>NC_059174.1:32968472-37768472 GCF_019923935.1 Bubalus bubalis
AAGAGGCCAACCCTGGCTCACCATGGAGCCTATACTTTCAATCCCAACCCTTCTACTCTTGTATTTTCTTCTCTTTCTTATAGCTTTTTGGAAGTACTTCAACATGGTAGCTGACTTCAACTTCATGACTTTATCTATTAACATAACCCATAAAGAGATATAAATATTTCCCCCCTTCATAGAATTGAATGCTACCAAATCAAAACCATCTTTGTTCATTTGTGCAAGTAGAGAATGTGTATAGCAAGGGTTTCATGAGGTCATTTAAGAGCAGGGGTAAGAGTTAGCCTGATCGAGCTTTCAATCTGTGAGCTGCCTTTCAGATTCCATAACACTCCAGGCCTCAGATTCCTCTTTGGGTCATGATGGTAGCAAAATAAATTAACTAGTTTTGGAAGCATTTTGTATATTCAGATACCTTATCTATCCTTTATTCCTTGATATAGTAATATTTAAGTTAGCATATCATTTTACGACCTCAAACTTGGGTGAAGTAGAAGGCAAAATCAAAGTCTTCATGGTATGGATTATGTGATATGATATCCATTAATACCCAAATCTGTCAGAACGCCCTGCACCAAGCAAATCACTTATCTGGAGCGAACCATTCTTCAGCTGATTGTATAATCATCAAAGGTGTCTACGTCCATCCCCACCCTACAGAAGACCCTAGACTGTCAACTTTGCCAACAGAAAGCAGTCTTTTCTAAAAGTCCCCAGCAGGATTGTCTCAGGTGAACAAATGAAACTCTCCGGTCTGAGACACACAGTGGTTGCTTCAGAAAGATACTGAACCCTCACAGACCAGCAAAGAAAAATCAAAACCTATGAAAAACTTCATGTTGCATTAAAATATACAACATGAGAGATGGCATCCATCTTAGGATATATCCTGGGATACCATGTCTTCACTGTTTGGCTGTGGGCACGTTTCTCAAATTCTCTGAACCCCAGAGTCTACATCAGTGACTTTGTGAAAATCACCCTCCTCAGAATTGAGATAGGTATGAAACAAAGGCCTGATGTGACTGCTTTTCTACCGATGGTGTTATTTTATTAGGGACCCTGTTTTCCCAAGTGTCAATTTTAGCCTTATTCATAGCACATATATTTCTCATTTGGGAACATAATGATTCTTTTATCAATCTGGTAAATTCTATGACCACTGCAATTCAATGACTCTCATCTTTTGGTCTTTAATGGCATTGATTGGCTGGATTTTCCCTTCTCACCCACTCATAGTTCAGTTACCTGAGTGAAAAGATGAAGCTAGAGCTATAAAAATATGATTGCATTGCTGTTGCAACTTCCCAAACTCAGATGGTTATAACCAGATGCAGGGCATTCCAATTTTAACTATCTACTGCTGTTTTTATTTCATAAAGCCACTAAAACCATCCTGTACTGCTTTTATATACATCACTACTTTTATGGCTTTTGTGTCATAATAAAAGGCAGTTCGTTGGAAGCTGAGGGTTTTTTTTCCAGCAGAAAAATAGCCAACTTGGAATAAGACATTTCTGTCTAGTTTCTCTGCCTTATAACTCTGTCCCATGCAGTAAGTCCATATTCCTCCAGGCCGCCAGATTATTTTCCCCAAAAAGCTATTTATAAGGCATTACCCTGCTTAACCTTCAAAGGATCACCATTACATTGATGGGAAGGCCCTATGTCCTTAGCCTGACTTTTAAAGATATCTGGTGTCTGGCCACATAACTCACCCAGATAAAATAAAACACCTAGATTGCTCTTCATCTTTTTCAGTACTCATGGTTTCATACACAATGTGCTTTCACCACCAATTCTGGGAAGCCCTTGTGCCTTTCTTCTTTCTGTTTGTCTATATTTAAGCTGAAGTATAGTCAATTTATAATGTGCTAACTTCTGCTGTACAGCAAAGTGAATCAGTTATACACATATATAAATTCTTTTAAAAATTAGCTTCCATTATGGTTTAATCCCAGGAGATTGGACATAGTTCCCTGTGTTATGCAGTCTTTGTTGGTTATCCATTCTAAATGTAATAGTTTCTACCAATCCCAAACTCCCAGTCCATCCTGTCTCTCCCCGACCCCTTGGCAACCACAAATCTGTTCTTTATGTCTCTGAGTATGTTTCTGCTTTGCAGATAGGTTCATTTGTGCCATATTTTTAGATTCCACATATAAGCTATATCACATGGTATGTGCCTGTCTTTCTCTTTCTGACTTCATGTTATGATAATCTCTAGGTGCATCCATGCTGCTACAAATGGCATTATTTTGTTATTTTGATGTCGGAATAATATTCCATTGTATATATGTACTACATCTTCTTTATCCATTTGTCTGTTGATGGACACTTAGGTTATTTCCGTTTCTTGGCTATTGTGAATATGGACATAGGGGAGCATGTTTCTTTTTGAATTATCACTGTTCGGGTGTGTGCTCAGGAGTGCGGTTGCTGGATCAGATGGCAGCTCCATGTTTAGTTTTTGAGAAACTTCCATACTGTTTTCCACGGTGGCTGCACCAACGTATGTTCCCACTAACAGTGTAGGGGGGACCCTTTTCTCCACACCCTCTTCAGCATTTATTATTTGTAGATTTCTTAATGATGGCCAGCATGAGGTGGTACCTCATTGTTATTTTGATTCACATAGCTCTAATAATTGGTGATATTCAGCATATTTTTATATGCTTATTGGCAATCTGTATATGTCTTCACTGGAAATTTCTATTTGTGTCTTCTGCCCATTTTTTGGTTGGGTTGTGTTTTGCTTTGATTTGTTTTTTTGCTGTTGAGTTGTATGTATATTTTGAAGATTAAGCCCTTGTTTGACACATCATTTGCAAATATTTTCTCCTATTCTATAGGTTGTCTTCTTGCTTTTTTAATGGTTTCCTTTGCTGTGCAAAAGTTTATAAGTTTGATTAGATCCCATTTGCTTATTTTTGTTTTTATTTCTTTTGCTTGGGAGACTGATCCAAGAAAACACTGGTATGATTGTGTAATGATACCTTATAAAAGGGAAAGACTCTAGGAGGAAAGTCATCAGACCCCTTCTTTTACAGAGATTGTTTATAGCACATCACTTGAAACCCACTACAGTGTACTTTCCAGGAATGGGGAAAAGAGTGATGGATAGATGAATGTGTACACTGTAAGTAGATATCTGTCAAACTCTTGATTTAAAGGTGTGGGGAAAGCCTGATAATAGAGAAATGACAACTAATGTGTTCAGTTGGTAGGGGTAGAAGTTCCTCTCTAGTCCCACCAGACTCGGCAAGAGGTACTCTACCAAGACTTTGGCAGAGCAGACTACAGGTCCTGTGGGGAAAGACATTTGGTTTCTGGGCAACATTATAATAGATCAGTTCTAAAGGTACATTTTTAATCAAGCATATCTACCCCCCTACTATGTTCTCCTCGTCAGTCAGAGCTCTCTTTCTCCCTTCAGGGTCCTTGCCAATCCAATCACAAATCCATTTCACTAACACAATGGTATCCAAGGACTGATATATGATTAGTGATTTATATTATAGTGTGTCCATCATAGCAGACATCTTTCTGGCACATCATTGTGGCATCTCAGAAAATTATCTATCTAGGCATTTCTCACACGAACAGATCACCTGACAGGTGACTAGCCCAACTCTGATAATGAATACATGGTGACAGAACTGATAGCCCGCCCAGGAAGCCCTTGTACTTTTCAGACAGTTCTGACTCCTGTAAAGTCCCTTCTTGAATAATCACTGTGTTCCGTTTATCAACAAACAGTTGTTGATATTGGATGGTGCAGTTGACACAGTGCTATGCATGGAGAGTATGGCATAGACATGGTCCTCTGTCATAAACACACTTTCAGTCTGGGTAAAATCTCTTTCCACATGGTCATCTCCTCCCATTAAATCTTATATAAAACTGAACATTTTGATTATCATTGAATAATTGGCTCTACAGGAGTCTGAAAAATAATTCTTCCTTCCTAATGAGCATCTCTCCTCCTAACTAACTAGCTCAGTGTTATACAGTTCTTGCTAATACACCATTATCAGAGTTTCTTGACATTCCTGGCCACTCCATCTTTGCCTCTCATACTCTTGGGAGCATGTGAGAGTTACAAACAACAAAGCCATGTATGTGAACTCCCCTTGACATTGATAGGAACTCTCCAGACCAACAATTCCTTATTACAGCCATAAAGTAGGTTCAGTCAGTTCAGTTCAGTCACTCAGTCGTGTCCGACTCTTTGTGACCCCATGAATCGCAGCACGCCAGGCCTCCCTGTCCATCATCAACTCCCGGAGTTCACTCAAACTCAACGTCCATCGTGTCAGGGATGCCATCCAGCCATCTCATCCTCTGTCATCCCCTCCTCCTCCTGCCCCCAATCCCTCCCAGCATCAGAGTCTTTTCCAATGAGTCAACTCTTCACATGAGGTGGCCAAAGTACTGGAGTTTCAGCTTTAGCATCATTCCTTCCAAAGAACACCCAGGACTGATCTCCTTCAGAATGGACTGGTTGGATCTCCTTGCAGTCCAAGGGACTCTCAAGAGTCTTCTCCAACATCACAGTTCAAAAGCATCAATTCTTTGGTGCTCAGCCTTCTTCACAGTTCAACCCTCACATCCTTACATGACCACTGGAAAAACAATAGCCTTGACTAGATGGACCTTTGTTGGCAAAGTAATGTCTCTGCTTTTCAATATACTATCTAGGTTGGTCATAACTTTCCTTCCAAGGAGTAAGCATCTTTTAATTTCATGGCTGCAGTCACCATCTGCAGTGATTTTGGAGCCCAGAAAAATAAAGTCTGACACTGTTTCCACTGTTTCCCCATCTATTTCCCATGAAGTGATGGGACCAGATGCCATGATGTTAGTTTTCTGAATGTTGAGCTTTAAGCCAACTTTTTCACTCTCCACTTTCACCTTCATCAAAAGGCTTTTTAGTTCCTCTTCACTTTCTGCCATAAGGGTGGTATCATCTGCATATCTGAGGTTATTGATATTTCTCCCAGCAATCTTGATTCCAGCTTGTGCTTCTTCCAGCCCAGCATTTCTCATGATGTACTCCACATATAAGTTAAATAAGCAGGGTGACAATATACAGCCTTGACGTACTCCTTTTCCTATTTGGAACCAGTCTGTTGTTCCATGTCCAGTTCTAACTGTTGCTTCCTGACCTATATAGGTTTCTCAAGAGGCAGGTCAGGTGGTAGATGAATTCAAACCAAAGTAACCAAAGACCAGTAACCCCCAGCACCAGGATATCAAAGTCATCACTAACTTGGAAAGCATGAAATCCCACTTCCACAATGGATTATTTTCTGTCTCTAAGATGGCCTGTTGATAAGAGGAAAAACTTCAGATGTCCATGAAAGCTCTAAGATTTCCCAAAACATCCTCAGCATGGGTTTCACTATGCTTTCCGGGCTTGGCTGTTCAAAAAATTGCCACAATGCTCCAGGATGTTCCTGATATAGTGGGACCTTCTGGAGGGGCTCTTGTTTTGGTCCAAATACAGGTTATTTCCTAACCACACACCGCAAGTGAGGGTGTTCCTGTAACAGCTGACTGTAAATTTTAATGAGAAACTGTAATACTTGTTAACTTCACATTCATCTTCTTGCATTCTGCACATGTAATACATAAATGGTGCTTTATGGGAGATTAAAATAAGACAAAGGCTGGTGCACAGTCTGGGTATGCTTACCTATTAGCAATATTAGAAGTCAGAATGATTCATGTATCCAGCAGAATCTACTGGGCCAGGCTCTGAGCTTGGTTATGTAGTACCAAGATGAACAAGGGGCATCCTGTCAGATATGATCTAGTGAGAGTGTGTGTGTGCACATGTGCACTCAGTTGTGTCCAGCTCATATGACCCCATGGACTGTAGCCCACCAGGCTCCCCTGTCCATGGGATTCTCCAGGCAAGAATACTGGAGTGGGTTGCCATGCCCTCCTCCAGGGGATCCTCCCCACCCAGGCATCAAACCCAAATCTCTTGTCTCCTGCACTGGTGCTCAGATTCTTCACCAACTGTGCCACCTGGGAAGTACCAAGGTAAACAAGGACATTCTGTCAGACATGATCTAGTTTGAGCATGAAGGTAGTTTTCTGCCTCACCCCCACCCCCGTGGTATTTCAGTGTTAACACTAGAGAGGAAATAGCTAGGAAAGGCCCCCTTACCCAGGGTTTCTCATGCTGGTGCTCTTGGCATCATCACATTGGTCCCTTCAAGTCCTATGACAGTCCCCGTGTGGACCCTGGTTTCTTTTCATGCAGTGTCAGTAAAACAGATGAGTCATTAAGGTGAAAGTTTATCAAAGGTTCATAATTAACAAGAAGGAAATAATCACCTCATGACTGAGAACTTGAGCTTGGCAGTTAGGCAGATTGGAGGTTCACTTTTTGGCTTGGTCAACTTTTATATCTGTGATCTCAGACATGTCATTTAGCCTTTCTGCATCAAACCGCCTTCATATTAAATGTACAGATCATAGTATTGACCACACTGGGCCATTGTAAGGGTTTAATGAGAATGATAGAATATGCCAGGTGTCAAAAGAACTGGCTACAATTAAACACAGGACAACAGTAATCTGACCTATATGTAAGGTATGCGCTCCAGATTTCCCCGTAACTGTTAGCCTATTTTTATCTTGTAGCTAACATCCAAGCACCAAACTTTCAGGAACACACCTCAAAATCCAGATCCCTGAAAAGAATGACACTCTTGCCCTTCTCATCTCTTAAAATGCAAACTTTATTTGCTTCACATTTTCTCGCCAAAGTATTAAACATATGGTATTTCATCTGTCTCCATAAAACTTTAAAGCAGATACAGATGTTCTTCTCAACTAAGTGTTGGATTTAGAGTCAGAAGATCTGGTTGTGAATTTTGCCTCCTCCGCATATTAACATTGGGATCTGAATCAACTGGCTTCCTCACTCTGAGCTCTGGTGTCCCCATCTGCAAAGTAGTAACAACGATGCCATGATGGTAGCAATGATGCTGAGGCAGGAATTCCTTCACAACTTGTTAGGAGAGTTATATAAATTATTGTGTGATCATGGTTGCATTGTTTAAATTGTAAAGTTCCCATTTGTCTTGTGATTGGGGAAACCAAAGCTCCTAACATGGAGAAGAGACTCAAGGTCACCCACAGTCAGACTGTGTCCATGAATGTCAGACTGGGACCCTGCCAATGTAATGACCTCCTGAAAAACCTCAGGAGTTTGTTAACCTTTGGCCCCAATCTAGCTCGGCTTCAAGATGAAGCTTCCATATTTCCCCTGGACAAGGGCTGAGATGCCAACAGTGGATTCCACCCTGGCTGTGTAAGGTTACAACAGTGAATAAGAAGGTGTCAGGACCCTCGTGGCTTATAACTTATCACAGCCTAGTAGAATGACCTTAATGATAGTCTAGTTTTAAGGCTTCCTTAAAATTAGGAGGCTACTGAGACTTATGCTGACTACATAGCGTGTCACATCTCATTGAGGAAGAGAGGAATAGGCAGAATGTGAGCTCAACTTTTCCAGATCCCTAGGCCAAGGCTGAGTCTCGTGTAACTCTGACATGAGCAAATTGCACCACTAATTCTTTCCTATTTCAAATAGGATCGCCTTGTGACTTCCTAAGATAGTTTGCTTAGGGTATTAGATGGGCAGTAAAGATTTCATCTTCCTTCTTCATTCCTACTTTGGTAGAACACCCACAGGCAAGAGGAGGTCCAGTATCTTTGCATCTGGATGGTTTTAGTGTGATGGACAGACATCCCTCCTCTAAAGAACAGTATTTAAGCTTTCAGCTTAATTAACACCCTGTCTTAATTAAGGCTCTTTGGCTAGCTGAATTAAATTGGAGGATTTATTGCAAAGTTCCTGGGGTGTCTTACAAAAACAATGCAATGGCTGAACAGTCAAAACTTGGCAAAAGAGATAACAGAAGAGCCTCTTGGGGTTCCTTAGTAGATATTGAAAGCTGTAAAACAGCTCTAGAGCTGTGCCGTTCAATTTAACAGATACTAGCTCTTAAATTCAAATGTAAATTTAAGCAAAATGAAAGGGTCAGTTCCTCAGTCACAGTAGCCACATTTCAGTTCCTCAGTATCCACATGTGGCTACTGGATTGGACAGTGCAAGCTATAGAATATTGTCATCACTGGGAAAGTTCCATAGCAGAATGCTGCTCTAAGTTCAGTTCAGTTCAGTCACTCAGTCGTGTCCGACTCTTTGCGACCCCGTGAATCGCAGCACGCCAGGCCTCCCTGTCCATCAACAACTCCCAGAGTTCACCCAGACTCACGTCCATCGAGTCAGTGATGCCATCCAGCTATCTCATCCTTTGTCATCCCCTTCTCCTCCTGCCCCCAATCCCTCCCAGCATCAGAGTCTTTTCCAATGAGTCAACTCTTTGCATGAGGTGGCCAAAGTACTGGAGTTTCAGCTTTAGCATCATTCCTTCCAAAGAACACCCAGGACTGATCTCCTTTAGAATGGACTCAAGCATTCTAGCAGCTCATTCCCAAGACTCCCAGACTCAATGTTACCCTATTCTAGTTCACTGATCTTTTGGACAGAGAATTTGATTGGCCTGGCTCAGATGTGTGTGCATGCCAGAAAAATCGACAATGACTGGGGAGAACAGAGTCATTTCATATAGGCCTTGCCTAACTGGTTGCCTCCACTGGGGTTGCGGCATATAAGAGATCCTTCCCAGAAAAAGCTATGGGTCATACTATTTTCTAGACTCATCTAATGTGGTGTCTTTTTTTTCTTTCCAATTGAAGCATAGTTGATTTACAATGTTGTAATAATTACTGTTGTACATCAGAGTGATTCAGATATACATATACATTCTTTTTTCATATTCTTTTCCATTATGATTTATCATAGGATATTAAAAACAGCCCTCTGCTATACAACAGAAACTTGTTGTTTATCCATTCTATATATAACAGCTTATATATGCTATATTAATTGCACATGCCATCCTTCCCTCAATGCTTTCACCCCTGGCAACCACAGCCTGTTTTCTAGGTCTGTGATTCTGTTTCATAGACAGGTTCGTGTCTTATTTTAGTTTCCACATAGAAGTGGTATAATACAGTATTCATCTTTCTCTTTCTGACTTAGCTTCACTTAGTATGATAATCTCTAGTTCCATCTCTGTTGCTGAAAATGGCATTATTTTATTCTTTTTATGGCCGAGTAATATTCCATGGTATGTATGTGTTTGTGTATCTTTTTGTCCATTCATCAGTTCACGGACATTTAGGTTGTTGCTATGTCTTGGCTATTGTGAATAGGGGTGCAAGTATTAATGTCTTTTGAATTAGAGTTTTGTCTGGACATAAGCCCAGGAGAGGGACTGCTAGATTATATGCTAATTCTGTTCTTAGTCAAATGTGATATCTTAACACGATTCTGAGTAATGCCTCCCAGAGCTTGCTATTCATCTATGGCAGCCTAGGATGATGAAATGGAGAATGAGGGAAGTAGATTCAGGGTTACAACCCACTTCCTGTGTCTCATTTGTTACATTCACAATGTCTTCTTTCACATTCCTCTTTTAAAAAATCTACTTTATTAAGAAAGGAGTTTATATTTAAGTTCTTGTTCATTTTAGCATTCTTGAAAACATCCTAAGCAACATCAACCCTCTTTTAAGATGTCCCATTGGGCATGTTAATAGCAACAGAAGACAGAATAAGACAGCATGTTTTTATGTCTCTTCATCTCAAGGTATAACTCAATGTATCTGAGGCTGCATATGCTAAAGGGATGATTTATTTTAAATCTAGCAAACCCTCTGAATGCATGATACATTTTTTTTGGAACACAAGTTCAGAGGAGAGACAGAGAAGCCAGCAAGGTTTCATTGAGGAGCTTTTGTCCCCTCTATGAAAAGCATCTGCACTAATAACAAAGAAACTGATGCACAAAACTAATTATTGGAGTTGTTTTTAATTAACCTGGCTAGCTAATGTAATCCCTGGAACATTTGTTCATCCGCAGGAGTTTTATCTTCAGGACAAAATCATCACTGGTTTTTGTGCTCATTGGATCTGTGTGGATTGGGCATCATCAAGCCCTTGTATTGAGAAGATGAGTTTGCAGATCTAGGTCACTGAAGGGGCTGAGGGATTTACTTTCCCTCACTGCTTACAGTTTCTCCTTGAGTTTGTCTCCCTGTAGACTTCCTTTCCTAGGTTTCCACAGCACCCTCAGGTCCTGTGTCTTATAGTGTCTTAAACTCTAAGCATACCCTGGCTCAGAGCTGCCCTGAGCTGCTGGGCATCACCTGTCCACACACCTAGTGGCATTCTGAGGATGCATACACCTGAAAACCTTCCAAGACAGCAGTTCAGTCTTGACTGTATGTTAGAATTAGCTGAGGAGCTTTTAAAAAGACCCAGTCTAGCTTCATGTGTGCATGCTAAGTCGCTTCAGTCATGTCTGACTCTTTGAGACCCTATGGACTGTAGCCCACCAAGCTCCTATGTCCATAGGATTCTCCAGGCAAGAATACTGGAGTGGGTTGCCATGCCCTTCTCCAGAGGATCTTCCCAACCCAGGGATCGAACCCACATCTCTTATGTCTCCTGCACTGGCAGGTGGGTTCTTTACCTCTTGTACCACCTGGGAAGCCCCCAGTCCAGCTGCACTCCAGATGACTTAAATCAGAACATCTAAGGGAGAGACCAGAATCAGTAATTTTTACAGCTCACTGACTGACTGCAAAGATTCCTGGAGTGGCAAGTGAGTGGTCAGCAGCATGACCACTACCTGGAGTTTGTTAGAAATGCAGGTTCTCTGAGCTCTCCAGGACCTACTGAACAAGAATCCGCATTCTACTAAGTTTCCCAGGTCTGTTCATATGCATATTCAAGATCCATAAAAAAGCACTGCTCTACTAGTAGCTCTCAGGCTTGAGCATCAGAAGCACCTGGAGGGCTTGTTACAATGCAGAGTGCTGGGCCCACAGTGAGGCTGTGCATTTCTAACAATGCTGTAATACAGGTGATCCCAGGTGATGCCCATATGGTACAGGAAGCACATTTTCAGATATACTGAGGGGATACTTTATCCCCAATTCATTTATTCTCCTAATACTGGAGAAGGGAATGGCAACCCACTCCAGTATTCTTGCCCAAAGAATTCCATGGACAGAGGAACCTGGAAGGCTACAGTCCAAGGGGTCACAAAGAGTTGGACACTTTCCCAATATTTGGGGCAGCACAATATTTTGAGGCACAGGGGATAGTGTAGTGAATAAGGAGTCAATCCCTGCCCTCATGGAGCTTAAATTCTAGAGGAAGTCCAAACAATAAATAAGCAACTAAATTACTGATATTTTGCAGACCACGTTAAGTCTCTATGAAAAAAAAAAATTTAAGTGGTCAGGTAAGGACTCTCTGAAGGACTGCCATTTGAGCAGAGACCTGATGGATAAAGGTTAGAAATGTACAGTCAAGGACAGGAGAAACTGCATTCTAGGCAGAAGGAAAAGGAAATATAAATGCCCTGACCCAAGGTGGGCTTAGCAAGCTCCAAGTAAGATGGGGAGACCCAGGAATAGAGGTTCCTTGTTTATCTCCAGAGCTGCCAACTCCTGGCTAAATAATTCAGGGAATCCTACTTTTCCTTTCCTGGCCTGTTTACTCATCAAGCATCCTGTGTAGCATTCTTAGAAAGATTTAAATTTTATCAAGAATTTAAATCACGCTGTATTCACACAGAAGTTACACTTGCCTGCTGGCATCAGATCTCTACGGGGGAAAGAAAAGAGAACCTTCCAACAACATCGGGTGAGCCATCCATCTTTACTGGACCTTGTAATAGAGACAGACGAGGGATGCAGTGATTTCACTGCCATTGGGAAACCCTGAGACACAGGAAAGATACTGGCAGGAGGAAATAGAGAACAATGAAGAGATAGACCAGAAAAGGCTGCCTAGTTATGAATTATGGGGTGGAGGTGATGGTGACATAGGGAGTCACTGGTTTCATTCCCCCTCCTAGAAGAACAACTAGTAGTAGACAAGATACCACTGAGAAAATCCTAGAACATGGGAGTGAGGCTAAAGCACCACAGAGACCGAGGCAGTCTACAGGAGAAGAGCAAGAGGAACAGCTATGTTCCTCTTCCAGGAACTGGCTACACTGCCCCTCCCCAGGCTGGCATGGCACCACACCAGGAGGGCTCCCCTGAGCTTACAGCTTCTCCAGTGAGAAAAGAACATCCAGGGTGCACATCTAGCTGCCCCAGCAATGTGAGTAACTTCTTGGGAGTCCCCACTGCAGCGTTGGCCGCTGAGACTCAGACTGATGGAGAAGAGGGGAGAGGTTTGAACAACTAACACTTGGATCTTGGCAGAATGAGTTCCTACCTACAGGAAGTCTTAACCACTAGCTTCACTCAGCTGCAGACCTGAGATGGTGGGGAACTCAAGGGAGTACATGTCTGCCTTATTTGGAGACTCAGATGAAAAGTTCAAGCCTAACTGGAGCCTAACCCCTACACAGGGGAGCTAATTCATGGCCTTGTTCAACCATGAAGCCTTGGAACCTGAAAAATTACTTGGCATTGCAGCATCTGAGCAGGGAACCTGGTCAGTGATTCTGCAGAGACAAGCCAGTGACCCCACTTGGCCAAAGAGTTTGATGGAGAGGTCTGCCTGTTCTGTGACTACCCCTACCTTTCTGTGTAGTGAAACTAAGCTGTAGCCCTGCTCATGCTGCATACAGCCTCCAACCCCGCAAACCAAAATCCCTAACGAGCATTCCTGGGAATCCTGGTAGCATACTCTGCAGCCCCCAGTACAGTGGTACATGAACAGAGTACATGACCAGCAGCTTTGGTCTGCAGAGTCAAGATAATGGCCGACACTATCCAAAAAGCTTGGCATACAGGTATGTCTTATTTGATTCCCAAACATCTTGCTGAGTCTTAGGCCTATTCTTCAGCTTGACTGGGCAGGGAAGCTAACATATAGCCCCACCCAAAGCTGAGTACAGCCCAACCCAACAAGGAAACCTAACCTAGATAGACCCTGAGAGCAAGTCCCACCTTCCAAAGTTATAACAGACTGACACATGCAGAAAACCAAGCAAGCGGTCTGGTAAAGTCTACAAACGGAGACTACTTATTCAAGTGTGCAGATACCAACAAAGGAAATAAAAGATAACACACAAAAAATAACTGCAAAGATGATACCACCAAAGTAAACTAATAAAGCTTTAATAACTGGCCATAAAGAAATGGATGCCTATGAACTGTCAAAGAATTCAGAGTAATCCTCTTTTAAAATGTTAAGTGAACTATAAGCACACACACACACACACACACACACAGAACTAAATAAAATTAGTAAAACAATTCATGAACAAAAACAAGTTCAACAAACAAATCCCAAAGAAAAAAATATATACTGAGTAAAGTACAGAATGCAATAGAGGGCTTAAACAGTAGATTCATCCATGCAGAAGAAAGAATCAGTGATCCAGAAGACAGGGCATTGAAATTATCCAGTCAGAGGAACAAGAAAATAGAATGAAAAAGGGTGAAGAAAGCCTACAGGATAAATGGGACAAAATTAAAAGAATAAACATCACTGTTATGGAGATCCCAGGAGAAGAAGAAAAAAGGAAACTATATTTAAAGCAATAAGAGTTGGAAACTTCCTAGACTGGGGAGACAAATGGACATGCAGATCCATGAGGCCTAAAGAATCTTAAATAGGTTGAATTCCAATAGGGCTACACCAAGACATGTTATAATTAATTTGTCAAAAGTAAAAGACACAGAATTTTGAAAGCAGCAAGGGAAAAGAGGGAAGTTACATAAATAGGAACCTCCATAAGAGTATCTGTGCAGTTTTCAGTAGAAACTTCTGGCCAAAAGAGGATGGAATGATATGTTAAAACATTGAAAGGAAAGTACTGTTAACCAAGAATTACCAAAAAAGGAAAGAAAGAAAGTTAATGACTTTCCTGAACAAAAGATGAAGGAGTTCATCACTAGACTTACAAGAAATGATTCTTCAATATCTGCAAATCAATCAACATAATACACCACATTAACAAATTGAAAAATAAAAACCATATGATTATCTCAATAGATGCAGAGAAAGCCTTTGAAAAAATTCAACATCCATTTATGATAAAAAAAAAAAAACCTCCAGAAAGCAGGACTAGAAGGAACATACCTCAACATAATAAAAGCTATATATGACAAACCCACAGCAAACATTATCCTAAATGGTGAAAAATTGAAAGCATTTCCCCTAAAGTCAGGATCAAGACAAGGGTGCCCACTCTCACCACCACTATTCAACATAGTTTTGGAAGTTTTGGCCACAACAATCAGAGCAGAAAAAGAAATAAAAGGAATCCAGATTGGAAAAGAAGTAAAACTCTCACTCTTTGCACAAACCCTAAAGACTCCACCAGAAAATTGCTAGAGCTAATTAATGAATATAGTAAAGTTGCAGGATATAATATCAACACACAGAAATCCCTTGCATGCCTATACACTAACAATGGGAAAACAGAAAGAGAAATTAAGGAAACAATTCCATTCACCATTGCAAGGAAAAGAATAAAATGCTTATGAATAGATCTACCTAAAGAAACAAAAGACCTATATATAGAAAATTATAAAACACTGGTGAAAGAAATCAAAGAGGACACAAACAGATGGAGAAATATACTGTGTTCATGGATCAGAAGAATCAATATAGTGAAAATGAGTATACTACCCAAAGCAATCTGTAGATTCAATGCAATCCCTATCAAGCTACCAACAGTATTTTTCTCAGAACTAGATCAAATAATTTCACAATTTGTATGGAAATACAAAAAACCTCGAATAGCCAAAGCAATATTGATAAAGAAGAATGGAACTGAAGGAATCAACCTGCTTGACTTCAGGCTCTACTACAAAGCCACAGTCCTCAAGACAGTATGGTACTGGCACAAAGACAGAAATATAGATCAATGGAACAAAACAGAAAGCCCAGAGATAAATCCACACATCTATGGATACCTTATCTTCAACAAAGGAGGCAAGACTATACAATGGAGAAAAGACAATCTCTTTAACAAGTGGTGCTGGGAAAACTGGTCAACCACTCATAAAAGAATGAAACTAGAACACTTTCTAACACCATAAACAAAAATAAACTCAAAATGGATTGAAGATCTAAACATAAGACCAGAAACTATAAAACTCCTAGAGGAGAACATAGGCAAAACACTCTCCGACATAAATCACAGCAGGATCCTCTATGACCCACCTCACAGAATATTGGAAATAAAAGCAAAAATAAACAAATGGGACCTAATTAGATTTAAAAGCTTTTGCACAACAAAGGAAATTATAAGCAAGGTGAAAAGACAGCCTTCAGAATGGGAGAAAATAATAGCAAATGAAGCAACTGACAAATAATTAATCTCAAAATATACAAGCAACTCCTGCAGCTCAATTCCAGAAAAATAAACAATCCAATCAAAAAATGGGCCAAAGACCTAAACAGACATTTCTCCAAAGAAGACATACAGATAGCTAACAGACACATGAAAAGATGCTCAACATCACTCATTATCAGAGAAATGCAAATCAAAACCACAATCAGGTATGATCTCACGCCAGTCAGAATGGGTACTATCCAAAAGTCTACAAGCAATAAAAGCTGGAGAGGGTGTGGAGAAAAGGGAACCCTCTTACACTGTTGGTGGGAATGCAAACTAGTACAGCCACTATGGAGAACAGTGTGGAGATTCCTTAAAAACTGGAAATAGAACTGCCTTATGATCCAGCAATCCCACTGCTGGGCATGCACACTGAGGAAACCAGAAGGGAAAGAGACACGTGTACCCCAATGTTAATTGCAGCACTATTTATAATAGCCAGGACATGGAAGCAACCTAGATGTCCATCAGCAGACAAATGGATAAGAAAGCTGTGGTACATATACACAATGGAATATTACTCAGACATTAAAAAGAGTGTATTTGAATCAGTTCTAATCAGGTGGATGAAACTGGAGCCTATTATACAGAGTGAAGTAAGCCAGAAAGAAAAACACCAATACAGTATACTAATGCATATATATGGAATTTAGAAAGATGGTAACGATAACCCTGTATGCGAGACAGCAAAAGAGACACGGATGTATAGGACAGTCTTTTGGACTCTGTCGGAGAGGGTGAGGGGGGGATGATTTGGGAGAATGGCATTGAAATATGTATATTATCATATGTAAAATGAATCACCAGTCCAGGTTCGATGCATGATACAGGGTGCTTGGTGCTGGTGCACTGGGATGACCCAGAGGGATGGTATGGGGAGGGAGGTGGGAGGGGGGTTCAGGATGGGGAACATGTGTACACCCATGGTGGATTCATGTCAATGTATGGCAAAACCAATACAATATTGCAAAGTAATTAGCCTCCAATTAAAATAAATAAATTTATATTAAAAAAAAGAAATGTGAAAGAGTTCTAGTAAAAGTAAAGGAACACTCATTAACATCATAAAAACATAAAGTATGTCAAAAACTTACAAATAAGTTTATAATCACAGATTTTGTAATACAGTAATAAGATGTTTCATTTACAACTGTAGTTAAAAACTAAAAACAAATGTCATAAAAAATAACCATATCAATATGCTATGGATGTGAAATATTAAAAATGTATACATTTTAACATGAAAATAAGATGTTCTAATTTTAAGATACTTTATGCAAGCCTTGTGGTAATGATAAGGATAAAACTAGTAGTAGTTACCCAAAAGAACATAATCATCAGGTTAAAGAATACTTAATACCAAAAGGCTTCAACACACACACACACAAACACACACACAGAGCAGGATAAACAACAAGGAACAATGGATCTACAAAACAGTCAGAAAACTATTAACAAAATGGCAATAGTAAGTCCTTCCCTATTAATAATTATTTTTAAAGTAAACAAATTCTCTAATCAAAAGATGCAACATGGCTGAAGGAATTAAAAAATCAAGATCCAATGATATGCTTGCTGCCTACAAGACTCACTTCAGCTTTAAAGTCAGAAAGTAAAGGAACAAAAGATATTTCAAGCAAATGATAATAAAATGCAGGGAGTAGCTATACTTATAATAGATAAAATAAACTTTAAATATGTTGAAAGCAACAAAGAAAAACATTACAGAATGATAGAGGCATCAATTCTTCAAGAAGATCTAGCAGTTTTAATATTTACAATTAGCCTATGTTGGAGCACCTCAGTATATAAACCAAAAGTAAAAGGAAAAATAAACAGCAGTACAATAATAGTTTGAGATCTTAATACCCTACTTTCAACAAATGGACAGATTGTCCAGAGAATCAATAAGAAAATGGTGGATTTGAACAACACTCTAGACTAGATGGACTAAACATATACAAAACATTCTATACAACAACGGCAGAATACATATTCTTCTCAAGTGCACATGGAACATTTTCTAGCATAAATGGTATGTTAGGCAACAAAAGTCTTAGAAAAACTCTAAGAAGATAGAAATCATACTGAGTATCTCTGACCAAAATGGCATGAACCTAAAAATCAATAACAGTAGAGAACTGATAATTCTTGAACACTGAAATCAAACAGCTCTCTCATGAGCTACCAATGGATCAAAAAGAAATTAAAGGGGAAACAGAAAAGTACATTGAGACAAATGAAACTGGAAATACAACATACCGAAACTTATGGGATACAGCAAATCCAGTTCTAAGAGGGAAGCTCATAATAATAAATATCTACATTAAGAAACAGAAGATGTCAAATAAGCAAGCTAACTGTACTTCAAGGAACTGGAAAATTAAAGTGAACTCAAAGTTAGCAGAAAGAAGAAAATAATAAATATTAGAGCAGAAACAGAGGACAGAAAAACAATAGAAAAGATTTTTTCAACTAAGAGCTGTTTCTTTAAAAAGATAAATAAAATTGGCAAGCCTTTAACTAGTCTAATCATTGGAAAAGGAGACATTACATTTGATACTACAGAAGTATAAAGGATCAGAAGAGGTTATTAGGAACAGCTATATACCAACAAATGGGACATCCTAGAAGAAATGGAACAATTCTTAGAAATATATTATCTACCAACACCAAATTGGGAAGAAATAGAATATCTGAATAGATTAATTACTAATAAGGATATTGAATCCCATGCACTTGGATGAGAAGAATTAATACTGTTAACGTGGCCACACTACGCAAAGCAATCTACAGATTTAATGGAATCCCTTTCAAATTACCCATGGTATTTTTCACAGAACAAGTAATACTAAAATTTATATGGAACTTAAAAAACCCAGAATTGCCAAAGCAGTACAAGGGAAAAGAATAAAGCAGAATGCATAAGCCTCCCAGACTAAAAGCTACAGTAATCAAAGCAGTGTGGTACTGGCACAAAAACATATAGATCAATGGGATAAAATAGAATAGAGAGCCCAGAAATAAACCCACACACCTAAGGTCAATTAATATTCAACAAAGGAGGCAATAATACACAATGGGGAAAAGACGATCTCTTGAGCAAGTGGTGTCAGTAAAGTTGGACAGCTGCATGTAAATCAATGAAGTTAGAATACACCCTCACACCATACACAGTAACAAACTCAAAAAGGCCCAATAACTTAAATCTAAGGCATGACACCATTAAACTCCTAGAAGAGAACATGGGCAAAACATTCTGACACAAATTGTACCAATATTTTCTTTGGTCATTTTACCAAGGAAATAGAAATAAAAGCAATAATAAAAGCCCAAAATTATTAATAAAAAGTTCAAACTATTGTACAAGCATCTGGAGAGACAACACAATTCCTGTCAAGATTCTGATGGCATTTTTTACATCAGTAGAAAAAACAATCCTAAAATATATGGAAAAACCAAAGACCCCAAATAGCCAAAGTGATTCTGAGAAGAATAAAGCAGGAGGCATCACACTTTATGATTCTAAACTGCATTGTAAACCTGTAGTCATTGAAACAGTATGGCATTGGCATTAAAACAAAAGCACATGACAATGGAACAGAAATGAGAACCCAGAAATAAACCCATGCATATATGGTCAGTTAGTTCAGTCGCTCAGTCATGTCTGACTCTTTGCAGCCCCATGGACTGCAGCACACCAGGCTTCCCTGTCCATCACCAACTCCCAAAGCTTGCTCAAACTCATGTCCATCAAGTTAGTGATGCCATCCAACCATCTCATCCTCTGTCATCCCCTTCTCCCCTGCCTTTAATCTTTCCCAGCATCAGGGTCTTTCCCAGTGAGTCAGTTCTTCACATCAGGTGGCCAAATATTGCAGTTTCAGTTTCAGCATCAGTCCTTCCAATGAATATTCAGTACTGATTTCCTTGAGGATTGACTGGTTTGATCTCCTTGCAGTCCAAAGGACTCTCAAGAGTCTTCTCCAACACCACAGTTCAAAAGCATCAATTCGTTGGCGCTCAGCTTTCTTTATGGTCCAACTCTCACATCACACATGACTATTGGAAAAACCATAGCTTTGACTAGACAAAGGCTTTGGTGTAGTCAATAAATCAGAAGTAGATGTTTTTCTGGAACTCTTTTGCTTTTTCTATGATCCAATAGATGTTGGCAATTTGATCTCTGGTTCCGCTGCCTTTTCTAAATCCAGCTGGAACATCTGGAAGTTCACAGTTCATGTACTATTGAAGCCTCACTTGGAGAATTTTGAGCATTACTTTGCTAGTGTGTGAGATGAGTGCAATTGTGCGGTAGTTTGAGCACTCTTTGGCATTGCCTTTCTTTGGGATTGGAATGAAAATGGAGCTTTTTCCAGTTCTGTGGACACTGCTGAGTCATGGAGAAACTGAAAATAGCTTTAGTAAGTGTTGCTGGGGAAAAGTACTTATAAAAATAAAATGAAGCTATACCCCTATCATCTACCCTTCATAAAAATGACTGAACTTAAACACTTAAATGGAAGACCTGAAACATTAAACTCATAGAAAAAAAGATAGGAAAAACACTCCTGAAGATGGGTCTTAGCAATGATATATTTTTAAGATATTTAAAAAATTAGCAGGGGGAATTACATCACACTACAAGTGGTGGCAGGAATACACAGAAGAACTGCACAAAAAAGAGCTTCACGACCCAGATAATCACGATGCTGTGATCACTCACCTAGAGCCAGACATCCTGGAATGTGAAGTCAAGTGGGCCTTAGAAAGCATCACTACGGTATAGGATATTATTAAGGTAATGAGAAAATATTGAATAATGTCTCAAGATTAGGAAAAAAAAAAAAAAAAGAAAGCATCACTACGAACAAAGCTAGTGGAGGTGATGGAATTCCAGTTGAGCTATTTCAAATCCTGAAAGATGATGCTGTGAAAGCGCTACACTCAATATGCCAGCACATTTGGAAAACTCAGCAGTGGCCACAGGACTGGAAAAGGTCAGTTTTCATTCCAAGCCCAAAGTAAGGCAATGCCAAAGAACGCTCAAACTACCAAACAATTGCACTCATCTCACATGCTAGTAAAGTAATGCTCAAAATTCTCTAAGCTAGGCTTCAGCAATATGTGAACCATGAACTTCCAGATGTTCAAGCTGGTTTTAGAAAAGGCAGAGGAACCAGAGATCAAATTGCCAACATCCGCTGGATCATGGAAAAAGCAAGAGAGTTCCAGAAAAACATCTATTTCTGCTTTATTGACTATGCCAAAGCCTTTGTGTGGATCACAATAAACTGTGGAAAATTCTGAAAAAGATGGGAATACCAGACCACCTGACCTGCTTCTTGAGAAACATATATGCAGGTCAGGAAGCAACAGTTAGAACTGGACATGGAACAACAGACTGGTTCCAAATAGGAAAAGGAGTACGTCAAGGCTGTATATTGTCACCCTGCTTATTTAACTTATATTCAGAGTACATCATGAGAAACACTGGGCTGGAAGAAGCACAAGCTGGAATCAAGATTGCCGGGAGAAATATCAATAACCTCAGATATGCAGATGACACCACCTTTATGGCAGAAATTGAAGAGGAACTCAAAAGCCTCTTGATGAAAGTGAAAGAGGAGAGTGAAAATGTTGGCTTAAAGCTCAACATTCAGAAAACGAAGATCATGGCATCTGGTCCCATCACTTCATGGGAAATAGATGGGGAAACAGTGGAAACAGTGTCAGACTTTATCTTTTTGGGCTCTAAAATCACTGCAGATGGTGAATGCAGCCATGAAATTAAGACACTTACTCCTTGGAAGGAAAGTTATGACCAACCTAGATAGCATATTCAAAAGTAAAGACATTACTTTGCCAACAAAGGTCCATCTAGTCAAGGCTATCGTTTTTCCAGTGGTCATGTATGGATGCAAGAGTTGAACTGTGAAGAAAGCTGAGCGCTGAAGAATTGATGCTTTTGAACTGTGGTGTTGGAGAAGACTCTTGCGAGTCCCTTGGACTGCAAGGAGATCCAACCAGTCCATTCTGAAGGAGATCAGTCCTGGGATTTCTTTGGAAGGAATGATGCTAAAGCTCAAACTCCAGTACTTTGGCCACCTCATGCAAAGAGTTGACTCATTGGAAAAGACTCTGATGCTGGGAAGGATTGGGGGCAGGAGGAGAAGGGAGTGACAGAGGATGAGATGGTTGGATGGCATCACCGACTCAATGGACATGAGTTTGAGTGAACTCCAGGAGATGGTGATGGACAGGGAGGCCTGGCGTGCTGCGATTCATGGGGTCGCAGAGAGTCAGACACGACTGAGCAACTGAACTGAACTGAACTGAACAATGCCTCCACACCACAAAAGAATCAACCACTATAGAATTTGAAGAAATATTTGCAAATCATATACCTGATAAATTAATATCCAAAGTGTATTTTAAAATTAATACAACTCAGTAGCAAAAAAAAAAAAATTAATTAGGGCTTCTCTGGTTGCTCAGTGGTAAAAAATTCCGCCTGCCAATGCAGGAGACCCAGATTTGATCCCTGATCCCAGAGGATCCCAGATGCTGCAGAACAACAAAGCCCGTGTGCAAGCCGCAACTCCTGAGCCGGTTCTCTAGAGCCTGGGAGGTGCAACAAGAGAAGCCACCATAATGAGAAGCCTGTGCACAGCAACAAGAGTAGCCCCCATTGAGAAAAGCTACTAGAGAAAAGCCTGTGAAGCAATGGAGACTCAGCACAGCCAAAAATTAATAAATAAATAATAATTCAATTAAAAAAATGGGCAAAGGACATGAATAGATATTTTTCCAAAGAAAATATTTGATTCAAATGATGAACAGATACATGAAATGATGCTTAGTCTTACTAATCACTGGGGACATGCAAATCAAAGCCACATGAGATATCTTCTCACACCTGTTAGAATGGCTATGGTGAAAGAGACAAGAGAAGAAATGCTGGCAAGGATGTGGACAAAAGGGAATCCTAGTACATTGTTGGTAGGAATGTAAATTTGTAAGCCCACTATGGAAAACAGTATAGAGGTTCCACTAGGACACTTTCCAACACCATACACAAAAATAAACTCAAAATGGATTAAAGATCTCAACGTAAGACCAGAAACTATAAAACTCTTAGAGGAGAACATAGGCAAAACACTCTCTGACATACATCACAGCAGGATCCTCTATGACCCACCTCACAGAATATTGGAAATAAAAGCGAAAATAAACAAATGGGACCTAATTAAAATTAAAAGCTTCTGCACAACAAAAGAAACTATAAGCAAGGTGAAAAGACAGCCTTCAGAATGGGAGAAAATAATAGCAAATGAAGCAACTGACAAACAACTAATCTCAAAAATATACAAGCAACTCCTGCAGCTCAATTCCAGAAAAATAACAACCCAATCAAAAAATGGGCCAAAGAACTAAATAGACATTTCTCCAAAGAAGACATACATATGGCTAACAAACACATGAAAAGATGCTCAACATCACTCATTATCAGAGAAATGCAAATAAAAACCATAATGAGGTACCATTTCACACCAGTCAGAATGGGTGCTATCCAAAAGTCTACAAGCAATAAAAGCTGGAGAGGGTGTGGAGAAAAGGGAACCCTCTTACACTGTTGGTGGGAATGCAAACTAGTACAGCCACTATGGAGAACAGTGTGGAGATTCCTTAAAAAACTGGAAATAGAACTGCCTTATGACTTAGCAATCCCACTGCTGGGCATACACAGTGAGGAAACCAGAATTGAGAGAGACACGTGTACCCCAATGTTCATCGCACCTCTGTTTATAGTAGCCAGGACATGGAAGCAACCTAGATGTCCATCAGCAGATGAATGGATAGGAAAGCAGTGGTACATATACACAATGGAGTATTACTCAGCCATTAAAAAGAATACATTTGAATCAGTTCTAATGAGGTGGACAAAACTGGAGCCGATTATACAGAGTGAAGTAAGCCAGAAAGGAAAACACCAATACAGTATACTAACACATTTATATGGAATTTAGAAAGACGGTAACGATAACCCTGTATGCGAGACAGCAAAAGAGACACAGATGTATAGAACAGTCTTTTGGACTCTGTGGGAGAGGGAGGTGGGGGATGATTTGGGAGAATGGCATTGAAACATGTATAATATCATATAAGAAAAGAATCGCCAGTCCAGGTTCGATGCAGGATACAGGAAGCTTAGGCTGGTGCACTGGGATGACCCAGAGGGATGGTATGGGGAGGGAGGTGGGAGGGGGGTTCAGGATGGGGAACTCGTGTACACCTGTGGTGGATTCATGTTGATGTATGGCAAAACCAATACAATATTGTAAAGTAAAAAAAAAAATTAAAATAAAGTAATTATTGTTTAAAAAAATGAAATTAAAAATAAAACTACCATATGACCCAGCAATCTCAGTTCTTGGTATATCTCCAAAGGAAATGAAAACACATGTTGAAGAGAGAGTGACACACCCATGTTGACTATAGCATTATTTATAAGAGCCAAGACAAGGAAACAGCCTAAGTGTTCACTGATGGGTTAACGGATGAAGACATTGTGATATATCTTTAGGTAAGTACTATATATACACATATAAAATATGGATAGATAATAGAGCATTAAAACAAAAATAGAGCATTAAAAACAAAATCCTGCCATTTGCAACAACATGAATGGACCTTGAGAGCATTGTGTTAAGGATAATTAGAGGAAGACATATACTGTATGATCTTGCTTACATTTGAAATCTTAAAGAAAAATTCATAGATATCTATAAGAAAGAAATAGAGTTACAGATATAGAAAACAAACATGGATTCCAGGGGGTAAGACGGTTGATAAATTGGGATGGACATATACACACAACTATATACAGAAAGGATAATAAGGATCTACTCTATACCATAGGGGACTCTACTCAATGTAATGACCTATATGGGAAAAGAATCTAAAAATGAATAGATATATGTATACGTATAACTGATTCACCTGAAATTAACACAACATTGTAAATCAACTATACTCCAATAAAAATTTTTTTGAAAAGAAAAATTAATAGAAAAAGAGATCAGATTTGTGGTTATTAAAGCTGGTTGTTGTTTAGTCACTAAGTCGTGTCCGACTCTTTTGTGACCCCATGGGCTGCAGCCCACCAAGCTCAGCATTTACCAGGCAATTGAGGCTTTTGAACTGTGGTGTTGGAGAAGACTCTTGAGAGTCCCTTGGACTGCAAGGAGATCCAACCAGTCCATTCTGAAGGAGATCAGCCCTGGGATTTCTTTGGAAGGAATGATGCTAAAGCTGAAACTCCAGTAGTTTGGCCACCTCATGCGAAGAGTTGACTCACTGGGAAAGACTCTGATGCTGGGAGGGATTGGGGGCAGGAGGAGAAGGGGACGACAGAGGATGAGATGGCTGGATGGCATCACTGACTCGATGGACGTGAGTCTGGGTGAACTCCGGGAGTTGGTGATGGACAGGGAGGCCTGGCGTACTGCGATTCATGGGGTCGCAAAGAGTCAGACACGACTGAGCGACTGATCTGATCTGATGCTGGATTGGGTTGCCAATTCCTACTCCAGGGGATCTTCCCGAGCCAGGGATTGAACCTGTGGCTCCTGCATTGGCAGTTGGATTCTTTACTACTGAGTTGCCCTGGAAGCCCTACTAGAGATGGAGGAGGAAAGAGTACTAATTAGATGAAGGTGGTCAGAGGTAAAAACTTTCCATTGTAACATATATAAGTCCTGGGGACAAAACATACAACATGTTTGCTGTAATTAACACTGCTATGTGATTTATTTGAAAGTTGCTAATAAAGTAAATCCTAAAAGTTCTCATCACAAGGGAAAAAACATTCTTTTGTGTGTGTGTGTGTCTGTATGAAATGATGAATGTTAACTAAACTTATTGAATCACTTCACAGTACACCTAAATCAAGTCCATACACTGTGCACCTTAAGCTAACACAGTGCTGTATGTCAATCATATCTCAATAAAATTGGAAAAAACTGTAAGGTACACAGCTGGGAGATGCCCCTGAAACAGTGCAGGTGGGATGTGCATTAGAGGCGGAGCTTCAAGAGGCATTATAGGGGGAGTAGGGCTGGAGTAAGAGGGCCTATACAAATATATATAAATGGATCATATAACTTTATCTATTTTGTTGAAGAGCTACATGCATAAAGTCTGAAGATGATGGTACCAAAACGCTTTAAACACCTTGTCTTCAAAGTTGACAGGCCTCATCAGTTCTGCAAAATATTTTAATTCCTATTTCCCTCCCTGACTTCCCTTCCAGGAAGCACAGAGCCAAAATTAATACTCATATAGAGAAAAAGATATTTGCATACATTTTATATGCAGTGTATGCCTCTTTCATCCACAGCCTTAATATTATATTGATAATGCTTTTAAAATTACTCAGAGTGGGAATTTCTTGACCTTGGGCTCAAGTAGATCTAGATTTGAAAGTCCCAGCACTTTCTAGCTTTGAAGGAATAAATAAGTCTTAAGGTCTCTGAACCTCTATTTCTTCATTTAAAGTAGAAAAATTTTAAGTCGCGGTTTACTGAGTCTATGGCATCATTCTAGGAAAAACTATGTAGAAGCAAAGAGCTGGTTCCTGGTAGGCAGTGGGTACTCCCCAGGTGCTATTCCCCTTTCCTCCTGCATGATGTGAGAGGCCATCTCTCTTTTCTGCCCTGGTCTGAACAACACAGAGCCTATCCTATGTCTGATTGCAAAATACTCCCATATGCTTAGGCCTAACTGATGTTCTCCCTCCAGCTCCCTTTCATCCCAACCCTAGTTAAATACTGCATAAAGGGTCCCCAGGACACACACATGTCCCTCCCCTCCTAACTTCTCCCTAGGTAAATAACAGATGCCATTGTCTTCTGTTAGGCTCATTAGAGATGCTTAATCATCTGAGCCCCTGTGGTGGCACGGCCATAAAGGAGACAGCCTTTCCAGGGTGTTGGGAACAACAGAGCTCCAGCTTTGGCAGTCCTAAAACTGATGAGGGCGTTGGCAGTGCCTCTGAGCCTCACAGCCTAGTGTCGGGGGAATCCCCCTTCCCGATCTGGATATTCTGTTAACTGATTATTTTCGAAATGTCAAAGAATATTTCACAACCCTGCTTCTCCTTTAAACTCTGTCTGATCCCAAAAGAGACATCTCCGGGTCTATAGCTGTTCATAAGTGACAAATGAAAAAAGATGTATTTAGATTGTTCCTTTAACAGCTTGAGAGAAAAGCAAAGCAGCCTTGAAGCTGTGGGATTTTGTTTGGAACCCTGGCCAGTGAGCCCAGTACATAGCAATGAGGGTTATTTCAACGCAGTTCTATGAGGATTTCTGAGTACACAGAGTTCACCACCACTCATGCGCAAGCTCCAGCTCTACCTCCCAAGGTGACCTCACAAGTAGGAGACAGTGCACATTCAGGTGACTCAGTGACAAGCAGGGAGTGTGTGTGTGTGTTAGTCGCTCACTCGTGTCCTACTCTTTGCAACTGCATGGACCCACCAGGCTCCTCTGTCCATGGGATTCTCCAGCCAAGAATACTGGAGTGGGTTGCCATGCTCTTCTCCAGGGGATCTTCCCGGCCCAGGGATCGAACCTGGGTCTCCCACATTGTAGGCAGATTCTTTACTGTCTGAGCCACCAGGGAAGCCTGACAACAAGGGGACAGACACCAAACTGACACCCAGGTGCTGCTCTGAGAAACTTCATTAAGTCTGAAGACTCTGAAGCATCCAAATTTGCCTTTCATGGTGGCTGCTTCTGAGCATCGTCTGTGGGTCTAATTTCTGGAGCTGGTCTATTTCAGGCACATGTCTGTGGATTCCTGGTGCACCTGGCAGTTAACATTCACGTCTAGGTACCCTGGGTGCCAGACGCAATCTCCTTCTCACACTCCACTGTGTCCTAATGCAGCAGATGGCTTTGGTGCCCAGGGTAACAGCCCTCTGACCTACACCTGATTCCAGCCACAGCTGTGGTTGACAGCTCAATTCACCCTAAAAGCTCCCCTAACTTAGTTAACACACAGGACCGGGGTTACTGGCTGATGGGGAAGAGTAGCCCATCGCAGCCCCAGCATCTCCCTCCTGCCCTCTTTTCCCTTCCCCCACATAGATATTGTGGGGGAATCACTGATACAGAGATCTGAAAGTGGGATTCATGGATGAGCAGCCTCATAAGCTGTACCTGAGAGACTGACAGAAACGCAGGATCTCAGATAGGTTCCACTGCAAGCCTACTGGGTCCTAGTCTGCATTTTAAAAAGATCTTCAGGGACTTCCCTGGTGGTCCAGTGGCTAAGACTCCATGCTCCCAATGCAGGAGGCCTGGGTTCTATACCCGTCGGGGAACTTGATCCCACATGCTGTAACTCAAGATTCCACATGCCACAACAAAGATGAACCCACATGTGGCAACTAAGACCTAAATCAAGTAATTAAAACAATAAGATCTTCAGATTATTCTGAGGAACACTAAAATTTGAGAATCGCTAGTCTATACTGTTTTATGCATAGGGGGAAAAAAATGTCTGACCCAAAAAATGCCTGGCCCATCAACTCTGTCTGCTTTTGCATAATGATGGTGGATCTAATATGAAATGGAGTAGACAAGACTCTTTCTTTTTTAAATTAAAGGAGAAAACTGCCTCATGCTGTTACCATGTTATATTTCATTGTCAAACATCAAGAATCATTCAATTAATTAACTTGGAAAACAAAGTTACTTTAGATTACTGAATGCAGGTTCATTCTGGTGCTTCAACACCAGCAGTACCAGAAAGAATAATTTCCTGAAAGCTTCCTATTGCCACACAAAGGAAGTCATTCTTGAGGAAAAAAAAAAAAAACAACAACAGCCCTAATAGAATTGCTTTTCATTTGCACTCATGCAGGAAGTTGCCAAATGTTTGTGCTCACCCATTCTATCAAAAAGTTGCTTTCTTGCCATAATTAAAATATATGATGGCTGCTCCACTAGCCACATCGTAACTCTGCCCAGGTGTTGAGATTTTCTCAGCTAAACCTCCCCGTTATGAATAGACCTTAGGTGGTTGAAGCTGGGATAGGCTGTTTACGCATGAATCAGAACCAACTCCTTTCTTTTCTAGGATACACTTATGTGCACAAGCAGGTGTGAGTTCATACATGGGGGCTTCAAGCAATTGTCCCCACTGGGATTCTATTACAGACTCCTCAACTCTGAACACAAGGCTCTTCTCTGGTCTTTTCAATGTATGAGCATTTCTTTCATCAAGGGAAGGATTGGAAGTTGAGGGAAAAAAATAGTTCATTCTAGTTCTATCTATATTTACCTACCCACATTCCCTCCCTCCTTTTCTTTCAACTACCTACATATCTACCTTATTATCAATACCTATATATCTACCTTATTATCAACTGTTTAAAACTAAAGAACATTAATTTGAGCAAGCTCAGAGACATCCAGCATGGGACATATCTATTCCCATAATTTTTTCACATAAATTGTCAGTGATAGCTGATATTTGACTCTGTACATCATGACACTAAGGACAACTCATTCCTTTTGAGTATGGACTGGTTTCGCTCCTTTGGATCACCTGTAATCTTATTCTAAAGACAGTTGGTTGGGCGTAATTTAGTGGCTTTACTCTGTAAGTGGCCATTGTTTCTGAATCTGGTTTCTGCCTATACTTGCTTTGAGTTCAGCAAGGGGAGCATTTCTAGTTCAGTCTTCGGAGTCCACCTTGTCAGCTTTTACAGTTGGCTTACTCCAGCTCTTGTAAATCATCTTTTTTTCCCCCCTGAGACAAAAACCTATGTCTTGCTGTTCACCAAGTCACAGGAGGAAATGGAATGCTAGGGTCGCACGCGGGGAGACTCCACAAATGGAGGAGTGAAGGCACATCTCTTCATACAGGTGACAGTATCCTTACATCAGCCCAGATGCTCGTTGTTACATACATGCATCACCCGATTTGACCATCATCACAGCCTCATAAGACGGGCAGTTCCTACACCTTTAGTTCCATTTTACAGAAAAACGAAAGCTTGAGGCTCAAAGAGAAAGAAGACTCGTTGCCCCTGAGGCCACTCCTCAGTTCTCTCTATGAAGCCCTGGGCTGAACATTTCCATGGCTGGGAAAATGCCTGGCCTCAAGAAGCACGTCTGCTCACCCCAACTTCCAGCTTATCCTGGGCCGGCTTTGCTGAAGAAATAGCATGGCAGGCATATGTGAAGGCGCCTGGAAGGCATGCCTTCCAGGAAACGGCTTTTCTTGTGACGTAGCCGCCATGCACGGCACACAATTATTTATAGTGCTCAACTTTATCTTCCGGGCTGTGGGTTTCCTCTCTCACCTTTTAAACTCTCAAATACGAAGCCTACTTGACCACTAATACACTGTGATGGCTTCAGAGTAAGTCCCCACAAATGGAAGCTGCTCTTTAATTATTCAGAAATATGACAAAACCCATCATCAATCCCCAGGTCTGAGTCACAGGGGGACCCCGGCAGCAGTTCAAGCATTACTCCCAAACCGCAGCCACTCAGACAAGAATAACAGCAGATGCTTGGGCCTCCCCAGCAACTCACCCAGCAATAAACCCATCCTTGGGGCTCTGTCCCTTGGCTGTGGCATGCCGGGATGACAAGGGTTTTCAATTGGTGCTGTGAGGAAAGGAAACCTCCCCTCAGAATACATACACACTCACACATTCACACACATGCTCACAGTGTCAATCAATCTAAGAGGCAGACTAAGAATGAAAGATCCTTAAGCTACCATTCAGACACTGCTATGCAATCAGAAAGACAAACCTGTTTGCCTGCTTTCAACCAATTACTGGAAGTTGCACAGTGATGTCTAGATACCTTGTGCATCTCCTTACTATATCTTTATCCATTCTCTTTGTTGTGAATGATATTAGTGCCCTTATAATAATAGAGTCTCCAGAGAGATCCCTAGCCCTAACTACTGTGTGCACACATGGTGGGAGGCATGGGCCATGAACCAGGAAGGGGCCCGTCACCAGAGGGCAACCATGCTGGTGCCTTGATCTTGGACTTCTCAGCCTCCAGAACTGTGAGCAAGAGATCTCTGTTGTTTATAAGCCACCCAGCCAGGGCTATTTTGTTACAGTAGTCAGGACAGACTAAGACAGTGGCCCATGCTCTGGCCATCCCCACATCCTATTTTAGAGATGCATTGATGTTTGGATGGGGTATTACAGGACCTGGAAGAGGGCCCCAAAAGGAGATGGACAGAGGTGAACCAGAGCCTGGGTGGCCTCTCCCCTAAAAGGCACCTCCTGAGGTCAGTGCTAAAAATGACCAGGAATCATTCAAGGAAAGGAAGGTGGAAACAGCATCCCAGCAGAGAGGGAGGGGCACAGTCTGGGTGCAGATGCAACACCGCAGAGCAGGGATGTGTCTCCAGGATGTTCACTGTGGCTGAAGGAGGGGACATGCAGCGGGAGGGGGAGGGGAAAGCAAGGAAGGGCTCAACAGTCTCAGGGTGCAATGTGCTCAGCCACAGAAGGCAGTGCTGTGCAGGGAGTGAGGCAGAGCCCTGAGGGAGAGAATTATGGGGCCACTTCCGGGACTCTGACATACCACGACCCTGCCTCCCTGCCATGCTCACAGCACACACGCTGAGCAGGCAGTCAGTCATGGAGGTCTGGAGACCCAATCAGAGCCACAGGGACCCAGGAAAGACAACCAGACAGGGTGGGTAGGGTGCAGGGCATAGTTTCAAGGGGAACTAGCCAGGGTGGGAAGCTAAATTTTCTTTCAATATTAAAGGAACTGAAGGGCTCAGAAAGAACAATGGTAGAGGCATGTGGGCCAAGATATGGGGACTTCTCAGCAGCTTCAGGCTGCCCTGGGGCCTGGCGGTCATGGGGGCAAGGATGACCAGCAGAAGATGCTGAGCATGGGGAGACCCTGTCCCTCTAGTCATGGGAGGGGCCTGCAACTCTTGGGGCTCAGTCCCAGCCCACTCTCTGGCTGCGGGGAGACCCGCAGCCCTCCTTTCCTGGTCAATAAATGACAGGAGTGCACTTGTCCTTCACAGCCCAAAAACTGCACATTGATGCTTCTGTAAATGGAAGCTCTTTGCACAATATGTCTGTAATGCGCTCTAAGTGAGCGTGAAAGAGCGAGCTGACAGTTTGGGGTCAGAGTCGCCATCCCTGGGGGCAGATGCAGGCAGTGTGGCATGGAAAGGCGGAAGATGAGGTGGAGGAATGGGGTGCAGGGGGTTGTGTGTTTCATGCCACCAGGATGAAGGCCAGACCATCCCCTTGGGGATGTAGGGAAGATGGCAACAGTGGCGGAGGGGGCAGTGATGGGGGAGAAGGGAAGCCACCCCCTCCTCCACCAGGAAGGCTCTGGGAAAGTGAGCAAAGATGCAGGTGTGCAGCTGAAGGTGGACCTGCCTGGGTTCCGAAGGGAATGAACACGGGAAAGAGAAGAAGGATGAGGATGGGGGTCAGAGGCATAGGGGCCACTAGGTCACCACAAGTCTTTCCGATGGAAACATAGAATGTCTAAGAAATGGGGATGTGGAGCTCAGAGGAGGCTTCTTGCCGTCCATGAGTAACTTAGAGGGTCATTTCATCAAGGGCAGAGCCCACTGCTCCTGGAGTGAGTGTCCTCCTTCTCTTGCCCACCCCCACCTTTATGCCCTCTCGGCTGAACCTTCCAGCTCCCCTGGGGAACCTGGAGCCCAGAAGAGGGCTCTGACAACACAGAACCTTCCCAAGCCTGCCTCCTCCTGGAGGGCAAGACTAGGCTCTGCACTCTGAGGCCCTGGGTGCTGTGCTGTCCAGGCTCAAAGGGAGAAGGGACTGGGATGGGGCAATAATGCCAGTGTGCGCCTGAGGCCACGCTGATGCACTCAGCCTCCTGATGCTGAGCCCACCTGTGTGTGGATGCTGGTCTAGGTGGAGCCAATCTCCCTCAAGGACAGCAGGGCTTACACCCGCCCGGGACTGATACCCAATCGTACCACAGGGTCCTGATCCCAACTCAGCCTCCCTCACCCGCCAGCCTCCTTGGAGGCTCCCACAGGCCTCCCAGTGATACACAGGTGTGGGCCCGATCTGCCCACCTCCTGGCTTTGGCTCCCAACTGTATCACATGGAATGTCTTCCTCCCTTCCCAGCTGTGTTGCTCATAAACCATCTAGGTCTTCAGCCTCCTCACTGTTAGAACTACTGATGTGGCAGCATGAAGAGAGGTCAGGTTCACTTTATGTGACCAGTTTTCAAGATCCTCTCCACCTTGCACTTTGGGAATTCTCTCCATGGGGGTCAGTTCATGAGATGTGGGATCATGGCTATAAAAGGTGCCAAGCTTGGGGAGGAGAGAAGGAGCTGACAGAGGAAGAAGGTAGAATAGGAGAGTGGTCAGAAACTCCCTTTCAGAGTGAGTGAGACATATTTGTTGAAATTCTGCCTCTAAGATGCACTGTCGTAAGACTGAACAGTTTTCTTAGGGGTGAGAACAACCTCACAAGAGCTACTTCCGTAAGTTCTTCTGAAGGTATAGGCTGACCTACGTGCTTGTAGCCTGAACAGGCACTGCATAAACTTGACTGCCCTGTAGTCCTGTGCCATCCCTGGGAACCGGTGAGTATTCCCATTTCACGGCTGCTGAGCGTTGAGCTCAGAGGGAGAAAACATGAAGCAGATCCCGTGATGACTCAATACTGGAGCCTGTACTTGGACCTTGGTCTGGTCATCTCCAAAGCCCGCATTTCTTTGCCTACCAATGACAGAGCCCTTCCTCTTTGCCTCTCCTGACCATATTGGGAGGAAATGTCAAGTATAATTCCTGAATCTTGAGCTTGAGAAAGCTTGAGAAAGTCAGGCCAAGAAGTGCTGCAAATATAGTACACATGACATATCTGGTGGGAAGATAAAAAATGTCAAGTTTTGAAACCATGAATTATTTTCCTTCTGTTTCCTCAAATCAGCACAAGCCCATCTGCGTGCGGTTTCCTAAGGCAGTATGCTGAGAACAAGTTTCATTGAGGTCTCCCCGGCTCCCTTAAACCTCCCGTGACACTGCCTGAAGGCACATAAGGCACAGGGGTTAGAAGCTGGCGGCTGCCTGGTGGTAGATTCAGGAGCCCAGGCAAGACCTTGAGCCCTATTCCTAAGTACCCAGCCTGACTACAGATAGCACAGCTTAAATTTCTTTTCTTAGTAATTATTACAGATAAGCAAACATGGCTTCATCCCTCAATCAGAAAAAAATGGGAGTTGGTTAAGAAATTCCCCAGGACAACATGTTCTACATTTCTTACTAAGGTGTGCGTGACTGATATTAGGGAGCAAAAGAGGATGCAAGTTCAGCACTTTATATACACTTTATATCCCACTCACCTTTAGACGCACCATGCAGGGTGTGTGCTGGTACAACTGTTGCCATTTTACAGATGAGTCTTATCAGTGACTATTAAAGTCCAAAGGACATCATCTGGGAAAACACAGACAGACTTGTGGAAGAGCTAGAGTTTGAACTAAGGTAGCTGAACTCCAGAGCCTGTGAATATTGGGGCAGAGTGATAGACTACTGAGAGAAAATGTGATCCAGTGTTCCCATTTCATAGATACAGAAAGTGAGTCCCAGATAAAAAGATGTGCCTTGCAAGCGTTCACATAATATGTTAGAGCCTTTGTCCTTATCTCCTTAGGCTCTTATTTACTCATACTTCCAATGACACATCTTTTCTTAGGTGTTCTGAGGACTAACTACCTTCAGCGGTCACCTTTAGTTATTCTGCCTAGATCCTCTTTGCAGATAGGGGCACCCATCTCCCAACCCCCATGAATGCTGGTTGCTCATGGCTCAGAGCTGCAATCTCTTAGAAGAACTGACCTTGACGAACAGGAGCCACAAGACCAGAGTGGACTGAGAGGCGATTCCCAGCTGTGCCCCCACAGTGGCTTTATGAGGCCAACAAATGACTGACGTGAGAGTCACTTACATGACTTTCTTTACGATGGGACCATACCTCTTCAGAAGTCCTCATGAGATCAGTCCAAAAACAAGTCTCTGGCTGGGAAAACATCCTTTCTTCGCTTATTTTCTCTTGCCCTATTTTTACTCCTCTCAGTTTCCTTTTCCTTAAAATATCCTCCTTCAAGAAGCCACTTGCATAAGAATCATCCATGTCTTAGACTCCATTGCTAGGGAAGCCATCCTAAGATACGGTCTAAGGAAAGAGGCAGTCGCATATTGCAAGGCATTGAGAGTGGACACTGAAGTCTTCGCCATTAAATTGTTTTCCCGGATACCATACTAGAATGTATTATGGGGTCTCAAAATAAGAACTCAATGTTGTTTAAACTCAGAGGGGCCTAAGAGACATCTGGTCAGTCCTTTCATTTTAGAGATGGGATGGTCAACACCCAGTGAGGGGAAGCAACTTACCCAGCTCACATAGAACTGGAACTCAAACCAACTCCCACAAACAATAGTACATACAGACCAAAGACAACCCACATTCCCATTCCTACATGGAATGTATTATCACCAGCTCCAAGAGAACTGGGAGAACTTCTCTGTGGTGGAAGAAGGTGAGGTTGGTGTTCAGAAGTGTGATGAGATCCTGTCTGGCTACTCTCTTGTCTATAATCCATTGCTCACAGAATGAAAGCCATGCTCCTTGGCCCAACAATTCGGTATTTTCACAGGGCAATGCCCTTGGGCCTTTGTGCCTGCCATCCCTTGCTCCCCAAGACACCTTGAGTTCATCTGCCCTTCATCTTTCTCCTACTCAAGCCTATTGTGCTATTGCTGGTCCTTACTAGAATATATGTAGAATTATAAGATAAAATACAAATGCCCAGTAAAATATGAATTTCAGCTAAACAACATATGTGTCCTGGTACAAATATGTCCCAAATATTGCCTGGGATATTCTTATACTAAAAAAGTATTTGTTGTGTACCTAATCTAGCATATTTATTACTCCTTCTGCCTGAAATCCTCTGCCCCACAACTTATGGGCACTGTGGGGGAAGGAGAGGAGGGACTAATTGAGAGAGTACTATTGATTTATATATACTAGCAGGTGTGAAACAGCTAGCTGGAAGCTGCTGTATAGCACAGGGAAATACATTCAATATCCTGTGATAAACCATAAGGAAAAGGATATATATATGTATACGTGTAACTGAGTCACTTTGCTGTGCAGCAGAAATTAACACAACATTGGAAATCAACTATACATCAGTGAAATTTAAGAAAAAAAATAAGGACATGGATAGTAGCTACACTGATCGTGGAAAGTCTTTTGAGGACGAAACATTTTTAACTAGGATCTGAGAGATAAGAAATAGTCTGTTGTATGAAAAGCAGAGGAAAGGGGGTTTCAATAAGAAAGAACTGCCTGTGAGGAGGACCTGAGGCCAGCAAAAGCTTGTCACGTGTGAATCTGTTCGAGGAATCAAATAGCCAAGAGGGACAAGAAGCATGAGTTAAGTCCAGAGCTGTAAGCAGGGGCCAGGTCACATGCCACCTTATCAGTTGTGTCCAGGAGGTGATTTGAAGGCAAGTAGGAGGCTGTTAATGGGCCTTCAGCAGAGCAGAGACAGAACTGATTTAGGCAGCGATCACACTTACTGCTATGAGCCTCTTTCATCTCTGAACCCCCAAAGTTCATATTGAATACATTTCATAAACATTTGATAAATAAACAAGTCTGTTACCTTAGTTGACCATCGCTTGCCTCATCTGTAACAGGACCTTTGGAATGTCCATGCTGACACTTTCTCATCCAGGGAGAACAGCGGTCCACTGTTTACATGCCCCCACTTGTTAAGAAAGTTGTCAAGAGGTACTTAAGACTCTCAGAACACCTGTCCTCATTGGAAGGCGCTTTGGTCTAAAGAAGAGCTTTACCCTCTGAGCCATCTGGGAAGCCCAAAAAGTGAGTGTTAGTCAGTCAGTCATGTCTTAACTCTTTGGGACAGCATGGACTGTAAGTTGCCAGGCTCCTCTGTTCATGGGATTTTCCAAACAAGAATACTGGAGTGGGTTGCCATTTCTTCCTCCAGGGGATCCTCCTGACTTAGGGATCAGCGTCACGTCTCCTTCATTGACAGGTGAATTATTTACAACGTAGTCACCTGGGAAGCCCTCTCGGGACTTTTGGGTCTCCAATACTGCCCTGAATGTCTCTCAAGATTTATAGCCTATTGCACCCCTTCTTTTTCCCAACTTGCATCACACCCAACATAACTTACACTGCTTAAACACCTTTTGTTCAAAGAGCTCTCTCCCCATCTTTTATTTTCAGCTCCCAAATGTCAAAATTCTTAGTACCTATCCTAGACGCCAAGGTCTTCCAGGCCACCCTGCTCTTCCTGTGCACCAATGGGAAGGTCCATACGCTGCCCTGAGCACCACAGCCCTGCATCGAGAACTTTCTCCCATCCTGGTTGTTGTCTACCACTTGCTAAGGTCAGTTACATCCCACCATGGCCATCAGTTCCTCTAAGGCGCCAGGGATACCAGTTCTCCCTTTCTGAGTGCCCCACAGGGTCAAGCCTTATTATTGGAAGAAGGAGAGAAAGGAGGCCGAGAGCACAATCTACCAACTAGCATCTCATCTCATTTTTACAGCCATCCTGTATGATAACTCTACTAGCCACACTATTCAGATGAGAAAACTGAGGTTCACAGAGGTTAAGCAAAAACCTCAACCCCTAGGTCTTAAGGGACCAAGTCTGAATTTAACTCTGAGCCCATCTAATTCTAAGACTGATGTCTGCCCAGCCTCCACTCCACCCTAACAAAGCTACTTTGCTTTTTAAGACTATCTGCCTTCCTCTCCCATCTGCAACACACTCTTCTCCTGCACTTATTGCAAAGATCATGTGTACCGCACCTCACACCTCTCCACTGGCCCTCCCCTGAAATCTGGCATTTAAATGGGACTGAGCCGCTGAGCCTCCTGCAAACACCGCAGGACTGGAGGGACTGTGTGCGCCAAGGGACCAGGTTGGCCCCGAGGCCCCAGTGTGCACTACACCTGCCACAGGAGCGATGAGACATTTTAGTCCCATTTAGTCTCACTTGTTTGCAGAGCTCATCTGGAACTTTTCTCTGGGAAATCAAACATTATAGTCACAGCAAAAAAAAAAAAAAAAAGTCATTTTACCCTATTCTGCAGGTCATAAGTGGTTGCCTATAACAAGAAATCTCCTTCTAGTTGACCACTGTCAAAAAATCAAGTCTCCTTTGCAAAGACTGAGAGGCGTTACATGATCAGGCCCCTGGTCTCTTCCCCCTGCTGTTCCAGTCCACCCACAGGTGGGCTCTGACCACACACGGGGCTGAGAATGCCCCCATCCCAAGACCTTGGCATGGAAATAAGTCCACACTCCTGGTGGTGCTCTTTGCTCTACCTAGACTCTATAATCATCTATGTTTCTGGTGAGCTTCTTGTCAACCTTTAAAATGTATCTCACCAACAACCCTCTCTTGAGCTTTCTCAGAATCCTGTGGCTTTGTTAACAGAATGAATAACTTTCAAAAGTGGTGAGAACACAGCTCTCTGTACAAACCTCTACCCATCACTCATCCAACAAGTGCAAATGCATCACCTCCTAGGTGCCACGTGCTGTGTCAGGCTCTGAAGAAACACCAAACGACCGAAGAAACTAAAGCCCTTGCTTCATGAGACTTATGCTCTTGGGTATGGATCGCCCCATTGTCTGAGGCTCCTCCAGTGTACTGTCTGTGTCTCCAGGAAAGAACAATTCATTCCCAACTTTGTTTCTCCAGGACAAAGCATGGCACCCAATACTTGGTAGACATTCAATCATTGTCTTTACATTCGACTGAGGAAGTTACATGTCATGATTGTGTAATACTACCAGGAAGTCAGCATGCCTGGCTCTGCCCCAAACAACCTGCATGATCCCAGAACAAAACCACTCCTGGTCTCAGAAAGAATTCCCTTGCTGAAATTGACAGTTGGAGAGGAGATACTCTTTGGGATTACTTAGGGCAATTTGCTTCAAATGAACTACATAATCTACAGTGTATTTTTCATAGGAGAGAAAAATAAAATACAAAGCTCTGGGTAGATCCTAACTGGACATGGAGTGAGAATTACCAGGAAGTCCCAAAGTTTCAGCCACTGCCTTCTGATCCTAAGCCCAAGGGCCCGCTGACAACCTAAGAGCCCATCTTCAAATCAATCTCATTGATATTGCTCTGTAACAAAGCTACGTCCCAACAGACGACAGCTCAGAGGTGCTGGTTGGGGGGTCTTGCCATCCTGTGTGACTGTGTCTGAGTCTCATACTAGGGTGAGAAATGTCCTGAAGATCTGACCCTCTGTGACAGCAACCTTTCTTCTTAACACAAAATAGCTCTAAACGTGGTATGAAGGAGAACTTGAAACCTCACCAATCCGTCCTCAAGATGCATACTGTTTCTAGTGAATAGGGGAGACAGTTATTGTGGTGGATCTTATGAACAGAATAAAAAAGCCTGAGTGCCAAAGAATTGATGCTTTTGAACTGTGGTGCTGGAGAAGACTCTTGAGAGTCCCTGGGACAGGAAGGAAATCAAACCAGTCAATCCTAAAGGAAATCAACCCCGAATATTCACTGGAAGGACAGATGCTGAAGCTGAAGCTCCAATATTTTGGCCACTTGATGTGAAGAACCGACTCACTGTTAAAGACCCCGATGCTGGGAAACATTGAGGGCAGGAGGAGAAGGGGGTGGCAGAGGATGAGATGGTTGGTTGGCATCACCGACTTGAGCAAATTCTGGAAGATAGTGATGGACAGGGAAGCCGGGCATGCTACCACCCATGGGGTCACAACAGGTGGGACACAGCTTAGCAACTGGACAATGAACAGAATGGGAAAACCCCTTAGGTTATTTTTCCTTCACCTAGACATGGCAGCCATTATGAACTAAAGATGGTTAATGACCAGAGGAAGAGAATGTGAAGTCACTGTGCCTTAGGTCCCTGTTTGGAAAACCTCCTTTAAAGGTTGAAAAGAGGAATAATGCTTGAGTGGGGAGTAGTGACTGGACCTCTCTACCTAAAACCCTGCCCTTAATAATCACCCCGCTCCAGAGACTTCTCACCAACTTCTGCTGTCAAGTCTACATTGGCCTCAGGGGGTGCTGTTTGTCATGTAAATATCATCCCAATTATGGATACAGAACCCTCCCCTTAATTCTTTGTGCCTCCAATGCAGACTGATAAATGTCCTGGGGAAAACAAAAGGGAAACAAATTCAGAGCATCTTGTAAAAGTTGAAAATCAGATCACATGACCTAGCAGATCTGACTTGATCTCTGAACTCTGTGGCATATTCATTCTAGCACCGGGTTGGCCTCGATAAACTTATACCACCCTGGAGCCTACAGCATGAGGTCTACCCTCTCAGAATTCCAGGCACAAGAGAATGAGTCTCAGAAAAAAAGGCAAGAAAGTGTTCCCCTGTGCTGTCAAAGGCTCGCTTAGCAAGACCCAATCTTCTAAGGGACAGAACTCCTGCTGGGGGCCCATCTCCTCCTGGAGGGACCTCGGTCCTGGCTTTATGGCCACAGGGTTATCAGGTGAAAATTTAGTCCAGTAAGGCCAACATCCTCTTTCCAGACTGGTGATAGATTCGTGTGGTTCACAAGAGTTGGGGTTTGTACATCCACCTGTTCACTGGACATTTCCTCAAACGCCCCTCCTGATCCCCATCCTCCTGGATCACAGACTGCTCCTCTCCTGGCATTCCCCATTTCAGAGCAGCACCAGACACCCCACAGCAAAAAACACAGATGCTCTCTGACTCCTTTCCCTTGACCTTCGCATGCCTCCTCTCACCACACCCCGCTGACTTTATGCAGACAAGTCCCAGCTCTCCTTACTCTCCACTTCCACACCTCTGTCCTCTTTCATACCACTGTTTCCTCCTCCCCAGCTGGTTGTCTTTACCCTCAATCCCTCCTTTACCAAGCATGTGGCTCTCATGACATCGTTCCCTGAAAATCTGTCCAAGTCTTCTTACCCCTCCACCTCAAAACCTCCAGAAGCTACTCATTACCATAAAATCAAGGATTTTTTTTTTCAAGCATTTTACCAAGTGTTTCCCAGCTAAATGTAATGCAAACGAGAGGTTTTCTGAAAATACATCTGGGAAACTAGAGTAGTACTTTCAAAAAATATGTTTAAATGCAGGATTTCTCCATGGCTTTGACAAGATATTGATAAGTAGGTTGATAAGTATATTGGTGACCCATGGATATAATAGAATATATTGGGTAACTTTCCACAAATTATTTTATCAAAAAACTGTTTTAGCGGTATTTTATGGTACTCATGTCACTTGGAAACTGTATTTAAAAATTCTGGTGTATAATATGAATCACAGAGTCTATATTCTGGCATTTAATGTACTGTGTAATTTAGCTCTACTTCCCTTTCTTTCCTCAATTTCATCCATGAACAATGCTTAGCTTGTTGGACTTTCAATTATAAAATAAATGCATGATTTTTTATGAAGTTAAATAAGAAACTTTATAAAGAATTTAAATTTTATTTTTCTTCAAATTCATGCCTTGCCTTAAGATAATGAAATGATACCATTTTTTTTAATTGTTCTGTTTCTTGTTTTAGCTATGCTTATAGCCACACAGACAAAGATATACAGGTTTACTTATTCTTTTTCTTCCTCTTTTTTTTCCACTAAAAAATCATATAAAGTTTTATACATTATTCTGCAGCGTCTTTTTGTGTCATCGACAGTGTTTTCCTGGACGTCTTTCCAGATTAATGGACATTGATCTTTATCATTCACTGGAGTAGCTTTGTGATCCACTACAGTGCAAATGCACCAAAATACCACGGTTTATTCAATCACTTCCCTGTTGATGGATTGCTGGCATTCTAGTCATTTGGAGAGTTTTCTTTTTTTGTTTAATGCATACAGTGCTACGATAAACATTCATAATAAAATCCTTTCAATTTATTTCTGAAGGATTGGCGTCCCGAAAGTTGACAAAACTCATTTTTCCATGAAAAGCTCCTGTTATTCACTTTTAGTAGCTCTTGGATGAGATGAAGACCCACCAAAGTGGTCAAGGGTAGACTCTGAACTCCTGGCTGGAGCCCATCATCCTAAAGGCGAGACCATCTGCCTTCTGAAGTCAGCTCCCTCTGGACACAGTGGGCAGATGACTGGCCTCCTGGTTCATCACAGGACACTGGTCCCCAACCACCTCCCTCATGTTCCTCAATGATCCTCCCTGAGCTGCGTCTCAGTGACACCTTCATTTACAGAAAGCCAAGGGCATCAACCATGTGACACCAGCAGGGGATGATGCACAGAAAGGGCACATGACTCAGAGCCTGCCGTGCCCACAGAGTCCAGAAGTCAGGAATCAGAAGGGAGCAGTGCTGCCGTGGGGATGGGCTGCTCTGTCCTCTGCAGGGCTTCCCAACCTCTGGGACCTAAGGCCTGGTGATCTGAGGTGGAGCTGACGTCATAATAATAGAAATAAAGTGCACAAGAAATGCAATGTTCTTGAATCATCCTCAAACCAACCCTCCCACTCCAGTCAGTGGAAAAAGTTATCTTCCGTGAAACTGGTCCCTGGTGCCGAAAAGGCCAAGGACAGTGGCTCTAGACGACTGCACGCTGCACACGCAGACCCTGCCTGGGACTGGCTGCCAGTGGACCCGTTCAGGAGAGAGTCGGTCCTGGGAGACGTCCACCTTCCCTCCTTCCCTCCTCTCTGCCTTTGAAACCCATCCTTCTGCCTAAGCTGCAAGTGACACTACAAGTTACTTACAGATTTTGTTATTTTAGCCTTGGTTTCATCAACCATCAAATGGGAATAATAGTAACAACTCATAGGGATGTGAAGATTTAGTAAGTATAATCTATTTCCCTTCAAATCAGTGCTCAGATACAGATGATGTAACAGACACACACGTATATTATACAAGCGCATGTGCTCCGTCACGTCCAACTCTTTGTGATCCTATGGATTGTAGCCCGCCAGGCTCCTCTATCCATGGAATTCTCCAGGCAAGAATACTGGATCAGGTTGCCATTTCCTACTCCAGGGGAATCTTCCTGACCTGGGGATTGAACTTGGTGTCTCCTGCATTGGCAGGCAGATTATTTACCACTGTGCCACCTGGGAAGCCCATATTATACACAAAAAGTGCTTAAAACAGTGATCCATAGCACTGTCCCAGGAAGCCTTAGCTCTTACTTCTGGCTATATGCCCATCACCAGGGCAGGTCTCCCAGGAACACCCCCCCCCTCCAAGACACCATGGACCACTCTGTTCCCTATGCCTGGCATGACGCCACACCCCTGACCTCTGCCTGTCTCTTCTGAGACTGACCTTCCCTCATCTCAAGGCCCACTTGCCCACATCCCTCTCCTCTTCAGAAGCTCAGTTCAACTTATAAAGCCTTCCAGGCTTCTCACCTGTCTCGCAACACCCCCAAAGCTTTCGCTCTCCCATCTTGTTTTATAACAGCTTTCCTCCTTAGTCTGATCATTTTCTGCCTTGTATTACAGTCATGCATGCCCTTGACTTTCTCTCACTTGGAAGGCAAGTTCCTTGGCAACGTGGCTGAAATTCTTCCATTCCCTTCACTGTCTGCCACAGTGACTGACAACACAGCGACGCTAAACACAGACTGGCCAAGTGAATGCTGTCATCTTAGGAACCCCTGGCAGTGACAGTGGCTTTGCCCATCTTTGAATTCCATCCCACTGCTGCATAAACACTGAGGCTTCCTCTCAATGGGTCGATAGCTGAGTAGGTCCACTGCAGTGCTGGGGGGAGGCAGGATGGTCACAGTGTTATGTTAAGTCTAGAGCTCTGGCCGGGTAACCACGTGGACACAGGGACTGGTCTCTCGGCTCAGAGCATCTGGAGCTAGAGCCCTCCCATGGGTACGAGTCCACACACCTCACCCATTCCTCATCATCTGTGTCAGAGCCCCAATTTTAACTTGAAGTGCAGTGTCTGACCCAACTGAAATGGAATCCAGGGAAGGTCGAATCCTATTAAGTCACCAGACCATAAAGCAGAAAGGTATAAAGTTGACAAATTGCTTCTCCCAGTGGCGGCAGCTGTGAAGCACGCAGCAAGGCTGGGCTCTGACCCAGGAAAGGCCAACAGAGAGTCCCTCCTTCTTCCCTGAGCCCGGCCTCAACGTCCAACATCCCTTCCCAGTGGAGGTGGCAGTTAAGTGTCTAACGAGTAAGTGTTTAGCACGGTTCCCTGTATTTTATTTCTCAATTCAAACAGAACCTGGGCATACCAGGTCAGGCCTGCCTACAGGATAAGAAGTTCACAGTGACTCTTTCAAAAAAGATTTCCGCTGGTGCTGCACCAGGTTACCACTGTGCATGTCCCACCAGCCTGCCCTTTCCCTCCCAGCCAGTCCCGGGAGGAGCTAAAGCTGTCAATCACAGTGTCCTGAGGAGTTCTCCAGGCTCCACTGAGCATGCTCTCGACTCCCCTTCTTCGCTCTGTCAGCCACCAAGGGGACTGTGTCCAGGAGGGAAGAGGTTGAGGAGGGAGGCAAATGCCACATAATTTTATCTACATTATCCCCCGGAATTCTCCCTACAACCATGTCATGTCAGTATTAGATGAGGTCCGCCTTGTAAAAATGAACAAAGAGAGGATAGTCACTCATCCAAGGTCAAGTAGGTAGTATCAGCACAAAGTCAAGCTGTATACAAGGTTGAATCTTTCCGGTTAAAGTTAACTTTGAGTCTGTCACACAGCACACCTCCCTGGCTGTCTCCAAAGCCCCTCCTCCAGCACACAATGGCCTCCCTGAACTATAAAAGGTATCACCCTCCCTCTAAGAAGGGTGCCTAGCCATTCCATCCTAGGACCTTTCAGTGGACTTTACAACTTCCTAGGAACAACCTGCTAAGAGTCCTGTCAACAACGTTAGGCTGCTGGTCTCTGGTCTCAGTATTTCTCTGGGGCCCCGCCCATTTATTTGACCCAGATAGTTCCTGCTCTTTGCATCATTGCTACCCTGATGCCCCCCAGCTCCTCACCTCAGCTCTTAGACACGGCTCCCAGTTCTCAACTCAGATGCCTTGGTCTAACAAGCTATTAGGAACAGTTTTGTCCTCTGAACTTCAAATGTCCTTACTCAGAACTTTGAAATGGGACTCAGTTTTCCCATTTTCAGAAGTTTTCCTTCTCCTTAAGCACAGTAGTGAACCTCTACAAGCCTCAGTTTCTCATCTGTCCAAGGGATATTAACTGTTCCTCTTTCCTTAGGAGATAAAATGTCAGCCCTATTTCATGCGCATGAAGTGTTAGGAGAGTAACTAGCACAGAATGAAAGCTCAGGACACGCTCTCCCCATGCTCCTTCTCATCAGCCACTATCAGTTCAGTTCAGTTGCTCAGTCATGTCCGACTCTTTGCAACCCCATGGACTGCAGCATGCCAGGCCTCCCTGTCCATCACCAACTCCTGGAGTTTACCCAAATTCATGTCCATTGAGTCAGTGATGCCATCCAACCATCTCATCCTCTGTCGTCCCCTTCTTCTGCCCTCAATCTTTCCCAGCATCAGGGTTTTTTCCAATGAATCAGTTCTTTTACATCAGGTGGCCAAAGTATTGGAGTTTCAGCTTCAACATCAGTCCTTTCAACAAATATTCAGGGTTGATTTCCTGGAGGATTGACTGGTTTGATCTCCTTGCTGTTCAATAGACTCTCAAGAGTCTTCTCCAACACCACAGTTCAAAAGCATCAATTCTTCAGCGCTCAGCTTTCTTTATGGTCCAACTCTCACATCCATACATTACCACTGGAAAAACCATAGCTTTGCCTCATCCCAAGTCACTCATAGTGATAGGATCTGTATGGCTTATCACTCACAGTGACAGTATCTGCAAGCCCCACCTCTAGCTACACTGGAAAGTCAAGGGCTTGGTTGAGGGGGTGGGGGCTTACACAGAACAGAGTAGCCCTGGATTCCTCACACATTTCTGAGAAGCTACGATTTCCTTCTCACCTGGATGAAAGCAATAACCCAGCATCTGCTGGGTGACTTGTTGCTGCCCTCCCAAACCACCTGCCTTCTGACTCCAACCCATTCTTACTGAAGGAAACACCTGAGTCCAACTCCCTTCCCCTGGTGTTCAAATCTTTCCAGGAAATCCATATCTCTGGTGCAAAGGCTCCCAAGGAAACCCACCCCTCTGGCTCTCCAAATACTAGAATCCATTGATTTGGGAAAACATTGTTTTCCCCTCAAATGAAATAGAGACAGAATGAGAGTTACTTCTGACTAGGTCTTCCTGCCTTCCTGCCTCCTCCATTGCAGTTTAGTTATTACCATTGGCAACTGCATCCATTCTCACATCCATACTCATTAGCTGGTTATTTGAATAGATTGTTTAACTCTACCCAGGAGATTCCAAATCCTGAGTTCTTTGGGGAGTGTATCTTAATTTTCAAAGCATAAATTTAATAATAAAGAATAGTCTTACAAGTATTACAAATAAATCCAGTGCAGATCCCAGAACTGTAAAGGAAGTATTTGCAGAGTGCCATAGAAGCACAGGGGAGGGTGAGTGCCCTTTTTTCTGAAAGAAGACTAACCTGATGTCATTCTACTCAGAAAATGCCTCCCTCCTCCAAGTCGTGGCTCGAAAGTCAGCTCCTTCAGGAAGCAGTTAACAATGAACAACTGAAAGTTTCAGAAAAAATACAGCAAATTCCAAGGACTGAAAACAGAGTCACTGGGTTCCATCTACATTTCCTTCCTGTCAGGTTGAGAAAACAGTTAGATCTGGGAAGTAACTCAATTTGGAATCTGGTTAGCCACACAAATGCAGGTGTCTCCCAGAAGTTCTCCCAAATATGAGGAAGAAGAGGAATCTAGGGAACTCTTTATTCTTTTGGTTGGAGCGTCTCCACATTTTGGAAGATCTTATCGCAATCAACGATCTTGGGAATTTCCAAGCAGACCACACTGTGATACGCCCCTGTTTCCACTCTAGGTCTTTTCATTTTGTATGGGGAGAGTAGGGAGTGGTTTTTTTTTTTTTCCTGGGGAAGGCTCAAAAAAGGCTTGTCATTTGTAATCTGTGAAGTCAATTATCACATTCAACTAATGACTAGATAGAAGGATAATTAGCAACCATTTCACCCAAGGGGCTGCTTTTCCTCAGAGAGCAACAAGGGGCTTCTTAATTTTCCTAAATGTTTTGCTGTTAGTGCTTCATTTCATGCCAGAAGGCATCGAGAACAGTCCCATCCTTCCCCTTCTCACCTACACCATTCCCATCACTGCATAGCCTTGGGAATTCAGTGACTGAGATGATCTTTGCTTCATCAAATCTTCAGCTTTCCTAATTGGGTTGAGGAAGACGTGATTATTTTCATTCCTTTTTTTTCTTTCCACTGAATGTAAAAGGAAAGAGTCAGGCCTCGTGTCAGAGTTACAGTTTTTCAGACGATGGATCTAAAGAATATTACCTCTTAGAAGCAAGTCCGGCTCTGTAGTACAAGCTCCGATTATAAATTAATGATGACTCCTTCCCCTGGTAAGACAGTGTCTCTAAGATTTGCATAGCCAATCAAAATCTGAATCTTGAGAATTATCTGTCACTCAACACCCCAGTACACCAAGGCACAAGTTCATCATCTCCCTCCCTGTATCTTCTTCCCCATGTGTTCCCATCTTGGTGAAGATGCCCCCCAAGGCTTGCACTTCAGAAACCTGTGCACCAACTTGCAATTCTCCTCCCCTCATCTCCAAGTCTTACTGAGTCTGTCTCCTTGAAATCAACAATACTGACCATCTTTTCTCCACTGCTGTGACACGGTCCAGCTCTTTACTGCTCCATGCATGAATTTGTTGAATATCTACTGCACGTTCCCCACCACAAGCTTGACCTGCCTCGAAAACTTTCCTGATGGCCCTAGTAATCTTTCTCCAATGCAAATCTTATTAAGTCATGCCATTCTTTACATTTCTTCTCATTTCCCTTCAGGAGAGATTTCAAGTTTCTGATACTCCCTGAAGAGCCTCCACAATCTGTATGTGGTCCTCCTTATTGGCCCCTGATCTAAATGCACTCTGATCTGTGGACATATTTACATCCCTTCATCGTGAATTTTTTTTTTTTTTATTACTGTGATTTAACGTCCCTGTGGCAAATGGCATAAAGAAGATTGGGTTTTATCTCTCAGTCTGAGAATCATTGTCTTTTAACAAGCAACATTAACTCATTCATGGTATTGGATATAAGTGTCCAAGTCTATAATTAGTAATTACAATACTATGAAGGAGTTAATTCATTCTCTGTTTGCCATTCTTTCCGGTTATTTTCTAATTCTTTGTTTCTTCTCTGACTTCTCTTGAATCAGTTGAGGTTCTTTTGATCTGTTTCCCCTAACCAGAATAGTTAGTGGCCTGGGGACTGTACTCCAGATCTATTTCTATAATTGGTACTTTACACTTCTGATAAACATACTTGAACATGGATTATTCAGAACAATTTTAGAGATAATCAGCATCTACGTTCTCTATGTAACAAGAATTTCAGCAGGCTTTAAATTCCATCTGCCTACTTTATGCAGCCCAAGCACATTGCATTTGAAATCAGCTGAAGTATTCCAGTTAGGAAATTAATTTTTTAAACCCCAAAATAAGGTTTTTCCTGATGTATTTGTTCAACAGTTGTTTCTTTTATCCTACTTCTCTTCTGGATTTTTTCTTCCTTGCTAGTTAATTCTTTTCAAGGGATCTTGCACGTGGCAAATTTTCCAAACCTCTGCATATCAGAAAATCTCTGGATTTTACCCTTAAGTTTGAATTAAACTTGACTGGATCTAGCAATCCAGATTCAAAGTTAATTGTCTCCATGACATTTGGAAATATTGATCCATCACCTGCTGCATCCATTGCTGCTGCCGAGAAGTCTGATGTCAACCTGATTCACATCCTTCACAGGTAATCAGCCCACCCAGCCCACCGAACTTCACTCCAGAAGTTTTCAGAATTTCCATTAATGAACTAAAATTTCACCATACAGTGTCTCTTGTATGGATTTAATTTTTCATTTATTTATTCAGCTTGACATCTAAGATTTGTCTGTCTAGGAATTTATTAGATTCTTAAATCCTATGAAATCGCCTTCTATTATATGTTTGACATATTGCTGGGTACATTCTGCTATTCAACTCATGCACTGCTGATCCTTCTTTCAACAATCTACTTTTTAATATCTTGCATCTCTAGTTATTCTGTCTGCGATTATTAAGAGCTGCCAAATCGAGTTGGAAAAAGTGTTCTTATTAAGCGGAAAAATCATGCTAAAATGAGTTGTTATCTAGATTGAATAGGTTTGAAACAAATGTGCCCAATTTAATGAATCTAGTTTTTACCCTAGAAATTTATGACAGACCTGAGAAATTCAGGACTTTAAATCTTCAGATGGAGTATGAGAAGGCAAGGAAAGCATCGTTGTTTAGTTGCTAAGTCGTGTCTGAGTCTTTACAATCTCACGGACTGCAGGCTTCCCTGTCCTTCATCATCTCCTGGAGTTTGCTCAAACTCACGTCCATTGAGTCAGTGATGCCATCCAACCATCTCATCCTCTGTCGTCCCCTTCTCCTCCTGCCCTCAATCTTTCCCAGCATCAGGATCTTTTCCAATGAGTTGGCTCCTCACATCAGGTGGCCAACGGAAAGCATACCCCTGAACAAATACCTGGCCACATTTTTCTGTGGTGGTTTTCCAAACACCAATCACACTCTTTGGATCAAAGCACCCCTGGTGGTAGTGAAGCTGAGCAGGAGATGCTGTGGGGCTCCTGGACGCCAAAGCCTTTCTGTGTCTCCGGTTTCTCATTTGTAGGGAGCCAGCTCCAGCCTCCATGATCTTCCTTGTGTTCCAAAGGGCAGTTCAAACAGTTGCTAACCAAGGAAAGGAGGGGATGCAGAGTCAAGGGAGGAGAAGCCAAGAATCAACAGTGCAGCCTTGGGACAGGGTCCTGGTTCTGCCTTCAGGGATATGTTTGAGCTCTTCTGCAGAACTAAAAACCCCAATAAATGGAAGACATTAATGACTTGATGAAGCATTCTTCATTCCAGAGACAAGGTCACAGTTTGATAACCTTGAGAACCTCAGAAGCTCATCAAGAGTCCACCTTAGACCAGATGAAAGGAATGCAGGCCCTGCACACACCCTCATCCTTATTAGCAACCCTGCCCTTGAACCATCGCTATAAAACTCCTCACCAAATCCCTACCCCATGTTGGGACACAGGTTTGAGCAGCATGAGCCCACTGTGTCCCCCTTTGCCCAGTAGAGCAATAAAGCTATCATTTTCTATTTCACTCAAAACTCTGCCTCTCAGATTCAGTCTGGTACTGGTGCAGAGAGGCCGAGTTTAGGCATAAGTAGGTGTACAAACCCCTGAAAGAAGGAAATAACTGTGACATGCCCTAATAGAACAAAACAGTGCTCCCACAGCAACTCTAATGCATTCTCACAACATCCTCGTAAGCTGACTCGTGCTTCCCAGGGCCGCGGGATGCACAAGGGCAGGAAGAGCACAAGGCCGTCCGCACTTCACTCTCAGTATTCTGTGACCTTGGGGTATTTACATTCTCAACTAAACTGTTTTATTGGCTGAAGGTTTGCATTTAATATCTAGTTTCATACTGAAATCATGTAGCTGGTGAATGATTTTGAGCTCCTTGAAAAAGCCATGAGCTCCGAATAGCAAGAGCAGTGTATTAGAAGATTTTATTATGAGCTCCCTAGGCACCCTACAGAGGGTCATAGCCATCTTCCCAAGGAGCAGGGAGTCTCACATGGGGACAGATTCCCCAGGTCTTGTCATTTGGTTTCAGGGTTTTAATTTACTCCAGACTTACACAGCCGAAAGACAACAGTCAGCTATAAGATCTCATCACCCCCTCCCCTCCGCAGACTGTCTGAAACTCAGGACTCCCAGGAAAAGGTGGAGATATTTTGTCAGATCATCAGCACCCTATTTTCAGAGGTTCTCTGGAAGGCAGAAGTAGAAATGTTTGCCTGAGTCTGTGATGAAGTCCCTCAGCTATCAAAGACATGCATCTGGAAATTTTATTCCATATTTAAAGAAAAAATCCACCTGCTGTAATCATGGCCTTTAGAACCCTTTCTGGTCAAGGCATTACCCTTCCCCTGATGAAACAGGAAAAGGTGCACACAAAGCCCAATGCTAGTTTTCTAACATGAAAAAAAGGGAAAGGAACCAATTAATTTAGGAAATCTAGCATTTACCAGCTGGCTTCACCCTCAACACACAAACACACACAGGAGATACAGAGATAGTTTTAAACACAGATATGGATGTTCATTTTCTCTGAATACAAACCTCTAAAGCACATGGATTATCTCCATATAGGATGTGCAAACTGAGGCGCAGAGCAATCAAATCCCCTCAGGTAAGTGATACTGTATTCTCAGCTGTTATTTTTCTCATTTGCTGTGCAGGAACTAAATCTGTTTCATCCATCCCAGGATCCTTTTGCCTAGCAGAGATTTGGGAACATAATTTGTATCCCTGACACATCCACACCAGCTCATTTACTCAGTGAACTTTCACTGACCACCTACTATGTGCCAACCCTCTGTTTGGCAGGGGATACAGAACTGAATGAAACAGAAATAAGTTCTGACCATCTAACTGGATAAGTAGCAAAAAATCATCATTACTTAATTGAGCTCTAAAACAAAAAAAAAAGCCAAAGGTTTCCACAAAGGAGATGATGTTCAGAAGTGGGAGAGGAGTGGGTGGGTGATATCCCAACCTTATGTTAGACATCAGGGTTGGGGAAATCCTGCCTCTCCAGAGGTCATCGTGACCTCTGTCATACCCACACACCTCATACCTCATGCTCAAGATTCCTTGCCTTTGGAACACACACACATCAGATGTTGTATTTCCTGGAACTGAGCAAATTAAAGCATGGAATTCCCAGTTAGACTTATAGTAAAAAGTCATTGCTTATCCAAAAATCTATCTCAAATATTGGCTTGGCCAAAAAGCTGGTTCGGGTCTTTCCATAAGATCCGAACCAACTTTTGGGCCAACTCAGTATAACTTGGGACATACTTAGAATAAAATATTTGTTTGTCTGAATTTAAAACTTAACTAGATGTCCTATATTTTACCTCTCAGACAAACATACAAGAGAATCATTCAGTCATTTTACAATAGAATAATATTGTCAATATTATTGTAGAATATTGTAGAATACAATAGAATAATAATAATTAAAATAGAGGCTGGCGACCTGAATTTGATTGGGAGTTAATTATATATTTTAATTATTGAGAAGAGTTAACTTTCAAAGAAGAAAACAGTGTCTGCATAACCTCTTTATCTGTCATGGTTAATGCAGCCAATAAAGACAACAAGACACCAACCGAGGTACACAATACACACTCCACTATCATGTCTGGATGTTTAATTATTTTCATTATGGCTGGTGGTATGCTCATCAGTCCATTATGTTAAAATCTAACCTTAGCTTTCCTGGTGGCTCAGATGGAAAAGAATCTGCCTCCAATGCAGGAGACCCTGGTTTGATCCTTGGGTCAGAAAGATCCCCTGGAGAAAGGAATGGCAACCCACTCTAGTATTCTTTCCTGGAGAATTCCCTGGACAGAGGAGCCTGGCCAGCTACAGTCCATGGGGTCACAAAGAGTGAGACACAACTGAGTGACTAACACTTTCTAACAGTAACGAACCTTATTATTTTCCAGGCCCTATACTGGGGTTCTTCACATACATGATCTCTCTCAATCCTTCCAGCACCCTTATGAGAAAACTATCAGCCTGAGATTATAGGTGAGGAAACTGCGACAGAGTGGTGTAGTACCTTGTCCAGGGTGAGAGAATCTGTGTTCTAGCCTAATTTACCCCGATCTCAAGCCCCGTGGCTTCTCCATTATACTAAGTGCAAGCCCAGGGTGTTCGGGTTTTAATGTAAAGCCTCACCATAAAGGAAGGAAAATGAATTCAAAACAGCTAATTCTAATTAAGCAGCACTAAATATATCTCATGTATTTTTGCAGTAAGACTGTCTTCACTGTGTGTGCTTACTTGTGACAGGTCACCCCCCTATCTTCTTTGCAGACGCAAATAACTCCAAGCATTTGGAAGGAGATGTGGAAAGCTGCAGAAAGAACAAAGGCGCTTTGGTACAGAAACACCACATTTGCTAGAATAAACATGAGCCTAAAACAGTCAACACTGGATCCCAGGCCTTAGACTCTGCTCAACTGGCCCCAAGACAAAGAGGGGGAGGATGGGGGGAATGGACCTGGTGCCGCTGCCCCTGGCTGTAGTGAGCAGGGACCGCTCCGAGTAGAAAGGGGCTCAAGTCCTCTGTGACACTCCTTATGCTCCCTGCCCTCCAGCGGAATGCTGGTCCATCAGCTAACCTGAAGGGATCTTAACGGGGGTCCCTTCACAAAGCCTGAGAAGTCCCGGGTAGTTCATTCAGTATCTGCAAGTCCCCAGGCCGGGAGAGGGACAGAGTTACAGCAGCCTGCAAAGCTCTTCTGGGAAAGTGTGTGTAACAAAAATAACAACAAAACCAATATCCCCAGTGCATAATTTCCAGAGTTCCCTGGAGCCTGACTATAACATTCATAATTAGACTCATTTTGCAGCTGAGGTGCCAGAGGACCCGAGAGGCTGGTTAAGTAAGCTATTCTCCCAAAGTTTCAGAGCACATCATTGCTGGAGAGTTAGGAACGGAAGGCAGGCCCAGAGTGCCGGCTGAAGGTGCTGGATCTCATGCAATCCACGTGACTGTCCATGGTCTCTACCCTCTTTCATTACTAGAGATGAACCCCTCTAAGGCCAGTTTCCCCACTTGAACCAAAGTCTGTGCTCCTTTTCCCACCTCAACACATCATTCCAATAGTAGGTCCTCCAGCCATGCCTTTGTTCCTGGGGATCATCCTCTTCAGCATATGAACACATGCTGCCATGTATATACACATGTGTTCACGCACATACATGCACGGATACACCCACATGGACAGAAAGGTCTTCTCTCCCCATCTCACTCCAGTGCTGCCTCAATTCTCTATTCCTTTAGCATAGAAAAGATGGATTGCTAAGTAAATATAGAATTGGATAAACAGATGTGAGAAGGCAAATCTATTAAAATGTTAAGGACAGAATCTAGGTGTGTGTGGGGGGGGGAGAGGGCATATGGGTATTTACTGTACTCTTCTTTCAACCTTTCTGAATATTTGAAAATTTTCAAAGTAAAATTTGGGGGAGGGGGAAATTGTCTCTATTTCTTTTCCTTTCCTCCTATTATCTTCTGAAACTACCCAAGAAGGCTTTCACCACCACTGTTCACCAGTTCCTATCCAAGGCACCCATGACCTTCACTGGCATTGGCCAGTCCCCAGCCCTCTTGCTTGATCTGCTGGCAGCATTCAACTCTTTCCTTCTTCCAATATTTTCTGCCCCACCCTCTGCTCGGTTTTTAGGATGTAACTCCATTTTCATGATACATCATTGGCTTCTCCTTCTCAGTCTCTCACTGTTTGAATCTCACCTTCCCAACAGCTACAGAGTAGTTAGCCTTGGACATTTTTTCTATTCATATTCCTATGCTGAGTTCTTCCAGTCATGTGGCTTCAAATGATATTATTATAGATGACTTCCAAATATATATCTTTAGCCTATACCTTGCTCCTGAACTCTGGACTCCTATGTTCAACTACCTATTCTGTATCTGTCTATTCTATGTCTGTATTATCCCAATCTTAAAACATCCTTCAAAAGTCAAACTCCTGGTTTTATACCAGCATCCCCAGTCTCACGCAGACCTGCTTATCACCTGATGAGCAAGTCCAGTCTAGAGGATGAGAGGCCATGAAGCATTCTGTCAACTGCAAGTCATCTGAGTGAGGCCATCCCAGATCAACCAGTCACCAGCCAAGAAACCAGCCAATGGCAGATATATGTGTGGTCTTGGGAGATATCAGCTGATGCAGTCAGGACAGTCCACAGAATTATAAGACCAATAAAAGGCTGTTTTTTTAAGCCATTAAGACTAGGGATAGTTTGTTCTTGATGAAAAATTCCAGAATAACTAAATCATTCTAGAAAGTATGTGTAATATTAAGCAGAAAGAATCACTCTGGAAGAAAGTTAATTACTTAATTCTTTAAATGCATGAATTGGGAGCTGGTCATATCATCAGCCCTTGTTTCATTAACTATGGCCCAATTGTCTCACCTGAGAAAGTTTTCATGGTACGAAAGCTTCTCTCAACTATCTTCGGGAATCTTTTTTTTGAAAGGGGAGGGGCAGGGCACACAGGATGTGGCATCCTAGCTCCCTGACCAGGGATTGAACCCATTCCCCTGCAGTAGAAGTGTGGAATCTTAACCACTGGACCCCCAGGTAAGTCTCTTTCTGGTATTCTTGGGTGGAGCCTTGTGAAAGACTTCCTCTAGGCTGTGAAGACACCCGGTTTAACATGCTTCCTTCTCAGGGCACTACAGACAAAGGATAAAGACAGGTCTATACAAAACTGTCCTCTGTTTCTTTTTATTTTAACGCCATGTGATTGTCCCTGGATTTTAAATCTGATAAGTGTGGTTTACATAGTGAACACACCTCCAATTTGTATTGACTGTGAAAGTGCTGCACTCAATGTGCCAGCAAATTTGTAAAACTCAGCAGTGGCTGCTGCTGCTGCTGCTAAGTCACTTCAGTCGTGTCCGACTCTGTGCGACCCCATAGACGGCAGCCCACCAGGCTCCCCCATCCCTGGGATTCTCCAGGCAAGAACACTGGAGTGGGTTGCCATTTCCTTCTCCAATGCATGAAAGTGCTACAGGACTGAAAAAGGTCAGTTTTCATTCCAGTCCCAAAGAAAGGCAATGCCAAAGGATGCTCAAACTACTGCACAATTGCACTCATCTCATACGCTAGTAAAGGAATGCTCAAAATTCTCCAAGCTAGGGTTCAACAATACGTGAACCATGAACTTCCAGATATTCAAGCTGGTTTCAGAAAAGGCAGAGGAACCAGAGATCAAATTGTCAACATGCACTAGATCATCGAAAAAGCAAGAGAGTTCCAGAAAAACATCTATTTCTGCTTCGTTGACTATGTCAAAGCCTTTGACTGTGTGGATCACAATAAACTGTGGAAAATTCTTCAAGACATGGGAATACCAGACCACCTGACCTGCCTCCTGAGAAATCTGTATGCAGGTCAGGAAACAACTGTTAAAACTGGACATGGAACAACAGACTGGTTCCAAATAGGAAAAGGAGTACGTCAAGGCTGTATATTGTCACCCTGCTTATTTAACTTATATGCAGTGTACATCATGAGAAACACTACGCTGGATGAACCACAGCTGGAATCAAGATTGCCAGAAGAAATATCAATAACCTCAGATACGCAGATGACATCACCCTTATGGCAGAAAGTGAAGAGCTAGAAAGCCTCTTGATGAAAGTGAAAGAGGAGAGTGAAAACCTTGGCTTAAAACTCAACATTCAGAAAACTAAGATCATGGCATCTGGTCCCATCACTTCATGGGAAATAGATGGGGAAACAGTGGAAACAGTGTCAGACTTTATTTTGGGGGGCTCCAAAATCACTGCAGATAGTGACTGCAGCCATGAAATTAAAAGACGTTTACTCCTTGGAAGGAAAGTTATGACCAACCTAGATAGCATATTAAAGAGCAGAGACATTACTTTGCCAACAAAGGTCTGTCTAGTCAAAGCTATGGTTTTTCCAGTAATCATGTATGGATGTGAGAGTTAGACTGTGAAGAAAGCTGAGCGCTGAAGAATTGATGCTTTTGAACTGTGGTGTTGGAGAAGACTCTTGAGAGACCCTTGGACTTCGAGGAGATCCAACCAGTCCATCCTAAAGGAGATCAGACATGAGTGTTCATTGGAAGGACTGATGTTGAAGCTGAAACTCCAATACTTTAGCCACCTGATGCAAAGAGCTGACTCATTTCAAAAGACCCTGATGCTGGGAAAGATTGAAGGCAAGAGGAGAAGGGGATGACAGAGGATGAGATGGTTGTATGGAATCACCAACTCAATGGACATGAGTTTTGATAAACTCTGGGAGTCTGTAATGGACAGGGAGCCTGGCATGCTGCAATCCATAGGGATGCAAAGAGTAGGACACAACTGATTGACTGAACTGAACTGAACCTTCAAGGCCAAATCAAAATATGCTGAATTATTAAAAAATAAATTTTTAACTCTGGATTGAAATGCAAATCTGTTTTTAACATGCATTCTATTTTTAAAATCTTCCATAAATTTCATTAGGAAGCTATTGAGATATACCAATTTTTCATTTGATCTATTAAAGGGGTCCAAGGACTTTGCAACTACATAGGCCCTGAATCTGACCCAGAGCAGTTACATCTGACTTAACAAAATATAGTAATATTTGTAATGAGTTAGCAGCCTGATCAGATGGCTAGAGCAAAATAAAGATTCTGAAGGGCCTACTAAACCCTAAAGATAACTATATACATCCACATCTTTTCTTCTTCTCTTTTGTTTGGCTCCCTTCTACAACATTCGATCACATGTTGGATCAAGGCCCACAGACCCCCTGCCTGAAAACCCCTCCCACCTAGCATCATTTACACTATTCTCATCTATGCCCTCACATCTCACTTTATGGTATCTGGTTAGCTCGTAATGTATGGCATTGCCATTATGAATATCAGCCTTCTGCCCTGCTAGACTGATATTCCTTGAGGTCAAGCACTAAGTCTTATTTATATCTGTGTGTCTCATACCCTGCATAGTATCTGACATAATGCTGGTGCTCCAAATAGGGCTGTTGATCCAATGAAATAAGCAGCCTCAGGTCTCCTTATCAGGAATAAATCTCCCCTAAGAAGCTTCAGGACTGATGAGAACTATACAAGTGTTTGTTACCATCATCATCATCACCATCACTCACTTCATTTCAGTAGCTGTAGCTTCCTGGATTTCATTTGTTTCCTCAGCCTTTATTATCTAGGAAGCAGTGGGAGGCTGGGCAGAAATCCAGGCCTCCTGGCTCAGAGTCAGTTAATCCTTCTTCACAACTTTATTACTATTAGCCTGATGGAAACCCGGAGAGCTCATCAAAGCAAAAGTGGCAGAGAGAAGCGTACGATAGCACAGAGCCACTGCCCCCGAGAATGCGTGCAACGAATGTTACCATTCGGAAAACAGTTAGTGCCCTATCACTGAGCTCCTTGCTGTTTCACCTCTTTTAAAAACAACAACAACAACACAAAAGACAGACTTTGGCTTTTCAAGCAGTTTTAGGTTCGTGGCAAAATTGAGAAGCAAGGGAAGCTCACAGACCCCCGGCCCCATATACACCTAGCCTCCCTCGTTAACAACATGCCCACCAGAGTGGTACATTTGTTACAACTGATGAACCTACATTAACCCATTACCCAAGTCCACAGCTCACACCAGGGTTTATTCTTGGTGCTGTACACTCCATGAGTTTAAACACATGTTGAATGGCATGCATTCATCATTATAGAACTGTACAGGGTAGTTTCATGGCTCAAAAATTGCTCTGCAGTTCACCTATTCATCTCCCTCCCCAACCACTGACAACCACTAATCTTCCTCCTGTCCCCATAGTGTTGCCTCTTCTGGAATGCCATGCAGTTGAAATCATACAGTATGGAGCCTTTTCAGATTTGCTTCTTTCATTTAATAACATGCATTTAAGTTTCCTATTCCTATTCATGCCTTAATAGCTCATTTCTTTTTTGTTGCTGTTGTTTGGTTGCTAAGTCATGTCTGACTCTTTGTGACCCCATGCACTGTAGCCCACCATGCTTCTCTGTTCATGGGATTTCCCAGGCAGGAATACTGGAGTGGGTTTCCATTTCCTTCTCCGGGGGATCTTCCCAACCCAGGAATCGAAGCCACGTCTCCTGCATTGGCAGGCAAATTTTTCACCACTGAGCCACCAGGGAAGCCCTCCTTTCTTTTTAGGATTGGATAATATTTCATCATCTGGATCTACCACAGATTTATCCATACCAACTGAAGGACATCTTGGTTGCTTCCAAGTTTGGACAATTATGAATAAACATCCATGTGCAGGTCTTTGTGTAGATATAAGCATTTTACTCCTTTAGGTAAATATCAAGGAGTATAATCACTGATCATATAAGAGTAGGTGTAGTTTTATAAGAAACTGCCAAAGTGTCTTCTAAAGTGGCTGTACCGGTATGCACGTTTCATCTATTTTGAATTGTTACAACAGCCCTGTGAGATCAGGAATAGTTTTAGAGATGAGAAAACTGAGCTGCAATGAATTTTCTAGGCCAGGCAGTGAAGACATGACTCACCACTCAACACCCTTCAAGCCAACCTGCCATCCCAGATATTCTAGAGATGTTCCTCTGTAGCTTCAAACAGTTGCCCACAGCCCTACCTCCAGGTAAAATAGAAAATCTATGACTTTTTTAAACATGGTCAGCATTACTGGAGGCTGGATAAAAGGAGGATGATGTTAGGAAACACATGCAAGCAGACAAGTAAGGTTCTGGAACAGCAAACCACCTTCAAGACGGAAGGGGCACTGAAGCAAGCCTGTCTTGTGAATATGAATGTGCCCTCATCAAACTGTCTGAACCCAAGGAAGTTTAAATCTGTGTGTGACTCTCCCAGCCCACGGGTTTCATCAGCCTTCTGAGAGCTTGGAGAACTCTGGAGGAGGGTACCTCACGGATGTTGCTCTGGGGCATCCAAACAGCACATGGAACATACTTAGACTAAAATTCCTCCTTTATCTGATATTCAAATTTAACTGGGTGTCCTGTTCGGATTTGGAGGTTGTTTTTTTCTATTTTGTTGACTAAATCTGGCAATCTTGCAAAAGTCTCTCTTCGACAGTGAGGAAGACTGGTCCTCCTGTGTCATTGGCCAGAACTGTGACCCATGTCCATATCCACCCTTAGCAAGGGGGCAGAAGTCCCATGCATGGCTTGAATTACTGTAGATAAACCCACAAGCCTCCCAAAGCACAGGGTCATGGGTATAAAGTAGGGTTCATGAGCCATAGGGACAGGAGAGGGGATCTGGAAAGGCAACCGGCAATGCCAGCCCCGTGACCTCATGGCTACCATCATCCCATGGGTCCATGGCTAACATCCACTTTCCAGTCCCAACCAAGCATACAAGCTCTTGGGACTTAGCCGGAAACAGCTATGGAGGGACTTGGATACATGAAGTGAGGCAGAGACTTGTCTGCTTTCTTCTTGACTTATGTTTGGCATTATCCTTCAGTAGTACCACTTTGCTTCCCTCACTTCCTTCAAGACAGTGCCTCAAAGGTGGTGCTGGAGAAGAAGAGCTGGCCTGCCTGCCTGAGAGGACAGGCTTCCTTGTTGAGTGATGGCCCCAGCTCTGGATCATGTGTGCCTTTGGACACGAAGCTTACTCTTCCCAGGTCTCCATCTACTCCCATGTGGAAGGGGAGGGTTTACTATAGAGGAGAAAAGCCCATTCTCCCTATATCTTTTAGCCTAGCTGCCTCTGGCTCCTCCTACCCTACAGCAGCTTTGGTATTTCTTAATAGTCAAGTCTTCTGTGCATTATTTTTTCTTCTTCTCCAGAGTTATAAGAAGTGTCAGATATATCTTGGGCACTATTAGGCAGGTGCTGCTGATAAAAAATAAAACGTGTTCCCTGAAGTTAACCTTGAGCTCACAGTCCAAGAGGAGAAACAGACATGTACACAGGGGCTTCCCTGGTGGTCCAGTGGCTAAGACTGCATTCTCGATGCAAGAGAACCTGGGTTCAATCTTTGGTCAGGGAACTAGATATCACACGGTGCAACTGAAGATCCTGCATGCCACAACTAAGACCCAGCACAGCCAAATAAATAAATTAATTTAAAAAAAAAGACATGCATGCAGCTAACTGCCGATCAGGGTGGGAGTGCCACTGTAGAGTTATTGATGTAAATAAAGTACTGTGTTGTGCTTAGTCACTCAGTTGTGTCTGACTCTTTGTGACCTCATGGACTGTAGCCTACCAGGCTCCTCTGTCCATGAGGATTCCCCAGGTAATAATACTGGAATGGGTTGCCATAGCGTCCTCCAGAGGATCTATCTTCCCAACCCAGGGATTGAACTATGTCTCCCGCATTGCAGGCAGATTCTTTTACCACTGAGCACCAGGGATGCCCAAGAATACTAGAGTGGGTAGCCTATCTCTTCTCCAGGGGATCTTTCCGACCCAGGTATCAAACCAGGATATCCTGCATTGCAGGTGGATTCTTTACCAGCTGAGCTACAGGGAAGCCCAAAGAGAGTACTGGAGGATGCAGAGGAGGGAGGGAGCAAACACCCTCGTGTCAGGAAATCTGGCAAGAGTGTAGAGATGAAGTGGGTCTTGAAAGATGAGCAGGGCTCTGTCATTCAGGTGAGGCATCTGCTGTGTTCAGGGAGCAGTTAGCGCTTCATTTGGATGAAAGAGGTTTCCACGATGATGACTGATGATGAAAAGAGGTGCAGGGACTGCTTCCATAGCAATGGGGATAAAAGGGCAGAATGAATCCATCAAGTGAGGGGAGCATCCAGAAGACAATTATTCCTAATGCATCAATTCTCCAAATGCCTTTCCTGGCAACATTAATTCACTTAGGTGATATTGAAGCCTCTTAAAATAGGGCTGCCATCCATGCACTTCCTAGTGATGTGGTGCAGGCTCCTAGGGCGGTGCTTACATGCACTGAGAACGCGGCATCCTTCGAGGCACTGGTTTCGTTTGCATCGTGGGTCGCAGCAGAGCAGAGGGGTCCACAGGCGGCAGTTCCCCTGCCTTTCCATGCACGGTGCTTTACAGCATCCCAGCAGAACCGAGGCCCCTACAAGGATGAGTGGGGTTTTTTCAGGTTGAAAATCGGTGTCTGCTCCTTTTAGAGGGAAGCTGACTCATTTTTTAAGGGTGGCATGCTATTACAGAGATGCACTGAAAGGTTAAAAATCGAGCACACTCTTGAACATTCTAAGTGGCACACAAGCGACAAAGGAGCTCTCATTAGAGGTGATGGCTCTTCTACCTTGAAACGCAGGAGAAGGACGCACGCTGAGAGAAAATATAACAACACGTGTTGAGTAAATAAACACACCCGCCAAGACATCAGAACAGACTGGGTGTCATTCAGTTTCAAAACAGCACAGCCCTGTGCATCTCTGGACAAAGGGAGCCAAGTCAAAATGTTGAGCCACATGTAGACGGAGCTGGGGTTTGTGAGATGTCGCCTTTTAGAACTGGCCCTGGCACTGTGCAGGAGCACTGGGAGGGCAGTTGGATTTCCAGCAAGTACCATTTCGTTATCTTTCTCACCATCCTATCACCAGAGGCAGTATCTGGGAATGATACTCACCTAGTCGGAGTGAGCTGACAGCCTTCCTCGCAAAAGCCAGCCCAAATGAGTGGATGTTCTAATCTCCACTTCAAGATAAGGATGCTGAGAGATATGGCTAAACATCACACCCAGGGTTACATGGCGAGTGAGTGACAGCGCCCCAGTAAATCCAGGTTTCCCTGAAACCAAAAGGAACATCCTTCTGCTGAAGTCCAGAGAAAGTCAATGATTGGCTCAGGCTTGCTCAGTATGCTGAAAATAGCTTCCTCTCTCCAACCTCTTGACCAACTTTCAACTTTGTCAACTTTCCTTCGACAACTGCAGCCTCTGGTATTTCTGCTCTCTGTCTGAAAGGGAGCAACTTGATAATCTTTAAAATCCTTCTTTAGAGGAAAAAAAGTACCCATCTGCTGCTACAATCCTCAAGGCTCTGTTGGCCTCTGAGCTGGTTGCCTTGGCCTCCGCTGTACCTTGGGCTTTGATAACAAATTCTGTCTGAGGACAGGGTGAGAAACACTAATTCAGCCACTTACAGGGGCTGCAGAAGGCAAGCTTGTAAGGTTTCCAGACACCCAGCAGACACTGGTCACATTTTCAATGGACAAAAACAAGAGTCAAGAGTCATTTTAACCATGTGGCCCTCATATGAGGCTCATGAGAGGGAGAGGGAGGAGGACGGGGAGAGAGAAGGAGAGATTATATCAGGGGCAGGGAAACACCAGTTTAGACTCTTTCCAAATAAATTTAATTTTTGGGCAGAATCTTGGTATCCAAGTAGGCATATAGAATCTCCATTTTTCTCATTTAAAAGCTTCCTATTGCATCCAGCATTTCTACAAGTATTTCTTTGTAGAAAAGTTAGCACTGTGAATACAACTCAGAGGCATGATAAAATAGAAACTGGGACATGGCACATTCTCCTCACACAGCAATATATCAAAGGTGTGGTTCTGATCCAGGGAGGGGAAGGAGTCCCAAGGTGAAGTGTGGTTTGAGTTTTTCCTGCCCACCTGCATGCCACAAGCTGAGAAAATATAAAAACACAGGATGGTCTTCAGCATTCTTCATGCCCAAGGAAGATCTGGCCAAAATTACCAGTCATCCCCGTGGGGGGTGGGACATCAGGACCAGTGACCTAAAGCTCTGGCCCCACTGCCCATTTCCCTTGGGGGTAACTCACTTTGCTACCCACTGACATTTAACAGGCTCTGGAGCATGGCATGCTGCTTCCCACCTAAGACCTGAGTCTGGACTTCCACCTTTTCCTTTGTTTCCCTTAGCATAACTAAGAAGATTTTAGGGACTTCCTGGGTAGCTCAGATGGTAAAGAAACTGTGTGCAATGCTAGAGACCTGAGTTTGATCCCTGGGTTGGGAAGATCCCCTGGAGAAGGGAATGGAGACCCACTCTAGTATCCTTGCCTGGAGAATCCCATGGACAAAGAAGCCTGGTGGGCTACGGTCCATGTGGTTGCAAAGAGTTGGACACAACTTAGTGATCAACAATTTCAAGAAGATTTTACTGAAGTCTAAGAATTGAAAAATAAACTCAATGAACATAAAGGCCATAAAGATGGGTGCAGTTGGAGAGGGCAGGGGAAATCTACTTTTAAATCTCTGTTTCTCTCCAGCAAAGCTCTAAGCTATGAGACTCATATTCAGACACAAAAGAAGACCTCAAACCAACTTTCAACTTGAAGCTCATCAGTTAACACCTGGGTGCATGCCATATACATCACATGGAATATTATTCAAACTTTAAAAAGAAGGGAATGTTGACACATACTACAATATGCATGAACCCTGAAGGCATTATGCCAAGTTAAAGAAGTCATTCATAAAAAGATAGTGCTGCAGAATTCCACTTATAAGAGCTCCCTGGAGTACACAAATTCATAGACACAGAAAACGCAATGGTGGCTAGCAGGAACTAGGGAAGGGGAGAGAATGAGTAGTCATTGAACAGGTAGAAAATTCAGGTTTTGCAAGATGGAAAGAATTCTGCAGAAGAATGGTAGCGAAGGTTACACAGCAATGTGAATGTGCTGAATACCACTGTAGGCTCAAAAATGGTTAAGAAAATAAATTTTGTGTTTTAAGTACTTCACCAGAGTTAATTTTTTTAATCTAGTGTTACAGCTAATAGCATACTCAATGGTAAAATGCTGAAAGGTTTTCTTTGAAGGTCAGGAACAAGACAAGGATGCCCATTATTGCCACTTTTATTCAGCATAATATTGGAAGTCCCAGCCAGAGAAATTGGGCAAGGAAAAAAAAAAGGAACCCAAACTGGAAAAAAATTAAAACTTACTACTTGCAGATGATATATTATATATAGAAAACAGTAAAAAATGCCACCAAAAAATGTTAGAATAAATGAATTCAGTAAGTTTGTAGGATATAAAATAAACATATAAAAATCTGTGGCATTTTTATTCACTAACAATAAACTATTAGAAAAAGAAATCAAGAAAACAGTCCCATTTACATCAAAAAGAATACCTAAGAATCAATTTAACCAAGAGGTCAAAGACCAGTACACTGAAAACTATATAATCCTGATGAAAGAAATTGAAGAAGACACAAATAAATGGAAAGATATTCGATGTCCACAGATTGGAAAAATTAATGCTGTTGAAATGTCCATATCACCCAAAGCAATCTACAGACTTCCATTAAAATTCCAATGGCATTTTTCATAGAAATAACCTTAAAATTTAAGGGTATCACAAAAGACCCCAAGTAAGTCAAAGCAATCCTGAGAGAGAACTACAAAGTCGGAGGCATACACTCTCTCTTATATCAAATTATATTACAAATCTATGAAAATCAGAATAGTATGTTACTGGTATTAAAAAAAAAAAAAAAAGCTGATACATAGATCAATGGAACAGGACAGACAGCCCAGAAACAAACCCATGCATATAGAGTCAATTAATTTATAACAAAGATACAGGCTAAAAAGTAGGCAAATACAATTACATGGCGATGAGTTTCTAATTTAACTCTGCTTCCTATCTAAATGGAATTAAAAGGCTATTGTTTTGCCTACATTCACAACAATTCATTTAATTGCCATACCAATCTAACTTTCTGAAACACACGCCCTGGCAGTCCCTAATCCTGGCTCATCCAAAGCATCACTCCGGCTCCCCTGCAACCACACATCAATGTGAAATCCTGAGTAGAGCTGAGGAGAGAGATTTTGGCATCATCAATGTGTAGGTAGATGGTGGATGAAGTCCGTAGTCTTCCAGAGGTTACTCCAGCAGAAGACAGTGAGACCAGAGGAAGGAAGAAGCCACGGAAATCAACAACACCCATGGGAATGGGCAGAGAAGTAGAAGGACCATGAGAGATGGGTCACCAGATTCAAAGGAGGAGGAGGCTGGGAGCAGAAGCTCATGGTCAACAGCATCTAACGTAGGATCAGTAGTGCTGAGTCACGAGGATGTGACATTTAGGAGGTGGCTCAGACAGTGAAGCGTCTGCCTGCAATGCGGGAGACCTGGGTTTGATTCCTGGGTTGGGAAGATCCCCTGGAGAAGGAAATGGCAATCCCTTCCAGCACTCTTGCCTGGAAAATCCCATGGACGGAGGAGCCTGATAGGCTACAGTCCATGGGGTCACAAAGAGTCGGACACGACTGAGCGACTTCACTTTTCTGGTATTTTTAGAAAACCATCTCCATAGAGTTGGGTGGTGAAAGTGATAGCGACACAAGAATAAAACCAAACGATGGGGCAAAGAAGTGCAGGCAGTTCTTTTAAGGTGATTGACTGGGAAGTGAATGAGGCAAGGAGAGGGGTCTGAAAGAAAGGCAGGGGGACGCAAGGCTGGGAGGCTGTGAAGGCGCCATCTGTTGCTGAACATGGGTTGGAGCTAAGTGCCTTTGTAGATTGTGGTCTGCGTGACTGGGAGAGAGGGAGATTGAGGTTCAAGCTGCAAGAAGCAGAGGAGGGAAGATTCTAGGGCTGTGATAGATGGGAGCCAGAACCAGGCATGAAGGCAAACCCTACGTGGGAGGAAAAACACTTTGTAAAAGGAAATGCAGACCAGGGCCCATGCCACCTCTTCCACAGAGCACCCCCCGCCCCATGCAGACCCAGCTCACTGAATGCCAGTCCCATTCCTCACCAGGCCTGGTGCAGAGCTATTATTTCTAGTGAACGAGGATAAAAGGCTATGCCTTGCATGGCTCAGCAGTGGATTCTTGTGTGGGGGCTTGAGAGACGTGCCCGTTCCCAGTGCGTGTGGCCATCGGGGGCTCTGCCCAGGGATGGCTGGCACTCTCTTGCTCTCTCTGATTCTGTCTTGGCCTCTCTCCTTCCCACTTCACCCCCATCCTCAGGTGTCTTGTGTGTTTCTCTTCCCAGGGACAGAGACCCTGGGAGTTCTGCAATGTGCAGGGGCAATCCAGAGCCCTTTGTGAGAACTCAGACAGAGCCTTTCTTCCTTCCTGTGGAAACGTGAGTAGTGCTCAGCCAGGCAGTGGGAAGGGCTGGCTCATCTTCCTCCTTCTCCACCCCACCCCTGCCCACTGATTGGCATTTTTCTGGAAGCACTGATGGTGCCTCAGTCCATGCTGTGCCCAGCTGTGAAGTGGGGACCCCTCCCATGAAGAAGCCTGCAGCCACCAGCTCTGTAGGAGATGGGAGAAATGGTGCTCCTGGAAGAGAGATGTGGCAGCAGTGGGGTGGGAGTGGGGGGTCACAGGGATCTAATCTACAGGCTGCTGCTGCCCCCACTCCCCTCCCCACCAAGACTGATGGACCCAACTGAGTAGCCCAGCCCAGCCAGTGGAAGAAGGGCAGCCTCCTCTGTGGGCTTCACTCCCTGCAGGCGACTCTTGGCCCCAGGCCTCCTCCTGAGAACTCAGCCTCTGCTTCATTCCAATGGCAGCCTCACGCCGTGTCCCAGCTTGAGTCTTGGGGTAACCACCTCCCTAGGGATCAAGCTTCCAATCCCTCACCCTTCGCTATCCCCCCGTGTTGGACGTGTGCACTGCTCCCAGGCACCACCCTCTTTCGTGAGCCCCGACTCAGCTCCAAATCACAAACAGCAGTGGCTTCCTGTGTTTGCCCTGCCCCGCAACTGCCAGGACACCCGGAGAGAACCTCTGGATGCTAACTGCTCACTCGAGTCCGCCACCCCGGCCTCACTGGCCAGATGTTCTCATTCAGCATTGGCCTCAGTTTCCCCCTCTGTCAAATGGGCACCCTGACAACACCACTTTACAGGGGTGGGAGGCTTTCATGAGATGGAGATAGAGCATGCCTCTGATGCCCTGCCGCTGATCATTACGGCCCATGTCTTACTCTGGTCTTTGAAAGGACCACTGAGAGCCTCTATTCTTAACCCACAGCCCCTGCCTTAACTCCGGTGCACACAGCATATTCTCCAAGAGGGTGCCCAGCTGGAAACAGGCAGACAAGCACAGATTTCAGTCCAGACAGACGCAAAGTTAAATCTAGAATCCAATCCAATCTGTGTGATGGGACTGAAGTCTTTAGCCCCTGAGAGCTTCAGCTTGTTCATCCATGGAGCCTCCCTACTGGATCATGTGAGATAATGAAGTGAGGTGACACCGGAACACACCTGGTATCTGTGGGCACCGACGTGTGCACCACTGGCATCCTCTCTTCAGAAACAGGAGACAGGCCACCCAAGCTTTGATCAGACCTCCTTGGGATTCCCCTGAAAAGCACTGGAGCCTTTCCCTGGAGGGAACTCACCTCCTCCGCAGGCCCAGTGACATGTTTGATGTAATCAACAACTGCCTGCGTCTGTTCTCTGAATCCCGACACACAGGCTTGCACCCAACCAGCCTGTGTATGTTCCTCCAGATTAAACGAGAGCCTGGGGAGAGAAGGACCTGTCCGGGTGTGGGGTCCAGAATAGCCCTCCTGTTCTCCTACGATGGTTATTTACAACAGTGTGCTCCTCCCCATGTCTCGAGTTGGCTGCTCACAGCATCTTACTTTAGAAGGACTGGAAGGTGCAAGAACAAGGGTCTCCACCAGCCCATGTGCATGGAGCCAGCTGAGGAGGGCCTGAGAGGAGGTTGGGAAGGCACAGAGGAGCGAGGGCTCCGGGATCACACTGCCAGGGTGATCCCCAGTTTACTAAGGTTGGGACTCTGGGCAAGTAACTACGCCTTTGAGCCTCTGTTTTGAAATCTGTCAAGTGGGCATTAACATCGCCAGAGGGTGCAGTGTGGTCAAGTGCATGGTGGGTGCCGACGGTCAGTAAGTGCTGGCATCATGATTAGTTGGAGCTGAATGATCAGAACCTGAGTTTGGGGGGTTCTGTTAATGGAAAAGAAGGGAAAGCAGTGGCGGTGTAAAGCACCTACTATGTGCTACTAATAACGTAGGCTTTTGTATTTAATTCTTAAAGCAAGCCAAGGAAATGGGTGCATTATTCCCATTCTGAGGAGGAAGAAAGCCTTAGAGGTTAAGTGACAGATTGAAATCAGTATTGATAGCAAGAGGTGTTCAGCCTCTTGTGCCTGCCTCTTAAGTATCCCACATCCCAGCATGCCTCAGGGGCTGTGGGGGGATTAACAATTCACAGAGGGCTGGGCTGCTGCCTGCACAGTGTTCAGAGAAGGAGAGAGGATATGTGAAAAAGGAGCTGACTCACTGAGCAGGAAGGATTCCCCTCCAGGATACACCCTGAAGCTTCAGGAGCAGGCAGGCAGGCAGGACACTGCCCAAGGCTGGTCCCCCACCCACAGTGGGGCTTCGTCCAGCCTTTAAGCACCAGATCAAGGCAAGAGAAGGCATCCAGAGGTGAGGTAGACACAGCTAGGTCTGCCATAACCACCCGGATCAAAGCACACCACACCCTCCAGCCCAGGTCCCCTCCAGAGGCATGCCGGGTCCCCAGCCTGCAGGTACTCCTGTGTCCTTTGGGCTGGAAACCCTACCTGTCTCTGGAGAAAAGGCTCTTCCCCAGGGATCCCTCCAGGAATCACCAGTTGAGCAGGATACTCTGTCCTGAACTCCCATAGCGTCCTGCAACCTGCCTGTCCTCGAACTCTGCTAGCCCCACTATCCTGTGTCATGGGCTGCCTCCATGCAGATTATGAACTTCCCTGGTGGCTCGGTGGTAAAGAGTTCACCTCTCAGTGCAGGAGACGTGGGTTCAATCCCTGGGTCAGGAAGATCCCCTGGAGAAGGAAATGGCAATCCACTCTGGTATTCCGGAGTATCTCATGGACAGAGGAGCCTGGCGGGCTACAGTCCATGGGACCACAAAAAAGTCAGACTCAACTTAGAGACTAAACAACAACAACCCTGAGAGTTGTTGCTCTGAGAGTACAAGGTCTGTGTCTGTATCACTGCCCTGCTGCATGCAGTTCAAACCCCACCACCCAGAGTGGGGTTCGCTAATGTCATCACTAATGATATCATTACTGAGTGAGATGCCGTAGATGAAAGTCTGAGTACACAGCACAGCGATGTAGTGTGGGCAAGGGAAGATGCTCCATGTGGGTGAGCTGCAGTCTTTATAGTGAAACAGGCTCTAGACTGTCAGTAGAAATATTTCTCCATCAATTGACTCATGGGTTCATTCATTCAGCACGTATCTTTGGTGCCAGTTGACACTATCTATACACAGAAGATCCGAAAGTTTAGACATAAAGGAAGGCAGCACCGGGCATGTAAAGGCACGAACACCACAGTGCATGGCAGGTGCTGCACGGCAGGTCAAAGGCAGGGGGTGGACAGTTCTACTAGGGACGAGCAAAAAAGTTAATTTGGCAAACAAGGAGAAGGCAGGACTGCTGGGTAGCGGGGAACCATGACATGATGTGGGACAGAGGGGCAGTTAGTGGAGTGAAAAGCATTTCAGTCCAGGGTCATGGAGTATTGAGACGTTTTATAAAATCCCCAGGCGAGGACTTTCCTGATGGAGCAGTGGGTAAGAATCCACCTGTCAAGGCAGGGGACACAGGTTCGATCCCTGACACAGGAAGACCCACATGCTGTGGAGCATCTAAGCCCTTGTGCCACAACCACTGAGCCTGCGCTCCAGAGCCGAAGAGCCACAACCACTGAGCCTGCCTGCTGCAACCACCAAGCCTGTCTGCCTAGAGCCTGTGCTCCGCAACAAGAGGAGCCACCGCAATGAGAAGACACACGCTGCAACTAGAGAGGAGCCTCCACTTGCCACAACTACAGAAAGCCCCTGCACCACACTGAAGGCTCAGTGCAGCCAAAGAATAAATAAAAACACTAAAATAAAACCCCCAGGAGCACTGACATGCTGACCATGGAGAGAGACAGGGACGAGGACTCGAGGCTTCAGCTTGGTTCCTACTTTCTTCTTGGGTGGGGCGCTAGGCTGGGCTGCTTAAGAGTTCAATCCTGAGTCCTGATGAGCCTCAGGATCACCGACAGATGCTGATACATCCTGAGCTGCTGAAGGGGTTGCTTTAGGGGACCCTTTTCAGGCTGTGACTGTTTTCATCAAACCACCCCCCACCCCAACAAAATGCTTTTCCTTCTCACTCAGGTATGATTAGAAAAATGACCAGGCTTTGAGCTAAAAATACTAATGCTTTATGTTCCTCTGCAGAGAGGGGGAAATAAGACAAGAGAATCTACGAAAGTAACAAGGAATTTCATCCTTCAGTGGACTTCAGAATGGATATTTTAGACACAGCCATCCATAAACATTGGGTAATATCATACTCTCTTCATGCCGAATGGATTCCACAGACTGAGCCACAAATCTGCATTTAACATCCTCAGTGATGGCCGGCATCCTCCGTGCCCAGGTAGACAGATGTGTAGTCAAGGGCCAATCAACCAAATAGCATCGTCTGCGGGCCTGAGTCAGCTGGGGAGGGGCTTGGAGCCAAAGAAACCCCATCAGCTCCCTGCCGGCGAGCTGTCTTTTGGATCCTGGTGGCTGCAGGGCTTGTAGGGTGCTGAACAATTTGACTCCAACTGCGATCCATGCGTTATCTCGACCACCTGCTTCCGTTCTTACCCTCAACTCAGGGCTGAGGGGGACACGGTTGACTGTCCTTCGGGCTGTCTCTCTATCCTCTGCAAGCCCTGGGATTTCATGATTGTGCTTCTCCCCGCCTGTCCAGCCATCCCCAGGCCTTCAGCTCCCTGCTTAAGCATCACAGCCTCCGGGACCACCCCTGATGGATCAGCTGCCTATTCTGTGATGACTTGTTGATTTGAGGCAGTAAATGCCAAGCTTGCCACACACCCTCAGTGCCACCTCTCTCCCAGCCCCACTTGCACCAGGCTTCCTCCCTATCTTGTCTTGCTGCCTTAACCAAGCTACACACACACACACACACACACACACACACTTCAAACCTATAAGACCCCGTCCCTTCTCACTGAGTTTCCAGTAATCCAGGTACTTTCCCATCTTTGTCAAACTAAGTTAAAAACTCAGAACCTCCACCTCCTTCAACCGTCAGCTGAAATGTCACCTCCTCCCTGAAGCCCCTCCTGACCAGAATCCATTAAGCTGCCCTTGCACATTGGTGCCCCTCCACCACTGGTACCCCCACATCATCTCCCCCTCCAAACAGCAGTTTATCCATGTGGCTGTCACAGATGGAAAACAAGCACCCATCTCAGCCATATTCAGACTGTAATGTCTGGGTCTAAACTGCCTTTAACCTCCCTGATCCCCACGCTGCTCCTGACACATGGGAACCTACCTCACTCCACAACTGGGAACAGGAAAACTAAAAGGGCTTCCTTTCCTCATTTTATGAGCTAGAAACCTGGGTCCCACGAGGATGGGGCTTGAGAAGACGCAGGTCTCAAGGGGCTTCCCCTTCCCTTCCCCTTAATTCAGAAGCACGTGTCTGCGATCACCAGTGAGGCAAATGCTGCCCCAAGAAGATTGTGCCCAGCTCTGTCTATTCTTGATTTGGGAAAAGCAGGTAACTGCGTGTTTAATAAAAGCCAGCATTACAGGGAGGGGATTCACATTGTATCTAACCAGCCCCACACTACACATCTTACATGCTTTATCTCCACTATCCTCAAAACAACCTGATGAGCTAAGTCCACCTATTCCAGTTTTACAGAACAGGAAACCAAGACAGTGAGTATCATAATCTTTGCCTGGCCGGGCACAGGGCTATTAAGCGGTCAGGCTGACTCAGGGTTCAAGCTCCAGTGGCCTGGGTCCAGACCTGCAGCTCAGAACTGCGTGTGAGCCCTACCCCTCTGTGTTTGAACTTCTTCAGCACAATTTCAAGAGTCTGGCTGGTGCTCCAGAGACTGGATGGCCCGCACACGTTTAGATCAACTTGTCAATGGCAGCCTTGCTCACCACAGATCTTCCCCATCTCTCCTCCCGTGACTCGGGAGGCTGACAGAGCGGTATATTGTATTTCCAAAGGTGTCTTTCATTAGAAAAATATATTCTTTTGATCACCCCCTGTCTTCCCAAAGTCACAAAGGCTGAAGATCAAGTTGCCAAGTGGAATTCCATTCATCATGGAGATAAACATCAGCCTTCTACTCCCCCATGGCCACCTGCCAAGAGCACATGTCAGCTGGTGGGCAGCTGGAGACAGGACAAGATGGTCTGGCCTGCAGAAGCCTGGGTTTGAATCGAAGCTTTGCTTCTGCTCTCGGGCACATCACTTCTCCTCTCTCGGTTTGTGTTTCTCCATCTGTACAGCAAGGCTGGCCTTTCTAAACTACGTGATGACTGAGCAAATGAACTGATGAGTTAATCAGTGATATAATACACCAGCCCTTTTCTTGCTCTGAGATATTCTTACTCTGATCCATTTCTCTAATGAACCACCCAGCTCAGTGACTGGCCAGACAGAATGAAGGTACGTGGATGTAGGGCCGGCATTATATGCATAGTCTATGAAATTGAGGCGATGATTCACAGCAACAAAGCTTTGAGCTGGACCCCAGGCAGGATGTCCGGTTTATGAAGGTTGGGTCTCTCCCCTTCTGCTCACACTTCAACCCAGCTATCCATCCACAGGCCACCAGCATGGGGCGAGGGGCTGCCCAGGGTTGGGGGCAGCTGGGCTGGGGGCCACGGAGTTGAACACAAGCTGACCTCTCAAGGTCTCTCCAAGTTCCACTGTCTCTGATTCCCTAATAGTCCCTGTGAATAATAGATCTGGTCTCTGACACTGTACATGATAAAGTGACCTGGTACAAAGTCCTATTAAGATAAATCACATTTAAGTTTAGGAAATTATATGTTTGAATCCTGTAATTTAATGTCACTGTGATGCCAGAGAGGAAGGAGAGGGAACTCAATTAGAGGCTAATTAGTCCATGCGACTCCCAGTCCGGGGCTGCCTCCTGCCTCTGCTGCAGGGAGTTAATCAGAATAACCCCTAACCCCAGTCCTGGTGCCTTAGTCTCTCTGCCTATAAAATGGGAACAGTCCTAGTGAAAGAGGGAAGCGTGGCCTTGAATGAGAGAAGGAAGCAAGGGCTCCAAGGAAAGACCTGAGTGTCCCCAGTTCAGCGCCACTGTCTCCCCACCTCCCAGCACCTTCTCTCCTGGGGAAGGACCCTGCAGCTCCTCCTGGAGTCCCGGTAGGTTTCACAGGGTGTGTGAACTCTGCACCACAGGATGTAAACTCTGTCTGTAGGGGGTAAAGTTTGAGGGTGGATCTCAGAGCTTCCATCAGGTCTTCAGAAGGTGGCAGAGCTCAAACCATCACAAAGTACCGCACACTGAATCCTTTCCTTCAGCATCAGTTACTCTCAAGTCCCTTCGTCTCTAACCACCATCATCCACTGTTTTCACTCTGGGTACGCCGCTGTTCCTGCTGTGGCCAGTGTGATTCCAGACACCATCCCACCTCCTCACACCATCCTGTGGTCTCTTTCAGCACCACCCACCCTGACAGACAGCGCTCTTTCCAGCCTCACTGCTCATCTCCTAGGAGCCACCTCCATCAGTCCTCACCCATCCTGGCCTCTCTCTGGCATCAGCCACTCTATGCTACTTCGTTGAATCCCCATCCCCTTCCAGACTCTGTGAACCAAGTCTTCCCAGAATTACTGCCAGGTGAGCTTCTCTCGTACTTCTCTTGGGCTCCAGCCTCTTCTCTTCTTCACTCATGCATCATGCTCTCCCTGGTCAACCCTTCCAGTGCCTCCAGGCTGAAGGGGCCCAGGTTAAAGCCTGCCTCTTGGATCCCATAGAGGCCTCTGGCATTCAGCATTTAAGAGCAAACTCAGGGACTTCCCTAGTGGTTCAGTGGTTAAAACTCTGTGCGTCCAATGATGGGGAGGCAGTTCAATTCCTGATCAGGAAATAATATACCGCATGCCAAGTCCTGCGGCCAAAAAGTAAATAAATTAATTTAAATAAAACCAGTTATAAACACAGGTTAAAAAAAAAAAAAAAGCAAACACATTCATGTCACATCCATCTCATGCAGCTGAGATTGCTACAGACTCAGCTGCTACAAGCAGAAGATTCCCCCTAAACCTCCTGTCTCTTTCACCCCCAGGATTCTGTTGGACACCATATTCTGAGACTTGAGAGGTTCCTGCCAAGTCTCTGATGGGAGGAATATTCCATCAGGGGAACATGAGGGTCAAGGCTCCCATGAAGAGGTTAATATGTTGAAGGAAGCTCCATAACAGGTGGAGTGGAGGTTCCAGAATGCCTGGTAGAAGAAGGTGGGAGAGGGTGGCTGGGGGCTGAGCAGGGGTGTGGAGGCCATAAGGAAGGAGGCAAGAGTGCTCAGTCCAAGGACACGTGCCCCTGAAACGGAGACGGTGGTGGGCAGGGTCAAGGGCAGAGTGAGATCTGGGAGGAAGGAGGTGAATGGGATGAACTGACATCTAGGTTCAGAATGGAACACGGGTGCAGTCTTCTGTGGCACTGCCACAGTATGCTGCCCCCACCCCCTGCTGCCCGCCAGGGTCTGAGCCCACCTTGTCTTCTTAAAGCTCAACAGATGGGTGAGTAAGGGGGTGAGAAGAAAAAAACCTAGCAAGGGATACAAGCCTATGACAGCATGGCAACCCAGCCCTGTAGGATGCAGATGGAAGGCAGTGGCACGGGAGGCCTTGGGACCCCAACCAGCACCAAAGGAGGGGCAGGAACAAAACCTGGGTGCTTCGTCTCCAGTAATCAGTATCAAAGAAAGATTTCCTTTATGATGGCTTGGACCAAATGATGATGGTGACGGTGACGACTCTGATGGAGATGATAAGAGAAGAACTTCTCTTTTGGCCGCACGTACTGTCTTAGTACAGTCTTAAGCTTTAATAACTTCAGAGAGAGAAATGTTATAAATATACAAAAACTCATTTGGAAGTTGGCCTAAATTTCTTTTGCATTTATTCACTTTTGTGAATTTTTAAAAATAAGTCTTTAAATTTCCTTTATTTTTTTTTCCCTTCCCAGTCCCTCTGGCTGAACACAGCAAATATTGACTGAAATGAAAATTAAAATGAAAAGTGTAGAAATTCACAAAACTAAACACTTCAAGAATGGAAAAACTTGAACTTGCAAATAATGCATTCGGTAGGTTGATAGCATAAATGCTTCTGATGTTATTAAAGCTTAAAATCGCAAAAGCTTTTGGGACGCTTTGTATTTAAAAGCCATCCTCTTAACCAATTCTCCCGACAATCCCCTGAAAGGTAGGTACCGTTATCACCCCCATTTTAGAGACAAAAAACTGAGGGTCAATGAGGTTAGAAGACTTGCCTGAGGTTACTCAGGGGGAAATTCCATAACAGAGGCCACTGCCTCTTGTGATCAAAATGAAGCTCCGCCTAAGGAGAGGTTTAAGAAGGATGCCCCCAGCTCAGGCAACGGCCCCTCTCGGGGGACCTGCCACACAAGCTGCCTACATAGCAGGGAATTATTTCAACAGAATGCAAACCAAGGAAAAGCAGACAGTGGGCCTCAGAGATGATCTCAGGAGGAGAGCTCCAGGGTGTAAATGGGATCTGAGCCTCAGGCTGGTGGGGAGGGGACGAGCGGGAGTGTTTGGGGGATGTTGACACTGACTGCGTGGAGATCTTCAGGTCCACTCTGATGGGAGGGTGTGGATCAGATAGGGAAGGGCTAAGGGAGGGTAACAGGAAACCCAAAGGGAGACCAGAGTGCTGCAGGGAGTGGAAATGGATGAGAAGTGTGGGGCTTGGTGACATGCATGCCGTGTGGCTGCTCAAATATTAATCCACAATATATTTTAATGACAGAGACAGCAGTGAGCGTGGGAAGGAACATGAAGGACTTTGGGAACCCTGAATAATGGGGTTGTCACTCCAGGTTCTTATGGTCTCTTCTTGAGCAGGAGCTTCAGCAAAACCTTTGGCCAACAGTCAAGGTGCCAGATGTCACTCCCAAACGGGAAACAGCAGCTCCCTCACAATCGCATCATAACAGGCGTCTCCTAGGGTAACCACCCCCACAGACCACACCTCAGATCCCCAAGATACCTGGCCTTTCCTACTGGGCAAGGGTCAGGCTTGGGGTCGGAGAGGCCCATTAAACCCTGCTTAAGGACTTTCCTGGTGGAGACAGGAGACAGCCAGCATGGCCACAGTCAAGGTGGGGAAGAGGGGCCCCACCCATTGGACAGGGCAGCGTGCCCCTGCCATCCATCTACAGCACCTTCGTCCTTCAAGGAGACACAACGGGCTTGGACAACACAAGCCCACAGCTGAGGGTCTCTCGGCTCCTCGGCAGCCATGGTGAGATAAGTGAGCCCAGAGGCCAGTGCCCCCGACTCCCCAGGCCCCATCCCTGTGCCCACAGAGCCACCTCTCCAAGGCTCAGCCCAGGTCTCGGAGAGTTAAAGTCCCCAACCTGGGACGCCTGCGGGCCATTCACATTCTGACCTTCCTGCAGGACAAGGTGAAGGGGGCTCACACCTGGGAGGAAAGGGGTGGCATTGCGCTTGGTGAGGACACCCCATGTGGGGGCGTGATGAGGGGAAGGGGGCCTACGTGTGAGTCCCAGCTCCCCCTTTAGCTTCAGTTTCCTCAAGCGGAAGATGCAAGCCACAGCAGTAATACCTGTTTACCTCACAGGATGTTGAGGATCAAAATGCAAAAATGCCTCTGACAAGGCAAATGTTACATAAATGCCATTTGCCTCTTCTCCTCCTTTATGCAACTACAGAATCATTCTTCCAAACAGACCTCCATATCCCTCTCTTCTCACAAACTGCCAACCTCAGGTTATACATCAGAAAATCCAAGGCAGTAAAGCTGCCTTCCAGACAGGGCTGCTATGGCCAGTTGCTCAGGCTGTGCACTGTACAAATCCAGGGGCATCACATATAAGGAGTGCTCCTGGAGCTGAGCAGAGCTGTGACCTTCCATACAAAGGGGCTAGAATTTCATTTGTTAGATCAGTTTGGAGAATGCCAAAGACTGCAAAGATTAGCTATCATCACAACAGTTATCCAAAGAAGTTTTATAATCACCCTCTCTCCACTGATCCTCTACTGGCAGAGTCCACATGTTTCTAGTACTTAGACTTCCTAGCTCACTGTACAATCATCAATAACGATGACAAACACACACACACACAAATTATATAAACTCTGATTTTAATTACTACCCCCAAGATCCCTCTATCTCATAAACCCAGTATTTTCCAAACTTGAATGTGTATGTGAATCATTTACAGAACTGTGAAAATGCAGATTCTAATTGGGGGGAGGAGGCTGAGGAGGATGAGAAGGGAGGTGCCGAGATTCCGCATTTCTGACAGTCTCCCGGGTCCTTGTTATGGTGAGGCTGATGCTGCCATTTTATGGCCCACACTTTGCAGAATGAATTTGTAACTCCCCACCACCAGGCACTGACATGAGGGATGGACTTTCTTTTCCTCTTGATTTGTTAAGGACTAGCTAGAAATAACAGGTCAGGAAACTTAGGCCCATAGGTCACATCTAGCCTGCACCCTCTCCTGCTAAGTACAGTTTTATCCAAGCCCATGTATTTGCATTTTGCCTGGGGCTGTATTTATTTCTGTGTTTATGTCCTGTCTAAGGCTGTATTTATTACACAGTCATGTCTATTTATTTTCATGCTCTCCATAGCCCTCTCTGCACAATGGCAGCAGCTTTGGGCTGAATAGTTGTGATGGAGACCATGTGGCCTGCAAAGCTGGAACCGTGTATTCTGGTCTTTAAGAAAAAGCTTGCTGAGCCCCAAGAGAGACGACCAAGCCATTAAAGTGAGACAAACATGAACTGAGTGGGTGCCGGGCCAGAGTGAGACAGACAGGGGAGAGGAAGGCTGAAGCGGAAATCCAACACACTCCATTACACTGTTTTCAGCCCAGGGCCCGGCCAGCCCACTTGTTTCAGAGGAGAGTTAGCTCTTGTCAGTCACTCTCCTCAGCACGATACTAGATGGGGTCTCCTCAGGGTTCCCTGCTGGTGGAGAAACCCGATACACCCCGGGAAGCTGTGGCAAGTCCATCTTGGCCTCCATCACAGAGGCCTCATGGAGTTGGCAGAAGCCAGCTGTAGGCAGGGGACTGGGATTCTGTTTGCTGCAGACCAAGCTGTTCTAGGACACCCAGCTGCCCCCGGGTGTGTCTAGAGGCATGGCCAGCCACCCCCCTCAGAGGGCCAATTCACCCTGACACGAGGCCACCAAGCAAAGGATCCACTGTCGAGAGGCTGGCTGTAAACAACCCCTTGGGGGTGATTCAGCATTTGTTCAGGATACATACTGACGGGGTTATGTAGACTCTCCAAGCTGACCTGCTCTGCTCCCTCGCATGAGTCACAAATTCTCTCAACCAGGGTGCTGAGCAGGTGACTCCAGCATCTGCTGGAATACTTCTGGTGGTGGGGAGCTCACTACCACACATGCACATGTTTGTGTAAATACCTGTGAGGAGGCGGCTCAGTGAACTGAGCTCACATTTGCTTCCACATGATGCCATCTGCTCTCCAAGAGTTGTGCTGCAGAGCCACAGAGAAAGTCTCAGCTGCGTCACCAGCATCAAACTTCAAACCTCTTCTTGGGGGTGACCTTGGTTGGATATGCTGCTTGACCCCTAGGAGCCTCCATCCCCTCACCTTTGCACTTTTCATTCACTGAGTCATGTCTGACTCTGTGACCCAGGGACTGCAGCAAGCCAGGCTTCCCCGTCCTTCACCATCTCCCAGAGTTTGCTCAAATTCATGTCCATCGAGTTGGTGATGCCATTCAACCATCTCATCCTCTGTTGTCCCCTTCTCCTCCTGCCCTCAATCTTTCCCAGCATCAGGGTCTTTTCCAATGAGTCAGCTCTTCACATCAGATGGCCAAAGTATTGGAGTTTCACTTTTAGCATCAGTCCTTTCAATGAATATTCGGGGTTGATTTCCTTTAGGATTGACTAGTTTCATCTCCTTGCTATCCAAAGGACTCTCAAGAGTCTTCTCCAGCACCACAGCTTGAAAGCATCAATTCTTTGGTGCTCAGCTTTTTTCATGCTGGGAAGGCCCTAAATGAACACAGAGAATGCTTGTGAGGGTCAGTGTGGCAGCGGTCATCAAGCTGTCTGCAGGATGTCATGTGATGCTCATGCCAACTGCGATGAGTGGAGACCATTAGTCTACAAATAAGGAAACAGGCTCAGAGGGTAAGTGACTCAGCTGGGGAGGGGAGGGACAGGGCAGTTTTCACATCCAAGCACACTGACACACCTGAATACTCTGTGGGTCTTGTCATCTCTCCAAGAAAGTAGGGGAGCAATATGGAGAGAAGGAAATCCTCAGGCCTCCCAATTCCAGATCTGAGAATTCCAGAACAGGCCCCTGAAGGCTTAAAATACATCAGGTCAATCAAAACCTCTCTTTGTTTAGCAAAAGGAAATGTTTTGTCAATTCCTCTGACAGGAAATTTGATTTCCATCCTTATCACCACTTTATCATTTCTTCCCAGCTGCTACCAAGATCACAGCTTCAGAGATGGTTAAATGTTTGTCACATTTAATATGATCATCCCCATTTTTCACATACAGGAAGCTGACGGAGGCTTGTTGGAAATACTGGGATTAAATCTCGGCTGCTTGTACAACTGTGTGTGCAGGGCTGGTGTGCACATGGCTGCCTGGATGTCTGTTGTCCAGGTGGCACCTGATGGGGTCTTCTGTGACAAGCAGGAGTGAGGCTGGGCAGCTGGAGACAGGGGCCGGTGGGATGCTAAGTCCTCCTCTGCACCCATGTCCCTAATATTCCTGCTTCTATTCAGTTCTTCCCATCGTGCATGCGTGCAAGTTGCTTCAGTCATGTCCAACTCTTTGCAACCCTATGGACTGTAGCCCAACAAGCTCCCCTGTCCACAGGATTCTCCAGGCCAGAATACTGGAGTGGGTTGCCATGCCCTCCTCCAGGGGATCTTCCCAACCCAGGGATCAAACCCACATCTTTTATGCCTCCTGCATTGGCAGGCGGGTTATTTACTACTAGCGCCACCTGGGAAGCCCTCTTCCCGCCACCTTCGTCTTTTCGAAGGCTTCCATCTCTCTCACCTGCATTCCTTCAATCCTGTCCTCCAAGCCAATGTTTGCAGCTCCCTCTACCAACCTTCCCCCACCTTCCCCCAACACAAGCTTCAGGGCGGTCCTTCTCAATTGCAGATCCAATCATGTCACATCCCTGCTCTGAATCTGTCAGTAACTTCCTGAGGTAGATCTCAGTCTCCACGACACCTGCCAACAAGTTCTGCTCTGTGTTGCCTCTGCCTGCTCTGGAGCCTGCTCCATGACTGCAGCCTCTGCGGGCTCCTTCCAGTCACCCGCTGGGTCAGGCTCTCACCTCCACACTCGGCCACCTCTGCCTGGAGCCCGCTTTCCAACTCTCCAAGACAGCAGGTTCGAGGCGGCTGCCTCCATCCACAAATGGCAGCCTCCGTCCTCTCCCCTTGAACCTGAGCAGGCTCCATGGCTGCCTTATCCAGCAGGGCCCAGGGGAAGAAACGCCCTGCTGGCCTGTGCCCCCTATGCCTTAAGGGACTGGCAGCTGCCACTCCCTCTCTAGGGAGCTCTGCGTGACCTATAAGACAGTGGTCTGCCTGCCAGAGAGGCCAGTTCCCAACCATCCCCACTGAGGTCCCAGGCATGAGAGCGAAGCCTTCTTGCATCCCTTAGACCAGGCTAGCGTCCAGCTGAAGGCTGTCAAAGGACCTCAGCTGATGCCAGGTGGAGCAGAGGAACCCCTGAATGAGTGCTGTCCAAACTCCCAACTCACAGAACCAGGAGACACAACAAAGTGGGGGCTATTTTAAGCTTTAAGTTTTGGGGAAGCTATTACAGATAACCCCGTTCTCTCTCTCCCTCCCCTGTGTTGACTAGCAGGCATGCCTCCTTCTCTCTGGAAGCCGTTTCTGATGACACCAGCCCATTGTAGGTGCGTCTGCTCTGTATTCCCATGGGCATCCTCACCTCGCCCATCTGACTGTGCCCAGCTGCTAACTTCTCTGCCACCACCTTACCAGGTCCCCAGACACGAGGATCCCATGTCTGTCTGCCTCAGCATCTTGCCTTCGACAGAGAGCACGGTAGTCGTTACATAAGTATCTCACGGAAGAGTGAATGCACAGGTATATGGAACACTCACGACACCTAAGGGGTTCCCGATTAGGGGTGAGAGGTAAGCTAAGAGCACAACCAAACACTTAAAACCAGCAAGCAGGGTTCAGTGACTCTCCATCAAGGTTAGGCAGGAACTGAGGCATAAACTATGTCCAGCCGGAGGACACTGGGTAAGTAGATATTCCAATACACGCCCATTAAACTTCTCTAAACATCTTCATCTGTGATAAGTGATTCCTAACACTTTTTTTGCTGTCGTTCAGTTGCTGAGTCATGTCCAACTCTTTGCGACCCCATGGACTGCAGCCCACCAGGCTCCTCTGCCTCCACTGTCTCCCGGAGTTTGTTCAAATTCATGTCCATTGAATCGGTGATGCCATCCAATCATCACCTGCCCCCTGCTTTCACCTTCAGTCTTTCCCAAGGTAAGACAGATAACAACTCCCTCCCACCAACAGCCATTGCAGACACCTACACTCACCTGAACACTGGCCTAGATTGTCCATTCATTCCTTCACGCATTCATTCATTCAAGAAGCATCTATCAAGCATCTCCTGCATACCAGATGCATTGCCAGTTGCTGGAGATTCAAAGACAAAAACACAAAGTCACCAGAGCCATGAGGGCCAGACCTGGAACACCTCAAACAGACTTGGTGCTGATCAGGGAAGGCTGCTCGAGACCTCGGATGGGCTCTTGAGAAAGGGTGAGTGGCACTGAGGGGAGCTGGGTGGGAAGGAGGAGCCCAGGTATAGAATTCCCTGCATCCCTTGCTTCTGAGTCATCAAGAAAGACTGCCCATGGCTGATAATCATGAAATTAAGAGCAGCTGGGAACTGGGGCTAGAAAGGGGAGGTATCCTTGTAGTGGGACAGGAGAAGATGCTTCTCAGAAGAGAGAAATGAAACAGGCAAAGCCCAAGGCCTTCAGTGATGGAGAAAGGCTGAGACTTGTTAAAGAGGGGGGAAAAAATGAAAAGCTTGAGGCAAAAGGCAGAGTTAAAGCTTAATTAAGAAAGTAGGCATTTCAGGTTCACACACATAAGCAAACAGAATCTCCCGGCCCCTCCTGATCATCACCGAGTAATTGCTTTAAAGTGGTGGTTTGTCCTGCTTGAACGGCCCTTAAACACAAGTTGATGAAAGTCATGGACATATGAGTAAGTGAAGAAGGCACTCCTTGACACCTTGGTTCCTAGCTTGACTGGCCATGTGTGACCTGGGGAAGGTCACCGCTCACCCGTGGGGCCTCTGTTTCCCTCCCCTCCAGCAACACACCAGGGCATGGCGGGGACAGAGTCAAATGGATCCTGCATCTCCTCTCGTCCTGGAGCTGTGTGACCTACTTTGAAGTTTAACACAAACTCACTTTGAGTCCAGTCCTCTGGGGTCCGCATCTCACCTCCATCACTTATGACCTGTGTGACCTTGGGCACAGCGGGTTAGCACTTGGAACTTTGCTTTTCTCACCTTGAGATTGGAGTTTTTAATGCCAGCCCCCTACTTCTGTGAGAATTAGGCAGAGCGAGTCCAAAGCATCAGTTCCTGGGGAAGTTAATCTTCTTTCTCCCCAGGAGAGCTGCTGCTGTCTCCCGCAGGGCACTGCCCCAGCCAGTCAGCATCAGCAACTCCACAAGGTCCCCTCACGGAAAGGATGCAGGCAGCAGATTCAGCAGCTATGTGCGCTGATGCTTGCTGGTACTTGCTGTCCCGCTGTGTGAAACAGCGCTCCTACTCCCCATATTCCTCAATGGGTTAATACTCCCTCCTTCCTCTCCAGGCCAGAGTCTGGGAGCCCATTCCTCGTGGGTGCTGCCTCAGAGCCCCAGCTTCAGGGCTGAATCTCTTGCTACCATCAGACCCTTCAGGAAGCATCACAGTTACCTGCCTCTCCATCTTCCGAGGCACTCCCCCTGCTCCCAGGACCAGAAGCTCTGGGAGAGTAGAGACCACACGAGTTTCCTTCTGACTTTCCCAGACATTGCCTGGCACTTTGCAGAAACCCCATGACTGTTATCTAAGTCAACTTTTTGACTCATTCCAACCCCACAGCTACACAGCCACTAGCTAACTGTGTCATCTTCGGGAATACATATCTTTCTAGTCTCACCTGTGAAATGAGCTCAAGAGTAACTACTACTCACCAGAAAACACTATCAATGACTGGACACCTGTTTTGTTATATACCACTAAGAAAACAAACAAACAAACAAAAAAAGGATACTTCCACAAACCTTTGACTCAATGTTTTTAATCTCTTGGAATTTCATTTTATATTTAAAATTATTTTAAAATCTCTTTGAGATTTAATCCATATAGATTTTATCTCATGTCACTCTTGCATGCGTGTGTGCTACGACGCTTCAGTTGTGTACGACTCTCTGTGACCCACTGGACTATAGCCCACCAGGCTCCTCTGGGATCCATGGGATTCACCAGACGGGAGTACCGGAGTGGGTTGCCATGCCCTCCTCCAGGAGATCTTCTCAACCTAGGAATCCAACCCACATCTCTTATGTCACCTGCATTGGCAGCCGGGTTCTTTACCACTAGCACCAGCTGGGAAGCCCATGTCACTCTCTGGCATGAATAGAAAGGAAATTTTTAAATAAAAATAAACTATAAATTCAAATGTGTTGAAGTATTCCTCGATGTTCTTAATAGTCAGAGTTACTCTGCCATCCAAAAATCATCAGGTAACTTTCCAAACATCATGCACCCTCACCCGCCCCGTATCATTAAGGTTATTGGTGATACAGCATTTCTTACAAGAATCCTTAAAAGAAACCAATAGTCATGTTTGCTGTGTTGAATGTGGCTCTTCAGTGATGCAGAGCGGGTCTGCTATTGATGTCTGCTCCCCAAATATGGCTAAAGAGTGCTTATTTGCCAGCACTGCCTGCCTTTCTCCACAATCATTTGATTCCTGGGATCTGAAAGAAGCTTCTACAATTTTCTTCCAAGCTGCTGACACCCATTCTGTCAGTTTTGATGCTCCTACAAGCACAGACCATGACAAATACACCACAATGCTACATGACCAACGGCAATTACAAGATGACATCAGTGATAAGGCATGGCCCAATTTCCAGATACTAATGAATGAAAACATATGCCTCTTGATATTGATGAATTACAGCAGCTCTTGGGAGTTGTCCTTAGAATGAAAGCATGACTTTTTGAAAAGCTTCTAGCATACAGTCTCGTACAGGGTGGGAGCTAACATCGTGTACATTTCTTTTTTGCCAGTCTGGAGATGTTACCTCTGATAGTAAGTCTCCTGACTATGATAAGTGGTTGATGGAAAGGAGAGAAAATTTCAACACACAGAATGAAGATCTGATGGGAAATAGGGAAAAGATGAGAAGCAATATAGAGCACTGCATTTCTAAACCTACATCCACAGTGACTATATAATTTGTCATCCAAACCAGGATACATTTGAGCGTTAAAAATGGTCACTCTCAAATCATTTCACTTGGGGTGGTGGCAGGGGGGGACTTCCCTGGTAGTCCAATGGCTAAGACTCTACATTTCCAATGCGGGGGGCCTGGGTTGGATCCCTGGTCAGGGAATTAGATCCCACATGCCACAGGTAAGACCCGGCACAGCCAAATAAATAAAAACAAATATTAAAAAATAATTTGACTGGGTTTATAGTCAAAAACTGAGACTGACTCAGAAGATCCTGGGTATATATGTGTGTGCTCAGTTTTGTCCGACTTTTTGTGACCCCATGGAATGTGTCTGCTAGGTTCCTCAGTCCATAGAATTTTCCAGGCAGAATACTATAGTGAGTTGTCATTTCTTACTCCAGGGGATCTTTCTGACCCAGGGATCAAACCCGCGTCTACTATATCTCTTGAATTGGCAAGCAAATTTGTTACCACTGAGCCACCCGGGAAGACCCCGTGGGTGTATGACCATCATATGAAGACTTCCTCATATCTGATTTTCCATCCAGAAAGTCAGGATGAAATCAGATGCAAAATTCACTCTGCTTGTACTTGGAGTCCTTTGTCCAAAACGAGAAAGGCCATGAGATAACTGAGGGGCATGCAGGTGCCTCTGGCTCCCATCCCAAGAAGGCTGAACAATAAATTCCAAAACTGGTTAAAACCCGAAGCTGCTGTGTTGTGGGAGATGCCCCCCTTCCCAGCTGTTATTTATGGTGCAGAGAAAAAGGAACCACACAGATAATGGATCTGCTTTTATCGGATAAAAATGGGAGGAACAGTGAAAGATCATGGTGAGATATTGTGCAGAACTTCAGGAGGACACTTTAAAAACGTGTATTAGAGAAAATGAATTTTTCACTGGCTAAAATGTATCCATTTACAGTCAGGACATCCATATATTTATGAGTGTTTTAAGCTCTAAAAATAGTAACTCAGGACAGAATAACAAACAGTCTCTTAATAGCCCTAATTTATCAGACTCAGCAGTTTAAGAAAAATAAATAAAGAGAAATAGGAATGTGAGAAAGAGAAAGCAGAAAGTAGGAACCTGAAATACTGCAAATGGTGCCACCCAAAAGCTTACTCCACATCTGTCTTCTTAACAAAATGAATCTTAGAGATTAGCTCAGAGAAAGTCAAGAGTGGCCTTAAAAGCAGCCAGGTTGGTGCTGATAAGGGTGATGCAAGGTGTGGATTGAGGAAGGTGGCTTGGTCATGTTGCTCCACCTCTTGTTTATGAATGAACACCTCTGCCTTCATGTCTTTGAATGTATTTCTTTGAGGGCTCCAATTCTCAATCTCCTAATTGTTTTCTTCATTCTCTTGTCTCTTTCCTCATCAGGTCTTTTCTGTGGACTGCGACCAATTTGTTTATTTATTATTTATTTATTTATGGCTGCACTGGGTCTTGGGGCTGCCCGCAGACTTTCTCTAGTTGTGGCAAGCGGGGTCTACTCTTTGTTGAGGTGCATGGGCTTCTCATTGTGGTGGCTTCTCTTGCTGTGGAGCACAGGCTCTAGGGTATGGAGGCTTCAGGAGTTGTGACACGTGGGCTCAGTACCTGTGGCACACAGGCTGAGTTGCCCCCATGGCCTGTGGGATCTTCTTGGACCAGGGATCAAACCCGTGTCCCTCTGCACTGTCTGGCGGATTCCCATCCACTGCCCCAGAAGGGAAGTCGTCCTGCAGTCCCCAGTAGGGACTGCAACCAATTTATATCTGCAACATAACTTTGATGATCACCTCCCTTTGGGAGGCCAGGGAGACACACAATGGAAAGTACACAGAAGCTGGAGACGGACAGACTTGGGTTCAAATCTTGTTTCTGATTTTGTGCTATGTGACCTGGGGCAAATTACTGGAACTCTCTGAGTCTTGGTTTACCTCTCCATGAAATAAGATTAACACAAAACCATACATCTCTTCTTTACATAATTCTCTTTCCTTACTAGAAATGTCTTCTTCATCCTGAGCCAGGATCTTACCCCCTATAAGTTCTCTCATCAATTAAAAACATGCCTCCGAGTGTTTACCTCATTATGATTTCAACCTAAGGGAAACATTATTTGCAACATAAATATTAGCCCCCTTAATATATAAAGATTCCTAAGATATTAATAAGAAAAATACCTAAAGCAAAATAATGATCACTGTAATAAGAATCACAGGAAAGGACATGAGCAGGAAATTAGCAAAAGAAGAAATAAAAATGACCAAGCAAAAGTGAATATTTAAAAAGAGAAAATCATCCAAACTGGTAATTAAAGAAACAAAAATTAAAACAATGCCTATGAACTTTTAAAAGTTCAAAAAGAGTAATAGTAAGTGCAGAAAATTCTTGCTCATGGCGCTATAAAATTGGTAAAACATTTCTAGATGGCAATTTTGAACATCCACCCAAAGTCTTAAATATCTGGAAACACTCTGACTCTAAAACTTCATTCAAGAAATTTATCTCAAGGACAGTGTTTGTTTGTTTTTTAAGCTCCCAAAAATTTATGTATAATGATGTTTATCATGTTACTTAAATTATAGAAAATACGAAAACATTCTAAACACCCAACAACAAAAGAAGGATAATGTAAAGTAAGATAAAATGAAACTCACTGCAGACATTTAAAAGTATGCTTCTGAGAAAATTTAATAACAGGCAAATGGGCATAAAACAATTACTAGATGCAAATACGCAGTAGTTATCTCAGGACGGTGGGATTATGAATGACTGTTCTCTTCACATATTTCAGGATTTTGACATTTTCATTCTAAATGGAGGAAGGAGGAAAGAATAGAAGTGGGCAGTTGGAAAGCACAGACACCGGCAAGAGACAGGTCTGTTTCCACCATGTTCTCTGCTGGGTGGTAATGCAAATAATAGAGCTAGTCAGGAGAGAGGCGGGGCCTCGGGCCATGCACTTGCTGCCGACGCACCACATGAGATTCTGCTCCTCCGTTTACCTCGCTGCACTGCGGTTTTCCTCCTTGTCAGGTGAGGGCAAAAGCGCCCAGCCCAGTTTACTCATTGGGTTGCTGTGATGATATAAGAGGGGTGCCATGTGTGAGAGCACTCACAAAACAGCAAAGTGCTCTACAAGTCCTGGTAAGTGCAATTACTGCCTTCGTTAGTGTGATCATTCTCTCCTGCTCCATTATCCTTTGCTGGAGAGCTGCTTGTCAGGCTGTGAAGTGCACTCGCTGTTTCCACATTTGCAGAGTGAAGTGCATGGGGCTGCCCAGACCTGTTTCAACAGATCTGCATCACCCAGCAGGCACCAGAGAGAGACCTCAGTAACTGCGGATGGGAGTACACGTGGACCTAAGAGAATGGGCATTGAGCGACCAGGGATGAAGTTAAACTTGTCAGTTGTAAACTGTGTGGACTCAGACAGTTCATTCCATCTGCCGGAGTGCCATTCATTCATCTGTGAAACGGCGGTGGTGGTAACACCGGTCCTAATCCCATCGCATGATCGTTTGGGAGGATGCATCCACAGCGTGTATGTGATTCTCGATAACCACCAGCCCGTGTGGATGGAACCCAATGGAGAGTGCTGTGTAGTTTTGGCCACTGCATATGAAAGGCAGGTCCTACAGGATGTGCTTCCTCTGGGAGTGAGTTAAGAAGCAGAATGTGAAAGAAAGGCTGCTTGAGCATGTTTTGCAGACTCATTGAATTTTAAACAATAGCAAGTATTACTACAATAAAACAAGTATTTATAAAACTTCTCAAAGGCTTCAATATGATGCTCTTGTATATGTGAATCTCCAAGAACGGGTTCAATTTCCCAAAGACCCTGGACCACGGAACCCTCTTTTTATGGAGCATCTGCCTCATGTTCCTTGGCACAAATGTGGAAAATGCTGACCTGAAACAAAACTAACTGTAAGGACCCCAGCTGGGTTGTAAACTCGCTTCTCTGATGCCTCGCTCTCCTGATCCCTATGATCCTGAACCAAAAACGAGCATGTAGTTTCCTTAAAAAGAAATATCACTCTTACATATTTAGGCATGTTAATGCTAACATGTCTCACCCACTCACCCATCACTTCCCTATTAATTATTTGCTTTTTTAAAATTAATCCATCTATCTACCCATCCATCATTCTGTCCATCCATATGCTGATTCCTGTTTAACAGATTGAAAGACCAAGGATAAAGGAGATGAAGTAATTTGCTTCAGGATAAGTAGAGCTTAGATTCAAGCCTAGACGTATCTGATTCCAGGGTCTGCTGTCTTTTCTTTGTATCACAGTCTTCCACCTCCCAACCACCACCCCCCGGCCCCGGACCCCAGAGAGTCAGGAAGGCAAATATTAATACAGAAGTAGGAGAGAAGTGGGAAGCCACATCCAGACTGAAGCCAGGAGCAGCTGTAGGCCTTGGAGTGGTAGGGGTCCAGCGAGGGGAGGGGAGACTGAGGCCCCCTCCATCCTGTGAATGGGCTCATCATGGTAGACTGGGGCTCCCACTGGGCTCAGTTCTCAATGAGCTGGGATGATTAATACCTGTTTGTCAGGAGGCTCGGAGAGCTCCTGTGTATGGAGGCCCTGGTGAAGCTCTTGTCTGAGAACTTGTGAATCGAACAATGCCCCCTTTCACCCCGAGTCTGTATGATCTGGTCGCATACCAGTTTCCACTGGGGGGGGGGGTCACCGTTTACTGGATGCCCACCATAGTCAAGGGCATTTTATGGACAAAAACCAGGTTCCTTTTCTAAAAGAGACCACAGACTATTTGACCTCATTCATGTCTCTGCTTTCCTTGGCAGGGAGGACTTGACGTATCAAGAAACTTCTTTACAAACTCTGTAAAATCAGTTGAAACATCCAAGACTTGCCTGTATCTGATGAACAGATGGTCAGAGAGCAAGTTCATGAACTCTGAGAATACCAAGTTCGAAGAAATTATACCACTACTATTATTAATAATAATAATAACAGCAGAAGCAGCAACCTTGACTGAAGTCACAGTATATGATGTTTCCTAATGTTATCTTTCCACATATCTGATTTTTGTTAACTGATACCAAGTAAGTAGCCTTTCTGATCCCCGAAAGACTCTTTGTTGTCCTTTTCTCCTTTTGTTCATTAAAAGCAAAAGAAGAAGAAAGTGTTTCTTGTTAAAGATGGTCCCGTGCTGCACAGGGCACTGGATATAAGGCATGTGTTTTAGTTGAGGACGCAGGGAGCAGAAAAGCTTGACTAATTATGTTCCTAATTACTTGAAGCATCTTCCATTTGACAATATAATTATGCCAGAGTGAGATGTCTCAATTACTGAGGGAAAGGAAAGCAACCCCCTCCCCACCACCTTTCCCCTTGCAGTTATTTGAAAGTGAAAGTCACTTCGTGGTGTCTGACTCTTTGCGACCTCATGGCCTATACAATCCATGGAATTCTCCAGGCCAGAATACTGGAGTGGGTAGCCTTTCCCTTCTCTGGGGGATCTTCCCAACCCAGGGATTGAACCCAGTTATTTATTTAGGCTGGATTAAAAAAACAAAAACAAAAACAAAAACAAAACTTTTTCTCAGCTCAGAGGTTATTTACCAAAACATGAAGCCCTACCCCCTCGCTTAAGCCATGACAATCCATGTTAGTTTTCCTTCCAGCAGCAGGCATTTCCAAAATAAACGAGGTCCGCTCAAAGGAAATAGACCTTTCAGGGACCATCCATCCACTCTGTTGTCCTCAGTTAAGGTTCAGTTCTTAGCAGGGTATGACCTCCCACAGTGTCTTTAAGAATGTTCCAGAAAGATCAAAAATGTGAAGGCATATAATAGTTCTTACTTGGAGTCTTACCAGATTTGAGGTGGACATCAATTCTGAGATGCCTCTGGTTGAAAAGTTTTGGTAGTTGCAGGCCAGATACCCGGCCAAAGAGATCAGCCAAACAGAGCAAGGAGCAGACATTAATGAAATCCTTGTGTCCAGGGACTAACAAAGTATATGGTGAAACAGACCTGATTCCTCCCTCATCCTCTGGGAACCACAGTTTCCTACATGGTGAACTGGCTGGCTTGGGTGGATTTTTGCGATCCACAGACCAGCTGCATCAGCATCACCCAGGGGCTTGTTAGAACTGCAGATTCTCAGGCCTCTCTCCAGACTCCCTGCGCTGCAGAAACATCTCCCAGGTACTCCATGTCCACACTGAGGTTTCAAAGGCTCTAGAATAGCCTACAATTGTGACATACTTCCTTTCACCCTTTCTCAAAAGACAATCTCAAATTAACACATTCCCCCAGGCCCTACTTTTCATGTATCTCTAAAAAGACTGACAGACCAAGTCACCAGCAGGTGCAGAAAGCACTTTTAATATCCAATTGATTGGCACCACCTACCCAGGGTGCTGTTTGGATAAAGGATAATCAGGCAGCATCAAAACCCCGTGGGGAAAGAACTCTGTGATCAATTAGTGATGTCTGCCATAGGCACAGGCTAGGGATGACAGATATGCTCAATTAGATCTTAGAGGGTTTACTTCTTTTTTTTATTTTTACTTTTTAAAAAAAGTAACTTATTTATTTTAACTGGAGGCTAATTACTTTACAAGCATCAACATCAATCAGCCATGGGTGTAGGGTGGTCCCCTACACACCCTACACCAATGGGTTCAGGTGTGTCCCCCCATCCTGAAACCCCTCCCACCTCCCTCCCCACCCCAGTTACTTCTTAAAAGAGGGCTTCAAGGCATGGGTGGGTTATGGGCGAAGACCCTGGGAATTAAACGACCTGGATTCCTGGACTGCATGCTTGGTTTCTGACCTCAGATGAAGGTGTTGAACTCAGATCACAAAAGGACGTTTCTTCCCTGAGGTGCTTTAATCCCATGATCTCTGACCACATGCAAATACAGTCTTCACATCTGCTCATGCTCTCACGAAGGCAGATTTTGTTCGTATGTCACAACAACCCCAGCTTCCCTTAAGCCAGAACCCTTGCCTTAAATAATAGTCTGGCGGTGCTTGCGGGGGTGGGAAGGAGGCAGGGGGGAGTTTGAGGGAGGTGGAGAGGAGAAGCAGCCAAGCCTGCTAGCCTCAAGCAGAGCCCCACCCTCCACCTCTGCTGCTGCTGCTAGACATCTGTTTCCAATGAAGCTAAGGAAATTCCTGACCCCACTCCTGCATTCTCTCCTTCCTGCCCTGCTCCCCGTCTCCATGATGGCCTCTCCCTTCTGTGGGCTCTGAGCTCAGCCAAAATGCTCAGGGACCAGGAAGGAGAACAAGACCTGGTGCCCTGACTCCCCTGGCGGTGGCAAGCTGCCAGCTTTGATTCCCATAGGCTGCCTAAAGGTGCCTAGGAGGAAAATCCACCTCCACGAGGTATCTAGTGGCGCTAGTGGTAAAGAATCTGCCTGCCGGTGCAGGAAATGTAAGAGACACAGGTTTGAGCCCTGGGTCAGGAAGATCCCCTGGAGGAGCAAATGGTAACCCACTCCAGTATTCTTGCCTGGAGAATTCCATGGACAGAGGAGCCTAGCAGGCTACAGTCCATGGAGTTGCAAAGAGTCGGACACAACTAAAGCAACCTAGCACACACACAAGGTGTCTAAAGTCTGCTGGAGTGGGTCTAGACCTCTTGACATGGCTGTGTATTAGGAGAGCTCTAAACTGAACCCTCAGTGATGTGGCTCTTCTATGTATATCCAGAAACTGTTAGTACCCAAGGATGCAAAACAGAAGCCAAAAGTACAACCAGCAAGTCCTAAGTGAAAAGCGGTGCTTCTCAACCAGAGGAGAGTTTACCCCACTGGGGGCATTTAATAGTGTCAGGAGACATCTGCAGTGGTCATAAATGGAGGGGACAGAGTTACTGGCTAGGGATGCTACTAAACATCTGATCGTGCACAGGAAGCCCCGCATAACAGAGAATTCTCCAGACCAAGATGTCAATATTGAAAGAAAATTGACCCATTTCTTTCCTAGGTTTCTAAATGGGAAGACTGCAGGCCACACAGAGATTCAGGCCTGCTCCAGAAAGCTGGATAAGCCAGGTGCTCTGACCCCCTTATTTCCCCAGCTGCACAGTCAGGAAAGATGGAGGAAGAAAACTGGTACTGAGGATGGCCCTCCACCCAGGCTTGTAGCAAGAAGTGGAAAAGAAGGAATGAAACATGGGGATGAGGACTTTTAAGATACGGTCACCATGCTCAACAGTGGCTCTCCTGGATCACTCAGGTTAACACCACCTTCCTGCTTACTGGTAATTACAAAGGGGAGTAGAAAGAGAGGACATGTATGGAGGGAGGGAGCTAAGGAGATTACATCCTCCCTGTACTTACTATTAAACCCAGAAACAAAGAAATCCAAACAGAAGGTGATTTGTTTTTTTAATTCCTTACAGAGGAACTAACCTTTTTGTTTTTCTTCCTTCTTTAGAATGTGGCTCCTAGGACACTGTTTTGAGATGTGTCCAAGTATATCACTGGCTGGTCTCAGGGAATAAATACCATCATCATTCAGTTCAGTTCAGTCACTCAGTCATGCCCGACTCTTTGCGACCCCATGAATCGCAGCACACCAGGCCTCCCTGTCCATCACCAACTCCCAGAGTCTATTCAAACTCATGTCCATAGAGTTGGTGATGCCATCCAGCCATCTCATCCTCTGTCGTCCACTTCTCCTCCTTCCCCCAATCCCTCCCAGCATCAGGGTCTTTTCCAATGAGTCAACTCTTCGCATCAGGTGGCCAAAGTATTAGAGTTTCAATACTTTAGCATCAGTCCTTCCAATGAACACCCAGGACTGATCTCCTTTAGAATGGACTGGTTGGATCTCCTTGTAGTCCAAGGGATTCTCAAGAGTCTTCTCCAACACCACAGTTCAAAAGCATCAATTATTCGGCGCTCAGCTTTCACAGTCCAACTCTCACATCCATACATGACCACTGGAAAAATTATAGCCTTGACTAGACGGACCTTTGTTGGCAAAGTAATGTCTCTGCTTTTCAATATGCTATCTATGTTGGTCATAACTTTCCTTCCAAGGAGTAAGTGTCTTTTAATTTCATGGCTAAAATCACTGTCTGCAGTGATTTTGGAGCCCAAAAAAAATAAAGTCTGACACTGTTTCCACTGTTTCCCCATCTATTTCCCATAAAGTGATGGGACCAGATGCCATGATCTTCGTTTTCTGAATGTTGAGCTTTAAGCCAACTTTTTCACTCTACACTTTCACTTTCATCAAGAGGCTTTTGAGTTCCTCTTCACTTTTTGCCATAAGGGTGGTGTCATCTGCATATCTGAGGTTATTGATATTTCTCCCGGCAATCTTGATTCCAGCTTGTGCTTCTTCCAGCCCAGCGTTTCTCATGATGTACTCTGCATAGAAGTTAAATAAGCAGGGTGACAATATACAGCCTTGACGTACTCCTTTTCCTATTTGGAACCAGTCTGTTGTTCCATGACCAGTTCTAACTGTTGCTTCCTGACCTGCATATAGGTTTCTCAAGAGGCAGGTCAGGTGGTCTGGTATTCCCATCTCTTTCAGAATTTTCCACAGTTTATTGTGATCCATCATCATTAGGTGCCTCTAATTCACAACCTCCCTCATGAATCAGACAAGTGGAGGGCTGGCCCTCACCCATCATCCTGATTTGAAGTCTGAAGTTGTGGTTCAGAGCAACTGCTTTCCCATCTTGTTTCCAAGTTATTCTAATCACCCACCTGTTGAGACATCAGTTCCTTCAGAAGTAGATGAAGCAGTTGGAATCACTGACATGAGCCTCTGTTCCCTGATCTCCATCTGGTTAAGATTGTCCATCATAAGTGTCCAACCCAGCAACTACCCTATGTCATCCAAGGAGACCCTTTGACCACAACCACCCCAACTCTTACATACACAGACGTGTCTGTAGTGTCCATTTCCAAATGGTCCAAAGTGATATTAAAGGGGTGGGGGTTCATTCTGGAGTGACTTTATGAAGGCTGTAGTCTCACAATCTCTGATGGCTCTGCCAACTGGTCCTCACCATTGTTATTCTGCCAGCACACCCAGAAGCCAGGCCCATTTTTAAAAATCAGCATATTTTCTGATCTTAAAAGCAATCCACATACATTGTAGAATACATATACAAAAGAAAGTAAATGTCACCTGAAATAACCCCAGCAAGAAATGACCACTTCTAAGTAGGAGTGCATATCCTTTCAGATTTTTTCCAGTAAGTATGTTTACCTGCATCTATATCTATCCTTATATGGCATACACAGATACACATAAATATTTGAATGTAGTCTCCTTGCCTAAAAAAGTTTATCACCTTCTGTTTCATCAAACTGTATGTCATGTTTCTTTCCCTGCCATTAAGTACTTTTCAATATCATCACTGCATAGCATTCCACCATCTCTATCTACCCTAATTCAGTGAACTGATACTCTATAATTATAATTTATACCCTAATGTAAATAACACTGTAATGAACACACTTACAATAACTTTGAGTGTATCTATAGCTTCCTAGGGTAAATTCCTTACAGAGAAACTACTGGTCCATATACCATTTTTTATGACTTTTGAGGTATACCTTCAAATTGACAGATCAAACTTTTGAAAATAATAGGAATCTCTTTCAAACATGCAGTTGTATAAATCCCCATATTGGAAAAATTGACGGTGTGATTCTTCTGGCCAATGTTTGGGAAGTTAAGATCTAATTCTAGTCCTAAAATCCTTACAGCTCACTCCTCATTGGTTCTAGACCTGCAATTCAGTAATTGACCATGAGTGCTCACTCTTTGACTTTGAAGGATGAAGGCAAGACTTACAGGAGTCACAGAGGTATCCAGTACTGTACACCCACCAATAATACAGTGAATACCACTCACAACTCTGTTTCTCCCATCAGAAACAGAGATCCCCAAGGGAAGGGACCACAAAGCTTTAACCTCAGAAAACCTAAAGATAAGCAAAATGTCTGCCACAGAGTACACATTTATTAAATGGGTTATAAGTTGCCTTCAAAATCCTCAATAAAATAAACAAAAGCCACAATAAAGTTTATATAGTAAGGGTACCACTAAAGCCCCAGTGAATTTTATTTAACAAATAAGGTGATGACATCTCCAGTGTGAGTCTTAGTGCCAGTTCAGGAATAAGTGCTTTTTCCCCACTCTTACAGAGATATGAATATGTTTAAATGAAGATATTTCTTAGAAGAAGTTGCTAATTTTAAATATGGAAAAAAAATAAGAAAATAAAAAAGAAGGTAGTTTCTGGTATTTTAGGGTAACCAGCCAAAGGATGACATTTCTTTCCTGGTTTTCCTGGGAATAGATTAGGCTACAAATGGAAATAAGAGTGTGCATCATCCCAGGTCCTAGAAAACAGACGGTGAGAGGCAAGTTGGTTCATTTCAAAAACAGAGTCTGACTTTGAAAGGCTCGATGGTGGATGAACCAAACTTGCCTGCAGTATCTGGCTAAGGCTTCTGTCTACACTGGCAGTGCCAAGGACACTTAAATGTGTGATATTTGATTTGCTGGGTGCAAAGCTCAGATGGGGCCTAGGAAATCCATCTGTACTCGCATAGCTTTTCAAAGGGAAACAAGGTTATTAACATTTCTGTATGCTTAATATCACGGATCAGGCACAACTAGCGTAAGAACTCATCCAGTCAACAGGATGGATCCCATGATAAGCTCTCAGAATAGTAGAAAGGATGGTGAGTTTTAGCATCATACTTGTTAAGATGGAGAAAGCAAGCCCCACAAAAGGAAACTGACTCATCCAAGATCATGTAGCTAGTTAGAACCCTAGCTTAAGCCACAAATGAACAAAAATTCCTATTCTATTAACTTGCAGACCAACTGTTTTGGTATTTTTGACTCCTTAAAATCTGGTGATAAATTGAAGTATCCATACCTGACTAAGCATCTTTCTTTACAGGATCAGTGACATGACAAGGGGCCCGAAAAGACGCTGATGTTCAAGAGCTGGTGGACAGTCATAATGGCAAAGGATACTTTCTGGGTCAAGGATACAAGGAATTACAACTCTAGATAGGATTCTGACTAAAGATATCTCCAGACCTCCTCTCCTCCAGCCCTGGGGCAATACCCTTCTGTCTGTCTGTCTGCTCAGTCGTGTCTGACTCTTTGCGACCCCATGGACTGTAGCCCACCAGGCTCCTCTGTCCATGGAATTTCCCAGGCAAGAATACTGGAGTGGGTTGCCATTTCCTCCTCCAAAGGATCTTCCCAACACAGGGATTGAACACATGTCTCTTGCATCTCCTGCATTGGCAGGTGGATTCTTTACCTCTGAGCCACCTGGGAAGCCCATACCCTTACTTAGACCTTCACATATTTTACATGTATGACTCCAATAGACAGCTGTCTCCGTAGAACAGAAAAACAGAAACCACCCTAAGTACTTAAATGAAAGGAAGTGAAGACAGGAATTTGGTTACACCAATGTTGAAAGAGCTGAGAACTCAAATAAGTGAGGGTGAAGCAGTGCATCCAAGAAGCTGCTGCCTTCTTAGATTTCAGGAGCGGGGGGCGAGGGGACATTACCGGAATCCAGGGTCTGGGATCATGTGGGGAAAGCTGAAACCATGGCAGACCTGTTTAGCAAAGACATAGGGTGAGGGAGGAAGTAAGAGGGAGAAAGAAAAGAAGAAAGAATATCCTGGCTTCTTTCTAAAGCTGGAAAGCAGAGACAAGGAGAAAGGTAAGGGATGAAGTCGAAGCCTAAGTGCCAACAGCCCTAAACCTAAATTTTGATCCAACTCCTAAATCATGTCATTGCCTTCCACCTCTCCCTTGTAGAATCTGTCCTGAGTGATGTAACACACAAATATGATACTGTCACCCCCTTGTTTTACATTCTTCTTTGGCTTCCACTGCATTTAGAGAAATGACCCTTACCTCCAGCATAACATATAAGGTTCCTCTCCATCTGGATGATTGGGAGGCAGACCAAAGCTAAGGAAGTTTTTTTTTTTTTTTTTTACTCTAAAAGGCTAGTCTGTCAAGCTTCAGGAAGGAGGTGGCCTGTTGTGAGCTGCATCAGGCCAGCAAGTGAGGACAAAGGGTGTGAGCAGAGGCCCTTCCAGATGGTGAAGGGTGATCCTGGGTGGAGAAGCAGCGCACACAAGGCGGGGCTCCGGGAAGACTAGCGCTGGGCTTCAAACCACTGTCCCCCTGCTTCCAAAGCCCATCCATGAGAAAAGGGATGAGCTGGGCCTTTGTAAGAGAAAATTCTCTCTTTCCCCCAGGTGAATCGCCCATGTGAATGGATCAAGAATGTGGGAGACATTCCAGGCATGTGACAGATAATAGTTTGAAGATAAAGATCAAAGTACAACTTAGGCCCAAGAACTAGGCTTCGAATGCGATCCGAGGAACACAGACTTCACTCAGCGGGGCAGGTGATGGAAGCCCAGCTGTGGGCTGCAAAGGCCACCCTCAGCCCACTGTGTGGCACAGCCTGGAGGAGAGGGGGCTGGAAGGGGAGCCTCCTGTGGGGTTGGATGCTGCCCCTGACTAGTGGATGGAGGGGGGCCCTTTGCAGCCTTGACTCCAGCCCACACTCCCTACACCAAGAGCTGTATCTTGTGTTCCTCTCAGGCAGAGAAGTCAATAAACTCATTTTCTCACTGAAAGAGTGTGTCTTCAGGAAGGCCCTGGGGAATTTGTCTTCAGAGTTTAATTTCTGTTGAAGGATCATTGTTGTCTTTAGTCGCTCAGTCATGTCCAGCTCTTTGCGACCCCATGGACTGTAGCCCACCAGGTTCCTCTGTCCATGGGGATTCTCCAAACAAGAACACTGGAGTGGGTTGCCAAGCCCCACTTCAGGGGATATTCCCAACCCAGGGATCAAACCCAGGTCTCCTACATTGCAGGGGGCTTCTTTACCATCTGAGCCACCAGGGAAGCCCTCGATCCTGAGTGGACAAACACAGGGCAGGGTGGTGGTGGGTGGGGCAGCCATGAGGAGGACCCAAAGGAGACATCTGTTTGCCAAGAGCTTGACTTCACCAGGACTTCTAGGTGTTTGATCTCATCTAATTTTGGCCACAGCCTTGTGACAGGAGAGATGTGAGAGCAGGTATAGAACCTGGAAGGGGTCACGGAGATCCTCTGATCTCTAACACAACAGAGAATTCTCAAGTGACTGGGTGCTGGGCATCCATCCGGGTGCTGGGGACCAAGCAATGGATGTGACATCATCTGTTTTCCCAAAGACCTTTCAGTCTTGTGTTGGACTGAAACACATTGATAGGTCTTTAGAGCCCTTTTCATGCATTAACCTCTGTTCTCGTTTCCGCCTGATCACCTCTGGGAAGCAAGAATGTTCACCTCTCAAGAAATTTACCAAACATCCTGAAGTATGTTACAGATATTTCTTTTCCATTTGCATCAGCTTTCAAAAACCTGGATGCATCTTAAAATTTATACAGGAATTTAATGAAGTTGATATTTTCCTTAAAATAGATATATGTACATATAGATGTATGTATACAGCGGTACTGAATCAATGATGTGGATCAATAAGAGTCTCAAATCTGAGTAAGCATGGAAAATGTTTATAATCAACACATTATCACCTCCCATTTGGGAGGCTCAGTGTGGAGTGTTTGGGGTGGGAGGGGGGTGCAGGTAATGGGGGATGAAATTTACATCCCTTCTCTCTGGTGATGCATTGATGCATGACCATCTCATAAACATGATCTTAACCACTGCCCCATGTGAGTCAATTAATGTCACTGGGAAAAATAAGCAAAAAAATGGAAATCTGCTCCCTAACGTTACTTCATATGGAAATGCACCTCTTGGAGGAGGAAGGTGCGGATTCGTGCACACGCCAGTCTCTGACCAATGGCTCAGCCAAAATAGGAAATTTGGAGGCATATGAGGAAGTATGTCGACGGCAATCTCGTCAAGGGTACATGGACCATCACAAAACACCCCATCTTTCCGTTTGTTAAGCCACAATCATGCCTGAAAACATTTCAACTTCGTCTGTTGAACCCAAACTCAATTCCCTGTGACTTACAAATTCCCCAAACTTTCCTGAGTCTGAAGACTGACAGTAATATATAGGTTTAAAAAGGATGCAGGATGCATTTCAGATCCCCTCTGGAGTGGTTCTAAATTCAGAGCAGCAGAAGAGTATGTAGGTGAGATATCTTCGGTGCATTTGCAAGAGGTAACACACAGGGATGGATGTATGTTTGGAAATGAGATGGCTTCAGAAACACACTGGGTCCCATCAGAAAGTGGGATCACCCGGGGCCAGGGGAGCAGGAGATACCTGAGCTGAGCAGGATCCTGACAGGCCCCCTTCTGGCCTCTTCTAAATGGGATAAGAGATAATGTAATTAAAAAATAAATCTCCTCAGCTCTGGGGATCTCCAGGGAACATTTGTTTTGATGAGATTTCAGGCCTGATTTTCAAGAATAAGGAGGTGCCAACTATTTGTACAAGCTCCTCAAACAGCATGATCTCTGGGCCTTAGGAGATTTATCTTTTATTTATACAGAGTGTTTTTAAAAGCCTGTTACTGTAACAAAGAAGTAACTGAGAGGATTCATGTAAAAGGCAACATGAACATGTTTTTAGAGGCTGCATTTATAGAAAATATGTGCATAATATTACAAAACAGTTAAGTCAAAGGATTGGCAGAAGATTTTGGTCATGCACATAAACACACATTTAATTTGGCACTGGGAGGCACAGGGGAGGTGAATCTGAACATGAGACATTGTCACTGAGGAATGAACGGTCTAGAGAAGGAAACTGATCTGTAAAAATACAAATTTCAGCTTTGCGTGACACAAGGTAGGATAAAGGAGCCACAATACAAAGAAAAAGAAGGATTAAAAAAAAGAAACTACTTCCCTAATAGAATCAAGTAAGGCTTTCCTGAGGAGGTGGCTAGAGTTTAATCTAAAAAAAAGTACATCCTGGGACTTCCCTGATGGTTCAGTGGCTAAGACTATGTACTCCCAAAGCAGGGGACCCAGGTTCGATCCATGGTCATGGAACTAGACTCCACATTCTGCAACTAAGACCTGGCACAGCCAAATAAGTACATAAGTAATTTTAAATACATAAATAACAATTACAAAGTATACCCAGGCTTCCTTGTTGACTCAGTAGCAAAGAATTCTCTTGCCAACACAGAACTGGGTGCGATCCCTGGCCCAGGAAGATCCCATGTGCTGAGGAGAAACTAACCCCATGTGCCACAACTATTGAGCTTGTGTTCTAGAGCCTGGGAACCACACGACTGAACCCATGAGCCACAACTGCTGAAGCCCGCATGCCCTAGAGCCGGTGCTCTGCAACAAGAGGAGCCGCTACAACGAGGAGCCTGCGCACCGCAACTAGAGACAAGACTGCACACCAACGAAGACCCAGTGCAGCCAAAAATAAAATAAATTAACAAAATAATTTTTTAAAGTATATCCTCTTAACCTAGCATCTGTGCTAATGTATTAGTTACCTATAGCTACATTACAAATGACTGCAAAATTTTGTGACATAAAATAAAAATAAATATTTGTTATCCCACATAGCTTCTGTGCAGCAGGGATTTGGGTACTGCTTTGCTGATTAATTCTGTTTCAGGAACTCTGATGATGTTATATTTAAGATTGGGTCAGAGCTACAGTTCTGTGAAGGCTGACTAAGATGGAGGATTTGCTTCCCAGAGGGCTCACTCGCCTGGCTGGCTAGTTGGTGCTGGTGGGAGCCTCCGTTCCCTATGGTGTGGACCTCTCCACAAGGCTGCTTGAGTGTCCTCACCACATGGCGGCTGGCTTCCTCAGAGCTAGTGACCCCAGGAAGTCTTTAAGGACTGAGCCTCCTCAAAAGGCATTCACTATAGCCTGTCCATAATACCCCACTGACGACACAAATCAGCTCCATTCGGCGTGGAAGGGAATTACATGAGGCATGACAACGAAGGGCATCACTGACTCAAAGAACATGAGTTTGAGCAAAGTCTGGGAGACAGTGAAGGATAGGGAATCCTGGCACGGTGCAGTCCCTAGGGTTGCAAAGAGTCAGACACAACTGAGCGACTAAACAACAACAATGGTGATAAAGAGGTAAGAAGCATCAGGAACCACCTTGGAGGCTAGCTTCAAGACTAGTGATGCCACCAGAGGCTGGCGACAGTGTTACTGTATCTGGTCTGTAGTGACTGGGGTGAGAGTAATGGGGGAAATTTCCTCAATGCATAGCAACATCAGACTTTTGAATCACATAAATCCTGGTTCAAATCTCGATCCAATCATTTATTGACCATCTGGCTTCTCTGCTGGTGAGGAGATGATAAAACCTGAAAAACCCACATCAGAGGCAGGATGGGAGCCATATGTTGAAATGAGCCAGCCACACCCAGTCAGCCTGGATCACCTTCCTGCAGACTATTATGGGAGGAAAAAGCAAACTTCTACTGTATTTAAGCCATTGTGTTTTAGGGTCTCTGTTATAAGAGCTTCATCTGCACCCTCATAGATTTAGTTGGTACAAAAAGTTTAGCCTCCACATCTAATGTTCTTCATCTGTAAAGTAGGGATAGAAAAACAAATCTCACATTTTTCTTGTGAAGAAAAATGAAACAAGGCATGAAAGTATTTGTCCAGTGTCTGGCCCAGAATTCACACACTCATCTCTGTCACTCTGGTCCTGTTTGAATTTATGATCAGTGTCAACATCCTGGAGGCAACAGAAGCATTCAGTGGATTCAGCAAATGTGTGTATGCATCCACCAATGGTGGCACTCCCAGGGAATTTAGAACAATTCGCTTTGGGAACTTGTGGGATTTAAATAAACAAGGCAGCGGTTTCACAGAAAGATCTTTCAGCGACTAGTTTAGGGCCAAGATCCGCCATAAACATCTTGTCCTTGCGCGTCCTCAGTTCCTGACTCTGAAAAATGAAAGGGAGAAAAGAAGAAAGAGAAGGAAGGGATGAAGGAAGGAAAAGAAGGAAGAGGGGAAAGGAGGAAAGAGAGAAAGGGACAAGATGGATGTTTCTCAAATCCTCAAAGCAACCACAGCACATAGTTCTGCTGTTTCCTGAGTTACATCTTTGGCTCTGAATAGCATTTTGCTGAGGAAAGTGTTCTGCTCTATAAACAAGTTCACAAACCACAAGATGGACAAGATGATCGAAAAGGCACCGCCTGGTTCTGTGAATCTTTCCTAAGACAGCTGCAGACACTTCCTTTCCAGTGATAACTCCTGCTAAAAATCAAAGAAGCCCCCTACTTCTTCCACTCATAGGGGTGTGCCATTTGTCCCCAAGGAATGCAACAAAAGACAGCTGATATATTTGACACAGGTCCACAGAGAACTTCCTTAGCCAGACTGAATCTCAGCAACTCAGCCAGTCTGAGCCATGCCATCTAGTGAACAAACCAGGCAGTGGAGAATCCTTTAAAGATGGGCCAAGAATTCCCCTTCCAGATGCAAAGGTTATCTAAGAACAGAATTAAAATAAGGAAATGAATGATCACGCTGAAAATCTCAGCTCTAGCCAGTGCCCTGGGCCTGAAATGACTGAAACTGTCCTTTTATTTTCTCCTCTCTCAAAATGACTACTTTTAATTCCCCTACTGAAGTTTCTCTGGCCAACTCATCCAGTTTTCCATCAGAATTACCCACAGAATTAATCTGCACACACTGGCATAAAAGAAGCCACATCCAAGTAAAAATTTAAAAAAATAAAAATATAGAAACAAAAGATGTCCCCCAACCACCACAAGAATAGATGGAACAGTGGGGTGACGGGTGGGAAGTCCAGAAAGGGCTGTCTATGTTGGCTGAATCCTTGCCTTTCCTCCTAGGGGTTAGTGTCTCACACCCACAGCTGCAAACAACTCTTATTTCTCCTCGCAGAAGCTATTCCTGACAAGACCCAAGTCTGATGCCAAGAGTTCCATGTCCCCTGGACCCTCCTCTGCAGGTAGAACCTGATTTACCTTGGCAACTCTGGATGGACCAGGAAGTCCCAGAGGGCATGACGACAAAAAGAAAGGCAGGCATAAAAAATAGAACCCAGCCCAATGATGCCATATAAGTAATGACAATAAATGTATGTTCACACATCTGTTAGGTGATTTAAATATATTTACTTAAAATATTGGGCACTCTGATGGAGGTGGGGGAGAGAGGGAGGAAGGCAAGATGGTGGGCCATCTTGAGAGAGAAGACAAGGGCCCAGTAGAGGAGATTTCAAGCCAATGTTTCTGAGTGATTTCTAGTTTCTAGTGATTTCTAGATATACAGTGAGCAGATGAATGACCTTGGGCCAATGACAACGTCTTTAAGCCTCCATTTCTTCATCTCTGAAACAGAACTTCCAACGCTCTCCTCTGTGGCTATAAGGATACATTACCATCAATCTCTTTTGAAATGGAACAGTGTGAAGTATTAAAAAACAAGGTGACTGAGGCCAGGGGCTGAGGTTGCATTGTAAGTGACAGTCTCCTTGTCTCTGGGGCTGAGTTGCTCACTTGGGAAATCCTTCTCTGACTCTCAGGGCTCACTCAGGAGTTAGAACCATCAGGGAGAAAGGAGGAACAAGTGAGTCCTGGTTGCCACAGTTTCAGCAGCCCTGCTACAGCGACACAAGGCATCCACCCATGCTGGGCTCTGGTGCCCAAAGGTGCCCTACAAAGTCTGGGCACACAGACATTCAAATGCTCGTTGCGTTCAACAGAAATTACTGTTATTTGTAAACTTGATTTTTTTTGTTCAGAGTTTTGCATCTACTTAATAAGTGCTCCCATTCAGTCAGAAAGCAATTATTATGCATGTACTCTGGCAGGCACTGGGCCAGGAGTGTGAGAAAGAGAGAAGCAGCAGTCAGGTGCATCAAGCCCTCCAAAAGCCCGCAGCCTGTTGAAGAAGATGTGACCATAGAAGTGAAATCCTCTTACAATGGCTGAGGCCTAGATTACAAGTGGGAACCGAGATAAGGTGGGGCTACTTCTACCTGCAAAGAAGGCTTTCCAGGTAATGAGCCCCCTGATGAGCTGGCAGGGGGTGAGGAGGCTGGGGAGGGCCAATGGGAGCTCCTCCCAGCCTGAGGGCACAGGGTCTGCAAAGAAGGGAAAGGAATGCTTGCCGGGCCCACTTGGGGAAGAGCCATAAAGCTGGAAGAGTGTGTGCAGTGAGCACGGTGAAGAAGTTAGTGAGTCAGGGGGTGAATGAAGGCCACTGGGAGCCAGGATCAGTAGAAGGATCCAGGTAGAGAAGGCAGTGTGCTCTGCTTGGAGGTTTGGGTTGAACAACACTGCACATACACTCACCAAATGATCGCATAGCCAGGTGCACAGCAGACATGCAGTAAGTGTCTTGGGAGGTCAGATGAAGAGTCCATGGAATCACAGGAAATTTTTGTCAACTAATTTGCACAAACTTACAAGAAGATGTTTATGTGCTTTAGCTGAGCACATGCTAGGAGACACGCAAAACAAAAATGGGGGTTCCTAGGACATTTTCTCATGATGTAAAAAGAAAAAGAAAATTCCTTGAAGGCTTATTTTCAGAGAAACCAAATATGGGACCCAGGGGTCTGCATTTCTGAGTTTTAGAGAATCACAGAGACTCGAGGATTTGTAGCCCCCTCCCTGACTCCTGTGGGCCACTGGTCCCTGGACCCCAGGCCCGGTGATAGATGGAGGGTCGATCTTGACAGCCAGATACAGACATCCATCCCAGGGAACAGGCCAAGCTGCAGCCTGGATGCTGTCTGCTTTCTACCATGTTAGGAAATTCATCTTGAGAAAGCACATTCCTTTTGAGTTCACCCATAATTAACATTTTGTACAAAAAAAAAAAAAAAAAAACCCTCAGAGCTGAAATTTCTTCTGCCTCCACCCAACTCAAGTCCAGTTGGTTTTCATTTATTCCAATGTGTACTTTGGAATTGGAGCTCTGTGTTTTCCTACTTAGCTCCCACCACCTGGGGGATGTTATTTGATAGGGGGTGGGGGGGTGGGTAAGGAGGCAGAGACTCTAGCTTGCCCCTGCTCCCACCTCTTTCTCCACGTTGTAGGAACAGGCTGTTCAAGAGGCAGCCTCCCTCTGTGGAGAGGGAGCAGGAGGGGGCCTGGCCAGTCCTGCATTTGGGGCGGTGACTGCCTTCAGCCAGGAACTGCAAACCCGGAGCCAGCAGGGGCATGGTTCCCTTAAGCAACTCCCCTCTGTTTGGATCACATTTGTGGGGAGGCGGGGAGGCTAATCAAGATGGGATGTATTACTTCAAAACAGCTGGGAAGCATTACAGGTCAAGAGTTGAAATCCACTGAAGAGTCATTGGAATGCACAACTCCTGTTCTTTCCAACCTCTGTCTCCCCCTCTGGTCTGTACAACACTCCTTGTGGATGAAACGTCTCAGGCAGGGCTGGTGTTGACAAAGGGGCCCAAGAAGAACATTCATGAAGGTTGGGCTGTAGAGGCTAAGGGGTAGCTTATTTCTTGGTAAAATAAAGAAGGGGCCGACCCCAGGGGAAAACAAAAACTAGGGACATAATAGTCAGAATATGAAAGTTGAAAAGATCATTACAAATCAGTCAAACCTCTTTACTGCAAGTGTGAAAATAGGCACAGAGACATTAATGTCTGCCTCAAAGTCACACAGCTTAGTGCCTAACATCCTGGAAGCATGAATATATTTTAGATCATGCCACATGCCTGCTCCAAACCCAGTGGCTTATGCTTGCCATTAAGATGAAATGAAAGTTCTCTGGCTTATGAGCCTTGGGTGACCTGGTCCTTCCTGCCTTGGCTCTCTGTTCACTGGGGCCACACCCCAACTTTTCTATATCCCTCTGGCATTTTAGCTTCTTCTCTGCTCTGCAGATTCAGAGAGTCTTTTCCCCCTTCTGAGTTTTAGGGACCTGCTATTTCTCCTTTTCTAGAAGATTTATTTTCCCCTCTGCTCCTCTCTCCGCCTGTAGGTAAAACACTGCATCCTCAGCACGGCCTCTGGTGAAGCAGTCTGGACTCCTTCCTCAGGAGCCCTGTCTCTCGTAAACCCGCTCGGGCCCCTCCCACACCCATTCCATTATCTTCTCTGTTCCTGGGTTACAACTGCCCCTCTTACTCACGTAATAGAAGCATCCACGGTGGAAACTGTCTGCATTCTGTTTTGCTGTATATATCCTAGTGTCCCTCACATGGCAATTGTTCAGCATGTATTTGGTTACCAGGTTAATCAATCAATCAGTTAGAAAATGAATGAATTCAAAGATAGCCTCTTATCTCAGGGATTAAGCACTGGGATGTGTGGAGATTAAAGATGACCAAAAATTATTTGGGGAGGAGTCCTATGTCCCTCCCTAGGAGTCTAGGGGGAGTTCTGCAACACTTTGGTTAATAGAAAAATATCAGAAGTGGCCAATGCCACTTTCTAAGCTCTAAAAGACTGGTAGCTTCCACCTGCAACTGTTTCTGGAAGCACCGAGGGGCCATGTAAGTGATCCGGCTACCCCAAGATGACCACCAACCTAGAGTGATCACATGAAGTTGCTTCAGTCACTACCCCCAGCCAAGACCCCACCCAGCCATCCCTGACAAGGAATCAAGTAAGTAGAAGAAATCACCTTGAGCCCTACCCCCTAAACTCAGCCATCAGTTGAATCTCACCAATTGACCTCAGCCAATGTCAAATGGAGCTGAAGAAACACCCTGCAGAGCCCTGCCAGAATTCCATGATTGTAATCAATAAAGGTTGATTTCAGCCACTACATTTTAGCCTGGCTTATTATTTAACAAGATAGAGAATGACCACAGGACTCTATAGCTAGATGCTGTTGCTGCTGCTGCTGCTGCTAAGTCGCTTCAGTTGTGTGCGACTCTGTGTGACCCCAGAAACAGCAGCCCACCAGGTTCCCCCGTCCCTGGGATTCTCCAGGCAAGAATACTGGAATGGGTTGCCATTTCCTTCTCCAAGACATGAAAGTGAAAAGTGAAAGTGAAGTCGCTCAGTCGTGTCCGACTTTTGGCGACCCCATGGACTGCAGCCTACCATGCTCCTCTGCCCATGGGATTTTCCAGGCAAGAGTACTGGAATGGGGTGCCAATGCCTTCTCCATATAGCTAGATGGTTTGGGTTCAAATCCTAGTCCCACCATTTGTTCGGTATCTGGGTGACATGTTGATTCTCTTAATGCATCAATCGCTGGATCATCTGCAAAAGAGACACGTGGAATTCCTCACCTGAAGAGTTGTCAGAGGATTAAATGAAATCCATGTCAAGCTCTTAGCATGGTGCCTGCCTAGTGATGTCATATGATCAGTAGGCTTTTAGCTAACATCGTCCATCTGCCCTTTGATATACCCATCCAGCTAAGTGGAGCTCCTCTTTCACACACAAGTTAGGAGAGAAGAGATTCCAGACACTCAAATCATACCACTCACTTGCTATTAATTTATTCACATGTGTCCTCACCAAAGGGAAATGTCCATTATTCATTATGATTTGCAAAGCTCTCGCCCTGCCTCTGCTCAAAACAGCATCTCTAGCATCCCCTCCTCTCAAATCCTGTTCTCAGCTCTACCTGCCCACCCACACACACACACTCCCAACAGCAACAGGAAAGAAATGGATAAATATTTCCACAGTGAATTCTTCTGAGTGTAAAGATTATAAGTTTATTTGCTTCCTTCCTTGGGATTCATTTTTGCATTTTCTGAATCTTCTACGGCAGACACTTTATTTTCATAACACATAGTAGAGATCACAAACAGTAGGAAGTGACGATTTCTTTCACTTGAAGACAAAGACACTATTTTACTTCTGTTTTCCTCACAGGATCCACCTGAATATCTCTTGTACCATTGCAGGAATGAATGAGCTGAAAGGCATGCACGGTTCATTGTGTACACATGGGCAGAGCAGGCTCAGTTTATACACTAAATATATTTTTAAAAATATAAACTTTAAAAGTTCTTTTTTTTAAATTATTGGTTTTTGTTGTTTTATTTGAAAGGTACTCCCAGTGAACTATTTTTTTGTTTTGTTTTGTTTTTTAATGAAGAAATGCTTTGGTGAAGTAACTCATCATTCTGTAATTTTTTTTTTTTTTTTGAAATCAGAAAGCCAGAGGTTCTTAAAATGAGTTTCTCCTTATGCATCTATGCTTATAAACTAATGACAGGCTCTTAAACATTCATTTAGCAATGAGGAAGTTCCAAGACAGCGTGCTATATTCTGCTTAGGAGGATGCAGTCTAACTAAATATATATAAACTGTGCACACTGAAGAGAGGTGAGGTCTGCAGGAACAGTAAACTCCAGGCTACAGATCTGTAGCCACAAACATGTCCTCTCTAGGGGCGGCCAGAGAGCTGACCAGACGTGACACAGCCTCGGGGGCCTGGCCCAGACACGGTGGATAAGCTTCCACAAGTCCTTTTCGCCCTCTGTGTTTCTGTGGTCTACCCTGCTGAATTTAAAAGCTTTGCATCTCCAATTCTTTCACAAATTTTCTAAATAGGTTACTAGTTCATGTGCTGGAGTGCTGTGCTCCTGTCAATGCACCAGCTCAGTGTAACCCAAATCAGTCCAGCCTGTGTGAGACGAATTCAATGAACGTGGAAATTGCCTCCAAGCCCTTCATGCCTCCAACGCAGATACAGCCTCTCCCCAAGAGCTCCTGTTTTGGATTCCTTCTGCGTTAGCGGTGGAGCCAACCCTCTCTGAACTGAAGGAACATGCTAGCACCCCCTCCTTCCCCCGCTTCTTGCCTGTATCATCTCAGGAGATCTTTGACTCTTTGAGTCAGCCCAACAGCCTTCTTTTTTTGGTCATTTCTCATCACTTAGATCTATAAATATTAATTACAAGCCTCATATTTTAAAACCCCTTTGAGCATATTAACTATTTAGCCACATAAATCAATCCAAAACTAATCTTAGCGGTTCATCATACTTGCACAAGTTCCAGAACTTTCTATTTTAGCTCCTGCTCATCACTGTTTTTGCCACCAAAGTTATTTAATACCTTTTCAATCTACTAGGCCCTTCTTTAGATAAAAGAAACTGAAAGGGAAGGGTGGAGAAAGGGAGGAAGAGACAAAGAAGTGGGGAGAAGAAAAGGAGTGAAGATGGGGAGAAGGAGGTTAAGAGAAAGGAAGAAGCCACAGGTGAGACTAAAAAACTGTGTGGGGACCCAAAGATCAGGGGCCTACTACTGATCCTCTAACTGGCCTGGGGGTCCTGAGCAAGTCACTTAAGCCTCTCCGGGGTTGGCTTGGTTTAGAAGCTGTCTCCAGCATCTTCTTACTGGCAAATTATCCTCCTACAGCAAGAGTTTTCTCCCTTTGTCACCAGATCACACGTCTAAAAGGACCCCAAGGTAGCAAAGAGGTTGCTTTATACTCCTTTTCTAAATAGTCATCTGAGCAGGTCAAGGAATCTGAGATTATTGACCAAGAGGGGTCCCCAGTTCTTGCTTCAATAGTCACTGGAGGATACAGGCTCTGTGGGTGTTTCTATGCAGCCTGTATTCAGGTCAATTAGCTTTCAGCATGCAAACTGAAACCTAGCTACATGAAAACCACTTAGCCACTGCGGGAATATCTGCTGTTGTTGCTTTGTTGCTAAGTCGTGTATGACTCTCTGCAACCCCGTAGACTGTAGCCTGCCAAGCTCCTCTGTACATGAGATTTCCCAGGCAAGAATACTGGTTGCCATTTCCTTCTCCAGGGAATCTTCCCAACCCAGGGCCTGAACCTGCATCTCCTACGTCTTCTGCATGGCAGGCCAGTTCTTTACTGCTGAGCCAGCAGGGAAGTGCTAGGAATACCTGGAGAAATCCTAACGGCATCAGTTGCTTTGCAGCAGCTATCTTAAGAAAGAATGGAGCAAAGGGTTGGGCAAGTGGGGTGGTGGAGTAATAGAGGGGCTAGGAGAGCAGAGTCATATTGGCCGGGGCTCAAGTAGTGGCCCCTGCAACGTGTTCAACATTAAACCAGACACCTCACCTCCTTGAGATTCATCTCCCTCGCCTGTAAAGTAGAGAGGCTTCTCCTCGCTTCATCTGGTTGTTACCCAGAACAAAAGGCACACTGCTCCAATGCACACCACTCAACACCTGACTCATAGTTAGAGTTCAATAAATGTGAGCTTTTATTATTACCATATTTCCTCTATTCTGAGACACCATCGATCGGAAGTCAAAGCATCAACTTAATAACTTCTCGGGGGAAAAAAACAATATATTAAACACACATTCCCATTTTAAGACATCACAATTTCAACAATAATAAAAGGTGAAAAGAAATGTGTCTTAAAAAATCAATGAACTATGGTCTTACTACTGTCACATTTTGGAAGTGTTTTAAGTCATTTGCTTGTTCACTTGTGTTTTTCCTGTTTTATCTGGCTTCCCCCAAGAAGACACATAAGTTCCATGAGAATGAGGAGACGGGGGTTCACCACTGTGCTTACAGTGCCTAGAGTGAGTGAGGGAGGGAAGGTCGCTTAGTCGTGTCCAACTGTCTGCAACCCCGTGGACTGTAGCCCACCAGGCTCTCCTCCATCCATGGGATTCTCCAGGCAAGAATACTGGAGTGGGTTGCCATTCCCTTCTCCACACAGTGCCTGGAATAGTAGCAAATAAATATCTGTTTGATAAGATAACTCTCTATCACCTTAACATGAGGGGATTACTGATTAAAACCCCACTAATGCTGCCATTGGTCCTTATGGTGACATTTTCTCAACCCATTCAACTTAGCTCGTTATCAGCCTGGGGAGACAGGTTTATTGCTTGAATGTGTATATGTTGAGAACTGATATTTCCCTTGAACTATACACCTAAGAAATAAGGATGAAAGCAGGTAACAAATGCAGAGCCTCCACCATAACCCTTGACACAGAGGCAGCAGTCATAAATCACACTTGAAATTGAACACAAGGCAAGGGTGAACTATGGGTCCTAGTCAACTTATAATATGCCGCCAATTTGCATGTCCTTAGGGCCTGTAGATATGCATCAGATATTAATGAATATCTATTTATGAAATCAACTAACATTTCTCCTGTCCACTTTCAAACCAAAAAAATAAACATTAATGTAATCTCCCCGATGGAAATTACTTTTACTTGCCCATTTATGGAGAAGGAAATGGTAACCCCCTCCAGTACTCTTGCCTGGAAAATTCCATGGACAGAGGAGCCTGGTAGGCTACATTCCATGGGGTCGCAAAGAGGTGGACATGACTGAGCTACTTCACTTATAAAGCAAACATTCATTCTTACAATCAGCAGGTATTCACTGAGGACCTACTATGTGCAAGGTGTGTGCCAGGTGCTAGGGGTAAGAAGTAGGCTAGGACAGCAGGGGGACAGAGAAGATGAATGAGGGACACTCATGAATGCACAGATAACGGCTCCATGTCAGGTAGAGAGAGGCACTGGCCCATGGCTATAGGGCTCCAAGGCAGGGAGCAGGAATGAGTTTAAAGAGGAGCGAGTGTTAACCCCATCAGAATGACTGGTGGGGGGAATCTCTGATTTACCATCACTCTAGCCCTTTCAAGGTTCCTGTAGCATTAACCATATCCCAGGTAAGAGGATCTGTCAGACTCCAAGTGACGGCCTAGGGTCTTGTTAAAAATGAAAAGGCTTCTTATGAGAGGAATGCAAATTTTACTTATTTACTTACTTTGGGAGGGGGAAGATAGTTACACAAGTAAAAGTGATTTTTAACTTATCATGAAATAGTAATTCTCAAATATTTAGCATAAATAAGAAATTGGGTCCACTTCCCAAATCATGAGGATTGTGTTGACAAGAACCTGTGCCAGGGTGCCCTCTTCCTTAATGAGGATGAGGAAGAGTCGTTACAGAAATAAGAAAGCAGCCTCCTTAGCTGAACAAGGACTCGAGAGGAACTGAGCAATAGAGAAAGCTGTGAGCCCAGCTCTCGGACCTGGCACTCACTCAATAGGTCAGAGTTGGACTAACCTGATGGACAAAATGAGAAGTCCCAAGATGCCAGACTTGGCTTCACAAAGATGGGGGCAGAAAGTACTGTTGGAATAGGATGACCTTGGGCTGGTCTTCAACCATAAGAAGAAATTCAACGTTGGCAGGAAGGGAGGGTCACAACAGGATGAGACAGAGTTGGAGCATCCAAGGGGCCAATCCAATATGGCACCAGTATACAGACAGGAAGTTGGTGATGAAGACAGAAGTGTGGGCAGGAGCTCATTCAAGATGGATCCCCATTATGCCAAAAGCTCAGAGTAGTATCATTTCATTTTGTTTCAATTGGCACTGAGGATAAAATTTTGGTCAGGAAAGTGATACAACCAGATATGTGTTTCAAGAAGACAATCCTGGTTGTGCTGAAGTCTGGCTGGGAGAGACGAGAAATACAGGAATAGAAAACAGTTACTGCAACAGTTCAGACAGCAAACAGAAGTGTCAGGGCTCGTAAACTGAGGAGAAGGCTGGATGAGCCTTGGAGATCAATTAGCTGAACAGGAAGAGGGTGAGGAAAAACACCCTACCCGCTACATTATAGAATGAAGATGGTTGACCTCTTATATTCTTCTAAAGGGATGTACTGGAGCACTTTACAGCAGCACCCTCCCTAATGGCCACACGGAAGTTAAGCAGTGTCTACATGGCAATGGGAGAAAAGCGCTCCAACAGAATGATCAACGTGGGTGAAATGCACAAACCAGACCCTCCACACACCCACAAAAACAGCCAACCAACCAAATGAATAAAAAAACAGTGTATACCATATGACCCCATTTATGATAAGCTCAAGACCAGGAAAAATGAGGAAAAATAAACTCATTGAGTCAGAAGTTATGAGTTAAAATTTGGTGGCAATTCATGCCAGGTTATGATACAGGGATCATGGGCAACCCTAGGGTGAGTTCTGGGGTTCCAGCTCCAAGTTCAGGTTACTTAGGTATGTTTCATTGTGTAAAGGAGAAGGCATTGGCAACTCATTCCCGTACTCTTGCCTGGAAAATCCCATGGACGGAGGAGCCTGGTGGGCTGCAGTCCATGGGGTCGCGAAGAGTCAGACACGACTGAGCGACTTCATGTTCACTTTTCACTTTCATGGATTAGAGAAGGAAATGGCAACCTACTCCAGTGTTCTTGCCTTGGAGAATCCCAGGGACAGCGGAGCCTGGTGGGCTGCCGTCTCTGGGGTCACACAGAGTCTGACACGACTGAAGCGACTTAGCAGCAGCAGCACTGTGTTATGTGTGTGTGTGTGTGTGTGTGTGTGTGTGTGTGTGTGTGTGTGTATGATCTGTGTGCATTTTCACAAGTATATTATACTTAAAAATTACAAAAAAATAAAATATCCTTATTTCCAGTGCCTACTGCACAACATTAAAGCAATGTCAATAATCACAACAACAACGTTACTTTCCACTCTGAGCAGCCTAATCCCATGTGCTAGAAACTGGTAGGTGCTGACAGCCCTTTGTGAGATCAATTTTAACCCCCATTTTACAAATAAGAACATGGTGGCACCGAGATTTGAAAAACACCTAAAGCCGCCACCGTCCTTAGAGAGAGAGGGCTTCCCAAGAAGCCTTACATCGGGTTGCCTTAAGGTTCAGCATCACCGACTCAATGGACAGGAATTTGAGCAAACTCAGGGACATAGTGGAGGACAGAGGAGCCTGGCCTGCTGCAGTCTATGGGGTCACAAACAGTCCGACATGAATGAGCCACTGAACAACAACAACAGGATTCCACAAGAGTGTTTCAGAAACTTGGCTGTGATTTTTCCACTTTAGGCGTTGAATCCACTATGTCTATATGACCCTGTTTTTCCATTATAAGCTGGATCTGTCGCCCACGTATGTCCAAACATTTGGGTTATGGATGTACTATTTTAGTGCTCCTCAGTGCACTTATTCCACAAGCCCAGACGTCTCCTACACGCATCTTCCTTATGAGATTTTCAATCAAACAAATGAATTCAACCCAGAAAAGCAAACACATTTTTGGATAGAACAGTCATCTTTTTAAATCAGTTTTTGTGTTTCCTACATAAACCAGAAGCCCAGAGGTACTATTTATGAAAGCATTTTGTAATGGAAGATTTTACCTGAGTGCTATTTAGTATTATCGTTATTATCCTTGTTATTAATAATAACGATTTACAGAAGAGTGTGAGGAGACACCACTCTTTAGAGAGGAGGATGCCAAGCCTGATTTGATACTGAAATCAGCAAAGGTAATGGAAAGAGGATAGGCGAGGGGAAAAGTCCAAAGAGACGGCTCTGTCTTGGGTCGACATCATCTTCAGGGACCAAGAAGCAGGTGATATGAAGAAAAGGTTTAGCAGAAATGGAATTCAAGGACAGACACTTTCTCCACGAGGGCACAATGAGAGACATGGTCTGCTGAAACTCACAGAGTCTCGCCAAAGGCTGCGACACCTTGACGAATTAACTTCTGACACTTAGATATCCCAAGAGAGTTTTCTGAGCAGTTCTACAAACACGATGGCGCATGACCTTTGCAGGACTGCTGAGCGCGAGGCGGGGTGGCCAGGCTTCACACCTCCACCCATCATGCTGGGGAGGCACACGTGACATCACAGAACACCACCCTGACCACTCTACCCTGTTAAAGGGTGAGAGCCGGCAAGGGATCTCAGGGGCTCTCTTGTCAGAGTTCCCGGACATCACTGACTAATAAAGTCACTTGGGAATCTTGTTAAGGAGCCAAATTACTAAGCACCAATCTAGACCTGGGGGGAAACCAGGAACTTCTCTTTAACAAATGAAACTTTCCCAGAAAATAATCATAGAACTAAAAGAACTCAGGTCTTCTGGATTACAGATTCATGGGCAGTGCTGCAGAGGATGAATAAACAGGAACCTCTTCCCTAACATTCTGGTGAGCATCCAGACTAGCAGAGATGAAGAGGAAATCCTGAGAGCTTAAGGAGAAGGAAGGTATTATCTTCAATGGGACAGTAATCAGATTCACATCCATGCTCGCCTTTTGAGGGAAAATGTGTTTCAATTATGCACTCAGACAACATCCATACAAGGACACTAACATTTCTGCAAAGAATAGTTTCTCCAAAACAGCAATAAAATTGAGAATACACTTCAGCCAAATGAAAAAGAAATCCAAGGAAAATAGAGAAGGGGTCCAGGAAATCCAGGGAAAAATGGAAACTAAACCCAGAGATGAATAACATGAAATCGCAGGATGACAAGTGTGCAGCAAAAAGCAATCAGTCCAAATGGGGAGAGGAAGTCGACAGGTGCCAGAAATAACACCTTCAGGAGAGGAGTCGACTCTGTCATCTCATTTGTGTGATGAAGAAGCTGCAAACTCTTAATGGAAAATGAAGGCAGAGATTTTTCTCTGTTGTGAAAAACTAAAAGAACCCCCTGGGAGAAGCAAGCATATATATATATATATATATATACACACACACACACACACACACACACACACACACACATATATATATACATACACACATACATGGGCTGACAAAGAAAAACTAAAATGCAGCCTGTTTTCGAGGAATTCATTGAATGTATGGAAAGAAAGAAAGCTGTTATATTTTCCCTGAATTCCTTCAAGTGATATGAATTTAGGGCACAGCCTTGCAATCCCTTCTTTGAGTCCAGACGACCACGTGACTATGATCAGTGACCTGGATGATGAGAGGTCACAGAATATACTGGCTCTGAGCAAGGGCTCTGAGGTCATGGATGAGGCTCAAACTCGGCACCTACCGCTTGCTCTGTGTCCTTGGAAAAGATACTCAACTTCTCTGGGCCTCAGTTCTCTCCTTTGTAATATGTCACCAACCTCAAAGGGCTGCTTTAGAGATTAAATGCATTAATATATAATGTATTTAGAATGCTTATTACTTATAAGCATGTAAATAGTAGACATTATCACATATATTTTATTTTATATAATAATATTAAAATGTTTCATATATTATTATATATTCTATAATTTATAATTATACATTCTATATTTCAATATTATTACAATGTTAAATTATAGTAAGAATGTCGGCTTTTGATGTAAAGGCTATTATTGAAATTTAGCCTCTTAATGAAAAATAGAAGACTACACCAGAAACATCATAAACTAAATATAAAAATCAAGAAGGGAAAATAAAGATAGAGCTGACAGAAAGAATAAGTAAGTCAGAAAGAGAAATAGAAATATCATATTCTAATGCATATATACAAAATCTAGAAAAATGGTACTGAAGAATTTATTTACAGGGCAGCAATGGAGAAACAGGCATAGTGGAAAAAAAAAAAAAGATAGAGGTAAGGAGGTAGGAAATAGATGTTCGTTGCAGGGGAAGGAAGGGGGTTGACAGTTCCTTCATCTAAGATGGAAGTCACTAGAGACTGTACTAAATAGACAGATTAAGCAATAAAGAGCTTTGAGTACAAACATATAACAAATAATACACCAATTTTCATTAAAAACCAATATTTAATTTTTCACTTATAATCATGAGTATATTTTATCTATATATTGTATATAACATTTATAGATAAATATATAAACATATAGATAAATAAATGAATTTATTTATATATTATATATACTTATAATAAATAACTAATCCATTCATTTAAGTGTAATTTTTTGTTGTTGTTTAGTTTGGAGCAGAGAAATGTTTATTTCAAGTCCATGTAAGGAGATAGGTGGTTCATGCCCTAAAAAGCTTCAAGCTCCTAAGTGTAACTTGAAATAAGAAAACAAAGAGTAAACATACAATTTCTAAATATCAAAAAAGCAGGGGTGGAGAGGGAAGAAGTGACAGGTAACTGCTGACCTTGTCACAGGACTTATCACGTGCCAGGCATTGTTCTAAGAGCTCTGCATATATCATCTCATTTAATCCTCTAACAAACCTGAAAGTGAAATACTATTTTGCTGCTGTCTGACCATTTTACACATGAGGAATCTGAGGCAGAGAGAGACTGAGTATCTCCCAGGACACTTGACTAGTATAAGCCCCGTGACTGTCTGCCACGGCCTTCTCCTGCCGCCTAACACTGCTCATCTTTCACAGTGGGGACGTGGTTGTAATGACTCACAGGGAGGGTGAGTGTTTGGGCAGCAAATGCCAAAGGAAGAACTAACCACTCGTTAATGAACCGTGTCCCATGAAAATGTCATGTCTTCTTAGAACCACAGAATGTGACCTTATTTAGAAACAGAGTCTCTGCAGACGTAATTGGTTAAGATGGGGTCATACTCAATTAAATCCAAGAGCCAGTGTCCTCCTGAGAAGAGGAGAAGAAAACATGGACTGGGAAGATGCCCTGGTGACGACCGAGGTGGAGACTGAAATGATACAGCTACAAATCAAGGGGCAGGGATTGCTGGGGGCCACCAGAAGCAAGGAAAAGGGCAAAGGAGAACTCTGCCCTAGAGCCTTAGAGGGAACATAGACCTGCCCACACCTTGATTTCATATTCCCAGATACCTGAACCATGAAAGAACACATTTCTGCTGTTTCATGCCAGCTGGTGTGTGATCATTTGTGTTGGCACGCTTAGGAGATTAATGTAACAACTCACCAAAACCTTACAAGAGAAATGGTTAACATGAGTGAAGGAAAGGAGACTTTGACCTTATACTTCACAGCTTTCGAGCTTCCCTGGTGGCTCAGATGGAAAAGACTCTGCCTGCAATGCAGAAGACCCAGGTTCAATCCCTCAGTCAGGAATATCCCCTGGAGAAGGGAATGGCAACCCACTCCAGTATTCTTGCCTGGAGAATCCCATGGACAGAGGAGCTTGGTGGGCTACAGTCCATGGGGTCGCAAAGAGTCAAACATGACTGAGCAACTAACGCACTTTCACAGCTTTCTGTACCTTTTGCTTTAAAAAAAAACAAAACAAAACAAAACAAAACCCTATCAGGTATTACTCTTCATGGTAGGCACACTCTCTGGTGGACCCCCTAATTCCACCTCCTGGTGTTCACACCATTGTGCAAGCCCTGCTTTCCTTTCCTTGAGTGGCACCTGTGATGTGTTTCTAACCAACAGAACACAGCACATCCAGGTGACAGGATGCCTTCTGTTACAGAAGACTGCAACACGGTGTTGTTAGACTCTCTACCTTGTTGGCTTTGATGAAGCAGGTGGTCACGTTGGGGAAGCTCAAATGGCAAGGAACAGAGACAACTCTATGGCCAGCAACTATCTGGGACCTGAGGGTAGCCTCAAACCCATATGCTCAGTTGCTAAGTCATGTCCAACTCTTTGTGACCCCATGGAGTGTATCCTACCAGGCTCCTCAGTCCATAGGATTTTCTAAGCAAGAATAATGGAGTGTGTTGCCATTCCCTTCTCCAGGGCAAAACTGGGGCTCCTAGTCCAATCAGCTGAAAGGAACTGAATTCTGCTGACCACCTGAGCTTGGAAACACAACACCTTCCCACGTCCAGCCTCAGATGAGACCACTGCCCCATCCAACACCTTGATCATTGCCTTGGGAGACCCTGAAGCAGAGCACTCAGTCAAGCTGTTCACAACCCCTGATCTACAGAAACTGGTGGAATAAATGTAATAAAGATGTGGAGATTTTAGCCACTAGATTTGTGATAATATTTTTATGTATTAGTAGATAACTAATGTGAAGTGAAGTGAAGTTGCTCAGTCGTGTCCAACTCTTTGCAACCCCATGGACTGTAGCCTACCAGGCTCCTCGGTCCATGGGATTTTCCAGACATGAATACTGGAGTGGGTTGCCATTTCCTTCTCCAACTAATATGCCCCTATAATTAAAAATAGTAATGACAATGATATGGGAAAGTTTTTGTTCAAATTAGCAATGCTTTGCTTCAGCTAAAAATAAATGTATTGGTAAAAAATATATATATATATATGACTTCTTTGAGTTTGTAATGTATGTAAGATTTTTTATGGGCAATTTATTGTGATTTTCTTTCCTAGTCCAAGTAAATATTCACTTTTGAATCTAAAAATAAATAAATTTAAGACAACAAATTATTCTGATGATCCGTCAGGTTTGGGAACAACTCCCTCATTAAACACATAAAGACACATTAAAGCACAGAGAAGTGGAGCAGTGGGGACAGGTCCAGAGAGGTGAAACAGTGCATACAGGTTCATGGAGGTCATCTGCAAACTGTGCTGTGCTTTGTCACTCAGTCGCATACCACTCTCTGCGACCCTATGGACTGTAGCCACGTCCCTAAAGACACACAGCTCCAAGACGGAGATGATGCTCTGTCTTCTATTGCCTTGCTGCCTGCCGAATGACAACTGGAATTTTCAAAAAGTAGCAAAGAACAAGATAATTGCTCAAATCAAGGGCAAAGATTCAGTTTTGTCTCAGGTTACATTCATGGCAAACGCTGTTCCTGACATTACCCCGGCTCCTGGGAGGGTAGATGTGTTAAACAGGCACTTATTAAACAATTTTTTTGACAGCTGCTGCCTTGGCAATGACTGCAGTATTTTTTTTTTCTTCTGAATAGCTCCAGATTTGTTTTTGTCTGAGCTGAGGTGGAAAATTGAGAAATAACGGATCTGACGATAATTGACTTTATTAGGGATATGAATGTATTACACACACTGTATATTAAAAACTCATTGCTTTCACATTGGCCTCACACACTGTACACTACTTTTATGGGTCCCGAGTCTCTGGTGCTTCCCCCTTCTCTACTGTTCCCATCCATTTTACGTGCCTCATTCCCTGTCATGTGGAGGAAATAAATGGTTAAAAATCTAAGTGCTCATCAGACACAAGCCAGAGTTCATAAAAGAAAGTGGGCAGGCTTGGGTAATTTAAGATATTGCTGTGAGCTGGTGTTGCAAACAAACAAAAAAAAAACACGATGCACTATTGAACCATAAACACAAGCAATTAAGATGAGATGTTCATTACTGTGAAGGGAAGCCCCCAACAGTATAGAGAAGCATGGGCCATGGGAGGGAGTCTCATTTGCATAAGTATCTATGGAATCCTTGGAGGTCCAAGGAGAGCTTCAAGAGGCCATTTTGCCAAAGGATCCTGATGCCTGTTGGGAAGAATCCTGAGAAAGCCCCAGCACAGGGAATCCTGCTCAGGGAATCACAACCTCCAGGCACAGAGCAGAGACAAAGGGTGACTGTTTCTTTAAGGCACAGTCTGGAAGGAAGGGCTTCCCTGGTGGCTCAGGCAGTAATCAACATCCTGCCTGCAATGCAGGAGACTGGGGTTCTATCCCTGGATTGGGAGGATCTTCTGGAGTATGGCAACCCACTCCAATATTCTTGCCTGGAGAATTCCATGGACCGAGGAGCCTGCCGGGCTACAGTCATGGACTCACAGAGTCAGACACAACTGAGCGACAAGCACTTTCACTTTCTTTCAGGAAGGAAAGAAGTCCCTCTGAGATAGAAGGAAGGTATCAGACACATGGCAAACCACAGCTGGCATGACAATGCTGTGGAAGTCTGCCTGGCACAGCACTGCCTCCAGAGCAGCATCAAAGAATTCACTGGAGAAAGCAGGGAAAACAGAGAAAGAAGAGAACTCCTGGGGTCATCTTGAATGGCTGGACCTTCCCAGCTTGGCCAAGAAGCAACTCTGATTTGAAGAGCTGGGCAGGAAAAGCCGGGATCAATAGCTGGCAGAGCGCTGGCTGATGCCCAGCTGCAGAAGCACCTACAACCACAGAAGCAACTAGAACTGCAAAAGCGAGAATGTGTCTGAGTTGCTACAGAGGAAGGAGGGATGAGGGATGGCTGGCTATTCTGAGAACAGAACTAGCTGACAGGTCTGAACGAGCATCTAGCAAGAGTCGATCCCCCACCCAGCCCTGAGCCCTCAACCATCCCTGCAGCTGGAGTGGCAGGAGAAAGTTGCTGTCGTTGCTTAGTCATGTCCAACTCTTTGCGGCCCCACGGACCGCAGCTTGCCAGGCTCCTCTATCCATGGGATTCTCCAGGCAAGAACACTGGAGTAGGTTGCCATGCCCTCCTTTGGGGGATCTTCCCAACCCAGGGATCGAACCTGTATCTCCTATATTGGCAGGGGGATGCTTTACCACTGAGTCACCAAGGAAGCATGCAGGAACAAGTAATGACACAATAAAAGTCTCTGAACATTGATTGTGTTCATCACTACTTTCTAGAGTGGAAAGGCAGCCCCAATTATGGAGAACGGGACTTGAAAATTCCCAAGAGCGTGGCACATGGGAGATGCCCCACAGCTGTTCATGAGAGAAAGAAAAGGCAAACAAGGGATGGATGGATGAACAGATAGAGCGAATGAGTGGATGTGCCACTGATACTCCAAGCAAGGGCAGGACTGGAGTTGCCTTGAGGAGGCACAACAGGAGGAGGGAGCATGCCAGGCAGAGCCCCGAGATACATGGTAAGCCCAGCTCAGGAAGAAGACAAGCGAGGGAAGAGAAATGAGCAGCCAGCCAGCCAGCCAGATGACACTGGGTCAACTCAGCCAGTCCCCTCCTGTCTGGAGAAACATCGCAGGCACACATTACAGCATATCGATCAGCCCTGCAAGCCGTGACTGGCATCTAGGGGCCCAGCACCTTCCAGAAGACTGACATTCAGGCAGACAGGTCTGAATGTCACTAGCCAAAGGCCAGAGTGCCTTGCAGCCTGGCTGGGGCCATTAGGACAGGTGAGGTGACCCACAGCCCAATGCAATCACCCTGTATAATGGTTTGAAATTCACTGCCTGTAGCCAGTTTATTTAAGCAGGAAACATATCAGCCTGTGTTAAGGTAGGTGGGGTTTATCAGGGTGTGGGAACCCAGGGAGAGGAAATCAACATGTAGAGACCACTTATTCTGGGCCAGGCTCTCCACCAAAGGCGTAACACCAGCCTGCCGAATAGCCATCAAAAAGTCAATTAGCCCTCTTCGGAGAAGGCAATGGCACCCCACTCCAGTACTCTTGCCTGGAAAATCCCATGGACGGAGGAGCATGGGAGGCTGCAGTCCATGGGGTTGCTAGGAGTCGGACACGACTGAGCGACTTCACTTTCACTTTTCACTTTCATGCGTTGGAGAAGGAAATGGCAACCCACTCCAATGTTCTTGCCTGGATAATCCCAGGGATGGGGGAGCCTGGTGGGCTGCTGTCTCTGGGGTCGCACAGAGTCGGACATGACTAAAGCGACTTAGCAGCAGCAGCAGCAGCAGCCCTCTCTTACAGATAAAGAACTCAGGCTTAAATAAATAAGTGGTCTTTTAAAATTCACATGGGTGATAAGAGATAGAACCAGGATCAAATCTGGATTCCCTGAGCCATGGAAGTCTTTTCTTTCTCATGGTCTCTACTTTGACACTGACACCAAGAGATGCAGATATGCAAGGTGAGATATTTTCCAAGACAAAGAGGCAGAGGGGGAGGAATTCTTAAAGTGTTTCTCCCAATACTGCTGTGGTTATTGTGCAACTGAAGGAGAAATAATTTCTGAGGCAGATGGTGAATAAGATGGTCTGCAGGGATAGCAAGCACAGACAGAAGTGTCCTTTCTTCACTGGGATTTGCACTAGCTCAGAATTCCACCATACACAGGATGGAGTCTAGAGCTGGAGCTGAATCATTGTTTCTGGTAGGATTAGGGTCAGGGTCCAGGTGGCTCAGTGACCCTGAGCCAAAGAATCCACCTGCCAATGCAGAAGACCTGGGTTCTGTCCCTGGGTCAGGAAGATCCCTTGGAGTAGTAAATGGCAACCCACTGCAGTATCCTTGCCTGGAAGATTCCATGGACAAAGGAGTCTAATAGGCTACAGTCCATAGGGTTGCAAGTCGCACAAGACTGAGCCACAGAGCACACACACAAACACACACATGCAGATTCCATAGGATCACCAGGAAGGTAAAGTAAGTGAGGTACAGAGCCTGGAAAACTTTGATACATCCTGCCAAGGGAGGAAAAAAAACCAAGGGACTCAGTGGTCCAGGATTCATTCAATAAACATTGCTGAGTGCCTTCAACAAACAAACTGAGTGTCATTCAACAAATACTCCTGCTCTCAAAGTGAAGTCACTCAGTTGTGCCCAACTCTTTGCAACCCCATGGACTGTAGCCTACCAGGCTTCTCCGTCCATGGAATTTTCCAGGCAAGAGTAAAGGAGTAGGCTGCCATTTCTGTCTCCAGGGGATCTTCCCAACCCAGGGATCGAACCCACGTTTCCTGCATTGCAGACAGACACTTTACCGTCTGGGCCACCAGGGAAGCTGCCCTCAAACTCAGGTCTAAAAAATCCCATGGGAGGAAGTCTTTTCTACACAGCAGTCAGAATCAAGGAGAAGGACAGACAAAGGGGAGGACATTGGCAAGGTCACAAGACGATGCTCTCTCTGGGGAAATGAAGCTTCCAGGTCCAAGTTGCAGGATTGTGTGATTTAATTCATTTATTCAATAAACATCTATTGAATGGTTCCCTTAGGACAGATTATTATATATCAATGAAGAAAATATATAATAAAGTCTCTGATCCCCTTAAACTTGTGTTCTTGAGAGATGTGTCTTATCTAAGGAGCCCCAGTCTCAGCACCTTTTCTCTCCACATGTCTAGCAACACAGTTCTGTTGGCTCCCTCCTCAGGGAGATGGACAATGAGGATTTAGGGTGAGGTTTTTACACACAGGCAGCCTTAAATTTGAATCCAGGATTTGTCACATCCTAAATAAGAGATCAGGCTTCCCTCATGGCTCAGATGGTAAAGAATCTGACTGTGATGTGGGAAACCTGGGTTCCATCCCTGGGTTGGGAAGATCTCCTGGAGGAGGGCATGGCAACCCACTCCAGTATTCTTGCCTGGAGAATCCCCATGGACAGAGGAGCCTGGCGGGTCCCAGTCCATGAGCTCAAGAAGAGTCGGACATGACTGAGCTACTAAGGACAACTAAGAGATCAACTAAATAGAACTCATTGCAAGGGTATCTTCTCACATGTATTATGTGGGACAATAATCTCTTCCTCAAAGCGGTTTAAGACCAGCTCATTTGAGTGTGACAGCATCTAGCCTGACACACAGACTCGGAAAAATACAACTCTGTCTCTTCCTGAGTGGAGCCCTCTCTCTCCCGCAGCCTGAGTTACTGTATCAGATTGTGAACGATGTATCCCTGATTCCAATTCTAACTCTGGCCCCACAGCAGCTCCTGCAGACTGTGGACATCTGCATCAAGTGGAAACACTAATTATGTCATCCCACCATAGCAGACAGAAAACCTAAGTCATCTACTGCGGAAGAGGCAGGGGGAGGAAGGGGGGACTTGAGGCAAAGAGACCAAAATAAAACAACTCTCTGGTCACAGTGAATGAGACCCTTCACGTGATCACATACACCAGGAGGAAACACTTTGGAGAGGTTTCCAGGAAGTTCTTATCTCTAGGTCATGCCTACTGGATGACATTAGGGCTGAGACAAAGGGAAGCACCCAGCATGGCCCAGTTTCTGATCTGGGCTACTGAGTGCAGTAGAGTGCTACCTATAAAGACTCAATAGGGAGAAAGACTCTATGTCTTCATTTATATTATTGATCTACTGATCTTGTGGCACCTAGAGCTGCCTTACACTTACATGAGATCATTTATTTTCCTATTGTTAAGACATCCCCTGGTGGCTCAGATGGTAAAGAAACCGCCTGCAATGGGGGAGACCCGGGTTCAATCCCTGGGTTGGGAAGATCCCCTGGAGAAAGGAATGGCAACCCACTCCAGTATTCTTGCCTGGAAAATCTCACGGACAGAAGCAGCCTGGCGGATCACAGTCCATGGGGTCGCAAAGAGTTGGACACGATTGAGCAACTAACACTTTCACTGTTTAAACCATATTTGAATTGAGGTTTCTGTTATTTACAGCCAAAAACATTCCAGATCTTCAGGGTGTTTGCTGGGCCCTCCAGTTGTCTTTAATTTTTAATATGTGGTGGTTTCCCTGGTGGCTCAGTGGTAAAGAATCTGCCTGCAAACACAGGAGACACGGGTTCGGTCCCTGGTCCGGGAAGATCCCACATGCCACAGACAACCAAGCCTGTGGGCCATGTATTGAGCTTGTGCTCCAGAGTGAAGAGCCGCAAATACTGGAGCCCGTGCATTCTAAATCCCATGCTCCACAACAAGAGAAGCCCGTGCATCGCCACCTAGAGACTAGCCCCTGCTCTTGGCAACTAGAGAGAAGCCTGCACAGCAATGAAGACCCAGCACAACCAAAAATATATAAAATTTTTTAAAACTTGAAAAATTTAATACGCTACTATTATCTATCATAATCAATGTGACCATTTCTTATTATCGGATACACTACTTTCAATTTTTAAGAATAGTAAATAATATTGTGATTTTACCTTAGGGGAAAAAAGAAAAAGAGTCAATAGGGGCAGAGCAGAGTTAGGAGCTAAGGTAGGTAAGTTACACAGGATGTGTCTGCTTTGCAGGCAGGTGGTAAGAGCAACCAGCAGTTAAATGTAAGACAGCACCCTTTCTAGGAGAAGCCCGGGCAGATCAAGATGTGGGAGATGCTGGGATGTAGGTAGAACCTGTTAACATGGAGTAAATGAGATGACTGGAAAAAGGTAACAGAATGAGAGGAGGGCACTGGGGGGAGAAGACCAGGGACACTGCTGCTTAAAAGTGGACGAGGAGGTGAAGTTGATGAAGTGAATGGCACAGAGGCAGGCAGAGCCAGAGGCTGAGAGACTCTGCCGCTGAACTGTGAACAAGTGTTATCACCAGGACCAAGGATGCAGAAACCTGGCTGTCCCCTGACAGGATGGATGGGCAACCAAGAGCTCCCTGGGTTCTGTCTTTCTCCAAGGAGTGTGGTTTCAGGGCGGCAGTGACCAAGAGAGAACCTCAGGTGGGATGCTCTGAAGATGAAGTGTGTTCATTTGATTTCCTGGGACTTTCTGGATGATTCATCCTTCCCCTTGTCTGGGAGGTGGAAATGCTTTAGAAAGAAATTGTCCCTGGTTATAAATTCTCTGAGTCCCTTCTTAACCAGTCAGGCAAGATTGATGGGCTGAGCTGGTTGACACAGAAGCAATTGGGAATATCATTATTTGCCTTGTATTTATCTGCATTTATGTTAATGGCTTTGTTCTTGGTCAGAGCTGCTACTAAACTAGGGGAAATGTTTATTGCACTCAAAGTTTTTCGGTGATGAATGATGTGGGAGTCACGGAATAGCCTATGCACAGAATATGTAGAAAACAGTCCCCCCCACCTCTGTTTCCACGGCTCTTTTTTTTAGTCTGCTTCTGATCCCAATAGCACAGGCCTCCTGAAAACTTGGACTAAACCAACTCAATTTTTCATATTCTGCTTTGTCATCTGATTGATTTAATGTTTTTTGTGGTCAGACTTTGCAGAGGAAAAAAACATGCAGACAATTTCTCTCCCTGGCACGCTCTCTTTCGTGTTCTTTTTTTTTTTTTTTTTTTTTTTTAATGGACAATTTCATAAAACCACAGGGCTGGGAAGGACCTTTGTGTGCATTCTTTCCTAACTCCACACTGTATAGAAGCACTTTGGAGAAAAAAGAGACAGAAAGAAGTAACTTTACGGAGATTTTTCACAGGTCAGGCTGTAGGCTCAGATGCCTCGTTTGTATTGTCCTATTTAATCTTCCTGAAATTCTACTGCCCCCATGGTGAAGAGAGATACACTGCGGCTTAGATTAAGAAAACAGTTTGGAACTGCTACTACCTAAATTGAACCCATTTTCTGTTTATGTAAATAACATTTTCTTGGACATCAACCATTCTCATTCATCCCTTATGTATCATCTGTGGCTGCTTTCAGGACACAGTGGCGGAGCTAAGGGGCTGCACCCCAAAGCATCTGGCTCACAAAGCCTAAAGTATGTACTCTCTGACCCTTTACAGAAAAAGTTTGCTAACCACCAGTTTAGATGAATTGCCCTGGCCACTGGTAGTCTGCAACAAGGCACGTAGTAAATACCCTGTTCTCAGTCCAAACCCTCTTTCTTGCATGTTACTCCCATGTCGATGGACATGAGTTTGAGTAAACTCCAGGAGTTGGTGATGGACAGGGAAGCCTGCCGTGCTGTAGTCCAGGGTTGCCAAGAGTCGGACACGACTGAGTGACTGAACTGAACTCCCATGTCTGTTCACATGGAGAACAAAGCAGTTCAGGTAGCCCTTCTGTGTGATCTAATCCCCCAAAGTACTCACCCACCTCCTGACACACCAGTAAGGTTTCCCGCAGCAAATTATAGGCAGCAGCGAGGATACAGCGGTCCTCCCTGGTGGCTCAGCTACTAAAGAATCCGCCTGTAATGCGGGAGACCCGGGTTTGATTCCTGGGTTGGGAAGATCCCCTGGAGAAAGGAATGGCGACCCACTCCAGTATTCTGGCCTGGAGAATTCTATAGACTGTATAGTCCATGTGGTCACAAAGAGTTGGACAGGACTGAGTGACTTTCACTTTCAGTGAGGACACATGTGTGGAAGACATTTGAGAAACAGGAATTTCGATTCTTCTTCACCCTTTACCCGACAGTGGGTTTCCTCTTCTGTTTCGCAGAAAGGAATCCAGAAAGGATATTAGTTTGATATCATTTCATAAAGATTTGAATACTCTTAGGACCTTCCTTTAGTAGAGAAGATTTCCTGGCAGAGGTAGAGTTGGATGTGGTTTTCCACGCCACTATTTATACAATGGAAAGGAAAACGGTTTTGCGGGATAAGGAGACTTACGCAACAGTTCACAGTCAGCAAGTGGTAGAGCCAGGATTTGAACTCAGGGCTACAAGCAAAGCCCACTCTCTTTCCCATGGGGCATTTCTTGAATGAAGCCAGCAGATAAAGAAGTAACTTTCAGAACTGGTCCCCAGTGGAGTGCCCCAGTTTTCTCAGGGTTCACTTTTCTTAGAGGTGAAGTAAACTTGAATGAACAGATGCCAATCAAAGGTAGATATTCCTGGTCCTGAAGGGAGTCAGGAATGTGAAGATAAGAGACAAAGAAGGTGGGGCATATAGAACACATGAGGAGAGAGGGCTTGAGGGGAACTGAAATGGACAGGGGGAAAAAAAAACTCTGAGTGCAGACTCTTTGGACCAGGAGAAAGTGGGGACCAGGCAGAGCTAGGAGGGGACCCAAGACAGACCACCTGAGGTCCCTCCATGGAGGTCAAGTCTATAAGACATCAGAAGGGTGGCACATCTGACCCTGGGCCTTTGAGATGTGATTTCTACACTGGTAGACAGTCTGATTAATCAAAGAATTTTAGGACATCAGCAAAGAATGGCGTGATGGGTCATCTGGGTCTGAACTTTCATCTCAGCCTGACATCTCTCTCCAGTGTCCACCACTGGGCATGCCCAGACCCTTCTTGATCACGTCCAGTGACAGACAACCTGATCCTGGTTGATTCTGCATCAGGCAGCTCAAGGAAAGCCAGATGATCTCCTGGTGACTTACACCAATCAACCCCAGTCTTCCTGCAGGAGACAATCGGGAAAGACATAACTACACCATCACATAAAACCTCTTAAAAGAGACAAAGACAGTTTGATATATTTTATGAATTTTAGGACCTATACAACTGTCCTCTCCGAGTTAAACATAAGAATCATCATTTGTAAATGCCGTCTATGCATGATTAGATCACCAGAAACTTCATTATATCCTTAAGAGATCCTCATTTCTGCATGCTAAGTCACTCAGTAATGTCTGACTCTTCATGACTCCAGGGACTATAGCCTGCCAGACTCCTCTGTCCATGAGATTCTCCAGACAAGAATACTGAAGTGGGTTTGCTATTTCCTCCTCCAGGGGATCTTTCCAACCCAGGAATCAAACCCACATCTATTGTGTCTCCTGCACTGGCAGGGGGATTCTTTACCACTTTGCCACCTGGGAAGCCCTTTCAGTCCTACTCCTACTTAATAGGAAAGAAAACTGAGGCTCTGAGAACAGAAGCTCCCCAGGGTAACAGCAACGTGGGCTGGAGGAGAACAAGAGACAGATTTCCAACACGGGTCATTCTTTGAATCTCGTGCAATTCCAAACACCAGAATTTTTAATTCCCTCAGCAATATGGTAACTTTACTCTGGATGTTAAGAAGTCAAAAAGAGTAAGTGGGCATGTTTTTTGTTTATTTATTTGTTTGTTTTTTCATTATATTGACATGGAGGAGAAACAGTAAGTTGAATTGAGTCACAGCTATATAAGAAGGACAACTGACCGGTTGAAGAGTATCTTCTTATAAAATCCCTTAGCTTGTTTCTGATGTTTAAAATAAAAATCCATGGTGCATGTCTCTGTAAATTCAGGAAAGAAATTCACCAATTTCCCAGGAATAGCTGATAAAATCCTATTTCCTGGTACTCATCAAACAGTGGTAATATATATTTGGTAATTGGATAAACTTCCTCTCCTTGTCATTTTAAAATCGATAACATCTTTAAAATGTATTTCCATGATAATTCCCTCTAAGAAAAGTATCAGAGGAGGCAGTTTCATGGACTATAGCTTTATAGACAATGAGGTTAATCAAGCTGGATACATTTTCAAAAATGACCATGAGTTCTCAAGCCTCCAAGGTCACAAAATCGAAATCGACAATAAAATTTTTGTTTGAAATGGCACCATAAAGGCTGATGCCAGTTACCGTTTCCCGCTCTTCTTCCCTCAATTCTTACGCTTAACACTATTTCAAATTAAGAACTGGCCTTCTGTGGGCACCTTAATGGAGCTGTAACTCCTCTGAGTCTTTCGTCCGGGACAACTTCCTTGTGTTACAGATGAAACATCCATGGCCTCATGAACTGCAAGTCTGACTTCCAGAGGCTCAGGGCACCCACTGTCTGACATACACTTATTTTCTGAATATTTTAACGACAAGGGTATTAGACACTTAAAAAATAACAGATTCTGCTTTGCATGAAAATATAATATGTTTCCATCTTAATGATGTAAAAGAATAGCTTGTTATCATGGTGCATCTGAAGAAAAAACAAATTACATATGCAAATGTTTTTGGCTAATTAATTCAATTCTGAAGATAAAATTGGGACAGTACAGAATTTCAAGCAGATTCCTAATAAGTTCTGGAACCTAGCAATTTTTAACTAAGATACTGGACCGTCTATTTTCAGGCAATAAAGCTTCTTGCAGACCCTCAATGCTGGGGCCCGATTTATTCTATGTTTGCAAAGAGCCTTAATAGACTGATACGTTATTTGTCCCATCACTTCTGCGATGTAAAAAGTTCAGGGTCAAAATTTAGACGGCATAGGTGAAACTCCTAGTTAACTTGCACAAATTAAAATACTTCCCAGAAAAACAGACTTCATCTACCGTACCCAGTGTTATAAAGATGAGATTATAAAACCTCTGTCAGTTACACAATTAAGCTGATCTCTGAATGTGAAGGCCCAACTCCATTTAAATGAGTGGAAAGTACACGGATTTGGAGACACACAGATCTTGATTTGAATAATGAATCTGCCAGCTATTTGCTATGCGAGAGAAGAAAACAGTTAAAAGACCTAATACATACTCAATTTTTTCACCTGTAAAGTGGGCTTAAAAATGTCTACCTTTAAGGGTTTTCTGTTGTTGTTGTTTGTTTTCTTTTTAAGAAAATTTAGAACAAAAAATATATTTGTGTTGGAGGAAAAACAAAAAAGCAAAAACAAGCTTTACAATCCCAGCTGCCTTTTATGAATGTTTGTTCCTAATAAAAGAAGAAACATTTTGTTCTGCCATGAGATAAAGAGGCCTTGACAATCTCAAAAATCTTCAGAAAGGCTTTGGGCTAAGCTTATCTCATCCAGAATTCAGGGATCAAGAAAGACTCTAGATTACACAGTAAAGAAACTGTCTTAGAGCTTGGTATACAGTAGATTCGCAGGAATGTATTTGTTTACCATCTAAAGGCGGTGTTGCAGTGCTATAATATCCTAGTTTTCTAGAAGGAGTACCAAGAAGTTCCTTTTGTCTTACAGGAGCATCTAATTCCTTCAGCTCAGCAGCACAGAGAGAGAATTTTTATTATACACCCGACGGTGGCTCCAGACAAGTGGTGGAGGTCTACAAAAAAGAGTATACAAAAGGCACACAAAGCGTGTGCATACACAATCACCACATCCTAACCTCTGGCCAGGAAAGATACGGCTGGTCTATGCTGGATCTGCCCAGGACTCCAGAATTCCACATGGTTAAGGAACTAAAGTTGGCCTGAAGGATTAAACACATTTCCCGTTATTTATGTATCCCAGTAAAAAGGGGACTTTCTGGCATCTCTGCCCAGGGCCACCTCTCTAAATGTCGCTGTCCATGAGGACAGAGGAATACTGAGGGTCACTGGCTGGGAGGTTTGCATCAGAAGGACTCCCTCAGATCACAGAAGTCAAGGTCTTAGTCTGGAGTCAGTGGAGACAGGGACCACCTGAACTCACGTCCCAGAAAAGCACTGAGAGCAGGCAAAGGGACACCGGAACTGAATAATGGGGGGCAGCTCAAAGAAGAGCCAGCAGGGCCCAGACAGAGGGCGGAAATAGGGCACGGAGCCTGGGAGTGCCTGGCAGGCGGCGGACCAGGACACTAGGTTCCCAACATTCCCCACATCTCAAGGAACTGAGGCCAGGAAGCAGGGTTGAGAGGAAGATACCCGGAGCAGGAGTAAGGGGAAGACATGAGGCTAGAAAACAGCTAAGGGCCACAGGCATGACAGTCAGGACCAGGAGCTCGACCCAGGGCTTAATGAGGACTCATGGGACTCCTGGAATAGCTGCCAACCCAAAATAAGTTTCATCTGCAAGGAAGGCCTTAGGTCTTGGCCCAATATCCAGGAAAAGCCCAAGGGCAGGCAAAAACTATTCTTCGAAGTCAAGATAATAGAGGCCACTACTACATATGGAATAGATAACTAATACGAACCTACTGTATAGCACAGGGAACTCTACTCAATACTGTGCAATGACCTCTATGGGGAAAGAATAAAAAGAAAAAAAACAACAATGGATATATGTATATGTATAACTGATTCATTCTGCTGTGCAACAGAAACTAACACGACATTGTATATTAACTACACTCTAACAAAAATTAACTTAAAAAAAATAGTAACATCAATGGGTGCAGTGGCTCAGACAGTTAAGAATCTGCCTGCAATGTGGGAAACCCAGGTTTGATTCCTGAGTCAGGAAGATCCACTGGAGAAGGGAATGGCAACCCACTCCTAGATTCTTGCCTGGAGAATCCCATGAACAGAGGAGTCTAGTGGACTGCAGTCCATAGGGTCACAAAGAGTCGGACACTTTCACTTCCAAAAATGATCATACTAAGTGAAGTCAGACACAGAAAGACAAGTATCATATGATATCACTCATGTGAAATCTAATTTTTAAAAATTATACAAATGAATTTATTTACAAAATAGAAACAGACTTACAGATATCAAAAACAAACTTAAGGTTATCAAAAGGGAAATGTGTAGGGGGAGGGATAAATCACTTTGCTATACACCTGAAACTAATACAACATTTTAAATCAACCACGATCCAAGAAAATTTAAAAAAAAAGAGAGATCACACACATACAAAAAAGTTGATTGTTATAAGGTATAATTATTGTGGAAGAATTCTGATGAAAAAATCTGCTATATGCCAGGTTCACTATATGCCTGCTATGGTTAAATGCATTAAATGAATTGTCTTCTTTTTATAAGAACCCTAGGAGATGAATACTATCATTTATCCTCATTTTAATGATAAGGCAACAGAGTGATGTGGGTAAAGTAACTTTGCCCAAGGTTGCCCCGTTATAAAGTGGTAAAGCCAGTATTTGAATTCAGGTGGTGATTCCAGAGCCCAAGGGTTAAGCCTTTGTGTCTACTGTATGCAGAGTTAGGGGAGTGATGATCAGGAAAGAGGTTTTCAGTAGAGGTTAGTGAATGATCAGGAAAGAGGTTTTCAGTAGAGGCAGGGAAGATCCATAAACACTGATCACAGTGTTCTCCTTGATGCTGAGAACTTAGGTACCACAAAGCCAGGGGCATCATATGTTAATAGAGTTGACCATATGTAAGGCAGACTTGTTACCCTCTCTCTCTGACTCCAACTCCTAAAGGGCTGTTGGAAGACAGGGAAAAACAGAAGACCAGAACATTGATCGCCTTCCTGAGCCTTTCTGGGGCACAGCCAAGTCTGGCCCCATCTAATCTTCTAACTGAATTCATCTTCAAATTGCCAAAGCCCCACCCATGCAGGAATGTGGGGCAGGGGAAGATAAGCACGTCATCCTCACTTTTTAATTTCTTTTTTCATCGTCTTATCACAAGTTCTTTGGTAATTTTCCGATTTCAAAGGAAATATTTGGAAGGATATCTGAGAACTGGATGCGTTCATGTTTTACACCAAATGCTTTCAACATGAGAATCCACCCAATGGTATCTAATAAAAATATCCTCCCTGAGCTGGTACCAGGAGGTTTCATTAAAATAGCAGTCGATAAGCAGAGCTGATTTGGCAGCAAGGAAGGAAAAATCATAGGCGTATCAGGCCTTTGGAATTCAACAGTGCGGCTGAACCTAGGCCCTTTTCTGTGGCCTAAAGACCAGTCTCAGTCTTGCCTCATCAGACACCGAGGAATGTATTAGACCAAACAGTGCTGAACTGTCAGTTTGAGAGTAATATTAGAGGTCTTTTCTCTCTCCATCATGTGGAAGCCATCATTGCCATGAGAGAAATAGAAGAAGGAAGGAATTATTCCCAGCTGGGAGAAGCAAGGAATGCTTCCTGGAGGAAGTGGCATCTAAAGCTGGACTTTGATTATGGATGAGACCTGGGCATCAAGGATAGGAGAGGGCTTGCTCTGAGGGGTAATGAGCACAAAAGGATGTGAGATCAGGGTTGTGGGTGAACAAGGGACATACATGACACAATTAAAGTTCAGGTTTCCCAGAGTTAAAGGGCTGTGGGGAGCGTGAGAACAAACATGGTCAATCCATCATCACTGGCTTCTGCTATTTGGATATATATTTACTCATTAACCCAAAGGGTATGCTGAGGTCCCTTTCAGCTCTGATCATTCATAATTCTAACTCCATCAGTTTCACATACCAGCAACCTTGAAGATTCTGTAAGGATGAGGGGGTACTGAGAAGCATGAGCTGAAACTCTGGCTGGCAAAAGTGGAAGTGTTAGTTGCTCAGTCATGTCTAACTCTTTATGACCCCATGGATTAGCCCTCCAGGCTCCTCTGTCCACAGAATTCTCCAGGCAAGAATATTGAAGTGGGTAGCCATTCCCTTCTCCAGGGGATCTTCCCAAACCCAGGGATCGAAACCAGGTGCCCTGCACTGCAGGCAGTACCTTTACTGTCTGAGCCACCAGGGAAGCCCAAAGCCTCCTCAAATCCCTCTAGAGTAATTCCAGCCTTTTGCACATGGTGTTTCCCCTGCCTGACATCCTCTCTGCTTCCTCTCCCCAATGTGGCTGGAGAGAAAGAGACTCAGCTCCCATATCTCCTCTTCTGTGACTATTTGCTGTCCTCTTTGTGGCCATCCAGCAGCTCTGCACTCCAGGTTTCCTCTTCCGCTTTCCCATGACACTCTGTCCACCCCTTCAGCCCTGGCCACATTGTGCAGAGTCTACATGTGTCAGTAACAACACCAATGGTAACAGAGGATACAGTCTCCAGAGCTCCCAGGACCAGCTGGATTTTCCCTGCAACACTCCATCACTTCCGTCAGAGAGCCCTGGACTGCATGACCAAAAAGACCTTTTCCTCTAGTGAAGAGCGTGGAGCCAGGCTGCCTGGGTTTGCAGCCTGGTTCTGCCATGTATCCAGCTGGGTGACCTTGGTTGGGTACATTACCAGCCTCTCTGTGCCTCCGTTTTTCTCGTCTGGAATATGGGACAATAATCCCACCTATCTCATAAGTTCTATTAAAACTGCCGTAAGCCACCTGAGAAAATGGAGGTCCCTGAGGCTAAGACGGAGGTTCAGTGAGTCAATGATGTGGGACACACTTAGTGCTTGGCATACAGGCGGTGTTCCATACAGGCATTACTTTTAGGTGCGAACTCAGGAGTTTCCTATGTCTTGGCAACTGTGTTGGATAAATGAGGAGATTTTCCCAAGGTTCCTCCCAGCTCCAGCATCTTCTAGTCTCAGCTGTCACTCAGTGGCCTGAGGGCAGGGCAGGACGCTTGGGCAGGGCAGGGGGTGGGCTCACCTCAGGGCAGCCCCAGCGCAGCAGCACAGCCTTCAAGTCTGTCTCAGGCACCCAGCACACAGATGTTTCAGGTTAAAGCCTGTGACTAAGAGAGCTATGGAAAAACCACCCTTCAAAACAACTTACTTTTAAACTTCTAGTACATGAATTAGATCTTAAAAAAAAAAAAAGCAAAGAAGAAAGAAAAGAAAAAGCAAAGTAACTGATCTGTTTTGTGCCAGAGCTGTTTGGTCTCTCCAAACACTTAGTCCAGCCGCTCTCATTGTCTGGGATCAAAGCGTCTTCCCCACAGGCTGGCTTTGTTCTACTCTGAGCAGAACAGGCTGAAAGGAGAGCTCCTCCAGGCTTCCTGCCTCCCTCCCCCTGAACTTTGAGGGAACAAAGAGATTTACAAGGCAAGGATCCCAACTACAATGTGCTAATGATCAGAATCACACGCATGCAGGTCTGGACGAGTGTTCCCAAGTCACAAGGCTTCCGGGAGGGGGAAGTGCTGTTGGGAGGAACCAGGAGCAGGTGGGCAGGGACCCAGGGCACCTGGGTCTGCCTCTTGGAAGACAGAGCACTCCCGCTCTAGGAGCATCTCATCCAGGAAGGATGCCCGACCCCCACGGATACTCAGGGGCCTCTCCGGCTCCAGGGATCAGGAGGCCCCACCCGCAGACCAGGTCCCCTCTTGTGCAGCCCTGGGAAGTTATTGTTTAGTCTCAGTCTGTGCCGGCAGTGGCAAAGGGTTTGCTGAGAAGGACAGAACACGGGCTCCGGAAGGAGTCCTGTTTAGCATTAATCAGAACCACCTCCAGGGCTTGTTGAAATATAGATTGCTAGGCCCCAGGCTCAGAGTTTCAGATTCAGTAGATCTGGGTAGAGCTTGGGAATTTGCATTTTGACAAGGTCCCAGATGCTGCTGGTTTTGGGACCATCCTTGAGGGCCGCTGCTCTGTACAACTTACTCTCAGGTTGAGACACAGCAAACCACACAAGGCCAGTTATGGTCTCTTATCTCAGCCTCTGGATGCTTCTCCCCAAGGATCCAGAGACCCTATAAGCAATGAGGCTGAGTGAGTGCTCACTGCCCACCTGGGTGACTGTTCTCCTGGGTCAGGGTGGAAATCCCGCATGAGGGTTCACTGGATAATGTGAAAAGCAGAGGGCAGCACTACGGCCAGCCAGAGCAGGAGACACTGCTAAGTAGACTCTCTGGCTCCTGCAAACCCACATAACAGCTGGGTGGCCATGGCCAAGTCCCCGAAACTTCACGAGGCTCTGCCTACTTCTTGGAGAATGAGGAATGACAGATGACTCCTCCCTGAGTTGTTAGAGATTCTGGAACCCCTATACCACTCACATCAGGCTCTGTGATAACGTGAGTTTAAAAGACAACCTAATCTAAGTGACCTGCACTTCAGTTCAGTTACTCAGTCATGTCTGACTCGTTGCAATCCCATAGACAGCAGAACGTCAGGCTTCCCTGTCCACTACCAATTCCCGGAGTTTGCTCAAACTCATGCCCATCGAGTCAGCGATGCCATCCAACCATCTTATCCTCTGTCGTCCCCTTCTCCTCCTGCCCTCAATCTCTCCCAGCATCAGGGTCTTTTCTAATGAGTCAGTTCTTCATTATCAGGTGGCCAAAGTATTGGAGTTTCAGCTTCAGCATCAGTCCTTCCAATGCATATTCAGGACGGATTTCCTTTAGGATTGACTGGTTTGATCTCCTTGAAGTCCAAGGGACTCCCAAGAGTCTTCTCCAACACCACAGTTCAAAAAGCCTCTCTAACCTAAACTCTCTCTGTCCTTTCTGTGAGCTCAGCTTTTGCCTGCAATCCCTACAGCTGATTGCTGATTCATGGTGATATACTGCAGAAAGCAACACAATATTGTAAAGCAATTATCCCCCAATTAAAAATAAATAAATTTTAAAAAAGAAACCAAAACAAGATCTCTGTGTGGTCGTAAAATAATAAAATCAATGACCAGATACCTCTGATGTCACAGCGCTGAGTTGTCTGTGAGGGGCAAGACTGGGCTGGAGTCCCCATGAGCCAGGCACACACAGAAGACCGTGGTCCCACTGCCCAGAGAATCCAAGGAGAGCCCGAGTCTCAAGGCTGAAACCAGGGAGACCAATAGTGCACCAGCCTCATGAGTGATACAAACAGTAGTGCAAAGGCAGGGCCCACTCAGAACACTTTTTCAAATGTCAGTAAAATAAATGGTATTTCCAACTGTATTTCCAAGAAAGCACATGCTCAGGTCACGGTGTCTCCAGCCTAGGCAGTTCTTCCTTTGGTAATCCACCCAGGTGCTGCTTCAGGTTACACATACCATGACTCAAATAATACTAAGAGCAACCCCTTCCATGGGGCAAGAACACTGGGGATATGGGGAGGATGGGTGGGATGTTGGACTTGCTGTCCTAAAGGGAAGAGGCAAACCCAGGGTTCCAGACCATGGCCCGTTTGGGATGGAGATTCCATGTCAGGCGATTCCAGCACAGTTTCAAATGGGCTAAGTCTCCCACCTTTCTTGCCGGGCTTGCCTCCAACTGTTGAACCTGAACTCTAAAATATGTCACGGCAATGCTCCCATGTTAATGATCCAACGTCAAGTCATCTCATTCATATGCAAATGCTCTGACACAGACGCTATCTGAAATGAATTCAGATGGAATATGCCAACATCTTTTTTTTTTTAATCTTTCCAGAGAGTTATGATGTTGCTACATAAGTTAATGAGAGGAATGGAAGAGCAAACGCTGCTCCTGAAACCTGTCAGCGGTATAACTATTTAGATGGGTATTAAAGCCAGACACTGTCATATAATTTGAGGGTATGGTTGAAGACATCTTAAGAATATTTTGTTTCTGACAATTGAATCATAATTTTAATAGACATCTCCAAAAAGAGAAGCGGTGGTAGCAGCTATGTAACGTTTATTTAGGAGCTGGTGAAGATCTTTGATTCAAAGTGCTGGCTGAAATGACAGTACCTGGTTCTTAGAATGTCAGTCCTGCCAAAGGGCTTGTATTTTATTATAATAGGAAGTGAAAAAAAAAAATATATATATATATATTTCAACTCAATGCCCAGCACTATGCAAAGTGCTACACATTCACTTTCTGTTTAATCCTCACTGCAGCTTTGTGAGAGAGCAACTTTTAGTACCCTTGTTTTATGGATGGGTAAACAGAAGCACAGAGAGGGCAAGTAACTAGCCCAAGGTCACACAGCTAATGAGGGGAGGAATCAAGATTTCCACCTTGTAGTCTGGTTTGAGTTTTACTTACTGGCCTATTCTCCCTGTGGGCAATGAATTCTACTGCTTTAATCTTAAAGGTGGGAAGAAGCTGGTCAGCCCAGGGAAGCACTGACCTGGTCATACTTCTAGTAGACACCACTTTGGAATAAAAGCATGTTTCTTTAACCCCCAGCTAAGATGAGCCTTTCATCAAATCTTACAAAGGGATGGTATGATTTGTGAAAGGAGTAGAATATTTAGAGAAGCTAAAAACCGGATTAGAATCTTGGTTTTGGCATTTGTTAGATCTGCTGCCTCAGGCAAATGTCTAAACTTTCTCAGCCATGGTTTGATCATGTGAACAATTGGGAGATTCCTGCTCCATCTTCCTGGGTTGCCACCGGAGAGACCTGAGGTCCAAAATTAACGTTTGTGTGAAAAGTCACACTTTTGTCATCGCCCTGGAGCCCAATGCAATGGCTGCCCTGAGCTCAGAAAGCAGATGAGGCAGGTGGTGTTTAGAACAAAGGCTCCACGACCACCTTAAAGAGTGATGTTACTGGATTGTAAAGGGAACAACAACACAAGTGCCCATCCCCACTGGAATGGATGTGTCAACCGACAGGCTGTTATAGAGCAAGCAGGATAAACAACTGACAACCATACACGACAGCCCTGATGGTTCTTGCAAATATACGGTCAAGTGAAAGAAGTCAGATGGAAGAGTACATGCATGTGATTCCATTTATATAGAGTACACAGGAGGCCCATGGAGGTCACCCTGCAGGTTGGTCACCAGAAGGGACAATGAGGAAGGGGGCTTCTAACGAGTTGCCAATGATTTGTTTGTTATTCTGGATGCTAATGACACAAGCCTGTTAATTCTACAAGGCTGTGAGAGGCTATATACTGACAGTATATGTACTTTTCTATATATTTCAATAAAATTTTAAAGGATTTCAGGGGCTTAATTCTCCTCTCATGGGACTTCTCTGGTGGTTCAGTGGCTAAGACTCCACGCTCCCAATGCAGGGGGCCCAGGGTTCGATCCGTAATCAGGGAACTAGATTCTGCATGCCACAAATGAGAGTTTACATGATGCATTAAAGACTGAAGATCTTGCATGCCACAACGAAGACCTGGCACAGTGAAATAAATGAATAAAAATCAATATTAAAAAATTCTCCTCTCCTGAAAACAGTCTTTGACCTCACAGAGCCAAAAGAGGCATGAGACATGAAGAGGGAGCCCACCCAGTCCAGCCCATGAAGAAGGACCAGGGGTGCATCCATACCCCTTCTAAAAGAGTTTTGATGGCAGACACATGAGAAGGCTGTCTTGGGTGGTGAGAGTGCAGGTGGGCAGAGCCTGGGGGAGAAGGAAAGAACTAAAAGACAGACTGGGGGCCTAAGACCACCACCTCAATAGCATCTGTTCATGCGAGTCTTCTCGTCTTGCATGCAACCACTACTCACCAACTGCTGCAAAGCATCATCTAAGCATCATTGTGTTTGGTCTCACAAGAGTCTTCTAAGATAGCTTTTATTGTTCCTCTTTACAAATGGTGGAATCCAGACTGCGGGCAAATAAGTCACTGCTCTAAATGCAGCCAGTAAGCAGCCCATCTGGAATCTGAACCAGTCTATCCGATTGCAAGAACTGCCCTTTGACCAAGGCCCTGCTCCTCCTCTCCATGGGAAGGTAATTCTTCCTCTTTCCTGTTCGTGGGCCGGAACTGGACAGTTATGATGGCATGTGGGTGAAAGTGAACCAGAGATCTTTAACCTCAGCCTGGTAGGTTTTTAATTATTAAACCTCTTGTTAGATCCTTATGCGGTAGAGAACTTAAGGCACTGATTCAAAGGACAGGAGCCACCTGAATCACGCTCTGGAAGTGGTTTCGCAGTGAATTAACAAGTGGAAGAATGGACAGGGCACTTGGCGAGGGCTGTGGAGCTGACTTACTGCATCACATCCTCATGATAAAGGTGGGAGCAGACTTTTGTCCCCACGTGCATACACATGAGAAAATGAGGCCAAGAGCGTTGGTTGGAATGACTGGCTAAAGAATGCTCAGTGAGGGAGTGGCACTGCCAGAAACAGCCAGGCCTATTAATACACACTTGGGACACTTCTGCCTGGGTGTCAACACCCCGGCACACTGTTTAGACAGCAAAACCTCAAAACCATGTTAAAGAGAAGCCGCTCTTTACTTAATGAAGCCGAATTATCCTTTAAAAATAGGGCTGCTATTTATTGTATTTCTGGAGCACAGAGCAGATGAGTGGAATATTTTAATACTATGTTCTGAGAAAGATGTGAGTTCAAACCAGTGATGCAGTTGACAAAACATGAGGATACACCTTCTTCGGCAATGCAGACAAATTCCCCCTCTGCTTGTTCCTTTGAGATCTCTCAATAGTATCCAATCCCTGTTTGAACCTGAGGGTGGACTCAAAGGAGTCTGCTTCTTGACTCAGAGTCTGCATATCATGGCTAAAAGGAGATCCCAATGGCCCAACTCCAGGCAAATCTCAGTCACCCTCAGCCTCTCACTCAATGCTAACACTAAGCAGAGGTTTTTTCAGTAGTCATGTACGAATGTGAGAGTTGGACCATAAAGAAGGCTAAGCATCAAAGAATTGATGCTTTCAAATTCTGGTGCTGGAGAAGACTCTTGAGAGTCCCTTGAACAGCAAGGAGATCAAATCAGTCAGTCCTAAAGGAAATCAACGCTGAATATTCACTGAAGGACTGATGCTGTAGCTGAAGCTCCAATATTTGGCCACCTGATGTGAAGAGCTGACTCATTGGAAAAGACCCTGATGCTAGAAAAGATTGAAGGCAGGAGGAGAAAGGGGTGACAGAGGATGAAATTGTTGGATGGCATCACCGACTCAATGCACATGAGTTTGAGCAAGCTCCAGGAGATGGTGAAGGACAAGGAAGCCTGGCATGCTTCAGTCCATGGAGTTGCAAAGAGTCAGACAAGACAGCAACTGAACAACAATGAGAGAATGTGAAGGGTCTTTGATGGACACTCCTGCTCTGAAGTTCTACTTGATACCCCATGGCCAGCACTTCATTAGAGGCCATAGTGAGAAAGAAGAAAAGCAAGAGTATGTCCACACACCTAAAGCAGAAATAACAAGGAGATGTACATAAGGCAAAAGAATCTTGTAGGATCCAGTAGAGACCATCTGAAATGCCCCTTCTTCCCACAGAACCAACCCCAAGCATGAAACAATTTCTCCTATCTCCAGAAGGTGCTGAACCAGGAATCTAAATACCACATAGAAAACAACTTCGTTGTTGTTAAGTTGCTAAGTCACGTTCAGCTCTTTGAGACCCCATGGACTGCAGCACACCAGGCTTCCCTGTCCACCATCTCTCAGAGTTTGCTTGAACTCGTGTCCATTGAGTCAGTGATGCCATCCAACCATCTCCTCCTCTGTCCCCCCTCTCCTCCTGCCCTCAATCTCTCCCAGCATCAGGGTCTTTTCCAATGAGTCAGCTCTTCACATCAGGTGGCCAAAGTATTGGAGCTTTAGCATCAGTCCTTCCAATGAATTTTCAGGGTTGATTTCCTTTGGGATTGACTGGTTTGATTTCCTTGCTGTCCAAGGGACTCTCAAGAGTCTTCTCTAACACTGTTCTTCGGTGCTCTTGTACTATTTTCCATTCTCAGTACACATTGATTAATATGTCCCATTGTTTTAGAAAAGGCAGAGGAACCAGAGATCAAATTGCCAACATCTGCTGGATCATAGAAAAAGCAAGAGAGTTCCAGAAAAACATCTATTTCTGCTTTATTGACTATGCCAAAGCCTTTGACTGTGTGGATCACAATAAACTGTGGGAAATTCTGAAAGAGATGGGAATACCAGACCACCTGATCTGCCTCTTGAGAAATTTGTATGCAGGTCAGGAAGCAACAGTTAGAACTGGACATGGAACAACAGACTGGTTCCAAATAGGAAAAGGAGTTCGTCAAGGCTGTGTATTGTCACCCTCTTTATTTAACTTATATGCAGAGTACATTATGAGAAACACTGGACTGGAAGAAACACAAGCTGGAATCAAGACTGCTAGGAGAAATATCAATAACCTCAGATATGCAGATGACACCACCCTTATGGCAGAAAGTGAAGAGGAACTAAAAAGCCTCTTGATGAAAGTGAAAGTGGAGAGTGAAAAAGTTGGCTTAAAGCTCAACATTCAGAAAACGAAGATCATGGCATCCAGTCCCACCACTTCATGGGAAATAGATGGGGAAACAGTGGAAACAGTGTCAGACTTTATTTTTCTGGGCTCCAAAATCACTATGGATGGTGACTGTAGCCATGAAATTATAAGACGCTTACTCCTTGGAAGGAAAGTTATGACCAACCTAGATAGCATATTCAAAAGCAGAGACATTACTTTGCCAACAAAGGTCCGTCTAGTCAAGGCTATGGTTTTTCCTGTGGTCATGTATGGATGTGAGAGTTGGACTGTGAAGAAGGCTGAGCGCCGAAGAATTGATGCTTTTGAACTGTGGTGTTGGAGAAGACTCTTGAGAGTCCCTTGGACTGCCAGGAGATCCAACCAGTCCATTCTGAAGGAGATTGGCCCTGGGACTTCTTTGGAAGGAATGATGCTAAAGCTGAAACTCCAGTACTTTGGCCACCTCATGTGAAGAGTTGACTCATTGGAAAAGACTCTGATGCTGGGAGGAATTGGGGGCAGAAGGAGAAGGGGACGACAGAAGATGAGGTGGCTGGATAGCATCACTGACTCGATGGACGTGAGTCTGGATGAACTCCGGGAGTTGGTGATGGACAGGGAGGCCTGGCGTGCTGCGATTCATGGGGTCGCAAAGAGTCGGACACGACTGAGCGACTGATCTGATCTGATCTGAAAAAAAAAATGTTATCACCGACTTTGAATTTACACTATGAGCCTGAATCCTGCCTCCATCACGGCTGGAGACGGCCCCCACTGCCAGAGCTGATACTCTTCAGATGCTAACAACTCTCTCTCCTGACCCTGAGACTTTCTCTCTTTCTCTGAGGTCCGCTGGCTTTCCCAAAGCTGCCCCGTCAGTGTCCGTTATCAGCCCCCACATTCGGACACAAGCTGGCATCACTGAAAATACCAGCCTCCCTTCTCCAAAGAGTCCAGCCCCTGCTTCTCTCCCAGCCAACAGAAACTGCAAGGCTCAGGACTCCCCTCCTTTGTTAATGAGGATCAAATCTCACTCTCTGCTAACCCAAAGAAAGGAAAAGGCAGCCAGTCATTCCAAGAGGCTGTAAAAGAGCTTCCTCTAATCCTCCCAAAGCACTCGAGAGACGGCTTTCAGCCAAGTCAGGGTCATTTCATGTATTCTGCTCTGGAAAAGATATTCAAAATGATTAAGTTCATTAGAAAAGAAAGGAAAAAAAAAAAAAAAAAACGGTCTAAAGGAACGACCTCTGCCCAGCAGCTGCGTTCAAGCAAGTACCTTCTCTAAGGATCTGATGTGTGTGGGAAAGCTCAACAAAGGTATGTGGGAAGGCAGGAACCACCCACACCAGGGAGCGGGTCTTTCTGCCCAGCAAAGCCGCCACAGTGCCACACAGATCAGAAGCAAACAGCACTCTAGTCCTGGTGCTGAAGAGGAACCAGAGAGGATCACACAGTCTCTGTCCTCAAACATCTTCCAGTCTGGACAGAGAGATGACAGATACAGAGAAAACATAAGACCTGACCAGACCTGACAGTGGACACAGAAAAAAAGAGCCCCGGAGGGAGGCTGTCTGTGTTAGACCTCAGATGAGTTGAATTTGGAAGGGCAGGGAGGATGTTCCAGGTAGAAAAGAGTATTTTGAGCCAACGTAGGAAGCTCATGGCAACCCACTCCAGTATCCTTGCCTGGAAAATCCCATGGACAGAGGAGCCTGGTGGGCTGCAGTCCATGGGGTCACACAACTGAGTGACTAACATTCAGGAAGTTCACAGAAAGGGAAACGCAGGTTTGGCCCCATGGGAGAGTGAGGAAGAGTCCTTAGGAGTGAGATTGAGTCCTTAGGAGCTTAGACACGAGCCAGTGAGCTGTGAGGTTATTCGGAACGTCAGCGTGTGTGTATTTTTAACGTCAAAGAGGATGAGCAAGATCGTGTCTTAACTGGCTCGGGAGTCTCAAAGCTCAGAATCTTCACGTCTCTAACTTGCTTCTCCCTCCCACTATCTTTCTTCACTGAATCACCCCCAAGGAGTTTTCAGCTGGGGACAGTGCCCAGCAACAGAGGATTTGGAAATGCATGTAAAGCACTCACGCTGTGAGACACAGTGGCCTTCACGGGCGGAGGGTAGACACACAAAACACTCTCCATTGTTCAATGAAGAGTCGCCTCCACTAACTGGCAAGAGACGCCCCGTGGGTTGTGTCAACTGTGCTGGTGGTGACAATGATGACAATAATAAAACAAAAATAAAATCACGGATCGACTGTTTGACTGAAAGCTGAACTCAGGTGTGTATGAGACAAAAGCTGTCTCTGGACGCCCTGATGACAGCCTCTGTGGATCGTGATGGAATACACATCACCTGTCACTTGTGGCGACAGGGACAATATCCACACTCAACTAATCTCCTCTTCTTCCGGCAACTTTCAACTGGAGCATTATTATCTTAATGGATGAAACATCAATGTCAAGGGCCTCTCTAAAAATTGGAAATAGAAGCAAAGGGGGCATCATCTTGTTCTTTCCCAATAATTCTGAAACCAAATAGAGCTGCAAGGACCCCGTATTCCAAAGAAGGCAACATGGTTTGCTGCTGAAGTGCAATGAAGAATGAACATGCCCCCTACAAGTAGGAGAAATAGGGTGGGAGAGAGAGTTTCAAATATTTGAAATGTTTCAAAATATTAATAAAAATGCACAGGACACCCATAGCAAAAATTTAAAACATGACATTGGTACACTGACCACTGTTCCTCTCACAACCTGAAATGGGCTCTGAGTCAATGTTTGCTGAACTTAGTAGGGGAAGAGTAAATTTCTCATTACTTAAAGGGGAAGATGAAATTTCTAATGTGTGTGCCATGTACCAACATGGTGGACGGAGCATTCTGGAAAAGTTTCAAGGAAGCAGCAAAGATTATTATGAGGGTTATGCAGCCCTGAATGGCCCAAGCAGATTGTAGTAGGACTCATTTTATGAAGGGTTTCCCTGGTGGCTCAGACAGTAAAGAATCTGCTTGCCAATGCAGGAGATGCAGGTTCTATCCTTGGGTCCGGAAAATCCCCTGGAGGAGGGCATGGAAACTCATTCCAGTACTCTTGCCTGGAGAATCCCATAGACAGACGAGCCTGGCAGGCTACAGTCCATGGGGTCCCAAAGAGTCAGACATGACTGAGTGATTACCACTTTCACTTCACTTTCAACAGTCTACCAGTGTTTCCACTGCCACGGACAGAACTACTATTCACTCAACACTCAGTGCCTTACAGGGCTTATCTGATGATCCTCATAGCTGCTCTGGAGGGAAGGATGACTGACAGAGTAGATGCCCAGAAACTGACTTCCCAAGAGACTCACCTCCAGACCTGTGCACAAGCAAGATGCCCTTAGTTAGGCCAGACCTTGGAGCCCTATAGCAGCCACCCAACACTGCCATCGTTTCACTCCAATCAAAAAATGGGCTTTTCTCTTTCTGACTTACTTTACTCTGCATGACAGACACTCATGTCTCTACAAATGACCCAATTCCGTTCCCTTTTATGGCTGACTAATATTCCATTGTATGCGGGTACCACTTCTTCTTTATCCATTCATAGGTTGATGGACATTTGGGTTGCTTCCATGTCCTGCTATTGTAAGTGGTGCCGCAGCACATAAATGTTGAATCTAGAAAAATGGAATAGATGAAGCTATTTGCAGGGCAAAAATAGAGATGAAGACATAGAAAATGAACATGTGGACATGGGGAGGTAAGCGGAGGGCAAGATGAATTGGCAGATTAGGACCGACATATATACAATGTCGTGTGTAAAAGAAACAGCTAATGGGGCCCTGCCGTATGGCACAGGGAGCTCAGCTCAGTGCTCTGTGATGTCCTAGGTGGGTGGGATGGGGAGAGCGAGGGAGATCCAAGAGAGAGGGGATGTGTATATACTTATGACTGATTCACATTGTACAGCAGACACTAATACACCATTGTAAACAACTATATTCTCATTTAAAAAATCATACAATTACAAAAAGGGGCCTTTCATAGCACTGTCCACCTTTGTACGCTTTTCTGATGACCCAGAATGCCCTCGGAAACCAAAGCAGGAAAGTCACCATAGGGCGAAACACTCCCAACTCTACTGGTCATATTCACTCACTCATAACCTTCACTGCGAAGAATCTCCTTGAGGCTTTTACAAGTAGTAAATCCCCTTACAGCAGACTGTGAGAAACGCAGCAGTTTCCCAACACCTCAGACCCCCAGCAGCAACATGGCAAATTCCCATCTACATCTTCACTTTGTAACAGGCATAAAATGCAAGCCAGCACATCCAGTGCCTGCCGTTTCCTTCTTAAGAAGACCCTGTGATGAAACTTCTGCTTTATACCTTCAGTGTTGCCTTTAAATAAAGGGAACTAGGTTGTGTCAAAACCTGCATGCCCTTCAGTTCAGTCTTTCCAATGACTGATTACAGATGAAGAAACAGAGGTTGAGCGAAGAAATAAATGTTCCCTGAGCAAGGCCATGAGGCAGTGAGGGAGGGATCTGAATCCAGGTCTAGCTCTATTAGGTGCACTTCTATATTAGATATACTTGGATAATTAGCATTATCTAAGTTACTGTAGTCCATCAGATATACTGCTATATTACAAATAATTAGTATTATCTAAGTTAATATACTCCATTGGATACATTTCTATTTTAGATATACTTAGATAATTAATATTATCTAAGTTAATATACTCAATTAGATATACTTTTATATTAGCTATACTTAGATAAGTAGCATTATCTAAGTTAATATAGTCCATTAGATATACTGCTATATTACAAATACTTAATTAGTATTATCTAAGTTAATATACTCCATTAGATACATTTCTATTTTAGATATACTTAGATAATTAATATTATCTAAGTTAATATACTCAATTAGATATACTTTTATATTAGCTATACTTAGATAAGTAGCATTATCTAAGTTAATATACTTCATTAGATATACTTTTATATTAGATATACTAAGATAATTAGTATTATCTAAGTTACTGTAGTCCATTAGACTTTTGTATTAGATATACTTAGATAATTAGTATTACCTAAGTTAATACAGTCCATTAGATAGACTTCTATATCTATATCAGATATACAGTCGGCCCTTGAACAACATGGGGGTTGGGACACCAACCCTCTCTGCACAGTCAAAAATCTGCAGGTAACTCTAGTCAGCCCTTCATATCCAGGTTTCCACATTCATGGACTCAATCAACAGCAGCAGACCATGTAGTTCTATATTAGATGTATCTCCAGCAAGGGGCCTATAGCCCACTGCTCTCTCTTGACCTATTCACTCATGCTCATGACGAGGTGAGGGATGGGTCTCAAGAACCACAGGGGTGCTTTTCCAAACATCCATATCTTAGCCCCACCTTGGTTCTGCATTCTTAAAGGGTTGCAGTGATCCTCAGATCACTGGGGCAAATGGGTATCATGAAAAGTTTCAGAGATGTTGCTGATAAAGTGATTCCTCACATTTACAACTGGAAACCTGTTCACCAGACCAGACAGTCTCCTAGGAGCAGGAATCCCTGACCAGAATCCACAGATGGGCATCTAAGGATTTCATGAGCTCCCTGAGAAAGTGCTCTGTGCGTGTAACTCATGCATTATGCTATAATTTGCACCAGATTCTCAAACTAGTCCCTGACTCAAAATAAGCTTAGAAAGTACTCCTTTGGAGAAAATGTAGAATTTTCCCACATTCCTAAAGCAGGAATGTTATTAATTCCATCCTTTCCAGCCTCAACAGACCCCTGGACACATAATGTTAGGCCATTATTCAGGGTACTCACTTAGCTTGCATTTAATGGAACGGTCTCCTCAATTTAATGTAATATTGCTGTTGGCAAATAGATCACTCTTAGAGTCATCAAACCTGCCAACTTTTACACCCGCCAGAGTAAAAAAATTCATCAGATTTTGTCTTTTCATTCCCCCAACCAGCTTTACTAGATTTCTGTCTGGGATCAAAAGGCTGGCTGAAGGCTGGCTGTACATAAAGTTCTGTGGCTTAATTAAGATGATCATAAACTGCTCGAGCTCACTCTCAGCCCCATGATTTGTAGGTAGCTTGCTTCTATCAGGCACAGAGGCCCCACTGAGATCAACCTATGAGCATGGAAGTTTCAAGCAAACACAAAACCCTCGCAGGAAAACCTGGCTGGGCTTTTGAGCACTGGTCTTGACATTTGTCTTCTCGATGAGTTGCTTTTCTCTTGGTTTGGCCCTGGTAAATTGCTATTGGATGAATTTTTGTTTAAATATTTGTGGGCAATCATATTGCTGTCTTCAAGGCTTCCTTATAGTCTCTGCTGGTATGTTTCTTTTCCCCCGTGGTTACAGCGTTACTTCTAATGTGTCTCTTTCCTTCTCTGCAGTGCACAGCATCACCGTCACTGATCTGGACACTGTGGAGCACCTGTGGCATGCCAGGCAGACTGCAAGGCACTGAGGACAGCAGTGAGATGGGACGTACGGTCCCTGCATTCACAGAGCAACTGGCAGCCCAGTGGAAGAGACGGAGATACGGATCAACACAGCGTAGAAGAAAGAGTTCTGGGGGAGGAAACTGCCAGAAGGCAATACTAAGTCTTGGAGGTCCAGTAGACATTAAGTGGGTGCATATTTTCACCCTGCTTATTTAACTTATATGCAGAGTATGTCATGAGAAATGCTGGGCTGGAGGAAGCACAAGCTGGAATCAAGACCACTGGGAGAAATATCAATAACGTCAGGTATGCAGATAACATCACCCTTATGGCAGAAAGTGAAGAAGAACTAAAGAGCCTCTTGATGAAAGTGAAAGAGGAAAGTAAAAAAGTTGGCTTAAAGCTCAGCATTCAGAAAACGAAGATCATGGCATCCGGTGTCATCACTCCATGGTAAATAGATGGGGAAACAGTGGAAACAGTGGCTGACTTTATTTTTCTGGGCTCCAAAATCACTGCAGATGGTGATTGCAGCCATGAAATTAAAAGACACTCCTTGGAAGCAAAGTTATGACCAACCTAGACAGCATATTGAAAAGTAGAGACATTATTTTGTCAACAAAGATCCATCTAGTCAAGGCTATTGTTTTTCCAGTAGTCATGTATGGATGTGCGAGTTGGACTATAAAGAAAGCTGAGCAGTGAAGAATTGATGTTTTTGAACTGTGGTGTTGGAGAAGACTCTTGAGAGTCCCTTGGACTGCAAGGAGATCCAACCAGTCCATCCTAAAGGAGATCAGTCCTGGGTGTTCATTGGAAGGACTGATGTTGAAGCTGAAACTCCAAAACTTTGGCCACCTGATGCGAAGAGCTGACTCATTTGAAAATACCCTGATGCTGGGAAAGATTGAGGGCAGGAGGAGAAGGGGACGGCAGAGGATGAGATGGTTGGATGGTATCATCGACTCAATGGACATGGATTTGGGTGGACCGCAGGAGTTGGTGATGGACAGGGAGGCCTGGCGTGCTGCAGTTCATAGTGTCTCAAAGAGTCAGACATGACTGAGAGACTGAACTTAACTGAAGGGGGTAGATGGAGGAGAGGCAATCCAGACAGAGGAAGTGGTAAGTCCTGAGCAGGGAGGTGGCAACCATTGGTGTGTTGCAGGCCACGCCCATCACACAACAACCAGAATACAGATCAGGCAAGCACCACCATCTCTCTTTCAGAAATGTGAGCAGTCGTCAAGAGGTGAGCTGGAACCAAAGCTGTTACTATGGGCTAAACATTTGTGTCCTTCCAGATTCCTGTGGTGAAGCCCTAACTGCCCCAGCCCCGCCTGTCCAGCCCCACCCTGTGTGATGGTATTCTTTAGTGGGGCCTTGGGGAGGTAATTGGGCTTACATCAGGTCATGAGGGTGGGAACCTCATGATGGAATCAGTGTCCCTTGAAGAAGAGGAAGGCAGCTTATAGCAAGCTCATGTCACAGCCATGCAAAGTACAGGCTTTGAAGCCTGACTCAATTGTCTAAGGAGTGAGAATAGAGATGAAATGACCATTTCTTGCTTATGTATTGAAGTTTCAACAAAACAGGCAGTTCCTTTTAGAAAACCTAAAATGACCAATGAAAGAAAATGACATGTGCCAAGTTCCCTGGTGGTCCAGTGGTTAGGTCTCCACACTTTCACCGCCGTGGGCCTGGATTCAATCCCTGGTTGGGGAACTAAGACCCTGAACTAAGAGACCAAAGCACAGCCAAAAAAAAAGAAAAAAGGAAGAGGAAAAGGAAAGTGATATAAGTTTTAAACTTCATATTTTATACTCAGAGTGAATTTCTTACAACTCTCCATGCAACTCCCCTAGGAGGACTAAGTAAAAAGCCTGGGGCAGGGCTGGGGGAGACAGACAGAAGAGGAGGGATTCTGTGAGGCATAATGAACCTAGAGACACTTCCACCCTAAGTGCCTCCTTGAATGCCCATCAGGGTTTAAGTCACCAGTGGAAAACTATTCAACTTTGAAATTTTGGTTACCATAGCATTTTCCAAAGATTCTGACCTCAGATGAGGCTCTAAAATATATCTTTTGTGTTATTGCTGTTGTTTCTGGTTTTACTGTTCTTGTTACTTTGATTGCAAGGCTCCCAAGGATCCCAGTTTAGGAAAATGGCACAAGACCAGCAGAAAGACCTTAAGTTTCAGCTGCCAAAACTTAAGGGAAGGCAGTAGGTCAATAGCTGCTCTCTCCCTCTCTGTGATGCATTTCCATTTATTTTCATTTTTATACTTTTCTGAATTTCTAAGGCTTTGAATTTGAATATTTTCCTTTCATTATTCAGGGAAAATTATTTCTTGGCTTGAAACCAAATAAATAACTATGTGGTTCAAGGACACTTCTTACTACTGTGCCAATTGTAGAAGTTGAAGTTATTACTTTTATGAAGATTTGGGAGGGGTTTTGAGTAAAGATGCTGAGAAATGGAAATTAAGGATCTGTAGATACTCTTTTTTTTTTTTTTTAATATTTTCTGTCTCAATGATTCTCAAAGTGTGGCTCCAGGACCAGCAGCATCACTTGGGAATTTTTTGAGATACAAAACTTTACCACCACATACACACACATCTCTGTTGAATCAGAAAGTCCAAGGATGGGGAGTGTTTTAACAATGAAAGTAAAAAGAAAGCAAAGCTGTTGTCTCTCAGTCATGTCCTACTCTTTGTAACCCAAGAGTAACTTGCCAGGCTCCTCTGTGCATGGGATTCTCCAGGCAAGAATACTAAAGTGGGTTGCCATTTCCTCCTCCAGGGGATCTTCCCAACCCAGGGATTGAACCTGGGTCTCCCACATTGCAGGCAGATTATCGTCTGAGCCACCAGGGAAGCATGACAAATACCCAGCAGTTTGAGCATCACTTATTCTAGGCTTTCAGAGAGTCAAACAGGTTGGCTCTCAGTGTTAGAGATGATCCCAACTGCCCCCCAAACACTTACCTCCCCCGTCTGCATGTTCCCCGGGTTGGCAGAGGGTGGGGAAGCAGCTGTCTCCTAAGCTGATTCTTCCAGGTGTCTGTGAGGGGTAATGTTGCCTCGTCGTCTTAATCAGCCTTCAGCTGTCCCTGCTCTCATTAGTCAAACTGCACCAATCAGCAAGCGGGCCCAACAGCTGTAGAGCAGCAGGTGCAGTAATGAGGAGCTCCCCTAACTGGGGTCGATCCCGCCCCCACTGCCCCTCGTGGGGGAGCCCAGCCCTGCAGATGCGGTTATACAGCACGAGGTGGGCCCCTCTCCCCCTGACTTCCTCACGGCCTCTGCACAGTGCCCGCACTCACACACTAGCAGGTGGGAGAGCTCAGCTGCGGTGAAACCTAGACACCATCCTTCCCGGACCCCACAGTTTACAGGAAAGAATCCGAGGTCCACAGGAGGAAGGAAAAGGGCATAGCAACCCTGAAATTCACAGTTCCTGTCCCTCAATTCAAAGCCATTTGCATTACCCCCTAAAGGGAGTTGAATATGCTTATGAAATAAATACATGCATTAATAGCAATGAATCAATCACCACCTTGTTAGTGCAACAGATAAAATGTAATGAGTGGATAGATATCCACCGTGTATCCGTCACCATTTCAAATAAGGCCACTGTGGAGGACAGATTCCAAATGACACAAAACAGCCCTGCGTTACACTCTTTTCCAGAGCTGTGGTAAGGATCCCAGGCTGCCCTTTGCTTAAATCACAGCAATCAGTAACCATTTTGCCCCTGGTCCTTGCAGCTGCTGCCAACTCATGATTGAGACAGTGGGAGGTGTCGGGAAAAAGAAAACCAGCCTCCAGCAGGTCCCAGGCCCCAGACCCCGCTGCTCACTAACCAGTGTGACCTTGAACGTGTCACTTAAAACGCCTGGCCTCAGTCTCCCCTTAGTGAATCATCTTCAAGGGATTTCCCACTGACAATAATACATGCTTAATAACCTGCTTCTGGTTTGCCTACTTGGGGCAAAGAGAGATGCCTCTTACAAGCCCACTGAGACAGGCCAGCATCTGTGTGCCCGGACCTCCTCATGCCCTCCACTCATCAGCATCCTCCAGGCACGGGGTTCAATACCTGGAAGCTCTTGGGAGTCTCAGGAGCCTGACTGCCGAGCCAACCTTGGTGGGCTCATCTGGCATTTTGGCCACACTTGCCTCTGGCTCTGGGAGGAAGTGTCCCTGTCACTCTGATGGCCACCTTGGATACTCAGAAATTAAAGAACTCTGAGGCACCCTTCTCCACCCACAGGACACTGGAGACACCTGCCACTTACGGCCTTAAGAAGAGCTGGTCCCCACCCTGGCAGCCGGAGTCGGTCTTAAATTACCTAAAGAGCTTGAGTGCTGGGCCTGGGCTCCATTTGTTTACAAAATAGGCACTTTCAAAGGCCCTTTACTAGGGCCTGGCAATTCCCAGGTCCCCTGCTATAGGCTGATGCATAATGCATAAGATGCTGGGAAATGTGTATTCATGAGGGCGGCTTGGCTTTTGTCAAAAAGAACTGTGAAATATTATGATGGAACAATTTTCATTTCTGCCACATTGTTTTTATAGCGCATTCACGACTGGGGATTGAGGGCTTTCCGAGTTTTGTCTGGTGCAGATGTTGCAGTGCTGAAAGCTGCTTCAGACGTCCTCATTTTCCAACTTTGTTGCTGACAATTACAGGAGGGGGGGGAGGGGCCTCTCACAGGGAGACAAAGGATGCCTGTCCTCAAGTGATCTCACCCTGGCTTCATTCAGGAGGGTGGGATGGGGATGGGGGTGAGGAGGAAAGGAGGAAATGGAGGGGACACTGACCTCTGGAGGTGCTCGACACCAGGCAAACTGCCCTCCTCGGAAGGATCCATTAACTGCCTTTCACATCTGAGGAAATGCAGGCCCAGCCAGGTTGAGCCACTTGTCTGAAATCCTATCCACCAATGGATGGCGAAGCCTGGGCTGGAATCCACATCAAATGCCCAAGCTTACGGTTTCTTCCAGCCCCAGGCAACCAGGAGAACTCAAGCTGAGGAGAGGCACTCTCTCTTTGCAGTACATCCGAGAGACAAAGGGATGAGAGGCACGCACGCTGCCCGGGTCCGGAAAACACTGAGGCCCCCACCCTGGGGAAGAAGGACTGGGAGTATGACCTGAGCTGGCTGCCAGCATCGTGACCCGACAGGCGCCCACCTCTTGGAACTTTCTAACCAAGAATCCACCCTCCTGCCTTCTGGGGCCTGTATTCAATCTCAAGTCTTGTGGACGGCAAACCCCAGCCTGTCTCACTGTGCCCCCGGGCTGCCTCCTAGTCCAGGAAATGCTGGCCCCTTCACACCCCTCAGCCTGAAAGCCGTGCATTCCCAAGGGCAGGCAGTGGGGGTCGGGAGTGGGGTAATTGTCCCTGGATCCCTAGGACTTGCAAAGCTCCAGGCAAGCTCAGGGCACGGGCTCCCACACCTGCTTCCAATGCACCCAGCAGGACAGAGAGGCCAGGATCCAGGCAAACTGAGATACCAAGTGATGAGAAGAATCCACCCTGGGACAGTCAGGGGAACAAGCAAGAAAGAGAGACTGGAGTGGCCAGGGCCACCTCGGGGCTGGAGGACGAGGAGGAGGCATAACACAGGGGAACCCTAAGGCCACCATGACTTCAGAGCCCAGAGCGGGTGAACGCAGAGCTGCGCAGGGACTGGAGGGGCGCCACAGGCACAGAGGGGTCCGTTCTCACAGGTTAGGACGGAGGTAGAGCCTCAAAGCCCAAGCTGCAGGGCTTTCGGCTTCGGGGACCAGCAGCAGGAAGTCCCTGAGGATCCCCTATCCCAGCTATGGAGGGTCTGCCTGGCAGCACAATCCACCACCCTGAAATGTCTCTCTGGCATGTGGATTCCTTTGTGCTAAAAAAGAATCAAGGCCCAAAAGACTTAGGTAGAAACTTTGACCATCCCCTTAACTGACTAAAAGCATTTAGCTAGAGGGCTTGTTCCCATAATAGAGTAATCACCAGAGACCTCAGGGGTGGGGCTGGGACCGCAGGGGACCCAGAGATGAGCATCCACTCTGTGCCCCAGTGTGTCTGCAGGGGGCCCGGCAAACATTTATTTACCCAGCACTTTGCTTTTCCATCTCCTTGTCCACTGCCTTCCTCCCCTCTGAAGTCCTGAACCACTGCCCGGACCTCCTCTTTTGTCTTTAACTGAAGATGGTCTTTGAGGTGAGGACTTCAGCCACTCTGGCAGGCTGGTTTTCCTGGGTCTTTCCACAGATACATGTTGAGCAAGCTTTTGTTTGATCTTCTCCTGTTAAGGTGTCCTACACTTCAGTTTAGTTCTTATACCAGCCAGGAGAACCTAGACTGGGAGGGAACAATGTCTTCCTCTCCAGCATATGAAAGTCCGGGGGAGAAACAGAAATGTGTGGGGAGAATGACGTGTCTCCTGAGAAACTCCAGACATGTTCAGATCTGCTTTCTTCTCCATGCTGAAGTCATCGCTGTTCCAGAAATCTTGTCCACAGGGCAACTAGTTGGAATTTCTTGTGCTCAGCCACTAGTGTTAGGGTGGTGGGTCTCCCTGTGAATCCAGTCCCACAAACCTCTCTTCCCATTTCTGAAACAAACCAAACTCTTTCCCACTCGAGGGTCTTAGCATTGACTGTTCCCTCTGCCTCCAACAGCCTCCACCCGCCTCCGTAGTCAGAGCCTTCTCAGACTTCAGAGCTCAGGTTACCTAGCGGGTTCTCTCATCCCCAGTGTTTCTCATCAGAGCGTGCTGTTTGGGTTCGATGCCGCTGTGGTGGTTGTTACTGTCTTGTGGTCTGTCCCCAGCTGTGATATAAAGTCATGAGAGCAAGGATCAGGCTGTTCATCCTTCTCCCAGAAGCACCCAGCATCATGCCGAGGACGGGGTCAGAGCTCAGTGAATGCTGAGAATGAATGCATCAGTTCACAGTATGCTACACAAGAACATTAATAAGGCATACCAAAAGAGATGAAAATCCAACAGCTTGCTCTCCTGCCACATAGGGGGCTTCTGCCTATTCAGAAGCAAACCAGGTCAGGGGCAAGTTCCTAAGCATGCAAAAACAGATCAAAGCTCACTGCAACCAAGTCCAGGAGGTTGCCCCGACCCTGCTCCACCTCAGCAGTCAGGTAGAATCTTGTCAAGGATGGGAACAAAGGTGGTTTCAAATCCCTGTGCTCCCAGGTACAAGTTTTGTAATCATTAGCCTCCGTTTCCCTACATCAGCATAAAGGAGTGAAGTCATCTGCTGAGATTGCCACAAGGTTGGAGTAAGAGCAGCATCAACCCCCCGGGAACATCTGGCAAAAGTCTGAAGACATTTCTGGTTGTCACAATTGGGGTAGAGGCCAGGGATGATGTCAAATATCCTACAATTCACCGGACAGCCCCCACAACAAAGAGTCAGCCCAAAATGTCAACAGTGTCGAAGGCCAGAGACTGTATCAGAGAGACCACAGGCGCACAGGAAGCCTGTGTGTCTGTCCCCTCTCTGTGACCAGATGCACCTGCAGGCACCGAACTGCAGGGTGTGATCAGCCTCGTATGACCACTCGCTGAGCATGCCCCCAACAGGCCTCTGCCCACACCAGCATCTCACCAGGAGGCCCTGCTGTTTCAGTCTGTTTGGGTTGTTGCAACACAACACCACAGACTGGAAGGCTAAAGCCACAAACACTTCTCACAGCTCTAGGAGCTGGGAAGCCCAAGATCAAGGAGCCAGCAGATTCAGTGTCTTGTGAGAGCCCACTGCCTGGTACATAGAGGGCCATCTTTTCACTGTGTTAAAAGCTGCAAAAGGCCATGGAACTCTCTGCTCTCTGGAGTCTCCTTTGAAAGTGCAAGTGTGAGTCACTAAGTTGTGTCCAACTCTGCAACCCTATGGACTGCAACCCACCAGACTTCTCTGTCCATGGAATTCCCCAGGCAAGAATACTGGAGTGGGTTGCCATGCCCTTGTCCAGGAGATCTTCCCGACCCAGGGATTGAACTCGGGTCTCCTGAATTGCCGGTGGATTCGTTACCATCTGAGCTACCAGGGAAGCCCTTTACAAACATGCTAATCCCATTTATGAGGGCTCCACCCTCATGACCTCATCACCAACTCCCAAAGGTCTCACCTCCAAATCCTGCCATACTGGGAATTAGGTTTTAATATATGAATTGGGGGAGGATAACAACATTCAGTCCATAGTACCTATCTTCCAGTGCTTATTAAGGTCCTTCTTTGACACCTGAATTCAAACCTCATGGCAAGAAGACTCCACCTGTCTTCTCCACTGTTGGCTGTGTCCATCCCGCTGCACTGGGAGTCTTCAGCAGCACCCATTGCAGCGTGCCCCTGGCGGAGGCTTTCTCCTTTCACAGGGCCACTCCTTCCAGCCGGCATTAAACATCAGCACCAGGTGTTGCCTCCTAAGGAGAAAACTTGAAAAGGAGTAGGCTTCTTAGGCTGGCAAATCCAGAGTCCAAATTGTATGGCTTCCTCCTGATTGTCTGGCTTTTCTCATCTACAAAACAGGCACCTTTGAATCCATGTGTCAGGCTCCCCCACCCCTCCCCAAGCAATGAGACACTGTTCTGACATGTTGCTTAGAGCCAGTGATAAAATACCACTATTTCTCATACACAGCTTAGCTGAGTTTCATCAGTTGATGCTAAATCCATCTCTGTCTTTTGAGCAGAGTGATGTTTCTGTTTTCTGCTTCCTTGAGAGCCAAGCGTATTGTCAGGTAGGGCAGGATGGCATCGGGCTTCCAGGTGTGTATCTGGAAGAGGTCATGTCCTTCCTGAGATGCCTAACTCTCATGTCTCTCTCCCTGAACAAAGCCAAAGAACTTCTCCTTTCACTAGCAGAGGTTTTGCAGCATGAAGTCCCCACCTCTCCTTGTCTGAGCCTACCTCTTGAGTATGAGCCTGCCACCTGAGAGAAACCCTGGGCCGCCTGCACTGGCGCTACACTTTATCTTTGGCCTATTTATGGGAACAAGGAGAGTCTACAGTCATCGTCTAAAGAAACAAAGGAACTTATAGCTCTTGACTCTCAGCTGTAATTTCCAGGACACCCAGTGATTCCAAAAGGAGGTCACAGGGACAGCTGGCTCAGAGTGTGAGCAGGAGACATTCACTTCTAGCCACTGTGGCAAGTCCAGCAGGGTCAAGGGCACACACGCTAGCCACACAGACCCCCACTCCCCCACCAGGGCCTCCTTCATCTAATTCACAGCGCACTGTTTTATGAATTTCACTCAGAAACACTGAACCGGGTATGGGGGAAGCTGGGGAAACGCTGGTGGAAGAGCAGGAGAGGATGCACGCATTTTATCTGTTAGGAGGACCACCCAGGATGTCTCATGCAGGTCCTGCTTGTTTAGAGTTCTACTCTTGATGGGGGTTAGGGAGAATGCCTTCTGTCCCTGAACAAACCCAGCAACCCCACATTTCAGAGCAGACTGAATGTGCCCCATTTTATTACCCTGTTATGTTCCAGAAGGTCCCCAAATCCTCTCCCTCCACCTCTGTGAAAATCTCTCCATGAATCCTTGCTCCAAAAGTCACGTGACCAAGCAGAAGACGCCTGTGAGAACTTGAGCAGCTTACCCTAAAGATCCTTCTAAAATGTGCAGCTGTCCCAAGACAGGGGATGGCTTAGGAGGCAGCCAGGGTCCCATCCCTGAGAGCATCAAGTCGAGGGGAGCTAAGGATGTAGAGGAGACCACAGAGGCCTACAGCAGAGAGTAATCCACAGACACGGCCAGCTGACAGCTGAGGTATTTGATTTCGGTGACTCAGAGTTTCACCACTGCTGAGGGGGCTGGTGGTCACAGCTACGTCTCATCAGGCTTAATATGTAAAACATCATTCAGAAAGCTACAGTTGCAAACAGACCCAAGGCTGATTGACAGCAAGGACGATGGCGCAAAACCCCAGAGGCTGGGCTTTCCCAGGCAGTCTGCTCTCGCTCGCTCCTGTCCCACGGTCCCGTCTGTGACACAGGGACAACGGCTTCTGCCTTGCTTGTCCGTTGTGAAGATCAGAGTAGAGGGGGATTCAGAAAAAGGTGAGCCAAACCCTTAAGCACTGAAGGAACGAAGGGGTGATGCCTAGAGGAAGGAGGACCATTTTCAGGCTGCTCCTGCTGGAAGCTTCCCTCATGCTCCCTGACCTGGTCAACCCTGCCATTAGCTCTCAGGGCACCATGTCCCCATCTTCCACTCACTGTGGACAACATCCTGCATTTCTCCACTGATTCTTTAGTCTGTGTTTGTCTCACAGATTCGACTATGAACACAGAGCAGGCAGCAGCCGGTTTCTCTGTGTTTGCTGATGTCGTTCGTTCTTACCATGGCCTTTCAGCACAGGTCCTGATAGACGTCAAATGGCTGAACACATGAATAAGCGCAAGCTCCACCGTGTTGGAAATAAACTGCCGCAAACCACCCCCAATCATTCCCCGTGTTTCATTACAGAGGTGTCCGCAGGCTAGATAACCAACAGTGAGCCTCTCTTAGTGACCATTATCTCTCCCTGAAATTTAGCAGGTTAATGAAGGTGGCCAGTATTTATTCTATTTCTTGGGGCTATGGAATCTTCCCTTATCTGCAAATGACTTAAAAATTATTGTGTAGGCATCCTGAAACATTCAGCAACTTTATTAGGCTTGCTCTTAAAGTCGAAAGGAGGAAAAATAATAAAAGTTGGTTCGGCTTGGAGTTTACAGCCACCATATTTATAAAAGCAAAGCCTAAATCTGGAATTTGGGGTGAGTTTTAAAAGAAACACGAGTACTGTGTGTTAAATACTACTTTGTGCCAGTGGCACTGGATACGGAGATGATTAATCCTTAAATATGTGGAAATCTCAAGATCTGTGCCCCTTTAATTAAGAGTCTAGTGGTTTCCAGCAAGTATGTGATGCATGTGAAGTGAAAGTCACTCAGTCGTGTCCGACTCTTTGTGACCCCAGTCCATGGAATTCTCCAGGCAAGAATACTGAGGGGTAGCCTTTCCCTTCTCCAGAGGATCTTCCCAACCCAGGGATCAAACCCAGGTCTTCGCATTGCAGGTGGATTCTTTACCAGCTGAGCCACAAGGGAAGACCAAGAATACCGGAGTGGGTAGCCTATCCCTTCTCCAGGGGAGCTTCCCAACCCAGGGATCAAACCCAGGTCTCCCACATTGCAGTCGATTCTTTACCAACTGAGCTATCAACCAAGTATGTGCCCTACTGTTATTACATTCATGGGGTAAATGGTGCTTTGTGTTCTCCTGTCATTTCTTATAGCCAATTCCATTTACTCCAAACTTTCTGAGCAAAAAATAAAGTTCACAAAACAGTGCTTTTTCTTTAATTCTGTGTGTGTGTGTGTGTGTTCTTCATCCCAGGTGAAATTCCCCCTCTTTCTGCAGTGAGTGTTGGACAGTGGCCTCATTAACTGGTTTACATGCCCATTTGGCAGGGGAACAGGTGAGCAGCACAGAAGTAATGGTGCTTGGATGAAGAAAGTCACAAAAAGTGAGTTCTTTAAAGGTCCCATATGATCAAACAATTACTCTCTTTGTAGTTCATATTTTAGAATAAATAGTATTTACCCTAGACTGCATTTTTTTTTCGTCTCTGTCTGCCTCGGCCAACTGCATGTCGGTCCCCTTTCTCCCCGATGAAATTTCATCCCTCCAGGAACTCTGTTTGTGAGGAGAAGCTGCTGAGCTCTGGCCAAAATGTAAAAGGCCTGCACTTTCTGCTCCTCATCCTGCATCAAGTCCTCATTTTCAAACACGATACCTTTCCCTGATAGCCTGCTGCACTCCACTGCCTCTCTCTCCACGCTAATTCAGAGGTTATAGCTCCTTCACTTTATAATATTTACCAAGGGTGCGGACGAGATGGCCTCCCACTTTAATTGGATTTCCAATTTTCAGAGGCCATTATTCAGTTCCCCACTCCGATGTCCTCATTCTCACTGCTTCTGAGTGTCGGTAATAAAGGGGCAACAGAGCACATGGACAAAACCAAGGCCCCCAAGCTGGAAGTTTGGGAACTGCGGAAATCTCAGCATCCCAGCTGGAAGTCTGGGGACTAATTGCATTGCTGAAACATGGCCCGATTTGAAAACTGTAACCAGAAACAACAAAGAATATGTGGGTCTGTCTGTCTGCAGCATCACAGGCACTCATGGCCTGAAAAAAGTGTGTTTTTATTGAGACAAAAGGAACAAGTTGTGTTTTGGAGGCTCCTCTGAAAAATACAAGGTGGTAAGCATGTCATCCCAGGTGGCTCAGTGGTTAAAGAATCCTTCTGCAATGCAGGAGACACAGGAGATGCAGGTTCGATCCCTGGGTCAGGAAGATCCCCTGGAGGAGGGCATGGCAACCCACTCCAGTGTGCCTAGAGAATCCCATAGACAGAGGAGCCTGGTGGGCTACATAGTCCATGGGGTTGCAAACAGTTGGACACAACTGAAGCGACTGAGCACATACTCAAGTCAAGCGTGAACCTGACCAATTTCAAGTTCCATATAATTAGGAGCAGCCCTTGAAATCCAGACCAAGTGGAAAGTGAAAGGGCAGTAAGACATATTCCTGCAATCTGTTCTATTCTAGGCAAAAGTCTTGACCCCGAGACTTGGGAGATGGAGCCTCCTCCAGGTCTCTATCTACATTGAGAAGGAATCTATCACTGGCCCCTTCCCTCAAGATGATGGATGGATTTACTGAATATGCTGAAATCCATGCTGCAAGGAGAACTTGATGCATGTGACTCCACAAACTGAAATGAACAGACCACACAGACAGCATGGTGGGCTGGGAGACTGGACCGCGCTCCTAACTGCGAGGTCAGGCTCGGCAGCACTGGTAGAACCTGGGACCTGACAGAAACGCAAAATCTCAGGCCCTGGCCCAGACCTCCTGAATCCGAATCTGTGTTCTAACAAACCAGCATTTTAAAGCATTGCTCCAAAGCATGTCTGATCATCTACAACCCACGTAGGGGAGGGTGTGCAAGTTCATTTTTCTTTTCCTTTTTATAAAATTGATGTATGGTTCATTTACAATGTTGTGTTGGTTTCAAGTATACAGAAAAGTGATTCAGTTGTACATATAAATTATTTTTCAGATTCTTTTCCATTATAGGTTAAGATATTGAGTATAGGTCCCTGTGCTGTATTTAATATATATATATATATATTGTACTGTGTTTATTATATATATATAGTATTATTATATATATTTATTATTTATTATATATATATATTATATATATATAGTACTTTATTATATATATTATATTATTTTATATATATATTTTATATATATATATTATATATATATAGTACTGTGTTTATTATATATATTATTTTATTTATATATTATATATTATATATATATTATATATTTTTTATTATATATATATTTATTATATATTTATTATATATATATTTTATTTATTATATATAGTACTTTATTATATATATTATTTTATTATATTATATATATATTTTATTTTATTATATATATTTATTTATTTTATTATATATATTTATATTTATTATTTATTTATTATTTATTATATATATTATATATATATAGTATATATATTATATATACTTTTATATTTATTTATATATATTTATTATTATATATATATAGTTTATTATATATATATAGTAGTGTATATATAGGAGAAGGCAATGGCAACCCACTCCAGTACTCTTGCCTGGAAAATCCCATGGATGGAAGAGCCTGGTGTGCTGCAGTCCATGGGGTTGCTGGGAGTTGGACACGACTGAGCAACTTCACTTTCACTTTTCACCTTCATGCCTTGGAGAAGGAAATGGCAACCTACTCCTGTGTTCTTGCCTGGAGAATCCCAGGGAAGGTGGAGCCTTGTTGGGCTGCCGTCTATGGGGTCGCACAGAGTCGGACACAATTGAAGCAACTTGGCAGCAGCAGCAGCAGTGTGTATATGTTAATACCAAACTCATTTCTCCTTTTCAGCCCAAACCCACTGATATACCAAAAGGAATATACTTTTGGTAAATAGAACTTTGTTTTTCATGTCTGTGAGTCTATTTGTTTTGTAAACAAGTTACTTTGTATCATGGACATAGGAGCCTGGTGGGCTACAGTTCATGGGGTCGCAAAGAGTTGGACATGACTGAACACAGACCCTCCCTCCTTCTCCTCATTTGTATCGTCTTTTTAGATGCCACCTATAAGTGATATCCTATGATATTTGTCTTTGGCTTAGTATGATAATCAAAGTATGATAATCTCTAGGTCCATCCATGTTGTTGCAAATGGCATTATTTCACTGTTATGGCTGAGTAACATTCCATTGTATATATGTACCACATCTTCTTTATCCACTCATCTGTTGATGGACACTTAGGTTTCTTTCACGTCTTGGCTATTATGAATAGTACAATGAACATTTGGCCCAGTTCACCAGCTTCTAGAATGTGGGCTCCAAAAAGATGATGCATCTTTAACCCCTTCTCTAGTAGGCCCTCAATAAATATGCTTTGAAAGAGTGAATGGGTGCCCCTGAGACGCTTGTTCCCCATGGTGTGTATGCACTGGACTATCCATTTCTGGCTAGAGGACTCATGTTCCTAACTCTTCAGATTTGCTTCTAGTTGCCAACCTGTGAGGTCCCCCTGTTTATGGTCCAACCACAGGACTGTACAGCAACTATGGCTACAGTGTGAGCCCTGGGGCAAGCTTCCACTTTCACCTCAGTATTGTTAACCCCCTTTTGCTAGCACGAGTCACTTCCTGTTTGCTATCAAAAGCACAGAACACAGAGGTAAGTCACATCCTGTGTGACACTACTGAGCTTCCCAGTACAGAGCCATGACCCACCTGTAGCCTATTACACGTCCCTTTTCCATCATTAACCACCGACTTGACTGTGGTCACTCTATCCAAGTACCAGTGATAATAGAACACAGAATAAGCTTTCCTGCTTCCTGCATTGCACTTTCCAAAGTGGAATGGAGGCATCTCTTTCTAACCAGAGTTGGCTTCATTGCAGGCTATCAGGCTACCATAAAACAAAGCAAAATAAAAACAATCCCCCTGCCCCACCTGTCTCCAGGTACTGGAAGGGAGAATAACAGTGTGAAGTGAGGAGAGCATCTAGGGCACAGCTAGGTTTGTTTCATCTTTTTTTTTTCAATTTCGTGTAAGGAGTGCATGGAGATCTCAAAGAGAGGACACCCATTATTTTTTAGTTTGATCGTTTCGAATGCCTCACACAGAGGGTAAGAGGGCCTCTTTAGCCTTCTCTCCAAATCTGAAGTTTGCTCCCACTCACCACAGACTGTCATAGCCATGGCCAGCTCCGCCCACCCCGAAGGCCCACTTCAGTGCCCTGACTCTCCTCACAGGATGGTGTCCTGCACAGGCTGCCCCTCCTCCCAAATATGACTCTTCATTTCCCATCCCCCTCGCTGACTCACATTCCCTCAGAATGTGTCTGCAGTTTCCCATTTGCCCCTGACTAGGAGACATGGTGAACTCATTGAAAAAGTATGGATTTTAGAGTTAGAAGCCAGTGGTTTAAAATCCCTGCCCTGTCTCCTGGTTGTCAAATAATGTTGGGGAACTCATTTATCATCATTATGTCTCCATTTCATCCTCCATAGAGTGGAAGTAACAGTATATACCACAAAGGCTGCTCTGTCCATATAAGGTCCACAGGATAATGGTTAGTGCACAGTGACTGCTCCCCTCCCACCCACCAGGCCCTGCCCTTCAAGCTCCTGGAGAGTCTGCATACATCAGGCCTGCCTATCCGGGGGCAGGAGGGGCTTACAGAAGCCCCCCCTCACCTCATATGTCAGATGAGGCACAACTCTGTCTCCGACCTTTATCTTTCTGACTGTCATATAAAACGTGCAAGCCATCTTGAAAGCCAATGAATGGAATCCTAAAGCCTAGGAGGGAAAGTGTATTCTAGAGAAGAGAGACACCAGTTTTCCAACCAGACAGAGCAAGCGAGACCTCTGACAAGTTGTGTGACCTCAGGCAACTTCCCTGAGCTTTCTGAACTTCCGGCTCCTCATCTGTAGAATGGGGATACCTGTGGTGCCTTGCACAGCCTGCCGTGGGATCAAGTAAGTGTGTTAAAATATTAAAAAACAGCAAGTCCCTAACTGGGGATAAGTAACTGAGAGTTTGTCCTGTCTCCTAACTTTTCGTTAAAGGTCAAGGAGCCTGGATGTGGAGGAGACTGCATCAGAACCTGCTCCTCAGGCAGTGACAGTTACTCCTGAGCCGTCAGCCCAGGAGCAGGAGCGATCACTTGAGCTATTCATTAGCATAAACATTTCACAACAATGTCATTTTAATTCTCCCCAAAGAGCACCTGTTATCTATCCCACAAATTGGACCCTCCACAGCATAAATCAAGAACACTTCCCATGAAGAAGTGCCCTTCCCCCAAATAAGGCAAATATTAAACAAAGCCAAAGCAAAAAAAAAACCCAGACACAGAACAGAAACATCCCACACTGTGACTTTAATAGCTGATCAACTGCAGATCAAGAGCTTTAATTTCTCCTTGACTCTGGGTTGACAGGAGACACTGAGTCCCCACTCTCTTAGAGATGATTGCTTTGGTGAAAAAACAAAGGCTCTCTTCATCAGACCTTGGCCAGTCCACACCCACAAACTTGGGACTCCTCCAGAGAAATATCCAGATTGTGAAGCATGCCACCACATGTCTAGATGACCCCACATAACAGAGATGCACAGAGCCCACCACCCCAACCCATGGCCAAGTTGCACTGAGCAAAACGTGATGCTGTTTCCCTGAGTAGATTGTGAGTTATTCAAGGACACAAGGCATGCCTTGTCCATTCTGGGATCCAGGTCCAGCCCAGGTACTCAGTAAAATTTGCTGAATTAATACCCTCGGCAAACAAAAGGTGGTTAGGGTACAGTCTTCCTTTCCTGCAGGCTTGGCATTCACCGTGCAGTTTCCTCTGCTGACCGTTAATGAAGATCACAAACTTGTAACTCTATCAGACCCAGCTAACGGCCACCTTCTCTTTGAGTCTGCCTCTGGTATTTTGCAGGAAGACAAGATAATTTATAATAATCCTCACTTCTTCCAGTTCCACCTAGAACTTTTTCTACATCACAGGCGTGGCCCATTTTATATGACAGCATCTGTGCTCTCAGCTGATGAAGTGGAGACACTGTGGTTGTGTATGCCTGGGAGAGGATGGGGACATAGAGATATCATGTCCTTCAGAGCCAAGCAGGTGAGATTTGAATCAGGCTCTGCCAGATAATAGCTGAACGGCCTTTAGAAAGTGACTTAGCTTCTCCATAAAATCCTATGCTATAATACTATGTATTTCATGTGTGTGTGCTAAGTCGCTTCCGTCCTGTCTGACTCTGTGCAACTCCATGGACTGTGGCCCACCAGTCTCCTCTGCCTATGGGATTCTCCAGCAAGAATACCGGAGTGGGTTGCTATTTCCTTCTGCAAAGGCAGCCACCTACAAACCAAAGACAGAGGCCCCAGAAGCCACCCCAGCTTGATCCCACACTTCCAGTCCCCAGAACTGCAAGAAAATAAATGTGTATTGTTTAAGTCACCCAGTCTGTGATTGCAGCCCCAGAGGACTAACGCAGTGGTCCACGGTTCCATCTGAAATGACGTTAGGGAACCACTGAGGGAAACTTCCCACTGTGGAAGTTTCAGGACCGCTTGCCTGAGTTGTCTCACATCAGGAGGTCCTGATGAGGAACATGGTACCAGAAGAAGTTGGGAGGGGCCAAAGGAGGGAGGAGACGACCAACTGCCCAGAGTGCTTTTCGTTAGAATCTGCCTTGGCTGATTGATGCTCCACCAGGAAGGACCCTGAGTGGACCTAAGAGCCAAGCAAGATGACCGGCCAGAGACAACCTGGACACTAACAGCGTCACCATAAACCCTGAGACTGCGAGCCACATGGCAAAACAGTTCCCCCTGGGGTCCCTTACCCTACTGATCTCCGCCCGGGCACCCCTTCCCAGTAAAGTCTCTGCTTTGTCAGCATGTGTGTCTCCTCAGACACTTCATTTCCTACTGCTAGACGAGACCCCACTCTCAGGCCTGGAAAGGGTCCCTCTTGCTGCAACAACAGTACGTATGACACGGGGCACGGTCAGGTTGACAAGAAGGATATAGAGCTGAAAACCACCATGCCTGCCGCAGCAGACACACATCACACAGACATCTGACGTCAGCCGTCCCACCCCCACCATCTGTACTTGACACAGTGGAACACTCAGACCTTCCACTCCTCCAGTCCTCCCTCGGGAAAGAAACATACCAGTTTCCATTGCTCTAAGATGGGGAAAGCGGGGAGCTTGTCTCTATAGTGCTGCAATGTGTCATTTTCATGGTTTGGCTTTTAAGAGATTGTTTAACTCACATAGAATATTTGTTCAGTTTGACCTAAGCAGTCAACTTGGCAGCTCTGAGAGCCCTGTTCCCATGTGGGGCAACACTGTTATCGCTTGAAGCCAGGAAGTTTGCGCTTCAGGGCACAGGGGAGCCCCATAAAGATGACACGGACGCATCGCCATGCTTCTGATCATTGAGCTCAGCTGTCTCTGAGAGCTTGGGATGCGTGTGACATCTGCGGCGCTGCTAGGACAATTCCCCACGTCCCTCTGTAACCTGATGCCTTTGTCATACTGGAGAGCTCCAGCCAGGAGGGGAGGCACTAATTGAAGGCACGTGGTTTCCATTCCCCCGGGGGAGGAAACGCATTTGATGGCTTCCTACATCTCCGTCAATCAACAGGCACAGGTATTGGCGGTAAGCTGAGCGGAGGACACCGAGGTGGTTGTAGAAAAATACAGAAGTTCGAAGAAACAAATATCCCACTGGCAACATTATTATGAATCAGATAAAGGAAAGAAGATCTGGGGTAAGAAGGTGCATTCCTTGGAAGTGATTATATGATCAACTGTGCCCTGCACAAATATAGCTCCTTACTCCATAATGATGAGTTTATGGCTTCTCTTAGTTTAGCCTACGGTTCTGCGACCTTTATTTCTGCCTACTTGTTGCTAGGGAGTTAATTCTGACGGGCAATGCTGGACATTAAATACAGGCGCGTACCACCACACACAGGCATGCACACTCACCTAAGTTAATTTCCCCTGCTGTGGCTGTGTTCTCAGATATTTTCAACCAACCCTCCTTCCAATCTTCTCTTCAACTGCCACAAAGCAGAGAGTCGAGTGCTTGACATTTCCTTTGAATTAAGCCCGCAAGTTAAGTGGACATTTTCCCTTAGATAGATGGCAATTCCACACCTCCCCTCAGCTCATCACGCCAGAAAACGGGGATTTCACCTGGTCCTTTCATACGCACACACTCGGCTTGAAATTTCCCAGCAGGTCCTCAATAAAGAAATAGCCCTGATTGCTCATTAAAAGCAAGAGATAAAGCAATTAAAATACAAAAGGCAGAGCAAAGCTTGACACTTGCAAGTGGAAAGTGAAGCAAGCATTGTTGAAGATAGGGAAGAGTTCTGGACAGTGTGGGCAGCAGAGTCAAGAGCCCTAGTCCGTGACTCACAGATGCAAACAGATGCAGAGAGGAGAGGAAAATGACAGCGAAAGGGGGAGGTGGGAACCCTGGCAGGCCTGGTGCTCAGCATTCTTTGTTCATTTTCTTTATAGGCATCTAAACTCATTTAATTCATGAAATGCGCTAGATGTGAAATACTACTTATTTTTTAAAATGTCCTCCTTTCTTTTCTTCTCTCCAAAGCTCATATACGACAGGACAGACTTCAAAAGCATGTAAGGTGTGGGACATCCCTGGTAGTCCAGTGGTTACGGTGCCATGCTGCCAAGGCTGGGGGCGTGGGTTTGATCCCTGGCTGAGGAACTAAGATCCCACATGCAGTGCAGCATGGGCAAAAGATTTTTTTTTTTTTTTTAAGCATGTTAAGCTGTTCAGTAGAACAGAAGGCCCCCTGCTTAGAAGGACCACTACTGATTTGACATTCTACTGTGGCCATCTTGAGCTTCCTAATTTCTGAACAAGGGACCCCACATTTCTATTTTGTACTGCCCTGGAGGAGGGAATGGCAACCCACTCCAGTATCCTTGCCTAGAGGATCCCATGGACAGAGGAGCCTGGCGGGCTACAGTCCATAGGGTCACACAGAGTTGGACACGACTGAAGCGACTTAGCACGCACGCATGTGGTAAATTATGAAGCCAGTCCTGCTCCTAGAATAAAAGACTGTCCAGCCCTGGTTTGTCCTTTTCAAACCCTCCGCCAGGATCCCAGATGGGACTCACCAGCTACTCCTGCCAGCAGCCCCCATCCTTCCCAGCTGCACTCGGTTCTTCTCTGGTCTGTGGGACAGACCTTCTGTTGGTATCACTTGCCAACAGGATCAGGGTTAACTTGAAAGAGGGTCCAGGATTTGTTGCAAATTAGCATAAGAATTTCTGGATGGCATTTCTCTGGAGGATTTTTGGTTGGCCTGAAGTATTTGTGGGGAAGGATTCTCTCTTCAAATTGTTCTGCTCCTGGGTAAGTAGCAGAGAACCACTATCACCACAGAGCAATTGTCCCAGGCAAGGCAAATTCATCCTAGGTGTTAATTAGCTCAATATTTATCTCATCTAATATGCAAATTAAGACACTGTGGTCTCATTAGCGTCATCTGTGTTTCCTTTAAGCAAAACTAAATCTCTTGCCAATGCAAGAAAAGGAGGGAAAAAAATAAACACCAAACATCAGTATTTCTCTTTGAAGCTAATGAGGGTGTGATATGGCTCTTTCTTTGTTAGGAGGTAGCAAGTTAGGAAAAATACATTTTAAATATGCTAAGTGTGGCTTGACCTCATCTATTGGAGGCAAGAACACAGCCTTGACTAGTTACTGGGCTTTCTGCAGCTAGCTTGTCCAGAAGACTGCGGCTCCAAGAGGTGGTGGGTGGCAGGTGAATCTGCAACAAACCCCAGACAAGGAGATGAACAAAGGACGGAGATGTAGCCTTCAAGAACCCACTCAGCAGATAGATATGGCATTGCCTCAATGATAAGAGAGGGAAGAAATACATTTCCTTAATTCGATGCATCTTAAGAAAATGTGTCTCAAGTTGGAAAAGAACAGATATTTCAGCTCAAAAATATCTTGTCCTTCCAGCTTCCCATTCTAAGATTTAAGAATTTATAGGGACAATAATCAAACCATCATCAAATACCCACATTGGGCCCCCAAAGTCAGATTCTGTGTGCTGGTGGTACAACAATTACAGAGCCAGGACTTGAGGAGTAACTTGAATGTTCAGGGCCTCCGGCAGAGTGCTGAGAATTCTGCACACATGAGCTCTGATCTTCACAATAATTCTGAAAGGCATCGTTTCTTCTTTTTCACAGATGATGCCACTGTGGTTCAGGGTGCTGAGGTCACCTGTCCAAGGTCAGGCAGCTAAAACCTGGCCCGGGTGGAATGAAAAGATAAGAAGAACCTGACAGGCCATGGGGAACACAGCCTAATTAGCAAGGTGTCCCAGGCGCGGTGATAACAGGTTGAAAGGATGTGTGACCAGGCGGCGGTCCTGAAAGCTCAGGCCGTGTGGATCTCCAGAATTCTGAGGCACCCAGCTCAGTGAGGCTCCTCACTGCCCCCCTTCCCAATCGTCAAAAATCATTCCAAACCCACAGTGTGCCCTCCGGGGCAGGCCAGAGACCCGTCTGCATGCCAACACCTCTGGGAACTAAAAACCCCTCCCCAAGTGGACCAACACTGAATTCCATGTGTCACAAACTGTCCAGTGTCGCAACTGTGATTCAAGGGGAACTCCCGGCTGAAGCCCACAAGGGGCAGGCGGGGGCATCAAAGCAGCCGTCCTCGGCTCCCAGGGGACCTGGGAGAAAGCGGTCTTGACCTTTGCGTGACCCATGGCCCATGGGTGTCGTGCTATGAACTGTGCCTTCACCCTAAGGCTGAGCAGCTGGGCAGAAGGGAGACACGTGAATGGGCCGAGGCCGTGAGGGAGCATGAGAAAGCACTGCCGTCCACACCAACGTCTCATAACCAACAAGGGGCACGTGGACCACCAGTCAGTGGCATGGGCAGATGCTCCCAGATTCTGGAGACACGGCCCTCTCTCCTATCTCCTAAGGATGCCTGTAACATGTCCAACGGCTTTCCCTTGCATCACTGCCCAGAAGCTCCCAAAACAGGCAATCAAAGGTGTCCCTACTTGACAGGAATATCAGGCTCCCAAAGGCAAAGCGTCTGCTGGAGCTAACCAAGGCAGCCTGTGAGAAGAAGCTGCGTCTGGGCTGTCTCTTCTATTCCAGTTCCCACATGAAGATGCCACCTGTCTCCCTCCTGGGGTTGTCATGGGGTCCATCGGAAGTAGGGGAATTTTGTCCCCATTGTAGGGGTGGAGAAACTGAGAGTTAGAGACAGAGGAAAGGGAACAGGAAAGGAGTTCTTGCTGAGCGCCTGATGCTGAAGACTATATACAGGTATAGTCTTGTTGCTTAGTTGCTAAATTGTGTCTCTTTCCAACCCCATGGATTGTAGCCTGGCAGGCATATCTGTCCATGGGATTTCCCAGGCACGAATACTAGACCTGGTTGCTATTTCCTTCTCTAGGGTATCTTCCCAATCCAGAGACTGAACGCACATCTCCTGTGTCTCCTGCATTGAAGGCGGATTCTTTACCCACTGATCCATCAAGGAAGATGTCTGTACATCTCACAACTGATAACGTATTTAGGATTTTTTTCATTTGATAAACCCTTTAACATAAACTTGAGTGGTCACCTTGGGTTTCTTCATAATTATAACTTAAACTATGTAGTATCTCATACATAATGAAATATATATTAGGTATGTGAAAGAAATTTTTAAAAAATCATAAAACCTATCCTCAGAGCTGACCACTGTGCCTGAAGAGCACTGTTACTAAAGTGCTGAAACCTTCTCAGTGTTCTTCTCTCCTTCCACCTCTGCCTTCTCGCTGCCAGAATTAAGCCCCATCCTGAAATCCTGCATTCACAGATTGCCAGATTGCTTATAGATACATAATACATACATATTGATATATCATAGATGTACACACCTCATATGCATATCAATGTATCCCTTGAAGATACATCATTTAGCTTTTATTGTTTATGTACTTTACAAACCTAGACAGCGTATTAAAAAGCAGAAACATTACTTTGCCAACAAAGGTCCGTCTAGTCAAGGCTATGGTTTTTCCAATAGTCAAGTATGGATGTGAGAGTTGGACTATAAAGAAAGCTGAATGCCAAAGAATTGATGCTTTTGAACTGTGGTGTTGGAGAAGACTCTTAGAAGTCCTTTGGACTGCAAGATCCAACCAGTCCATCCTAAAGGAAATCAGTCCTGGGTGTTCACTGGAAGGACTGATGTTGAAGCTGAAACTCCAATATTTTGGCCACCTGATGGGAAGAGTTGATTGATTGATTTGAAAAGACCCTGATTTTAGGAAAGATTGAAGGCAGGAGGAGAAGGGGACAACAGAGGATGAGATGGTTGGATGGCATCACCGACTCAATGGACATGAGTCTGGGTAAACTCGGGGAGTAGGTGATGGACAGGGAGGCCTGGCGTGCTGCGGTTCATGGGGTCGCAAAGAGTCAGACGACTGAGCGATTGAACTGAACTTTACAAAAGTGGCATCATACCATGCGTGGCCTCATGCATCCCATTTTTTGAACATTATGCTGTATTTTTCAAATAGTCTCAATAATGACAAAAAAGGGGAATTTCACCTAGCAATGGACTCTGTGAAACTAATTTTAATGAGAGTTCATGAAAATTGTACTGTATTGCAGTGGATGCTATAGATTCTATCGAGTCATCCAATCCTGCCCCATTTTACAGAAAGACATCAAGTCTGGAGGGATTAAGGAATTTTGTCTCAGTTGAGCCTAGGAGCCAGGATGTGGCCCCAAGGCTGCCGAGTGCCCCCTGGAGGAAGCACACTGCAGAACCTCTAGCAGGCAGAGTATGGGCTCCTTGGAAAGAAGGCAGAAATGTCGCTTTGCTGACAAAGGTCCATATAGTCAAAGCTATTGTTTTTCCAGCAGTCACGTATGGATGTGAGATTTGGGCCACAAAGAAGGCTGAGCAAGGAAGAATTGATGCTTTCGAATGTGGTGCTGGAGAAGACTCTTGAGAGTCCCTTGGACTGCAAGGAGACAAAACTAGTCGATCCTAAAGGAAACCCTAAAGTCAATCCTAAAGGAACTCCTTATTGCAAAATTCAGACTTAAATTGAAGAAAGTAAGGGAAATCACTAGACCATTCAGGTATGACCTAAATTAAATCCCTTACGATTATACAGTGGAAGTGACAAATAGATTCAAGGGATTAGATCTGATAGACAGAGTGCCTGAAGAACTATGGACGGACGTTCGTGACATTGTACAGGAGGCGGTGATAGAGACCTTCCCGAAGAAAAAGAAATGCAAAAAGGCAAAATGCTTGTCTGAGGAGGCCTTACAAATAGCTGTGAATAGAAGAGAAGCAAAAGGCAAAGGAGGAAAGGAAAGATATACCCATTTGAATGCAGCATTCCAAAGAATAGCAAGGAGAGATAAGAAAGCCTTCCTCAGTGATCAATGCAAAGAAATAGAGGAAAACAATAGAATGAGAAAGACTAGAGATCTCTTTAAGAAAATCAGAGATACCAAGAGAACTTTTCATGCAAAGATGGGCACAATAAAGGACAGAAATGGTATGGACCTAAAAGAAGCAGATGGTAAGAAGTGGCAAGAATACACAAAAGAACTATACAAAAAAGATCTTCATGACCCAGATAACCACGATGGTGTGCTTACCTAGAGGTAGATATCCTGGAGTGTGAAGCCAAGTGGGCCTTAGGAAGCATCACTACGAACAAAGCAAGGGGAGGTGATGGAATTCCAGTTGAGCTATTTCAAATCCTAAAAGTGGATGCTGTGAAAGTGCTGCACTCAATATGCCAGCAAATTTGGAAGACTCAGCAGTGGTCACAGGACTGGAAAAGGTCAGTTTTCATTCCAATCCCAAAGAAAGGCAATGCCAAAGAATGTTCAAATTACTGCACAGTTGCACTTATCTCACACACTACCAAAGTAATGCTCAAAATTCTCCAAGCCAAGGTTCAACAGTACATGAACCATGAAATTCCAGATGTTCAAGCTGGATTTAGAAAAGGCAGAGGAACCAGAGACCAAATTGCCAACATCAGCTGGATCATTGAAAAAGCAAGAGAGTTCCAGAAAAACATCTAGTTCTGCTTTATTGACTATGCCAAAGCCTTTGACTGTGTGGATCACAACAAACTGTGGAAAATTCTTCAAGAGATGGAAATACCAGGCCACCTGACCTGCCTCCTGAGAAATCCGTATGGAGGTCAAGAAGCAACAGTTAGAACCGGACATGGAATGGACTGGTTCCAAATTGGGAAAGGAGTACATCAAGGCTGTATATTGTTACCCTGGTTATTTAAATTATATGTAGAGTATGTCATGTGAAATGCCAAACTGGATGAAGCACAAGCTGGAATCAAGATTGCTGGGAGAAATATCAATAACCTCAGATATGCAGATGACACCACCCTTATGGCAGAAAGTGAAGAGGAACTAAAAAGCCTCTTGATGAAAGTGAAAGAGGAGAGTGGAAAAAGTAGGCTTAAAACTCCACATTCAGAAAACTAAACTCGTGGCATTTGGTCCCATCACTTCATGGCAAATAGATGAGGAAATGGTGGAAACAGTGACAGACTTTATTTGTTTGGGCGGGGGGCTCCAAAATCACTGCAGATGGTGAGTGAAGCGATGAAATTTAAAAACTCTTGCTCCTTGGAAGAAAAACTGTGACCAACCTGGACAGCATATTAAAAAGCAGAGACATTACTTTGCCAACAAAGGTCTGTCTAGTTAAAGCTATGGTTTTTGTAGTAGTCATGTATGGATGTAAGAGTTAGACCATAAAGAAAGCTGAGTGCTTAAGAATTGATGCTTTTGAACTGTGGTGTTGGAGAAGACTCTTGAGAGTCCCTTGGACTGCAAGGAGATCCAACCAGTCAATCCTCAAGGAAATCAGTCCTGAATATTCATTGGAAGGACTGATGCTGAAGCTGAAACTCCAATACTTTGGCCACCTGATGTGAAGAACAGACTCTTCGGAAAAGACCCTGATGCTGGAAAAGATTGAAGGCAGGAGGAGAAGGGGATGTCAGAGGATAAGATGGTTGGATGGCATCACTGACTCGATGGACATGAGTTTGAGCAAGCTCTGGGAGCTGGTGATGGACAGCGAAGCCTGGTGTGCTGCCGTCCATGGGGTTGCAAAGAGTCAGACATGACTGAGCAACTGAACTGAACTGAAAGGAAATCAACCCTGAATATTCATTGTAAGGACTGATGCTGAAGCTGCAACACTTTGGCCACCTGATGTGAAGAGCTGACTCCCTGGAAAAGACCCTAATGCTGGGAAAGACTGAAGGCACAAGAAGAAGAGGGCAGTGGAGGATGAGATGGTTGGATAGCATCAGTGGACATGAGTTGGAGCAAACTCCAGGAGACAGTGAAGGAGAGGGAAGCCTGGCGTGCTGTTGTCCAAGGGGTTGCAGAGAATCAGACATGACTTAGCAACTGAACAACAGTATGGAAAACGTGCCCTCCTCCTGGGGTGTGTGACGTGGATGCCCTGCCCAAGCTCCTGCTCTTACCTCTCTGTTTTGCACCCAGAACGGAGCTCGTATTCAACTTCCACCAGGACTGCATGCTTGCTTTTTAAGAAAGTTGACACTGCCCATGTACTGCCTGAGTCTTGTTTTTATTTCCTGATATCTGATTTGTGACAGTGAGTCTACTAAAAATTCCTTTCTACTCAGATGTCCTCCTCATGCAATATCATCCTGGGGAAAAATCACATTTTGCATTATTGAGAAAGCATCTCACCTGCTTGATTGTCCCCAGCACTGGAAAGAAATGTAACCACTGAGTGATAAGACAGTTTGGAAGAAGACGGTGACAAACTCTACATGAGATTTCGGCTGTTAACCAGATTTTCTTTGCTGCCATATTAATCTGAACAGGAGTTAAAATGCTGCAACAGTGAGGCAAGTGAGGAAGGGAACTTTGTTTATGGACGCTGGCAACATAGCATGTATTGAAAGGTATACTTTCCACACGTGTTCCCATGTTAACTTCTCACAGCTACCCTGGGAGGCAGCAATTTCTTAATCCCCACCTTGCCAATCAGCAAACAAGGCTCTGAGAATCGAATTGTTGTGCCAAAGGACCACAGCAGGTCAGTCTGTGGACCTGCAATTCAGATGAGTTTTCTTCTGACCTGAGCTCCTTGCACTTTCAATATTACAACTTGATGACTTACGCCCGCTTGAAGGCAAAACTCATTAAGCATCTATTCAGTGTGAAATTTGCAGATGTTCAAAGAAGTCTGAGCCTAGGGACTTTCCGATAGAGCGAACAAGCCACTCTACAAAACACAGAAAGAGCTTCATCTTACAACTTTCTCCCATTTTATGATAAGAAAAATGAGAACATGGACCTTCCTGGTAGTCCAGTGACTAAGACTTCATGCTTCCAATGCAGGGGACCTGGCTGGGTTCAATCCCTGGTCAGGGAACTAGATCCCACATGTTTCAATGAAGATGCCACAACTAAGACCTGGCCTAGCCAAATTAATTTTTAAAAAAAGGAATGAAAGAAAGAAAAATGTGAACCAAATCCCAAATTGATGAAGAGTCTTTTAGAAGCCACTCACCTCAAAGGCTCCACCTCTGGGACATATTCACTGACTGACCAAGAGGAGCTCACAACTACATCTCTATTTTTGTAACAACTTTGCATACTAAGTTAGAAAAAATAAAATGTTTAAGTAAACTTTTTATCCTTGAATAAATTTGGATTTACTGAAAGATTGCAGCAGTAATAGGGTGAGTTTCAATACGCCCTTCATCCAGCCTGTTCTAATGTTGATCTCTTCCATAATTCTCGCAACTGTCAACACTAAGACATTAACATTAGTAGAATACTATTAACTGAACTCTCATTTGGATATCAACTGTTTTTTCTAAAGTCCTTCTATTCCAGGACCCAATCCAGGATTTCAGATGCTAGTTTAATTATTTATAAATCTCTCAGCCTTGAAAACATGTCCAATGTCGGTCCACTCATGAGGGCATGAGAGTTCTCAGAAGGTAACAACCCCTGGAAAATAGCTGTTTATGTTCACCCACAAGATACATTATTTGCTAAATATATTTTAAGCAATATAGACTTAGCCAAGATATGTTAGATTGCTATTATTAATGCATAGACCTCAAGAATGGCATCAGAACCACAATGCCCATTACTCAACTCCCCATATTTCCATTAAAGTTATGAATGTTGAGAATACAAATATACAGATAGAGATCTGAGTGAGGGTAAAACACACCCACACATATGTATATAAAAACACATGCATATAGAAACATTCTCCATGACAAAGGAACATGTCAAATCTGTTGAGAAATGTTGGAGAGTTCAGTAAATGGTGTGGAAACAAGTGGCTATTCATATGACATAAGGAATTATGTAGATTCCTACCTAGCTCCTTACCTGATACAGTCACAAAAATAGGTTCTAGACTTACTAAAGCATCACACACTAAACAAGTAAAAATGTCAAATAATTAGAAAAAGCTCAGAGAAATATATTTCTAATATTAAGGTTAAGTCAGTCTTTCTAAGCACAAATGCTGTAAAGAGACCCAACAAAACAATGGGTTACAAAGTTGAATGAGAAATATTTTCAAAATCATTATAGATATAAAAAATATTGGTCATGAGAAAAAGGATTAAAGATGAGGACATATTAAAATGTCTACAAATCAGTAGGTAACAGATTAAATAAACAAGCCGACAGAAAATTACCTAAGGATTTGAACCGGCAATTCCCCCAAACAGAAGTATAAACCAACAACACACATCAGAGTATTCACCATCACTGGTAATCAGGGAGCAAAAATGCAAGCAACACAAGACACCGCTTTCACCCAAAGGGTTACCAGGGTTAAGCAAATGTGTATCAGTCTGGAGTCTGGGTGACAGAAAGGGAAACCAAGGCCTCGCTTGAGCCCACCTGTTGGAAGGAGTATCAGTGAGAGCAGCCTTACCCAAGGGTTTGGTCAGCAGCCAGCAAATGCAGGTCCCACATCTATGGATAACAACTGCTGTATCTGCAGCTCTAGCCTGACCCTAGGTGTCATGGGTTAGGAGGCAGACACCCAAGAGCTGGGCGTGACCCAGAACTGCAGTCTCAAGCCACTGATCTAGGGCACAGAGTAGAGGCAGGAACTTGACCTTACTCTGGGGCAGCAAGGTCAGACCAGGAGGAACATAAAAATCATGATTCCTGGTGAGTACTCTGTCTTCATGTCCAGGTGCTGTGTCCCAGTGTCCCCCACGATCATTCCCACCCCAAAACCAGACCCCCTGAGTCTGCTCATGAAAATGTAAGGCAGAGGGACCAGAGACCTGCAGTTGCAAGAATGGCTGAGCATGCCCCTGGAAATTTACAACCAGACCTTACAGCCTTGACCCTGCCCTCCTCCAGGCTGGTTGCCAGGTTCCACCCTCTCAGGAGGTGACTCGGGAGATTCTTTCTGAAGGAATCGCCTGCAGTTCCTCCCCTAGTCCCACACTGTTCACGACAAGCTTTATTTAAAGCCTTAATACCAAGAGGCCCTGACACGGCGCCCACCGTGAGTAATATGTTGTATGTTCCCTGTGAATCATTGCTGCTGCCCCCAGAGAAAGGCCAAAGATTGCAGGCTCCTTGTGGGTGGGGGAGGGCATTTGCATGACTTATGCGGTTTACTTAGGGCCCAGAAGTGCTTTCCCTGGGGAGGAGCCAGCTGGGTCTCCTGGTCAGACGCCCTGATCAGTAATACGCCTGAAGATTTGCTGGTAAGAAGCTGTGAGGTACTGCCCACTCTTTAGGGCAGTTTGTAGAGAGTCTAAAGATTGAAAAGGGGGTATATATAGGGATACTGAGGCCCTCAAAAATGTTCTTAAGGAAGACACTCAAAAGCCCTCCCATCCAGACTTAGTAGCCCCCTCAATGACACTGGCTTACTTAGCCAGTAAGGCTGGTGGCTGAAGGATCAAACCGAAAAATTAAGACCCATCAGTGGTGGGAGAAATCTACCTGCTAGGAAGTTGTATTTCATTCCTGACGTTGTTTAGAATTTCTGGCATGAGGTGATAACAGAAGTTGACTGATTTTTATTGAATTCTCTGCCAACAAAGTACTCTCTCATTATCTACACCTAGGACAGACCTTCCCCACTGTCCAGCCCTTGGTACGCTACTGTTCGAGACCAGGCCTAGAAAAATGAGTAATGAATGATTTAATGTATGGGAAGAGACTTCCAAAGTCTAGCTATCAGACTGTGATTAGTTATGCGTTTACCAGCTCATACTCACGTGAAATTCAGACGATGGTCTGTGTTCTGCAATTACACTGATTAGAGACACAGAAGTTGACTTGGTCCCTCCCTCTGCAGCCCCCAACCTGAGCAGACCCTCCCTGACTTTCACCTCTCAGGTGCCTCCACCACCTCCATGACAGTCTCGGAGCCACTCTACCGACCAGGCACCCCCTGGCTCAGGGCACTGTCTCCTTGCTGGTTCTCACACATCCCCTGGGGGCCTTCCAGTCTGCCCCCAGCCCTGCGGACCATGCTTTTTTCTGAATGTGCGTCTACTCATGCCATCCCCAGATGTGGCCTTTGACCACTGCCTACCACTGAGGCAGGTCGCTCCCTTCCCTCCAAACCCCACCCCCGTTCCTGGGTACAGCTGGGCTCCAGATGTGCCATTCCACACCTCCACCCTTTTAGCTAAGCTTTTCCCCTGAAAAGAAAGCCACCTGCCTTCTTCCTATTAAGCCTGCTTCCCTGGTGGCTCAGATGGTAACAAATCTCCCTGCAATGCGGGAGACAGGGGTTCCATCCCTGACTTGGAAAGACCCCCTGAAGAAGAGAATGACTACCCACTTCAGTATTCTTGCCTAGAGAATTCCATGGACAGAGGAGCCCAGCAGGCTACATTCCATGGGGTCGCAAAGAGTCAGACACATCTGAGAGACTAACACTTTTATCTTTCAAAATCCATCTCAGCTGTCCCTTCAGCACAAGGCCTTCCTCCGCTTTCCTGCACCCAGAAGTTAGCTTTTTCAGCACCACTATCTCTTGGAGGTCTTTACACAACAGTCCCCAACCATGTGTCTCATTACTGTTGAATTCACTGTCTAGACGGTTCCTGGCTTCTAGTTCATGCTCAGGAAAAGATGAAAAAGTAATGAACGTAAGGTGCGGGAATCTCTAATCCCCATAGGCCACTTGGAGTGTTGGGATTTCAAAGCTATTGATCAGTGATGGTTTCATGGAAGGTGGGGCGTGGTTCCTGGGGCCTGGGCTCTTGGCCATGGAAATGTAACCTGGTCCTCTCTGGCATGTGAACAAAGTGGGGTTGCTCCCCTTCACCCATGGGATCTCTGGGCAGACTGAGTAGAAGAGCCGGATAAGACACTGGGCACAGAGTGTGGCCCCCAGGAGGCTCCAGGACAAGTTTGGCTGGGTCCCAAATTTATGTACCATGGAAAGGGGTGGGGGCTGCTAGGAAAACTGAGCAGAAGCGGCACCTCCCAGAAACAGCCTCTTGCTGCTGTTCAGTTGCTAAGTTATATCTGACTCTTTGCAACTCCATGACTGCAGCTCACCAGGCCTCCCTGTCCCTCACTATCTCCTGGACTTTGCCCAGGTTCATGTCCATTGAATTGGTGATGCTATCCAACTGTCTCATCCTCTGTCACACCCTTCTCCTCTTGCCCTCAATCTTTCCCAACATCAGGGTCTCTTCCAGTGAGTCGGCTCTTTGCATCAGGTGGCCAAAGTTTTGGAGCTCCAGCATCAGTCCTTCCAGTGAATATTCAAGGTTGATGTTCTTTCAGATTGACTGGTTTGATCTCTTTGCTGTCCAAGGGACTCTCAAGACTCTTCTCTAGAACCACCAACCCCCTCTATGTTGCAAAAGCAAAACACTAGCCAGGCACCATGGTATATTTCTGGTGCTAAACCTTAGCGTTCATGATCGGGTTCTGGTGGAGACATTCACCACACCACCGCCAGAGAAGTTAGGCCCCACTTCTCATAAGCAGTTGGCCTGAACCTCAGGCCTCTGCAAGGAGTCACATCTGATAGGAGCCCAGGTCCTGCTCTTGAGACTGTGGTTCAAATCCCAATTCTGCCACTGACTTCCTCTGTCACCCTGGGTGAAGCACTCTCATTTCCCCTTTGCAATTTCCTCATCTGTTTAAAAAAAAATAATAATACAGGATTGGCCAGTAAGATTCCCACTGTTCCTCCCAGAAGTGACTTTCTGAGATCACTGCTCTCTTGCCTCCATCAGGATGTCCCACTTGCCCACACAGACTCGAGACATGAGTGGAAGGGGAAGGTTGGACACAGAGAGGCAGGAGGGAGCATGCATTTTCCAAAATGGGCAGAACGAAGTTTCATGGGAGTTTTACAGGACTTCTCAGAGCCTTTAATAAGCAAATATACACTGTAAGCACACTGTCTGTGAATTATCAATTGTTAAGACATGGGACCCACCATATGGCACTCTCATCTGAGCATAGAGCCTGTTATTCCCTCCAGAGGAAAGTCTCCTAGGACCAAGGGTTATGCAGAAAACATGTTCAAAAACCTCAGGAGGGCGGAAAACACTGCCAAATCTGAGCCAAATCTTGGCTCATCTGTACGTGAACTTGGGTGTGTGAAGACTTAGTTTAGTTGGATGAAAATGGAAATGTTAATCATATCTTACAGGTGTCATGTTTTTCTTGCCTTAATGTCTGTATTTTCTAATTTTTCTATAATAGGTATTTTAATACCTACATATTAAATTTACAAATAACATGTTTAGAATGTTTAGTGAAAATTCAAAGCCTTTCCCAACCCTCTAGGTTCAAGTTCTCAAAAGGAATTGAACACTTATTTTGTATCACCTTCTAGGACTTCCATGTGAACATTTTCAAACGGAAAGCAAAACATAAGGCTTTGTTTTCAGACCAGAGCATCATGACCTCCATCCAGCTCTGGAGCTTTCTATAAAAGATATGAAGGCAGCTATGTGTGTGGATGAGCCCATCACAGATGTTGGCACATGATGGGCACCCTGTAAACACCAGTTCAAAGCAAGCTCCTGCTTTGGGGTTGGACTGCCTGCACAGGGGCCCTACACTGGTTGCTTTCAGAGTTGATGACTTCCAGAAGTCGCTGCCCTGTGCAGATTCAGGAAGAAATGGATACTTTCCCAGCTCCAGCTGGTGGAGCCTCTGAAAGCAAACAACTGCAGCAGAGACATGTGCCTGTCCTCTCCGAGAGGCCACAGGGCTCCAGAGCAGAGCCTCTGCCTGCCTGGTGCCAAGAGAAATCTCTGTCCAGGAAAGTGGGAATCAGAGCAGGAACGAGAAGATGTCCACACCATCAGAGGCCAAAAGCTCACCCAACTCCTCTCCATCAAGTTTTCTCCCAACCATCCACTGGCCAAACTCAGGAAAAACTCCTCATGGATATTTACCATGGTCAAATTACTCATTTATAAAAAAGATGCTGCTACAGATGGGCAAGTCCCCACGAAATCATGCCAGGGACTCTTTAGGGCAGATCCTGCTGCTTGGCATAACAAGCCCTTATTACCGTAGCTCTGAGGGGTGCCTGCTTGCCAGAGGCCCGCTTTTAATGAACTTTGCCATCCAAAACTGGCTGAGAGAACACAAGTCAGATTTTGCCAATCAATGGGAATTGATTACTTCTCGAAAGCCAGGCCCCAGCTTGCAGGAAACACACTCGAACGCACCCAATATTTGGGGGTTAGTTTGATTTCTTGGAGAAAAAGGAGTTCTTGGCAGCCTTAGATAATGATGGATCAGCCTTTAAAAAAATCCCCAGGACACTGGAAAGAAATGGGGTTTCTGGAGGGAGCCTGGGCGGATGGAGAAAGCTTTGGCAGCCTTGGAGTTCAGATCATGCCTGGAACGCCTTCTTTTTTTTTCTTCCTTTTTTAATTCATCTACCCTTCTGTCCATTCATATATCAGAACTCCACAACACTGACTTAGAATGGACTATTCTCAGATGTGGTACCAGGCTCTGGGATGTCAAAGATGGCCCCTGTCCACTGGGACCAGGCTGTCAGGGAGTAAGTGACACGAGGCTCTCTTGGAGGAATGAGGAGGATCTACAGGAAATCAGAGGAGGGAGGGTCCATGTGGGCTGAATCTTGAAGAATGAAGGTGTGTTCTTCTGGGGAACAAGCAAGGGGAGGAAAGTTCTCCTTGACCTCCAAGGCTTCACAGAATCCCCACCACAGAAATCAACACTTTTACCAGGAAAATCTAATCCAGTCTTCAGTCCTGGCTCATGAGAGTGGTCAGAGCAGGCTTCCCTAAACCTTCCTGACCTGGTTGGGTGCCCTACCCCACCCACAGGGTGTTTTGATTCCCCTAACAGGCCTCATCACCCAGCACCATCGGCTCTCATCTGCTCTCTGATATTGCCCATGGTGCATGAGCCCTGTGATGGAGAGGGACCACATGCCTAGACTGTTCCTGACTTTACTGTAGGTGTTAGGGCAGCACCTAGCACAAGACTGTGCATACAGCAGGTGCTCAATGGATGCTGATCGATTGTGGAGTGTGTGAGTGGTCTTAGACCAGAGGGGTAAAGGGCTGCCCCTGGAATACAACAGGAAGATGGCTGGCGACACAGGGGTGCCATCCACTGAAGACCAACTACACAGATGGCCCTCTCCCCAGGCCCTCACCGCCTCTGGGACAGTGCTGGGCAATGGCAGTGGAGTCTCTGGAGGGCAGACCTGTAGGCAGAGGGGAGCCGGGCTGGCCCAGGAGGAGGGCAGAGCCAGAGCTGAGCCTCGTGTCTTGGCTCTCTGCCCTGGAAGCCCCCTCCACTCTCCAAAGGGCCAGGCTCCCATCTGGGGTAAAGAGGGTGCTTCACAACATCCCCAGGCTGAGAGGACCTCATAGAAGGAGGGGTTGGGGAAAAGCCCAGAGGGGGATGCCCTCCATTTCAGCCAGACTGGGGCAGAAGTCCCAGGACGTAGAGCTCCAGGGTAGATGGGGCTGAGCTAGGGAGGGTGCTGGGGTCTGCGTGGAGCCAGCCGAGCTCTGCAAAGGAAGAAGCAGAGGGCAGGGGCCAGGGATGGCAGCAGAGAGAGGAAGAGAGAGATCCCAGACAGAGAAAGATGTGGCAGGAGAGGAAAAAGAGGGCGAGGCAGATGGGAAAGGAGTTGAGAGGCAGGAAGAGAAAAAAGAAACTCAAAAGCAAATGGCATCATAAGGGGCAAAAGAACCAAAGGAAACAAAAATGTCAGAGAGAGGCAGACATAGATGCAGAGCGAAACAAAGGCAGGGGGAAATGACCAGCAGTTATGAAAGCTGGTCGGAGAAAGGCAAGCAGTGCCCAGGGCTCTGGCAGCACAGGCCCAGCTCTCCCCAGGGGCCTTGACCACTGGGTCCTCTGGCTGCAGCCTGAGCCGTGAACAGCTGCCTTCTGCTAGATTAAGTACCACTCAAGTTCTTACATGATAGAGCTCTCCCAGCTCTCAAACTCTGGTGTTAGAGAAGATGCTTGAAAGTCCCTTGGACAACAAGGAGATCAAACCAGTCAAACCTGAAGGAAATCAACCCTGAATATCATTGGAAGGGCTGATGCTGAAGCTGAAACTCCATTACTTTGGCCACCTGATGTGAAGAGCTGACTCACTGGAAAAGACCCTGATGCTGGGAAAGATTGAGGGCAGGAGGAGAAGGGGATGACAGAGGATGAGATGGCTGGATGGCATCAGTGACTCAATGGACATGAGTCTGAACAACTCTGGGAGATGGTGAAGGACAGGGAAGCCTGGCGTGCTGCAGTCCATGGGGTCACAAAGAGTCAGACACGACTGAGCGACTGAACGACAACTGGCATCTGGAGTCCCGTGTCAGATGTGCTGGGAGGTAAGAGCAGGAAGAGGGAGGAGGGACAGGGAAGGGGAGGTAGGACCCCTAGGCTCTGGGCTTCAGACAACAGCCCCCCGTCCCACCCCCAGTGGCTGCCAAAGGTGGGCTCCCTAGACCCTTGGTTCAGTCCTGTCTGGCCTTGAATGTTGAGTAGCTTGATACTGACTCTTCATGTTCAAGTGGGCCCCATCCCTGACCCAAGGCCAGCACATGGCAGATACAGCTCAGACCTTTCCATGGAGCCTAAGGAACTCAGCCCAGGGGCTCTCTGACTCCAGTTCTGGCTGGGAGACAAAGGCCAAGTCCCTTCCCCTTTCAGAGCCTCTGCTTGCTCACCTCTTCAATGGAAGGCTACGTGATCACCCAATAGATTGTGCCTAATCCTGGGAATGGTGATAGTGATGTGCTTCCCCTGTGCTGTCCTTGTCCTCCCAGCCCAGCCCAGCCCTCCTGCCAGACAAGCTGGCCCTCCCCTGGTCAGCCTGCAGAACGCCTATGCCTGTGGTTTTCCCTGAAGAGCACTCAGCAGTGTCCTAAATACGACGGCCAGTCTTACTTATTTTTCACTTTCTGAATTACACTTCCCCTAAGTCAGGGAAAACCTGCCATTACCCTGTTTAACCTATAGATCTCTATATGGTTTTCTCCAGAGCCTGTAGAAAGGGCCCTGTTCCAATTAACTTACAATTCTTTCTTAAAAAGCAGCAGGGGATAGATAATAGACAAGAAACATTAGAAGGGGCCTTGGAGATCTTCTGATTCAACCAGAAAAGTCCGTAGCCCAGGGCCGCAGTCCCAGAGAGGCAAGGTCTAAATATACAAGGTCACCCGAGTTAACAGAGCATTGGGACTTGAACTTAATCTACCCTATTCATAAGCCAGGGCTCTTTGCTCAAAACTCCACAATCATGCGTTTGCTTGTTGATTGATTTATAAAGCAGAGTTTGGCATTGCAACACACATCTAGTTGTTCTCACTTCCCAGGGATCCTCCTCTTTTCTTGGTACCAGCAGTGTGCCTCTATTGATTAACTGTCCCTGGCCCAGGGGTCCTTGGGGAACAGGCACCCAGTTGCCCACTCCAGAACATGAGGGTGGAGGCAGTGTGTGCAAGCGTGCTGAATCATTTCAGTACTGTCTGACTCTTCGTGACCCCATGGACTGTAACTCACCAGGCTCCTCTGCCCATGGGATTCTCCAGGCAAGAATACTGCAGTGGGTTGCCATGACCTCCTCCAGGGGATCTTCCTGACCTAGGGTTCAAACCTGTAGTTCTTATGTCTCCTGCATCGGCAGGTAGGTTCTTTACCACTAGCACCATCTGGTACTCTAGGCATGTACTATTTTAGCACCCACGTGGGATCTGTGGGTGGAAATTGTGACCCAGATGGCCAGCCAGCCTTCCTGGAGATTAACATGGGGATCTCATGGGTGAAAAAGTCCCTCCCTTCCACCGCAGCCTGCCCCTGTCGAATGGTAAGCCATGAGGACATGGCTCTACTTGAGGGTTGCCACCTTTCATCTTCCTAACCACAGGGAGAAGGCCAGTCTGCAGAAAGAAGCCAGTACACAGGGATCCACAGAGCTGAGAGATCAGAAGAGAAGCCGAATTCCAGAGGCATCCTCAGAGCTGTGGAGCCAGCTGGTCTCCCAGGGAACCCCATCTTCTAAAGAAGACAGCCACCCCAAATCACATGTGAAGAGAGCCAAAAAGAGACAAGTAAGCTCCGCCTTTCATGGAGATGCAAATATTATTTCATCTAACCCACAAAACAATTCCACACAGTGAATATCATGAACCCCATTTAATGGTGAATTAATAAAAGCTTTAAGAGGTTCGATGGTTTGCCCTATATCCTAAGTCACAGGCTCAAGACAGAAACTCAGATCAATTTCAAAGCCAGAAGGTTTCCCACTTGTCTATATTCACTTGTCTGTGACAGAGAGAAGCCCAGTAGGTAGTGGAACATCAAAAACTGTACAGCCTTGGCTCACCTACGGCTGGGGGGAAGAAATGAAGAGGTGTCCCATCAGGAATATGAATAGTGGACTGTGTCTGGAGCAGACTCCAAATGGACGTGGCTTGAAAACAGGGAAGCGGATTCCTCCAGCCATAGGCCTACAGGTGGTATCTGATAGACATATCCTGTTTCAGCCTTCTATAGCAAATCCCAGTGACCCCTCCTCATTCAGAGAGTGGCAATGATGAAAAACTGTGCCAGAGTTTCTTTTCAAAGAGATTCCTCTCCCTCTCTCCTCACCCCCCACCCAACACACACACCCATCTTCTTTCTCTTTCTCTCTGCTCAACTCCTGCCAAAGGCGCTGGAAGTTTTGAGTCTGAGTTCCCGGGTGATCTGAGGTGACAGGAAAACTCAGGCAGGCATCCGCTCTGTATTCCGGGGAGCCTGGCTGCAGCATTACTTGAAAGGCGTTCCGCAACCTTTTGCTGCTGCTTTCTTTAAAGGCTTGAGCAATTTCGATATTTTGGTTCAGTGTCACTATAGAAAAGCTTTACAATTCTAGCTCGGGAATTAGAAGATATATTTGTAATAAGAATTGCTAACCACTGTCAGCTGGCAGGCCCATGTCCATGCATGAAAATGATGCCATTAGCTTTCATGATGGTGGGCGAAATGTAAAGATCAAAGATCATGTAAGAGACAGAAGAGAAAAAAAAAGAAGAAAACCCACTCTACCCTCGGGGGGATTCCTGATGGTTAGGGTGGCATGGCTCCCTCCAAGTGTGCATTTAGCCCCTGGAGAAGGTGGGAAGCTCAGGACTACTCGTCTTTGCAAATACTACTATTAGTCTCTATTTTATCTAACTGCTTTCTCCTATGAGGTTGATGAATCGCGCAACTGCATTTTAATGAGGTGATGTTGAGTCTGGGAGATGGCGAGGGGGAAAGGAAAGATCTAAGGCAGACAGGAGCAGTCCCTGAGAACACAGGTCCCAGGGGTCCAGAGTGTGGCAGAGGCATCACCCAGCCTGACCCAAGAGCTGGGCTACCCACATGTAAGGGCATGCCGGTGTCAGGGCTTCAGAAGCAGGCAGGCTGGAGTGGGGCTCCTGCTCGGCCATTTCCAGGCCATGCAGCTTTGGGCAAATTGCTGATACTTTCCTGCTGGTAGGATCCATTTCCTTCCAAATGGAGAGAGCATGACAGCATATGTGCCAGGTCCCAGGTGCTGGGGAGACCCTGGTCAGGGGAAGGGGCAAACCTCCCAGCTCTCCTGACACCTGGCTTGAACAGGATGATGCTGCTGATAACCCAACAGTACTGGCCTCAGAGGACCACGTGAGGTATCACAGCCAGAGGGCCAGATGCACAGTAGGTGATGGATTAATGCCTCTTTCTTCCACTCCTTATTCCCATTTCTTCATCATGTCAATTGAGAAAGGAACTTATCTTTGGGCTTCCCTAGTGGCTCAGATGGTAAAGAATCTGCCTGCAATCCAGGAGACCCAGGTTCAATCCCTGGGTTGGGAAGATCCCCTGGAAAAGGCCATGGCAACCCACTCCAGTATTCTTGCCTGGAGAATCTCATGAACAGAGGAGCCTGGCAGGCTACCATCCACGGGGTAAGGAAGAGAATGAGAGTCAGAGGCGGTCTGGATGTATCAGAGACAGAAAAGTCACAGGGCACAGATTCCAGTTAAAGTCTGTCTGACTCAGAAACACAATGACTCTCCCCATCCTCAGGTCTTGTTCAATCAGACAGTTGCCAGGGTCCGAGTTCCAGAAATGTGGCCTTTTCTCATCATAATGAGAGAAATGGAGGGGGCAACAGGAAAGGTGCGGGATTCTCCCTGACCCCACCCTGTGGAGGGCAGAAGAGGAGGAGAGAGATGTGTAGACGAAGACTAGAACATGGGGAGTGAGCAGCGTGGACCAGGCTGGAGCCTCTGGCAGTGACAGGAGGAGGAGCCGTGGGCAGCATCACAGGCCAGACCTCAACTTACCCCCCTGCTCAGTCCTCAGGCCCTGTATCAGTCACCTTACCATTAGGCTGGCCACTGACTCTCGAGTCTACTCTCAACTCTGGCTTTGTGGCTTATGAGTAGTCCCCTGGGTTAACTTGATTCCAATTCACCTTATAATTGATTTTCTATTTGAAAAAAAAAAATCACTTCTGGTTTAGGATTAAGGATATGGATTTAGGGGCTCATCGTAAACAAGAAAATAAACCCATAAACTGAAAACATAACATTTGAAAGACCTTTTATGGTTTGCAAAGTGTTTTTCTCATACAGTTTCTCACGTGATACTCTCAAAAAGATCCCTTCAAGTCTGTATTATGTATGAAGTAAAAAGAGATACCCAGAAAAGTTAAGTAAGTTCCTTATCTCTCATAGCTGTCTTCTTAGCAGGTCTGACACTGAAGCCCAAATGTCTTGACATAAACTCCAGAAGGCACCCCACCACAAAGGATTCTCAGTTTATGAAGAGGAAGGTGTTAAAACGGACTGGGCACCAGCCAGGAGTATTCCATGTGCAGCCACATTAAAGTCTTACATTGAACTTGCAATGCCATGTTTCTCAGAGTATGGTCCTCAGGGCACCCACATGACACCCTCCCGCACTCCTAGGAAGCTTGTTGGAACATAAGCATCAGAGCCTATCCCAGACTTACTGACTCAGCATTTCCTGACCATGCCTGGGAATAGGCATCTTATTTAACAAGCTTCCCAGGGATTCTCATTAGGGAACAACTATAAGAATTGATACTTTTGAACTGTGGTGCTGGAAAAGACTCTTGAGAGTTCCATGGACAGCAAGAAGATCAAACCAGTCAATCCTAAAGGAAATCAACTCTGAATATTCAATGGAAGGACTGATGCTGAAGCTGAAGTTCTAATACTTTGGCCACCTAATACGAAGAGCTGACTCATTGGAAAAGACTCTGATGCTGGGAAAGATTGAGGACAGGAGAAGAAGTGAGCAACAGAGAATGAAATGGTTGGATGGCATCACTGACTCAATGGACATGAGTTTGAGCAAACTCTGGTAGATGGTGAAGGACAGGGAAGCCTGGCGTGCTACAGTCCATGGGATTACATTGGATCAGACACTACTGATTGACTGAACATCAACAATAATAGTTTGATGGGTATTTATTGTCCCCAGTTATAGATGAGAAACATGAGGACCATGGAGAATCAGTATCTTATCTAGCCTATGCAGCGTTAGATGATGGATTTATTCTCAATCGTTATGATCTCAAAGCCCGGAGCTTGCCAATGGACTCATTCATTCAGTAAGCATTATGAAGTACCTGCTAAGGGCCAGGCACTATTCTAGATCACTCTGGCACACAAAGATAAAGTCTATCCACTTCTTTGTTTAAATGAGTACCTGGTGAGAGAAACCAGCTTCAAAGTTGGGGCTGGAACAGAAAGAAGTTCTTTGGGGCTCAAAAATTATTGTGTCTGGAACTGTTTATTTGAAGCAATGGTAGATATTGGGTGCCCTAAGATAGTATGTTAAGCTCGCTGATCTTTTTTAATCTGCCAACAATCTATGAGGGGGTAACAATACTATTAGTATCAAGATCATCACTGACACCAGTTCAGAGCTGGGGATGCTGACTGCAGGAAAGCTAAGTGAATTGCCCAGAGCCCTGCAGCAAGTAGAAGGCAGAGCCAAGATGCCTGATTTCAGAGCGCACACTCCTGAGTCCATCACTAGAAAAGTCCTCAGGCTCTATCTGAGTTCATGAAATAAGCAGGCTCCAAACATCAAGCTCATGGGCTTAGTCTATTGAAAGTGTATGCGGCTCATTACTGGTTTCCCATAAAAGAGACAATGTTAATACCTATAACCTAATACAACAGTGTAATAACCATCGTAACACCAATCAACATCACCAGAACACGTTAATGAATTATGGATGGCTTTCCATCACCTTGAAGAAAAACACATTTGAGCAGCCAATCCCAGGAGAAAACAAGAGACACATCATGATTAACCAGCTAATCTACGGGGAAATGGGTTACTGTGCTTGAGGGAAGCCTTGCACAGTGAGTGAGTGGATTTCCATCAGAAGGAAGGGTGTGACTCAGCCAGTCAAGAGCTCCAGGGATGAACACAAGACATGGAATTAGAGGATCAGCAAAGCCCATCCTTCCCGTGAGCCCATCCCTTCCTTCTTTACTTCTGTTCATCCTTCTTTCTTTTATCTGTGAGACTCCAGTTTGAAGACAGAACCCAATCCAGTTATGTGAACAGAAAGAACTTAGTATAAAGAACTCTTCAGTAGGAATAAGGTGATAACTAGGTACTTTAGAGGGTAAAAATAGAACCTTAGGGCATCAGAGTTCAACCAGTTGTAGGTGTAGCTACCGCCCCCTGGGGCTGAGAAAACAAAGAGAAGAGGTTGGAACTAGGAAGCTCTGGGGAGGGGCCCCACAGAGTTGGGACTCAGATCTCTGCAGAGGTGATGATGTGTATTGGTGGGGGTGGGTACCTCAAGAGGGTGCGATGGGCTGGTTCTGCAAATGATGGAAAAAAACACCAAATGTGAAGAGCTGTTGCTTCAGCAGAGTGAAAAAAAAAAAATCAGGAAACTTATGGGAGGCCACAGGAAGAACCATGAGAAAGGATGAGCACCACTATATTCTCCTGCCCCCAAATTATTTCCATATTAAGTGCTACATGTCTCTCTGAAAAAAAGGGATGGATTGGGGACATCAGAGAACACTCGAGATTCTGAGTTTCCCAGACACATCACACTGCGTCAAGATGCAAACTGCAAACACATTGCTGTGAGAACACATTCAAGCACCAGCTTTAGGCCAGCGCATCCATTATCCCATTTGACTTTCCTCAATCTCCAGACAATCAGATATTAACATTCTCAATGGAGAGTGGGCAAACTCCCACCCATGGAGGCTGAGTAAATGCTCCAAAGTCATCCAGCTCATCAAACCCAAGCCTGCAAACTTGTCACAGCACCATCCTGGGAGCTCCACCCCAACTTCCCACATTTATTCTGCTGGTACCAACAATATCATGGGCTTCCGTGGTGGCTCAGACAGTAAAGAATCAGCCTGCAATGCAGGAGACCTGGGTTCAATCCCTGGGTTGGGAAGATCCCCTGGAGGAGGGCATGGCAACCCACTCCAGTATTCTTGCCTGGAGAATCCCCATGGACAGAGGAGCCTGGCGGGCTACAGTCCACGGGGTTGCAAAGAGTCAGACACAACTGAGCGACTCAGCACAGCACACCCAACATTTAGCTGCTGTCATGAAACTATTACTGCATGCAATGCCCTGTATGTGGGGGGAAATACCCAAAGATCACAAAGAAAATAGGACTAGGACACTGCATGGAACAAACACACACATACACATACCCACACACACAAACCCATTCCAGGGAGAGCCTGTGACAGCTTTCACGCCCTATCCTTGTTGCATGAACCACAGCAAAACGCCTTGAACCACCCTCTGTGGTGAGGTGGGCTTAGAGAAGAAGCCCTGTCTTATCAAAGGCATGGGGGCAATGCTGCTGACTCACCCTCTCCTGGAAGGACACCATGCAGGGTAGCAGAGTATAGGCATTGAGAGGAAAAACTGGCCTGCAATGAGAATAGGTACTGACTTTGGTTCAGCTGAGTATTTTGCAAACTTCTGTCTTGCGTCTTGTTTGCTCACATGGTTATCAGCATTCCGCAGATGGCATAGGATGCACACTGGGAATGCTGCTCGGAGGAAAGGAGGGTTGTGAGGCTCACTGTTGTGCTGGCCTGGGGCAGGGGCAGGCCTCAGGCTCTGAGCACAGAGGCAGGGAGGTGGGGGATGGCCCAGGATGCAGGAGATCTAGAAGGTTCAGGGAGACATCTGCAGCTGAGCAGAGCCCACATCATGGCTGTAACTGGGAGAGCAGGGACTGAGAGACAGGATCACAGCCCAGCTGAGCAAGCTCACTAACTATCCCCGACAGCAGCTTTTTAACCTGATGCCCTCTGAAATGCTTACTGTGCAGGGTCTTGAAGTCTTTTCTAGTGCAATGTGTATAACAAAGAATTAAGATGCAGAACATATACAAAATAGTCATACAATCAATAGGAAAAAGACGACAATCCAATACAAAGGCAGGCATGAGAAAGGAAGAAACAAATCACAAAAGGGAAAAAAAAAGGCAACACACATAAGAAAATATACCCTTCTGGGCAGTAATCAGTAGAATGTAAATTAAAACAATACATGTTTGCTTGTTTCCATCTGAATGGCAAAAAAAACAAAGGTCTGATGCTACTGAATGCTGGTAATATAAAATGCTCCAGCCACTTTGGAGGACAACCTGGCCCTTTCTGTCAAAATTTAAAATATGCATACTATCTCTGTTTCAACAATTTTACTTCTTGGTAACTACTGTACATAAATGCCCAATGAGATGTAATCTATTCACAGAAGGATTGATGGTAGTAACCCCAAATTTGAAAAAAATGGAAGACCTTATACTGTGGATTGTCCAAATAACAATTAAAATGAATGAGCCAGGTCTGTATACTAACAGTATATGCAGGACAAAGGCAACAGAGCAGTGTGTGTAAGACTAAAACATGTTCTGTTTACACACATAAACTGATAGAGACATAGAAACATGAGAAGGAAATACCTCAATCTCATGCCTGCGGTTGCCCCCTGGGATGGGCCTTAGAAAGATGCAAGCTTTAACTGTGGTGTTTGAAGCTTTGCAACGAGCATGTGTATGTTGCTCACACATACTTTTTAAAGAAAAGCCATTTCATGTGAAGTGATACACATGAAACAGAGACTGACATCTCTTCCAGCTGACACAGAGCAAAAAGGGCAGAAATATCTGTCCATGTGGGGGGTGACTCTTCAGTCTCCACCACAGCTATCGATCTATTTATTGATCAAACAGCTTCTGCATGTGGGCAGAAATAGCTTTTCTGGAGCCCCTGCTGCATCCTGGGCTCAGTAACAAGCACTTGGCAAGCTCACGTATTTTCCACCAAAACCTACGGGGTCAACATTGTTAGGATCCAGAGATGAGGAAGGAGGATCCCAGAGCTTGCTTTTGCCAAAGATTGGACCGAAATCCACATGTGCCTGGATGCACACCACAAGGCATGATGGGTAATTGCACATGTCAGCCTGTCAGGGCTATGCGATGCCCAGATAGCTGGTAAAACACCATTTCTCGGAGTGTCTATGAGAGTGTTTCCAAGAGAAGTTAATATTTGAACCCACAGATTATTCTCACGGATGTGTGTGGGCATCATCCAGCCCATGGAGAGCCTGACTAGAACGAAAAGGTGGAGGAAGGGAGAATCTGCTCTGCTTGGTGAGCTGGGACATCCATCTTCTCCTGCCCTCGGACATCGGTGCCCCCAGTTCTCAGGCCACAAAGGTGAAACTGAATTATACCATCAGCTTTTGTGTTTCTCTGGCTTGCAGATGGCAGACTGTTGAATTTCTCAGCCTCCATAGTCAAATAAGCCAATTCCTATTAAAAAAAAAACTCTTCTTATATATCTATAATCATATCCATATCTATATCTATCTATAGATTGGTTCTATTTCTTGAGCCTAAGATACAAAATTTTTCAAAAAAAACCCCACAACTCTCATATTATTAAGCTATAAATACACATGCTCATGTATATTTATCTACAGTCTAGCTATCATCTATCTCTGTAAACATAAATAGTTGAGTTTATACCAGTGGCTCTCAATTAGAGTTGATTTTGCCTGCCAGGGGACATTCAGCAACGTCTGGGGACAGTTTGGATGCTCGCAGCTGAGGGGAGAGAGCTGCTACTGGCATCTAGTGGGTAGAGGCCAGGGATGCTGCTAAACATTCTCCAGTGCACAAAGAATCCACCAGCCCCAAACGTTAAAAGTGCTGAGGCCGAGAGACCTCTGTTTCTCTCTATGAGAATGGCTTGAAAGCACACATCCTCAGAAGGTCAGGCAAGGTCAGCGTGAAGTGCCCAACGTGTATCCTAAACCCAAACGTAGCCACTTCCCACAGCCAGGTGATACATGGCAATGAAAAATGATTGCTAACTGCCCTTTGGAGAAAAGCCAGTCAAGCCCTCTGTAGTTTTTTTGAGAAACTAAACAGGAGGGCAGCAGGCTCCAACCCAGTCAAAGATAATGCAGCTGAAGCTGAGTTAAAAGGTTAAGGAAGAGGTGAGAATAGTCCCTTTGATTTTTCTCACCCAGAAAAAAAAAAAAAAAAACCTTATAGAAAAACTAACCCATTAGATCGGAGAAGGCAATGGCACCCCACTCCAGTACTCTTGCCTGGAAAATCCCATGGATGGAGGAGCCTGGTGGGCTACAGTCCAAGGAGCCGCAAAGAGTCAGACACGACTAAGCAACTTCACTTTCACTTTTCACTTTCATGCACTGGAGAAGGAAATGGCAACCCACTCCACTGTTCTTGCCTGGAGAATCCCAGGGATGGGGGAGCCTGGTAGGCTGCCGTCTATGGGGTCACATAGAGTTGGACACGACTGAAGCGACTTAGCAGCAGCAGCAACCCATTAGATAGACCAGAACAATACAAAGAATATTAATCAGTAAACAGAAATACCCCATGTTGTGTTTTGATTCTGTTTTTCAGATCAAGTAGCATTTTTCACTTAAGATTTGTTTGGATAAATAGTCTTTCTGAGTATGTCCCAACTCTCAGTATGAATTCTTCCCATTTTCTGTCTTCTTAAGCCTATTTCTAACAGTGAAAAGGTGTTGGTGATAATTAAAACCCAATTCTCTCCCTGCATTCATTAAAAAAAAATGGAATATGATCTCTTGTAAAGCCCTCAGAAATAATCAAGTCTCTGTATCTGCTGAGAATAACAGTGATTGCAAATGGACAAGGTGTAGAGAAGAAATACCCAGAAACGCAGTGAAATTAATTGCTGTTTTTCAAGGAGCAGCTCTAAAATGCAGTAATCAATTGACCCACTGTTAGAGACAGTTTCTACATAGTTAATAACCACTCTTCCCAGACATAGGAAAGACAGCTTGCTTCCATCTGAAAACAACCTCTACTAAAACCAAATGATGAAAGACATCACTGCATTTTCTGGCATGCGCACCATAACCAGAAGGGCTTTCATGAGCTGTTCTTATTCTTTTAGTCCAGTGATGGGGACTTGGCTATCAACGGTCCTGCCAAACGTGCTTCTGTGCTCTCCTGAGCCTGAGACATCTCTTAGCTCACAGACTGGTGTGTTATCTGGGGAGAGCTTTCTGTTAGAAATCACTGTCCTGTCCCATGGGAGGCAGCATGGCATCGGGCTTATCTGTCCAGTGGACAGGGCAGGAAAGGGAACTCAGCTCCCATGCCTTCCTTCTCACACTGACATTCCCCACGACTGATGGTGCCATGGCACAGGGAGACAGCAGTTGGGTCAAAGTCATAGGACTTCTCCAGACTTCCACGCATCTCCACTTTTGAGCTGTGCAACCTCCAAGTCCCCAGTGGCTCAGCAGTAAAGAAATCTGCCTCCAATGCAGGAGACACAAGTTCAATCCCTGGGTCAGAAAGATCCTCTGGAGAAGGAAATGGCAACGCACTCCAGTATTCTTGCCTGGAGAGTTCCATGAACAGAGGAGCCTGGCAGGCTACAGTCCACGGGGTCACAAGGAGTTGGACACGACTGAGCGACTGAATGACAACAACCACTACCTCCAAGCCCTTGCCTCTCCGTCTTCTCTCCTGCCCTCATCCTGGAGGAATGACCAGTTAGGACTGCACCAGGGACACCCGTGCTTTCTGGCATCTCTTTGGATGTGGCCAGTGGAGAGACCCTGGAGTCTCGAAGAGTTGGACATGACTGAGCGACTTCACTTTCACTTTTCACTTTCATGCATTGGAGAAGGAAATGGCAACCCACTTCAGTGTTCTTGACTGGAGAATCCCAGGGACAGCAGAGCCTGGTGGGCTGCCGTCTTTGGGGTCGCACAGAGTCAGACACGACTGAAGTGACTTAGCAGCAGCAGTGGAGAGACCTTGCAGGAAACTCAGGAGAGGGAGAAGATGATCAGGTACTTCTGCAGATTCCTCAAGCTGGCTGGGTCCTGCTCTCAGCACAGCATCTCTCTCCCCTCTCCATCAAGGATGCAGTACGAGTGTGCCATCCATTTCCTGCACAGGCCAGGCTTCTATGCTCATGTCTCAACCTGTTCTTACCCGGGGCAGTCACTTTGTCTTGGCCTTCCAGGACCTTGAGAGCAATTTCACTTCATGAATCTTTCTGTCCACACCTGAACTGCACTCAGGACCGATCCACTGTCTAAAGCCTGCCCCAGCCCCTAGGACTGAGAAAGGGAAGTCGAAACTAGAAGAAAGAGAAGCTAGAACATGATCACTATTACTTGCGGGAGAGGTAAGGGAGTGGAGAAGACCAAGGCAGTGTGAGGCTAGCAGTGAATCCTGACTCCACTCTAGGTCAGGCTGAGAAAAATGTGATTACCAGTGAGAGCTGTTTGTCGACGTGTTTGCATGTGTCTTTCTTCACAGTGGGGGCTTGAACTCATAGTTTTCCAAAATCCCTCCTCAGTTAAAATCCTAACTCCATGTGACTTGAGCCAGGATTCATGACTCGGGAGTTAGTTTGACTTTCCCTTCTTCACAGTCCCCAGAGAGAAAAGCTCTAGTTCTGTTTGTCTGTCTGTTTTGGTTTACTTTTTGATCAGTCTTCGGCTCGGTCCTGAAAATAAAAGTTCCTTCTCTCCTACTCAGGGGGGCATATTGACTCACGGTGGATCCATATATCCAAATTTCTCAAGAGAAAGGTGACCCTCGGATTTTGGTTTATCTCTCTTCTCTTTCTCCCCTTTCTCTATTTTGCAAATAAAGTCAGCGATGCCAGCCCAATGGTAGTCCTCAGTAAACCACTAAATCAAGGAGCTACAATACATGGTTCCCAGAACAACTTCAGCCCTTTCTGCTATCCAATAGTTCAGGCTGTTTTGTTTAAAATTTAGAATCCCTATTTAGCTCAATGGGAACTACAGAAAATACCCAGAGGGATCTTCTAGTTCTTGAGCTGTCAGAGAGCAAGTGAGTAACTGACTGTCCCACAGGGAGATTTCCAGCGCACCCCACGGAACTTTAGAGAGCAAGATGACTGGAGCCTCAGCTGAGAAGCCGTCAATATAGAGTCAGGCAACCTGGCTTGAGGAGGCAGCTCCACTGCAGTAACCCATGCTTCCTACACAGAGGCCATCCTGCTCCTTCCACTGTAACTACACAAACTAAACCTCAAGCCACGCAGACAACTTGCATGAGACATGGTCCCTCGGCAGCCCCGCAGCTGCATTCAACTCAAGAAAAGGAAGCTTGGGACAAAGTACAAGCTGAGGCTTTCCCTGAATTTCAGAACAGCTGGGGCTGGGAGAGAGGGCTCATCCCAGCTCCCACGGATGTTAAAGAAATGTCCTACATTAATCTTCATCTCTAATCCTTCCAACAATTCCTACAACTGAGACAAACAGCTCCTAGTTCTGTTAAAACAAGAGACACCCCATCTTTGTGAATTAGTCCAAAAGAAACCCAATGGCCTTATTCTATAGATACCTCCAAGGCAGTTGTACAAATGTGCACTTCAATCAATACTCATTAAGATGATTTTATATACAAAACACCTAAATAATTAAATCAATCTGCTATGTAGAATGAGAGTGAATAATGACCAAAGAACCATGGAAAAAAAAAAAATACTGAGGAGTTAAAATAATGATCATAATGTCTCTTAACTGACTCTCAAAGAAGAATTCTTCATGACTTCAGGCAGCACCATTAAAAAAATTTAACATCTATTGGCAATTAATTTTTCATATACTTCTAATAAAACGGGTTAGTTGCTTTTCTAGTGCACAGTCGATTAGAAGACATATATGTTTAAAAGTAAAGCCTGGAGGGGATGGAAGAGAGGCAGATCTAACTCAGAAGGAAATTATGGACATTGGGGGTCTAGTTAGAGGATGACAAAGAAGAAAAATTTTAAGAATGACCCAAGAACTATGCAGCAGGTTGGGGTAACTTTGCATGGAAGCCGAAGTCTACACAGTCTACATACACCCAGTAGCTTCTAAAAGAATATCTGATTAGAGCGGAGTGAAAAAACAAAATGGGAAATTAAAATTAGAATCCTAAATTACCAAAACGTAAATTAAAATATGTTCCAAATCCCTCAGTAAGACCATATGGCAGATTACAATGTGTCTTCTCTCATTTCCAGTCCACACAATTGACTCCAGGGATGTCACAGCTTATACTGTGATGTCAGCTGTTTTTTGTTGCCTCCAATGCAAATTTAAAATTCTACCACAACATTTTGAGATTTCCGGTCCTCTGTTCTGACCCCAGGAGACTCTCTTTGCCCCTCTGCATTCATCTTAATCTCTTGCCTTTGTTGTACCACCTTGATTCTATTTCACAGAGGTTGACTGTTTCTAGGACTTGCCTTAGACTTCTTATATTTTAGACTTATCTTGGAAAATTTAATCTTTAGAGATACACTTTTTCTTTGAGTCCTGCAGAACAATGTTTCTTTCCTCTTAAGCAAAGGCCCCCACAGTGATTTTTTTTAATTATTTGTTTGTTTATTTTGCTCATCCCAAACTGGGAGGAATAAAAAACTAAACCTACTCTTTTTAGGAGCCAAGGTCAAGAGCATCAGTAGTCACCACCCAGGTTTCCTGGAATACTGGCCACAGCTCTTCATTCACTGGTTTCAAGTTTAATTTTCTCCTACTCCAACAAGCAGGCTCCCTGACGTGAGTTGCACCACTTTTTCATGCACAAATAAATAATCCAGAATGACACATTTCTCCAGCCACCACTTTTATTTCTGCAGCTCTCTAGGTTACATTTCTAAATCTTTAAAAGCAAGTAGGGGCCTCCCTCATGGCTCAGTGGTAAAGAATCCACCTACCAGTGCAGGAAATGTGGGTTCAATCCCTGGGTTGGAAAGATCCCCTGGAGAAGGAAATGGCAAACCACTCTAGTATTCTTGCCTGGAGAATTCCATAGACAGAGGAGCCTAGTAGGCTACAGTCCATGGGGTCACAAAGAGTCAGACATGACTGAGTGACGAAACAATAAAGCGGTAGAGAAGTTAATGGAAACCTGAGCACTGAGCAGGGTTCTGGAACATGCATGTTTATAATAAATTTCCCATAATGTTGTGGATGGTCACCTACTGTTCTCGTCAGAGGAACTCCTGGGGCTTCCAGTGAAAGGTAGACAGTGAGGGTGAGTCTCAAAGCTCTGTGTTTGCAGGTGTGTGTGCATGTAAGAGAGAATACATAAATATGTGTGTGCATTGGAATATGTACATGTGATAAAGAACAGGAGAGAACTTGATAGGTTAAGCGCTTTCTCTAGATTTTCTAAACTGTAGGGCCTGTTTGGTTTTAAGACTGTTACAGCTCAATCCATTCCATAAACTCCGTAGCGTATGTCCCTACAGTCCTCTCTTAAATTTATGTTGATTTGCTACCTTGTCTTCTTGCATTGTCAAAAGGTAAAAAGGTATATCAGACCTGTATAGTCTGTGGTATTGCTTAGAAGTACATATTCATATTTTGTCTGTGCTCTGGAAGAATTTATAAATCATAGCAATTACCTGATCTTCAATAGTTTGAGAGTGCCCATCGATGAAACTGTCTGCCACATTAAAACAGTACACTTTCATTTTCTTCTGTGGTTACTCATCTATGTAATTAATTAGCTGGGCTTTTTTTTTTTCCTTGAGCTAGTTTCAGTTAATTCTATTTCTTCTCTAAATAAATGATTTTATCAATATTTTTATCAATGTGTTTACCTCAAGTGGTACACCCTAACAGCATTTTCTTATTTTTAAACGTTCTCTATATTTGGCATTATCCAGTATTTCTAATTTTCCTTAAGAGTGAATGGTGATTCTTTTTTTTTTTAATAAGATTACCAGAAGTTGACCTAGGTATCTATTTTATTTACTTTCAGTATTATGTGATGGGGGTAAGTGGTGGGTGTTGGGGAGAAGGATTGAATACCATTTCCTACAATGATTTATTTCTTCTATTTATAAGTATTTTATTTTTGTTCTTATGTCCATCATTTGCATTTACCTCCTCTCCCTAGGTTAGTTTTGAGTTCTCAGTCTAACATCTTAAAGAGACTCATTAACTTATTTTTCTCACTTCTTATTAAATTAGGAACTGATTTACCATATGAACTTGCCTTGGATTAAAGCTTTGGCAGTGAAACATGTGTTTACAATGGCATAGTCTTACCTTTATTTTCTAAGTAATTAGCAACTGACTTCCTACTATTCATCAACCCAAAATTATTTAGAGAGAAATTTTAATGTTCATTATTTCTTTTTATTTTTGATTTGTATTTATCTGGCCTTAAACTTGGAGAGTTGACCTTACAAAACATCTGCTTATTTATTTTTATTTAATTATTGTGCTTATAGTTGTGGCTTAGAATAAGACAAAATTTTATAAAATTTCTGGTGAAATTAAGCATTTTAATTTTAATACAGGAATAGTGTTACTGTTTTATTTAAATTTGTCTATGTACTTAGTGATTTTACTCTATTTTATCTGCCTTGAGTAAAAGAAGTATGTTACCAGCTCCCCAAAAAAACGTGTTCCTGTAAATTTCCCATTTTATTTCTAACATTCTTAGCTTTATATATTTTGATGCTGTGTCATTCAGCAAATAAATTTTCATGACTATTTTATCTGTACTGTGGATTGTAAAATGACACTCTTTGTCTCCTTTAATATTATTTGGCCTGGCATAAAGTTTGTTGGAAACCAAGGTTGTCAGCTCTGCTTTCTTTGTTTTTGCATTCCCTCAGTAGTATTTTGCAATCGATTTTTTCACATTCCTTTCTTTTAGTTTAATGTAGTCCTGAATGGGATTTTACTGTTGAACACAATAGAAGAAATTCAGTCTTCTCAATTTTTGGATGTTAATCATATAGGATCTTTTAAAAGGATCCAAAAATTGCCGACAGACACCTTTCATCAGCAGTCTCTACACCCAGCTCCCTTGTGCAATTGCGTCTGGGAGGCAGAGCTGTGAACTGTCAGCCCTTGATTTCACTCCTGGCTATGGGGTTGAATGTCTTGGTTAAGCAAGCATGCCTCTAGGCTATAGAGTCAGCTCAGCACTCGGAGAACATAGGTAAAATGAGAGGCAAATAATACATTACCCCTAGGTAAAATCTCACCATTTGTTTACAGTAACAATATTATCCGTCAGGGACTCTCCATGCATTTTTCTTCCTTCTGCCATCTTTTTCCATATTCTCAACAGTGGAGCTGTCATATGGGGATAAAATATGAGAAGCTCATGTTACAGATTTTAGATAGTCTCTTCTGTCCAAGGCAGGTTAAGATGAGGGCTTTGCCCGCCATGGGAGATGCCAAGAGTCAAGTCACTATATGACTCTGACATGGCAAGTTAATATATGTCCCAGTTACTATCTATCAAGAGACCTAATCCAAGCACTTTGTAGGTGTTTAAAGTGACTGTTCCTCAGTTTACTCATCTGTAAAAGAGGATTCAATGAGGTAATGACATACACATGAGTAGTTAGCACACTGACCAACTCGGCCATCTTGTTTTATATCAATCCTGTTATCACTTTATTTTTGGCTATATTTGGCTTATTTTTCCCCTGGAGTTTGGGAGGAACTCACCCTTTCATAAGTTTTGCCTTGGTTGACTTTCATATATTTAGATCATATTTTCCTCTGACATGTAAGATTTAATGTCAACACTCATACTCTTGTAAGATGAGCAATTGAATGAGTTTGTTTTTCATGTCCCCTTTCTAAACTCATTTTCTACTAGTACTGTGTAACTAGCATACTTGAGACCATCTTTTTTGAGAATTACATTGGAACATACATTCAAATTGGAAGGCTATTTCTAGCTTTTGACCTTATATTGTTTTCTTTTCTCACAATCACTCTTAATGCCATGGTTTTCCCATTTTTGAGTCACTAATTTCAAGTCAGTTACTTGTTGAGTATAGATTGTATTCAAGCTCTTTTTTCCTCAAATAAGATTTTACTGGTAATGCATTTTGGAAGTTTTTCAATTTCAGTATGGTTTTTGTTTTGTTTTGTGTTTGTCTATAGAATTTTTCTTTTCTTTTTTTTGAAGTTTAGGGGTTTTTTTCCCTTCACCCGTAAGTGGCCATTTAGGCAGAGCACTCTTGGGTCACATACTTTTCTGTGGAAACACTGACTAAGTTGTTTCATTTCCTGGCATTTACTCTGCTCTTCTACGTGTAGATCTTTCTTTATCTTTTTTAACAATACAGTGGGGATTTTTGATCTCCATATTTAGATCCTTTCAGCTTCAGAAAATTGTATCCAATTACACCCTTGATGATTGTTTTCTCTCAATTGCTCGCTTTTAATCTTTAGAAATATCTAAAACCGTGTGTGAGTTATACCCGTCCTGTGTCTCTGTCCTTACCTCATCTTTTGCTTTGCATTTCTCTGATATATGTCAGCTGTTTGATACACAGTCTTGAAGGAAAGAAAAGGAAGGATGGGGGGTAGGGAGGGAGAGAGGGAAGGAAGGATCTGGTCTGGGGACATGTTTTCAGATTTTTCCTACTCAGCTTGGATTTTACTTTCTGATCATGTATGTCTGTCTTCACCACGGGCAGCTGAGTGTTAGCTTCCTTGGAACTTATTCTGACATTACTCACTCCATTGTTCCCATATCAGACTGTTGTAGTTGTTCCCAAGAAGGCTTTCCAATGGTGCTTTGGGGTCCCAACTTCCTGTGTTTTACCCAACATTCTATATGTGCCGTCCACATCCTACTTACACAACAGATCATTCTCAAGATGAAGTTCTTTCTTTGTTCGGCAGTATTCCCAACCACCCCTTTGTCTTACATATATATATATGTAAGACATATATGTATGTATGTATGTAAGACATATATAAATATATATATATATATATATATATATATATATATAAAAGTTCTTGAGTGATGCCACCTGAAATTGCTAGTCTGTAATAAGTGTTCTTCCATTGAGGTCCTGACAGACTGAGGTGAGATAATCTACTAATCCATCAGTTTGATTCTCTGATACTTTAAACCAATGACTCAATGAAATGCACCTTTATTGTATGCATTGCTGCCAGGGCTTTCTTGTCTCTGCCCCAATACAGCCCTTTCCTGGTAGGAGTGATGGCCCCTCGGATATAAGGGTGCCTGATTGACCTCACTGATTGCTTTCATTTATTTATTAATTGTCCATGAGTAGATACTACTCGGAGAAGGCAATGGCACCCCACTCCAGTACTTTTGCCTGGAAAATTCCATGGATGGAGGAGCTTGGTAGGCTGCAGTCCATGGGGTCGCTAAGAGTCAGACACGACTGAGCAACTTCACTTTCATTTTTCACTTTCATGCATTGGAGAAGGAAATGGCAACCCACTCCAGTGTTCTTGCCTGGAGAATCTCAGGGATGGGGGAGCCTGGTGGGCTGCCGTCTATGGGGTTGCAGAGAGTCGGACACGACTGAAGCGACTTAGCAGCAGCAGCAGATACCACTGGGAGTGAACAAGATGTAGGGGAGTCAAATGCTCCTTTTAAGAACAAGTGCTTTAAATAAATGACTAACTATTTTTATGACTGTATAAATCCTGGGTCTGTGAGCCAGGTAAAGACAGGATGACACTGTAGGTGTGTAAGGGGGTGTGTGTGTGTGTGTGTGTGTGTGTGTGTGTGTGTGTGTGTGTGTGTCTGTGGGTATTGGGTGAAGAGGAAAATAAAGTTTTATCCTACATATTCCCATGCATGCAAAATATAGTTCTGTAATCTATCAGTTTTCTTTTTCTCCACTTTTATTTTTAGTATTTGTTAATCCCAGAATCTGGAGAAGGGAATGGCAACCCACTCCAGTATTCTTGCCTGGAAAATTCCATGGAGAGAGGAGCCTGGTGGGCTTCAGTCCATGGGATTGCAAAGAGTAGGACAAGAATACATTCTGATAGAAAATTTACCTAGACTGTAAGCTCCCTGAGGACAGGGACTTTGTACTTGGGTCATCAGTGCATCCAATGGCCAAGTCCACATAAAATGTTCAATGAATAAACAAGTGATTAAATAAAGGTTAGGATGAACCAGACCCACATATTTTTTAATACCATGGATAATAATCTCCATTCCTTTCTATTTATTCTATTTATTTTAGTTCACAAATATGTTTCTCCAAGTTTTAAATTAGAAAGATTTTCCTACCAGCATCCAGCACATAGCAATGATTTTAAAGGAAATTTTAAATTATTCTTCTTTATTAATTTCAGTATTTCCATTTCTCATGTGTGACAATAAAAAATGTTGAATTAACAGAATTAGTTCTCATGATATCAAGCAGTTTGACATGCACATTAAAAAACAGCAAGACTACTATAGTTAAAAAAAAACAAATAGTCTTTTCTTTTTCATCAAAGTCATCAAAGGACATTTGGAAAACAAGGGAAGAAAATATTCCCATAACCCCAAGACTGAAATGCAGTCACTAGTAACATCTCCATATGTGTCCTTCCAGACCCCTTGTTCCACGTGGAGCTTCATGGCTCTGGGCGTGAAGTGACCCACCAGGCAGACTCCAGTGGGAGGGTCGAATCATGGTGTTTAGGAAAAGGCATGGAATCTACAGCCCCGCAGCTGACACAGTCCCTTTATCATTCATATCTTCCAAGTTTGAAAAATAATTGCTGCTACCAAAACCCCTCCACAGCTCAGTGTCCTAGGGCAAACAAAGAGAAGTCAGATGAGGGACCAGAAATCAGAAGAAGCCGCACAGAACAAAGCAGAGGTGTGGCTGCATATGGTGGGGCACGGAGGAGAGCAAGATGCCTTTCATGTGGCTTTACAATAACTTGGTTATTCACATTCTACCAATTGAACAGACTCTAATAACAGAAACTGGAAAAGTCTGCAGCTCCCAATTACAGGCCTGACCCACAGAAGTGTTGTCTTGGGGCAAGTCTATAATGTGTCCAGAAGGGCATGGGGAGAGAACGTGGCTGGCAAAAATGAGTCATCTGAGCAGAAAGATGATTCTTATTGTAAATACAAACTAGACATTTTACTATATCCTACTAAGAAGACATTGTGGCTTTTTATTAAGGTCCTGCTTCAATATATTCAAAGGTTATCTGAATTATGGCTATGTTAACCATCTAGAAATCTCCATCAAGTTTCCATCTCAGACTGGGTTCCACCACACTAACCCCTCACTGAGTGCCATTGTTATATCCTAAATTATTAATAGATCCCACCCTTCACCCTCAGACTTCATACAACCCATTAACTACAGAAATCCAAGTCAGGCCTCAACTAATGCAAGATACAGGTTTAAGCTTCTGATACCCAATGTGGACAGAGCAGATATAAGACCTACCACTCGCTCCACAGGAAAGGGCCCTTTCCAAAGGCATTCTTGTGTGAGTGTGCCAAATTTTACATATTATTAGATATAATTGATGTGTTTGCCTTTTGCAGTTAAACCTTTCAATATGTATTACATGGGGCTTCCAAGTGGCACTAGCAGTAAAGAACCTGCCTGCCAATGCAGCAGACAGAAGAGATGCGGGTTCCATCCCCGGGTCAGGATGATCTCCTGGAGGAGGAAACAGCTAACCTACTCCAGTACTCTGGCCTGGAGAATCCCATGGGCAGAGAAGCCTGGCAGGCTACAGTCTATAAGTTGGACACGACTGAAGTGACTTAGCACATGTATTATAGAGCATTTTGCTTCTTTTTGTTCACTTAATATGATCAAAAAGCTCCATTTTATTACATGGCCATCAAAGCCTTCATTTTAATAATTGCAAGATAAGCCATGCAATGTACACACCATCATCTATCTCTTCTACCTTCGGAGATCTAGGTTGAGGAAGTTATTTTGTAAAATTCCAACGTAAAATATTTTCTGGGAAAGCTTAATGATTCATGCTAAGGGTTTAGATTTTTGATGCTATATGAAGACAGATGTCATCCATTGAAAAAAGGAATTCTGTTTTATGTTGCCATTTTTTTTTTAGTACAACCAACCAATTCTCTCTGTTTATATAAAATAGCTACTTACACATTACAGCAATTACACAAGCAGCTACCTCATATAAAGGCCCCAAGGGATGGGGTACCACTTCAGAAACGGACCTGGAATCATAAAAGCAACAGACCCAGCCACACACACACGTCTCCTGCGGTTAGGGGTTGCCTACCTTGATTCCTAACTCATATCTGGATGTTTTCTGGGAGGAACCAGCCCTGGAAGTTGGACGGAGGAACTGAAGAGATTTGGGAAGGAAGAGGAAGGCTCTAACCAGAGGTGACCAGGCCTCCTTTTTTCAAAACAACAACTAAATGATGACTTTCCTCTGTCATATATAATTTAGCTCTGAGGTTTGGCAATTTCTGAGTAAAATGAATAAAAAATAAGATGTGCAGTCATGTGAAATACCTTTGGTTAAGTTGTCCTGAGAATGACTAAATTCAAGACACAAGTGTGTGGGGGGGAAGGGGAAGGATAAACACATGCATTTAATATGCAATAGATAGAAACTCCAGACAAGGGAGGGTGGGTCAGCATGGGGCAGCATCTTCCTAGAGGGGCAACAGTATTTTACTACAGGCATTGTTTAAAAAGGAACTTTGGGACTTCCCTGGTGGTCCAATGGCTAAGACTCTGCACTCCCAAGGCAGGGGGCCTGGGTATGATCCCGGTCAGGGAACTAGGGACAGTTACGGCTATGGTCTTCCCAGTGAACATATATGGTTGTGAGAGTTGGACTGTAAAGAAAGCAGAAAGCCAAAGGATTGATGTCTTCAAACTGTGGTGCTGGAGAAGACTCCTGAGAGTCCTTTGGACAGCAAGGAGATCAAACCAGTCAATCTTAAGGGAGATCAACCCTGAATAATCACTGGAAGGACTGGTGCTGAAGCTGAAGCTTCAGTATTTTGGTCATTTGATGCCTGACGCGAACAGATGACTCACTGGAAAAGTCCCTGAGGCTGGAAAAGATTGAGGGCAGAAGGAGAAGAGAGCGTGAGAGGATGAGATGGCTGGATGGCATCACCAATGCAATGGACACAAACCTGGCGAACTCTGGGAGATGGAGAGGGCCGGGGAGGCCTGGCCTGCTGCAGTCCAGGAGGCGCAGGAAGTGGACACGACCGGGTGACTGAACAGCCACAGGGAGCCAGATCCCATACGCCACAACCAAAGTGCTGCAACTAAGGCCTGGCACAGCCAAATAAAAAAAAATTGTTTTTAATTTTAAAATGGAAATTGTGTTACTACTTTCCTATTTCCTATCGACACCACACCCCCACTACCACCTGCACTCAGGGCAGACCACCCCCATTTCCCCAGTCTTGGCTTGCCACTGGTTTTCACACGTATATCTTAGTATCCTTACAAAACAAAATCAGTGGGTTTAGTTATTAGCCCCATTTTAAGGGGAAGAAGCTGAGAGTCAGAATTTAAACGACTTGCCCTTGGTCATACAGCTAAGAAGAAGTCAAGTCAGGATTTGAACTCAGAGCATGCTGATTTAAAAGCTTACCTTCTGTAAAATATGCTAATATACAGGAATGGTGACGAGAGCTTTTCTTCAGAGATAGGGAAGGAAGTAGTGTGCGAGGGGAGAGTATGAGAAAGAATTACAGAGTGGTTGCTTTTACAGCTTTTGGCCTAAGATTTGTCCCTTCTTACCTCATCATATTTTCATTTTTTTCTGGTTACCATTTGTTGTGGGCTGAATTACATCCCTCCAAAATGCATACGCTGAGGTCCTAGCTTCAAGCACCTCAGGATGTGACTGTATTTGCTCACAGGGTCTTTAAAGGGTCAATGAGTTAAAATGAGTTCATTATGGTGGGTCCGTTTCAGTATGACGGGTGCTTATAAAAAGAGGAGACTTCGACACAGACAAGTCACAGACACAGAGGGAAGCCCATGTGAAGACACGAGCCACACCTACAAGCCAGGTTGAGGGATCTCAGAAGAAACCCACCCTGCTGACTTTGGACTTTGGCCTCTAGAACCTCGAGAAAATCAATGTCTGTCTTTTAAACTGCCCGGGCTGTGGTATTTCATTATAGAAGCATTGGCTGACGCATATACCATCATCAAGACTTAGAAGCTGCCCTTTGGGCAGGGTGGTCTGCCCCAGACTGAGTCCCCACCAAGCCATCCTCATAGTGTGATCCATCTGCTGGATTCTTTTGGTTCCCCAGGATCAAGCTAAAACACACATGTTTGTACCCACAGCTGCGATGGGGCTGGCTTTAGATCAACATTCCTATAAGAGCGCTGCCCCACCTTTCCCTTTTGTCAAACAGATATTCTACTTCTCAGAAAGCTATATTAAATGTGCACTGGCCCCTGTTTGGTAGCTACTGAATCAGGGCCTTAACCAAACATGAAATGACAGAACTGTTTCCAGAGAAGGATTAATTGAGCCAACTCAAGGCAAACAAAACGTATTTTGGCATTGCTTTTGACAGATGGAAATAAAACAAACATTAGCAACCGGATTGTAGCTAACAATATGCAAAATTAAAGAAGGTACCTTTTTTAACTTCGTCTGGGAGCCCACTGGCTTTTCTTCTAAAAATCTGCAGAAAGAAAGACAGAGCTGTTAATCTCGTTACACAATCAGTTAGCACATGCAAACAAGGGGAATTAAAAGCCTCTGCATTCAGGGGAGGAAACAGATATTTGACACATATATTTATTAAGGAGACTGGACTGGAAAATAGCATGGCTGTGTTAATCAGAAATGGTGTAGAAAACACTTAAATAATACAACAAAATGCACACAGACAGCATAAACTGCTTACAAATGGATGCCTAAGGTCTAAGTATTTTTATTTGAAGGTTAAGTTTTCAATTAATTTTTTTCAGCTTGTTGCCATCTCTTCCAAGCATCACTGTTAATTGCTTAAAAAAAAAAAAAAGAAGAAGAAGAAGTCTCTGCATGTTTGAATTCTGGACATGGAGGCCAGAAGCTGTCAGCCATCTAATAGGCCTCAGAGTATTGGGATAGAAACCAAAACTGCTGGGAAGAAGCTGAAATAATATGTCAGGCTCTGAGAAGCCAATGGATTGGTTTCAAACCTCTTCATTTGCTCGGTTTTTCAGAGGTAGCCTGTCACTGAAGAGGTCAAACAGAAGCTTCCCACTGTTGGGAATTGCCAAATATCCCAACCTAAGGGGGTCTGCGACAGACAGGGCCTCCATGCATACGATCTCAGTGGATCAGCAGAGAAGGGACCATCTGCGTCCTACTTCTTTAGAATGGAGTAGTATACATGTCCCTGGCTGCAAACAAGCTTGTCTATGGCCACTGGGTTCACTGCCTCTGGAAGGCATTCTTCGGGTTAACACTCTCAGCATCCGGGATGATGGGAAACCAGATTTAGGGGACACATGTATAATTATGGCTTCATGTTGAGGCTGACAGAAAACAACAAAATTCTAGAAAGCAATTATCCTTCAAGTAAAAAATAAATTAATTTTTTTAAAAAGTAACTAAGCACTGGGGCTAGAAATAGGGTTACATCTTGAGTCGAGGACAGGATTAGAATGGAGGTTTGGGGTGTAGATACCTTCACCTATGTTTTAGCTGGAAGACATAGGTTTGGACTTGAGGGTCAGATTTAAGTTTGAGGATGATTTTAAATTGGGAATATAGGAGAACGATGGCACTGAGGATCAAATGGTTACAATGGCGTCTAATTTAAAATAGCCTTGTATGATAGAGAGGACATAGGTGCTTTAAAATAGGCACATCTAATTTTATAACCCAGATCAATCATAATACTTAGGCAATCTTATATAAGTCACCTAAATTCTCAGCCTCAGTTTCTTCATCTGTAAAATGAGAAGAGTCTTTATGTTGTACCTTCTAGAAAGAAGCAGTAAAATAATAATAATAATGGATAAATGAAAGACTAGATTGATTTCATTCCCTTCTTCCAAGGGGACATTTGGCATTGTTTGCAGACATTTTTGATGGCCACAACACGACTTGGGTAAGAAGAGCTACCAAAGTCTAGTGACCAGAGGTTCAATATCCTGTTACCCACTCTACAGGCATAGGACATAGTCTTAAAAATCATCCAGCCCAAAATGTTCATGGTGTTTATACCGAAAAACCCTGGATTGGATAGGCAGGGTTGGAAGATAGGCAGATGATGGCAGATAGCTTAGCAGCTAATGAAATTGTTTTGGAGAGTTATAGATTATCAATCTATAGATAAATTGATTGATAGATGAGAGATATTCTGATATAAGACACTTTAAGCATTCAACAAAGGAAGGGATTTTTTAAAATAAAATCTGAAGATAGGATTCATACCATTAGGGTTAGGATAAAACAGTGGCTAAAGGTATAATAATAATATTAGCAATAAAGTTGTGTCAGCCATCATGGTTAAGTGATTTGTATTCTCATCATATTTGAAATAGGGTTCATCCAATTCTAAAGCTAAGGTTATGGCGAGTACTATGGATCAAGTAAAAGGTTGGGATCAGGGCTGGAACTGGGGGACAGCGCATTGGCAGACCCTTCCCAAGGAGCAGCCAAAGCTCACTAATTAATTTGAAAACATGCAGACAGCCCGCCAGCATCAAGCATCCTAATTTGAGTCATGGGCAGTTCAAGGAGATGAGAGAGGCAGAAATGATGTGACATACACATGTCAGACTGGCCCACCCACAATGGACAGTAACGGCCGCACACTGTTCACCCAGTTCTATGCCAGTCTTTGTATCCAACTCCATGAGAAGGGGCAGGAGGAACCTGGACGGATTGGGGTTTCATGTGCAGGGAGAATGCTACATTCCAATACTGACCCCACATAGAGAACAGGCAGCTATTTGCTCCATCTGTATTAAGAGAATAGGAAGTTTATCAGGCTCAAACCAATGAACCCAGCCATTGCGCGTGCTGCCTTGTCCACAGGAAGCAGGCATCTCCAGAGTCTAGAAGAGGGCCTTTGGGGAGTCCTGGGAGCGCTGGCCTCTGTAGTCACAGCTTACTCTCACAAAGGTGGGTCAGTGTAACCACACCAAAGTTTCAAGAAGACAGATACGTAATGTCATCATACAGAAGGACAAAGAAGCCTAAAATACTGCACAATGGGCTGGCTTGGAGAAAAACTGCTGGAACAGAACAATAATTGTCTGAATAGAAAGGGGTAAAGCAGAAAAGAGAGGGACCGACTCGACAATGAGTCACCTGCAACATCCAGGAGAAGGGTCACTGGATCTGGGAACATGAGCAACTGCTCCATGAACGGCCTCTCCGGTAAGTGGCTGGTTTGGTTCCCAGGTCTCCTGAGTGGCTGTTGTGAAACATCCCTGACCCCATCCATCACCCAGTGCTTTTATCCAGCCATAACCAGAAAGTCAGTTCCTGGTTATTCAGTGCAGCAAGTCAAAGCCCTGGTGGGATGACATGAACCTCCTTGTTTCTGGGAAGATCAGTTTCTTCATATAAATTTATAGGCCGCAGATTGGTTTGAACATGTCTCTTGAATCTAATTTCTGGGGCAACTCCCTGTGGGTTGGAATTCCTCCTATGTTCTGCCAAAAAATCTTGGTCATAAAAGGAGAAGTCAAAGTCTAAACTGCACTGACTTTGCTGTCATACTCCTGATGGGCTCCTAAAAACACAAACACACACAAAACAACTTTAGTGAAATAGAATGTATATATCATAATGTTTACTCATTTTAAGTGTGCAATTCAATGATTTATTTTCTAGTTAACTTACATAGCATGCAACCACGACTACAATTCCAGTTTTGAACTTTTCTATCAGCTCCAGAAGATCCTCGTGCTCATTTGTAATTAATCCCTGTTTCCACCTCCTAGCCCCGGGCAACCACTGATTGGTTTACTGTCTCTGTAGATTTGCCTTTTCTGGGTATTTCACATAAAGGGAAAGATACATTATACAGTCTTCTGCATTTGGCTGCTTTCAACCAGCATAATGCTTTTTTGGATTTGCCCAGCTGTAGCCAGTATCAGTACTTCATTCTTTGTTATGACTACATAATATTCTCTCGTGTGGGTATTCCATATTTTGTCTACCTGGTTCATGTGTTGAAGGACTTTTGTGCTGTTTCCACTTTTTGGCAATCACGACTAGTATTGTCATGAACTCTGGTGTGTGAGTCTTTGTGTAGAAGTGTTTTCATTTCTCTGTTAGGCACCCTGGAGTGGATTTGCTGGGTCACTTGGTAAATTTATGTCTTCCCTGGTGGTGTCTTAAGCAGTCAGTGACCCAGTGTCCTCCTCGGCATTGGGTAGGGTAACAATAGGAGAGCCTGATAACTTTATCAACTATGTGTTTACAGCACTCATTCCCTAAGAGACTCCCTCCTAGGGCCTGTAAGGCAGGCAGGCAGGCAAAGTCACTTCAGTAGCTCTACCTTTATATTAAGGACAGCTTTCTAGTAGTCACGTCTGTGGTTGTGATCTCAATATGATGATTCTCTAAAATACATAAAAGCATCCTAAAGACTTGACATCACATAAGATGATACTGTGATATTACTGCCATCGTTAGCATTATTCACTTGTCATCCGCAATTTGAAAGGATGGGGTTTTAAGCTCCATGTGGCAGGATCAGGAAGCAGTGAAGATCTAATGCAAAGTGCCCTTGACTCTGATGTTTGGTCCCGTCACTTTCACTCACAGTGACAGAAACTTCCTTACAGTGATTTACCTTCTCAAGCTCTAATTGCTTCACTTTGAAAAATGGTGCCACCAACCTCAACACCCAGAGTTTCCACAGGATTAAACAAATTGGCAACACGTTTAATCCCCTCCCACGCGGCTACTGGGTGGTTAAATTACTTGATCCTAATTTTAATCTAGAAAGGTTGATACCTCAAAAGAAAAATCTCAAAAACTAAAATATGTTGCAGGATGGGCTGTGTAAGATTCTGAGGCCAGTTCTGCATCACCATCTGGGTGTCTTACAATTTAATTCAGTTCTGACATTATCAATTTGGAAATTATGGCAGGTATCACAGATACGGAGAAGGCAATGGCACCCCACTCCAGTACTCTTGCCTGGAAAATCCCATGGACAGAGGAGCCTGGTAGGCTGCAGTCCATGGGGTCGCTGAGGGTCGGACACGACTGAGCAACTTCACTTTCACTTTTCACTTTCATGCATTGGAGAAGGAAATGGCAACCCACTCCAGTGTTCTTGCCTGGAGAATCCCAGGGACAGGGGAGCCTGGTGGGCTGCCATCTATAGGGTCGCACAGAGTCGGACACGACTGAAGTGACTTAGCAGCAGCATCACAGATTAAGGGCTTAGTCCTACAAGACTTCCCCCACCACCTTCAGATGACAGTCATAAGCCCAAGTTGTCACCTATTCTTCTGATCGACCAGCTACAGAGTGGAGGTTCCAACAACCCCAAACCCCTCCTAGGGTTTGTTTAATTTGCTACAGCAACTCACAGAACTCAGAGAAACATTCACTTACTAGATTACAGTTTTATCATAGAAAGACAGCACTCTGGAATAGTCAGATGGAAGAGATGCATAGGGCAAAGCACAGAGTTTCCATTCCTTCTCCAGCCAGCCATCCTCCAGGAATCTTCACCTGTTCACCAACCAGAAGCTCTCCAAACCCAGCCTTTTGTTTCATGTAGAAGCTTCATGACACAGGAATGATTGATTACATCATTGGCCATGGTGACTGACGTCAATCTCCAGCCCCTTTCCCCTCCCAGCAGGTCGGGGGCGGGACTGGAAGTTCCAACTCTCCAATCACATGGTTGGCTCCCCAGGCAACCAGCTTTGGGCTGCCAATCATCTCCCTTAGCTCTAGGGGATTTTCAGAAGTAACCTCATTAACAAAACCCAGGTGTGGTTGAAAGGGAATTGTTAGGAATAAGAAGATACTCATTTCTCCTTTATGACTCTGCAGCCCTTTCAGGAATAAAGGACAAGAGACCAAACATTACAGCAAAAGATACTTGCACTGGTCTTATGTCTCAGAACTTCCAAGCTTTGAGACAGAAACAGAACAAAAACAAAACATACATTTCTTATTATAGGTCACGTATCACACTGCTTCATTTTATTCACTTGCTCGTTTTATTTCTCTTGGGGATTTATTTGTATAGGATTTTGGTATCTTTCTTTTAAATAGAAATAAACAACAAAAGTAATAGCACAACCTATTGCTAAGTCCTTTTGAAATGTGTGTTCATATCAGTGATATCATTTGGATGATTAAAACCTATGGCTCTCAAGCCTGGTTGCTCATTAGATTCACCTGGAGAGTAACACTGAGTGCCTAGACCGCTGGGAGAGGTTATAGGACTTGCCCGAAGTAACACATCTAAGTCGTGATGCCAACAGGACTTAAAGCCAGGTCTGTAGATAAGTCCAGTACTCCAATTCCTGCACCATATTTTCTAAAAAGAAAATTGAACTAGAGTTAAACTAAAATTAACTTAAGATGCAAGTCCTGCAGTGGAGAAAGAACAATCTGAGTCCTTGGCAAAAATATACGGACGAGTGGCTATAACACACTCACCAGGAACAAGTCCACAGGAGGGCCGCATCTAGCCCGGCCCAGCGTATGCGGAAGCCAGGGCCTGCTTTGTTATAAAACTGCTTACTGTGAAGAAGTTCAGAGAGAAGTGGAGATTCTAAAGGGATAGATAAATCTATAAGCAAGACTACTGAGTTGGTAAAATGCCCAGCTCAGCGGTTCAGAGCCCAAAACGGAAAGGCTCTGTGAGCAGGTGGGTGCCTTTTTTATGGTAATCAGCTCTGGGCCCAAGAAGCAATGAGGTCATCAGGGTTTCTGGGATGCTCTGAGGGAAGTGAGTTGACCAGGTAAGCAGAGAAAACAGGTAACCCGGTGACACCTGGGTGGGGCTGCTAACTTATGGCCCCTCTGCCTCCAAGGCCAGAGTAAATTCCAATTCAGGAGTCATTGGGGATTGATGGGGAAGACGCTGAAGAACACACGTGAAGAAAAAGTTGAGAACAGAATGGGAGTTCAAGATCATCAAGACAAGCCCCTCATTTTACAGGTTAAAGAAAACGAAGACCAGAGAGGAGCAGTGACTGCTCCACGGCCATAGAACCAAGTGGATGGCAGGTCCAAGCCTTCCTGCCTGGTGGTTCTCCCACCACTGAAAACCAAACATGAAAACATGGACAAAATGCAGAGAAGTCCCAGTGATCATCAGGGAGAGGAGATATGGGGGCACCTCTACATGCCCTATCACTCTGTTCTGCCCTGCCACTCCCTCCTCCAGCCCCCTCCACTCTATGGAGGGAGCTGTCATTTTGGTTTCCACTCTGTTACAGGGACTGAGAGAACAGCACGGAAATCTGGTGCTTTGCAGTGTGTCTTGGGGTTAGTCACTTCATCTGGGGGGGCCTTGGGTTCCTCTTAAGTAAAATGGTGAGTGTGAAAAGACAGTTCTAATGATACACATTATGCCTAGTACACTCTCTAAACCAGGAATTGGCAAACTACAACCAATTCTGGCCTGCCATCTGTTTTGTAAATAAAGTTTTATTGGAACTCAATTACATCCAATCACTCACGTATTCTCTATGGATGCTTTTAGAGCTGAGTAGATGCAACAGAGATCATTGCATAGCCCACCAAGCTGAAAATATTTATGAGCTGTCCCTCTACAAAAATCTTGCTGATTCCTATAAAACAAACACTCTGCCTACTACCTGTGACATACACACAGGCAGTCTACCATATGATTTATATATTGTCCAGATAATTTTTCTGCTTATGTTTTTGCTTTTAGAAGGAAACTATTTCAAACATATAGCTAAACACACACACACACAAAACTCAATAAATGATCCTTGTATACCCTAAGTTTTAACTGATGATAATATTCAGATTTTTATGTTTTGAAAATATTGTATCATAGTAATCTATATTCATAAGTAAACTTAAACTATTTTAGAAGAAGGAAGAAAAGACATGCACACGTGTACCCAGAACTAACTGAACTAAAGACTTTAGCACTACTGCAACGCAATTACTGTCATTCTGTGTTTGGTTTTTCAGATGGGTAAAAGGGCCTCCCTTATGAGATCCACGGTCTAAATTATAAGACACACATTTTGCCAGAGATTCGGAAAACAATCATGAGTTTTTTCAATTGAACAGTTTAGTATTAAAGTAAAAAGGCCATTTTAGTTAGGGCATTTGACCATAGTTACCTTAACTAGCAGTTCCTGATGGACTGCTTAAATGCTAATATAAATGGGGCAAGATATAAAGAAAATAAATATTGAATTAAATGCATTTTTCTATCCATACTTATCCTTAATCCACTTGGTGAAATCTCAATCACAGGAATCCATCTTAAGAGAAATGTCCTTTACTAATCACTATTTCTTTTGTTAGAAAAAGCAAAACCTTTGAGACTTCTCTGGACACCAAGGTTTACACAACTTAATTTGAAGTCAAAGCCCCTATAGCCATTTGGTTCCTTAGTGACCTCCCAGCTCACGTATACCCAAGGACAGACATTTGTTTCGTACTCTTTAGATGTAACGGAGATGGAAATGGACGTTTCTGCCTCTCTCATTCGATTTCATCATCATCAGTATTTGCCTTCCATAACCTCGTAATGTTTCTTCACTGTATTCTTCATTTGTCCTTTTGAGGCTCTTTCATGGCGTGTGTGTGTGTGTGCATGTGTGTGTAGGCAAGCCTGCATGCACACATAAATAGTACCTGCTTTCTAATCCTCTTTCATTCCCTCCCATCAATAACAGGGCTGGAAATGAGGAAACCTAACCCGGCACTGAGGGCTCACCTCTGAAAAGTCTCCCTGACCCGTGTTGCTCTGATACGGAGCTTAAAGATGCACCAAGGGGGACAGGGAGGGGGAGAGGTAAACTGGGAGACTGGGATTGACAGATACACACTACTCTATTTAACTAATAAGGATCTACCGTTGAGCAGAGGGAAGGCTGCGCAATACTCTGTAATGGCCTACATGGGAAAATAAGCTACAAAGGATACATGTATAGGTACAACTGATTCACTATGCTGTACAGCAGAAACTAAACCACATTATAAATCAACTATACTCCAATAAAAATTAATTTAAAAACATACAGGGAGATTCAAATAAGTATTTCATATAAATAAACCTGCTACAGAAATATCAATATATGTTTATTCAATCAATTCTTCAAATTTGTAGACTCTTGTGACCCACGGACTGTAGCCCGCCAGGCTCCTCTGTCCATGGGATTTTCCAGGCAAGAATACTGGAGTGGTTTGCCATTTTCTTCTCAGGGGGATCTTCCCTATTCAAGGATCGAACCCAGGTCTCCTGCACTGCAGACAAATTCTTTACTGACTGAGCTACCAAGGAAGCCCAGACCAGAATAACATGAAATAAATTTAACATCATTTCACATGCAGAACTACCAACTTAAAAAAAAAAAAAAAAAGTGTTTCTGACAAAGCCAGACATATTTTTCTAAAATTTTAGAACAGAAGGTTTGCTAGGCTAACAGAGTTGAATAGTCATTGAGAGACTTCTCTGGTGGTCCACTGGCTAAGAGTCCAAACTGCCAATGCAGGGAGCCTTGGTTCATCCCTCGTCAGAAATCTAGACCCCACGTGACAAAACTGAGAGTTTGCAAGCTGCAGCTAAAGATCCCACACGCCACAATAAGACCATCACCAGCAAAGAAAGAAAGAAATACTAAAAACACAGTCACTGGAACAAGGTCTTGAGACAGAAATATACATCGATTTTATCTCGGTGTGCTGATGACTCCACAAGGCGAGGAGGGGGTGACAGGGTCTAAATCTGATGTGTCTGCCTGTGTTCCTAATTCCATGCCTGCAGTATGCCTGTCTCGTGGGTGTTCTGCCCCTCTCCAGATTGAAGAGTACAACATTTTTAAGCTTTGGGATTTAATGTATCTGCCTCAACCTTCACAATAGCTCTCCCTAAGCCCAGTGACACGGCTCCAACCACACCGAAGCCATCCCAACCTCCCAAGCTGGGAGCTACAGTGTGCTTGACACAGAACCCAAGGGGACTTGTGAGTGGTTAATAATGGAAGATTCTTAAATATATCATAAATATCTATTACCAGAAAGATGAATAATGATAAGAATGCTCCTTTTCTTCAGTGCAAGACTTTCCTCTCTTGATACTTAACCTACCCCTGTGGATGAGGTTAAGCTATGCCCCTTAATGAGGAACTATTAAGACACCTATAATTAAAATGACTTTTCTCCAGAGTGCACAAGGAAAATTACTTTTTTTTTCTCTTAACAATTATAAAAACATAACAAAATAACCACAGCAAATTTGAAAAAGATAATGTCCCTCCCAATTCTACCCCTCCAAAAGAAGGCATAAATGGATTGTTAAAATCTAGAACTGTTATATGTGGGAGGCATATGGACACCTGGATAATTCACTTAAAATGCAGGTCCCCAGGCCCAACTCACATAAACTGTGCTACATGAGATTTGGGGTCAGGCTCAGAGTTGCATCTGTTAACAACACCCCAGGCCATCTGGATAATGGCAGTCAAAAGACTATGCTCCAAGAAACAATACCGCATGTTCAACGCTGCTCTTTTTTCTCTTATATAATACAGATCTCCCAATCTTCCAATTCTATGTTCTAGCTTCTTGTTATCCAGTACATATTTATTTACACTACATTTGTTTTTCAGCCTGGTGAAATTTAAGAGATCAGAATTTAAATCCCCAAAGCTCTCTTAAATTTATTCAGATGCATTCTTATTAATGGGCCAGAGGGCAACTGCATCTGTACAGTTTCCACTGTGTACTGTCGTATTGCTTTCTAGTGCTGAGCAATTTATATTTAAACCGGCAGATTAAGAGGACCCAATATTCACCACAATGTCACCAGCAATGCGTATTTGAATTTATTTTTACTTTGTTCTGCTAATTTAGTCAGTGTAAAATGGTATCTCAAGGTGGATTTAATTTGCACTTCTTGCATTTCTGGTGAAGATTAATATGTTTCCCTGTGTTTCTTTGCTATTTATAAGTTTCCCAGAGTTACAGTTAAACTTTTGAATCTCTTGTCACGTTCAGGGCATGGCTTTTTGCTTCTTCCTTGTCACGGCAACTGAAACTTAACAGAGACCCGCAAAGCCAGTGATGGGAACAGGACTGTGGTTTGGTTCAGTGCCCCAGGATGTGCTCTTAACCAAATTATCTTGTGTCCTGGAGGTCTTAGGGCAAAAATATCCAGGTGGGAGGAAGACAGGAAGAAGAAAGATATTCCAAGTCAGCTTTCTGGGAAAGAGACTCTGAGATCAAGATCTGCATACAGGAGATTCTTGGGAGGAGTTTCCTCAAGATTAAGACCAGGAAGAGGTGACAGAAGCTGGAGCCAGCTGAGGGAGGGGCTGAGTAACTGCAATCTCAGCAGTGGTCCCGGGGAGCACTACTGGTAAAATGATCCTTCATTGTTGACCTACTTGAAGGCAAGGGTTCCAGGACTTTCTTCCTGCACAGGGACCAGTCATCTGATATGGGCTATCCCAGGAAAGGCATTCTGAGCTTGGATGAAGCAACTGTCTTCAATAGAAGGCAAATCTCACAGAAGCCCTCAACTGTGAACTGTCAGCCATCAATACTGTTAGCAGCTGGGGGGATGCATGTAGAGTCCTGAAGAGGGACTCTGGTTGACACATCACAGCATCCCCTGCTGAAGGAATCCTATATTGGTTGAGACACTCTAGTTTCCTTTCATATATGCTATCACGTTAGTTATCCACTGATGTAAACATCCCAAAACTTAGCCTGAAACAAACAAAACATTTCCATTTTGCTCACTATTCTGCCAGTGGGGCTGGGCTCAGCTGGGAAGTTCTGGTCTTGCTGGTGATCTCTCACTGGCTGTATTCTGCTGCTAAGGAAGCTGTGATGGGCTGAGCTCAGCTGGATGATGAGATGGCCAGGCTTCTCTCCCTCTCTCCAGGGAGTCTGAGGGCTTCTTCTTCTCACTGTGGCCTCAACAATTCCAGGCAGCATATTTGCATGGTTTTTCCAACAAGGTAATGGGTTTTCTTACATGGAGACTGAGGGCCAGTTCCCAGTGTAAGCCTTTATGGGAAAATGGGGTTTCTCAACCTTGGCACTATTGACAATAAGGAGTGAATAATTCTTTGTTGGGCTTCCCAGGTGGTGCTAGTGATAAAGAACCTGCCTGCCAGTGCAGGGGACCTAAGAGATGCAGGTTTGATCCCTGAGTCAGGAAGATCCTTTGGAGGAGGGCATGGCAACCTACTCCAGTATTCTTGCTGGAAAATCCTATGGACAGAGGAGCCTGGTGGGCTATAGTCCATAGCGGGGTGGCAGAGTCTTATCCTGTGCACTGCTGAATGTTTCACAGCCTCCCTGGTCTCTGCTCACTAGATGCCAGTAGCACCCTTCCAACTGGGACACACACACACACACACACACACACGTCTCTAGACATTGCCAAATGTCCCATGAGGGGCAAAAAAAGGCTCCTTTTGAGAAACACAACTTTAGAAAACCTAAAGTATTCTTGGAAGTTCTACCACATTCTGTTGGTTAAAACAAGCCATAAACATGGCCTGGATTCAAATCTCATGGCTGCCAGGAGACCTGGTTCACTGGGGGCCACCAAGGTAACAGACTGCCATAATTCTGTGAGGCTCACATTAAAATGTCCATATTATAATGTGAAGTTAAGGCTCATTGTTCCAGAACCATGCAGCTAGGAAGTCACAGCACCGAGATAGGAGCCCAAGTCTGCCTGACACAAAGGGCATACTCTCTGTACCACTGTGAACTGCCTACAGTGGCTTTCAAGGGGTTACTCTTAAGAAGGGAGCTAACCTCAATCTAAGAAACTTGTGAGAGAAAAGAGCGAGGTTTTACTTGGGTTTAGTTATGGTTAATAAAGAAAACATTAATCACTTGAAGTGCTATTTTGGAGCACATGAAACCAAAATGAAGCACAATATGAAATGTTCATTTATTTCTAAGGGGCTTATTTTGTTAACATTCAATCATTCAATCCCCTTGGCCTTATTTATAACATTTGAGTGAAATACATTTGTTTAATAACTAAAACTTTATTCTGAGTTTTATAGGCAATAAATTCCTTCTCTTGAAGATGCAGGAGGTGGGGGTTTGGACAAAGCCAGGATATACCACTGGACACCCCACCCCCAGGTGGGGCAGAGTTTCTTCCCAGGCAGAGTTTCTGCACCAGTGTTCCCTGCTGGAAATTGTAGCCTCTTACAAGACCCCAACTCCTACCAGGGTATGAAATGCCTAGACTTAACGCTTAGCTCCACCATTTACTGTTCACATGACTTTTTAAAAATATTTATTCAATTGGAGGATAATTACTTTACAGTATTATGATGGCCTCTGCCATACATCGACATGAATTAGTGGTAGGCATACATGTGGCCCCTCCCTCCTGAACTCCCCTCCCTCCTTTGTCCCCACCCCATCCCTCTAAGCAGTCACGGAGCACCAGCTTTGGGTTCCCTGCATCATACAAACTCCCACTAGCTATCTATTTTACATATGGTTATATACATATGTGTTTCAATGTTATTCTCTCAAATCATCCCACCCTCTTCTCCCACTGCTACATGACTTTCGATGAGCCATTTAAATGCCCAGAGCCTCAATTTCCTTGTCTATAAACTGGCTGAAACCCTAGCCTGGAGGACTTGTGTTGAGATGAAATGATACGTAGACATGTGATCCCTTTACACTGTCCCTTCCTGAGGAAAGAGGGAAGTGCAGAGGAAACAACAGATACAACCCACAGAAGGTCTTTTTGACTTGAGAGCAGACTAACTCAAGCCTCTTCTTTATCAGATGGGAAGCCCGGTGTAGAAGAGGAAGCTTCCAGTGGATTAGAGCACACTCCACTGTCACTGTGATTTGTGGATTCTGTACCATCTCTCCTCCCACCCACGAAGCGAGCAGACACATAAAAGGTAAAAACGAAGCATGAATAATTTTCCTCCTCTATTCCCCTCCCACCTTCCCAGACAGGACATGGGAACTGAAGAGAAAGGAGAGAACAGAATGAAGACCCTCCGTCGGGGGATTCTCCAGGCAAGAACACTGGAGTGGGTTGCCATTTCCTTCTCCAATGCATGAAAGTGAAAACTCAAAGTGGAGTCACTCAGTCGTGTCCGACCCTCAGCGACCTCATGGACTGCAGCATACCAGGCTCCTCTGTCCATGCAATTTTCCAGGCAAGAGTACTGGAGTGGGGTGCCATTGTATTGTCCAGTCATTAGATACAGCCACCACTGACTCCCAAGTATTTCTCAAAACACAGTCTGTGAGTTCTTCTCCAAAATGTATATATCACATTTTTTTATAGAGAAAACTCTTTTACCTGGAATCCTCAGGACCCTAATGCTCTGGTGAGCTGAATGTTCTGTTTAACAGGAAGGGATCAGATCTCTCATGCATGGAATTCTAGTTTTCAATGTGGGGACATGGCAACAGGATTTTTGATCAAAGTTTTAATCAGATATAATTTAATGTTTATCCGAAGGCTTCAAAGGTACAGCAGCATTTTGCATTGCCTCCAGGAAATAATAAGAAACATCCATTGCCTAAGACTTGAGGGTAAACATGTAGATTATTGGGGGGTTCTAATTTATATAGTGTGAATGGCAAAGAATTCCTCTATAGTTAAACCAATCTGCATTGAATCCTGGCCCTGGACTTACTAGCTGACTGTTCTTGAGCAGGATAATCTCTACAAGCCTTCGTTTTCAATCTGTAGCCTTGATATAAGAGTACCGCCATAAGGAAACAATATAATTATTATAAAGCCCTTAGAGCAAAGCCGCGCTCATGGTAAGTACTTTATCAAGTCAACTTTATTTTGCCTGTTCTCTTTTTTGGACTCTATTTCAGCTGCATGAAAAATAAACACGCAGAGAAAGAACCAGGAAAAACTACAGGACACCTAACTGTTCTCCTGGAGGAAATGTTGACAAAGCAAATGAGGGAGGTTTGGGTATGAGAAGGCGATTTGCACGTCTGCAGTGTACACATCCTGCCTTGTCTACGCATCACAGCCATCCTGTGGCTGGGAATGACGGCTGATAATTTAGGCTGCCAGTCTAACTTAGGAGCGAGATTCCTCAAGCCCACGGCAGCAACACATGCTGTTTGGATGACAGTGCTGGGGTTGGAAAGGCACAGGTGTGTCTCCAGTCCTGCGGTTCAGGTGCTCACAGCTCAGCCCCAGAGGCGCTTCCCACAGTGGGTTAGGAAAGCGCCCACTTTGCTACACCTCCCAGAGACACGTGATCCCAGAGATGCACGAGGGCTTTCCTCTACCATCAGTCACCCCTGGGCATCTAGAAACACAGCTGCTTTCATCTAAGAGATTTCACCTCGGCTACTGGGCCTGATCACTCGTCCGATTTTTACTTGGAGAATTATTTCCAAATATCAGCTAAAGTGAAGTGAAGTGGCTCAGTTGTGTCCGACTCTTTGCGACCCCATGGACTGTAGCCTACCAGGCTCCTCCGTCCCTGGGATTCTCCAGGCAAGAACACTGGAGTGGGTTGCCATTTCCTTCTCCAGGTGATCTTCCTGATCCAGGGATCGAACCTGGGTCTCCCGCATTGCAGGCAGATGCTTTACCATCTGAGCCACCAGGGAAGCTTTATTTGTTGGCCGACTATCTTATTATTGCGTGTGTGCCTGCTAAGTCGCTTCAGTCATGTCCAACTCTGTGCAACACTATGGACTGTAGCCCAGTAGGCTGTTCTATCCATGGGATTCTCCAGGCAAGAATACTGGAGTGGATTGCTGTGCCCTCCCCCAGGGGATCTTCCTGACCCAGGGATCAAACCTGCATCTCTTACTTCTCCTGAATTGGCAGGTTCTTTACCACTAGTGCCAGCTGGGAAGCCCTGTCATTATTAATGTGCCTCAATTTCAGTTAGGACAACTGATGGCAGACCTTGGCTCAGGCAGATGGACCCTCCATGAGAACCCCTTGCCTGTGTCTTGAAGGGTTTTTCCATGTGACTGGCTCACAAGAGATGGACTCAGCTCTCCCGTGGTGCCCAGGAAGCAAAATGTTGTCTTGAAGTATGAACAGAAAGGCTAAATGGGCTTCGATGATGCAGGAAAACCCCGGCAAGAGGAGGAACTTGGTATGTGCCAGGCAGTGCTGGGCACAGCCCCCTGCAGCCCAGAGAAGCTGCAAAGGAAATGTTAACAGGACACGTGGTTTCTCAAGAGCCAGAGATAGAGACAGCTTTTCTTTTGGAAGCCCTGTTCAGTGGTGATGGCTGATTTCGCATTGGCTCTACGTGGGATGCTCCCTGTTGGCTGCACTCACCCAGGGATAAGGGCCGTGTGGGTGCTGAGTGCAACACTGTTCCCTGACACTGAAGGAGATGTGCTGGAAAGACCTGAGGAAACCAGCCTGTGTCCTGCAGGGGAAAACACCTCATTTTACAGTCAAGCCAGAGAGTCAAAGAGCAGGAAGAAATGGGGATTTCAGTCTCCTGGGTTTGTCTACCACCTTGAAGATGAGGTAGTAGTGGAAAGATGGGCATGGACTTGGAAGTCCAGTGTTCTTGGAGTCCAGGGGTTTCATTCTGCCCCGCCTATCACTGTGTGATGCTGTGTCTCTGTTTCATCACATTGGAACAGGAACAAGATTACTAACTTTGTGGTTTCAAGGTTAAGTGGAAGGAGACATATAAAAGATATGGTACCTAATGCATGCACGCTAAGTCACTTCAGGCATGTCTGACTCTGAGACCCCATGGACTGTAGCCTGCCAGGATTCTATGTCCATAGATTCTCCAGGCAAGAAAACTGGAGTGGGTTGCCATGCCCTCCTTCAGGGGATCCTCCTGACACAGAGATCAAACCAGCATCTCCTACATGTCCTGCATTGGCAGGTGGGTTTTTTTTGTTTGTTTTGTTTTACGACTAGTGCCACCTTGGAAGGCCCTGGTACCTAATGGTTCATATAAGTATTGCCTATTCTAACTTCCTTTATTTCCCAAGCTTTACCAAATGTGGGTAATTTCCTACTAAAATCCAATCTCCCTGTCTCCTTAATAAGAGAGCTCTGGTTTTGTTCAAGAGCAGCCATGAGCCTAGTGGAAGGACTAAATCTAGCAGCCTGCCTTGTAGGCAGAGATGACCCGTAAAACAGTTACTGAGAGAGGTTTCGGGGAAAACTCTCTTTGACCCTCGTCCAACCTGTTCTTCCATCCAGAAAGCACCAGCCTGAGCTCAGGAAGAGCTCAGATAAGCCTGGTGCCCAAGAAATGTTTTCTGACTGAGCAACAAGAAAAATAATAATAATAGAGACAATTAACATTATAAGAGCTTGCACGGAGCCTGTCAACATGCTAAGCCCTTTACCCGTTTTGTTTAATCCTCAAAAAGATTCCATGAAATATTTTCTATTAACTTCTATTTACAAAACAGGAAACTACAGTATAGGAATACATGAGTTAGATGTAGAAACAAGTGAATATGTGAATGAGTGAGTGAACACATGAATGACTGTATCTTTTGGAATTCAGGAAAGAATTAGAGGTGGAGGGTAGGTGCAATTTTCTATAACTGGTGTAACAAAGTCCACAAATTTGGTAGCTTCATACAAGACAAATTTATCATCTTACAGTCCTATAGATTGTAGTCTGACACGGGTTTCTCGGGGTGAAAATCAAGGCATTGGCAGGGCTGTGTCCCTTTCTGGAGGCTCCAGGGGAGAAGCTGTACCCTTGCCATTTCCAGCATCTAGGGGCTGCCCACGCTCCTCGGCTCCTGGTCCCATTCTCCATCTTCAAAGCCAGTGATGTGGGGCCAACTTCGTATTGGGCTGCTATGCTGCCATCTCTGCTCTGCCTTCCACTTTCAAGGGCTTTGTGATTATACACTGGGTCCACCCAGATAATCCAAGATAATCTCCCTATTTTCAGAACATCTGACTAGCAACATTAATTTCATCTGCAACTTTAATTAATTCCCCTTGCCATGTGAGGTAGTATATTTGCAGTGTCCAAGGACTGGGACATGGGCCTCTTTGGGGACCATTACTCTGCCTGCCACAGTAGGCTCTGCAGAAGTTCTCCTCACTGTTTGTAGGAATATTTTGCCATATAAGCAGCTGCAGTGTGTACCTAACTCCACAGTGGGAGGCCAGATCTCAGCTGAAGGATAACAGGCAGAGGAAACCTATTTGGTTCATTTTCCTGGTGTGGCTGTTGGGGTGCACAGAACAGGTGTGGTCACAGAGTCTCAGGCTGTCGTCTTCTGATGCAGACTTCCCATCAGCTGTCTAGGGGAAGGATGAGGGTAACACTGGCCCGTCACACCCAGTGGCCATCTGTGGGTCACGGGGTTTCCTCGTCTTATTTCCAGTGGTCACTGTGCACACGGGATTGATTTTCAGGAAATTAGAAGAATAAGGAGAAGTTGTGTTTGTTCAACCAAAATCAATCTCTTCACGTTTCTTTTCACTCTTACTTTAATTAATCATGAGACTTAACTAGGACAATGAGGCCCTGAGACGGAGGTCACCCAGCCCAGGGGCCTGGCTACCAGCTCATAGAGTGGAAACTGGGATCTGAGTCTTCCACCCACCCTATCCCTAAGCAGGTCTGACTTGCACCCACCAGTCCCCTAGTCAGACCCTTCTCAGGGCCTCTGATCCAAATGACCACTTCTTATCCTTATATGCTTTTATCTTTCCCTCTATTAAGACCCATGCTGGGACTTCCCTGGTGGTCCAGTGGCTAACACTACACACTCCCGATGCAGGGCGCCCAGTTTTGATCCCTGGTCAGGGAACTAGATCCCACGTGCCACAACTAAGAACCAGCACAGCCAAAAAAAAGAAGACTCATGCTGCCTCCAGGAAGCAACCTCCCACCACCCCACCTAAGAAGCCCATCTTGGCTTCCTGCCCTTGCTTTGTCCAGGTCAGTCGTTCCATGATGACTGGTATATTTGTTAATGTCCATGATGAGTCTCTCTCACCTGACCTTGGACTCCTTAAAGACACTTCTACTTTAATTGCTTTTAGTTCACCATTGCCACCTAACTCTGCACCCACCATAACATCTTTCCCACCACCATCTCTAAATCTTTGTGGCTTAAAAGACAACTGGATGCTTTGAACTGAACCTCATCAACAGATATTTTCCTTCTAATATTTCACCTTAGCACAGCAGCCTCAGAGCAAATCACTTACCTTTTCTCTAATACTTCAATGATTTAAACAAATCCTAACACTTCCTTACAACCCACTATGTCTCTTCTCAAGTCTCTGTCCCCGAATGCTTTGTAAGAAATGTCTCTCTACTCCTCACCCAAAAAGGGAAAGACAAACAAGCTGGTCTTCAAGCCACCACCTGTGTTTCTGCAGAGTGATCAACTCAAGGTGACAAGAAAGCACAGCCAGCCCGTAAGGCTGAGACGCGGGCGGCCCCACCCCCACCACCTGCCCCGTCCACCCGAACCGAGGAGCAGGTGGAGGTTTTATGCCCAGCTGAGCACCACTCAGCACCACTGTTTGAACGAAACACTCCTAGGTCAAATCTCAGAGATAAATAGGTAATTACAATTAATCCTTCCTAATTGCCGTCCTTCTGCCCAGCACACTGGAAATAACACCTCACACATCCTTTCCAGGGTCCTCAGGGGTGGGCGAGGCCTTGCACGCTGTCTGTGCAGCTCTCTGCACGAGAGTCCCGTGTCCCCATTTTGCAGATGAGGAGGCTGAGAATAAACCAGGCGTGTGTTTCCAGCATTGCTGGGGTGGTGAGAACAATGGTTTTCAGCTGCATTTGTCCAGTTCCAGGAGGATTAGATAAAGAGGAAACGATGCCCTGGGACTGATGATCACGAAACCAGTCTGAAACACATTGTCCATCCCTGTCTTAACCTGACTTTGGAATGCCGTACTTGGCACCTACTGTATACCAGGAACTGAGCTGGATATTTCCACACTATTTCATTTCATTCTCCCTAACAACTCTCTGTATTATACATTCCATTTTATAGCTGACAAATCTCAGACGCAGGGAAGTGAAGTGACTTGCCCCAAGGTCCCCCAGGTAGCCGAAGACAAGGTCAAAATTTGAATAGTTTATTCATTCATTTTGGTTCGCTCTTCAACAGGTATTTATTGTAGAGCTGCAATAAGCATTTAAGATAAATTTATGAGCACTGTGTCCATATAGCCCAGGCTATTGGGACAAGCTAAAGTCCCTGGAGGGCTGGGCTTTAACCTGAAACTGACCTGTATGTCCTGACCAGATGCGACATGCTAAGTATCTGGGGCCAGGTCCAAGGAGGAATTCAACATTGGAAAACTGTCTTATGCCATTTTCCTCCTTCCCAAGGCAAAGGTGATTACAGGATCACTAATTACAACTTTGGGCTTCCCTGGTGGCTCAGTGGTAAAGGACCCACCTGCCAATGCAGGAGACGTGGGTTTGATCCCTGGGTTGGGAAGATCCCCTAGAGGAGGAAATGGCAACCCACTCCAGTATTCTTGCCAGGGAAATCCCGTGGACAGAGGAGCCTGGCAGGCTACAGTCCATGGGGTCACAACGGAGTCAGACAGGACTTGGCGACTAAAGTACTACAAATACAACTTCACAACAAGAGCTTCCATTTCTCCAAAGCCTGGGAGAAATGCCCCAGCACAGCACATTTGTTCACGGCCATTTCAAAAACAGCCAAAATAGAACAGAGCAGGGATGGCTGGGGCTCAGTGGGCCAAGACGAATAGACTGGGCTCTGAACTTCAGGTGCAATTCCCAGGTTAAAAGCACTACCCCTGACACCTTGTGGATTGACACAGGTCAAGTCACCTCCTAGAGTCTTCATCTCCCATCAAGTTAAATAGTAACTCTTGCTTGTAGACTTATGGTGGAAATCAAAGGAGGTAACATCCAGTACATAGTGCCGTTAGCTACTTCAGCTGTGTCTGACTCTTTGAGACCCCATGGACTATATAGCCAGACAGGCTCCTCTGTCCATGGAATTCTCCAGGCAAAAATACTGGAGTGGGTTGTCATGCCCTTCTCCAGGGGATCTTCCAGACCCAGGAATTGAACCCAGGTCTCCTGCATTGCAGACAGATTCTTAACTGTCTGAGCCACCAAGGAAATTAACATCCAGTACACAGGGGGCACTTTAAACAAACATGAGAGAAACGATCCACCAGGGCTGGTGGGCAATGGAGGAAGGGTGCAGAAGGAGCCAAAACAAAGCAGCGTTTCCTGGATGGAAGAGAGGAAGCCCCCTGAAGACAGGGGCCTCATCTGTGCCCTAGTGCCTAGGACGGAGTCTGGCACATAACAGGCATTTTAATAAACACAAATTTTTTTGTGTTTATTAAACGAATGACAACTGGCCAGTGTCACAGTGATACAAGAAGAGGTAGGTCATGGGAGGACAAGCTGATGGGCAAAACTTGAATCCTGGGCGCCAGGGTCTTGGGTCAGCACATGACTGTAGGATGAGAGAAAGGTCATCATCCTTCCAGACCCAGTTCCTGGAGGACGGCAGAGCCTTGATCTCAAACAGGAAGAAAGTGCCTGAGTCCTAGCTGTGGGCACTAGACTTGACGAGACTGGCTGCTGCAGTGAGGGGCTGGGGGTCCCCAGAGTTCCCAGCCATCCCAGCCAAGCCCATTCGAACAAGGACCATTTCAGACAAGCTCCATGTTGGCAACCCTTTCTCTGGGACTTCTGGGTCAATCTGGCAGAAAGACAATAACACCAAAGTGAATCTTAGGTCCCAAAATACAGCCAAAGGCATTGCACAAAGCAACATGGTGGATCTGGATTCCCTGTGGCTGGGGAGAAGGCTGGCTTCTTGCCTCAACCAGGCCTCAGTGGCCTCAGAACCTGGCAAACAAAGGCAGGACTGAGAGAGGCCAGCCTGCCCCTTCCCTGCCTTGCCCTCAGGCCAGGGCTCCATGACCCATCTGTCACCACCCCCTTCTGCCTGAGCTCCCATCAGTGTCTGCAATACCGTCGTGATCCGGCAGGAACCGTGGCAGGCTACAATTAATTAATTAATCAGTTTTACTCTATCAGCAATTGCAGACCAGGAATGTTAAATAAACAAATTAAGGGCTGTGTTTCACTAAAGCTCAGCCCAATGAAATAATAATGAGGCAAAGTGAACTGCTCTGAACAGGAGGAGGAGGAAGGATGTTATAAGGGAAATTCACCAGGGCAGTGAAGGCCCAGAGGAAGGCAGGAAAAATTCTGCTGGGGGACTCTCATCCCATGCTCCACTGGAGGAAAGTGCTGGAACCCACAGTATGGCAGAGAGAGCAGAGCTCTGCAGGCAGAGAAGAGTGGACTTGAAACTCAGCTTTCCTGCTTATCAGAAAGTCCCTTAATTGCCTTGAGCCTGGGTTTCCTAACTCATCAAGAGGAGGAAGGGAGCATCAGTGATCTTTGCGGGGCCAGCCTTCATTGGCACTTCTGTGTAGCCTATGGGGGGGGGGGGGCGGCGCTGACACCTGTGATGCATGCGAGCAAGGAGGTGGGAGGGTGGTCCACACTCTGGCTCTGCACCTTCAGGTGGCATGACTCCAAGTCTCCCAGAGGCCCCCTTGGGCTGTACCTCCATACCCAGAGCTTGCTCATTTGCACTCTGTATTGGCCCCCTGCTGGTGCTTCCCTGCGTGCTAAGTTGCTTCAGTCATGTCCGACTCTTTGCAATCCTATCGACTGTAGCCGGCCAGGCTCCTCTGTCCATGGGATTCTCCAGGCAAGAATACTGGAGGGGGCTGCCATGCCCTCCTCCAGCTCTTATGTCTCCTGCCTTGGCAGGTGGGTTCTTTGCCACTAGAGCCATCTGGGGATCCCACAGGAGGTGCTTCCCTGATCACCCACAAGACCAAACACCTGCAATCAAAACCTGCTTCTGGGAGAACCCAGCTTGAGACAGCTTCCCTGGACAGATGCGAGGGATTATTTTCAAATGTTCTGCCCCTTCCTCTTTCAGTGTCTTTGTAATCCCAATTGACAGAGGCCACAAGAGTTTAAATTTCTCCAAGGAGGTCCCACTGGTAGCACAGAGTGGGGATCATGCCTTCGTGGTCAGCAATTACGCACCTGCAGCTGCCAAGGACCAAGGCCTGGTCCAGGGGCTGGGTGCCCAGATGTGAGCAGCAAAGACAGACACCACTAGCGTGGATAAGAGGCACAGGCCCCCCAACCAGGTGTGACCTTGAGATGCAGGACTAGATGGGGGTCTTCTGGCCCTGGGCCTGGAAGGTTCATCGCCCACCTATGGGATGGGAAGCCAGACACACCCTGGCATGACCCTCAGTCTCCTCAGCAAAGTGAAGGCGTTTAGACCCGGGCTGCAAATGAGCCAAGAGCTCTGGGACCTTTCAGAACCTGTCTGGCCCATTCTCGCAGAATCTGTGGTGACTCATCCAGAAATTGATATTTGGGCAATGTTCCAGCAATGCTGTTGGATAATAATGTTCTTTCCCAAGGCTTTATCTAGACAGATCAGCATGTGGGGCTGTTAGAAAAGTCTATTTTTCCTCTGCCAGGGTCTTCTGTGTAGAAGCTGAGTGTAGTCCCCAGGGAAGGATCCCTGACATGTACTTGATGGAGCAGCCTCTCAATTCTCCCCTAAAGACACCATCATGTGGGCATCTTGTTGGGATGTCCTACGCTCCTGTGCATGGGATCCCCCAGCCCTGGGAGACAGTGCATCTGAAAGCCAATGAGAAAAGGCTCTAGAGAATATTCTAGAACTTTGAGAAGAGGGATCAGAAGGAGTTACACCATGGGCCAGTTACAGAGGTGGTCCCATGCTCTCCCCGGCTCCAGGGGTAGGCTGCAGAGGGTCCCAAATATGTTCTAACCAAGGAGACAATTGTCTCAGGGCAGTGTTTCCAATTAGGGCCCTGCTATGGTGATGGGCAGAAGGAGAAGAGGGTGACAGAGGATGGGATGGTTGGATGGCATCACCGATTCATTGGATATGAACTTGGGCAAACTCCGGGAGATGGTGAGGGACAGAGAAGCCTGGCGTGCTGCAGTCCATGGGGTCATGAAGAGCTGGACAGGACTTGGTGACTGAACAACAACAAACGTGATGGCTTTTCTGTCAGCTACAGGTAGAGAATCTAAGTGACAAATAGCGACAGGGAGTTCCTCTATGACTGCACAGAGATCCGTCTGGCAAAGAATGTTAAATGTTCCTCTCCTGCCCTCCCCACCACACACACACACACACACACTTACCCTACATATGTTTACCCTGCTCTGCCCTGTGCTAACAGTCCTTCTATCATTGCAGCTGTCTGAGAACATCAGAGTGCTCTGAAATGTCACAGGATGGTTGTGGGATGGTCTCACTCGGTACCACCCACCAGTATCTCCTGGATCCCTACTCCCTGCATGCACACCTTCCAACTAGAACCTGGGGACTTTGCTCAGCTCTCCCTGAGTATGACTAAGAATAGGAATAATGATAATACTAACAACCATCACTGTTCATGGGTTGCCTTGTGTCAGGCCCTGTGCTGTTTTACATGCATTAATTCAGGGGTTACCAAAGGCCTAAATCCACAACCCCACTACTCCACCACCTGTTTAGGTAAGTAACGTTTTATTGGAACAGCCACACCCATTTGTTTATGTATCACCTACGACTGCTTTGCTGCTACAACTAAAGAGGCATGGCTCACGAAGCCTAAAATAGGTCCTATCTAAACCAAATTGGAAAGGACACACGTATCCCATTGTTCATTGCAGCATTACTTACAATAGCTAGAAGATCGAAGCAACCTAGATGTCCATAGACAGATGAATGGATAAAGAAGTTGTAGTACATATACACAGTGGAATATTCAGTTCAGTTCAGTTCAGTCGTTCAGTCGTGTCTGACTCTTTCCGACCCCATGAACCGCAGCACCTCAGGCCTCCCTGTCCATCACCAGCTCCCAGAGTTTACTCAAACTCATGTCCATTGAGTCGGTGATGCCATCCAACCATCTCATCCTCTGTCGTCCCCTTCTCCTCCTGCCTTCAATCTTTCCCAGCCTCAGGGTCTTTTCAAACGAGTCAGTTCTTCGCATACGGTGCCCAAAGTATTGGAGTTTCAGCATCAACATCAGTCCTAACTCAGCCATAAAAAGGAATGCATGTGAGTCAGTTCTGATGAGGTGGATGAACCTAGAACCTATTATACAGAGTGAAGTGAGTCAGAAAGAGAAAGATAAATATTGTATTCTAATGCATATATACGGAATCTAGAAAAATGGTACTGAAGAATTTATTTACAGGGCAACAATGGAAAAATAGACATAGAGAACAGAATTATGGACATGGAGAGAGGGGAGGAGAGGGTGAAATGTATAGAAAAAGTAACATGGAAACTTACATTACCATGTGTAAAATAGATAGCCAACAGGAATTTGCTGTATGGCTCAAGAAAATTAAACAGGGGCTCTGTATCAATCTAGAAGGGTGGGATGGGGTGGGAGATGGGAGAGAGGTTCAAAAGGGAGGGGATATATGTATACCTATGGCTGATTCACGTTAAGGTTTGACAGAAAACAACAAAATTATGTAAAGCAATTATATTTCAATTAAAAAATAAATTAAAAAAAAAAAAACCAGATCCTATCTAATCCTTTATGGAAAAATTTTGCTGATCCATGTATTAACTCATCTTCCCTCTTACCAAAGTCCTGTGACCTGGGAATCACTGTAAAAGTCTTTTATATAAAAATAAACAGGAATTCAGAAAGATTAATCAGTCAAGGAAACACAGCTTGTAAGTGACAGAAGTAGAATTTGAAACCCAGGAGTTGAGGGTTCAAGTCCTGGCCTCCTGTGATCTAGCCACAACTTCTCTAAAGACTGAATCAGAAATGACCAATGAACCACTGGCTAACAGGAGAGCTGGGAAGGCTGGGACAGGCATGGGGATTAATGAGGTCACCAGCAGCCCCAGGGCAGCAGGGGGGCCCAGGGCCTCGCAGGTGTGCTAAGTCTGGAAGGGCTTTTTGCTCCATCAGCACTGAGTGGCTCGTGTCTGCGGGCCTTACAAGGCTCAGCATCACACAGCCCAACCTGTTACCTGCCACTATGGATGCTTCAGGCTTTGTACTACCAGGGCCCAGTGAATAGCAGATACTTAAACTTGTTTGCAAAGGTCGCCCTCTCTCTTCTGAAGTCTCTTTTCCACTTTGGATGGAGAATGGAGCCATGCTGTAATAGTCCCAGAATTTCAAAAGTATCCTCGAAGCCAGGAAGTCACCCCTCGCGCTGGGATCCCTGTCCTCCCCAGAACACTCCCTAATGTAGTTTGTCCTGCTCTTCTGGGCCCATCACAGGACCCCAGGCTGGGCATCCCTCTGTGTTTCCACTGCCCCTCCTATGGCCTGGGTCTTTCCCACCAGGGACCAGTGATGCCCACCTTCAGCTGTCTTCAAAGCCTGCAGAGTTTTGTGCACAAACAGATGCCCTAGCCCTCTCCAGACAGCCTGCTTAACCAGGGGCGATGTGGTGCTCGGAGTCTGTTCAAGTCCCACCAGGACACTGTGGCCTGAGAGCTAGTGCTGTGATCCAGTATGCTTCAGCACATCCCTGTGTGCTGAGGGCAGCTTTGCAAACCTTGGTGGACCTGGAGGGGTCCCCTGAGTATGACCGGTATTCTCCTTCCAACAGCCAAGACGTGTCATGAAGGGCCACAAAGGCTTCTGATTGGAAGTTTCCTCTGGTCAGAAAAATCACAGCAGAGCAGGTTGGTTTCATTGGTACTAATTAGCATAACAAACACCCAACATGCAAAGTCTAACCTTACAGTCTAGGAAGTTTGCCAACATCTCCATCCACTCAGGTCATTGTTTAACTTCTACATCTACAACTTCAATAAAACTGCTCACATGTAAATGGACGATGGAGTTGCATTTCTCTTATTGCAAGGGAATAGAATTTGGAAATCTGGGGATGGAATTTTGTCAAAATCTTATTTAAAAGAGAAAAGAACTGATGCTATGAAGCTTCAAGTGATAACATGAAGTTTTCAGTTAGATCAAGGTTCAAACTCAGGCCCTGACACCTCTGAAATATCATTACCTTAGACAAGTCTCTCCATGTCCCAACCCTAATGTTTTCATTAATAAAATGAAGATAAAGATGCTCCCCCTCCCCAGAGTGATTAGAATACAAAATACGTAAGGTCCTAGGACATGGTTGGTCCTCAATAAACACTTAGATTACTCTAAGTGAGAAGTTTGCAGCCTGATAGGAGGGGGGAAATCATGCACAGAAGTTATACCTAAGCCAGATGACAAGGATAATTCAGAGGATCAGCAGAAGGAAAAAGGGAAGACTTTAAGAAGAAGGAAGTGTTTAATCTTGATTTGGGAGGATGATGTGGTGGGACTGCAACATTTAAGGATGGGGAGGAAAGCAATCCTGTTGGAGGGACGACAGAGGCTCACAGGAGCAGCAACAGGCACAACCAACCAAGGGCACTCTCCACCCCCCACCAAGGTTTCAGCAATAGATGCAGACATGAGGCCCAAGGGTCAAGCAACCCAGGGTGCCTTCATTTCCCCACCAGGACAAACAGTAGCCTCCTGGGAGAGGGGAGAGGGACTGAAGGAGGTTTGATCTCCAAGGTCAGCTTGGGATTGAGGAGTTTGGATATTTTTGTCCTCTCTGCCATCAGCCAGGGGGCAGGGGCATCTCAAAGCCTAGAGGCAGAAAGTCCAGGACAAGCAGGCTCAGAGAGCCAGGGAGCTGCTAAGGCAGTGAGCTCCTGACAAATGGGAGCTTTACTCACACCTGGTCCAACACACCCCACAAAGAGAGCCAGCCAACTGGTCTGCCACATAAGGCATGTTATTTTTCTGCAACAGATGCTTTTTTCATCTACTTATGGAAAGGGAAGCTCTGATGGCAGGGAGAATGGGGTTTATGTAGTTTGGGATGACTCAATATTTTCTCAGACACACTGCCTCAGCCTTTGTGGCCAGAGAGGAGGCAGGGACCAGAGGCACACCTGACCCAGTGATCCCACACTGTGCCAGGAGGCCTTCAGGACACCAGTGTCCTGCCTGACAGCTCAGTTAAAAAGCTCTGAGGTCAAAAGTCTTTGGAAAAGGACTTCCCTGGTGGTATAGTGGGTAAGAATCCACCCACCAATGCAGGGCACATGGGTTCAATCCCTGGTCTAGGAGGATTTCACATGCCATGGAACAACTAAGCCAATGCACCACTACTGAAGCCTGTGCCTTCTAGGGCCCATGAGCCCCAACTAGTGAAGCCCCTGTGCCTCGAGTCAGTGCTCCACAACAAGAGCAGCCACCGCAACAAGAAGCCGTGCTCCACAACTCGAGAGTAGCCTCCACTCGCCACAGAGACAAGCCTGCATGCAGCAACCAAGGCTGGTGCAACAACAGAGTCTTTGGAGGAGGCTCAGCCGCACTTTCTTCATGGCAGTGGGACTTCAGAAAGGCTGAGATGCTGGCACAGGTGAAGGATATGTAGAGGACAAGGGTGGGCAGTGCTTTCCAAGTTCATGGCACCACACTGCTGCCACCTTGCCTTGTTCCCTAAGAGGCCCTCGGAATAGCTCTGTTGCCCCGGGATCCAGAGAGCAGTTTAGGGTGGATGGAGATAGTGATATTAAGGGTCAGGGCCATCCTGGGCAGGTGTGTGCACCTGTGCTCGGGAGGCAGTATGAGCCTGAGTCTCCTCCAGCCTGTCTCCCCACCAACCTATTCCCAGCTGCCTTCTGAAGAACAGATACTCCCAACAGCCACCCGCATGCCTGGCCCTGTGCTTCCTGATTTAATTTTATTCCCATGGTATTCATCCTCAGGTCAACCATGTGCAATAGTTACCATCAAAGTCATTCTATAAGAGGAAACCAAAGCAGCTCAAGGAGGGGAGGATACTACCGAAGGCCCCAGGGGGAGAGGAGGGATCGGAACCATGTCTATCACAATCCTGTGGGCATTTCAACCCTGCACCAGGGAGAGACCCAGGGATAAATGCTCAGTTTCTCTGCAGTTGAGGAGAAGAGAAAATGTGGGGTGACGAGGTGGGTGCTATAGCGGAAAAGTCAGAACTCAAACCACAGCAGCTGCTGTCTAACAACATATGAGAGACAAGCTAGGCTCAAGGGAGAAGCCAGCAAAGCCAATGGGTTCTAACATTCCATCCCTGTACTGCTGGGGAGTCGAGCTACCCCACTGGCTTGTGGATTCCTGTGCCCAATCTGAGTTATCAGATCACTGACAATGTCCACATGTGTAACTCCAAGGAAGAGCCAAGCATCCACCCACAACAGAACATCACATCAAAGATGAGGAAACTTGCAGGAAAGAGTCCAGGAGTTAAAAAATCCATAACAGTAATCCAGCCTACAGAGGGAGGGTTAGATTAGGAACATCGTTCAGTTAAAGGTTACAGGAGAGGAGAGGTGTAACACTGTGTTGGACTTGAGCAAGAAACAGAGAAGATGGGAAACACAGAGGTTTCCAAAGTGTCAATTACAGGGATGGCCAAGGCCATGGAAAGGGACCCCTGAAGGGAAGGCTGTCCCACAATGTGCTTTCAGATATCAGTCCCCAGAGCTCCTGCTGTCTCCAGGAAAGAAGGAGCAGAAATAGGTAGCATGCTGTCCCCACGCCCCTTTTCCAGGCTTGGCTTGAAGAAGCCAGGCTTGTGAGCTGAACTGTGACACCCCCCCCCACCCCAAACTCATTCGTTAAACTTCTAAATCCTAGAACCTCAGAATATGACCTTATCTGGAGATGAGGTTTTTACTGAGGTGACCAAGTTAAAGTGAGGTCATGAGGGTGGACCCTAATCCAATATGACCACTGTCCTTGTAAGATGGGGAAATTCTGGATACAAACAAGTACACAGGGAACAAGTGTAAGATGTGCAAGGATGTAGCAGATGGCCACCTACAAGCAAGCCGAGGAGAGCACCTGGAACAGACCCTTCCCTCCACCCCTCAGAAGGAACCAACCCAGCCAACACCTAGATTTTGGACTTACAGCCTCCAGAACTGGGCAACAGTGGGTTTCAGTCATTTAATTCACCCAGTCTGTGGCAGATCTAGCAAGTTAATAAAAGGGCCTAAAAGGAAAGGGACAGGATGCAGAGATGTGTCAGAAGGAGGGCCTCCTCCACGGCTGCCAGACCAGGCACCATCTGAAGACCCCTCAGAACTGGATGGAGTCTGTCTCTACACAGGCAGAGGCAGAGGGTGAGAAGATAGACGGGTCCTCCGAGGCCCCTCTTGGAATGAAGGAGCCACTAACCTGTGAGCGATGGGTTCACTGAGAGACCAAGATGAGCTCAGCCCCCAGGGAGCACACAGGCCACCAGGTCACCTCACTCACCCATGCATGTGATCATTCACAAACCCATCCTGCATCTCTGGGACTCCCCATCTGCCTGCCCTCAACCATTCCTCACTTACAACTGACCAGGGGAGCTGCAGGCCCACACCACTGACGAAGGACTGGGCCCCTCTGGTCTTCTCATTTTCCACAATATTTTACGGCAAAATCGCTCTGGGTATTGTCTCAAGCTGACTCTGGGAGGCAGAATTTGAGACAGAGGTTGGTGATCCAAATGTCTATTATGGAGCCCTCTTGTGCTCCACAGGAGGGCAAGGAAAGAAGTTGGATTGGGCAGAAGGAGCAGGTAAGGTGCAGTGGGGTCTCCATGGAAGGCTCAGCCAACTCCACAGGGAACTCGAAGAGTTGGGGACCCTGCACAGCAGTTGGGGTGAGAGGGCCAGGCCTTTCAATCCCCGCAGCACTCAGCCGTGGAAGGTGGGCCACCCTAAAAATAGAGCCAGACTTTGGGGCGGGAGCTCTTTCCAGCTGAGGAAATCCTGTGGCTGGGGGCTTCGTGGCACATTGCAGAGTCCTCCACGGATATACGAAGTTTAGTTTGTATCAGGGTTTTCAAGACCCCATTCCTGGGCTCCCCAGGAGGCTGCAAAGCCCAGTCTGCTGGTGCCATCCCGGTGTCTCCTCAGCCATCCCTTTTCTCCTGACCCTGTGCCCACGGCAGAAGCCCATTAGCTTCACTAAAGGAGTTGAATTTCAGTTCTGCCATCAGATGTGCACGTGCTCTCGGGAGCTCTACTCTGCTACATAATTCCTCCAGGAGCTGGAGGGAGGGGGACCGACAGAAGCAGTAAGCTGGGTCTTTCCCTGAGTCAAGTTTCCAAGGGGAGAGCAACTTTAACCACTCCTCTGTGCTGAATCCACCTCACAGCCTGCCACGCTGTGCAGAACAAAGTTACGCGTGAAGGTGGCAGCTGCTGACGCCGCTCTGGCTCCATGTCGTGGCTCTCAGTACGGGCCACACCTGAACACAGAGTGCTTCACCCTGGCATCTCCAGCAGAAGAGAAGTCACCCCAGAGGAGATGTTGTAGCTGGACCTTGAAGAATGAGGAATCATAAATAAGAAGAAAGGAGAAGGCATTCCAGGGAGAGAAAAACATATGCACAAGTACAGAGGCAAGGAAAACATATTTTAACAGGAAATCCGTACCCAGAGATGGACAGCAATGTATTTCTCACATGAGTGAATGTCATGTGTTTGACCTTGAACTCAGAGGACTCCTGAACCTTGGATCAAAACTGCAAAGAACATAGTGTGGATTTCTATGCCAACACATACTGCTAAGAGAACTATGTTCCATGCTCAGTTGTGTGAGGCAAAGAAGAAAACCCAGTCTCCTGGGTTCCAAAGGCCTCCTCTTATCATGGTGGCTGGACTCGAACTCTGACCTGGCAGATCCTGAGTTAAATGCCAGCTTCAGCACTTACTAACCATGAGATTCAGGGAAAGTTACTTAACAATCCATTCCTTTTGCTCTGTGAATGGTCACAGTGGCCCCTTCAGAGTGGTTTTGAGGATGCTAAAGTGGTGGGGGGTTGGGGCGGAAGAAGGAGGTATTGTATATAAAGGATGCAGACCAGGGTCTGGTCTGGCCACAGTAAGGATCTCGGAAACAGAGCTCAGTCTTTGTAGGCACAGTGGGCATTTGATTCTCGATTTTTGCTGTTCTGTAATCTTCACTTCCACCCCCTTCCCAGGGATCCTCAGCACTCCATGGACACCATTCCTTTTCTCTGTAGGTGGAGACAGTCAGATGTCAAGTCCTCCGGTGGGACCTTGTGTCCAGGGCAGACTCAGAACTCACTGGTGTGTGTGTAGATGTGAGGAGGTAACCAAGATACAGCATCCAGCGAGGAGCAGGTGTGTGACACAATGGTACAAAAATGACAATATAGGGAGGATCAGCCCTGGCCGTGTTTCTGAGGAAACAGCTCTGAGTCACTCTGTCTTCCTTTACTAAGACTTTTTAGGAGAGAATCTGGAACTGACTACCTTGACAAGCAGTCCACTGGAGTCACTCATCTCCTTTGGTCGGCTCCCTCTACCTATACAGGCATGAGAGCCGAGGACCCAGATCCTTTACATTTAGAAAACCCTTCCCCAGATGACCTGGTAAAGGGAGGCCAACAGGCACCTTCTCATTAGAATTGGCCAAGAACTGTCTGTGGTCTCAAGGCTTTGAAGCAAGTTTCCTTTAGACTCCATGTTCCTAGAGACTCAACTGGAAAGCCCTAGAGCCCAGCCTCCCTGGCGGACTGGGGACCCTGAGAGAAGCTTGAGGTCAGGGATACTCATTTGATAGCCTGGGGGAAAGTGTGACCACTGTGTAAACACCTGCTGGAGAAGCCAAGAATCCTGAGGCTGGGCTAGAAGAGTACCTGATCATGGGGTCATTGTGTTGAGCCCTAGTGGTTCATGGATGAGAGACAAGCTTCCTCGCTCAAGGAGCTGCAGGGGCTGCTGAACAAAAGCAACACAGAGCCAGCTGCTCTGAAGGATGAAGGAGTGCTGAGTGGACACAGAGAAATGGGAGCAAAAATCCTTTGGTAGAAGAAGTGGAGACAGTGGGATAGCCAAGGTGATTTGGTGGGAGCTCTGAGTTGGGTGTGGAGAAGGAAATGGCAACCCACTCCAGTGTTCTTGCCTGGAGAATCCCAGGGATGGGGGAGCCTGGGAGGTTGCCGTCTATGGGGTCACACAGAGTCGGACATGACTGAAGCGACTTAGCAGCAGCAGCAGCTGAGTTGGGTGAAGTGAGGCCAGATGGATAAAGACCTGGAATTCTACACCAAAGCTTGGTTCTTCTCTAAAGAATAACTACCAAAGGATATTAGACTCAAAGATGACATGACTGGTTTCTCTTGACAATCTCAGTGTTCAGAGACAGTGCAAAAATTCGAGAGAAGGTACTCAAGGGACCAGTGATTTTGTGAAGTTCAAATCCCCAATTTTTAAACTTGTTTATATGCACTCATGTGTTTATGGTACCTTTATGTGGACTAATACCTAGGCTGAATGGTGACCTCAAATGCCCCCTCAACTCCATCCGCAAAGTTCTTTTGGTGTTATATGCTCAGGAATTGACTTCATTTTAACTCCTCATTCTGTTCTCCTATGATGTCTCGCAGATAGACATCCTTCTTCTGTCTTAAGAGTAAGTCCCTCTTGAGCCATGCCATATACCCATGGTAACCAGAAACCACCTTCAGGACCAAAACCCACATTTACTGCCATTACTGCCAGACAGACAGGCTCATGATGTAGCTGGTTTCCTTAAAGGTAGTTAACAATGTCCAGCTACAAGTGGTTTAATGTAGCTTCCTTTGATGGTCATGCAATTACATTCTACCCTAATAGGATTCTTAGACAGATCTCACATCATAACTTTCATTTTAGGGAATAATGCACACACCCTTGTTTCTCTCCATCAGATTGGACACATATACATTTTTAATAAATGTGTTCTGAATTGAGCTGGTCTGGACCAAAATCAAAGGAAAGGAGATTACATGGCATTCTAAGCACCAAATTTCAGAGTCCTTTTCAGTGGAAATAGGAATAAGAATATCTGTGAGAACTCTGAGAAGAATCAGAGAGCTCTGGCTGATGGGATGAGATGGCAATCCTCATGATAATTCTGATTTAAAGCAAGGAAGTGAAATCTTCTCTCATGGGGGAATTTCGGCTTCCAATCTTCTATTGTGTTTAGGTGGAATTAAATGAGGCATAGAAATGTATATGTTGCTTTGATAAATTTATCCTTTCCTGCAATTGTAAAATCTACAATTATTTCCCAGCCTAAAGGCCCCAGCAAGGGTGACTGACTCTGAATGTCATCTGTCCTCCCCCTGGGCTCAGGAGTAGGGTATAAGGGACAGAGGGGGAAGCTGGGCTTTGCAATCACAAAGCCCAGCAAGGGGGTTGGGGGGCACTCTGGGCTCAGACACTTGCCAGCCAGCTGGCACTGAGTGTGGTTACTTAGATACACTGATTCCAAGGCCAGCGCAAAAGTTCAACTCTCTCTTAACTCTTATATTCATCAATCCTGTGACTGACATTTCCACTTGGCCTATAGTGGGGCTTCTCAAATTAAATGACTTCTAAACCATCCCTTTGATCTTCACCCCACACTTAATCCCTGTTACCCAGGTTTCCAGCTCTTAAGGGCAACACCATCCACCTTGTGTTCAGGCCAAACCCCAGGGTTTATTGTTTATCCTTCTTTTTCTCTCATCCTTCCAATCAGTCTATCATCTCCTTTAACATGCTGTTTTGTAATCAGTTAAGTGAGGATAATATCTCCCTTCCTCAGATGATGTGAGGATTAGATATAATCTATATAAAGCACCAGGCACATAGGAAATGCTCAAATGATATCCATTTTCAATACCAGGCTCTACTCACTGAACAAAAGCCCCCATTCTCCTGAATAGACACATAGGCTCCGATTCTGTCCATTAAAAAAGTGAATTGGAAAAAGATATATCCTAGAGTCTAGGTTCAGAGGAGATAAATGCTAAAGGCTTCAGGGTGAGCATCTAAGAGCCTGTGGGTAAGGCAGTGGTGCATTAAATGAGAGTGCTCTCATTTTAGTGTGCTCCAAAGTAGCCCACTAATAAGCTATGATCATCACAGGTAAATGGAGATTTCACAAAAAGAAGAGAAAAAAAAAAAAAAAGACAAGGAAAACAAACGTGCAATTCAATCAAAAGCCATTTGGCTGAAGTTATGCAATTTCAAGTTCGGGATCAGGCATTATGCTTATTTTCACCTCTGATAACGAACACATTAGTTTTCTGCTGTATGCAACTATTATGGGGAAAAAAAAACAAAACAAAATTCAATTCACCTGCATTTGTCACTAGAGTATTGCGTCTGCTACACAAAAGCAGGAGATTGAAATGAAAGATGCCTCTTACTGAATTTTGAGAAAATGTGACTCTTCTCTGAGCCTTGAATACACAGTTGGATGGTTTGAAGAAGGGTCAGTGTTCTACACACAACCCATGTCTTTGCCACCAAGGCACCTTCTCTTTAAACACGTCTGTACCCTGGCCCCGCCCCTTTTCATACTTGCACTCAAGATCTTTAGTCTTTTCTATTGGTGGACTATTGATACAGATGTTCACCCAGAACAATTTGAAGAGTGTCCAGAGTCTCAAATAAGACATTTCCTCTCACTGTCCCAGCTCCTGGAAACACCCATAGTCACTGACTTTAGGAAAAAAAGAAAATACCTGCTCTCGCATAAGTCTCTGTTCAATGCCATGTCTGGTTGTCTGCTGCCATGTTTGCTTTGGTAAAGCCAACGCTCACCAAAGTATTCTGATGCAGGACAACAAAGGAAAAGTTCACCTCTTCTTTGGCCTTTCCCCCACGGCAAGGATGAAGCTAGCGCTAGAAGGAACCATATCTGTGATAAGGGCGAAACCAGAGAGAGGAGGTGCAAGCTTCTATGGGAAGTGCCTCTCTTAACTGGAAGTTAAGCAGATGTGGATTTCAGTCTTTGCTTCTGGCAAGTCCAGTTCTCTTGTGTCCATAAAGTTGGGCTGAGGACATCTGCCCCTCTGGGAGCATAGGGTAGGGGATGGGCCAGGATGGAAGGAAGGATTGGCGGTCCAAGACCCAGCTTGGGATCTTGCAGAGGGAGTCCAGTCTTCCCAGGCATGGTTGGCACTGGGCTTTTTAATTTGGGGCTTTTATTTGAACCTTCATACCCTTCTGCAAGGAGATCCAACCAGTCCATTCTGGAGGAGATCAGCCCTGGGATTTCTTTGGAAGGAATGATGCTAAAGCTGAAACTCCAGTACTTTGGCCACCTCATGCGAAGAGTTAACTCATTGGAAAAGACCCTGATGCTGGGAGGGATTGGGAGCAGGAAGAGAAGGGGACGACAGAGGATGAGATGGCTGGATGGCATCACTGACTCGATGGATGTGAGTCTGGGTGAACTCCGGGAGTTGGTGATGGACAGGGAGGCCTGGCATGCTGTGATTCATGGGGTCGCAAAGTCGGACACAACTGAGTGACTGAACTGAACTGAACCCTTCTTGCGCTACGAAAACTCTCCACATTATGCGTCAGGCACCGCCTCTCCATAGAGAAGGTGAAAATGCAAACTACCTCCTTTCTCCTCCCCCTCCCCCTGGGCATCTAGAGTGAGGTATGTAACCTTGAATGTGCCTGAATGGGATTGGGAGCTGGCGACACAAAGATCCAGGGACGGGGGACCACAGAGACTCTATTCTGGAAGTGGGTGGCAACGGTGTTGGGGCCATGGTTGACATCCTGGGACAGTGGTGGCTGGGGCTCCTCCCGCTGGTTCTGTGGCCTGATTCTGGCATCATTCTGGGTGTCACCTGGCCTCCTCTGTTCTTGCCCCTTTCCCCCTACTTTCCATCCTTCCTTTTCCCCTCCCTCACTCCCTTCCTTCCTTTTACATTGTAAATATCTTCAATATGTCATAATGTATTGAGATAATATAAAATACACCTGGTTCACAACTGCCCAGCTTAATAAAATCTTAGCATTTTATTGAGAAATAAAATATTATAAATAAATTTGAAGCCTCTGTGAATCCCTCTCTAATCTTGTCTTCTTTTCTGCCTTACAGAGGTAAACTATTTTGAATATGATCATTATTATGCAAAATATAATTTTAGTATATAAAAGTTACTAATTAAATAAAATTCAATAAATTATATAGATGTATGCTTATACATACACACAGGGCTTCCCTGGTGACTCAGCAGTAAAGAATTCACCTGCCAATGCAAGGAGATGCAGGTTTGATTCCTGGGTTGGAAAGATAAGATCCCCTGGAGAAGGAAATGGAAACCCATTCTAGTATTCTTTCCTGGGCAATCCCATGGACAGAGGAGCCTGGAAGGTCACAGTTCATGAGGTCACAAGGGGTCAGACATAACTTAGTGATTAAACACTACCATACATACACATACACAGATACACCATAATACATGTGTGATTTCTCGTCCACTCAGCTTGGTAAATAGATATTCTGAGAAATGCTCTGGTTACCAAGAGAAATCACTAGACTGAGTAGATTGTACCCCCTTATGAGGGTAGACTTCATTAGGCTTTGAATAGGGGCATAATCAATCAAAGGCCTGAATAGAACACAGAGGCTGAATAAAAGGGAACTCTGCCTGTTCTGACTACCTGAGTGGAGACATCAGTCTTCTCCTGGCCTTGGACTGGAACTAACACCACTTGTCCTCCTTGTTCTCAGGCCTTCAGACGTGGACAGGAAGCAAAAACAGTTCTCCTGGGTCTCCAGCTTGCCGACTGGGACTTCTCAGCCTCCACAATCATGTGAACTAATTCTGTAGACAGACAGACACACAGATGATGGATAGATTCTATTGGTTCTGCTTCTCTGCAGAACCATGACTAACACAGATTTTGATACCAAGAGTGATTCCAGAGGAATAGAACTTTAGGGATTTTTTTTTTTTTTTTGGTGTCCACGGTACTTGTTAATCACTTATTTACCAAGAGAAACTATTCCTTAGCCCAGATAGTCATAGTTCATATTTTCATAGTTCAAGAACAAAGTGAAAGTCACTCAGTCATGTCTGACTCTTTCCAACCCCATGGACTATACAGTCCATGGAATTCTCCAGGCCAGAATACTGGAGTGGGTAGCCTTTGCCTTTTCCAAGGGATCTTACCAACCCAGGGATCGAACCCATGTCTCCCTCATTGCAGGCGGATTCTTTACCAGCTGAGCCACCAGGGAAGTCCAAACAAGAACAAAGGTCAGTGACAAACTTCCATGGAACTCAACCCAAAGAAATTCTTTCTCCTCCAAAATCACTTTGCACTCTGAAACATACTTGCCTTCCTCATCTCCTCAAAATCTTTTATGGAATCATAATTTCTGTAGACATACGCATATGCCTTCTTTCTTGCTTCAGCCACAGCAAACATATACAAAGTTGCATCTCCCAGGGAGACAATAAATGCTCCGACAATATGAAAATGATGGGACAGAAGGCCACACATCTGAGGTTTTGTCAAAGAACTAGAAGCCATGATAGCTTTTCTTCTTGACAGCTCAACAATGATGTCCTTCCAGACTGACAGAGAAATAGACAAGGATGAGTTTCCTGAATTGGTTATGGGTTTATGGAGTCGGCTGTCTAATCTGACTAGATGTACAAACGCTGATGACCGTAGTTCCAGTAGTAAAGAGACCACTGGTGGTCCACGGCCGTCAGGTGACGGTGGCGATACACACAGCACCAGCGCCGCATCCTCCTCATCAGCCACTTACACTAAGCCTGCGCTGGATGACTGTGCATCTGATACTTGCAAACATCTTTGGTAAAACAACAGACATAATGAAGCTAGCTGGTTGCTCCTCCTGTCACTGGACAGGAGCAGAGAAAGAGAAAGCTCCCGAGATGAGCTCAGAGAGTCAAGTTCCCAGGTCAGGTGTATAAAAGAGAATCACGACTAATACAATCTGCAAAAGGGGAGGGCAGACAACAGTGGACATGTCCAGCGGAAGCCGCAGAGCGCAGCAGAGCTGCAGCGGAGGAGTGGTGGTGACAGCACGTGGTGTGTGATGAAGGCGACATGGCCATGGGACAAACCCTGGGCAGGGATGCGCGAGCTGCTGCGGGGGGCCCAGAACCAGCCTCAAAGGGCTCTCCTCCCCCATGGTGTGTCTTTCTTATGACCAGCTTTATTGCTGACAAATAAGTGAAACAAAGTATATAAAGCTCCCAGCATGGAGAGAAGGGCATCCTTCCCTCCATTCCCCATCACCACCATCCCTGCGGCCGGCAGGAAGAAGAAATAGGGTTGGAGCAAAAAGGAGGATGAAGCATGTGGGGATGTGGGTGGGTCTGGGGCAGATTCAGAAACACTCATCTTTGCTCCAAGCAGACAATCTGCTCCATGGAAGTCATAGCCTGCCTTTTAGGCAGGAAAAAGGAAAAAACTTTGTTCCAATATTATTGTTAGAAAGTAATATAGGCTTCATGAAGAAAATGTTCAGAGGAAAGAAAAGGAAATTAGAGACAGAAAAATCATCCATAGACTCAACACCCAAAGACGTTTACTGTTGCTAACGTTTCAGGGTGTTTCTTTTCAGATGAAGAATGTAATTTTTAGGGATGTGAAATGCTGTCAATCAACAGAGAGCCGTGACCACAGGTGACACTAGGGAGGGGAGCAGTATATCCTGTTGCCAAGCTGCTGTCACATCCCTGGGCTGGGGGCAGCAGAGCTGGGGGCCCAGCACCTCCCAACAAGCCCTGGGTAGGGCCTCTGATGAGCTCCGAGGAGTCTATGGCGACGCCTGGGGATGGTCATCCCTGGGGATGAGCCTTTTGCTCCATCTCAGGTTTCTACCCAAACACTCGGGCCTGGGAAGCATCAAAGTGCAGTGTGTATGTGTGTGTGTGACATGGCTTGGCTTCCCAGGATGGAGGCCAGGCACGGGGACAGGGCCCAGATGGCAGGAGATGTGCTTATAAACAGCATGCAGGAGGTCCTGTCACCAGGGTGAGCCTATCTCCGCCCGCCTGGCTCCCAGCCCTGAATCCTGGACGAGATCAGTAGCAGCCAGGGCCTCTGTGTGTCACCCAGAGCCAGCGCCATCCCCACCCAGCCTGCACTGTCCACAGCTGCCAGTCTCCCTGGAGGCAGGAAAGCCGGACACATGGGAGAGACGGGGAGGGGTGCGCACAGGATTTGGGAAGGGGACGTTCGCTCTCGACCAGGCCACCATCACCTTGGCAGCATTTTTCCTGGTTCAGATGAGTGCCCCAAAAATCTTGGATTTACTGTCCCACATTAATGGACTGGGAGAAGAGAGGCCCCAAATTTCTTCCTGGCTCCAGAGGGGGTAAACCATCTTTCTCTCCATGGAATTCCACTTAGGAGGGAACTGCTGGTGATGAAGACAATGGTAGCAGGATCCCTGACAAAGTCTCTGTCTCTGGGTCTCAGTTTTTCACCTGAGAAATGGGGAGAGGGAAGTCCCTGAAAGCATTATTTTCAAGGGTCTGATGACTGCATCAAGGGTGAGGACTTGCCCAGGATCTAGGTTTAGATCCTGTCTACACTGTGTGAATTGAAGCCAAAGATCTCACTCCCCATGCATGCGATTTACAAACGCAGGACAAGCGTCTCTGCTTCACTAGAGCAACACGTGGCAAGGAACCAGGGCTCTCGGTGGAAAGAAATACGGGCGCATCTGATCAAGGAATCACTTCTCCCTTTCAATGAGAAAGCTAAGCAGCTCCTTAAGAAGTTGGGGTTGTGACTCTGATGTCCACATGCAAGGAGTTGTAGGGGTGTCTGAAACCCTTGACATTCAAGAGCCATCTGAAGACCTTCACGGAGAGGAAAGCTAGGCTGGGCTGGGACCAGGCTGTCCCTGCTGGTGTGCTGGCCATGGCAGCACCATGAGCAGAATTCTCTAGCAGAAGCAGAATGTGAGCAATATTTGTAAAGAACCCGCCTGTCAATGCAGGAGACGCAAGAGACTCAGGTTTGACCCCTGGGTTGGGAAGATCCCCTGGAGAAGGAAATGGCAACCCACTCCAGCATTCTTGCCTGGAAAATCCTAGAGACAGAGGCGCCTGGTGGGCTACAGTCCACGGGGTCGCAGAGTCGGACACAGCTGAGCATGCACTCATGCATATGCAGTGCTTGTAATTTAAAATCTTCTGGTTGTTACTTTAAAACAAAAGTAAAAAGAAACGGGTGAAAGTAATGTTACTATAACCTATTTAACCCAATATATCCAAATATTATTTCAACACAGAATAAATATAAAAAATATAATTGAGTTTTCTTTCTCCTTTTTTTCATCCTAAATTTTCAAAATCTGGAATGCTTTTACAATTACAGAGTAACTCAATTCAGATGGTACATTTTTATTAGAAAGACCCAATCTATATTTAGATCTCATTTCTCTCTGGGGCCATATATTTAGTGACTTCTCAGAACTCAAAAGACCAGACCCACCATTTTGGCTGCAAAGGACAGAGTCAAATAGCAATTGTTCCCCCTCTTTGCTGGGAGCATCCTTAGTCTTGGCCACCAGATTCCACTTTCAAATGTCTGCTTGTCCTTTGCCTCCTGTCCTGAACACCCTCCCCGCTCCTCTCCACCTCTCAAAGCTCCCACAGGCTTCAGACCCACAGGTTACATCCTCTTTCTCTAAGCATCTTCTCCACTCACTCAGGCTTCACCTGCCTAGGATCCCTACCACACCCCCTTGCAAACCATTTATTCAGCCTGGAGGACACCTGACTCCTATTTGAACCACTGCATTTTCCTTCCAACTAAACTCGGTGGAATCTGGAACCTGCAGGCTGCCATCTATGGGGTTGCACAGAGTCGGACATGACTGAAGGGACTTAGCAGCAGCAGCAGCTATCTCCCCAGGCATCCCTGGAGCCTCACATCCTCGCCAACACCTCAAAAGTGTCTGACACCAGGCAGACACTCTTGTGAAATGTTAACTGAGACTCAGTCTCTGTTCTCCAGGGGATCATATTCCAGCTGAATGCCTCGCCCCTAAGAACACAGATATTAACAATAACTCATTGTGACAGTACTTGAGGGTTTAAAAAGCACTTCTGCTTGGCAATTTGGTAATAATCCTCCAGCAGCAGTAATTCCTCAGGTCCCCTGAGAGGCTGCCTCCACAGTCCACCCAAAGTCCCCTCCCTGCTTTTTCTCATACCATGATTTTTGCTTCCATAGCACTTAGCATGATTTTGCATTATTTGATTATTTTTTTGGTCTGTCTCTCCTAAAACAGAAGTCCCATGAGGGCAGTTCAGTTCAGTTCAGTCGCTCAGTCATGTCGGACTCTTTGCAACCCCATGAACTGCAGCACGCCAGTCCTTCCTGTCCATCACCAACTCCCGGAGTTTACCCAAACTCATGTCCATCGAGTCGGTGATGCCATCCAACCATCTCATCCTCTGTCATCCCCTTCTCCTCCTGCCCTCAATCTTTCCCAGCATCAGGATCTTTTCAGATGAGTCAGCTCTTCCCATCAGGTGGCCAAAATATTGAAGTTTCAGCTTCAACATCAGTCCTTCCAATGAACAGCCAGGACTGATCTCCTTTAGGATGGACTGGTTGGATCTCCTTGCAGCCCAAAGGACTCTCAAGAGTCTTCTCCAACTCCACAGTTCAAAAGCATCAATTCTTCTGCGCTCAGCTTGGGGGCACCCAAACCTCTCTCTAGGAGCACTGTGCTCCACCCATGGAAAGCACCCAGTACATTTGTAATGAAAGAATGAATGACAGAATGAATAAATTCATTCATGTAAACAAAACGTAGTGCACAGCTTTTTCTGCATCACTGCTCTCTAATCGTGAGCCATGTTTGCCACTCATAATTTTGCAGGTGTTATATTTTTAAAACGTAAAAAAAAAAAAAAAAGCAGGTGAAATTAGCATTACTATGTTATATAAAACCTAATAGATTCTGGACATGGAACAACAGACTGGTTCCAAATAGGAAAAGGAGTACGTCAAGGCTGTGTATTGTCACCCTGCTTATTTAATTTTATATGCAGAGTACATCATGAGAAACACTGGGCTGGAAGAAGCACAAGCTGGAATCAAGACTGCCAGGAGAAATATCAATAACCTCAGATATGCAGATGACACCACCCTTATGGCAGAAAGTGAAGAGGAACTCAAAAGCCTCTTGATGAAAGTGAAAGAGGAGAGTGAAAAAGTTGGCTCAAAGCTCAACATTCAGAAAACGAAGATCATGGCATCTGGTCCCATCATTTCATGGGAAATAGATGGGGAAACAGTGGAAACAGTGTCAGACTTTATTTTTGGGGGCTCCAAAGTCACTGCAGATGGTGACTGCAGCCATGAAATTAAAAGACGTTTAGTCCTTGGAAGGAAAGTTATGACCAACCTAGATGGCATATTCAAAAGCAGAGACATTACTTTGCCAACAAAGGTCCATCTAGTCAAGGCTATGGTTTTTTCAGTGGTCATGTATAGATGTGAGAGCTGGACTGTGAAGAAAGCTGAGTGCTGAAGAATTGATGCTTTTGAACTGCGGTGCTGGAGAGGACTCTTGTGAGTCCTTTGGACTGCAAGGAGATCCAACCAGTCCATCCTAAAGGAGACCAGTCGTGGGTGTTCATTGGAAGGACTGATGCTGAGGCTGAAACTCCAATACTTTGGCCACCTGATGAGAAGAGTTGACTCATTGGAAAAGACCCTGATGCTGGGAGGGATTGGGGGCAAGAGGAGAAGGAGATGGCAGAGGATGAGATGGCTGGATGGCATCACCAACTCAACGGACATGAGTTTGAGTGAACTCCGGGAGTTGGTGATGGACAGGGAGGCCTGGCATGCTGCAGTTCATGGGGTCGCAAAGAGTCAGACATGACTGAGTGACTAAGCTGAACTGAACTCAATAGATTCAAAATATTATTATTTAAACATACAGTGAATATAACAGCATCACTGAGGCTTTTTAACCTTAGTTTTTTTCATTCTATGTTTTACAAATGAGAAGTATCTTTTACAATTATAGAACATTTCAATTCAGATGGTAAAAATGTTATTGGAAATACTTGATCTATATTTAGAACTCATAAATGTAAAGCTGAAAAAAGACATTCACATACCCAAGTTGTTCCACACACACTTAAAAGTTTTCCAATCACCGAATGATGAAATCATTGTTAAGGACTTCCCTGGTGGTCTGTGGTTCAACGCAGGGGACACAGGTTTGATCTCTGGTCAGGGAACCAACAACAAAGAACAATGGGGAACTAAGATCCTACCTGCCGTGGTGCAACTAAGCCCACGTGCAAAACCACTGAGCCCACAAGCAGTGGAGCCCACGTGCCGCAACTAGAGGCCCTTGTGACACAACTTCCGAGCCCATACTGCACAACCAGAGAAGTCTGCGCAGAGCAGAGGAAGATCCTGCCTGATGCCACGAAGCCTGCACGTGCCACAGCTAAGGCCCAATGCAACCAAATCAATAAGTTATTTTAAAATGTAAATTAATTCAAATGCAATAAAAAGGAAAAGTCAGACCCTCTGTCTCATCAGCCACATTTCCAAAGGTCTGTGGCTTCCCTTTAAGGGCACTGGGGGTTGAGATAATACTGTTAAGCGTAAATCAGCCTGTACTGTTAACGGATGTCCTCATTCTCCAGTGACTGGTTTCCCATTGCACTCACGGGGAAAAGTCCAAGTCCTGACAAAGGTCCACAAGGCCTACCTAGCTGTCTGTCCTGCCTACCATTCCATGCTCAGCTCTTGCTTCTCTCCTCCTCAGTTCTTGCTCTCTCCTCCTCACTGACTCCACTCTGGCCACCTCAGACTCTCCAGATCTACTCCCACTTCAAGTTCTTTGTCCCCACTTGTGCCTCTGCCTGGGATGCTCTCACCCTGCCCCAGCATCATCAAGTGCCGCTCCCTCACTTCCTCAGGTCTTTATTCACATACCACCTTCTGCCCATGTTCTAGCCCCGCCACTCTGTTCCACAGTGATGACCCCACCCCCTGCTGACATTTGAAGTCTTTCTTCCCTGAACTGCTTCACTCCTGGGAAGTCAGCTACCACTATCTGACAAACTCTAAAGTTGACTTTTTTAAGAGGTTTATTATCTCACCTCCTCCCCCAGTGGAGGTTAAGATTGTTTCTGTTTATTCACTGCTAGATCCCTGGCCCTGCGGATATCATTTGTTGGATGAATGAATAAACATGTATTTGTGTCACATGGTGATATTATCTTCATCTTAAAGATACAGAAACAGGATTCATGTGGTGAAATAATGAGCCCAAGGGCAAAGAAACTGGAACCAGTCAGAATAACCAGAATGCAAGTTTTATGCTAAATTCCATATCATCCCCAGCTGCACACTACTTTCATAAATTGCTTCTTGCCAGATACTTTCAGAAAAGGAATTAGAATCCCACAGAACATTCTAAAACTACAAGTGCTTCAAACACCATGTCCATAAGCCAATTAAAATGACTATATGGTCCTCACATGTGACCCCAGCCTATTCCCTGGGTTTTGAACATGCACTTTATGATCATGAAGCTAAAGTCTGGGATGGCTTTGCTTTGAGTGTGACTTACAAGGGCTCAGTCTTGCCCCTACTGGATGCTACCTGTCACAGGTGTGTGGGGGGAGGGCAACTACTCCAGCACCCTTCACCCCAGCCAGGTGTGGCCCCAATCCTACATTTGTGGTCACACATTAGATCTGCGTATATTTGTGTTCATTGCAAATTTCCTTCTTGCTCTAAAGACATGATCAAAAGACAGTTTAAGAGGAATTAACTACTAATTACTGGACGCCAGTTTGTTTGTTTTTAACACACATCATCAAAATTTTAAAAAAATTTTGATGTATACATGTTACCTGTTATTTACTGGGTTGTGTTACTTGCTGCTGTATAGCAAAGGGACTCAGTTACACATGTACATAAACATAAGTACTTTCCATTATGGTTTGTAGCAGGATGTTGCATATGGTTCCCTGTGCTCTACAGTAGAACCTTGTTACTTATCCATTCTAAGTATAATAGCTTGCCTCTGCTAATCCCAAACTCCCAACCCTTGCCACCCCTACCCACCTCCCCTTTGACAACCACAAGTCTGTTTTCTGTATCTGGGAGTCTATTTCTGTTTTGTAGATATGCTCATTTGTGTCCGAGTTTAGATTCTACATATAAGTGATATCATGTGGTATTTGTCTTCTTTTTCTGACTTACTTCACTTACTATGATCATCTACAGGTCCATCTACATAGTTGCAAATGGCATTACTTCATTCCTTTTATGGCTGAATAATATGTACACACATACAGCACATCTTTATCCATTCATCTGTCATGGACATTAGGTTGCTTCCATGTCCTGGCTATTGTAAATAGTACTACAATGAACATTGCTGTGCAAGCATCTTTTCAAATTATGGTTTTCTCTGGATATAGGCCCAGGAGTAAGACTCCTCGATCATATGACAACTCTTTTTTTTTTTTAGTTTTTGGAGGAAATTCCATACTGTGTTTCCCTAGTGGTGGCACCAGTTTGCATTCCCACTAACAATGTAGGAGTAGGACAGGTCCCTTTTCTCCATACTCTCCCCAGCACTTGGTATTTGTAGACCTTATAATGATTGTCATGCTGACTGGCATGAGGTGGTACCTCACTGTGCTTCTGATTTGCATATCTCTAATAATTAGGGGTGCTGAGTATCTTTCCATGTGCCTGCTGTCCATCTGTATGTCTTCTTCAGAGAAATGTCTCACATCATCAAATTTATCATCAAACCCCCATAAGCCAAGTATTAACAATGGGCCCACTTGACAGATGAGGGAACTGAGGCTCTGAGAAGCAACTGGGCCATGGTCACACCATTAGTAAGGGACAGTGTCTAGATCTAAATCCAGGCCTATCTGTCTGCTGTCTTGTCAACAGCAAACTGCTTTAGCAACCCTGCAAGCTCATGGAAAACCATAATCAGCACATCTCCTGAAAACAAGATGGATTTAGTCCAATAAGTCAAGGTAAAAACCCATTCATCTCCCAAATAATGTCACAAATTCATTTGCAAATATGGAGAATCTTGTAGCAATTACATTGCCTCAAATTTGCTTAATGGAATGACAGCTCAGCAAAGCAGAAATGCAGCTCAAAGAACCTTTTTATTAACATTTTCCTCTCTATAAATCCACCAGTGCATCAAGTTAATGATAACAAATCATTAATCAGAAAGCACATTCTTGAATCTGCATATTTAGGTCCTGACCTCGGGAAGCATAAAGTCTGGCACAGACTCATTGTCACAGCTTCCCTTTCAGATCAACTGTGACAAGCAGGGTGAGACTAATTCAGCCCAGACGCTATGTTGACAATCATTTGTTTTTAAGTGACACACATATTTCATATTCTCAATGCACAATCGACCTGCTTAAGTATTACCATTAATATTCACAATGTGGCCATGACAAAGAGAAGCATGAGGATAAGGCCATCCACATTTGAGCTTTTCAAGGAAAGAAAATTGAATGTTGCTTAGTCAAGACCCTACTGGTAACACATAACAAGAACCCCTTTCAAACAAACTGGAGTAGGAAAAAGGAAATTCATCAGAATGGTACACTTATGACTCAAACACAGGCACCAACAGAGCCGGGCTTCAGCTACCACTGAAAGGAGCATGTAAAACCAGTTAGCAACACAGGCCACCATCTCTCCCCATCTTGGCTTATTTCTAAGGAACATCTGAGCATTCACACTTCCGCTCTAGCTCTGCTCCCATTGTTCCCATCTGTTCCACATAGAATGATCACCAGAGCTCTGGAGTCTATGTTTTCTGTAGTTCAACATTCCAGCAACTGTCAAGTCCAAAGTTTCAGAGAGTTAAATTGACTACGCCCAGTTTTGTTCATATGACTTTATGTGGTCCAAGGAGTTAGCATCCCAAAGACCATCTATGGAGTAAGATTAACATGAAGACATGTTTGGACCATGGGTGGATTGGTACCTGGAAAAATACCTACTACAAACATTCCTGCTCTCAGAAGTTCTTAGTCAACAGCATATGTCTCAAAATTTGTTCTATTTTTCAGTACTTATTTATTCAATAAACACTTAAGTGCTAAGGAGCCAGAAGGAAAGACTAACAGGCAGTTATAAGGCTGTGTAGAAGTTACTGTAACAGGAAAAATCATGGGGTGATGTGAGGTGAGCATATAATTCAGGCCAGGGTGGTGAGGCTGGGGTGAGTGGGGTGGAGTAGAGTGAGGACAGGATATTTCCCAAAGGAGGGGAGACTGACTTGAGATTTGAAGGATGAATAAAAATTAACTAGGCTAGGAGACAGAAGAGATTTGGGGTGCAAGGAATGCAGATGCAAAAGCATTAAGTTCTCATAAGCAATAACTTGGGGAAAACATAGGATTTGAGTTGAAGAGATAAGCTGGGGTCAGATCATGAAGAAGTTTGCATGTCAAATGAAGGAACTTGGAATTATTTCAAAAATTCTAAACCTTAACTCAATGAACCAAAGACAGCCTTCCAAGAAAGTAAGTTTAGTAAATGTCGCATTTTATATCACCCCTTTGGAAGAATCTTGATTTGTATCAGCATACTGAATGCTCTGAGAAGTCCTATGACACATACACACACACACACACACACACACACACACACAAATACCTGGAAAACTCTGTTTAACCCAGGATTTGCCAAATGTATTAAACTACGAATCTCGTTCCTAGCCCATATTCTACAAAACGCTCATTAATCCAGTTTGAGAGACACTGCTTTTAGACAGTGGGGAGCCTTTTGGAGGGACTTTAAAAAACCAGAGTGAAACGATTCAATTTGTGCTTTAGAAATGGCCTACTGCCCGTTACAGAGAATGGAATGGAGGTGTGTAAGCCAAGATGCTAGGAGACTTGTTAGGGGCAGCTGTAATTATCCAAGGGAGAGATGACGGGGACCTCAACTGAGGCAGCGGCGGTGGGGCTGCTGAGGCTGGGAACAGCCGTGGTTGCCTAAGATCCTGATACAAATGGCTGTTCCATGGCAGGCTCCATTTAGGAAGCTAAAAAATGAGCATGAGCCTGAACTTTATCATGGGAGCCAATAATGGAAGCACTAGCAGGGGGCAGGGCAATTACCAAGCAGGGACTGTAACTCTCCAGCTTATAAAGGATCTGGCATTTTCTAAAGGACAACGCCCCCTCTGCCATGGAACTGTACCATCTGCCCTCTAGGAAGGACTGCTGTGAGTCAGGATTGCTGGCCTGTGGTACAGACAATCCTGTTCAACAGAGAGCTTGTCTTCATAAAGTAGAAGGCTATAGTGGACAGTCATAAGGGAATCTGAATGACAAGAGACAGAACTTACCCCTTCTTGCTCATACCCATTTTAATTAAGCACCTACTATGTGCTAAACTTATCCTGGTACTTAAAATTTTTCACTTGTAGTATATCAGTCATCTACTCCTAGATAACAAGTCATCCCCAAATTTGTTGTTTTAGTTCAGCTGCTAAGTTGTGTCCAACTCTTTGTGACCCCTGTGGACTGCAGCATGCCAGGCTTCCCTGTCCTTCACTATCTTCTGAAGTTTGCTCAAATTCATGTCCATTGAGTCAGTGATGCCATCCAACCATCTCATCCTCTGTCATCCCCTTCTTCTCCTGCCCTCAATCTTTCCTAGCACCAAAGTCTTTTACCCAAATTTAAGTGGCTTAAAACAACAAAAGTTTTACTAGTTTTCATGAATCTATGGGTTGGCTGGGCTCACTGGCTGTTTCCTCTACTCACTGGGTTTCAACAAGGGTCACTGTCATCTACAGTTGTGATCACCTATGAGCTGGCAGTTGGTGATCACTGTGAGCTGGGAGTTCAACCAGGGCTCTTCGTTTGCTTTAGTTCCCTGAAAGCCTACCCTGTGGCTAGCTTGGGCTTCCTCATAACATGGCGGCTGGGTTTCAAGAGGACAAATCCCGGCTCACAGGTGTTTATCAAGGCCTGCTTTTGTCATGGTGCCAATGGCACATCGGCCAAGGCAAGTCACATGGCCAAGTCTAATGTCCATGCAAGAGGAGTCTACATATACTCATGAATAAGGGGAAATATTGAGGCCAACCATGTGACAACGTATCTCTTTATCTATCAACACTGTTGAAATATGAGATAAAGTCTACTCAGAAATGAGTTCTCAAGAGAAGCCAACACCAAATGCACACATGTATACCAACTGAGCTCTCAGGGAAGCCCAATTTGTGAATAACTGACCCAAAAAAGCACAGATTTGGGAGTTAGAGGGACAAAGTTTGTTTGAAGCCTCTTTCACCTTTTCATAGCTATGTGATTTAGCAAAATATTTGTGTCTGTTTCCTCATCTCAATAATAAAGGTAATAAAAACTATCTCACAGAACTATCACGGAGATTTTAAACACTGAAAGATATGTATGTATATATAATAAACTTAGCAACATCAATATAACAAATCAAACACAGTCTTGTCTTTTTGTTTCTTTCTAATTGTCACACACTTCAGTTCAGTTCAGTTCAGTCTCTCAGTCATGTCTGATTCTTTGCGACCCCATGAATCGCAGCACACCAGGCCTCCCTGTCCATCACCAACTCCCAGAGTTTACTCAGACTCATGTCCATCGAGTCGGTGATGCCATCCAACCATCTCATCCTCTGTCATCCCCTTCTCCTCCTGCCCCCAATCCCTCCCAGCATCAGGGTCTTTTCTAATGAGACAGCTCTTCGCATCAGGTGGCCAAAGTATTGGAGTTTCAGCTTTAGCATCAGTCCTTTCAATGAACACCCAGGACTGATCTCCTTTAAGATGGACTAGTTGGATCTCCTTGCAGTCCAAGGGACTCTCAAGAGTCTTCTCCAACACCACAGTTCAAAAGCATCAATTCTTCGGTGGTCAGCTTTCTTCACAGTCCAACTCGTATCCATACATGAGTGCTGGAAAAACCATAGCCTTGACTAGACAGAGCTTTTGTTGGCAAAGTAATGTCTCTGCTTTTTAATATGCTATCTAGGTTGGTCATAACTTTCCTTCCAAGGAGTAAGCGTCTCTTAATTTCATGGCTGCAGTCATCATCTGCAGTGATTTTGGAGCCCAAAAAAATTAAGTCTGACACTGTTTCCACTGTTTGCCCATCTATTTCCCATGAAGTGATGGGACCAGATGCCATGATCTTCATTTTCTGAATGTTGAGCTTTAAGCCAACTTTTTCACTCTCCTCTTTCACTTTCATCAAGAGGCTTTTGAGTTCCTCTTCACTTTCTGCCATAAGGGTGGTGTCATCTGCATATCTGAGGTTATTGATATTTCTCCTAGCAGTCTTGATTCCAGCTTGTGCTTCATCCAGCCCAGTGTTTCTCATGATGTACTCTGCATATAAGTTAAATAAGCAGGGTGACAATATACAGCCTCGATGTACTCCTTTTCCTATTTGGAACCACTCTGTTGTTCCATGTCCAGTTCTAACTGTTGCTTCCTGACCTGCATACAGGTTTATCAAGAGGCAGGTCAGGTGGTCTGGTATTCCCATTTCTTGAAGAATTTTCCACAGTTTATTGTGATCCACACAGTCAAAGGCTTTGGCATAGTCAATAAAGCAGAAATAGATGTTTTTCTGGAACTCTCTTGGTTTTTTGATGGTCCAACAGATGTTGGCAATTTGATCTCTGGTACCTCTGCCTTTTCTAAATCCAGCTTGGACATCTGGAAGTTCATGGTCCAAGTATTGCTGAAACTTGGCTTGGAGAATTTTGAGCATTACTTTACTAGTGTGTGAGATGTGTGCAATTGTGCAGTAGTTTGAGCATTCTTTGGCATTGCCTTTCTTTGGGATTGGAATGAAAACTGACCTTTTCCAGTCCTGTGGCCACTGCTGAGTTTTCCAAATGTGCTGGCATATTGAGTGCAGCACTTTCACAGCATCATCTTTCAGGATTTGGAATAGCTCAACTGGAATTCCATCACCTCCACTAGCTTTGTTTGCAGTGATGCTTTCTAAGGCCCACTTGACTTCACATTCCAGGATGTCTGGCTCTAGGTGAGTGATCACACCATCGTGATTATCTGGGTCATGAAGATCTTTTTTGTACAGTTCTTCTGTGTATTCTTGCCACCTCTTCTTAATATCTTCTGCTTCTGTTAGGTCCATACCATTTCTGTCCTTTATCGAGGCCATCTTTGCATGAAATGGTCCCTTGGTATCTCTAATTTTCTTGAAGAGATCTCTAGTCTTTCCCATTCTGTTGTTTTCCTCTATTTCTTTGCATTGATTGCTGAGGAAGACTTTCTTATCTCTCCTTGCTATCCTTTGGAACTCTGCATTCAAATGGAAATATCTTTCCTTTTCTCCTTTGCTTTTCGCTTCTCTTTTTTCATAGCTATTTGTAAATCACACACTTATGTAAATATATAATTCTGTAGAATTTAAATCAAAATGTAAATTAAACTGTCTTTTTAATATTATACTTATTTTAAATCAGTTCATGTTTTTACATAGAATTTGCTTTTGGCCTTTTTAATTGCTATGAAATATTCCATATGTTGAATCACTATAATCTATATAACCCTCCTATTTTTGTCATGTAAGTTCCTTCCTGTTTTCCTTTTTGTAAATTACACAATGAAAATTACACTGATGTCTATAATTAAATTTGCTCCTTTTTAAAAAATCATTCTTATAGTAATTCATAGAACTGACATCCTAACAAAAGTATGTAAAAGTATTTATGACTTGATATGCAATAATAAATAGACCTCCAAAAGTGTGCCTATTCCATCACAACATCACCAACACTGAGTTTTTATAATTTCCTTTGTTTTGATTGTTTTTTGATAGTGACAAATACACGCTCTGCCTTCTGTCTAAACCTCACGTTGTTGGTGTTGTGTCAAGGAGCTACAATTTGAGAACTTGCTATATGTGTACACTGTGATAAATGCTTTCTCAGAGATACTTGAAATGTATAATGTAGCTTTTATTATTTTCATTTTAATGATAAACATTATCATTAAATGCTCAGAGTCTTTAAGTACAGTCTAGAATAGCTTTAAGAAGATAATTTTTTCAACAAAGAACACACATTCACCCCTTTACAAGTTTTCACCCTGAGGAGTTAATAACTTCATTCACAAACAAACAAAAATTAACTTCCAGAAAGCAACATTGTATAAGGCTCTGGGCTGGGTAAGGGGGGAATCCAGCACCTAAAAGTGGGAGTAACAAACATATACGCAACACACATTATTCACATTCGCTGCAATGGTATCATAATGTCTGATGGTATCTCTTGAGATTTATGCAGGAAACTAAAATATTAACTGAATTTGTGCAAGTCACTGTTCTACACTCTGGGAATGTTCGAGGTGGGTAACATGCCCTTTCCAGGAAGGAAAGGGCAGATGGTAAGTGTGCCTACCATGTGTGTGCCCAACACAGCATCAAGCCCAGGACGATCCTGAAGGCACCCACCATGGACAGCACCAATCCCAGGCCAATCCATAGAAGAATCAAAAGGCTCAATGGCATGAGGTTCATCCCTTACTGGGGGTGAGCAACTCTGTTTCACAGAATGAAAGAAACCTGACCTGGTCCTTAGGCAGCAGGAAAGACTCAGTCTTGTTGAGATGACAGGCACAGCAACTGCCAAGCCAGGAGGTGTAGGACCCCATGTCAGCTTTACCGCAGCCCCCCTCCTTCCATTCCAGAAACCCCTCTCCTCTGAGAGCAGATACATCCAGCAACACTAGTCACCTGCCCAGGAGCACACCAGCTCTTGGGACAATTCTGAGTTGAGTGCTCTGTCTGAGCCTCCAAGGAGCTTAATTGATGCAGAAGAACTAATTGGGGAAGAAGATAAAGCAGAATACAATTAAGCGCTAATTGGGTGGGCTTGACTCTCAATCAGCTTTCCCCAACTCGACAGATGATTACAAACCACCTGGGGGCACTTAGAGATTCCTCGGCCCACTCACCCTAGATATTCTGATTCAATAAGTCTGGGGAGCCATTCAAATCCTGAGTTCCAGGTAACCCAAGCCGTCACTTACACCATAACATCCATTTCTTAAATCAGTGGTTCTCTGAGTGTGACCGACCAGCCATAATCACCCAGGGCTGGGTCCGCACCCCAGAGTCTGCTTCTTTCTGCAGCTTGGCCATCACGCTGTGAAACATTTCCCATGCTATGCTCATGCAGCCCGAAGTTTCACTGCTCTGAATGCCAAGTGACCTCCCCAGGAAGTGAGCATATAACACAGAGTAGAGTAGACATGGGCTTCCCAGGTGGCGCTAGTGGTAAAGAACCCGTCTGCCAAGGCAGGAGACGTAAGAGATGGGAGTTCAATCCCTGGGTTAGGAAGATACCCTGGAGGAAGGCATGGCAACCCACTCCAGTATTCTTGCCTGGAGAATCCCATGGACAGAAGAGCCTGGTGAGCTACAGTCCATGGGATCTCAAATGTCGGACATGACTGAGTGACTTCTCAGCAGCAGAGTAGATACAGCTGCAGACTCCAGCTCCTCCTCCCTGGGACAAGGTTAGGCCTCACGGAGTCTCAGTTTCCCCATCTGTACACTGGAGGAAAGGACTGCAACTTCCTAGAGGTACTGGAGCATGGAATGAAATGATACATGCTGCAACTCTAATACTATAACTAATATTCAGGGACTGGAGGGCACGCGTAGTCAGGCAAGGGTTTCCCAATAAAAGGGGGCTTGAGATCATCTTAAAGGCATGTAATATTTGAATAAGGAAAAGGGAGTACACGGGCGTCTAGGGATGGGGTTTGCAGGGAGCTGGAGTTGAAGCAAAGATCTGAGATTAGAACTGAGCCCAGGATATTCCAGGCACAGGAAAAGGATGAAGAAAATAAGGATACTGGAAAACAGTCATGATGTAATGACTCTTGCCAACCACATGTGCACAGTACATGGAGACACACGGGGGAGGCCGCAGGTGGAGTTCTCCCTACATGTAGGCAGTACCGCCAGGGACAGGCAGCCAAGCTCAGAACCAGAAAGCCATTCGCCTGGTGCCACACAAGACAACCCCCGCCTTCCTGGTTCCTGTTCAGGCTGGTCACGTGTTCCCCCTTCTTGAGCTGTGCTTTCTTCTTCAGGCACAAGTGGCCACCGAGGAAGCACTCTCCACTGTGCAATCTGCCTGCCCATGTCCCTAAGAGCTGCCCACCTCTCAGCCTCCTTGGACTCCATCCACCAGACCTGGAACTTTTTCTTGCCTGATCGGTTTCACAGTATCTGCTAATCAACACAAATCTCCTCATTTAACATCTTCTTCATCAGGCTGAGACCCTGAAAGCATGCGTGTGTGCTAAGTCACTTCAGTCATGTCCGACTCTGTGTGATCCTATGGACTGCAGCCCATCAGGCTTCTCTGTCCAAGGGATTCTCTGGGCAAGAATACTGGAGAGGGTTGCCACGCCCTCCTTCAGGGGATCTTCCCAACCCACGGATCAAACCTGGGTCCCTTATGTCTTTCATTGGCAGAGGGGTTCTTTACCACTAGCGCCACCTGGGAAGCCCTGGGATGCTGAGATGGGAGCAGAAATGAGGATGGAGGCTATCGTGTGCCCCTCCTGAAGGCAGCAGAGACAGGAAGAAGCTGGGTGGAGACAGTGACTTTGAGAGAAGCTGAATCATAGAAATTTTGCAGGAATTCAAGTCTATAGTTGTTATGGCCCCAAAGCCAGCTTCAGCTACCTGCCTCTCCCATGGGTTGGCTATTTAAGGTCCACTGGACCCAGTCTGAATGACTGCTGTGCCCCCAGTATGGAAAATGATTTCAGGTACATTGTAGACAGTCAATAGATTTGATCATTTCTCTATTGCTTTCAAGTAAAGCAATATAACACTCAGTTCCCACTAGACATATTCCTAACACTCTTTGTCAGGAGCATTTTCTATCAGTTCCAAGGGCTGGAATCAATGTTTCTGTCCCAACCTGGCCCCTGGTGTGACTGAGAGGCTTTCTGTACACTGAGATGGCTGGGAGGCCCCTACTTTCATGCACTTCATGTCTGTGTGAAGCCAGTCTACAGTGTCAGAAAGAAAGTTTGGGTGCCCCAGGGATGGCACTCGTCTGAATGACCCTGCAAGGGGTGCGCACAGCCCTGCACATCACCGTGGCCCTCCGTGGGCTCTGTGGGGCTCCATGCAGATGGGACCGTGACTTCTGGGTTGCTCTTTTATGCTATTAAGACCTAAGTTGATGCTCAATGACCCCAATTCTGGCTTATGATAGTTTTGTTTTTTGTTTTTCTTGGATTTTTGCACATTTGACTTTTTTAAAAAAATGGGTGTGGGTTTGATCTCAGTGTAAGAGATCAAACTAATCTCAGTGTAAGAACTCAGAAATGTCTGCAGGTTGATAGAGACAGAGGAAGAGGTGTCTGTGTCTAAAGAGGAGCCCCCCCATACCCCCCTCATTATTTTCACAGCATGAAGAGAGAAACCTCGCAGGTGCTCTGGGAAGCTGACCCTGCCTCTGTTCCCCTGGAGATGAGAGAGAAGGGGCTAGGTTCCCACCTCTCCTCTCAGGCACAGTGACCCAGGCCAGTTCTAGCAGTCACAACGATGAGGGTAAAGGTGAGCTTGATACAGAAAGAGGGCTATGTATGCCGCTTCCCCAACATGGGAGCCCAAGTCAAAATGCAAATCCCTGGGCTTTACCCCAACATGGCCCAGCTCCGGCCATCCCCACCCCATTCCACATGGAGGTCACAGCCTCTCCCCACACTGAGCAGGGTTGACTCTCGTGGAGGGGTATCTGGATAGAACTGAAAGCACCCAGAGTACATTGTCTTAAATGTGAACAAGCTGGGACAGAGGATAAAGGGATTTCTCCAAGGGCTCACACTGAGCTCTCACACTACAACCGGAGCCAACATGGCAACACCAATGTCTCTCCATAAAACACTGTCCTTAAAAACCCCGATTAAGGTATCCATCCCTGGGTTGGGAAGATCCCCTGGAGAAGGGAATGGCAACCCACTCCAGTATTCTTACTTGGAGAATTCCATGGATAGAGGAGCCTGGTGGGCTACAGTCCATGGGGTTGCAAAGAGTTGGACACAACTGAGCAACTAACACTAACTAAGTAATTAAGGTATCCACAGGGGAAATGGGACCCTGTGATGTTACCACTTAGGCATATACGTCGTACTTTGACAAGAGCACATGACCTTTTCCAGCCAGCAGGGCCAGAGAGGCTGCCTGGACCATGCACATGCCCACCCAGCAAGGAAGACGCGGTATTCCCTGAGGGCAGGAGCCTGGCCTTACCTGAGGTGGGGGAGGCATCTCCTGGACCACATAATCCCAATAATATCAGGTCCTAATTCTCACGAGGTACTCCTCCAGACCTGATAATCCTGCAGCCCTGAGGGACCACCTAAAAAAGGGGATGTTTAGCTAAAAGAGGCCATGCATGGCATGCAAGAGGCCATGAACTGGGTTTGAAGGTCCTCCTGTGTGTCTGCAGGAGAAGCAGGTATCTTAATATGAAAGCTGAGGGAGAGAGGAGAAAGAGAAGAGAAAAAGAAAAAGACAAAAGGGAGAGGAGAGGAGACGGAAGGGGGAAGGAAAGAGGGAAAAGTGGAGGGCAAGGAGAGAGGAGGGGAGGGGAGGGAGTGGGGTGAGCTTTCAGGCCACATATTTCGTTCTGAGCCTAAATTCGCTTTCAGAATTTTCTTTTTTGACAAAGATGAGGACCAGCCAAAGAAACCAAAATTTCCTCTTCTAGAGTCATTAATTCACTTCATATACACGTACTGACCTCCCACTGCACCCAGGCCTTGTTGATCTCTGGGGCTACAGGGTGGCCACAAGGCAGCCCTCCACTCTCAGGCTCTTGAGAAAGGTGTCCCCAGTGGCAGACAGCTTTTTCAGCACTCAGCCTTTTTCTGCCATGCTGAAGCCAGAAATCTAAAATCATTCTCAGAGTCCCTTGTGGCCAGAGATCCAGATGTGGCTTTTTTTTTTTTTTTTTTCCTGTCCATCACACGAAGGACAGCCTGCATGGCCACAGAACTTTTGCTGCTGTGGATCGGGGCAAAGGTGGCCATGAAGTCTCTATCCCAGAGGGATGCCCTGAACCCACCAGCAGCTTCTCACGCCTACCATTTCCTGACTCTACCAGACGCGGCTGCAGCCTGAGGACCTCAGTTCTCTGGTGAGGCTTTGGGAATCACCACTGGAAACCTAGCCTATCATCTGGGTCTTCACTGCTTCACAATTCTGTAGGTTATTTCAGACCCTGGCTGCTGTGACAGGCTGTGTAACGGACACACTCAGTGTCCCTCCAGGAGCAACCCAACCGGGGGTGCTGGTTGATGCTTAACCACCTGTTCTCTGGAGGAAAAAAGAAAAAAAGTCTTGATAGCATTTGCTGATCCCCATGACGTAAATATTTCCTGAGTGGTTGATGACATACATATATGTCATCAAACTGTATTATTGCCATATGAGTATACTAACCTCAGAACATAGAGAGTAGCAACGTGTAGTAAATTAACTGGATGAGATGTTAGTACTTGTTACCTTTGTCTTTCATACAATGTATTTCACGCAAGTTTGTACATTGTAATGTTCAAGAATGGCTGTTTCATGAACAGCTGGCAAAAATTCTTGAAAAGTTGACAATGGGCTCTTGGGTGCTAGTCTGAGCTGACTTCAGTGCATCACTGATTCTGACCTGCCCCAGGGGTCCTGGCAGGTGGTTTGGATATTCCAATGGCCTTCAGTATCTCCTGCATAGAGGTGCTGCCAGCCAAGGCAGCTTGAGTGACCCGCATCAGAGGTACATCAAGGTGCCAGAGAGTTAACACCTAGGAAGCTCTCTACCAACCAGGGCCAGGAGGTGGTTTGTAAACCTGCAGCTTCTCCCCCACAATGGTACAGCTTTGAGATAAATCTCATGGGGACTGCCCGCCAGGTGCCCACAGCAACACCTCATTCATGTAAGTACCCCTAATTGAGTTTTCTCTTCTCTCTCTCCTCTACTGAAGAATCATGCATCCTGTGATCACCCTCCAAATAAACTATCTGCACCCTGATCCTTATCTCAGAGTCTGCACTGGAGGAAACACACACCAACATAAGGCGGAATTCATGCTACAATATCAGCAAAGCACCCGGGACAGGGTAGACACAAAAAGAACATAAGGAAATATGTTCTATATTTTCCCGTGAATAAATACTTACAGGGCATGACAATTACTGAGTGCCCTGTGAAGGTGCCAGCCTTCTATAGCCGCACCTGACTTCAGCATTATAAGTTGTGGGTAGGTGGAGGGCTGTCATGAGCCACTCGCTAATACCAACTACACAGTGTAAGCACTTCGGGGGAACTTAGAGATCTCTTGGGACAGTGCTTATATTTTTCAATTAAGGGAACTGAGGCAAATGAAGAGACAAACAAGAGATTAATCTACAGAACATACAAACAGCTCATGAAGCTCAATATAAAGTTAAAAAATGGGCAAAAGATCTACTGGGCATTTATCTAAAGAAGACAGAGATGGCCAAGAGGCACATGAAAAGATGCTCAATCATCACTAATTATTAGAGAAATGCAAATCAAAACTATAAGAGGGTATCACCTCACACCAGTCAGAATGGCCTTCATCAAAAAGTCTACAAATAAATGCTGGAGAGAGTGTGAAGAAAAGGGAATCCTCCTACACTGTTGACGGCAATGTAAATTGGTAGAGCCACTCTGGAGAACAGTATGGAGGTTCATTAAAATACTAAAAACAGAGCTACCATATGATCCAGCAATCCCATTCCTGGGTATATATCCAGAGAAAATCATAATTCAAAAAGATACATACACCTCCTTCCCTGGTGGCCTAGGTGACAAAGAAACTACCTGCAATGCAGGAGACACAGGTTTGATCCCTGGGTCAGGAAGATCCCCTGGAGAAGGAAGTGGCTACCCACTCCAGCATTCTTGCCTGGAGAATCCCATGGACAGAGGAGCCTGGCAGGCTACAGCCCATAGGGTCACAAAGAGTTGGACATGACTGAGCAACTAACACTTTCATTTTCAATGTTCAGTTCAGTCGCTCAGTCATGTCCAACTCTTTGTGACCCCATGAACCGCAGCACGCCAGGCCTCCCTGTCCATCACCAACTCCCAGAGTTTACCCAGACTCATGTCCATTGAGTCGGTGATATCATCCAACCATCTCATCCTCTGTCGTCCCTTTCTCCTCCTGCCCTCAATCTTTCCCAGCATCAGGGTCTTTTCAAATGAGTCAGCTCTTCGCATCAGGTGGCTAAAGTATTGGAGTTTAGGCTTCAACATCAGTCCTTCCAATGAACACCCAGGGCTGATCTCCTTTAGAATGGACTGGTTGGATCTCCTTGCAATCCAAGGGACTCTTAAGAGTCTTCTCCAACACCACAGTTCAAAAGCATCAATTCTTCAGTGCTCAGTTTTCTTTATAGTCCAACTCTCACGTCCATACATGACCACTGGAAAAACCATAGCCTTGACTAGATGGACCTTTGTTGGCAAAGTAATTCTCCGCTTTTTAATATGCTGTCTAGGTTGGTCATAACTTTCCTTCCAAGGAGTAAGCGTCTTTTAATTTCATGGCTGCAATCACCATCTGCAGGGATTTTGGAGCCCAGAAAAATAAAGTCTGACACTGTTCCCACTGTTTCCCCATCTATTTGCCATGAAGTGATGGGACCGGATGCCATGATCTTAATTTTCTGAATACTGAGCTTTAAGCCAACTTTTTCACTCTCCTCTTTCACTTTCATCAAGAGGCTTTTTAGTTCCTCTTCACTTTCTGCCATAAGGGTGGTGTCATCTGCATATCTGAGGTTATTGATATTTCTCCTGGCAATCTTGATTCCAGCTTGTGCTTCCTTGCAGCACTATTTATGATAGCCAGGACATGGAAGCAACCTAAATGTCTATAAGTGGAGGAATGGATACAGAAGGTGTGGTTCCATATATACAATGGAACATTACTCAGCCACAAAAAAGAATGAAATAATGCCACTGCAGCAACACAGGTGTACCCAGAGTCCACCTGTGGACTTACTTACTGAGTGAAGTAAGTCAGACAAAGACAAATATCATATGTTACCACTTATATGCGGAATCTAAAAACATGGTTCAAATGAACTTACTTACAAAACAGAAACATAGTCACAGAAGTAAAAAACAAACTTATAATTACCAAGGGGGCAAGGGGAAAGGGATAAATTTGGAGATTGAGACTGACATATACACCCAACTATATATAAAATATGTAACTAATAAGAACCTGCTGTATAGCACAGAGAAGTCTACTTAATACTTTGTAATGGCCTCCATGGGAAAAGAATCTAAAAAACAGTGGATATACATATATGTGTAACTGATTCACTTTTCTGAACAGCAGGAACTAACACAACATTGTAAATCGACTCTACTCCAATAAAAATTAATTTTTAAAAAAGAAACAGGCATAAAGAGAGGAAGAGACTCTCCAAGGGTCACTTTAAAAATCAGCAGTGGCCCTAGAAATTGGCCCCTTGCTCACCAGTGGAGGTCCCCATCCACTGCAGCCAGCAGATCCTCCTGGCCAGGGGCATTTTCTCCAGAGACTCCCCATCTTTCCCCAGTGCCATGGAATCATCTCGGCTCAGGGGTTCGCTAAGTGACAGTTCCCTGGACAGTGTTGGGAGAAATTCTAAAACTGGAACCACAAACTCATCACAAGGGCAGACACAGTGAGGGCCCAGGACCATCAGGAACCTTCTCTGTATCAGCAGCTCACACGGCAGCCCCAGTACAGCCTCCGAAGGAGGGGGATGCATGTCAAGGAGCAGGTTCCACTCGCTGAGCCTCAGAGGGTGTCAGGCTCACACTTTCTTCAAGGGAGCACCAGCACCTTTCCTAACTGTCAGCAAAGTCTGCAATGGAGCACTCAAGTTATCCTGCCTCTGCCGTGGGGGGGAACATGCCAGGCATCGTGTCACCCTGAATGCTATGACAACCCTTCCAGTGGGGGGTCATCACTCTCTTTTTCAAATGAGCCCATTGAGGATCCCTAAGGTTAAGTGATATGCCCAAGGTCACACAAATGCTCTGGCTTTGAACCCTGTTGCAATTGTGGAATCTAACTTTGAAGCATCCTCCTAGTCCCACAGAGGTCCCCACTACAAAGCACTGGAGAGTCACAGCGAGGTAAAGAGATGTCAAGTTCACGGTGAGCTAAAGAACACAACTTACACAGAAGGGCTGGAGCATAAGGTGCACTGCGGGGCACAGAGCCAGGACAGCCTGGACTAGTGAGGGGCCAGGGTGGGAAAAGCCCTGAAGATCAAACTAACAGGGCTGGTGGTGGTTCAGTGAGCAGAGGGGAGTCACACAGTGATACATGACGAGTGCACCGCCCAGCAGGAGAGAACTCAGAGCCTACCACTATCACTGATGGGAGGATGGTGTCCAGGGCATATAGAGCAGAGAGAATGGTTCTGGAGTGCTGGGGGTCAAAGCCAAAAGCCAGAGCTAAGAGCCAGAGACTCAAATCATGATTTGGGGCTGAGGGACAGACATCAGTCCACAGAGAAGAGACAAGACTAGAGGACAGATACTGAGTAGCCAAGGAACCTTGTGGAATGGGAGCAGAAGGCAGCTGGGGTGAAGGCTCAGGATGCTATTCACCAATGAGGCAAGGATGTCATTGGAACATTTTTGTTGGCTTTTGGCTATAGGTTATGAAGCCAGGTTAACAGGTCAAGGGTCCCAGAATGGACTGGATGTACCTAAGCCAAGAGTGACTACTCTGTTGTTCACAGGCTTTTCTGGGGGATTCACGTGGTCAAGGGGCTATGAATATGGGTACAGTGTAGGCAAGTGGGGATGCAGATTCAGGATGAACTGTCCAGGCTGCCCCCGCAGAACCCCATGGGAACTGAGCCCCAGTGGGTCACAGCTCTGTATGGATATACAGGTGGGGCAGACCTTCCTGGGACCTCTCTATGGCACGATACTCAAGACCGCGGGACACCCGACCCACTGGGCACTGGTGTCATCTAGAACCACGACTGCACGTCCCTGGACACACATACCTCTCTCTCAATGGAATTTCTCTTTTCTCACCTGGCTGACTCAGCCCTTCCTGACCTGACACCTGCCCCAGTGAATGTGACCCCCAAGCCATCGAGGGAGTGCTGCAGTCTCCCAGGTTGCTTCCCTGAATAGGGTTGCTGCGCCCCCAGGTTTGACTGTGAAGGAGGTAGAGCATTTGCATGGGGAGTGATGGAGTTGGGAAGGGCACCATTCAAGGCTGGGGAAAGAGCAGGAGCAAGGCAAGGTAATGAGAAAGCACCTGATGATTTCTGAGACATGTCAACAGGCAGGTAGGTGAGCTTGGAAAATAGAATATGGTGGGCATGTCAATGTGGGAGGGTAATGGAGAAGAAACAGGTGAGTTTAGAAAGGTAAGGCACACACAGATGGATTGTCAAAGACCATGATGATCACGCCAAAGAATTAAACTGTGTTCTTAATGAACAATCCACGGAGAGGTTTAGGGCAGGTCCAGGCTTGCACTAGAAGAACAGTTCTTTGGCTGTTTGGTGAGAAGTCTTAGGGGCTGCATAATTTCAAGAAAATTAGAGATACCATGGGAACATTTCATGCAAAGATGGGCACAATAAAGGACAGAAATGGTATGGACCTAACAGAAGCAGAAGATGTTAAGAAGAGGTGGCAAGAATACACAGAACCATACAAAAAAGATTTTCAGGACCCAGATAACCATGAGGTTTGATCACTCACCTAGAGTCAGACAGCCTGGAGTGTGAAACCAAGTGGGCCTTAGGAAGCATCACTGCGAACAAAGTTAGTGGAGGTGATGGAATTACAGCTGAGCTATTTCAAATCCTAAAAGATGATGCTGTGAAAGTGCTGCACTCAATATACCAGCAAATTTGGAAAACTCAGCAGTGGCCACAGGACTGGAAAAGGTCAGTTTTCATTCCAATCCCAAAGAAAGGCAATGCCAAAGAATGCTCAAACTACCACAACTGCACTCATCTCACACGCTAGCAAAGTAATGCTCAAAATTCTCCAAGTCAGGCTTCAACAGTATGTGAACCATAAACTTCCAGATGTTCAAGCTGGATTTAGAAAAGGCAGAGGAACCAGACATCAAATTGCCAACATCTGTTGGATCATCAAAAAGGCAAAAGAGTTCCAGAAAACATCTACTTCTGCTTCATTAACTATGACAAAGCCTTTGTCTATGTGGATCACAACAAACTGTGAAAATTCTTCAAGAGATGAATACCAGACCACCTTACCTGTCTTCTGAGAAATCTGTATACAGGTCAAAAAGCAATGTTAGAACTGGACATGGAACAACAGGTTCCAAATTGGGAAAGGAGTACATCAAAGCTGTATATTGTCACCCTGCTTATTTAACCTATATGCAGAGTATATCATATAAATGCCATGCTGGATGAAGTACAAGCTGGAATCAAAATTGCCAGGAGAAATATCAATAACCTCAGATACACAGATGACACCACCCTATGGCAGAAAGTCAAGAAGAACTAAAGAGCTTCTTGATGAAAGTTGAGAGTGAAAAAGTTGACTTAAAACTTAACATTCAAAAAACCAAGATCATGGCATCCAGTTCCAAAACTTCATGTCAAATAGGTGGGAAAACAATGGAAACCATGAGAGACTTTATTTTGGGGGGCTGCAAAATCACTGCAGATGGTGACTGCAGCCATGAAATAAAAAGCTTGTTCCTTGGAAGAAAAACTATGACCAACCTAGACAGCATATTAAAAAGCAGGGACATTACATCACCAACAAAGGTCTGTCTAGTCAAAGCTATGGTTTTTCCAGTATTCATATATGGATGTGAGAGTTGGCTTATAAAGAAAGCTGAACACAGAAGAATTGATGCTTTTGAACTGTGGTGTTGAAGAAGACTCTTGAGAGTCCCTTGGACTGCAAAGAGATCAAACCAGTCTATCCTGGGGAAAATCAGTCCTGAATATCCATTGGAAGGACTGATGCTGAACCTGAAGGTCCAATACTTTGGCCACCTGATGCAAAGAACTGAATCATTGGAAAAGACCCTGATGCTGGGAAAGACTAAAGGTAGGAGGAGAAGGGGACCACAGAGGATAAGATGGTTGGATGGCATCACCAATTCGATGGACATGAGTTTGAGCAAGCTCCGGGAGTTGATGATGGACAGGGAAGCCTGGTATGCTGCAGTCCATGGGGTCACAAAGAGGTGGACATGACTGAGCAACCGAACTAAACTGAACTTAGGGATTGGGTAGAGACGGACTAGAAGTAGCCCTCAGAGCTATGTGGGGTCCAGAGAGAAGACTCTTGCAATGACTTAGTCGAGAAAGTGTCCATGGCCAGAAGAATGTACCAGCCCAAGAATAAAATTCAAGAGATGTCCTTTTTAGTATAGCCTATAGAATCTGGGCCGACATGCTAAACCCTGGCAGTTATTCCACAGAAACCAAGCAGCATGACATCACAGAAAACCTTCTGCCAGATAAAGATTTCAGGTGAAAAAGGAATTTAAACCTCTTTTCTTTTACCTATACTGCCTGTCGAAAAATGTGTGTCCAGCCAAAACTCAATTTGTGTCTTTTTAATTCAAAGTGCAAATGGATTGAAGGCTCAGATAACAACATAAAATTGGTTAATCAACTTTCATCCCATATTTATATTGCAACAGGGAGATTTTACAGTTTTCTGCAGCTCAGCCCTGTGTTCTGTGAAAGCCAGCCAGCGTTTTATGTCCCCTTAAAATTGCGAACCAGAGGCCCCTCTGCTGTCAGCGACCCGCCGTCCCTCCTGCTAACCAGCTCACTCGTCTGTCTGGCTGGGGCTGTGGGTTCAGTTTTCATTCTGAGCGCGTTAAGGCTCTGCAGGGAGAGGTTTTTATGTTTTACTCGAGAAATGAAAATCGCTTTTTGTTCCTATCATCACATCGCCATGGAGGGATGCCAGTGAAGTCATGGTATGAGTGAAATTACTGAAAATATTTTAAACTTAATTTTCTGTGTCAGGCGGACCCATGCCATGCTCATCGCAGGCCTGGTTAAATCTCTCTCTTGGTTTCCTATGGTTCACAGGATAAGGGCTAAAGCTTAGGGCATGGCACACAAGGCCCTCTGGAATCTGGCCCTTCCATCTATTTTCTCCAAGAAGTAATTTTTCGGAACCTAGGAGGTGCCTGTCACGGTGCCAGGTACCGGGTGTACAGCTGTGAGCAAGACAGGCGTCAATCTCCCATTTATGGAATTTGAATTCTAATGAGAAAGACAGACACAGAAAAATATATGATACTGAGTGAAAAGGACAATTGCAGACTGCATACAGGCCATAGGAATAAAAGGAAGGAAAGAACACAAAGAGCCCTGAGAATAGGTGGGAGGACAATGCGAGAAGGAAAGAGGGGATGCTTGTTTTAGAAAACAGTGAGTTGACCAGGCAGTAGGAACAGTATGTGCAAAGGCTCAGAGCAGGGAATCAGGCTGGCAGGCTTCGGAATGAAGAGGAGGGCAGGGTGGTGGGAGCTTAGGGAGAAAGAAGGCGGCTGATGGGATGTGAGGTCTGAGAGGTTGGCAGAGACTTGCTCTGGGAGCTTCTCTATGGATCAGGAAGATCTGGAGTTTATTCTGAGCGCCAAAGGGAGCAATATGTTAAGATCTGGGTTTCAGAAAGATCCCTTTGGCTGTAATATGGAAGACAGATTAGAGGAGTGCAAGTGGGGAGGTAGAACCATGCTAAGGCTTCTGGTCTGCTTTAGGTGGGAGGTGATTATCGGGAGTAGAGGATGTAATCAAGGTGGGTGGATGAGCTGACATGAATTCTGCCTCTCCAGCTTCACTCTCCCACTAACCTAAGCCCTCTGGCCTCCTAAGCTTGCCTCTGACCTCTGAATGCCTCATGCACTTTCTTGACTCAAACCATTCCTTCCTCCTCCCTTTAGTAAACTCCTATCTATCCATCAAAACCCAGCACAAAGCACCCTCCTGCATGCCTTCACCCCTGGAAGGCTTTACTCTCCCTCTTCTGTGTGTTTCTATCATCTTAGATCATCACTGACCTTAATGTGTATGATGGTAATCAATCTCAGCACAGTTTAATGGGTTTTTTTAAAAAAAGCTTTCATGTACATCTCTCTTGCTAAATTTTAATGCGAGGACAAAGACTTCTAAATTTCCAAGTTCTTAGCACACTCACTTAGATAAGGAAGTGTTTCTAATTGTGAATGAATAAACTGTCACCAGTGAAATTAAGCAAATAACTTGGCTTCAGAAAAGATCTGGAATTGTCACACTTGAGAAATGATCACCATTGGGTGATTTTGTCTCCCTGCACGGGCTGCCCTGATAACTGGGGAATAAATGCTCAAACAGGAAAAAGTGGGAAAAAATAGATTTTCAACTCTATTATCCATTCCTGTGGCTTAAGAGTCATTTATGGAAATTATAACAATATTAATATGATAATTAAAACCAAATTGAATACCCAGTCAGTCGTGCTCAGGCTTGGTAGAAGCAAAGAAGAACCCACTGCATATCCAAACTGTCCTAATTATGTGCTCCTTGTAATCAACATTACTTTTCCTGGTTACGTTTCACAGTTAATTTGTCTTTCCCACACAAATCGAATTCTGTACCACACATGCAAAGTTTATTGTATTACTGCACAATTTTTTTAGGTATATATATATATATAAATCCCACAAGTACAATTAGTTTTAAAAAAAATGAAATTCTCCCCACGTGGGTTTAAGATTAATGATATTTGTTTATTATTGGATGATCTGCCTTCAGTAAGTGGTATGAATAAGAATTGGCTCCCAATCTTAATGTATTTATTTTCATAAGCCAAATAGCTATAAACAACATCAAATGCAATTCTCCAGCATGGTAACAGGTTATTAACTTCTTAAGCCAGTCCCTAATGGGTTTTAAATCTCTAAAAAACAGTGAGTTCTGAAGCAAAGGAGACATGGTTAAATTCCGACCTGCCTTAGAAAACCAGCTGGTACTAGGATTCCCCAGCACCTAGAATGGGGCCACACCTTTTTCTTTTTCTTCCCCACAGCTCCTCCGGGATTCCAGTCTGAGTGACTTCCTCCCCAAACCCTTGCCCACTTGGACTAACCTGCCCACTCCTCTTTCACAGTAAAGATGGACTGGGATTCTTGTTTTGCTTTGTTTTTAATTGAAGGATAATTACTGTACAGTATTGTAATAGTTTCTGCCGTACATCAACATGAATCAGCCACAGGTATACATGTGACTCCCCATCCTGAACACCCCCCACCTCCCTCCCCACCTATCCCTCTGGGTTGTCCCGGAGCACCAGCTTTGGGTGCCCTGCTTCATGCACTGAACTCGCACTGCTCATCTATTTTATATATGGCAATGTACATGTTTTGGAGAAAGAGATGGTAACCCACTCCAGAATTCTTGCCTGCAAAACCCCATGGACAGAGGAGCCTGATGTGCTACATATGGTCCACGGGGTTGCAAAGAGTCGGACATGACTTAGAGAATGAACAACAATGTACATGTTTCAGTGCTATTCTCTCAAATCATCCCACCCTCGCCTTCTCCCACTGAGTCCAAAAGTCTGTTCTTTACTGGACTGGGATTCTGTTAAGTCTTGGATCACTTGTGAGCATGGACCAGACGCAGGGTTGGGCAGCAAGCCAGGGGTCTGCACCTCCAGTCCTAATGCTTAGAGCCCAACAAAGGGTCCTGTGCACAGCCTGAGTCTCAAGACTCTGAGTCTGTCTCAATCAGAACTGAATGTGAACCTGAACCTACAATGACGAAACACCCTCTGGGGGGCGTGATTCTGAATGAAGAGTGGGCCACCAGGCCACGGTCAATGAAGGTGAGAAGGCAAATGAAAACGGAGAGAGAAATAAGCACAGCGGCTGGCGGAGAAAGGTGACAGGGTGGCTCCGGAAGCACCAGCTGTTTTCCTCGTCAGATGGAAGGGATCTTAGAGCAAAACATCTGCTCTCTGCAAGCCCATCTGTTTCTATGTATTTTGTGCATTTTTTCTCGCCCCCTTCCCTCTTTAAAGCATTAAGAGGAGAATATTCTTTATCTGTTCGATGTAAGAGAAATGATTTCAGCCTCTTGCTGGGAAAGATGAGGGGAGGCTGAAATCTTTCTGGCTTCGTCCTGCTACACTAAATGCTCCCTGCTCCAGCTCCTTAGAAGGAAGGACGCAAAGCCCCCAGCCTCTCAATGGCTAACCTGCTAGCTCCATCTCTCCCTGGCTCTGAATACTCTTCTCTTCTCCTAGACCCCGCTCTTCCTTCAACCCTAAGCTCAGGGGCCTTCTCCAGGAAGGGTCAGGCCTCTGTTAAGTGGGACGTTCAGGGGGAGCGCATGGAAATCCTGGGAGGACCAGGGCAGAGAGGAAATCTTGAGATGGGGGTGAGGAGAGGGGTGTGTGACAGCCGTCACACTTAGGCAAGTGACCAACTGGGGCAAGGCAAAGGCATTCTGACTGACAGGGAGGCATATGGCGTGTTTCTCTGGCCCTGCCGTTTTGTTTCTTGACCTAAGGCCTAGTTACACTGTGTTGTGCTTAGTCGCTCAGTTATGTCCTACTCTTTAGGACCCCATGGACTGTAGCCCGCCAGGCTCCTCTGTCCATGGAGATTCTCCAGGCAAGAATAATGGAGTGGGTTGCCATGCCCTCCTCAAGGATATGTTGTGTTGGCTTTACCATAATAAAACTACACAGTCTAATTTCATGAACTTTTCCAAGTTGAAAAAAAGTGGTTTTTTGTTCTTTTTTTTCACCCACTTGAGTTAGGGATTTACATGTAGAATTAAAGCCTTATATCTTTTGGAGGAAAATCTTGGAGAGTACAGTTAACCCTTGAACAACACAGGTTTGAACTGTAAAGGTTCACTTACACGTGGATATTTTTCGATAGTAGACACAGCAGTGTTGTACAATCCACAGTTCATTTGAAGCCAAGGATGAAAAACCACTGATGGGGAGGAGCCGTGGATATGGAGGGCCGAACAGAAATTTTGGGTGAGTTTTCCCTTGCAAAGAGGGTTGGCACCCCTAGCCCCTGACTGTTCAAGGGCCAGCTATGCAGCTATGGCCCCAGGACAGGGAGGATCCCTTGAACAAAATGAAAACACACAACTTTCCAAAGGAAAGATTTACAAATCTCTATAAGGGAGAAATTCCTGAAAACAGCATTCCAAAATACATCAGTGACTGAGGGAAAATACTTTCAATATGTATAAGCAACAAAGTGTTAGTATGCAGAAAATATAAAGAACTTACACATATTAACATAGGAACACATAGTAATCTTCTCTAATCATTAGAGACATAAATAAAAACTTCAATGAGATGCTGGCTTCATACTCATCAAATTGTCAAAAACTGTGATGTGTGATATACCGACACTAGAAAATGGGACCTGTTACACAGCTGACAGGAGTGAAAATGTGTACAAACTCTTTGGAGAGCAATTGGAAATGTGTAGTGAAAACTTAAAATGCACATTTCCAAAAACCCAAGTAATCTGTCTCTGAAATATGGTCAAGAGACATTCTTACACGTACATGGAAGAAAGTACAAGGAAGGGTGTTTTCTACCACGGCTCAAGTGTCCATTCAAAGGAGAAGGGATAAGTACATCTCAGTATTTCCAAACAGTGAAACACACACTACAGCCAGGAAAATAAAAGAATCAGGTTCTGTATGATTCACGTGAGTAAATCTCAAAAAATTAGTACTGAGAACTGGAAACAAAAGTAAGTTACAAAACATATGTATCATACAACAGATAGTTGGGCTTCCACGGCCTCTTAGCAAAAGAATCCTCCTGCAATGCAGAAGATGAGGGTTCAATCCCTGGGTTGAGAAGATCCTCTGGAGGAGGGCATGGCAACCCCCTCCAGTATTCTTGCCTGGGCAATTCCACGGACAGAGGAGCCTGGTGGGCTACAGTCTAGAGTCACAGAGAGTCCGACACAACTGAGCACACACACAACAGATAGATGACTGATTGATAGATAAACAGAGAGAAGGAAAGAAATATGCTTTAAAGCACATACCACATACCCAGGTGATGAAAGCAAAAAAGCACATACAGGAGAAACACATACCAGCTTCAGAAATAGTGTTTACCTCTAGTTAAGGACAGCAGGAGAAAAGCATAATCCATAAGGGTTACAAAGATGATTTCAGTGGTATAACTTTTTAAATTCCCTTTAAAGAAAGTAAGAATCAAATGTGGTAAAATAATATCTTTGTTTAAATCTATCCAGTGTATACATGTGCGAGTTTCATCATTTTCTGTCAATTTCTGTATATTTTAAATATCCCAGAGCTGCAGCAAAAATAGTAAAATCATAAAGAGAGAAAATGCCATTCCCTGCTGGGGAGTGACACTGATACAGCATCTCGCATCAGCATCAGTCTTGATATTTTCTTTTTCTAAGTCCCTGGGCCCCCCTGGGAACAAGTCAGGGGTGAGAACAGAGGCTGTAAGGGCCCCAGATGGGCGTGCGCCTGTACCATCCCATACGGCCATCAGCTGTGCCTGAAACGCAGGGCCGGACAAGCTGTGCCCGCCTCTAACTTGCCACCTTGACCATCTCCCTTCTCTGGCATGGTCAGTCAGTGGCTGGATCTCCTCCTCCAGGGCCCCAGTTTGCACCCCCCTCCAGAGTGACATGCATTTCACAGTGTGGTAAGCGCTGTCTATGTGTCTCCTCCGCCCCTACCCCAGCCTGGGAGCCCCAGGGCAGCAGCAGGGCCCCCTGCACATAGGCAGTGACAACAGACACAGGCTAGACCAAAATCACACTGTGCACACCAGCTCTAAGGAGGCTGGCAGCTTGGGCCCGGAGTGATTCTGCACCTCCTCCCAGTGGGACCCTCGGGGAGCCCTGGGCTGGGCCTCTCCATGAATCCAGCGCCACGACCTCTGAGCAGCAGAGAGCCCAGAGTGGAATCTCTGCTCCCAGCCTCTTCTTTCTGACTGCACATCACGTCCCATGCTGCTCACGTTTATGAACACTCCTCTACAGACACCCAAGGGGACCATACTGACGTGAAAATAGTCGTTGCATCAAATTGGGGGAAATTACGCTTTTCTCCCTATTTTCTAAGCTTTCTGCAATATGGTTTTATTGTTCCAATAAAAACTTAAAAAGAATATAAAAACCCATCTAAGGATGACAAGTGTTTCAATGTTTCAAATGATTTAATTCCTCACCCTTTAAATGTTCCATTTGAAATGACTAATAAGTATAGAATTAGAATACATATATATGTTTATATGCATATATGTATATATTAATATATATAATTAGAATGTGTGTGTGTGTATGTGTGTGTGTGTACTCAGTTGCTCAGTTGTGCCCGACTCTTTGTGGCCGCATGGACTGCAGCCTGCCAGGCTCCTCTGTCCATGGAATTTCCCAGGCAAGAATATTGGAGTGGGTTGCCACTTCCTTCCCCAGGGGATCTTCCTAACCCAGGGATCAAACCCACATCTCTTGCATCTCCTGCATTGGCAGGTGGATTCTTTACCACCAGCACCACCTGTGAAACCCCATATAATTAGAATAAATAGTACCTAAATTATACGAGCAACAGTACCCTGGATGAGCCAAAAATTAAGTGCAAATTCTGCAAGAAGTTCTGCAGTCAGGATTAAAAAGCAGATTTCAGGTTTTCGTGCTCAGGGAGAAGGCCAAGAATCTGCATGTCTATCCGCAGGTAATTCTGACTCAGAGCTCAGTTTGGAAAACACTGGGGCAGAAGAACAAATGAGTCTGGGGCTCAGTGCCTAATTAAGGAAAGCAACTGTGATGCAAGCCTATAGAATCGGAAAATCAGTGAGACAAAAGCTAGAGACAGACAGAGCGTGGGATACAGCACAGCTAGGAGGGGCTTGACCTCAGGCTTCCCTGATGCAGAAGGACCTGTAAGTCATGTGAAACATTCAGAGGACAGAGGGCAGGGGTCCAGCTACAGTGGGAGGGACAGAGGAAGCGAGCAGGGCCCCCGTCCACCTCATGCACCAGGAGAGCCACCAAGTCACCTCCAGTAACATGCCAAGATGTTACTGATCCCACCACCTGTACAGAAGGCAAGTCTCCAGGCAAGCCAAAATCCACCTCAAGAAATTCTCATTTTTCTTGGCCCCAAGTATTTGAACAAGGATCTATTCAAACTCTGCCAGAACTCATATTTCTCCCAACAATAGGCAACAGACCTTCTTTGCAAGAATGAGAACTAGCAGAGAAATTGCTGGGCACGTGAGAATATTCAGTAGTTCATAAGATCAAGACCATTCTGCAATATAAACAGAATAGAAAAAGAGTTGCAACCATTGCGATGCTAAGACCCTGAGGTGGGAGCATACTTGGTAGATCCGAGGAACTTCAAGGAAGTCAGCATGTCTTGAACAGAGCATCCTGACAAGGGATAAGGTCAGAATGAGAAATTAGGAGGAGGGATGGGGGCAGGTCCAACGGGTCATGGCAAGACCTTGGCTTTTGCTCTGAGCCACAGAGAGGGCTGGGACAGGAGAGCCACACAACAGGGCACATGACAAGAGGGTGGCTCTGACTGTGAGCCAACAGTGGGAGCAGGCAGCCCTGAGGGAACCTTCACAGGCCAGCTGAGCGGTGATGGCGACGCGAACCAGGGTGGGAACAGTGTGGGGGGCGAGAAGTGCTCATATTCTGGGTGTGTTTTGAAGGGAGAGCCCATGACAGACACTGGTTGTGGATTTCATGTGGAGCCTGAAAGAAAGAAGGGCCTAGGACCACTGCAAAGTTCTTATCCTCAGCAACACAAACAGTGAAATTGTCAAAACAGAGCCGATGGAAGCTTCTGAGGAAGTGAGTGGTTACAGAGGACAGAGAGTCTGGTTTTGGATATACTGTGATTCAGATGCTAATCAGAGTTTCAAGAGAAGATGTCCAGCAGGCAGCTGGAGATCAGGAAAGAGGGAGTTTGGAACAGTGATATTCGTTGGGAAGATGTCAGGGTGTTACTGACTGAGATCACCAGAACTGCGCCAGGAGATAAGAGAAGAGGTTGTAGAACTGAGCTCTGGGCCAGTCCAGCATTTAGAGGATGCTCAGAGAAAAAAAGAGTGATGGAGGCACAACCTGGGAGGAACTGGGAGGAAACCAACAGAGAGGCATCCTGGAAGCCACGAGGAGGAGGCAAGGGCTTCCCTGGCAGTTCGGTGGTAAAGAATCTGCCTGCCAGTGCAAGGGACACAAGTTCAATCCCTGGTCTGGGAAGATCTCACACGCCTGGGAGCAACTAAGCCCATGTGCCATAACTATCAAGCCTGTGCTCTAGAGCCTGGAATCTGCAACTACTGAAGCCCATGCACCCCAGAACCTGTGCTCGGCAACAAGAGAAGCCACCGCAACGAGAAGCCTGAACATAACAACTATAGAGTAGCCCCCATTCACCGCAACTACAGAAAGGCCTGCACAGCAATGAAGATCCAGTACAGCCAAAAATAAATAAATAAAATTATAGTTTATAAAAGGAGGCAAAAATGGTCACTTGTGTCAAGTCATGCTCAGTCAAGTAAGATCTGATCAAAGAGCTGACCTGTGGTTTTTGCATCAGGTGGGTGATTGGCGACCATGACCCAAGCAATTACGGGGGGGTGGTAGGGATGACAGCCTGAATGGATCTGGGACAAGAAGGAATGTGAGCAGAGAATGGAGAGATAAGTAGACAACTTGTATGAGGAATCTGTTCTAAAGGAAGGCAATGATATGAGTAGTAGCCGAAAGGAGAATGTGATTTGAAGGACAGACCTTTTTTGGGTTTCCCTTGGAGATACTGTAAACATGTGTGTGTGTGCTCATGGGAATTTGTAGTAGAGAAAGACCAGATGTTCTAAGAAGAAAGGACAACTATAGGAGACTAGTTTAACCACTTTTGTGGTGGAGGAAACCAAAGTTCAGAGAGGTGAAGTGATTTTACTAAGGCCACACAGCTAGCTGGCTGCTGACCAGGATTCAGAGCTGGTCTTCCTGAATCAAGTCTGTGTTCTTATTTGATTCAAATCCTCTCGCAACTCAAGTTCAAATCCACCTCTTCCTTCATGTAGCTTTCTTCAAACCTCCAAGCTAGGCGTGATCTGTGCTTGCTCCCTCTGGCCTCTCATACAATCTAACCTTGATATTCTTATTACAGCTATTTGTTTTCTGTCTCCTACCATATTGCAAGTGTCTTGAAGGCACAGAATATGCATTATAAACCTCTTTATCTTTCCCATCCCCTAACTCAGTGCCGAGGGCAAGGTACAACCTTGACTGACATTTGCTCCAGGCAGGCAATGGGAGGCAGAAAGGACAGCAGATGAGGTAGGAGGGAGGGACGCCTGTTTCAAGCAACTCCTCACAGGTCTGACACCTCATTCATTACGGCCTGTTTCTGCTGCCCCAGACTAGGGGCGGTATTTACTTTAAACCTTCCTCGTAGGAGCTATTGCCTCTTTACTCATGTCTCCGACTGTTTCCTGGATCTGCTCCAGACCCACCACTTCCCATTAATAATAAACCAGACACTCAAATGCCTTGCAAAGAAGACCTTCCACGTGCACACCTGTTAGGTCAAGAACCACCTGGAGAGGAATTTTACCAGCTGCTAATCACAACTGAGAGGAAGCTGCAGACAGAGTCCTGCAGTTCAGTTCACAAGCTGAATTTTCTTTGGACAGAAGGTCTCTCCTGTTTGGAGCCGGATCCTGTGCTGGGCTGAAGGGATAATAAGAGGGGCAAGACACTATTCCTGCCTCCACCAGGCTTGTGATCACACGGGGAGATGACTGCTAACTGCAGAGCCTGCCACGTGCTCCCTGCCATGTGCCAGGGGACCCCTGTCCCCTGTAGGAGTAAAGATGAGGGAGGGCTTTACCCCTGGGAAGAGGATGCTCAGGGATGTCCCAGCATGAAAATAAGCCTGTTCTCCCAGCCAGATCTCCATCCCTGCAACCTGGGCACCCACAGTCCCACCAACCATAGCTCAGTGTAGCCTTCCAGGTGCAACCAAGTATAGACACAAACCACAGAGAAATCAGGTGGCTCGGACCACTGTCAGGCCCGGGAGGGTTCCATGCCACAAGGACACCAACCTTACCTCTCGGGGAGAAGCAAGTGCATGCTGGAAAGGCCCTGAGACGTTACATGTTATTCAATCATAGTAGGCACAGAGAAGAGAAAGTCACTTTCTGGAGTTTCCCAGTGTTCTTGGCCAATGGGGAAAGAAGCGTGGTAACTGAGGAGGAAGTCCCTGGGAAGGAGCCTAGATCTTCGGGGAGATGTCACCAAGAGAAAGCAGTGAGAGGCACTTCAGGATGTCATGAAGTCCCCGGAGAAGGACAGTCATCAAACTGTGCGGTCCCTGCAAGGTGAGGTGCGGGGTTCCTCCAACTTTAAATTTTCCGCTTTATATGCAAGATGTCACAAAATTCCCTTTGAAGAAATCTTTTCATGGATTATTTAAAGTCATTTTCTTTTTTCTCACAATTTTAGGAACTAAAACAAGGATAGAACAAGATATTTATTTAAGATCACACAGCAAGTTACTGATGGAAAGAACAAGGCTTCCTGATTCCCAGAAGAAAGTTTCTGGATCAGCCTGAGAGGCTGGGTAAACTCAGTGGGAGCAGCCCTCAGAGGGACCCAGTCTGGTGAACTGTGTGTCATCCTTGTACCAGTTTGAATGAAGTATTGAAATCTCACCTTCTTTTATATTCGTCCACCCCCGACTATAATTGTTCTAAATGCTACCTCTCTGTATATTTAGAACCACATTAGACAGTGTTATAATTTTTGCTTCAAGCTCATAAAACTCAACACACAAAAAAAAAAAAAGTCAAAAAAATGAGCAGAAGGTCTAGATTGACATTTCTACAAAGAAGACATACCAATGACCAATAGAGACATGAAAAGATGCTCAACATCACTAATTATTAGAGAAATACAAATCAAAACTACAGTGAGGTACCACCTCACACTGGTCAGAATGGCCATCATTTTAAAAAGAATATTTACAAATAGCAAATGCTGGAGAAGGTATGGAGAAAAGGGACCCCCTCCTATACTGTTGGTGGGACTATAAGCTGTTGCAGCCCCTATGGAAAACAGTATGGAGGCTTCTCAAAAAACCTAAAATAGCATTACCATATGAACCATTAATCCCACTCCTGGGCATCCAGGCAAAACTCTAATTCCAAAAGACACATGCCCCTATGTTCATAGCAGCACAGTTCACAATAGCCAAGACATGGAAGCAAACTGTCTATCAACAGATGAATGGATAAAGAAGATGTGGTACGTTTATGCAATGGAATACTACTCAGCCATATACAGAATGAAAACATGCCATCTGCAGCAACATGGATGAACCTAGAGTTATCATATTAAGTGAAGGAAGTCAAACAAACACCATATTATATCATTTATATATGCCATCTAAAATATAACACAAATGAACCTGTCTATAAAACCGAAACCGAATCACAGACATACAGAATAGATGGTGGTTGCCAAGAGGGAGGGGGTTCTGGGAGGGATGGAGTGGAAGGTTGAGGTTCATATATATGTATGACTAAACCACTTTGCTACAGCAGAAATTAATACAATACTGTAAATCAACTATACGTCAATAGAAAATATTGATAGAATAGGAAAAAAGAAAAGAAATTTTGCTTCAAGCTTCAAATACAATTTAGAAAACTTCAGATAAGGAAAGTCTATTGTACTGACTTAACATTTCTCCTCACTTTTTCTTCCTTCCTGGTGTTCCTGAAATCTTTCCTTTATCATTTACTTTATGTTTATAGAACTCCCTTTATCTGTTCTTTTAGGGTAGGTCTGCTAGTGACAAATTCTCTGTTTTCCCTCATGTGAAAATGCCTTGATTTCCCCCTTGATCCTAAAGGATATCTTTGCTGGATATAAAATTGCATGTTGAGAATCCTTTTCTTTCAGATCCTGTGTTGTGCCCCTTGTTCTGCCTTCTCTGAGGTTTCTGAGAATCCCACTGCCATTCAATTTGTGGTTTTTTCCTATTTTCCAGATTTTATCTTTGTTTTTATTTTCCAGAAGTTTGAATATGATGTATTTTGGTGGATCTTTCTTCGGTTTCACCCTGTTTAGGGTTCACTCAGCTTCTTGACTTTCTACATCCATGTGTTTTTATCAAATTTGGGAAGTTTTCAGCCTTTTTCTCTCTCTTTTTTTTTTTTTTTTTTTTTGAGGTTTTACACAAAGCTTTTACATCACAGTTAAAGGAGGGTACGTACAGGTTGTGCTGCCTTTCCTAATTCTTCTTGCCTGTAATGCTGATGTGGTAGTTGGAGCTGCTGCTATTAAATTATGCCCATGAGGAAAGGACAAAAGAATGGCAGAAAAATCTATCCTGACATTAATGGCCTGCTGGACCAATACTAACAGTTTCTTTGGACTTGTGGCAGAAGAGAACACCTCACCCCCTTTTTAAGATTTAGCTAGTTAGATTTTCTATTTCATGTAGCTTACTGGGTTATGATTTGGAGGACAAATCTGCCATTATTTCTTTGAGTTTCTGTTTTCAGGCCTCTCTCTTTCTCCTCTCCTTCCAGGACTTCAGTTACACAAATATGTGATCTTTCTTATAATCCCACAGGTCTCTGAAGCTCTGTTATTTTGTTTTCAGCCTATTTTCTTTGAAAGATTTTTTGATTTGGACCATTCTTTGTTGTTGTTGTTGCTGTTTAATATAGAACATTTTTAAAATCTTTATTGAATTTGTTACAATATTGCTTCTGTCTCATATTTGGGGTGGGGAGGTTTGGACCTGAGGCATGTGGACTCTTAGCTCCCTGACCAGGGGTTGAACTCACACCCCTTGCATTGGAAGGAGAAGTTCTAACCACTGGACCTCCAGGGAAGTCCTCAGCCTATTTTCTGTTGTTCTTGTTGGGTCTTTTCTATTTTTCTATATTCAGGTTCACTGATTCTTTTCTGTATTGCCTCCACTTTGCTATTGAGCCCCATAGCAAAGTTTTCATTTCAGTTCTTTTCCAGTGTTAAATCCCCACTTGGTTTTTCATAGTATCTTTCCTTCATTACTAAAGCTTTTTATTTCTTTGCTGAGACTTTCTGCTTTTTTCATTTGTTTCAAGTGTTGTTGTAATTGTTCACTGAAGCATTGCTTTGATGGCTGCGTTTATACCTCTGTCAGAGAATGTTAACATCTCTATCGTCTGTGTTGATATCTATTGGTTGCCTCTTTTCATTCAGCTTGAAATTCTTTTGCTAACTGGTATGATTTTGGTTTCTACTGAGACCTGGACAATGTTGGATATTGTGTTGTGATGCTCTGGAGCTTATTTTATTTGCTATTGTATTTTTTTAATAGAAGTATAGTTGATTTACAATGTTTCTTGTGTACAGCAAAGTGATTTGGTTTATACATATATTCTTTTTTATAGTTTCCTGTGCCACCCAGTAGGTCTTCATTGTTTTATCTGTTTTATGTATAATAGTATTATATCCCAAATTCTTAATTCATCTGGAGCTTATTTTAACCTTCCGTTTCAGCTAGCTTTTTCCAACACTTCTCTGGTAGAGGCAGTATCACTGATGAGCACATATTTATATATATAATATCCTGTCATAGGTAGCAGACTGTATCATTACTGCCAGGTGGGGGTAGAAGTCCAGGCCTCCCACTTGACCTTTGGTGACAACCGACAGAGTTCCTCTCACTCCTGTTGGGTAGGAGGGAGTTCCACCCCTCAGTATGCCTTCACTGACATCACTCAGTCTGAGAGGGGTAGGAGTGATGAGTCACTCCTACCCCTTTGACTTCTACCACAGAGCAAGTGGTCTTGTTACAGACGGATGTCCTAACCCCCTTGGTGGCCTCCTCTGACACCACCCAGCAGGAGGAGGGGAGAGGCGTTTCATTATTCCCTTTAGGGGAAGAAGTCCAGAGTCTCCACTGCAGAGGAGACAAGGCTCCTTATCACAACCAACAGGGATGAAAGTCCCCACTTAAACCCTTCTGGCATTACCAGGCAAGGGTTTCTCTTGGGAAAAATAAATGGAAGTCTATAGATACCCCACCTGGCCTTCACTTCAGCATAGATGGGGAAGGAGTCACTGTTTTTTCTGAGACATCTAACTATAGAGTGTAGTGGTTATTGTATTCAAGTTTCCAGTCTTGCCAGGCTATCTCTTTTCCTGTCCTTTGACTACAAAAAAACAGGCTTTTGCTTGGGATTTTTGTTTGTCTGTACCTATCAGTGTTTGATTTACTGGATTCTTCAGCTACAAGTCTGGAACAGATGAAGCAAAAAGAAAATCCATGACTGCATCATTCCTCATGCCCGATGTTCCGAGCTTGTCTGCTTTCTTCTTTCCACCTTTCAGAATCTTCTTATATTTGTTTTGTTTATAATATCCAGATTTCCTAATGGTACTTAGCAAAAAGAACAGAACTGTATCTACTCTACCTTCCTGTGAGTTGAACATAACTAGATTGTGTTTAACAGTCAATATAAACTTTTCTCTAATCTGATTTGTTGTCATTCTACTATGATGTAATTTCTGTAATAGAAACATTCATTAAAATCAGAGGTATAAAGGGTTTTCCTAAATGGCATATGTACAACAAACATGTAGAAACAGTGACAGGATATCTGGGTGTTTCTCAGGTTCTAATTCAGAGAGTGCAGGATATATATGAGCTTCACTAGAGGTAGCAAAGGTAGTAGAAACTTAGAAACAAGAGAGACCCTGAGCTCCTTCTGCCCATTGACTCTGATATTATCTATAATTTTGCTGAAAGACAAACCACTCCAAACCTTGAAACAATAAACATTATTGTTCCTTAGAATTCTGTGAGTCCATTGGGCAGGTCTCCTGGTCTGGGCCAACTCGGCTGATCTCCACGGTCAGCTGGCAGCTCGCCTGTGGGTGGCTGGAGTCTGGCTGGTCTAAGGGTGGGCTGAGCTAGAACTGCTCATCTTGGCTCAGGATAGGGTCTCATGCTTCAGGAGGCTAACTCGGGCATCTTTCCTAGGAAGTCTCAGGCTTCCAAAGAGCAGCAAGAGTGGGTGAGCCCCAACGTACACAAGTCTCCATTCTTATATCACTTTCTAATGTCCCACTGACCAAATGACATCAGGATTTAAAGGAGTGGAAAAAGAGACTCTACTGCTTGATGACAGGTTACACAGAGAGTTACATTGCAAAGGTGACTGAATGAAAGGTCAGGAAGAATTTTTGTGGCCATTTTTGCAAACAATCTACCACAGTGTGCTAGAGCTAAAGACAACATCCTGAATGACCAAGGTAGAGACCTATCGTGGATACAGACAGGTTCTGGGATTGTCCTCCACTGCCACAGACCCAAGGCCAGTGCACTTGGGGGAAAGCCCTGGGCACCCCTGTGCCTGATGAATCTCAGCCTTCCTGGCCCCAGTTCAGGCTTCCTGTCCACCTGACCAATCACCACAAACTTTTACCTGGTAACTCTGGCCCTATTCTCACTCCTTCTTATCATTAATCCATGCTTCACCCAGAGAAAATCTTCTAAAATACACACATTCTTCTCAGAAACAAAAAGTGATGCTCCCTACTTATTTACTAAGAGGTCATGAGGTTGAACGGTTAACACACAGGCTTTGGAATCCCTGATAGCTCAGCTGGTAAAGAATTTGCCTGCAATGCGGGAGACCTCTGTTCAATCCCTAGGTTGGGAAGATCCCCTGGAGAAGGAAAAGGCTACCCACTCCAGTATTCTGGCTGAGAGAATTCCATGGACTGTATACCCATGAGGTCGCAAAGAGTCAGACACAACTGAGCAACTTTCACTTTCACTTTGGAATCTAACAAACCTGCTTTCAAATCTGGCTTCACCTATTTACTTTTTGGATGAGTTTGAGCAAGTTGATTACCCTTGATAAGCCACCTTTTCTCATGTGAAATATGTGTATGAATGGCCTTGCACAGTGCTGGGCACATGGTGCTGGGCACATGGTACAGGCACTTCTGATGATGGTCCCATCCTCAGCTGCAGCACAAGTTCTGACCCAGAGGCGAGGATGCCCACAGCTTCCAAGGTGTCCAAAACAGAAGGGGATTGTTTCCTTTGTTAAGTTTTAACTTGCAACAGATAGAACACTTGCTGCAAAGTAATTTATTTGTTGCCTCTGGGCTCATGTTTGGAAGGCTCCCCGCTCTGTTCCAGGCTGATTTTCCAAACATTAACATATGTCAAGAGTACACACAAAGCCAGGGATGTAAAAATCGCTTTTCAGGAGAAAGAAGAATGAGAGCAGTTCAGGCAGCCAGGGGAGAGACAGGAGGCCGACTTGAGCTAGCAGGGCAGGAGGAAGGAGCAGAGGTCAGACGACGGCCGAGCCCAGGGTGGGAGGGAAGGGATGTGACTGCCAAGGGGGAGTTTAAATTTTCCCAATGAACGTGTCAATAACTATTCTTCAAAACCTATCATCTTTATAAACACCCCACTTAGTCTTCTCAGAACCCACGTGAGGTGGGTATTACCCATTTTACAGAATATGGAACGGAAGCTCATAGATGTTGAGTAACCTGCCTAAGTTCACATAGGTAGCAAGGGGCAGAGCTGGGATTTAAACACGGATCTGTCTGATTCCAGACTCCACATCCTTCTCTCCAAATCTCTCCTCCCTGGAGAAGTCTACACTGTCAGAGGAGGAAGTATCCTTACTCTTTTACGCTGCTCAACTCCCTTTTAACAGATTGAGAAACAGAGGCTCGTATTCCCAGCTCAAACTACTCTAAGGAGTAGAAACATGATGGAGATCAAGGTCAGAGGGCTCCCATACACCCAGGTCTTCAAGTCTGTCCTCAGTGAAACCCCAGCTCATGGCTCCTACCTGTCTTTTAGCCCTTCTGCCCACCACACTGATCTGTCTGACATATCTCTGTGTCACTCCATACTGCTCCCAGCATTCACATCACGTGTCTGAATCCTTGACCTCTCGGGCTCTGATAACCTGTGTCCAGCCTGTTTGTGCAGGTTCAGACCTAAGAACAGGTGACATCTTTTGTCCACCTCCTATCACCCCAGTCTGATGGGCTCCTCTTCACATTCTTGTACACTTAACTACTGCTCATTCGTGCACAGTAAAAGGTTCAGATACAACCTCTGCAGGAAACACTGGGTGGCTTGCTGGGAACATGAAGATGGAGAACATTGGATCCCTTTATCCCTGACTTCCATAAGCTTGTATTCTACAGAGGGGGAGGGAGTGGGGATGGCAAACACATGGAGAGATGATCACAGGACATTGGGTTTTGCCGGCTCCACATACTGCTTCCACAACTTCAAGGAATCCCTGTCCCTTCCTATGGAGGAGGGACATTTGTATTTCCAAAAACTATTGCCAGCTGTGCTGTGGCCAATGATTAGAGGAGACACAGGAAGTGTCGGGCTGCCAGGCCAGTGAGGAGGCTGAAAGACTGTGGCAGGAGAAAGCTGATGAGGAATCCAACAAAGGGAGGTACAGCAAGGACAGAGTGGAAACAATGGAGGCAGGAGTATGAAGAAGGTTGTATGAAGAGCACACAGTGCTTGGTGGCTGGCCAGCAGGGGTGAGAAGACACAGAAAGAATTGCTGCTCGTGATGGGCTCAGTGGCTGCTCAGGCTTGAGCCTGGGACGCTGGAGGTGAGCTGAATCATATGCAGAGCACAGAGCCCTCTGCAAATGCAGACATTAACCAGCTAATAGGAATCTACTGAAAAGAAAAAGAAATAATTACCACCGAGCTGCAGTTCAATTCATCCCAGGCTCATTGCTCTGACTGGCTCAACCTCTGAGATGCAAGACACTGTCATCGCCAGTGAGGAGGTGAAAGTTACCCTGGGATTAAGATTCCTACAGACTGAAAGCTTCAGACTTTTGTCAAAGCCAAAACAAAGAGGCATGCTTGTGCTTAGCTAGAATTCTATTAAACTTATTTAAACATGAAAACTATGCCTCTTAAAAACATGATGGTATCTACAGAAGGGAAACTCAGGGTGCTTCCTGGAAATGCACAGAAACCAAGAGGTTGCAAATACTGTTGCACAAACTGGGTCTGATTAGGACCCTCAAAAGCCCTTCATCGCTCACAGGAGAGAAAGTTTGACCCCCAAGTGACAGATGGGGAAACTGAGATCCAGATGATACGAGTTGCCCAAGATTTCACCCCTAACCACTGGAGACACACTCCCAGGTTGGGGTCTTCCTATGAAGCAAGACAGTGGAGGGGTCAAAGGGATGAGACCTCTGAGTCCAAATCCAGACGTCTTGGGCCCTGGCAACCACGTGTCAAGTCTGTTTCCTCAGCTAGAACCTCAAGTGAGGATGCATTCCTTCATTTCCTGTGATCCTGACCCCATGGGGTCCTCTTCACAGCCTCCCTCACTTAACTGTTCCTCATTCACTCACAGTTAAAGGTATGGATAGAACCCCGCAGCAAACACCACACGAGTGGCTGACTCAGCCCCACCTGCTTTCACATCCATTAAACAGGACTCGTGAGTACCTGCCTGTCTCCCAGTGGGACTGGGAAGGGTCAGTAGGATGAAGCATGTGCAGACTTCTCTACATCATCCCCTGTACAAAAAGGAAACCTCAGTGAACATTGCCTCTCACAGTTCTCAACCCGCTGCGGTCTCTCTGATGGGAAGCCCAGCCTTAATGAACAATAAACAGTTTCAACAGGCTTGGCAAGGATGGGTGATGACCATGATCTGCTCCCAGGCAGCATTTGGACGGGTGGGGTTAGGAGGAGGTGACTTTGTGCACAAAGAATACAGCAGAGAGGAGAAGGTGTCAGCGCTCCTCTTTCAAAAGGTGACTTTCCAGTCTCTTCAGTTACTCACATTTTCAGGGATAAGGAGGCAAAGATTCCCTTCCCTTTGATACAGACACACAGACAAATTAGAAGCCAGGGCTCTTCCAACAACCTTTCTAAGCTTCATCTCAGAAGGCCAGTCAGTGTCCCTCCGAGGGTGTCTGCTTATCTGTTGCTATGTGATTAACACCCCCCCACCACTACACACACACATACACACACACACACACAACACAGACACACACACATCACCGGCTCAACAGAAATGAGTTTGAGCTAACTCCAGGAGATGATGAAGGACAAGGAAGCCTGGCATGCTGCAGTCCATGGGATCACAAAGAGTCAGATATAGCTTAGTGACAGAACAACAACCCCTATACTACAGAGATGAGGGCCCTCCTCATTTCAAAGGCAAGAGCTGAGGAGAGGAGCTTACTGTGGAACAGCTGAGGAAACGCAAGCCAAGAGAAGGATACTAGCTTGTCCCATACATTATGACACACCTGGGTTTTCATGACAGAAAGGAGAATTTGGACACCTACAGCTCATGGATAGAGTGCAAAACCAACTTTAGCCTTTTGTTTTAACCTCTTTCACCCTCTTTCTTGCCAATAGCTGTAGGATGCAGTCAGGGGACATCAAACAGTGAAGAACCATGTGGTGAGCATGGATCAGCTCAGGACCTGGACATCGTTACTCATTGTAAATGTGACTCCAGGATCCTGACAGAAGGGACTGCTCATGAGACCAGACCCAACCTCAGGCTATTTGGAGCAAACATTCCACACGGACAGATACATTTGCATTACTTTTGGTTAAATTTCATAAAGTGAATTGAACCCTTTCAACTAATATTTATGTTTCCCCTAGAAGATTCTAGTGAACAAACACCTCCAGACTATGCTGAGGCAGGCAGACAGCTCGGACATCTGAGTTAAAACGCTGGCAGGGTTTACAAGCTAAGCAAGCTCTTCTAAAGGGGTCCTACATAAGGCCTTCCCTTGCTCAAGTGGGCTGCTCTCATTTATCAGCAAACATGGGAGGGGCCAAAAAGTCTTTATAAACAATTCAGTGTTGTACAAACACAGTTAGGCTTCATCTTCCACAAAGGTGAGGATCCTGGCTCATTCTGGAAGTTATACAAGAGGGCGCTAAATGTTCTACAGTCTGGCCACATCTCCATGGCCTTCTTGATTCCTAAAAGATCCTACCTACTGCCATCCTCTGGTGTGATAGCAAGATCTTTAGGGCTGATTCCAGGCCATTCATTCATTGCTGATCCCTACAGTGTTATGACAAAGGAACAGACACACAGTAGGAGCTTCAGTGAGTAAAGTGTCTTTGCTGGGTAATTAAATGTGAAAAGTCCTGGCACACAGTGGGTAATCAGTGAGTACAAGTTGAACCTGAGGATTCACTTGCTGACAGAACCCTTGCATTTTGAGTTATAAAGGGCCATTTATACATTAAGGGGTAACCTCGACCAAAAAGGGGGTGGGCTGGAAGAGAAAAGAAGAGGCCAGAATAATGAGCCCAGCCTTGCAGTTCTCTACTAATAAGGCAGAGGCCCCAGGAGGCAAGCAGAACAGGAGAAAGAGCTTGCCTAGTGTTTGGGAGAGAAAAGCTTCAGTGCCAATAATTATCCTCTAGAGGCTGAATGTCCCCGTCTAACTGAGGGCACTAGGAAAGCATCTCCCAGACTTTTCCCAAGTACAGAGGGGACACTTTGGTTTAAAGTTACAGACTTTAAGGCTTTTAGTCATCAGGATTCTAACTCTTTTTATGGCTTCAGAAAATACTGCCTTCCAATTTAGTTTCCCCAAGGACAGAGCAATGCTCTTACTACCTCTTCCTATCAGTGGTAAGATAGAATTATCTACAAGGGAAATGTAGAGAATTTAGAAACATGGAATGCATCTGTGTACATATGTGTGTACATGTACACACACATACATATAAACATGCAGGATGCTACCTTCTGGCAATGGTTGTATTCATAATCTTCCTTTGGGTAGAGATGGGGATTTGCACATTCCCTGTATTCCTTCAGTAGATTTTGTTAAGTGAAAGTTAAAGTCACTCAGTCGTGCCCGACTCTTTGTGACCCCATGGAATTCTCCAGGCCAGAATACTGGAGTGGGTAGCCTTTCCCTTCTCCAGGGGATCATCCCAACCCAGGGATCGAACCCAGGTTTCCTGCATTGCAGGCAGATTCTTTACCAGCTGAGCCACAAGGGAAGACCAAGATTTTGTTAAGTGTGTACTCTATGCCTATTGTTATGCCATCTGCTAGGCCTTCAGAGATGAACATGACCTACAGGGAGTTTCAGATTAACGTGAAAATAAAAAAGAGGACTGAAAAAAATGGAAATGTGGGGAAGATAATATTGGGAAGAAAATCCTTGAAGATCTCCTGAGGTCATAAAGTTCACACAACCCTTTCCTATGTCCCAAGAACTGAGGAAAGTGTTGTTGAAGGTAAGGTTTTATTATTTTTGGTAATTTTGTTGTCATCGAGGGTACTGTGTAAGCTGACAGTGTGACCTCTACAGGAAATAGAAAAATAACTATGGGACTTCCCTGGTAGTCTAGTGGTTACGAATCTGCCTTGAAATGCAGGGGACACTGGTTCAATCCCTGGTTGGGGAACTAAGATCCCCAACCAAGCCCACACACCGCAACTACTGAGCCCATGCACCACAACAAAAGATCCCAAGGACACAAGGAAGACCTCACTTGATGCAGCTAAGATCTGATGCAGCCAAACAAATAAATATTTTTTTAAAAAGAAGAAGAAATAACAACTATTTCTTTCACCTTTCTACCTGGTTCTAGAACCTGATTAAAGGACTCTTGGTGCAAAGCCTAAATGTGTTAGAATTTGTTTTGTAGCCACAAAGACCTTATTTCACACTATTCTAGCCATGGGACCTCGACTAACTCGAGCTTCGGATCTGAGTTTCAACAACTCAAAAGTAACAATGCCACCTACCCCGTGTGGGTGCTGCATTTGATGGTACACATACAGGTGTCTGAGGTCTAATGGGTGTTTAGTCATGTTAAGCAATTCTTTTCCACTTATAAATGTTTCTTTAATGCTACAACTGAAATTCTCTTAAGCAATTAGTATATGATGCCAAAAATGTAAATGAGTTGGAAATAGAGGTATCAGTCTGAACAGACAGCAAAAAAATACAGTAAAATAAAGTTCAGCCTGAAATCCCAAAGGCATCTTGAACTTTCCTTCCTGGGTAAAGACATCAGCTATCAATAGTCATTAGTGATTTAAAATGGAATCATTTGCAAAACAATCGGTAAAAGGGTGATAATTTTCATGCTCAGGAAAGATGACCCATTTGGGGCTTCAAAATTAACAGTAAGAAATAGTGTTGTCAATATGACACCAACACAGCCCGTAATTAATCAGATCTCAGCCCCTTTGTCTGCTGGGAAATTTCTGGTGTCTGTTCCCAGCACCTTAAAAGATAAAGGTTGACCTTGCCCCTCATGCCTAAATAATAATTTATAGATGTGTAAACATTTACCACAACAATTACAGGTTGGCCTAATGAAATTCCAGGAGCACAAGTCACAGAAGATCTGAGTGTGCATCATAAATTCAGAATCAATTCCACAGACTGGGATCTACAAATAAATTACAGGTCAAGGCAAGAGCAGACCTGTTCTGGAGGACAGAGCCCTGGCAGTTTTATGGTCTGATTCTCGTAAAGGATTTGGGCATGCATGTGCCAGGTTCTGAACCCTAATTCTGTGATATCCTTCACTCAGAAATCACTTACCCTTTAGAAGCCTCTGTTTTCTCATCTGTAAAATGGGTGGGAGGGGCTGGGGCTTCCTTGCATGGTAGTTGTGAATACGAACAATCACAGCATTCATTCATTTCATAAGTGCTTATTAACTACCACATATGTGATTGATCATTAAACAACAAAGAGCATTATCATTATTACTGGAAATTTATTCCTCAAGGACTTTATTGTGACTGTAGCAAGTTTACTCCTTAGGATGTTAGAGAACTAGAATTTTGATGCTGAGAAGAGGAAGGAAGCTACTAGAATCTCTCCCAAGCCCCCCAGAGACTGCTATTGGGGTTTAAGCAAGAAAAAAAAGGAAGAGAACTTCTCTCTTGCATCACACAAACAGAACCGTTAGGGGGAAGAGACATGAGCTGAGGTGTCTCCTTTGCTAGAGATGCCTTTGAGTCAATCAGTTATTCCTCACAGTAACGGCCTTGAGTTCACTGTCACCAACCTCACTGAACAATGCGATCACTAAGATTCCAAAAGGTTAAACCTGAAGAAATAGATATAAGTGAATAAGACCATTTATTATAGACTAACAAAACTGTAAGGGCAAATGTCTCCCGAAGTCAAGAGGCAAGTCCCAAGGGGGTGTGTGACTAGAGAATAAAGGTTCTCCAGGGTTCAGAAAGAGCCAGACCCCAGATCTCAGGAGGAAACACTCACCCAGCCCAGGTAAGAGCTTCCAGTTCAGACAGCATGAACAGCTGGCACCTGCCAGCCTCCTCCGGAAGGTTCCTGACACGGACAGAGACAGAGACCCGCCAGCAGGGTATCCAGTTGGTGCCCTGAATGGCAATATTCAGGGAAACGATTGCCTCTCTAACACTTCATGGGCTGCCATTGTTGTCTGCTTTTAGCAAAACCTGATCCTTTTTTTTTTTTTTTTTTGTAACACAAACGAAAGACAAGTACCCAGAATGCCACACTCAGGGAACACTGTGTCCTGATTAATCCTAAATGTGACTATTCAGTGGGTGTACTTTTCTTTTCCTCAAGTATAAACCCCACTTGTGGAGAAGGATTTGTTCCAGCGGACTGCTTGGCTACAAATCTCATCCCTGATACACACACACACACACACACACACACGCACGCACATAAACATATATATCAAAGGACCAAGTTCAGATCCTAGATTTTTCAGAGTATTTATGGGTAGAGATTCGATCAGTTGATCCAATTCAACTGACCGAGTAGGGTCAGCCCTACTCTCTTTCAAGCTACCCAGATGTGGGAGTACTTTAAAGGAACCATCCCCTGTTAAAGACCAGTGGTAAAAAGTCAGGTGCATGGAGGCAGATCTCCTGGGATAGCAGCCCCGTCAGTCCCCTGGTTACTTGTACCATCACTGACAAGCTGCCAAACTGTCCTCCAGTCTCTCTTATATCGTCAGAATTGTGGGGATTTAAAGTATTTATACAAAGCACTTAAAACAGCTCCTGACACATATTAAGTCCCCAGAATGATCACTGTTCTTGCATAATGGGAGGAGGCAGCTCCCACGTTTTCCTCTGCAGGTAACAAGCCTTTCTTAAGCAGCAACCACTCAGCTCTGCGTTCTCTGAACCTGTTATACTAAAAGGAAGACTGAGTACTTCCTAAGTGCCAGGTACCCCACTACAAATTTTACAAGCATCATCTCACTACAGCTCCTGGAAGGAGGCACAGCCGCCTCATTGCCATCACACGGGCGAGGCACACAGAGGTGAGGAGGTGAAAGGAACTTCTGAGGCATTCAGCTCTGAAGCCGATCTGAGCAGAGGCTTCTGGTGGCCCCTGACCCAGGTCAGCCATGATGCTAGTGTAAGAGGGAACCTTAGAGAAATGACATGACTCCCATTTGGACACAATGAATCCCAAAGAAACTCCTGGGAATAGGAAGAGGGAGTCCTGGGAGGCACTCCTGGTTCCTCTAAACGGGGAGCAGAGGACAGGAGACAGCAACAAGACCAAAGCAACAGACCCCAAAGACAAGACACTGTGATTCTATTTACAAGAGGTTTACAGGGTAACCATCAGGACAGTGGCGGCCTGCAGGGAGTAGGGCTTGACTGGAAAGGGGCTGGAGGGGACTTTTACTTTCTAGGGGCGTGGACATGTTCTGGACTTTATCGGGGTTTTGGTTATGTGTGACCCATCTGTCCAAATTCAGTGAATTGCATTTCATTGTGTATGATTTTTGACCTTAATTAACAGTAATTTTTTAGAAGATGCCAAACAGAGAAAGGCAGAATGGAACAAGAGATGTCACAGCAGATCACCAGAGCGATGGAGCGGGGTGGTGGAGAGGTGCGGGGCGCATGCGTGCTCGTGGTATCCGAGGAACTGCCTGTTTGCAAGACCATGAGTCGGAGTGTTCTCAGTGCAGACATATGTCCCTCACAACCATATGGTCTGAGCTTTGGGGGCCTCTAGGGGTCCATGCTGGGCTTCCCTGGTGGTTCAGACGGTAAAGAATCCACCTACAATGCGGGAGACCTGGGCTCGATCCCTGGGCTGGGAAGATGCCTGGAGGAGGGCATGGCAACCCACTCCAGTATTCTTGCCTGGAGAATCCCCATGGACAGAGGAGCCTGGCGGGCTACAGTCCACAGGGTTGCAAAGAGTTGGACATGACTGAGCAACTAAGCACAAGGGTCCACGCCACATTGTCAACACCCCCATCCTAACCGATAAGAACCTGCTGTAGAGCACAGGGAACTCCACTCAATACTCTGTAATGGACTATGTGGGAAAAGAATCTAAAAAAAAAGTATATGTATACATATACATAATGTATATGTAACTGATTCATTTTGCTGTACACCTGAAACTAACACAACATTGTAAATCAACCATAAATAAAAACTCTAATAAAAAATTTCTAAAAACAACAACAAAAAATACCCTGGTCTTTTGTCCTGTGGTCCAGCCTCCATTCACATCATCTTGGTAGAAGTTGAAGGAAAATGCCCAAAACAAATGAAAATCCTTTCTTGGTCCCAGTCCATGGATTCCTACAAATCCACCATGTCTCTCTCTGTCAGCTGATGCCTCATCTCCATGGGAGGAGCCCCCCTGAAACACACACTGGAGACTAGACAAGTTTGCCACCAAACTTCCCTGCAGACCAGGAACCAGGAAGCTCTTGGTCTTGACCCCACTCTCCTGGATGGGTTTTCTGGTCCTGTTGGGATAAGGTGATGTTGAGCCCTTTCCCATCATCAGTATTTGAATGATCTAAAGCTCTTACAGAGGCCTGGCCCCCATTTGGTGCCACGTCCAGATCTAGAGTGCTCTCGTCGCTGTAATGTTACTTGACGTGTATTGTTCTCTATCCCCAGACTCCAGCCCCTAGTCGCTTATATCCTACATCCTATCCACACTTGCCACTGAGAGAAACCAGAATACATGAACCTCTGTCTCATACCCATGCTTCTGTATTTGTTATTCCCTCTGCCTAGGGTATGTTTCTTCCTACTTTTATCTTTCCAGCAAGTCACTAATTTCTCTCTAGACTAAGCTCCTGTCCCAGTGTCTGCAAACGTTCCGCAAACACACCCACTCGTGCTGGCCCCACCCCTATTCCTGTCATCACGTCACTCACAGCGTCTCACTGGCCATTTCTCTCCCTCACTGCTGCTGCTGCTGCTAAGTCGCTTCAGTCGTGTCCGACTCTGTGCGACCCCATAGACGGCAGCCCACCAGGCTCCCCCGTCCCTGGAATTCTCCAGGCAAGAACACTGGAGTGGGTTGCCATTTCCTTCTGCAATGCATGAAAGTGAAAAGTGAAAGTGAAGTCGCTCAGTCGTGTCTGACTCTTCACGACCCCATGAACTGCAGCCTACCAGGCTCCTCCGTCCATGGGATTTTCCAAGCAAGAGTACTGGAGTGGGGTGCCATTGCCTTCTCTGTCTCTCCCTCACTAGAGAACAGCTATTTAACAGTAGGGTATAGGAATCCACCCGTTACTGTTTCATACTGAGAGCTAGGCACAGAGAAGGTCATCAGCAACTGTTATGGGTTGAAAATGTGCATGCACGCTCACATAAATAGCACTCTGCAAAGATCTCCCTCCTTCCGGGTTCAAGAGTTCCCCTCCTAAGGATCCCGTTCTGGGCTGGAGTTAGAGCAAGTGGAGGTTCTCTAAACACATCTCTTCCATCCACCAGGCTTCTGAATCTACTAAAGGCGGGCCCTTCTGCATCCACAGGACCCTGAGGCTGGGAAGCCTGTTCCATTGCCAATAGAGCAGTTGAATTGAAGAGAATAATGGTTTCCCTATGTTTCTTTTTGTGGGGAAGGCAGTTCTTCTTCAGCCTGCAGTTTACACAGCTAAGTTTCTTTGTCAGGACTTTTTTCTTCTTCCTTCTTTATTATTATTATTAATTCTACACTCCTAAAAATAGAGAGGATCAAAGTGAGCAGTGGGAAGAGTCGAGCCTTGTTAACACTGAAATTCTGGGCCTGTGCCGGGGACACTTGAGCAAAGCAATAGGCTAACCCAGAGGGTAAGTGGCCCCACCTCCAGAGTCGAGGGCAGCACCGCCAAGGATCCAGGGAAGGCCTTGATGCAGGGTTGCCTTGGCAACGGAGCTGTCACAGGCCAGGGCCTTGCTGGGTAAGCACAAATGGATGGCATGCAGGCTCCCTCTTTTCATTTGAAAATTACCACTAATTTGCAATTAGTTGGAGGAAAATTAGAGATGGAGGAAAGGGAATTGCTCTTTTTAGCAAACAACCACGACCACTGAAAATTGACTTTTCTCCTGAGTCACAGTGGAGAGGAAAGAAAGCACGTCTCTATGAAGAACAAGGGCTTTGCAGCTACATCGAAGGACAAAAGCCTGGTCCTCTCATAGCCTGACTGTGTGACTTTGGGAGAGTCTCTCAACCTCTCTCTGGCTTTACTTTCTTCAGTTTTGAAACCTGTACAAACACATCTGCCTGCATGGTTGATGAGCCAGTCAAATGAAATACTAGAAGTCAAGGCACAGGCACAGATTAAGAGCCCAGCCAATGGTGAATTACATCTCTACTGGATGTCTTCATTCGTTCACAGTATCCTCTCTCCTTCCCTTGCCATTCCCTTTATTTATCCAATTCATTCATTCCTCCAGTATGTATTAAGCACTTCTCTGTGCAGGTATACTCTAGAAACTGTAGCTCCTCACTTCAGAGGCCCATAAGCACTCATGGGTCAGACTCACATCCTCCCCGCAGCCTTGTAGGGCTGCCCTCACTCACCACCTTCTCCAAGATGCTGTTCAGGTCTCAGACAGCATCTCCTCTGCATCTCTGCCCACTGGTGTCAAGGCTTTTATGGTTCTACATGCAAAGTCTTCCTCGGTCCTTTTAGGAGAGGGAACCCCCGCCCCTCCCCCCGCCAACAAGGAGCTGAGGTTCACAGGGCCAACAGCCCAGAGTGACACCAAAGGCAGGCACGGCAGAGGGAGGAGAGTCAAGCCTTGCTAAGTCCTACTGTCCCTGGGCTCTGAGATACTCCTGAGCAAGGACTAAGCTCTCTATCACCGAGGTCCCACCCTCAGGACACCATACAACAGATCATCAACTGTCTGAGGGAAGCAAGGAAGGACCACCTTCCAGTGGGCTGTCCCCTCTGCCAGGAGGGCTTGTCTCCCCCCGACCCTGGAAAATACCCACACTTCAGCCTTTAAGTCTGAGCCCTCAGAGTACACAGGGGCCTTTCTTTCTGTGCACACAACCCCACTCCAAACCAAGAGAAGTGGAGAGCTGGTCCAGAAGAAAGAGGTGCTGGAGGTTTGTCCACCAAGCCCCCATTACCCCTCACCCCCGAAGCTGAGCAGCATTACAGCTCAGGGCACGGGCTGCACCAATGTACTGCCTCCTACCCACGGGCGTGACCTCGCACAAGTTCCTTCCTGAAGCCGCAGTTCAACCACATTTGCAAAAATGAGTAATGATGACATGTCCAGGGGACATCCCTGCTGTCTAAGCTTGAGCTGAAGGACCAGGAATAAAAATGTTTCCTTTCAAAAATCGTGACTCAAACCAGTGAATGCAGCAGGAGCTTCACAATGATGAGAGCAGAGAACCTGAGCCCTCAGCCTGCATGAGCAGGAAACCCAAGGGAAACCAAGACTGCCAGGCCACACATGGAGAGGCTGGCATCCAGAGCAGTGCTGGCCAGCAGCATTTCTAGCTCACCTTCTTCCCATTGGAATGGATGACACAGACTAATGAAGATGTATCCACCCATGATATAAGTCACAAGCCATTATGAATCCCATTACCCAGCCACTTGGCCAAGATGCCTTCTGGCTCAACCTCAGGCATGAAAAGTCCCACCCAGCAAGTAGAGGCGCCTGGGAATGAAACAGGCTCACGGGAATGGACAGCTGGCTGACCAAGTCCTTCAGCAGCAGCAGGCTGTGATCTTACCGTGATGCCTCCCGCTATCTTTTGAATGAATGTGGCAGTGCAGGAAAGGGCAGAAAGGATCAGAATAACCCTTTAATAGTAATAGTCTTATTATTATTTTATAGTCTTATTGTTATTAATAATAGTCTTATTAATAAATAGTCTTATTATTAATAATCTTATTATTATTATTTTCTTAGTCTTATTAATAACCCTCTAATAATAATAGTCCCTGAAGGACTACTCCACTGTGGGAGCCCCCAAAGGTGATCTAACCCTCTGTGGGCTCCATTTGCCTCCTTTATCCAATGAGGATAATACTCCTGGAGGGAATAAAAGTGTGTAAATCAACCAGAGCAGCCCTCTGCATCCGTGATCATGGACACTGGCCAGCATCAGTGACCGTGACCTGAAGAAGGCTGTATCATCATACTCATGGCAACAGCAGACATTTTTCAAACACTGGATCTACCAAACTTGGGGACTCACCGTGCGTGATCTCATTTAATCCTCAAAATAACTGACAAAGATATTCTCATTACGTCTCACCTGCCAGGGTGACTAAAGCTCAGAATCAACAACCTGCCTGCAGTGACGCATCTTGTCAAATGCTCAAAACAAAATTGGGATCTGGCCCTTCTGACTCCACAGCCTGTGTTCCTAACCCCCATCCCATTCCCCTCCATTAATCTGGATCACTTACTGGATTGAGGTACCTTGAAGTGCTTTGGATCTGCATTTCACAGTAGTAGCTTCAGAGCATCACAGATGGTAGATATTACAAGTGCTACTTCAGATTGTGTTTTCTCTTAATAAGGAACCCAGGGTACGGGGCAAGGGAAAGGATTATTTTGTACGTGTCACATCTAGGTGTGACCAATCTCCAATTCATGCTGGGTGTTTGGCTAAGGAAGATTCCATAATAATTAAGCTGCCACGAGAACACATACATCAATACCTCTCACTACTGAACAATACAGCTATTCATAGAATTTCCTTATACTTTATTTTTCTATTTCTATAAGGTCCTTTAATTTGTCTTTTATTCTTGTATTTTGAATCTTCCCTATTTTTTTCTTAGTTAGCCTAAATAAAGGTTTGTCAATTTTGTTGGTCTTTTTGAAAAAACATTTGGTTTCATTGATTTCTCTCTGCTGCTTTTCTATTCTCTATCGAATTAATTTACACTCTGATCTTTATAATTTTCTCCCTTCTGCTTGTTTGGGTTTGTTCTTCTATTTTAGTGTCTCGAGGAAGAAGGTTAGGTTGTTGAGATCTTTATTTTAAAAATATAGTCACTTACATTATAAATTTCCCTCTAAGCACTGATTTACCAGCATCATATAAGTCTTGGTATGTTTCATAATCATTTTCATTCATTTCAAAGTACTTTCCAATTTTTCTTGTAATTTCTTCTGTGACCTACTGATTATTTAGTAGCATGTTGTTTAATTTCTACATATTTGTGTATTTCCCAAATTGCTTTGGATTATTAACTTCTAATTTCATTACACTGTAACTGAAGACCATATTTGATACAATTTCAATCTTTTTTACATTTATTAAAGCTTTTTTATGGCTTAGAATATGGTATAAAAATATATTCTGTTGGTTGGGTAGAATGTTCTATAAATTTAATTTGTATATCAGATCAGATCAGATCAGTCGCTCAGTCGTGTCCGACTCTTTGCGACCCCATGAATCGCAGCACGCCAGGCCTCCCTGTCCATCACCAACTCCCGGAGTTCACTCAGACTCATATCCATCGAGTCAGTGATGCCATCCAGCCATCTCATCCTCTGTCATCCCCTTCTCCTCCTGCCCCCAATCCCTCCCAGCATCAGAGTCTTTTCCAATGAGTCAACTCTTCACATGAGGTGGCCAAAGTACTGGAGTTTCAGCTTTAGCATCATTCCTTCCAAAGAAATCCCAGGGCTGATCTCCTTCAGAATGGTCTGGTTGGATCTCCTTGCAGTCCAAGGGACTCTCAAGAGTCTTCTCCAACACCACAGTTCAAAAGCATCAATTCTTCGGCGCTCAGCCTCCTTCGCAGTCCAACTCTCACATCCATACATGACCACAGGAAAAACCATATCCTTGACTAGACGAACCTTTGTTGGCAAAGTAATGTCTCTGCTTTTGAATATGCTATCTAGGTTGGTCATAACTTTCCTTCCAAGGAGTAAGCGTCTTTTAATTTCATGGCTTCAGTCACCATCTGTAGTGATTTTGGAAGCCAAAAAAATAAAGTCTGACACTGTTTCCACTGTTTCCCCAATAGTGTTGTTCAAATATTCTATTTTATGGTTTGTTGATATATAGGTTTTCATAGTATTCCCTTAAACTTGATTTTAAAAAATCTTTCTGTAGTCGATAGTAATATCCCCTCTTTCATTTCTGATCTTAGTAATTTAAGTCTTCCCTATTTTTCTCTTAGTGGGGTAGTAACATCTCTAACTTTGATCTCAGACTTTTCTATTTCTCCCCTCAGTTCCATCAGCCTCTGCTTCATGCATTTGGGAGCACTGCTGTGAGGTGCATACATATTTATACTTGTCATGACTTTCTGATGGACTGATCTTTTCACATCACTATAAAATGATACTCTTTAACTCCAGTAACATGCTTTGTGTTAAAGCCTACTTTGTCTGGTATTAGTATAGCCATTCCAGTCATGGCATTTTTATAAGGGGTTAACTGAGTTAATCCATATCATCATACAGAAAAATGTGTCTCGGGGCAAGTGTCTGTAAGTATTGACTAATAGTGTTATCTATGGGACCCTGTCGGAGTGACGACCTTACAAGCCTGATCTCAGTTAAGCTCCATCACATCCAAACCTGTGGTACATAAAATGTTCAATATTTTATAGAAGAAAAAAGGAAAAACAAAGAGTTCAAGTAGACTGTCCAAGATCCTCAAGCCAAAAGGGTGATCCAATTGGATCTTTCTTACTTCAAATCCCATCCTCTCTCCTGTATGCTCTGCCTGAGATGTTGTGGTCAAGTCAGTTACCTATAAGATCTCAACTTTATAGTCAACCTGAAGACAAATTACTGTGGTCAAGAACATAGACTTGGAGGTCATAAGAGTTTGCAGTAAATCTTGGAACCATTATTTACTGACTGGAAGACCTTCAGTAAGTTTCTTAACATTTGTTTTTTCATCAATAACTTGGTGATTCTGAAGGAACCTCCTCCAAAGGGTCATGGTGAGCATTAACTGTGATATTGTCAGAAATTTCCTGGTATGTAGAGATCAGTAAAAAATAAAAAAGTTGGCTGTTATTAATATTTATTATGATTATGATTATCAGTTACTATGGTTAGCCAAAGGGAGAAGAGGCACCCTAACATACCTTACCAGAAGATGCAGATGTGTGTTTGGAAAACAAAGCATCAGAAGATTCCTGAGAAATGTTATATTTCTGGGAGATCTTAAAAGGGCACAATGAAAGACGAGCAGGGCATGACTGGCTTGGTTAACAGCAGAGCCAAGGCACAGAGGCAGACAAGTACTTAAATGGCAGGGAATGGGAAACATGCTGGAATTCCCTGTCAGCCCAGCTCAGGCCTCCTTTGAGAGTGCCATCCTAAACTCAAGGTGCCATAAAAGTCCGTGTATCTCAGTAAAGGAAGAACAGATGGCCCAAGGTACAACAGGAAGGAGCTCTTTCACAAAGCAAGAATCTATAACCCCCCCAATTCCACCCCACCACTGTTCTCACCTGTCCCGTTTGCCTTCATCTCTGATGAGTTTACTCAGAGCCCATCTGCCTGGTGCTAAAAGCTCAGCAGGGTGCAGAGGGAAGGTTTGGGAAAGTAAAATCTTGCAGAACTGAAAGCTCTCCTCAGTTCTCTGCTCAGGCCACGAACACAGACTTCCTCGGTGCAGGGTCGCTATGGCATCCCTGAATCTGAACTGGTGACAAATGACTGAGTGATCTAACTGAGCTCCAGTAGAAGGGGCACCAGAAGGTGCCAGGCCTTCAGCATCACCCTGGAGAGTGGTTGACTATGGGTATTGGTCCTCCAACCCCACCTTATCAGGTCTGCCACGATGATCATTCTCAGAGAGGACCCTGACCTCCTAGTTGGAGAAAGTAAGGGATGTCAGTGCAGGGGAGCATCATCAGGAAGGGGGCATCAGCACGCAATGCCACTTTTTGAGACACAGTCACCACCCCCCCAATCCACGGGGGTGGATTTGTGGGGCTTTGTGCTCAGCAGTTTCACAGCCAGGATTCTATTTCCTCCTCCTGGGAGTTCACCTGTTATTTTTTAAGGGGTTCTTAAAAGCCCTTCTGCCTCGGGCTTCCCTGGTGGCTCAGAGGTTAAAGCATCTGCCTGGAATGTGGGAGACCTGGGTTCAGTCCCTGGGATGGGAAGATCCCCTGGAGAAGGAAATGGCAACCCACTCCAGTACTCTTGCCTGGAGAATCCCATGGAGGGAGGAGCCTGGTAGGCTACAGTAAACAGGGTCGCAAAGAGTCGGACACGACTGAGCGGCTTCACATTACTTTAAAAGCCCTTGGACAGCAAAGAGATCACACCAGTCAGTCCTAAAGGAAATCAACCCTGAATATTCATTGGAAGGACTGATGCTGAAGCTGAAGCTCCAATACTTTGGCCAACTGATGTCAAGAGTCAACTCACTGGAAAAGACTCTGATGCTGGGAAAGACTGAAGGCAGGATGATAAGGGGGTGACAGAGGATGAGATGGTTGGCATCATAGACTCAATGGACATGAGTTTGAGCAAGCTCTGGGAGATGGTGAAGGACAGGGAAGTCTGGTGTGCAATAGTCTATGGGGTCACAAAGAGCTGGACATGACTGAGCGAGTGAAGAACAATAGGATTTTTATAATCCAAATGAGCTTCAAAGAGGCAAAGCCACTTGCCTAAGGTCACAAGGTCATAAGGGAAAGGTAACCCCACCACTGTGGGATACCAGGCAGCTCAGGGTGACTCCTGGAACACACCAGGTATGGCAAAGCTGAATCTCAGGAACCAGGTATTATATGCTGGGGTCAGAGCACAGACCATCTCAGGGCAATAACGGAAGTAAACGGAAGGGGCAGGGACATAAGGGGAGAGCAGGGAACAGGTAGGGAGTCTCCCCAATAGCCTCCAGTGAGCTGGGCTAGAAGGCAAAGCCATCTTCAATGCCAGGTCAGAATGTGGAAGGGACCTTGTCTCTAATCACACCAAAGAGCAGAGCCCAGCCACCAGGAATCTAGCCCCATGGAGTCAGAAGGGAAACTTGAAAGCGGGCTCCAGTCTCCAGTCCATGACAAGAGGGACTGGCAAAACCAAGCGGGTAAGATTAACACCAATGTAGCACCTACTATTTATAAGAACTCTCATACCTTTCATTTCCTTATAGTCCCTCCTGTGGCCCAGTAAGGGGTAATCTGTCCCCTAGTTTTGTAGATGAGGATGCTGGAGTCATGAAAAGCTAGTTGCTCACAGTCCTATGCCCCCTTCTTCTGTGGCACACACTGCTGGATAACAGTTCCCAGCACCTGACATTCAGGCAGGGCGATGAAACTGGACAAAAAGTATATGGGTCTCAGGGACTCCCCTGGTGGTCCAGTGGCTAAGACTCTGCTCCCAGTGCAGGGGGCCTCGCCTCAATCCACGGTAAGGGAACTAGATCCCACATGCTCCAACTAAAGATCCCACATGCTACAATGAAGATCAAAGATCCTGCGTGCTGCAAAGACCCCACATGGCCAGAGAAAGAAATTACGTGTGTGTGTGTGTGTGTGTGTGCAGGCGCATGCATGCTGTGCTTAGTTGCTCAGTGGTGTCCAACTCTTGGCGACCCCATGGACTGTAGCCTGCCAGGCTCCTCTGTCCATAGGGATTCTCCAGGCAAGAATACTGGAGTGGGTTGCCATGCCCTCCTCCAGGGGATCTTCTCAACCCAGGGATCAAACCCAGGTCTCCCGCATTGCAGGCGTATTCTTTACCATCTGAGCCACCAGGGAAGTGTGTATGTATGTGTGTGTGTGTGTATATATATATACACACACATACACTATATATATATAAATAAAGTAAAGGTATATAGGTCTCAAACATAGTCCATGATCCTCATATTTGCCCATGAGATCCTCCATTCCCGTCTCCCTCTTCACTGGTCTGCTGGCTGGACACAGATGATAAAATGCAGCATTCAGAAGCCCCTGTGAATGGCAGACCCTGCACACAGGAGCCTGGGTCCCTGAATGACAGCATGGAGCAAGAAGAGACAGACAGAACCTGGGGCAGAAGCCCAGATAACCTGTTGTGAGCCCTCTACCTCCATCATTCCCCACTGTAGCCTTGGTTTCCCCTTCAACATAAGATAAGAGTGGAATCAGAGGAAAGCCAGTGCTCCTCTAAACAAGGCCGCCTTTCAGGGATGTGTGCTCTCCTCTAAGCAGAGAAGTTAAAGAAAGATCCTGAAAGACTCCTCCTCCTTCCCATGGGCTCTACCACCTTGCCCTGGGGCTGTCAGCCGGGCCTGACGCCTCTGGGCCTGGTGAGGCACCTCCATCAGGATCTTCAGGCCATATGCAGGTGCAATGCTGGTACCCTTTACAGACCTCCCAGCATCATCCCTGACAAACTGGTTCATGTCATGTCCAATAGGTGTGGCCCACGTACCTCCACTTGCCAGGGAGGTGTCCCCACATGATGTCAAGTCCCTCCACAGCTTCTCCTGCCTCCTGTGGGCCTAAAGGTCCAGCACCCCTGACACCAGGCTCAGGAATCCTCATCTACCTTCCTTCCTTTTTTCCTGGACACTCACGACAGGACAGTACCGTTTCATTTTCCAGGGCTCCCAGCCAGTTCCACTAAACTCTGGTCCCTGGAGACCCACAGACATGGTAGAAAAGCACCAACTGCATGCTGGGGGCCACGGAGGCCACCTCTGTCTCCCGGAGTCCTACAGGGGACATGCCTGGCCTCAACCTTCCCTCCGCTATTTGTTGGTGGTGTTATTTCTCTTCCCCTCCCACGTCTCCGTCTCCCTCCTGTGAATATCTGTCTTTAACACTCACTCCCCGGAGGCATTTGTCTACTGGGAAAATAGCAGCTGACAGCAAAGGTCACCGTGACCAGTTCTGACTCGCCGCATACAAATGTGCCTTTTAGCCGTGGGCCCTGCAAAGAAGGACCAGGTCCTATTATTGATAAATCCTTGAAAAGACTCTAATGTATCTTCATTTCGGGGAAAACAACTGCCTTCAAGGTTGCACCAAGAAAATAAAGCAGGCGGCCTGGTGACGGATTCGAGAAGTTGGCATTTTCCCGAAGATTAAAAGATAATAACACTTCTATTAGGATCACTCCGCCACGCTGTATTGATCTCATCAGGGGAGCCACTGCAGGTCTAATATGAACAGAGCGCGTTCTGGAATTAATCACGGGGGGTTTTATTATGGTTCATAGGGCGTTTCGTTCAAGCCGCATCGTTTGCAATATTTATGGCCCCACTCCCTGGCCGTTATTAAGTGCAAGTGGGCCGCGTGGAGCTGGGCCTGCTGGGTTAGAACATGGAGTCATTCTTCAAAAGTAAATCTTATCTAAACTGTGCACACAAAGCCAATTACATTTTGATTTACATGTTAATTCTGCTGCTGCGGAGGCCCCATGCTGGAGCAGGCGGGGCCAGAGGGACCATGCCCCACAGGAGATGCCACCTTGGACATGCTCCTTGCGTTGGCACTGCCTCAGCTTCCAGATCTGTAGAATGGGGCTGAGAGAACCTACCTCCTAGCATGGGAATTAAGAGAGACAGCATGCAGAGCATCCGACACAACCCCTGATGAGGGAGGAGCAGGCGGAAATCAGCATGGCTCTTCTTTCTGACAGAAAACGTTATTCCTTCTTTCTGGAGACCTTACCTGACTTGAATTCTAGAGAGAGACCAACCTGAGCAAAAATTCCAGTGAAAAGAGGCTGACCTTTTTTTTAATCTCACACTTAATAAAAACATATGAATATGTGTTAGGACCCATGGAAACTAGCTCCTGGTTCACCAAATTCTACCTCCTGTCCTCTTCCTGTGGATCAAGGATCCCTATGTTGACACCCACAATGTGGGCAAATCATCAGCTTTAGTGTAAAGACTGTATATCTGAAATCTCACTGAGTTGTTTTAAAAACTGAATAAAATAGATCTGAAAGAGCTTAGTCTAGGATCTTACAGAGTCGTACGCAACTCAAGACTGTCATGAGTGGGAGGAGAAAACAGTAGTCATTAATCAGTAATCATGGTGAAGTATGTGTGTTCTCAGGCATGTCCAGCTCTTTGCAACCCCATGGACTGTAGCCCACCAGGCTCCTTTGTCCATGGGATTCTCCAGGCAACAATACTAGACCAGGTTGTCATTTCCTTCTTGAGGGGAACTTCTTGATCCAGGGATGGAGCCCACATTTCCTGCATCCAGGCAGATTCCTTAGCACTGTACCACCTGGAGTAGTGAGAAGTAATCGTGGTAGTAGCAACAGAAGCCAGTAGTTCTACTCGTTGTAATGGTAGTACTAGGAGTACCGGTACTGGTGGTAACAATAAGGCTAAGAATGGTGATAGTAATGGTGGTAAAGAAGCACCCAAGCCTTGGTTCTGAGTATCTTTGGGATGTAAACCACTTACCTTAACTTCTCTGAGCCACACAGCTCATCATTTGCAAAATGGTAGTGAAATCATCTAACTTGTATGGACCTTGCTTGTATCAAATCTTACATGTAGATAAGGCTCTGTCTGACCCACAGCAGACTCTGAAAGTCTTATCCCTTTCCTTCCTATTATCCTCCACTGATTTCTAATCTCTTGCTTCCTCTCTGCCCTGAGCTTATGAGTCTCTTTATGACTGCATGTCTGAAACTTGTCTTTATGATTTGCTACTATGGGAACAGCAATAGATCAGGAGGCTGGTGAGTAGGGTGTGATGCTGGACCAAAGCTCTAACACTAGTATCTTCATCCCAGGGTTGATGGGAAGACCAACTGAGAAGATGCAAGTAAGCGCTTCCCATGGACCTGGCCACCACAGGCACTCAACACAGGATGCTTCTAGAAAAATGCCCAGCACTGTCCTGACCTCAGTTTCCCCCATGTACACAGTGGGAGTCATGGAGACCCTTTCTATTTAAAGTGAGCATCAAATTAAGAAACCTGCCAGAGCACTTCTTAGGACACAGAGCTTCCATGATCTCTCCATTCTCAGAGCCTGATAGAATCCCGTGCACACAATAGGCATCCAATTAACAATTCTTCCATCAGGCTTCATAAGAATTCCCTTTCACAACATCACAATTACGAGGTCACATGGTGTCTTCCATGTGAATATCTCCTCCACCATCAAGAAGTTCATCACCCTGGGATTCAGCTCACATCTGTGTTAAACTAGAGTTTCTGGATGGGGAGTTGGAATCTACATCTCTGTAACTGCTTGCCTTCAATCCAGGTCAGGGGTTGGGAATCCCAGGAGACACTCTGCTGTGACAGTGCTCCAGGCTGTCCCGTTAGATTCACTCAGCCTCCCTTTTTTACTGGCTAGAAAACCCAGTCCTTCAACCGTTATATTCATAACACGGGTTATTTCCTTCCCAAGCCAGTGGGCACTGATTAGGCATGCACTAGGCCAGGACTTGGGAGAAGGCAATGGCACCCCACTCCAGTACTCTTGCCTGGAAAATCCCATGGACGGAGGAGCCTGGTAGGCTGCAGTCCGTGGGGTCGCTAAGAGTCGGGCATGACTGAGCGACTTCACTTTTACTTTTCACTTTCATGCATCAGAGAAGGAAATGGAAACCTGCTCCAGTACTCTTGCCTGGAAAATCCCAGGGACAGAGGAGCCTAGTGGGCTACCTGCCGTCTATGGGGTTGCGTAGAGTCGGACACGACAGACGCAACTTAGCAGCAGCAGAAGCAGCAGGCCAGGACTTGAACACAGGAACCAGAAATGACAGGTCTCCATGCAGAGTGAAGGACTCTGCTCACAAGTGTCTGCAATGGCTTGGTCACCCTCTTAGCTGCTCTACCCTGGATTCTCCTCCACAGGTGCAGGCCCTGGAGCTGAGCCCCAACTCCAGGCAATCTGACCAGTTCAGAGAGACACTGGCCCCCAGATCAGCCCCAGTATGGAGTAAATATCCAGGAAGGTTATGTTGAATGAGCATTTCCTACCTGGATATCACCTTCCTCCTTCTAAAGGCATATGGTCACTAATGTTCTTATCTTACAGGAAAGGCCAAGTCAGCAACCCATCTGGAATGGGTCCCACAGGACAGAAGCCAAGAGTTCGAGCATCTCTGACCTGGATCAGTGAATAAGCTGAACCTAGGAGTGTGCAAAGCCAGGACGCGAGACTGCAAGAGTCCGCTAGCCAGACAGGAAACCAACAGGGGCCTGGGCCCTGAAGGACAGCATGAGATAGAAGCGGCTGGCAGGAAGGCTGATGACAGCACCCTAGGGTGGAGTTGGGGGCTAGATGCTCACATGGTGAGATGGGGGCAGGGTCAGTGAGCAAGGACAGAGAGAGAGATGTGGGAAAGTCAGGTGAGTGAGCTGGGGGCAAAGGCTAAGTCAGTAGCCAGGACAATGACAGGACCGCTGAGGGACACGGGTGTCCCCAGGGCCCGCTGTGGGTGTGAAGGCCAGAGGTGCATGAGCCTGACCTGTGACAGTCACCACCTGGGCTTCCTGCAGCAAACAGAGACCACAAAGTAGAAGAAGTGAGGGAAGGAGGAGGGGAGAAAGAGAGAGACAACAGTGAGGGAAGGGGAGAAGAGAGCAGGAGACAGGGTGGGCGAGACCAGTGAGATCCACAGCATCGCAAACATTAAACACCAACCCTGTGAGCACTTTAATAAACTTTGCTTATTGGATAAGTCATCTTTACCATAGAATAGATTCGCGTTTCCCTCCACCCCCAGTCTCCTGGTTCTGGGGCCTGATGAACACAGCAGTGTTTACAACCTGTCCCTTGTAAATCCGGGGGTTCCACTGGCTTTGAACCAAGCCCAGATGGCACTTCTGGGGGGCCCTGGGGCTGGCAGTCCTGCTGCCTCCTGGGGCCCCCACTCTGCCCAGAACACGCCCCACCTCCCCACGCAGACTGCAGAAATAGATATAGCTTCCGCAGAAGAAAAGAGCTGCTGGGCACGTGTTCATATTTTTAGCTGGGGAAACCCACCTCTGCAGCACGCAGCATAAATAGAGCATAATGGATTTGGAAGAAACACCTGATCACATCACTTAAACACCAGTCACTTAGACACTCCTGCCCTTTTACCTGTCATGGGAAATGGCTGGTCAAGGGCACGGAAACCAGAGAGGCATTCCAACATATAATTAGAAGCACATAAGGGCTACTGTTAAAGACTAGCATATTTTCTATCATATTGAATCCAGAGACTAATTCTAGGGGATTTGTAGAGCAACTGTAAAAATGTGTTTTGATTCATGGGCTCTCATATGGATTCAACTTGAGAAGACTCTTCACTGAAGTCATAGCTTCTAATCTTCCCCATTCAAGTCTGATACTTGAATATAGAAACATACTGAATATATATACACATATTTTAATATATACATATATGTAATGTGTATATGTGTGTACATATACACATATATGAATACATGTCTAAATGAAGTAATAGTAGATATTCCATTTCCATACTGCTCTTGAGCCTTGAATCCAGACTAAATTCTGTACATGGTGAACAAGAAGAGAATGGAATGTAGTTGCCATGCAGCACAAATATACTAATATGGGTCTGACTGTTGGCTGCTTTGATTTATGAATTCATCAAGGGAAGAACCCAAAACATTAATTCACAGAGGTTAAAGATAAGTCCCAAACGAAGAAATGCAAATGACCAATCAACACATGAAAAATTGCTCAGTCTCTTAGGTAATTAAAGAAATAAAACTTAACCAGTAATAGTTGTTTTTATTTGAATTTGGCAAAGACTAATAAAATACAATAATACTCAAAGCTGGCAAGGCTGTGGTAAGACAGTTCCTCTCACCCACTGATGAGGCAAATGGAAATGCACATGGGTTCCCACTGCAGTCTGGGGTGTCTACTAATAAGCTTGAAATGGTTTAGGGGACCCGGTTACTGTCAATAAAGAAAAAACTTTGTTTTCTTGTATAATTGATTACCCAAGACAAGAAAGTGAAGCTCCAACATAGGGAAATGAGAAGAGGCTAAAATAGTGATGAAGAGGACCCAACTAGTCCAGAAAAGAAACATTTTCCAGAACCACCATGCCTCATAGGTGTACAGTTGCCCCCATGAAGATCAGAAATCTTCTACAGGTCACCTATCACTGTGGGCTGCGAGTGATACCCTCAGAAACCCCAACCAAGAACATGTCCTAGTGGGGATTCAGGCAGCCTTAGCCAGCCCCTGTGTTGTCAGAAAGCAAAGGGAAATCTTTAGGAAATTATTTATAGAGCACCAAACCAAGTCTGGCCCCTGGAGAGTCTGGGAGAACACAATAGCACTCCCAGAAAGCTGGGCCTCTTAGGTGGCGCTAGTGGTAAAGAACATGCCTGCCAGTGCAGGAGATGTAAGAGACAGGAGTTCGATCCCTGGGTCAGAAAGACATCGTGGGGGAGGGCATGGCAACCCACTCCAGTATTATTGCCTGGAGAATCCCACGGACAGAGAAGCCTGGTGGGCTATAGTCTATAGGGTCACACAGAATTGGACAGAACTACAGCCTTTCACTTTTCACTTTCATGCATTGGAGAAGGAAATGGCAACCCACTCCAGTGTTCTTGCCTGGAGAATCCCAGGGATGGGGGAGCCTGGTGGGCTGCCGTCTATGGGGTTGCAGAGTCGGACACGACTGAAGCGACTTAGCAGCAGCAGCAGCAGCCATGAAATTAAAAGACACTTTCCTTGGAGGAAAGTTATGACCAACCTAGATAGCATATTCAAAAGCAGAGACATTACTTTGCTAACAAAGGTCCGTCTAGTCAAGTCTATGGTTTTTCCAGTGGTCATGTATGGATGTGAGAGTTGGACTATGAAGAAAGCTGAGCGCCGAGGAAATGATGCTTTTGAACTGTGGTGTTGGAGAAGACTCTTGAGAGTCCCTTGGACTGCAAGGAGATCCAGCCAGTCCATTCTGAAGATCAGCCCTGGGATTTCTTTGGAAGGAATGATGCTAAAGCTGAAACTCCAGTACTTTGGCCACCTCATGCAAAGAGTTGACTCATTGGAAAAGACTCTGATGCTGGGAGGGATTGGGGGCAGGAGGAGAAGGGGACGACAGAGGATGAGATGGCTGGATGGCATCACTGACTCGATGGACGTGAGTCTGAGTGAACTCGGGGAGTTGGTGATGGACAGGGAGGCCTGGCATGCTGCGATTCATGGGGTCACAGAGAGGTGGACACTACTGAGCGACTGAACAGAACTAAACTGAAGCGACTTAGCACTCATGCACCCAGAAAGCTCCCTGTGAACCCCAAACCCAAGAGGGCATGCTGCCATATGGGATGGCACATCATCATGCATGGACCTCCAGAAAGCCCAGCTAAAGCCTTTCTAGCTGTCAGCCTGTTATCTCAGCAGTGTCCCCACCACCAGCAGTAGACAACGTCTAGGTATCTCAAGAGTCCCTGGACTTATACTTGTTCCATAAAAAAAGGCCTTCTCCAATATAGATGCAAGTGCAATTTTGACAAGTAAAGACTAACGGGAACTATTTCAAGGTGCCAGACAGCTCACATTATCTGTTCAAGTCCCTGATCTTGTTGTTCTATCAGCTGTAAGGTTTGTTCATTTCCTCTTTTTTATTTTTTCTAAAGTTTTACTGGAGTAAACTTACTTTACAATGTTGTACGGCAAAGTGAATCAGCTATATGCATACATGTATTCCCCACCACATTTTTTCCTTCTCTTTTAGATCACTACTCACCATCTCTTGATGCTTAAAAAAAAAAGAAAGAAAGAAAAAAAGAAAGAGAAAGAAAGAGCTCAGGTTTTGATTATGGTTGTATAGTGTTCACACTTGATGTGTATGCATATTTTGAGGGTTTTCCAATATTATTTGGTCAGAGGCTATTCAGAAACTCCCTCACTGAAGAAGCCATGAGCCTCCCCTTGGTTCCTGGCGCAGACCACAGTGACGTTCCCGCACAACAAGCCTGAAATAGAAAACCTCAACTAGACAGAACGAACCACCCAAGAACCTCAAGTTGCTGGAATTTATTTTTATTTCTATATTAGAATCTGCTGAGAATGTACTTAAATAGTTCAATATATTCCTAAACAAATGTTTCCCGAGGTACCACCAAGCCCTGTCCTGGATGCTGGCGATCAAGCATGGAGCAAAGGAAACACTGATGCTTCCAGAGACTCGGCATCCTAGTGAGAGAAGAGAAGTGACACACCAGAGTGCGTAAGTCAAGATCCAGGGCCTCTTTGTCTTCCAGTTTCTCTCTCTTTGCCCCATGGTAAGAGACGTAAGAACATCACTTGATGCTTGAGCTCTGTTCAAGGTCCTGGGAGTCCCCATGGGCTCAATTAAACTCAGATAAAGCATTATTCCTGCACCCAGAGGGCCTTGTGTCCAGGCAGCCTGACTTCTGCCTTGTTCTGACATGGTAGGGCCTAGTAGCAGGGCTCTGGCTTGGAAAAGGAAGCCGGTAGTAAAATGAGACACATGCCATGGCCTGGGCCTCCTCCAACCAGGCCAGCAGGCCCTCGTAAAAACAGTCATATGAGAAAGCAAAGAGCTTGAGTTCAGGTACTGTGTTTGAGGTGCAACAAGACATGTGGATTGAGGTATTCAGTGGGCTTTGACACCACCCCCCAGAGTTCTAAAGGTAAAGACTGGTATGGAGATAGGGGGATCTCAAAGGGAGGTCTTTCCTGAAACCCAGAGATGAGATCAACAAAGGAAATACTAGAGAGAAAGAGAAGAAGAGAACCTCAGATGTTCAGAGTAAACTGGCTTTTAGGTGAGTGAAGGAGGGAAAGAGAGCTTAGGCATAGGGCAGAGCCCAGAGATTCATGAATGCCCCAGAAGAAAGGCTCCAGGGAAGAGACAGAAAGCGAAGACACCAGAGCAGGGGGCTTGGATGCAGCTATGGGGTCTGGCAACCCAGGCCTTTCTAAAGCCTTTAAAGAGAAGGTTCAAAAAGAGGTGAGGGGTGGTCATCTTACAAAGAGAAGAGTGGGGAAAGTATTAGAGGGCCAAGGATGCAACTGTGCAACTCAACCCAGTAAGTTTTGGGTAAAAAGGTGGGTGGTGGTTCAGGAGGAGGAGTGATGAAAAAGAGTTTAGGCGAGCTTTCAGGCTGAGACCCTGAACATGCAAAAGCGCAAAGACATGCTGAGAGGGAGAGCCCACAAAAGGCAGGGGCCTGGAGGAAGAGTGCAGGTGCTTTCAGCTGTGAGCAGAGAAACGACCCACAAAGGTGGCTTCAACAATAGAGCCTTATTTTTCACACTGAAAAAGTATGGATGTCAACCCCATCCCTTACGAAGATATGGAAGTGCTAGAACAGGAAGTATATTTTATGCAATCAAGATCCGAGTGGCATCAAATAGACACAGTTGGCATGGGAACCGCAAATCTTAAGGGACTCAATTTTCAAAATTCATTTCACAACTGTATCTGCATTTTGTGTGGGTGTGGATGTAATTGTGAAACTTAGGCCAGTGCGGGGACAAAAACATGTTCCTTAATGAGTTGCCCAGTACTTTCTTCACTGGATAATCAACACTTCTGTTTCTGGATATTAAATGCATTGTGTGAATCATTTTCCCACCCAAATGTGACCTCCAAATGTGGCTCAGTGGCAGCTCTGTTGCTGAGGGGCCCACATTTCATGTGCAGGGCCATCAGCAGAATTAATGCATCAAGGTCCTGTGTATATTTCCATTCTCTCCCTCCCGAAGCAGCCCCGTTCTCCTGCTAAAGACCTGATTCCAATATCTGGGGCCAATAGCACTTTGCTTGAAGTGATGAATCACTCTCATTAAATTAGGGTTGGTCACCTTCATGTGTTTCGCCCTGTGCCTATTGACTGTAGATTTCATTGATTATTAATTTCAGCTGAAACAGGCCTCAAGCAGCAGATTCTGGCTCATCCCATCAACACTTAGGGATGGAATAGGAATCAATGGGTGGAAGGTATGGGGTTGGGAAGGACTTTCTAACAGTCCCATGACTCCAGAATGGGACCAATGATCTTGTGAGGAAACGGTTTCTCCTTACTGGAGTTTGAACATCTGAAAGTTTTCCCAGCTTGTTCTAATACCCTTAGGGCCAGGGCAATGTAAGGATTTGGAAATGATGCTGGTCTCTCACATAAAGCTTTTATTCTTATGTGGAATCTCTGTCACTGGCAAGCTCAGTCAACCTGATTCCAATGGATGTGGCTAACCAGGATGTGACATCTGTACCCCATCACTCCCCTTGAGTCCACATCTAAGAGCTCGGGAACCCAGAGGCCTGACTCTCATATGTTGCTGCTAACCATTTCTCATTGCCCCCAACCCAACTGGCAGACACTGTCTAGGCACTAGACCATGGAGCTACCTTTTAAAGCTTTCCAGGTGATTTTGATGAACATACAATTTCAAGTCACTGGTTCTCAGGACAAATGAGAGACTCTACAGATATCACTGTGGTTGGTCCTTGATGACCTGGAACCTGTCCCAGGTAGTTAGTCTCATCTCTCAATGCTCTGCTGTCTTCAACTTCCAGAAGCACTGAATGCCTATAATTCCCTGTGTGAACCTTGTGTTGAGAGAGAGGAGAGATCTGAGACCTGATCTTGGGCACAGAAGATGCTGAGACAAAGCAAACCCAAGACTTGCCTTCACATGAATGCTTAGGATGTCAGGGTGATGGGGACCTCAGCAGGACCCCGTGTCTTTCTGGGTCTTCTCTGCCCAGTTAAGGACATCTTGTCACTCTGTGGTCTTTTACCCCCTTGTCTTGTGTTTATGCCACACACACATCTTCCTTGGACCTTTGTGGGTGGCTGTGGTTATAAGCCACCCACACGTGTTCCCAGGTTCTCTAGTCATCAACCATCTTCTTGAACCCCAATGCCACCATTTTTTTCTATTTTTGTGTCTGCCTCCTACAAGAATCTGAGAGCTATACAAGGGTAGGCCCACAGTTTCTGGGTTTTGTTTTTTCCAGTGTTCAGCACAGAACTGACCACAGAGGAGGTACTTAAAGAATTACTTATTCATAAGAAATTAACATATGGGGAATGTAACTCCCTAGAGGCTGTCTGGGATGCAGGCAGGACAAAAGGAAGTTTTTTTTTCAGTCTCTATGACCAATCTGAGGAATACGGTTTTAACAACTAAAGTTCAAAATATTCTCTCCTATTTGCCTCATTCTTCTCCAGAAAGGATCTGACTCATACCCATATTTGCACATTCTGCTGCTGCTGCTGCTAAGTCGCTTCAGTCGTGTCCGACTCTGTGCAACCCCTTAGACGGCAGCCCACTAGGCTCCCCCGTCCCTGGGATTCTCCAGGCAAGAACACTGGAGTGGGTTGCCATTTCCTTCTCCAATGCATGAAAGTGAAAAGTGAAAGTGAAGTCGCTCAGTCGTGTCCAACTCTTCACGACCCCATGGACTGCAGCCCACCAGGCTCCTCCGTCCATGGGATTTTCCAGGCAAGAGTACTGGAGCGGGGTCCCATCACCTTGCACATTCTGCTGCTGCTGCTGCTAAGTCGCTTCAGTCGTGTCAGACTCTGTGCGACCCCATAGACGGCAGTCCACTAGGCTCCTCTGTCCCTGGGATTCTCCAGGCAAGAACACTGGAGTGGGTTGCCATTGCACATTCTAGGTCACCCTAATGGCTATGATAACTATATTATATTTGTAATTTTAAGAATTTGTTGTCCAACTTTGCACACTTCATCAAAGAAGAGTTCTAGAACTATCTGTTGACTGATGGACTACCTGACTGTCTGAGATAAAGTGTTTCCTGTAATTGGGCCCAGGGTCCAACAAGTCACTTTATCCAGATAATACCAGCGATCTGCTTCTGAGTCACCACCATCATCCTAGTCCACATTACACATAGCATCACTTTTGAGCATCACTGCAATAAGATATCACTAGTTACACCAATCAGACCTTGAACAAATTCTGTTGGGGGACTTTTACTCTAGATCCAATTTTGCACAAGGCTGGGCCCCCTTTTCCCATCACTCCCAGACCTGCCCCTTCTCACTTAAGCTAACTCACTCCTGGTTCTTCCCAAACCAGATCAGAACACAGTATACATAGGAGAGTGTCTCAGGTCATGTTGCCCAGGAAGGAGATGCTAAGATGCTGAGCATGCTGGATGTTTATGAAGAATGCCCTTCAGATTGAAACACGGGAAAGGAAGGGAACAGAAGTCAGTAGCAGAGAGAGACATTCTGTTGTGCTACAAGGCCAATGGCAGATTTTGCCAACCCCACGGGAAGCTAAGGAGTTAGAACTGACCCTTCAGCATTGTTCCAAGTTAAGCTCAAATACTTGATACTCCCATGGCAGCTCTTCAATACCAGATTGGGCACCCCAAGGAAGGACATGATCTGCGATCCTTCTTGGGGTGGTTTTCTGCAGTTCTTAAAGGGACTGACAGGTATCAAGGGTGTCTGCCAACAGTCCTCTGGCAGCTGGGACAGTAAGTCCTCATTGAAGGGGGACCCCAGAAGCATACTGCAGCATCTACCTCAATATAGTAGAGTTTAGTCTATCTCCCCCAAAAGAGGGAACCAGAACACCCTTCAAAGTCAGGTCGCTAACTCAGAGCAACCAACACTCCTTATCCACTGAGTGATCCATTCTCCTATTCCATCAATAAGCACGGGCTGATATCCACTTTGGGTCAGTCTCATCCTGGGTTCTGGGGACATGGAGATCAAAAGGCCTGGGTGGAAAGTCATGTGTGCTCCTTCCCCCATGCTTCCACTTCATCTCATAAAGGCCACATTTCTGTCCACTTTTCCCAAGTAGGGAAATGCCTTAGAGGGAACTCTGGTCTTCTCTCTGACTTCTTACTCCCCACTTCTTGTGGAAGGAGGAATGTCTAGCTCAGTTGGCCAATTTAGATTCAATGAGCTACATCTTCCTAGTGACAGAGATACTGTCCCAAAGATATGCCCCTCCTTTCCTTGCCCTTTGCCCTCCAGGCCCTGGTACCACATATTCTCCTCCTCCTGTCCCCTCTATGATAAAACCAGCAGGGCAGGATCCCTCTCAGGGCACAAACCCACCACTGCCCCTCTCTCCTTCTCTGATCCCCTACTTGACTTCTGTGCTGGATGCAGGCAGGCCTGTGTTCCTATTCCGCAAGGTTAGGAACCTGGAGTCTACAGGTCATGCTGCTTTTCTTGTGCTTTGCTCAACTCTGCAGATTCTGAAGTTTAAATACATATAAGGTAACAAGTAGGAGATACCACTTGGCCCTCGGTCAAAGCCACAAGCTCCTCCACAGTTTACTAGAATCTCTAGGTTTGATGGTTATCAGGTGTTTAAAAACTGTTATCAAACTAGATGAAAGGGATCCCCACTCAGTAATCAGTTCTTTGTGCATATATCCTTTAATGGTTGAAATTCAAATGGGAAAAAATTGCAGTGCTTCTTTTGCTCCAAATCCCTAAGAAGACATAGTTTCTACTGTCCTGAATTACAGTCCAATGTCCAAAAAAAAAGAAAGAAAGAAAGAGGGACTATAAAAATAAGGAAAAATATACCTAAACCAGCCTGCCTGAGGCAGCCACCAGTAAAGGTTTCTTGGAAGCAAGAAATGCAGAAAAGAGACTTGGGTGATGAATAAGGTAAATGAAGGTCACAAAGCAAGAGGGAATGTAGTCCAGTCAGAGGGAACTGCATTAATTATGTGTTCAGGGTTCAGCATGGTGTGATGTGAGGGAGGAGCCACAGGTAGTTAGGGCCAGTGTATGAGATCTTGCATATGTCAGATTAAGCTCCTGAGACACTTGCATTTGTAGGGGGTAAGGAGAAAGTGTATATTTTATCCTCTGATTCATCTCTAAATCCCTGAGGCTGTACCAGAGCATTAAGCTCTCATTATTCACCCATGATGCATTCATCTGAGCTCGTATTTGGCTCTCACATCTTGGAACGTGAGACCAGACTTGAGCTCCCTTGAATACTGTGAGCAAAGTGTAAACGCCAATCAAGCCAGGACAATGCACTTCATACACTGGAATGACTTTGAGCTTCCTATAGCAGGTAGAGGCTCCAGGGAAAGCTTTAGGTGAAGAACAACCATTTACCACCAGGCCTCCATCACCTTCTCTTTTACCTACTCTCTGCCCTGTCCAGCTGTTCTACCAGCTTATGTCCCATCCTCTTTAATTTAGCCTTCAAACCAGCCACAGTATAAATCATACCACATCAGAATATAATGCTTCAATAACTCCCTAATGCCAAGAGGATAAAGTCCACCATGTCACAGATTGCATTCTTCAAGATGAAGACTCCTGAGACAATAGTCAGCATACCGCAGTGTGTTGGGGAGCAGCCTTGGGATCAATTCATGTGGAAGGGCAATGTGGGAAGAAATAAGAATTGAAAGGAAGCTGAGAAGCCAGGATGCAGTCCCAACAGAGGCCTTGGTCAACTCTAAGGGGAGCTCTGAAGCCAGGTGACCTTTTGGAGTTGAACCAATTTGGTCAAAGGGACCAAGCCTTAATATGCACATGTCAACAAGTCTTGGACACAGAACACCCTGAAAAAGGAGGCGTGACCTTGGAGACAAGGCAACTGGACAATCCATTTTCCTGAAAGAGGCTGATAGCTGAAGGCTGTCTGCCAGCTATATTTCCAGCACTTGGAGGAAGAAGGCCATCAGACTGGAAAGGAGATCTGAGTGGTGCATCACAGCATCATCCAGGTCACAGGGCATTCAGTAATTTTTATGACTTTTATGATCTACTCTATACGTTTTCTAGGGCTGCCATAACAGAGCACTGCAGACTGGGTGTCTTAAACAACAGATTTTTTTTTTTTTTTTTACGATTCAAGATGGCTAGGAGACTGAGATCAAACTGTGAGAAGGGCTGACCTCTCTCTTTGGTTTATAGAGGATCAACTTCTCCCTTTGTCTTCACACGGTCTTCCACGTGTGTGTGTCCTAATTTCCTTTATAAGGATGATCATCACATTGAATTAGGATCTGCCCTAATGACCTCATCTTATCGTCACTATCTCTTTAAAGACCATATCTCCAACACAGTCACATTGTGAGGTCCCAGGAGTCAGGACTTCGATACACGGGTTTTGAGGACACAGGATACAGCCTTTAACTCCACCTACCTCTTATCATTCTCTACTATTAACTGTCCTCCAAAATCACATCAAACAACTGTCTGATTCCTTTTTTCCCCTGAATTTTATTTGCTTACTTTTAAACAAGTTAAATCTCCAAGGGATGCTACCCCACGTGGATTCTGTGAACACTGCTTCAGAATTTAGCATAAACCAGGCTACTGCTCCAGAGAGGTGGGTTACCTCTCCCTGGATGACTCTGGTTTTGTTTGGTGTGTCTCCAGAAGTCACGATTTTGTTTTCCCTAAATAAAATGTGGGTTCATTTCAGGCATAAACATTTTCAGTTTTAAGAAGAGGTGTGTACTCTCTCTAATTTGGAAGACCTTGCTTACTGCCAGCCAAAATGCCCTAGGTCACAGCCTTCTAGACATAACTGGCATTTTAGAAGTCATGATCCCAGGAGGCCTCCACAGGGTCCATGATGGCAAAAAGAGAGATGTCGGCCAATACTGGAACATGCTGTGCCAGTCTTTACCTCTATACTCTGTCCACCCTGTGCCCTCTGCCAGAAACACTCTCCCTACTTTGTCCAGAGAACATCTTCATCTGACCTCTGTCTCCTTCAAGCGTCTGCTGATGTACCCACTCCTCTCTGATGCCTTCATCAGTGTTTTGTCTCTTTATGTCCTCTTCTCTCACACCCCATGACTACAGACAGCTGCCTCAGAATCTCTAGTATGTACCAGGCATCAGTAAATCATGCTGTTTGGGTGGGTGCTTGATGGTTGGTGGGCTGAGTGATTTGCCAGGGAGTCTATCCTGGCCACAGAGAAGGCAATGGCACCCCACTCCAGTACTCTTGCCTAGAGAATCCCATGGATGGAGGAGCCTGGTGGGCTGCAGTCCATGGGGTCGCGAAGAGTCAGACACGACTGAAGCGACTTAGCAGGAGTAGCAGCAGCAGCTATCCTGGCCATGACCCCTATTTTCTCATGATGTGCATGTCTTTTACATGTTTGAATGCTTTCACTCTGGGTAAAGGCAAAGTGAATTCAGGTATCATATTTCCTAGTCTCTATCTGTGGTAGGCAAAAAATGCCTCCTTCAAAAATGCCCTAATCCCTGGAATATGTAAATATGTTAGGTTACATAGTGAAGGGGAATTAAGCTTGCAGACAGAATGAAGACTGCTAATAAACTGACCTTAAGATAGAGATATTCGATATTATCCTGGATTATCCAGAAAGGCCCAACATAATCCCAAAGACCCTTAAAAGCAGAAGAGTGGGGCAGGAGGGAGAGTCAGGGGAAGAGATGATGGCAGAAGAATGGTCAGAGAGATGCCACACAGTTAGATGGAAAAGTGGGACTGGGAAGCAGGGATGCAGGCAGCCTATATGCGTGTGCTCAGTTATTCAGTCGTGTCCAACTCTTTGTGACCCCAAGGACCGTAGCCCGTCAGACTCTTCTGTCCATGGGATTTTCCCGGCAAGAATACTGGAGTGGGTTTTCATCTCTAGAAGCTGTAAAAGGCAAGGAATAGATTCTCCCCTGGAGCTTCTAGAGAAGAATGTGGCCCTGCTGACCCCTTGATTTCAGTCCAATGAGACTGTGCCAGACTTCTACCCGACAGGGAGGTAAGAGAGTAAATGTGTGCTGTATTCAGTCACTTAGCTTGTAGTGAGTTGTTTCAGCAATAGAAAACTCATACTCCATTCTAAACTGACCTCATCTCATCATTGCCCTCATGCCCTGTCTTACTTCATATGCACCAGAGACGGGCAGCCTGGTTACCATCATTTGGGTAGGTTCCCGAGTCAATGGTCTGGGTCCCTGAAGATCCACACGAAGCCATAATATGAATGCACTTTATGAATTTCATTGAAGGTATGTTCTGTGCAGAGGTTATGACAGGACCTAAGTATTTACATGGGGTCAAATATGCTTGTTCACAGTCTATAGGATAGATGAGGTAAGTGTGGAGGGACCAAAAGAACGTGTCTAAGAAGGGCAATTGTTCCTAATGGGAATCGGGTAGGGGGAGGGTACATAGTTTATTGTTGTTGTTCCATCGCTCAGTTGTGTCTGACTCTTTGTGACCCCCTCCCTATCCTTCACTATCTCCTGGAGTTTGCTCACTCATGTCTACTGGTGGCTCAGAAGGTAAAGAGTCTACCTGCAATGTGGGAGACCCGGGTTTGATCCCTGGGTCGGGAAGATCCCCTGGAGAAGGAAATGGCAACCCACTCCAGTATTCTTGCCTGGGAAATCCGACGGATGGAGGAGCCTGGCAGTCTACAGTCCATGGGGTTTCAAAGAGTCAGACATGATGGAGCGACTTCACGTTCACGTCCATTGAGTCAGTAATGCCATCCAACCATCTCATCCTCTGTCGTCTGTCTCCAATCTTTCCCAGCATCAGGGTCTTTTCCAATGAGTCAGCTCTTCATATCAGGTGTTCAAAGTATTGCAGCTTCAGCTTCAGCATCAGTTAGTTACTAGAATCTCATCAATGTCAAAAGCAAGTCATATTGTGAAAATTTTCCAACTGGCTCTGAGTTGGCACAGTGAATCACTTGAAGGGGTGCAGGTCCCCCTCTGGACTGTTTAGGACAAATCTCTGTAGAAAGTGGACTGGCACTGAATAAAGTTCAGAAGGTGGGTCATTCTTGTAAGAGGAACAGTATGGACCATCTCACTGATGGTAGCCCTCTCCCAGAGGTGCTCCTCAGGGGTGCTAGTCTTAACCAAAACAAATGTGCACGGTGAAAGTACAGAAACACTGGAACACAGATCATGAGTGGGAGAAAACTGGGGGTGGGGGGAAGTATCAGACAGAGCGGGCATGACTCAGCCCCTGGAAGCCCCGTGGGCAACAGATGGAGGGCAGGGGCCTGCAGTGAGGACTGGGGTCTGGGCTGAGGGCTGCTGCAGGCAGGCAGACACAGGCAGAAGGGGGATCTTGGCAATCATCAGCTTCCACTCTGAGGCCCCGTCGGTGGCTTTTTCTGCCATTCCAAGTGCATCAAATCTGACAGTTCAGGCATTGTTTTTGTAATTATCATTGACAAGACTGGGAATTTCATTCACTTAATCTCCATTAAAGTCTTTGAGGATGATGCAATGACTTTTTAAACACAACTAAAATGAACAGAAAAAAAAAATCCCTGAAAATAGATTCCCCAAATTTCCCACTCACTCAAAGGTCACCTGACCAGACCAATCAAATACTGGTTTTAAAGGTAAATAACAAGTGTGTAAATATTAAGCCATGCTTACTCCATGGTGCCTGAGCGATTAATAATATTTTAACAAATAATCTGTGACATTCCCATAGCCTAACCTCCAAATGTGGATGTGGGTCTATAAACTGAAGGATAATCATAAATAAAACAGTAACATCTACAGAGCTCTTATCATTCCTTGTATCTTCACACACAGTTATACAGTTGGACTTCATAAGCACTGTGTGGCTTTGGCCTAATAGAGACTTAGAGAGCTCGAAAGCCAGACGTCACCCCCAGGCGGCATCACTCAAATTCTTTGCTACTTCCCCAGAACCACAGTGCCTCTCCTGTTTGAACAAATGTCACGCCATGTGCAAGCAGAAACATGACATGCAGCCCGATGGTACAACATCCGAGCTGAAATGCCTGGTGAGGCCAAGACAGGACGCTGACTTCCCGCAAAGCCCAAGTGAGCATGGGCTGCCTTGGACCCCGTGACTTTACTTCAGGTCCAGAATTGCTGAAATGGAAGCTGCCTGCAGAGAAAAGGCCTGGATCATCTGTAAAACGCATCTGGTGTGAAGAATGCAATTGCAGCTTCCTAAATTGTAAGGCGTCATGGACTGTTTCACACCTGGGTCAATCCCAACGTCAAGGATTGGTGTGCAAACGCCGGCCAAGCAGGTCCCACCACATCCCTTGACCGGGCCCGTTCCAGACCAGCAGAACTAGGAGGATGAGGGAGGGAGGCTAGAGCTTTGCCGCTAGGAACTAAAGCAGCGGGCTCTGAAATGAGCTCTTTACACCTCTCTTTCTGTTCCAATCAAAAATGTCACCTTTCAGCTGGGTTAACTGGACTCATGGGCACCCATGGCCGAAGTGACCTTCGTCATCAGCATCAATACGGTGCCCACCATGCAGACACAGAAAACGCAATGCAGCCAGGACACCTGTTCCTCTGGGGAAATGGCACTGCTCTGTCAGTTAAAAAATGAATGGGATGTAGGAGAGGAGAAATCACAGGTTTGGATATGGCCATATGACACATCTTAATAATATTTTCTCATTGCTTTCTCATGAACACTGTGCCAAGTTGCTAAAAACAAACAAACAAAAAAAAACCCATTGCCTAGAAAAGGAAACTGAGACTCCAAGAGTGTAACCAATTCCTCCATGGTCACAGAGCACCCCTATCATTTCCAGGTTAAAAGCAGCTCGTCGGTGACATCCAAAATGTGTCATGATGTGGCCACTGCCCACAAGGACAGCACAACAAGGATTAAAGCCAAGCCCTCCTTCTTCCAAAACCCATGTTCCAGTATCTGTTGAAGGAACCAAAACACAGCTGCCAAATAAGCAAGCGAATGTGTTTCCTGGATGGCTCAGTGGTAAAGAACCCACCTGCCAATGCAGAAGCTGTACGAGACTCAGGTTTAATTCCTGGGTTGGGAAGACCCCCTGGAGGAGGAAATGGCAACCCGCTCCACTGTTCTGGACTGGAAATTTCCATGGAGAGAGGAGTCCATGGGGTCACAAAGAGTTGGACATGACTGAGGCAACTTAGCACGCACGAAGGCAAACAAGTGAATACAGATATTTCTACCTCGCCATGCTACATTCTTAAATGATGGGATAAACAGGAAAAAATATTTCAACTAGAACAAGGGAAAGGAAAGAACCAATCGAGGTAATTGGACAAAGTTGATAAACAACCAGAGTATTCCAGGTATCACTCGCCTGGATCCAGACTGCACTACGAGGATTATTCCAAAGACACATGTTCGGGGTACTGACACCTCTTGGGACATATGGGCTCAGGGAGACTCTACATCCTGGCCCGAAAGGGAATGTGAGAAAGAACACAGCAGCCACTCACTTCCCCAGGTCAATGCATGCCCTGCTCAGCTCTGCTTTTCTGATGGGAGCAGGGGGCGCTCCCCACTATAATAGTAGTGGGGCCATTTCAAGGCTGATCCCTCCCCTGCTCCACTTCTCACCACTGATGGTTGTGACCTGATATCCTGTGCCAGGGCCGGCCTCCAGTTACCAGGCACAGAGCCTCAGCACCAGAAAGCTGAGTGCCCATCGCCAGGGGGAGTAAATGCCCAACGGGAAGCCTATCAACCCTTTTGAAGCCCAGAGCGGACTTGACCAGTGTGGATGGTGGTAGAGCTTGGGGGCAGAGTGACGCTTCAGCTGTCACTGGGTATGGTCCACACTTCACACTAAGACTCAGTCCCCATATTATCATCTTCCTCTCCACCCCAACCAGCCTGGACAGAGTTGACTCAGCCAGCTGCTATCAGGGTGTTATGAGTAGCAGTTGAGAGTGGAACAGATCACCCACCTTCACATCCCAGCCTCCAGCCATGACCCGATGTGACTCCTTGATCAAGCTGCTTCTTCCCTCTGTGCCCTGGCTCCTCCTCTGTAAAATAGGGATTGTTAGATTTAATGAGAAAACCCATCCAAAGCATTCACCCTCTGTTCAGCATGTTAGTGACCATTTTTACCTCCACATTGGCTGCCATACCCTAGATCTTAAGATCACTCAGAAAGTTTCTGGCTCTGAAATCTTAAAATCAAATATCTGACCCCAGCCTTCATCTTCTTAGCAACTTGAATCGCCTGCCATCTTCTGTCTGACTTTACCATGATGCCCAGCCCCTTGAGCGGCTCACCTTGTGCACACCACCTCTCGGCTTAATCTTTCTCTTCATCCCACTCTTACAATCCATCAGATTAACCATTCTCTGGGCCTGTCAGGCTCCTCAGTGCCTCTGGCACATGCCCAGAAGAACCCAAGCAAGCCCTAAACCAACCCTCTGCCCCTGGGGCTGCCCCACAGAGTCCCTCCTCATGTTGGAGGTCATGACCCAACCACTGTTAAAAAAAATATATAGGATCTATGTAAAATAAACAGCCAGTGGGAATCTGCTGTATGACTCAGGGAACTCAAACTGGGGCTCTGTGACAACCTAAAGGGATGGGAGATGAGAGGGAGGTTCAAGAGGGAGGGGACATATGTATGCCTGTGGCTGATTCATGTTGATGTATGGCAGAAAACCAACACAATATTGTAAAGCAATTATCTTTCAATTAAAAATAAGTAAATTTAAAAGTATATATGCACAGGATCTAGGGGAGGAGGAATCAACTGGTTTGGAGGTGGCCATGTGCCAGACACTGTGCCAGGCTCTTAATATTTTCCCACTGCTTTCTCATGAACACTGTGCCAAATCGTTACAAAACCCCACTGCTCAGAAAAGAAAACTGAGGATCCAAGAGTGTAATCAATTCCCCCATAGTCAGGGAAACACCAATGTATTATCCTATCAACACACCTTGGTTTCCCAGGCCAACCCCTCCATCACTCTAAGATCAGCTCCACTGTCCTCAAGAACCAGTCCCACAGCAGAGTGCTTGGCTTCCTGCTTCCAAGTGACAATAGAGGGATTAGGTATAAACTCTCTCAAAGTTCTGTGTCACTGCCTGTGCATTTTGAAGCCGCCATCTCTTTTTCTCAGGTCCTCCTCGGGAGAAGAGGGACTTGCTTCCACCCTCCTCTGCACCAGGCATCACTCTTGAGTCTCACCCATCAGTTATCACTTCTATATTCTGTGCTTCCAGGCTTCCCCTTACCAAACACCCCTTCCCCTCAGCATACACACATGCACAGGCTTCTCATACTTTAAAAAGAGAAGACAAATCCCCCTTGACCCTCTCTCCTCGACTCCTGCCCCTCACAGAGACAAGCTTCTCCAAAGAGCTGCCCACACTCCTCACCCCGCTTCCTCACCTCCACTGGCCATGAAATTACTCTAAGAAGGTCAATAACGAACCTGCAGCTGCACTCGACCCTCTTCTAGTCTTGCCTTCTCCCGGCTGCTAATTTAAAGTTCCATCAGCTCTGACTCTACCTGCTTAATAGCTTTTAAATCCTTCCCAGTTCTCCATCCCACTCTGTGTTGTGTTCTGGACTTCCAAATTTGTCCAGAGATTCTAATCTGGCCCCTACTCCATGCCAGGGAGGGAAAATGGGACTGTTACTCTCCCGACTTGCCATTCCGACACCGTTCCCACTGCCTCGCGGGGCCACACCTGCACTACCATGCCCGTGCACAAGAAAGGCCCTTTAGGACCTACAGCGGTGACCTTGAGGGCTAACTAAAGCAAGGTGACCGGGAATCTACATGGACATGAGCTCCCCTCAGTCAGGGCACATATTCATTTCCCTCTTTTGAAACAAAAATAATGCTTTTAGTAGGAGAGAAAGTAATTTTTTTTTAACTTTCAGAGGAAATTCATCAAATGTGGCCCAAAGTGGAATACTTGTATAGAGTAATAGAAACATCTTTTCCAGGAACAAATTGTATGCAGTCGTTTCTTGAGATGGTTGTCATACAGAAGACACCACTTAACAGAGATGCTGTGAGAGGCAACTTCCTTAAGAACCAGATGCCATCTCATAGGATATCTGCAAGTTCCGAATCAACGGGTCCATCCCCCTTCCCATTGCATGCCCCATTGTTAGTTCCAACCCTCAACCCTCAACACTATGACCTAGACAGATGGGGCAGTCATGATTATGCTCCTTTCCAGATGAGAAGTCTGAAATTTTTCAAGGAAAGGGGACTTTCCTTAGGTCCCATGTCCAGGAGCAGAACTTGGATTGGAACCTGGTCTCTTACCACTGTGGCATGGGGTGTCTGGACTCCAGGGTCCACGTGGTCCAATATGAGAAGCCCTTTAGGAGCTAGGCTGTCTATGACTCAGCACAGAGGCTGTGATGCCTGCAAAGGCCTGGAGGCCACAGGCAGCCACACAGATGTGTGACGAGCAGGAAGGTGAGGCAGAGGAGATGATGGAAGGGCCCAAGAAGAGGAGTAGGGATGGGATGCCCCCAGCATAGGATGCTCAGGATGAAGGAGGAAGCAGGAGGAAGCAGAAGCACGCGCCCTGAGCGTAGCCCCATGGGAAATAACCTCACACTCCCTGTTCTAACCTGAGAAGCACTGAGTTCCTCTCTGAGTCAGAAAGTGTTCTCACCAGAGACATTCCGTCCACCCTAGAATGCTAATTCTAACCTTGATTTCCCCACCATCTTTCTACTGATCCAGTTAATAATTCCACATCATTGGAGGCCTCTGGTGACCTGGTTAGCTCCAAGGTAAAGGACTCCCAACTTCCAAGTCAATGCACAATGTCCTGACATGGTCAGCACAGCCTGCAGTCCAGCATGGACCTGCCTCCCTCACCAACACACACACACACACACACTTTACATGACATGCTTTCCCCGAGTCGTGGTCTCAGAGTCAATGAATGACCAGATTCTCCATGCACCCACTCAACTTCAAGCTGAAGAATCAACTTCAGTCCTGCTTTCCAAGCAGCCACAGACTCATGTCTGTCCAGTCCCCCTGAGATGTCCCCCTTTCCCCAGCCCCTACATTCACCTGGGAGGGCTCAGGACCTCCTCCTCTCTCACCTGGAATGTGTCTCCCTGGTTCTCCCCCAATCCCCATCTGCCCCTCCTCATCACCACCCAAGGTCTCTGGAGGGGCCTCTCTAAAACAAACCATAACCATGTAACTCCTCTGTTTAACCTCCTTCAGGTCCACTGTCCTCAATATAGCCCAGGCCCCCCTCATTATTTACAACTCCAAATCCCAACCCTTCCGCATGCTACCCACTGAAGGTTAGTCATACATCCATTCATCTACTTAAATGTTTATTGAGTATCTCCTCCACTCCAGGCACAGTTCTAGGCACTTGCAATAAATCAGAAACAATGACTCCTGCTGCCAAGGAGCTTACATTCTAGCTGATGGAGAAAACAAAAAGTAATCATCATCAGAAGTTTGTTGATCATATGGTATGCTAGGAGGCAGTAAGTGCTGTTGGAAAAAAGAAGATGAGTGATGGAGGAAGGAAATCTAGAGTGCGGGGAAGTGAAAAGTGTCAGCTAGGTCATCAGAATCACCCTGACTGAGAAAAGGACATTGAGGCAAAGACTTGAAGCAGTTGGGGTTGTGAGTCTCAAGCATGTCCAGCGAAGACCAGGCCAGGCAGTGGGAAGAGCCAGTGCAAAGGCCCTGAGGAGTGCTGGGGAAACAGCTCAGAGGCCAGCATGGACAGAAGAAAGTGAATAAGATGGGGAGGAGCAGGAGATGCCATCAGTGAGGGTGAGGAGGCCAGACCACTCTCCTCTGTCAGCCCGCACCCTGCACATCACGAGCCTTTTCTCTAACACGTCACTCACAGTTCTCCCAGGAGGCTGTGTGCTCTCATGTCTCAGTGCCGTGCTTGCCTTCTGATGCCACACTTGACTGACCACCCATTCTCCTGTGCCCCTCCAAGAGCTCTCACCATCCCATTCCCTCTGCTCCCATTTTCCTTGACCATAAAAAGTCATGACAGCCCAAAACACGCTGAAACGCAACCACCCAGCTCCCTGTCTACACAAGCCCACTCGACCAAGCTCTTCCAGGACAGAAATCCTATCAGCCCTTTCCTCTCTCTTTCCCTTGGAAGCACTACGGGGCTGGCTACACAGTGAATGGACAGAGACAGAATGGGCTGCAGGAGCGTAGGAGACAGGAAAGTCGGAAAATACTGCTTTGCCTGAAAACTGAGATTCTCTTGGTGGAACACACACCTCACCTCTTTGAAACTCAGTTTCTCTTTAAGATGAATATGACCATCACAGCTCCAGAGTCAGATATGATCATCCAGAGTCATTCTGTCAGTTAAAAAGAGGACACAACTTACAGAATAGAACTAACCAAGTGGCCAAGATCATTATTATGGTTCTGGGCATTATCTAGAAAATCCTTTGTGAAAGATAAACAGGCCTCTGCTTCCAATTGTGTCCAGCTGTGTTCCCTGTGTTCCAAGAGAGGCCACGCTTATCCCACAGGAGGACTATCTTGTGTGATTTGTGATTTGTTTGCAAGACTCAGCAAGAGGAGCCTGACTCCCTGTGGAGAAGAACCCCCTGGGTGAAGAATTAGGAGGGTCCTGCTATTGACCCATCCACAGCCCAGTCCAGAAGACATTGTCTGTTTGCTGTGGGAATGCCAAAGACCCCTCCCCCAATTCAAGGCTACCCCCTCGAATTGTCAAAAAGGCCTTGTGATAGATAGAGCTCCTGCATGCCACAAGGCAAGTGTTTAAATCTTTTATAAGACAGTCAATGGCCTTTATAAGCCCTCAGACAAGAATTACACTGTGTCTGAGATGGGCCTGAAAGTCAATGGGAAATTGATCCTGTCTAGCTGGTGCTGTTTCAAGGAGGAGACTTGCAGGCTGCCCTGGGGACAAAACGTGCCATCTCCTGTGTGTCCCCGGGGCCCGGCGCATCACGTACTGAGAGTACTGAGGTACTGAGGCCCATTTCCGGGCAGAGGTCCAGGCAGCTGTAAGGTCCCACCACAGGAGGACCCCAGAGGGCATCGACAAGCGTTAGGGATGGTTATGAAGCGAGTTTACCTTTCCAGGACCGCTCTGATGTCACTGCCTGCACCCCAGGCGGGAAGCAGACAGATGATAAATGGCCACGGAGCTGGCAGCAACCATCAGTGGGGAGGCACACCTACAATGACTTTGCTTTGCTAATAACCCCATTAGCCACTGGATCAAACAAAGTGCCTGTGAGGCTGCTGTAGTTACTTCTCTGCCAAAACCCATTGACCTGACCCATACTATCTGCCAGGGGATGCCAGCGTGGGTAGCAAAGAACCTCTGCTGGGATTAGAGGAGCCTAAGGGTCCTAGGGTGCCCACTCTCCCCTCACACAGGCCTGGTCACCCCAAAGATGGCTCCTGTGTCAGGCAAGTGGATGGACTTTGACAGGGAAGTCAAACAGCCCCCCTCCTGAGAGGTGGCAGAAAAAGCATCCACTTTGGAGTCAGACAGACCTGGGGTTTGAAACCTGGTGTGATGACTTCCTAACCAAGGGACCTCACAGAAACCTTTACCTGCCCGGGGGCCGGTTGCTTCAGGTGTAAGCTGGGGAGGATTCTGTCTCGGGGGCAACTGTGATGATGAAATGTGACGGCATATGGCATGTGCAGGGCACGGAGCAGACCATCAGTGGCTCTCAGTTCTGCCCAGCAACCAGCACTGAACCCAGAACCGAGGAGGCAGGAGGAGCCCTCTCCCAGAAGCAAATGGCCTGGATAATGCAAGTGTTGGCCACACAGTCATGGCTGATTCTTTGCGACCCCATGGACTGTAACCTCCCAGGCTCCTCTGCCCATGGGATTCTCTAGGCAGGAATACTGGAGTGGGTAGCCATTTCCTTCTCCAGGGGATCTTCCCAACCCAGGGATTGAACCCAGGTTTCCTGCATTGCAAGTGGATTCTTTACCATCTGAACAGCAGGGAAGACCTGCATGATGCAACGACCAAGGCAATGCATCCTCGAGCACTGACTAGGAGCCAGATATGAAAGCCCAGGGCTCGCCATGCATCATCTCCATCCTTCCTTGTCCCAATTTTATCAGTCAGAACCCTGAAGCCCAAGGAGTTTTAGTTCATCCAGCAAAAGCAAACACTGAGGATAGGTTGATGGCAGACTTATCCACACCAGACGCCCTCCCAGGGATCAGGCTACCAGCCTGAGCAAGACAGATGCTGCTCCAAGGTCAGGCTTGGGGCAAAGCCCAGACAAGAATCAAGGCCGGTCTCCTGCTGCCAATGGCTGGACCCTTCTCTGTCCCCTGCCATCTGTCCCAACAGGAAGCACTCCTCAGAGTCACTGCCCACCCACCTCTAAGTGTCTTTTAAGTTCCTCCTGACCCACCAGCTTCTTTTACAGTTGAGGTTGTGTTTCTCAGGGCCTCACAGTGAGCCGGGAAAAGGAGCTAAAACCTTGAGACGAGACTGATAGAATTTCAGGTAAGGGCTGCTTCCTTTGTGGGCTGCTTGTTTCCTGGAATACTGCACTTCATCTCCCACCACTGTGCTAGCCAGCCAGGTCTATGGTGATCCAGCAACCCACCATGTGCTGCAGGAGGTGGGTGGGAGGTGAGGGTCTCCGTGCCCCTGAACCATTCAGAAAGATCTGCATAGCCCACTAGGGAAGCTGCCTCATCAGGTTCAGATAAAGGCTTGGAAGGGAGCAGCAGGCCAGCATCTCTGCTCCTCTTTTTGGTTAAGTATCACCATTGGTACTAAGATGGCCAGGTGTCTTTGAACTGAAAGGAGCTTTATTTCAAAACCCTTCAGGGTGCCACAGAAACAATCTTTTTCCACATCAGCAGTCTACTCAAGGCAGGCTCAGCCAAGAAGAACAAACTGTGCAGGCGGCTACAGAGGGGGAGCCAGGAGCAGTGCAGTGGTGGGCTTATTAAGGATGAGGCCAGACGGAAGAGGACAGCAAAGAGCAGCCTCCCTGTTGTCAGACAGGGTCACAGATACACACTTATGAGCAGCTGGAAATGCAGCTCCTCAACCCCACCAAGTGCAAATAACTGTAGGGCCAGAAAGGGTCTACTGTCTGATGAGTGAGACAGCACAGATGCAGGCCAAGAGACACTTAGCTGTTCACATTAAGTATATGGTGCAAGTGGCTTGGACCTCAGCCTCGGTGTTTCCTACTCAGAAAATGGGCATAAAGCAGAGACTCAAGTGCTTAGAGGTGAGGTTTCTCTGCTGTTATAAAACTGAAAACTGTGTTGGTCACTTGGTTGTGCCCAACTCTTTGGGACTCCATGGACTGTAGCCCACCAGGTTCCTCCATCCATAGAATTCTCCAGGCAAGAACACTGGAGTGGGTAAGCCACTCCCTTCTCCAGGGGATCTCCCCGACCCAGGGGTCAAACAAACCCAGGCCTCCTGCCTTACAGGCAGATTCTTTACCATCTGAGCCCTGCATACAAACTTGCATTCATTTATCATACAGATACTGAGCGCTAACTATACACCAGCACCATGCCAGGTGCTGGGGACTCAGCTATGCATGGGAGAGGCTTGCTCCCTGCCTTCATGGAATTTGAAATTTATCATGGAAAACAAAGTTGGAAGAATGCAATTATAAGAGGGATGGTGGTGGTGGCCTGTTGTGCCCATGAGGCCAAGAGAGGGGGTGGCAGGAGCTCTGAAGATGGCAGCGGAACATCTGAGAGGCTAGAGAAGTTAGTCACATGGCAGGTAGACTGGTTAAATACATGAGAGTTAGGCAAAGAAATAACTATATTGAGGATAATGGGAGCTGGGTTTCTAGTTGTCAGAGACAGGATTTACAGACATGGAAAAGATGAGAAGTCAAAGTACTGAGGTTCTAAACTGAAATTGAAGGTATTGGCATAAATTCATCTTTTTAAAATCTCTACAGAAATAGGGACTTCCCTGGTGGTCCAGTGGCTAAGACTCTGCACTCCCCATGCAGGCGGTCTGGGTTTGTTCCCTGGTCAGGGAAAGGGATCTCACATGCTACAACTAAGACTTGGCATAGCCAAATAAATATGCAAGTAAAAATAAAACCTATACAGAAACAGCTATGGAAACGTGCACAGATCAGTTGTTATCAACCAGAAGTCATTTTGTCCCTTGGAAGACAACTGGCAACATCTGACGATATTCCGGGTTGTAACTGGTACACAGTGGGAAAGGCAAGTGATGCTGCTATGCCTCCTTTAATACAAAGGCTAGCTTCCATAGCAAAGAGTTATCCCACCAAAAATTCCACCAGCATCATGACTGAGAAGACCTGATATAGATATCTGTGTGTATACAAAAAAGTGGGTAGATGGGTAGATGGATGGACAGATAGACATTGTATGTGTGTATAGATAATCATATATAGATTTCCTAGCTCAGTTGGCTGAGTCAAATTAGAAGCAATGACAGCCCAGTAGCTATGAACACATCCACTGCCCAGATCTCAGTTTCTAAATACCATTCTTTACTAAAAGGAACCAGATGTCCCTAGAAAAGATAGCTGCTTCCAGAACTTGGGCAGGAAAAGTACAAGATGAACTTGGAAGATTTGTTTTCTGCACCAGAAAGTAAAAAGGCCTCAAAGATTGATGGGAATATATTCAAAAGGGCACAAAGAGCCAGTGTGATGAGTCTCCTACTGGTCACATTTAAGACAATGTGAACATCAAAACAAATAATAATAGGGACTTATTTAACCCACTGGATAAAATCTGAATCCATGAGTCCATACTGATATGAACAATAAACTAACAAATTAGAAAGAAGGGGAAGCTCTCCCTTACAGTGGAATACCAACTAATAAACGTAGAAAAATTATGACAATTAAAAATAAAATCACCATTTGACAACCATCATAATGGTATTTAAATCAAGAGGAAGTATCTAAAGATTTCCAGGTTAGTGGGTGGGGATTTGATGAGGAGCAGGATATCAATATTGCTCTTTACAGCATCAGACTTTACTTGCACCACCAGATGCATCCACAATTGAGCATCGTTTCCACTTTGGCCCAGTGACTTAATCCTTTAGGCAGCTACTAATAACGGCCTTCCACTCTTCCCCAGTAGCACACTGGACAGGACACCTTCCTACCTAGGGACTCATCTTCAGGTGTCATACCTTTTTGTCTTTTCATACTGTCCCATGGGCTTCTCCAGGAAAGAATACTGGAGTGGGTTGCCATTTCTTCCTCCACTGGACCACGTTTTGTCAGAACACTTCACTATGACCCATCCATCTTGGGTGGCCCTGTATGCCATAGCTCATAGCTTCATTGAGTTACCAAGTTCCTTCGCCACAACAAGGCTGTGATGCCTGAAGGTGATTATCCAGAAAGAATGAAGCAGCTGGGCCAAAGCAGAAATGATGCTCAGTTGTGGATGTGTCTGGTGGTGAAAGTGCAATGCTGTAAAGAACAATATTGCATAGGAATCTGGAAGATTAGGTCCATGAATCAAAGTAAATTGGATGTGGTCAAGCAGGAGATGGTAAGACTGACCATCAACATCTTAGGAATCAGTGAACTAAAATGGATGGGAATGGGCAAATTTAATTCAGATGTCTATTATAGCTACTACTGTGGACAAGAAACCCTTAGAAGAAATGGAGTAGCCCTCATAGTCAACAAAAGATTCTGAAATGCAGTACTTGGGTGCAATCTCAGAAACAATAGAATGATCTTGGGTCATTTCCAAGACAAATCATTCAACGTCACAGTAATCAAATCTATGCCCTGACCACTGAGGCTGAAGAACCTGAAGTTGACTGGTTCTATGAAGACCTACAACACCTTCTAGAAGTAACACCAAAAAAAGATATCCTTTTCACAACAGAGGACTGGAATGCAAAAGTAGGAAGTCAAGAGATACCTGGAGTAACAGGCAAGTTTGGCCTTGGAGTACAAAATGAAGCAGGGCAAAAGCTAACCACGTTCTGTCAAGAGAACACTGGTCATAGCAAACACCTTTCCCAACAACCCACGAGATGACTCTACACATGGACATCGCCAGATGGTCAGTACCAAAAACAGATCAATTATATTCTTTGCAGCCAAAGATGGAAAAGCTCTACACAATCAGCACAAACAAGATCTTAAGCTGACTCTGGCTCAGATCACAAACTCCATATTGCAAAATTCAGGCTTAACTTGAAGAAAGTAGGGGAAACCACTAGGCCATTCAGATATGATCTAAATTACATCTTTTATGATTATACAGTGGAGGTGACAAATAGATTCAAGGGATTAGATCTGGTAGACAGAGTACCTGAAGAACTATGGACAGAGGTTCACAACATTATGCAGGAAGCAGTGACCAAAACTATTCCCAAGAAAAAGAAATTCAAGAATGCCAAGTGGTTGTCTGAGGAGGCTTTACACATAGCTGAAAAAAGACGAGAAGTGAAAGGTAAGGGAGAGAGACAAAGATATACCCAACTGAAGATATACCCAATGCAGAGTTCCAGAGAAAAGCGAGGAGAAATAAGGAGGTCTTCTTCAGTGAACAATGCAAAGAAATGGCCACTCATTTCCACCTATTAACGTTGCTAAATCTCTTCCAAAATGAGACCTCCCCTTTGATTTTTGCAACTTTATGGTCATAGTGTGAACAAAGTACATGAAAAAGATTCATAGGTTTTCTGAAGTGAAGAATTCTAGTGTGACTCTCTCAGCTGAGCCTCAGTGTTTTGATCCTGTGGTTTCTTTCACTGAAATTGAGGTGAGAGGCAAACAAAAATACCTCAAGATTTCGGATCAGATCACATCAGTGCTGCTAACAGATGGAAGGCAACAGAATGCAACAAGGTCATTTGCAAAAAGAGAAACCAAGTCTTATAGAGTTGATGCATCTTATTCAATGTCACACAGCCACTTTATGGCCCAGCTGGGACTTAAAAGTCCTCAACCCTGAGTAATCAGGATTCAGAATGCCTCAGCCTAAAATCATTCACATAGAAGGGTTTGCAGTCACTAGACTGTAAGCTTGCTGGGGGCAGGTCTGAACACAACCTCCAAGCATTTAGCCTAGAGTTGGCACTTGTAGGTACCTAGTAGGCATATTTTAGGCAAAGATACTAATGAGGTCCAATATTCAGTGGAATTTTAAAAACACCTATAAAATGTCTCTTTTAGAACACTTTCATTTGCATTTAAGACAAATTTCTATACAGTCTAGCCCAGACGGGCCCCGTGTATGTATTTACCAAACAAAAGATGACTGGTGCTGTGATAATTAATCAGTTGGCATTGACTGAAGCTCTTAATGAAATGAAGCATGAACTGTTTGAGAAAGCAATTGAAAACCATCATACATGCCATGAATCATCTCTTGAATGCACATTTATTAAATCAGAATTCATAACTTTGATATTTTATCTAACAGGTTTGTTACCCTTTCGAGACTCTATTGGTGGATAAAAAGACAGATGTTTCCGGAGCTAAATTGGAGGAGGGATGGGGGAGGTAGGAACCAGCCAGACATCAATTAAGGAGAGCAGGCAGCAAAACGCCATTATCCAGTGTTTGGGTTTCGAGCTACTGTCTTGAGATAAAATTCAAAGAAACCTTTGCAAGTGAAAAAGGCATGGAGACAGGATGCAATACCAAGGTTTCTGGGGTCTGCCTGAGAGCGGGCAGATGCTGTGATGGTTCAAGAGGCTGTGATCAGTTTGGGGGGGTCGCAGATTTGATGGTCATTAAGCTTGAAGCTTAATGTCTTGAAGCTTCAGTCAAACAAGAGTCAGACTAATGCCAGAACTTATTTTCCCTTCCTGAGGGTGTCAGCGAGCTGGAGGGGGATCAGAATACTCTCCCATTTTCAGGCTCTTCAAAGACACCTGCTCCTCTCAGTTGAAGCAAATATATATCACATCAATGTCACATCCAATGACTATTGTCCCAGGCACCTCTTTGGGTGATCAAATGAAAGCGGATTGGGAAGCATGTGAAGATGTTTAGCTCCTTTGACTGTTGGCGGCAGTAATTGGCGGATCAAGGTGACATCGTCCCCCACAGCTCACAATTGCAACACTTCTTAGAGTCTCATATTCACAAAAGGACCTAGAATCCTTACAGGCAGCCCTCTTGTGCTGAAAGTAAAGGAGCCCTTCCCTTTTAACTGCTTTGACACAATGTAGCCATTCTCCTCCACAGCCTTTCAAGCCCACCCTTTTGCCTGCTAGAATCAGGGTCCAGCTGCTGATTGACATTCCCCCGGAATGTTCTGGCACTTTCCCCTGCACAGAACAACGCACATCTAAATGATAACTTTTCTCCCCTGTAATCTGATTAGATTTCTGTAACTGCAGCGATAGAGCAATCCCAAGGGTGAACTTGAACATCAACACTTTTAGAGGAAAGTAACCATCTCAGTCATACACGGTAGCAGCAGCTTCTCCCTTTCATCTGTGTTAAACAAAGGACATTCAATTCCAAAGCCAAAGGAGGAGAAAATGTACATAATTTGTGTAAGGCAAAAACTGCCAATGCATACAACAAACACAAGCTGCCAAGCTCTCTCATAGTTCTTGCTTTTTAAGAAAGCTGGAAACTAGGTGTTCTGTGGGGCACACGGCATCCACGATTGAGATCAACTCTTTGTGCTCAGATGGCAGCGGGGCTGGGGAGGAGCCGCAAGTAACACCAACATCGCTCCACCTCAGTGGTTCTCAAACTGAAGTGCGCATCTCAACCACCTGGAGAGTGTGTAAAACTGCAGGCTGCTGGGCCCCATCCATGGAGCTTCTGACTCAAGGAATCTGGGGTGGAACCCAAGAATCTCTTTCTAACAAGTTCCCAAGGGACGCTGATGGTGCTGGTCCGGGCACAACAGCAGTCTGAGAACCATGGCTCTTAGTAAAGCCCCGCTGGCAAGAAAAATGGTACAGATGAGCCCGTATGCAGGGCAGGAGTAGAGACACAGACATAGAGAATGGATATGTGGACACAGAGCGGGAAGGAGAGGGTGGGGCAAACTGGGAGAGTAACACTGACATATATTTCTCATGTGGGAAGCAGATAGCTAGTAGGAAGCTGCTGCGAGTGTATAGCACAGGGAGCTTAGCTTGGTGCTCTGCGGTGACCTAGAGGGGTGGGGGGGGGGGTGCGGCACAGGGCTCCAGGGAGAGGGGATGTATATATTCAGGTAGCTGATTCACTTTGTTGTACAGCAGAAACTAACACAGTGTTGTAAAGAAATTACACTCCAATAATGAAATTAAAGAAAATACACACACACACAAACACACACACATTAAAAACCATGCTACTTTCTATAAGACAAGATGGAATTCATGGGCCTGCCAGCCTAAGTTCTCATTTCGTTTTAGCAAATAGACAGTTTTGCTTCACAGTTGACACTTGAGCAACATGGATTGGAACTGCATGGATCCACTTACATGTGGATTTTTTAAAATAGTAAACATGCGTGATTGTGCTAAGTCGCTTCAGTTGTGTCTGATTCTTTGTGACTCTATGGACTGTAGCCTGCCAGGCTCCTCTGCCCATGGGATTCTCCAGGCAAGAATACTGGAGTGGGCTGCCGTGCTCTCCTCCAGGGGATCCTCCCCACCCAGGGAATGAACCCACGTCTCTTGTGCCTCCTGCACTGCCAGGCGGTTTGTACAGTATGACACAATCTTTGGTTGACTGATTCTACAGATGCAGAACCACAGATACAGAGGAACTGTGTATACAGAGGGCTAACTGTAAATTATACTCAGATTTTGAACTACAGGGACGATTGGTACCTCTGACCCCTGTGCTGTTCATAAGTCAACTGTATTTTTTTTTAATTTCTCCTTTGTTATTTTCAGTTATGTATCAGCACTTGGGAAGAAGGAGATGGCAACCCACTCCAGTATTCTTGTCAAGAGAATCCCATGGACAGAGGAGCCTGGTGGGCTGCTGTCCATAGGGTCGCAGAGTCAGACACAACTGAAGCGACTTAGCATGCATGCATGCACTAGCGCTTGAGTTTATTAATATCTGCAGTGAGACAGATCCATCCTCATGGCATGGCTCTTCTTAGGATCACTAGGAGGAGGAAAGCCGCTCAGAGGTCCCCCAGACCTGCCAAAACACTGGGCTCCAGAGGAAACAGATCAGAGAAGCTGAGACACTTGCCTGAAGCCACAAAGCAGAGAAGGAGCTAACCCAGGGTTGTTGACACCTGACTCAAGCCCTTCCCTTCAGCTCAGCCCAACCACTTCCCTGAGGTCTATGTTCAAAAATGTGGCTGATTCTAGCAGAGGGATTTTCCATTCACAAGACTGCACCTCCCTAGACCAGTGGTTCTCAACCCTGGTTGGCTATACTTCAGGATTCTCTTGGGAATGCAAAAAAAAAAAAAAAAAACCTACAACAACAGCAGGCCCCGCTTCAGAGATTTTGATTCAAACTGCTCTGGGATGGAGCCCAGGCACCGAGTATCTTTATAGCTCTCCTGGTAATTCTTAAGTGTACTTGAGCTTGAGAATTGCTGCTACCGAGATTGCAGGCTTCTCAAAGGCAGAACATGCACTCCCCACACACAGCTTCTCAAACATTGGTGGGCAATGGATGGACTCCCTCTCAGTAACAAGGCCCCAAGAGATTCTTAGGAAATACACGAAACTCTAGAGCAGCCTCTGCTGCATCAACTGGAAACAAGTTAGAAACGCATAACCCTCAGTCCTCACCCCAAATGAAGTGACTCAGAGACGGTGGAGGAGGCACCCAGCAATCTATGTTTTAGCAAGCCCACCAGAGACCTAGATGCTACTGACGTAAGTGACCCCTAAGGACTTCTGATAGAGGGACTTAAAACTGGATGGAAAAATTTAGTGAAAAATATAAAACCAAAATTACAGTCTATTCGAGAGTCAGGACATGTTGCCCAGAAAGGCAGTGGTGGGTAAGGACTGTGGTAGGAGTTTCAGGTGGGGGTAGGCAGGGAGGGCAGGCAGAGTCTGGCTCCACTGGAACAGATGCTCCATGAAGGGAGGCGGGAGAGGAGGATGGAGAAGTCACCGGGGCCCTGAGGGCAGACACAGGGATGGCGGGTGACCCATGTGTCTAAGAGAAGGGGCTGGGGACAAGAGCCATCGCGCAGGAGGGCGAAAGGCCATCGCCAAGCACACAGGGCAACGGCAGGTCCTTTGGTTACCATGAGAATACTGTAGGGAAGTGAAGCCAGGAACCAACAAGGGGTCCTGGGAAACATACAGACTTTGAAAGTGAAAAAGTGAAAGTGTTAGTCACTCAGTCGTGTCCAACTCTTCAAGACCCCATGGACTGTAGCCTGCTGGGTTCCTCTGTCCATGGAATTCTCTAGGCAAGAACACAGGAGTGTTCTTCCCTTCTCTAGGGGATCTTCCTGACCCAGGGATCGAACCCAGGTCTCCTGCATTACAGGCAGATTCTTTACCGTCTGAACCACAGGGACTTTGATACCCTCAAAATCCTGGCTTTGTAGCATACTAGCCACAAGTCCTTGAACAAGGGACTGAGTCCTCTGGATTCCATGTTCATCGTCTTGGAGGTGAGCACAGTAGCTACCTAGTGAGACTGCCAGGAAGTTACCCAGTGTGGAAGCAGCTAGCACAGTGCCTGCAAAGTGGGCACTGCTCCAGCATGACTGCGGTAACAGTGTTCCAGGTGAGGAAGCAGCACCCACACCCACTGTCCTTACAGTGAAGGGAAGCACACAGGTAAATGGCTCGCAAGTGGCCCTGCCAGAGGGGAAAGCAAAGGTGGAGGGCCTTAGCATCCTTCCTGCACCTCAGTGCTGGGTTCCCGGGCTTGCCCACACATCTCTCTTTCTCTTGGGTTCTCCTTGAGTCCAGGTCTACACCCTGAAAGGAGCGAGCCATGAGTGAGGAGAGACAGGGATGCTACACCCTCTCTGAAGTCCATCTGGCTTCATACGGGTCCAGGGCCACCTGCCCTGCTGATGTGGGGGAGTCAGGAGGTCAGCACACCGTCACCAAACTGCTGTTTCCCCAGCCTCCGTGCCCAAGAATGCTGAACTCAAGGTGGCCAGCAGGAACACTAACAAAGGGATATGTTTTTTTAGAGTATCATTTAAAATATGTACATACAAAGTAAAAAAAAAAAAACAACTCCACCTAAAGAAATTAACTTGAAAGCAGACAGAAGCTGCAAAAGGCTTTCTGCCGTCATTCCGAGCTGAAAGGGCCCAAGCTGCCTTTGAAAACAAGGCAGCAGGTGCCCGCAGCAGGTGCGCTCACCTCCCTCCGAGAGACGCGAACACAGCAGTGGCCCCACCGCTTACTGATCGCAGCCCTCAGGAAGGGAGCACCCCAGTGTGGTCCATTCGCCAGGCCTGGGGAGAGCTGCTTTCCCATAGTCCAGGACCACTTTTCTTTAATCCAGAAATTAGTAACTACTCACTGTGTGCCAAGCCTTGTGCTAAAAACTGAGGAACAAGATGAAGAACAGGGAAAGGGGGCTACTCCAGCCAGCCCTCAAGAGATTTACAGACTAGGCTGCTGGAGACCACTGCTCTCGCTGAATCCCCACAAGAACACTATTAGGTGGACAGTGCTGTCTTCCCCATTCTTCTGATAAGAACAAGTCCCTCCTCCACTTTCTAACCCTCAGGAGCTCCATCAGTAAAACAAATGACTTGATGAGATAAACTCTAGGGTCCCCTCTGGCTCCATCTATGCTTCTAATTGGGTCAAACCCTGGTTTTCAAAGTTAAAACACAGTTCACTGACCCTTGGACAACACACTCTGAACTGCATGTGTCCACTTATATGTGGATCTTTTCCAACAGTAAATACTATAATAGAATACTATTATAGTATAGTAGCATATTAAAACGGAGAAGGCAATGGCACCCCACTCTAGTACCCTTGCCTGGAAAATCCCATGGACAGAGAAGCTTGGTAGGCTGCAGTCCATGGGGTCGCTAAGAGTCGGACATGACTGAGCGACTTTGCTTTCACTTTTCACTTTCATGCATGGAGAAGGAAATGGCAACCCACTCCAGTGTTCTTGCCTGGAGAATCCCAGGGACGGGGGAGCCTGGTGGCCTGCTGTCTATGGGGTCACACAGAGTTGGACACGACTGAAGTGACTTAGCAGCAGCAGCAGCATATTAAAAAGCAGAGACATCACTTCACTGACAAAGGTCCATATACTCAAAGCTATGGTTTTTCCAGTAGTCATGTATGGATGTGAGAGTGGGACCATAAAGAAGGCTGAGCACCAAAGAATTGATGCTTTTAAACTATGGTACTGGGGAAGACTTCTGAGAGTCTCTTGGACTGCAAGGAGATCAAACCAGTCAATCCTAAAGAAAATCAACCCTGAATATTCATTGGAAGGACTGATGCTGAAGCTCCAATACTTTGGCCACCTGATGTGAACAGCCAGTTCATTGGAAAGGACCCTGATGGTGGGAAAGATTGAAGGTAGAAGGAGAAGAGGGAGACAGAGGATGAGATGGTTGGATGGCATTACCAACTCAATGCACATGAGTTTGAGCAAACTCCAAGAGATAGTGAAGGACAGGGAAGCCTGGCATACTGCAGTCCATGGGGTCACAAAGATCCCATGGGGTCACAAAGAGTTGGACACGACTTCCGACTGAAGCACAACAGTGGTACCACCACAGCTGGCTGAATCTGCATACATGGAGGAACCATGGACACAGAGGGTCAGCTCTAAGTTACAGGCAGGTTTTTGGATGTGAGGAGGGTTTGCACTCCTAACCTCCACGTTGTTCAAGGGTCAACTGCATGCAAGTTCATAATCCTTTGGATGTTAAAGCCAATCCATCCAATTCTGTCATTAGAGACCCAGAGAGGGGAAGGGAATTGCCTGAGGTCACACAACAAAATTGACACAACCGAGACATTGAAGGTTAGGTTTCTTAACGCTGAACTCTTTACATTTTTAAACCCAGACATATACACACACCTAAACACCTGGAATAGTGTCATTTGTCTTAGTTCTTTTTTTACTGCTAAGAAAAGCAGCACTAGAGGGAGAAAAAAAACGCCATCTTCCACCCATACTCCAGCTCCACCCACTCCCAGCCCAGTTTGGGTGCTAAGGGTGCTCTCTGCTGCTTTGAGGGGGTGCCCAGGGGAACCACTGGGAAACTTAACCCAGTCGACAGAAATCTCAACCCTCCCCAAGGCAGGCAAGGGGACCAGGGCTCATTGAAGTTTAACAGAGAAAGCCGCCTCTTCCATTTCCCAGCCACAGACAGGGAAGGAGTAAAAAAAGAATGCTGTAAATCAGCTGCCACATAATCACTCTTTTTGAGAGTTTGCTTGTAATTAGTCTATATTCATGGTGCTATATGGGTAGAGGAATCTGCACCCAAAGAAACTCTGAGAACCAATGTGTTTGCTTCCAGTGAATGATGTACAGGAACCATATGCCAAGTGACAGGCAGCTGGGTTCCTCCCCGAGGAGAGCTGTGAGAGAGCCTAAGGCCATTATGTGTACATACACATGCCTTGATACCACCTCTCCTGCTTCCCCTGGACACGCGCCACCTTGGAGGACACCTGTTGCCTATTATTTACCACCATAGCGGATGCGTTTTTCTGTCTCCACTGTCTGCCCAATTCCTGGAACAAGGTTCACGTTCAAGAAATATTTGCTGGCTGATTCAATGAGTCAAACCAGGTAATTGGGAGGTTTTCTATCTGTCGTGTAGGTTGTATTTTGTCGGGATTTTTTTTTTTTTTTTTTTTTTTTTGCCTCTCCACTATGGCCTAAGATAATAATTCTCAATTCTGTCATCAAAACCATATTCAGAAGCTGATTTGATGAGTGGGGATGCAGTCTGGGTATTTGTGGATTGATACAGCAGCATCACCCAGGGAACTCTGACAATGTACTGATAACAGGAGCCACACTCCAGATGGTCCCCATGTGGAATGATCTACAGATTTCTCAGGTAGTGGTTCTTTAAACTGTGGCTCCTCAGAAGAATGGCCTCAGCAGCACAAGAGTACTTGCTAGAAATATGACTCCTCGGGCCCCCTTCCAGATTTACTAAAAAGAATCCCCATGGATGTTCTTTTGGGTTTTTTCCACCCAACAAGCCCTCCAGGTGAGTCTGGTATGCCAGAATGTGAGAACCTCTGCACCGAAGCAATAGAGGCCTGCTACTTTTTCCCTGAGACACCGGACCCCATCATGGGGAGAGGGGGCAAGGTTCCCCACTTTCACTCCAAGTCTGAGATACAGAATGTATTGCTCAGGACTGCAGGAGCCTTGGCAGCTCCAGGGCACCTGTCACTGTTCTCCCGTTCTAAAATTTGCTACATCTGTACATGCACAAGCTAATAAAAATGTCTTTGCCCCAGGTTGAGAGCTTCATTATGCACAGTCAGGTGCCCTGATTCTTCCCAATCTTCTCTCGCCAGTGCCATCGCATGCACAGCAGGGCAGGCAGATGGATATCCTAGCTGGTCCCACCCCTGCCCTAAGCCAATCAGGACACCCCAAGCCAATCAGGATGCCCCGGGCCAATCAGGACAGGCCATGCAGCCTCCATCACCTTCCACTGGCTCTCTGGGCAGTTCCTTCATCCTCAGGCTCCTGCCTCTTGTTCTTTTCATTCATAGTCTACTCCCCTCACCTCCCAGCCTCTGCTCCAGTCTCAGGAGCCTATACCCTGTGTTTGGAACTTTATCCAAAGGCCAGCCTCCACCAAGGGACCAAGTCCCACCTGCTCAGCCTCAGGCAGAAACCCCAGGGAAGCTCAATGACTTGCAGTAGAGACAAAGGGTTGAGGGGTGGGGCCCCCTCAGAAAGACCCAGTGGAAGAGCAGGGCCAGCAAGAGGAGTTGATAGTTCTCCCAGGCCCTTGCACAACGCATATCAGGGAAGGAAAGCAGAAGGGAGGCTGCTCCCCAGCATAAATGGAAGAGCACATGCATTGCTCCATCCTATACTTGGGCTCTCATCTCGAATCCAAAGGGACAAGTGAGGAAAAATGCAAGCATAATACATACTTAACTGGGCAGCGTGACTGGGAAATCTCAAGACCTTGTACTTGGAGGAACCCCCAAGCCAATGGAGGAGGCCCTTGGGCTGGGAAAGCATACAGAGAAAACAGAGAGGAAGCACAGAGAAAGATAAAGGACCAAAAGAAGCTGTGACAAGGGCAGTCAGAGAAAAAACAATGTAACAGCTGACATCTGTCCAGCCGCGCTACGTGCCAGGCACTAGGCCAGTGTGTTCACCCTCCAAACAGCCTCACAAGGAGGCTTCTATGATGGGAACCACAGCAAAAGAAACCTGACCAAAGACACACAGCAGACGGGAAGGTCTGTATACGATTCTGTGATGGTGGCCCTGATCCTGATGGTTCTCTGGTCAGTATCTCTCACTCCAGTGCAAGCCCCTCAGTGCCTGGGTCTCTCTGAGCAGAAAGGCATGAACACCCATCCCCACTATGTTGTTGCAGGGATTAAATGCATCAACTGACTTGTAGAACTGAATGCAAAGCCTGAAACCTAGCAAAGCTCAGTCAGCACTGGTTGTGAAGAGAAGACAGATGATGATGACAAGGAGATGTTGAGATGTTTTCATTCACTAGATAAGCCTCAGCTGCCAGCCAGACCTGGCATCTCATCAGCATTCAGAAAGCCTGCTTGGTTGAAGGCGTGCAGGCAGGAAAGTAGGTTTGAAGATCTGTGGAGCCCCAGTTTAAAGATCTGCCCCCGTCTTCCCCTCTCAGGGGCCCCGAGCTCCATCAGGATCTGGCCAGCCTCACAGAGCATGGCTGACACCTCTGCCACTGGCAGGACCCATGTTAATGCCCTCATCTCATGTGTGCGGTGTCTTCTCCCTCTGCCTGGCTCCTTCCTTGAGCCCTGCCTTCAGGGAGATGTTTTCATCTCAACCAGGAATCATCAAACAGCTTCTTACCATGACAGAGCCTTGAGATCACAGCACAGCGGCAGAATCAAATCCCCCTGCAGGGGCCCCAGGAGAAGGTCAAACTGCCCTCCCCACCCCCAGTAGAAACACTCTCGGACTTGCAGCTGGCTGAGACGACTGTCAATCCTCGCTTGAAAAACAGAGGTAATGAGCGCTCCCAGCTGGGTGTTGTAAGCAGTAAGTGAGCAAGGGTGTGAAGGCTCACCCTCCTCCTCCATCCTTTAACCACGCAATCATGGGCACAGATACAGTTTCACTTGATTACCCCACCATCCAGCCCAGTGAGCTACCTCCAGACTCCCTCTCCACCCTGGTCTGGGCCACGGGACACTGCCCTGTCCGAATGATATCACTCAAGGTCCATCCCATGGGAGATGCCGACAAGAGATGGGAGTGCGGAAGAGAGCGGAGCGAGGCTGACTCCCAGCTCTGACCCCAGCTGCTCTGGTGCTGAAAGCCTCGGCTCCCGTCCTGGCCCTCATCTGCACTGACAGCTGCTTCTAGGTCCTGGAGCATCCTCTCCCGTTCTCGTTCAGGTCCGGGATGGTAAAGGCTCTCCAATGCTGTCCCAAAGCGCTTCCCTGTCCCTTGCTAATTTTCCCTTAACCATCCCTAAACTGCTATAACTAGTCCACTTATTGACTGATCGATTTTTCCATTTGCAGGCACCATCTGCTTCCTTCCATCTGCTTCCTTCAGAGACCCTGACCAATGGCCCAGGCTCCTCTCTGGGTTCACAGCATTCGCCAGCATTAGAAGCACATCCTTCAAGACTCCCCATTTCCAAGAATCCTCACCAGATTGCCCTTAAAATACACGTCTGGACTGACTTTCCGCACACCATTTAGCCTGTGTCATCCTCTCCCTCTCACTCCGGACATCAATCCATCCCCAATACTCTGCCCACCAGCCCAGGGCGGGTGCAAGCTCTCCCTAAACCCCCTCTGTGCTTCCCTCAACAGCTAGCACAAGTCGTATGCTCTCAGAAGAAGTTTGAGAGACCAATAAACATTCCCTCCCTTGCTCACACCCAGAGAACATCACTTCAGCACTTCTGCTTGAAACACCAACGGTTTTTCACACTGACCTTTTCTCAGTCCATGACTCTCAAGAGGGGCTGGCCTGGGCATGTGCCTGCCATGGTCTCTCCCCCACAGTCCACCAGGGAATGCAGAGCAACACAGAAGACTGAGCCTCAGGTAAGAACATCTGTCCCATCCCCTCATTTTGCCAATGGAGAAGTGGAGACCAGATTGCTTAAGGGATTTCTCAAAAGCCACAGGTGAGTTCATAGGTGGAGACGGACCAGCCCCACTGCCTTCAAGGAGCCCTGGCACTCGGTCTTGTAGAGAGACCCTCACATATCTTGGCGCTTCTTTGACGAAAGTGCCCAGAAATGTGGTCTGGAATTTTATGAAGCTGGAGAAATAACATGCTGCAGCTTCCTGGAGGGCCTGATCTCTGCCAGGTTTCAGGGATGAAGAGTAAAGCAAGTAAGTGCACGCAGAGCCAGAACTAGGGCAAGGGCAGTGAGGCACTAGGCTCGGGTGCAAACTTTCAAGGGGCCAAAACATTCGGTAATCAAGGTAAAGAATATCTTAATGTGATATTTCTTGAGATCGAAGTTCATGCCAAGAGATCCATGACAGACAAACTATCACAGTTTTAAATAAAGATCAGATCTGCTCCTGCACTGGCACAAGCCTGCCTCACTGGCCTCACCCTAAACTAACCCTCTGGCCATTTCTGTCTCTGCCCAACCTCTCACTCGGGGCATACAGCTCCTTTCCATCCAAGACTGTCCACGCCGTCAGCCTGCAGCAGGAATTTTCTGCACCATGCCAGTCAGCGCCCATTCTTGAGTCAACTACCCACGAGGCTGTCAAAGGACTTCCAAGGCAGTGTGACTAATGGAATGTTTGTGATTGAAAAGTGAGGAAAGAGCTCTCAGCAATCCGCTGTCCTTAATTACATGGAGCAAACACCTCCTCAAGGACAGCCACGGAAGCCTGTGTCCATCTTTGCTCCCAGCCTTCTTTCCTGCCCACTGCTCAGCACAGAGAAGGAAGAAGCCAATATCTGCTCAAAGAATAAGCAAAAAGACCCCCAAGTCCACCTGCCTAGGACTGTGGGACTATGCCTGACTCTGTAGCATCAATTTCTAATTTATACTCCTGGTCCCAGATTCCTCTTATAAACCTGTGTGCTGTGTTCATTTTGAAATACCAACGTGCTTCCAAATTGTGGATCAGCTCGGGAGAGGTCATGCCTCCCAGTGGGCCTCCAGTCCAGTGTAGGGGAGCTTCAGGCCTGAATGGACACTGACTTCTCAGGGGTGGAGGCCAGAGGGCTGGAGGCCCAGATCATCATATGGGGCACAGTGTCTGTTCCTGGTCCTTTCCCTCCGTGAGCCACACCTTCCTCCCCTTCTGGCCTCCCTGCCTCCAGTCTGGCCCAGACAATTTCCCTTCCTCAGAGAAGTCTTTGCCAAGCACTTCCAGGCCCCGCCTTGACTTCACAGAACGACCCTGGTATTGGAGGCCTTCTCTGATCTCATCCCCCTCACCCAAACAGATATGCTTCTGAATGTTCCCTGGATTGAAATCTCTGTACAGATTCAAGGACCTCTGCAGGCAGACCTGTCTCTTGTCCAGCACAACCCTCATCCACCCCCTGGGCCCATACCCACTTCCACACACACACTTTCTCTCTCTCATTCAGGTTTATCTAACATCAGTTGAAAGCCTACTGTGTGCCTTGGAGAGGGAACAAACAGCTTCACTGAGAACTTATCACATGCCAGGTCTTTATTTAGTCTCCTTCCATCTTGAAATTCATTTCATCCTGTTGTGGAGACATTATTATTATTCCTAGTTATTATAATTATACAGTTATAATTATTTAATAACTGTATGCATCACATGATATAATAGTATAATATAATGATGTAATATAACATGTGCAATATATATAATTATATTCTTCAATGATAATAATAATTACTGGTTGTTATCATTACATATTGAAGTTAAGAGAAGCCAAGAGAGGCTAAACAGCCAACCTGGGGGAACTCAGCATTCACCTGGTCTCCTAACTTTCCACTACAGCCTCTAATTCCCTGTCCGCCTGTCCAAACTCAGCCCATCCAGACCACAGCCCATATCTGCACGGCTGCTATCTGCGTTCACCGGGGTCTACCAGGGTAAAAGGATGGTGACACCCTCCAACAGGCTGTGAGGGAGACTTGGCTAAAGCACCTGTTCACATAGGTGTAGGGAAAGACACCAGAGATGCTCAAGACAGGACCCCAGGGCTTGTGACCATGGGGAGGGAGGGAAGGGATGTTCCCAGAACTCAGAGCTAGAACTGGACAGAACGGGCTGTGTTGCAAGGGGTTCCGTGACTTTATGTCAATAGACGCGGTCAGTTCTTAGGCTCGCGTGGGCAGGGAACTCACTCTCCTCCCATCCCCCACCTCCTCTCTGATCCCACCATTGACCAAAATTGATAGGAAGCCAGAGGGCAACAGGGCAAAATGATGTTCCAGAAAGATTAGTCTCCCAAGCCAGAAAGCCAGGGGCATCCACTACTGTCTTGGTGAGAAGTAGTCCCCAAACCAAAACACAGTTCATGGAAGTCCCATCAGCTACTGAGTCACTGCAGGGTAAAGTCAACTGGACCATCCTCTCACCTGAGTCCTTGGCCATCAGGCTCCAGTCTGGAATCACAGGTTCTTTATCTGCCACCCATCCCACCTCCCCCTGACCCTCGGCTGGGGAGGGCTCTTTACCTTGAAGGTGAACCAAGCCTCATTTCTTTGAGGTCAGAGTCCTCGGTGGTCTGCTTCTGACTGGGTTGCCACAGTCAGGCTGGCCAGGACTTTGGGATAGGGAGTACTGGGAGGTGCCCCAGCAAACCCCCTGGGCTCCAGGCATAAACTCCCTGCCCACCTCCTGTGCTGTAGCGGCAAAACCCAACTGGCCATGGCAACTGAGGTCACTTTCCTAGGGTCAGTTCAGTGACCCCCTACTTTGCCTGCTGGTTTAGCAGCACAAGGAACCCCAAAGTCCAAGAGATGTTTTAGCTTCCTGTTCCTAAAATCAAGCTGTGTTTCCTGGTGGAACAGTTCTTTTCTTGGGCACTGGGACCTCTCAGTTTAGAATCATAAGTTCTACTCAGAATAGAGCTGTGTTTAAATAAATGACCATACTTAACTCTCAGTACAGCCTTGTCAGATGAACACCCATTATCCCAGTCTGTGAAGGGGAAGACAGAGGCTCAGAGCAAGGGATTAATTTTCCCAAATGAAACACAGAGGTACCATCTGGCCATTGGTATGGAACTCTAAAGCTGCCTTTACGGGACTTAGTCCAGGCTAAGACTCCAGTCTCCCAGTGCAGGCGGCTTGGGTTCAATCCTGGTCAGAGAACCACATGCCACAACTAAGAGTCCACATGCTGCAACTAAGAACTGGCACAGCCAAATAAATAAAAATGAAATGTTTTAAATAAAAAATAAGGTTGCCTTCAGGCTGGCACTGGTTGCGTCCACCTTGCAAGTGAGAGATGCATATGTGCATGCCCAGACAGAAAGACAGACAGCTTTCTGGACTTTTAGGTGCCATAATCCACCTCCTTCCCTGCCCTTTCATCAGCAGGCCCCACACACTGCAGAACCATGTGAGCAAAACATTCTCTGTATTGTCTGCCAGGTGCCTAGTGCCTCAGGATTCCTCTTCTGGACTGATCAGACTCAGCCAATCACTGGAAAGAGGCTCCTGTTGAAAAAGCTGCAGCCCTCTTCGGCTCCCTGACTGCACCTCTCCCCCGCATGCTGGGAGGTCAAGACGGATGAGGGCGGGCGCCTCTCTGGAGCCAGGTCTAATCAGAGATACAGCTTCCAGATGAATCACCTTTGCAAGACCTCCTTGCCATGCCCCTTTGAATTAAAAGAGCTCCCTCTACTAATATATTAATTAAAATGAAATATTAATAAACTGACCTCTATTATTTATCAGCTGTTTGGGGAGAAAAGAAAAATATCGAGATCCAAAGAGAAATCAATTTCCCTAAAACCGCCCTTCCCTGAGCAGACTGATTCGTGTCACATAATAAAGAGATAAGCTTATCGGCTGCATCAGTTCAAAGACGTGTGCTGTAAATGTTGGTTTTGAACCAATAAGAAGATTATAAGCACTGTCATAAAATATCTTTCCGGGATGTAAATTATTCAAAGCCCTCCGTGGGCAGACACAGTGTCTCATGCCTCAGTGATCCCCGTTCTCTGCAATACATTTCACTTATTAAAGTCAGAGAGGGCCTCTGTTGATAAAGCCCCCTAAATAAATGATAACCTTCATCTCCGTCTTCTAAATTATTTCCATGACTAGAATTCGGAATGTTTGTGCCAGAGGTGCCAGGAAGTACTGCCTTCTTGAGTGATGGGTATGTCTTCATTGGGAAGCTTGGTTCAGGTAAGGGCTGAACCCCTAGATTCTTGGAGCCGGGAAGTGGCTCCAGTAATGCATACAACCCTGGGGGCTCATCTTCACAAGGAGGGAAGGGGTGATGCAAGATGCAAGGGACAATATGATGAAAAGGCCTGGACCCCTAACCTGCCTCGCTAGTCAGGCTGAGTTGTTATCCAACCTGAGTGAGTTGGACAACCAACTCCAAAAGTGAGTCTCTTGTTACAGGGAGGTGGGTATAATATGTGTGCCCACCAGGCTCATAGCAGGTTCTCAATCAATGTTAACCAGGTCAATGACCACGGTAGGGACCTCATGGGGAACACTGCTCCTCATGCCCTCAAGACCTCCTGGAGCCTCATTGAGCTTCCTGGGCTACTCTGCCTGCCCTGGCAGGTACCTACAGCAAGCCCATCCTGGACTCATCTCTGGCCTTTGTTCACGTAAAAGTCAGATCATCCTGCGTGCATGTGTGTGTGCTAAGTCGCTTCAGTTGTGTCTGACTCTTCACAACCCTATGGACTATAGCCTGCCAGCCTCCTTTGTCCATGGCATTCTCTAGACAAGAACACTGGAGTGGGTTGCCAGGCCCTCCTCCAGGGGATCTTCCCCACCCCGGAATCGAACTTGAGCCTCCTGAATCACAGGCGGATGTTTTACTGCCAAGCCACCAGGGAATCCCCGGATCATCCCTGTTCATTCTTTAAGGCCCAATTCAAATGCCACCTCCTCCATGAAGTAGCCCATGATTTCCTCACTTGGGTTCTTTCCTTTTCATCCTTCCTCAAATGTTTATGGCATGCCCATCCTGTACTAAGCACTGACTACAGTTCTTTCCAGGCAACATCTTATGTAATTTTCATTACTACCCTGCAAGTCCTATTGCCCATATTTGATAGAAGAAACATTAGGCTCAAGGGATTAAGTGTCTTGTTCAAAGTCACACATTAAGTAAGTGAGGCAGCCAAGATGCGAACCAAGTTTGGCCAGAATCCAAAGCCCATGCTCTTTCCTTTATTTTCCATTCACTGTCCTGCTGCTGGACTCAGAGCTCAGTGCTTCCTGTCTGGGCTTCATTTACCCCCTGCTCATGCCTCAGTTCTACGAGAATGGGCCCGTATCCCCACAGCATCATTCAGCCTCCCACATGGAGCCCTCAGGCCAGGTGTGGCACAGGGCCCAGAGCTTGTCGTGGACACTCCATCTGGCTGGCAGCTGCATCTGGACTCCCAGCTGGACCAGCCCCCAGAGCCTGCCGGCCACCTCCAGTCCAGGCCCAGGATGACAGCAGCAATCACGTCCGCTTCTCGCACTTCTCCACTCACCATTCTACGCCTCAGCTTCTTCACCTAGAAACTGGGGATAAAGAGAAGCACCTATTCTAGCTGCAGTTGTGCAGATCAAACGAGATCACAAACGTAGAAGGTTTTGAACAAGCTTGGCACATAGAGCTCATAGTATCGCTGGGACCTTAAAGGTTTCTGAGGACTTGGTTCTGACTCCCTAGTCATGAGCTCCCCACACAGCACTGAGCATTGTGCATCCTGAGAGCAGAAAGCCTGTCATACAGTAGACAGTCTGGGGATTGTGAGTTGCTGGTAGATTCTTTCATGCTATCCAAAGCCCTGGCTAATTAGCATTGGGTGCCACTGCATGGGAGACAGGAGGGGGCTGGGCTGTGCAGTCAGGCAGCGGGTTGATCCTGCCTGTGACACCTTCCAGCGGGCAGTCCTGGAGGAGTCACTCAATCCTCACCTGAGCCTCTACTTTCACATCTATAAAATGGGGCTTCAGGACAGGACTAAATGCCAAAGCTGCTGGGGCTCTGTAACTAGAAAGAGAATATGTCCCCAAAGTGTCCAGTGCAAACCAGGGCCACCGCGAATGCTCACTCCCTTCCTCTCCTCACTGATTCCTTTCCTTTGTCTTCTTTTCCTTACCAACTGCCTACCTATGGGTCTCCTGTGACTGCATCTTTCAGTATGAGGATCACTGATGAGGCACTATTTTCCACTGTCTGCCTGTGTGTTCAGGGTTTCATGTGTTGACCCATTAATCACCTTGACCTTATCTTTCCTGGGCGGGGAGGGTGGGGGTTGGGGGGTGGGGGATAAATGCTTCAGAAATAGGGATTAGAGGCTGCCTCGAGTGACAGCAGCTGTTTCGACAGGTCCCATAAATGCCCATGGAAGGAAATTCCCATCAACCATGAACGAAATATTTGGCAAAAAGGAGATCCCTAAACCAAGCTATAAAACACTTGACTCCCTCCATGGTATGCAGGTTATATCCATTATTCTCACCCAGTACTTGAAAAATAAAATGGTGGTTCATTGTGATGATACCAAACCAAGAAATAATTGCCTCACAAAAAAGTTTTACATGCTCCCATATGCACAACATATAACACACACACAATAAAACATCCAAGAACTGCTGGCAGTGTGTACAGAAATTGCAAATTTCCTTGAAAATGCATCCGAAATAACGGGTACTCTGAATTACCTACTGTCCGTAACACAGACAGCATTTGATAAATTTTGCTCCCAGAGCAATCCTGCCTTGTCAAGAGATGACAATCAGACATGCGAAATAAGTGCTATGTATGAATTTTGCAGAAGTATCACTTTGGGAAAACAGAAACCAAAACAAATTGAGAAATCATATAAATAATTACTCTGAGCTTCAACTCTAACATGAAGAAGGAAGAAACATGAGCAGAAATGCTAATTAATATGACTGTTTAATTATAGGGGCACAAATTAATAAACCGGAGTCACTGCAGCTTTCCAGCAGGCAGCTCACCTCTGCATGTGACCTCAAAGGTGTGGGCACAGTGGGGAAAGGCTTCGGTTTCCTTTGCCAGGTACCCAGCTGGCATGGCATCAGGAAAGAGGAAGGCTAAGCCCCTGTGAGGAGGATCCAGTCCTCCCAACCCCCTTCTCTCTGCCCAGACACCATGGGCCCTCATCAACATTAGCAGGGGCCAGCATCCACCATGGCACCTCCTCTAATTAGCACATCATTCCTCATGCATCGACGAGGGCCCAGCCACAACTTGCTGAGGACAAAATGCACACCAACATGACTAAGGGGCAGGATTTCTTAAATAGTTACTGTACGCCAGGCTCTCCTTCATACTGTTATCATTTCTAGTTTCCCAAAGTACCACTTCTGAAAACTCCATGTTTGCCAATTGCTTTACATGTCTGATTGTCAGTTCTTGACAAGGCAGGAGGGCTCTGGGAAGAAAAAATGCATACCAGCCTCAATCAGGTGGATGGTATAATCTACATTAAAGCCATCATTCCATCATAGTGCTGGGAAAACCAAGGCTTCAAACATCAGCTAATCTGATTCTGCCAAAACCACAGGACTGAAAGACAGAAGTTTCTGGATTTAAAACTCTGGGCTTTTGAATTCAAAGTCTGTGCACTTTTAAATATAGTAAGCTTCCTTCTAGAAAGCAAAACTGCTTCCATCTCTGATCTCACAGTTATAGCTTTTATTGGATCTTTTTTTTTTTTTCATTCAGTAAATTCACTCAAGTACATACTATATGCCAGCTTTGGACTATGTTCTCAGAATACAATGGGGAACAATAGTGGATCCAGAACCTACTTTCAAGGAGTTTACATAAGCAGTAAGGGAGAATGATGTAGATAAAATAATCACATGGAGGAAAAAAAAAAAAAACAGATTTCCCAAGCTTTCGATCAGGGCCACAGAGAAACAGGGCTAGGAGGACTTAACAAAAGTGAGGGTCGACTGGTCAGGAAAACCTCCCCTGAAGAAGCAATGGCTGACGAGTGATCTGAAAGCTGACTGTGAATATATAATACATACACAGAGAGAAAGACATACATGAATATAGAAGAATTTTCTATACTTGCTCTCTGGTTTCTTCCTATCCACTAACTCCCTCAACCTGCTCCAACCTAAGGTGTCCTCTGCTCCCATTCTGACGTAGAAGTTCATGTGATAAGTTTCATGGACATTTTCAACTCTCAACTTACTTGAGCCTTCAGACATTGTAGACAGAGTCGATCAGTCCCTTCTCCTTGAAATCATCTCCTCCTGCCTCTGACTCAGAAATTTACTGGTTTTCCTCCTATCTCTCTGATTCTCCCTGAAAACTGCCATTACTTCAATATTCTCCTCTAAGAGGTCCTCAAGCCTTGATCTTGGGCTCTCTTATTTCATATACAAACTCATTCATGCCACATTATTCACACTCTGCTATATTTCTACCACAGCATTAGTCTACTGTCTTCTGTCTCAAATCTGTGTCTCTAGCCCCAACCTTTCTTCTAGACTCCAGATCTGTGTTTCCAAACTGCCTGATGGACAGCAGACCTTGGATGTCTCAAATGCACCTGAAACTCAGTGCGACCAAAACATCTTGGACCCCAACTCCATCTCAGCACCATCTATCCAATTCAAAAGCTAGAACACCCATGATCTCTTCTCTTCTCTTCCCTGCCTCATAAGATAGACTGAATGATAGCCCCCAAAGATGTCCCTGGAAATGGTGAACCTGTGTTACCTTCCTGGCAAAGGGATATTGAAGATGTGATGAAAGAATCTTAAGTATCTTCAGCCTCAAGACGCAGAGATCATCCTGGATTATCAAGGTGAGCCCTAAATGTAATCACAAGAGTCCTTACAAGAGGGAGGCAGAGGGAGACGTGGTAACAGAAGAGGACAGGGTCATGTGATGATGGAAGCTGAGACTGGACTGATGCAGCTACAAGCCAAAAGAACCAGCAGTCACTAGAATATAGAAGAGGAAAGAAACAGATTCTCTCCTGGATCCTCCAAGAACCAGCCCTGCCAAGACTTTGATTTCTAGCCCTTTGAGACTTATTCCTACTTCTGGACATCAGGACTGAAATAGAACAAATTGCTATTCTTTTAAGCCTTAAGTGTGTGGTAATTTGTTATAGCAGCAATAGAAAATGAATACACTCTACTATAACATATATACTACCAAGTCTTTATTTTCCTATCCAAAAGTTCTCAGATGCATCTGCCTTTCTCCATCTCTATAGGCCCTTTCCTGGAAACAATTTCCAAAATCTCTCAAATGGGCAGGTGCCACAGCCTCTGGCTTTCCGTGGTTTCCGGGATTTAAAAAAAAAATTGTTGGCACGGCCCACATGCACTTGCTTGTCCTGGTCCCTGTCTCCCATCTCAGGCTTATCTTGCACACCAGAAAATGCTGGATTTCTTTAAGTCCTGGGAGGATACTAATCCCTTGCCCACCACAGGGCTTTTGCACAATCTTCTTCCTTGGCACGGAATGCTTGTTAACTTCAGATCATAGCTGAAATGTGATCATAGTCTTCCTGATCTCCCAGACTGGATCTATCCATCATATACAAAGAGTGCAATTTTACATTAACATGCCAGATTATAAAATTAGACAATAGGATGGTTTACATCTAACTCCCCAGCAAGGTAGCAAGTTCTGAGAGAAGAAGGTGAGAACAGGGTAATGGCTGGTTTTGTCCACCGCACCTGCAACACACCTGGCAAAGAACAAGTACTCAACAGATACGTCTGAATGACTCCCAGGGCCAAGGGGAGTGTCTTTGGGCATCTACGTAGATAGGGTTGGTGGTCTCAGTCCTTGGCTTGTCCCCTCCCTTCTAGACATGCAGTTGGAGAAAGGGGCAGGGGGTCCTCATAAGAAGGACCTGACCAGCAATGGCCAAGTAAACTCCAGAAGGAGAACTTCACTCTCCTCAGCACCATCTTCTTCTCAAAACGGATTCTGGGTAGGGTTATTGTTAATTTAGTATCACAGGAGAGAATGTGGTGAGTTTTTCTTTGCCACTTAGCCTATCCTCTCTCTGATTCCAGCCCTGTAAAGTTTCCTTGGCCATTTTTCCTCCAGTTTCTTAGATGAAAGCACTTTGGAAATGATCTAATAATAGTCCAGGGTCTTTAAATAGCTCCCTGTGCCCTGCAGTTCACCTGAAGGCTCAGCACAGACCACATGGGGTTAGAGGTGGCTCTGCACTCAACCAAGGGGCTCCTTTTTCTCTATGTTCTACACTGGGATGCCACAGAGAAATTTTTGTAAAAGCTTTTTGTGAGTAGAAAGAAAAAAATTTTTGTAGAAACCACAATTATGTTATTTGTACCACCCTTTATAAGTACAGATCAGAAAATGGTTCTAGGAGCTTCAGTGACCTGCTCAAGATCACAGACCTAGTAGAGGACAGAATCTGGACTCACATCCAGGACATGGGACTTTATAAGCCATGGAGTGATGGTGTGAGCCAATGTTATCTGTTCTCTAGGCACAGATGAATGAGGTGAAACCTTTGCATGGAGAGAAAACAGCACACCATTTTAATACTGATTTCTTCTAGGTGGCATGGTTAGGAGTAAATTTATTGACTTCTTTGTGATTCTCTGTAACTTCTACAGTGTTCATGCATCAATTGTTGTTGCTCAGTCATGTATTACTCTTTGTGAACCCATGGGCTGCATCATGCCAGGCTTCCCTGTCCTTCACTATCTCCCAGAGCTTGTTCAAACTCATATATATTGAGTCAATGATGCCATCCAACCACCTCATCTTCTGCTGCCCACTTCTCCTACTGCCCTCAATTTTTCCCAGCATCAGGATCTTTTCCAATGAGTCAGCTGTTTGCATCAGGTGGCCAAAGTATTGGAACTTCAACTTCATCATCAGTCTTGCCAAAGAATATCCAGGGTTGATTTCCTTTAGGACTGACTGGTTTGATCTCCTTACAGTCCAGGGGACTCTCAAGAGTCTTATCCAGCACCACAGTTCAAAAGCCTCAATTCTTCAGCACTCAGCCTTCTTTATAGTCCAACTCTCATATCCATATGTTAATAATTTTACTATATTTAGTGAAAATGTACGAAAGTAAACAGGACTTCCCAGGCGGCGTTAGCGGTAAAGAACCTGCCTGCCAATGCAGGACACGTAACAGACACAGGTTCGATTCCCGGGTTGGCAATGTTCCCTAGAGGAGGAAATGACAACCTGCTCCAGTATTCTTGCCTGAAAAATTCCATGGACAGAGCTGCCTGGCAGGCTACAGTCCACGGGGTTGCAAAGAGTCAGACACAACTGAAGCGACTCAGCGCTACTTAGAAAGAAAGTAAAGTATGACTATGAAGTAAGTCAAGAGAATAATGGGAAAGCAGAGGAAGGTGTCCTGTTCACCCTGAGGTGACTGATTCTTTGGAATAGGCTATGAGCCTTGATGATAAAACCAGGTGTTTTTCAAGCAAGGTATATCTAGGGCAGTGTTATGATACTGGGTCACATTTACTCCAGCAGCTTCTGAGACAGGCCAACCTGCTTTGCCAGCTACCGCTTGTGTGAGTCTCCAGTCTCTTAACCACTCTGAGCCTCGATTTAGCTCTTTGTAAAATGGAGAAAATAAACCCACCTATATTGGCTCAGACTTGATTGTAAGTGGTAGAAGCACAACTTAAACTAACTTGGAGTGCGGAAAGAATTCACTGAGTCACATAAGTGAAGAGCTAAGGAAGCTCGTTATGATCACGGCTCTCTTCCCATCTATGAACTTCGCCTTCTCCTCCTCAGCTCTTAAGTACACTCTCCCCTTGTACCTGGAAAGGCAGACACCAGCAGCCTTGCCCCTACCCTCCTAGGTTAGCAAGCCTTGTGGAAATAAAATCTCTCAGAGCCCACGTGCCACGCCTAAGGATGAATCTGGTAGGCCACACTTGAGTCCCATGACCCCACCCCTCTTGCCCAGAACCAATCACTGTGACCCAGTGATTAAGAGTAGGAGAAGGATCTGGGCCAACAGTATTGGGCCCAGCCAATACCTTAGGCCCAGATCCATGTCCAGTAGCCTTCTTCCTGGAGACTCAGCTCTTCTGTGGTGGGTGCTGAACAAGGCAGCCTCCTGACCAAACCAGATGAGGTGAACATTTCCACTGGTCAGAAGGTCCAATTTACGTGTGCTGTTAGCTATTAACGTGTGTTAATTAGCTTGTGCAATGCATTACATATGTTTTGCTAAATAATATTTTAGTACTTAGCAAGGGCGAGAGAAAAATTCTAAAATCAAGGTGACAAAACAAAAACAAAAGATGTTTCAGTTCAGTTGCTCAGTCATGTCTGACTCTTCGCAACCCCATGGACGGTAACACACCATGCCTCCCTGTCCATCACCGACTTCCTGAGCTTGTTCAAACTCATGTCCATCAGAGTCGGTGATGCCATCCAACCATCTCATCCTCTGTCGTCCCCTTGTCCTGCCTTCAGTCTTTCCCAGCATCAGGGTTTTTTCCAATGGGTTAGTTCTTCACATCAGGTAGTCAAAGTATTGGATCTTCAGCTTCAGTATCAGTCCCTCTAATGAATATTCAGGGTTTATTTCCTTTAGGATTGACTGGTTGGAACTCCTTGCAGTCCAAGGGACTCTCAAGAGTCTTCTCCAACACCACAATTCAAAAGCATCAAGTCTTCGGCATTCAGCTTTTTTTATGGTCCAACTCTCACATCCATACATAACTACTGGAAAAACCATAGCTTTGACTAGATGGAAATATGTTGGCAAAGTAATGTCTCTGCTTTTTAATATGCTGTCTAGGTTGGTCATAGCTTTTCTTCCAAGGAGCAAGTATCTTTTAATTTCATGGCTACAATCACCATCTGCAGTATTTTGGAGCCCAGGAAAATAAAGTCTCTCACTATTTCCATTGTTTCACCCTTTTAGTTGCCATGAAGTGATGGGACCGGATGCCATGATCTTCGTTTTCTGAATGTTGAGTTTTAAGCCAGCTTTTTCACTCTCCTCTTTCACGTTCATCAAGAGATTCTTTAGTTCTTCTTCACTTTCTGGCATGAGGGTGGTGTCATCTGCATATCTGAGGTTACTGATATTTTTCCTGGCAATCTTGATCCTAGCTTGTGCTTCATCCAGTCCCACATTTCCCATGATGTACACTGCATAAAAGTGAAAAAGCAGGTTGACAATATACAGCCTTGACGTACTCCTACTCCTTTCCCAAACTGGAACCAGTCCATTGTTCCATGCCCAGTTCTAACTGTTGCTTCTTGACCTGCATACAGATTTCTCAGGAGGCAGGTAAGGTGGTCTGGTATTCCCATTTCTTTAAGAATTTTCCACATTTTGTTGTGATCCACATAGTCAAAGGCTTTTCAATAAATATGTTTTTATATGCAAGATGTTTAATCAGAAAAAAAAAAAGGACCATAACATTTGGGAGGAAACTGTCATGGTGCAAGGTTCAGAGAAAACATGCCTGCGTCCCCTTACACAGACTAAGCCCTTTATGGGCACCAAGTCCTCTCCTTTTGCTGTGTAACTACTCTATGAAAACTGGAGGCAATGCTTCAGTGAAGGAGATGCTCTTCCCTCAACACAGCTCCAGATAAATTAGATATTGAACAAGACACTGAGATCCTGGCAAGAATACACACACAAAATTGGGCCTGGAGCTATTGGGAGATGATAAATTGTCGGTTTCTCTTTAATAAGATTTTGTCTCATCACCATCTCCTGTAAGGGATTTGATAGCTTTTGTTCTTAACCTGTGAAGATTAAAATCAATTCCCAGCTGAAGCTGGAAGCCCCAAACCATACAACTGCAATATATCAATTAATCAATCCATCAGTTGGTCAATAGATCAGCAAGTCCCTATCAAGCCAAATCTTGCTGGGCGTCTGGGGCAGAGAAAGGCATTAGAAAACATGCTCCTGCATATGTCAGAGGAGGGAAGGCAGGCTTCAGAAAGCATTAACTCCAACTTGTCAGGCAGCAGTAAACCTGTTTCCATTAGAATTACTGTGCCAGAGTCCCCACATTCTTACTTGTCTTATGGAAATGTTTGATTTTGAACCCTGGATGCATCCACAGACTTTGACATGCACCTTTGCCCTGTTCGGATGTCCACACTGGCAACATCACTCCTGATGTATCAGCTGGGTGTATGGATCCTACCTATGCTCCCAGGGCATTTCAGAGGAGGTAGAACTGGGGAAGAAGCCTTGGAATAGGGCTCAAATCACACCTCCACCATTTACTACTTTAGTAGTTTTCCAAGGTTCAGCCCTTTTTGGCCCTGGTGTCTTTATCTACCAAAGGAGGAATAACAACATGTGACTTGTAGCCCTGCAAGGATTAACTGTGATCACTAAGGTATGTGTACATGCTGCTCAGCTGTGTTCAATGCTTTGTGATTTTATAAACTGTCACCCTCGGGGCTTCTCTGTGCATGGAATTTTCCAGGCAAGAATACTGGAGTGGGTAGCCATTTCCTCCTCCAGGTTATCTTCCTGACCCAGGGATCGAACACGCGTCTGTTGTGTCTCCTGCTTGGCAGGCAGATTCTTTACCACTGCGCCATCCTACAAGGATTAAATGTGATCACCAATGTAGAGTGCTCAAAATAAGGCTTAGTTAAATGGCCATTCATTAACATTATATTACCATTGGTGGTGACGTTATTTCAAATATTAGGTGGGTTACTCCTGGCTTGGATTTTTTTGTAAGTATTCATAAAAATGTGTATGGGCATGTTTCGCCCCTGGGCTTTTTCTCCCCTCTCCAAATGGAGTTCCTTGCCCTACAGTAATCCTAATAAATTCTACAGACTCCCACTTACATGAAAAATACTCCGCTGGCTTCAGCCCAAACAAAAACTAATTGTCCCCTCGTTTGTCTGTGTGTGCCTTTGTTTCTTCCAGATGAAACATTTCAGGCTCTGTTTTCTTTGTCCCTTGGCGTTTTATAACAACTGACACTATTTGAGTTGGCCACAAAGATAGGGTTTCTCGAAGCAAGGAAGAAAGAGTGTGTGAAGCAAGTGGCTCTATTTGAAGCCACGGCTCTTAATTTCAGCAAAGAAATGGCTGAAGGAGTGTGACAGAGAGGAGCGAATATAAACTTGGAGGTCAGAAGAAGCAGTGTCTTAATTAATCCTGTCTCCCCACCCCTTCCACGTCCTTTGAGCTAAGTGACTCAGTATTTTACTAAACCAGTGCAAAATCAACCATTGTTTTTTCTTCTGAGGATGAATTGGCCTGATTGATAGACATTATTTCCTCAAATATTCCTTACAATGAGATTAGCAAGTTTGAGAGTCATCACTACCCCGGATGACATTGGTGAGGTGGATGAAGGACAGGTAAGTCAGGCATGCTGCAGTCCACAGGGTCGCAAAGAGTCAGACACGACTGAGCGACTGAACAAGGAACAACAGCGATCCTTGAAGGGAGGAAATCAATGGAGGGATTTCATGGGAGGTTCTGGAGAATGCAGCCTAAGACATAAAAGCAGAAGATCCAAGTGTAAGTCCTGGTCCTTCCATCAAGATTTGTGTGACCTGGACTAGGTCTTTCTCTCCATGGTGGCCACCATTTACTCCCCTAAGAATGGGGAGGTTCAGACAAAAGGATCCATAAGTGTCCTTCCAACTCCAGCATTTTCCATGTCGTAAGATCACAGTGCTGTTCCCTCTCCTCTCAGCTGCCTCACCTACCACACCTGCTACTTCTCACTCATCAACAACAGTCATAACCAGTATTTGTCTAAGGCCGACTCTGGGTCAGAGGTCAAGTCCAACACTGTGTATGCTTCATCTTATTTGATTCTCAACGCAACCCTCTGAAGAAGATGCTATCATTACCCCTCACTGATAGCTGAGCAACGTGAGGCTAAGAAAGGTTGAATGACTTCTCAACTAAGAAACGTTACTGAGATTTGAAACCCTGGCCCCAAACTTCTGCGTGTACATGCATGCTAAGTCCCTTCAGCTGTGTCCAACTCTTTGCAACCCTATGGACTGTAGCCTACCAGGCTCCTCAGTCGATGGGGATTCTCCAGGCAAGGATACTGGAGTGGGTTGCCATGCCCTCCCCCAGGGGATCTTCCTGACCCCAGAGATCAAACCAGCATCTTTTATGTCTCCTGCATTGGCAAGCAGGTTCTTTACCACTAGCACCACCTACCTCTAAACTATCACGACCTGGGCTTCCGAGGTCACTAGTTATCTTCTCATCTCTCTTTGTTCATCAGGTCTTTATTCTCTGCACCAGCCTACATCTGTTGTTTGGGCTTTGACTCAGGTCTCTGATGGGAGGCAACATGGGTAACAGAGGGTTCAGAGACCTTGGAGGTGGGCTGAGCAGACCTAAGAGTCCTATCTCAGCTAGGCAGGAGCATGTGCTCTCAGATGACCTCCCCACACCTGGCCATCCTCACCCAGGGCCCTCCTTCCCAGGAGACTATTGGGAAAGCTAAGTGGGATGCAGCAGATTAAGCTCCAGGCACAACTGCTAACATACCACTGAGCAGGGACCCCATTCTTCCCCTATTTATAGCCCACTTTCCTTTAAGACCCAACTCTTGAGAGGTGCTTGTCTGTTTCTGGAATTGATCATCCCTCCTTGAATCACTCCAGGATTCAATTTGTATAACCAAATTAATGTGTGAGTGTGCTGGCCTCAGCCCCCCTGACCATATGAGCCCCTCAGAGCATATATTCCCTTCCTGCCCATAGCCACTGCCCCCAACCATCTTGGTGCCAGGCAAGGAGCAGTTGCCTGGTTAAGCATGACAGGATCTCCACGTCCAGCCAGCACCACAGAGGACCCATCAGTTGCTTCCCTTCCCCAAGATGGGTTCTTTATTTTTGCTGCTGCCAAAGAACTTGCCAGTTTCTTGGCAGCTCCAGAGACGTTTGGGAAGATGGAGAGAACCAGGTGAGGGGAAAGAGCGTGTGTGCAGGCTGATGTCTAATCATAACAATTCTCCAAGTGTCTCCCCCAGCAACTGATTAGGTAAACAGAGATGGGAATCACATCTCAGCATGACAGCTTAAAAGGCACGTCAAGAAACAATTAAAAAGATCTAGAGCAACCCAGTCCTGAGAGACTTTGTCAGAATGAGCCTGCTTACCGTCAGGGCCAAGGTGGCAGCGACACGGCCCCAGAGCCCACTCTCAGGACCTTGGATTCTCAAAGGTGGGAACCCTCTGAGACCTGGGACCGGAGGCTAAGTGATGGCAGAGCACTGGGCCCTTGACTGCTTGTCAGCATTTGCAAAATTACCTGCAAGCCACAGTACAGAACATCAATCTTCACCCGAGCGTGTTACCCTCCAAAACTCGTCAGACCCCAGCTGAGAGGAATAATATTTACAGAGCATCACCCAGAGGGTGTGCTGTCCGTCATTCCTTCAGATAAGCAGTTTTCCAGATTATCTTCCCCAGGGGCCTGGAAATCCTGGGGTGTCCCTGAGGCTCCTGAGAAGCCAAGCCTCTGTCTCTCCCACAGTCCAGAGGACGCAGGTCTTCTCTGTTACACGTGGGATACTGGGGTTGCATATAAGAAACCAATCACCTTTGTAGAAACTGAAGCCGATGCCTTAAAAGAATAAAAGCCATCACGCTAGCCTAGATTTTAGGCTGTGAGCAAGCCAGATGGAGAAAGATCTGCAAGCCTGGGTCACATTCCTTTGCTCTGCCACCCTCAGAATTTCTGGCACTAAACTGAGTTTCAGTGGAAACTTATCAGCCCTCCTTGGAGGAGCCCATGAAACCTCACCATTTGCAACAACATAGATGGTCCTTGAGGGCCTTATGTTAAGAGAAGGAGGTCAGAGAAAGATATCATATGACTTCAATCCGATGTGGAATCTGAAAGAAGACAAACAAAACCGAAACAGACTCACAGACGCAGAGAACAAACTGGTGGTTGGCAGAACGAATGAGGTATGGGGGGCGGGTAAAATACGGGAACAGGATTCTGAGGCACAAACTTCCAGCTAGAAAACGAATCAGTCACGGGGATGCAACAGGACACATAAGGGAGACCGTCAAAAACACTGTAACAACTTTGTATGGTGCTGGATAGTAACGGTGGTGATTATTCCATAACGTGCGAAAATATCTGACTGCCTTAAAAAATAATACGAATGCGTCTATATGCAAAACAGAAATAGGCTCACAGACGCAGAAACTAAACGTATGGTTATTAAAGGGGAAAGGAGATGGGGCAAGGATAAATTAGGAACATGTGATTAACAGGTGCAAACTACTGCATAGAAAATGGACAAGCAACAGAGATTTACTGTATAACAGAGGGAACTTGTTCAGTATCTTGTAATAACCTGTAATGGAAAATAATCTGAATATATATATATATATCTCACTTTGCTGTACATCTGAAACTAACACAATATTGGAAATCAACCATACATGAATTAAAAAGATAAATATAAGGACTCCCCAGTGGTCCAGTGGCTAAGAATCTGCACTCCCAATAAAGGGGGCCTGAGTTCAATCCCTAGTCAGAGAACTAGATCCCACCTGCTGCAATGAAGACCGTAGATCCAGCGCAGCCAAATAAACAAATACTAAATAAATAAATAAATAAATTCAGTGAAAGGAAAAAAATATCCATTCAGGATGCTGTATACCTGAAACCAATATTGTATGTCAAGTAGAGCAAATGAAAACTAAACAATTAATTTAATTAATTAAAATTTTTAAAGAGAATAGCTTATTGAAATTCCTGAAATGTCCCTTTGAAGACTGCTTTCACTGACTCCACGAGAGCATTTCCTATAAGAGCGGACGCGGTCTGAGTGTGTCACGTGACCATGACGGAGCCTGGCTCTGCCAAGACTGCCGGGAACCTTGTTGCCAGCTCTGGAGCCGCACCTGAACCCGAGCTCTTAGAGACTCTAATCTCCACCCCACTCCCTCAGCTATGTATTTTACCATCTTGGATTGCCTTTAGTTTTGTGAGATAATGCAGAATATGTGTATGTTCCCTGCTTTGGAAAAAGAGGGAGACAGAAAAAAAAAAAAAAAAGAGGGAGACTACAATCACAGAAATACAAAAAAAGCAGGCCTCCGAGAAAAAGGAAGCAGCCCAGTTTATCTGGTTGGGCTTTCATCACCCCCTCAAACACATTCTGATTCTGACCTCCTGGGAAATGCACTGGTTTCCTGCATTCTCTGTCTACGAATATGTGCTGGCTCCCAGCATGCTGGCTATTGGAGGACATCCGGGCTCCCCAGACGGATGGAACTCCAAGGCCTTCTCAATGCTGATCCAGCAGCTCAGCATCTGCCTCCTATACCCCCATGATGCTGAAGCCCTCCTCAGGCCCCCAGTCCACACAGCACACAGGTTCCCGACCTTGTAATTCTCCCCCTCCTTGGCTTCCCCAAGGAAATTGAAGACCAGGAGGGTACTCCCATTCCTCTGGCTCCCGGTGCAGCCAGGCCCCCTCCCACTGTTTCTTCAGCCTGAGCCGCAGCTCTGCGGCCACTCCGCACTGAACTCCCAGCTCCTCTCATGGTTAGTCTCTCCACTGCACTCCAGCCTCTGTATGGCCAGGGGGGCCACTCTACAGGAGAGACTTGTAGATGGCAGAGAGGGCCTGGCCTAGAGTCCTGTCCTCAGTTTATGCCACGAAAGACAGGTAGACAGAGCCCTGAAGCATCATTCCACTGTTGACCTTCAACACAAATTTTAGAAATGGGGAAGGCTGTGGTCACTCCCAGTTCCCCCTTCCCCCGCACTCCCTGAGACTTTTCATCTCCAATCTTAAAATATATCTGCGGGTGTGAAGCCCAGCACTTCATTTTGCTGTCATTGGCCCAGCTCCGGCTTCTGATATTTTTAATCCCTGCCCTGAAGAATCCTTACTATATCTTCTGAGAAGAGAGGACATAATCTGGGGTCCCCTGGAAGCTACATTTGCTTCCATTCTGCTAAACTGACTGATGACACAGAGTGAGTCTCCCGTGATAGCATGGTGCACCAACAGAGCTCTTCTTCGTCTTTGCACACCCGTGACACACCAGCAGAACCATGCACACCCACACTGAGCCCTGAGTGAATTTGGAGTCAGAAAGACTTGACTTGCAACACTGGTTCATCTATTTACCGTGTGTGTCTGTGTGCACTCACGTGTGTGTGTGTGTGTCCTTGGGCAGTTTCCTCTATCCTGTACAAGCCACACTGCTCTGAACAATAGGGAATATCATATTTTATTTACTCTACAAGCTAATGAGACAGGTGTAAGGGAGAGGTCCAGTCTAATATGTCACTTAATCGCTTCATGCCTCAGTTTCCCTACCTGTAGAGTAGGAAAACTACATATGCATGGCTACTTCACTAGACTATGTTGAGAATTAAATAAGAAAACGCAACACAGAGCTCAGTAGGAAGCCTAGCTATGAATGCTTATTTATTGTCTACAGTCAGGTCTCTAAAGGATGAAAACTTTCAGCCTTTGATGTATTTTCCACTGATCAGGGAAAACGTGACCTCTGGTTCTGTTATGTGTTGTGTCTGATGGCCATAAGGATATTCCTGGGAAGAACTCTCACTGCCAATTTGAACGGATCCCTTTGATTCTAACCTACACACCAAAGACACACTCATGGTCTGCCAGTGAACCTCTTGAAATCTCCATACCTCTGAAGCTTTCTCGCCAGGAAGCACCCCCTTAACAAGCTCTGTTGTTTGAAACACGTCCCCATCCATCCTCCAGGCCTCCAGCTGAGACTCCAATGACATCTTCCTGCCCAGAATGCTGGTCCCCACACTCTAGATACCGCATTCAGTCTGCCAACCTGTCATCCCTCCCTCACCTTCCCCTGCGGATGCTGACACTCTCTCTAACACCCCCACACTGTAGGCGGCTCTAGACTCAGGAGCTGTCCCTCCCAGTCAGCTCCCCTCCAAGGCAACCAACTGCACCCTGCATAGCCACGCCTGGGAAGCGACAAGCATGAGAGAAGCACTGACTCATTAAGAGCCCTCACTGTGCCAGTGCCCAGACAATGGAGGAATGTACCCATCCCCAGGCCTGCGGAGGCTGCCATTTTTCTTCCTGAACTCTCCCTGCTCCCAAGGGATGATATTTAATTCATGATGCTGGGGCTAGCAGCATTGCCAGATATATTTCCTTGATGATTAAACATTAAACACACAAGTATTTCAAAGCATTTGAAATAACTCAAAACTAATGAAGGACTAATTGCTTCACTCTGTGTATTCAAATAGTGATGTTATTTTTTTAAAAATGCATTCTTATGTCAACTGTTGCATCAATTAATCGCAAGTTTTCCAACAGTTAGCTGTAGTGTGATTAAAGCATATGAAAATAATCTTTTAATTAGCTTTCACTTTGAAACAAATAGACAATTAAACCAAAGAATTAAGTGTGAAAATTCTGTTGGTCTGTTTTTTTTGGGGGGGAAGCTTGTACCAATAATGACTGTATCATTGGAAATTATTTCCTTGGCTAGTCTAATGGTTGTTACGGTAATTTCATCTTTTCCCATCACATGCCTTCTATTTCTTACGATCCCATACCATTGCTGTTTTCCCCAGAAGCCTAAAATATATAACTAGATAATAATGGGCTTTTTCAAGAATGTCTTTTTGAACAGAGCTATTCAAAGTACCGGCAATTCCTATAAAAAAAAAATCACCTACACATCACTGGGGTTTTAAAAGAGAAAAAAAAAAAAAAAAACAAACCTGTTTGGGCCACTGAGTCATTGTACTTCCACCAGCCTTATGAAGCAGAAGTGAGACTGGGGTGAGAGGAGAGGGGATAAAGGCATAAGATTTAAGGTGTCATGCACTCCCAGGTGCCACACGGCACTGGCAGGACCCATAGAGTTTGTGCCTCCTTAAATTTTGCAACCTGGGTGTCTGGCTTGCCTCCCTCTACTCCCAGCCTCACTATGAAAAGTCACAGGGTACCTACTACGTGCTTAGGGCTATTCAAGAACCAGTTAACAATGAGAAAGGGGCTATAGAATCTATTTGGTCCAAACCCTCTTGTGTGTTACATCTAAGGAGATTAGGGCCCAGAGAAGAGGAAGGAATGTGCTACAGAAAAAAGATGGAGATGCCAAGGTCCCAGTCCCTCTCCATGCAGTCAAAGAAACATTTGGTGGGCATCTCCTCGGGTGCAGCATGTACGGGAGATCACCAGCCTCTAAAGGGCAGGAAGCACACTCTATAGGGCAGAGCAGGAGAACTGAACCTGAGGAGATGGAGGTTAAAGGTCACTCTTCAAGCTGAGTGACCCTGGGTTGGTGATGTCACCTCTCTGAGCCTGTGGATCATGTCCTTAAGAGAAGAGAATATTTATGTCACTGTGAGCTATTAGTAACAGAGTGTTGCACAGCAGCTAACACCAAGTTAAGCATCATAATGACAACAAGGACCATCTCACAGGCAATGCAGTAATGTGCCACACACTGTGTTAAATGCTTTGTCTGTATTACGTCATTTCAACCACACAGTAGCCCATGGGATAAGCACCGAAAGCTTCATTTTACAGGTAAGGAGACAAGCTCAAAGACATGAAATGACTTGTTCAGGTTCACACGGCTGGAAAGTGGCAGAGTCAGGGTGGAAAGCAGTTCCATCTATTTCTGATGCTCAACCTCTTAACTGTTCGGTTCAGTTCAGTTCAGTCACTCAGTCGTGTCCAGCTCTTTGCGGCCCCATGAATCGCAGCACGCCAGCCCTCCCTGTCCATCACCAACTCCCAGAGTTCACCCAGACTCAAGTCCATCGAGTCAGTGATGCCATCCAGCCATCTCATCCTCTGTCGTCCCCTTCTCCTCCTGCCCTCAATCCCTCCAAGCATCAGAGTCTTTTCCAATGAGTCAACTCTTCGCATGACATGGCCATAGTACTGGAGTTTCAGCTTTAGCATCATTCCTTCCAAAGAAATCCCAGGGCTGATAAGAAAGAAAAATATAGCTCAAATTTGAGAATATATTCATGATTAGTAGGATTCTTAAAGAAAGCCCTATAGATTTCAAATCCATCATCCCATTCCCTCAGCTTCTATCACAAACTCAATTAGTGATTCCCAGTAACAATATCAGTATTGTAACTCATCATGCTGGAGATGATGTATAAGATGTGAAAAATCAATTCCCACATGATGGTACAATCCCACTGAGATATTTGGAGACCTTGAGAATAGAACCATGGCATGCAAGAGAGTCACAGAATTTAAGGATTAGGAGGAATCCTGGTTTCTGTGCTACCCAACCTCCTGGGCACCTCTGGCACAGGGTGGTACAGCCAGTGAAAGGGGCCCCATCACTTCATCAGAATAGCTGTTCCCCATGGGGCATGCTTTCTCTGTGCCTTATCTCATCCCTTCTTCTTGTAACCTCGGGAATTTTGACAGATGTGGGGCTAAATCCCCATTTCACCACCAGCGCTAACCTCCAGAAAGCCAATTAACCTCTCAGAACTTCAGTTTCCTCTTCTATACGGTGAAATAACAACTACCTATTGAAGGGGTGTTGTATTGAATGAGATGACGCATAGAAGCAAAGTAACTGCTCTGTCTGAGTTCTTGATAAATGCTGACCCCTGTCACCACTACTCTGATGATTTCAGAGGAAAGCAGGCAGCACCTGGGGGCCTGAGGCAATGGAGAAATGAGATTAAGGAGGGTCCAGCCGGCCAATCCGCAAGGGACAGAGCAGAGATGAGGTTGGGTCCACCTTCCCAAAGGGTAGTCAGTAAATAAGCAGTTGTTTATTGAACAGAGTCCCCTGTGGGGACGCCCCAGAGCCAGGGTTTCAGCAGCTCCATTCAGATATCCTTTGGGTTCTGCTAAATTATCGCTGGAATGTGTTATCACAAATCACTCTGTGACTTGGCAGAATTGAGTGATCCCAAATCATAAATTAAAGGAGCAGGGCATTTGCAATGGCACATTCATTTACACCATCTCACTTCGCTCCTTCAACTGCTAAGACATTCGAAGCTCCTAGGAGGGATTGCTGGCCCCTGCAAAAGGAAGACACTGAATGACGATGCGTCCTCGTCAGCCCTCCCCTGGAAAGTAGGGGTGAGATCGTGTTGCCGATGTGTGGGGATGTGCAGAGGATGGAGTGGTGGTGATGGGGGGCAGCTCAGATCTGGGGCTTTCAGAGTCAAAGCGTGGAGAACAAATTATAAGGACCCCAAGATGGTGCTTTCTTTTCTGCATTGAGGGTTGGTGAGTACAGGGATTAAACAGTGAATGAAATTCAGAACTGTCCACACTGTCCTCCTCCTTCCCCACATCCTAACTCTAGCTATTAAGATAAAATCTCTAACCCTCCTAGACTTGGAGGCAGAAAATACCAGCTCTGCTGGGAATGTAACAGGAACATCTTGAAAAGCCAGCACAGGAATCTGAAAAGGTTCCGCTTTTTTTTTGTGCTTGCCTAGTGGCTTCCCTGGAGAAGGCAATGGCACCCCACTCCAGTACTCTTGCCTGGAAAATCCCATGGACAGAGGGGCCTGGTGGGCTGCAGTCCATGGGGTCGCTAGGAGTCAGACACGACTGAGCGACTTCACTTTGACTTTTCACTTTCATGCACTGGAGAAGGAAATGGCAACCCACTCCAGTATTCTCAACTGGAGAATCCCAGGGATGGGGGAGCCTGGTGGGCTGCCGTCTATGGGGTTGCACAGAGTCGGACACGACTGAAGCTACTTAGCAGCAGCAGCAGCAACAGCGGCTTCCCTGGTGACTCAGTTGGTAAGGAATCTACCTGCAATGCAAGTGACCTGGGTTCAATCTCTGGGTTGGGAAGGTCCAGGAGAAGAGAACGGCTACCCACTCCAGTATTCTTGCCTGGAGAATCCCCATGGACAAAGGAGCCTGGCAGCTGCTGTCCATGCAATCACAAAGAGTCAGACATGACTGAGCAACTAAGCACACAGGGGTAGAGAGGCTTCCTGGTGGCTTAGACGATAAAGAATCTGCCTGCAGTGTGGAAGACCTGGGTTTAATCCCTGGATCAGGATGATCCCCTGGAGAAGGGCATGGCAACCCACTCTAGTATTCTTGCCTGGAGAATCCCATGGACTGGGGAGCCTGGAAGGGTACTATCTATGTGCTCACAAAGAGTCGGCCATGACTGAGTGACAGACACTTCACTTTCAGGGGTAGAGAGCACTGGGTACCCAGTGACCTGAATCTCAGACGTTAAAACTATCAGGTTTAAGTTCAGAACTTGACGCTTCTGGATTCCCCACTGCCCATCCCATCACTCACGCTCTGAGTGAGATATTCCCCCAGCCTCACCTACTGACAGAATGAACTCAGGGTACTGGGCCAGGGAAAAATTTATGAGGAAATGAATTTATCTGAGGATCTGTAAAGGATTTACAAGAGAAAGAAAATAACTTTTGAGGTTTGAAGAACGGGTTGGCATTAAATAGCCAAAGGGAGGTTTGAGGGTGGGAGCAAGTAGAACCAGTATCTACAAAAGCTCTGTAGCAGGAAGAGACCTGGCAGATAAGGAGATGGAAGCGAATGTTGTAGGCAAGAATGGAGAATAGCATGGAGACTGGAGGGTGAGCAGGCCAGAGACTGGGGTGGACCAGGCTACACCAGGCCACAGTGAGGATGTCTGTGGGGATAACAGGTCAAAGTGATCAGATTTGAGCTAAAAATATCAAATCTCCCTGCTCTCTGGGGACGGGACTGTAGGTTTTGTCAGCAAGGGAGGGAAGTAGACTGATGGGTGGCTATTTAAATGGTTCCAATGAGAGTGGTGGACTTGGGCTTGGAGCAGGAGAGATGGAGCCGAGATCCAGGAAGTGAAATCAGCAGAATGTGGCAATGGACTGTCTGCAGTGAGTGAGGAAGACTCAAGCATCAGATGGGCCTTAGGTGTTCATCTGAAGGCTCACCTGTGTCAGGTTACGCCAAAGCCTAATAAAACAGTCTTCATGAAATCAGACTTGATGGGAAAGCAGGACTGTGGTAGGCTGCTCATTTGAACAACACGGAAAACTACAGCGCGTGGTAGCTCTGCTGCCCTTTCTAGAATTTTCAGTGTCATGAATTGGGATTTGACATCTTCAGATATATTCTCTCTCTAGATCTGTCTAGAATCTTCTCAATGCACAGCTATTCTAACATTATTCTGGAGAGAAAGAACTACTGAATATTCTGTGGAATGAAAATTCAGAAACGCTTTCTTTTTTTCTTTAATCTCATCACAAAGCAACATCAGGATACCTAAGCCAATTCCAACTTTGCCATTAACTCGCTATGTGACCTCAGCCAGTTTTCTTTCCATCTCTGTCCTCTCATCTCTATTTTGGGAATGCCAAAACTGAGCGATCCATAAAACAGCTTCCAGTCCGAAAACTCTTCACATATGAGATGCCATCTTTGCACACGTGGAGGAGAACATGCTCATAACTGTAGGTAATTGAACTTATGTTTCACACTGAGTACTGCATACTTGGCTCCCTACTTTAATTCAGAAAGTTCTTTCAAACAAAATGCAATATAATTTACAGTCAATTTGGAGACAAATTTACTCTAATGAAAAATGTTCCGAGCCACAGTATCGCTTTTGTAAGACTTGCATTTTCCTAATGGGCAGCAAAGCAAAGGGGAACATCCAGGTATGTGCCAATCTGCAAGCCCCTGAACACCCACCACTTAAATGTGGCTGTTTGTTCCCAACAAAATTAGCTACACAGTAACCTGCACAGTTGGACTCCTCAAATGATGTTTCGGAGTGGTACTGACTCATATCTCAGACCTCCCAGCACAGCGCACCTGATAGCCACCTCTGCCACATCCTGCAAAGGAACATCTGGTCGTGCTGTCTCCAAGCTGCTTCCAGGAACATACCCAGAAGAGTGCGTGCACAGAGCTGTAGATTCAAATGCCCCCCACCCTCCACACTAGCTGCCGATACCTTACTTCAGATTAAATCATCATCATATTTCATGGACCACAGCAACAGCAGGGTAACTGGTCTACCTGACTCCAGCAGTCCCACTCCACTATTCTATGTTCTGTGTCAGCTTCCAGAATGTTCTTAATAACAGTCAAGCACATATGTCTCCCTCCTTTGTTCCAGAATCCCTCTGCTGCTCAGGATGAAGTCCAAGACCACACACAAAGCATGTCAGGTCCTTCAAGAACTGACTCCAGGCCCTCTTTCCAGTCTTACCAACCCAGACTCAGCCTCATGTGTCCTCTTGCCCAGACACACTAGCTGTTTCCCTCTTCTCACACACAACATCCTCCTCCACAGTGGCTTGATTTTCATTCACGCTATTCCCTTTCTCTGGGCTGTTCTTTGTCTGCTTGGTGTACACCTGCTCATTTGTTCAACAAATGTCTGAGTACCTACTGTATGCTTAGAAATGGCTGTATGTTAGAAATGTTGGCCAAACTCGACCAGAAGAAAATGAATCAAGATTTAATACTCTGGAAGCAGAATCATTTTGCAGGACACTTGGGAAGGACTCTCCTAGGACGATGATATTCAAACTTAACGAGCACACAATTCACCTCATGATCTTGCAAAGATGCAGATTTTGATTCATGCAGTCTTCAACAGAACCAGAGAATCTGAAACTCCTAACATGCTGCAAAGCAGTGTCCATGCAGCCAGTTCAAGGACTTTGAGGACCAAAGGCCTGACCTTTAGATTCAGACATAACCAGATTCAAATCCCAGCTGTGCTGCTTCCTTGTTGGGGGAAGTTGAGCAGGTCAGTTCACTTGTCTGAGCTGCAGTTCTCTGATAGTGATTTGATAACCAACAGATGCTGGCTACTCATTGATGTGTTTTCATGGGGCTCTAGCATGAGTGGGAGTGACATATGGATGCATGATTAGGATACAGTGAGATGTGTGCTATGATGGGGGTACAGACCCAGGAAAGCTCCAAAGACTTTCTAAAGAAAACCATCCCCGATTTGAACCTTACAAAGAAGATAGAAGTGAGCCAGTCAAAGATATGGGTAATTCAGGTGGAGAGAGTAGCCTCACCAAGGATATTCTTCAATTATCCCTGCAGTCTTGCTTCCAAACATTGGCTTCAGGCCCTAGAACTCTGAAAGCCTGTTTCCAAACATGTGCCCATGGACTTTAGGCTGACCCAAGAAAATGTTTACATTGGAAGGGAGCAAATGAGAAAACTGAAGAGGCATTTATTTACTTTAATGGAATTGTCTTTATTCTGAGATCGATATACTTGACATCTTGAGGGTAATGTTAAAATGTCCTTTAATGAAATGATGATGGTATAAGGTGGAAGATATTTTGTTGCTATTGTTTTGCTTTGTTTGTCTTTCTCAGCCAAGTATGAAGCCAGTTATTCTAACGTGCTCCAAAAATACTTTTGGACATTTTAAAGGTTTTTAAATCTAACAGTTTGAGGCCAACTATTCTACACTGTTTCGAGGTCCTTTTCAGGGCATGCTGGACCAAAGTAAATAGGTTTTATTGAGTGAGTTTTATTCCATAACCTGACACCAACTCACTGGTAATTATTACCTAGAGAATGCTTTGAACAATTACTAGGTCCATCCATGTTCGTGAAAATGGCATTATTTCATTCTTTTTAATGACTGAGTAATATTGTACATATGTACCACATCTTCTTTATCCATTCCTCTGTTGGTGGACATTTAGGTTGCTTCCATGTCTTAGCTATTGTAAACAGAGCTGCAATGAACACAGGGGTGCATGTATCCTTTGGATCATTTTTTCACCAGATATATATATGCCCAAGAGTAGGACTGCAGAGTCATTGTTGTTACTGTTATTTAGTCCCTAAGTCGTGTCCAACTCTTTTGCTACCCCATGGGCTGTAGCCCACCAAGCTCTATGCAATTTCCCAGGCAAGAATACTGGAGTGGGTTGCCATTTCATCCTCTAGGGGATCTTCCTGACCCAGGAATCGAATCTGCACCTCCTGCATCTCCTACCTTGGTGGCAGATTCTTTACCAATGAACCCCCTGGGAAGCCCTTCCAGCTTTACTCTGGAAGTCAATTATCGAGGTTGAAGGAAAGCCAGGCGGTTGGTCCACACTGGGGTTTTAGGATCTGGGAGTGGGGAAGGGATGAGTTCGGAACCTAGAGTACAGGATAGTGTGTCCAAAGCAAGATGTCCGTGCAAGGCACCAAGGTACAGCTGTGCAGGCTGCACACTGCGCAACTCCAGGTGCACCACTTCATGTGATGACGGCAGCAGTGCACCGACAGGCCTGGAGATGAGGCAGGACTTGGAGCAAATGGTCAGCGAGGAAGAACTAAAAAGGCTGACAAATGGAGTTCAGGAGGGAAAGAAAAAAACATGTTGGGACTGCTATAGTTGAGCCCCTGAATGGAGAAAGAGCTGGTAAGTATGTAGATCTTGCTTCAAGTACAATCAGCATTGTACAGATGAGGAAACTGAGACTCAGAGATGGAACTGCTCACTGCCTTGGAAATGAGGGGACCGACGGAAAGAAAAAAGGCTGTTGCTTGGTAAGAGTACCTGGGGAGAGGTGTCCCTTGCAAATCAAGCCCAGGAGTATTTAAAAACCAAGCACGTTGGTATGCGTGGGAGTATAGGACCAGGACAGGATCAGAACTGAGTTGAGAGTCAGGAAGTGGATTCCAGGGGATGCCCCATGAGCAGGAAAGGGATAGGGTGACAAGATCCCAACCAGATTCCAAAGGATGGGCTGAACTGCCGACCCCACCTACTATCTGAATTTACTTTCCTGTTTCTTAAAGACAGCCACGCTGGTCTTCTAGGAGACAGTGACAAGCCCATGCTGCACAGAAGTCCCCCACAAGCCCGTATCTACCCCAGGCTAGTCTTCAGTCAGCAGCCTGATACTGATTGAAATTGGCAGATACCACTGTCCAGGGTGGAGAGATGATCACAGAAAGAAGAGAAACAATGTCACATGACTGAATTGCAATAGAATAAGTGTGGGATGATGCATGTGGGCTCACTGGCAGAAACAATCCCATCACATCCTTACATCAACCCTGAGGGGTGAGAATCCTGGTCCACATTCTCAGTGTCAAAGAACTGAAGCTCATATAAGCAAAATAACTTGCCCAACCTCCTCCAGCAAGGAAGGAGCAGAGCCAGGATTTGAATCCAGTTATGTCCAAACCTAAAGGTCATGCCCTTGCTACTTGAAGTCCTTGGACTGGAGACTTGGGTAGTGCCTCGGATCTTCTTGGGAATTTCAGATTCCCTGGCTCCATCAAACACCCACTTAATCAGAATCTGCATCTTTGCAAGATCACCAGGTGACCTCATATGCTTGTTTAAGTTTGAATGTCATTGTTCTAGGAGAATCCTGCCCAAGCATCCTGCAAAATGATTCTGCTTCCAGAGTATTAAATCTTGATTCATTCTTCCTCTGGTAGAGTTCAGCCAAAATCTTCTGCCATTCCTAGCTGAGATTTACTCCAGAGCAAAGACAATATAGGGGTGGAAGCTGTTCCTTCCTCTTCCATTTCTTGGCAAAGAAGAGAGAAAACAGCACAGCCATGTGTGACTTCTCTCATGGTGATGACATAGCCAAGATGAGGCTTTTTTTAAGGTGAAACAACTGCTCTGGGCCGGCCACTATCTCAGGGTGTCATCTGGATGTGTGCGACTTTTTGTCACCTCTCTGTTGGGTGGAAAGGAATTTGGTGTAGCTTGCTGATGCAGATGCTGGGAAAAGGAGAACAGGATGGATACCATTGGATGCCACCTTCCGTCTCCTCAAGCTGTTAGAACAAACCCACTTCTGTCATCCTAGCCTGTGGGCAATTATAGAAAGAAACTATACAAAGAAATATGTCTAAAAGGAATAACCCATAGGACATTTGAATGAATGTCCCCCTCCCAAAGCCCCCAGTGGAACACATAAGCCCTCCTGGTCACACTTTGTCAGATCAAGGGTGGAGCAGAGACCATACAGCTCTCCCAGGTTTACTATCCATTCCCATTCTTATTCTCCCTCTTTCCCTCCCTTTTATTGCACTCCCTCCCTCTTTTGCTCCCTACTTCCTCCTCACTCTTTCACCCTTCCCCCACCCTAAATGGAACTCTCCAGGGAAGAGTACTGGAGTGGGTTGCCATTCCACTCTCCAGGGTATCTTCCCAACCCAGGGATTGAACCTGGGTCTCCTGCATTGCAGACAGATTCTTTACCATCTGAGCCACCAGGGAAACCCCTTATAACTCCTCCTCACTCTTTCTCCCCTCCCCCCCCCCATGTCTGGAACTGCAAAACAGAAAGGAGTTGTCACTTAGCAGTGAGGGGGGTATAGCAGGTGCCCTGGATGTGCCCCACCCATGCCCTCTAGGTCCTCATCTCTATTGGCTGAAGGCTGCTTCCTGCAAACTCTGGGAACTCTCCCTGCAGGAGCGTGCTTGGCCAACACACAGAGGAAGTTGGGAGTGCTGACCGTTAATGCCCCCACAGTAGCCCTGAGAATGACTAGTGAGATCTGGTGTATAAACACCCCAGCTCTCTGGCTTCTTGTGTAGACTGCCTTAGAGGCAGACACTCCACACTGACGACCCAGGTTCCTCAAAGGGATTAGGCTCCAGCCACTCAAAGTAATAACCTTGATAACACACCCTTCACTGGTTCCCTTGCTCATCTCTTCCTCACGGCCTTACCCCGTTCCTGATATTTCCTGGAATCACCTTGCAAATAACCACTGGTACTCCAGTTTTCATTTCAGGATCTGCTTCTGAAGTCCACCTCAAGGAGCTCTCAAAGATGAAGTAAGAGGTCACAGACAGACACAGGGAAGCCAAGGCAAGGTCTGAGGAAGCAAGGAAGGCAGAGGAAAGAATGAAAAGCCAAAGGCACAAGGGGGAGGAGAAACCCAGGTGTCTGCCATGGTCTCCAGTCCCCAGAGCAGGCTCAGCTCAAAACGGCCCTCCAGGCCCAGAAGTCCTAATGGAAAGCCCTCTGTCTTAGAAAAGCCAGAGAGAAGACTTGATCTTTGCCCGCTGGAGAGCCCAATTAGATGACAAGTCAAACCAGGACAAAAGGAGGGGCAGCCAGGTATGGAACATACAAAACGACAGTAGCAGCCAATACTTCCTGAGTCCTTGCTGAGGGCCTGCATCCTCTGAGGCAGAGGATGAGTTCCCTCCATGAGTTCCCTCAGGAGATCCTCAGAACCCTGCAAGGTCACTGCCATCATCATCAGTTACTGATGAGGAAACTGAGTCACAGAGAGGTTAAAGTGAGGTTAGGCTCCAGCTGTTCAGTCCTAAGTGAGAAGACACAGTCTCCAACTCACAGACTTTGCCCCCTAAACACCAGGCTGGTCGATACACCACTTGCTACAGCACTGCCCTCCTTTTAAAGGTTGAGTTTTCTCATTTCCAGATATTTCTCCTTTTGAGAGGAAAAAACAAAACAATGTAGCTATGGTCTCCAAAAGCTCCTGGCTCTGGATCTCTGTTTCTTAAGTGGATTCAGTCTCAAGCAATGCTAGGTCCTGAAGAAGACTGGATGGAATCAGAGTGAGGCTTGGGCGAGGCTGAGGCACCGGCCCAACTCTCAGGCCACAGCCAGGGAGGAGTGGATGCTCCTGGAGCATCGGATGGTGGGCTGCCCTCCACCAGCTGGCAACCACATGCCGGGCACAGGGCTAAAAGCTGTATATGCTTTATAATTTAAATCCATACCCCTCTCTGTTGAGTGTGCTGCACTAACCGCATTTCAAATCTGAGTAGGTTGAGATTCAGTTAAGTGCTAAGATGACCAGGGGCTTCCCTGGTAGCTCAGTGGTAAAGAATCCACCAGGCAATGCAGGAGACGCGGGTTTGATCTCTGGGCAGGAAGAGCCCCTGGAGGAGGAAATGGCAAAATCACTCCAGTATTTTTACCTGGGAAATGCCATAGATAGAGGAGCCTGGTGGGCTACAGTCCATGGGGTCACAAAGAGTCAGACACAACTCGGCAACTAAACAACAACAACAAGCTGACCAGAGCTCCCTGGGCCTCTTAAATCCCTGCCCAGAGAATCTGGTCTAACTCTGGTCCACCCAACAGGCTCCATCAGGTGGCTGGGACATGTGGGCAGGACTCTTCAGACAGTGAAGGCTGGTGATCAGGCATCGGCAATGGAAGGTCACAGGAAGCTGGGTCCCCCTGCTGGGCATCTTCATGGTTGAGGAGGGTGCCATAAACCTTGAAGCTTCTCTCAGAGACCCCATAGCATCTACACTCACACTGCATCCCCCACAGGTCTGATCTCATCCGCCTAGGAATCCTCTTCTGGTTCTGCAATAGGAAGCCTTGTGAGGACTCACCACGAATTCTCCCAAATCTGTCTCTAGGTGTGGGCTCCTTCTGCTTCCTGCAGGGCTTGGTTTTTAAGATCCAAAAGCTAATAAAGAAATGAATGACCAGCAGAGGAGAGAAGTGAAAGGAAATGAAGGGCAGGTAACACTGGTTAATGCTTCAGCTCTGTGCTGCCTCCTAAAACTATCAGTTGTTGAATACCTGAAGTCACCTAGCATTTAGGGAAGAGTGAACCTCAAATGTTTTTGTGTTTTGAGGATTTTTGAGGAGGGAATACAATTCCTCATTTTTCCTCTTCCTTAGATTCTAAATGGGCTTCCCAGGTGGTGCTTGTGGTGAAGAACGTACCTGCCAATGCAGGAGACATAAGAGACGCGGGTTCAATCCCTGGGTCAGGAAGATGCCTTGGAGAAAGGCACAGCAACCCATTTCAGTATTCTTGCCTGGAGAATCTCATGGACAGAGGAGCCTGGCAGGCTACAGTCCACAGGGTCGCAAAGAGTCAGACATGACTGAAGCAACTGAGCACGCACAGACTCTAAATATTTGTGCTAGTTGCCTTTTTGTTGTATTTTTCCCCCAGAGATCAGAAAAGTCAAGAAGGAACCTCAGTTAGACAAAGTCTGATGATAAGGTGCCCCCACAGAAGGGGCAGAAAAGCAGCTTTCTAATAAAAATGGAAAAAGCAATACCAGTGGCATAGGCATTTTTGCCACTAAGAATAGCAGCCGTCAGCTCCAGGCTCCCCGGGCCCCTCTTCTAAAGCTCATTGTGGCGGGAGCTAGAATCCATTTTCTGTTTCAATTGATGTTAATTTCATCCTGGCATATTTCAGGCCTCTCATCACGAGATGATTCATTGCTGCATGTAAGCGAGTACAATCAGCTCAAATATTTGTAGTCTTCATGCAATCACTATAAGAAAACAGGGGGCTGTGTGCCACACATCGCCCCCTCCCTGCCTGCCCCCGCCTGGGCCACAGCGTTGAGTGAGAATGACAGGTGGTGGCTGCCTGGCCCCTCTGTCCTCGTCCACTTTGCTGATTTAGGACCACACAAAGCATCCATTCCCCCGAGACCAGTAGCTTCTCACAGGAGGACATTTTCATGGGGAGGATAATGTTCATGACAGCCTGGCCAGGAACATTTCCAAGGGCTATTCAGAGAAGATGCTGGCAAACCTGCCCTTCCATGGTTTTCTAACCTCTGTGTCCACTCTCTGGGTATGTTGGTGATAATCTTAGCATCCAAGAATCATCGGACAGGAGGACGCCTGGGACCTCTTCTTGCCATCCCAAGAAGGAAATCAAAAACAGAGTGGACAAGGCTTGTTGAAGGTCAGGTCACAAGAAAATCAAGGTTAGAAGCCAGATCTCGTGATTTGTGGTCCAAAGTACATACAGCTGCTCTTATTCTATAGGTTTTGTTTTAGAATAAGTTTTTCCTGATTATTAAAAGTATTCATGTTTACTATAGAGAAGGCTCAAAATAAGGAAAGTGCTCACTGCATGATTCCAGTCCCCAGAGACAGTCACCCTCAAAGCCTGGTACCCAGACATCCCACCTGTGCAGGCACAAAGGGCTCTGTGTGTAGAAGGGCCCTGTGCTTGGCTTCATGCTCTCAAGTGTGCTGTCTTGAATTTCATCATTTTTGAACAAGGGACCATGCATTTTCATTTTGCACTGGGCCCTACAAATTATGTCGCTGGTCCTAATCACCACTGGTATTTCAGTACCATCTTTTTCGTGCCTAGCATCTTGCTTTATGCCATTCATTCAATCCTTTGTTCATCCAACAAATGTTTATTGAGCACCTGGCGCTAGTGGTATAAGAACCCACTTGCCAACGCAGGTTAGACTTAAGAGACATCGGTTCAATCCCCAGGTCAGGAAGACCCCCTGGAGGAGGGCATGGCAACCCACTCCATTATTCTTGCCTGGAGAATCCCATGGACAGAAGAGCCTGGTGGGCTGCAATCTGTGGGGTCACACAGAGTTGGACATGACTGAAGTGACTTACACACCCACACACTATATGCAAATCACAGAATCCCGTGAAAATATCATTGGCCTTCCTTGCCCCCTTTATTTCATGAACACAGACAAATTTGCTAGAATTATTGCTCTAGAAAGATTAAACTGGCTGTCCATGGAGAAAAGATTGACTAAACCCCATCTGATTCTAAAACTGATGGCCACCTAAGGGAGAGGTCCGGCAGAGAGAGGAAGTGAGGCAGAGCCCTTCGGTGTCAGTGGTCACCTCGGCTGCATGTCTGCCTGCGTGCAGTGCTCTGACAGAGGGAGTGGGGGCAGGGCTTGAAGGGCAGACAGGCGCCATTTACACGGAAACAGCAGCTCAGAGAACAGACTCAGACCTATAGTCACAGACACCTCTACAACCTAGCTGTGGGAAATAAGACCAGACTCCATCCGGTTCCTACCAAGGCCAACTCCACAGCCATGGTCCAACACCCCCAGCGAAAAGTGTTAACATTTAGTCATTGCTCTGCAGACCCTGCTCTGTCCTGAGTTTCCCAGGGAGTGGCAAGGGATTTCTTTGCCCTAGAGTCTAGAGAAAGATGTTTTTCAAAGCAATGAAGAGCTATTTCCTCTTGCCCACAGGTAGCAGATGTAAAAGAAAGAGAAGAATTACTCCAATTACACGGTAGACACTGAAAATGCAGAGGACAAGCTCTGGGTCTAAATGTTATTTCTCCATAAGACAAAAAATTAATGCAACCATTCTTTCTCTGGACCAAAGGCATCTGATATGGATGCTCCACGTTTAGAGCAATATACCCCACAGGATATTTGAAAGCTCTGATTTAATCTTTAATTTCTCCCCAACAAGGTGAATGCCTGAATTGAACCACTGCAGTAAGACAGAAGTTCCAATTCTATAACTAGCTGTTGCTCTGCGTTCATAAATATTTACTCACCTTCTAGAGGTTCTGGAAAGGGGAATGGTCAAAACTTCAATTGCCTCCTTGGTACCTGACCCCACTTATCTTGCTGCTGAACACCTCCAAGAGTAAGTCTCAAGACCCAATGAGTTGGGAGAAAAATATCCTTTAATATAGACCAGGATAACATGGGCTTTTCACCCTCAGTGTCCTTACAGAGAGCCCCTTCCACTATTGCTCTGGATTTTTCTTAGAGAAGCACCAAACTTGCCATTGAGAACATTCAAATCACTTGGCTTTGACTGGGCTCAAGATAATTACTGGAGAATTTCCCCCATAAAATATGTCTGCGGCTGTCAGCCTTGCCCCCTCCAGTCCGTACTCCTTACTAAGATCCAGGTGAAGTTCTAAAAGGCAAATCTAATCGTGTGTGTGGATGGTGCTCCACATCCCTGAAGCCCATTGGAGTAAAGGACAGTCCACTGCACACACCCAGTATCCCATCTCTAGTGTACACTGAGATATTGCTTTGTTTTTTCTACCTCTGGGCGTTCTCTAGAGTCACACAGCCCAGCTGAAACCCATGATTGATTAAAATTCCTTTGACTGTGAAAATTACCATCACACAAGGAAGAGGTCAGGCAGAGGGAAGAAGGTGAGGCAGGGTCCTTCGGCATCTATGGTAATTTACTCTCCATGTCCGCATGTGTGCAGTGGTCTGAGAGAGGCAGTAAGGGCAGGGCTTGCAGTGCATTTGGGCATTAGTTACATGAAACAGCCCATACATGCAAGGAATTATGGCCTCTGAGAGCAACCTCCAATTAATGAAGGATGAAGGTCAGGGGATAAATGTCTCCACCTCCCATTCTTCAGTGAGACAACTCCAGGGCATGTTCTACACACTTCATTAAAGGTCCCCAACATGACTGAGATTTTCCTGGTCATAGCTGGTACCAGCTCAACAACACACACAGTCTCCACTGTTCTTTCTTCCCTGGATCATTTTTCCATACCTCTTGCATCTCCTGGAATCATCCTCTATATAAGCTACATGAAGCCATGAGAAAAGGAAAGATATACCCATTTGAATGCAGAGTTCCAAAGAATAGCAAGGAGAGATAAGAAAGCCTTCCTCAACAATCAATGCAAAGAAATAGAGGAAAACAATAGAATGGGAAAGACTAGAGATCTCTTCAAGAAAATCAGAGATACCAAGGGAAACTTTCATGCAAAGATGGGCACAATAAAGGACAGAAATGGTAGGGACCTAACAGAAGCAGAAGATACGAAGAAGAAGTGGCAAGAATACACAGAAGAACTGTACAAAAAAGATCTTCACAACCCAGATAATCATGATGGTGTGATCACTCACCTAGAGCCAGACATCATGGAATGTGAAGTCAAGTGAGCCTTAGGAAGCATCACTACGAACAAAGCTAGTGGAGGTGATGGAATTCCAGTTGGGCTATTTCAAATCCTGAAAGATAATGCTGTGAAAGTGCTGCACTCAATATGCCAGCAAATTTGGAAAACTCAGCAGTGGCCACAGGACTGGAAAAGGTCAGTTTTCATTCCAAGCCCAAAGAAAGGCAATGCTAAAGAATGCTCAAACTACCACACAATTGCACTCATCTCACATGCTAGTAAAGTAATGCTTAAAATTCTCCAAGCCAGGCTTCAGCAATACATGAACCGTGAAATTCCAGATGTTCAAGCTGGTTTTTGAAAAGGCAGAGGAACCAGAGATCAAATTGTCAACATCTGCTGGATCATCGAAAAAGCCAGAGAGTTCCAGAAAAACATCTATTTCTGCTTTATTGACTATGCCAAAGCCTTTGACTGTTTGGATCACAATAATAAACTGTGGAAAATTCTGAAAGAGATGGGAATACCAGACCACCTGACCTGCCTCTTGAGAAACCTGTATGCAGGTCAGGAAGCAACAGTTAGAACTGGACATGGAACAACAGACTGGTTCCAAATAGGAAAAGCAGTACATCAAGGCTGTATATTGTCACCCTGCTTATTTAACTTCTATGCAGAGTATACCATGAGAAACGCTGGGCTGGAAGAAGCACAAGCTGGAATCAAGACTGTCGGGGGAAATATCAATAACCTCAAATATGCAGATGACACCACCCTTATGGCAGAAAGTGAAGAAGAACTAAAGAGCCTCTTGATGAAAGTGAAAGAGGAGAGTGAAAAAGTTGGCTTAAAACTCAACATTTAGAAAACTAAGATCATGGCATCTGGTCCCACCACTTCATGGCAAATAGATAGGGAAACAGTGGGAACAGTGGCTGACTTTATTTTTCTGGGCTCCAAAATCACTGCAGATGGTGACTGCAGCCATTAAATTAAAAGATGCTTAATCCTTGGAAGGAAAGTTATGACCAACCTAGACAGCATATTCAAAAGCAGAGACATTACTTTGCCAACAAAGGTTCATCTAGTCAAGGCTATGGTTTTTCCAGTAGTCATATATAGATGTGAGAGTTGGACTGTGAAGAAAGCTGAGCGCAGAAGAATTGATGCTTTTGAACTGTGGTGTTGGAGAAGACTCTTGAGAGTCCCTTGGACTGCAAGGAGATCCAACCAGTCCATCCTAAAGGAAATCAGTCCTGGCTGTTTATTGGAAGGACTGATGCTGAAGCTAAACTCCAATACTTTGGCCACCTGATAAGAAGAGCTGACTCCTTTGAAAAGACCCTGATGCTGGGAAAGATTGAGGGCAGGAGGAGAAGGGGACGACAGAGGATGAGATGGCTGGATGGCATCACCGACTCGATGGACATGGGTTTGGGTGAACTCCGGGAGTCGGTGATGGACAAGGAGGCCTGGTGTGCTGCAGTTCATAGGGTCATAAAGAATCGGACACGACTGAGTGACTGAATTGAACTGAACTGCATCCAGATTCTCATCTCAGGTTCTGGTTTCAGGGGAACCCAAACTAAGATAGCATCTCATTCTATGTTTTAAACCCTTTAAAATCTCTTCCTTTTTAGGATAAATGTAAAGTTCCTTAGCTTCATGTTTAAGGCCTTTAAGGACATTACTCCTCATTTGAACCTCAAATGCCAGCGGCACCTATGTACCTACAATTAAAACCATCACTCAGGGACTTCCCTGGTGGTCCAGTGTCTAAGACTCCTCACTCTCAAGGCAGGGTTCCTGGGTTCAAGCCCTGGTCAGGGAACTAAACCCTACATGCCACACAAAGACGTTGCAGGCTCCAACAAAGATCAAATATCCCACATACTGCAACTAAGACCTGACACAGAAAGATAGACAGACATTTTAAAAAATAAAATGAAACCATCACTCAGACTCACAGAGTGAACTCATGGTTGGCAGGGGGAAGGATTGGGGGAAAGAATAGGGAGTTTGGGATGGACATGCACACTCTGCTATATATAAAATGGATAACCAACAAGGTCTTACTGTATAGCACAGGGTACTCTGCTCAATGTTAGGGGGCAGCCTGGATGGGAGAGGAGTTTCAGGGAGAATGGATACATGTAATATATGTATGGCTGAGTCCTTTCACTGTTCACCCAAACCATCACAACACTGTTAATATAATGTTAATATAATGTGAAGTCGCTCAGCCGTGTCCGACTCTTTGCGACCCCATGGACTGTAGCCTACAAGGCTCCTCTGTCCATGGAATTTTCCAGGCAAGAGTACTGGAGTGGGTACCCCAATACAAAATAAAAAATTTAAATTTTTAAAAAAATCACTCAGTTACACAGCTTCACATCTTCCCTCATGAGGGTCTCTCTCATCCTGATTTCCTTGTCCCCATCTTGCTACCACTCATGCCTCAAGACTCTGGCTTAATACCCTCTCAGCTGGGCACCCGTCCCTACTCCATCCTCTGCACCCGGATGCATGTGCATGGCACCTTTTTCATGGCATCAGTGTTTGCACCCTGCCCAGCTCCCCAGGAAAATGTGTGTTCCTCAAGGGCAGGACCAGTTCTCAGCTAGTGAGTGGGGTCCAGGGCTTCATGCAGAGCTTGGCATACTCGAAGGGCACTGAGATGCTTTCAAAGGGCCAGAGAGCTTTGCCTTATATTCTCAGCTAGCTTTGGTGTCCTCTGAGTATCCTGGACATTGTTGGTCTTTTATGTGGGCAACAAAGGGACTTTTTTTTAAGGAAATGGCATAAAGCAACTCATTAAAACATTTTGCTGACTGGTCTGTGGTGCAACATTTCCTCTCCTGGAGGGAGGGGGGAGGATACTGATGTCCCATCCGTATCAACACTGAGGCCAAGGCACCAGAGATGGAAGTGGAAGAACCTGAGGGCTTTGGAATGTCAGAGCTGGGCAAACCGAGAGTTACACAGCCCTACCACGAAAGGGTGGGGGTGGGGGCTCCCCTGGTAGCTCAGAAGGTAAAGAATCTGCCTGCAATGCAGGAGACTTGGGTTCAATTCCTGGGTTGAGAAGATCTCCTGGAGAAATGAAGGGCTACCCACTCCAGTATTCTCGCCTAGAGAATTTCATGGACAGAGGAGCCTGGTTTGCTTCGGTCCATGGGATTGTCAAGAGTTGGACACAACTGAATGACTAACACTTTCACTTTCACGAGAGAGGAAGAGACTTGCTCAAAGAGACTAGACACTCAGACTCCAAACTCCCAGGCAGGTGTTCTTTCCACACATCCACATCATCTCTCACAAACGCAGACTCAGAACCAAGCTGACTGGGCCTTGGCCTTTTCCAGCAGGTCAGGACACAATATTTTTTGAAGGTGAAGGAAGTAGGGAAGCAGTACTTCAGAGAGAATAATTGTTCTGAGCACCCCCATTCAAGTTGATCTGACAAATTTCCCCAGAGGAATGAGAACGCTGTTCATAGAACAAAGCTCAGGGGGAAAAAAAAAGTAATTGAGTAATTGTGTTGATGCATTAATTGAGTTGATGGAATAATTGAGTTGATGGATCAGACTTTGTAGTGTGTGCTCTGATCCTTTCTTGTTTTCTTATTTTTACATGTACAGTCCTTTCTTCTACTGTGCATTGTGCAAAACACACGATCGTGAACTCAGTGAGGCAGGAAAGGACTTGTCCAATTCATTTCCATTGCTCCAGCACTGACTCACTCTCATTGCCGCCACCTTGGACCACGAAAAGAAGTGAATTATGTATCAGTGAGCTGGGCCGACAAGAGGGCAGAGCAATGATGGCTGACAGATGCAGTGACAGAGGAATAAGGGGGCTGGGTCAAGGTGTGGGGTCTCCCCTTAGTGCTTCCCTTCCTTCCCTCTTCCTTCATGACCTCTGCCTCACCACCCCAAAGCCATCATCCTTTACTTTTCTTCTCTCCTACTCTAAAGACAGGATCAGATTGGTTGTGCCAGCAGGCAGCATGTCTACATGATCCAGAGGTTTGCCAGGCTCTTCTCATCTGGAGAGATGAGTTTCTTCCACTATTGAAGGACTTTCTTCATCTCCTTATCACACAGCTAAGCCAGTCCTCAGGAGTTTGTGACACATTTGCGGCTATCACCCAGACCTGAGACCCATCTGAAGACAGAGGTCCACTCTGGACCATGTCTGAGCATGTGACCCATAATCTGATGCCAACCTCCTGAGGCACCTTCCCCAGCGGAAACAGATTCCTCCCCCCACCCCCACCCCAACCCTTTTAGCATTTTACATAATGTTCATTTCCCTAGACAGTTCCCGTCATGTTTATTTCAGGAACTCCAGCAATCACTATTAGTATGACCTACATATTTTTTTGATGTCCTAGGTATGTTCTCCAATTATCATTAACCCAGTATGTTTTAAAAACCAGTCTTAGAAGAAGTAATTATAGCAGGGAACTAGTTTTGCTTTTTTCCAATCAACAGGAGGAAATAATAAGAGAAGAGTTTCAATCATGAGCTGAGAAATCTGCTTCCTAAGCAAAAATCCAGAAGAAAAATTGGTCACTTGGGAAAGAAGGAAGCAAAACTTTCTTGATCCCCTACTGTGCACTAGATATTTTCACTTGTTATTTCCTACAATCCTCATAACATCTTACAAAATAAGTATCAAATTTCCACTTTTATAGATGTGGGAGCTGAGGCTTAAAGAAATTGGAAATGTTTTCAAGGCAAAAAGACTAGTAAGTGCAGAAGCAGAGGTCTGAGCCATACAAGTACCCTCTGTAGGACCTCTGTGGGTCCACAGGCTGGTCTGGAGGTTGCTTCTTGACTAGGTCAGACCACCACTGTTCCACCACCACCTGTTTACACACCAGCATCCCGCAGCTTGAGAGAAAGAGCCGTGTTCTTCCTTGGCCTTGACTCCTCCACTTCTTCACTGAACACAGCTGATTGGTCCTGGGTTTGACATTCAACTGAAGCTGGACTAATCTGATTGGTCCAGAGTCCAATCAATCTGATTGGTCAAGATATGGACATTCAGTGCCAAATCCAGCCAATCAGAGATTTCGTCTCTGGGATTCTTCGCACTGGAACCAGAAATCAAACCCAGATCCTCACTGATACATGGCAGCAGCAGATGCAAGGCTGAGCCATGAAAGCCAGGAGCAGTAGGCAGACATTCACTGGGGAAAGTGGAGACAAGAGGGGAACTGAGTGATGGCCGAGCCCCTGACGTGGGAAGTGCCCAAAGCCCAGCTGTGTCTTCATCTTTCCTATGATTTTTGGTTGTTCAACCCTACTTGTCCATGAGTCGATAAATATCTCTCTGCCCAAGCTGGCTCTAGTCGTACTTTATTCTTGAACAGCCAAAAAGAGTTGGAACTAAAATAAAGGTCCTGTGTGTACATTTCCTAGTCCTTGGTTGTAGATGTTAATAAGTGACATGGGGATCAGACTGAACTAAGGATGTCCCTTAAGTCCACAACACGAGGGAGATTCACTTGAAAAGCTTTCCATTCCTGAAGACTGACTGTTGGTTTGTAAGCAATCTAAAGGGCTGGTCCCAACTCAAACTAGCTCAGTATATGAGCAGGAGCAGGGAGCTGAGAGATGAGGTGGCTTCACGGCCACACACAGCCCACACGTCACCCTCAATCCCTCAGCCTCCAACCCCCATCTCTAGAATGAGAGAGCTGGCTAGATCAAGCTTTCAGCCAGTCACCTATCACCCTCAACATGGGAGCCAGTGTTTACACAACACTTATTTTAAAATGGGTTCATTTTGTTGTCCTTTATCTGTGAATAATAGATTTGATATGCCAGCCATATTTTTTCCCCAACACACATTAAAATGCATAACGACTCAAATGAAACATGTTTGACTGTGTGCCATGAGAATCCCCTTGGGTTCCATACTCTGGAAAATCACGGAGCTGACGATCTCTAAGAAGCTGACGACCGTGTCTTGGAAGATGGTGATAGGCCAGTCACTCAGTGTTCATTCAACCAGCATTGACACAGTCCCTGCTCTGGGCCAGCCCCGCTGAGACGCCGCAGTGATCCATGTAGCATGAGCTGACAGTAAGTGCACGTTTACGATGGGCTAGACACTGTACTGAGTGCTTTATAGCCGCTAGCTCATTTTTATCCACTGAAAACTCCCACGAGGTATATATAACTAATTTCTGAATCTCAGAAAGGTGAATTATTCATCATTTAATCCCAAAGCAACCGTATTCATTTTCTATTGCTGCCGTAACAAATTATCACAAATTTAGTGGCTTAAAACACCACTCATTTATAATTTCATAATCCTCTAGGTCAGAAGTCCAACATGGGTCTCAACAGGCTGAGATGGAGGCGCCAGCCGGCTGCGTTCTTTTCTGGCAGCTTTATGGGAAAATCTGTTTCCTTACCTTTTCCAGCTTCCAGAAGCCACCGCATTTCTTGGCTTAAAACTACCTTCCTCCATCACAAAAGCTAGCGACACAGACTGTGCCCTTCTCGTGATGTCATCTCTCTAGTTCTTCGCAGCCAGACAAGTGTTTTAAGTACACATGTGATGAGATCGTCTGTCGTCCTCCCCCACACTCCAAGATGATTCAGAAGCATCTTCCCCATCCCAAGACCTCTAACTTTAATGACCCCTGCAACGTTTCTTTTGCCACTGAAGGTGACATACACACAGATCCCAGAGATTAGGGCATGGACACCACCGGGGCTCTGATTCTGCCTATCACAGATGAGATTCAATCCTTTATCCCATAGTCTTAACCACTACCTTGAACACAGGCAGCACTCAAGGCGCTTCTAACTTAGTGAGAGACAGACAAGTGACACAGAAAGCATGCCTGCCTAAGATTAGAGTCCACCTTGTTTTCTTGCTTACTGATTCTTTCTCTAATGAGGAATGTATCAGGGGCAGGGATGCCCCTGCAGTGAGACGTGCTGCATGTGAACACACACACCAAATTTCAAACCATAAAAAGAATGGAAAACATCATACTAATATCTTTGTATTGATTACATGTTGAAGTTGATAATATTTTAGACCTATGAGGTTAAACTGGAGAATTCCATGGACAGAGGAGCCTGGCGGGCTCCAGTCCATGGGGTTGCAAAGAGTCGGACATGACCAAGCAAATACACTTTCATGAGGTTAAATATATTATATATATTATCAAAATTTATTTCATCTTTTCCTTTTTACCTTTTTTAATGTACCTACCACAACATCTAAGATTACACATGTGGAGACTTCCCTGGTGGTCCAGTGAAACTAGATCCTATATGCCACTGTGAAGATTGAAGATCCCACGTGACTCAACTAAGACCCAGTGTAGCCAAATAAATAAACATTTCAAAAGTAATGATAAAATTAAAATAAAATTACCTATGTGGCATGCCTTATCGTCCCACTGGATAGCACTAATCTAGAAAAATACTTGGCACACAGCAGACACCCAAAACATACCAGCTGCCTGAACAGAGGGGTGGGACAGCAGGAGAAAATGGGGAAGGAAGCCAGCACTTTCAATGTGCAGCCTGGGTCAGGGAGTCACAGGCCACGAACCTCAAGAGGCAGGCAGTGGATGTGATGTGATGTGCAGAGTGAGCCAAGGTCTCCTGATCACCTAGTGAGGGCAAAGGTGAACTTCAGTCTCCTTGTCACGATAGAATCAGTGAAGGATTGACTGTGAGCTAGGAAGTGGGGCAGCTGAATTTGTTTGAGAAAGAGGGTTCTGAGCTATGAAGCCTGGATGGGGAAGGGCAGGGAAGACAGGGAATCACACCCCTTTGAAGAGGAAGTAGTTAAGAAACAACATGAAGTAACTTAAAGGACAAATAGGAAGGGACAGCTATATGTATTTCAGAATCAGCTGGGTAAGAAACAGTCACAGGGAGTGGGTAAAGCAGTAAATGGAAAGATCACATCACAGGGACCCTCTCTGTTCTGCCCTGTGAGGGTGAAGGAACAAAGTCAGGCAGACCGAGGGCAGACAGCAGGAAGGAACTTTTCATCCTAGAGACCATGAACCCAGAGGCAGCTTCTACAAAGATGACATGGATGCTCGCAAACAGGGGCAGCACCGCACTGGGCAGTGGGTTCTGGAAAGGTCAGCGCCAATCTGACCAAGAGGAGAGAACCCACCTCACCAGGGCCTCCAAAGCACCAGCCAGCATTTCCAGTGCATCTGGCTCTTTATTACAGAACAGGGGGCAGTACACTTCAGAAGGGAGGCCAATAGGTTCAGAAGCATCGCCAGCCTTGTCTGCAACATGCCTGCAAAATGTTTCATGGAGCAGAAAGTGAAAGAAAGTGTTAGTCGCTCAGTCATGTCCGACTCTTTGAGACATCGAGGACTGTAGCCCGCCAGGCTCCTCTGTCCATGGAATTCTCCAGGCAAGAGTACTGGAGTGGGTTGCCCTGCCCTCCTCCAGGGGATCTTTCTGACCCAGGGATTGAACCCGTGCCTCCTGTGTCTCCTGCACTGCAGGCAGATTCGCAACCCACTGAGCCACTGGGGAAGCAGAAAGCTCACTTCAAAGGAGGAAAGCCTTTGCAGTGGCCACAGAGAAACTGGCATTTCCTCACCAAAGCGGGAGCCAGCCCCGGAGCATGCACTTCTCACTTGTGTTCTGTTTTCTCCCCTTGGCTCCAGCTAGTTAATTTCAACACAGAAATGTAACTCACAAATGTGCAATCCATTCCAGTGGGACAAGGAAACCATGATGTGGGCTTCGGGAGAAAGGAAGCAACCTTGTGAGCCCGGAAGCAGGGTAGAGGCTGACCTCACTCCACATCTGCGGCAGCCATCAATGCCGTTCCTAGGATCCAGAGGAAGCCCAGGTGCTGCCTGCAACTTCCCTGAGCCTCCAAATGCCCCACAAAAGCAATATTTTCCTGCACAAGTAAGGCTATAACAGAGCCAGAGAGAATTTTTTTAATTGAAAAAGGCAGTGACTTCTAGGAACGAAGATGAGTTTTACATCCAGATTTACTTTTTCTCCCTTCCAAAATCCCATGGAAAGAATAGCAAATGGATTTTGAAAATAAAAGCACAATACCAAGAATGAGCCCTGATATACATTATGAACTGAGGGTGGTGATGTGTTATGGGAGGTGTATCAGTCATAACGTGCCAACCGCTTTGGTGAGGGGTGATGATGAGGGAACCTGTGTGTGTGAGGGGGAGGGTATACAGGAAAGCTCTGCACCTTTCTCTTTATTTTGCTATGACTCTAAAGTTGCCCTAAAAATAAAGTTTTTAATTAAACAAAATAAACCATCAGACAAGAAGAGCATGAGCAAGGAGACAAGAACAAAAGTTATAAGACTCAGAAGACAAGTAGATGAGAAGTACCAGACTTAGACCCCAGGAGATGGATGCCTAGGCCTGCAGGGAACTGAGAACCAAACCCATTTACATAATGGGAGATCCTGAAAGACCTGGCACCCAGAAGCACTGGAACCCTTCACGGGTCCCCCCCTTGGCTTGTGGGATAAAGCAGGGAAGGGGAGTTGCATTCCAAGCAGGCCCCAGCCCCAGGGTCACCATCTGAGCTCAAGACACACCTGCTCTGACCTCGCAGCAGCCCACAGGGTCATTTTTTTTTATTATTTATTTTTTAATTGAAGGATAATCGCTTTACAGAATTTAGTTGGTTTCTGCCATACATCAACATGAATCAACCACAGGTCTACATATGTCCCCTCCCCCTTGAACTGCCCTCCCATTTCCCTCCAGAGCCCTACAAGGTCATTTCTTACTCCCAACCTCATTTTCCCCAAGTTTTTTTCTTTGAAAATGTTCAATCCTACAGGAAAATTAAAGGGAAGTACTATGCACTCCCATACCCCCTTCATCTGATGACTAATTATTATTTTACACACTTTCTGTGTGTGTGTGTGTGTGTGTAGACTCAGTGTACAGAGTATAAGCCATTTGAAAGTAACTCCTAAAAATGAGGACATTCTCCCATAAAATCATGTAATAAAATTAACAATAAGCTTATAATTCGCCTAATGCATAGCCCATGCTAAATCTCCTGAGTTGCTCCTGGGGAAGATGGACTGTCCTTTGTAGTTGTGTTTCTTTCTTTGAATCTAAAACCAATGAAGTTTCACACATTGTGTCAAGAGGTCCTGCTCCTTGACCTCCTCTAATCTAGACTTCTGTTACTCAAACCGCAATTATGAGACCAACACCTCAGGTATTGTTAGCAACGCAGAGGCTCAGGCCCAACCCCCACCTTCTGAATCAAAATTTGCCTTTTAATAAGATTGCCAGGTAGTTTGCATGTACAAGGTTTGCACATGCTAAGGTTTGGAAAGCACAGCCCAGAGAGACATACGACACACATACATACATGCACACACACATACATCTATACACAGGTATACATGCACGTCTAAATACACGCATGCTGCTGCTGCTAAGTCGCTTCAGTCGTGTCCAACTCTGTGCGACCCCAGAGACGGCAGCCCCCCAGGCTCCTCTGTCCCTGGGATTCTCCAGGCAAGAACACTGGAGTGGGTTGCCATTTCCCTCTCCAATTCCTGAAAGTGAAAAGTGAGAAGTGAAAGCGAAGTCGCTCAGTCGTGTCCGACTCTTAGCGACCCCATGGACTGCAGCCTACCAGGCTCCTCCATCCATGGGATTCTCCAGGCAAGAGTACTGGAGTGGGGTGCCATTGCCTTCTCCAAAATACATGCATACATGCATTCATATACACAGTCACACATATACAGACCCTCAGGCATACATGTGTACATACCCACACACATGCAACCACACACATACATACATACACACACAAATATACACATGCACCTAGAGCTTTTGTTGCTCTTGGGCAGTGGCTTCCTTTTTTGTTTGAAGGGTCCAGGCCAGTGGTCTTGTGGAAAGACTCCACATTGTGCACTTGTCTGCTTGTCCCCTCATGATTCCATTCAGAGTAAACCTTCCTGGAAAGAATACTATGCAGAGGATGCCATCAACTTCTCACTGTATCACATCAGGAAGTCTGTACCAAAAGGATTCCCCGCTCTTGGCGACCCTAGGCTTGATCGTCAGATAATGCGGTTGACTACCAGGTATCTCCATGGAAAGGCCCATTCCCCCACTGTCATCTGTAGCTAATCTGTGGGGTGGTTCTTTGGAATCATATTAATATCCTGCTCCCCAATGCCTTTCACCCAATAATCTCAGCATCTCTTGTGGTTTCTTGCACTGAAGATTGTAAATTGTTAATTTTCTCGTTTCTTCTACCCTGACCGTTGTCATTCTTCTGTAAAGTGTTTCTCTCTCCTCCTCTCTTCTCTCCTCTCTTCCCTGGCTCCTATCTCTCCTGGATACTATCAACCATGAACTCATGAATACTGTATCATTCTGTGTGATGCTCAAAAATTATACACAAGGGAGTCCATGAAAACCAGCAACCACACTTCTGCACACCTAACAGCTTTGTGACTTTGGACAAGTGACTTGACTTCTCTGTTTTTCAGTTTCACCATCTGTTAAACAGATAGTAACTGACCTCCATAGGTTGGTGTAATTCACTAAATGAATGCGTGTAAAACTCTGGCAACTCTACCTGCTGTGTGATAAGTCCTGTATAAGTGCTTGTTATTAAATATTCTTGCTATCTTTACCATCAGCATCACCACCACAAGCTCAGCCTTTGGTACAATTCTAGAGCCCCATAGGCAGTTTAGAAAGGAAAGAATGGGGGAGGGAGGAAAGGAGAAAGGATGGAGTAAAAATCTTTAAGAGAAGCGAGAATGTCGGAAAGTCCCAGAACACCTTCCTCCCCACCCACGCTCCCTCCCCCTCCGACACATGACCATGTCCTAGATCCCATCCAGGCCACTCCACTGCTCCTGGGAAAATATTTGGTTAACTGAACCAACATGGGGCTGGTAGATAAACCCAAATGCTAGTTGAGGAGACACGCTCTTTCCCATCTGCTGCCTTGCAAACAATGCTAGTCTTATTATTTCAAATGACAGGCAGTTCTCTCTGTAAATTTGCTTGTCATGCCAATTCAGCTTTTATTTAAGTGTGTATCTCGTTTCATTTTCCTCTGCATACAAGGCACTGATGCGAGGCAGCTACACCCCAGGTCTGCTGCACTCCCCGGAGGATGTCCTCAAACACGTCTTCAGTTCCTTGACCTCAACAGGCCCCTTGGTCCTCTCTGCAGAGACCGTGAGGAGCCTCTGAAAGTTGAGAGGAAGGGGTGGTAAGAGAGAAAGCAAGAAGAGCAGCAAGTGGGTGCCCGTTGAAGCAGGTGATAAGTATGTGAGTTGCTTGTAATACTTTCTCTAATTGCTTGTATTTGGAATTTTCCCTAAGTTGAGGAGAAAGCCTCTGAGAATTGAGCATCTCCTGAGTTTTACAGGATGAATAAGAGTTTCTGATTCGGTGAGAAACAAAGGAACAATCCAGGTAGAAACACATATTACAGGAGAAGAGCCCACAGAGAGGAACAGCCCAGTAGAAGATGGTTCTGTCTCAACTTTAACCAGTGAACTCTAATTCAATGCTGGTGCTACCCACCCAGTTAGTGCCAAGCCCACAAGATAAGCAGTCCTCCTGACAAGAGATGCTGTCACTTCAGACCCCCAACTGCAAGTGGGGTCCCCAGGCCATCCATGTTTCTGCCCAGCCGGTTTCAAACTGGGGGAGAGGAGTGTTCCCATGTCCCCCTCAGGGTTGATGATTCACTAGAATGGCTCACAGCACTCAGGGAAGTGCTCGACTCATTATTACAGTTTTATTATTAAAAATACAGATTATGACCAGCCGAATGAAGAAACACACCAGGCCAGTCTGGGATGGGAGGGACCCGAATGCCAAGCTCCTATGTGGAACTCTCCTGGTAGAATCAGAATACATCACCCTCCAGGCACATTGACAGGCTCCCCAACCAGGAAGCTCCACTGAGCTTCAGTGTCCAGCGTTTTTATTGGGGTTTCGTTACAGAGGGATTATTGATAACTCAATCCCCAGCCCCTCCCCACAGCCCAGACGTAAGGCTCATTCAAAGCTCCAGCCCTCTAATCAGACAGCTGGTCTTTCTGGGGACCTGTCTGCATCTTGAGTCATCGCATCGCATTAGCATAACTTAGGTTTAGTTCAAGGAGCTCATGAATTACAAACGTACTCCCATCACTTGGGAAATCCCAAGGGTTTCAGAAGCTCTGAGCCAGCAACCCAGGGTAAAATGGAACCAATTCTCCGTTATACAACAAAGGTACATGCAGGCGGAGAACACAAAGCAACAGGCGGACACCGAGGACGCGCTCCGTACCTGTGCTGTGCTGAGTGCTCCATGCGCACTGCAAGGCATGTGTGCAGGGGATGGAGAAGCGACAGAAAGCAGGGGTGGGACGAAGGGACAGAAAGGGAGGGACAGAGAGAGGGAGAGAGAGAAAAAGCAGGAAGGAGGGAGAGACAGAGGCAGGAGGGATGGAGAAGGACAGAAGGATTTCAGCTCCATTTTACAGGAGGCTGAGTCCCAGAGAAGGTGACTGCCAAGTCCATAGTCACATGGGCATTAGAGGGCAGCAGAAAGATTCAAATCTAGGCCAACTGGACTCTGACCTGTGCTTTTTCAGTCTGGAGCAAACATGTAACAAAGGTGCCGAGACTTCAGTAGAATGAAGTCTCATGCGAATAGAATGAAACTTCATTCTGTTGAAGGTTTGCAGCCAGGGAGGACAGTTAAGACCTGCACCCACAACGCCGTGGGATGTGGACAGGAGGACAAAGGGAAGTGGGAGAGTAAAGAGAAAAGATGAGACCAGATGAGTGAAGAGGAGGCCTAAACTGGAGGAGTCAGGAGGGCTGGGGTGGGGAGCCAGACTAGGCACAAGTGATGAGCTGCAGGCTGACCACCTCCCATGTGGGAGCAGGAACTTGCCCTGCCACCTAGACACGGGTGGGCCCACGATGCCATACAACACCCAGCCTCTGCTTTCCACAGTACCTGTCAGACAATCTCTGCTTTTATGCAAACCCACCTGTGCTTCTTTCATCGTCCCTGATGTCTCTGGAGCAGTGAGTCTAACCGGTTCCCCTTTCCCCTTTACAGTGAACAGGAGACCTTCTTACAGTCAAGAGTCAACTGGCACTTTGCCCCACCCAGAGTTGTTATATGACATCTATAAAGAACCTAGAAAAGAGACTTGAGGCTTCTGCACAACATCCTGGACAGGACAGGCAAAGTATTCATGGGCAGCCCAGCACATCTCCTATGGAGAGCCACACCCCACCCTGCTTGGGGTTCTAGGGGCAATGTTGGAGACAGTGCACCTCACACACACTTGCTGCAGTGAATAGGCTTATAGCCAGGCTCAGACAAACTTGCTTCTTTATCCCCCAGGGACAGTGATTGGTCCAAGGCAAGCCAATCAGAACCCTTCCTTGTAAGTAAAGGGCAGTCCTGTTTCTATTTGGGTTTCCACCAGTCACATTCTCTAAAGAGCTGGAGAACACTTACCCAGCACCACCAAGAAGGCATGAGGGCATGGCGGGGATGGGAGAGACAGGTGACAATGTCTGAGAGGCCCTAGCTCAATCCCCGACTTTCCAAGTTATATGAATAAGTTATTTTTTCTTTCAAGATAGTTTGAAGCAAGTTCCTGTCCCCTGATTCCAGAGAGGGTCTGCTAATCCGTGACACTGCTTTGAATCAAATGTTACACCACCTTGACCTTGTCCCCCCAGCTTTCTGGCAGCTGGGGCAGGGTTCTGATCCATTTGTTTACCATTGGTCCAGGCCTGGGGAAAGAGACCTGGGTGCTACAGGCTTTAGAAACTTCGGTGAGCAGCAGGCTGGCAGTCGGCAAGAGTCCCACATCTCAGCATGAAGCCCCTTGCAGAGCCCTCTTTCCGGGAGCAGGCCCAGGAGAGCCAGTCTGTGGAAGGTGGGTGCTCTGGCCTGGGTGTGGGGGATGGGGCTGCAAAGTGGCTGCAAGTAAAGAAACTGAGAGTAAGAGGAACATCTAACAGGGCAGCAAGGGGTTCAGGCAGGGAATGAGATGATGTAGCAGGACCCTGGACTAGACGAGAGAAAATAAGAACAATACCTTTCTGCTAGAATGAGGACAGCTACCGCAGAATTATATGCACCAACTTTTGTCCCCAGCTCCTAGTAGAGAATCCCAGGCCATGGTTTTCATTTATTATTGCTGTTGTTAATAACTAGCAGCAGCAGCAGGAGCCACAGTGAATTTCCAGTGGACTGTGGGTGCCAGGCAGTGTGCTCACAGCCTCTGTTAATGTCTGACTCAGTTCCTGTTTAACTCGGTCAGGTGGGCAGCAGTAAACCCATTTCACAGATGAGGATGCTAATATATAGAGAGGTTAAGTAATTCGTTCCCAGCTTCTCAGCTTGTAAGTAGTAAAGTCATTACACAGATCAGAAAACTGAGGCCCAGAGAGGGAAAGTGACTCACTCAAGGTCACACAGCAAGTTGAACTAGAGGAGGGATTCCAACTCAAACTCCAATCTCTGGCTACTCAGCCCTGTGCTCTTCCCCCTGCACACCTGGACTGTCTCAGCAGCACCAAAGGTACACCATCCAGGGAACAGGCTGGAGCACTAGGCTGTTCTGCATTCCCAGGTCCTTCCATGAGAATGGAAGCTAACACCAAGGAGGGGTACCTTCAGGGTAGATGAAACAGAAGCTGTAAATTGGCAATCCATGGGCTGGTCAGAAGTGTTTCTGTCTTGCCTGCAGAGTGGCATATGAACTTGATTCAATACTTTAAAATTGAGAGATTCCGCATACAAATCTGGGCTATAACATAGCGGTAGATTCCACAGGACCCCAGACTTGGGAGCAGAGTATCAACCAAGCACAGTGAGTGAACAACCATGGTTCAGCTTCCCACGCTCTGTCTCCATTCAGAAAACTCTTTGAGGCTTTCCTACTGTGTTCTTACGTAGGATCTGATGGAGCCGGCAAATAACGCAGCCCCTGCATCAAGTTTTTCCTACAACCATCAGATGGTTTTCTGAAGAGCTGCTGTGTGTAACAGACAACTCCCAGCTCCCAGCGGTACAGCAATGTTTGTTGCTCTAATGTCTGTAGACTTCAGGGGAAGCTCTACATCTGGCTTTGTTGGCTGAGAGGTGAGTTCCAGTTTCCACATCTGTCTCTAGGACCAGCAGTTCATTTGGGCATCCCCTTCTTATAACAAATGGCAGAAGTGCACGTCTGAGGGAAATCACACAAGCATGATAAGACACCCTGCTTTTGTGCATCTACATGCATTTTACTGGCTAACACCCCACGACCACACCCAGAGTCAATGGGGCAGAGATAAACACACCACCTTCTCTACAGAAAGACACTCCCAGGGCAAGGGTGTGGGTATATAATCTTATCACAGGGAGGAAGTGAAGACTCAGGACTAGTCAATCTACTATACTCATAAGACAGTAAGGAGATCAAACCAGTCAATCCTAAAGGAAATCAAACCTGAATATTCTTTGGAAGGACTGAAGCTGAAGCTCCAATACTTTGGCTACCTGATGCCAAGAGCCGACTCACTGGAAAAGACTCTGATGTGAACATGAATTTGAGCCAACTCTGGGAGATAGTGAAGGATAGGGAAGCCTGAGGTGCTGCAGTCCATGGTGTTGCAAAGAGTAGGACACGACTTAGCAACTGAAAAAAAACACTCATAAGGAATCAGCCCTTTCAGTCACTGCTCGCCTCTCTGTTGGCCCTGCAGGAAAGGAGGACAGACACGATGGGGCGGGTTGGAGTCTGTCTGCACTACGGCAGATCAGTGTGCTCAGGGCTAAATAGAGAACGAGAGGCCACAGTGGAAAATGCACTGGAAAGAAGGGAGTAGCCCACGCCTTGGCCACTGGAGAAGAAGGAAGGCGGTCAGGTTCGGGGATCCTGGGACCTGTGGCTGGAGGGAACTGTCACAGCACAGAGCACTTCACCGGAGAGCCGAAGGGCTAACGAGGAGGAGGACTGAGGAGTGCACTCCACTGGGCAGGCAGGGCCACAGCACCACAAGCACTTCGTGCTCATTGGCTTGCTTTGGCCAAGGACTCACCAAATGTGGGGATGGAGCCCAAGCCCAGGGAAGGTCCTGCAAACCTCAGGTCAGGGCTCAGAGGAAGGCCAGGCGCTGGACAGCCAGCCTGACCAGACTCTGCTGGGATCTCTCTGAAAACCTCCTCCAGCCTGAGTCACTGAGGCTTTCAAACCTTGGTTTTAACCCACTTCAGTCCTCAGGCTTTCCTTGAGAGAAGTTCTACAACAAGAAGGAAGAGGAAAGAAAAGGCAGTGACTGGAAAGGTTTTTACAAATACACAGACTGGGTCCTTTAACAGTAGGGAATTCCTTGGTGGGCGTGATTCTCCTGGGCTAGAAAGAAAGGCCACCCCAGCCCTCTCTCTTCAGAGCAGCCTGGCTGCTGCTGCTGCTGCTAAGTCACTTCAGTCGTGTCCGACTCCATGCGACCACACAGATGGCAGCCCACCAGGCTCCCCCATCCCTGGGATTCTCCAGGCAAGAACACTGGAGTGGGTTGCCATTTCCTTCTCCAATGCATGAAAGTGAAAAGTGAAAGTGAAGTCTCTCAGTCGTGTCTGACTCTTAGCGACCCCATGGACTGCAGCCCACCAGGCTCCTCTGTCCATGGGATTTTCCAGGCAAGAGTACTGGAGTGGGTTGCTGTTGCCTTCTCCGGAGCAGCCTGGCAGAGGCTTTCATAGCAACACCCTGGCTTCCTTGGCAGCACTGATTGACAAGACGTGAACTCCATCAGCATTTATATGCCTCTCCTGGGGCTGTGGTGGCCTGGGATGGAGAAAGATGCTTCTCTCCACCAAACGTTGGCCCCTGAAGCCAAGGAGTCACACTAACTCCAGCCTTCAGCAGCCAAGCCAGCTCAAACACGTGCTTAGGAAGAAAACACATAATAAATGTCAAAGCTGAGCTCAGCTCCTATAATGCAAAGTCACCAAATTGGTCCAAACTCACGAGAAGAGCAGAAATGAACAAGTTCACTTTTGTAACTTTACAGATGTGGAAACTGAGGCTTATGGACTCAAGCAGTTCCTTAAACATTAGCTGTCCTCCTAACAGTTGGAATAAATAAAATGAGGACTCTGGGCCAGATCCTATGTTAAGGACCACGGCAGCCGCCAGTCCCTGCTCTTACCTTTGTAAGGGTAGGCTCCATGCTGTCACCTCTGCCTGCTCACCCTTCCTCCCTGCACCACCCTTTGCTGGTCCCGGTCCTATGGATCCTTCAAGACTCAGGCTAGGAAGTACCTCCTCTAGGAAGCCTATCTGATCTCCCCTCCTCACCCTCCCAACCCCTGCCCTGCTGGACTCTCCTCCTGAGCTCCCAAAATGCCTTCCTTTCTCATTCCAGGAATGAGGTAATGTGTCTGTCTCCTGCTCCCCATAAGCCTGTAGGAGTCAGGGACTGTTTATACTGTACTAACACCAGAAGCACAGAGCCCTTGTGCAGTCCATGCTCTGGTAGAGATGCTCCATCACTGTGTGGAACAGATGCCTGGAGGATGCATGAGTGAATGAATGGGGGATGCTTACTATGCAGATGACAAAGGGTAGACTTGGTAAGCTGTGAAAGGCAGACCCCCTGCCCAGAACAGCTACAACCAGCGGAGGATGCTCAATAAAACTCGGTTTGAATACAACTAAAAGGCCCAGTCCAGACCCCCAAGTGGCTGAAGGCATCCTCACAATGCCCAGGAGAATCTGACTGTGAATGCCGTTAAGCACATCCATAAATCCAGCCGCATCTCTGGGCCTCAGCCCAGAGGAGTTCATGCACCCACAGCCGTGGTCCTGCAAGAATAATGAGGAGGGAGGAAGAGTCATCAAGGGAGGACAATGGAATAACAGAGAAGCCATCAGGGATTTACCAGGGCCGTGGGGAGCCCTGCACACCTCGGGCAGGGCTGGAGGAAAGCAGAAATCAGGAGGGCTTGTCAGAAACCGATGACACTGGCAGAAAAGACCAAGGTTGGAAGAAGGGGCTGTTTTTCTTCAGATGACATCCAGGTGCTTCCGAGAGGGGCCATTATGATGATGCACAGCTGGGGGGTGGGGCACTCAGAGAGGCTGCCTCCTCTTGAGGACAAAATATTAAGCCATTGGTCAAACTTAAACACCCTCCCATCAGGAGACCAGTTGGGGATGAAGGACTGTGATCCTCCATCATCCGCAGCTTAAGCACCAGCCCAGGAGGAAACGACAAGGGGAGCTCATTGATGGAGAGGCTCAGGCGAGGTGTGGGATTTAGGGAGGGACTGTGACAGGGACGGCCACAGAGCCATCATCAGGGGGCCACCACATTACAACCCCACCCCAGAAAAAGGCAGTGAAAGGGGACAGAGTTATTAATTCTCCAATGGTCTAAATGTCCACTGGCCCCAGCGGCTGATCCATATCTCAACAGCACTAGCTACTGCAAACTGAGTCCCTCCCACATGTTAGACATGTTGGACTTTGGTCCTCATCTCCACCAAGGAAGGGGCCGGTACTCCCATCTTAGAGAGACTGAGTCACTGGGTCATAGGTTGGCCCTAATAACTGGCCCTACATCATACATCCGGGAAACGTTGGGAAGGGGGGAGGCTGGGATTTGAACCCATGGATCCACCCCAAAGCTCATGGTTGGCCTTTCCTTGGCTCCACGCTGGCTGGCTGCTCTCATCACGCATGCCCCCTGAGACAAAAGCTAATGTGCTCTGGCTCAGGATGGGCAGAGGGCCTCCAGCTCCCCACACACGTGCCTCATCCTCCTGTGACTTCCTGGCCCCACATTCAACCCACCCATATTTACTATGTCCTGACCGCTGTGTGGACACAAGGTAGGGGATGGGCACCCCGAGGGGACAGGCGCTCCAAGGGGACAGGCACCCAGAGAGGACAGGCGCCCCGAGGGACAGGCGCTCCGAGGCAACTCCAGCTCCTTAAGATGATCATGAACCCTCACTCCACTGATTGTCAGGGCAACTGTGCGAGGTGAGAGCAGCCATCTCCATTGTGCCAACCAAGAAACAGTGGGTCAGAGGGGCAACGGGAATGGCTGTGTGCTTTCTCCCTATGCCAAGCCAGGAACTTGGCACACCCTGACCCTGTGGACAGAGCAGCCAAGCCCTCAGTGACCAGGATGACAGAGAGAGTGAACCGCTCTAACCGGGCCTCAGTCCCGCTTTCCCTGCCTCCTCCATCACTCCAGGATGGAATTTTTTGGGGGGTGGGGGGTGGAGGGGCAAGACCCTACTCTTGTAGGACACCAGAGCTGGCCACCTCTGTGTCTATCTCTCCCTCCATGTTTGCACACAGAGGAAAGAACATGTGAGTCCCCAGCGAGAAGGGGACCATCTGCAGGCCACATCAGGCATCAGCCCTGTGGCACCTTGATGCTGGACATCCAGCCTCCAGAATAAGTTTCTCTGGGTTTAAGCCACCGAGGTGGTGGATCCTGTGATGGCAGCGTGAGCAGACCCTAAGCTACTTCCAAGGATGGCTCGCCTTTGGCCCGCTGGGTTTTTGTACACCCCTCACATCCTCTTGTTCTCTTCAGATCACCGCCAGCTTCTCTGGCTCCATCCTGCTGATGAGGCTCTCACTGGTACCTGGTCTCTGCCTGCCACGAGGGCCTTCCCTATTCCTGGAGCCAAAGGGAGGAGGCACTCCGCAGCCTTTCTCAAGCCTCTCACACTGCTTACGGCATCAGTGGGCAGATTCCTCATGAGAGCCTGGATGATAAGTGGGACCACGGGTGCCTGGGGCTAGAGGCGTTCAGGAGAGGCTGGTCACAGCGTGGTGTCACTGTCACCAAGGCGGGGCCGTTTCTCAATGCAGAGGTCAGAGAGTCACCAGACGCCAGAACGACAGGATAAAGCAGATATGACAGGGACTTGACTTCTGGCCCTGCCACTTGCCGGGAGATTGGTCATCAATGGGGCTATGCACCAGCCTCCTGGCACCCTCGTTTCAGACAGGTGGTAAGATTGATCTTCTTGCCTCCTGGAAGTTGGGTGTCGCCATACAACTTGCTGTGGCCAATGAAATCAGAACTTTAAGAGCCAGTGCCTGCTTCACTATATTTCCCCCCACCCTCCGACGAAGTTCTAGATGGTGGTTTCTCCATCAGGCTGGGTTCCTAAAGGAGAAGAACAGCAAGGGACCCCATAGCTGTCCCACGATGGATATGTAGAGTGAGCAAGAAATAAATCTCTGTTTTTCAGTCACAAAGAGTCAGGGGATGTTTGTTGTTACAGCATCACCTAGCTCATCCTGACTGATACAGAAGCACTGATTAAATCAGTCTCCTTGAGACTTCATTTCTGCACCTGTAAAGTGCAGATAATAGTGTATCACTCACAAAGTTTTAGAGAGATAATATACCCCATGCTTCCTACACAGCAGGCCTCTGACAAATGTTAGCTCTCTCTCTTTCTCTTCTCTGTACTGTTCCCCACCCCCCAGATCCTTTAAGATGGGATCAGATGTTCTCAGGCAAAGCTCCTTTAGGACAGATGCTGTGGCACCTCCTTAGGACCCTGTAGTGTGTTGGAATCACAGCTAGTACTCAGCAGATATGTATTACTGAGCGCCTATTCAGCAACTAAACTGACCGAACTGTTACCTCTGTGCTGGGAACCAGATTCCCAGGTCTCTGATAATCTCTCCTGCTTCTCTCCTTCCAGGATACACATCTTTCTTTCCAGATCCAGATGGCACATAATCCTAGACTCTCAGGGCTAGAGAGTCTAGGGGCTAGAAAGTCCCCTTCTTTCATGCAGCGGTAAGACCCCCTTAGCAAGAGCCTTGCTGATTAACCTCTCCATCTCTGCCAAGACACTTTCGGCAACAGAGAACTCACTTTCTACAGAATACTCTTCTTTATTTGGAATTAGGAGGAGGTAGGTGTGACTCTGGGCGAAGTTCATGGGCTCTTGTGGCTACCCTACAGAGCATGTTCCATTATTATCACCCCCGCCTTCAGATGGGACTATAGGAGTGAGGGTTCAGAGAGGTGCAATAATTTTCCCAAGGTCACACACTGTTTTATCGCCTAGGCACACAGATCATGCATGCTTGAAAAATGTACACAGATTGATTGATGGCTCAGTCCTGGGAGGGCCATTCCTAGGGACTCCAAATCTCCATGTAAACACCACCCTAGAATTTCCACCTTGGCTTTTGGGAACCTTAACAATGCAAACAGCCCGTTTGCCCTGTTAAGAAATAAATCTCAATAAATGATTTCCAATATAACACAGTCCTTGCCAGGAAAGGAAACATTTACACTGCTCCTCGTGCATAATATAGGTTAATATTTCAGGATGCATTAAATGTGTAAATGTTTAGAGTGTGGTGAAGTTCCGGTTGTGAGTCAGGGCACTCTCCAGAAAAGACCAGATGCTGAAGGGAAGTGGGTATTTTTAGACTTGGACCCAACCCGACACTACCCGTAAGTACTTCATGCTAGCAGCCACAGTGCATGAAGCAGGAAAATAACAGGCTGGTTTCAAACAGACGCTCCCAAACCCTTAAGGCAAGCTGATGACTTCAAGATGGGCTGGCTGCTTTGTGGCTTCTTTGGAGACAGTCAAAATTAGGATGGGATTTGGGGCATGACAAAGCACCAAACCTGCCTGACATGTGTCTAAATAACTGAAGAATGGAGATGGGTCAGGCCAGTCACGAGCTGAAATCCCAGACACATACAGGAGACTGGCATGTTCAGCTGGCCTTTGGAGATGCAGAAAAGAGGAAAACAAGCTGCAGGAAGAGATGAGAATGCTGATAGGTGATAGATTTTAAATAAACATGAGGCTGAGTCAGATGAAATCGCTCACATTTGATGTTTTCTGGCCAAAAAATATGACACTTTCTACCCCATGGACTGTAGCCCACCAGGCTCCTCTGTCCATGGTATTCTCTGGGCAAGAACACTGGAGTGGGTTGCCATGCCCTCCTCCAGGGTATCTTCCCAACCCAGGAAGGGAACCCAGGTCTCCTGCATTGCAGGCAGATTCTTTACCATCTGAGCCACCAGGGAAGCCCAATCTGATAACAGAGGTATATTAACATGTATTGCTACCTATTAATGTAATATAAGAACCACACATCCCAGTCAGCATTCACCGCTGTGTCAGGTGGAGCAGCAGACCCGTAACTGTCCACAACGTGAGTCCACGGTCCTCAGCACAGAACACTAGCCACATAAACTTAGAGTTCATGTGTTGAAGTGAAAGGACCCAAATATTTTGTCAAGATAGAAAAAGAAAACACAAAAACAAGGAAACAGAAAGGATACGCTGTATTATGAATCCTTGTTGTTGCTGCTGTTTCAGTCACTAAGTCATGTTTGACTCTCGCGACCCCACGGACTGCAGCCCACCAGGCTCCCCAGTCCATGGGATTTCCCAGGCAAGAATAACAGAGTAGGCTGTCATTTCCTTCTCCAAATATGAATCCTTAAATCGCCCCCCAAATTCGTATGCTAAAATCCTAACCCCCATAGATGATAGTATTAGGAGGTGGGGCCTTTGAGAGGTTCTTAGGTCATGAAGGTGGAGCCCTCATGAATGGGGTTCTTCTAAGTCACTCAGTCGTATCTAGCTCTTTGCGACCCTGTGGACTGTAGCCCACCAGGCTCCTCTGTCCATGGGATTCTCCAGGCAAGAATACTGGAGTGGGTTGACATGCCTTCCTCCATGGGATCTTCCCAACCCAGGGACTGAACCCGTGTCTCTTATGTCTCCTGCATTGGCAGTTGGGTTCTTTACCACTAGCACCACCTGGCATGCCCTGAATAGGATTAGTGCCCTTATCAAAGAAGTTTTAGAGAGATCCTTAGCCCCTTCCACCCCCGGGGACACAGCACAGAGGTGTTGGCTTTGAACCAGAAGATGACCCTCACCAGCAAGTGACCACCTTGGCACCTTGATCTTGGACTTGCCAGCCTTCAGAACTGTGAGCAAGAAATTTCTGCTGTTTAAAATCACCCAGTCAGTGTATTTTGCTACAGCAACCCACACAGACTAAGACAGGATAGGAGTACTCTGAGGGGGAAAGACCAAGTAAAACTCCGAAAAAGCTGACTGAGCCTGACAACTTACTCAGTTGCTGTCACTAATGTCCTGGCACATCAGCCACAGAGCAGGGGGCCCACAGCATGTGGAGAAGCCCCACCCCTGCAGTCACACCGCCTGGGTCTGAGTCCTGGTTGCGCTCCTCACAAGCTGTAGTGGGTTGGATGGTGGCTTCCAAAAGATACGGCCGTGTCTTAACTCCCGGAAGCTGTGACTACCACATCTTGCATGAAGAAAAGTTGGATCCTCAGAGGAACTTATCCTGGATTATCCACAGCATCCTAAACCCAATGGCAAGCGTCCTTCCAGGAGACAGACACAGAGAGGAGGAGACGCCACCCAGGAAAAGGAGGGAGCAAAGGGGAGAGATCAGAGTGAAACGGCCACAAGCCAAGGAATGCTGGGGCTGCCAGAAGCTTGAAGAGGCCAGGAAGGAATTCTCTCAAAAGTGCAGCCCTACGAACACTCTGATTTCAGACTTCAGGCCTCCAGAACTGTGAGAGCTTAGACTTCTGTTGTTTTCACCCACCAAGCTTGCGGTCATTTGTGACAGTGGCCACAGGAAACTCATACACAAGCCCCCCCCTCAATGCTCTTGTCTGTAAAATGGGATAGCAGCTTCGTGAAAAGATGCAGGTGAGAGTGTAACATGACAGCTGGCATGCACTAAGCACCTGTACAAGTATGATGTAACCGGCAAAACACAGCAGGGACAGGAGCACATCAGAGCCAGTGAAATGAAGAAAACTGCCCACCACGTGTGTATCTAGTGCTTAAAAGATGTGACCCCAGGACTTTCCTGGTGGTCCAGTGGTTAAGACTCTGCAGTTCCAAAGTAAGGGGTGCGGGTTCAATCCCTGGTCAGGGAACTAAGATCCCTCATGCCATAGGGCATGGCCACAAAATTTTAAAAAACTGTTTGATACCTCCAAGTGTGAAACTTGAGCCATTACTGGAGAAGATCAGACCCCCTTACTCTAGCTCCAGTCTCAAGTCACAACTGGAAGCTAAGAACCCTTACCCAATAACCCTCAGATAACCACCAGCAAAATCTGCACTGGTTAAAAATGTGTATCTATATATCTATGTGGAAGTATTCTGGAGAAGTCCATTTACCGACAGAACTGAATATCATATGCAATTTAAGCGATTGGGAATCTGGCATTTTGAGCTTGTTCATCCACTGGAAAAAGTATCTTTAAAAAAGATAGTTTTACAAAAAACAGGACGCAAGGGAAGAAAATGGTTATTAAAAATGCTTAAGAACCTTCCTGAACTTCAAATAGGCTCTTCACAACAATAATACTGATGATTTAAGAGAAAAATGAATCAAGACTCTATTGATTAGATGTTCCTTAAATTATATGTCGGTTTTCAAACATGAGGCAGTATGCAAAGCACGTTAGAGGTAAAATGTTTGAGAAGCCACCCAAGACGTTTAAAGAATTGGGGATGTAGCTGCAGCTTCAGCGCCAGGAGTGAACAACCTGGGGAAGAGGGAGCAGAAAGGGGGAAACCCAGAACCCTCCAGACCATCTGTGATCCCGGCCAGGGACGCCTAATCCCAGGCCCTGACAGCGGCGTGACATCTACTTCCTGCTGAGGTGGCCCGGGACCACCCACATCCCGGTATTGGCTCTGTGCCAGTAACTCCAACGTCATTCGTTCCAGAAGCATTTGCTGAACACCTACTCAGTGCCCGGAGCCACAGCACACAGTCTAATGCAGCCAAAGATGTAAAAACAGGTCATTTGGATTCAAGGGGTTGAGACTCTTGACACGAAGGAATCAAGTTGGGGGCTGGGGTGGGGGTGTACTGTGAATCCCTATGTGGACAGCACAATGCACAGCCCAGGGAGGTGGGCGGTGCTTCCTGGAGGAAAGGAGATCTGAGATCTGAAGGGTGAGCCAGCCTTTGCCAGATGCAGAAGACACAGGGGAAGAAAGACATTCAGAAAGGTGGTGGCCGAGCAGCACGTTCAGGGGCCACAAGGACGGGGTGCCTCAGAGACACTTTCAGGTCTCCCTGTGGGCCACTGCTCAGCATTTGGCAGCTGCCAGATTCCACTTCCTACAGCCCCTGGCTCTGCTCACCCAGTGCCTCCAGGGTCTCTTGAGTTCCTGAGTAAGAGGCTCCATAAACAGCTTCCCTGGTGGCTCAGACAGTAATGAATCCACCTGCAACGCAGGAGACCTGGGTTTGACTCCCACAGGAGGGCATGGCAACCCACTCCAGTATTCTTGCCTGGAAAATTCCATGGACAGAGGAGCCTGGTGGGCTACAGTCCATGGGGTCGCAAGGAGTCGGACATGACTGAGTGACTAACACTACTCCTTACTTACTCCCCTTACCCCAGAATGCCACAGGTCCACCCCAGGCCTCACTGTGGGGAAGACACCTTGCAGGGAGTCCTTGGAAGATGTGATGTTCAGGGTCATATGGAAAGCTCTCAGTATCCAGGGCACGTCCTCTCCCCAGCCGCCTGGCCCTCTCCATGTGACTGAGCACCTCCCCCGCCCTGCACAGCTTTCTCCTCACTCAGAGTTGGGCCAGTGGGTAGGCTCTGTCCACCCCCCACCCTACCCCATGCTAAGCTGGGAGCCTTCCTCTGTCTCTCACCCATCCCACAGCACTGAGAGACAGAGAGAAGGCTGAGCACATCACCTCCTCTGGAACTGTTTTAGGGAAAGGCTGGAGTCTGGGGATAGTTCCTCCCCCTTCAGTCCTCACAGTGGGGTGGGACCATGTCCTTACTGACCCTGGAAACAGTCTTGGAGGGGCCAGGAGTGTCCCGGTGCCAAAGCAACAGCAGCAGCTCTCCCTGGTGGGCCACATCTCCCATGCGGTGCCCGGAGCCCAGCTGACCCCTTTCTGCTACGATCTGCCCCAGAGCACGGAGCCACCCTCTTTTGCTCATGGCTGTTCCCCCACGTGTGGCCCAGGGCCTGGCACAAGACGGTGAATGCGCTTAATAAACGCGGTTGAGGAATGCAGGCAGACCTCCTGTGCCCGTTCACCCCTGCCTTGAAGCTCACCTTGAATGAACGGGATGATGAGCCCCATAAGAGACTCAGCCAGAATGGATTCAGCCAAAGTCACGCAGCATGAGAGGCAAACAAGACAAGAACCCAGGGCTCAGGACCCGCCCCCCTACCCCACCAGCCTCACTTATCCTGTGGCCCAGCCGGCTCTCCATACAGCACCATTCTTTGCCCATATCAGTCAGAGGACCCAGCAGGGCACATAATGAGAGAAGAGAGGAGGAACAAGAAAGGAAATCAGGGGGAGGAAAAAAAAATCCCTCTCAGCCCGCGAGACATAGGCCACCGCGCTTAAGAATTACAGATTCGATTTTAAGATACTGTCTTCCCCTTTTCTCCTTCCACAAAGTGGTACATGGCCCATTTATATATTCAATTAGAATGGATTAAAATGAATAACATCTTGAGTGGTTCCTGACCCTTCTGGAGATAATGGGAGACACCTGGGGTGATGTGCAACCAGGAAGAAGAACCGCTGACCTCATCAACAGAGCACTTTCTCATGAGCGTGCAATCAACGCAGCCCCTAATCACCCTCTGTATATTTTTTTTAACTAAGACAGGTATCTTTATGATGTGGAATCGCGTCCTGTCCCTTGGGCTGCAGGGCCAAAGGCATGCCCTTGGCAGGCAGACTCGCTGAAATCTGTCCTGTCTATGACTGCCAACCAATACATCACTCTCAGATATTTTAAGGTTTTTTTTCCTTTTTAACATATTTTTACTGTATTATTTTTATTGTATCTCCATGGGTAGCTCAAACAGTAAAGAATCTGCCTGCAATGTGGGAGACCTGGGGTTCAACCCCTAGGTCAGGAAGATCCCCTGGAGAAGGAAATGGCAACCCACTCCAGTATGCTTGCCTAGAAAATCCCATGGACAGAGGAGTGTGGCAGGCTACAGTCCATAAGGTCACAAAGAGACATGACTGAGCAACTAACACTTTCACACTTTCATAGGTACAAATAAAACATTTCTGAGCACTTACTGTGTGCCAAGGAATGTGCTAAGGACACTCACATCCGTTAACTTGTCCATTCTTTATGACAACCCCATCGGACCAGAGTGGGGACAGACACGTGATAATTCTCTCCCATTTGACAGTTGAGGGAACCAAGGTGAAAGATGGCATGGGAGTGAGATTCTGGACCAAAACCCAGTCCCTGGAGGTCGAGACCACTCAAGACTTTGTTACTAAGCACACGTGAACCTCCTCCTTTGATCTGCTTCTCGTGGGATGACTAATGTTCACAGATAGGCCTCTACTCTCAGCCCAGCAGCCTGCGGGCATCCACAGGGGGGTGGCAGGGGCCCCTTCGCCAGTCTGAACTTTCTCAGACCCAAGGAAGGAAGGGCTCAAACCATGATCAGTGAGCAGGAGCGCCAGAGGAAGCCACACCCATCCTTCATGGAAAGGGGGAAGTCAGGGAGTGAAGACCCCAGCCCACCAGGACCATTGCCTCCTGGGCTCCAAGCAGGGCACTTCAGGAAGGCCTGGTGGGAAGGGAGGCCCAAGGACATCAGCGGGCAGTGCTGGACTCGAGTCCTGCTCTGCCACTTACTGTGCAGAACAGATATGTGATTTCAGATGAGCCACTGGGGGACACCGAGTATAAGCTTCACCACCTGGACAATGAGCGGGCTAATTGGAGCCTTGATAGTAACAACAGATCCATCCTCTGGTCAGAGCCTAACAGGATAGTCACTGCTCTGGGATGAAGAAATAGGTTCACAGTCACACAGTCACCCAAAGACACCCAATCTGTTTCCAGGACACCTCCTGTCTTCTCACAATGCAGGGACCCCAGGTTTCCAGGCCCACAGTGAGGACAAGGAGCTTTAGTAGTCATTGAGGAAGGAAAGCATTTGCTTATCTTCTTTGCGGTCACCCCAAATTTCAAAGGCCAGGACCATCCCCTCCCCAACACATTCCCACGACCATATAGACAGGTTCCGCCTCCCCACCAAGCATCTCTCTCCTCCCTACCATCCCCCGGGTAACACACATGGCACAGCACAGTGTGGATTCTGCTTGTGACTGGGTGGCATTACTGGGTCAAATTAGGTCAGGCCAGATCAGCAGCACTGGAGCTGTTACGGCATTAGGTAATCAACTCAAGGCTGGTTCCGCCCGGAGCCATTTAATTTTGGGGAGGCAAGATTTAGCTGACTTGAAAGAAGGGGGAAGCAAGCTTGCAGAAAGAGATTGATTTCAGCGAAACACAAATTCATACTAAGTGCCTTAACACTTCGGAATCAATTAAAATGAGATGGAGGAAAAGGCACAGAGAAATGGAGGAAGACAGCAGGCCCAAGTCGGGAAAAGGAGGGCGGGAGGAGGCAGGCTTGCTGGGGAGCAGGGCAAAAGAGCCCCAGTCCAAGGAGACGCCCTCGGGCTGGAGGGGAATTCTGGGGCCCTGAGACATGTCCTTTTCTAGGCCCAGGGACCAGTGAGAGGCAGACCCAGCACATGGGTCAGCAGTTCTCAAAACACAGTGAAGCTCAGCATCAGCTTTGAGGGAATAAAGTGAGAAGTGATGCACGTAAAGTCCTGGAGCCACTTCCTGAGGGTCTGATTCATTCCATCTGTGGAGCAGCTGGGAATCCACCTGTCTAAACCATCCCTAATCTCTGCTGCAGGTGGTCTGGGATCACATTTTGAAAAGTGAAGACTAGATGACAGAGTTCATGGTAGTCATTTATCCTTTATCCCCCGCCTCTGGTCACCATGGTAACAGCCATGGGCATCATTCATTTCTCCCCATGGCTGCAGGAAGCCTGGACACACACAATGGGAAGACCCTTGCAGTAGCCCCTCTGGAAAAGATGAGGCCTTTTGGAGATTCGTTGAAGAGGGGGAATTAACAGAACTTGGACAGTGTGGGTGGTGGGAGAGAGAGAAAGGGAATGGTCCTCAAAATCCCTCCGGTGGATACTTCCCAGGAGGGCTAGATATGACTTAAAACAGGGCTGGACCACTTTGGCAGTTTTTAACAAAAATAAATATATTCTTACCATACAAGCCAGCAATCGTGCTCCTTGGTATTTACCCAAGGAGCTGAAAAGCATGTCTACACAAAAACCTGTACATGGATACTTACGGCAGTGTGATTCACGACTGACAAAATGTGGATGCAACCAAGACATCCTTCAGTAGGTGAACGGATCAACAAGCTGTGGTACATCCAGATGATGAAATAGATTCAGTGCTGAACAGAGAAATGAGCGATGGAAATGCATATTGCCAGAGAACCTTAAATGCATACTGCCAAGTAAAGGAAGTCAATATGAAAAGACTAGAGACTCTGTGATTCCAACTACATGACATTCTGGAAAAGACAAAACTATGGGGACACTAGAAAGATCAGTGTTAGTAATGGGTTGGGTGGGAAGGGAAAGATGAACAGGCAGAGCACAGAGGATGTTTAGGGCAGTAAAATGATTCTGTCTCTTAACTGAAAGGGTGGATACATGTCATCATACAGTTGTCAAAATCCACAGAATATACAACACCAAGAGCAAACTGTAACGGAACTGGACTTTGGGGGATAGTGTGTCAAAATAGGTTCATCAACTGTTAACAAACGGACCACTCTGTGGGGGATGCTGAAAGTCGGGGCGGGGCACGTTGCACATATGTCAAGGCAGGAGGTACATGGGAAACCTCTCTACTTTCCACTTGGTTGTGCTATGAACTGAAAACACTCAAAGCGGGGGGAAAAAAAAAAGCTGGAGATTGCCTCCAGTTCCATGAAACACGGGATGTGCTAGGAAGGCAGAGTGGTGAAATGGGGTGGGGACTAAAGTCGCTGGGGACACAGCAGGAGTAAAACCAGGCTGCTGGCCAGGTGCCAGCTCCTTAGTGGACAAGTGAAGTCAGGCGTTGGGGGAGAGACTGCAAAATCAGAACTGCTCATGCAGGCCCCTTTCCTCCCACCCTTCCCACCGGAGCAGATGACAGTGCAAACAGCAGCCAGATCTCAGCGAAAATGCAGTCTCTCCATGCCGTCTGAAATTCTCAGAGATCCCTTAACCTCCCCCCGCCCCAAAGAAAACAGTTCAGACAGCTGCATAAACTAGCGAGCTGAACAGGGAGCCTCAGTACCATGATCCTCTGGGCGAGGAGGCCACCGAATGCCCCTCAATACAGACTTTCCCTGCCTGCTCCTAATAAGGGTGCCTCTCCTTCACGAGAGTCCTATAAAAGGCATAAATATTCCTCAAGGAACCGAGAGAGCTCCTAACAGTCTTTAATAGCTATCATAAAGTGAAGAATAAAATGTGTGAAAGGAGATTGGTCAGGATAATAGTGCAAGGTATATGAGAGCAGTGAATTTTCCACCCCTCCCCCAGCTGAGCTTTACTGCAGAAAGATACTGCCTGGAGTCAGGAGCATGGCCTGAGCAGAGAATCCATGGAGGGGACACCCAGTGTCTGGTCAGAGAACCCTGGACAGTTGAGCTCAGAGAGCTGAGGGCCATGACCAGAAGAGGCTTGTTTCAGGCAGACAGCAGACTCCAATCTGGAGCCACCATAATTCTTTGTGGCCTGGATGAATTGAGCCTTAGGCATTTGCAGTCCTCATTTATTTTCTGAGTGATTAAGATAAAAACCAGTCTATATTAAATAAGCCCATCACTGAAACAATGTGCCAAGGATACATAGATTCCCCCAAACCCTATGGGGGCCAGAGACTAATCTGTCCACCAGGCTTGCAGCCTGAGCCCTGCCCAGAAACCAAAGACTCTGGGACATGTCAACAGGCCAAGTATCAAAGGCAGGATACCATGCTGAGAATCTGCAGACCGGGGAAACATGAGCGTGCTCCAGAGGAGCGTTTGCTAGAATGGGTGCTATGATGGGCCTGTGGTGAACACATCGGGGCCGTGGCACACAGAGGGATGACCCAGTTGGCAGGAGAACCCACAGCTAACAGACAGCAAAGCCCCTAGCTGGTGTGTTGGCATGCAACAGGGTTCAATCGACAGCAGCCCTTGGCAGATACAGCACTTAATGTCTACAGAGATGCTCCACCTGCCAAGAACTGCTGTCGATTAAGCCCCTACAGCATGCCAGGACACGAGCTGGGGCTTTGCATGTATAATCACATTCAGTCCTCACAGCGCTGAACTTGAGTCTAACCACACTGACCCACGGGTACACACAAGACGTAAGGTTGATGAAATAACATCCAGGCAAGACAGTCTGGATTCGGGCACTTGTTTCTGCTCCTCACCATGGTCTAGAGCCTACTGACCTCCCAATACTTATACTTCACCCTATGGTCTACCTCCTCCTGTGCCTTGACGCCAACGGAATGGCTTCTCATATCTGACCCCTGGGATCTTCAGGACACAAGGCTCTCTGCTTCTCAGTCTCACCCCACCCATGTGACCTAGCTCTCATTCAGGGATCCCTATCCCAGGGTTTTCCTGACTTTCTGGGGTCTCAGCCCAGCCCATCCTGCTTGCAATGATGTGCGGTCTAAGAAAACACATCACCCTCTGCCAGGCTGACTAAGCAAAGCTGTAGGAGGCTTCACTGCCGCAAGTCAACTGGCAAAACTTTGGCTGACATCTCACTGCAAAGAAGTCATATTCTAACAGAGACTGGGTGTGGGCAAGGGAAGAAGAGGAAAGCTTGTCAGGTTTTTCTCTCTGGCCAGATGGGGGACAGCTGACAGTGCTTAGCACGCGAGCAGGTGCATGCCAAGTCGCTTCAGTCGTGTCTAACTCTTTGCGACCCTATGGACTGTAGCCGGCCAGGCTTCTCTGTCCAGAGGATTCTCCGGGCAAGAATACTGGAGTGGGTTGCCATGCCCTCCTCCAGGGGATTTTCCCGATTCAGGAACTGCACCTGCGTGTCTTACATCTTCTCCACGGGCGGGCAGGTTCTTTACCACCAGCACCACCCCTGACAGTGCTCAAAACAGATAACCTAAGATTTTTATGTGATCCAATGTCATCCTGAATAAATTCAGCAGCAGACAAGACACGAAAAATAAATCAAACACAGAAGGACTGGAATAGAAAAACAAAGTCATCAGTATCCCTAGATGATGATCTTCACGGAAAATCTGAAAGAATCTATAATTATTAGAATTAATAGAAAACTAGCAAAATCATTGGACCTAAGAGCAATAGGCAAAAATAAATTATATTTACTCTACTATCAAGTACATATAAATGAAATTTTATAAGATTCCATTTATAATAGCAACAAAACGCATAAAGGACTTAGGCACCTCTAACAAAAGATACTCAAGACCTTTGTGGGAGAGATTAAAAAGATTTATTGAAAGACATTGAAGAAGACCTAACACATAAAGAAGTAGACGGAGTTCATGGGCAGAAAAATTCAATATCATAAAAATATCAAGTTCAGAAGACTTGGCCTATGGATTCTATGCAATTCTAATAAAGATTCCCAACAAGGTTTTTAGTGCAACTTGACAAGTTGATTTATAAATAAATGAATAAACACATACTCACCTACCTCAAAACTCACATAATTTTCAACTTGCTCAAAAGAAGACAAATGTAAATTAAAACTACATGGAGATACCAACTCTCACCCAACATTTTTCCAAAAAAAAATACTTCCATACACTTGGTGAGAATTCAAAATGATATTAATGCCACAGAGGGGAAATCTTACAGAAGTAAGATTGATAAAGTTAAATAGAGACCATGCAATCACCAACCTGAGAACCCATGTTGTATGGTTCATGCACATGTCTGTCTGTCTGTATGTTATATAAGTGCATATTCCCTATCTCTGTCCACTCTAACAGTCCAGAAACAATTACTAAGTTACTAGCAACAAAGCCTCCTAATGCACAGACTAGTTTTTCTGAATAGCATTTTGCACTAATATAAACCAGGACTTTTGGACAAATGGCTAATTCTGGAGTTGAGGTCTGGAGTTGAAAATGTCCAAGATGAGCCTGGAATATTTTGTAATTTCTGATTTCAGAAAAGCAAACAAAAATACTGGGTTAGGTAAAAAATAAATTGCAGGATCCAACTTGAAGCAGCTCCCATGGCCACAGATGGGGCAATTTGGACATCAGTGAGAATAATAACTATAAGGGAAAAAGCACGAACATTTAACCCAAGAATATATTTTTCAAAACTTTTTATTTTGCATTTGGGTATAGTAGATTAACAATGTTGTGACAGTTTCTAACCCAAGAACTTGTAATACTTTTTAAAATGTATTTGTTACCTTTGGAGGAAGCCATTTCAAAAACTGGTGAAGAAAGAATTAACTGACATTGCTCAGTGTGGATAACTGATTCTTGCCCAACTTGTCCTATTTTCCTTCATAAAATGTACCTCCAAGTAATTAACAGTTAGAGGAAATTATCTCTATAAAATAATTCCAGCCTGATAAGGAGGAAAGAATGATAGAATTCGAATGCTGCCATTTTGCAATCCCTAGCGAACTAATGGGTTTAAGCATGATGACCCATGGTCACTATTAGCACAAGAGAGAAACAATTAAATACTGCACATCCCCTGCTGCAAGTGCATACTTTCTAAAACCCATCAAGTAGTCTGGCCTCTCCCCCTCCCCCAAATGAACTTGAATCTGATCAACTCTCTTTTCTATTTTCAAGAAACACATGCAACAGAGGCAACATCTCAAATGACACTGAGGTACTGTAACAGCAAAGCCCTGACCATGACAAACTCTTGGAATGGACTTTACCCAAACTTGATTCAAACAAACAGTTTTCAAAAATATGGAAGAGTTTGGGAAATCAGCTTTGTTAACAGGGTACATGAGGACATCCACTTTTAGATCATATTTTATGCATATTTTAATGAGTTCTTAAATACACAAACAGGAACAAAAATAGTCAAGGTACCACAGAAGCCAAAGGGAGGGGAAACTGCCTCATCAGTCACCAAGAATTATTAAATGGATAAGGTGGTACTGGTGCAGTGACTGAAGTAGCAAAATAGAAAGTCAGAAAATAGATCCATTATCTATACACATAACTTTTTTTAAGAAGCTCATTTTTCAAGTAAGTAGGAGACAGCAGGACTATTTCATTGGTGCTGGGACAGCTGAATTGATTATCCACATGTAAAATAAACCATTCAAGAAAAAAAGAATAGAGTGATCACTTTACACTAAAATTAAAAACTTCAGGTGTCAAAAGACACTCGAAAGAAGGTAAGACAATAGCTCAAGCAGGGAAAGACATCTGCCAGATATATATGAGGTCAAATAATTAGAATCCAGAATATATTGATATATTTAAGTCCTAAAAAATCAATGAGAAAGAAACACACCATCCAACTTAAAACTATGGTAAAGACTTGAATGGGTATCTTCAAAAAAGGGAACTAGAATAGCTAATGAACTTTTGAAAAGATACCTCATTATGTAATCAAGAAAATTTAAGTTGAAAACAAGATGGAAAGTATTTTCACACCCAATTAAAGAATCTGACAATATAAAGTGCCAGAGAAGATATACATTAATGGGACTTAATCCTCTCTCTCTAGTGTATAAGATTTAACTCAAACACTTTAGAAAGCAATTTGGCGTCAGCTAGTACAGTTTAGTTTGAGTTTTACATATGGCCTGGTAATTTTATTCTTAGGTATATACTGCATGTGCACCAAGATATGGTTACAAGACTGTTTAGAGCACTTGTTTTTCTAGAAAAGATGAGAAACACCACATTCATTAAAAGGAAAATGGAGAAATAAATCGTGGTATGGTTCCACGAGAGGCTAGAAAACAACAGTGAAAATTAACAAAGGATCTGTACACAGATCTAATGGCAAGAGAGAAAAAGCAAGTTGCATAAGGATATCTAACCACATGATAGAATTTTTATAGACTTAAACCAAAAAATAAGCCATGGTAATATATTGTTCCGGAGTATATACATGCATGGTAACCATCTAAAAAAAGGCAGCAGAATAACACATGTAAGACCCAGCAAAGTGCTTATGTTTGTGAGAAGGAGGCCGAGCATCAGTGTTGTTGGTCTTGCATGTTTTTTTAACATCAAATTTTGGATTCACAGATGTTCATTATTACATTTCACAATTTACATACTTAACATATTTGTTTTTGAAGCTAAGAAATGGTCTGGGTTGAATGACAAGGCCAACTCACTCAGGACTGACATGTGTCTGGTTTCTGCATGCAAGACACAGACTCGGCTCTGGGAGGAGATAAAGATGCTGTTCTCAGGATTGACAGCGCAGCCGGAAGGGCCAGCATACCAAGTGGATCTTGCCAAGACAAACAGATGTTGCCAAAGATGCAAGGTTAAGAAGGAAGAATTTTTTCTGGGCTGGAAGCAATGTCTGAAGTTAAGTTTTCATTCATTCCAGAGATGCTGCACCATCTTTGAGAAGAAAATAATGGAATCTCTCCTCCTGGCAGCCAAGGCCTATTTGCAGCTGGATGGCCTATATCAAATGTGTGAGCCCCGTCTGTTCCCACAGACCCTCTGTACTACCTGCTTCAAAGGTCAGTGCCCCCAGCTATGCAAGACCTCAAGGGAATGACTGAGGGACTTCCAGTCTCCAATGCCAAGGGTATTTTTGACACCGAAACCATCCCGAGCATTCTTCTGAGTGCTGCAGCTATGAGATAAGCAAGATAAAGTGTTGGCCCTTCAGCACACCTAGTGGGAAAGCAATATGTGGAGGAGGAGGTGCCTACAGGGGAGACAGGCTGTCACAGTGAGACCTGAAAATGTAGTTCAGGGAAACTCCCAGATGGTGCAGTAGTAAAGGATTTGTCTGCCAACGCAGGAGACGCAAGAGACAAGAGTTCAATTCCTGGGTTAGAAAGAGCCCCTGGAGGAGGAAATGGCAGCCCACTCCAGTATTCTTGCCTGGAAAATTCCATGGACAGAGGAGCCTGGTGGGCTACAGTGCAAGGGTGGCAAAAGAGTCGGGACATGACTGAGCACACACCAGACCACGTGCTCCCAGCTACACTGCTGTACCAGATGGTTTTCAACTCTCAAAAACAAGAGTGATGCCCAGAACATTTTCTCTCTGGCTCCTCCAAGATTTCTTACGATTTCTTGCAAAATAAAAAGAAATCAATCATCCTTAAGTCTCCAATGTCTGCGATGATGTCAGGTGAAAGAATGACGATGAGAAGGTTTTTCACAAATCTGGAAGAAGGATGGACCCAGAGACAAGTCTGCACACATCAGCAGGCCTCCTCCAGTTCCCAGCCACTTGACGTTCTGCAGTGGATTCATTTATTTTGTTCTCAAACAACCCGGCCGATGAATTCAGGAAGAAGTCGGTGTAATTTTGTGTGTGTTGAAGCCCATTTCTTTCTCCTGGCTGGGTCCCTTCTGGGGCTGGCTGGGGATACCAGAACCCCTTTTAAGTGGGGAAGAAAGAGGAGAAGGGAGGAGACATAGCTGGGCCTGTGGCAGGCAGATGCCCAGGACCAGGGGGGCAAAGGTCATTGCCACCATTACTGAGGCCCAGCCAGTGGCCAAGGATCCAGGAGGCAGGTGAGATCATGAGAATTTGAGGAAGCATGTTATCAGCAGCTACATCTGATAAGACCACAGAACCCTCAACAGTCTCAAAAGTAGGAATCACAGGGAAGCTCTAAAGATGGAGTGTGCAGAAGAGAATAAAACAGGACAATTCACTGAAAATGTGGACGAGGGGCGGCCATGGCCCCAGCCCCTCCCCATGCGGTCAGCTGGTTGCCCTCTCCACCGTCCAGCTGAAGGGTCTGCTAGTACTGCTTACTGGAGATAGTGAGTCACAGGGGCTCAGGACTTAGTTGACAGGGACAACTTGGGGATGAGGACAGGCACACTCTGAAAACAGGAAGACTGAGAAGAAGTTGACATCCAGAGCAGAGAGACCAGGACCACCCAGCCCAGCCTGACTCCCCAGGAGAAAATTCTTCCCTGAGCAAAGCAACCAGTCTAAGAGATGAGACCCATAGCACTGACATTTGGGCTCGTGGGGAATGAGTGACAGCGGGTAGGGTGTAGGACGGGGGAGAAACAAAGGCATTTCCAGGTCTAAGCTCCATGTCTAGACAGCCAAGCCCCGGCTGACAAGCCTGGCCCCCCACATTTACCTTCCTGACCAGTCACCTGACCTTTCCCTCAAACAAGTGTAGACAACCAAGAATCGCCAAGCATTTGAGGGAAGTCTCTGCTCACAAATAATAAATAAGTGAACAAAGAGATACAAGAAGGAAAAACAATCACAGTTGTAATATCCTTCAAGAGATAAGAAAATACTACATCCATAAAATAGCAATTGTACTTTGTTTAAAAAATAATAACAAGAATAAATAAAACTTGTCAAATACAACCAAAACTGGAAGAGGAAAAGTAAAAAAATGCTAGACAATCAATCCACAGAAACAATATTTGAGTGCTAGGCATTCTAGAAAGAAAAGAAAAACAGAAAAGTATCAAAGAAACAAAAGGATGTCCCCAAAGGACATGTATTTCCAGATTGAAAGGATCCTTGGAAAGCTGAGCTCAGTGACAGCACAGAGATCAATACAAAGGAACATCATTGTGAAATACCCCAACACTACTGGGAGAGAGAGAAAACACTGAAAGTTTCCAGAAAGAAACAGCAAGGTCACAGACAAATCTACTGTCTATGTCATCAACAGCAATATTGGAACCCAGAAGATAATTCAAAACTGGGAACAAAACTAGATACTTGCAACCCCGGACACTATACCCAGCTAATGAGCAATCTAGTGCTCAGGAAGGAAAATAGGTCTTCCTGAGTGACAGATTTTATTTTCTTGGGTTCCAAAATCACTGCAGATGGTGACTGTAGCCATGAAATTAAAAGACACTTGCTCCTTGGAAGAAAAGCTATGACAAATCTAGACAGTGTATTAAAAAGCAGAGACATCAGTTTGCCAACAAAGGTCCATATAGTCAAAGCTACTGTTTTTCCAGTAGTCGTGTACAGATATATGAGTTGGACCATCAGGAAGGCTGAGCACTGAAGAATTGATGCTTTCCAACTGTGGTGCTGGAGAAGACGCTTGAGAGTCCTTTGGACAGCAAGGAGATCAAATCAGTCAATCCTAAAGGAAATCAGTTCTGAATGAATATTCATTGGAAGGACTGATCCTGAAGCTGAAGCTCCAATACTTTGGCCAGGTAATGTGAAGAGCCAACTCATTAGAAAAGACCCTGATGCTAGCAAAGATTGAGTCAGGAAAAGAAGGGGGTGACAGAGGATGAGATGGTTGGGTGGCATCACCAATTCAATGGACATGAATTTGAGTAAACTCCTGGAGACAGTGAAGGACAGGGAAGCCTGGTGTGCTGCAGTCCACGGGGTCGCAAAGAGTCGGACAAAGCTGAGTGAGGACAGCAACGAGACCTGCGCAGTCTTTCAAAATGAATCATCATGCACTTTGAGAGGAAGTCACCTATCCAGCGAGGAAGTGATCAAAACCGGAGAGGAGGGTGGGATCCAAGAAGCAGAAGATGGGGCACAGGAAATGGAGGGGAGAAGTGGAGGTCCTCCCAGCCTGAGATGGGTGTGGCAGGCTCTAGAGCCGAGGAGAGTGTACCCAGCAGGCTCACCTTTCAGAAGGCACAGCCAGCTTGGGATGCACAGGAGCCAGGCAAGTGCACATACAATCTGGACAAAACACACAGCTGCAGAAGAAGGCCAACAGGATCAAAAGACAGCACATGGCCCACTGTGAATATTTCCATGATCACAAAAAAAAAAAAAAGTTTATTGAACCAAAATGGACAATATGTTAGGAGAATTGGAGGAGGGTAATATGCGTGTGGGAGGGTGTGGGATGGTGGGAGAAGGCAGAAGAGGGCTGAACCCTCATCTTCCATGGCAGGAAGCCCCCAGATCACACCTAATTTGGCACACATGAAAAATAAAGCACAGGTGTGGTCTTTAGAAATGTAAAGGTGAACAGAGACAGAAGCAGCTAAGAGCTGAAAGCGCTGCCTCCAGGGAACAGGAAGCAGGTGAGAAGGAACTGGTTGGATACCTGCTGTTTTTTTTATTAAGAGTCTAGTAGATCTGACATTTTAATCTATTCCTGTGACAGAAGTTAAAATATTCATATTTAAGTTTTACACAGACACTTCTATCTACCCACACACACATACATCCCTTACCCCTACATACACACAAATCTCACCCCTACACACACACCCCTCACCCCTGCACACACACCCTTCACCCCTACACACACACCCCTCACCCCTGCACACACACACCCCTCACCCCTTCACACACACCCCTCACCCCTTCACACACACCCCTCACCCCTGCACACACACACCCCTCACCCCTGCACACACCCCTCACCCCTTCACACACACCCCTCATCCCTTCACACACACCCCTCACCCCTGCACACACACACCCCTCACCCCTTCACACACACCCTTCACCCCTGCACACACACACCCCTCACCCCTACACACACACACACACACACACAGAGCCCTACACACACCTCTTACACCCATTAAGAGCCTATGAACATCACAGGGCAATCTGAGAAGTGGAGAATGAAGCCCACGGGCACTGACAGGACAGAAGCTGGGTCAAGTTCAACCTGAACTCACAGTGAACCCTCTTGCCTGCGGTGCACCCAGAGAGTACAGGGGCCCACGTGAACTCCGTTCGGCTTCAGCATCTCATCAGGGGCTGACAAGCACCACCTCGCTTCTCATCATTGTCATTTCTAAATGCTTCTCTCTTAATATCTGAAGGTTTGGGACCATAAAATCCAGCATTCTTTTATAATATAGAACATCAGTCTCGCCCAAGTGGAGTGTGTAAAATCTGGTAATGAGGTACGATAAATCTACTTTCTGTAAGATTTGGGGTATATAATCCCCATATTTAATTAACATGCCTGAAAGTACACAAAGCCGCCTGGTTTCAACCCAGTTCTTGCTCATCCTCATACTGCTCACTCTGCCCAATGGCTGGGGAGTTGGCGCTGCCAGGGAGCCAACCCAGTGAAGACCCCCGGAGCGGCTCCCCTCACCCACTCTAAGCCCAGGCGGCTAACAGTCCTCAATGCTTGCAGCCTCTGCACCTGGAAACTACGTTCAGGAACTGGCACAACCCACGTCAGGGCTGAGCGGTCTCCTGCTCGTCTGGGTGCAGAGATGAGGATGCAGTGAGGGGCAGGAACACCGGAGCCTCCCCAGGGGTGGCTGAGACCCGTCCCAGGCACTCCTGACCCTTCTTCTCTGGCCTCACTCCCTGGTTCTCAGCCTGGGCCCCCTGCATCCCCTTGGTAGGATCTCTTTACCCCTTGATGATGTTTGTTCTTTAATGCACTGTCACACTCTTCAGGAGTATAACTGGTGGAGGGGAGGGAGGCAGTCAGTTAGCCAGGAGGAAACTCCTACAGGAGCTGGCCAGGTGAGGGGTGGGGGCGGGGTGAAGGGAGGGGGCAGTGGTCCATCTGTCCCTTCTAGTGACTGTCCCAGGCCGCCCACAGCTCTGAGCACTGTGAGGCAAAGAACTTTGATTCAATGAGTGAGCAGAATGCGCTTAATTTTTTAAGTATACTCCAATATCTGCTACTTTGGTCTGGGCCTCTCTGAACCTTCTCCCAATTTTACAGGGGGACCTGGGCTTTTTCTATATCCATCTATGAGCAAGGATGGGAAGTGGATTCATTCCTGGGGCTCTGCCAAGCTGAGAGGGGCATGCAGAGTCTCCTCCAGGGTGACAGAAATTGCGAAAGGCAGTGATCCATCCACTGGGTCCAGCAGAGAGGCACAGCCCCAGCTGTCCAGCCCTGGGTCTCCGGACCTTGTGCAGCCACATGCAGGGCCTGACTGTCCCATCCCGGGAAGAGCACGGGCTCTGGAGCTACACCTGGCTCGCGACATCACAGTCACTTACTGTCTCTAACTCAGCGTCTTTTTCCATAAAATGTTTTGGATTTTTTTTTTTAATGGAAGACTAAGCAACACTGCACAAAGGAAGTCTCTAGCTCAGAGCGGGGTGCATGGTTTGCTCCCTTTCATCTGCCCCTCCCTCCCTGGTGGCTCAGATGGTAAAGAATCTGCCTGCAATGCAGGAGACCTGGGTTCAATCCCTGGGTCTGGAAGATCCTCTAGAGAAGGAATGGCTACTCACTCCCATATTCCTGCCTGGAGAATCCCACGGACAGAGCAGCCTGGCGGGCTACAGTCCACGTGGTCACAGAGAGGCAAACATAACTGAGCGACGTACACAACTACTACTGCTCCTTCACTCCTGAAGGGCACACTCTTAGAAACCTTCTGTGTCGGGAAAGCAGCATCTTCATGAAGAAACATCTTACTATTGTAAACAGAAGTCACTGTGGGCCAAATTGCTGATGAATTTGGGAGATTGTGACCGTGGTTCTGACACTGACAAGTCACCTGGCCTTGGGCAAGTCACTTCCACCCCAGTCTTCGTTTCCTCATCTATGAAATGGGAATGCCTGGCTCAATCTCAATGAAGGCCCTTCCTTCTGAACTTGCAAATGTACATCTTCCCTGGGGAAGGTTGCTAGGAATCCACTATCCACTGATCAGTACACAAAAACTGGATAAATGAGTTTTGAGGCTGTCTTAAAATGAGAACCACTTTGCATTTCCACACATGGATGGTACAAGAAGTAAACGGACATCGAGAGAAACCAGGACTTTCAAGATGACAACTTAGAGAGGTAGCCAACATGTATGTCTGTGCCTTTAGCAGAGGTAGGTTCATTCCTAATCATAACCAGAACCTGACAGTAACAGCTGGAAGGCGATGCTGCTCCAGTTTAGCTTAAAGCATCAAGTGAATTGTTCAGCTCTTCGGTCACTTAGGGCAGAGCCACTGACGCCAGGATGCCAAAGCCCCCTGCCCTGCTCCAGTCTCATGCACCACACTCGCTCTGAAAAACGTTTCAACCCTTTGATCCCAATTTCGAATAATTAAGGCGTATCTGCGGCATCGTCAAACAGCTCAGCGTCTCAAATCAGAAACCACGCTCAGAGGCCTGTTGGGAGTGATGCCAGTGTGGGGGAGGGAGGTGGATAATTAAGGAAATCATGGTGAATTAAGCTTTCTGCAATGAGGCACAAACATCTTTTCATGAACAGCAACATCATGTTAGCTTATGTTTTGCCAAAGAGAAAGGCAGGGCTTATCCTTGGGGTTTTCAGCCTGGTAAAACACATCTGGCAACTAAGCCAAATATTTAAGGGCCATTAAAATCCCAAACTCCCCGTGCCAAGAACTTTTCTGCTTTGCTATTCAAGTGCAGAGCAGTTACGGAAAATGCGTTCCATATGGCTTGTGCTGCCGCGCTCCTATTCACTTCATCAAATCACTGCTTTGAAAGAGCTATTTGATGTCAAAGATGCGTTAAGATTTTATAGACTTTCCCAATCCAGCTTTTAAAGATTCTCCCTTTGAACCAGCAACGCTTGCCAAGAGTAAACAGAACTGAAACCACTAGGGGTCAAGGGCTTTGCTGGAAACAAAGACCCCAGCCTGATCAAGAGCTTTCAAAGGTTAGAGGCAAACACGCACTTCCAACCACTTGCCAAAAAGCTCCGCCGACAATCACGTTTCCTACATAAGTTACATGAAGATACATGTTTTTAATGTACTCGTATTTTATTAATAATGTAGCACCCTCACTCACCACCTCCCACCAAGAAGCAGGGCACTCACGTGCTTAGCATATGAACAGACTTTAGAAAGTTAGATTTATCTTTAAACCACAAATCAAAATTCTTTCCAGTGAGGGTTTTGCAGCTTTGAGAGAGAGAAAGCAAACAGACACAGACCTTGGAAAAGCTCCGGGGACAGAGTCAACAGACCCTCCAAGATACCCAGAGCTAGGAGAAAACACTCGAGAGGAGCTCTTGTTTAGCAGATGGGGAAACTGTGGATGAGATCCTAGGACCAGTCAAAAGACCAGAGATAAAACCTGGAAGCTTCCAAACTGGTTCCTTTGCTTCTCCAGTGCCTTCATCCTTATTCAACAGTTTGCCTTGGCAGCCTCCTCTCATTTCCTCCACATCCTCCATTCTCATCATCCTCACCCCACCAGAGCAGCCAAGGCGACGTCTGTAAAACTGAAACCAGGGCATATCACAGCTCAAAACTCCTCACCATCCCTCCTGTCCAACCTTCTACCATGCCTGCTCACCCCAGCACAAATGTCCCCGCCCAGCTGCCCACACTTGCCAGGTGCCAATAACCCCTACTCACTCTGCTCCACCTACGCTACTGCCCTCCAGTCCCTCCAGCTCACAGAGCTCATTTCTGCCTCAGGACCTTTGCACCTGCAGTGCCTTCTGTCAGAAGTGCTTTTTCCTTCTCTGCACAGCTTATTTTTCAGCTCTCGGTTTAACAGGTACATTTCCAAAGAGCTTGTTCCTGGTTATTCAGTGTAAAGGGCCCCCACGACCTCCACCGACTCCTCTCTCTACACATTTATCAACATGAAAAGAGACATCCTGGACTTCCCAGCTGGCGCTAGTGGTAAAGAACCCGCCTGCCAGCAAAGGAGATGTAAGAGACATAGGTTCAATCCCTGGATTGAGAATATCCTCTGGAAGAGGGCACAGCAACCCACTCCAGTATTTTTGCCCATAGAATCCCATGGACAGAAGAGCCTGGCTGGCTAGAGTTCTTAGGGTGGCACAGAGTCAGACATGACTGAAGCAGCTTAGCACACACACATGCATTTGATTAGTACAGAAATACAAGGAGTTTGGTATGATTATTGGAGGTTCAAGAGGGAGGGGACATATGTATACCTATGTCTGATTCATGTTGATATCTGGCAGTAAATAACAAAATTTTATAAAGTAACTACCCTTCAATTAAAAAACAAATAAATTTTTAAAAAGGGACCCTGTGTTGTTTCTCCTGGGCCCAGCCCAGTGCCTGGAATGTAACAGGAACTCGGTCAAGCATCATTTAATAAGTCCTCTATCTCCCAGCCTGGGCTCCTTCAATTAATAGGAGGAGATTTTCAAGAAGAGGCCAATGCTCGTGTTGAGAGCACAACTCTGCCCTCTTTCTCTATCTCTCCTTACCCCTCTTTAGGGGCTCTGCTTTCTTATAACTGCCTCATTCACTCCTTATCTGTTTCCTTGTCTCACCATCTCAGGCCCTCCCAACAGTTTGGAACAAAACCCACGCAAAGTCCTGAAATTTATTTGGAATCCAAAAATTCAAAGTGTCAATAACTCTTCATGGTGGAAACTGAAGCAGCTACGTGATGTGGGAACTACAGGGAGAGGGGTCACAGAGCCACAGAGCGTGGAGCTAGGAGGCTTTTCTCTGAGATCCTAGGTCCCTGCCTTCCTCGTCCCTCAGAGGACTGGAGCTGATTAAATTGGCTTCTGACGGCAAATACACTATCCCTCACCTTGGCTTTAAGTGGCTTCTTCATTTCCCATGTATCTTTCTGGAAGTTCACATAAATATTTTTTATTTGTATGTTTGTGTAGAGTAAAATGAAACTGGCTGGAGATAAAATGTATGTGAATTGCAATGATTATACAGTCAATCTCTCTCTTTGCCAGGAAGTCTTGACGGAGGTAGATGAATATCGCAGCCCAAAGCTTGTAAAGAAGATCAGAAATCTACAGCTCAAGCATTTATTCTTTCAGTCATTCCACAAACATTTTTTGAGAGCCTAATATGTTCCAGATGTTTTACTGGGGCTTCTGGGAGGAACAAGACCAGCGTGACCCCCAGGAGGAAGGCAGGCGTTGGGCAGGTTAGCACTCAAGCACTCACAGGGGCGGGGCGGGGGCGGGGGGGGTGGTGATTGTGTTTGGTGAAGATCATACAACCTTGTGAGAACCTATCACAGGGAACCTGTCCTAAGCTGGTACGGTGGAAGCGCCTTCCTTACGCAAGCAGCAATTGAGATGAGGTCTATGCCTGGGAGATGACTAAATACATGGTCAAGTGGGCACTGGCCAGAGTCAGGAGGACCCAGCCTCCGAGGCCAGCTCCAGCACCAACCAGTCATGTGCCTCTATGCAGACCTTCTTCCCTATTGTGTTCCCTTAAGTTTCCAAATCCTTCTCCCCACCCCTTCCCTCCACCTCTTCCCCAGTTCAGTTCTGCTGATTTCGGCCTGAATTAAAAATCTAACCACCCCTACCCAGTGTCCCCAGGCCTGGGTCTCCTGTGCTCTCTTCCAGGTCCTCTCCCTGAAGCACAGTCCTGGGCACTGGGGGCACCCAAAGGAACACATTCATTTAAGAAAGATCCTACAGACAGGCTTGACCTGGTGCCATGAGGACTGGGGGAGCAGGAAGGGCCTGCAGCAGGGGTGGGGAGAGTGCCAGAGGAGGAGCCCCAGTGCGGGTGGGGTCTGGCAGAAGAATGGGGTGGGGTAGGGGGAGCAGACACAGTCGCCAGGCTCTGGGCCCCTCTGCTCTCATTAGGAGGCGTCATTTTCTTCCTCTAGGCCCATCAGGGCCCACAAGTGAGTTTAATTCAAGGGAACAGAGAAGGACATATTCAAACGGGCTCAGACATTCCCCTAGGAATGATTCCTGCAAGAGATCTGCTCTGAATCTGTGGTATGCTGGGGGCAAAGGAGAGAGAGAAATAAGAGAAGGGCAGTGTTTCTCAAAGGAGCTCTGACCCCAGGCCTCAGAAACAGAACCTGCCTTGAAGCCTTTGGATGTTCTCCTAAAAAGAATCTGTAAATAATTTAGCTCCCCAAGTTAGTAGATTCTAAACAGCCAACACAGCCTGCTGCTGAGAGGAGGGTGGCGAAGGTTCCAGGAAAAAGAAGGCTCTGGACTGTGAGTCCCCTGAGGGCAGGGAGCAGGGCTGCTGGGCCCCACCAGGCCTCCAGCACCTGCAAGGTCCCCAGACCACAGCAGGTACACAGGAGCTATTCGAGTGCATCAAACCAAAGGGAACAAACAAATGAGTAAATGACTCATCCTTAGGGAAAACACACGCACACAACACATGACCATAAACATGGTCCAGTTTTACCACCCCTGCCCACTTGCCAGCCTGTCGCTCACAGGTAAAGGAAATCACTTCCCAGATCCCGGGTTGCTGCAAACATATGCTAGGGAGCATCTTGTATAAGTCACTTATAAATAACAGATAAAATTCAAAGAATAAGAAAAGCGGGGATGGCTGTGATTTTGATAGCTATGTGACCATGCCTGAATGACTTAAAACTTCCAGCTTATTGCTACATCTATTAAGGACCTAACAGAGGCTGTCTCCTCCTTTAGAGTGCTAAGGTGAGTCTCAGATCAAGCGAGGTCTGGAGGAGGTACACTCTCCTCACAGATGAAAGGCCGTGTTGTCATACTATTGATATATGGAAAACAGTAATTAGCCAATTCCTGGCAGCTTAACCATGGTTTAAAACAGGCCCTTGTTCTAATATTACCTCCCTTCCTTTGGGTCAGAGTACTCTTGATTTTATTTTAGAGGATTATGTTTCTTGTCTTGTGAGCTTTAGTTTCTTCGTCTATAAATGGGGACAGTTATAGCATCAGGTTTTATGAGAAAGAAAAACTCATTCCGCTCCTGAGTGATCGAAGTAGGACAAAGTCAGCCAAGTCCCCTCTGACCTGTGAAGTTCAAATTAATTAATTCATGCCTTGAGCAAATGTTTATTGATGTCTTTGTGTCGGACAATGTATGCCAAGCCTTTCATATACTTTTCTCATCTAATCCTCAGCACATATTATGTGTTGGGTCTTGCTGCTTCCTTTGCAAATGATGAAACAGAGCTCATGGAATTCAAGCAAGTTGCCCAAGATCACATAGCAAGCATGTTTTGAGGCTGAGATTTGAACTTGGATCTGTCCAACTCCATAGCCTACATTTTCTTTGCTGTAGCATTTGGCCTCCTTGCTAGGGGAAAAACAGTCGAAAGCATATTTTATCTAAGACGCTAGGGAGTGATCATCCCTTCTGTTCCTTTATTCAAGAGTCTGCAGCAGTAATGAGGGGTTCTGTGAGCATGAAGGATATGGGTGGATGGGCTTATGTATTGGTCTCATCTGTCTAGCGTAACTTCCCCTTCCCCTTCCATCTCCTACTCCTCCCCTTTCTCCTGATGATGACGATGATGATGGCCAACTCCTTCCACTGAGAAGTACACCTCATTGGCTCATTCCAGTGATTTCTTCTGGAGTTGTCAGTTACCGAACCAGCTCCTCTGGCCACAGGAGCATATGTCTAATCCAAGCCTAGCCAATCAGAATGCTCTTCCCCTGATCACAAAGGCTTGATCCAAGGGGTGGGCTCATGAACCAAACCAGCCAATCAGTTTCTTCCTTAGGTCTTATATACACTACAGCAAATAGACCACTGACTCGACAACAAATATCAATCCAGGTTGTGATTCTTAAAAATGAAAAATTCTTGGTCTACAATACATCTCACACTGTAATAATGAATTTAAGGTTCTAGTATGCTATATTAAGATGTATAAATTGTGATAAATGCCATCTGCCAACAAGGTGTTGTTTCATGGTTCAAGATTTTGAGGTCTAAGTTTTGGACCATCATGTATGAAAAGGATTAGGCTACTACATCACCTTCGACACCTTCTGAGAGAATGGAGCTTTTGCCACATATGTATACAGAGGGACCATTTGATTTACTGTTTCAAAAGATTTGAGACTTTTAAGAGTCAGTGGTTGGGGCGGGTGGGGAGTTTCCTTGGTGGCTCAGTGGTAAAGAATCCTCCTGCCAATGCAGAAGACACTGGTTTGATCCCTGATCAAGGAAGATCCCGCCTGTTCCACAGACTGTGGAACAACTAAGCCCATGTATCACAGCTACTGAGCGTGTGCTCTAGAGCTCAGGAGCCACAAGTACTGAGCCCACGCACCATAACTATGGAAGCCTGAGCACCCTAGAGCCTGTGTTCTGCAACAAGAGAAGCCACCACAATGAGATGCCTACCTACTGCAACTAGAGAGCAGCTCCCACTTGCTGCAACTAGGGAAAAGCCCGCACAGCAGTGAAGACCCAGCACAGCCAAAAATAAATAAATACATGCTTTAAAAAAAAAAGAGTCCAAGGAACTCTTCAGAAAAAAAGAGTCGAGGGGCATGTTACTAACCATGATGCCATGACCACAGATAAAAACCAAGACAGCCAGCCACCCTAGTTAGGGAAAACAATGGAAAATCATTCAGTCATGCAGAGCTAATGTCGAATGTTCGATGCCTTGCTCAAAACATCTTTCCTCTTTATCAGTCTTTTCTGACCTCGATTGTTCATGTGATTCCTTGACAGAAATTGTTCAGAGGAAAGTGCAGATAAACATATATTCTGAGTGAAGGTTTTACATGATTGCTAATTTAGCTAGAATGGCTTTTAAACATTGTCTTTGGAGAATCTAAGTTGGCTATGGAACAACAGCACAGTGGGAGGCTAATGGAGATTCAGCCACCTGCGGCTAATTGTAATTTCTTTGGGTTTCCTTTTCTAAATCATTTTCTTTTTTGTCTTTGAATCCCTGTTTCCATTTATGTCAGATTTGGCCCAGTCACAGCCCCATCCCAGCCTCCTCGGAAGCCAGAAGGGTCCCAGTGGACAGTAGAGCAGCAGGATCTGGACAGAACTGGATGACAAAATCTGTCACATAGTCAGATGGAGAAAGAGCCCTTTGATACAGAAATGAGCAGAAGGAGCTCTGACGTGGCCAGGATGTAGGATATTCACGTCCAACATTAGGAAGTGTCACTTTCTAACATTCTCCCCACGGATTTCTCACAAGAAAACTTTTCAACCTGCAGGTCATTCAATCCCCAAGCTCCCTTCCACTAACAGCCAGAATTCTATTTTCTTGCCCCAATCATCCTTCGGAGAAGGCAATGGCACCCCACTCCAGTACTCTTGCCTGGAAAATCCCATGGATGGAGGGGCCTGGAAGGCTGCAGTCCATGGGGTCGCTGAGGGTCAGACACGACTGAGAGACTTCACTTTCACTTTTCACTTTCATGCATTGGAGAAGGAAATGGCAACCCACTCCAGTGTTCTTGCCTGGAGAATCCCAGGGATGGGGGAGCCTGGTGGGCTGCCATCTATGGGGTCGCAAAGAGACACAACTGAAGTGACTTAGCAGCAGCAATCATCCTTATTTTTTGACAACTAGGGGGGAAATGTCAACAGAGGAGAGGAAACCTAAATAAAATCAGTTCAGTAACACTTGGCCTCCTCTTAAAGATGAATTCAGTGATTCACCAGGTCCCAGGCATGTTCCTGAACTGGGGACAGAAGCATTGTCCCACTGGAACCATGTCAACTCTTGCTGGTAGGAATTTGCATCGTTCTAAGTTCTTAGGTATAGGGAGGCTGCTGCTGCTGCTAAGTCGCTTCAGTCGTGTCCGACCCTGCGCGACCCCATAGGCGGCAGCCCACCAGGCTCCCTGGTCCCTGGGATTCTCCAGGCAAGAACACTGGAGTGGGTTGCCATTTCCTTCTCCAATGCATGAAAGTGAAAAGTGAAAGTGAAGTTGCTCAGTCGTGTCTGACTCTTAGCAACCCCATGGCCTGCAGCCTACCAGGCTCCTCCATTCACAGGATTTTCCAGGCAAGAGTACTGGAGTGGGTTACCATTGCCTTCTCCGATAGGGAGGAAAGGTCCATATAAACAAGGCTATCTGAAAGCTGTGACTTGAGATTCTTCTAGACTCAGCAGATCTTCCAAAAGTTTTCTGTAAGAAGTCAGTTACTTAGATGAACCTTAGAAGTGGGTTTTTGGAGTTGGGCCATAAAGGATAAGTAAGGAGTCCGAGTGGTAGGCTTAAAAATTCTAAGGAGTAAAAAGCCAGCCAGGAAAATAGATAAGTAAGTGTATAAGAACAAATTTATAACAAGTCTCTGCCATTTCAGAGGAGAATAAACAATGTTCAAGATGTTTGGAACACTGGGCAATGACAGAAGTTCAGACAGAAGCCAGAGTATCGCAGTTTAGTAAACTTTCATCTCTGCTGCCTCAAGCCCTGGGTTCCAGGTGATGCTCCTGGGTCTCCTCAGGTTAGGAGGAGACTGAGAGATGGGACGAAAGGGCTCTGGACAGGGCTCTGATGCCCCCATTCATTCCGTGAACATCCGGACTCCAGGGAAGATTTCATCTGAATAAGAGTCAACTGCTGAAAGACTTGTGATCAAAGATTCTAGTTCAACACCTGAAAGATCCAAACCAGGGAGTGAACGGACTTGCTAAAGTCCAACACAACAGTAGTGATACAACAACAACAAAATCAGATCCCGTGGCTCTAGTCCAGGACTTTTTACATTACAGTCTGAGGTGAATATCTTCCCAGAACAAATGAGAACGTGAAAGAGGCTAAAAAAAAAAAAATAGAACCTTAATTTTTCCCATCATTGGCTAAGAGAACTCTCGTCCAAACATCTCACACACACACACACACACACACACACACCTTTCACCTAGGAACCTGAGAAACCAGTCACACTAACTTCAGGGCTCAGTGGTACCAAATACATGTGTCTTACAGGCAGTGTGGGCAAAGATGGCACCCCACTCCAGTGCTCTTGCTTGGAAAACCCCATGGACAGAGGAGCCTGGTAGGCTGCAGTCCATGGGGTCGCGAAGAGTCGGACACGACTGAGTGACTTCACTTTCACTTTTCATTTTCCTGCATTGGAGAAGGAAATGGCAACCCACTCCAGTGTTCCTGCCTGGAGAATCCCAGGGACGGGGGAGCCTGTTGGGCTGCTGTCTATGGGGTCGCACAGAGTCGGACACGACTGAAGCAACTTAGCAGCAGCAGTAGCAGCAGCAATCAACATAAAAGGGAGAAAATAGAAAATGGAAATGGATATTCACAATAATCCATGACACATCCATAACAGAATCTTCAGTTTTGCTGCATGTGGTGAAGAAAGAAAGAAATATCAACAGGTGAAAATTTAAAAATTCCTGAATCTCGTTGAATCAGGAGGTCAAAAATTACAGCCCGTGGACCAAACCAAGCCCACTTCCTGTTTTTACAAAGTTTTATGGAAACAGCTATGCCCATTCACTTCCTCTGGCTGCCTTCAAGTTACAAGACAGAGCTGAGCCATGTGAAAAAGAACATATAGCCTCAAAAACCTAAAATATTTGCTACCTGGCCCTTCACAGAAAGGTTTGATGATCCTTTCTTTAAATAATGCAGAAATCTAAGAGCCCAGGAGAGAGAAGGAAAACCAGAGGATCACAGCCTGAGAGGGGAGAAGAAAGAAAAGAAAGCTGATGGAGAGAGAGGGAAGGAAGTAGGGGTGGGGGGAATTCAACAGCTGCCCTGAAGAGGAACTGGAAACTGAGACGTTAAGATGGATTTTTAGAGTTCCACTGTGGAATGTGCAGGAATGTATTCCCTTGGCCCCTCTAAGAAAGCTTTGGTTAAAAAAGAATCGGCATTATTTTTCAAAACTTTCAGAATGTATTTTTCACTGATGCCAAGTTCTGTGAGATTTGCCTACAGTCAGAAGGTGCTGATGGAATACAGGAACAATCTGAGGAAGGTCCGTTACATTTGGGTTAAGGGGGAAAAAAAGTGTATAACAAAGGACTACTAAGAAATGTACAGAAATTGACTGAGACCACAGCCCCGTCTCTCTCCAGTGCCACTCCACCCTGGCTGTGAGATGCCTTGATGAGGGGACTCCACGGCGGGCTCAGTGCGGTGCTGACACTGACTAATGCAGAAGCGCTGGGTATGTTTTCAGATGCTTCCTGTTCTTTGCCTCATTGAGCCCGGAAGAGAACCCAAGCAGGATACACTGTTATTACCCCATTTCACAGATAAGAAATGGAGGCTCAGGGAAGCCAAGTGGCCACCGATAGTGCCAAAGTAGAGATATAAACCTGACTCCAAGGACACACTCCTGGTTGGTCTCCTTCCCCACTCTGAGAGGGTTCCAGGCCACACGTTTACCCAGAGATGCCAGCCAGATGTCCGCCCATTGTCCAAGTCTATCAGCCCTCACAGACCAACTCCCAGGATGTCCTGCAGGTATAGGAGAGGGGGCCAACCCTGATTCTCACCCTCTAAGCCCCATGTTCCTCCTCCACTATTGTTTCCCTTCTTTTCTGGGGACCCCTTTTGTTTCCCGCACCACACCATGCTGTTCTGCCAATGTTCCTTTATTTCCCACTCCCTTTCCACAGCATTATCCTTATGTATTCACCCTGAAGGGGGATATGGCAACCCACTCCAGTATTCTTGCCTGGAAATTCCCATGGACAGAGAAGCCTGGCAGGCTACAGTCCATGGGGTCATGAAGAGTCAGACATGACTGAAGCAACTTAGCACATTCACTCGCCAGAACTGAAGACTACTTACAAAGACATATATAGCACAATCACAAAATACTAGGGGTCAGTGAGAAATGTTTGCTTAGAGAGAAAATACAGAAGAACTGACCCTGATAAAACAATGCATTCCATAAAATCTTGTGTTGTCACAAGGGGTCAATCAACAGACACTTTGAGTTTCCTAGCAGCCAGCCAGAAGAGGAAATCTATGTCCACACAACTGAAGCTATGTGATTTTTTTTTTCCCATGAGAGGCAGAAGTATTTCCCTTCCTAAAATAAGAAGAACCTGATGCTGCTTTAAAAAGACCCTGATGCTGGGAAAGACTGAAGACAGGAGGAGAAGGGGATGACAGAGGATGAAATGGTTGGATGGCATCACCGACTCAATGGACATGAGTTTGAACAAGCTCCAGGAGTTGGTGATGGACAGGGAAGCCTGCCGTGCTGCAGTCCATAGAGTCAGACACAACTGAGCGACTAAACTGAATTGAACTGAAAACAAGAAAGTTCCTTCTCCCCAGGGTCCTTCTTCAGAGGACACCATGGTAAGGAATGAACATGATCATCAGTAACATTTTAGAGTCAGTCCTCTGAAAATTCTTACCAGGCCCTTCCTTCTTTACTCAACACATTCAGCAATATTTATTCAACAGTTAACAGATATCTATTGAGTGCCTACTATGAGCCAGACACTGTTTGAAGGATCAGGAGCTCATTGAGGAACAAGAGAGGCATTGGCCCTGCTCCCATGAGGGCTGGTGGTGGTACCATTAAATGCTATCAAACCAAAGATCCAGTAAAAGCATTCAAACTGGTGGGTAGGGACATAGGGGAAGAGTATAAATGTCACATTTCAGATGTGTAGCTTTCAGAGATCTAATGACACTGGGTGTGAGATACTAGAGATAGGTCACTGGGCTAGGTGTGGCTTATAGCCTCAGATTTCAGAATCCTAGTACACACAAATAGGTGTCTGCATATATACACAATGATACAGACAGACAGACAGACAACATGATGCATATTAGAAACCTGCTCCTTTCCCTACTGCCTTGCACAAGCCTGCTTGCCCCTGCAGAGTTCTAAGTGCTGGCTTAGCAATGGGTGGAGGGACCATATCCTTTAAGCAATTCCCCACCAGAATGTAGCAGATTCTTGAACCTTGATTGTGTTGTAATAAGAACATTTTTTTTTAATTTTATTTTATTTTTAAACTTTACAATATTGTATTAGTTTTGCCAAACATCAAAATGAATCCACCACAGGTATACCCGTGCTCCCCATCCTGAACCCTCCTCCCTCCTCCCTCCCTATACCATCCCTCTGGGTCGTCCCAGTGCACCAGCCCCAAGCATCCAGTATCATGCATCGAACCTGGACTGGCAACTCGTTTCATACATGATATTATACATGTTTCAATGCCATTCTCCCAAATCTCCCCACCTTCTCCCTCTCCCACAGAGTCCATAAGACTGATCTATACATCAGTGTCTCTTTTGCTGTCTCGTACACAGGGTTATTGTTACCATCTTTCTAAATTCCATATATATGTGTTAGTATACTGTATTGGTGTTTTTCTTTCTGGCTTACTTCACTCTGTATAATAGGTTCCAGCTTCATCCACCTCATTAGAACTGATTCAAATGTATTCTTTTAATGGCTGAGTAATATAAAGGAGTAAAACTGTTCCTCAATCATCTGGAACAGATGCTAGGGACCAGCAAATATTTAGTGGAGATTTTTCTCCTCCAATTTGAGATTTCACAAGGAAAAAACCATACATCTCAGAAATTTTAAAGTTAAAAAAAAAAAGTAGGGGACCCGTCCTCAGTCATCTCTCTTTAGATCTAAGACTCTGGCTCTCTTCAATTCTCAGGGAGATCGAATGCAATTCATTTTGGCAGGCGAGAGCCAGAAATTCCACAAGTGTCTGCACTGCCAGGGATGGACATTTTATCAAGTGAACAATACCCTGAAGATTTCAGGCATCTCAGTTTGCAATCTGTCGATTCGGAACTTGGAAAAGGGTGGAGGTGGGGGCCTGAAAGCTGAGATCCTATATCTGAGAAGAGATAAAAGTTCAAAATGATCCCATGAGGAAAGACTTAATTTTACAGTCAGGCAGAGAATGTAAGAAAGAAGGAAAAGGGGGATTTAAAAAAAAAAAAAAAAAAAAACTCACAAAAAAACACATACCCCTAATGTGCTTCCACAGGAAGTGATGCAGGACTATCTTTCCGTGGTGGAACCGCACTGTGTCTATTGCTGAAACTCCAATACTTTGGCCACCTCATGCGAAGAGTTGGCTCATTGGAAAAGACTGATGCTGGGAGGGATTGGGGGCAGGAGGAGAAGGGGACGACAGAGGATGAGATGGCTGGATGGCATCACCAACTCGATGGACATGAGTTTGAGTAAACTCCGGGAGTTGGTGATGGACAGGGAGGCCTGGCGTGCTGTGATTCATGGGGTCGCAAAGTCGGACACAACTGAGCGACTGAACTGAACTGAACAGCTTGAATGTTTGTAAAAGGGATGCTACAAACACAAACCACAATTTCTGTCCAAATTTTTGCAGTACATTACAACTCTGAGCTCTGGAAACAATCAGGATGTCAAATTTCACCTCTTACCACACCCAAATGAAATATCAAAACAAACAAACAAGGGAGAATGGGGAGAGCTCACATTGGGGAATTCTGCTTCCAATTAGCTCAGAGTCCAGTGTGAGCACCATTCCTGCAGATGAGCAGAGTCAGGCCACCACAAAAGTCACCATTCCCCTGAGATGCAAAAAGAAGAAAGCCAGGGAGAAAGAAAACAATTAATAACAAGAGTATCGGCTTTATGCCAGACACTGCGTTTGTTATCCATCACTAATAACAAATTATCCTGAAATCCAGCAGCTTAATCACATTTATTTTTCCGGTTCCGCTGGGTACCTCTGGCTCAGGGTCCCCTACAGGCTACAATCCAGTATCTGCCGTCACTGGAAGGCTCCATGGGGGAAAGAACTTTTTCCAAGTTCACCTCTACGGCCGCTGGCAGGCTTCCAGTGCTCACTGGCTGTCTGCTGGAGGCGTCGGTTTCTTGCCACACGGGCCTCATTTTGGGACAGCTCATAACATGGCAGCTGGCCTCCGTCAGAGCCAGCGAGGGAGAGAGCTTAACAAGGTGCCCAAGATGGAAGGCACAGCCTTTTTGTGACCTCACCTTGGAAATGACATCCCATCATTTCTGTTATATTCTTTTCATTAGAAGCAAATCACTAAGTCTGGCCCATGTTCAAGACGAGAGGATCATAGACGAGCACCACCGGCAGAACTTAGGAATTACTAGGGACCATCTTAGAGACTGCCAGTCACTCAGGGCCAGACTTTTCAGATTCCTTTACTGAAAACAAACAAAACACTGAAGAAAGCATCTGAGGCAGAATCAGGATTCAAATGAAAGAACCTACATGCTCCCTGCAACATTACACAAAGAGAAGCTGAAAGCTACAAAGGGGATTTTCTTCCACTCACTCTTTTAATGGTTTCCTTCCATCACAGTGGAAATCACTTTTTTTTTTAAAGGACTGACATAATATCCAGTGTGGCACAATAGTTTCCCACAGATATGTTTTTTTGATTTGCTGCAGAGGTTCTTTGAAGATGTTTTACATGAGGGCTTTTCCCTGGTGGCTTAGACAATAAAGAGTCTGCCTGCAATGCAGGAGACCTGGGTTCAATCCCTCTGTTGGGAAGATCCCCTGGAGAAGGAAATGCAACCCACTCTCGTGTTCTTGCCTGGGAAATCCCATGGATAGAGGAGCCCGGAGGGCTGCAGTCAATGGGGTTGCAAAGAATCAGACACAACTTAGTGATTAAATAACAACAACAACAGAGCTTTGAGTCAGACAGCCATCATCAACCAGTTGAAAGGTGTTAGGTAATCACTCCTCCAGTCTCAGCCTCCCTTTGCTCTCCTGCAAGAGTGAGATCATGGTCATGCCTACAGCACAATGAGGGGTTAAAAACTCCAGAGCGCCCTGGGTGTGTGCTAGTTAATGCTACTTTAAAAAATGCTAGTCTTTATGTTCAAACTAAAGGATTAGTAAGTATCAAGATAGTATTAGATTTGCCTTCTAGAAAGAGAAAAAGCAAGGGCCTCAGATGCCAGGTAAGACTGATGCTGTGAAACACAAAAGTCATGGAAAGAATATTAAACCCACACATGAAAAGAATGAGTGGAATGTTTTCTTTCTAGCCATGAAGGGATAACTGATACCAGATTTTGCTTCCATTGCAAATAACTAGAAAACTGGACAGGACACACTAAATAACTGATTTCAGATGTGGGTAACAGGCAGAGCAGGATGCTAGGCTTGAGGGACGGAAAACACGTGAGGTGAGGCCCAGCCTTCTGCCTGGGTGGTGCCTCAGGGCACAGGGACAGGGCAAGGGACCAGGGGAGGAAATCGAAGGGGAAGATGATGCATCAGTGGGGTGAGAGTTGAGGGTGACTGAGATGGCTGGAAGCTTTAGGGCAGGTACTGAACAGAAATTATCGGAGGAGAGAAACTCCAAATATTTGCGTAGGAGTCCTCTTGAATCTTTGGCTAAATACTAAATACTGAATGCACAGAGCAAGACTCCAGAACGCCAACTCAACACTGATGAGAGGAAAGAACTTCTGAAAGACTCGGAGTGGAACTCCCCAGGGTCACACAGGGCCAGGAGTTCCAACCACTGAGGGCAGAGAGACTTTGTTAAACACCAAGGGCATTCAGTAGAGAGACTAAAAGGGCCAAACCTTACAAACAGGATTAATCTAACCCTGCTGCTGCTGCTGCTGCTAAGTCGTTTCAGTCGTGTCCGACTCTGTGCAACCCCATAGACGGCAGCCCACCAGGCTCCCCTGTCCACCCAAAGCTTTTTTAAAGTCTTGGGTAAGTTAAGAGCTCCGCAAGTCAATTCACTTTCTGCTGGGGGGGAAAAAAGAACACACAGCACTGTCAAACAGACATCAAAATCTAAACATCCAAGAACTTAGCATCCATAAAGTAGAGTATACAATAAAAACAATCTGTGTTTAAAATGGGCTTCCCTGGTGGCTCACACAGTAAAGAATCTCCCTGCAATACAGAAGACCCAAGTTCGGTCCCTGGGTCGGGAAGGTCCCCCAGAGAAGACAATGGCTACCCACTCTAGTATTCTTGCCTGGAGAATTCCATGGACAGAGAAGCCTGGCAGGCTACAGTCCATGGGATCGAAAAGAATCAAACACGACTAAGTGACTAACACACACACACACATATTTAAAATGGATAACCAAACAAAGACCTACTGTATAGCACATGGAACTCTGCTCAATGTTATGTGGCAGCCTGGATAGGAAGGGAGTCTGGGGGAGAATGGATACATATGTATGTACGGCTGAGTGTCTTCACTGTTCCTCTGAAACTATTACAAAATTGTTTGTTAATCAGTTATAGGCCAATACAAAATGAAACGTCAAAAAGACAATCGAGACATGCAAAGCAGGAGAAAGTGAGATGCACAGAAGAAAAGCCAGTCAGTAGAAACAAACTCAGAAAAGACAGAGAGGATACAATGAGCAGGAAAAAAAAAATTGTAAGTGGCTCTTAAATTCAAGGACTTAAAACCAAAATATAAAGAGAACAAAAGAAAGTCTCAGTTGAATAATGAATGTCATAAACAAGAGAACACCACACACCTATCGGGATGGCAGAAAGTCACAACACTGACAACAAATGTTGATAAGGATGCAGAGAAGCAGGAACTCTCAGCTGTTGCTCCTGGGAATGCAAAATCATACAGCCACTTCGGAAAACGGCTGAAAACGTACGTCTAAACCAAAACCTGTGTATGAATGCCTGTGTGCTGTGCTGTGCTCAGTCACTCAGTCATGTCCAACTCTGTGCAACTCCATGAACTGTAGCCTGCCAGACTCCTCTGTCCCTGGGGATTCTCCAGGCAAGAGTGGGTTACCATGCCCTCCTCCAGGGGATCTTCCCAACTCAGGGATGGAACCCAAGTCTCCCACATTGCAAGCTGATTCTTTACCAAATGAGCCACCAGGGAAGCCCAAGAACACTACAGTGGGTAGCCAGTCCCTTCTCCAGGAGATCTTCCCGACCCAGGAATCAAACCAGGGTTTCCCGCATTGCAGGCGGATTCCTTACCAGCTGAGCTACTAGGGAAGTAGATATGAATGTCTATAGAAGCCTTATCCATAATTGCCAACACTTGGAAGCAACCAAGATGTCCTTCAACAGATGGATGGATAAACAAGCTGTGGTACCTTCATACAATGGAATATCATTTAGCAACAAAAATAAAACAGCCATCAAATCACAAAAAGGCATGCTGCTGCTGCTGAGTTGCTTCAGTCGTGTCCGACACTTAGCAACCCTATAGACTGTAGCCCGCCAGGCTCCTCTGCCCATTGGATTCTCCAGGCAAGAGCACTGGAGTAGGTTGCCCTTCCCTCCTCCAGGGGATCTTCCCAACCCAGGGATCAAACCCGAGTCTCTTATGTCTCCTACATCAGCAGGTGGGTTCTTTACCTCTAACGCCACCTGGGAAGCCCACAAAAAGGCATGGAGGAATGCTAAATGCACATCTCTAAGTGAAAGAAGAACTAGTCAGAAAAGGTTACATACCATATGATTCCAACTATATTACCTTCTGGAAGAGCTACAACTATGGAGACAGCAAAAAGATCAGTGGTTTTCAGGGCTTTGGAGAAAGGGATGAAAACGTGGGGCACAGGGGATTTTAGGGTGGTAAAACTTGTATACGATACAATCATGGTAGATACAGGCCATTATACATTCATCAAAACCTGTAGGAATGTGCAACACAAAGACTGAACCCTAATGTAAACTGGGACTTAGCTAATAATAATGTATCAGTGCTGATTCCTCAATCCTAACAACTTTACCACACTAACGCAAGGTGTTAACAGAAAAGATTATGTATGGGGAGGCAGCAGTATATGAGAAATCACCATACTTTCTGCATAATTTTTCTGTAAACCTAAACTGCTCTAAAAAATAAAATCTATTAATTAAAAAGAAAACAAATGCTAATTCTAAAACTGAAAAGCACAGTATCTGAAATTGTTAAACCTACTGAATGGAGGAATGGAAATCACACCCCTGCAGAAGCAGAGATTGGTAAACTTGTAGAGGAGGCTATACAGAGTATCCGAAATGAAGCACTAGAGTTGAAAAGGCTAAATAAAATGAACAGAATCTCAACCATGAGACCATATCAAGTAGCCTAATACACTTGAAGTTATAGTCCCAAAGGAGAGGAGAAAGATTGGGTTAGAGAAAATATTTGAAGAAACAGCAGCTGGAAATTTTCCAAATTTGATGACAAATATTAACTCAGAGATTGAAGAAAATAACTCCCAATCAAACTGAGATAAACCAAAGATTAAAATCTTTAAAGCAGCTAGAATGTAGAAACATAATATATAGGAGAAAAAAAGAATAGTTTCCATCAACTTTTCACCAGAAATAATGCAACTCAGAAAATAATGTCTTTAGGGGATGAAACAAAAACATTGTCTATCTATAATTCTATATCCAGAGTAAATGCCTTTAAAAATTATGGCAAGATAAATTATAAGATAGGAAAAAAAACTGAAAAAAATCCATAGCTAGAAAATCTTTACTATGAGAAACGTTAAAGGAAGTTGTTCAGGAAGAAGGAAAATAATACCAGATGAAAATTTATATTTATACAAAGAAATGAAGAGAACAACAAATAGAAAATATGTGAGTAACTATTAAATATTTTCCTCTCATTTCTTGATTTTTTAAAAAATCATTTAAATCCAAATAGTATTTTGGATTTAAATACAAATAGTATTTAAACCCCAAATGTATTTGGGGTTTAAAAAATCATTAAAATCCAAATAGTAACAATGTATTTGGGGTTTATAATGTGTAGAAGTAAAATGATTGGAGAAGGCAATGGCACCCCACTCCAGTACTCTTGCCTGGAAAATCCCATGGGTGGAGGAGCCTGGTGGGCTGCAGTCCATGGGGTGGCGAAGAGTCGGACACAACTGAGCACCTTCACTTTCACTTTTCACTTTCATGCATTGGAGAAGGAAATGGCAACCCACTCCAGTGTTCTTGCCTGGAGAATCCCAGGGACCGGGGAGCCTGGTGGGCTGCCGTCTATGAGGTCACACAGAGGAGGACACGACTGAAGCGACTTAGCAGCAGCAGAAGTAAAATGAAGTGAAAATATAACAGCACAAAAGAATGAGAAAATATCTTTATACTGCTGTATGATTATTATATTAAATGTGAAGTAGTAAACTACTAAAAGCTACACTGTTATAAGTTAAGGGTATATATTGTATACCCAGAGCAATCACTAAAAATATAGAACATAGAGTTATAGCTACCAACCCAATCAAGGAGATATAAATCACTGGAATATGTTCAATTAATTCAAAAGGAAACAAGAAAAGAAAAAATATATATATAAACCCAACCACATAATTTAATTAAATGCAAAAGAACTAAACACTCCAATTAAAAGATAATATTCATTAGGTTGGATTTTTTAAAAATATCAGGCACTAACTACGTCACATACAAAAGTGCACAAATAGGGTAGAAGTCAAAAGATGAAAAGACCCATGAAAACACTGACTACAAGAAAGTTGGAATAATTATATTAGTATTAAACAATGTAGACTTCCTTCAAGATAAGTATTACCAGATATCCAACTCTTTGAGACCCCATGGACTATATACAGTCCATGGAATTCTCCAGGCCAGAATACTGGAGTGGGTAGCCTTTGCCTTCTCCAGTGGATCTCCCCAACCCAGGAATCGAATTGGGGTCCCCTGCATTGCAGGGGGATTCTTTACTAACTGAGCTACCAGGGAAGCCCCATTACCAGATATAAAGAGAAACATTTAATAAGGGCAAAAATGTCAATTCATCAAGAAGCTATAACAATCATATTTCTATATAACTGAAGCAAAAATTGACAGAATGGGAAAAATCATAAATTTACAATTAGAGTTGCAGATTTCAATACAATTGACCCTTGAACAACACAAGAGTGAATCCAAGGATAATCTATAGTTGGCCCTCCATATCCTAGGTTCTTCTGCATCTGTGGATCCACTGAATCATGTAACATATAGTACTGTAGTATTTACTATTCAAAAATATCCCTGTACAAGTGATAGTTCAAACCTGTCAGCTGTACTTATCACAGTTATGAATCGATAAAATATATTAGCCCAGTGCGCTGCTAGAACAGAAGACCATAAACTGAATGACTTAAAAACAACAGAAATTTTTTATAGTTCTAGAGGCTGGAAAATCCAAGATGAAGGAACCAACAGATTTGGTGTTTGCTAAGGACTCATTTCCTGGTTTACAATCATCTGTCTTTTTGCTTTGTCTTCAAATGGTAGAAGGGGCAAGGAAGTCTCTGAGGTCTCCTTTATAAGGGCATGAATCCCATTCATGAGGTCTCCATCCTCATGACCTGATTACCTACCAAAGGCCCCACCTCCTAACACCATTATATTGAGAGAATTTCAACATATGAATTGGTGTGGGGGGTTGGGGGCGTGGAGGGACCAGGGCTCACATTCTATAGCATCAAATAAACAAAAAGAAAAATAAAGAATATACAAAATGTCAATACAATCAACTCAACATAATTGATAGTCTATCCAAGTACACAAAGAATATTCACCAAGATAGACCTTAAAACTTTTTGGCCATAAAACAAGTCTCAAACTTAAAAGGATTCATATACTACAGAGTTTGTTTTCTGACAAAATAAAATTTAGAAATTAATGATAAGATTCCAGAAACATCCATAAATATTGGAAATTAAACATTATACTTCTAAATAACCTATAAATTAAAGAAGAAATTATAAAAGGAATTAGAAGATATTTAAATGAGAAAAATAAAAACACAACATACCAAAATGTTGGGATGTTGTGGGATGCAGCTAATACAATGCTTAAAAGTAAACTTGTAGCTCTGAAGATTTATATTAGAAAAGAAAAATAAATATTACCTAAGCTTCAACCTGAAATTATTTCAAAATGAGGAAATAATACTCAAAGTATGCAGAAAGGAAAAAGATAATAATAAAGAATGGAACATGATATGAGGAAATAATCAAAATATGAGGGAAAATGGAAATTTTTTAAAAATTGATAAAACCCCAGCTACGCTGATGAAGTAGACTGAAACACAAATACTCGATATTGGGAATTAAGGAGAACATATCTCTACAGATCCTACATATGTTAAAATAATAAGAAAATATTATTAACTTCATTCTCATAATCTGAAAACCTGGGCTAAATGGACAAATTCCTTAGAACACATTACCAAAGCTGGCTCAAGGAGTAGAAAATCTAAATATCCATATACTTATTAAAGAAAGTGAACTTTTATTTATCTTCCCACAAATAAAACTCCAGGTCTAGGAGATTTTCCTGGTAGTTTTATCAGACATTTAAGGAAGAAATAATGTCAATTCTAAACAAACACATTCACAAACCTTGAGGAGAACATAATTTCAGTCTCATTGTATGAGGCTAGCACAAATCTGATGTCACAACCAGAAAAAAAATCACAAGAAAAGAAAACAGCAGGTTAATATACCTCATGAAATTTTCATGAAAAATCCTTAACACAATATTATTCAAATCAAATCACACTAAATACTACAAAATACAACACAACATGACCACATAAGATTTATCACAGGAATGTAAGGTTGGTTAACAGTCAAATGCCAACTGTTAAATTTGCATGTTAATAGAATAAGGTGGGTGGTGACTCTAATAATCTCAGCATGTGCTGAAAAAACTTTTGACAATTTAGAGAAGAGAACTTTCAAGCTAGAAACAGAGGAAATATCCTTAAACCTAGTATTATCTATTGGAATATATGTATTAGAATATATAGTCTATAACTAAGATTGGATTTAATGCTTCCTCACTGAGATCAGTAAAAAGGCTGAAATGTCCACTGTCACCACTTCTAGTACTGTTTTGAATAGAGGTTCTAGTCAGTGTAATAAGAAAAAAGAATGAAAGGTGTATAAAAGCAATTTAAAGTAAAGCTGCCTTTATTTGCAGACTACATAATGGTGCACATAGAAAATACTAAGGAATCAAAAACAAAAAAATTATAGAACTAAGTGAATTTAGATGTCTAGGAAAAAAATAGAAAACTATTTTTGTGAACTTGGGCTAGATACACTTTCATATAGCTAAGATACAGAATTCAGGAACCACTAAAAAACTGATGCAAGAAGGAGAGAGTGGGATGAATTGAGAGAGTAGCACTGAAATATATACATTACCATATGTAAAACAGATAGCTCGTGGGAAGCTGCTTATGTAGCACAGGGAGCTCAGCCCGGTGCTCTATGATGATCAAGAGGGGTGGGATGGGATTCAAGAGGGAAGGTATATGTGTATACTTATGGCTGATTCACACTGTTGTATGGCTAAACCAACACAATATTGCAAAGCAATTATCCTCCAATTAAAAATAAATTTTAAAACAATTACTGTAAAAATTGAAAAGTTGGACTTTATTAAAATGCAATTTAAAACAATTTGCTCATCAAAAGACATTTATAATGATTAAACAAGTCAAAAAATGAGAAAAAACTCAAAAATCTGACAAAGGATATATAGGGATATATATTTTATACCTCTATCTCTATACTTATCTTCTACAATAAAAAACAACTTACCTAATAAATAATGCAGGGTCTTCCCTGATAGCTCAGTTGGTAAAGAATCCTCCTCCAATGCAGGAGACCCCAGCTTGATTCCTGGGTCGGGAAGATCCGCTGGAGAAGGGATAAGCTACCCACTCTAGTATTCTTGGGCTTCCCTTGTGGCTCAGCTGGTAAAGAATCTGCCTGCAATGAGGAAAACCTGGGTTCGATCCCTGGATTGGGAAGATCCCCTGGAGAAGGCAAAGGCTACCCACTCCAGTATTCTGGCCTGGAGAATTCCATGGACTGTATAGTCCATGGGGTTGCAAAGAGTCAGACATGACTGAGCGACTTTCACTTCACTTCAAAGTTTGAACGGACACTTCACAAAAAGACATATGCATATAAAAATTTATTCAACATCTTTAGTCACCAGAGAATAGCAAATTAAAGCTGTAATATTATGACATATCTATAAATTAGCTAAAATGAACCCCAAACTTTTGTGAAGATGTGGGATGCTCAGAAGGCCCATATGTTGTTCACGGGATTGCAAAATATTACAACCATTCTGAAAAGGGTTCTGGTAGTCTCTTACAGTGTTAAACATACATTTAGTCTATAATCAGCAATTTCACTGTAAGGTATTTATGTAAGAAAAATGAAAGCACCTCTCCACAAAAAAGTCTTCTACAAAACTTAACTGTAGCAGCTTTATTCACAACAGCCAAAAACTGGCAGCAGCCCAGCTGTTCATCAAGAGGTGAAAGAATGAAGAAATTATGGCGTATTCATTCAATGAAATGATACTCAGCAATGATGATGAACAAATCGCTGATAGACAAAGCAAAAGCATTACACTAAGAGAGAAGTTTTCATACAAACATATATATTGCCTGATTTCCTTCAGAGAAAGTTCTAGAAAAGGTAAAACTAATCTTTGGTAAGAGAAATCAGGATAGCAGTTATTTCTGAGAGAGCAGAATGACTAGGAAAGGGCACCATGGAGCCTTCTGGGTTTCTTGAACTATCTTGATAAGAGTGTGGCTTACATACTTGTAAGATCTGTACATTTCACTGTATTTAAACCTTAATTTTACGAAATCTTTAACTTTTATTTGTAGAAACTGGTGACTTTAAAATCATCTTGAGAACCTAGAAGAGCTAAACAATCTTGAAAAAGAGTAAGATAAGGACTTATACTGCCTTGATACTTGCCAGATTTCAAGATTTACCATAAAGCCATGGTAATCAAGACATTGTGATGTTGGTAATGAAAGACACATAAATTAGCAGAACAGAGTCCAGAAAGATCCATGCTTATATAATCAATTGATTTAGGGGTAAAGGAATCTAAGCAATTCAATGAGGGAAAAGACAGGGTTTTTTCCCCAACAAATAGTACTGCAACAAGTAGCTATCTATAAGGAGTAAAACAACTTCAACTCTTGCCTCATGCCACACACAAAAGTTAATTCAAGATGGATCATTATTTATCTCATCTCTGCATCTTCTACAATAAAAAATAACCCAACCAATAAATAATGCACTAAAACTTAGAATTATAAAACTGCCAAAAGAAACCACAGGAGAATACCTTTGCAACTTTAAAGCAGACACGGATTTCTCACATAGGAATGAAAAAGCATTCATCATAAAGGGAAAACTTTTTTTTTAATTTATGAAAAGACATTATTAAGAATAACTGGACTTCCCTGGTGGCACAGTGGATAAGAATCTGCCTGCCAAGGCAGGGGACATGGGTTGAATCACTTGGTCTGGGAAGATTTCACGTGCCTCAGAGCAACTAAGCCCGAGTACCACAACTACTTTGTCCACGTGCCCCAACTACTGACGCTTGAGTGCCTGGAGCCCCTGTTCCACAACAAGAGAAGCCACTGCAATGAGAAGTCCCAGCAGAGAACAAACAGTAGCCCCTGCTCACCCCAAGTAGAGAAAGTCCAGACACAGCAACAAAGGCCCAGTGCAACCATAAATAAATAAGTTGAATATGTTAGGCACAGATCGGGTGAAAACTTACAAACGTATTCACAAAACACACATCTAACAAGCCTCTGGATCTAAAACATACAAAGAACTTCTCAAACCTCAATCATAAAAAGACAACCCAATTTTTGAAATGAGTAAAAAGACTTGAACAGGCAATTCACAAATGAATATACGTGAGGGTGGCTCAATAGCATGAGTCATCAAGAATATGCAAATTAAAACAAAGATGATATACAATTATGCACACACTATGATGGCTGACATTCAAAAGACTGGCAACATCAAATTCTGATGAGGATGTGGAGCACAACAATGTCAGGAAGATAAAATGGCCAGTTTAGCAATCCCTCTAGCAATTTCATATACAGTTAAGCATTCACCACCCTTAGGACCCAGCAACTCCACTTGTGTACAGTCTACCTCAGAGTTATCCTGGTTCAGTTCCAGACCACCATTAAAAAGCCAGTACCTCAGCAGAGCAAGTCATGCAAACATTTCGGTTTCCCCGGTGCAAGTAAGGTGGTTCACTCAGTGGTTCACCAATCTGTCTCTTGCTTCAGCAGGATTTGGTCAGAACAGACCCAGGGACGCCCCCTCCTCCAGCCTCTGACCACCCTCCAACCTTTTTCTCAAGCTGCACCTTTGGAAACAACCACTCAGCTATCCTCAGCCTCCGGGACCAGCCCACATTGCTTTTTTTGTTTTGTTTTGTTTTGAGCTTAGCTCCTTATTACCTATCAACCAATGGACACTGGTTGAGCTCCCAGATTTAGTAGAACTATGCCACCCCAGTGGAGGTGTTGTCAATCATCTGGTCAACAGGCATCTGCGGGCCTCCCGCACCTACCTCTCTCTGGGCTTCTCCGGGGCAACGATGTGGCTCCGGAGGGTGTGAGCCAAATTTTTCCGCAAACTGTCTGAGGAGAAACTCCAGAGATCCCAATGTCTCTCGAAAATGCAAAACCACTGTGGTGGCCACGCCCTCTTCTGGCATGCTCAGACCATCCCAAGATGAGTGGGGTAAAATCCAGGATGCCAAGGAAGCCCTCGCGGTCCTGGAAAAGCACCTGAACCAGGCCTTCCAGATCTGCATGCCCTAGGTTCTGCCCCGGCAGATCCCCAGCTCTGTGACTTCCGGGAGAGCCGCGTCCTGGAGGAGCAGGTGAAACTCATCAAGAAGGTGCGTGACCACGTGACTGACCTCTGCAGGTTGCCTGGTCCCCAGGGTGGGCTGCATCAGTATCTCTTCCAAATGCTCACCCTTTCAGCACAACTAGAAGCCTCCCAAGACCCAACAGCCTTTGAGTCCCTCTGGCATCCTCCGGGTGTCAAGACTTCTGCCTGAAGGTTCTCTCTGCAGCCACTAGGCAGCTTTTTAACCATTCTGGAGCCCTTGCTCACGCGGTGGACCAAATGGAAACAATAAACATTTTTAAAGTGGCCCACCAAAAAAAAAAGTTTGGTTTACAGGATACTGTAATCCTTTACGTATCCCTGGTGGCTCGGACAGTAAAGAATCTGCCTGCAATACAGGAGACCTGGGTTCAATCCCTGGGTTGGGAAATCGATCCTCTGGAGAAGGAAATGGCAACCCACTCCAGTATTCTTGCCTGGAAAGTTCCATGTACGGAGGAGCCTGCTGGGCTACAGTCCATGGGGTCACAAAGAGTCAGGTACAACTGAGCGACTAAACACAAAGCACCATTTATGTCTAAAAAAATAATGTCCCTACCTTAATTTTAAAATACTTTATTGCTAAAAAGTGCTTCAGAACGTCCATCTTCTTTTTGCAACAGTAACATTAAAGATCACTGATCACAGCACAACGTAGCAAATATAATAATTATGAAAAAGTTTAAAATATTGCAAGAATTTCAAAAAGATGACACAGAGACATAAAGTGATCAGATGCTTTGGGAAAGTGGTGCCAAAGAGACTTGCTTGATAAAGGGTTGTCACAAACCTATTTGTAAAAAAAAAAACCCAGTGCCTGTGAAGCACAATTGAGCTAAGTGCAATAAAATGAGGCCTGCCTGTATTTACTCAAAAGAAATGAAAATGTGCACAATAAGAGTTGAACAAGAATATCCACATCAGCTTTGTTCATAATAGCCCAAAACTAGAAACAACCCAAATGTCCTTCAACAAGTGAGGGGATAAACAATGGAGTTATAATCATACTACAGAAGTTAACCCAGCAATAAAGAGGAATGAATTACTGATACATGCAACAACGCAAATGAGCCTCAAAGACATGATGCTGAAAAAAGCCAGATACAAAAGAATACATCCTGCACAATTAGATTTATATGGAGTTCCAGAACAGGCAAAATTAATCTCTGTTGAAAGAAATCAGAGCAGTGTTTTCCTGAGAGCCAGAGGGAAAGATGGACTGGAAGGAGGAGTTAGAATGTTGTTTTTTTTTTAGGGGAGGGAAATGTTCTGTGTCTTGACAGAGATGTGGGTTACATGGCAACATTCATTTGCAAAAACTCATTACACTGTGCTATGAAGATCTGTGCATTTCACTGACTATTAATTATATGTCAATTAAACAATAAGGAGCTAACATTCTTTTAAAGAAGAAGATATGGGGGGAAAGCATATTTAAAACAAGAGCCTGAGAAAATATCAGGGCACAGGAAAGAGTCTGCCTGCAATACAGAAGACCCAGGTTCAATCCCTGGGTCGAGAAGATTCCATGGAGAAGGGCATGGCAACCCACTCTAGTATTCTTCCCTGGAAAATCCCATGGACAGAGGAGCCTGGTGGGCTACAGTCCATAGGGTGGTAAAAAGTTGGACACGACTGAAGCAGCTTAGCACGCACGCACACACGCACATAGAACACATATTCAAAAAACAAATCTCCAAAATGTTAGTGTGACTGCTGGGAGCAAGCCATTTTTCTCAGTAGTGTGGGGGTGGTCTCATCATTTCCCCATCCCCCTTCCATAAACCTAGAGGATCACAAAGAGTGATTGCTGCGGTGGCTTAAATCCCAGATGAGACAAACCAGTTTTGCATGTTAACCTCTGAGACACTTACACGGAGAAGCCCACATTCACAAGGGGAGACACTGACTGGTCCCTAAGATGCTGCATCATCAGTGAGATTTGAATCTCCACCCCTCACTGCTCTCTTATTCAAAGTGAAGCCAGATGAATGAATGGCACTGCTGATTAGAAGTGATTGGGTCCTAGGGTAACAAGCAAGAGCATTAGTGGGCATAAGGAGAAATTTTCTCCTAGAAACTAGAAGTTGATTCCAAGAGTTTACCTTCAACAGCTGTTGGGGAACAGAGGCAAGTTAAATAGAGGAGATGCGTCATACCCAAACCCTTCCCTTCTCCATCAAGCGGGAGTGTGTAGACCCCTCACTAAGCCAAGTGTGGCCATGAGCCAGTAGCATCAATGTTACCCGGAAACTTGTCAGAAATATGGAACCTCAGGCCCCACCCCAGACCTGCTGAATCAGAGTCTGTATTTCTGCAGAATCCCCATGTGATTCATGTACACATAGAAATTTGAGAAATGCTGCTGGGAGTTCATCACTTTTTATTTAACAAACATATATATACTTTTTATTTTGTGCCAGACACTGTTCTACATGTTTTATTTTTATTTTCTCAATATATTTATTGAAAGATAATTGCTTTACAGAATTTTTTTGTTTTCAAACTGCAACATGAATCAGCCAAAGGTATACCTATGCTGCTGCTGCTGCTGCTGCTAAGTCGCTTCAGTCGTGTCCGACTCTGTGCAACCCCATAGAAGGCAGCCCACCAGGCTCCCCCGTCCCTGGGATTCTCCAGGCAAGAACACTGGAGTGGGTTGCCATTTCCTTCTCCAATGCATGAAAGTGAAAAGTGAAAGTAAAGTCGCTCAGTCGTGTCCGACTCCTAGCGACCCCATGGACTGCAGCCCACCAGGCTCCTCCGTCCATGGGATTTTCCAGGCAAGAGTACTGGAGTGGGGTGCCATTGCCTTCTCTGAAAGTATACATATATCCCCTCCCTTTTGAAGCTCCCTCCCATCTCCTGCCCCATCCCATCCCTCTAGATTGATACAGAGCCTGTGTTTGAGTTTCAAAGCCATGTAACAAATTCCTGTTGGCTATCTATTTTACATATGGTAATATAAGTTTCCATGTTACTCTTTCCATACATCTCACCCTCTCCTCCCCTCTCCCCATATCCATAAGTCTATTCTATATGTCTATTTCTCCATGTCTATTTCTCCATTGCTTCCCTGCAAATAAATTCTTCAGTACCATTTTTCTAGATTCCGTATATATGTGTTAGAATACGATATTTATCTTTCTCTTTCTAATTCACTTCACTCTGTATAATAGATTCTAGGTTCGTCCACCTCATCAGAACTGATTCAAATGCATCCTTTTTTATGACTGAGTAATACTCTATTGTGCATATGTACCACAATTTCTTTATCCATTCATCTGTCGATGGACATCTAGGTTGCTTCCATGTTCTAGCTACTGTAAATAGTGCTGCAATGAACAATGAGATACATGTGTCTTTTTCAATTTTGGTTTCCTCAGGGTATATGGCTAGGAGTGGTATTGCTGGATTATATGGTGGTTTTATTCCTAGTTTTTTAAGGAATCTCCATACCATCTTCCATAGTGGCTGTATCAATTTACATTCCCACCAACGGTGCAAGAGCATTCCCTTTTCTCCACACCCTCTCCAGCATTTATTGTTTGTAGACTTTTTGATGATGGACATTCTGACTGGGGTGAGGTGATATCTCATTGTGGTTTTGATTTGCATTTCTCTAATAATGAGCAATGTTGAGCATCTTGTCATGCGTTTGTTAGCCATCTGTATGTCTTCCTTGGAGAAATGTCTGTTTAGGTCTTTTTCCCACTTTTTGATTGGGTTGTTTGTTTTTCTGGTATTGAGTTGTATGAGCTGCTTGTATATGCTGGAAATTAATCCTTTGTCAGTTGTTTCCTTTGCTATTATTTTCTCCCATTCTGAGGGTTGTCTTTTCACCTTGCTTAGTGTTTCCTTTGCTGTACAGAAGCTTTTAAGTTTAATCAGGTCCCACTTGTTTACTTTTGTTTTTATTTCTGTTACTCTAGGAGGTGGGTCATAGAGGATCTTGCTTTGATTTATGTCATCGAGTGTTCTGCCTATGTTTTCCTCTAAGAGTTTTATAGTTTCTGGTCTTACATTTAGGCCTTTAATCCATTTTGAGTTTATCTTAGTCTATGGTGTTAGGAAGTGTTCTAATTTCATTCTTTTACATGTAGCTGTCCAGTTTTCCCAGCACTATTTATTGAAGAGGCTGTCTTTGCCCCATTGTATATTCTTGCCTTTGTCAAAAATAAGGTACCCATAGGTGTGTGGCTTTGTTTCTGGGCTTTCTATCTTGTTCCATTGGTCTGTATTTCTGTTTTTGTGCCAGTGCCATACTATCTTGATGACTGTAATTCTGTACTATAACCTGAAGACAGGTAGCTTGATTCCTCCAGCTCCATTCTTCTTTCTCAAGACTGCTTTGGCTGTTTGGAGTCTTTTGTGTTTCTATACGAATTGTGAAATATTTTGTTCTAGTTCTGTGAAAAATGCCATTGGCAATTTGATATGGATTGCACTGAATTTGTAGACTGTATTTGGTAGTATAGTCATTTTCACAATATTGATTCTTCGTACCCAGGAACATGGAATATCTCTCCATCTGTTTATGTCATCTTTGATCTCTTTCATTAGAGTCTTATAATTTTCTGTATACAGCTCTTTTGTCTCCTTGGGTAGGTTTATTCCTACATATTTAATTATTTTTGTTGCAATGGTGAATGGGATTGAGTCCTTAATTTCTCTTTCAGATTTTTCATAGTTAGTATATAGAAATACAAGTGATTTCTGTGTATTGATTTTGTATCCTGCACCTTTGCTAAATTCACTGATTAGCTCTAGTAATTTTCCAATACTATCTTTAGGGTTTTCTATGTACAGTATCATGTCATCTGCAAACAGTGAGAGCTTTACTTCTTTTCTGATCTGTATTCCTTTTATTTCTTTTTCTTCTCTGATTGCTGTAGCTAGGACTTCCAGAACTATGCTGAATAATAGTGGTGAAAATGGACACCCTTGTCTTGTTCCTGATCTTAGGGAGAATACTTTCAGTTTTTCACCACTGAGAATAATGTTTCCTGTAGGCTTATCATATATGGCCTTTACCATGTTGAGGTAGGTTCCTTCATGCCCATTTTTTGAAGAGTTTTATTGTTACCCTGCTTATTTAACTTATATGCAGAGTACATCATGACAAATGCTGGGCTGGAAGATGCACAAGCTGGAATCAAGATCGCTGGGAGAAATATCAATAACCTCAGATATTCAGATAACACCACCCTTATGGCAGAAAGTGAAGAGGAACTAAAGAGCTTCTTGATGAAGGTAAAAGAGGAGAGTGAAAAAGTTGGCTTAAGGCTCAACATTAAGAAAACTAAGATCATGGCATCCCGTCCCATCACTTCATGGGAAATAGATGGGGAAACAGTGAAAACAGTGGATGACTTTATTTTGGGGGGGGGGGTTCCAAAATCACTGCAGATGATGATTGCAGCCATGAAATTAAAAGACGTTTATTCCTTGGAAGGAAAGTTATGACCAACCTAGACAGCATATTAAAAAGCAGAGACATTACTTTGCCAACAAAGGTCCATCTAGTCAAGGCTATGGCTCTTCCAGTAATCACATATGGATGTGAGAGTTGGACTATAAAGAAAGCTGAGCACCAAAGAATTGATGCTTTTGAACTGTGGTGTTGGAGAAGACTCTAGAATCTTGAAGAAGACTCCAAGAGTCCCTTGAGCTGCAAGAAGATCCAACCAGTCCATACTAAAGGAGATCAGTCCTGGGTGTTCTTTGGAAGAACTGATACTGAAGCTGAAACTCCAATACTTTGGCCACCTGATGTGAAGAGCTGACTCATTTGAAAAGACCATGATGCTGGGAAAGATTGAGGGCAGGAGGAGAAGGGGATGACAGAGGATGAGATGGTTGGATGGCATCACCAACACAATGGACATGAGTTTGGATAAACTCCAGGAGCTGGTGATGGACAGGGAGGCCTGGTGTGTTGCAGTTCATGGGGTCACAAAGAGTCAGACACGACTGAGCAACTGAACTGAACTGAACTGAACTGAATCATAAATGAGTGCTAAATTTTGTCAAAGGATTTTTCTGCATCTATTGAGATTATCATATGGTTTTTATTTTTAAATTTTTTAATATAGTGTATCACATTGATTGATTTGCATATATTGAAGAATCCTTGCATTCCTGGAATAAAACCCAACTTGATCATGGTGTATGAGCTTTATGATGTGATGCTAAATTCTGTTTGCTAAAATTTTTATGAGGATTTTTTCATCTTTGTTCATCAGTGATATTGGCCTGTAGTTTTCTTTTTTTGTGTTTTATTTGTCTGGTTTTGGTATCAGGGTGATGGTGGACCAGTAGAATGACTTTGGAAGTGTTCCTTCCTCTGCACTTTTTTAAAAGAGTTTTAGAAATATAGGCATTCAGTTCAGTCACTCAGTTGTGTTCGACTCTTTGTGACCCCATGGACCACAGCACGCCAGGCCTCCCTGTCCATCAACAACTACCAGAATTTACTCAAACTCATGTCCATTGAGTCGGTGATGCCATCCAGCCATCTCATCCTCTGTCATCCCCTTCTCCTCCTGCCCTCAATCTTTTCCAGCATTAGGGTCTTTTCAAATGAATCAGTTCTTCACATCAGGTGGCCAAAGTATTGGAGTTTCAGCTTCAACATCAGTGCCTTCAAGGAATATTCAGGACTGATATCCTTTAGGATGAACTGGTTGAATCTCCTTGCACTCCAAGGGGCTCTCAAGAGTCTTCTCCAACACCACAGTTCAAAAGCATCAATTCTTCGGTGCTCAGCTGTATTTATAGTCCAACTCTCACATCCATACATGACCACTGGAAAAACCATAGCCTTGACTCAGTTCAGTTCAGTTCAGTCCCTCAGTCATGTCCAACTCTTTGCGACCCCATGATTCACAGCATGCCAGGCCTCCCTGTCCATCACCAACTCCCGGAGTTCACCCAGACTCACGTCCATTGAGTCAGTGATGCCATCCAGCCATCTCATCCTCTGTCGTCCTCTTCTGCTCCTGCCCCCAATCCCTCCCAGCATCAGAGTCTTTTCCAATGAGTCAACTCTTCGCATGAGGTGGCCAAAGGACTGGAGTTTCAGCTTTAGCATCATTCCTTCCAAAGAAATTCCATGGCAAAGTAATGTCTCTGCTTTTTAATATGCTGTCTAGGTTGGTCATAACTTTCCTTCCAAGGAGTAAGTGTCTTTTAATTTCATGGCTGCAATCACCATCTGCAGTGATTTTGGAACCCCCCAAAAAATAAAGTCAGCCACTGTTTTCACTGTTTCCCCATCTATTTGCCATGAAGTGATGGGATCAGATGCCATGATCTTAGTTTTCTGAATGTTGAGCTTTTAAGCCAACTTTTTCACTCTCCTCTTTCACTTTCATCATGAGGCTCTTTTTTCCCTAAATGTTTAACAGAATTCTCCTGGAAAGCCATCTGGTGCTGGGCTTTTGTTTTGGGGGAGATTTTTTATCACAGCTTCAATTTCAATGCTTGTAATTGGGTTGTTCATAATTTCTCTTTCTTCCTGGTTCAGTCTTGGAAGATTGAACTTTTCTGAGAATCTGTCCATTTCTTCCGGGTTGTCCCTTTTATTGCCACATAGGTGTTCGTAATAGTCCCTTATAATCCTTTGTATTTCTGCATTGTCTGTTGTAACTTCTCCTTTTTCATTTCTAGTTTTGTTGATTTGATTCTTCTCTCTTTTTCTTGATGAGTCTGGCTAAAGGCTTCTCAATTTTGTTTATCTTCTCAAAGAACCAGCTTTTAGTTTTATTAATCTCTACTACTGTTTCTTTCATTTCTTTTTCATTTATTTCTGCTCGGATCTTTATGGATTTCTTTCCTTCTACTAATTTTGGGTTTTTTTGTTCTTCTTTTTTCAGTAGTTTTAGGTGTAAAGTTAGGTTGTCTATTCGATGTTTTTCTTGTTCCTTGAGGTGGGATTGTATTGCTATAAATTTCCCTCTTAGAACTGCTTTTGCTGCATCCATTACGTTTTGAGTTGTGTTTTCATTGTCATTTGTTTCTAGAAATTTTTTTATTTCCTTTTCGATTTCTTCAGTAACCTGTTTGTTATTTAGAAACGTGTTGTTTAATCTCCATGTGCTTGTGTTTTTTACAGTTTTTTTCTTGTAATTGATATCTAGTCTCATGGCATTGTGGTCAAAGAAGATGCTTGATATGATTTCAATTTTCTTAAATTTACTGAGGTTTTATTTGTGACCCAAGATGTGGTCTATCCTGGAGAATGTTCCATGTGCACTTGAGAAGAAGGTGTATTCTTCTGCATTTGGATGGAATGTCCTGAAGATATCAATGAGATCCATCTCGTCTAATGTATCATTTAAGACTTGTGTTTCCTTATTAATTTTCTGTTTTGATGATCTGTCAATTGGTGTGAGTGGGGTGTTAAAGTCTCCTACCATTTTTGTGTTACCATCAATTTCTCCTTTTATGTCTGTTAGTGTTTGTCTTATGTATTGAGGTGCTCCTATGTTGGATGCATAGATATTTACAATTGTTAGTCCTCCTCTTGGATTGATCCCTTGATCATTATGTAGTGTCCTTCCTTATCTCTTGTAATCTTCTTTATTTTAAGGTCTATTTTGTCTGATATAAGGATTGCTACTCCAGCTTTCTTTTGCTTCCCATTTGCATGGAATATATTTTTCCATCCTCTCATTTTCATCAATCTATATGTGTCTTTAGGTCTGAAGTAGGTTTCTTGTAGACAGCATATATATGGGTCTTGTTTTTGTAACCATTCAGCCAGTCTCTGTCTTTTGGTTGGAGCATTTAATCCATTTACATTTAAAGTAATTATTGATATTTATGTTCCTATTGCCATTTTCTTAATTGTTTGGGATTGATTTTGTAGATCTTTTTACTTCTCTCATATGTCTTGACTATATAAGTCCCTTTAACATTTGTTGTAAAGCTGGTTTGGTGGTACTGAATTCTTTTAACTTTTGCTTGTCTGAAAAGCTTTTTATTTCTCCATCAATTTTGAATGAGATCCTTGCCAAGTACTGTAATCTTGGTTGCAGATTTTTTCCTTTCAATACTTTAAATATATCCTACCATTCCTTTCTGGCCTGCAGAGTTTCTGCTGAAAGATCAGCTGTTAAGCCTATGGGGTTTCCCTTGTATGTTACTTGTTGCTTCTCCCTTGCTGCTTTCAATATTCTTTCTTTGTGTTTAGTCTTTGTTAGTTTGATTAGTGTGTCTTGGCGTGTTTCTCCTTGGGTTTATCCTGTATGAGACTCTTTGTGCCTCTTGGACTTGATTGACTATTTCCTTTTCCATATTGGGGATATTTTCAACTATAATCTCTTCAAAAATTTTCTCATACCCTTTCTTTTTCTCTTCTTCTTCTGGGACCCCTATAATTTGAATGTTGGTGCATTTGATATTGTCCCAGAGGTCTCTGAGACTATCCTCAGTTCTTTTCATTCTTTTTACTTTATTCTGCTCTTCAGAACTTATTTCCACCATTTTATCTTCCAGCTCACTGATTTGTTTTTCTGCTTCAGATATTCTGCTACTGATCCCTTCTAGAGTATTTTTAATTCAGTAATTGTGATGTTTGTTTCTGTATGTTTATTCTTTAATTCTTATAAGTCTTTGTTAATTGATTCTTGCATTTTCTCCATTTTGTTTTCAAGGTTTCTGATCATCTTTATTATCATTATTCTGGATTCTTTTTCAGGCAGTTTGCCTATTTCCTCTTCATCAATTTGGACTTGTGTGCTTCTATTTTTTTCCTTCATTTGTGTAGTATTTCTCTGCCTTTTCATTATTTTTTTTAACTTATTGTGTTAAGGTTGACTAAGGCTTCAAGGTTGAATTCTTTCTTCCTTTTGGTTTCTGCCCTCCTAAGGTTGGTCCAGTGGTTTGTGTAAGGTTTGTATAGAGTGAGATTTGTGCTGAGTTTTTGTTTGTTTGTTTGTTTGTTTTTCCTCTGATGGGCAAGGCTGACTGAGGTGGTAATACTGTCTGCTGATGATTGGGTTTATAGTTTTGCTTTGTTTATTGTTTAGATGAGGCATCCTGCACAGGGTGCTACAGGTGGTTGGGTGATGCCAGGTCTTTTATTCAAGTGTTTTCCTTTGTGTGAGTTCTCACTATCTGATACTCCCTAGGGTTAGTTCTCTGGTAGTCTCAGGTCTTGGAGTCAGTGCTCCCACTCCAAAGGCTCAGAGCTTGGTCTCTGTTCAGGAATGAAGATTCCACAAGTGGTTTGTTATGGCATTTAGTGAGATTAAAACAAACATCCAAAAACAAGAAACCAAATATGAATCCCAGCAAATGGCAGTTACAAAATCAGGCAAATAATAATTAAAATAATAGAATATACACATATACATACACACCCATGAGCAAAGTGAAAACAGTCCAACAAAAATAAAGTACAGTAGATTGACTCAGCGAACAAAGTAAATCAAAAATTATATTTATCAGTTAAGAACAAAACTAACTAAAGCACAAACTGGAAAACAAAACTAAAGCAAGGTGTTAAGTGGGAAATAAAGCAATAAAAACAAATGTTACAAATATGTTGAAAGGAAAGGAAAGAAAGAATAGATAGACAAAGTTAAATAGAGGTAGATGCAGAAGATTTATATACATTAAAGATTAACTGCAAGTGGAAATGAACAGTAGAAAAGGCAAACAAAGGAATAAATGTAGAAAAAATATAATAGGCTTTAAAAAATTAAAATTATTAAAAAGGAAATAAAGGAAGAAGAAAGAAAATGGGAAAAAAGAATGGAAAACTCCACAGAAATGCAAATGCCCAATGTAGAGGCAGAGGTTTATAGCAACAATAAAAAGTGTGACTGAATATACACATATACATATACACCAATAAGCAAAATCAAAACAGTCCAACAAAAATACAGTACAATAGATTGACCCAGTGAACAAAAGAAACCAAAAATTATATCTACCAGAGCAAAACTAACTAAAACACAAACTGGAAAACAAAACTAAAGCGAGGTGCCAACTGGGGAACAAAGCAATGAAAATAAAACTAACAAAATGCTGAGAGGAAAGGAAAGAAAGAATAGATATGCAAAGTTAAATAGTGGTAGATGAAGAAGATTTATATACATTAAAGATTAACTGCAAGAGGAAATAAACAGTAAGAAAGGCAAACAAAGGAATAAATGTAGACAAAATATAACAGATTTTTAAAAATTAAAATTATAAAAGAGAAAAGAAAAAAAATGGAAGAAAGAAAAAAGGGAAAAAATGGAAAACTCCACAGAACTGCAAAAGCCCAACATAGAGGCAGAGGTTTATAACAACATAAAAAGTGTGACTGCATATACACATATTCATATAAACCCATAAGCAAAATCAAAACAGTCCAACAAAAATAAAGTACAATAGATTGACTTGGTGAACAAAGGAAACCAAAAATTATATCTACCAGAGCAAAACTAACTAAAGCACAAACTGCAAAACAAAACTAAAGCAAGGTGCCAATTGGGGAATAAAGCAATGAAAATAAAACTAACAAATATGTTGAGAGGAAAGGAAAGAAAAGAAAGAAAGAACAGATATGCAAAGTTACATCGAGGTAGATAAAGAAGATTTATATACACTAAAGATTAACTTGGGCTCAAAAATCACTGCAGATGGTGACCGAAGCCATGAAATTAAAAGATACTTACTCCTTGGAAGGAAAGTTATGAACAACCTAGACAGCATATTAAAAAGCAGAGACATTACTTTGCCAACAAAGGTCAGTCTAGTCAAAGCTATGCTTTTTCCAGTAGTCATGTATGGATGTGAGAGTTGGACTATAAAGAAAGCTGAGCACCAAAGAATTGATGCTTTTGAACTGTGGTCTTGGAGAAGACTCTTGAGAGTCCCTTGGACTGTAAGGAGATCCAACCAGTCCATTCTAAAGGAGATCACAGTCCTGGGTGTTCACTGGAAGGACTGATGTTGAAGCTGAAACTCCAATACTTTGGCCACCTGATGCAAAGAGCTGACTCATTGGAAAAGACCCTGATGCTGGGAAAGATTGAGGGCAGGAGGAGAAGGGGACAACAGAGGATGAGATGGTTGGATGGCATCACCGACACAATGGACATCGGTTTGGGTGGACTCCAGGAGTTGGTGATGGACAGGGAGGCCTGGCGTGCTGCGGTTCATGGGGTCGCAAAAGTCGGACACGAATGAGCAACTGAACGAGTAACTGCAAGGGGAAAAGAACAGTAGGAAAAGCAAGCAAAGGAATAAATACAGACAAAATAATAATAGGTTTAAAAAATTAAACTTAAAAAAAGAGAAAGAGAACAAAAAAAAGGAAAACTCCACAGAACTGCAAAACCCCAATGTAGAGGCAGAGGTTTATAACAACAATAAAAAATGTGACTGAGGAAAAATAAAGATGGCTAACAAACACATGAAAATATGCTCAACATCACTCATTATCAGAGAAATGCAAATCAAAACCACTATGAGGTACCATTTCACACCAGTCAGAATGGCTGCGATCCAAAAGTCTACAAGTAATAAATGCTGGAGAGGGTGTGGAGAAAAGGGAACCCTCTTACACTGTTGGTGGGAATGCAAACTAGAACAGCCACTATGGAGAACAGTGTGGAGATTCCTTAAAAAACTGGAAATAGAACTGCCTTATGATCCAGCAATCTCACTGCTGGGCATACACACTGAGGAAACCAGAAGGGAAAGAGACACGTGTACCCCCAATGTTCATCGCAGCACTGTTTATAATAGCCAGGACATGGAAGCAACCTAGATGTCCATCAGCAGATGAATGGATAAGAAAGCAGTGGTACATATACACAATGGAGTATTACTCAGCCATTAAAAAGAATACATTTGAATCAGTTCTAATGAGGTGGATGAAACTGGAGCCTATTATACAGAGTGAAGTAAGCCAGAAAGAAAAACACCAATACAGTATGCTAACGCATATATATGGAATTTAGAAAGATGATGACAATAACCCTGTGTACGAGACAGCAAAAGAGACACTGATGTATAGAACAGTCTTATGGACTCTGTGGGAGAGGGAGAGGGTGGGGAGATTTGGGAGAATGGCATTGAAACATGTAAAATATCATGTATGAAATGAGTTGCCAGTCCAGGTTCAATGCACGATACTGGATGCTTGGGGCTGGTGCACTGGGATGATCCAGAGGGATGGAATGGGGAGGGAGGAGGGAGGAGGATTCAGGATGGGGAACACATGTATACCTGTGGCGGATTCATTTTGATATTTGGCAAAACTAATACAATTATGTAAAGTTTAAAAATAAAATAAAATAAAAAAGAATCTACAGAACAAGTCAGAACATAAGAATAATAAATGTTTTTCTTGAGGCACTGCTGTCAGAGTCCTTTCCCTCGCTGGGAGTCACAGTCCACCTCACCTCCCTAGGATGCCCTCCAACACTATGCTGATCTCTGGACCTGCTGTGGGGGCAGCTCAGATTCTAATCTGGTCCTACTCCTAGGTGTTCTCGCCTCCAATGTCCACAGCTATCAGAAGTAGTGCGTTTTATTTTGTGGGCACTCTCAAAGTCCTTTTATATATTCCATAGACACAGCGCCTGCCTAGTTGATTGTGTGTATTGAATCTGCAGCTTGTACAGCTGGTGGGAAGGTTTGGGGTCTTCTTCCTCAGCCACACTGCCCCTGGGTTTCAATTGTGGTTTTATTTCCACCCCTGCATAGGGTCGTCCACTGAGGTTTGCTCCTGAGGCTTCCCTGGTGGACTTGGGTTTGATTCTGTGAGGGCCAGGTGTGGAGGTGGTGCAGGTGCTTGGGTTGTAGGGGTTCTGGCAGCACCAGGTACTCAGGGGAGTGGGCAGCTAGGGGAGCAGGAAATATAGAGTTCTAGAAGGGTATGACAACTAATATTGGCCAATATGCTCCAGTATTCTGGCCTGGAGAACCCCGCTCCCTGACAGAGAAGCCTGGCGGGCCACAGTATACAGAGTTGCAAAGAGTCAGACACTACCAAAGCGAGCCTGCACGCATAGACACAAGATTCTTTCGGCCTGTGGCAGCTCTGACCAATGAGGGTTGAGCGTGAAGGTGGCACAGCTGGTTGGCTTGTGGGGACCCTGGTGGCACCAAGTGTGCAGGGGCATGGACTGCCTCCATGCAGGAGTTATGGCCCTATCAGAGTCTTTTTTCAAGCCTCTTGTCTGTGGCGATCAGAAGCCCTCTCTGGCCAGTCTTTCTCTGTAGCTCTGCCAATTCAGGCACTTAAAGGGTTCCCTTGCCTGGGGTCTTCTCTGTAGATCGGAGCGTCAGGCACTTAAACGGGCATCCTGAGTGGGGTCCTGCCCTGTAGTTCAGTGCGTCAGGCATTTGATGGGCCAGCCTCTCTATTGTTCAGCTCCAACGCTGGCGTGTGGGGAGAGAGAGGCTATGGTGATGGCCCCACCCTCTACGCATGACTCAGTAATATTTCCTTGTGTCCATGGCTGCCTGGCTTTCCTCCACAGGCATTTCCCACCATGATCTCCTCCCTCACCTCCCCCTGATCTGTCTCTCCACAGTCAACAGCCGCCCTCAGCCTGGGATCACTCCACACTCCCCAAACTCCAGCTCCCAGCTGCTGTGCCTTCCAGGGAACCCACATCCCTGTCTGGGGTATGTATGGCTGCAGCAAGGACAGTCTTATTTTCATTCCATTTAGGCTGCCACAGATCAGCTGTTTCACTCTCAGTCTTAAATGTTTCTCCTCTGACTCAGACAAGTACCCCAATGTGGGGATCAGACCCCTGCTTCAGTTCCCCCACCCACCAAAGGAAGGTCCAGTCTTACTAACACCCCTGTTTTTTCCCCTAGTTCCTTCCTCCTACCGAGTTTTGCGTGGTTCTATATTTTCTTTTCCTCTGGTCAGGTATTCCTCTCTGCTCTCAGCTGGTGTTTGGCATGCACTTCTGTGTCTGAAGGTGTATTACTAAAGTATCCATGGAAAGAGATGTACTCCACCTCCACCTACTCCTCCACCATCTTGTTCTCTCTACATGTTTTATAAACATTAACAGATTTAACCTTTACGGCAGCTTTCTCATTGTAGGTACTGTTGTCATTGTCATTTCAAGGAAGAGAAATATGGGGCACAGAGAAATTAAGTGACTTGCACAAGGTCACACAGGTAATAAGTGGCAGAGCTCGGATTTAAACCCTTGAAGCCTAGCTTCAGTGTCCATGCTCTTAATGACTCTATTATACAGTTGAAATGATTCCAAGAATAAATAAAGGAATTTTTTTTTTTTTTTTGCATTTTTGCAGGGTCCATTTGTATCTTTGGGCTTCCTTTTTGACTCAGCAGTAAAGACTCTGCCTGCCAATGCAGGAGATGTGGGTTCGATCCCTGGGTCACAAAGAAGGAAATGGCAACCCACTCTAGTATTCTTGCCTGGGAAATCCCATGAACAGAGGAGCCTGATGGGCTACAGTCAGTCCCTGGGGTGGCAAAGAATCAGATATGGCTTAGTGACTAAATCACAACAAGGATAATTTTAATCTCTATTTTTGTGTTTGTACATCTATAGTTAATTCTACTGTGATTTGATCATGGGGTACAGGGTTGGGGTACACTTATTTTAGGTGTTCTCCCCAAAAGAATCTAAATATATTTCTCCTATATTCTGTAAAATGACACTGCTTGCCTACTCTTCCCATTCAGGGTTAGAGAACTTGGACATGCGTTCAACTAAGCTTACTAGTCTTCAATACACATCTTTACAAATCTGGAGGGATTCCTTTACTAATAACATAATGACAGGAAATGACTGAATCCACAATACGGAAAGCATTAAAGTAGCTTAGTATCTGATTTATGTTAACAAATATGCATCAAACAGACTACAACTAATAGCCAACATCTCTGCTGTACATTTCTGTACCAAGTGCTCCCAGCAAGCAATCAGTGGAACTTTCAGGCACATGTAGCTTAGGGAAATTATTCTGAAACAATATCAACATTGTCCAGGTCTCACATGCAAAAGAATACACAATCGACCGATTACTTCTTGTGAGAAGATCTGTTCATCTCAATAAAGGAAATTGTTAAACTTTTTAGTGTGGAATCTGCAAAATACACACCTTATCTTCCTGGATTGAATTTTCTGTTTGTGATCCTCTGCAGTGGTGGATCTTAAGAGCAGATCTTAAGATTTTGGCACCACAAACACAACTCTTAGGCTGTGTGCGATATGAATACTCCATTCATTATATGGGAAAGCTATTCAAGCTAGACTTCCTTCCTGTGTTACTTTGTGAAATGTCCCCTGGGTATTATCACTGTTAGCACTTCAGGTTCCCTTATGTTTGGAGGACGGAAAAAAAGGCTGAAATAGTATTTTTGATTGACTAGATTATTCCCCAAAGAACCTATTTGTTCTTGCCTGAGAACAAAGTTATGACCACAACCAATGGCCTCACTCCAAGTACCCTTTCATCCTCAAACTGGTATTTATATTGATGGCTCCTACAAGTCTCCAAAACATGCTTTCTGAGAAGCAGCCTGGTGTAAGACAGTAATTTAAACTTTGCCTGCAGATCAGAATGGCCTGGAGCACTTTTCAGAAATACCAATGTCCGGACGCTGTCCCTGAGATTCTGATTGAATGGGCCGAGGCGAAGCCTGAACTCTGAATCCCTAACACTGCCACAGTCGCTGTAAGGATTAAATGGGATGCGGAATAAGAGGCCCCAGATGCAGTGATTGGCACAGCTACTCACTTGATCAATGCCAATTGTTCCTCTGCCACCTGTGCCCTCCTCCAATTTCTGCTGAGGCAAAGGGAACCCCTAAAATATGATTCTTCTTCAGGGGTGGCAGGGGCAGCCAAGCTCAATGGAACAACTCATTAGAGGAGAAAATGATAGCAGAGCGGGGAGCCGCCAGACACTGACAGGGGATGGAGACACAGAAAGATTGTGTTTTAATGCAGGGCAAGAGGTCAGGAGAATGAAGGAAGAAAAAGTCAGATTTAGTAAAAATCTGATCACCTGGCAATTTTTAAAAGGGTCACTGCCAACACTTTTGTGGCTACATGGAGTACATTTTACTCAGAAAAATGTAGGGGTGGAGGAGGTGAACAATAGGCTCCATTTAGCTTATCATCTATATTTAAATAGAAAGGTCAAGGCTGGAGCTAATGGAAGTTGGAGAATGTTTTTTGGAAGGAACAGCTTCTCTCAAGTCTTTGAGTATGTGCTGTCCTCTCTGTACATCCCTCGGGGGAAAAAATAGAGAGAAAGATAACTAAGACATGACTGGCAATTTCATCACTTCAAATACTTTCAGCAATAAAGACTGCTTGGGAAATAGTCATTCATTTGTTCAACATATATTTATTGAGCACCTACTATGTGTCCATCTCTGTGCTAAGAAGAGTCTGATCTCATAAATGAGGAACCAAAACTAAATAACTTGTCTAAGAAGAGGTAATCACAAAACTGGGATGTGATTTGAAGTTTGACCCCAAATAACATTTAGAGATGATTAGGTCCCCAGCCTCTGCTGGCCAATTTAGGCATCATATCCCTGATTTGCGGCTCTTACACCTGATACTCTCTTCCTCTCCACCAAGCCCAGCAATTCTCCTCCTGTCTTATTTCATATTTTGCTTCAAGGATCAGCATGTACATCTCCTTCTTCTACAGGCCTTTCCTGACCCCACATGAGTTTACTCCCCACTTAGAGACCCCTCTGGCAGCTTGTGAGTGCCTCTGTCATGGCAAAATTATGCTGCATTATAATTAGTCACTTGTCTGTCTTCTCCACTGGACCATGAAATTCTCAAAGACATAAGTAACTGATGATTCCTATTTGTATTCATAGGACTAAGCATAATGCCTGATAAAGATTAGGAAAGGGATGAAGAGAGGAAGAGAGGGAGAAAGGAAGAAAGGAAGGACTTTGGTGAAGTCTTCATAAAAGAGGTAAGAAACTGAGTTGGGTGTGGGATTTGAATCAACTAGGAGGGACTGAATGCTTGCTTCTGTTTTCTGGAGAATCAATTCAAGTAGAATCACAAAGAAAGTAATCTAGGGTTGTGTGGAAACCCCATCAGGGCCACAACCTGCCATGGATGGAGGGTTTCAGGCTGAGCAAGTGAGTTAAAAGTACAAGGTCCCAGGATGTCTTGCAGAGCTGATAAGTGCTCAGCCATCAGTCCTGGGACAGGTATAAACTGAGCACCTACTATGATGCAGGGTTTCTGCTCAGCAGAGAGAGAGAGAGACTAGCACAGACCCTGCTTCCGCGGAGCTCTGGGCCCCACAGGCTAAACCTGTTCTGAGAGACAAAAAGGAATCAATTAAGGTCCTCACCCAGGGAGCAATGTAATTTAAGTGGAGTTTGAGGGCCATTTATCTTGTTAAGAGTGAAGCATGATCTGGAATGAGGGAGACAGGGAGGAAAGAGGGGAGGGAGAGAGAGAAAAGGAGGAGAAAAGATGGGAAGAAAATGATGAGAAGCTCCAAATTAGACTTAACTCCCTGAGGGCAAAGTGGGTTTCTGGATGACCCGGTCTTATGTCTGTCATTCACCAGTGTATTCCAGCACCTAGAACAGCACCTGGCCATGACATGCTCAAGAAACATTCACAGAGTGGATGGGATGGGTTGAGACAGGGTGGGATGGGAACAAGAGGAATTTTGGTGAAGTGAATTAAAGAAGGGTAGAAGAGGAGCCCTGAACTGGGTGTCATGGTCCCCAGTGACCAGTCCTTCCTACCTCTGCCATTGACTAGCCAAGTGATCAGGCACTTCAATAGCTTTCCTGTAGCTTGTTGCCTCATCTGTTGAAGGTAGGGGCTGTTTCAACTTGTGCTCTAGTTTTCCATAGAATATGACTGCTTCATGTGGTCAAATTAAAGCCTGAAGAGGCAGTTAATTTGGGACAATGCTAAGTTAAATAAACATAAGCAGGTATCTGACCATGGGGCATCTCAGAGGTCTGAACATGCCTGGATGAATTGGGAAGCTCCAAGAAAAAGGTATCAAATGCTGTAACTTCCAAATTTGTTTGACGACAGAACCCCAACCTTCAATTTTTCCATTTTCAATCTTTTTTAAACATATTTGTTTAGCCCCACTGGGTCTTAGGCGCAGCACCCAGGGTCTTCCATCTTCACTGCAGCATTCAGGATCTACTAGATATGACATGCAGGATCTAGTTCCCTGACCAGAGATTGAACCTGGACCCCCTGCACTGGGATCACAGAGTCTTAGCCACTGGACCCCCAGGGAAGACCCTTCATTTTCAATCTTACAGCTCTTCTGGTGTCATCCAATGATGTCATCTAATGATGTCACCCAGCTTCGCAGATTTGGCTGATGAAGCGAGTCTGGGTGAGAGGAAAGGAGTCTCTTGTCTCCCGGATGGGGAAAGGGCAGTGCAGGAGACCCAAAGCTGCGGTGAAGAAGTCCGAAATTGCTATGTGGGCTGAGACCTGGAATCTCGCTCAAAGAAAGCCAGCCATCCTCAGCGCAAGGCATTGATATTCTGGTGTGGTTTTTAATTTCCCGTCCCTGGGATTAGCTATGTCAGGGAGGAATCCTTTGGCCGCCTTCTCTCAATACATCCCAGAGCTTTTATTTTGTTACCAATTTCCCTACATTGTGTGCTTTCTTTGAGAATCATAACCGTGTGAATATTTGACAATTGAATGGTACAAACATCTTGAAACATACAGGTTTCCCCAGAGCTGCATTTCATACTATAATCCGAGGTGATCTCAGTTGCCAGAAACACTCACGCGGTTAATGGATTTGGAGGGAAGATGCTAGTAATGAGATTTTCAAATGTGAATTGTTTTGCTTTCAAGCACACAGTGAAATCCAATGAAATATTACCTTCGACACGCCGGGACAGTAAGTCCAGCAGATCAAATGAATGCTTGGTATGTGTTTCACACAGGCCTTTTCTGTTCCAAACAAGAGCTAGAAGGGGATCTGTTTTATTTTTTCCTGGTGAGACGGCTCCTTGAGCCCTAGAGTTGTGTAATTCTTCTGTAATTTTTTAAGACATTATTGTTTATTTATTTATCTGCATCAGGTCTTAGTTGAGGCACGTGGGATCCTCAATCTTCATTGCATCACGTGGAATCTTTGGTTGTGGTGTGTGAACTTATCCTTGAAGCATGTGGGATCTAGTTTCCCGACCAGGAATTGAACCTGGGCATCCTGCATGGGGAGGGCGGAGTCCCAGTCGCTACACCACCAGGGAAGTCTGTCATCTGTTATTTCTGACACGCATTTGGCCTTTCACATAGACAGTCTTGAGAGGTTGATTTCTTTTATTCACTCATTCAACAAATACTGCTTGAGAGCTTACTACATGCCAGGCAGCTCTGTACACTGAGCGGTACAGCAATGGACAGTACTTGACAATGTTTACATGTGTTTCTATCATCGTCGAGCCTACAACCTCAGGACCACATACACACAATAAACAAGCAAACACAAACGTTTAAACATCAGGTGGCAGTAACAGGCCTGAAGAAAAATAAGCAAGGTAAGAGTTAGAGAACGATGGGGCAGGTCCTGTTTTAGGTGGGGTGTCAGGGTACACCTCTCTGCAGGGGTGACTGCTGAGCAGACACCCCTGGAGAGAAGAGGAAACTGGAGGCCAGTGGCTGTTCCAGGCTCAAGAACGCTTCAGTGATTACGCGGAGCTTTAACTCTAGCTTTGCCTCATTTCAGATGAGATGTTCCTTTCACAGTATCATCTAGCCTCACTGGGAACCAGAGAGAACCATCAGGGCAAGGCAAGATGCTGGATTTGATGCCAGAATCTGAAGGAAGTGAAGCCATAATGCAGAGAAAAGACATTCAGGCAGGGCCCAGGCAGGCAGGGCACAAGGAAGACGGGCAGGTGTGCTGGATCCCGTCCATCAAGCCTGCCTCTTCCTGACACCTGCACTCAGCTGGGTCAAAGTTGAACTCCTCGTCCTCACCCCAGAGCCAGCCCCTCTTCCTGACTTCTCCAGCTCCATGAATGGCACCCTACATCCACCCGGTCATCTCACTGTGGTTCATCAAGCTCCCCACCTCACCCCGCCACCCAGTTCCCTTCATTCTCCACTTGTCACACCCTCCAGACCTCCACAAATAGCATTTGGGACACTTCCCCTCCAGCCCTCAGGCCTGGATGTTCACAGGTCATATCTAAACACTTATCGAACCATCTTGAAATTATATCACAGTTTCCTTTAAAAGGGTCAGCAGAAGAGAACCTAGAAAGTTGCCACTTTCAAATGAAGCCACATGAGAAACACTAGCGATCGCTCCAGAAATACTTCGCCACCCCACTGCCAAGTGAGTGCTGGCACACCCAGAATTTTCTGAAGCAATGGGAGCAAAGATCTGGGAGATGGAGCCATCCTTTCAACAGAAAGGGAAGCTGGCCAAGGAATCCTTTCATTCTGGTTTCTGCAAGACCCTGCCTTTCATCGAGGTGAGTGGGGAGTCCGGGAGAACGCTATTGAAGTGCCGCCATGGAAACACATTCTGGGTGTTAATCTAGCAAATACCTCTTGGAAAGGAGCTTAAAGTTCAGCCAGAGATGCTGCTTTGCATCTGGGTGGGCGAGGTGCAGAACATGCCAGAGCCCACAGAAGGGGAGGTCTGGAGAGGAAGAAGGGGCTTGGTGTGGCCCTGCAGGCTGCTCCAGAGCCCCTCCGCCCCCACTACCTGTCACTGCCAACATTGCTACCCATGGCGATATCTCCCTGCATCAGGTTTTTGCTGGTTAGAGGAGCACACTCAGCCCATGTGAAAAATGAGCCAGAGTGCTGGAGGGTTACAGACAAGACTCTCAGCCAATGAGGAGCGAGAGCTGGTACCTTGCTGGTGCAAGATAAATGCTTCAGCTCTCTTGCTCCTTGATGAGACAATCCTAGGTATTGCTCCACACACTCTCCAGAGGGCTACCAGTGAGAATGAACCCAATTACCAGCCGTAACACCCCGATTATTAGCTTTCTCTCTTTCCTGTCTGGCCTCCCCACTCCCTCACAATGCTTGTTGGGATCACATCACAGGTAAGCTTTGTGTACCCATTTCTTTCTTAGGATCCACTTTTAGGTAGACCCAAGCTAAGACAATGGGGTAACAGGCCCGGTAGTAAGAAAGCCCCCAGTGGCCTGAGGTGTCCAAATGGGCCTTCCTCTTAAGTATCAGTATCAAAGGACAGCCAGTTCCAGGGATGTGAGAAGAAAGGTGGTGAGCCTCTGGGAGAAGGAATTAAAAAGCCTCCAGAGAAGGTGCCTTGCTAATGCAACCCTGTCAATTAAGTCTGAATGCCCCAAAGGTTCCCAAGAGAATTTGTACTCAAGAACCCAGTATTAGTCAGCTGCTGCTGCTGCTAAGTCGCTTCAGTCGTGTCCAACTCTGTGCGACCCCATAGATGGCAGCCCACCAGGCTCCCCCATCCCTGGGATTCTCTAGGCAAGAATACTGGAGTGGGTTGCCATTTCCTTCTCCAATGCATGAAAGTGTAAAGTGAAAGTGAAGTCGCTCAGTCGTATCTGACTCTTAGCGACCCCATGGACTGCAGCCTACCAGGCTCCTCCGTCCATGGGATTTTCCAGGCAAGAGTACTGGAGTGGGGTGCCATTGTCTTCTCCGATTAGTCAGCTAGGGACACTATAATAAAGTACTGCAGACCGGGTAGCTCAAATGACAGAAATGTATTTCCCCACAGTTCTGGAGGCTAGAAATATGAAATCAACTGGTTGTTGGTAGAGATGGATTCTTCTGAAACCTCTGTTTGGCTTGAAGATGGCCATTTTCTTCCTGTGTCTTCGTATGACCTTCCTTCCTCATGTGTTGTGTCCTAATCTCCTCTTCTTTTAAGGACAGCAGTCCCATCAGACTCTGTTTGTCTGTTAGTCACTCAGTCACATCTGACTCTTTGGGACCCAATGGACTGTAGCACGCCAGGTTTCCCTGTCCTTCACTGTCTCCTGGAGTTTGCTCAAACTCATGTCCATTGAGTCGGTGATGCCATCCAACCATCTCATCTTCTGTCACCCTCTTCTCCTCCTGCCCTCAATCTTTCCCAGAATCAGGATCTTTTCCAATGAGTCGGCTCTTCTCATCAAAAGGCCAAAGTATCAGCCTATTGGATTAGGGCCCACCCATATGACCCTGTTTTACCTTAACCCCCTCTTTAAAGGCCCTATCTCCAAACACTGTCATGGTCTCAGATACCAGGGGTTAGGACTTCGACTCATGGCTGTCGTATGGGAGGGGACACAGTTCAGCTCCTAACCAGCCCCAAGAGATGCCCACTTCCCAGATGAACAAAGGACTCTGAATCCACCATCTGAGAGGTTCCTGGATGTGGCAGCTCTTGGTTAGAGCACAAAGCGACAAAGCATAATGAGGCCTGAAATGAGCCTGTCAGAAATGAGGAGGTGGCAGGACGGGAGGCTATGAAGTCCAAGGCAGTGCAACTATTTGACCCACCAGTGAGTCTGGTCCTATTTCTATGGAAATGAGCTCATTATGGCTAAATCTTTTTCCAGCTCCTGGTTGATTCATGAAGTGGTTCTGAATGTTGATAATCACTTCATGAATCACTGACAAACATGAGGGCCAAATACCTGCCACTTGAATTGCCTTCTCTCCTGATGAGCATTCCTGTCTTGAGGTGGGGTGTTCCCCCACCAGCAAACAGGAGTGCAGATGAGAAGTCCATGTGTCAGAGCCTCGTACTTCAGTCATTCCACCCCGCTCATTTTGTCAGGCGTTGCTAGATTGCTGGTGTTAGTCATTCAGTCGTGTCCAACTCTGCGACCCATCGGACTCTAGCCTGCCAGGCTCCTCCACCCATGGGGATTCTTCAGGCAAGAATACTGGAGTGGGTGGCCATTTCTTTCTTCAGGGGCTCTTCCTGAACCAGAGACTGAATCTTGGTCTTCTGCACTGCAGGCAGATTCTTTACCATCTGAGCCCCCAGGAAAGCCCTTGTCAGGCACTGACTCTCCACAAACATTTAATGATCATTAATGAGCTAATGCTGCAAGTCAATCTGAAGCTCTCATGACAAGGAGCATGAAAGGATCAGCCATCAAGTTCTGCAACACTGTTTCCAGGGGAACTAAGATGGTGTCGCCCAGTAGGTGTCAAGGCGTCCATGTTCCTGCTCAAAGGAGAATCCGCTTCAGCCCAGACTGACATGGCCACTGCCTCAAGCAGACTGAGAACATCTGTCTCTTAGGCGGACCACAGTCCTCAAAGAAACAGAAGCTGAGGGATCAGACTGGAGAGAGAGATACAAGACAGCCTCACTCCCTCACTTCACTCCCCTCACCTCACTCGCCCCACCATGTTGCATTTAGCTACTAGAGAGAATATTGGAGTGACAGAAGACACAGCCTCCAAACCTAAAATCTTCTTGAACATGTGGGACAAGATACCTGCCGCTCAGAAGCAGAGAAAGATAGACTTTCCTCCCAGATACCTGCCAGCTCGCTTCCTCACTTCACTCTCCTCACCCTACCTGCCCAGCCACCTCTCAGAAGAGCATCCATGGTTACCTCTGCTGCCCTCTCCTGATAAGGCTGTTCTCCACAGTGCTTCTCACCACCCACAGCCTTCTAGATCCATCTGCTGGCTTCTCTTCTGTCTCCCCCACCAGCAACTAAGCTCCACACGGCAGGGATCTCCGTCTGTTCTGTTCTCTGCTGCAGTTCCTCAACCTAAAACAGAGCTCAGGAGACATAATATGAGCTGAATAAATATTTGCAGGATGAGTAGCAAGAACTGTGTTGAGCATAAAGAATACAACCTGTAGAACTTGAAAGAAGAGGAATGGGGACTTCCCTGGCAGTCCGGTGGTTAAGACTCTATGCTTCCACTGCAGGGGCCATGGGTTCAATTCCTGAATGAGGAACTAAGAGTCCACAGGCTGCACAGTGCAGTCAAAATAAAAAAAGAAAGAAGAGGAATGTTGTCTGAGTGATTGCTCCTCTCTCTACCCCAGGCACACATATATGGCCTCTTGAATCCTTGGGGAGGAGGAAGGGGATCTCTGTACCCAAGTTTATACCCAGTTCTCACACCTGTGTGGGCCCAGGCACCCTCAACACATCATGTCAAGCCTGCACTAAGTCTGAGGAGAAGAGCTCCCTCAGATGCTGTAACAGAACCAGGTGTGGGCAGACCCCAAATGACTCCTGGAGCCCAGACCCTCCTGGGTCTCTCTTCATTACAAGGCTTATTTGTGTTTGGTTGCTCAGCAGGACAAGTACTACCTGCCATTCAAAATCCAATAATGGTTTTGCTGAAACTATCTACTTCCTCTTCAGTGGAAATAGAACTAAGGCTCGGAGAGGGAAGGTAGTTAACCCGTAGCTAGCCCACGGTCACACAGAGCTTGTAGTAGAGTCAGGACAGAAACAAAAGCCTGTTAATCCCGTGGTAGGGTATATGTTTCCACACTAAGCTGTCTACCCATATTTCCGAGTAGAAAAGACTAACTCTGAGGAAGGAAATAACTGACCATCCCAACTGCTTTTATGTCTACTTGAAGAAATCAGGTGGGTGAGCTCAAGGATTTCTGAGGCCTTTGGTTGCCTGGAAACCCCATATATTTGGTTAAAAAAAAAAAAGGCACCCTGACGGACATCTCAACTGAGTGCCCTGTTGTAAGATGTTGTTGTTTAGTCACGCAGTCCTGTCCAACTCTTTGTGACCCCATGGACGGTAGCATGGCAGGCTCCTCCATCCCTATTGTAAGATGGGCAATAGGAAGTCAGAAAGTCACATGAAAAGGACTAGGAGAGTGAGGGCCAGACCTCCAATACTATTTAGGCCATTTTTAACCACATCCTTCCACTCTGATCATCAACTACAGATGTGAGGGGGAAAGCCTTAAGTGTCATTTTGCCCAAATGCCCATTTTCCAGATGAGGAGACTGAGGTTGAAAGGACAAGGTGAGTATCAGAGTCTGGAACTGAGGTCTAGGCTTCTTTTCCCCACTGCCATCCTCCCTGGGGGAGAAAGCAGGGCCTCCAGACCACAATTTCAGGGCTGCTGAGGACACTGCCCAATGTCCACAGGCCTTGGAGTCCAGCCTCATGCCAGCTGGGTGACCTCAAGTGAGTCATTTCACTACCTGGACCCACAGTTTCTTCTCAGTGTCTTTCTTCTTAGTGTCTTGGAAATGTCCAAATACGACCAGCTCTGTGAGCTGCCCAGCACAAAACAGGCACTCTATGTCTGTGTCCTTTTCTTTTTTTTTTCCCTGTCTTTTTCTTTCCACCTTTTATCCCATTGGGTAGTGAGATCTTCATTCCTTTACCATAACTATTTCTGTTCATGTTAAAATGGGAACAAGGAAGTGTCTGTAAAGCCAGGTGGGGTTGAGGGGAGGCGCCAGGCAGGTTTGAACTGGGCCTTGGACGATGAGTGGACATTTTCCAGGTAGACAAGCAAGGGCGGGAATTCCGGGGTAACAGGGTCACTTATACAAAAGCATATAGATCCGAGAACAGAAAACCCTCCTAGGAACCTGAAGGAGAGGAAGCCTGGGGCGGGGTGTGCCATGACAGAGATGAGAAAATGAAGGTCCCTGTGGAACAGCCCTGGGAGGCCTGGAAGGTCACCCTCAAGAGATTCTGTGGAAGTGAGGGGGAAGGATTTGACATGTTTCAGCGGAGAAATGGTGAACTCCTTTGAAAGGTCACTCACTCTGGGCAGCAGCTAGAAAGATGGAGGGTTGGAAAGAGAGAAGGAGGTGAGGCAACCATGGAAGAAATTTTGGCCAAAGTCAGGCTGGCACACAGAGGGTCTAAGGCTTCGAGGGCTGGATAGGCCAGGGTACAGGGTGAGAAGCTGAGACAGATGGACGGCGCCTCCTGCAGGCTGTCTGTCCCCGCTGTACACCCCTCAGTGTGACCTCAGAGGTGATGTCTTGAGCAGAGGGCTGTACCCCACTTCCCAAGCCCACAGAAGATGCCCCACGTGTGCCCTCCTTCCTTCCACTCCCCTCATGCTTCCCGGTACCTGGCAGCCTTCCCTAGCTTTGTTTTCTTTTCTTTTCCTATACCATAGAGAGCATCTCTTCTTTGTTATTTCAAAGTATCATCCAGCAGACCCCTGACTAGCATCACTCATCCTCCCACCCGCTTCCCAAGCTCCCCCACAGTCCCTCCAGAAACCACAGCACAAATACTCTTTACACACAGCCTCCTCATCAGCCCAGCTCTTATCTCTGGCTGGCTTTCAGCTTAAAATAAGTTTCTAAAAACCCTCCTTTGAAACAGCATCCCTCATTGCAATAATATCCAGGTTGTCTTCTCATCCATTGTCTCTTTAGACCAGGGACTGCATCTGATTAAATCACGTGGTGTGTGTATTGCCGAGACCTCCCAGCCTGCATCAGCCTTTGCCGGGAACTATCTTATCTATAATCAGTTTACTGGGTTATGGACCCAAATTTCCTCTGCCAAACATCAGACTGAGAGGCTTTGCCCACCCTCTCCTAGGAAGGCAGCTATGTTTTCAATAAACCTGAGATTCCATTTCCTAGAACTTCAAAGTCCAACAGAGCCTTGTTCTAATTCAACACTCACTGTCCCAGGGCAAAGCTAATCTTAAGTTTTATTTCAGCACATTATAAGATGACTTAGGTGTTCAGCAAGATGGAAGAGATTTACAGTCATTTCAACAATGACTGTAAACCTACTATGTTCCAGCTGTGTAAGGGGAGTATAGATTGACTTCCTGTGGCTCACATCTGGGTGGGGTGAGGGGCTGGGAGAAAGATTGAAAAATAAGTTGTTTACCATTTGGTGTGATAAGTGTAATACTATGAGTTTGTGAAAGGTACTCAGATGAATGCGTGACAACCGCACTGGGTTTTTGTTAAAAAAAAAAAAAAAACACACACACACACAAAGATAGGCATTTTTTTATTTTAAAAAATGCAGTAAAAACCCACACTAGTGAAGTCATGGTAAGATTTATGTTATATGAGAGCAATGTGAAAATACACTCAAAGAATCAGAATAATGAACATAACATCCCGCCTGCCCACTCCCCACTAATCACTCTCCTAGGAATTTATCCTAAGTTATAAGTGAAAAAAAAAAACAGAGATACTTAAGGAAGTTCAATATATAAAACTAATAGAAATGGTCTAATAGAAATAGTCCAGGTGATTGGGATACATCAGCTCGAGAATATTATGTAATTACTTAAAATAACTGTGGAGATTAGTAATTAAAACTCTATTTGGGGTCTAATTTCCAGCAAAAGATCGATCACACAATGCTACCTTGAACAACCGCCTGCAGACTGTGGAGTCAGTCAATGTCCTCACCCTATGCCCTTCTATTGGGTTAGGCTTTGAACACCAGATGTCTACAGAGTCCTTTTCTCCATGCTCTTGTACAACTTTCAGAATAGCCTGGTGATGTTGATATCATGGTACCATCTTACAGACAAAGTAACAAGGCTCACAGAGCGTTAATGACATTCACACAACATCTAAATCTAGGAGCTCTAACCCAGGTCTCCTAACTTCCAATCCAGGGCTCTTTCCTGACTTCTATCAGCTAACTCAGTCTGATGACTAGGAAGAACCACTCATGCTATGGGTGGGCAGTGAGATATGGAGACCATCTGCCTGCTGCTGGAAAAGGCCATGAAGAAGGCCACATCACCTCACAAGAATACCTGGATGTCTTTGTCCCAAGACATCTGAGCTGATCAGTGGGGATGGAGAGGGTACCTTTTCCAGCCAGACTGTAGCTCCTAAAGGTGAGCTTACTCATAGGAGAAATATGCAACCAACATGCATCAATATATGCAACTGTATACTGCGGATAGACACTGGGAGGCGGGGACAGAGGGACAGAAGTAACCGCCTTTACTGCCCTTCTGCTGGGTAACCACCAAAAGCAGGCGTTTAAGAATGTATTCACTCCTTCATCCACTGATAGAAAGTTAGACTGTTTCTACATCTCAGCTGTTGTGAACAACACTGCAATTAACTTAGGAGTGCAACTATATCTATGAGATCCTGATTTCTATTCTTTTGGACAAAGACCCAGAAGTGGGCTTGCTGGATCACATAGAGTTCTATTTTTAATTTTTTGAAGAACCTCCATACTGTTTTTCATAGCAGCTGCACCATTTTACATTCCCAACAACCAGTGTTCCAATTTCTAAATGAACATGGTGGAATACTATTCAGCCTTCAAAAATGAGGAGATCTGACCATATGAAACAATATGAACAAAACTTGAGGTTGTGCTAAGTGAAGTAAGTCAGCCACAGAAGGACAAATACTGTACAATTCCACTTATATGAGGCATCTAAAGTAGTCAAACCAGAGAAGCAGAGAGCAGATTCGAGGTTTCCAGAGGCTGGGGGAGAGAGAAATGGGGAGTTGCTATTCAACAGGTATAAGGCTTCAGTTAAGCAAGACAAATAACTTGTAGAGATCTGCCACACAACATTGTTTCCGTACTTAACAATACTGTACTACACCCTTAGGATACTAGTAGATCTCTCATGCTGTGTTCTTATCACACACAAAAAATAACAAGAGTAAGTACGTCTGAGTTAGGTAGACACCTAGACACCTAAGCTTACCTCTGTTTCTCCCTTCTCTTGCTGTGGTGACCTCAGGCAAGCCAATCAACCTCTCTATGTCTCTGTCTCCTCATCTGTAAAGTAAGGAAAGTAACAGTATTGATACTTGCCTCATAGAATTACCATGAAGTTCAATGTTTTTCTGATACTTATGAACTGAATTCCTAGAATATACTAGGTAGACATCATCTTAAGTGCTGTATACATACTTCTCAATTCATCCTCAAGGCGCCCCATAAGGAAGAAACTATGATTTCCATTTTACAGGTGAGAAGACTGAGGCTTTGGGAATTTAAGGTTATTCACAGCAGCACGTGCATAAAGGACCAATGATCGGCACTGATGGTAAGCCGGGCCAAAGTATGGAGAAGGAAGAGATCCTGCTGGCAGTGTATCCCAGGAAGGCTTCCTGGAGGAGATGGCATGGCATCTGAGCTTTAAACATAAACCAGTGTTGTCTGAGTTCCTAAGCACGGTGTTGAGAGGATGGATGGAAGTTCAAGAATAAAGAAATTGATTGCAAAGAGCTTTTCTGTCCTGGGCCTCAAACGCCTGGCCAAGGTGTCTGACGATCTTCCTTGGCAGTGGTGAGTCAGAAAGGCTGTGGGGTAGGAACAGAAACAGTGTGTAAGGACGATCACTCATTCACCTGGTCAACACAGGTACATCAGGAACCCACAAACGCCAGGTTACAGCCCCGACCATCCCCACCATCCCCTCCTCTCAACAGGCTCTGAGTGAGGCTGAGACAGAAACCCATGAGACACAGTCCCACCAGTCAAGGATGCCTTGCGACAGCCCCGTGCTTCTTAGACTTTCATGTGCATCCAGATCCCTCCTGGAAGTTTATTACAAACAGATTCTGATTCAGTAAGTCTGGGGCAGGGGCCTGAGAATCTGAATCTCCAACAAGCTCCCAGGTGATGCTGATCCCTGGCCCAGGCTTGGAGTAATAAGAGTCTACAATATAGTTTCATAATTGTGATCCCAACAAGTAACACAATGTGTGGGCCAGAGTAAGTGTTTGTAAAACATGAATTGAATTGAAAAATCTTAATCACCTTCACTCATGTTATTAACTGAGTTTGACTAAGGAGCCCCCCCTACCAACACAGACACACACACACACACTACACACACACACACACACACACACACATACATATCAAGGGTCACTTCATCTTCCCTGGTACATCGTCCTACAGTCAAGTACTAGAACCCAGCATGCCTTTTCCAGTCTCTCACACTGTCTTTATGAAACTGACTTTAACCCCTCAGGCTCTTTTTTGTTGCACAAATGATGTGTTTCTTGAAAGAAAGAAAAAAAAAACCAGGGGCGAAATAAGCAAAAAAAAAAGAAACTACAATCTAATCTAATATACATCCTTTCTGACTGTGTGTGTGTGTGTGTGTGTGTGTGTGTGCGTGTTACAGAATGGAACATTCATTTCATTGGGATTTTAATTATCTTAAACTATGAAGGCTAATTTCCCATCTAGAAATATTATTTTAATGGCTATATAACATTTCATTAGTTTAAATTTTCATAGAGCACATATTTCACTGACATAAAATATAGTGACTTTAAAAAAAAATAATAAAGCAAGGTCCACACTGAACGACCAAATGAAGAATGGACAGACAAAATGAAGAATGGACAGACAAAATGTTGCAATGCCTGTGGTTTGCTTGAAAATTGTGCGGGGAGGGGGGACGCAGGAGACAACAGAGCCAGACCAGGATGTCATACGTGGGTCACTGTTGAAGTGGTCTGCTGTATACAACTCTCTCACTTTTGCATGTGTTGGTAACTTTCCATAATAAAAGTTGAAACATAAAAGCAAGGTCCAAATGAGGTCTAGGAAGAAGAATCTGAGACAGGGATAGAGATGCAAAGAGTTGGAAGTTAGATTTTTAGCCTCCAAGAAAGAACAATGTTTCATTTAGGACCATTTAGTCAGTCCCTTCACAATTCCAAGACCCTGGAGCTACTGAATTGCACTGGAATAATCCACCTTTATTATTTCCTGTCCTGCCCGAATGGATTTGCATTTTAAGTGCATGCTTGATGTCATGTCTAAAAAATTGGAACTAATTGAGACACGCAGGAATGTGGAAGCATGCCCTGGCCGTGGTGGGGACAACACAGGGTTTGCCCATTTAGAGCTCTGCAGATAGATGGGGTTTCTGGGGAGCAAGGGGCCCAGCCCTGCCCTGTCTCTAGCTTCCGTGAAGCTTAGCCAGCTCAGTTCACTTCTCTGAGCCTCCGTTTCCTAATCTCTAAGAGGAAAGGATTTGAACTACAGGAAATTTGCAACCTTTCTCTGCTCAAAAGTAATGAGGTTCCACCCCAGGAACACCTTCACCACTCTGCGTTGCGATACGCCAATCAGCCAAATTTGGTAATTGGACAAAGCGAATGGGAACCATTTAATAAACTTTGATAACATTGCATAAAGTAATTGTTCAATTATTTCAAATGATTCACTTTGAAAACTCCAAGGGGGTGGTGAGCAGGGTTCAGGGGAGCCTTAGAAATCACCTTTGCTTGTTAATCATCTCATCCAGTAGAAGCCACAGAAGAATGAAGACTATTGGGAGGGAGGGAGGGTATTTTTGTTTTTAATCCTGCTGAACTGTACTTTCATCTGAACATTTTTAAGCGGTGCTTTGGTCTCCCTCATCTGGATGTTTTCTGAGTCTTGGTATCAGGATTTTAATTAACACCAGGTAGAGATGGGGGAGCAGGATGACACGATATTACTTCTGTTTGATTTAAAGTCAACACTGGAGACTCTCCTTCGAGGAGCTGTTGAAAGTGTCTTATCTCGTGCATTCCAAGGATGGCTGTTTCATGTAAATGTCATTTCTGCTGTCCAACATGTTACAACACACGCCAGCACGATAGAACCACTGTCTTGTTCTAAGAGACACGAGGGAGCCAGCAAGCTTTTGATCAAAGGCACGATTCGAACATCAAAGTAACACCTCTTCTGTTAAATTCAGGAATCAAGGCTCAGAATAAAGGGATGGAGATTCTGGCTTTAGTGACAGCCTAGCCTCCTGTGCTGGAAAATGCCGGAATCTCCAAGGTTTGATCCATTTGCAGACAACTGGCCGGAAAGGGGCTCTTAGTGGTATCGGTACATTTATCGCATCCTGTATCTTCGTGCTTGTACTCAGTTTGTATATGTTCATCTGCTTCTGTGTAGGCTTCATCCCGGGACCAGAAAACTGGAGCAGCCATGACCCTCCCCACACAGAGGCAGAGGCTAAGAGCCTTTGGGGTAGGATGGAGCTCGGCTCAAATCCACACTCTGCCACTGGCCAGCTATGTGACCTTATTTAACTTACCTTGTCCTCCAGACCACCATGTCTATATACAGATGGTCCCCAACTTACGTGGTTCCACATAAGATTTTTTTGACTTTACAATGGCATGAAAGCAATATGCAATCAGTGGAAACTGTACTCAGAATTTTGGGCTAGATATATGTCGTATGATACTCTCTAGAGATGGTGGGCCGTGGCAGCGAGCCCCCAGCCCGCAGTCAGCCAGCCAATCATGACAGAAAACAACCCACACACTTATAACAACTCTGAACTCAGACAGCCATTCTGTTTTTCACTTCCAGTATAGTATTCAATAAATTACATGAGATTTTCAATACTTTATTATACAATAGGCTTTGTGTTAGATGATTTTGCCCCACTGTAGGCTAGCATAAGTGCTGTGAGTACATCTGAGGTAAGATAGGCTGGGCTAAGCTATGACATTTGGTAGGTTAGGTGTATTCAATGTATTTTCAACTTGCAATAATCTCAGCTTATGATGGGGGGTTTATCAGGTTGTAACCCCACATATGTTTATATAAGCATATATGTGTGTGTGTGTGTGTGTGTGTGTGTGTATGAATGTCAAAAACATTATGTTGCAAGAAAGAAACCAAATACTAAAAAGTATACACTGTATTTATCCATATATATGAAATCCTAGCACTTGAGGTCATAAGCTATGGTCTTAGAAGCCAGTATAATGACCATCTCATCAGGGCCCACGGGGCATGAGAGAACTTGCAATTGGGTGGGAATGCTCCATCTTGATTAGGGTGGTGGTAACATGAATGTGTACATGTAAAAATGTCACCAAAACATACTCTAGGAAATGTATACCTCAATTAAAAAGGTTGCATCAAAACACCATCATATCTGATGCACAGGACTGTTGTCAAGATAAAATGAAGACAGTCCGTGGAAAGTACCTATCCTCATGGCTGGGCTGAGTAAGTACAGTGAAGGATGGCTATTATGATTGTTTATGTTGTACTCATCATTACTGTTATCCTTTTAGTGGAGTTACATCTGACCCAGAAATTGGGGTCTTTAGTTCAGCACGTAAAGCAAAAAATTCTGTTAAAACTGTCCCCAGAGACTCACTTAAATTGTCCATGAACTACAGTTTGCCTCATTTGGTACATACAGCCCTGCTCAGTAAAAGATGTTTCTCAGTATAATGGATTCAGTAATGGGCATCAGGTAATAAAGAGAGCTGGATGTAAGAAGCACACCTCTGTAGAAAGTGAGATCACAGCCAGGGGCTCAACCTGGAAGAGGCTCACAGGTACCAGACCAACAGCAGACTAGACTCAGGGTCATGACTCATTTCTGCCTGGACAAGGGCTCATTGAGAATGGCAGGCATAACCACTAGACCAGGAAAACTACTAATTCCTTCCCTTCTCCCTCCCTCCCTCATCTCTATCCCTGTCTTGATCTTTCTTTTTTCTTTCTCTCTCTCTCTTTGAATTTGCATTAGTTAACAAAGCACAAGATGCCACTCCACTGTCCTGTATTTCCAGGCCTCCATCCCCAGTGCTGAAATACTGAAAGCTCTGTCTAGTCTGGCTCAGAGGAGTCTGACCACTTCCCAGAAGGAAAGAGATAAGAGGTTAACATCATATCCATACTGTATGATACTTTACTTGAAAGTAGAAGAGCCATGGCAGTACTATTTTGTAAATCCAATGTAGCTCATATTTCGGGTTGTCTTTCTCAGTGAATCATTTTGCAAGCTTCACAAAATCTCAGGTACCCCTGTACCACTTAGATGCCAAGATCTGGGAGACCACGCTGACAGCTGCAGCTCGGATTCCAGTGCTCACCACGGACAGACTCAGAAAGCAGCTCCCTGCCCCCACGCCCTCGAGCATGGCCCTACACCATGCAGCCCACGAGGGATGACAGAATGGTGTGTTTTTTCCAGAGGAATCTGACTTCGGACAGACCAGCAGGAGCTGCCCTGTGAATAGCAACCAAGGAGTGGGCAGGGCCTGTTGCTGGAGGAGCTTTGATGCTATAACATGGGTGGACTCCAGCTCTTCTCTTAACACAGGACCTGACATCCCATCAGCCCACTTGGAGAGCCCCAGTGGAGGCCTGGACAGGTGTTAGATTGCCTTTCGTCACCCACAGGTATGTGAGGTATGCCGCAAGAGCATCTGTCACGTCTCCTGAAGCAGGAGGCTCTGCCAAGGATTTACTCTGAGCACAGGGATCTGAAGACTATATCCCTTCTGACTCAGAAATGACCTGGATCAAGGACCCAGCTTTCTAAGCATGACAGGATGGTAAAAATAGCCTCTGACAGCATCTCCATGTGAGATAGAAGACACCACGCTGAGTTCCGAAGCTGGAAGAGTGAATGTCATCCCTTCTCTTATCCAATGGCCACTTATCACACACAAGAGCCTGCCCAGGCTGGCAGCGATGCTTTGAGAGTTGGAGAGCAACAATGATTAGAAAGAGAACCTGAAATAAATCACACCTACCCCCTAGGTATTTAAGGTTGAGGTGAAGAGATGGAACATGTGAACATGAAAAAGTAAAGTTGAAGGACATCCAATTATTTTTCCCAAACCTACGCTAGGTGTCCGCCATGGGCCAGGCACTGTGGCCCCTCTGCTGGATCAGAATGAGTCTGACATGGTGACCCCCACAGCGAGTCACAACCTGACAACGGAGCTGGGTGATTAAACAAATCATCGTGCACAGTGACAGGGAGTAAGAGAGGTGCACGGAGAGCCTGTCCAAGAAGAGGTGTGAGAAAGGGTTTATATACACCGGGGTGTGTCCAGAAAACATCTGCATTCTAGTGTGCTGAGTATGTAGGACTTAGCCAAGGAAGCAAAGTGAGAAAGGGCATCCCAGGAACAGGGAACAGCATGAAGAATGGCAGAGGGTAGGCCAGCCATGAAGTGCCAAGGGGGAAAGGCTGGGAAAAGGTCACAAGGACCTACCCGATGCCCAGGTTTAGAACCTGACCTTGGCCCTGGTGGGGGAGGAGGAATGAGAGGAGGAAAGGGCAGATGAACGATGGAATCAGTGCTGATTCCCTATCGAAGACCTCTCAGCACCCGCTCCCCAGGAACTTCGAGAAAAGTGTTAAACCCTTGCCCACATCCCAGGAGGCTCTCTGCTTCCCTTCCTCCCAAAGTCACAAACCGAAGACAAAAGACTCTTAATCACATGCCTTCTGATTTCCCTGTGTACTTTTCCAACCAGAGAAAGTGTTCCTCATTGAAGGGCCCTCTTTGTTCTTAAAAGAATCAGGGCACTTTTCTTCCTCCAGAATCTCAACAATTACAAACCTGAAAAGATGCAGTTTTCCAATGAGGGGATTAAAAAAGAAGTGGAAGATATGCTTCCTGCCCTTGAAAGATGAACAGAGCAGCTTCTGTTTACTCCATCAGGGGAGAGCGAAGCCTATGGATTTCACCAAATAAGGGACACAGCAAATCCAGTCTGCCCCCATCTTCCTCAGGCCCCTCAAACTCAAAACTAATTTTCAAAGTCATCCATCTTTAACCCAACAGCATCAGTTACTGGACGAAGTTTCCCTTTCTCGTTACCTCATCTGATGAAGTTTGTTACTCATCATACAAAATGAAATGTCACTTATATGGCTCCCCCAGAGGCCTCCCATTAATCAGAGGAAGCTGAGTTGACCAGAATACATCTTGTCCTCTTCCTAAAGGGTCTTTAGTTTGGGTTCAAATGAAGCAGAAGCCAACCCCGAGGCAAAGAATCAAGCTTAAGAGGTTTTATTGATATCATGCAATAAACACAGAAATGGAAACTGAGAGCAGATAAGTGACTCTACCAAGGTTTTAACCAATATGATGGTTAATATCCATATTTTTTAACTAAAAAAACCTCAGTTGGGTGGGATCCTATCACATATATGCATGTGTGTTAAGTCGCTTCAGTAGTGTCCAACTTTTTGCAACCTATGGACTATAGCCCTCCAGGCTCCTCTGTCCATGGGATTCTCCAGGTAAGAATACTGGAGTGGGTTGCCAGACCCTCATTATCACACATATAAGTACCATAAATGGTCCCTATAGTTTTCTGTATTCTCTTCCCAAGTCATAAATGTACAGAGAGAAATTAGAGCTTCTCAATGACTTCTCCCAAGGCCAAACCTTCTAGGAGTCGCTCTCTTCCCTACAGCCCTGCCTTCTATTCTGAGTAGGAGCTATTATCTTCCCAGCCCTACCTCTCTGCCATAATGATTGGTCCAGGACTTGGACATGGGACCCTAATCTAACCAATCAGACTCCTTTCCTCAGAAAACATTAACTGATACAGGAGAGAAGATCCCTTATCCTCTTACCAGTGAAGTTTTGAGATGTGAGTCTGGAAGCTGCAGGTGACCCTGCAGGTATGAAGGGAATTTACAAGGAAAGAACAGAGTTGAAGACAGAAATGAGATATAGAGGGATAGTCTTGGTGGCATCTGAGGATCCATTTCTCATTCCTGGGCTTCATGGACTTGCCCCAGTTTTCCATAGCCTGATTTCTCATCTTCTCCTTTAATTCTATGAGCTATCCTAAATAGCCTTCCAATAAAGACTATTTTTCACTTAAACTAGTTCAAGCGTGTCCATGGTATCCATGATTTGTGACCAAACCCCCTGATTTAATGTGACCACTGACTGATTTTCACTTTAGCACGTCCCATTAGAGTTCTCTAATTACCCACATTTCTCCAACCCACCACTAACAAATTATTTTGTTTCCTTATGGTTTGAAGTACGTCAATCTCTAAAGACAAAACATAAAAATGAAATCAGGTTTCACTGTAGCACACTTAATGAAGCAACTCTTCTCAAGTCTAAAATGACATAAAATTCGTTCTATCCCAGGACATTTGGGATATTTCAGAACCTCCATCATCCTGGTTGATCCGCCCACTTGAGTGTAGTAAATCTCCAAAGGTTGATAAACATTGAATATTCTTCACTTATATTTATTGTCCATTCCAAAATTGATGTTTCCCATTGGACATTTAAACACGTATTGCTTTGTTAAGCATTTTCTCTGTTCGGAGGAGCACATCAGAAATTGATTCCCTGATAGTATGAGGTAGGAGATGAAGCACAAATTCAACTATAAGCATTTGGACCTCTCCTCTCCCTTTGCCTTTGCGGTTTGGACACTTCATTCCCCAAAGTGAAAGGTAAGGACTTTAAGACAGAAAACCAATTGGGATGCTGGAATCCAATCAACAACCATGTCCCAGGGCAAAGGGCCAGGCTGAAGTAGCCCAACATCCATCTCTCAGTAGCTTCCAAATGCTGCAGCCCACCCAGGTCAGAGTCAAGGAGGTTGGTTCTTTGTTCTCAAGGACTGTGAGGCTGACAGGTGAAAAAGTTTCACTGGGGCAGAGGAAGTGAAATTGAATTCAACTTGGAGGTTATTTGTCTTCCCTGTGACCCATGGTGGTCTCAAGCGACAGCACGAGTGCCAATGGTCCAACTCACACCTGTGAGTCAATTACTGGGTGCCTGCGTTCAATGCAGGTTCTGGTGCATTAGATTTAATATGGCTCAAACGTATTGAGCAGAAAGGAAAAAGAAGAGGGAACCAAACCCCTTTGGGGATTTTGTTTGAATCTACAAAAAGGCTGGATTGAAACCTGCAGAGTATTTATAAAGAAGCTGTAAAATCTTTTATTCGTTTGAAAGGAGTTGGAAGAGAGACACAGGAAGTGAGGCAGGAAAAACTGAGCTGCATCAGGGAGAGAAGGGGGGCAGTAAGAGGCAATGTTGGCCAAAAGGGAGCACTTTCTCCTGTTAGGAGGGTGTTAACCCTTGCCACCACTGGTTCAGGGATGGATTTGGGTAAGAGTCCCACCTCTATACTCACTGGTTCTATAAAATGAGTTCTATAAGACTCATTTCCACTCTAGGAACTTCAGTGTCCTTACCTATAAATTGGAAATAAACCCCACACAAAGGGTCTTGTGAAGATTCAAATGAAATAATAGATGTGAAAGTCCTTTATAAGTTGTTGAGAGCCATGCAGATGCCATTTATACTTGAAAAGTGAAAGTGTTAGTGACTCAGTTGTGTCCAACTCTTTGCGACCCCATGGACTGTAGCCTACCAGGCTCCTCTGCCCATGGAATTCTCCAGGCAAGAATACTGGAGTGGGTTGCCTTTCCCTTCTCCAGCAGATCTTCCCAACCCAGAAACTGAACCCAGGTCTCCCACATTGTAGGCAGATTCTTTACCACCCAAGCCACCACAGAAGCCCAGTTATACATATGATTGGTATGATTTAAGTCATAGGATATACCACATAAGGAATGGAATTCCTGACAAAGGACCCAGGACAAAATTCAGATGAGAACAGCCAAGACTGGAAAAGGTAAGGTCCAGGCAAAAAGCAATTTCTATCAGGGTCATTTGTTAAAGTCTGAAAGCAGTTAATCTGTGCCAAGTTCTGAGGCCCATTCATCCACAGGCTTGCCTTAGCTGAGTAAGACAGGTTATCAGCTGATCACCTATGAGTGGTTTCTCAGCTTTTACTTCAAGTTCCATTATACTAGGAGATCTTGGTGACAAGAGCCAGTTGGAGTTATCCAGGTAGCTGTGCCTAATAGTTCTGCCTCTTGTGCATACCCTAGCTAGTGCCACTGCCTCCTAATGATGTGTTTTTTAATTGTAGGCAAATGCAAATCAGACCATGGCAACCTCTCCAGCATTGTTTCTTAATCTTGGTTGCATATTAGAATCTTAATCTTGGTTACATATTAGAATCACCTGGAGATTTAAAAATACCAACACCTGAAGACCACCTCCAGAGAGTATGGCTTAATTTGTTTTGATGCATCCTGAGCATTGGGATATTTAAAGTTTCCCCAGGTATTTCTACCATATGGCCAAGTCCAAGAACCATTATTCTAGAGCAGACATAAGCAAACTTTTCTGTAAAGGGCCAAATAGTAATTCTTTTAGGTTTTTCAGGTCTTATGGTCTCTGTCACAATTACTCAATTCTGCCCACATAGTGTGAACATGCCATAGACATATATAAATAGATGGTTATGTCTGTGCTCCAACAAAACTTAACTCACAAAAATAAGTAGCAGGCCCTAGTTTGCCAACCCCTTCTCTAGAGATTGCTTACTCAGAGTGAGGTCTGGGGATCAGCACCATGGACAGTACCCAGGAGATTGTTAGACATGCAGAGCCTCAGGAATCCACGAGCTCCCCAGGTGATAACATATGCAGAGTCAAACTTGCAAGGCACTGCTCCGGAGGGTTCACTTTGTGAATCCATCCCTGCCAGCATCACAGCACTGAGGTGATGAGTGGAGACTCATCACTGTCAGCATTCCCCGTGCCTGTCACCTCCATCAGCCTGGCTGTCTCCTAGCTGCCACATTTCTGTAGCATCTTCTCCTTGGTGACACAGACAATCTGAGTAGCTGTCTACATTTGATTATGGTGTTTCCAAAGGGTCAACAGAGCCACACACCCAGTTTCTATTTTTCAAAATAAAATGCAGAGAGGATGGGGCTGTGGAGACATATGAGGGGATATGCCCCTTCTCTCAGGAACTATCCATTCATTTAAACTTGTCAAATGTCATACAGCTTCTCAAACACTCCCTGCTTCTTTAAGCCTTGGTGACTTATATATGGTGTTGTGATTTCTGGGAAAATCTTGTGAGTCATCTTGCCACCAGACAAATGTATCCAACCTTAGAAAACCAGACATGGGTGAGACCATCTGACCACTCCCATCCACACTAAATCACTCCTTCCCCATTCTAGCCCCATTCCCCATATACACCTGTGCTCTAATCCTTAGCACATTTACGGTAATAATGACCTCACCAGCCTGTCTCCCTAAATGATGCTGAGCCCGTCCTGACCAGGCTCGTGTATCATTCCCTTCTGCACCCATGTGCCTCATATTGGGCTTTGGTATGATAAATGCTTCATGAATTAACATTGGCTTTAATGGTGGCACTAGTGGTAAAGAACCTGCCTGCTAGTACAGGAGATGCAAGAGACGTAGGTTTGATCCCTGGGTTGGAAAGATCCCCTGGAGGAGGAAATGGCAACCCACTCCAGTATTCTTGCCTGGGAAATCCCATGGACAGAGGAACCTGGTGGACTACAGTCCATGGGGTCACCAAAGAGTCAGATACAACAGAGCATACATTATTATTCTATACTGACCTAAAAGTGAGTTAATGTTTCTGGTGTGCCAAATAACCTAATCACCACAGAACCATTTTAGTGAGGAATATGGTTCACAAAAATGTTGCTCTCTAGAACAAACTTTGGGAAATGTTATCTCTTCGACAATAGCCCTGGTCCAGACCACACCCAAGCTTGTAATATCCCCTGGAACTTGAATTATGGCCCTGGCCATTGCCCAGCAATAAAGATGTGTGAGAGGTGTTGATAGGATGAAGATGTGTTGATAGGATGAATTTAGTTCCTACCAGCCTGAGCCATCTTTCCTGAAAGACGGTTGCAGGACTGTTCTGAGGGACACATTAGAATTCCCACCTGACAGAGGAGGAAACTGGCTTGATGTGTTAGGGTTTTGCCACTGACTTAGGAACACAGCCAGGGCCAGAATCCAAACCCAGAATTGTGTCCAACACATTAAGGCAACTTCTTTCCAAGGAGTTTCTCAGGAGGTCACCATCTGTCACCATTTCCCACCTGCCCCACCTAAACCAAAGTTGAGCAGGAGGGGAGTGTTTTTTCCACTCTAGATGCCAGTCCAACTTTCAGCTGAATCAGAAGTCGCTCCAAAATGCTCATCTGTCTTATCCCTCAGTCTGTTTGGAGCTGACATTTTGACAAGGCTTCCACCCAAGATTCCTGCCATTTGGACCAAGCAGCCCAGCCAAGGTAGTCTTGGCAGCACGGGGCCCTTACTCCTAATGCCCTGCCCAGTCCTCCCTCTAGTCTGATCTGGGCAATCCCACGCTACCAATATGCCAATGCCACCTTCCCCCCGCATTGGACAGTCCAGATTTGTGCACAAGCTGTGAGCACCTGGGTGCATCCCTGCCCATGTGGACAAAGGCAAGTCCTGAATAGTGGCCCCATCACATCCTATACTGCAACAGCTTGAGGAAAGCGAGAAGGGAGCCAGCCAGTGCTCTGTCTGCCTCTGGCATCACCTACCCTGGGTGTGGCCAAAAGTGAGCCCATGCTGAGCCATGAAGCAGCACTGAAAAAGCCCCCTCTCCTCTCCAGACTTCAGTTACCATGCCTCTCAAAGGAACACATTAGATGTGAAAGCAGTAACAGCTGTTACTGATTCCCACTTGCTGTGCATTCCATGCCTCACGTGCATGATCTCATTTGATCTCAACAATGAAGCCATACTCCAAAAGGAAGCCCTGAGCAGGTTTGATTGGGGTTACCCCAGAAGCAGATCATGAGACAAAATTGAAACGCATGTAGCTGATTGGAGAGGTGATCCTAGGAAATATCAGTAGGGAAGTGGGGAAGTAACATAAGAAAGGGGCACAGGTGATAAATGGTGTACTATTAAACCAGCTACACAGTGCTGACTGAGTAGATTCAACAGGGAAATTCCATTGAGTAAGCCTTCTGCTCCTACCAAAAACCCAACCCAAGGGATAAGGGAGCTACAGAACTTTGTTATTGTTCTTTAGTTGCTCAGTCATGTTTGACTCTTTGTGACACCATGGACTGCAGCACACCAGGTTTGCCTGTCCTTCACTATCTCCTGGAGCTTGCTCAAATTCATGCCCATTGAGTCAATGATGCCATCAAACCATCTCATCCTCTGTCGTCCCCTTCTCCTCCTACCTTCAATCTTTCCCAGCATCAGGGTCCTTTCCAATGAGTCAGCTCTTCCCATCAGGTGGACAAAGTATTGGTGCTTCAGCCTCAACATCAGTCCTTCCAATGAATATTCAGGGTTGATTTCCTTTAGGATTGACTGGTTTGATCTCCTTGCAGTCCAAGGGACTCTCAAGAGTCTTCTCCAACACCACAGTTCAAAAGCATCAACCTTCATCCAACAAAACTGCCACTATCTGGGATTTCCCTGGTGGTACACTGGTTAAGAATCCACCTTGCAATGCAGGGGATGCAGGTTCGATCCCTGCTTGGGGAACTAAGATCCCACGTGCCTGCTGTGGAGCAACTAACCCCACGCACCACAACTACTGAAGTCCACGAACGCTCGATGGAGCCTGTGTATCACAACTAGAGAACCTGAGTGCCACAACCACTGAAGTCTATGCACTCTGGAGGCCGTGCACCATAGCTAGAGAATCTGTGCACTGTAATGAAAGATCCCACACGACACAACCAAGACCCAATGCAGATAAATAAATATCTTTTTAAAAAAGAGAGAAAAGAAATCACTGCCTAAAAAAAAAAATAGAGTTGCCACTATCCAATCATGTTTGACCGAAAGAAATGACAATTTCATGTGGTTCAACAGCACATTAATTACAAGTGTCTTTGGTTGAGAACTGTGGGCAGGGGAAGGAAAATGTTCATTTTGTGGCATTTCCATCCCACCCTACACCACAGAGCAGCAGCTTCAGAAGTTCTAGGGGGGACCCCTTGGGCGTGGAGATACAAGTACTACCCATGCGATGAGAACACACTGAACTGTCTTGGTGAGCCCTGAGGGTCCCTGACCATGCAGGATGCACTGACCAGGAGACTGGGATCCAGCTGGGATTCAAATCAAGGGTGTCTGTTTCTAAGACTCTATCATTTCCCCAAATTACATAGCACAATTCTAGGAGTCTGGAAGTCTTCAACTACAAAATCTACAACTCAAAGACACAAAGTCTTAAACAGCAGGACAAGCTGAGTTAATTAGCCAAGGTTAGCTTATGATCCGGAGAAGGCAATGGCATCCCACTCCAGTACTCTTGCCTGGAAAATCCCATGGATGGAGAAGCCTGGTGGGCTGCAGTCCATGGGGTTGCTAAGAGTCGGACACGACTGAGCGACTTCACTTTCACTTTTCACTTTTCATGCATTGGAGAAGGAAATGGCAACCCCCTCCAGTGTTCTTGCCTGGAGAATCCCAGGGACGGGGGAGTCTGGGGGGCTGCCGTCTATGGGGTCGCACAGAGTCGGACACAACTGAAGCGACTTAGCAGCAGCAGCAGCAGCTTATGATCTGTTTCCCAGGCACTTCTCCAGTATACAGGACATTTCAGATTCTGCTCTGGGCTCAAAGGCCACGTGGTGAGGAATACTACTCTGAGAAGATGGATTAATACTAACAGGTATAAGGAGATGGGCTTCCCAGGGGGCGCTAGTGGTAAAGAACCCACCTGCCAATGCAGGAGATGTGGGTTTGATCCCTGCATCGGGAAGATCCCCTGGAGGAGGGCGTGGCAAGCCACTCCAGTATTCTTGCCTGGAGAATCCCATGGACAGAGGAGCCTGGCAGGCTACAGTCCAGGGGTTATAAAGAGTCAGACACGACTGAAATGACTTAGCACACATGCATGCATATAAGGAGATGGAGTCAGAGCAGTGCTAGAGCTAGTGCTGGAGCCAGACAAGGGCCATGTGGCTTTTGGAGGGAAGGAAGCAAGTGACTGCCTGCATGAAAGTCACGGCCTGAGCTGGAAATAGAGTAAGCTGGGCCAGCGTCTGCACATCTCCCCCAAACAGTCATTCCAAGGGTACGACAAATGTGCTCTACCATAGGATGAGTGATTTACAGCGCTGCTCAGGACCCCAATTCTTTAAATGTTGTCCATGAACTTGTGTTTCAAACTTTTAGGAATGAGTTATGACACACCACCCTGAAAATTCAATTACCTCAGCAAGACATTCGGCATAAATCAAAGATATCTACAGCGTGGAGACGCATCAGAGCTCATCCACAGAGGGGAAGCGACTCGCCCAAGGTCACACTACAAATGATGGGATCAGCTGAGAGAGATTCACAATGCATAACGTTTGCCCAAATTGGCATGGGCAGGGAAAAAGAACATTTGCCTTTTCAACTGATGGCTTCCAAAAAGCCCTGGCCAGGGAACCAGACATGGACTCTGAGCTTCCCACAACAGCCTCAGTGTCTGATCAGTAACATGGTGATCACTGCAACTGTCCCAGAGAATTAAATGAGGTCATGTTGGAAGACATTACATTAAATGGTATATAATCCTCCAAATGCAGGGGGTTATTCATGATCTTTATTACTTGTTATTAGGAGTTATTTTTTGTCGTGCCTGGAATGATGACAGCTAACTTGAGTCCTGTTTTTAACACAGGTCTGCTCAACTTAACATTTAACAAATTTTTGTTATACTTCATCAAGTAGATTTGAAAAATTAAAACACCATAGAGTGTAAAATGAAAAGTAAAAATGCCCCCATAGCAGCCCTGGTTTATATAAAAGTTTGATAGACCCTTCCAGAAAATGATTTCTGCATATAACATTATGCATGTGTTTGTGTGTGTGTGTGTTTTCCACCTTGCTTTTTTTTTTAACATGTAACAGTACACCTTGGACAAGGTTACACAGAAGTATATAGAGATTCAACTTGTTCTTTTTATAAGGAGGAAAGACTGTTCTATTAATGGGTAAACCAGAAATGATTTAACCAGACCCCTGTTGCTGGTCATTTGCGGTTTTGTGGAGGATTCCAACAGAGCACCCCATACACCTGAGAGTGTATGTTCTCAGCCCTGAAACTGCTGCTCAGATGCCACATGTATTTAAAGTCTTGAAAGATGAATTAAACTGTAGTTCAGAGAGGTCACACTAGTAAGCCCTTCACACACTCTTCTCCCATTTTAACTGGACATAGAATTGTCCCTTTGCCGAAGCTCTAGTCAACCCTGGAAAAGAGAAAGCTTCTTAATATTTGCCAGTCTGAGAAGTGAAAAATGGCATCTTGTTACTATTTTGATCCGTATTCTCTTTTATTATGACTAACAGTGAATGCCTTTTCATATGCTGATTGGCAATTATTGTGCAGTGTTGTTTTCTTTAGAAGAAGGGCTGTGTGTACACGTGTACGTGTATGACAGAGAGAGAGAGATGAGGCAGGAGTTTCCTTATTAACTGCCTGTTTATATAGCCCTTGTTCAATTTTTAAACTTTTATTTTTCATATCACTTTATATAACCCTCTTATAAATTCAGAAAAGCAGCCTTAGGTGAAATGGTATAAACTTTCCTTTTCCTGATATATTGTTACTTTTTATTTCTTCATCGCATTTTTTGCCATGGATTTTTTTAATGTATAAAATAACCTCCTAACTGATCCTCCCAATTCTACACTTGCACAACTGAGATCTTTTTAAAACTGAAGACAGATCACATTGCTTCTTTGCTTAAAAGCTGTTGTTTTTCATCATTCTTAGAATAAATCCCACAGTTTTGCCTTGACCTTCCTGGTGTAGATGCTGCCTATTCCTCCAGCCTCACTACATCCTCCCCTTCACTACAAGCATATCTGGGCTCTTTCCCATGTCAGTTCTTTATTCCTTGCTTCCTCTCCTTCTGGAATGTTCTTTCCTCCTCCCATTCTCCAAGGCCACAACTTTAAATGTCACCTCTCTCGCAGACTCACATGATCCCCCAACAAATGGCACGCCCTCCTCTTCTATTTTCTTTCTCAGCTTCTTGTCTGCTTTCCTAGTCACATTTATCACAACATACAGATACTTAATTGCTTCCTCTTGCTTTCCCATCTAGAATATAAGCTCCATAAGGCCAGGGCCTTCTCAGGTCTTGTGCACCATTGCACCCCCAATGCCTCCATCAGTGCCTGAAACAATGTGGGTCCTCGCCACTGATTCATTTAATCTAGTCAGGTTTATCATCCTCTTCCTACAAAGCTCTTCACTTTTCCTCGGCAGCTTAGAAAGGTACTTATCTCTCCTTTCATTTTCAGGCTTAAAATCATTCCTTGAGACTCATATTTATTCTGTTCCAGGCAGAACTCATATTTACTCTGTTCTAAGCAGGTGTTACAGGCACCGGGTTACTGCCACAAACAGGACCAGGCAAGAAAGCCTTCCACTAAGGGCTCCAATCCCAGTACAGGGATGATAGACCCAGCTCAAAATGTGAATGGAGGAGGAAATGATTTTAGAGGATGCCAAGAACTATGGAGGAAATAAAGCAGGAGACTATGAAAGACGGTGGGGGTGGCCGGGTCTCATGACAAGGAGAACGCCTTGGAAAGAACTGAGGAAGAGCATGCATGCAGGGTAACAGCTTCCGCGCAGAAAGGAGCTTGCACAGCCCAGAGCGTGTAGAGGAGATCCGTGCATCCTCAAGAGCAGAAACCCGGGAAAGGAGGGCTCCCTGCAGGGCCTCCGCCATACAGCATGGGGGCGCTCTTCTAAAGGCAACAGGCAGCCCCGGAGGGGCTCCAAACCAGGGAGTGGCACCATCTCACTTCAGTGTTTTAAAAAGTCACGGGGACGACCCAGAGGGATGGTGTGGGGAGGTGGGAGGGGGGAGGGGGGAGGGTTCAGGGTGGGGAACGCATGTATACCTGTGGCGGATTCATTTTGATATTTCGCAAAACTAATACAATTATGTAAAGTTTAAAAATAAAATAAAATTTAAAAAAAAAGTCACCTTCAAGGGTTAAGGATGGGGAACATATGTATACCTGTGGTGGATTCATTTCGATATTTGGCAAAACCAATACAATATTGTAAAGTTTAAAAATAAAATAAAACTAAAAAATAAATAAATAAAGGAGCTTGTAAAAAAAAAAAGTCACCTTCGGACTCATCTAGAGAAAGAAACAAAGAACTGGAAACCTAGCTTTATAATTGTTTTTCTCAAAAACGACTGGTCAGTTATCCCATTCATTAAATAATCCATCCTTCCCTACCCAAGATTTAATTGGAAGTGCTTTTGGGTATTTAGTATATTTGAGGATGGGGGAGAGAGTGGTTCCATTCTGTTCATTTTCCTGAAACCAAACATTCTGATTACTGTACAATAGCTTCATGATACTTTATGAGATCTCCGGCTACCACCCTCTCTCTCTTACTATGTTTTACAGAATTGTCCTATTTTTCCACATTTTCCCCCCAGGTGACTTTCCAATCCTTTTGTCAAATTTTGAAAGTAAAATCTTCTTCATGTCTTAATTGGGATTCATTGGGCTTATAGATTAATTTATTAATAAAGAGATTAAAGAGAACTTACATCTTTACAATATTGTGATTTTCTACTAATAAGCACAACCTATATCTACTTGTTCCCATAGTGTTTGCAGGTTTTCATTCACAAGCTTAACAGCTATTGATTTAGTAAAATAGCATATAACTTGCCTGCAAAAAGCTCATTATAGAAATTTGAAAAACAGATACATAAAATGTAACAGAAAATACAGAGGCAAGTAAATAATCCCATATAATTGCATCACACAGAGAGATCCATTGTTAACCGGCTCTTGTGTGAGCAGGGCACATGCAGGTGTGTGTGTGGCCGGGGTGGGGGGCGGCTGGCATTCTCATACAGCATATTGAGTTTTCCATTGTTTAAAAATGAAACCTCACATTTGGTCCCGTGATAGCAGATACTCTCTCAAGCACAATTAGAATGACTGCCTAAAATCACATCACATGAACATACTATCATCTATTTAACCACTCTTCAATTGTCAAACATTCACGGATTTTCCTTTTTTGCAATGTTTGTTATAAGTGGCACTGCAGTGAACACACTTGTAAACATGTATTAATTCTCCTGACTATTTCTCAAAGATGGTTTCTTTGACTTGACTTGTGAGTTCATGTCCTTTGCTACTTTTCCCCATGTTGTGCCAAAGATCTCTTTGTCTTGCACAGATTTTGACCTTTTGTCTGTCAAATATTTGTTGAAGTTTACCTAGCTTGTTTTGGCCATTTAATTGTAGAGTATATCAAAAGGGGGAGGGTTGAATTTTTTTAATAACTGGGGGGATTTAGGGTAAAATATTTGGTAAAAGATCAGGATCCATCTAACTTGATACTCCTTGCAAATGGCCAGTTTTCTCAAGACAATTTGTTGAACCATTTGCCCTTATTATTTCCTTTCTGAAGTCTTTTTAATCTGTTTCAAATTCTATTTAACACAGGACCATCTATTCTATTCCACTTGATTCTTACAACAGTGAGAAACTATTTTAATTACTAGTTTCATATGCCTTTCAATAACCTGAAGGTAAGGATCCCCTTGTTCCTCCTTTTTCAGAATATTCTAATTCTGAACCAAAATAGAGAGCCATCTCATTTGAATAGCAAGAAGACCATGCATGTTGGCTGGTGTGCTTGTTTAAGAATTCATCCCGTGCTAAGCGCACTACCTATGTTGACATGGAAGAGCTGAGCAAAGACTTGGACCCTGAATGCCTAGTTCCCTGAAACAAAGGAGCTCATTAAAAACTACAGTTCCCAAAATGCACTACGCCAGGGCTCTGTCTGGCTCCTCCACCATCCACTGCACTGTAGCCTGTAATCCTGGGCCACACTTGTCTGGGCAGTGAGTCCCTCTATCAGGTCCTAGGCAGCCTCCACGGGGAAGTTTTGGGGTCATAGTTGAGAGAGAGAAGCAAGAAGAACTGTGCTCTGAGGCCATCGATACAGAACTACCACTTAAACCACAGGTAGACGTCCAGGTTTTGGGTCAGACCTGGCCCTCTGTCTCAAGAACGCTGTAGAGAGGGAAAGACCCCAGGCCTACCCTCCTTCCATTGAGCTCATCGATTCACTCCCATTAGAATGGTAGCCCATGCTTGGCCTCCAGCAGAAATCTTCACTTGGCCCTCTTTGGAAACTGCCCCCAGATGCCTGAGCTGGTGGGCTGCCAGTCTTGGGTTTCTGATGGAGGTGTACCATTTTGCTCCCTCTGTTCCTTCAGATGCCTTTTTAAAGGAACCTAGAAGATAACTGAGTGAGAATTGGATTCTCCTTGGGATTAGGAGTCACCAATGATTTGTTTCAGTGAACAAATATAGGAAATATAAAATAACTGACATCTTGCAATATTAAGTTTTAGAAGAAGTAGCAACAATTTTCTCTGTGAGTGCCGTTGAGAGCTCCTACTTGGTCGTGGGAAGCCAAGGAAGAAAGAAAGAGGGGACATGGTTGCTAAGGAACTGGGGAAAGATTCCTCAGCCTGTGATCTCAGACCTGGTCACCTCGGCTGGTTCCTAGAGGTCTTCCTGAGGGCTACCAGGAGGCCCTGCTGAGAATAAGAAGCTGGTAACTGGGTTCCGATTTTTCAAGCTTCCCTGGGAGACTTCCTCCTTCCCTCGGGGATGTTACAGGGATGGAGGAGATTGGTCAAGGCTCTGCTGCTGCTGCTGCTAAGTCGCTTCAGTCGTGTCCGACTCTGTGCGACCCCATAGACGGCAGCCCACCAGGCTCCCCCATCCCTGGGATTCCCCAGGCAAGAACACTGGAGTGGGTTGCCATTTCCTTCTCCAATGCATAAAAGTGAAAAGTGAAAGTGAAGTCGCTCAGTCGTGTCCGACTCTTAGCAACCCCATGGACTGCAGCCCACCAGGCTCCTCCATCCATGGGATTTTCCAGGCAAGAGTACTGGAGTGGGGTGCCATTGCCTTCTCTGGGTCAAGGCTCTGCAGGTCTCTGATCACAACCACATCATAGTCATAGGCAGAATGCCCCCCAGCCCCTGATATTCCATCCTCTGGCTACTCAAACACTAACCTAGGTACTGCTGAAAGGGGTTTTCAGATGCAATTATAGTCTCATGTCAAGTGACCTTAAAAAAAAAAAACAAAAAACAGATTATCCAGTGGGCCTGGCCCAAACAGCTGCGCCTTTTAAAATGGAGAACTTTCTCTGGCTGGCATCAGCAGAGGAAGTCAGAGAGAGTCAAAGCACAAGGGGGATTTGATGTGCCTTTAGGTTTGAGGTGATCACACAAGAAGGAACGCCTGACACCCTAAACTCCTCAGAGAGACCCCCAACTGATGGCACTAAGGAAATGGGACCCCAGTCCTTCACCCAAAAGGAACTGAATTATTCCTTTCAGCCAATCCCCTAAAGGTGCCTGAAAGCAGATTCCTCCCCCATAGCTCCTAGGATATGGCTCAGCCCAGCCCTGTCCTTGGAATTAGCCTCCTAATGTCCTGAGCAGAGAACCAGCTGCATGATGCCCGACTCCTGACCTATAGAACGTGAGCTTAAAAAAAAAAAAGTGTGCTGTTTTAAGCCACTACAAGCCATGGAAAATGAATACACCATCTGAGGGCAACAAAATGTGCCTCCTGCCCCAGGCCTCGCTGTGCTAATAAGCAGGGCAGCCAGGATTAGATCCCCTCTCTCTGTCTGCAACTTTACAGGAAATTCCGTGTCTAAGATCAAAAGTTAGCCCAGCGTGGTTCACGGCAGGAGAACCTCCCCTCCTGGCTCTGTGCCACCTGATCCGAGGGGACAGGGAGAGCGGATCTGCCCATATTACAGCGTCCCGCCAGCAGGGAGGCAGTGCAGCAAGCTTGACCCACTAACACATCAAGAGGACGCAGGGGAACTGCGCCGCAAAGGCCCCACTTTGATTTTTGCAGACATCTCAGGGAAGAAGAAGGCAACAGAAGCTGTGTTCTAAATCCAAAGCCGTCTATTTCTGTGCCTTCAGAAAGGAAAAGCGCCTAAGCCCTCACAAGGGGAAGAAAAGAGAATGCAAGTTCCCGCAGCCAGGCAGCCACAAAGAGAGAGTGTGGGGGCCTGAGAGCCAGAAGCAGCGGGTGCCAACCACCCACTCCCTGAATGGCAAAACGCTCTCCACACGGACCCACAACCACCAGCGCTCCATACCCGACCATGTGAGGTTTAGGCAGATTCAAGTTTTCTGAGCCTCAAATTAGCCCTTGTAAGAGCTTCTCTTCTTTCTCGCCAATTGACTTTAATCAAATGCTTCAGAAGCTGGGAAATATTTTCAGTTAATCAGGCCCTAAATGCGGGCGCCTAGGGAATGCCGTGCCGCTATCGGTTCCTTCTGTTCACTCGGCCCATCTCCTGCCTTCCTCTCTCTCTCTCCCCTTGACAGTGTTTGTGAAATGCTTGGCAAACTTGTCCCACAAGTGAAGGGAGATTGAGAAAGGACAGAAAGGTTAACGTGACACATCACAGCAAAATTATAAGACGCTTCCTGACAGTGGCAGGCAAATACTCTGTCTATTCAACAACAGCCTTTAAAAATCTTCTACCTCCCCCAAATTTATCTTTAGTAAGTGCTTAGAGTGTATTGAACGCTTGGCTTGGTTCCTGCCCTACAAGAACTCCAGGCATGATGACCTCGTTTTTGAACCCCAACTAGGATGTCAGCGCCTTGAATTCCAATGATAATTACAAACGTGTAGTGAGCATTCAGGACAGCCTCGGGGCCAAGTGTTTTCCAGATGCAAACTCATTTACTCCTCACGACAGTCCTTCACTGGCAACACTGTTATTACTCCCACTGCACAGATGAGGAAGCTGGGCACAAGAGAAGCTAAGGAATTTCACCCCAAATCGTTCTGGCTTGTCTTCCATTTTACTGTGAATCAGGGACCAGGCAGAAATTCCAAGCTGGGTGTGTTCCACACTTACAGTCCAGTTGGGGAGATACACTGACCACACGGAATGAGGGACAAGGCTGCAGGGCCTCCAGAAAAGGGCAGTGAAAGTGTCAGTCGCTCAGTCGTGTCTGACTCTTTGCGACCCCATGGACTGTAGCCCACCAGGTTTCTCTGTCCATGGAATTCTCCGGGCAAGAATACTGGAATGGGTAGCCATTCCCTTCTCCAGGGGATGTTCCAATCCAGGGATCGAACTTGGGTCTCCTGCATTGTGGGTGGATTGTTTACTGTCTGAGCCATTAAAGGAATATCCCAGAAAAGGACAGGCAGGTGTCAAACAGACATCCATGACTTAGGTCAGGTTGAAAAGCAAACTCTGAGATGAGAATTTGTGGGTAGGAGATATATTAAGGAAGAAGGAGATGAAACAGACGAGTGGGAGGACAAAGAGCCAGGAAAGGGAAGAAGTGCAGCAAAGGTGTGATGTAAGCCCAGCTCCCAGCTTCCGCCTGATCTAGTGGGGGACTCTGGAGCATAAATTACACCTCAGGCTCTGCCCTGCCTCCTGGCAGGGAGCTGGCCTTTTGTACTCCAGCACTGGTTGTTCATTGGCTGCAGGCTGCTCAGATAGCAGTGGGATTGCCAGTAGATCAAGGAGAAGATGTCCTGGGAGGGTCAGAGACAGGAACGTGGAGCTGAAATGGGTACACAGAATTGGTCAGGGGATGTGGGCAGAGCCCCAACAGTGTCCACTACAATCTATCTGAATCCTGATCCTTCTCTCTAGCTGTGTTGCTTCAGGCAAGCTGCTTAACTTCCCTGAGTCTCAGGATCTGCCTCTGAAATAGGAATAAAGATTCTTATCCTTCCCTCACAGAGTTGTCTTTATCACAAGGATTCGATTCAATAAAATGAGGATGTGGTCTAAAATCAGGACCAATCCCCCATGACATGGCATTGTGCAAATTGCCATAAAAATACTCATGAAGACCCAGGAAAAGACAAAAATCCACTGAACAGCAATGAGTAACTCACAAAGACTTGTAAATACTCTTGTACGTACCAGTCCCCATCCTTCTCCACCAATGGGGAGGCTGTTTGATAAAATCACCTTGAGCTGTGACCACACAAGCCGAATTATGCCTTCCCATCAAGCCCACCCACTTCTCCCTTGAAAATCAAGCTCCCTCCTAAGAGTTTAGAGCTGCCCCATGCAAAGCCAACTCCCCTCTGCACACTGAGTGTCTGCGACCTGCATCTTTATGTTGTTATTAATACCATCCCAAGGACAGCACCAATAAAGTTTCCAAAAAGGGCTCCATCTGTAAAGCAGAGTGCAAAGAAATCTGTCTAGGCTTGGTAGGTGCTGGGGGCCCCCTAATCTAGCTCCATTGTCTTAGTTCTCTAATTAAGTGTCTGTGCTTACACTGCCAACTTACCTTCCTGAGAAACCCAGCTATACTGAGCAGATACGTAGAAGCTGACAATTAAATTGTCTTATCAAATTTTCACAGCTTAAGTTGTTCAATTGCATGGGAAATGATTAGTGTCTGTAAATAGAGGAGGAGAGTGGCAGGTCCAGAGGCTTCAGGCAGAGCTGGGGGTAGCTGAAGGCAGCCTCCTAGAAGAGGTGGGGGTGGGGGTGGACGGCAGGCCTTGCCCAGCAGGGCCTCCTGGATGCTCAAGCAGGCCTTGTCTTGAGCATCCAGAAAGCGAGGAGTAGCAGAGATTGATTGAATTCTCTGAGGGCCCCAAGAGAGCCCTGGACTTGGAGACAGCAGGCAGTGTCCAAGTTCAAGGCCACAAGGCTGATGAGCTGGAGGTAGAAGGCAAAACCACTTACACATCAGGCCTCAGTTTCCCTATTCCGCCCAGACCGGGGTGGAGACCTGATTCCTGGTGCTTCCTCTGAGCTCCACTGAGGATGGTGAGAGTTCTCCTCACAGCTGTGTCTAACACAGCCTCCACTTTGGACTGTTAAGTGGTCTGCTTTACAGATCAGACCCCAAATGGGGCCCCCTTTCTTCCTGCCCTCCCTGCCAATACCAGAGTTTCAGTCTAATCCTCTGAATCAGTGCCTGATCACTGGAAGCTGGAGCCCTCATGGCAACAGACATTCTTGTGGTTGCTGGAAGGACTGTTTTTTTCCGTTTCAGATATTAAAGGAGAAAGTCTAGTGTGTCTCATTTTCCTGGAATGTCTCATTTAGATATGCTGTTTGGGTGTTGATGGTCCAGCCTCCCCGCCCCAACACACACACAGATGTACAAATTACACAGTCATGTGAATGAAACACTCAGCCCCACTTTGACCTTTGGCCTGGACTTTTCAAAACCATCACTCCTTCTGTATAAGATTTTGTCCCTCAGGTTATTAAAAAAGAAAAATCTCTTCTTTGTTTTAGCTCAGTTTCCTGAAAGTATGGAGGAGCTACAGAACTCCTACAGGGACCCAGGAGTAGGGTCAGGGGTAGGAAACTGGGAGAAAGGCCTTTGCGGGTGGGAGTCTCCTCTCTATTGCATCAAGATGTTGGATAAAACCTGTGTTCACAGAATTTAGAAGCAGCCTTGCCTAGGTCCCATTCGGACAAAGATAGTAAGGGGCCAAGACACGTGATCACTAGACACGTGAGGCCAAAACAGAACTCCCAGGACATTTGCACCCTGGGTAGTGGGAATGAATGGAGGCTTTGAGTCAGTCTTTGTCCAGCCCAGGGCCAAGTCCCCTGAAGCAGCACCTCTCCATCACTCCTCAGCCAACTGGAGGGATCACAGAGCATCAGCCACAAGAACTTACAACAACATACAGTTCTGCACAGATTTCTTCATCACTTCAGGGCGCTGTCACATCCACCATACCTGTGACTTCCTTAGTACCCCTGAGAGGTAGGCAAAGCAGCTTCAGTTCAGTTCAGTTCAGTCGCTCAGTCCTCACCAACCCTATTTGGTCTCACAGGAAACAATCAAGTCCAGAAATGCTACCTTTGCATAACCCATCCTTCAGATACAGAATTCGAGTCTCAACGGGCTTGACTAAGGTTATGAAAAACCTCTAGATGCTCCAGGGGTAGAATTCTGAATGCACTCTTTTGCTCCATTTCAAAACACTTTGGGGAAAGGTGTTCATAAAACTCACAGGCTACCCAAAACTCATTACACCCAAGCTGGAAACTCAGTAACTGACTGAGCATGTGCACCCTAGAGAAGAGTGAAAGTCTGGCGTTTTCCTTCCTTCCTGGGCAATCTCTGTGGTTACTTATTGAGTTCCCCTTGCGTGTAAAGACTCAGCTTTTAACACAGTGAGGCACTGATGTCTATATTTTGGTGAAGTAGCTAAAGGCTCTGCTCACGTGTCCCTTCCTCCTTTTCCACTCATTTACATTTTATGCAGGTGCTGCCCTAATGCAGGATGATAGACACATGGCCATGATGGCACCAGGGGAGAAAGGGAAAGAAAATGTCATTTTCTTCTAAACAAATCAAAATTTACAATGTGAGGCTCTTCTACCTTTTGATGGATATTCATGTGTATTCCACAAAACGTGTTTGAACATGTGACATCTTTGATTCCTGATGTCAGGACCCCATGTTGCTATGGACTGGTCACCAGAGAACCAACAGCTTCTGCACCAAGTGGGGCTCAGCGATGAACAAGGGCACGTGACACAACCTGGAGGAGACTTGTTTAGCCATGGAACAGCCAGACACGGAGACCAAAAACCCACAAAAGACCGTGCACACAAGTATCAAGCTCAGAGCTCATGAAAACCCCAGCATCTTCTGAAGCAGACTCAGGCTAGAGGCAGGATATGGAAGAACCAGAGCAGGCAAGAGCCCTTCCCAATGTCAACACGGTGCAGTGCTTCTCTGTCAACTAAAGGGAAAGCCATTTCCAGCAGATGGTCAGGGAGGGCACGCGAGGCTGCTCAGTGACATGTGTCCCAGAAAACAGGGGCTTCCCAAACCTAGTCTCAGATCAGATCGTCTGCTTACTGTCGTGGGACCCTAGCTGAGCTCCAGAGACTTTCTCCACCTCCCAGAGTGCCTATGCATGTCCATGCATGTCCATGCTGACACAGGACAGCACCTATCATAGATGCTGGGACCGCGTGGGCATCCTTGGTCCTCAGCACAACCCAGCACGTCTGAGTAGCTGGTAAATCACCTGACCTGGCCAGTGCAGGGCGCATTCCACTCTGCCAGCAGTTGCTGGAATGCTTTAGTCCAGCAAGTCCTTCTGTGACATTCAACAGGATAAGGATCCCTGACACAGAAAACCCATGTGAGTGGAACCTCCCTGGTTGAAATCGGAAGATAGAGTTCAGCCTCATACCAAAGCCCTGCCTGCCCCATACCCCTAACCCAGCCATCACTTAGGATCCAGAGCTTTCCACACTCAACTTAGAAACCTTGAATTTAGGATATACAGGCAGACCTTGGAGATACTATGGGTTCAGTTCCAGACCATTGCAATAAAGCAAATATCACAATAAAGTGAGTCACATGAATTTTTTGGCTTCCAAATGCACATAAAAGTTATGTTATAGTCTACTAAATGTACAATAACATTATTTTCTTGGGCTTCAAAATCACTGTGGACAGTGATTGCAGCCATGAAATTCAAAGATGCTTGCTCCTTGGAAGAAGAGCTACGACAAACCTAGACAACATATTAAAAAGCAGTGACATCACTTTGCTGACAAAGGTTCATATGGTCAAAGTTATGGTTTTTCCAGTAGGCATGTACAGATATGAAAATTGGACCATAAAGAAGGCTGAGCACCAAAGAATTGATACTTTCAAAATATGGTTCTGGAGAAGACTCTTGAGAGTCCTTGTACAGCAAGGAGGTCAAATCAGTCAATCTTAAAGGAAATCAACCCTGAATATTCATTGGAAGGACTGATGCTGAAGCTGAAGCTCCAATATTTTGGCCACCTGATGTGAAGAACCAATTCATCGGAAAAGACCCTGATGCTGGGAAAGATTGAAGGCAGGAGAAGAGGATGACAGAGGATAAAATGGTTGGATGGCATCACTGAGTCAATAGACATGAGTTTGAGCGAGCTCTGGGAGATGGTGATGGACAGGGAAGCCTGGCATGCTGCAGTCCATGGGGTCGCAAAGAGTCAGACACGACTTAGCAATTGAACAACAGATAGCATTATATCTTTTTAAACACTGTACATACTTTAATTTAAAAATACTCTATTGCTAAAAAATGCTAAGCATCATCTGAGCCTTCATGGAGTCATGCTTTATGCTGGTGGAGGGTCTTACCTCAAGGTTGGTGACTATTGACTGACTAGGGTGTTAGTTGCTAACGTTGGGGTGGCTGTGGCGATTTCTTAAAATAAGACAACAATGAAGTTTGCCACATCAACTGACTCTTCCTTTCATGAACCATTTCTCTGTACCATGTGGTACTGTTTCACAGCATTTTACCCACAGTAGAATTTCTTTCAAAATTGGAGCCAATCCTCTCAAACACTATGCCTGCTTTATCCACTGAGTTTATGTAATATATGAATCCTTTGTTGTCATTTCAACAATAGATCAAGTTATCATCTTATAGGGGCACAATCTGAGGTGCCCCAAAACTACTAAAATAGTAACATCAAAGATCGCTGATCACCGATCACCAATCACTGTAATAAACATAAGGAGAAAGTTGGGAATATTGTAAGAATTACCACAAGGTGACAGAGAGACATGAAGTGAGTGAAGGCTGTTAGAAAAATGCCACCAGCAGGCTTGCTCAGTGCAGGGTTGCCACAACCTTCAATGTGGGAAAAACACAGTATCCGCAAAGAGCAATCAGGCAAAAAGCAGTACAACAAGGCACGCCTGTAACTCTTCACCGGGCAATGGGCTCATTCAAAAATGAGAGAATAACTTAAACAGTATTTGTGCAGCTAACATTCAGACACAACTTTGTAATGTAGGTTATACTGTCAGGCCCATCGTACAGATGGTAAAACTGGGGCTCAAAGAGGCTCGTCAGCTTGTCCAAGGGTGGGTGGCAGAACTGGGATTCAATTTCAGATGCCCACATTGTGAATCCATTATTCTTTCTAATGGCGAAATTTTCTTATTAGTCCTTCTCAGACTCCTGAAGAGGAAGTGGGGCTGAGAAGAGAGAGTAGCTCGTTTTCCCAGCTCCCCCAACCTTTCACTTCCAACTGACCTGGCCATCTGGTTTCTCTCAGCATCCGAGACTGGAGCTCATAGGCAGCCTGGAGTAAACGGTTTACACAGAACATCGCTGTGGACCCGCAGCCTCCACCCTGGCAGAAGCAGGCAGGCTGGAGCCCTGAGTCTCTTCCTGGGGCCTCATCTCATCCATCAACAGCTCTCTGGGTGCCTGCCCCTCCTCCCTCTGTGCAAGGCAGAGCTGAGATGCAGAGGAATGCCCTCCCCAGGCCATCCAACACATTCAACTGTTCCCACGCTGCCACACCTTTGGAGAAAAATCTCCCCAACCTCATCTGCATCATAAAAATGTCTTTCCCAATGCAGGGCTTGGCCCAGGCCTCAAGGATCCTGAGAAATGCCGTGGAATTCAGTTCTCGGTGGATCCGGGCTGTAATGGATGTTGGGGAAGAGACAGATGCGTTCTCACACATGTAAGGAGACATGCTGTGTGGTGCGTGGCATGTGCTACGAGGGCCATCTCCCACAGACCATTAAGGGATACACAATGAAAGGACACGACGACCTCATGAATCTTCAGACATTTAGTCCCACCTATTCATTTAAGATATGAGAAAACTGATACCCAAGGATGAGGGTCTGACCCGAGATGTCTGTGTGATCCAAGCCAATAAGGTCCCAGGCCGAGACTATTGAAGTTGGAGCCAGAGGAGAGGACTGTGAAGATGAACACCCAGTCAAGGCCAGGACCAGAGTGAAAGAGTGGGGGGCCTTGTGTGAAATGCAAAGAGGCCTCCTTCTCAGGACCTTCCTATGCAAATATATCCATGGGAGGAAAGATGTATGGGGAGAAACTTTCTTCCAATCTGTGGCTACTCCAGTGCTTTCCAATAAATGCCTTCTATCCCTTTAACCAGAGAGTTGGGTTTCTGTCACTTGCCACTGGAGAATCCTGGTTAATTAGGAGACCTTGCTGTGCCCACCCTCCCTCCCCCACATCTGATTCTGCTTTGTGACTTGCCTCAACCCTCTGTCCCTCACCTCTGGCCGCTGGCCCTGGCCTCTCCAATGCTGCGGGATCAGGGCCCCTTCCTCCAGATCCCATCTCCCTCAGGATCTCCAGAGCTGCCGGGTGGAGCTCCTACAAGCTTGGTGCCCAGGCCCACCATTAGGGGGCTTAACGACCTAGGGTGAGCTGAGCAGGAAAGAGGGAGAACACAGAAAAATGCACAAGTCTCAGCTGAGGAGGCAGATGGGCCTGGCAGGGACGCTGGAAGAGTCAGATGTCATCTGAGCAGAGGGACGCTGTCCTTCACTCTGAGTGATGAGGAAGGCCGTGGGAAGGATGAAGAGGTGGAGGGTGCTGAGAACCAGGAGACAAAAGTCTAGAGCTCACTCTCTTGTGAGAGTAAACTGGAGTGCCCTCAAGGACTCTGCCTGTAATTCCCACATTCTGTCCCCTCACAGTCTCTTCCCCTACCTGCTCAGAACTGCAGGGCTGCTGCAGATGGCCTGTGACCTCCCGGACTAAGCTAAAGATTCCACCAGGATGCCCACGGCCCCCAGCCTCAGCTGCAGACCTGGGCTTCTACCGAGCACCAGGGCCCTGCCCACCTTTTCTCGGTTGAAAGGAAGAGATGCAAGAGCCCGTTTCCTGTCTTCTGGGCCTCCCCTCGTCCATGACTAGATGAGATGCGATGCAGAGGGGAGGCCTGTGAAAGCAGCCATGGGGAAGCAGCTCTGAAGGCCAAACAGATGATTTGGGTAGTTGTCTCTATACAAACAGACACACTTGTATAGAAAGGTCCTGAGAAGGAGGCCTCCCTGCATTCTGCACGAGGCCCTCCCTGCCTCTTTCACTCTGGTCCTCACCTTGGCTGGAAGCTGCGTCTGCATAGCCTTCTTCTCTAGCTCCAACTTCAACAGTCTCAGCCTGGGACCCTGTTCACTTGGATCACATGGAATCCTCTCAGGTCAGTTCGTCATCCTCAGCTCTCAGTTTTCTCGTATCCAAACCCCCAAACTATTTGCCCACGTGGCTTCCATCTTGGCCTGATGTTGGCAGGAATCCAGCATCTCAGCCTGCAGGACACTGGGAAGGAGCATTTGTCATCTCTGTTCTTCTTAAAAGGATGGATGGATTTTCCTCAATCAGGCACATGTGACACAGCCGGCGAGTGGGGGGTTGGTGTGGAGAACCAGCCAGCAGCGACCAGAGGCAGGACAGAGCTTTCAGCCCAGGAAGAGCTTAGTGTTTGAAATCACACATCACAAATTACATTCCCTGTGCATTCCTTGAAAGTGTGGAGGCAAAACTTTCCCCCTTCATCTTTCCTAAAGTAGATTCCAGGAGCTGGCCCTAGTGAGGCCCACATTTAAGTCAGGGTGAGAGTAGGTGTCAGCAGCCGCTGGGTACCCAGTGAGATGAAGACATGGAACGGGCTGTCTCCAGGCAAGGGACCAGGAGAGAAATAGAGAGCTGAGATGGCAAGGGGCGAGCAGAGAGCAATGGCAGCAGAAAAGGGAAGCAGGATCTGCCACTGCTGGATCAAGCTAGAATTTGCAGAGCCAACTTCAGACAGAACCGTGGGCTCTGGAGTCTTGTCCCAGGGTACAGATCCCAGTGTGACTTCTAGTTACTGTGCTGTGACCATGTGTGAGTTCCTCAACATCTCTGAACTTGAGTTTGCTTATCTGTAAAATGGCATCTACTTTCTAGGACTGCTGTGGGCACTGAAAGAGCTGACAGGCGTGTGACCATGGGCACAGCCTCTGGCACATGGCAAGCATGCTACTCCTCCTGAACATAATCATTGCTCTGCCAGGGACTTCTGTGAGATTCAGTGGTAGTGAAGGCAGGCGGACAGAGAAGCCTGGGTCCTGGTCTCTCTCATGATCCCAACATATTACCTTTGCATCCATGAGTTTAACCGAGTCACAGATGACCCCCTACCTTGACAGACAAAATCAAGAACTCTATCAAGGCAGAACAGCATGGCATAAACATTTCACCTTCCCTTGTGCCAGAAATAAATAACTAGAATATTACTCACAGATATGCAGATGTCTAGACCAGCTAACCTTAAGCCTGCAGAAGTCAGTGTTAGGTTTGCCCTGGTTTTCCTCAGGCCTGAGGCTTCTGTACACAGGCTCAGGCCTACATTATCGTTGTTATTGTTGTTGTTCAGTCACCAAGTTGTGTCCAACTCTCCTTGACCCCATGGACTGAAGCACACCAGGCTTCCCTGTCCCTCACCATCTCCCAGAGTTTGCCCAAGTTCACATCCATTGAGTCGGTGATGCCATCCAACCACTTCATCTTCTGTCACACTCTTCTTCTGCCTTCAACCTTTCCCAGCATCAGGGTCTTTTCCAGTGAGTCAGCTGTTCACATTAGGTGGCCAAAGTATTAGAGCTCCAGTTTCATACATCATGTGAAATTAAGGTTCTGCTGCTTTTAGAAAGACAACCAAAAAGTCTGAAAACCACCACTCTAGGTAATAGTGTCTCTGGGTGCAGGTGGCCACCTTTGAGACCCCCTAGATGTCAGGTGTCTCCAGAGGGAACCTGCCTCTTCAAGAACGGAGGGGCTAGGGGAGGTGAACAGGGAGGAAAATGACTAAAACAAGGCCAAGTTCCACTTTTGATACATGTAGGTAATAAGCACTGAATGCATGATGTAATTACTCATTTTAAGAGATCTTACTTTCCCACCTACAAGCCATTGCTTTCAACTTTACAAAGCCAAAACTGAGTTCATGGAGAGAGAGAGAATGTGTGTTTCATGGACCAAAACCTTTGAAAATGCATTTAAAAAAAGAGAGTAAGGTCATTAGATATGACTAGCCAGGCACTGACAGAGGAGTAGGAAAGGGGACCCTGCCAGAGGGCTCACACACGCCAACTTGTGGTTTCTCTCAGGCAAGAGGTGGGAATCCCCTCCTCTCCTGGCACTCCTGAGATTCCTCCTACAGAAATAGGTGCCAACAGGGGCAAGCAGGGCTGGTAAGAAGAAACCTTCAGTAAAAAGAGGGAAAATATCTGCTTTAGGGCCCATACTCGCTGTCCAGACCCAGGGCTGTTTTAGCATCAGGATGCACTGAAGTATAACATTTAAGAGCCTTAGATGCAGAGAGCAGAAAACTGCTAGAGGGCAGCTGGCCCACGAGGAAATCTCCTGAATGCCACCCTTTCAGCACCTGTTTGCCTTGAAAATATCATGTTTATTTTTAGTAGGAATCCTGGGGAGAAGAGTCCTTTTAACTACTTAATTTCTGTGCTTTCTTAAAAGAACTTTTTAAAACCTCAATATTTTAAAATTATTCTTCACCACATTTGTACCAGGTGTGTGTGTGTGTATGTGTGTGTGTGTGTGTGTGTGTGTGTGTAAACTATAAAAACAAAAACTAGCTAACTTTTTTAAAAAAGGGATTTACTAGACAGTTACAGGAGAAGGCAATGGCACCCAACTCCAGTACTCTTGCCTGGAAAATCCCATGGACGGAGGAGCCTGGTAGGCTGCAGTCCATGGGGTCCCTAAAAGTCGGGCACGACTGAGTAACTTGACTTTCACTTTTCACTTTCATGCATTGGAGAAGGAAATGGCAACCCACTCCAGTGTTCTTGCCTGGAGAATCCCAGGGACAGAGGAGCCTAGTGGGCTGCCATCTATGGGGTCACACAGTCGGACACGACTGAAGCGACGCAGCAGCAGCAGCAGACAGTTACAAGGTCACTCACAGAGAATCAGGAGCAAAACCAATAATGTATAATGCCTTGGGAAGGACAGGAACTAAGTGGCTCCTGAGTGCCAACTGGTGGCTTATCTTTCTAGAATGCTGGAAGATTAGGAGTGGTTTCTCTCCCTTCCCCCAACTTCGGGTAGAATGATTGACAGTTCCCCACAAAGGTATTAAACGAAGTGGAAGTAATTCAATTCCTCCAAAGGAAAAAAAATCACATTTATGTTTTGACAGTTTATCATTTATGTGTCTTTTTCATGTAAGAAAAGTATTCAAACAAAGCTTTTTCAGTCAAACTCCCAAACTGCTGGGAAAAGCTGGGCATTCTATCAAAATAACAGTGGAGGGGCTTGTGAGAGGCTTGTATTCTTTCTTTTTAAATCTCATTCCATCTTAATACAAACTCTGGATTAGATACTGATTAATATGGTACTAAGGGCTGCTGTTAAGCAGCTGTATGCCAGCAATCATCTCTGGCCACATTTAAATGATAAAGCATGGTGGGATTAACTGCACTTTTGAAGATTACCTCTTTATAAAAGTGTAGGTAAACTGGAGGTGTGCTCCAGGGGTGTCACCACCTCCTGTTTACTACCCACTGTGATTCTAGGGATTACAGCAAGGCTGGGCTCAAGCTGATGAATTCAGATGGGATTCATCCTTGTTTAACAAGGACAGAATTTGCTTTGTTTAACAAGGCGTTTTGAGACCTGGGATTTCCAGAGCCAATTTCCAGAGTGACAACCAAGCACTTCTTAGGGTCACACCAGGCAAGAAACTTGGCTGAACCTGGAGATGGGCTTGGCCTTCTGCCCCAGTGGACATGATCAGGTGAGTAGGGCCCACGGACACCCCTCCTGCAGAGTACATAGCCCAGCAGGCCTTTGCTGTCTGGAAGGTCTTGGTTCATCCGCCTGCCCATTCACTGGGGACAAAAAGAAGGAACAGGAGCTTCCCTGGTGGCTCAGCTGGTAAAGAATCCCCCTACAATGCAGGAGACCTGGGTTCAATCCCTGGGTTGGGAAGATCCCCTGGAGAAGGGAACAGCTACCCACTCCAGTATTCTGGCCTGGAGAATTCCATGGACTATGCCGTCCATGGGGTTGCAAAGAGTCAGACACGACTGAGCACTTTAACACACAGGAGCCAACAGGGAGGGAAACTGACCATCACTGGATTCCTAATAGGGTCCAAGAATTGATTTTTGGGTTTTGGGGGGCTCTTGACTATAGAGACATTAATAGGAAAAGAAAAACACAAAAAATATTTTGGAAAATACTGAAGAAAATACAGTTGAAAAACAGAATTACCCATAATGCTTAGGGAAAGTCATCAGCATTTTTAAATATTCGCTTTAGGCTTCCCCTGGTGGGGGCTGTTGGGGGTGGGGGGGACGTTGCAGGTGTGTCATCCAAGTTGTTACCAATACGTTCCATGAAACAAATGGGGAATAAATAACTAAATTTATGTACATAATTAGGGTCATAATATATGCATATTTTTGCATTCTGCAATTTTCATTTAACGTGATACTGTATTTCCCCATGTCATTCCAGGCTTCAAAAACATTTTAAGAACTTGTAGTTTGATTATAAAAGGGATACAGCCCCTGGTGGAAAAACTTGGCAGCATACAGATAGAAATTTTGCCCTAAATAGCTCACCAAAAGACCATTAACACTGTTTGCATTTTCTTATGGTCCGTGTACTCACTTCTATTCATAGATTTGTATACCTGAATACATATGCATATATTCACATACTTTTACATACATGTATTTATATAACTTTGTACCCTCCTTTGTCACTTACAGTATGTGGTGAGTTGCTCTTGTGACTTAGGACTTACACGTTGTTTATAAAACCTCATCATAGTGACAAACTAATACTGAATTATAAATACTGCATTTTGCCTCCCTAATACCCAATTTGGGGACATTTCGGTTGTTCCTAATGTTTCACATGACAAATAATGCTGAAAAGAACATCTCTCCACATGAAACTTTATGTCTGTTGCTAATGTTTCCTGGAAATGTGGAAAATTAAAACTTTGGCTCAGTTTTATGTTAGACTTAAAAGGCTGTCTTTGCTGCCTACCCCCAGTGCATTTAATGAAGACTGAAATTCTCATCAAGTAAGGCAAATGGTTCCTGTTTTGATAGGATCCTTCCAGGGACGGGGCACTCACTACCATATGAGTCAGGTCCTCCCACATTTGGGTGTCACGAACATTTAAAGGTCCTTCATCAAAACAGACTTTGATGCTATGGAGCAGCTACATACTGGGGACATGGGGCATTAGTTAATTCCTTTTGGGTTCTTCAAAGAGCTTCAGACATTTCTCTACAACCCCCTCCTCTAGGCTAGTAGAGGAGTTTGAGTTTCCTTCATTTGAGTTTCCAAGTCATTTGAGTTTCCTTCCAAAGCCTTGCCGTTGGGGCCCCTCCCCACCATGGATCCTTTCCTCCAGCATGCCCCGATGCCCTCATCCCTCTTTCAGAGAGGCCCAGCCTTTCAGGGTGACTCCTTCGCTCTTTCTCCAACTAGAAGGTACCTGGGGAAATAATTCTTAATCCCTCTGTAACTGACACAGTGTAGACATGTCACAGCCACGCGGTGGGGACAGTAGCCGCACCATGGTTACGCTCACCAGCCACCTTTGTCCCAGGACCGTCCCAGTTCCTGGTTCTGCTCCATCCCTCATCAGCTGTGTGATTGTTGGCATGTTCCTGAACCTCTCTTGGCCACCGAGGTTGCAGAAAGCATGACGTGCGATGATGATGCAAGTGCTGAGCTCAGGTCAGCCTTTGTGCTCAATGCTGTGCAGTCTACCCTGTTTGGTGACATATTCTCCACCTGGGCAAGCTCAGAGCAACATGGAGGAAACATGCTGTTCAGTGGGCTCCTTAGACTTTACTGTGGCAAACTCTCTGGTCCAGGGAGTCTGGGAGCCCAGCATTCTGGGTTAAGTACCCTGTGGCTTTGAATGTGCCCACAGGCTGCTGTAACAGTGGGGAAGACCATGATGTGGAGCTGACCAGGCAGGACTGATGTGCCCAGACCTGTTTATCTGGGGCATCCCTGCTGGGGATATGGGGCCTGTAAGTCAGACATGCCCAGTAAGTGGGGAGGCTTCAGGCAGGGGTGGTTCCAGGTCACCTACTCAGCTTTGCTTCTCAGGAGCTGAGCAGTTTGTACAGAGTCATGTATACGTATATGCACACGTGCACTCATGAGTGCACGCACACACACGCATACACATCCTTTTCAGAAGGAAGTTCCCAGCCCTGAGATCTCAAGACCTAGCATCAGCTCTGGAAATGGAACAGATAAAAATTCAAATACAAGAACAAAACAGAAGAAAATAGGCTTTGGTTTAGCATTCCAAAATAAATGGCACTTTTGCATGCTTCAGCAATGTGGTCAGAAACCAACATGTCTGTGAGGTCTGATTAAGATATAATTTTAGGGGAGGAATGAAGGAGACGTTGGAACTGCTCTGGTGGCTACAGGGATGAGTCCTGCCGCTGCCCACTACCCCCAGTTGTGATCCGGGGTCAGATACCAACCATGAAAGAGGCAGCTGCTGTGGGCCTGGGATGTCTCTGTGAAGTCATCAGGTCCACAGCTCAGGTGACATCAGGGATAAGCCATGTAAGGAGGGAGGCTAGTTGATTAGATTTCATTAACTCGAGCTTCTGGATGGTGCTCATGAGATATCAGTCAACAGAGGCATTAAAATGTCTTTCAAACATTGTTTCAAGCATTGATTTTCACTTTCTCCCTGCTGTTTTTGTGGCTGTTATTGCTGCTGAGCTGCTAAGATGCCGGTTTCATTGTTGTCTGTGCTCTGGGGTAACATAAGTCTAACAAAAGATGCCTTTCGCGAGCTTCAGCAAATCCACCAACCCCTCTGCCTTCACAAGGTCATTCATTCTGTGAGAAGGGCCATCCCTCCCCTACTCTGAGTAAACTCCTATTCATCCTTTGAAACCCATTTGAGGAAACCTAAGCGTCATCCATCTCTGAGAACTCCTCCATCTCACAGCCCGTCACCAGGTCTCATTCTTCTCACAGCCCAAATCCTTTCCCTCCCGCTCCATCCCCACCACCCGGATGCCAGCTCTCATCATCTCTCCCCAAGATACAGCTGGCCACCTCTGTGTACCAAGTAAATAGGAAACCAAGTATGTCACAAACGTAACCCTAATTCATCCCCATAGCCGTGCTGTGCGCCTCACTCAAGAGATGAGTAAACCATGGGCGTGTAGACCCATCACTGACGGTCCAGTGACCTTGGGCAGCTTTCTCTCTCCCTCCTGGGCCTCGGCTTTCTCATGTACAAAGTTGGGCTACATTGTCTCTGAGATCCCTTGTAGTTCTAAAACTCCACATCTCACAGTTCCTTCCTTTAAAAAAAAAAATGCCCCCAGTGGGATCGTATTTTCAGTTTTATATTTGGAATGGGGAACATTTTCAGATAAACATGGATCAAGTGGACAACATGACAGGAGAGGGAAGGGCCCAGCGGGAAACAGTTGAAGGAGTAGGTGTCGCCCGGTTTTGTGGCCGGGAAGCTTGGAGTGGAAGGGGTGACATCACAATAGCTTACACCCCTTTGAAAGAAGGTCGTGTGCAAGAGGCCACACATGCCTACTCTTCCTTCAGAAATCGGATCCGAACTAATCACAGGAACTTTCCAACAGGTATGTTTCAATTGAATTTATAAATAACCTTCTAGAGCTGTACTCCTGATAGACAAAAGGGCATGAGCCTTAGAAATAAAAAGACCAGGTAAAATAAAATGGCTCTGCCACCTCTGAAGACCATCTTCTTGAATTTCCTAAGCCTTAGTTTTCTCATCTGTAAAATGGGGCTAAAAGTAAACCTACCACAGGGGGATTATGGTGAGAAATAGAACACTCAGTATTCGTGATGTGTTAAGCACAGTGCTGGCAATTACAACCAGGTGTAGTTATTATTATTTATATTATTACTATCATTATAGTTATCATTAACTTTAGCAAAAAAAATAAGAAGACCATTTTTCTCTCATGGTCACTTAAATGTCCACACTGAGGTGAGTCCCTCCTTCACAAGCAGGTGGAGGTCACCCCTCCCATGCGAAGCCCCTTTGGCAATAACAGACATGACCTTCCAACAGACCCCAGAGAAGCATGGCCAGACGTTACTGCCAAAGTCAGATCTGCTAGGAATCCTAATTCATGTGACACATCCAAGCAATCCATCCACTTTTTGAAATCACAACCTCCCTGGTGGCTCAGACAGTAAAGAATCTGCCTGCAATGCAGGAGACCTGGGTTCAATCCCTGGGTCGTGAAGATGCCCTGGAGAAGGGAATGGCTACCCACTCCAGTATTCTTGCCTGGAGAATTCCATGGACAGAGGAGCCCGATGAGCTACTGTTCATGGGGTCGCAAAGAGTCAGACACAACACTTTCACTTCACTTTCATGCCTAGTCCTGGAGGCAGCCTGTGGCCCTCTCCCCTCCTTGAAGGCACTGACACCAAGCCCACACAACCCTTTTGAGAAGCAGGGACAAGTCTATTCACGTGGTAAAGAATGTATCCAGAGCTACTGGAGGCAGAGAAGCTGTGAGAGCTCAGGAAAGCAGGTCATCTATTAACTGGCATGACATGCAGGTCCCAAAGAGGGCTGGAGACCACGCTGAGACCAGGGTCCTGTCTGAACTCAGAAAAGCACTGGCCCCAAGAAACAGAAGCAAGCAGCTAGGCAGATTTCCATATTATAAACTGTCTTCCACACTCATCTCCTTAATTTTAAAGTCCTGAAAGTCAAATTTCCTTTCCCAGCTTCTCCAGGAGCCCTGGGACAGCGGTTCTTTTCTCAAGAGGAGAAAAATGAAGATGAAAACTTGTTTTGTGCTTGCCTGCTAAAATCCACACTTCCCACCATTCAAGAACCCTGTGGTTCATATGCTTTTCAGTATCTTTAGAAAATAAAGTTTGTTGTGATGGCAGGTGATGACAGAAACCTGACAGGTAAGTAAAAGCTATTTTTGCCCTGGGCACTCCTATTAATGTACCAGTATATCTAAATTCTTGAAAAAGCTTCTTTCCCCCTGCCTTTTCTTTTTAAACAATAGTAGTAGCAGTATGATTCAAACTTTATTTTATTTGAAGCCAGCCTGTTTACTGAACAAAGATCTAGGTTTTGGAAACCATGAACATCATGAATAGAGAAGTACATGCATTTTTTTTTTTTTTTTTTAATCTTGGTTAGAGTCTCAGCCCAGTTACGAAGCAGGATCACCCAGGTAGCTTTTTCAAATGCCAATATCTGACTCCACCCCAGGCAATTAAATTGAAATCTTTGAGCATGCGACGCAGTGCAGATAAATCAACCAGACCCTGGCTCTCCTGATGTCAGCTGTCATAGGAACGGGCACCGGCTTCACCAACCCTAGGATGGGAGGAGTGATACACCAATCTCGTAGGGCTGCTGCAAAGATTAAAAGAGTCAGCTCACTCCTTTATAAGCAACGGGCTGACTCACAGCTGTGCCTGACTGCTCATAAGACTACATGAGCAGTGAGCGCTGATACTGGACCGTTTGTGATACTGCGACATCAGAGCAGAGGTGAGACGCCCTCTTGCTGGACACTGTAAAGGTGGGGCCCGTGCCTGAGACCACAAGGGTCCTAATCTGTTAAATGGGAATAACAGCAGTATCTACCCCAGAAAGTTATATCAGAGATTCAGTGATACAGGTTAGGTAAAGCTTAACCCAGCGCATAACCTACCAGTAAATGCTAGCTTTCATTACAGGCAGACCCTGGAGACATTGTGAGTTCAGTTTCAGAAACAAATATCACAATAAAGCCGAGTCACATGAATTTTATGGTTTCCCAGTGCACAGGAAAGCTGTGTTTACACTGTACTATAGTCCGTTAAATGTACAATAGCCTGATGTCTATAAAAACAATGTATGTACCTTAATTTTAAAACATTTTATTGCTGGATCATATGGTAACTCTGTTTTTACTTTTCTGAGGAACCTCCATACTGTTCTCCATAGTGGCTGTACCAGTTTACATTCCCACCAACAGTGTAGGCGGGCTGCCTTCTCTCCACACCCTCTCCAGCATTTATTATCTTTAGACTTTTTGATGATGGCCATTCTGATTGGTGTGAGGTGGTACCTCACTATAGTTTTGATCTGTATGTCTCTAGTAATTAGCAACGTTGAGCATCTTTATTGTGCCTGCTGGCCATTTGTAGGTCTTCTTTGGAGAAATGTCTATTTAGGTCTTCTGTACATTTTTGATTGGGCTGTTTGTCAGGTTTTTTTGTTTTGTTTTGTTTTGTTTTTAATATTGAGTCGTATGAGCTGTTTGTACACCTTGGAAGCTAACCCTTGTAGGTCACATGTCTGCAAATATTTTCTCCCAGTCCACATGCTGTCTTTTTCTTTTGTTGATGGTTTCCTTTGCTGTGCAAAAACTTATAAGTTTGATTAGGTTCCCCTTGTTCATTTTTGCTTTGATTTCTTTTGCCTTGGGAGACTGATCCAAGAAAATACTGCTACAGTTTATGCCAGAGAATTTTTTGCCTATGTTCTCTCCTAGGAGTTTTCTGGTGTCACGTCTTACATTGAGTTTATTTTTGTGTATGGTGTAAGGGAGTATTTTAGCTTCATTGATTCACGTTTTTGACGTCCACTACTCCTTGAATGTGCATCGTGTACTCTCACCTTGGAGCCTCAGGGCACATTTCTGCACGTGCTGCATCCTCTCCCACTTCTGGAGCCTGGTCCAGACGCTTCTCTGCCATGATCTTCCTGCCAGAGTGGTCCCCACCTCTGCCGGGGCCCGTAGCACTGTGTCAATTACCTCAGTCATTCTGATAGCCATCCTGCTTACGAGGCATATCTGTCCTAACAGACTGTGGGCTCCTAGGAGCTGGGATTTGTCCTAATTGTGTCTGTCCTGGCCTGCTGCCTTCAGTAATTCGATCTAACACTTTCCGTTTTTAAGTGGGGGTTGGGGGGAACACATGTTTGTCATAAATCAACCCCTCTGATGCCTATGAGATGTCACAGACACACTTAACATTATTAATTCTCCACGAGGTTCAGCTGTGAAATGTTTGGCAAACTGTCCATGATGAGATTTTTGACAGCCGCTCCTGTTGGAAATTCAGGGCAGCAGATGGGTGTGGTTACCCACATTTGGCTTCAAGTGTAGGTTGTGTCTATGTGTTTTTACAAACCACGACTTAAGATTTATGCTTAAAGAAGGGGAAGAATTCAAAATCAAGCTGTGCATTTTGAGGAGCTGTGTTAATGCTTTTAAAACAAAAAGCAAACTGAGGGTCATAATGAGAGTCCTGCAGCAGGGCCCCGGAGCCCTGGCTCATCTCTGCACCACCTGGGCTATGACCTGGAGAAGTCAGGTCCTCTTCCAGACATCTATTTTCTCAACTGTCAGGTGAGGAGATTGGACTGGAAGATGTTTGACTCTTTTTCTAGGCCCAACATTCCAGGACTCGTTGGATGCCAACTCAATGGAATTTGTTGATTCTGGGATTTGCTCTGTGGGACCAACAGGGATTGAGAAAGTTCTAAAGGTTCTTGCCCCTAGAATTACCTCTGTTGCTGACCAGAGGCCTGAACCTGAAGTCCCTTTGTTTTCTTAATTCATTTGCGGACAAATAGATTCCAAAATGTCTTTGCAATAAGGAAGATGCTTCCCCATAAGATTTGTTGTTGCTGTTCAGTCGCTGAGTCGTGTCCAACTCTTTGTGACTCCATAAACTGCAGCATACCAAGTTTCCCTGTCCTTCACCATCTCCTGGAGCTTGCTCAAACTCATGTCCATGAGTCAGTGATGTCATCCAACCATCTCCTCCTCTGTCGTCCCCTTTTCCTTCTGCCTTCAGTCTCCCACAGTATCAGGATCTCTTCCAATGAGTCAGCTCTTCGCATCAGGTGGCCAAAGTATTGGAGCTTCAGCTCCAGTATCAGTCCTTCCAATGAATATTCAGGACTGATTTCCTTTAGAATGGACTGGTTTGATCTCCCTGCAGTCCAAGGGACTCTCAAGAGTCTTCTCTAGCACCACAGTTTGAAAGCATCAAGTCTGGGCTTTAGGGAAATAGATCCAGTTCCATTGGTTTTGCAGAAATACATCCAGACTTTAACTATCTTTTAACTCCCAGAGGAATTACTAAATCCTAGACTGGAGCCCATCCAACTGCCTTATTTTACAAATGGGGAAAGTGAGGCGCAGGGAGGGGCAGTGACTCGTCCAAGGCCGTAAAGGCCAACAGGGCAGAGTGGAAGCAAAGATCCTATTCTCCTGCTGCAGGGACTGTCTTCCTATGTGCCCTGTGCTGTGGAACTTAACGCAGGCAGGGCTGGGCTGGGGAACCCTCCTGGAAGTGGGGAGCCACTTGAACCCCTCATCTCATCCCTCCTGGGGTCAAGCAGGCCAGAGCTGGAGGGGCCCTCAGAGAAAGTCTAATGCTATGGTCCCCAACCCCGGGAGAAGCAGGCAGTGGTCCCAGGCCAGGAAAGTACTGATGGGATAGTATTTGGAGGTCAGGCCTTTGGGAAGTAATATGGTTACATGAGGTCATAAAGGTGGGGCCTTTGTGATAGGATTACTATGGGATTGGGCTTCCCAGTGGCTCTGAGGTAAAGACACTGCCTGCCATGCAGGAGTCGAGAGAGTATTGGGCTTGATCCCCTGGGTCGGGAAGACCCCCTGGAGGAGGAAATGGCAACCCACTCCAATATTTTTGCCTGGAGAATCCCACCAACAGAAGAGCCTGGGGGGCTACAGTCCAGGGGGTCGCAAAGAGTCAGACATGACTGAAGCAACATAGCACACACCCATGAGCGCACTATGGGATTATACTGCCCTTATGACAAAGGATCCCACTTTTCCACCTAGGAGGATACAAGAAGATGCACCTCAAGAAGCCAGGAAGAATGCCCACCCCAGATACCAAATCTACCAGTGCCTTGATCTTGGGCTTCCCGAGAACTGAGAGAAATCCATGTTTGTTACGTAAGCCCCCAAGACTGTGGTAATTTGTTTTAGCAGTCCAAGCTAAGACGCTAATCTTATACAATCTTTTCATTTCATAAATGAATAGACTGGATCCCAGAAAGAACAAGTGATTTTTTTTTTTTTTAAGCCACACAAGACCCAGGATATTCTGCTGAGTGGTGATCCATGTATCTTTCTGTCTCACTCCCTTTCTAAAAGGTCAGAAAATTCTCCACCCTTGCGGGGACATCCGGAAAAGGCTCCAGCCATGCCGCTCCTCCGCCAAGGTGCTGGAATGCTCTGAGTCAGGAGGGCGTGAAAGATTTCCTGTTTTTAAAAAAGCTGAAATCAAAAAGTGCTGTCATTTTCTTTAAATACATTCTTTTGAATAAAACATCTATTCTGGATGCCAGCAGCAAGCTTCGAAACATGTTCAAGATGACATGATTGATAACAAGAAGGCTTTTTCAAGATGTTTCTAATTTCATCTTCCTGGTTAAAGAATGCGAACTTTCTAACATGATGTATGGCCTAATAAGAAGGTGCGCTCCGACCAAAGTTATTTATTTATGCTTCCATCTTTGACAGATGAATATTAACTACTGGGAAAATCGTAAAGCCAATTAGCAAAAGCTGAATAATGTCCATGTGAGAACGTGATCATAGAAACACAAGATACTTCTCATCCAAACAGCAGAGCACAGGCATTCTCGGCCCTCCTCCAGGAAGCCACGTCCAGGGGACAGCAGCTCCTCTCCCTCCACGGTGCCCTTGGATGGGCCTTGAAGAAGTCCAGTCTGGGAGCTGATGCTGGCATGTTTACCCTGGCTGCTGAACGCAGGAGCTGCAGAAAAATGTATTTCTGACCATCCTGCTCTTCAGCCGGCCACCCTTCAGCACTGAGAGCAGATGAGAAGAACAGGGAGAGGCTGGGCTCCAAAGATGGGCTTGGCTCTCCTCTGCTTCCTGGAAGGAGTCGGCTGCAGGGAAATGGGGGTGATGAATGCCCGAGTCCCATGCCCCTTCATCTCCTCCTAATCTCATTTGCTCTTTGTGCCAAAGTTGCTCCCAGGAGCTGCAGGGTCAACAGACTCTCCGTGAGCACCTACTACGTGCCAGACACCAGCCATACAGAATACAGTCCCGGTTCTCCCGGGGCTCCCAGGCCAGCAGGCAGCACAGCAGGATCCCTCTGGGGACTCACAAGCAAGCTTATACACTGAAATGATGCTGTTCCCTGTGCCTCGTCCCTGAAGCCGAGAAAGGGAGGTGGGGCTGAGGGCTGACAACAGCTTCCAAAATTAACAAGAGGTTAACTTTCCGAAAACAGACTGCAAATGTTGTGTTCTGCTTCCAGAGAAACACAGAACAAACAACCTGAGATTTCACTCGGAAGTTGTAAATTATTCTTTCCCCAGCACCGTGGGCACCAATCTGCCACCTTGCATTTTGTAGCCCATTGCTAATTTTTAATAATTTCTTTACAACTGCTCGCTCCACATTATCATGATGCTATCACAGTGCAATTCAAGAAGGCAACAGTCTTTAAGATGTAGAAAAACATTCCTTACGACACTACCCGCCCCCTACATATTTGGCCAGTGGTCAGATCAGCTAGAAACTGACCTGTATGTTTTTTCCATCACAAATAACCTGTCTTTCTAGAAAAAGACCTCTCTCCCACCTGAACCACCCATGGTGATAAAAATCAAGCAGGCCTCTCATTTCCCTCTGTCCCCTGACCCTTTCACCTTGTCTGTGGGTCTCACTTGGAGAAGCAATGGCAATCCACTCCAGTACTCTTGTCTGGAAAATCCCACGGATGGAGGAGCCTGGTAGGCTGCAGTCCATGGGGTCGCTAGAGTCGGACACGACTGAGCGACTTCACTTTCCTGTATTGGAGAAGGAAATGGCAACCCACTCCAGTGTTCTTGCCTGGAGAATCCCAGGGATGGGGAAGCCTGGTGGGCTGCCGTCTATGGGGTCACACAGAGTCGGACACGACTGAAGCGACTTAGCAGCAGCAGCAGCATGGGTCTCACTGACACGTGGAAATAGGTTTCCCATTAAGATTACCCTGCCCACTTTTTGAAAATTCCCAGGTGATAGAGCCAATTGCAGGAAGAAATGGAGGTCAGATCTAGGGTGGTAGAATCCTAGCCTATGTGAGATGAACCTCGGAGACAGTCCCATGCTAGCTCTTCAGTTTTCCTTTTTCAGGGAAGAAAACTGCCTCCACCCACACATGACTCAGTATCAGGGCTCCTGCTCTTGGCCACTTGATCATTTTCACCAAACCACAATACACTCAACATTTGAGTTTGCTTACTTCCTGGCCCCAATGTATCATCCTGGGACTCAATATCCTAAATAAACCGTGCAGAATTCCCAGGAACTCTTGAGAATTCAGTCCCATGTGTGTGATTAAAAAAAAAAAAAAATCAGAAATTGCAGACAAGATATTCACACATGTGACTGTGGACAGCACATCTCTAAACCCCTCTGGACTAAAATCTTTGATGTCCTTGGTAATCTGTTCATCCAGAATGGAGTACACAGAATTTCCCTTTGTGTCCAATGCATGAGTAGAAATTTACAAAGTTACAAATTGTTCCTCCTGACTATATTCCTACCTAATGAAACGCAAGGGGTGTAAGAGACCGCAGCAAAGGAATTCATCATGAAGCTGAATGGAAACACTGTTCTTCATTACTCAGCTGCATCTTCTTTGAGAGGGATTTCACCATAACGTGATTTGGACAAACCCGCAGAGCAATATTAAAACTATAAACCATGCAGAAGTGCACGTGATGGCAGGCGCAGGATCTAAGTTGGGAGCACTGAAAGTTATTATCTCCTTCCGCGTTTACTGTCATGATGTCTAACCACAGCTCATAACGTTAATGATCACACCGTTCAGGCTTTTTGTTTCTTGTCAAGAAAATAAAGTTGTTTCCTGTCATGTTACAGAGTGTGAGTATCTTATATCAAAGACAACAAAAATATGTAATTTTATGTGTTCCTGTACCTATCATTTTAGCACAAAAGGATACTGAACTCAAGCTGAATACTCTTATTCAGAATCCCATTTGTGAAGATCACAGCAGCAAATGAAGAATATTACATGTTACATGCAACAAGTCCTGCCCTTTTTTTCCCCCAGTTAGACTGTAGGAGAAAAAAAAAAAAAAAAGTAGATGTTTATCACTAGAAGTCACTTCCTAAAGTCTGAAGAATTATCCCTTTCATCATTGTAATTTGGTGATCAGCTCCATAAATGTGTATTAGTCTGTTCGTGACTAATACACGAATGGGACTTTTTATTTGTCATGGAATTTGCAAAAAATGTATCAGCCCACTAGAGTTCTTGACACCATGTGGGTTTTCTGGATTTGAGCCTTGATGGTGCCCCAGGACCAAAGAAATGGGGCAATGATGAAATAAGCCACACAGAGAAAGACAAAGACTGTGTGATCTCACCATATGAGATCAAACTCTGAGAAACAGAGAGAACAGTGGTTACCAGGGGCTGGGGGAACTGGGAGATGCTGGCCAGAGGGTACAAACTCCCCAGTTATAAGATGAATGAATAAGTTCTGGGGATCTATGTACAGGATGATGACAATAGTTAACAGTACTGTATTATAAACTGAAAGTAGCTCAAAGGGAGGACCTTAAATGTTCTCATCACACACACACACACACACAAGGAAAGAAATGGCATTTATATGAGGTGATGGAGATATTAACTGGTCTTACTGTGGTCATCCTTTTACAATATATAAATGTATCAAATCATAACATCCCACACCTTAAAATTACACAGTGTTATGGGCTCCAAAATCACAGCAGATGGTGACTGCAGCCATGAAATTAAAGACGCTTACTCCTTGGAAGGAAAGTTATGACCAACCTAGATAGCATATTTAAAAGCAGAGACCTTACTTTGCCAACAAAGGTCCGTCTAGTCAAGGCTATGGTTTTTCCAGTGGCCATGTAAGGATGTGAGAGTTGGACTGTGAAGAAAGCCGAACACTGAAGAATTGATGCTTTTGAACTGTGGTGTTGGAGAAGACTTCTGAGAGTCCCTTGGACTGCAAGGAGAGCCAGCCAGTCCATTCTAAAGGATAGCAGCCCTGGGTGTTCTTTGGAAGGAATGATGCTAAAGCTGAAACTCCAGTACTTTGGCCACCTCATGCGAAGAGTTGACTCATTGGAAAAGACTCTGATGCTGGGAGGGATTGGGGGCAGGAGGAAAAGGGGACGACGCACGATGAGATGGCTGGATGGCATCACCAACTCGACGGACGTGAGTCTGAGTGAACTCCGGGAGTTGGTGATGGACAGGGAAGCCTGGCGTGCTGCGATTCATGGGGTTGCAAAGAGTCGGACATGACTGAGCGACTAAACTGAACTGAACTGACTGATGTCAATTTTATCTTAACAGACCCAGAAAAAAAGATAAACAGATGGAGATGAGTCTCAGATGACAGGGCTAAGATACATGGTATGAACATAAGCACTGGAACTAGGAAAACTTCTCCTGGTCCTGCCACTTACTGGGTCTATAACTTGTCGCAAGTTACTTAATACCCAGCTATGCTTCTGTTTTTCCCATTTCTAAAACCAGGATAACGATAATATCTCCTTCATAGAACTGTGGAAGTCAGTGACTAGAAAACCCTAGCTAACAGGTCCTGGATCACAGTAATCATTCAATAAATGTTAGTTGTTTCTCTCTTCCTAATACCCAAGGAATCCTTTTCTCCTGGGTCTTAATCTGCCTTTGATATCTTCTCCATTGGCTTTTCAAACATGAAAGTTGTCAAATTTCATGAAATTGACAGGTCAAAATCTACATGTATTGTTAAGACTACTAATGATTCCAAATTCCCCTTCAAAAATACGACTACATTTTATATTACACATACATACAATGCTCACAAGCGAAACCAATACATAATTTCAAAGAGCCTGAGAAACTTACTAAATGCATGGAAGCATTTGATGTGTATTTATTTTCAATGAGAGAAAATGCAATTATTTTGATAGCTATGAGAAGTGTTTCTGTATAAAAAGAAATAAGCTATCTTTCTTGCTCCACTCCAAAATAAGAGAAAAGAAATGGGGCAACAATACCATGCCCTCCCCACGTCTTTCTCTTCATTCGTTTGTTTTGACCTCACCAGTAAAACAGAAGGCATCATCAATCAAGTCTCTTCATGGTACCTTACTAAATCCACCTTCAGTGGGTCCCCACTTTCCCTTCTTCCTTCTGCTCACAGCTCAAAAGAGGCTCTGTCCTTCCCACCCACCAGTCACTTTACTTGTGTCAGGACCTCGCTCCCTCCAGTCTCTGACCTGCCTTCAAATCTTCAATGTCCAGACCTCCCTCCCTGCATCCTGCATCACCCACCATTCCCTCACCCCCACCCCCAACATCCCCATCCATAGAAAAGCATGTACCTGAGCCTCCCATCTTGAAACAAGAACTCTCTGTTTTATTCTCTTTTTTTTTGGCCACACCCCATGGCTTGTGGGATCTTGGTTCCCTGACCCGGGGTTGAACCCAGGTAAAGTGCTGAATCCTAACCACTAGACCACCAGGGAATGCCTGAGAACACTCCTGACTCCACGCCCCCATCTTCTTTACTCAGGAGATGTCCTCAATCCAGCTCTGCCCCTTCACCACCCACTCAGAGACAACCGACTGCCCTGGGACTTTTGCACCCACAACTCCATAGAAACATTGCCCCTCCTAAAGTCACAATGGCACCGCCTTCTCTGCATGGACCACACCTGAGCATGCAGCTCCAACAGCTTCAACTGCAGGCGCCTGGCCCTGCCCGAGGGCCTTTCCTGGTCCCTGGAGAGTACTCAGCTCACACAGGCAGACCAGAGGGGCCGGGGGTCAGTACCTCTTGGAAATAGTCCTCAATCCATGGCTGATGGGAATCAGTGGATGAATAACCCACTCCCTCACTGTTTTGGATGGATAACCTTGAGGCATGTTCTACAATATCTACCAGAGTTCCTGCCCTGGGCTGAGCCCCACTGTGATTGTTTAATGTACTCTTGGTCAAGGGTTGCTATGGACTGAGCTGTGTTCCCCACCAAACCCCTCAAATTCATATGTCGAAGTCCTAGCCCCAGTGTGATGGTATTTAGAGATGAGGACCTTTGGGAAGTGATTAGGTTCAGATAAAATCATGAGGGTGGGGGCATCACAATGGGGTTAGAGTCCTGATAAGAAGAGACATCAGAGAGAGCACTTTTGCCCACCCTCCCGCTTCCCCTCCCTCACCAACTTGTAAGGAAGTGACCATCTGCAAGCCAGGAAGACAGCCTTCAGCATCATGCTGACCTCAGACTTCCAGAACTGGGAGAAATAAATTCCTGTGATTTAAGCCAGCCACTCTATAGTATTTTTTGTGGTGGCAGGCCTGAACTAAGACAGGGTTAGAAGAAACACACCAAAGCCAGCTGATTTAAGGAGTGAGGTACAGGCTGGAGACGTGAATCCAGGAGGCCTCAGCACATAAACAAGTTGATGAAACAATAAAAGGGGGATAAGACAGATGCTTTGTTTCTCACAGGGTAGCTAGAGAATTGAAGCAGATGCTACCCATCCTCTGCTCAGCACGGAAGTGGGACTGTTGGTACTCTTATTTGCAGAAGATCACATGAGGATACCTTCTTAGAATCAGAAAATTTTGGATGGATCATTCAGCTCTTTTGCAGGTATGCAAATTGAAGCTAAGGCAGGAGAACTGACTTCCCTGACATTTTTCCACCATTAAAGTTTGTTTTTATATAGTCAAAGCTATGGTTTTTCTAGTAGTCATGTATGGATGTGAGAGTTGGACCATAAAGAAGGCTGAGCACCAAAGAATTGATGCTTTTGAACTATAGTGCTGGAGAATACTCTTGAGAGTCCCTTGAACTGCAAGGAGATCAAACTAGTCAATCCTAAAGGAAATCAATCCTGAATATTCACTGGAAGGATTGATGCTGAAGCTCCAATACTTTGGCCACCTGATGCGAAGAGCCAACCCATTAGAAAAGACTCTGATGCTGGGAAATATCAAAGGCAGGAGAAGGGGATGACAGAGGATGAAATGGTTGGATGGCATCACCAACTCAATGGACAGGGGTTTGAGCAAGCTCTGGGAAATGGCGAAGGACAAAGAAAAAAAGCCTGGCATGCTGCAGTCCATGGAATCTCTAAGAGTCAGACATGACTGAGCGACTGAACAACAAAAGACCCAGCACTGAAGAAGGAAGGTGACATTTAACTGTACCTGATAATCAATTAGACAGGAGGGCACCAATAAACCTTCTCAAGGCCAAGGCTGCTGAGCTGAGGTCCTGATTCTGTGACTGCTTCCCTCATCTGATGGGGCTGGCTTCTCCTCTGATTGAAACTCTCCTGACTTGGTTTCCATGACATCGTGCTCTCCTGATTTCCCAACAAAGAAGAGAGAGAAGAAAAAAAGAAAAGGCAGAAGGGAAAGTGACTTAGGGTGGGTCCCTTAGAAGTGGAGCCCATGGCAGGATCGGGGTGCCCTGAGTGGAGGCAGAGGGCTCTTAGAATGGGCAGAGTGAGGGAAGCAGCACAGAGGAGGAGCTAAGAAGGATGTGACCTTGAGCAGAGGCTATGCCTAATCCCATGGGGAGCCCTAGAGCATGAACTGCACCAAAAGGTGGTCCCACCTGGCAGAAGGAAACCAGCCCTGTGTGCCCCAGTTAGTCTGTGCCCGGAGCCACAGCTGGGGCAGGAAGAGGGTGGTGCAGGGCAGCGGCTTGTCGGGCAGCCCCTGTTTAGTGGAGGGCAAGTCTGCAGAGAAGGGGGCAGCTGTGAGTGATCAGCACCCAACACTCATGGTCGCTGGATGATCCCCAGTTACAGCAGAAGAAAGGAAGGGAGGGCCGGGGGAAAGAAGGAAGCAAGGGTGCATTCAGTGATCACCAGGGCAGCTTTCTAGAGGCCACAACAATTCCCTTATTGCAATCTTCCCTAAAACCCAACCAAGTCTAAGTGTTACTAGCTTCAGTTTACTGATGCAGAAAATGGTGGGGGTGGGGGTGGGAGAAAGGGGAGGGAGTATTGTCTGAGATTTTGAAGGAATAATGAAGTGACCCCCACCCCCAGAAAATGACCAACCAATGTGAGAAAGTGTCAGACTATTCACCTTTAAAGAGCAACCTACAGAGCCCAAAGGCTCTCAACAAGCCTTGGTCCTAGGATTAAGGAGCAGGTATCAGAGATCTGAATTCCCTGTACTCCTTAACCTTTCTAGACCTCAGGTTCCAAGTCTGTGAAATGGGCGGGGCAGTGACTGACTGTGGCAGCCTGAAGGGTGGTCTCCAACAACCTCCCCTGGCCCAGTCTCTGGACCCAATGACTGTCCCCTGCCAAGGAGAGCAAAAGAGACTGCGCAGATGTGATTGAATAAAACATCATGAGATGGGGAGATGAGCTGGATTATCCAAGCGAGTTCTAGATGCCATCACAAACACCACAGCAAAGGGGGATTGGACACAGAAAAGCAGGGCGAGTGAGGACACAAGATTCAGAGAAAGAAGATGCTAAGTGTCTGGCTTTGAAGAAAAAGGCCACAAGCCAAAGAATACAGGAAGAGATGAGGAAGTGGATTCTCTCCTTGAGCCTCCAGAAGGAAGTGGCCACAGAGCGTGTTGATTCTCAGCCCCAACGACTCTGTCTGAGCTCCTGACTTATAGAACCGAGGATAAATTTGTGTTGTTTGAAGCCATCGTGTCTGTGGTCATTTGTTGTGGTAGCGACATAAAAATGAAGAGTGAGCATCATTTCACTCTTAGAAAAACTGTGACACAAGTTGATGTTCCCAAGGCCTAGGGTGGGGCCAGTTTGTTAGTGGAAATGGGGGTGGGTGTGTGTTGGGGGGAGGTGGGAATAGTCACAGCTCTAGTTGCCTGAATCACAGCTACTGGAATCCACCACTTGCCCGGGAGGCTTCCTGAACCTTCCCACAGCACAACATCCCCCTCAGCCAGGAACTGGATGGACTTCAGGAAGTGTCCATTTGATTGGCTTTGAGTTTTGGGGTTTGCACATCAAGCATCCTGATCATGAATAAGGTTGAATATGGAGCTGGGCAGTGATGGGGGTGGTAACCTACAGAAAGATGAGCAGGCCTGGGAAATGTGCGCAGCACAGTGAACAGACGTCTGGAACACTCAGGCGACTTCACGGGGCTCTGGGGCCCCAGCTGAGAGCAGGATGTGGAGTCAAGAGAGGGGAGGGACCCCTCTCAGCCACCAGTTTGCCCTGTGACTCCAGACAGTTCCCCCAAGCCTACTCTCTGGGATTCCATCTCCAGTCTGAGACAGCAGTGGGTGACCTGGGTGAGCCCCTGGGAGCCTGCCTTCTCTAATACTGGGTAGTTTCACATTCCTAGTCAGGCCTGCAGCCAGGCTGGCTGACCCCACTGGACACTCAAGATTTAGAGGATTACAGAGCCAAAGGCTCAGGAAAAGCAAAATCCCAGGGCCTCCCAAAGACAGTTAGGGAGGCAAGATGAAGAATACACTGTCAAAATATTTTGTCTGAAAACAGACCAAGGCAGAGTGCAAAATGCAGATTGCATGTGCATCCCAAACCGACAGAACCGGAACGAAGGGTGCAGCCCTAAAACAGACACATTTACAGAAACAGGAGAAAGTCTTCCTCCGGAGGCCTGTTTTATCCAGAAAACACATAAATCAATTCCCAGGGGGACTAAGGTAATAAAAACAGCATCAGGGGCTCTGGAAGCATCTCAATGACAGTACTGACCAGTGACCTTCCAAAACTCTACCTCAACAACCTGGGAAGAGAGATGCCTCTTAACCAGAAAGGAAGGAGCTGGGGGGTATTATATGCATTTACAGCAAGCCCTGTGACAGGCAAAGGCAGCTGAACTTGGAGAGGAAAGAAAGGTTCAAGGTCAGAAAGCTACAAAGCAGCTGAGATGGGATTCAGAAGCAGGACTGTTGAACCTCAAATCCCCCAAGTTCTGAGCCACCGAGAAAACTGAAGAGATGAATTCAGGTGAATTCCTTAGAGTAGGCCAAGCTCAGTCATTAACAGAAAGTTCTGGAAGTTCTGGGCACATGCTTAAACTTTGTGATGGTCATGGTAAAAGGAAGTTATCATGCTCATCTAAAAGCCAAAGGCCCATCAGTCTAATAAGGACAAAAACAAGGATGAAAGGACCAAGAATGGCCTAGGGTGGTCCTTCAGACCCCTCTGAGGCCAATAGGCACTGGCTTGCTCTCAGGAAGTACTTTTTATGAGTCACTGCTGATGGTGAGGTCAGCTACCCCAGAGGTAGTGACTTTCCCCTCACAAGAAGTGTTCAAACAGAAAGTGAAAGGGTCTGTTGCTCAGTCATGTCTGGCTCTTTGTGACCATGGACTGTAGCCCATCAGTCTCCTCTGTCCATGGACAGAATTCTTTCCAGGCAAGAATTCTGGAAAAGAATTGGTTGCCAAAGAGTGGGTGGCCATTTCCTTCTCCAGGGGATCTTCTTGACCCAGGGATTGAACCCAGGTCTCCTGCATTGCAGGTGGATTCTTCACCATCTAAGCCACCAGGGAAGCCATTCAAACAGAAGATCTTTCCAAACCACTTGATGATATCAACCTCCTCCTTGGGATTTCAGGCCTTTCCCGTCTGCCCTGCCCCCACCCCCATCTTACGCACACCACTTTCCCACCAGCATCTTCTCTCACACTTGAACTCCTAACCTCTTACTCCTCAACCACACTGACCTGTCTGTTGAAATGTCCATGAACCTTTTCTATACCTGGGGATTCCAAAACGCTTTTATACATCTGTTCAAAAGCCTCTCCTTGGCCAGCCACACTCTCAAGCTATCTGGGGACATTTCCTTTACATTCCTTTGCAACTGACTCTATGTGTCTCCTTCCCCACCCCTTTGGAGACCAGCTAACAGCCATGCCTTTGTTCCTCCATCACCCAGCACCAAGCTTAACTCTAAGTAGGCCCCAATTCAAGAGTTTTGTATGAAAGTAGCCAGCTTATGTGGCTTGCACTCTTGAGCCACCTTCCCAGAGGGAAAACCCATGCCCTGACACACCCACAGCCCTGCCCAGGCCAACCCAGAAGCCCTAGGCCCATGGGGGGAAGCCAGGAAGCTTGTGGTCAACTTTGAAACTATGACAATAACAATTTTATTTTTAAAAGCTTAAAAACTCAGAGAAGAAACCATCAGGAAGCTCTATTCAGGGCCTCTGGGCTCAGTAATCATAAAAGTCAGTGATATCTTAAAAATGAGACTACTTTCCTGATTCTCAAGGGGCTCACAGAGGTTGGCTGATATCCCGCTATTTGCATATGATATCCTCGCGGACATTACAATGCATCTCCGCAGCCTTGCTCTGAATCTCTGCTATTCCAACACTAAAGATGCTTCTCTGGCAGATGGCCGTGCAGACCAGACGCTGAGTACAGTCCCAGTCTTTCCTCACAACAGGAATGCAGGGAGCTGGTTCTCAGCTGGGAACCCACTGATGGACGAAGACACACAGCCCTTCTCCTCCCAGACTGAACATTGGGAGCTTCTGGGGCCCCTTGGATAAAACCATGTCCAGCTGAAAGTCTCTGATCAAGTCACCCCATGGAAAACCCCGGCAAGCTATCCCAGGGCCTCGGGGACACAATCAGGGGCGAACTCCGAGTGGACACCAATGGATTCAATAAGAATGGAAACACTACACTTGCATAGACTTTGCTTATTGCAAATGGCTTTCACACACCCCATCTCATTTAGCCCTCCCAGGATGGGTCAGAGGAGATGCCATTGGTCTCTCCCTGTGTGACATATGGCGCCTGAGTCCCAGAGAAGGGGAAATGACCTTACCCAGACCAAGTCTATCAGTGTCTTGAGCAGCAGCATCCTTCTCTCGACATTCTCTCTCCACAATACCCAGCCCAGGTCTTGCCCAGAGTGAGAACTCAGTGCAGCTGACCCTTGAATGACATGGATTTGAACTGCACAGGGGCCCCTGGGTCAGGAAGATCCCCTGGAGAAGGGAATGGCTACCCACTTCAGTATTCTTACCTGGAGAATCCCATGGACAGAGGAGCCTGGTGGGCTACAGTTCATGGGGTTGCAAAGAGTCGGACACGACAGAGTGGCTAACACTTTCACTTATATATGGATTTGTCTCGATATAATACAATAAGACTACACAATCCGTCACTGGTCGAACCTGCAGATGCTGAGGACCATGCACAGGGATGGCTGATTATCAATCATACATGGATCTTCAGCTGCACAGACGGCCAGCACCCGAATCCTCTCCTTGCTCAATGGTCAACTGTTAAATTTAACTGAGCTCATTTAATTGCATCCCTGCAGTGAAACAAAGAAAAGACGGCTCTTGGTTTTGGTGCCAATACATTTTAAGGCATACAGGAGAAGGCATTCAGATGTGGGGGGAAGAGAGTGACGTTCTGAATGCCCCACGGACCACCCAGCACAGGCATTTGCGTGTCTCAAGAACAGAGCCAACTGTACTCACTTGACCTCAGAACCATCCACCTTTTCCCCGGAAGATCACACAGGGGCCAAATGGCAGGAGCAGGTTTTGAACCCATGTCACCTGACCTCACAGACCCTGCATTATCTCCCAGAGGGAGTCCGCCTGGGTGCCCAGCCTAGCCCCAATCTTCCCTTTCAATGCCCTTTCACTCCTTTCATTTCTGTCTCCTGACTTAGGTATTGGTCTCTTTTTGCTCACCTCCACTGAAACAGTCTAGGTTGAATAACTTTACATCCATTTGTAACTGTTGTTGTTCAGTTGCCAAGTCATGTCTGACTCTTGGTGACCCCATACACTCCAGCACGTTTCCCTGTCCCTCACCATCTCCTGGAGTTTGCCCAAGTTGATGCCCATTAAGTCAGTGATGTCATCAGCCAGCTCATTCTCTGTCTCCCCCTTCTCCTCCTGCCCTCAGTCTTTCCCAGCATCAGGGTCTTTTCCAATGAGTCGACTCTTCACATCAGGTGACCAAACTATTGAAGCTGAAGCTTCAGCATCAGTCCTTCCAATGAATATTCAGGGTTGATTTCCTTTAGGGTTGACTGCTTTGATATCCGTGCAGTCCAAGGGACTCTCAAGAGTCTATTCCACCATCACAATTCAAAAGCCTCAATTCTTCAGTGCTCAGCCTTCCTTATGGTCCAACTCTCACATCCATACATGACTACTGGAAAAACCACAACTTTGACCATATGGACCTTTGTCGGCAAAGTGATATCTCTGCTTTTTAATACACTGTCTGGGTTTGTCATAGCTTTTCTTCCAAGGAGCAAGCATCTTTGAATTTCATGGCTACAGTCACCATGCACAGTGATTTTGGAGCCCAAGAAAATAAAATCTCCACTGAGTGTGAGTTAAAACATTAGCTCTCCATGAGGACCTGGGTTTTCAACCACCTTCTCCTATGACCCCTGACACAGAGATTCAGAGGGCCCCCCAGGGGGGTGATATTTCAGGCAAGGCCTGTTCTGGTGGCCCTGCCCAGGAAGCCCGCTCATGGATCTGGCAGGGAGCAAGCGCTGGGGAGTTTCACCAGGGCTGCCTCACAGGAGCACAATTTTTAAATCCTTGTGAGCAGTGATCCTGAAGCACAAATAGCCCACTTAAATAGGTGGGGCAAGTTCAGGCACAGGACCGAAGAGGAAATGCCCAGCTGCGATCTGGTTGTGCATCTGATCAGCCTGCCGCTCGCATCCCAATTCTCCCAGGGAAAGCAAGGAGGACGCTGGGCCTGTTAGCTTGAACACTCCACTGGGGAAAAAAAAAAGACTTTCCATGTGAGGGAGTGCACAAACTCATCTCTCTCTTCTCCCTCCTCACAGCAAAGCGGAAGGCCGTTTCTCAGCTTCGGTCTCACTATGCTGGCATCAGCTCAGGAGAGGTGTGTGCGTGTGTCAGTCAGGAGAGGCCAAGGCATGCTGCTGCAACAAGTGCCCCCACTCTCCCGTAATTCACCCCACAAAGGGGACTCGAGCCCTTAAAGCTCCTGCCCAGAGTGACCCATAAGCGACTCACTGGCCCAGATCAAGCCAGAGGCCCTGCTTAACTTTCATGGGTCAGAGAAGAAGAATCCTATCTTTCACCCAGAAGGAAACAGAAAATATTTGGTGAATAGCATGACTACAGTGCTATGAGAGGAGTAACAGTAACTATGATAAAATACTCCAAGAAGCTGACGTTTACTGGTATTTACCACACACGGGGCATTGGACCAAGTATTTTCTATCCTTTCTTTCATGTAATATTCACAACAAGGTAGATATTAATATTCACCCACAGTTACAGATAAAGAATGGAGGCTCAGGATTTCAAGGGACTTGCCCAAGTTCAGAGGCTTAGAAAATGGTGGATCTGGACTTGAAACCAGGACTCTAAAGCTCCTCAGACATTGCTGTCAATCACTCCACTAGCCAGTTCCCATATATACCTATTTAGGGTCCTCCAGAATGGTGGCCAGAGAAGGCAATGGCACCCCACTCCAGTACTCTTGCCTGGAAAATCCCATGGATGGAGGAGCCTGGTAGGCTGCAGTCCATGGGGTCGCAAAGAGTTGGACACGACTGAGCGACTTCACTTTCACTTTTCACTTTCCTGCATTGGAGAAGGAAATGGCAACCCACTCCAGTGTTCTTGCCTGGGGAATCCCAGGGACGGGGGAGCCTGGTGGGCTGCCGTCTATGGGGTCGCACAGAGTCAGATACAACTGAAGCGACTTAGCAGCAGCAGCAGCAGAACAGTGGCAAGGCGCCTATACATACTTGAGACAGTCAGAAACAACTTCTTTCTTGTCTTAGCCCTCATTATATGTGGCAGGTGGTCCCCAGGTCCAGGAACAAAGCGCCTTCCTTTAATCACAAAGATTTGGATTTGTCTCTCATCCAACCACTGCCCGTGGTGCACCAGACCCCACACCAGGCAGGTGTAACCGCCATCTGCCCTAATTCTCAACATGTGCCTGGAAGGCAGGTCTCTCTGTCCCCATTTTGCAGCTAAGTCACTCAAGGCACACAGTTAATAACAGCAGAGTTTTAAACCCAGAAATCTGACTGGCTCTGAGGCTCGTGACAACCAAGGAAAGCCTCTTCATGGGAAGTCAGCCCAGGCAGGTATGTAATTACAGAGGTCTGGCCAGAGGGTGGGGGTAGGAGGGGGGCCCTGAGTCCATAGAAATGTGGGTGTGCTTCTCCACCCCAGCCTCGCTATTTCTTACTCCAGAGGGAGTGGCCACTAGGCAGGGTGGACTCTGCCAAATTGTTAAAAGGCCCCACTGGTGATCTTTTCCTTTTGGTACAGCATCTTTGCCTCTAGGAGTCTTGGGAAGACAAACTATTAAGTCAGCACCAGGCAGTGGAGTACAAGGAAAGTACAGGACTGTGGAGCTTAGTGCCAATACCATCTCTACCACTTGGAAGCTGTGTGACTTTAGGCAAGTCACGTAACCTCTCCAGGTCATGGTTGCCACAAAATGACAGAGTTAGGCTGTATCTTCCTGAGAATTTCATCCCTGATCATGAAATGAACGATACTAATAATACTCTGATGACCTCAAGCAAAGGCCCAGGGGTGGAAAAAGGTACATGGGTGAGTCAGTGGATGAAACTCCATGGGAAGGCGGAAGGCAATCAATGGTTACAAGCCACTGCTCTGTTAGGGGCAGCTGTACTGAGCACATGGCCCTGGTTACTGCATGTGGTTCTCTCTAGTGCCTGTGAGAGAGGAGCTCTTACTATCCACAGTTTACCAGGCAGAAATCAATAGAGCAGGACTTACCCCCAGGCCTGCAAAGACCCAAGTATGTATGTGGATAGCTGAGTGTGTTTGCCTATAGGAGAAAGACTTTTAGGGGATCTTTTCCCCACTTCTTTTGGCTTTTATTCTAATTGCAAAAACAATACAAGCTCATACTAAATTCTAACAATATTTATATATTTTTAATTTATTGTTTTATTGAAGGATAATTGCTCTACAGAATTTTGTTGTTTTCTGTCAAACCTCAACATGAATCAGCCATAGGTATACATATATCCCCTCCCTTTTGAACCTCCCTCCCATTTCCCTCCCCATCCCACCCCTCTAGGTTGATACAGAGCCCCTGTTTGAGTTTCCTGAGCCATACAGCAAATTCCCATTGGCTATCTATTTTACATATGGTAATGTAAGTTTCCATATTACTCTTTCCATATACATCTCACCCTCTCCTCCCCTCTTCCCATGTCCATAAGTCTATTTTCTATGTCTGTCTCTCCATTGCTGCCCTGTAAATAAATTCTTCAGAAACATTCTTCTAGATTCTGTATATGTGCATTAGAATACGATATTTATCTTTCTCTTTCTAACTCACTTCACTCTGTATAATAGGTTCTAGGTTCATCTACCTCCTTAGAACTGACTCAAATGCCTTTTTATGGCTAAGTAATATTCCATTGTGTATCAAACATTGGAATTTCATTATGTACTACAACTTCTCTATCCATTCATCTGTTGATGAGCATCTAGGTTGCTTCCATGTTCTAGCTACTGTAAATAGTGCTGCAATGAACAATGGGATACATGTGTCTTTTTCAGCCCTGGTTTCCTCAGGGTATATGGCTAGGAGTGGGATTGCTGGGTCATATGGTGGTTTTACTCCTAGTTTTTTAAGGAATCTCCATTCCATCTTCCATAGTGGCTGTATCAATTTACATTCCCACCAACAGTGCAAGAGCATTCCCTTTTCTCCACACCCTCTCCAGCATTTATTGTTTGTAGACTTCTTGATGAGGGCCATTCTGACCAGTGTGAGGTGATATCTCACTGTGGTCTTGATTTGCATTTGTCTAATAATGAGCGATGTTGAGGATCTTTTCTTGTATTTGTTAGCCATCTGTATGTCTTCTTTGGAGAAATGTCTGTTTAGGTCTTTTTCCCACTTTTTGATTGGGTTGTTTGTTTTCCTGGTATTGAGTTGTATGAGCTGCTTGTATATGTTGGAAATTAATCCTTTGTCAGTTGTTTCATTTGCTATTATTTTCTCCCATTCTGAGCATTGTCTTTTCACCTTGCTTATAGTTTCCTTTTCTATCCAAAAGCTTTTAAGTTTAATCAGGTAATATTTACATTTTAAGTGAGTGTCTTATCCCCTCCTGGCCAATTTTACTCCAAACAGGGGCAAGCACTATTAATGTTTTCACGAGGTTCCTTCCAGGTTTCTCAATGCCTCTACATAGGATTATACAAAGTAGGATTTGTTCATCATTTATGTACGGCCTGCTGACAATAGTGATAATAGCCATATTTACAGAGCCCTTCCTGAGGCCAGGTTCTGTACCAGGTTTGAGGATAACTGTAAACGAGAGACACTGTCCCCCTCTCCCGCTGGTGGGCCATCAGAAACACTCTGCAGCTTGCCCTGCCCCACTTACCAAACTGCAGATTACCCCATTTATCCCACTTGGAACCTGGGCCATCATCCAAATCATGAGGTCTACCACAGTTTTTAAAATGGAAAATCTCGTTGTGTTTCATAAGTGTATTGCTCTCGGTTTAAGCAATCCCATCCTGATGAATGTTTAGGTTATTTCCAATTTTTTGCTCTTACCAAAAAGAAAAAATCCACATTTTTAATACACTTATGCTAGCACTTACATAAATTTTATAGGTTCCTTGAATGTAAATGTTTATTTTATCTAGACAATAGTCTTTTCATGGTGGGAAGCTGTGGGGTGGGAACAGCAAGTTCCAAGCAGGACTGGGGAGCACCCTCTACCCCTTAAGGGAGTGGGCAGAAAGTCACCAACAGCATGCTTTCCTTCGGTACAGAACTGAACTCTCAATAGGAAAGGTACATCCTGACCTTGAAAAGTCCCCTTCAGCACTGCTGACTTCCCATTCACAGGCACGCCATCAGGGCATCACAGTGAATGGCCTCCACCCACTGCAGTGATGGGGAAAGAGCAACCAGGAGGTGCCTCAGGTTCAGGCACAGGATAAACAGCCGTTACTCATCAGCACACAGTGCCAGAGCTGCTGACCCGTGGCTCCTGTGCCCTGATGCTCAGGAAGCCCAAAGCCAGCTCTCTGGTCCCCAAGGGTAGGGCTCTTCTGTCTCCCCCACCCACAGCTACGCTGAACCTGACCACACTGTTGGTGCTGTATCAGCTCCCTGGAATGGCCTGATGACTCACAAGGCTTCATTACACCCACACATGGTGTAATGCACATACAACGCACACATGGTGGCTGGGGCTCTGAAAGAAACCATCCTCCCCAAACGAGAGGGCCCGGGATTCTGCTAGGAAGAGGTGGCAACTGCGGTGTTGTGCGAGTACTCCCAACTATTCCAGCAGTGGGGGTGGGTCAGGGGAGGCATCCTGGAGCAAGCAACAGCAGAAGTGGGCCGGAGGAGTGCAGAGAAGCTGGACAAGCACAGATAGGCGGAGAGGGCCCTGCCAGGCAGGGGAAGGACCCAGAGGGGTAAAAACCCTAAAGCAGTGCCCGGCGCCTCATCAGTGCTATGCAGGGATGTGCTAGGGCCATGGCCTGCCACTAGAGGAAAGCCACTGCATGTTGCCAGCCGGGATTTTACAACTTGAAACAGTGGCAGTCCTTATACCAAGGCAATCGGCACACACTATAAATCAGGGCTTTCCTTTTTCAGCTGGTTTACCAACACGTGACTCTGTATGTGAACTCTATCATCACAGTACACTGCAAAAGCACTTAAGCAGGCGGACGACACGGTCAGGTGTGCGTCTGTAAAGAGGTCACTCCGGGGCCAGTGTGGGAGGGACAGTTTTTGGACAGGAGTGGAAGCAAGGAGGCTCCTCCAGTTGTCCAGGCGAGCGATGCGGAAAGGAGCCAAGAGACACAGTCTATTTAAGAGAGAAAATTGATGCCTTGGCGACTGGTGGGATGTGAGGTGGGGGGAGAAGGGAGGTGCCAAGGCCGACTGAGCTTTAGATCATGGGCAGCCTTCTCCACTTGGCACATGTCTGGCCTTCTCCACATGACCTCCCACCTCTCCAAAGGAGGAAGAAGATACATGAGGCTGTTTCTAGAAAACCCCGAGGGGCTGGTCTGGTGCAGGCTGGCAGGAGAAGGGAGAGCTCTCCATCTGAGGGAAGCAGTTCCCTCCTCTGAAACCTCTCTCCTTCCCCATATTCTCTCCCTCCTCCTCACTCTGCAACAAACCCTCATAAATCCGGGGCACAGACAATCATGGAGGCCTGGCCAGCCCCAAACAGCTGCCTCAGCACTGCTGGTCCAGCCCACTGTTTGCATCTCTGCCTGGAACTCTGGGTACCGCAGACACAATTGCACAAAGTTTATGAGCAGTGCCTGCCATTAAATCTTCACCAGACACATCTTTGAAATAATCCTCTCCCTGAGCTGGCTGCCTTGGGGCATAAAATGTGAGACAGTTGAGGGGGAAAGGAATGGGCTGACTGTAGAGAAAGAACACTAGCTGCAGAGATGTACTGGGGGCAGAGCTTGGAACCTCTCAGAACCTCAGTATCCTCCTCTGAGAAGCCGAGCTATGCTCTCCAGCTCAGCAGATGGTTTTAAGAACGAAATGAGGAATGGAGATGTGGGCCCCCAACAAGGAGCCGGACAGCAGTAGGCATCCGCTCTGTCGAGCTGACCAGGAGCAAGAACGTGGATTCCAGAGGCAGACAGGCCTGTCTCTCCTATTCTCTCCTATTGGCTCTGTGCTGTGTGCCTCTGGGATGTTTACCTAACCTCTCTAGACTGCAATCTCCTCCTTTATTTGGTTATTGTCTTGGACCGGCCAATCAGCCTAGGCTTCAGTTAGCCTAATCTGTAAAATGGGGTGATGCTGTCTGCTCATCACAGAGTTTAGGTGAGACCCAGCCTCAAAGAAAAGCACTTGAACAAGACCTCACTCTAGACAGATGCAAGACATTTTATGTATTTGGCCAAGGGAGGAAGACTCTGTGAAGCACGGGAAACACTATTTGCTGCTGCTTCCAAGTGAAGAGAGCTAACACCACAAGTGTCCCTCGTGTCAGCACCCTGAACACACACCTATTGAACCCCTACTCTCTGGTCCTGGCTACACAGACATGAATGCACAGCCCCTGATGCTGAGGGCCCCATGCCCTGGGCCACACAGACCAGCTGACATGCTCTGCCAACCAGCAAGCTAGCCACAGGGCAGACCACATGCCCAGGAGCACAGGGCAGGACAGCTAACTTCAGGAAAGCCTACCCAGGAATGCGCGATCTGCTAACCAATAAAGAGAAGTTAGCATTCCAGACAGAAGGAATAGCAGCTGTGTCATGACTTGGGCTCCCCCACAAAGTAGATCCAGAGATTAAAACTGGGTGTGATGGGATATCCTGGGGTGACCCAAGGAAGCCAGTGAGAGAGCAGGGAAGACAGATGTCTTAGCTCCGGTGGCTACAACAAATCACCTTAGTCTCAATGACTTACGAACAACAGAAACTGATTTCTCACATTTCTGGAGGCTGGAGGTCTGAGATGAGAGTGCCAGCACCACTGGATCCCGGCAAGAACCTGCCTCCGGGTCAGAGTGCTGACTTCTCTCTGTACCCTCAGGTGGCAGAAAGCAGAGGGAGTAAGCAGGTTCTCTTGGGACTCCTGTTGTCGTCCAGTTGCTTAGTCAAGTCTGACTCTTTTCAGCCTCACAGATTGAAGCACACCAGGCTTCCCTGTCCTTCACTATCTCCTGGAGCTTGCTCAAACTCATGTCCATTGAATCAGTGATGCTATTATTCAACCATCTCATCCTCTGTCGTCCCCTTCTCCTTCTGCCTTCAACCGTTCCCAGCATCAGGGTCTTTTCTAATGAGTCAGCTCTTCATATCAGGTAGCCAGTGTTGGAGCTTCAGCTTCAGCATTAGTCCTTCCAAGTAATATTCAGGGTTGATTTCCTTTAAGATTGATTGGTTTGATCTCCTTGCTGTCCAAGGGACTCTCAAGACTCTTATAAGGGCACTAATCCCTTCATGGGGGTGCATCCTCACAACCTCATCACCTCCCCAAGGCTCTACCTCCTCATCCCATCACACTGGGGAGCAGAGTTTCACCATATGAATCTGGGGGTGGGGGCACAAGCATTCAGTACAAAACACCAAAGAGAGGGAAGTATCAACAGGCGGGTCCCTGTGGAGGCAGCCAGGACACAACCCCCCCTACCAGGGCCCTCTGAGAACTCGTTAGAGCACAGCTTGGAACTGCACTCTCAAGGCCCTGGCAGGCTGGATATTTAGTCTCCAATTCCCACTCCTCATGGACTGCAGGTGATCCCTGTGGCAGAGGTCTGGTCATCCCCACCTCACCCCCCATGGCTATCCTACCAGCAGGCAGAGTGTCCTCCTCAGACCAGAGAAAGTCCTCAAGCAGAGACGCCCAAGTTATTGAGGTCCAGAGCCAACTGAGATGCAGGACTGTCCATCCCGGGGGCAGGTGCCCTGGGGACAGACGGAGGGAACAGGGCAGGGCTGGGAGAGACACAGACAAGCAGTGAGTGAGGGGTCCAATCAGGGAATCCCCAGCTCTGCCCATCAGACCCCAGGGTGACGGGGCGAGAAAGAATGATGAGAGAATGATGCAGGAAGTTTTGTGTAACACGTGATGGAGTCTGAACTTTATCCCGGCAGTCACTGGGAGCCACAGGCAGGATTTAAGGAAGAAAGCAGAAAGTATTCAGATATGTGATTTACACTGACCTCTCTGGCTACCTTCTGAAAAACACATTCCAGCCCGAAAGCCTGGAGCCGTGGGACCAGGCAGAGAAGAAGGGGACGTGCTGGGAGAATCGAAGCCAGAAGATGAAACAGCCCCCCACTGCCCACCCTCCACACCTGATGGAGGCCTCTCTGGCCCCTTCTTCTCGGTCAAAGCCCCCCTTCAAGCAGCCCTAGGCTGACTCTGGGTCCACTGGGCAGCGGGCCTCTCTCTTCCAGGCCCCTTGGGTTGCCATTCTAGTGGTGGGGCCCTGCCTCAGTTTCCCTGCTGGGACTCCGGTCCTGAGGAGTATGAGAGCCTGTCACCCACACCTAGCCCCACACCTGGTGGTCCTGATGCTTGAGCCCAGGGGCAGACAGGAGAGGACAGCTGCTTAGATGGTCACGGGTGTAGGGACAGTTCTCACTTGGTCCCAAACTCGGTCCCTCTAGCATCCCAAACCTGAGGTGTGGCAAGCATCCCCTCCTGAGAGTGCTTAAGGGTAAGAAGTCCCTACTGCGTGGAGCGTTGTTTTTTGTTACCGGTTTAAGGGGCCGAGCTTGTCCCAGGTGCCACGCGCTGTGCTCCCTGACAGGGATTCCGCTTCAGGGCCCTTTCCTCTGGAGTCACAATGCCTGATCCTGGGGGCTAGCAGAGCTGTGGGGAGGGGGCTGACCTGACCTGTGAGGCCAGCCAGCTGGGGACCGCCTCCTGCCCTTCCTCCCCCACCCTGACCTTGACTGTCAGGTCGGAGACCCCTGCACAGGCCCCAGGCCCCCACCTCCCTTTCTCCTCTCCCGCTGAAGAGAAGCAAGAGCCCACCTCTTCACCAGAATCCCCAGAACCCCTCTCTCTGCGAGGAAAATCGCCTTGTCACACCGTTTCTTTCTGACCATAAAAGTACTGCCTTTCTTTTTATCCTTTTAATAAGGTTACAGCCGGACTGGGGTGGGGGGCGGGGGGAGGCAGATTTTGGCCTCAGGCTACATCTGCCCTTCATTTAAAACCACCCTGACTCCCACCAGGCTGGAAAACAAGTCTCCGAGCCTCTCTTTTATAGTCTTTGTTAGATCCAAATCCAGAGTTATTTTCGCCAACAGATTGTATCAGACTGGAGCCCGTTTTCCTCCAGAATCTAACCCTCTCACTTAAAAAGCAAAACTTACCCGCTGGCTGGCTGGCGCACCAACCACCCCAACTCCCACCCAGCCCAGGCTCCTGGGAGCGGCCTCAACTTACAAATGCCTTTTAAGAAAACCTTTTCTCTCCTCCAGGCAGCTTCAGGCTCCCTCCTCCACCTCTAAAACCCGCAGCGTCCACATCCTCTTCATTTCTCACGCCTGCATGCAGTTTCCGATCAGAAAATGCATTTGTATTTTCCACTAAAAATATGTGAGGGGGGTGGGGGGAGTTTATTGTTGTCTTTAATTACACCGGGTCGCTGACAAAAAGCATGTGGACAGAGGCAGTAAGGGGGAAACTGTCATTTCCAACAGAATAAAAGAAAAAGTAAGGAAGTACCTCCAACCCAGGGGGGCTCAAGAGGGGGCTTTCCTCCCCTCTCCTGGCTCTATTAGGGCCCTGATAATCTTGTCCTGTTATTAATTTGCCAGGTTGGCCCCAGACCCCAAGGCCAGGCCCGCCTGCAGGACAGGCAGAGCTAAAAACAGCTCCAGCCTCAGAGAGGGGCCGGGCTGAGCATCTATAATCCTTAGCTTTCTCCTGGCCCTCCCCGCAGACTCCACTTGGGAGTCCGGCGGCGTGGAAAGCAAAAACAGGCTTTGATTTGGAGAGAAGGGGAAAGCCAAGGTTGTTTGCAGGTGTGGAGACAAAAATCGTCCAGGCAACCGAGGGGAAAGTGCCTCCTGGTTGCCACTGGTGCAGGTGCGGCTTGGTTTTCCACAGGGCGCACACAGCGCAAGAGGAAGGGGCGTTTGTGGGCGCGGGGAGGGGGTGCCGCTTGCCTGGAGCCTGGAAGTGGGGTGGGGTGTTATTAACCCATCCCCGTGCCCCAGTCACAAAGGAGCCCTGGCCACAGCTGTGACAGGTTTCCTGTTATGAAAGAAAGTTCGCAGTGGCTAATGGAGTTCCTTAGATCCTTTGTATATGTCATTTGTGCTGGGTGGGGGAGGAAGCAGGCCTGAATTATGCGCATTTGGCTGAAAGTTGCCCAGACCTTCGTTCATGTATGCATTCCCTGAGCCCATATTTATTATTAATAATCATTGCACCATTAGCAGGCTTTCATTGTGGACCAGGTGCTATGTGAAGCACTTTACCTTGGGCATCTAATTCAGGCTTCCCTGCAACACAGACATTATCACCCCCATTTTATTGATAATGAAACAAGCTGATGAAAAAGACAGTGACTTGCCCCAGCCTGTAGGAGCAGAGATCCAAAGCCAGACCTGATCCACTCCAAAGTCCAAGCTTTTTACCATGAGGATCCCCTAAATGCCTGTGTGGTCTCTATACCTGGCCTTGCGGTAGTGCTCGAATAAATGTTTGATGAAGGAAAGGTTTCTGGAATGACATACTACAGGTCCAGCCTGGCCTTATAGATACTAAAAGCTGGATTCTATTCTCACCTCTCACTACAGGACTCCTTGTCAGTGTGTGTGTGTTAGTCACTCAGCCATGTCTGACTCTTTGCAACCCCATGGACTGTAGCCCACCAGGCTCCTCTGTCCATGGAATTCTCCAGGCAAGAATACTGGAGTGGGTAGCCATTCCCTTCTCTAGGGGGGTCGTCCCGACCCAGGGATCAAACTCGGGTCTTCTGCATTGCAGGCAGATTCTTTACTGTCTGATGCACTGGGGAAGCCAGAGGGGACAGCAAAGGGTGGCCGAGAACTCAGGCTGAGTGAACCTGCACCCAGGCCAAGAAAGGGCTGCCCAGCGAGGACTGTTAGCAAAAATGGCCCAGTTCTCTCCCCATCCTGTGATTATATCCCTTGCAATGTGATTTAGAGGTTCCTCTGAACTTGAGACAGTGTCTATTTCCCCATTTTTGAATCTGGGCTGCTTCTGTGACTTGCTTTGATTAACAGAATGCAGAGGAAGTGATGGGCAGAGCCTAGACCTCAAGAGGCTTGTGGCTTCTGCTCTCTTTCCCTGAACCTTGCCATCATCATGTGACAGCCCCGCTGGCCTGCTGCAGGATTCGAGGCACATGTCCCAGTCTCCCCCCTGACCCTAAGCGACAACCATCCAACCACCACGTGGGAGGCCACTATGGACCAGTCCACCTCCAGTCAACCTGGCACCTGACCACAGACAAATGCGTGAGTCCAACCAAGACTAGAACTGCCCAACTGCCCCTAAAATGCAGACCTAGAGAATCGTGACCTAAATAAATGTTGGTTTCTTAAAGCACCAGATTGGGGGGTGGCTTGTTACCCAGTGAAAGCTAACTGACACATTGCTTATCTGGTTCCTAGAACCACAGGACACATGGGCAGAGGCAGGAACAGTCCTGATTTCCCAGGACCTGCCAGAATGAGGCTGTTAAACCAAGGATGTTTCTGAACTCCTAATTTGGCCAATAACCTTTTGTTTGTCTCTTTGCTACCTCCTCCCCTACTGGATCTAATTTTGAAAGGAAGAAAAGCTCACAGACAGAGAAGGCAGGCCGAGATCTATCAGGGGGGAGAAGGCAGGCTGAGATCTATCGGGGGGAGAAGGCATGCCGAGATCTATCAAGGGGGAGAAGGCAGGCCGAGATCTATCAGGGGGGAGAAGGCAGGCCGAGATCTATCAGGGGGGAGAAGGCAGGCCGAGATCTATCAGGGGGGAGAAGGCAGGCCGAGATCTATCAGGGGGGAGAAGGCAGGCCGAGATCTATCAGGGGGGAGAAGGCAGGCCGAGATCTATCACGGGGGAGAAGGCAGGCCGAGATCTATCAGGGGGGAGAAGGCAGGCCGAGATCTATCAGGGGGGAGAAGGCAGGCCGAGATCTATCAGGGGGGAGAAGGCAGGCCGAGATCTATCAGGGGGGAGAAGGCAGGCCGAGATCTATCACGGGGGAGAAGGCAGGCCGAGATCTATCAGGGGGGAGAAGGCAGGCCGAGATCTATCAGGGGTTAGTGTGGAGGGCGGGAACATGACAGCATTAGTTGGGTGTCCTAACCCCCTAGCACCCACAGTCTGTGCCTCAGTTTTTTTCATCCGTGTGACATCAGTCTTTTGGAGCATACACATATCACAGAAGATGCTGTGTGGGGAAGCCTGAGGGCCATGGGAAGAGGAGAAGCAAAGTGAGAGACACCCCCACCCCCCAAACCCAACCCTGCATGAGATTCCTAGGGCCACTGTTAACAAATCAGCACAGACCTGGTGGCTTCATACAACACAGCTGTGTTCCTACACAGGTCTGGAGGCCAGAGGGCCACCACCAGGTGTCAGCAGGATGCGGTCCTTTTGGGGACACTGAGGTAGGACCCCCTCCAGGGTTCTTCCTAGCCTCCAAGGGTTCTCAGCCACCTTGGCCTCCCTCAGCTTGTAACTATACCAGTCTGCTTCCGTCTTCCCAAGGCCTTCTTCCTGGGTCTCTGTGGGTCCTCTCCTCTGATTATAAGGACACCAGGAATTGGGGTTAGTGCACACACTAAATCCAGGATGCCTTCATCTTGAGATTCTTAACTAATTATACTTGTGTGTGTGCTAAGACACTTCAGTCGTGTCTGACTCTTTGCGACCCCATGGACTGTAGCCCATCAGGCTCCTCTGTCCATGAGATTCTCCAGGCAGCAATACTGGAGTGGGTTGCCAATGTCCTCCTCCAGGGGATCTCCCTGACCCAGGGATTGAACCCACGTCTTTTAGTCTCCTGCACTGGCAGGCAGGTTCTTTACCACTAGTGCCACCTGGGAAGCCCAATTACATTTGTAAAGATCCTAATTTCAAATCGGGTCACATTCTGAGGTTCTGTGTGGACATGAATTTGGCGGGAGGGGGCACTATTCCACCCGCTGCATGCCCCTTGTTGCTCCTGAAGGAGCATGGTCTGTGGGGCAGCATCAGAGGATTCCCCCACCCAGCAGCCCACACCCGGTCTCTAGGTGGCACTCATGCTCCAGCGTTTATCCTGGTCCAGCACAAGCCCGGGATACTAGGGAGGCAGACCCATCTCAGGTGCTCCCTTGTGGCCGTCTGGCTGCACAAGGGCAGAGCTTGTGCAGAGCTCACACTCTGAGCTCCCACCCCAGACACACCAGTGGCTTGCCTAACAGCTCTCTTATTTCTAAGGAAAAACAGAAACCAAGATGAAAGCTGAAAACAGAGCTTTTATTCCTCAAATCCAAGAACGGTCGCATGGACCACCTGGAGGGGCCACAGGAACAGTGAGGACAGACGCACAGCCACCAAGCCGGCATTTAGCCACCCTCTCCCTCATTCTCCATCATGAATGCACAGAGCAGGTTCCAGCAGTAGAAACACACAGGACCACTCAGGGGGGCTAGCCCAGGAAAGAGGGAGAGCCCTCTCAGGGAGGCAACATCTGAGCTGGTTCACCGGGGACTCTGAGCGCATGTAGAAGGCGGCGAGGGAGCAAGGCAGTCGTAGCCCAAGGAGTAGCTTGTGCGCATGCGCGGTAGGGGCCTGTGAGGCCCGTGCACCGCAGAAGGGCGTGGCCCTACAGCCAAGGGTGTGAGGACCACTGATGGGCAGAAGCAGTAAGCCACAGTGAGAGGGGGGTTTGGTACAAGCATGATCCTAGCCTGGGTGCCCTGGGACCTGGCAGCGGAGAGTGACAGTAGACAGGACCCACGCGCTGTCCGGGCCCTGACCCTGCGATTCTGGGAGGATGTGGATTCAGACAGAAGCTGTTAGGAGACAAAACTAAGGGGTGTGACTCACCCTGCAGGAGCCGGGTCACTAATTCCCTGGTTCAAACCTGACCCCAGGAAAGAGAACGTCAGGAGCAACAATATAACAACTTCCCAAGTGCTTCCCAGAGGCCCATCTGCCTCCCAACCCAACTCCCTGTTTCTGGAGAGAAGGCTTAGGGAAACCTTATCAGAGGAGGCAGTCTTGCCCTTGCTTCGGCCCATTCTTATCCCTTGACATTCCACACAACCCATAGCCAGACTTTCTGAAGCCTGAAACAAACCTCAAAAATCCCAAATTCTGGACTCCCCCACACAAAGTCCAACAGGCTTGCTTTGCCTGTCTTCCCATCTTGACCTCTGCTCCCCAGACTTCACAACTCCAAAGCATGAGGCCAGCTTTCTTAGGAGGTCTCTAAGATTGGCTAGGAAAGATGACCCCTCCCACTTCAAGTGATATCAGCTCCTGGAGAGGTAAAAAGAACTCGGAGAAAATTATGCCTCCCCACCCTCAAGTTCTTTTTAACATTAATACTTGAGATATTTTTAATGCTGCACCCCAGCCACGGGATCTTTGTTTGAGAATGTCTGCTACTACCCGGTATCACTCCCTACAAACTCGGGACTCTCTCGGCTCTAGATCTTGAACACAGGTCCCAGAACTAGCAGTGAGAGAGTTGGTCTTGGCCAGGCCTGAGATGTGAGGCATGGGGACCTTCCGGATGGAGGATGACCCACAGTGGAAGGCACTGCTCCTGGAGGCAGGTTAGAGCTGCACCGTAAGAGGGCAACACCTCGGAGGAGGAAAAGGAGGATGACGGGGGCGCCCCAAATCTGCCATCATGGCTGGTCTTGGTGACCAACACAGAAAACAACGGTCAGATTCACCCAGTGTGTCCTCTACCCTGGCACAGAGTACCCTCTGCCAGGCACATCACACCCCACCCCACATAGAAATCTCTTCCTTCAAGATGGAGCTCAAGGGTCACTTCCTTGAGATGCTCTCATGTCTCCTCCAGATCCAATTATCTATCCTCTCTTCTGCACCCACACACCACATGTAGCCTCCTCTACAGAAGTCAGCATCAGTTGAGATGTCTAACCTCTATCTCCTCAAATATGGGTCACAGACTACTTCCTACAGGGCCCCAGACTTACTCTTTGCTGCATCCTCAAGACTTGTTATGGAGCCTTGGTGCTCAGCAGATTGAGGGGTCGGGGGGAGAGGAAAGAGAAAGAAGGAAGGAAAGGAGGGAAGGATGCATTCAAATGATGAATATTTGTAATTTAAAAGAAAAAAACAACAACATATGAACTGCATCTTTTATCTCCTTGTCAACATTCCAGTAGGAAATCTTTATCACTGCTGAGCTTGCTCTCCAGCATCCAGGAGATGCTCAAGGACCCTCCTGACACCTTCCTCCCAAGAGGAAGGGCACTGGTGAAGGCCAAGGTCTCTGCAGTGTTCACAGGGAGGTTGTCTGTGTATAAGAAGAGACGTTAAAACCTTGGAGGAGGCCCCTCCTGCCCCTTTAAAAGCAAAGAGGAGACAGAGGGGGGCCCCTGGAAGTGAGTGCAGCTCACAACCAGCTACCTCTGTGCTCAGCAAAATAACCCTTCCACACTCACAGGGCCCCATCTCGAAGGCATGGAGACCAGGGCCCGATATTACCGTGACAGCGCCTTCCCTTCAGCATCTGTGACCCCCGAGGTCACCAGGGTAATGGGATGAGACGAAGACAAGGCTGAGTCTCAGCAGGCGGCAGGTTTTCTTGGTCCCACCTGCCCGCCTGTCAAGCAGGGAAAGGTGACACACTGCGTGAAGCCCAGCTCTGGGGGAAGTTGGGACGATGGCTGACATTATCTCAGAATCCTCTCTCTCTCGTGACTTTACCCCTCCCCAGGGCTTCTCTGAGATTAGCTCCCCTCCTATCACCGTTGCAACTCACATCCCCTGGTAAGGTTCAAAGAGCAATGGGAGCAAGGGGAGAAGGCGTCAGGAGGAGCAATGGGAGAAGGAAACACACAGACGTGCAGCCTCCCCAGCCAGCACCCACCCTCGCCCTCCGAGGGCCCACCTGGTGATCTGAACTTTTCCTGTGGGTTCTTGGCACCTTGGATCACATAGCACCCTCCCATGAACTGGGAAGACGTTCCCTCTCCTTAATATCCCCAGTTATCTGTGGAGGGTGACTGTTGCTGGACCAGGGAAAGCTGTTCAGGGCTCCTGCATAAATAAGAAGTCCTAGAAGCTGAGCGTCGGGTTGCTCTAATTAACACTTCTTCTCCATCCATCCTCTCCCACCAGGTGAGGCCTCACCTCTCTGTCAAAATACACATGCTGATTTCTCTAGCAGCAAGACTCAGTGAAGACAGCACTCCCAGGGTGCCTTAGAACACAATCCCTGCTCAGCACATAGGTCTCCATTGTTCAGAAATGTTTCTGACTTATTGATCCTGGATATGGAGAAATTCCCAAGAAATAACCCTTTGCTCAGATTTTAGGCAAAGCCTCGATGCTTTCAAGGGGCTCTTCAAATGACAGTTCATCCCAGGAGGAAACTTCTGAGGCCCAGCACCAGAGAATGGTGGGTCAGTGACAGTTATAAGCCAGCCCCACCCCAGCAAGCACTCTGGGTTGCCCTGGTGACACGAAGGTCAGAAACGGGATGAGGGAATAAAGTGCTGCAGTGGGTGAAGAGGTTTCTTAGATAAACTTTAGTGAGACATCAACAACTCATCTTTCACACCGCTGTCAACATTCTGAGATAACTGCTCTCCTAAGGCTGTGAGAGCACCACCCCCCATCTCTAGGCCCCTTTCCTCTGCATTTAACTCAAGGACCACAGAAGCCACTGTCTCACTAGAAAAGGGCACTGGAACACATGTGGGGTCCATAATGACTCTCTTTCATGAGTGTCAATAGATAAAGCAAATACTAAAATTCTTAGAGGTGTCCTTGTATTAATAGATGTGAGGAAAATTACAGGAGCTTTGTTCTGTGGCTGCGAAGCTTCTGAGACCAGTTGGGCTTCAGGCATTTACTGCAAGAGGTGGTGGCTTTGCAGGGAAAGGAGACAGGTCTGGGTCTGACCTGGACACCACAGGGTGGGGGCGTGGGGCAGTGGGGCATGGGCCTGCCCAGATGCCAGGTCCTACTCCGCAGCAGGTGCTTCGCGGAGCTGTTGTATTTCTGTGTGAGTGAGAATCTGCAGGCCACAGCTCCCCCAGGCACCCAGATCCCCATTAGAGAGGGCCACTCAGGGATTCGGCCCAGGCCTCCTCTTCTCTTTCCATCAGAGACAAGGCTAAGAGTCACTTCTCCATCAACTGCTGTGATACTGAAAAGCTGTCTGGGTTCAGCACCCAGGATCTCACTGGACCCCTGGGAAAAAGTGGGCTGGCCTTGTTCTCTGAGGTCAGTGGTCTTCAAACTGCTCTAAAGATTCCTGAAAGTCCCCCCTTCACCACCCCAGACAGGCTGAAGAGAGGGAAGTAGCCGGAGGCAAGAGCTGACAGACCCCAGACTTTCCACCGCCCACCTTGCTTTTCTGCATTTTACACACTGAATATGTCTGCAGGGGATTTTTGTTTCAAAACTAAATGCTACTACCTTAAAAAAAAGTTAGGAAATCCAAGTTTTAGATTTCCAAAGGAAAACAATGAGCCATTCTGGTTTTTACTGTCCCTTGAGCATTAGGGTTTTGTGATTGCATTGTTTTTTCTTCATTAGTATTATTTTTTAAAATTATGAAAGCTGGGCCATAGACCAGTCTCTGCAGACTGTCCCAAACTCAGGCCTGGGCTCTGCAGGCTGATTCATGGTCACACAATGATCTGTGTGCAAAATGCCTGCCCTTGGCAATTATGGCTTAACTTCTCCAGAAGACAGTCCTAACCCATGTGTGTGTGTGTGTGCACGTGCACATGTGCACACATGCACACTCTCTGTGTGTGCAGTGGTGGTAGGGAGTCCATACTTTAGGAGCATCTACTTGAACGTTCCCCTGTGCGTCCCCAAGTTGTTCCCTGAATTCTCTCGGAGTTCCAGAAATCCTCCCCAATTCACGGAGCCAGTCCTGGTCTGGGAAAGAATGAGGAGGGTCTCCTGCCCATTGTCCTTGAGGCCCACAAGGCAGAACTGGAGCCACCTAGAAAATTATCGAGAGGTTCCCTGAGCCCCAGGGGAAGGAAGACCCTGTGTCAATGAGCGCTGTCGGGAAACAAAGGCAAGAGAGTTCCTTTGCACAGAGACTTGACTCCTCCTGGCTCCTGACACAGGGCCCTGTCTGCCCCTGCCACACCTCATTAGCTGACAGTGTGGTGAGGGAGGCAAGGATGGATCTGAGGGGATCCAAGGGACCTCCCTGGTGGCTGAGATGGTAAAGAGTCTGCCCATAATGCAGGAGACCCAGATTTGATCCCTGGGTCAGGAAGATCTCCTGGAGAAGGGAATGGCTACCTCCTCCAGTATTCTTGCCTGGAGAATTCCATGGACAGAGGAGCCTGGTGGGCTATAGACCATGGGGTCACAAAGAGTCAGACACGACTGACTCACTTAACATGCCTTCTTCAAGGGGGCAGAGGGATTCTGCCTCTCCAGCTCAGGCTCCTGTTGACCAGAGAGCAGCCAGACTCCCCCAAGAGACAGAAGAGGCGCTAAAGAAGGGGGCTCACCCCAGGGAGATGCAGGAGCCAGATGGGACTTCCTGCCGTGATGTCTTGAACCCAGCACTGCCCGGAGTGCTTGGCAAAGAGCCCTGCACCCCCATTCCTGGCCAGGTCCTCGGCCCCATCCAGGGGCAGGCTCGGGCTCCCCAGGAGCCCCCACGTTCAAGGGAAAGTCTTGTGTGGGAGAGGAGTGTGAATGTGTATTTTGGAAGCACTGCTGGTGTGTGTGTGTGTGTGTGTGTGTGTGTATGTGTGTGTGTGTGTGTGTGCATATCCCAAAATACACAGGGTAAACATGCCAGGATAAAAATAGATTCTGAAATGAATGAAACAGGAATGGCACTGCCTCGCATGCAGGTGTGAGTGACTGTCCCACGTTATCCGGTCATTCTTCAGAAGACAGAGCAAATGCTTCCCCAGGAGAAGACTGGTCAGGGGGAAGGGCCAGAACTGCCACAGCCCAGCCTCTGACGCTGGGGAAGCGCCTCCAGGCAGCAGAGCGGGTGGGTGCCAGACAGGCACCATGCCCTCGTCACCAAAGAAGCCTGTCCCCACTGGGCCCCGCATGGGGCAGCACAACTGAGACCCTGCAGCTCCCTACACAGGATGGAATCTCTGCTCTTCTAGGCACTGTAGAGACATCCTCCAGGGGCCTTTTCTATTTCTAATCCAGAGGCCCTTTGATAAATGAGAGGCTAGAGAAACAAGTGAATGGAGGCTTCCTGCTTGGAGCTGAGGACTCTTTCCCACCCAGGAGTCCTGATTTGCATCAAGGTCAGTGTCAGCCTCAGTCCTGGTGAAACCATTAGGAAAGATGGACTCACAGAAAACATGTTCTCATTCATCAAGTGAGCCAGCAAATCTTCATGGAAAAGAAAATAAATGGAGCCCTCCATTCATTCATGAAATCCATTTACCAAAGGTCTGGTATTTTGAGATTCTGTGCCAGGCCTGGGGGATATAGTATCTCAGTCCTGGCCCCTGTGTTGGAGAAGCAGGTTTCTACATCATTGGGTGGGTATTGGTGCCATTTTCTAGACTGGGACGCTAAAGAAGACCTACCCTCTTGAGAAAGGAAGGAGTTGGGTTTTGTCACGGACACACTGGATTTAAAGAGCCTGTAAGATGCTCAAGCAGAATGACCAAGCAGGTTCGGGGTCTGAGCAGAGAAGAGAGGACAGAGTCAGGGAGGCCTGTGAGAGTCCTGAGTACAGGTGGTGGAGAGGTTCTGCAGTGGGTGAGCACCCCTGGGAGAGCATAGATAACAAACCTGAGAAACACCAATGCTCCTGGGATAGAAGAGGGAGGGGAAAAGTCTGAGAAGGAATGTCTGAAAAGCCAAGAAGAAACCCGAGAGGGCTCTAGGAGGAGAGAAGGATCATCTGAGTCCACGAGTGCAAAGAAGTAAGTAAGATAAAGACGCTGGGGTCTTTATTAGGGTCACTGGAGACCCAAATGAGAAGAATGTCAGTGCTGTGCTGAGGACAGGGTCCAGCTCTAGTGGACTGAGTGCGAGATGGGAGGAGAGGCAAGGGGCCTGAGCTGGAGAGCAAGTGGGGTCAAGGAGGAATCATGGGTGGGTTTTGTTAGGATGCAAAGAGTTGGCATGGTTCAAGGTTGCTGAGAAGGATAGCAAGTTAAGAAGAAAGAAAGATCACAAAAGAAAAAGATGGCCAAGCCCCGGCAGGGAGAAGATGTTATCTGGCCTGTGTCGGAAAGGAAGAGAGATGGTGTGGCTGAGAGAGCCCAGAAGCTCTTGTTTACTGTAAGGAGGCATTCCTCACCAAGGCCTGGGACAGAGGAGGAACTGGAGCAAACAAAGACTTTCCAAGGGCAGGTTACCTGCCCACGGTGCAGAGCTAGATAATCCAAACCCAGACCCATGTGGCCCTAGAATCTGTTCTGAATTCCACACACACACACCCTCCCCCCGGGAAAAAGGATAGCTTAGTGTCCCTTCTGGATCGTTTTTCTGAGTTTCCTTTTGAAAGTCTTTTTGGGGGCAGAAAAGGAAGAGAGAAACGCCAGGCCAGCTCTGTCATTCTGCTCCAGCTCTGAGGAGGGGAGGAGCCAGGGGAATTAACACGGCTTCTAGCGTTTCCTTAGAACAGGCCGGGAGTCTGCGGGGCCCTTCCCCTGCAGATGATAAAGCAATTCATAAACACAAGACATGCAGGGGAGAGAGCACTGAATCTCGGGGGCCCTGCTAATTAAAAAGCCCTGTATTACATTACTTCCTCAAGGACTCATCTTCTAATTTTTAGGATTATGGTACATTGATTAATTTATACAAGTTTTTAATCCCTCTGTGCTTAATGAAGTCCAGGAACATGGGAACAGGAGCATAATTGAGCTTCATATTATTTTATTAGGGAGAATGATGGCCCAATGTGTGGCAGAGACATTTTGTGAGGGTGGAGAGGCAGCGCTCGTGCTGTTAACCCATTGCTTCCCAAATGCCTGCAGGGACAGTCCTTTGGGGCAGACATGGAGGGAGTTAACCTTTCTAAGCCATGCTGTTCTGTGGCTCCTGGTGGCCTGTATGGAAAAGCACCTCCTCTTTGGCACGAGGTGCTGTGCCCACCGTGGCAGGACCACCTTCCATGTCTGGTCCCCACATTTCCACCACCCGCCTGCTCCAGACTGTGCCGTCTGCCCCTGACACAGGCTCACCTCTTAATTCAGGTCAAGTGCCACCTCCTCTGGGGATCCTTCCCTGAATGAGAAGTTCATCTGGAGCAGAAGACCCTGCCTCTCTTGTGATCCCCAGAGTTTTCAAATCAAGAGTGCTCCCAAGTTTCCTGCAGGCCTGAGAGCCTAGGTCTCAGTCTTGGGAGCTTCTAGCTTAAGGGAATTTACTTAGTTATTTCAGATGACTCCAAGACCAAAACCTTCACAATGAACAAAGTGGCTGAGGAACGGGGTGGACAGGTGACAGGTTGGGGACACCTCCTCCTTAGGGCCTTACTTCCCCATCATCAGGGTTTGCAGAGGCCTGAACTCAGTCAGGGCCAGTGGACTTGAGCTCCTGCCCTGGCTCTGCCTTTAAGCGTGTGTGACCCTGAATGAGTTCCCTTCTCTAGGCCTTGTTTCCCCAGCTGTGAACTCAGGCAAGCGACATAATTCCAGCTCCCGGGACCTTCTCCCACAAGATCATTCAAGAATTCCAGAACGGGCTTCTGGTCCAGGGCCCTGGAGTTTGGGTCCCACACCCTCTAGAGGCCAGAACTGGAGTTGCAGGTGTGAAACCAAAGGAGAAGGCTTCCAGGTTGACCAGAGTCTGGAAGATTCCAAGAAGAATCCTTCACCCCAGAAGGCTGACCCAACTCTGGTCCCTAAGGAAGCAGAACCCAAACTGTGAGTTTCATTTTGATTCTTGCTTTCTCTATCAATTCATCCTGCTGAAAAGACACAAATTTCACTCTGTCTCTGCCTCTCTCCTCCCCATGGAGAAAAAAGATGGTTCATTAAAGACAGCTTCAAATCAGCGAGAAGATAACGGGGATTTCCTGGGGTCTTGGTGTCCCTAAAATCACAGCCTCAAGGCAGCTCACCATTCAGCAGGGAGAATGAGAGTAGAAATGGCAGCTTAGCCTCTCTCTGAAACTTTCTTCAAGCAAAGTTGGCTGCCTGCATAGAAGCCCCTCTGAAACAGGAGGGATGGGGGCAGGGCACAACCTTTGAAAGAATGACATAGCCTGAGGACACAACATCAATTGATGAGAACCAAATGGGTCCAAGACGGCGGACGAGTCAACTTCCACTAGACTTTGGGCCTCATGGAGGCTCATTGTAACATGCCGGCAAGCTAAATGACACTGGTCACAGGTGCCGTGACAGCTCCAAGGAGAACCATCAAAGACCAAAAAGTGGGTAGTGGAACTTCCAGTTCCTAGAACTCTCCGCCCCGACCCCCAGTGGTGCTAATGGTAAAGAACCTGCCTGCCAATGCAGAAGACAGATGTAAGAGATGTGGTTTCAATCCCTGGGTTGGAAAGACCCCCCGGAGAAGGGAATGGCCACCCACTCCAGTATTCTTGCCTGGAGAATCCCATGGACAGAGGAGCCTGGGGGGCTACAGTCCATGGGGGTTGCAAAGATTCAGACACAACTGAAGCCACTGAGCACACCCCACAACAGTTGGAATAATCCACCCACTCGTTAGCCTATGAAATCACCCAGCCCATAAAAGCTAACCACACCACATTTTGAGGCCACTCTCACTTTCTGAGATGGAGTATGTTTCTCTCTAAATAAATCCACTTCTTACCTATCACTTTGTCTCTCACTGAATTCTTTCTGAGATAAGATATCAAGAACCTGAGCTTTGTTAGGTTGTGAAACCAGGTAGGTAATCTCAGTTGGAAGACCATGGGTTTTGTCCCATGGGTTCAAGTCCCAATCTGAGGTGAACGGTGTCATCTCCATGGGGTTTTTTCAAGGAAACTGATGGCTGTCTAAAATTATGCTGCTGTGAGATGGCTGAACAAGGAACTTGGTGCTTGTCTTGTGAGAGAATCCATTCTCTTGTGAGAGTATCCATTCTCTTGTGAGAGTATCCATTCTCTTGTGAGAGAATCCATTCCCGGAACATGAGTCAAGGTCAAGTTGTTCTATGCCTTTATTGTGCAGATGAGGAAACTGAGACAGCCATTTCTACTCTCATTCTCCCTGATGAACGGTGAGCTGCCTTGAGGCTGTGATTTTAGGGACACCAAGACCCCAGGAAATCCCCGTTATCTTCTTGCTGATTTGAAGCTGTCTTTGACCCCCCAAACCCTGCTACTTCCTACTCCTGAAGTTTCTGAATGGGGATCTTGAAATAAATTAGGCCTCCATCTACAGCATGCTATGTCCAAAGGGAAACACAGAATACCCAGCAAAGGGCTAGAGGGGACATTTATCCAAATGACCATCTTCCAATCAAGGGTTCGATCTCCACCCAGGGTTCACAACTGGATTCCAGGATTTTCTGTCATTATAACAATAAACCTGTCTGTTTCGATTTTATCCCTTAAAACGCAACAATCAAAATTGTCAGTCAAGGGACTTCCCTGGTGGTCCAGTGGTTAAGACTCCACGCTGCCAATTCAAGGCGTGTGGGTTCAATCCCTGTTTGGGGAACTAAGATCCAATATGCTACGTGGTGCAGCAAAAGAAAAAGAAATTAATTAAAAATTTTTTCAGTCAAATGTGGGAGTTTTTTTTCTTTAAAGCAGAATGCTTCAAGAGCCTTTAGGCTGGCCAGGGAGTCCTGTGCAGAGGTCAGCAGAGGCCAACTGGACATGAGGTCAAACACCAGGCAGAGGTCGAACACCAGGCCCTCTCACCCTGGGACGTGGAAATGTGAGAGCAACGTAAAGGGAGGCAATCCTGGAAAATGTACCTTCAGACCATCTCAGCCAGGTCTAGAAACTGCGTTCATCTGAAAAAAATTCTAAAGGAACTTATCAAGAAGTCTCCACAACTTCAAGAGTCATTTTCTAAAGAGGAAAGAGAGTAACTGTTCTGTCCAACTGACTTTTTATACTTATTAGAAATAAAAAACATCTACGGCCCAAAGTGTCTTATTTAGTAGAGGCAGGCTTGCAAACCCTCTCTCTTATCATGTTTTGGAAACAGGACACAATTTACTTTTAAGAACAATTTTAAGAGAAATTTCAGGCATGTTAAATGTCAGGTCTTAAAATCAGTGTATGCCTATTTCTAATGCTGCAATGTATTGTTAAATTTTGGATCCCATTAAATATGCAATTAGGTCCCAAATCTAAACATGATATCAAATGTCAATTTTTAATCTAGTTGCTAACAAATCAAGCTTTTTCGCTTTGTAAAACATCATTTGTCACAAATTAGAGAAAGATCTAAATTTGCCTGTTTTTATATTATGAATATTAGTTTCCATTTTGGAGAAGGAAATGGCAACCCACTCCAGTACTCTTGCCTGGAAAATCCCGTGGACGGAGGAGGCTGGTGGGCTGCCATCTATTGGGTCGCGAAGAGTCGGACACGACTAAAGCAACTTAGCAGCAGCAGCAGCAGCAGTTTCAATTTTATTTTAAATGGTTTTAAAACACAATTTTTATAATATCCTGCAAGCTGTGCTGCTGGAGAAGGAAATGGAAACCCACTCCAGTATTCTTGCCTGGAGAATCCCAGGGACGGAGGAGCCTGGTGGGCTGCCGTCTGTGGTGTTGTACAGAGTTGGACGCGACTGAAGCGACTTAGCAGCAGCAGCAGCCGTGTGCTGCACAGTCAAAAAGAAAAAAAAGTACACCGCTGGCACAGGTGCTCATGGGAAGGTGGCTGAGCTCACGTAGCAGGTCAGCCATGTGCGTGCCCATTCCACCTTGCCTGTTGCAGAATCCAAGAGGCTGTTACACCTTACTCACCAACATCCGTTTTATAAGGTAAAATGTACAGGGCATGATGTTTTGAAAGGACAGGTTCAAAACTGCACATTAAATTTGACCTAGTGGTTAAGAGCACAAACTCTGCCACCTACTGTGTGACCTTGAGCAAGAATCCCCTCATCTATAAAATGGAGATAATGGTCTCCATTGTGAGAATTAAATGAGATTAAAATATGTAAAATGTTTAGAGAAAGGCTTGATTTCTGCTGCTATTAATGCTTCCTTGTAGCATTGTTTAGTACTAGTATTATCCTGCTTTAATCACTCTTATTAAGATGACTAGGTCTTTTACAGCTTAGATTGTAAACAGGAGTCATCCCTTGTTTGTAGGACTTAGGACAATTTTCAGTTTCTGCCTAATGCTCTTAGGTGATTTCCTAATTTTTTTTTCCTAATTTTTTTTTTTTTTACAATGAACACATTTATTTCTATAACCAGAAAAAAAAAAGAATTTTAAATAAAAGAAAAAATTCAGTTCTTCCCCACAGAAAGCTCCCAGCCCTGCCTGGTCTCAGAGGAAGATCTGATCTTCAGTTTGCGACTGACTGAGTTTTGTGAACTGGTGCTCAGTTTGCAACTATCTTTCAACTGAAATGATCCCATTTTGCAGATGGATGAGAAAACTAAGGCACAGAAAAGAACATTTTGCCCAATGTTGCTCAGCCAATTGGTGATGGAGCTCGTACTAGAACACAGGTCTCCTGACTCCCCAGCAATGTGAAAAGAAATTCAAAGACCTGCTTCCTCTACAGACAGTGAGTTCTCCGTTACTAGAAGCAATCAAAAACCAAGGCTCACCTCCCAGAACAGCTACAGTAAAGATTCCCTCTGCATGCATGAAATGCCCTCTAAAGATTTCTCTAATGCTGTGATTCTATAATATAATGCTAGATTTACCAGACTTTAAAAAACCAATCATAATGACAACACCTCCTGACAAAGTGTAAAAATTTGGAAGAGAAGAAAAAGATCTCATTTACAGTGAAGAGAAAAGGAAAGAACTGTAATCATGGCAGAAATAAATCTTTTCAAGACAGAAAGCTCTGAAAGAAACATGATTAAATTCTGTGCTTCCTGCTCCACCCCTTTTCCTTCAGTGGCTTTGCATGTGTGTGGAAAGAATACTTAATGTGAGACCTACCCTCTTAACACCTACCCTCTTGACTACAGGTTCAATGATGTACAGCAGATCTTTAGAGCTTATTCATTTTGCTCGACTGAAATAGACAAGATGCAGAAACAGACTAAACACCCAATGACAGATTGGACATTGATGTCCAATGTCACACAATGACATTCCTCTGTCTGTCTGAATATATATGTTCACATACACACACACACATACATACACAAGAATATTATGCATCCTTTAAAAAGAAGGGGATACTGCCATCTGGGACAACATGCATGAAATTTAAAGACATTATGCTAAATGAGAGAAGTCAATCACAGAAAGACAAATACTGCCTGATTCCACTCACATGGGATATCTAAAATAGTCAAATCCATAGAGCCAATGGGTGGAACGTGGATAGGGAACCCAAAGAGGCAAACAGAAAATATAACATGGCTCCGTATCGCAATTATCTAAAAGGAAGGGGAGACTCAATCCTCTCTGCAGTTCGCTATTGGAGGGTATGTGCTTTCAAGAAATGTACGGTGCACCCTTCTCTCTTTAGAACCTTGAGCGGGAATGGCTGCCATCTTCTTTGCACAAAGTGTCCCTTTTCATGGTTACAGAAAGCAACACGGGGCACAGGTTTATGATTCCTCATTTTCAACTGAGGAAACAAATGCAGAGAAGTCAAACCACTTGCCTAAAGTCCAAAAGCCTTGACTCCCCAGTGATTACCTACTGGGCTCCACAGAGATGCCAAGGAGAGACCAGAGAGCTAGAGACAGCCTCCAAGGGTGAGGCCCCTTCATCTGAGAGAAGCCAGAGACCACTCACACTCAGCCACCCTCCAATCTGCCCTGGCTTCCCAAACCATTCAACCCCGCTGGCACTGGTATAGACAAACTAGAGCATCCGGTGCCAGGAAATCATAACAGAAACCATCCACAAAAAGTTCCGTCTCTGCTTCCTGGTCTTCTGGAAGCAAAAGAGACAAGGAAAGAAGGACCATTTGATAAAGAGGCCCTGACTCCTGGAGACCTTGAGCAGGGCTTCATGGATGTGGACAAGGAGGCAGTTTTAGGCAGATGCAGGGACACATCATAAAGTAATACGGAATCACAGTAAGGAAGCCATTTCTGCTTTAGGAGTCTCTGGTGTTGTTTTTAAGTATATTATGATATGCTTCAGTTCAGTCCAGTTCAGTTGCTCAGTCGTGTCCAACTCTGCGACCCCATGGACCGTAGCACGCCAGGCCTCCCTGTCCATCACCAACTCCCAGAGTTCACTCAAACTCATGTCCATTGAGTCTGTGATACCATCCAACCATCTCCTCCTCTGTCGCCCCCCTCCTCCTCCTGCTCTCAATCTTTCCCAGCATCAGGGTCTTTTCCAATGAGTCAGCTCTTTGCATCAGGTGGCCAAAGTATTGGAGCTTCAGCTTCAACATCAGTCCTTCCAATGAACACTCAGGACTGATCTCCTTTAGGATAGACTGGCTGGATCTCCTTGCAGTCCAAGGGACTCTCAAGAGTCTTGTCCAACACCACAGTTCAAAAGCATCAATTCTTCGGCACTCAGCTTCCTTTATAGTCCAACTCTAACACCCATACATGATATGTTTAAGATACACAAAAAGGTGTAAGAAATACTACCCAGTCACACAGGTATCTATTATCCTACTTAAGAAATCAAACTTTATTAGTATAGCTGAAGTCCCCTGCCCCTGCCCCCAGTTCATCACTCTAACCTTACCTCCACCGCCAAATGAACTGCTCTCCTGAACTTGGTGTCTATCATCACATGCACTTCTTCATACTTTACTATATACACTTGTGCCCCAATAGGATAAATACAGATATATAAAAAAGAGATTTATTTTGAAGGATTGACTCATTGAAATATGGCAAGTGACAAGTCCCTCCATCTGCCATCTGTAAGCAGGAGGCCCTGGAAAGCCATCAGGGTAGTGCTGATCCAAACCAGAAGGCCTGAGAACCAGGACAGACAACAGTGCCCCTCAGTCCAAGTTTGACGGCCTGAGAACCAGGAACACTGATGTCAAGGACAGGAGAAGACGGATGTCCCAGCTCAAGCAGAGTAAATTCTCCTTTCCTCCGCCTTTTTATTCTCTTCTGGCCCTCAGTGGATTAGATGATGCCACCCACTCTGGTGAGCACGCTTCTTTATTCAGTCTGCTACTTCCCTGGTGGCGCAATGGTAAAGAACCCAACTCATACAGACAAGTTCTTCAACTTATTTCTTCACTCAGCCTCATGTTGGTGGAACTCATCCATGTTGACAGATGTCACTTTAGTGGAGTCACTCTCATTTCCTTAGAGAAGTTGGCCCATGTGTCAAATCCGCTAGCCATGTTTTCATACCATTATCGGAACACATCACGCTGTTCATACAAGTATTGTCTATAAATGCTTCCCCTACAACAGCAGGGTTGAATAGCTATGATAGAGACTGCATGCCCTTCGAAGCCTAACACATTTTCTATCTGGCCCTTTACAGAAAAGGTTCGCTGACCCCTTCTGCAGAGTATTCCATTATGACAATTACTCAGCTAATTTATTCACTGTTTTATGGTTGGAGACTCAGGGTGTTTCAATTCGATGCTATTGTACACTGTGGTCAGGAATTGTCTTGCACACACGTGTGAACTCACATGAGAGTTTTTCCAGTTTCCATCTAAGGATGGAATAACTAGGCCGAAGGGTTTATGCATGTTACACTTTTCTGAAAATTCACAATTTTTTTTTCTCCTAATTGCTTTTACTAATTTATACTCCCAGCAGCGATGTAAAACAATTCTGTGGCACCAAATTCTCCACAACATTTGGTACTGGGGCACACTGCTGTTGTTGTTCATCTGATGGGTATGAAAGAGCATCTTATTACAGTTTTCATTTGCATTTTTTTTCTGATGACTTGTGAGCTTGAACTGTATTTGCTTATCAGCTGTTTGTGTTCTTCCCTAGTTTGCCCATTCATGCCTTTGGCCCACTTTTGCACAATGGTGTTTGTTTTCTAGCTGATTTACAGCAGTTCTTTCCACATTCTCCTGTCCTTTATTCGTAATATTATTGCAAGCATCTCCTCCTAAGCAGTTGGTTGCTCACTTTCAAAGGTGTCTTTTAATAATAGAGGTTTAAAATAAATATTTGTTAATAAAAACTTTTGACCTTTTTTATGGCTTGGGCTTTTGTGCCTTGTAGCATAAGCATACGTGTGTGTGTGTGTGTGTGTGTGTGTGTATATATATATGTATGTGTGTGTGTGTGAGTATGTATGTGTGTGTGTATATATATATATGTGCTTGTGTATATGCATACATATATATATATGTATGTATATGTATACACACACACACACACACAGGGGCTTCCCTGGTGGCTCAGTGGTAAATAATCTTCCTACAATAAATACTGTAGGTTTGGTTCCAGACCACCTCAATAAAGTGAATATCACAGTAAAGTGAGTCACACAAATATTTTGGTTTTCCAGTGTACCTAAAAGTTATGTTTACATTATACTATAGTCTATTACGTGTGTGATACCATTATGTCTGAAAATGTATATATATATATATGTATACATTCCTTAATTTAAAAATGCTTTATTGCTAAAAAAAAAAAAGTTAACTGAGCCATCATCAAATCATAATCTTTTTGCAAAATAGCATCAAAGATGACAAACAAGACAACAAATATAAATAATAATGAAAACATTTGAAATATTGTGAGAATTATCAAAATGTGACAGACACAAAATAAGCAAATGCTGTTGGATAAATGGTGCCAATAGACTTGCTCAGCACAGGGTTGCCCCAAATCTTCAATTGTAAAAAACACAACATCTGCAAAGCTAATGCACGATAAAATGAGGTTCGCCAGTATGCATGTTTAACTTAAGGAAACAAAGACAAAATGTTTTCTAAAATTATTATCCCAACAGGGCAATGTCCCAGAGATCTTAAGGCCCAAGATCCACTCTGATACTAGATATTTTCACACTTTTAATTTTGCCAATTAAGTGGATAAAATTAATCTCATTGCAACTTTAATTTGCATTTCCAAGATCACTGATGTTAAAGAAAGGTGAAATATCTCCACATATATATGGGCCTACTATGTAGTCTTATATGAAGACTGTTAGTTCATGTCCTTTATTACCCATTTTAATTTGGTAGTTTGTAGTTTCCTTTTTGATTCATAAGCTCTATTTTATATTCTTGATACTAAATCATTTTAGGCTGTGCATACTGCAAATATCTTCCCCCAGTTTATAACTTGTCTTGTCATTTGCTTTAAGATGTCTGTTGAAAAACCAAAGTTTGCAGTTTTAATAAAGTCATGTTACCAATCCTTTTTTAATACTCAGTGCATTTTGTATCTTGTTGAGAAATCTTTTTCTACCCCTAAGGATACCCAAGGTAAACTATTGCATAGGTACAACAGGAGACAGTACAAAAATGCTTATCACAGCATCATTCATAAAAGCAAACATCCTAAAAACAACCAAATGCCTATCACTGGGAGAGCAAATAAAATGGGAGATATTCACACATGAAATATTATAAAACAATCAAAGTAACTACCATGCAACATAATTATATGGAAAAATCTTAGCAATATAATATAAAATAAAGTAATTCCAGAAGATTGAAAACAGCATGATACCTTTTTAGAAAGTTAAAAACAATTAGATAAAAACATACACTTTTAGGAAAAACTGATTGGAATAAAACTATATAAAGAGAAAATAAACAGAATAACAGGCATGTGGTTCAGAATGACGGTTTCCTTGGGAAACAGAGACAAGGGGATGGGAGGCAGGGGGTACCCTTTCAGGTGTAGGCTATTATCTCAAGGCCCTGGTTTTTGTTTCAGGTGCTGGTTTCACAGGTGCTTACTGCATTATTAATAATAGCTGAAGGTAACAAAAGCAAACTGGAACAAGAACGATAAACCAAGGATTATGATTAATCCAATTTTGTGCACTCAAATTAAAAAAAGTTATTTCCTACACTGAGCTCATGAAGATATCCTTCTAAATCATCACTAACGGCTTTTTAAGTTTTGTATCTTATGTGTTTAATTCACCTGGAATCTATTTTTTTGTATGAGTTGCTAATCTGATTGTTTTGGGTATGAATAATTAATTGCCCCCACGTCATTCATTGGTCTGCTGTGCCATCTCTGACACTAGTAGGTTTGTGTAGGTGCTTGTCTGTATGCTCTCTTCTGTTCTGTTTATTTATCTGGCCCCATAAGAATATAATACTTTCTTAATTACTGTAGCTTTATAACAAGTCTTGGTGTCTGACAGAGTGAATATTCACCTTATTCTTCTCCAAGTGTCCAAAAGCTGTTCTTTGCCCTTTGTCATCCTATATCCAATTTAGAATAAGCCCAAGGAGTTCCACAAATACCTTGTTAGGAGTTTTATTGGAACTGTTACTAAATTTATAAGCTAATTTGGGAAGAACCAACATCTTTTCAATGTAGAGTTCATATTATCCTTGAACATGGTATAGCTCTCTGGTCATTTAGGTTTTCTTTCAGTGTTATTTTGTTTCCTAGATCTAATACAGCTTCCATTACATTTACTCCTAGACGCGCCACTTCCATGCTGCTATTGTAAGTTGTGTTTTAATGGCTTCTTGCTAATGGGTAGGATACAATTGATTTGGGGATATTGATCTTATATCCAACAAACTTAATGAATTCTCATTAACTCTAGCTATGATCTTTAAGGACTCTTGGGTTTTCTTTATAGATAATCATGACTGTCCATAAAAATGGTAGTCTTGTTTCTTTTTTCCAATCCTTATGCCTTCTGTATCATATTCTTCGTTTACTCTACTGGTTTAGACTGCCAATATAATAGTGAAAAGAAAAGGTTAAAAAAAGACATCCTTGTTATCTTCTTAACTTTACAATAAATGCATATTTATTTATTAAGTATGGGTTTAAAAAAAAACAGATTTTTACATATACACTTTGTCGGTTTAAAGAAGCTCCCCATCACAGTGGCTGTAGAAGCACAGAAGAGGGTGCGACTGCAGGTCCCAACTTGCCAAACTTATAGCTGTCATCCCAGGATAATCAGCCATGGGGCCCCCTTTCATCCTCAAAAGGGTTTTAGTTTGGACAATGAATTATATTCTCCCTCTAATAGAGGGGGTGATAGGTTATGGTGATGCTAGTGAGGCAATCTGACCTATGATTATAAGACAAACAAGAGGACTTGACAGCCTGGAGTTTCTGGAATGTTCTTTGCCTAACTGGGAAGCTTCCAACCTCATGTAACAAAGCAATCACTATCTACTCCTCCCCTCTGCAAATTCATGAGGCGACATGCTCCAGGGACAGCCCCGACATCACCCAATTTGCCCCACAACAAGCAAGAAACACACACAAAATAGAGCAATTATCTTATCAAAACCCAGAGCGATCGGCAATCTGAGAATGAAGCTGACAACAACCTGGCCTGTCACATGCTCTATTTTGTCACTTACATCCCCAATATAAATGCAAAAATGTGAAAACCAGGCAGAAGATTAAGTGGCAATGGATCCATTCTGATGCTGGGCTTGAGCTACTTACTGAGACATAAATTATGCTGCTGTCACCATCACCCTTCCTATTTGCAAATAAATGTTGTCATCTAATTGTGCAAGACTTGGAGACTGGTTAACAAATTTCTCAGAGGAAGGGCCCAGTGGCAGCCTGGATTCCCTAGATGCCCTGACTCCATCTCTTTACTTGGGTCATCTCTCCAAAATGCAGGTCTTTTTGTTTTGCACAACGGGCACTGTTACCCCATTTTCCCGTCCTTTATTGGAGATTAAACCACAAAGACATGATGGACTTCTTGACTAATTCCCTTAAAGAATCATTAAGGATGAGAGATGGAGAGGAGGAAGCCTCTGAAATAAGTGAAGGGAAGTGTCTTTCTTGATACAAGAGGGATCACCAAGCAGAACAGCCAAGGATGGGCTGAGAGATACAGCAGAAAGCATCTTCTCGTCTTGACTGGGCCAGAAAGAGGAGTAAGATAAAGACATAGGGAAAAGCCTGGGAACAAAGCCTGGAGTTCCTGGTACACTGGGAGGTGTGTTTCTGAGTCTGTGGACACCCCATTTGCTACCTGTGCCCAGGACATTTCAGGAATGCCAACAGCAGTAAGGGCAAAGCGGCAGGGACTCTGGCTGGGTTCCAGCGCACATATTTATCCATTTTCCAGTAAGTAGCTACTGGGACCTGGCTTAGTTTGGATTCTCCCAGAAGCAGACCCTCAGATAAGAATTCAAGTGCTAGCCATCTATTTGGGAAGTGAAGTAAACATCCGGACAGGAGCACAAAAGTTAGTGAAGAAAAGGAAGGTGGCCAAGAAGGGATGAGTTATCAAGTTCCCCCTATGGTGACCTCAGAAACTCACTGTATAGCCTGTGCCTTAGACTTGACTTATCCCTCCAAAGAGGGGAAGAAGCTAGGGTATGGGGTATTTTACACACTCAGCTGTTGACTGATGGCTGCTTTTCTTGTGGTGTTAATTTTCCCACTTCTGGTCTTCCATTCTGGGACAAGGTAGGCTTCAGCAAACTCAGAAAGTCTTTAGGCAAAGAAATGCAGAAACTGGCAGCTGGGAAGCAGACCAAGTGACCTTTAAATGATAAGCATTAGGAGATAAGGGCAGGGTTTCAATGTCCACTTCCAGTTCCTACTCTGCACTGAGAACCTGCTACATGCCGTAGCTACACTCACCAACAAGTGAGAAACGGTCCCTGACCACGTGACACTTGTTGGAGGCAAAGAGCAGGCCACCTGTCCCTGTGCCTCTTCCCTCCTCTTCCCAGGGTAGCCTGGAACTTCCAAAACCTGTCCCTGGTGGTTCACCAGGACGCACCTCTACCTTCTCTGAGTCCCTGACTTCTGCCCTGTCCTTGGTCTTCACCTCCATCCCTCCCTCTCTCTGTCCCTCTCACCCAGGCTCTGAAATGTCTCCTTTCCCCTCATGTGCAGTATCTGAATATAGTAACTGTGATGAATGAGACCATTTGTTAAGCATATACTGTACACTCACCCCTGGGTTAAGGGACTTATGATTATTATCTCATCTATCTGCCAAGCAACCGTGACCTCATGCTTGTGTTCCCAACCTTGTTCCTGCTTCATCCCACCTGCCTGGTGGGATGGGACCTCCTTGGAAAGCACCATGACCTAACTCAAGTGTCCACAAGCCTCTGCGCTTTGCATTTGGCCAACTACCTAGTCCTCTACCTAGGTGAGCAGGGCTGTGTTTGCCCCGACCTGCCTCCCTGATCTGTAGTCAAGGTCCCAACACACCCTCCATGCCCCCAGGAGGCCCCGCTGGTCCACTCCAGTGAGGAGCAGCCCATCTCCCAAGGGTGAGCCATGCTCAGCATCCTCCCAGGTTAGGATCTCCAGAGGCCGTTATTCTTAGTTACTTCAGACAAATGCCAAATTTTGCCTCCCTTGTCTCTCTTCTCCTACTTTTGCAGCCTGCAAATAGGGAATTGGACTGAATCAGTAGTTCTCAAACTGCAGTCCAATAAGTCATGATTCTCCTTCTCAGGGATTAATGCATTATCTTGTCTCTGATGATGTATTTTCATGGTGTTTCCTAGACACATCGCCCTGATGATAAAGAAGCAGTTTTGTGGTGGGGATTCGAGTGCAGTGGCAAGGCAGTAGGAGACAATTTGAGGTGGGGGATATGTTTGGCTGCCCCCTCATCTGCTGGTGCATCAAAGGAGCTCAGATTCAGAGCCTGGGAAATTTAGGCCAAGAAGGGTCAATGGCAACAAAAGGAAAGATAATCGCTCTTTATTGGGGGGTGACGGGAAGACAGCAAAAAGGAAGGCCAACCTGCTTATCTGGCATTCTGGCAGGATGGCAGACCACCAATACAGACACTTCAAAAGATCCCTGGCTCAGCTCCCCAGCCCCTCCCCCGAGGTTCCTGCAGCAAATACATCTCCTCATTTCCCTGCACTTTTGAAGTCAAAGTGTGGTCTGGTTAATTAGATGTTAGTGGGGGCCTGGGGGCGCTGGAATCCAAACTCAATAAATTTCATTTCTGAAAGACAAAGAGGTCAAGTGCATATTAAACTTGAGCGCTCACGGAGCTCTGCCGGGCCATTTATTCAGCCGGACTCCTCACGGTTTCAGCAGAGAGAGCGCCAGGCGGCTTTTGGGAGGCTGGCTGGGTGCGGAGGCAGGCCTGGAAGTGTGCCCATCTGACATTGTAGAAGAAGGGGGTGGGGGTGGGGAGAAAGTCATTCAAATGTTTTCAACAGAAATAGCTCAGTCCCGCAGTCAGAATTTGAAATTTCTGCCAATTTCCAACTCCTTTCATGAGATGAGCCCAGTAAACAGCCTGGCCCTTTCTTTAGCCTCCTGCTGAAATGGACCCCTCCCCACAGCTTGGCTGTCTCCTGCAGGGAGGTCAGTACTGGACACAGCCCCCTCTAAGCACAGAGGGATTGGACGCTGCCCCTCACCACACTCTGCTGTTTCCCAAGTTATCTCAGAGCTAGGGCTACAGATCTGGAATTTCTCCTGCCTGTCCTTCTCTCCCCATCTCTCTGACCTGACCCACAAGGGAACAGGCACATGCAACTCCCTAGTTCAGGGCCTGCAGGCCTCTGTGCTGGAGGAAAACCAGTAACCACCAAATGTCCATGTGGCGAAAGCTCTTGCTACTGGCAATAAGCCTGGGATATGGCAGGCCGCGGAGGCAGACACCCAAGGTCAATCCTGGTACCTCTGCTTCTCAGCTTCGATGCTTGGGCTGTAGCTACAACTTTTTCATTTTCCTTCATGGGGGAGCCTCACCTGCTGCCTGGGTCAAGATTCTGATCAGCATTCAGCCAGCTTCGTGAAAAGAAGAGAGACTTTCTCAGCAACGACTAACTTGGCTAGAAACCTGTCCCACACATGCAGAGTTCAAGGCTGAATTCTTAGGAGGGCATTTTGCAATCTCTCTGTTGTTTTGTTTTGTTTTCTTCCTTCCTTTAGTGTGTTTTGATTGGGGAACGAAGGTGTTAGTCACGCATGAGGTGTCCGCATTTAGAAAATTACTGACTTGACAGTTTAATTACATTTGGAGGCCACTAAATAGGATTGTTTCCCTTTATTTAGACAGCCTGGATCTTCTTAGTCATGATTTGGGAATGTGATAATCCAAGTGTTGCTTTATCTTGAAAACTTACCAAACCACCCCAGCAACCTCTCCAAGCAACGAAATGTCATGGTGAGAAACTCTAGTTTGGATGTTCCTAAAAACCCCTATTTAAGACTTCTTTGTCTGGCAAAACCCACCATCGCGCGTTGCAGAGCTGGGTGGGTGGGAACGTCTCTGATTATGGCTCTCCTGTTCTATTTCTGCGGCATGAAGTCGCTGGGCTGCAATCCACCTTCATCCCTGCACCCTGGGTTCTCCACACAGAACTGCTGTTTTTGAGAGAGGCCATTCTGGGGTCTTTTTTTTTTTCCTTTTCAACTTTATACCAAGAAGCAGTCTACTGTGGTAGAAACTGTTCTGCTGAACCAACCTAGCAGCCTGGATTCAAGGCTTGCATTTACCACCAGCATCATTAAAAATTCAGATTTCCCAAGGTAGAAAAATCTCTATGAGTTGTTTCTAATTTAATCACCTAAATTTTTTAATTAAGAAATTTGGAGACGCCATACCCGATGATCAACTTGGTGGATTCCATCTGCCTGCTTTTTTGCTTTCTAAAAATAATTTGCCAGGAACTTCAGAGCTGTGCCTGAGAGGCAGGCAAGCAAATCAGTTTCGGAGGAGTTTCTCAGACAAAGATCTTCCTTGGCCTAGTGGGAGGGGTCAGCCCTCTAGAGGAGTGGGTCAGTCCTCTAGAGGAATGGGAGTCCAGAAACTTGGAAGGCAGGAGAGATGGCTCAAGTTCAAAGAGTCCCCTTCCCAAAGGAATCCCAAGACTCCCACTGACAGCCCCATGAGATGTGGCTCAGAGCCTAGATCAAGCCTTTTCTGACACTGGAGAGGCCCTTTTCCACCAGCCCGCCCACCAGGACAGAGACTTCTCTCAGGGTAAGTAAAGCTGGGCACTCAGCTACGTGGGGGTACTCACCCCAGACAGAATCCTTTGGTATTTCCACAGACTGTCCCAGGAAGCTTTGTCTTGAATAAATCTGATTTTCTATACTAGTTGGGAGAGTTCAATATAGTATCCTGTCCCCAAATAGAAAGTCAGCCTCTCCTAGGCCAGGGCACCATGGTAGTGCTCAACCAACTGCAAATACGTGTCAGAGCTCCAGCCGCATTCTCAGCAGAGCCCCCAGCCTTCAGCTCCCATCTTTGCCCCTTACCTCTCCTGTCTCCTCATCCATCAGACCCTGATCCTCTGGCTTTTTTCATCCCTCTCTGTGGGCCACAGGAGACTGTGTGGGATGGTGAGGTTCTGGGAACCTGACCTCTGAATCTTCTAGGCCACAGCCACCATCCACCTCACCATAGCGCCCTGATGGGGATGTGAGCTCAGTGGTCAGAGATAACAAACAGGTGCTGTGTATTTGCCCCACATTTCCTGCAGGCTCCTAATGAACCAGACTGGGTCATTAGGACGGAAACCTTTAATTAAGTTAGAGGCAACAGGTATGGTTACTTTTCCCCTTTCCCCTCGACTCCCCTCACTCCCCAACTCAGATATCAGCCCTCTAAATGTCCATGACCTGGAAAAGGGGGGCCAGGAAGGTAGGAGAAAGAAGGCATTTTTCCTAAGCAGCACCCAAACCGAAACGTTCTACTATTTCTCTCATCCCATTCAATGACCCTAGATGCTTCTGGCGAGATAATACTTTGCAATTCATTTCTTTTCTACCAAAACATTATTTTATTAAATTGCTCTTCAAAAAATGGTTGCACTCCTGCCAACTGTAACAAAGTAACTGGTATCAGACTAGCCCCTAGCCCTCTTGCTGTCAATGACTAGAAAACTGTACAAAATATATGAGCCAACTGCTTTCAGATATTGGATAACAAAAGGAGGGAAATGAAGGAGGGCAGTAGGGGCCTCATGCTGCCCTGGCTGTCTGTGTGAACTTGCTGTCCAGACCCTGCAAGGAGATGGAGCCCAAACAGACCACGGACATCTCAACAAGCTGAGGACACGAAGACTGGAGTTCTGCTGAGCCAGCTGGAATCTGAGGGGTAAAATACTGGAGACGAGGGCGTGGCATAAAAAAAGGAACTTGAAACACACACATAAAGGTTTTCTTAATAAATCTTTGCTCAAATATTAAGCTGAGGGACGACGGAGCCTGGTGGGCTGCCGTCTATGGGGTCGCACAGAGTCGGGCACGACTGAAGCGACTTAGCATAGCATAGCATAGCACACAGGACAAGATGCCAAAAGGCTTGACTAAGAACAAGTTACTGAGGAATAGTGGTCTGAATGGAGATCCCACAGTGCTGGGAAACACAGCAGTTCCACCCACCCAGCATTAAGTCCCTGAAAATCCTGGCCATTCAGAGACTTTAGAGAGAATACATCTGACCACTCTCACCAAGTGGACCATTCTTTTGCTGTTGAGTCACTAAGTCATGCCCAACTCTTTGTGACCCCATGGACAGGCTTCCCTGTCCTTCACCATCTCCCAGAGTTTGCTTAAACTCATGTCTATTGAGTCGGTGATGCCATCCAACTATCTCATCCTCTATCATCCCCTTCTCCTCCTGCCTTCAATCTTTCCCAGCATCAGGGTCTTTTCTAAGGACTATTCTAAAACAGTCCTAAGAAAGATTTTTATAAGGCTTAAAAGAATTAAGCTGAGGTGTTTTGGGGTTTTTTTACATAAATTAACTACCAGAAAAAAACCTACACTCCTTAAAGGAAAATCACAAAATACAATGTGCCATCCATAATTTCCAATATACCAAAAATTACTAGTCATGTGAAGAATAAGTAACATGTGACCCATAATCAAGAGAAAAATATGTCTAAGGAAACAGACCAAGAATAATCGAAAGGTTGAAATTAGCTGACAAGTGTTTTGAAACAGCTATCAGAAATATGTTCAAAGATTTAAAGTAATTAGGGAATAGATTCAGAATTTTAGTAGAGATATGGAAACTCTTAAAAAGAATCAAAAAGAAATTTGAGAACTTCAAATTAAAATATGTGAATTGAAAAATTCAATGGATGGGCATAAAAGCAGATTGGACACTGTAGCAGAAAAACATCAGAGAACTTAGATGGGGTAATAGAAGCTATCCAAACTGAAGTACAGAGATTTAAGGAAAAAAAGAAAACAGCAGACACGTAGCGTCAACTGATCTTTGACAGAGGAGCACAGGCAATTCAATGGAAAAAGGAGCTTTGTCAACAAAAGCTGCTGAAACAAATGGATATCTACATGCAAAAAAAAACAAAAAAACAAAAAAAAAAAACCTGAATCTAAAGACAGACCAACATCTTTCACAAAAATTAACTCAAAACTATAAAACTTCTGGAAGATGGACTTCACTGGTGGTCCAGTGGTTCAGAATGCATCTGCCAAAAAACAAACAAACAAAAAAAGAATGCATCTGCCAACCCTGGGTACATGGGTTCGGTCCCTGATCTGGGAAGATTCCACATGTGGCGGAGCAACCAGCCTGCGCGCCAGAACTACTGAAGCCTGTGTGTATCTAGAACCCGTGCTTCGCAACAAGAGAAGCCACCACAATGAGAAACCCACACACAGCAATGAAGAGAATGCAGCCCCACTCGCTGCAACTAGAGGAAGCCTGCAAGTAGCCATAAATAAATAATAAAATACATAATTTCAAAATAAAACTCCTGGAAGGTAACAGGAGAAAATCTAGGTGATCTTGGGTTTAGCAATGACTTTTCAGAGACAGCACCAACAGCACCATTAAGGGGGGAAAAATCGCTAAATTGAACTTCATCACAATTTAAAACTTCTATTCTGCCAGCACAAACAAAAACCAAAACACTATTAAGAGAAGAAATACAAGCCACAGACTGGAATAAAATCACTGAAAACACATATCTAATAAAAGACTGGTATCTAAAATATACAAAGAACTCAAGAAAACAAACAACCTAATTTTTATAAAGATCTGTACAATTTACAAAATAAGATATGCAGATGATGAATAAACATATGAAAAGATGTGCAACATCAAATGTCATTCAGTTCAGTTCAGTCGCTCAGTCGTGTCCGACTCTTTGCGACCCCATGAATCGCAGCACCCCAGGCCTCCCTGTCCATCACCAACACCCGGAGTTCACTCAGACTCACATCCATCGAGTCAGTGATGCCATCCAGCCATCTCATCCTCTGTCATCCCCTTCTCCTCCTGCCCCCAATCCCTCCCAGCATCAGAGTCTTTTCCAATGAGTCAATTCTTCGCATGAGGTGGCCAAAGTACTGGAGTTTCAGCTTTAGCATCATTCCTTCCAAAGAAATCCCAGGGCTGATCTCCTTCAGAATGGACTGGTTGGATCTCCTTGCAGCCCAAGGGACTCTCAAGAGTCTTCTCCAACACCACAGTTCAAAAGCATCAATTCTTCAGCGCTCAGCATTCTTCACAGTCCAACTCTCACATCCATACATGACCACAGGAAAAACCATAGCCTTGACTAGAAGGACCTTTGTTGGCAAAGTAATGTCTCTGTTTTTTAATATGCTATCTAGGTTGATCATAACTTTCCTTCCAAGGAATAAGTGTCTTTTAATTTCATGGCTGCAATCACCATCTGCAGTGATTTGGAGCCCAAAAAATAAAGTCTGACACTGTTTCCCCATCTATTTCCCATGAAGTGATGGGACCAAATGTCATGATCTTCGTTTTCTGAAGGTTGAGCTTTAAGCCAACTTTTTCACTCTCCTCTTTCACTTTCATCAAGAGGCTTTTTAGTTCCTCTTCACTTTCTGCCATAAGGGCGGTGTCATCTGCATATCTGAGGTTATTGATATTGCTCCTGGCAATCTTGATTCCAGCTTGTGCTTCTTCCAGCCCAGTGTTTCTCATGATGTACTCTGCATATAAGTTAAATTCCATTTAAAAAAAAATGGAGGAAACAAATGCATATTGCTAAGTGAAAGAAGTCAATCTGAAAAGTCTGCATTCTATATGATTTTAACCATATGACATTCTGGAAAAGGCAAAACTATGGAGACAATAAAAAGATCAGTGTTTGCCAAGAATTTAGGGGGTGGGAGGGAGAGACGAGTTGCTGGAGCACAAGGAAATTATAGGATGAAGAAACTATTCTGTATGATATAATAATGGTAGATACATGTACATCCGTCAAAATCCATAGAATGTACAACACAAACAGTAAACCCTAACATAAGACTACAGACTGTGGATGATAATGACACATCAGTGTTGGTTTATCATTTGCAGAAATAAATCATTCAAATGTAAGATGTTACCAAGAGCAGAAACTTTAAGGTGTTAATAAGGGAGTGGATGAGAACTCTCTGTACTTTTCACTCAACTTTTCTTTAAACCTAAAACTGTTCCCTCTCAAGAAAAGCCTATTAATTTGTTTAAATAAACAAGACTTCCACGGCCTCTGGAATAAATCAGAAGTCAAAAGAAGAGGAGAGAGAGATTAGGGTTTACAAAAACAAACAAATAACAAAACAAAAACAAACAACAAAAATTAAAGAAGTAATAAAGCCAAAGACTGTCCAAAACTGATGAAAAATATCAATCCACAGATTCAAGATGGTCAACAAAATCCAAGTAGGATACACTTGAAGTGAAGTGAAGTAGAGCGAAAGTCATTCAGTTGTGTCCAACTCTTTGCGACCCCATGGACTATACAGTTCATGGAATTCTCCAGGCCAGAATACTGGAGTGGGTGGCCTTTTCCTTCTCCAGGGGCTCTTCCCACCCCAGGGATTGAAACCAGGTCTCCTGCGTTGCGGGCAGATTCTTTACCAACTGAGCTATCAGGGAAGCCCCCAGGATAAACTTAATGAAAACCAAATCTAAGCACATCCTGAAAACCAAAGAGAGAGAAAATCTTTAAAAAGAGCCAAAGGTGGGGTGGGACACATTACAGAGAAGGAAATTATATGATTTATCACTGACTCCTCATCTGCAACAATGCAAATCTGAAAATAATGGAGCATCTTTAAAGTGGAAAAAAAACTGTTAACTATAATTCTAAATTCAGTGGAAACAGCTTTAAAATGAAGGTACAAAAAGCATTTTTAAGTAAACAAAAACTTTAAAATTTTATCACCAGTAGACTTGAACACCAAAATAAATCCTTTTTTTCTTTAGAAAGTTATTCAGGCTAAGTGAAAATCTCTCTAAAATTCAACAATGTTACAAAACCAACAATGTATTTCAACAATATATACACCTAAAAATAAAATATATGAAAACAGTAGCAGAAAGAATAGGATGGATGTACACTACTGCAAGGTTTTATTATTCAATAAGTGGTTATTTTATAAGTGATATAGTATTAGCAAATAAGTATAGATAAAAATTCACTATAAAAGATAAAATGTAATATCAAAAAATGCCCAATAAGGACTTCCCTGGCAGTCCAGTAAGACTCATTGCTTCCATGGCAGGGTTCACTGGTTCAATCCTTGGTTGAGGAACTAAGATCCCACATCCCACAGTGTGGCAAAAAAAAAAAAAAAAGCCCAATTAATCAAAAAAAAAAAAAAAAACAGGAAAGAAGGAAAAGAATAACTAAGACAAACAGAAAACAACTGGAAAGATGCTACCAAATACATAATACAAATAACCATGTTAAACGTAAAGGGTGAGATTTTCAGATTAGATTTTTTTTTTTTAGGCAAAATGCAATTACAACTCTTTGTAAGAGATTTACTTTAAATATGAAAAAAAGATAAATGACACGTAAAAAGATGAAAAAATATATACCATGCAATGACACAAATTTATCAATATCAGAAATGAAATAGAAGACATCACTATCTACGCTGCAACAGAAAAAAGAAGGGAATATACTAAACAATTTATGCCTCTAAATTTGATGATTTAATGAAATTAACAAATTTCTTATAAAACAGAAATGACCAAAACTGACACAAGAGGAAACACAAAATAAAACTAGCCCCATGGCTACTAAAGAAACTGAATTTATTATCAAAACCTTCCCACATAGAAAACCCCGGATGCAAAATGCTTCACTGATGAATCATATAAAAACACTTAAGAAAGAATAATTTTATGTAATTATATGTAAACTCTTCTATATAGCAATTCTATATAAACTCTTCTAGAAAACAGGGGAATAAAACACTAACAAACTCATTTGTAAGACCAACATGGCTGTGATACTAAAACCATTCTAAAGGAGAAGTGTAAGAAAACCACAAACCAACATCCCTCATGAACATAGATACAAAAATCCTTAACAAAATGTAAGCAAATTGAAATATATATATATATATATATATATATATATATATGCTGTGCTAAGTTGCTTTAGGCATGTCCGACTCTTTGTGACCCTATGGACTGCAGCTCACCAGGCTCCTTTGTCCATGGGATTCTCCAGGAAGGAATACTAAGGTGGGTTGCCATTCCCTTCTCCAGGGGATCTTCCCAACCCAGGGATCGAATCCACATTTCTTACTTCTGCATTGGCACGCAGGTTCTTTACCATCAGTACCACCTGGGAAGCCCCATATATATGTCTGTGTGTGTATATATTAATACATCAGGATCAAATAGGTTTATCTGAAGATGACAAGATTGATTTAACATTCAAATATCAATCAATGTGATGTGGCATATTAACAGCCTAAGGAGAAACTGCGTATAAGTATCTTAATAGAAGCAGAAAAGGTACTTGACAATATCCAGTAGTTATTCCTCGTAAAGGTGCTCAGCAAACTTGGAATAACAATGAGCCTGGCTCAATCCGACAAAAGGCTTCCCACAGTATCCTTGCAGTTAATGTCATCCTTAATGGTGAAAGACTGAATACTTTCTCCCTAAGGTAGAGAACAAGGCAAGGATGTCTACTCTCACCACTTCAACATTTTATTGGATGTCTGAATCAGTGCATCAAAGCAGGGAAAGGTGGGGGAGGGGTATATAGACTGGAAAAGAAGGAATAAAACTGTTTATGTGTAGGTAATATAGTTACATGTGTAGAAAATCCTAAGGAAGCCGAGGAAAAAAAAAAACAGAACTAAAAAGTGAGTTTGGCAAAGCTGCAGAATACAGCCTCAACATAAAATAATCAATTGAATTTCCATAATCTAGCAAAAACAATTTGAAATTATAATTTTTAAAGTAGTGTTTATAAGAGCATCAAAAAAAAACATAAGGATGAAATATCCTTATGAGGATTATGTATTATGAAATACATAAGAATAAATTTAACCAAATATATGCAAGAACTGTACCCAAAACTTTGATGAGAGCCAGAATAAAACAATTTTGAAAAAGAAAACAGTTGAAAGACTTACACTACCTGGTTTCAAAACTTACTATACAGCTATATTAATCAAGAAAATGTGGTATTGATGTACATAGCTAGAACCAGGCAGTCTGCATTTAAGAACATGAAAAAGTGCTCAACATGATGAATCATTAGAAAAAGATAAATTAAAACTATAAGGAGATACTGCTATATACTCAATAGACTAATATAAAACTAACAATATCAAACTTCCAGGAAAGGATGTAAAGCAATCTGACCTCTCATACACTGCTGATGGGAGTGTAAAATGTTACAAACAGTTTGGAAAACTCTTTGTCAGTTTCTTATAAAATTAAGTATATGCCTATACACCTACCTTTGACCTGGCAATTCTAATTCCAGGTATTTATTTATCCAAGAGAAACGCAAACTTATGTCCACAGTGGGGGAAAAAAAGACACTTATACAAGAACGTTCATAACAACTTATTCATAAGAGTCAATCCAAATGTTCATCAACAGGAGAATGGATAAACAAACTGTGATATATCCATACAGTGGAATACTACTCAGTAATAAAAAGAAGCCAACTACTGATACATGCAGCAAAGTAGATGAGTCTCAAAAACACTGTGCTGAGTAAAAGCCATGCACACACAAAAAGAATTTGCAATGCTAAATTCCATTCACAGAGAGTCGTAGAACAGGAGAAGCTAATCTATGGTGAAAGAAATTGGAACAGCGGTTGCTTCTGGTAGAGGGGCTAAGCAGGGAATGGCAGTGATGTGGGGGCACACAGCGGCTCCCTGGCGCGACGGAGGTGTCCTATGCCATGAGAAGGGTCTGGGTTACGTGGGTGGAAGCATTTGTCAAACCTGATGGAGCTGCACAGTTAAGATATCACTGTGCATGCCTGCACCAAACGAAGCATTCTCTATGCAAATTACACTTCCATTTTTTTAAGTATTTTTTAAAGCCTCAAAAGCAAATGCTCAACACTTCCTGTGAAATAACACAGGATATTAAGAGGACACCCCAACTTCATTTTTCCCCTTGCATGGGCCACCTCTCATGTAATGAATGCTAACAGCAAGGGTGTCCTTCCACACCCCTCTCCATGCTTCTAAGACTCAAACGGTCAAATGTACATGCATATAGGAACGGGTGAGACATCAGTTCGTTTGCTTTTTAATAAGACTTTCCTAGGGCGTCAGACGGAGAAGGCACTGGCAACCCACTCCAGTACTCTTGCCTGGAAAATCCCATGGACGGAGGAGCCTAGTAGGCTGCAGTCCATGGGGTCACGAAGAGTCGGACACGACTGAGCGACTTCACTTTCACTTTTCACTTTCATGCATTGGAGAAGGAAATGGCAACCCACTCCAGTGTTCTTGCCTGGAGAATCACAGGGGTGGCCGAGCCTAGTGGGCTGCCGTCTATGGGGTCACACAGAGTCGGACACAATTGAAGCGACTTAGCAGCAGCAGCAGCAGGGCATCAGAGGATGAGATGGGTGGACGGCATCACCGATGGACTGGACATGAACTTGGGCAAACTTTGGGAGATGGTGAGAGACAGAGAGGCCTGGCATGCTGCAGTCCACAAGGTCACAAAGAGCTGGACACGACTGGGTGGCTGAGCAATGCACGTGTCTTCCGCTGCTTGCTTCTATCATCTAACCATACCTCAGGTCATAGCTACGCAACATCCCATTCTGTGGACAAGCCATGATTTATCCACCTACTCATGAATCTTTACTCTCTCCACCCCAATAATGGGCCGTCAGGCTCATCCCAGCTTTTGATATTACAAACAATGCTGCAAAAAATGCCTTCATCATATACCTAATCTCCCTGGTGCTTGTGTTTCTATAGGAGAATTTCCCAAAGAGGGAACAGTGAATAACAAAAGATAAGTGAGTTATTTGTTTTAATGGATACTGATGATTACTTTTCACAAAAATGTTGTAGAAATCCCATTTAGTGTTCAGTCTGATATATTTTAAGTTTCTGCAGACTGGCTTCAAAAATGAAAATAAGTTATGAACATCGCATAATAATCATTTTAGACAATTCATTATTCCTTGAAGAGGAAAATCCAACAACAAAGTTAAGCTCACAAATAACTAAGTTATTCTAGTTAAATATCTCCTGAGAAGCAGGATGGTGTGACGGTTGAAAACTGAAACAACCCTGGCCAAGGTACTGCCCAAGCCTGACTTGACATCATCTCCATGACCCTGAATAAGTTACTTGATTTTTTTGCACTTGACCATCCTTGTAAACAAAAACATAAATAGTAATAGTACCTGTATCATGGAAGATTTAATAAGGGTAATATGAAGAACCTGGCGCAGGGAGAGTGAGAGTCTAATAGAAAGAGTTCTTTCAGTGTTTGTTATTACTGGGTAAGTGGCTTATCTTTAGATCTCCATTTTCCTTATCTGTAAAATGAGGACAATAACACCATTTGTATCCTAGGGCATATAAAGGGATCGGAACAAGGCTAGTCTCTTCAACGAAACGACTAATGCTGTTGTTTAAGCGCAACGCTCACATAGAGGAACCAGTTTGTCACCCGTGGGCATCTAACTGTGGAGTGGATGCCCATGACCTCCCCAAACTCAGGAGAAAGCTAAGTTCCTGCTAGGCTCACGACACTATTGAATTCTTGGAAGGCATGCAAATCTTCCAGCCTACAGAGAGAAATCAATAGGCACCCCTGGGAAGATTTATTTCCCTCCATGGTGAACAATGCACATTCATCTCTTCCTGTAGCCGAGGTGCTCTAAGTATTTAAGCACCTTAAGCAACTCCCCTATTGGTGGCTCACCCAAGGGGTGGACTTCCTCCTTCCAGGATGCTTCTGCAGCTGTGGCCTTCAGGAGGGACATGTGGCCAGGTAAACACCTTGACAACTAAGGTTACATGACCTGAGTGTTGGGAGAGTCATTCATTCAAGGAACCTACAAAGATTGTATCCAAGGGCCAAGATTCTGAACTGAAACACTGAAAAATGGGTGGCTGTAGGAGATGTAGATTTCTAGAAAAGAGAGTCCCTGCCTTGCACAATGCAGCCAAGAGCCCCACACTAGGCCATGTCCACCATTCCTGGCCCCACCAGCAGAAGGTACCTGCATCATCAATTTGGAGGTTTTCAACTCTGTTTATTAACTCAACTGTGAATGTTAGCTAATTTTTTAAAAAGCTCTAGGTAAAATCAATGATTATATGAGGAAAAAACAACCATAGAGAAGCCCATTTTATCTCTTTACCAGGATGGAACAAACAAACTTGGCTTTGGTTTTACTAAAGACTCAGTGATGCTTTCAGCTGAAAGCTAACTGTCCTTTCACCTGGGGTCAGAAATGCCAGCCCAGGCAGACACATAAACTGATGGCTGTGGACACTAGCCTTTTGCCTGACGATGAGAGGTTCAGAGACTACTGTACCTGGGTTCAGGGAAAGAGCTGCACAGAAATTTGGAGCTGTGCAGGACTGGACATTCGAGTTGCCCCAAGGTGACCAGATCACGTGAAGCTCTTCACATTGACCCAGAGCACATAGCATTGATTCCCACAGGAGGATGGATCGTCCCCACCAGTGGAACACTCACACCTATGGCCCAGAGAGCTTTGGTCCTGCTATCAGAGGACCATGGAAATCCAATCTGCGGCCACCAGGCTGTGTGTAGAATCTGAACAAAGGATGATGGCTGCTCTTGGAAGATACTGGATCCCTCTATGCGTAAGCCTTGTGAATACGCCCACTTTCTAGTGTGCAAATAACCCCTAATGGCCAGGAGAGGGCCAGGGCCACTGATGGAGAACCACGTGCTTCACCCTCAGAGGCGGATTCTGTTCCACCTCTAAGGTCAACCCCCTTCCTCTAAGCAGCCCTCCTTTCCATGCAACAGAAGGGCCAGGAGGTCAACAAGGTGTGTCCACCTCAGAGACCTTCTAGCCATGGGCACAGAGTGATTGTAGGGCTCATATAAAACCTGAGATGACCGTGTTCTGTATTTGAAGCCCATAAAATCAAGTCATGTCTTAACAGGCTGTCTCTGTGACATGTTTCAAGTGTTATAATGTGTGTATGATAGGGGGAGGGGGTCCTAAAAAAAAATCAATTACCCAGGTCCTTGATTGCACTATGAAGAAAATACAATAAAGTCCACCAGACAGCATGAATAATCAAAATGAAATAAAACAGTAAAAAAAAAAAAAGTAAAAATGCATTCCGTATGTTTCACATAACATTAAAGCTGGATCACGGTCCCAAATTATCTGATTAAAGGCTCATGAAACACCAGCAAATTGCTTATTGATTACAGACTGAATGATTAAAAGGGTCTTTTAACCATTATCCCCATCTCCTTCCTCCACCATCCTTGCCTACTTATTCTCCACACCCACTCTCAGAGAGGCCTTTTGAAACTGTAGTCACTCACCTGCTTGAACTACTTCTCTAATACATCAGAGCTACAGGGTGAAATCCAAATGTCTGAGCATAGAATTGAAGACCCTGCCAGTCGAATCTCATCCCCCAGAAACCCCTGCCTCGCACCCTCTTTCCCAGCCTCCCCACGGACACCTCTCCATCTCTGAAAACCAACATCCCCCCACCGCCGTACCACTTTCTCCATCTTTTCTACCGTTAACTTCCTGCTTATCATTCAAACTCCAGTGTCACCTCACCTCCAGATTCCTCTGCTACATTCTTCAGAGCTCCAGTTCTGTACTTCTCACACCACACATTCTGTTGCGATTATGTGCCCTCCCATGTGTTTCCTACTTATCTCTTATTCCATCACCAATGCTGGTAAACACTGGTGGGTGGATGGGTGAGCTGGATAGTTGAATGAATGAATAACAAACAGAAAAGGCACAGCTAAGGTAGAAAAAGGTGCTGCAGTCCATGGGGTCACAGAGTCAGACATGACTGAGCCACTGAGCGACTGAACTGAACTGAAGGTGGAAAAAAGATAAAGATTGGATAGCTAGATATCGAGATAGATAGCTAGACTAAGAATAGGACAGGCTAGGCGAGGTGAGGCTAGAACAGAATAAAACAGATAACACGGATTTCCTAGGATTTCGCTATTCCTCCTCTAAGCTCCAATGATTCATACACTCAACTTTCTAGAAAGGAAAAAGGGGCAAAAGACATAGGGCACAGAAAGCTGACCCAGTTTTGTTTTGTTTTTTTTTTCCTTTGAGTGAAACCTACTTTGACAAGTCTCAGCCTGCAGGGAAGCTCCAGAAGACAGAAAATCTCAGAAGAAGCCAGACCTGGGCTTCCAGACATGCAGGAGGATTTCACAGATGAAGCCGGCGTATCTTTAGAAAAGTCCCTCCCACTCCACATACTGCATTTCAGGGACAAATCGATTAAGAGTCCTCAAATATTCTCAAGCCACGCTCGCTGCCCACCAAACCCTGGCCAGGCTCTGTGCTGGAGTCAGGGCTGCAAACTGAGTTGGGCTCATACATTCATGTGCCATTTCTTGCCAGCTACTTCTCAAACATGCCCCCCAAAATTACCATATTAGCGGCCAGAGACTAGGCACAGGTCCTCACTGATATGTCTCCTTTCCTATGAAGATCAATAAAATTATTAATATTTAAAATAGGCTGAGCATTTGCCACGGACCCTGTTTCATGTGTTACATGTATAATCATGTGAGGACAGCAGATCCACAAAGAAGGGATTAATGTTAGTACCTCCCCATTTTACGGATGATGACAGCAAGGCGCTGAGAGTTTCAGTAACTGAATCAAGGTCCATGGCTAGTTAGTAGCGGAGCTGGGAAGCCAACCCATGTAGCCCAGGTCTACAGCCCACTCTTTAGCCCTGTGTTAAGTAATTAAAGGGCAAGAATGCATTTTCCATCATGGGACTAAATGCAATTACTCTCATTTTCTACCTTTTAGAAATGCAACCCATAAATGTGTGTATTTTTCCTGTGGTGCCCCTGCCACTGGACATATTGTTCTGGATAATCAAAACAGAGAGAAGGGAGCATTGGAAGACCTCCGCTGGGGGCTCTATAGTCCCCCTTCCCCAGGCCCACCACACCACCACCCAACGTTAACCTGCCTTCAAGGTCAAGAGGTATCATTGCACATCATGTTTAAGAAAGTCTCCAGATCAAAAATTAAATACAAAGTTACAATATGGCCAGGACTTCCCTGGTGGCTCAGACTGTAAAGCATCTGCCTACAATGCAGGAGACCCAGGTTCAATCCCTGGATTGGGAAGATCTCCTGCAGAAGGAAAGGGCAACCCACTCCAGTACTCTTACCTGGACAATCCCATGGATCAGAGGAGCCTAAAGGGCTACAGTCCATTGGATGGCAGAGTCAGGCATGACTGAAGCAATTTAGCATACACACGTGCATATGTAGAGGAGTGCGATTGCTGGCCATATGGTAAAGAAAGAAAAGTGAAGTCATTCAGTTGTGTCCAACTCTGTGACCCCATTACTGTAGCCTGCCAGGCTCCTCTGTCCATGGGATTTTCCGGGCAAGAATACTGGAGTGGGTTGCCATGCCCTTCTCCAGGGGATCTTCCCAACCCAGGGATTGAACCTGCATCTCCAGCATTGGCAGGTGGGTTCTTTACCACTAGCACCACCTGGGAAGCCCACTCCTCTACATATACCCGAGAGAAATGAAATGAAAACATAAGTCTTCAAAAAGAACTGTGCATGAATAGTCATAGCAGTACTACTAATAACAGCCAAAATATCGAAACAATCCAAACACCCATCAACTTATGAATGGATGAACAAAATGCAGCATGTCCACACAGTGGAATATTATTCAACCATATAAAAAATTAAGTAATGATACATGCTACATGGATGAACCTTGGCATCATTAAGTTACGTGGAAGAAGTCAGACAAAAGGTGCCACATACTGTACAGTTCCATTTATAGGAAATGTTCAGAATAGACAAGTCCACAGAGACAGAAAGTACAACAGCAGCTGCCAGGGTTGGGGAGGACAGAGGAATGGGGAGTGACTGCTAGTGGGCATCCAGCTTCTTCAGGAGGTGATGCAAATGGTCTGGAATTTGATAGTGATGATGGTTGTACAACTTTGTCAACTATACTCTTCAAATGGATGGATTTTATTTTGTATGAATTATATCTCAATAAAAAAATACTTCTTTTACAATTAGCAACTTCAGGGACTTCCCTGGAAGTCCAGTGGTTAAGACTGGACTCTTACTTCTAACAGGAAGTAAGCACACTTACTTGTGCTTCCAACGCAGGGGATATGGGTTCAACCCCTGGCTGGAGAACTAAGATCCCATATGCCATGCAGCCAAAAAAAAAATGATCAACTGAATTAAAAATCTGCCTTGAAATTATAAGAGATTCTAAGTATAGGAAACTTGATAGATGGATTCCCAACTTTGACTAAATCCCTAAAAAATATACACTATTACCAATAAAGAGCAGTGAAGCTGGAAAAAAACTGCAATAAAACACCAATAATACATATATTTCCATCAGTCATGCTAGAGGAAAGATTGAATTATCCCATCTTATGTCTGTAGAAATTATCCCATCTTTTACGTCTTTAGAAAATTACTATAAATTTGTTGCCATATGAAGAGACAATGATAATAAACAGCCAAAGATTATAGGAGAAAAATATCAGAGACGTGGCAAGAAAATAATAAAATTATCTTTTTTAAGTTTCTATCATGTTTGTTGCATTTGTCAGGGTCTTTTTTAAATGAGTGATTTGTTATATCTCTTCTTGTTCTAAATAAAAAATTTACTTTCAAAACAATAAGGAACAAGATAAGGAGGTGAGCAGAAAGTCCTTCTGGGCTGGAGGTAGCATCAAATCCGTATGTATACGGCTTCTTCTTTTCTATCTCTTCTTCCATGCAGTCAGGGTAGAAAGACCTGTGGCAGGGACATGGTTTTCCATCCCTCTTGCCTGTTCTCTCCACTCTATCAGGACTCCAGACTCAAGGGCCACCCAAGACCAACAAGCCAGGGATAAACAAGCCACCCCAGAAACGGGGAATCTCCTGTTCTGATGCTCTCAAAACTTCTCTGCAAGGGTCTCTGAATGAAGTTTTTTCTCTCAGCAAGGTCTGTTCTAAAAAGGCACATGGACAGAGAGAGCTACTCTGATGTCTCTAGAGTCCACTTAGATTTTCAAAAGGAGTTCTTCACAGCAGAAATCTATCTAGTTCTTGGGGTTAAACATGCCTTAAACAATGTAACAAACTTTCCTTCCATCCCTCTTCCTCTTCCTCTTAGTCCTCCCCTTCCTTCTTCTTCTTCCCCTTATCTGGGAAGAGCTTTCCCTCCTGGACATCATAGAAGGGAGACTGGATAGAGTATAAGGATTCAGGAATTCCTGGGTCCTCTGCTGCTACTGCTGCTGCTAAGTCGCTTCAGTTGTGTCCGACTCTGTGCGACCCCATAGACGGCAGCCCACCAGGCTCCCCCGTCCCTGGGATTCTCCAGGCAAGAACACTGGAGTGGGTTGCCATTTCCTTCTCCAGTGCATGAAAGTGAAAAGTGAAAATGAAGTCGCTCAGTCGTGTCCAACTCTTCGCAACCCCATGGACTGCAGCCTACCAGGCTCCTCCGTCCATGGGATTTTCCAGGCAAGAGTACTGGAGTGAGGTGCCATTGCCTTCTCTGGGGTCCTCTGGCTGTGATAAAATATCAGACTTGGCACAACTCCTCACTCTCTGAAAAAGGAAAAGTGTGATCCCAGTCTGGAGAAGGGACCTTACCAGGTCCCATCCCTAGATGGGTCCTTGCCAGGATGAGGCCTCCCCCAATGTAGCAGAGAGCTGAGTCTAGAGAAGACAAAAAAGCAATTATAAAAGTGGAAAGTGGAGGTGAGGACCCACCAGACAGACACTGGAAGAGCTTGAATGCTAGCAGTTCTCTCCTCACGTGACCTAGGGTTTTATATTCTAACAGTATCCCTTAGCAACACACACATATGCCCCAGCCAGAAATGCTAAAACCAAAAAGAGAAACTCATTGCAATTCTACTACCTGCCCACCCCTTTCCATGTCGAGTCCAGGAGACAGACGCCAACAACTGGGAAGAGATGGATGTTGAAGGATAAATGTCACTGGTCCCATTAATTCTCCAGGTCACTTTGCAGATTTCCTCTGTTCTGAGATGGATGGTTGATGCTATGCTCATAATAATGACCATCAAACCTCAGCATTTGTTTAACATTTTATAATTTATGTGAACTTATTTGATCTGCAGAGCTTCATGAAGTACGACACTATCAGTCTAACAATTGCATTGATAAGAAAATGGAGACCCAGGCAGGGGAAGTGATGGGCTGGCCAAAGACCGCCAACTTTGCAAGGATTATTTTATCTAATAAGTTATCTCAGTCTCCCTAATAAGAATTTAAAAATCTCGCAAGTTTAAGGAGTCAAATTAATCTAGCCTGAGGCTTTCTTTGGATGCCTTTAATACAGGGAGGGTCGGGGTTGCCTCCAAATATAGTTCAGTCTTGGGGAAAAGACCACCTGCCACCTTGCCCTTCAGACAAAGGCCGACGTAGGTTTTGTATAAAGTAGATCTTCAGGACCTCAAAATTGACAGAGCTCTCTCCTTTAAGAACCACAGATTTTATTAAAAACAAACAAACAACAACAAAAATAAAAACCTGTTGCTGGCCAGCTCTCTTTCCAGACAATAGGCTCCTGTCCAGTCTCAATCACAACTCATCTTCGACAAAAGAGAGCAAGAACACCCACAGAAGACCACACGGGGGTGTCTGTCTAAAAGCTGTCGCCGGCTAAGTAGCAACACATTCCAAACATCCCAACCACTGAGGGCAGGTCATACAGCTCTGAGCCCGTGCTCTTTCTGAAGCCCTGCGTGAGTAGGGACGTCCCCCAGGGTCCTCAGTTCCTCTGATGCTGCCACGCCAAAGCATCCACCAAGCTGGGAGGTCCAGCCTACATCCATCCAGAGAAAATCAGATCCAGCTGGGAGAGCAAGGCAGAGAGGAGACGGGAAGCCACAGACATGCGAACAGTTCCAGACCCAGATCAGGAAGTGGGAGCAGGTGAGCAAGCCTGGAATCTCTGATAGAAGCAGGACAAAGGAGTATGACCTCCCCAGATTCAGCCCTCCTAGGCTAAAAAGGAGGTGGAAACTGATGCCAAGCCAGTGGCTTGTCATGGGAGAGACCACAGTGGCAGCCTTTCCAAATAACATGTTCCATTGCTGACATATGATCTTTTATTCTCGGGTTCATACCATCTTAGTCCATGTGCATTGCTGTAACAAAACCAACTTGGTGGCTTATAAACAGCAGAAATCTATTTCTCACAATTCAAGAGGCCGGGAAACCCAAGATCAAGATGCCAGCGGATTCAGTGTCTGGTGAGGATCCGTTTCCTAGTTCATAGAGGGATGTCTTTTTGCTGTGTCTTCCGCAGCAGCTGTAAAGGAGCTCTCTGGGGTCTCTATCATAAGGGCACCAACCCCATTCATGAGGGCTTTTGATCACCTCCAAAGGCCCTACCTCCAAAGACCATTAGATTGGGGATTAGGTTTCAATATATGAACTTGAATGGGTGGGGGGTGGGGAGAGACAAGTCTATAGAGGTATCATTCCTGAAGTCCAGAACAAAAATATATTTGCCAAATCTACTCCATCAATCAGAACTTCTCTGACATTAACAAATTCTACTTTTTTTTAAATGGTAAAACCCCCAAGGAGTAGAAAGAATTATGATTTGTATAAAGTTTTTTAATCAGTGAAGGCATCCCGTTTAGATTAACCATCATGAAGGACTGTGAGCTTCCATGGGACAGAAGGGAAAGAGATTTATAAGAGATCCCAGCATAGCAGGAGCATTCAGAGTGGAGGTTGGGGAAGCCTGGAGTCAGGAACCAACAGCCAGGCCCTTGAGCCAGACCTCAGGGAGATGGGAGGGTGCCAACGGCTGTGTCCATGCCCCATGCTCTAGGGTGTCAGTCATGGGGGTCAGACTTGGTGCCACTGAACTCCTCCCACAGTCTACAATCATCAAGCTAGCAAATGCCTGCAGCTGAGGAAAACAGCTGCTGGACAGGATCACTTTAATCATAATCCATCCACACTTCCTCGGCTTGGTCAGGGCTGAACAGCTCACATACATATTCCCAGAGAATCTCCCCAGCATCCCAGGAGGGTGGTGGTATAATCCTCCTCTCACAGACATGAGAACTGAGACTTGGGAAAGTAGCATGCCCTGGGCCACGCAGCTTGTGAGCAGCAGGGCTGATATTTGGTCCAGGCCCACTTTTCTGTGAAGCATCTATTTCTACTCACCACTGAGATGTTCCACTTTCGTGGTACCTGGACAGAGTAGATACACATGCAGGCTGGCACTGTCGGCATATAAGTATCTGAATGAATTGGCAGTGGCCCTGAGAAAATGACTGCTTCCCTCCCATCTGTACCAAAAATATTATACCTTGGTCTTAAGGGAGAAGTTAAATGACCGTTAAGCAGAGTGCCTCGTGTTAGTTTCCCAGGGCTGCTCTAACAAAGCACTAAAATCTGGGTGGCTTAAAACAACAGAAATGCATGGTCTCACGGTTCTGGAGGCTGGAAGTCCTAAATCACAGTGTTGCAGGGCCATGCTCTCTCTGACAACTTTAGTGGAAAATCCTTCCTTGTCCCTTCCAGCTTCTGGTGTTGGCCAGAAATCCTTGGCATCCCTTGACTTGAAGAGGCAGCACTCCAGTTACACAGCCAACTTCTTCCTGGGAGTCTTCGCACCATCTTCCCTCTGTGTATGTCTGGCGCTGGGTCCAAATTTTCCCCTTTTTATAGGGAGCTCAGACATATCAGATTTGACACACCCAAAGGACCTCAGGCTTCCCTGGTGGCTCAGATGGTAAATAATCTGCCTGCAATGCAGGAGACCCAGGTTTGATCCCTGGATTGGAAAGATCCCCTGGAGAAGGAAGTAGCTACCCACTCCAGTATTCTTGCCTGGAGAATTCCATGGACAGAGGAACCTGGCGGGCTATAGTCCATGGGATTGCAAAGAGTTGGACACGACTGAGTGATTAACACATCTGCGCACTGAGTCTTGTAGTGGAGTTAAAAATAAATGTGTAAGAACAAGGTAAGAATTAATAAAAAAAAATCACGTCTTAACTACATCAATTATAATGGGAGAGTTGGTCATGTAGAATGCCAAAAGGCATCTTAGGTAAGGTCCGTAAAACCTTTGGGGCTGCCGAGGTGGCACTAGTAGTGAAGAATCCACCTGCCAATGCAAGAGACGCAAGAGACACATGTTCGATCCCTGAGTCGGGAAGATCCCCTGGAGAAGGGAGGGGCAACCCCAATCCCCTAGAGGCAATCTCTAGGATCCTGGCCTAGAGAATCTCAAGGTGGGCCACAGTCCATGGACTCACAAAGAGTCGGACACGACTGAGTGGCTAACACACACACACACACACACACACACACTAAGGATCGCATCTTGATTACCTCTGTAAAGACCATATTTCCAAACAAGGTCACGTTCTAAAGTACTAGGAGTTAGGACTTCAGCGTAACTTTGGGATGGGGGAGGGCAGGGGGACATCATTCAACCCATCATGTACCTCAAACTGTTAACCCTCAAAGTTCAACTTGGATTTCTTTACTGCCTGCTCCTGGCCCCCACCTACTCCCAATGTGAGAATAATTATGTCCTCAAGTCCTTGCAGTGCTGGCGATGGTCTGGATCTATGGTTAAGCTATCCCTGTTCCCAGCCCTGACCCTCACCCCATCAAGTACCATCCCTATTGTTCTGCCCAACCGGATTTCTAAGAAGCACAGAGAGGCGTCTTTCCTGGCAACTGGCCGATTTCCCTTTCATTCCCACTTGCTAATGGCATCTGTCAGCTCCATAGCACTAACAGCCCTGGCGCCTTTCTGTCATAATCAGCTCTTTGTCTGCTGCTTCCGGTCGGGTGTCTACAGGCAGCTGGGGACAGTCAGCTGCTTTCCCCAACACTACTGTGTGCTTAAGAAGAAAAACTTAAGTCTTTTTAATTAACGACCATCTTTCAACATGAAAGTGGAGAGTATAACCACTTTACCTCACTTTGCCTCACAGATGTATTCCTGAGGTAAGAAGAAGCAAGGCAAGGACTTCGTAATAATACAGTCCATAACAATGGAGTTTGTACTGCTCCTGAGCACTTTCTCATCCACAGTGTCTTACAGATAAGCAGGTTGGGGTGGGAGTGCGTAAGAATCCCCATTGGGGTAGATGGGGAAATTGAAGTCAGCGTCTGTGGTTAAAAAACTGGTAAGTGGTCTCCTGGGCCAGGTCTCATCCTATTCTGCCACATCTCTGCTGTCCACAAGTTTGAGAGGGAGTTCAGTATTTCTACAAACACTGAGTAAGGACGGCTAGCTTCCAAGATGGCCCACGTTCTTCCAGCTGCACTAGCTTTCAGCTGGAGGAAAGACTAGTTTCCATTGTGCCCCAGGGCCTTTGCACTTGCTTCCAGCAGTCTTCCTTCCAGAAGTCAGCTCATGTGTCAGCCTCAGAGAAGTATTTCTCTCTTTTTTTAACTCTTCTGAGAAATAATTGACAGATACAATTGCTGCTGCTGCCGCCAAGTCACTTCAGTCATGTCCGACTCTGTGCAACCCCATAGACGGCAGCCCACCAGGCTCCCTTGTCCCTGGGATTCCCCAGGCAAGAACACTGGAGCGGGTTGCCATTTCCTTCTCCAGTGCATGAAAGTGAAAAGTAAAAGTGAAGTCTCTCAGTCGTGTCAGACTCTTAGAGACCCCATGGACTGCAGCCCATCAGGCTCCTCCATCCATGGGATTTTCCAGGCAAGAGTACTGGAGTGGGGTGCCATTGCCTTCTCTGAGATACAACTGTATATATTTACAAAGTGTAAAAAATGTGATGGTGTGATACACATATAAATTATAGGATGTTTAACAAGATCAAGATTATTAACATATCCATCACCTCACATAACTAACATAATTAACTCTTTTCGTGTGTGTGTGTGTGTGCCAGGGAATGATTAATACATACTCTAAACAACTTCCAAGTACACAATACTGCATTATTAACTATAGTTGGCATGCTGTACATGAGATCCTGATAATTTATTCTTCTTATAACTGAAAATTTGTACTTTTTGACCTAGGTGTGAATAAAGAAAATGTGCTATAAATACATAGACACACACAATGGAATATTATTCAGCCATAAAAAAGAAGGAAATCCTGCCATTTGCAACATGGATATATCTAGAGAGCACTATGCTAAGTGAAATAAGCCATCAGAAAGACAAGTACTGTATGGTATCATTTATATGGGAATCTTCAAAAAAAATACACACATACATACTCGAAAATTATTTCAGGGATTTCCCTGGTAATCCAGTGGTTAAGACTCTCTGCTTCTGCTTCAGGGGGCTCAGGTTCGATTCCTGGTCAGAAAATTAAAACCCCACATGCCACACGGCACAGCCAAAAAAAATTATTTCATAGAAACAGAAAATCAAGTGGTGGTTGCCAGGGGCTAGAGGAGGGGGGAATAGAGTGATGGAGGTCAAAGGGAAACAGGAGGGAAGGAGGCGGGGCACAGACTTTACAAGAATGACACATAGCCCATGGACATTAACTGATTAGAACCAAATGGATCCAAGACAGCAGACAAATCCAACTTCCACTAGACCTGAGCTTCAGTATGCACATTCTTGTCTGGAAAATTCCATGGACAAAGGAGCCTGGAAGGCCACAGTCCATGGGGTCACAAAGAGTCGGACAGGACTGAGCAATGGAGCACCCACACGTACGCTTGTACGCACATTAGCAAACTAAATGACACGCCCATAGGCACCATGACAGCTCCAAAGCCAGCCACCAAAGACCAAGAGGAGGCGGTGGCCCAGTTCCTGGAAATCTCCACCTCTTCCCCAAAACAGCTGGAATAATCCTCCCACTCATTAGCCTATGAAATTACTCAGCCCATAAAAGGCGACCACACCACATTTCCAGGCTGCTCTAGCCTTCTGTGATGGCCCACACACTGTCTGTGGAGTCTGTTTCTTTCTAAATAAATCCACTTCTTACCTATCACTTTGGCTCTCATTGAATTCTTTCTGTAATGAGACATCAAGAATCTGAAACCAGGTGTGTGATCTCAGTTGAAAAACTGTGGGTTTTGGCAGGGTTTGCATCCCAGCCGTGTGGATTCAAGTCACAAACTAGATTTTGGCCAGGTTTGAGTCCTGGCCACATGGGTTAGAATCCCCAACTGGATTATGGCTGGGTTTGAGTCCCAGCACATGGATTCAAATTCCAATCTGAGGTGAACAGTTTCACCTTCGTCTGTACCACTCCCCTACCCTCAAGTACTTTGTTGATAACTAGAATATGACTAAGGTGGCAGTACACAGTTTGACAAATTTTTGAGACACTCACATGATACATGGTCTAAACATTACACAAAATGCTTAAAATTGAGACCAGCAGAAAAGTTTGTGTCCCCAAAGGGCTATAATTTATCATATATGACTTTGGGCTGTAATCAGTGTTTTATTTCTCTCTTCTTCTAGATCATGAACTCCTTGAGGACACTGACCATGTATTACTCCTCTGTTTCCAGGACACAGCACAGGCAACAAATGTTTGTGGAATGAATGAATTGGTGAATGAATGAGTAAGCACGCTGTGCAGTTAAAGAAGAAAATACTTTGCAATGCCAGCAAACACTGCCCAGTAAATGAGCTTGATAAGATTGGATTTCTTTTTAATATCAGAATTTTTTTCATAAGAGACCACTTGAATATATGTTAGAACGAAGAATTTTCTATTCTATTTTCCATGCAGACTTTTTTGTAGTCTTATAAGTTTGGGGGCCCATTTGCCATATTTTCCATCCTGATCACTTACAAAGCATCAGTTCAGTTCAGTTCAGTCACTCAGTCATGTCCGACTCTTTGCAAGCCCATGGACCGCAGCATGCCAGGTCTCCCTGTCCATCACCAACTCCCAGAGTTTACTCAAACTCACATCCATTGAGTTGGTGAGGCCATCCAACCATCTCATCTTCTGTCATCCCCTTCTCCTCCCACCTTCAATCTTTGCCAACATTAGGGTCTTTTCAAATGAGTTAGTTCTTTGCATCAGGTGGCCAAAGTATTGGAGTTTCAGCTTCAGCATCAGTTCCTCCAATGAATATTCAGGACTGATTTCCTTTAGGATGGACTGGTTGGATCTCCTCGCAGTCCAAGGGACTCTCAAGAGTCTTCTCCAACACCACAGTTCAAAAGCATCAGTTCTTCGGGACTCAGCTTTCTTTATAGTCCAATTCTCACATCCATACATGACTACTGGAAAAATCATAGCTTTGACTAGATGGACCTTTGTAGGCAAAGTAATGTCTCTGCTTTTTAATATGCTGTCTAGGTTGGTCATAACTTTTCTTCCAAAGGACAAGCGTCTTTTAATTTCATGGCTGCAATCACCATCTGCAGTGATTTTGGAGCCCCCAAAAATAAAGTCTCTCACTGTTTCCATTGTTTCCCCATCTCTTTGTCACGAAGTGATGAGAACGATGCCATGATCTTAGTTTTCTGAATGTTAATTTTATGCCAACTTTTTCAGTCTCCTCTTTCACTTTCATCAATAGGCTCTCTAGTTCTTCATTTTCTGCCATAAATGTGGTGTCATCTGCATATCTGAGGTTATTGATATTTCTCCCGGAAATCTTGATTCCAGCTTGTGCTTCATCCGGTCAAGTGAAAGTCACTCAGTTATGTCCAACTCTTTGCAACCCAATGGAATATACAGTCCATGGAATTCTCCAGGCCAGAATACTGGAGTGGTAGCCTTGCCCTTTTCCAGGGGATCTTCCCTGCCCAGGGGTCAAACCCTGGTCTCCCGCATTGCAGGCAGATTCTTTACCAGCTGAGCCACAAGGGAAGCCCAAGCATACTGGAGTGGGTAGCCTATCCCTTCTCCTGTTGATCTTCCTGACCCAGGAATCAAACCGGGGTCTCCTGCATTGCAGGTATATTCTTTACCAACTTAGCTATCAGGGAAGCCCTGATACAAAGCATATCAGCATATTAAACCCAAACTCACACCATATGCTTGGAGAAGGCAATGGCACCCCACTCCAGTACTTTTGCCTGGAAAATCCCATGGACGGAGGAACCTGGAAGGTTGCAGTCCATGGGGTCGCTGAGGGTCGGACACGACTGAGCGACTTCACTTTCACTTTTCACTTTCATGCGTTGGAGAAGGAGATGGCAACCCACTCCAGTGTTCTTGCCTGGAGAATCCCAGGGACAGGGGAGCCTGGTGGGCTGCCATCTATGGGGTCGCACAGAGTCGGACACGACTGAAGCGACTTAGCAGCAGCAGCAGCAGCACACCATATGCACCCTCTGAGGACAGATCCATTATCCCTGGTCAAAACTGTTCACAATATTTGGGAATAAACCCAGTAGATAACCAAAATCAGAGCAATACATGGTCTCAAAAAGAGGAGGAATTTTGAAGTCAGACTGACCTGGCTCTTTTAGGGCCAGGTCATACTTTATCCTCATACTCCTCATACTTTATCCAGAATGGAATCACCCAGTGCAGAGAGGACCGAGTATCTTGTGATTATGCAGCTTGCTTCTCTAGTTCTAAGGTGAGGCCTGATTTAAAAAAAAAAAAAAGTGAACAGATAATCAAGCCAGAAAACTCATAAACAGGGGATCAAACTTAATTCAAAGCTTACTATTTCATGTGCATGGCATTCTCAAGCCTGAGACTTTGCACTGTGTTTTATATCATGGCAACAATTAAAGCTGACATTTCTAAAGGGAGGAAGCTGAGGAAGAGCCAGGCTGGGACTTGAGCGTCTATGAGATGTGGAGAAAACATTCAGCTCCCTGACTGGGCATTTAAGACCACTCGTGATGTGACTGACCTCCACCTGATTCTCAGGTCAGCCCCTCACCACAGCCCACTCCCACCATGCTCAGTACATGCCACACTACTTCCTGGTCCTGAACAATCGGTTCTCTCTGCACCGCCTGCCCCCCCACCCCCAAACAAGGGCCTTTTTGCACATGTCATTCCCATCATTGACTGTTCTTCTTTAACTGCCTGGGATATAAACACCTGACCATCTTTCAAGAATTAGCTCAAGCACCACTTCACCTACAAGCCTTCCTTGATTCTCCTACATGAGTTGACCTCTCCCTGTTATGGCCTGCCCCACCATACCCTCTACAGATTGCCATAGCTTGTATTTACTTATGATCTGTTTATATGCCTGTTTCCTGCTCCCCGACTGAGCTCCCTGAAATAACCATTGTGTCCTATGTCTGCAGAGGCCGCCCCTCTATCTTGGTAGATCTTTGTGACATGAATAAATGAATGAATGAAAAATGAATGAATCTTTGTGGCAACACAACCTGGATGCCTATTTCTATCATTGCCCTGATCACACTAAGTTGCAATGTCTTGCTTATATGTCTATTTCCCCATGAGACAGTGAGATCCTTGAAGACGGGTCCCAGACCCTGCCAGTACCCATCTTCATCTCCTGTCAATGCTCAATAAATATTTGTTTAATGAATATAAGTTGCTTTGGGTCGAAGTCAGATAAGGCTCCTTTGGAATACAAAAGATAGATGCATGATGATAAAGATTTTAAAGGGCTGTCAAGTTCATGTGTTGATTTATAGAGCAAATTAATATGACAGCATCAACACTTCCAGCTCTCCCCAGTCAGTTTCAGCAATTATGTGCACCCAGGGCAGGGCGCAGCTGTTCTTGAGATGCGACACGAGAGAGGTCTCCCCTGGTTTGCTCAAAGGTCTTCAAGATATTTTTAGTCGACAAACAACCATGTGTCACTCATCAGACATCCTATTAAATCAAGTTGTACAACTAGTTAGACAGTTTTCAATATTAATTTGAAGGCTTTGCACGTGATTTCAGTCCTGCTGAGTGCTGAGACTGCCCTAAAGCCAGGAAGCCTAACCCAAATCCAGGGAGCCTACCCAAAAGCCAGCCCCATATAAGTATATGCATACGCAGGCTTGAAAAACACTGACCCCAGTGGCTTCACGCACTGCCTAAGGTCTGGTCCTGAGCATATCAGTGCAATTTTGTACCAATTTCCACAGGGAATTAGCAACATGGGATATAATAAGCTGGTATATTCTCTACCCCAGAACTCCTGAAAATATCTAATATTACAGGAAATGTCTAAACTCTCCTGCCATAAAGTATACTTAGAAGTTTTATCAAGGGAGACTACATAGTCCACATAAAATGCTGAGTTCTGTGATGCAAATAGATACCATTCTGGCCCACCACGAATCCTCATCTCTGAACTCAGGAGGGGAGGCTTGGGAAAGGGAGGAGTAGCATTTTGTTATAAATCTCACAGGTGTCTGGACATCCTGGAAGGTCACTGAGTGAGCTAATGTGCTGACTCAGTGATATCCAGGACTCAAGCAATGGAAAAATCCACCCAGGAATGAGGCTCACCTTGTAACAGAGCCAGCCCTCAAATGTGCAAGAAGAGAACAAAATCACATATGACCCTCCCAGTCCCAGCCCAGCTGTCCTGTCCCTTAAGATCTCCACAAGAACAGACTCTCCCTCTTGCTTTCTGGGGGGAAATATTTTTAAATGTGGAAGCTTAACTTTATGTAAGCAGATATCAGTTGTAAAATATACTGAAAAATACAGTGGAAAGCAGAACCACATTCAAAATATCCACAGCAATTATATTGCATCTAAAAATACATTTAACAAGAAAAACATAAGCACTGTCTATGAAAATGCACTAAAAGGCATTTTCAAAGACCTAGAGTGAGAGATGATACCCTTGGATGTGAAGACACACACATGTTTCTGTATATTTCTTTCCTCTTCTCCAAAATAATGTATTAATATAGTGCAACTTCAATCAGAATCCTAATTGTTATTTTAATTTAACAAATTGATCATTAAGGTCCTGTGGGAAGCAAATGTGAAAGAAGAGTGAAGACACATGTGAAAGAATAAAACTGCAGGGAACTTGAAAGCCAGTTCCAAACGTTGAAATTTATATTATCTAAAATAATTCAGTTTGGTACAGATTTTGTCAGGGTATAGAAATACTTGAAATGGCCCTTAGCAGGTTACTAAGACCCTGAGAATAAGGGGACCCAGGAAGCCAAGAAAGGGACCCAAAAAGTCAGAGGGATAAGCTGAAAGAGGACCCTAAGATCTATAGAGCAGATTGTTGGTATAACAAGGTCTGTGTTGTCTTGGCCCATTTACATATGTGAACAGAAAAAAATCCACAAACTCTTCTTGTCCCTCATCCTTAAGGGGAAAGAAAAACAGAGTATGGTACCAGCAAAAAAATAGGCATTGATCAGTGTAACAGAATGAAGGACAAAGAACACTTATTATATATAACTTAGTGAGTAGAATGTGGCTTCTCAAGTCAACAGGGAAAATACTATTTTCTAAAGGAAAATTGCCTGTCTGTTGGGCAGATTGATGACTGATAGGTAATTTATAGATAGGATATATACATTCCTGTTTCACTCTACACATAACAAAACTTCAGTGATTAAAAATCTAAATGTTAAATAAAGGATTGTAAAACCACTAGAAGAAAATATAAGAAAATTACTATGACTTGAAGGTAAAGTAGACCTTTTAAAAAAATGTTACAGAAAATTCAGGAGTCACTAAAGGAGGGATGGCAAGTCAGGCTACATAAAAACTTTAAGTCTCTCATATTAAAATAAGTGCCAGGTTAAGAAAAAATAATTATAAAATGTACAACTGAAAGAGTTGTACATAAACACCTATAATATGTTGAAAGTGCCTACAAATAAACAATAAAGAGGATTCAACTTTAAATGAGCCAAATTTTAAGCAGGCAATTTACAAAATAAGAAAGAGAAATGGGCAATAAACTTGTAAAAAGGGTTTTCATTATTGATCAAATAGCTTTATGATTGAATAAATACATCAAAGCAACATTTTTTTCTGTGGGAGAGGGAGAGGGTGGGAAGATTTGGGAGAATGGCATTGAAACATGTAAAATATCATGTATGAAATGAGTTGCCAGTCCAGGTTCGATGCACGATACTGGATGCTTGGGGCTGGTGCACTGGGACAACCCAGAGGGATGGAATGGGGAGGGAGGAGGGAGGAGGTTTCAGGATGGGGAACACATGTATACCTGTGGCGGATTCATTTTGATATTTGGCAAATCTAATACAGTTATGTAAAGTTTAAAAATAAAATAAAATTAAAAAAAAAAAAAAAGCAACATTTTCCCCATTAGACTGAAAACAGGTTAATGAGATTGTGAGAAAACAGTATTCTCATCCATTCTTAGTAGAAATTAAAATTGATATACCAAAAAATAAATAAATAAAATAAAATAAAATTGATATACCTTTCTTAGAAGGCAATTATATAATACACTTCAAAGATCATAGTCTTTGACCTTGCACTCTATTTCTAGTAATTTCTCATTGAAAAATATTCTTTCATATCATGGAGATATACTGCCACATGATTTGTAATAATAAAATTTGGAGGAGAAATATATATATATATATTTTTATATATTCAAATACATTATGGTAAAACTATATAACGGAATATTCTTCAGCCAAGAGAAAGGATGAGTTAGATCTCATCCTTACTACTAAAAGTGATATGAACTGATGTTCAAAACATGAATATATACTGAGTGGCACTTCCTATTTGAATTCAAGACTGTGGGGTTTGCACACAACCATTTTACATTACAACTGTGTCTTCTTCTAACAAATAATGATTCTCAAGACTCAGGAGATGATAGAATTTGAATATCCTATGATTTTTTTTTGTTTCATCACATACTGCATACATAATAATTTCAGAGTAACAATATTAGTACTATCATCACCAATATGATTACTGAAAGTTAAAAAAGAATTTTTTTCAGTGCAGCCACTATGGAAAACAATACAGAGGTTCCTCAAAATACTAAAGAGTTGCTATGTGACCCAGAAATCCGACTCCCCCACCTACGTCCAGACAAAAGCATAATTGGAAAAGATACATGTATCTCTATGTTCACAGCAACACTATTCACAATAGCCAAGACATGGAAACCACCTACCTGTCCATAAACAGATGAGTGGATAAAGATGTGGTCCATATATACAATGGAATACTACTGAGTCATCAGAAAGAATGAAATGATGCCATTTGCAGCAACGTGGATGGCCCTAGAGATTATCATACTAAGCAGAGTCAGAAAAAGAAAGACAAATACCATATGGTATCACATATATATGGAATCTGAAATATAATACAAATCAACATGTCTATGAAACAAAAACAGATTCACAGATATGAAGACTTGCGGCTGCCAAGTGGAAGGGGAGGTAGGGGAGAGAAGGAACAGGAGCTTGGGTTCGGCAGAGGCAAACGATTATATACAGGATGGATAAACAACGTGGCCTTCCTGTAGAGCACAGGAAACTACATTCAATGCCCTGTGACAAGCATAATGGGAAACAATATGAAAAAGGATATACATATGTATAATTGAGTCACTTTGCTATACAAAAGAAATTAACATGGTAAGTCAACTTGACTTCAATAAAAGTTTTCTAAAAGCAATAAGGTAATTTTTTAAAATTGTACCTTCTTATTCTCCCACTTTTAGAACTACAATCTATTTACACTGTCAGAGCATTTAGCATTTAGCACAGACTAGTCTCTCTCTCATTAATCTTTTATTTTTATTTTTTGTTAGTTCTGCAAGTAATCCTATACTTAGAGCTTACCACAATTCCTTACATTAATGTCTTTCTAGTTAACTGGGCAGTCTGAAGTTCAGTGGCTAGTAGAGTCCTCTTTAAAGTCTCAGAGTAATTAAATTTCCTGAGTTCTTGCATACAGATAATAGTTTGTTCCCTTTTTTACTTGAATGTCAGAGTTGGTGAACACAAACTCCTTGGCTCATACATTCCTTCCTCAAGTACAATAATTATGTTAATCCATTTTCTCCTGAAAAATGAAGTATCAATTTTCAAAATTCTGATGATGATCTAATTCCATTTCCCTTGAAATTACTAGGTCTTTGGGCGTGGATACCCACAGATTTTTTTTCTTTATGGTCCAGTAATTTTACTAGAATATGTCTTGGAATTCACTGATTTGCTTCAATATTCCCAGGGACAGAAAATATGAAGCATATTTTCAATATTTATTTTTAAATCATATTTTTTTCAGTAAAGTTTTCTTGAATTATGGTTTTGGAGGTTTTTTTCTATGCTTTAGCCTTGGTTTTCTTTTTTTTTTTTTTTTTTAAGCATCACATTTTTTTTTAGGTTCTCATTAGCTCTCTGTTTCATCCATAATAGTGTATATATGTCAATCCCAATCTCCCAATTCATCCCACCCCCTCTCCTCTCCTTGGTAACCATAAATTTGTTCTCTACACATGTGACTTATTTCCGCTTTGCAAATAAGTTCATCCATATCACATTTTTCTATATTCCACATATAAGCAATATTATACGATATCTGTTTTCCTCTTTCTGACTTACTTCGCACTGTGACAGTCTCCAGGTCCATCCACGTCTCTGAAAAATGGCACTATTTCACTCCTGCTTATGGCTGAGTATTTCATGTTGGTTTTCTTCTTTCTTGTTCCCGTGTTGGATTGTCTCTGCTTATCTTCAATATTTATCTCTCCTGAATCCTTTTCCTTTCTCTTTGATTTTTTTCTTCTGTCACCTTCTATTTCTATTAAGATGTTTATATTCTTTTGCCATTTAGTCTTTATTTCTTTTTATTTCTAATTCTTTCCTGAGTTCTCTCACTTTGTGTCTGTTTTTCTAATCATATTTTGTATCATAATGTCTTTTATTCACTTGAAATAGAAAGTTAGTAATACAGTTTTGTTCTGCTTTATAGCATGTCTCTTTGCCTGAGGAAATGTTACTCTTCTTTTTTAAAAAAATAAATTTTTATTTATTTATTTTCGGGTCTTCTGTGCTGCACAGGCATTTCTCTAGTTGCTGTGAGTGGGGGCCAATCTTTGTTGCGGTGCCCGGGCTTCTCACTGCGGTGGCTTCTCTTATTGCAGAGCACGGGCTCTGGGGCATGTGGCCTTTGGTAGTTGCAGTCCCCAGGCTCCAGAGTACAGGCTCAACAGTTGTGGCCCACCGACTTAACTGTTCCGTGGCCCACGGGATCTCCCCAGATCAGGGATCAAACCAGCATCTCCTATATCAGCAGGAGGATTCTTTATCACTGAGCCACCAAGGAAGCCCAGGAAATGTTATTCTGCTCCTTATTCTCTTGCTTTCTCATAACAACTTCGTCTCGGATTTCATCTTGATTCTTTTCTATGGCTCTTTTTAGGTGAAAATAATTTTCCTGAACTTTTAGGAGGCATTGTTCAGAAGCTAGAAATATTAACTTCCTAGGGATCCTTCATCTACTGTTGTGTGGAGTGTTCAAAAGTACATGGCTTGCTCTCTGAGACTTCGTGGCCCTGTCCCTCCTCCCACTTTTACCTGGACTTCATCTCCCTGCATCTCTGCTGCCCCTCTCTTGCTCGGTTCTGATCCCACAATCAGCAGTTTCTCATGAGTGTGGGCCCTACCCTGGAAGGGAGGCCTGGATGCTTGGTTTTTAGAGCCCCCATGGGTAGCAATCTGCTCCCTGTTGCTTCCCTTGCACTGTTTCTCTCTGAACAGAGCATCTGTCGATTTCCAAGAGGTTCTCATACTTGCCTGTCAAGCTCTGCAGTAAATACTGGGTGGGAGGTGGGGTGAGGCCCAGAGTCTTCTGAGTTTGGGGCTATGTTTGGTTTTATTTCTCCCTCTTTAACTGCACCCTCTGTACATCTGGTCTCTGATACTGCTCTGAGTCCCCAGATTTGCCTGGCAACTGTACCGAAGGGTCAGGGGTGAGGCTGTGAACTCAACTGAGATTTCCTCACTCACCAGGGAGAACTTCGGAACCACCAGTGTCTGACCAACACCAGGGCCCTTTCCTTAAAGGCATTCCTTGCTAAGGTGTGGATGAGTAATAGAACTTGGTTTGCATATTCTACAGACGTAAGAGTTGGACTGTGAAGAAAGCTGAGCATCGAAGAATTGATGCTTTTGAACTGTGGTGTTGGAGAAGACTCTTGAGAGTCCCTTGGACTGCAAGGAGATCCAACCAGTCCATTCTGAAGGAGATCAGCCCTGGGATTTCTTTGGAAGGAATGATGCTAAAGCTGAAACTCCAGTACTTTGGCCACCTCATGCGAAGAGTTGACTCATTGGAAAAGACTCTGATGCTGGGAGGGATTGGGGGCAGGAGGAGAAGGGGATGACAGAGGATGAGATGGCTGGATGGCATCACTGACTTGATGGACATGAGTTTGGGTGAACTCCGGGAGTTGGTGATGGACAGGGAGGCCTGGGGTGCTGCGATTCATGGGGTAGCAAAGAGTCGGACATGACTGAGCGACTGAACTGAACTGAACTGACTGAACTGAACAGATAGTTGCATTTTAACAGCAGACACCTTACCTTTAACCAAACAAGTAACTTTCTAATGGTGGGGTCTTAGGCACCATGGCAGGTGGATGAAGAAATGTTTGCCAATAACCTTCTGACAGTCATGAACTACAGCCAGGTTTCTAAGCAAGGGGCAGAGGTGATATGATCTGGGCAATGACTTCAGTAGAGAGAGAGCAGAGACTGTGTGCTGGGAGCAGTCAGTGGATGGATGGCTTGGGTGGCAATGAATAGTTACAGGATCCTAAATTACTGAGACCAGCAGACATCACTGACCATTCCAGAACAGGACAAAGATGCCCTGAATATGGAAAAATAGTAAAAAAAAAAAAAAAAAAAAAAAAAGAAAAAAGAAAAAAAAGTCATCAAGAAAAAAACAGAATCCAGTGCAGGTAACTGTCTACACACCATTCTGGTTGCAAATGACACAGAGGCAGGAGACACCAGCAGGGGTAAGACAAAGGTCTTGCCTCCAGGTGCCAATGACCCACAGGGAAATACAAGGCAGCCAGAATCACCTTACTGGTGGGCAGGGGAGTGGGGTGAGAAGGTTGAGAGCAGAGAAACCCTGTGGGGAAGGAGCAGAATAATGTCACAGTGATACACTAAGCACTTTGCATACACCTAGAACTGTGTTAACAGCATACCCAGTATCCCGTTAATGGTGTTATTCTCACTTTTGAGATGAAGAAATTGAGACTCAAAGAGGCCAGGTGACCTGCTGAGGATTACATGATGATGAGCCAGTGGGTGAAAGATTCAAATCCAAGCCACTTTCCTGTTCCAAAGCCTTCACTCTTCAAGACCAGGTTTGAGTCTAACTTACAACTCTGCCACCAATTGGCTGTGTGACCTTTTTTGGACCACTTAGCCTCTCTGAACCTAAATTCTCTCATCTCAAAAATGGAAATAGTTCTCAGAATTATCTCAGAAATGAGATGATTCATCCAAGTCCTGCATGTTTCGTGTCTAGTGTGGTGCTGGTGCGCAGAAAGCCCTTAGCATTTATGTGTCAACTTCCCATCCATCATCAGCTGCCATCCATGCATAATCTTTTAAGCAACCATTAATCTGCTGCCATCCAGCATCCTACCCTGCTCCATTCTCTTCATTAAGTCTATAGAAACTGTCTGGTAGAAAGACTTCTATGACATTCGTGGGAAATACATGGGGAAAGATTACAGTTTTATCAATGAATTCCAACAACTTTCCCCCCACGACATTTCAAAGCAGGCAAGAAATTTGCTTTTCCTAGAGTCAAAAGACATTAGGAGAATTATGTTTTCTGTCTTATTGCAGGGAGATAATCCATATAATCCTTAAACATCCACCTGTCAATAAACCTCAGTAAGAGATCAGTTAAGAGGTTAAACCCTCCAGAACAGCCTCCAAGATCTCGCCTTACAAGTCACAGGTGAGACCTGGGTAGGATGGGGCTGATTGACTCCCAGCCTAGATTTCTTTTTTTTTTTTTTTCCAGCCTAGATTTCAAGAGCCAAACAGGCTTTCAGAAATGTTCTGACCCTATTCTTTTATTTCACAAATAGGGAAACTGAGGCCCAGAGCAGGAAAGTTACTGGTCCAAGTAACGCTATGCCTGAAACTTGAACCCAGGGCTCCTGACTCCTAGGCCCAGGACTGGCCCAGGACAATCAGCACCCTGACCTTTGGAACTGGGATGGGCACATCATCGGAAATAACCCTGGCTCCACCACTTCAGGACGGGGTGCTGGGACCTCAGGGAATTGTCTAGTCTTAGTTTCCTCGTGTGTTAAAACGGGAATGATAAATCCAGCCTCATGGGATTAAAAGAAATGAGGATGTGAACAGCCTGGCACAATTCCCAGCCCACAGTAGGCACTCAAATGGGGTTCCATTCCTCTTCCCGTCTTCACAGAGGTTCCCCCAGAAGCAAATCTTGGCACAGAATATAAACGCAAGTAATTTGTTTGGGAAGCGATCCCAAAAAGTACAGTAAGAGAGCAGGGAAGTGAGACAGGAAGGGGAGCAAGCAAGCCAATACAGGATACATGAATAAGCAAGTTACATTGTGGGTTACTGGGGCTCCACCCACTAATGACCTCTGGGAAAAAGCATAGCACACTCGTTAGGGTCCCTGCCTCCATCCTGGATGAAGGATGAAGAAGCGAGTTTATCTAACCTTCAACTCCTCCTTCACTAGTTCAGGGCCCACCCTGGGGGCATCACTCCCAGCACTTCCTGCCTGTTCTGAACACAAGCAGAGATACCAGAGGAAGCCCTTGGGAGGGTATCACAGGTGCTTGCAGTGGGCAGCCGCCCATGTGCCCGAGAACAGTGAGTGCCCAGGGAATACAGGCAGGGCTCTGAGCGTCCAGTCCACCCCAGGTACTGCTCAGACCCCGTTCTGCTCCATGTCAAGTTCATTCTGTTCTGTCACTGATTTTTTCAAGGTGGTGATGAAACGAGCTTGGACCTGGGACCCTTTCTCAGAGTACTTGCACCTTCCAAACATGAACAACAGAACACAAAGAAACTATAAGGGACTAAAAATAACTTGCACGCATGCACAGTTGGGTCAAGTATGAACAAAAAGATACCAAAAAAGGCCAAAACCCAACTACCATTTCTGAGGCGCTGGGAGCAAAAGCAGGGTACTTCACATGATGCCTGCACACAGCACCACCAACAGAGTGAGCAGACCACCTAAGACACCCCTCCAGCCTGACCCACCAATCTGCCCCTAACCTCAGCCTATTTAAGGAACCGGCTCCAAACCCCTGACCTTGGGGAGCCAGCAAGGGCATCTGCTACTTGTTCTCACTTCCCTGGGCTGCAGCATGAATCTCAGCAGAGCCTTGCCTGAATTTCTCATCTGGCCTCTTTATCAATTTCTATTGATTAAAACGTCCAAGAATCCAGGTTGGTAACAGTGACTGGTCACAGTTTCTTTTATAAATAAACAAACAAACAATAGACGGATGTAGTGGGATAGGTCACAGATCCTACTGGGGCCATTGGTCCTGAGGTTTTGATACTCATCATGAACCTCCTCGTTATGGGATAGATTCTGTCCCCAAATAATTCATGTGATGAAATCCAAACCCCTAGTACCTCAGAATGTGACTGTTTGTAGCAGCAGAGCCTTTAAAAGGGTAAGTAAGGTAAAATGAAGTCATTAGAGAGAACCCCAATCCAATCCAGGGTCCTTAAAGGAAAAGGAAATTTGGACATAGACGGATACAGAAGAAAGACCATGTGAAGATAGAAGAAGGCCATCCACAAGCTCTCAAAAGAAATTAACCCAGCTGATACCTTCATCTGGAACTTTTATGTTTCAGAACTGTGAGACAATACATTTCTATTGCGTAAGCTACTCAGTCTATGGTAATTTGTTATGGCCTAGGAAGCTACTTGGAGAAGGCGATGGCACCCCACTCCAGTACTCTTGCCTGGAAAATCCCATGGACTGAGGAGCCTGGTAGGTTGCAGTCCATGGGGTCACGAAGAGTCGGGCACAACTGAGCGACTTCACTTTCACTTTTCACTTTCATCCATTGGAAAAGGAAATGGCAACCCACTCCAGTATTCTTGCCTGGAGAATCCCAGTGACAGAGGAGCCTAGTGGGCTGCCATCTATAGGGTCACACAGAGTCAGACACGACTGAAGCAATTTAGCAGCAGCAGGAAGCTACTATAGGGCTTCCCAGGTGGCGCAGTGGTAAGGAATCCACCTGCCAATGTAGGGGACACAAGAGATGTGGGTTTGATCCCTGGGTCATAAAGATCTCCTAGAGTAGGAAATGGCAACCCACTCTAGTTTTCTTGCCTGGAAAATTTCCATGAACAGAGGAGCCTGGTGGGCTACCAGTCCATGGGGTTGCAGAGTCAGACGTGACTGAGCAGCTGAGCACACAGGAAGCTAACATACTCCCCTAGCTCTTTTCTCACACACCCTTGGCCAGCTCTTCTACTGGTCTAGGCTCCTGCCACTCCTTCATTTCAAAGGGTATGAGACTTCTGGGTACCATGCCCTCCCTGGGTACCACACCTATTATTACTTGTTCACTTGGTACCCCAGTGTGCCTGCTGCATCCCAGATATACCTCTCCCGCACCCATCATGGAGCAGCAACACGCCCTCCCTGTTATTCTCCTACCAGCATTACAACTCCTCTTGAGTTGCTAGTGTACCCGCATGAGAGGCTGAACATGACCAGGCCTTCACAGGATCCCTTCCTGTGCCCATGGGAACCAGGACCTGAGCTCCAGAAGAGCCTTAAGCTGCAGTGATGGAAAACCCAGATTCCCCCAGTGGGGGTCACTGGGGTGATACAGAAAGGACCCATTGCTCCTTCCACCTCTTGTTCCTACTCTAAGGCACCAGGTCATCCCATGCTAGGACCCAACCCTCTTCTGCTTATCGAAGGGTCTCACAGGCTTCATATCAGTAGCTGAGAGCACTTCTAGGATCCATCAGCCTCCACCTTCTTCTGCTGGCATGTCACGGATTGGGTTCAAGGAAAGAGCCAATAGCCTGAGCTGCCATTTGATCCAGAGCACTGTTGGCTCCTTAAGTAAAATATAAACTAAAAATACAATGGGGTGGAGGGCCAGGTGCCAGATGATGGACTCATGCACTTTATAGAGAACAGCCCCCATCCTCACTCACTAGGTAACTCTGACCCACCATCCTGACCTAGCTCGGCTGACCACCCCTTCCCTGAAGGCTCTCCTGCATTGGAAACTACAGATTGACAGCTATGAACTGATTGCAAGCATATCACATACTGAGTCAGGACTCACTCTTCTGTCCAAAGTGATCTGCGCACAGCTGCATGAGCCCCGTGCAGATGAGGAGACAACCAGTGGGGGAGAGGAGGGAACGTGCTCAGGTCACTTAGCACGCAGGGGCAGACCTGAGATTTAAAGGAAAGTCATTTCCTCCTGGAGCCCCTGCTCCTCACTTAAAAGAAGGTGACCAAGAAGTGAAACTCCAGGAGGTGGTGAAAGACAGAGGAGCCTGGCATGCTGCAGTCCATGGGGTCGCAAAGAGTCTGACATGACTGAGCAACTGAACAACAATAAGAAGTGACCCTCAGACAGAGAGGGGAGCGAGCGACACTTCTGTGCAGTGTGGTTCTTTGTAAGACAGACTTTGGAGATTTGGGGGTTCAGTTTCAAACCACCGCAGTAAAGCAAATATTGAAAAAAATAATAAGTCACACAAATGCTTTGGTTTCCCAGTGCCCATAAAAGTTATGCTTATACTATAGTCTATTAAGTGTGCAACAGCATCAAGTCTAAAAAAACAATATACATACCTTAATTTTAAAATACTATATGGCTAAAAAACGCTAACCATCATCTGAACCTTCAGCGAGTCATCATTTTTTTTGAATAGCCACACAAAGATCACTGACCAACAGATCACCACGGCAAATATTAATAACAATGAAAAAGTTTGAAAATTGCAAGAATTTCCAAAACGTGACAGTGAAGTGAACAAACACTTTGGGAAAATGGTGCTGACAGACCTGCTCTACGCAGGGTTGCCACAAACTTTCAATTTGTAAGAAAAAAAACCCCGCCCTATCTTCAAAGCACATTAAAATGAGGCAATAAACTGAGGTCTGCCTGGGTAAGGAGGCCGGGGCACCCAGGCCTCCTCCCACCTCTCGTTAGTACCCTGGCCCCCTTCCCCTCCCACTGCTGCACCCACTTGCAGTCATATTTATTATTTCCACCAAAATACTTGTTCATTTTTTGAGAAGCATTAACTCCACAACGCCCCCTACCCTGCGGAAGGACCCCAGCCGGAGAAGCCGGCTTTAAGACATCTTGCACTGAAGTCTGGCTGGGAGGGGCAGCCAGGCACCACACAAACGCTTTGCTTTTCAGGGTCCGAGGTTAAAATGAGCTTTTAGGAAATGGGCGTGCTTCCTCCAAACCAGAAAGTAAATATTTGTCCCTTTTCTTTGCATCTTGGAGGCAGTCGCAGTTATGAAGGCAGCTGGGGTGGTGTTTACCATTACAAGCAGGTCGATGCCGTTTCATCTGCCCTGAGTATCTCATCAGGGAACAGAATGAGCTGTTTCGGGGTGACAGGATGTCACGCAGCCCGTGCCGCCTCCCAGCCGTTGGGTGGCAGGGCTGAGGGAGCCCTTTGAGAACACAACACCTGACCTCCGCTCTGCCTCCGCGTGGATGAAAGGACAGAAGAGCTTTCCATTGATCCCGACATTCTGCCGTATTTAATGGCTCCGGAGAACCCGCTGCTTAACTGTCTTATGGCCAAAATAAGAGAAAAATGGAGCCCTGAGAGGTGCTTCATGTCAAGTGGAGGACTGGAATCCTGGGGCTGGCGCTGCAATTAGATCTTGGTGCATTTTCACGGCACAAAGGGTTCCAAGTCTGGAGGCTTGACTGAGAAGGGGGAGCAGGGGTGGCCTGTAACTGCTCCCAACTGGTTTCCGAACCTGAACACAATGAAGCAAAACGCTGGGCATGACCAAGGGGGCTGAGCATCAGGGGGAGAATTGCCTGACGAATGGTGTGGGGAGAGGAGAGTGGGCCTAGATGTCCGGCAGACCTGAATGGAGGCCCCTCTCTGCCCCTCACTGGCTGCAGGACCTTGTACCAGTGACTTGTCTTCTCAGGATTTCAGTTTTCTGATCTGCAAACTGGTGATGGCATTACCCACCTCATGAATTCATGAATGTCGTAGGACAAGTTCTAAGCAGACTCTAAGATGAGGATTTGGAACAAAGTGATTTTGTAGGAAATGTTCCCAGGAAAGCCAGTAAGACAACAGCAGGAACTGGGGATCGAAAGGAAGGATCCAGCAGGAATTCCACACCTGAAATGTAGTCTCCAGACCCACAGCAACACCACCACCTGGGGTTTGGTGCCAATGAAGAATTTTGAGGTCTCTTCTTGACCTACAAAGACAGACTCCGCTTTCTAACAAGATCCCCGGGGGATGTGAAAGGCACTGGTGGAAGACACCCGTCTGGGAAGATCAAGCAGCACTTGATCACTAAGGCTGCCTACAGCTGGGGGTGGGCAGTGATGCGAATCACCACTCACACGCCCCACCATCTCTCTACAGCTCTCACTCCCCATCCTGGTCAGAGCTTCCTTCCATAGAACTGACCCTGTGGAGGTGGTCTGAAATATCCTGCAGCTCGCTCCCACACCCACTCAACCCTCCTCCTTGGGCAGGACCTGGTCAAGGGTTCCTCCCAGGAATGAGCTTACTGCTAGGGTGCTTCCCCAGTCTCAACCCCATCTGGACGTGCTCTCTCTCCCTCCTAAGTCCTGAGGGCCTATGAAACTCTAGAGTAATAGGCAGGACCAGCTTCACGGGTGTGGGGCCGACCTGTGCCATCTCACAGGGCCCCACACTTTGTTTATGCTCTGCAATCACCATCTTGCTGTTTAGTCACTCAGTCATGTCCATGTCTTCTGCAACCCCATGGACTACAGCCCCCCAGCTCCTCTCTGCCCATGGGATTCTCCAGGCAAGAATACTGGAGTGGGTAGCCATTCCCTTCTCCAGGGGATCTTACCGATTCAGGGATCAAACCCATGTCTCCTGCATTAGCAGGTGGATTGTCTACCACTGAACCACCTGGGAAGCCCCATCTTGTGGTTCGGAAGATCCCTTGGAGGAGGGCACGGCAACCCACTCCAGTAGTCTTGCCTGAGAAACCCAGGCAAAGAGGAGCCTGGCGGGCTAAAGTTCATGGGGTCGCTAAAGAGTCAGATGACTTAGAGACTAAACAACAAATCACCATCTTGTGATTCTCTGTAATTTTTTATACATGTTCTCCCATTTCCTTTGTACTGGGCCCCACACATTATGTGGACACTTGCCTCTGCGACCAAATGGAAATGCCAACACTGCCTGGAGCACCAGGGAGGGTGAGCACTGTGACCCCTCCCTCCACACTCTCTCACCACCCCCATGCCACCTCACCTCTTCACTGTCCTGCCCCCAAGAGCCTAACTGAGGTCCCCTTACCTAGGACGCCAAGGTTGTCACAGGTCAAGACTGGCCCACATTGATAGATGAAGACATTCTGGTCCCTTTAACCTCTATCTAGAATCTCATGTGTCAGAACAGCTCTTGGAGACGTGGGTTTTTATTTTCATCCTACAGTTTTCCCCTTTACTCCCTGCATTCAGATGGGTGGTACTGGCTCTTAATTCCAAAGCCAAAGACTAGGGTTTCAGAGAGTTAAAAAGAGGTCCTCAGAGATTTGGGAACAGGGCCAAGGAGGCCTGCGTTCTGCCTCCAGCCAGCTCCCCACATCTGAGATTTCTCCACGCTACGCCCGTGCACCACAGATCAAGTTAAGATGCAGGGACTCTGTCAGCCACCCAGACAGCAAATCCTGAGCAACAGGAGATTCTCAGCCAACATTCACAGCTGCATGACTGCAGCCCAGAAACAGAACTCCCAGCCCCAGTTGCACCAAAGAATCACCTGGGAGCCTTTAAACATCGACCTCCACCAGATACTCAGGTTCTGATATGTAGCCAAGGCATGAGGGACTTAAAAGCTCCTTGGGTGGCACTCATGCATAGACAAAGTTGAGCAGTGCCGATCCAAGTGCTGAGCTGGGGGGGCACCCTGAGGTTATGCACCCCCACCACCGCACCCCAACACAACTAGATCCCCTTAGCTGCACACAGCAGCCAGGCCCCACCCAGCCTGGCTCAGACAGAGGTCATCCAAGTCCCTCCAAGGTCAACAGACCAGGAAGCAACCAGGGTTCTGGGTGTTCTCAGGCCAGCTCCTTTTTCTGGTCTGTTGGGATGCTGAGTCTCAGCCCCTATGCTGCCCCCAGCTCTGATCACTGGACCCCCACACTGTCAGCTTCCATCTGGAGTGGCCACTGAAAGCAGATGGAAGGAGCCAGAGGGTGGGGTCAGAAGGTCTGGATTCACCTTCTGGCTCTGCCCCTTGCCACAGACACTCAGTAACAGATAAGGAAACGCTGCAGGCAGCTGTTGCTTTCCCCTCACCTACCACACACCATCTTGGTGGGACTAGAGGTCAACAAGCCCCCTCCTCCAGGCGGGAGGTGGACACCTGGCCCAAATGAGGCCAACCTGACTCACCCTCCCACACACGTATATCATGAGCAGAGTGATTTAAACAAACTGTTTAACAATGATTTAAAACAAACTGTTCTGTCCATTCATCTCAGCAAAGGCAGCCTGAAATCTGCTGACTAAGTCCCCAAGGGTGCCATGATTTCTATTCTTTCAGCGAAGTTTCTTCAGTTTTTCCTTTGTTTTTCTAAATTCCCCACCCATATCCTCCCAACAAAGTCCTTTCTAGCTCAAGTTAGCTACATTCAGAATCTGCTGCTTATAGCCAAAGAATCCTAACTGACACACAAAATGTCTTATCATCCCCACTTTACAGATGACAGAGCTGAGACCCAAGAAGATGTATGGTTATCTATCCACTTAGTAACCGAATCAGAATGCTAATCAGGTCTCCTTTCTCCTCGATACATCGTACTACTCTCAACAACAGACACTTGGGAGTGGAGTGTTGGGGAATTAATTTCTCCAGGGAAAAATAAACATATGAAGGGACCCAGAAAGCACCATCCTCATTTGTTTGAGTTCAATACAGAGCCCTAAGAAGTCATTACAAAGGCACTGCCGGTGATTTTGAGCCTGAGACCTGCTGTATTCAGAGCTGAATCTTCAGGCAACCTGGCCTAGGGACCCACAGAGAGAACTGCAAGATACCAACAACATGGCTGAATAAGATGTCCTTCATTCATATCCCCCAAGAGCAATAATTCGGTGCCCACTGATGGACAAAAGTGCCTGTGTGGGAGCTGTGGGATCCAGCACCATACACCATAGCATGGAAAGAGTCTGCCCACCTGTGTGCTAGGTAATGGGCAGACAAACCTAGGCCCTGCCTGCTGACTCTGCAGTGGACCACAAACTGGCTCCAGCCCCTGTTGGCTGCAGCCCAGGAGCCCCTAGAGAACACCGTTTAGGAACAATCTCTCACAGAGGACAGATCCATCGTGGAAGTTCAGGTTTCCAGCAGAGAAGTTCTAGCCCACTGTCACAGCAGAAAAAAATACAAGTCTGGATGCAGTGGAGAGGGTTCCCCCAAGGTGACACAGCTCAGTGCCAAGAGAGATCCTTCTGGCCCGTGATTTGTCCCACAGGGGAAAATGAGAATGTGTGAGTGAGTGAGTGGGGAAATCAAACGATTTCCCCCACTGTGCAGGACATCGCCAAAGAAGCCCATTTCTCTCGCTCCCTGCAGAGTACAGAGTCATGAGCTGTGCGATGGGAGGACAAGAAGAGCATGGTGAAACAGCAGATCAAACCTCAGAAGGTATTAAAGGAGCAAGGACTCTGGACTCCATCAAGGAGCCTCTCCACGAGCCACTGGGACCACCTGGGATGAGGATCCACCCACCTGGTCCAGGGGCACACCCAGTACTCCACCTGCCTCACCCACACGCAACCCCAACCTAGGGCCGGCGCTCTGTGTGCACCCCCGATGGCCGCGAAAATGAGCTCTGGCAGACGGTCGTGAGCTCACACAGAAGGCCAGCCAAATCTGCAGTCCACAGGGACACCGCAAACTAGAAAGTCAGCTCTACCTCTGGGAAAATAAAAGGGAGGATGCCAGCACCCTGCCTGATGTGTTGCAGGATCAAGAGAAGGCACACAAGGGTAAGAATTCTGCCACAAGGAGGAGGAAGAAGAGTGGAGCAGGCATATCCATAGAACGCCTCAGAAACTTTCAGACGCCCTAGCACAGTGATGGCCAGGGGCTGGGGGTTGAGGAAATGAGATGTCAGTAGAAGGGTACAAACTGCCCTTTTTGATAACATGAATAAGGTCTGGGGATCTAATGTACAGCCTGGCGATCACAGTAAATACTGTATTATACACTAGAAAGTTGCTAAGAGAGTAAATTTTAAATATATTTAAGATTTTTCTCACCTGCTGCTGCTGCTAAGTCGCTTCAGTTGTGTCCGACTCTGTGCGACCCCATAGACGGCAGCCCACCAGGCTTCCCCATCCCTGGGATTCTCCAGGCAAGAACACTGGAGTGGGTTGCCATTTCCTTCTCCAATGCATGAAAGTGAAAACTGAAAGTGAAGTCGCTCAGTCATGTCCGACTCTTAACGACCCCATGGACTGCAGCCCACCAGGCTCCTCCGTCCATGGGATTTTCCAGGCAAGAGTACTGGAGTGGGGATTTTTCTCACCATACACACACAAAAAAGAATGGTAATTATGTCAAGTGATAGAGGTATTAACAACCCTCCTCTAATAATCATTTCACAATATATGTGTATTAAATCCTCACATTGTACATTTTAAACTTACACAATGTTACTTGTCAGCTATATCTTAATAAAGCTAATAAGAAAATAAAATTAGGACAATAGTTTTTTTTAAGGAAAAAAAGAACCACAAAACGAGATTGTCAATTTTTTTTTTTTTTACTTTTTAAGAAATGTTCGTGACAATTGTATATAATTTTCAAGGTTAATGGTATCTTGATTCACAATAATGAAAGCCTCATTTATCTACATATCAGTGTCCTGAAGGTAGCTTAATTTACATAATCATGAATTGCATTTCAACTGTCCTCATCAGCTTATTCCCCATTTGATGAAAACGTAAATGGTAATTTTATTTGGGCTCAATTGCATACATACTGCATTTATGCCACATGAGAAAATAGCATTTTAATCTAAACAGCAGGTTAGGCTCATTACAAAAAATAAGAATACTGGTAAAAACACTAAATCAATTCCCCAAATGTTTTTGAAGGCCCCGGTCATTGTTGTACTATTACCCAGTCAGTTTTAATTTTATTTGCTCAAAGCTGGAAAAAACCAAAACCTCATGATGAAAATGACCTTTAGACTCCAAGGTCCAGGTAGCCACTGGGCCCCAGGACTCCAAGATGGAGGGCACGGAGAGGTCACAGTGTGCAGGGACCCCTCTGTGCCCGGCACAGAGGATACTCTCAGAGACTGAGAACTGGGAAGGAAACTGAGCTTCATTTTTGACATGAGACAGATGGATCCAGTACAGAGTCAGGTCACACAGATGTAAGCATAGGCCTGGTCTCGCTCCCCACCTGGAGGGGAAGCCAGAGTCTTTGAGGGTTTGCGATCTCCCCTCTGACCACTGGTTTCTCGTGTAATGACAGGCTCTGAGCTAGGTGCAATGAAGAACCCCAGATATGAATAAAAGCTTGTGCTGTCCTCATAGGCAGAAAATAAGATGGCATAAATTGTTGCAAGGCAAGAAAGAGGGAACCCAATGACGCTCCTCCACAAATGCTGTGGGAGGCGGGCAGCCTCGCCGTGTGCATGCGGGCACTGAGTCTCAGCGAGTGGCGCCATCTGCTCAAGTTCAGTCTGTTTCGCTCCAGTCTTAGTCTGTTTGGGCAGCTTTCACAGCGTATCACAGACAGGGAGGCTTCTAAGAAAAGAAATGTATTTCTCCATTTCTGGAGGCTGGGAAGTCCAGTGTCAAGGTGCCGGCGGATCCCGTGTGTGGGGAGAGCCTGCATTCTGGTTCACAGGTTTCTGTCTTTTGTGTCCTCACATGGCGGAAAAGGCAAGGGACCCCTCTGGAGTCTCTTATAGTTGTACTCATCCCATTTATAAGAGCTCCACCCTTATGACCTAATCACCTCCCACAGGCCCCGCCTCCTAGTACCATCTCACTGGGGTTAGAATTTCAGCATATGAATTTGGGGAGGACACAAACATTCAGTCTGTAACACCCAGCCTAGGCCAGGGTCATGATGCAAGGCAGGCAAAAAGTCTTAAACATTCAGTGGGATGTGGAGCTCAGGTTCCCTGGAGGTCAAGGGGGAAAAGCAGGCTGGAAATGTGGCTGGGTGCAGAACCGCAGGGGGACTCCCTGTGACAAGACCTTCCCCCGCTGCCACTGCAGGGGACATGGGCCCACATGCCAGTGTCTACAGCTCCTATGCAGCTGGGGGCTCTGCCCTGCTCTTCCTCACAAGACATGTTAAAAGCTGAAGTGAGAAAGGCACCTCTCACCAGTAGGATCTTCAGAGCCCACTTTGCTCACACCATCTCTGGACTCCGGGGAAGCGGGGCCTGCTTCTTGCTAACCAAGGCTCTGACGGCTGTCCTGCACACTGGTGGTCTCAGCTCTCTGACCCACAGCTGGGAGCAGGTACAGACTGAACCATGGAGAAAATGGCCAGACCAGGTTGTTAGGTGCAAGCTGCGGACCAGCATCTGTTGCCAAGGTCCAGTGGGTAAGACGAGAGATTTCTCCAGGCGTCAAGCAGGACAACGTGGGAAGGAGTGAAGTATTTGTTTCTGATGACTCCTGGCAGTGTGTCAAACCCCTTTAGAAAAGGATTCTCAGACACTGTAGTTCTCCGTAGACCAGAGATGGCACGGAGGGCAGGAGGATGCAACACAACCAATTTACAGGATGCAAATTGGTGCAACATTTATCATCTTTCAGTGTTTCTGTGACACGCAGCACACCTAGGGCAGCCGTGCCTGGTTACGATGGTGCTCTGAAGGGCGGCCTTTCTCAAACAAGCATCTCCTGGGGAGCCTGCTCAAACTGCAGAGGCCAGACCCACCGCAGGCCTTCTGCATCTCTGCTTGGTGAATAAGTACCCCTGGTGGCTCTGGGGGACCCTGATGAGAAAGCAGTTCTTTCTGTCTTACACCTCTCCCCCTCCCCACCGTCTTGGAGTCCTGGGGCCCAGTGGCTGCCCAGACCTTGGAGTCCAAAGGTCAGGACCCAGGGCTCCAGACCCCAGCCAAATTCCTAGTCCCCTTGGTCCAGAAATGTATCTGTAATACCATCTGTCTATCATCCTTCCAAGGGCAGCTTTCACACCTGACTTTAAGACAACAGTAAAAAGGTTTGGTGAGCATGATCAAGGCCACACTCCGTAGGAACCACTTTGCTGTAATACATGATCTGAAACATACAGGCAAATACTTGTTGAATGAATGATACAGGTACTCAGTGATTTCCGAGCTCCAGCTTTTCCCTCTGAGGACTGGCAAGGGCATTAACCAGGACAGGGGAGGAGATACCCTCCAAGCTCATCTGGTCTGCAAGATTCTGCACAAACCACCTTGTTCCTCTGACACACCTGGCGCTGGGGTGTCTGTCTCTTCCTCCTGGATCCCCAGACCCTCTGTCTACACAACTATTGCTGAGGGCAGACTCCAGGGACCTCCCAGTCACTGGCAGCGGGCAGCCCACATTCGTCTGCACCTGAATCTCTGTCCTCTTGGTGCAGTCAACAGCTTCCTGGGTCTGAAGGCCCAAGGCTGTTCCAGCTTAACCCTGGAGCTAAAACTGAAACACGTGGAGGCTGTGCTACTTCCTGTGTGACATCATTAAACATGTCCTGGGACTTGGCTGGTAGTCCAATGGCTAAGACTCTGCGCTCCCAACGCAGGGGGCCCAGGTTCAATCCTGGTCAGGGAACTAGATCCCACATACCACAGCTAAGAGTTCTCATGCTGCAACTAAAGATCTGGCATGCCACAATTAAGGCCCTGTGCAGCCAAATAAATAAATACTTCAAAATAAATAAACGCACCCACTAGCAACATCTCAGAGCTGATGTTAAGGTAGTGAGCTCCCTGTCACTGGAGGTATACAAGCAGATATTGATCTACCATGTGCACGTCAGCAGCCAGGTACCAGCAGCTCTCAACTAAAGCCCTGGACTTCTCAATCACTGAAGTCCCTCCAATTCCAGGTGCGCTGGACTCTGCGAATTTCAAATTTGACTCCCACCACTGAGGTCAAAAACATCCACATTCTGCCCACACAGCTCTCCGACGCTCAGACTGGTTTTGCACAAAGTGGTAAAATAACAGTTTAAGTATTTCCTAGGTGTCAGAACTGTGAGGAACAAGAACAAATTAATCAACCAAGAATTCCTTTTCAATGGTTTTCAAGCCAGCCGGTGTCTGTCACCAAACCACAGGTGAAATGCTAATAAAATTCAGCTTGTGACAACAGCATAATGATTTAACTATGGCCTGTTTTTGCCAATATATATATATATAATATTTTTCCAAACATGGCCTTTTCAATGTGCGAATTTTTTTTATAAGAACAGGATTAGAAAATAGCAGAGGTCTCCTGACAACTGCAGTGAGGAGGAGTCTCTACTGAATGGCCTTGGGAATGATCCAAGAGGCCCGTGGGCGGGTGTGAATGCCATCGTCCTTGGATCTAACAGGGGGGAATCCTGAGAGAAGAAGCAACTGGCAAAACAGCAGCGATGAAGTCATTTCACCTCTTCAGCCTAATTTGAAGAGACGAGGCCATGGGAACTGGCTCCAGCCTTGCCTACTGACTGCAAACTGCAGCAGGAGAACTGACGTCTGCATCCCTGAGGGTCTGCATCCCTCACAGACCACGTGGTGTCCCGGAGGCACAGGCGCTGCCCCCAGCTGCCCTTCAGCCTCACTGCTTGTGGCCCTGCCCGGGGTGACTTGCCTCTTTTCTCAAACATTTGGCCTCTTTCTGTGCTTCCATGCTCTTGCCCGTGGTCCCTCTGCTCTCCCTCTCCTTATCTACCTCAACCTTGCTCCAAAATGAGATTCCAAAGGCACCTCCTCCACGCAGTCTTCCTTGACTTGCAGTGTGATGTTGAACAGTCCCTGCTGTGGACCTCTGAGTCTCCAAACCTGTCCTTCTGCCCACCCCTCCTTGGCACCTCCTTCATTCTGCCTCCCAGATGGCTCTCTCTCTTGCTGAAGTGGACGCTGTCTGAGGACAGGGGTCGTGTCACAGACGCCACGCTGTATCCCCAGGGTAGCACAGGGGCTGGTGTGCCACCACTGCTGGTGGAAGGCAGGCAAGGGCAAAGATGGAAGCCATCGCCTCACGGAGCCATGGACCCAGGTGTCCATGTTTTGCCCCAATATCTCCTTACCAGGAGAACCCCACTGGGATGGGGGTATAAAAAGATAAGCCCAGGAACTTCCCTGGTGGTCCAGTGGCTAAGATTCTGCTCCCAATGCAGGGAACCCAGGGTCAATCCCTGGTTGGGGAACTAAAACCCACGTGCTGCAATTAAGACTTCACATGCCGCAGCTAAGACCCAGCACAGCTAGGGAGGTAGCTAGCTAGCTAAATAAACAGTATCTTTTTAAAAATAAAAAGATAAGCCCAAACAACCAGGCATTTTCTAGAGATTTCAATATTACACTCATGGCCTAAAAGGCATGGCTCCCTCCACTGGGATCTGGGCTTGCATTTTGGAATCAGGCAGAATCAGAATCACAACCCAGTTGTCCACCTTGCTGTGTGGTCTTGGGCAAGTTACACAACCTCTCTGAGTCTTGCTTTCCTCAGCCTAGACAGAAAGATAATCAGAATTCCTCCAGAGGGTTGTCGAAAGGTTGTAATCAGAAAAAGTAAGTAGAAGTACCTAGCACCCAAGATTCTCAATAAATGCCACGCTCCTCTCTTCCTTGCAGAGTTAGCTACTGTGAGATTTTAGATCACAAAGCACCTCAATCTTTCCATCTGCAGAATAGGCAGGCATGCTCAAAGCTTCTCACTTCACTGTTCAAAGATCAAGTATGTATAAAAAAAATATATTTATAACAGACTTCACTTATTCCCAGTATCATGTCAGTGTGAAATGGTCACCCATTCTTCCTAAACACTGCAGGAGTTATCCTCTGTCACTTCTAAGAGGACCGAGAGATTGTCACCCAATAAGAACATGGCTCTTTGCAAAGAAAACTATGGCCCATGGAAGAGGCCTGTACTCTGCTCTCTGTTGGGCCCCCCAGCGGTATAAAAGGGACTCATGTATTCTTTACCACAGCATTTTGAGACTGGGAGTGCCCTTACCACTTAACTGATGAGGAAACTGAAGCTCAGAGAGGTTTGCTGAGTCCAGATGCAGAGCTCTACACCCACCACTGCCCGAGACGCTGCAGGAGAGAGAGTTGGTTACAGAGAAGGTCGAGCAAGTGTCAGACTCCCCAGTGCTATAAGAGGAAGTGCAAAGGGCTGAAATTACTAGACCTTGCCTCCCCTCCGGTTCTCAGAGGGGAGGTGCATGCAGTAGGAAACTGGGACATTGAAAAACATGTGAAGATGAAGATGTTAGTCGCTCAATCGTGACCAACTCTGCGACCCTATGAACTGTAGCTCTCCAGGTTCCTCTGTCCATAGGATTTCCCAGGCAAGAATACTGGAGTGGTTCGCCATTTCCTTCTCCAGGGGATCTTCCCAACCTAGAGATCGAAACTGGGTCTCCTACATTGCAGGCAGATTTTTAACAGAACTCAAAATCAGATTCCTGACACTCTCCTATAATCCTCTACAATACTGTAAAATTACCAAGGTTTGCATCCACTTAGAAATTTCAAAAACAACAACAAACTATAATCAGGTACTCTTAGAAAACAATTTTTGGGGTCTCTCCAGGTGAAATCAGGGAGACCATGCATTCTAGATTGCCTAGGACAGCCCCAAACATCAGAATCATGGTTAACTTGCCTCCACTCACACTCAAAAATATCCTCATATATATGGTGGGTCATCCCAGATCTGTGGTTCTCAACCTTGCCTACACATTTGGATCACCTGGGGAGCTTCATAAACATCTCGATTAAATAAAAATCTATATGGCAGGAGGGAGGGTGTGGGATCCAGGCAGTGATCACTTTTTAAGCTTTCCCCAGTGACTGTCATGGGCAGCCAGGGTCAATGTCACAGGTGGAAGACACAGCCTTCCCTGGCAGGCAAAATGGAAACAAGTCGCCAGACAGCAGAGGACGGGGAACTCCATCCAGCCCTGAGCCGTCCTGCCCCTGGGGGTCCGAGGTCAGCAGAGGACAGGACACAAAGCTGGTCCGTGGACCCCATCTGTGGGCACGACGCCTGCTTTCCACTCGCCCATCTGTATTTCCTCACCTGTCTACTTCGGGAACAGGCTGGAGGCTCTGTGGCAGCTCCGCTGGGTGCTAGCTCAGCCCTGAGCGCATCATTACTGCTCGCTGGCTCCAGAGAAGAAGAGATGAAGGAAATCACCTGTTTCACCTTGAAGCTAAGGAGGAGAACCTGAAGAGGGAGATTTGCCCACACTTGCTGGAGAAGAATGCCAGAGAATGCCATCAAGACTCGAGGAGCCAGGCTGCTGGCACAGAGCAGCCGGGAGCCCAGGGTGCAAACATGTCCTGGGCAAGGTTTCCTGAACAGATTGTCTCCAAATGTTGCTCTCTCCTAATTAATGCTGCGAGCGCAGTCTCTGGTCTCTCATCTCACACCAGGGAGGTTCCTGCAGAAAGAAAGTCCCTGCCATCTCCTTGTCCCAGCCACAGAGAGCAGAGTCTGTCCCCAGGCAGTTCCCCTGGGTTTCTGAACCATTTTCAAGGCCCTGGCATTCATACTTCTGGCTGAAATGCATTTCAAAGAGCAGAAAGCGAATGTTGAGGTTTCAGAGAGGTTTTCTCTTTCTACAGAGGGCCAGTGAACATGACTACAGCTAGACCTGGATGGTGTTTGTGGTTCCCAGATACATTCTAACTATGTTATGCATTATACATCTCAGCGTTGCTCAGACTGTGTCCCTGAAACTCTTCCGCATTGTGTTAGGAGAAACTATTCCATGAAACACTGATTGGGAAACTTCAGTGTATGTGGAAAACCATTGTCATTTGTAGATATAACATTCACAACTTGGACTCACGGGTGAAAACTATGTCACCAAATTGCTCTCTCATAAAAGTGATGATGATTTATATTATCAGCAGCATCACATTCACACATACACACTCCTTACTATCTTGTCGTTGTCAAACTTTCTGATCCTTTCCCATCTGAAAAATGAAATGGATTTTCTGAATGTAGTTTTCATTTCTTATTAGTGAGACTAAGCAACTTTTCATATGCTTAAGAAGAAGTTTTGTTTCCTATGCCATGCACTCTCTTCATACCCTTTGCCCATTTTTCTATGAAGTTCATGGTCCTTGGTTATTGATCTGTAGGATCTCTTTATATATTGGAGAAGCCAGCCCTTCCTCTGTGACATAGCCTGCAAACATCTTGCAAATTTGATGTTTGTCTTTTGATTTTATTTATCATTCACTTAGCTAAGTCCATTTTAATGGAATTGAATTTATTATTTTGTGGCTCCTGAGTTTTGCCTTATATTTTAGACACCCTTATAAGGAAAACAACTTTCATTCTTTCTTCAGCATGCCATCCTCAAAGTACTGATCCGGGCCAGAAATCATTCGGTGGAAAAATATTCAAAGAAAATCATGATTTAACATGGCTCTTCCTGCATGCAAAGATCACGGTACAGAAAGCTGACAAGACACCTCTCTTTTCAAGGATGATCCACAATCGAACTTCCCATCTGAGGGACTGTTTCCTATGAGATGCCATAATATAGGATTCCAAGCTCCAGTGTAATTAAATGCCTCTACATACAAAGGTCCTGGTGACATTAGTCTTGTTTATTTCCAAGCTGTTGCAAAAATTCTTCTAAGATTAGGGAGGATCTCTTTCTATCACACCAGTAACTGCCATGTCAGCTAGGGTCTCCCAGAAAACTTCCATCTGGTAATAATTGCCTGAAATTATTACCAACATGGAGGCTTTCTCTAGGGAACGACTGTAGGGAGTGAAATGAGGTTTCTTTTGTGGGTATTTGGACGTGTTTCCTTCTTTCTAGGGATTCCATTCCTCTCCAGTGTCACCAAACCCTACAAGACTTTTTGATTCAGCTCAGTCTTCAAATATAACTCTGGACACAGACGCCCACCCTGTGCCCAGCATGGCAGCTGGTGGCCTGACATCACATCTGCTCCAGCCCATGCCTCCATCAGTCCTGCCTTCTCCTTCCAGCCAGTACAGACTCCAAGTCGAAGAAGCCATCCTGGAGGTGCATGAAGAGACACCCTCATTTGGAAACAGACTTCTGCCCAATTGACTTGTTCCGCAATCTCTTACAACACATGTACTGTGTGCAGATGCTGGGGAAGCCAAGGCGCAGAACAGGTGAGAGTCTGGTACTAGTGGAGCCCAGAGCATCTCGAGCATCAGACGAGACTCCCAGAAGTTTGGACTCACCCACATAACGAACACCTGTTTGCCCTCCACATGCCCTGGAGCCCAAGCACAGTGAGCAGGCATCCTGAACCTTTCGGAAGTCCTAGCAACAGAGCTGGTTCCTCCGCCCAGACTTCTTCACCTGCTCTCCAGGGCCCCTCCTTGCTCTTCTGACCCCTCCCCTCAAAAAGCCCAGCCCCTCCTAAAGTCTGCATGGAGTATAGAAACATCTCTACAAGCTGATCCTCTGTTTAAAACAGCATCATTTCTAAATGAGAGTTCTGCTAGCCTGAGCGATTATTTACTTGTGCAGGAGGAAAGTGAGAGTTCAGAGACGGTGAGCCTAGCATGAGGTCAACAGCTAACAGGTTTCCAAGCCAAGACCAGTACCCAAGCTTGCCAACTCCTGGCCCAGGCCACCCTCACCAACCCGCTATGGCTCCCAGACCAACTGTCTCCCACTTCCTTTGGGGAGTGTCCTGGTGAGGACTCTGCTTTTTTAATTCTATCTGGGATGAAAAGAGAACAGGTTGACTTTGTAATGTCATCAAATATTAATCTTGATCTTCCCAGAAACTGACATCCAAATTGCCATCAAGCTTGAAAGGTCCAATGGAGCCTGTCGACTGTGCTGATAAAACCCAGGCCTGTGGCTGAGGGTGGAGGGGACATAGCCCGTCTCAACTGCAAGAGGACAGGAGTGGGAGGTGGGGGACCCTGCAGAGTCGGTGACCAAAGGGAACTCAGGGACAGGGCGAGAGCCAGAACAGACAGATGGGAGTAAGGGTCCTCCATTAAAATTTTAAACCACAGGCTCTACACAACCACGCACGCCTGAAATGCCATCCCTGCGAGCTGGGAGCCAAAAGGCAACTGAGGTTACTGTGCGAAGTTGCCAAAAGCTGGACATAACACAGCCCTTGTCCCTTGGAAATTTTTTGAAAGAAAAGTTCTCCATGACATGGAACACACTGTACAAATAGGGGTAGAAAAATAAACTTTCCTGAGAGGAACATCACAGTGTCATGTTTTCTAAAAGGATAGAACTAGAAAAATCTCTGGAGTTAGAGAAACGGGCTCCAGTGTTAGAAAAATCTGGATCTAGTCTCTGGCTTTAGAAATGTTTTCACAGGACAGGCTTAATCCCTCAGAACCTTGGTTGCCCCATGTGTAAAGCAAGGATGAGAACTCCTTCCTAGAAGGAGAAATGGAGGGGACCTGGGGCAGGGCTCGGCCCCAAGTAAGGCCTTATGGGCCGGTCCTGCCTCCTCTGCTTTGAGAGCTTGAAATGGACTTCATATCACTTATCTGGTTGCCTTAATTTTGCATATAGGGAAATAGGGGGTTATCTACAGCCCTTGGCAAGCAAGGGGGAGGATGGGATTCAGTTTCTCTGATTCTCTGGCTGTATGAAAATAGAAAAGATTGGTGGCAGCAGGAGAAGGGGGCAACAGAGGATGAGATGGTTGGATGGCATCACCGATTCAATCGACATGAATTTGGGCAAACTCTGAGAGATCTTGAAGGACAGGGAAGCCTGGTGTGCTGCAGTCCATGGGGTCGCAAAGAGTCAGACATGACTTGGCAACTGAAAACAACAACCTTCCCCACATCAAGAAACACCTCCTCTCAAGCCTTTCCTTCCTTCTCTTCCCCATGAGCTCAGCATCTCTTAACTATAGGATAGTTAAGGGGAGGGATACGAGACAAGTGGCCGGGTGCCCCTGAGGTCATCCTCAGCATCACTAGGTTCCCAGGCGAGGATGACAGCTAACCCTGCCAAGTAAGCGACGCCTCCGTGTGACTGCCCAGGAAATCCGAGTCTCCAGTGAGAGTAAGCACAGGAAGTAGGAAAAGAGAAAGAAGAGCAGAGAGAGAGACTCTTGGAACCCAGAGGAGCCCCCGAGGGACTCACAGTGAGATAAGGGCAATTTGCTGTGACACTGTTTTCAAACAAGCACAGAAAGAGAGAAACCACAGACAGCTGTGGCTGGATGCGCGGAACCAGTGAGGCAGAGAAAGAACCCTGGGAGGCCAGAGAGGCAACGCAGTCAAGGAGTCGGTATGAATAAACGCCGCTCCTGTGCAGAACAGGGTGGGACCATCCAGGAACCCGACGATGGAAGGACCGAGGTGGCCTCTCCAGCTGAGTCCTGGCTGCTTGCTTTTGTTTCTCTTATCAATTTTGACGGAAATTTTTCTGGTCTTTGCATTGCCAAATACAAGTCGAATTTAAAAAGCCACTGTCAAGCAATTTTGTGTAGATCTGGGATGTTTCCAACAATTAAAATAGTTTCTCCTCTAAGAAACTGTGGGACAGGATGGGGTGAACCACGTGCTCCCCTCACCCTGCTTCTACCCTCAGAAGGGACCCTGATTTTACTGCTGTGCAAGTGGAAATGGAAAAATACTCCTGTGTTTCTCCTCTACCGTTCATACTGCTGCCACGCTCCCATTACTTCTGATGCCAGATGTGTAGATTTCCCAGAAGCCGAGCAATTCTCTGATGCCATCTACATGTCCTCCAATTCAGTTCAGCTGCAACAGTCCACCTGAGGTTAACATCAGAGCCCATAAGCCAAGTGATCCGACCCACAAAACTGGTCCCACTTCAGAGGCCAACTGTCACCTGTACTTCTCACCAACAGGCTACAAGTTGGGGTTCCCATGAGCCCCTCCTTGGATTCAATCATTTATCAGAATGGTGCACAGAACTTAATGCCTATTTTTGCTTGTCTGCTCAGTCGTGTCTGACTCTCTACAACCCCATAGACTGGAGCCCACCAGGCTCCTCTGTCCATGGAATTCTCCAGGCAAGAATACTGGAGTGGGTTGCCATTTCCTACTCCAGAGAATCTTTCTGACTCAGGGATCAAACCCAAGTCTCCTGCATTGGCAGGTGGACTCTTTATTGCTGAGCCATCAGGGAAGCCCCTCTCACTTTTTATCTTGAACCAACTCAATCACCCCAGTCCCAGACCTGGTCTGCTTGACACTGGCCATGATACTACTGGCAGTTGCAACAAATAGTCAATTTTACACACGGATTGAATCTACAAAGCATTGCTGGTACGCTGGGCCCAGTGACCCACCAAAACACCCCTCACCCACATGTCCATGAGAGAAGGTTTTCAACAGCTGCCACTAGCAAATGGGTGAGCTGGGGCCTGGGGGTCCCCTCCCCAGCAGGGGACTTAGGCAGCCTCCACTGGATGCCCCCTCCAAAGGGCAGAGACCATGCTAGAGTGGGCAGGCAGGCTGAAAGCCTCCAGAAAAGTCTGTCCCACCAGGGGACTCTGTTGATATGTAATCAAATTGTGTTTCATTAAACAGAAAGCATCTAGAGGTTTCCTGACGGCTGCAACTCTTGCAAATGGAAGCTAATGGAGTTAACAGAAAACAACTGTGTGAGTCAGATACCAACAGGTGAGAGGAACCCCCGGCAACTTTATCACCTCGGCTGCCCATCCTGTGGGATGATCCCTGCTCAGGAGGAGCCAGGCTGGATTCCATCTTTGCTCAAAATCATAGGTTCAGGTTAAAAACGGCACGGCTGCCCCCAGACGTATGATTTTGAGCCAAACCATGATCTTGCTTCTAAGTCTCTAGACCAGAAAGATTTGTACAGTGACCAGATGTCCCTTTCTGCCTAGAAATGTGCCCATAGTGGGTAATATGAGAGGAGGGTTCCCCAGGCCTGGGACTTCAGTGGTAAATTCAGGAAAGTTCTAGATAAACCGAGACAGGCTGACCACCCTATAAGGCCTCCCAGGACCCCTGACTATGTCAACATTCCGATTATTCTAACTCGAGTATTCTTGAGAGTTACTGGATCACAAGAACTGGAGCCCTAATTCACGTGTCGTGAGCCCAGTAGAGCTTCCGGCAAACAGCAGGGGCTCTGCAGGCGCTGTCCCTTCCTGTGTCCCTGGCCAGGCATGGCCACCTATGGCTGTGCTGAGACCTTGGGAGTCCTGTGCTGCTGGAGCCACCTGAAATCCTCACCAAAACCCCAGAACTTATTAAATTCCTATTAATATCTTCCAAGTGAAGAAACGTGCTCAAGGCAGAGACTGGCTTGAGGCCACAAGGCTATCAGACTAGAGAGCTAGGAGTTCACCCCATGTCCTCTAGTCCAAGCCCAGTGGCTCCTTGGCCAGATTAGGCTGCCGTGCGCCCACCATACACACAGCCAGCTGTGGGCCCAGGGGGCTGCAGACCGTGAGCTTGGGCCTCTCCTGCATTTGGGCTCCTCCTACCAGAGAAGCAAGAGCTTCCTTGATGGCTCAGCAGGTAAAGAATCTGCCTGCAGATTCTTAATGCAGGAGACACAGGAAATGTGGGTTCAGTCCCTGGGTTAGGAAGATCCCCTGGAGGACGAAATGGCTCAGATGGTAAAGAATCTGCCTATAATGCAGGAGACCCAGGTTCAAACCCTTGGTCAGGAAGATCCCCTGGAGAAGGGAATGGCAACCCACTCCAGTATTCTTGCCTGGAGAATCCCATGGACAGAGGAGCCTAGAGAGCTACAGTTAATAGGGTGTCAAAGAGTCGGACATGACTGACTTTCACTACTGAGAAGCATCTGCTCATTGCCCCATCCTTTTAGTCCAAAGCTCCCCACTTCTGTGCCCGCCTACATGGGCAACTGGCTGCCCAGTGGGGAGGGAGGCGGTGATCAGAGTCCCAGCAACCCTGTGTCATCCCCCTGACCATGATGAAACACAGGCCCTCCCTGGGGCACCAGGACCTCAGTCCTTGCTCCCTTCCTCACCCCAAACAACTGCCCAGGAGGAAGGGAAAACCTGCAAGGGGAGGCAGCGAGAAGGAGGGGCGGGTTGCCCCACACTGTTGTAGTCAGGGCCTCCCGGAGCAGAAACCCTGCAGCCCAGCATCCTCCAAGGCCCAAACTAGGCTAGAGAAACCTAAACCTCCAGCCATCTGGGATGGAAACCCAGAAGAAACTGGGCCTGCGAGGAGGTGGCGTGTGTGATTTTTAATTTACTTTTTCTTGCCCTGAGACAAAAATTAATTTTACTTGGAGAAAAAAAAAAAAGTAACTTCTTACTTGACTTTTTAAAGTAAAATTTCTGCAACTCTTTTCCACTTAACAGAATATTTCCTCGACTTCTAAGGCATAATGTTAATATGCACTGAAGATGGGGAATTCCCTGAGCTCAGCTCACATATCACTGAACTGATTTTTTGCTTAATTTCCTAGTAATCCTGGCTGGGTTATGCTAACAGGAGAGTTAACAGCTAATTTTGCTACAGGGAAGATAATAACAGGAAATGATCTTTAATAATGAATTAAACAGACTCCTTGGATCCTGATTCTTTTTATTAGATAAGGTCAATGGCATCTTAAATGAGCAAATCTATGCTAGGCTGGCAATGAGACATGAAGAAAATTGTCAAATTGATTTACAGGATACTGTGCAAGCTCTGAAGATCAAATCACAGTCTGACACGATGGGAAGATCATGAGTTTTAGACTCAAAACCAGACAGGAAGACACACTAGCTGCGTGACCTTGACCAAGACCCCCTCCTCCCTGACATAATAATCTTGAGCTTTCATGGTCATAATAATCCCCACCTTCTGGAGCTTTGTTATTTTTCCTGAACCAAAATGTATATAAAACCTAGCGGAGCAGCTGGTGCAAGGATTTGCCCCATTGTATTCACCCCATTCATTAGAGAGGGGATGCAACTTATCAAATAGTTTAGCATGCACTATGTAACTCAGCCTTCAGAAGATCCTCCCTTATAATGAACTCTCCAGACCAGAATTATTTCAGGACAAGGAAGGTCAAGTACTGCCCAAAGCCATGCATTGAGTCAGAGGGAGGACCAGGATCCTAAAGGAGGTCTTCAGATTCCAATTTATTTCACTTATAGTGTCCTCCCTCTTCACACTAACTATCTCCACTTATTTTTTTTAATCACACAGAATTTTTAGTAAAAAGTTTTTACAGACAGAACACATCACCAACCATATATACATACATATAGGGGCTTCCCCAGTGGCTCAGTGGGAAAGAATCCACCTGCAATGCAGGAGACACAGGAGATATGTGTTCAATCCCTGGATCGGGAAGATCCCCTGGAGGAGAGCATGGCAACCCACCCCAGTATTCCTGCCTGGAAAATCCCATGGACAGAGGAACCTGGTGGGCTACAGTTCATAGGGTCACAAAATACATATATATATATATATATATGTGTGTGTGTGTGTGTATATATATATATATATAGGGGGGTTCCCTGGTGGCTAAGCTAGTAAAGAATATATATATACATACATATATATTCTAACATATACAGAAATAGAAGAAATAAATATAACCTAAATATAAACTGAAGCTCAATGTTTTCTTGCAGGATGAGGAGAAACTGCAGGATTGGAAGGGGAGAGCCCGGTGATGGTTCTGGAAACCAGCATTGCTTCAGGGCTGGTGCAACTAGAACTGCCCCCTCGAAGAGGAAGCAGAGAGTGGAGAGGTTAGGGAACCACTTGGGGTACTGCAGAACCCACCTCTCCAGGCTTCCTGCCCAGTTCCCTCTCCTCTGCATACAGTGGAGTTGGTCTGATGCCAGTAAGCCCTTTGGAGCCACTGAGAGTGTTCGAGTGAGGACAGGGAAAGGCATGGTCTGCTTCTGAAAGCTTATCCCACAGCTTCCACTGGCGGTAGTCATCCCAGCAAAGCACTGGCTCACAGTCCTCTCAGCCAAAGTCCATGTACAGAGTTTCCGGTTCCCAGAAGTTTCCAAAGCGGAGGATGTAATTACAATCTTTTAAAGCAAATAAACACACACCCGAGTGGGAGGACTGCATATTTATTTGACTAATTAGAGAGAAGTCACTAAAAGGATGTACAATAACATTAGCTTCTTTTTTTTGGGGGGGGGGGGCGCTAATCCTAATTGACATTTTATTTTTATGGCGCTCTCAATAAGGCACCAAGTCTAAGCGTCACACTCTCTGGCAATGAACGAGGGTGAATAATGCATCAGGCACAGAGCAGTGGCTCGAGAAGCCCGTGGTGCTGAGTCCAGTTATCAGCCTGAGGCAGAGGGGTGCTCACTGCTCCAATTTGCTGCCTGGCTGCCAGGAACACTGGCTCTGCTCACCCCTGCCCCCAGCAGAGGCCACTGTCCGCACTCCTGGGGCCCAAGCTGATAGAGCATCGCAATGACCGAGGAGGATGCACAAGCCAATAGATTCCTGGTCCATCCTGCCACTTCCATATGCTCACCCCAAGAAAGAGCCAAGAAACCCGAGTCTCACTTCAGCGAAGCTAATACAGATAAGTCCAGATAAGGTGTCAGGCCCTGCACAATGTAGCTGAAAGAGCAACTTGGAAACCAACAAATCTGGATTCAATCTCCATCTGTAAAATGGAGATTAAATACCTACCTCACGGGTTGTACTGAGAATTAAATCAGAAAATTACATAAAGCATTTAACACAATGGCTGATGCGTTCCTGTATCCCAGGAAGAATTGCCGAGAGCTGATAGAAAATACAATTAACGCAGCTCAGGGAACTTCCCACTAGGACTCAGTAGGTGCATAATAAGTGCCTTGTTAGATCCCATAAAAACTCTTAGCGTTGAAGAGAGAAATTCTTAGCAGGCAGAAACACAAATTACCGTAATATAAGCTGGCTCCAACAGATTGGACAATAGGGAGCCATAGAAGGTCTTAGAGCAGAGGAGGCTGTACTAAGCGCAAAACCAATACAGCCCGTGGCTACTGGGCCCTTGAAATGTGATGAGTCCCAGTTAAGATGTGCCATAGGTATAAAATACACACTGGATTTGCAAGACTTTGTACAATAAAAATAATAAAACTTTCTTCTTTATATTGATTATATGTCGGAAGTATTTTTACTATATCAAGTTAATTAAAATAGATTATCAAAATAGAGTTTACTGATTTCCTCTGTAATGACTAGAAAATTTAAAATTGCATCCATGGGTCATATTCTGTTTCAACTGGACAGCACCTCCTGGGAGTGTTTGCGGACGTATCCGCGCAGAGCTCAGCTGGCAACATCTGGGCCATTTCTCTCTGGCCAAGCTCTGCTGCCCTCCGCTCAGCCCTCTCCCCCTGCTGCCAGCTCTCTCGGTAATTAAGATGCCTTGAAGCAAAGAGCCCAGCCCCTGAGTATGCTCAGAGCTTTGCAGTATTGTTTCAGCAGGGAACGTCCAGCCATGTTCTCAGACCCCCTCCCTCACCCCCATGTCCTCCTGAGAAGGGACCCGGCGCCAAAGTGCCTGGCTCTCGCCTGCGATCTGATGGCCGTCACTCACGCCCAGCAGCAGTCATTTCACAAGGTAAATTAAAAAGCTACCAGCATTTTCCTCTCCAGCTGGCGTTGAAAGGACTGTTTTTCTGGGAGGATCTCCCTTGTGGAAGGTACTCTACAGCCTGCAAGATCTATTCCAACAGATCCCAGACGTGGCGCTCCCAGGCATGGAAAAGGAACAAACCAGATATTGTCCCCTCATTTGGATTTGGTCTGCAAGCCCCAGGCTCAGATGTGAAATTAAACCCAGTAATGCCCCGACCTTGAACTTATGCCCACCCTTCCTCCATCAGCAAAATGTGGGGCTAGGTTGCATGGTCTGGAACCTTCTGGGGGCAGGCCTTTACCTGAGTGGTGAAGTACGTGTGCTACGTGGTCTGCAGGACCTTGTGCTCAAGTCCCAGCTCTGCCACCTGCTGGCCATACTACCTGGGGCAAACGCCAGCCTGTCTGAGCCCTGTTTTCTTTTTAAAATAGGAATAAAATGGAAATTCCACTAATGGCAGTCTCATGGGTTGTTGGGATGATTCAATTAGATAATAAAGAAAAGATACATAGTGCAATAATTGGTATCTGACGGTGATGGTTCGTTCGCTCAGTCCTGTCTGACTCTTTTGCAACCCCATGGACTGTAGCCCCACCAGGCTCCTCTCTCCATGGGATTCTCCGGGCAAGAATACTGGAGTGGGTAGCCATTTCCTTCTCCAGAGGATCTTTCCAACCCAGGGGTCAAATCTGGGTCTACGTGCATCGCAGGCAGATTCGTTACCAACTGAGCCACCAGGGAGCTAGTAAGCACCCAAAAAAAGTCATCTGGTAAATAAAGACTTCACATGTTTGTCTGGAAAATGTTTGGTCCAGGCCTCTGGCAGTCCTGGCCAGCACCGGACTCTGACATCCAGCTGCTCACTCACTCTGAGGGGCTCTGATACTTCATCCAGGACAGAGGTCTGCACCCTGCAGAGGCAGAAAGGAGAAAGACATCTCTCTCTGGAGACTGCTGTCCCAGTGGCCACAGCTGGGACTGGGGTTGGGATATCTGGACAAGACCCGAAGTGGAATCTGGGGAACGTGATGATGCTCACCCAACTGGCAGGCAGAGTCTAAGATGGTCCCCAGAATTCCCGCTCCCTGATGTACACACTGTGTATAATCCCCTCCCCTTGCGTATGGACAGAAATCTGTGAATACACTGGAGTGTCTCTCTCCTCATTAGGTTACTTGATATGGCAAAGCTGAAGAGATGTTACTGATAGAATCAAGGTCCCTAATAGGTTGTGACTCTGGTTAATCACAGGGGAGCTCTTTTTACAGGTTCAGAGATAGAAGTCAGAGAGGCGTATCTCACTGGCCTGGGTGAAGTAAACAGCTATGCTTTTTACTCAGAGAGAGGAGGCAGCCAGGTGACAAGGACCTGAGGGCTAAGAGTTGAGAGCAGTCCCCAGCCACTACCAGCAAGGACACAGGGACCTCTGTGGCTCAAGGAAACAAATTCTGCCAACCACCAATACGCTTGGAAGAGGTCTCTGAGGGGTCACAGCTCAGCCTGGTGAGACCCGAGAGCCCCAGTTAACCTACTCTCAGACTCATGAGCCACGGAAACCATGAAATAGTAAATTGTGTATTCTTTTAAACCACTAAGTTTGTGATGGTTTGTTAGAAGAAATAGGAAACATACATCCAACTCAGCACATCCTAGACCCCACTCCACCCCTGCCCAGTGGGTCACCGAGAGCCTGTTTGGTGACCCTATTTGCCTAAACCAATCAGCAGAATCAGAGCCTCTCTAGCCTCAGTGATTGGCGGAAAGATGGGCATGTGACCCAATCGGCCCAATCAAAGTGCAATCCCCCCCACCCGCCCCCGCCCTTCTCTCCGGCGAGTCCCAAGGCGGAGGATATGAATGGTCCCAGCCCCAAAGGCTGAGACAAAGGCAGGCTGTGGGTGACGGCACCATAAACCTCAGGGACTGGGGAAGCACATGGCCCCGAAGACCGTGGACTCTGCAGACACGTGAGTCAAGAAATTCCCCTAATTCTCTATATTACTTAAGCCATTTCACATTGATTTTTCTACTCCTCACAACCTGGAACTAAAAGCATTCTGATTGATAAGTTGTGGGGGTGGGGGCGGTGAGCACCCTCAGTGCGGGCCCTGACTTCCCAGCAGCTGCCTCACAGCTGCCCACTAGGTAATAACAGTGATGATGCCTCCTGCTGTACTCTGTTCATTCACCAAGAATTGACAGAGGACTTACACATGCCAGAAGCTGCACTGTTGAGATGAAGCAGAGAAGTGGTAACACAGCCTCTGCCTCATGCGTGTCCCAGTCCAGTGGGGATGCAGACGGGCACACCAGCGATGACCAACTGCACGCTTGGTGCAAGGCAAGCACACTGCGGCCAAACGGCTTTGTCAAAATTACCGTTTAGTCCTCAGTGAGGCCAAATGACACCATCATGGAACTTCCTTCTAAGACCAAAGGACAATTCTGGCATCTTTTGAGATTTCATTATTATTATAATTGTATAATGTACATTTTTAGCACTCACATGCTGAGCATTCGATGTCTTAGGGCAGGAATAGTGATTCCTCAGAACTGCCAGAGGTCAGGTGGCCCTGTGGACACCAAGCTCACATTTGTGATATTAAATAAACACTCCCTCTTCACTGAGGTCATGGGAGAAGTGAGATCCTGGGGGCTTGCCTCATCTTTCTCCAACACTTTCTTTTTTTATATATATATTCTGAATTACATGTGAGTCAGATTCATCATGAACATAGCACATACTTTTGGATTTTTCCTTCTATTTCGAGGTAACAGAGGTGACATTCTATTTATTCATCCTCCCAGGATATGGGAAAATTTCCAAATATTTTCTTCAAATTCTCATGACCTAAATAGATTTCCTAGACAGAATTAAAGGACTAAAAATTGGATGCAGTTATTACTTTATTTTGTTTAATGTTATGCATGTAGTTACAATAACAACTCTAAAATATTATAATTGTGATATAATCTAATTTCTATTATTCTGTTCTGTATTAATATTTAAATTTTATAAAGACTGGTTGGCTTGGAAAGGAAATAATATTCTTCCTAAAGTTATCTAGCTGATACTCTCAATATTTGTATTGACTGTTACTCTATCTCCCTATTTGTCAGCTGAAAATATGTTAAGATGACTTAGCAAACAAAAACAACTTTCATAATCAAAATTAATTATTACAGTACTCCTGCAATAATTTATACTTCAACAATTGATAAAATTTCTAAATACAAGTAAACAAAAAGATCAGACTTTATCTACTCCAAGAATGCTTACCTATATATAGATTTTAAACTTTTTATTAAAGTTGCTTTATACTGTTGTGTTAGTTAGTGCTGTACAGCCAAGTGAACCAGTTATAAGCACACATATATCTCCTCTTTTTAAGATTTCCTTCCCATTTAGGTCACCACAGAGCACTGAGTAGAGTTCCCTGTGCTATACAGGAGGTTCTCACTAGTTATCTAAGGAATGTTGACCTATATTTCATTGTGAATGTTTAGATACTAATAACACATACAAATAATACATATATACAAATACACACAAATTTGAAAATACATTTCAAATCCTAAAAGATGGTGCTGTGAAAGTGCTGCGCTCACTATGCCAGCAAATTTGGAAAACTCAGCAGTGGCCACAGGATTGGAGAAGGTCAGTTTTCATTCCAATCCCAAAGAAAGGCAATGCCAAAGAATGTTCAAACTACTACACAATTGCATTCATCTCAGACGCTAGCAAAGTAATGCTCAAAATTATCCAAGCCAGGCTTCAACAGTATGCGAACCATGACCTCCCAGATGTTCAAGCTGGATTTAGAAAAGGCAGAGGAACCAGAGATCAAATTGCCAACATCCGCTGGATCATCAAAAAAGCAAAAGAGTTCCAGAAAAACATCCACTTCTGCTTTATTGACTATGCCAAAGCCTTTCACTGTATGGATCACAATAAACTGTGGAAAATTCTTAAAGAGATGGGAATACCAGACCACCTGATCTGCCTCCTGAGAAACCTGTATGCAGGTTAAGAAGTAACAGTTACAACTGGACATGGAACAACAGACTGGTTCCAAATCAAGAAAGGAGTAAATTAAGGCTGTATATTGTCACCTTGCTTATTTAACTTATATGCAGCATACATCATGTGAAATGCCAAGCTGAATGAAGCACAAGCTGGAACCAAGATTGCCAGGAGAAATATCAATAACCTCAGATACGCAGATGACACCACCCTTATGGCAGAAAGCGAATAAGAACTAAAGAGCCTCTTGATGAAAGTGAAAGAGGAGAGTGAAAAAGCTGGCTTAAAAGCCCAACATTCAGAAAACTAAGATCATGGCATCCGGTCCCATCACTTCATGGCAAATAGATGGGGAATCAATGAAAACAGTGAGAGAATTTATTTTGGAAAGCTCCAAAAATTACTGCAGATGGTAACTACAGCCATGAAATTAAAAGACCCTTGTTCCTTAGAAGAAAAGCTATGACCAACCTAGATAGCATATTAAAAAAGCAGAGACATTACTTTGCCTACAAAGGTCTGTCTAGTCAAAGCTATGGTTTTTCCAGTAGTCATGTATGGATGTGAGAGTTGGACTATAAAGAAAGCTGAGCACCAAAGAACTGACACTTTTGAACTGTGGTGTTGGAGGAGACTCTTGAGAGTCCCTTGGACTCTTACAAGGAGATCCAACCAGTCCAGGAAAGGAAATCAGTCCTGAATATTCAATGGAAGGACTGAAGCTGAAGCTGAAACTCCAATACTTTGGCCACCTGATGCAAAGAACTGACTCATTGGTAAAGACTCTGATGCTGAGAAAGATTGAAGGTGGGAGAAGAGGATGACAGAGGATGAGATGGTTGGATGGCATCACCAACTCAATGGACATGAGTTTGAGTAAGCTCCAGGGCTTGGTGATGGGCAGGGAAGTCTGGCGTGCTGCAGTCCATAGGGTCACAAAGAGTCGGATACAACTGAGTGACTGAACTGAACTGAATACATAAAAAAGATATATATTCTCATATTATTACCCAGTTGTTATGCAAACTAGATATAATGATAATCTCCATGATCACTCAATCATTGATGACTCACAATTCCACAGATTCCATAAATGACACTGAATTAATAAGCATTTGTCTGTTCAGCAACCCAGAGGTGAATACAAAGGTCAAAGTTAAACATTCTCTCATCCCCACATCAGTTAAGGTTCAATCAGGGAAGCAGAAATCAAAGTATTTTGGTCCCAACTGCTTTGGTTCCCAAATCCTCTCTGCTCCCTGCTCCTCCTGCTCTCCTCCTTCCTCCCTGCTCCATGCCAAAATTCATATTCATTCTTATAGAGAAAAGTCCTTTTCGCTTTACTGTCTCCTTTTAGCTCATACCCTTAGAACTTCACACTCATCCAGGGAGTCTCTCAAGGGATTTTTCCAAAAGTCTCTTCTCTAAAAGAAACTTGGTCCTTGAGGGCAAGATAATCACTTCCTTGCCCTGCATCATGAGTAAGACTTGCTTGAAGTGTTCTGCCACCAGGAAAAAAAAAAAAAGATGAAAAACCAATGCCCCAAATAATCCTCAGGCCTCTTTCCAGCCTTTATGCTTTGTTCTAAGAAGGCCTTGAGGGAGAAATGTCCCTAGTTTTTCTCCAAGAAGGACTCCTACCCCAGGATTCTGTGACCAGAGTCAGAGGACACAGGGGTCACTGTTTCTTTCTCTCTTTGGAGGCACAAAACCCTCCCCGCACCTCCCTCCCACGAGGCAAGAAATAGCCAAGAGCTAGACGAGGTCATATCTATGGCTCCTCCACCCCAGGAGAAGGGTGGCCAGGATCCCAGCAACCAACCAGACACCTCCCTCTCCCCTGCCTCTCTTTTCTCACTATTTTTATAATAAAAGTAATATAGAAATTGTTGTAAAGAATTTGTGTCTGTGTGTGTGTGTGTGTGCTAAGTCACTTCAGTCATGTCCAACTCCTTGTGATCCTACGAACTGTACCCCGCCAGGCTCCTCTGTCCCTGGGATTCTCCAGGCAAGAATACTGGAGTGGGTTGCCTTTTCCTTAGAAAATCCAAAATAGGTAAAAGAGAACTCCCCCTAACCCCATCACCCAGAGGCTCCCATTTACAGATGTTTTCCTTTCTAGACTCTCTTCTGTGTGTAGCAGACACCTTCCCCTGTGAAAGTGGATCAGGAGGGACATGCAGTTTTGTGTCCTTGATTTTTCCATCTCTGTGGTCATGGTGAGAGGTGGAGTGGCAGATGGGAGGAAGCAGTTGGGGTTCGAGACCTCAAGCGCCACGTGAGCTAGTAAGTTCTGGCTCTCCACCTTCCTGGGCTGCCACTTTCTCATCTCTCATGTGGGCATCGCTCTGCCGTTGTCCTGTGACTGGCCCACTTGAAACACTATTACCATGATTATTATGTTTCCATGGCAGCCAAAAACCCACAAGCATCATTTTAAATGGTTGCATATCATTCCATTGAGTAGATGGACAGACAGATGGACACAGGTCATTTAACCACTTGCCTATGGTTGGACATTTAGGGTCTTTCCAAAGTTTTGCTACTGTACCCAACGATAAACAACCTCATCTTTCTGCATCTGTTGATTTAGCTAACTTCCATCCTAGAAGAACAATTGCTACATCAAGGGTAGGAGCTTGTTTAAATCTTAATGCATGATGCTGAATTGCTCTGTGGGGAAATTGTGCCATTTATATTTCACTTTGGTGGGACAAGATCCTGCAGTCTGGGCTTTTTCAGGTAGTTATCTCATTGTTGTTAACAGTTTTGACTCAGGGCCAACTGGATAAGCAGTAGCCCATATCTTGTCATCTTGGTTGATACAGTCTTATTTCAGTTCCTCCATGAAGCTCTTCTACCATTTCTCAGGGCTTCCTACCACCAATTGTGTCTTTTCTACCCACACACACATCCTGGCACAGACAAAACATCAGCATCCCAGCCATCAGCCATCAGCAGCTCTTAAGAATAGCTGCTCCCAGGGGCCCCAGGTCACCCAAGATGCCCAAAACATTGCCATCCTGATTGATCTTGGGATTGGCTAGTGGCAGTGGCACAAGTCAAAAGAAGGAAGACAGTTTCCAAAGTAGTTGGGAGAAAATACTTCTGGGACCAAAGCACGAGATGAACCAGGACCAGAGTGTCTGCGAGGCCACGAGGTGTGCGTCCCCCCAGGAGGGGCAGGCATCACCAGGGAGGTACAGGTGGACAGGAAGCCCTGCAGAGCCAGGGCTCCAAAGGCCACAGGGGAGCAGGAATCAGCACTGTGCCGCCCGTTGGAGAGGCAAGGTTTCCAGCTGTGACTTCTGGGCTCCTCGGAGGTCACCCCAGGGGCTACTCAGAGGATTTTACCCAAATACCAACCAAAAAACCACTTTTTCAAAACTATAGATATAATTAGAGTCTATTCAAGACGGAATGGAGCAAATAACCCTGCAGCATGTCCCAGGTATGCAGGGACTCTCAGCAAATGTTTACAGAATGAATAACATAAGAAGGAAAGCTGGTTTGGGATTCGTCAGAAGTTCTGATTGAACTGAACTCTCTTGTCAAGACTTAAGAGATCATTAATGGAGGCGAAAATCAATATTTTTAACTAGCTGTTCTGTGCAAGAGATAACAGAGGAAAGAATGAACAGGCCCTGCCCTCCAGTTGCTCCCACGGTAGGGCTGTGGGGAACAGCGCATCCTTGCACTTGAGCCGTTCAGCAGCTGAGTGTGTAGACAAATGCCATTGCTCAATATCCTCAACCCTCAGTTTTCTCATCTGTAAAATGGGGCTCTAACAATAATGGCCTGGCCGAGCCATGTGAGAAGAGAGATGACGATGCAACTTGCCTGGCACTGAACAGACAATAAACAGCAGCTGCTGTGATTTATCGTCTTTTTACCAAGAAGGAGAAGAGGCTAGTGCTTTGATCGGTTCACCAGCCGGAGGTAAACTCTCTGCAGAGGAAGCCCAATGTAAGCTTCCTCAGTGATCAGGTGTAGGGCCCATCCTGTCATCTTAGCTCCCACCTGATTTACGTCTACAAAGGCCCTGTTTCCCATAAGATCACATTCACAGGCCCCCAGGGGTTGGGTCTTGAACATACCTTTTGTGGGGGACACGATTCAACCCACAACAACCAGGAACATCCCTCCCTCTGGCACCCGCATGGCTCACTCACTCTCTTGCTTCATCTCGGGCTCTGCTCCAACGTCACCTCCCCAGAGAGGCTGCGGGGGCAGCCCTCGGCACCCCGGGCCCCACTCTGCTCTACTTTTCTCCAGGGGACTTGTCTCCACCTGCCGCATCATACATTTTACTGTTTGTTATTGGTCTGCCCAGCTAGAACATAAACTCCCTGAGGGCGAGGGTCAGTCTGGCCTACAGTTGGCCCTTAATAAATGTTTGTAAGATGACGGAGACAGTGAACAATGGATGTTTTGTCTCTCCAAGGGGGCACGAGGGGACATCCATGCTGCCATGTGGATACCATGGTAAGCTGAATAATGACTCCCTAAAGGTGTCTACCTCCTGATCCCCAGGACCGTGGTATGTTACCTCACATGACAAAAGGGAGGGACTCTGCAGGTGTGAGTCAAATGAAGGCACTTGAGATGGGAGATTATCCTGGATTAACTGGGTGGGTCCAACATGGTCACAAGGGTCCCTACAAAGGGGAAGCAGGATGACCAAAGTCAGGGCAGATATAATGACAGAGAAGCAGAGTGATGTGCTTTCAAGATGGAGGAGGCAGCCCTGAGCCAAGGGATGCGGGTGTCTTCCAGAAGCTGGAAAAAGGAAAGAGATCTACCCATACCGCCCCCCCATCCCACCTCCCCTGGGGCCTCCAGAAGGAACACAGCTCTGCCAACACCATGCCCTTAATGCCCTTAACCCACTGACACCCATTGGACTTCAGATCTAAAATAAAATAGTCATCTTGTGTTGTTTTCAGCCACTGAGGCTGTGCTGATTTGTTCCAGCAGCAAGAGGAAACTAATACCTACCCCTTGTTCTGACTCTCCCAAGGGCAGTTCCCTGGGGGGTGGCAAGTCAGCTAGGTGGCTAGGATCTGCAGCGGAAGAACCAAGGCCCAGAAAGGTCAAAGAGCTGGCCCAAGGTCACACAGCTGGGCAGTGACCAGCCCCAAATTTGACCCCCTTTCTGTGTCTCTGGAGCCCTTGTTGTTGCCCCAGCACCAGAGGGTAACTGTGCAGCTTTGCATGGCTGGTGAGATGGCCTCGGTCCTGTCCCAACTCCCAGGGTCACCCTGAACTCACACGGAGATGACTGTCTGAGGAGCATTCTGTTTCTAGATGCTTGTCCTGGTGGAAATGTGCTCTGAGTGATGTGTGTGGACACACTGGAGTCCCGTGCAGCCCAGGCTGGAGCCTGTGGTGTGACGTGCCCAGGTGCCTTCACACACAGCCCTGCACACAGCCACCCTCCGAGGACAGCCCGGAGCCCAGGCAGAGTGGGTCGGGAGGACGGGCAGTCCCCAGTGCTCGAAGGTTGCAGCACCTTCACCTGCCCAGGTCCCCTCGGGGTCTCTCATCAATTCCTGGGAGTTACTACCCCATTTTTTGGGTCAGCAAACGGCAGCAAACAGAAGCCTGAGGAGGCTGGTAGTTTGTAGACGGTCCGCAGAGAGGAGGCAGAGCTGGGCTCTGCACCCAGGGCCTGAGGAGCTCAAAGACTGTCCCTCACTGGTCCCGAGGGTCATGCACCCATGACTGTGCCAGGAGGCTGGGGCTACAGCACAGGGTATGAGCTGAGCTGCACAGCCACCCACCCGTGGTCAGGGCCATGGGCCGGGCATCCCACGATGTCTCTAAACACCCCAGACATGTTTTGTCAGAGAGCCTTGTAAAGAAACTGAACCCCAGCTGCATACACCCACCATTTCTCTCTCACACACACACATCTGCACACACAGGCACACATACGTATACATATATACATCCCAGTGCATGCATCTTTACACTCACACACACCCTCCTGCACAGATATGCTGTATACCCACTCATGAAGACAACATATTCTCACACACAGAATGCACACATGCACACATACACACATTCAGAAACACTCACATGCACACACACACACACATTTACAATGACACCAGAACACAAACACACATAAACATTCAGACCGAGGCACACATTCTCACCTTTGCACAGATGTGCACACAGACACACATGTGCACATTCACCCACACACGCATGCATTCACCCTCACACGCACGCACACACACTCCCCAGCATGAGAACACAGACACACTCACAGCTGGGCCGTGGATACAGTTCTGAAGACTCATCCACTTGTTTATTCAGGAAGATGAATCAACCTGGCCCACTGCTGACTCTCCTGACAGAAAGACAGACTACAAAATCCTGGCTTAACATCCTCTAATCCAGGCTCCCTACCCATTGATTCCTCTCTGATGCTGCCATCAAGCACGCATATTTCCATGAGACGTGCATCTGATCTTGGAGAAACAGCAGGATTAGTCACCTGGCCTTACACGCGCCCTGCTCCCCTGACTGGGGCTCCTGAGGGCCTGAGGCCCTCGCTCAGGGCATGTCTCCAGCATGAGGCGTCCTTTCCTGCCACACAAGGAATGGGAAGGCCAGGAGCAACGAGGCCCTGCCGGTCCCAGCTGCAGCCACAGGCACCCATGCCCCTGGAGCTCTGGTTTCCCCAGGGATGAAGATCCCTGCCCCTCTGGACAGAAAGGAGGATCAAGCGGAGACCTACTGGACCCCAGAGAGCAGAACAGAAGATGTCAGAAGCCTGAGGGGGTGAATCCAGAGGAGCTGTCACTGCAGAGGTGACAAGAGGGGAAACGCACAGCAGCTGATCTGAATTCTGTGCCTGGTCGGCTCCTGCGGGGCTCAGCACTTGCCATGCGGTTCTGAGGATGTGCTTATTAAAAGGCGTTTCGCTGCCCTGGTTTCAGGCTCTCCGGCATTGTCTGTTGTCAACTTGAGGCTCTGGCTCCCAGGACCCACCACTGTGAATTCTGTGTGTACGAGGAGACCTATCTACCAGCTAGGTTGAATTCTGCAGCTGTGCGTTCTCATGAGATGCAATAACATGATGAAGCTTAAACGTTCACTGACCAGCCTCTGGAGCATCGGGGAGACAGCCCTGACTTCTGAAAGGAGGTGGGTGGTGGGGAGCGTGGCAGTAGATGATTCTGAGCCCAGATCCCAGCTTTGCCCCCTACCTACTAATAGAGCCACCTTAAACAGATTTCTTAAGCTCTTGCAAGCACGGTTTTCTCACCTGTTAAATGGGAACAGCACCAGTTCCCACCCCACAGGGCCTCAGGAGGGCCCGAGGACTTGCATATGCACAATGCCTGGCACATAGTGGACACTCAGAGATGTGAGGCTGCTCCTTTCTGCCGAGCCCTGCTGCCTCCTCCTGGCCAAACTGAACCCAGACCCAGAGCATGCAGAAGCCCAGGCGATGCGGCCACAGTAGACAATCCCGGGCACACGGCAGTCTCTTGCTTCAAGGTCCTCTGTTGCAGTTTCCCAGTGAATGAACATCTCATGACAGGAGACGCATAAAAGTCAGGTATCTGTTAGGCTTGCCTTTCCTTCAACTTGCTGCACACTTTTGCCTCTGGTGCCAAGCCCTTGAACCTACCCCATGCCTGTCCTAAGTCCATGATGTCCCCAGAGCCGGCAGTTCGTGGAACCTGGCCAGACCCCCTACCACCTGCCATGCCAGGGAGAGAGAGACCAACTGACAGTGCTGAGGGACAGGACAAGAGAGTCTGCAGTTACAGGACAGAGCCAGGGAGGACCCAGGCTTGCCACCCACACCAACACAGCGGGGAGCCTGCAGCCAGGACACGGCCCGGCCCGAGCCCATGGCCAGTGCGAGTGCCCCGCCCACTTCTGCTCAGCAGTCTGGAGCCAGAGTATTGAGGACAAGATCCCTGGCCTGAGACCCATTGGATAAAGGGGCCTTGCCCCCCACCAACCCTCTAGAGTTCCACCCAGAGGTGTCACCTTCTCACCCAGGCACAGAATCCCGCCCCCTGGGCCTTGCTGCCTGGCAAACCAGCAAACCACTTCAGCTGCTATTTCCTTAAGTGCCTCAGAACAGAATACACTGCAGAAATCACACAGCAGCTCTGAGGAGGGGCCGAACAGCCCTCCAATTACTGTCATGTAACCTTCTCCAACTTGATCTCCCTTATCGTATCTATAATAGATAAATGCCCAGCCCCAGGAAAGGGACTTAAAAAAAAAAAAAAACTGAACATAATAAACCAGAAAAGTACCAGCTGTCACCAGCAGGAAGCTGTGCCCATTTAGTGGGCTCAGAGCAATCCACACAGCCCCCTGCCCGCAAGCCCCCAGTCCAGGGAGGAATGTTCTGGAAGTCTCAGCTCCCTCGGTCAGGAACATTATGACAAGCCCAGCCTGAGCCAGGCAAGAAGGGGCGAGGAGCCCAGTGTCTGCCGTCCTCCGGCAACTCCCAGCACGGGGGGGACAGCATCTGAGCCACCAGCAGCCAGCCCGGAGATGTCCTTGTCGCCGGGAATGTCGTGGGCACAGGCCCTGGATTCTCTCCCCGACCTCCTGTCAGCCACTTGGAAGGGCCTGGCGGGAGGCTTGGTTAAATCCGCCCTCTCCGCAGGAGCTGCACATTCTAATTTTGCCTTGGCAGAGCCCGGAGCGGCCAACGTGCCAGGCCATCGTGGGGGATGAAGCGCAGAGCCAGCAGCCTGGGGGGGAACACAGGGAGGGGCTGCCCATGAGCCTCAGCATCTCCTGCCTGGATGCTCAGAGTTAACTCCGGAGGCAAGGGGGGCTGGGGCCCTGCTGCAGAGGCTTCAGGGCTCCAGGAGAGAAGAGGGGGAGCCTGCTGGGGGGCGCCCAAGAAGGGGACTTCTGCCTCCAGTCCACTCTGAACCACGGCCACTAGGACCCTGCTGCTTTAATAGTGAACACAGCCCTTTTCACTTTCTCCATCCAGAAACACTGCTGACCCTTCATCCCAAGCGTGGGGGCAAAGAGCAGAGTAGCCAGTAAGAAGGTAACATCTGCCCCTGGACGCCCAAGTTCAGCACCTGACTCCGCATCTTGGCTGAGTGACTTAACCTGCCGAAGCCTTGGCTTCCTCATCTGCAGAGTGGAGCCAGTGATGGGATCCACCTGAAAGTGCTGGAGCCTCAAACGGGAGGAAATGCAAGAAGTGCGCAGAGGAAGCGTTCTGCTGTGCGGCCGCTCAGTCGTGTCCGACACTTTGCAACCCCATGGACTGCAGCACGCCAGGCCTCCCCGTCCTTCACCATCTCCCAGAGCTTGCTCAAACTCGTGTCCATTGAGACGGTGATGCCATCCAACCGTCTCACCCTCTGTCAGCCCCTTCTCCTTCTGCTCTCAGTCTTTCCCAGCATCAGGTAAGTAAGCACTCATTAAATGACAAATGTTAGTACAGTTACAACTCTTAGGATCTTCACGTGGGGCACGGAGGGCCCAGATGAGAGGCTCCCGATATCACACACCAGGAAACTGAGCTGGGAAAGCCCCCAACTTCAGGTACAGAGTCAGGTCCCGCTCACTGCTAGCCCCATCATGTGCCTCCTATGATACAGCCTCTACATCATGCACAGACGTGGCTCCATCACAAATAAGATGCGTTTCCAGGCATCCAGGGGAGGCTGTAAAGCGGCTGGCTGGACAGAGGCCAGCCCGGAGCCCTCCCATGTCGCATGGCTGTGTGACTTTCTCTGGACTGCTTTCTTGGCTCTAAGATGAGGGGGCAGAACTAGATGGTTCGGCCACTGTCTGTGACCAGAGAACAATCCACTTCAACCCCAGGCCCTCACCCCCTCTCGCTCCACACCTCCCGGCCCCCAGCACACTTGGACACGCTGGCACTTCTTCAATGAGGCCCAGTGCCGCTTGAAGTTAGAGCAAGAGATGGCAAGTTGCTGGAAATGTTTAAGTCATGGAAACAAAAGTTTCACGGGAGAGGGTGGAACGTGAGCAATTTTCAACGAGTACTTTTAGGACCCCATACAAGCCTGGAGTCTTTCTGATTCGTTTAGAAACAAAAACATATGTGTGTCTCAGGTTTGCCTGATTCAGACGTAGGCGGGCCTGGAGGGAAAAATGGCTTCCCCCTGCCGGATTTTCTGATTTGTTGGGAAAAGCCAAAAGTTTCTTCAGAACAAAAAGACAGTCCTCGCCCCTCAGTCCCCAGCCTCCCGCCCCTCTTCCTGTTCTTTTCTTTCTCCTTGGCCTTTCTTTCCTGCTCGGATGGGGTGTCTGTGGGCCCCGGGGAGGTCTCCAGCGCTCGGGCATCCAGCCCTGACCGCAGCCTGAGCCCCGCCCGGCAGCTGGACACAACTGCTTCCAGATGTGTGCAGGCCAGGAACTGCGCTGGCAGCCAGGCTGAGAGCCGAGAGGGGAGGACCCTGCCCAGGCCCTCGGGCTCCCAGGCCCCACCGCCCACCTCCGGAGACATTCCTCTCCACCCACGCACGACAGGAAAGAACCACTGATCCGGGTATTGATCCCCGGCTCTGCTGAGCTGGCCTGAGCGCTCATACTCCATCCCACCCAGACTCAGGAGCCATCACTTGCCCAGGTTTCCAGATAAACCCAATGAGCTCAGAAACACGAAGGGGCTCAGAAGTCACAGAGCCAGAGGGGAAAGGCAGGTCTGTGAGATTCCACTGCTCGGCCCCAGCCTCCTCTGGCTCTTGGGCACACGTGCCACGAACAGAGGTTTGGATGGGCAGCCACAGCTGGGGTGGGCAGAGAAAGCGTTTGGGGGCAGAGGTCCCTCCACTGTGCACAGGCCGGACCCTGGCAGAGGGAGGTCAGGAGCTGCCGCCCACAGGCACACACAACTCACACAACCACACACTGGGGCCGGCAGGCCTCCACCCGCTCCTGCTTCCCGTCCCTCCTGCCTCTGCCTCTTTGCTGTAAAGGACTCCAGGCCTTTCTGGAAGTGGTCAGCACATACATGATGACTATTGTAGCGTCTCCATGTCCCCAGGCAGCACATACATGGAACATACATGCAGGAAGTATACACACACACACACTCTCACTCCCCTGCAGGGCTGGTCTCTTGGCAGGCCCTGGGATAGGTCAGCCCCTTGGAGGACAGGGGGCTGCTTCTGTTACTACTTTCTGCCGGTGCCCCCCAGAAGACACCCTGACATCAGTCCTGAGTTGGAGCAAAGGGAGGGAGATTTAAAGAAAGAGTCAGAAAAGAACAAAAGGAAGAGGAAAAAAGAGAAGGGAGGGAGGGAGACAGGAGGAAGGGGGAGAGGGAGTGCTGAAGCAGGCACCCTTGAGCCCCAGTGAGTGTGCAAGGTGTGCACTTCAGGTCTGGAACCAGACATACACCAAATCAGATTTCTATCAGCTGTGTGATTTTATACAAGTTGCTAAACATCTCTGAGCCTCAGTCTCATTGTTTTGGAAAATGGGGATAACACAGTAGCTGGTCAGAGAGAAGCACAGACACAGAGCAGCAGTGGGCACGTGGGAGGGGCTCAAGGAAAGCCTGAGTGGGGTTCCTGGGGCCCAGGTGAGACTGCACACATTCCGCGCCCGGCACGTTGGCTGCTGTTGTTTCCGACTACTGTCCTCTGTATCACACGCCAGGCGCTGTTCCAGGTGCCTTTGTAACCATTGCTCACCTGACCCTCCAACAACCTTGCAGGGGTTAGACCGTTATCCCCATCCTGCAGACGGGTGAGGCAAGACTCATGAGTTGAAGAGTCATTTCTTCAAGAGCACACAGCTGGCAAGTAGCAAAGCCAGGATGTAAGAGGGTCTCTGGAGCCTGTGTCTGTTGCATGGCATCACTACGGGGGGTGAGATAAGGTTTAAATATAATTGTGCTTTTTCAAAATTAAAGTAAATGAGGGAAGAATTTAATAAACATTTACTGAGCATACTGCATACCAGGGTCTGCATGGACTGTTTTTGTCTTTGAATCCTCACAATGATCTTATGAAATAAGTATTAATACCCTAGTTCTTTTAATGAAGGGACTGGAACAAAGCATGGTTAAACAATTTGCCCACAGTCACCAGCCGGTAAGTGATGGACCCTGATTCAAGTACGGGCAGTGTCCCCAGAGACATGCTTTTAACTACTCAGCTGGGGACAGATCAATCTCATAGAGTGATATGAAAACAGCCTCTAAGATAGATTTTTTAAATTATTTTTTTAAGTCAAAAGCAAGGGGCAGAACAGGCTGGCTCATGTGCTCTGTGTTTAAGAGAAGATGTATGGACATGTATGCTTTAACATGCACAGAGCATCCAGGAAGAGGAACTGGGAGGCTAGAGTCAGGATGAGGGGAGATACGTGCTTTCTGTACCCTCTATAGATGCCTTTGAAAGCATAAATGTGTAAGCCCCCTGTTCAGAAAAAAATCAGTCATTACTCTGCCAACTTTATGGAAACGTGGTGTTAGCACGCACTTCAACGGGGCTAGCCCTCCAAGTTCCTCTGTCCATGGGATGTTTTAGGCAAGAATACTGGAGCAGGTTGCCACTTCCTCCCCCAGGAGGTCCCTGCCCCTTGTGGAGGCACCCCCACCCCCTCCCTAAAGATGAGCAGGAAAAGGGCAGCACGTTCAAGTCTGTGTCTACAGTCTCTGAAGGAGGCTAGCTATGGCCCCAGGGGCTCTCTCTGTTTCCTCTGCTCCAGGCCCAGGACCTGGACTATAGAGCGAGGCCCCGCAGACCCGTGTGACCTGCCACCCTCCAGCTGGAGAAAAGGCCTTCTCATCCTGGAGAGTGTTCTCGAACTTACGACATCTCAGTACTGCCTCCACCAGGCAGGCAGGCGGTGCAAAATCCTCTGACCTGGTGACAGGGCTCCTGGCCCAGGCCGCCTGCCCTCACTTGGTAGGACTAGCTTCTGGATCGAGATCGGCTTCCCTGTCAAAATAGAGCAATGGGAGCTTGGAATAAAAGGTCCCTCCTGGCTCAAAAAACACGAAGACCCAAGGGCTCCAGTGCCCTCTGCCCGTCCCAGTCCCGCACAAGCTGCCCTCCCGCTACGCCAAACCACAGGGCCTTCCTCCTCACAGACCCCTTCCTCCCACCCAGTCCTGCACCCCACACCACCTACTGGGGAGGTCCACACAGACCCACCCCCCTAGCAGTCTCTCATATAGATCTGGTTACAGATAGTCCCACATGTATTTAGCCTAACACCTCAAAGGTAAATCTTCACACCCAGATCAGGGGTCCATACTCTTCCAATGCCCACAGAGGCCTTCAGAGCAGGACCTCTCAAAGTTTAGCATCTCCCGGTCGCTTGTCCAAAATACACATTCAGGGACCACCTCAGAGGGCCGGCTTCAACCAGCACTTGAGTGGGGCCCCAAACGTGCCCACTTTAACACTCCCCGAATCCGATGCAGGTGGTGGGTGGGCTTCAGGACAGCCCCATCCGGTCCTCAGAAGCCTAAGGTTTTGTCCCCTTTGGGGGGTGGTGGGGCTGAAGGGGACACCGAGAAACGGCAGGCTGAGGCGGGGGGTGGAAGTGAGGCGGGGGGTGGAAGTGACGAGTTCAGGTCTGGACGCATCGAATTAAAGGTGCCTATGAAGGTGCCCAGGTCTGGCGGCCGCAAGATCGATGCTCCAGGGCATGGAAGAGCAGCTGCCCTGCAGAGAAGAGACCTGGGATCAAACGCAGTCTTCTGCTGAACCCGAGCAAGAGAGAGGAGAGTGAGAGAGGAAGACTGCAGGGAGCAAGGAGAGGTCGCTAGCTCTGAGGGGGCAAATGAAGGGGCCTGGATCTGTGGGCACCGAGTTCCAGGGTCCGTGACCTTAAGGACACAAACCAGAAACCAGAAGGCGTGGGACGGAGGTTTGGCCGATAAGGGGAGGGGGCGGTGGGCGCGGAGCCACTTCGAAGATGAGCAAACGGCGGGTAGGGCGTTAGGTCTCAGTAGGCTATGCAGGCTGGGGCCGGGGGCTGGGGCTGGGGTTGGGGGCTGACGCGGAGCCCAGGCAGAGCGGAGTAGGCGGGCGGCTGGCGCGGGTGCGGCCGCGGCACTGCCGGGAGGCGCGGCTCGCTGGGCCGGGCCGGACGGCGCCGCGAGCGGGCGGCCGCGTGGCCACAGCGCCCCCTGGCGGCCAGTGGAGCCCTAGCGCGCAGCGGGCAAGTCCCCGCGCCGGTGCTGGGGGCTGAAGGTCTCCGTCCGGTTGGGCTTCCGGTACCCCCACCCACGCTGCAAGCCCCGAAACGGCCGCCATTAGGTCCCAGGCAAAGTCCCCCCGTCTGTATATTTTAAAGGGGACAGCAGATGCCCGCTGCCGTCACACACACCCCTCCAAAGAGGACGGACGTTTCTCTTGTTGAGATTTTACCTCTTCTCCCAAAGAGTGGTACCCAGACGCAGAATCCCACATTCCAGTGTGAACCCTGTCCTCACCGGACCTTACTTTAAATTCAGACAGTGGAGAATATGTCTGAAAGCTCCCCTTTTCTGTGCTGAGTTTAAGGTCCTAAAAGCACAGAAGCACCTCCTGCCCTGTACCATCCTAGTAACTACCAGGTGACGCCTCCTCACTGCCGAGCTGTTAGGAACACCTTGTGGGCTAATTCCTCACGTCGGCCTACTGTTATCCCCATATGGGTGAGGGACCCGAGGCACAAAGAGGTTTAGGAACTTGCCCAAAGTCAAGGGGAATATAGGATTTTAATTCAGGCCATTTTGATCCAAAAGAGAAAAAGGGATCAGAGGAACCGGTGGGGGCAGGGGCGGGGGATGAGGGGAAGAAAAAGAAAGTTCACTTCTGAGACAAGGCAGTACTGGGATGCCAGGGCCTCTCTTTTGTATGAAGATCCAGGACACCTCACCACAAGTTCTCTGGCATCCGGAGTCTGGTGATGAGCGTGTCCTGACCACAGTGAACTGCCCAGGCCAAGGTTTGGGCAGCGAGGTGGAGGGATGGAGAGGGAAGGGATGGGGAAGGAGGGAAAGGCGTTCCACCCCACCCCAACCTACCCAGCCAGGCCTCTATGTGTCCAGCTCTGCTGGCCTGGGGGCGGTCCACCAGGATGGAGAAGGAAAGAGGCTTCCAGGAAGAACAGAGCATGGAGGATGTGCCTGTCAGAATGATTTCTCCAAGCTCTGTCAGCGCCTGCCACACAACTGCTCACTGCGCCTTCACCTTCAGCTGTGGTCCTCCCTTATCCCGGCCCACCCACCCTGCCTGAGATGCAAAAACAGAAGCCTCGCTAGGCACCTGACTTATCTGTCTGGCCTCCAGCACAAGAGAGCTGGGCTCTGTGTCTTCTGGGGCTTTTTCCTCCCCAGCTGAGATCTGGAATCTCCATAAGTTTTCCAGTCAATCTGTTAAAAACCTACCCAGGTCTTTGCATGCCTCTCCCCCCACCACTCGTGTGCTGCCAGCAGGCTACAGAGCTGAGCCCAGTGCAGTGGATGGGCCAGTGGGAGTGGAAAGAAGAACTAGAGCAAGAAAGAGGGGCCACAGTATGTCTGGGCTCCTGGGCTTAACCAGAATCCTTTTTGAGGTGGAAAGGGAAACAAACAATCCAGTTTCCTGATCCTGGGTGAGTGCTGTTGGGAACCAGGCAAGGCCACCACTGTGCCAACTGGGCCCACAACCCCAGGACCCAGAGAGGGGTGAATCTTGGGGAAATCTTGGAAGGAAGAAAATAAGAGGGGAGGGACTTCCCTGGTGGTCCAGTGGTTAAGAATCTGCCTTCCAATGCAGGTGACCTGGGTTTGATCCCTGGTCAGGGAAGTAAGATTCCACATGCCGAGCAACTGAGCCCACATACTGCAACTACTGAACCCCCACCCTGCAATGAAAGATTGGGCTTGCTGCAAGGAAGATCTCGTGTGCAGCAAATAAGACCTGCATGCAAACTGCATGTTAAGTCACTTCAGTTGTGACTGACTCTTTGCAACCCTATGGACCGTAGCCCACCAGGCTCCTCTGTCCATGGGATTTCCCAGGCAAGAATACTGCAGTGGGTTGCCTTGCCCTCCTCCAGGGGATCTTCTCGACCCAGGGATCGAACCCACATCTCTTATGTCTCTTACATTGGCAGGCGGGTTCTTTACCATTAGTGCAACCTGGGGAGCCCATAAGACCCGAGACAGCCAAAAATAAATAAACAACTATTTAAAAAAGAAAACAAGTGAGGAGTGTGTACTGTTTACACATAGCAGCCTGATTATCCCCTGCTGTTACCACTGCCCTGGAGAAAGAAAGCAAGCCGAGCAGCCTACTGAGACCAACCATCTGAGTCTCTGCCCTTCTCTCTTAGGGGGTCTCACCCAACAACCCCCCGGAATACCCCAGAACTGAAACATGAATGTGTCCACTCTCAGATATACTCTCCCCTTGGTTGTAAATGGCTGGACCTTGGCGAAAGGCACACTGGCATCCTGGTTCTGTGGGTTCATGGGGACAGGAAGAGTGTGGAACCAGCAGGGGGAACTGCTAGATGCCCTCCTAGAACAGGCCATGCTCCTCCCACCAGCTCAGGGCCTTGCCCAGACTGCTGTCTCCTCACCCCTTTGACCCACTAAACGATGAGTCTTTCTTCAGCTGCAGGAAAATGTCTCTTTCTCAAGGAAGCTTTCCTGGTGCATGTCTGCCCTGAATCGAGTGCAAAGCATCAGGGCAGCAGGAGTCGGTATTTTTTAATACCGACTTTTTAAGTTTAAGTGGGGCTCCCAGAAGGCACTGCCCCAGGCAGGATTGGGGCACAGGCAGCGTACTGGGGAGAGCTCCCAGGGTGCAGCAGCCAGGGAGTAGGGACAGCGACCCAGGGAAGAAGAAAAGACATTGAAAGGTGCGTATGGGCAACATGGGGGCCTCCTGGGAAGCAGTGAGAAGGCTCTGGAACTGCCCCCCACCATCATCCACCTGCCAAGGACAGGAGCTGCAGCTTTTATCCACCAGCTTCCAGCCCCCAGCCCCCTGGGTTGAAAGTTGCCCCAGGGGTCAGGGAGATTAAGGCCCTGTATTGACAAGAGTTTCTAATTTTCTGTGGGACTTCCCTTGTGGCTCAGACAGTAAAGCGTCTGCCTACAAAGCGGGAGACCTGGGTTCAATCCCTGGGTCAGGAAGATCCCCTGGAGAAGGAAATGGCAACCCATTCCAATATTCTTGCCTGGAGAATTCCATGGACGGAGGAGCTTGGTAGGCTACAGTCAGTCTCTGGGGTCGCAAAGAGTTGGACACGAGTGAGTGACTTCACTTTCAGCTTCTAATTTTCTGTATTCTTGGTGCTCTGGGATTTGAGGCCTGGATCCTGGAGACACTGGCCTCCCAGAGCTGGCTAACTCCTGTCAGCCACTCACACAAAGCAACCACTCGAGTGCACATCCCTAAGCTCTCATACCCCATGTCAGTCTTCCCCTGCCCTAAACCATCCCAGGGCCAAGCACAGCACTGTTGGGGACCACCCTCCAGCCCAGAGCCCAAAGCCCGCCCAAACTGCCCAATTCTAGGCTAGCTCAGCTGACCTAGCCTGCCTCTCTCACTCCTTCCTGTGCAATCCAAAGTAAAAGCTCCAGGCATGGTCAGCGCTCTCCTTCTTCTGTCTCCTGACCCACCCTGGTCCTTCCCCATGTGACCCTGTTTCTAGGGACCTGTGGGTGTAAACCTCTTCCTTCATGAGTCGCTTCCGTGTCTTACAGACCTGATGAAAGCATATCCCGAGGGCATGTTCACACTGCCAGTTGAGGGGCCCCACAACATCGGGGACGGCCTGAGACAGCAAATGAGCAGGACCTGGAGCCTAGGATGTGGCCACCGAAAGAGCAAGGTGAGGCTGAACGGCGCAGAGCTGGCTACCAGCCGCCGAGCTCAGGCTGGAAGGGGACCCGGCCCGGGAATGAGGGGAGCAGGGCGCGAGGAGCAAGGGGCCTCCCCTGTGCCTGTTCACTTGTTTTTCTCACCACTGACCACCACCACCCCACCCCAGGGCCTAGCACCCTGCTGGCAGAGTGCAGGGACCAAACTACCTCCTGAATTAATGAATCAATGAGTGACTGAATGAATGAACACTGTTAAGGCTGATCCTCCAAAGACAGTAACTAACAGTCCAGTATAAGACAGTCAAAGGGTCCCAGCCAAGGCATCAAATAATACAGTTAACAGAGTGCAAAGGCAGCCAACATGATGAGAGGAAATAGTTGCAAATCTTTTATCTGTTTAGAGGTCCACATCCAGAATATGTCAAGAACCCCTACAACTCAACAATAAAAAAATCAAAATAACTTGATTTTAAAATGGCCAAAGAACTTGAATAGACATTTCTCCAAACATGAAATAAAATTGCCAACAAGGATGTGAAAAGATGCTCAACATTAGTAATCATTATATAAATGCAAATCAAAAAGGACAGTATCACTTTCATACCCATTAAGATGGCTACTATCAGAAAAAAAAAAAAAAAAAAAAACAGAAAATTTCAAGTGTTGGCAAGGATTCTGAAAAACTAGAACGCTTGGGCACTGGAGGTGGGACTATAAAGTGGTGTAGTCACTATGGAAAACAGTACGACAGTTCCTCAAAAAATAAGAATAGAATGCCCATGATCCAGAAATCTCACTCTGGGGTAAATATCCAAAAGAACTGAAAGAAAGGTCTTGAAGAGAGATTTGCACACGCATGTTCATTGCAGCGTTATTCATAGTAGCGAAGGGTTGGAAGCAACCCAAATGTCTGCTGACAGATGAATGGATTTTTTAAAATCTGAGACAGATTCTCACACACACACACACACACACACACGAATATTCTTCAGACTTAAAAAGGCAGGAAATCCTGTCACAAATTCCAACCTGAATTATGCAAAGTGAAATAAGCCAGTTGAAAAAAAAGATAAATACTGTATGATTCCACTTATATGAAGTACCTAAAGTAGTTAAATTCAGAGACACAGAAGATAGAATGGGGGCTGTCAGGAGCTGGAGGAGGGGGAAAGAGGAGTTATTGTTTAATGAGTACAGAGATTCTGTTTTGCAAGATAAAAAAGTTCCAGAGATCAGTTTCAAAACAATGTGAATGAATTTCCTTACTACTGAATTACATGCTTAAAAATGGCTAAGCTGGTAGATTTTCTGTTATATGTTTTTTTACCAAAATTTACACAGAGAGAGACCTCTGAACCACCCTTAGACGCCAGTGAGAGGGGCTGCTCCATGGGACCATGTTTTGGAATGCGTGCTAAGTCGATTCAGTAGTGCCCAACTCTTCTCGACCCTATGGACAGCAACCTGCCAGGCTCGCGTTAATCAAACATTAAAATTGTTTCCTAGCTCGTTTTGGTCTCTAGAAAATTTTCTGAGAGTTCAGTAACCAACTGACAAACAGGAACGAGAGAAGAGAATAAGAGCCAAATGCCACCCTGCCAGAGGCTGAGGGGCTGAGGGTGTGGGTGTGGGTGGGGATGGGGGTGGGGGCGCAGGGCGGAGATGGGGGGTCAGGGGCCCAGGGTGGGGATGGGGGGTGGGGGGCGCAGGGTGGGGATGGGGGTGAGGGGCGCAGGGTGGGATTGGGGGTGGGGGCGCAGGGTGGGAATTGGGGGTGGGAGTGCAGGGTGGGATTGGGGTGGGGGGCACAGGGTGGGGATGGGGGGTGTGCAAGGCGGGTCTAGAATGGACAAGGGCCTGTGTGGCGAGGACGTTTCAGCCTGAGGACCTTGCGGACACCAAGGCGCCCACGCCAGGCATCCCGCCCACAGGGCAGAACCTCAAAAGGGTAAAGGGGACGCTTCCGGAAAGGAGGGCGAGGGTCAGAAGGAGGGAGGTGTGAGCACCGGGCTAAGGAGTGGCTGCGGGGAGCCCCTGTCTATGTGTGAAGCAGCATGTTCAGCAAAGAAATGTTCGCCCGTCTCTCCATGGAACCCAAAACCTAAGGCTCTAAGGAGTCACAGTTCTCAAACCCACGTGATCTCTGACCTGCCCACAAAGAGGGGAGCCCCCCGGCCCGCACACATGGGCACACACACCCGCAGGGCCACACGCACACAGGGACACGCACAGGCACACACGGCTTCCCAGGAGCAGGCCGACTGCTCCCTTGCGCCGTTTTAATTAAGGGAAGTGGGCCAGGAGTTACACTCCTGCAACAGCCCAAGCCATGACATCTGTCCAGTGGGACCATGGACCCTGGGACCCAGCTGCTTGGACCAACCACGCCTGCGGGAACAGCGCCATCTGCTGGCCAGAGGAGGCTATGGAGGTGGCTACGGGTTTGTTCGTTCCTCACTCACTCCCTTGTGGCTCAGCTGGTAAAGAATCCACCTGCAATGCGGGAGAACTGGTTCGATCCCTGGGTTGGGAAGATCCCTTGGAGAAGGGAAAGGCCACCCACTCCAGTATTCTGGCCTGGAGAATTCCAGGGACTGCATAGTCCACGGGGTCGCAAAGAGTCAGACACGACTGAGCGACTTTCACTACTTCCCACTCGCTCCAGGGATACGTTGGGGGCGCCTGCCTCTTGTCCAGCACACGGTAGTGAACAAGGAAGGCAAGGCTGTCCCTGCCTTCAAGGGGCTCACGCTTCATAGCGGGGACAGAGCTTCATAACTCATCACACACACGACAACGTTATATTGCTCTAATGGGAGCTGGCCCCTACTACTGGGCAGTGAGCTGGTCTGTGCCAGGTGAGTCCTCGTCTCACTTAATCTCCCCAGTTACCCATCTAGAGCTGGGCAGCAGCCTCAGCTCCTTCCTCTCCGTCACCCCCTCAAACCACTCATCCACTGTCCTGTGATTCTGGTCCCAGTCCTCCCAGCTCTCGTCTCTCCCTCACCTCGTCAGCACCCCCAGGATGCTCTCTCAGCTTCCTCCAGCCCCCCACCCGCCGTGTCCGCCCCCAGCCCCTCTAATCCAATGTCCGGGCTGCAGGCAGAGTCAGTTTTTTGACCTGTCACTGTCCCACTTGACCTCTCAGTGGCTCCCACTGTCCTGCAGGTGAAGGTCAGACTTAACAAACAGCCCATCAGATCCTGTAGCTTCAAGTTCCCTCCAGCCTTAGCGCATCTGTGCTGCGGGGCTCACCTTCCACTGCGGCCACGGTGAATACCTGAGAGCCCCCGGTGCAGGGGGCCCTGCCCTCCCCCCGGCTTAGCTGGGGAGCCAGCCTGGCCTTGGGCTCGGCGGCAGGCACAGCGGATTTGGAAGTCATTCACACCCGTACCTGCGGTGCTCCAAGACCCCTCAGAGGTCCCAGGTCATAACAGGCCCCCCGATGATACTTCCTCCCACCTCCTTCCTGCCTCCTTCTCCCCACACCACCGCTGCTCAGGGTCCCTGTGAGCCCTGAACCTCAGCTCTCTCCCCAGCGCCCTGCTCCCTCCACTCCTGCAAGTCCTCCCCAGCCCTTCTCCCTCTCTCCTCACTTCTGTGTCTCCTTCTTTTATCCTGTTCTTCATAATAAAATCAGGGGACTCCCTGGAAAGGTCCCCCTCTCCTTAGAGTGCACAGGTGAGGCAGACACCATGGGGGCAAGGAGAGGTCTCCCCAGCAAAGAGGAGGGAAGCTCACACAAATCTACTCACACAAATCCACCAGCCTCCACCACCCTCCACAGCCTTCCTGAACTCAAAACCCTCCATTGTTCTTCCCAGCTCAGACTGGCCCTTCCCCGAGTCACCCACAGTCAGGGTTGGTCCCCTTCCCTCACACTCCTCAGGTGGCCTACGGATTGTCCTGTGTCCCCAAGCTAAGGTCCTGAGCAGCACCCTGCTCCTCACCCCACTCCCAGCACTCCAGAACCTTCGTTAGAGTGGATTCAATTGAAATGAACAAGTTAGCCAATCCAGTACCATGAGAGCAGAGGAGAGTGTGGAGGCGGGGTGTGCGTGTGTGTGTGTGTGTGTGTGCGCGTCTGTGTGTGCGTGCATGTGTGTGAGACCTACTGTCAGGAAGGACAGTTGATGATGGAGTGGACCACCCTTCTTGTCCCCTCTTAAGGCTCCATACTGGGGTTGCATTTATATTTCTAAAGTGCAGCCCATTTATAGAACCTGCCTGGAAAATCCCATGGACAGAGGAGCCTGGTAGGCTGCAGTCCATGGGGTCGCTAAGAGTCGGACGCGACTGAGTGACTTCACTTTCACTTTTCACTCTCATGCATTGGAAAAGGAAATGGCAACCCACTCCAGTGTTGTTGCCTGGAGAATACCAGGGATGGGGGAGCCTGGTGGCTGCCGTCTATGGGGTCACACAGAGTCGGACACGACTGAAGTGACTTAGCAGCAGCAGTAGCAGATGGACAGTGGGTTGGCTTCAGAGAGAGACAGACTGCATTTCCCAGCAAACACAACATGCCCCCTCCCAAATCCTCACCACAGTGTGGCCTTAGCACTCTTCCCACTGAGAGGTGGGGTCTACTTCACCTCTCTGGGGTCTCAGTTGGCATGTGACTCCTCCAACAGTACAGTGAGGCAGAAGAGGCCCCGGGGCTGGGTCCTTAAAGGTCACAAGGCTTTCATCTTATTCTCTGAGACACCCACCTTGTCCCTCTGAACTGCCATGAAAGGCATCAAACTAGTTTGTGGCCCCCTGGCTGGGAAGAAGCCAGACTATGTAGGGAGACCACATATAGATGGTCCAGCTCAAAATCCTAGTCTTCCAATCATCCCAGCTCAGATAGCAGACGAATGAATGAGCCTCCTGGTGACTCGAGAACCTGCTGCCAAGTCACTGCCCAATCAGAGTCTCCGCAGCCGACAGTGCTACCTGAACTCCAGCCACAGAATCGGGGAGCACAATTAACTTATTGTTTCTAGCTGCTAAATGTTGCTGTAATTTGTTACAGAGACATACTAACCAGGGCAGGTAGAGTCCAGGCATGTGCTATATAATTCAATAGGCTGGAAAAAACCTTTGCTATTAGAACAAACAATGACTGTATGCGTGCTAAGTCACTTCAGCTGTGTCCAAGTCTGCAACCCCCATGGACCTCATGGACTAGCCCATCAGGCTCCTCTGTCCATGGGATTCTCCAGGCAAGAATACTGGAGTGGGTTGCCATGCCCTCCTCCAGGGGCTCTTCCTGACCCAGCAATCAAAATCAAACCCACATCTCTACATCTCCTGCATTGGCAGGCATGTTCTTTACCACTAGCGTTATGTGGGAAGCCGCAGAACAAACAGACCTAAACTCAAATTCGAGTTCCCTCGGGCCAGTTGCTAAACCTCCATGAACCTCAGTTTCCCCATCTATAAAGTGAGGACAAGTCCGCTTGTTGTAAGGACCTAAGTAGCTGTTAAAATTCTCCCCCATGAACTCTGGGGGAGACAGAGCCAGCGCAGATGTGGCGGCTGCTTTAATAATGACGCCCAGTATCCATTTGAGGGTGGAAAAAAAACATGTTCTGACATGTACAATGTACTGACCCAGTTCTGTGGGTAATCGAGCCTCCATATCTTTCCAGACTACATGAAGAATCTGGGGCATCGCCCGGATGGCAGAAATCAGTGAAATTTCATTTAGTCTCTCTCTGTTTTTGCTTTAATTGGTGATTTTTTTTTTTAATGCATGGAGAAATTCACTGTCAAAATACAGGAAACAAAATGATCCACAGAGAAGCTGAAGAGGCAAATATGATACGAAATCTCTAAGATGATTTTTCAGAAATGGTAACTGAACTTGTGTCACCGTTCAGCAACGAGCCTGCTGCTGGTGGAGTCTAGAAACTCTGAAAACAGCACTAGGGATGTTTCAGATCGGGAGAGGCGGGTGAAGGTCCCAGCCCTGGAGGGGACCTGGCAGGGTGCCTGGAGTTTGCCTTTATTCCTAGGAAGGATCACCCACCACGTGGAACTCCAAGCACGGGCGGCTCTAACGCGCTGGCACTGGAGCACCCCCACCCCCACACACACCCACACACACGGGGTGACACGTCTAACACGCAGGAGGAGAGAAGCTTAGTGCTGACCTCTGCAGGTTACACAGCGTACCCTGGGCACTTGCAGGACTCAGGCAACGGGGGTCCTTGGGGGTGGGCAGCCAGGTGGGCCTCAGGAGAGAGCTCTGAGCATGGGTGATCTTCAAAGCTGTTATGTGCTAAGTCACTTCAGTTGTATGTGACTCTTTGTGATCCCATGGACTGCAGCCTGCCAGGCTCCTCTGTTCGTTGGATTCTCCAGGCAAGAACACTGGAGTGGGTTGCCATTTCCTTATCCAGAGTTAAGTTTTATTTGGGGCAAAATGAGGACTGCAGCCCGGGAGACAGCATCTCAGAGAGCTCTGAGAGACTGCTGCCATAAGATGTTATAATTCATGGAAATCAACAACATGGGTAGAAGGAGCAGGAAGACAGAGGACGCTATGAAAGGGCAGAGAGGGGCTCTCAAGTATCAGGGACTCTGAGAAACCCCCAGGTGAGGCTGAAGGTCCTGTAATAGAGGATGGAGCCCAAAGTCAAGAGAAATCAGGAGGGGGAAGGGGGCGGGTACAACATGACCCAGCCAGGAGGAGGGGACGGCATGAGCAAGTCCAGGAGGGAGTCCTGGGGGTTTGAACGAGACCATTCATTCACAAACTAGTCACTGAGCACCTGAAAAGTGCCAGAGGCACAACAGGACACAGGGCTGGCCCTCAGCCCTCAGAAGCGGCATCACTGAACCCTGGGGAGTGGAACGGGGCCTGATAGCCCTGGCTCCCTCCCTCTCCCTCCCGGGCTGCATTCGCATCTCCTGGGAGTCAGTCATTCTTCGGGGTGTCTGCTTCTGAAGCCAAGAAACAGGTAGGAAATGTGTTTCCTTTAATAAATAAAATAGAATCTCCTTCGCCTTACCCTCGCCTCTAGGCAGATTCTGGTAATACAAAGTCAAGAGGATTTTGTTGTGTGTGTATGTTTTAATAAACAAGAATCATTTCCCCAGCCTCATGTTAAACAGAGATGTGTTCTTCAGGACGAGTCTACGGTGTGTTTCAAAAACAAAAATCCGCACATTATAACGGCCTTGCCATTATAGGCAAGGGGATGAGAATGGCTCCTCCAGATGCCAGGCCTGTGAAAAGGCAGAGAGGAAGTCACTCCTACCCCACCCCACCCTCGGGGCTCCCCAGACCCGGCTAGATGATCCGGACATGCCTCCCACCGATGGCACCCCGGTGGCTTTCCCAAAGGCGTGTCTGCGCCCCACTCCCACTCAAACCCCGCCACCGTGCATCCCTTCCTCATCTGCGTCCCTGGCGTTCCAGGGCCTCCACTCCTCAGCTGGCCCCTCTGAGCCTTGCAGGTGGTGGAGCTAGGGCTGTACCTGGTGACTGTCGGGATTCTTTTATAATGAGGTAAATAATATCTCCAAGGCAGGCATCTCTAAAATGAGTTGTTCCGCCTCAGTGAGGCTTGTCACAAATACAAGGGCTTGTTCTTTTCAAAATTTGCCAACACCTCACGGGTATGAAAAAAAAATCCCACCCCTCCCCCCCAACCCTTGACAGACTGAGCAGTGCTTTCTGAGCAAGAGACGTAGCAGCCAGCTAGGAGAGCACTTCAGAAAAGACTCCTTCCGCCCGTGGCTCCCCTGAGAGGCCCCACGCCCTGCCTCCACTGCCCGGTGTCAGTGGCTGATTTCACTCCCAGAAGGAGGTGCTCGGGCGCGTCCAGGGCCACGCAGCCCCAGATGGGAAGCAGGGTCGATTGGGGGGCATGAGCTGAACCTTCCTCGTGCAGCCCAAGAGGGGCCTGCTGTCCCAGGCTGCCCAGAACACCTGCTGGAGAGAACTAAGGGCCTGTTTTGCCATCAAGAAAGCATCCAATCAGCTATTGAATGCCCAGTGTGTGCCTGGCCACAGCAAGGGCTGTGATCGTGGGGAAAAAAAAAAACTCCTTTGAAGACAGAAAAGGAGTCATCCTGAGGGGACGATCCAGGATGCGTGCCCCAAGTTCAGTGATGACTGAAACAGTATTCATTAGCAGCCATGTCGTTATGGAGGAAAATCACCACCAAATGGAAAACGTATTTTCCATTTTAATAGCTATGGAGGCTAATCAAAACCAGCTTCAAATCTGAAATGTATTAAGGATCCAATAAATAACTTTGATTCAGGCAATTACTTAAAATTGAAATTTGCTAAGTGAGGAGAATGAGTCATTCATTAGCAGAGTGACACCTGGTACCTGGCAGGGCAGGGAGTCTGGGGGGTGGAGGGACAGGCTAGTGAAGGCTGGTCATTGCCTCAACTTGGGTATGTCTTTATGCAAGGGGCGGTGGGGGAGGTGCTCACCCCCAGAGAGCAGCCCCAGCAAGCCAGGTCCAATCACTGCTCCTTGCTTTCAGTCATGTGTCTTTGTAGCCTGGGTTTACTTTATCTCTGAGCTGTGTCTTTAATTTGAAAGCTTTATTTAAGTGTATTGGTTTGATCCCTCAATCCTCAAAGAAGACCCTAAGACACAGTTTCAAATAAAAGTGAAGGGACCACCACAGGTGTGGGAAAGAAAAGACAGACAGTGGAGGGTGTGCTGATAACCAGTCACCACAGGGAAAACATGAAAGCCAGAATCATGGCCCACAAAGATGTCCACATCCTAATGGGCAGAACCTGCAAATATGAGGCTACATAGCAAAGGAGAATTAAGGTCCCAGATGGAATTAAGAGTGCAGATGGAATTACATCAGCTGATCCAGAGATGGGGAAATTAGCTTGGATTATCCAGTGGGGCCCATGAAATTAGCAGGGTCCTTATAATGTGGAAGGTGGGGGAGAGAGAGTTAGATGTGAGAGATGAAATGTGGAAAGACTCAACTGGCTTTGCAGATGGGATGGGAGGCCATAAGCCAAGGAATGCGGGAGCCTTTAAAAGCTTGAAAAGATAAGGGAACAGATCTCCCCTGGAGCCTCCTGAGAGGTCCTGCCAACACCTTGATTTGGGCCCAGCAAGACCTAGTTCAGATTTCTGGCCTCAAGCACTACACTACAAGATGGTAAGCTTGTTTTGTATTAAGCCATCGAGTTTGACATGACTCATTCCAGGAGCGGTGGAAAATACAGGTGACTTTAGGAAACTTGCCTGTGCTTCCCATGTCCATGGGTTGTCTCAGTCTGTTCAGGCTGCTATAATGAAAATATCACAGACTGGGTGGCTTATAGACAATGGAAACTTATTTCTCACGGTTCTGGAGGCTAGAAGTCCAAGTTCAAGGTGCCAGAAGGTTGGGTGTGTGATACGATCCTGGTTTCCACAGCTGGCTATCTTCTGTGTCCTCACACAGCTGAGGGGGTAAGGGGGCTCTCTAGGGGTCTCCCTTATGACCTAATCACCTCCCCAAAGCCCCGCCTCCAAATACCGCCTTGAGGGTTAGGTTTCAACCTATGAGCCTGGGGAGGACACAGTCTATGGCAGCATGTAAATGGCAAGAGGCAGGATGGCCGTTCCTGTGCATGTGGTCCATGGGGCCTGTTTCCACCTTGGATTCCCCAGCTGGATGTAGGAAAAATCCCTTAGGTCTGAGGGCCAAGCTGAGTTCTGGATCCAGCTTTTACCAGAGGTCAGCACCTGCAGAGACATCACTTTGCTGACAAAGGTCCAAATAGTCAAAGCTATGGTTTTTCCAGTAGTCGTGTATGGACGTGGAAGTTGGACCATAAAGAAGACTGAGTGCCAAAAAACTGATGCTTTCCAACTGTGGTGCTGGATAAGACTCTTAAAAGAGTCCCTTGGACAGCAAGGAGATCAAACCAGTCAATCCTAAAGGAAATCAACTCTGAATATTCATCAATCCTAAAGAAAGGACTGATGCTAAAGTTGAAGCTCCAATACTTTGGCCACCTGATACAAAGAGCCCACTTATTGGAAAAGACCCTGATGCTGGAAAAGACTGAATGCAGAAGGAGAAGGGAATGACAGAGGACAAGATGGTTTGATGGCATCACCGTCTCAATGGACATAAGTTTGAGCAAACTCCGGGAGATAGTGAAGGACAGGGAAGCCTAGCATGCTGCAGTCCATGGGGTCACAAAGAGTCGGACACAACTGAATGACTGAAAAGCAACAAATCACCTGCGTACCCAGGATGGAGGTTTGTGACATTGTACAGGAGGCAGTGATCAAAACCATCCCCAAGGAAAGGAAATGCAAAAAGGCAAAATGGTTGTCTGAGGAGGCCTTACAAATAGCTGAGAAAAGAAGAGAAGTGAAAGCAAAGGAGAAAAGGAAAGACAGAGATACCAAGAGAATATTTCATGCAAAGATGGGCACAATAAAGGACAGAAACAGTATGGACCTAACAGAAGCAGAAGATATTAAGAAGAGGTGGCAAGAATACACAGAAGAACTACACAAAAAAAAAGATTTTCATGACCGGGATAACCCTGATGGTGTGATCACTCACCTAGAGCCAGACATCCTGGAGTGTGAAAGTCAAGTGGGCCTTAGGAAGCATCACTATGAATGAAACTAGTGGAAGTGACAGAATTCCAGCTGAGTTATTTCAAATCCTAAAAGATGATGCTGTTAAAGTGCTGCACTCAATATGTCAGCAAATTTGGAAAACTCAGTATTGGCCACAGGACTGGAAAAGGTCAGGTTTCATTGCAATCCCAAAGAAAGGCAAGCCAAAGAATGTTCAGACCACCACACAATTGCACTCATCTTACACACTAGCAAAGTAATGCTCAAAATGCTCCAAGTAAGGCTTCAACAGTCCTAGAACCAAGAACTTCCAGATTTTCAAGCTTGATTTAGAAAAGGTAGAGGAACCAGAAATCAAATTGCCAATATATGTTGGGACTTAGAAAAAGCAAGAGAATTCCAGAAAAAAATCTACTTCTGCTTCACTGACTATACTAAAGTCGTTGACTGTATGGATCACAACAAACTCTGAAAAATTATTAAAGGGGTGGGAATACCAGACTACCTGACATGCCTTCTGAAACCTGTATACAGGGCACAAAGCAACAGTTAAAACCAGACACAGAACAATGGACTGGTTCCAAATTAGGGAAGGCGTACATCAAGGCTATATATTGTCACCCTGCTTATTTAACTTCTATGCAGAGTACATCATGCAAAATGCCAGGCTGGATGAAGCACAAGCTGAAATCAAGATCGCCAGGAGAAATATTAATAACCTATGCCGATGCCAATTAATAAGATATGCCAATGACACCACGCTTATGGCAGAAAGTTACGAGGAACTAAAGAGCCTCTTGAAAGTGAAAGAGGAGAGTGAAAAAGATGGCTTAAAACTCAACATTCAAAAAACTAAGATCATGGCATCCGGTCCCATCATTTCATGACAAATAGATGGGGAAACAATGGAAACAGTGACAGACTTTCTTTTCTTGGGCTCCAAAGCACTGCAGATGGTGACTACAGCCATGAAATTAAAAGACACTTGCTCCTTGGAAGAAAAGCTATGACAAACCTAAACAGCATATTAAAAAGTAGAGACATTACTTTGCCAGCAAGGTCCATCTAGTCAAAGCTATGGTTTTTCCAGTAGTCATGTATGGATGTGAAAGTTGCACCATAAAGAAAGCTAAGCACCAAAGATTTGAAGTTTTTGAACTGTGGTGTTGGAAAAGACTCTTGAGAGTTCCTTGGACAGCAAGGAGATCAAACTAGTCAATCCTAAAGGAAATCAGTCCTGAATATTCATTGGAAGAACTGATACTGAAGCTGTAACTCCAATACTTTGGCCACCTGATGCCAAGAACTGACTTACTGGGAAAGACCCTGATGCTGGGAAAGATTGAGGGCAGGAGAAGAGGGTAACAGGGGATGAGATGGTTGGATGGCATCACCGACTCGATGGACATGAGTTTGAGCAAGCTCCGGGAGTTGGTGACAGACAGGGAAGCCTGGCGTGCTGCAGTCAACCAGGTTGCAAAAAGTTGGACACAATTGAGTGACTGAACTGTACTGTGCTGCTGCTGCTAAGTTGCTTCAGTCGTGTCCGACTCTGTGTGACCCCATAGACGGCAGCCCACCAGGCTTCCCTGTCCCTTGGATTCTCCAGGCAAGAACACTGGAGTGGGTTGCCATTTCCTTCTTCAATGCATGAAAGTGAAAAGTAAAAGTGAAGTTGCTCAGTTGTGTCTGACTCTTAGCGACCCCATGGACTGCAGCCTACCAGGCTCCTCCGTCCATGGGATTTTCCAGGCAAAAGTACTGGAGTGGGTTGCCATTGCCTTCTCCAGAACTGTACTGTACCCGGCTCTTAACAAGCCTTGACTATCACACTCCCTCAGGCAAAATCCCAAGACAGAGACAAACCCAGACGTGACAGAAGAGCTCAGCCTGTACCCAGGCTGTAATGAAGACCACCCGGGGCCCCGCAGGAATCAGGTCCAAAGAAGAAGAGGGACCCAGGGGCTCCGGTCACGACACTCCAGGTATCCATATCAGAGGTGTTCCTCTGGGCTGCCTCATCACCCACACCCTTTCAGTCACTGCCTGACAGCTGGTGACCAGGAAGCCCCTGTTACCTCACAGTTGAGAGGGGGTCTTAGAGCAGGTTCCCTAGAAACAGACTCTGGGACAGAAAATCCATGAAGAACACTTATTGCCAAGTGAACCCGGGAGACAACACAAGAAAGGGAGAGAGGAAGGTGGGGCTGGGCAGAGGGAGGAGCTGACTGAAATGCAGTGGGTGGTGGGGCGGTGACTAAAGCCTCGGCTGATTCCAGGAGAGCTCTGGAGCCAGGGTGGTCCCCTGGAATTGTCCTAATCAAGACCTCCAGAACTGCAGCCCATCTTCCATGAGCCTCTTCCACAGCTAAGGGAATGGGCTACACCAGGAGTAAGGCAGGTCCCCGCGGGCCCAGGGCAATGTCCAGGGAGGGGTGCAGCTGGAAGACAGTCTCAGTCTCTGGGAAAGAGGTGCGAAGGTCCTGAGGATGCAGGCCTGTGTGCAGAAGCCCCAGTGGTCACTGAAGAAGAGGGCCCTGCAGTGGATGGAGCCTGGGTGGAAGGGGTAGCTCTCGTCCCCTCCAGTCCGGGTAGATGGTCGGCTCAGTCCCCCACACCTCAGGACCAGCCTACATCCCCCGCAGAGGTGCTAACAGAGACATCAAAGCTGCAGCATCTCGCTTTCAAGAAGCTTTGAAACGTGCTTCTGAAATGGCTGTGCCCGGGAAGATTAAAAGTCTTCCTATTGAAGAATCTGAGGGGCTCAGGCGACAGAACAGAGTGGGTGGGCTGCTATTGTGCGCCAGGCAGTGCAATAGAAAAGCCAGAATAAAAATACATACAGTGAATCGAAGCAGTAAAGGCTTAGCTCCAGAATCTCTGAAGTAGCAATGTAAGTGTGCAGGGCCCCAGCTGGGGTCAGAGAAGTGAGCAGATTGCCAAGAAATCAAAGCCCTTCATTAATTCACTCAATCACTCCTTCCTGCAACCGTGACTAATGAGTACCTACTAAGTGCCAAGACCCGGGGAACAGAGGGACTAGCACAGACCTACTCCTGCTCCCACATCAGTACAGGCCTGGTGGGGAAGCCAGACAAAGAGATGAGGGTAAAATGTGCTGAGATGGGGAAGCACAGGGGCCGTGGCACTCAGAGGGAGTCAGGGAAGACTTCCTGGAGGAGGGAAAGCCTGAGTTGAGCCCCACAGGATGTGCAGGAATGACTCGGGTAAAGGAGGCTCAGGAGAAGACAGTATGAGCACAGTGAGAGGGAAGAACGGGTTGAAAGCGAAGGTGGGGTGGGGGGCGGGATATGGATGTAGAATTATGGCTGGTTTGCATTGTCGTGGGCTTCCCTGGTGGCTCAGATGGTCAAGAATCTACCTGCAATCCAGGAGACAGGATTCAATCCCTGGGCTGGGGAGATCCCCTGGAGAAGGGAATGGTGACCCACTCCAGTATTCTTGCCTGGAGAATTCCATGGACACAGGAGCCTGGCAGGATACAGTCCATGGGGTCCCAAAGAGTCGTACACGACTGAGCGGCTAACACTTTCCCTTTTCACTTTCTGTGTTGTGGTATGACAGAAACCAACACAACATTGCAAAACAATTTTCCTCCAATTAAAAAATCTTTAAAAAAAAAAAAAAACGAAAGAAGGGGAGAGAGGTGAGGGTGAGGGCAGGGGTGGGGTCGGATCACACAAGGCCCTGAAGATCAGGCCAAATGCACAGGCTTCATTCATCAGGAAGGCAGAGAGGAGATGAGGAGGGGTCTAGAGTGGGGGTGTAATGGGATTCCACCTGTGGGTTAGGGCGATAGGAAGCCCCCCAGCACTGCAGACCCACACTGAAAACACTCTGGGTTCACAACCACAGTCCTGCCCCAAGACTGGGGGGCACTGGGTTTGGGGGAGGGGGGCGCTTGATGGATATAGGTTAAGGCCCTGCACCATCTTATCCTTTCCTACAAGCCAGGCCCCTCTCTCGTAGCTCCCCAATCCCAAAAAATGCTATCCCCCAGAGACCCCTAAATCCTTGGATTCCCCCACAGCACCCTGCCATCCACCCCTCCAGGCCTTGGCTCCGCCTGGGATTCCCTATCCCCCTGCTCGCCTCACCTGGCTGACTCCTACCTGTCCTAAGCTACCACCACCTCTAGGCTGGTCAGGCGCTTCCTCTCAGGGCTTCCCTGGGCACAGATTCCTGCTGCAGTCCCCTGTTTCCATGTGTGAGAGTCTACCTGTGTGTCTTCCTGCATGTCAGAGCCGGGCTCTGGAAGGGCAGGGACCTCACCCAGGCAGAGTAGCCAGCAGTGTCTACATCCTGCTGGTTCTGGGCTCCCACGGGGACCGGGCCTTTCACAGACATCCTCTTTGGTCATCCTCGGACATCAGAGGGGTTAGATACCTGCCCGAGGCCACAGAGCCGGTCAAGAGCAAACCCAACTGGGACTCAAACTTGGGCCTTCCCAAGGCTCCTTCCCCGTTACTGTCCAGCCCGGTTCTCAAAGTTCTCCCTGAAAAGGCAGGTGGCACATCCGTCACCATGGTCTTCCGTGCCCCAGGTGGAGCATCTCCTGCCTCCTGAGTATTCACAGTCACTCTGCCTCCCCAGCAGGGCTGCAGATCACCATGCAGATGAGAAAGGAAGGGATACATCCCTGGGCCCCATGTGTGTCCTGGGAGCTCACACCGGTCAGCTTTCCTCCTGGCTCCCCCAGGCGCTCCCAGCAAGCAAAACTCGGCATCCGCACAATAGCCTTTTCCCTGGTTTCTCGGAGCCCGAGGCTCACAAGCCCAAGCCAGTAATCACGTCTCCTTAAGGCAAGGAAAGCAAATCGGAGCAGTGGATGGTTCAGCATCCTCTGTGGGACCAGCAGTCACGTGACTCAGTGGCCCAGGCAGGCGGGCGCAGCACCTGCCCCCGGGGAGAGGGCGTTTCGGTGCCTGGCTCAGGTGGCCCCTTGGCCCAACCAGAGTCTCTGTGAGAGTTGAGACACTGTCCCTATTTATAACAGGTGGCACTAGTGGTAAAGAATCCGCTTGCCAATGCAGGAGACACAAGAGATGTGGGTTCGATCCCTGGTTTGAGAAGACCCCCTGGAGGAGAAAATGGCAACCCACTCCAGTATTCCTAGCCTGGAAAATTCCATGGGCAGAGGAGCCTGGTGAGCTACAGTCTGTGGGGCCACAAAGACTCGGACACAACTGAGCAAGTGAGCACACACAGCCCGTGTATAACAGCATCTTTCCTCTCACCTGGAAAGCCACCAGATTATGGCCAGAGGGCAGGGCACCTTCTCAGCATGAGGAGCTGATCAAGAAGAGCATCAGGGAGGCTGACAGTGACCCGGGCCCTTCAAATCAGCCACTTTTTCTAGGAAGCGAACGTACTGACAGTGCCTGCACAGGACAACCTGAGAAAAGCCTTGAATCTTTACATTTAAGCTCAAATCATGTGATGGGCATGACCTCTCAAATGGAAGGGCTGGGGAAGTGAGGATCATCTGATCCACAATGGACCATCAGATGCAGCAGACGCCGTGTCATGATGTGAACAGCGTCTTCCCTTGTTGCTCTTATTTATATTTTATTACGACTTTATTGAATGTTTTCTTGTAGGTCAGCTGAAACCCTTGGGGGAATAAAGCAAAGCAAAACTAAATAAATGCTTTGAATCACAGCGGAGGAGGGACGGCATTCCAGGGATAGAAGTGAGCACTCAGGTAATCAGGGGGTCTTTGTACAGAGACACCAACCCCAGCCACAGGCAGCAGCTCCCGTCTCCACGTGGCTAAACTTGCTTAATGCCCACCAGACACCTCCTACGTTAAATCCACCAACTGGCATGCTTAACCCGGCATCTGGACCCGCTCCTTCCTCGGCTCCCCGAGCCTGCACTGTGCGTAGGGCAGGGTGGGGCGGGGGGGCATCCAGAGTGTGGGGCTCCGGATGCCAGAGCACCTGAGCTCCAGCCCTGGTTCTGTCTCTTCTGCTGTGTGACCCTGAGCACGGCTGTCACCTCCTCACCTGAAACGGGATCAGTCCAGCACCTGCCTCCCCACAGGAGCTCATGGGTGGATATGGAGTGAGCGTTCAGCAAGTACCCATTCTAAGGCCCAGCCCCTGGGAGTCACCTCCCCAGTGGGGAACCCAGGTGATCCAGGGCCAGTGGGCTCCAGGTGGGGCTGAAAACTGGGGCCTCGGGGCAGGGAAGCACTGGAGAACCTCAGGGCGACTTCCTGGAGAAGGAAAAGCCTGGGGCATCCCCAGAAGTGAAGAAGAGGGAAGACAGCGCTCCAGAAAGGTGGAACCCCCCACACAAAGGCGTGATGACCGAAACTCAGTGGACACGGAGGACGGCGGAACGGAGCCAGCCTGGCTGCCTGGGGGAGAGAGGGAAGCAGATCTCCTGCTGGACACGGACAACTGAGCCAACAGACCAGCAAGGTGAACTCACACAGGCAGATGGGCTCAAAGCAACCTGCGTGTGTGACCGGAATGCTGCGTGAACACTGGAGTCCGGTGAACCAGAGAGGAACTCCTGGGTTGATCCAAGTGACACGGGGCCTGGAATTTCTGCCTCTTGCTCATGTTTAAAGAACTGAAAGTAGGCCTCTGCCAGAGGAGGAGGCACTCGGCTTTGGCAAAGGTTAAAATGCAAGTGCCTGCTATGCCCTCAATAAACACCTCTGGAAGGAAGGGAGGGAGCAACAAAGGGACTGAAAAGTTCATTAATATTTTTGGATGCACTCCTCTTGTCTGCAGGCTTCCCAGGAGGTGCTAATGCAAGAGATATAAGAGATGCGGGTTCAGTCCCTGGGTCAGGAAGATCCCCTGGAGGAACGATCCCCTGGAGTAGAGCACGGCAACCCACTCCAGTGTTCTTGCCTGGAGAATCCCATGGACTGAGGAGCTTGGTGGGCTGCAGTCCACGGGGTCACAGAGTCGAACATGACTGAAGTGACTTAGCACACGCGCCTGCACTCTTGTATACAAGTTGGGGGAATAACAGTGATTTCATCAGCCAGAGCCCGCCGCTCCCAGAAGACACTGGGCCATTCTCACCGGTGCATTAACACTGAACTTCAGGAGAAGAGAGGGCCTTCCAGGCTGGAACTTCCAAGGTCAATGTTGCCGGGATCTTATTTTGAATATGCCCACTTGTAATTCTGAATTAAAATCCCGAAGGAAGGGGAGTTGGAGCGGTGGAGCAGAGTGAGAAGGCCACTCCCTCCTGAGGCTGAAGCGTAGAGCAGAGCCCCCTGGCTTCTTCCCAGGGGCTCTGGGTGGGCTGAGCCGGGCTCTCCCACCTTGGCCCACAGGTTCCCTGGTCCCTCCCAGACTATTCCTCAGGCATTCCACACCTCCTCCTGCCTCCACAGCCAAGGGGCATGCTCCCCAAGGCTCTACCCATACTCTGCAGCCCCACGCACACCCACTACAAGCTAAAATGCCTAACAATGTGCAATGACTGAGCACCTATTGTATGCCTGGCTCTGTGCCAAGTACTCGTCACGCATCATTTCATTTGCTCCTCACCACCATTCCTCTGAGAAGGTCTTATAAACCCTGTTTACAGATAGGGAAACTGAAGCTCAGAAGTCCAGGGCCACCACCAGAAGAATCAGAGGATCTCCATCCATGACACCAAACCTGGGCTCTCACCCCACTACAGTCACTGGTGAAGGAGCAAAGGGATTTTTACTGTATTCCTGCACCACCTGGACTATTGTTTATTTAATATTTTCCTTCACACTGACTCCCTTTATTTGTAACTCAAATGTACTTAAAGGAAACAGAGTATCACTATGGTGTGTGTGTATATATATATATATACACACACATATATATATACATAAATCGCATCACTTCTTAAAAGTAACCAGGAAAGAAGACCCAGTGTAAATTGCTGATGGGCTCTGCTGCCTGCTGAAAGCACCTGCTCGCTCTTCATCTGAAAGGCAGATTAGCACAAGCCAGAGGGACTCACTGGCACCAAACCACCTCCCTCAACAAGGCAGGACTGATGGACAGTCCAGAAGGGGTAGGTCTCCCACTCTGTGACCCAGCGCTGTGCACACCGTCGGCCCCTGATGACACCGCCCCATGACCCTCAGTGACATCCAGCCCACCCTGAGCGAAATGCTGCCCCCCACCCCGTGCTGGAGCCCACCCACCCCCAGGGCTTCAACGCCCACCTTGCCCTGAGGGCCTCCAATACGTGTGTCCACAGCCCAGGCCCTGTGGCCAGCTTCTCAAGTGTCAGGTTCTCCCCCAGGCATCAGCCAAGACCCGAGCCCAGTCAATGGCCACCTGCGTGCACCTGGCCCCACACACCTGGATGTACCGCCGTCAGCCCAGGACCCTAAACTGGAAAGCTGTGAGGCATTCTCACCCCCTCCCTCACCCCAACACCTTACCCCAAACATCTGTAAACATTCCTGCAAATCACTAGGCTGTGAGCTTAAACTTTTTTTTTTTTTTTGGCCTTGTTACACAGCTTTCGGGATCTTAGTTCCCTGCCCAGGAATTGAACCCAGGTCCCCAGAGTGAAAGCGCTGAGTCCTAACCACTGGATTTCCAGGGAAGTCCCCAGCTGTGAGCTTAACGAACCAGGCATATCCACCATCCCTACTCTGAGTTCTCTGTTGAATGACAGGTAAATCATGGCTGTGCGTGCAGATGGCTCTAGCTGAGCCAGAAGTGTGGGAAGACAGACACTTGGTGGTGGGAGGGTTTGGGGACTTTAAAAAGAAGTGACGCTTATTTCGCAGTTAAGAAAGCCTCTCTCTTCCATGGCCATATGTGAGTCTCAAAACAGGTCTGTGGTGAACCCAGGAATGTCTGACCCATTTTACAGATGAGGAAATAGAGACCAAGCAGCTTTAAGTAACACAATATCACACTGGCTCTCTGAGGTGAAGCCAAGACTGAAAAGCTCCATCACCAGATGGGTTCTTTTGCCCCATACTCTACTGTTTCCATAGGGCACTCGGGTAATGTTCATTGTATTGAATGAATTTTCTGTATCTCCAAACTGAGTGGAAAACCCTTGAATACAGAGCTTTGTCTCTTAAAGAAGTCCCCACCATCCTTTAGCACCCCAACACAATGCCCACTGTTGCCTGCAAATCAGAGGTGCTCAATCAAATGCGCGGGGTGGGCAGTTACCAGCAGCAAGAGGAAGAAGAGGAGGAAGAAACAGAACACTTTCCTCAGCTTCCTCCTCGCGGGGGACCTGGAGTTGTCACGCGACAGGCGCCTCTGGAAGGTTTCCTGGGAGAGGTCACCTTGAAGTCGGCTGTGTGCCGCCTGGAATGTAACCGCTTTTCGCATTCAGGAGGGAGGCAGATTGGTGAGGAGGGACCCGGATATCGCTTAGAGATGGGGGTTCCTTTAAATACTGTCCACCTCTGCCAGGCCGGTCAGCGGCCACGCTGTCCCCAGCCCAGCCTGCTTTCCGAATCCTGGGTGGAAAAGGCACCGATGCTGGAGGGTGCCCTTGGGCTTTTTACAAGGCGGGAGCGAGCGCAGCTCTTGGCTGAGAACCTCGGCTCCCCCTAGTGGCCATCTTGGGTACCAGCACCCGACAGAGCTATAGCTCTAAGGAGGAACTCAGGCTAGAGAAGAGGAAGGTCAAGTGCAGGCAGACAGGACCACCTGGTCTTCTCCCGTGGGCCCAGCCCCCGTCTGAGACACCTCACGCAGGGCTGTGTTGGAGGCAGGGTATGAACAGCACTCTGGATGCCCCCAGAAGTTTCCTTAGCTCAGCATCTGCATGACTGTGAAAGTTCTCTTCCTCTGAAGGGCTTTCATAACCCATGTTTTAAATACCATCTCCGAGCTGGAAATTAATAACTCTACTATTGACACTCTACCGGCTTCAGATGTGCTCCTAAGGGCTTTCCTCCCCAGATTCCTATATCTAAATAATTGATAGCTTTTAATAGCTATTTTCGAGTCAATGGCAATTGCATATTAAGACACTTATCGATGAGTTTTCTGCCTCCTTTTGCCCTGGGAGTGAGGGAGGCGGTTTTCTGGTTTTCAGTAATAACAATGCTGTCAGGCAATCTCGGCACTATTCACTGGCCTGAGCCCCTCACAGCCCGCAGCAGAGAGGAAAGTACAATCAGGAACCCTTGTGGTCCTCCCAGTCAGGCCTGCTCCATCCTCCCTGGCCGAGGGGGCACATGGCCACCCATTGTGCACAGTCCCGGGCGGCTGGTGCAGGCTTAGCCCGGGACAGGTCAGGGGGAAATCTCCTAGCAGTAGTGAAGCATCAACAACCCATAAAATACCTCCTTGGGGAGAAATTACCTTTGGGATGTCAGTTCCTTAACTGCCTGGTGGATACAGCCCAGAAAACCTGCCAAAGGGTGTTGAGCAGAAATAGGAGGCCTTCACCAAAAAAAAGTGCAAATAACTCTTGCCAAGGCCCTTTTAGGGGCTCATGGCTGCTATGGATTGGGCGGGGGTGCTTCCAGTGCATCAGTGATGGGTTTTCCTAGGAATTGGCTCCCACATCTGTGCCTTGCCCTGAGGCTGGGCAGCTTCCAGAGGCAGGACAGGGGAAATAACAGCACCAGGAAACATTCATGGTGATTTCTGCAGATGACCCAGAATCCAGCAGGTATGGAGCTTAATAGCATGTCAACTGCTTTCTTTACATGCACTTTGGATATTTATTGGAAGGACTGATGCTGAAGCTGAAGCTTCAATACTCCGGCCAACTGATGTAAAGAGCCAACTCATTGGAAAAGACCCTGATGCTGGGAAAGATTGAAGGCAGGAGGAGAAGGGGACGACAGAGGATGAGATGGTTGGATGGCATCACCGACTCAATGGATATGAGTTTGAGCAAACTCCAGGAAGCAGTGAAGGACAGGAAGCCTGGCGCGCTGCAGTCCAAGGGGCCACAAAGAATCAGATGCAACTTAGTGACTGAACAACAACAACCACATACATTTTGGCACTAAATCCCCAAACACCTCCAGGACAGAGGCTGTTATCAGTGTTACTACAGAGATGAGGAGACTGGCTTAAAGAGATTTAAGAGATTTATTCCAACAGCAGAGTTCCAGAGGCAGGAGGCAGATGTACCTCTGTCTGACCACACGAAACTTCCAGATGCCAGGCAGAGCCCGTCCACTCCTCCCCCACCCCCAGGTTCTCTGACCTCCCCTGCATCATGCCTCTGCATCCAGGCTCACCACCAGCTCGTCCGTCCCAAAGCCACCTCCAGGGTCACACACACAGCCACGTCCATTTCCAGACAGATACGGGTGAGGGGGGTCCACGTGTGGCCATCCAAAGGGCATGATGATTCTCTCCAGTGACGCCTCCCTTCTGTCCTTTTTGAATGGTGATCGTATTGTGTTACTGTGACTCAAACTGTGTTTTATTTACATCGTGGCCAATGAGTTCTTAGCAGCTCTGCTGGGTGGAGATGGGCGTTCCCTCCACTCCCATGCCCTCTGCCCGGGGTCAGGCAGTCCCTGTCATCTCTCACCTGGACGGCCACAGGAGGAGTGTCCCACAGGTCTCAGGTTAAAGCAGCATAGCCCCACGCATCCTCCTAGCAAGTGCCACAGACAGGTGGCCTCCCCCACTTAACCCCTTGCCCTCCCCCATCTTCAAATCCTCCAAAAGCTCCCCGTTGCTTTCAGGAGAAAACCCCAGTTTCTTACTTGACACGTCACGTGTTTTATGACCGACCTCTCTAAGCTCAGCCCCCCAACACCCCGCTGTCCACGGGGTGGTGCCTGTAATCACGCGCATCCCTGAATCCCTTGTACTTTTCAGTGTCTCTGGACATTAGCACGTGATCGCCCCTCTCTCTGTGCTGCCCTTCCTTTCCACGTGGCTTTCTACCTGGGAAAAGGCGATTCAGTTGGCAAACCCTGGCTCAAGCGTTACTCCCCTGAGACGATGTTCCTGGGGTCCCTGCTACACCCCCGCCCCAGGCAGTGAAAGCGGTGCTCTTTCCAGGACTCCCTCACGCCCACAGTGCCCAGTGCATCCATCTGCAGTCATGCCTCTCACCACTTTGTACTCTAACAGCTGGAGCACGTGCGTTTCCCCTGGTCTGGGTGGCCCTGGCAGGATTAATGACTACAGTCCGCAGCTGAATGTAGGCCCTGGGAGCGGGTGACACTGAAAGAGTTTGTGTTGAGTGAGGAGGAGACAGCCCCGCAACGGGGAGGGCTGGGGTGAGGTCAGTGGTGACGGACGCACAGCTGATTGCTGCCTGTGGACCTGAAGACCCCGTCTCCATCTTGGCTGTACCAGTAACTATGGGGAGTCAGCGGACCTTCCTCTTCCCTCAGTTTCTGCATCAGCCAGACGGACTCAGTAGCGACACACTGTCAATCTGTAGCACCTTCCCGGAAGTCAGTGGGAGAACATGACGCTCCGTGAGAGAGAGTCCCTGCTACTTGACCCAGCTCTGGGGTTGTTTCCACGGGTTGGGACACCGTAAGGAGCTTGGTGCCACAGGCCCATGTTAAACTGGGATTTCAAGGGTGAGTAAAACATGGGCAGATGGATGGAGATGACAGAAATCTGTTTCAGTTGAGAAAATGATCTGGGAGGCCTTGGCCAGGAGGAGGGAGTAGGGGAAAGTAAATAAGCTCCTTTTGAGCACCTACTGTATACTTAACACATTGCAACCTTCTACTTCACACTCCCAGGAATCCTCTATGAGCAAATGGGGTGGGGCTGCAGCCAATTTCTGCCACCAGTGACACCTTTAAGAAAATGAATAAAGCAGCTACAGACTGGGGAAGATATACATTCAAATCCACATTACACAATGAACTCCTACACACCAACGATAAAAGGACAAACAACCAAATATTTTTAAGTGGGCAAAAGACTAGAATAGATACATCATGAAAGAAAATAAATGAATGACCAATATGCAGATGCAAAATAAGACCAGGATCATTAGTCATCACAACCCACTCCAGTACTCTTGCCTGGAAAATCCCATGGACGGAGGAGCCTGGTGGGCTGCGGTCCATGGGGTCGCTCATGACTGAGCGGCTTCACTTTCACTTTTCACTTTCATGCCTTGGAGAAGGAAATGGCAACCCATTCCAGTGTTCCTGCCTGGAGAATCCCAGGGACGGGGGAGCCTGGTGGGCTGCTGTCTCTGGGGTCGCAGAGATTCGGACACGACTGAAGCGACTTAGCAGCAGCAGCAGCCATCACAGAAGTGCACATTAACACTGTGATGAGACACCACTACTTTGCCCACTGCTAAGTCACTTCAGTCGAGTCCGACTCTTTGTGACCCTATGGACTGTAGCCCACCAGGCTCCTCTGTCAATAGGATTCTCCAGGCAAGGATACTGGAGTGGGTTGCCATTTCCTTCTCCAAGTTTGTCCACTAGAGTGGCTAGAATTTTAAAAGAACACCACCACTGAATGTTGCAAGAGTGCAGAGCAGCTAGAACTCTCTTACACTGGGCGTGAGAGCATCAAATGGTCCAACTGCCTTAGAAACTGTCTAGCAATTATAATGTTAAACATACACTCCCTATAAGCCAGTGATTTCACCTCAACTATCTACCCAAGAGAAATGATGATGCATAGCCACATGAGGTTTCGTAGGTGAATGTTCAGAGCATCTTTATTCATCTTAGTCCATGATGAATAGAATCCTATCCCCTGGAAGGGAAGAAATCCTAGAATTTACCCTAATGTCCATCAGTAAGTGAAGGGATCAACAAAGCATGGGGTGTCTATACCACAGAATCCTGCTCACCTATAAAAACAACCGACTATTGATCCATGCAGCCATATGGATAAATCTCAGAAACAACGAGCTGAGTGATACAGGTAGTATTTAAAGTACATATGAAGGAGTAAACACACTGTATAATCCCACTTCTACAGAATTCAGGGATGAAGTGTACCTATAGTGACAGCGATCAGAACGTGGGTGCCTCCTCGTGGGGAGCAGAGGCTTGAAGAATGACGGGTGTGTCCTGTACCCCGTCTAGAGTGCTGCTCGCTGCTGCTGCTGCTAAGTCGCTTCAGTCGTGTCTGACTCTGTGCGACCCCATAGACCGCAGCCCACCAGGCTCCCCTGTCCCTGGGATTCTCCAGGCAAGAACACTGGAGTGGGTTGCCATTTCCTTCTCCAATGCATGAAAGTGAAAAGTGAAAGTGAAGTCGCTCAGTCGTGTCTGACCCTCAGCGACCCCATGGACTGCAGCCCACCAGGCTCCTCTGTCCATGGGATTTTTCAGGCAAGAGTACTGGAGTGGGGTGCCATTGCCTTCTCCGAGAGTGCTGCTTACATGCGTCAATACACTTGTCAGCAGTCATGAACTGAATACCTAGGATCTGTGCCTTTTGCTATATCGTCATTACCCCTCAATTTTTAAAAAGACATTATATATTCAGAACGCCTAGGCTCAAATCCTAACCCCAATCTGTATCAGTTTTGTGACCCGGGCTGATCTCTGAGACTCCGTGTCCTTGCCTACAGGATGGGAAGGACACAGCTATTACCTGGTTACACCACAGCTAGTAAGTGAGATAGTTCACCTGTGGGAAGAGTTTGTCTTGGAGTGCTGAGACTTGGGAAAGCATACGATTTGCACTGAGGAAGAGTATCTTGCCCAAGGCCCCCAGCAGAGTGAGGTCCAGGCGAGGATGACCCCAAGGGTGCGTGTGGACAGACCTAGGCATGTCACCAGCCTGCACACTGCCCCTGGAGGATGAAGCGAGACCAGAACCCTCAGAAAACACCAGCGCCACTGTGCCCCCATGGCCCCAGACATACACAGAAGTTGCCATTGCCATTTATGCAGGAGTCATGATTTCTGGGCCGCTGGAGGCTGCAAGGAGAAGATGAGTGGGTGCTATCCAGTGATTTGCTGCGGGCGTTGCGGGCCTGAAGAGCAGGGAACACCCAGGCTCAGAGAGTGGTTGGACTGATGGGAGGGAAAACTGAGGCATATGCACAGGCCAGACACCAGGGTAGGGTGAAGAAGTTTTCTCTCATGGCTCCCCTGAGCCCAGAACGGGGTGGGGGGGGGGGGGGGTACCGACTAACCATGGGCCAAACAGGCAGTCTCTAAAAGCACCCACCTCCTGCTGATGTTCAGGGGCCTCACCCCTCTGCAGAGCCACAGAGACTGAGGTCAGATACCCACGGGCCTGCCTTGGCCCCGGCAAGGCTGCCGAAGGGGCTTCCTCTCCACAAACGACACTAATTAATTTGTGATCCCTGGCAAGGGGTCCGCCACACTCTGCACCTGCCAAGCTAATTATGAAACGGCTGGCTCACGGCCCCAGGTGATGCTAAGCACGGGCACCAGCAGCTGGACGTAACAACAATGACTGCAAGAGAAAATGAATTAAAAGTCAGGCCTGTTGATTATGATAGTGATCATCACACTAACAGTTGTTTATCCAGCTCCTGTAAGGTGCCCTGTACTTTACAGACATTACCCCCAATATTCCCAATGACCCTAAAGGTTATCGTTAGCATCATTTTCCAAACCGGGAAGCTGAAGTTCAGAGAGGTGAGAAATTTGTCTGAGGTCACACAGTAGATGTAAGAAAGGAGAGCAAGGATGGCATACTCCAAGGCCCATGCTCTCACAGTGCTGTACACCTCCTAAGGGGTCCCTTGCCTCATTGTTGGGGGGACTTCAGTCCCCCCACAGCTAGATAAGGCTGAGTCCCTCAGCCCCAGTTTCCAGGAACAAAGCCTGGGTTATCACCCACATCAGTGGCTGGCTGGGCTCCAACAGCAACTCAATGAGAGCCCACTTTCTATGGACAGAGGCTTGGGGTGGGGACCATTGAGAAGAGAGGTCGCTCTTCTTATTTTATTCCCAGGCCTCTGTCCTGCAGGCAGGTGCCAGCTTCCCCCACTGAGGTCTCAAAACTATGCGTGTTCCACCTGATGAGCTCTGCAGTGAAGAGTAATTAAACACCTACTGTGTGCCTCTAGCCTCATTCAAGTCACATGGAGGTGAACAGTAAGGGAAAAAGCAGCTACGGAAAAAGGCAGAGATAAAAGAAGGCGGGCTGTGATCAGCACTCAGCAATCAAGACAAAGGGTGGTGGGAGCGCAGAAGAAGGGAGGCCGACAGACCTGAGAGGAGGCTGGGGGACGAGGAAGCCTGTCTGTGGGACCTGGAGAAGCCAGTGGGCTGTGCGCATGTGGAGTTGAGGCAGGAGGTACTCAGGGCAGAGAAACTAGTGGGAGCAAAGGTGCAGAGAAGATGGGTCTGCTCAAGACAAGGTGGGGATGGTTCATTCATACACTCCACAAATAATTCATCCAGGAAGCCAAGGGCACAGCAAGGGAGAGTGACGGAGGGGTCCTGGACGCCAAGCCACACAGATGTATCCCCAGGGCAACAGCAAGGTTTGAAGGGTACTAGAAGGTGCAGAAGTCGTCACACAATCAGGGCCAGTAGCTGGAGCAGCCAGCAGAGGGCGGAAAGGACCGGGCTGGTGAGGTGATACTGAGCTGTATCAGCCCTGCATCCCGCCAGCCCCTGAGCATCCTGGGACCAGACGGAGAGAGTGGCCCCCTCCCCCACTGCCATTACAGGGGGACTCGCTGCCTGAGCCCCAGCCCTGAAGCCTGCACCAGGCTTGAAATCTTCACTTCCTAATTCCTATAAATTATAGCACTTTTTCTTTCCCTCCACTCATTTACTTGGGGTCTTTGACATTCTCCTCATCAGAGAGAAAAATCATCTGCAAATAGAACGGCACAGCAGCATATCATATTTGAGTATTAGGGGAATAACACTGGCTCAGAGAAAAAAAGCTTATTTCAAGCAAATGCAGCACCAATGTGTGCATACGTACACATACACCCACCCACCCACCCACCCCGAGAGGATGCCCACCAGGGGGCCCCTGAGAGGCCCAGAGTAGCAGAGAGGTTGGAAAATGCCCCCAGAGGACCCCCAAGGGCAGGGTGTTCAGGCAGAGTTAGGAGGTGTAGTGGGAGAGGGGCTGGGGTTCCCCACATTTACCGGGGGACCTGGAGACCTGGCTCCTGCCTCTCCCCAACCACCATGACTCTCATGCCTGAGCAAGCTGTCAAAAAGTCAGAGTCACTCCCCAGACCCACTCTACCCAAATCGGAGGTGGGGCCTGGGAACCTGTATTTTTACTGGCTCTTCCAGGTCATTTAATGCCCATCAGATCAGATTAGATCAGATCAGTCGCTCAGTCGTGTCCAACTCTTTGCAACCCCATGAATCGCAGCACGCCAGGCCTCCCTGTCCATCACCAACTCCAGGAGTTCACCCAGACTCACGTCCATCGAGTCAGTGATGCCATCCAGCCATCTCATCCTCTGTCATCCCCTTCTCCTCTTGCCCCCAATCCCTCCCAGCATCAGAGTCTTTTCCAATGAGTCAACTCTTCACATGAGGTGGCCAAAGTACTGGAGTTTCAGCTTTAGCATCATTCCTTCCAAAGAAATCCCAGGGCTGATCTCCTTCAGAATGGACTGGTTGGATCTCCTTGCAGTCCAAGGGACTCTCAAGAGTCTTCTCCAACACCACAGTTCAAAGGCATCAATTCTTCGGTGCTCAGCCTCCTTCGAAGTCCAACTCTCACATCCATACATGACCACAGGAAAAACCATAGCCTTAACTAGACGAACCTTTGTTGGCAAAGTAATGTCTCTGCTTTTGAATATGCTATCTAGGTTGGTCATAACTTTCCCATACAGGTTTGTAAAAGCACACTCCAGCCTGCTGTCCCAGTAGGAGGGACTGACCTCCTCTCCCTGCCCCGGCCCACTTTCAAGGCCCTTTGGGGTCCCTAACCAAGGGACCCCGTGCCTCATTCTGAAAGCCCTGTGCTGGGGTTAAGATCCTGAGCCCTGCCCCTCAAGGTGATGGGAAATTCCACCCTGGTTTCTTGGGGTGGGGTGGGGAGTGCCCCTGGTGTGTAGGTTGAGTGGCAGTAATGCCTCTGGCCCTGGGGTGTTCTGATTACCTTGAGTTCCTAGCTTGAAGTTCAAGCCTCTTCTACATCTGAGGAGGGGATGGGTCAGGGAGCCCTGGGCCCAGACCCTTAGCTTCCCCAGGTGTCCCTTGTGGGCTACCTCTCGTATCCCCCAAACCTGCTGAAAATCCCCCCCAAAACCCTATGTCCTTAGCTGGGGGAAACTAACCAGCCTTGGCTGCAGCCCTTCTCCTCCGGGGAAGGAGACACTGAACCTGGTAACTTTTCCTTACTAATGAACCCTGTGTATATTTATGTTTCTTTTACTGAGGATTTTTTTTTTTAATTAATGAAGCTCTTTCTAGTCCACTGATTACAAACAAGTAAAGGTAAAGCCACTTAATACTCTTAACACAGTAAACAATCATGAAACAAGGGCCCTCGCTTGCTGAGGGTCTGCTGTGTGCCAGACCCCGTCATGGAAGCTTCTAGATCAGGGGTAGTTCTCACCCCCAGCTGCAGACCTGAGTCGCCTGGCAGTTTTTTAAAAATGCAGATGTCCAGACCCTGCTGCCCCGAAATTCTGATGAAATCCGCTCAGGCCTGGTCTCAGGGTGGACCCAGGCACTGGTACTTGTTTTAATCACCATGCTGATTCCAACTGGAACACCAGGAGTGAGAACCACGGACTTGATTCCAGCCAGGTGGGTGTTGCTAGTGTCCCCCTATGCAAATGTGGGAACAGAGGCCCAGAGGATTTAGGGAGAGCTGGAGGTGGGAGGAGGGGATACAGAGCAGGGGGGTAACTGGCCTGGCTGTTTGTGACAGGAGAGCGCTGCCCCCACCCTAGTGCTGTCTAAGCAGGTCTTGTCTTGGGGAGAGGATGGAGGGGGTGGGCTTGGGCCATTCACAGCAAGTCACCGGTGGATGGCTCTGGGATAGAGGAAACAGCAAAAGAAGAGGATGCCCAGGTAGGTGTCCCTGCCTGCTTTTGCACCCACCTCCCCACGACACTGGCTGGCAGTCGCCCCAGACAACAGCCAGGCTGGGCTCCCATACCTTCCCCAGGGCCAGGCTGCAGCCGCAGATCACAGCTGGCTGGGTGGGGCTGGCGGGGCTGAGGCAGGAAGTAAGAACAAATTTCAGATAGGATCCAACGGGGAGGGGTCGGGAGCAGCCCTTGTGAATAAAATACCATATGGGGGTGAGGGAGGGTGAGCACTGGCTCCTGGCCCCCCGATCATCCCGCTTCAATTCCCACAACCGGCAGTGGGGTAATAGCCAGGATATATAATTAGCAGCTGTTATTACACTAGCGTGTGTGATACATGTTGATGAGGCGCCTGGGTCTGTGAGAAAGCTTCAGGCCAGGAAAGCAGCAGGAAGACGGTAGGGTGGGGTAGAGGACCCTGGGCTGAGCTTCTGGACCCCTCAGAGTGGCCCCAGTGCACCCAGGACACGCCCCTCCCCGCCCACTGACCACCCACCAGCCAGCCGCCCCTGGGGCCCTGTCTTCCGTTCATGTGGGATGAGGCACGCCCTGCTGCCCTCTCAGTCTGCTGGACCTGACAACCGCTCCCCATCAGCACATCATTCCAGGGGAGCGATGGTACTTAACATTCCCCGTCAAGCTCTCAGAAGACATTCTGTGTGCTAATCAATTCAGGACACTTAAGGATTCTGAGCAGCTGGTTATTTCAAAGCAGCATTTCACACGGTCCAGCGGGCAAACCCTGCCCAGAACTGAGACTAGACAGGCCTCGGCTCTCAGAGAAGCTTTTTCTAGGTCTGCTGGGGCAGAAGCGAGTTGCACCCCCAAAACCACCAGCCTGCTGATTTACAGAGTAGAGTCTTTAAGGCTGGAGGAGGGATACAGTGTCTCCTGGGGTGCTGGGGGGTGGGGGTTCTAAGCCACAATTTCCAAAGTGTTTTCATGAGCTACCCATGTCTCACACAGTGCTTGTAAAAACACAGACTCCAGGGTCCCTGTCCTGCTCTGCTGAATGACTGCAGGAAGGCCTGAGAATCTGTATTTGTAACACGTTTCTCCACCCCCCCACCCCAACCCCGATGATGTGGATTCACACTGATGTGTGGGAAGCCTGAACCTGAGGATGAGGTGAGAAGCCACATGGTCACCAGGGAGAACAGCCAGATGCTAAGGGGGACTTGTTCAGAGGCCCAGGGGCCGAGCTCCTGCAGTGGCCAGATCCTTCCCAGGTACGATCTCATTTAAGCCTTACAGCTCAGGCAAGGGGCGGGCCTCCATCGCCACCTTGCAGAGAAGAAACCCAGGGGCACACAGGTTCAGGTCTCAGCGCGGTTGCGTCACTTCCTCTCAGAGACAGTCATCACCGGGTCAGCAGAGCCCGCAGTCACAGCACGTGAAACTGCTGGAAATCCTTTTGTTCAGTGGGGTGTCTGTGTCCACAGTGGCCTGGACAAAATCCTGTGTGTCACTTCAAGCACAACACTGAGCCTGGGTGCTCACTGTGGATGGAGGCAATGAGGCCAGGGTTCACGCCCAGGTTGGTGACTCCAGAGGCAAGGCCCACCCCGGGCAGGGTGAGGCAGGGTGCAAGCCGGGCAGGCAGGTGCCCCTACCCCAAGTGGGGCAGCAGGCAGTGCACGTCAGCTCTGCCCTCGAGGCCCTGCCCATCAAGGACCAGGTGTAGGAGCATGAAGCCTGGTAGGGTCCTTGCTCCCAGTCTGCAGAGAAAGAGGCCAACGTCAAGAAGGGAAGCGAGCGACCCAGCGCTTCCCAACAGATGAACACCAGGCTGCCGCCCACACATGCTCTTGCCCCCTCCACTGTCCAGGCTGGGATTCTTCCCTGTGGGGAATCTGGGAGCTGCATCCCACCTGGGACTGAGGTCAGCCAACACCCAGCTCTCCAGGGTTCTGGAAGGGTCTGCTGAACGAGTCGAGGCCAGGGAGGAATGTAGGCAAACAGCCCAGTCACATCCCCCAGCCAAAGACAATTGCAGTCAAGCCTCCTTCTCAGAGAGACTAATATTTATGCTGCATGTAAAGCGGCTGCGGCAGCTGGTCCACAGTGAGGCCTTCGAGCCCGCCCCACCGCACCAGCTCCGGCCCAGAAAATGGAGTTTTAACAGGCGGCAGATGAACATGTCAAGCCCAATCATTCCACAGCGGGTGACCAGGCCTGCTGGGGGTGGAGAACAGCCGAGGGACAGCGACCCGATGGCAGAGGTATCCCTGCTAGTGCCGACTCCTCCTGTGCGTAGAAACCAGCTTGGCCCCTGGACCCTTAAGTCCAACCCTCAACATGCCGGGCCTGCACAGAGGCCCCAGCAGAGCCGGGGTAAGGGGTAGGGAGGGTTTGGAGGGGGAGGGGGAAGGTGTCAGGAGCAGCTCAGGGGTGACACTTGGGGTCAGGGGACAGGCTGGTGCAACAAAGCAGGCTGGGCCACTCTGGGAAGGGCGGGGCAGGAGCAGGGCCTCACCCAGGCTTCAACAGGCAAGTCTACAGCCCCAGAGCCAGGAGTTATTGTCCCTCTCCTCCCCGCTCAGGGCGCCAGGTCAGTAGGAACCTTCATGCTCTACTCCTCTCTGAAAAGCTCTGAGGAAGAGTCCCTGATCCTGGGAAAACCATGGGAGGTCTTAGAGCTGGTGTACAGCTCAGACACTGCTGACAGGCTCCTGACAGGCTCCTGACAGGCCCTTGGACAGCCCCACTTTGCAGGCACAGTGTCAATCACTAGAGGGTGCTGGGGACTACCTCTGACTTTCCCCCACAGACCCCCCAACCCCCAGGCCACCTCTTCCTGCAGCCCTGGCCACAGTGGCCTTGGCACAGGGCTGTCTGTCTGGATAGTAGCTTCCAGACAAGGAAGAAGCGCTTCTCCCTGCATCCTAGGGTCAGGCCCAGCCAAGGCTCGACTGAATAAACATGGAGAGGGCCCCTACCACATGGCAGCCATAGGCCTGGGGCCTGGCCTCTGCCGAGTTCTTCAGATGCCACGATGTCCCTGACAGAGGACATCAACATCACCGCTTTAACAGGAAAATGGGCTAGTAGTGCCAAGAGGCTGGCTGAAGTCACACAGGGCACACCCAGGGCAGCCCAGGACATCCCAGGACTCTCCAGGACAGCTCAGGACACCCTACGACAGTCCAGGACGCCCCAGGACACTCCAGCACAGCCCAGGATGCCCCCAGGAAACCCTAGGACAGCCCATGACACCCCCAGGACAGCTCAGGACACCCCATGACAGCTCAGGACACCCCAGGACTCTCCAGGACAGCCTAGGACATCTCAGGACACCCCAGGACAGCCCGGGACACCCCAGGACTCTCCAGGACAGCACAGGACACCCTGGGACTCTCCAGGAGAGCTCAGGACACCCTAGGACAGTCCAGAACACCCCAGGACACTCCAACACAGCCCAGGATGCCCCCAGGACACCCCATGACAGCTCAGGACACCCCAGGACAGCCCAGGACACCCCGGGACTCTCCAGGACAGCCCAGAACACCCTGGGACTCTCCAGAACAGTCCAGAACACCCCATGACAGCCCAGGACACCCCATGACAGCTCAGGACACCCCAGGACAGCCCAGGACACCCCATGACAGCTCAGGACACCCCAGGGCAGCCCGGCACACCCCAGAACTCTCCAGGACAGCCCAGGACACCCCATGACAGTTCAGCAAACCCCAGGACAGCTCGGGACAGCCCGGGACACCCCAGGACTCTCCAGAACAGCTCAGGACACCCTAGGACAGTCCAGGACACCCCATGACAGCTCAGGACACCCCAGGGCAGCCCGGCACACCCCAGAACTCTCCAGGACAGCCCAGGACACTTTGGGGCTCTCCAGGACAGCTCAGGACACCCTATGACAGTCCAGAACACCCCAGGACACTCCAGCACAGCCCAGGATGCCCCCAGGACACCCTAGGACAGCCCATGACACCCCCAGGACAGCTCAGGACACCCCATGACAGCCCAGGACACCCCCAGGACAGCCCAGGACACCCCATGACAGCCCAGGACACTCCAGTATAGCCCAGGATGCCCCTAGGACATCTCAGGACACCGCAGGACACCACCAGGACACTCCAGCACAGCTCAGGACACCCCAAGGACAGCCCAGGACACCCTGGGACACTCCAGGACACCCTGGGACACTCCAGCACAGCCCAGGACACCCCCAGGACAGCCCAGGACACCCCATGACAGCTCAGAACATCCTAGGACAGCCCAGGACACCCCCAGGACAGCTGAGAACACCCCCAGGATACCCCAGGACAGCCCAGGACAAGCACATTCAGCACACCAGGACTAAAAGCCCAGGCCCTTCTCCCAGCCCTCCCCATCTGTGCTCACTTAGGCGCTGTGTATCGACAACTGCAGCAGAGAAGTTGCTTCCTTTTCATACACAGGCATCGTCCCTTTTAAAACTGACCAACAGAAACTAGCCCCATTTACACAGCTGTTTATCCCTCACCTGCTTGGATTCTGCAGTGACTAACCATCTGACCCCCACTACCTCGCCTCCCTTCTTCCCTAAACCTCAGTGTACATACCCAGACTTTAGGCGGTGACGGGGTGGTGGATGGACGCTGCCCATATTGAGATCTCCTGCCAGGTGGCGGCTCAGTGGTCATCGTGAGACCTCCCTCGGGGACAGCAGCCTTCCTCAGCCTGCCCCCCAGCTCTGTTCTGAAGGAGAGAGGAGGCCCCCGCAGCAGGACCAGGGCCGGGCTCAAAGCAGGCTCTGGGGCAGGCAGGCCCTCTGGGGGTGCCTGAATCACGCCAGCACAGAAGGGCGAGGGCGTGCCTGCAGGTCTGTCGATCTCGGAAGAATTAGCTCCAGATCAGGATTTTAACTGAAGTGCACTTCTCCCAAGAAACAGACGTGGCAAGCAGGAGGCACGGAGGAGGTTAGGATTGGAGGGGTGGGGGGTGGCATTGTTAGACACTTCAAGGTCGAGCCACCTCTCTCCTTTTACAGTTGGGGAAACCAAAGGGAGGAACAGGGACCTGCCCAAGACCATACAGTAACTTATGGCCCTGTCAGGGCTGCAAACACTACCCAGGGGCTCAGCTCACAAGCACCCAGACACTGACCCATCCACCTGCCTATAAGCCAGGAGCCTGAGGCTCCAGGGCCCACCCCACCCTCCTCCACCCCCACCTCCCCACCCCAGCCACAGGAGTCAAGCTACAGTCAGCTCTCCCTCTCCAGGGCCACCCTGCAGGGTTTTAAGGTGAGTTCTTTTGTCTTTTTGTAATTGAAATGTTATTAATAACATATAATATGATATTAGTTTCAGGTATACATGATTCAATATTTGTATATATTGCAAAATGATCACCACCGTTAAGTCAACATTCATCATCACACGGATTCACAAATTTTCTTTCTTGTGATGAGAACTTTAAACATCTAATCTTAGCAGCTTTAAACATCTACTCTTAGCAGCTTTAAAATATTCGATCCAATATTATTAACTGCAATCACTATGCTGCATATTACTTCACCAGAACTTATTTATCTTGTAACTGGAAGTTTGTATCTTTTGATCCCCTTTACCCATTTCACCCATTCCCCACCACCACCTATGGCAACTACCAATCTGTTCTCTGTATCTATGAGTTACGGTGTTTGTTGTTTATTTCTTTGGTTCCCCATGTAAGTGTGAGCATACAGCATTTGTCTTTCTCTGACTTATTTCACTTAGCATGATGTCCTCAAATGGCAAGACACCCTTCTTTTTCTTTGATCTTTAATGAAGAGAGAAATTGAGTTGGTGCGTGAGCTACTGAACTGAGCAGGGGGTCCCAAAAAACGCCAGCAGGGCTGTGCCTCACAGCAGGACCCCACTCACTCCGGGGACCTCAGCGGATGCTGAGTCCTCAGGGAAACAAGGCAGCGTCACTGACAGTCTTACAGAGGAGAAACCAGCAGCAGACGCAGCGAACAGAAACGCAGGATGTCCTGTTACATTTGAGTTTCAGACAAACACCATATAATTTTTATAAGTGCATTTGTTTCCTAGAGCTGCTGGGACAAGGAGCACAAACTGGGTGGCTTTAATTAACCTTTCACAGTCCTGGAGGCTGGAAGTCGGAAATCATGGTGTTGGCAGGGCCATGCTGTCCCTGCAGTATCTGGGGGAGACTCTGCTCCATGCCTTTCTCTTCGCTTCTCATGTTGCCATCAGTCCTAGGCTGGTACACGCATAGCTCTGACCCCTGCCTCTGCCACTACCTGACATTCTCCCCATGTCTCCATGTCTTCATGTGGCCATCTTCCCTTCCTGGGTCTCTTTTCCTCTCCTTACAAGGATACCAGTCATGTTGGATTTAGGGCACACCCTACTCCAGTATGCCTCATCTTCACTTGATTACATGTGCAAAGGTCCTATTTCCAAGTGAGGTCTTATTCACAGGCACCAGGGGCTGGGACTGGGGCACATTTTGCAGAGAGACACAATTCACAGCAGGTCTGTCCCAAATATTGCACCTGACACACTTCTTTCCATCTTAGCCCATTTGGGCTGCTATAACAAAATACCCTTGCCTGGCTGGCTGAAACAACAAACACTCATTCCTCATAGTCCCAGAGGCTGGGTCGCCCAAGATCAAGGAACCAGCATAGTCAATGTCTGGGAAAGGCTCACTTCCTGGTTCATAGCCAGTCTTCTCTGTGTCTGCTTATGGTGGAAGGGGCCAGGGAGCTCTCTAGGGTCCCTTTTATAAGGGCACTAACCCCATTCATGAGGGCCCCACCCTCATGACCTAACAACTCCCAACACCACATTGGGGGTTAGGCTGCAACATATGAAATTTAGGGGAACACAAACATTCAGCCTATTGTCAGAACAGAAAAAAAAAAAGTATTTGTTCTTTATCAGCAATTCAAATGTAACAGAGCATCCTATATTTAATTTGGCAACCCTATACTGACATCACATGATCCTCCACAAGCTGGCTCCTGGTTCTGCCCTCTTGGAATCAATTATTTCACAGAGGGAGCAATGATGGGGAGGAGAAACTGTATGGACAGAAGGATAGTGTCCAAAGACCCCAGAAAGTGACAGAAGACGAGGGTGGAATGGAAGCGGAGAGGGACCACCTGCTGTGTGTCCAGGTCTGTGTGGGGCACGCAAGAGAGACAGAGATACCCCAAAGGCAAGGTAAGGCAGGTGCTGCTATGTCTTCAGTGACCAGAGGGTGCGCAGAATAAGATGGGTGCTCCAGGCAGGACACCTGCATAGGACCTGAGCATGTGGTCTGAGAGAGCATCACCTCTGCATCTGTGGGGTCCTTAGCCCTTTAGACCCCTCAACTCTGCCCCAGTGGAGCATCCCTGAGCTCTGCAAGTCCTGGGAAATGCACCCAGGACACCCCAGTCCCACCTGGCCCCTGAATCCGCCCTGGCATCATCACTGACATCACCGAGCATCATCACACATGATAGGCTGTCACCTGCCTAGGTCTCCCTGAGGAGGGTCCATCTGGGGAGAAGGACCTGGTGGGCAACAGGAGAGACAGGCCTGGCTTCCTGACCTGGAGGACTGGCACTTCCAGTGAGGCAAGACTCAACACAGGATGCAAGTTGACTGAAACCTGTCTAAGGCCCCTTATGAGTTAGGGTGGAGGTTGACCTCAGTGGTGGGGTTCCATGGGACTTGGGGGTTGGGGGTTTCTCATCTGCTGAGAAGTTAGTGCTGAAGCCAGGGAGACAGCAGAGCCACAGGCCCAAAATGAAGATCTGAAAGCTAGGAAAGAAGGTAGGGTAACCTTGCCGACCTTCATCCACATCGACAACCTTTACTGAGGGCTTCCTTAACAGAGTACCAGATAACTTCACCTGCATTCTCTCTCTAAACTGGAAGGGCTGGGAGGGCGAAGGTTCCCAGCAGGGCGCCCCACATATTGCATTGCTACATTAAACTAAAGGGCAAGTATCAGAGTGATCAGGGAATGCTAGAGCCAAAAGCCACCTTTGGACCATGTGCAGAGCAGGCTTAGATGACCCGGCTGGCGTGAGTAGGGCTGCGGTGGCCCCCACCTCTTAGAATGAACTATGCAGTGCGGAGGGGAATCTTTGCAGCCAGGCTCAGGGCAGAAAGACACAGCCTGTGCTTCCACGCTCTCAGCAGAGACCACACGCATGAGAGCAGGCGAGCAGGACAGAGGCAGCTCACCGAGGGGGCCGAGGATGCTGGAACATCTGCCTCTAAATACGGCCTGAGCAGCCAAGTGACGAGGACAGCACGTGCCAGAGGGAGCTGGATGTTCATCCCTCAGAAAACCTCCTCTGGGACCCACATACAAACCAGTCCCATTCCAACTCTGCCTCCTGCCCGCTGCAGACCCAGCACCCATGCGCTTACAAACCACATGCACATGCATGTTCTCAGTCCCACCTATCTGCACACATGACAGAGTGCACACCTCACGCATAGGTCAGCACTGAGGTACATGCATCCTTCCATGGATGCCAGCACCTGTGCTCACACACACAACCCAGGACCGCACCCTGGGTCCCCTGGATTTACACACACACAGGGCTCTCACTCACAACGCCCAACTCTGCAACTGCACTCGTGGCTTATATTTAAAGCATTTCCCTGGCTCTCCAGTGGAATATACATTTCTTCTCACACTTTCCAAATCTGCTATCTTCAACTCGGTGCCAATTTCCCTTTAAAAGATGGCACCCAAGAAAGACCGAGAACCTAGAGAGGTAAATGAATCACAGCCTGACAGGTGCTGGCCCCAGAGTGTCCCTCTGGTGTGACTGACGCCGTTAACAGGCCATCTTGGGGGCCAGGATGAAAAGGCAAGGACACAGGGCACTACCTGGATAGAAATATCACTACGGCACTGAGGCCAGTGAAAATGAACAGCGGAGGGTTCACGGCCCGCAGAAGGCAGGCGTGGAGACAGTGAGGCTATGGCTAGCAGAGCAGGCGGGCGTGGCAGAAGGGCCCACGAGTGAGTCCAGGGCTACCTGCCATGACGGTGGCTGCACAGGGCAGCAGGGGTGGGGGTGGGCGTCGGGGGTGACTTTCTGGAAAGTACTCTGGCAGCTTGTGCCCTCATCAGGAAGTTAGACTTCTGCCCCTTGGTGTGCAGGCAGGATGCACAGAACGAGGTAGCTGATGAAACTCCCACTAAAACGGGAGAAATCAGGAAAGCCCTGATAAGGTCTAAGTTTGCTGGGGCTGCCATAACAAAGTATTGGGTTGGACAAAAAGTTCATTCGGGTGTTTCTATATGACATTACAGCCAACCAACACCACAATCGAGGGGTTTAAACAACAAAGATGGACTGTCTCCAGGATCTGGGGACTGCAAGTTGGATTCGAGTTGCAGGCAGGTTTGGTTCCCTCCAAGGACTGGGAACGAAGGATCTGCTCCGGGCTCTCTCCTTGCCTTAGAGACGGCCATCTTCTCCCTTCACGCGCTTTTCCTGCTTTGCATGTCAATATACAGATTTCCCTGTTTTATAAGGACACCAGTCAACGTTGGAGTAGCGTCCACCCTAAGGACCTCATTTTACTTGATTCCCTCTGTCATCTCCAAATAAGGTCACATTCTGACTCCTAGGGATGCCAACAACCCACCCCACAGCACCCCAAGATCAAACCACCACCTTAACAGCAGGACTGACCACGATGCTGGAGTCAAGTGTGGCCGGTGGTCCTGGCCTGAGCGGGTCAGCAGACAGACAGACAGACAGACCCTGGGTCGAGGGGGCCTCTCACAGTCGTCACAGAAAATCAAGACTGCACCATGTTTTCAAGTTTTCTGTGCTGTGTTTGTAATGTTTTCATTTTTCATTTATTCTCCTTGTGAAATAATCTTTCTAGAAGGAAGAATGCCTTTATTTATGTTCCTAACTGAGAAGGGGCACCATTGTGTGTGCTGGTAGGGCTCATTCAAACTCGATCTGTGAGGCCCACGTGGGCTCATCTTCACAGAGTTAGTGATAGGAGCCAACCTCCTGTAAAAATTGAAGGTAACAACTTTAAATAAACAAACAGTTTTTGACAAATGTTCTTAACAAATTTAGTTTCCCATCACGAATGCTCAGTCTCAAAAGTGAAAGTCGGCAGTCCTTGAAACTATTAGAAGAAACCTTTTGATATTTTAGGAACACTCCTTGTCCCCTCAGGAAATGCACTTGGACAGAAAATCGACTTTATGATGACAAGATACAGAATAAATATGGCTTTCTCTTGAACTCCATGACAACTGGTTATGTAAATATTTGTTGCACTTGGCGTATCTATCTAAATAAAAGCTAATGACTAATTCAGGGTTCTGCATCCTTTAAAGTGCTTATGTCCACTCCAGGTACCCAGTCCTGAAGCTGGAAGCCTCTGGCCTCAACTTAATTTTAATCAAAAGTCAGATTTTTTAAGTGCTTGGAGTTCATCCTTTTTTAAAAAATTTGTACTGGAGTGTAGCTAATTTACAATGTTGTGTTAGTCTCGGGTAGCTTCTAGCAAAGACGCCTGGGGCATCTTTCTTGGAAGCTGTGACCTTGAGGGGGTCTTGGGGCAAATTAAGTAAGACAAAGCCAGGTTCAGGAGCAGAGATGGAGGGGTGCTGGCCAGCCTGTGTTGGAATCGCAGCTCTGCCCCACACGAGCCACGTGGCCTTATGTAAAGCACGTTCATCTTCCTCTGAGCCTCAGCTTTCTCATTTGTAGAATGGGGACAATAATAATACCAGTTCTACAAGACTGCTGTGAGAATTAAATAAGGTAATATGTGGGTGATGGATGTTATGATGTGTCTTCTGCTTCAGAAATGAAAGCCTTATTTCTGCTGGAAGACAGCCTCCAGCTGTCAGCCCTCTTTGTCGGGAGGTGCAGAAAACTGCCTTGTCCAAGGTCACATCTCTTTCCGGGGCAGCCTGTGTTAGCGACTGATCAATGTAAGGGTATAAAGGTCCATGCCCTTGTGCCCACTCAGCCAGCTCCAGAGGACCACCCCAGCTCCAGAGCTTCCCATGGGCTGGCTGAGCTCTTTGTCAGGGCTACATCACAGTTCAAGTCCCCCTCTGCCCAGTCTGCTCTTTCCCCCTTCCTTCCCCTGGTGCCAAGCCCAAAACACCCCCTCCTCTTTCATGAAAATCCTGCCTTCAAGTATCTGACTCAGAGCCTGCTTCCCCAGGAAGAAGAACATGTAACAAGATGTGAAGTGTGTAGAAAAGTGCCCAGCACAGAGTAAACATCATCTAAGTGCACTGAAAATAAAAGGGTAGAAGATGCAGCGACCACATTATGTCTTCCATGCCTTGGGAGTCAGATGGAGTCTGAATCCAAACTCGCCTTTAGAGACAGAAGCTTTGGGGGAGATCTTAGAATGGGAAGGAGGGAACATAATCAGACTGCATGCCCCTGGACCAGGGGGCCCCTAACGCAACGCCCTGGGAAGGAAAGCAGGAAGTAAACGTTTGGGGGCTGGTCTATACCTCGTTGCCTTGAAGCCGTGTGGCAGAGATGGGTGCAAAGGTGGGAGCCATGGAACTCACCTCCTTGTTTTTTCAAATTCCATTTTAGTAGAGATCTCTGGATGCTTTCCTGCTGTTGTAGCTCAGCGTTGTTCCCAGATTAGGAACACGTGCGGCAAATAGAAGAGTAGAATTTAGACCAGAGTCTGAGACATCTAGGGTAGTTCTTAGCCAAAGGTGCCTAGGACAGGATATGAGTTTCTCATTTAAAATTTTCAAATCTCCAGCCTTTCAAGCTTTTCACTGTGGTATGGGACCCCACTCCCAGCCAAGGGATAGTAAGACTGGCCACAGAGAGCCTGACTCGTATCACTACTCAACTTGGACAAGTATCTACCATCCCCATCAAAAACCAGATGTCATGGGCGTGCTGCTGCTGCTGCTAAGTCGCTTCAGTCATGTCCGACTCTGTGCAACCCCAAAGACAGCAGCCCACCAAGCTCCGCCATCCCTGGGATTCTCCAGGCAAGAACACTGGAGAGGGTTGCCATTTCCTTCTCCAATGCATGAAAGTGAAAAGTGAAAGTGAAATTGCTCAGTCGTGTCCGACTCTTAGCGACCCCATGGACTGCAGCCTACCAGGCTCCTCCATTCAAGGGATTTTCCAGGCAAGAGTACTGGAGTGGGTTGCCATTGCCTTCTCCTGTCATGGGCGTGAGACTAGTGATAATGCTAAAAAAAAAGGGGGGGGGGGGGGCTATAGATGCAGGGGAAGCCCAGAGACAACAAAGATTAATTCTGTCTGGAGCAATGAGGGTGGGCTTCCTGGAGGAGGTGATGTTAAAAGTGGATTTTGACAGATGAGTAGAAGTTCTACAACCACACAAAGGACAAAGGGATTTCTAGGTGGAAGAAACAGAACATCCATTTACACCTAGACACATGCAAGCAGGGGATGTTCAAGAAAAGTTTAGCTCATTTGGCTTGGCTGGAGTTTGGGGCATTGAGAACTGTCTTGAGAGGAAGTAGGAGAATCACACAGGAAATCTGCCCATGGCTGGCCCAGAGTCCCAGATCAAAGAACTTGAACTTTACTGTGAAGATGATGGGGTAACCACAGGAACTCTTGAGCAGGGAAGTGGCCAGAAAAGACATGGTTTTTGGAAATACAACTCAGGTGCTTGGCATGGGGGATGTGGTGAAGGGCTCAACCAGCCACAAGACATACCTTTCCAGTTTGGGCTGATCAACCAGGAAGCAAAACCTTGGGTTGTGCACATCTACATGAAAGCTCAATGACAAACACAGGTTTGAAAAGGACAGAAGGCCCACAGTTGGAGGAAACCAGGGAGCTGGAGCAGTTTCCTCTTAAACAGCTGTGGTGTACAAGCATTTGGATTTGGCCTGATTATTTAAATGAAATGTACTTCTCACTGCCTCTCCTTGTTTTATGTCAACATTGGAGGTGGCCGCAACAGTCTCCCAACGATCCGGGGACTTTCTGAGCCAACAGCAGACGCTAGGCCACGAGCCACAGCTGGAGGGCCCATTTCTTTGCAAAATTTCCAGCCGTAAAAGGACCCAGATGTTCTGAGATGATTTTCTGGGTGCTGAAAAGATGCCAATTCTTAGCAAAGAACTGCCAGAAAGATGGTGTCTTAGAGCAGGTTTGCTGAGAAACTCTGGGATGGATCTTTGCACTCATGAGGCTTACTGGGGAGCATTTCTGGGAGATACACTCGAAAGGAAGAGAAGAAGGCAGGGTTGGGTGGAGGGAGAAGCTGACCTGCAATGCAGCAGCTGAGGTCTCAGCCAATCCTATGAAAGTTTTGGAGCTGGGGAGGCAGGTCTTGGTATCACGTGTACTGGCTGCAGGGCACTGTAACGCTGCATGAGGCAATTCCCAGTGAGAGATGCAGCTGGGAACTGATACACTCAGCGACCGAGGGATGGGGATATGAGCCCTCAAGGTGGGGACCTGGGCCAAGCACCCCAATATTCACCACAGTGTGATCTATCTACATCAGCCTTCTGGTCCACAAGACCACAAGGGTGCAGCTAGAGCTAGATTCAGGGACAAAGGAGGAGGAGGGGACCACCTGCCCAATTCAATCCACAGACGATGGCCCCTGTGGTCCTCTGGTCCAGCAAGGCAAGGTCCAAACTCTGGAGCTGCCTTGAGGGACAATGATGCCAGGAGCCTAGGAGTATCTACAAAGCCCAGCTGGAGACCCAGGATCACTCCAGACAGCTCATCTAGTGTGGACTACCGACGGGGAGGGGGGGCCCCACCGGGGGGCCCGCCCAGACAAGTATCATCAACATTTTTACATGATTACATGTCAGTCAAGGTACCACCAGACTCAACTGTGAAACTTTTCAAAAAATGCACGTGCCTCCCACCCCCACCCCAGTTCCTGCTTCAGAAAATCTGGGATGAACCTGGAAATCCATATACAGTTGACCTCTAAACAAGGCAGGGCTTCGGGGCGTTGACCCCCGACCTCAGGCAGTCAAAACTCCAGGTGTAACTTTACAGTCAGCCCTCCAGGTAAGCGGTTCCGCATCCGCAGAGTCAACACCTGCTGATCATGCAGTGCTGCAGCGTGCACTTACTGAAAAAAATCTTAGTGTAAGCAAAAAATCTGGTACAGTTCGAACCTGTGTTGTTCAAGGATCAACTGTGTTTCAGGAGCTGCATGGTTGATTCTGACATGCAGGCCTCTGACATGTGACCTCTCTCCTACGCCAGCCCAGGCTGACCAGTGTTCAGACTCATGTAGCCCTGGGGTCACAGACTCGAAGGCCCAGAGGGCTCTGGCAGGCATCATTGTTACATAAAATGAGGGGCACGGGGACCTCATGAACATAGAAGGGAAAGGGCAGAGGAGCCCACCTGGGGATCAGGCCTCAGTTCCAACTGAGAGCTGATATTAATAAATGGGAATGTGGTCTCCGTGAGACCAGAGCTTTCCAGATAAACTAGAAATCTGGGTTTTTATGTGAAATCGCCTGATGTTAAAAGGCTGGCAACTAATTCAAATATCCTTAAACTTTCTGTAAGCCACATAAAACCAATCTGCAGGCCTGGTTCTGCTCTTGGGATATCAACTCATGGCTTCTGGTTTAGATGCCCCCAGAATGAGCAGGGTGAACAGTCCTACACAGAACAGGGGAGGCCACGGGTTGAGTAATAGGGATGATTCTGAATTAGGCTAGCTATCCTGGAGTTGACAGCACAGGTAGTTTTGGAAGGAAATGTATAGGCCGCTGAATGTGACAGCGTGGATAGTCCCAGGTTGGACAGTGTAGACCTGTGATTCCCAGTGGGGGTGATTTTGCCCTCAAGGGGCCTTGTCAATGCCTGACGTTTTCTACTGTCACAACTCAAGGTGGGTAGAAGCCTGGGATGCTGCTAAATATTCTGCAAGGCACAGGGCAGCCACCCTCACCCCTAACAAAGTACCCATCCAAAAAGTCAACAGCGCCACCACCAAGAAACAAGGGTGTAGACCATCCCGGATGAAAGCCTGGACAATCCTGGGAAGAAGGGTGCAGAACTGCTCAGTCAAAATGGTAGCCTCTAGCCACCTATGATGGGTGAGCATTTGCAATGTCACTAGTGAAGCTAAGGGCTTCCCCTATGGCTCAGTGGGTAAAGCATCCACCTGCAACACAGGAGACACAGGAGATGCAGTTTCCACAGGAGATGCAGGTTCAATCCCTGGGGCAGGAAGATCCTCCGGAGAAGGAAATGGCAACCTGCTCCGTCTTCTTGCCTGGGAAATCCCATGGACAGAGGAGCCTGGCGGGCTACAGTCCAAAAGGTCACAAAGAGTTGGCCACAGAATTGATGCTTTTGAACTGTGGTGTTGGAGAAGACTCTTGAGAGTCCCTTGGACTGCAAGGACATCCAATCAGTCCATTCTGAAGGAGATGAGCCCTGGGATTTCTTTGGAAGGAATGATGCTAAAGCTGAAACTCCAGTACTTTGGCCACCTCATGTGAAGAGTTGACTCATTGGAAAAGACTCTGATGCTGGGAGGGATTGGGGGCAGGAGGAGAAGGGGACGACAGAGGATGAGATGGCTGGATGGCATCACCGACTCGATGGACATGAGTCTCAGTGAACTTCGGGAGTTGGTGATGGACAGGGAGGCCTGGCGTGCTGCAATTCATGGGGTCGCAAAGAGTCGGACACGACTGAGCGACTGATCTGATCTGATCTGAAGCACGCGCGCACATAATGAAGCTAAGGAACTAAATACTGCATTCTAGTTTAATTCACATGCTATGAAATCTAAATTCTAACCAAGTATTTCCAGTGAAATATTAACCTCTAAATTAAGATGTGCTCTAAGTATGAAATACACAGCAAATCTCAAAGACACAGTGCAGAAAAAGGTAAACGACCTCATTGATCATTTTTATATTGAGTACATGTTGATAACATTTTCAATCTGGTGAGTTAAATAGACATTATTAAAATTGATTTCACCTGCTTCACCTTTTGGGATGTGGCTATGGGAGAATTCAGAACATGTGGCACACGCTGTATTTCTATTGGACAGAGCTGGTGCAGAGCATCTTGAATCTCGAGCTCAGCTAGTCCTGACTTGGCAAAACAGATCATCTTGAATTCACTGAAGTGAATAACTCTGGGCTGAACAATGTAGACCATTCTGAGTTTGTTGGCATGGATAGGCAGGGTGGACTGGAAGGGTGGCAGAGGAGGGGATACGATGGAAGGGGAGGAGAGGAGAGATGACCCAAGGAGGTAACACAGAGTGCCTGTCCTCACCAGTTTGTAGTCCCGTGACCTAAATGAGCGGGGAGGCCCTGAGGGTTTTAGCAAGCACATGATGTGATTGGATTTGTGTTTCAGGACAAGTCCTCTGGCAACAGAATGAGAAATGAACTGGAAAAAAAAAGACAAGTCTGGCTTTTCTGCAGAAGATGCCCCAGCAGAGGCTCTGACTGGATTTTGCTCCCCTTTGCATCTCTCATGCCACCTGGCACACGGTGAATGAACACATACATGAACAAATAAACACCTGAATGAACAAATCAATGCCTGTAATATTCTGTTCCCCAGTTCAAGGCCACAACTGACCATTGCCTAGCAAAAGCTAGCACTACCTTTGTCTTTTCTTTCCTGAGTACAAATTATTCTCAGCTCTCACCCTCCTGCATAAAAAAAAAAGAGGAAAAAGATATCATTTCTTGGAAAGAAAAACCTCTCTGTGGCCGCTTTCCCTTTTCAAGTTCTTAAGCAAGAATATGTAGTTCAGAGAGAGAGAGATTAAAGATGTAAAACTCAGCATTCATGTCCCCCAAATAATCTGTTTCTTTTCTGGGCAAAGAGATGAGAAGAGACGGTGCAGGTGACCAGAACCTCCAGCAGCTCAGACTAGGCCCCTGGGGAGACACAGGGGAAAGAGGGACCCATCCAGCCATAGGGAACAGACTCTACCTGGGGTGGGACAGGGGGTGGGGTAGGGCACTGTCCCAGGAACCCAACACCCAGGGCTGATGGGTTCCAGGCTGCACAGCCCTCTGCAAGCCTGCACAACCTCTCTGGGCTCACCCTGCTCCCCAGGGGTGGTTACTTTAGCTCAGGCACAGCGCTGGTGACCTGGAAGAAGTCTTCAGAGTCCAGAAGCACCAGGTGGTGCTAGTGGTAAAGAATCTGCCTGCCAATGCAGGCGATGTAAGAGACGCGGGTTCAAACCCTGGGTTGAGAAGATCCCCTGGTGGAGGAAACGGCAACCCACTCCAGTATTCTTGTTGGGAGAATCCCATGGACAGAGGAGCCTGGAAGGCTACGGTCCACTGGATTGCAAAGAGTCAGACATGATTGAGTGACCACAGCACGGGCACTGATGGGAGGGGCAGGGGAGCAAGTACAGGGGCAGCAGACAGGAGCCTTGGTGTCCCCTGAGAGAAGAATAAACCATGTTCATTCTTGATTTGGGGGTTGGGGGCATCTCTGCCCCTCTCTTCCACAATAAGGGGCTGGTGTCTGGAAGACGAAGTATTTACTGAATGCTTGTCATATGCTGCCCCACCCAGCATCTGCTACAAGGGTCCCCTGCCACATGCCAGAGACGGCTCCCCAACTCTGGTGTCTTCTCACCCCATCCCCCACCCTGAAGCCCCCCCCCCCATCTTCTCTGCTAGATTCCCTTCTCCCTGTACCCCTACCCCGGGCCTTCACAGGCTGTAGTACCACCTCCTCCTTGATGCTTCCCTGACCTCGTGGGTCTCCTTGTTCTGAATGCTTTTGCTTTTTCAACACCGACCAGTCGCCCATAGTGCAAGACACCTGCATAATCAAAGTCGGCTTCATTTTCATAACAAGCTTTTGAGGCTGACTACAGAATTATCCTAACTCTTCAGATGAGGACACTAAGGATCAAGGGGTTCTGGTATCCAGGCAGTGGCTGGAGAAGACTTGGGCTGTGCCCTCCTCCACCTCGTCACCAGCATCTCCATCCCCTGCCACCCGCCCCATCCATGCAAGCTGGTGCCATAAGGCCGGAAGAGCATAGACTTTGGAGTAGACAAACCTGGGTTCACAACCTGACTCTGCCACTTTCTGGCTTTGTGATCTGAGTAGCTCCCCTCATCTGAGAGGGACTCAGACTGCAAACTGAGGGAACGTTCATCCAGTCCCACTGAGTAGCTGAAAGGGGGAGACGAGGCTGTGTGCACAAAGCTCCTTGCACAGGGTCAAAAGAGACGGCTCCTGTCATCACTGTGATAGCGGAGGAGTGCAGAGGCCCAGAGATGCCAAGCACCTTGCCCCAAGACTCCAAGGCAGGCTGGCAGCGGAACAGGGCTTCTCCCAGGTTTCAGTGTGCATTTTCCCTCTAGTTCTTGCTGCAGTTGGTTTCAGAACAAAGTAGGTTGAGCAGCCCTGAGCCTAACTTCCGCAGAGACTCACAAACGAGGATTTTTGCCTTAGACTTGGATCTGCTTACAGAGCCACCACACACCCCCCACTCCCTTCCCCATCTCAGACGAAGATGACAAAGCTCAGCAGCTATGACTCTTCTGGCCTGTCCCCCTCAGGCTGGCTGGGCGTTTAGTCACAACAAAACCTCTGGCAGGAGATTCAGGAAGTCACAATACAATGGGCACTTAGGGAGTGCTGGATATTTTACACCCATTGCTGCCTTCCAGTGTCCCAGTGAATAAGGATGGAGTTCATGGGCAAAAGAAAAGAAAAAAATGGGGAGGCACAAAGAAAGAGTTGTCTGATGTTTTATTGTTTACATGAAATCGGATGGTGCCACTTTCCGTTTGAAATCCTCCAGTGATGCCCTCTAGTGGTAGATCTGGTATAGCAGCCATGGATCATCGAAAAAAACAAGAGTTCCAGAAAAACATCTACTTTTGCTTTACTGACTATGCCAAAGCCTTTGATTGTGTGGATCACAACAAACTGTGGGAAATTCTTACAGATATGGGATTACCAGACCATCTGACCTGCCTCCTGAGAAATCTGTATGCAGGTCAAGAAGCAACAGTTAGAACTGGACATGGAACAACAGACTGGTTCCAAATCAGGAAAGGAGTATGTCAAGTCTGTATATTGTCACCCTGCTTATTTAGCTTATATGCATAATACATCATGAGAAATTCTGGGCTGGAAGAAGCACAAGCTGGAATCAGGATTGATGGGAGAAATATCAATAACCTCAGATGTGCAGATGACACCACCCTTATGGCAGAAAGCAAAGAACTAAAGAGCCTCTTGATGAAAGTGAAAGAGGAGAGTGAAAAATGCTTGGCTTAAAATTCAACATTCAGAAAACTAAGATCATGGCATCCAGTCCCATCACTTCATGGCAAATAGATGGGGAAACAATGGAAACAGTGACAGACTTTTCTTGGGCTCCAAAAGCACTGCAGATGGTGACTGCAGCCATGAAATTAAAAGATGCTTACTCCTTGGAAGAAAAGCTATGACCAACCTAGACAGCACATTAAAAAGCAGAGACATTACTTTGCCAACAAAGGTGCGTCTAGTCAAAGCTATAGTTTTTCCAGTGATCATGTATGGATGTGAGAGTTGGACTATAAAGAAAGCTGAGTGCCAAAGAATTGATGCTTTTGAACTCTGGTGTTGGAGAAGACTCTTGAAAATCTCTTGGACAGCAAGGAGATCAAACCAGTCAATCCTAAAGGAAATCAGTCCTGAATATTCATTGGAAGGACTGGTGCTGAAGCTGAAGCTCCATTACTTTGGCCACCTGATGTGAAGAACCAATTCACTGGAAAAGACCCTGATGCTGGGAAAGATTGAAGGTGGGAGGAGAAGGGGACAACAGAGGATGAGATGGTTGGATGGCATCACTGACTCAACGGACATGAGTTTGAGTGAGCTCCGGGAGTTGGTGACGGACAAGGAAGCCTGGCATGCTGCAGTCCACGGGGTCGCAAAAAGTCGGACACGACTGAGCAACTGAACTGAACTGAGCTATTTGAACTAAATTTTAAAGAAGCTTTCCTGGTGGCTTACATGGTAAAGAATCTGCCTGCAACTCAGGAGACCTGGGTTTGATCCCTGGGGGAACATCCCCAAGTAAATTAAAATTTCAGCTCCTTATCTGCACCAGCCACACTCAAAAGTTCTGCTGGATCTGGAGCCCATTGTCCCATTTGGCAGATGAGAAACTGAGGCTCAGCAAAGGGCAGTGATTTTTCCTCAAATCGGCATAGCCAGTAAATGTTCAAGCTAAGACGCAAACACACATCTGGCCCATAAGCCTTCACCATCTCTTTCAAGTTCTGTATTGCCCTGTAACACTAAGGAAGACCCCTTCATCCTGCTCTGTCCAAGCCCAGCTCCACCACCTCCAGGCTCCCGCCCTGACAGCCTCTCACAGGGCAGAGCTGAGGTGTCCTTCTGTCCACAGCCATGCCAAGGTCAAGGGCTGACTACCCAGGGCACAGCCCAGCCCTTCTCTTTCATCAGCAGAAGGAGCATTTTCCCCAGGCTGCCGGTTTGTACTGGCCAAGAGCCCAGCGTAGACAGAGCGGGGGCAGGAGGGATCTTTTAAAGCAAGAAAACAGCTTTAAAGACATTTCTTTTTCTTTCTTTTGGCCTCATTGAACAGCCTGCCAGATGTCAGTTCCCCAACCACAGACTGAACTCAGGCCATGGCAATGAAAGCCTCGAATCCTAAGGACTAGGCCACCAGGGAACTCCAGCAAAGACGTTTCCTGATGACAGTAACTGTAAGCACGTGTTCACACACAGGAACGCACACGCTGGCTAGCACATCCTCACACACAAGCACACCTGCAGACTGACACACTCACACACACACATGCACAGGAGCACATTCAAGGCTACAGGAGCTTGTTAACAAAGACGGCAGTGCCCACACCCAAAAACATTTCAGAAAGACAGCCAGGAGAGTGTGCCCCAACTTCACGCAGAGCTGTTTCTCTGAAGGCAGCGGCCTTTCTAATTTATTTCTGACAAGTCCCCAAGCGCCAAAGACAAGCGGCCGTGAAGGTTGTTGGGAAGCACACAAACAGCCTCGCAGGTGGGCTGAAAGCCGGTCATGGCAGGGCACAGCGAGAGGGGTGGGGCGGGACCACCCGGGTGCTAAGGCTGGCCTGCAGGGGGCAGTCTCGGGGAGGACAGCGATGACGGGGCACAGGGAAACCGTCCGGCACGTGGACCAGACCGAGAGGATGCGCGAGCCGCCTCCCGACCCCCATGCAGTGAGCTACGAGTCCCCCCCGCACAGCCAGGAGCCCATCAAAGCCTCTTCAACATTGGTGGCTGAACAGGTGCCGCCAGGAGGAGAGAGAAAGAAGGTCAGGATGGGGTGAATTTCTGGAGCTCGTGAACATTTGCAAAAACACCCAGGCCAAGGAAATGTTCTGACTTCTCACAACAGCCCCCAACAGGATCCATCCATGAAGGGAACAGACGGGGCACGTTCTACGTAGAACTCAATGGAATGTTACTTGGGAATTAAATGAATAATTACGTAAACCACTGACACTCAACAATGTGGCCACACATCAGGGGCATAACACAGAGTGAAAACCTGGGCACAGAGGGGGAAATCCTGCAGCCCCTCTCTAAATTAAAATCAACAATGGCAACACTAATTTGTGCAGTGAGAAGCCAGAACGGTGGTTCCCTCGGTGGGGAGGGAGGTGGAATTCGTGAGCTACTGGAATTACCTGTTTTTCCATTGAGCTGTACATTTAAGACGCATGGCCTTTACTGCGTGTGTGTTATGCTTCAGTATTTTTTTATTTTTAAGAGGAAGGCCACACGATGGCCAGCAGGCGAGTTTGTCAGAAGCAAGGCTGGGAGGGCCCCCTGTAGGAGAGAGCAGGCATTGCGCTTACTGAGCCTGCCCCAGGAGCCAGGGAAGCCGAGCCCCAGCGGACCGTGCAAAGCGGGTCTTGTAGGAGCCATCCCTAATCAGCTTGGACCCCACCCCACCTCTCCCTCTCTCTCCCTCTCCTTCTCTCTCTCTCTCTCTCTCTCTCTCTCTCTCTAGCACGCGCGCGCGCGCACACACACACACACACTCCTAATGAAGCTGAACTGCAGAACCCGGGCGTCACCCATTAGGGCAGCGTGGCCTGGAGGAGAGAGAATGTGGGCTCTGTCTCACTGAGCATCGGTGTGCCTGTCAGGAGAAGCCGAGCCTACCACCTGCAACATCCAGGCCGGGCCCTGCAGTGGGGGCCTGTGTCCTGGAGCAGCTCCATCAGCCCCCCGACATGGCAGTCTGCCTCCTCCTGCCTCAATCTCTATGGCTCGAGTTCCTGGGCTGCCTCCTTGAGCCTCAGTTTTCCCCATCTCTAAAATGGGGCTGTCATGACCGTGAAGGCTGGCTGTGGGAACACAATGTGACCATGCCTAGCCCAGCCCATATGTCCGCCCCTTCTGTCTGCCCCCTTCCCTTGCTGTGGTAAACTGTGTGGCCAGTGTGGCGGGGTCTCCAGACTGAGAAACCCCCTGGGCCCTAGTGACCATACAACGTGTCTCACACCCTCCCCGGAGGCTGGGCTGCAGTGGGGCTGGGCAGGGCTGGGCACTGTGTTTATCACGAGCTGCCCAGTGACTCTCACGTGGGAGACATCAGGGAAACTGCCGGGCAGGATGCGGGCTCACAGACTCCAGGTGGAACACTGGTATCTGCCTCATCTGATGGTTCCAAAAACTTGAAGATGGGTGTGGGGGGTGTGTGTGTGCTGCGTTCAGACCCCCACCCTCAAGGCCAAGCACAGAGCAGGTGCTCAGATGGTTGTATTATTGTAGGAGACTCAGCAACGGATCCAGGCAGGAGGGACCAGAAGGAGAAAAAAAATAGCAGGGCCAAGGCTGGGCCTCCACAGGCCTCTTAAATCAGTGAGGTCCCAGACAGGTTAGGGGGTCCCAGAGTGGGGTACAATCTGCAGAACAGTGCAGCCCCAACTGGGAGCCTTGGGTGCTCAGAAGGGAAGCTGACTACAAGCACAAAAACAAGGACTGCCACCTGTTCTGGCTCTCGCTCTGGGACCCACACGCCCGGGGAGGCGCTTTGCCAACATCCGTTCACAGAAGCCCATCACAGGCGAGAGGCAGGAAGTCTCAGGGTTACATTCTGACTTTCACAGGTCCTCAGCATTTCCACCTTTGTGGGCACCTTTCCCCGTCAAAAACAAACAAAAAAAATCATTAAAAGTTCTACTTATGACTGCACTGCTATAAAGAGGAATATCATCCAGCCTGCTGCTGCTGCTAAGTCACTTCAGTCGCGTCCGACTCTGTGTGATCCCAGAGACGGCAGCCCACCAGGCTCCCCCGTCCCTGGGATTCTCCAGGCAAGAACACTGGAGTGGGTTGCCATTTCCTTCTCCAATGCATGAAAGTGAAAAGTGAAAGGGAAGTCGCTCAGTCATGTCCGACTCTTAGCAACCCCATGGACCGCAGCCTACCAGACTCCTCCATCCATGGGATTTTCCAGGCAAGAGTACTGGAGTGGGGTGCCATTGCCTTCTCCCATCATCCAGCCTAGATTACATTTATTTTTCTTCTGATCTTAAAAGAAATTAGAATGCTGTTGTGGGCCCCTGTGTTTGCTTCCTCCTTCTGCTGTAACAAGCTGTCATCAATGTAGCCGCTTAAAATAACACTCATTTATTATCTTACAGTTCTGGAGGTCAGAAGTCTGAAACGGGTGTCACTGGGCTAAAATCACAGTATCGGCAGGGCTTCCTCTTCAGGAGGCTTTAAGGAGAATCATTTCCCTGCCTTTTCCCGTCTCTGGAGGCTTCCCACGTTCCTTGGCTCGTGGCCCCTTCCCCCCATCTTTAAAGCTGCTCGAGTCCTTCTCATGTAGAGTCACTCTGACGCTCCCTCTCTGACTCCCTCTGCCACATGTAAGGATTGTGGTCATCATGTTGGGCCCACAAGGATAACCCAGGCTAATCCCTCTAGTTCAAGGTCAGCTGATAAGCGACACTAGTTCATCTGCAACATTAACTCCCCTTTGTCATGTAACACATCATCTTCACGGTTTCCAGGGATGAAAATGTGGACATCTTTGGGAGGCCTTCACTGTGTCCACCACAGCCCATCAATCAGTATCTTGGGCCCTGGGTACTGCGCCTAATGGGTAAACTGGGTCTGAACATTACTGTTCTTACTTCATAGCTGAGAAAGCTGAGGCTTAGAGAGTGCAAGCAATTCATAAGAGGCTGCACAGCTTGAAACTGAGATTGCCTACCTCTGAAGTGGGGGATGGGGTGGGCAGTATGGGCAGGGTCCTAGGAAGGTCATGCTGGGATAGCAAAGCCATCTGAACCAAAAGGTAGGATACTTGGAAGGGTCTGGGTTTGGTGGGGCTGGTTGGTGGGGGCTGACGCAGCCCCTCAAAGCTCCTAACACTCCACAAGAAGTGATGCTGGCTGATGCAGACAATACGGGGGGGTTTGGGGGGGTCAGGGGCTCATGATTCATGGCCTAGCAGATGCCTCCCTGTACCTATGTGCTGATTCTTAATAAAACAGATTCATTTATCTCTGTTTTATCTCATGTATCTCTGGCATTTATGACCAGAGACAGAAATCATACTGGGAAAATTATTACTTTTAAATGCACACTTGTTTCTTCCTCATCACCTACCAGTAAGCAGATGTGGGTAAGGGTTATTTATCTGAGGTTCCTATTAGCCGGTAATTAGGTTGCTAACACACTATGAAAAAATGCAATTATCCATGTGAGGGCATCCTCTTTGGGATGGGCAGGCCTGGCTGCTGAGTTGGCTGGAAACCCTGCTACCCTCCCGCAATGTGGGCATGGTGACCCAGGGAACCAGAGCGGCTGACAGCGGAAGGTGGGGAGGCTGGAGGTATGTCCAACAGAGGCCGAGGACCCTCGACTCTAAGACTGGGAATCCGGTGATTTGAGGGGCACCCCGGAAGGTGATGATGGATCATCCTGGGGCCGCGGTGGGGCTCAGAGCAGGACACAAACATGGTAGGAGGAGGACAGGCCCAGGACTGGAGGGTGGAGGCCCCAGAGTTCCTTAGTGCATGCTCCGGAACAGTAACTCATGGCGTTTGCACAGCACCTAATTTGGTGACCATGGCTGACAGGTGTCAGCAGGATGGCTGTCCCTGCACCTCACACAAGACCTGACAAAGTATTCCCAGTTTTCCAGGTAAAATAATAATAATAAGGCACAGAGAGGTTAATTCACCTTCCCATGGTCACACAGCTTGGGGACCAAGCTTCACACTTAAGTGGCTATATACCAAGGGCAAGAGGGCTGGCCCCTCCTTGTTCTGCTGGGCTGCTCTGAGAAACCAAGTCTCGGGGAGGCCCCCCAGGCCCTCCCTCACTACCCCAAGTCCACCACACACATCAGGCCACCCTACCACTGACAAGGGTCCTAGACCAGGAACTGAAAGAGAGACAGGCCAGGGAGGCAGGAATCGCCACCCAGAACCCCCAGCTGTCTGCACAGATTGCCTCACAGATAATTCTCCCTAATGTTTATTGCTTTTCCACTTATTCATTAGCCAGGCTGCCTCAAAATTTATGCCAAATCCATGTCGTAGCAACAGCTCAGCTGCAAGGATTGATTTCTTTTACTTAAGATGAAACTAGTTTAGCTTGAGGCCCTGAGCAAACTCCTCATGCTTGCTGAAAAGGTGGTGCTTGGCAAGGGGATTCCTGGCAAGAATCCCGAAAGCTGGAGCCCCTCGGGGCAAGCTGCCATCCTTCCAGGCTCGCAGGTCCCAAGGCAGTGCCATCAGTACCACGGAGGGCAAAAGAGGGGAAGATGCGTCACTGAAGCAGGCGTCACCACGCACACCGCCTCCGTAAAGGGCACGCCGCCTCCCCTCCAAATCCTGAAGACAGCCATGGAGGCACAGAAATGTTGAGAAACGCCCAAGCCACAGAGCGAGCTAGGTTTATTTACCTCTAAATATATGAGACTTCTCTGAACCTGGTGATGGGGACAGATTTTCCCCAAAGTAAACTCGCTGAGTTTCTGTAACCACATCATAAAATGAATTGTCATGAAGCAGAACACCTTTCCCCATGGGAACTCTGCAAGGTATTCAGCCTGGGATCCTGATCAATGGCCAAGCATCCAGTACGTCATAAATATGACGAGCCCTGTATCATAAATATAAATGTACAATAACTATAAATGTCTTAACAATCAGCCAAAACATAAACCCTAAATGGTCATGTAAAATTTGTCACAAGTCCGAGGGACTTGGGAATAACTACAGCATGCATATTTGTCATAGCAGAAACCCTGAAGTATTATAAATAATGCATACATACAGTGGGTGAAAAACAGAGTGCTCCCATACCATAAACTTGACTTTAAAGTAATGAGTTGCTATAGCAGAAGCACAGAACTGCAGGAGAAAGAGGGGCCTTAAATTTTATTTATCCTAGCTCCCATTTGATGCTGGGATCCTCACTACAACAGCATTGCCAGGGTCTTCCAGCCTCTGCTTGAACACCCCCCAGGGACAGGGAGCTCACTACCTCCACTACCTCCTAATCGACTGTAGGTTAAACTTCCTGCCACTGTTCCCCAGCACCCTACAGTTGCTTGAAAGGAATGAGCACAGCACTCTAGTCGGGGTGTGGCCAGCAAGCCTTGTGGGGGGATCTTGTCTTTGGTTAACGTTCTGTCCCCAGCAAGCTGTGTGATCCTAGGTAAGCTACTTCACTTCCGTTAGCCTCCATTTCCCCATCTGTTGGATGGGCATTGACAATAGTACCTACATCATACCCTGATGTAAAGGCCAAATAAGGTCATTCCTGTTAGCTAACATTACTTTCGACTCTTGAGAGTCCCTTGGACTGCAAGGAGATCCAACCAGTCCATTCTGCAGGAGATCAGCCCTGGGTGTTCTTTGGAAGGAATGATGCTAAAGCTGAAACTCCAGTACTTTGGCCACCTCATGCAAAGAGTTGACTCATTGGAAAAGACTCTGATGCTGGGAGGGATTGGGGGCAGGAGGAGAAGGGGACGACAGAGGATGAGATGGCTGGATGGCATCACTGACTCGATGGACGTTAGTTTGAGTGAACTCCTGGAGTTGGTGATGGGCAGGGAGGCCTGGCGTGCTGCGATTCATAGGGTTGCAAAGAGTCGGACACGACTGAGCGACTGAACTGAACTGAACTGAACGTTACTTTCGAGCAGGGAATATAAAACCACTCCAGTACTCTTGCTGGGGGAACCCCATGAACCCCATGGAAGCCTGGCTGTCCATGACAGGGAAGTGCTGCAGTCCATGGGGTCGCCAAGAATTGGACACCACTGGGTGACTGAACAACAACAACATACTTCTATTACCCTAACTAATGATGAAGCATCCTCAGTGTCTCTCCTGTGTGTCTCCCTTGTCTCTGGGCAGCTGCCCTTGATTTGTTTTTTTAAGCCCAGGTGCTGGGTCTCGAACTCATCCTTGTAATATCACATATTGTTACTTCAAACAATTTCTTTACCCTGTCAAGACCTCTTGGATCCCAACACTGTTACCCAAGGCATTCTCCATCCCATCAGGCTCTGAACAGCTCATCAGTTTGATTAGCAGACAGTCGGTATCTTCTTCTCAGTTACTGATGAAAAATGCTGATGGAGATGGGCCTGAGGTGGAGCCCTGTGGCATACCACTGTAGATCTTTCTCTAGGTCAGTGTTTCCCAAATTGTGCTCCACAGAACCTTTATCTTCCATGAGACGCAAATGTGTGTTTGGGAATAAAGGAGCCAGATGAGATTGACACACACTGATAATAAAAGCATTTGCACGAAAAAGCAAAGATATAATAACATCTAATGGTAAGCTTCCAGGCTAGATGGTTTACCTTCCAATAGTATGGGAGGTGGTATTCAAATCCCTTTTGTCCACTAAAATATAATTTTATAAAAGAATTTCAAGTTACATGTAAAGATGCTTCATGTTACTAATTATTTCAGACATGAAAATTAAAACCACAATGAAATATCTCACTTCATATTCATAAGGATGACTACTATTTAGAACACAACAGAAAGTAACAAATTTTGTGAGAACGTGGATAAATTGGAAGCTCTGTGTCCTACTGACAAGAATATAAAAAGGTGCGGCCACTATGGAAAACTGTACGGTGGCCCCTAAAATATTAAAAATATAATTACCACATGATTCATCAATTCTACCTCTGAGTTTACACCCCCAAAGAACTTAAAGTAGGGTCTTAAACAGATATTTGTCTATATTTGCCATGTTTATAGCAGTACTACTCACAGTAGCCAAAAGGTAGAATCAACCCAAGGGTCATTCGACAGATGAAAAGAAAAAATGGTGTCTATATACAATGGATTATTATTCAGCCTTAAAAAAGGAATGAAATTCTGACATATGCCAAAGTATGGATGAGCCTGGAGGACATTACGCTAAGTGAAATCAGCCAGTCACAAAAAGACAAATACTGTTTGATTTCACTTAGATGAGGTCCAGAGTAGTCGAAACCGTAGAGACAGGAAGTAGGACAAGGTTGCCAGGGGCTGAGTGAGGAGGGAATGGGAGCAGCTGTTTAACGGGCATAAAGTTTTGCTTTGCAAGATAGGCAGATGGGGAAGAGTGGTGGTGATGGTTACGCTCCATGCCACTGAACTCTACATTTTAAAACGGTTGAGATGGTAAACCTTCCGTTATGTGTACCTCCTGTGAGTGCCTTCCCCACGGCCAATCACTCCTTCCTTCCTCAGACACTTTATTTTTTTCAATGCCCCTGCCCTGGGTGAGAACCGCAGCCATACCAGCATTTGAGAGCTTCTTGTTTGCTTCTTTGGTTCTCCAGGGACCCTCGCTTGGTTCTCCAGCAGCCAGCAGTGTGGGCAGCAGCCATCAATTCTGACTCATCTCTGTGGGCTCCTATTCAAATCCTGGCTGTCGGCTTCAAGAAGTGAAGTGAAAGTCCCTCAGTCGTGTCCAACTCTTTGCGACCCCATGGGCTACACAGTCCATGGAATTCTCCAGGCCAGAACAGTGGAGTGGGTAGCCTTTCCCTCCTCCAGGGGATCTTCCCAACCCAGGGAGCGAACCAAGGTCTCCCGCATTGCAGGCGGATCCTTTACTAGCTGAGCCACAGGGCTGCCCCCAACTACAGCCACCTCAGATGCCCCAAACTAGGGCACTACTCCCTTCCCACCTCACCAGCCTCCCCTGGAGGCCCTCCCAGGACCAAGAATAGACCTGATGAGACCATAGGAGATTGAATACCCCATTAGTCTATGCGTATCTCCTTGATGTCTGAGAGTCAGCAGCTACCTGCCTCAGACCTGACCCACAGTGGCTATTTGTTGAATGAATGAATGCCCCCATGGAGGCAAGCTGAGTTTTCCTTTCCAAATGAGTATCCACCCTTTCAGATTACTCTCTCCCTCCCTTTCCAGCCCTGCCTGGCACCGAGCCTCCCCAGTGTTAGAGGAAAAAAATGTATTTATGGAACTTGTTTTAGATGGCAGGGCAGACTCTATTCAGGACCATCACCGAAGGTGTGGGGATCACTGCAATATGACTTGCGGGGAGGGAGACTGGCAAGTGGGAATTTATAACCAAGGATCAGGATGAGTGGGAGTCAGTGGAGGGAAAATTCCTAAGACGAAACACCAAGGGTAGAGGGAACTCTAGTTAAACTGACTGAGCTCTTGGTGAATTATGAACTAACCAGGATTCTTGCTGAAGGCAAGCCAGGGAGCTCAGACATCACCCAGAGGGCACAGTAGGATGAGGAACCTGATCAGATTTCAAGGTTCTGGTTAAACTGACTTGGCCGAGTTCTGGCTAAAACTAGATTTTACAGGGAAGTGCTCAGATGGGCCCAGGAGAAAGTTAGGAAACCTGACTCAAGTCTGATCTAGAGACTCTGTCTCAGTAACAGGGAAACTTACATTACTGTATGTAAAACAGATAGCCAATGGGAATTTGCTGCAGGACTCAGAGAACTCAAACAGGGACTCTGTAGCAACCTAAAGGGGGGACGGATGGAGAGGGAGATGGGAGAGAAGTTCAAGAGGGAGGGGACATATGTATACCTATGGCTGATTCATGGTGATATTTGGCAGAAAACAACAAAATTCTGTAAAGCAATTATCCTTCAGTTAAAAAATTAAGTTAATTTAGGGGAAAAAAAAGACTGCCTCCAGCCTCTCCTGGGGTTTGTGAATGAAATCTAATCAGCAGTGCTTACACATGAAACCTGCCATGAGGCCACTCTATTTTTCACACACACACACACACAAAAAAAACCCTTTGGAAACATAGGCCCACATCCCCTCAAAACTTCTGTCTAAGCAATGTGAATGGTCACCTCTCCACCCACTTGTGTCCCCTGAGAACAGTCATTGAAGTCCTGAAGATGCTCATCAGTTCTCACTAATGGCCACTAGATGGCGACATGGTGCAACTGTAGAAACAACACAGGCGCTCTATATAAAACAAAGTCGCCAAGAGCCAGACATGACTGAAGCGACTGAGCTCACAAAGAATAGGAGAAAGGAGACGAAGTGAAAAGATAGGGACTTTGAATTCCAGCTCCCCCTCCCGCTATGTGGCTATATAATCTTGAACACGGCCTTTAATCTCCCGAGCTTCTGCACCTATAAAATGGAGCTAGAGGTGGTAGCTGCCCCTAAGGCAGTGATTAGAGTCCAGGGGTGCACATTAGGGTCTCCTGGGGAGCTTTAAAACATAGTGAAGTCCAGCCCCCATCCTGATCAATTGAATCAGAGTCTCTAAGGGTGCCTCGCCTCAAACCAGCACTCAGGACAGAAACAAGACAAAAGCTCCCCAGGTTGTGCAGCCTGGGGAGAAGCACAGCTCGAGGGCAGCAGTTCTCAAGCTTGAGTGCATCAGGACCACTTGACGCTCTTGAATAACAGGTCGCTGGGCCCCACCCCCAGAGTCTCTGATCTAGCAAGTCTGCCTTCAGCCAGAGAATCAGCTGGTGCTGCGGGGCAGAGCCTACTTTGTGAGAGCCTCTGCCAGGAAGAGAGAGTCAGCCAAAGCATCTACAGCGCTGAGCGCCATGCCTGGCACAAAGCAGACCTTCGGTGAACATCGGGTACTCTTTTCCTTAACCCACTGCCATGCTCCAGGCTATCTGTGGGTCCCCCTGGCACCAATCTGGGCCCATATTTCAAGCTAGACATCCCACCATCTACTCGCTATATGCCCAGGAAGGAACTGAGCCTCAACTTCACATCTGTAAAATGGGAGTTAAAGTTCCTGCCTTGCCAAGATGTGATGAGGAAAGAGAATACATCCGTGGCACACGGAAATCTCAAGACGGTGGGTAATCTTCATGACCTTGGGTGAGGCAATGGTTTCTTTGGTTTGATGCCAAAAGCACAATAAATAAAAGGAGAATATATATATTAATATAAACTGGACTTCACGAAAACTAAAAGCTATTGTATTTCAAAGGACACTATTAAGAAAGCAAGGGACTTCCCTGATGATCCAGTGACTCCATGCTCCCAATGCAAGTGACAGAGGTTCGAGCCCTGGTTGGGAAACTAAGATCCTGCAAATGACACAGCACAGCCCCCCTCCCCAAAAAAGGTGTATAAACAACCCAGAGAATGGGAGAATACGTTTGTCAACCACATATTGGATATGTGGGACATATTTGATAAAGAACTTACATCTGGACATACAAAAAAACTTGCAACACAAAGAAAAAAAGGGCAAATAACCCAATTAAAAACCGGCAGATGATTTAAGCAAACATTTGTCCAAAGAAAATACACAAATAGCCAATACACATGAAAAGAGACTCAAAAATACTAGTCATTTAGGAAATACAAATCAAAACCAGAAGGAGATGCCACTTCACACTCACTAGAATGACTAGACTCAAAAGGACAGATATTGACAAGCGTTGGTGAGAATGTGGAGAAATGAGAGCCCTTCTACATTGCTGCTGGAAGTGCGGAAGGGCAGACCTGCTCTGGAGAGCAGTGGGACAATTCCTCAGAGATTAAATCCAGAGTTACCATGTGTGTACAGGTGTGTTCAGTTGCTCAGTCGTGTCCCACTCTTTGTGACCTTTGGACTGTAGCCCACCAGGCTCCTCTAACCATGGGATTTTTCAGGCAGAAACACTGTAGTGGGTTGTCACTTCCTCCTCCAGGGTATGTTCCCAACCCAGGGATCAAATCCGTGTCTCCTGTGTCTCCTGCACTGCAGGCGGATTCTTTACCTGCTGAGCCATCGCAGAAGACCAAAGTTACCATATGACCCAGAAATTCTATTCCCAAATACTTACCCCAAGAGAATTCAAAACATTTTCACACAAGGACGTAATCAAACTCACAAGCTATTGCACAGCAAAGAAAACTTTAAACAAAAAAAGAGACCACCCACAGACTGGGAGAAAATATCTGCAAACAATGCAACTAACAAGGGATTAATCTCCAAAATAAACAAACAGCACATACAACTCAGTATCAAAAAGCAAATAACCTAATAAAAAAAATGGGCAGAAGACCTAAACAGACATTTCTCCAGAGAAGACAAACAGATAGCCAACAGGCACATGAAAAGATGTCCAACACCGCTAACTGTTGGAGAAATACAGTCAAAACTGCAACAAGGCTCGCCTCATACATGTCAGGATGGCGAGCACCAAAAAGTCTACGGTAATGCTGGAGAAAAGGGAATCCTGCTTCACTGTTGGTGAGAATTAATGCTAATTGGCACAGCCACTATGGAAAACAGTAGGAAGGTTCCTCAAAAAACTAAAAGTAGAGTTATAATATCAGTCAGCAATCCCACACCTGGACATATATCCAGAAAAGATAAAACTCTCAATTCAAAAAGATACATGCACCTCTACGTTCAGAGAAGCACCATTAACAATAGCCAAGATGTGGAAGCAACCTAAGTGTCCATCAACAGATGGATAAAGAAGATGCGATATACATACACAAAGGAATATGACTCAGCCATAAAAGGGAATGAAATAATGCCATCTACAGCAACATGAATGGCCCTAGAGATTGTCATATTAAGTAAGTCAGACAGAGAAGGACAAAACATTATTTCATTTATATGTGGAATCTAAAAAAAATGGTACAAATGAATTTATTTACAAAACAGAAACAGACTCAGAGATATAGAAGACAAATTTCTGGTTATCAAAGGGGAAGAGGGAGGATAAATTAGAAGTAAAAGATTAACAGATTAATTACCTACATATGTGTGTGTGCTTAGTCCCTGAGTCATATCCAACTCTTTGTGACCCCGTGGACTGTAGCCTGCCAGGTTTCTCTGTCCATGGGGATTCTCCAGGCAAGAATACTGGAATGGGTTGCCATGCCCTCCTCCAGGGGATCTTCCCAACCCGGTGGAAGGGAACAGGGATTAAAGCCAGGTCTCCTGCATTGCTGGTGGATTCTTTACTGTCTGAGCCACCAGGGAAGCCCATGAATACTCGAGTCGGTAGCCTATCCCTTCTCCAGGGGATCTTCCCGACCCAAGAATCAAACCAGGGTCTACCGCATTGCAGGCAGATTCTTTACCAGCTGAGCTACCAGGGAAGCCCATATATGTGTGTGTATATATATATCCAAATCATGTTGCTATACACCTGAAACTTAAACATTATTGTAAATCATCTGTGCTTCATTTTTTTCAAATCTTTACACAAAAGCTTATGCACAAGTGTTCACAGAAGTCTTATTCATAGTGCCCAAAAAAGCAGAAACAACCCAAATGTCCATCAACTGATGAATGGATAAACAAATGTGGATATCTACACACTGGAATACTACTCAGTCATAAAAAATAACAAAATATTGATACATACTACAACATGGATGGACATTTGAAACACAAAGCTAAGTGAAAGAATTCAGCCATGAAAAGACCACATGTTGTGCGACTCCATCTACATAAAATGTCCAGGAAGGGCAAACCCACAGAGATAGAAAGTAGATTCTTGGGCTAGGGGAAAGGGGAACTGGGAGTGACTGCTAATGGGGTATGGATTTCCTTTGGGGTGATGCAAATGTTCTCGGAATAGATAATGGTGACTAATAACACAACTTTGTGACTATATCAATACTAAAAAAAAAAAACCACTAAGTAAAGGTTTGTATATATATAAAGTGTATATATATAAAGAAAAACGCCAACAAATCTAAACCGTCAGAATCCAAACCAAACAGGTGTCTGAGGAGAGGAGACAAGCAGGGAGTGCGAAAGTGCCTAAGACAAGCTTCAGGAGCGATAAACATGCTCAATAAATATTCTGACTGTGGGGATGTTTCCATATCGCATACATATGTCAAATACTGCCAGACTGTATACCTAAAATGTATGCAATTTATTGTGCATTAATTACTCCTCAATAAAACTTTTAAAAAATAAACAAAGCTCAGTAAAGCTGTTTTGATTTTTCAAAGAAAAGGAAACTATTGTTGTTTGTCATGGAGAAGATGAAGTTCAGATTAAGTTTCAGGGAGCTGGAAGTTCTAGAGGTGCTTTGGGAGGTGGAATTCCACGGGGCTGGCACATGCCAAGGTCCTGTGGCCTGACAGAGCACTGTGCTTGCCGAGGGCCAGAGCTGCAGGGTGAGGAGCAGGGCAGGAGGGGGCAGCAGGGCCTTAAATACCAGGCTGAGGAGCTTGGACCTTGTCCCAAAGAGCAAAAGATGGTCGTCGTCAAGCAGGAACTAACAGCCAACAGCAGACTAGTGAGAACGGAGGGGTGATGTGGTAAGACCATGCATGCCCTCCCGCATCACAGTGAGGGAGGGCCAGCGGGGCCGTCCCAGAGCCCAGCCCTGCAGCCGGCCCACGCAGTGGGCGGGGGCAGCCCACCCAGCCTCCCTCGTCGCCAGGAGTCTGGACCCCTCCCCAAACCTCACCACCCTGACTCCAGTCTTCCTTCTCTCCAGCCATATGCTTCCTGTGAGTGACCCCAGCTGGGACTCACAAGCGGAAGGAAACTTTTCCAGAAGTACAAATAGACTGGGAGGAGCTGTTCTCAGAGGTGGCTCCTCAGCCCAGGGCAGGGGAACCCCTGATGATGGCCCGATACTCAGACACAAGGGGGTACAGAAACAGCCCGAGCCTTTGAAGAGTCGTCCATACAGACCAACAGATCCCCAGTTTCCTCCTCTCCACTGGCAGGATTGCCACAGCCCCACCCTGCCTTTCCCGCCAGCATCCTTGTTAGAACTGTATGTAAACTGAGCCCTAACAGGCTCAGAGATACCCCTGTGGGTGCCAGTTTGAGCCCAGGAGCTGGGGAGGGTTGCTTTGGGCTGGTAGAGCTTCTCGTGGTTCTCAGTGGCATGGCAGGTGGGTGAGGCTGTGGGACCCCCAAGACCTCCACCAGCTGCCTCAGTTTCACCCAATCTGCCTTGAACTCTTCCGGGCAGACTCCTTCCCCAGGGCCAGCCCAGACTCCTCATCCCCTGGTGGACTGGGTCCTCAAGGGCCGCCTCAAGCCACAAGGGGTGGGGTCTGGAGATGGCTGAGGGGCCTGGAGACAGGCCGGGCCAGCGCAGGCAGGAGGCAGACATCCCAGGCTGGCTAGGTTCTGGTCCTGCCGCCACACTGCCTGAGGCTGTGGCCTGAGCTGGATCTGTTTACCCCATCAAGAGGCAGCCCCTGACCCACCTTCCTGCCCCGCAGAAGGCAAATCCTCTGACCCATTGTTCTCTGGGACAGTTGATGGAGGGCGCAAGGAATGTGGGGCCCAGAGGCAGGAAGTCCTGGCTTCCGCAGGGGCGAGCTCTCTGCCAGACTCAGGCCTGCCCTCCAATCAGGGAGGAAGGGCCCTTGGTCCCATCCTGCCACTCCCAGCTTGCTGGGCCACCCTGGAGCAAAGCCTTGAGCTCTCTGGGCCTCAGCTGGAGACAAGGGTGCAGAAGGCTTGGTCAACAGGGTAATAGAAGCAGATGATTTCAAGTTAATAGAGGAGGAAGGGGCTGGCCCCAGGAATGGCCCTCCTTCAGCCCAGCTGTGCCCCTTGGCCCACTTGTGCACATAAACACACACGTCACATTGATGTGGATGCCTAACACTGTCTATACGAGCTCTAGCACGTACACATTAGCCACACAGCTGCCAAACCAACGCCGTGCACATGCTCACACCTCACCCATACACATGTGCAGCTTCACCATCAACCTCTCTGCAGCATCACGGTCATGCCAACACTTATTGAACACCTACTATATGCCAGAGGCAGCTTTACTCGAATCTTCTTAATGACTCCTTCCAGCAACCCCACAAGGAAGGCGTGTGGTCGCTCCCATTTTACAGAAGGGGAAGCTGAGGCACCGGAGGCTTGTCCAGGATCAGCGGGACAGTAAGCAGCAGGTATGCCTGGGACATGACCACAGGCATCACTCTGAACCCTCACGTCGGGGTCGGGCGGCTGCTCCTGGGTACCCTTCAGCCCCAAGTGTGAACACAGCTTCCTAAGAGCCTGCCCGGATACGGTGGAAGAAAAGTGAGAAACAGCTGGGAAAGTGCTGTGCGGATGCCCCATTGTTCTCACTGTCAGGAATTCAGTGCCTGCTCCAGTGGTCCCTTCCTAGCCAAGGCCTCACTTAGTCCAGCTCTAGCGACTGTACACAAAGCGGCCACGGCTTGTGGCTCACCAGCCAGGCCTCAGACCATCAGACTGGATGGGCGATTTGCCTGGCATTCAGTTTCTCAGAGGCCCTGCCTGAGTTCCCTCGTGCAGCTCATGAGGCTTCGGCCACCTGGCTTCACCCCAGCCAGTCCTTGAATCCCCCTCCCAACAGTTCAACCCTTGCCCATGGGGGAATGGCTTCTCCTTCCGAAATAGGCAGGAGACACCGGTTGGATTCCTGGGTCAGGAAGATGCTCTGGAGAAGCGATAAGCTACCCACTCCAGTATTCTTGGGCTTCCCTGGTGGCTCAGAGGGCAAAGAATCTGCCTGCAATATGGAAGACCTGGGTTCAATCCATGGGTTGGGAAGATCCTCTGGAGAAGGGAATGGCTACCCAGTCCTGTATTCTGGCCTGGAGAATCCTGTATAGTCCATGGGGTCACAGAGTCGGACATAACTGAGCAACTTTCACTTTTCACTTCTCAAACAGGCCTCCCTGCTTGGACCTTGCCCTTCTCTGTGGCTGGTCAGTCTTTCCTCTTGCCTGCCCCTCCTTTCAGAGCAGCCTGGGCACCCCGTCCTCTGGCAGCTCCCCAGGCTACCTCCTCCAGGCACCCCCAGCACAGGGCATACACCTCTGTCACCAACCTGACCCCACCCAGTGTGCTCATCCTGGCCTGACACGTCAAAAGCAGAGAACCTGGCCTGGGTGACATCTGCATCCTCACCCCCTCCCCCCTGCTCCCCCCACCCCCAGCTTAGAGCGAGGCAAAGCCTGCATATCATTAAGTGTATTTTTAAAATAATATACAAGCACAAAACATTGTCAAACAATGACATGTTGCCCAGATGCAGAGTGAACACTCAACTGGGAACCAGAAGACGAGGGTTGGAATCCTGCCCCTGCTACTCAGGAGCTGTGTGACCTTGAGCAAGTTACTCAGCCTCTCTGAGGCTCGGCTCCCTCCTCAGGGAAAGAGGAATATGAATAGTATCTACACTTCTCAGGGTTGTAGTGAGGAATCATTATGTAAGAGGGGAGGAGCCTGGCAGGCTTTGGAACTGAATGAATGGGGTGCAGGCAGGGTGGGAGCTTCCACGTGGAAAGATGCTTTCCAGAATGGGAATCTGGAAGGGCTGGGTGGAGGGGTGGTGCGCTGGAGCTGGGAGTGCAGGAGGATCGGGCTGGCGGAGGTAGGAAGGAAGAGCACCCTGGGTGCAAGGACAGCACAGGGAAAGGCCCGGAGGCAGGCGGCTGCAGCAGGTCAGCCCGAGCTGCCCTGGGGTGTCCAGTGGGGCTCAGCACACTCACGGGAGCCCTGGCTTGAGGCGGGCAGTGCACTGGGTTAGTACTCAGCGCTGTCAGAGGAATAGAGTCAAATGACCTTTCAAGGTCGCCCCAGGTATTAAAAATAAGGCACAGATCCTGGGACGGGTTAGACACGTACTGGGTTGCTGGCTGTAACCCAGGCCACCCAGTCTCAGCGTCTATCCAGGGACCGTCTCTTCCACTTCCGGGGTCCTCACCTGCAGCTGGCACAGAGCTGGGCACCCAGCAGGCTGAGAGGCCGCCTGGCTGACTGTGCCCTATGTGCTGGAAGGTACCGTGGACCCCAGGTACACGGGTCCGATGCCCATGTCTGCCTCCACGTGCCAGGGACTCATGCACACACTCGTCCATGCATTCTTTCATTCAACGACCCAGCTCTGTGCCCACCCTGAACTCTGCTCTGAGCACCCAGAGGTGAGCCTAGCCCAGTCCCTGCTGGAAGTGGCTCTCCCTGGTCCTTGTGGAACCACAGCTGAGGGTGAGACCCCTCCCCCGCTCCTGAGCCCCTGCAGCCTACCCTATGCTGACCCTTCTGTGAAGGTTGTGTTCATTCCCCTTTCCACAGCCAGGGCGCCAAAGGCCATAATGCTTTCCTTTCATCCAAACCTCTCAGCAGGCAGCTCACACTGCACCCTGCGCTCCATTCCGGTTAACACAGCCCTCTCCCGCCCACTCCACCCCACCCCATCAGGCAGCCTGGGAGCCCCATGAACTCAACTGTCCCCTGTGACCACCCCCTCAGCCCAGAGAAAGTCTGAGCCTCAGGTCCCCACACTCTTCATCAGCCACAGATTTCAAGCAATTATCTAGAGAAAAAAGGAAGGGATTGAAAACTATTTCAGCAGACAAATCAAGCTACAGACAGGATCTCGGCATGCATCCCAGGAACTTTCTCCCAAGAGCATGCTAACTCCATCCCTTCCTCGTGCTCTGTGATTACATGCACTGTGCTCACACATTCACTCAGGGCTTTGCCTACTGGTCCGGGGCCACCACGCACTCCCAAAGGCCCTGCAGAAGGCGCAGGTCTGATCCGCAGTGGGCTGACTGCCCTTCCACGAGTCCACGGTTTCAACTCCATGTGAGCAAAGTGCTCACCCTGTGCTGGGCGCCCACCAGGGACTGACAGGCACAGGAGACACCATCACAGTGCAGGGAGGGGAGAGGAGCAGATGGGCGGGGCAGCGGGTAGTGAAGGGGGTCCATGGAAAAGGTCTCAGGAGCCCAGAGGCGGCAAAGGAGAGAGGAGAGGGCAGAGACAGCTCCAGACGGAGCAGGGCGTTAGGGTGGGGGTGTGTAGGCAGGCAGGCAAGGAGGCAGTCCAGTGAGCACACCAAAGGCCCAGTGGTCTGGCTTCCCTGTGCCTTCCTTGGGTCTCCCACACTGTGGGGAAGAACAAACAGGATCGCCTCTTGATAAGCCCCTTTTGTGCACCAGACCCAGACGGGCAGGAAAGCTTGGTGGGCGAGGAGACAGCCTCTGGAAACACAGGCTTGGCTGGGAATTTCCCATGTGCCACTAACGGGCTCTGTGATCCTGGGAACACTCGGTTCCCAGGCTCTGTTTCTCCTTCTGTGTAGTGGGAATAACAATAGAAGCCCCCCCCCCCCCCCCCTTCCCCATCCCCCCACCGCTGCAATCCTCGTAGTTGTCCTGAGGATGACGAGGGAACCCTACGGAGGGAGAGCTCCTAGGGCAAGGCCCTCCAGTGTGAGTGCGCAAACACAGGGCCTGGAAGCCACAGACGCGTAGGTCTTGGGGTTCCGTTGGCAGCCATTCTGCCTCCACTGCCCTGGGGTGGGCCGAGAAGCGTGCATTTTCAATACATGCTTTTCCAGTGATTCTGAGACAGGTGGCCACACTCGGAGAAATACCTGTTCAACGAAGGCGTGCTATTACCATCATTTATTTTCGTTGTCTCATCTGCTGCTCAGACAGCCCTGCAAAGTCTGAACTGGTAACTCAGATCACAGGTAAGGAAAGAGATTCAGAGAGGCAAGTCTGCTGGCCCAGGTCACACAGCCAGCAAGGGGCCCGCTCAGGATCTGAACCGGGTCTGTGCGCCCCCAAGCCTGAACCTCTCACAGCAGGATGTCGTGGGGCCACCTCCCTGGTCAGCATTTGTCCTGGCAGAGGCAGGGGGGTGTCCCCAGGCCTTGCTGTCACACTCCCCAGCCCAGCCCCACCACCTCCATTGTTGCTTCCCTCTCCAGACACTAATCAGGCCTCGCAGACCATCTTGTTTCCTGCAGGTCGACTGGCTGCCTCCTTTGCTCCTGATGGTACCTTCCTGGCCTGTGCCTTCCGTCACCTCCTCTGCCTCCAGAGGGGATTGGAATCGCAGTTGGGCGGTGGCAGAAATCACGAAGAAGATCCTCAGAGGCACCAGCCTCCCTCCCGTGGCCTGGATCACCACTGTGTGGAGGCCCCAGGCCCGCCCCAGGGGCACATGCCCAGTCAGCCCTTCCCTTGTTTACAGACACCAGAACAGTGGGCTTCAGGGCAGAGTCAACATCCCCACCACTGAGAGCAGAGGGGGTCCTGGTGGGTGGAGTCAGGACAGACACCATCTCTGTCTGCCCCCAGCAGGAAGTGGATGCCAGGACCTGGCCCGACCTCACGGGCACGTCAACCACGAGGGCAGGCAGCAGGCACGGGCTGGGGTGAGAAGCACTCAGGCTGGGGCACCAGGGGCGGAGCCCTGGACGGCCCTGGCTCCTCTGTGGCCACCCCACCCCCGGCAGGAGAAGGCAGTTAATCCTGTTGGAAAAGGAAGTGCGGAGCCTTTGTTTGTGCATCCCACAAACAGGGAGCGAATGGGCTGCATCCTCCTGCACAGAGGCCCGCCTCGGACCAGCCTCTCTCCAGCGACGTCTGCCTTCCCTTCCCTGCCACTGGAGTCCCCTCAGCGCACAAACAGGCCAGCAGAGCTTTAAAACCAAACCTAAAAGCCTCCCATCTCTACGTGCCATTCACTGCAAGTCTGGGGGAAGGAGCGGTGACCGCACGCCCCCATTTCCTGGTCCCCCACGCCAGTCCCCTCGGTCCATCATGCCTTCTCCTTTCCCTGGGCCTGCTCTGGTCACATCCATCAATGACCTCAAATGTCCAGTGGTCAAGTCTCAGGCCTCACCTTTCCCGGGCTGACACAGCCGACACCATCCTTCTTCCCTCCTGGCTTCAGACACACCTCCTGGCTTCCCTCCTTCCCTGGCCTCTCTCCTAACGAACCTACAGATCTCAGAGGCCGGGGCCTCCCCCCCTGTAAGCTCGTCCACCACCACTGCCTCCAGTGCCAGCCATAATAAGCTCAGGGCTTCCGACCTCACTTCAGGGCAGACTGCATCCACCTGTATCCAACTACCCACCTCTCTCTCCAACTGCCAATCTGACCTGGCCACTTGTGGGTCTAAAAGCCATCTCAAACAGGCCTGAACAGAGAAATCTTTATCTCCCCCTCCCCTATCTCCACACCAGTGGCCGCTGACTTCGTGCCCCTGGGCAAGGCTCTCTCCCTCTGAGGTCTCATGTTTGTCCAGCTGTATAAGGGATCCCGTGCGGGACTTCCCAGCCATTCATCCATCCATGGAAAAATAGGGGCAACTATTCACAGATTCCCACTACCTGCCCTGGGAGATTCCAAAGTCAGCTGCACTGGCGTGGGGCCCCGGTCTCTGCACTTGGTAAAATCTCCCCCTATGACTCTCATGACTGACAGACTCTGAGCACCTCCTGCTCCCGGCTTCCTGGTTCTAAAAGTCCCTGGTCCTGCCTTCAGTTTCCCTTGTCTACCACATCATGTTGGACTCAACAGCCATGTGAAGCTGAATTTCTAATTATCCCCATTTTACAGCAGAGAAAACTGAGGCTGGGGTGGAGGTGCATGACAGGCCCATGGTCAGCTCAAAAGTGGAGTCAAGGAACTTGACTCTACTCGGTATTCCTAAACCCAAACAGGCTGGCACCTCACAGCTGGAGCCCAGGTCCACCTTCACCGGAAGAAGCCGATTCAGTGCACACAGCCAAGGGTTGCGGTCTGTTTCCTTTCTCCCACCACCCCCCACCCCCACCTCTAAGGCTCCCCCCAGGCCTCCCCAGCACCTTTGCAGTCAGCCCTCCCCCAGCATGTCATGGGGTCACCTGGGAAAATCTGGTCTGTGTCCTGAGCTATAAAAGGCAGGTGATGCCACCTGCCCTTGGGGTTACAAGGAGCTCATATGAAGGCCCTCAGCAGGTGCTGGGCTCAAAGCCCCAGGGCTGAGGCCTGGGGTTGGGGTCCGAGTTACATATCCAAGGCCAAATCTCAGACTAGGCCTCCATGGGGGCAGCCCGCCTGGGCAGGCCCATTGCGGGGCCTGCCTCCCTGCAGCCAGCTCAGCCCTCACAAATGAACAATAACAGGAAACCATCCTGGTGGGGGCGGGGGGTGGCAGGGGGGACATGGGCTGGGGCCAGTTGGAAAACCTGCAGGGGCGGCGGCCAGGCCTCCCTCGCCACTGGGTGGGGCTCCCCTCCAGAGGCTGTCGGCCGAGCTCTGCAGCACTCCACGGCACGCTCAGCCCCAGCCAGCCAGAGAGACGGAACTGACACACTGTGAGCCCACGGACACGGTGAGTGAGGGGCCTCGGCCTCCCCCTCTGTAGAATGGTCATCAGCGACTCCCCCAGGAAGAGCCGCTCCTGAGGTGGCCTGCGTCTCCTGGTAGAGCGGGGCAGGGAAGGGGCGCCTGGTGGTGGTGCGGTGGGCACAGACGGATGTTCTCAGGGAGAGGGAAGCTCGGCTCTCCCATGGGTAGGCTCCCAGACTCGAGGGCCCACAGGCATCTGTGGGTGCCAAGCTCTGATGCTCAGAGGACAGGATTCCACCTGAGTCTCCCGGCACACCAGGGATGGCAGGCTGACACCCAGGCGGCGCCCCTACTCCCATGAGAGAGGGCTTATCCAGGCTGACATCCCCTCTCCAGAAGGCTCTGCGCTGGGAGTGGGTGAGGAGCCCTGAAAGGGGAGCTCAGAGCCTCGGCCCCCTCCCGGCCAGCCCCTGCCCCCATTTTCAGTACAGGCATGCTGAGGCTTGGCTCTGGGTGCTCAAGGCCCTGCCTGTGGAATTCTGTCTCCTCCCTCCCCAGACCGCGGGAGCTGTGGATTCTCCCCCCAACACCCAGGTACCCGTAGATCGGTTGCCAAGAGACCTGGAAGCCCTCGTATTTTAGAGAAGTTCTCCCAAAAGACTTGAAGGCAGGCGGTCTAGGGTGAGAGCCTGGCTTGGAGACCGTCTTCCTGGGTACAAGCCCCAGCTCGACCATCCGCTTCTGTGATTTTGGTTAAGTTACTCAGCGTCTCCCAAACTCAGTTTGCGTGTCGGAACAATGGAGATGGTGGTTCTTTCGTGAGAATTCATTGTGAGGGCTGGAGATGAGGACCACAGAAGGTTCTGAGGCACTGGAGCCCGTTACTGTATATCACACCAGCAAGCTGATGAGTTAGACACAGCCCTTCTCCATTTCTCAGTCAAGGCAACTGAGATACGAAGCGAGATCTCGTACCCCAAAGCCCAGGTTCTTCCCAGAACCACACAGCTTCTCACGTGCCAGCCTCCTCATCTGTAAACTGGAAGAAAGGGTCTTCTCATGAGTCAAGGGGGGTGATGTATACACTGGCACTAGGAATGGATCGTAGGAGAGGAGCTTTGAGAAATCACAGATGAATTTACCTTCCACCTGAACTGACCATGGCTAGAATGTCTTTAAGGTTATGACCCCTGGGGTTGGTCAGTCCCCAGCAGGTGAGGGATGCATCAGCTCGTCTTCCAGCGGGCACTCTGGGCAGCGACTCCACGCCAAGCACTGTGTCTGTTCCCCACCCCCCACCCCGTGGATGTTTCTGCCACGGGTGGGGGGTAGATAGGATCCTAACAGGAGATGAAGGGCATTCCAGGGGAGGCAGGGAGCCTGGGCAGCTTGACGGATCTGGAGAAGCCAATGTGGCCAGAAGGTTTTAAGAGCAGGGAGTGGTGGGAGGGCAAATGACACTGAGGACCAGGGGTGAGTACCAGGACTGAGAGCCCTGGTTCATCTTCAAGCATTGGGGAGCAGTAGGACCCTCCCGGCTGACCTGAGTCCAGCCACGTGTGGGTCCCAGCCTGGAGGGCAGCAGGAGATCAAGGGGACCAGGAGCTGCTGTGCCCCCAGGCAGCCCCGCTAATTCTGGCTTATCATGGTGAGGGGGTAGGCGAGGCGCCCACCGGCCTGGCAGGGGTTAAGCTGACCGCCCCACAGTCTGGACCTGAGCGATTGTGCTGCTGAACAAGGGCCGGACACGGGGGCAGGAAGCCGGAGGGGCCATGCTTTTCTTCTCCCAAAGCTGGATGACTCACAGCTCTGCTGCTACCCCGAGGACACATGGACACAATGGCCAGTAGCTCAGGGGAAAATCTTTGAGCCCCCTTACCGATGGAACCCATCCCTGCTACTTCCACCACCTCTCTGCTCCTCTGTGGTATCTGTGAAGCTACTAAAAGAATTCCCAGTTGAGAGACAGAACCACAGAGGCTGAGAGAAATGGAGCAGCCAGTCCAAGGTCACACGGTTACTGTGAAGTGAAAGCAGAATATGAATGAGGCCAGCCCCTTCTGACCCCATTGCCCTGCCACACTCCATAGGGAAGCCTGGAGGGCAGAAGCCCGGGTGGGGATTGAACTGGACAGTTCAAACCACAGAATCAGGCACCAGACTGAGCCAGGAGCCCAGCGATCCTGGAGGAGGAATGTTCTAGGAGATAACCGCTGCCCTGAGTAACCGGCTTCTTGCTGGAGAGATACTGGCAAGCCCGTCCTAATCCAGCTCCAAGCTGATGTTGGGTAGAGAAAGCACAGAGTTCCTGGAGGAAGAGCAGGAGCCCCAAAAGGTGCTGAAAGGTCTTGGGTGTGCTCTCTGAGCTTCAGTCTTCTCGTTTCTCTAGTGCAGGGAATGGACTGCATGGTCCCTAAACTCACATGAGGACCACTAGACTATGCTCCACAGCATAAAGGTCGGATTCTGGCAGGTGCCGACACTGGGAGGAGGGCACAGTAGGGCCCGTGAAGCTGGGCCAGGAAGGCGGTGAATGAGATTTCCTTGCCCAGGCAAACAGAAAGGAGCAGCAGATGAGCCCAGGGCAGAACCAGGAAATGAGGTCAGGTGTGAGTGCCCAGGGCAGAACCAGGAAATGAGGTCACACCCACAGCTGCCAGGCCAGGCTGAGTGGGTAAGGTGAGAGTTGGGACACCCACACACGTACTAAGCACCTACTGTGTGCCGAGCTTGGCACCCATGATCTCATCAACTCTCCATTAGAGATGAGGAAGCTAGAGTTCAGAGAAGGCAAGGAATGGGCCTAAGGCTACAGAGCCCATGAGCAAAGAGGCAAGTGTGTAATACTTGTTGCCCCCACTGACTGCCTCAGAGCCCCAGGCAAAGTCAGAAATCCAAGAGGAGGCTGAAAAGGCTCTCCCACGGGTGGGTTTTCTCTCCTTGAAGCTTGGAGCTGCCCCTTTAGTATCGGGGTGACCCAGAGACCCTAGCATACATTTGTTTCAAATCACAAACTAGTTCTGATGAATTGGTAGTCTCTAGCTCAAAGACTGTACTGAGGATTCAGGAGCTGAGTTCGAGTTCAGCAGGAATGAACACTGTGATTTATCACCGATGTCTGCCATGAGTATGAAAAAGGCTGAGTGGCAACCCAGGACTTCTGTTTTGTCAGTCCTGTCTTCAGAGGTGCCCTGCACACGGGTATATGGTCATCAGGGACCCGTAAGAAGGATAATCTGATTGTCCTCAAAGGGTTGTGTGTCTGACAAAGCAGTGGGCTATCAGAGATGCTATTTGGGGACGGGGAGGAGCTTCTCTGAGTTGTTTCAACTATTGTACCTGCTCTGAGCACCCGAGGTGTTGTCTGCAGATGCGCAGATTTGTTTGAAATTCTGTGAGTGAGGAGGGAAGGAGACCAAGGCGGGCTCACAGGCAGTGGTGGGGACACTGGCTCCTCAAGGTCCTCCAGGCCTCTACTTCACACAGCTAGATGCTGGGATGAAGGGGACACTGGCCCAGGACCTGCCTGGTCAGAGACACTCGGGAGTCCGTCAGAAGATGTCGTGGAGGATACGGACTGGGGCTTGAAAAGAAGCAGAGCATTCACCCTGGGGCCACAGCAAGGAAAGGCATTCCAGGCAGAGGGAACAGCCTGGGCAAAAAGCCTGTTAAAGAGAGGAAGAGCACTGTGTACTACAGAAACATCCAGTTCTCCTCTTGGCTGGGAGGGGCAGGGAGGGGAAGGAGAGGAGAGCCAGAGGGTGGGCAGGGATGCTCAGAGGCAGGGCCTCGTCCTGCTAGCGGTGGGGAGCCAGGGAGGAGCAGTCAGCAGGGGAGTGGCGTGGGCAGCTCTGAGGGGAGCCGAGACAGGCGGGCTGTTGGCAGAATCCCGAGGGGAGGGGATCAGGTCTGGGACCCTCTGGAGCAGGTCATGGGGCTGAACAGAGCCCCAGTTCAGGATGAGGCCCCAAGGGGCCAGCTCACAGCTGCCCAGCCCCACCCCCAACACTTCCCATCCCTGTGGCTCCCGGGGCCTCACCCTTCATCCTCCCAGTGTGGGTGACTGCCAAGGCCCAGCTGTAAATGCTGGGGCTCAAGGAGACAATTTGGGAATCCCTGAATGAGTTTGGGGATCACTAGCTCCAAACTCTGCCCTAGACTGAGGCTTGAGGTGGTGAGAGGGTGGTGGGGAGGGTGGTCCAGGGCCACACAGGGAGCAGGGGCTCCAGTGCCCCACCACGCAGGCATACCTCCTGCAGGCTCTGGGCCTCTTGTCCCACCTCCCAGCCCCTCACCCTTGCCCCAGGGTCCCTGGGCAGGAGCCCAGAGCCTGCAGGAGGCTGGGCTGGGGTAAAGTGTCCAGTGCACCCTCCAAGGCTTTGCCTGGGGCTGGGCTCTGCCGCCAGGTCTTGTCCCAGCTCACAGCAGGTGTGAGGACAGGAGAGGGGCCAGCCCCGCAGAGAGAAGACTCTTCGGGGGACACAAGTGTGTGCTTGCATAGGCAGCACATGTCTGTGTCCGTGTGGCCTGAGGATGTGTGTGTTATCCCTGACCTGGAGTCTTTCTCTAGCCCACACCCAAGGGCCCTGTGGTCTGCTCAATAACCCACTAAACCCATACCCAACCCCTGAAACCTAAGGCTTGAACAGGTCAGGGCAGAACTAGCCCAGGCCTTTGCCAGGCTGTCTGCCGAGCAGCTCGCAGCTGGTCCAGGCTTCCTAGGGTCCGTTCAGCTATATAAAGCACAGCCTCTGCCTGCCCCATCTTTTCCTATATCCCCACCTTGTAAAGAGCACAGAGCTGAGCAGATCCGCAGCCCCTCCAAAGCCAAACCCTAGTGACAGATGGAGGCCTGTCACAAAGAGAAAGAGACCAAAAGGAATTCTGCCTGCTGTCCCACAGCGGGTCAGAGAGAGGCGGGGTCACTCCTGGGCTGAGACCCTCCGAGGAATCAGGGGCCCCAACCTCCGCCCTCTCGCAGCTTCCTCTCCTCCTCCATCACACGACACACCACAACCTGAAGCCGTGTTTCTCATCAAATGGTCAGTGTCCCTACATGAGGGTGCAGCCTGTGTTTGCTGTCCACGTGTAGGTCAGTGCCTGGCGTGTAGCAGATGCTTGATAAACGTTCGCTCAATGATTGTATAACCCCTGGGCTCTACAGAGGGCTTCAGAGAGGTGGTGACATGTGACCCAAATCCAGGCAGAGGCAAGAGAACATCAAGGGCAAAGGCTGGAGACTGTGACTAAGCCTGAGGGGCGTCACTGTCCTCCAGGCTGGGGCTACTCTTGGAGGCTCACCAAGCACCCTCGAGGCCCAGACAGGGAACTGGAGAGGGGCAGAGGCACCCCGCCACCCCACCACCCCCGAGCCCAACCTCCACCAACACGGCTCAGCCCTCAGAGTCACACCTCTGTCCTAAGGCCGAGGCATCCAGGTTCTGAGCTCAGTGGCCCCACACACTGTGGACACACCCAGACCTGGGGATTCTCCAAGGCCTTGACCTCCCATCCGAGCATGCCTGAGCCCAGCTGGCCCCCACATGCTCCCGGGTTCCCCTACCCCTTCTCCTGGGCTCCATATACCTGCTACGAGGGGGCCCCCTGGGTCTTCCCAGACTGACCGAGGGCACAGAGGGCCTGCCTTTGCCCATCAGTCCATTGGAAGCTGCCCCTAAAGCCTCTGTCACAGCTCCAGGGATGGAGCATCATCACAGATCCTGGATTAACAGGGACAGAGGCCAGCCCCCGGCCCCTGGGTGCCCAGCAGGCACCTCTGAGTAGCCAAGCAAATCCCCCATCCCCAAGGCTGTCATCAGGCAAGCTCCCGGGCTGCTTGGTGGGCATTTCTCAGCACAGACATCACTTCCAAACTCCTCAGCCCCTCTGCATATCTGTGGTACCCAAACCCAGCCAGCAGCAGCCTGTTCTCTCCAAAAACTTGTGAGAACCACCAAGAGACATGACTTCTGCTTACAGAAAGGAAAGGGCTAAAATAAGCCTGACCCCAGCTGTGCGCTGACCGCACCTCCAGAGGTACAGGCCAGGGCAATTCTGTTTCCAGCTGTGGGTCCAACAAATCCTGCCGGCTGACTACCTCTCCAACTGTAGGACGAGGAGGAAAAATTTCTTGACAAACCCTTCCCCTCAGAAACCCATTTAGGTAAATTTCTAACCGAAAAGACAAAAGACAGAAATACATGGGGCTTTTCAGAAGGAAAAGTCCCTCAGGGCCCTCGGAGATTAGGTGTAAGAGAAGCCCAGGACTTAGAAAAAAAGACAGATCTGCATGAGGGTTCCAGATGTACGACTTACAAGTTATCTGAGCCTCACTTTCTTCCTCTGTGAAGTGGGGGTGATAACTCCTGCATGCTGGGGATAGTGTGAAGACTACACAAGATAGAATCTATGAAAGCCAGCATGGAGAACAGCTTCTTCTTATTACTATTATTATTACTACTATTATGATGATGATGATGATTACAGGATAGAGACAGAGTGTCATGAGGGAAAAACACTACTTGGGGTGAAAGGTAGCCTACGTTCATATCTTGGCTCCACCGCTTGCTGCTGTGTGACCCAGGAGGACTCCCTCTACCTCTCTGAGCTTATCTGCAAAACAGGATTACTGACAACTATCTCACAATTTGCAAGGTTTAAGTGAGACGAAGTTTCAGTATGCCACTGAGGGGGTGTTCAGGAATGATGCCCCCGGCAAAAAGGGCAGACCTGGGCAAGCACTCCAGGGTCCAGCAGGGGAGTGAGATGGGGCACATGGTCCTCCTCTCCCGAAGGCCCCACCTCCAGAGTCCTGGCCCCTCACTCACTGCTCAGAGAGCTGAGCATGCAGAGCCCAGCAAGGGACATTCCAGGGACACGAGGTGACTCTACAGGAGCAAGCACCAGTCCTGGGTGCCAAGGGATTTCTCTCCAGGGCTCACAGCAGACAGAAGACATTCCTCTTCTAGACACACAATAGGATCCAAGGGGCTTTTCTGCACATTCAGAGGACATTCCAGGGCTGGGGGCCAGCCAAAGCCACCGAGAGGATGATGTCTCCCATGAGCCATGCGGCCGTAGCCTGTGACTAGCGGCCTCTGCTGTACTGCAGGCCAGTGTGGTTATTTGTTTGTTTGGCTGTCGCCTGCTGGCAGCCCCAGGACCACTGCCCTATCCACGAGGCTTCCACAAAGAGAAAGCCGCATCCACTTCACTGTATCAGGTGGAGTCCCAGCTGGAAACATCAGCTACCCCTGGCATTCCAAAGAAGAGACTTTATAAAGGAAACATGGAGCTGTGAGCTTAATCATGGGAACAAATGGGATGTTGAGGCCTGTAGAGACAGGAAGCAGGCCATCCCAGGACCAAGGGGACTAAGAAGAGGGGAGGGTGTTTCCAGAACCCAGTGAGGGACTGATGAGAGTAAAGAGGCCCGCAGGACAGAGAGATGCAGCCACAGGAGGAAATAGGAACCAGAGCAGAGAGCAGTGGGGAAGAAGTTCCTGACTTCTCTCCTCCTATCCTCAAGACGCCCGCTGCAGACCCTACTGGCCAAATATCTGAAGCTCAAGCAAGAAGGCCCAGGGTCAGTCCCCTTGACACAGAGCAGAGGTCAGGGGAGGGGCAGGGGGAGTGGATCCAGCAGGGTGGGAACAAAGCCCCCAGCTAAGTGGCTGAGTAATAAGGAACAAAAGTGGTAAGCTGACTACTCAGTGGAGCAGAACAGAGCATCAGCAAGCATTCATATACACTTGATTTCTTACCTACTGTTTTGGCCATGTTACGATTTTTTTTTTTAATTCAGGCCTGAAAACAACTCTGAGAGGCAGACACTAGTGTTCCCATTGTGCAGATAATGAGACTGAGGCTCAGAGAGGTGAAGTGTCATGTGTACGGTCACACAATGACAAAGCAGCGCAACTGACGTTCTCTGAACCATAGAGCCCGCAGTCACAACCATCGCCCTGCTCCACGTCACCCCACAGAGGGGAGAGCCATGTGCCATGTGTGACTGGGCCTTGGGGAGCAGGGAGGATGGGCACAGGGCAGGTGGAAAGCTCTTCTCCAGGAAGGGAAGGAAGCTGTGATTTGAGCCCAGCAGTGGGAACTGGTCCCCAGCCCTGGGACCAACCCCAGGTGATGAAGTACTGGAAGATGCCCACGGATGCAGGAGGTGCAGGGTGGAGACCAGAGATGGCTCCCCAGAGGAGTCTGTTTGGGCTCAAAATTCCAGATGAGGAGCTCACCAGACAGAGAAAAGAGGGAAAACCTGTGGGGCTGTCCTGGGCCACTTCTCCTCCCTGGTCTCCTTCACGTTCCAGCCTCCCCGTCTGAGCACCAGCCACACGATACGACCGTCTGCAGCTGCTCCAGCCCCGATTTCTCTCCCACTCCAGATCAGGTCTCTGGCAGCTCCCGGCCACGGCCACAGAGACGTCTCATATCAACTCCAACCTGACACAGCCCACACAGACCTTGTGGCGCCACCACCCACCCATCTTCCAAATCTCAGCAAAAGCCCTGACCCGCAGCTGCTCAGGCCAAAGACTGGGGAGCCGGCCTCGATTCCGCACTCCTTGACCTGGGGCGCCGTATCTCTTCAAGCTCTGTTTCCATCATCACATCTCCTTTTTTCTCGTTCTGATCTTCCTGCCTTCATCTTCTTAAGGACACTGTGATTGTACTGGGTCTATCCACATAATCCAGGATAACCTCCCTATCTCAAGATCCTTAACTTGACCCGATCTGCTACAAGTCCTCTGCCATGGAAGGCGGCTGGGGAGGGGGGCATGGACATTCTTGAGGCACCACCGTGTACCCTGCCACCCTGACCCGTCGCCTCCCTGAAGCCCCACAGATTGCTCATTTCTCTCTGACCCAAGGGCCTTCTCTTTGGTTTCTTCAGACAAATGAACCATTTTCTTCTACCTCGGGGCCTTTGCACTTGCTGGTCCTTCTGCCAGGGATTCCCTCCCTTCCCCTGGTATTCCAAGGGCTGACACGCCAATGCTGGCCCAGTAGTCTTCTGAGAGGCCTTCCCTGCCCTTGGGAGTCTCAGCCGGCTGCCCCCTCGCCTTCCGCTGTGCCCCGCAGCGTAATTCCCTGAGGGCCTCTGATCAGCAGCTGATGCTTTTCCTCATGTCCTTACTTTCCTGGGGTTCCCACGACAATGTGCACTCCCCAAGGACATGTCCTGTCTGCCCTGCTCACCGCTCACCAAGCACACAGCAGAGGCTCCATTCACACTCACTCAGGGCTCGGCCTCAGGACTTAGTCGTGCCCAGGGGCCTGAGAATTCTCTCTTCCCCTTTCTCAGTTTCACTTCTGTTTGTTTCACTTTTTTATTTAAAAAAAAAAAACTTTTTATTTTATATTGGAGTATGGCTGGTTAACAATGTTGTGATCGTTTCAAGTGGACAGCAGAGCGACTCAGCCATATGTATACATGTATTCATTTTCCCCCAAACTCCCCTCCCATCCAGGCTGCCACATAGCATTGAACCGAGTTCCCTCTGCTATGTAGTAGGTCCTTGTTGGTAATCCATCTTATTTATTTTTGATTTTATTTATTTATTTAGGCTGTGCTGGGTCTTTGTTGCTGCCCAGGCTTTTCTCCAGTTGCAGTGCACAGGCTTCTCACTGCGGTGGCTTCTCTTGTTGCTGAACACGGGCTCTAGGGCGCAGGGCTTCAGTGGTTCTGGTTCCTAGGCTCTAGGGCGCAGGGCTTCAGTGGTTCTGGTTCCTAGGCTCTAGGGCGCAGGGCTTCAGTGGTTCTGGTTCCTAGGCTCTAGGGCGCAGGGCTTCAGTGGTTCTGGTTCCTGGGCTCTAGGGCGCAGGGCTTCAGTGGTTCTGGTTCCTGGGCTCTAGGGCGCAGGGCTTCAGTGGTTCTGGTTCCTGGGCTCTAGGGCGCAGGGCTTCAGCAGTTCTTGTTCCTGGGCTCTAGGGCGCAGGGCTTCAGCAGTTCTTGTTCCTGGGCTCTAGAGCGCAGGCTCAATAGTTGTGGCACATGGGCTTAGTTGCTCCATGGCATGTGGGATCCTCCCAGATCAGGGATTGAACCAGTGTCTCCTGCCTTGGCAGGCTGATTCTTTACCACTGAGCCACGGGAAAGCCCGGTAATCCATTTTAAACATAGCAATGTGTATACGTCAATCCCAAACTCCCTAACTATCCCTTCCCCCGACCCTTTCCTACTTTTTCATTCTTGAGTCACTTCTCACTTGAGGGATACAGAAAGCAGCAAGACATGCAGGTCATTTCCAGGCAAAGAAGGAAATGACCTACCGGGCCTGAATCCCGTGAGGCTGGCCAGGGGTCACAGCTGCGCTGCCTCTGAGTTAGGACGGCTTCCTGGCAGGACTCTCAGCTCCCTGTGCCTTTGTTCACTGCCTTCCTCCTGCCTGGAACAGCTGCCCTTTTCACAGCCCACCTCGAAGGGCATCAGGTCTCTTTCGGTTCAACCGCCCCATTTAGGACTGAGGAAATGGACCCAAAAGCCTTCCCAGGCACACAGCACTTGCTCTCCAGGCACTGTCCCACCCCAGCCCTGCAAGCCCTCTTCCTCCCCGGCCGGCAGCAGGGGCCACAGGGATGCTGGGTGCTAAGATCAGCAGTCCCAGGAGCAAGTCTACAGACACCCTCGGCCCTCACTGAGGACAGCCTGGCGCCACCGTCTCAGAGAAAATGTTACTAGAGTTTAGAAACTTCCTGTGCTGTGCAGAATCCAGCCCCTCCCTCCAGCCAGGGCGGGGGACGGCCAGGGTGGCAGCCTCCCACCCAGCACCCAGTGGGTCCCTCCTCTCCAGATGGGAGCCCTGGTTCTCTCACACAGCACCCCTCTTCCTCTGAACCCTCCCAGGAGCCACAGGTCAGTGACATGGGGCCCAGCATGGGTATAGGCTGAGGGGTCAGGGCTGAGAGGGCACAGTGACACCCGCCGTGGGTCAGTGAGAAAATCCCCCTTCCTTCTAGAACTCAGGGTGAAGCCAGGCCCTCTCTCTGCGTGACCCCAGATTCCCCATCCAGTGTAACCCCACACCCCAAGGGTTGCCTTCAATGGGATCTTGTGCTTAAAAGGACCTCGTGCTGGGTTTCATGTTCTTCTGTCTCCGTCCTTAAATTCTTAATAACTTTTGTAAAAAGGACCCCATGTTTCCACTATGTACTGGACCCCACACACTATGAAGCTGGTCCTGTGAGCCCAGCCTCTCAACACTCCCACCCCACCCCACCCCTGCTCTCGTGACAGTTCCTAAGCTGATCACCAACTGTGAGCTCGGGGTCTGGTGAGGGCCTGACCCTCTGGGTTAAGACATCCCGCTTTCTTAAGAGCCTTCTGAAGACAGCATCAAAGCAGCGCTGCTACAGGGGTTCTTGGGCCGGCCAGGGGGCATATTTGCTCAGACAAGCCTTTAAATCCCACCCCACAGCAGGTGCTAGGACAAGAGAGGGCAGAAAGAAAAAGCAGGAACTTTGGGGCCAGGCCAATTCAGTTTGAGTTTGACTCTGCAGCTTAGAGTCTGTGTGAGCTGGGAAATGTTACTAAACCTCTCTTTTCCTCGGCTCATCTATAACGTGAGGGCTACACACACCCACCTCCAGGGTTATTGGGAGGATTAAGTGAGATAACACATATAAAGTTGATATTTATCATTCTGGTGACATTTTTATTTTTTTACGACGTTTATTGATAAATGTCGGCTGCTGAGGTCAGACAACTGTGCTCTAGTCCCAGTCCCACCAGAGTGGGACTTTACTCCAGCGTGAAGGTCACATGTCTGTGCCTCGGGTTTCCCACGTGTAAAGCGAGGATAAGCTGGGCGTCCCCTGCACAAGGCTCTGGGAGCTCTCGCTCACGGCAGCATCACCCTCTCCTCTAGCAAATCTCTCCTACAGCTCTCCTTTGGGCTCCCCGTCACCCACACTTGCTTCCCCGCCAGCACATGCGGCCCTTAAGAAGGAGTTGTTTCCATGTCCTTCCTCCTCTCTTGGACTGGGAGCTCTGTGGAGGCAGGAACAGGCCCTGGTTCTGCTGGGCTGAGCAGAGAGAGGAGGACAAAGGGTTAAATAGGTCAGTGCTCCCTGGGAGATGCTCGCACCCCACATGACCTGATGGTGTATCCCCTCCTCCCTCAGACCCGAGCCTCCCTCCTGGGAAGATGCAGGCACTCGTGATGCTGCTGGCCACGGGGGCCACCTACTACCTGGGCCTGCTGGCAGCAGCTGCAGCGGCCACCAACCCTGGCCGACCCGACAGCCCCGGCTCGCTGCCCACTCACCGGCGCCAGAAGAGAGACTGGATCTGGAATCAGATGCACATCGACGAAGAGAGAAATGACTCGCTGCCCCATTACGTGGGCAAGGTAAGCCTCAGACCCTGGAGCAAGAGAGGCCTCGGCGGCAGGCGGCCCACAGCGTTGGTGGTGATGGGAAAGACTCTGATGGGGGGAGGGGGGGGGCGGTGGCTGTAGGGTTAGAGATGATGGCTGCGAGGGTGATGGTCATAGTGGGAGAGACGGTGGAAGTGGTGGCAGTGGCGGTGACTAGGAGAAAGGAGAGAAGGAGAAAGTGGTGAGGGTGGTTATCAGGAAGGGGAAGGTGGTGGGGGCGGTGGTGATGATCGTGGAGGTGATGGTGGTGGTGGTGGAAGTAATGCTGTGCACAAGGGTTCGTATTTCTCCCAGACTTTGGTCTGTGGCCTGAATATCACTGGCAGAAGGACCACCCCGTGCACAGTTAAGGAGGCCGGTATAGTCTGAGGGTTCAGGGCTTAGGGTGGGACCAGTAAGTTCAGTTCAGTTCAGTCACTCAGTCATGTCCGACTCTTTGCGACCCTATGAATTGCAGCACGCCAGGCCTCCCTGTCCATCACCAACTCCTGGAGTTTACTCAAACTCATCAAGGCAGTGATGCCATCCAGCCATCTCATCCTCTGTCGTCCCCTTCTCCTCTTGCCCCCAATCCCTCCCAGCATCAGAGTCTTTTCCAATGAGTCAACTCTTCGCATGAGGTGGCCAAAGTACTGGAGTTTCAGCTTTAGCATCATTCCTTCCAAAGAAATCCCAGGGCTCATCTCCTTCAGAATGGACTGGTTGGATCTCCTTGCAGTCCAAGGGACTCTCAAGAGTCTTCTCCAACACCACAGTTCAAAAGCATCAATTCTTTGGCGCTCAGCCTTCTTCACAGTCCAACTCTCACATCCATACATGACCACTGGAAAAACCATAGCCTTGACTACACGGACCTTTGTTGGCAAAGTAATGTCTATGCTTTTGAATATGCTATCTAGGTTGGTCATAACTTTCCTTCCAAGGAGTAAGCGTCTTTTAATTTCATGGCTGCAGTCACCATCTGCAGTGATTTTGGAGCCCAAAAAGATAAAGTCTGACACTGTTTCCACTGTTTCCCCATCTGTTTCCCATGAAGCAAAGGCCGCTTTAAATCTGTCCATCTGAGAGGCCTTCGGGACCTGAGCAGATGTCTACAAAATTGTTCTGGTGACAAAGCCCATCATCCAGGCCACAGTTTGCCACCTCTAGTCCAGGCCTTTGCACTTGCTCAAAAACCCCTTTCTCTCAGACCACCCACTCAACCAGATTCTAAGAAAGCCATAACAAGGTGCCTGACCCAAGCCTGCCCTCCAGGGCAGTGTCTATGACTCTAACCCTCACTTCACCCCTTTGCAAACACGTCCATCCTCAGCCACCTTCCTAGGGTTTGGAGCTACACTGAGTGACTAATGAACAGTCTTTCTGTGTCAAAGGCCTGCCGATGTCAAAACCACTACTGAACCTCTAAAAAAGGTTCAAAATCTAAAAAACCTCTATTGAAAGGAGAGGCTCCAGTGGTGGAATTTCACACATGACAACAGGGAGATGGGTTAGGCATTCCAACAGTTTTCACTGAGGAGGAAAAACTCCATTCAAGGGCTTTAAAATCTCACCATGTCAATTTCCTGGAAGCTAAGCAGGGTCAGCTAAAGAAAGATCAGTGCCCTGGTGAGAGGAGGGGTAGTCCCAAGCACAGACTGGGCTCTAGAAGATAACGGGGGGCAAAGACAGACACGATCCTCACTATCATGGAGCTTGTGATCTAAAACAGGGGTTGGCCACATGTCACCCAGTGAAGTTAGGACACTCCCTCACACCACACTCAAAATGATTTATTACAGACTTAAATATAAGACATGACACCATAAAACTCCGAGAAGAGAACATAGGCAAAATATTCTCTGACATAAATCACAGCAATGTTTTCTTAGGTCAGTGTCCCAAGGCAAAAGAAATAAAAGCAAAAATAACAAAAGGGACCTAATCAAACTTACAAGCTTTGGCACAGCAAAGGAAACCACAAATAAACAAAAAGACAACATACAGACTGGGAGACAATATCTGCAAAAGATGTGACAGACAGGGCCTTAATTTCCCGAATACATAAACAGCTCATATAGCACAATATAAAAAAAAAAAAAGCTAATCAAAAAACAGGCAGATGACCTACAAAGACACTTCTTCAAAGAAGACATACAGATAGCCGACAGGCACATGAAAAGATACTCAACATTGCTAACTATTAGAGAAATACAAATCAAAACTACAATGAGGTACCACCTCACAGCAGTCAGAGTGGTCATCAGCAAAAAGTCTACAAACAATAAATGCTGGAGATGGTGTGGTTAAAGGGAACCTCCCTTTCCCTGTGGTGAAAGGGAACATAAAATGGTGCAACCAGTATGGAGAACAGCATGGAGGTTCCCTGAAAAGCTCGAAACAGAGTTACTATATGAGCCAACAATCCCACTTCTGGGCATATATCCAGAAAATATGACAGCTCTATTTCAAAAAGATACATCCAACCCAAAGTTCATGGCAGCACTGTGTGCAATAGCCAAGACATGGCAGCAACCTAGCTGTCCATCAACGGATGGATAAAGAGGATGCGGAGATATGCATATACATAGGGCTGTGTGTGTGTGTGTGTGTGTGTGTGTGTGTGTATACACCGTACAAAGAATGAAGCACTGCCATTTGCAGCAACATGGATGGACCTAGAGGTTAGCATACTCTGTGAAGTCAGACAGAGTAAGACAAACATCATATGACATCACTTATATGTTAAATCTAAAAACATGATATAAATGAACTTAATTACAAAACAGAAATAGACTTACATAGAAAACAAACTTATGACTACCAAAGGGGAAAGAGGGGAGGAATAAATTAGGAGTCTGGGGTGAGCAGATACAAGCTATCATATATAAAACAGACAAACAAAAAAGTCCTACTGTATAGCACAAGGAACTATATTCAGTAGTGTGTAATAACCTATAATGGAAAAGAACTTGAAAAAGTATGTGTGTGTGTGTATATATATATATATATATATGTATATATGTATCACTCTGCTGTACACTGGAAACTCACACAACATTGTAAATCAGCTCTATTCCAATTAAACAAATACGTGCATAAATACGGGCTGAGAGAACTGCCCCACCACACGGTTTTGAAAGTGAAGGTATGGTTGCCTTCATGCTACAATGGCAGATTTGAGTAACTGTCCAAAGACCATATGACCCACAAAATCAAAAATTTTTACTATCTGGCCCTTCACAGAAACAGTTTGCCCACCCTGGTCTATAAGGGCAGCATGTATTAAACAAAGAGCCTCACACATGGCAGATGGGGGCTCCCTGAGATTATAGAGAAATGGGCCAGAAAGGATCCTTAAATGGGGGAGGGTTCAGTTGGCCATGGTACCAGAAATGCCACCGAAGGTGGCAGTCGGGGCCAGCTGGGGCATCTCCACTCGCAGCCCTGCCCAAGGCCAGCTCCCTGGGCCCAGGCCTCCTCTGGCCACAAAGAATGGCTGGGAAATTTAGATCTTTCAGTCTGCCTTCAGAGGGGAAGAAGCTTGCCCCAGGGTCACACAGGGAAACCAGAAGAACTCCAGGAAAGCGTAGGGCTCCTGACTCCCCACACTAGAGGAAAATGTCATCAGACCACCTACTCCTCCGCAGTGGGATGACTGGGCCATGAATCAGCTTCCAAAGAGGATGGCTGCCCCCAAGGAATACTGTTGAGCTGAGTCAGGGACAGTCAGCAGAAAGCGGGGCTACGAGCAGCCCTGACAGACACTGAACAGCTCGCCCAAGATTCTTGGCCCAGCAGGAAGAGCGTCAGGCCTGCTAGTCACCTGCCATCAGCACGCACTTGGCACGTGGCATGGGGCACAAGGCGGGGAGGGAGCCCCGTGCAATCCCCACTCTGAGAAGCAGCAAGGCTGCCTGGAAAAGGCAAGGACAGAGCTCCATGGCTCACCTCCTCACTCCAAAGATGTCATCTGAGGGAAGGAAGTCCCTGTTTATCAAGATCAGAGCCATGGAGCCTTTGTTTACAGAGCTGTTTGCTGGACAATGGGAATGAGACCTGAACAGCCTTCTGAATCCACAAATATGGGTCAGCATAGCTTTCGGCATTGAGATGTTACATCCAAACATAGGGATAATATTAAAAAGGGGAGGACCTCCCAAAACCTATAACCTCAGTCTGTTTAATCATGAGCAAAACAGACTCCAGTAGGGAGGCATCTGACAAAACACCCAAGCAGCAGTCCTCAGAACTCTCAAGGTCATCAAAACCAAGAAGAGTATCATAGAGAAAATAAGCTTTTGTTACCAAAGAGGAAAGTGGGGTAGGTGCGGGGGAGATTACTTAGGAGTTTGGAATTAATATCTACACACCAAGATATATAAAACAGGCAAACAACAAAGACCTACTGTAAAGCAACAGGGAACCATGCTCAACCTCTTGTAAAAAACCTACAATGGTTTGAAAATAATCTGAAATAATCTGAAAAAGAATATGTATGTATGTATAACTGAATCACTTTGCTGTACACTTGAAACTAACACAACATTGTAAATTAACTATGCTTCAATTGAAAAAAAAAAAAAAAAAGGACAGTCTGAGAAACTATCCCAGCCTAGAGGAATTTAAAGAAACATAACAACCATTAATAGATGTAATGTGGTGTCCTAGGTGGGATTGTAGAACAGAAAAAGCACATTAGGTAAAAGCTAAGGAAATCTGCACAAACTACAGGCTTTAGTTAATAATAATATATAAATATTGGTCCATTAATTATAACAAATGTACCATACTAATGTAAGATGTTAACAACAGGGAAACTGGGAGCAGGATGTATGGGAACCCTCTGTACTATCATCTCAGTTTTTCTATAAATCTAGAACTGTTCTAATATATAAAGTCTACCTAAGAAAAGTTGGAGGGAAGGAAAACAGAAACTTACGTTCACAGGATATCTTTTTTAACGCTATTGATTTGATAATATTGAAAAATTTTTACCAAAGTTGTTTGAGTCAGATACAACTGTCAACTGAAAAAAAAAAAAAAAAGCACAATCTAAAAGTTGAGAGTCCTGTTTTATTTGGTAGACATTCTGAGGACTTCAAGCCTGGGAGACAGGACTTTCACGTCCCTCTAAGGGACGTCTGCAAAGAGGCAAGGTGGGGGGAGCCAGGATATACAGGAGCTTTTGCAACAAAGATCAGGTAGTCGGAACTTCAAAAGATTACTGTTAATTAAAGAAAAACAGACATCTCAAAGAACTTAGCCCTTTTTCTGTGTATGAGAAGATGCCAAGGTCAGGGTTCACTGAAATCATTCCTTTGATGCACAGCTCAGCTCTCTAGGGTCAGTATCCTGTGCTTTCTCATCCTGAGTCTCCTCGGGTGCACCATCTGCCGGGAGGCGGGGCGGGGGGAGCTGTAATATGATGGCTTGATGGCTGTAACATCCCTTGTTTACTAATATGGCAGCCAACATTTTTTCCATTGGCACAATCTTAGAATTCCAATGACGCATCCAAGCAGACTCACGCCCCACTGGTTACACCTGGGTCCTAATGCACCCACGCAGCCAGGTTTGGAACGACCATCCTATCCGAACCTTGAGTAACTCACAGGGCCCACACTGTCCCTCCTCCTTGATCCCCACTGCCCCCTGCCCAGGCCACAGACTCCAGAGTAGGCACACCACTTCCTGCCTCCAGTCCATCCATTCATCACGTGTCCTGGCTGCTGGGTTTGGAGGCCTCCCCATGAACCACCTGCCCCCTGCACACCGTGCTCTAAGATGCTTCACCACCTCTAGCTACAGCCCCACTTCTGCATCTCTCCAGCCCCCAAAGGGGAGGAGCCTTACTCCCAGTTCCCCCTTCCTCACCTCTGAGACTCTTCTCTAAAAGCCTTGTCGTCCAGTTTCTCAGTCCACCACCCTAATGCTGCTCTCCCCAGGGGCTCTGATGACTGCATCATTGCTAAGCCTAAGGATGCTTTCCAGACCTCATGGGACTTGACCATGCCCATCTTCATGCCACCTCTTCTGTCCTGAGACCCCTCTCTCTCTCCGGTCCTCTGCCAGCCTTTCTGATGTGACACCTTCACTCAAGGCTCTCATTCTAACTGACCCTTAAATGCTGCCCATCCTCAAAATCTCCTCTGCAGCTTCAAATCAGGCTCGGAGAGCAAGAGCACAGTCTGCGCTATCTCTATGCTCCCAAGCTGGCACTTCGTAGGGACTGGACTATTTTGTTTTCTTTTGAATTGAACTTTGTTTTTTGAACATCCTAACCATCCATTAGAGAAGCATTCGACATGTATGAAATATCATTTGTTTATGCTCCTAGGAATTTCTGTTTCTAAGATTCTATAAATGAAATGTCCAGCAATTCTAATCTTCTAATATCCTTGAACACATGGCTCTAGCATGAGTAACAACTAGCATTTATTGACAGCCTGAGCAAATTCCTTTACATACATTATTTGCCAAACCTTATTCCTAAGGACACTAACAACACATGTTACAAAGGAAAAGGATTCAGTGGTCTAATGAGTATGGGAAATTCTGAGTTAAACAAAGCTTGCTGGAGTTCTTTTCTGCAGGACTAAATATTGAAAATATCCAAGAGAACACTTTTTTTTTTTTCAAGAAGAGAACATTTTACATATCGTTCCAAAACTAAATGGCCGGGGTCCAGTGATGTGCTGATAAACAGTTGACAACTGGCTTTTGAAGGGAAAAAAACCCTGTTTATAGCCTTTGCCAATTTCCTTGGTGTAAATACTTTCCCCGTATCTGTTTCAAGCTACCAGCTTGAAGGCAGAGTGGGAAAGAGATGTGCATGAACACACCATTAGCTAGGATTTCCATGATTAGACAGGACCAACATAAAAACTCAAAAACATAGTGAAATGTAGTAAAACTATTAGGAAGCAATAAATTTTGAGGTAATTACCTTCATTTTTAATACAATTCATTTAACTGTACACTTACATAAGTGACTTTTCAACAATCCCATACACCCACACAGGCACACACAGCAGCACTGCCGTCTCCAGCTCACGGTGCCTCTCCTCCTACAGATTAAATCGAGCGTGGACCCCAAGAAGACCGAGTACCAGCTCAGAGGAGAGTCTGCCGGCAAGGTCTTCCGGGTCGACAAGAACACAGGCGATGTGTATGCCTTAGAGAGGCTGGACAGGGAGAAGATCTCCGAGTACCACCTCACTGCCCTTGTGGTGGACAAGGACTCCAAGAAGAACCTGGAGTCTCCTTCTAGCTTCACCATCAAAGTTCACGATGTCAATGATAACTGGCCTGTGTTTACCCACCGGGTGTTCAATGCCTCCGTGCCCGAGATGTCAGGGATAGGTATGTGCCTGGTCTGTCCCTCTCCCTCTCCCCTCACACGTCCCTGATCCAGAGGCACCTCTCCCATCAGCAGCTTTGCTGCCTGGAGCAGGATTCAGTGAGTTCCAAGCAGCGATGAGGATGCGTGTAGTGCCACTTGCTGTGACTTGAAAGGAACTCTGGTCCCTAAAGACCAAACTCTGACCTGGTCCCAGACAGAGCCCTGATCATCACACACACACACCCCCCACCCCACACACCCCACCCCACACACACCACACCCCACACACACACCACACACACACACCACACCCCACACACACCACACCCCACACACACACCACACACACACACCACACCCCACCCCACACACACACACACACACACACACACCCCTCTGTACACACCCCACCCCACACACACCACATACACACACACCACACACACCACATACACACACACCACACACACCACACCCCACACACACACCACACACACACACCCCTCCGTACACACCGCACCCCACACACACCACACCCCACACACACACCACACACACACACCACACCCCACCCCACACACACCACACCCCACACACACACCCCTCCGTACACACCCCACCCCACACACACCACACCCCACACACACACCACACACACACACCACACCCCACCCCACACACACACACACACACACCACACATACACCTCCCACCCCACACACACACCACACACACACCACACACACACACCACACCCCACACACACACCACACACACACACCCCACCCCACACACACACCACACACACCCCACCCCACCCCCCCCACACACACACACACCCCCCCCACACACACACACACAGCACACACCCCACCCCACCCCCCACACACACACACACACCACAAACACACACACACACACCACACACCCCACCCCACACACAAACCACACACACACACACACACACACACACACACACCTTGTTACTCTTTGAAGCCAACCCCGCCCACTGCTCTGACTCTCAGGGCTGGCATGCCAAGAGCATAGACTTCACATATGAAGGAGGCCAACTCTGCCACCAAGATAAGGGGTCACCTTTAGGGTCCATGCAGGAGTCGGGGGGAGGTGGGTAGAGAGGGACATACCTCATCCCCAGGTATGTCACCAGCCTAGACCCTAGGCCCCCAGAGGAGATTATTTCTTCCTCAATTCTACTCCCAGCCTCCAGGGGATGCAAGAAAAGAGCTCCCATCCCCACCCCTTCATCCAGGCTCTCTGGTCAGGGCTCAAGACCAGACCTTCTTGTTAAGCCTGGGGAGCCTGGAGTTCAAGGGCAAAGAGATGTGACACCCAGTCTTTTGGGACCCTTCCTATTCTCTTGTCCTCATGCTTCCAGGAGCAAAAATAAAGCAGCTCTTCCTCTGTTTCTCCCCATGACTGCAGACACTCGCCCCTTCCCTCATTTCCCCCATAAATGAAAACCACCGCTCTCTTCACCCTTCATGTTTGACTGGCTGGGCCTCCGCCACTGCCAGCACGTCAGTGCCAGGCAGGCTCTTCAGAAAACGGGACCCAGGGGAGGGGGTTCCGGGGACAGCCTGAGCCCCATCTGCCCTCATCTGGGAATGGGGTGAGGGCTGGTAGTCACAAGGCAGCAAGCCTGGATTCTCTCCCGCAGGGACCTCGGTCATCCAGGTGACAGCGGTGGATGCAGATGACCCCACGGTGGCAGACCATGCTTCTGTCGTGTACCAGCTCACAAAGGGAAAAGAAAATTTCGACATCCGTGGTTCTGGTCTGTGTGACTAACCCCCCTGGGCAGCACTGGCTTGGAGCGGGTGGAGGTGCATGCACAGAGGGAAGCCCAGTCTGACAGGTGTTACCAACCACTGACTTGCACTGTCCTGTGGAGGCAGTCCGTACCACGCGTCAAGACAAGGGGGCTGGTGAGGGCAGGAGGAGGCAGACAGGTGCCCAGGACGTGAACTCAAGTCCAGGGGACAAAAATCCACCCAAGCAGTGACACGAGAGGCGGACGAGAAGGCTGGTTAGCAGCTCTGGCTGTGGAACTACACAGATCTGGTTTCCAACCCCATCTCTGCTGCTCACCGCTTCTAAAGACCTTGGGCAAATCAACCAACCTCTGAGCACTGACGAGTCCTTATGGTGAAAATGGGGAAGGTTATATGCATGCACCCCATACAGGAGCTGTGAAGTCTGAATTAGATGATGTATAAAGAGCATGTGGCTCGTTGTCATTAGCCATCACATGTGACCTAAAAAACTGTAAGGACTGAGTCTTTGGAGAAAGACAGAAGAACAAGTGGTCAGGCCCGGGGCATGCCACCATTCAGAACAATGGCAAATACACAGCCTGTGCTGCACTGAGGCATAACCCATCACAGCACTTCGCTCACTCTGAGCCTAGATGTGGCCTCAGGCTCTTTCTCGGCCCATAGCGGACAAAAGTGTTTGTGTGGCTTTGGCCTAACAGTGCAGGGCGTGGAGATGGGTGGTGGATCTCCCCTGGCTCTTGGCCCTGGCTGCACAGGGAAGTCACCCAGGAGCTCTGAAGTCACGGCTCTCTGGGTAGCGTCTGGGCACCCATATTTTTTTAAAAGTTCCTCAGGTAACATGGTTCCTGACAGCACACATTTTGCAGGACTCATTGTCACCATGAACAAACACCTGGACCGAGAGACGCAGGACAAGTATGAGGTTGTGGTGGAAGCAGAAGATGCCCAGGGCCGCCGGGGGGAGTCAGGCACAGCCACCGTGCTCATCACTCTACAGGACGTCAACGACAACTTCCCCATTTTCACCCAGAGTGAGCCCCCCTCCCTGGGCCCTGGTGGAGGGCGGGGGCGGCTCTCAGGGAGGAGCCTGGCGTCCATCTACCTCTCCCTCCACCCCAGAGTGAGCCTACATCAGAGACGGCTTCCCGGTGCTCCCCGTCTCTGCACACACTCCCAAGGCTGCACACTTGGCCTACCAGCGTGCCCTCTTGGGCCAGCAGCAGCTCACACTCCCTTGTTGGGTCCCATGTGCCCAGAGTCCCACTACCAGACAGGACCAGTTTCACCCAGTTCCCATGAGCTCAGGAAAACCCACGAGCTGGGGAGTCGGGGTTCAGCAGAGTGCCAGAGCCAGGGCTGGGCCCTGACCCACCCACGGACTGATTCTCCCCACAGGAAAATGTCCAACAAGAGCTCTTCACACGCACTGGGCAGGCTGGGGAGGAAGGTCAGATAGATGGCTCACCACCTGCACCTCCAAGGCTGATGTCCCTCAGAGGCTCAGCCACCGCAAGGACAGGCCAGTGTACCCTGAAGTGACCTCACTGTACATGGTGCAAGCCCCGCAAAGGCAGGGCTTCTCTCTCTTGGCAGTTGACAGATCCCCTAGCAAAGTGCTTGACATATAGCGGGTGCTTAATAACTACTTGTCAGATGGATGAAGGGATGAAAGGACAGATAGAGTGGAACCTCTGTGCCTTGAGACCCAAAATTCCAGAGGAATTACTACTACTGCTGCTGCTACTTTATTGTGCCTGTTGCTTGTATCAAAATATACTGGGATAGTATACGCAACAATTACCTTGTCTATCTCATTAACCCAATGCCCTTTGGGGCGCCCCTTTTGCATCAGCCAGGTACACGTTTTCTGTGCCAGAAGACATCCGTGTGGGCAGCCCCCTGGGCTCTCTGTTTGTTGAGGACCCAGACGAGCCCCAAAACCGGAAGACCAAGTACAGCTTCGTGCAGGGAGAGTACAGGGACACCTTCACCATCGATACGGACCCCAGCCACAACGAGGGCATCATCAAGCCCATAAAGGTTGGCAGGCCTGCAGCAGTGGCATCAGATGGGGGGTTGGGGGCTCCTGGCATGCTCAGGACTCATCCAGGGGCTGCTCCCGGGTCAGAGGCCACCAAAGGTCCATGTTTGGGCCAGGTGGAGCAGGCCGTGTGCTCGTGGATCCTATGACCCCTGGAGCTGGGGTGTGGAGCCACGAGAGAAGGGTCAGTCCCTTGGGCTGGGCTACCCCAGAACCAGATCTTGAGGCAAGGACTTAGGTGTATACAGCTTATTTGGGGGGTGATCTCAGGAAGCCCCCAGGAGCAGTGATATGTAAAAGGGAGGAGAGTTAAGACAGGCTCCTTAGTGAGCAGGTGATCACTGTGGATGAGCGGGATACGGTCCCACTGGGGACATCTGGGCAATTGTGTGGGATATGCTTCTGAGTCGCAGCAGTTGTAGGCTGCCCGAGGGCTCCTGGGGGCTCACTTCCTGGCACTTTCTGATCTGCCCTGGGTGCTGGCCAGGAGAGCCTTGGTAGATTACAAGTGCTTTTGGCCAAAAGCCGTCAGCGTGTAAGGACACAGTGAACACCATGAGGACGGCGTGCGCATTGGCAGTGGCTGCTGCAGAGACAGCAGTCAAACCAGCTGAATCTAGAAGAGGAGAGAAGGTCTGCCAGGGGCACAAACTGCCTCCAGAATGGCCATACCGAGGACTAGGGGGCCCAGGACAGGGATCTCCTCCTCGGAGGGGACACTCAAACCCGTGTACCTGAGCCAGACCACTCCTCCAGCAGACCTCTCTGGAATCCTTCTCTGATCCAGCCCTGTGCTGGGAACTGGATATGCCCAGGGAGTCAGACAACCCCTATGGTAGCAAGGTTCTCGGCCAGTAGGGAGGACACACACACACACACCCCCCCCAAAGGGGACCCAGGCAGGGAGCAGAACTACTGCGTCAGGAGGGGCAGGAACAGGCTCTATGAGCACATCCGGTTACTTTTGGACAGACTCCTTGATGGGGTGAGGAGGAGTGTGGCAAGCAGGCAAGAGACTTGAGCTAAGGCACACAGAAAAGGCATGGCTTTGAGGAGCTGTGGGAAGAACCACTAGTCTGTGCTCCCCTTATAGCAAGAGTATGGCTGATCTGCTTGGTGTCCCCAGTACTCAGAATAGAGCCAAGGTCAGGATGAAGCTGAAGACAGCCAGGCCACAGGCCCCTCATCTGTTCAACAGGTGTCGTCCCAGCGCTACCATGCAGGGCCTGGTTCAGAGCAGGAGCTCACCACACTTTCCTCCCACAGCCCCTGGACTATGAACGCATCCGGCAATACAGCTTCACCATTGAGGCCACAGACCCCACCATTGACCTCCGCTACCTGGGCAGCACCTCCCCCAAGAACATCGCCCGTGTCATTATCAACGTTACAGACGTGGATGAGCCCCCCATCTTCCAGCAGCCTTTTTACCACTTCCAGCTGCAGGAGAACCAGAAGAAGCCTCTGATTGGCTCGGTGCTGGCCAAGGACCCTGATGCTGCTCAGCGGGACATCAGGTAAGGGGGTGGAGGTCGTGAGGATGCGGATGATCAGGGCCACACCCTGGCACCGAGGCTCTTACATCAGCTGGGCTGAGCCAGGACGCCAAGGGGGAAACTGTCTGCTCCCAGCATGGACACTGGGCGTGGACAGGGGCAGGACGAGAAGCCCAAGCTCTTCCACTATACCCACGTGGCCAGGTATAATCTCGTCCTGCCCAGGTACCCACCTAGCATGGTCCTGGCCATTACAGCCACCCATTGTCTGCTCTACCTTGAAGGTGAGGCACAGATTCCCACAGGTCCCATCTAGGGAGATCTGATAGTCAACAGGACAACCAACTTGACATATGTGAAATCCCTTCACTAAATACGTTTCATTACATGTGTCTTCCCAAAACCACAAAAGGGAAAAGTTTATTTCACACAATGAAACAACACAAAGATCTACAGGAAAGCATCAGTAACCCTGACTTCCAGACAACTCATGTCCATGGTGTGCTGTGATCCTATCACGCCTCTCTTCATGACCACACAAACACCCACAGACATTTATGGTGGATTTGTCATTTGTTTCAGGGCTCTGATCATTTTAAATTTTTTCTGGATCATAGTATGCCCATTTCAGCTTCCCTAGTTTCTCAGGGGTAAAGAATCTGCCTCCTAATGCAGGAGATGGAAGTTCAATCCCTGGGTTGGGAAGATCCCCTGGAGAAGGAAATAGCAGCCCACTCCAGTATTCTTGCCTGGGGAATCCCATGGAGAGTGGAGTTTGGTGGGCTACAGTCCATAGTGCCAAGAGTTGGATGTGAATCAGCAACTAAACAACAATTATGACCATTTCATCACTACTTGTTCCTCCATCTCAACTAGGCACCTCTACCCTCTGTGACAAAAGATGCAGTTTCAGCCCATACTTTCTAAGGCCACATAACATTTGAGAGTATGGAGTTCACACAGTCTTATTTTATTCCAGAGCTGGTAGCCAACTGTGCCAGCACCATTAATCAAATAAGTCATCATTTTCCACCTTTGTTACATACTGAGTTCCTGTATGTCCCTGAATCTATTTTTGAATCCTTTGTTCTGTAGCAAAGTCATTCTGTTTTATTGTCACTGTTTTATTGTCGCATTTTATTTATACTAAAACTTGGTGTGTATAAGGCAAGTCCCTCCCCCAAGTATTTTTTCACTTTATATAACTTTAATGCATTCTCAAACATCCGTTCTTTCTTGTGAACCATAAAACTCTTGAGTTTTATAAAAAGCATTAGAATTCTAATGAGAATTGTGTTTGCATGTCAGTTTGGGGAGAGTTAACGCTCTATTAAGGACAAATGTGTCCCTCCTTTTCGACCACATCTCCTAAGTTTGGGGATGACTGTTTTCATAGTCATTCTATTTTAAATAGTCTATAATGATCATTTTTATTTCTTTACTGATCCAATGGTTTATTTAAGAGATTTTTTTTTTTCATTTACAAGTGGTAGGGCGTTTTTTGGTTTTAACATGTTCTGTGGTGTAACGCAACTGTGCTTTTGTCCATTTTCCTCTGTAGTATCTAAGCTTTTGCTCTATGTATTCTAAATTTTTCTATTCAGTTAACAAAGGTTTATAATTATTTTACCTTCATTATGACGTGTCTCTTTCATATTAACGACATTACCCAGTCTGTCCTGCTTAAGTGTTCTGTCCTCCAATCCATGTTGCCTGACGTCAGGTTGGTCAGTCCTGCTTTCATATTACTGAGGTTCGCCTGAAATTTTCCGACCTTTGCTCTTTTCATAGACAATTTTATTTATTTATTTGGCTGTGCTGCGTGTTCACTGCTGCACAGGCTTTTCTCTAGCTGTGGCCAGCAGGGGCTGCTGTGCGCGGGCCTCTCAGTGCAGTGGTTTCCCTTGTTGCGTGCAGAGCACAGGCTCTGGAGCTTGAGGGCTTCAGCAGTCAGTTCCCAGGCTCTGGAGCACAGGCTCAGAGTTGCGCTCATGGGCTTAGTTGTTTTGCAGCATGTGGGATCTTCCCAGACCAGGGATCAAACCCATGTCTCTTACATTGGCAGGCAGATTCTTTACCACTGAGCCATCAAGCCCCAATCTTTACTTTTAATATTTCTAGGTCATTCGGCATTTAAGTTGTCTCCTGAAACTGGAATGCAGATGGCTTTGCTTTTCAATCAAAACTGAGAGGTGTCATGTTTAACCTATTTACATTTTTCCTCATAAATGATGAGTTTGATCTTATTTCTTTTAGCCTGTTTTACATTGGCTATTTCTCAAAACTAATGACTTTTTTCTCTTCCCCATCTTTGTTGTAGTCTATTTTTTTCATATTTATTCTCCTAGGTATTTGGATGGAATATATGCATTTTTACTTCTGCCAGTGACATTTATTTCTATCTATAAAACTTAAACTGGCTTCCCAGACCAATATTTTCTACTTATAAATCTCTCTCTCTCTCATACACACACACCACCACCACCTCCACTGCTTTCCTGTATATGAAAAAGAAACAAACAATTTCCATTTAATTCCTCCCAAGCCAGATTTTTTACTTTATTTTGAGACATTTCTTAGATGAAATGAGTTTTCACAAAAAGTTTTTCAGGACCCATCTTGTGGGTGATATACTTCCTGAGTTCTTTCATATTTACAAATCAAAAATATTATCAATGTGTTCTAGCACTTAACATTGTGCAAATGTCTAGGATTAAGTCTGATTTCTCTTTCTTTATAAGGATGTATTTTTTCTGTGTGGACTCTCTTCAATTTCTTTTCACACCCCTGAAATTCCCAAGTATCATCAGAATATAGCTAAATATTGATCATTTTTCCACTATGCCTGATATCAATGACCTCTTTTAATATATAAACTTGGGTCTTTCTTCAGAGCAAGAAGTTTTCTTTTATTACATTGTTTGTTATTTCTTCTGTTCTCTTTGTTCTGGAATTTTCCTTAGTATTAGAAAAAATATATCTGGAACATTATGGATTTTTTTCATCTCTCTTTTCTTCTCTTCATGCCTTTTTTCTTAAGAACTTTTCACATTTTTACTTCACAAATTTAATTTCCTTTCAATCACTTCTTACCTCTTCTGGTTCCTTTTTTTATTTCTTCCTGGCTCTTACTCAACTATCTTTTCACTAATTACAAAATCCAATTCAAGCTGAAGTAAAGCTGGCTGCAGTGCCACCTGCCTCGACTCGGAAGATACCGCTGATGGAGTCTCAGGGTCCACCCTCATCCCAGTGATCGCAACAGTGCCCAGATCAAAGAGATTCTCTCACTACCCTGACTCTCTCTGGGCGGTCAGGCGCAATGAGCAGTGAGCGAAGGGTGGGGGATGATGCAGGGGACAGATCCTAAAGGGCCTCGTCTGTCCTTCTGGGCAGTCTGGACTCCGCAAAGAACAATGGAAAGCCATGGAATCCCTTGAAACTCTTTCCCCTGGACAGGTACTCCATCCGCAGGACCAGTGACAAGGGCCAGTTCTTTGGAATAACCAAGAAAGGGGGCATTTACAACGACAAAGAACTGGACAGAGAAGTGTACCCTTGGTACAACCTGACAGTGGAGGCCAAGGAGGTGGATCTGAGTGGTGAGTGGCCCTTTTGCCAGAGGACCTGGGCTCTTCTCTTTTCCCCATTCTTTTAAAATTGGCATAAGCTGTCATTTGAGGCCTCCAGAGGTACTATAAGCACTGCTGATGCACCACTTGGCTGGGATGCTACAGTGCCTCCATCCCCAAGTGTAGATGGACCAGCTGTATCCACGTCACCAGAGACTTTGTTAGAAGGCAAAACAGCAGGCCCCAACCCCAGATTGAGTCAGAATCTCATGCACACTACAGTTTAAGAAGCACTGTTCCAAAACAGGCTGCCATATGTCCCTGTGATGGAAATCACATGAGTCACCTCTTAAACACACAGCTTCTCAGATGCCTTTCTGGAGGTCCTAGTCCAGAGAGTCAGAAACAGCAGGGAATGTGCACTGAACAAGTGCCGTGTGATTTTTATTATCATGGGCATTTGGGAAAGGCTGCTTTGGAGACTGTTTATGTGCCAGTTAGTGGGTTGAATTCAAAATCTGAAGCACTTGCCAACTCTGATTGTTAGAGTCTCCAGAAAGTAGGGTAACTGTTGCCAGAAGGAAAGGCAGGTGTTGGAGCTTTGCATTCTTAGCCTATATGAGAAAAACACAACTGCTCTCCAGGAGAAGGATCAATATTCCCCACCCTTCCCAGAGACCAACGGGGCCCAGAAAAAAGGGTGACTGGGCCAAAGTCCCACTGGTCCTACCCAGGAGGGTCCTTGCCTCCTGCAGGCAGCATGTCCCCTACATGGCAGCCAGGCCAACTTCAATAGACTTCTGAGTGCTTTCCAGATCAATCTTTGCCCCTTTCTTCCCCATCTAATCTCACTCATACAATTTTTAAATCTTATAGTAATAGCTTACTGTGCATTTTAAAATACAGAAAATAAAAAAAAAAAAAAAGAAGAAAAGTGTCCCCCGGCCATAACCCCACCAAACAGCAATAATTACCATTAGCACTCCAGTGTGTTTCCTCTGGTCTTTTTTCTACCTGTCATTTCATACAAGTGAAATCATAATTTCCTGAATTTTTACTTAACCTTATTCCAGAATTATTTTCTCATGGTACTAAAATGTCTTTATTAAAGAGATTACAACTTTAAAATGTAATTTACATGGGCATTGCCAACAGCCACATGGTCCATTCTTTTAAACTGGCCCTGTTTATTAAAGCAACTTCACACAGACTGTTTACCTTTTCAACTGTTCTGTAGTGAATTTATTTAAATTGGTTTGATTGCTTAAATTACTGCATTGACTTAATAATTACTTAATTGATTTAATGAAAACCTTTAAAAATACACTTATGCTGTTTCTCTTTTTGATTCTTACAAGTAATTCTCTAGCAAATATCCTTATGCATGAGGCTTTACCCCCGCTTCCTCTTCTGCTCCTTTCATCCAGAACGCCATCCCTGGCCTTCCTTCTAAATGTCCACAGCCCTCTTCCAGAAAAAAGAGCACCCCTCCAAGACTCCCACCAATACACCTTCTAATCTCAGGGCTGACATCTGCTAAGTCCACTGTAGTGACGAGTCCTTTCTCCTGCAGGGATTCCCACGGGCAAAGAATCCATTGTGCAGGTCCACATTGAAGTTATGGATGAGAATGACAACGCCCCAGAGTTCGCCAAGCCCTATGAGCCCAAAGTGTGTGAGAACGCCCCCCAGGGCAAGGTGAGTCTGGCTCAGGTGGGGGGTGAGGCAGCACCTGCCGGGGTCAGACCAAAGGGGCAGCACCCCCGGTCACAGTCAGCTGGCACTTCATGAGCTTAATGTAATCTGTACAACAGCCTGGAGGAAAGATGACATTCCCCCTACAGATGGTGAAACTGAGGCTCAGAGACAATGTGTAGTGAGCAGATTGGTGAGGAGGTGGGTGGTAGAAAGCGTGACTTTTTGGAGACCATTGAGATTAGTGTTACAGGTGAGAGGCAGCCACAGTCAGGTCTAAACCCAAAGTCCCTCACCATCACTGAAACCCCAGCCAGCTCAACACCACCACTGACCACCCCCCATCTTCCACCCTCCAGCTGGTCGTGCAAATCTCAGCAACAGACAAGGATATAACACCACGAGATGTGAAGTTCAAGTTCTCCCTGAGCACTGAGGACAGCAACTTCACCCTCATTGATAATCACGGTGCGCCTTGAAGCAGTCAGCCTGGCTCTTGGAGTGGGCGGGGTTGGGTGGAGGTGGTGGTCAGAGATGGAGTTATTTGAGTCTTGAGATGCCAGGGTCAAGGACTAAGCCAATGAATCAGGTGCCCTCCCTGGGGCTATCAAGTTCCAAGATATTGTATACAATTCCCACCACATACCTTATTGGTCTGTGCAATGGTCACAGCCACCCTGGCCACACTGCCAAGTCCACATGGCCTTGCCTTTTCTCTTAAGATGCCCAGGTCACTGAATAGGCACAGAATAGATATGGGGTGTAGACAGCCTGGTTTACAAACTAACTAAGGGACTCCTTCCCATGGGACCTCTGTGGTCAGTACAACTGCAAATTACTCTATGACATGGAACTTTGAGGTTGCTCCAAAAGAGCCAAAATGGGACATTTGAAACCAAAATACCAAGAATATAGTGTTTTGATTTGGCCACAATGACTACTTAAGACTAGGTGTCCTCAGGACGGGATATGGTCCACCAGTCCCATCCCAGAGTCCTGCGATGTCAGCAGCGGCCAATCAGAGCTTCTGATGAACATGTGCTTCCCAGAGTGATGAGGCTGAGTGGGCTGGATTCCAGCCAAAAACAGGCTTCCATGCTCTCGGCACCTTCCTCAGAAAAAAACCTAGAATATCCCCCTTGGGTCTAAAGAGAGCAATCCTTACTCCAGAATGGGGAGGAATCCCTGCCCACCCCTAACCGGCAATATGGTGGTTGGTGAGGCTCCCACTATAGACACAGCCACTGCCACCTTTGAGGAAGGTCAGAGACTGGGATCCCTGAGAGTGAGGGGGAGACCCAGGGGACCAGCCACAGACTCCTCCTGAGGGATGGGGATGGTGGCCAGGGCATGCTGACAGTCAGTGCCACATCATTCAATGCTCCACTGTCTTTAGTAGTAAATAATGTGGGAAAAGCACCTGTCACAACCATCCCCAGTGCCCGCTTCAAACCCACCTCACAGGAGGTCAGCAATGGAGTAAAAAGCTTAAATGTCACCCCAAATACCCCCAGTATGTGATCAGGAGATAAGCCTGTTGGTCTCAGACTCACTTATAACATGAATGTCCTGCTACAATATTAAATGAGTATAGCGAGAAATCTCTCATTTCTCTCATACAGCCTCAGTGGCCATACTGCTATTATTTTCTATCACAGTAGATATGGCTACTTAATAATGAAATGTAACTGGCTTCCATTTGAAATCTATAAGACAGCCTCCTTTGCTTTTGGCTTCCTGAGTGTGCCAACCCCGCCCGTGTAGCTACATAAAGCCTGGAGTAGGGAGTCCCTGCACCTTTGACCATCATAACCTCCCAGGAGCCAGTAAAAGACACATTTTCTGGCCTTTGCCCAGAGCCACTGAATCAGAAATTCAGGAAAGGAGAGGGGGGGGAAAGAAGGAAAGAGGAGTAGAGGGGAGGTGGGTAGGGGTAGGGTCTGAAAATTAACATGTTCAAAAATCTCCCTGGGGAATTGTTTACATGGACTGATTGGCTCTGAGAGGGAGAGCCAATATTTGGGCCAAAGCACAGTCCCAATTCCAGCCTGCCCAGGGAATTCTCAATTACAACTGTAATCATTCCCCCAGTGCCCCAGGGGACCTGTGCATTGTTCTTACTTTCTAATGCATTCTCAGGGACAGCAAAAACAGCCTTAGAAGTTAGCCTAATGCTAAGAGACTTTTTTGGAGAAGGCAGTGGCACCCCACTCCAGTACTCTTGCCTGGAAAATCCTATGGACAGAGGAGCCTGGTAGGCGCCAGTCCATGGGGTCGCTAAGAGTCAGGCACGACTGAGCAACTTCACTTTCACTTTTCACTTTCATGCATTGAAGGAAATGGCAACCCACTCCAGTGTTCTTGCCTGGAGAATCCCAGGGACAGAGGAGCCTAGTGGGCTGCCGTCTATGTGGGTCGCAGAGAGTCAGACATGACTGAAGCGACTTAGCAGCAGCAGCAGCAGCAAGAGACTTTTTAATTTTGTTTTCCCCTGATTGTTCATAAAAGCTTGAAACAATGCATTAATTAACTGAGAGTTCCTTCTTACTGAAATAGGGTTAGGGGTCAGGTATTTCAGTTACCCATAGAAACAAAAAAGCAAGGATTTTAAGTACTGGCCAAATCCTTCTTAGAGGCCAAATCGAAGCAGCTGCCCAAAACATCTCCTCTCTGGAGGAACAGACCTGCCCTCAGATGGCTAAAACACAAGGCAGGGGTATAAAGGGCAGACACACGGCCCAGGCAGCATGTGAGCTGGCACAGTTACGAGGGCTTCTGGAAGAGGCAGCCACACTGTCGGTGGCGATGAGAGAATGGGCACTCCAACAGCAGAGCCTGACTCCGAGGCCTTGGCGTTTCCAGATAACACGGCCAACGTCATAGTCAAGTACGGGTATTTTGACCGGGAGCGTGCCAAGGTCCACCACCTGCCCGTGCTCATCTCGGACAACGGGAGGCCAAGCCTCACGGGCACCAGCACGCTGCACGTGACCGTGTGCAAGTGCAACGAGCACGGCGAGTTCACCCTGTGCGAGGAGGCGGCCGCCCAGGTGGGCATCAGCATCCAGGCGCTCGTCGCCATCTTCCTCTGCATCCTCACCATCACAGGTCAGTGCCCAGAAGGGTGGCAGGGGACGGCGAGGGGACTGCACGGAGGGGGTGGCGGCCGGGGACCCGGGCCCAACCCCGCGGCTTGCAGCCCAAAGCGCGGCCCTGGGCCCGTGTCAGGTCCACCTCCCCGGGTGCCGAAGGGTGGATGACAGCAGAGGAGGAGGCGTGGCTCGAGACCCTTCCCCAGTTTAAAATACTTTACATAATATTCATTCATTCAACTGACATATTTTGAGCACTAACTGTGTGCCAGGCGCTGCTCCAGGCACTTATTTATATAAAATCTCTTTTGAAAAAAAGAGGATCCAGTCCCTCTTTTGGAGAGAAATGGAAAGTATAAAATTTCTAGTTTAAATTATCACGGGGGGGGGGGGGGGCTTTCTTTCTTTTTTTAAGATTTCTCCAGCCTTGATCTCTCTCCCCCCGCCGCCCCCCTCTTGTTTGGGCCTCAGAAATTTTAGAGGCATTTTAGACCTAACCTCAGTGTAGGTTCTCCAGGAAGTAGACCCTGGGAAAAGGATTGGGGTACACGTGATTTATTTGAGAAGCGGTCCCAGGAAGGCCCAGAAGAAAGAGTGGGAGCTTTGACAGGGAAAGGAGGCAGCTGGTGAAGGGCAAGTTGTCCCACAAGTTGCCACCTCGGGCCACTGGAGCTTCTCCCTGGGGCCTGGGCGGCAGCACTCAGTCATGTTCACCCACCAACGCCCACCAGCAGATGGCCGGGGTGGTCATCTGCTCCTGCTCTTCACGTGGGGCAGGAGCCAGCCATGCAGAGGAGGCCCTTGGGTGGTCAGAGGTCACCCTGCACATTCCAGTGACAGGGCCGGGGACACAGTGAGGCTCCAGGCCTTTCCTGCCAGTGGCTCCCCTGAGAGGCCCCCTGGCAGAGCCCCCCGTCTGTGGCCAAGAGTCCAGACTGAGATTCCCCTCTCAATAAAAATCTGTAATAATGATGACACTGGCATCCCCACCACACACAGAATTGCACCTAAGCTCGCAGCCACCGTATCCGATGTAAACAGCAGAGGCGTCATCACTTGCATTTTACAGACAAGGAAACAGACTCAGAGGCCCATCCTGGCTTCCTATTAACAGTTTAAGTGACTCCAGGCTAGAAGGACAGAATCTAGGGATGTTCTGGGCCTACTTCCAGGAGCTCTCTGCCCCACACAGTCCACCCCTCCTAGGGCTGGCAACCCTTATGCAGTCATACCCCTGAGAGCTCTGAGCAGGGCCAACATCACACCACTGTCTGATCACGGGACTCTGGGCAAGTGACTCAGCTTCTCTGAGATCAGTCCACTTACGTAAAATGGGATAATAATACCGGGTGAGATGGTTGGATGGCATCATCGACTCGATGGACATGGGTTTGGGTGGACTCCAGGAGTTGGTGATGGACAGGGAGGCCTGGTGTGCTGCAGTTCATGGGGTCGCAAAGAGTCAGACACGACTGAGCGACTGAACTGAACTGAGTAAAAGAACATGAAAACGTGCCACCACCATGCCAGCATGTAGCACACAGTAGGTGTGCTCAAGAGTGGCTGCTGCTGCTGCAACGGGAGCATGTCCACCAGCACCGTCATGACCCACCATCATCATCGTGGCTCAGAATCTTTGCACCCCAAATTCCAACTCCATCTTTTCCCCCTCTTCTGCCCCAACCTCTGGCCTCCTGGCCTTTGCAGATGACAGAGAATCTGTCACAGTGCTAAGAGGTGGGAGGAATTGAGGATGCAGTTAGATGGGAAGGAGAGTGGCAGGAGAAAATGAACTTGAGAGAAGGTCCACTGTGTTCCTCTCCTCCCATCCCTACTGTGGCCAGTGACACCAACAAAGATCATACCCTGGGGTGGGGGTGGGATGGACATGACTCTGGGCTGGGAGTGAGGGTGCTGAGGGTGGACCCACCATGAGACCAGCCGGAACCAAAGCTTCTGTGTTGGCCCACGTGCCACCGGGAGCTGGGCTGGCCCAGGGATGCCCAGGGAGGAGAGGAGGGAGCAGGTGGACCTGGGAGGTAGAAGGGAGCGGTGGGGGGCGGGGGAAGCCTCCGCACAGCCTGACCAACTCTGGCTCACTGACCGCAGTGATCACCCTCCTCTTCATTCTGCGGAGGCGGCTCCGGAAGCAGGCCCGCGCCCATGGCAAGAGTGTGCCGGAGATCCACGAGCAGCTGGTCACCTACGATGAGGAGGGCGGTGGCGAGATGGACACCACCAGCTACGACGTGTCAGTGCTCAACTCTGCGCGCCATGGCGGGGCCAAGCCCCCGCGCCCGGCGCTGGACGCGCGGCCGTCCCTTTACGCTCAGGTGCAGAAGCCACCCCGGCAAGCGCCCGGGGCGCATGCGCCGGGGGAGATGGCCGCCATGATCGGGGTGAAGAAGGACGAGGCGGACCACGACGGCGGCGGCCCGCCCTATGACACGCTGCACATCTACGGCTACGAGGGCGCCGAGTCCATTGCCGAGTCCCTCAGCTCCCTGGGCACGGATTCATCGGACTCGGACATTGATTACGACTTTCTCAATGACTGGGGACCGAGGTTCAAGATGCTGGCCGAGCTGTATGGCTCAGACCCCCAGGAGGAGCTGGTGTATTAGACCACTTGCAGCTCAGGCTAGTCGGACACGAGGCATTGAGGCCTCCAGTTGTAACACTCCTGTCCCAGCCTAACAGCCCTTCCTTGCAGGTCACAGAGACTTCACCACCTTGGTTGGCAAAATCCAAGTTCCTGAAACGTCCCGGAACATATTTCAGCCATGGGTACTCCCCAAATGCTGGAAAATCAAGGCTGGTATGCTGTCTGGGTTAAGACATCCATATAACCCTGTCATCTGGAATCACGGGTCCAACTCAAAGATTCTCTCTGGCTCTTCAAAGCAGCTTATGCTCAGTTGCTGCAGGGGTTGGGGTGGGGGTCTTCCCTTGAGGTCCCTGAACCCCCTGGGGAGGCTGGGGAGCCCTGGTTCCTGTCAGCCTGGAGGCAAAAGGCTGGACAGCATGACCATGGGGCAAGACTCTCTGTAGCCCTGTCCTACCAGAAACTGGGACCACCCATCACGCTTGTCCCACCTCAGCTTTCTCACATGCTCCCAAGTACCCCCGCATTCCTCAGCCTCTCCCCAGGCCTGTCAAGAGAGAGAGGAAGGGCCCCTTGACATCTCCAAGCCTTGGGTCCGAAGGTGACCTCACTGGCCTGCTGTGCCTGTAACTATGCTGTACTGTGTATTGAAAATCCAGCCAAGGTCAGGGAAGTGGCTTGTTGAACTCTGAAGCAACTGTGAATTCTCCCTGGAGGAGCAGTGGAGACCACGTGTGACACCAGATCATAGGGTGAGGGCCACCTTCACACCCACTCCCTCCAGAAGGGGCTGGGGGTCACTGTGACCCCAATTTGAGATTCATGACACCACTCCAGTTTTGCCTGGGAAGCAGGACAGGTGTTCCCAGAGCAAAAGACCTCTCCCCATATCTCCTGGTGACTCATTCATGCTCTTTTTTTCTCTTTCCATCTACTCTTGATCTCTTGGCATAGTGGCACTTAGGATGTGACCCATGACTGCACAACAGAGCCATGTCATTTGCCTTCACACCTCATTGCTGCCACATCTCAGGGAACCCCAGCAGGGCCCCCTCCCTGCAACAAGGCAAGGCCCCTGCTCAAGTCCTGTGGTCGCCTGTGTCTCTTCCACTTTCAGCCACATATGGAACTTTCCACTGCACCACATCTTGGGGAAGGGGCATCACTCAACAGGAGAGGGGAGAGGAGAAAGGAGGCAAATTCTCCAATTCACCCTCTGTCATGGACCAAGGCTCCTGCTGTGGGCAAGGCTCCTCAATTCAGGGGACTATAGATAATACTGACTTTTAATCTTTAACTAATAACTAGGTTTTTTATACTAATAATACTTAACACATTTCTAGCTCTCACAGACATATAGAATAAGGGTATTTGCATAATTAACAGGTTTCTATTTAGGTTAACAATTTTATTTCGGGTTTTTTAGTTGGATCAAGAAATTCCTGTAACCATCTGTTTCCTATCATTGTAGTAACTGCTCTACTAATAATGACTATATATATATATAGGCTACACTGGTGCATGGAACATACTGTATTTTTTTAATAACTAAATAAAGAAAAATCTTGAAATACGTCTCTTTCTAGAGCTAAGTGAGCTCATGAGAAATAGAAGCACAGACATGCCACCACCAGCACCACCACCGCCATCAGAGGAACCCAGAGTGCAAGGTGACGCTTGCAGGCAGATTTCAGACACATACTGTAGGAAAGTGACTGCAGCGGAGAGTAACAAGGGACACCTCGTCCATCCTGGTCTCCTCCCAGAGGCCCATGCCTTCCCTCAGCCTGCACATGCCCCCCAACCCCCCTGACTCTACACAACAGGCAGGGCCTCTAGCAGCTGAGCTGCCACACCTTTTGCAAGTGGCAAATGGACCAGGTAGGTGAGATAAATCAGCAGTGAGGGAGGAAATCAATCTCTAATTAGCTGGCTAACAACAGTGACTGAGCAGCTGGCACTTCACTGGGATGTGTGAACCCCAACATTGAGGTCCTGCCTGGAAATCAAAAATGAGAATAGGAAGCAATCAAAAATGAGTGTAGGAGGCCTCCCTGACAGACTTAGGATTTGAATTGGGGAGGTGAGAGATGAAACTCACTTCAGCAAGGCCCCTGGCTCCTTTACGCCTGCCAGCAGGGTTTCCTGGGCAGTGTCTCTCTCGGGGATGGCATTTTGCAAACTGTGCTCTGGATAAACACTACTTCTTGGAGCTCTCAGGGGGTCAATATGTCTTAATTCCAATTTTTCTCTAATTTCCCTTGTGATTTCTTGATCCATCGGTTATTTGAATTGTATTGTTTAATTTCCAAATATTAGGGAATTTCCCAATTTCATTCCGTTTTTGATTTCTAATTTCATTCCACTGTGGTCAGAGAATTTTTATGATTTAAATCCTTGTAAAGTTTATGATTTAAACTAGTAAATTTATACTAGTTTTATACCCTAACATACAGTTTATCCTGGAGAATGTTCCACGTGCACTGGAGAGGAGTATGTACTCTACTGTTGTGATGGAGTGTTCCATAGTGGTATGTTAGGGTTGTTCAAGTCCTTTGTTTCCACACTGATCTTCTTTCTCGCTAGTATATAAATTTTATTGAAAGTTTGGTGCTAAAATCTCCAACCAGCACTGTTGAATTGTATACATTTCCCTTCGATTCTGTCAGTTTTTGCTGCATGCATCTTGGGTCTCTGTTGTTAGAGGCATATAGGCTTATAATTGTTATGTCTTCTTCTTGATGGACTGACCCTTTTCGCATTATAAAATGTACCTCTTTGTATGTAGTCACGATGTTTAAGTCTGATTTGTCTGATATTAGTACAGTCACTCCAGCTGTCTTTTGGTTACTGTTTACGTGGTATATCTTTCCTACCCTTTCCTTTTCAGCCTACTTGTGTCTTTTAATATAAAGTATCTTCTGTGAATAAAATATAGTTGGATCGTGGCAGATTATCCATCCTACCAGTCTCTGAAATGTTGTCTTTTACTATAAAGTGTGTCTTCCGTGAACAAAACATAGTTGGATCATGGCAGTTTATCCATCCCTACCAGTCTCTGCTATTGAAGTATTTAATCCTTTTACATATAATGTGATTACTAGTAAGGCAGGATTTATGTCTGTCATTTTCCTGTTTGTTTTCTACCTCTTGTCTTTTTTGTTCCTCTGTTATCCCGTGATTGCCTCTTTTAAGTTAATCAGATATCTTTTAGTGTACTATTTTAATTCTCCTGCAATTTCTTTTACTGTATTGTTATTTTCTTAGTGGTTCTCCTAATGATTATACTTAAAATCTTAACCCTTAACTTAGAACAATCCAGGTAAAATTTGTACCAACTCAATTTAAGTTGTGTACAAAGCCTTGCCCCTAATATCTCCACTTCCTCCCCGCCGCCTCTGTGGTGTCTCTGGTGCACGTATCACAGTGCTATACCTTGTATGCCCAACAACACAGATGTGTGTTTATTGCTTTATGCAGTTGTCTCTTAAATCATACAGGAGGGGAAAAGAGAATTACAAGCTACATATGTACTGTCTTTTGTATCTACCTATATAGTTACTTTTATCACTGATCTTTATTTCTTCATGTGAATTCAAGTTACTGTCTACCATCTATCACTTCAGCCTGAATGATCCCTTTAGTATTTTCTGTAGGGAGAGTCTTTTAGTGAGGAATCTCTCCATTCCATCTGGGAAGACTTGATTTCACATTTATTTTTTTGGTAGGGTAGTTTTGCTAGATACAGAATTAATAGTTGATATACATTTTCTTTCAGCCCTTTGAATTTCATCCCATGGCCTTCTGACCTCACTGGCTTCTGATGAGAAGTTGACTGTTAAGCTTATTGAGGAAAATTTTGTGTGATAAATTATTTCTCTCTTGCTGCTATCAATAGTCCCTGAGTCTGTGATTTTCAATAGTCTCATTATGATGTGCCTAGGATAGGTTCTAGAGTTGATCTTACTTGGAATCCACTGAACTTCTTGAATGTATATATTAATATTTTTATAAAATTTGAGAAGTTTGGGGCCATGATTTTTTCAAATATTCTATCGCACTCTCTCCTCTCCTCTGTGTGTGTTAGTCACTCAGTTGTATCCAACTCTTTGAGACCCCATGGATTGGAGCCCACCAGACTCCTCTGTCCATGGAATTCTCCAGGCAAGAATACTGGAGTGGGTTGCCATTTCCTTCTCTAGCGGATTTCCCAACCCAGGTATCGAACCCAGGTCTCCTGTATTGCAGGTGGATTCTTTACCATCTGAGCTATTAGGGAAGCCCTCCCCTCCTCTGGGACTCCCATTATGCATTTGTTAATATACCTGCTAATTTCCTATGGACATCTAGATTTCTATTCATTCTTTTTTCTTTCTGTTCCTCAGACTAGATTATCTCATTTTACCTATCTTCAAGTTGGCTGACCCTTTCTTCAGCCAACTCACATTTGCTCTTGAGCTCGTCAAGTGAATTTTTATTTCACTTACTGTACTTTCAACTCCAGAATTTCTATTTGATTCTTTTTAAAGCCTCTTTATTGACATCCTCTATTTGATGACACATCAGTCTCATACTTCTCTTTCATTCTTTAGACATGATTTCATTTAGTTCTTTGGACATATTTTAAATAACTGGCTTAAAGTATTTGTCTAATAAGACCAACATTTGGGTTTCTTTACAGATAGTTTCTTTTGATTGCTTGTTTTCCTGTCAATGGGCCAATTTTTCTTATTTCTTGGCATGCGTCATAATTTTTGTAGAAAATTAGTATTTAAATAATACAATATGGCAACTGTGGAAACCAGAGTTTGTTGTTGCTAGGTTTTCTTGGTGCTACAGTTTGTTTATTGACTTTCGTTTGCTGTGTGTAGCTACTGAAGTCTCTCTTTGACTGTTGTTGTTCAGTTGGTAACTCATGTCTGACTCTTTGTGACCCCATGGACTGCAGCACACCAGGCTTCCCTGTCATCCACTATTACCCAGTCTGCTGAAATTCATGTCCATTCAGTTGGTGATGCCATCTAACCATCTCATCCTCTACTGCCCACTTCTTATGCCTTCAATCTCTCCAAGCATCAGGGTCTTTTCCAATGAGTTGGCTCTTCATATCAAGTGGCCAAAGTATTGGAGCTTCAGCTTCAGCAACAGCCCTTGAATATTCAGGATTGATTTCCTTTAGGTATGACTGGTTTGATCTCCTTGAAGTCTAAGGGACTCTCAAGAGTCTTCTCCAGCACCAAAATTCAAAAGCATCAATTCTTTGGCACTCAGCCTTCTTTATGGTCCAACTCTCACATCCATACATGACTCCTGGAAAACCCACAGCTTTGACTAGATGGACCTTGTCAGCAAAGTGATGTCTCTGCTTTTTAACATGTTATCTAGGTTTGCCATTGCTTTCCTTCCAAGGAGCAAGTGTCTTTTCATTTCTTGGCTGCAGTCACCGTCCACATGCTACTCTCTTTGGTAGTAGTCAGTTAGTGACTGGACAGAGTCCCTTAAACGCCTGGAAGGAAGAAGTCTCTCAGAATTTGCCAAGGGTTCTTTGCCTGTGTTGGGGAACTTCTGCTCAGGCAGATAGTTTACAAGTCTGTCTTAGCCTTTACTTTCTGTTGCACAGAGTTTCAAGATGAGCCAGAGGTGAGAGCTTAGGGCCTTCCCAGGTCTTCCCTGAGAATGTGCACAGCTCTACACATATGAGTGGCCTTTTAGATTCCTAGGAATATGCCCAAGTTTTTCAAAGCCCTCTGTAGACAGTCTATTCCTTAAGTTTTCCTTTAAAATTTTTGGTCGGCTTCTTGTTTGCCCTGCCTGTTATCACTGCCTAAGGCAACTGTGATGTTAAAAGACTCTCTCCAATCATTTTCAACAAATGATCTGCGGGGGGTAGGGGAGAAACGCTTGTTTGCATTAAGCAAGCTTTAAGTTGGGTCAAATAAACACAGCCTTTCAAGGGAGCTCACCTAAGGAAGCACCAGATAGGTCAAAAGACACCAGGTATCTAGGAACTGAGCTTTGGAGGAGTTTATATTCTGTTCTGCTCCTTCCAGTGGTTGCCAGGCTGCTGATTTGCACTACAGCTGTGGAGCTATTGGGCTTCAAGGTGACTACTGGGCTAGAGAGAAGTGGATGGGACTAAGGCAAGTTAAAACAAAGCTTTAACTGCAAAGTTAACTATTCTTACCACAACTTAGCCATTTGGTTTTTGCCGCTTCCTTTTTTGTTTCGTTGTTGATGTTTGTTCTTGTTTGCCATGCCAAGCAGCTTGTGGGATCTTGGCTCACTGGGCAGTTCCTGGCCCTTGGCAGTGAAAGCGCTGAGTCCTAACCACTCCTAACCACTGGACTGCCAGGGAATTCCCTTAGCTATTTGTTTTCCATGAATACTCCTTGGATTGTTTCAAGCCTTTGGGTAATTTCCAAAGTTCTGAAAAGGTTGATTTTGATCATTTTTCCAGTGTTCTCATTGCTTTTATGGAAGAGAGGATTTCCTTATTCTCCATTCCCGCTGATGTCACCCCCTCAGATTGGTTTTTGAACTCTATTTTCCTGTTTGAAGTGTCTGCCCTCTGAACTCACAGTTGTCCAACCCCTGAAGCCCATGAGATCTATGTACTACTTTCAGCTCCAAGAAGTCTTCCAGGCACTCCCAAATCACGGAGTCCCTATCCCTCCAGCCTTCCAGAGGGGCCTGGCTCTGAGCACGATGCCACCCTGGCCACATTCTCTCTGAGTCTTGTTTACCCTAAGGTGGCAGGAGTGATCCTCATGAAACCAGAGAGCTCATCTCTCAATTAGCAGCCTTTAGTGGATGCCATGAAAGGGCAAAAATCCAGTGCTCCCTGGAATCTGCTTACCACACTGCACACACCTGCTCCAGCCAACTCTGGGCCCCCCACCAGGCCAAAGTGGGCAGAAGCTAAAGAGGTTCTGAGCCTTTCCTCAAGTCAAATGAGGCCAGCATCACTTTCCATGACTAAAGTGAGACCCTGGAGAAGGGAATGGCAACCCACTCCCGTATTCTTGCTTGGAGAATTCCATGGACAGAGGAGCCTGGCGGGCTACAGTCCATGGGGTCACAAAGAGTCGGACATGACTGAGCACACATGCATGCAAAATGAGACCCAGAAAGGGATCTTTCTGGAACTCTATCTTTCTGGGAAGGCCCTAAGCTCTTCCCTCTGGCTGACCTGAAGGTTCTGTGAAACAAAAAGTGACCAGAGTCACACAGCAAGTTAAAAGAGAGTTGGGAGTAGCACATGCCTTTGGCTCCCAGGAAAGTATGGCTCTGCAAGAGATTTCCCTAGATCTCGGGGCTTAGAGGCTGCAGGAAACTTCATCCATGCCCATTGTGCTAGTAATGGAGAAAGTGACCACTAGGGGGCACAGGGCCTCAACACATGCTCAGGACTCTCCAGCATCCCTGAGATGGAATACCTGGGTATCCTAACATACACCTCTGGTTCTGAGGGGCCTGGACCTTGAAGGAACCTAGATCAGACAGGGGGCTACAGGGTCCAGCCCCACAACTTGCTCTGCATCTCCCCTCATGCCAGTCTCTAATGGGAAAAGAAAGGCAAGTACTTGGTTCCCCACCTTCTCAAGTAGATGGGTTATCTGTGACCTCCAGTAGCTCTGATGACATGGAGAATCTCAACTAGCGGGAGCAGCTGGCCCTGGATGTGCACCCCATTATCCCTTCATGCACCAGGAGCCTCTCCCCCCACACTCAGCCCTCCAGCTCTGTTGCACCCCACTTTTGGCAAGTCAATCCTGGAGCACTGATTCTTAGGCCAGAAAGAGCAACCATCCTTGAGCACCCTGGTTCCAGGTATCTCCCAGGTTAAGAATCCTTACCATAAATTCTACTGTCCTCAAAATGACAGGCTGAATCTCTGATCTTTACAACCAAAACCGCAGACCACATAACAATTCCCCTTCTAAGGACATAGACTAAGAGACAAGCACAGGGTGTATCTGCCACAGTGTTAATTTCACATATATATAAAGTAAAAAATAGAAAACAACAGAAATGCCCAACAATAAAAGACTAGTAAGGTAAATTATGGCAGATCCATAAAACAATACTGGGCAGCCATTATATCATGTGACATGGTCATCTTGAGCTGAATTCAAGGTCAAACCAAAAAGCTGAACCCAGTGCATTATTAACAGTCAGATCTCAACATTTTTACTTGCAGATATCCATCTCCAGGTTTGGAAATTATGAATAATTTTTCTTAATTCTGTGTTTTCTAACTTTCTTTAATTAGCATGCATTATGTTTATAAGTAGAAAAGAATGGTAACTTGTAAACACTTTCTTCTCATTGAAAAATAGTAAATTTGATAAGCAAAGTTCATCCCCACATATCATTTAAAGTTTAATCTTAAAAAAAAAGTTTTTTAGTTTACTATCTACTAATGCAATAGATAGCTTTTTAAAGTAATTGCTTCTGAACTCAGTAAAATGGTTGTTGCTGTTTTTAATCATTCCTTTTGGCAACCCACTCCAGAACTCTTGCCTGGAAAATCCCATGGACGGAGGATCCTGGTAGGCTACAGTCCATGGGATCGCAAAGAGTCGGACACAACTGAGTGACCACTTTTCAATCATTCCTTTGAACTTTGTCCTGTGGGACCTGCATTTTTGGAGCTGTTTAACCCCATATTTCCAGCAACTTTTTGGATCTGAACTATTATAATCCGTGGGATGAAGAAAACATGGTGTTCTAGCCAAGTGATCCCACAGGATTCTGCAATGCATAGAAAATCTTACAGTACTCTAATACTACATTACTCAAAGATATAAGAGAAAAGGCTGAGACCAATTTCCGCAGTCCATCCAAAGGCGATCTGGATATGTCTGGGAAAGTTGAGTGTCCACCAACTCTCAGAGACTTCACAGGACTTTGCAATATGCTTTTGTAGCATAAGGTGTAGGAAGTGCAGTTAACCTCTGATGCTCCTGAGTAACAGTTGCTGGTGGGATGTTTGATGATGTTACACAGGAAGCTGTGCAAGGCGGGGCGGGGGGCGGGGGTTGTTTTCAATGGGACTCTAAGCAGGAAATGAGTCCTCACATCAAAGAAAGCAAGCAAAACTCTATCTCTGAGCCTAGGAAACCAACCAGAAAAGGCTCTTCCTGACTGAGCACAGGGAGACCTATTGACACAAGGTGTTCAGCAAGAAACAGAAATGCCCTGCCTGGGGTATCACATAAAAAGTCAACACTTCGCAGAGTGTAGAGAATAATGAAAAGTGATCTGGGGCATTTTTTAAAAAAACATACATTTGGTACAGCCATACAATTAAATACTACTTAGCAATAAAAAGGAAACACTGATACATGCAAAAACTTGAATGAATCTCAAGTGCACTATGCTAGGCAAAAGAAGGTAGACTTAAAAGGCTACTATGTGTGTATGCATGTGTGTGTGTTAGTCACTCAGTCCTGTGGGACTCCTTGCAACTCCATGGGCTGTAGCCCACCAGGCTCCTCTGTCCATGGCAGCCCACTCCAGTATTCTTGCCATGCCCTTCTCCAGCTACATACCATATGATTCCATTTATACAACATTCTGAAAAAGGCAAAATGGTCTGTCTAGTCAAGGCTATGGTTTTTCCAGTGGTCATGTATGGATGTGAGAGTTGGACTGTGAAGAAAACTGAGTGCCGAAGAATTGATGCTTTTGAACTGTGGTGTTGGAGAAGACTCTTGAGAGTTCCTTGGACTGCAAGGAGGTCCAACCAGTCCATCCTAAAGGAGGTCAGTCCTGGGTGTTCTTTGGAAGGACTGATACTAAAGCTGAAACTCCAGTACTTTGGCCACCTCATGCAAAGAGTTGACTCATTGGAAAAGACTCTGATGCTGGGAGGGATTGTGGGCAGGAGGAGAAGGGGACGACAGAGGATGAGATGGCTGGATGGCATCACCGACTCGATGGACAAGAGTTTGAGTAAACGCCGGGAGTTGGTGATGGACAGGGAGGCGTGCTGCAATTCGTGGGATCGCAAAGAGTCGGACACGACTGAGCGACTGAACTGACTGACTGATACCAGCAGAAAACAGATCAGGGTTTCCAGGAGTTGCAGGGGAGGAATGGCTTAACAAAGAGAAGCTCCACAAGAAAGACTTTTCATTATCTTAACTGTGGTAGTGGTTATACAAATCTATGCATTTGTCAAAATCATAGAACATATACTCCAAAAAAGTAAGCATTAATTTTTTTAATTATCAAAAAAATTTTAATGGAGAAATATTTGATCAGGGTCTCACTCTATAAGCAGTTAATTTATTGGTTACTTCACTGGTGCACAAGGCGCCTCTGGAACACATACTCGTTTCTTCTTTCTTTCTCAACTATCTGTCGAACAATAACTCCCTCAATTCTAGTCCTGACACCTCTTGAAGCCCTCTCCTCCTCTTCTCTACTGTTCCAACCTTAGTTGGAACCCACTTCGTTCTCTGTACTATGGTACCCCCGACATTTCCCAATTGTTCTTCCTATCTCTAGCCTAAACCCCTGCCAGCCTTTCTCCTGCTAATACTGAAATGATTTTTCTGAAGTGCAGATATGATCTCATACTTCTTTGCTGAACAGTCCTAAATAGAATTTTTCAAACCTGCCATGGCTCTCCACTGCCAGACATAAGAGTCCAAAGCCTTCAGCCTGGTACTCAAGGCCATGCATGATCTGGCTTCTCCTTAAAATTTATTTTCTTAGTTACACTCATATTGGACATTCCAGTCATATTAAGCTACCTTTCCTCAGACCATACGGTAGGTTGCCTTTTCTGTCAAAATATGCACTGCCCTTCTCTGTGGGAGGTCTACCCATCCCTAACCCACTGATGTCAAACTTGGCCAGGTGATGCACTTTCCCAAATGAGAGTGGAAGAGACATTTGCCTCTTTGGAGCAGTTCATGGTTCTACCATCTCTCCTCTTTGCCACCAGCAATGTACACATAACTTGAGTGAAAAATACACCTTAAGGGACTTCCCTGGTGGCCCAATGCTTAAGACTCAACCTGCCAATGCAGGGGACAGGGGTTCGATCCCTAGTCTGGAAATATCCCACATGCCATGGAGCAACTCAGCCTGTGCACAACTATTGAAGCCCGTGCCTAGAGCCAGCGCTACACAATAAGAGAAGCCACTTCAGTGAGAAGCCTGCTCACCACAACAAAGAGCAGCCTTCACTTACCACGACTAGAGAAAGCCCCAGAGCAGGAAAGAAAATCCAGTGCAGCCAAAAATAAACAAGCAAACAAAAATTAATAAATAAACCTTGACTGTCGTAAACCACTAAGATTTGGGGGTTGTCACCAAAGCATAATTTAGCCTAAAGTAACTAAAACTCTCCATGTAAGGTCCATAATTGTTCACTTTGAAATCTCTATTCACAGTACAGACACACAGCTGATATTCAATACATATTTGTTGAATGAATAAATATAATAAGTGAATGAATAAACAGATGGCCCCTGAGCCTTGGCACATGATACTCTCTCTACAAAGAGTGACCATCTCTGCTTCTTTATTGCTCAACTCCTCCTCCAATCAAACCTCAAAGATATCCTCCTCCAAGAAGGCTTCCCTACCATCCCTCCCTCCTCCCTAAAGCACTATGTGTATTTATGCTCTCATAATAACTGTGCAGCTCCCCACCCTGGCTGTGAGGCCCTTAGGCAAGGCCAGACCTGCCTCACCTCAGTGGCCCAGTTCCCAGGAAAGCCGGCCCAGAACAAACGGGTAGATGAATGAATGAAGGAGTGAGGTGTGGGGAGTCTTCTATCTCTTCACTAGCCACAGGCTTTCTGCACTCCAGGCCCTTGCATGGGCTGTTCCCCTGGATGGAACATGAGTTCCTTCCCTGTTTGTTGGCCTAACTCTTCTAAATCCTTTAGCATCACCTGCCCCATCCAATGCACATCCTTGTCACAATTAAGTCACTCCCTCTCCCTTGTTCCCACAAACTTAATATATCCCTTTAACAGAGCCCTCGTCACATGGTGCTGAGGTCTTCTATGGCTTGCCTCTCTTATTCCTCACCCACTCCAGCACTCTAGCGCAGGGCTTGAGTTATATTCATCCCTAGGTCCTCATACTTAATGACAGCAATAACCAAAATAACAACAAAAACGAACCAGGCCTTACTCTTTTCAAATAAATGGGCAGATGAAAATTTGAGTGAATAAACTAAGTGACTGGATTCTAGGATGTTCCTCCATCATTCCTCAAAAAGTCCAGGATTGACTGAAAGTGCTGTGATTGAATGTGCTGCGGCTGAGCTGACTGGCACTTTAGTACCACAGCTGCCTCCTCTCCCAGGCCTCTGCCCTGGTCCCTAACTTCATGGGCCACACAGCCCGTCACTGGTGAGTAGCAGGGGGGCTATAAGGCTCAGCACATGGTCCCCCTACCCTATACACCAGCCAGTCCCTGAGCAGACTTGGCAAAGGTGTCCCAGAGAGTGTGACTCCAGGAAAGTGTGTGCACAGGTTTGCCAGTCCTGAAGCCTCCTCCTCTCACCTCTTATCAACAAGGACAACTGGGCGAGGGGAGATGTGCAGAGAAGGAGGAGGAGCAAGAAGGAGTCTGTGCCATCCCAAGGTCAATGTGCATGGTTAACTGTATAACTGACTGCAGACGTGATTGGGAACTCTGACTATGATGGTAACCACCCAAGGTCAAGAAACACTGGTCACCTCCACAGAATGGCTTCTTCCCCTGACTCCTGCTCCAGAGAATCCCAAGGGAATCAAGCAGAATGATAAGGGAAAGGAAAAAGAAGCACTTATCTAGAACTCATCCTGACCACACACCTCCAGGAACTTCAATCACCTGGAAACCAACCAGAAGCAAAGAAAATGCTTCTATGTAACTGATCGGTACTCCTCAGAGATGCCAAGTTCATAAAAGCAAGGAAAGAAATCAGAAACTGTTATAGACCAGAAGAGTCTGAGGAGACACAACTGCAAGCAAGTTGGGATCCTGAAGCAGATATTGAAACAGAAAAGGAACATTAGGTAAAAACTAGAGAATTTCACATAATATACAATAAAAATATTGTACCCATGTTACTTTCCTGGTTTTGATCATTGTACTATGGTTGTATAACTCGTTATCACTAGGGGAATCTGGGTGAAGGATATACATGAACTCTTATGTTTGCAATTCTTCTGTAAGTCTAAAATTATTTTTTAAATAAAAAAGAGTATGCTTTGTTTGACTTCTAAAGGACTGCTATGCAGTTAGCAATGTCCTGCTAAGAATGCAGTCCTTCTTATCAAACCTGGTTTGTGAATATAGCATAGTACTGTTCTCTCAAGAAAGCTACAGCTCTTCTGTGAAGCTTATAACTATCAAATGGAAGGAGGAGGAAAGCTAGAAGAGATACCCTGAGAAGCGACAGGGAGGGTAAAGGACTACAACAACACGAGAGCAGACAGGACGCTCGAGGCAGTCCCCTGTTCCAGCACAGCTGCGGGTATCTTTATGCTCCAACTCCACTGGTGCAACAAAGGCTTATGGAGCCCTGGGCCAGATCCTGAGCTGGGGACACAGGACTGAGTAACTCTTGCTCTTCCCCTCCAAAGGCTCATAAATAGGGTGGAATGTATGTACAAACACAAAAGAAAATCTTACACAATTTCTATCACTTTGAAATGTGAAGTGTGTTGTGGGGCCCCAGATGAAGGAGATATTAGTTCAACATGAGGGAAAATAAAGCCAGAGAAGCCTCTGCAAAGGGGGCTTTCAGATGCTGGAGATGGGTGGAGCCCAGGGGGTGAGGGGGAAAGTGACTGAAGTAGAACCTAGAGAGGCATGCAGGGACCAGATCAGAAAGGACCTTGACTGTCCTTTCTAATGTAGACCTGGCCCCATAGCAATGGGAAACTACTGAAGGGCTTATCTAGGGTGTGGCTTGATCTAAGGAAGTGCCAGCGCTGCAGTGGAGGGGTGTCCTTTCTTCCAGACCAAGTTGAAAAAAGCTTATATTGAGGGCAGCATGGCCCTGCTTATGCGATGCTTCTAGCACATTGTTCAGTTCAGTTCAGTTGCTCAGTCGTGTCCGACTCTTTGCGACCCCATGGACTGAAGCATGCCAGGCCTCCCTGTCCATCACCAACTCCTGGAGTTCACCCAAACTCATGTCCATTGAGTCGGTGACGCCATCCAACCAGCTCATCCTCTGTTGTCCCCTTCTTCTCCTGCCTTCAATCTTTCCCAGCATCAGGGTCTTTTCAAATGAGTCAGCTCTTCATATCAGGTGGCCAAAGCATTGGAGTTTCAGCTTCAGCATCAGTCCTTCCAATGAACACTCAGGACTGATCTCCTTTAGGATGGACTGGTTGGATATCCTTGTAGTCCAAGGGACTCTCAAGAGTCTTCTCCAACACCACAGTTCAAAAACATCAAATCTTTGGCACTCAGCTTTCTTTATAGTCCAACTCTCACATTCATACATGACCACTGGAAAAACCATAGCCTTGACTAGACGAACATTTGTTGGCAAAGTAATGTCTCTGCTTTTTAATATGCTATCTAGGTTGGTCATAACTTTCCTGCCAAGGAGCAAGCATCTTTTAATTTCATGGCTGCAGTCACCATCTGCAGCGATTTTGGAGCCCAAAAAATTAAAGTCTGCCACTGTTTCCACATCTATTTGCCATGAAGTGATGGGACCAGATGCCATGATTTAAGTTTTCTGAATGTTGAACTTTAAGCCAACTTTTTCACTCTCCTCTTTCACTCTCATCAAGAGGTTCTTTAGTTCTTCTTCACTTTCAGCCATAAGGGTGGTAATATCTGCATGTCTGAGGTTACTGATATTTCTTCTGGCAATCTTGATTCCAGTTTGTGCTTCATCCAGCCCAGCGTTTCTCATGATGTTGTTAAAAGGAACAAGGCAATATAGTCCAAACAGAGAGGCTAAGAAACAGCTTATTCCCCAGAGGGTCAAATTCACAAGACTCTGCAGGATTTCTGCCCTGCCTCTCCCAAGGGCAAAGGCTCAGCTAATCCAGGCTGGGGGTATAAATCTTTCTGTACTGCATTTGGGGAACATGCTTAACATACTTCTGGGAGATGAGTTCTCCTAGCAGCATTTCAAGTCCACCCTGGTCAGCTCAAAACAAACAGCAGACAGACTCCTCAAATGAGAGGGCAAGAGAGGGGGCCGGTCTGTGTCTGCCTGCCTGCTCCCCTAGGCTCCTGAGCTACTGAGCCTGCTTAAGGGGAGCAGGCGCAGGTGCACTGAAGCACCCCCAGCCGTCTTGCTGGGTTCCACAACTGCCTGTTCTGAGTCCTATGAATGTGAATAGGTGGCACTGAACGTTCCCAAGTTACCAAGCATCCCCAGGAACTCTGGTGGAGAAAGCCAAGATAGAAAGAGGAGGCAGGGTTAAGAGTTCCCTTCAGAACCCTCATACACTGTTGGTGAGAATGTAAGCTGGTGCAACCACTGTGGAAAACAGTATGGAGGCTCCTCGGAAAACTAAATATAGAATTACCATATGAGCCAGCAATCCCACTCCTGGGCATATATCCAGACAAAACTCTAATTCAAAAAAATACATGCACCCCTATGTTCGCAGCAGCACTATTCACAACAGTCAAGACATGGGAACAACATAATTTATTCAATTTATTCATCAATAGATGAATAAAGAAGATGTGGTGCATATACATACAATGGAATACTACTCAGTCCCTTGGACTATAAGGAGATCCAACCAGTCAATCCTAAAGGAAATCAGTCCTGAATATTCATTGGAAGGACTGACACTGAAGCTGAAGCTCCAATACTTTAGCCACCTGATGCAAAGAACTGACTCACTGGAAAAGACTCTGACGCTGGGAAGGATTAAAGGCAAGAGGTAAAGGGGACAACAGAGGATGAGATGGTTGGATGGCATCACCAACTCGATGAACGTGAATTTGAGAAAGCTCCAGGGGCTGGTGATGAACAGGGAAGCCTGGTGTGCTGCAGTCCATGGGGTCACAAAGAGTCAGACACAACTGAATGACTGAACTGATATAAAAGAATGAAACAATGTCCTTTGCAGCAACATGGATGCAGAGATTATCATACTAAGTGAAGTAAGTCAAGAAAGACAAATACCATATGATCACTTGCCTGTGGAATCCAAAATATGACACAAATGAACCTATTTATGAGACATAGAGAACAGACTGCTGGTTGCCAAGGGGAAGTGGGCTTGGGGGAGGGATGAAGTGGGGGGTGGGATTAGCTGATGTAAGCTTTTATATACAGAATGGATAAACAACAGGGTCCTACTGTATGGCACTGAGAACTATACTCACTAGCCTATGATAAACCATAATGGAAAAGAATATTAAAAAAGAATGTGTGTGTATATATATATATATATATAGGTATAATTGAATCACTCTTCTGCACAGCAGTAATTAATACAACATTGTAAATCAACAATGTTGTTTTTTTGGTCACTAAGTTGTGTCCAACTCTTTACAACCCCATAGACTGTAGCCCACCATGCCCCCTGTCCATAGGATTTCCCAGGTAAGAATACCAGAGTGCGTTGCCATTTCCTTCTCCAGGGGATCTTCCTGACCCAGGGGTTGAACCCAGGTCTCTCGCATTGGCAAATGGGTTCTCTACCACACACCAACTAGGGAAGCCCATAAAGTCACCTGTATTTCAACTAAAAAAAAAAAAAGTCCCCTTCATATTTGATTGCTGCTCCAAGGGAGGGACCACAGTCTGGACAGGAGACCCAGGCCCCAGGCAGTGCCTGATGGAGACCTTCTTCTGGGTAAAGTTTCTTAAAGGACAGGGATTTGTCCCAGGACTCACAGCCCATGAAAAAGAGAGTGAATGGAACCCAGATTTTCTGGCTCCAAGTCCAGAGCTCCTGAACCAGACCTGAGTGAACTTCTCTCTGCTTTCTGGCAGTTGGATAAAGCAGAGGCCCCATGTGATCCTCTGTGTTCCATCCTTGCCCCGCTGGCCAATGCCTCACCAGTGTATTGGGCACCTCCTATGTGCCAAGTCAGCCCCTCCAAACCACACTCTTCCCCTGTAACATCCTCTGAAATAAGTGGTGGAAATGCTCAACACACATAAGGTTGCTATCCATGTTTTCTGCACTGGTTTGTTTATTTCTACACCATTTTTCTCCAAAAAGAATCAAAGCCACTAAAAGGCACACATATACTGGGACTTCCCTGGTGATCCAGTGGTTAAGACTCTACACTCTAAATGCAGGGACCTCAGGTTCAATCCCTGGTTGTGGAACTAAGAACCCACATGATACACAGCACAACTGAATTTAAAAAAAAAAAAAAAAAAGACACACACATACGATCACATTTTCTCTAACAAATGAATGACTAGGGGTAAAGGAAACACAAACCTCAACTTCTAAAAAATAAGTGAGTGAATCTGGACAAAGGAAACACATGCATTACAATTTTTTTAAACAAATGAGTGAATTGGGAAGGGAAAAACAAAGACAGGAAATAAAAAACTCAGGATGACATCTAAAGATACAATTCCTGCACTTGCCAGAGGCTGACCCCAAAACTTTCAGCAGCAGCCACTGCAGAGGAAAGCGCCCCCTGTAGCAACATTTACAATATTCAAGAGATATTTTAAAATAAATAAAAAGAGAAAATTATTGTTCAGAAGATGTGAAACTCTTTTTGTTACTGAGCCTCAAAACAAAGTTCTCCACGGACAGAATAAATATGACTTCCCTTCCCTTTATCCCCCTGCCTGGAAATCTAGTTCCTTCTCAGTCACCAAGTAGGGAGCCTGCCTCTCCTGCCTGGGCTGTGCAGGTACAGAAAGAAGGGGCACTCTATCAGTTTTTAAAACTTTTTTTAATCAAACTACATCAAGCATACATTAAAATGCACACAAGTGTGCTGTCCAGTAAAATTTTACAAAATATACCTGTGTACCCAGCATTCAGCTCAAGAAACAGCATTACCAACATGCCTGGAGCCCCCTCCCAGCCAATGCCTTTCCGAAGGCAAACACTGCCCAGACTTATAATACCATAGATGTGCTTTTCCTGTTTTGGAACTCATATAAATAGAATCATTCAGTGTCTGGCTTCCTTCACTCAACCCTGTGTGTGTGAGTTGCCCATACATAGCTTGTGGTTGAAGTGTGTTCATCTTCATTGCAGAATTCTGTCGTGTGGCTATACCACAACTTAAGTCTCCTGCAGATGGGCAGATCTGTCCATTCTTGGTCAGGAAAATAAAGATAATCACACGTTGCACATGGGTATTTTTAACTTAGCTAACTCTTAATGATTTAAGTGCCTGCATTCAGAAGATGCCAGTGTTATTTTATTTGCCAGTTATTCCTAAACTTTTAATTCTGACATCTGAAAACTATCAGTCTGGCAGCTGACATTACTTGGATCAATAAAATCTATTTTTTGTAACCAAACATGGCTCAGTCCTGTAGCCAAGCGACCAAAAGACATATAGGAAAAAAATGTAAGAATTTGTCTCACTCTTTTTCACTTAGACTCAATACTTATAGACAACATTTACTGAAACATTATTGTGAGTTAGGAACTGCACTAAATATTTTGCCTGTATTATTTCTTTCAATCCTGACAAAAACCTCAACAGGACCTTACAGCTTTGTCCTAAGCACCTAGCATAGGATCTAAGAAACCACACCCTAAAAAAGTGCTTATTAAATAAGGCAATGAATGAATAATAGCAGATACCATTCATAGGGCCCAAAGTATATGCCAGGAACTGTGCCAACTGCCTACATTCATTATCATATTTAGTCTTCTCAACATACCTGAGATAACCTAGGAGACAACTTTGGGGGTGCTGCCCACCTCACAAGTCCCCACTCTCTCTGAAAATCACCCCCTGCTTCAGGCAGGGTCTTGGTCGACAACCAGACTAGGGACCAACCACGCCAACCAGACCACCCACGGCTATCAGCCTGCCACAGCAGAAGGCCCCACACCTAGAGTAATCAGCTCTTGCCCAGAGGGCAGTGTGCTAATGGGACACACAGGACGTCTTGTACGAAAGGCCACTTCACCAACGTCAGGAAGCATAGCGAACTACAGACACACAGAAATAAAAACAGCAGCTTAGGCAACATGAGCTGACAGAGGAACATGTCCCACATGAAGGAACAATAAAATCTCAGGAGAAGAACCAAGTGAGGTAGAGACAGGCAACCTGTCCAATAAAGAGTTCAAGGTAATGATCATTAAGATGATCAAAGAACTCAGGAAAAGAGTGGATAGTAAACAGAGTGAGAAGCTAGAAGTTTTTAACAGAGTTAGAAAATATATAAAGAAGAACTAAAGAGAGATGAAGAATATAATAATTGAAACGAAAAATACACTAGATGGTATCAACAGTACATTAAATTATACTGAGGAATGAATCAGTGAGCTGGGCAAAAATGGAAATCACTGAAGCTGAACAGGAAAAAAAAAAAAAAAAAAGGACAAAAATCAATGAGGACAGTTTAAGAGACCTCTGGGACAACATCAAGCACACTAACACTCATATCATAAGAGCCTGAAAGAGGAGAGAGAAAGAACGGGGCAGAGAACATATCTGAAGACATAATACCTGAAAACTTCCCTAACCAAGGAAAGGAAACAGACATCCAGATTTAGGAAGCACGGTGTCCCAAACAGGATCAGCCCAAAGAAGACCACACCAAGACACACTGTAATTAAAGTGGTAAAATTTTTTTTAAAGAGAAAATATTAAAAGGTCACAAGGGAGTGGCATGATATACTTAGAGTGATAAAATGGGGAAACGTACCACCTAGAAAACTGGACCCAGCATGGCTTTCATTCAGGTTTGATGGAGAGATATAAAGTTTTACATACAGGCAAAAGCTGAAGGAGTTTACCACCACCAAACCAGCTTTATGAGAAACGTTAAAGGGATTTCTAACTGAAAAACAAAAGGCCACAACCAGAAACATGAAAATTATAAAAGGAAAAAGCTCATCGGTAAAGGCAAATATACAGTAAAGGTAGTAAATCAATTATGTACAAAGCTGTGGTCCTAGTGTGATTAGATTGCCTAGTTTTCTGTGAGTATGGTTTCAGTGTGTCTGCCCTCTGATGCCCTCTTGCAACACCTACCGTCTTACTTGGGTTTCTCTTACCTTGGGCGTGGGTATCTCTTCAAGGTTGCTCCAGCAAAGCGCAGCCAATGCTCCTTACCTTGGACGAGGGGTATCTCCTCACCACCGCCCTTCCTGACCTTCAACGTGGGATAGCTCCTCTAGACGCTCCTGTGCCCTCGCAGCCAGGACGTGGGGTTGGTCCTCCCTGCCGCCGCCCCTGGCCTCAGGCGTGGGGGTGTGGGGTAGCTCCTCCCGCCCACAGCCCCTGGCCTCAGGCTTAGTGGGGTGGGGTAGCTCCTCCCGCCCGCTGCCCCTGGCCTCCGGCTTAAGGGCGTGGGGTATCTCCTCTCAGCCGCCCCGCCCCCCCCCCCCACCCCGACCTCAGACATGGGGTAGCTCCTCTCGGCTGTTCCTGCGCTGTCGCAGTCTGGCACTCTCGGCCGCGGCCCCTGACCTCAGACGTGGGGTAACTCCTCTCGGGCTGCGCTTAGCACACCCATCGCAGCCGCCTGCGCTGTAGTGCGCCCGTTGGCATCACTGACTCGATGGACATGAGTCTGAGTGAACTCCGGGAGTTGGTGATGGACAGGGAGGCCTGGCGTGCTGCGGTTCACGGGGTTGCAAAGAGTCGGACACGACTGAGCTACTGATCTGATCTGATCTGTACAAAGCTAGTGAGAAGGCCAAAAGGCAAAAATAGCAAAATCATCTATACCTACAATAACCAGCTAAGGGATACACAAAACAAAAAGATGTAAAATACGATGTCAAAAACAGTAATCATGAGGGGAGGAGAGTTTAAAAATTCAGGGATGTTAAAATGCATTTGAAATTCAGAGATCAGCATCTTAAAACAATCATAGGTAGATAGATAGATAGAACTCATGGTAACCACAAACCAAAAATCTATAAGAAATACACACACCAAAAAAAGAGAGATAGTGAGAAAGGAATCCAAAGAAAGAAAAGAAAGTTAGTCTCGCTCAGTTGTATCCGACTCATTGGGATCCCATAGATTGTAGCCTGCCCCACTACTCTGTCCATGGAATTCTCCAGGCAAGAGTACTGGAGGGGGTTGTCATTTCCTTCTCCAGGTGATCTTCCCTACCCTGGGTCTCCTGCATTGTAGGCAGATTCTTTATCAACTGAGCCACTAAGGAAGCCAAAGGAATCCAAACATAACACTAAAGATAGTCATCAATTCACAAGGAAAGAGAACAAAAGAAGAAAAACGCAACAAAAAAGAACCTACAGAAACAAGCCCAAAACAGTGAACAAAATGGCAATAAGAATATTACCTATCAATGACTTCTTTAAATGTAAATGGGCTAAATGCTGTAATCAAAAGACACAGATTGGCTGAATGAATACAAAAACGAGACCCATATATATGGTGGTTATAAGAGAATCACTTCAGATCTTAAGACACATACAGACTAAAAGTGAGGGAATGGAAAAAGGTATTCTATGCAAACGGAAGTCAAAAGAAAGCCAGGGTAGCAATATTTGTATCAGACAAAATAGACTTTAAAACAAAGACTGTAACAAGAGATAAAGAAGGACATTACATAATGATCCAAGGATCAATCTGAGAAAAAGATATAACAATTGTAAATATATATGCATCCAACACAGGAGCACATCAGAAAGAATAAAATCAGATCAGATCAGATTAGTCGCTCAGTCATGTCCGACTCTTTGCGACCCCATGAATTGCAGCACACCAGGCCTCCCTGTCCATCACCAACTCCCGGAGTTCACCGAGACTCACGTCCATCGAGTCAGCGATGCCATCCAGCCATCTCATCCTCTGTTGTCCCCTTCTCCTCCTGCCCCCAATCCCTCCCAGCATCAGAGTCTTTTCCAATGAGTCAACTCTTTGCATGAGGTGGCCAAAGTACTGGAGTTTCAGCTTTAGCATCATTCCTTCCAAAGAAATCCCAGGGCTGATCTCCTTCAGAATGGACTGGTTGGATGTCCTTGCAGTCCAAGGGACTCTCCCAAAAAAGATGTCCTTTTCATTATAGGGGACTGGAATGCAAAAGGAGGAAGTCAAGATACACCTGGAGTAACAGGCAAATTTGGCCTTGGAATACGGAATGAAGCAGGGCAAAGACTAATAGAGTTTTGCCCAAAAAATGCACTGGTACATAACAAACACCCTCTTCCAACAACACAAGAGAAGACTCTATACATGGACATCACCAGATGGTCAACACCGAAATCAGACTGATTATATTCTTTGCAGCCAAAGATGAAGAAGCTCTATACAGTCAGCAAAAACAAGACCAGGAGCTGACTGTGGCTCAGACCATGAACTCCTTATTGTCAAATTCAGACTTAAATTGAAGAAAGTAGGGAAAACCACTAGACCATTCAGGTATGACCTAAATCAAATCCCTTATGATTATACAGTGGAAGTGAGAAATAGATTTAAGGGCCTAGATCTGATAGAGTGCCTGATGAGCTATGGAATGAGGTTCATGACATTGTACAGGAGACAGGGATCAAGACCATTCCCATAGAAAAGAATAAAATACCTAGGAATAAATATAACTAAACGGAGAAGGCAATGGCACCCCACTCCAGTACTCTTGCCTGGAAAATCCCATGGATGGCGGAGCCTGGAAGGCTGCAGTCCATGGGGTCACTGAGGGTCGGACACGACTGAGCGACTTCACTTTCACTTTCCACTTTCATGCATTGGAGAAGGAAATGGCAACCCACTCCAGTGTTCTTGCCTGGAGAATCCAAAAACAAATGGAAGAATGTAACAAAACATAAACAGACTCACAGGTAATTGAGGGACGGCGGAGCCTGGTGGGCTGCCATCTGTGAGATCACACAGAGTCAGACATGACTGAAGCGACTTAGCAGCAAATATAACTAAAAAGGTAAAAGACACGTCTCTCATGTGTGCTTAGTCATGTCCAACTCTCGAGACTCCATAGACTGGAGTCTGCCAGACTCCTCTGTCCGTGGAATTTCCCAGGCAAGAATACTGGAGTGAGTTGCCATTTTCTCCTCCAGGGGATCTTCCTGACCCAGGGACTGAACCTGTGTCTCCTGCTTGGTAGGTGGATTCTCTACCACTGAGCCACCTGGGAAGTCCCAAAGGATATATACTCAGAAACTAAAAGACACTGTGGATAGAAACTGAAGACTACACAGACAGAAAGATGGGAATCCATCTTCATGGACTGGAAGAATGTTGTTAAAATGACCATATTACCCAAGGCAATTTACAGATTCAGTGCAATCTCTATCAAAATACCAAAGGCATTTTTCACAGAAGTGGAACAAATAATCTTAAAATTTATATAGAAACACAAAAGATACAGAATAGCCAAAATCATCTTGAGAAAGAAGAATAGAGCTGGAGGTACCACATTTCCTGACTTCAGACTGTATGATAATCAAAACAGTATGGTACAGACACAAGAAACAGACACACAGAGTAATGGATCAAAATAGAGACCCCAGAAATAACCCCCACACTTATGGTCAATTAATCTACAACAAAGGAGGCAAAAATATACAATGGGGAAAACACAGTGTCTTCAGTACTGGTGCTGGGGACACTGGAGAGCTACACGTGAAAGAATGAAAATATCGTCTCATACTATATACAAAAATAAACCCAAAATATATTAAAGACCTAAATGTAAGGCTGGGAACCATAAGACTCACAGAAGAAATCATCTGCAGAACACTCTTTGATACAAATCACAGCAAAAAAAACTTTGGGCCTGAGTCATAAGGCAAAAGAAATAAAAGGAAAAAATAAACAAATGGGATCTAATTAAACTTAAAAGCTTTTGCATAACACAGGAAACCTCAACAAAATACAAAGACGACCAATGGAAAGGAAAAAAATATTTGATGGGAGAAAACACTGGTCAAATGATAATGACCAATACGGGCTTAATATTCAGAATATATATGCAGCTCATACAATTCAATATAAAAAACAATTAAAAATGCACAGAAGACTTGAATAGACATTTTTCCAAAGAAGACATACAGATGTGCTGCTGTTGCTGCTAAGTCACGTCAGTCATGTCTGACTCTGTGCGATCCCATAGACAGCAGCCCACCAGTCTCCTCTGTCCCTGGGATTCTCCAGGCAAGAACACTGGAGTGGGTTGCCATTTCCTTCTCCAATGCATGAAAATGAAAAGGGAAGGTGAAGTCGCTCAGTCGTGTCTGACTCTTAGCGACCTCATGGACTACAGCCTACCAGGCTCCCCCGTCCCTGGGATTTTCCAGGCAAGAGTACTGGAGTGGGGTGCCATTGCCTTCTCCAAGTAGTAGCTCTACTTGGGCTAAACACTGTCAGGTGTCACTAGCAAGCCTGGTGGGATGGAGATTTCATGGGACCAGAGGAAACATCATGGTGTGACTGATGGGAAATTAATAGGTTTTGTGGATGTAAATTGTAGAGGCAAAAAAGAGAGGCATGGAACTGAGATCCTAGTAACCTTGACAGATCAGCCAGTGAGCACTTCACAAAAGTCCATGGCAGCTCTAAAGCTGGAGATGGACTACATTAAGACTGGTGGGGGGTTCTGCATGCCACCCTCGAAAATGCAGAACATCTAAATCTTCCTCATGCCACAAGCCTCAGCCTGGCTACCTTGACTTCAGCCTTGGCAGAGTAAGTGGAATGAGAATCAGGTTTGGGGCCAGGCAAACATGGTGGTTAGGCCAACCTCGAGGGCTGGATCAAGAGCCCATCATGGGCAAAGTCCTCATTCTACACAGACTGGACCATCTGATCTCCTGAGCACACACATACCCAACCCCATCTTCTACAAGGTAGCCAGAGAGATCTTTTTAAAACACATACCTGACAATTTCACTCCCTCCATAAAGCTCTTACGTGTCCCCCAAGGACCTCAGCCTGTTATTCAAGGCATTAGTCTGTCATCCAAGGCCTTTATGACCTGCTGCAGTACAATGAGAAATATAGTTGGTCTCTATCCTGGCTTCCTGGCACAGAGCAAGTGAAAACCACATAATTTCTTGAATGTGAAGGATGATATGAGCATCTTTTGTTACAATACTTGGTTTTTATATAGAACCCCTAAGACTTGAAATTTCCTAAGTGATAGGAGTGTCTTTTATTAATCATACCAAGCCCTTAGATCATACCTGATTGCTAGTAGGGTGACTTCGAGTAGGGCCCTAACACAGCTCAGGATGGCTAGGGCACCAGAAATACCAAGTGATTACAGGGATGGAACTTCCAGCCCTACTCACTGTCCTATAGGAAGGGGATGGAGTGGATGGGGGTTGGAGATTCAGCTGAATAACAATGAGACTTGATGAACTTCCTGGTGGGCAAACACACAGAGGTGCAGGGAGGTGGTACCCCCAGAGAGGTTACAGGGGTTTCACACACCACTCCACACCTTCACACCTTCACACCTTTCCCTATACATCTCTCCCCTTTGGCTGTTCCTGAGTTGTATATCCTGTAAGAAACTGATAAACCTAAGTAAAGTGTTTCCCTGAGTTCTTAAAGCCATTCTCGCAAACTACTGAACCCAAGGAAAGGATCATGGGAACTTTCTCTTTATAATCAAAGGGTAGTTTTGCAACTGATAACTAAAGTGGGGGGCAGTCTTACTGTGCTGTGCCTTTAAGCTATGGGATCTGTGCTAACTCTGGGGAGCTGAAGAATTGAACCAAGTTGTTGGATATCCACTTGATGTCTGGAGAGTTGGAGAATCAATTTTCGGTGTGGGAAACACTCCAGACCTGCATTCCAATCTTCTCAAATAGTACATGAGTCATTCACACTCAACTGTGCTCCCAATATTCCAAATTACCTGTGTTTCTGGAATTACCTTGGTCTCTTGACAGCTATACCACCATTGCACACGCAAGCTACTCTCTCTCCTGGAACATCACCCAACCATGTCCATCTTGCAAAATCTTAATTAAACTTTAAGCTCAATTCAAAGAGCACAGTGCAGGCGTTTCTAACTTCCTCACATTGGGTTAAATGCCCTTTCTCTGGGCACATGTGGCACAGAAAATATATTGTTCTGTGACCACTGTCCTGCCTCTCCTGATGGATTGTAGGCTCCTTAAGAGCAGGGAACTGGTTTTCTATATTATTTGTTTCAACATGTTGGGCCTGGAGGAGGCAACAGTAAGTATGGATGGACGGGTGCAAATGAGGTAAACAGATGACTAGATGGATGAATAAATAGAGTCTGTGAGAATAAATGGATGGGTAAATGGACATGAGGAAAAATAAGTGCGTGTGTGGGAGGTGGATCGATGACAGGAAGGTTAGATGGATGGATAGATGTCAAAGATTTCATTTAACTCATGAATACACGTCAATGATTTTATTTAACTCATTAACTAATGAGGGAACCAGTAAGACATGATACACAATTTAAAGTCAAGTCCAAAGTGCAGCCACAGCTACAGCTTTTAGCTCACCCACTCCCAACAAGATACCAACTGGCCTCACCTAAAGAAACTCACTTGCATCACATGGGCCACAATAGTTTTCATCACAATCAGTTTTCTACTATTTCCAAAATAACAAAGCAGCTCAGAGACCATGAAAACTACAAATTCCTACAGAAACATAACCATGTGACAAGTTAACACCCAAAAGTCAATGAGAAGGACATCTGGTAATCTTTTCTGCCTATTTCAAAGTGTCTCATCATCTTACCTGGCATGGCTTAACCAGGTGTGCATCTCTGGAAAACCACTTCATTTCAGAGGGCCTCAGTCTCCTCATCAGCAAAGTGGGATGAGAGCACAAACCCCTCCATGCTTTTAGCAGAGAACAGCTTCAGAAGGTCTTGCTCTAGGTTTAATAGGTATTTCTCCACCTTCTGAGCTTCCTCCCTCTATCTACTTCAGCACTGCCTCTGAGCCTATTGGCCTTAGGAGGGCCCTGCCACTGTCCCCACACTTCAACAAGCATGAACCAAGGCCTCTTACTTCATCTCTCCTTAACACTACCAAGACATGTTCAGGGGATGGATGGGTAGATGGACTGGAAGACAGGAGTTGGGAGAGGTGGAACAGTGAGAGGGCAGATGGGCAAACGAGTGCATCAACAGATGACTGCAGGATGGGAGAAAGAACACATGAATTCATGGGAGGATAGGTGAGTGGATGGATAGATGGATGAATCAATCAATTCTAATGCCTGTACATCTAAGTCTTTAGGGTATCCTTCCATCTGGACTCCTCTCAGAGTTCTGCTGCATGCCAGCAACTCCTGAAATTCAACATGTATAAAATCAAACTCATATTATTCTTCCCCAAACTTGATTCCCTTCCAGTGTTCCACTCCTCAGTGAATCTATGACCCTGCTGCACCAAACAGAAATCTAGGCATCATCCTGACTCCACCTGCTCCCTCAACCCCCACACCCAAGACATCACCAAGTCTTACTGATTTTACCTTCCACATCTATCTCCAACCCATCTCTCTCTCTCCACCTCCAGGGGCACCATCACTCCTCTCCTGGGCTAGTGTGATCACCACTTCCCAGCCTCCTTGCCGCCATTCTGTTGTGCCCCCAACCGTCTCAGCACTACCAGTAAAACTCTTTTCAAAACGCAGGTCTGATTATGCTACCACCACTCATCCAAGCAGAGACATCACTTCGCCGACAAAGGCCTGCCTAATCAAAGCTATGGTTTTTCCAGTAGTCATGTACATATGTGAGAGAGCTGGACCATAAAAAAGCCTGAGCACCAAAGATTGATGTTTTTGAATTGTGGCGCTAGAGAAGACTCTTGAGAATCCCTCAGACTGCAAGGAGACCAAAACAGTCAATCTTAAAGGAAATCAACCCTGAATATTCATTAAAGGACTGATGCTGAAGCTCCAATACTTTGCCCACCTGATGCAAAGAGCCAACTCACTGGAAAAGATCTTAATGCTGGAAAAGATTGAGGGCAGGAGCAGAAGGGCCCAACAGAGGATGAGACGGTTGGATGGCATCACCAACTCAATGGACATGAGTTTGAGCAAACTCCAGAAGGCAGGGAAAGACAGGGAAGGAAAGCCTGGCACGCTACAGTCCATGGGGTCGCAGAGTGTCAGACACGATTTAGTGACTGAACAACCACAACAATAAGTCCAATGTTGTTTAAAACACTCTTATGCCCTCCACAGCTCTCAAGATCAAAAGCAGTCCTGGCCCCAGCCCACTTCTCCTGTCTCCTGACAAGGTCAGACCTCCTATAACACTCACTCACATGCTTCCCAAACTTGTGGCATGTCTCATGGTGGCAAGTTTACATTTATCTGCCACTCCTTGGTTGATGTCTGACACCTCCTCTACACAGTGAGCCCCACAAAGGAGAGACCATGACTATTCTGGCTTTGTCTTGGGATCAAGCAGATCGTGTGTAAATCTGGGTTCTGCCTCTAATTAGCCATGTGACAATGAGCAAGTTATTCAGCCTCCATAAACTCCTTGCTGCACAAAGAAAAATGGAGAAAGTATCATCCCCTCTACAGGATACCATGAAGATGGAAATAAACAATGCACGTAGAGTGGTTGACAGAGGGTCTGGTCGCTGGGAGGACACATCATGACTGGTTGGAAACAGCGGCAGAAAGGTTTGCATACAGACCCTGCTCACCTCTCAACCAGCTGACCCTGAAATAAGCCCTGTCCCGAATACAGATCTTCAAGCAGGCCCAGAAGTAGGCTCCCCTAGATAGGCCTCTGGGGACCTCTCCCAGGGTCCTGAAAGGGTGGCCTCCCTGCTAACAGGGAACAGTGAGGGGCAGCCTGCCCCAGCCGTCCACCTGGAGAAAGGCGTAGGGGCCGGAAGGGTTTAGGAACCCTGAGGCCAGCCCTCTTAATAGGTCCATTTCATCAAGTCCCCTCCTCCCTCAAGAGTCACAGTGGCTCCCCGCTGCCTAGAGCATCAGAGGCAGCCTCCTTTACCTGGAATCTCATCTCCATTCTCCATCTGCCACCTGGCTCCCCAGAGCCCACCCTTCATCCAGAAAGACCTCCTCACCAAGCCTCCATACCCCTTCCCGACTGCAGGCCCTGCCACCCCGCATTCTGGAAAGCCTTCAGTCTTCAGGTGTTCCTCTCTAAATCCTTCCCCACCCCTCATACTCTGTCTTTCAGAAAGCCCTCTAAGACTCACCCAGCCCACACTAACTTCCTTCTCTTCTGAGGGCCTTGGGTCTGAAATCTCCAAAGAAAGGCTAAGCTCTGATGTAAAACAGACCCATCTGGATACAGTTGCAAGCTTACTACTGTTTGCATTTCTTAAAAAATAAAATCATGACTGTTATACAAATATGAAATGAACTGCACCCGTCAAAGATTTCATTTTTAACTCATTAATTAACGAGGGAAAAATAAGACATTTTACACAATTTAAAGGAAAATCTGAAGCACAGCCACAAGCATCGCTCTTAGCCTCCTCTCACAAGATCTCCATTGACCTCACCTGATAAAATGTATTTGCATCTCAAAAGACAGCAACAGTTTCCCATCAGAGTCAGGTTCCTATAACTTCCAAAGTAATTAAACAGCTCAGAGACCATGAAAGCTACAAATTCCTATTGCTGTTTGTTGTTCTTTAGTTGCTAAGTCTTCGTGTTCCCATGGACTAGCCCACCAGGCTCCTCTGTCCATGGGATTTTCCAGACAAGAATATAGGAGCAGGTGGCTATTTCCTTCTCCAGGGGACCTTCCCAAGCCAGGGATCAAACCCACGTTTCCCCCTCGGCAGGCGGATTCTTCACCGCTGAGCCACCAGGGAAGCCCTAGAGAAACAGACAATCATGTGCCAGGTAACACCTAAGAGTCAATTAGAAGGACACCTGGTGATCTTTTCTGCTGTTTTAAAGTGTCTCATCATCTTACCTGGCACGGCTTAACCAAGTGTGCATCTCTGGAAAATCACTTACATTTGGTGGTTCTCAGTCTCCTCACCCGTAAAGTGGAGTGTGAGCACAAAACCCTCCATTCTCTCAGCAGAGAGCAGCTCCAGGAAGCGCTACCTAGGGCTCCACAGGTGTTTCTGTGCCCGGCCCCGCCCCAGCTTCCACCCTCTGCTTTAGCACTTCTGAGCTAGTCAGCCTTGGGGGCGCTGCACTCCTGGGCGCCACACCCCACCAAGCAAGAACCAAGCCCTCTTCTTTTCCTTCATCTCCCTTAACATGTTCAAGGAGACTATGAGCAAAATCAGAGGGAGAGAAAAAGGTCTTTTTAAAGCTGGTGGCGGAGAAGGCAATGGCACCCCACTCCAGTACTCTTGCCTGGAAAATCCCATGGATGGAGGAGCCTGGAAGGCTGCAGGCCACGGGGTCGCTGAGGGTCGGACACGACTGAGCGACTTCCCTTTCACTTTTCACTTTCATGCATTGGAGAAGGAAATGGCAACCCACTCCAGTGTTCTTGCCTGGAGAATCCCAGAGATGGGGGAGCCTGGTGGGCTGCTGTCTATGGGGTCGCACAGAGTCAGACACGACTGAAGTGACTTAGCACTTAGCAAAGCTGGTGGCAGGGGTGGAGGGGGAGGGGGCTGCTTCCCTAGTGGCTCAGTAGTAAAGAATCTGCCTGCCAATGCAAGAAACACGGGTTCCATCCATGATCCAGGAAGATTCCACATGCCTCGAAGCAACTAAGCCTGTGTGCCACAACTACTGAGCCTGTGACTTCGGGAGTTGGTGATGGACAGGGAAGCCTGGTGTGCTGCAGTCCATAGGGTTGCAAAGAGTTGGACGTGACTGAGGGGCTGAACTAAACTGACCCTTAGTATTAAATATCAGAAGACTCCTCCCAACATTAGAATTGGTAAGTTGACCAAACCTCGGAGTGACAAGGATAAGAGAACACACTCTAAGGCAGGTCCCCACAGCCTGGCACTGGACTCTTGGGGCACCTCACTGTCCTGAGATGGAACTACATGACCCCTCCCAGCTCCTTCCTCCAACCTCGCTACTCTCCCTTTGGTGTAACAGACACTGAACATCAGTGTGCTTCCCTGGTGTCCAGAAGATGTCCCTCCTATGACTCTGACCCCATACAGAAGAAAGCCTCAATAATATATGGACATACCCACTGAAGTCAAGAATAATCACAGACCCGCACAAACTTACCCACGAGGATGTTCACTGTGGTGTTGCGTGAAAGTGTGAAAATCTCAAAACTGAACACCCAGCAGTAGAGAACTGATTAAATACTGGATTGGTATTTCCGTAACATCTTATAGGAAAACTCAAGTGAAACTTTTGGACAACCCAATAAAATACAGTAAAGCCATCTGACACAGTGCTAGGCAGCCATGAAAACCGTGATGTAGGAGAAGAGGGTGAGCAAGCTCACTCCATTAAGGACACTTGTAGAGTTGTGAGATTAAAAAGGAAAAAAAAGAAACCTCAACATTAATAGTGATCAGTATTTGTGTTCTTTTTTCACTTTTTCAACTAATATGTGTGTGGATAGATACATAGGCAGATCAACATAAGCCTGAAGCTAAACCCCAACACCACACGCCCAGTGGAAACCATTTTGCATTTCAGTGCAAAGAACAAGTCAGATCTGTCAGCTCAGCAACGTTCAAATGGGGTGGAAGGGGGTGAACTCTTTTTCAGCTAGGGCCTTCCACAAGGACCCCACAAAATACACATATACACAGTCTTGCCAATGGGAGAAAGAAATGGCAACCCACTCCAGTATTCTTGCCTAGAGAATCCCGTGGACAGAGGAGCCTGGTGGGCTGCTGTCCAAAGGGTCACACAGAGTCAGAAACAACTGAAGTGACTTAGCATGCATGCATGCATTGGAAAAGGAAATGGCAACCCACTCCAGTGTTCTTGCCTGGAGAATCCCAGGGACGGGGGAGCCTGGTGGGCTGCCGTCTGTGGGGTCCCACAGAGCCGGACACGACTGAAGCGACTTAGCAGCAGCAGCAGCAACAGCACAGTCTCACCAAAGGGGACAGATTAAAGGTAAAACCACTCAACAACCAGAATATCCATCCTGCACAGATCAGCAGGTGTCTGCTCAAGAAGGTCAAGGTCACCTTTAGCAGAGTGGTGCAGGGGGCAGAGCCCTGGCCTGGGAGCCCTAGAACCACCAACCCTAGCTGGTCTGTCCCCTCCTTTCTCTAGTCCTTTAATTGTTCATCCATAAAATAAATGTGTGAAGTTGGACAAAAGACCTCTCAGGTTCCATTTGTTAGGACTGGGAGATGTTTCCCTATATTCTGGCCCCATCCCCGACACAGTTCATGTGCCCCACCCCCCCCAACAGTTCTGGATGGAGGTGGAATCCTCCAGCCGGGGTCCCTTCATCTCCTTCAGTCTAGGGTGATAAGGTAGACAGTGCAGGAGGCAGAGCCCAGAATAAACTGCTAGCAAAGAGAGCTGGGAAGAGCCTCACTCACCAAGCAAGGCTCTAGACCATGCAGGTCCGCCTCCACCCAGGGAAGCCCAAGATATGGTGATTGGCAGAGCTGGGGTGGAGGGAGGTTTGTTTTCTCAACCAGAGCCTGCTCTGCCCCTACCCTCCACTCAGTGCCAATGGCTGCCTGGCCTCTCCTCCACCCCATCCCTCTGGCTCCTCTCCTTCTCCACCTTTTATCATCAACATGTGCAGCTCCTTATCCTCATGTTTTATATTTGGTAACATGACCATCAAGGAAATGGGGGTTAGGAGAACTGTCAATAAAGTATTTCATCAATTAATTCATCAAATTTAGAGTGCATGCTCTGGGCAGGCCCCCAGGGGTCTCCCTCTAAGGCTCCCAGTTAACTGTGTGAGTGCTGTAACTTCAGTTATGTCCAACGCTTTGCGACCCCACTGACTGTAGCCCACCAGGCTTTTTTGTCCATGGGATTCTACAGGCAAGAATACTGGGCTGCCATGCCCTCCTCCAGGGGATCTTCCCGACCCAAGAATCGAACCCGTATCTCCTGCATCTCCTGCACTGCAGGCAGGTTCTTTACCCACTGAACCACCTGGGAAGCCCTCCCAGCTAAGTAGAGATTAAATGATTCCACAAATAACTGGCAAGCACCAAGACTAGCAGGGGTGCAATAATCAGGAGAGGAGGTCTGGGGACGCGGCTGGTCCACGGCCCCTAAGTAGAGTTGGGACAGAGCAGGAAAGCCAGGAGCCTCTCCCTGAGTCAGGCACCAGGGTCGGGGTCAAGCTCTATGCCTAAGGTTTGGGTATGGCGGGGTGAGAGGGCACAGGATTGGGCGAGGGGAATAGGAAATAGGCAAGCTGGTCACTCAGGAGAGGAACGCTTCAGCCAGGCCTAACAGACATTCCGGAACACCCAAGAATCACCGGCGGGCAATTGGGAGCAGGAGGCTCTGCCAGGCTTGTCTGCTTCGCCCAGTGGCCATGACAGGGGTCCCCTTGCCCGGTGCCCAGGCTGGCCTCTGAAAAACCTGTCTGGATGTTCCTCCCTGCTCATATTGGCTGTCTACTCTCTTTTGCAGGTTTGTATGTCTGCGCCTCTGCTCCCGCCTGTCTGTATGTCACACTCTACACATGCCTGTCCGTCTGTTCTCACACGTCTGGCTGGCGCGCTGGCCTCCCAGCTTCTCTCGGCCTCCTGGCCGTGCGCCCCGCCTGCCGCTGTGTGGGTGTCGGGCTGGCAGTGCGCAGAGGGGCGCGGCTCGGCCCTCCCCCTCCGCCGCTTCCCCCCAGCTCGGGAATGACCCGGGCGGCGGCCCGGCGCTGCTGAGGCTCCGGAGTCGCGGCGCAGGACAGCGGGAGCGGGCGGCCGTGGCGTGGGCGGCTGCGCGGGGCCGGCGGAGGGCCGGGCGGGGCTGCGGCAGGGCAGGGCCGGCACCGGGAAACTGCTGCCGCCGCCGCCTCGGCCGGGGATCGCGGGCCCCTGGTCGGCTCGGCCGGGCCCCGCCCCGCCCCGCCCCTGCACGCCGAGCAGGCCGTGGCGGAAAGGCGCGCCCCCCGCGACGCCCGAGCCCGAGCGCAGCGGCATCCGAGCGGGAACCAGAACGCTAGCGGGAGCGGAGCCAGAGCGGGAACCCGAGCTGGAGCCGAAGCTGGAGCCGGCAGTGCGGCGCACCGAGCGGAGCGAGGCAGCCAAGCCGAGTAAGGGGCGTGGGGCCGGGGGCGGCGCTGGGGAGGGGCGGGGAGGGGGTCCCGGCCCCCTCCCCCGCGCTCTGCGGCGGCCCCAGCGCACGCACACATTCCGGGGGCGCTCAACGCTGTCCCGGGGCGGAACGGCAGCGCGCTTCGAACGGGATCCCCGCTCTCCTGCGGATCCCTACCCCGACCCCCGCGCCCCCGGGCGGGCCACCGGGACACGCGCGGACCGTGGCTGCCCCTAAACATGCCATCGGGCCCCGGGATGGAGAGCACTCCCCGATTCTTGCCTGACTGGAGTCCCACACGAACATCCACCCTATGTAGGGGGCATGTCCACGACCCCGCGCTCTTGGTTTCCCAGATCCCTAAACAACCCATCCAAGAAGGGGGAACCAGGACGCACTTATGGCTGGGGTGGAAGAGGAAAGGGGCCCCGGACTTGAAGAGTTTGAAGCTAGAAGCCAGCCTCCACCCTCGAGCAGGGAAGTTTGACCCTCCAACGGGCGGGTCACCAGAGCCATGCCCCCGCTTCAGTGCCTGCCTGCCGCGCTGGTCTATCTCAGTACCATCGGTGGGAGAGGAGGTGTCCACACTGCACCTTCTCCAGCTCTGGGTCAGACTTTCCCTTGCGCTGTAAGTGAGGCTGATTCCGAGGCGGCTGCTCTGGCCGGCTGCGCAGCGCCGAGCGGTATAGCCGCCCCTCCCCACGCGCCCTCGGAAGTTGGTTAGTGCCCATTCGCTCCACGGCTGACTCGCACAGCCGTTCCCCTCTCCCCATCGGCCAGGTGGTCCTGAGGCTGGCTCGAAGAGGATCCAGGGCTGCCCTCCTGATCCCTCGCGCCGTGCCGGGTGGGGGGGGGGGGGGGGGCGGGGCGGGGGGAGATAGCCAGGCCAGGCTGGGAAGGGGAGGGCACGAGTGACAGGTGTCAGCCGCGGAGGCTCCAGAAGCTTGGTCCTTGGTCTTGATTTCACACAGTCCCACAGGCGCCTGCCTTTGAGCAAGCCCCTCCTGACTCTCCTCAAACATCCTGACTGCTCACTGGAACAAGTGGCTTCACGTCTTTGTGCCTCAGTTGCTCTACTGACATGTAGGTAGGATTCTGTTGTGAGCAACGTGTTAAAGGGCTTCCGAACCAGAGGGTGGGCTTGGCTGACTTTCTAGCTGTGTGGCGTTAGGCGAGATGCTTAACCTCTCTGAGCCTCAGTTTCCCTATCTGAAACATGGGGAAGGTGGGTGGGTTGGAGGGAATAAATGAGGCAATGCCTGGGGACGGGGGCAGGACTAGCCTGGTGCTTGGCACACAGCTAGCACTCAGTTCAGGCTAACTACAGGTGACATTCTGTGAAGTGTCCAGCCCTAGTGGATGCTAAGGCAGAGCAAGGTCCTCTGAGGTGGGAGGGACACCACCCCTTCTCAACCCCATTCTGAGGAAGTCCTGAATCCCCTAAGGCCTTCTTGACATATACTGCAATGGCAGAACCCTCTCCTTAGGGCCAGCCCTTTCTCACTGTTGCCTCCTCCCTGGGCATTCTGCTTCCCAGGCGCTGGCCTCCTCCTACCTATCATCTCCATCCCCGTTGAGAAAGACTATCTAACCCACTCTTTCTTTGGCCCTAGATTGATGTCTGTTCCCCAGGCAGAGGGCTCCCCATGTCCTTCTCACACTCTGTGCAAGGGAATTCACACCTCCTTCCACTCCTGGGTTTGGGCCTAGGGAAGACTGCTTTCCCTAAGGAGCAATCAGACAGTCAGGTGGCTTGGATGTTCCAGTGGTGACAGTTCAGACAGGCAGCGAAAAGCAGCAGAGGGAGCAGCTACTAGGGCAAGGAGACAGCGCAAAGTCGGAGGGGGTCCCAACCCTGAAGCTGTGTGGACTGTATGTTCATCCAGGCGACTGAGCCACGAGGCACCAGAAATGATGAGCCTTGGGGAGGAAGTGGGGCCCGTGAATGACTTTGAGCGGTTAGAAGTTCAGAGCTGGAAGGTCCCCAGGAAGAGATCTGCCCAGTCTGTGCAGTGGAGGCTTCAGATCCAGAGCAGAAGCCAGGAGGCCCAGGAGCTAGGGGAGAATGCTGGAATCCTTGGAGTGGCATGGCAGCTTAATGGTGCCCCAGGTGTTGGGAAGAAAACAAATTCCACCACTTGTGGACACCTGTATTAGTCCTACTCACCTGTGCCTCAGCTGCCACAACAGAAGGGAATGTTGGGGGTTGCAGGGCAGTCTATCCACATGTTGCCTGGTGGGACACACAGAATGGGCTGCCTCCTTGAAGCTCTTTCTACACAGACACCCCCTCTGTCCTCTTCTTCCTCTGCAGCTACTCCCCTCCCCCATTCACCCACCAGGGTGTCCCACCCTTGCATTTTCCATAACTCTCACCTCTTCTTCCCAAAGGAGTTAATCAGAAACTAATTAGGAGGTTTGTGTCTCCTAGTTCACACAGTATTTGGAACACAGCCAGGCATCAACGTGATGGGGATACAGGCACCTCCTTCAGTCTTGGAGAATCATTAGTTAGACACATTCAGACGCCTATTACCTGAAGCCTGTGCCCTGGAAGTGCTCAGAGCACAAGGTGTGGGAAGGTGGCAGTCGGCTCTCAGCTTCCTAAAAGGAGAGGGCTTTCACCCTCCTGAAGCTTCCTGGAAACCATGCGGGCTTCTGAAGCCCACTGGCACAAAGAATTGTGTCTGAGAGCACAGCTTCTTGTAGCTGGACTACATGGGTTTATGGCACGGGATTCTAGGCAGGAGATTCACCCTTCAGAGCCTCCACTTCTCTTGAAAATGGGAACAAATACTCCACACCTCCCAGTATAGTTGTGAGGACTGAAGAAAAATATACAGGAATCACACAGCAGTGTCGAACAGACCCCTTGCAATGGCCTTGCTATGTCCGCATTAAGAACATGCATTGAACACATGCTGTTTCCCAAGCATAAGTATTTTCTCTTTGGATTCTGACAACAGCCCTCTGATCTAGGTACTATAATTGTCCCTATTTTACAGATGAGAACACTGAGGCTTAGAAAGGCTAAGAACTAACTTTGCTAGGTATAGGAAACGTAAAACATCACTATGACTCATCATAATTTTATGAGTTTGTAAAATTGATAATTAGCACACTGTATTTTAGATAATATGTAATTAGTTACTGGAATGTTTCCTCCATGGGTATCTCCAATCATTGGACATCTGTGTTAATTGCCCATGGGCAATTTTTTGAGACACCTTCATGTTTTTCTATTCAAACAGTATCAAACTGATTTAAAAGAGCAGCTTCCCCCACTTATTCCCTATCCTTCCTCTCCATTTTTCTCCATAGCCCTATCACCCCCAACATTTATATATCTTATTCATCTGTTTATTGTCTGCCCTCATCCATATAATGTAAACTCCCCAAAGGCAGGGACTTTTAACCATTTTGCTAACTCTCATATCCCCAGAGACAAAAGCAACAACCACCACTTCATATGCTTTGCAAATTATAAAGTGTTTTACAAACATAAGGTCCATTATTGTTATTATTTTTGCCAAGTGTATAGCTTGCCTGAAAATAAAACCTTAAGGTTCATGGCAGAAACTCCCCTCAAAATTATGGCAAATAGGACCTGCTCAAGTGCCAGGGAAAATGTGATGAAGGTTAAAACCAGTTGGAGATTACTTTCCTAACATGTTAATAAAGCTCCTTATCAGTAAGTTGAAAGACAAGTTAATTTTTGTTAATCTTTGCAACAACAAATGGTAGGCTCAAAGGCAATTAAATTAGCATTTAAAATTTCCAATGAGTTAACTATCACTGATTTATTCACTTACTCTTTATTTTGTTATGGAAAATCATTTGTAAAAAACAAAAGAACATAACAAGCCTCCTCAATCCCACCACTGCCCAGAGTGTGGGTACCCACATAACTGGATACTTCAGTCTATTTCCTTTTCATCTTTTTCTGTGTGTGAATATTTTCTCTCATTTTTTTCCTTAGAAAATAAGGGATCATGTTGTCAGCAGAGTTATATAACCAGCTTACTTGGTGACATCCCCCCACCATTGACATTAAAGTGAAAGTCTTTATATTATTAAAATTTCTTTAAAACATTACTCTATGGCTATATAATATTCCATTATAAGCATATGCCAAAATTTTCTCAGCCTGTCCTCTGTTATTGGACACTGGGGTCGCTGCTGTAATAATGTTTTTCTATATCCTTACTGGTGTTGTCTAGGCCTTGAATGAGTCTTCTCTACATCCTTGGTCATGACCTACTTGCTGGTTTGCAAATGGACTGGTTTACGTAGTTAGTAAATCCATTCTTAGAGGTTGGGCGCTGGTGGCAGTGGGGATGGCAACTGATCCAACAGAGCGCTGCTCCAGGTAAACTAAGGCAACATGGAGACCCAGGAAGCTCCAGGCATTTCCTGACCAACCCAGGATAGCACACATGTGGCCAGATGCTCTATGGGGGCAGAAGGCCTCTTTGCTGCCACGGCTGCCAAACAGCCTGGATCCCTTTCCTAAAATCAGTACCAAGTGACTTGCTTGCAAATCTGTGTGTCCTCTGCCAGCCTCTCTGCTATCATCCTCTCACTCTTTTTGTCCTCCGCTCCTGAGTTCATCTGTGTCTTCATTTGATCACATGACAAATGTTTACAGGCACACCTTGTTTTATGGCTCTTCACAGATATTGCTTATTTTTACCAACTGAAGGTTTGGGACAGTCTTGAACCAAACAAGTCTGTCAGTGCCATTTTTCCAACTGCATTCGCTCACTTCATGTCTCTTGTGTCACATTTTGGTAATTCTCACATTTCAAAAATTTTTTCTTGTTGTTATATTTGCTATAGTGACCTGTAATCAGTGGTTTTTGATGTTGCTATTGCAATAAGGGGCTTCCCAGGTGGCGCAGTGGTAAAGAATCTGCCAGCCAACGCAGGAGACACAAGGGACATGGATTCGATCTCTGGGTGGGGAAGATGCCCTGGAGGAGGAAATGGCAACCCACTCCAGTATTCTTGCCTGGAAGATTCCATAGACAAAGGAGCCTGGCGAGCTACAATCCCTGTTGCAAACAGTCAGACAGCACTGAGTGAGCATACATCACAGTAAGATTACCATTCACTGAAGGCTCAAAGGATGATTACCATTGTTTAGCAATAATGTATTTTTAAAGTAAGGTATGTACACTGTATTTTACACAAACGGCTACTGCAAACTTCATAGAGTGCAGGATAATTTAAACCTAATTTTGATATGCACTGGGACACCAAAAAAAAAACCTGAATGACTCGCTTTACTGTGGTGGTCTGGAATCTCGCGGACCACCAAACCACAGTTAGCTCTGAGGTATTACCTGTAATGACATCTATCTGCACTTGCCATGGGATTTTTTTTTTTCGCCATTAGAGGGACCATCAGCTGGTTCTCACACTTCAAGACCAGCCTCCCTCATTTCTGAGACTCCTTTCTGTGTAAAATGGGGATTTGTTTTGAGATCCAGTGGTTTGAGCACGCATCGCAAAGACGTGGCCCATCCCCCACGCCAGCCACTGTGCGGCCCTGCCCACTTCACCACGGACCCTGGTGAAACGCAACCCTCCAGTATGGCTGCCTCTGCTGCGCATGCGCGAACCATCCTGTCTCGCGCAGTTACCCGGCTGCTTCTGCCCGGGATACGGAGCCAGTCCCCTTAACCACAGGCTCACTGATCGAGATCGGAGTGTCACGGTGAGCCACGGAGCGGAGGGATTCTGGGAGCAGGGACGCGAAGCGAAGTGGGAGTGACGTGGACTTGCCGCCCACCATTCGGCCACTTCAGAACCTGGAAAACTGCAGTCTGCCGGCCGCCCGCCTGCCCGCAATCCAGTCGGAGATGAGTCACAGGCAGGGATGCGCCTCGCCTCAGATGCTGGGCGCTGAGTGAGACGGGCGAGAGGGAAGACGTGACCTGGGTGTCAGATCTGTGGTGTGGGGTGTCCCTGGCAGTAACCGCGAGGTAACAAGGTCCCTCTCTGCATTTTTCTCTCTCCATCTCTTCTCTGTGACTTTGGGTGGGTTATGTCACGAGCCTATGAGTTTTTCTTATTTGCAATATGAAAATGTTACCTACTTCAGGAGACCTGTTGCTGTAATTTCGGTTATATTAACTGGCACATGGAGGCGCCTAGCGAACATGAGCCACCCTGAAAGCTGGAGTGCCCAGATTATCTCCATTTAGGGAAATGTCTACTTGACCGGTGGCCAAACCTGCTAGCCCCTTGCCAATCTCCACCACCCACCCAAACTGACCATGGAAAACCATATGTAATGCAGGGATTCCTTGTGGCCCCTGCCCTGGGAGTTCATCTCCCACCTCCCTGTGCCCTGCGAAAACCCATCTTAATCTCAGAGTCACAATGCCCAGTGAGAGGAAAGAGGGGGTACAGGGGGCCTCTAATAGAAGTGTGACCTTGGGGACGATTTCTTGAAGCATTGGGGGTGGTCAGCACCCTTTGTGACATCATACAGGATAGCCATATAGGATGTATACATTCATTGTGCATTTACTAACTGCCTACTGTATGCCAGCTCACTAGAAAGGGAAATGGAGGCTGCACCTGTGGAGGTTGGGGCAGAAGCTTGGGCATTTTCCCGAGGGTACTGGGAGCTACCAAAGACATTTCAGCAAATGACCTGATCCATTCTGCCTCTCTGGAAGTGGCACAAGAGATGACCTGTCAGAGCACTGTATCCTCCTCCCAGCTCACACGCAGCCACAGTGCACACCCACAGAAACGAACACAGACACACGTACACACATGTATTTTTAGAAAGCACAGATCCCATGCCCTGAGATGCTCTGTGAATTTTCTGGTGTGAAATCACAGTTCCCCAAGCAGCCTGCCATGCCAGTTCTAGAGGCCTGGGGAGATCACACCTACCTTCACTTCCCCCATCAGAACTCTTGACTTGGTTTCTATGGGGACTGGGAGTGGGTGTCAGGCCAGCATGGGGTTCACACCAGGACAGGCCGAGCTGGAAGAAGTCACCTGGAGAGGGATTCTGAGGTCAGCAGCAGTGATGGCCACTCCCTCCCACCCGCCTCAGGCAGCAGAATGAACATTTTGCAGCCACATACCTCATGCCAGGGACTGTCTGTACATAAACCCAGTCCTCACGGCAGGTAAAGTGTTCTTACTCTGCTTTCCCCAGGAAGACACTGAAGTTCAGAGAGGTGAAGTGCTTTGCCCAAAGCTACACTGCCAGGAAGTGGGAGAGTCAATATTAGCACTCAGGAACTGGATTTCTGAGCTTGGGCTCTCCAAAGATAGGTGTTTGTTTACTAAGTAAAAAAATGAATTCTTAGTATAGTTTGGCCAACTGGCTCCATCAAAACATGGGACCCATTTAGAGGATATACACATATATATAATAAAAAGGATCCCTGGAGAAGACAAAAGTGGGAACCTTTGGAACTGCCTCTTACGGAAAAGCTCTGTCCACAATGATATCATCCCCGGGATCAGGGAAGCCTGCTCCCCCTGGGATGTAGAGGGGCCAGGAACTCTGCCCATTGGCTTGCGACCGGCAGCTTCCCCTGCAAGTGCCTGCTGGGCTCCACATCCATCCAAAGGCACGGTTTGGTTTCTCCCAAGTCGAGTGACCACACTCCCTAGGAAATAAAAACTCCCTAATATTCCCATGGCCTCCTATCACTTGGGGACCTACCAGGACAGACTGAATCAGCTCAGATCTCCAGCAGCATGAGAGGATGAATTACTGTCTGAAAATGTTTCCTCCATTGCAAACAGGTACTAGAGTGACGTGGCAGTCCTTTACTGCACAGACATCTTGACACCTGGATATTCACATAGGGGTGTGTTTGTGTGTGTGGGGGGTGGTGTTGGTAAAGAGAAAATTGTAATCTCTAGCTCTTTATTTCTGAATTGGTAATTTAATCTAGTAGGTACCTTCTAAGGAAGTGTGCTGGCTTACAGTGTGGGCTTTGGAGTCACACAAACCTGGGTTCCAGTCCCATCCTGTAATTAGAAGTTGTGTGACCCTGGAAAGCTTCATAACCTCCCTGAGCCTCAACTGCCTTATTTATAAAATGAGAATGAAAAAAGCATCTTTCTCTTAAAACTGTTGTGATGATAATGATGATAATAATAATGTTTGAGCTAAGCATCTATGAATACCCTTCCAGAGCCAGCTGTGGGACTTTGAACTAGTTTCTCGCTTTCTCCAGGTCTCACTTTCCCCTTCTGTGAAATGAGGACATTGAGCTGATCTGTAAGGGTCTTTTCAGCCCTAACAGTTACAGAATTCTCAGAGGTCAACCCAGGAGAGATATTCGCCCCCTTCCACAGACCACTGAGATGCCAGCACACATTTGTGCCACCTCTGCCCTGGAACCCTCATACTCCACAGCCCAGAGCCCCCCAGCACACTCCCGCCCCCATGGACTAGGACTATCAAAGTCACGATCCTCTCCCAAGAGGTTGACAGCCCAGGGTACACAAGCCCCCAGCCTGCAGGGTCAGCAGGTGCCATGTGGGCGCCCCCATCACCTGCCTGTTTGTGTCTCTGCAGGTGAGCGGAGGGTCCTTCTCTGCGAGAAGTCAGAGCTCTGCACGTGGGCAGGCTGGCTCCACTATTCTGCTCCAAGGATTACATGTCCTTCAAACGCCCCTGCCCCTGTAAGTCTCCTCCCCACCTCCTTCCATGGACCGGGGCCAGCATGGCAGAGTCAGGATGCAGAGAATGTTTTTAGGATGTTTGGCCAAAGAGCTCCAGGGGTCTGATTGGGGTTTGATGTGATATGACGGATGGGGGAGGGCAACACAGAAGACCCCTGACCATCTGCAAGAGATGTCTCACCTTGCCAGTCCCTCCATATCAGTACTTCCCAGAGTGTGGGTCAGGGTTCTTCCAAGGGATATTAATGAGGTTACTTTTTTTTTTAATTCCATAGTCAAATGAGTGTGGGAAATGCTGAGTGACACAAGTCAAGTCAGTTTTGCTGGACTCTTCAGAGCCTTTAAGGTGGTGCTGTGTAGTGAGGCTCCATAGGAAAGAGAAAGCCCAGGGGTCTACCCAAACTTATCTGACAACAAGGAATGTCTCATGAGATGGGTGCTTCACAGAACACACTCCTTGGGGTTCAGTGTCTGAGGAAACCCTTCCTAGAGCAGCCTCACCAGGCAGTCCCTTGTTTGCTATTAATAATTCATTTTTCCATCTAATGAAGCCACTAGATGATTTTGCCTGTAACATTCTTCTCATGGCTCCCTGATGCCCACGCATCTAGACGATGGACTCAATCAGGTATGCCCTGGGGCTCAAGGCTGCAGCCCCTGTGGCTTACTCCCCTACTCATCGTCAACCCTGCCTTCATGACTCATGCTGCCACCCTGACCCCAGAGTTGCCTCTCTCCCTGGCAGCCACCTGCTTCCTCCCATGATGTCCCCTCAGCCCCCTCCAAGCCACCTTCATTTGCTGCATTTTGGGAGGATGTGCATAACCTCCCCATCCCTTCTCCCTGGTGAGGTTGGGACTGTGAGTCTGTGTGAGATCGGGGCCCCCAGCTGAGGCTCCCTGTCTACCTGTCAACTTCCCTCACCCTGCTCACCAGTGTCTGTTCAAATCTGTACCACTGGTTACATGTCCTACATCCTAGGATTGGGGAACCTCTCCTGCAGAGAGTCAAATCGCCAACTGTCAACTCTGCGAGCATCAAGGGGCTGCTGTAGTGGAGGTAGGGAGAGCTGGCCTATCCTGTCCGGGAGCGACCATCACCAGGCGTGCCGGGGGAGTAAGGTGGCAGTGCGTTCATTGTGCAGGGATTGGTTTTCAGGAGGTAGGGGAGCGCAGCCTGGCTGCTGGCTGCCATGGGTACCGAGGAGGGCATAGGTCAAGAGCAATAAGCTTTCTGATACATAGGACAAGCTCAGTAAATTACTGTTACTGTTACCACCATGTCTGCTGTTGTGGAATGATCAGCTATCAAAGCCTCAGGCCAGGTGAGAAGGCTGCCATGGGAGCAGGTAAGAGCCCAGGGACACCTGCCCCACAGAGGGTCTGGGTGGTTGTGTTGTCACCCCCAGGAGCAGCTGGCAGTGCAGAAGGCTGGGGCTGCTGAGTGTGGAGGACTTTCCAGAACCTTCCGGGCTTGAGCCAGCCCTTTGGAGCCCTGCCGTCTGCACTAACAGGGGACATCACCCCAGGACAAGGCTCTGTGCAAGCAGCTCCTGAGGACTCCAAGGTGTGGTCACGGGTATCCTGGGCTGGTCAAGAGCAGTTACTGAGCTTCTCTGAATCCCCCTCTCTCCGCACAGGCTCAGTGCCTGGCATGCAGTAGGCACTCAGTAAATGTTTGCTGAATGAATAAATGCAGTCCAACACTGTGTATGAGGCCCTGGAGGGGGAGAAGCCGAAGCTCCTGACTCTGCCACCAGATTCTCTCCGTGGCTCTAGCCAGCCCATCCTCATCTCTAAAATGAAGCAGTTATCTGAGGCCAATGGGTTCCAGGAGCTCAGAGCAGCTGTGAGGCTCCTTGGAGGGTGAGAGGAGACCAGGTGGGCAGAATTCAGATGCCCCACCACCCTCTGCGTCAGCCAGAGCAGCTCTGCTTACATCTCTGGGTTGGGGGTCTGTTCAGATTTCACTTAAAGAAAGAGGTCCCAGGCAATGGTAGGCCAGGTCCCGTGAGGGTATCCAGGCCCCTCTTCCTCTATCATCTCTTCTCTGCAGGATTCTTCTCTTCTCCTCACAGTGTCCAGTCAGACTCTTTACCTTTTTTCTGAGCTAAGAAGTGCTCACCATCCTCCGTTTCAGCACCCCTAGTCTGCTTCAACCTGCCTCCTGCACCCTCACCCCAATATGACATCAGCAGCTGTGTCACTAAGTCCATCCCAGAGTTTTCAGTTCTCAACTGCATCTGACCCTGTTGGTCACATCAACCCTGCTGGTGGCTCCTCCACCGGGTTCTGGACTCTGAACCCTGGGGTTTTCCTCCAGCCCCTCTGGCTCTCTGGGCTCTGATCATCCATTCATGGTCTCCTTTGGTACAAGAGGAGGGTGCATTCTTCCCACATCTGCCTGGGGATGCTGGGTCCCCCAGGACTCCAACCCCACTGGCCTTCTCGCCCTGTACACCCCAAACCATTTCATCCTCACTCTTCTCTCAACTGCAGCCTATAGGCCAGCAGTTCCCATGACTCTCTTCCACTCTGGTTTCTGCCTGAGCTGATTCCTTCTGCCTTCCACTGCCTGGCTCCCCTGGGCAGCCCCACCTCCACTGCTCAAGTACAGCCCGTCCCACACTGAACTCCTTGCCCTCCCCTCCATGCCAGCTTGCTTGATTTTGCTGTCTTGGTTTAGGGTACCACCATCACCACCAGCCCTACACGTGACCCTCAGTTTCCCTCTAACACCTGCATCACTACCAGCTGCCCAGGGAGACCCTGGGGTCTCCAAAGTAGGTCAACAGATCTCTCTCCTGACTTCCCCCCTAGTCCAACCCCCTCCTCAGACCCCATCCTGGAAATTGCTGCCTCAGTAGATATTCATGGAACCAGACAAGCGAACAAACAGAGTGAAGCGGACTCCTCATGGTTGGCCTCCTGGGCTTACAGACCAGAGGCCCTCAGGTGGTTTTCAGGAGGGATGCAGAACCACAAGAGCCCCTGATGCCCTGATTCACCTGGCCTGGGAACACTGAGGGGCAAGCCCGGAAGTCAGGCTTCATCATCCGGCCACAGACACACAACCTCTCTTTTAGCACCTCCTCTCCTGCTCTGTGAATTTAGACGCCTAACAGGGAATCGCTTGAACCGTCTTGGCTCACAAAATTATCTTGCTTGGTACATGTGAAGATGCCAAAGCCCATTAAAATCTGGAAAACTTAGGACAGGAACCATAGCTTGTTCCTATTTGGGTTTCCACACCCCTACATCCTGCCAATTGAGAGGGGCAAAGAGGAAAGTCACCAGAAGGAAAAACAAGCACCAAAGTTTCCCTAGCAAGACCTGGCTGCTAGGAGTTAAGAGTTCAGGGAAGTCAGGGAGAGTCAACAGGGAATGTGAACCTGGGGCAGGGCAGTGGGCACAGGTCTGGCTGGCATCCACAGCGCTGGACACCGCGTGAAGTGGGACCATCCACTGGCCTCTCAGGAGCTGGGCAGCCCTGGATCAGACCAGGCGGGGCCAACTTCTCCCAGGCCCTGCCCACATCCTGGGCTCCCCCAACCCCTGTTACATCGCAAGGATCTTAGCTCATCTCAGCCTCTCACAGAGACAGCCCCAACAAACCTCCATGTCCCTCCCTCTCAGTTAGGCAGATGGAAAAACTAAGGCAGGGAGAGGAGGCAAGAACAGGAGAGGGGAAGCCCTGAGGGATTTGGCTACAAGGCTGCAGGAGGGAAATCTGGTCTCTTCCCTGCAAGTGCAGGCCTGTGAGCCATTTCCAGCCTTAAGCACTGAGTAAGAAGGACCAGCCCGGCTCCTCGGAGAGGCTGGACGCGTGGGAGCCTCCTCCATCTGGCCCCAGCTGGGAAGGGCAGCCCAGGATTCCCCCAGGATCCAGGCTTCAAGAACAGATGCTTCGTAACTACTTCTTCACCATGAGCACATCGCAGCTCCACAGAGCTTCCTAGGCTGTGAAGTGGGGGTGGCCTCAAGGGACAGACCTTGGGGAGGAGGGGCTTTGGGGCCCCAGCGGAGACTGAGCATGCAGCGAAGCAGGGCTAAGAGTAGAGGGCAGCAACCACTGGTCCACCGGGGAATTGGATAGGGCTTGTCTCTGCTAAGTTCACAGGCTGCCAGCAGGCCGGAAGGAATCATAGCCTGGAAAAGCCTCTGGGTGGGCTTGGGCCTCCCTCAGAGCTGTGTGATGTGGTCAACAATGCTTGGGTTCAAGGACAACATAGGATTGACACTTGCCAGCTGTGAGATCTAGAACAAGCTTCTTCACATCTAGAAACCTCAATCTGCTCATCTGTAAAATGTAAACAGTCATAATAGCCTTTTGGTTTGATGCCCACATTTGACATGCCACAAGGAGAATCTAGCTTAGTGCCAGACACTGAGAAGATGCTTGAGAAACTTGAAAGTCATAGCCTTTTGACCACCCTCTCTCTACAATGCTTAACATGACCCAAGTCTTTGGCAACAGATTGGCAAAAATGGAGAGAGATTGGGACTCTGGAGATGAACCCGGGGTGTGGACCAGATACTATTGTTTTCTGCTCTGCTTACTGTATTACCTCTGAGAGACTTCACTGTCAACAGAAGGAAGAACTTGAGAGCTAGCTCCTGAACCCCCAGCCCTTAAATGGAAAGTCCACTCTGTGGCCCCATGAACATCCTGGCTACCCCTCCTCTGAGTTCTATGGTCGATCCCAGAGTCTGACGGTAGCCAGTGCTCAGCATCTGACAGCTAATCTCAGTTTTAAGTGCACAATCATTTTATATTAATATTAGAGTCCTTGACAAGAGGGCATCAGCCTCAGCTTGAGCGCTTAATGTAGTACTGGTAACAGCAGCAGTACCCCAGCCTTTGCAGAGTACTCCTAGCTGGCAGAGTTTTTGTATCTCCCCCTCCCCTGGCAGTGGGCTCTCAGGGTGACCTCATCCACCTCATGGTACCGAGATGTTTCCATACACTGTCAGTCCCAAAATTTACATCTCCAGCTCCAGACTCTCCCTGAACTCCAGACTCATATATTCAACTGTCCACCCCGTATCTTCACTCAGATGTCCATTCAGGTGTCTACAGAGCATCTCAGATGGAACAAGTCAAAACCTTAAATCTTGACTTCTAGTCCCCCACCCAAGCTACCCATCATCTTCCCCATCTCAGTAAATGGCAGCTCTGTTCTTCCATGTACTCAAGCCCCAAACTTTCTGAGTTTCTACTGCTCTCCTTTCTCATCTACTCCAAACCAATTAATCTGAAAACCCTAACAGTTTCACTTTGAACTCTGACTCCATCTTGCCATCTCCACCACTAAGCCCCAGGACCAAGGACACCATTGGCATCACCTGGACCACTGTTCTGCCCTCCTAACTGACCTCTCTGCCACCCTCTTGCCCCACTCCAGCCTATTCTGCCACAACCCTGGGAGTGGGGAAAGGGAAGGATCTAGAGACTGAGCCTTGAGTTGGTTTCTGCATCTAGAAATCTTGCCAAGCAAGCATGATCCCTGGAGTTGTCACCCACGGCGGCCCAAAGCCAAGTACACTGGGGAGGATTTACCTGCAAACAGGAATGAGTAAGGACACTGCCATTTCTCTGCCAAGGACTACACTACATTAGCCACCCTCCTGTACCTGGAGCCGTGCCTAGGGTGATTAGGAAAGGCTGGTCACCCTCTGTGACATCACCACAGAAGTGTGCAGACCGCGTGCTTCCCAGTCAGGAGAGAGAGGCCCCAAGAGAGAAGTCACATGCCCTGTGGGCCCAGGGACCGCTAGAGGAGGTGGCAGCATCTAAAAGCAGAAACTTCCAGGCCCAAGCTCAGGGCACTGGCCACACCAGTCCCTCTGATAGCCTGATACATTTTCACCTCCTAGAGTTCCTTCTATCTGCTTCTCTCTGCATTTAAAGTACCATGTCCTCTATTAGCCCTGGTTTCATCAGCTTCTAAGGGCTGCTCCCTCTTCCCACCTGGACTCCATATCTGTAGGTGACCTCCAGGCCTTGTTTGAAAAAGAGTCATTCCAGAGCTTTCCTCTGCCCATCCACCAGGCCCTTCAGCCCCCAGATAATACTTGTCTCCCCTAGGAATGGGGCTAGGGCTAGAGATATAGCCGATTACAGTAAAAACAGCAAGAGCTGAATGACGCGGGTTCAAAAACCACTGAAGCAAATGTATTTAAGTCATCCAAGCCTCTGTCATTCAGCTATGAAATGGGATCATGAGACCCACTTTCCAGGGTGACTGAGAGTGTAGTGACCACACAGTCAGTCAAGCAGGGTTTGTTCTATCCTCCTCCTCTGGCTCCTCTATCCCACAGGGAGAGGAGGTCTTCCTGCAGGGTCCTCCCAAGACTGTTCCAAGGGGAGATCACGTCTTCCCTCTCCATTCCCAGCTGGGCATGCAGACGCAGCATGGCATACTGGGCCATACTTCATCTGGCAGGCTCTCATCAGGGGCTAGCCAGGTGCCAGCCTTTCATCAGACCCCATCACAGGCACATAACGAGACAATGCAAGAAAATGGGTTCTCCCTACCTTCTAGACTGGATGTAAGAGATCCTCTGCTGACCCTACGGGACTTACCCGGAGACTCTACCCCAACTGCCTCTCACCAGAGATGCAGAAACTGGGATGCATACTGGGGACCAGACCAGGTCGCCTAGCGTGTTTGCAGCTGAAACGCTGATGCTCCCAGCATGACTCCACATGAAGCGCTCTTTCCACAAGGAGCCTGCTCTCCTCTGTCCTCAGGGAAGACAAAGAAAAAGAGCATAACTATGATCCAAGCCATGTCTTTTAAAAAAAAAAAAATGAAGACCTTATTTCCACATGGGGAGGGAAATCCTGAGATGGAGCAGCTGTAGGGCTTCAGTTTCAGTGGTCAGAGATGAACATCACTGAGGACCCAGGTTCTTTCCATCTTCTTGCTCCACTGTAAGATGGCCATTGTAAGATGGCTCCATTGTAAGACTGCTGCATTGTAAGAGGGCCAACATCAACCCAGGCAGTGACACAACTTTTCCCAGAAGTTCCCCAGCATGAAGTTCCCAGAAGACCACCCTCATGTCTTACTGGCCAGTATTTAGTTGCATGTCCACCCCTCAGCCAATCATAGTTCAGTTCAGTTCAGTCGCTCAGTCGTGTCCGACTCTGCGACCCCATGAATTGCAGCACCCCAGGCCTCCCTGTCCATCAGGGAATGGTAATACCAGGACTGGCTTACCAAACTAGTCTTTAAAAGGACAAAGGTTGTTAGAACCTGGTGCCCCCTCAGTCTAAAATGGAGGCAGTGGACAGTCAGGCCAACAAAACCTTCCCCTTTTGCCTGCTCAGTCCTTATTCTTTGGGCCTCAAGTCTTCAGAAGGACCTCTAAATATCTGAAGTGAGAAATGAACTGAACTGAGGAGTCCCTTTTATGGGGATTCTATAGGGTTAGTTTTTTTTTTGTTTGTCTGTGTAGTGGAGAAATACCAGCTCACAAGAGTGAGTAGCTAAATATTCAGGAGATTAATGACCCATTTAATCTTTGGTAGCCAGCCTGAAATCCATCATGATGGGAGTTTTACACCGTAGAAATTGGCAAATAACACTACAAATCAGGAATTTTTTTTTTCCTGAAAAGCTGGTTTGCCAGCACACCACTGTATAAAACACACATACAGAAATATGCACAGATCATTAGTGTACAGCTGAATCTTCACAAACGCAGCACACTCAGATCGAGAAATACATCATGAGCTGCAGCCCACAGCTCTGGCCATGTGCACTTCCAGCCCCTGCGCCATGCCCAGCTCTACCACTGTCTTGACACCTGCCACTATAAATAAGCTTTTCTAGGTTTTGACCTTTATATGTTTGGAATCATACAGGATATTCTCTTTTGGTCTGGCTTCTTTTGCTCAATATTCTGTCATGAGATTCAATGACAGTATTGTGTATAAATGTGGATCACTTATTCTCATCACATTGTGTATACTGACACAATGGAATGTATAATATTCTGTTGTGTCAATATACCACAAATAACTTCTCCATTCTACTTTAGTGGACATCTGAGTACTCTTCAGGTTGAAGCGATGAATAGTGAACGTTCTAGTAGAATGCTGTCCAACAGAGCTTTCCGCAATAATGAAAATGTTCTACATCTTCACTGCCCAGTATGATAGCCGCTAGCCACTTGCAGCCACTGAGCCCTTGAAATGTGGCTAGTGCAACTGAAGACTCAATTTTTTAACTGAAGTACAGCTGATTTACAATACAGGTAGTTTCAGGTGTACAACATACTAATTCAGCATTTTTGCGGTTTATACTCTTATAGGTTATTACAAGATAATGGGTACAATTCCCTGTGTTATACAGTATATCCTTGTTGCTGATCTATCTTATGTACGGTGGTTTCTATCTATTAATCCCACATCCCTAATTTGTTCCTTCCTTCTCCCCTTTGGTAACCACAAGTTTGTTCTCTATATCTGTGAGTCTATTTCTGTTTTGTATATACATTCATTTGTATCATTTTTAAGATTCTACATTCCTTGTCTTATTTCACTAAGAATAATATTCTCTAGGTCCCACCCATGTTGCTACAAGTGGCATTATTTCATTCCTTTTGTATTCCATTCTATATATATATATGGAATATATATGGAATCACACCTTTTAATCCAATTGTCTGTTGATGGACACTTGGGTTGCTTCCATATCTTGGTAATAGTGAATAGTGCTGCTATGAACATTGGGGAGCTTCCCTGATAGCTCATTTGGTAAAGAAGCTGCTTGCAATGCAGGAGACCCCAGTTCAATTCCTGAGTTGGGAAGATCCACTGGAGAAAGGATAGGCTACCCACTCCAGTATTCTTGGGCTTCCCTTGTGGCTCAGCTGGTAAACAATCTGCCTGCAATGTGGGAGACCTGGGTTCAATACCTGGGTTGGGAAGATCCCCTGGAGAAGGGAAAGGCTATTCTGGCCTAGAGAAATCCATGGAGTGTATAGTCCATGGGGTCTTTGAGGTGCATGTATCTCTTATAATTAGTGTTTTCATTTTCGTCAGATATATACCTAGAAGTGGAATCATATGGTAGTTTTATTTGTGGTTTTTTTGCTGGATCATATGGTAGTTTTATTTGTAGTTTCTTAAGGACTCTCCATACTGTTTTCCACAGTGCCTGCACCAATTTACATGCCCACCAGCACTGAACTAGAGTTCCCTTTTCTCCAAATCCTCTCCAATATTAGTTATTTGAGTTTCCTTTTGATGATAGCCATTCTGACAAGTGTGAGGTGATACCTCATTGTGGTTTTGATTTGCATTTCTCTAATAATTAGCAATGTGGAGCATCTTTTCATGTGCCTGTTAGCCATCTGTATGTCTTCTTTGGATAAATGTCTATTCAAGTCTTCTGACCATTTTTCGATTTTTTTTTTTTTTTTGAGAAGTATGAGCTGTTTATATATTTTGAACAGTAATCTCTTGTTGGGCTCATCATTTGAAAATGTTTTCTCCCATTATGTAGGCTTTTTTTTCGTTTTGTTGATGGTTTCTTTTGCTGTACAAAAGCTTTTAAGTTTAATTAGGTCCCATTTATTTATTTTTGCTTTTATTTCTTTTGCTTTAGGAGACTGAGCCAAGGAAATATTGCTACAATTTATGTCAAAAAGTGTTCTGCCTATGTTCTCTTCCGGGAGTTTTATGGTTTCAGGTCTTACCTTTAGATCTTTAAACTCTTTTAAGTTTATTTTTGTATATGGTGTGAAGGAATATTCTAATCTCATTGTTTTATAAGAAACTATCCAGTTTTCCCAGCACCACTTGTTGAAGAGACTGTCTCTTCTCCTTTGTATATTCTTGCCTCCTTTGTTGTAGATTAATTGACCATAGGTGTGGGGGTTTACTTCTAGGTTCTCTATTCTGTTTCATGGATCTATGTATCTGTTTTTGTCCCAATACCATACTACTTTGCTTACTATAACTTTGTAGGATAGTCTGAATTTGGCAGAGTTATACTTCCAGCTTTGTTCTTTATTTATTGGAGTATAGTTGGTTTACAATGTTCTGTTAGTTTCAGGTGTAAAGTGATTCAATTATACATATACATTCATTCTTCTTCAGAGTCTTTTCTCATATAGATTATCCCAGAACACTCAGTAGTTCCCTGTGCTATACAGTAGGTCCCTGCCAGTTATCTGTCTTATACATAGTACTGTGTGCACTGCCGGCTTTGTTCTTTCTCCTCAGGACTGTTTTGGCCATTTAGGGTCTTTTGTGGTTCCATATAAATATTAGGTTTATTTGTTCTAGTTCTACAAAAAATATCATGGCTATTTTGGTATGGAATACACTAAATCTGTAGATTGCTCTGGATACTACGGCATTTTAATGATATTATTTCTTCCAATCTAGGAGCATGGGACATCTTTCAGTTTCTTTGAATCATCTCCAACTTTGAGGAATTGAATTTTTAATTTAATTTTCATTAATTTAAGCAGCTACGTGTGGCTAGTGACTACCATATTGGACAGCACTGTTCTAGTATGTGAACATATTGATGCATTTCTGTTGGAGGATTTGTTCTGCCCAGGAGTGGAATTTCTGAGTTATAGGACATCCATATGTTTGGCTTTAATAGATAGGGCTAAACAGTTTTCCAGAAAGGCAGTACCAGTCCACTCTCCTGTCATCAATATACGAGTTCTAATTGCCCTCCATCCTCACCAGTGCTTGCTCTGAATTTTTTCACTTCAGCCATTCTGGAAAATAGTAGAAATATCACCTGGTGGTTTTCCTTTGAATTTCTCTAGTTATTAAGTACAGTGTACTAGCACCCTGGATATCCTCTTTTGTGAAGTGATTATTTAAGCCTTTTGCCCACTTTTTTTTAATTGGGTCCTTTTAGTATTAATTTCTAGTCAGTCTTTATATATTCTGAATACCAGACCTGTGTTGGATACATTATTGCAAAAATCTTCTTCCTCTTTGTGGAGTGCTTTATTTTTTTAAGATTTTTTTAACAAAGGCCATTTTTTAAGTCTTTATTGAATCTGTTCCTATATTACTTCTGTTTTATGTTTAGTGTTTTTGGCTGAGACGCATGTGGGATCTTAGCTGCCCAACCAGGGTCAAACCCGCACCCCCAGCATTGGAAGGTAAAGTCCACTGGACCGCCAGGGATGACCCTGGAAGATTTTTTGACTCTTATAACCATGTCTTTGCATTCAAAGATATTCTCAAATTTTTATATAGAGAGTATTTATCAAGTCTTACATATAACTGTTTGCTTTATTCATATTTAACTTTAAAATTTACAGAAAATAAAATGATATGGAGCATACAGTTAGGGGATACCCTCTTGGACTTCTTAGGAGCAGAGGATCCTGCTGATGCACTTCAAATAATACATTTTTATAAATGTGAAAGCCAAGGTGGGCACCTTTTAAGTTGGATGGCAGTCTTATTAAAGAGTTTTTGTCTATTATTGAAATTTTAGGTGTTAGGCTAAATGAAATTTAAAGAGACTGCTTGTGAAATAACTTAAACTTTTAAAATTTTTTCTTATTTTTTCCAAGATACAAAAGTACCTCTAACACTAAAATAATGACTGTGATCCCAACAGTTTAAGGACAATTTCAGTACATGTGGCTATATACTTGGCACAGTAAGTCACCAGCACTCTCCAAACAATAAGAACAGTCACACTGGGGCACGGCTCTCACATTATCCTTGCCAGACAGCACGATGATCAATTACACCTGAGCGATGCTAGCACACTGCCATATCTACTAAGCGTAAAATCCAGTTATCTAGGACAACATAACTATCAAATTCCCAGCCAGTATGGAATTTCTGAGTCCATATATTCAGAAACCTATGGAGTGTTCCTCAAATTCTTTTAAAATAGGAATTACAGTGAGCATTAAAAACAATGAACTAAACAGTTCAACCACCACAGTGGCTGAAATTCAGTGTCTGATTTAACAAATGTTTACCTATCGTTTCAAAATCAATTTCTGCTCAATCCTAGCACAGCCAGCACGTCTCCTGCAGTGCCATTTATTTTTAAGTGCTCAAGAATGAGAGGCCCAGCTATACACCATAGTCTTATTACAAGAGCCATGGGGAGGGCGCGCCCATGGAACACACAAGACGAGAAAGACATGCACAGCATCATCCCTTTGTTCAACACTGGCTTTGATTTAGAGGAGAGGAGAATGCAAAAACATATCATAAAAACTGAATGAAGATCATGTTTAGTAGGTAAGAAACTAAACTGTTTCCAAGTTTAGTAGGAAATCAAGAGTTATACTTCCGCTGCAAAAATCTTTACAGGATTGAAGTACTAAAGCGACACTAATACTGAAACACAGGTAATCAGAGGTGGCAAAGGCGCTGGCGACATGAGTCACCATCAAAAGACAGCCCGGGTACATATCGCACATTTCCTGTCAGCTGCTGCGAGGACTTGCATTTTTCGAACTGAAAAGGAATCCTGTGGGGCTTTTTACTTATCACTGACTTGAAGAAAGGCTGTTTTAGGGCCCCTCATTGAACATGAGACCAAGGTTTCCAAATGAGTTTTCCTCTATCATCACAAGAAGCATTATACTCAGTTACTACTGTTTGACATTGAACTCCTGTAAGTGACAGTGTGGCTACTCCCTTGAGTGTGCCACGAAGAACTATTAGAGTGAAAGAGCTAATTATGCAAAAATGGAAGATCCCATAAGAATGTGAAGAGGAGCCTTCTCTGTCTTGGGATCTATTATCTGGTTCCAGGCACCTGTACAGACAGGTTCCTCCCTGAGAAGCATTCACCAGTGTCCCAGGGCAGGTTACAAATTATTTAGAAACTCTTTCAAAATCTTCCCCTTGCTCTAGCCATGTCCTTGATCCTGTTCACATCTCAGTCCCCATGCCCCTTGCCCACCTTGAAGCCCAAACTCCCACCAAAGATCTTTATTTTAATACAGTACAACTTACCCATTGTTTCATAGTCAGTATTAATACCTTTGTATCCTGTTTAAGAAATCCAAGATCATAAAGATGTTCTACAGTGTCTTCCTATTGAAGCTTTACTGTTTGCCTTTCATATTTAGCGCTATGTCTAGGGAATGTTTTGTTAAGATTTTAAAGTTTAATTGTCATATATTGAGCACCTACTGTGTTCCAAGCATCCTGCTAAGCAGTGTGCTTTAATTAGCTCAAAGAAATTGCTGTTCCCATTTTGCAGTTGAAGCGCTAGAAGCTCAGAGGGGTAAACTTCCCAGAGACCACCTGCAAGAGGCAGGGCCAAGATCTGAACCCAGGACTCTCTGACTTGGCAAGATCCGAGGACCAGATGCATGTCAGCTTCGGTGGAGGAGCTCTGGGGTTTCCCCCCACACCACCACTGCCCTGAGGAAGATGGCTGAGGAGTGACCCTTCTCCCAGAGGACACTAGGGCCATTCACCTCAGACACTGAATGCTGGTGAATAAAAGGCATTAGGACTAGGGCTGGGGTGCCCCAGCTCAGGGCTGCAGAGCAACCTTGGGGACTGGGGGGATTCAGGACTTCTCCACAAACACTCCATGTTTTTAGAAATCTATGTTCCATGAGCCACACGCTGAGAAACTACTCCAAAGCTCCATGGTTCAGTGTGATGAACCATGGTTCAGTCAGCATTTGAGATCATTTGTATCTATTGTGGCCAAGAAGTATATGTCTTTGCCTGGTCTAGTAGTTTCTCTCATTCTACCTCCTGAAGTGACATGCTACGTTAATAGATTTCGTGGTCTTAAACCATTCTTGCATTCCTGGAATAGGTCCTTTCTCCTCATAATGTATTATTTTTAATACACTGCTGCCCTGGTGGCTTCCCACATGCCCTTGTAAATTCTAGGAGTTGAGGGAACTTCTGTGGAGCAGGGGACAAAGTCCCGTGATATGTTCCAGAATCAGAACCCACAAAAGCAAAAGGCCAGAACAAAACTAAGAATGATGATAATACTTGGGGTGGGGGCTCAGCCATTGTGGCCCAAGAACACATCTCTAGGCTGGCCCAGCTTGGGGGACAGTTGATGATAATTTGAAGCATTCATGAATTTAACATTTTATGTATCAATTATTCATGAACTTCCTGGAAAGACCAAATTGTAGTAAATGGTCATTTTCTGAAGCCATGATTTTGAGGCTCATAATGCAAATGAGGGAGAGAGAAATGGCAATCCACTCCAGTATTCCTGCCTGGAGAATCCCATGGAGAGAGGAGCCTGGTGGGCTACAGTCCACGGGGCCGCAAAGAGTCGGACACGACTAAGCACAGCACAATGCAGATGGGGCTGTGACAGCTAATGCCCCAGCTGGCGGGTGGGCCAAGCCAGCCCCCAGCTCCCATCCAGCTGCTTCTCCACACAGTGCCCCTATTTCCTACACATCAAGCAGGCACAGTGACTGCTGGTGTTATAAAAGCCTGTGTGCTCCACAGAAAACAGCAGAAAAGCTAACTCTAGGTGATGGTGGAAGAGTAGAGACTATGAGTTCAAGGCCACTGATGACTCTAGCAAGAAAATGAGAGATTGGTGGTGTGGGTTCAAGTTGAAAGTCTCATTCTGCTGTGGTTGGATTTTGTAATGTCAGCCAGTTCACCACTTCCTCTGCAGAAACAGGGAAAAATGGTCTGTGATACTGTTTCAGTGAGTTTTCCAGCCAACAAATAAATTGTTCATCAAACTGGAGATAAAACTTTAGTGAATGAGGACAGGATGGTAAGCTATAGAGTTTGGATACATAGAAGTACATGTGAGTTAATTTTGGTGAGTTTATTTAAGTGGCAGAATCTATCTTAATAGTGGAATAAATAATTTTCATCTTATATTTATAGAATCATGAACAGCCTGTGGGTGGTCACTTTTATTTTTCCAGTTATATTTTAATGCAGTGGCTAAAATTCTTAAACATGGCAGTGGAGCACTCTGCTATTAACTCTGATGTATAAACAGAGAGAAGCAGGGCTACTCTGCATAACATGAGAGCAGAGAACTCCATGATCTACCAAGACTTTCCCCCTGAGCACTGGGGTATTTGTGCTTTCTACAGTTTGAGAGGTTCATTTTAGCTGACTCACATACATGTTCCTAGTGCCTCGCATGTATCCAGGCAGAGAAGCACTTAGTGAGGACTGGTGGGTGGATGGATGGATGGGTGGATGGATGATTGATATGTGGATGGATGCATGGATGATCAAGTGGATCCTGAGTAGATGCCTAGGTACATAAATACATGGGAGGGTGGATAATCGGTTGGTTGGGTGAATTAATGGAGGGGTGGATGACTTCACATTCTAATCCTCAGTTTCCACTATAACCTGCCCCACTTGTAATGCCTCAGACAGCGAAGTAAAACCTGTCAGGGCCTTCACATCTTGCAGAGATACATTTCCATTGTAAGAAGAATCCTGAACACCAAGCAGCCATTTTCCCAGCTTCATAATCCCAGTGTTCATGTGGCAGCCCACAGCCTCACCCCAGGAGCACCTCCTTCCCTGAGCTCTTCTGCGACCTCACCCTTCTGTACTCCTGCCCAGGCCCCTTGCTCCCTCCCCAGCTTTTGTTCTGCTGGTTCATCCTGCAAGACCCAGCCCCTGTGTGGATGTTCCTGACCTGCCCCCAGTGCCCTAATCTCTCTCCATCACAGTCTCCTGGTGACAAGACGATAGGTATCGATAGGTGACAAGTGGGCTGGGAAGTTGCCCCAAAAAAGAAGGGGACAGGACTCAGAAGCGCCCACGTGTAGTGAGCCTGACCTGCCGTGTCCCCCTACCCTAGTCCCAGCTGGGAGGCTGGGACCAGCCATTGGTGAGCAAAGAAAAGACTGCGCCTGAATCCTCTTCCCCAGATTTTCTCCAGTGACTTCACAGCCTCACCCTGGTGGCTCCAGCAGTGGAGAAGAAGTGCACTGCTGAGGCCAGACTTAGGGAAGTGGACCCGTGACAAATGCGTTCAGAATTTTCTGTGATGGGGACCATCAGTCAGATCTCTGTCCGCGGCCCCCTTCTTCCTCCTGCCAGCATCTCTGAAGATAAGGGCAGGGCTGGAGAACTAAAGACCGTGGCTCAGCACCTTCGGTGCCTCGATGCCCTTCCTTTGCCAGTGGTCCTAGGTGGCTTCAGGCTGCAAAGAGCAATCTTCTGATCTCACTGCCTCCCCCATTGCATTCACCGGGCTCCCACCTCCTCCCTACTCCTTTACCCACCCTTCAGGAAGAACGATTCAAGATCCAAGAATAAACATCTTTCAGACAAACAGTGAGCAGGTCCAGAGAAGGCAGAGAACATGCCCAAGGTCACACAGAGAGTAAGTGGCAGAACCAGGAATGTAGCCCAGTTCTCCCACCTCCGCCTCTGCCTTGGGCCACAAGTTCATGCAGCATCGGACACACCCGGGTTCAAATCCCAGCTCTGCCACAAAACCAGGCGGACAAACTTCAGCCCACCAAGATTCAGTGTCCTGTAAATGGGAGTGGCCATGTTTCCACACAGAGAGGAGGCAAGCGCCAGACCCGGCCCCAAGCCCAGGCCGGGGTCACTGAGGGCCTGACTCACCAGTGGTTCCCAGTCGCAGTCTGAAGCAGAAGTCCGAAGGCGCAAGCGCTGGCTTCTGCCTGGCCCGGCGGCGGCCCACGGTCCCAGGCACCATCCCCGCCCCGACAGGAGCCTCAGGACCCCATGCGCAGAGTCGGGAGAGCACCAGGGCTGTGTCTGCGGTGTGCTCACAGGACTTCAGCTTGGCGCGGCGGAGGAACTCTTTCAGGAACAGCTCACCGTCAAGAGCTTTTAGTTGAGCCTGGCTCCACTCAGAGCCCGAGAGCCGGGGCATCAGCCTCCTCCACGCTCCACCCACGCTCCACGCACGCCCCATGCTCCACCTACACGCCACGCACGCCCCACGCTCGCCCACTCACGTTCCATGCTCCACGCATGCCCTTTGCTCTATGCACCGCTCCACCCTCGCTCCACGCTCGCTTGGAGCCTGGCAGCAGCCTTCGTGTGTTTATGATATATCCCTTTCTTGGGAAAATTCCTTGGAGAAGGAAATGGCAACCCACTCCAGTACTCCTTCCTGGAGAATTCCATGGACAGAGGTGGCAAAGAGCCACGATTGAGCGACTAACATACACATACACTATCCCTTTCTTCAGCCAGAGGGCGCCCCTAAAACACTTGGACCAGGCCCCTGGAAGTCTCCTCTTTGCCCTTGAATTAAAGGACAGCCTTTTCCCCTAATTTAGATGTGCTTGGTCTTAGTTGCCGCATACGGAATCTTCAGTTGTGTTATCTGGGATCTAGTTCCTGACCAGGGATGGATTCTGGGCCCCTGCATTGGGAGCATGGAGTCTTTACTGGACACCAGGGGAAACCCAAGAACGGTCTTTTGATTTTTGTAGATTTTAATAGTGGACCCCTGCCAGCCCCTCAAAACTTAGCAATATTTGTGCTCAGTCGTGTCTGACTCTGCAACACCATGAACTGTAGCCTGCCAGGCTTCCCTGTCCATGGGATTTTCCAGGCAAGAATACTGGAGTGGGTTGCCATTTCCTTCTCCAGGGAATCTTCCTGACCCAGGGATGCTTAGCTGTTTAAAGGCTTAGTTTAGCTAAACATGACATGCAATGTTTAGCTGTTGATATACTTTCACCCTGAATAAGACTTAGGTCATGGTCTACATTGCTACATATAAGGTGGTCAGGAGGAAGCAAAGCTCAATTTCAGGGAGAGGAAATTTTCACTTTAGCAAGATCCTGAAAACATGAATTCTACCTCACAGTGCCTGTTAGCCACAGACTAGCATCTTGCCTAAGAGCACAGGGCTTTGGCTGCCCACTGACTTGGGTCCCTCTTTGTGGGCTGTGTGACATTGGACAAATGACTTAACCTCTCTGAGGCCCAGTTTCTCTACCTGTTAATTGGAGTTCCCATCATGGGCCATCGTAAGAATTAAATGAACTAGTACATGAAAAGTACCAAGCATGGTTCAGGACACACTGTAGGTGTTCAGCAGAAGTTAGCTAGTCATGCTGGTGTGTGGAGGAAGGGCCACATCTCAGGGTACAATTTCCTCTTGGTCATCAGCACCTTTGTAGAGGCTACTTGGGAAGAAAATCAGGCTAGAGGCAAAGCTTGCCTCATTCTCTGTCCTTGTTGCAGCTGGTATGGGGGACAGGGAGGCAGAGGGGTGGGAAGGGGTGTTAGCATCATGTCGTTTTTCTGCATTTTTATCTCGTTGATGAAGTGGACCCTGCATTTGGAAACTGGAAGAATTTCCCTCATAATTTAAAGCAGTGCCTACTTCTGCCAGTCACAGTGACTGGAAGATTAATTTCTCACCAGCCATACAGGCGGATGCCTGCCCAAACTGGCTTCATATGCAGGTGCGGTGTTGCCATCTCCACGCCTGGCTGGTAATAAGCCCAGCACTGCCAGGAGGGTGAGGCTCCCCTTAGCAGCTGAAGCAGGTGGCAGCAAGTCATCTTCAAGGTGACCCCATGGGACTGGCACCTTGGCAGAAGGTACTGCATGCTGAGCAGGGCAGGCATGCCCGCACACACATCCTGCCCTAGGTTTTTATTCTGGGCACCCACAACCTTGCCTTGGCCAGCTTTCTAGTAGCCCATCTGCCTTGGATCATGGGGTGGCCAGCGTGTCCCAAGCCATCGCAGCAGCTGGGACATACTGAACCAGTCGAGTGTGGACTCCATACGCTCCTATGCTCCCCAAGAAGGACTGACTGTCTCTGACAGTCCCAAGTCCTGCCATTGGCTTCTAAGGGGAGAGGCCACATGGTAGATGGGAAGATGGTAACATTGGTTGGATGGCCAGTTGGCTTGTGCTTTATTAGAGAGAATATGGTAACAGAGTGGCCACTGGTTCAGACCTAGTCCAAGCCAAAGCCTGGTCATTGGCTCAGAAGTGGCAGCACCGTGGACTAGATGAGCAGTGGCCACAAGCTTCGCTTCATGACCAGGGTAATCACTGTGTGAAGTGCTATGTTGGAAAGGATGTTTTAAAAAAGGAAAGGATGCTGAGGCTGGCTCCTGGGCCAAACAGAAAGAGAATGGTTATCAATTAGCCGTATACTGGCTATATGATTGCGGTGGGTCATTTAATATTTTTGAGCCTCAGTATCCTCACCTCTAAAATGGGGAGAACATAGCTTCAGGGATGAAGTGAGCTCTTTAAACAGAGCCTACACATAGCAGGGGCTCTCAAAACAGTGGTGTGTTTTTGGCCCCCAAAGAATCCCAGAAATTCACATACCCTGACATTCTTATATCACGGGGTCAAGAAGCACACACGCCCAGCCAAAGCCAAGGGTCTCTCCCTCTCCCCAGTGAATGCACCTGCAGGAGAGCAGCTTACAATGAACTTCAGCAGGCAGAGTCTTGGCTCTCAGGTAGGATGATATACTGGCCCAGAAAGTAAGGCTTTCAAGCCAGCCGCTCCTAATGAATGTCAGTAGGTTTCAAGAGCTACCAGCATGGGCAGAACTGCTGGCCGGGCATCTTCACAGCTCAGGCAGCAACCCCGAGTTCCTGCTTCACCTACCTGTCCCTGCCATGGCCTGAATGTGGGAGAGGCTTTTGGACATGATGCTGGAAAGGGATAAGAAGGGACAGGTGGCCACAGCTGAGCTTCCAGCTTCTGATTTGCCTAAGTCCAGGCCCTCACCTGGGAACAGAGCCCTCCTACAGCATCCTCAGTACAGTATCCTCAAACACCCAAGACAGAGACCTCATTCCCCTGAGGGAGCTCAGGGCCTCCCTGCCACTTCTTCATCTGGTCTCAAGGCTGAAGCCACCCATTCAATATATGCCTTGGGCACCTTTGGTGAACTTGGACCCAGGGCTGAGCTTGAGGACACAGAGGGCACTCAGACACAAGCCCTGGAAACCATGCATGATCATACAAGACAGATGCAGAACAGGGCCTGGGACCTCGGCTCTGGGAGGGCAGACAGAAGGACCCCTTTCAGAACAGGGCCCAGGAATACTTGCCCTGCCCCTGTGGCTCACCAAGTGTCTGCAGCTCACTCGCTCTGGGGAGGTGGGACCAGCATGCCAGGGACGGGGACACAGAGTGCAGTGAGCTCTGGACTTGGAAGTTTGGGCTTGAGTTCTTGCTTGACTCGACCACAGAGTAACAGAATGACCGTTGGCTTGTCACTTACCAGTCCTGAGTATCAGTTCACACATCTGTAAAAGAGGAAATCCACACCCCAGCCCAGCTGAGTGGGAGGGAATTAAGGAGCAGTCACAGAGACTCACTAATGAGGTGCTGGTTCTCCCTGGGCAGAGGCCCGTGGATGCTCTTGGCTGATTCTAACCCCTCCCTGGAGCTCCAGCCCCCAGGGCTCCATCATCTTATCCAGCAGGAGGACAAAGCCACCATGGCTCCCAGAAGCTTCCTTTAGTAGGGCTCTCAGGGACCCAGCTGTTGGTCCTAGACAAGGTTCTTTCATCCTCCCATACTCCTGCCATGTCACACCCCTTCCTAGAAGCCCCTTCTTACCTCTCTGCACCTTTGCCCTTGCTCTTCCCTTGCCTGGAATACCTCCAAATTTCACCTTCTCCAAGAAGTCCTCCCTGATCAGATCCAGCCCCCTGACTTGCTTGGGTCAGTTACTGCCCGCAGGCCCAGGCCCGCCTGATTTCCCTGGTGTCCCCTGGGTAGGATTCACGCCCGAAGCAGGAGACCAGTATGGTTTGTCCTCAAACTCCAATGCATGAGTATCTTCCATCCCTTCCCAAGACCTTGGCAAAGTCACACTGACCTTCCAATCTCGTGCCTTGGTGGAGGAGAGTCCTGGTCTAGCACTGGATCTTGGGTTCAAGCCTCAGCTCTGCCACTAATTTGCTGTGTGACCTTGAGCAAGTCCATTGCCCTCTCTGAGCTTCCTTTTTCCCTATCTTTGAGTTGGCTGAGCTCCCAGGGCAGAGGCTTCAGGGGAGAGGAGAAGGGTCAACCCTCATTAGTAGAGACTCCTGTAGATGTGGGGGGAGGGGGGGCAGGATGTGGGCAAGGCGCTGCTCCCTTCCTCCCTGGCAGAAGCAGTCAGGATAAAGTCCATGGGCCACAGTAGCCTCCATTTACCTAGGGATGAGGGCTTCCCAGGCGGCACTAGTGGTAAAAAGCCTGCCTGCCAGTGCAGGAGATTCAAGAGACACAGGCTTGGTCCCTGGGTCAGGAAGATCTCCTGGAGGAGGGCACAGCCACCCACTCCAGTTTCCAACCTGGAGAATCCCACAGACAGAGGAGCCTGGTGGGCTATGGTCCGTAGGGTCGCAAAGAGTTGGACACGGACTGGAGTCACTTAACACGCACACCGAGGGAGGGATAACTCTCAGGGCAGCAGGGAGGCAGGAGGAGGGTGTGGGGCAGGATCTCTGTTCAGTGTCTCTCTCTGTCCACAGTAGCTCGGTACAACCGCACCAGTTACTTCTACCCCACGTTCTCGGAGAGCTCGGAGCACAGCCACCTGCTCGTGTCCCCCGTGCTGGTGGCCAGCGCGGTCATAGGCGTGGTCATCATCCTCTCCTGCATCACCATCATCGTGGGCAGCATCCGCAGGGACAGGCAAGCCCGGCTCCAGCGCCAGCGCCACCGCCACCGCCGCCACCACCATCGCCGCCACCGCCGCCGCCGCCGGCACCATCGAGAGTACGAGCAGGGCTACGGTGAGCTGCTGCCCGTCCCCGGGCACCCCCAGGCCTCCTGTCCGATTGTCGCCCAGGCGGCAGCAGGGAGGTGGTGGCTCTGCCGTGGGTGGGACAGGGTGGTCAGGCTGCCTTGTAGAGGTCCTGAGTGATCAGGAAGAGCCCAGAGGCACTCACCATAATGCCTCAGTGGCGTGGGAAGCCCAGCTGTCTGCCAAGGATGAGGCTGAAGGTCAAAGGGTGGGTGTAGGGCTTCTCCCCAGCCCCGGCCTTCGTGAAACCAGCCTGCCTGTTCCTGCCCTTGAAGCACCAGCCCTGACCCTTGAGGAGCAAAGGCTCCTGCCCAGAGCGTGCCCACCTCCCCCCAACAAGGAGCCCAGTACCACCCTCGACCTCTCCCACCCCAGGATGGAGTCAGTCAGGCCCAGGATGGCCAGCCTGCCCACCTCACAGAGCCCGACCCTTGCCCTCTACCCCTCCTGCTCCCCCACCCATGGCGCCTCCTTCCTGCTCCCTACCACCTCCGCCTCTGCACGCGCTCTTCCCTGTGCCTAGAATGCCATTCCCCACCACCTCCCCATCTGACAGAAGCCTGCTTGTCCTTCCAGAGTTGACACAAATGCCTCCTCTTTTTAGAGCCTCTCTGCCCCTCCTCACGCCCTCCCCTCAGGCAGGGGTGATCCCCACTCCAGGACTTCCTGAGCACTGCACCCACCCCCAGCAGTGCCCTGACGCTGGGCAGCTGTAGCTCTCCTCGCACTGAGCTCACAGCCCAGCACGGGCCTAGCCCAGAGGGACCTGCTCCACAGCAGAGGAAGTCACTACCCCATCCCATTTTCCCAGTGAGAGCTGTGGTAGCCCATTTTAAAGACCAGGAGCTAGAGGGACTTGTTGAGTGGCTTGAATGTGCCTGAGCCTGAGCCTAGGACTTAGAGCTCAGGAGAGAGGGCCAAGGGAATTTCCAAGATTGAGTGGAGAGGTCAATCTTGGCCTTGAGGAAAGAGAGAGGCCTCGGGCAGGCTAGTTCGTCCTGAGTGCGTGGTGGGGCCCTGGGGCCAGTGTCACATGAGCAAGCCCCCAGCCCTGACTTCAGAGCAGGTGGGGTGAGCGCAGGCCGCCACCAGGCTGCGTCTGGGCTCAGGCCTTTGCTGCCTGATGCTGAGTCACTGCAGCCCCGCGGCCCTGTCGCCGTGGAGACCCTGCTGCGGGGCTTCCGCCTCCCTGCCCTCGCCTCTGTTCTCAGCTCTGGCTTTGGCATCTCCCTGGGGCCTCAGCAGGAGGCCTGGAGGTGCTGATGCCCCCATGCCGTCCCCCGGCCTTCAGGGGGTACACCAAGGACTTCCAGGAGGCTTGAAAAGAAGCCAGGGGAGAGGGGACACAAGAGCCACCACGCTCCGACGAGCAGCAGCCTCCTGGCCGTGGGGGACCCTCTGTCCTTCAGACACCCTCCCTGGCTCCGGTGACTCAGCCTCTCCAGGCTCTCTCCCATCGCTCTGGTGGCTTCTTCTCAGACTTGCTGGTAGATTCCTGAGAAGAGGAGTCTCAAGGTTCCTCAGAGCCCCACCCTGGGCCCTGGGTCCTCTCTCAGGAGGACCCACCCCTGCTCCATCTCACGCACCCTCCAGCTCCAGGCCCCACCCATCCTCCTCACCCGATGCCCCAAGGCTCTTACATCTCAGAGGCACCTCAGACCCAGGGTCCACAGCAGCCTTCATCTCCACTTCTTACCAAGCAGCCTCAGGAAAGTGGCTCAGCTCTGTGAGTCATCTATACAATGGGTACATGGGGACCCGCCCCAAAGTTATTGTCAGGTCTAAAATAGCACAGTGCCTGGTTTATGAGTAAGTGCCCAGTTCATGTTAACTATTTTCATTATCTCTCCCCCTTGAGACAACCTGCTTCGGGGTCATGTCACTAATGCTGCAGCCCCCACAGCTGCCAGCCGCTGGCCTGGTGCCCCCAAGGCCTTCTCCATGGGACAAGCACCACGATTGAACTGTGGCCTCTGCTCAGTGCCACGCAGTGGCTCCCCAGTGCCCTCGGGGCAAAGTCAGTCCTCCCCTGCCTGCCCACAGGGCCCTTCTGCAGGCTGGTCAGGTGCAGAGAGAGGCGCCAGTGAATGTTTGAGAATGAGTGAAGGAGTGAGTGAATGAAGAAATGAGTCAGAGAGACTAGGGAAGAAAGGAGGAAGGAAAGAAGGAAGAAGAGAAAGAGAAAAAAATTTGTTCTCTTTCCATAAGATGGAAAGGTCTTGAGTTTGAGCTTTAGGAGATGGATCTGGCCCTCTCTCACTTGCTGGACATTTAGAGCAAGTGACTTGACGTCTGTTTCTTCATCTGCAAGAAGAAGGCACCCACTGTGTCCCTCTCTCAAATCCCTGTGAGGGTGAATAAGATCCTGAGGCTACTGCACAGTGATGCTTAGGAATGCAAGTTCCTCCTCCCCGCTCTCTGGAGCCTGTGTAAGGTTGCTAACCTTGGACTGGGGCTGAATAATGAACAGAGGTATACCTTAACTTGGGTAAATAAGGGAAGAGAGAGATTTGGGTCTCCCTGGACTATCTGAGTGCATGCTGATGAGGGTAGAGGAGAAAGGAATTTGGGGAGTTCAGATTAGGGGAGTGGAGTTTCTTTCCAGCTGTTCCTTGAGAGCTCTGCCCACCTGGATGTCTGGGGCTGACCTGGGTCATCGCAGGACTGCGGTCTGGGCTAGGTGAATGCCTCAGGGTGGCCTCAGTTTCCCTAAGATGCTCAGCCTTTGGGGGGCCCAAGGAAAGTAACCACAGGGAGACAGAGGTGAAGAGCAGTGTGGTTCAACCCCGTCGGCTCTCAGGCCTGCCCACCAGGAAACAGCCTCAGCTTTCCCGAGGTCCAGACAGCCCTGGCTGCCCCCTACCCCAACACACAGTGGACGGGGCCCTGCCCACCAACACTGGTGGGAATGGGACCCAGCACCGGAGCCCAGGGCCAGCCACTGCGGCTCTTCTGTTCTCACCCAGTCATTTCATGTTTTCCTCTCTCCTCAGCTTCTTCCCCAACTTCTTCCCCAAATTCTCATTCTTCAGCTGGTGACCTAAAAGGAGACAAATCTCATTTCAGCATCTTCTCAGCATGTTTTTGCAGTCCTTTTTCCTAGGAGAAGCGTAATGTGTGATCACTGTGGAAAACCTTTAAAATACAGAAAACATAAAAAATTAAGGGTTCTGTTCCTGTCCTCCAAACAGAGCCACTGTTTGGAATATTTTCTTCTAAGAGCTTTCGTGATGTCTGTAGATAATCCTGGGATTATACCCACAGATGGAGTTTTGTATCCAGATTTTTCCACTTACCATTGTGTCAAGAATGGGAAAGAGAGTTTGGGGAATGCAAGGAGCAGTCTTTGGGGTTGTACAGACTATGCGTGAATTCCGGCTGCACACTCTACCAGCCACAGGACCCTGAGCTCCTGGCTATAGAATGGGAAGGGCAACCCAACAGTGGTGTTGACCTCAAAGAAAGGTCGCAAGTCCCACCCAAAGCAGACAAGCCCCGCCCACTTCAGGCCCCACCCTCCGAGGGGAGGAGCCACCTGGGAGGCCAGGGCGGTCCGGAAACCTCATGTCTCAGCCATCTTTGCAGCTCCCACTGTCTTCCAGCCTCTACCAGACCTGTTGGAAACTGGGAGGTGGAGAGCTTCTAGGGTTAGGAGCCAGGACATCCAGTCACCCTCTGGCCCTAGCAGTAATTTGCTGTGTGGCCTCTGTTAAGTCACTGATCCTCTCTGAACCCCAGCTGTAGAATGAGAAGACTGTACTCCGTCGGCATTCCCTAAGCAGTGTTACTAGGTCTAAGAAAATAAGATTCTGTTGGTAGATGCTGCACAAGCACAGTTAAATATGTTTCTCAGCTTCAGGACATTTCAAGAGTCTTTGATGTACTTGTGCGATAAAAACAACAACAACAGAAGACAGTGTCGTCTGTGAAGTCACCAGGATTCATCATAGAAGCCCCGTTTTCTCCCCGGGAAACCTAAAGGGCGGGAGACCTAACCCCAGAGACCTCTGCAGTCCTCATTCTCCGACACTTCCTCCCCGTTTGTCATGCCCCAGCCCTTCTCCACAGCTCAAAGCATCCTGTTCACACTACAGTCTTCTTTCTCATCTCCCTTCACACTACAGTCTTCTTTCTCATCTCCCCGCACCACCACCACCCTTGACCTGAGCTGTTCTGTTCCCTCTGCCAGGCTTGCCCCTCTTCCCGTGACTGATTTCTGAACCAGATTCAGTTCTGAGAGCCTTTCCTCCAGGAAGCCCTCCCTGACCTCCAGGCTGGGTCGGGCCCTTCTCTGCTCCCACAGCCCTAGTACGACACCTATCAAAGCTCATGATGTGCTGCTCATGACCTGGCTGTACCCAGAACAGGCTGCTCAGCACCCCGGGAGCCCCACCAGGCCCGAGCCAGCTCTGCTTCCTCTCTGTGACCACCCCCAACACACACTCAGCAGAGCACTGGCACTCATATTCTGGGGCTCGCTGAGGGGATGAAGGCAGCTGTGCATGGTGAGGGAGGGGCAGGATAGTGACAGGACAGTGGCCGCAGGCAGACTCCCTGGCGCCAGCCAGAGACCCAGGCCGAATGTCCGTCCATTCCCTGCAGTGTCCGACGGGCATATATACGGCCGCCCGAGCCACAGGATGCGCTACGCCTGCAGCCCCGCTGAGGACTGGCCTCCGCCCTTGGACCTTAGCTCTGATGGGGACGTGGATGCCACGGTGCTCCAAGAGCTGTACCCAGACTCTCCACCCGGGTAAGGAGGCCACTCAGGGGCGGCAGGAGGGCCTGAGAGGGCGGGGCTCCAGACGGGAAGCCCCGCCCCCACGGGGACTGGCAACACCCCAGATGGTACAAATGCAGAACACATCTGCTCAGTGGGCGTGGCCATCTCCTCACCCTCCTGACCAAGTGAGGTGGGGCGTGACTCAGCAGATGTCACCGAGAGACACTCCAAAAGGAAAAGAAGAAAAGTTCAGTTGCTTCAGGATGGGTGAGGAGCTGAGGTGGAGGGTCCAGGCCCGAGCCCCTTGGTTGTTGTTCAGCTGCCCAGTCCTGTCCGATTCTTTGCGACCCCATGGAATATATCACACCCTGCAGCACACTGAGCTTCCCTGACCTTCACTATCTCCCGGAGTTTGCTGAAATTCATGTGCACTGCACTGGTGATACCATCCAGCCATCTCATCCTCCGTCAGCCTTAGTATGAGCCCCTGAAGTCCAGATCACACCCACTGGGACAGGTGTCACTGTCTCCAGTTTCGCTCATGCCCACCAGGTGGCCCTGTCTTGGGGGGATTCTCTTCTGGGTCCTGTCCTGGCAGCCACTCTCAGGCACCTCACCCAACCACTTAGGACCTGGAAAGAGGAGTCAGGACACCAGCACTTCCCATCCAGGGGACCCCCTTACGCCCTGCACACAGCCCCATCCTCCCCATCACCCTTTTACTCTTTACCACCACCCCCTCCCCAGGGTCACTGGGAGGGATGGACTTTCCCAGAGGATGGGTGATTTTCTGCCCTGTAGCTTCAGGTTCAGAGGGCCCCCAGGAAGTCCTCCCTAACCCTTGAAGGAGCACTTTGGGGTGACCTGAGACCAAGGAGTGTCTGGCTGCCCCAACCAGTGATCCCCACACTGGGAGCCCCACCTGGAGATGCTTCGGCAGTGGCAGCTGCTGTTCTAAGAGATCTGGGACCCAGCATTCGGTGACTTGGTCACTTGTGTTCACAGGGACACCGGGGCTGAGTCAGGGCCAGAATCCAGGTCTCAATGTGCCTGGTGCCCCTCCCCAGGGAGTGGAAGGGTCTCACGGTCTCACAGGAGTCAGTGGGACTAAGGTCTGGCCTGCTCCACTCCAGGGCAGCCTGTCACTGTGGCTAGGCCTCTAGCCCTGGGAGGGGGTGGGGGGGCGCGGACGACCCCGCTACCCGCCACTGAGGCCAGCTCACACAGGGCCTGAGGGAGCTTCTTCTCTTGCAGTTACGAGGAGTGTGTGGGACCCGGCGCCACTCAGCTGTACATCCCCACGGATGCCCCGCCCCCCTACTCACTGACCGACTCCTGCCCTGAGCTGGATGCGGGCAATGGCCACAGCCCTGGCCGACACCAGCAGGCGCAGAGGTCGCAGGGCCAGAGTGGTCTCCGCACTGTCTCCATGGACACCCTGCCCCCTTATGAGGCTGTGTGTGGGATCAGCCCTCCATCAGGCCGGCTGCCACTGCCTGGACCGCATCCAGGCCCGCAGAGTTCCCAGGGCTCGCCTGCCCCAACCCAGGCCCTGGCCTTGGGCCCAGAGCAGATCATGTGAGCGACCTGGTAGTCAGGTCCTGCCGGCCCCTCAGGGCTGAATCACATCTTTCAGGCACACAGGGGCGTGTATACACACACACACACACACACACAGATGCTCACATGGCACCCCCACATGCACACATATACACACAACTTGGACACACACTGACACACCCATGTGCACACATACATCCAGACATGTCCCTCATGTGTGCAGGCGTGCACACACACACAGGCCTCCCCCCCCCCCCCCACCCAGATACACAATCCCACCTGCGAAGGTTTCATTGCAGACGCAGCTCTCCTGACCTCCAGTCTCCTCCCCAGCCTGCCAGTGATACCCCTGGAGCCAGTGCTTGGAGAAAGAAGGCAGAGAAGGGGCTGGGGTTCACTCTGCCCTCTGCCCAGGCTGTCTGCCCTGCCCTCACTGGAAAGCCTGGACCCCAACGCTGACTCTCGCCCCAAGAAGCTGCTCAGCCCCCCCAGGTCAGCTTCCTGCTCAAACTCACCCCCCACCCCCAGGAGGCAGCTGGTCCTCCAGGTTGGCGGGACAGGCCTCAGTGAGGCTCAGCTCCACGCTCTCTATGTCCCCACCCAGGGCAGAAGAGCCACAACACCTGCCACTTATAGGGTGAGGGACACGAGACTGGGGGCCCAGGCACAACCTGGAAACCCTTGCCTCACCCTGCCCCATCCCTAGCCCAGCACCCTCCGTCTGGTGGTGCTAGCGGAGTTATCTCCAAAGCCCCCACTCCAAGCCCCAAGTGATGGACAGGGCCCTCAGCGGGCGTGCGGTGGTGGTAGTGGGGTGGTGGTAGTGGGTCATGGCGGTGCCCATGTCCATTCAACCACTGCCTGGGACTGAGGGGCTTCAAAGAAGATGGGGTGGGGCCTTCCTGGGGACAGGCGCTGAGGCAGAGGAGCAGCCCCTCACTAGGGGCATGCCCTGCCGGCCATTCATGGCCTAAGCTCTAGTGGGCTGGAGACGGACCCCAGGAGCAGTGCTGGCCCTCTAGGTGGGGGCTCAGGGTTGGGAGTTGGGAGCCAGCACCTTCTGGTCTGCCCTCCATGGTGCTGGCGCAAATGAAATCAAGGGGATGTGGGCCCTACTGTGCCACCGCGAGACGACCAGTGGTTGCATCTCAGCCTTGCTGCTGGGGCTACTGCAGAAAGGAGTACACGGGCCTCGTTGTAAACAGACTTAGACCTTGGCCCCTGAATCCCAGCAATTTCCATCAGAGACTACGCAGGTAACAGAGCTGATGCCTGCAGACCCAGCCTGCACGAGGGTGGCAGCCCAGCGCCTGTAAAGAGCGTCCCCGCCGGCATCACTAGCGGCAGTCCTCCAACCCACCCCGCCTCCCTCCCCACCCGCTCCTTAAACTGCAGCACCCCCAACCAACCTCTCCCCTACATTTCCATTCCTCCAATAAAGGGCTAAGACAATTTAGTAATCCCTTTCTTAAGAAGAGAGGTGGCGAGGAAGGCAATCGTGAATCTTATTTTCTGTAGAAATAGCATTTCTTCTGGTGCAGAACTGAAAGGAATCCACCCAGAGGTTCTGTAGCATCCTGGCGCCCCTGACTCTGCCTGGGGAAGGGACCTTGTTTACACGCAGTTCTGTCCACCTTTGTGGTGTACTGTTTTCTAGGCAAAAAAAATAATCTCTTGTCTGTTGTACTGTATAGCTTTTAAAATGCACTCCAGGGCTGAGGTTCTTTTAAGAAACACATCTTGCTTCTGCAACCCTATAGAGTGCCGGAGTTGGGGGGGAGATAAAAACCCCCACATGCTCATCAGTGTTGAAGGGATGGAGCCAAGCAGCTTTTCTTGTCCCTGGATTAAGCGCTAAATAAGCAACAATGTATCTTTTCTGTGTTCAAAATAAATATATCAATAAAAAATGTTGTAAGAAGTAACCTGAATAAGGAGCCCATGGTGGGGTTGGCACCATCTGACACTTGTAAGGAAAGGGTTAAATCAGCAAACTGAAAATATGTTACTTTTCTCAAAGTCAGCAGTCACTGAAACCTTGTTATTCTTCTAGGACAGGGATATTTGGGTAGTGGGTGATTTACACCAGTTACTTTGTTGTTGTTGTTTAGTGGTTAAGTTGTACCTGACTCTTGGCAACCCCGTGGACCAGCAGCCTGCCAAGCCCCTCTGTCCATGGGATTTTCCAGAAAGGAATCCTGGAGTGGGTTGCCATGTCCTCCTCCAGCGGATCTTCCCTGAACCAAGGATTGAATCCACATTTCCTGCTTAGCAAGTAGATTCTTAGTGGATTCTTTAGCCACCTGGGAAGCCGTAATTTTTTTTAAACCTCTGTAAAACATGGCATCGATTCTCCAAGAATCGGCCAGTGTAACTGCCACCAAGACAAGCCATAAATTTGCAGGACTTGACTCCAGAACACCAGAAGACTGGCATTTCACTCCACACTCTGACAGCTTTGACTATCAGGAAGCGGTGGGGAAGGTGTGGGGGAGGAAATCAGGCTGAAATGACTGAAGTAAGTCATTTTCTCCCCCTCTGCAGAAATTCTTTTGTCTCTGCTTTCTATAAGACTTTGGCTTTGGTTGTCGATCCCTTGTCTGACAGGTTCCCTTTCTCTGTCACTCTTCCCTCCTACTTGAATTCAGGTAGAATCCATGAGCATAGTCCTAAACCCCCAAGTGCCCTGAAAGTGGGGTGTGATCCTGAAGGACGGTACAGCCCTGTCCTGGGTCCCACTGCAAGCCCACACTGCCACCTGCTGGCTGCCTGCCGCCACTGTTCAAAGCCAGTGAGCCCCTGAAAGACGCAAATTCCCTTCTCCCAGTTTCTAACCCACTGCCTGCGGACACTCGTAGTTGTAACGGAACTTGTTTTGGTCCTGGGCTTGTCCTCCACTCTCGGGATGTTCCATGAGGTTTAAACCATTCAAGCATTCCATTTACAGGAATCATTCCTGCCGCCCACCCCCTACCCCAACCCCGTAGCACCTCTCTAGGCACAGCCAGATAGCTCAGCACCTCTCACGGTATACAAAATAACCACTCCCCTGTCCTAAACACCAGGGTGCACAGCTCAGCTGCCACCTCTGTACTCTGAGGCCCCTTCTGGGAACGAATGTGGCAGCCTTCACGGTGGTGCTGCCCAGCTCACCTGGTACCCATGGCAATTCCAACCGGAACGACCCCACACCCATGCTGCTGCTGCTGCTGCTAAGTTGCTTCAGTCGTGTCTGACTCTTAGCAACCCCATGGACTGCAGCCTACCAGGCTCCTCCGTCCATGGGATTTTCCAGGCAAGAGTACTGGAGTGGGGTGCCATTGCCTTCTCCGCCCCACACCCATACCCAGTTCCAAAAGCAAACACACTCAGGATCCCACAGCCCCCCAGGGGCTATCAAGCTCAGTGCTCTCCACTTCCTCCATTCACAACATTTCTTGTGTCCACTCGGACACACTATGGAGTGTTCACCTATGGCGCCACATCCAAGTTCCTCACACTCCTAGAAGGATACTGGCTGCCTCTCTCTCCCAGGGGGCCCTGAGGAGTTGGGCCCACATGAGCACTGGGCAGTGGGGCTCATTGGGGCCCCAAGAAGATGGGAAGTGAAGCTAAATTCCCAGGACAGTGGGGACGGGAGGAGGGGCAGGACCAACCCTGGGACAGGATGGGGGTGCAAGGGGTTGATGAGGAAGGTGACCCCAGGAACAGCACCAGGGAGTGGAAAGTGAAACTGGGAAGGGTGGAAAGTGCAGGCAGGGTGTTGTTGAGCTGGTCTCCGCTGTGGGCAACTGCGCTCCGTCCCCCTGGCAACTCCGAGAGCCAGAGTGGAGCTTGCCTCAGGGTTAGTCAGCCAATGGGGAGAGAAGTGGATTAATCACACACGGCTCTCAGATTCTCAAGGATCATTTTCTGAGGCTGCCCTTCAGCCAAGCTGCTCCACCTTGCGCAGCTGAGCAGCTCCTCTGGCCCAGGTCTTCAGACTGGAGACCTTCAGCTGAGGCCATCACCCTGGTCTGCGTGGGCTGCCACCAGGCCATCAAGCATGGGCACAGTGCCCTCCACGGCCTCCAGACGGGCATACGGGAGCAGCAGGAATCCCTTGAGAGAGGGAGGAACAGGGCGGATACCAAGCACGGCCGACCACAGTGGCCCCTTGGGACACCCGCTGGCTTGCACCAGCCAAGCTCACCCATGTATGCATACACAGGGGTCTCTCACATCAACTTCCTAGAGACTCTCAGGCACACACTTGTGTGCAGCATCACTCAGTTCACACTACCTGCGGCACACACAGCTCACACACACACACACTGTGCCCCTCACACTCAGAGCTCACACACCCAGAGGTCCCACCCCAAGGCCACCCACACTCACGCTCAGGTATCACCATCAGTGTCCCCCAAAGACTGACCAGGCTGGGGACATGAGCAGTGGAAGGACCCACAGCATCATCACCCGAGAGAGTGAATGCCCCATCCAGGGTTTGGCTCTGCTGACCTCACAGCGCTCCTCCCCAAGCCCAAGTGAGCTCTCTGGATTGGGACCAATTGCCTGGGGCAGGCCTGGTGTTTCTGGGCTGGGGGGCTGGGCACGGGGGTTGCAGCCCACCTGTGCCTGTTCAGCATCTCTTCAAGGACTCCCAGGTCTGCAGGCCTCAGACCCTGAGGTCACAGCCTCAGCCAGACCACAACAAGGCATCCATCCAGCCTGCCTCCTGGGACCTTTGAGCCAGTCCCCGTCCTTCTTTCGGTCTCAGGACCCACGCCCCACCAGCCTACCCTAAGTCAGACCAGAATATCAAATGTCCACTAGCACTCTCCCACCCATGCTGACCTTTGTCTCCTACCCAGAAGGATGATCAGATGTGACCTGGGCCAGTTACCTAATCTTGCCGAGGTTCAGGATCAGGTGAACTAATGTGTGTCAGAGACTAGCATCCCCACCAGTGGACCTCAGATGATGGATTCAGACCAGCCACGAGACCCATTCCCAAGTAGCCCTCCCATTGGGAAGTAAGTTCCTAATGGGAGGGGTAGGAACGCTCTGGCCACTGAGCTCAGAAAAGGTGGCAGGGGAGCCGGGGGCTGGGAGCAACGAGACCCTGGGTGCAGCCAGCCCAGGTCTGAGGCTGCTCCGAGGCCAAGCACCCGGCAGATCAGATGCCCTTCCTGGTGACTGGAGGGGCAGGAGGCCAGCAGAGCATCCCAGAAAGCCAACAATGGTCAAGAACCAGCTTTTCCTCGGCTGTGTGACTGCCAGGTCACAGCCAGTTCATGCAGAGCCACCGCGCCTTCCAACACGCTCTCCAGACAGCGAGCCACTGAGGCCAGGCTCCCATCTGCTTCGGAAGCTACAACCCTTCCCGTCCCTGCCCCAGGCCAGTGTGGAAGGACATGGGCCTCTGGTGATACTACCCCAAGCACCAGGAGAGAGCCTTGAAAGGACCCAGGGCCTGAGAAGTCAGGGAACAGCACATAGGTTGCCCCTCCTGGGAACTCACACCCCTTAGGAAAGGTCCTGATGCCAAGAAGCCCGGGGATCTTATTTAGTCCAGCAGTTCCCAAATGCATTTGGCCACAGGAAATTTTCACTCATGGGAGATAGATTAAGAGCACCCAGACAAGTGCTCTTCCATGGAGCACACTTTGAGAAATGCAGACCCATGTGGAAGGAAGGAGTGAGTCACCAAGTGACTGAATGAATGAGTGAATCATCACTGAATTAAGAAGTAGGTGAATGGAAGGAAGGAAGGAAGGAAAAAAGGGGGGAGGGAAGGAGGGAGGGGAGGGAAGGAGGGAAGAGAAAAGGCTAGATGAGAGTGCATAGGTGACTGGTCCATCTCAACCCCGTCAAAAACCTGTGCCTGATTCAACCTCTGGGTCTAAGTAGTTTTTGTGGGAGGTGATCCCAGGAAGCACAGTGAAGAAACCGGGAACTAAGCAAGGGAGGGAGCTGAATCAACAGAGATGAACTTATGAGCAGGTTGTTGCTGTGGACAACTGGGGTGGTCCCACGGGGGACCCTCTCAGAGACAGGGTAGAACACACCTCAGAACCATCCCACCCATGGCAGGATGCCGGGGTTTGCACCCACAAAGCCTTCTTGCTGGGCCGCAGCCCCGGCCAGCTCCAGGATGAGGAGTACCGACAGATGGCATAAAGCCCTGCTTTCTCTTTTGCTAACACAACTTCCTCCTGGGCTTCCTGATTGAGCCGTGGGGCGGGACAGAGGCAGGCCGGCCTAGGCGGCCACGGGACTCTGGTCTGCATCCAACCCCTCACAGCCGCCATGAGCTGGCCCCGGGCCCCGGGCCCCAAAGAGGACGCTCCTGAGACCCTCCTCGAAGACCTCATCAGTTTCTACCTGGAGGGGGCAGGAGAGGGCCGGCTCCGGGTCTGCAGGCAAGCCACTCTCACCAGCAGGGCCCAGCAGCTGCTGGACACAGGGCCCCCTCTTCAACTCTACCTGCCTGAGGAGGTGGCCCCTGACTCGGGGGCTCCCTGCTTTGCCCAGCATATCGACCACAAACTGGTGCGGGCACTGGAGTTCCTGGAATTGGTCTCTATCCACCTGCTCCTGTTTCCCTGGAGGAAGGAAATCAGGTCCCTGAAGGTAGGTGTCGCCACTACCCTGGGAGAGAGGGTCTTGGGGAGGGGCCAGGGCCCTGCCTTGGGGTTGGGGAGGAAACAATGCGTCTGTCATGCCCACTGACATTGGTCCCATTTTACAGCTGGGGAAACTGAGGGCTAGAGTTTAATACAACTGATCTGTAGTCTGAGTCACTTCAGTTGTGACCAACTTTCTTCCATCCTCCGGCCCTGAGCCCACCAGCCTTCTCTGTCCATGGGATTCTCCAGGCAAGGATACTGGAGTCGGTTCCCATTTCCTTCCGCAGGGGATCTTGCCAACCCAGGGATTGAACCTTGAGTCTCTGATGTCTCCTGCATTGGCAGGCAGGTTCCTTACCACTAGCGCCACCTAGAAACTGCTCTGTGGTCACCAGCTAATACACAGCCCAGACAGGACTCAGACTCAGACAGTGCCACTCCAAACCACCAGGCTCTCCTGCTTTTCTAAAGAACAGGCAACAAGGAGGCCACAGGAAACAAGGCAAAGACCTGGGCTGTGGAAAGCCACTGCAAAGCTTTCGTCGCTTCTGGCTCCAGGCCAGGGCACCGGCTGGCTCCTTCTTCTGCTGAGTGACTTGAGGCAAAAGTCCTGCCTCTGGGCCTCAGTGTGTCCTTCTGTAAAATGGGACCAGGGCGACATGCCTGTGGGCCAGGTTTCCTTACGGGCCCATGCCCTGGCCCTCCTGCTTCTCAGGAGCCTCCGTTCCAGTCTTTGGTCCTTCCCCTCACAGCCACTCTGCTCTTGCGTGTGCCACCCTAACGAGCACCCCTGTTTGTTCCAGACATACACGGGGAGCTTTGCCTACTGGGTGCGGCCTGTGCTTTCAGAACACACCCTGCACACCCTTTTGGGCCGGCTAGGCTATATGGCCACCTCCGAGGTCGAGTTTTCCCTGGTCCAGGCTATCAGCGAGGAGGACACCAAACAGATGGTGTTTGAGATCTTCCTGACAAGAGTCGCATGTGAGGCCGTTCTCAGGACCCCGGGCAGGCAGCTCCTCGGGCCAGGCAGAGAGAGAGTGGCGGGGCCCCACCATAGACCTGGCTCAGAGACGGGGCTGCAGGAGGCCCTGTGGGAGGCCCAGCCTGGCCTGGATCCCTCAGCAGGGGTGGGAGCCAAGAGCGCCCTGGCCGAACACCCTGATGCTCGCTGCTCTCTGCCTGTGGCCTTGAACCTGCCTGAGGTCTCAACAACCCCCCATGGACTCCTGACTGGCCCCCTGGTCCCCTTGGGCTCCCTGCACCATGCCAGCACATGCTCTGACAGTGAGGAGTTCCTGACCTGCTACAGCGACCTCACACTGCACCGGACACCCTTGCTCCCCTGGGACCAGCCCTGGAGCAGCCTGGAAGGGAAGCAACTCCAGGGCCCAGGCCCTGGGCCCAGCCCAGCGCCGGGGGAGGTGGCCGCCACATCGGGTAGCAGTGGTGAGCAGCCCTGGGTCCCCGACGGGGCTTCTGAGTGTAAAGGGGCCACCGTCCCCAGCCAGCTCCGGCAGAGGCCCAGGTCCTGTCTGTCAGAGAATTCCTTGGCCCCAAAGCCAGATGCTCTGCCAGATCCAGCTGCCCTTGGCATGGACACTGAGCCTCCAAGCACTTCCTCGGAGATGGAAGAGCTCTGTGAGCACTTCACCCACCTCCTCAGAACCTCAACTCCAGCGGGCTATCTGAGGGACACCCCTGGTCCCAGGGTTGAGGAGGAGGGACAATCAGAGCCTCTCGTGGGGCCAGAGCCAGCCAGCAAAGGCAGCAGCCCGGACGGTAAAGTTGCTCTGCTCTGGAGGTCTCCACAGGCCTCCACTTCATGTAAAAGAGCCCCCAGTGCTTACTACGTCCCCCTTAAGGGGCTGGAGGAGCCAGTTCCCACACGGAGATCCTACACGAGCCACAGCTGAGCATGTCACTCCGACTTGAAGAAATGATGGGTCTGGAACCACAGTGGGGACATCAGCCACGGGGACATGTCAGCCTGCTCATCCCAGCTGGCCTCAGGTACTAGCCCTGCCACCTACAGACTGTATGACTCTGGGCCACTCCCCACACCTCTCTGAGCCATGCTTCCCTGTCTGCAAAGTGGAGGTGATGTCAGATCTGCCTCACAGGTAGCTGAGACGGGTTAGGAGGTGTCTGCACACTGCCGACCTCAGAAGTGGGGGCGCTTCCTGTGCCCTTCACATCCCAGCTCAGCGTGTGACCTTGGGAGCACCATCACCCTTCATCTCTGACCAGCAGCCTCCCTTGGCATCCTTGAGGCACCTGTCACAGGGCAGATTATACGACAGCTGTGTAGACAAGCAGACATGTAAACCACCCTCCATCTGTTCAGGGTCGTCTGTCAGCCACCCTCTTCTCTCAGCTAACTTCTGGTTGACAGAGAGCAAGGCCATTGTTGGGAGCCCAGGATGAGCTCACAGGCCTGCTCTGCATCCAGGGTTGGGGACTCCATCACCCAGGCTGTGTGGAGTGGGGGTGCCCCTCCACCAGCCTTTCCTGCCCCCACATATGCATGCATACATGCACACAAGTGGGTGCATCCAGGCACATGTACACACATGTACACGGGCATTCCTCACAGTGGCCCAAGAGACAGTGGTCTCCCTCTCCAGCCGAGAGCCTCTCTATGGAGGGGCAGGTGGCACCTGCCCAGGACCTGCCCCTCGGCTTTGCTTCTGCCCAGTGGGGAGGACGACATAAGGTAATTTTAGACTTAGAAAAAAGTTGCAAACTAGCACAAAGAATTTCCTTCTCTCCCTCACCTGGCTCCCCCTGAAACTGTCATTGTACATAACCACAGTATGAGCCTCAAGAACAGGAAATTGATGTTGATACAATTATTATCAAACTATGTTGTTGTTTAGTCAGTAAGTCATGTCCAATTCTTTTGCGACTCCCTGGACTATAGACAGCCAGGCTCCTCTGTGCATGGAATTTTCTAGGCAAGAATACTGGAGTGAGTTGCCACTTCCTTCTCCAGGGGATCTTCTCAACTTAGATCCAGCCTGTACTGCTTGTGTCTCCTTCATTGGCAGGTGGATTCTTTACCACTGAGCCAAACTCTATTTAAATTACACCAGTTTTCCCATTAATATCCTTCTCTATTCCAGGATCCTCTCCAGGATCCCACATGACATTTGTGAGTTTTCATCCCCTCCAATCTATAATAGTTGCTCAGTCTTTTTCTTGTCTTTGATGATCTTATGCTTTTGATCAGAACTGCATACCATTCAGTTATTTTGTTGAATGTCCCTCAGTTTGTCTGGTGTGTTTGTGGCTGGAGTGAGGTTAGACATTTGGGCAGGGATACCACCATTTAAAAAAAGGATGTTGTGTCCTCCGTGCATCTTATCAAAGGATTATGATGTCCGTGGATCTTGTTACTGGAGATATTTACCTCCTCATCCCTGGAATAAACCACTAGGATCTCTGGTTCCTTGTATTAGAGAATGATGTTCAGAGACCAAGATCTAAGTGCCCGGTCTACACATTGTTACTGGGTGTCACTGCTTCTAAGCCCACTCACGGGACAGAGTTAAGAAGCACATGTATGTATACTAACCCACGCATATGCACACATAGCTATATTTCCATATCTGCTGCTGCTGTTAAGTCACTTCAGTCGTGTCCGACTCTGTGTGACCCCATAGACGGCAGCCACCAGGCTCCCCCATCCCTGGGATTCTCCAGGCAAGAACACTAGAGTGGGTTGCCATTTCCTTCTCCAATGCATGAAAGTGAAAAGTGGAAGTGAAGTCGCTCAGTCATGCCCGACTCTTAGTGACCCCATGGACTGCAGCCCACCAGGCTCCTCCATCCATGGGATTTTCCAGGCAAGGTACTGGAGTGGGATGCCATTGCCTTCTCCGATTTCCATATCTAGCTATATGTAATTTTAATCATGAGTTCACACTGAGACCTCTGATTCTAATCCAGTACCACAGGGTTTATTCTACCCTTCCTCTTATTTATAACATATCTTTCTCTAACAGTGAGAAACACAGCTCTCAGAATCTACAGATTATTTGTTTTAGTCTACTGAGTCTACTAAATTGATCCTAGTATAGTTTCAGAATTGCTAAATATATCCTTATGAGAAATACTTCTAATAACTGTATTTCAGCACTTACGTGAAATAACTTTTACCTTTACTCCTCTCGTGTCCAACCTAGATACAGTTTTCCAGGGTTACTTCAGCTAGTTCTTCCCAGCACCTTCAGTGTGGTCATCATGTGCTTGTGCTTGATCTGTGTTTTCCACCTTCCATTCCCGCTATGTCCTAGTCAGCTGTTTATTTGGGGCGGGGTGGTACGTGAGACATTACTAAGGTTCTCAAGTCAGAGTTACCCAAAATGGTTTATTCACTGAGTACATTCCCCTCTCATCCCAGCAACCCTGAACCCATTCAATTTTCCTTCTTCCAGGCTTTTCCCACTAATCTGCTTATTTTCTGGATTATCTTTCCTGTCCACCCTATACATCTGTGTATTTTCCTTAGGCTAGCATACTCTAGATACTCATTTGGACACTACTTTCTTCCCTGAGCAGTATGTCCTGGAAATCTGTGTCACATCTGTTCAGAGAGACCCTTCTCATTCTACTTCACAGCTGCATGCTGCTCCACTGTATGGATGTGCCATGCTTTATTTAACCACTCTCTTATATATGAGTCTTTCGGTTGTTTTCAATATTCTGCAGTTACAATGTTGCAGTAAATAACCTTGAGCATATATTTTTTCATGTCCTAGAAGTAGGGTTGCTGGATCACAATCAAGATGTAGATACATATGTAGTTTGTCGGGTGTTGTCAAAATTTCCCTCTAGAAGGGCTGTACAAACTTGCGCACTCACCAGTAAAGTATGAGAGTGCTTCCCCACAGCCTCAACAACACAACGGGTTGAGATGTGTATTTTTTTTTTTCTGCCAGTCTAGTAAGTATCTCGGTATTCTTTTAATCGCTGTCTTAGTCTGTTCAGGCTGCTATAAGAAAATACCAAAGGCCGAGGGCCTTAGAAACAACAGACATTTAAATCTCAGGGTTCTGGGAGGCTGGAAGCCCAAGATCATGGTGCCAGCATGGCTGGGCTCTGGTGAAGGTCCTCTTCCGGACTGCAGATTGCCTATGCCCCCCTGTTCCCTTGTATGGTGGAAGGGGCTTGGGACCTCTGTGGGGGTCTCTTACCAGAGCACTAATCCCAACTGAGAGGGGTCCACCTTCATGACCTAGTCATCCTGCTCCTAAAGTCCCTCTTCCTCACACCATCACCTTAGACATTAGGTTTTCAACATATGAATTTGGGGGAGACACGAATATTTAGACCATAGCATCCATATTTCTGTAATTGAGTGAATTTGAGTATTTTTCCTATCTTTCAGTGCCATTTTAATATCTTTTTTGTAAATTGTCTGTTTGGATAGTTTTCTCATTTTTCTATTGGAGTTTTGGTTCTTTGTCTATTTTTAAGAATTCTTCAAGAATATTACTCCTTTGTGATACATGTTTTGAATATCTTCTCCGATGTCGTCAGATGTCTTTTGACTGTTTTCTCATGGCTTTTGTCATATACATTTTTTAGCCAGATTTCTCAATCTTATTATTGCTGGATTTGGAATCATAGTTACAAAGTTCTCCTACCTTGAGGTTTCAAAGAATTCATTCTTATAGTATGTGCATGGTTTCATTTTTTTACATGTAGATCCCTAAACCACTTGGAGTTTATTCTTGGGTATGGTGTAACATATGAATCATCTTTTTACAAATGATGACTCAGTCATCTCAGCACCGTTTATTTAAAAATCCATCTTTACCCCCAATAATCACTGAGATGACACCTGTATCACGCACTTACATCTACTTCTGGGCTTCCTAGTCTATCCCACAGGTCTACTCATGTACCAGTACCACACTGTTTTAATTATAGACATTTTATAGTATGTTTCAACATCTGGATCCCCAAGGGTAAGATTTATTTAAAACTTAGCACTTGCCCATGCTCTGGGCCCCTTCCACACATCAGGCCAGTTATCCTCTCAACACTAGAAGTGAGCAATGCTCCCATTTAACAGATAAGATAAAGCAGCACTCACAAGAGATTCAGTGACACGTCAAGTTTTCATGGGAATTCCCGGAGGTCCACTCCTAGAAAACCTGAAGCTACGAGAAGTGGTCCCCAAAGCGTGCTTTCTGACCAGCAGCCTCATTATCACTTCGATAGTCATTAAATTCTCAGGCACATCCCAGATCCGCTGTATTAGAAACTCTGGGGGCAGGCCCTGCAGACCATGCCTTAACATGCCCATCAGAGGATTCAGACGGCCTACAGTTAGAGAACCAGGAGCTACAGCGTCTCAAAGGGCCCAGAACTGGGAGTCATCAGCAGCTGCAGGCACCCTAAAACAGTGCTTACCAACATGCGTTCCAAGGAACACTCACACCTGGAAGTTAATAACCCCCTAAATGAGGGGTTCTACTGTCAAATGAGTCTGAGAGTCCCTGACTGAAGCAAATTTCAGAAGGCATTTTTATTTCAAGACTTCCTGACTTTACCTAGGCTAACGTACTTTGTGCAGCTCAGAGAGTACCCAGGTGGTGAATCTCAAATTTGCTGGACTACAAAACCCTCTTTTCCCAGAGTACCTATTACTATGTCCCCAGACACATGTGTTCTGTGAACCTGTCTTGGAGAAGAAAAAGCCAAAAGATGCAGAAATTCAAGAGGACAGCATTAAGTGCTAATACCCATTCTGATCCCATAAGCTTGGCTTTCTCCTAGCTTCTGTTTAATGACAGCTTTGGCCAAGTTCACCATCTTATGGAAACTAGAGGAACAGAGTTTACCCCAGCCTCAGGGGGGTCACGGGGTTGGGGTTATTAAGAAAAAAAGGTTGTGTTCCATTGACCCTGGCCTTTGGTAAGTGAGTAATCCACTGCCAAAGCCCACTGGGTGCAATATAATTGTTGTTACATTCTCAACGGTGGAGGCCTGACATTTCCAAGAGCTTGTCAATTATTTTAATAACTGTTAACTCTTCAGGGTGCAGAGGCCAAGGGAACAAGTGTTACTCATTCCGCAGATAATATAAGCATTTGACGTGAGCTCCCCCACCTGGCTCCAGGAAAACAAGGGTGATGCAGATTCGATAGCACCCACGGGTAGATAGGTTTTGAAAACACCTCCTACCTGCTCTCAGAGCAATAAATACCTCAATCCTGCCTTCCCCAGGTGGGACGCTGGGAGTCTGCAGGAATCCCAGGAAGTGTCTCGACCATGCACTCCCCAGGCAGGGGGGCATTTCTCATCTAGGTGAGAGGTTCTGGTGGAAAGGAGGCAGGAATGGGAAAAACAAGCTGGGTGACATCATTTCCCAGAGTCCATGTTTAGCAAGGGGCTCCTGAGAGCTCCACTGTGGGAGCCCACTGGCCAGCGCTGAGGACATCACAGCACCAGGTGGTGAGGGTGGGGTGATGTGAAAGCAGAAGGGAGGGGAGGAGGGGCCCAGAGGCACCACGGAACTGAAACCAGACTGTGTGTCCAGCCTTCCCGCTTGCCTGTCCCGCACCTCTGAGGTCTCTAGCAAAGTCCTGTTAGAATGTTCCAGCTTATCTTAGTTGTGCAAAAGTCACCATCCACATCTGAATTTAGGTGTGAATGGTGGGGGAGACCGGGCAGTGTGCCTGATGCCAACACTAGACAGAACAGGAGCTCCAGAGCCATCTGGACAGTAAGGCCCCTGGAGGAAGAAAGCCTCAAACCAGGAAGTCAATCTGGGGACAGAAAGGCAGAAAGAGGCTGGGACCCGAGGGTCCTGAGCCACCACACCAGCCCTGGACCACCCACAGCTGCACTTCTACGTGAAGGAGATACATACTTCTATCTTTTTGGGTTTTTTTTAATCACATTTCCCCCCAGTACAGATTCTCAAATTGAGCTGTGGGGAAAACTGGACTATTTGTCTGCAAAGTCCCAAAGCTGGTCCCAGCATGTCCAGGTGCCTGGTAGCAGCGGTTGCACTTCCTGCTGGTCCATCACCGGCGTCTAGGCTGAGACGCATCCCCGCCTGTGCAACTGGCCCAGGACCAGTCCCTCCAGGAAGGGCCAGGAGCCAGAGTGCTGCCCTCCGGGCGCTGCCTCTGGGCCCAGCTGCCCTCCGGGCGCTGCCTCTGGGCCCGGCTACCCTCCGGGCGCTGCCTCTGGGCTGGGACCACCTGTCACCAACTTCCATCAGCGAGTTGCGTGCACCAGTGCCTCACTCACGCGGAGGCCAAGACGAGGCCTTCCAACCTTCAGGCACGCCGACCGCCACGCGGGAGAGGCCGAGGCCTGTTCCCCCAAGTTCATAATCAATCCGCACCCCTACGTCCGCACACGGCCTTCTGGAAGCTCTCTCCACCCACCTCTGAAGTTCAGGAGCTCCAGTGCTCCAAGAGCCTTTGCTTGCAAGACCCATCCTTCCCGTCCAGATTGTCCTCGGAGAGAATGTTCTTCCTGTCTCTTGCTGCTACTTGACTCAGGAGACAGCTGTGCCTTTGATGCACTGCTACAGCTGAACACAGCTAAGACAGTCTCTGAGCTAATAAAGATGGTTCACGCTCTGTGGCCCGCAGTATCCCTTTGGATGGAAAAACATTTCAAAAAGACTTAAGGCCACTGGTGTCTCTCTCCTGGGCCACAAACTCTGAGGAACTCCAAGGATAAAGCTCATCATGCAAGCCACTAAGGAGGGAGGGAGCCTCAGAAGCCAGGCTGGCAGCCCCTTGCCCCAGCATGGCACTGGGCACACCAGCCCGGGGGGCCACAAGCCACTGCCCTGACAGGTCATTAGCAGCTGCTCAAGCATGACCTCTGTCACCAAGGAGACCGAGCACCCTTCAGGAGGCAGTGCATACCTCTCCTAAATCGGGGAAGTCCTAATGAGGTGTTAAGTACCATATCAGCCTCGTGCTAGAGAACGGATGAACGCTGGGCTCAAGCCAAACGTGGCACAATTTTGTGAAAGTCAAACGCCAACTGCCCTCAAGGACGGCTCAAACCATGAGAAAGTGATGATGCCAGCTGCACACACAGTTGGCCCTGCCCACGCACGTCTGAGGGTCTCCAGCGGGCAGGGCGGGCTCTGGGCTGAGGCAGCCTGGGGCAAGGGGGGGGCCGGGAGTCCCCAGAAGTCTGAGTGGTGCTGCCCCCACTGTCACTGGCCGTGTGACCCCAGGGGGTCTCTTAGTCTGTCTGAGCTTCAGCTTCCTCCCTTGGGATGGAAGACCACTACCTCGCCTTCCTGGATGGCCTGAAGGGCTAGAGACCATGAGCCCAGCACAAGTCAGGTGGGACTTCCCTAGCTTAGAAGGACCCAGCGGTGGGAAACCACCAGGAGAAGCACCAGGGGAATGCAAGGCTGTGCCACCAGAGGGCATGGCAAACCCATTGGTCCCATTTACCCACGAGGCCCAGGATCCCAGGATGAAGACACTGGGAAAGGAGAGAAGGCCAGAAAGAAGACAACTGTGGGCAGATACAAAGCCCTCCTGAGAGTAGAGTTTTCCAAACTGTTCCTAATAGCTAGCTTGGCAGCAGCAGGCATTTCTCAGGCATGATCTTTCCTATCCTATGGACCAAGCTTCCGACTCTCCAGAGTTAGGATTCGGTGCCGGTTTTGTTCAAAGAGTTCTAACATTTTCTGCATGTTGTGGTCGGCCTCGATCACCTGGAAATGAAACACAGGGGTCACAGGGCTGCACCTGACCTCAACATCCTCCTCCCTTCACAGAAGGAGAGAGAGACAGAGGCAGGCAGGATGAGGCAGGGAAAGGCGCGGAAGCCCAAGATCACCAGCAGGAGAACAGGGAGGTCAGAACCAAGCCACAACCAGTTCTAGGTCAATCCACATTCTCAACTGTATTTTCACTTAAGAAACCAGGACAGTCGTCTGCGAATGCATTTTTTTCTCATCATTTTTTATCATCTACTTTTCTATAAAGAGGGGAAAAAATGAACTCTCTAGAAAACTCCAGTAGAGTAAGATCTCACTTTCCAGCAACCTCACTGCCTGGAAGAGCCGTGAGCGCAGTGTGTGAGCAGCCCAGACAGATGTCCCCAAGGCCAGGCACACTAGTTGGTGCACAGCCCCCCCTCAGTTCCCACGCTGCACACACACTCCTAACAGCTCACGGGACCCATCTGCCCGCCTGGAGAAACTCTGAGCAGGAGCAAATCAGAAAATGAGGGAGAGGGAAGCAGGGAAACACTGACTGGGCAGAAGCATCGAACAGTTAGAAACGGTGAGTGTCAGCAGGAGAAGGTGCGTAAGGGGAAAGCACAGGGGCCCAAAGGCATTAGCAGGCGGGGGCACACGTCCTACACACCTCAGCACCTCCTAAGGGCATCACTGTGTGACGGACCAGAACAGCAACTGACGTTCCTTCGGATGCCCTGGGTCACCATGAAAAGGTGCAATGAGGTTCTGGGCCAGCCACCCCCTGGGGGACGGACAGGTGCTTCAGGAAGACCACCATCCCAAGCGGTTAAGGCCAAAACCCAGGTCCAGGGGCTCCGGCCATTTGGAACGTTCCTCCAGGGACGATGCTGGATAAGTGAGATGCTACTGTGTCATGGGCTTGGTGACACGGGGACAGGCCACCTTCTCCCAGGTGTGTTCAGCTCACTGAGACTCAATCCAGAAAGGGAACTGAGAGACAGGGTCCCTTCCACCCTCCCTGCTTCCTTCTCTCAAATTCTCCAGCTCGGAGGGACTTGGTCCTTGCTTCCCCAGACTGCAGACTGGCCGGCATGCCCGCAGGTCATTCTTCCTTCTAGAGAATTTTTTGCCCCCTCAGGGGAACTTACCAGAACGGGGGCTGCCACGGGGAAAAGGCTCCCTTTGATGAGCCACTCCTCATACAGGTGGTGAATAGCATCCAGGTACTCCTGTGGGGGGTGGGGAACACAAGAGCTGTCAGGAGCAGGCAGGGGGCAAACCTGTCCCCTTGCGGGGCTCAGGGAGGTGAGGGAAGGTCAGTGAACACGGAGCACCGGCCTGGACAAAGGAGCCTGCGACAGCCAGCCTGATTCAGGTGGGCCAGCATGATCGCAGCCAAGCTCCCCGCCGGCCAGCCCCAACGGCACAACTCCGAAGTGTCCCTCCAGGGGCTTCCCTGGTGGTCTAGTGGTTAAGAATCTGCCTTGCAATGTGGGGGACACCAGTTCGATCCCTGGTCAGGGGAAGATCCCACATGCTGCAGGACAGCTAAGCCCGTGCACCACAGCTACTGAGCTCACGTGTTGCAACTACTGGAGCCCACATGCTGCAACTACTGAAATCCACGAGCCCTAGAACCCATGTTCCCAACAAGAGCAGCCACTGTAAGGAGAAGCCCACACACCACAACTCGAGAGCAGCCCCCACTCACTGCCACTAGAGAAAGCCTGCTCGCAGCCACACAAAGACCCAGAACAGCCAAAAATAAGTAATTAATTAAAAAAAAAAGAAGTTATTTAAAAAGAAAAAAATGGCCACCCTCCAGCATACTCGGCTCCACTGGGACTTCAGACACACCTTCCTACCTGGCTGGCCTCGTTTTCTGCCACTTCCCCGTCAACAGGGCCATCATGACTTTATGGGGAAGCCTCTGAACCCTCCCTCCATCCATCCCACCAAGAGGACTGCGGCGGCCCTCACTGGCCCAGGAGCCCTGCTCGGCTGCTCCCACCCCAACAGGCAACTCGTAACCTATGGATCCTCGAAGCCATCAGGACCAACTTCAGCTGGCAGACAAGGTGAGACCCAAGGGAAAAGAGGCCCAGCCCTGCCTCAAAGGCAACCACGGCAGGACTGAGTGGCACACTGAAAGCGAAAGTGAAAGCCGCTCAGTCGTGTCCGACTCTGTGTCACCATGTCTATGTCCATGGAATTCTCCAGGCCAGCATACTGGAGTGGGTAGCCTTTGCCTTCTCCAGGGGATCTTCCCAACCCAGGGATCAAACCAGTTCTCCCGCACTCTCCTGCAGGTGGATTCTTTACCAGCTGAGCCACAAGAGAAGCTCAAGAATACTGGAGTGGGTAGCCTAACTCTTCTCCAGTGGATCTTCCTGACCCAGGAACCGAATTGGGGTCTCCTTCACTGCAGGCGGATTCTTCACCAAATGAGCTATCAGGGAAGCCCACGCTGCTGCTGCTGCTGCTGCTAAGTCACTTCAGTCGTGTCCGACTCTGTGCGACCCCACAGACGGCAGCCCACCAGGCTCCCCCGTCCCTGGGATGGGTTGCAATTGCCTTCTCTGGAAGCCCACGCTGGTTGCCAGCAAACACCTCCTCCTCCCAGCCCTGAGGCTCTCAGGTAAAATGCACTGCTGCCTCTTTATCCACTCACGGGTTCTCTCTTGGCAGCAACAGACATGTCTACAGGCCTTGTCAAAACCATTAAGACAATGTTCTGGATAATGACTTGGAAGGACTCCAGCCTTGTCATTTCTTCCAAACATCTGGGTCACCACACAGAGCTGCCATGCCCTGGCCAGCACAGTCCAGCCCCATCACGTTACACCCTCCCTCTAGCACTCCTGTCTCCAGATTGCAAAGAAGCTGCTCAGACCAAGGCTTGGGACTTCATGGCTGGAATCTACCCTCCTGGTGCCCAGGCAGGTCTCTGGAGCTGCACTGACTGTCTAGACCCCAGTCTAACTCACCCTGAGCTCAGACTCCCATATCATCCCAGGAAATGCTTGCCCAGCCTGTCTGTTCACCTCCAGTGGCATTCACACAGGACATTCAGTTCAATATTAACTGAGCAACCCCTAGGTGCCAAGCTCTGGGACACATGCTAGGGACGCAGAAGGGGTAAGGTCTAATCTGAAAAGGTTCGTGGCAGCTTTGTAAGGGATGGGGAGCAAACACATAAACAGTTTCAGAGTATCTGTCCTAAGGGCTGTGACCATAATAAAGCACAGAGGCTGGGGAAGCATAACAAAGGGAAGGTCAGGGAAGGCTTCCTGCAGGAGGTGATACCTGAGCTGAACCTGGAAGGCAAAAGAAACTGCTATGCAAAGAAACATGTGTGTAACTCCATGGTAGGGGGCTTCCCTGGTGGCTCAGCTGGTAAACAATCTGCCTGCAATGCGGGAGACCTGGGTTTGATCCCTGGGTTGGGAAGATCCCCTGGAGAAGGGAACAGCTACCCACTCTAGTATTCTGGCCTGGAGAATTCCACGGACTGTATAGTCCATGGGGTTGTAAAGAGTCGGACACAACTGAGCCACTTTCACATGGTAGGCAGTAGGGAAAGTGTGTGTGTGTGTGTGTGTGTGTGTGTGTGTGTGTGTGTGTAACCACAACTAGTTCTTTACAGCCAGATCATGAAAATGCGGGGAGTGGAAGGGAATGAAGCCAATCACGCAGGATCGGGATGCCACGCTACAAATGAGGACTGTATCCTAGAGAGTGGCAAGGCACTGAGCGGGTGGGGTTAGGGAACCGCATGCGTGGTGTTCTGTATTAGACACCTCGCTGAGCAGCTGTACTGGGGCTGGATTTCTGGGGGATATGAATAGTGAGGGACCAGGCCAGGAGAGCGGTGCAAGCCGGTTGCGACAGCCTGACTAGAGTTGACGTGGCCCTGAACCAGTACCTGGAAGGGCAAGGCACTGGACAAATACCAGTGAGTTCCACCTCCTTGCCGGGCAGAGTGCCAAGCCCTGGAGATGCAGAAGTGAGCAGGCGGACACATCATAGTGAGGGTCTGGGGGTGAGAGGGCACAAAGGCATGCCATCTTCAGGAGGTGGACTGGACAAGCCCTGGGGACACCCGGGCAGGAACTGGAGAAGGGACAGCTCTGAGCGTGGCGGTGCCCACCACTGAGTCCCAGGCCACAAGAAGTGAAGCGGACTCGGACATGCACAGGGTCTCCGGCCTCAGAGGAAGTCAGAGTTCACCCTCCCACATGCTCAGTTCCTGTTTCTCTTCCTGCGAGGAGGGCACGATGACCTCGCAGAGGGTGTGGCCAGGCTGGGATGCAGCCCCTTTCCCAGGGTAGAGGGGCTCTCACCAGTGGGATGACCTTCTCCTCTTCCCTGCATCTCATCTTCAGCCTCTGGTAACAGGTCTCAGGAGTGGTCCGGAGATAAACTGAGATTTAAAATATATATATACATGTGGTTTTCACTGCTCCATTCAAAGCTTGGAAGTGAAAGTGAAGGGTGGGAGGAAGGAAGGCACAGGGGCAGGGCATGCAGAGAAGCATCTGCCCGCAGCTCTGAGCAGGGGACGCAGAGCAGCTGTGTGGCCAGACAGGCATCTGACCCTCGCGGCGACTTCCGTTGTCTTCCTGTGTCACAAGCCCCGCAGGGTCACTGTAAGGCTGAATGAAGTCCCGTGTGTAGACAAGAGCTTAGCACAGGGCCCGGCACCTGGCTGGTCTCAATAACTGTTCAGGTTCCGTCCCTCCTCTCTCTCTTGTGAACTAAGAAAAACCCATCACATCACAGAGGACCCAGGGGAAAGCAGTTTGAGAAACGTAGGCTTCTCCAGGAGGAACCAGAAGCCCGGTTCTGTGTGCCCTTGGGGAGAAGGCTGAGTTAACACAGGAAAGAATCACCTATAGAGAGGGCCCCACCCACCACCCCTGCTGGTTGGGGGCCCAGCCAAGCATATCCTCGGTGGGCCCAGGGGAGGGAGGCCGGGGAGGGGTCGTCTCACCTATCAAGTCGATGGACACGTCGATGTTCCTCACAATCCAGTCAAACCATTCCGACAGGACCACATAGTCCACTTCGGGCATTTTCCCACTGTAATGAGAGTTGCGAGGGTTTTATTCTCCTACGAGATAGCTCCTGGACTGTGTCACCCCCCCAAAACATCTGGGCATGGCTTCTGCTGAAAGGGCACTGCCAGGGGCACCAAAGCAGAGTGTGATCACAGGACACTGGGCGGGCAGTGACAACAGGGATCCTAAACACCTCCAACCTCCCGCTCCCCAGGACGGTTCGTGGTACCAGGTTGGCCAATAAGTTTGTTTCCGTAACACCTCGTGGAAAAACCCAAACAAGCTTTCTGGTCAACTCAATAAAATGCAGCAAGTGTCATGGCACTGCCTGAGGGGAGAAATTCAGGCTTTGAACTCTAAGCCAAGGAAGGGGCTATAAAGCCTGTCGCCAAAGCACAGGGACAGCGCCCAGGCTGGGAGGTGGAGTAGCAAACCCGTGTCACCTTTAGAAATGTATTTTACGGACATGATAGTGGATGCCCACTGTAGCATTCTTTGAAAGACAATGAAAAACTAAATCATGGTACATCTACGTAACAGAAAAACCATGCAGTCACTGAAAGACGATGCTATAAAATAATACTTTATGACACGGAAAACGCTCACAATCACGTGCTTATCATTCAGTGAAAACAGCAGGATATAAAACTGTTGTATATGGCTTGACCCAAGCATACTGTCAAGGGTATTCATCCACACATTCTGAAAGAAGGCTGGAAAGAAAACCACCAGAACGTTAACACAGCTTTTCTTTGAACAGTAGGACTATTGAAAACGTTTCTTTATCCCTTTCTGTGTTTTCTAAAACTTAACAGCATAGTAGCTCTCAAATCGCGACTTCACTTTCATTTTTACTTTCATACATTGGAGAAGGAAATGGCAACCCACTGCAGTGTTCTTGCCTGGAGAATCCCAGGGACGGGGGAGCCTGGCGGGCTGCCGTCTATGGGGTCGCGCAGAGTTGGACACGATTGAAGCGACTTAGCAGCAGCAGCAGCAGCTCTCAAATCAGGGAACAGAATGGGGGTAAGAATTACTACATATTTAATGTGATAACTGGAAAAGAAAGAAAGGAAGGGACTTCCCAGGTGGTCTAGTGGTTAAGGCTCTGTGCTTCCAATGCAGGGGGTGTGGGTTTGATCCCTGGTCAGGGAACTAAGTTCCCACATGCCACACTATTCAGCCAAAAAAATTAAAAAATCATAGTAATAATTAAAAAAATAAAATGCTATGCTAAGAAAGAATGCCTGAGAGAGAGACAGACCCAGCATCTCTCCTCTGCCCTGGTGGAAATGAGCATGGAAGAGGTGGAGGTAGGGGCAGCAGCTGGAGGAAACAGACCAAGAGAGGAATTCGGCCTTTCAACATCCTCCACCAGTCTTGAATATCATCTTGAATGGACCCAAACTGGAGATGACAAGGCCAGCTACAGGGGAGTAGCGGTGCCTGAGCTGTGTGTAGCTGGGGGAGCTTCTCACTGTGTGTAGCTGGGGGAGGTGGGAGAAGAGCCTGGAGAGAGGGTGGTCTGCAGCAGCCTGCCCCACTCCCCACCCGCTGCCCTGCTGCCAGGTGCTGAAAACTGCCTTCCACCTGGGGCAGGGGTAGGGTGGGCATGGAGAGAGGCGCTCTGGAGATGACAGGCTTGAGCAGCCCTGCCCAGGGGCCCAAGTGACAGAGCACAGCAGAGACTGGGAGGGGGGACTCCTCCTCTAGTGCTTGAGTCCAGCCGATGCCCTCAGGGTGAAAGAGCTGCGCCTGCCCAAGCAGCAGAAAAATGTGCACTGCCGGGGGTGGGGGGTGGGGTAATAGTGGGCTCCCCTGGTGGCTCAGATGGCAAAGAATCCACCTGCAAGGCGGGAGACCTGTGTTTGATCCCTGGGCTGGGAAGATCCCCTGGAGGAGGAGGTGGCAACCCACTCCAGTATTCCTGCCTGAAGAATCCCCATGGACAGAGGAGCCTGGCAGGCTACAGTCCACGGGGAGGCAAATTTGGACACAACTGAGTGACTAAGGACAGCACAGCACCGAGCAGACTAGTATGTGAGGACCCCCACTCTGAATGAGTGGGGGAGGCTTTGAAGGGGAGGGGGGAGGAGGAAGTCCTGGGACACTGCAGAGGGGACTAAAAGTCAGGTAGTAAAGGTACCAACTTTGTGATCACAGGCTCTCTTCCAAGACTGCCAGGCTGGTATGGTTGCCCATCCCCCAATTCTTTTTTCCTATCTCCTTGGGCTTCCCTGGTGGCTGAGAGGTTAAAGCGTCTGCCTGCAATGCAGGAGAACTGGGTTCGATCCCTGGGTCAGGAAGATCCCCTGGAAAAGGAAATGGCAACCCACTCCAGTATTCTTGCCTGGAGAAACCCATGGGCGGAGGAGCCGGATGGGCTACAGTCCACGGGGTCACAAAGAGTCAGACACGACTGAGCAACTTCACTTTTCACTTTAAAAGTAGCCCGGGATCTATTCAGGGTCCATCCCACAGGCCTGAGTGTTTACCTTCAGGGCAGACCAACTGGTCTCAGACATGCTCTCCCCTGGCCAAAGTGAGCTGATGGATGTAGGTCACAGGGGCCCAACCTGAGCAGTGAGACAGGAGGGTTTGCTGGGGTTTATGATAACCAGGCTTCCTCACTCTTAGAGGAAAGCACTGACAAGATACCCACCCTGTGGCCAGCAGATGAGAAGCCCGGTTCCGCAACAGCCATTTTGTCACCAAGAGGGAATCACATATTGACACAAACAAGATACAGAGTGCTGAAACAGAGAAAGAGCACTTTGCTGTTGTTGTTCAGTCACTAGGTTGTGCCTGAATCTTTGTGACCCCGTGAACTGCAGCACGCCAGGCTCCTCTGTCCTTTACTATCTCCTGGAGTTTGCTCAAATTCATGTCCACTGAGTCGGCGATACTATCTAACCATCTCATCCTCTGCTGCCCCCTTTTCCTTTTGCCTTCAGTCTTTCCCAGTGTCAGGGTCTTTTCCAATGAGTCAGCTCTTTGCAACAGGTGGCCAAAGTATTGGAGATTCAGCTTTAGCATCAGTGCTTCCATTTGAAACAGCATGAGGGCCACTGAATAAAACCGACCCCCAAGTCTAATGTTAAAACAGCCGGTAACAACCTCAATGTTCACGCTACTCTGAGCTGGGCTGCAGCTAGCTGCAGCTGAGAGTATTTGATATTCAAAACACCACACCCCTCTTCTTGACATGTTTTCCTTCTTGGGAGCAAAGCTGACTCCAAGCACATGAGGATTTGCAGAAAGGAAGCTGCTGATCAGCCCCACCCCCTCCACCAAACACACGGCCTGGGGGACAAAGCACAGACTGGCAACGCAAGGGTAGGGGCAGAGGGCAGCACAGAGGAAGGCTGCCCCACAGTCTCCACATCACTGACACTGGACAGTGGGTGTCAGACTGCCCGAGGACGTCACCGCTGTCTGCGAGGCTCTGTCAAATCCCACAGCTGGGAGGATCCCCTTAGCTGTGACCACCAAACTGAGTCATAATTCAGGACACACGTAGCACAGTGCTAACTAAAACCAAACCGATCGACACCACACAAGTGTCACGTGTGCAGCGAGGCACACGGAGATATGGGGATGGGGTTCATTCCTGAGGGGTCTCTGGGGCCTGAGAGCTGCTGCTCCAGGGGGTCTCAGGACACCTCCTGGGTTGCCCAGGAGAACCCAGGGCTGAGGGCAGACAGAGAAAGCAGGGCTTCCTTTCCGGAAACTCTCCTTGGAGGTCCTCTGTGCAGGTGGCTCCAGGGCAGCCTCCCTGAGGGCAGGATCCGGAAACCTCTTCCAAGACTGCCAGGAGCCATTTGCTGAAGGCTCCAGGACTTGGAGGCTTCCCTGGTGGCTCAGAGGTTAAAGCGTCTGCCTGCAACGCGGGAGACCTGGGTTTGATCCCTGGGTTGGGAAGATCCCCTGGAGAAGGAAATGGCAACCCACTCCAGTACTCTTGCCTGGAGAATCCCATGGAGGGAAGAGCCTGGTAGGCTACAGTCCACGGGGTCACAAAGAGTCGGACATGACTGAGCTACTTCACTTCACTTCACTTCCAGGACCACTGGCTGCTGGCTGAGCTGAGTGAGGAAATGGGAGCTGGCTCCCATGATTCTGGGGGATTTCAGGCAGCAGGCATTGTTTTACCTGTATCTAGTTTTCCTCCTGGGACTCTGCCCAGCTCCTCCTGTGTCTGCCTCAGGAATGGGGTGCCCTGAACCACTCCCAAGGCACTGCTTTTACTTCCACAGAACACACAGAGGGGGGAAGCCTCTCTGCAGACCCACCTACTGGTGAGCTGAAGGGATTTCACCATGCCTTCCCCTGATCCCAAGGAGTAAAATTTGAGGTCCTGGGTCCACAGGAATCCTGCTGACTGGTCTGTTTGGCACAGTTCGTTGCCACCTTCCCCCTGAGGTCCAGAGAGCCCCTGGTTTGCACAGCACAGGTTAAATCAAAAATTACAGACTCAAATGCCAGCCTCCTGTACACATTACTTTCTTCACAAGACCTTGTGCGGTCAATGTCCACCCCAATTTATAGATGAGGATAACTAAGACCCAGAGAAGACTGGCCTAACTCTGTCTGAGAAAGCCTGGCTCACCATGGCCCCCAAACTCATATGTCCCCAGTTGCATCACTCGCCCCACCTCCCATGTCCCAGGGCATATCCAGAGTCTCTCTGGCCCCGGCCTGAGGAAAGCCACAGCTCTCAGGCCTGTGACCCAGGCAGTGAGTGCCCACTCAGGACTGAGTAAGGAGGAGCCCAAGCCCAGGACCCACTGGGGTGGTGGGACAACCTGCCTGCTGTTCCCAACGCTGGGCCGTATGGACGTCCCAGCCCCAGCCCCAGGGGAGCCGGTGTGTCGTCTCCCCAGCTGGGCCCCACTCAGGCCTCCTCCTTCTACTCTTAGAAAACGCCAGCCAGGCAATCCTGTAAAACCTGTGTGCTCAATGATTCCGCCCACACACAACGGCCTGCGTGGCCGCCTTAACTGCCGAGTCTTCCTCTCCACCTTCAGCTGTTCATTCCGCACAGTTGCCCACACCTCAGAAGTTCTTTAGGTTCTTTAAGTTTTTAAGGAGACTGTGGAACCAGAATCTTCCTTGTTGCCAATTAACCCCTGGTGGCATAATTGCACGTTCTGCCCACCCCAAAGCCGCTGGGGTGGGGATGCGGGCCCAAGAGGCGGGTCTCTCTGCAGGGGAGCTCCTCAATTGTCCCAGGCCCAAAAGTTAAGAAGGGCCCTCCAGACATTTTGCTTTAGGGGTTAGAATTCCAGTATGCGGGCTTCTCTGGGCACTCAGGCCTGCAACTGCAATCAGCAAGGCCAGGCCTGTCCTACTTCCTTCCGTCCCAGTCCCTCCAGACTCCAAGCCAAGGCTGCCAGGGCTTCGAAGAAAGGGATCAACCCCAAGGCTGAAGGGGCAGCAGTAAGGGCCGTCCCCACACAAGCTCCCAGGTAGGAGCCGACATCCCACACAAGCCATCTTGTGGTTCCCAGCACCCAGTCGAACTCCCCCGGGGGGGTGGGAACCGCAACATCCTATTCTGGGTACGAGCAAAGGATCCAGTCAAACCCATCCCTAGATGACACTTGGTTTAGGCTCACGGTGATAGCAGTCTGTATTTGTGAGGAGCCGAAACCTCTCCAAACGTCTACTCTCACAGTACCAATTCACTGGGAAGGCCCGCTGCATGGAAAGAAGCTGGGTTTCTACCCTTCCTCCCTATCATCACTTCTTTAGCTCTGGCCAGAACACTGTTGACCAAGCCTGCAGAAAGAAAACCCTGAGCACGGATGACATCCAGAGACCCTGAGCACAAAGGGACTACAACAAAACCCCCAGCAACCAAAATCTGAAGCCACAAAAATGAAATGAAGAAACCGCAGGTGGTGCAGGCAAATGAGGAAACCCTGCCCCGTGAAGAACTTTCATCTTGGCAGGCCGCCTCCCCCCATGCCAAAGACAGCCGCTCACAGGACTGGGCTCTTGCTTTCACAACCCCAAAGGTCCAGGTGAGGCCCCGAGGAAGCCACAGGGGCAAAACTCTCAGGGACCACCAAACGCCACCCACCGCCCCCAGCGACATCTGTGTGAGGGAGTCTGCTCTCGTGAGGGCAGAAGACGAGTAAAACCCAACAAGTGATCACTGGAGGGGCTCCCTCGTCCTCCTCGCTCCTCTCCTCTGCCCGTCCCCCCTGTGGCAGAGGCACTAATGAGCAGGCGCAGAGCAGAGCGAAGAGCTGTGTAAACCTAGCAGTGGACACCCCTGCTCCACGGACACCCAGGCAGCCAAGGCACACACGGGGCTCCAGCATCAGAAACGCTGCCTGCCGGAAGGGCAGAGCCCACAAGAAAGTTCTGAGGACTAAGGACAAAGCCCAGTCAGGACTTGCCCTGGCTGCCTACCCCGAGCCCACAGCACTGAGGTGGCCTGGAGGGGATGGATCCTTGGCAGCTCGGGACCCAGGGAGAAGCCTTTATGGACCCCTCAGAGGAAGGGGTGAGAAACGGCTGGAGGACAAGTCTGGCTGGAGAGCAAAGACCTGCCTCAGGTCCCGACACCCAGCAGAAGTTAACAGTGTCACCCAGGTGCCAGCTCTGTGCTGGGTCCCAGCTAGGCCAGCAGACCAGATATGCTCCTTGTCTTCAAGGAGCTTACGCTCCAGTTGGTGGGGCATGTGACAGACAAGAAGTACATGTGTATAAGCTAAGCTGCATGAAACTGCCATTTTCATAGGTCACAATTGGTCAAGTTTTAACAATTTCATATGGTTCAACCTAATCAGAAGTTGTCTTAAATACTATGAAGGAAACCAACAGAAAGAAGTGATTTTCCCTGGTGGTCCAGTGGCTAAGACTCCATGCTCCCAATGCAGGGGGCCTGGGTTCAATCCCTGGTCAGGGAAGTAGATCCCATATGCTGCAACCAAAGATTCTACATGCCATCAATTAATTAATCAATTAAAAAAAAGAAAAGAGTAACAGGCTCAACCCATCTAGACAAGGGGGTTGGGGAGGCTGGGGAGAGGTGATGTGTAGGACCATAGTTGTAGATGGGAGAGCCAGGGAACTGGGCTGTACAGGGTGGAAGCAAGATACTGGGACCAGCTCTGAGAGGGATGAAGTTCAAGGCAGCAGGAGGCAGTGACGTGGGGGAGATGGCAAGGAGAAGGGAACAGGCACACAGCTACCAGGATGGGAAGGGTGGGGAAGAAGCTGAAACTTCAGACCCCAGCCTGCAGCCCATTTCCCCCAAGACTCCCAAACATCAGCAAACAACCGAGCACAGGGGCGGAGGGCCCCACAGCTCTGAGGCTGCAGCACTGAGGACGCCCAGCCATGTCTGTGTGGTGGAGTCTGCTCCCGTGAGGACAGAAGACACCTTCAAGTGAAATCCCAACAAGCACCATGCACGCCGTGCTGGACTGACGGCTCTACTCGCTCTGACTTCACCCCGCCATGTCTTGTCCCGCTCTGCCACGTAACCCACAAGGCCCTGCCCCCTCTCAGACTGGGGTCAGCTGGTGTGACCTGCTTTGGCCAATGGAGGTCAGCCAACATGAAGCCGAGACCCGAGAAAAAACTAGCGCTTCTGCCCTCTGGCCACCGCCACGGGAAGTGAATGCCCAGGCCAGCTCACCAGTCCCAGGAGAGGATCAGCAAGCAGACGAGAGATGAGTCACCCCAGTCACCCTCCCCGGGCCACCCCAGACCTGCCAACCCCTGGATGTGTCATCAAGCCCAGCCAAGGTCAGCAGAGCTGCCAGGCTGCCCACCCTGGACGGTCAAGCCATCAATATGATTTGGTTGCTATACCATGTATCTGTCAATTAGTAAATGAGTTCCAATTTTATTTCTAAAAATTTAATGGTTGAATAAATTATCGATTGTGCAAACTACGATACCTTCTGTACAAGTTTTCTACAAAAACGTATCTTGCACTGTGAATTGACCGCTCCATCAACCGTACAGGCAATGTCTAAAAGAAAAAAAAATGTTATTTACTAAACTCGGGCAGGAAGGTCAGGAAGCCTGGAACAATGACTGTTGCTCCCCTGCCTCTGGTCTATGCTGAATACAGAACTGAGACGCCACCGGGGAGGGGTGGAGGGGTGGTGGACAAAGAACCATGTGTCCAGCCTCCTTGACCCTGGACCCTCCCTACGTCCAGAGGCTCGGTGATCAGTGCAGCAAGGCAGAGCTGGCGGCTGCAGCCTCTTTCACGGGAGGGGTGAGGCTCCATTGGACTATGGGTTTGGGGAGTGCTAGAAAAACTGCTAAGTGACGCCCAGGAAAGTGGAGGCAAGTGTGAAGTGTAGTAACTATTAATGACCCAGCAGGTGCATCCACTGAAGCAGAGGCAGAGCTTTGAGGGGACAGGGTGTGGCTTTCTACAACCCCAGCAGTAGGCCTGCCAACACCTGCCTTCACTCAGGGCTGGTGGGGATCACGCAATCCTTCATAACTGTAAAGACCATGCCCTACAGCGGCGGGAGGACGCCACTCTCCGCCAGCAGGCTCACACCCTCCACGGAGGCCTTCCCTTCATCCATGGTGTCCCAATGGGAAGGGCGAGGTGCCCTGACTCCAGACACTTGAATGGGTAAACACTGCTCTCGCTCAGCCTGCCCATGGCACCCACTGGGACCTGGATGCACAAATCAGAGGCCGATTCAAAGCCACAACCTGAGTCAAAGCCATGTCCTCTCTCTCCTATCTGTCCATCCGTCTTCTTTTCTATTCTTCCATCCTCTCCTTACTTCCAAATCTCTCCTACCCATCTTTTGTAGCTCCCCATTTATCCCTCTTTTATCCTCTTTCCTAGTCTGTCCATCTCTTTGTCTCTCTCTGCCTCCTTCCTGATTTCATTAAACAGAGGAACACACATATGGCCCATTATATGTAGATATACTGGACACAATTTCTGTTTGCAACTGAGTGCCCATTCAGGAAAAAGTAAGGCGAGTGCCAGCCTCAGATCCTCTGACATGTAACTTTTAGACAGATCTTTGGGCTTCCCTTGTAGCTCAGCTGGTAAAGAATCCACCTGTAATGTGGGAGACCTGGGTTTGATCCCTGGGTTGGGACGATCCCCTGGAGAAGGGAAAGGCTACCCACTCCAGTATCTTGGCCTGGAGAATTCCATGGACTGTGTATAGTTCGTGGGGTCGCAAAAAGATGGACATGACTAAGCGACTTTCACTCACTCACTTGGGGAGATAGAAATTCAAACAGTTCTGCTTGTATCTTTTTTCATTTTAAAAAACACACAGATTTGTAGAAGGATGAGAGCTATGGCTGCAAGTGCCCAGCCCTGCATCAAACCAAGTGGCTGTGTCAAGAGACACTGGCCGGTGGATGTCCCGTCTCCTGTAAGGAGACCCTCCAAAGCCAGTCTCTCATGCTGGGCTGCCATTCTGAACCCCAGGTGCCAATCTGGATCTCCTCAGAGCCCCTGTTCACACCCTCTGGCTGATGAAAAGGGCCAAAGCAGCCATCTTTGTGCCCAGGTGATCTGCCCCAATACCTGATTGGCCCAGGGCTGGACACCTGACCCAAGCTGAGCCAATCAGGTTCTTTCTCTCAAGAATCTGAACCAAGAAAGTGAACAGGCCTCCTGAAGGTTAGGTCCGCGGTTCTCATGCAAACAAACACAGCGTGCGTTAAAATCACTTGGAGGGCGTGATAAAACCCAGATTGCTGGACCTCATCTCCAGAATTTCTGATTCAGCGGGTCCAGGATGGGGTCAGAAAATGTCGTTTCTAACAAGTCTCCAGGTGCTGCTGCAGCTCCTAGTCTGGGGACCACACTTTTGAGAACTGAGTTAAAGGGCATTGAGCCCAGGAGCCAGCAGGTCATGAAGACTTGGGCTCACGTGGCATCGTAGCAAGTCCTTGGCTAGCTGAGGGTGGGGCTAGGGGGCCTGGAGCCTGGTCCTCAGAGAGCGGCGGGACTAGAGACCTGGACTCCAGAGACAGAGAAGGCTGAGCAGCTCCTTGTAAGGTTTCCCTTCCTGGCAACCAAATGCCCCTCATTTGATGAAAATTGAAACCAAGCATCTGAGATGTACCTGCGGACGAGTGTGCTGGTCGAGCATGGTGAGCTGCACGTACGTCTGCAGCGTGAGGCCCCATCGACAGGCATCCTGGTACATCAGACCCTGGTGGGGGTTAGGGGGAGAATGCAGTGCTGTATCTACAGGACTCCCTGACTGTGGACCCAGACCCCACCCATCCCTTTCTAGCAGCCAGAGCTGAGCCTTCTGACCGGGAAGGAGGTGGAAGGAGCACAGGCACATTACAGCCCCTGCTTGCTGGGTCCATCCTTGGCAAAGTGCACGGGGTAGCTTCAGAGGGAGCCTGGGGCATAGCCAAGTGCAAACCCCAACTGGAGGTTTACCAGGGAACCTGCAAGGAGACCTGGGTTTCTTCTAGGAGAGGGTCGGGGTAGAATGAGCAGCTGGAGACTACTCCCCAACCCCCACCCCACGGAGCCGGGCGAAGCACTTGCGACGGTTTGGGATAGCTGACAGGAGGGCTCCAGGCTCCCTACACGCCCAGCCAGGCCTCAAAGAACCTTGACCTCAGAACATCAACCTGCCACCGTTTTCCCTGTCCCCTTGCCCGGTGCAGAGCGGGGACACACCTCGTGCACTAGCACCGCCGTTCCTGTACACTTGAGAAGCTGGCGGTTCACACAGGAAACCGCACACTCACCAGCGGATTATGGCCTCGGACATTTCTCCACTTGGGCACAGGCTCTGTTAACACCTGCCAGGAGAGAAGACATTAGAGAGCTGCTGCTCCTCAGTTCTGAGCTCCGTGAAGGCGGATGAGTGTTAGGGGTGGCATGGGGACAGAGTCAAGACCTGGGCACCCAGGCTGGGCTAAAATAGTGGAGCAACCCTCCCTGCAAGGTCAGAGACATGGCTCCTGGTGTGACTTCCAGAAAGGATCTAAGACCCACCCTGTATACAAGTATACACATGTATCCCCTCCTCTGCTGCCATGGGGGCTCCTTGGGGGCAAGGGGAGTTCTCCCAATCACCCCTCCTATTTTCCATCCTGTCCCTTACTGCCCACCACAGAGGGCAGGCAGGGAGATGAGAGAAGCCAGGAGGGAGGCTGCTTCGTGCAGCTTGAGCCCAGCTTCTGGTTTGGGGGCTCTGCCGTGACCCTGGCAGTGAGCTCTGCCTCCATTTCCTCTCTCTGATCTCTGCACTGGACACACCGATGGGCAAAGGATCATGTTTCTTTTAGTAGCTTCCCTAAACTGTGCAGGTGAGTTCTGGAAAGGATTTAAACGGTGTTCTTGGAGCCAAGACTTTAGAATATATGGGGATATTTGGGGATCTTCAAGTGCATGTGAGTAGGTGCCACAGGTCACAAGAGAGCAAAGGAAAGCAACTCATGGGACCCTTGAGGAGGAGCCCCTCGCCTTCTCGCTTTGTGCCTTCACTCATGCTGCTGTTCTGCCCAGTATGCCGCCTCAAGTTATTTCACCCCAACTTTCATTATGTGGAAAGCTTATGCATACCCTTCAAAAGACAGCTTATATCCCTTCCTCTGTGAATCATTCCCAGCCCCCTCCCAACCTTCCTCTCCTTCTTCTGGGTCTTCATTCCATTCCTATCCTGTGAGGAGCAAATGCTATACCCCTCAGGCTCACCAGAAGCTGAGACAGAGGCAGCCTTGACTTGCGCCCCATCTGTGGGACAGTCACTCAACACACACTGAGCATCTCCTGTGTCAAGTACCACCCTAGGTACCAAGGATACAGCAAGAGCAAAACACCCCAGCCCTGCCTTCACGCAACTTTAAACCGGCTAGGGAAGCAAACATTAATCAGATCATCACAGAAAGTTAGCATGTATTTTCAAACCCTGAGAAGTAGTATATCATAAGGATACAGAGGGGCCAGAAGAACCTACACCAGGGAGGGTAACCTAGCTGGGGAGGTCAGAGAGCAGAGCTGAGATCTGAAGGGTGGTTTTCTTAAAGCCAAAACATTTTTGTATTCTGTGGAGCCAAACGAGGGCACAGGCCCTGGAGCAGACAGCCTGGACTGGGACACAGCGCCACAGGCTCTAGCCGGGTGACTCTGGCCGAGCCATGTGACCTCACTGAGCCTGTTTCCTCCTTTGCAAATGAAGCGATAGTAGGACCTGCATCACAGGGACTACTCTTGGAAGGATGAAATCAATTAGATGATAATGAAGCCTCAACACAGTGCCTGGCATAGAGTACCACCCTCATTAGCTGTTAACCCTCACTGCTGATGGTGGTGGTGTTCATTGGCTCCAAGGTCTTCAGTGAGAATATAAGTGCTTCTAAAGCCAGGGGGCAGGGGGCAGGAATTTCCCTTGTCCAGTGGTTAAGACTCTGCACTTCCACTACAGAGGCAGGGGTTCAATCCCTGGTCAGGGAATTAAGTTGCCACATGCCACTCAGCTGGGCTGAAAAAATAAATAAATAGAGTGCCAGTGAGAGTTACATTGCTCAGGACAGGTGTGTCAGGAGCCCCCCAGAGCCCCACCTCCCTGGGTCTGAGGATTCATGAGGAGGACTCATAGGATCCAGCATATAGTCATACTCACAGCTAACTAACTCACTAACTAACTAACTAACTCACAGGTTACAAAGTATAATCAGCCAAGGAAAAAGGTGTATGGAGCAAAGTCTGAGGAAACCAGGCCCAAACTTCCAAGGGGCCCCTCCCTCCTCTCACACGGGATATTCTCAATTCCTCCAGCAGCACTTCTGCTGGGTAGGGCTGGTTTGCACCCCTTATGAATCCACCAAACTTTTGCAGGTTGCTTCAAACCTAGTGTGGAAGCCGTACCTCAATGTCTGCTGAGTTGGAGAAGAACTCCAGGCATGTTGTCTTTCCACTGGCAATATTGCCCTCAACACAGATCTAGCAAAAGACAAATGCATGTTAGGACCAGAAAGTGAGTGCCTAGGGGAATATCAGGACGAGTTTCTAGGGAAGCGCTCAGGTGAAGAGCATAACTTGTTCAGTCCAAGACCTCAGTGTGTACACAAAACCTCCACAGGAAACCCCAAGGTCCAGTTATTAGCAATTAACAACTCAATTCTTCCCACCACTGGCAGGCTCCAGGCCCACCAGGCCACCACCCTCCAGGACAGATGCTCCCTTACGTCAACCCACAGACCCCACAACTTGTCTTCGGCCACCCTAGCTCTGCCCTTCCCTAGCTCGATCCCTCAGACTCTTAGATTTTAGGCCAAATGGGATATTACTCAGCTGTTAAAAAAAGAATGAAACTGGGTCATTTGTAGTGCTATGGATGGACCTAGAGTCTAACATACACGTTAAGTAAGTCAGAAAGAGAAAAACAAATGTCATATATTAATGCATATGTATGGAATCTAGAAAGATGACGCAGATGGGTCTGTTTGCAGGGCGGGAACAGAAATGAAGACGTACAGAACAAACGTGTGGACACGGGATGGGGCAGGTATGGGTGAGAGGAACTGAGAAAGTGGTACTGACATATAAACACTACAGTCTGTAAAACAGATAGCTAGTAGGAAGCTGCTGCATAGCACAGGGAGCTCAGCCTGATGCTCCATGACGACCTAGAGGGGTGGGATTGGGGGTCTTGCATCTGCTCCCTGAAGGCTTTCCATGGGCCAGGCACTGTGGACTCAGGAGCCAGTCCCAGCTCCCACTGAGCTCATAGGTGTGAGGATGGGGAGAAAAGTAAAAGGGAATTACAAGAAAAGATGCTCACAGTGCCATGGGAGCACAAGGCCAGCCAGCACCACTGCTCTGGAGAATGTGCCAAAGTTTACCTCCCCCTTCCTCTGCTGTTAGGCCTTCATTCCAACTTCCCATGATTGTAACTGACACTGTAACGTGCCATCTATCCTTGTTTTTTATTGGGGGGGTGGGGGGATGTTGCACAGCTTGTGGGATGTTACCTCCCTGACCAGGGATTAAACCCATGCCTCCTGCATGGGTTGGAAGCACAGAGTTTTAACCTCTGGACCACCAGGGGATTCCCTATCCTTATTTTTAGATAATAACATTCCATCTTTTCTGAAAACAGATTTTTTTTTTTCACTTTAAAAAACATCCAATTTTATTTATGTTTATACAATGTTATTTTTTTTCCTGAGGAAAATTCCCTATAATAAGTAATGTTCAGAGTCAAACCAATTACGTTAGGGGTATTAGAAACATTAGAGTTTCTAATGTTTAGAAATATAGAAGAATATAGAAGCATTGCTTCAGGAAAGATTTGTGCCTTGTTTCTTACCAAAATCATTTAGAAAACTGAAAACTACCCAACATCCCTCATCTTTGCATTGCCTACTCCCCAGTTTCCTCTGAGCTTTCATGTAAAAAAAGACAAAAACCACTGGGCAAAAAGTACCAAGGTACTATGTCATTTAAGAGCTAGCTAGACAGTCATCAGTGAGAGGAACCCCCTCAACCCAGTTTACCCAGGACTTTCCCTGACTGTCTAGCACGGACTATCCCAAATGCCAGGAATCCTCTCAGTCCCTGGAAAATTGAGATGATTGGTTGCTCAAAGTTATGACCAACCTAGACAGCACACAGAGTTGGACACGACTGATGTGACTTAGCAGCAGCAGCAGCAGCAGACAGCATATTAAAAAGCAGAGACATTACTTTGCCAACAAAGGTCCATGTAGTCAAAGCTATGATTTTTCCAGTAGTCCTGTATGGATGTGAGAGTTGGACTATAAAGAAAGCTGAGTGCTGAAGAATGAAAACAGATTTTAAGCATTCTCACAATAAGAAATACAGGGAACTGACAAAAAAAAAAAAAAAATCACTCCTAATTCCAGCGATAACCATTATTTAAATGTTTAATCAGAATCAAACTTTTCAGAGGCAAACAAGTTTGAGCCCCAAAGCCCCCACTGGAAGAATCAAAATATATATTATCCTATTAAAGACCCTGAGAAATCTGCCATAAGAAGGGAACTTGCCCAAATGTCCAACCAAGTGGGATCCATGCACTTGAGGGAGCACTATCACCATTCAGCAATAAACAGAAATGAATAAACAGAAATGACAAACGCTATAACGTGGATGCACCTCAAAACATATGAAAAACAAAAACAGCTAGTCACAAGACCAAATGCTGTACGATTCCATTTCATAGAAAATGTCCTGAAAAAGCAAATCCTCAGAGACAGGAAGCAGAGTAGTGGTTGCCTGGCTCTGGGGGAGTGACTGTAAATGGGCAACAGGTTTCTTTTCTGAGTGATGGAAATGTTCTAAAATTAGATTGTGATGTTGCACAACTCCATCAATTTACTAAGAAATCATTAAGCTGTAAACTTAAAACAAGTCAATGTGGCGGTATGTACATAACTTAATAAAGCCATTCTTTAAAAAAAAAAAAAAGGAACACAGTTTAATTTTAATCTAACAGTCAAAAAATTAAGACTTTTCACACTCACCCCTCAAATTCTCTCTCCCTCTCCCTCATACATACCCACTGTTACGACTTCCCAACTTTCCTTTAACCAGACTTCTTTACCCCCATAGACAGTTTATATATTATTTCATTTGGATCATACTTTATATATTTTTATCCTCTTCTTTTTTATCTCTTACAAAGTAAGTACTTTCCTAGGTCGTTAAGTATTTTCAAAAATGTGATTCTGGATGGCTGAATAATATTTCATCACATAAGATATACCATGAATTATTGAAATCCCTACTGTTGAATGTTACATTCTCTCCAGTTGCTTTTATTATAAAATTGTGTTGTGATATTTTTGATATGATAAACTGTGCTGTAGTGATCCTTCTTGTACATAAATCCTTGTCACTGGCTCCAATTATTTCCCTTCAATAGACTTTTAGGAGTATAATCAATGCATCCAAGGATACCTGAGTTTTTATGACTGTTGATGATGATGCCAAATTACCCTCTAAAATGCTGTCCCAATTCACACCCTTTTTTTCTAAATGAAAAAGATGGATGGAAAGAGCATGTGCCTTTTACCATACTGTGCCAATACTGGGCATATCCCATCCTAAATCTTCATTCATTATGAAGAATAATAATGTCTGTCACTAGGCAGTGTTAGCCCCTGTGGCTTCTGTACTTTGCCCACATTGTCACAGTGATCCCTGAAACAATCACAGCTAAGAATTATTTGCATAGATGGGGAAATTCAGGCTCTGAGAGGTTAAGGATTTGTCTACCTCTACTAAAGAGCATAACTGGGGCTTGAACCACATTGTCTGATCCACACTTTCCTTACTCCATTTCCAAAAGCATTTTTTTTCTGTTAGGGAGGTGGAGCACTTTCTTCTGTTTATTAGCTATTAACAAAATCCCTCAGGAAAAGTCCATTCATATTTTGCTCACTTGAAAACGTTAGTCACTTCTTTTTAACCCAATTTTGGAATTTATTTTGCAATTCTGGGCAGTGACTCACTCCCCAGCTGTAGCTCAGCCCAGATGTTCCCTGTCTCGTTCAATCCCTTCGGAGAAGGCAATGGCAACCCACTCCAGTACTCTTGCCTGGAAAATCCCAGGGACGGGGGAGCCTGGTAGGCTGCAGTCCATGGAGTTGCTAAGAGTCGGACCCAACTGAGCGACTTCACTTTCACTTTTCACTTTCATGCATTGGAGAAGGAAATGGCAACCCACTCCAGTGTTCTTGCCTGGAGAATCCCAGGGACAGGAGCCTAGTGGGCTGCTGTCTATGGGGTTGCACAGAGTTGGACACGACTGAAGTGACTTAGCAGCAGCAGCAGTTCAATCCCATGGGATGTCCCATAGGCACCTCAATTCATCACTCCCCCAATACCCATTTACAGCTTCTGTTTCCATTCCTGTCTTCAGGAAAGGCTACACCATCTACCCAGACATTCAGGGCCTTCTCACCTCACCCATCAACTCATAACACCTCTCCAACCCTTCTTGTGGGAGCAACCTTCCTGCTGGCCTTTCCACCTCCAGTCCAGTCCAGCCCAGCCGGGCCCCCTATTCCCTATCTATGGTCCACCACCTCTTCCTGAGAGGTAAACCAGATCACATCCGGTAAAGTCTTTCAGTGGCTGCGGGTGCTGGGATCTGCCTCCAGGCCCTGTGCCTGATCAAAGGCTCTCCCCAGCCACCTCTCTGGGACGACCACAAGCCTCAGGCTCTCCTCCCTCTGTGACTTGTCCCTGCAGTTCTCGCTGCTCTAACACTCCAGCCTTGCCTTGTCCTCCTTCTCCCAGGAGGCCTCAAGACTCCCCAAGGCTCCCCTCAATCATCCTCGAGAAGCTCTGCCCCTACTCCCTGCGGCTCTAGATCCACCACTGTCCTGTTCACATTGTCTCCCCCATCAGACCACAGGCTCACTAACAACACAGGCTGCTGGAGTCCCAGGTCCACACAGGAACTCAGAAGATTTGTATAATTAAGAGCAGCTCTGGACCAGACTGCAAGCTCCACACCACTTGCTATGGACCACCTACTGTGTGTCTGGGGGATATCAGACCACACCCAGAAAGCACCAAGGACAGGCCTGGCTCACAAAAATGCTAGCTCAATAATTAATAGCATCAATACCCACCTGGCTCGACTTACCAACCCCTCCCCCAGCTGTGGTGCCTGTCGCCATACCCTACCGCATGTTTAGTTTCAACAAACTTCCATAAATCTCAAGCATTTTCATCACCTGTCCTCTCCATGTGACTGCTCTCCTTCCCAGGCCCTCTCCATCACCTCAAATACCCCCAGGGGGCCTGCCCACACCTTCCACCCTCTACAGACCCCAGCCAAGGTACTCCTGCCCACACCCACCAAGTAACTCCCTCTCCAGCCATCATCTACCAATCTGCAGCTCCCTGAGCCTCTGGACCAATGGTGACCAAAATACTGCTCCACCACAACCAGCTAAAGGCTTAAACACCATGGGCATGTCCAGTTTGACCCTCCTTTGACCTTCAACCTCATACCAGGCACAATCCCACCCCAGAGCTGGCATCTCGAAGTCACTGCACTGGCGGAACCCATGTCTGTGGACCCCCATGAATTCTTCGTCTCCTCCCACTCACCTACCCTTCTCAGCATCAGTGGTCTGGGGGCAGCAGTCAGAAGACCTGCCCTCACGGTCAGGTTGTCACCTGCTAGCAGTCAAACTAACCTTCCACTTTACAAATCCTTTTGTAATCATTCATCTATTCAAGTTAATAGTCCAAATTCACCCAGAGGCTATGAATACAGGTATTTTCCTACCTGTGCAGATTCTTAGCAAAGACACACTAGAAACTGTCAACAGAGGTGGTGTCTGGGGAGGGAGCCTGGGGCCCAGGAGTGGACAGCTCTTTATCCCTGGAGATGCCCTTGTATTTGCTGTGTTTTTTTTTAATGTGCACATATTCCTTCACGCTTCTCCTCAAAATATGTGTGTGTGTGTGTGTGTGTGTGTGTGTGTGTACTACTACAACTACTACTAAGTCGCTTCAGTCGTGTCCGACTCTGTGCGACCCCAAAGACAGCAGCCCACTAGGCTCCTCTGTCCCTGGGATTCTCCAGGCAAGAACACTGGAGTGGGTTGCCATTTCCTTCCCCAATGCAGGAAAGTGAAAAGTCAAAGTGAAGTCGCTCAGTCGTGTCCGACCCTCAGCGACTCCATGGACTGCAGCCTTCCAAGCTCCTCCGTCCATGGGATTTGCCAGGCAAGAGTACTGGAGTGGGGTGCCATTGCCTTCTCGGGTGTGTGTACTACACATATATAATCCTACACTGGAGAGAGTGCACGTTAGAGAGAGACTTACCACTGATTTTTTCTCTTTTTCATTTTCTCTATCTTTATCTAGAAAAGAAAGGAAACCAATTTTTAAACGCGATTTTAAATAGCTCACTCTTCGGTCATTGTTATGCTTGCTCCCTGGCCTAGAAATGTTTTCCAGTAACACCTGGGACCCTCCCTCAGTGGAGGGAGGCAGACTGGTGTCTATGCTTTGAAACCGAAACTGCCGCCCGGATCCTGTTGGCATGTCTAGGCCACCAATGTGCTCAGCTTTGTTCACAGAGTATATTATGCTTTCCATTTTCCACACATTTTATATTTATGACCCTCACTGATGGGTGTCCAGCCAGTTAAAACGCAGAGTGGCCTCCAATCGAAGCTCCCGGGTAGGAGAGGTCGGTGGGTATGGACTTCGGCACAGGACTCAAGTTTCTCCTGCAGGCCCCGGGGCTGACATAGCGGCCCATCCAGCCCAGGGCGGGTTCTGAGGTGCCACTGAACTCCAGAACTTGGCTACAACGGGGGCTCTCATTTCTGAAGGGCAGGGTCTCCAGTCCCAATGGAAAAGGGAGGGCATTGAACCTAACCGACTCCCCCACCCGCCGCTTGCTGGCACCTCCCCGAAGGCCAAAAGAATGGACCCAGGAATGGCACCGGAAACCCTCGGGGAGGAGGTTCTTTCCTCTCTTTAGAGGCATCCGCAGCTCCGAACAGAAGATGGGCCCAGGGCCCCAAAGCCCCACCCACTACTGCCGGCCAGGGTCCGGGGCACCTACCACCGACCGCCCCGCCCCTTCCCCAGGCCGCCCAAGGAAATCCCGGCGCCCGGAAGGAGGGTTTTCGGGTTCAAGTCGGTTCCGCGAGCCAAGGGCGGGGAGTGGGGCTGATAGCCGCATCCGGGATGCCTGCAAGGGAAACTGAGCGACGCGTTACCCCGAGGCCAGGCCCAACGCTGCGCCCCTTGCGACCCTGGGCAGGAAGCGGGGCTCCCGGGCCCATCGCGGCGCAGCGCCCGGAAAACCCAGTTCCGCAGCGGCCGCAGCAGCCGCAGCAGCACAGCCCTGCTGCCGAATGCCACAGGCCCAGCCATTCTTCCTGCGCGGGCCTGCGCGAGCGCAGCCGGGAGACAGGGCCCGCCTCCGCTCGCAGCCCTAGCCCGCCCCGCCGCGCCCCACCCCGTCGACTCTTAAAGAGACCTCATCTCATTTCACCCTCCTGGCAGCCTGGAAATCTCCCCGCCAAACAGAGGCTGGCAGAATGAACCCATGATTTGGCAAGATTCGGGGCTTGGGTGGCCAATAACACCAGCGACTGGTTTGCTAATTAACTATTGAAAGTAGAAGTCGCTCAGTCGTGTCCGACTCTTTGCCACCCCATGGACTACACATGAAATTCTCCAGGCCAGAATACTGAGTGGGTAGCTTTTCCCTTCTTAGGGGATCTTACCAACCCAGGAATCGAACCCAGGTCTCCCGTATTGCAGGCGGATTCCTAACAGCTGAGCCACAAGGGAATCCCTAATTAACTGTTGGAGGTTGCTTAATTGAGCATTTGTTGTATCCAGGAACCAGTGACAACTCACACGCTGTTATTTATTCTTCCCAACAAGCCTATAGGTGGGTGCTGTCACTCCCATTCTCCCAGCCGAGCTGATCCTCGGAAACAGGTAACTTTAAAAAAGTAAACCGAAGCATTCATTAGGGGGTGGAGCTGAAATTCAACCCCATCTATCTTGCTTCACAGCCAGCGCTGTTTTCTCTGAACTTTGACATTTCCAGGATCTGGACTGTAAATATGCTAGATCCTTCTAGAAGCTATTAAAAAACTAGACAACAGGACCCAAAGGACTCGCTTATGCTAAGCCCCACTCACCAACCAAGACTTAATTATAGTTTTGGCTCTCCAGTCAATCAGGCATCATCTGATCAGCACTAGTTAAATCTGCGATCCCCATCCTTTTTTGGCACCTGGGACCGGTTTTGTTGAAGACCTCCCCCCCACCCCCGGGGGGAGAAAGGGAAGGAGACGGTTTCAGGATAATTGAAGTGCATTACACTTATTTTTTACTTTATTTGTATTATTGTAATATTGTGCACTTTATTTGTATTATGACATCTGCCCCACCTCAGATTAAATCATCAGGCATTAGATCCCAGAGGCTGGGAACCTCTGAGTTAGGTAACCTGATAGACCACCTGCCATCCCCTAGGAAAGTAATCTTGCAATAACCAATTTCCTTGTTCCCGCTCCCTTCTGCCTTTAAATGTTTGATTTTGTACACCTCTTCAGAGCGCCTGTTAGACTGGATCGCCGCTCTATTTGAATCATTTTTTTTGTTGTTCAAATAAAATCTTAAAAATTTTAATATGCCTGTTTATCTTTTATCAAATGTACAATCAATATGTGGTCGTCTGGACAGACAACTAGGGAGTGGAGAGAAGTTGGCCTTCGTTAGCTCCCCTGTAGGTTAGCGGAAACGCGGAGTGCAAACTGAACCCGGCTTTCCGGCTTTCCGCAGAGCGGGAGCCTGTGGCAGGGAGTGGGGGACCTGGCGTGCACCCAAGTGCCGCTGCAGTAACTTGCGCTTGCACGCGCCAGGGCGGGAAGCCTAGAAGCGCTGCACGTGGCCGGGGTGGCCGTTGCAGACTTGGCGCAGGGCCTGGCAGAGAGGTGCGCTGAATAGGGGGACCCGCGGGAACGTGCTGCTGCTGGGTCTGCAGGGGCAATGCAGACCCTGAAACCGAAACCAAAGGCTCGCCCCTTCTGCTTAAGCGTGAAAGGCCACGTGAAGCTGCTGCGATTGGTGAGGGCTGGGCCGGGGGACTGGGGGGCGGAGTCCCAGCTCACTCCCCTGCTGGGAGATAAAGCTGCCGAGTATGAAGCTTCTGCTCCTTTCTCTCCTCTCTTTCGACTTTGTTTCTATCAAGGCCTTCTTAAAGGGAAGGCATTTCGCCTTACACCCTGGGGGTCAAAGTGAAAGTCGCTCAGTCGTGTCCTACTCTTTGCGACTCCATGGACGGCATAGTCCATGGAATTCTCCAGGTCAGAATACTGGAGTGGGTAGCCTTTCCCTTCTCCAGGGGATCTTTCCGACCCAGGGATCGAACCCAGGTCTCCCACATTGCAGGCGGCTTCTTTACCAGCTAAACCACAAGGGAAGGGTAGAAGGAGAGAAATAGGACAACTGTCGTCTTCATCAGGGGCTTTCTGTACCCAGTAGTAGTAGCAAGGGTTAGTCGCTCAGTCGTGTCCCACTCTTTGAGACCCCATGGACTGTAGCCTGCCAGGCTCCTCGGCCCATGGGATTCTCTAGGCAAGCGTACTGGAAGTGGGTTGCCATGCCCTTCTCCAGAGAATCTTTCCTGGTAGCTCAGACAGTAAAGGATCTGCCTGCAATGCAGAAGACCCGGGCTCAATCCCTGGGTCGGGAAGATCCCCTGGAGAAGGGCAAGACTACCCACTCCAGTATGCTTGCCTGGAGAATCCCATGGAGAGAGGAGTGTGGCAGGCTACAATCCATGGGGTCTCAAAGAGTTGAACACAACTAAGCGACTGACACTTCACAGACCCACTCTGCACACCTGCATGAATGGCCTACACTTGGACCCCCAAACCAGTTACCCAGGTTACCATGTGAGGCTGCTGCAGTTGTACCATTCAGACGCCAATGAGATTAAAACCAAAAACAAAAAAATGCACTGAGGTGTTTCGGAGAATGCTGTGTTTACTTACTATAACTCACAAGTTTTTTGTTTTTGTTTTTCCCAAGCTTTATTGAGACATTTCATATATGATAAAATTTACTGATTTAAAGGGTACAACTAAATGTTTTTAGTACACTCATAGGTGTGTAGTGATATCTCACTGTGTTTTTTTAATCAATTTATTTTTTAATTGAAAGATAATTGCTTTACAGAAGTTTGTTGTTTTCTGTCAAACCTCAACATGAATCAGTCATCAGTTCAGTTCAGTTTAGTTCAATCGCTCAGTCGTGTCCGACTCTTTGCAACACCATGAACCGCAGCACGCCAGGCCTCTCTGTCCATCACCAACTCCCAGAGTTCACTCAAACTCTTGACTCATGTTCATCGAGTCGGTGATGCCATCCAGCCATCTCATCCTCTGTCATCGCCTTCTCCTCTTGCCGCCAATCCCTCCCAGCATCAGGGTCTTTTCCAATGAGTCAACTCTTCGCAAGAGGTGGCCAAAGTATTGGAGTTTCAGCTTTAGCATCAGTCCTTCCAATGAACACCCAGGACTGATCTCCTTTAGGATGGACTGGTTGGATCTCCTTGCAGTCCAAGGGACTCTCAAGAGTCTTCTCCAACACCACAGTTCAAAAGCATCAATTCTTCAGTGCTCAGCTTTCTTCACAGTCCAACTCTCACATCCATACATGACCACTGGAAAAACCATAGCCTTGACTAGACGGACCTTTGTTGGCAAAGTAATATCTCTGCTTTTGAATATGCTGTCTAGGTTGGTCATAACTTTCCTTCCAGGGAGTAAGCGTCTTTTAATTTCATGGCTGCAGTCACCATCTGCAGTGATTTTGGAGCCCAAAAAAATAAAGTCCAACACTGTTTCCCCATCTATTTCCCATGAAGTGATGGGACCAGATGCCATGATCTTCATTTTCTGAATGTTGAGCTTTAAGCCAACTTTTTCACTCTTTCACTTTCATCAAGAGGCTTTTTAGTTCCTCTTCACTTTCTGCCTGTATACATACATCCTTCCTCCCTTTTGAACCTCCCTCTCATCTCCATCCCCATCTCACCCCTCTAAAACGGATACAGAGCCCCTGTTTGAGTTTCCTGAGCCATACAGCAAATTCCCATTGGCTATGTACTTTACATATGGTAATGTAAGTTTCCATGCTACTCTTCCCATACATCTCACCCTCTCCTTCCCTCTCCCCATGTCCATAAGTCTATTCTCTATGTCTGTTTCTCCACTGCTGCCCTGTAAATAAATTCTTCAGTACCATTTTTCTAGGTTCCGTATATATGTGTCAGAATACAATATTTATCTTTCTCTTTCTGACTTACCTCTGTATAATAGGCTCTGGGTTCATCCACCTCATTAGAACTGACTCAAATGTGTTCCTTTTTATGGTTGAGTAATATTCCATTGTGCATATGTACCACAACTTCTTTATCCATTCATCTGTCGATAGACATCTAGGTTGCTTCCATGTTCCAGCTTCTGTAAACAGTGCTGCAATGAACAATGGGATACATGTGTCTTTTTCAATTTTGGTTTCCTCAGGATATATGCCTAGGAGCGGGATTGCTGGGTCATATGGTGGTTTTATTCCTAGTTTTTTAAGGAATCTCCATACCATCTTCCATAGTGGCTGTATCAATTTAAATTCCTACCAACAGTGCAAAAGTGTTCCCTTTTCTCCACACCCTCTCCAGCATTTATTGTTTGTAGATTTTTTGATGATGGCAGTTCTGACTGGTGTGAGGTGATATCTCATTGTAGTTTTGATTGGCATTTCCCTAATAATGCGCAACATTGAGCATCTTTTCATGTGTTTGTTAGACAGCTGTATGTCTTCTTTGGAGAAATGCCTGTTTAGGTCTTTTCCCCACTTTTTGATTGGGTTGTTTTTCTGGTATTGAGTTGTATGAGCTGCTTGTATATTTTGGAAATTAATCCTTTGTCAGTTGTTTCATTTGCTATTATTTTCTCCTATTCTGAGGATTGTCTTTTCACCTTTCTCATAGTTTTCTTTGCTGTATAAAAGCTTTTAAGTTTATTCAGGTCCCACTTGTTTGCTTTTGTTTTTATTTCCATTAACCTAGGAGGTGGGTCATAGAGGATCTTGCTTTGATTTATGTCATCGAGTGTTCTGCCTATGTTTTCCTCTAAGAGTTTTATAGTTTCTGGTCTTACATTTAGGTCTTTAATCCATTTTGAGTTTATCTTTGTGTATGGTGTGAGAAAGTGTTCTAATTTCATTCTTTTACGTGTAGCTGTCCAGTTTTCCCAGCAACATTTATTGAAGAGGCTGTCTTTGCCCCATTGTATATTCTTGCCTCTTTTGTCAAAAATAAGGTACTCATAGGTGCATGGGTTTATTTTTTGGCTTTCTATCTTGTTCCATTGGTCTATATTTCTGTTTTTGTGCTGGTACCATACTGTCTTGATGACTGTAGCTTTGTAGTATAATCTGAAGTCAGGACGGTTGATTCCTCCAGCTCCATTCTTCTTTTTCAAGACTGCTTTGGCTATTTGGGGTCTTTTGTGTTTCCATAAGAATTGTGAAATTTTTTGTTCTAGATCTGTGAAAAATGCCATTGGCAATTTGATAGGGATCTCATTGAATCTGTAGATTGCATTTGGTAGTATAGTCATTTTCACAATATTGATTCCTCCTACCCAGGAACATGGAATATCTCTCCATCTGTTTGTGTCATCTTTGATTTCTTTCATCAGTGTCTTATAATTTTCTGTGCAGAGTTCTTTAATCTCCTTAGGTAAGTTTATTCCTAGATATTTTATTCTTTTTGTTGCAATGGTGAATGGGATTGATTCCTTAATTTCTTTTTCAGATTTTTCATTGTTAGTATATAGAAATGCAAGTGATTTCTATGTATTGATTTTGTATCCTGCAACTTTGCTAAATTCACTGTTTAGCTCTAGTAATTTTCTGATACTATCTTTAGGGTTTTCTATGTACAGTATCGTTCATCTGCAAATAGTGAGAGCTTTACTTCTTTTCTGATCTGGATTCCTTTTATTTCTTTTTCTTCTCTGGTTGCTGTAGCTAGGACTTCCAGAACTATGTTGAATAATAGTGGTGAAAGTGGACACCCTTGTCTTGCTCCTGATCTTAGGGGGAATGCTTTAAGTTTTTCACCATTGAGTATAATGTTTGCTGCAGGCTTATCATATATGGCCTTTACTATGTTGAGGCAGGTTCCTTCTATGCCCATTTTTTAAAGAGTTTTAATCATAAATGGGTGCTGAATTTTGTCAAAGGCTTTTTCTGCATCTATTGAGATTATCATATGGTTTTTATCTTTCAATTTGTTAATATGGTGTATCACATTGATTGATTTGCGTATATTGAAGAATCCTTACATTCCTGGAATAAACTCAACTTGATCATGGTGTATGAGCTTTCTGATGTGCTGCTGAATTCTGTTTGCTAAAATTTTGTTGAGGATTTTTGCATCTGTGTTCATCAGTGATATTGGCCTGTAGTTTTCTTTTTTTGTGTTGTCTTTGTCTGGTTTTGGTATCAGGGTGATAGTGGCCTCATAGAATGAGTTTGGAAGTGTTCCTTCCTCTGCAGTTTTTTGAAAGAGTTTTAGAAGGATAGGCATTAGCTCTTCTCTAAATGTTTGATAGAATTCTCCTGTGAAGCCATCTGGACTGGGCTTTTGTTTTGGGGGAGATTTTTGATCACAGCTTCAATTTCATTGCTTGTAATTGGATTGTTCATAAGTTCTATCTCTTCCTGGTTCAGTCTTGGAAGATTGAACTTTTCTAAGAATCTGTCCATTTCTTCCAGGTTGTCCATTTTATTGCCATATAATTGTTCATAATAGTCTCTTATAATCCTTTGTATTTCTGCATTGCCTATTGTAACCTCTTCTTTTTCATTTCTAATTGTTGATTTGATTCTTCTCTCTTTTTTTCTTGATGGGTCTGCCAAAGGTTTGTCAATTTTGTTTATCTTCTCAAAGAACCAGCTTTTAGCTTTATTGATCTTTATTATTGTTTCTTTCATTTTTTTCATTTATTTCTGCTCTGATCTTTTTTATTTCTTCCCTTCTAATAATTTTGAGGGTTTTTTGTTCTTCTTTTTCCAGTTGATTTAGGTGTAAACTTAGGTTGCCTATTCAATGTTTTCCTTGTTTCTTGAGGTAGGATTGTATTGGTATAAACTTACCTCTTAGAACTGCTTTTACTGCATCCCATAGGCTTTGAGTTGTTGTATTTTCATTCTCATTTGTTTCTAGCAGTTTTTTTATTTCCCTTTTGATTTCTTCAGTAACCTGTTGGTTATTTAGAAACGTTGTTTAATCTTCATGTGCTTGTGTTTTTTACAGTATAACTCACAAGTTTTGATCTGAGTGAGCTCAAGGCCGATAGAGCCCAGAGCAAGGACAGTGGAACTGTGCATTTCTGGGGTGTCAGACCTTCCAAGAGATTGCAGCCAGTTATGGATAGAGGTTTGGGAGAGAATGGACTGTTATTTGGAGGATGGTGACCTGGCTAGTTAGAGAAGTGAAAATTATCATAGGATAGTATGTTGAAGAATTTTAAGAAAAGGGGAAGGAAAAAAAATAATTCTTAAATTTTAAAAAGGTGACCTATAAGAAGAGGGGATAGAAAGTTAAAACTTACAAGGAAACAGCCCCGCTTAATAAGAGAAAGAGTTTTCTATTGGGAAAGTGCCAAAATAAGTGGTCACTTGGGAAGGCAGTACATTCCCAGACAGAAGAGGTACCAGGTGCAGGCCAGTACCTGGTGAGCACTTTGTAATGGCAGCTCAAACTCCAGGTGAGTGGGCAGGACAAACTGCACACACAGCCCTTCTGCACCAAAGTCTGTGATTCTGAAAAATATAACATACTGCAAGTCAGAAGGCCGGAGGGAGGTTTAGAAAACTACTCGAGTTCAAAGGGCTTCCCTGGTGGCTCAGAATCCCTCGTAAAGAATCCGCCTGCAGTGCAGGAGACCTGGGTTCGATCCCTGGGTCAGGAAGATCCCCTGGTAAAGGAAATGGCAACCTACTCCAGTATTCTTGCCTGGAGAATTCCACAGACAGAGGAACCTGGCTGCAATCCACAGGGTCGAAAAGAGTCAGACATGACTGGGTGACTAACACACTTTCACTTCAAAGAACAGAGAAATTCTTTTGGGTTGGGAGTAAATAATCAGGAAAGAAGTGACTGGAAGGTCTGGGGTTCTGAAAGCTCTGGAACACTGGAGGAGAAACAGAATTTTGTGAGAAAGTTTTGATTTTTGACATACGAATTTCCTCCACAAACATTTTGAATATTTACTGTCTTCTCAGCCCTGAGTTAGGACTTGAAACAACAGACATCCAAGACATAAGTCCCTGACTCATGGGGTCCTTCAGTTTAGACAGAGTCAGGCACACAAGCAGATAGTTTTGGTTTGATAAGATGAAATTAGGGCACAGAATGAGGCATTTAATCAAGGAGGTATCAGGAAGCTTCCTAGGGGGACATGGGTAGGGTTTAAGGGACAGTCACCTGAGTAAAGGCTTGGAGGCAAAAAAAAAAAAAAAAAGCATGATTTGTAAGAATCCATAACAAGTTGAGTGCTGCCTTATTTTTTCCCATTCAACAATATTTATTGAAAGCCTGCCATGTGCCAGGCAGTTTCTGGCTCTTGGGAAGTATCAGGGAACAAAGCAAAGATCCTTGTACTCATGGAGTTTATGTATTGGGGTGGGAGGGAGGGAAAAAAAGCAACAAACAGAAAAAATAAATAAATGGTGTACTATTCTAGAAGGGGATAGGTGCGATGGAACAAGAGAAAACTAAAGCCAGGTAAGAGAGTGCAAGAGAAGGAAGCGTTGGAGAGGACAGTTGCAGGTTGCAAGACTAGAATGGTCAGATTAGGCCCTGTTGAGATGACTTCTGAGTGAAGCGTTAAGTGAGATGAGAGAGTTAACTATGAATACATTGGGTTCGCCAAAAAGATTGCTCAGTTTTTTCCATAAGATGTTATAGAAAACCCCAAACAAACTTTTTGGCCAACCCAAGATGAAGGAAGACGTGTTTTAGGCAAAGGAACGCCTAGTACAATGGCCCTACGGCAGGAATGTACCTGAAGTGTTCAAGGAGAAGCGAGAAAACCAGTGCAGCGGGGGTGGAGTGACATGGGGACAGTGGGAGATGCAGGTTTTGAATAAAGTTTTATATGATCTGACTAACATTTTAAAAAGTGCACCAGCTGCTATGGTGACAGTAGACTGGGGGCTGGGGGTTTGGGGGACAGGAGGATTCCTGCAGAGGCAAGTAGAAAAAAAGATGATCAGTTAGAGCTATTGCAGTAATCTGGGCAAGAGATGACTGTGGCTCAGACCAGGCCTCTAGCAGACTAGGTTATAAGAAATGGTCACATTTGGGATATATGTTGAAAGTAGCCCCAACAAGATTTGCTGATGAACCAGGTGTGGTATGAAAAAGAGAGAGGAGTCCAAGATCCCGCCAAAGTTTTTGGCCTAAGCAGCTGGAAGAATGGAACTGCCATCCACTGAAAGCCTGTGGTTTGTAAAGCAGATGTAGCCAGAAAAACAGAAGTTCAACTTTGGATTTCATTGTTAGAGATGTCTATTAGACATTCAAGTGGAAATACTGAATAGGCATTTGGATTGTAGGAGAGATTGGCACTGCAGAAATGTGTGCTAAGTCCCTTCAGTCATGTCCGACTCTGTGCAACCCTATGGACTGTAGCCCACCAGGCTCCTCTGTCCATGGGATTCTCCAGGCACAAATATTAGAGTGGGTAGCCGTGTCTTCCTCCATGGGATCTTCCCGACTCAGGGATCGAACCCAAGTCTCCTGCAACTCCTGCATTTCAGGCATATTCTTTATCACTGAGCCACCAGGAAGCCACTGCAGAAATAGAGGTATTTAAAGTCACAAGATTGATGAGATCATCAAGAGGTGATTGTACATAGAGTGGAGAAGAGGACCATGGATTGAGCCCTGGAACACTTTAACATTAAGAGGTTGGGGAGAGGAGGAAGAACCAGCAAAGAAGAATGAAAGTGAAAGTTGCTGAATCATGTCCGATTCTTTGTGACCCCATGGACTGTAGCCTGCCAGGCTCCTCTGTCCATAGAACTCTCCAGACCAGAATACTGGAGTGGGAAGCCATTCCCTTCTCCAGGGGATTTTCCCAACCCAGGGCTCAAACCCAGGTCTCCTGCATTGCAGGCAGATTCTTTACTGCCTGAGCCACCAGAGACAACCAAAGAAGAATGAGAGAGAAAGCAATTAGGGAAGTAAGAGGAACCAAGAGTACGGTGTTCTAGAAGCCAAATGAAGAAAATTCTCAAGAGAATGATCAACTGTGACAAATACTGATGACAGTTCAAATAAGATGAGGACTGAGAATTGAACACTGGAATTATCCTGTAGATAAATTGTCAACAGCTCTTTGCTAAAGTAGACAGGAGCTGAGTCGTGGAAGATTTGGACCCCGTGGTGAAGGGAGGCTCTATTCTGAAAACCATGGGGAGCCACAGAAGGGTTTTAAACAGGTGGAGCATTGCACATATCTTCATTTTAGAAATTTCACTGTAGTACCTTTGTCAGGTTAGTTCAAGGAAAAGATACTGAAGAGCAGTAATTGGAGTGACTAAGTGGATTCCCAAAATGCTTAGGCATTAAGTCAGCAGGACCTGATGACTGGTCTGTTGTGGGCAATGAGTTGGAGCAGTGATCTTAGGTTTCCAGGGCAGGTGAAAAGATAGCTGGTCACATCACCAATTAAGATAGTGAATACAGGAGCAAGGGACAAGGTGACATCAGTTTTGCCCACGGGGAACTGAAGATTCCTGTAGGTTATTCAGATGTTCTAAATGGCTGTTTATGTGTGAGCTGTTGAAGATACACCTGGGATAGAGACTCAGATTTGTTGAGCGGGTTGTGGATAGAATCTAAACAAATGTCAGGATTTTAAAGTGATGCGTAAAAGGAAAGCCCACAAAGGCTGAATAGTTTCAGAGGAATAAGAACTCAAAGAGGTGACATGGGAGTCAAGGAGCAGAAAAGTAGGAAAAAGCCAATAGCAAGTAAGTCATGGGGGTCCAGTAACATAAGGATTGAAAAATGTTTGTTAAATTTAGTAATTTTGAAATCATTGACGATCTTGGCAAAAGCAGTCTACATAGAGAGATGAAATGCTTGAGATATTAGTGAAATGTTGAAAAATTAACTGAAAACGAAGGCCAGGAGACAGGAAAATTATAAGAGCTGTAAGTATGAATTGGGGGCGAACCCAGGGTGATTGAAATCATGGGCAATGTGCCCAATTCTGAGGTTACAGATGATGGGGACTGAAAAAGTGACCCTTGATTTCATAACCCATGAACTCAAGACCTTATTTGGTTCAGTAGAGTAAATGAAGTGATTTGAGATATGTTGCTGATAGTAATTATATTAATTATAAAGAACAAATTATTTAGTAACTAGTTACATTTACTGTAAAAAAAACTGACCAATTTAGAAGTTTCAAAGTAAGCTACTTTTACACTAACAAAGTAACTGATAGAATTATGAATAAGTAGCCTACACAGATCCAAGGTTAAAAAGAGAATGTGGATGCTGACAGATTGATCATAAAAGTCTAGTCAGCAAAGACTCCTGCCAAAATCATTTTCCAAGTACACAGAGACTTTGGATAAAGCTGTATCTCCTGTAAGAACATCACAACATCAACAGACTCTCAGAGACCGACCAGCTTATTTTCTCCTTTAAGTCACTTATCATTTCTCTTTTCTATATCTTCATTTGGAAATGAGGAAATTAGATTAATTATCTTGGGTTTTTTTTTCACTTACGTTTTTGTTCATTCTGATTGCATTATGTTTAGATAAGAGAAAATATGTTCAAAAGTGATGTATCAGAATTTTTTTTCCTTTTCTTCTCCACAGGGTTCTTCAGAGAATTGTTTTTCTCTGGCACTTTGTTTTAAACTTTCCTTCCCAGTATTTTTCATTTAAAAAAAATAATTTTTATTTATTTTTGACTGTGCTGGGTCTTCGTCGCCACATGAGCTTTTCTCTAGTTTCAGCAAGCAGGGGCTACTCGCTAGTTGCAATGCACAAGCCTCTCACTGTGGCGGCTTCTCCTGTTGCAGGGCATGGGCTCTAGAGCTCGTGGGCTTCAGAAGTTACAGCACGTGGGCTCAGCAGCTGTGGCTCCCGGGCTCTAGAGCACAGGCTCAATAGTTGTGGTGCTCAGGCTTAGTTGCTCCGTAGCATGTGGGATCCTCCCAGACAGGGGATTGAACCTGTATCTTCTGCAGTGGTAGATGGATTCTTCACCACTTAGCCACCAGAGAAGCACCCCCAGTGTTTTTCATAGCAACATTCTAAGTTTAAATTTGACGGTAGAGTCCAGATTTTTGTTACAAGTTAAGGAGTGATGAAGAGGATAAGGAATTATAACAGCCAGTACACAGGCTTTTTTTGAGAAGCATTATAGGGAGAAGTAGAAAAATGGGAATTTCTGTGGGGAGCAGATGAAAGAAAGGGGTGTGTATGTTTTAAGAGAAGATAACTTAGAGACTTCCCTGATAGTCCCGTGGCTAAGGCTCCGTGCTCCTAATGCAGGTGACCTGGGTTCATTCCCTGAGCAGGGAGCATGCAGCAAGTAAGACTCAGCACTGCCAAATAAATAAATAAATATTGTTTAAAAAGAGACAGAGAAGATAAGTTAGATATGTTGAAAAGATGATGAGGAAAGGAGCTAGGGCAGGAGGAGAGAGTGAAGGTGTGAGAGGGAAACGGAGCTACTTAGTGGGAAAAGATCAAGGGCATGGATGTGGGAAGTGATGGCATTAGGTATACAAGTGGAGAAATTAATTAAACAAAACAGGAAGGGATACCTAGTTCTCTTAAAATGAGAAGTCGACACCCGTATATTTCAGTCTGCCTCGTTTAGATGTGTGTGTGTGTATAAAGAAGAAACCCATTTATTTTGTCATTTTAGAATCGATCATTTTTACAGCTTAAACTTGTTCAATCATCACTGAAGAGGTCGTATTTTTTTTCCTCTCTAGGCACTAGCTGTGACATCTATGACCCTTTTCATCCTAGCACAAGCGCCAGAGCCGTACATTGTCGTCACTGGATTTGAAGTCGCTTCTACTTTCTTTTTCATACTTTTATATATACTCAGACTTGATCGATTAATTAGCTGTTTATTTTGGCCTTTACTTGTAAGTGTTCAGTTTCATTGTTAACTACTTTGTCCTGCCATAGAGAGGCATTGTAATAAACTCTGTTGTTTAGTTTTCGTAAGCCTTTAAGGAATCTCTAACAGGCTTAGGAAGGAGGATCTCTATCCACTGCTAATGTGCTCTGGGGAGATCCTCAGCGAACCAGAGCAACTGCTGAGCATGGATTCTCCTCGGAGCTCCATCTATCGGTAGATAACGGCTGATGTTTCTGTTAGGGAAATTCACTTAGGGGTAGATCATCAAAATAAATTTAAACTTAAGATCATGGTCAAATAAAATCATAGAGCATTCTTAATCTTTACCTCCCTTTGAAGTTCATGTTGATATGACCTCAAAATTAGGGAACAGAGACGGAGCCAGATACACAAGTATCTACATCTTACATATCCCTGATGACTAAAAGGAAAATCAAAATAATTTAGAGGCTGAATAAAGCACAATGTTATCTTACTTTAAAATGTCTGTCATCATTGATGCTAAATAATTTTTAACTCATCTTGTAGAACCTTATTCAGTAGCATAGGGACTTTACCTGTCATACTCACAGCTTTAGGAACAGCTGCCCAGTGGAGTGCCCAAATGGTCCAGAAACTCTTGCAATAGGCAATTGAAGATATTAGCTAAGATTCTTGGCCTGTCAGCCTGGACCATAAGCTGGTTCTAGGAAAACCGGAGCAACTTCACACTCCTCTTTCAAGTCTTAGCCCCAGAATCTTGTGTCCTTAGGTCTCCTTTCTGAGACCCATGCTGGCTTTCCACCCTTTGGCCGGACAGGTAGCTGCACTGGTCTCATCCTTTTGGGTTCCAGAGCACTTGTATCCAAGCTGATAACCCTGTATTAGGGGACTTGCCTGGTGGCTCAGCAGGTAAAGAATCCTCCTGCAATGCAGGTGACCCAAGAGCCTCGGCTTCAATCCCTGGGTCAGAGGAAGATCCCCTGTAGTAGGAAATGGCAACCCACTCCAGTGTGCTTGCCTGGAAAACCCCATGGACAGAGGAGCCTGGCGGGCTACAGTCCATGGGGTCGCAGGGAACCGGACACTGAGCAACTAACACTTCACTTCAACCCATATTAAGGAAGAGAGGACTTTAGAGCTATTCTCAAACCATAAACATGCCTTAAGGTGGCACCTTCTGGAACCACTTTTGAAGGCCAATGATAAGCATTTCAGGCTAATCACAAGCTGAGAAAGTCCCCAAAGTGGAGAGCTGGGGGAAGGATAGGATCTCTGAAGCATCTCTCCAAACTCCTCCCTGTGTTCCACTGTGGAGCTGGACCTGACTGCAGTAAGGTCTGGACAGGAGATGACAAAGCCTTCCTTAGGTGGTCCTGTAACATCATTTAGTGGCAGAAAGGACTCAGCTAAATTATCCCAAAGAGATGATGAACATGGTTCACATCCTGTTCATCTTACACCCTAAAAGTTATATAGTGCTCTTCACACTCTGCTTTTCCAAGGTTAATAAAACTAGCACATTTTAGCATTTTTTTCCCCCAAACTTTAATAATCCTCTGGAGCTTCTTACATGTCCCAGTAATAAACTTGGAAAATAAATTTCACAGAATACACAGAGAGGGAGCGTGGCCTACGTGCAGCATACTGAAAAGTAGTCTCCAAATCTCCAAGACTCAGCCTGGGCTGATTCTGTACTCTGAGAAATGATGCTATTTGGCCAACTCAGTTATCACTCCATCGTGAAACCCAGACTCCTCTCTGCTCTTGAGCCCATGAAATCATTTATTCAGCAAATATTAAGTATCTGCTAATCCCAGGTTCTATACTAGGCTCTTTGAGAAAACAAAACACAAATCTTGCACCCGACAGACTTTCCATATAGCCAGGAAGAAAGACTGATGAGCAATTCAGTATAATATTAATAGGTGCTCCCTGGATGGTGTGGAGGTTCCCAGGAGGAGAAGGAAACCAAATCATAATAGGCTTGCCTGAGGAAAACTACGCCTGAGTTGAGGGCTGGAGGATGAAAAATAGTCAGCTGACTGATAACAGGGCTGAGCGTTCTCCCAGTACAGGGAACAATGTGTGTGTGAGGTTCTAGGTGGAGAAAAAGCTGGGCCCTCAAGGACCTGCAGGAGTTCTGAGTGGCCACAAAGCAGAGAGGGAGCAAGAGTAGAGATTTGAGAATGGGCTGCCGTCTATGGGGTTGCACAGAGTCGGACACGACTGAAGCAACTTAGCAGCAGCAGCAGCAGGAGGTCAGAGCATGCAAGACTTCGAGTGCCCTGGGTTTTAACCCAAAAGCCACTTGGAAGCTTTGGGAGATTTTTAAGTAGAGTGACACAATTAGCTTATATTTGAGGAGATCGCTGGTAGCAATGTCAATAATGGCTTGAAGAGGGACAAAACCAGAGGTGATTCTCATAGACCCCTTAAAAGTCTGTTATCATAATCCAACATGAAAATGAGAAAGGCCTAAATCAAGGTTAAGACTGTATCTGGAGAGAAAGAGTGTTGATGAAAACTGATAGGATTGGGTAACGGAAAAACATCAAGGAGAGCTGCCATTTAAAGAACCGTCTTAAGAGGGTAACAAGACAGGAAGTTTAGGAGGAAGAATAGGTTTATTTGAGGGGAGAGGTGGATAATGAGTTTAGCTTGAGAAATAGAAGGTTTTAGTGCCTTATGGGACATTCAGATGGAAATGTTCAGGTCTGAGGCTTAGGAGAGAAGTTAGAGCTGCAACTTTGGGGGAGTTATCACCTCGTGATGGGAAAATGGCTCCTAGGGAGAGTAGAGCAAGATGAAGGCAAGACTGGGAAATATCAATGTCTGGCATGAAAGGGAGGAGCGAATAGGCAGAGAAGGACAGGAGAGGACCCAAGCGAGACCCGTGTCCCAGAAGTCAAGAGAGGAGAGCATTTCGAGAAGAAGAGGTGACTAATGTTACAAGTGAGGCGAGAAAGCCCAGAAAAAGTTTATATATATATATATATATTCACTGTATTAATAGAGGCCCCCAGTGTGGACAAGTGACAGTAAAGTGGTGGGAATAGTTAGACTGAGAGGGAAGGAGACGGCTGTGGGCAGAGGGTCAGCACTGAGTTGAAGAAACCTGGCCAGGGACCAAGGAGGGTAATGAACAGAGCGAGGTCCCTGCAGAGTGGCCGACAGGAGCAAGGCCGGAGCACAGCTGGGGATAATGCCTGTAACATAAGTGAAGGACACCAAGACGGCAGAAGATTCCGGTTAATCTACGGGGGGTGGAGGAAGGGGGAAGGTAACCTGTCAATACTTCTATCAGTGGCCACTGCCTTCACTGATTAGGAAAGGGCTTGGTCACCTGCACAACAGGCCTGTGATGCACGTCATTGTCCCAGAGGTGTAGTACCTAACACAGTTCATAGAGCAGGTGTCCTCTGACTGGTCCCCTCAAGTGCTCCAGCGACAGAACACACACACAGTGAGGCAACCCAGGTTTTTGTGGTGATACGTAAGAACAGGCTCAAAATTTCTATGAAACCTCCATTTTTGCAATTAAATTTATAGTCTACTCCATGGCATACTGATGTTCGGTTTTTTAATAGAAAAACAAGGCTTGAAACCACTATTAAGGATCACTGATATTCTGGGGCAGAAGCATCCTTCCCTCCCCCCCACCCCATCCCCAGCCATTATTCTCTGCCCTTCCTAGAACATCATCTTTATCTGAAGCCATTTATATACACTTACTCAAATTACTACCAGGAGGCCGGCTATTTGTCTGGAGCAGAGGTGTGGTCTGTTGCCTTGAAACAGCAAAATACCCAGAAGAGAGGAGCATTAACCTAGGACAGCTAGTCTCAATATCTCCTGCAGACGAGGACTTTTTTTCTGCCTAAGTGTATCACATACTCTTGCCCTGTCCCCATTGAATCTCTTCCCGTTTTCCTTGTAATAACTACTTTTCTAAGTTACCAGGGTTTGGAAGATTTCTGTGTTAAATATTCCAGAATAAAGATGACTTACCTTTTCCACAGTATACATCCATTCCAAATGTAAGTTGCACATCTTAAAGCCACAGTTCAGAAATGCTTCATTTCAAGAAATTATTACATGAATGAACTACATCATCAGAAATGATTGCATAATTGGCCAGCTGTTGCATACAGATGTGTGGGAGTTTTGTTTTTTTTTTTTTCCTGAAAATTAAGTTTATCCTGCTCAAAGTGTTATTAATTGCATTTGGAGTAACATTATAAAGTTGTTTTATGGTGTAGACCACTCCACACTTATTAAAACTAAGCATTCTGACTTCTACTTTAAACCTTCCACATAAGACATACCCAGTCCTAACCAGATGAGTTCTCTCTCCAACTACCTTTCAACAAAAAACCAAGTAAGCCCTAATAAGGAATTAATGATTAGTGTGTCATACATTAAGATACCCATTAGACATAATTGTAGACCAAATACAATATTCGTGTCATTTTACAACAGCAGTTTGACTTCCTAAAACTAATTTATTTAAACTAAATAAATTTGTTTTAAAAAATGGAATTTTCAAAATCTTTAGGGAGCAGATTCATTCTGTTGGTGATCTTCATGCAATGCTGATCTTTCTATTCTGTGTTTTCAGGATATTATCAACTCAGTGGTAGCAGCAGTATTCATGATAGTTGTATCTGTGTTGGCACTGATCCCAGAAACCACAACATATACAGTCCTTGGAGGGGTAAGTGGAGGTTCTTTCCAGTTTCTCCCTTCAGGTTCGAACAGAATTCAAATTTACTTGAAAAATAGATAGAGGAACAGAAAACTAGATCATTTTCATCCTTGAGGCTCCTATCCCAGTACACAGTACCTCGTGGCTTAATATTTTTGTGCATGAACACATGCCCTGATAAATGTCAAGGAATATGATTTCACACTAGATTTGAAGTTAACCAAATAAAGAGGTTACTCTGTATTTCTCACAGATATACAGGGTTAGACTAAATGGAGAACCTACAGTTTAGGAATGAGTTACAATACTAAGCTCTCAGAAACCTGATATCAAGCAAAAATAACAAATGGTGGATAAATTTCATAGCTATCCCTTTTCAAGAAAATGATACATCCTGCTTGTTAAGGAGAGACACACAGTTCTGAGCTCAGTTATTTCTTGTCCAGATCCTGCTACAGATGGAATAAACATGTGTCATGTAAGGGAATGGGTGGTAGGAAGACTTGTAACAAAAGGATTATCTTGAACATTGCTTGAAGAAAAGCTAATCAGTTTAATTTGGAAGGCAAGCCAAAACAAACCAAGAGTCAAGTAATTTAGTTAGAGTTTCATCTGATATTCTTCTGAGATTTCTTAGAGGGGGTTCAAAATCATGACTTTTCTAGGTTCCAATTTAGACAAGTGAATTAGAAAGTTCTTCTTAAATAAATCTCCCTCCAACTTCCTTATCTTTTCTTAGTATGGGCCACTTGGGAGAAGTGGCCACATATGTCAGAATCCAGTCCATGTAGTCAAAGCTATGCTTTTTCAGTAGTCATGCATAGATGTGAGAATTGGACCATTAAGAAGGCTGAGTGCCAAAGAACTGATGCTTTCAAACTGTGGTGCTGGAGAAGACTCTTGAAAATCCCTTAGACTGCAAGGAGATCAAACCAGTCAATCCTAAAGGAAATCAACCTTGAATACTCATTGGAAGGACTGATGCTGAAGCTGAATCTCCAACACTTTGGCCACCTGATGTGAAGAGCCATCTCACTAGAAAAGACCCTGATCTTGGGAAAGATTGAAGGCAGGAGTAGAAGGTGATGACAAAGGATAAGATGGTTGGATGGCATCACCGACTCAATGGACATGAGTTTGAGCAAACTCCAGGAGATGGTGAAGGACAGGGAAGCCTGGCGTGTTGCAGTCCATGGTGTTCCAAAGAGTCAGACACGACTTAATGACTGAACAACAACAAAGGCTTTTCCACTTCACTAGGCCCAAAGCAATTTGATAAGGGATGAGAATTACCCTAGAAATGAGATAGCGCTGTAACAGCAATTTCTCCTGCTGCTGCTGCTAAGTCGCTTCAGTCATGTCCGACTCTGCGCCACCCAAGACGGCAGCCCATCAGGCTCCACCGTCCCTGGGATTCTCCAGGCAAGAACACTGGAGTGGGTTGCCATTTCCTTCTCCAATGCATGAAAGTGAAAAGTGAAAGTGAAGTCGCTCAGTCGTGTCCGACTCTTAGCGACCCCATGGACTGCAGCCTACCAGGCTCCTCCGCCCATGAGATTTTCCAGGCAAAAGTACTGGAGTGGGGTGCCATCACCTTCTCCGAGCAATTTCTCCCAGCTATCTTTAAAGATTGTTTTACCCCTCAATTAGGGAGAAAGAAGGAGGAGGCACAGAATTTACTTTCATTTCCTCATTAATTCATTGATTCATTCTTTAAGTGCACTTTGGTAGGTGCTGACGAAGTATAGAGCCGTAAGCCACAAGTGGCTGAGCACTGGAAATGTGGCTGATCTGAACTGAGATGAGCTGCACATGTAAAATACACACTGGATTTCAAAGACTTACTACTCCCCCCAGAGAATGTCAAATATTTCACTTATAATTTTATTATAATATGGATATGTTGAAATTATATTATTTTGGATATATCAGGCTGCTGCTGCTGCTGCTAAGTCACATCAGTTGTGTCCGACTCTGTGTGACCCCATAGACGACAGCCCACCAGGCTCCTCTGTCCCTGGGATTCTCCAGGCAAGAATACTGGAGTAGGTTGCCATTTCCTTCTCCTATATCAGGCTAAATAAAGTATATTATTAAAATTAATTTCACTTGTTTTTTCTTTACTTTTTAATGTGGAAATTAGAAATTTTTAGATGAATTATGTGGTTACATTGGTAACTCGTATTTCTTTTGGATGTCTCTGGACTTAAATGTGACCCCTAACCTCAAGTTGCTTAAAGCCTAATACAGGAGACAAAAGTGCAAACAGCTGTATTTAAGTTGTTGGTGGAATACTATGGAGCACAAGAAAAAGGAAGCAACTACCTCTCTCTGGCAGGCTTCCCAGGCGGCTCAGTGATAAAGAATACACCTGCCAATGTAGGAGACTCGAGTTCCATCCTTGGGTCAGGAAGATCCCCTGGAGAAGGAAATGGCAACTCATTCCATTATTCTTCCCTGGAAAATTCCATAGACAGAAGAGCCCAGTGGGTTACAGTCCATGGGGTCACAAAAGTCAGACATGACACAGCAACTAAACAGCAGCAGCGGGGCCTCTCTCTGGAATCACAGTTTGCCAGGAATAAAGGGGAAGACAGGCAGATGCTTACTGGTGGAGGAACCAGCAGCATGCTGTAGCAGAGTCATGAAAGCATCTATATTGTGTTGGGTTGGCCAACCGGTTGGTTCAGGTTTTCCTGTGACATCTTACGGAAGAACCCGAATGACTTTTTAGGGCAACCAAATACTTAGCATGGTCAGAACCTAGGAAGCTGTGTTTGAGATTCAGGATGGGAAAGGGACAGCGTCTGAAGCCAGACCTCCGGGGCAGTTGGATGGAGCTGGCGATAGCACTGATATAGCCCTTTCTCCAGCCCGGGTGCCAGTTCTCAGATAGTCACCAGAGAACCTAAAGACCATGTTCCAGTTAATTCCCTTTACTCAGTTTTTCCTGAGGCTTATTTAGAATCTCACCCCCTATACGGATGTGGCCCAGCCTTGGAGAGGTCACTTTGGATCATCTCATCACTCCAGTTCTCCAAAGTTCTTATCACAGCTTAAATCTTGAGCTGATGGTAACCCTGACTTTTTCTCTGGTACAGTTTGCAATAGAAAAATGGAACAGTTGAATACTGGGTATAGAAATGTTGATTAGTAACTAAATATTATCAGTAGGGCTTTAAACAGTAATATCGGGGAGCAAGAGATCCAGACAAGTATTTGCTTCAGAGCCCACACCACTTCAGTATTGGTTTCTGCTCACTTAAATGATCTTTCCCTTTCTCTAGGAAGGTACTGGGAAAACTTGAGAATGCAAATAAAATGATCTCTGAAATCTCTTCCCATTGTAGTATTAGATGACAGCATAGGGAACCCTAACAGGAGAGGAAGCTAGCAGGCAGACCACTTAAAACCTGTGTGACCGTGGCCACAAGCAGTGACACTGTGTCTCTGTTTCAGGTGTTTGGACTCGCGGCCTCGGTGTTCTGTATTGCCGATGGGGCACTTATATACCGGAAGCTGCTGTTTAATCCAGGTGGTCCTTATCAGAAAACTGATGCTCATGGCAAACTATGAGTTTTGTAAATTTATATTCTTTTTAGTCGATGCTAAGTATTAAACATATCTCTTTTTCTAACACACACTTTCTGCAGTTCTCATTTTCATCGCAATATGGGAGCTGGAAGAAGAGATTTAGGAACTGTGCGCCCAGCGCTCACTGGCACTGTAACTTCCAAGGAAGCACTGGGAATCCGGCCTGAATCGGATCGGATCCCTTTTGCTACTCCTGGGCCCAAGGGGTTGGGGGTGGGGAGGCAGAAGGAGAAAGCGCCCTGACGGCCCGAAATGGTCCCCAGAGCCCACTCCCCTCGGCTGGCTGGCAAGACGGACGTGGCGGCATTGCGGGGATCTCGAGATCCCCGGCGTCACATCCTGGTGGCTACGAGGGTGCCTGGGGGGCCGGGTTTATCCGCGGGGAGCGACAGCTGCGTGTGCCCTCGAGGGAGAGGCGGTGCGCAGCCGTTGGGGCGAGACGCTGGTTCCCAGGGGAGGGCTGGCCGCCGCCGTGCAAGGTTCAGAGCCACAGGGCCCTTCAGACACCACCAGGCCCAGGGGTCCACCATGGATGCTGAAAAGGACAACCCACCTTCGAGGGCCTCGAAATCCAGGGGGCCTCCCGCGCGCTCTGTACGCATCGCAGAGGGGCCGCATCCCGAGCGCTCGAGTCGATCCACACTCTCCGAGCACGGCGTCAGCGCGGCACCCTCAGCATACATACTCAAGCAGCCTTCAACCCCCGCGACCCTCAGCCAAGAAGAGAAGGAGGCCATCCAAAAGCGTGCTGAGGGCCGGGCCAAAGTCCCGCCCAAATTCAGGGACAGCATCAAGCGTTTTTTCTTCTCGCCCACAGGAGCCTTGAAGATCATTAGGCTGGTGAGCAGAGAGCGCTGGTGACCCGCTGGGCAGATGCGAGGGTGGAGGCAGGCCGACTTCGGCCTCTGGGAGTGAGTGATTCCCAGGGGTGCGCCACCTCGGGGGAAGTGGCCCTAATTCCCTCTGCCAGTCTTTACCTTTCTTCCCCCTCTCCCCTGACTCCTCCCCCGCACTCAACCCTTGCTACTAAATTTGGCACGCTACCCACCCACCCCCAATCCCTCACTTTTGTATTTCTCAGGTTTTCCCTCACAAAGGGAATTAGGGAAGCAATGAAGATAATAGCAGGAAAGTGTAAGTTAGCAAACAAAAATAATAGAATTGACCAATAAAACGGATAAACCACTGGTTCATATAACAGGAAAAAAGGGGGTGGGGTGGGGGTGGACATGTATTTAAAGTTAGAAACCAGAAAGGGAAAATACTGTAAACGGGGAAGGATTTACAGGATGCTGTAAACTGAAAGGATTCACAAGAGTTACTTTGCAAAACAAATATGAATAATTGGGTCAAAGAGTTGATTTTCTAGGAAAATATAAGTTACCAAAACTGATCCCAGAATAGAGAAAAATCAAAACAGACCAATATAAACACAGGGAGGAAAATGAGTGTATCTTTCAAAAATGTATCAGGCCCAGAAGATTGAGGGCAAGAGAAGGGGGTGACAGAGGATGAGCTGGTTGGATGGCATCACCAACTCAATGGACATGAGTTTGAGCAAACTCCAGGAGATAGTGAATACAGAGAAGCCTGGTGTGCTGCACTTCATGGGATGCAAAGAGTCAGACAGGACTTAGCAACTGAATAACAACAATTATCAGGCCTAGACTTTTTTGCAGGTTAACCCTTTCAAACCTTCATAGGATGCAATTCTGATATTATTCAAACGTTTTCAAGGAATAGAGAAAAAATAAACACTTCTAAACTGTTTTTATAAAGTCAGTGTAACATTGATCTCAAACCTGACCAAGTTCAGAAAAAGAAAAGTAAATATTCAGTAGAAATCTCACTAGTATCAAAGCAACAATATTAGCATGTTAACAGAAAACATTCATTGGTACTTCTAAAAAACACATCATGAAGAAGAAACATACGGATAATTCGATATTAGGACTCTGTTAGACAAATCCACCATAAGTAAAAGGAGAAAAAATTAAGACATGCTATCAAAGAGGGTATAGAACACATTTGACAAAATTCAACATTCATCTCTGATTGCAAAAAAAGTGAGCAAGGGAAGAAGAGAGAATAAACCCCAAAATCAGTATCATATATATTAAACCTCAGAAGTATTCCCATTAAAATGCAAGAAGTATTCCCATTAAAAACAAAGAGGAAGCCCACTATCAATGCTGTTATTCAGTGTTTTGCTGGAAACACTAGTCATCACAATCAGACAGGAAAAAGGAATAAGTAAGACTATTTGAAAAGGCAAAATACATCATTTCTTACAGCTGATCTGATCAAAGATCTAAAAATAAAATCGACTGGGAAACACTCTAGAACACAATAATTTCTACTAACTCAGTAGAAATGAGCAAACAAGCACTTAGAAGAAAATATTTCTCTTTACAACAACAATCAAGATGGTAAAATATCTAAGATTAAATGAAATAAATTTGAAAGACCTATACAAAGGAAACTTTAAAACTCTATTGAGAGATATTTTAAAAGCCACTAAAATAACTGGAAAGACATACTTTGTTCTTGAAGGGTCAGACTAAATTTTGTAATCTTTCCATATTATAAGTTAAAGGAAATTCCAATTAAAATACCAACAGGCTTAGTTTGGGGAACTTGATCAAGACAAAAATAAGAAACATAAACAACCTGAGAATGAGTACTGAAAGGGGGTCCAAGTCAGACAAAAATACAACATGAAATAAGTTGCTTGTAGTTTCAAAAGTACTAGAAAAGAAGTCAGCAACTCAATAGAGGAAAAGAGTTTCAAAATCAAATACATATGAGAATTTAGTATATGATAAAGTTGGATTTCAGATCAGTGGTGTTTCCCAACAAATGGTGTTGGGATAATCAGCAAGGGTTCGGAAAAAAAAAAAAGTGGGACTTTAATCTCACTCTTTCTATCAAAATCAATATGTATTTACTTCACTTGGCCTGTATATAGGAGAAGGCAATGGCACCCCACTCCAGTACTCTTGCCTGGAAAATCCCATGGACAGAGGAGCCTGGTGGGCTGCAGTCCATGGGGTCGCACAGAGTCGGACACGACTGAAGCGACTTAGCAGCAGCAGCAGCAGCAGGCCTGTATATACACAGTTCTTTCTGGCATGAAATATACACAGTTGACAGTGATTACTTTTAAGGAGACACTAGGGTTGGGACAAGGGAGGAGAAAGAAGCTTCTGTACTGTGTGCATTTTTTATTTGTGTGTATTATTTCATTTCTTTAAAAACATAAGGAATTTTAAAACTAACATGTATGTGCCAAACAATACAGGCCATTGCAATATAATCAGATTTGCATTCTGACCGTTTATGGTTTTGTTCTGTTTTTTTTTTTTTTAACAGCACATTTGCATTAAAACAAATCCTGTTTGTTTGTTTACCGCAGGGCCTTCTCATAGGGTCATTCATTTTTTTCATCATTGCCGAAGCCCCAGAGTCCTACATAGCAATCACCATTCTGGAAACCTGCATCGTTGTTTTTTTCATTCTAATATATATGCTAACCCTTCACCACTTGATGACTTATTTACATTGGCCCTTACTTGTAAGTGTTCCTTTTCATAATTTGCATATAAACTTTGCCCTCAGCCCCAGGGTAAAGGCTCTCCTCCACTGAGCACAATAGAGGGATCTCTCTTGGACGAGGACATAACTGAGCTGTGACAGTGTTGCCCTAATCCCAGAGAAGAAGCTGGCCTAAGTCCAGAAAGATTCCTGGAACCCCTCTGTCTATAGGACAACCAATACACACACCTGCTTCCATCTGATTATGGCCGTGAACATGTGGTACTTTTCAGCTGGTCCTAAAGAAAATTTTACTTAGTATATTCAGTAATATCCCTTTCTCCTCTCCGTGCATGCTCAGCCATGTCGGACTCTTTGCAACCCCCATGACTATAGCCCACCAGGCTCCTCCGGCAAGAATACTGGAGTGAGTAGCCATTTCCTCCTCCAGGGGATCTTCCCGACCCAGGGATTGAACCCATGTGTCTCTTGCATTGGCAATCTCATTCTTGACCACTGTGCCACCTGGAAAGCCCATATTCAGTAATATATTGCTTTATGAAATAGCACATGCTTGTCCTACTTTTCAAACAGTGCCCTCTCTAACAAATTACAAACATCCCTCTGAAAAGCATGTTTCTACAACATGGCAAAGTTTAGGAAACTGTCATGTGTGCTCTGAAAGATTGCAAGAGTCAACTTTTTCATGTGTGCTAAGGGTCCCTCTTCCCAAAGGAGTGCCATATGGTGGGGAATTCAGGAAGAGACATTGCATAGCCTCCTTCAGTAGTTTTTTCCCCCAAATCTCATCATTTTTACCAGCTGAGAAATTCCCGAAGATAATTCCTGAGGTCTCAGAAAAATAGTATTTATTTCAGAGCCTGAGGCTGTGCATCCTCACAGACTAGAGACGTAGCATGGTTTTGGTCCAAATACAGACACAGACCCAGTTCCTGGCGCTGACACATTCCTAGCTGTGAAAACTTTAGCCTCAAGTTTCCCCATCTAGGAAATTCAAGGAAGGAAAAGATGATGATAGAAACTGTCTAATAGGGTTCCTGTAACTTTAAAGGTGGTTAAAGCAAAGATCACAAAAGGCTTGCCACAAAACCAAACATTCGCTACAAAGCATCCGTGGACCCCAGGAGGCAGTTGGGTGGCTTTTACCCTTTTATCCTCTGCACCTTGAACCATCCTAACTCAGAACGAGCTCACACCTCTTCCACATTCCACTTCCTTATGGTGCCTTTTTCTAACCAATAAGTAGGATTGGTTGTGTCGACTTAAAAAAATTGCACAACATGTGAGTTGTGAGTTAAATTTTATTTGGGGCCAAATAAGGGCTGCAGCTTGGGAGACAGCATCTCAGGTAGCTCTGAGAAACTGCTCCAAAGAGACAGGGGGGAAGGTCATGTGACTCTGGTGAAGGGGAAGTACATGCCACCAAGCACATATTTTTCCAGACAGTTTCTATTAGTCTCATGACGCTTTTGCTAGTCACGAGGAAGAGTCATCACTGTGAAGGATTTCAGTGCTTTTCCAGATATGAAGAGGAACAGAATTGGACTCATATAATCAGCTCCTGAAAATATCTATCTGAAGACCTGTCCTGCCAGTTTTTCCCTGAGTACAGAGGGCCTCATTTCTGCTCTCCACCCTGAACTCCTTCCAGGGGGTGTTGAAAATCAGCAGCTGCATGATTTAATCCTTGTAGAGGCAGACGGCAAGTGCCAATTTGTAGCTGATGGTTGCTATTGAATTGAAACTCAAAGTACTTTCTTCGAGTATCTGAGGGATTTTCTAAAAAGGCCGCTGAGCTCTCTCTGTCCAACAGAGTGCTGAGCAGCAGGAAGCAGAACAAGCAAACTGTGAGCAGCTTTAATTGGACACGTGGAAAAGCCTCTCAGTTATGGAGAGGTTTCTGAGGGGAAATGAAAATCTCTGTCCATGGAATTTTCAAGAACGGAAGGTAAAGTCACGGTTTTTGAGTAGATCCCATGTACCAGGTACTTCTTCATACAGATTGCCTTATTTCATCCTCACAACAATCCGGTGAGGTTGTGATCACCACCACCCCCCTCCCCACCACCTCCACTGCCCACTTAATGAATGAGAAAATTAGATTAAAGAGACCATTAATATGATCATTGCCCATGGTCATATGTAGGCACATGGAAACTCAGATTTGAGCCCAGGTCTGTCTGACTCTAAAGCCCAGACTCTTTCCAGGCTTTATACCCTTATTGCCTGGTGCTGTTTTCTCTCAAACCTTTTTCCTATGTCTTCGCCCTCCTCACATTTTCTAAATTTTATCTTCTCTGAAGATAGAAAGAACCCAGTTCTCTCATGGTTCCTTAAGATGTGGAGCAAACCGTGAACTGGTTATTCTGGGGTGGGGGGCAGGGTACACATTTTGGGGCGTCGGCAAATGAGGGCTCCACAGCACCGAGGTCAGCAGCTGTGGTCAAGGAGGACTAGAGGCCTCTTAGAAAAAGGTCTACAGCCATAATGCTGGAGAGAGCCCCAAGGCCCTGTGCTTTCCTGGGGGGTCCAAGGCGGGTGTCCAGGAAGAGTCTCGGGGAGAGGCATGAGCAGGGTCTCCTCAGCATAGAAAGGAAGGTCTCATGAGAGGAGCTGTTCCCACAGTTGTGGGCAGCTCAGGCCAGCCTGTGTAGGGTTGCAGGCCTTCAGTCAACCCTGGTAAAGCCAGGCCCCCTTTTGCTACTTCACTCCTTAGAGGAGAACTTTCTATTTTCTTTGGATAGCTCTGGGACCCCAGAGTGTGATGCAGAGCCCCCAGGGGGTGAGCCAGGCCCAGCTTTCCTCAATCTACCTGTGTTGGAGTCACTGTCTTCCCTGTTAGATTTCATTATCAACTTTACCCACCCTTGTCCAGTGTCATCTATCAGTAAACCCAAGAAAAGTATGATTTATAATCACTGTCTTCTAAATAGCCCATATTTTAACACTTCTATTTCTGCTTTATTGACTATGCCAAAGCTTTTGACTGTGTGGATCACAATAAACTATGGAAAATTCTGAAAAAGATGGGAATACCAGACCACCTGACCTGCCTCTTGAAACAACAGTTAGAACTGGACATGGAACAACAGACTGGTTCCAAATAGGAAAAGGAGTACGTCAAGGCTGTATATTGTCACCCTGCTTATTTAGCTTATATGCAGAGTACATCATGAGAAATGCTGGGCTGGATGAAGCACAAGCTGGAAACAAGATTGCCAGGTAAAATATCAATAAGCTCAGATATGCAGATGACACCACCCTTATGGCAGAAAGTGAAGAAGAACTAAAGAGCCTCTTAATGAGAGTGAAAGAGGACAGAGAAAAAGTTGGCTTAAAGCTCAACATTCAGAAAACTAAGATCATGGCATCCGGTCCCATCACTTCATGGCAACTAGATAGGGAAACAGTGGCTGACCTTATTTTTCTAGGCTCCAAAATCACTGCAGATGGTGATTGCAGCCATGAAATTAAAAGATGCTTACTCCTTAGAAGGAAAGTTATGACCAACCTAGACAGCATATTAAAAAGCAGAGACATTATTTTGTCAACAAAGGTCCATCTAGTCAAGGCTATGGTTTTTCCAGTGGTCATGTATGGATGTGAGAGTTGGACTGTGAAGAAAGCTGAGCACTGAAGAATTGATGCTTTTGAACTGTGGTGTTGGAGAAGACTCTTGAGAGTCCCTTGGACTGCAAGGAGATCCAACCAATCCATCGTAAAGGAGATCAGTCCTGGGTGTTCATTGGAAGGACTGATGTTGAAGCTGAAACTCCAGTACTTTGGCTACCTGATATGAAGAGCTGACTCATTTGAAAAGACCCTGATGCTGGGAAAGATTGAGGGCAGGAGGAGAAGGGGACAACAGGGGATGAGATGGCTGGATGGCATCACCGACTTGATGGACATGGGTTTGGGTGAACTCCAGGAGTTGGTGATGGACAGGGAGGCCTGGCGTGCTGCGGTTCATGGGGTCGCAAAGAGTCAGACACAACTGAGTGAATGAACTGAACTGAATTGAACTAACACTTCTACATTGTAAAAAATATATATATTTCCTGACACAGTCAGAGAAACTGAATTCTGGTCAAGTTGATTTTTTTTTTTTCCAATAGAAAACAATTTAGAAAAAAACATAATAAAACATATTTACTTAAAACTCTATCAAAGGGATGATTCCAAAACTCTCAGCAATATCTTTATATTTATAAGTAAAAGAATGTCCCCTTTAAATTAATGAAAAACAATTGTGGTGATGTCTGATTAGGTTCTGCCATCTGTCTGGAGAACTCCAAGGCACAAACGGAACCAATGAAAGTTGTTGTTAGTCAAATACCATGTACTGTTTATTGCATATACATTCTTGTTAACAAATACCACATTTCGTGAAACAAATTGTAAAATGTTTGACTCCTTCCTAATATTCAGTGATTACAAAAAAAAAAAAAAACAGTTCACCATCAAAGCATCTTTTTTCCCAATTTTAATTTGACACAATTTTGTTATCTCTGGGAACAGTTTGGGCACTTTATGGAAAAATAATAGTCAAGTCACAAACCTATCATTTCATCAGAGGCAACTATTTGAGTCAATAAGGTAATTTAGTCAAAGAGAGAAAGAAAAAGATGATGAGTAAGGATGGTATTTATGGGGAAACTAGAAGTGCTTTTGCATGTGGTAAGATTCAGCTAAAGTTTTACTCCATCTGAGTAGACATACTTTTCTCTCTGTCAAACATAAGTCCAATTTAGAGGGTCTGTGTCTAAGGCAAAAGGGAGTGGGGTTAGTCAGGAGAAGGCCCTTGGAGTGAGGAGGACCATAGCCACTTACTGGCTGAGCAACCCCAGGCAAGTTGATTACCCATCAGTAAACTGGGGATGATAAGAGTCTATTGTGAGAATCAAATGAGATCACATATGAACACCCTGGCACAGTATGCAACACATAGCAAGTGCTCACGAGATGTGAGCTATGATAGAAATGTTCCATACAAAGCAAGCACTACCACCAAGAGACAGTTCAGGACAGCACTTCCTGGCAAGAGTCCAAAAGTCCAATGAGGAGATGGAATTCTGATGAGGCAGTCAATGATTGACTAGGGAGATCAAGTCTGCATTTATTATTATTATTATTAATGCACCTTCATCCAAATTCTCAATGATGGAGACAACAGTTAATTATTATTTTTAAAAGTTCACACTCTGCTTCAATGTCCCTGTTCATATCTTTGAATATCTTGGTTTACACAATCCTCAATTGCTACATATGCTTCCTGCAAAGTTGCAAACCATTGTACCTGCCCCACTGTGGGCAGACCTCTCACTCAGCCTACAGAACCCAAGTGGAACTGACGTCCAACCCTCACCAGCCCTGCACCAGTGTGCTCCCACCAGTGTTACCTCTCATGTGCCCAAATAGCAAACATTAGTGCCTTTCTAAGAAGCAAGTCCCATTCCACAATAGGGCTCTTTGCTCACCAATCTCAACAGGAAGAACACCTGGAGTTCACGGAATGTTTACTCTCTGTGCACATTTTGAGGGCAGATTATCAGGAATCTGCACTTTGATGCACTCCCACTATCAACTAGATGCCAGGTAACTCATCTGGTGCTTTCAGATTCATTATGCCTTTTAATCCTCAGATGAAGTCAATGAATCCCAATCATTATCCCCATATTCACCACGAGCCTGTTGGGGGACTTCCCTGGAGGCTCAGTGTTTAAGACTCCGTACTTCCATTGCTGGGGGCATGGGTTGGATCACTAGTCGGGGAACTAAGATCCCACATGCAGCATAGCTGAAAAAAAAATTAGCCTGTTGGCACAGAGGGGCAATAAAACATGCCCCAGGTCATACATCTTGTACTTGGTAGGCCAAAAGAGTTGATCAACAAAAAAACACCCTCACCTTGCTTGGCCCATGGCACTTTGACCCTCCATTACTCATTTCACAGAAAATGCCAAAGACAGGTGCTGCACTTCCAACCTAAGGGACAGGTCATTTCCTCCTCATTTGGGTGTCCCTGATGAAGGGCAATAGTGAGTTGAGTTCTGATTCGACTCCTTGGCAGATATTCAATCATAGGCAATTTAATGATCTTCTCTAAGCCTCTGTTACATCCTCTTAAAATGAGGATTCTAGCAGTACTGGCTTTGTGGAGGGTGTTTGTGAGGGTTAAATGAGATAATGACAGGAAAATTCTCAGCGCACCATGGAGCTCCACTTAGACCCAATATGATTAGATGGCAGGGCTCCAGTACCGACATCCAAAAAAAAGGACAAAAATAGCCTATAGATGTCAGGACAAATCAATTCTGGCCATGTTTTAGGAAAGAGAGAAAGTCAATTTCACTCCAGAATACCAGGTCAGCTCCTCAGATGGGTTCCTGTCTTGGGATGTGTGATCCTACAGAATAAATATAATCCAACTTCCAAAGTTTCAGTTCTAGTGATCTGCAGATTTGGGAGTGGAATTAAATCAGTCAAATGTTAATTTAAATTTTTATTTTTATATTAAAACAAACGTATTATGGAATAGAATGCAGAATTTACATTAAGTTAAAATACAAAACTTCAATAAGATTGTATTTATGGCAGGTCAGTCTGGGTCAGGCCCTCAGACCTCTGGGTTTTTCTTCTTGTCCATTTTCCTATGCACTTTAAAAAGCCTAATGGAAAAAATGTTATAAAAAGAGTATTCTTTAATGAAGAATTTAAACCCCTTTCTGTTGACAGTCCTATCCAGGACCTTATAATCACATAAACTCACATCTCTGGAAGATATAAGAATTATGCTGCTGAGGGTTCGTTCCTGTTAATATTAATCAAAGGGAAAGTTTTTAAAAGGCATTCATCCTTAGATACGTAACTGACTAAAGACTTTATGAAATGACATTTTAGTGTAAACTTGACAATTTTCAATTCTGTGTCGCAGGATCTTATCAACAGTTTCATTACTGCAGTGTTCCTTGTAATAGTCGCCATCTTGGCGATACAAGAAAAGGAAAGAAGGCATTTGTTCTATATTGGAGGGGTAAGTAGAAGCCTTCAAGACTCCATTTAAGATCAGTATTTCAAGATTCTTTGAAAAGGGAAACTAGCAGACCATCATTATTTCATTTATAGAACACCCCCCACCAACCACCCCTGCTCTTTCTTGTGCTGATTTCTTCAGAGACTTGAAGTTGCACAAGCTCTAAGCTCATGAAAATCTTCATTCTAATACTCATTCTCCAAATAAGTACAAAAACAAGTCTATGGAAACTTTTCTGAAAATCATACACACTACTTTTTTAAACGTTGCCAAAACGTATTCCAAAAAAATGATTGTAGAGGAAAAAAAAGTGCATTGCCAAAGTGAGCAAGGAAGACATTCCCACACTAGACTAGGCATCTTCTGTCTTAATCTTTACAACTCTCATTTTTACAGATAAGGGAATGGAGGTTAAATACCTTACCCTGGGTCTCAAGGCTGGGACAAATCCTCATCGTATGAAGAGCACAAGAAATGGCAGATTAAATGCTTGGAAGATAGGAGGTGGGGAATAGGGTGGTGAGACTTTGACTCAAGAAGTTAAGTGATGGGAATAGAAATTAATCCAGAAAACAAAAACCAAAAAAACTGTAAGTTCTTCAAATTCATCCTATGATCTGTGAATATTTGTCAATCCCATTGGACTGTGCCAGGCCTGAGCTCAGTGTTGGGGATTGAGTCCCTTCCCACTTAGGGAGCTCAAGATTAGTTACAACAAGACCTACCTAGAAAAGTTCATAAAAGTAGCCAGGGATTAAGTGACCACAAAGAGAAACTGGCAAGCTATAGTCAGTGGGGTCACAGAATTAGACACGATTTATCCACTTCTGAACAAAGAGAAACATGCGCTTCCCAAGTGGTGCATGTGGTAAAGAACCTGCCAATGCAGGAGATGTAAGAGATGAGGGTTCCACCCCTGGGTCGGGAAGATCCCCTTAAGGAGCGCATGGCAACCCACTACAATATTCTTGCCTGGAGAATCTCATGGACTGAGGAGCCTGGTGGGCTACAGTCCATGGGGTTGCACAGAATTGGACAGGACTGAATCAACTTAGCAACCCACACACAGAAAGAGAAACATACAAGGCAGACAGGAACTGAGGATCATGTTATAGGCCATGATCCATATCTGTTAACTCAGCTATCACGCCTTCTCAGGAGTTCCCACCCCCAGGTCTCCATCAATACTTACCTGGAGGGTCGGAACAACCCCACCCCTACCCCCAAGCCCCTCAACACAGACACTGGTCTCCCTGCCTCAAGCCCTGTTCACTCTCCATTCATCTTGGGACAAATGGGCTTCCTGAATCTGGAACCTCCCCTCCCCTCTTGATGAAGTCCCAGATCCTGCACCTCCCCAGCCTCAACTCTGCCCCCTCCCTCACCAGCTCCACAGGTCTCAGCCACACCAGATGGAGACCCCGTTTGGGTACCTGGAATTCTCTTCCTCCCAGTTTGTCTCTTTGGAAACAACTACCTGCCCTTTCAAATATAGCCCAAGAGTCCTTTCCATCCAGGGGCCTTCTCAGGACTCCACCACCACCTGGAGCCCCTTAGGATCAGTGCCCTTTTCTCCTCCTAGGGCCTCAGGCCTTAGGCAAGGTCATCCCTGGTGGTAAAGCCCATGTCCAAAAACCCTTTTTCTGGGAATGCCCCAATGGGCTTGCAGCAGCCAAGTGGGCAAACACCAAGGAGATAGTGGAGGGTCAATGGGGGACAAGGGGCCACCCACAGGCCCCTCCCCACACTCTCCCACACCCCAGGATAAAGAACACAGGTTGCTGCGGAGCTGCAAAATAACTCCATCTTTCCTTCCTGTATCTGGTCTTGTGTCTGCCAGGCCCTATGTCTCACAGCAGCAACCGTGTGTGTCATCGATGCGACTCTGGTCACCAAGACGATGAGGAATAACTTGAAAAAAGCCCTGGGAATCAAAATGATAACCAGTGGACCCTCGGCTCCGGAACCCACCCCACTCACAAGGATACCCACAAGGGGAGGCCCAAACGCACCTACAAGGGCAACTGTGAAGCAACGCAGCCAGTGGCAGCCACCCTCGAAAGCAACCTCACAGGAGGAACCTTGGTGGACGCCTATGAAAAAAACCCCGCCAACTCCTTCCTCCGGCTACTCTCGCCGCTGAGCTCTCACGCTGTCACCCATTTCGGCCCACATGTGATCATAAAATCGGGACTGCTAAACCTGTAATATTTCTGCTAGTTCATGCCGCCTTGCGTAAAAGTCGCGTTATGTTTGCCGGCGTAAACTCACAACCCTGGGCCGCCTCCAGAGGCCTCGCGAGGTCGAAGTTGAGAAGGGAGTTCAGCGCGGCAGCTGAACCACCACCACCACCTGAGCCGGAGTTGGGGCGGCGGCTTCCGCGCAAGGGGTGGGCGGCCGGGAGATGGAGATGCCAGCCGTGCTCAGAGATGCGCGCGGTGCTCCTGGCGGGTCGCGCCCACCGGAAGGCGGGGGCCGGGGCCCGGGGGCCAGGGGCGGGTGGAGGGAACTCGCGTGGGGACACCAGGCGCGCGCCAGGAGGGTGCCAGGCGTTGGCTTTTCGCTCCTCCTTCCTGGCAGTTGGCTGAGCGCGGCCTCTAAGTAGCTCGGTGGGTATCTGGCTCGCGCAAAGGCCGGGCCTGGCTAGGGACGGCAGGAGAAATTGGGCAGGCCGTGAGAACCTGAGAACTTCACGGTCAGATGGCTGATAACAAGGGCAAACCCGGGGAACCGGCAGCTGGAGCGCCACCGCCGCAGGCGGGCAAGAAAGACCCAGAGGAGCCCAAGAAAAAGTCAGAGCAGCCCAAGGATGAAGTGGGAACGAGGAAGGGGTGTCGCCGTTACAAGTGGGAATTCAAGGACAGCAATAAAGAGTTCTGGAGTGTGGGGCACGCTGAGGTCAAGCTCATTAGCTTGGTAAGTTGGGCCTGTATCCCTGGGTGGGAGCGGGATGTCCAAAGATGGGAGGAAGGAGAAGGAGTTGGCTCCCTGGGGCTCCTGTGGCCTGAGCCCTTTGCCATGGCTCAAAGGGCATGTCTCCCGGCAGGCCTGCCTAATAGGTTCACTGGTAATGTTCACCGGGAGCACTATACACCCCATCCTGACACTCATCATCACCATGGAGATATCCATCTTCATCTTCTTCTTCATTATCTACACCTTCGCCATCCAGAGATACGTGCCCTTCATCCTGTGGCCCATTTCTGTAAGTGAGGGGTGGTGGGGAGTGGCTGAGCCTGGTGTGACATCCATGCGTGTATCTTGGCACTTGAAAAGTGACTGAACAAAGAGATACACCTCATTTCTCTTATTGTGTTCCAGGCATGGGCTTAGCACCTTCAGGTAGGGCCAGAGCAGGGGCAGCTGAAGTTAGGTAGAAAAGGCTTCCAAAAAGCTCAGCTTAAGAGGGGAGGGCCCCTTCCCTACCTGGTGGTCAAAGGAAGAAGTCTGCTTTCCTGAAGCTTTGCTCTCCTTGGCAGCAAGGGGGGTGTAGCAACCAGTGGTTCCTGCCAACCCCTATGCCAGCACACTTGACTGAAAAGATCACTTCAAAGGTACCCTGTCACCTGAAATCCAAGAAAGAAATCAATCATATAAAATGAGAATTAAAAAGAAAAATCACTTCTAAAGTACCACCAGATCTCCAGTGACTATCCTTGTAAAGGGATGTTAAGCCCAGAAATATGTTCAGCCCAAAGCAATCATTCACTGGAATGGGACTGAGCTGGGCAAGTTACCACTCCCAGACTCTGTTTCTTCATCTGTAACATGAAGACAGTAATAATCTTGTATTAGATTGTTCCCAGGGAGGAAAAATAACGTGCCTGATGCGAAGACTCACAGAGTTGAACCCTTGCCCATTGGGTAATCGCAAAACTTACCTACCTAACTTCCAACTAACCCAAGGTCCCTTGTTCATTGCTCGATCACAGCATGTCTCTAGAGTCCTGTGCTCACTGTTTTCACTCACTTTATACACGAAATGGGTTCAGAATGGCCAAGCAACTTGCCCCCAGGTAATTCAGGTAGTAAGTGGCAGAAAAAGGATTCAAACCCAGCTTTATCAGTGGAGTCTGAGTCCCTAACTGCAATCTGTCCTGCCTACTTGTTAAAAGTTTTTAGAGTCCAGGGACCCACAGGTCTGGAGAAAGGAAAAGAGGGCCATATAAGGCTCTTGGGAAAGGGATAAGCAGAGGACACATTTCCAGCCAAAGTCCTTGAGAAGATACTGGTAGTTCCCACAAGATGAAAAATCACTGAACCCTGAAAATCCTCCTGCTGTACTTACATAAAACTATTAGGGGGGAAATGTAAACACTATTGATTTAACTGAATGGCTGAGTTGGCAAAAGAAAAAAGGGGGGGAAACACACAGATGCCAGAAATGGGAAACAGGAGCAGGGATCTAATCAGCTGCTTCAGCGTGGGTGGAGATGGCCCATGAAGTGTTAGCCCAGGAACTCTGAACATGGATTCTCACATATTCTCAAGTTAAGAGATGCAGCCTTGGTCCTAGGCAAAGTGGAGATTTAGAACCAAGAATCCCACATAAGGCCAGTATCCTGCAAAGATTGTACCCTGAGGGAAAAGACAGAGGAGACACCTTTTCCTTACACAGAGGAACAAGAAAGCATACTCATCTCTACCTAAGTTTTCAGTGAGGAGAAACCAAAAAAGACCTTGAGAAATATGAACCTTGAGCCTACGCTTTGTATGTGTGTGTACCTGCTAAGGCACTTCAGTCATGTCTGATTCTGTGTGACCCTATGGACTGTAGCCTGCCAGGCTCCTTTGTTTATGCGATTCTCCAGGCAAGAATACTAGAGTGAGTTGCCATGTCCCCCTCCAGGGGATCTTCCTGATCCAGGGATTGAACCCTCGTCTCCGGCATTGGCAGGTGAGTTCTTTACCACTAGCACCACCTGGGAAGCCATTTGTATACATTTGGTTTAAGTTTTTCCTGCCTTCAGCCTGGAAACCTTCATGAAGTTTAGAAAACACAGTGCCTGGGAACTGGCATAAAAATCAATCCCAATTTGATAGTATTCTGAAGAAATCCATGGGATTCCTGACAAACAAGTGCAAAATCATAATCAAAGCATAAACAGATCTCACAAGACAGGTTACAGGAGTATTCAGTTCAGTCATCCAGTCATGTCCGACTCTTTGTAACTCCATGGACTGCAACACGCTAGGCCTCCCTGTCCATCACCAACTCCTGGAGCTTACCTAAACTCATGTCCATTGAGTCAGTGAAGCCATCCAACCATCTCATCCTCTGTCATCCCCTTCTCCTCCCACCTTCAATCTTTCCCAGCATCAGGGACTTTTCAAATTAGTCAGCTCTTTGCATCAGGTGGCCAAAGTATTGGCGTTTCAGTTTCAACATCAGTCCTTCCAATGGACATTCAGGACTGATCTCCTTTAGGATGAACTGGTTGGATCTCCCTGCAGTCCAAGGGACTCTCAAGAGTCTTCTCCAACACCACAGTTCAAAAGCATCAATTCTTCAGCGCTCAGCTTTCTTTATAGTCCAACTCTCACATCCATACATGACCACTGGAAAAACCATAGCCTTGACTAGACGGACCTTTGTTGGCAAAGTAATGTCTCTGCTTTTTAAAATGTTCTCTAGGTTGGTCATAACTTTCCTTCCAAGGAGTAAGCGTCCTTTAATTTCTTGGCTGCAATCACCATCTGCAGTGATTTTGGAGCCCAAGAAAATAAAGTCAGCCACTGTTTCCTCTGTTTCTCCATCTAGTTGCCATGAAGTGATGGGACCAGATGCCATGATCTTAGTTTTCTGAATGTTGAGCTTTAAGCCAACTTTTTCTTTGTCCTCTTTCACTCTCATCAAGAGGCTCTTTAGTTCTTCTTCACTTTCTGCCATAAGGGTGGTGTCATCTGCATATCTGAGCTTGATATTTCTCCCAGCAATCTTGAGTCCAGCTTGTGCTTCATCCAGCCCAGTGTTTCTCATGATGTACTCTGCATATAAGCTAAGTAAGCAGGGTGACAATATACAGCTTTGACGTACTCCTTTTCCTATTTGGAACCAGTCTGTTATTCCATGTCCAGTTCTAACTGTTGCTTCCTGACCTGCATACAGATTTCTCAGGAGGCAGGTCAGGTGGTCTTGTATTCCCATCTCTTGAAGAATTTTCCACAGTTTGTTGTGATCCACACAGTCAAAGGCTTTGGCATAGTCAATAAAACAGAAATAGATGTTTTTCTGGAACTCTCTTGCTTTTTAGATGATCCAGCAGATGTTGGCAATTTGATCTCAGGTTCCCCTGCCTTTTCTAAATCCAGCTTGAACATCTGGAAGTTCACAGTTCATGTATTGGTGAAACCTGGCTTGGAGAATTTTGAGCATTACTTTACTAGCGTGTGAGATGAGTACAATTGTGCGGTAGTTTGAGCATTCTTTGGCATTGCCTTTATTTGGGATTGGAATGAAAACTGACCTTTTCCAGTCCTGTGGCTGCTGCTGAGTTTTCCAAATTTTGGCATATTGAGTGAAGCACTTTCATAGCATCATCTTTCAGGATTTGAAATAGCTCAACTGAAATAGCTCAATACATCACCTCCACTAGCTTTGTTCGTAGTGATGCTTCCTAAGGCCCACTTGACTTCATATTCCCGGATGTCTGGCTCTAGGTGAGGGATCACACCATCATGATTATCTGGGTCATGAAGATCTTTTTTGTACAGTTCTTCTGTGTATTCTTGCCATCTCTTCTTAATATCTTCTGTTAGGTCCATACCATTTCTGTCCTTTATTGAGCCCATTTTGCATGAAATGTTCCCTTTTCATGTATCTCTAATTTTCTTGAAGAGATCTCTAGTCTTTCCCATTCTATTGTTTTCCTCTATTTCTTTGCACTGATCACTGAGGAAGCCTTTCTTATCTCTCCTTGCTATTCTTTGGAACTCTGCATTCAAATAAGTATATCTTTCCTTTTCTCCTTTGTTTTTTGCTTCTCTTCTTTTCACAGCTATTTGTAAGGCCTCCTCAGACAGCCATTTTGCTTTTTTGCATTTCTTTTTCTTGGAGATGGTCTTGATCCCTGTCTCCTGTACAATGTCATGAACCTCCGTCCATAGTTCATCAGGCACTCTGTCTATCAGGTCTAGTCCTTTAAATCTATTTCTCACTTCTACTGCATAATCATAAGGGATTTGATTTAGGTCATACCTGAATGGTCTAGTGGTTTTCCCTACTTTTTTCAATGTAAGTCTGAATTTGGCAATAAGGAGTTCATGATCTGAGCCACAGTCAGCTCCCAGCCTTGTTTTGCTGACTGTATAGAGCTTCTCCATCTTTGGCTGCAAAGAATATAATCAGTCTGATTTCAGTGTTGGCCATCTGGTGATGTCTATGTGTAGAGTCTTATCTTGTGTTGTTGGAAGAAGGTGTTTGCTATGACCAGTGCGTTCTCTTGGCAAAACTCTATTACCTTTGCCCTGCTTCATTCTGTACTCCAAGGCCAAATTTGCCTATTACTCCAGGTGTTTCTTGATTTCCTACTTTTGCATTCCAGTCCCCTATAATGAAAAGGGTGTGTGTGGGGGGAGGGGAATCAAAAATGAATTCACAGTTCAAAACTACAAAACTCATGACTAAGAATCAAGAACCAGCAAAAATAACAAATGGGAGGATTAGAACCCTTAGAATATGAGACAGTAAAAGAACTGTCTGAAAATAATTTATAATACATTTAAATTATAAATAGAAGGCAATGGCACCCCACTCCAGTACTCTTGCCTGGAAAATCTCATGGACGGAGGAGCCTGGTAGGCTGCAGTCCATGGGGTCACTAAGAGTCAGACACGACTGAGCGACTTCACTTTCACTTTTCACTTTCATGCATTGGAGGAGGAAATGGCAACCCACTCCAGTGTTCTTGCCTGGAGAATCCCAGGGACGGCGGGGCCTGGTGGGCTGCTGTCTATGGGGTCGCACAGAGTCGGACACGACTGAAGTGACTTAGCAGCAGTAAACTATAAATACATAAATAAAAGCCTGAAGAAAAGAATAAGATATTAAGAGGTCAGAATAGACAGATTTTTTAAAAATTACAAGATATAATGTCTAGAACCTGAACATATGGTTATAGAAATAAAAATGTCAATAAATTGGTTAAAAAATATATTAGACAAAAGCTGGGGAAGCAATGAGCCTAAGAATGTGGGAAAATTACCCAGAATATATTACTGATGGATAAAGAGAGGAAAATATGAAGAGAGAAGTTGAAACATAGAATATGGAATGAGAAAGTCCATCATAAACCTAATAGGAATTCCAGAAGAAGACACATGAGAGAATAGAGAATATTCAAAGTGATAGTAACTGAGACCCCTCCAGATTTAATGAGTGACATCACTAAAAATGGCAGAGTAGGATTTTCCCTGGCAGTCCAGTGATTGACTTTGCACTTCCAATGCAGGGGATGCAGGTTCAATCCCTGAGATCCCACATGCTGTGCAGCCAAAAAAAAAAAAAAAAAAAAGGACAGAGTAGGGAATTCCAAATCTCTGTCCTTCCACTAGAGCAATGATTAGGCTTTCAAAAACTGTCAGAATCAACTTTTTCAGAGCTCTGAAATCTAATTAAAAACAAAATGCTTAATGGAGAAAGAAGTTATTGAATTTGGGTAAGAGAATTTTGTAGCCTTATAACTTAACCTGCCTGCCATCCCTCAATCCCCAGCTTGTCAGTGGACATGAAGATAGCCCACATTCCTGACCATATTCCTTGCTGGTGGCAGAGGGAACAATACAAATCTTGTTCCCAAAGAATTAAGTTGTGTGCTTGACCTATCTGGTGGCTCCCTGAAGGACTGGCCAGGGATTTACCTTTGTGTAACCTGCCTCAGAGTTTTCTCAAGGCTGAAGCAGCCTCCTAGATAACATTTGTTAATAGAATTTAAAGGCATATGTACTAATAGAAACCTGGGGCAAGGTTTTCCAAGAAGTAGACAGATCAGAAGTTTGGGAAGGAGATGCATGGGAGAAATAAGAGCTTTGAAAAGCCTCCACCTCTACCAGGTAATCTAGGACAACACATGCCCAGAAAAAAAAAAAAAAGAACTAAGCTTTCGTCTTTGCCTGACCTTTAGGCTCTACACAAGCAGCAAGTAAAAACTAAGAGATCTAAACAGCTTGGAAAGGTACTGAAGGAGTGCCCTAATATAAAGCCAATTTGCAAAGACTTGTTTGTTTCCAATACTTAAGGAAATATCCATCAAATAATCTCCTGATTATTAAGCTGATGAAAGACAAAGACATCGGTGGCCACACAAGAGAAAGAATACAATCTTTTAAAACATAGTTTAGGAAAAAACATTAAACATACAAATGACTTTTAACTCACAACAAACAGCAGCAACAAACTCTAGAGGCAATATGGTTTCCAGAGTAATTATATTATTATATTCAAAATGCACAGTTTTCAAAGAATTATAAGGCATGCAAAAAAAGTTTGGCCCATTCACAGAAAAAATATACATATATTAATAGAGACTGCTGTTGAAGAAACCTAGATATTAGTCTTACTAGACAAAGACTTTAAATGAATTGTCTTTAAAATGCTCAAGGAACTAAAGGAAACCAAGAGAACAATCATGAACCAAATATATAATGTCAGTAAAGAGAAGTTTAAAAAGAAACCAGATAGAAATTCTGGAGCTGAAAACTAATATAACTGAAGTGAAAAATTCACTAGAGCTTTTTAAACAGCAGATTTGAACAGGCAGAAGAATGAATCAATGAACCTGAAGACAGGTCAGTTGAGACCATTCAGTTTGAGAAACAGAAAAAAGAATGAAGAGAAAATGAAGAGAGTCTAACAGACCCATGGGACACCATCAAGCATACTAACATAGGCAGAGTCCCAAAAGGGGGAAAATGAGAGAAAGGGACAGAAAGAATATTCAAAGAAATAATGCCAAAAATCTTTCCAAATTTGGTAAAAGATAGGAATCTATGCATCCAAAAGGAACCAAGTAGAATAAACTCAAAGTGATCCACTCTGAGACACATTATAATCAAACTGTCTAAAGATGAAGACAGGAGAAAGTCTTGAAAGTTATGAGAGAAGTAACTCATCTTGTACAAGGGACCCTTAATAAGATTAACAACTAATTTCTCATCAGACACCATGGAGACCTGAGGGAGTGGAATGATGTACTTACAGTCCTTAAAGGGGGGAAGAAAAAAAAAAAACTATCCACCAAAAATTCCATCTTTTAAATTTGCTGTCTGTTATGGGTTGAATTATGTACCCCCCAAATATGGTGATGTCTTAACTCCCAGTTCCTGTGAACATGACCTTATTTGGAAATAAGGTCCTTGCTGATGGTCAAATAAAGATGAGGTTATCAGAGTGGACCTAATCCAATATGACTAGTGTCTTTGTAAAAGGGAGGAACTTGGACACAGATACAGATATAAACAGAAAGAAGACAATGTGAAGAGACACAGGAAGAAGATAGGAAGACAAGACAAGACAAGGAATGCCTCAAGCTACAAGAAGCTGGAGGAGAAGCCCAAAACAGATAATTACTCGAGCATCTTTAGAGGAAGCAGGGCCCTGCATACCTCTCTATTTCAGATTTCTGGCTTCCACAGTTGAAACATTAAATTTATGTTCTAACCCATGCAGGCAGTAGTACTCTGTTTTTGCAACCTCAAGAAATGAATACAATAACCTTCAAATTTGAAGTTGCCCTTCAAAAATTACCATTTAGAAATGAAGGAGAACCTTTAAAAATAAATAAATAAAAATGAAGGAGAAATGATGATATTCCCATGTAAACAAAAATTGATGGAATTTGTTGCTGATATACCTGCTCTACAAGAAATGCTTCAGGCCAAAATGAAAGGACACCAGACAATAATTTGAAGCCATAAAATAACACCAGTAAAGGTAACTACATAGGTAAATATAAAAGCCAGTATTCTTGTATTTTGGGTTTGTAACTCTTCTTTCTTTTCTGATATGATTTGAAAGACAGATGCATAAAACCATTTGAATCTATGTTAATGGACCACAATATATAAATATACAATTTGTGACAATAATAATGAGTTTCTGTGTACTACTGAAGCTCAGCTGGTATCAATGCAAATGAGATTGTTATAAATTTAAGATACCAATAATAATCCCAAGGTGACCACTAAGGAATTAACTAAAATATATAGACAGAAAGGAAATAAGAGAATAAAATTGGCACATTTCAAAAAATTAAATACAAAAGAAAGCAATAATGGAGACATTGAGGAACAAAGAAATATGAAGTATAGAGACTAAATAGCAAAATTACAGAAATAAGTCATCAGTAACTCTTGAGAGTCCCTTGGACTCCAAGGAGATCCAACCAGTCCATCCTAAAGGAGATCAGTCCTGGGTGTTCATTGGAAGGACTGATGCTGAGGCTGAAACTCCAATACTTTGGCCACCTCATGCGAAGAGTTGACTCATTGGAAAAGACCCTGATGCTGGGAAGGATTGGGGGCAGGAGGAGAAGGGGACAACAAAGGATGAGATGGCTGGATGGCATCACCGACTCGATGGATGTGAGTCTGGGTGAACTCCGGGAGTTGGTGATGGACAGGGGGGCCTGGCGTGCTGCGATTCATGGGGTTGCAAAGAGTCAGACACGACTGAGCGACTGAACTGAACTGAATTACTTTACGTGTTCATAGATTAAACTCTTCAGTTGAAAAGTAAAGATTATCAGAATAGATTATATTAAAAAAAATGTAATTCTACTATATGAGGATCACAAGAGAATTCCTTTAAATCCAAATATACAAATAGGTTGAAAGTGAAAATGGAAAAAGATACTCTATGAAAAGAGTAACCAAAAAAACCTGAGTGGCATATTAATATTAGATTTAATGAGAGACATGAATTCTCAAAGAGGGACCAAGAAGAATAAATAAAAATAAAGCCATACCTAGACATGTCATAGAGGCACAGCTGATCATCAGAGGCAAAGGAGAAAACAAATCAAACCAACAGAAAAGACAATTTACCTTAAAAAACACAGCTCAAACTATTAGACTAACTTCATATTTTTCAACAGCAACAAAAGTGGCCAAAAAACAATGGAATAATTTCTTTAAGAGACTGAGGTGGAAAGAGTAAAAGACACAATTAGAATGAGGAAAAAATGTTTCCCTTTCATTGACCCTCACTGAAGGATCTAGTAAAAGACTTCAGGAAGAATGAAATTACACCCAAAAGAAATGTTTGCAATGTAAAAAAGGAACAGTAAACAAAGAACCTAGTAAGCTTGTGGATTGACTTTAAACATTTTGACCAAGGTTGCTTGGTTTTTAAGGACTTATTAATAGCTTTATTGGAGAGAACACTAAACCAAGGTAGAACTAAAGTAGCAGCAACACAATAACATGTAAGTCTATAGTGGTGGCAGATGATAAATGAAAGTCCTTTATTGGGAGTAGCGGTAGACTTGGTAATAATATTAACATTAACATATTGCTATGCTAAGTCACTTCAGTTGTGTCCGACTCTGTGCGACCCCATAAACGGCAGCCCACCAGTCTCCCCGTCCCTGGGATTCTCCAGGCAAGAACACTGGAGTGGATTGCCATTTCCTTCTCCAGTGCATGAAAGTGGAAAGTGAAGTGAAGTCGCTCAGTAGTGTCTGACTCCTAGCGACCCCATGGACTGCAGCCTACCAGGCTCCTCCGTCCATGGGATTTTCCAGGCAAGACTACTGGAGTGGGGTGCCATTGCCTTCTCCATTAACATATTAAAACATAATATTATTTTGCTAAAGAATAGAATTCCAGGATATGTGTGTATGTGTGTGTTAAGTCGCTTCAGTAGTGTCCGACTCTTTGCAACCCCATGGACTGTAGCCTTCCAGGTTCCTCTGTCTATGGGATTCCCAGGCAAGAATACTGGAGTGGATAGCCATTCCCTTCTCCAGGGGCTTTTCCCTGACTCAGGGAGAGAACCTGGGTCTCCTACATTGCAGGTCAGATTCTTTACCATTTGAGCCACCAGGGAAGCTGCAGAATCCCAGGATATATTGAAAAGAAAGGGTAAAAAGAGAATTGAGGGACATGACTCAATAGAAGGTAAAAAGGGGAAAATAAAAAGGAATGTGTTCAGTTCAGTTCAGTTGCTCAGTCGTGTCCGACTCTTTGCAACCTCACGAACCACAGCACGCCAGGCCTCCCTGTCCATCACCAACTCCCAGAGTTCACTCAAACTCATGTCCATTAAGTCGGTGATGCCATCCAGCCATTTCATCCTCTGTCGTCCCCTTCTCCTCCTGCCCCCAATCCCTCCCAGCATCAGGGTCTTTTCCAATGAGTCAGCACTTTGCATGAGGTGGCCAAAGTACTGGAGTTTCAGCTTTAGCATCATTCCTTCCAAAGAAATCCCAGGGCTGATCTCTTTAGAATGGACTGGTTGGATCTCCTTGCAGTCCAAGGGACTCTCAAGAGTCTTCTCCAACACCACAGTTCAAAAGCATCAATTTTTGGCGCTCAGCTTTCTTCAGAGTCCAGCTCTCACATCTATACATGACCACTGGAAAAACCATAGCCTTTGCTAGACGGACCTTTGTTGGCAAAGTAATGTCTCTGCTTTTGAATATGCTATCTAGGTTGGTCATAACTTTCCTTCCAAGGAGTAAGCGTCTTTTAATTTCATGGCTGCAGTCACCATCTGCAGTGAATTTGGAATGTGTATTATATGTTAAATAGAAAAAAATATAATGGTGGATGTGCATCCAAATATATCATAAATGATGGCAAATATAAATGGACTATATCATTCATTTAAAAGAGAAAGGACTCTAAGAATAGATTTTTTAAATCCAACAATGTACAAGGCATGTGGAGAAAGGTTGTAAGAGATAGAAAAAAATTAGAGGAAAATACTAACTAAAAAAAAGCTAACGTAACTTTACCATTGTAGTAAACAAATTTTATGTTTTAAAAAGTAAGTATGTCAAGAGGATCACTACATATAGCAATTCTGAACTTGTATGTACCTAACAATGCCTGTGTGCTCACTCAGTCATATCTGACTCTGTGATCCTATGGACTGTAAGCCCACCAGACTCCTCTGTCCATGGGATTTTTCTGGCAAGAATACTGGAGGAGGTTGCCATTTCCTCCTGCAAGGGATCTTTCCAACCCAGGGATCAAACCCACACCGTCTTTAGCATTGTCTTCTGCGTTGAGACGTTGTCTTCTGTCTTTAGCTCTGAGCCACTGGGAAAGCCCATATACCTAACAATATAGCTCCCTAAATATAAAAGACAAAAATGAACTTAATTATAACCATAGTGGGAAATTTTAACATGTCTCCTTCAGTAATTGATAGCTTGATCCACTGCTATATATATCAATAGGACATATAGAACCCTACACCCCAGAGTAACAGGCTATACATTCTTTTCAAGCAGCGTACTTGGAACAATCACAAAAGTTATCCTCAATGACACCACAATGCAAAAATAAACAAATAACAAGGAACTGATATGATATAGACCACATTCTCTAACTTCAATGCAATATAATTAGAAATAAATCAGTAAAATTTAAATCTTTATGTAGTTGGGGGAAATTTAATGGTTTTCCCCAAACACATAGGGATTTAGTTACATGTAGTATTAGCAAATACTATCTGTAGAATGCAGTTAAGCAATCCAAATTCAAGTCTATATACTGAGAAAAGAACAATGAAAATTAACAATTCACATATCTATATCAAGAAGGTGACAAGACAAACCAAAAAAGAATTATGAAGGCAGTGTCAAAGAGCTAAAATTAATGAAATAGGAAGCAAAGGTCCTATTATTAGTGAGGACTAATAAAACCAAAATCTATTTCTTTGAAAAGACTAATAAAGAAGATAAACCATAAACCTCAAGAAAAAAAGAGGACAAAGAAAAATATTAGTATAAAGAAGAGATTTTAAAGATCATCGGGAAAATATGAACCTTTATGCCAATAAATTGGAATATAGAGTTAATTTCTCAGAAAAATATATGATGTATGTCGTGGTCCAGGTGCGGGTTGGAAAAGAATTTCCAGACATGAGACAGAGTGAGAGGGAATGGGGAGGGAGGTGGGAGGGGGGTTCAGGATGGAGATCACGTGTACACCTGTGGGGGATTCATGTTGATGTATGGCAAAACCAATACAATATTGTAAAGTAATTAGCCTCCAATTAAAGTAAATAAATTTATATTTAAAAAATAAATAAAATAAAAGATTAAAAAAATTTATTAGAGTGGGAGATGCTGTTAGAACAGTGGACCAGCTCAAGGGAGAACCGACATTGAACAGGAATCCTTAGTCCACTTTTATACCCAGGGTACAAGGAGTGGGATGGGGTCTTGCGGGTCATTTGCTGACTGGATGAGGCATGTATACTGGTGGAGTAAGAGTAAGGCAAATACCTTCTCCATGTGTGGGGTAGGAGGGGAGACAGGTTATACTGCTCAGGAGGACCTGAAATCCGTTAATAGCTACAACATGGGGGAGGGAAGGACGATAAGGGTCTGGTTTTTCCGTTCCTGTGTTCCAAGACCCTCCTTGATTTTAGATAAAACCAAGCAGATGCTCTTTGGTCCTTGGGTCACCACAGTGTACAAAAATTGACTCAAAAAGAAATAGAAAAATAGGTCATAAAGCAATTCACCCCTGTTTTCATCTGGCACTTATTTCATTTCTTACACTTAAATCTTTTGATTTATGTGGAATCATTTGGCAGGTGGTGTGAACCATGGCTCCAGCTTGGTATCCTGATGGCTCACCAACTATTTCACTCTGTCACTCAGTTTATTCATTTATTGAACAGTACAACTTGCCCCCCTGCTGATTTGAAATGGCATTTTTGTTAAATGCTAAAATCCCATATGAGGGACTTCTTTGGTGGTCCAGTGGTTAAGAATCCATGCTTCCACTGCAGGGGGCATGGTTTTGATCTTGTCAGAGAACTAAGATCCTGTATGCCACATGCAGCCAAAAATAAATTTTTTTAATCCCATATGCAGTTGATTTCTAGACTTCATATTCAGTTCCACTGGTCTGTCCCTTTTTTCTCTTTAAAAAATGGCGGGGGGGAGGTTTATAATACATTGTACCATCTGGTAAGGCTTTGATCTTAAAACCAGACATGATAAAGAAAGTAAACTATAGGCATATATTATTTGAGTATAGCAATAAAAATTCTCAATAAAACACTAGCAAACTAAATCAAGCAATACATAAGCAAGTAGTGCACCATGACATCATGACCAAGCAGGGCATCTGCCAGGAATATAAAGGTGGTTTCATCTCAAAGTTCTGTTAACATAATTCACCATCTTTGATTTAAAGGAGAAAACCATTTAATCATCTCATAAGCTGCAGAAAAATTATTTAGTAATATTCAACACTACTTTTTGAAAGCCACTTAGCAAACCAGGAAAAAGGGGAACTTCCTTAACTTAATAATAAATACCTACCCAAGCCTAAAATGAACGTTGTATTTCATGGTAAAACCTTAGAAGCATTTCCTTAGAGATGCCTACTATCCCCACTTCTATTCAACATTGTGCTGAAGATCTTAGTACAATATGACAAGAAGAACAAATGGTATATGGATTGGGAAGGAGAAAAAACTAGTATTACTCACTGATAATATGAATCTCTACACTGAAAATCCAGGAGAAGGCAATGGCACCCCATTCCAGTACTCTTGCTTGGAAAATCCCATGGATGGAGGAGCCTGGAAGGCTGCAGTCCATGGGGTCGCTAAGAATTGGACACGACCAAGCGACTTTCACTTTTCACTTTCATGCATTGGAGAAGGAAATGGCAACCCACTCCAGTGTTCTTGCCTGGAGAATCCCAGAGACGGGGGAGCCTGGTGGGCTGCGGTCTATGGGGTCGCACAGAGTCGGACACGACTGAAGCGACTTAAAGAAGACACTGAAAATCCAAGAGACTCAAACTACTAGAACTGATTGAGTTCCACAAGGTAATCAGAAACAAATATTGTTCCTGAATACCAGCAACAAATAATGAGAAAATGTGGTTTTTCAAAGAAAGCATTTAAAGCAGTAACAGAAACTATGGGTGTCTGAGAATAATAAACCCGTTCAAAGACTGTAAAACTTCATGTGGAGATAACATTTTGTTACTGAACATAACAAAAAAAATCTAAGTAAGAGAAGAAATATACTACCCAAAGCAATTTATAGATTCAATGCAATCCCTATCAAGCTACCAACAGTATTCTTCACAGAGCTAGAACAAATAATTTCACAATTTGTATGGAAATACAAAAAACCTCGAATAGCCAAAGCGATCTTGAGAAAGAAGAATGGAACTGGAGGAATCAACCTACCAGACTTCAGGCTCTACTACAAAGCCACAGTTATCAAGACAGTAAGGTACTGGCACAAAGACAGAAATATAGATCAATGGAACAAAATAGAAAGCCCAGAGATAAATCCACGCACATATGGACACCTTATCTTTGACAAAGGAGGCAAGAATATACAATGGATTAAAGACAATCTCTTTAACGAGTGGTGCTGGGAAAACTGGCCAACCACTTGTAAAAGAATGAAACTAGAACACTTTCTAACACCATACACAAAAATAAACTCAAAATGGATTAAAGATCTCAACGTAAGACCAGAAACTATAAAACTCCTAGAGGAGAACATAGGCAAAACACTCTCTGACATACATCACAGCAGGATCCTCTATGACCCACCTCCCAGAATATTGGAAATAAAAGCAAAAATAAACAAATGGGACCTAATTAAACTTAAAAGCTTCTGCACATCAAAGGAAACTATTAGCAAGGTGAAAAGACAGCCTTCAGAATGGGAGAGAATAATAGCAAATGAAGCAACTGACAAACAACTAATCTCAAAAATATACAAGCAACTCCTACAGCTGAACTCCAGAAAAATAAATGACCCAATCAAAAAATAGGCCAAAGAACTAAATAGACATTTCTCCAAAGAAGACATACAGATGGCTAACAAACACATGAAAAGATGCTCAACATCACTCATTATCAGAGAAATGCAAATCAAAACCACTATGAGGTACCATTTCACACCAGTCAGAATGGCTGCGACCCAAAAGTCTACAAGTAATAAATGCTGGAGAGGGTGTGGAGAAAAGGGAACCCTCTTACACTGTTGGTGGGAATGCAAACTAGAACAGCCACTATGGAGAACAGTGTGGAGATTCCTTAAAAAACTGGAAATAGAACTGCCTTATGATCCAGCAATCCCACTGCTGGGCATACACACTGAGGAAACCAGAAGGGAAAGAGACACGAGTACCCCAATGTTCATCGCAGCACTGTTTCTAATAGCCAGGACATGGAAGCAACCTAGATGTCCATCAGCAGATGAATGGATAAGAAAGCTTTGGTACATATACACAATGGAGTATTACTCAGCCATTAAAAAGAATACATTTGAATTAGTTCTAATGAGGTGGATGAAACTGGAGCCTATTATACAGAGTGAAGTAAGCCAGAAGGAAAAACACCAATACAGTATACTAATGCATATATATGGAATTTAGAAAGATGGTAACAATAACCCTGTGTACGAGACAGCAAAAGAGACACTGATGTATAGAACAGTCTTATGGACTCTGTTGGAGAGGGAGAGGGTGGGAAGATTTGGGAGAATGGCATTGAAACATGTAAAATATCATGTATGAAATGAGTTGCCAGTCCAGGTTCAATGCACAATACTGGATGCTTGGGGCTAGTGCACTGGGTCGACCCAGAGGGATGGAATGGGGAGGGAGGAGGGAGGAGGGTTCAGGATGGGGAACATATGTATACCTGTGGCAGATTCATTTTGATATTTGGCAAAACTAATACAATTTTGTAAAGTTTAAAAATAAAATAAAATTTAAAAAAAAGAGAGAAGAAATATACCACAGTCACAGATGTGAACAGTTACTATCATAAAGATGTCAATTTCATCCCAAAGCTGTGTCCACATTAAATGAAATTTCAACCTAACAGAGGTTGTTTGTGGAACTTTGCAAGATGATTCTAAAATTCTTATGGAAGAATAAAGAGAATTACAAGGATGGACCCACCCAAGGAGATATTGGAGTAAAGCTTTGGTACTAGCTCAGGGGTTGACCAAAAGACTAACCAAATTGTAATGGATTGAATGTATGTGTACCCCCAAAATTCTAATGCTAAAATCCTAATCCCCAATGTGCCTATACTTGCAGATGGGGCCTTCAGAGTGGTAGTTAAGATTAAATGAGGGGCTTCCCTGGTGGCTCAGTGGTAAAGAATCTGCCTGCCAATACAGGAGACCCAGGTTTGATCCCTGGTCTGGGAAGATCCCATATGCTGCAGAGCAAATAAACCTGTGCACAACAACTACTGATCTAGAGCCCACGAGCCACAGTTACTGAGTCCATGTGCTGCAACTACTGAAGCCCACGTGCCCTGGAGCTCCACAACAAGAGAAGCCATCACAATGAAAGCCCACGCATCACAACTAGGGAGAGTAGCCCCCACTCACTGCAACTAGAGAAAAGCCCACGCAGCAATGAAGACTCAGCAGAGCCAAAAATAAATGTCAGTCAGTTCAGTCGCTCAGTTGTGTCCGACTCTTTGCAACCCCATGAATCGCAGCACACCAGGCCTCCCTGTCCATCACCAACTCCCGGAGTTCACTCAAACTCACATCCATCAAGTCGGTGATGCCATCCAGCCATCTCATCCTCTGTCATCCCCTTCTCCTCCTACCCCCAATCCCTCCCAGCATCAGGGTCTTTTCCAATGAGTCAACTCTTCGCATGAGGTGGCCAGAGTACTGGAGTTTCAGCTTTAGCATCAGTCTTTCCAATGAACACCCAAGACTGATCTCCTTTAGGATGGACTGGTTGGACCTCCTTGCAGTCCAAGGGACTCTCAAGAGTCTTCCCCAACACCACAGTTCAAAAGCATCAATTCTTCGGCGCTCAGCCTTCTTCACAGTCCAACTCTCACATCCATACATGACCACTGGAAAAACCATAGCCTTGACTAGACAGACCTTTGTTGGCAAAGTACAAAACTATTTTTAAAAAATAGGTTAAATGAGATCCTAAGCATGGAGTCCTGATCTGATAGGATTAGTGTCCCTATAAGAAAAGATAACCAAGACCTTGTTCTCTTTCCCTTCCTCTCCCCTGCCCTCTCCCCACTTCCTCTCCACCCCTACCTTGCCCACCACAGAAAGGCCACCTGAGAAAATGGTGAAAAGGCAGCCATCTGCAAACCAGGAAGAGTACTCACCAGAAACTGACTTTGCTAGCACTTTGATCATAGACTTCTAGCCTCTGGAACTGTAGGAAAATAAATGTCTGATGCTTAAGCCACCCAGTCTGTGGCATTTTGTTATATGGCAACATGAGCAGACTAATACATGTATTAAAAAAAGAAAGAGAGAGAACCCAGAAATAGACCTATATACATATGGCAACTTTGCATATGACACAGGTGGCATAACACAGCTGAATGGAGTATTTAATAAATGTTCATTCTTGCCTGGGAAATCCCATGGACAGAGGAGCCTGGCAGGCTGCAGTCCACGGGATCACAAAGAGTTGGACACAACACGACTGAACACACACGCACTTGGGACCATAAGAAAAAGAGAAAAAACATGTATATCATTAAAAGTAAAACTTTTACAAAAGAAGACATCATAAAATTTTAAAAATAAGCCCATAGAAAAATGGGGCAAGGGATATGAATAGACAGGAAACTCCAATGTCTAAAACAAGTTTTTAAAAACGCTTCATTAGTAACCAGTGATCTGAAAGGTAAAACAACAAGGTACCATTTCAACTCATCAGATGGGCAAAGAAAAATAAGGCTGGTAATCCTAGGCCTTGGCAAGGACATGGGAAACAGGAACCCCTATATGTTTGTGGGCATAAGTGAACACTGACACAGGTCTTTTAGAGAAAAGCTTGACAGCACCTCAACAAGGAAAAAATGTTCATCAGAGGCACAGACAAAAGTGTTCACTGCAGGCATATGAAGGCAATGGCACCCCACTCCAGTACTCTTGCCTGGAAAATCCCATGGACGGAGGAGCCTGGTAGGCTGCAGTCCATGGGGTCGCTGGGAGTCGGATACGACTGAGTGTCTTCACTTTCACTTTTCACTTTCATGCACTGGAGAAGGAAATGGCAACCCACTCCAGTGTTCTTGCCTGGAGAATCCCAGGGATGGGGGAGCCTGGTGGGCTGCCGTCTATGGGGTCGCACAGAGTCGGACACGACTGAAGCGACTTAGCAGCAGCAGCAAAAGGCAGAAGTACCCTAATGTCTCTAGTTTGGTTTATTCATACATCAGCTAAAATTAATGAATTCAGCCTCATTCATGTCAATCTCATCTATTTCTCAAGATGGGTAAATCTCAAAAATTAAGTTTAAAAAGGACATGCTATAAGATACATCTTTTATTGAAATTTGAAACACAAAATACTATATATTTTTTATGAATATATAATATCATGGTAATCCAAGTCTATGCCCGACCAGTAATGCTGAAGAAGCTGAAGTTGAATGGTTATATGAAGACTACAACACCTTTTAGAACTAACACTCAAAAAAGATATCCTTTTCATTATAGGGGACTGGAATGCAAGAGTAGGAAGTCAAGAAACACCTGGAGTAATAGGCATATTTAGCCTTGGAGTAGAGAATGAGCAGGGCAAAAGTAATAAGAGTTTTGCCAAGAGAACGCACTGGTCATAGCAAACACCCTCTTCCAACAACACAAGATAAGACTACACATGGACTGCACCAGATGGTCAACACTGAAATCAGATTGATTATATTTTTTGCAGCCAAAGACAGAGAAGCTCTATATAATCAGCAAAAACAAGACTAGGAGCTGACTGTGGCTCAGATCATGAACTCCTTATTGCCAAATTCAGACTTACACTGAAAAAAGTAGGGAAAACCACTAGACCATTCAGGTATGACCTATTCAAATCCCTTATGATTATACAGTGGAAGTGGGAAATAGATTTAAGGGACTAGATCTGATAGACAGAGTGATGAACTCTGGACAGAGGTTGGTGACATTGCACAGGAGACAAGGAATCAAGACCCTCCCCAAGAAAAAGAAATGCAAAAAAGCAAAATGGGTGTCTGAGGAGGCCTTACAAATAGCTATGAAAAGAAGAGAAATGAAAAGCAAAGGAGAAAAGGAAAGATATACCCATTTGAATGCAGAGTTCCAAAGAATAGCAAGAAGAGATAAGAAAGGCTTCCTCAGTGATCAGTGCAAAGAAATAGAGGAAAACAATAGAATGGGAAAGACTAGAGATCTCTTCAAGAAAATTAGAGATACCAAGGGGACATTTCATGCAAAGATGGGCTCAATAAAGGACAGAAATGGTATGGATCTAACAGAAGCAGAAGATATTAAAAAGAGGTGGCGAGAATACACAGAAGAACTGTACAAAAAAGATCTTCACGACCCAGATAATCATGATGGTGTGATCCCTCACCTAGAGCCAGACATCCGGGAATATGAAGTCAAGTGGGCCTTAGGAAGCATCACTATGAACAAAGCTAGTGGAGGTGATGGAGTTCCAGTTGAGCTATTTCAAACCCTAAAAGATGATGCTGTGAAAGTGCTGCACTCAATATGCCAAAATTTGGAAAACTCAGCAGTGGCCACAGGACTAGAAAAGGTCAGTTTTCATTCCAATCCCAAAGAAAGGCAATGCCAAAGAATGCTCAAACTACTGCACAACTGTACTCATCTCACACGCTAGTAAAGTAATGCTCAAAATTCTCCAAGCCAGGTTTCACCAATACATGAACTGTGAACTTCCAGATGTTCAAGCTGGATTTAGAAAAGGCAGGGGAACCTGAGATCAAATTGCCAACATCTGCTGGATCATCTAAAAAGCAAGAGAGTTCCAAAAAAACATCTATTTCTGTTTTATTGACTATGCCAAAGCCTTTGACTGTGTGGATCACAACAAACTGTGGAAAATTCTTCAAGAGATGAGAATACGAGAACACTTGACCTGCTTCCTGAGAAATCTGTATGCAGGTCAGGAAGCAACAGTTAGAACTGGACATGGAACAACAGACTGGTTCCAAATAGGAAAATGAATACGTCAAGGCTATATATTGTCACCCTGCTTATTTAGCTTATATGCAGAGTACATCATGAGAAACACTGGGCTGGATGAAGCACAAGCTGGAATCAAGATTGCCAGGAGAAATATCAATAACCTCAGATATGCAGATGACACCACCCTTATGGCAGAAAGTGAAGGACTAAAGAGCCTCTTCGGAGAAGGCAATGGCACCCCACTCCAGTACTCTTGCCTGGAAAATCCCATGGATGGAGGAGCCTGGTGGGCTGCAGTCCATGGGGTCGCTAAGAGTCAGACACGACTGAGCGACTTCACTTTCACTTTTCACTTGCATGCATTGGAGAAGGAAATGGCAACCCACTCCAGTATTCTTGCCTGGAGAATCCCAGGGACGGGGGAGCCTGGTAGGCTGCCATCTATGGGGTCGCGCAGAGTCGGACACGACTGAAGCGACTTAGCAGCAGCAGCAAAGAGCCTCTTGATGAAAGTCAAAGAGGAGAGTGAAAAAGTTGGCTTAAAGCTCAACATTCAGAAAACTAAGATCATGGCATCGGTCCCATTACTTCATGGCAACTAGATAGGGAAACAGAGGAAACAGTGGCTGACTTTATTTTTCTGGGCTCCAAAATCACTGCAGATGGTGATTGCAGCCAAGAAATTAAAAGACGCTTACTCCTTGGAAGGGAAGTTATGACCAACCTAGACAGCATTTTAAAAAGCAGAGACATTACTTTGTCAACAAAGGTCCGTCTAGTCAAGGCTATGGTTTTTCCAGTAGTCATGTATGGATGTGAGAGTTGGACTATACAGAAAGCTGAGTGCTGAAGAGTTGATGCTTTTGAACTGTGGTGTTGGAGAAGACTCTTAAGAGTCCCTTGGACTGCAAGGAGATCCAACCAGTCCATCGTAAAGGAGATCAGTCCTGAATGTTCATTGGAAGGACTGATGTTGAAGCTGAAACTCCAAAACTTTGGCCACCTGATGCAAAGAGCTGACTCATTTGAAAATACCCTGATGCTGGGAGGGATTGGGGGCAGAAGAAGGGGGCAACAGAGGATGAGATGGTTGGATGGCATCACCGACTCAATGGATATGAGTCTGGGTAAGCTCCATGAGTTGGTGATGGACAGGAGGCCTGGTGTGCTACAGTCCATGGGGTCGCTATACGACTGAGCCACTGAACTGAACTGAGCTGAATAGAGAGGAAAATACTGCTATACATCTGGGAAGACTACCCGTAGACTTGGAAGTCATGCAAAACGCAGGGACAGGTATGGAATGGTGAGACTGGCTCATCCCACAAAGCTTTTTTGTTTAGGGTTTGTTTTTTTTCTTTTTGTTTTGAGGGCCATGAGGCAAATACTGCAAGACATTAACATCTGTTTAATCTCAGTGGTTCATGGCCGGTGGAGGTGGGAGCAGAGTTGGGCTGTTCTATAATTTTCTGTATGTTTGAAATGTATTAAAATCCAGATCATTGAAGAGGAAAAGAAAAGGCCTGAAACAAGGTGGCCAGGGAAGGGCAACCTACAGAAAATGGCATCAGAGAAATCAAGGGGAAAGATGGCACTGCCCAACTCTGCAGGGTCAGCCACTGCCCACAGGGTTAAAAGGACGCACAAGCTCTGGGCCTCAGGAGTGATGGGGGAGAAAGCCAATTTGCTGTGGCCCTGGTTTGGCCAACTCTGAGTTAAGTCTGGCTGTGCCAGGGAGCCACAGTGGGTGGTACTTAAGGGGAAGACAGCATAGGAGGCAGCCCTTTTGCTCAATCTGGGAACATCTGGACTTTGTCAGGATAGGGTCATGGAAACAGATATGGAGCAAGAGCAGGACTGCAGCCACAAGGGATGGGAAGGAGGTGGAAGATGAGGAAGTGATCTGGCCTTACAAAGACTCAGGGGAGGAGTGGGCAGAGGGTGAAGACGTCGAGGGCAGGCTTCCAGCTGCAGGACCAGAGTCCACCAGAACCTTCTGTGAGCAACCCAGCCCACCCTTTATTCAGAAAGAGGCACTGGCCCCGAGAGTAGAAAGACGTTGTGTGTTGCAAATTTATTTAAGTGAGCATTGGAAGTGGGGAAAAGCATAGCTAAAAACATAGCCACCAAATGTGTGATTTCACAGGATAGTAGCCAAGGCAGCTCATAATGGCAGTTAAGCATCCTGGACTTTGTGTCTCAACTCAGAGTCCAGCAACTCAGAGTCCAGCTGTTGAACTACAGATATGTCCCCCTAACCCACCATTTATTCATCTTCCTATATATCTTCCTATATCATCTGACCCTGGTGGCTCAGGTGGTAAAGACTCTGCCTGCAATGCAAGAGACCATCTACAATGCAGGGGATGATGTGGGTTCGATCCCTGGGTCAGGAAGATCCCCTGGAGAAGGGCATGGCAATCCACTGTAGTACTCTTGCCTGGGAAATCCCATGGACAGAGGAGCCTGGTGGCCTACAGTCCATGGGGTCTCAGAGTCGGATACCACTGGGCGACTAACACACACACACATTTTAGATGTGGCAGAAGTTTGGAAACCATTCCCTTTGGCAGAAGCGCGGCCATTTTAAAAACCATTCCCCTTGGCAGAAGCTAGACCAGCAGGTGTTGAAGGGGCCTCAGCCCTGTTGAGAGCTGACTTATCTCTCCCATGCTTTCAGGATCTTCTCAACGACCTGTTTTGCTGTGGTTTCCTCGTGGGGGGCGCTGTCTTTGCTATCAGAAGTCGGCAAACAGTGCCAACGAACTACCTTGCCGCTGTGGTGAGTCTTGCACATTGGGCTGTTTATTTGCTCAGAAATCAGCACTTCGGGAGAACAGTTATTTTCCCCGAAGGAAAAGACCCTGTTTTCACAAAATTTTGCCATCCAAGCAAAGTTTGAAAGTAAAGTTGGTGTTTCTCGTGGAAAAGCCATTTAAATAAAGATGATGTCCAGGGAGCCCACCTAGCTAATGGTTTCCTCTTCAAAGCAGCCTGCAGACCCCAGAGCAAAGGGCCCCACCCAGGCCGGGTCTGCAAAGAAAAAGGAAATGCGCTGAGGTGACCGACAGAAGGGATGGGGCTCAGCTGAGGAAGCTGAAGCCAGCGAGTGGCGGATGGAGGGGCAAACTGTCTGGGATCTGGCAGCTTGAGGGGTTGAGGGGAGGGGTTAAGCCTCAGCGACTGATCATGGAAGCCAGGAAGGAACTCTGACATTTGGAAGGAAAAGCCCCCAAGTAACGAGGATTCTTTTGTTTCCCAGGTCTTTTTATGTGTGGCCGCCCTTTTTGCTTTAGTCGACGTTTGTCTTCAAAAGAAACACTTCAAAGGCAAGAAGATCAAAAGGAATGTGCTGGTTCCTCCAGCACCAAAGGAGCCTGAAAAGCCAGCGGCTGAAGAAAAACCAGCGGATGCAGAGAAAAAAAAGGAGGCAGGAAAACCAAAGGACGCCAAGGCAAAGCCAGATGCCAAGGACAAGGGGGCAGCAGGAGCAAAGGGAGGCAAGAAGTGAGGCGGAGGCACACGTTGTCACAAGTGGCGGGCGTCTCACCACAGAATGTTTCCACTGTCTGGCCTGTCTTCTCTCTAGAATGGTCTTCTTATCCATTTCAATCCATCTCTGATTGGAAAAGAAATTTCTTCTTAAATGGATTTTGAAAACCTTAAAGTTGACGTAATGGTTATTTACATAACCATTCAACATTCATTCAACAGGAGTAGCCAAACGTTTTGGTATGGAAGGCAAGGCTGGAGGGGGGCCCAAGGATTTGGGGGACCAGAATTGTGGGTGGCACCCACTGTCCACACAGCCAGCCAGAGTGGCCAAAAGAAAAGCAGAGACTGGAAAACAAAAGGCTGCATTTTGTTCACAGTGACCTTTTCATGTCACATTTCTATGCATTTCAGGAACAGGGAAAAACAGAATCAACTCTGCAGGGTCTCTGCCCAGAGAGGAAATAGAAAGCAAGAGGCATTGGCAGAAAGCAGTTAAAACCTCTGGAGGTGGTTCTTGCTTTCCCTGTGTCAAAATATTATCAGGCAACACAAGATGGTAAAGCAACTATCCTCAAATTAAAAATAGATTATCAGTAAATCCACACTAAAAGAAGAATAAGACTGTCAAGGGCAATATAAAAATAACCTGATTTTTTAGGACTTGAAAATATAACTAAAGCACAAGTGCCTGGAAGGAGATGAAAATGGCAGAGAAGGACCCTGAGCTCATCTCCCACTAAGATACATCAAACACACATCTACAGGTGGAGCAGTCCTCACTGAAAACAAGCTGGAGACTGGCAAAAAAGATTCTTCTATAACCAAAGCTGTAGAATAGATCCACACAGTGTTGGCTAGAAGGGAACAGAAGCAATGGGGTCAGGACCCATAGTCCTGGGAGGAGACACAGAAGAGGGAGGAGAGTTACATGGGCTCAGAGGTTCTCTCTGAGGAATGAGCAGTTCAAACCACATATGGGGGCACCCCAACCCTGGGGTCTGATACCAGGAGTCTCAATTGTTGTTCAGTTGCTCAGTCATGTTTGACTCTGTGACTCCATGGACTGCAGCATGCCAGGCTTCCCTGTCCTTCACCATTCCTGGAGTTTGCTCAAATGTATGTCCATTGAATTGGTGATGCCATCCAACCATCTCATCCTCTGTCGCTCCCTTCTCCTCCTGCCCTCAACCTTTCCCAGCATCGGGTCTTTTCCAATGAATTGGCTCTTCACATCAGGTGGCCAAAGTATTGGAACTTCAGCTTCAGCATCAGTCCTTATTCAGGGTTTATTTCCTTTAGGATTGACTGGGAGTCTCCATAGCAGGTTTGGAAACTACTGAGACTAACAGAAAGACTAAGTAGGGGCTTCCCAGGTGGCTCAGTGGTAAAGAATCCGCCTGCAATGCAGGAGACCTGGGCTAAATCCCTGAGTTGGGAAGATCCCCTCGAGGAGGGCATGGCAACCCACTCCAATACTCTTGCCTGGAGAATCCCATGGACAGAGAAGCCTGGCGGGCTACAGTCCATGGGGCCACAAAGAGTCACACACGACTGAAGCAACTGAGCACACACACGCACGTGAGAACCTAGACCCCACTGGTGAAGAGCACACACATGCTTGCTTACTCCCGGAGCAAGGCAAAGGAAGCAGACTGAAACTGCCCAGAGCTCTAGCTGGTTCCCCACAACCACCCTTGTGTGTGCCCCAACCCACAATGAGCCCCTACTCCTGCCCCTCTTGCTTCAACACTCCTCCCCTCTTGAATGAAGGTGTCAACACTGGGATGGGAGAGATGGTACCCTTAGAGGGCACCTGAACTTCAGGGCTTCTGCTCTAGTACCTTGGGACCCTCTCCGACCCCCGAGTAGGGCAGTGTCAGCCACTGAGCAGAGAAGCACTGGCTTAGAGTGGGCTCTGGCTCTGGCCCCTGCATGTCCAGCCTCATCTTCCACCAGGATGACAGCTGACAGCACACCCTGGGGAAAGACAGGCCCTGTGCTCATTTCAAACCCAGCTCTCCTATCAAAGCCCCTGGGCACACAGAGTTTGCATAGGGATGCTCCTACACAAGGACACTCCTTCAAGACCAGAATGAGTAACTGTTTCACCTAATTTCATAGAGACAGAGAAACTTAAGCAAATGAGAGACAGAGGAATTTGTTTCAAGTGAATAAGGGGAAAAAAACTCTGCTGTGATAGCACAATAGCACAGGAAACTCTACTCAATACTCTGTAATAGCCTATCTATATGGGAAAAGAAGCTTTAAAAAAATAGTGGGTATGTGAATATGTATAACTGATTCACTTTACTGTATACCAGAAACTAACACATTGTCAATCAACTATACTCCCATAAAATTAAAAAAAAAAAAAACAACCTAATGACACAAGGATAACTTACCACCTAAAGAGTTCAATGCATTTGTTTTTTCAAAGCATTTGTTATAAGAGTGCTATCTGAATCAGGGAAAAGAATATATGAATGCAGAACTGTTAACAAGCAACTAGAAAATATAAAGAACCAGTTAGAGTTGAAGAGTAAAATAACTGAAATGAAAAACACACTAGAAGGAATTAACAGCATGTAGGTGATACAGAGGAACACATACGTGGTCTGGAAGGTAGGAAAATGGAAATAACCAGAATAGCAAAAATAAAATTTTTTAAAAGATGAGAATAAGGGACCTCTGGGATAAGATCAAGCACGCTAATATTCACAGGAGGAGAAGAGAAAAAAGGGTTAAAAAAAGATGAAATTATGGCTAAAAACTTCCCAAACCTGAAGAAACAGATATCCAGGTTCAGGAATCACAGAGTTCCAACAAGATGAATCCAAAGAGACCAACACCAAGATATGTCACAATTAAAATGGCAAAAATTAAAGACAGTTCTAAAGGCAGCAAGAGAAAAATAAAGACTCACACACAAAGAAACCCACTCAAAAGGCTACCAGCTAATTTTTCTATAGAAATATTGCAGCTCAAAAGGGAAGTGGCATGACATATCTAAGGAGCTGAAAAGGGAAAAAACCTACAATTTAGGATTCTCTATCGAGCAAGATATCATTCAGAATTGAAATTAGAGCATCTTCTTGCACCATATACAAAAGTAAACTCAAAGAGGACTTATCTGGTATCCCAGTGGTTAAGAATTTGCCTTGCAATGCAGAGGACATGGGTTTGGCTCCTGGTCGGAGAACTAAGGTCCCACATGCCACAAAGAAACTAAGCCCAGGCACTGCAACCACTCAGACTGCCTGCCTGTCTGCCTGCCTGCAAGGAGAGATCCTGAGTGATACAATGAGGTGCTGCTTGCCACAGCTAAGACCAGACACAGGCAAATAAATATTTTAAACAATAGATAAACTCAAAATAGATTAAAGCCCTAAATGTAAGACTGGGAACCATAAAACTAGAAGAAAACATGTGCAGAACACTCTGACATAAATCATAGCCGTAATTTTTTTTTTTTTTTTTGATCTGTCGCCTAAGGCAAAGGAAACAAAAGCAAAACCAAGTAACTGGAACCTAAAGCTTTTGCACAACAAAGGAAACCATCAACAAAATGAAAAAACAACTTACTGAATGGGAGAAAATATTTGCAAATGATATGATCAATAAGGGGTTAATATTTAAAGATATAGAAACAGCTCATACAACTCACTATCAAAAAAACAACCTGATTTAAAAATGGGAAAGACTAGAGATCTCTTTAAGAAAACTAGAGATGCCAAGGAAACATTTCATGCAAAGATGAGCACAATAAAGGACAGAAATGCTATGAACCTAACAGAAGCAGAAGAGATTAAGAAGAGGTTGCAAGACTACACAGAAGAACTGTACAAAAAAGATCTTAATGACCCAGATAACCACGATGGTGTGATCACTCATCTAGACTAGACATCTTGAAGTGCAAAATCAAGTGGGTCTTAGGAAGCATCACTACTTTGTTAGCATCACTACTAACAAAGCTAACTGAGGTGATGGAATTCCAGCTGAGCTACTCCAAATCCTAAAAGATGATGCTGTGAAAGTGCTGCACTCAATGTGCCAGTAAATATGGAAAACTCAACAGTGGCTACAGGACTGGAAAAGGTCAGTTTTCATTTCAATCTCAAAGAAAGGCAATGCCAAAGAATGTTCAAACTACTGCACAATTGCACTCATCTCACATGCTAGCAAAGTAATGCTTGAAATTCTCCAAGCTAGGTTTCAACAAACAGTACATGAACAGGGAACTTCCAGATGTTCAAGCTGGACTTAGAAAAGGCAGAGGAACCAGAGATCAAATTGCCAACATCTGCTGGATCGTAGAAAAAGCAAGAGAGTTCCAGAAATACATCTGCTTCATTGACTAAAGCTTTTGACTGTGTGGATCACAACAAACTGTGGAAAATTCTTCAAGAGATGGAAATATCAGACCACCTGACCTGCCTCCTGAGAAATCTGTATGCAGGTCAGGAAGCAATAATTAGAACCGGACATGTAACAATGGACTGGTTCCAAATTGGGAAAGGAGCACGTCAAGGCTGTATATTGTCACCCTGCTTATTTAACTTCTATGCAGAGTACTTCATGTGAAATGCCAGGCTGGATGAAGCACAAGCTGGACTCAAGATTGCTGGGAGAAATATCGATAACTTCATATATGCAGATACCACCACCCTTATGGCAGAAAGTGAAGAGGAACTAAAGAGCCTCTTGATGAAAGTGAAAGAGTGAAAAAGCTGGCTTAAAGCTCAACATTCAGAAAACTAAAATCATGGCATCTTGTCCCATCACTCCATGGCAAATAGATGGAGAAACAATGTAAACAGTGGCAGACTTTATTTTTGGGTGCTCCAAAATCACTGCAGATGATTACTGCAGCCATGAAATTAAAAGACACTTGCTCCTTGGAAGAAAAGCTATGACCAACTAGACAGCATATTAAAAAGCAGAGACATTACTTTGCCAAGAAAGGTACATCTAGTCAAAGCTATGGTTTTTCCAGTAGTCATGGACAGATGTGAAAGCTGGACCATAAAAAAAAAAAAACTGAGTGCTAAAGAACTGATGGTTTTGAACTATGGTGTTGGCGAAGACTCTTGAGAGTCTCTTGGACAGCAAGGAGATCAAACCAGTCAATCCTAAAGGAAATCAGTCCTGAATATTCTTTGGAAGGACTGATGCTGAAGCTGAAGTTCCAATACTTTGGCCACCTGATGGAAAGAATTGACTCATTGGAAAAGACCCTGATGCTGGGAAAGATTGAAAGCAGGAGGAGAAGGGGACAAGAGAGGGTGAGATGATTGGATGGTACCACCGACTCAATGGACATGAGTTTGAGTAAGCTCTAGGAGCTGGTGATAGACAGGGAAGCCTGGCATGCTGCAGTCAATGGGGTCACAAAGAGTTGGACACAACTGTGTGACTGAACTGAAAAGATCTAAATAGACATTTATGTATACACACACACTCACAGACATACACACACACTCATATATATATACACAATGGAATATTACTCAGCTATAAAAAGAATGAAATTTTGCTATTTGCAACAACATAGTGGATATCAGGGCTTCCTTGGTGGCTCAGACAGTAAAGAATCTGGCTGTAGTGTGGGAGACCTGTGTTTGATCCCTGGGTTGGGAAGATCCCCTGGAGGAGGGCATGGCAACCCACTCCAGTATTCTTGCCTGGAGAATCCCACCGACAGAAGAACCTGGCAGGCTACAGTCCATGGGGTTACAAAGAGACAGCTATCCTTCAATAAAAAAAATTAAAGAAAAAACAAAAGCGTCAGACAGGACTGAGTGACTAAGCACATAGCACAGTGGATATTGTGCTTAGTAAAATAAGTCAGAGAAAGACAAATGCTGTATGTTATCACTTATCAGTGTGATTGAAAAAGTAAACAGGACTTCCCTGGGGGTACAGTGGATAAGAATCCACCTGCCAACTCAGGGGACACAGGTTTGATCCCTAGTCCAGGAAGAGTCCCCATGCCGAGGAGCAACTAAGCATGTGTGCCCCAACTGCTGAAGCCTGCACATTCCAAGGCCTTCAAGCCACAACTAGCCAGCCCTCGCTAGAGCCAGCAGGCGCCTGCTGCTAGGTTCACGCCCCTGGAGCCTGTGCTCCGAAACAGGAAAAGCCACCACGAGAAGCTCGTGCACCTCAGCTAGAGCGTACCTCCCGCTGTCTGCAACTAGGGAAAGCCTGCAAAGCAACCAAGACTGAGCACAGCTGAAAGTACAGCAATTAATTAATTTAAAAAATTAAAAAATAAATTTCAAAATGAATGAATGTAACAAAACAGACTCCCAATAGAGAAAATAATGGTTACCACTGGGGTATGGGACATGGCAAGGGGCAAGATAGAGGTAGGGGATTTAAGCTTATAAAATAAGTAAGCTACAAGGATGTATTTTACAACAAAAGGGATATGGCCAATATTTTATAATAATTTTAAATGGAGTATAATCTATAAAAATATTAAGTCATTTAATACATACACCTGAAACTAATATAATATTGTAAGTCAACTAGACTTCAATAAAAAAAATAAGAAGGAAAAATATAGTGAAAGAAATGGAAACCACAGTTCCCTCAGGAGGTGGAGAATGGAGATAGATTACGAAGGGGCAGGAAGGAGCTTTTCGGAGCATGAGAAAGCTTTATCTTTTAATTGGAGGAACTGGTTACACAGGTGTATACATTTGTCAAAACATCCAACTCTATACTCAAGATCTGTGTGTTTCATCATAGGTAAATTTTATCAAAAAGCATAAGCTAGGGACTTCCCTGGTGGTCCTGAGGCTAAGATTCCACACTCCCAATGCAAGGGGTCTGCGTTTGATCCCTGGTCAGGGAACTAGAGCCCACATGCCACACCCAAGACCCAGCTCAGCTAAATAAGTAAATGTTATTTTAAAAGCATAAGATAAATACGAATGTGCTCATAATCCAATGGAAAAGGGTGGACCTTCCTAAACTTCTCTGTGTAGTCACTCCTCTCAACCCCTGGCAGTGGCTCTCGGAAGCAAGTTTTTCCACACCCAATCAGAGAAGGCGCAATACACTGGCAGCCACTTGTCATGCTGAAAAGAGGACCCCCAAGTCAGGGATGTGGTCACCAGAGATTGCAGGAAGATGCCCCTGAAGAGCAAAACCACACCAGGTATCTGCCAGGAACAGCCTGGGAGTGCGCATATCACCTATGGAACTAGTAGCAATGTAGATTCTGAAAAATCCTAATGAGTACATTCAGGATAAAAATGGGGACTTCCCTGAGGGTCCAGTGGCTAAGACTTGGAGCTCCCAATGCAGAGAGCTGGGGTTCGATCCCTCGTCAGGGAACTAGATTCCATATTCTGCAACTAAGAGTTCGCATGCTGAAACTAAAGATCTTGCATGCCTCAACTAAGATCCAACGCTGCCAAATATTAAAAAAAAAAAAAAAAAAGAATAAAGATGGATGCTGTGTCCATAAAACAAAAACTGTAATGGGTATGAAAATCTGTTTTTTCCACCAAATATCTCAGTTGATAGAGTATTAATTTTTTGTACATTTTCCAAAGCATGTTAATGAATGTTTATTGAGTATTTATATACACAGAGAAGGGAATGGGTACCCACTCCTGTACTCCTGCCTGGAGAATTCCATGGACAGAGGAGCCTGGTGGGCTACAATCCATGGGAATGCAAAGCAACAGACACAACTGAGTGACTAACACTTTCACTTTTCATGCTGCTGCTGCTGCTGCTAAGTTGCTTCAGTCGTGTCCGACTCTGTGCTTCTCCTACCAGGCTTCTCCGTCCATGGGATTCTCCAGGTAGGAACATTGGAGTGGGTTGCCATTTCCTTCTCCAATGCATGAAAGTGGAAAGTGAAAGTGAAGTCACTCAGTCGTGTCTGACTCTTAGCGACCCCATGGACTGTGGCCCACCAGGCCCCTCCATCCATGGGATTTTCCGGGCAACGGTACTGGAGTGGGGTGCCATTGCCTTCTCCCTTCACTTTTCATACTCGCCCCAAAAAACTGTTCAACAGAAAATATTTATTTACCAAAAAGGCATTGACTAGCCTAATAACACAATTCATAATAGCCCCAAACAAGAGACTAGCCAAAACACTAGTAACATTAGAATGAGTAATCTGTGGTCTAGTCACAATGATTGCCATAAAGCATCAATAGCTGCATGCAGTAATGATGAATCTCACGAAATGTTGGTCAAAAGTTGCCAGATACAAAAAAGTACATACTACATAATTCTAGTAACATAAAATTCAATAACTGATGGAATTCAATTTTTAATAAAAAGAGTGTAAAAAGGGCAACAAGCTAACAGTAGTTTTTCTGGGGGGTGGGAGAAACATTTTTAAATTAAACACAAGGGTTGGATACAATGGAAAATCAGTGCTCTGGAAAAATTAAGTCCAGGAAATTTCCCAGAAAGTAAAGCAAAAAAGCCAAAGAGATTATTTTTAAGAGAGACAGGGAGGATAAATTCAACAGGTTCAACAATCATCTAAAAGAGATACCAGAAGGTGTGAACAGGAAAAAAAAAAAGTTGGGGGAGGAGAAAACAAAGAAACAATAGGAAAACATTGATATATTAATAAAAAAGCTAGTCTTCTGATGTAAAGGGGCCATCTGGTGGTGAGCAAGTTTACTGGAACAGGATCCTCACATCACATTTTTGGTGAAATATGGGAACTCTAAAGATAAATATGCTGGCCACCTGATGCAAAGAATTAACTCATTGGGAAAAACCCTGATGCTGGGAAAGATTGAAGACAGGATGAGAAGGGGATGACAGAGGATGAGATGGTTGGATGGCATCATCAATTCAATGGACATGAGTTTGAACAAGCTCTGGGAGTTGGTGCTGGACAGGGAAGCCTGGTGTGCTACAGTCCATGGGGTTGCAAAGAGTTGGACATGACTGAGTGACTAAACTGAACTGACTGAAAGATAAAGAAAATCCTTTGAGTTTTGAGCGAGAGAAACAGTAAGTATCTTGTTCCTGACAAGAGGAAAATAGGAAATATCAAAGGTCACCCTGAATATTAGAAAACAATGAAGCAGTAGCTTCAAAATTGGAGGGAATTAGTACTCGTGCCTGGAAAACCCCATGGATGGAGGAGCCTGGTAGGCTGCAGTCCGTGGGGTCGCTGGGAGTCGGACACGACTGAGCGAATTCACTTTCACTTTTCACTTTCATGCATTGGAGAAGGAAATGGCAACCCACTCCAGTGTTCTTGCCTGGAGAATCCCAGGGACGGGGGAGCCTGGTGGGCTGCCGTTTACGGGGTCGCACAGAGTCGGACACGACTGAAGTGATGCAGCAGCAGCAGCAGCAGCAGCGATTGAGAAAGCAAATAAAAATCTCCATCCCCTTCACCCCAGGTAATGACTCTAAGATTACTACTGACAAACATTTGCTAAAAAATTAATTAATTAATTAAAACATAGGACTTCCCTGGTGGTCCAGTGGTTGGGAATCCAACTGATGCAGGGGACACAGATTCCATCCCTGGTCCAGAAAGAGTCCACATGCTGCGGATTCCACATGCTGTGCACATGCTAAGCCCGTGCACCACAACTACCGAGCCCATGAGCCTTGAAGCCCATGCTCTGCAACAAGAGAAGCCACCTAATGAGAGGCCTGCGCAACAACTGAAGTGTGGCCCCCGGTCGCTGCAACTAGAGAAAGCCCATGTGCAGTGATGAGCAGCCAAAAATAAATAAATTTTTAAAAAATAAAAAGGATAATGCAACAAAAAAGTTTTTTTTAATTCTAAGAGAAATGTCTTTTGTCTAATCCTTTATTTGCTTATTAAAAAAAGCAAAAGAAGAAAATGAAAAAAGAACTGCACCTCAGCCTTAGACATATCAACTTGAAATCTATGGTAAAATACACAAAATTTACCATTAATGATATCTAGTATATTCACAGTGTTCTGCAACCATCAACACAGATCTAGTTGCAGAATGATTTCATCACTCCAAAAAGAAGCCCTATACCCATTAAGGCATCATTCCCCATTCTTTCCTCTTCCCAACCCATGGCAACCAGTAACTTCCTTTCTGTTTTTATGGATTTGACTACTTTGGGTATTTCATGTAAATGGAGTCGTACAATATGTGACCTTTTGTGTCTGGCTTCTCTCACTTAGCATGTTTTCAACTTTTGTCAATGCATAGTATGTATCAGTACTGTTTCCTTTTTAAAAGGGAATATTTTAAAATTTTTATTGAGGTAAAGTTTACATCATATAAAATTAACCATTCTAAAGTGAACAATTCAGTGGCATTTGTTACATTCACATACTTGATGTATGAAGAACCGGACAATGTCACATGAAGGAAAAGGCAATCAACAGATAATAATTCTAAGAATAACACAAATGTTAGGAGGATTAGACGGAGATTTTAGAACGTAACTGTGCTATGATAATACATGAAATAAATGGAAAGTCTTAGAGAAGAAATAGAAGATTTTTTTTAAAAAGAATCAAGAGGAAATTTTAAAACATAACAATAATCAAACTATGTAACTCACTGAATGGGCTTAATAGAAGATTGGAGGAGATGACAGAAGAGTCAGTGAACTTGAAAAAAGTTCAGTAGAAATAATTGTGTCTCACAAAAGGGAGTAAAAAAATAAAAAGAAGAGTGTCTCAGGGATTTTAGAGATAATTCCAAAGGTCTAACATTTGTATAAATAGGAGAAGAGAAAGTGAAGAGCCTCTTGATGAAAGTGAAAGAGGAGAGTGAAAAGGCTGGCTTAAAACCCAACATTCAAGATACCAAGATCATGGCATCCAGTCCCATCATTTCATGACAAACAGATGGGGAAACAATGGAAACAGTGACAGACTTTATTTTCTTGGGCTCCAAAATCACTGCAGATGGTGATTGCAGCCATGAAATTAAAAGACGCTTACTCCTTGGAAAAAAAGCTATGATCAACTCAGTTCAGTTCAGTTCAGTCACTCAGTCGTGTCCGACTCTTTGCAACTCCATGAATCACAGCACGCCAGGCCTCCCTGTCCATCACCAACTCCCAGAGTTCACTCAAACTCATGTCCATCATGTCGGTGATACCATCCAGCCATCTCATCCTCTGTCGTCCCCTTCTCCACCTGCCCCCAATCCCTCCCAGCATCAGGGTCTTTTCCAATGAGTCAACTCTTCGCATGAGGTGGCTGAAGTATTGGAGTTTCAGTTTCAGCATTAGTCCTTCCAACTAGACAGCATATTAAAAAGCAGAGACATTACTTTGCCAACAAAGGTCCATGCAGTCAGCTATGGTTTTTCCAGTAGTCATGTATGGATGTGAAAGTTGCACCATAAAGAAAGCTGAGCACCAAAGAATTGATGGTTTTGAACTATGGTGTTGGAGAAGACTCTTGAGAGTCCCTTGGAAAGCAAGGAGATCAAACCAGTCAATCCTAAAGGAAATCAGTCCTGAATATTCATTGGAAGGACTGATGCAGAAGCTTGAAGCTCTGATATTTTGGCCACCTGATGTGAAGAACTGACTCATTGGAAAAGACCCTGATGCTGGGAAAGATTGAAAGCAGGAGAAGGGGATGACAGAGGATGAGCTGGTTGGATGGTGTCACCAACTTGATGGACATGAGTTTGAGCAAGTTCCGGGAATTGGTGATAGATAGGGAGGCCTGGTGTGCTGCAGTCCACGGGGTCACAAAGAGTCAGACGTGACTGAGTGACCAAACTTAACTGAACTGAAGAGAAAGTGTGGCAGAAAAAATTGAAAAAGTGATGGCTGACAACTTCCCCAGATTGGCAAAAGACATAAATTTACAATTTCATGTTCAATAAATTCCAAATAGAATAAAATTTTAAAATCCATGCCCAGATACATCATAACTTTTTTAAAACTAAAAATAAAAAAAAAAAAATCTTGAAAGCAGCCAGAGGGAAATGATGCATTACTTTTAGGAAAACAAGAATTTGAATGATTGAGGATTTCTCATCAAAGACCATGGAACCCAGAAGTAAGTGGAACATTTTTCAAGTGCTAAAAGAAATTAACTGTCAATCCAGAATACTATATCCAGTGAAATTATCTTTCATCATGGAAGGCAAAATAAAGACATTCTCAAAAAGAGTAAAACTGGACTTTCCCATTGGTGCAGTGGATAAGAATCTGCCTGCCAATGCAGAGGGCACAGGTTCCATCCTTAGTCTGGGAAGACTCCATGTGCTGCAGAGCAACTAAGCCTGTGCACCACAACCACTGAGCCCTCACTTTCAAGGCGTGTGAGCTTCAACTATGTGTATGTATATATACATATATCCCCTCCCTCTTGGGCTTCCCGCCCACCTTCACCGCCATCCCATCTTGTCTCATCATTCTAGCTCATCCAGCTCCTCACAGAGCACCGAGCTGAGCTCCTTGTGCTGTATAGCAGCTTCGCACTAGCTATCTGTTTTACACATAGTAGTGTATACACATCAATGCTACTCTCTCAAGTCGTCCCACCTTTTCCTCCCTCCCTGCCGCTGGTCGTGTCCACAAGTCCATTCTCTGCATCTGTGTCTGTATTCAATATTCAGTCTTTTTAAATACTCATGGAACATTTAAAAAAATTGACTATTAGGACACAAATACTAACAAATTCAAAAAACCAGAACATATAGAACTATTCTCTAAATAAAACAAACAAAATTAGAAACTAACCACAAAGTACAGTCCAAAATTTATCTAATTAAAAATACCTTTTAAAAGTTATTCTTGGATTGAAGAAGAACTTGAAATTGAAACAACCAGCTAGCTGGAAATGGATTGAAAACTAAAGCAATATACTGGGGATGTATCTGAAGTTATTCTCAGAGAAAAAAAATTATGGCTTTAAATCTCTTCATCAAGCAAAATAAAGGATAACACACAAAATAAAATGAAACAAAAATTAGAGGTCAATTCTATTTATGAAAAATAGGCCAAAATCCCAAGTAAAGCACTAATAAAGTGAATCCAGCAGCTTATCAAAAGGGCAAAAACAGCATGACTAAGAAAGGCACAGATGTAAGGATGGTGAGCATCAGGGAGCCTGCTACTGTCACTCACTACATTTATAGATTCAGGGAGAAAAACAGGTTCTAAAGGAACAAAATCTGTGTGGCAAAAAAGCCAAGTAAAAGACAATTGACAAACCAGGAAAGATACTCATAACTAACATTCAAGATTAATTTCCTGAATATATACACTCTTAGATATCAATTTTTTAAACCAGTAATTAATAGAAAAATATGCAAAGGATGTGAAAAGTTGGTTCTCAGAAAAGGAAATGCAAGTGGCTCTTACACATGTAAAAAACTCAAGTTTGATCCACTCATAACTAGAGAAATGCAAATTAAGACTGTCCCGAGAGATCTCAGTTGCTAAACACCATTCTCCACTAAAAAGCACTTTTAGCTTCTTATTTTTTTTTTTGTTTTGTTTTGTTTTAAAAAACAATATTGTTTTATTACTAACAGGAGTGGCCTGCCTGGGTAGGTGGGTGTGGCGGGCTCAGGGTATGTGGGGGCTGTGAAGAGCAGATAACTGAGAGGCTGGAAAGAAAGGGAGTGGGCCTGGAGGCCAGGCCCAAAGGCTCCTCCAATTTACTTCTGGGAAGAGGCAGACTTAATAAAGGATTCATGGCAAGCAATGGCCAGGCCACCAATAAGATTAAGAAATTCTTGAAAATCTAGCTGCCCATCGGAGTTGAGGTCTAATTTCTTCATCATGCGGTCAAGGACACCAGGGTCCTTCTGGTTCTTTGTGAAGGCACCCAGCTCTGAATTCATGAAGATCAGAAACTCAGCCTTGGAGAGTTTGCTGTTGTTACCATCCCTTCCAGCATGCTTTTGGAAAACAGCAATCAGAGACTCGATGCATCGTTCAGTCTCCGTAGGGCTGGATACTTTTGCCATGTCGGAGAGGAGCGAGGCGCGCGGATGCGAGCGGGGAGCTGGGCGGCGGGCACTGGGCCCACTTTTAGCTTCTTAGAAGAACAGTTGATCCTAGGGTTGGGATGGGGAGACTATAAAATGAACCTGAAGCATCTTACAGTGTCAGGAAATAAGAACATGGATGGGACTTCCCAGACAGTCCGCTTAGGACTTCACACTTTCACTGCAGGGGGCACAGGTTAGATCCCTGGTGGGGCAACTAAGATCCACATGCTTCTCAACATGGCCAAAAAAAAAAAGAGGAAGTAGGGGGGAAAACAGATGGGGCATGTTAGATATAGAGGCTCCCACCTGAAGGAGGTAGGTCCTGATGACCAAGGATGGAACTATGTAACCAACAAAATTAAGCATGATAGTATTTAATTATAACCCGAAGAACAAGTTAAGATAAATAAGGGAACGAGAGAATGTTCCTTACACAAAGAATATAAACGGAAAAGGGCCGCCCCACTTCATTCCACAGCTGACATTTCTTAGTGCATCCTGTGTGACGGGTTCTGGGATGGCGCAGGCCGTGAGGACAGGCCCCCTGGGAGCTCAGAGCCTGCCGGGTGGTGCACAGCCGTGACAGGTCACCTAACGCAGGGCACCCAGCTGTCTCTGCTTGCCCTCTCCTGGGCCGTCTCAGCCACTGTACTCAGTCCCTATATTTTCTTTTTCCTCAGAACCCCTTCAGTCTAAGAGATATAAATTACATGAAATCCTATGTGCCCATTTTAAGTGTACAGTTTGGTGTGTTTTGACAAATGTAAGTTCCTGTAAAACCATCACCCCCGTCAAAATAAAGAACATTTCCAGCACCCCAGAAAGCTTCCTCATGCCCCCAGGTAACCACAGATCTGACTTTTGTCACCATAGGTTCGTTTCACCTGTACTAAAATTTCACCAAAATGGATTCAAAAGTATCATCCCTTCGAGTCTGACTTTCTTAATTCAACACAATATTTGCAAAACACATCCATGTTGCTGTGTGGGTCAATCATTTATTTCTTTTTATTGCTGAGAAGTATGCCATTGCATAAACATCCCATGGTTAGTTTATTCCTTTACCTGCTGATGGACCATGGGTGATTTCCAGTGGGAGCTACTAAAAATAGGCCTACTATAAACATCCGTCTACAAGCCTTTGTAGAGACGTGTGCTTTCATTTCTCTTGGGTAAATACCTAGGAATAAAATGGCTGGGTCATATGGTAGCTCTCTGTTTAACTTTTTTTTTTAAGTTTTTTATTTAATTGAAAAAAGTTAATTTACAATGTTTTTCTGCTGTACAAGAAAGTGATTCAGTTATACACACATATATATTTTTTCCATATTGGTTTCCATTATACTTTATTATTGAATATAGTTCTCTGTGCTATACAGTTGGACTTTCTTGTTTATTCATTCTATATATAATAGCTTGCATCTGCTAATCCCAACCTCCCAATCCATCTCTCCTCCACCCCCTTGGGAACCACCAGCTTGTTCTCTATGTCTGAGTCTTTTGTGTTTCATAAATAAGTTCATTTCTGCCATATTTTAGATTCCACATATAAGTGATATCATAAGATATTTGTCTTTTCTTACTTTGTTCAGTATGATAATTTATGGGTCCATCCATGTTGCTACAAATGGCATTATTTCATTCTTTTTATAGCTGAGTAGTATTCCACTGTATATATGTACCACATCTTCTGTATCCATTCCTCTGTTTAACTTTTTAAGAAACTGTCAAGCTGTCTTCCAAAGTGGGGGTAACAATTTCCACCCTTATCTGTGTCTGAGAGTTCCAGTTGGTCCACATCCTCACCAGCACTTACATAGCAGCATCCCCTTTTACAAGGCCATTTTGATAGGAGTATAATAAATGTGATCTCATTGTGGCTTTAATTCACATCCCAAGATGTCTAATGATATTGAACATCTTTTCATGTGCTTCTTGGATGTTCATATATCTTTGTTGAATTGTCTGTTCAAATCTTTGGCCCATTCTTTAAATTGGATTGTCTTCTTCTTACTGAGTTAGTGTTGAATAGTGTTTAATTAACACAGATCAGAACCAGGTCATCCTCTATTCTAATCTTCACCTGACCACCTCCCAGAGAATTTGGAGTAAAATCTAAACCCCAAGGCCTGGTCTTCTACAGTCTGGCTCCTCCTCTTGTCTGATTAGCTCTTAGCTCAGTCCTTTCTTCCACACAGGCTGCTTGGCTGCTCTTTGAACCAGCCACTCATTTATTACCAGGAATCATCTTACTCAGGATTCTCTGGACACCTTTAGTGTTTACCACCCACCCTGCTCCCTCAAACAAACCTGGGGTTTCCCTGCCTCTTGGGCTTCTAGCACTGGTGTGGAATGAATAAATAAATGACTCAATGACTCTTACCTAGCTGGGAAGGTCCGGAAGTCTCCTTTGAGACAGTGACAATGTGGTTATGATCACAGAAGAATAAAGAGTTAATCAGATAACATTTTTCTTCCTTGTTATCCGATTCCAGGCAGAGGGGTCAGCATTTACAAAGATCCCTTTGCAAGAAGCAGCATGAAGGAGATAATCAGCTCTACAGGTGGGAGAGACAGAGGAAAGGGTAGCAAGGGGCTGTTTTTACTCTACACCAAGACCCTAAGCAAGATGGGAAGCTATCAAGGTCTTTGCAGGCGAGGAGAATGGAAGCAACTGTGATGGATGACTTAAGCATCCCTCTGTCTGCCAAGAGAGGAAGCAGAGAGGCCCCCTAAAGGCACCCTCACAGGACTTCCCTGGTGGTCCAGTGGTTGAGGCTGCTTTCCACTGCAGGGGGTGCGGGTTTAATCCCTGGGTGTGGAACTAAGATCCCACGTGCCAAAAAAGTAAAAAAGAAAAAGACACCCTCACAACAGTCCAGGAAGAAGAGAGGAGTTGTCTGAAGTCTAGTGGAGGCTGTGGTGAAGACGTGGACATAGATAGAAGAAAGCTTAAGGAGGTGAAGACGGGCGGGTCACTGGCTCTTAGGGGTAGAAGGACAATTGGCACTGCCCATTGCAGAGGCTCAGGCGTATTAAAAATGTCTTGGGCGGGATCTTGGTCACACTGAACTCCATGGAGACATGTGTGTGCGGTGGCGGAGCGGGGGGGGGGGACGGGGGGGCGAGGGGGCGGGGCGGGGCGGGGCGCGCTGCCGAATCCAGGGCTGGGGCAGCCAAAGAAGAAACTCCAAGAGGCTGGGCAGGCCAAAGAGGGGTGGGGTGGCCAGCGGAGAGAGAGAGGGAGTGGGGCAGGGAGCTGACCGCGGGGGTCAAAGCCGCAGGAAGACAAGAGAGTTATCTTGCTCTTTGAAGGCCTAAGTTCCTGGGTCCCCAGCACGCATGGGCAGGAAGTTAGACGGGAGACAGCGAAAGCCAACAATCTTTTGGGCAAGGAGGGGTGGTTTGAGAACTCCGACGGAGTGTTGGGTGGCGGCAATAAGAAGGTCTCCGGCCGCCAGGACAGGGGTGAGGGGGGAAGCCCCGGGCCAGCGCGGGCTGCAGGAGTGCGGGCAGCCGAGGTTCGAGGGGTAGGAGGGGCGGAGGAGGAGGAAGGCGGGCGGAAGAGGGGAGAGAGGAGAAGAGGGGGCAGGAGTCAGGGAGGAGGGCTGCAGGCGAGGAGGCGAGAAGAGCACAGCAAGGGAGGAGGGGCGGGGCGGGGCGGGGCGGGGGTGGGGGCGGAGCGGCAGGGATGCGCCCCCGCGCCCCGCGAGTCTAGCCCGGCTCTCCTTCCGCACAGTCGGGGTTTCCGCTTCCCTCCCAGGCGCAGGGTGAGAGGGAGCGAGGCCGAGCGTAAGCATCGGCCGCCGCCGCCGCCGCCATGTGGCCCCCAGACCCGGAGCCCGACCCGGACCCCGAGCCCGCCGGCCGGCCCCAGCCCAGCGCGGCCCTTCCCGGGCTCCGTGCCCTCCTGCCGGCGCGCGCCTTCCTCTGCTCGCTCAAAGGCCGCCTCCTGCTGGCGGAGACGGTGAGTGCGGCGCCCACGGCCCGCTCCAGGCGGAGCCCAGCCCCCAGCGGCCGCCGCCGCCTGCAGCCCCCGGGCGTGGGGCTGGGGCGCCGCCGTCTGCACGCCCCGCGCCTCGCCCGCCGGCCTCGCTCGCAGCCCCGCAGAGTTGGGCTGAGTTGGGCAAACTTCCTCCGTTTGGGGTGGGCTCGTTGAAGCTGAGCCGCGCACGGGTCGCAGGCGATGCGGGGGCCTCAGGGGAGCCCGGGGAGGGGGCTCACCGACTCAGTGGCCGGACCCCGGGGAACGCAGCCCGGCGCTGTGTGACCTCCGGGCCCTCCGCCCTCTCTGGACCCCTGGGACGGGCTGCGTTCCCGCATCTTCAGGCCTCCCTCACGGGCACCCCGCTCCGCAAAACCTCCCGCCACGCCCCTGCCGGGCCCGGGAGGCATCGGCCCTTTGCGACCCAGGGTGGGCCCACGGCTCCTTGGCTCGCTTCCTCGGGCGCAGGGAGGACCGACCCGGCCTCGAGCTGCTGGGCGTAAACCAGAGTGGAGTCCCGCCAGCCGTGGGGAGGGCGCGACCCCCCGGGATTGGGTGAGGCCCGGGCCACAAGGTTGGGGGGCTCGCAGGAGCCTACCCCCACCCAGACTGTGGAGGGGCGGCTGGGGGTGATGACTTCATCCCCCTCTTCCCCGCCCTCGCTGGGATCCAGCCCCAGCCGTCCCACCGCCACTGAGCTCCTTCCTTCCCGCACCCACCACTCACGCCCATCAGCCCTTTGTCTTCGGGACACTGAAAATCCCTCGCACTGTCGGCCTGTGGGATTGGGGGTTGGAGCTGGGCCTCCGTGGAGGGGAGGGAAGGGAGGGAAGACGCCTAGTGGGGAGGCGGGATGAGACAGACGCACTTGTTACTTGAATCTCCAGCAATTTGATAACCCTTGTCATTATTCCCACTTTGCAGACGGGAAAGCTGAGGCCCCAGCGTCTTGGGGATTTGACCCGGATCAGTTGCGGGTCAGGTGACAGCATGGTTGAGAACAGCAGGGATCAGAGGGAGGACTCCGTCCCCACCTCTCTTTTGGGCTCCCGGGGGCAGATGGCAGGTGTCGGTCCTATCACCTCCTCCTGCCTCTGGGGTCAGCTCAGAGGTCACAAGGCCAGCACCTGTCCAACTCCCCACATGAGGCACCCGGATCCCGGACTCAGCTCACACTGCTGGGAGTCACCTCGTGGTTGGCCACTTTGCAGACTGATAGGAGCCACATTTGTGGAGAGAAGGCTTGAGTCCAAGGCCCACTGAGGGCCCCAAACACACCCAACTCAGGCCCTCCTCATGGGTGGAGGAGGGGTGGCCAGAGCATAGAGGAGGCCCTTGGCAAAACTGGGCACCAAGATCCTAGGTCCAAGTGGATGAAGAGGGGAGGAAGGGTGGATGAGGGATGGGCACTGAAGAGGCAAGGGGAGCCAGTTGAGATCACTCCTGTGTCCTCAGGTCACCTCTGGCTGCCCCCAGGCCCAAGCAAGTGGGAGGCTGACAGGGGCAGGAAGTGGCAGGAAGTTGCCACCAGGGATCCGGGGAATGAGGAACAGAATCAAAAGGGGGATCCCCAGGATCAGGCTCTGCGGGTAGGGGAAAGGAAAATGAGGGCCACAGATAACAGCCTTTGGCACAGGAAGTAGAAGATAGGGTTGGGCCAGAGTCCCGTGGCCTTGTCTTCTTGGGAGGCTCCAGCAGCCTCTCAGCACATCTCTGTGCCTTAGTTTCCCATCTGTTCAAGCTGGGCTCAGCTACCTCCGTTGTCATGTTCAGAGCAGACGCCCGTGCTCTGCAGCTCATTCCTCTGAAGTCACCATGGTGCACCCTGTGGGGCATCTGGGTGTCATCCCTCCCGAGCCCCCCAGCCCTGCTCTGAGCTACTCAGCTATGGACGTGCTCAAACCCAGCCAGAGTGACCGAAACCAGAACGGAAAAGGGCCAGCAACCACGGAGCAGGATTGCTTAAGAACTCCACGTGTGGAGTCAGCCAGACCAGAGTTCAAATTCTGATGCCCTTTTATTAGCTGTATGACACTGAGCAAGCCACTTCATCTCTCTTAACCTCAGTCTTCTCATCTGCAAAGTGGGCTGTGAACGGCACTGGGTGCATGGGTGGTGGTGAGGAGCTCTCACAAGCCTCGTCAGACCCTGGCCTGTGAACAGCCCATCAACCCCGTCTGCCCTTCCCAGTGCACCGTCTGCAGAACTAACCGGGCCTTGGCATCCTCCCACATCAGTTGCCAAGTTGCAGAAAACATTTCATTCTCAATCAGTTCCTCATGACACCTTGCGCCTCCTTTCACGAAGGCTGGGCCAGTGATGCAGCAGGGCATGCAGTGGCAGTGGCACCACTCCCTCTCCCTCTGGATGTTTTTTCCTTATTATGAAAATTTGAAAATATACAGCAAAAACATATGCCCACCAATTATACAGTTGGTAACACATTGCCTTACTTGCTACTTTCTCTCAAATCTCTTTGTGACCTGGCTGACTCTTTGTGACCCCGTGGACTATATATAGTCCATGGCATTCTCTAGGCCAGAATACTGGAGTGGGTAGCCGTTACCTTCTCCAGCGGATCTTCCCAATGTAGAGATCGAACCCAGATCTCCCACATTGCAGGCAAATTCTTTACCAGCTGAAGCACAAGGAAGCCCAAGAATACTCTAGTGGGTAGCCTATCCATCCCTTCTCCAGCAGATCTTCCCGACCCAGGAATCGAACTGGGGTCTCCTGCATTTCAGGTGGATTCTTTACCAACTGAGCTATCAGGGAAGCCCCTCTCACATATCTCTCTGTCCATCAATCCATTTTCTTAACTTTTTTATAATTTATTTTTGGTTGCACTGAGCCGGCTTTCTCTAGTTGTGGCGAGCAGAGGCTACTCTTCATTGCGGTGCATGGGCTTCTTGTTGTAGTTTTGTTTGTTGCTGGAGCACAGGCTCTTGGTGTATGAACACACACAGGCTCAGTTGCTCCTTGACATGTGGAGTCTTCCTGGACTGGGGATCGAACCAGTGTCCCCTGCATTGGCAGGCAGATTCTTATCCACTGTACCACCAGGGGAGTCCAATCTGTTTTATTTTTGGTGCATCCAAAGTAAATTGCAGACATTGGTACATTTCAACTCTTGAATACTTCAGCAGGCATATTATTTACTAAAGTGCCAGATTTGTGTCCTGTTTTTCATGTAAATTCTTCATTCGTTGAAAAGCACGGATCTTGGGTTTGGGGTGTAATTTTCTGAAACTGGCTCTTGCTTAGTTGACTGCCTTTGAGAGGGCGTAGGTTTGATTCTCCCCTGTGGAGCACCATCTGGGTTGGGTGGATTCTGCCACAGAGCCTCAGGGGTGGGTGGCGGGGAGGTAGCCTTCTGGGGGACTGGACGCTGTGAGAGGCTGGGGCTTCCTCTTTGGGTCCTGGAAGGGAACTAGCCTGAGTCTGGGTGCAGGGCCATGCCCAGAGGCAGTGGGGGCAGCACCATGTGAGTTCTAATCCTGCGACTGGAGAACTGGGCAGGTCACTCCCTGCTGGAGCCACCTCTCTTCCTGCCTGCAGGGTGGGGCTGTGCACAGGCCCTGACCTCTCCCTCCCTCGCCTCCCAGGGTCTCTCGTTCATCATCTTCGTCTGCTATGTGGCGTCCTCAGCATCTGCCTTCCTCACGGCGCCCCTGCTGGAGTTCCTGCTGGCCCTCTGCTTCCTCTTTGCTGATGCCATGCAGCTGAATGACAAGTGGCAGGGCCTGTGCTGGCCCATGATGGTGAGGGCTGGGGCCCCAGGAGGAAGGGGTTGGCTGGCCCTCACCCTCCCTTCAAGTCACTGGAGGCTGTTTGCAGCTAGTTGGAACCTGTTGGGTAGGCCTGGCCTCGGATGATCCAGGACTCACAATGCAGCAGCCAGGGGACCCAGAGTAGGTTGCCTGCCTCCTGGGCCTCCAGGGTCCCTCTGTGAGGCTGTGAACCCAGATGGCATTCTCAACCTTGGCCATCAGGTGGCGCTGGTGCTCCCAGCTGGGCCTTTCGGAATGAGCCTCAGCCGCAGGAATTCTAGCCATTTCCATATAGGGCAGGGCGGGTTAACTGAGGACTTGCGGGGCTCTCCCAGATCTCAGCCATCTGGCAACTCATTTTATCACCTGGGAAGGCCCAGAAACCCACCCTGGACTTTGCTGTATGAAATGAGTCAGAAGGGACAGCAAAGGTACACTTGAAACACTTGAACCCTGGTCTCCAGCTTTCTCCCCGTCCCCATTTTAGGGATCAGTAGGTGCAAACCGTGGTACATAAATGGATCTGCCACAGCCATGTGGCAAAGCAAGACCGGTGACCAGATCTCGCTATTGGAGAGCCAGAGGGAGCGGGTGACAAGGTCTCCACCAGATGGGCCTGGCCACAGGGTGGGCTGCAGCCTGGTCCGAACCCTGTTGTCCACCTGTCAGAGCATGGCAGGCAGGGGCACCTGGACAGGGCAGGAGTAGAGATTGGAGGAGGACCAGGGCGTGCAGGTGGGGCCTGGAAGGGGGAGTGCGTGGAGGCTGGTCTGGGGGCCCCGCCTATGTCCCGGATCTGACAGTGGGATTCCGGCCCTGTCCTTGGCACACACTGCCCTTCTGAGCCCCTCTGCCCTGCCTCAGCTCCCCGTGGCCGCCTTCCTGTGCTGTCGCCCCACTCCAGGGAGCGCTCAGCCATGGGCCCGCGCCCCTGTCTCCCCAGGACTTCCTCCGCTGTGTGACAGCGGCCCTCATCTACTTCGCCATCTCCATCACTGCCGTGGCCAAGTACCCAGATGGGGCTTCCAAAGCAGCCGGGGTGAGTTGCTCCCCAGCCTCTGGGAATGGGGGGTGCCCCACTCACGTTCACCTCACTCCTAAGTGGGTACCCCTCCTAGCTCCTTGGACATAGTCTGCTTCTGCTGAGGTACCTTGGCCTTTCATCGTGGATCTCAGCAACGCCACTGTCCTCCGGTTGAAGACTGACTCTGCCCAGAATTTGGAAAGGCTGTTGGCCAAACCAAATGAACAGCTCGATTGCCTATCTCATTAACGGGAGGGGGGTCTGTGCCCGCCATTCTGAGCTGCTTATCCAAGCAGATGAAGACAAGCCATGGGGATGGGTCGGCAGCTGCCTGGGGTGGCCTTCCCCTTCTCAGGCTCCCTGCTCCTGCTGACACGTGCCACCCGCCCCGCCCGTCTCCACAGGTGTTTGGCTTCTTTGCCACCATCGTGTTTGCCATTGACTTCTACCTGATCTTTAACGATGTAGCCAAATTCCTCAAACAAGAGGACTCCGCACAGGAGACCACAGCTGACAAGGCAGAAGGTGGGTGGCTACCCTGTGGGTTCCACCAGAGAATCGGGCTCGTCACCTGGGATGGTCACTGCGGGGACCCTGCCCTCCCTTGCGGGCTCTTGGCTAGTTTAAGCCTGGAGTAAGAGCATTTCCTCTCTCCCCGCAGGCAGGAAGTGTGTTCACAGCCTGGTTCTAGTATCTCTTTGTGTGGCATTGATGATAAAACTGCTCCCCTCAGGGGAACACACGGTTCTCTGGGGCTTCGGCCTCTCCAGGAAGGGCATGCTGAGGGCACGCCTGGCACCTCCTCGCCTCACGAGACCACTCCTGGGCACTGTCCACTGGGCTGCAGAGCGGCCACCAGTCCCAGAGTAGCCCCCCGTCTCCAGTCGTGCCTGCCCCCCAGCTTAAAGACCAGCAAGCCAAGCTCTTATCCACAGTACCCAGGCAAATACAGGGCAGCTCAGGCTTGTTTTATCCAAGGATGGGTATTTTTTATATCCAGGGAAAAGTGCCACAGACTTTCTGGCCTCCTCCAGCCATCCTTCAGCTCAGAATGGCTGTTGTGCCATTACCTGACTTAAAAAGAAAGGAAAAGCCTGCAAGCTGGATGGCTGGTTTTTCCATCCGTGACAGCACCCATAGCAACATGTCACATGTTGGGGTGCGTGTGTGCAGCACAAGGGGGCCCTTGAGGGACATGCCCAGAGGGACCAAGCCAGTTTGGAGCTTGTGATCTCTCAGGGCTTCCTCAGCCACAGCTTGGGGCTTTCCTGCCCAGGGAGGCCATCAGAGGAGATAGAGGTCCCTGCCCAGAGGGGCGGGACCTGGAGGGGCAGTGGAGGCTCCAACACAGAAATGCAGGGAAGCCCAGGGGCTGACCTGGGATGGAGGGCCCAAGCTGTTTACCTGCCTGTCCCTCTCCAAACCTCCAAGCAGGCTTTAAATGGACAGACAGATGTCAGCTCCCTGCAAGTGAGTAAATCGGATGTTTGGCTCAGCACAACTCCTCCCCCCAAGCCTGGTGTCCCTGATCCCTCCCACCCTTCTGTTGGCATCTGTTGACCCAAACACCTGCTGAGGCTGCCGTGTGCTGGGCCCTAGGGATGTGCAGATGGGCAGGCTAACTACCTGCCCTCAGGGAGTTGAGGGGGCAGGAATCAGGCCCAGAGACAGTGGTGGTGTACACGCATGGCATGAACAGGGAGCAGGAGGAACCCGAGTTGACGTCAACTACAGCAGCAAAACGAGGGCTCACAGAGGTGGAGATGAAGCAGCTGAGGGAGCGCCCATCCTACCGGCCAGCTCGGAGGCTGTGGAGGCGACCCTAGAGCTGGGTTTTGATAGATATGTAGGAGTGTGCAGGCAAAATAAACGGGGCCGGGGGAGTGAGGACAACAGATTGTAAAGAGCAGGCGCCCCCGTCCAGGTGAGGTGTTTCTGGAACAGGTGGCCATGGCCTGTGAGGATCAGCAGTGACCCAGGGCTGGCAGAGACAAGGGGGGCTTTTGCGGGGCTTCTTTCCACTGAGGGCCTGCTGTCCCCAGGCAGGTGACATTGAAACTCCTGGGGCAGGGGAGACTGAAATGGCTAAAAACAAGCTCCCTGCTTTTCCACTATGTTTTAGTTTCTCAGACAACAGCCAGACCCACTGCAGGCTGGGGGGCGGGGCAGATAGACAAGCCTGCCACCTGCAGGGAGAACAGCCAGGCAGATTTGGGAGGGCCTGGCGCCCCAGAGGAAGGGGCATCTGGGTTCCCCGCTTCCCTTCTGCTGCAGCCTAGAGGGTCCCAGGCACTCATAGTCCCCACACCAAGCGGACACCACCATCAGCTGTCGTGTCCTGAGCCCAGGGTTCCAGCTGACAGTGCCTCCCCGGAGTCGGCTCTTAGGTACCACTGGCCCCAGAGCTCTTGCCAAGCGTCCTCTCTGCTTTCCTTTCAGAAGAGAATTCCGACTCTGACTCCGACTGAAGACCTGCCCTGCCCTGGCACCTGAGCCACGCAGGCCTCCGCTCCCGCACTTTTTGACCAGGCCGGCCAGAGTGTGGCCAGGGAAGCCTGTGGGGAGGGAGGCTGTGATTTCTCTAGCAGCAGTGGGAGCTGCTGATGGAGCAGGCCTCCTTACAGCCCCAAGCAATATTCCTGAGCCCCCTTATACACAATGGCAACCCTTGGCTTAGCACTGTCCAGCCTCTCTGCTGTGAGGGCATTGTGAATATTCCGCCCCTTCTCATTTCTGCCCCAGGACCTTAAGCCCCTTAACCTCTCTGCCAAAAATAAGCACGGGGGACAGAGCAGATGGAGCCTTGTTACCCCATCACAGGGGGCCCTTCATGCCGTGGTGAGTGTCGGGGAGAGAAGCAAGATAAAGACTTCCACAGGGCCAAGCCCTGGGCCCTGGTGGTTTCCTTCTGTGGCTGGGGCCCCTGCTCATGCCGGGCACTTTGTCAATAATGATCCTTCCAAAAATTCTTTTGTTCAAGGAGCACCAGTTCCCTCTTGATTCTTGAAGCAGGGAGAAAACTAGCCTTTACCCTGTGACCTAGGAGAGAGTAGGTCCCATTGCCCACCTCACACTTTTGGAGACCAGGACCATGACTTCAGGTGACCTGCCTATTCTGGGTGTATGACTGTTTCAAAGCAAAGCTCGTAGACTAGCTTACCAGGTCCAAAAGATGAGGGCTCCAAGTAACAAGTGGCAGCGACAGCGCGCGGGGCAGCTGGGCAGGCCCAGCCCAACTCTCTCTTTCCTGGGGCCGTCAGCAGGTGAGCGGCTCCCAGGCCCTCAGGACAATGTACTTCTGGACACCTGACCCACATGAGGGGTGAGACGTGCCTTCTGTGTTCACCTAAGGACCTTATGCTGTGCATATATCTTCAATAGGATTTTGTTACTTTATGTATTTTTTTTTTTAACACAAAAGCCGCTTCTTCAGTGGCATTTCCTGTGACCCAAGAGACCTTGTGAATGAGCCAGAGTTCTGGACCCATGATTTGGGCATTTGTAGTCTTTTCTTCTTCTCTTGCATGTGAATCTCCTATCCTGAAAAAAGCCATCATGGATTAAACCAGACTGACTTCCTGCTTGGAGTGTGTGTGTTTGATAAAAACCTTACACACCAGAGCAACGCTGTCAGGTGAGAGGCATCAGCACGGAGTGGTCCCACGCCCCACGTGGATCCTGCATCTGCAGGTTACAGCAGCGATGCCCGCGCACTTGCTCCCCGCCAGGCATCTTCGTGTGGGCTCTTTACTCCTCACATGATCCTCTTGTAGTCAGGAATCTGACGGGAAGGTTCGGTGACTTGCTCAGGTCTCCACGAGAGGCCTGGGGTCTCAGCTTCTCACATCAAGCTAACAATCCCACAGTGAGTCAGTGTCTTGGCCCAGGTGATGGGAAAGATCAAGGCACTCTGCCCCAGCTTTTCGCACAATATGTAATGTGTTCTGAAAACACGTATGAAAGTAGAACCTGCAAGAGCCGACGGGCTGCTGGGAGTGGCTCCACCTTGCCAGCCCTGGCCAAGCCACGGGTCAACAGCAATACCGAAGTGTCCTCACCCCCACTGTGGCTGTTTGGCCCCCAGCTCACAAGCCTGTTTCAGGATCCGGGCCACAGCCTTTAAGGGGCGGGAGCAAGGCAGAGTGAAGAAAGAGACAATACCGTTTTTACACGTCCGTTTATTAAACAAGAACTCCTTCATGACAATTCAATATTTATTAGCGATTAGTGTTGAGAAAATTATTTCCCTCTACATACAAAAATACAGATTTGAACACTATGAAAACAATCAGGACAAGTACCGTGAAAAAATTGGTCCTTCAGAAGAAATAAAAGGGGAAAACTGAGGGCAGTGTGAGGCTTTGTAGGCTGTCAGGAATAAACCAACAGGAGCGAAGGCTCTGGGGCCCCCAAACCACTCTGAATGGATGGTCAAATCTGGGCTGGTGGGAGCTGAGTGGTGCCCACACCAGCCTCAGAAGCCAGGACGGGAGCTCAGACTGACCAATAGCATAAACAAGTTCGCTGAACACACATCACCTCAGCTCACCCCACAGCTGCATCTACACTGTTAAAGGAAATAGACTTTTAAGAAGCAAAGTGTAGTAGTTATTAAATTAACGTTGCCCCTCCCCCAAGTACCACTGGGCCAAGTACCAGAGTAGTCACATGGGAATTATCAGCCATCTGACTCATCTTCCTTTGTTAGAAAATAATTCTGTCTGACCCTTCAAAGCAGAAAAAAAATTTTTTTTTTAAATGTTTCAATAAATCCATTCCTTCGTTTTAAATGGACTCAGCTAGTTTCCTCAAGATTTCTCTTGACCAGACATAACTCAGTCTTGCAGGGGCGGGAAAGCAAAAGGTCATCTGTGTCTTCACCAAGCTCATCACAGCACGGAACCTAGTATGTTTGGGCCGGAAACCAGAAAGGGCCGTCCAACCTATCCAGGGCATCCACGAACCAGAGATCCGAGTGGAAGATGAACCCGAGACCAGCAGAGTCCCCACTCCCACTCCTGCCCCAGGACGTCTCACACGGGCAGAGGCAAGCTGGTGGCCACAGAGGAGGATGGCCTGAGCGAATCTGGAAGACAGGCAGCAACCGGGAAAGGGCTTGTCACCGTTTCAGACCCAAAGAAGGGAAGTCAGAGCACCGAGAATGTTCTGTTCTTATGGAACCACTTTCCTCTTACCATCTGGGGTGAGCAGTGGCTGTTCAGAAGTAGCAAGTGGGTAAAAAAATGCCAAATACAGTTATACTGATTAATTACTATTTCACAGAAATATACTCTTACTCTCAGACTGTTTAAGTAAGCGGAAACGAGGTGTGGGGAGAAAGCAGCAGAGAAGAGACAAGGGAAAGCTGAGGGGTTGGATTTCTTTTTTTCTTTTTAAAAATACATAATGAAGTTTTAAAGGGAAAACGACCAAACCTCAAAACTAGCATTGCTGAAAGCAATATTAAAAGGACACAATCTAAAATCATGCTACAAAAATAGTGTTATCTTGTTGAACCAAATGTGCATCTTTTTCAATTCCATGATTGACGGGAGTGTTTATGTGACTGACACAGAAGGCACCAAGGTGAAGTGATTATTATTTGTCTTAGAATATCCAAAGACACAACTACCTACTTTGGGAAAAGGAAAAAGTACAGTCATACTTGTAATAAATAGCTAACTGTCTTTGCCATGGGTTCCTAAACCCTTACAAATTTCAACATATACAAACAGTTTCACCCCCTAGCGTTCTCTTATTGCTTAGGAGAAGCATTGGTTTTATCCACGTACGTCAGTTTCATCATGAGGCAGGGTTTGAAAACTCGTTTTTAAACAGGTTACGGAGTGACAGAGCTGGGAGCGGGTGAGGCCTTGGGCCTGGGCCAGTCCTAGGGGGATGAGGGCGGTGCGCAGGCGTCCCACCCTTGCGCTCCCCCAGGAGGCCTTGGACCAGTCAGTGTTCCCTCCAAGCCCCGAGTAGCTGCCTTCCTCACATCTGCAGAGAGGAGAGCAAAGTCCTGAAACTTGGGAAATCGATTCTGGAAAAGGCAGGAAAGCAAAACGGGCCGCAGAGGGAAGCAGCCAGACGCGGCCCTGCCTGCCTGGGCACCAGGCCCCCACGCTGTCCTCGCTTCCTGACCGTTCCTTCGGGTGGCTGTCTTGATACAAGGGGCGCTTCCTACGGGGTTTCAGCAGCATCCTCCCAAGATGACTCAAACTGGATAGTTTCAGATTATAACTGAATCCCGTACAAACCCTCGTCAAATCAATTGTGTCACGCATTCTCTCTTCTGAGGCGCAATGGTGAAAAGAAACTTCGGGCCTCACCCTAATCCTGCCAGCAAAGCTGATTAAGGTCATTTGAGACAAGGTCCTACTCTAAATGAAAGTTCTGATGTAGCTCACTAGAGTCCAGGCTATTAACCCCTTCTTGAAGGCTCTCGGCCCTGTGTAGAATGCATTCCAAAGGAGACACGACACGCCAGGATGTCCAGATAGCAAGTCACCCAGACTGAAGTCTTGGAATAAAAACTATAGACAACAAACTAACCCTGTGAAAAAGACACATGATTCAAGGATCCATAAACGAAACTTTAGGCAAATTGCCACTGATTTAGACTCAGCGGGCTGGTGGGTAATTTTTTTTTAATGTTTATAGAATAATAAAAACAAGAAAGGAAAAAATAAATCCCTAAGGCTGAGAAATTACATCCAAATGAAATGAGAATATAATCTAAACCAAAAAAGGGAGTTTCAAGCCTATAAGTACATAAATGCCATTTACTGGTATGAAGAAAAGCTAAACAAACATTAAACTTTGAGAAAAAAAATTCTTCTAGATCTAACAGATATTGAGGGCAGAAATGGTTTCTAAATAAAAGAAATGTAAAGAGCCACAAAGATTTCCAATTACCTTCTCAACCAGACAGTTACGATTTCAGCTATATCTGCTGAGGGGAGAAGAAATGAAGATTTTACAAAGAGCCAGGAACGTTTACACGGCTGGAGGCAGGCGGTGTCGGGTCTGCGTCCTCTCTGAGGGGGCCCCCAGATCAGAATCTGAGTCACCTGTCCACACCTGTGAGTTCCCAAACACACAAAGAGCCCAGCAGTGCCCAGGCACGCTGGTCCCCACATTCGGCTCTCACTCTCAAGTGGGTTCCGGAATACAAGACCTCGCTTTTCCAAAGAGGACAGGAGGTAGTTAACCAAGCACAGCCGGGGTGGGTAACCATGCCCAGTGCTCTCGACAGGTCCTCAGCAGATGGTCTGGGCCTGCTCCCCGCTCCTCTCACCTCCCAGACCCGCCCCTGCTCCCTCCTCATCAGCTGTCACTGAGCTGGTCCTGGGAGTGGGTGCTGATGAAGAGAGCCCCTGGGTTCTGCACACTTCACCAGGAGCCAGAAACATGTCTGGAGACCTCACTCACTAATGGCAGTCACTAGAGCAGGAAGCCATTTTTTACGTGGTTGGGACAGTCAATTTAGAAGCAGCCCTCAGCTGAGTTGTTTTCGCCTTTTGCTATCTGCTTAGTGTCATGTTTTCCTGTAAACCACACGTGCAGAAAATGACTATCAGGCCTTGGCACAAAGACTTCATGGTTGCTTTGTCTGGAACATGGGTGGCACACCAGGACCCACTTATATCGCCACTGCCTCCCAGAATCACTAAAGTGGCCACGTGTTGTCTCCACACTCTGTTAGGGCAGATTCTAAGAACAGCCCACTGAATATCCTGCAGAGCCCGAGATTAGGGACTTGGTCCACCTCTTAAACACAGGGAGAAGCGAGGGGTTCCTTCCCAAACAGCACAGGTGAGTCTATGAGAAAAGGTGAGCTTGGGCCACACACACATGACATATGGAGGGAGTATTCAAGGGTCATTTGCTGCAAGCAGGAATTCACATACATGTGCAGACCAGAGTTAGTGCTTTATCTCCTCAGAGGCCGCCTGTGGCTCAACCCAAGACTGAGTCACTCCGAAAGCCTCAAAGAAAGACGAAAGAAACTGCAAACTTTAAAAGATTAGGAATGTTTTCAACTGAGTCACAAAGCTCTCTCAGGAAGCCTCTGACATGGGGTGGGGTCAGACGCACTCCATGGCTGCCCACAGGAAGGAGCCTTTAGCCAAGGGACGGTGATGGTGCCCAAAGGGTAGGGGGTGACATCCACCTCCCAGAGCCGAGCCCCAGAACCAGACTGGGTCCCCGCTTCCCTGCAGCCAGCCTGGGCTCCGTCCACGTTGGCACTTTGGTTCAAGCTGCCAAGGAAGACATGGATATTGGGACTGGGCAGGCGTCAACATTCTTGCCTTTCTGTGGGCAAAGGTAGTCTCTCTTGAATGACTTGCTGCAGAGTGAAAATCTGTTTCCTTTACTACAAATAGAACTTCTGCTGTGAGGTTTTAATTTGTAACTGCCTGTGCCTTCCCTGGCTTTATATAGAGCTGACGAGTATCTTTAGGCTCTCGTGACTGGAATCTCTCTGTATGAAAGGGGTAAGGCGCCCCATCCCCCTGCCATGTCTTCGGCAACGTGAAGGGAGGGTAAAGGAGAATCAGAGAAAAGAAAAAATACCACATCAACTGGATCGATTCCAGGATAAACTGTCTCTGAAGACGTCAGTGTTTGCATCCATCTAAAACCACCAGAGGTTCCACCAAATGCTTGAGAGTTTCAACCATCCAGTCTCCAGGAACAAATTCAAAAGTATACAAGCTGGGCATCAACTGTGAATGCCAATATCATCCCACCAGAAAATTAAAAAACACTAAGATTGCCTCAGTCTTAAAAATTCCCCAAACCAAACTGACACTGGTCCATATTACAACTATTAAATGCAAAAATAAGCTTATTTCAATTTGCAAAAAAAAAAAAAAAAGCCCTTTTAAGCCTCCGCAAATCTAGATTGTCTTGTTCATACACAGAAACAACATAAAGAAAATGCGAGTGTCTTTCCATTCACACTAGACAACCATATTCCTTCCTTCCTTCTCACCACGTGACAAGACTTATGACTCTACAGTACGCCAGTCAGCATATCTGGTCACTTTCGGCTATACTGGGAGCTAATTAAATATAAAGAAATATATTTACAAAAACCATGGGAGAGCCTCATGGCACAAAGGACATTAAATAGTTACAGGGACATAAATAATTCCAAGATTCTAACACTAAGATGTAAATTAATTCCTAAGTGGCCTATGGCACAAGGTGTCATCACTTTTTATCATGTCAGCATGTACAACTTCAATGGGCTTCAGAACCGTTCCTTGGAGCTGACAACACATCCTCAGGATACCAACAGACTCCTCTGAGCCAGATGATAACCGGTTTTATTGAAGTGACTTGGAAAAACTTGGGCAACAACCCTCGCCTGAAGAGTCTTCTTTTTTCCAATCTCACTTCAAAGGCAGCTTTTTATTGAGGCCAAGTAATATGAATCCCAGAAGATTTCTGATAAAGTTCAGGGTGGTCCTTCCAAGTGGGCCCCATTTGATGCAAGACTGAGTCTTTGTAACCCTGTTTTTAAATGGAATTCTCAGAGGGCAATAAGCCCCATTTTGACAAAGCATATACACTCTACAAATGCAAAATAAATATATAAAATGAAAAGATAAAATCCAGATGTCATAATCTCCTCAAAAGTCACTACACATAATAGGTATGAGGTTTGTGAAGCCTGGTTTGTACTGCCTCACAACATCCATGGGAAGAGGGCTCAGTCAGACCGCCGTGACCAGGCCTGGCTGCCCTAGGTGGGGACAGTGGGAGGTCAGTTACCCCCAGACAAGCTGGGTCTCTGACCAGACCAGGGGCGTGAACAGGTGGCCTGGGTCATGGCCCCAGAAAGGAACTTCAGCAGAACTTGAGTTGTATAGGATGTTCGGTTCAGGGAGCCCTAACCCCGACCCTTCAGAGATGGCCAGTACCATTTCCTGTGGCGTCCCCAGCTAAGCAGTGCTACCTGATGAAGCCACCCGTGCAGGAAATCGCACGCCGCTCCGCTCTGCAGAAGGCAATGCCAGCCTGTGCAGGGCTGGACATTTCTCACACAAGCTCTGCTCCCCGAGACCCCCTCTCTCATGACACTGCCCGCTGCTGAAGCTGTAAGCGCTCACTAGCACAAGATCCTGGGACTCTCCTCATTAATGGAAAATCTTCCCACCAGCAGTGAGCATTCTTTTCCTTGGTGAGGGCGAAACACAAAATATTGGAGCTAGAGTGAGGTTTGTAAACATTAAGGACAGTTCAAAGAGTGAAAACCCGACATGTAAAAACAAATTTTCCGTAAGAGAAACAATTAGTCTCCAACAGAAAAAAACAAAAAACTACAGCATTGCAGGGGCCTGTGTAACTTAGACACCACAATAATCTTCACTTTATCGAGAATTCATACAAAACCTTACGGAACTAGAATGTTCCCCAACAGCCTCCAAGATCGACGTTCATAGTTATGACCCTGAGGTACAGGGTCGTCACCCTCCGAAACATCAGTGAAAGGGGGTGTCATGGTGCAGATTCAAGTAGTTTTCAAATCCTAGATGGAGCCACTCAGAATTCACTCTAGAACTCTTCTCAGGCATTTGAAAATCAGCACATACCCTTGAGACAGAGGCGTGTCCCCACCTGTGGTCCGTGAGGCCAGCAAACGGGCAAGGGTCCGGGCTGGTGGGACAGACTGTATTTCTCCTGTGGCTTTTATCTGGGAAGGTAAGATGACAGAAAATCTGCAGTCCAGCCTCGGCATATTCAGGGAAGGTAGGAAACTGGAAAACAAGATGGTCCTCGTATTCTTGGAGGAGCCTCTGGGATTCAGGAAGATGATTCCAGGGACATCTCAGCAGGGTAGGAAACAGATGGTGACCTCCTGATGCGCAGCAGTGCCCTGGAGCCCAGCCGTGCCCTGGAGCCCAGCCAAGAGAGTGCCAGCCTCCCCCAGAGCCAGCAAAGCACCCAGCGGGCACACCTGCCGCCGAGACCCTTGGTGTCAGCTGGCTGTCCATGCTTGTGCTGGGGTCCAGATGCCCCCAGGCATGGAAAACAATGGGGAGAGGGGCATCCTGGCAGCGAGACTAAAGCACATTCAGGGCCTCCATGGGGGTAGCCCAGAAAGCACTGCTGACCCACCACTCCAACCATAAGGTTTCACTCCTTGATACTTGTTTTTTCCCCTCCAACAGCCCCCATTTAATCCAGAGTCCTGACTCATCACAAATACATATGAGGGGGTGGCTCAGAGTCAGCCGTGAAGCCTGTGCTCAGGAACAGTGAAGTGGACACGGTGGCCCGCGAGGACAGTGGCTCCCTCGGCCACCATGCCAGAGGATGGGGGAGGCAGGCCCCTTCCACCGCCTCTGTGTGAAAGGCTGGGCACGGGGTCCCTCGCCTCCTGCACCCACCATCAGGGCTGCCATGAAAACCCTTGCCCAGAATGAACTGTTACCAAGGAGGACAAAATTCAACTTAGTCACATGATAATCTGATGTGATGAGGGAAAGAAAAACTTGATTGAAAGTACGGGCAGGAGGACCAGAGGGGAGAAGACTCAGTGCGCCCTCACGTGTCCAGGCGCTGGATCTCAGGCCGGCTGTCCACGTCTCTGGACTCAGTACGGGCGCGGATGTAGTCGTTGGCACTCTGCTGCCGGAGGCTGACCCTCCACTTCTGCACGGCCAGGAACGTGTTCACCGCGTAGGCCGCTGTTGCCAAGAAGCCGAATATCTACAAGACACAAGCCAGGTTAGTCCACAGGGCCCCTGGGCACTTCCAGTGAGCGAGGTACATTAGCCTCTCCTGGCTATAACCCCAACACCCAGACCCCACTACACGTCCAGCTGTCAAGACCCTGGCCAAGTTCATAGGCATGTGACCCACAAAAAGGCAGCCTTAGGACTCTTTTGAAGTATTCTGGATCTACAAGGAAAAAGAGATCACAGAAGGGCCTCTTTTACAGACCTTCATGACACTGGTCCCTGGGAGAAATACCATGTAGACAAAACACCATATAGATGAAAAATCAGGGTCTCAAGTGTGACCCCAAATCAAGCCACAAGGCCCAGCATTCCATATCTTAGCCCCCTAGCCCCACTGCCTCTCATGTGGGCAGCTCTGGTGGGCAGCTTGAGAGTGAGAAGTGGTGGTGTTTTAATGAATAGCTAACAACCGATGAACCTATTGAGTGATACCTTGGAGAGCTCATAGTTTAGTATTCTCAATAAACCTTAAATCCTCTCAGTTATAAAAGTGCTGCATATTCTTTGTAAATACCGAACAATGAAGAAAGGCAGCGCACAGAGAGAGACAGTCTCACCTTACCTGGTCCCATCCTCCGCCCCGCCCCCCACTGTGCTGCCTGCCATGTGGTGTCCAGACTGCATCTTCTTCATGAACACCCCACACTGGCAGGCAGGGCCCTTAAAAGCAACAGACCTTTCAGACATCCAGGGCTCCGCTGGACAGAGACTGAAGCAGAGGTGCTCAAGCCAGAGTGTGCATCTGAGAGCTTGTTAAAACACACTGCCAAGTCGGCAGCTCCGGGGAAGGCTGAGAACGCCATCTCCAACAAACTCCCGGGTGATGCTGCCATTCCAGGGGCCACACTTTAAGAACCACAGCACTGAAGGGACCGGGGCCTCCGCTGGCCCAGTGACGACATTAGCAAAGGAGAAGCTGAAGGAGAAGCAATAGGACACAAGCCCAGGGGACAGAGCAGCAAGGCACAGAAAGTGTATGAACCAGCCTTGTTTTGACCTTTTGAGTTCACTTACCACGGCAGCAATTTCTGCTCCGGTTTTGTGGTTTAAAGCAGCCAGTACGATCGAAGCAATAAAGAAAAAGAAAGTGCTGAGTCCAGTGTTGACCAAATCCTAAAGAATAAGATAAAGTCACTTGAAAAGGATCATTGCAGGTTTTATCTGAAAAAACCACTGAAGAACTTTTGACACAAAAAGCACAATCCCCAGCCTCTCTGATGGCTCCTTGTTTTTGTTTCGGTGGCCCAGGGGTATTGATCACACAGATGAAGGCAAAGCAGATGCTATTAATCCTATTTAATTAAATAGTTAATGATGCTGCTTGATAAACCACCACAGAAAAATCCACATTTTAACCAAACACATCATGTTACCATTTCTTTCTTCTTTTTTGACCTTGCCTCAAGGCATGTGGGATCATTTTCCCTGACAAGGTATTGAACCCACGCCCCCTGCAGAGGAAGCTCAGAGCCTTAACCACTGGACCACCAAGGAAGTCACCATGTTAAATGATCATTTCTTAATGACCTATTATAGAAACCAAACTGCTAACCCACAAGGACACACTCACTAATTACCAGGTAGAGTTCTATTGTCTTCTTTTCAAAACACATTCAAATCCTCTTATGGACAAGAATAGACTTAAACTGGTGAAACCCCTTTATGCATTTGTGACATATAAAGAGTGAGAACACTCTTTTGATGGAGAACACACTTAGCCAGGCCGCACACTTCTCTTCCTCGTGCATGGTCTTTCAAGTCTCCATGATGCTAAAGCCTAGAGGATTTTCCCCTAAGCTCCTTGCAAAGCAAATCAGGTTACAAATCCAACGCTTCAAAGATTTAGCTCCTGTCTTGCTTGTCTAGGGGAATACAGCACAGTGATTCATATAAACACCCGGACGAGGGTCCTAACCACCCACAACTGTGGACAGGTCCCTTTGCCTCTCGTGTCATATGTGGGCACAGCCCCCCACCCCTCCGGAGTGGTTTCAAGGACTGGGTGGAACAGCGTACATGAAAAGCCATGCATGTGCCTAGCCCACACTTAGGGTTCCCTGTACGTTTATTGTTACTGCTGATATTTCCACTTGTGCATTAGGCCCCCACAGCCTGGGTCATACCAAAGCACCTGTATGCTCTCTACAGGGAAAGAGAAACCAGGAAAAACCCTACACTGCTTAGGTGCCAGCTCGACTGTATCATCAACACCAGGTGGGTCCTGCCGGCTGGCCTGGCTCTGGGGGCCATCTCCTCCTTAAAGATGGCAACATTCACCTCCTAACAGCTGAGCCCTGCAGCAGCTCCTGCCACACTCCTGGCCAGCGCCTCTGCCCCTGCTCATGGACAGCAGCGAAGTACAACTACAAACTCTACCCAGAGAGGTCTACCAGCAGGGCAGCTTTCAGTGGTGACCCGCATGAAGCCAGGACAAATGTTTCACAAAGTTAAACCTGGACGTGTTCAGTTACACCCAACTCTGGGTAAGCAGCTGCAGGAATAAAGACAACTATAGTTTCTAAACCAAAGGCTACTCAGAAATAGGAGGAAATGTTTTATGATAAGATGCTGAGATTTTGAAGAGGGTCATGTGTCGACAGCTATACCACCCTGAACATGCCCAGTCTCCTCTGAAGACGTGCATGTTACTTGTCTATGAATTCCACATTTGGAAATCCTCTTAAATAGCATACTTTTAAAATCATCTTAAATAGCATACTAGTTGCAAAAAGGCCTAAGCATAAGGATGTTCATCATGTTATTTAAAATAGCAAAAAACTGAAGATAAAATACTTAAGAATCAAAGACTTGTTAAGTAAAATGGTATTTCCAATTGGAACAGTATGCAGTCATTAAAACTAATGATATAGTTATATTTAACATGGAAGACACTCAAGATAGTTCAAATGGGAAAGCTTGACTTTACTGGTTCCATTTTTTGGCATTCACATATCACAATATACATCTACCTGTGAAAGACAGTCTAGGGAATTCTAGAGTATTACACCCCTATATTAAGTGGTTACCCCTGCACGGCTGCTATCACAGATGATTTTAATAACAGCTTTATTGAGATATAATTCACCACAATTTAATTTTAGAACATTTTTAGCACTTCCAAAACAAACCTCATACTCATTAGCAGTTAATTCTTCATCCCTTCCCTTAATCCTAGACAACTACCAATTAGTTTTCTGTCTTTAAGGATTTGCCTATCCTGGACATTTCATATAAATAAGAAACTTCTTTAAAAGAAAAAAGTCCAGGGACTTCCCTGGTGGTCCAGTGGTTAACAAGCCATCTCCCAATGCAGGGGATTTGGGTTCAATCCTTGGTGTAGGAACTAACATCCCATATGCTGTGGGGCAACTAAGCCCCATGTGCCACAACTGCCAAGCCTGTGCCACAACTAGAGGAAGTCCTCACACTGCCACGAAGGCCCAGTGCAACCAAATTTAAAAAAAAAAATCCAACTTTCAGCTGCGCCTGAAAAGTTGTTCTTAAAAGTCCTGTGAAGTAACACAACTGGCTGGGACTCAGTAGGAAAGCAACCTCTGGGTCTCATGGACCGCCGGCCCATCTCCTCACTTGCCCATTTCCATCACGTACCCAGCCCCACAGGGCCCTGAGTCCCAGAGAGTGGGCCACCCTACAATGCGCCCCACCCCTCCATACTCTGTGCCCAGCAAGCACCTATTCATCCCTTGAGGCTCAACTGGAATCTGGCATTTCCTCTGAACCTCCCCAATTGACCTGCTCCAGGCCCCCTCCCCTGAGGAATCCACTGTGTTCTCCCAGACCTCACACAAAACTGCATCCCACACAGCACACAGAAGAGCAGCTAACATCTACCCTGTGCTTGCTTTCAGTTCCCAAAGCCTGGCCCCAGACAGGTGTTCACCACCACTGCTTAATAACCACAGGGCTCTGTGACTGGCTGAAGTCAGATCTACACATGAATGAGAGAGGAGGTTTACAGCCATTCAGCCCATACTGTGCCTTGACGGCCCCAGTACCATGAGATTGACCATAGTACTGATGACAGAGTGATAGAGACAGAGGAAAGGGACAGGGTAGGTCATTAAACAGCTGATCCCACTAAGGGATTGTAAGTAAAAAAAAATATGGGAGACCCCTGTAAGTTATGGAAAGGTGACATTTCAAAGTAAAGACCCTCATTGTACTGAGACCTGAAATAACATTTCCACAGTGCCATGACCATCTTGGCTTAATTAGGTAGGGACAAAAAAACTCCCTCACTCAACCTGGAGGAAGAGCTGATGATGGAGGCATGACATCTACTAAAAAAAAAAAAAAAAGAGGAAAAAGAAGTGGTCTTTTTCCCCTCTCCACTTTTTCTTTGATTATAAAACTGTAGCCCTCTCACTCAGCTGCTTATAAGCCTCACAAGCATCCTGTTCTAATAAATCACTTCTTATCTATCACTTTGGACATAAAGGACGGGAGCTCCTCTGTGGAATGGTTTAGTCACTAAGTTGTGTCCAACTCCTGCGAACCCATGGAGCCCTCTGTCCATGGGATTCTCCAGCCAATAATACTGGAGTGGGTTGCCATTTCCTTCTCCAAGGGATCTTCTCAACCCAGGGATCGAACCCAGGTCTCCTGCACTGCAGGCAGATTGATTACCTTCTGAGCTACCAGTGAACCCCCTTTGGAGTCCAGTGAATTATGGTTTCAGGGGCAACTACCATCTATAGAGAGCCTACTGTGCCAACCATACAACTCCCAGTGTCTCACTGAGTCCTAACCTAATTAGGATCCAAGACACCTCTAATAAAGGGCCTTGAGGAAGCTGAGTTCTAGAAAAGATGAGTTTGGCATAATGAAAAATATATATTTGGTCTTTGTCCCAGATTCCTCAACATTTCCTGAGTGCCCTTAGTTGCCCTTTAACCTGTGCGGTCTGCATGAACTCCAGGAGTTAGTGTCAGAACTAAACTGAATCGCTGAATACCGAAGAGAATCCCCATGGACAGAGGAGCCTGGTGGGCTACTGTCCATGGGGTCGAAAGAGTCAGACACAACTGAGCGACTAAGCACAGCACAGTTGGTCTTAGAGAATCACTCAGTGTGGAAAAAGTACACAGATTTGGTGTAGGGGGAGAAAAAAACAACTATATATTTGGTGTCAAAAGTGGTGTCAGAAAACACCACACAATGAGTCACAGCAAAGCCTCAGGACTCTGCAGGTGGCCCCTCTGGGTGACTCCAGACTGCTCTCAACTCACCATAGCACCCAGCCTGGGTTCTCAGGTCAGGAAACACCTGTCCTGACCTGAGGACAGCAGAGGCCACAAAGGCCATCAAAGAAGGAACACAAAGAGGAAGAAGAAAAACAGACCATGGTATCATCAGAGGCAAGAGGAGAGGGTAGGCCAGGAGAGAGACTGAGGGCATACTCCAGGGCTGAAATGATTGGTTGGGGGGGCGGCAGGACTGGGAAGTAAGCACAGGATCCAGGAGCACAGTGATCCCCCAGTGATCCCGACCAGAGGATTTTCAAGGACGGAGTGTCGGGGGAGTGGATGGTGGAGGGGAAAAAGTAGTCCCTATGTTTGGAAGAGACACATGGGAGGCTTGTAGGGTGTTGACACTGTCCTAACTCTTGACCCAGGGGTCTGGCTACATAGTCTTTATCATTCTTCACTAAACTGTACTTTGACTTCTACAGATTTCTCTGAATATGCTGTATTTGACAATAAAAGCTGAGAAAAGAGAGATCAGGAAGTAGGAAAGTAGAGCAGACATGTGCAGACCTCCCTCCTCTACAAAGTTTGACTGAGCTTCCAGGGCTGGAGGGCTCTGACTGCCAGCTACGGGGAGTGGGAGACCCCGGTGGTCAGTGGTAGGGAGACCCTGGTGGTCAATCAGTGGTAGGAAAAGGATGAAAGGATGGAGGGACAGGGTGGGAGAGGCGGCCAGGGGCACCACCTAGTCATCTGCCCTAGCCAACACCATCCTAAAGAAAAGAGGGATGTTAACTTTCCAGCAAAAAAGATACATTTTGATACAACCCCAAACACGTGGTCACCAACCAGTGGAAAGACTTTCACCATTAAAATAGAAAAACTAAGTATTTAAGAAAGCTTGCCAAATAGGTATTTCTGGAGATAAAGGCCTGAACGAATTAATTAGAACCTGAAGTTTTTTTTGTTGTTATGGTGATCTGGGGTCAGGGGTCCTTTTAAAATTAACTGTTTATTTATTTATTTATTTATTATTTTGGCCACACCACACAGCTTGTGGGATCTTAGTTCCTCAACCAGGGATTGAATCCGGGCCCACGGCAGTGAAAGTGCAGAGTCCTACCCAGTGGACTGCCAGGGAATTCCTGGCGATTCTTTCTTTAAAAAAAAAATGGAAGTATAGTTGATTTACAATATTAGTTTCAGGTGTACAGCAGAGTGATTCAGTATTTTTGCAGATTCCACTCCCTTAGAAGTTATTGTCGGAGAAGGCAATGGCACCCCACTCCAGTACTCTTGCCTGGAAAATCCCATGGATAGAGGAGCCTGGTGGGCTACAGTCCATGGGGTCGCTGGGAGTCGGACATGACTGAGCGACTTCACTTTCACTTTTCACTTTCATGCAATGGAGAAGGAAATGGCAACCCACTCCAGTGTTCTTGCCTGGAGAATCTCAGGGACAGGGGAGCCTGATGGGCTGCCGTCTATGGGGTCGCACAGAGTCGGACACGACTGAAGCGACTTAGCAGTAGCAGCAGCAGAAGTTATTGTAAGAAAATGGCTATAACTGCCTATATTATACAATACAGTGAGGTATGAAGTCTTCTAACAAATTTATGGCTGTCAAATAAGTAGGTAAGACAGAATTCAGGGTGTGAAGTCAAAGCTGGTGAAGTCTATAGGAGAATGACGTGGCTGACAGACACCAATGGCCTCTGACTCACAGTAAAGTTACTATTTCTCACACTGGCAGCAGCACCCTCTGGTTTGGAGCCTTTGTACACACTTGTCTCATTTCATTCTTAAAACAACCCTGCAAGAAAAACGCTATCATCTCCACTTGGGGGCTCTAAGTGTCTTGCCCAGGGTCATATACAGCTCTTAAGAGCCACCTCGGACTTGAATACAGACAGGGTGGCCTGACTCAAAGCCCCTGGGTCTTAACCATCTTAGTAGCTGCTTCTTTGTCAAACAGGATCTCTGGCGTGGTTTTATTCACAGCCCAGCCCAGCGCCTCCCTCAAAGGTATTTATTTTGGCCTTAGACACTCTAGCGGAGTGTCTAAGAAGGCAATGGCAACCTACTCCAGTACTCTGCCTAGAAAATGCCATGGGTGGAGGAACCTGGTGGGCTGCAGTCCATGGGGTCGCTAAGAGTCGGACACGACTGAACGACTTCAGTTTCACTTTTCACTTGCAGGCATTGGAGAAGGAAATGGCAACCCACTCCAGTGTTCCTTGCCTGGAGAATCCCAGTGACGGGGGAGCCTGGTGGGCTGCCGTCTATGGGGTAGCACAGAGTCAGACACGACTGAAGCAACTTAGCAGCAGCAGCAGCAGTAGACACTCTAGGGGTCTGGGTTTCCAATGTACCTTGCCCCATGACGATGACCTTGCCCCCATGGAGCCTGCATGCTGTTTGGGGGAGGTTTGTGAGGTACTCTTGCACTGCCTGTTCATTACAGTCAATTTAGATCACAACACTGGAAGCATTTTCTTTAACATAGACTTTATCTTAAAAAGAGCTGAGACACTAAAACCTGTCACCACAAACTGTGATGAAATGCCTCCAGTAAATCTTGAGGTTTTAGAGCTTATTTCTTCCTTTTCAATGTCAGGATGAAACCAACTTTTCAATGGACAACTTCTAGCCCAGTTCTCCTTTTATTTTTCTTCCTAAAAGGGTCTGAACGACGCAGGCGGCACTCTGTCAGGAAGATGGTCACCTCTTGGCTCCCTGCTGGAACACCATGGGAGTGGCCCCACCAGGCAAGGTGGCCAGCCAGGCTGCCTCCTCCCGGTTCCAGCGCTCCAGGCCACGCTCTCCAGTGCTGCGAGCACCAGCGCCGCTGGCAGCAGAGGAGCCCACGTGAGCGCAAGCGGGCTCAGAGCCCCTCCCCCACAACCGGAGGCCCTGATAGGGCCTGCTGTGTCTCCCGAACTGGCTGTCTTTGAGTTCCTGCACGTGCTTATTTGCAAAGAAATATCAAGAAAACAAAGTGTTGTTAAGTTCACTTTTCCGCTTGGCACAGCAGGGACAAGTAACACAAGTCCAGGAAAGGGGGCCTGGGAGTGACCAGCCTTGAGCTTCCCGTGCGGATCAGAGAGTAAGGCTGTCACAGTTAAGAGCCCCAAAGCATGGAGAGCAAAGGACACATTTCCTCAAGACTCGCTGATCAACCCAGCAAACCCTCTGGGACCTCCCAGCTGCTTTGAATTTAATAGTAATAGTATTCCTAGGTTTCACAAGTTAATGGCAATTTCATTCATATTTTCAGCTCTTCCTGAATCAGTACTTTTGCAAACGGCTTTCAGGTCCAGTGTGAAAATATGCAAATATATTCATTCCATGCTCTCTTTCCCATTTTCTATAAGTATCAACATTACCAATCGTCTCAAAGGATCCCCAAATTGAAATGACATTTTTAAAGAAGTCAGAATAATCGTTATGTTTCTGTCATTAGTGAAGGTCCCATTAATTCTGCAGTCATGTTATTCAACCCAGGATGGAAATTTAAAATTTCACAGTTGCATTACAAGGGAATACTTATGTATCAAAATGAACCAGAACCAAACATGCCATGGAATGATTCTGATTTTCCTGGGAGCCATGGAGCACTCGATCCTTTCCTAGTCAGAGAACATGACTTAAAACTCACTGTCAGGTTCCAGTTGATCTGGGGGATTCTCATGTGAAGGTTGAGACTGAACAGAATCAGCAAGACTCCGGTCACCACAAACGCACTGCAGCTCACAAACTCAAAAAAGTAGAGGCCTTCACACGGGGAGCATTCCATGATGGTCTCTATGCAGATGAATGCGATCAGGGCCAAGATCTGGGAAGAAAATTGCAAACACACATGTACGTGTATGGTTAGCACACATCTGTGGACACACGTGCCTGCCACCTTTAAATAAAACTCACCTGCCACCACCACACAACAATCACGGAGTTTTCCCCTGGGGACAGCAGTATCACGGACAGGAATGTGACCTGATCCAATTCTTACGTAAGAATAGGTACAGGGGCCTTGATGAAAGGATTAAATTCCACATGTGAGCAACCATGGCCCCACAGGAGGCCGACACCAGGCTGGTGTGTGCAGCCCCCCATGAGGAAGCAGAGAGGGGCAGGCTCACAGTGTTTTTAGTCCTGCCTCTGCCACCAGTAAGTGGACACCACCTATGCGCGTTTCTCACTTACAGTCTCTATCAGGGTGATGTCAAACATTAACAGGGCAGGGTGCTGGTGGTGTCCGTGTTAAGATATTTGCAACTACCCTTCTGGTTCAGCTGATGTCACACAGGCTGACTGAGACTTGTGAGAGGTCTGACTATGAGGCTGACTGAGACAGCTTTAGAAGGACTTGTATAACCCCTCCATGTAGAAGTCCTACCCAAAAATAAGGCCCACCTAATTAAATCATTAGGTGTGAAAGGAGAAATCGGTGGCAGAGGATGAGATGGTTGTATAGCATCACCAACTCAATGGACATGAGTTTGAGCAAACTCTGGGAGATAGTGAGGGACAGGGAGGACTGGAATGCTGTAGTCCACGGGGTCACAAAGAGTTGGACATGACCTGGCGCCTGAACAACAACTACGATTAATTTATGGGCCATGCTTTTTAAAATGTTTATCATTGGAGGGACTTCCCTGGCGGTCCAGCGGTTAAGAATCCACCTTGCAATGCTGGGGACGAGGGTTCAATCCTTGGTTGGGGAACTAAGATGCCATTTGCTGCAGAGCAATTAAGCCTGAGCAGCACAACTAGAGAGTCGAGGTGCCCGAATGAGAATCCACATGATGCAACTAAGACCATCTGTGCCACAACTAAGACTCAGCACCACTAAATGAATGAATGATTCTACCTTGCAATGTGGGGGAGGCAAGCTCATCCCCTGGTCGGGGAACTAAGATCCCACGTACCTTGGGACAACTAAGCCCGAGCGCCACAACTTGAGAGCCCAAATGCTGCAACGAAAGATCTTGTATGTTGCCACAAAGATCCTGCATGCCCCAGCTAAGACCTGATGCAGCCAAATAAATAATTTTTTTTAAGTTTATCATTGGATTTGATCATGAAGAGACAGCCTGGGAAGTTTATAAAAACATTTAAAATCTACCAACGTTAGAAACACTTTCTTTCTGAAGGACCAAAGTAACACTAGCAATATGTCCTAAGAGATCAGAGATCGTGAAGGCAAATAGGTGTCAATGAAAATCACAGGTCAACTTTTAAAGCGAGATTTTGGGAACAGGAGGAGGCCCAGGGACTGAGTTTAATGGCCCTGTGATCAAGGAAAAGTCAGGTGGTCTTACACCTAAAACCAGACCAGTCTTGGGCTCCTGGCCTGTACCCTACTTCTGTAACCCAGCTCCTCACCACCCAGCACCTGTCAAACCTATGCCAGAGCTTCCAGGCTGACATCCACCTCCAAGGTAGAGGAAAAATGGGCCAGCAGCTCTGTGGTCCCAGGTCTGTCCTCAAGATGAGCAACATCAGCATCACCAGGGAGCTTGTTATAGATGAAAATGCAGAATCTCTGCCTCCCCTCCTTGACCCCCAGAGTCAGAATCTGCTTTTTGACAAGATCCCCAGATGACTGAAGTGTGGGGAGAACACAAGGCCCAGGCTACTCTGGGGGCCTTCTTTTCCTCCAGGGGTCCCACTCATGCTTTGATCAGCTCACCTCCTCCCCCTGCCCTCCCTGATGTCACTTCTTCTCCCCGCCAGACATGACTGATCCCACCCTCCCCAGGAAAGCTTGGTCTGCGGTTGCATCCCATCTTTTATACCTGCCACTACACATCTCTCTGCCTCCTGAGCTCTTGGATGGCAGGGGCCAGTCCACCTCCCTTCACTCCCAAGGCACCAAGCACACGAATCTGCACAAAGCAGGTAAATGGGGGCTCAGGGAGCCTCTACAAACCTCCCCCCCGCAACAATTCCAGACAGACTCATCAGTCTCCACAAGAAAGGAAGGGAGACTCTCTTTTTTCCATGCCTTTTTAACAATATGTAGCCTTTCCATATTTCCACGTCAGTTCAGTTCATTTCAGTTCAGTCGCTCAGTCGTGTCCGACTCTTTGCAACCCCATGAATCGCAGCACGCCAGGCCTCCGTACTCCCAGAGTTCACCCAAACTCATGTCCATCAAGTCGGTGATGCCATCCAGCCATCTCATCCTCTGTCGTCCCCTTCTCCTCCTGCCCCTAATCCCTCCCAGCATCAGAGTCTTTTCCAATGAGTCAATTCTTCGCATGAGGTGGCCAAAGTATTGGAGTTTCAGCTTTAGAATCAGTCCTTCCAAAGAACACCCAGGACTGATCTCCTTTAGGATGGACTGGCTGGATCTCCTTGCAGTCCAAGGGACTCTCAAGAGTCTTCTCCAACACCACAGTTCAAAAGCATCAATTCTTCAGTGCTCAGCCTTCTTCACAGACAACACGTTACAATTACGGGCCTTTTAAGCACACACTTTCTGCTTCTCCTAATGGCTCTCCTAACTCTCTACAGAACCAGACACTTTAATTCTCCATCTGAATTACATGCCTGACTTGCAATCAATTCACAAAGAAGTAGTTTATATAAGGGAAACTCCAAAAATTTTTTTTTAACCCCTGTAATTGGATCTAGTAATCTTCGGCAAGAAATAATACACTCTACTGATGAGTTACAAATGTTTCTGGTATGCTAACTTCAACCATATTTGTGTGGGAAGGTAACACCTACATTCTTACATATTAAAATAAAAATGGTTTCAAGAATATGCAAATCAGATAGGCCACTCAACACAGGAGTGCACAGAACAGACAAAATTCCCTGTTCTTTAGCTCATATGCTAATGAAGAGTTTTAATTAAATTTTAAAATGTAGCATATTAGACAGTGATAAGTACAAAGGAGAAAAATCAAAGCAGGGAAGGAAGATGAAATGTAACTAGGACAAGGATGTTGGAAATTTTAGGCAGAGTGACCATGGAAGGCCTCTATGAGAAGGTTCTAGATTTACTACAAAGTTCACTTTAGTTTATTATAAAGTTATTAAAGGATACAATTGAAGAGTCAGATAGAGATACACGAGGCAAAGTCCAGAAGGGTCTCAATTACAGGAACCTCTGTCTCCCTGGAATTTGAAGTGCACCCACCCCCAGCACTTGGATGTGCTTTGGCTAACCAATGTGGATGATCAATCCTGTTCAAGAGTTTTTATAGAGTTTAATCTGGAGTCCCCTTCCCTTTCCAGAAGTCGGCAGGTAAGGTTAAAAGTTCCAACTCTCTTATCACCTGGTTGCTTCCCTTGGCAATCAGCCCCCATCCTTAGGAGCTTTCCAAAAATCATCTCATTTAACACAAACCCAGGTGTGGCTGAGATTTGTTGTAAATATAAAAAATATAGATACCAAACACCTCATATCACTTAGGAAATTCCACGAGTTTTAAGAGCTCTGTGCCAGAAATGGAATGAAGACCAAATACATATTGCATTATTCCAAATCAGAGTTAGACATAAATACACACATATACACAACTATAGACATACACTAATACCCACTGATAGGTGTTTAGGTGGTTTTGTAATACTCTAACATAAACTGTACACTGTTTTAAAAACTTTGGCTGTGTTGGGTCTCAGTTGTGACTTGTCAATCTTTTCTTGCGGTGCTGGGGCTTAGTTGCTCCTTGGCATGTTGGGGCTTCTCTGGTGGCTCAGATGGTAAAGACTCCGCCTGCAATGCAGAAGACTGGGGTTTGATTCCTGAATTGGGAAGAGGCCCTGGAAGAGGGCATGGCAACCCATTCGAGTACTCTTGCCTGGAGAATCCCCACGGACAAAGGAGCCTGGCGGGCTACAGTCCACAGGGTCGACAGAGACGGACTGAAGGGACTAAGCAGTGGCAGAAGCAGGCATGTGGGACCTTATCGTTTATCCATTCTATATATAATAGTTTGTATCCGCTAATCCCACACTCCCAATCTGTACTTCTCCCATCCCCTCTCCCCCTTGGCAACCACAAGTCTATTCTCTATGTCTATGAGTCTGTTTCTGTCTTATACATTGATAAGTTCATTAGTGTTATATTTTAGATCCCACATGTGTCAAAGAGTGTTCTGCCTATGTTTTCTTCTAGGAGTTTTATGGTCTTACATTCAGGTCTTCAATCCAATTTTTAAATTTTTGTATATGGTGTTAGAGAATGTTCTATTTTCATTCTTTTACACAAAGCTGTCCAGTTTTCCCAGCACCACTTATTGAAGAGACTGTCTTTTCTCTATTGTATATTCTTGCCCCCTTTCTCATAAATGAACTGACCATAAATTTTACTAAGGAGAATCCTTTTTTTTTTGCCTGCCTTTTGGTACAGCAAATGTCAAATTTCCTCCAGCACAGTCAAATCTAACAATCACTGTTGAAGTAAAACCTATCTGATAGCCAATAAGAAAACAGAGACTCAGGTAGTCCAGTGGTTAAGACTCCACACTTCCACTGCAGGAGGCATGGGATCGATTCCTGGTTGGGGAACTAAGATCCCATATGCTGTGTGGCATGGCTAAAAAGAAAGAAAACAGGGACTCAAAGTTATACTGGAAGCCAACAACTTCGAAGCACCTACAGAATCAAAAGTAATTCAGCTTATAACAATTCTGCAGTAGACAAAGACACATGTAAACTGTACAGAGATGTTCAAAAAGGTGTGAATAAGGGAGAGCCACTGCAGTTGCTCACCAGGAGGTCACAGGCGCACCCTGGAGAGAGTCCGTTCTGTGTAGCACCTACCAACTGCTCAGGAGCAAATATGTGCATGCTTGAAAGGTGCTGATACTAAAAGCTTGTCAGCGCTCTGTAACAACCTGAAGGGATGGGATGGCGACGGGGTTCAGGAGGGAGGGGCACATACACGGGCAAAAAACCATCACGATATTGTAAAGTAATTGGCCTCCAATTAAAATAAATTAAAAAACAAAAAAGGCTGTCAAATTTCTACAACTATGGCTAATTATGACTGGCAACATCAAAAACCATGGATGGGGGGGCAAACAGCTGGCTGATTAGGATGACATAAAGCTTTTTAAAAATTCATAACCCCCTGTTGCTACTGGTGGGAGTGAAAACCATCAGGAGCCTTCTGGAGCACTGTGCTAACAACAGCAGGTTCACAGAACAGCCCGTCCTCTGACTTCCGGGCTCACGGAAGGGTTGGAGACTGGGGCCGAGTTTCCCAGGGCGAATTTATCTCCAGGATGATGAAGCTTGTGCCTCAACTTCCTATCCATTACAAAGCCTTTTGCCAGTGGTGATGGAGTAACAGTGGGCAAGTCGGGGAGTCGGTTAACTGGAAGCTGAGTGAAAGAGACTGAATTTGGCTCTAGCGGTTGCTTCCACGTACAGCCACTGTAGTCGTCCCTCTGTAGGAATGGCCTCCAGATATGCGCTGATTTGACATTATGATGAAGAAACAGGCCTTAAAATTCACAAGATCAACATGCCCTTCCTTGCCAAACTAGAATTGTCTGAGTGGTGAAGGAAGAAAGGGTTTGAATCATAAGGGGCCAGAGCTAGAATTTTTTAGCAGGAGAATTCTTCAGATCATCAAATGCGTGAAACAGTCGTCAGTGGACAATTCTCTTTTCATTGGTGCCTAAATGGAAGGTATTTCCCAACAGGGATATACCCCATAATGCACAGTATCCAATTATAAACACACTGTACCTTTCCTCCCATTTTGGTGGGAATCACATGAAATAGAACTTATGAGAATTCCGGGATTCATAGGGCAGAAACCTGCAGCAGTACTATAAAGGGAAAATAGCTATGTGTGGGAGATTAATATAATTTATGTAGCCAGTGTATCAGAGCACATCATAAAGTATCTGACAAATCTTGAACTGACAAAGCCTGACTGCTGCTGCTGCTAAGTCACTTCAGTTGTGTCTGACTCTGTGTGACCCCATAGACGGCAGCCCACCAGGCTCCTCCGTCCCTGGGATTCTCCAGGCAAGAACACTGGAGTGGGTTACCATTTCCTTCTCCAATGCATAAGAGTGAAAAGTGAAAGGGAAGTCGCTCAGTCGTGTCTGACTCTTCGCGACCCCATGGACTGCAGCCCACCAGGCTCCTCCGTCCATGGGATTTTCCAGGCAAGAGTACTGGAGTGGGGTGCCATCGCCTTCTCCAACAAAGTCTGACAGTCCCAAATAAAATGACACACAAAGTTGCCTCCAACGCATAGCAACAGCCTGAAGAGACAAATGTTCCGATGACAGCCTCCTACACACACCCACCAATAAGTTGATGTATGCAGTATAAGAGCATATTGATTGTGTAATGACATCACCCGACACAAGGGAATGGGCAAACTAAAACCTGAATTGGCCAGTGTGTGCTATGTCCCTCAGTCGTATCCAGCTCTTTGCCACCCCATGGACTATAACATGCCAGGCTCTCTGTCCATGGGATCCTCCCGGCAAGAATACTGGAGTGGGTTCTCCAGGGGATCTTCCCAACCCAGGGATCGAACCCGTGTCTCTTGAATCTCCTGCATTGGCAGGTGAATTCTTTACGACTAGTGCCACCTGGGAAGCCCCAGATTGCTCTGATGTCCTCCTAAACTTCAGGCCAATTTTTGTGCACTTTTTCAAAATTAACTGATCATACTAACATTCAAATACCATCTATCTTAGTGGCTGCTAAGTTGTTTCAGTCATGTCCAACTCTGTGCGACCCCATAGATGGCAGCCCACCAGGCTCCCCTGTCCCTGGGATTCTCCAGGCAAGAACACTGGAGTGGGTTGCCATTTCCTTCTCCAATGCATGAAAGTGAAAAGTGAAAGTGAAGTCGCTCAGTTGTGTCCGACTCTTAGCGACCCCATGGACTGCAGCCTACCAGGCTCCTCCGTCCATGGGATTTCCCAGGCAAGAGTACTGGAGTGGGGTGCTATTGCCTTCTCCATATCTTAGTGGAGGCCAAAATAAAAACAGAAGGAAAATACTTCTAAAATTTGTAATTTTGTGTGCTTCTCATTCTTAAATACTATTGTACCTAGTTTTATATTGTTAATTCTAAATCTTTTTCCTTAAGAGTGGGTCTCCAAAATCATGAGTCTCAAGCCTCTCAAAACTTGGCTCTGCTTCTGAGTTTGGGCAAAGAAAGGTGAGTGGACGAGACACTTGTTGCCTCTGGCTTCCTTCAGGAACTGAGAGGAACTTCATGGTGCTCCTCCTCCAGCTGGCCAGTAGTGTTTCTGGTGGGGGTGGCCTCTGAGTGAGGCTGATGGGCAGCCAGCTTCCCACTGACCTGAGATGAGCGCATGACGCAGGGGAGAAGGAAACCTCCCTTGTCCTAAGCCATGGAGATTTTAGGTTTGTTTGTTACTATGGCATACTCGAGCTCATACTGACTAAAAAGGGCACCTTGGCATAAAGTTAAATCTGCATAACAGATCTTGGGTATTTACTACAATGAAAATTTTTGCAGGATAGATATATTACTACACCACTCACTCTTGAAAATACCAGATTCAAATGGTTTTACCGATTTTTTTTTTTTTTTTTTTTGGCTGTACAGCTTGTAGGATCTTAGTTCCCTGACCAGGGATGGAACCCAGGCCCCTGCACTGGAAGCTCAGAGTCCTAATCCCTGAACCTCCAAGGAATTCCCTAAAAATCAATTCACAACAGACTGTTAAGGTAAAGATATTGACTATATTACTTAAATTTTTTCAAAACAAAGAAAAGTATAAAACATTTGGAATTTCAGGGATCCATCTATGTGGCAGGATTGTGGATTTTTTTTTTAATTTAGGCTTTCCAAAATTTCTACAATGAATATGTGTGGTTTTATTTTAAAAATCAAATACTTTTATGTATAAACACATTGGGGAAACATCCATATTTATTATGAGTTACGTTTTAGTGACTTCTAAGAATCATTTATTTGTTTTGAAATTAGTCATGAATATTTTAAAATGATATTATACACCCGAATGGAAAATGAAAGTCACCCTCCAAAATCCACATCAGTCCCATTTCTTTATCAGAAAAGTTCATCATTTCCAAGGCCTAACATATGCTTATGTATCGGAGAAGGCAATGGCACCCCACTCCAGTACTCTTGCCTGGAAAATCCCATGGATGGAGGAGCCTGGTGGGCTACAGTCCATGGGGTCGCTGAGAGTCGGACACGACTGAGCGACTTCACTTTAACTTTTCACTCTTATGCATTGGAGAAGGAAATGGCAACCTACTCTAGTGTTCTTGCCTTGAGAATCCCAGGGACAGGGGAGCCTGGTGGGCTGCCGTCTATGGGGTCGCACAGAAGCGACTAAGCAGCAGCAGCCCCAGCATGTATATATATATACATCTGAATCTTATACTTTGTTGTACACCTGAAACCAACATAATATTGCTCGTTTCATTTAAAAAAAAAAGGAAAAAGGCAGCCTGGGCTACCCAGGTGGCGCTAGTGGTAAAGAACCCGCCTGCCAATGATGGAGACAGAGATGCAGGTTTGATCCGTAGGTCAGGAAGATCCACTGGAGGAGGGCATAGCAACCTACTCCAGTGTTCTTGCCTGGAGAATCTTCATGACAGGGGAGCCTGACGGGCTACAGTCTACAGGGTCGGACACAACTGAAGCAACTTAGCATGCACACACACATACACTCTCACCAATGGGATGGCAAGGACCCTCCCCCCCACACCTAAGCGAACAGTACCTGTGCATCTATGAAAGCATCTTGGAAGATTAGACAAAATCCTAACCTTCCATGATCACCAGTTTATCAAAGGATTTCATGGAGCTCATTTAAAAATACACCTGCAAGCAAAAGTCACAGTTTTTAAAAACAATTTTCAGGAGTCTTAAAAACCACCAGGTGTAAAAATGACTTTCCATTCGAAGATGTCTGGAACAACATTAATCTGCGTGGCTCCTATGCAGTCAACAGCTTCTTCACTGACCCTGATAGCTCAGTGGCACCTGGGGGCTTGCTGTGCTCAGAGTCTCTGTTCCAACCCAGCCACCACACCCCAAAATACACAGACAGGTAACTAACCAGGTACCAGGGGCTTGGGGAAGGGTTGGGGGTGTGGGTTGAGGTTTGGAAGGCAGAGGATCGCTGAGAGCTTGGGGACCAGCAGAAGGCTCTAGAAGGTTTCCTGGAGAGCAGCAGAGTCAGTGAATGCTTGTGTCTGGTGGTGCCTCGCTTCCACACTGGATTCCTTAGCTGGGGGTGAGGTACAGTGTAGGCACAGAACCTAGCCCCTCACCCAAGTACCTTTGTTTTAGTGGTTCCTAAACTCTTCTGTTCAAAGAACAGAACACCTGTTTTTATTTTTATTTTTTGGCCACGCTGTGTAGTTTGTGGGATCTTAGTTCCAGGATATCTTAGTTCTTCAACCAGGAATGGAACCCGTGCCCTCAACAGTGGAAATGGGGAGTCCTAACCAGACTGTGGCACCCCACTCCAGTACTCTTGCCTGGAAAATCCCATGGACAGAGGAACCTGGTAGGCTGCAGTCCATGGGGTCGCTAAGAGTTGGACACGACTGAGCGACTTCACTTTCACTTTTCACTTTCATGCATTGGAGGAGAAAATGGCAACCCACTCCAGTGTTCTTGCCTGGAGAGTCCCAGGGACGGCAGGGCCTGGTGGGCTGCCGTCTATGGGGTCGCACAGAGTCGGACACGACTGAAGCGACTTAGCAGTAGCAGCAGCAACCAGACTGCCAGGGAATTCCCCCGAACACCTGTTAATAGTCTCCTGGCCCAACGCTCCAGGAAGCACAGTTTGCAAATCATCAGTCTGGCTTATGCATTGGGAAAATATTTCTGTTGTGCTTTTTAAAAAAAAAAAATTATTTTAAGTCTGAAAACAACTCCTGCAGGGTGACTCTTCCAGTTACAGAGCAGCAGTCCTGAATTCACACAGGCTTGGCTGCGGCCGCCACAGCCACCCAGCCTCGGGTTTTCCCAGCTAAGCTCCATGCTGTTTCCATCATAATGACATCCTTCCTGGTCTTGGGGTCCTCAGAACACACGGGCATGTTAACCTTTCTAAAAAGCCTCACAGTCAAAAACCTGTTTACCTTCATCTGACACGTGGACTGCATGACCTGAACAAAAAATGTTTTTATTTCTCAGGATGCCTATTAACACTACAGAGCAGTGTTTAGAGGGAAATGAATTTGGGAAACACAAAAAGGGAGTGCTGGTCAGTATCCAGCTTTGTCAGGTCAAACACAATTTAAATGCACAGAGTAATCTACCTAGAGGGACAGGGTGGTGAGGGTGGTGGGAGGGGGGTTCAGAATGAAGGGGACACATGCATGCCTGTCACTGATTCATGTTGATATATGGCAAAAATCATCACAATATTGTAAAGTAATTATCCTCCAATTAAATTAATTAAATGCACAGAGTAAAACACAGAAGCTCATTTACTCATCAGGGTAGCAACAACCAAGGACCTGTTAACTGATACACACACACACGCACGAGCAGGGTTCAAAGTACCTTCAGAATCAGACCAAGCTCTAATCAACTCTGGCACGTTCAAAATTAAAATATCTCTTTTCCCACCTGTGGGGCTACCCAGATGGCTCAGTGGTAAAGAATCAGCCTGCAGTACAGATGTGGGTTCAATCCCTGGATTGGGAAGATCCCCTGGAGAAGGGAATGGCAACCCACTCCAGTATTCTTGCCTGGAAAATCCCATGGACAGAGAAGCCTGATGGGTTACAGTCCATGGGGTAGCAAAAGTGTCAGACATAACTTAATGACTAAATAACAACAACAACTTCCCACCAGTACTGAAAAAAATATCTGAAAGATGAGCACGTTTGGCATTTAGTCACAGAGATCCAACAGGTAAGTTGTTAAAATGCCACCGCACTTCAAGAAGCAGTTCCATTCTAACCACCCTCAGCGGATGCTCAGATGGGGTCCCTGAGACCAGAACTGCAGAAAAGGCACAGCAGGTCTTTCCCTTCCATCTTTCTGAGTCTGGAGACCAGGGAATTTAAGCTGCTCCATAGCAGGCCAAACGACAGATCACCCTAAAGCATAAGCAAGCTCTCAGGTCAGGAGCCCTGCGGCACGGTCTGCAAAGGGTCTCGACAAGTTAGCTGTGCAGTAGCAGTGCTTCAGAAAGCAGTGGCCTGCATTTAGGCAGCATCAATAATGTGACGAGGGTGTTCTCAGGCCTCACGCTGGGCACGTCCATTTGTCATCTCTCTCTCCTTTAAATATTTACTTGGCTGTGCCAGGCTTTAGTTTCGGCATACAGGCGGTAGTTGTTCCCTGCCCAGGGACTGAACCTGCACCCCCTGCATGGGAGTTCAGAGTCTTAGCCACTGGACCACCAGGGAAGCCCCGTTTGTCATCTCTGATACTCATGCCTCCCCATGAAGCCAGCGGTACCCAGAAGCTCTGTCCCAGGGCCCAGAGCTGGTTTCTCCACATACCTCATTCTTCTCCCCCAGATGCCTAATGGTGGACTTATCCAGGGTCCAGAACCTCCCTACACCCTAGGCCACGGGAAAAGGCATCTGTGCATAATTTCTCTTCAAGGAACACAGTAGGAGACACCAAGAGCCAGAGTCATGAGAGTCTCTGACAAAACACACAGCTCGATTACTCAAAGGGATCTAATGACAGCAACATCTCAATTTTTCTAAGAAAAATAATCCCTGAGTTGCTCCACTCAAGGAGCATCCATCCCATGAGTTAAAAGATAACCCTCCTTCCCCTGAGACAATAGAGCCACAAGCAAACACATTTTGGTTCCGAAAGAAAGGAGCTCATTACAGGTGTAAATTATTTAACCTGCAATCAATGCTTTTTCCCCATGATCTCTGGTTCCATTATTTTTCTCCAGCTAAACAATGTCCAAGCTACAGACCTGAGAGATGCAGAAATTAAAAGGAAACTATCTGCTTGGGAAAGGCAGGGACGCCCCCAGGAGCTAAAGGCACCCAGCCTGGCAGGGAACACGAATTGGGCAGTAGTTAAGCAAGGGAGCCAAGGGGGCCAAGGCAAATAAGTTTCTGACTGTTGAGAAGAAAGGGAGAGATGAAGACAAAAGCGGGGAGGCTGCTGAGGGCTCAAGGCAGTCAGAAGAAAAGCAGGGACTGGGAGGCCAGCTCTACCAGGGGCGCTCCAGGCTGTGCTTGCTTCGTTCGAACCTCCGAGGGCTTTGTTTTCAGAGGACAGAAGGGTTCAGGCTGCTGCTGCTCCAGAAAGCTGTCTGTTGGTTGGCCTGAAGCTGGCCCATGTCACAAGGCTGACTCCAGCCAGTACTCTGACCTGTTGTTCAAGCTGGGTTCTATTGTGTAAATAAGTTTGCTATTTTGGAATCCTAAACCCATATGTAAGTTAAGAGCCAAACTCAGCAGACTGCATTTCCATTTCTTTTTCTGGCAAGACTCTTACCTTTACCATAAATTATTATACGTAAAACAGCGTGAGCTCTAGGGCACACATACTAAACCCACACGTTATTTGTTGGCAATGTCTGGCCACAGTTTATCAGTTTCAGACCAATTAAAACAGGCTTTTGGGGCTTCCCTGGTGGTCCAGTGGCTAAGACTCCGTGCTCCCAATGCAGGGGACCCAGGTTCAATCCCTGGTCAGGGAACTAGATCCCACATGCCACAACTAAGACTCCACATGCCAAAACTAAAGATCTCACATATTGCAACTAAGACCCGGCACAGCCAAATAAACAGATACATTAAAAAATAAAAATAAAAAATAAAACAGGCTTCTATGGGGACATTCAGTGACTGAGAGCATGCAAACAATATTATCCAATGAAATGCAAAAACATTTCCTTGCCTTTTTTAAAAAAAAAAAAAGTCTAGAAAATGTGGTTGATGATATAATTGCACATGATTTCAGAAAACCACAGGACGGTCAGCATCTTTCCTGCCAAAAGAATGCCCACAACAGTTTACTGCAAAAGCTACCCTTCCCCCAAAGCTGCGTTTTCAGACCATGTGAATCAGTAATGGAGTGAAAACGATGCGCGTGTAGAAGACACAGGAAACAAGCCCTTCAAACCATACACATCTGAAGATGTTTAGATGCTGCTGGCGTCTGGGCTTTCTCTGCCCCCTTCCTTTCTGGTGTCCTAGCTTCATGGGTGAAGCTGAAATCCTGGGAAGCAGTGTCACATCACCAACGCGATTCAAAAAAGCAAAACCTTCCCCCCCACTTTTCCTTCCTCTCCTTGCTTTAATTCCTGGGCACCTCCTACCCCAACATCTCTGACAAACCACCTCAACAGATGTGAAGAACAGGACAGCTTTTCTCAGTGAATGAGAAAGCAGGAGGCCATGAGCAATTTTTTGCTAAAGATTAATTGAGGCCAAAATAGAGATGTAAATGGTGTGCCTGAAGAACTATGGACAGAGGTCCATAATATTGTACATGAGATTTTGAACAAAACCATCCCCCCAAAACAGAAAAGCAAGAAGGCAAAGTGGTTATCTGAGGAGGTTTTACAAATACGTGAAGAAGAGAAGCAAAAGGCAAGGGAGAAAGGGAAAGGTCCACCCAACTAAGCGCAGAGTTCCAAAGAACAGCAAGGAGAGACAAGAAGGCCTTCAATGAACAATGCATAAAAACAGAGGAAAACAACAAAAGGGGAAAGACCAGAGATCGCTTCAGGAAAACTGGAAATGTCAAGGAAACACTTCACCCACAGATGAGCACAATAAAAGACAGAAACGAAAGAGACCCAGTAGATGTTGAAGAGATCAAGAAAAGATGGAAAGAATACATGGAAGAACTGTACAAAAAAGATCTTAATGAACCAGATAACCATGATGGTGTGGTCAGTCAGCCAGAACCAGACATTCTGGAGGATGAAGTCAAGTGGGCCTTAGGGAGCACTGCTGTCAATAAAGCCAGTGGATGCAGTGAAATTCCAGCAGAGCTGTTCAAAGCCCTAAAAGATGATGCTATCAAAGTGTTGCACTCAATATGTCAGCAAATCTGGAAGACCCAGCAGTGGCCACAGGACTGGAAAAGGTCAACCCTCATCCCAGTTCCCAAGAAGGGTAGTACTAAAGAATGTGCTAACCATTGGACAATTTCACTCATTTCCCATGCTAGTAAAGTCATGCTTAAAATCTTGCATGCTAGGCTTCAGCATGGGCTTCCCTGGTGGCTCAGATGATAAAGAATCTGCCTTCAATGTGGGAGACCTGGGTTCGATTCCTGGGTTGGGAAGATCCCCTGGAGGAAGACATGGCAACCCATTCCAGTATTCTTGTATGGAGAATCCCCATAGACCGAGGAGCCTGGCAGGCTGCAGTTCATGGGGATCATAAGAAGTCGGACATGACTGAGCAACTGAATGACAACAGAGAATTGCATATTCTAAGAGGCCAGGAAGAAGTCTACCTGGAAAAGCCCAGCACAGTCCTAACAGCCCCCAGCGCTGCAGCAGCATCATCCAGCTGAGGAAGGGTCCCAAAGGAGAGAAGCCTCCTTAAGTGGCCACACCCCAGGGCCTTGTGCATATATTCAGGGACTTACACTCGGGTACCTCCCCCTGCACCTTAGCACATAAATCCAGGCACTGGATTACAAATTCAGCACTATCTTGGTATACTGGTGTCCCCAGCACCGGCAGTACCCTCCAGAATGTGTGACCCTGTGACCCTCCTAAAAATCCAACATTTGCTGGGTCTTCCCTGATGGTCCAGTGGTTAAGAATCTACCTGCCAGAAACCCACACAAAACTGAAAAGCAATTTTCCACCAATTAAAAAATAAATAAATTTAAAAAAATAAATAAATAAAAAGGTTTAAAAAATGAAGAAGAAGAATCCGCCTGCCAGTGCAGGAGACACCACCAATTCGATCATTGTCCAGGAAGATCCCACATGCTGCAGGGCGACTAAGCCTGTATGCCACAACTGCTGAAGCCCACGAACTCTAGAGCCCTCAGTCTGCAACTGCTGAGCCCATGTGCCTACAGCCTGTGCTCTGCAACAAGAGAAACCACTGCAAAAAAAAAAGAAAAAGAGAGAAAGGAGTCACCACAATGAGAAGACCAAGCACCGCAACTAAGAGAGTAGCCCCTGCTCGCTGCAACTAGACCAGGAATGCGTGCAGCAACAAAGACTAGCACAGACAAAAATAAATAAATAAATAATAAATACATAAAATTTTTAAAAGATTCAAGATTTGCTGAGTCCTTCTACCACAGGTCAAATGCTGTGCTGGACAGTGTCACAAGATTCTCTCCCTTTACTTAACCTGCACCTGATCATGGGAGGAACATGGTTGGTTTGCTTGTTTTTAATTGAGATGTAATTCACTCGCATCATAAAAATCATCCACTTCAAGTGTACATAGAATTCAGTGGTTTTTAGCACATTCAGTGTCATGCACCCATCACCATTATGTAATTGCAGGATGTCTTCATCCACGAGAGGAACATCATTTCTAAGCCCCACCCTATTGATAAGGAAAATGCTGCTAAGCTGCTGCTGCTAAGTTGCTTCAGTCGTATCCGACTCTGTGCGACCCCACAGACGGCAGCCCACCAGGCTCCCCCGCCCTTGGGATTCTCCAGGCAAGAACACTGGAGTGGGTTGCCATTTCCTTCTCCAATGCATGAAAGTGAAAAGTGAAAGGGAAGTCGCTCAGTCGTGTCTGACTCCTAGCGACCCCATGGACTGCAGCCTACCAGGCCCCTCCGTCCATGGGATTTTCCAGGCAAGAGTACTGGAGTGGGTTGCCATTGCCTTCTCCGAAGGAAAATGAGGGAGCAATATTAAACAACCCAACCAGGATCAGCAAGTCTCTGGCAGAGCTGTGGCGAAACCCGGTCCCTGAACCCCTCACAGCACTTGCCGCTGCTGATCACCCTCCCATCCACCCTTGGCTTCTGCTCCTTCCTTCCCATCGCTCCCCGGGGCAGTTCCCTCTGCTGCTTTCTCACCAGATGTGTGTACCCAACAGATTTCCCTGACCCCGACTCTCTCTCCCAGATCTGCTTCTCTAGTCTGAGCTCCCATCTAAGCCCCGGATGCAGGCTGCACCTAAATGTCCCCAGTCACCCACAAATGTGAACACAAAACTCCCTCCCTGATGCAATTAATGGCATCGCCAGCCGTAGGCAACAGTCACTCAGCATAGTAATTACAGAGTTGGGGCTCTGGGGTCTCATGATCCTGAGTTCTAACTTCAGCTCTGCCACTTACTAAAACTAGCTCTGTGCCCTGGGTACACTGCTTCTCTTCTCTGGGCCTCTGTGAGGATTAAACACTGTAAGACACTAGCCGCACATCCAGCACACAGTGAGCGTAAAGTACAATAAACAGTAGCCCTTGTCATGATTATGCGGAAGGTCCAGCAGAACTCACACGCAATCCAGTCTTCATCAAGCTGACTCCGGTGGGGAAATGTGTCCAGGTTGCAACATTTGTCAGAATTTCCTTCTGAAGGACAAATGATATTCCATCATATGTGTATACCACACTCTGTTTATCCATTCCTCTGTTGATGGACACTTGAGTTGCTTTTATCTTCTGGCAATTGTGAATAACACTGCTATGAATGCGGCTGTAGAAACATCCTGTTTGAGTCCCTGCTTTCAATTCTTTTGAGTTCTACTCAGGAGTAGAACTGCCGGCTGTTGTTCAGTTGCTCAGCTGTGTCCGACTCTTTGCAACCCCATGGACTGCAGCACACCAGGCTTCCCTGTCCTTCACTACCTCCAGGAGTTTGCTCAAACTCATGTCCATTGAGTCAGCGATGCCATCCGATCATCTCATCTTCGGTTGCCTCCTTCTCCTCCTGCCCTCAAGGCAAGAATACTGAAGTGGTTTGCCATTCCCTTCTCCAGGGGAACTGCTGGATCATATGGTAATTCTACTTGTAATTTTTAGGAGTTAAAAACTGAAGCATAAGAGAAAAAGAAATGAAAGTATAAAAATCAAAGTAGTTAAGTAAACCCCTTAAATTGCAATAGAAAATATTAATATGAAATTATTTCTTTTAAAAAATAGCTGTATCCATTGAAAAGGGCTAGAAACAATAACTTAATAATGATAAGCACCTCAAGTGTCCAGAACGAGGTTCTGAATATTATTTCCCACTAACAGGAATGGAAATTTCTTGGAGAAATGACTGATTCCAGGCCTGCAGCAGGACTTACACAAGATGAGCATGTCAGAAAGCAAGGATGCTCTAAAGACTACTGCGACTAAGGATACAAGTCAACTTGAAGGGGCTCCCAACAGCCAAGAGGACAATATAAGCATCAAAATATTTATTCATTAATTTATGTATTTCATTAAAATAACACCTAAATCTTGGTTTCTAAATACCGTTCTTTTTCACTGAAAGGAACCAGGGTTCCTTGGAGCTGAGGTAGAAGAGTTTGAGATGAGTCTTTAAACCTTGTGTAAGAGAGTGAAGTGAGCATGTCTAAAGGGCACTAGAGCCAGTTCAAAGGGGCTTTCGTTGGCCAAACCCAGGACAATCTGATCAAAATAAATACTGATAGCTAAGTATTAAAACCCACTGATAACATATGAACTCATGAGTCTACACTGATGTAAACAAACAGGGAAGAAGGGAAAACTCTTCCTTAAGATTGAAAATCCTGCTAATAAATACAGAAGGAATGATGGATTCATAAAATTTCCATCACTGGCAATTGTCATAAATAATACTTGGTTCAAGCAAGAATCATCAGTGGATATTAAAAATACTGAGTGAAAGCTGGAGAAGTTATAGGATATTTACAGTCTAAAAGTATCTCCCCCACAAAAATAGTTACTAATGACATAGAAGAATAACAACTTCACAGCAGAGAAGTGTGGCACACACCACTTTAACAAAGTTAAGATCATCAGGAATGGAACAAATCGGTATCATTTGCCTCTGAGGTGATGCGCTGAAAAGAATGCATCATCATTTCTGTGGTATTTCTAACAATACCACAAAACAACCTGAATCGAAACAGCAGACAATATCAGACAAATCCAAACTGAGGGACCTTCTACAAAACAACTAGCCTGTATTCTGGCAAAATGTCAATGTCATGAAACACAAAGGCTGATACCCCACACTCAAGGAGATGGAAGAGACGTGACGAGTGAACGCAACATCAATCCAGGACATTCTTGTACCATAAAGATCAGTTTTGAGACAATCAGGGAACACAACTCAGGTGTACAGGTTAGCAATTGTGTCAGGGTTAACTCCCTGACTTCCACTCTTGTACTGAGGTTACATAAAAAGTGATCTTGTCTTTGAGGATTCTGAAGTATTTAAGGACAAAGAGGCATCAAGTCTGCAACATATCCTCAAAAGATTTAAAATATTATAAAAATACACAGATACACATGTGTACATATATACATATAAACAGAAGGAAATAGAAAGGATAAAGCAAAAATGTAAAAATTTAACATTTGGAGAATCTAGGTGAGAGTATGTATGATTTTATGTATGATTTTATACTCTTGCAATCCTTATATAATACTGAAATTATTTCAAAATAAAGTCTTTTTAGATGACCACAAAATATTGAAATATATTAAATACATAAAAATTCACAAGTTCCCTGGTGGCTCAGACAGTAGAGAATCTGCCTGCAATGCAGGAGACCCAGGTTAGATCCCTGGGTGAGAAAGATCCCCTGGAAGAGGGAACAGCAACCCACTCCAGTATTCTTGCCTGGAGAATACCAAGGACAGAGGAGCCTGGCAGGCTACAGTCCATGGGGCTGCAAAGAGTCAGACATGACTGAAAAACTAACACCATATCACAAGTTTGTATGGACATTACAAGGAGAAAGAACCCACTGTTCAACTGTGGAAGTTGCTAAAGCATCAGCTTGTTATTAGGACTACCAGTAAGTAAAGGAAAAAAAATCAAGCATGTACCCTGCCTTTCCTATATAAACTGTATTTCAGGGTAATCAAATGGATGATGAGGGCACGTTCCTTACAGAATCCCAGCTAACAAAGGCAGAAGGACTGATGGACTTAGAGAATCACCATTGTGTAATGGACCAAGGCCAGAGTTTCTCACTCCACCTAAAAACGAGATGGTTTTAACTTTGCTGGACTCAACCAAAAACATTCTTTTTCTGTACTTTCACTTATCAAAGTCATTCTTCTAACTCCAATTTGAGTCAGTCTCCACTAAAGCTTTCTCTGGCTCTTTCGTCTGCCAAACCAGTCTTATCTCTCTCTCTGATTTCCTGTAGCTTTTGGTCTCTGCTAGTGGTTCACATCCTTGGTTCATCGCCCACACTATGCCTACCCTGCACTCCAGGTTTTCATGAACTCAGCAGTACTGACACTGTGGGCTAGATCGCTTGCTGCAGGGATGGTCCTGTGCACTGCAGATGTCTAGCAGCATCGCTGGCCTCTACCCTCTAGATACCAACACTTACAATTACTTCAACTGTCACAGGAAGGGAGACCCCAGTGGTGACAACCAAAAACTGTCTCCAGATACTATCAAATGCTCAAATGGTTCTCATGAAACAATGGACTGGTTCAAAATTGGAAAAGGAGTATGAAAAGGCTGTATACTGTCACCCTGCTTATTTAACCTATATGCAGAATGCTGCTAAGTCGCTTCAGTTGTGTCCGATTCTGTGCGACCCCGTAGACGGCAGCCTACCAGGCTCCTCTGTCCCTGGGATTCTCCAGGCAAGAATACTGGAGTGAGTTGCCATTTCCTTCTCCAATGCATGAAAGTGAAAAGTGAAAGTGAAGCCGCTCAGTCATGCCCAACTCTTAGCGACCCCATGGACCGCAGCCTACCAGGCTCCTCCATCCATGGGATTTTCCAGGCAAGAGTACTGGAGTGGGTTGCCATTGCCTTCTCCGATATACAGAATACATCATGTGAACTGCCAGGCTGGATGAACCACAAACTGGAATCCAGATTGCAGGGAGAAATAGCAATAACCTCAGATACGCAGGTGACACCACCCTAATGGCAGACAAGGAAGAGGAACTAAATAGCCTCTTGATGATGGTGAAAGAGGAGAGTGAAAAAGCTGGCTTAAAACTCAACATTCAAAAAACTAAGATCATGGCATCTGGTCCCATCACTTCATGGCAAATAGATGCGGAAACAATGGAAACAGTGACAGACTTTATTTTCTTGGGCTCCAAAATCACTGTGGGCAGTGACTACAGCCATGAATTAAAAGATACTTGCTCCTTGAAAGAAAAGCTATGACCAACTTAGATATTGTATTAAAAAGCAGAGACATCACTTTGCTGGCACAGGTCCATGTACTCAAAGCTATGGTTTCTTCAGTACTCATGTATGGATATGAGAGTTGGGCCATAGAGAAAGCTGAGAGCCAAAGAATTGATGCTTTGAAATGTGGTGCTGGAGAAAACTCTTGAAAGTCCCTTAGACAGCAAGGAGATCAAACCAGTCAATCTTAAGGGGAATCAACCCTGAATATTCATTTCATTGGATGGACAGATGCTGAAGCTGAAGCTCCAATACTTCAGCCACCTGATGGGAAGAGCCGACTCACTGGAAAAGACCCTGATGCTGGGAAAGATTGAAGGCAGGAGGAGAAGGGAACGACAGAGGATGAGATGGTTGGATGGCACAACGATTCAATGGGCATGAATCTGAGCAAACTCCAGGAAACAGTGAAGGACAGGGAATCCTGGCTGCAGCCCATGAGGTTGCAAAGAGTTGGACACAAATGAGCAAACTACAACAACAAATTGTCAAATGTCCGCTGGGGGATGGGGGCAAAACCTCTTCCCACCTCCAGTGGGAACCAGTGATGTAGTTCATGATCATTAAAGGCTGTTAAGCCACTAGGTAAGAGGTTGATGAGGAATTTTAAACAGATAGATCAAATTCAGAACACTTATATCTGAAACTGAGTCCTAAAACTGAGTTTCCCTGCAGTTTATGATTAACTTCTATATCCAAAACTTTATTCCCTTTCTTGTCTCCCTCCTGTTCCCCCTAAGCACTGAGGAGTATCAAGAAAAGAAGGGGACTGAAACTGAGAAGGATCATGAAGGACCTTGCTGGGTACAAAAACCCCTCTCTGCCGCTGGTCCTCGTTTGTAGAAAAGCTTTAGCCTCCCAAGGCTTCTGAACAGCAGAGTCAGTAGTTACTAATTAGAGAAGAGAAGGAACACAGAAACAAAGGAAAAGCAGTTAAGCAAGAAAAGTAATGATGGCTTAAACAATAGTTCAGTGATAAGGCAGAGCCCTGATCCTCCACAAAGGACATACAAAATTATCTGACCCACATTTTTGAGTAAGACTGCAAAAACTGTGACCCATACCCAGGTGGAGGATGGTGACTATCTGCTGCCCACAAGCATGGAGCCCCTAGGCTGGTTAAAGCCAGAAGGCTGATGAATAAGATTACAAAATCATCATCCTGTTACCTCACTATCAACCAATCAGAAGAAAGTCCACGAGCTGATCCCCAACCTTGCTACTCTCACCAGGATGAAAGCAGGAGAAAGAGCATCTTTCTTTACAAAAGAGAAGTCATTTTTTTACCTAAGCTATTCTATTTTTGATCTAAGCCTGGGCACAATGCTTGTCCTTGAATGGAGCTTGGTAATTAGTGATCTTAAGGGAATAAAAGAATTTAGGAACACACAACTGTTATCAGGCAGGAAAAGTAATAGTAGCAAAGATAATCTATCAGTTGTAAACACTCCCAGTTAGGTTTCAACAGTAAAGACGAGCCTGAAGTGCTCAAGCACCATATTAACAGGAACCTAAGGGAAGATGAAGAGATCTCTAGTCTTTTCCATTCTGTTGTTTTCCTCTATTTCTTTGCATTGTTCCCTGAGGAAGGCTTTCTTATCTCTCCTTGCTATTCTTTTGAACTCTGCATTCAGATGCTTATATGTTTTCTATTCTCCTTTGCTTTTCGCTTCTCTTCTTTTCACAGCTATTTGTAAGGCCTTCCAGACAGCCATTTTGCTTTTTTGCCTTTCTTTTCCATGGGGATGGGCTTGATCCCTGTCTCCTGTACAATGTTGTGAACCTCCGTCCATAGTTCATCAGGCACTCTATCTATCAGATCTAGTCCCTTAAGTCTATTTCTCACTTCCACTGTATAATCATAAGGAATTTGATTTAGGTCATACCTGAATGTGACTGGTGATAGAAGCAAGGTCCGATGCTGTAAAGAGCAATATTGCATAGGAACCTGGAATGTGAGGTCCATGAATCAAGGCAAATTGGAAGTGGTCAAACAGGAGATGGCAAGAGTGAATGTAGACATTCTAGGAATCAGCGAACTAAAATGGACTGGAATGGGTGAATTTAACTCAGATGACCATTATATCTACTACTGCGGGCAGGAATCCCTCAGAAGAAATGGAGTAGCCATCATGGTCAACAAAAGAGTCCGAAATGCAGTACTTGGATGCAATTTCAAAAATGACAGAATGATCTCTGTTCATTTCCAAGGCAAACCATGCAATATCACAGTAATCCAAGTCTATGCCCCAACCAGTAACGCTGAAGAAGCTGAAGTTGAATGGTTCTATGAAGACCTACAAGACCTTTTAGAATGAACACCCAAAAAAGATGTCCTTTTCATTATAGGGGACTGGAATGCAAAAGTAGGAAGTCAAGAAACACCTGGAGTAACAGGCAAATTTGGCCCTGGAATACAGAATGAAGCAGGGCAAAGACTAATAGAGCTTTGCCAAGAAAATGCACTGGTCATAGCTAACACCCTCTTCCAATAACACAAGAGAAGACTCTACACATGGACATCACCAGATGGTCAACACCAAAATCAGATTGATTATGTTCTTTGAAGCCAAAGATGGAGAAGCTCTATACAGTCAACCAAAACAAGACCAGGAGCTGACTGTGGCTCAGATCATGAACTCCTTATTGCCAAATTCAGACTGAAATTGAAGAAAGTAGGGGAAACCACTGGACCATTCAGGTATGACCTAAATCAAATCCCTTATGATTATACAGTGGAAGTGAGAAATAGATTTAAGGGCCTAGATCTGATAGATAGAGTGCCTGATGAACTATGGACGGAGGTTCGTGACATTGTACAGGAGACAGGGATCGCCCCATGGAAAAGACCATCCCCATGGAAAAGAAATGCAAAAAAGCAAAATGGCTGTCTGGGGACGCCTTACAAATAGCTGTGAAAAGAAGAGAAGCAAAAAACAAAGGAGAAAAGAAAAGATATAAGCATCTGAATGCAGAGTTCCAAAGAATAGCAAGGAGAGATAAGAAAGCCTTCCTCAGTGATTAATGCAAAGAAATAGAGGGAAACAACAGAATGGGAAAGACTAGAGATCTCTTCAAGAAAATTAGAGATACCAAGGGGACATTTCATGCAAAGATGGGCTCGATAAAGGACAGAAATGGTATGGACCTAACAGACGCAGGAGATATTAAGAAGAGGTGGCAAGAATACACAGAACAACTGTACAAAAAAGATCTTCATGACCAAGATAATCACGATGGTGTGATCACTCACCTAGAGCCAGACATCCTGGAATGTGAAGTCAAGTGAGCCTTAGAAAGCATCACTACGAACAAAGCTAGTGGAGGTGATGGAATTCCAGTTGAGCTATTCCAAATCCTGAAAGATGATGCTGTGAAAGTGCTGCACTCAATATGCCAGCAAATTTGGAAAACTCAGCAGTGGCCACAGGACTGGAAAAGGTCAGTTTTCATTCCAATCCCAAAGAAAGGCAATGCCAAAGAATGCTCAAACTACCACACAATTGTACTCATCTCACACGCTAGTAAAGTAATGCTCAAAATTCTCCAAGCCAGGCTTCAGCAATACGTGAACCGTGAACTTTCTGATGTTCATGCTGGTTTTTGAAAAGGCAGAAGAACCAGAGATCAAATTGCCAACATCCACTGGATCATGGAAAAAGCAAGAGAGTTCCAGAAAAACATCTATTTCTGCTTTATTGACTATGCCAAAGCCTTTGACTGTGTGGATCACAATAAACTGTGGAAAATTCTGAAAGAGATGGGAATACCAGACCACCTGACCTGCCTCTTGAGAACTCTGTATGCAGGTCAGGAAGCAACAGTTAGAACTAGACATGGAACAACAGACTGGTTCCAAATAGGAAAAGGAGTACGTCAAGGCTGTATATTGTCACCCTGCTTATTTAACTTATATGCAGAGTACATCATGAGAAATGCTGGACTGGAAGAAACACAAGCTGGAATCAAGATTGCTGGGAGAAATACCAATAACCTCAGATATGCAGATGACACCACCCTTATGGCAGAAAGTGAAGTGGAACTAAAATGCCTCTTGATGAAACTGAAAGAGGAGAGTGAAAAAGTTGGCTTAAAGCTCAACATTCAGAAAACGAAGATCATGTCATCTGGACCCACCACTTCATGGCAAATAGATGGGGAAACAGTGGAAACAGTGTCAGACTTTATTGTTTGGGGCTCCAAAATCACTGCAGATGGTGACTGCAGCCATGAAATTAAAAGATGCTTACTCCTTGGAAGGAAAGTTATGACCAACCTAGATAGCATATTGAAAAGCAGAGACATTACTTTGCCAATAAAGGTCTAGTCAAGGCCGTGGCTTTTCCAGTGGTCATGTATGGATGTGAGAGTTGGACTGTGAAGAAAGCTGAGCGCCGAAGAATTGATGCTTTTGAACTGTGGTGTTGGAGAAGACTCTTGAGAGTCCCCTGGAGATTCAACCAGTCCATTCTAAAGGAGATCAGTCCTGGGTGTTCTTTGGAAGGACTATGCTAAAGCTGAAACTCCAGTACTTTGGTCACCTGATGCGAAGAGTTGACTCTTTGGAAAAGACCCTGATGCTGGGAGGGATTGAGGACAGGAGGAGAAGGGGACGACAGAGGATGAGATGGCTGGATGGCATCACCGTCTTGATGAACAAGAGTTTGGGTGAACTCCGGGAGTTGGTGATGGACAGGGAGGCCTGGTGTGCTGCAATTCATGGGGTCGCAAAGAGTCGGACACGACTAAGCGACTGAATTGAAATGAACTGAAGGGAAGATGAAGAAATCAAACCAGTCAGTTCTTAAGGAAATCAGTCCTGAATATTCATTGGAAGGACTGATGCCGAAGCTGAATCTCCAATTGACCACCTGAAGCAAAGAACTGACTCACTGGAAAAAACCCTAATGCTAGGAAAGATTGAAGGCAGGAGAAGAAGGGGATGACAGAGGATGAGACAGTTGGATGGCATCACTGACTGGATGGACATGAGTTTGAGAAAGCTCCAGGAGTTGGTGATAGACAGGGAAGCTTGGTGTGCTGCAGTCCATGGGGTCGCAAAGAATCGGACATGACTGAGCGACTGGACTGAACTGAAGGGGAAGATGGTGTTGACCTTTTCTGATACATGAGATTTCAATCAACTAATGCTTGGACTCTGCCCACCATCCAAGCCCCTTCATGAATTTGCATGAACTCTTAGCTTAAAACTTCCCCAATTATGCTGTTCAAGAGAAACCCTGCTTTGGAAAGGATCCTCAATGTTCTTATTTGCTGCATGTAACAATAAACCCTTCCTTCCTCCAATCTTTGTCTTGGTTGTGTCTTTTGGCTTGACACCCAGCAAGAGGTGAACCCAATTTTCCAGGTAACACTAATGTTTCCTTTTAAAACTCTTCCCTGAAAGCCACTGGGGAGTTCGGATCTTTTGAGCACAAGCTGCCCATTCTTCTAGCTTGGCATCTTGCAACAAACTCTGTGTGTTCCTTCACCTCAACCTAATGTCAGTAGACTGGCTTTGCTTGGTGTTGGTTCTGGCTGTGAAGCATGTGGGATATTAGCTCCCTGACCAGGGATTGAACCCCCTAAATTGGAAGGGTGGAGTCTTAGCCACTGGACCACCAGGGAAGTTCTTTGGTGTTGGTTCAGATGCCAAGCAGAACCCTGTGAGGCTCCTGGGCATGGAGGCCTTACTGTCCCCCATTTCTACTCCAGCCTCCATGACCTTTCGCCAAAGGGCAGCTGCTAATCAAGGGAGGAATAGCCAAGAAACCACCTGAAGCAAGATTAAAGAGACTAGAGAAGCTCATCAAGATTAGGGGACTTGACCACCTGAGACCCTGCACACACCCTAATCTTGTCAGCACCCCCAACCTTTTGAAGCTCTGCAGAAGAAAGAAGAATGCAAGACTATTAACTGCCTTATCTTTATCATATACCTGCCTGCCTGACTATATAACCTCTCCCTATTCTCCAGGGAGGGGAACATAGTTCCTGAGGCACTAGCCTACAGTGTTCCCTCTTTGCCTGGCAAAGAAATAAAGCCACTCCTTCCTTCTCCATAGCTCTGTCTCCATATTTCTGTTCGGCATTGGTGCACAGAGAGCCAAGATTTTGGCAGCAGTTCCGCAACACACTCACCAATCCATGTCTTATGTCTACAAAGTAAGGCAATGAGACTACTACTGCCTTCTGATGTGGATGCAATAAGATGCAACAGCAGCATCTATAAAGCTTCTTTCAGGACCCCTCTCCCAAAAATCAAATCTGTAAATTTAACCAGCTTCCGGGAAATAGAAGAGTTAGAGGAACCTGTTAAAATTATACTACAAGGCGGCCACCAGCCAAATCTAAAATGTGGGAAATTCTACACAACAAATTAGCATATCACATCAACAAATACATGGCATAAAAGGAGAGGGGAGCTGTTACAGAAGGACAGAGACTTAAAAACCACAGCAAACCAAAGCAATGTGTGGATCTTGTTTAGATCCTAATTCATTCAAACCAAAAAGGTATTTTTGAGATCACTGGAGAAAAATGAACACATACTGGATATTAAATGATAACTGAGGAATTATTAATTATTTAGATGTGATCACTGTGAACGTATCATTTGGGGGAAAATGTCTTTAATTGCTGTTGTTCAGTCGCTAAGCCATGTCTGACTCTGTGTAACCCCATGGACTGCATGCAGCACACCAGGCTTCCCTGTCCTTCACTATCTCCTGGAGTTTGCTCAAACTTCCATCCATTGAATTGGTGATGCCATCCAACCATCTCATCCTCTACTTTCCTCTTCTTTTGCCTTCGATTTTTTCCAGCATCAGAGTGTTTTCCAGTGAGTTGGCTCTTCACATCAGGTGGCCAAAGTGTTAAAGGTTCAGCATCAGTCCTTCCAGTGAATATTCAGGGTTGACTTCCTTTAGGATTGATTGGTTTGGTCTCCTTTAACTGTTAGGGTTGCATACGAATAAGCATTTACAGTAGAAATGCTATGGTACCTGAGACTTGTTTTAAAATAATGCTAAAGTGCTGTGCTCAGTCGTGTCTGACTCTGTGATCCCACAGACTGTAGCCCAACAGCTCCTCTGTCCATGAGATTTTCTCCCTGCAAGAATACTGGAATGTGTTGCTATTTCCTCCTCTAGGGAATCTTCACAACGCAGGGATAAAACCCAAGTCTCCTGCATTGGCAGGCGAATTCTTTACCACTGAGCCACCAGGGAAGCCCTGAAATGTATACTAGCTAATGGTTAATTTTATGTGTCAACTTGAGTGAGTCACAGGTGCCCAGATTAAACACTGTTTCTAGGCATGTCTGTGAGGATGATTCCAGGTGAGATTAGCATTTGAATTGTAAACTCAGTAAAGCAGACTGCTTCCCCTCAAGTGGCTGAGCTTTGTCCAATCTCTTGAGGGTATACATAGAATAAAAGGCAAAGCGGGGGATCTGTCTCTTTTTCCGGCCTCTCTGTTGAGCTGGCATCACATCTTTTCCTGTCCTTGAATTCGTTCTCAGCTCCCCTGGTTCTCAGGCCTTCAGCTTCAGAGTAAATTACACCACTGACTTTCTTGGGCCTTACGCTTGCAGATGATCAAGGGACTTTCTCAGCCTCCATAATCTCATGAACCAACTCCTCAATAATAAATCTTTCATACCCTATTGTTCTGTTTCTCTGGAGAACCCTGATTAACACAATTAGTAAACATTTGAAAGCTTCCATAATAAAAAGCTAAATTTAAAAAGAATATTGAAGGACTATATCCAGAATATACAGATGACTCTCAAATCCTTATAAGAAAACAATCCATGGGAGTTCCCTGGTGGTCTAGTGGTTAGCATTTGGTGCTTTCGTTTCATGGCCCGGGTTCAATCCCTGGTTGGGGAACTGAGATCTCACAAGTCACACAGCATGGCCAAAAAATAAATGAAATGGGAGGAAGAAAGGAAGAAAAAAAAACAAGCCCAATTGAAAAGTAGAAAGAAGATATGAACAGACACTTCATGAAAGAAGATAACATTATGGCAAATAAGCACAAGAAAAGATTCTTAACATCATCAGCCATTAAGGAAATACAAATTAAAATCACAATGATATGCCACTTCACACTCACTACCATGGCTATAATTTTTAAAAGTTTTAAGACACTAAAAAGAGTGATGGCAAGTATGCGAAGCAACTGGAACTCTCATACATTACTGGTGAGAATGCAAAATGGTATGGCCATTCTGAAAACAGCTTGGCAGTTTTTTATAAAGTTAAACATACACTTGTCATATGGCCCAGTAATCCCACTCCTAGGTATTTGCCCTAGAGAAATGGAAATTATAATCCTTTACCTCAGTGTAAATGCTTATGCGCTTAGTTGCTCAGTTGGGCCCAACTCTCTGTCACCCCATGGACTGTAGCCTGCCAGGCTCCTCCATCCATGGGAATTCTCCAGGTAAGAATACTGGAGTAGGTTGCCATGCCACCCTCTAGGGGATCTTCCCAACCTAGGGCTCAAACCCAGGTCTCCCGCATTGCAGGCAGACTCTTTAGTGTCTGAGCCCCCAGGGATAGCACCTCCATTTATAATTACCCACAAATTGGATACAATCCAAAATGTCCTCCAATGGGCAAATGGATACGCAAACAGTGGTATGTCCATAAAATGGAATACTACTCAGCAGTAAAAAACATCAAACCACAGATACACATAGCAACATGGAAGAATATCTCAAATACAAGGTGCTAAGGGAAAAAAGCCAGGCTCAAAAAGCCACACACTAGAAAAGGCAAAGCTTACATGGCTGGAAACACCATCACTGGTTGCCAAGGGTTGGACGGAAGAAGAGAGGGACTGATAACAAAATTGCCGCATGAGACAATCCCGAAGGGTGATAAAAGTGTTCTGAACTATGCGGTGATGGACACATGACCATATGTTTGTCAAACTCACAGACCTGTACACCATGTGAGTTTATTGTATGTAAACTAAAGATAAGAAAAACAGAAAAAACAAAATGCTGTTAAGGCTGTTGGTAAACAGAGGCATGTATAAAATAGTTGTGTTATAAAGCCATTTATAGTTAGTGTGGGTGTGTTTATGCATGCGTGTGTACACACCCATATTTACCCGTTAGTAAACACACAGGCAAAAGTATCACATGTGCAACATAAATAATGCTTATCTCTGATTAGCAAAATTCCAAGAAACTTGCTTTTTTCTTTTAACTTACTGCTGTTTCCTGATTTTTTTCCCCTAAAATAAATTAGTACTATTTGTATGCTTTCTTTTAAAAGTAATTTTAAAATCAACAGATAAAAAGAAAAATGCAAGCTCCTTTGGGAAGCTTTCCCCGGATCCCTCCATAAATTAATCTTTCACCTCTTAGGCTTCCCCTCCACCTCCTCCAAGCACTTGACCACAGGCTGCCCTGCAGCCTCAATCTCTCTGAGCATGAGGAGCCTTAGTCTCCTCTGCTGAACTTAGTAAGGAAGTGCCTCCTCACCCACCTTACTCCTGTCTTCACTCCACTTTACCCCACGGGGCGCCTGCCTCAGGACTCATGTGTATCTGGTTCCCTGCTTTATTCCACAAGTGGCCCTCAACAGGCACTCACTAAAGTGACTCACCAAGCAACTGGGAGTGCATAGGCATCTAATAAATGACCAGTAAAGCACATCCACAGGTAACTGGATACTATCCAAAGGGTGATGATAATTAATGTTTCACATCAACTCACAATATGGGCTCAGGTGAAGGGCCTTTGAAATGACACATGCCCACTTCAGTTTCTAGAAATTATTTGGGAGAGAACGTACAAAGCTGGCTTATCACTTACCATATTTGTGGATAAGACTTGGGCTTGTTAATACTTAAAATTATGTTTCAAAATCATTGCAACAGGTGATAAAGTGGATGCTACCTGGAATACACTGAAAGTTCGAAGAGCCAACTGAGAGAGACTTGACAAAACAACAGCAGAGAGCAGACTTGGTAAAAGCAGTCAGGTAAAAACAGACCTGGTGATCTGAGGTGACATCAGTCATGCTGAAGCCAAATGTCTGTCAGTAAAGGAGGAAGTTACAAGACAAAATTTTGGTGGTAGGGTTGAGCTGAGTGATCATAAATCTTTCTCATCTAGGACCCTCAATTTTCACATCCAGACATTAAGTCCAAATCTTATTAAAATGGTCGTTTTAATGATTCCATTCACGTCAAGAATATTCAGAGTGACGTTTTAAATATTTCCTTACTTCAAAAACAAAAAACAATATAAACAAACCAAAATATGACAGCATTCTAACTTCTCTCTAGCTTAAGCAGACCAAGGTCCCAGCAGCCTGCAAGCCAATAATCTCTCTGCTGAATAAAAACATAACAGAAAGCTTCCAAATGTCACAAGTTCAGAATTTCAGTTCCAGTTAATGGAGTAAGTACACTCTCCCCTGAATGCTGCTATCATGTCTGCACACATTGCATGGAGCAGCTATTTCAGGACTCTGAAAAATAAACAGTAGCAGGTAAATGGGAGGAAGAAGACCAGAACGCAAAAGTTCCACTGAGCGAGCCGGCAGTTTCCTATTTTTCCTCCAAGATTCCCCAGCTTAGACTCAAAGTAGCCTCAAATTCAGGAAAGGGAACCAGGTGTGGACGAAGAGCGCTCCAGGACAATCCCTCCTACTCTGGTTGGGGACATGGGCAAGGGGATTCTTAATACTATAAACACTGGGAGAAATCCTGGTTTTCTTTTGTTTTTTATTGAAGGATAATTGCTTTACAATATTGTGTTGGTTTCTGCTGTACGTCAACATGAATCAGCCACAGGTACACTTATGTTCTCTCCTTCCTGACCCCCTCATCATCTCTCTCCCCATCTCACCCTTCTCGGGTGTCAGAGAACACTGGGCTGAGCGCCCTGTGTCACACAGCAAATCCCCGCTTGGTATCTGTTTTCATATGATAATGTACATGTCTCCATGCCACTCTCTCAATGCGTCCCTGCCTCTCCTTCCCCCACTGTGTCCACAGTCTGTTCTCTATGTCTGCATCTCCACTGCTGCCCTGCAAATAGGTTCATCAGTACCATCTTTCTAGATTCCATACACATGTGTTAACATAAAATATTTTGGGTTTGCTTCAATTTTTTCCCCTTCATTCTCTCCTATTCCAGATTCTAGGCTGTCCTGAAGTGGCAGAAGCAGCTGCAGCAGCAGGAGCCTGCAGATGCCCGAACCTCTGAGGGAGGGCACTCTTCCTGCATGATCAGAGGAAAGAGAATTCCAAGAGAGTGGGTGAACCCCACTGCTTTTTCCTATCCCCGTCCTCCCAGACAAACAGTTGTGATGGCAGTTACACTAGTAACTAAAGGGCCAGCTTTCTGGACACAGACCTGAAAGGGGAGTTACAGAGAAATGGACAGAGACCACAGGAAGGGAAACAAATCCATAAAACTGCTGCTGCTCATACATGCAGGGCTCACTCCAAGCTGTACATGCATATCCTACTTGAAACAGCACAGTAAAGACTAAAATCTATGGGACAGGTCACCACACAGGTAAAAGACTGGCCACTGGGTGGTACACACAAAGGAGAGATCCAAAGAGCACTGCAAAGGCCTTGAAACAACTGACACTGAATCCTTAATCCACAGAAGACTGGCCACAACTTGCCACCTAAACCCAATCAGATTGACTGCCTAATAAAATAAAACAAAACTCAGCATTCTTCCTAGGATTTAAATAAGACCAGAATTTCAAAACGCAATAATCAAATGTTTATGATATAATCTAAAATTACTTGAAATACAGAAACTAGGAAAATCCCACCTCACAGAAAAAAACAACTGACAGATGCCAATGGTCAGATGACAGAGTTGTTGGAATTATCAGATTATAAAGCAGCTATAATAAGAATAATCCAAGAAAAAAGGATGGACATTCTTCAAAAGAATGGAAAGATAGAAAGTCTCAGCAAAGAAACTGAGATATAAAGAACAAAGTGAAAATTTCAAAACTATAAAATCACAATATCCAAAATAAACTCAATGTACGGGCAAAAAAAACAGAGGTGATGAAGGAAAATAATCAGTGAACCTGAAGATAAATCAATATAAATCACCAGATCTAAACAACAAAGAGAGAAAAAAAATAAACAAAGCTCAACATGCTGCTGCTGCTAAGTCGCTTCAGTGTGTCCAACTCTGTGCAACCCCATAGACGGCAGCCCACCAGGCTCCCCCGTCCCTGGGATTCTCCAGGCAAGAACACTGGAGTGGGTTGCCATTTCCTTCTCCAATGCATGAAGTGAAAAGTGAAAGTGAAGTCACTCAGTCGTGTCCGACTCTTCGTGATCCCATGGTCTGCAGCCTACCAGGCTCCTCCGTCCATGGGATTTTCCAGGCAAGAGTACTGGAGTGGGGTGTCATTGCCTTCTCCGAAAGCTCAACAGAGCCTTGCGATAATACCAAAATGTCTACTATTGGTGTCACTGAAGTCCCAAAGCAGAAGAGAATGTGGAATGGAAAAAAAGTGTTTGAGGAAATAATGGCAGACAACTTCCCATATTTGGCAAAAAAACACACATAAATTTAAAGATTCAAGAAGCTCAGCAAACTCTAAATAGAAGAAAAAAAAAGCAAAACCTCAAAGAAATTTATGACCAGATGCATCATAATCAAACTGTCTAAAACTGAGAAAGACAAAGTCCTAAAAATAGCCAGAGAAAAATGGTGTACTGTACACAGCAAAACAATGATTCAAATGATGCAGATTTATCATCAGAAACCACAGAGGCCAGAAATAAGTGGAATAACATTTTTAAAGTGCTAAGAAACAAACTGACAACCCAGAATTCTACAGCCAGCAAAACTGTCCTACAGGAATAATGGTGAAGAGACTTCCTTGATGGTCCAGTGGCTAAGACTATGCACTTCCAATGCAGGGGGCATGGGTTCGACCCTTGGTTGGGGAGCGAAGATCCCACATGCCTTGTGGCCAAAAAATTTTTTTTAAATAATAAAGGTGAAATAAAGACAGTCTTAAACAAAAGAAAATTGAATGAATTCATAGCCAGCAGAGAGGCTCTAAATGAAATGACAAAATTTCATATATTCAGATAGAATGAAAATGATACCAGAAAGAAACTTGGAACATCTGAAAGGAATAACAAAAATGGTAAAAATCTGGGTAAATAAATAGACACTATTTCTCCTTTTGAGTTTTTTAAAATATATATGATGGTTGAGGGCATCAAATAGATAAACAACAAGGATTTACTGTATAGCATGGGGAACTATATTCATTACAAGATATTCAATATCTTGTAATAAACTATAATGGAAAATACTACCTGAAAAAGAATATATGTATTAATATAAGTGAATCACTTTGTTGTACACCCAAAACTAATACAATATTGTAAATCAACTTCAAATGGATAAAAATAAATAAAATATGTAGAGAGAAAATATGTTTTTCAGGTTTTGCATAGTTTATCACAATTTCAAAAATATAAACATATTGAACAATATCATCTACCACCTGAATCTCATGTTTATAAAACACTTCACCTATCTAGAGGAGAGAACACATTCTTCATAAATACATATGGAACATCACCGAAATAGTTTCTTTTATCAGAAAACATACTTGAATAAATTTTAAAGACTCAAAATCACATAAAGTATCTGACCATAATGAAACTAAACTAGAATAATAGAAAGAAAATTGGAAAAATCTCCAATCACTTGGCAGTTAAACAACATATTCTTAAATAATTGATGTATTAAACAGGAAGTTTCAAGAGAAATTAGAAAATATTTTGAACTGAATGAAAATGAAAACATTATACAACTTATGAAAAGCTTGTGATATAGTTAGACTAGTGCTGAGGGAAATTTATCACACTGAATGCTCACATTAGAAAAGAGCAAAGATCTCAAATCAACAATCTAACTTTCTATCTTAAGAAACTAGAAAGTAATCTTAAAGTAAGTAGGAGAAAGGAAATAATAAAGAGCTAAAATCAATAAAATGGAACAAAATTGACAAATGTCAGTGCAACAAAAAATGTCAGTTCATGGAAAAAAAAATTTACCAGTTATCAGAAATTAAGAAAACACATACCAACAAATCCCCACAAACATTAAAAGGATAATACAGAAATACTACAAACAACTCTACACACATAAATTAATAATGATTGGGACCAATTTCTTGAAAGCCATGAACTACCAAAACTCACCCAAGAAGTAAAAGATGACTATACTCCTCATGAACACAGACACAAAAATCTTCAGCAAAATACGAGGAAATCAAATCCAACAATATTAGGTAAAAAGAGTAGTTCCCCCAATCATTGTGATTTATTCCAGGAACTTAAAAAATTGGTTCAGTTTTCCAAATCAACAGAAGTAATCCAGCATAGAACACTTGATTATTTCAATGGATGGAGACCAAAACAAAAAACAAAAAAAACTCATATTTGACAAAATTCAACATTCATTCACAATAAATGATGCCAGCAAACTAGGAAGATAAGCAAACTTCCTCAACCCAAGAAGCATCTACCAAAAATCTACAGCTAACATCATACTTTGTCAAGAAAATGAATGTTTTCCCCTTAAGATGGGGAGCAAGGCAATGCAGTCTGTTCTCACCACTGCTATTCGACATCCTACTGGAAGTGCTAGCCAGTGCAAGGAAAACAGAAGGCATACAGGTTGGAAAGAAAGAACAACTGTCCCTATTCACTGATGGCATGATTGTCTACACAGACAATTCCATGGGAATCTATTTAAAAAAACTCCAAGGACTAATGTGTGAGTTAGCAAGGTTACAAGATATCAGGTTTACACATGTAAATCTATTGTATTTCTATATCCTGAAGGCAATGGTACCCCACTCCAGTACTCTTGCCTGGAAAATCCCATGGACCGAGGAGCCTGGTAGGCTGCAGTCCATGGGGTTGCTAAGAGTCGGACACAACTGAGTGACTTCACTTTCACTTTTCACTTTCATGCATTGGAGAAGGAAATGGCAACCCACTCCAGTGTTCTTGCCTGGAGAATCCCAGGGACGGGGGAGCCTGGTGGGCTGCCGTCTATGGGGTCGCACAGACTCGGACACAACTGAAGTGACTTAGCAGCAGCAGTAAATCATCAAAAACTGAAATTTTAAAAATATATATTAATTACAGTAGATCTGAAAAGAATAAAACACTTTCATATAAATCTAACAAAACATGTACAGGATCTGCACAATGAAAACTATGAAACATTGAAAGAAGAAATTAAAACAACCTAAATAGGTAGATAGACATACAGTGTTCCTGAATTGGAAAGCTCAATACCGTTGTAATATCAGTTCTCCACAAACTGATCTGTAGGTTTAACACAATCCCAAAATCCTAGCAAGATTTTTTTGTAGATAGAAACAAGGTGATTATAAAATTTATATGGAAAATCAAAGGAATGGTCAAAATGATTTTGAAGAAGAACTAAGGTGAAGGATTCACACTACCTGATTTAATTATTACTATAAAGCTACAGTAATCAAGACAGTATAATAGTAATAAAGGGATGGACACATAGATCAATTGAACAGAGAGTCCAGAAACAGACATACACAGTGTGGCCAGTCGATTCTTAACAAAGGTGGAAAGGCAACAATAAAGAAAGGATGACCTTTTCGACAGTGTTGGAACTAGACATCAGCAAGTATATGAACCTCAAGCTAAATTTTTCACCTTGTATAAAAACTTACCAAATCTAGATCTAAATAAATGTAAAACATGAAACTATAATTCTTAGAAGAAAACATGGGAAAAGTTTTTGTGACCTGAGATTAGTTCTTAGATATGACATAAACAGCAGAATCCATGAGAAAAAAAAAAATCTGATAAACCGATTTTCATCAAAACTAAAAACTCATTCTGCAAGACAGGGTTAAGAGAATGCAAAGAAAAGACACAGAATGAGTTTAAAATATTTTCAAGTCATGTATTTGACAAAGTTCTTATATCCAAAGTATATAAAGAATTCTTTTTTTAACATTTAATTTAATTATTTAATCTGCTGGGTCTTCATGCTGCGTGTGGGTTTTCTCTACTTGTGGCAAGCAGGGGCTACTCTTCATTGCAGAGTGCGCAAGCTCCGTAGTTGCGGTCCACAAGCTTAGTTGTTCCGCAGCATGTGGAATCTTCCTGGACCAGGGGTCGAGTCCACGTCTCCTGCATTGGCAGGTGGATTTTCCAACCACTGGACCACCAGGGAAGCCCTACAAAGAATTCTTAACATTGTCGGGATTTTCCTGGTGGTCCAATGGTTAAAAATCCGCCTTGCAACGCAGGGGACACAGATTCAATCCCTGATCGGTGAACGAAGATCCTACATGCCACGGGGCAACTAAGCCCGAGCACTGCAACTAGAGAAAACCCAAGTACTGCAGTCACAAGCCCATGTGCCACAGTGAAGACCCAACACAGCCAAAATAAAAAATTTTTTAAAGCAAACTAATAAGAAAAACAGTCAAAAGACTCAAATTCTTCTCCAAAGAGAATATACAGACAGCAAATAATTGTAAGATGCTCAAATCATTAGCTGTTTAGGGAAATGCAAATTAAAACTGCTGTGAGATACCACCTATTACACTGATTTCAAAAAAAAGATGGTAAGACCAAGCGTTAGCCAGGACGCAGGGCAACTGGAACTCTTATACACTGATCGTAAAAAGCAACATGGTACAGACTCTGGGAAACCACTCAGCAGTTTCTTACACATGTAAGGCTTCCCTGTGACTCAGATGGTAAAGATTCTGTCTGCAGTGTAGGAGACCTGGGTTCAATACTTGGGTTAAGAAGACTCCCCTGGAGAAAGGAATGGCTACTCACTCCAGTACTTCTTGCCTGAAGAATTTCAGGGACAAGAGAAGCCTGGTAGGCTACAGTCTAGGGTCACAGAGTCAGACACAACTGAGCGACTAACACTTTTACTACATGTGTAAACATACACATACCGTATGATCCAGCAATTTCACTTCTAGATATTAACCCCTGTGAAATAAAACCTATGTTCACACAAAAACTGTATATGAATATTTATAGCAGCTCTATTAATAATCACCAAAAACTGGAACTCAAATGTCCTCCAACAATAAATGATTATAAACAAACTGTAGTACATACCTACAGTGTGAAACTACTTAGCAATAAAAAGGAATGAACTATGGATAAAACACAACATAAATGAATCTCAAATGCATCACACTGAAACACAAAATCAAAAGGTTGTATACTCTATGATGCTCTAGAAAAGACATAGCTATAATGATGGGGAAGAGATGAGTGGTTGTCAAGTGGGAGGGTGTGACCACAAAGGAAAAGAATGAGGAAGTTTTGTGGGTTGATGTAACTGTTCTGTATCTTGATTGTGGTAGTGGTTACATGAATGTATATATACATATATCTTTGTTGTAACTCACAGACCTGAACATCAAAAAAAAAGTTTATTTTACTGTATTTGAATTTTAAAAAATGAACATGTGGAGATCACCAACATCCTTAGCATGTTTCCAAACCTCTAGAGCTCAAACTTCCATCAGTTTTCTTACAGTCTCAGAAAGAAAATAGTGCGAATTCCCTTATTAAACTTTTTTTCTTGTTTGTTGGTTTATTTCTCAAAACCACGATGTGACAAATTTCAAATTAGCTTTTAAATGCTGTTTTTCCAGAATTCAAGACACAGAATAAAAGCCTTCAATTTTGCCACTCAGTCATGAAACAAAAATAATCTAAAGAAACAGATCCATTTCCAAAATGGTAACCAAAACAAAGCAAGACTGAGTCGACTGGATGGGCTGACCAGCTAAAGTCTAAAGTCTAATGAAGCATAACGTTCAGACATTAGCTGTGAACTTACCCTTGTGGCTCAGTGGTAAAGAATGCGCCTGTCAGTGCAAGAGACACAGGTTTGATTCCTGGTCTGGGAAGACCCCACATGCCATGGAGCAACTAAGCCTGTGTGCCACAATTATTGAGCCTGTGCTCTAGAGTCTGGGAACTACAACTATGGAGCCCATGTGCTGCAACTACAGAAGCCCACATGCCCCAGAGGCTCTGCTCCACAAGAAGCCACTGCCATGAGAAGCCCAAGTACTGTAGCAAAGAGGAGCCCCTGCTCGCGCAACTAGAGAAAAGCCTGCACAGCAAGGAAGACCCAGCACAGTCAGTCAAAAATAATCTAAAAAAAAAAATTTGCGGGGTTTTCTGAATATATACAATTCCATAAAAAGTCCTTAAAAGCAATAACATGAATCTATAGTTGTAACTCAAAAAAAAAAGAAAGAAGCAACACTGCTCTCTGCTATACCTGAAAGCAAGTTACTGAATGATATCCCATTTTTACAAATATGCACACAAAGGAATAACAACAGGTACCCGATCATGGAAGTGGGCTTCCCAGGTGGCTCAGTGGTAAAGAATCTGCCTTCCAATGCAGGAGAAATGGATTCCATCCCTGGGTTGGAAAGATCCCCTGGAGAAGTAAATGACAACCCACTCCAGTACTTCTCCCTGAAGAATCTCATGGACAGAGGAGCCTGGAGGGCCACAGTCGATACTGTTGCAGAGTTGGACACAACTGAGCAACTAAGCGACAATGGAAGTTCTCTCTAGCTAATGAGAATACTACTGCTTTTTACTCTTTTCTTCATTGTTCCATAGTGGTTTTTTTTTTAATAATCACAGACACATATACTTTTATAATCAGAAAAGATGTGGGCTTTTTTTCCCCCCCCCATTTTGGAAAACAGCATTCAAGTTGAAAATGTGATATTTATACTACGGTTCCATCTATGTATGACTTAGGCTGTGGACTCCTTGACATAATGGAGCCGTGTAAGCCTCACACAATACCAGATTCCCAAAAGACACTTAACCAGATGTATGACTGGAGAAGGGAGAACAGAAATATGGAAAGTTTGTCATGAGAAGTGGTAACTTCTCTAGCGCCTCTGAATAAAACAGAGGGGAAGAAATCAGGCAAGTGGCAAAAGTATTCAGATGGGGGAAGGCCCGAAAGTGATAGCAAAGAGGCAGATTAGATCCTGACGTGGAACAAAGGCAGGGGAGTAGACCAAGGAGGGCGACCAGGAAACCTAGAATAGGTGAGAAAGAAGAGACCACTGTGCCCACTAAAGATCAGAGAGCTAACTAGTCCATCCCTCTTCCCTCCCCTGCCTCCCCACCCTTAAGAGATGGGACCTCAGGCTGCTCCTTGCACAGGGGTGTCATGCTCAGGACCCCAGTGCACAAGAGGCATGGGCCCTTGACCCTAGGACAGCCAACCTGCAGGCCGGAGAGGCTGTCTCAACTGGCCTGGCTGGGAAGGCTCCACACAAACAGAGGCAGTGATAAGCAGGCCAATCCGATGCTTTCTGGAATTCAACTGCAGTGAGCAAGTGAGCAATGGAAAGGGCAGATAGATAGACCTGGGAGGGGCATTTTAAATAATCTATCAGAATCTGTTTATAATATGTACATCAGAAACCATAACACCTGCAACTTTACCTAACTGTTCTTTTATGATTCCTCTGAATTGCTTTTGGTGTTATGCCATCATTTACAGAAAATACCCAAGGGCACACACTGCAGGGCCTGAAGGCTGTCCTGCACTTTGGTGCCGCTACTCAACAGTGAGATGTGTTTGTTCCATAGGCAATTCCTAACAGCAGGAGATTGTGTTCCCCACAGCTAACAAGTCAGGCAGCAATGTTTTTAACATGCTCCTCCTTGCAGGCTTTCGCTCAGCCAGTTTTCTCTTCTTGGAAGCAAGCAAGCGGAGGGTTCACGTTTTATTAAGAAAACTGTCGCCCTGTGCATAGTTTTCAGCCTCCACTCGGATCCCTGAACAGACTCACTGCTAGGATTCTTTTGGGTTGACAGCATCCAGCCCTTGGTGACCTGAGACAGACCCCCGATCACAGGCTGCACTCCACAGTGGGGCAGGACCCTGTCCGTGCCCCAACTAGCCAGTTCGTGCCCCCAACTTCTCCGACCGAGGCAGTCAGTGCTCAGAAGCCCCTGCTGCCAGACCAGCCCAACAGACAGATGCCCACCCCTAAGCAAGCCCAGCTGTCAGAGCAGGAGGCGCTTGGCTGGCCTCAGGCTAGAATGGGGCCAGCTCGGAGCTGGGCAGAGCCCAGTCTGTTTCAGATGTGATGAGGTCACGGGCCAGAACACGGGCCCAGATACAGGCCCTGTGGACATGGGAAGAGAAGGCACGGGCCCTTTGTGGCCCAGAAGCTATGGGCTGCTCTCAACCCAGCAGCTAGAAAGAGAAACAGTCCTGCTAAATGAGGCACTGATTCAAGTAAAACCCCCGAGATTCATGAGGGCCCACTGCTTGGCCCTGGCAGGGCTCCCTCCAAGGTTTATCTGGTCTTGCAGTCCACCAAAGGAACCCGTGTGTCCCTCTGTTCCGGGCAACTCAGAGTGGACCCACACAGCACGCATGGGCTCAGCCATGCGGGCAGCCCACCCGGTCAGTCCTGGAGGCCCCTCAGTGCCCATATCCAGAGCTCCTGGGGTAGAGGCGTGTCAGGGGATTGGTACAGCCTTGATGACCCAGCACACACCATCAGTTGCTGGACAGATGTTCCAACAATAATTTAGGTTCAGAGTGGGATTGCAAGTTTAATTTCAACAACATGGGAGCTCTCGTTGAAATGAGTCAGAAGGTTACCTTTTTATCTGTATTCACCTATTCAGCACTGAATACATCATCATCTACACACCTCACAGAGGACCACACAAAAGGCTAGAAGGCCCTGCATACGCTTACTATTCTAAATAAATTTATTTACTGAATCTGGAAAATTAAACTTCAAGTTCATAGTTTGGTTTTATCTAGTCTTATTTAAAAATGTACTCGCATGACTTCCCTGGTGGTCCAGTTAAGAATCCACCTGCCAGTGCAGGGGACAAGGGTCTGATCCCTGGTCCGGGAAGACTCCACATGCCGTGGGGCACCTAGGCCCATGCACCACAACTACTGAAACCCATGCACCTTAAAGCCTGTGCTCCACAACAAGAGAAACCACAGTGAGAAGCCCACGCACTGCAAGTAGAGAGTAGCCCCTGCACAGCAACACAGACCAGCATAGCCAAAAATAAAAATAAATTTTAAAAGTTTTTAAATAAAAATGCACTCATATCCTTAATATCACAGCTAAGCCATACCTCTAAAATAAGTTTCCCAGTTAAATAATCAAGACATAAGCTGCTTCACATAGCACCTTTGTGCCAGTCAGAGATATTCCAGTCTGGGTGGCAACTTGGCTTGGCAAGAGGATAGCAAATTAAAAACGGCACCTGCTCTGGGCTGATGAATTGGGACGCTGCCCAGTACCAGGGCATGTGCCTTGGCAACAGAGCATGCAGGCTGGATCTCAGCCTCCTTCACCCTCTTGGCTAGACTCACTGCACAGTACACAACCTGCCCAACTGTACAAAGTAGCCACAGACAATACGGATTCAGAGCAGGATCTCGGGGACTTTCTTTGTTCCTCTATGACAATAATAATAATACTGAACCAATCTTGCTAAATCCTGTATCTGGCAGGTCTTGATGATCTGTTTGTTAAGTATTAAGAAGCTTACTAATAGGTAGAATTTTAAAATATTGTTTTGTTTTCATTTATATGGATCTGGTCTGAGATTCAACAGTAAAGGTCACTGTCCATTAAAAAGAAAAAGACAAAACAAAGGGGCTTTCCTGGTGGCTCAGTGGTAAAGAAACTGCCTGTCAATGCAGGAGACACAGGTTTGAGTCCTGATCTGGGAAGATCCCCCATGCTTCAGAGCCTGTGCATGCAACTGACCCTGTGTGCCACAACTACTGAGGCTGTGCTCTAGAGCCTGGGAGCTGAAACTGCTGAAGCCCACGTGCCCTAGAGCCAGGGCTCTGCAACAAGGGAAGCCACTGCAGTGACGAGCTCGTGCACCAGGACGCCCCCATTCATTGCTAGAAAAACGAGCAGCAACAAAAACTCAGCATAGCCAAAAACAAATAAATAAATTAAATGATTAAATAAAAATAAGAACAGCAGGTCTCCTACAGAACTCCACAGAGCTAAACACAGAGGAGAGACCTCAGAAACTATTGCCCCCGATGAGTTCCCCCAGGTTTCCCTCAACCTAGTAATTTATCATTCTCTGTGGGCTTCCCTTATCTAATAAGCTTGGCAGTCCCAGGTCCAAAAAATCCCAAACTAAGAGCTGAAATTTTTCCAAAGCATCTAGTGAAGGTGAGACACATGCAGCATCTCCCCAGCCACCTCACCAAAACCAACTCTATGCACCCACACCACCAGTAACACCCTCATCACCAGCTCCACACCATCGCACATTTTGGGACCATGCACAGAGCCATGTGGATGAGCCCACCTGTGACAAATGGGGGTCTGTCTCCCTAGTTTCAGCTCTAAAACCAAACTCTAAAGGAACATACATCAATTTTTCAGCAGAAAAACTATCTGGATCTCAACTGTTTAAATAACTGTATTTATTATTTTTGGCTGTGGAATAACTATTTATTATTTTTGGCTGTGGTGGGTCTTTGTTGCTGCATGGGCTTTTCTCTAGTCTTGGAGAGCGGGGTCTACTCTATGCCTTGGTGCGCAGGTTTCTCACTGTGATGGCTTCTCTTGTTACAGAGCACAGACTCTAGGGCACTTGGGCTCAGTAGCTGTGGCTCACGGGCTTAGTTCCTCTATGGCATATGGGATCCTCTTGGACCAGGGATTGAATCCATGTCTCCTGCACTGGCAGGAGAATTCTTTACCACTGAGCCACCAGAGAAGCCCCCCTGATCTGAATTTTTTAAAAATTATTTTTTGACCTCTCTGTGCAGCTTGCAGGATCTTAATTCCCTGACCAGGGATCAAACCCAGGATCCTGGAATGAAAGCATCAAGTCTTAACCACTGGACGACCAGCAAATTCCCCTTGATGTCAGTTTATTAACAAATTAAGGAACTAAAAGGCAAATTCTATCTACCAACATCAGGCTTTACTACAATCCAAGCTTGGGCGTTCCCAAGTCCACTGCCCACCCCAGTACATTCACTTGAGCCATGTGCCTGGGCTGGGTAAATGCCTGCACTTTAAACTGATATCACAGGCAAAGACTTGATTTGTCATATACAGCTGTTCCTAAAACTACTATCCTAGAATGTGCCTGAGGCTATTAACCATTCATCTGTCTTCCCCATAATCCCAGAAGGGATAAGAAAGATGATTAGAATTCAGAGCTATCCCACATCTGGCTTCACAGAAAGGAATCAAACTGTCACCAAGAGCAGCAGCTAGTTACAGGGGCAAGCACACCAGTCTGAGACCCAGGTTCCAGCACCATCAACAAACTGGGTAGCCACAGATTAAGTTACAGCTTCTCTAGGGTCAGATTCCTCACCTAGGAAACAAGGGAGGGGCACACATGGATGGCTTCTAGATTCCTTCTGGTCTAAAATTGTAAGTTGGAGTAGGAAACAGCAACCCACTCCAGTATTCTCACCTGGAGAATCCCATGAACAGAGGAACCTGGCAGGCTACAGTCCATAGGGTCACAAAGAGTCAGACACACCTGAGCACGCATGCAAAATTATATTGTAAGTTGGAGTTGCAAGATGTTTTGAGCCATCTTAAACCTCTATTACTGATGTATACCATGCTCTCACCTTGCTATGGACTGAACTGTATCCCCCTAGCTCCTAAAATCACACTTCTCATGGCCAGGCTCTATGCTTGGCACTTTCAGTTCAACTTCACATCAACTCTACAGTGGCAGGTAATCTTAGCTGTGCGTGTGTGCTAAGTCACTTCAGTAGTGTCTGATTCTTTGCGATCCCATGGACTGTAGCTTGCCAGGCTCCTCTGTCCATGGGATTCTCTAGGCAATAATACTGGAGTGAGTTCCCATGCCCTCCTCCAGGGGATCTTCCTGACCCAGGGATGGAACCTGTGTCTCTTACGTCTCCTGCCTTGATGGGCAGGTCCTTTATCACTAGCATCATCTGGGAAGTCCCAGAAGGGCCAGGATGATGCCTAAAATGTATAGTTCTACGGATGGGTGATCAAGATCTATTTTTGTGAAGAACAGTAACCAGGGAGAAATAAGAAAAAAAGAGAAATCTACAGTAAGGTGCAGGAGGCCATAAAGAATGTTCCTCCAGACACCTGACAATGTGGAAATCAATCGTCAGGATGGAGGGACACAGGAAAGAGAGTAAGGAATAAATAAAATCAGGAGGTTCTGATATATACAAGTGAAGTCGCTTAGTCATGTCTAACTCTTTGCGACCCCATGGACTGTATGTAGCCCACCAAGCTCCTCCCTCCACTGGATGTGTCCAACTCTTTGTGACCCCGTGGACTATAGCCCACCAGGCTTCTCCATCCATGGGATTCTCCAGGCAAGAATACTGGAGTGGGTTGCCATTTCCTTCTCCAGGGGATCTTCCAGACCCAGGGATCGAACCCAGGTCTCCTGCATTGCAGGCAGACGCTTTAAACTCAACTGGATTAAAAACCCTGCCCACCCAGACCCCTCCCATTTATTTCCCTTCTCAGGATAAACTGTGGATGATTTTGAAAATAGACCAAAAAGACATATTCAATGGATGAATAGGCCTTGTTAGGACATAACTTTGCAACTTACTTTATCCTATGGTTTTTATACTTTTCACAGTCTTCTGAGATATTTTGCAACTCTGTTAATTGTACATAAGTGATAGCAGTGCAAATAATTCTTGCCTGAAGACAGGTACATGGATTGTTTGGCAGAGAGACAACAGACTCCCCGCTTCAAAGCTGCATCTACTGAAATTCATTTCCTGGTATGTGCATGTGTGCCTACTCTGAATTTTCCTTTGAACAGGCTGTGACATCTTACTGGCTCCTTCATTATTTACTCCTTCATATTTGTATGTGAGTCATGATTTTATCTTTAATTATCCTCTAATACCCATAAACATGATTTCCCAAGTGGCGTTAGTGGTAAAGAACTGGCCTGCCAATTCAGGAAATATAAAGAGACGTGGGTTCAATCCCTGGGTCAGGAAGATCCCCTGAGGAGGGGATGGCAACCCATTCCAGTTTTCTTGCCTGAAGAATCCCATGGAGAGAGGAGCCTGGCAGGCTACAGTCCAGTGGGTGGCAGAATTGGACATGACTGAAGCAACTTAGCATGCATGCACCCATAAACAAGCTAAGTCCAAAAAGGTGCCCAAGGGTGTATTAGCTGCTCTAGGAAGGGGGAAAAAAGGTTCCAGAAATCAATAATCCTTCCAACCCCACATACTTTGAAGGCCACTGGCTCAAGCAAACAGGACAATAAAGCTTCAATCTTTATCCCTCTACCCTTCCTCTACCAGCAATTCTTAAATTTCACTGATAATCCAAGGAGTTAGAAGAGAAGGACTAAGGGGCCTCACTCTGTAATACCACCCACCCCTCCCAACTATGACAGACGTGATTCATGTATTGTGCAAGAACTGAGAGCCAGAAGGTCTCTTAAAGCTGCCTGGCCCACCAGGAGCAATACCGGCAGAAGAGGGAAAACAGAAATGGGCTAAGTCCCTGTACAACAGGACAGACGAGTGATGTTGGAACAAATCTCATAATCTGTCTAATGGTTGTATTATAGACTTACACACATGTAGGGGGTCCAGCTGTGGTCTCCAAAGGCAGACTAGTGAGCTCCCCACTCATTAGCTGTGGGGACTCGGAGTGAGTGAGTGAACTCAGTAAGCCTCTGTTTCCTCAGCAGTAAAGAATCTGCCTCGTAGGACTGCTATGAGCATTAAATGAGATAACACATGTAGAACACTAGCAGTCTGGACGTAGTAGAAGTGCAAGAAATGTTAGTTTCAATATCTCTTTGTTTGAGAAACAATGAAAAGTAAAAACAAGGGATATAATAAAACATGATTACCACCTCTTCTCTACCACTTGTCACATCCTTTCCGCCTCTTATCCTCACCTGAGTTGCTCAAAGTCTCTTAGCGGGTCTTGGATCATCTCATCCTTCTCAAAGCCATTCCTCAAACTCTCTAACCCAGCGAGGGCCAATAGAAACACACGAGCCACATGAGTAATTTCAAATTTTCTAACAGTCATACTTTAAAAAGTAAAAAGAAATAGGTGGAGTGGATTTCCACAGTGGTACAGTGGATAGGAATCCACCTGCCAGTGCAGGGGACATGAGTTTGATCCCTTGTCTGGGAAGATTGCATACGCTGCAGAGCAACCAAGCCTGAGTGCCACAACCACTGAGCCTGCGCTCTACAGCCACAAGCTACAACTGCTAAGTCCTGCGCCTAGAGCCTGTGCTCTGCAACGAGACAAGCCACAGCAATGAGAAGCCAGCTCACCACAACAAGGAGTAGCCCCCTTATCCACAGCTAGAGAAAGCCCTTGCACAGCAACGAAGACCCACCACAACAAAAACATAAACAAATAATTTTAAAAATAAGACTCCAAAATGGAGACCTTTCCTTGATCCATGGTTTCACGTTTTAAAAAAAAGAAACAGGTAGAGCAAATTTTAATAGTAAATTTAATTTATCTCAATGTAGCCAAAGTATCACCATTTCGACACATAATTTTACATTCTGGTTTTCTCCTATTACATCTTTAAACTCTAGCATGTATTTTACACTTATGCACACCTCAAGTTCAATATGTCAGCAAATCTGGAAGACTCAGCAGGGGCCACGGGACTGGAAAAGGCCAATCCTCATCCCAATTCCCAAGAAGGGTAGTACTAAAGAATGTGCTAGCCACCAGACAATTGCACTCATCTCCTATGCTAGTAACATCATGCTTAAAATCTTACATGCCAGGCTTCAGCATTATGCAAACCAAGAACTTCCAGATGTCAAAGCTGGGTTTAGAAAAGGAAGAGAAACAAGAGATCAAATTGCCAACATTTACTGGATCATAGAGAAACCAAGGGAATTTCAGAAAAATATCTACCTCTGTTTCATCAATTACACCAAAGCCTTTGACTGTGTTCAGTTCAGTTGCTTAGTCGTGTCCAATTCTTTGCAACCCCATGCACTGCAGCATGCTAGACTTCCCTGTCCATCACCAACTCCCGGAGCTTGCTCAAACTCATGTCCATTGAGTCGGTGATGCCATGCAACCATCTCATCCTCTGTCATCCCCTTCTCCTCCTGCCTTCAATCTTTCCCAGCACCAGGGTCTTATCCAATGAGCCAGTTCTTCGCATCAGGTGGCCAAAGTATTGGAGCTTCAGCATCAGTCCTTTCAATGAATATTTGACTGTGTGGATCATAATGAACTGTGGAAAGCTCTTAAAGAGATGGGAATACCAGACCATCTTACCTGTCTCCCAAGAAACCTGTATGCAGGTCAAGAAGCAACAGTTAGAACCCTGTATGGAACAACTGATTGGTTCAGGATTGAAAAAGGAATACGACAGGACTGTCTGCTGTAACCCTGTTTGTTCAACCTATACACTGAGCACATCATGAGAAATGCCAGGCTGGATGAGTTACAAGCTGGAATCAAGATAGGCAGGAGAAACATCAACAATCTCAGATATGTGGATGATACCACTCTAATGGCAGAAATCGAAGAGGAACTAAAGAGCTTCATGATAAGGGTGAAGGAGTAGAGCGAAAGAATTGGCTTAAAACGAAACATTAAAAAAACTAAGATCATGGCATCTGGCCCCATTACTGCATGGCAAATAGAAGGGGAAAACGTGGAAGAAGTGACAGAATTCCTCTTCTTGGATTCCAAAATCACTGCAGACAGTGACTGCAGCCATGAAATCAGACTACTGCTTCTTGACAGGAAACCTATGACAAACCTAGACAGTGTGTTGAAAAGCAAAGACATTACTCTGCTGACAAAGATCCATATAGTCAAGGCTATGGTTCCCCCAGGGGTCACATATGGTTGTGAGAGTTGAACTGTAATTACAGAAGGCCAAGCGCGAAAGAACTGATGCCTTCAAACTGCAGTGCTGGAGAAGACTCCTGAGAGTCCCTCGAACAGCAAGGAGATCAAACCAGTCAAATCTTGAGGGAAATCAACCCGGAATACTTGTTGGAAGGCCTGATGCTGAAGCTGAAACTCCAGTACTTCGGTCATCTGATGAGAACAGCCAACTCATTGGAAAAGTCCCTGATGCTGGGAAAGACTGAGGGCAGAAGGAGAAGAGGGCATCAGAGGATGAGTTAGCTGGATGGCATCACCAATTCAATGGACATGAGCTTGGGCAAACTTTGGGAAACTATGAGGGACAGAGAGGCTGCCTGCTGCAGTCCATGGGGTCGCAAAGAGTCAGACACCACTGGGAGACTGAACTACAACAGCACCTCACATTCATCCTAGCCACACTGCAGGTGCTCAACAGCCGCCGCTCTGCTGCTCATCTCTTTCAGAAGATTCAAATTCATTAGCCTAACAAGTTGGGCCCCATTTCGGTGCCCCCTCCTCCCCTTCCCCATCCCTGCCCATCCATACCTTTGCCTGGTGAACCATACCTCTACCTCCTTCTCACCTCTTTCCTGGGCTCACACGTGACTCCCAGGAGCTGGTATACTACTTCTCCACAGGACACACCATACCTGGTTCCAGGCTCTAGCCATTCAATGTCCAAATATGTCCATTTCCCACAAGGGCTTCCTAGCAAGCCCGCTGTCCTGGGCCACTAGTAGAGCACTTGGCTCCAGTGGTCAGGACGGATGGTGCACCTTTTCTGCCTCACATCAAACCCTCCAAGCCCCTCAGAGGCAGGGCTTTGTGTCCTACTGATGGATGTACATTAGTACCTGGCCCAGCCTAGGTGTTCAACACATATATAAAGCACAGATTTTTTTTTTTTTTTTCAAATGGAAAGAATATGTTAGAATTTTTACCAAAATCTAGTTACTGACCTTGATCTAACTCTAAAGTTATTTAGCCAACTCTTAATATGAAATTATACACAATGTGTAGGGCTTGGACCAAAAATGGTTGAAAGTAGACCAGCTATAAAGAAGCAACTACTGCTGGAAGAGCCATTGTTCCTGAGGTTTGTTTTTTTTCCACTGGCACAAAAAACTTTTAGCCTTAAACTGTTTTTCATCGCTGTGCTGGAATAAACGGGAAACCACAAAAATGAAGGCTTCCCCTGCACCAGTCATCAAATCGTAGTGGCAAGAAAGAAAGCATCCAAAATGATCCACGTTTGATTAAACCCAACATTTTAAGTGTTTATTAACCCACTGAATTCCCAAACTGAACCAATCGTTTGAAATGTTCAGAGACCTCGTTCTGGATGCCAGCATTTCCTACGGGCCTCTGCGGTCTTCAGTGAAGATCCAGGCCTCCCTTTCTCAGGCCTCACAGAACTGCTATTCTTCTGTTTTCATCAGAGAATGCCATAAAAACAAGCACAAGGACCCTCAGTTGCGACTTCTTCTTTGCACGTGTTAAGTGTCTGCTCTAAGGATTTTCAAAACACTGACTTGGCAGATCCTGAGTGACCCTCTCGCCCAGCAAGTCAATCAGAAAGCAGACAACTTTAATAATAATTACAGAACCCCTGGTTTTCATTTTATACTTTCCTAAGCAGAAAGTTTGGCAAAGCCTCTTATGGTTTCCTCTTCTTTTACAAAAATCTGTCTCCTAAGCAAAAGCTTCTGTTTCCTAGTAGCACTCTACACACTTTTAAAACTCACAGTTTAAAAAAGAAAAAAGAATTACAAAGGCATTTTGTTTCTATACTTTCTCCCCAATATTTTCCGTTTACAACAGAGTCCAGTTTATCTGCTTAGAAATAGATGTTATTGTTCTCTGATAGATTCCATGTTTTCAAACAATTGGACCTTTTAGGAACTATGTTAAATACTACATAAACTGCGACTTTTTTTCTTTCTTCTATGAAACAAATATGTATATTCACCTGTTTATTCAGGGCCTCCCTATGGGCAGGTACTGTTTTAGACACTGGGGATATAGCAGGGAACTCAAAACACAAAGCTTCAGCTCTGGTGGAGTTGAAATTCTAGTTGGGTAGTAAATGCTGCAAAGCAAAGTAAAGCAGGGTGAAAGGGATAAAGAGCGGGACTGGGGGAATGTCCTACTTTTGACAGGGTGATCAGGGAAGGTCTCCTGGACAGAACAGAAGAACAGCAGTTCTGAAGAACAGAGCCAAGTGGGCATTTTGGGGAAGGGATGGATGGTGGAGAGGGGTCGGGGGCAGGGGGCGGTGGGGGTCTATGGAAGACTGAACTTCAAATGCAAAGACTCTGAGACAGGAATATGTTAATCAAAGAGTTAATCAAAGTTTCTGGTCAAGTGAAATAATCAGCACCTTAAAACCCTAGTCAAAAAAGAAACTGGCGGGGAGTGGGAGGGAGGCTCGTGAGGGACAAGAGAGAGAGATATATATATACATATATACATATACATATATATATATACACATATACATACATACATACATACTTATGGCTGATTCACACTGTTGAATAGCAGAATTATCCTCCAATTTAAAAGAATTATCCTCCAATTTAAAATAAGAAGAAAGAAAAAAAAAAAGAAATTGATGCTGGGCTCTATGTGAGATTTTCTGAAATACAATTGGTACACAGTCCCTCAGTCTGACTCTCAATCTCCCATTTCTATGTTAATAACCTTAGGGCTCCCAGGGGATACCCCACTCTGAAAACGAGTGACAGACTTGACCATCTAATGTGAGCACACAAGGCCACGCATGGGAGGAGCTGAGATGAGGGCTGGGCCTCCTTTTAAGTGAGAATTTTTCACACAAAAATCCTCCCCCTCAAGAAGTTAAACTGGGCCGTTCTTACATTTTGAGATAGACTACACTCTATCTGTGAAGTGTTCTCTCTCTAAATAATCCACTTCTTACCTATCACTTTCTCTCTCACTAAATTCTTTCTGTGATGAGCTTCATTAAGTTCTGAAACCAGGTGTGTGATCTCAACTGGAAGACTGGGGTTTGGCCAGATTCCAGTCCCCGTGCATGGGTTCAAGTTCTAGTTCTGAGGTGAACAGTTTCAAAGGTTACCCAGTGTGTGATTGGCAAAGCCTGAAGTTGAATCTTGGCTATCCCACTTTAGCGTGATCGCTTGTAACCTCCACGCTGTAATGTTCCTAGTCTAACGTGCCCACAGCAATCTGTACATATATCATCCCTGCGGTATACTGCAATTATCTGTTTACATCTTTCTCCCAGCCTCGAGGTGCTCTTAAGAAAGAGCAATTCATGGAGAAGGAAATGGCAACCCACTTCAGTATTCTTGCCTGGGAAATCCCATGGACAGAGGAGCCTGGTGGGCTACCGTCCTTGGGGTTGCAAAAGAGTTGGACATGAGTTAGCAACTAAACATGACTATGCTAAAAATATTTTCAATAGTAAAGGATATTTTCTTACCTCCATTATAGCTTTAAAAATAGCATTTAAAAAAAAAGAAGTTAAACTGTTTCACAATAAGATGGTTTCCAAATGCTAAAAAGGCAAGCTCTTCTCCCAAAAGAGGTGTCACTTTCTGACTTCTGTACTACTCATCTGTCCCCTCTTCAGTCAGCTACAGGCCTGCTCCCAGCTCTGGACCACTTTAAACTGAGCCTCTGAAAGTTTAAATTGGCTCCTGGCCACCACATGAGATGCTGAGGCCATGCCCTCAGCCAGAGGTGTCTTGTTCTCTCATTCTTTGCCTTTCCCGGTCTATTCTCCTCATTCTAGACTCACTGAAGGCTCACTCCGCTAACGAATCCAAATCCCAGCTTGTCTCACCCGCTTTTATCTCTTCTGCACATACAGCCTGTCCCCCAGGAATATTCTTACATTCCAAAGAAAAACCTCAGAACACACTGTCAATACATGAGCCCCTGCTGCTCTGATTTCAATGATTGGACTATTTCATAATTTAAAGTAAAATAATTTTTTTTTAATTTAGGATGTACTTACATAGAGTCTGAGACAGCACAGGAAATCAGGACTGTCTGGGAAAATGTAGGATTTGTGATCAGGCCTTTGACTGTTGCTCTATTCTCTTATAAACAACTTTATGTTCTAAAGACACATGACATTGTTCTACAAAAGGATTTGGAGCTACTTCTAGGAGTAAGGATAAAGAGTCAGCGAGTGATAGCTGTGGGTTGAAGGCCAGAATGCTGGTATTTTCAGTCATTTCAACAGCTCAGGAAGCTAAATGGACCATAATGGAAAATAAATAGCTCTGGCCGCCACACAGACCTCAGCCCTTAATGGGGTGAATCACAGACCCCATTACCTGTGCTGGAGCTCAGGTAAATGCAGCACTAATTCCAGAGGCTGGAATATGCCTCTCCCCAGCATGCAGGAAAGCACCCATTCATTCTACCAGGAGAAGCCTCATGGATCTGACAGGGCATGTACACCTGACCCCTTGACCCCTCTAAGCACCTTCTGAGGTGCCATGACCTGGGAAAGGCTCTTACTGCTGCTACTGCTGCTAAGTCGCTTCAGTCGTGTCCAACTCTGTGCGACCCCATAGACAGCAGCCCATCAGGCTCCCCCGTCCCTGGGATTCTCCAGGCAAGAACACTGGAGTGGGTTGCCATTTCCTTCTCCAGTGCATGAAAGTGAAAAGTGAAAGTGAAGTCGCTCAGTCGTGTCCGACTCTTAGCGACCCCATGGACTGCAGCCTACCAGGCTCCTCCATCCATGGGATTTTCCAGGCAAGAGTCCTGGAGTCAGGGGCCAAGGTCTTCTCCAAGGGAAAGGCTCTTAGAACTTTCTAATTAAGAAACAAAGTCATCATAGTGATAATTTTGAAATGTATAGAAATATCAAACTCTATCTTGTAGATAACAGGAACTAACAGTGTGTACGTGCTAAGTCACTTCAGTCATGTCCAGCTCTTTGCGATCCCATGGACAGTAGCCCCCCAGACTCCTCTGTTCATGGGATTCTTCAGACAAGAATACTAGAGTGGGTTGCCATGCCCTCCTCCAGAGGGTCTTCCTGACCCAGGGATTAAACCCTCGTCTCTTACGTCTCCTGCACTGGCAGGCAGATTCTTTACCAAGTAGTGCCACCTGGGAAGCTCCACCACGGTGCTGTAGGTCAATTACATTTAAATTAAACTCATAGAAAAAGAGATCAGAGTTGTGGCTACCAGAGGTGGACGAAGGGGAGGAATGAAGGCAATCAAAAGGTACAAACTTCTGGTTACAAGATAAATAAGTGCTAGGAATGTTATGTACAATATGGTAAATATAAATTAACATTGCTATTGTTATATATGAAAGTTATCAAGAGAATGTATTCAAGTTATCAAGAGTTTATTCAAGTTATCAAGAATTTATTCAAGTTATCAAGAAATCTTCTGGTCACAAGGCAAAAAAGTTTTTTTCTATTTCTTTTTTTTTTTTGGCTGTGCCACATGGCATGTGGGGTCTTAGTTACCGGATCAGGAATTGAACCTACACTCACTGCAGTGGAAGCACCGAGTCTTAACTACTGGACCACCAGGCAAGTCCTCTGTTTCTTTAATTTTTATCTATGTGAGATGGCTGTTCATTAAAGTTAACTGTGGTAATCATTTCATGATGTATGTAAATTAAATCATTATGCTGTATACCTTAAACTTACAGTGTTTATGTTAAGTATATCTCAGTAAACAAACCCACTCCGGGATTTTCTTGCCTGAAAAATCATATGGACAGAGGAGACTGGCAGACTACAGTCCATAGGGTCACAAAGAGTCAGGACACGACTGAGTGACAGAGCACTCACACACATATGTCAATAAAAGTGAAAGGAAATTGTTTTTTAAAGAAAGAAAGAACAAAGGTCTTCCAGAGCTGTCAACTGAGAATTAATTTGGTCCTGGGACCCAGGAGGAGTCCTGAAGGTCTTTCCAAGCTCACCATTTCCCACTGGAGGTTCTTGCGGGTATGCACCTTGGTAACCTGGAATAAACTGAGACCTTTAGGTATGTTGTAGGACAAAGTTGATAATTTTTTTAAAAAATGTTCAGAAATGTAATGATATTGCCCTTTGATCTAGTAGAAGTACTCCTTGAAATTTAACAACAACAACAACAAAATAGTAACAATTCAAAAGAAGAATGCAGGACATTTACTGAAGGATCCTTCCTTTTAGCAAAAATTAGAAATCATGATCAGGGGAAACCATGATCAGGGGATCTAATGCAGTCTTTGGAAGGGAAAAATTCCAAAATTCTTTTCATTGCCTAAGATTTTTTTCCCTAATTTCCTTCTAAGTTACAATGTTGTTTTTTTTTAATTGAGATTTACCTGGCATATAACATTATAATAGGGTGTGCAACAAAATGATTCACTATCTCTATATACAAATATGTGTATCAATAATGATGTAGACATTACCACCACATGATCAGCACAGTAGGTCTTATTTAACATGCATCATTATACATAGTTAAAAAATTTTCTTCCTGTGATGAAAGCCGATCAGATCTATTCTCTTAGCAACTTTCAATTGCAATACAATTGCAATACAGTATTATTAACTATAGTCACCATGCTATAGGGTAAATTCCTTTCAAACGGAAGAAGTTTTCCCATTAGCATCAACAAATTTATTAAGCACCTGCTATTATGCAGAAGGCTTTTTTTTTTACAGGAAGATAGACTGAAAAACTTCTTAAACTTCAAGATTCTTCAAGATGTCTGTATTATTGAAATCATTCTCCCCAAAGGCCTCCAAATTACAAAGTAAGGAAAGTAATAAGAGGTTAACTAAAGATTATGGTTGGTATAAGTGCTTTAAGGCTAATGTATCCTGAGGTAGAGCTAGTGACAGCTGACGCCCTGGGAATATTTGAATAGAAGATATTTGCATGTGATATACAAAAGGATGAGGAGTCATACAGTGAAAAATAAGTCTCCCTTCCACCCTGACCCTTGGTCACCCAGTTTCCCAATTGGGACATTTCAGAGGTATGTGGCAGGGCCACAGGTTCACGTGACTTGTGTGTGAGACACACTCTGCTAAGGACTTTGTACAGAAGGCTCACGGGTGCCGTGCCAGTAGTGCTCTGATCAGCTTCGATTTACAAACAAGGAGACCTGCTTGTGGCCTGAAGTGAACAAGCAACGGCCCAAAGTCTCGCGGTGATGAGAGACATAAGTCCGCACTCTCAGAACCCCTCCTCGTCCCCCTTCCCCTTCACACACCCCTGACCTCCGCACTCTCTCTTCACGTTGCTGTTTCCTCTGCCCTGGAAACCAATCCTCCACCACTCCTCGGTCTGGTTAACTTGACTTTCCATATCAATTTTAGAATCATCTTGTCTCTTAAAAAAAAAAAAAAAACACACTTTGCTGGGATTCTGGGATTATGTTAAACCTACAGATCAATTTGTGGAGAAAAGATATTTTAATAACTATATTGAGTCTTCCAATTCATGAACATGTCTGCCCACTTATATCGGTACTCTTTGATTTCCTCCTTCAGTGTTTCATAGTTTTCAGATCCTGTACATGTTTTATTAGATTTAGACCTATTTCATTCGTTTCAGAGCTATCGTAACTGACATGAGCTGCTCCCCGCCGCCCCCACCCACCCAATTTCAGCTTCCAGTGATTTATTGCTAGGATATAAAAATATGATTGATTTTTGTGTGTTGACCTTGCTAACTCACACATTAGTCCTTGGAGCTTTTCTTTTTATAAATTCCCATGGGATTGTCTACATAGACAATCATGCCATCTGCAAATAGGACAGTTGTTCTTTCTTTCCAATCTGAATGCCTTCTATTTACTTTTCCTGCACTGGCTATTCCCGTAGGATGTGGAATAGCAGTGGTGAGAACAGACTTCATTGCCTTGCTCCCCATCTTAAGGGGAAAGTATTCTCTCACCACCAAGTATGTTAGCTGTAGATTTCTGGCAGATGCCCTTTTCCAGGTTTGCTTGGCAACTTTTATCATGAATGAATGCTGAAATTTTGTCAAAAGGTTTTTTTTCTGCATGCACTAACATAATCAAGTGTTTTTTGCCCTTTAAACTGTTAGCATGGTGGATTCTATCTCCTGATTTTGGAAAACTGAACCAGCCTTTTGTTCCTGGGACAAACCACAATGATTGTGATGTACTATTCTTTCTACATAACATTGCTGGATTCGATCTCCTCGCATTTTGTTGAGGATTTTTGTGCCTGTGTTCATGAGGATGACTGGTCTGCAGTGTTCTTTTCTTGAACTGTCTTTGTCTGGTTTTATAAAATAGATGTGTACTAGACATTTTTCTGAGGCCTTGAATGATAATTTTACTATTTTAAGCATCATAAAAACTTATGAATGGTTTTAATCTTCGATTTTCTGCTAGAATTTCTTTGACTCCAAGTTTTTGAGCAGGAACACAACTTTCAAAGATAACAAAATTCCCAAGGGAAAATAAAACTATTCTAACTAGTCTCACCTTAAGGTACATGTGAGAATCTCATGCAGTGAAACTATTTCACCTGTCATTCTCTGCACACCCCCACCCTGCTTCAGTATAGTCAAGGAAGCAGGAACTGTGCTCCCCAGCCTGGGATGAAAAACTGACACAGTTTCCATCAAATAAAAGATACATTATTACCCAACCCTGAAATGCAAATATTCACAGTGGTCACTGAGTTACCTAAGAAAGCACCTGCCAAACATTAACCTCTTTAGTTCTTATAATTCCCCAAACGTTCAGTCATTACCACTCACATTTTACTATGGGAGAAGCCAAAACACAATGGGATTAAGAGATTTCAAGGCGATCAGCAGGGCTAAAGTCTGAATTTAAACATCACCTACTACCCAACTTTGTTTTAAAAAATAGTCCTAGACAAATGCAATGCAAGGTCAGAAGGTCAACCAGGCATGGGAGGGACTTCAGAAAGGGATTCAGGGACTTTCCAGATGGTCCAGTGGTTAAGACTCCGCACTTCCACTGCAGATGGCACGGGTTCCAACCCTGGTTGGGGAAGTAATATCCCTCAAGCTCGGCAGCACAGCCCATAAACATTAATACAAGTGATGCAAGGAAGGAAGGAAGAGAGAGAAAAGAGAGAAAGAAGGAAAGGAAAGAAGAAAGAAAGAAAGGAATCTGATGCAAAAGAGCTCACTGAGGGGTGTTTTAGGAACTTAAATGCTGATTCTGGTCTTGGCTCTTTTGATAAGGCCCGTCCCCTCACTGCAGAAACTGAGCAAGACTAATGGCTGAGGAACAGGACGCTACACAGGAACTGCTCGCCTAGGGACAGCACGATGGCCACAGAGAATCAAAACCCTCGTAGAGTGTATCATTTCAGCATGTAAAAGTCAGCCAAAAGGTCACCCAAAAGTCACCCAAAAGGGTGGACCAAAGACCACAGGACAGACTCAAGGTCTGTCCTGTTCAGTGGAACAACTCCAAGTGATGTGTTCAGGAGGCAGTAAAGGGTACACGTGCATGCGTGCTAAGTCACTTCAGTTGTGTTTGACTCTGTGCAACACTATGGACTATAACCTGCCAGACTCCTCGGTCCACGGGATTCTCCAGGCAAGAATACTGGACTGGGTTGCCATGCCCTCCTCCAGGGGATCTTCCTGACCCAGGGACTGAACCCGCATCTCTTATATCTCCTGCATTGGCAGGCAGGTTCTTTACTACTAGCACCACCTGGGAAGCCTAAAGAGCATGCTGCCTAGGTTCAAATCCCAGTTCCACCAACCACGAGACCTTAAAGGAGTCACAACCTCTGTGCCTCTAATTTTCTCATCCATAAAAGTGACGAGAGTAAGCACTCATTACCGATGTCCGCTGTTGTTATTACTCAGAAATTGTCCCACCGAGGGCCTGTGCTTTTCTGACACTGTCCTAACATCAAGGTATAATTGATAGTGTGCTCCTCCCCATCACAAGAGCACAATTCTGCTTTCAACCAAGTGTGCTTGAGAAAAAAACAAAATCAAAATACAACAATAAACAATAAATAAATATTAACTATTTCATTAAATGATGTCTGGGAGCTAAAAACAGCTAAAAACCAATAAGCACTCACAGAATCCACATTCAAAAGGAAGAAGAAGGTATTTAAATCTATAGCTTAAACCAACTGTTTTCCTACAAAAAGTACATTCACACTGTTTGAGATATTCTCCCCAATGAAGAAACAGGTATGAGTTTCATTTTGAAAAGATATAAACTATGAAAATGCACTGATTAATTTCCATGCTATTTCAGATTAGTTTTATGATCAAATAAGGTTCCACTTAAAAGATCAATTTAACTTTTAAATCACTAGGAAGTAAGCTATCTTTAGTTCAAATATGTAATTTTAGGACTTCCCCGGCGGCGCAGTGGATATGAATCTGCCTGCCAATTTGGGGAACACAGGCTGGATCTCTGGTCTGGGAAGTTTCACGTGCTACGGAGCAACTAAGCCCATGTGCTCTAGAGCCCATGTTCCCCAACAAATGAAGAGTAGCCCCCTCTCTGGCAACCAGAGAAAGACCTTGCATAGCAACGAAGACCCAGTGCAACCAAAAACAAATAAAACTTTTTTAAAAAGAGGGACCAGAGAGCTGATGAAAGTTTATTTTTTTTTAAATTTAATTATAATTTTGGGGTGGCATTTTCATCAAGTTTCTTTAATTAATTAGCAACAGTGACAGCTAACATTTTATTACATACTAACTAAGCATCTAATAAGCTAGGTGCTAATTTCTACCTATTACCTCATCCTCTTAATCCTCTGAGGGAGGTATGGGCTCATTTTACAGAAGAACCCCAGCCTTGATGCTGACTACGTTTCTGACAGAGAACTGATTGCCAATACCTGTGTATAGTTTAACGCTAAAATGATACAGAGTTTCCCTGGTGGCTCAGCTGATATAGAACCCGCCTGCCAATGTAGGAGATGCAAGAAACGTCTGATCCCTGGGTCAGGAAGATCCCCTGGAGAAGGAAATGGCAACTCGCTCCAGTACTCTTGCCTGGAAAATTCCACGGACAGAGGAGCCTGGCGGGCTACTGTCCATGGGGTCATGAAGAGTCGGACACAGCTGAGCACGCACACACAGGTATAAAGTTTTAACACTAAAAATGATTACAGAACAGTAAGTCTCAAACTCTAACGTGCAGGAGAACTCCTGGAGAATCTTGCTAAACTGCAGATTATGATTCATAAGATCTGAGGTGAAGCCTATGATTCTGCAATTCTAACAAGCTCTTAGGTGCTAGAAGTACTGCCAACCACACTTGGAGCAAGGACCTACAGGTGGCAAAAGGCCACAGACCACAAAAAATGTTTCTAAAGACTAAAACAAAATTTTTAAAAATCAAACTTTTCACAAAAGCCACAGAATTAGAACGTATATTAAACATATTTCTTGATGGGATGTTGCAACATCTTAGAAATATCTTCAGGGACTTCTCTGGTGGTCCAGTGAATAGGACTCCAAGCTTCCAGCGCTTCCAAGGCAGGAGAGATGGGTTTGATTCCTGGTCAGGGATCTAAGATCCCACATGCTATATGGGGCAGCCAAAAAAAAAAAAAAAATCTTCATAATGACTCTTGTTTTCTTTTCCAGTTTAAGTCAAGAGTCCAATTTCTTAGAGTTTTGTGGAAGGGTTTTTCCCCTAAAAACCCTGTTTTTAATCAAGGCTGAAAAGCTAAATGCATGGGAGACTATTTCATGTTGCATACCCTTCAAGCAGATCCCTGTCCTTCACTCATCCACATATAACACAACCTCTCACTGTTTAAATTCTAGAGGCAAGAGTTAGGGGAGATTTTAGGAGCTGGACACCAAAGTTCTTCCAAATGAAAAGTAAAGTTCTACCAAAAATAGCACCTTACAAAAAGGCAATGATAAATACGATTTATCACTGGCTTCCATTTATGGCCTTAGGTGACAAAATTCCTGCAATGAGGTAATAGCTAACATGTTATACAAACTACTGGATTTCATTCTTTTACCAGATCCCTTAAGTGGCAGGTCTATTTACTTTCAAAAGTCCAGAGTGAACAAAGCAAGGTACTTAACAAGATCCCTAAATTCCACCTGGGTCCAAGTCCCCTTTCTCCCAGCTCTTTTATTCACTTGTGATTATCTGTGCTGTACTCAAACATCAGCTAGCTGCCTCTTGTAAATGGCACCTCCCCCACCTTCTCCATTCTCTTTACTAACAGCAATGCCTAAGTCCAGAACCAATATATCTCTGAGAACATTCCAGTTTAACAGATAAGGTCAGTTTAAAATTCTAGAGAGGAATAACCTGCTCTGTTTGTCTTTCCTGAGAGCCCTTCAAAAACTACCATCCCACAATCAGCAGAACAAGCCTTTCACCCAAAAGAAAGATAAAACAGGCTATGATTCTGCAATTTACAAACACTGAGACCTTTATTGAAAGGATATTCACGTTAAATAAAAAAGATTCCCAAGGAACCTTTACCGAGGTACTCAAGTAAGCACAAGGAGACCAATGCTTGGAAGAAACAAAATGCATATACCGTGCAGGTCCGTGCAAATGGCTTCTCTGGCTGAGAAGTCAATGAAGTTCTATAAGCGGCCTCAGAGGAAGGCCTACCTGTGTCAGGGAATACTGGGACACAGTTTTGTCCCAACAAGAGCATGCTCTATCCACAACAGAGCTAAGCAACTAACCAAACAGGCTCGTTAGAAACCCACAAAAGAGGGGCAGAGGGGACACTGTCCTGAACGCCCTGGAAGCTAAAAATAAGTATTCTGAGGAACGAGCTCTACCATAGACAAGCCCAACAGAAAGTTCTCTGTTTCTATTACCTCCAAAACTGGCTGCCCTCCCGCAGTGATTTAACTCTGGGTACCAATTGGGCAATGCCAGCCACCGTGCTGGGGCGGAGGATTCAGAGATGCCGGTTCTATCTTCTGGGCTAATTAGAAGGAATCAAAACCTCTGCAATATAAACTGGAGACTCTGCGGGCAGAGTTGGGCTCCCTCAATGCATCTAGACTACATGCCTCCATTCAACCAACATTTATTTGAGCGTCTACCATATGCTCAGCACTCTGCTGGGCACCGGGGGAAGAAACCTTCCCCAGTAGCGGAAGCAGAGACAAACGAGCACGGTCCGGAGGAGTGGAGGACGCGCGGCCCCCGAAAACCTAACACAAGTTGTTGCTATGACCAGCAGCACCCAGGGGAAGGCGTGACCCCCGCCGGGTTCCGCGCACCACCAAGTCCAACAGTGAAAGAGGCTCGCGATAGCGAAGACTGGCGTGGACAGGTAGGCCCGAGGGCAGGTGTTCAGGTAGAAGGCGCACACCTGAGGCAGCAGGGCTGGGGAAGGCGGGGTCCCCAGGGGAGGCGGGAGGGAGGCCCAGGGATCCGGCTAGAAGAGGGGGCGCAAGGAGCTGGGCGATGGGAAGCCCGGGGCGCGGTGGAGGCCGGCCGGGCCTGCGCCCCCTGAAGCGGGAGCAGCGAGGGAAAGCGCGCGGCTAGGCCGCCCGCCCGCACCTGGGGCCCCGCCCGGCACCTACCACTTGGGCGACCTTGAGGCAGCCGAGCGCGCCGCGCAGGTAGTCGGGGTCGCAGCGCAGGCCGGCCAGCCCGCGGCGCTGGCTCACCGGCTCGGTGGTGGGCTGGTACGGGCTGCTGGCGCCCGAGATCATGGAGGTGCTCGAGGCCTCGCCCTCGAAGCCGTCCAGCTCCTCGCCGCTCCGCATGCTGCCGCCCGGCCCGAGCCGCCTCGCGCGGCTGGCTCCCGGCGCCCGGAGCTGGAGGGCTCAGCAGGGCCGCCGCATTGCCGCCGCCGCCGCTGCCGACGGAGACGACGACAGACTGACTTCCCGCACCAGCGCCGCCGCCGCCTCTGCACCCGCCGCCCCGCTGCGGCCACGGTTCGGTCCGCTCGGGCTCGGCTCCCGCCGCCTCAGCAGCGGAAAGGGAGGGAGGCGGGAGCGAGTGGAGAGAGAAGGAGGCGGGAGCCGGCGCGGCGGGCCGGGAGGGGGCGGAGCGAGCGCCCGCCCGCTGGCCGCTCGGCGGCGCTCTGCACGGCGGCTCCCGCTGGGGGAGGCGGCGGCCCGCGCCGCGGGGCCTCGGAGAGGCGAGGCCTCTAGCCAGGCGGGGCTGGGGGCGGGGCGCCGGCAACTCCGGCCCCGCCCTCACCTGCCCGTGCTGGGGCCCCGGCGGCGGCTGCGCGTCAGGCCATCACGGCGTGGGAGGGCAGGGGTCCAGGAGACGGGGGATTGTGGGGACCCGAGAGAGTGGGGGCTGACGGAGGGTTGAGCTGGACCTAGGGGGGCACGGTGTTGCTTTCTCAGGGCGCTGCCTCAGTTTCTCCCCTGGAGGAAGCAGGCCGGAGGACTTTCTGGTGAAGGCCAAGATGTGCGACCTCAGTGCTGAGAACAGTAAGAAGTCCGGGGTGGACCTGACTTGGACTGTTTGACTGACAAGAAGGGGCTAAGTGTCTGGGCTCCCACACCGGGCAACAAACAGGTTCTGAGGTCAGGGACACAAGTGAGGAGAAATCAGGGTGAGTGAGTTAGTGGGGTCATTTAGTACCGGGTCTGCAAGACAGACACACAGTTAAGATTTGTGAATAACTCCCAGTGTACGTTCTGGGTCCACCTGCCTGACCGAGGAGAGGCCGCTTGCCCATAGGAGACCCTTGGTGACGAACATTAGTTTCCTCTCTTAGATGCAAAGTTTTTGCCATCTCTGTCTAATCATCAAGGCAAGTAAAACACGGATTTTTTACACTGAAGGGCACTCATTAGGGGCCAATTTGCAATTCAAGTGTGAAGGCTAATTTTAAGCTTAAGTAAAACACTGACTTTCTAAGAATTGTCGCTTTGGTATTGAACCCTTCCACACCTCAAATAGCTAGAGCTTATCATGCTCTGGGCACTGAGGAAGACACTTGAAAGTGTTATTCCCATTTTACAGAAGACTCGACTAAGGTTTCAGACTGGTAGTCCCAGGCCACACGGTTGGTGGACAGAGCCAGCTCACGTCCAATTTTTTTTCACTACACGTTGTTCAGTTCAGTTCAGTTGCTCAGTCGTGTCCGACTCTTTGCGACCCCATGAACCGCAGCAGGCCAGGCCTCCCTGTCCATCACCAGCCCCTGGAGCCTACCCAAATTCACGTCCATTGCCTAGTATGTATTTCAGATAAGGTTGTGAAGTGAGAAGCAGTAAATGCAATAACTAAGGTGATCTCAATTTAAACGGCTCTCACCTTTTGGTTACCAAAGATTGGAAAGACAAGGACTCTAACACTCTATCCAACCAACAAATATTTACTGGGCACTTCTATGCTAAAGGATATGTTAAGACCTGGAGATTGCCAGTGAAAGATAAGTTGAATGACTGGATGCAGGCTCTGGCCTCTGCTTTCTTCCCAAATCCCAGTGAAATGACAGTTACACGGATTTATGTTTTAAAGGCATAAAACCACAGGGACAAAGAATGAGAGAGGAAACAATGGCAACAAAATGTTGGAAGCAGAAGAGCAAAGGGGCAAGTGGTAAATGACTCAGCAGATCCAAGAAAGCTAAACCTTAAGCTGGTACAGGGGAAGGCTGAAATGCATCCTAGGTCATATCACAGGAAAAAAGGCTTTGGAATCATGACATCACCAAGCACATCGAGAAGTGGGGGTGAAAGCAGAAATCTAAAAAACAAACTAAAGAAAAACCCAACTGAAAGTCTATTAAGAAGCAAATGGATTCCTGGATCCCCTCCCTTGCTCATCCCCCACAAGTAGAACTTTTTTCTCTAGAGAAGGTAAGACAGAGAGTCCCTTAGCTAGGGAACACTAAGCACAGTTGAGGGTAGGGGGTACCATATTAAAAATTATATGTGTTTGTGTCCTTGGATATTAAATAATATGAAAGCAAAACAAATTTTAATTCATTATGAGTTAAAGAAAATCTCACAGGAAAAAGAATCAAAAGACAAAGAGGTAGAAAATGAGAGAAAAGAAAATTAGAGGAATAGTCCAAGAGATTAATAGAATAATAAGACTCTCATAAAGTTAGAACAGAGAATATGGAGGGAAGAAAACAAAAAATAATAATTCAGGAACATGTTTATAGAACCAAAGGATATGAGTTTTGGAGGTATGAGTTTAAAGGACCCATCAGTGCCCAGCACAATGAATCAACATGGACCAGCATCAGATATATCAGATCACTGAGGCAAAGAGAAGAGCCTCAAGATTCCAGAGAACTGAGCAGGTTTCATTATAAAGGATCAGGAATCAGAAAGGCATCAAGAAAGAAAGAAAGAAAGGCATCAGACCTTTCAAAAGCAACTTAGGGAGGTTCAAGGGAATGGAGTAAATCATTCCATATCCTGAGGAAAAATGATGCCCACTTAGAAGTATGATTCCAACTGGAGTATCAACTGGGTATGATGACTTATGAAAGACTCTTTTGGACATGAAAGACTCCTTCTGTCTCTTCTCAGGAGGCTGCTGGAGGAGAACACCATGAGTACAAGGATTTAAACCAAAGAAGCAGAGGACATGGGATCCAGGAAAGGGTGGATGCAGTCTCGAGAGAGGTGATAAGAGTCCTTATGGTGAAGGGGACATAGGCCCCTGTGCAGCAGGGCTGAGGGTTGACCAGACCAGATTACAGAAGCTAGAGGCTTCAGAAGACATCTTCAAGATGAAATTATTCGATTCGCCAAAAAGTTCATTCAGGTTTTTCACCATCTTACCCAAAGAACTTTTTGGCTAACGCAGTAAGAATGTGTCTGAATATACAGAAAAAAAAGATTCATAGTTTCAGTAAAGTTTTCAGACAAATTAGTGATAAATGTGGGCTTCCCAGGTGGCTCAATGGTAAAGAATCTGCCTGCCAATGCAGGAGACGTGGGTTTGATCCCTGGGTTGGGAAGACCCCCTGGAGGAGAAAATGGCAACCCACTCCAGTATCCTTGTTGGGAAAATCCTATGGACAGGAGAGCTTGATGGGCTACAGTCCATGGGGTCGTAAAGAGTCAGGCACGACTGAGTAACTGAGCACGCACACACATATAGGGATAAATGCACAGAAAATTGAGGAAATAGTCATAGATGAACTGTGGGGAAATAAAATGATACATAGAAAAGAAGTATGGTAAATCACAGGTGAATAATACTGCATAATTATAACAATGTGAACAATGAGTGCTGATCTAACCACAGTACCTGGTCATATTAGGAAGAAAGGACATATTAGGAGAGAGAGAATGTGTCTATGTGTGATAGGGAGAAGGGGAAGATGGGCAAGAGACCTAAATACTCATCAGACATGCTTAAAACTCAAGAGGTAGCAGACATATGCATGTCAATTAAAAAGATAATGGTAAAGGGACTTCCCATATAATGTTGAATACGATTGGTTAAAAGTTTTAAAATGTCAATTCTGGGAAGCAGGAAATGTAATGGGGGTTATAGGCCTTGTAGAACTATTTGATTCTCTCAATGATATGTTCATGTAATTTTTATGTGTTCATATAATTTTAATAAATGCTAGATTTTAAATGAGTTTTTAAAAAGAAACTTGAGTGTTTGATATCATCCCTGCCAGCACAGATGTGGGGAGCAAGCATTAAAACCAGTTAAATGTGCTGTGTATTGTTCATGGTGGTAAGGGAATTTCCAGGAAGGATTTCACTGAGTCTGTGGGTCAGAATTTCAGCTGAAGTGTGAAATAGGAAGAGCAGCTAGCAAGGCAAAGAGATGATAAGGAATGGTGGAAAAGTGTTTCAGCAAGAGGGAACAACATGCACAAAGACCCAGAGATAAGTGAGAAAGCAAAGCACAATGAAGAGGGTGAAAGGTGGCTTTGGGCATCCCCTGCAGGGCCTCAGGGGCCATGTGAGAGGACAGATTCAGTTCAGTTCAGTTCAGTTCAGTCGCTCAGTCGTGTCTGACTCTTTGCGACCCCATGAATTGCAGCACGCCAGGCCTCCCTGTCCATCACCAACTCCTGGAGTTCACTCAAACTCATGTCCATCGAGTCAGTGATGCCATCCAGCCATCTCATCCTCTGTCGTCCCCTTTTTCTCCTGCCCCCAATCCCTCCCAGCATCAGAGTCTTTTCCAATGAGTCAACTTTTCGAATGAGGTGGCCAAAGTACTGGAATTTCAGCTTCAGCATCATTCCTTCCAAAGAACACCCAGGGCTAATCTCCTTTAGAATGGACTGGTTGGATCTCCTTGCAGTCCAAGGGACTCCCAAGAGTCTTCTCCAACACCACAGTTCAAAAGCATCAATTCTTCAGCGCTCAGCTTTCTTCACAGTCCAACTCTCACATCCATACATGACAACTGGAAAAACCATAGCCTTGACTAGACGGACCTTTGTTGGCAAAGGAATGTCTCTGCTTTTCAATATGCTATCTAGGTTGGTCATAACTTTCCTTTCAAGGAGTAAGCGTCTTTTAATTTCATGGCTGCAGTCACCATCTACAGTGATTTTGGAGCCCCCAAAAATAAAGTCTGACACTGTTTCCACTGTGTCCCCATCTATTTCCCATGAAGTGATGGGACCAGATGCCATGGTCTTCGTTTTCTGAATGTTGAGTTTTAAGCCAACTTTTTCACTCTTCTCTTTCACCTTCATCAAGAGGCTTTTTAGTTCCTCTTCACTTTCTGCCATAAGGGTGGTGTCATCTGCACATCTGAGGTTATTGATATTTCTCCCGGCAATCTTGATTCCAGCTTGAGGATAGATTAAGCAGTGTTAAACAGAAGAGTGACACCTCCCTCTAGAATGTTGTCTTGGCTTCATCCAAGGAGATAGACTGAGCGGAAGCAAGACTGGAGGCTCCTCTCCAGTCCTCATTAACTGTTCCCTGTTCCTGGACACTAGCCTACATTTATTTTTAGTTCCAGGGACAGATTTGAAATTTTTCCTTCTGGTTTTTAACAAAAGTTCACAGACTTTCAACGGGCATTATTGGGAATCCCACACAGTACATAAAACTTGGCACCGTTGCCTTCCTCAAGTGGTCAACTGTAATAGAGCATGAGCTTATGGCTAGAGCTGTGCCTCCAGGTGTCTGCAAATGCTGAAGACAAAATGAAGATAAGAAATGACAGAGAGGTGGGCAGCCCTCAGGTCCCTGGGTTCCAGCATCTGGTCCACCTATCCAGAGCTTACTCAAGGAAACCAGACTCAGAAGAGATTGATGAAGGAACCAGACACTACTTCACTCATTGCTGCCAGTGGATAGCCTCTGCCAGCAAATATAATGCTGATTCTTAGCTCAGTCCATGAACTCATTGTGAAAGAGCTGCTCAAAGCACAGCATCCTTTGTTGTTCAGTTGCTCAGTTGTGTCTGACTCTTTGCGACCCCATGGACTGCAGCACTCCAGGCTTCCCTGTCCTTCACTATCTCTTGGAGTTTGACTGAACTCATATCCATTGAGTCATTGATGCCATCCAACCCTCTCGTCCTCTGATGTCCCCTTCTCCCCCTGCCCTCAAGCTTTCCCAGCATCAGGGGTTTTTCCAAAGAAAAGGTTCTGGAATAAACTCATTAACGACTGAAGGTGCACGCTATGCCCCAGTATCCACTGCTTTACCTGCATCAGGCCTGACCTCTTGCCAAGCTTCTCATTCAGCCCAAAGGCAACCACCTCCAAATCTGGGGGACTCTAGTTGTCCTCCCCAAGCACATGGATTCCTTGGAGAGTACTAACCTCAAAAGCATTGGTACTACAAGGGCTTTAGATTCTAAATTCCATGAAAGGCTGGGAGCAAAACACCTTCCCCAACTGGGGTCCCTGTCCCTGAAGGCATTGCCTGATGATGATGAGGAGAGAAGGGCTTCCAATTTCACTTTGTTTCTTACTGAGGCCCCTCCCCAGGGCAACACCCTGAGTGTTGGGGGCTGGGGTAGCTTTTCCTGTGACTTCAATTAAGCAGTAGATCTAATCTACCACTTTTAATAAGCTCAGTAATAAGCAGGATCCCGAGAGACTTCTACCTCAAACAGAAAAACATAGACAGTGGTAGTTAAGTAGAACACTGCAAGCATAAAGCAGGTAGTGGGAAGACTAAGTTGATCATGAACAATTATTAAGCATGACGCGAACACCCAAGAAAATCATGTTTAATGTTTTCAGACTATGAGCTTGGCCTGAAATGATTCTCTACTTTTAAAGAAAGGTTCTGGTATAAACTCCTAATGTCTGAAGGATTTGACTCAAAGATGTCAAAATAAACAACCTCTTTCCATGTTTGAAAGGAGTCGATAATCCCCTCCCCCATTAAACACCCCACCCCCAACCCCAACCTCGAGTGTTCCCATGAGCCTGGAGGGCCTGGGCCGATTCCAGGCGGGAGCGGTTCAGGGGTTAGAGTTAACTGCTGCTTCTGAAAGAACTTGTCCCTTCAGCCGGAAAAATGCTCTCCAAGTCTCCTCTAAAAATAGTGCTCGCTGGGATTTTCCAGTTTGACATTCCTTCAGTTCCTATGACCAAGGACAACCCGGGCCAAACCATCTGCACCCCTCATGGGGGCCTCCAGTGGAATCCCACCCTCGGTGGGACCCCAGTTTGTGGTACCTGCCACCTCCACACCCTGCTGGCACCTGATGATTCAGGGGAAGATTGGCCTGCTCAGCAGCTGCTTGGCTTCTCCCTGGCTGCCTTCCCCCCTCCCCTTCTCTTCCCAGGGCAGGCGCAGGGGAAAGGTTTTCTGGGGAACAAAGAGGAAAGTGTGGCTACAAGGGAACGGGGACACTGCCTACACTTACCTCCGATACCTGTGGCCCCCACCAGCCTGGGCTGGCTAAACTAGCCTGTGAGCCTCCAGGAGCTGCCCAGGTTAGCCAGGAGTCGAGACACATAAAGTAAATCTTTGCTGATGGCCCACCCCCCACCCACCCACGCCCGGTGCCCAAACCACATGCTGGAGCTTGGAGGTTCTCTGAAAAGAACTGTGGAAGCATAGAGGACTTCTGTCTGTCCACCACGATCCCTGCTCCTAGTAACAGCAGCTTTCATATTCCGGGGCCGTTCCTTTTCTACTCCAGCATCCACCTTCCACTTTCCAGGTGATCCAGGTGATCCTCACCTGGGAAGAGTCAGCACATGACCCAAGAATGACCAATCAGGGTTCCCTTTTACCCTAGACGGGCTCAGGGTGGGCCTGGGACCTAGGTTGAGCCAATGAGAATGCTACCCTGGGATTTTTGTCTCTAGAAAGCAGGCGTCTCCAGACTTTAATGTGCACAGGATTCACTCAAGGGGTAGATTTTCAGGACGTCCCCCAAGAGTCTGATACTTAGGCCCTAAGGTGGGGAACAGGAATCTGCTGCTACCATATATACAGGACTACAAGGCCAGTACAGTCGCCCAGGGTGAGAGAGGAAGAGAAAGCTTCGCGGAGTTACACTGCGTCTCGAAAGCTGAGGAGGAGTTCCCCAAGCAGCATGTGATCCTGCCAAATGCTTCTGCCTTCTTGCGACAATCTCCCTGCATGGCACAGACAGCCCCAAGCTCTCTTGATTTTCCTCCCATCTCTCTGGTGGCTCTCGTCAGTCATCTTTATGGGCTTAGCTCCTAGCATTCGGCGTTCCTCAGGGTGCTAGCTTCATCCTCTTTCCTATGACCTTTCTCCCACTAGAAGTCACCCTTGTGTGTCCTGAATTCCATTAGGCCAGAATGTAACTCATAATCTCACCTGCTGTGCCCCCTTCCACATTAAAAACATCCATTCCTTTATAAGGCCAAGAGGAAGAGGAAGAAGAGGACGGGAAGAAGGAAGTGGCACTCTTACCATGCTTTCTACATGCCAGATACTACTCTACTTGTTCTCACATATTAAAGCATTTAAACCTCAAAACAGCAGAGGGCTATGTCCCGCATATCAGGAACACCTTCCTGCATTCCCCGGCTGGGTCAGGTGCTCCGGCCCTGACTTCCATGGCTCCTTGCATCACAGTGTTTATAATACTGTGTTATGACTCACTGTTTACCCATCGGTCTGTGACCGTGAGCTCCGAGAGGGCAAAGGCCTCTCTGTTGTATCCTCTGCTGGCTCAGGGCCAGACGTGGGGTGGATGTGCAAAGAAGCATTTGTGGAACACAGGATTGTATTCACTGGCTGCATGACCTCAGACAAGTTGTGAACATCTGTGAGCCTCAGTCTCCTCATCTGTACCTTGTAAAGGCTCTAGCATCGTGTCTGAGACAAAGGAGGCACTCAGCAAATGTTTACTCTTTATTGTTGTCACCATCCTGAACAAGCAAGGCATTCTGGAAAGAGGACCCAGCCTGAGAAAAGGCCCTGATGGAAAGGCTGTAGAGGTTCAGAAAGGGGAGCGGTCTGGGCTCTTGTTCAGACAGAAAGGGGTCAAAAGGTATGTGAAGGGCAGGGGCAAGGGCAGATACTGCAGGCCCCTGCAGTCAGGGGAGCCATCAGAGCCGCACTGTGCTCTTTAAGCAGGGAGCTGACGTGATTGGATATGGGTGAAAATGAAGTACCAATGAATAATTCAAAGTCCTATCTCTGCTGTATCAAATGGGTACTAGAGCTTGTTATCCTGAAAAATGTACAGAGCTCTTTGAAAGAAGAAAGGTCTCAGAGGCCCCTAAGAATACTTCTCTGGATGCCTAGGGGGTCTCCAGTTCTTTGACCTGGTTCTTAGAAGGGGCATGGAGGCCTCTGGATCCACGGGCAGGAAAACAGACGGGACTTAGGTAAACGACCAGAGTGGGCAGGAAAGCATGATGGTAGGACATGCCAAGGGCAAAGTGTGGAAAGCCAGGAGACTTGGGGAGGAAGGATGAAATGTGAGCTGAGAAAAACAGAAAGAAGTGGAAAGGTTTTAGGAGTTACTATGAATGGCCTGAGGAGAAGGCAATGGCACCCCACTCCAGTACTCTTGCCTGGAAAATTCCATGGATGGAGGAGCCTGGTAGGCTGTAGTCCATGGGGTCACTGAGGGTCAGACATGACTGAGCGACTTCACTTTCACTCTTCACTTTCATGCATTGGAGAAGGAAATGTTAACCCACTCCAGTGTTCTTGCCTGGAGAATCCCAGGGATGGGGGAGCCAGGTGGGCTGCTGTCTATGGGGTCGCACAGGGTCGGACACGACTGAAGCGACTTAGCAGCAGCAGCAGCATGAATGGCCTAAATGTCATACCACCTGACTCTTCAGTCCACATACATGGGCAGACTCAAAGGTGGTTTGTTTGAATTAAATGTATTTGAAAACAGCCTCCAGAAAAGTTGTAAGTACAGAACAAAGAACTTCCCCCTACCCCAAACTATTTGAGAGTAAGTTGCCAACCTAACACTACAACACCTCAAATACTACAAACAGATGTTTTCCTGCTTTACCAAAATACAACCATCAAAACCTGAAAGTTACTCAAGATACATTACTACCATCCAACTGTCAATGACATTACTTTGCTAACAAAGGTCTGTATAGTCAAAGCTATGGTTTTTCCAGTAGTCATGTAGGGACATGAGAGCCGGACAATAAAAAAGGCTGAGGCCAAAGAATTGATGACTTTGAACTGTGGCACTGGAGAAGACTTTTGAGAGTCCCTTGCCTGATGCTGGGAAAGATTGAAGGCAGGAGGAGAAGGGGACGACAGAGGATGAGATGGCTGGATGGCATCACTGATTCAATGGACATGAGTTTGAGCAGGCTCCAGGAGATGGTGATGGACAGAGAAGCCTGGCGTGCTGCAATCCATGGGGTCACAGAGTCGGACATGATGGAGCAACTGAACTGATACTGACACTTATATTACTAATGGCGTTTACTTCTAGGGATTAGGCTTGGGTCTCCCAGGCTTGTTCTCCACTGTTACTCTTCCCCACCCCCCTCTTGTAATGAACAAATAAATCTGTGAGCAATCAAATTAAGTACTGACTGTAATGAATTATAACCCACCAAAGAAATCACATCCATTGAAAATTTTGAGGAGGCGGGGAATGCTGTTTCTTATTAAACTTTGAACTAATTTATATAAATATAGGCTCACGACTTCCTTTTTTTTTAAATGGGTTGCAATCCATTACAAATTTTGTTTTTTAATGCTCAAATTGCCCCTCAAACCTGGCCACTGGACTGCTGTTTTTTTTCTTTTGGGACACGTCTCCATTGCTCTGAGCCTTTTCTGTCTGGCATACATGTCCAAGCTCACTTATACTTTCCCTATTCCAGCCCTGACTTTTTTGGAAAAAGCTACCTCGAAAATGAATCTGGACCTGAGGTATGTTCAGTGGGCTGTTGCTGCTCCCAGGCCTGAGCTATCAGTGCAACCAGCTAGGGAATGTGTATGTATATAAACACACACACACATATGCACATACTTACATCTGTATTTGTTCTCTCTCGGCATGAAAATGAGTTCATAACACTATGTCCAACTCCAATTCAACATTCTAGTTTCCTCTTTTCATTCTTTGTAACTCCCTTCTCCGGTGGTGAGGACCCTGGCTACTCTTTCATCTGGTAATTTGCTTGATCCATGCCTCTGTGTTTATCCATCCCCACATCACTCCCTCCCCTACCCAGATGCGCCCCTACCACGCAGCCCCACGCCAGGCCACCTTCTCCTGTGGAGGCTCCCTTCACCTGCCTCAGTTTCTGACACCTCCTGTGGATGCTCTCCTCACCCCACCTGCACTGACAGCCTGAGCCAGGTCAGCTCCATGCCACCCTCCCTCTGGCAGGCTTGCTCTCCTCACCTGACTTGGGCTCTGACACTGGTGTCCCGCCCAAGCCCTGCCCTGGGCAGGTAGCTGCCTTCCTCTGCCTGCTCAGGTTAATGCTCCATACCAGGCCATTCCCTCATCCTCACCCACGGGGACACTCTCATGTTCCAAACCCAGCCTGGGGGTCACCACTCCACCCCACCCTGACCTACCAAGTTCTGCCCACCTAAAGGCTGTAGGGGCAAGTCAGTGGGGAACAGGAAGACCACAAAGACCTCAATGTTTATTTGGAGCAGAGCTGACTGTGGTGGTAGAGACGGCAGGCGTCTGTTGCTCCCAGCAGACTATAAGCCCTGCGGGGAAGGCTCACCTTGTTCCCCTCCATCACCAGCATCTTGAGTCACCCTCTCTTGCCCACGGTTCCCTGGGAGAGGGCAGTGGTAGCTGAGGAGGAGCAAGGAGGAGGCCCCAGGAGACCCCATACCTCACCATGTATTCAGGTGCCCACGCACACAGATGGTGGAGTGCTGCCTTGCCCAAGAAATCAGGCAGTTGCCCAGGTGATGGAATTTATGGTGTGCTGAAAGTGTGCCTGCCCTAAAATAGCTCTCTTGCTCACAGTCTAAACTAGCAATTTCTTTCTTTGGATTTAAGACCTGGTGTTTAGCTCGGCTGTGTGGGGAAGAGGCAGACAATTGTGTAGAGGAAGCAGGGACGGGGCAGCAATGACTCTTGGATTCTCAGTCACAACTCTGCTCTCTTCTGTGTGACCTGGACAAGTCATTTCCCTCCCTGGCCTTATTTCCCCACCTTGAAAGTTGCGATTTCTAAGACCTGTTCAAAAGCTAAGGTGTGTCTCTCACACAGCTGGTACAGGTTGGCTGTTTCAAGACGGTCTGCACACCAGGCGCTGTGCTGCATGTCCATTTCAATGCATCCAGCCTCCTTGTGAGGCAGGTGAGAATCTGCTCACCGCTTTCCAGATGAAGATGCTAAGACTCAGAGGGGTTAAGTGACTTGTCACCCAAGTCCTCCTGTCTCAGGGTTCACAGCTGAGACCGCCCAGGTGTCCAGACTGGAACTGTGGGCCGTGGTTTCCTCGTATGTCAGAGCAGCTCCAGTTCAGCTCAACGCCAGAAACACTTCTGGTTCCAAGTGTGGGCCAAATGGCTGGTCTGAGGCTGTGCTGGTGATGCTCCCCCTTAAGGACCCACAGCCAACTGTGTCTGCTGTACTCCTTTTGTGCCTAGGACCACGATGGCTGTGAGAGCCACTGGAGAAACCTACTCCCAGGGGGAAAACCTCCCAGCAGTTGTCCTAGTTATGACAAACTCACCAATCTACAGAAGCTGATCCCCCCTGGGGCAGTGAGAGGGAAAAGAAGGTGGGGCAGGAAAGAGGATACCGAGAAGCCACATGCAAAGATCACCAGCATCCAAATTCCACAAGTCATGAAAACATGGACCTTGACCCAGCCTTACAAACCCTGCATGTGGATGTTCTCAAAGGGCATTCTGTGGAACCTGGAGGTTGTCCAGAGTCATGGTCAGTTGGGAACGCCCACACTTGAGCCTTCTGAAGAGTCACACCTACCCAGTCCCCTGTGAAACAAGACTGAAAACCTGTTTCCACTGAGTTAAACCTGAGTCTTCCAGTCCTTCTTGACTGCCTATACTATGACATGGCCAGAGGACACTCTGGGAAACCTAGATCTAGGCCTTCACAGATGCAAAGAGCAACGTCAAGAGCAAGGCTGCCCGAGAGGGGCAGGGCCTGTACCCCAACTCGGGGCCGTACCAGCAGTCGCTTTACTATAGAGCAAAGCCTTGCCGCCTGCTGGCCTCCCGCAGCTCTGCTGGAACAGAGAACGGATCTGCTCAGATGGGCCTGCAGGGCGCAAAGCCACCTGATGCTAATTGGAACCTTGGAAATACCTCCTCACCACACACATATCGTCTGTATACATAGTTTAAACAGTGACACTGTTTCGTTTCCCATGGACTCCAAGGATTCACTCCAGGCCAGCATTTGTTAGATGATTCTGAGTAGGTCAGAAATGGATTCACAGTAAAATGCTGCCAAATATTTTAAGTATCAAGGACAGATGTAACATGCCACAGGCTGCTGACAGATGTGCCAAAGCACCCCCCACTCTTTAAAATAAATTACTGCCTTCAACAGGGACATAGTTTAAATTGTTAAATTCTTCCCCACACGAAACTTAAGATGCTTAAAATCTGAGGTTCACATCGTGTTTACCTTTCAAGGACTTTAGAACAGTCCCACAGAGAAGCTGATGGGGTGGTGGGTTTGTGCAGAGGCAGGCTGAGGAAGACAGTGAAGGCTGACAATCATTTAGGAATGTTAACTCAGTCCTACACCCAAAGAGGAAGCTCAGTTAAATGCTCCAGGAAAACATCTTTGACATAAATGAATAAATCATAAATGAAAAACATAAATGAAAACATCTTGTATTGCTCCTGTGATTTATCTTGAGCTGCTTGATGAGAACAATCAAGATGGAACACAAAAGTTAATTTTAACTTTACCCACATAGAAATTTCTTCACAAGATTAGAAACACTTTAAAGGTTAGGTTCTTCTTGTCTGAAATGCTGGCCAAGGTTGGGGAAAGGACCTCGTGACTTCTCAACCCTCCCACACAGCCACCCTGGTTCCCAGTTATCTGGTGGCCACCCCTGCCCCATTCCTGGCCTCTCAACCCCCTGCTGCCTCAGCAGTGTCTCCTCTCCCATCAAGCTGCGAGTCCCTCAGTCAGAGCCCAGGGAGAGACTTCTGGGCTATGCCTCAACCGGAGTCTGGCTCTGTGTACCGGCAGGAAGCAATGTCCACCCACAGTGGGAGTTTTGGCTTCTTCCTCCTGCTCCCAACAACCCTGCCACAGGCTTGTCATCTCCGTCTCCTCCTAGTCAGAACTCACCATCTGTGCCTCCCCCAGCAAGTCAGAAAGAGCATCGAGACAGCACTCCGCATCCTGGTGCTTATCTGCAGGCCTTCACAGGGGAAGGCACACAGCACCAAGTACCAAGCAGTGTCCTTGCCTTCAGAACCCAAGGCTCTGCTGTGGGATCCCATGGGAACAGGACCAGACAAGCGGCTACAGGATATCCATCCCTCCAACCTCTATTTTCTTCAGAGATGAGATGATCTTTAGACTGCTGCTGCTGCTGCTGCTAAGTCGCTTCAGCCATGTCTGACTCTGTGTGACCCCATAGATGGTAGCCCACCAGGCTCTCCCATCCCTAGTATTCTCCAGGCAGTAACACTGGAGTGGGTTGCCATTTCCTTCTCCAATGCATGAAAGTGAAAAGTGAAAGTGAAGTCGCTCAGTTGCGTCTGACCCTCAGCCTTCCAGGCTCCTCCATCCATGGGATTTTCCAGGCAAGAGTACTGGAGTGGGGTGCCATTGCCTTCTCCGATCTTTAGACTACTAACCGTGAAATCCCACAAATGGATAGGGTAGATTCTACAGGGATACAAAGGGGTTACTGGAACAACATTCACTGGAGAGTTTCCTAGAGCTATTTTCAGGGCCAACCATCACACTGAGGACCTACCACATTCCAGGCACTTGTGTGCCTCCTCTAATGTTCACAACGACTGGGAAGAAATTTTATCCCAACTTTACTATGAAGGCCTAAGAGGGGTGAAGTTCCCCAAGCCTCATTGTTTTCTTGTTCTACTTCTTGATCTGCCTAACCTGTTACTTGACTGATTCAAAAGTGATGAGACTTCCATAAAGTCAGAGGAAACACCAGGATTGGAATCTACTCGCCAACATTCTAGCTGCCTCACTGCACGTGCTGTCCCCAGTCCACAGGTGGCTGGAGAGGGAACGGGGGTGGTGGTGGTGGTGGCGGCGCGCAGTGTGTGTGAAGGCCACCAGGCAGGCAGACAGGCAGGCTGGCCTCTCCCATACATTCCAGAGTATCTGTACTGATGAAGGTCTACATCTCAGGGCCTGCCAGGAGCCCTTACCACTTGTGACCCACCAAATCACTCATACCTAAGAGGCAGAGATCCTTCCAAGGGGAGCAGCAGGCATTCCAACCTGCCTTTCTCAGCGGTAACTGACTACAGCCCCGCCCCCTCTGCATAGGTGTGCTGTGTGCTTTTCCTTTGGGTGCATTCTCTGCCATGTTTTTCCCCACCTAACAAGGACTCCTTCATCCCCGACAGGAAAGGGGAAGGGCCACAGAGGAGCGCCATGCATGCTTACGATGACGGATGAAAACACTTTCAATCGCTTTTATTTTCCCCATTTGCTTTAAAAATGAGCACAATGAATTCAAGCATAGCTCCGCTGACTGGGTTCAAATTCTGGCTCTGACCCTGGTAGCTGCCTAACCTATCCATGTTTAGTTTGATTCTAGAGGGTTTTTGTAAAGATTAAATCAATTTACATAAAACATCTAGAGGAATTACTGGCATCATCACATAAAGTAAACTCTATTTACAAACTCTACTCACAAAACTTCCTAAATTTTAGGCTAAAATATAACATGTTAATAATTTCCACAACTGCTGACAGGTGTACAGAATGATGTGATCTTTATGAAACAGAGGACGCTGAAACATTTAACAAAAACTACATTTACTTGGGGATTTCCTGGCAGCCTAGTGGTTAAGACTCTGAGCTCTCACCGGCAAGGGCCTGGGTTCGATCCCTGGCCGGGGAACTAGGATCCCACAGCACAGTTGGCCAAAACAAAAAGAAACAAGAAAAGGAAAAAAAAAAACGAGTAATGCAGTAAAGGAAGTCACATAAAATTTAAAAACAAAACAAACTACATTTACCTTTTAACGAGGAAGAGCCACAACTAGGAATTTATCCTGAAGATGCATCTCCACAGATAAAAGTAACACACGCACAAGGTTACCAGCTGCAGCATTATCTAAAAACAAAAAGACTGGAAATGTCCCAAATGCCTGTCTACAAGAGACTGGTTCAATAAACTACGGTACATCTGCATAATCAAGTACTGTGTAGCCATAAACAACAATCATAAACTGAACTGATATATATAAACAACTTTTAGGTGAAAAAGTACACATTCTATGTCCACTGAAAGGGCCTAGAGGCAACAGCATCCGTAACGTGAAGCATGCCCACAGTCTAGATCTTGGTTTCTAAATACCAACCCTCCCTAAAGGCACCAGGACTCCTTGGGAAAATGGCTGATGCCAGGCCAGGGGAAATACAAGGTGAGCTTGGAATACCTTTTTGTGGCAGAAAGTAGAAAAATGTTCAAAGAACAATGATGGGGTCAAAAGGACACAGCTCTGTCTTTGAGAGTCTACTATCCAGAATATATAAAGAACTCTTACCATTCAACAGTAAGACAAATAGTTTTAAAGTGGGCAAAGGATTTGAACAGACACCTCTCCTAAGAGGCTATGTAAATGGCCAACAAGCAGATGAAAAGATGCTCAACATCATTAGTCATTGAGATACCATTTCACTCGCTAGGAGAGCTATAGTCAAAGCAAACAAAAAACTCCCAAAAAACAAGTCTTGGCCAAGATATGGAGAAAGAACATTATACACTGATAGCAGGAATAGAAAGTGGTTCAGTTGCTATGGAAAAGTTTGGTGATTCTCTGCTAAAACAGAATTACCGATTTAGCCCTTCCACTTGTAAGTATCTGCTTAAAGAACATATGCTTACATAAAAACTCACATATGAATCTTCAAGTAGCCTTATTCATAATAACCAACAACTTGAAATAACCCAAATACGCATCAACTTATGAATGGATAAAATATGGTCTTCCATGCAAAGGCACATCATTCAGTCATAAAAAGGAGCAATACAATGTTACAACATGGATGAACTTAGAAAATGTGCTAGAATGAAAGAAACCAGATACACAAAGGCCACATGTTGGATGAGCCCACCTATGTAAACTATCCAGGACAGGCAAATCCGTAGTCAGATCTGTGGCTGCTAGGAATGGGGAGAAGGAAATGGGACTAACAAGTGTGGAGTTCCTTTTTGGGGTATTGTATATGTTCTGGAGTTTGATGATGGCAATAGGTGCATAATATAATGAATATACATACTAAAAACCCCTGAATATTCTAAAATGATGAATTGTATCTCAATAAAAGGGAAAAAAGGACACAGCTGGTTGAAGAAGTTCCCACTCAACAAATCTAGAGCAATCTGAGCATCAAAAAGAATGAGCTATTAGATTACAATAATTCGAATTAAAAAAACAAAACTGTAAATTCATAGTGAAAACAAGAAGGGTAGAGGGACGAAAACTTTTTTATAGATGAATGCCAGCTGATACAGGCAGGGAATGATGGGATAAGAAAATTACCATTTAAGAACTTCTAGTGTGGTAACTGATTTAGGAAACGATCATCAGTGGATGCTACAAATGATGTGTAAAAGGTGGCTGAGAGCCAAGATGTTCAAGGGCATCACCCCAGTTTGACAGACGTGGAGGACACACGTTCATCAAAGCGTCACCAACACAGCAGTAACCTGCTGTGCCACACCGGGGCACAGACAGCTTCACTCAGGTAGCGGTCTCACAAAAACTGTTTACCCTAAATGAAGTCACGAGGAGACACTAAGGCAAATCCAGACTGTGGGATATTCTCACAGGACAACTGGCCTGGACTCAGCTAATACATTTAGGGGTGAAATACCCTGGGGTTTAAAACTGATTTTAAATGGCTCAGGGGAAAAAAAGTGAGACAGATATAAGGAAGGAGGGAGAGAGGAAGAGGGAAAGAGAAAAAAATATGGCAAAAAGTCAATTACTGGTGAATCTATGTAAAAGAACACAGGTATTTAATATATTCCTCTTTCAACTTCTCTGTTGAAAATTTTTTTCAAAATAAAAAGTTGGGGAGAAAATTTCTGTAATCAATCAGCTTAAAAAGAACAGAAAATTCAACATGCTTAAAAGTGTAATAATCAGAAACACAATTCATCTCTAATATAAAGTATCCAATTTTCTTAAACATACTTTACTGTTGCCCATTTCAGTAAGTGAGAAACATTATGGCTCTGAAATTCCTCTATGAATCCTCAAGGTTTCTAAATAAGTTAAGCAAAAATTTCTTAGCTCAATTCTGACAATCAAAAATTTACCTAAGAGGCAAGAAACTATGCTGGACAACTCACAACCCTTGCCCTTTACCCACAGCCTGGAATTCCACATACCTCAGAATATGGCTTTAAAATGTTCTTTAATAGAATTTCTGATATTTTCAAGTGAGAGAGGTATACATTTTTAGCTACATGGTAGACACCCCAAATATGACTAGTGGACAACTCAGTGTATCTCCAGCAGGATGATTTATCATAAAGAAAGTCACCAAAAATTGTAAGCAGTCTGGATTCGTGTTTATTGAAGCCAGTAATTAGAGACATCTTCTTTTCAGCACTAGAAAGCAAGGTTCCACATGACCGCATACTGCATCCAGATAGAGTCACACCCCTGGACTAAGGCTGGTGGGGGAATATATCTGCAGTCCTAATTTTTAAGTTAAAAACACCAATAAACTTAGTATAGAGACAACAGTGAACTTTCACTTACAGCATCAACATTGTTAAGGTCATGATGTACAGAGCAGTCACTTTCAATTAACTAATAAAACACATCTTCAGTTTAAATACTGGTTTAAAAATGCCAATCCAAAAAAAAAAAAAAGTGCAAACAAAATTAAATAATTCTAGCAGCATACCCGTTGCATTTTTAGGAAAGACCAATTCATGGCCTTTATCATGGCCATATCTTTAAGGTTGGGCTTGTTTCTTTGATTTTTCCGTTTTGAAGACAAACAGCAGATGTAGCCACTACAATGTATATAAATAGTCATAAAATTATCTTTAACAGTCTACCATACAAGTGTATTCTGCAAATAAAATGAATTTTACTTTAAAAAGTAAAGGCTGTTTATTGTTTGGCCTTTGGTTCCAATGCTTGAAAACCCCCAAAATAACAAAAAATATGCCCCCTCCTCCCACCCCCGCTAAAAAGAACCCTGCAGCTCCCCAAAGTTGGTAGACTTTGGCAACCACTGAGTACATGACACTATACATCAGCTTCTTCTGATCCTAGGAGTAGCCACTTGTCCCAAGAAACTAAAAGTGATTGCCAAGAAATCCTCCTTCACAAGACAGGTGTCTTGGCATTTCTTCGGTTCTAGTACATTTTATACTGACACAAAAAGTGCTTATCAGTTTAAGTGATAAAAGTAAAGTCTTGCGTTAAAATTTAAAATCACACTGTCTCCCTCCTGGATATGTGGCCTTTCAAAGAATTTTGTTTTATTTCTGAGGTCACTTATTTTGTGCCCCCAGCCCACCCCTGCCAGATGCTAGAGAGGGATAAAGTGACCCCATCACCCGTGTGGCCGCAAGCTGTCTGGCCTCTATTGGTCATTATACCACAACTATCATTCCAAGTCCGTTTACTGTCATCACCCGGACAATCTGGTAACTGGAAGCCACAATACATTAAAAAATTAAAAACAAAAACAAAAACAAAAAAGGGGGGGAAGTGTATCTTCAACAATAAAACTGGCACGAGAAACGTATTTTTATGTTTGTCAGAAAGGTAAGTAAATACTCAGCTTTCTCCTTAACAGTGTTCAGACCTTTACAAAAAAGCAATTCAAGACAGTCTTAGAGTCTTGTTATATAACACAGGATATTAAGTTACACCCAGTACAGTTAGTGGTCAGTCAAATCTGGTATGTAAAAGTAATGATATTAGGGAAGTTATGCTCAGAAACAGTACAACAAACATTCATATAAAAAAAGTAAACTCCACAGAAGTGAACTGTGGTTTTTCCCTTGGTTTGACAACAAAGGTTCTATACATTAAATTAATGGTAGTGTTTGCATTTCAACGTTTTGTGTCATGTATAAAATTAAAAGTGCTGTTTTAAATCCACAGAAGTCACTTCCAGGATGATGGTATGACACGACAATGTGCATGAATTTGCCCTAAATGGAAACACCTGAAACACTTATTTCCATAAGAAAAAAAAATGCTAGTTTATGAAAGACATAAAACAAGAGAAATGCATCATTTCCATCCTCAATACAAAACATTCATACTAATCTGTTTATCTGATAGCACTGATCAGACCAGGGAGCTAGGACAAAACCCTTTTGCATCACTGGAACTCCATGAAGGTTTCCAATGACCTTAAGGCAGAGACAGTGTAAGCCAATTAATCAGAGTGCAATTACATTAAAACCTCCCTCATGCTTTCTGTAGCACACTGCATTATGGTAAAATGAGAGGTTGGTCACCCATTCTCTACTAATAGGCCAGCCTGTGGTCGTAAAAAAAAAAATGAAATAAAAAATGACAAAGCAGAAGCTATTCAGAAAACACAATTCAAGGTAAACTAATGTTGTAACTGCTGACTTTAAACACACCCCACAGTGACTGACTGCCCCACGATGCACATGTGTGGAGCCCAACACCTCCCACGAGGACACGGCCTGGGCCATGCACGTGAGCCCTGGGCAGCTGCCATCTTTCCCACCCCCACATCAGCTCCACCTGCCTCAGGCATCCCCACACTTAACACATCTTCCACAAGGTAAAGATGCATTCAGAACAAGTCCAATTCTTATTTTGCTTAGTGTTTAGTTTGGAAACACTTCTGATTTTTAAGTTTTAAAAATGATTTGACTTCTACTGAACACACAGTATTTACTAACATTGCTCATCTCCTCCTCCGCCTCCTGCAACGTTCAGCTTCCCCAACACTTTTCTCATTCTTCCTTCCAGTCTTTCTCTTCCCTGGACTTTCTGCTACTTAATGTGCTTCCCATGAAGAAGTGAATCTGTTAACATGCAACTGGTTGGACTAGCCACCATCTGATCAATGACTTCCCGGTCTCACTGGCTCCACCCTAAAAGAAAGTGGGCCCTCTTTCTCTCCATCTATCTTCCCTTCCACAAGAGGCCCAGCTGCACTTGCTGCCCACAAGAAAGCCACACGCCTGAGAGTCCAAGGGTTATCCATCACAGAGGGGTCTGACACACAACCTTCCTAAAGGTGCATTTCACACTCGGACAGCCACTGAAGTTTTTTTTTTTTAAGTTCATCTCCCCTGCCCCAAAAAACTGATAGCATGTGCCATATCAGAAAAATCCTGGTCTTAGAGAAGATCAATATACATAGTTATTTGGTCATTTTACATATGCACTTTTTAAGGAGGATCAGGCTTCATTTTCTGTTGAAGAGTTTGTTACCATGGAGTCTGGCTTTCGAGTCATTCTATCCAGTTCTTCCTGAACATTTGTCAACACAGTCTTTTGTCCTTAAAAAAAAAAAAAAAAAAAAAAAAAAGCAGTGATGAGAGACCAGGAAAAAAAAATTTTTTTTAAGGAACATTTAAAATAATACAGATTTCTATAATCATTTTTGGTGATAATTCCAGTAAGAACGATAAAAGTCTTTTTTTCAATGTATTGTCTATAAGGAGACAGACCGTATTTCAGCCCTTCTTTATTCCAAATGCCACAGTTCTGGGCTCCCGAACTACATTACTGTCCCCTGCCTGGGGATGCCTTTGTGCCAAACACAAAGGCCTTTCTGAAAACCCTCTGAGCCCTATGCAGTCTCATCACCATCTTCCGAGAGGTGGTATTTGAGTTTCTGGCATGCAGCAAACTACTCTCTGTGCCTCAGACAGATGTTTATGTTTTGTTTCTAATACAATGGACTCATATGGAATCCTGGAATCACCATATTTCAATAAGAATATTAGACTAAGGCTGACAATTTCAACCTTGCACAAAGTTGGTGCACACATTATTGAACACTAACTGGGGCCTAAAAATGACCCCTATTTCCTCCCAGGAAATACCAGCTTATAGCCTGGGCCAGCAGACCAGACTCCTGAGTCTCCAAGAACACAAGAGCCCCTGAAGGCCCAGGCTGACTTGAGGATACAGTGATTTCCCGAGGGCTTTGATCAGAAAATACCAATTAAGGAAAACACTGTATTAATTAATATTCCTTATAGCCAATGGAAAAGTAAAACCCTTCTGAAATGGCCTCAAGCTTCCTGAGAAAATGCATAATTTTTGAGGAAGCTGGTTCTTTTGTTTCAGAGACCTCCAAGTCATAGACTTGCCCCACCTGCCCATGTGGAAGAACAGATAAGTGGGCGGTCACAGAGATGTGTATGTGTGACAAGACAGGGAGCTTCATGGAGGAGAAATGCCTGCAGAGTTCACAGGCAGCTGATGACAAGACTAGGGGGCAGCAGAGTGAACAAAATCCTTATAAAGCAACATAAAAATTAAAAAGTAAATAAAATGTCAACAGTACACTCTAGACCATGCTTTCAATGGACAGAGCTTCTACACCTGGGCCATATGTTTAGGATCTACCTCAATCCACCCAGTACTCGGTTCCTGAGAACCAAATACACATAAATCCCACCTCAAATGTGCCAAGAAACATGCATGGTAATATGGTAATTCTGTTGTAAAGTATACTGCTCAGTATAAACCAAACACCTGTCCAGAACATCAAGGGTCTGCAGGTCAGTGGAAGCAGACACTCCTGTCTACCACCTCATCTTCCAGCACCCCTCCATCCCAGGGGTCATAAATCTTTGGGGCCCTTCAGTACCTGACTTCTTGGATGTGCTCTGCACCCCACCAGCACCAGGACTTCCAGGAGAGCCTGTTTTTTTACTCAATAGACTATTGAAGAAGCTGGCCAACACCCCTTCACTTGCTGCATTATCTAAGGAAACATTAAGGAAAAAAGCATCACACAAACTGGATGACTCAATTAAACAACAAACTATTTTTCAGCTTAGAATTATCCACCTGTGGTTATGATCTTTGATACTGAGCACATTCCTTCACTGTGATGCCTTATATACTGCTACTGCTAAGGCTGATTACATGTTAGCATAATTAATTAAGTGAAACTTGTTTATATTTCTCACCTGAACCTGTACTCGAAATCATCTCCCTGTCCATGAGGCAGAAGTTTTATAAGCCCATGACATTCCAAAGGTGCTGTGAAAAACTCTCATTCAGAATACAGGCATCAAACATGCAAGAACTAAATACAATTTGAGCGTTTTGCTAAAGCCAGTATCTTGGGGTATTATTAAGTCACTGGGATGAGGGCCAAACCAGTAAGGGATGGAGCTTGACAAAGGAAGTGACAATTCATAATTGGTAAAAATATATACCTATTAAGAAGTAAAACCAAGGATTCAAAATATACATTTTAAAATGATTTATGCTGTATTCTTCCCTGAATACAGAGAGGCCTAACCAAGGCCTTTACAAAGCCAGGCGTGAGGGCCACCAATTCCAGCGAAGGAACAGGCCTTGGTCTCTGCCAACCCATGAGCTCCCTCTCTCTAAGACAGGAAGTGGAAAAACAGCCCTTGTGGGGAAGAAAACAGCTCAGCTGCCTTAAGATTCCACCTACCAAACCCACCGACTCAGCCCCTAAAGCAGGAAAGAGGCCAAGGACCCTCCAAGGAGACAGGGTACATACTTTTGATATTCGGGTCCGGCTTCTTTACTGACGTGCCTGGGGAGGCACTGGGCACGCTGGCTGGCCCTCCCCGGCCCTGGGTTCTCGGAGAGCCAGAGGGTCCTCTTGCAGGGGATTCCTAAGTCCAAAACCAAGTCGAGTCACACACAGACATCAAAATAACAGAAAATACATATTCCCAAAACAAAGACATGCCACTGTGGGATATTTTTCATAGTCTAGGGAGATAGGTGGCAGGAATGAGAGTTTGTGCTCAGCTCAGTTTCTTTTTAGATCCCAGTTTCTCCTGAAAGAAGAAATATCAAGATAACAAAGCCTGTTCACTCCAATGCCCAGAACTCTGTATTCCTTCATCAGACATTTTCTGATTTTCTACCATGCTTCTGGCCCTGGGCTTTTAGGGGGGCAACATTCCCTCTGAAAACATAAAAGCCCACATAAATATAAGCTCTCACAAATAATGGTATAAAGCTTGGCCACCCATGACACTGGCCCTTGACCCTCAGCTTAATTTAAGGTACTTACGGAGGCTCTAGTGGGCGTGGCTGGCTGCTTGGCAAGGAGTGACTGCAAAGAGAGGGATACACCGGCCATTAACGCACGCCTGCAGAGTGCACGGGTCTGGAGAAACACTTCTGAGTATTCCACTAGAGGGCACCATTAACAACAGCCAAATCATAGGGTCTACACTATAAATGCAAACATTTTAATTGATCGATGGTGGGGAAAAAAATACTTCCAGGAACCAGTTTTTAAGCTAAAGAAGTAAAGAGAGCACAGAAGGGAGGAAAAGCTGGCAGAGGAACTATCAACTCCCTCTGCTGACCTATCTGCACCATGGGGTCTAACAACAGTCTCAGTGAAACAGGGGTGGGGCGGGGTCTGCAATCTGAACCGCCAGCTTGGCTTTACTCCCCTCACCTACAAAGTGTGTCTACTGGCTCACCTCCTTCATGCACATGGCTGTGTGGGGGCTAGGTGACATACTGGAAGTGAGGTCAGGGCATTTGGTAAACTGTTAACATGGAAAATGCTATGCCAGAAAATGTACATTTACAGACAGAACAGGCACTTAAGGACTTCCCTGGTGGTCCAGTGGTTAAGACTCTGAGCTCCCAATGCAGGATGCACAGGTTCAAATCCTGGTGAGAGAGCTAAGATCCCGCATGCCACTCAGCACAGCCAAAAAAAAACCCAGAAAGGAACAGGCACTTAATAAGGTTGTAAGCCTATCGCTGCAGGAGAATCTGCAAGGCAGGTACTTTGTACTAATCCGACAAACGAGAGGGAATGACGAGAACTGGTAACAACCCCTTTGTCGCCGCAAGCTCTTTGTGGTATCCCTTAACCGTGCCCCAGGGAGCTGGCCTTCCACTCACAAAACGCCTCTGTTCCAGCCTCACTGGACTTCTTACCTGTTGCTTCATTAGAAACACCTGCTCATCCTCCGCTGCCAACTCTTTGTCATGGACCAGCTGTGAAGTGAAGCAACACACTCATTTGCAGTCACAGGCCAAGAACACCCCAACTACTTGTCAAAATTCATGCTGAAAGGAGACTCTTGGGTTCATGTCTCAACATGGGTTTCGGGAGTCTTTGCAGAGGTAGGTTTTTCTAGCCTAGCAAAGACCCTGTTTCAAGGCCAGCCCTGGCATATGGGCAAATGATATTTTAAGTCTGGCAGGTTATAAACAATACCTCCCAGCTCAGGGTCTGCAGGTGATCTCAGGAGCAAAGGGCATCTATGAAGAGGCACTCCATCCCTCATGCCACACCAGCCAGAACCACTTACATAACACCAGATTTCATCTAAAGACTTTTTAAAGGCCCTTGGATTATTATCTATTTTTTACCCCCTAAGTGGTTCAATGTGTAAGACATCTATCTTTATAAGTTAAAAAAAAAAAAAAACACAAAACCACCTACAACTCTTAAATGATTGATTCGGGTACCTTTCTCACAGGAGGTTTCACAATAAAGTCTTCATATGCATCTTCTGGCTTGACAGTTGTGAAATTTTCATGTAAAATAGCTATTTTCTTTTCATTGTCCCAGCCTGCAGGTCTAAAGGCAAAGAGACAGAAACTGACTTGCTTCTCCTTAGATGCATTAGAGAACACTCCGCACACTCCGGGTTAGAGGACCTCCAGCTGACACCCTTTTCCCCCAAGTTCTGATACGCAGTTGCTGGGCTGGCTGGTAGTCTCTGGCAGACAAGCCAATATTCACTGCAGGTCCAGTTCCATACTGAGGTCACAGGGCCAAGGCCTGAGGAGCCAGCAAAAGATCTCTCTGACTGTACATGCTGACTGACCCACAGCAAGTGTTCAGAGCTTTTCCACAACTCCACCCAGAAGGACAAGGACACCATGAGGCCCTATTCTGACAGGGGAGAATACAGAGCAACACGGAGGCCAGGGTGAAACTGTCTCTCTTGGGATCTGGCACGGAGACCCACCCATGAGTAGTCTGAAACCTCTTCTTTCTGACAATGGTCCTCTTATGGCTTGGCTAATTTTACTGATGTGTGAATATGTACCCTGGAGCAACAGGGAGTGGTAGGACCTGCACTACCCTAGGCCCAAAACCAGAGGAACACAGGAGTTTTTGAGGATCCTAAATGGGTGCTGCCCAGCTGGACATCGCAGGGCAGGATGGTACCCAGGTTCCATTAAGTTAAGCTGCAGCCTAAGGTAAGGAGCAACTGTAAAATGCCCTACATGACATACTTTTGTCTAGGCTTCCCATTCTCCATCCAACTCTAGCTCTACAGCTCTATAACCAAGGAGGTGCTTAGTCAGAGTGCTCCCCATGAATGGCTTTGCTGACTTTACCAGCTCCTGTTGGGCAACGACCAACAGGACCCAAGGTGCCAAAGACACTGCCACGACCCATGTCACCCTCAGAAGCTCTGAGCTTCTTCTCTACTCCAGACCAGCCCTGAACACGACCAGTCTCCCTATGTCTCCTCCTCCTGAGATCTTAAGTGACTTGGGTATTGACTGACTCCAAAAGCATACCACTCACTGAGAGCTTGTGGTTTTGGTGCTGGCCTGACTGCTCTGGACAACGGTTCTCTGAAATCAGTCCACGTCTCTAAGTTTGCTGTCTGGGAATCTCCCAAGTGAAGCTCTCCCTAAATGTCAAGGAGACAGCCTGTTCAGTCCCCCGAGAGCTCTGTGCTTCCTCACCTTCAGTCTTCTCCAACACCGTCCCTCCTGCCCTTCCATTCCTTCTGGCCTGCACACTCCACTCCCCTCCCAGCATCTCCCCTCTGCTCTCCCTGTGGCATTGCCTCTACTACCCCACCAGAGACCTACCCCCTCAGCTGTGTCTCTTACAGGCCACACACAGGGACCACATCTCGTTCATTTCTGTGTCCTCAGCAAAGAACGCGGTCACCTAGGAGATGCTCAGTGTTTGCTGGATGAACTGACATTCTTTTTTAAGTCAAGAGGACATCTAAGCCTAAAAACGTACAAGGCCTCTCAGAAACCACACCTTCAACATTTATTTATGCATCCACCATACTTCTCATTCTCCAGTGAGGGAATGACACAGGTTCCAAGTCTCTGCCCAGGATGGTCGGCCCCAGTGGCTCCCAAGTGTGAAATGTCAGAAACACAACAGACATTCAGTATAGCCTAAGCCCAAGCTGATGAGATGCCAGGGAGGGCACAGGCAGTCATCCTGCCAACAGATGCCAGTACACCAGACGTTGCAACAGAAAATGTCCAGGATCCCCGAAGCGCCAATTCCCTATGCTGCCACTCCTTTTCTCAGCCAGTATTTTACCAGAATTGACAGTAAGTGGCAAAAATGTTTTGACAACTTGCTTTCAATGAAAAGAGGCAGCACACCTGACCTCACTCCACCCACTTCCTTCAGACAGGAGGCAGAACGGCAAGTAATCTGGAAAGCAGCGGAGAGGTAAAGTTGGGTGTATCTACGCCCTAGGAGGTCCAACTCCAAGAACTTTGCCAAGCAAACTGGCTGTATGAGAGAAAGAGAAGCACCTCACTTGGAAGGATAAAATGTAAAGAGCAAATGTACCATAAAGAGAAGCGTTCAAAAGCATCACTCTGCCCTCTTCTGATGTCTATGTCAGTAGCTTCTTCTGTCCCTTTTTCACTGTAATAAAACTCTGCTACACACACATGCGCACACACACACACACACACACACACACACGTACACACACGCACGCACACAGGCATCACCTGTAAAGAACTCACATAAAAACTGCTTCCTTTTCCACAACTAAGGCAGGCGTGGTAAAGTGGAAACCGTATGTTTTATGAACAATGTACTTATACAACAAGTCGAGGTTTTTCTCTTCTTTAACTGATGTGTATATCAAAGCTGCTCCATCTGATCAATCTGCTTAAGGAAAACCAATTCACTGCAGGAGGAGACAAAAACAAACACATACAAGCACAACCCTCAAAGTATTAGTCACAGGTTGCTCATTTTTGATCAATACACGACTAAGACAAAGTGTTAAAATTTTAACAACGAAAAAGGGAATAGTAGCAGAGGAAGCAAGTCAAAAGCATAGAGCATGTCGATGATAGCGGGCCACATAGGCCTTTTTTTTTTTTTTTTAAACATGTAAACTGCCATCTTCTGACCGATTAGGCTGTGTCCCAAGCAGTCAAGTTACTGGTTCTAAGGCTATAGCCTGGGAAAACCCTCAGCCCCGCCAAAGCACACAGGTTCTTTCCCAGACAGATGCCCACATGTGATCAAGTGTGCCATTAAGCATAAAAGAGATGGGCACCACCATGTTACTGGCCCTCACCACTGAGCTGGACAAGCTGAAGAGCCTGAAGGAAGCAGTGGAACCCACCTTTACCCTCCCCAGCCCAGGACGTGGGGCTACTAGATTTTCACAGAAGTAAGACTCAAAAGACTGTTGACAAAGCATCTCTCTCATTGACAGGACAAAACATAATACAGGAAACCCAGAAGCATCTAAAACACTGTCATTTGGGTAATTAACCTTTTCTAAAAACAAAAAAAAGTGAAGTTTAGAAAGATTTCCAAGATACAGTAAAGATAATTTGTAATAAAATTATCACGTATCAGCTTTCTTCTTAATATGAAAGCCTAAAAAAAAAATGAAAGCCTATCATACGTGCACCATTAAAAATAGAAAGCAATAAAAAACAGGCAGAAATTAATAAGTTTCAAATACCAACACTGTAAAATTTTAAAAACTAAAAACATGTATACAGTTTCATCCTGGCATGAGACCGTTCTGGGTTGAGGAAGCACTTCACCTCTTTGAAGATGCCCCATCCGGAGCAAGCCCGGATCAACACACAGAGGGAAGCCTGTGCCCCTGGGCCCCAGCTCAGCGCCCCAAGGATACACTGAAGGCAGAATCTCCGTAGGTGTGACTGGATGAAGTCAAAGTGCTCGTCCCTGTAATCGTGCTCCTTCTCCAGGACGCTCACTGCATCACACTGCAGGGAAGACAGAAAGAGAAGGGAGTCACCCTTCTGCCTCTCTGCCTGCTGAGGTTGGGACCACTGGCTGCTTCAGAAATAAAACTATCATAGCTTCAAAGAAGGAAGCCACAGCCCAGAGTCCACGCGTTAACTGACTAAACAGACAAGAGTGAAAAGCAACTGGAGATTTTCCCCTTCATCCTGGGCCTCAGCTTCCTCACGTGTAAAGTGGGATAAAATAGCCCTGATCATCTCACAGTTGCTCTAGGAATCAAACAAGGGCACACCAGGAAACAGGCCCCCTGGACATGACTGTGCACCGCACACTCCACAGGGCTGATTCTCACAGGGTATGCTGTGAACAGCTCATGCTACACTTGGGCAGCCTACCAGCTCTGACTAAGATCACAGAACTTCTGAACCCGAAGTGTTTTTACAGCTATTTCCTTTTCATTTCTAAGAGACACAACTTTATGTCTCTATGACTACCCTTAATTTCTATTCCTACCTCATTATTTTACAAACCCTGAATCCACTTTCTTCTTTTTCCAGGGTTGCTATGTTCTTTTCTGAAAACAAGTCCAATAGACTTTAGAGACCAAAAGCCAAAAGAATTCTGCTCTTCTGTGTTCCTTTTTCACCACTAGTTTGAGCTAAATGAACTGGTTTACACAGCCTTAAGAAAACTACTTTCAGTTCCGAGTCTGCATCCCTCAATAAAGCTGACAGTGCTCCATGAGAAGATTAACTCAAGCTATAAGTAAATGTCACATTTCTAGCAGCAAGGTAAAATGACAATATTTTCTATACTGATATATTCAGTGTACCTTAATGAATCCTGAATTAGCCCAACATCCCTTTAGGAAGACACCTAATTAGAGCTTCTCCAAGTTTTTTACAGATGGTGAGTGTTCACTGACCAAACCCAGCCAACCTTACGGCTCCCACCTTTGTGCACACCACCAGCACTGGGATCCCGAGGTTATGAGTCAGCACATTGTCACCGAGAGGCAGGGCAACATTTTCTTCATCAGGACCTGAGGTCAGAGGCCCTCTTCTTTGTGGGGAACCTTGACAACCTTCCTCAGGCTCGACATAGTCTTGAAAATCTTTCACAACTACAGGTAAAGAAGGAAAAGAAAATTACACACGCATTCACACAATAAAAAATGCACAAGCCAGCTTTAGAAGACTGAAAGAGGGCGTAATAAGCACAAAATATTTAGAGTTGTGACAAACTTCCTAACTGCATCCGACTTAACTGCAGTATTAGGGACTTAGGGGTACTGATGCAAAAATCTCAATTCTGTCAGTCTGAGCAGTGTAACCTCAGAGCGGCAAAGATAGTGCCCTGGTCATCTTCAACTGTATCCAGCTCTTAACAATTAAACAGGTTTTTAAAAATCTCCTAAGGCTTCAACAGTTCCTACTCTGAAAACAAAAAGCAAACACTTCTTTTTTTGGTCCACACGGGGAGGCTTGCAGGATCTTAGTTCCCCAATCAGGGATTGAACCCGGGTCACAGCAGTGAAAGCGCTGAGTCCCAGCTGTGGGACCACCAGGGAATTCCCAACAATTTTCTTATATGTTTTACACTTTCAAAATATTAGGATAGTTGAACTGTGTTAATTCAACAGAGACAACCACTAGAAATAGGTTGTAACTTATAAAACTTCCCAGCTTTCTCATTAGAAATAGTTAAAACCACCTGATCTACACAAAAATATGCTGTTTCCACACAGAGGAGGTGTGTCCGTGGTAAAGAGTGAGGCTGCACTTGCCCAGCACCACCTGCACCTCCTCATCGTCCTCACTCTTGTGGACTTTCACCTGTAAAAGATCCCGAGGTATGTGTCATGGACCTGTCCCTACCTCACACAAGAAGGGGTCAGCGTTACCACATTCACTCCCTGGCACACACAGCCACTATTTTGGCCAAGGATGCAACCCCACAGGAGGGCCTTCAAGCTGACAGCGGTCTATGGTTTTGGTTCAGGCAAAGCCCACAGACCTGCACCTTTTTCTTGGTGCTTCAAAGTCACATGTGAGGCCAGAGAATAAGACTACTTCGTGATTAAAGCTACTTCGAGCCAGAGGAATGGGCAGCTCTACTCTTCTACAAATAACACGAGTAAAGGACCTAAAGGGACCTTTGCTCGCATCCACAACATGCTCACTGAGAAAACACAGAGGACTAGATGAACGCAAACCTGGAGAGAGGCACACGTTCTCTTCTTCACTCACAGAACAGGTTTCAAATATTTTCAAACGATGAGTTCTAATTTACAAAGAATTTAGGTTATCATTATCCAAGCTTCTGTAATTATCTGGGAACACACTGTCTTTCACATAAATTGAAAACCACTGATTAACCCCAAAAGTGTAGATGTAATGTTTCACCTCTACAACTTCTCTTTAATTAAACTCATTCATATAAAGTCATTGCCAATATAAACAACTGACTGAAGAGATCTTCACTGCATTGCATTTTGGACAAAAACAGAGAAGGGTTTTTTGATAACTGCTGAAGGATCTTGAAGGCATCAAAAGTTCCCACTTATTTTTTAAAAATCTGCTTTATTTTAGCTTTATGCAGCCAAGACCGACACACAACAAACTGCACGTTTAAAATGTAAATTTGGTTTTTGTGGGGGAAGACCTGACTTGTGTCTTGCGGAAACTCAGTTCCCTGACCAGGGATTGAATCTGGGCCACAGCACTGAGAGCCTGAGATCCTAACTACCAGGCCACCACAGAACTCCCTAAATTTGGTATTTCTGACATTATGAATACACCCCTGAGTCAGTACCACGATCAAGATGGTGCACGTATCTATCACCCCCATAAGTTTCCTTATACCTTTTGGTAATCTGTTCTCCCCACCTCCCTAACTCCATGCAATCACTGATCCACTTTCTTTCAATACAGATTAGTTTGCGTTTTCTAGAATTATATATAAATGTAACTGAGAATATGTTCTCTTTTTAGTCTTCCTACATTTTCTCTTTAAAAGCATTTTAATAGATCTTCAAGTCAATGAAAAATACAATGGCTTAACTGGGTAGTATCTGTAACTCCCCAAGGTCACATGCAGCAGTCAAACAGGCCGCAAGACAGTGAGCACGGCAGAGCCTGGAACAGGTTACAGGTGAGCCAGGTGATTGTGGGAAGGCAGGCGGAGGTGGTCGGGGGGCAGCTCCAGCAGTCTGCTCCTTGAACCTCCACTCCCAGCATGCTGCATAAACTGTGTTGTGTTCTACACATGCCATGACATAAACATGGGTGGGAAACCCTGGGCTAGGCTCCTTATTCTCTGAAGGATTGGCTTAAGTACTGCTATCCAAAAACAACAGGGAATGCACACATGTTTTTAATAATCCAGCATTTTAAAAAAATAAGCTGGAAGGCAGAGCAGATATTCCTAACAGAGGTGATGAAAAGGAATAATAAAAATAAAGTGAGGACTGTAATCTGAATAATAATGTGTATATTTCACTTAGGGCACACAAATTTGTTGTTGTTTAGTCACTAGGTGGTGCTGACTCCGTGTGACCCCATGGACTGTAGCCCGCCAGGCTCCTCTGTCCATGGCATTCTCCAGGCAAGAATACTGGAGTGGGTTGCCATTTCCTCCTCCAGGGGATCTTCCTGACCCAGGGATCGAGCCTGCGTCTCCTGCATTGGCATGCGGATTCTTTACCACTGAGCCACCAGTGAAGCCCAAGTGCACACATACTATAGTATTAACAGTTTCTCTCCAGCAGGTGGGATGGCCAGGATTTCACAGCAGGAGCCACGCACCCACCTGGGGCGTCAGATGGAGTTGGTACAGGAAGGAGCAGCGCTCTACACTACTGCTGCCACCTCCTTCTGTTCTTTTCCCTCCTGCCTCACTGATCACCTGTTGGTTCCACAGTTCTGAGAAGACTTAAGAGACAGTACCTAACTGTTTTCCTCTACCTGATAAGCAAGGGAAGCCGCCAACACAAGGCTGGAAAGAGAAGACCAACCTACACACAAGCACCACCTTCTGGCAGCTTCAGGGACTGCTCTATCCTCCCCCATCAATCCTGCTGCCAAACAGCTGCCATGGATTCAGGACCACGGGGGACCCTAATCCGGAAACAGAGCGGCTGGCCAGGGAGCAGCGTTCCAAACTCAGCTGACTGGAGACTGAAAGCAGGATGGGCGACAGCCTTTTCTTATTCAATACAATACCTAGAGCACAATTAATCTGGAAAGTGGGAGTCCTTCAAGGAGAAGATGGGCAACCGCTTTATTAAAATGTAACCTAAAACCAGCACTAACAAAGACACTCCTTCAACGGGTAACACAAAGGCGTGAATACCATTCCAAGCATCTCAGAGGAAGGGCAGTGAAAACAAGAGAGGCCCTCAGAAGATTAACCAGAGTCATGAGGCATGGATGCGGTTCCAGAATCTCTAGCTGCCCTCCAGTGTCCCCTCCTCTTCTTCCTCACAACCAAACAGAACCGTGATACTTGGAACACACGGCCACACCGACTACATCTCCTAAGGAAATGTCTTCTTAGGAAGACCATGGGCACACGCCCTTCAGTCCTTTGCTTTTCCTACATCCGGGTGCCTGCAACACAGATGTGAAGGCTGGAGCTCTAGGTGCCAAAAGGAAGTGAACCACACCCTAGAGATGACCAAGCAGTAAGCAAAAAGGAGCCTGGGTCCTTGACCTGTCTTCCTCGAGCCGCTTTCCAGGCCTGAACTAACTAACCACCTCTGGATTTCACTTGCAGGAGCAAGTAATAAAACCCAGTCTTGTTTAGGCCACTGTTATTTTGGGGCTTGTGTCACATGCAGCTCAATCTAATCCTAAGTGACACAGACATCAATGACTAAGACCACAAAATAAATTCAGTGTGTCATGGGAACACAAGCTCCCCAGGATTGGGCACCCTGTCTGCTGTATGTATCTCCAACACCTAGAAGAGACGTGGCCCCAGGCAGACACTTGCCTTCTCTGTGAAGCAAAAATATCCTTGGCCCAATGTCTTCCTTTTTTTTTTTTTCTGTTTTAACAAACCTTTACAAGGTTTATAACTCTAAGAATCTTAAACAGGTTCAGAAACTGAAATCTCCTGTGCCATTAATCTGGGTATGATGGTAAATGTGCAGTGAAAGGAAAACAGCTCTTCAGCCTCAGAACTCTTCTCAGAAGTTGCCTTTAGGGTCTCTATTTTAGGGGAAAGATCGGCTTTATCTAAAAAAGTCAGTGTTTGAGGACAGATGCGCTGAGCTGCATAACAATCACTGCAGCACACAGGCGGGAGTCCCAGGAAACATACACACACGGCAAACTAAAGAATCACCCGTTAAATTCGTGTTAGCTAATCTGAGCCAGGGGCAAGCAGAAGTTATGACAGGAAGACACCCAGCAAGAATGTCTCTGCCAGTAAGTATGAAGGTCCCGTGTGCCATGCCCCAGCAGCCCTCATTAATTCACTAAAGGGAATGATGTCATCCTGTGGAAATAAGCCAGGCGGAGCCAAGACTGCCCTGGCCAAGACAGCGCTGCTGCCGCTGCCACAGCTCCAGCCCCTGCCCCTCCCATTTCCCTGGCAAGTGGACAGAAGCTGATGTAACTGCACAGAAGCAAAGAAAACGAAAAACAAGCTTCTGAATCACAAAAAGGAAAAACAAAACAAAAACGAACTTCCTTTAAAGTTTGTTCTCAAAAGGCCTTGGATGTCCTGAGTCTTAAAATATCCTTTCATTTTAATGACAAACAAAAAAGAACTTCCTATTTCTTACTAAAATTGTATTTGCTGGATGGCAAAATGAACTAAGGTAAGAGCTGAAAGATTTATCTTTTGCGAGGCTTCCTTTAAACCTGCAAATGAAAGGGTCCATAGGACCTCAATGATATCCAGGGCAATGGACTTGCTACAGAAATCACAATAAATCTCCACACCCATAGATGCGAACTCAGCAGACAAGGGGTAAACAAGAGGAGAAAGGCTTACAGAACCGATCACATTTTAGGGGATGAGGCAAGAACACTTATTATAAAAGAAAACCAATGACAATAAGGAATACTGATTCATGTATTTTCTTCAACTGTGACAGCTGAGACAAAGACCGTGGTGAAGACTTTTTTTTGGCCACACCACACGGCTTGTGGGATCTTCCTTCCCCGACCAGGGATGGAACCTGTATCCCCTGCAGGGGAAGCACGGAGTCCCAGCCACTGGACAGAAAGGGAATTCCTGCTTTGAAGACTTTCTGACTACTGAATCGACAAAAGCAACTCTGAAATAAATGGTGCAAACAAAACAAATACTCTATAAGGGGAGCTTTGCAGCCTCTTGATCCTGTGAAAAGGAAGGTGGTTGGAATCATCCAAAGAGACCAGGGAATTTTCCAATTAGGAAAACCCTACATTACTTACACTTCCGTTCCAGCTCCCTCATTTCTTCTGGTGGAATTTTCATTTTATCAATGTGCTCACGTAAAACACTAGCCCATTTCTGTAGTGATTCCATCACAGTCCAAGGCCTAGACATATCTGCAACAAAGATGACCAGGGTCTCCGGCAAGGATTCAGCAGAAACTGCAAATTTCAGCAGGCCTTTGTGGTATAGATCTCCATCCAGAATCCACACATTGCAGCGTGTGTGATCTAAGAAAAGAAGCGAAGTTACTGATGATGACCATCGGCACAGCTGTAAAGGAGAGTCACAGCAGGAATAAATCTGAAGAAGACAGCCATAGAATCCCACACAGAACACAAAAAAATCCTAACCAGAAGACACAACAACTCTTCATCAAGGTGCCCTGTGAACTGTCCAAACTATAAAATTTCTTTAACAAAGGACATTTTAGCTTTCAGTAAGAATCAGAAAACATGAATAAAAGCTACAAAAGTTCCCTGGACAACTGTGTCATAGTCTAAATAATCCATTCTAAGATATCAGCAATCTGTGAGGCGGCAAGCTGTGGCCAAGAGCCTGTGGTTAAACAAGCTCTTCTTCTGTCAGTCACACTAAACAGTGAGCTCACATACCACAAAGGGTGCCAAAAAACAGGACCTTTGTATTTAAATGCTGAGACAAACTCATTGCTTACATAACTAAGATATGGATTATGGGATGCCTGATGATATTAAGGAATTATGCTTATTTCTGGTATAATATAATTACATTTTCAAAAATCCTAATCTTTTAGACAAACATATGGAAGTAGTCACAGATAAAAAGAAATAACGTCTGAAATTTGCTTGAAAATAATCCAACTTGGAGTAAAAAGAGGGTGTAAAGTATAGCTGACATAACACTGACCAAGAATTGATAACCTGAAGGCAGGGGATAGATATACTGGGGCTCATCAAACTCGTCTGTGTTTTAGGTAGTTTGGTTTTCCCCAGTAAAGTTAAAAACGCATATGCACAAATGTGCAAGTGCTGACCTTTAATGAAGCATATGATTCTAAAATTATACCTACATAATCAAACCGTAGAATTCTCCAAATTAATTACATAAAAATTTTTAAATATCTTTTTCAAGATAAAAAATTTTTAAATATAAGCACGTCAAGGGAGCCATCCTATTATCAAAAATATAATTTTATTAACTTCTTCCCCAATAAATTCCAACTTACACTTTAAAAAACCTGTCTTCAAATTCGGGAAAGGTCAAAAGGAGATTCTAGGTGTCCTACTGACCTCCCAGAATCCTCCTTGTTGGAAACCATTTTGGCTGAGCAATGCGTGTGCTACCAGGAAGGACCCTGAGTCAGAGTGACTGGCCAGAGACAACCCGGAAACGAATCCTATCACCATAAAATCCGAGAATTCAAGCCATGAAATCCGAGAAGTGGCAGAGCATTTCTCCTGGGTTCCCTTACCCTCCTGTGCTCTGCCTGGTGCCCCTTCCCAATGAAGTCTCTTGCCTTTTTTTAAAAGAAAAACAAACCTATCTTCAATTAGCTACCTTTTTCTGGTATAATCAATTAATTTACAGGCTGTAAAAAATTTTACATTCATGACTTTATTTCAACAGTTTACAATAAAGATATCTACATCCAACTATGCTTTCAAAACTCTTAACACATTTCAGATAGCGGTTTTGATTTGGATTCTCTGAATGCCTTCAAAACTACTGCATTGTACCTGAAGTCTGCAGATTTTAATGCCTGCCCCTCACAAGACATAGCTCCTTTCTTCCCACTGCCCACTACATATAACTCAACCCGTGTGCATGGAGATCACACACACCACAAGTGGTGTTAAATGGATACCCCAAATCCTGAAGGCAGAGGTCCTTTGACATGTCAAGTTCTACCACAAATGAAGGACAAACCAGATCCTATATTCTCTACCTAGGTGATTGTCTGCAAAATGTATATTTATAACCCAGTCACAACACAAAATTAAAAAAAGGGAGGCTGAAAAATGTATAATTAACCACAGGTAAGGACAACTATTTCATCAAAGAGGAACCTGCAAGTAGGAAGCCTAAAAAAAATCCCATAAATGCAGAGGTCAAGAAGCTTTTAAGGCAACGTAAGGAATCTGAAATAAAACTTAACATGTACTTCAACTCAAAGGCAAGTGAACATGGTTACTTTGAGGCTGGGATGAGATATGTTTATGCCCTTTGAAATAAGCATCTGTACAAATGTACGGGGTATATACATGATGTTTCATATACTTTCAAAAAGTTACTAGATCCCTTTGCTGTTCCCCTGAAACTACCACAACACTTAATCAGTTATATCCCAATACAAAATTAAAAGTTTAAAGTTTTTTTGGGGAAAAAAAATGGGTACTAGACCTACCACTGTGTTTCAAGCACTCAGCAACACTTAACACACGCCACCTCTCATTTTGTCAACTTACAAACTAGTTTCATTGCCCAATATTACTAATGAGGAAACTGAGGAACAGAGTGAAGTCAAGTTACAACTAGTGACTACAGGAGTGGGATTCTAAACCAGTCCTGCCTGGCTACAGTGCCCAAGTTATTTCCACAATCATCAAAGACAGGAAGCAAAAGACTCAGATATGTAAGGCCCCCTAGTCTAGCTCAGGGACCCCTGAGTCCCAACCCTATTACCTACACAAACTCCAGTGGGCCTAGGCGGGCACTGGAAAGCCTCTGCTCACCTCGGACAAGGAGAGTCCTCAGAGCCTTCTACCTCTCTTTCACACTGAACACAGGGAATGTTCAGCAAGGAAACGGAAGCCAAGGAAGGAGGAGCAGGAAAAAAAGTCCCTCGAGTGTTAAGATGACCATAACATTAAGATTAAAGATTTTCTCCCTCAATTTAAATAATTCTTGGAGCTCGAAGAATTAAGGTAGAAGGAACCACCTGTGATCAGCTTCTTCATTTCGGCAATAAAGAATGAGGGACTAGAGGTGGCGGAATTTGTCCTCTTGTAAAATCACTGTTACATGGTGATTCTTACTGTTTAAATGGGTAAAGGCAATTTTAAATAAAGTAATTTAATGAAGATGTTTCATCCTTAGGCTACACATATAACTTTCCTACAAATTAAAAGACCTAGGCACTAATAATTATTTATTTTAGAGTCATTCAAGATCTAACATAAAACCTGAAAGTTTAGAAAGGAGGCAATACTGACTAATGGTAACCAAAAACCATTATTCCAATTGGACTCATAAGCAAAAAACTTTTAAATGATATCTAATCCTTATAAGAAAGCTTACCATGCACTTGTAATCATCCCAAATACCCTGAAGGTAGAAAACAATTACTATCCACATTCTACAAATGTGAATTAAAAGAGAACATTATTGCCTCTGAGTCTCTATTTTCTCCACTTGGGGAAAACAAACAGAATACACTAAACAAATATCCCCCAGGAAATCAGCATTTCTACACTGTCACCAAAAAAACTCCAAAATTCTCTTGTGAATATCTGTTAAGCTGTTACATTTTGAACTACACCAATTTCAGATTTTCCACTAGAACCAACCAGAGTAACAATGGTGCCCAGATCAGCCAGCCAAGCATTTCTCTCAAAGAAAAGTCCAAGGCACTTAAAAATTTCTTAGTTTCTTATGTTTATGTGCATCTGAAACTTTACCCTCAGTATCTCCTTTTAAGTGGGGCCACCCAGCTAACAGGCCCATTCCCCATTTTGCTACCATACTCTATACAAAGAGAAGAAGGTAAAGTCCTACAAAGACACACACACACTTCATCTATTCCCCTGTGACTAATTCTCTTAGAACCAAACAGAAAATTGAGAATGCCTGGCCATTTTGCAGGAATGGTAACCAAGGACTCAGACACCTGCATGGGTATCAATGCTTCACTCACCATCTCGGTCCTCATCGTGGACGCTGAGGTAGAGATACTCTAGGCCTCTTCCTTTTTTGCCATGCTCAGCTCCTTGAAGTTTAGTCATGAGGGTTGTTTTACCAGAACCATCTTCACCTACAAGTGATGCACGTAAGAAGACAAAGTGTACTGTTTATTCTAGGCAAGGATGGGGAGTCTGCACAATCTCTCAAGGAACTTTCATATGGAGCTTGCTACAGAGGTCTCATCTGCATTCATAAACAAAGCAGGCCCTGCTGCAAGAGTAGTCAGGGTGGGGAAGAGTGAGAAAGGTGGTAATTTCCAAGATCTCAAATGACAATCTACTGCAGCCATCCTTACCTCCCAAGGAAAGGAAGAAGGCAGGTCCACAGACCCTATCTACAATTTATAAGACACGCATATGGAAAAGTGAAAGTAAAAGGTGGGGCTAGTGTCTCACAAAATAAACTTCTGCCCCAAGAAAAGCAAATCTTCAAAATATAATCAACCTTAATGAAAAAAACTCTAACCCTGCCTCATAACCATGAATGATGGGCTGCTTTTCACTTTCAATTTTCGTGCATTTCTTTTGTAAGCACCCTGAAGGCTAGGAAACCAATGAAAATAATCACTGACCTAAGCAAAACTCTTAAAGCGCAACCTTAGTAACCACCAAGCCCCCCCTCGTCCCCCTCCACCCAGTGAAAAACTCCCCTCCCCCAGCCTCAAAAAAAAACCTTAAACATCAGAAGGAGCCACCACCAAGAAACACTGCTGGCACTCCTTGGATTTAATAATACAGAATTATGGACCAGGAAAACTGAAAGGCAATCCACAGATCCAAGTTCTCTCCGCCCCCAATGCCACTCTCACTCAGGCCCTCCGCATCCCATCTGGACTGCCAGAGTCCCCTTTCTAAACAGAGATCTGGTGCCCTGGATCCCCCAATTTGTGAAGACCCCTAAGCATTTTCCGTTACCTGCTACAGTGGTCATCAACTAAACACCATCCATTCCCCTCAAAAACAGTGGGAAAACCACCCTCCAAGTGATTCCCATGAGAATCAGACCGTAGAGGTGAAATAAAAAGCCCCCAAGAATCAAGTGGCTTCAGGAAAAAGCAGCGACTCTTCAGCCTTCCACAGTGTACCTCCACCTTACCTCATCAGTCACCTTCCACAAGGAGGCTGTGCTAGCTTCCACCCTCCTCCATCCTCGTCACCTCTGTGTTCCTGAGAATACTAACCCTCTGCGGCCCTGCATGTTGACACTCATCCTTCAAAACACCTAACTCCAAACAGCAGCAAGCCATGGCTGATGCTCCAGAATCATCTGCCTATGCCCAGGACATCTATCCCATCTCACTAGACTGCGATTCTTGGGTAGTGTCTGCGGGATGTCTGTACAGTCCTTAGATCCAACCTGGGCAGTACAGGACTCACTCAACAAATGGGTGTTGGCTGTATGAATGAACCCAGCCAACGCCTCTCTCTAAACAGAGATGCTGAGAGACCTAAGCCAGGTAACCCAGCAGTGAAGCCTGAAACAATGCAGGAAAAGTCCCTGGTGGGGACTCCGAAGCCTGCTGCCCTTTGCGGCGTTCCTCTCACCTTACACTGCTTCATCAAGATCGAGAAATGGCTCCTGTGGCATCTCCTCCCAATCCGACGACCCCCAGTTCACCGCATTCCCCCCGCCTCCTCCGCTAACCTCCTCATCCAGTCCCTCCCTTCTTTATGCCCAGTTTGGTGAACTTCGAGGCTAGGAGCGCAGGAAGTCAGGGACATTTAAAGCAAAGCTAATAATGCGGCCAAGCGACTAAGGAATGTGCCGAGAGCACTTGCCAGCATCCCTGGGCTCTCGAAAAGGGGCAGCGTCCCGACCTCGGCCGTGGTGACTCGGCCACACTAGGGCTATCCAGCCAGGGTCTCCAGGCCCTCCCGAGCAGGCAGGCGGCAGAGGAGAGGAAGGCAGGGACCAGGGAGAGGGCGCCCCGCCTAGCTCACCCCAGCTTCCCGGACAACGCCCCGCCGGCGGTGCTCACCGAAAACCAGAATGTTCTTGCCGGACGGTAGCTTGGATCTGGCGCGGGTGGACACCTCGCTCAGGATCGAGGACCTGTGGGAAAACGGCAGAGCGGTCGGCCCCGGGGCCAGCCTGAAACTGACCGGTCCGCGACTGCCCGTCAGTCCGTCCGACGGTCCGCCCCGCCCGGTCGCACCCTCCCCGGACCGGCTGCCCTAGTCCGGCCGCCCCGCAGTCTCACCACAGACTCTGGCCCTCCTCCTCCTCACTGGTCAGGTCGCCGGCGGCCGCCACCGCGGGCCCGTTGGGGCCCAGCAGCAGCTTCTTCTCCACCCCCACCGGCGCCATCTTGCCAACTGCAGCCACAAAGAGGGCCCTCCCCCGGGCTCGCCGAGGACCCGCGAGGACCCCGCCGGGCCTCCCGCGCCCGCCGCGCCCCGCGCCGCCCGCCCCGCACGGTCCGCGCCACTCGCCGGACTCCGCCGGGCTTGCGAAGTCCTCGGGCTCCTGCAGGGTCGTGAGGCCACCTCAGTGGTAGGAGGTGGGCGGTGGTCAGGCAGCTGCCTGGGCAGCCCTGCTTCGGGAGGCGGCGGTGCTAGCGGGAGCCGCCCGGGCGGAGTTCGCGCTGGCGGCCTCTGCCGGCCGAAGAGCGCAACAGCACTCCTGTTCCAGGTCTTCCGTCCAGTGGCCGCTCCGGCTGCGCTGTCCCGGGGCCGAGGCACCGGACGGAGGCGCTGAAGCGAAAAGCTTAGGCTTTGGAATGAGAATACAGGATAGCGCCGTTTATCGAGCGCTTATCGTGTGCCAAGTTATCTCACTAAATCTCGTCTAACTCTCTAAGGGTGAGGAACCTGAAGCTCAGAAATCTTGAGAAACCTGACCAACGACTCAATGCTTTCCAGCTATCTTGTGATAGCATCCTGGTACTTCAGTCTTACTCATCAGTTTTAACCTATTATATATACCATGGACTTTGCCTAATCCTAATCGAGCCACGAATTGAAAGATCGGCCTTAAACGAGACTCCCCAAATACAAATATCATGCTTTTCACCTCGTCCTTCCTTGACCCTATTAAGACCACAAGGCAGTGATTTTTACGGCAGTGAATAATACACTTTTTACGTTAATAACAGGGCTTTTTTTTTTTTTTCTGGGAGCCAGGGTTTGACACCAAAAATAGTAGGCTTTAATTTCCTTTCTTCAGGAAAAGAAAGAAAAAGGAATAGATGTGAAAGGAGAAGGGGCAGGGGAGGAAAGGGGAAGGAAGAGGGTAATGGGAAGAAAAGGAAAGAAAAAATACATTTCACCTGTCCAGTTTCACTTTAGATGTGACTGCTACCTGAGGGCTCTATGGAAGCAGAGGCATTTTACAAGGCATTTCTAAATATCACAAGGAAGTAGGATATAGCAGAAAAGCAAGGAGTATGTGGGTTTCAAATGAGTAGGACTTTGATCCTGGCTCTGCCAAAAATTAAAGGATCCAACAAATCGGCATATCATCTGCCAACCTGAATGTAAGGTTCAAACAAGAGTGAAAACTTACTGAGAATTGTACCTCTGGAAGTCTAGGAAAAGCAGAGAAAGTGTTGTAAATCATAAGGCAAGTAGTATCAGAATTTTCACTGGACAAAAGACGGAGTTGAAAACTATAGGCCAGTGAAATTCATCAGCCCTAGGTGAAATTCTCTAATGTGACCAGTTGGAAAACGAAAAGATAGCACCAGATTTAGTTCCTTTTTTTTTTTTTTTTTGCAGGAGTACCAAGTAGGAGGATGCTGCTGCAGACATAGCAAATTCAGATTTCAACAGGACATTTGCCAATGCACATCGTAGACAAGAAGAAAGTGAAATGTAGGCTGGATGATGGTATCCAGGCTTGTTAAAGACCAGGCCCAGAGGGGGCTGATGAGCAAGCCCCCCTACCCGGCCCAGAGGAGGCTGCTAGGAGCCTGCTCCAATCTCCTGCCTTGGCCCAGGCAATTCAGGGTATACCATTCGCGACTTAGATGAGAATGCAGCCACACACTCATAGAAGTTGTGGATGACCTGAAGCAGGAAAGGAGGCCTAACACACTGGATGACAAACTGAGTACAGAATAAATCTAAAACTCAACAGGGACCACTGAAGTCTTGTGGGGCTTCCCTGGTGGCTCAGATGGTAAATAATCTGCCTGCAATGCAGAAGACCCAGGTTTGATTCCTGGATTGCGAACATTCCCTGGAGAAGGAAATAGCTACCTATTCCAACATTCTTGCCTGGAGAACTCCATGGACAGAGGAACCTGGCAGGCTATAATCCATGGGATTACAAAGAGTTGGACACAACTGATTAACACATACAAACACTGAAGTCTTGTAGTGGAGTTAAAATAAGAACAAGGTAAGAATTATTTAAAAAATCATGTCTTAACTATATCAATTATAATTGGAGAGTTGGTCATGTAGAATGCCAAGCATCTTAGGTAAGGTCCATTAATCCTTTGGGGCTTCCCAGGTGGCACTAGTAGTAAAGAATCCACCTGTCAATGCAGGAGAGGCAAGAGACACAGGTTCTATCCCTGGGTTGGGAAGATCCCTGGGTCAGAAAGATCTGGAGATAGAAATGGCAACCCACTCCAGCATCCTTGCTGGGCAAATTCTATGGACAGAGGAGCCTGGCGGGCTATAGTCTATGGGGCTGCAAAGAGTTGAACATGACTGAGCACACAAGACTCACTGAATTGAGTCCAAGTTCACTTGCTCTTGTAAAACCTTTGGGCTAGCAAAGAAACTGGTCCCTATACTCTGCCAGTCAGTCCACATTTTGGGGGGGACAGTCTATAAACAAAAAGGTGCCCAGTGGTCAGTGACTAAGTTCATAAGGGGACATGGCACTGTTCGGCTGAAGCAGGAAGTAGCTAAGATTCAGCAGCATGGAAGATAAAGGATGTAGAGGGGAAATTGATGAACATTTATCATCAACTCTCTAAAGGGCTGGTATGTGGAAAAGAGATTCAACTTTTGTGGTTCTGCAGGAGGTACTCCACAAAGGCATATTTCATTTTGGCATAAGGAAGAACTGACCATCAATTATCACCCTATGAAACAGTAAATTCCAGGTTTCTGAGCATATAGGCAAAACTAAAGACAGCCACCAATGTCCAGATTGTTGTACAGCAGTTAGTTCATGCCTCTGGCAAGGAGCTATAACTGAGGTAAGCTCCAACTCCAAGGGTCTGACTTTTTGTTCCCAGTGGAACTGGTCGGGTTTGGGTTCCTAAAACCAAACAGTCCTCTAATTATGTGATCATTCTTTGGCTTTCCTTTTGATGTGTATTTATTTACTATCATATTCCATTTGAGGGGAAAAAAGCAGTTCATGTTAACCAAGTTAGCCAAAGGTTAGGATAAAATTTAAAGGTTTCCGAAGGCCATGGAAGTTACTTTAAATCAAGTGCCAGTGACTGATACAAAGCATCGTCCAGGTTACAGTGTGCCATACTCGTGGGGGTGCTTCTTTAAGCAGTGTTTGATCTTCTGGTACATAGATAATTTCCAATTAAAAAAAAACAACTATTGCCAACAAGGTTGAGGCAACAAAATATTTTCCCCATTGACCTAAAACAACATTCACACATCTTGAGAATTACACATCAAAATAGCCCAGCAGACCATTTAAATCATCTCCATAGAGCTTAGGAAATACTGACAGATAGTGGACTAAATTCACTTACACTTTAAAAGATGCAAAGAATCTTCCTAATTGTACATTATTCTTAGGCCTAAAAGAAATTTTGGATTTTAAACAGACTTTTCTGCTTATTGACCCTCTGGAATTTTCATTGTGGAACAGAAATTAACAAAAATTCTGCTTTATCTAAGTAGACATACTCATGATCTGAAAGGGTCAAAGAATACATGCTTATAGGAAAATACCCTTCAGTATTTGTAAGAATGACATCAAGCAGTGAGCCAATATGTACAGAAGCAACTGAGCTTTCAGGCCTTGATACTTGATCACTTTGCCACAGTAACAGTATTTTAAGTATAATAAAGAATATATTGGTGTAATGGAATATTTAAAAAGTAAGAAAAATAGAACTTTGAGATTTAATAGTTTGCTTTCCAACTAGAAGAAAACTAACTTAAAAGCAAACAATCAAAAATTGTTTCAAACTTTGAAAATGCAGAAGCAAATAAATATGCACCAAAAAGAAGTGAACCTGACAATAGAATTTGGAGTATTTGGGCAATTGCACAATTGCCTTTAGAAGGAGAAACATTAGTGTGTGGGAACATGATTTGAACAACTTGGAAAACTATCTAAGTTCCAGGGAGGGACTTTCACTGGGTAAAAATTCAGAAAACGAAGATCATGGCATCCAGTCCCATCACTTCATGGGAAATATATGGGGAAACAGTGGAAAGTGTCAGACTTTATTTTTTTGGGCTCCAAAATCACTGCAGATGGTGACTGCAGCCATGAAATCAAAAGACGCTTACTCCTTGGAAGGAAAATTATGACCAACCTAGATAGCATATTCAAAAGCAGAGACATTACTTTGCCAACAAAGGTCCGTCCAGTCAAGGCTATGGTTTTCCTGTGGTCATGTATGGATGAGAGTTGGACTGTGAAGAAGGCTGGCGCCGAAGAATTGATGCTTTTGAACTGTGGTGTTGGAGAAGACTCTTGAGAGTCCCTTGGACTGCAAGGACATCCAACCAGTCCATTCTGAAGGAGATCAGCCCTGGGATTTCTTTGGAGGGAATGATGCTGAAGCTGAAACGCCAGTACTTTGGCCACCTCATGCGAAGAGTTGACTCATTGGAAAAGACTCTGATGCTGGGAGGGATTAGGGGCAGGAGGAGAAGGGGACGACAGAGGATGAGATGGCTGGATGGCATCATTGACTCGATGGACATGAGTCTCAGTGAACTCCGGGAGTTGGTGATGGACAGGGAGGCCTGGCATGCTGCGATTCATGGGGTCGCAAAGAGTCGGACACGACTGAGTGACTGAACTGAACTGACTGAAAAATACTAAATCCAGTGTCTCATATATTATATAATGTCAAATAATGTTTAAAGGCCAATAATTTTTTTCTCTGACCTAGGTTGAGCTTAAGGGAAAAAAACATAATCCTAAACATATGTTTGACCTCATATGGAATTTTGTCCTACCAATCTACACATTGAAAATGTATTTGTTTTAGGGACTTCTCTGATGGTCCAGTGGTTAAGAATCTGCCTTCCAATGCATGGAACATGGGTTTGATCTCTGGTCAGGGAACTAAGATCCCACATGCTACGGGGCAACTAAGGCTGCCTGCTACAACTAGAGAGCTCTCATACCAGAACTAAAGAGAAGCCCACACATCACAACTAGCGCAGCCAAAAATACAAAATAAAAATTTTAAAATAAAATGTACTTGTTTATAATTTAAAAAAAATTTTATTTATTTGGCTGCACTGGGTCTTAGTTGCAGGGGATCTTTAGTTGCAACTTATGGGATCTAATTCCCTAACCAGGAACTGAACCCAGGATCCCTACATTGAGAGCACAGAGTCTTAGACACTGGACCACCAGGGAAGTCCTTGTAAGTTATTTTAATAGTCTGATGAGCTACAGCATCACAAAAAATAATTAAAACAGTATCCCCATTGCCACATTTCCTGTCTCATCAGAGTGTCTAAGAATATTTTAAATTTTGTATTTTTAACACACTTTTTCAAGGTGTCAAACTAAAAACTGACAAGTCTTCTTCCAATCAAGGAGCCACATGCTTGGGGCATTTGGTCAGCCTGTGGTATTTGTGAGCAAGGTCCACAGCCTTCCGTCCTTGCTGAAAGGGGAAAGACCACAAAATTAAATTCCAGTGATTTCCCATTTTTTTAACTCCATTGAAAAGGTAGTTTATTTCTTCTTTGGTAAAGTTTTTACGAATTCTTCTTTTCTCTGTAATTAATGAGAATTGTAGAATATATTAGTACTTGCTAAAAAAAGAGATCTTCTTGAGAATCAAATGAAAACTTATTCTAAGGATATGGATTACACAGTGAGAAAACTTCATGCCTGGGCTACTCATCATATGGAAATCCACTTCAAATGAAAACAAACAAACAAACAAACTCTGAGTGCCTACTATCAACCTAGATGCTATCACTGTGATCCTGCAATAATTGTAACTTAATCTTACGATAATCAAGAAACACAAAATTTTATAAACATTTGGTTGTTAACTCTTTCAACATTTCTGTGAAGACAGTTAACCACTTACCTGTCTTACAGCTACAGTCTTCCCAAAGGGCTCCATAACTTCATAGAAAAGAATATCAACACTTGTTACTTTAATTATCATGCTTGATTAATATTTTTAAAGGATTAAGGGTCTTTTTTGAAATTTGACTTAAAGAACATGTTCTTTACCTATATGAGGGCTCAGCTTGATTAAAACTCAAAAAAAAAAAAAAAAAAAACCAGGCTGCACAAGGAGGAAGTTTTATCTGGTTTTTAGGGGTAATTTCTACAACAGAAAGAATACAGAGTTGGTACCTGTAAACAAATATTTTCTAGTCATGATTACCAGGAAATAGTCTTCCTTTAAGGCTTTTAATTCATTGTTAATGCTGAGGAGGAGGAGTTTTTGTATTTCCAATTAAGGCTGCTATTCACTCTAGTAGGACCTGGAATAACTGCTGGGACAACCTTAGAAAATCTTGCCTTTGCAGGTCAGGACTGTTAGTCCATCTCTCCTAAGATAGAAGCCACAGTTCAGATCTCTTAAATCAGAAGAGAAAAATCTTAGCAGCAGAAGGCCAAGAAATCAATGAAACAATGTCTAATTATTATCAAATGGTATTGCTTAGAATGTGAGATCCATGAAGACTGGGATTTTTGTCTGTTTCACTCACCATTATGTCCCCTGTGCCTAAAATTGTGTCAGACACAAGGGAGGTGATCAATAAATATTTGTTGAAAGAAAAAAAAGTTACTACTGGTAAAAAGTGTTTTAAAACTTATCACTGGGACTTCCCTGGTGGTACAGTGGATAGGAATCCACCTGCCAGTGCAGGGGACACGGGTTCGATCTGTGGTCTGGGTAGATTCCACATGCCTCAGAGCAACTAAGCCAGTGTGCCACAACTGCTGAGCTTGTGTGCTGCAACCACTGACGCCTGTGTGCCTAGACTCTGTGTTCCACAAGAGAAGCCACCTCAATAAGAAGTCCATGCATTGCAATGGAGAGTAGCCCCCACTCTCCGCACAACTAGAGAGTGCCTGCACACAGCAACGAAGACAAAGAGCAACCAAAAATAAAATCATACATATTTAATATATTTTAAATATAAAATTAATATATATATATAAATTTTTTAAAAAGTCATCAATGAAGTTACTTCTTACTTTTGGGTCTACTGGAAAACTGTAGTTCTCTGAGAAATAGATGATTTCAATTTCACTTGCTAAATGATCTCAAAACTCATTATAACCAGAACCAGATGGGTTATTATATCATTCAGGATATTGGGTCTTGGGGTGTTCATGTAGAGCCCATCCCCACTTTACCACTGCAGTTGCCATTTCAATGACTTCTAACTTAAATTAACATCTGTGCCCAACTCCTCAAAGGTTTCTGCAGCAGAGTAGTGGGCAGCCTACAAGGGGAAACAGCTCTCTACATCACAAGGCTCCCTTCTGTGGCTTCTTTAGTGCTCTTTTTTATACTGATTGGGCCTTAGAAGAAAACAGGGGGAAGAAAATAGCAGGGAAAAGTAGGCAAGAAGCCTCAGTTTTAGACTTATTTTTCAATCCATCCTAAAAGAGCCTTGTCCCCAAGACTCTTTTAAATACTTAGATGCTGCAATGGTCCCTTCTCAAAAGAATAGTCTCAAATTTGAGTGTAACCTGTAACCAAATGAAAGGTAATGAATGTCTCTAGTATGAAAGGGATATTTATTAAGAGGGGGAAAACAGTACATCAAATATTCCTGGCCTACTTGTAAAAGAGATATGCATGCATACTAAGTCGCTTCAGTCATGTCCCATTTTTTGTGATCCCATGGACTATAGTCTTCTAGGTTCCTTTGTCCATGGGATTCTCCAAGCAAGATTACTGGAGTGGGTTGCCATGCCCTCCTCCAGGGGATCTTCCTGAACCACGTCTCCTGCCTTCGCAGGCAGGTTCTTTACCACTAGTGCCACCTGGGAAGCCCCATAAGAGATACAAGACCAATCTAATCCTCAAGATGCCTAAATTTGAAAAAAAGCAGGCCAACTTATTATTTGATTTTAACTAAGCAGTTCTAACCTACAAAAAAGATGTAGGTGTTTATGAGTTGAAAATGATTCTAACAGTATTTAGGATCCCTTTGTATAATCAATATATAGGAATAATTATGTATATTTCATGAGGTTCTGCAAATGAATACTATGAAAAATGATTATCGAATATTTTTAGTTGTTTTATATTTGCTTTTAAGACATGCTGCTGAAGAAATTCTATTGTTAATTTGATGCCAATTCCTTGTCAAAGACAAGATTTCCAACTGCAACATTTCTATGGAAAAATATGTATTTTCTAACAGTTTCTACAGAAAATATTACTTCAGAAAGTCGGCTACCCTATACTGGTATTGCACTTAATTTTAATTTATATGCAGAAATTTTAATCTTGAAAAAGACCCAGTTATAAAAAGTAAATTTGAAATTTCTTTCAAGGTTTTGGCAGTGAAAATGGCCAAACAAAAGTGAGTGGCAAAATGTTTCCTGGATGGATCAAGTCCAGACCTCTTCACAATAAATAACAGAATGACTCTATAGTTACTAGTGGCTATTAATTTCTAGGTTACTTTGACAAGTAATGTACTCAATTGCTTACTCTTATTCTGCAGGTACTAATTCCATATGAACAAAAGAATATGGTAATGTTCTTTAAGTCTCATGATAAATTTGAAATGGTGATAAACCTGAACTGTTAACCCTGTAGTTTAAAAAAAACTATAAATTAACTCATAGTTTGAGAAGTATATTAATTTTTAAGCAGGGATCTAAGCTTTATACTATTTGTCTTTTCGATTTTGATTATCTGAAGTGCTAAAATAGAAATGTGATACAGAGGAATGAACTGGGGGTTCTGAAGAAAGACAAACTTGCATTTGAATCTAAGTCTTGCCATTTGCTCACTGGCAAATTTTGGCTATTCAGGGTTTTTCCTATTGCTATGCAACCTAAAAGAAAAGAAAGTAAAGTGGAAATAAAGTAATACCTTATCTTACAATTTTATTTTATGAAATAAAGGAAATAATGTCTATAAAACACCTAATACATAATGGGTTCTTAATAAATGTTAAGTTTTCTCCTGCTCCTTCCCCAGCTAGAAAGCAAGAGATGAGCAAGTGGCATGAGGAAGGGAGGCGCGAAACCTCTTTTCTCAGGAAATATGACTCTTATCAGAGCCAAGGGTTATTATTTAGAAGCCATTAATGATGTGACTGAGAACAGTCATTGAGCTGTTCTATTTCAGGAATATATGAAATTTATATTTATTTAAAAATTAAGTATATTCACTTATTCTTCCAGGGGTAGTAGATTCACTACTGAGTTGACGTCTTCTACGTGGGGTCAGCAGAATTTCTGAAAAATACGAAAACATTTAGCCTACTTAAAGTATTAATCTGAGTAGTATCACAATTCCATTAGTATGATATTTCCTTTTTCCCCCTTCTAATGGGACTCCTTAGGTGGATTAAGAAGAATTTTTAAACCACCAGAGACTAAATCTACTCCCTGGGAACATTTTAAATCATGGTTGCTCAGAGACAGATTTTCTTTTCAACACTTTTTGTACCCTTTAGCTTTTAATATACTTAACGTTCTAGATCATAGTTCAGAAGGTACAGTCATAATTATAGTTTTTAAACTGCTGAATTAATTACTTTTGTTACAGATAAGTGATTTCCTTAGTTCACTTTTATATCTGTCTTCAGCTTCCACAATGACTTTGTGACGATCACATTGGTATGGGCAACAGTGCAAGAGCTTGCTAAAATTTCGACTATTCAGGGATTTTCCTACTGCTATGCAACCTAAAAGAAAACAAATTAAAATGATGCATAGATGTTATAAAATATTTAATAACAAATTTATGAAAGCAAATATCTTTATGATAGTAACAAGTGAAATCAGGAAGTTAATTATAAATACATCAAGAAACTCAAAGCCACATCATATGAAAAAGTAAAGACAACAAATACAAGTGTTGCCACAGAGGTGTTAACACTTATGGTGATATAGGAAAGGAGAGTCTAGCTTGGTCTAATTCTGAGCAGGAGTCACTGTCAGGGAAGATATCCAAAAGAAGTGACCCTTAGGCTCAGTCATCTTTTTTTTTTTTTTTTTTAATATTATGGAACACTTCAAATACATGAGAATGAATGGAAAAGAATAATGAACCACCATGTTTCCATCATCTAGCTTCAACTATTCTTAACTCATGACCAATCATATTTTATCTCCCTCTACCTACTCAGCTCTGCCTTCCTGTACACACTGGATTATGAAGCCTGGAAGTTGCATTTGAGTATTATTTCATATGCATTCTCAACAGATAAGAACTCTTTAAAAAGTACTTATTTTGTCTTATTTTTTTAAACAGCAAAACCCCTATCACACCTAAGAAAATTATGCTTAATGTAATCTAATATCCAGTCAATGCTCAAATTTCCCCATCATTTTAAAACTTTCTTTTTATGATCGGTTTATTTGAATCATGATTCAAACAAGGTCGACCATTACATTCAGCTGATATGTCTCTTGAGTTTCTTTTAATCTATCAATTCTCCTCTCTTCCTCTTTGTCATTTGCCTGTTGGAGACACCAGGTCATTTGTAATGTGCAGGTTCCCAAAGTTAGGGTTTTGCTGATTACATCCTAGTTGTATCCTTTAAAATGTTCCTGTGTGCCCAAGAAACTGTTAAGTAGATCTAGATGACTGATCAGATTCAGATTAACTTGTTTTTAGTAGAATTCCTCTCAGGTAGTACTGTGGACTTCTAACTGCATCGTATTAACAGACACATAAAGTCTATCTTTTTTTAAATTTTAACATTGATCAGTAGCTTCAGGTAATGTTAGCCACATCCATACATTATAAGGTACTCTATTTGCCTGTCACCTAAAGGAAAAGTTAGCCAGACAGAAAGTTGGCAGGGATGAAGACATTTTAAATACAAAGAACATTTGCAAAAGCACAGAAGAGTGAGAAAGTGTAGGGTGTTCAATCATAGGTGCCATGTGTGGCTGGAGTATAGGTATGAGAAGTGTGGGAGAAAAGTTGAGGCTGGTAAGGGTTGCCAGGGGCCAATCAACAAGAGTCTGGAGAACCATCCTAAGGATTTTTAGCTATCTTCAAGTCAATGGGAGAACTGAGGGATATTTATCAAGCAGGGATATGATATAATTTGTCTAACAGAAAGCTCAGCTGAAAAGTAAGAGAATCAGTTGAGGGATAACTTAAATAGTCCAGAAAACAAATGTGGGGATTCTGAAATACAACATTTGCTGGGAGAAGGCAGAGGTTTCTGAGGTAAAATTGATGAATAATGAGCTATTAGGGTAAAAGACGGAGAAGGCAATGGCACCCCACTCCAGCACTCTTGCCTGGAAAATCCCATGGACGGAGGAGCATGGTAGGCTGCAGTCCATGGGGTCGCTAAGAGTCGGACACGACTGAGCGACTTCACTTTCACTTTTCACTTTCATGTATTGGAGAAGGAAATGGCAACCCGCTCCAGTGTTCTTGCCTGGAGAATCCCAGGGACGGGGGAGCCTGGTGGGCTGCCGTCTATGGGGTCACACAGAGTTGGACACGACTGAAGCGACGCAGCAGCAGCAGGGTAAAAGAGACGTTTAGGACAATGCTCAATTGTGATAGATCGAATGGCAGAGTCTGGAATAAGCATGGCACATTTTGGGTAGAACAGATGTGCAGTAAAATTTTACAAGTGGAAGAAGAACAAAATTCCACACAATTTTGAAAGCCAGGCAGAGAGTTTGATTTGGTGAGTTACAGAGGAGCACTGAGGTAACATGATAAAAAGCACACGAGGAAGAGAAGTTAATAGCACTATGCATGACTTGGGGGTTGGTGAGACTTGAGACTGAAAGACTGCTGCAGAGTTGCTGGAGAAATTGAGGGATGAAGGAAAAGAGACCTGTGTGGGAAAGAAAGAAAGAACCAAATGTGATAAGACTAGAAATAGGGGGTGTAAGGAGAAAAGATAGTTATAGATGACTCAATGTTTGAAATTTGGGGGGCCAGAAGAATAGTGGCAATATTAACAAAAATGAAGACGCTGGAGGGAGGGCAGTTTAAGAGGGAGAAAGTTGTTGTATTTTGAATATATTAAACTTGAAATAACAAGATATTAAAGTGAGTATGTCCTGGATACAGGTGGAAATGGCAGAATGTGGCTATAACCCAAGGTACAAGTGAAGTGTGGAGATACAGATTTGAAAATCATTGGTAAAATGAGAGATGATACCACCAAAGTATATGTTGCAGCAGAGTTGAGTAAGTGCTGTAGATTACTTAGTGGGGGAAATATCTGCAGAAATTTGGCAGGAGGAGAAAGATCAAGGAATAACAGATGGCTCAGTAGTAAAGAATCTGCCTGCCAATGCAGGAGACAGAGACACAGGTTCGATCCCTGGTCAGGAAGATCCCCTGGAGGAGGAAATGGCACCCCACTCCAGTATTCTTGTGTAGGAAATTCCATGGACTGAGGAGCCTGGCAGGCTATAATCCTGCAAAGAGTTGGACACGACTGGTGGAAGACAGAAGAATAGTAGTATTTTGAGCCTAATGTGGAATAGCCTCAATTTTCTCCAAAGGGCAGAGTGCGACAATAAGAGTAAACAAAGAGCAAATGCTTGGATATGAAGAAGAAAGGATGGAGTAGGCACTGAGGACCCTGAAGAAAAAAGAAATAATGGGACATGGAACACTAGAAAAACTTATAAATTTACTATAAATATAAAAATAGACAGTTAATGTCTATGATTTTCAGAACATAATCCAGAATATATACCTATTTATTGACTCTGAAAATACAAAAAATGTTTACCTTACTCAGTAAAGCTAAACTTATAGATGGTGACAAAAAGAGAATTATAAGGTAATTTTTAAAAACTATTAGCTGTGTTGACGCATATGAACAAATATTGGGAACACAGGCTACTGTAGATAAAAGGTATTAATCTGCATTTTTTATGACACCCATGATTGTTATTTCTCCAAAGGGAATGAAGTTTAAAATCACACTGGTAGAACTATTACAAATTCTAGTTAACTTATGTCATATAAACTTTAATTATGAAACAATTACAATTAAAAAAATACTTACCTGAGCATCTATACCTCAACATTTTGGAACAACTGTCTGTTTCTAGAAAACTGATGACTTCTTTATTTATTATATCTGAACATAATGTAAATGGATCTGGAGAAAAAAATGCAAAATGCAAGGCATTTTTGATTAGTAAAAAGTATGTGACATTTACAAGATTTATTAATTCTGAAAATTTTTATAAACTGTAGCCCGGGACTACACATCCGTCATCCTAGTGGATAAACAGAAAGGTTCTGGATATTAACAAAAGGTGACTGAAGCACTTAGTTTAGAAAGAGAGGTAAAGGCATGGCTTGTATGTCAGAGAAAAGATATACCAATGTACATTTTTAGCTATATCACTTGAATATGTTCAACAATCAAAGAAGAAACATTTTTAGTCATACCTGTTACTGGTAAGTGTTGCTTTGTGTTTTGGGCAATAGGAGTTGGGTGTTTAAAAATATGGTCTCTAAAAGAAAATAGACACAAGATTACTATAAGTAAACACTGGTGTGTGAACAGATGTTTCTATATAAGCAGAGTTTGGCAGACAGAAGGAGCTGGCACCAGGATCTACCAAAACCCACCAAATTCTGCCAAAGTATGGTATGTAGCAGTTACATACAACCTTCTTTCTAAAAGTGGAGTTAACTATTATATATAAATAGATAATAAAGACCTACAGTATAGAATGGGAAACTAGATTTAATATCTTGGAGTAATGTATAATGGAAAAGAATCTGAAAAAGAATAGTAAGTGAATCACTGCTGTACAGCTGAAACACTGTAACTGTAACATCAACTCTATTTCAATAAAAAAAAAAAAGTGGAGTTAAGACTCCAAAGGGCAATAATTCCGATGTCAGCAGAAACATGGGGAAAAAAGAGGAAAATAGGAAAGAAGAAAAGCAAAAAAGAGGAAATAACAAATTCAGTGGGCCAGAGGGCAAGAAGGCTGGCACAAGAGCATATCTCACTAATTCCCAATTCTACATCCCTAAGAAATCAAGTTAAAATTACATGAAGAATGGTTTGGAAAAGGAAAAAGGGAATGTGATGATATAATCCATCTCCCTAACACTTGGTTTACCCTACAACCTCCCAAAACATAGCAGCATCCTCTTCAGTCTCCCTCATAGTCCAGTAACTATCAGAAGAGCAGAACACAAGACAGGTTCTAGGAAGAAAGGCTATGATTCCAGGTCCAGCCCCATAGGCTACCCATGAGGGAGAAAGAACATGTGCTGGAGAGGAGGTACAGGAACAAATGAAAAGGTGAGCCTAAACCAGATCTTAATCACACCTTACCCCCATTTATCAAATTAAACTTACAAACTGGCTTTTGCCAAATTGCTGATTGATTATCAATATGTGCATTGTTATTTCAGCTATAGACATTCAGTTTAAGTTTTCTGAGTATCCCTTCTAAAATTCAAATCTGACTATGCCATTTGATTTAAAATTGTCAATGGCTCCTTATACCTTATAAGTTAAAACAGAAAATCTTGCGTATGACGTGCCAGACCCTAGATGAACTGGCCAAGACTGTCCCATCCAAACCCCTTTCCCAAAACTTCCTACATTAGGTTCCTCCCCAAAACCACGTTTTATCATTTCTGTATCCCAGTGCTTAAGAGTATAGCACATTGTACTACATGCACACACACACACAAATGCTGAATAAGTAAATAAAAGTTAGAAACAATTATTAAATTATACCTTGACTGAGAAACAAAGTTCTTTTTTTCAGAAGTTGTTTCTTCACATAGGTTTTGTTTGCAGCTTGAATTGGCTGTACATAAAGTCTTATTTTTCCCACTCTCCCTATAACAAGCATTAACTGGATTTGCACTCCGTAACACCATCTTCACTTGATCATCATTTGTACATGCTTTAGACATGACTTTATGGGACTTAGAACCATGTAGCTTTCTAGCCTGGCTTTTATCTTTATCCTCTGCTTTGGGAACACCACCGCTGCTATCTGCATGGAGGTGTTTCAGTGTATCTTGAATATTTATGTTCACAGATGAAACATTATTCTTATAATTCTCTCCTTTTATATTTTCCTATAATATAAAAATAAGTAAATAATTTCAAAATAATAATTTGTTTTATAATCCAAATTACATTCCCTTTAAATAATGCATAAAAAGTTTATGATTGTCAATAGAATATACATTATAAAAGATGAAGTTTACATTAGGGAGAAAGGGGATAATACTTATTAAATGATTTGGGGACATTGGATAGTCAGATGGGAACATGTATCTCACAATTTACACAAAAATAAAGTCAAAATAAGTCATGTATGAATAGATTCAAGCAGTTCAAACACCTGTTGTTCAAGGGTCAACTATTACTTCTGCATTCTTTCTCTTTCTCAAACCCTTACTATATAAATGATAGATCTCATGACTCTATCCTCCATGTCTCTTATTTTTTCAGTCATTATTTCCACTTTTTAAAATATTTATTTTAAGCTGCTCTACAGTTGTGGCACCTAGGCTTCTCTGTAGTTGTAGAGACCAAGGTTCTGGAGTGCCTGGGCTCTGCCGTCTGCAGCAGGAAGGCTCTCTAGTCGTGAAGGCCAGGCTTAATGCCCCCATGGAATGTGGGATCTTAATTCCCTGACCAGGAATTGAACCTGCATCCACTGTATTGGAAGGCGGACTCTTAACCACTGGACTACCAGGGAAGTCCTTCATTTTCCCTTTTTAAAAATATTTTTTTTCTGTGTTCAAGGATGATTCCTCAAGTATTACTATTGAATTTTAAATTTAAAACCATAAAAATAAAAAGTAAATTTGTAAGAAAAATATTTTACCCTCCAACTTCTATTATTAAAAAAATTTTGAAAAAAGTTCTGTATTATTTGAAACAAAAAAGCCAACCTCATTTCCTTCTGTTTCAAGTTCTTCTATTCTGTGTAAAATTTCCTTTGCTTTCTTCCAGTAATCTTCAAGATTCTTCTCTTTCATATTTATGTCCTTTAAATGCTCTTCATTTTTATCAAAAGAATATTCTCCTAGACTTAGAGATAACTTCTCAGCTTTGAAATATGGAAAAAAAATAGTGAGTTTATCCATTACTAGAAATGCCATTTGAACACTTGAAATAAGGACAAACTCATACCCCACAACCCCTTCTCTAAATTTTGCACATCCAAACCATCTTAACTGCCTAATTGGCACTGAAACTAAGTGGAAAGAAAGTGCTTGGCAGAAGTTGAGGACCTGAAGAATCATAAAATAGACTTTACTTTTCAGAATTATAGGGAAAAAATAGCATGAAAACATGTTATACCAGGCATGTAAACATGCTCAAGTTTATGGATACTGGTTTTAAAGTATTTTTTTAACACAGTTTCCACAACTGTGGATTATAGGTTCCTTCCTATAATTTAAAATTTTTTTATGTATTGTGGCTGCAATTTTTCTTTCAAAAGACCAAACTCCTTTTCAGGGCTATTTCCTCTATGCTCCAGCCATCAATTCTTGGATGCTCCAGGTTCTCTCCTCTTGCAGGAACTTTGTGCCTCACTGTTGCGTATGCTTGAGACACTGGACCAAGACAAACTCCCTTCTTTTCACCTAATTAACTCTACATTCAGATCTCAGGTGAAAAATCACTTCCTCCCAAAGCCTGTTCTGCTCCAAGTCTAGGTCACTGTCTTTTATTACAGGTTAGGATCTGTGCTCCATCCAATCTTAACCTTTGCATTAATTTATAATAATATATTCATCTACTTCCTATTTCTCCAGTTAAACTGTTCTATGAGCACATAGACTGCTGTACCTTATCACTGTCTCCCTAAAGCCTAGCACAGTGCCTGGCAAATAAGAGGCACTCAAATATTTTTTAAATAAATAAATGAAAGTACTTTATATTATGATTTAATCCTAAGTCACCTGTAGCCCTCAGATTTAAGTCCTACAACTAAATCTGTCCACAGTGCATTAAATAAGTGAATTATCTATACTGTTGCTCCCTTCCACAGAAGTGTTTTATATGCTGTAATACTCTGGCTGTCATGTCAAAATTATATAATCTACTTTTCAAATGTAAGAAGAGGCTGGGAGCTAAAAAGCAGATGTAAATTCTCTTTCAAAAACTTTGGTAGGTATTTTTTTAAGTAATAGTAAACTTACTAATTTTTTTGCAGTTGTGAAGCACGAAAGTGGCAGCTTTGTTTAGTTCCTCACTCTGAGATTCAGTTAAGGCTTGTATCATGAGTGGAAGGCCATTGTTTTTAAAAAAGTCATACTGATTTTCCTCTGGAAAACACATCAAAAATTAAAGTAGAAAATAGTTATTTTATCTTTCTTTTGGGTGTACCATGGGGCTTACGAGATCTTGGTTCCCCAAGCAGAGATCAAACTGATAGTGAAAGTGCCAAGTCCTAACCACTGGACCATCATGGAATTCTGAGAGTTATTTTATCTTAAACTATATGCATGAGGTCATAATTCTTTCTTGTGATAATTATCAACATAGTTCAAATTTTAAAATACAGAAAAACAAAGTTTCAAAAGTATTTTCAATTTAGAAAATAATCTACTTACATAAGATACCTACGTCTCATAAGTGATAATCTGTGAAATACAGCCACAGAGTAGTGTCATATCTCATAAGAGTAAATGAACTGTCCTCACTTGGTTTAAAAAAAGGTTTAGTTGCCAATTATACCGCAATTAAAAAATAAAAATTAATAATTTTAAAGGAATGCTGCTAAGTCGCTTCAGTCATGTCTGACTCTGTACGACCCCATAGACGGCAGCCCACCAGTCTCCCCCGTCCCTGGGATTCTCCCGGCAAGAACACTGAAGTGGGTTGCCATTTCCTTCTCCAATGCATGAAAGTGAAAAGTGAAAGTGAAGTCGCTCAGTCGTGTCCAACGCTTCACGACCCCATGGACTGCAGCCTACCAGGCTCCTCCGTCCATGGGATTTGCCAGCCAAGAGTACTGGAGTTGGGTGCCATTGCCTTCTCTGTTTAAAGGTATAGTAAACCCTAAGTTATATACAGGTGAAGAGAAAGTATAGAGAAATAAATGAATGGAGAGAATGGAAAATGAGGGAAGAGAGAGCAGAAGCAGCAAGAAAGCACAAAGAAAGGGAAATGGAAACATGGGAGGAGGAGAGAAAGAAAAGTGAAGGTTGGAAAGGAGGCAAGTGAAATGGCAGGAAACTAGAGAGGGAAAAAATGAAAGGGGAAGAGAAAAAATAGGAGAGAATGATAAATAGAGAAAGAAAGATAGAACTTTTGAAGTTTTCAACAAGGGAGAACAGGATCGTATCTGTGCAGCAATGTGAGGAATAGAATGAAAAAACGGAGACAGAAGGAAGAGGACACAAGGAGGACTCTCTTGCAAAAACACTTTTGAAAGATGTTGAGGGGCTGAGGGCTTAAGTTGGGAAAGTAGCATTGGAATTCAGTAGAAAATGATAAGGAAGGATAAACAGATGTATTAATAGAACCACAGGTCTTAGTGACTGACTGAATACCATGGATGAAGAAGGATGAGGAGCAATGAATGACTAGCTGGGGGACTAGGAGAAAGGCAACAGTACTTTTAAGTTGGGGAGGAAATAACAGTGTATTTCCACTCTACTGTTTTAATTAACATGCTAAATAAATCCAGTACTTACCACAATCCTCTGTACAATGACCAAGAGTAAGTATGACACTAAATTTTTCTCCTGAATCCAGGCTGTCAAGAAGCAGCAATGCCAGAAGTTTTGAAACAATGTGGTACTTGGATAATACAACACCAAAAGTAGCTTAAAAAGGGGGAAAAAAAGAACAAGTACAAACTTACAGCTTATTCCTACCTATACATATAGTATTTTCCAGATATTACATATACTATTTTTCAGATCTTATCCTGGGAGAATGATATTATATATCTACATAGTATCTAAAATTCACATCTCATATAACATGTAATATATGACTATAAACAAATGCATTATAATAAGATGGAGGCTTATAAAGCCCTCATTAATTCCTCTTCCCATACTAAAGACATTATACTAAAGCAAATTTTTTGAAGAATGCTTTCTGCTAAGTTGTCCTGTATAGGGCTGTGAATATGAAGTAATAATACTACCTTCCCTAAAAGCTGCTTACTCTCATCTTACATACCTTGTCTTATCTAGACTGACAGTATAGACCTTCCTATGTAATCAATTCCTGCCTGTCATTGAAATACACTACTAGCTGGTCATGGTTCTATTGATGTTAATGATGCAGTGAAGCATACTTGAATCTATGCTGAGATGTGAAAAATTCAAGAAGTCTACCATTTTAAACTAAACTTCTCATGGGTTGTTTTTTTTTGCAGTTTTTAAAAACAGAGTTCAGAATCCAACAGTCCTGATAGCAACAAAAAGGTGAATTCCTCAGAGGACTATGTCGTAATCATTTTTTTATGTCTAGAGCTTACATAGAGCCTAGCACATAACTGAATTTTTAAAAAATGATCTACCATTTTTTTTCAGTTATTTATGAATTTCAAGAACTGCTTATTACAAAATTTGTGGACTATCATTCTTCAGTATTTGTACATGTGAGAAGCAGCCATGAGTTCTAGTCTGGTTCAGCCACTCAGTTGTTATGGTAGGATAAGTCCAACTCATACTTACCAGATAGAGGCATACCTTAATTCTTTATGTCATTTTTTAAAATCTATAGCCATGAGTTCTAGTCTGGTTCAGCCACTCACTAGTTGTGGTAGGATAAGTTCCTCTCATACTTATTGGATAGAGGCATACCTTAATTCTTTATCTCATTTTTTAAAATCTATAAATTGGACTTTCCATTCCCTACGTCTCCAAAATGTCCCTTGATTTCTCATCTAATCTTTTTCATTTAATGCTGCTTTGTAAGTGAAACAAAGACTTAAGGCTGACAGACTCTTCTCTTGATTCTATCATCAAATCTGAAATCAGAAGACCTAGATTTGAATCCTTAAGGACGTCATAACCTCCATGAGAAAATAAGGAGTTGGACTAGATAATTTCTAAGTTTCTCTCCCACTTATGAGAAACTAGAAGTCCAATCCATGTTTGTGTTCAATACCATTTCAACATTCACCATGCCCAATTCAAACAACACGCAACTGTGGAAAAATTACTCAGCGTTTTCACTCACGATTATCAGCAATGCATGCATCCACTGTCTTTGTCACCACCACTGCAAGTTTAGCACTGAAAGGAGTCTTGTGTGAATCAGATTCCAGCTGCACAAGAACTTGAGACAATACATCCAGTCCACCCACAGATATAAAGTATTTCTGAACATAAGCTTAAGGAAAAAAGTAGCAGAACTATTAATACTTCAAATAAGACAAGTATATGGTTTCATTAAATTAACTTGTACTAAATATAACATTAACTTGACTTTTAAAAATACTTACTTTTAAAAATCCCAAAATTAAAGAATGAAAAATCTAATCCTTACCTATGCATATACATAATCATAAGATTGATTCTATTTACTTATATAAGAAACTCATTTCAACATAGTACAACCATATGTATAGTATAGTACTTCTTTCTTGTATGTTAGACATCTCATTTCATTGATCAAGAACTGGTAAATTTTGCAAGAATGATATTAAACTCAAGTCCTACAAGAGCTATAGATTCATTTATTTAGCTTGGTATTACAACCAGCAAGCTGCCTATTTTCTGAATTCCAAAATAACTCATTCCTCAGATTGGCTAAATCAACAAAAAACAAAGTAATTTAACTGTTTCAAAAAAACCCCACATATTTCATCCATCTTATTTAAGTAAGCCTAATTCTTTTACTTCTTAGAGCATAAAAGTATAACATATTACTGAGAGTCATAACAACTATTCCAAGCAAAGATTCAATGACAGATACATTTTTTTAAAAGCCTTCAGTCTTTTGTTCCCCTGTTGAAAATGATTCTGATGGGAAAGTACCCCATGGATCTATGTATTCAATAGTCTCTATAGCCCCTATCCAAGCAGGGGACATATAATCAATGGATATATGGGCTAATGATTATAATTCTGTGATAAACCTTCTTCCCAGTCTACCCTAGAACCACAAATTGAGCCAGGATGATTTAAACACAAAAAGTACTTTTTATATTAAAATTGTTTAATAAAACACAAAGCTCTTAATCTAAAAAAAATCATGTTCAAAAATTTCTATATCTGGGAACAGACTGTTAGGAAATGTTATTTAAGGATATGTAAACATTTTCAGTTTCTCCAATTTCCCTGTGGCTTAGATAGTAAAGAATCTGCCTGCAGTGTGGGAGACCCCGGTTCTATCCCTGAGTCAGGAAGATCCCCTGGAAAAGGAAATGGCAACCCACTCCAGTATTCTTGCCTGGAAAATTCCATGGACAGAGAAGCCTGGTACGCTATAATCCTGCAAAGAGTCAGACACAACTGGTGGCAAAGAGTCGGACATGATTGACCAACTTTCATTCATTCATTCAGACATTTTCAGTATTACAGGGACTCCAAAATAGGTTTTACTAAAAAGCATTTTCAATTATATTCTATGTAATGAAAAATCAGACTTATAAGCAGAACATCCTAGTCAACACTTGTACAGAGTATTTAAAATTGTTGTTCAGTCACTAAGTCGTGTCCAACTCTTTGCGACCCCAGAGACTGCAGCATGCCATGCTTCCCTGTCCTTCACTATCTCCCAGAGTTTGCTCAAACTCATGTCTGTTGAGTTGATGATGCCTCTAATCTATTTCATACCAAACCACTGAGATTTTTATGTTCCTTCAAAATGTTCCTTCAATATGTTCCTTCAAAAATGTAAGAAAAGCTTTTCACGTAATTTAACATACATTCATGACAAAAGATACATATAGGAACATATATGTTCCTATATGTATCATTCATTTAAGTTGGTATTTAAAGAAAGAGGAAATGTCAAAGCATCATGGAAATAGGTTTCAATTTTTGAAATTATATAGAGATATGTTCCTTTGCATGTGAGCATGTGAAAGACAACTATTTGCTTTAAATATCTGAATATAGATATACCACCAGCAATGTGTGAGAAAGTTCTAGTTGTTCCACAACCTCAATATTTAATGTCACTGGCCTTTTTACTTTTAGTCATGCTAGTGAGTATATAGTGATATCTCCTTGGGGTTTTCCTGGGCACAAGTTCTTTATCAGATGTACATTTCACAAATATTTTCTCCCAGTCGATGGCTTGCCTTTTCACCTTAACAGGAACTTTTGAAAAATAAAACATTTCGATTTCAGTGAACTCCAAATGATAATTTTTTCTTTGGTGGCTCATGTTTTTTGTGTCCTAAGAAATGTGTATCTACTCCCAAATTATAAAGATTTGCTCCTGTTTTTGTCTAGAAGTTTTATAGTTTATTTCTTATATTGAGGTATATAGATCATTTAAAGTTAATTTTTGTAGATTGTGTTAATTTTGTATACCAACTTCCCTGGTGGCTCAGATGGTAAAGAATCTGTCTGCAATGCGGGAAGGTTCAATCCCTAAATTGGGAAGATTCCCTGGAGAAGGGAATGGCAACCCACTCGAGCATCCTTGCCTGGAGAATTCTATGGACAGAGGAGCCTGGCGAGCTACAGTCAATTGAGTTACAAAGAATCAAACACGATTGAGCAACTAACACTTCACTTCACTTCATACTGTGTAAGGTAAGGGTTGATATTCATATTTCACAGATAGGTAAATACTTTTACCAGCATCACTTATTTAAAATACTACATTTTCCAACACAGAGTTACCATGGCATCTTTGTAGAAAATCAACCATATATGCGTGTGTGTATGTGTGTGTGTGTCTATTTTTAGGCTCTCTATTTTGTTCCATTGATCTATACCTACACTTACACCAGTACTACACTGTTGATTACTGTATAGTACATACTGAAATCAAGAAACATAAATTCTACAATTTTGTCCTTTTTCAAATAAATTTTACTATCCTAGCCCCTTTGCATTTCCATGTAAATTTTAGAATCAGCTTGTCAATTTCTATAGAAAAGCCTGCTGAGATTTTGATAGGGAATGCTATGAATCTAGAGATGAATTTGAGAAGAGACATTATGACAAAATTGAATCTTATAATCCATGAGTATGATATCTCTACCATTAAGTTTTAATTTTTTTAATCTCAGCAATGTTTTATAGTTTTCAGCATATATATATTCCACATATTTCACTAAATATATCCCTAAGTATTTTGAGTTTTTTATATTATCATAAATGATAGTCACTTTAAGTTCCTAATTGTTTCCATATGACCTTGTATCCTGCAGCTTTGCTAAAATCACTTATTAGTTTTGTAGCTTTTTGTAGATTCTTACACAATCTGGTCACCTATGAATAAGTACTATATTTTCTTCTTTCTTTTCAATCTCTATGCCTTTTATTTCATTTTTTTGCCTTATTGCACTGACTTGGATGTCCAATTAAATAAAGACAGTGGCCATCCTTGTCTTCTTTCCAATCTTAGGAGAAAAGCATTAAGTCCTTCACCATTTAAGTGTATTAGCTATAATATTTTGTAGAGGCCCTTTATCACATTGAGAAAGTTCCCTTCTGTTCCTAGCTCACCAAAATCTTTTGTCATGAATGTATGTTAAATTACGTGAAAAGCTTTTCTTACATTTTTGAAGATCATATTGTTTTCTTTTCTAGTCTATGAATATTGTGAATTTCCTAATGTTAAACCAGCCTTGCATTACTAAAATGAATGTCACCTAATCAGAATACATTATCCTTTCTATATTTTGCTAGATTGATTTGTTAATATTTTGTTACGGATGTTTACATCTATATATATATAGGATATTGGCCTATAGTTTTCTTGTAATGCCTTTTTCAAGCTTTAGCATGGAAATGACGCTGGCCTTAAAAGTTTGTTGGGAAGTATTTTTTCTACTTCTACTTCTTGAAATAATTTATGTAGAACTCTTTTTCCTTAAATGTTTGGTAGAATTTACCAGTGAAGTCTTTATGACCTAGAATTTCTTGCGTTAAGGTTTTAAACTACAAATTCAATTTCTGTGTTAGATACTGAATACTCAGGTTATATATTTCTTCTTGAGTGAGCTTTTGTAGCTTGTCTTTCAAAGAATTTGTCCAGTTCATTTAAGTTATCTAATTTAGTGGCATAAAGCTATATTCCTCATAATTTGGGCCTTCTCTCTATTTTGTGATTAGTCTGGGTAAAGGATCCATTTTACTGATCTTTTCAAAGATCTAGTTTTTGGTTTAATTTATTTCTCTATTCTGTTTTTTTATATTTCATTGACTGCTAATCTTCTCTTTATTATTCTTTGTTATGCTTACATTGACTTTAACTTGTTTTATTATTTAGTTTCTTAGGTGGAAACTAATATAATAGATTTGGGATCTTTTTTCTTTCCTATGCAAGTCTTTCCATCAAAAATATTGTGTTTTCATCATCATTAAGTTAAAAACATTTCTAATTTCCTTTGTAATTTTTTTTGACTCATAGGTTTGTGTTTTTGTTTTGATGTGGGTTTTTAGTATTTTGTCGCTTAATTTCTAGATATCAGGAACTTTTCTAGATGTTTTATTTTTATTAATTTCTAATTTTTTCAGAGAACACTCTATGTGGGTTTTTATAGTTTTGCTATGTTTTTCTATGTATAAGATTTTAACTTATACAATAGTAAAATGCATCCAAAATGACCCAATTTACTTGGAATTCATTAATTAATTCAATAGGTTATGCTTTGAAATATAGTTCTTCAAATAAAGCCTGGAGAATAATGAATACTTACTGTTATTTGCAAGAGTGAGTCCAATAAATGAGCAAATAGGGCGAATTATCTCAGCTTTCATGCAATTTATCAGCCAGTCATTAGCATGTGTAAAAAGTGAGCAGCAAAGCATTTGATTTTCATCTGAAAGGGATAAAGACAATCATATTTTAGTATACTTGGAAAATATCAGCTTTTTATTTGTTTTTAGTCTTTTTTTGTATTTAAATATTTGAGATAATTACCATTTTGAGGATTGTTGACACAGACACACAGAGTACTACACACTGAAGACCACAACTGATAACTCTGAAAAGCACTTTCATCTGACAAATTCAACTCATATTTTGAAAGAACAGTCCTATTAGGTTAAAGAGTAAAGAAAGTAATTAATACATATGTGTTAAGGTATTAAGCTATGAATAATTAATAAGAAGAAACATATATTTACTTACTTGAACAACTGTAATAGAACTGAAATACAACCTGTTTCTCTCACAAGTGTCTGTCCAGTCCCTTAAAAAAATTGCCATGTATTAAATGAAAGATTTCTGTTTAGAAAATAATTTTGCACAAATGGAAAACAACATTTAAGCAGTACTTTTAATAAATAACTTTCAGTCATTTTAAAGTATTATAAAGTACAATACAGAATTACAGTAGGTAAAAAATATATAATCAAGATTATTATGGAAAATGTATTACTTATGCTTAGAGAATGACAGTATTCAAATTTCCTCTAAAAATCACAAAACACTTATATTGCATAGTTCTGTATTATAGTACCAAAATATGCTCCAAAATAGAAAAAAAATAATTTAAAATATTAAAAACTGAAAAAATAAAATCTAGACACATTTAAATGCATATAAAATTTCTAACAATTTGAAGATCTAAATAAAGCAACAAAAAAATAGCCTTTAGCCTGAGCAAGAGGTATACAGGAACACTCTATATACTATCTTTGCAACTTTTTGTGAAGCTAAGATTATTCCAAAATAAAACTAAAACAACAAAAGCAAAGTAAAACTTTAGCCAAGAGCTACATGAAATTTAAGGTCATTGCTGACTGATATAATGACCTTAAATATGATGATAACTGAATGGCCAATTCAATGGAAAATCAACCAAATTAATTCATTATTAAATGGGGCTTCCCTGGTGGCTCAACAGTAAAGAATCTGCCTGCCAACGCAGGAGACATGGGTTCGATCCCTGGGTCAGGAAGATCTCCTGGAGAAGGAAATGGCAATCCACTCCAGTATCCTTACCTGGGAAATCCCCTGGACAGAGGAGCCTGGTAGGCTATAGTCCATGGGGTCACAAAACAGTTGGACATGACTTAGTGTCAAAACAACAACAATTCATTAAATGCTTCTCTTCTGCTTTTAATCCCATTCCTTTTCAATGCTAGTTAAATAATACAAATCACTTTACTATTTTTTAAATTAATAAATATTAAATAATTAAAATCATGCTATATTGTCTTTAGAGCCAGTAGTTCTAAAAAGTTAGTAAGGTTTTAAAAGGCACTGACTAGAATAAAAAGATTAATACTGTCTGTTCCAATTTATTATTTTTAAAAATATTTCTATAACATAAGAGAATGTACTTACTGTTATTTGAAACCAGAACCAAAATAACATAAACAGACATTCTTTTCAAATTTGTGTTTGAATCACTGTTAGATAAGAACCAAGTTAAGTCTTCAAACAATTCTGAAGTACACAAAGTCTGCTGACAGTAAACTGAAACATGAAAATTTAATTTTAATTTCTATGTATTAGCACAAACAAGTTTTAAAATATGCTGAACAAAATATAAAATTGCCATTATGGATGGTTCTCAACCAAGTCTCATTTCACTGACATTCATCAGTCATATAACAAATTCTGACAAATTTAAGTGCTTACTCAATTAACAGACCAAAGAAGCAGTATCTTAATCAGAAGTACTTGACCTAGCTCTAAAGCACGTATTGCAATCTCATAGAATTTTCAGTGACTACATTTCAAAATTAAGCCTAACAAAAATATAAAACATGACCCAAAAATTTGAGGATAAGTAACAAAATGTAGCCCCCCAAAATTTAAGAAAATTCAGAAACCAGCTTTAGAAAAGAGGGGTAAATGATAGTTGTGCTATTTTTAAAGACTCTTCTAGATATAAAAATATCTTTCCAAAAAGCAAAAATGATACCTACCTGATAAGGAGGGGTTCTTTGGTGATAATCATGCAATAAGCAGAATTGTAAAAAATAATTTGAACACATATATCCAGTGTCTAGAACAGTTTTTAGACACTCTCAAAGGCAAAGACAATGTCTTATTTATCCCTAGTGCCTAGAGCATAACTTATTCTCAAAACAAGTGATGAAGTTAATGGATGAAAATATAAGAATATAAAGTTATTTGACAAATTGATGGTTTAGATTTAACTTCATTTCAGGTACACTACAAAAAAAACATTTTTGTCAGCCACACCCAAAACATGGAGAAGGAAATGGCAACCCATTCCAGTGTTCTTGCCTGGAGAATCCCATGGACAGAGGAGTTGGCAGGAAACAGTCCGTGGGGTCGCAAAGAGTCGGACACAACTGAGCGGCCAAGCACCCAAAACATCTTTATCCACATACAAGATGATTGTGGGTTATCTTAATATTCTGATTCAAGTACCCAAATATACAGACAGTGAACAGAATAGAAAAACTAGAAACAGACTCACTAAGTGATAGTGGCTGCATCTCAAATCAATGTGAAAAAGATCTACTTTATAATAAGAAGAGTTGGGATAGCTGGATTGCCACATAAAACTGGAACCATTCATCATCTCATACCCCAGGATGGGAAAACTTCCTCTGATTCAAAATTCAGACAAGAAAGGAAAAGAAAGATGAACTTATTTTTATAAAAATAAAAAAACTTTTGTATGGCCAAAAAAAAAGGGGGGGATAAGCATAGTAAAAGACAAAAGTAAAAAAATGTTTCCAACTATTGGCAAGAAAAAAATTATGAAAGATTTCGAAATGGATGATAACAAGTACTGAACGTCCTGTCTAGCCTTCTTTCTAGATTATTTGTGCCTTTTACTGTCTTTGGGCTATTTCATAACTCTAGAAAACTGATAGTGACACAAGTTATTCTTGTCCACAGAAATGCAAAACATATTGACCAGTAGAATGCAATTGATCTTTGACCTGCAGACACTGATTAGTTATGTACCTGTTCATAAAATTCAGCTTTCCCAAAAGTCTACAGCACTGTTTTTTGCCATTACTTTTGAAGCAGTTTTAACATCTTACTGCTTCCCTCATTAGTTAAAAAGTTAAATAAAATCTTTGGCATGCATTAATTTAAATAAAACATTTGGATAAAACTATCCAGACATGTAAAAAATTTAATTCTAAAATTATACTTCAATAGTTTGTTAAAGTAAAACTTTAAAACTTCCTGCTTAGGAAAGTGAAATAAAGTTTTCATATTTTACCATTTTGCTCTGCAACAGCTCCTAATGTATATAAGGCTGCTTCTTTTACCATACTATGTTCACTTGACTTTGCAAGATTTTTCACAAACATCAAACCACCAATTTCCCGAAAATAAAGACCTGCATTACCTGTAAAATGTGCAGACAAAACAAAGAAGATTTATTATAATTATTCTTTTAAGGACAATAAATCACATGAACACAGTAACATATAAAATAACTGAATAGAAGAGAAAGAACAATGCATATTTCGTATATCACAATACTACAAAGAATCACAAACAAAATTTCACTATCACGTCTTACTGTTTTGTTGGCAAATTGAATGAATGGTAACCAAAGCTTCCTTTTGTGAAAAAGCATTGTCCATTTGATACTTCAGACACTCCAATAATAAGTTCAGGTCAGTCTTCACTTCTAAAGAACAAAAATTTCATTATTTTAAACATTTCCTTTCAAAAACTAATCATTTAAGTTTCACCCTCAAAATACATATTTTTGTTTTTTAAATAACATGTATTACTTTTAAAAAATCTAACAAGGACTAAAAATATGTAAAAGAAAGATGCTCCTTAAATAAAACAACTTGAAATGAGCTTCTTATAATTATTTGATTTTCCCCTCACACAAAATACAGGAAAAGAAAATACAATTATTATTCTCTTTAATTAAAGCTGCTGCTGCTGCTGCTAAGTTGCTTCAGTCGTGTCCGACTCTGTGCGACCCCATAGACGGCAGCCCACCAGGCTCCCCTGTCCCTGGGATTCTCCAGGCAAGAACACCAGAGTGGGTTGCCATTTCCTTCTTCAATGCATGAAAGTGAAAGGTGAAAGTGAAGTCGCTCAGTCATGTCTGACTCTTAGCGACCCCATGGACTGCAGCCTACCAGGCTCCTCCATCCATGGGATTTTCCAGGCAAGAGTACTGGAGTGGGGTGCCATGGCCTTCTCTGGTAATTAAAGCTACTTTGGTTTAAATATTTATTTAGAATGAACTGAATGAAAGTGAAATACAGTATATTAGAATTGGTGGGATGTACTAATTGCCTGGTGGTCCAGTAGTTAAGACTTAGCACTTTCAGTGCTGGGGCCTGGGTTTGATCCCTGGTTGGAGAACTAAGATCCTACAAGCCATGAAGCATACACACCTCCAAAAAAAAAAAGGAATTTGTGGGATGCTACTAAATCAGTGTTTAGGAGAAATGTGTAATGCTAAATGTCTACATTATAAAAGAAGAAAGTCACATATTAATGATCTCAGCTTCCACCTTAAAGAAACTAGTGAAAGGGTAAGGAATAAGCAGAAGGAAGGAAATCATAAAGATCCAAGCCGAACTGCAGAGCCGGGTCTTTGAGGACATCAGTAAAACCAACAAACCCTTAGACAAACTGATCAGGAAAAAAAAGAGCAAAGATAAAAATTACCAATATCAGACTGAGACAGATGTATCAACATAGCTTCTAAAGATATTCAAAAGATAATAATGGTCATGTACAACTTCATACCTACAGATTCAATGACTTAGGTGAATGGACAAGTTGCTGCAAAGAAACAAATTGCCAAAAGTCGCCCAAGAAGAAATAAATATTATATATATATATATGAAACAGATTGAAATCATAGTTTAAAACCTTTCTATAAAGAAAACCCCAGGTTCAGATGGCTTCATCCGTAAATTCTTCCCAACATTTAAGGAAGAAATAATGTCAATTCTACACAAAGTTTTCCAAAAAGTTTCAAAAGAAATAATATTTTATAACTTATTTTAGGAAAGTATTATTTCCTCATTCTAATATTAAAACTAAGTCATTAGAAAGGAAAAAAGAAAACTACAGACCAATATCCCTCACAAACATACATGCAAAAAACGTCTAAACAATTTTAACAAGTTGAATTCAAAAATAAATTAAAATAATAATGCATCATGACCAAGTGAGTTTATCCTAGGAATGCAGGATTAGTTTATGATTTTAAAAATCAATGTAATACAGCAAACTAAAACAGAATACGTCATTCAGTATATGCAAAAAAAGCATTTGATAAAATAAAATTTCATTTCTGATCTAAAAAAAATTCAGCAAACTTGAAATAGAAGGAACCTCCTTAACCTGATGAAGTATATCTACCAAAAACCCTACAGTAAATATCATACTTAGCAGAGAAAGAATTCATTCTTTCTCCCTAAGGAACAGACAGAGATGTTTACCATTGTACTGGAGAAGCTAGCCAATGTCATTCTATTGAACATTCCATTTATCATTGCACTAGAGAGTCTAGCCAGTGCCATCAGGTAAGAAAAAAGAAAAGGCATCCAAATTGGGAAGGAAGTAATAAAACTATCAGTATTCACATACGACATGGCCTTCTATGTAGATAATCTGATGGAATCTACAAAATAGCTACCAAACTAATGAGTATAGTAAGGTTTCAGAATATCCACTAACATGCAAAAATCAGCAACATTTCTATATACCAGCAATAAATAATTGGAAACTGAAATTCAAAACCAATGCCAATTAAAATGGCATAAGAAATATGAAACACTGGAAGTTCCCTGGTGGTACGGGGGTTAAGACTCTGCTTGCATTGCAGGCGGTACAGGATTGATCCCTGGTTATGGAACTAGGATCCTGCACAAGCTGTGGCCAAAAAAGAGAAAAAGAAGTTTTACTGGCAAAAGATGTGAATTACATACACACTAAAAACTAAAAAATACTGTGAGGTATTAAAGAAGACTGAAATAAAGGAAGTGATACACCCTGTTCATGGGTCAGAAGATTAAATACTGTTAAGATGTCAGTTCTCCCCCAAATTGATCTAGAGATTCAATGCAATCCCAACAGGCTATTTTGGTACAAGTTGACAAGCTGATTTAAAAATTCACATGGAAATGCAAAGGACCTAAAATAGCCAAACAATTCTGAAAGAGAAGAGTAAAGATGGAAGACTCAACTCTCTTTAATTTCAAGACTTAATACAAACCTACAGTAATCAAGAGTATAGTGTGGCATCAACAGATAAACAGATAAATGAAACAGAATACAGTTCAAAAATAAACCCATATATAGGAGTGGCTTTTTTTTTTTTTTACAAAGGCAATGTAGAGAAGAAAGCATAGCCTTTTCAACAAATGGTGTTGGAACAACTGGATATTCATATTCAAAAAAACAATAAAACAAAACTTGAATCCATTATTCACACTGTATACAAAAACTAATTAGAACTGTAGTTCTAAATGTAAAATCTGAAACTATAAAACTTAAAAAAAAAATATATATATATATATTTGGCTGGGCCACATCTTAGTTGTGGCATGAAGGATCTCCTATCTTCTTCTGGAATGTGGAATCTTTTAGTTGGAGTATGAGGGGTCTTTTCAGGTGCAGCATGCAGGATCTTGTTAGTTGTGGCATGCAAAGTCTTAGTTGCAGCATGTAGAATCTAGTTCCCTGACCAGGGACAGAACCCAGCCCCCTACAGTGGAAGTGTGAAGTCTTAACCACTAGACCACCAGGAAAGTCCCTTCACAAATTCTCTTATCTCTGTACCTCTTATACGATCCTTAACATTACAACCGCCCTCTAGTTACTGCCATGTATCTTCAGATAAGCTCTGAAGAAGAGCAAGCTATTCATGGGAATCCCTGGTGCCTCAATGGTAAAGAATCTGCCTGTGATGCAGGAGACGTGAGTTTGATCCCTGGATCAGGAAGATCCTCTAGAGAAGCAAATGGCAACCCACTCCAATATTCTTGCCTAGGAAATCCCACAGACAGAGGAGCCTGGCAGGCTACAGTTCATGGGGTTGCAAAGAGTTGGACATGACTTTGCAACTAAACAACCACCACCAAGCTATTCATACTGTCTCCAGATTATTTCCCACCCAGACCTCAATATACTGCAATCTGGCTGAAATCTATTAAGTTTACTATTGATAAAACAAATTAAGTCCAGTGGATTCTTCAGTCATCATCTGTGACATTTAAGACTGAGCCTCTTGGGTATGAGGGTAATGAGAATGCCTTTCTCAAAGCATTCTCATAAGGCTAATTTCCAAAATACCACATTCCTGTCCCTTTACCTTTCTGCAATGTTTTTCTTAGTCTTTTTGGGGGGTGGTCCTCTTCCTCAGCCAAACCCTGATGTGATGGGGTCCATCAGGGAGTACTATTTCCCATCCTATTATATTTTAGTATTTCCTCTCTGGTTAACCTCCTCCATTTCCATGAATTAAATTTCCATTTTTCTGAAGACAGCTCTGAAATTTGCTGGTGGTCCTCTCAAGTTTCCACTGTTATTACATATACCTCCATTAAATCAACTATCATATGGTGTTCTAATTATCAGCATGCCATCTCCCATTAGAATGTCAGTTTCCTGAAGTCAGTGTGACTGGTACAGACTAGATGTTTAATAAATATTTATGTAAATTACTGAATAATTCTTTCAATTCCTGGAGCCTGTCAGATAATCTGCAGTATATTCCACAAATAGACTAAAAAACAAATCCCAGATATATGATCCATAAATTTCTCACCTTGTATTTTCTTTGTGTCCTCACTTTCCATGCTTGTCTGCATTCTTTTTCCTTATATTTCATCTATAAGATAAAGGTATTCTCTCAATTTAAATCTATTTTGAGATTTCCAGAAGTGCAGTATGCAAAGGAGTAGGAAAAGAACACGTGTGCTCAGTCGTGTCAGATTCTGCAACCCCATGGACTGTAGCCCGCCAGGCTACACTGTCCATGGGATTCTCCAGGCAAGAATACTGGATTGGGTTGCCATTTCCTTCTCCAGTAGATCTTCCTGACCCAGGGATCAAACTCACATCTCTTGAACTGGCAGGGTAGATTCTTTACCACTGAGCCACCAGGGAAGCCCCTGAAACTTACTGGATATTAGGTATACTTAAGTTCTCTGTGGCTCAGTTTCCTCATCTATAAAATAGAAATTTCCAACTTTATAGAGTTGTTACAAGAATTAAAATTGAGAACATACACGAATGCACCTCACATTCTTAAGTTCTACAGGCACTTAAGGTTCAATAGGTTTTATTAAACAAACACATGAATTATTGATTGAATCTAACTGCTCTGCTCCTCCTTCCTTATTTCCTTTTCTGTAAATATTCATCCCATCATTTCAGATTGGGCACCCATCCATGAATCAGAGGTTTAGAACACAAACACACACACACTCTTTAGATGTGCATTTCTCTTCACAAGCTTAGCTTAATACTAAAGTTTTTTTCTAACAACTTCTGCTTACTTTCAAGCTTAAATCTTTGTTTATAAATCATTCATTAGAAGAATTTTAAAAATAACTGGCAACCCTAATATGGCCTCTCACATTCTTTCCTTTAAAATGCTAAACTGATTTTTTTAGAAAAATATATCAGGGTCCAGTCAACTTCTTAGAACAATAAATCAGGACTCAAAGAATTCAAAAATTCTTATTTAACCCAATACTATGTAGCTAAAGGGAGACAATTATTCTATTGCTCATTCTTACTCTCAAAATTAAAATTCCCAACAAAAAATTTAATGATAAATATGTAAATCTTTTATAAAGTAATATACACATATTTACTGGGGGCTTCCCAGGTGGTGCTAGCAGTAAAGAACCTGCCTGCCAATCAGTTCAGTTCAGTTCAGTTCAGTTGCTCAGTCGTGTCCAGCTCTTTGCAATCCCATGGACCCTATGCCTGCCAATGCAGGAGATGTAAGAGACATGGGTTCAATCCCTGGGTCAGGAAGACCGCCTGGAAGAGGCCATTGGCAATCCACTCCAGTATTTTTGCCTGGAGAATCCCATGGACAGGGGAGCCTGGCAGGCTACAGTCCACAAGGTCACACAGAGTCGGACGTGACTAAAGTCCAACTTTAGTCACACACACGTTTACTAGTTTTGCCAGTTTTTTAACCTAAATATTCCATTAAAAAAGGAATGGGTAGGTACATCATAGTATATCCACAGGATATGATATTGTTACAAGAATATTGACATTTACTTGAAATGTTTGATAACATGGAAAAATGCTTATGTTACAATATAATAAAAAAGAGCAAGACTCAAAATTTTATCTACAGTATGACCCCAATTATCTAGAGGCAAACATAAAATTAGATGAAAAACAGCAACATATTAACACTTGTTGTCTTTAGCTGGTAGTGTTTTATTTCACTGTTTTTCACTTTTCACAGGTTTTGTAATAGAAGCTTCTAATGTTCAGCAAGTCCAATGGTAGGTCAGGCCCTTTAAACCTCTATAAACCTTATAAATATTATTATTTTTAGTCTTTACAGCAACCATGCAAGGGAGCTATAAGGATAGACGAGGAAAAAGTAACAATTTGTCCAAGTTCAAACAGCTAGTAAGTGACAGAGCTGAAATGAGAATCAAGAAAACTGAGGTAAGGGCTACACTCTTATCCCCGGTTACTGTTTCCTACATATAATTTGGAGACATGTTATAAAGAGACATACTATATATACATAAAAGTATACAGGAAAATTTTCATTCTTTTTTAAAGGTTGAGTTGCCTATGAGCAAATGGGTTAAGATTTGGAAAAAGACTAGATTAAAAAACAATCTGTTGAAAAATTAGTCTATTCAGTGGGGAAGGACAAGGTGGGATGAATTGAGAGAGTAACACTGAAACATATACATGACCATGTGTAAAACAGAAAGCTAGTGGAAAGATGCTGTAAAGCACGGGGACCTCAACCAGGTGCTCTGTGACAACCTAGAAGGGTGGGATGGAGTAGGGGTGAGAGGGAGGTTCAAAAGGGAGGACATATGTACATTTATGGCTATTGTATGACAGATTCATGCTATTGTATGACAGAAACCAACACAGCATTCTAAAGTAATTATCTTCCAATTAAAAATACTTCTGCTAAAAAAATAGTCCATTGTATCATACATGGAGGTTTTTGCTTTGTGAGAGAGTTTAAGGACTAGTTCCTTCATTTTAGTCAATCTGCTTTTTAATAAGATTTTCATTATTAAAGAGGGATATAACTTTTAAATTGAAACTGACAACACAAACTACCTTAGTCTAGTCCCCTGTCTTTTTAATACCATTTTTTAATAAATAGTTACACAGTAAAATAAGGTAAAGTTTGCCAAATATCTAGTAACATTAAAAACAAGTCATTATATTTACTTGCTACATATTTAAAAACATCCACGGCAAAGGACAAGTTATAACTTTCAAGTGATTAATAATTATAAAATTAATTTTAAAGTATAAAATACAGTATATTCCCAAGAACAAAAGCACCTGCTCCAATAAAGCATACTGTTAAGTATTTTCAGAACTTAGTGAATAGATGCAAACTGTCACGAACAAGATTTCAAAATCATTTACTGCATTCTCACAAGAGGAAAAAAGGGATTCCTCCCCCGATCACCCCCCTCACCCCCCAGGTACCAGAAAGAAACTACCCTAGTTACAGATTTCACTCAATAAATTCACCAAGCTCAAATTAAAACTTAAGTAAGTAAAGGAGCTGAAGATTACTTATTTATGTGGTCTAGAATATGTTAACATGAAAAGCTTTTTGAAATCTAAATAGCACCCCCAAAATATTAGAAAGATAAATGACATCATTCTGTGGATAAGGCTGGCAGGGGTGAAAATCCCACAATAAATGCCACCACTAAGTAGCTGACAGTGGATCCCCAGCTTGGACTCATTCGCGTGGAAACATTCCTCTAAAGCAGGCAAGGCAGGGGAGAAACGGCCAGTATGCAAGAAATGTTAAACTTTCTCTTACAATAGTTTAGGTTCAGAAATAACACTCGATTGGGTCCAGAAACAGGCTGCCAGTACCAGGAGCCATTTCACTACATCAGCACTCCCAGCCTCAGGAGCCTGGAGCCGCCGGTCTGCATCCACCCGCATCACCTTATCCCAGTTTCCAGAGGTAACTGATAGACGTCTTTCCCAAGATGGAGGGCAAACTCCACCCTGTTTCGTCAATTGGCGCTCCTTAACCCGCCCTGGCGGAGAAGACAGGAACTTCCCTGGTGGCTCAGACGGTAAAGCGTCTGCTTGCAATGCAGGGGACCTGGGTTCAATGCCTGGGTCAGGAAGATCCCCTGGAGAAGGAAATGGCAACCCACTCCGCAACCCACTCCAGTACTCTTGCCTGGAAAATTCCATGGATGGAGGAGCCTGGTAGACTGCAGTCCATGGGGTCGTAGGAGTCGGACACGACTGAGTGACTTCACTCACTCAACGCCCCCTGGCGGAGAAGGCAATGGCACCCCACTCCAGTACTCTTGCCTGGCAAATCCCATGGACCGAGGAGCCTGGTAGGCTGCAGTCCATGGGGTCGGTAGGAGTCGGACACGACTGAGCGACTTCCCTTTCACTTTTCACTTTCATGCATTGGAGAAGGAAATGGCAACCCACTCCAGTGTTCTTGCCTGGAGAATCCCAGGGACGGGGGAGCCTGGTGGGCTGCGGTCTATGGGGTCGCACAGAGTCGGACACGACTGAAGCGACTTAGCAGCAGCAGCAGCAACCCCCCCTGGCATGGCTCACCTAAATAGCTGGAGGAAACTCCTTTTGAAGAGCATAGGTGGTCCCTCGGGCCTTTCCCTCTTAGTCCAGGGTTCTCCAACTCCTGCAGTGAGCGGGGCGATGGTTAGCGACCTGAGGCCGGCCCCATCACTTGCGATTCACCCGCAGGACAGTGGGTGGGTCCGAAAATCAGTCCCTTTAACCTGCCTTCCCCCTCAGGTGATGCAGGACATAGGGACCCACACCCGACCCGAGAAACGACCTCTGCAGCAGCGCACACCTCCTTCGTGTATCAGAATAACCTGGGGAGACGCCCGGGGATTCTGAAGTACTATCAGACCGAAAACTGCCAGGGTCAAGCCTCCTAAGTGGTACGTGACACTTCTTTTTCCCTGTGGGGGCCGCAGCCGGGGAAGGCCGCCTCCTTAGAAAGGCCCCTTCCCGCCAACTCATTCCATTCCCTCTTGTGGGTCTGTTAAGGTTAGGGCGAGGTGTGCCGCACCCCAGACATTCCACAGGAGGCGACCGGCGGCTTCCCAGGAGGGGATGAGGCAGGGCCCGAAGGCGCAGAGTGGAGGCTGTGGCCTTTACCCTTAAGACGCAGCGCGTTGGGTTTCGCCCTTTCTCCCTCCACGCGTGCCTAGTTTGACGCCGGACCGTTTCCCGCCGAGAGGGCGGGAGCACTTCCGAGGGGCGGGACTTCCGGCCGTCCTGCCCCCAATCGGAGTCAAACGCCCGCAGCCGCTCACCAGCACTCCAAAGGGCCGGGGTTTAGTAACTGTGCGCCTGTTAAGTGGTGGAAAGTCACAACGTGAAACGAGGACTCCTCTAAGCTCACCGCTCTCCATGTAAAGAGCTTTCTTTCCTTAGAGGGGCGTGCGCCTCAAGAACTTAAAACTGGCTATAGAGTCGCTGAGGCCCAGCAGGTGTATGCAGACGTGGAGACTAAGACTAGGCTCTACGAGCCCCAAGCCCTGCCTTCATTCCTGTCTTCCAGTCTTCCCTCTCCCTCCCCTTTGTAGCCTGCTTTTGTTTTCTGATAAAACTATACATTTGAAATATGTGTTTTCTTTACGTTTTAGCAAATAGTGATGGGTACTAAGATCTCCACAGCTAAAATCTGCACATGCCTTAAATTCATTATTTAAGCCTAAGAAAAAAATATTTTAAGCTGTTTCTAATGTAACCCATTTCTATAAGTAACTTTGAAATAGCAAGCCAGAAATAATGAACTCAATTAGGAATGGATAACTTTTATTCTCTGAGAAAATTGTTTCCTTCCTCTCCACCTCAGCTCCCTGCCCCCGCAAAGAACAAGATTACATTATTACAAATGAGAAAAATGTTTATTAAGGAAACAATTTAACAATTCTCCCTAGCAGAACTTGACAGACTAGGGCACAACCTGAAGACAATTACAGTTTCAGTCATTAACACACTATAGGGTGCTTATTCTACAACTGAAAAGTTGCTGAAGTTTGTGACATGCCACTATAAATGTAAGTATTATTAAAAATTACAAATTGTTTGGTGATTATTTTGATAACCTCTTGAGCAGCAGCTCCTGCAAGGAAAAAGGAGAAAAGCAAATCTTTGAAAAAGAATTAAAAAAATTATATAAATATAAAAATACTCAATTCTGTAAAGAAAGCCTTTCCTTTCCAAAACCAAAGATGTTTAACAGTAATCCAAAACAGACATAACTTACTGAGTCATATCAAAACAAGGGACTATAAGCTTTTATAACTATGTTATTAAAGGAAATAAAAAATTTGTTCTATACATTCACACCTTGAAATATTATGCCATAGTTTAAAAGAAAGAAGTTTTTGAAATTATGGTGGTTTAAAAATATTGGCGAAATATATTATGCAAGAAAAAGTCAAACAGTATTATAAATTACTGCATTTTTTTAAAGACAGAAAAGATTCTCAAAGGATACCCTTCTGTTGCATTTGAATTTTACCCCGTGCATGTTTTATAATAAAAAGGGGTTAAAGGAATATTTGTAATTTGGAAAAGATCTATATTAAATACTGCTAGACGGCTATACTCAGTAACAGTCTGAGTATATAGAGATAGTAACAAGTTTTAAAGTTACTATTCAAAACAACCTGGCTTCCCAGGTACCTGCAATGCAGGAGACACAGGAGACTTGGGTTCTACCCCTGGGTCAGGAAGATCTCCTGGACAAGGAAATGGCAACCTGCTCCAGTATTATTGCCTGGAAAATTCTATGGACAGAGGAGCCTGGCAGGCTATATAGTCCATGGGGTCGCAAAGAGTCAAACACAACTGGTACGCATGCATGTTCAAAACAAAACAACAGAAAATAAAGAAACGACAACAAAAAACAACTAAGAAAACAATTTTTCATCTTTTATAATCTGAAGCTTCTGCTTTCACATTCATTCATTCAAAAAAATCAGACTCTGCTCTGTACCAGATACTGTCCTAGGCACTAGGGATACAGCAGGGAACAAAAGACAAAAATCCTTGTCCTCATGGATCTTACTTTTCAGTAGTGAGGAAGAGAGAATTTACAAACAAGTAAAATGTCAAGTGACTAAGAGCTAAGGAGAAAAAGCAAGGGGTGGGGGGGATATGAGTGCAAGAGGAGGGACTATTTTAAATCAGGGTATCAGGAATGGCTTCACAAAGAAGATAATATTTAAACAAAGACCCCAAAGAAGTGACTTGTGCAGAATAATAATAGGATGCACGTGTTGTAGACCAAAGGCATGTACCCCAAAATTTCTATGTTACGCCTTAACCCTCAATGTGACCATATTTGGAGATAGTCTTTGGGAGGTAATTAGGTAACTAAGGTCATGGGGAGGGGCCTTCTAAGAAGAGACACTAGAGAGCTTCTGTTCCATCCACCCTCAGCTTCCTGCACAGAAAAGAGGTTATGGCACACAGCAAGATGGTGACTGCCTACAAGCCATGAATAGACGAAGAGAGGCCTCACCAGAAACCAATTATACCGGCCCTGATCTCAAACTTCCAGCCTCCAAGGAGTCTTACGAAAGAGAAGATATTGTTGAGTTGGGTCATGAAAAACAGGTAGATTTTAGACATGGAAGAAAGAGGGAGATTTAGGGCAAATGGGTCCGAAGAGGGGTAAAGATTCAAAGGGCATGTCTAGGGGGAAAGCAAGTAACTTGAAAAAAACAAGGAAAGAAAGGCTGGGTAAAACCAGAACACAGAATGAAGGACTCTGGATTTGTTTTCTGAGGACTACTATAGTGTATATGTGTGTACTGGCAGGTCAGAAGGTTAGTTAAGTGAGAGAAACAATCAGAGCTATGCCTTAGAAAGGCTAATTAATGCTTCAGGACAGCAGTGGGAGAGATGGAAAGCAGGGAAATCAACTGTGCTACACTGACCTCCCTAGTTAAAACAGCTAGGAAAACAAAACTTCACAACTGTAGTGAAGACAGAAAAGATTTCTCATCTCTGGAACTTACCCCCTAAGAATGCAGCAATGGTGTGTGGTTCAGCAGCTCCGTATCGGCAACTACAGGAAAGGATGGAGACAGGAACACAATTAGCCATATGACACAACAGTACTGTCTCTTATATTCCCTAAAAAAAATACTCACAATTCATGGACATAATCGTCTTTCACCATTACAGATAATCCATATTCCTGAAGGAAGCTAGTGAGACAAGACTTCAACTTTCCTATATCTTCTTCAACTTGATAGTTAGACACTCCTAAAATATATATATATATATATAAATTATTTTTCATTGAAATAAATACATGATTCAAAATTGTTGACTGCCTCTTCTATTTAATCCAGTGTTAGCTGTTTAGTCAAAACTATAAATCTGAAATAAGAACAAAAATAATGGAAAGTATGAGACCAATATTTGCAACTATCACAAACCTGTATCAATCAAAGAAACCATCTAAAAACCTATTAAAAATTTGAATTTGACAAATCTGCTTTGTTCAGGGGTCTATACCCAGTATCTAGAAGACTATCTGACACATAGTTGGTACTCAATGATTTTTTGATAGAACTAAATAAATGAGAAAGTAATGTCCTATACACACACACACACACACACACACACATCCTTTATAAAAATTCTGGTGTTTATTACCCTTTCCAGGAGATTAAATGACACTAAGGACATAAAGCTATAATAATGAGTTAACACTTATGGAGCATTAATAGACGCTGGACATTGTTTTAAATACCATCTATATATTACTTCATTTAATCCTCACAACAACCCTGTGAAATAGACACTATTATTATCTTCATTTTACAGATGGGAAAACTGAGGCACAGAGAGATTGGGTTATTTGTCTGAGTTACTTAGCTCACAAGTAGCAAAACTGCGATATGAGCCCAGGCAGTTCTTAATGATCAAACTATGATGTCTCCAAAGGGAACCTGTTATTATTACTTGGAAGGAAAAATGTCATTGCCATAATATCCAGGTACTGTTAAATTCCTCTAGTTTAGTTTTTAACCCCTCTAGTTTAAAAACTATCATTATTCCTTGTCCTCAAAATAGTAGCATCTACCCTTTATTGGGGACATTTCATGCAAAGATGGGCTCGATAAAGGACAGATATGGTATGGACCTAACAGAAGCAGAAGATATTAAGAAGAGGTGGCAAGAATACACAGAAGAACTGTACAAAAAAGATCTTCATGACCCAGATAATCACGATGGTGTGATTCCTCATCTAGAGCCAGACATCCTGGAATGTGAAGTCAAGTGGGCCTTAGAAAGCATCACTACGAACAAAGCTAGTGGAGGTGACGAAATTCCAGTTGAGCTATTTCAAATTCTGAAAGATGATGCTGTGAAAGTGCTGCACTCAATATGCCAGCAAATTTGGAAGACTCAGCAGTAGCCACAGAACTGGAAAAGGTCAGTTTTCATTCCAGTCCCAAAGAAAGGCAATGCCAAAGAATGCTCAAACTACCTCACAATTGCACTCATCTCACATGCTAGTAAAGTAATGCTCAAAATTCTCCAAGCCAGGCTTCAGCAATACGTGAACCATGAACTTCCTGATGTTCAAGCTGGTTTTCGAAAAGGCAGAGGAACCAGAGATCAAATTGCCAACATCCGCTGGATCATGGAAAAAGCGAGTGTTCCAGAAAAACATCTATTTCTGTTTTATTGACTATGCCAAAGCCTTTGACTGTGTGGATCACAATAAACTGTGGAAAATTCTGAAAGACATGGGAATACCAGACCACCTGACCTGCCTCTTGAGAAATCTGTATGCAGGTCAGGAAGCAACAGTTAGAACTGGACATGGAACAACAGACTGGTTCCAAATAGGAAAAGGAGTACGTCAAGGCTGTATATTGTCACCCTGCTTATTTAACTTATATGCAGAGTACATCATGAGAAACGCTGGACTGGAAGAAACACAAGCTGGAATCAAGATTGCCGGGAGAAATATCAATAACCTCAGATACGCAGATGACACCACACTTATGGCAGAAAGTGAAGTGGAACTAAAATGCCTCTTGATGAAAGTGAAAGTGGAGAGTGAAAAAGTTGGCTTAAAGTTCAACATTCAGAAAACGAAGATCATGGCATCTGGTCCCATCACTTCATGGGAAATAGATGGGGAAACAGTGGAAACAGTGTCAGACTTTATTTTTTTGGGCTCCAAAATCACTGCAGATGATGACTGCAGCCATGAAATTAAAAGACGCTTACTCCTTGGAAGGAAAGTTATGATCAACTTAGATAGCATATTCAAAAGCAGAGACATTCCTTTGCCAACAAAGATCCATCTAGTCAAGGCTATGGTTTTTCCTGTGGTCATGTATGGCTTGAGAGTTGGACTGTGAAGAAGGCTGAGCACCAAAGAATTGATGCTTTTGAAGTGTGGTGTTGGAGAAGACTCTTGAGAGTCCCTTGGACTGCAAGGACATCCAACCAGTCCATTCTGAAGGAGATCAGCCCTGGGATTTCTTTGGAGGGAATGATGCTAAAGCTGAAACACCAGTACTTTGGCCACCTCATCAAAGAGTTGACTCATTGGAAAAGACTCTGATGCTGGGAGGGATTGGGGGCAGGAGAAGGGGACGACAGAGGATGAGATGGCTGGATGGCATCACTGACTCGATGGATGTGAGTCTGAGTGAACTCCGGGAGTTGGTGATGGACAGGGAGGCCTGGCGTGCTGCGATTCATGGGGTCGCGAAGAGTTGGACACGACTGAGCGATTGAACTGAACTGAACTGAACCCTTTATTAAGTACTTATAAAAAGCTAGGCAGTGTGTTATGTGATTTTCATACATCATGTACCTAACCCTAACAATCTAACAAGAGTATTATTATCACCATTCCATACTGAGAGAACTGAGACTTGGAAGGAAATAGTGACTCACCCAAGATCAAGAAGACAAGAAGTGATGTGAACCTAGGTTTAACTCCAAAGTCTGTGCTCTATATAATAGCTAATTTCCCAAGATGGCTCCCCAATGAACACCTCTTCATGCCCTCATGTGGTCCCCCTTCCACTAAGCTGACTCTGTGAAGCCAACAGGACATTAGTGATGCTTGAAAGCCAAGTCATAAAAAGCTTTGTGCCATCGACCTGAGTCTTTTGGAATTGTTAACTCTGGGGAAGGCAGCCACTATGTAAGAAATCTCGAACTGCCATGCTGAATGGAAGCCCCATTGAGCCACAGGGTTATAGATGTCTGAGCAGCCCCCAGAAGTTCCAGATACCCTGGCTGAAGTGCCACACATGTCAGTGAGTATGTCTTCATGGATGACCCCAGCCCCAGGTGTCCTGCACCTCCGTTCTTGGATGTCTCCGGCCCCAGGTGTCCTGCACCTCCATTCTTGGATGACTCCAGCCCTAGGCATCATGCATCTCCATGGGAATCCCCTTTCCCCAGGGAGAACTATCTAACTGAGCCTAGCCAATCCTCAAAGTCACAGACACAATAATGGATTGTTTTAAACTACTAAATTTGGGGATGGTCTGTTATGCAGAAGATAACAAAAAATACATTCTAAGCAAACAATACAAATAAAGCTGTATATTTATTTGCTGTTTTATTCTTTTTCCTTTTCTGGTAAGCTTGCTCATTAACATTATAACTCGTTGGGTATACTGCATCAGTTGGGGCAACAGGCTTTATGACACACCCAGAATGTGCTGCTATGCAATAATCCTGCACAATTAAAACTATCATCTTAATAAAGATGTCCTGGACAACTGAAGACCTTGGAGCATATGCCAATTCCCCAATTACTACATTTATAGATAACAAAAAATAGATACTGAGCAAAGAAACATCTTCCGAGTTCTGAGTTCAGAAGTCACTAGCATACTTCTTGTGATTTTCCCATTCTACCAAATCAAACTCAGTGTGAATCTTAGAAGTCAACTATAGAAACTAGCAGGAAAAAGTTTTATCCTATATGCAACCAACCAACAGTCCCCTGCAATAGTTCAGAATCAAATACTGTTTGCAGTTGGTTACACTTGGCCTCACTGAGATGAACCATGTGTAAACTGTTTACAGTGTGAATTCAAGCATCGTACTACTGTCAACACCGCAAAAGCCCTTTAAGATTTCATTCCATTTAAGTATTTATTTAAGATTTTATTGGGAACTCCCTGACAGTCCAATGGCTAGGATTTGGAACTTTCACTGCTCTGGCCTGGGTTCAATCCTTCATCAGGGAACTAAGATCCCGCAAGCCATGCTGTGAAGCCAAAAAAAAATATTTTCACTGTATTTGATAATTTAATTGCTATCCTTACCTGGATATCTACCATGCTGTTTATGAAATCTATCAACAGCCCGTAACATTAAGTATAATACTATCTCGTTATCTGGATTGTCCATGCTGGAAACTGAAAGGAAAAACATTTCAGTATAATTTGGGTAATTCATGATTTAAAAACAAGGAAAAACTGAATTTACTATATACTCAAGTTTCAGAATACAAGGTAATTCTATCACAAAATTTAAATATTTTGTAATGATAAAATAGAAAATGATACATAATAGTAAAATAAAGGGAAATATATTATTAAAATAAAACCCAGTGGTATTATGGATAGTTAGTTATGGCCACATAATCTCTAATAAAGTAGTAAAATGCTAAATTTAGCTCTTCTACATACAACACAACTTACTCAGTGACCTAAATATGATTATATATATGTACATTAAGTTTTATAGGTTTTGCTGGTGGCTCAGATGATAAAGAATCCACCTGCAATGTGGGAGACGTTGGTTCAATCCCTGGGTTGGGAAGACCCCTTGGAGGAGGGTGTGGTAACACACTCCAGTATTTTGCCCCATGGCAGAGGATCTGGTGGTCTATAGTCCATGGGGTCGCAAAGAATCAGACACGACTGAGTGACTAAGCACCACACAGCACATTGAGTTTTATATTTTGAAATTACGACCACTTGGACAGGCTGACAGAGTAAAATTTAGAGTATAAATATTTATATTATCCTTTATATTATCACCATACACTCTATTATACATACTGTCATACAATATGTATAAAATATCATATCCTTAAAATTAATAACCTAGCATCAAAAGGTTATTACTCACTAATTTCATCCTTGTTAATTGTATCCAAGCTGTATTCTTCAGCTAAGGATCGACATCTCACCACTCGAAGAAATGCTGAATTACTGCCTGAACACAGGAAAGGCATGATGGAAGTAAATGGTTAAGATACACTAATATCCTGATTAAGAACAGAAAATTTTGTGTATCCTCTTTACAGACATAGAAATATGAAGAAGTGGCTCTAATGGTTAGCAGAAATGGCACTACAACACAAGCCATCTTAAATTCATGTTCTTGGCATTACATTCAGTTCAGCACTGAGTACGTGGGTGACGGCACCTGTCTGAGCCTCAGTTTTCATTTGTAAAACAGAAATAATATTTTTTAACTTTGAGTTGTTCTGTGGATCAGAATTCCAACTGTATGAAGTATATACCTAGCCGAAAGCCTGACAAGGCTCAATGAATAGTAATTTTTATTATTATTCTGGATAAGCAGTCCTGAAGGAGAGTGGTATATATAGTGTGCTCTGGGTATAAGTTAAGGCTTTAAAAACAAAAAACTTTGTATTATGAGAATTTTCAAATGCATTCCAGTAGAGAGACCAAAATACTACCCAAATACCTTCAAATACTCTCAAATACCCAATATCCAGCTTTTAATCTGGTATCATATAATGTAGTAGAACAAACACTAATGCATAAACAAGGTGCAAGATTAGTGGTGGAACAAAACATTAAATCTAAGCCTAAACAAACATTGCTGAAGAATCTTAAAATGGATAATTTGGATACATATATTTTAAGAATGGGTAACATACAAAACATGCTTTTCCAGAAACGAGAGGTCATAGCTACGGGGAAAAACTCTCAGGTGGCATATGAAACAGACTTTATTATTCTTAAATTAACTCTTAAATACTCTGGGCCTACTAAAGAGTTATCAAAGAGACCCCAGGAGCCTAGCCACTCTGAAACTAAATGGCAAAATTCCTAATTCTAACAGTCTGATCAAATACTGATCAAAATTAGTATTTAAACCAATCTTGTCAATGTACATGTGACTCAAGACTTCATACCCAAACTCTTTAGATAAGACTTTTCCAAGTTATTTAAAATTAATAAGCCAAAAACAATTCTGCACTACTGATAATTTTCAAGGTATCAATACAGATATGACCTATCTCTGATCAGTCTTAGAATACTCTCTCCTTTCATTATGAGAGAGAGAAAAAAACCTTACCCAATAATTACCTATATTGATACCACTGAGACCATGGAAAAATGTTAATTTCAACCATTTAAAGTTGCTGGGAACATTTCCCATGTCACATTTTTTATCAAACAAAATAACGAAATTTAAGTCAAGGTGACTTACAGAGTAATTTTAATTCTTTCTCTGAAATGGACTCTGGTGCCTGTAAAGAGATAAATGCAGATTTTGCTCCAGTGTAAAAGAAGATCAACAGAGGGTGCAGCACAAAGCCAGTCACTATGACCGGCCTTCTCATTAGGCAGGCAAGTGAAAGACCCTCTGCAGAAGGTCTGAGCCAGTGCCACACCCTCTCTCTGAGCCCTTCCTGGCTGGGTTTATGCAATGCAATCCGGCCCATGTGGAGCTGTACTGTCTATCAAAGGCACTGTGCCCAGCAGCTTACCTGGCCTATAGACTGAAGCAATTTGGCAACATGATTACCCACAGCAGCAGCATCTTTCTTTGCTTTTTCACGGTAACTGGAAAAGAACAACAAAAAGCTACTATTAAAAAAAAAAAAGCTACTATTAACAAATATTTAAACTGCCAGATTTAAATATCACCATGAAGCAAACAAAAAAATGTCTTTTCCTTTCATGAAAAAAATACTGATCTGGCAATGTATGAAATGTGAAAATGCCATGGAAATGCCACCAGTAGCACCTGTTAGTGGCTGGTGATGGACTCTGGGACTTCACCTAATACCTAGTATCTCTGAGTAATTAACAGCACCTAACTTAAAACCTGCCCTCCTGGAGAAGTCCATGATCCATGCTTCTCTGATAGAGGACCTAACAAAATATGCTACAAAAGAACATGCTTAAAAAAAAATAATAAAAAAATTTAAAAAAGAACATGCTTAAGCTCCCTCGTGGCTCAGATGATAAAGAGTCTGCCTGCAATGCGGGAGACCCGGGTTCAATCCCTGGGTTGGGAAAATACCCTGGAGAAGGAAATGGCAATCCACTCAGTATTCTTGCCTGGAGAATTCCTGGCAGGCTACAGTCCATGCAGTTGCAAAGAGTCAGACATGACTGAGCGACTTCACTTTTTCAATCTCCTTGGTCAAGTCCAAGGAAAGTTAAACCCTTTAAAACTGACCATCTAACAAATCCATGTAAAACTTGAGATGGTCACCCTCTAGAGATAATCAGTGTTAAGCTGATCACCTCTGATATGAGGTCATACTTCTTTCTCTCAACTGACTTTTCCCAAGTTTTAAGTAGTTGAACTTTTAGGCTAGGGCAACAAAGATTTGTTAAGAGAATGACTGAGATGAAGAGTACAATCTGTCTATGGAATAAAGACCTTCTCTGTGTGACATTATCTGGCCCTTGAAGAAGCCAGGCCAGTGGCCCTGCATTTATCCTCAGCATACCCAAAGATACACAAGGGTAATATCTATTGAGACCCATCCTTATGACAGTGGATAGCACATGTCTGTCTACAGTCATGAACTCTTTAAACTATGAAACATTAATGACAAAAAAGTTATCAAAAACTAGAGTCTTGAAAGCTTTAAATTACAGATAAAAGAGGACAGAGCCATGGTTATGAGTACAGATCTGGGTTTCATGAATTCAAATCCTGGTTTTACCATTTACCAGTTGTCCTGCCCTGAATAAATTACCTCTTCTATGCCTTAGTTTCCTCACCTGTAAAACTGGGACAATAACAGTATCTCTCTCATAGGATTTTTGTGAATATTAAATTAGTTAATACATAGACCAGTTCATTGCACAGAATTAAGTGTTCAAATGTTGGGTTTATCTTGAAATATGAAAGAAAAAGTCTGACGCCCAGAAACTAAGTGGGAACTCTCTATACTTTCTGCCCAATTTTGCTGTGAACCTAAAATTATTCTTAAAAATAAAATAAATTTTATTTTAAAATAAATCTGCCCTGTAAGTTTTTTAGCTTATTTTTAAAGCAATGAGATTATAACAAACTTTCATTTGATTTCTGATTTCTGGTAGACTGATAAAACATGTTCCTCTCTAATAGATTGATTTTTCTCTTACATAGCTTAAAGACAGGTGACTTACACATTTTGAAGTTTTATATATTTGCCTGAATCTGCAATCATATCAGGAATTGTGCCTCGAACAGGTAGATTTCCTTGACCCTCTTTGGCCACAAATTCCTTTAAGGCACGAGCTAAAATCCAAAATGTCGGAGTCTAAAACAAAGAAAAAAAAAATTAATGTTAAGTGACATTTCAATTTGACCTGAAGGTTAAGGGTTGCTAATTTTACTTTTTTGTTGTTACCTGTTTGGTGATATTTATGCAGCGATCATCATTAAATATATCTTCAATACTGCTTGGGATCTAATAAAGGAACACAAAAACATTAACCTATACTAAGAATTTGCCCACCTTTATTTTCACTGTAATCTTCCAAATAAGTTCAAATACAAACTTCTGATTTGTTTGGACTTTTATTCAGAAGTATCACCAAATGGAGATTTGTTGGGGAAAGAGAGAACGGAAGAAAATCCCCTCCTGCCCACTCCTGTTAGCATTTAAAGACCGACCTATTTTCTTACATCATATATGGAGTAAAGAAGGAGCCTAAGTAAATCTTTTTATAGTTATATTTGAAACGAAGAAAACAGACAAGCTAGATTTGTAATCCTTCATGTTTTTTCAGCTTATAAATAATCTGAAACCCATATACCCTATCTAGTGATGGTAGAAGAAGACAAGCACTCTGAAAAGAGCAAGATAGTTAAATTAAGAACTTCTAATGCAAGCAAGAACATCATATGTTATAAAAACTATAAAAATTGTAGGCTTTGGTTCTACTGTTATGTGGAAAAAAGAAATTTCTTACTGGTAACTCTCTGCTTCCACTCCCCTCTAGAGTCTTTTATCCTCAAAAGAGCCAGAATAACTTTTTTAGAAATATAAATCAGGTCACTTCATTCCTCTGCTCAAAACACTTCAGCGGCCTTCATTGCCTTTATGATGGGGCCCTTTCTGCCTCTCCAAACTTAAACTCCTCCCACCACTTTCCCCCTTGTTCACTTCATTCCAATCACAGTGGCTTTCATACCCATCCTTGAACAAATGCCAGGTGTCATCCCACTTCTGGGCCTTTGTACTTGTACTTCCTCAGCCTGAAGAGCTCTTCTTCCAGACCTCTGCATGTCACACTTCACTTAGGCTTCTGCTTCAACACATCTCCTTCAAAGTCTCCCTGGTCCCTCCCGATCCCAGACCTCCTCCTTCCCCTCATGCTCTACTCCTTTGTTCTGCTCTAATTTTGTTCACAGCACCTAGTACATTTGTCTGTTTGCTTAGCTCACTGTCCCCCAACCACAGAACCTTGTTTTTTTTCAATTGGGGTAAATTATACATTCAGTGAAATGCACAAATCTTAAATGACAATTTGATGCTTTCTTGTAACTATACATATACTTTTAACCATCACTCCAATTGAGACATTAGAAAATTTTTATCACCCCAGAAAACTGTGTGATTCACACAGCAAATATTTTTAATCACTCAGCAACACAACCTCACTGTCTCCAGAAAGTTTGTAATGACACCTTAAGTGCTTTCCTAACTTGAAAGGTAGCGTTTTTTGCTATTTTAAACTATAAGAAAATTCTAACTACCAATTTTGTTATTCCAAAGTTCCCCCAAAATTTCACTGGTCAGACTTCAACAATAAAGTCCTCCAAGTAATCTTTAGGGTATATGATGTCATTAAGAACATCTTCCAATGTATTCAAATAATTACTGTTAAAAGCAAATGCAAAAAAATAAAAGCAAATGCAGAGTTAAGATTTAACTTTTCAGGCAACACTATTTGGACCAGCAAAATAACACCTTCATTATATAATTCCTACCCCTAAACCCTTACTACTCACAAATCATGTACTTCAAACAATTAATTTATGTAAATCACTGCATAAATATTATATGCTGAAGCACTGACATCCATTTTAACATGGACAATACAGAACCTAATAAAAGAAGATTAAAGCTGTATTATAAAATTAATTTCTAACCAACTATACAATTTAAGAAATATTAAATTAAAACTAAAATCAACTATTTCACCTATGAGGACTTTAGAAAACACCTTTCACTGGTGAATACTTCAGTAGCTCTTAATACCTGAGTTGTATTTAGTGCTGTATTCACATTTTTAATAGCTTCTTCAAAATTCTCTTCATCTTCTGGAGTCCCATTTTCATTCTTTAAAATTCCTATTAAAATAGAAACTAATTAGCAAAGAACAGCCCTTTTCTTTTCATTCCTTCTCTTTCCCCAACATTAAGGAAATAACCTTGTCAGATTCAGAAGGGAGGATTGGATACTGAACCTTAAGAAGAAATACAGCTTATTATTATTCATTCTTAAAATTACACAAGGAATGGTTCCTTAACCTCCCCTGAGGAAAATAAAATACAAGCTCATGATGGCATCATCCAACAAAAGTGCTGACAGAAATCCAATAACATTAGCTTCAAGCAATCTTTAAACTTTATATGAGGTTTAATCAAATCCCAGATTACCTTGTCTAATCAAATCTCTGAAGTCTTCTTTTTCTTTATATGTTTTAGGTATTCGTCCATTGGTCTAAATTGGGTTAAATAAATTTAAATATAGTTGCAAAAACTCAAGATATGGAAATTAAAAGTCCAGTTTCCTCCCAATTTCCCCATCCACATGAGATTGCATCAGCAAATCGATACCTCAGTGAAACCAGCTGACTTGATAGAAAACAAAAAGTGTGGGTCATTTCTCTACATTCACTCCTCACTGCCAGTTTCAGAATGACATTTGTTCAAATTTCATTTTGTTAATAAAAATGTCAGTATCAAAAGAGAAAATGCTAGATTCAAACTGAAAAACACCCACTTTTCCTATAATCCCATAAGGAAAAAATATCAGTCTCCCATCCCCTCCAATGAAATTCTTTATAATAAACTGAAAAAATACAGTCACATATGGAATGTCCTTTCTCAAGAAAGAAAATACTGGGACTTCCCTGCTGGTCTAGTGGTTAAGAATCCGCCTTCCAATGCAGGGGACGTGGGTTCGATCCCTGGTCAGGGAACTAAGATTCCACATGACATGGGACAACTAAGCCCACGCCACAACTAGAGAAGCCTGTGCACAAGCAACAAGAAGATCTGTGTGCCAACAAAGATCCCACATGCCACAACTAAGACCCAACATGGTCAAATAAATAAATAAATCTTAGGGAAAAAAAAGAAAGAAAGGACATACTTCACTATACCACTGTGCTAAGTATTTAGCTACGATCACAATCCATGGAGTGTGGCTATGGTCCTAAAAATAAAACAATCAAAGAAAATATCAGTATTAGTTAAGATTTATTTTTCACTACACCGTATCATTTTCAACAAATTCAACAATATTTTATTCAATTATTCCACCATGTTTGCATCTCTCAGTATATGTGGAATAATGAATGGAGGAAAAATGAGCTGGGTTAATAAAAATTGCTTAACAAAGCTTTTCGAAGCAGTGTCCAATTTAATCCTAGTAAGGCAGGTATATACTACGACTGTTCCTTTTAACATTCAGAAAACAGTCTCAGAGACTGCCACTCAGAAATAAAGCTCAAGTAGAGCTTCCCTGATAGCTCAGTTGGTAAAGAATTCGCCTGCAATGCAGGAGACCCTGGTTCGACTCCTGGGTTGGGAAGATCCCCTGGAGAAGGGGTAGGCTATCCACTCCAGTATTCTGGCCTAGAGAATTCCATGGACTGTATAGTCCACGGGGTCGCAAAGAGTCAAGACACGACTGAGCGACTTTCACCTTCACATCTTGATTTCAGACATCAAGCCTAGACTAAGGACAAGGGATCTTTTCTGTGTTTGCTGATGAACCAAATACCTGCACTTTAATTAACCTGTAGGTAGGAAAATACATATATATGTCTTAAATTACATGGCCTGTTATAAATATCATTATTTCTATAATGAAATATGCAGTTGCCTTGGTAATTCTCAAACTCTAAAAATAAGTTTCAACAGGAGTCAATTTCAACAAACACCCACCCCACATTCAAACTATTTTAAAAAGTACATCTCTTTGTTTAGGAGAAAAGAACCATGAAGAGGGCTTCTGGTACATGTCAGTGTCCAATCCCGTGGTTAGGGCTCCCTGCTTCCACTGCAGGGGCACAGATTCAATCCTTGGCCAGAGAACTAAGATCCTACGGGCTGCATGGCAGGCAAATACACACACACACACACACACACACACACACACAAAGTCCAATTTCTCAACCTGAGTGTTGATTACACAGATATGATCAGTTAGTGTACTTTTCTTCAATAAAAAAGTTTTTAAATTTGGGGGAAAGATAGATTTATTTAAAATAAATTAGGTACAATGTTGTTACTGTGTGACCTGTGTGACCTGGATGAGGTTTATATTTTCTTTGTAATTCAAAAACCTTAGGTTAAAAAAAAAAGTTTTCAGTATACTTATAAATGAAAAGTGACACACATCACCAACCTTTTTTTCCATATGATCCAAATCATAAGACTGAAAATGTTCTCTCAGTTCAGGAAATGGCTTATCCAGTCGTAGATCTTCTAAGGCATTATCTGGATGAGATTCTATTACTGTGAACCAAATAATCCCCAAAGATAAACTTATTTCCTTAGCAATATTGCTGGCAACATATATATCACAGGAACTTAGGAAATCTGTAATTTTTAAATGGACACAGGGCCTACAGCTTTTTCTCATTGTTTTGTTCATTACTGAGTTAAATTTACATATAAACTTATATTTTACTAAATGCACAAATCATAAGCGGACTACAGTATTAATAAAAATAAAACAAAGATTCCTTTAGCGCAGAATTTTCTTGTTATTATAATCGGAAAAGATGAAAATGTGTTCAGATAGCACCCAAAAACCTACCCTTCCTCCTCCTATGGTTTTCAACAGACAGCATCACCATCTACCTATACCTCTTCCTTAGGAATGTGATGGTCTTCCTTGACTTCAAGCTTCCATGGCCCAGTTATCAGTCATTCCCCACATCCTAATGTCACTTCGTACACAGCCCTCCATAGAGTAGAGTACAGGGAAGTGTGTAATTTCAGTGAGTGTTTAGAGGGAGGCTCAGTTCTGTCACTTGTTAGCTGTGTGACCTTAGGCAAATAACTTAATCTCTCTATGCCTCAGCATCCTTATCTATAAAAAGCAGATACAATAGTATCGACTTTATAAGGATCTGGAAAAGAGTAAATGAAATAACCCACATAAAGGCCAGCATACAGCTAGCAAGCTTAACCTTCATTATCATCTCTCCCCTCTTCCCTATCCTTATAACATCTGCCCTCAGTCAAGGACGCTCTCTCTATCTTTGTCTCTCTCTCTTTCTCAGACCTAGACCACTGAAAATCTAAAAGCAATCCTTGCCTCCAACCTTTGTCCCTCCAAATCCATTCATTCTCCACCGGGCTTCAGAGTGACCCATTTAAAACAAAATGTTTACCTTATCACTCTTTTCACAACTCTTAAATGACCCTGCCCCACTGCCAAAAGCTTATCCCCAAAAGCCACTCCCCAGCTTCCCAAGCAGACATCACTCTTCAGTGATACTATCACTGCACTAACAGACGACCTGGCTCACAGCAATGTATGAGTCCTGAGTGAAAATCTTATGATGATTTAAGATCAAAATTGTTTAAGTAAGGAACCTGAGTTGATGCAAGCCTGCCTTTGAATGACTTTAGTCTCCTACTAACACAGTTTGCTTGGAACAGTAGTTAGTCAAATGCCTTGATTGTTGTGTGGAATTACACCTGAACTGGGGGAGCCTGAGGCCTATATAAGAATAGAATAGAAAACTGGTGGGGAAAAGGTAGTGTAACCTCTCTGTATCAATGTGACCCACATACCTTGGCTCTTGCCTGTGCCAGCCATATATGCCCTATGTAGGTTAAGAGGCAAAAAAAGCTAGGTACTTGCAGAGCTGCCAGGCCTCCTAATAACATGAAAAAGCTGTACCTATTTTATCTCCTGCTTTGTATCCTTCTATAATGCTTAGTAAAGGAAACAGGAAGAGTAAAGCCTTTCTGATTCTGATTAGCACTTTGAACCTGTAACCAGAGTTGTGCTGCTATAAATTAACTTTGTGATTTCAAACTGACTTTCTAAATTATCAAGTTCCTAAAATTATAGCTAAAACAACCAACAGGAAGCCCCATATGTGCAACAATTTTACCTGGATGTTCTTTTATAATGATCCTCATATAACCAACTAGTCCATATGTCCTACAGATCAAAAGAGGGATTTGGGAATTCCAGAGGACATCTGCTAAACGTAGTAATGTACTGTAAAAGAAGGCATAATAGACAAGAACATAAGCAAATGGATAGATGCCCAACATGAAAATGCCTTAAAATGAAGCAACTTCCTCACTAAATAATAAATGCAAAGACATAACTTTTGCATTCATATAAACAGCATATTTACATAAAGATAGGCTGAAAAGCAAGCAAGTCCACAAGGCAGCAGTTTCAAAGTAAGTATATCTTTTGGACTAGAGAGATATGAAAGCCTTGTCTTTCGTATTAGGGAGAATGTTACTAAAAAACAGTTCTATAATAAAGAAGAAGATATTTATAAAACCTATTTATCTACCCCCAAGCACTCCCTATAATTGTTTTTTTCCCCCACTAAAAAAATAACCAATGTTCAATTTAACTGTTCTAAGTTTCACATCTCAGTGTTTTTCTCTTCCCTATGTTTTTAATGCTGGAGATTTTAATTAGACCACTTCTAATTAAAGGTTTCTATGGAATTGAAGAATTTAAAAACCACAGACTCTGCAGAGAAAACAAAACTATGCAAATCTAATAAGACGTTAAAATAAAAACAAATTAACTTAAAAAATTTACCTTTCAGAAAGCTGAGTTGCAACCACAATGGTAAACCTACAGAAAAATGAAGGATCATTGTCTAGAAGGTTTTCTGGACTCTAAATAGGACACGGGAAAGAAAATCCAACAATTTCACAATTATATTAAACATGACAGAAATGGTTAAGCTTTTTTAGAACAAGTGAGGCAAATGCTAGACTCCAATGTTAAAATAATTCAACTTTTAACATAAAAATACAAAGATTAAAATTCTAAATACCTAGGGCTCTGAATTACTAAAAAATTATATTTCTGTACAGAAATAATAACATATATACCTCTTCCACAAAACTCCCAGAGACATCGTTATTTAATTCTTGTAAGAATTCCATGGCAGCTTGAGCTCGGTTCTTTAAAAAACAAAGCATTTGACTTCAATTAGAAAAAAATTTGGTTAAAATGTAACCCCCTAATTTACAGATCAGGCAAACAGACTGTAAAACAACCCAAATTCCATGCATAGATATGAAAAGTCTGCCTTTCATAGTGTTTAAAAACTGAGACTAAACCATAATATTATTTAAAACAGAGCTAAACCATCATAATTCAGAATTCTTACATGACTACATAATTTGCACTCTACTTTTCTGATTAGGCAAATGACCAGAAAACTCTGGGTAGCAGGCAGGGATATTCTAAGTCATGTTTGGACTTATGCTAACCTTCCACATTTACAATCCTGTATAAGAGAGATCAGTCTTTAAGGAAACTACATACACAATACTATATAATACATTACGTAGTACACAATACTACACTAAGTTGACCAATATGGTTCTGTAAGATTTTTAATATGAAATACAAAAATAAGACACATTCTGACTAACTCTTGGTAAAAAATCTTAACCCAAATACCCCAACTTCTGACCATTAACATTACTTAGTATTTAGCTTTAATACAGGATACAGTATAAAACTTCTAAGTTCTTAAATTACCAAGCACATAAATCTTTATAAGATCAGAAAGAAATGAACTAATTTTTTTCTCAGAGAAATAAGAAGATCTTTTTAAAAAACAGGTTATAATGATTTTAATACAATTTAACAGTTAACCTCTTTCAAAGTAAAGCTTTTCAAGCAATCAAGACATAGTGACATCACTAGGTGTTCAAATACAACTATATTCTATTACAAACTGATTTTTTACCTTGCCAATACTGCTTCTCTGAAGGAAAAAACTAAAATAGAATGAAAAAAAATTTTAATGGTTTCTTTGACTATAAAGGGAAGGTTATGTGTAATACCTGGTGCACTTCATTCATAGTTTAAAACAAAGTATATTTTAATTTTAGAGTGTAATAGACTTCCTAGAGGAAGAAAGCTGAGTGAAAACTTATAACAACATTCTTTATCTTGGGCTTCCCAGGTGGCTCAATGAGTAAAGAATATGCCTGCAGGGCAGGAGACTCAGGAGACAAGGGTTCAATCCCTGGGTTGCAAGACAGGCTAATAAATCAATGTTTCCCAAAGTGTTTGCCCTGGAGGAAAGGGTTCCCTGGCTTTCAAAAGTTTGGGAAACACCATGCATTATATCCTCTCTTGGAAATTAACAGCATATATAATACACAATATTAAAATCTTATACTAAGGAAATACTTTACAATTCGACCACGGAATCCATATGCCCATTTAACAGCTATAAACGTTCCCTAGAACCAAAGCTCCACAGACCCACCCTTGGGAAATGCTAGACTGCTCTTGCAGATAACTATAACAGATTTACTCAGGCTTTCTCCCACACATACCCTTATCATGTCCGGAGGCCCATATCTGAGTCTGCTTCTCAGAGTCAGGGTACTCTACCCAAAGAAAGGATAACCAAGCCCAATATGAACCAAAATCTGATTTCCCTTGTATTTACTCATTGTTGTTGATTTTTGACAAATATGAGAGAACCCAGACTCTAAGCTCCTGAAAAGGGAAGCTTGAAATCCAAATTCGGGAATGCCCTGACAGTCTATATATGATCATCTTTAAAGAATGATATACAGGCCAACTTTAAAATGGCATTTTTATAGAGACAATGTAGTGTAGGAAGAGAGATACCTGGACCAAGCTTAGAAGACACCACAAATAAAAGGCAGTTTTTATTATTCTTATAATCCCAAAATATAATTATTGTTAATTACATACTAATACCTAGGAATCAATGCAAGGACTTAGGAAGGATACAGATTTCACAAATTAAGGAATAATGACTACTCTTTGCATTAATAACAACAATAAAGACAGTAATGATGGCTGTCTTTTACTAACAGCCTATTTGCCAGACAGCTTGCTAGCACTTTACCTATATTAACTCACTCCATCCTTGCCGTAATCCTAAACACAGCGTAATCCTAAACACAGCGTTGACTTGACTTTCCACCTGAGTCAAGTCACCCTGACTGAGAGGTGAAGCTGGGGTTTAGGCCTTGCTTTCGCATGACAATGCACTGCCTTCTCTAAAGAATGTATTTGAAAAGAATAGAACATACTTATTTCCAGCATCTTCTCCGCTGACCTGATTTCCATCAATAATTGTAAATGAACCAATGCCTGGGAAACAAAACAGAGTCCATCAAGAACATATGTTTCTGGTTAAAAACCTTAAAGAAGTAAATTTACAACCACAAAACTATCATACCTGGTAGCACCAAATTTTTAAGGATTTCAGTTCCTGTGGCTGTTGCGTTTATTAGGCAAACATGAGCAGATTCTAGAGCCTCCTGGCCGTGATCACCCCACAACCTACAAAAGAAGACACAAATTTAACATTTTAAAAACTTCCATGAAAATACAACTTTATTTGAATGGTGATCATTAAAGTGTTCTTGCATCGAATAACTGATGTGAGCCGCATGGCACACACGTGAGACAGGATCAGCAGGAGGTGTTATGGGAATCACACAGCTGAGTAACCTGAACTTAAGCCTGTCGTGGTTAAAGGGGGGGGTCAAATTAGAATTGGACACTTGGTCTTTCAGCTCTTAGTTCATTACTCTTTTCAAGTCAGATAACTTACAGAACAGAAAGTCTTTATATTCATTAACATTAGAGAAGTACCTTAGATTTAAAACCTATTATTCTCTATTATTATTAAAACCTATTATTCTCAGAAGGCTGAGTGCCGAAGAATTGATGCTTTTGAACTGCGGTGTTGGAGAAGACTCTTGAGTGTCCCTTGGACTGCAAGGAGATCCAACCAGTCCATCCTAAAGAAAATCAGTCCTGAACATTCATTGGAAGGGCTAATGCTGAAGCTGAAGCTCCAATACTTTGGCCACCTGTAAAGAGCCAACTCATTAGAAAAGACCCTGATGCTGGGAAAGATTGAAGGCAGGAGAAGGGAACGACAGAGAATGAAATGGTTGGATGGCATCACCGACTCAATGGACATGAGTTTGAGCAAGCTCCAGGAGATGGTGAAGGACAGAGAAGCCTAGTGTGCTGCAGTCCATGGGGTCGCAAAGAGTCAGACACGACTCAGTGACTGAACAACAACAACATTCTCTATTTTGGGCTTCCCAGGTGGCTCAATTGGTAAAGAATATACCTGCAGGGCAGGAGACTCAGGAGACACGGGTTCGGTCCCTGGGTCGCAAAGATTCCTGTAAGAGTACATAGCAACCCACTCCAGTATTCTTGCCTGGAGAATCCCATGGACAGAGGAGCCTGGAGGGTTACAGTCCACAGGGTCACAAAGAGTCGGACACAACTGAAGCAACTGAAGCGACTGAGCACACATGCATCCTCTATTTTATTTCTCCTGAAGTTACAGGGATCCAGTATAATTTAAGATCTTGACATAATACTGATCCACCATGACATGTTCAAGAGTGAGAAAAGCTTTACCAAGAAAACTGAAGTACCATCTGAAAAGCCTTCACACTGACTTCTACAGGAGTGCTTTAAAATGTTATTCCCAATTCTAACAGCATGACTCGTAAATGCATACATTAACAAACAGAAAGATGTAATAAAGATTAGAAATGTGTTATAACCTGAAATACATGTTACATCTTGTCACACCAGCATATCATTAACGGGGCAAGATATGTGATCAAACAGGCATCATGACAGCTGAGCTAACATGGTTACCTTTGCCCAGAAAGTCTAATGTGTCTTTTCTTGTCAGTATAGGAAACACAGAGGAAGCCCAAATCATTAGAAAAATATCATAGCCTGGAGGACTGAGAGACTTTAAGCTGCTTCCAGTCCATTGTCTAAAGCATATCCTCTCCTATTATGCAGCCTGTACGTCCTCCAGAGTAAATCACAACTGTAACTGCCTCATCTGGCGTTTTATTTGCTGAACATCCATCTCTCCATTCCACTCTAAGTTCCATAAGGGCACAAACCACTCCCTACGTTCACCACTGAAACCCCAGTGCTTGATACAGTGCCTTGCCCAGGATAAATAATCATTGAATAGCTGTCAAATGCATGGAGGATGAGTCTAGAAGAACCAGACAGACTGGAAACCTCTGTTTTTTCCCTATGAAAGTAGGGCACACAGAAGACACTTGGCATATTCGGTTGATGGATACTTGGGTAGTTGGAGAAAGAGCCTAAGAGAATATTGGTGCATCTCTAGGTAATATAGTTCAAGAAATGGCCCAAACAAAAATCAATCCTCTCCATTCTCTTGGCTGGCTAAGGAAGGCAGGGCCTGCTGACTGCTAGCTGGTGGCACAATCTTGCTTGTATCTGCTTCCCTCTGACACTTCAAAATCAATAAACAGTTCTCACTGTTTGTTCCTTAAATGGACTGGATTCAGCAAAAACTCTCTTTTGTCACAGTTACTTAGTAATCTAAAATATTTTATCAGCTCTGTCATGTATGGTTACCTCTGCTTCAAAACACAAGGATCTCCATGAATTTACAAGAGAACACAAGTTGGTTACAAAGTCTCTACCATCTTGCTTCTTTCCCCAGAAACTTTCCTTTCCCTTTCCCCAGGGAGCAGACCTTATCAGCTTTGGAAAAGCCAGAAGGCTTGAGTTTACATCCTGGTTCAAACACATGGGATACTCAGGGCAGGTTATCAAACTTTTAAGAGTCAGTTTTTCCATCTATAAAGGAGACAGAATATCTGCCTTCAAGACTGCTCTCACAATTGAGTGCATAAAGCCCCTAACAACAGCACTAAGCCAGAGGTGCAAACGAGTTCCGGTCCTTAGGGACATACTGTAACTTCTGGCTAGTGGGTATTCAGAAAGGAGGGAGGCCATATGGTTGTGCTATTTCTGCTGCCTTTGGTGGTGGTTTAGTCTCTAAGTCATGTCCAACTCTTTTGTGACCCCAGAGACGACAGCCCGCCAGGATCCTCTGTCCGTGGGACTTCCCAGGCAAGAATACTGGAGTGGGTTGTCATTTCCTTCTCCAGGGGATCTTCCCAATGCAGGGATGAAACCCACATCTCCTGCATTGTAGAGGGTCTCCTGCATTGCAGGTGAATGTTTTACGGCTGAGCCACCATGGAAGCCCTTTAACCACACAGAAAATGCTCAATAAATAAGGAATGGGGAGTGTTAGGAGACAAGGCATGGGAGAGGAAGTAGTCAACGACTAGCCCGATGGCTTAGATCTACAGTCCATTAAGTAGATATCCATTAGTCCATTAGCCACATGTGGCTACTGGGCACTAGAAATAAGGCTAGTCCAATTTGAGATGCGCCAAAAGTGTAAAATGTTGGATTCTGAGGACAGAATGAAAAAATTATAAAATATCTCTAATAACTTTTTATACTGATTATGCGTTGAAATAGTAATATTTTGCACATACTGGGTTAAACAAAATAAACTGAAGTATTAAAATTATTTTCACCTGTTTGTCCTTTTTTAATGTGACTACAAATATAAATATTATGTTATATATACACATATATACATGTGTTATATATACACATAGCTGTAACTACGTATGTGGTTCACATGAGACTGGCATTATATTTCTACTGGACAGCGCCGGTTTAGAACAATACCTAACATTCGGTGCTGCCCTCGGCGGCCGAGATGGGGTAGTCCCGAGCCCCTCATTCTGCAAAGCCAGGAGCACAGCGAGGCGGAACCGGCAGCCGCCGCGGTGACGCTGGGGGCGGTGCACCTCGACCTGCACACCGCGTGGCGAGCGGGCAGGCGCGCCGCCCGGGGGAGGCGAGTGCCGGCCCTCGAGAAGCACCGGGGCCGCAGGCCGGAACCCTGAGCACGGGACGCACGGCCCGGCCCAGCCCGGCGGGAGGCCCGAGAGAGGCCCAACCCCGCAGCCCGCTCGTTTAGGCCCGGCCCGGACGCAGAGGAACCCGCTGGCCCGCCCGAATCGGTGAGCCCTGGCTCACCTCAGCTGCCGGTCGTACTTCTGCTCCTTAAGCAGCTTCCCCGGCTGCGCCATGGCCGCGCCCGCCCCACGGAGAACCGCCGGGCCACTACCGAAAACTGCCACCGCCTCCTCGAGCGCGCAGGCGCACTGAGCGCGCCTTTGCCGCTGCCTTCTCCTGCGCGCGGCCGGCAGGGGGCGCCTCCACTGCACTGCGCACGCGTCGCCTGTACACCCGGGAGTCTGCGGCCACAGCTCAGAAACGGGTCTGGTGACCAAGGGTAAGGTGGTCGCGCCTTACCCGTGCAGCAGTCCTTCTGGTCGACCAATCCATGACTTTGTACTCTCGGTAGTTGTGGGGAACCTGGGCTTTGGAATCAGGCAGATTTAGATTTTCACCACTCACTGGTTTAGAAATATGCTCTTTACCTCTCAAATCCTGTTTTTTCCCTCTGTATCATGGGGATAAATGAGCCTCCGTCACAGAGTTCTGTTAACCTTAAGTGAGATTTTGAACACACAGGACTCACAAAAAAATCCTATTGGAAGAAGAACTTTCATTATTATGTTATTATTCACCCATTTCTTCCATCCTCTCAAGCAAGAAGCCCACAGTGAGCGCCTGGTTGTGGTTGGAGTGTTTCCAACCACAAAGCTAGCTGCTCCTGGCTGCAGGTGCAAAGAAGAATAAGTCCGGGACTCGGTTCTTGGGAAGTTCACTGTTCCAAGAAGAGAGAGACAGTAAACGAGTACTCCCTAGACAATATGACCCTCCTTCACTGACCTAGAGCCAGACATCCTGGAATGTGAAGTCAAGTGGGCCTTAGAAAGCATCACTACGAACAAAGCTAGTGGAGGTGATGGAATTCCAGTTGAGCTATTTCAAATCCTGAAATATGATGCTGTGAAAGTGCTGCACTCAATATGCCAGCAAATTTGGAAAACTCAGCAGTGGCCACAGGACTGGAAAAGGTCAGTTTTCATTCCAATCCCAAAGAAAGGCAATGCCAAAGAATGCTCAAACTACCGCACAATTGCACTCATCTCACACGCTAGTAAAGTCATGCTCAAAATTCTCCAAGCCAGGCTTCAGCAATATGTGAACCGTGAACTTCCTAATGTTCAAGCTGGTTTTAGAAAAGGCAGAGGAACCAGAGATCAAATTGCCAACATCCGATGGATCATGGAAAAACCAAGAGAGTTCCAGAAAAACATCTATTTCTGCTTTATTGACTATGCCAAAGCCTTTGACTGTGTGGATCACAATAAACTGTGGAAAATTCTGAAAGAGATGGGAATACCAGACCACCTGATCTGCCTCTTGAGAAATTTGTATGCAGGTCAGGAAGCAACAGTTAAAACTGGTCATGGAACAACAGACTGGTTCCAAACAGGAAAAGGAGTTCGTCAAGGCTGTATATTGTCACCCTGTTTATTTAACTTATATGCAGAGTACATCATGAGAAACGCTGGACTGGAAGAAACACAAGCTGGAATCAAGATTGCCGGGAGAAATATCAATAACCTCAGATATGCAGATGACACCACCCTTATGGCAGAAAGTGAAGAGGAACTCAAAAGCCTCTTGATAAAAGTGAAAGTGGAGAGTGAAAAAGTTGGCTTAAAGCTCAACATTCAGAAAACGAAGATCATGGCATCCGGTCCCACCACTTCATGGGAAATAGATGGGGAAACAGTGGAAACATTGTCAGACTTTATTTTTCTGGGCTCCAAAATCACTACAGATGGTGACTGCAGCCATGAAATTAAAAGACGCTTACTCCTTGGAAGGAAAGTTATGATCAACTTAGATAGCATATTCAAAAGCAGAGACGTTACTTTCCTAACAAAGGTCTGTCTAGTCAAGCCTGTGGTTTTTCCTGTGGTCATGTATGGATGTGAGAGTTGGACTGTGAAGAAGGCTGAGTGCCAAAGAATTGATGCTTTTGAACTGTGGTGTTGGAAAAGACTCTTGAGAGTCCCTTGGACTGCAGGGAGATCCAACCAGTCCATTCTGAAGGAGATCAGCCCTGGGATTTCTTTGGAAGGAATGATGCTAAAGCTGAAACTCCAGTACTTTGGCCACCTCATGCGAAGAGTTGACTCATTGGAAAAGACTCTGATGCTGGGAGGGATTGGGGGCAGGAGGAGAAGGGGATGACAGAGGATGAGATGGCTGGATGGCATCACTGACTCGATGGATGTGAGTCTGAGTGAACTCCGAGAGTTGGTGATGGACAGGGAGGCCTTGCGTGCTGCAATTCATGGGGTCACAAAGAGTCAGACATGACTGAGCGACTGATCTGATCTGATCTGATAGGTAGAGGGAAGTTGAGGACCTGAGAGGTAAGCAGAGGAACTCCACTTACTTCCCCTCTTCCAGGAATGTTTCACATGATGTGGGCAAGATAGAATGTTTTAAGCAGAAAGAACAGCAGGTGTCATCCCTGGGAGGCAGATAAGGCATGACAGGCTGAGGCACTAAAGGAAGTTTGGTGTGATGTAGAGTTAGGTGAAGGGTAGGGAGTGGTCACTCAGGTGGTTCAGTGGTGAAGAATCCGCCAGCCAATGCAGGAGATCTGGATTCAACCCCTGGGTTGAGAAGATCCCTTGGAGAAGGAAATGGCAACCCATTCCAGTATCCTTGCCTGGGAAATACCATGGACAGAGGAGCCTGGCGGGGCTACAGACCACTGGGTCGCAGAAGAGTTGTACATGACTTAGCAATTAAACAACAATAAGGAGTGCTCAGAGGAAGTTTCAGAGGTGGTAGGAGCCAGGTTGTGAAGACTGAGCACATAAAATCAAGGAGGAATTTAAAGCTCTGCACTTCCTGAAAAGAACCATCCCTGTGGGGATGGCTGCCAAGGAACAGGGCTACTCCATGAGGAAGGTGGGGAGAGAGGGGTCTAGGGGGACATGAGGATTCCTTCCTATTTCACAGACACTACATGCATCTTCAGGTTAATGGTTACCTCAAATAAGGTGAAAGTGAGCACAGATCTCCACCCCAACCCACCCTGGGGTGGGAACTGAGTAAGGGGCATAGTTTGACAGTAACGATGCAGCAATGATGGATAAAATTCCCTCTGGGTGCTGTCACCAGGATCAGGTTGGGGAACGCCCTCTTGTGACTTCCCTGGCCCCTGCATAGCACCATGGAACACAACCGATGGGAAACGGAGGCAGGAGACTCTCCCAGCTTGTCATATGCTTTTTCTGTCACATGTCCTCCAATTGGACAGGTGAAATATAATAGATAATAAAATACACCCAGGGAATGTGGGAAGGTCAAAAGATGACAGGTGAGAGTTCAGTGCAATCATGGACTGCATGAATAGAAACATCCCCAAGTTTGGCGGAGGGGAGTCATACTGCCTATGAAGATATACATGATTTTGAAAAAGGTTTGTATTGGTGGCAACCTGTAAAAGAAGATACTTCAGTGTATTAATTTCCTGGAGTTGCTATAACAAAGTTCCACAAACTGGTACAAACTACAGAAATGCATTGCCTAACAGTTGTGAAAGCTGGAAGTTCAAAATTAAAGTGTGTGCAGTGCGTTCCCTCTGAACTTAAAGGGAAGAACCTAGCCTGGCCTTCCTAGCTTCTGGTGGTTGGCTAGTAATCCTTGGCTCACAGCCATATGTGGCACTTCAGTCTCCACCTGTATCATCATATGTTATTCTCTCCTCATATCTCTGTATTTCTTCTCTTCTAAGTCACATTGGATTAGGGCCCACCCTAAAAACTTTTTTGGAAAGATTTATTTATGGCTGCACTGGCTCTTTGTTGCTGCTTGCAAGCTTTCTCTAGTTGCATCTACTCTCTAGATAAGATGCATGAGCTTCTCATTGCAATGGTTTCTCTTGTTGTGGAGAACAGGCTCTAGGTGCACGGGCTTAGTTTTCCCTTGGAATGTGGCATCTTCCTGGTCCCGGGATTGAACCCATGTCCCCTGCAATGGCAGACAAATTCTTCACCACTGAGCCATCAGGGAAACCCATGACCTCATCTTAACTTGATTAAGTCTTCAAAAACCATGTCTCCAAATAAGATTACACTCAAAGGTCCTAGACATTAGAACTTTAACAGCTTTCGGCGGGGGATCTAATTCAAGCCAGCGTGTAAAGGTGCTGAGCTGGAGCCATGGAGGCTGACCCAATACAAGCCCCACCACCTGGGCACTCAGGGCTCCTCACAAGTTTTTCCTTTTGTAGAAGACAGGCAATCGAAGATATCAGATCAGGAAAGCATGGCTTTATTGATTAAGACCATTGGTTTTTTAAGGGTGATCCTGGACCAGCGGTATCAACATCACCTGGGAATTTGTTAGGAAGGCAAATTCTCAGGTCCTATTCCAGACCTGCTGAAACAGAAACTCTGGGGTGAGGCCTAAGAAACTTTTAATAAGACTCCTGGTGACTCTGATTTAGGCTCAAGTTTGAGAACCACTGACCTAGGCCAATCTCCCACTGAACAGGTGGGAGAACTGAGCCCTAAAACCCACACACCACCCCCATTTACTGTGACTCGTGAGCCAGGTGGACCCTTGACACACACCACCATTTTGTGCTCACTGTATTCACCGATGCAATAGATACTACTATTCACCCCATTTTATACCCAAGAGAGTAGAGGCTTGGAGAGGTGAGTAAAATTCCAAATTCTCACAGCTATTTAAAAGTGGCACAGGGATCAGAAACACACTACAGATCTGGCCAGACCCCAGTTCACGTCTATTGTGTTACCCATCCTGGTTGGTCTCAGCTGGAGGAGGCCAGATCCTTGAGCTGCCAGGAAGAGTGGGCCTAGCTCTGCCCTTGTTGTTCAGTCGCTCAGTCGTGTCCAGCTCTTTGCGACCCCATGGACTGCAGCACACCAGGCTTCCCTGTCCTTCACCATCTCCCTGAGTTTGCTCAAACTCATGTCTGTTGAGTCAGTGATGCCATCCAACCATCTCATCCTCTGTCGCCCCCTTCTCCTCTTGCCCTCAGTGTTTCCCAGCATCAGGGTCTGCCCTAGAAGAGCTTATAATCTGTGGGAAACCAGCCAGGAGGAATGAATCCCAATGTAGGACACACTCCCAGGGTGCTGTGTTGGGTCTTAGTTGACTCGTGCAAGCTCTTTCATTTTGTACACCGAATCTCTAGTTTGTGACGTGCAGGCTCACTGGTTGCATGCTCAGGCTTAGCTGCTCCATGGTTTGCAGGATCTTAGTTCCCCAGCCAGGGATCAAACCCATGTCCCCTCCATTGCAAGGTGGATTCTGAACCACTGGATCACCAGGGAAGTATGCCTTCTACATTTTAAAATGTCTTACCTGCAATGTGTTTATCACCTGATTTGGTTAATCCACTTTCTCAGGGAAATCGTCAGCCACCCACACAAAGATGTATACATAAGGCTGTCCACTGCAGTACGCTTACAATAGTGAAAAATGGAAAAATCCACATACTAGAGTATTGTGCAGTTATTGTCAAGTTCTCCAGGACTGGTGAAGCAGGGAAATGCTTACCATAGGGCATTAAGTGACAAATACCTGGTCACAAAACTCCACATATGGTTCTGATTGTTTTTTAAGCACTACTAATATATATTGTCTTTCCAGGTAGTGCTAGTGGCAAAGAACTTGCCTGCCAATGCAGGAGGCACAGGCAACATGGGTTCAACCCACTGGGTCAGGAAGATCCCCTGGAGGAGGAAATGGCAACCCATGCCAGTATTCTTGCCTGGAGAATCCCATGGACACAGGAGCCTGATGGGCTACAGTCCATAGGGTCTCAAAGAGTCAGATATGACTGAGTGACTGAGTGCAATACGTACTGAAAAAGCCTGGCAGGATGGTCACTTCAGTGTTCACAGTGGTGATTCTTGGGTGGTAATATGACCAGTGAATTTTCTTTACTATGCTTTTCTGATCCTCCCAAATTTTCTATAATAAATAGGTGCCACTACTGTAATTGGAAAATGAATATTTGGGGGTTTAAATTTCCCAAAAAAGCTAAGGAAAAGGGGAAAGAACAGAGGTCTGAGGAGTACATACTCTGTTCTAGGAGTCTTACAGATATGCTCACCCGACCATCCTATTAGCCCCCTTGACTCTCTGTTCCCATCTGACAGATCAGAAAACAGGCTGAGAGGTGAAGTAACTCGCCCCAGATCACACAGCTAGTGATGCTGGGAGCCAGGACCAGGTCTGTCTGAGTTCACAGCCCAGATTCATTCCACTTGTGAGTGCACACATACACATACTTGTTGTTGTTATTCAGTCACTCAGTCGTGTCTGACTCTTTGCGAGCCCATGGACTGCAGCACACCAGGCTTCCCTGTCCTTCACCATCTCCAGGAATTTGCTCAAACTCATGTCCACTGAGTCAGTGATGCCATTCCAACCATCTCATCCTCTGTCACCCCTTTCTCTTGCCTTCAATCTTTCCTAGTATCAGGGCCTTTTCCAATGAGTCAGCTCTTCGCATCAGGTGGCCAAAGTATTGGAGCTTCAGCTTCAGCATCAGTCCTTCCAATGAATATTTAGGTTGATTTCCTTTTGGATTGACTGGTTGGATCTCCTTGCTGTCCAAGGGACTCTCAAGAGTCTTCTCCAGCACCACAGTTGGGAGGCATCAGTTCTTCAGGGCTCAGCCTTTTTTATTGTCCAGCTCTCACATCTGTACATGACTACTGGAAAAACCATAGCTTTGACTATATGGACCTTTGGAGGCAAAGGAATGTCTCTGCTTTTTAATACACTAAGTTTGTCATTGCTTTTCTTCCAAGGAGTAAGCATCTTTTAATTTCATGGCTGCAGTCACCATCCACAGTGATTTTGGAGCCCAAGAAACTAAAGTCTCACTGTTTCCATTGTTTCTATATACTTGGAGTGGAAATTTTTTGGAAAAAAAAAAAAAAACCTGAGAAGCTATAATTTTCATCTTAGAGTCTCTAGGTCGCAGGGCTTCCAGTCTGGCCTGTTGGCCCTGGGCACAACACACAGTGAAGAGCAGGCATGATTCTGCCTGTTGGTGCAGCACTGGACAACTACTGTCTCAACTGAAACTCACAGGGATCCCATGAGTTTGGGTAGGGCAGGGATGATGCCCTAATCACCTCGTTACTGTAGAGCAAAGACACCTGTATCTTTGAGAGGGGAAGTGAGATCTGGTCAAGGTCAGGATGAATGAGGTGTGGCTGTACAATCCTCCCCCAGCCCTTCATCATAGCTCTCACATCCCTACACTTCCTCTCCCCCAGAAAGAGCAAAATCCAGGAGGCCACTGACACCAATGAGACCAAAGAATAAACTCCAGACCAGTGAAATCAATTCTTTTTTTTTTTTCGATTCCACTTTTCTTTAATTTTTTTTTTTTTTTTGGCTGAGTTGTATGGCATATGGGATCTTAGTTCCCTGACCAGGGATCGAACCCACGCCCCCTGCATTGGGAGTGCAGTCTTAACCACTAGACTGCCAGGGAAGTCCCCAGTTCCATTTTAAAGACAGCATGTAATTGAGACAGAATGTGCCTGAATGGGGGCACAGTCTTTCCCAAGTTGACCTGAGGAAACTGAGGCTTCACCTCAGACAGGCAGACTCCATCATCTCCTCTCACCTACCTGAGTTCCCAGCTCTCCAGCACCTAGAGAAAACTGCTAAAGACTGGATGCAGGAAGGAAAGAATTGGATCAACTTTTATTTGGTTGTTAAAGAGGCAATATTTTAATTCTTTCTGAAGGAGTGAGCAGTAAAGGGTGTCCCTCCCATTCCCATTCTGCACCCTCTCCCACCCTTCCAGGCTCCCAGACTCCACCCAGGAACAAACACTCTCCCTGGCTTCTCTTCAGTCACTGTGGAGGAAGTCTTACCTGTCTACACAAATGACAATCAAATTTCAAACCCACTTCCTCCCCCCTCCTGGTGATTTTAGACATGTTGAATAAGGGACTCAGCAGCCCCGGGTTTTTATCCTAGCTCTGCCACTCACTGTGCACCCCAACTTAAGTCCTCTGAGCCCTGCTTTCCTCATCTACAAAGTGGGGCTACTGTGAGAATGAAGCTCAATCCAATGCTATAAAAGTAATTCCATTTTTTTTTTTAGTACTATAAATATGGAAATGTCTGGGTCACAGTGAGGGGGAAGTAGGTCAATGAAGTAGACACATTTGGGCCCAACCCCAGGCCCTGAGAGTGTTGCAGCTCCCCCAGGAGAAAGGTGGCTGGCTCTTCTGGGAGATGAACAGAAGCAGTCTTGGGGGCTACCCTCTGCATGTCTGTTATGATCCTCTGCCCCCTGTCTTAGAATCAGATTTTTATTAAGGACGCTTTCCAGCTCCAGGGTCAAGGAGAGGTGTCTAGGCAGTGCTGGGAGGTCACTGACTGACCTTGGCCCAGCCAACCAGTTGTCACTTAATCTCCACAACTCTACTCGGGGACCTGAGGGGTTCAGGGCCTAAGAGAGGGAAACCAAGACAGCCACAGAGATATAGGGGAGCCTGGCAGACAAGATGGCAGATTCCCTCACAAGGTCAGCCAACAACACGGTGTGAAATAGTTTCCCTCTGGTAGAGGTCAGACCAGCGGAGATTTCACAAATGGTCCTTCAACTCTGGTTGGGTACAAATCCCTGGGTGGGATCATTTGTCTCTCCTTCCATCCACCCATCTGTTTGTCTTCCCAAAAGTGCCTGCTGAGGCCTAGCCAGAGACAAGCCCTATCCTTGGCATAAGGCCACATCCTCAGATGAATCAGATTGGGCCGGCTGGAGCCAGTGGGGGAAAGACAGAGGACATCCCAGGTGGAGGGCGCAGCAAGGACCAGGGCTTGTGGATGGGAAAATGTTGGGCCAAGGCAGATACTGAGATTGAGTGCAGGGTGGAGGCCCTGAGCTCCCAGCAGGTGTGCCGAAGGTCATGGGGAGGCAAGGAAAGGAGGGACAAACAGTGAGCTATAAAGAAATAGGCAGAGAGACCTGGACAGTGGAGGAAGAAAGGAAGAGAAGCAGAGGGTGGAGGTAGGGCCTCATACTTAGTTCCATGGCGGGAGCCAGCTGGTGTTCTGTGGGTCTGTCTTTTTAAGTATTTATTTGGCTGCGCCAAGTTTTCATTGCGGCGCGTGGGATCCTTAGTTGTGGCATGTGGAATCTAGTTCCCTGACCAGGGATCCATCGAACCCTGGCCCCCTGCATTGGGAGTGCAGAGTCTCAGCTTCTGGACCACCAGGGAAGTTCCCTGGGGTCTGTCTGTCTTAATGCCCAGTGGTTAAAGCCCAAACTCCCCACTCCCATTTTAAGACCCTGGTTCTGCCTAAGCCCTCCTCCTACCCCAGGGCTCCCAGACCCCCACAACCACAGGACTCCTTTGCCCCCACCCCCCACCCCGACACCAAGGGGAAGTAGGAAAGAGCACAAGAATCCAGGAGTGAGACAAATTCAGAGTAAAGCCCTCACTTTCTAGCTAGAAGATCTGCAGCAAGAAGTTACTTCACCTCTCTGGGCCTCAGTCTCCTGCTCTGTGCGATCAGGCTAATGGAAGTATACCACCCATTGTTGTAGGAAAGCTGAGAGGGTTAGGAAAGAGGAATGATCCAAAGCTTGGCCCAGCACCTGGATCCTTCACCAAACAGGGGAAACTCCACTCGTGGACACTTGATGGTCAGTGCAATTTGCAGTTTCAAGGGGTCCCAGTCCAAGAGGACTCGGGGCCCAGAGCCCAGGTCTCCGGTGGTGGGATTTACCGCCCAGAGACAAGCCTGGGGGACGGATGGGGTGTGGAGAAACGGAGGCGGCCCTCATGATGGGTGGCTTCTCCTGCCCCAGAGGCTGTACACGTGCTGGAGGGAAGGAGGAACAGTGCTCGGCCAGGGTCAGGGTGGGGGTGGGGTTTAGGTCCCCTTGACACCCCCCACACAGCCCGCATCTCAACTCAGGGTTCAACTGGCTTGCGGGGTGGGTGGGAGAGGGCAGGGCGGGGCAGGGCCGGCCTCTCTCGCCCTACTAGGGGGTGGGGGGGGCGGGTCCCCTGGGAACCGCTCCTCCCGCCTGCCGCCGCTTTAAGAGGCTGCTCCGCAGCAGCGAGCGGGGCCGGAGCCGCAGCCCGAGCGAGCAGAACTGAGCCGAGCCGGCAGGTGACGGCAGCGGCATGACCGGCCACCACGGCTGGGGCTACGGCCAGAACGACGGTAGGCACAGACCCCAGCCAGCCCCCATCCACTGGGACTCGCCCCTGACCCTCCCACCCAGCGGGACCTGCAAGCCCCCTATCCTCCAGGCGAGACGGGGACCCTTCTCCCATCCAGCCCCCAGAGCCCGGCCCACCCGCCGGGTCAGAGCCCTGGCTCCCCCGCACCTGGCGCAAAGTGCGCGCCGCTCTCCGTCCGGCCCCGCCGCCAGCGAGCCACCCGCGGCCAAGCGCGTCCTGCCTCCTCCTCCGCGCAGCCCCTGACGACCCAGCTCGCTGGGACCTGGGCCGGACACTCACTCACTCATCCCCCGCTGGAGTGCGCAGCGGGTGGAGGTAGCCCAGGGCAGCTGGGGGCGGGCTGAACGCAGCGCGCTGCGCGGTGTATGTGAGGGGAGCGCGCACGGCTGGTGTGCAGTGACCTCCCCGGAGCTGGGCTCCGCGTGGGCAAGGGCGCGGTGTCCCCGGCAGAGTTTGCCCGTCGAAGTGTCCAAGCTTTCGAGTCGGCAGGTATGTGAAGGAAGGGAGCATCTAAGGGCGCATGGATGTGTCTGCGTGTCTGCCTCTGGCAGGGTGTCTGAGCACGTCCCGGTGTGAGACAAGGGAGCCGGTGGCCCACATCAGCCTCCTGGTCTGACCCGGAGAATAGCTCCTCGATCCTGCCTCAGTTTCCTCCTTAAGACGCAGAGGAAGAGAGAAGAGGCAGACGGTGAGAGCCAGACCGCTTCAGTGTGGGTATTCGGCAGGGCAGTTCCTTTGAGGCTATTTCTTACCACGCTGGGGTGGGGATGTGGGATAAGGGTTCTTAGCTTTCCCCGAGGAACCAAGATCCAGAGGAAACCCAGGCAAGGCAGGTGGGGGTGGGGAGAAAGGGAGTGCTTCTGGGAGGAACACCCCCATCCCTACTTATCTACAGAGAGGCAGGCATTCTGTGAAGGGTGGATGGGGGTCCTGGGTACCAAGTCTGGGGGTCTGGAGGTTACAATTGGGCCAGAGAAAGTTAGGGAGGTGCTGTGGGGTCTTTGCCTCCACTCTGAGGTCCCAAGCACACAGGAGCATATTTTGAAGGGGAAAACCCTGTTTGGACATGTGAAAGCTAGAAAGAGATTTTCAGAAAAAGGCAAGAGAGATACGCAGAGATGCAGAGAGAGGCAGAGAAGGGGCAGGTTGACAGAACCCTCCTAGAAGATTCTTTCCCCCCACGCCCAGCTTCTGCTCCCAGCCAGCTTCTGGATGCCTTCCCCAGAGTCAAAGTCCCCTGACTCTAGCCTTCTTGCTAGTCCTGACCGCCAGCACTGAATGTCCAGTGTTGCATTAGGTCTGCCATGTAGCTGGCCTCCCTGAAGCTGCTGTGCCTCACCCAGTCCTGGGTCACCCAGCCTAGGGACAGTGAGGGCGGGAAGGACAGAGGATGGAGGTGCTGGCATGTGGCGTGCTCACAGGACTTCAAAAATAACCCACAGTGGGTCTGGGCCACGCTTCTGAGTCATCCGCTGGGGACACAGCTCTGTCGGCACCTGCTGCTGTTTTCTCAGGAAAACTTAAGAAGCCAAAAACAGGGAGAAGCACCAGCCGGCAATGGCTCTAAAAATAGGCTGCATCTCAGGATGTTCCCCAGGGAGATGCCGAGCCTCTCGGCTGCAGATGGAATCTCTGGGAGGCAGGTGGTGGGTGCTCGTGGGTGTGCACACAGGTGTGCATGTGTGTGCACGAGCATGTGTTTTGCTGTAGTCTCTTAGTGCAGACCCGGGTTTGCAACAGGGGGTATCTCTGTGTGAGGATGCCTATGTGTGTGTCAGAGATACTTGGAAGGGCTGCACACTTGTACACATGTGTTACTGGGCCTGCCCGCTCTGGATGCGGTGAGCTCAGGCCACTGTGCACATATGTGTGCACACATGAAAATCTCCCTGGACCTGCACATGCCCAAGGAGGGCAGCTGGGGGGCAAGGCATGCACACACTGTGTGTTTACTCCTGTACCCAAGTGTGCATGCACACGTGCACAAGTGACCCTCAGTGCCCTCATCTGTGAAATGGGAATCACACTTGTCTCTACTTGACAAGGCTATTAAGAGAAGCAAATGCATGTCATAGAGCCAAAGTGAAGTTGATGTGAGCTTTTGTTATCGTTATTATGAATACCGACTGGAACTTGGTCAGATGCAAGAAGAGGCCAGACACCCGGTAGGGTAGGGTCAGGGACCTCGAGGCCCTGGGGACCTCTCTAAACATATGCTGGGTGTTGGGGAGGACCTGCTACCCCAAACTGCCCCTGAGCCTGTAGCTTTTGTGTGCTTCCTTCCGCTTGTTAGCTCTCTGGATCTCCTATCAGCTATGAGTAGAGAGCTTTGGGGAGCCCATTTCACAGACAAGAAGATGGAAGCTAAGAGGGAAAGTGGCAGAGCTGGGAGTGATGCTCCAGACCACGCGACTCCATAGCAGAGGCTGACCTCTGAAAGGATATAGCACGGAGACCATCCCCCACACATGCCCTCGTCTGCAGCCCTGAGATCCGGGCTGGCCTGAATCTTTGCCTTCTCCCCGCCATCTGCAGGCCCCTCACACTGGCACAAGCTGTATCCCATTGCCCAGGGAGACCGCCAGTCACCAATCAATATCGTATCTAGCCAGGCTGTGTACTCACCCAGCCTGAAGCCACTGGAGATTTCCTATGAGTCCTGCATATCCCTCAGCATCGCCAACAATGGCCACTCTGTCCAAGTGGACTTCAGTGACAGCGATGACCGAACTGGTAAGTGGTCCCTGCCAGCCGCTGGCACTCTTCTCCCTGGGATCCTAACCTGATTGGGGCAGGCTCAAAAAGGGCAGAACGCTATGCTGGGAAAGGAAGGCTCCACTTTTCACCAGCTGTGAAGCCTCAGTCTCCTGATGCATAAAATGGGGGGCATTAAGACCCTGTTTCCCTCCCTGGGGTCACAGAGAGAAAAAATGAAAAACCTGGAGTGATGTCTGTAGTGCTGGCATGTAGTAGATGCACAAGAAATACTAATTCTTTTTCTTCTCTTTCATTCAGTTCTTGAGGTCGGGTTTGTTTCCACTCCCTGCCCCATCACTGACCTGCTGTGTGACCTAAGGCCAAACCCTCCTCTGTGTGTGATCTGGTTAAGCCCAGCAGAAAGAGAATGGAGCTAAAATGTTCTGCGTGCCAGGCCACTTGTTAAGGTCATAGGCAGTTGGTTTATTCCTCTTAAGAACCTGCCTCTAAGATGGGCTAGCCAAAACTTAGTAAGCTGGGGAGGGCCAGAACCTGCCTGGTCCTACCCCGAAGTCTCCAGCCCACCTATAGCCTCAAATCCCAACTATCTTGGACCAAAGGGAGCCCAGTGGGAACTTGTGGCAGCTCCTTCCAGGGTCTCTTTGCCCTGGGATTAGAGGGTTTCTCCATGATAAATTCCTAGACAGAAGGCTTGGGAGTGCTCCTTAGTATAAGGATTTTTGTCCTTATGACCAGGCCTGTGAGGGGTCGAGTGGGACAAGGAGGGAACCTGCTAAAGTTTCTTACATAAGGAAGTGACTGGTACTCTGCCCCTCATTCTCCTACGCCTACCCCTGCCCCCCATACATGCAATGAAAGTACTCAGGGGAACTCAAGTTTCAAATAGAAGATCAAAAGGCAGACAAGAGGAGGAAAGCCAGATGGGAATGATCTTATTTGCTTAGTCCCGAGTTCTCTGGTAGGCTAGGAAAAAAGGGAAAGAGGATCAGTTATAATTCTTGCTGCAGAAGGGAGGAAATCCAGCAGATCCTCAGAAGAGAGACACAGCATTCCTGGTACTGAATTCTAAGTAAAAGACTCTCGCCCAGAACTTTGGGGAGGGACATGGGGCTCTTGATGACATTGTTGTTGTTGTTTAGTCACTAAGTCGTGTCCAACTCTTAGCGACCCTGTGGAATGTAGCCTGCCAGGCTCCTCTGTCCTTTGGGATTTCCCAGGCAAGAATACTGGAGTGGGTTGCCATTTTTTTCTCCAGGGAATCTTCCCAACCAGGGATCAAATCTGCATCCCCTGCACTGGCAGATTCTCTACCGCTAAGCTACCAGGGAGGCACCTAAGATCACAGTTTGTGAAGGAGTAGTTTTCAAGTGACTGGACCTTCCGAATAACCTTCAGAGGGCACTGAGGGCTCGATTCAGACATAAGTAGCTCAGTGAAGGCCACTCTTGGTAGGGAAGGCCCAAGGGCGCATTCCTCTGGACTACGGATCCAGGGGCTCACTTTCTAGCCTGGCTGGGGTTCCCTCCCTTAATAGAATGCCCAGGCCTGAGGGGTTAGGGGCCCAGTGGAAAGAAAATAGGCTTAGGAGTGAGAGAGCTGGGGCTCTGCCACTTCCCAGCTGTGTGACCTTGGGCAAGAGACCTACCTTTTCGAGCCTCTGTGCCACATCTGGCCAGGGGGGTAACAATGTGTCCCCCTCTAGGCCACTGTGGGGGTTGATGTCTGCAGAGTGCCTGAACACATAGTAAGTACACCGAGAATGGCAGTGTGTTCTGTGGTCAGGATGCAGAGAGCAGGCGAGGAAGCCAAGCTCAAGGGTTAGGGAGGGAGGTCACTCTCTAAGAGGTTACACTATGGAGTCCCAGGTGGGGCATGCTCAGAAGAGTGAGCCTCCACAGTCTATATCAGAAGCTCAGTCTGTAGGCCCTCCCCAGGATGGAGGCATCCTCATTGGGCCTCAACCCAGAGCCACCACCTTCAGGCTCAGTTAACCACCCAGCATTGCCATGGACAGACCTGCTGCTCAGGTGAGGCGGGACAGTGAGACGGGGCCTCTGGGCTGTCCCATTATCCTCCTCCTCGAGGGGCCCACAAGGGTCAGGGCCCTGCCCTGGTCACCCATTCTGGAGGGGCCTAGTGGAACTCTGAGCCCAGGGCCGTCACCTGATCCAGGAGCTCACATTCAGGCCTGGTGGGGGCTCCCTCCACTGCTAGATCTATTTCAGCTAGAAATTCAATCAGTCCCAGGAGGCCTTGTGTGTGGCCTCTGCTCACTGGGTATCAGAGTAGGAAAGTCACAAAACCAGCATAAATTGGCCCTGCCAAAGAGGCCATGAGGGCGGGACTCTGGTCAAGACAGGGGCCTGACCCTTGGAGTGGGGATCCTCAGGAGCTGGCCTCTGGACATCAGGTCCTAGGGACCCACCAGGTTCTGGGCAGGCAACACAGCCTGGTAATTAGGGCCTTGGGCTCTGGACTTACATGAAGTAGATATAGGCTTGTATCTTAGCTCAGTGCCTTGCTGTGTGTGACCTTGGGCAAAGACCTTGCCCTCTCTGTCTCTCGGTTCCTCCTTTATACAATAGGAATAATAAAAAGTTCTGTCCTGAGTTACCATGAAGATTAAAGAAGAGAATCCTTCTGACCCAGCTCTGAGTCAGGGCTGCAGGCATGGGACGTCTACTGTTAGTGGTGAAGGGGGTCTAAGAAGCAACATCCCAGCTTCCACTGGAAAGTGGGCAGGAGTGGGGAGGACAGCCTGATGGAAGGATGTACCCTGTCAGTACCAGACTCCTCTGCCACCTACAGGCCTCCAGGATTTCTGCCCTGGCCCAGTCAAGGGCATAGAGAACTGCGTGGGGACTGATCCAAGTCCACTTAGCCCCAGGAATGTTCCAAATGAAAAGCTTATCTCCCTTCTCCCTCCCTGATGCTAGTACTGCCGCCTTCAGGCAGTGTGGGGTCTCTTATGGCTATTGCTACAGGTCCCCCTTCTCCCGCAGTGGTGTCTGGGGGCCCCCTGGATGGGCCCTACCGGCTTAAGCAGTTCCATTTCCACTGGGGCAAGAAGCACAGTGTGGGCTCGGAGCACACGGTGGATGGCAAGTCATTCCCCAGCGAGGTAAGACCCTCCTCTGCCTGATGGGGGAGGGAATGGGGTACTGGGGAGTCAGGGGTTTGCTAGGTGCCCAGTGTGGGGCACTGGAGGGAGTGAAGTCCCCTAAGGGACTTCCACGCACCCTCAGCACAGGGTCTTCCACCTGAAGTTGGCCCACTGTTGTGCTGATCTGTGTGTCCAGAAGGAATTTTCTGAAGGGCAGATCCAGTCCTATCACAGCCTTGCAACAACCCTTCAAGGATTAAGCCTGGCATTCTAAGGGCCTGCATGACCTGGCTTTGCCTGGCCTCATCTCACCTTGACCTTTTCTCATACTGACCTGCATGTAATGAATCCCTGCCCACACCTGGCTCTTTAATGTTGCTGTTGTTATTGTTTAGTCACTAAGTCTTGTCCTACTCTTTTGCAACCCCATCGACTATAGTTTGCCAGCCTCCTCTGTCCATGGGATTCTCCAGGCAAGAATACTGGAGTGGGTTGCCATTTCCTTCTCCAGGGGATCTCCTGGACCCAGGGATCGAACCCACATCTCCTGTGTCTCCTGCATTGACAGGCAGATTCTTTACCACTGAGCCACCTGGGAAGCTTGGCTCTTTCATACCTCTAGGCATTTACCTATGCTGTTCTTTCTGCCTGAAATACCTTTCCCGGAGAGTTCCATTGGGTAACCCTCTTCTGATTCTTTGGCCTCAGCTGCAGGATCCACTTCCTCAGGGAGGTGTCACGTTAGATGGTCATTATCTATTTCACAGTTCATGGAGGGCAGGGCCTGAGCTCTTTGGTCCCTTGGGGCTCAGGAAAGGGTCAGACCTAGAACAGGGTTAATGCTGTCTTTGACCCATGGCGCCCACAGGAGCCCCTCCTGCAGGGGGCCAGGAGTCCTGTGGGAGTGAGGGAAACCTAGCCCTGAGCTCTCACGGAGCCTGGGAGGCACTGAGCACTGGCCTGGCCCGTTGTTGCCCTGTAGCTGCACCTGGTTCATTGGAACGCCAAGAAGTACAGCACATTTGGGGAGGCGGCCTCGGCGCCCGATGGCCTGGCTGTGGTCGGTGTCTTCCTGGAGGTGAGGGGGTTACCTGGGGCCCAGAAGGCCATGGGAGGCCTGGTGCCACCCCTAGTCCCAGAACATAGTGAATTCTGGGCTCACGCTGCCTTCTCTCTGACAGACAGGGGACGAGCACCCCAGCATGAACCGTCTGACAGATGCGCTCTACATGGTTCGGTTTAAGGTGAGACCAGGGGTCAGTGCCCTTGATCCAGAGCAGCCTGGGAAGGGAGGGAGAACCGGGCTAGATCATGGAGTGGGCCCTCCCATTCCTCCATCCCGCAGCAGACCCTTGCAGAGGTGAAGGGTGCAGGTCCGCAGCTGTGGGGTGCTGCAACTGACTCCTCATCATCAGGGTCCATGGCCCTGCTGCGTGCCCAGAGTGCCATCTGTTTGGGTATAGGATTCATACAATGATTATCACATTAATGGTCCTCCAACAGGCAGCACCACTAAGGTTTGTCAAGGGCAAAGGAGAGAACATGGTGCCCTGAGAGCTTTAGGAGCCACAGCTTTCTAATGCAAAAGGATGGGTGATGGCCTCTGGGATCACAGACATTTGCCCACAGTTTGCATCAGTGGGCCATATAAGCCTAAATCCTATTGACAGAAATGGGTGGGAGGGTGCTGCTCTCATCCTGGTGGGAGGTCTATGCTGATTCCTGGGTCCCCCACTCTGGCCCAGGGCACCAAGGCCCAGTTCAGCTGCTTCAACCCCAAGTGCCTCCTGCCTGCCAGCCGGCACTACTGGACCTACCCCGGGTCCCTGACGACACCACCACTGAGCGAGAGCGTCACCTGGATCGTGCTCCGGGAGCCCATCCGTATCTCTGAGAGGCAGGTGAGTCCTCCCAGAGGAGCAGACGGAGGGGGGTGACATTCAGGCACACCTGGACAGCATGACCGTAGCAGCCCACAGCCTGCGGTCCCACCGTCAAGGTTCCTATTTTTTGCTAATAAATGTTCAGATTCTTGGGTGGGGGCCAGCTTGGTTGTTAGTCATTAGGACCTGGACACAGGCTAGAAGGAGCGATCCCTGGATCCTGGGACCGCCCCTAGCGTGCTAGAACCTGAATGCTGCATTTGCGGACGATTCTTAGCTAGAGCGAAGATTGGGACTGGAGCTACACGAGCAGGACCCAGGTTCAGAGGCTCTTTAGTGAATAAGTCACTGAGCTTGGGGGTCCCAAACATGAAATGAGTGGGGAGAAGTAGGGACAAGCCCTAGGGACAGGAGGACAGAGGGGCAGAGCTGGCTGGGCAGGGTATGCTAGATGATGTGTCTGGGGTCAGAGGGGACCACAGCTCCCCCACTCTGCCCTGAGCATCTCTTCTGCCTTAAGATGGAGAAATTCCGGAGCCTGCTTTTCACCTCAGAGGAGGATGAGAGGATCCACATGGTGAACAACTTCCGGCCACCACAGCCACTGAAGGGCCGTGTGGTCAAGGCCTCCTTCCGGGCCTGAGCTGTCTACCTGCCCAGCCAGTCACCGGGGCACAATCTTCCCAAGGGCTTCCATGTCAGCAGACACCAAACCATCCGAGGCTCCCTGCCTGGGGTTGCTGTGGACCCTCCTTCAGTTGCCTTGCTCCTTGGCCACGCTGGAGGCTTCTTGACAGGACCCTCAAGTCAGGGGACACCTTTCAGCAGCCCTGGGGACAGGAAGGGACCTAAGCTGAGTGTGGTCCAAGCCTGAGGCCGCCTCTGCTCTCCAAGACCCAAAGGCCCCTGGGAACCTCCTCTTGTCTTCCCCACTGGCAGTGGCAGCAGCCCTACCCCGAGCTCACACTGTGACGGATGAGACCAAACTCTCTGGGGCAAGCAGCTGGCACTCCTGGAAAGACTCAAGCAATAATTAGAAGAGTGGGCAGAGCTGCCCTCTCAGCATTACCTCTTCTGCGGGCCTCCGCCATGCACGCACCTCACTGCCAGGCCCTTAAAACTGGGACTCAGCCTGCTGCAGGTGACGTGGCCTTCTCCCTCCAGCCACCTGCTGCCATAGGCAGGCACTGGCTACAGCTTATGTAGTATCTCCCTTCATCCCCACCCAGCCACCAAAGCCACCTACATGACAATCCCTCCATGCACTGATTAATAAATTCAATCATACATGCAACAAATACCCATTGAGTGCCTGTGTTCTATCAAGTACCGTTCTGGACACCGGAGAGGCCATGGTGATGAGTCAAGCATGGGATGTTGAGAGGGCCACGGGCACTGAACTCAGACTGTGATATCTTCATCTGGTGAAGGGATTAAATTCCAACCAGTGTTCCAAGGCAGAGAGATGGGAACAGTGTGTTTGAGCAGAAAGAGCAGGGGTGCCAGCTCCCAGATGAGAGCCCAGGGTATCTGTGGAGTGGAGAAACACCAGTGGGGTTGGAGCCCTGGGGGAGGGCCTGGGACTCTCTCCAAGACTAGTGCAGTCAGGAAGGATCTGGAGTAAAGGGAGGGTGAGGCCAGATGTGCAAAGGTGGAGATCCCTGGGGAGTGTTGGGAGGCAGGCAGGAGTGGCAGTAGGGGGAGATGGTGGCCAGCGGCCAGGAGAAAGAATACAGGGCGGTGGAGGCTGGGAGCAGGGGGCTGAATAAGAGAGATTTAGACAGCATTTAGCTATCAATGAGGGAGTGGGATGGGAGGAGTACAGAGTATGTCCTTGGGTAGAGAGAAGTGACAGGAAAGCCTGGGCAAGAGGGGACCAGGAGGGACACACAGCTTTTGTGGGGCCCTGGAGAGGAGTGCTAGGAAGGAGTGGGGTGTTGGGATCTGAGCCAAGAAGAGAGGTAGAGGGGAGGGAGGTTTGGAGCATCTTCATTCAAAGTGGTAGGTGAGGCCGAGGGGCTGGAGGAAGAGGGTACTCAGTGAGAGATCCAGCCCAGAACCAGGGCACAATCCTGGTGAGATGCTGCTGAGGGGGAAAGCCACAGAGTGGGGTCTCAAACACCTAATGAGAGTGTTTGGAAAGGTTTCGGAGGTGGGTGGAGGGTCTGAGGAGACCGAGGCAGGGTGGGGCTGGGGTGATCTCTCAGGGTGCAAAATTTAAAGGGGCATGCACCCTCAGGTCCCAACCCTGCATCTGAATGACGTTGAGAGTGCACGTCTCCTTAAACGTGCACCTGAAGTGCCTTGCTAGACTCACCGTAGTCCCAGCCCAAGTCCAGAAGGGTTGGAAACCCAGCTATCGCTGCACCCCAGATGAGCCAGAGCAGGGAGGATGGTGGACACTGGGGGCACTGAGGAGTGGGGGTGGGGGGAGTAAAACTGGGACAGCAAATGTATGCCTGAGGTTGTGAAGGGAGAGCTGAGGGGATGCAGGGTCAAGGTTTTTGGAGACATGGGCCAGGGCATGCCTGGGAAGGAGGCATGTTCAGGATGTGCCTGAACATCCTTGGGAAGGAGGCCAACCTGCAGGTACTGGTGGGGCCGCGGGTGCATCTGTGTCTACTCACTTTGGCCACAGCTTGTCATGGTCACTATACCAGGAGGGCACTCTAAGGTTATGGGACACTTCTGGGCTTTGGCTGAGGCCATGAGGAGAGGGCAGAATTGGGCCTCAGACCTCTAGCTTCAAGCCCAGGGAGGCAGGGGAGGGAGAGGTTTGCTCTGTTGACAATGCCCCTTTCTGCTCTCATGCTCGGGGCATACCTCTCCCCAGTGTGTCGGGGCACAGGAGGCACAGGTCCCTCACCAAGAGCTGCTCCTGCGCAGGGTCAGACAGTTTTACTGCTGCAGGCACTCCTGGCCTCATCTAGGGACCGTTTTCTCCCTCCACGTTGATGATGGTTAAAGGGATGGTGTCTGGAGGACAGCGTTTGCTCAGCTTGGAGGAAGTAATGCTAGTAATGGGCCTCTGAAGGCAGGTAAGGGGCTTGGGGCAGGTGTCTGACTCTCTCCCTATGCCCCAAGAGCTGTCATTACCCCCATGTTACAGATGAGAAAGATGAGGCTGGGGGAGGTTAAATAGGCATGTGGCCGAGCAGAATTTGAAGCTGGATTTGTCCGATAACCCGCCTGCTCTTCGCCAGAGCAGCTGGGCCCAAGGGAGGGAGGGATGAGCATAGCGGTGGCCGCCTGGAGGCGGTACAATAGGCCTGATACCACCGGCCCTGCCAGAGATCTTGGCCGGCCTCCCAGGGATGGCGGCACCACAGGCCTGGTGCTGCGGAGGACTTGAGAAATGGGAGCTGGTTTTAAAATAATTATCCCAAGGCTGCCAAGATTCCTCACGCCTTTCATCCTTCCACTTAATTCATTTTTTAAATTTAAAACTATTTTAAAACCAAAAGTGGCCTCCTTCTGCTAAAATTACAGTGCAAGCTTTGACCCTATTACATGCAAATGGGATGCGCCAGCTGGATCCCAAATGCCTCCAGCAGACCTGACCTCAAGGGCCACAGGACTGGGTCTTGAATCCTCATCTGTGGCAAGATTGCCTCCTGGAGGCACTGCGAGGCACATTTAGGGTACCCAAGACAAGATGGGCTCTGCTTACTCCCAGGACCCCAGAGACCCCCTTCCCAGGGTAGCCAGGGTGACCCTCTAAGAGATTTAGACTGCAGGGCCCAGGCAAGTGGCCACAGCATGCCGAGCCTGTGCCCAGGCTAAGGGGCACAATCTTCCCCCTGAAGCACCTCCTGGGCTCCAAAGCATCTCCCTTCTCTTGGCCTCACCCCATCTCAGGAGGTGGGGTGGCTGTGAAGACCCAGACTGCCAAGAAATTGCTCCCAAACCCAAAGTCATCCTCTACATCTGTTGCCTCAGGGGCCGGGGAGAGGGTCCCCTTAAGGGCTGGCCAGGAACAACTGCTAGCCAGGATGCTTAACTGTGGGGAAAGTGGTCTGCGGCCTGAGCAGCATTTGGGAACGGGGATAGAAGTGGGTTTGAGGCAGAGGGTGCAAGACACCCGACAGAGTGGCTGGCAGGGGTGACGTCCGGGAGGGGCCACACTGCGGTTCAAGCCGACGGCGCCTGGGGCAGGGCAGAGGCCGGCCCGCTGCGGTTGGAACTGCGGAGGCAGGTCAGTTAATGGTATCTGCTCAGGCTGGCCATCTTGGGGAGCCTCCTGTGTCCATGGGTCACAGCTTCAACTCCGAGCCCACCCTCAAAGGCAGAAGATACTGCTGGTTGGTTAAGATTCCGAGGAGGAGGGGAATGTGACTCTTTGAGCATGGAGGGTCCTAGTGTTTGTCCCACAGCCAAAGGGCCTGGGGAATGCACCCTTTTGGAGTCCTCTCTGCTCACAAATTCTAAAGCAGATTCACTGACTTCCACACTTGGGCTTTGCACCACACATCACTCAAGTCCTCTGATGCTTGTGTCCGCCTCTGTAAAATGGAAATGATATAATGTCAGTTTCATATGTAAGTAAAAATTTTCTAGTAGCTCTATTTTTAAAAGTAAAAAAAGTCCAAGGTACAGCCATCAGAAAAGAAAGGGAAATAAAAGGAATCCAAATCTGGAAAGGAAGAAATAAACCTATCACTATAGCAGATGACATGATACTTGACTTAGAAAATCCTAAAGACATCACCAAAAAACTACTAGAACTCATCAATAAATTCGGTAAGGCTGCAGGATACAAAATTAATATACAGAAATCAGTTGCATTTCTATACACTAACAATGTACTGTCAGAAAAAGAAATTAAGAAAGCACTCCCATTTATAATCACATCAAAAAGAATAAAGCCCTAGGAATAAATCTAAGATCTGTACTCAGTAAACTATGAGGCACAGATGAAATAAATTGAAGATGGCCCAAACAGATGGAAAGATAAACCATGCTCATGGGTTGGAAGAATTAATACTGTTAAGGTGACCATACTGCCCAAAACAACCTACAGATTTAATGCAATTCCTATTAAAACACCAGTGGCATTTTTCACAGAACTAGAATGAATAATTCTAAGATCTGTATGGTAACACAAAAGACTTCCAAATAGCCAAAACAATCTTTAGAAAGAAGAACAAGCTAGGAGCATCACACTCCCTGACTTCAAACTATACTACAAAGCTACAGGATACTTTATACAGAACAGTATGATACTGGTACAGAAACATATTATACATTAATGCAACAGAATAGAGAACCCAGAAATAAACCCACACTTATATGGCCAATTAATCCATGGCAAAAGGAGGCAAGAATATACAGTGGAGGAAAGACAATCTCTTCAATAAATAGTGTTAAGAAAACTGGACCATCACTTGAAAAAGAACTGAAATGGATGACACCTTCACATCATGCACAAAAATAAATTCAAAATGGGTTAAAGACTTTAAAATAAATCCTAAACCATAAAACTTCAAGAAGGAAACAGAGGCAGTACTTGCTTTAACACTGGTTTTAGTAATATTTTTTTGGATATGTCTCCTCAGGCAAGGGAAACAAAAGCCACAATGAACAAACAGCACTACATCAAACTAAAAAGGTTTTGTACAGTGAAGGAAACTATCAACGAAATGAGAAGGCCACCTCCTGAATGGGAGAAGATATTTACAAACAATATATCCAATACGGGGTTAAGATCCAAAATATAAAAAGAACTCATACAACTCAACATCAAAAAAAAAAAATAAAACCCAAATAGAACTTCCCTGATGGCCCAGTGGTTAAGAATCTACCTGTCATTGCAGGGAACATGGGTTCAATCCCTGGTTTGGGAAGATTCCATATGTCATAGGGCAATGAAGCCCACATGTCAGAACTAGAGCAGAGCCCCCACTCACTGCAACTAGAGAAAGCCCACGCACAGTGAAGAAGACCCAGCACAGACAAAAACTAGAACCAAATAACCCAATTACAAAATAGGCAGAGGATCTGAAGAGACATTTTTCCAAAGAAGACAGGCAGATGGCCAAGAGACATTAGAAAAGATGCTCAACATCACTCATCACCAGGGAGACGCAAATCAGAACCACAATGAGGTATTACCTCCCACTAGTCAGAATGGCTATTATCAAAAAGACAACAAATAAGTGTTGGCGAGGATGTGGGGAAAAGGGAACCTTCACTGCACTGTTGATAGGAATGTCAATTGATGTAGCCACTACAGAACACCATATGGAGATTCTTCAAAATATCAAAACTAGAACTGCCATTTGATGCAGCAATACCACTTCTGGGTATTGATCTGTAGGAAATAAAATTACTACTGAGCAAACATTTATGTACCCCTATGTTCATTAGTTATTATTTATAATTGCCAATATATGGAAGAAATAATTTCATTTATATTTAATTGAATATTACTCAGCCGTAAAAAATGAAGTCTTGATTTGCAATGATGTGGCTATGGGCTGAGAGGTATTATACCAAGTGAAATAAATCCAAGAAAGACAAATACTGTATGATTTCACATATATGTAGAATCTGAAAAGCAAAGCAAATGAACAAACATGAAGAAACAACAACAGAGTTATAGATACAGAGAACAAACAGATGGTTGACAGAGGGGAAGGGATGGGGGGAGAAAGTAATCGGTGAGGGAGATCAAGAGGCACAAACTTCTAGTTGCAAAATAAATAAGTCACAGGTATGAGATGTACGATATGAGAAACAGCCAACGATTATGTAATATCTTTGTATGATGACAGATTGTAACTAGACTTACAGTAGTGATCATTTTGAAATGTATAGAAATATTGAATCACTATGTTGGGTACCAGAAACTAACATGCTGTGGGTCAGTTGTACTTGAAGAACAGACAGACAAACAAACAAAAAAAGAGATCAAGTTTGTGGTTTCCAGAGGCAGGGTGTGGGGTTAGAAGGAATTGGATGAAGACAGTCAAAAGCACAAAGTTCCAGTTATAAAGAAATAATTGTTAGGGATGTAATGTACAATGCAAAGTATAATTACACTGCTGTAGGTCATATATGAAAGTTGTTAAGAAAGTAAATCCATAGAGCTCTTGTCACAATGAAAAAAATTTTTTTCTGTTTCTTTACATTTTTATCTATACGAGATGATGGATGTTCTCTGAACTTATTGTGACCATCAATTCATGATGTATAAAGTCAAATCATTATGCTGTACCCCTTAAATTCATATAGTGCTGTGTGTCAACTATATCTCAATAAGGCTGGAAGATTAATAAAATTAAAGAATAAAATTTTTATATAAAAGAAAAAAGTAACTTGAATACTATATTTTAGTTATATATATATAATATAAAAATTATATATATACAAAATAATAATATATATTTCAATAAATACATTTCAACACATATTTTATATATATAAATGCATTATATACATTACACTAATCATATATAAAACATATAATTATATATTATATATAATTATATATTATATATAAAAATGTATTATATATTAATTATATAGTATATATGTAATTATATATTAATTATAAATCATATATTACATATTAATTATATTAATTGATATACTACAATTATTAATTATAATACAATATACTTAATATATTAATTATATTATATTATATAATTATATTAATTATAAACAATATAATGCATTTTATATAAAATATATCTTAATTACATAATATATTATATAAATATATATTAAATATAATATATTATATTTAACATATAAATATATTATATTAATATATTTTATATATTGACATATATGATATATTAATATAATGTTAATTATATTGATATATTATATATAATAAAATATATTTCATATATTTCATATATATAATAAAATATATTTCATATATTTCATATATATAATAAAATATATATATATTTCAATTATATCCAAAATCATATCATTTTAACATATCATTTTATCATTTTAACATATCATTTATCATTTTAACATATCATCAATATAAGAAATTTAATGAGATAGTTCACATTATTTTTGGTGCTAAATTCTTGAACACCAGTGTTTATTTCACACTTTCTACATATCTCGGCTCAGACCGGCCACATTTCAAGTGCCCAAGACCACATGTGGCCAGCGGCCACCATATTGGATAGCACAGCCCGAAACGGATGGCACTCTTTACAGGGCCATCTGCTAGCAAGGTGTCCAAGAAGGCCCTCTGGCCAGGCCCAGAGCCAGACAAGGCAATGGCAGGCATGAGTCAGATCTGCTCCAAGGCTCTGTCCTCGACAAGGGCAGTCTCAGAACACTTGATGCCAACTTGGCTCTCTCTGCCAGGACGTCCCTCCTCTAGGAAACTGCCCTAACTCCCTTCCTCAGTCAGGCCTGGCTGGCCCTGTCTCAGGACACCTGCTGCAGGACCCTTGCTGTTCCATTGGGAAAAAGATTCAAGACCCTCAAGAAGGAACAAATGGCAAGAGACTGGAGGAGGTGGGAGTGCCCCTGAGAAGGGTCATGGCTTGGTTGAGGAGACGTGTTCTTTCGGGAGGGCTTCCTGGAAGAGGGGGCCAGGGCAAAGTTGTCAGAATCCGAGTGGAGGCTCAAAAGCCTCAGCAGCAGGGAGCCCTACAAGACAGAGAGGAGGGAGGTCTGGCTCTTGCCCAGCATGAATCAGCATAGGGGAGATGTGTGGCTGCAGACACAGAGGTCCCCAGGCTCTGGAGGGCACAAATGCCAGGCAGGAGTCTACCCTTACATCCAGGGGCCAAGAGGAGCTACTGGAAAGTCTAGAGCAGGGGCTAAAGGGCTCCCAGATTGGAGAAAGAGGACTCTGAGGTTCAGAAAGCGCTGGGCATCTTTGCCTGAATTCACCTTCCAACACAGGCTCAAGTGCAAATGTTGGCAGGTGCGATTCATCAGCTCCTCCTGCTGCCCCTCCTGGGCTCCTGGAAGTGGACTCATGCCCATGCCCTGGCAGTTCCTGGCTTGGCAGTCTGTGAATCTAATCTAAATCTCTCCAGCTGCAACCCAAATACCTGTCTTTAGTGGCATATGAGGGTGAGCAGATGGCTCTTTTCCACTAAGCTGGCCTCCAGGGAAAAGCCCTGCAGGGAAGGCATGGGTACACAGGAGCCCTGGTCTCAGCTGGGCCCCCATAGACAACTTGGATCTTCAGAAAGGGACTCTCTCCTGCGCCTCCTCTCAGCACCTGCTCTGAGTGACAAGTTGTTGTTGCTCTGGGCACAGGTGTCCCAGAGGGCTCACTGCCCTGTCTCTCCAGCTATCCAGCCTCCAGGGGAACCGGGGGTGGGCATGTGAATTTTTGCTGTGGTTGCTTCTTCTCCTGAGTGTTCAGGAGTAGAGTTTTTGGGGAACACATTTTTCAACCAGAGGAAGCCACGGCAGTGATCAATAAATTGCTCAGGGAATCTCAGAGCATCCAGGTTGAGAGGATTCCTGGTCTAACTCCACTTTACAGGTAGAACAATTGAGGTCCAGAGAGGGAACAGCATCTGTTCAAATGAATTGGTGGGAGATCTAAGATTTATGAGTCCCAGTGCTATGCTCTTCACCCATCACAAGAGCCTAATCTAGCAGAAAGATCTCCCCCATACCAAATAATTCTTGCTTGCCTGTCATGGGGGCTTCCCAGGTGGTGCAGTGGTAAAGAATTCACCTGCCAGTACAGGAGAAATAAGAGACGTGGGTTCGATCCCTGGGTCGAGAAGATCCCCTGGAGAAGAGCATGGTAACACACTTCAATATTCTTGCTTGGAGAATCCCCATGGACAGAGGAGCCTGGTGGGCTGCAGTCCATGGGGTCGCAGAGAGTCAGTCATGATTGAATTGACTGAGCATACACACACACCTTTCATGGAGCCTGAGATCCTGCCATTTGAGCTACAGTGCTCACAGCTGAGAATGGTCCTCTGAGGAAAGGCAAGTGTCCCTGGAAGGGGCACACAGAAACACCTTATGGGGGAATGACTACCGCCTCCTCTCCGTCTGCTCTGCAATCTCTTCACTTGGCCTCAGTCTCTGCATTTGTAAAATGTGTCAATGAGAGGCCCGAGAGAGGTAGAGCTTGAGAGAAGAAGGAAAACAGAGTTCCCAGGGGGAGAGTTAGTCTGTGTCTGAGCTGGGGGGCAGACAGCTCTGGATTTCAGGATGTGGGTCACCCTAGGCACTCCCTACACTGAAAGTGGACATAGTTCTGGGTCAAAACCTGCAGGGAGAGATGATCAAAAGAGCCTCCCCAAACCCCCAGAGTTTTCTCATCAGCACTTATCAACCCAGGAGAATACCTGTGCTGAAATCCCTCCCAGCCCAATGTAATGGGAGCTTAGAGGTAGATTCAACTGATTTATGGAAAATAAAAGCATCCAATGTGTTTACCCAAGTCCATGAACTATGACCCCCTATAACACAAGGTCTCCTTTAGGAGAAGTCAGTGTTTGGAAATGGTCTCTCCTAGGAGAACAGAACTCTAAAGGTACAATTTCAGGCAGGGCCAGGTGAGCTAAAAAAATATTTGGGGAAAAAAAATAAAATTAAAAATAAATAAATATTTGGGGGCAGCTAAGCCTTAAAAGCCTTGGCCCCCACACTCAGCCTGTGGTTTCTAGGGGCAGCAAAGGAGACTGGGGGCCTCCTCAGCCCGTGCAGCTCAGGTCTGCCAGGTACAGAGTTGCTCACATGTGAAAAAAAAAAAAAAAAAAAAGAGTTGCTCACATGCGTCCTTTGACCTTGGACTGGGTCCAGAGTGCTGAGCGCCAACCTGGCTGCTTTAGCTGGAGCCAGGGGTGGCTCTGGCAAACTCTGGGGCACGGGTCAGAGCACAGCAGCCAGCTTTACAGTCTTTGGGGCACCTGCCTTGATCCCAGTGTCCCCTGAGGTCAGAGATCATGCTGAGGAAGGGAAGTCAGGTGGTAGGCAGCTGGCAAGAACTGCCAATCCCAGCCAACTTTGCTAAGCTTTGCTGTAGGTTAGAACATTTAGAGATGGGCCTTCAGCACCTGTGGCACACAGCCCTGGCCTCCATGTCAGGAAATGCCAGGCTTTACTTCTTTCTTTTTCTGCCTCTCTTTACACTGACACCCATGAAAACTGGGAATAGAGAAAGGAAGGAAATAGAGAAGGTGGTCATAGGAATAGAGAAAGGAAGAGCCAATGCTTAGGGTTCTACTATCAGACCTGGAACCTCTTAACTGCAACATTTTACTTTAGCATAACTCAAGATTTATGGAAAAGTTGAAAAAAAAATACAATGAATACCCATAGACTAACGACTCAGTTTTATCACATTTGCTCTCTCCCACTCTTTCTTCATATGCACATATTTTTTAAAACTCTGAGAATAAGTTGCAGTCATGATACGCTTTCACTCCTAAATACTTTAGCGGTTTTTCCTAAAAACAAGGACATTCTCTTACATACATAAAACAAGAATCAAAATCAGGAAATTCACATTGATATGTTGCTATTATCTGATCAGTGTACCTTAATCAGATTTTGCTCATTGTCCCCATAATGTCTTTATAAACCCCCCAAATTCCCAGACCATGCATTGTATTCAGTTGTCTGGTCCCTTAAGTCTGCTTCTCTCTGGGTAGCTCCCCTGTGTATATTTCTTTCACAGCCTTGCCATGTTGGAGAGCACAGGCCAGTGATGTACTAGGAATACATCTACTAGGGATACTGATGTATCTCCCTCAGTTAGGTTTTGTCAAGTGTTTCCTCATGGAGACTCAGGTTATGTACCTTTCATGAGAATATCACACATCAATCCCATATTGTCTTCAGCACATGATACTGACTTGTCTCATTCAGTTCAATTCAGTTCAGTCACTCAGTCATGTCTGCCTCTTTGCAACCCCAGGGACTGCAGCACACCAGGCCTCCCTGTCCATCACCAACTCCTGGAGTTCACTCAAACTCAAGTCCATTGAGTCGGTGATACCATCCAACCGTCTCATCCTCTGTCATCCCCTTCTCCTCCTGCCTTCAATCTTTCCTGGCATCAGCGTCTTTTCAAATGAATCAGTTCTTTGCATCAGGTGGCCAAAGTATTGGAGTTTCAGCTTGAGCATCAGTCCTTCCAATGAATATTCAGGACTGATCTCCTTTAGGATGGACTGGTTGGATCTCCTTGCAGTCCAAGGGACTCTCAAGTGTCTTCTCCAACACCACAGTTAAAAAGCATCAATTCTTCAGTGCTCAGCTTTATTTATAGTCCAACACTCACATCCATACATGACTACTGGAAAAACCATAGCCTTGACTAGATGGACATTTGTTGGCAAAGTAATGTCTCTGCTTTTGAATATGCTATCTATGTTGGTCATAACTTTTCTTACAAGGAGCAAGAGTCTTTTAATTTCATGGCTGCAGTCACCATCTGCAGTGATTTTGGAGCCCCCCAAAATAAAGTCTGTCACTGTTTCCCCATCTATTTGCCATGAAGTGATGGGACCAGATGCCATGATCTTAGTATTCTGAATGTTGAGCGTTAAGCCAACTTTTTCACTGTTCTCTTTCACTTTCATCAAGAGGCTCTTTAGTTCTTCACTTTCTGCCACAAGTGCCATATCTGAGGTTATTGTTATTTCTCCTGGCAATCTTGATTCCAGCTTGTGCTTCATCCAGCCCAGCATTTCTCATGATGTACTCTATATATAAGTCAAATAAGCAAGGTGACAATATACAGCCTTGACGTACTCCTTTCCCGATTTGGAACCAGTCTGTTGTTCCATGTCGAGTTCTAACTGTTGCTTCTTGACCTGCATACAGAGTTCTCAGGAGGCAGGTTAGGTGGTCTGGTATTCTCATCTCTTGAAGAATTTTCCACAGTTTGCTGTGATCCACACAGTCAAAGGCTTTGATGTAGTCAATAAAGCAGAAATAGATGTTTTTCTGGAACTCTCTTGCTTTTTCGATGATCCAGAGGATGTTGGCAATTTTATCTCTGATTCCTCCACCTTTTCTAAAACCAGCTTGAACGTCTGGAAGTTCACGGTCCACATATTGCTGAAGCCTGGCTTGGAGAATTTTGAGTATCACTTTGCTAGCGTGATTTTTCTAGCTTGTCCCATTACTGGTGATGTTAACCTTGTTTTCCGTTATTGTTTTTCATGGTAGCATAATGTATATACGGCTTCCCTGTTGGCTCAGACAGTAAAGAATCTGCCTGCAACGCAGGAGACCCAGGTTCTAGAGAGGGGTCCCTTGGGTTGAGGGCATGGCAACCCACTCCAGTATTCTTGCCTGGAGAATTCCATGGACAGAGGCGCCTGACAAGCTACATTCCATGGAGTCCCAAAGAGTTTGACAGGACTGAGCCACTAACAAACACACACACACACAGAGGGTATATGCAGAAAAGTACATACACCCAGTGAACTTTCACTGCCTGAACACACATGTGCAAAAGCACCCAGATCAACAAAAGTACATTTCCAGCACTCTAAACCCCCTAAGTCCTCATCAAGTTCCTATCTTCCCAAAGTAACCACCATCTTGACTTCTAATAGCATAAACTACATTTGTCTTGTTTTGAACTCCAAATAAATAAATTCATTTATTTCAGAAACATCCATCGTTTCTGGATGTTTTGTTTATAGTATGTTTGTGAGATTCTCAGAGCCTACTTTCTAAAATAATAAATGCCATACATCCCATTATGAGCCTTCAATGAAAATGGAAGAAAATGTAACATCTACATGTAATTTCAAAAAATCAATGTAACACTTTAGTTGTAAATAAATCAGGGGTGCCCAGCCTCTGGGATCTAATGCGTGATGATCTGAGGTGGACCTGATGTCATATTAAAAGAAATAAATGTAAGCTCACTTGAATCATCTTAAAACATCCCCTGGCCCAGTCCATGGGAAAAATGGTCTTCCACAAAACCAGTGCCTGGAGGCAAAAAGTTTAGGGACCACTGATATAAAGGACAGTGATTTATAATACATAATAAGATATATTTATATACATAAAATATGTAATTTTCAATAAAAATATCATGTGTGTCATTATGCAAATGCGGGGCACAAGGATGTGAAGAAGTCTTCCCATGTGTCCATGCCCATATTCAGAAGCCCTGTAACATGGCAGCCACACACACATTCCAGGCGGAGGAACATGAGTATTGATGCCATCATGGGGAGATTTTCCTATTTGGTGAACAGCTCCTGGTGAAATTCCAAATGACACTAAGTATGATAATTCGCTGCATATTAAACGTGCAAGCCTTACTTTGCACTTCCAAATAAAATGGAACAAGTTTGTAGCCTCTGATGTAGATAAAGTTTCTTCACTTGACTGAATATCCAGGTGAGATGTTTGAAGGTGGGGCAGGACTCAGACATCCTCTGTGGTGTGAGCTGTCCTGTAGGACTCCTAGCACCCTGACCATCCCAGAAGCCAAGGTCTCCTCAACCATTTGACAACTACCCCCAGATTCTCCAAATGCTTTCTGAGGTGGTACCACAAGTCTAGGGGACAAATGGGGAGGTCATCTGGGGGTCAGAGAACCATAGGGGCGGGGGTGGGGGCAATGGAAGCACAAGGTAGAAGGTTGGGCATGGCCTGAAGGAGGTCGGGATATGGATGAGAGGAGTGATGGGATCCCTAGGCGGGGCCTCCCCAAGGCCAGCTCCAGGGTAGGAGGCTGGTCTCTGGGGATGGAGGGTTGGGGACCTATGTGGACCTTGCTACCCATCCCCACTCTTCCTCAGAGGATGCTACCAGGATCTACTTTCCTGAGCCCTCCATGCATGTCTGCTCAACTGCTCTGGGCCTCACAGGAAGTGAAACCCCCTAATAGATATAGGGGGCCCCATCTTCAGTAGCTCCTCTGGGGACCTTCCTGGGATGAAAAACCCACATAAGCTATATATCAAAAGGATTACAGGACCCTCACCTGTGTAATTGGGGCTCCCCTGGTGGCTCAGACAGTAAAGAATCTGTCTGCAATGCAGAAGACCCAGGTTTGGTCCCCAGGTCAGGAAGATCCCCTGGAGAAGGAAATGGCAACCCACTCCAGTATTCTTGCCTGGAGAATCCCATGGACAGAGGAGCCTGGTGGGCTACAGTCCATGGGTTGCAAAGAGTCAGACACTACTAAGCGACTAAGTGCATATGCACCTGTGTAATTAGATATAAAAACAATGACACTAAATTGATACTAAAATAAAGAAGTTAAACAAAGTTCTGGTTTTTCCCATTATGCTTTTATTTTAATACAATACTAAGTAATGAGTTGCTTTAAAGTACCTTCCTTTGCTGCCCCTGAGAACATGCTCCAAGTGCCTGTGGTGTGACCAACCAGTGAACACAGCCCATGAATTGGTTCATTTAATTAAACTCAAGACCTTTTGAGATGGGTGCCATTCTTTCATTTTTAAAAAATATTTATATTTATTTGGCTGGCCCAGGTCTTAATTGTGGCATGGGGGATCTTTAGTTGCAGCATGTAGGAACCTGTTCCCTGACCAGGGATTGAACCTGGTCAGGGTTGTCTCTTGGGTTGTTGTACACCAGGGATTGGACTTCCTGGTGGTCCAGATGCTAACACTCCAATGCATTGGGAGCATTGGAGTGTTAGCATCTGGACCACCAGGAAGTCCAAGGTGGGGACCATTCTTATTCTCATATGGGAGATGAGATACTGAGGATAAGACTGATTAAGAAGCTTGCTCTGGGGCGCACCGCAAGAATTGCTGGGACCGGGATTGGCCAACATCCAGAGCTAAGCTTGAGCCACCACTCTCTAAATTCCTTAAAAGGCATTTAACCTCTCCACCACTGACTGTCAGTTCCTGGTGCTAAGCGCTATGGAAGGATGCGTGCATATACACACACATTCTCTCTCCACCAACTAGGCAAAGCGGGAGGCTCAAGTGCTTCCTGCAGTGTGTTTACGCCCCCTGGTGGCCATGAGCAGCTTCATCTCTGGTCCATCCCAGTCAGGGATCACCAGCCAGGGTGATCTCAGTTCATTTCCAAGGCAAACCACTCAATATCACAGTAATCCAAGTCTATGCCCCAAACACTAATGCCGAAGAAGCTGAAGTTGAACGGTTTTAAGACCTACAAGACCTTTTCGAACTAACACCGAAAAAATATGTCCTTTTCATCATAGGGGATTCTAATGCAAAAGTTAGGAAGTCAAGAAATACCTGGAGTAACAGGCAAGTTTGGCCTTGGAGTATAATGTGAAGCAGGGCAAAGGCTAACAGAGTTTTGCCAAGAGAACTCACTGGGCATAGCAAGCACCCTCTTCCAACAACCCAAGAGACAACTCTACACATGGACATCATCAAATGGTCAATAGTGAAATCAGATTGATTCTATTATTTGCAGTTGAAGATGGAGAAGCTCTATACAGTCAGCAAAAACAAGACATGGAGCTGACTGCGGCTCAGATCATCAGCTCCTTACTGCAAAATTCAGGCTTAAATTGAAGAAAGTAGGAAAAACCACTAGACCATTCAGGTATAACCTAAATCAAATCCCTTATGATTATACAGTGGAGGTGACTAATAGATTCAAGGGATTAGATTTGATAGACAGAGAACTATGGATGGAGGTTCATAACTTTGTACTGGAAGCAGTGACCAAAACCACCCCCAAGAAAAAGAAATGCAAAAAGGCAAAATGGTAGTCTGAGGAGGTCTTACAAATAGCTGAGAAAAGAAGAAAAGCAAAAGGCAAAAGAGAAACTGAAAGATACACCCAACTGAATGCAGAGTGCCAAAGAATAGCAAGGAGAGATTAAAAAAATAAGCCTTCTTAAGTGAACCATAAGCTTATTTAACTTCTATGCAGAGTACATCATGAGAAACACTGGGCTGGATGAAGCACAAGCTGGAATCAAGATTGCCAGGAGAAATAACAATAACCTCAGATATGCAGATGACACCACCCTTATGGCAGAAAATGAAGGGGAACTAAAGATCCTCTTGATGAAAGTGAAAGAGGACAGTGAAAAAGTTGGTTTAAGCTCAACATTCAGAAAACAAAGATCATGGCATCCGGTCCCATCACTTCATGGGAAATAGATGGGGAAACAGTGGAAACAGTGTGAGACTTTATTTTTCTGGGCTCCAAAATCACTGCAGATGGTGATTGCAGCCATGAAATAAAAAGGTGCTTTCTCCTTAGAAGAAAAGTTATGACCAACATAGATACCATATTCAAAAGCAAAGACATTACTTTGCCAGCAAAGGCCCATCTAGCCAAGGCTATGGTCTTTCCAGTAGTCATGTATGGATGTGAGAGTTGGACTGTAAAGAAAGCTGAGCGCCGAAGAATTGATGCTTTTGAACTGAGGTATTGGAGAAGACACTTGAGAGTCCCTTGGACTCCAAGGAGATCCCACTAGTCCATCCTAAAGGAAATCAGTCCTGAATATTCGTTGGAAGGACTGATGTTGAAGCTGAAACTCCAATACTTTGGCCACCTGATGCAAAGAGCTGACTCATTTGAAAAGACCCTGATGCTGGGAAAGATTGAGGGCAGGAGGAGAAGGGAATAACAGAGAATGAGACGGTTGGATGGCATCACCGACTCAATGGACATGAGTTTGGGTAAACTCCAGGAGTTGGTGATGGACAGGGAGGCCTGGCATGTGCAGTCCATGGGGTCGCAAAAGGTCAGACATGACTGAATGAACTGAACTGAGCTGAACTGAAAATGCAAAGAAATAGAGGAAAACAACAGAATGGGAAAGACTAGAGATCTCTTCAAGAATATTAGAGATACCAAGGAAACATTTCATGCAAAGATGGGCACAATAAAGGACAGAAACAAGGACTTAACAGAAGCAGAAGAGATTAAGAAGAGGTGGCAAGAATACACAGAAGAACTATACAAAAAAGGTCTTAATTACCCAGATAACCATTTTGGTGTGGTCACTCACCTACAGCCAGACATCCTGAAGTGGGAAGTCAAGTGGGCCTTAGGAAACATTACTATGAACAAAGCTAGCGGAGATGATGGAATTCCAGATCCTATTTCAAATCCTAAAAGATGATGTTATGAAAGTGCTGCACTAAATATGCCAGCAAATCTGGAAAACTCAGCAGTGGCTACAGGACTGGAAAAAGTCAGTTTTCATTCCAATCCTAAATAAGGGCAATGCCAAAGAATGTTCAGACTACTGCACAATTGCTCTCATTTCACATGCTAGCAAGATAATGCTCAAAATCCTTCAAGCTAGGCTTCAGCCATATATGAACCAATAACTTGTAGGTGTACAAGCTGTATTTAGAAAAGGCAGAGGAACCAGAGATCAAGTTGCCAAAATCTGTTGGATCATAGAAAAAGCAAAGGAATTTTTTAAAAATCTACTTCTGCTTCATTGACTACGCTAAAGCCTTTTATTGTGTGGATCACAACAAACTGTGGAAAATTCTTAAAGAGATGGGAATAGCAGACCACCTAACTTGCCTCCTGAGAAACCTGTATGCGGAATAAGAAGCAACAGTGTAGAATCGGGCATGGAACAACAGACTGGTTCAAAATTGGGAAAGAAATATTAACAAGGCTATATATTGTTCACCCTGCTTATTAAACTTCTATGTGAAGTTATACATCATGAGAAATGCTGGGCTGGATGAATCACAAGCTGGAATCAAGATTCCTGGGAGAAATATCAATAACCTTACATATGAAGATGATACCACTCTAATGGCAGAAAGTGAAGAGGAACTAAAGAGCCCCTTGATGAGGATGAAAGAGGAGAGTGAAAAGACTGGCTGAAAACTCAACATTCAAAAAACTAAGATCAGGGCATCTGGTCCCATCACTTCACAGCAAATAGGTGGGGAAACAGTGACAGAATTTATTTTCTCGGGCTCCAAAATCATTGCAGATGGTGACTGCAGCCACAAAATTAAAAGACTCTTGCTCCTTGGAAAGAAAGCTATGACAAACCTAAATGGTGTATTACAACACAGAGACATCATTTTGCTGACAACTGTCTGTAGAGTTGAGACAGTAAATTTCTACATAGGTTGATAAGAACTGATAAGAAGTCTGGGGTCCCTGAGGAGGAGAGTGGGGTCTGGGGCTCTCAAGGAGGAGACAGGGGTCTGGAATTCTCAAGGAGGAGAAAAGGACAAACTTTTTTTTTTACATCCTTAGTCTTAGTCACATAAAACGTTTTTTTCCCTTTAAGCCCAGAGCTGATGATTACACAAAAGAACAACTCAGTTTAAACTCTGTACTAAGGATTATATAACAAAAATGTATCCTGCTTGAGGACATGTTTCTCCTTCTTGAGAACCTTCTGACTAATCCTGTTATCTTAAAATGTATATTGTGGGAGTGGGTCTGGTAAGACCTTTACAACCTTGAGACATTCTTTTGATTTACTGTAATAACCAATTGAAAAAGTATATAGCTCCCTTGCTAAAACTAGGGCGGCACTCTCCATTCCCCTTCTGATGTCTATATCAGAAGCTTTCTCTGTGCCTTTTCATACTTCAGTAAAACTCTGCTACTCAAAAGCTCTTGAGTGATGAAGCCTGGTCCCTGGTCCCAAAGCTAAATCTTCTTTGAAGATCATGAATCTGACACCATCCACCCTAAGCTATCAGAGTCAAGGCTATTTTTTTTTTTTTCCAGTAGTCTTGTATGGATGTGAGAGGTGGACTATAAAGAATACTGAGAGCTGAATAATTGATGCTTTAGAATTGTGGTGCTGGAGAAGACTCTTGAGAGTCCCTTGGACAGCAAGAAGATCAAACCAGCCAATCCTATAGGAAATCAACCATTAATATTCTTTGGACGGACTGATGCTGAAGCTGAAGCTCCAATACTTTAGCCACCTGATGCGAAGAGCCAGCTCATTGGAAAAGACCCTGATTCTGGGAAAGATCGAAGGCAGGAGAAAAAGGGGATGACAGAGGATGAGATGGTTGGACCGACTCAATGAACATGAGTTTGCGCAAATTTAGGGAGATGGTGAAGGACAGGGAAGCCATGGGGTTGCAAAGAGTCAGACACAACTTAGTGACTGAACAACAACAACAGTGGGGTGGGTGTGTGTGTGTGTGTGTGTGCGTGCGCACGCTCAGTCATGCCCGACTCTTTGCAACCTCGTGGACTATAGCCTTCGGGATCCTTTGTCCATGGAATTTTCCAGGCAAGAATACATTCCCTAGTCCAGCGGATCTTCCTAACCCAGGGATCAAACTTGAGTCTTTTGCGTCTCCTGCATTGACAGGCAGATTCTTTACCACTGTGCCACCTGGGAAACCTATCCAGCAGGTTTTTACTGGTTGAAATATTTTAAATATTTTTGCTGTTGTCTGTGGTCCTGCTTTACTAACATCCTAGGCTCTTGCTTCCTCTGTTGCCCCTGGGGTCCAGCACTGGGTGGAGCAGGCAGCTGGTCAGTGCCACCGAGACCACTGGGCTACTTAGGAAAGGGCATGCATGGAGGGCTGAGACAGTGGCCCCACTGTTCCCACAGGTATGGAGGATAGGATAGGGCGTTCTAGGCAGGGGAACAATAGGGACAAAGGCCTGCAGGTAGTTACATGGGACTGAAGTGAGCACAGAAAATAAGCTGAATTAAATTTGACCCAGTCTCCAGCAGAGTCTGGGGATGGGGGTGCCCTGATTACAGTAACAGGCCCTAGTTCTTTAGACAGAAATATCTCCAGAGCCAGGGAAAGGAGGACAGCTCTGCTTAAACACCCCCATATGCTAACCCTTGCCCCCATTCTGTAGTCACAAGACCCCTGGAGGAGTTCACCCCAACAACATACATGGGAATGGCTGCCCCCATTCAGCAGATGGAGAAACAGAGGCTCTAAATTCAGCTGAGGCCTCTGACCCTAATCATGTATCCAGCTGATGGCTGGGGTTCTCACGTTCTGCCTGACCTTAGGCCCAGCCTCTGAAACTCCCACATTACATGGGGTGCCCTTTTGAAACAGAAGGGAAGGAGGAGGGGCACAGCCTTTGAAAGAAAGACAGAGCCCAAGGATACAACATAAACTGATTAGAATCAAATGGATCCAAGATGGTGGACAGGACAACTCCCACTAGACCTTGAACCTCAGTACAGGCTCATTGTAACACATCAGCAAACTAAATGACACACCCACAGGCTTCATGACTGTTCCAAGGCCTTCAGAGACCAAAAAGTGGGTGGTGGCCCAATGCCTGGAAATCCCCGCCCATTCCCCAAAAGAGTTGGAATAATCCTCCCACTCATTAGGCTATGAAACTACTCAGCCCATAAAAGCTAACACACCATATTTTGAGGCCACTCTCTCCTGCGATGGCCTGCACACGGTCTGTTAAGTGTGTTTCTTTTGGAAGTTCAGTTCAGTTCAGTCGCTTAGTTTTGTCTGGCTCTGCGACCCCACAGACTGTAGCTCGCCAGGCATCCCTATCAATCACCAACTCCCAGAGCTTGTTTAAACTCATGTCCATCTAGTTGGTGATGCCATCCAATTGTCTCATCCTCTGTCATCCCCTTTTCCTCCTGCCTTCAATCTTTCCCAGCATCAGGGTGTTTTCAAATGAGTCAGCTCCTTGCATCAGGTGGCCAAAGTATTGGAGCTTCAGCATGAGCATCAGTCTTTCCAATGAATAGTCAGGACTAACTTCCTTTAGGATTGACTGGTTTGATCTCCTTGCAGTCCAAGGGACTCTCAAGAGTCTTCTCCAACACCACAGTTCAAAAGCATCAATCCTTAGGCATTTCTTTTGGAAGAGGTGTAAAAAGTACTGAGGTGGGGCTTGGCACTTCATAAATGAGGCCCAAGACCACAGTGCTACACTGGTCCTCAGCAGGGAAGAAAAAATACCTGGTTTATGACACTGTTGGTGGGAATGTAAGTGGATGCACTGAGGTTCCTCAGAAAAATAAAAATAGAATTACCATATGATCCAGCAATCCCACTCCCGGACATATAGCCAGATAAGACTCTAATTCAAAAAGATACATACACCCTTATGTTCATAGCACCGCTATTCACAACAGTCTAGACATGGAAACAGCCTAAATGTCCATCAGCAGATGAACGGATAAAGAAGATGTGGCACATACATACAATGGAATACTGCTTAACCATATAAAAGAACAAAATAATGCCATTTACAGCAACATGGATGCAACTAGAGCTTATCATACTGAGTGAAGTCAGTCAGAAAAGAGAAAGACAAGTACCATATGATATCACTTATATGTGGACTCTAAACTATGCCACAAATGAACCTATCTACAAAAAAGAAACAGACACACAGACATAGAGAACACACTTTAGGTTGCACAGGGGGAGACAGTCGGGGGAGGAATGCAGTGGGAGGTTGGGGTTAGCGGATGTAAGCTATACATACAGAATGGAGAAACGGCAAGGTCCTACGGTATAGCACAGAGAACTTTTTTAATATCCTATGATAAAGCATAATGGAAAAGGCTATTTTTAAAAATGTATAGTATGTATATCTAAATCACTTTGCTTTACAACAGAAATGAATACAACATACAACACAATCAAACTATACTTTGATTTCAAAAAATCCTATGGGGGGAAAAAAGACAATCCACAGATTCCCAGTCTTCTACAAGAAGTGGAGTGTTCAGACAGAGGTTTTGATTATCTCTATCGCCTGATTAAAGTATATTTGATTTTCCATGAGTGTGTTTGAAATGTATCAGCCTGCACTGCCCATTGGGGGACCAAGCTCAAGACACACACATTGTTAACACCCATGAAGATGAAGTGCCTATTTAAGCTACAGTCTTTACCTAAAGATGGCTAAACAAAAACATGGCATGGTGAAAACTAGCTTCCCTGTACAGTGTACAAGGGTCTTCCTCTGGATTTGTCTGGTTTTGAAGAAGTCTAACCTGGTCCCTCAGGCTATTAAATATGCATAAGGTGCTTCTAGGAATGTGGCTTGCCAATGAGTCCAGAGAGCAAGACCCAGACTCCTCTCAGCCACAAGCTTAAAGGGCAACCTGGGGAAATCAGTTCAGGTCTTCAGACTCTATTTTGCTCTTCCAAGAACAAATATATGGCATCTCACAAAGTACACAGGTTCTACCAGATGTGTCAAAATTTTACGGTAAAAAGGAGGTCCATGGTGAACAGTTTTGCATTGATGCAATGAAGTTGGATGAATTCCTTTTACTGAATAATTTTGATTCAGCCAATAATTCTGACTAGGCTGTCAGGCGAGTGTATGCTCCTCGGTTCTGTCTCGTCACAGCAAAGATTTGGACGTTAATGCCCTCTGCTGCTGCTAAGTCACTTCAGTCGTGTCTGACCCTGTGCGACCCCATAGACAGCAGCCCACCAGGCTCCCCGGTCCCTGGGATTCTCCAGGCAAGAACACTGGAGTGGGTTGCCATTTCCTTCTCCAATGCCCTCAGCACATCACAAACATGGAGAAACCGTGTTATAGCTCTTAGACAAATCAGTGTTACAGGTCTATTTTATTGAGAAGATAGCAGGAGAATCCATCCTCGAAGAGTGAGGGCATGCCAACCCAAAGGAGAGAAGAGAAGGGGAGACAGAGGGAGAGGGAGAGGGAGAGAGAGAGACTTGGCTCCTCCTTTTATATGTTTTTTTCCCTCCCCCTGAGCCTGCCCTATGCAAATTGGGCTTAGCCAGGAGTGCTGTTTGTTCTTCCTGAGGTCTTCACTCCAGTCCTCGGACCTTCTTTTGACCTTCCTTTGTTCTATTTTCGCGGGGTTTTCCCTTCCTTGTCTTTTAGCCACTGCCATTTTGGACTCCAGTTTCCTATTCTAACTAACAAAGCCATTGTTTATTATGCATCTCTGCCAGGGCAGAGTGGTATGGATGTGGCCCTTTTCTCTCAGAACATTTTCGGAGACCGTGTTCCATGGAGCACACTTTAGGAATGTTAGGTAGGTAGAATAGGGAAAAGGAGTCCAAAATGGCTGTGGCTAAAAGACGAAGAAGGGAAAAGCCCACGAAAATAGAACAAAAGAACATCCGAGGACCGGCGTGAGGACCTCAGGTAAAACAAAAACACTCCTGGCTGGCCCAATTTACATAGGACAGGCCCAGGGAGAGATAAACATATAAAAAGAGGAGCCAAAGCTACCTCTCTCTCTCTCTCCCGCGTGCTGGGGCGCTCTTCTCTTCGCGTCTTTGGATCGACGTGCCCTCACGCCTCGAAGATGGATTTTCCTGCTATCTTCTAAATAAAATAGGCCTGTAACACTGAGCTGTAACATTGATTTGTCTAAGAGCTATAACATGGTCCTTTCGAGACCTGAGAGCTATAACACAGTCTATCCAAGCCCCGAGAGCTGTGACATGCCGAGGGGGCTTTAATGTTCGTCACTCCAAATCTTTGTTGTGATGAGACAAAGAACCGAGGAACATACACTCGCGTGACAGGAAAGAAGGGGGAGATGCTCCTTTAAGTTCTCTTCAGCCGCTGGAGATGAGACAGGCAGCCCTAGCCATAAAATGTAAGCCCTTCCCTTGGCTGGCAAGGCCAGGACCTTTGTCCCTGATATTTTCTCTCTGTTGAATGTATCTCAATTTCCCAGATACTGCCAGGCTCAATCCCTAACTCCCTTCAGATCTCTGGCCAAAGCCTGTCTTATCAGATTAACCTACCTGATTTCCCCCATCTAGAACAGCAGTCTCCTCTGGGACACTGCCCTCTCCCCAGCTGCCTCCCTGGCCTCAGGACAGTCCCTACCCACCCTGTGCTGTGTCTCCTTCCCTCCCACTCCCAGGTGTCATTAGGTAGGATAGACGGGCTGACTGCTAAAAACATTTTTTTAAGGGAAATAATAAATGGACAGGCAAAGAATGTGAAAGTTCCTACAGAGATAAGCATTGTTAACTGCTGGCATGTGTCCTACTAAATTTTATTTGCAGGCAGAGAAAGGAGGGGTTGGGAGAAATGCAGAGATAATTGCTGTTATTATCAAACGCCTTCTCTCTGTTGTAATCTGGTTTTTCCATCTGAGATCTCTTGGTCACAATAGCTCCTTTCTGGACTTTCCAACCTGGCTCTTGGCTTCTTGTTGGGTGTTAGGGACCTGCTCAGGCCAAGGTGCTGATACTCCACTCCTAACCTTGTCTATGGCAACCATTCCAGTACTCATGCCTGGAAAATCCATGGATGGAGGAGCCTGGTGGGCTACAGTCCATGGGGTCGCACAAAGAGTCGGACATGACTGAGCAACTTCATTCACTCAACCTTGTCTGAAAGAGGCGCCCTGGGCACTTGGGGTGGGGCTTCCACGGGAGCGGTGGGAGAGGCACTGGAAGTTTTCCTGGAGAACTACTGTTTCACAGGGGAGCACAGGATGGTGCTTCAAGGGAAAGAACAGGAAGTGTGCTTCTTCGGAGCTCCAGAGTTGTCTCCCAACTTTGTCTTCCCCACACTAGGCCCGTATTGCTGTTCTGCTGCTGCTGCTAGGTCGTTTCAGTCTGATTCTTTGTGATCCTATGGACTATAGTCCACCAGTCCTCTGTCCATGGAATTCTCCAGGCAAGAATACTCGAGTGGGTTGCCATTTCCTTCTCCAGGGGGATCTTCCCAACCTAGGAATCAAACCTGCATCTCTTCCATCTCCTGTATTGGCAGGTGGGTTCTTTACCATTAGTGCCACCTGGGAAGCCCATGCTGTTCTTCTGCTCCTCTCCAAATTCACTTTCAAGAAAGGATATGTCATGGGCAAACTAGAGTGCAAATGACAACTCCAAGGCCCACATAACTGCCCTCTCCAAATACTTCTATGGAGGCTTTGAGAGAGGAAGTGACTGGCCCATGATCACACAGCAAGTAGGCATCAGGGCTGGGCCTCAGACTTGGGACTCCAGGGTGATGGAAAATTCTGAGCTCACCAGTTAATAAGGGCTGAGTGAGAATGGGTATGGGGTGACAGTGGCAAAGGGAATGATTCGTTGAGGGTCACAGAAGAAGGTGCCCTCTGGCCTAGATCATCGCAGCCTTGGCAGCAGCTGAAAAAGATTAACTTATGTTTGAAGAAGCCTTAAAGAGACAGAAACACAGGCTGTGTTTCCCCAAAAAGGCTCTGCCCATCCTCCTCTACTGAAGGGCAATCTTAGCTTGACTCTAGGAGCTAGGTGCTTAACATAACCATTTTTGAAGACTGCTGGCAAGTCTGTCAGTGCTGTTGCAGGTTTAAGAGGGCTGAGGCAGGACTTGCATTTTTCAAAAATTTCCAAGCCTTTGTCACGAGCATCCTCAAGACCGGCTAAATATGTCCCTGAGTTTGCTGCTCTGCAGGGATTGGTAACCATTCCTTCTAACAGGAAGAGAGGTGGGGTGTGCGTGTGTGTATGTGTGATCATGGGAGAGAACAGTGCCAGGGAAAGCCACCTGCTTGGCTCAAAGGTGGTGAAGTTAAATCACTTGATTTGGGATGGCACTGGTCTCTGGGACAACTGACTCAGAGCACAGATGTGCTCAGATCAGCAAGAAGGCTTTTCTGGGCTTAAAGCCACCTTGGGCAACAGTGATACCACAGAAACGCTGCAGGGGCAAGCTTGTGCTGGCAAAGAAGACATCTGACATTTTTCTAAACTCTCCCAGATGGTCAGGCCAGATACAGTTTTGACAAGTCAGACAAAACCCCCCTGCCACCATCTCAATTCCTCCTGATCATCTTCAAATCCAGCTTTCCTAACATTCTATAGGTGGGCTTATCTGCATTGCTAAGGAATCAGGGGACCTAATCAGAATCATCTAAGAGATTTGTTTCCCTACCCCCACCACTCCTCTGCTTGCAAAATACAGTTTTGCTTCTTTTTTTTTTTTTTTTCTGATTATACAAGATGGGGGTAATGTATGTTTATTGTAGAAAATTTGCGGTGTTTGCCTTTGATTGTCTCTGTAAAATTAAAAGACGTAGAATTAGTGGATCAAAGAGATGCCCATTGGGAAACCTCAATTTATACTCCACCTACCAAGAAAGCAACACCCACTCATCAACATTAGGTATTAATCATGTTTTAATGTTTGTCAGTTTGACTGACAAAAATCAGTAACTCATCAGTATTCACATTTGCTTGGTTTTCATTGAGACAGTATTTTTTATATATTTTCTTGGAAAATGATAGCTGAGCTGCTGCTTTCCCTTTATCAAGGCAGAGATAAGTCCTTTTCCTTCTTTTTTTTTTTTTTCCCCTAATAAGACTTTGTGCCAAGGAAGACTTGGGACACTGAATAGGGTTCTTGGGCTAGCCATCATGTATATCTAGGGCAACTAAGCTCACTATAGGCTTTAAACAAAAGTACCAATGCACACAAAATCCTCAAGGGTGGATTTTTACTTTGGAAGTGGTGTACGTGTGGTAACTTAGAAAAACTCAGTGGTTTTAGACAGCAGAATGATGTAATTTTCTCAGGAAAGTGCTGCTGGGGCTGCCATCTGTGTTTCTCCAGTAGTCACCAGCCCAGGGCCTGACATATGGTAGGCACCCAGAAACTGTGTTGCCCGTAAAAATAATAAAAATTGCACCTATTTATTTCAAATCCTTTGGAGTTATTTTAAGTTGGAAACAGCTGTCTCAATATCCAGGAAGAGAGATATTGCAAATTCTGACTTACTGGTAGAACTTCTGAAAAAGGGCAAGGGTGAGTGGCAGTATGAATATCATATCATCAGCAAGTTTGACAGAAGCTGTTTTATGGCAGCCATGTCCTTGGATCCAGGTGGGCTGGCCAGGCTCCCCAGGTAAGCCAGTGTGCCTTCCTCCCAGAAGGCCACATTTTCAGCATTCTAAGTGGCCTTTTCTGGTCATCTCCCAGTTTTCTCTGCCTCCAGGGAAGACTGCACTTGATTTATCATAGGTAATTGTTGTTTAGTTGCTAAGTCAAGTCCCACTCTTTTGCAACCCCATGGACTATAGCCCTCCAGGCTCCTCTGTCTATGGGTTTTCCCAAGCAAAAATACTGGAGTGGGTTGCCATTTCCTTCTCCAGGGGATCTTTCCCACCTAGGGATCAAATCTGTGTCTCTGGCATTGGCAGGCAGATTCTTTGCCACTGATCTACCTGGGAAGCCCTTATTTTCTTGGGCTCCAAAATCACTGTGGATGGTGACAGCCATAGTGTTATGGATGGTGACAGCCATGAAATTAAAAGACGCTTGCTCCTTGGAAGAAAAGCTATGACAAACCTAGACAGCGTATTAAAAAGCAGAGACATCACTTTGCTGACAAAGGTCCTTCTAGTTAAAGCTGTGGTTTTTCCAGTAGTCATGTATGGATATGACAGTTGGAACATAAAGAAGGCTGAGCACTGAGGAACTGATGCTTTCAAACTGTGGTGTTGGAGAAGACTCTTGAGAGTCCCTTGGATAACAAGAAGATCAAACCAGTCAATCCTAAAGGAAATCAGTCCTGAATATTCATTGGAAGACTGATGTTGAAGCTGAAGCTTTAATATCTTGGCCACCTGATGCAAAGAGCCGACTCATTAGAAAAGACCCTGATGCTAGGACGCATTGAAGGCAGGAGGATAAGGGGATAACAGAGGATGAGATGGTTGGATGTCATCATCGACTCAATGGACATGAGTTTGAGCAGGAGATGGTGAAGGTTAGGCAAGCCTGATGTGCTGCAGTCCGTGGGGTTTCAAAGAGTTGGACACTACTGAGCAACTGAGCAACAAATTGGGAAGCCCACCATAGGTTGTAGATATGTTCTATTAAAGCGATTTGTAAGGCAGCCGGCTATAACCTGAATTCTACAGGGACGGACAGAGTATCTGGCATGCTGGTTCTCAGCTTTTCTCAATCTACCAACCACTAACTATTATGATAACTGTCAGTGGCCATGCCAATGTAATTGTCAGTTCAAGGCCCAGTGGTTGGTGGGGAGTCAACAAAGACGTTTTCGTAGCAATTTAAGTTGTAGAAGGGTCACCGTACCTGCTCTATAGAAGAAGAGTGTGCTCAGTCGCTCAGCTGTGTCTGACTGCGAACCCATGAACTGTAGCCCGCCAGGCTCCTCTGTCCATGGGACTTTCCAGGCAAGAATACTGGAGGAGGTTGCCATTTCCTTCTCCAGGGATAGAGGAAGAGTGCCTAGGGCCAAGTTGAAGTCAGGGTGGGGCGACCAGATAAGATTGTATAGAGTTTTAGAGCTGCTGCTACTGCTGCTAAGTCGCTTCAGTCGTGTCCGACTCTGTGCGACCCCATAGACGGCAGTCCACCAGGCTCCCCCATCCCTGGGATTCTCCAGGCAAGAACACTGGAGTGGGTTGCCATTTCCTTCTCCAATGCATGAAAATGTAAAGTGAAAGTGAAGCCGCTCAGTCGTGTCCGACTCTTCGCGACCCCGTGGACTGCAGCCTACCAGGCTCCTCTGTCCATGGGATTTTCCAGGCAAGAGTACTGGAGTGGGGTGCCATCGCCTTCTCCGGAGTGGTAGGGCAGCTGGAGGCAAATATTTGGATTAGAGGGATATTTAGGAGATGAGACGAAGAACAGGATCAGATAACTGACAGAAGAGGGGTGGGGGTGAGGGAAGAGGAGTCAAAATGACTCCCAGGCTTGGGGCTTGGGTCTCTGAGCACGTGGTGGGGCCATTACTGGGTTAGGGAAGGAGGGGAAGAGCAGGTTTAGCAGAAAAAATGAGTTCGGGGCATACTGTGTCTAAGGTGTACGAAGGAAATGGCAATCCACTCCAGTACTATTGCCTGGAGAATCCCAGGGACGGCGGAGCCTGGTGGACTGCCGTCTATGGGGTCGCATAAAGTCGGACTCGACTGAAGCGACTTAGCAGCAGCAGGGACTCCGAGGGAGGCGTCTAAGGGGATTGTCTAAGAGGATATAGAAGGGTGTGGCGCCTGGGAGAGGGGTCTGAACTGGTCAGGACAGAAATGGAGAGGAAGCCAACAACAGTGAGAAATGGGAGAGGCTGCTCTGTTTGAGGTGTGCAGAACGGGCAGGGTGTCACGTGGTGAGAGCGCTCAGCCTCAAGAACGCTTAATCTCAAAGCCGAGGGCCAAGCCTAACCGCAGACAGAGATGGAGGGCGGGGTGGGTAAAGGTTGGGTGGGGTGGGCGGGAGAGGGGGAGGAACCGGATTTGGCCCATCTGGAGCCCGCCCTCTCAATCTCCTCATCCATTGGACAATTGCGCTGTTCGTCAGGGGCCCGCCTCCACAGATGAACCAATAAAAGCTGGCAAAAGCCTGCTTCCTTCTCCAGCTGGATCAGCAGCACGAGAGGTCCCTCCCGGGAGGTTGAGTCCGGGGTAGGGGTACCCGCGGAACTGCTTGCGAGCGTGAAATTGACTGACGGACACGGCTGCCTTGGTGCAGGTGAGAGGAGGACGTGGCTCCAAGGTAGGGAAGAGGGCGAGCGTGAGAGGTGAAAGCCTCTAGTCTCCCCGCGTCCACTCCAGCCCACGGAAACGGCTCAGGTGATGGGGTGGAGAGCGGAGGTGAAGTGAGGTGAGGGGGCGGGCCCGCGAGGGACTGGGAAGAGCCTTGGTCACACCTACGGTCACCCTCCTCGGGCGCACGAGCCACGTGGGCTCGCAGCCTGGCGTAGGACCTTTGGCTGCGTGCCCTAACATCCGCAGTAGCTGTTTTAGCCCTCGGAGCTCAGCATCGCAACTTAATTCGCCTTATCTATAGACTGGGAAGCTGGGACTCGGGGACGTGGCCGCGCCAGGGTTTGAGGGAGATAGGGCTTGGTGGATTCCGGAGGCCGCGCTCGTATCTATGAGCCTGTGGGTCAGAGACTTGACTCTGGGACCTGTTTTCTTTAGATACGCGAAACTGTTTGGGTCGAGTCTGCGGCAGACGGCCTTGCGTCGGGCAACGCTGCCTAGCTTCTCTGCAAGGCTAGGGGTGGGGACGAGGGGCACGGGGAGGTGCCTCTGCGCGCCGGGTCCGACCAATCCTGCCCCTAGTTCGGCGAGGTGGGCTGCGGAGACTGGGCGGTCCTCGAGTGTGGGCGTTCTCCATACTCCGACCGAAAAACTTGGGGGCGGGATTCCGAAAACACGTGGAGTGAAAAAACGCTCCACCCCCCCCCACCCCCCACCCCGGTGCTCCAGAGAAAATAGTAAAATAGAGCAACTTAAATTTTTTTTTTTTTTTTTTTTAAGGAAAAATACCGCCAGAGGCTGTTGAAGGTGTAGGGTTTACTTCATGCTCTTATGGAGGCAGATGTGAACCATTTGGAAATCAGTTTGGCAGGATGAGTCTACACCCTTTGACCTACTGATACTAGCCTTGGGAAATAAGTAGGTTAAACTTAAGTAGGAAAAATGTTGATGCCTTAGGCATTGCAGTTTGGTGTTTTATAAATAGGGAGATAGTGGAAACAACCTCTAAATCCTCAGTGATACACCTAATAATAAAAGATTATTGCTAATAATATCTTTTTTTGGAGCTGAAGGGTTATATTTCTTTAAAATCCTCACAAAACCCTATGAAACTAGTATTCCCATTCCACAGATGGATAACTGGAACTCAGGCAAGTGAAGTCATTGTGTGTCTGATGCTAGACAGCTAGTGTGCTTTGGGACCTCTTGAAACTGCTGTGTTTAGCCCGTGTTTGAGGCCTGGGCACTGGAGAGCCAGCCACTGGTGAATAAGGCAGCCGTGTTTCCTGAACTTACAGAGCATGCATGCGTGTGTTATTTACATATATGTAGAACAAGCTTTGGCCAGTTTTATTAAGGAAAATTTTTGCATGATTTACTGTTCACCACTCTCTCCTAGCATGCTTCTGCTCATCACCTGGATCAATGGTAGCTAGTGTGCATACTCTGTTATTTTCTGTATGCGGTGTCCAATTCAGTTTATTATTGCCACTATAGTGACGGACACCAGTTTTTGGCCAACATGGCATACAAGTTGCAAGTGTTAGTTGCTCAGTCATGTCTGACTCTTTGCAACCCCATGGACTCCTCTAGCCCACCAGGCTCCTCTGTCCATGGAATTCTTCAGGCAAGAATACTAGGGTGGGTTCCCATTCCCTTCTGCAGGGGATCTCCCCAACCCAGGGGTCAAACCCGGGTCTCCTGCATTGCAGGCATATTCTTTACTGTCTGAGTCACCAGGGAAGCCCCAGCATGGCATAGTGCTCTATGCAAGATTTCCTCAAGGCTGGGCAGCTGTTGGTGAGGATGACCAGGTTCACTTTGCCTTGTCTTATCATTTTCAGAGTCTATTGTACCCCAGCACATACTTTTTCCACTTACCATAACCAGTTGGAGCCTAGAGTTGATCTGACTCCAGCGGCTTTTCCGTCTTTTTTGCTGCCACTGTCTTCCTGCCTAAAGAGCTGGATGGCCTCTGGCTGAGAGCTGCTACCAAGATGGCTGGGGAGCAAGAAAGAGCTTGTATGTATTTAAAGGAACACAGCCTGCCTGGGAGAGGGAACATGGAGCTGTGCACTGGTCTGTGGCAAGGGAAAGGATTTGGGAAGAAGGAAACAACTGTGGGAAGCCCTCAGTAACCCTTAAGTGCAGAGTGTTTAAAAAGCCATTTTCTGAAATGCATTTATGTTATAATGGGATGTGTGGAGACTTAAATATTTTGAGATTAAGTGTTTGCAGAAGTCATTATTTTTAAGAAATTAAATTTCTTAACCTCTTGAATTTTCAGATTTAAAGAACCCTTTTGCGGAAGGAACATATTCACTCATACGGTTTCAGAATGTCAAGTAGTGTGTCCTACTGGATTCTCAGTTCTGCAAGGAAGACCTTTGCCACATTGCAGGGGGGACAACGTTTATATTCAAGGTATGCCTCAAATAGGAGTAAATCAAAATGGAGACTCTGTCCCCAGGGGCAGGCCACCCTAAAAGACAATGCCGCTGCATGTGGTGGCATTGCTCTGCAGAAAGCCTACAGACACACATCAACGGAGGAAGAGGACTTCCACTTGCAGCTCAGCCCGGAGCAGGTAAATGAAGTGCTGAGAGCTGGTGAGTCGGCCCATAAGATTCTTGACCTTGTCAGCAGAGCTCCAGGTTCAGTGCTACGATTTGAGAGCAACCAGCTAGCTGCCAATTCCCCAGTGGAGGACCGGGGAGGTATAGCCGCCTGCCTGCAGACCAACGGACTGCTGTTTGGCATCTTCGATGGACATGGTGGCCACGCATGTGTTCAAGCAGTGAGCGAGAGGCTCTTCTACTATGTGGCCGTGTCACTAATGTCCCAGCAGACTCTGGAGCAAATGGAGGAGGCCATGGAAAGCATGAAGCCCCTGCTGCCCATCCTTCAGTGGCTCAAGCACCCAGGGGACAGTATCTACAAGGATGTCACATCGGTGCACCTTGATCACCTCCGCGTCTACTGGCAGGAGCTGCTGAACCTGCACATGGAAATGGGGCTGAGCACTGAGGAAGCATTAATGTACTCCTTCCAGAGACTGGATTCTGACATCTCACTAGAGATCCAGGCCCCCCTCGAAGATGAGATGACCAGGAACCTTTCACTCCAGGTTGCTTTCTCAGGGGCAACGGCTTGCCTGGCCCACGTTGATGGGGTTCACTTGCACGTGGCAAACGCTGGCGACTGCCGGGCCATCCTTGGTGTCCAGGAAGACAACGGCATGTGGTCTTGTCTGCCCCTCACCCAGGACCACAATGCCTGGAACCCAGCCGAGCTGTCACGGCTGAAGAGGGAGCATCCTGAGTCCGAGGACAGGACGGTCATCATGGAAAACAGGCTGCTGGGAGTCCTCATGCCCTGCAGGGCCTTTGGGGACGTCCAGCTGAAGTGGAGTAAAGAGCTGCAGCGCAGTGTTCTGGAGCGGGGCTTCGACACCGAGGCCCTCAACATCTACCAGTTCACCCCCCCGCACTACTACACCCCACCTTACCTGACGGCCAGGCCAGAGGTCACCTACCACAGGCTGAGGCCACAGGATAAGTTCCTCGTGCTGGCCTCTGATGGCCTGTGGGACGTGCTGGGCAACGAGGATGTGGTGAGGCTGGTGGTGGAGCACTTGGCTGAAGAGGGTCAGCACAAGCCAGACCTGGCCCAGAGACCCACCAACCTGGGACTCATGCAGAGCCTGCTGCAGCAGAGGAAAGCCCAGGGGCTCCATGCAGCGGACCAAAACGCAGCCACACGTCTGATCAGATACGCCATAGGGAACAACGAATACGGGGAGATGGAGCCTGAGCGGCTGTCGGCGATGTTGACGTTGCCGGAGGACTTGGCAAGGATGTATAGGGATGACATCACAGTCACCGTGGTGTATTTCAACTCGGACTCAATTGGTGCGTCTTCCAAGGGGAGTTAAGAGTCTCCCACCCTGTTGCCAAGGTTAACTTCAATGTTCTTCTGAGACATTTTCCCTGACTCAAAACCTGGCTCTTTAGACCCTATGGTTGAAGGGCAGGTGGATAGATGCAGCTTGCTTAATTATAGACTAATGTGAGGAAAAAACAGTCTTGGATTAAAAACAAATCTAGTGATTTTATGTGCCTGCGTGTTTTGGTCACCTCTTCTATGCAGAGAGGGTAGAGCACAGAGACGATCGACTTGTCTTGGGCTTGTGTAACCCAAGTCCTTTTATAAAGACACTGTTAAAACTGTCAGCCTGAGCCTGGAAAGGGTAAATTTAATTATGATTCTAAGAATATGAAGAAGTCCAGGATCTTCTGAGCTCTTGCTGCAAAATCTGGAGACTTGATAATTCTGTGTGTAATCATGGACTTCTACACTATGAAGGGAAGTTTTTGTTTTTTATTCTGAAGTTACTAAAGACCTAGGTTTACAAAGCATATTACAGGACACTTTTCTATGCAATATTCTAACTTGTGTGTGTGTTTAGTTGTGAAAACATTTTGTAATGCTGCATTCTAGTTCTGATTTAGTTTATGTTAAAATTGAGTCCTCAAACTTGCCAAACAGGCGTGCTGTGAGCGAGCATGCTTAGAATGAGTTTTCTTGGTTTTTCAGCTGAGGGTGAAGGTGGCCAGGCCCCTGGACCAGCTGAATTTGTGTAGCTTTCAAGCCCTTCCTCTGTGTCCCACCCCTTGAACCTTTGAGCCATGCTAGGAGGTAACTTCTGTCTGAGCCTTAACTCCTGGCCTTTCCTTCATTAATAAAATTTCCTCCAGTGTTCAGTAAATCTCTACAGATTTACTCATAGTACTTAGCCTTTCTGATTATACTTCTCAAACATTCCTCTAATTCCTCCTAATGCTCCTTCCCCCACTGCTATGCTGAACTTGCTCACCCTGCTGACTGTGCAATACTGTCTAGAAAGAATGCTCTCACTTCACATGGTTGCAGGGAAGCAGGAAATTCATGACTGTATGTGGTAATCGTGACAGTTTAGGCAGGACTGGCTTATGCAATGGATTCTAGACTTTGAGATTCAGCCTGAATCTGGAGAGGTAAAAATGTGAAGGACCTGAGAACAGTTGCTAACCAAGGCTCCCTGGCTGCATCCCCAGGGGTGGTGGGGAGGAGGGAGGGGGGAGATTTTTTCAGATGGGACACTTGCCCATAGACTAGTGGGATAAATGGCCACTGCTACTCCTCAGTAATTAGGCCTTATTTAGTATAAGAGTTGCGCAAAAAATAGTGTAACCTGTAGTAGCTTCTGTGGGCTGCACAGTCTGTGTTTATTGGAAAATTAAACCATGTGGATCTTTTTTAGGGGGATGAATTTCATGTTCTGAAATTGCTGTAGTTAAATAGGAAGTGTGTCTCTAGATGGAAACAAATATAAACCTGCAGAACTGACTTTATTTTCCTGTACTATCTTCCTGTTGATGGTTCCCCTCATCTGACCCCCTTGAGCCACCCACTGAAAGGAAAGCAAAATAGGTATGACTTTCATATTCGGGACAAGGGACAGTCAAGTGTTGAGACAGCCTAGGGATGTTTCCCTGTACATTTAGTGATATTGTTTTGTCTAAGAAATTCTCTTCTGAGTGCTTAAGCCTTTGTCCTTTTATTCTGAAAAATCTTAACTCAAATAAAACCTGAATCCCTATCATTTAGCTTGCATGAAGTTTCGTTACTAGAGCCAAACACTACTCATCTGCAATCCTTCATTCTTTATGCCAGCTAAACCCTGGCACACCCTCAGAGCATTTACTGGGGTTAAAGAGTGTCTGAATTCTGTTTTGGAGCCTCGCATGGGCTCTTAAATATACCTGATTAACTTGTGGAACAGCTGAGAGAATACAGACTTCCAACCTATTCCTTCAAGGGTGTCTGTGGTTTTTCTCAGCCTAATAGATTTGCTTTCTAATTGGCATATTGAGAGAGAAGAAAGGCTTGTTTATTGTCTGCCCTTTTTCCACTGTGAACTCTGCCATGAATGCTTCGAGGAGCAGCTCCTCCTGGTTAACCCCAGTGTGTCTGACTCCCTGACTACAATTTTGGTGTCACTGGCCTGAGGCACATGGGCTACCACTTGAGGATGGGTAGTAGAATTTGAGAGGGGGTTGGTGGTACTTGTCAGGTCTTCTGAAATACGTATCATTCCTTGTATGTAAAGATTTTGATATTTAGACTTCTAAAATGAACTAAAAAATGAGATTGTTTAAGGTGTCACTTATGAATAAACTATGCTTTATTGGTCCTTTAAATTGCATATTTATTTTAGGTAAGAAATGTTGGTAATATTGGCATACTTTAGATATTGTTATATAAATAATACAGTTCTGCTGTTTCTGGGGATTGATCAAAATGGATAGAGAAGTTCTAAGTTCAAGTTAGTATGTTAGGTCAAGTTATGTGTTCAGTCTTCTGAGATGTTATTTGGAACATTAGAGCTAATTTATTATAATGAAAGTGTAAACTTTGAGGTACGTTAACATTTTCCCCAGAAGTATGATTGGCCTAAAAGGTCGACAAGAAAATGTTCAGAATGAGTCTGGCTTGATTTGTTCATCCATCAGTCCCTAGTGACCTATTTTTCATTTGACAGTTTTGGAATTCTGCATTTCCCAGGTTAAACCAGGATATTCTGGAACTGAGCTATCCTAGTTTCATTTTAAGTGGTTCATTTGTCTCTGAACGTGGCTCTCATCGCAGAGGAAGCCCTGGTGTGGCTTTGGGGCTGGGAATAAAGGCTGGTGGCGCTGCTTTGTCCTGTGAGCTGCCACGTGTGTCACCAAGTGCAAAACAGAGGCCTGCAGTGTGACCATCTCCTGAGCAGGCTCGAGGCTCTTTCCCTGACACCTCGGGCACCTGACATGTAGCTAACCTCCTGGAAAATATTTCGTATCAAGCATTTACTTGGGAAAATTAACCATGTTCTTTAATATTTACTGATATTTGTAAACTGTATACCAATGTTCTTTTTGACATTGATTTTCTCACCATGAGAGATATTTAAGTGAAACTTGTAAATAAAAGAGGCAAAAGAAGATTTGGTTTCTTTCAGTTTTGAACATTTGTATTTGTAAGGTCCTTAGGGTACTAGATTAGGCCAGCCTTTGTTTCACCACCTGTATCTAGCCATGGAAGATTTTAGTTTGCTCAAGAGTCCACCCGAGGGACTTCTCTGGTCTGGTGGTTAAGACTGCCTCCCAATGCAGGGAATGCAGTTTTGACCCCTGGCTGGAGAGCTAAGATCCCACATGCCTTGGGGCCAAAAATCCAAAACCTGAAACAAGCAATACTGTAACAAATGTAATAAAGACTTTAAAAATGTTCCACATCAAAAAAAAAAAAAGGCTACCCTAAAGAAGTTTTCTCTGCCAATTTTTGGCGTCTGCTAGCCCCACCAAGCCTGGTGGGCTGCCGTCTGTGGGGCTGCACAGAGTCGGACACGACTGACGCGACTTAGCAGCAGCAGCAGCAGCAGCCACACAGGAAGTCCTTGCTTAGCGTTAACTTGTGGAGAGCTGAAAAGGAGGAAAAGAGAGGCTTTTGTTGTGACGGTCTCCACACACTCAGGGCTGAGGCTTGCTGGGACTTCACATTATTTAACTGGCCTCGTAAAACCAGCTTCTTTGTTAATTTTAAATTCAGAGCCAGCTTTGGGGAAAGATCTACCCAGCTACTTGAAGAGCCCAGTTGATCCCACCTCCACTGACTGAGCCATATCTCATTGCCTCTGAGTGATACAGCTCACAAAGACCGCTCTGGTGGGTACTTAAAATGCAAATACAACTATTAGGTTGGTAATTTTAGTGTGGGCTAGTGTGGTTAATTGGAAAAGACCCTAATGCTGGGAAAGACTGAAGGCAGGAGAAGGGGGTGAGAGGATGAGATGGTTGGATGGCATCACCAACTCAATGGACTTGGGTTTGAGCAAACTCCCGGAGATGGTGAAGGACGGCGAGGGGGCGGGGTGGCGGGGTGGGGGAGACTGGTGTGCTGCAGTCCATGGGGTCACAAAGAGTTGATACATCTTAGCAACTGAATAATAACAAAGGGTGGTTAAGCTGGGCCTTGAAGAGCAGCTTTGAGGGAGAGAAAGGTGAAAATGATGGAGCTGTTCCTTCTTTGTAACATGATAAAAACAGGCCCAGAGGCTTGAAAACTTCCTGACACTACAATAGGGCTTAAATTTGAACTGAGCCCACTGCCCCATGCACTTGTCCCAATGCTGGGCTTTCAGAAAGGGAAAATGCAGGAAAATCTCATGGCACAATTTTGGCCCAGGGTGGGTGGCATGGGGTGGAGAAGTAGGTTGTTCAGACAAGAAGCTGATAGATAACCCATGCATTCCAATATCCCATCATTTTGAAACTTAATAAAAATATGTGCTGATGACAAGCACTGTAGACCTCAGAGCCGTTGCAACCAGAAGGTTGATAATTGGGATTACCAAAACATTACCCTCTTACCTCACCACCGACAAATCAGATGAAAGTCACACATCCTGCAGCTCTCACCCTAAATGGTGCCTTTAAAAAAACCTCTAGGGCTTCCCTGGTGGCTCAGTGGTGAAGCATCCACCTGCCAATGCTGGAAACGGGGGGTCTTTCCCTGGTCTGCGAGGATGCCACATGCCGCGGAGCAACTGGGCCCTGTACCACGACTACTGAGCCTGTGCTCTAGAGCTCGGGAACCACAACTACTGAACCCCACATGCCTGGAGCTCACGCTCCGAAACAGGAGAAACCACCACAACGAGAAGCCTTCGTACAGCAACAAAGACCCAGAGCAGCCAAAATTAAGTAAAGAAAAAAAGTTTCAATTAAAAAAAAAATCCTTCTCTGAAAGTTGTGGGGGAGTTTGGGTCTTTACAGCATGAAAGCTGCCCACACAAATTGCCTGCAAATAAACGCTGCACTTTTTGTCACCACAACCCAGTATCAGTAAATTGGTTTTGCCATGTGGCCAGTGAGCAGACCCAGTTTAGTTCAGTAACATCCGTAGACCAGGAAATGTTACTTACCCTCACCTTCAAAAGAAGCAGCCTGTGGAGGCACTTTTTAAAGCTCACTCTATCTCAGATCTTAACTCTTCCTGCCTTCCTGGGATTCTGGAAAGTTCTCACTTGCCCCACTGAGACAAGAGGGAAGGGGTCAGGGCATAAGCTGAGATGTTGAGGACTCAACGAAAAGCAGTCAGAATCGATTAGGTCCAAGATGGCTGAAGATTCCACTTCCGGTACACCTTGGGCCTCATTATGTGCTCATTGTAATACATTCAGTTCAGTCGCTCAGTCGTGTCTGATTCTTTGTGACCCCATGAATTGCAGCACGCCAGGCCTCTCTGTCCATCACCAACTCCTGGAGTTCACTCAGACTCAACGTCCATCGAGTCAGTGATGCCATCCAGCCATCTCATCCTCTGTCATCCCCTTCTCCTCCTGCCCCCAATCCCTCCCAGCATCAGAGTCTTTTCCAATGAGTCAACTCTTCGCATGAGGTGGCCAAAGTACTGGAGTTTCAGCTTTAGCATCATTCCTTCCAAAGAAATCCCAGGGCTGATCTCCTTCAGAATGGACTGGTTGGATCTCCTTGCAGTCCAAGGGACTCTCAAGAGTCTTTTCCAACACCACAGTTCAAAAGCATCAATTCTTCGGAGCTCAGCCTTCTTCACAGTCCAACTCTCACATCCATACATGACCACAGGAAAAACCACAGGCTTGACTAGACAGACCTTTGTTGGCAAAGTAATGTCTCTGCTTTTGAATATGCTATCTAAGTTGGTCATAACTTTCCTTCCAAGGAGTAAGCGTCTTTTAATTTCATGGCTGCAGTCACCATCTGCAGTGATTTTGGAGCCCAGAAAAATAAAGTCTGACGCTGTTTCCACTGTTTCCCCATCTATTTCCCACGAAGTGATGGGACCAGATGCCATGATCTTCGTTTTCTGAATGTTGAGTTTTAAGCCAACTTTTTCACTCTCCTCTTTCACTTTCATCAAGAGGCATTTTAGTTCTTCTTCACTTTCTGCCATAAGGGTGGTGTCATCTGCATATCTGAGGTTATTGATATTTCTCCCGGGAATCTTGATTCCAGCTTGTGCTTCTTCCAGCCCAGCGTTTCTCATGATGTACTCTGCATATAAGTTAAATAAGCAGGGTGACAATATATAGCCTTGACATACTCCTTTTCCTATTTGGAACCAGTCTATTGTTCCATGTCCAGTTCTAACTGTTGCTTCCTGACCTGCATACAAATTTCTCAAGAGGCAGATCAGGTGGTCTGGTATTCCCATCTCTTTCAGAATTTTCCACAGTTTATTGTGAGCCACACAGTCAAAGGCTTTGGCATAGTCAATAAAGCAGAAATAGATGTTTTTCTGGAACTCTCTTGCTTTTTCAATGATCCAGCAGATATTGGCAATTTGGTCTCTGGTTCCTCTGCCTTTTCTAAAACCAGCTTGAACATCAGGAAGTTCACGGTTCACGTATTGCTGAAGCCTGGCTTGGAGAATTTTGAGCATGACTTTACTAGCGTGTGAGATGAGTGCAATTGTGTGGTAGTTTGAGCATTCTTTGGCATTGCCTTTCTTTGGGATTGGAATGAAAACTGACCTTTTCCAGTCCTGTGGCCACTGCTGAGTTTTCCAAATTTGCTGGCATATTGAGTGAAGCACTTTCACAGCATCATCTTTCAGGATTTGAAATAGCTCAACTGGAATTCCATCACCTCCACTAGCTTTGTTCGTAGTGATGCTTTCTAAGGCCCACTTGACTTCACATTCCAGGATATCTGGCTCTAGGTCAGTGATCACACCATCGTGATTATCTGGGTCATGAAGCTCTTTTTTGTACAGTTCTTCTGTGTATTCTTGCCACCTCTTCTTAATATCTTCTGCTTCTGTTAGGTCCATACTATTTCTGTCCTTTATCGAGCCCATCTTTGCATGAAATGTTCCCTTGGTATCTCTAATTTCCTTGAAGAGATCCCTAGTCTTTCCCATTCTGTTGTTTTCCTCTATTTCTTTGCACTGATCACTGAGAAAGGCTTTCTTATCTCTTCTTGCTATTCTTTGGAACTCTGCATTCAGATGTTTATATCTTTCCTTTTCTCCTTTGCTTTTCGCTTCTCTTCTTTTCACAGCTATTTGTAAGGCCTCCGCAGACAGCCATTTTGCTTTTTTTTGCATTTCTTTTCCATGGGGATGGTCTTAATCCCTGTCTCCTGTACAATGTCACGAACCTCCGTCCATAGTTCATCAGGCACTCTATCAGATCTAGGCCCTTAAATTTATTTCTCACTTCCACTGTATAATCATAAGGGATTTGATTTAGGTCATACCTGAATGGTCTAGTGGTTTTCCCTCCTTTCTTCAATTTCAGTCTGAATTTGGCAATAAGGAGTTCATGATCTGAGCCACAGTCAGCTCCTGGTCTTGTTTTTGCTGACTGTATAGAGCTTCTCCATCTTTGGCTGCAAAGAATATAATCAATCTGATTTCGGTGTTGACCATCTGGTGATGTCCATGTGTAGAGTCTTCTCTTGTGTTGTTGGAAGAGGGTGTTTGCTATGACCAGTGCATTTTCTTGGCAAAACTCTATTAGTCTTTGCCCTGCTTCATTCCGTATTGCAAGGCCAAATTTGCCTGTTACTCCAGGTGTTTCTTGACTTCCTACTTTTGCATTCCAGTCCCCTATAATGAAAAGGACATCTTTTTTGGGTGTTAGCTCTAAAAGGTTTTGTAGGTCTTCATAGAACCATTCAACTTCAGCTTCTTCAGTGTTACTGGTTGGGGCATAGACTTGGATTACTGTGATATTGAATGGTTTGCCTTGCAAACGAACAGAGATCATTCTGTCGTTTTTGAGATTGCATCCAAGTACTGCATTTCGAACTCTTTTGTTGACCATGATGGCTACTCCATTTCTTCTGAGGGATTCCTGCCCGCCGTAGTAGATATAATGGTCATCTGAGTTAAATTCACCCATTCCAGTCCATTTCAGTTTGCTGATTCCTAGAATGTCGACGTTCACTCTTGCCATCTCTTGTTTGACCACTTCCAATTTGCCTTGATTCATGGACCTGACATTCCAGGTTCCTATGCAATATTTCTCTTTACAGCATTGGATCTTGCTTCTATCACCAGTCACATCCACAGCTGGGTATTGTTTTTGCTTTGGCTCCATCCCTTCATTCTTTCTGGAGTTATTTCTCCACTGATCTCCAGTAGCATATTGGGCACCTGCTGACCTGGGGAGTTCCTCTTTCAGTATCCTATCATTTTGCCTTTTCATACTGTTCATGGGGTTCTCAAGGCAAGAATACTGAAGTGATTTGCCATTCCCTCCTCCAGTGGACCACATTCTGTCAGACCTCTCCACCATGACCCACCTGTCTTAGGTGGCCCCACGGGCATGGCTTAGTTTCATTGAGTTAGACAAGGCTGTGGTCCTAGTGTGATTAGATTGACTAGTTTTCTGTGAGTATGGTTTCAGTGTGTCTGCCCTCTGATGCCCTCTTGCAACACCTACCGTCTCACTTGGGTTTCTCTTACCTTGGGCGTGGGGTATCTCTTCACGGCTGCTCCAGCAAAACGTAGCCGCTGCTCCTTACCTTGGATGAGGGGTATCGACTCACCGCCGCCCCTTCTGACCTTGAACGTGGAATAGCTCCTCTAGGCCCTCCTGCACCCACGCAGCCACCATTCCTTGGAGGTGGGGTTGCTCCTCCCTGCCGCAGCCCCAGGCCTCAGGCGTGGGATAGGTCCTCCCGGCTGCCGCCCCTAGCCTCGGAGGATGCGGGGTAGCTCCTCTCGGCCATTCCTGCGCCGTTGCAGCCTGGCACTCTCAGCCGCTGCCCCTGACCTCGGACGTGGGGTAATTCCTCTTGGCCGCCTCCCCTCAGGCATGGGGTCCTCCCGGCTTCTGCCCCTGACCTCGGACGTGGAGTAGCTCCTCTTGGCTGCGCTAAATGCGCCGGTCGCAGCCGCCCACGCTAAGTGCGCCGAAGCTCCAATACTTTGGCCACCTGATGAGAATGAAGAGCCGACTCATTCGAAAAGACCCTGATGCTGGGAAAGATTGAGGGCAGGAGGAGAAGGGAACGACAGAGGATGAGATGGTTGGATGGCATCACCGACTCAATGGACATGAGTTTGAGCAAATTCTGGGAGGGGGTGATGGACAGGGAAGCCTGGCCTGCTGCAGTCCATGGGGTTGCAAAGAGTCAAACATGACTGAGCGACTGAATGACAATAAAAGATTTTAAAGGGAGCGGTGGCTCAGTTCCCTGGAAGTCCCTGTCCCTTTCCCCAGATAATTGGAATAACCCTCCCCTTACTACCCTATGAAATTACACTGCCCGTAGAAACTCACCACCCCATATTTCAGGGCCCTCTCACCTTCTGCCTGTGGAATGTGTATCTCTGCTTTCACTGTACTATGGTTCTCTAGCTCGCTTGCTTTTGAATTCTTTCCCGTAGGAAGCCAAGGACCTTCACTCAGCAGCCAGGCCCAGGAACTCGCCAGAGACCAGGGACATAATCACCTTCTAGCATCCCATTTTCCTGCAACTTCTTTACAAAAAATATTAATAAATCTACTGCTTACCTGTCACTTTACCTCTTACTGAATTACTTCTGTGCTGAGACATAAAGGACCGAAGCTTCATTAAGTCCTGAAACAGTTGTGTGGTTTCCTTTGGAAGACTGTGTATTCGAGTCCCATCTGCGGTGTGCAATTTCCTGCCATTCTCCTTACAGCAGATGAACAGAGGTAAGGTCTGCCACAAGCTACTTCTCTCTCCAGTCCACCTGCACATACCTTGTGTGACCCTGGGGCCAGGCAGGCAGAGCTGCCCAGGGATTGCCCATGACACTGGGCACAATGGAGCTCGGAAGGGCTGGTCCAGAGCATCTGGGGATGCACTCTAGGGACATCACAGAAGCAGGGCCAGAGTTGTAGAGAAAGTTGAAGGAGAGCTGGCCAAATGTGGCTGAGTGAGAAAGAAGGAGCCTCTTGGGTAATCTCTGGGGTTGGGGAAGTAGGTTAAGGCCATGCAGCAACCTCAGAGAGGACATGGCTTGCTCTTCATCAGCATAGAGGTGGGGTGGGGGCCACGCAGAAAGTCCCACCTCAATCCCCCCACTTTCCCTGCGGTGTGACCACCAGGTGCTGTTGGGCATCTGTCCTTGTTTTTTCCCTTCCTACCCTCATCTCTGTAATGTCAGAGTTAGCCCTCTGTTCTGCTGATTGTACAATGAATAAGGAAGGATGGGGGCAGATGGGTGGATAGATGGATGATTAAGGGAGGAGCAGATGGAGAGGAACCAGAAAAAGAGAGACCAGAGAAGTAGGAGGAAAACAATGAGCAGTGGCATGGAAGTGAGGAGAGGGGTGAGGCATATCCAGACACAGAAAAGACTGTGGGTGTGGATAGATGACAATGAACATTTAGCTAAAAAGATCTCCAACAAAAGCTGAGGGTCGTTGCATCTTCTTACATGGGACTCAGGACATAGGATGGGCCCAAATGGTGAGGTCCTGAGAGGTTGGTTCTGTGAATTCTGAGCTGCTGGGATGATCCTTCCTCTGAAACAAATCAGAGCAGTGGGTGGGGGACAGGGAAATGTCATCAACAAGCCAACGTGCTCCTTGGCTTGTGGCAGGGGAGGGTATCCATGGGCTGATTTGGGGTTCCGGGGACCTTGCTGACCCCACACTGGGTTTTATCAGGGAAGGATGGAGGAGCTGGGCTTCAGACCTCTGCCCATTGGCTTGACCACTAAATCCCAGGGTGGCATGAGGGGAACACCCATGTGGAGCTCGGGAAGCACAGGCCTTTGCTGTGGGATGCTGTGGTCAAGTAATGTGAGGCAGGTGCTGCCTCTAGGTGTCACCATCAGGCCGTGTTGGCGTCAGCTGCAGGAGGAGTAGGAGGAAAGTGCTCCTGAGAAAATGAGGCCCTGGGACTCACCACCAGGCAGAGCAGGGTCTCTGGCGACTGTAGCCTGGAAGAGCCTTCATGGAGCCTCTCCAGACCCTGGAAGTCCTTGGGGCTGGAACAAGTAGGTGCTAGGAGGGAAGGACCCTTCTCTGTGGTCACTCAGCCCTACCTGTTGAAGAGGTTGTTGGGATCCCAAGAGAGGTGAGAGGGTGGCTGCCACCTTTTCTGCTCTCCCCCAGTGTGGGAGTTCTTCTCTGGGGACTGCCCCACACCATTGAATCCTTCCCACCCCCATCTCCACTCCCTTCAGCCAGTCCCCATGGCAAAATCCCCCCACTCCAACCTCCCGCCGCTCCCCCACCCAGAGCATCTCTGGGGTTTACTCCCTTCAGCCCCAAGAATGGTCCAAACCACCTTTATCCTCCTCCACCCCTAAACAATGGCTGCCCTCTCTGATCAACTCTACCCAGCACACAGCAGTCAGAGTGATCTTGGTCAGACTCAGATCTGACCGCGTCACTCCTCTGCTCCAAACCCTTCCATGCTCCCCATCACCCTTAGGAGAAAGTGCAGAATCTTCCTCCCCAGGTGTGGGGGCACTACAGTCACACACAGGAAGGAGCAGGAAAAGAGAAAGTGGTCTTTGTCTTATCTTGTAAGGCTGGAGTCACCTCTTCCATGGCCCCTGGTCTCCTCTGGGATATAGCCTAGAACCCTCCACCTTTTGCTTCTGGCTGTGGTTTGTTTGTTTTAATTTATGGCTGCATCCAGTCCTAGTTGTGAGCATGTGAGCTCTGAAGTGGCACATGGCCTGTGGGGTCTTAGTTCCCTGACCAGGGATCAAAACTTTGTCCCCTGCATTGGGACAGGACTTAATCACTGAACCACCAGGGACGTCCACTGGCTATACTTTTAAGGTTGACCACAAATTCTTTTCCACTCCTCCCATCAAGCAGTAAGATCCTCCTCCTCTTGAATCTGAGTGCCCTTAGCAGCTTGCTTGTAAAGAATAGAATACAACAGAAGTGACACTAAGGACTGACAAAGTCAATGTTCAGCAAAGTCTTGATAATTGGTGAATCTGATAGATTGCTGTGATGGTTTTATGTATTAACTTGATGGGGCTAAAGGATGCCCAGATAACTGATAAAACATTTTTTTTTCATTTTTTCATTTTATTTTTCATTTACTTCTGCCCTGAGGGTATTTCCAGAAGAGATTAGCATTTGAATCAGGAGACTGAATAAAGAAGAGTCTGGACATCATCCAATTCACTGTGGGCTGGGTTAGAACAAAAACGTGGAAGGAAGAGGAAAGTTGCTCCCTGTTGAGCTGGGACATTGATCTTCTGCCCTTGGACATCTCAGGCCTTTGGACTCTGACTAGGACTTACATCCTTGACAACTGTGGTTCATAGACCTTTGAGTTTGGACTGGAGCCACGCCACTAGCTTTCCTGAGCCTCCAGTTTGCACACAGCAGATGGTGGGACTTGTTAGCCTCCATTATCACACGAGTCAATCCCTTATCATCTCATAACTGTATGAGGCAAGTATTATAAACCCATTTTACAGATGGTAAAACTGAGCTTGGAGTAGTAAAATGATGTCCCCAAGGTCACAAAGTTCGTAAATGCAGAGTTGAATTTCAAAACTCTGCTGGTGGTTTCCAAAGCGTCCTCATAGATTTTGCGCAATTGCTAAGAGACCATGCAATTCTGTTGAATATCTACTCATCTGATTTTTTTTTAAATGCCCTATCTGTTCCCCAAAAGCCTGGGAGGAAGGAGTAAGTTTTTGGTCCATGGAAGCATTCTAGCAGAAGCTGGGGGAAGTTCATGGCCAGACATGAATTGGATGGACTCAGGGACCCTTTGCTTGTGCCTGGGGTGGGACTGTGTAGATATAATACAGGATAGATCTTAAGTACAGCCTTTCCCTGCATCCCCAGGCAGCCTGGCCTATGGGACTGGGTAGGCAAGAGCGGGTGGAAGCTGGGGGTGGGGGCTGGTCTTGAGCAGCAGGAGGGACCAGCAGGCCACAGCCTGCCCTGCTGCACCAAACCTATGGCCCTGGAGAGGTCTTGCATCCCCTCCCTGGGTCTGGCACCTCTGACTTAAGGGAGAGTTCAGAACTCATCAGATGAACAGTGAAGTCTGCTCTCTCACTCCAGTACCTGTTAGAATTTATCAAAAAACAAAAAACAGACAGAGGGAGGGAGGGAGGAAAGATTAGGCAACTGTGCAAGGGGGTTTGGACAAAAATGGTCATAACCCGATGTTTCTAAGAAAGAGAAACTGGACACCGTGGACATGTTCTTCCTCAACATACTGGACAAAGGGATTCTAGTACATCCATCCTGGTGGACTTTAAAGTGATAGTGAAAGACTGAAGTGATGATGAAAGATCTTTATTATTTGACAGGAAACCACTAAATGGAAATACTGTAAATGAGGGGATGGGAAATCAGGTTGCAAAACAGTATGCACAGTAAAACCCCAAGTTGAGATTGTTCCCCCCTGGACCTCACACACACACCCTCCACCCTTCCACCAGCTCCCTCATGACTAACCCCATTGGCCAGGGGCCACCGTGGGGGAGGGGACTGCGACTATATTGGGAAGGGGATGAGATCATCGAAAGACTGGCTGATTTAGAACTGGGTAACTTTTTCCACCCGTGTGGCTCTCAGTGTCTTCTGTGCCGGATCATAAACCTTGGCGCCAGCCTACGGGTGGAGGGGGGACACGTTCGCCCTCACGAGGGGCAGAGAGGTGGCTGAAGCTGGACAGAATGCAGGTGCTGGGCTGAAATTGTAATATAATGGCAGAATGGGTCTGGGGGTCCCCGGAGCCCAGCTGGGACCCTGCAAGTGCTTTGCTCCCAGCAGATCTGAGTGTTGCTCCCCAGGAGTCTTTGTGAGCAGAAAATGCATTTCATGGGTGCAGGAATATCCCAGAGGTGGACTATCCCTTGTGATGTGCTGAGCTGGGTGCCCCCGGGGCCCAGGTCTAATGCTCTGTTATGTCTTGAGATTCCTATTTGCCAGCTGGGACTTCGCCTGAGAAGACTCCTCCTGTTTCTGGCTAAACCCAGGGAAAACCTTCGTGGGGGTAGCTGTGGAGGTGAGAGGCTGGAGTGGGAAGGGAATTGGGGTCCAACTCCAGCTAAGTAGATACAATGCATGAGTTCAGTTCAGCTCCTATTTGGACCTCAGTGCCCATCTGACTCCCTCAAATCTGTTCTCCAGTTTCGCGGAAACGTAACAGTACATCCCAAAGCTCTGAGCTTCTGCCAAGGCAGTTGTCGCAAGCTGGCTCCACTTCCCTTCTCCAGCTGCCTTTGTCATACCCACCCCCAAGCTGTGTCAGGTGCCTTCTGTGCCCCAAATCAGTATCCATTGTATTGGTTTGTCCATGTTCATCCAGGGTGACCATGAGGGCAGGGGCTGGCTCCAGGGAAAATGCTAAAACATGCTGGGTGAACGAAAGGGAGGGCCCGGGAAGGGATGGGGAGGGGGTCAGAAGAGGGCCCCTCACTGTTCTGTGTCAGGCCTCTGAGGGACCCCTTGGAGCCTCAGGCACCTCACACTCCACAGAAAACAGCAAGAGAATACAGTGTGGGACACCCTGATGTGGGCTTGGCAGGAGAGGAGCAAGAACTGGGCAGAACCGGAATGAGCCGGAGCATCTCTCCTTAGCCTGAGCCCTGGGTGGCAGGGCCAGGAATGGAATTCTCCAGCTGGATGGAGTCTTTCTGGAAAATCTCCATAGGCCCTTGCAGAAACGTGCTTTTATGCCTGACTCCCCTTCCTTCAGAATGGCAGGGAAGGGGCATTTTGGTGGTGAGGCTATATGCAGGTAAGGCCCTTATCTTCTTTGGATTTTCTTCTTCTTCTTTTTTGGCCGTACCATATAGTATGCAGGATCTTAGTTCCCTGACGGGACTGAATCTGTGCCCCCTGTAATGGAAGCACGGAGTCCAAATCACTGGACGGCCAGGGAAGTCCCTTCTCTGGATTCTGGAACAATTGAAGTGGAGAATCAAGCATTTATTGAGCACCATCTGTCAGCTTCACAGGGTTCTCTCAACCACCCTGAGGAGCAGAGATCAAGGTCCCCATCATTTGAGAAGGAAGCTGATGCCGGGAGATACCAAGTGCCTTGCCCAAGATTACATGGCCAAGTCAGGATTCTAGGCCCACTTATCGAGGGTTGTCGACCTGCTTTTAGCTCCAGTGCCCCTATCCCATTCAGGATTCCCAAAAGGACAGGCTGAAGCTGCCACTTCCAGCTCAGCTTCTCTTGACCAAGCCTGGGCTGGCCCTGTGCCTACCACTCTCAGAATAACCCTCATGGTTCTGGGCATGGATTGCTGGCCATCACCTGGAATCTATTTTTGTCCTTCGGGTAACAAGGAAGTCTCACCTTGTGCAGTAACCACTTGGGGTGAGGGGAAAACATATGACCCCCAACCCCAGCTGACCTTGCTGCTCTGCTAGGAAATGACCCCAGTAGGGAAGGAGGAAGCCTGGCTCAGCCATACTCCCTTTCTCACCCTACTTAGATACAGCCAAGAATCTAGCTTCTTCCTACCTCATCCTTTCTTGACAGCGCACACCCTCCCCCCATCCAACACACTCAAAGACCAGGAAGCTGACAAATGGATCATTTGTCCTCATGATCCATTGCCTAATCTTAGGCACCTGAGCAGCCAGAAAATTCTTTCTCACATCTAATCTGTGGAAACAAGCCCATTTCCTTAGGTGCGAGCCAGAGAGTCTTAGAGTCCAGGTGCAAAGGCTATGTGAGGACCCAGCACCTAAATTTGACTTTCCAGTTCTAGGACCCTGGAATCCTGTGGGGCAGTGGTTGATGACATTTGAGGAGATGACAGAAGCTGTAGGTATACCACAGACACTCTGGAAGGTCAAGTAAACCTTCAGAGGTCATGGACCCCAAAGGACATGTATAGAGGGGTGACCCCTGGGAGTGGGGGCTAGAGATGCAGAGAGAGGTACCCCAGAAGACCTAGGGGCTCTTTTCTGCTGAAATCAAGCGTGGAGGAGGGAAGAGTTTTATGACCCGAACTTGACAACATAAGATAAATGCACAGAAAAAAGACTCAGAGGAAACTAGATAAAAATGTTACCATAACAACAAAGCCAAGAATGACAACAGCTGTGATGACAATAATACTAGAAGCTATTCCCATTTTTGAGGGCCATTTAGTGCCATCCCTGTGCTAAGTAAGGGCTTTGCTTGTGTTATCTCAGTTAATCCCCGCAACATGCTCTTCCATTGATGGCCAAGGCCAATGGCCTGTGGGTAAGCATCATAAACAAGGATGGTTTTTGCCAGGTCCATAGCTTCCCTGGAGGTGAACAACTAAGCTCTCAGGCCCAGTACACAGGAGATGCTGTCCTCTCCTTGCCAGCAGAGCTGGGCCAGAGAGGGCACGGCTGGCCCCCTCGGGGATGCCTTCCAGGAGCCAGCCAGGCCTACTGAGCTGACCCCAACCCCCACTTGGCCCTCCTCCTTCAGGCGTTGGGGCTCAAAATAGCAGCCGCTCGAGAGCTGACAATCAAAGGGCAGCTAAAAAAAGTCCCCTCAGTCTGGGCTCTGTCGCACACGGCTCATAGGGCCTATTTTGGGGGAGAGGGTGCCGACGTGCCAGTGGAAAATCCATGGGGCGGGAGTCTCCAAGATGGGGAACCCACGTGCCTCCCTCTCCCCCCTCCCCCACTGCCACCAAGCACACTCGCTCATGTGCACAGACACACCCATATTTGCAGCCCTCAGCCCACCTTCCTGATTGTTGGACTTCATCATCCCCACAGCAGCCCTGAAGAGGGTGAGGAAACCACAGCTCAGAGGAAGGGAAAGGACTTACCCAAGGTCACACAGCTGGGAAGTGGGCAGAACAGTGGTCAACCTGGACCCCTGTGGCTCAGAGTACAGTGCTCTCCCTGTAGAGGTGGCCCCTTGCCTATGGCCTCACTGGGGAAACCAACACCTCAACTTCTGAGGCACTTAAAGCTCTGAGGTGGTGCCCTCTGGGGTGGACTGGCTAGGAAGATGACTTGAGGGTCTTAATGACCACACAGGAAGAAATTGCACAGGAAACCCCAGGCTGGTTCTCTTGGAACCTTGCCTGCCTGTAAGAGAGGTAGGTGAGCTGGCATAAGGCCTTGTCTGAGTGAACCCACCCCCCTCCCCGTCCCTGTGACCGCCTCGCCCGCCCAGCCTAGGCCCCTGGAGACTGGAAGCCCCTGCCAAGTTTCCAGGGAACGTGTTTGATAAGGGACTGGTGCTCATGACTCGCTCCCACCTAGCCACTATCTCTGACCCCGCTGCCACCAGCAAGTGGGTAAGAATAGTAACAGCCCTGCTGAGTGGGCAGGCACACAGGGACAACACAGCAACGGCTGCAGGCAGGCAGCTCTGGCCCTCCGGTTGAGGACAAGTCTCCAGCTGTCTCTTCCCATCAGGCTTCGCCACCCCCACCCATTGTCCTGACATCCAGCCACACCTTGTGATATAGCGCCAAGCCTCATCCTCTTCCCCTGCTGCCTCAGTGGTGGAGACCTGCAGGGGAGCACACTGCCTTGTGCAGATGCTGGCCTCGCCCCGCTGTGACAAGAGGACCCCCGCCCTCCTCTGACAAGCTGTATGACCTGGAGCCAGACACTGTCCCTCTCTGGGCCCATAAGCAGAGTAAGGTGGCCCAGCAGCCTCTTGAGGCATAGAAAATGGTCAGCAAGCCCTCCCCTCTTGCTGCTGCTGCTGCTGCTGCTGTTGCTAAGTCGCTTCAGTTGTGTCCGACTCTGTGCGACCCCATAGACGGTAGCCCACCAAGCTCCCCCATCCCTGGGATTCTCCAGGCAAGAACACTGGGGTGGGTTGCCATTTCCTTCTCCAATGCATGAAAGTGAAAAGTGAAAGTGAAGTCCCTCAGTCATGTCTGACTCTTAGCGACCTCATGGACTGCAGCCTACCAGGCTCCTCGGTCCATGGGATTTTCCAGGCAAGAGTACTGGAGCGACTTAGCAGCAGCATCAGCAGCAGTACTGAAGTGGGTTGCCATTGCCTTCTCCCTTCTCTTGCTAGGGCCCTTCATTGTCCGGGTACATGCTGCGGGCCTGTCTCCTGAATGCCCCTGGGAACTCTGACCCTTGGACATCTTGGTCAGAGGGGATATGGATGGGGGTATTGGAGTCCCTGGGATAAGGCATATGCTGTGGCTGAGTTCCCTCTATGAGTCTGCCTGTGACATGCCTGTTGTATGCTGAACAGCCACAAGGGTGGCTGCTTCACTCTGAGAGAAGAGGCTGTTGTCATGGAATCCAGGGTGAGCGTCACCATGACATTTAAGGCAGGGAAATTTAGGGAGGCTTGCATCCAAGTCCTGAGTCACTGTGGCACCTGGAGGTAATTAAAGGAGATGAGGCTGAGTCCCCCATTCCCCTGGACTGTGGCCCCTGAATCTCTCATAGCCTGACTCACTGAATGGCTCAAACCTGGACCCAGCCCCTCCCCCAGCCTTCTCAGCCCTCCCAGCCTTCTTGCTCTCCTCCTCTTCCCTGTTCTCTTGACCCTCAAGCCTACCTCCTGCCCCGCCTCCATGTCCCCCATAGATCCAAGGAGTCCTGGGGGGAGGGGCCCAAGGATGCTAGGGAAGGGAAAGAAGAGAAGGGCTGGGGTGGGTTCCTGGCACACTTTTACCACGGAGACTAGTGTTTAACACACACACACACCCACAGACACACTCATGTGCACACAGGCACACATGGACTCCTAAAGGAGTGACTGGGCCGCCATGGGGTCTCCAAGCTCAGTCTCCCGGAACTAGCTCTCAGGTAGGCCTCCCCACCCCTCAGTCCTCTGGGTCCTCACACCTTCCTGAGACCCTCTCATTAGAAACACATTATCCCACAGCAGCAGGACGTTCGGAGATGAGATCAGAGAAAGAACTTCTGCCCTGAGGCCTAAGCTAGTCTTGAGATGAGTCTTGGTGGGTGTGAGTGGGGTTGGAGGAGGGGTTGTCTCTGAAGTCCCAAGACTGTTTTTTTCTTTGTGAGCAAAGGGCCAGACTGACCTCTGGGTCTCTTGCTTCAAGAGCCCTAATCTCTGGGTCTGGAAAAAGTTTAAAAATATCCTCATGTTTACATTCTTTCCAAGCCCGCCTCCCAATGCTCAGTGCTGGGTCCCTTTGATCTGGCCCTGTGCCTCTGGAAGGGGCCTGGGAGAGGGAGACCATGAGCTCCCCACAAGGGTGGACCCCACAACTCTCTCTAGACTAGCCCAAACCCCGTGAGAACCCTCAGCGGCCCCCAGAGAGAGCCTTGGAGCTGGCGAGGAGCCAAGGCTGGAAGGGATGTCTCGCCCAGGGTCACCCAGCAGGGCCTCATGGGAGCAGGAGTTGGGGTCCTTCTCCACACTCCCTCCCAAAAGCCTGGGCCTCACAGGGGCCTTGGGGAGGGTGTCAGAATCTGTGACTATAGGCGTCTGAGGTGAGCCCCGCCCCAACCCACAGTCCACGGACCAGGGAAAACCATGCTGATAGCGCTCCTGCTATTGCCCGCCATTGTTCTACACACATTTTTTTTTCAGGGATTACCTCGTGTAGTCCTCCCAACAACTCTATTTGAGTGAGACCCATTTTATCGACAAGAACACTGAGGCTCAGAAAAGTAAAGAGATTCCCCTGGGAACACGCAGCAGGGAGGAGGCAGAGCACGAATTACGTGTCCTGCCCACACTGAGCCACCAGTTACCCCCCACCCCCACCCCTCCCCCCACCCCTCCCCCCATCCCCCCCTGCCAACCTTGCCCTTGCAGGGTCCAAGCCTCGCCTGCAGAGTGAGCTCACTGACCTACCACCAAGCCCACAAAAGAGCTCCAGTTTCTTGTTTCTCTCCCTCAGAGAGCCAGGGGAAGCCACGCCCCTCCACGCCCCTCACTTTCCTCTATAGAAGGAGCTGAGAATGGCAGGAGAGGCTTATGTCTACAGATGCTCAGGAAAATGGAGCCCGTGTTGTTGGGGGTTGTGGACCCTGTTGTCAGCCCCACAGTCAGAAAGTGCTCTGAGGTCTAGAGGCTTGAGACCTCGTATTGGGGCAGATGCCCTCTTGAGCCCTGGTGTCCTGTCATCCACCCATTCCTTTGTGGGGGTTCCACCTACCTGCTTACCAACCCATATAGTCGTCCACTTATCCACACACCCATCTATCTATCTGCCTGTCTACCCATTCATCTTCGGCCCACCCACCCACCCATCCATTCATCCACTCACCCACCTATCAACCTATCTACCTATCCAGAACAAGGACCCAGAAAGCAGCTAATTCCCGGGGCCCAGCTCAGCTGCTGCGTCCCCTTGAATGGATGAACTTGGGAAGGCTGCTCCACCTCTTTGGGATTTACTTTTCCAACCTGATAAGAAGTTGCTGGCCTGGCTGATCCCTAAAGCTCTTCTGGGGGAATCTCGTGGGTGCAGAGACCTGCTGAGGGCTGTGGACACTGCTGGAGAGGTAACACAAACCTTGACCGCCCTGCTTCTAAGACTCCCAGTTGCAGCCCTTAATTATCCTGACCTTCACTGGAAAAATGGGGCCAATAAACCCACCCTCTCACATTGATGGAAAGATTCAATGAGATCTGCTTTCGAAGAGCTTTGAATCTTGAAGGCTTCTGAGTAGGTGCAGGCCAAGCAGAGGATCCTAGGAGATGGGCAGGAAGCTCTGCTTGGACCGAATTAGTCAGCAGAGCCTCCCATGAGGTGGGGGAGGGAGGGATGACGTGGGCCCAGAGTGGCTAGGATCAGCTTCAGAGTCTATCCTTGGGCTGGGGATCCTGGCTGAGTTTCCCAGGCTCCCCCAAGCCCTCCAGGATGCCTGCCCCATATCTCTTGGCTGTACTTGGCCTCCATCCCACAGAATCTGCCAGGAGTTAGGAGATTATCTCCTAAAAATAGGGCCTGGGCCCCACTGAGATTGTTTTTCTCCTTTCCCTGTGATTTACCATCATCAGCTCAGGGTGCCTGGGACAACAAGTCCCATCCCAGAGACCGTTGGGATGAAGGCATGGGGGATCATTATGTGTCTGGGGTCAGTCAAAGGGTCAGGGACGAGAGGTCAGTCTGGAGATGGGGTCAGGGCTTAGCACCAGGCCGTGGCTTAATCTCAGGCCAGGGGGAAAGGGTTCTCACCTGGGGCAGGGGCAAGGTGAGCCACGAGGGTTCCTATTCCACCCCAGCGGTGTCCATCTGAGTAATTCTCTGACTTTTTGCAGACTCCTCATCAGCCTGAGTGTAAAACTCAAAGGTGCCTTGAGGCCAGGGGCAGAGAGACCCATCCCCAGCCTCACTTCTCCCTTCCAGCAGCATGGGGCCCTCACCATTCCTACCCAGACCCCTCCTGAGACTTTGGGACCTCTGCCCACCCCTGCATGCAGGTGATTCACACATAGGGACACGAGTGTAACTCACACATGAGTACAGGACATGCACTCACAAGTTGCCTTCCAAGAGCACCTGTGAGTCCATGTCACTCTCAAGGACACCCTCCTCAACCATTGCCTGGACAGTTAACCCATCCAGAGTCTGCAGCCAGTGGTCTCCGAATGCCCAGAGAAATGACCCATTTGTCTCCAGTCTCAAGATCTCACGTCTTTCCCCACACGGGACCCCAGGCTCGTTCCTGAGCCCCGAGACCCTTTCTGTGCAGCAGGAGATGGGGAAGGGATGAAGGGGCAGGTGGACTTGGATGATGCACACGCAAATGGACGCTTGGACATGGGCGCATGGTCCCTGAGGACCCATGGCCAGTTCTCTGAGGCTTTATTATTGGACAGACATGAGCCGTCTGAAGTGGTTCCACGGGCGCTTGAGTCAGTGTGCAGGCCCCATAGACATGTCCGGGGATGTTGCCTCCCTCCTAGGGCAAGTGAAGGGGCTTCTTGCCTTGTCTCGGCCTCGTGGATCTGGAGTGCTGGGCCGTCTCCCAGTGGATTCAGATGCAGCCAGATGCCAAGTTCCCAGCAGGGGCTGCCTGGACCATTTAAACTGCCACCTTCAGAGGCACACTGTCTACTGGCTGATCCAGGTCCTTCTTCCTCGCCAGGGTCAAGTGGGTGAAGATGAGGATGAGGAAGATGCCTGAGGAGCCAGAGAGGGATAGATCACCCCTCAGAAAGGGCAGTAGGACCTGTCTATCCCTGGGGACTCCTTGCTATTGGAATTGATTTAATGAGGAAGCAGTTTCCTAGATAGCATCTCTGAGGCTGAACTGGGAATGACTCTGTGGTTCTGGTGCCTGAAGGAGCATGATTGGCTCATCCGGCCCTCACCAGGTACCCATCCCCTTGAGGCTGCCCCAGAATGCCCCAGCCTCCAAGGTCCCCTTCTCTGGGGAACAGAGAAGGGGTCATCTGGGAGCCAGTGAGTTGTCCCCATGGACCTCTGAGAGGAAGGCACATTGTAGCAATGTCCTAGCACCAGTAAAGAAAACCAGCCAGGAAAAAAAAATTTATGGGGCTAAGGAAACAAAGGGGCTGGAAAGGGAGGCTTGAACTGAAGGAATTCGGCTGGAAAGAGCGAGCTCTGCCACACGTTGGCTGTGTAAACTCCGACAAGTTACTTAACCTCTCTGAGCATCAGTGACCTCACCTGGAAAAGTGGGGAAATGCCAGGTCACAAGGTTGTGGGAGGATTCAACTCAATAAACCTGTGCTTGGCTGATACACAGTTAAGGTGTAACAATGTAACAGTAAGTGCTGTTATCAGTGAGAATGACCTGAACTATGGTAAAGAGGAGGCAAGAGCATAATGATTCCGAGAGTTGGGGGGGGTTCTTCTCAGCCCTGGGGGGCACCATGGGAACAGGGGCACTGTTTATCTGAAGGCAGTGGCTCTGACCACCATTGCCCTCCCCCACGCAGGAGCCCAGCCTCCGTTACCTATTGCTATCAGGGTGCCCACGAGAATGCCCACCGCCGACAGCTTCGTGGGCATGCCCTTCATGCGGCCCACCTTGCGCATGCACTGCCCCTCCACGTTGCAACGACACACGATCACTGAGGACAGGCAGAGGAAGGTCAGGGAGGTGGGGGAGGGCTCCCAGCTTCTCAGCGCCTTTAGCCCAAGCCCAGCTGGCTATTACGTGTGCTTCTGTGCCTGTGTATGTGTCATGGGTGTGGGGGTGGGATGCAAGCCCCTTTGTGCATGTGGCTGCGTGCCCAGACACACATGTGCAGGTGTGCACAGGTATACGCTGTCCACATGAGCCTGCAGACATGTTGCCCAGTCCCTCCCGCTACATCCCAGTGGCTCCCTCAGAAACTGCTTGCCCCTGACCTTGGCCGCACCCCAGCCCGGCCTCACCTCGGACCTGGATCTGCCATATCTGGTCATTGTGGCTGACAGCTATGGGGACTAAGTGTTCACGAGGCTCCACCCAATGCAGGCCCAAGGTGAGGTAGGCATGGGACCCTGTTGGGACCATAAGCAGCGATCAGAGTCACCAGGCTGCTCCCCCCAGGCCCGGCCCCACCCTCATGGTGAGAGGGTGTCCCGCTTCCGAAAGCCCCGCCCCTGCCTTGGCCGCAGCCTCCCCGCTTTCCGCGGCACACACCATTGAGAGCCCGGAGTCGCCAATCCCGCTGCACGGTGGGGTTGGGACCAAGGGCAAAGCTGAAGGGACCATGTCCACCAGCCCGGTCAGGGTCCTCCCTGGGTCCACTGACAACCACCCCATGGTCCTGGCGGGGTGTGCATAGGTGTCGGGAGGGCACGGGAGCCAGCGTCGGAGTTGGGGCAGGAAGGGCCTTCAGGAAGTGGATCACAAGGGTCGCAGAGGTGCTCAGCGTTGGTTCATCTGCAGAGGAGGCAGTATTGGTGTGGCTCGGCCCCTTGTGGGGAGTGGGGTGAATTCAGGGTCCCTGGGCTGGTCCCCTTCCCCACAGTCCATCTTCTCACCCGGCTGAGCCCCTTTCGTGCCCATCCTTCCCCTCCACCTCCACCTCTCTATCCCAGCATCTCCACGCTAGTCTCTTCTTCACAATGCCCTTCACCCCCTTCACCATCCAAACACCTGCTAGGCCTTTCTGTGCCTCTTTGGATGGAAAGCTTGCCTCACCCCCAACCCCCACCCCCGGCCCCCGGAGCCAGGGCCCAACAAAGCAGAAATGCCCTGACTATACATGTCTTGCATCACAGGACAGCCCAGCTCAGAGCCGAAACCTGACATCCCGCTCCTGGGCCAGCTCTTCATCCCGTCAACATTGTGTTTGGAGTCCTCCCCACCTGACCTCATCCAAGCTCACCTCCTGGCACGCCTCCCAGGGAGAGCCCCTGGCCCTTATCTGCCCTCTCACCTCCCGCCCAGCCCCAAACCCTCTGCTCCCAGTTTGTGTCTAAAGCTGACACCTTAAGAGGCTCCCCCGCAACCGCCCCAGGGCTGCGGTTGGGGGATTACAAGTGTCTGGCGAAGAGGATGGTGGTGGGGCAGAAGCCAGGCATTCTCAGAGAAGGACACTGTACCCAGCCCCTTGTCCCTCCCTCCTGCCTGGGGCAGAGTGGATGCCAGCAAGGGCCCTGGGGAGGAGGCTTGGTCCTGCCCATCTGTCTGTCTGAGGCTCTCTCACCCTCCCAGGGGTCCCCACCATAGGCTGGCCATACCTGCATCCTGGGCCTCTATGAGCACTGTGTACATGTCCCCAGGCTGGGCGCCCTGCAGGGGCCGGGCTGTGTGCACCTCCCCGGACATCTCCTTGATGCAGAGCCAGCCCTCGGAGTCATTGACCAGGGAGAACCTGAGGCCCAAAGAAAATGGGCAGGGAGGCAGTGACCGCATATGGGGTCTTGCCCAGAGACCTCCAGGGCCATGTGACATGCTCGAGTCCAACATTCCCTCTGTGACTTGAAGGCAGCAGCAGCATCTATGATCTGTCTCCAGCTTAAGGGACTTGGGGCGGGGCAGGCCTTAAACCACAGACACCGAGGCTGAGAAAGGGACCACACTAGAGCCTGTGGGGCTCTAGACTTAATTCCACTATTCCCAGGACAGCCCACAAAGGGCCAAGATGGAGCCAGAGGCCTGGGAACAGCACCCAGTGCTGCAGTCTGGGTGGGTGGCAGGAAGAGGGCCGGGTATACAGGATGGAATGAGGAGGCATCATCTGAGCTCTCAAGGGGTCCCAGCACCCCTTCTCCCTGCTACCCTGGTGCCCCCAAGAGTCACAACCTGCATATTAGCCAATGGTTTGAGGAAATTTCCAGGTTGTAAATAATGTGAGTTCCCTCTGAGGTCCGGGGGTCATCCCCAAGGAACAGAGGAGGTCCAGTCCGCGTAAGGGGCTGGGCTCCTGCTCACCTGAGGGGACTGCTCAGGGGGTCTGAGGGCTGGACAGTCAGCAGGAGGGAGCCGGCAGGGGTGCTGACGGGCACGCTGGCCTCATAGCTCTCTCGGTCCAGCTGAGGAGGCAGCACCGCCCTTTCCACCAGCACGGTCACAGTGGCTGTGGCTCCTGGGCCTGGGCCTGGCCCCACCAGCTCTTCCACGTTCCGCACCACCACCACCAACTTGTGGCTCGGAGCTGCCTCATAGCTGAGGTTCTGGAACCAGAGGGACCTGGGTCACTGTGTGGGCCAAGGCATGGCGCCCTCATGCATGAATGTGTGCGTGTATATGCACCCCTTCTCCAGCCGTAGCCCCTTACCTTGAGGAGTCGCAGCTGGACATGAGTGGAGTCTGGCTCCCAGTCCAGGCTGAAGGTCCCCTCTTCATCCCCTGCCTCGATGGCAAAGTCCATGAGGCGGAAGGCAGGCTCGAGGTCAGCATCAGTGGCCATGAGTGTGGTCACCAGAGTCCCAGGCTCTGCATCCTCAGGGAGACTCACGGGCTCAATCTGGAGAGATGGCAAGGGACCATGAGCCCACCATTATTGCCTTCTGAAGGGGTCCTTCCCTGTGCCTGCTTACCTGGGAAGTGGTGAACTCAGGGGCATGGTCATTGATGTCCGTGATGGTGACTGGTATTTCACAGGTGCTGCTGAGGCCTGAGACAGAGGAGGGCATGCTGGGGAGGCCAGGGTGGGAGCCGAGGGGTCAGGGAACCCCGGTCACCACTGGGGCACTTACCACCATCTGTTCCTCCTAGGTCCATGGCCAGCACCTGAAGCAGGATGTTCTGGCCAGCTTGGAGCTGGGCAGCCCCCAGGGTCACACTGCCCGAGGTGGAGTCCAGCTCGAAGGCTCTCAGTTCTGCCGGGTCCTCAGGCTCAGGGCTCAGTAGCTGATACACAACATGGGAATTGGGGGAACTGGGGGCATCTGAGTCCTCTGCCGAAATCTTAGCCACCTTGGTGCCTGCGAAGATGACACCCACCTGGGTGGGACCACAGCCAAGCCTGGAGGCCTTACCCCCTACTCTTCTTTGTGTATGTGTGTGGGTTGGGTCCGACGTTGACATAGGGGCCTGGGGCTGGCTGGCGCCATAGCACAGGAGAGTCACGTGGCATAGTTCACAGGGACTTTACCACTACCCAACCCCCTAACAGGGCCCATAGCCCACCTGGGGGGCTGAGCTCCGGGATGCTGACCGAGGGGCCTCGTGGGGGGCAGATGGGTGCATTGTCATTCTCATCCGTCACCACCACCTGCAGCTCCAGTGCTTCTGCGTAGTCCTCGCTGTGGGTGTTCTGAGCCCGCACCTGGAGCAGGTACTGCAGTGGGCAGGGGGAGGGCTTCAGGTGAAGACCAGGGTCTTCTCTTCTGGTGGACCGCTCCAGTTCTTCTGCCTCAGTGCCTGTGGAGGATGTGACACCCCCAGAAGCCCCCTGACCAGGGACCAAACACCCCTCAGCCTGTCCTGGCTCCCCCTTCATCTCACCTCAGCCTGGGCTTCTCGGTCCAGCTCCTGGGTCACATAGAGTTTCCCCTCTGTATCCACATCAAAGGGTCCCTGGGGCTGGCTCTCCAGGTGATAATGTACATCTCCCCCATTCCAGTGGACCTGGGAGGGGGGCACAGAATGAGGGTCCCCAGGATGAGGGGCAGGAATAGCCCATGTTATCCCTTATGTTCCAACTGTTCACGGTTTAGGGAGCCTGCGCCCCAACTGCCATGTGACTCCAGGCAAGCGACTGTCCTCTTGGGAGTCCAGGTAGGGTCCTGTTGTTCAGGGCGGTTGTTGTGGCAACTCTGTGGTGGCCTTGCCCTGGTTCAAGCCTGGATCCTGCCCAAAGTGTCTGAATGACCAGATTGTTTTATTCTCTGCCCTCTGGGACTGAGCCTGACCCCAGGGCATTCCTCGAGGAGGCCTGAGACATTCCTGGCCTAGGTGACAATCCCCATGGCAGCAAGGAGGTAGCAGCTGTTCTGTGAGGAAGCCTGGGGTGAGGTCAGAGCACAGAGCTCAGGGCCTGGTCCTTTAAACACTCATTGCATCATGGAAGCTGATGGGGACAGAGGAGAGGGGAGCAGAGTTAGAGGTGGAGCAGGAGTCAAGGTCAAGTTGGGCCCCAGATTCAAACCCCAAATCTCCACAGGACTCAGGCCCAGTTGCACCATCCATGGAGTTATTTCAGCTGTAACAGCTATTTACTCACCTGGGCAATGTGGTGTGGGTATGGGACTCGCAGATTCTCTGCCAGGTGGACAGGATCTAGGGGCACCCAGGTGTTCTCCACTATAGAGACATCTATGGTGGCTGTGGCCTGGTGGCCTGAGGCCTGGTCACCCATGTCCTTGACCTGTACCAACAGCTGGTAGTACCCCTCCAGAGCCTTTTCTAGGCTGGTGCTCCCTAGAAGGGGAAGGCAGTCAGCTGGTCAGGGGGCCAGGGCATCCTTCTCAGCAAGGAACCAAACAAAGCCAGGTACATGGCAGGTGTTCAGAATACTCTCTTGGCCAAGGGAGCCTGTAGCACCATTGTGAGCACCCAACCTGGACTTGACAGTTTACAGAATCACTGGCACATCTGTCCACACAATGAATGGTTGATGTACTGGATTCGTGGATGGCCAGGATGAGGGGGTACATGGGTGGATATATAGATGAATGAATGACTGGTTGGATAAATGGACAGTTGACTAGATGGATGGATGGAGGCTTGGGAGGGTAGATAGATGGGGATTTGGACCTGTGGATGGATGGTTGGGTAGATGGACTATATATGTGGTTGGGTGGTAGATGGGTGAATGAGAGAGTTGTATGATTGACTTCTTTTTCTCTTCCCAATTTGTTTCTTTGGTCTGAACTCCCAGGTTCGGGTCTCTCTTGCCATCCCTCCCAAGGTCTCTCAGCAGTGTTCTGGCCCACAACCCCTCAGGTCTCTCCTACCCTTGCCTCTTAGGCCCAGGTTTGTAAATGTAGGGTTGAGGCACTTCCAGTCATGTGCATGCTTAGTTTCTCAGTTGTGTCCAACTCTTTGCAACCCCATGGACTGTAGTCCACCAGACTCCTCTGTCTGTGGGATTCTCCAGGCAAGAGTATTGGAGTGAGTTGCAATTCCCTCCTCCAGGGGATCTTCCCAACCCAGGGATCAAACCTGGTCCTCCTGCATTGCAGGTGGATTATTTACCACTGAACCACCAGGGAAACCCTGCTTCCAGGCACACCATTTCTTAACTCTCCGTGCATGGTCCTGGCTCCACACATGATTTTGCCTTGCTATCCTCTCCAGCTGCAATACTCTTTTATCTCTTGAGCTGCAAACCCATCCTACAGCTCAGATGAAACCCAGCTTTCCCTGTCCCTCCCTTTTCACATGGAGCTCAGGCTCACCCTCAGGGCTCAGAGCCAGAGCGCCCAGCCGAGGCTCCAGCTGGAACATATCTGAAGCAGGCTGGGCTGGGGCCTGGTTCAGGATGTGGAACCGAAGATCCGAGTTGGTTGTGCCTGGCTCATCCCCATCGGAAGCCTCCAGAAAGAAGAAGGGGACACCTGGGAGTATGGAGAGAGTTTACCATTAGGGCTGAAGGCTTAGGGAGAGCCTCCCACGCTTCACCTATCTCTCCCTGGTTCTTCCTTCCATACTCATCACCATATCAGGACTCTGAAGGTGTGCGATGACTCTTCACCCCACTGCACAGATGAGTAAACTGAGGCCTAGAGTAGATGGAACTCACCTGTGGACCTTCAGTTGGGTGGGGGCTGCAGATGAGACAGAAATGGGAGGGGAGCGGTTTGGACCCCGTTGCCCTGTCCCTATGCCATCTCTCTGGCCATCTGTTTCCTCTCTGTTCTCCCATCGGTGCCCACCTGACCTTGCTGTGAGTTCACTGCTTTGGGCACTCACCCAGCCTAGTACCCCGGCTCAGCTGAACTTTGTAGGTGGCCTGAGAGAAGTGGGGCACCTGGTCATTCTCATCCTTCACGCGCACACGCACAGGCTGCGGGCCCCACAGGACACGTCTGTCCTCGGTCTCCAGGGTGACCTGACAAGAAGGAGTGGTCAGAGCCCCACCCTCCCCAGGCGACTTCCCCCTCCCCCAGCCCAGCCGTACCTGTAGCTGGTATTCTGCCTGTTCCTCCCGGTCCAGGGCCCTGGTCACCAGCAGGAAGCCAGATTCTGGGTCCACAGCAAAGAGGCCCTCCCCTGCCACTCCTGCATCTCCTGACACCACAATCTGACCCTCAGTCTCCTCACGGGGCAACGGCAGCTGGTGGGGGAAGAACAGAGGTGAAGGGAGCTGGGGGCGAATCTGGGGGATGCCCCTTCCACCCAATAGCCCCGTTTTTTAATATGGGGAAACTGAGGCTCAGAGAGGGCTTGTGCTTGCCTGAGGTCACAAAGCCAAGTAAGGAATAGGATGGACATTCAAAGCCAAAGCTCTTCCGCCTGTGTTGGGTGCTCCCTTGTACTCTCTGCCTTACTTCCTGAAGCTTGAAACCCCTCCTCCATCACTTCATCCTTTAATTAACTAATTAATTATTATGTTTTAAAATTTGGGGGCCGTGCCGTGCAGCCTCTGGGATTTTTAGCTCCTTGATCAGGGATTGAACCTGGGCCCCGGCAGTGAAAGCAGTGGCCCTAGCTACTGGACCGCCAGAGAAGTCCCCCTCCTTCATTTAAAGCTCTACTTTCTTCTGAGATGAAAATCGTACTAGCCATTCACACTATACCACATATTCTCTAGAAAGCCAGAGCAGTGAAGAGAAAGGGAGGCTGGAGGTCGAGGAAGCAGGACCTGGGGGAGGGCAGCCTACCCAGTCAGCTCTCAGACTCACCTTCGTCAAGTACAAAGGGAAATTTCCACCATAGTTTTCCGGGACTTCGACATACAGCTCTGCAGGCTGGGCTCTAGGGAGAGCCTGTGGAGGGATTTTCAACACGTCACCAAACTGTACCTTCCTCCCATGGGTGCTACGACCCAACAGAGAAGGGGAATTTCTACCCCTTCCCTGGGCCTGGTCATACTTTATCCCTCCGCCCCCTGGCCTTTGACCTCCTAACCCCATGACAGGCCTAGAGCCACATCCCCCAGACACTACCATCCATAGTCAGTGCAACTGGTCCAGATGGAGTAGGGGGTGAAGGTGCAACCCCCAAGGCCAGGATCTGAGGGCAAGGAGAGGGCCTGACTCACCTGGGGGACTAAGAAGCAAAGTAGCCAGAGCCAGGCAGCGACCATGGTCAGGATGGGCCTGTAAGGATCCAGCCCAGGTTGGTGCGCAGAGGGTCCCTCCCATAACCCTCCCTCTAGAAAGTGTTCCTCACCCATTCCCACTGAGTCCCGGGCCACAGCTTCCCCAGGTCCCATGGGGTACAATGGCCCCTCCTCCTTCAGCTGGACTAGGGGGCAGGCAGTCAGGCCGCCTGTGCCCTGTCTTGTGCTGCCCCAGCAGTTCTCAGAGCAGCCCCTCCCCCACCACTTGGACGCTGCCCACCCCCCTCCCTCCCCGGCCTGAGCCTACTGCACACACATAGCCTGGCTTCACAACCGACTGGCCTCCTCTTCCTCTGCTTTGAGGGGCCTGTGGCTCCCCATCGCCTGCAGCACAGTGTCTGGCTCCTTGGCCAGGCCCACCAAGACCCCCAGGCCCAGCTGCATTGCATCTCTTGGTTCTTGTGCCCACAAGGATCTCCACAGGGAGCTTCACCTCCAGACTTCTGTCTCCTTCCCACCATAGCCTCCCCAGCTCGTGGATCCCAAAGTACTCATTTCCCAGCAGTCTCCCTGAATCACCAAGGTTTGAAGCTAAAAAGACCCTGATGACACTGAGGGCCACCTCCTGTGGTCACCTCACACTGTAGGCAAGGCCTGAAGGGCAAGAGCTGACCAAGGTCACAGAGGATTTGACCACAGGAGAATTCTTCCTGAAACAGAGGACTCAGGGTTCAGGGTTTCCAAGACTGTTCTAGCTCCCACTGTTATCCTGCAGACATGGAGCCCTCACAGGACAGGACCCCTGCCCTCACCTCAGTGTTTTCCAGCACTCAGCACAACGCTGGGCACGCAGAGCACAGACAGCCACACCAATCACTCCCGGGAAGTCTTCCCTGGACGACAAGGCATGTTTCTCCCTCCCCTGCCACCAACCCCTGCCTCAGCCCTGCCACCAACCCAGGTCCCAGGTCCCAGCTCCCAGGCCCTCACCCGCCGATGCCCGAGGCTGGCTTCCCTTGGTCCAGCTGCCAGGTGAGAGGAGTCTTTCTACAGGAGTGCTGGCCAGGCCGAACTGGGTGGAACAGGGCAGGGCGGACACTTGAGCAGGTAGGCGGGCCAGCCACGCTTGCTCAGGAGTGGAAAACACCCCTGGGTCCACAGCAGCAGGCCTGACCCTGCCCAGCCCCTCAAGTTACTCATTGACTTTGAAAAGTTGGAGGCTGCTCGGCATCCATGACCGCCAACCCCAGGAGGTGGGGAGATCTTCGACCTGGTGCTTGTCCCACCCCTACACAGCTCAGTGGATGCTTCTCGGCCCCCTGGATTTGGACATGACCCTTTTTCCCATGGCTCCAGACTTGTTCCCACTTCTCCCCTTTATGCACCAGTGTCTGCAGCTCCGCCTCGGTCCACGCTGTTCCTTTTTCCTGGAATGCCCTTCTCACTCCTTCATCTGTCTGCTGATCACCTGCTCAGGCTTCAGCGCTCAGCTCAAATAGTCCCTGCTCCCAGGAAAGCTTCCCTGGGCTCCCAGGTTTGTTTGGGGCTCTCCCATGCTGATACTTCACCTCTACCCATGCCCCTATACCATAGAGATTGTGCTATCTCTATCAACACGAGGAGGGCACCAGCTTGTTATTAGCTATCTGTTCCATCAGACTCGGAGGCCCTCTGGGGCAAGACTCAGGGACCCAGTAATTAATGACCTGGTCCTTGCCTGGCCCTGGCAGCTCCCGACTGACTTGTGGAACTAAGATAAGGAGCTGGAGGTTCCATGTGCAGGATAGGGGAGTGGTGCATGACCTGACCCAGATATTCGGAGCTCCAGACCACCCACCAGTGTGACCAGTGGGCAGGGGTAGGAGGACAGCAGCCCATGAGAACCCCTGAAGCTCCCTAGGTGCTCACACTAGCCCCTGGACACAGACAGGGCTGGGACAATGGACCGCCTCATGCTTTTGAGAGGAGAGAGGAGTTTGAGCCAGTTGAGGTGACCTTGAGGGAGTTGCAGGGCTGACAGGAGGCCCTTCCCCCACTGGTGTAGCCTAGAAGAGTCGGGAGAAGCTCCTGGGGCCTGAGTGTGTGGAGTGGTGGGAAGAGGGTGGGAAAGGTCAGGGATCTTGGTCTCCGATCTCTCCTGTGGTTTCCCTGGAGTCTTTCCCATTGCATATCTGGTTAATTTCTCTTAGGCTAGAAGGCTGGATCAGGACCCCTCAGCTGACCCCAACTTTGTCCATCACAAGCTGAGTTCCTGCCTCCAGGTCACTTGGGCACCCCAGCCTGGAGCAGTGCAGCGTGGGAATGTTGAAAGGGTCTCACGTATATTAAGACCACATGAGAGGGGTCTCCAGCTATGTGCCTGGCACTACTCTAAGCAGATACCATCATTATTCCACCCATTCCATTCTGAAAAGGGCACCGTGCCCATGTCACACACTGGAGCACAGAGAAGTCGAATGACTTGCCCAGGGTCACACAGCCAGTAAGTGACAGAGCTCAGGAGGTCTGGAATCTTCTTCAGGTCTCAGCACCTTCACCTGTTCTGAGAAAACCATGCCTGCCTTTGCCTTGGTGAAGTACACTGAGACTGGGAGTGGGACTGCAGCTTTGAGCTGCCCTGGGGGGCATATGGGTTAGTCACGGGGGTCACACGCCTGAGGAACGGCTTTCAAACCTCCACCTGCTATTGAACAACAGCAGAGTTCTAACCAAGTTCTGAGGGCTCCCAGGAGCCCTGAAAAAATTGACTAATATAGAAATATCTGGATCCCAGCCTGGAACCTTCTCAGAAACCGTCCCCAGCCTTGCCCCTGCCTGCCTCTGGGCTCCCAGTCCCCACTCAGCCACTTCTGCCCATGGGGCCCCAGGTAAGTACTTTGTCCCCCATCTGCCATTGTTGAATGGGAATGCTCACTCCTGAAACCACGATGGTAAATCCAAGCAGGCACCTGTGCCCAGAAGGCTCCCCTTCCTAGGTGCGGGCGGTGGGGAGATACACACCTCCAGCTATCAGCAAAGATGTACACATTTATACAAGAATGCAAGGCCTCTCATTTCAGGCAAGGAGGGCCCCAGGGACCTGCTCCTATATTAGGCAATGCCGAGCGTGGAATCCTCTGGCGTCGCCACTCAGTGGGGAGAAGAATGGCCCTCCCTGTCCCCCCACCACTTCCTGCCTAGCAACCCAGCCTCCGCCAGGAGGTGGAGAGCCACACGGAGTCAAGTCCACCTGAGTGTGCCTTCCTTGTGCATGCGTGTGTGCTAAGTCACTTCAGTCGTGTTCGACCTTTGTGACCCTGTAAACTGTAGCCCACCAGGCTTCTCTGTTCATGGGATTCTCCAGGCAAGAATACTGGAGTGGGTTGCCATGCTCTCCTCCAGGGGATCTTCCCCACCCAGGAATCATTTGGCATCAAACTGGCATCTCCTGTAGCTCCTGCATTGCAGGCAGATTCATTACCACTGAGCCACTGGGGAGGCCCTGTGCCTTCCTCACCCCAGCCTTAACAAACCAGCTGCCTCCTTCTCCAGCCAGGGAGTCTTGGAAGTCTTCCACAGTCACACCACCTTAGCAGCTTTCCAGCCCCTCAGGAGGGAGCAGGCCAGAGACAACCACCCAGGAGCCAGACCCAAGAATCTTGTTTGGCCATGACACCCGGGGGCAGAACATGGTCTCTTGGGCAGCCTCAATTTCCTTTACGTACAGTATGTGTTAGTCGCTCAGTAATGTCCGAATCTTTGCAACCCCATGGACTGTAGCCCACCAGGCTCCTCTGTCCACGGGATTCTCCAGGCAAGGATACTGGTGTGGATTTGCAGTGATTGAACCCTTGATCAGCTGGGCAATGCCAGGCCCCAGTACAGAAGAATCTGAATAACAGGTTGGGTGAGATTCATGTCTCTTCCTGCTGCTTGGACCCCCACCCCCCACCCTCTTACCCCTGCAACCAGACCACAGTCCACACCTGCCCCTTGGACGCAGCTGGGCACAAACATTAGAATAGTTAAGGCCACAGACTGGGGTAGGGCAGTGAGCCCCCTTCCTCAACTTAAGGAAACTTTCCAGTTCCTACAGCCCCCAGAATCAAAGGAAACACAGAGTCGCCAGCCCTGGCCTATCGGGAAATAGTCTTTATTACAAAAATCTGCATGTAAACAAATAGCCACTGCACTGAACAGCCTCCCTCCAGGGCATGCACACCAGGGTGTAGGGAAAGGCAGAGTCCTCTCCCCATTCACAGGCCTGCCCCCAAGGGCTGGCTGGGGTCAGCCTGCTGCTTGGGATGCACACGGGCCGGCACAGGCATCTTGGTGGGCCCAGCCCTCAACGGCCACTGGGAGCCGCCTCCCTGGGCAGCACTGTCTGTCTGTCTGTCCATGACCGTGAGGTGGGGGACGCCCAGAGTCTGAGCCAGCTCTGAGGCACCTTGGGCGGTTGGCTGGGCCAGCCCACCAATCAGCCCATCTGTCTGCACAATACAGCGAGTGCCCCAGGGTCTAGAGCACCGATAGGTCATGGCAGGACTTGGACTTGGCACGCATGGCCATCTTGCGGCTGTTTCGAGCGACGATGCGGCCCAGGAAGCGCTTCGCCTTCTTGCCTAGGCTCTCTCGCCGCCGGGTACCCGCTTGCCGACGCGCGTTGGCCTCTTTGCTGTCCCTGCGCAGGCGTATCTGACGCACGACACCCTCGAACAGTGCCTGGACGTTGTGGTGCAGCGCAGCCGACGTCTCGATGAACTTGCAGTCAAAGACAACGGCGCAGGCCCGGCCCTCTGGTGTGTGTGGCGGGGGTGGGAGACAGGCACACAGCAGTAAGCAAGAGGTGAGTGGGTGAGAAGCCCACTCCAACCCTGGCCACACCTTGGCAGCTATCCGTGGGGAAGGGGAAAGGAGTCCTGGATCCTCCCCAGGAACACGATGAACCCCGGCTCGTGTACGGAGGGGCCCAAGCATCACTGGGTCACCCAGCTGCAGAGCTTGCCCATGTTTAAGGAGCTCACAGAGGCCCACAAAAGGAGACTCATTTATTGAAATAATTCGAAGTTTGATATTTAAATGGTAGTGCTGGGGGGAGGACATCATCAAGTCACTGCTGGTTCTTCTGTGGGGTTCAGGTCTGGGGGTCACAGAGGATGCTGAGCCCAATGTTGGGGGAGGGGTTCTCCCCAGGGGCAAGACTATGCAGAGACTGGACTGGGCCTGGAATCCAGGCTCTGGCCTCCTGGCCTGAGTCCCTGAACTCTCCTCACCCCTCATCAGCCAGGCCAGGGACAAAGAGGACAGAAAAGGAGGGCTCTGAGTTGGTCCAGCAGCTTTTACCTCCTCTAGTGCATCTGGTCCCTTCCCCAGGACTCAGGATTTGGGAGACCTGTGGGAGGGCAGAAGCTCTCCCCCTGCCTCCCTGAGTTTTCTTCCTGGACATTTTTAGCCACTGATGATCCCCAGGGACTCGAGCTGAGTCAAGACAGAGTGGACCACAGTGCAGCCAGGATCTCCCTCCCTTTCCGACCCAGCTCCCTGCTCACCGTCCAAGGAGACCTCACGAGAGCGCACCAGGTCGCTTTTGTTGCCCACTAGGATGATGGGCACGTCGTCTGTCTGCCGCGCCCGCCGCAGCTGGACCCGCAGCTCTGAGGCCTTCTCGAAGCTTCCCTTGTCGGTCACTGAGTACACAATGACATATGCATCTCCCATGGCTAGGCAGTGGCCGGGTAGCCAGCGACCCCCATCCTAGGGGACACAGACACATATTTACCCAATAGTCCTCACACCCCAGCTACAATGCTGTCATTCCCAGCAGGTCCCTACCCCAGCTCACCCCTCACCCAGCCCTGGGTCTCAGCCTACATCTTACCTGCTCCCAAATGTCATAGACCATGAGTGACGCCTCTTCTCCGTCCACCATGATGGAGCGGTCATATGTGTGCCCTGGGCAGGAGACCAGTAGTCAGGTTACTTGCTGGCAGCCACAAGCCCCCCCTCCCCCAATACATCAGGCGCCCTATTCTGGCCACACCCTTCAACTCCTCCCCAAAGCCCCCCAACCTTCTCCTCCAATGATGGATGCTATATAGTAACAGAAATGACAGGGCTGAGAAATGGGGGGCGGTTGAAGGGCATGATGTGCCGGGCCCCCACCTAGCTACCCCTTCCCCAAGCTAGCAATGTCCTGGGTGGCCATTCCTGGGCTCCCTGCCCTTCTGTTGCCTGAGACCCAGGATAGTTTTGATCACAGTGGCCTGAGTTAGAACAGACATGCCCTGAGGACCTTGGTTACCTAGGACTCCTCTCCTAGACTCTCCCTCTGGCTGTGTTCTCGCAGGTCTTGGCAGGGAGGGCAATCCTGTCCTCACACTACAGATCAATTAAACATATGCCCTGGGTCTTCTACTCCAAGCATTTCTTTCCCTACTAAAGGCTAGGGTACCTTCCCCCTAAGTTTCCCCATCTGTGAAAGGGTGAGGTAGACGCGATTCTCAAAGCACCTTCAGAATTCCGTTGGTATTTGCTGCTTTTAACCCTGATCCCCAGTCCTGCAGCCCCCAGTCCTAACCCTGTGTTCGCCCCTCCCTCGAACAGTCCCTCCCAGTCCCTCACCTGCGGCTTCCGCTTCAGGCCCGTCCTCTACACCTCCGAAGATGCGCGCCAGAGCGCTCTTGCCCACGCCAGGCGCCCCCAGCAGCAGCACCTTGTAAACGCTCTCGTCTGAATCGCTTCCTCCCGAGCTGAGCGAGTCGGAGGAGCCCTCGGGCCAGTCCAGCCTCGGACCCTGGGCCCCTGTCCCGGCTTCGGCCGTTGTCAGAGCGCCCGGAGACAGCGCCGCCTGCAGGTCGCGCTCGTCCACTGGCATGCTCCGGCGGTGCAGCGGGAGCGCGGGGCCCCAAGGTGTGCTGCCCCGACGGCGATCGCGTTCTCGGCTCCCGCCGCGGTTCCCGCCGGCTCCGCTGCCGCCGCCGTTCAGAGTCATCGCGTCGGACGCCGTCTGGGGAACGGGAATCCGGATGGCCGCGTAAGCCGAGGTGGACATGGAGTAGGAGGCTGGACCCGGGACACGCCTGCCTGACCACGGGTCAGGAAAGATGCTCGGGGTATAGGACTTGCCGCGGAAGGTCTTTGCGCCCTGACAAGTGACCCACCCTCCTGGCTCGTCCATCCCAGACGGTGAGACCACCCCTACCCCGTTCTGCCAGGACACTCACCCACTCAGACACGGTGAGGACTAGGTAGGTACCAGGCTCGGATACAGTCCACCCGTGGACCCAGGCGCGAACACTCGACCAGTCGCAGCCACCGCCTTCTCAGTCCGTACTGGGCTCAGGCTCCCGAGTCGCCTATTTAAGCCTCTGCCCGCCCCCGCCCCCACCCCCACCTCCACCCCCGCGCTCGCCCCCGTCTGCGCGATGCGGGGGCTGACGTGTCAGTCTCCCTCCCCCGAGGGGAATCCCCCACCCTCCTCCCAGGACCTCACACCCACCCAGTCCTGCCTCACTCTCTAGGGCGGGGCAGGGGCAGACCCCGCAGACAAAAGCCCGGTCTGAGTGTGTGTGTGTGTGTGTGACAATTGGGGGTGGGTGGAGGGCAGGTAAGGAAGAGGAAGGAGAGGGCGTATGTGAATGGTACGAGGAGGAGGGGGACAGAGGTGGAGAGTGCCATCACGGATGGGGCGGGGTGGGGGGAGTGCGGGGGTGGGGGGGGACAAGGCGGGAAGAAGCCCTATCAGCCCAGTGGGCCAAGTCCCCACTAGGGCTGACTTAGGTCTGGCCCTTTAAAAGTGGTTTCTCCCTTCCTTCTCTCCCAGTCCTGGCCTGTTGCCCAAGCAAGCAGACCAGTTACAGGTCCACGGACTTCACCCTTCACTGCCCATGACACCCATTTATTTTTGGGCCCTAAATCCAAGCTTCTAACCTCAACCCCAGGACCTGCCCACTCTCATTCCTGCCTCTGGGAGTTGACGATTCTACCTGATGAGCCTGCCCTTTGAGATGAGGGTTAGTGACACCTGAGCCCCCAAGGGGGCCCTCAGAGGCCTGTGGGGAAGGGGTGGAGAAGGGAGGCCCTCTGGCAGTGTGGTGCAAGTAGAGGTGCAAGTTTGAATCTTGAAGAGGTGGGCCCAGAGAAGGAAAAGGATGGACTCAGCACCACCTCCCCCTCAGCACCCTCCAGGCAGCTGCCAGCAACTCTGCTAAAAATACCTGGTCATTCGGCTCCTGGCCTGAAGGTTGCCCAAAGTTAGGGAAATCCTGGCAGGCAGGTGTCAGAGACCAGCAGGAGCGGATAGGGGTGGGACTAGACCGGATCAGGTCTGGTTCCAGTCACTCTGAGTCTTCAATGTCTCCTTCCTTCCCTTTAGCCTCAGACTGGGCCTATAATTCAATGCAAACTCGGGGTCTGGAGGTTCATAGTCATAGAGCATGGATGGGATCGGGCTTCCCAGGTGGCTCAGTGGTAAAGAATCCACCTACAATTCAGGAGACCAGGTTCAATCCCTAGGTTGGGGAGAATCCTAGGGATTGGGAAGAAGGAAATGGTAACCTGCTCCAGTATCCTTCCCTGGGAAATCTCATGGACAGAGGAGCCTGGCGGGCTGCAGTCCATGAGGTCGCAAAGAGTCAGACACGACTTAGCAACTGAGTGTGCATGCACACATGGATGGGGTCAGGCGGTTGGGAATGGGATAGCCACCACTTAGTGCCACCACTGCCCAGAGATCAGCCCCTCCTCAGACCCAGGGAGGATGCTGGGGCACAGAGGGGAGGAGAGGTAATGGAGAGACTTGGTTTCTAGTCCTAAATCTGTCCCCAGGCTCCTAGGTTTTGCTTCTCTCCTAGCTACTATTACTCTATCCCAGCCCCTCTATTATTGCCTTGCTCGTGTTTGGGGTGTGTGAGGACTGGGGGCAGGCAAGCTGTGAGGTCCTTTGTGACAGGGACCTCCTATTAGACTGACGTTTGATTGCGAGGGGTGTGGTGGGGGTGGGGGGCACCCATTCAGGGCTCAGGTGACATCACAAATGGATGGATCCTAGTGGGCTGCTATAGGTTGTCATGGAGAATGGGGTCAGGGCTCTCTGGCTGCTGTGTCAGTTTCCTTGGCAACATCTGAAATGGCCTTGGAATGAGCAGGTCCTGGTTAGGTAAGTGTTAGAGAGTTCACGCAGGCCCCTCTAGTTCTTGACGTCCTCAAAGCAAGCAAGGCCTGAACTGAGGGGTGGTCCATCCATTTGTGTCCTTCACATGGCTTGGGGGGTCTTGGAGGACTGGGCAACCCCATGTTGGCTCTAGCTTCCTGGACCAGGTCCAGTGGGAAGATGGAGTCATGGATTGAGCCTCCTGTCAAAGAACAAAAGTCTTGGGACTTTCCTGGTGGTCCAGTGGTTAAGACTCTGCACTTCCAACGCAGGGGGCATGGGTTTGATCTTTGGTCAGGGAACTAAGATACCACCATGCCATGCAGCATAGCCAAAAAAACAAACAAACAACAAAAGTCCTAAAAGCCAGCAAACCACTTTCCATCAGGAATCCCAGCTGGGCTGCTCACGGCCCCTCCTAACCACCTTACACATGACCTTGCTGCTGACAAGAGCCCCTGGATGTCCGACAGAGGGTGGGTGTTGGGGGGGTAGCTGTGGTCATGTAAGGAATTAGGGCTGGGTTTCCCCTCTGATAATCTAAGCTCTTGACCTCAGCAATGTTTCCTCATTGCCAAGGGAACTGCATCCACACTGGGCCACTCAGGCCCCAAGCATTCCCCAACATGCATCAGAATGGCCAGGGGCCCCAGGAACCATACCAGGACATGCCCTTGAAACACCCCCAATTCTCCATCCTCTCAGTTCTCTGGGCTGAGCTTGGCTGCCTAGGAGGAACAGACCGAGGCAAGAACACCCCCAGGAGAGCCTGGCCTTCAGATCACAGCTCTGCAAGTTGCTAGCTGTTTCACCTCTTCCCATTTAGTTTGGCTGAGCCTCAGTTCCCTCCTGTGTAGAACAGGAATAGTGCCTTCATGGTGGTGGTTATAAGATATGAATAATCTGAGGACTTCCCTGGTGGTCCAGTGGTTAAGATTCCATGCTTCCAACGCAGCGGGTGCAGGTTCGATCCCTGGTTGGGGAACTAAGATCCCACCCACTGTATGGTGCATCCAAAAAAGAAAAAAGAAAAGGTATAAATAACATGAAATTCAGAGGTAAACTGCTTGGCATGTGTATGTACTGGCATATAGTAATATCGATATCTCAGTATGAACACTTTTATTATTGCCCTTGGTTGGACAGGACAGGCTGAGTGGCTCTGTGGGCCCTCTCCTGCTGTTTCTCTTCTGCTCCTGCTCCATTCTGTCCACAACAGTGGTCTGCCCAGGACAGGGGCAGGTACAGATACTTCTCCCCTCTCCCCACTACCCACCTTTTCTCTGTGGGACCCTAAGCCCTTCCCCTTCCTGGGGTAGCAAAATGCTGCAAAGGGAACTTGGCTGGATTTCAGTGTCCCCACCCCTCCTCACACCATAGCTCCCATGCCCCAGTTCCTCTGTTCTGTTCTAAGGCTCAATTCATTCATTCATTTCACTGACCTGTATTACCTAACTGTATGCCAGGCCCTTGTGCTTTGGGCAGGATGATGAGCAAAAATGGACAGACCTGGGCATGTTCATATGTGTCCTCTAATCCCTGGGTTGGTCTCACTTAGCTATGATTTGTTGTTCCCATTTTGTAGACATGGTAACCGAGGCCTGAGAAGTCATAGGCCAGAAACAGCACAGCCAGACACACCTGGTGGAGGGCTTCAGGGACCTGAAACTTCATTCCCCCCTCACCCCCCAACCCTACCCCTACCCCTGTGTTTGCAGATAGCAGCTGGGATTCCAGAAAGTTACTCAGGCATTAGTCCAGTATTCACAAATGGTGTCACTGCAGGCAGCTGGGGGCCAGGCCCAGATGAGTCAAAACTGAAAGGGGGATATCTGATACGCTGGCTGGCTGGATGTGAGCAGCTTGGTGTCCCTCATCCACTGTGGCCTGGCTGCCAGAAGGGCCAGCTGAATGACTCAGTGACAGCTGTCTCCCCTGTGACCCCCCTCCTCACCCCCAGCTGAACAGAGACACCACAGATCTTAGACAGATCTGGGCTGTCACTGCAGACGTACACAGGCAGTGAAATCTACAGCTGGGTACTGGTGGTTGGGAAGCCTCCTTGGGGCCTGAGGGACCCTGGCTGGTTGGTCACCTGCCTCTCTGGAGCACTGAGCTGCCTCATCTTTGGAAATGGGAAGGTGGGTACTCTGCCTGGAAGGTCAGCTGAAATGGTCCTAGATCCACTTGCAATCCCCTCAGAGCAGTCCTGAGCTGTTGTCACCACTTCCCACATCACACATGAAGAAACTGGGGGACGTGGACTGATGACTCCACCTCTCTGAGCAGCCAGATCTTGGTCACTGGGTGGCAAAGCCACTCCTGCCTGGAAACCAGGTGACATTGGTGGTAAAGAACCTGCCTGCCAATTCAGGAGACTTAAGAGATGAGGGTTCGATCCTTGGGTCGGGAAGATCCCCTGTAGGAGGGCATGGCAACCCACTCCAGTATTCTTGCCTGGAGAATCCCATGGACAGAGGAGCCTGGTGGACTATAGTCCATGGGGTCACACAGAGTGGGACAGGACTGAAGTGACTTAGCACAGCATAGGCCCCTCCAGCCAGGCAACAGCGCCCCCTGCCAGCTGAGCAGTACCTGCTGAACTCCTTAGGTTCCTCTACTCTAACTGGAGGTCTTTGGGAGTCACTTACTTATTCTAGAAGCTTCTTTCCTCACCTGCATTATAGAGATAAGAAAGATGCCACACAGGGCTGGCTCAAGAATTGGCCATCTAGGTACTTACATATCAAGGCTTCTGCCAATGCCCACTCTCAGGACAGGCTCAATATCTTCAGAAGGCCCCCAGGAACAGATTTGCCAAGTGCCCAGGCCCCTTGCTGAGGCCTCTGGAAGGCTCTGCCCACCAGATGGGCTGGCAAGTCTTCTTAATAACTGAATTTTTCCTCAAAGAAATGGAGGCAGGGAATCACATTATGACTTCTGACTGGCTGATCCAAGGTCTAAGCCCCCCAGCCTATCCTGGTGACCAACTGTGCTGCGGGAGGCAGAGGCCCCAGACCTGAGCACCTGGGGTGACACAGCTGGAGGACACTGGTGGAGACAGTGCTTCAGGTGGCTTTCAACAGAGAAATCTGCTGTCACTGCCCTGGCCGGGGGACCAGACTGAGCTTCACCGAGGATGGGGACAAGCTGGCATCACACAGCTACTGGTGGATACTAAGGATTCATAGAACACTCCTGGGCAAGGTTCTCATTAATAGAACTAACCTGAACTCAACCAATTTCTAGTTTATAGGAAACACAGCAAAGGAAGAAATTAGACTGTGGGACTTCTCCAGGACAACTCACATTGTGCTTTTCAAAATAGTGTCAAGAAAGATTAAAAGGTGGGGAGGTGGGGAGATAGTTCTAGAAGAGGCTAAAGAGATGACAACCAAGTGCAATACATGGAACTTGACTGGAGCCTGATTAAACGAACTATGAATGACACTGTGGGGAAATTCATATATGACTGGATATTAGATATTAGTGTCAGGGAATTGTTTGCTTTGGGACCAGATAACAGTACTGTGGTTACAGGCTTAATCTTAGGAGACATAAGATGAAGTACTTAGAAGTGAAGGGTCATATGTCTGCAGTTTACTGTCAGGCATATTTATATTCTCCACACATATAAATAAAGCCAGTGTTGTAACACATTAAGAACTGTTAAATCTAGGTGGTGGGTATACAAGACTGTGTGCTACCTTCTTCTTTCAATTTTTTGGCATACTTGCAACTTTTCCCAATCAAATCATTGGGAGAAATTTTTAAAATGAACCAATCCTCCTTGACTCATCCTGTATAGGCACTCACTACCACCTCCATCCCAAATCGAGAGTGACCCCACAGAGATGAAAGACTCTCAGGCACCCTGGGAAATGAATATAAATTAAGGGTTTATTACAAAATGCAAAATGTTAGTTTCTTATTGTCAATGATTCAAGAAAACAAGGCCATGAGCCCTGCATGGGGCTGGGAGCAAAAATCCAGGCTCAAGACCGGGCTGACAGACACTGGTTCACAACCTCAAGCAGGTGGGTGTTCTCTAGGGCAGCTGCCACCCGCTCTTTATCTGCAAGCTGCTTGTTCACTAGGTGGAAAGAAGAGAGTGGTGAAATATATCTAACCCCCCCAACCCCCAACAAAGCCCTCCTGTCACCTTCCCAGGATTCCAAGTCTTGATCTGGCTACCCCAACCATCTGAGCCCACACTTTCCCCACCTTCTTGTGACCCCTTCCCACCTGGCCACTCTCGTCTGCCTGCTACACTATAAAGCCTGGCACACCCTGGTCCTATATACTTAGAAGAGAGAGAAGGCAGGGGTGAAAGAACATGGTAAACACAGGAGACTCAAGTCAGGCCAACTTTGCTTTAGGCTGCCACCTAAAGCATCCGCCTAGTGCCATACCCCCAATCTTGCCCTAGAAACCATCATGGCAAGGGGGAAGCCTCGGGGCTAATGCTTCAATACCTGCCCACACTTACCTGCATGTTCTGAGGCATGGGTCCCTGGTGTAATGTGCACATCCATCTGGGAGGGAGAGAGGTGGGCCTGAGCACCCACACACCTGTCTACCCCCTTCTCCCCACTCACCCCCTCCAGTTGATCCTACTTCCTAATTATTCTTTTGGACTCTGGCCTTCCAAATCCACTCACTGCCAGTCCATCACTACCCAAATGTCTGGCCAATGGCTACCGACTTAAAGACCTGCCTGCACCCTCCACCCCTGCTCCAAACTTATCTGTGGCTCCCTACTGCCCAAACTGCCACACTCCTCACTACTTTTCTGCACTTTCCAGTGTGGGTCTTTATTCTTGTCCTATCCAGTTGCAAAGTCTCCTCCCAATTTCATCTCTGCTAGCCAGGTTCCTTTCAGATCTCTCTGATGTCCAGACTCATGCTCCCATATCCTCCTCAGTGACAAACACTCACAGCTGCCCCACCCCCAGGACTAAGTTCAAACTCACCTTGAAACGCTGGGGAAGGGATCGCAGAAGCTTGACTTTGATGGACAGGCCAATAAGGGTGGCCATACTGCAGTGTGGAATGGTGGGTGTGAAGGCCACAGCCACTGTGCTCTCGGGGTCGCTCACCTAGTTGGGGAGAGGGATGTTAGGAGTCCTGACCCGTTCAGTCCTGAGCCCCTCTTTTTAGTCTGTTGCTTCAAACAAGTCGTCTAACAAGTATGGGCCTCAGTTTCCTCATCCATAAAATGGGTGTGCAAATGTTCCAAAGAGCCACTGAGGGAGGAGTCCGTGTCCTGAAAGCACACCAGCCCCTTGGTGCACAGCTGAGCTATTCTGACTCTCCCGAACAAGTCGCTACCCCGGATGCTGGGAGTGACTCACCTGAACCCGGACTTGCTCTACTACGTTCAATTCTTCTAGCGTCAGGGGATGCTCCGGGTCATTGATGGAGCGAATCAAATGTGCCAAGTGAAGGAAAGAGAACTCAGCGCCTTTGCCCACTGAGAACCCTCCGCCGGAATGCCCGGCCCTAATACAGCTCCACCGACTACACAACGTCACTTCATCCCCCGCATCCCATGCCCCCGAAAATCGCCCCCCACCCCCGAGCCCGGCAGAGGCGGATATCGAAGATCTCGCGCGCGTCGATGCTGTCTGGAACCTGCTCGTCCTCCTCGCCCGCGGTCACTGGCCGGTCCCCAGAGCGCTCGTAGATGAGGGGGTTAGCGTTCTCCAGGAGACTGCCCCCCATCCCGCCGCCGCCCACCATCGCGGAACCGCAGCCGGCGACCGTAGGCATGCACTTCCTCTCCTACGGCGCACTTCCGGGGAACGGGAAGGGGGCGTGGCGTGGTGACGGGGTAACGCGAGGGACACGCGGCGCTGCCCGTACTCCACCTGGGGTATGGGTGGGACGGTGGCCGCTGTGAGCTCTCCACCCGGACCCGGGAATATACCGAGAGCCTCCAACAACGGCACCGAGAAGGGAGTACATGTGCGAGCCGGGAGGGTGCTGGGCACCGCAGGATAAGGCTGGAGCACTGAAGATCCGAATGAGATCGAGCCAGGCATCATTTCCCCCGAGAAACCTGCCCCTTAGGCTGGGCAGTTGCCTAGACTTGCCTGTCTGCCCTGGCACCGCTCACTGCGTTTCGGAACTTCCTGGACACGCACCTGCAGCTCCATCTGCACCTGGGGCCCGAGAGTGCTCTCCCAGTCTCCAGCACGCGGACCAGCAGACGTTCTTTAAATGTTTGTCCAATGTATAAATAACTGACCTCGATTTTGGAAAGAGCTGGGGACAGGGAAAGACCCGGGATGAGGTTGAGGGTGTCCTTAAGATGAGTGCCACGATCAAGTGTGCCTTTCAAAAGGGGTACCTTTGCTGAGTAGGGCGGGGGGCTCAAGGAGACCCTCAGACCAGAAACAATAAGGGGATGAAGGTGAACCCAGGAAATCGATCCCTGAAAACAAGGAGGAGTTTTTGGAATGACTGACAGTCACGTTTTCCTGCCTTTACTCGAGCGGTTCCTTTCCCTCTGAACGAAAGTCGTTTTGATATCTCTTGTCTGTGGGAATTCTGATTGTGCCCCTCCTCAAGGAAACGCTCCCGGTTTCCCCAATTACAGCTTATTGCTCCCTCTCCGCGCTCCTCGCACCCGTTCCCCCCGCCCCCGCCCTACATTTGTCGAGCCTGTGACTGTAGGGACACTGAACGCAAGTTTGGGGAGAGGGGTCTTGGTATTGCGGAGGAACTGCGGAAGCCTCAATGCCTCTTCGAAGGAAGCCCAAGGGGACCCAGACAGAAGGGAAGCGGTTGTGCTAGCCCCTGCCTGCCACTGGTCTTAACCCATTTAGTCCCGCTCTCCTGCCAAACCCACTTTTGCTCCTGCCTACGCCCTGCCCAGTCCAAACTCCAGATCTGGGCGAGGCACTGACTGGTCGAATCCTGGCTGGACCGGTCCTCGCGCAGCCTCTTAATGAAAAGCCGTGTGCCCGCCGGTAGTGCAGAAAAGACCTCTGAGCTCACGATGAAGTCGGACGGGCCTCGCTTGCGTCTGAGGGCCGTGGCCTTCGGGTTCTTGCTTCTCCTCGTCCCGGGCCAGGGTGAGGCTCCCGCGCAGGGCGACATAGGGACCGGGGTAGGTAGGACTTGGCCAAATTCTGCAGAAGCTGTGGGGATGGGGGTGGGGGTGGGAGAGCGGGTACTGGCGTCGGGGAGGTGGGAGCCGCTGGAGCGCTACAGTACCAGAACCGTGAGCCCACGCATCTCTGCGTCCCCAGAGGCGAGAAAAAGTCTGGCCTGCCCCAGGTCTAGTTACGCTGAGGGGCAAACGGGCTCTAGGGTGTGAGACGCAGCCGGGCGGGGTGGGAAGTTATTTGGAACATTTCCCTTCAAGTGTTCGTGCTGGAGCTTGAGCTGATCGGTGATAGCATCAACAATAATAATACCTTCCTGCCACCGTTTGGCTCTGAGCGTTGCAACCTTGGCCAGAGGGACGTTCTGACAGCCTCTGAATCTCTCTCCACGGAGTTGTAGGCAAGGTTACTGGCTCAGGCTACAGAGGCCCCCATCCCCAGCAGCTACATCTAGCAGAAGAGACTGCACCATCCTCTTCACCCCATGCACCCACCCGAGATGAGGGTATGCCTTAGCCTTCAGGGCAAAGGTTATAACTCTTTGTGCCAACCCTTATCAGTAGCTTTTACTGATAAGTAGCTTAGGCTTTGTGGGCACAGTACCCGGGCACAGCCCCAGCTCCTGTACCTGCTCTTGAACCCTATGATCATGTAATTTAGAGGTTCTCTGCCTGTGACACTTGACTATCTTGTCCCCTCCCAGTCCAATCTGCCCAGGAAGGGTCCACTCATGGACTCCCCCGTGGCCCACCCCACTGGGCTTCCACCCTTACCCCTTGCTGACCAGACTCTAGGAGGTCCCCGGAATCTTCCAGCACCACAATCTGCTAAGCTTGGCTGAGGCCTCTTTTTAAAAATGTTGCTGTGTTGGATTGGACCCACTTTTAGAGCAGAAGAATTGATAAGTACAGGTGATGGGTCTGTCCCTCTCCTGTTCTACCAAGTCCTAGCTTTTCGACAGGGACCATCTAGATCTCCAGGGCTTTCCACACAGGAGTTCACCCAAGAATGGGTGTGTGCATGCATCCTTGGTTTTCACCTAAATGGTCACCCATTGCCTCCCTTTCTGGTCCCTGGCTTTTCCACTTCTTGACCCCAGGAGTGACCTCCACACCCCATCGTGGTAGAACTTCTTCATAGTGTTTAATGAAAGGCCTTCTCTTCAAGAAGTAAGCATCCTCAATGTAACCAGCCTCTGATCAGGAACATTTTAGCAGGTTTTGTCCTTTGCTATAACGAACAACCAGCATTAGAGGCTGGTGGAGGCAGTGAATCACATAGATAGACATTTCATCCCACCGGGAACTAGAGAGCAGCATGTTCCTTGGGAGAATGGTGGGCCTTCTGACTTGAAAAGGCATTGCTCAATTGCCCTCTATGGAGTGTGAGAATAGCTGCTGACTCTGGCCTCACCCACACTATGTGTCATCAAGCATGTTAATCCGTGTAAATCTAATAGGTATAGGGTAGTACAGTCACGTGAGGCTGTTTTTTGTTTTCTTTCTTTAAAAAAAAAAAATGAACACTTTTTATTATGAAACCAGGCTCAGATCTGCCAAATTCTGCAGACAGAACCTGAGCATGCAGGAAGAAAGGTGCCAAGGAGCTGGGAACCAGTGGAGATAGCACCAGAGGAATTGGGAGCCTGATTGGATACCTCCCTGCACCCTGAGGCACAGAGAGGGTCAGGACTGCCTGAGGTCACATAGCACTGCAGGGCTTCCCATCTGAGGTAGGGAGAGTAATATAGCAGACTTAGTATGCCTTCAACAGTTATCAAGACCTGGGCAACTTAGTTTTGTTTGGATTATCGCCTCTCCTTTGCACTATTATTTGAAGCAAATCCCAGACATCACATCACTTGTAAATTTTTTTAATCATGTCCTACTAAAAGAAAAGGTGTATATCTCTCATAATTTCTTAATGTAATCAAACATCTAGTCAAACATTGTTTTTTCGTGTTATCTCATGATATTTATGACATTTTTTAAAACCATGATTTATATAAGGTTCATACTTTAAGAACTGGTAGCTGTGCTTCTTTTTTTAATAGCAAATTTGAGATATAATTCACATAGCATTTAATATGGTTTGTAGGGACTTCCCTGGTGGCCAGTGACTAAGACTCCGTGATCCCAATGCAGGGAGCACATGTTTGATCCCTGGTCAGGGAACTAGGGACTTCCCTGGTAGCTCATCTGGTGAAGAATCTGCCTGCAATGCAGGAGACCCTGGTTTGATTCCTGGGTCAAGAAATTCCCCAGGAGCAGGGATAGACTACCCAATCCAGTATGTTTGGGCTTCCCTCGTGGCTCAGATGGTAAAGAATCTGCCCTCAATGAGGGAGACCTGGGTTCGATCCTTGGGTTGGGAAGATCCCCTGAGGGAGAGCATGGCAACAGACTCTGTATTCTTGCCTGGAGAATCCCCATGGATAAAGGAACCTGGCGGGCTACGGTCCATGGGGTCGCAAAGTGTTGGACACAACTGAGCAACTAAGCACAGCACAGCACGGGGAACTAAATCCCACATGCCATAACTAAAAAAGATCCCATGTGCCACAACTAAGACCCAGCACAGCCAAAGAAATAAAATAAACACATATTTTAATATGGTTTTTAGTATATTTATGGAGTTTACCACATTGATTTCCCTTTGCCCCAACATTTTGTCTCTATGAATATTCCAATTGTGATTTTGTATAAATTGAATCATCCAATATGTGGTCCTTTAGAACTGGCTTTTTTCACTTAGCATATTTTCAAGGTTCATCTGTGTTGTAGAATGTTTGGTAATTCTTTTTATTGCTGAATAATATATTCTATTGTGTAGATATGGTACATTTTATCAATCCATTTATCAGTTGATGGACATTTGGATTCTTTCCACTTTTTGGCTATTATAAATAATCCTACTATGAACATCCATACCCAAGTTTTTGTGTGGACATGTTTTCAATTCTCTTGAGTTTATACCTAGGAGTGGAATTGCTGGGTCATTTGGTAACTCTATGTTTAACTTTTTGAAGAACTACAGGATGTTTTCCAAAGCACTTGCACCATTTTCCTTTCCCACTGGCAATGTATGAAGGTTCCAGTTTTTCCACATCCTTTCCAACATTTATTATTACCTGTCTTTTTGAAGTATTTCATGAAGCTCAATCTTCAGATTCCTTCTCTGCCTCGCTTCTGTTTTCCTTGTGATTTTGTTGTTGTGTTGAAGAAATTAGTTTATTCTGGAGAGGATCCCAGAGTTGGGATTTGGGTTATTTTTGTTTGTTTTCTTGAAGTATAGTTGATTTATAATGTTAAGTTAGTTTCAGGCGTACAGTAAAGTGGTTCAGTGATAAACATATTCATATTTTTTTCCCTTATAGATTATTCTGAGATATTGAGTAGAGTTCCCTGTGCTGTATAAGGGCTCTAGGCCCTTGTTGGTTATTTTATATATAGTAGTGTGTATATTGGAGAAGGCAATGGCAACCCACTCCAGTGCTCTTGCCTGGAAAATCCCATGGACGGAGGAGCCTGGAAGGCTGCAGTCCATGGGGTCGCTGAGGGTCGGACACGACTGAGAGACTTCACTTTCACTTTTCGCTTTCATGCATTAGAGGAGGAAATGGCAACTCACTCCAGTGTTCTTGCCTGGAGAATCCCAGGGACGGCGGGGCCTGGTGGGCTGCCGTCTATGGGGTCGCACAGAGTCGGACACGACTGAAGCAACTTAGCAGCAGTAGCAGTGTGTATATTGGAGAAGGAAATGGCAACCCACTCCAGTGTTCTTGCCTGGAGAATCCCATGGACGGAGAAGCCTGGTAGGCTGCAGTCCATGGGTTGCACAGAGTCGGACACAACTGAAGCGAATTAGCAGCAGCAGCAGCAGCATAGTGTATATGTTAATCCCAAACTCCTAATTTATCCCTCCCCCCTTTTTCCTTTTGGTAACCATAAATTTGTTTTCTGTGTCCATGAATCTGTTTCTGTTTTGTTCATTTGTATCATTTTTTAAATTCCACATATAACAGAGTTTGGATTTTGCTGATATGGTGTCTTTTAACTGTTTCTCTGCCCCCTGGGTGCCTGTAAATTTGTATTTATATTCTAGAGTCTCGATCAAATTCAGATTTTACATTTTGCTTTGTTTTGTTTAGGGTCAAGACTGCTTCATATGTGGTACAATGGACTTCCAATAGAAAACATACAATGTCTGATTGTCTTGCTTTCTGTGACAAAATAAGTTGCTGACATCACATTCAGATTTCAGTATGCGTTTCTCTTAGCATGATTGAGACAAATATCTCCTCATTTGTGTAAGACCTATTTATTGGTATTCCTCATTCTATCTGAACACGCACTTTCACCATTTCATGTTCTTTTGCCAAATGTACGTTGCTGTCATCTTTCTTATTTATAGAATTTTTTATCTATTAGGAATTTCAGCTCCCCAACTGTTAGGTGACTTTCTTTCTTTTTTTAAATTTTTAAACTTTTATTTTCAAAGAACTAGTATTGTTTCTGCATAAGGTAGATGTGCTGGACGATCCATTTAAGCAAGTCCAGTTAGTCCAACTTAACGAAGCTGATGTCGTTCGCATACTGGTGGAAACGCTGGCGGCACATTTTGAGGCCGTATTTTTGGATCAGACCATGGTGGTTTGAGCAGACCCAGCAAGAGCGAGAACTCTGGCCGAATTTTCTCTGATGGATCCAATAGAGCTGCTGGTGACCCATGTTGCTTTCTTGGCTGCAATGAGGCAAAGGTGTTAGGTGACTCTTAATCTCTTCCTGGTTGCCAGATCCCTTTAGCAGGGCGGGCTGTGCTTTCTAATGTTCTAGACACAGCTGCCCTTTCCTCTGTAGTTCTCCTCATAACATCACTCTTTATTTGGGGAATACTTTATGTCATTCTTGCCACCTGGAGTGTGAGATCCTTAAGGACAAGAATCTTGTCTGTCTGATTCCTACAGTTCTCCTGCTGCTCCTAGACCTGCACACAGTAAGTGGAAGGGACACTCTCACCCCCATCAAACTCATATGGCTATTTGAGGCTCCTGGGGCTAAACCATGATGCCAAGCCCCAGAGAGGTACACTGAGCCTGATGGAAAAGGCTGGAGCAGTAAAGGCAGTGGGGGCAGGGCAGAATTACAGGCAGGGAATCTGTAAAGCAAGTATTGGTAGATCAGTGTCCCTTGAGCTGAGCTGAGGACAGGAAGGAGGTGAAAACATCAACAGTCTGGGAAGGCAGCTGAATGGGGAGACCCAACCCTGATGTCCATCTCTGTGCCCACAGGCCAGGACTCTACCCGCCCTGTCCGGACCACACACACAGGGAAGGTACAGGGGAGCCTTGTCTACGTGAAGAATGCTGATGTGGGGGTCCACACCTTCTTGGGAATTCCCTTTGCCAAGCCACCTGTAGGGCCTCTGCGATTTGCACCCCCGGAGCCCCCAGAATCTTGGAGTGGTGTAAAGGATGGGACTTCCCAGCCAGCCAAGTAAGCAGGAGGTCCGGGAACTTTAGACCCTGGTATAGAGGGTACTCTTGAGCTCTGGGCCAGGTTGCAGTTGTTATTTCATCTAAGCCACAGCCAGTTTTCCTTCTGAGTTTGATGGATATTTGAATGCATTTTTCCGATAAGCATGCTGAAGCTTGAAAGAGCAAAGTAACTTTCCCAGACTGAGGGCTTAGCACTCAAAAGAGCATTAGATCTACATGCTGAAGGGACAAGCAGAGACATGTAACTCCCTAAGTTTTAATCATACCAAGTGATCTCTGACACCAGAGAAAGTGGTTCTGGAAGAGGTTTGACCCTTGTAGGAGCTCCTGATTCTAGCAGCTCATACTGTAGATTCCCAAGGAGTGGCAGACCTGAGTCTTCACAGTCACTGTGCCAACCAACAGGGCCAGGTGCCACAACTGCAACCTGGCCCAGAGCTCAAGGCATTGACCAAGGAATGTGTGAATGTTCTTGCAGCTGGAAACTTTGAGGGAGAGATGAGGTTTTCTGAGAGATTGACTTGAGGTTTTTAAAGGACATTGCACTGCTCTTCTCTTGAGAAATTAAGCCATTCATTGTGGCACCACATGTGTACGGGCTACTCTCCTGTCCCAGGTCTGTGTGAGTACAGGGATATGGTGGTGAATGTCAACACAGGCAACCAACAGTTCTCATAGAGGCCCTCAAGAGTCAAGATTTCTCAGCCTCAGGAGGATAGTATCCAAGGCCCTCATAAACTTGAGGCTTCCCTGGAAGACGGGGCTCCATCCCAGCTTTCCCAGAGTCTGTGGACTGTAACCTGGTGCAAAGGTCCTTTAGGGAGGGATCACATGTAAGTGGGGCATCAGAGAAAGTTGGACCAAGTAGCTGGGAGTAAATCGGGGCCCAGAATCTGGTTACAGCTACTGCACAGCCCCAGGACTAACTGCCTGCCACGGCCACCAGGTGTCCCCAGGACCCCAATGGCATGAAAAGAATGGAACTATGGAATGTGACCCTGCCTTCTACCTCCATGTCTGAAGATTGTCTGTACCTCAACATCCACACACCTGCCCATTCCCATGAGGGCTCCAATCTGCCTGTGAGTGCCAGGACATAACTGGGTGAGGGGTGGGAGGACGTTTCTTCTGCAAGAAGATTGAAAAGGACAAGATCAGCTTGAGCCCCACTGCACGTGGACCCTGTTCAGACACTGAGTCCTTCTTACCCAGCATGGATGGCTGACCCTTCGGCACAGGGTCACAAAACCCTGGCTGCTCTCAGAGGTCAGAAACTGTGTCCCTAGGAGGGACCCTGGACTCACCCAACCAACTCATACCCAGGACCCAGTCAGGTACCGTGCCTAAGGCCTGCACTTTGAGGTGGCCAGAGACCCCAGTCTTGGATTATCCATTGGGCCAGTGAGAATGGAGTGCTCTTTTAATTAATGTGCATGCATGTAAGGTGATCAGAGAAACACCCCTTTTCTTTCCACCTCAGAGGGTTCTGGGGGAAATGGGGCCAGGCTCTGGTAAGTGGGACAGGCCTTACACGTGGGAGGCGGGCTTTCCTGATAGAACGTGGGTCACCTTCAGTCCAGGTAATGAAGACACTACTGTGTCTTGCTAGAGTTCTGTCCATGTGGTTAGGTGAGCAGAGTCAAAGTGGTGGTTAGTTTAGGTAGCAGCCCTGGTGGGGTTTAGGGCCAGGTGGGAGCCACAGGGTAACTATACCTCGGATTGCCCAGGTGATGGTGTGGATCCATGGTGGCGGGCTTGTCCTGGGCATGGCATCCATGTATGACGGCTCTGCGCTGGCAGCCTTTGGAGACGTGGTGGTGGTCGTTATCCAGTACCGCCTGGGTTTGCTGGGCTTCTTCAAGTGAGTCTGGGGCTGGGCTGGGCTGGGCAACGTGGACTGATGGAGCTAGGACAGTCCCATGACCCTCATCCTTGCCACCTCTCAGCACTGGAGACAAGCACGCAACTGGTAACTGGGGCTACCTGGATCAAGTGGCCGCACTGCGCTGGGTCCAGCAGAATATCGCCTACTTTGGAGGCGACCCTGGCCGTGTCACAATTTTTGGCGAGTCTGCGGGTGGCATAAGCGTTTCTTTGCATGTCATATCCCCCATGTCCCAAGGACTCTTCCATGGCGCCATCATGGAGAGTGGCGTGGCCCTGCTGCCTGGCTTCACCATCAACTCATCTGACAAGGTCACCAAAGTGAGTGCCCTCACCTGTGGAAAGCCCAGACCTGCTCCCTGCATCTCTTAGCGCTCAGCCCATTATGCTGTCTGTTAAGTGGAGATAACAGGGACTCCCCTGCCATCAGAGGACCTTGGGAACAGCCACCTACCTGGGGATTGTTCAGGGGTCAGAATTCACAGGACTCTGTCAGCTCAGAGGCTGAATGTGTTCCATGGCCCACAGAACCTCTGCCCTGGGACCCCCATCAGAGGCAGGACCATCTAGGAAAGTGGGATGGCACCCATCCCCCCACCCCAGCTGAGTCCTCTGAGCAACAGGGAGGTTGGGACAATTTCAACCCTGTAGAAATCCATTCACAATACTCTGTGAGATTTGGGGGTACACCTGCCTGCACCTGGGGCATTAGGCATACCTCTCTCCCCTACCTGGAAGGATGAGCCGACCACTGCCTGATCTCTTCACAGGTGGTAGCCAACCTGTCTGCCTGTGGCCAGATTGACTCAGAGGCCCTGGTGGACTGCCTGCGGCACAAGAATGAAGAGGAGGTTCTGGCCATCAACAAGGTTTGGCTGAATGGATGTGGCTTTGAAGGGAGGGGCAATCAGGTGTGCGGCAGGCAAGCCTGGGTACCCTTCACTGTCCCGGGCAAGTTTTTCTAGCTCCACACTGTGGTGTCCTTATAGCCCTCTTACAGGAGCCTCCTGTAAGCCTCCCTTACAGGAGATGAGGTGCGAATTGAGACCAGGCCATGGTGAGGCAGATGTAAGACCTCTGGGGTGGGTGTGAGCATCCTGGGATGAACCAGGAAGGGGTGCATGATGTCTGTGGCATCAGAAAGTGTCTGCGACCTGACCTTGAGTATCCTTAGCTCATCAAGATCATCCCCGGCGTGGTGGATGGGATCTTCCTGCCCAAGCACCCCCTGGAGCTGCTGGCCTCTGACGACTTTCAACCTGTCCCCAGCATCATTGGTGTCAACAATGATGAGTACGGTTGGATCATCCCCTTGGTGAGGCCCACTCCCAAGCCTCCAGGTGCCTGGGAGCCCATCCAATGGGAAGTCCTCAGGGCTTCATAGTTCTGGGCCCATCCTATTTCCAACTTGAGTCTCTCCCACCACCCAGACCATGAACGATTCTGACACCAGGAGGGAAATAAGCAGAGAGTCCGTGAGGCATGCCTTGCAGGAATTGTCAACAATGATGGTGAGGTTCTTGTGGACCTGCCCTCATGGGGAGGGGTTCCTTTCCTATCCCAAGGCACGGGGAACCCATCACCCAGATATCCTGTCTATGCAATACCTGCCCCCACCTCCACCAGAGCTTGGCCCCTGTCCTCAGTTCCCAATCCCAACCCAGAATCCATCTCCCACCTCTGCCCCTGCTGCCTCCCAGCCCCTGCCAGCCTGCCTAACCTGACTCCCTCATCCACCTGGGGCAGACTATGCCTCCTGAGTTTGGTGAGCTGTTGATGGAGGAGTACATAGAGGACAGTGAAGACCACCAAACCCTCCAAAACCAGTTCCATGAGATGATGGGGGACTACATTTTTGTGATCCCTGCACTCCAAGTAGCAATGTTTCATCGTGAGTACATCTGTAACTAAGGCCAGAGTGGCAGGGGGGCAGCTTGGAGCTGCAGGTGTCAGGGGAGGTCTACCAGTGTCCAGGTCCCCACCCATATGTATTTATTGGGCCCCAGGTGCCAGGCACTTGAGATCCTTCATCTCGGTGAATCCTCATGGCTAGTCTAAGAGACAGACATTTATCCCATTTTACAGAGGAGGAAAAGAGTTCAGTGACCTTCAGTGACTTGCCCAAGACCACACCCTAGGAAGTTCCAAGGCCACGATTTGAACCCAGGCCCTTCCCACTGCCATTGCTCCAGCCTGGGACTCCCTCACCCCATTGTCCAGATTCCAACCAGCTTTGGACCTAGCTATGTCATCACCATGGATCATGCAGGAAGGCTCCCAGTGAGGGGCCGCCATGTCATGGCCCATCTGCCCTACCTCCCCAGGTTCCCATGCCCCTGTCTACTTCTATGAGTTCCAACATCAGTCCAGCTTCTTCAAGGATATCAGGCCAAGCTATGTGAGGGCAGACCATGGAGATGAGGTTCGCTTCCTCTTCAGGAATGAGCAAAGTGAGTCATCCTGGGTGGGGCTCCTTGTTCCCAGGACGTGGGATGCTCCCTGAGACCCTGGGTGAGGGCAATCATGAGAAAACTAAGGCTCTGAGAGAGGACGGGATCAGGTGTCCAAGATCTGACAACTGGAAAGACTGAGCTCCAGGGACTTCCCTGATGGTTCAGTGGTTAAGACTCTACACTCCCGATGCAGGGGGCACAGGTTCAATCCCTGGCTGGGAAACTACAGTCCCGCATGCTGCAGGTACAAAAAAGAAAAGGAAATTTTAAAAAAGAAGAAGAAGAAAAGGAAAGGAAAAAAAAAAAAACTGAGCTTGGAGTCCAGGACGCTTCAGACCAGAACCCACACTCCATCTCTCCCCACCCTGATCTTAGGTGTCTGGCATGGGTGCAGAGAACATATTTCAAAGGCATCTCTCTCTCTCTCTCTCTTTTTTTTTCCCTTCTTCCCTACCCTCTTTTTCCTATTTATTTATTTATTTTTTAAAATCACTCAGTCATGTCCAACTCTTTGTGACCCCACGGACTATGCAGTCCATGGAATTCTCCAGGCCAGAATACTGGAGTGGGTAGCTGTTCCCTTCTCCAGGGGATCTTCCCAACCCCAGGTATTGAATCCAGGTCTCCCTCATTGCAGGTGAATTCTTTACCAGCTGAGCCACCAGGGAAGCCCTCCTATTTATTTTTTAAATCTCTTCCAGTGTCAGAAGAAGAGAGCCTTCTAGGTCAGGGTTGAACCCAGTGTCGGGTCAGCCAGAGGCTGGGATGAATATATGGGGCTTGGGCAAGGACAGGGCCTGGGGAGCGGGAACAGCTGAAGGCTGGGGATGACAGGGCAGAGCCTGGGATGGTGGGGAGATGGGGGAATGACCCATGTGCCGGACTGAACTGCCCTGACCTGGACCCTTGTCTTCTTGCTCTGTAGTCCGATTCACGGAGGAGGAGGAGCTGCTGAGCAGGAAGATGATCAAGTATTGGGCCAACTTTGCTCGAAATCAGTGAGATGTCACACCCCTACTTTAACCCCATGGTGGGGAGGGCAGGGCCTGGAACCCATTTGGGGCTCCCCTCGTCTGTCTATGGTGACTCATGAGCGTATGTGTCCTTCATTGCATGGCCCCCTCCCCAGCTCCAAGATCCTCTTGGACACTTTTTCCGTCTCTGGGTGACCTGGATGGTGGGGGGGGTGGGCGGCGGTGACAGCGCTGTTACCTACAGAGCCTCCCTCTGTCAGGAAGGAGCAAAGGCTGCCCTGCCTGTAGAACTGATGCTCTAGTGGGAGGTGGTTTCTTTCTTTCCTACTTCTAGAAACCTCCCCTCTCATTCCCCAAGCCCTGTTTGGTTGCCTTGCCTGACCTGTCAGGGTGCTTGGATCTGAGCTTGGTAGGACTCAGAGTGACCCTCATGTCTACAGGAACCCCAATGGTGAGGGTCTGCCCCACTGGCCGATGTTCGACCAGGAGGACCAATACATGCAGCTGAACACGCAGCCTGCAGTGGGCCGGGCCCTGAAGGCCCACAGGCTCCAGTTCTGGATGAAGACCCTACCCCAGAAGACACAGGAGCTAATGGAGACCAAGGAGAAGCACACAGAACTATAGCTCCCTGCATCTGGGGTTGGGGGGTTGGGGGCTTGAGTATAGGTGGGGCTCTGCCAGATGTGCCCACACATGCCCAGTGAGGAGCCAGCAGCTTTTTCCTTCAGTCACACAGCCATTCATTCATTCATTCTTCTACCCATCTATCCATCCAGCAAACCTTGAAGAACCGACTGCCTGATGTTCGCAAGCCTGCCACGGGTCCCCTCTTCTCAGACACAGTCAATAAACCTTCCCAGGAAGCTGCATGAGCAAACACTAATGGAAGTTTACTTTCTTTAGCACTCCACTGGACCCTGAGCCCCGTCTTCCCTTCCTTACTTCCACTGCCTCCCCAGCCTCTCTCTCCTCTACCTCTGAAGGAAGGTGCTTGGGGAACCTTGCACACCTGGCTCTCAGCAAGGCCCCCATGCTCTCCGTCTGTAAATGGCCAATCAGAAACCTGGACACCAGGATCCTGGGAGAGCAGGATCTCAGCCCCGCCCTCCACCCAAGCTACCCACTACTCAGAATGTCGATGTCCCTATCCCCACCCATTGTCTTCCTAGACTAAGTGCCATCTGTTGTTGACCTTTAAACAAACTTCTCTTTCACTTAGTGTCCCACAGAGGTGATTGACCCTGTTTTTTGTAGGAAGCAGAATTGGGCTTGTCCATGGGCTGCTGGAGCCTGGGCCAGCTGCACAGTGGCCAGGAGAAGTGGGCGGGTTCTTCAGTCACTGTCTCCTGAAGCCTGTCTTTATCTTCAGTGATTCTGCAGACATTGTAGGGCCCAGACTTTACATGATCGTAGCACATCCGTGAAGAGGTTTATCTGTGGGATATTTCCTGGAAGCAGGATTGAGGGGTCAGAAGATCTAGGATTTTAGGAGAAGAGACTTGTCTGTTGGCTCCCAATGGCTTCTTCATCCAGGGAGGTCTCCTTTGCTTTTTAGAATCCCCCTTGTTACTGCCGACCCTCCCCGCCTCACCCAACCATCCCCTCTGCTGAGCATTCCCCAACTCACTGTGGGCATTGACATGATTAGTTTTCCTATGGACCTCATTCTCCCTAAACTTTTAATTCCTTTTCACCATCTCTTCCCACCCCCCCCCCACCAAAACCCTATCTTATATTTCATCTCAATATGCAAAGGCACCAATTATGTTCATTCTGCCTCTTTGTTCCACCAAAGCACTTTCTTTATATCAATAAGAGGTTGTATCCCTCTTCTCATAGATCCAGGACTCCCTACCTCTGACCCTCTGAGTACCAGGTTTCCCAGGAGAAATGTCCCCCTTCTTTCTACCCACTGTGTTCAGCCCAATCAGAGCCCCCTGAAGTTGGGCTTGAAGGATGGAGATTCATGCATTGCCCACTATAGACACCAGATGGCACACAAGTACACCCTTGAGCTTGAGATGACCAACTCTGGATGAGAAAGGAGACTTCCTTCTAAAGAACACTTTGTTTTGTTGTTCTTGTTAGTTCATCTCTAAGTCTTGTTCGACTCTTTGCGACCCCATGGACTGTAGGCCGCCAGGCTCCTCTGTCCATGGGATTTCCCAGGCAAGAATACTGGAGTGGGTTGCCATTTCCTTCTCCAGGGGATCTTCCCAACCTAGGGATTGAACCCACACCTCCTGCATTGGCAGGTGGATTCTTTACCACTGAGCCACTAGGGAAGCCCGTTCTCATGAACACTGCCTGGTTCTAATGCTTCCCCAGCATCCTGAAAGCATCTGTTGGCATGCATGCTTCTGTTTTTCAGTCCTGCTATGCACAGTATACTTCCCAAAAGTGGACTCCCAGGACTAGTTTTAGGTAAACTGATTTTTTGAACAGCTTTATTGTGGAATAATTCACATACACATTCACCCATTTTAGGTGTGAAATGGGTGTACAGTTTTACAAATTTGGATAAATGTATAAGACGTACAACCACCATCACATCAAGTTTTAGGATGCATCCATTGCTCAGAAAAGTTCCTTTGTGCACCCTGGCACTGCCCCGAACCTGGTTCCACACAAATACTAACTTGCTTTCTGTTGCTATAGTTTGCCTTTTTTAAAGCTTCATATAAATTGTTTTTTTTTTTTTTACCAGATTCTGTCTCTCAGCATAATGTTTTTGAGATTCAACCAGTAGTTTTTCTCTTTTCTTGCTGAATAGGATTCCATATATGACATGCCACATTTTACCCATTCATCCACTGATGCACAGTTGAGTGATTTCTACTTTTTCCCAGGTGGCGCTAGTGGTAAAGAACCCACCTGCCAATTCAGGAGACATGAGACATGGGTTCCATCCCTGGGTCAGGAAGATCCCCTGGAGAAGGAAGTGGCAACCCACTCCAGTATTCTTGCTTGGAGAATCCCATGGACAGAACAGCCTGGTGGACTACAGTCCATGGGGTCCCAAAGAGTCGGACACGACTGAAGCAACTGAGCATTTTTAGGCTATTTTCAACAAAGTCGCTATGAACATTTTCAGACAAGTCCCTGGACATATGCTTTCATTTCATAAATAGTAAATTGCTAGGGCTTCCCAGGTGGCAGGAGCAATAAAGAACCCACCTGTCACTGCAGGAGACATAAGAGACACAGGTTCAATTCCTGGAGGACAGCATGGTAACCCACTCCCATATTCTTGCCTGGAGAATCCCATGGAAAGAGGAGCCTGGAGGGCTATAGTCTGGTCCATAGGGTTGCAAAGTGTTGGACACAACCGAAGCAACTTAGCACACATGCAAATAGCTAACAGTGGATTCACTGAGTCATATGGAAAGTGTGTGCTTAACTTTGAAAGAAAATGTCAAACTGCCTTCCAACTTGACTATACCATTTTTGCATACTCATTAGCCATATATGTGAGTTCCAATTACTCCAGATTCTTACCAGCACCTCGTCTTATCAGTCTTTTACATTCGATTAATTTAATGGATGTGTAGTGGTATCTCATTGTGGCTGGTTACCTCCCTCCATCACCCACCTTCCTCTTTCTCAGTCTCTCTCTCATGAGCCCTTGCATGTACCTGGGATTCTGAGAGAGGGAATGGCCCCACCAGGGAAATTTCCAAAGAGGATTCAGGAAGCTGCCCTGGTTGTTTCTGGCAGGAGAGAAATTTGGTCTTCAGGCTCTCCAAATTGAGGTGTGAGCTGGAACTCCAGGAGAGGATCTGGCTTCCAGTCCAGCCATGACCCTCACCCAGTCCCTCAATGAACAGCACATTCAGCTGTTCGATTTAGCAAATATTTGCCAGTGCATTGTACTCTCCACCCATCCCCCCACCTCTCACTCCCAGCCAGTCATGTTCCTGACACTGGGGCCCATGGGGTGGGGGTCTCCCAAGCCAGCAGAGAGCCGGACATCCTGTTCTGACACAAGAACAGGCTCCCCTTACCTCTGATTTCATACCTCATGTTTTCGCACTGTAACCTCACTTGAACCCTGTGAGGTGGCTCCTCTTATCATCACTGTTTAATGGAAGACAAAACTAGGCCTGGAACTGTGAAGTAACTTGTACCAGGTCACATAGCTGCCACCTGGCAGAGCCAGGATCTCAGGGCAGGAGGGCTGGCTCTGAAGTCACGTCTTCCCTGGGTGTGGAATACAGGATTTGAGTTGCTACAAGGAGTCTTCCTGCCCCGTTTCTTCCATCATCCCTGCCCAGGAGTCTCAGGCCCAGTGGAGGGTAGTGCCCTGCCTCCACCGCTGCCACGTGAGGCCACTTCCAGAGAGTCAGCCTACCTGAGAGTTATCCCCAACATACGCCCTGGGATCCTCAGCCCACAGGCCCCTCAGCAGGGCTGCTCAGGCCCAAGGCATCATCCAACCACTATGGAAAAGAGCTTGTCTGTTTTTCAAAACATTAAACATAGAACTACTACCAGCAGTTCCATTCCCAGCTCTACAGCCAAGAGAAACGAAAACATAGGACCACACAGGAACTCATAAACAAATGTTTACAACAGTGTAATTCATAAGAATCAAAAGGAGGAAACAACCCAAATGCCCTTCAATGAATGAATGGGTAGAAAAAATGTTGCTGCACCCACAGTGAAATATTATTTGACCATAAAAAGTAAGTACTGATATGTGCTACACCCTAGATGAAACTCCAAAACATCATGCAGAGGGAGAGAAGCCACATACTAAATGTCACATATCATATGATTGCTTTAATGTGATACATCCAGAATAGGTAAATCTATGGAGTCAGAGAGCAGATTAATGGTTATCGGCTCATCAGGGGATGGGGTTATTGGCATGGAAGGTGAGGGGGTAGGGGTGGGAATGGAGAGTGACTGTTTAATGGGTAGGATATATTGCTGGGGTAATGAAAGAATTTTGTAACTAGAGAGATTGCACGAAATCGCAAATACACTAAATACCACTGAATTGTATAGTTTACAATGGTTCATTGTAATGTGAATTTGGTGGTGGTTTAGCTGCTAAGTCATGTCCGACTCTTGAGACTCCATAAACTGTAGCCTGCCAGGCTCCTCTGTCCTTGGGATTCTCCAGACAAAAACAGTGGAGTGGGTGCCATTTCCTTCTCCAGGGGATCTTCCCAACCCAGGAATCAAACCCGGGTCTCCTGCCTTGCAGGCAGATTCTTTACCGACTGAGCTACAATGGAAGACTCGATTTAAAAAAAAAAAGGGACTTCCCTGGTGGTCCAGTGGTTAAGAGTCTGCCTTCCAATGAAGGAGATGAGGGTTCAATCCCTGGGGAGGGGGGAACTAAGATCCCACATACCTCCAGGGATCTAAGCCTGAGCACCCCCAACTCCTGAGCCAGGAGATCTTGCTTGCACAACAAAGACCTGATGCAGCCAAAAATAAATAAATACTTTTTTTTTTTAAAGGGGACATCAACCCCAGTTGCCTCTACCCTGCTGCAGAGCTCAGGTGCCCCTCCAGCAGGCAGGACCAGACAGTGACCCCCACCCCAGTGAGCTGGCTCACTCAGAGCAGGACTGGCACCAGGGTCATGTCCACTACTCACTCAGGTAGGTGATATGTGTGTCTTGCAGTAAGTGTACAAAGTGTCCTGGAAGTCTTGGTGTCAGGAGAGCTGGAACTTGAACCCAGGGTTGCAGAGCACCTTCCCTTGCCTAGGGCTGTCATATCACCCAGGCTCCTCCTGCTGGCAGGGCTGCTCTCCCAGCCCCACGTCCCTCCTCCCCCAATCTGGAAGACTCTGGGTCTTTGGACTGGCTACCAGTCAGGTTGGGGCGGTCTGCTGAGGCTTTCCTAACAACCATTTAGAGATAGGCTGTGCCAAAGGGCAGGGACATTGTTCTACCTTCCACCACTTCTGCCCACAGTTGAGTGTGAGTAAGAAGCATGGGCACAGTGGTAAGAACCGGGTCCAGGGTCCTGGTCGGGGTGGCCTGTCTGCTCCTGGCATTCTCTGCTACAGACACTGGTAAGACACACCCGCAGGGCCTGCAGAGGTGGGAGCTTCTGGGTTGGTGGGAGGACTTGGAGCAAGGGGCAAGAGTCGGGTAGGGACAGGGAAAGTGGGCAGCCTGCTCAGAGAAGGAGCCCTCTGTTCTGTTCAGTTGTTCACCAGAATGCCAAGGGTTGAACATCCTCTCTGGGCAGGGGCAACCATCCGGGTAATGCTACCCACCTCTTTTTTTTATTATGATAAAATATACAAAACATAAAATTTACCATTTTGACCATTTTTAAGTGCAATTTGTCATGTTTTTAAGAGTTCCTAGGATTTCATTTAATAGGTAAGACACAGACATAGAAATGATTATCATAAGAAAGAAAGTTTACTTGCCATTCCCTAGAAACAGGGCCACTCAGGGAAGCAGGGGTCCCTCAGGAGGCAGAGGAAATGAGCAGGGTGGGGAGGGATGTGGATGAGAGCTTTCATTGTTTCCTGTGGGAGGAACAGGTGAGACAGGCAGAGTAGGTCTGGGTTAGCTCATTGGAATGGTTTCAGTAGGTTCTGGGGCACGGGGCTGTCCCTAGTTGTCCAGGACCTGGCCTTACACTGATAAGGGCAGGTGGTTAGTTGCCAGGAGTATGAGGGTGCCCAGAGGTGGCAGGGGCCAGGGGCATGGCCTCTGGATGGACTGTGAAGGGCACATGTCTCAGTGAGTGGTTTACCATCTCTAAGAACTGGCTAGCCCTGGGAGGGCAGGGCCAGCAAGCCAGATGTCAAATTATCAGAACAGAAAAAACAAAAAGATAAGGTTGTCACACCTTATTCAGCAGGTGAGAGTTAAGAGAGGGCAAGTGGCCAGCCCAAGTCCACCACCCACTGCCCACCTGGCAGGTCTGTGGGTCGCAGGGTGGTTTAGCTTGTTCACTAGGGGGAACTGACTCAATCTGGAGGAGAGGTGGGGAGAGGACTTAGCGGGTAGTCACAAGACCCGTTTCACAGGCAGGCTGGGGCAGTTCATCAGAGTGCTCAGAACCCCACCTGGCAGAGGAGGTGCTCAGAGAGCAGACTAGTGGGTCCATCTGCCACCCCATGCACACTCACCCACAGCCCCTCTGTCCTGCCCTCAGGGCCGGGGGTCACTCAGCCTGAAGTGGACACACCCCTGGGCCGTGTGGGAGGCCGGCAGGTGGGCGTGAAGGGCACAGACCGTCTTGTGAACGTCTTCTTGGGCATCCCATTCGCCCAGCCGCCCCTGGGGCCCCACCGGTTCTCGGCCCCACGCCCAGCGGAGTCTTGGGAGGGCGTGCGAGATGCCAGCAGGGCCCACGCCATGTGAGTAGCCCCGCGGAGGTGGGCAGGCAGGCAGGTGGCAGGGGTCCAGCTACCTGGGCTGGTGGGGCTGACCCATTGGCCCTCGGGCTCCTCCTCCGCTACAGGTGCCCACAGGATCCGGAGATAATGAACAACAGCAGATTTACGCTGGACGGAAAGCACCAGACCTTCCCCATTTCGGAGGACTGCCTGATCCTCAACATATACAGCCCGGCTGAGGCCCCCTCGGTTGCAGGAAGGCCAGTGAGCTGCCTAGAGGGCCCTGTCCACCCAGCCAGCGCGGCCAGGCTTGACTTCTCCCCACCCCCTCTTCGAAAGCGCTCCAGGAGTCCCCAGAATGCTCTGAGCCAGTCAATGGGCAGCCGCGATCACTGACTCACGGCTGTCTCTGCAGGTCATGGTGTGGTTCCACGGGGGCTCTCTCGTGACTGGCACCGCCATCTCCCACGATGGGTCTGCCCTGGCCGCCTATGGGGACGTGGTCGTGGTCACAGTCCAGTACCGCCTGGGCTTCCTTGGCTTTTTCAGGTGAGGCAGCAGGCCTGGCGGAGGGCAGTGACTGCACAGGGTGAGGGTCCGGAACTCGAAGCGAGACCGGGTCCCAGGCAAGCAGGGTGCTGGGCAGAGAAGTCAACTGAGGCTCCACCCCCTTGGGGGAGGGGCTTAGCCAAAGCCAGGGTTTGACTTGGGCCTCTGGACACAAGACTTTGGCTCCTGGCCTGTGGGTCAACAGAGTCTGTAGGGTCAAGGAACAACACGTTCCAGAAGCCACTGGAGAGCCAAAGCTGGCGGGTTGCCCAGCCAGGCCCACCCATCCCACATACTGGGCATCTGGCTACCTGGCGTCGTTCATAGCCAGGCCAGATTGAGGAGCAAGGGAAGGTGGGGCATCCCAGGGGCTGATTCAGAGCAAAACTTCAGAGGCTGAGGAAGATCTGTCAAGGGATCCAACCGGCCCTAACCACTGCCCCACCCAACTGCCAGCACTGGGGACAAGCACGCTCCTGGCAACTGGGGCTTCCTTGACGTCGTGGCTGCTCTGCGCTGGGTGCAGGGGAACATCACCCCCTTTGGGGGTGACTTCAACTCTGTCACCATCTTTGGTGAATCCAGCGGGGCCTCTGTCGTCTCTGCCCTGGTGAGTCACCCCAGGGAGGGAGCCAGCATTGGTATCTCCTGTAGTCCCAGACCTCCCAGATCTTCTGCCCTCCTCTGACAGCCATCTGTCCTCCACACTGCCCTCAGGTCCTGTCCCCGCTGGCTGCAGGGTTGTTCCACAGAGCTATAGCACAGAGTGGAATCATCACCATACCAGGGTTACTGGATCCTAACCCCTGGCTCCTGGCTCAGGTCTGCATTTCTTTCACTCTCTCACCCCATGTACACCTGCCCTATGCTTGCTCTTGGAGTCCCAAGGTGGAGGTGTTAACCAGTAGCCAGCTCCTTGCTGGAAGAGAGGGATACACTAGGCTGAAGGAAACACATGACCAGTGAGAACTCAGGGAAAACCGCCAGAGCTCCTAGGGTGTGACATGGTCCCTGAAGCCATCCCTCCAGCCTCACGGGCTACCTGACCCTGCTCCAGCCTCAGCACCAACCATGGTCCCCTCCCTGCCAGAGTAGCGCACACATGACTCCCTCCCCACCTAAACCCTCTATCCTTTCCTTATGTGCCTGCATACTAAATCACTTTAGTTGTGTCCAATCCTTTGGGACCCTGTGGCCTATAGCCCACCAGACTCCTCTGTCCATGGCAGTCTCCAGGCAAGAATACTGGAGTGGGTTGCTGTACCCTCCTCCAGGGGATCTTCCCAGATTTAGGGATCGAACCTACATCTCTCACATCCCCTGCGCTGGCAGACAAGTTCTTTATAACTAGCATCACCTCCTTCCCTTACTCCATAAAACTTTTTTGAGCCCACTGACTCTGGGACTAGAGTTAATTAGATAATGACACAGTTCTCACAGGGGTAGAGGGGACCCAGACACACACACACAGATAGTGACAGTAATGACGTAATGGGGGACACATGGAGTGCCTGGGGACCACCCAAGCTGGTGGGCAAGGAAAGCTTATCTGAGTTGGTGGTAGATCTCTGGCCAGTGTCAAGGTCCTGTTCTCTTACATCATTGACCCGTTTCTCCTACAAATTCATCCTCTGTGGGAGGCAGAGGGCTGGAAGTGGGCACTGATGGGCGAGAGGGAGTCAAGACACTTTTGTCTTTCCCAGACCCTCGCAGACTCCTTGGCCTGCAACTCTGACTCCTCGGCTGAGATGGTGCAGTGCCTTCGGCAGAAGACGAGCGAGGAGATGATCCTTGCCTACAAGTTGGTATGCTCACTTCTTGGGGAATGGCAGTGGGCAGTGACACAGAGAGGATTCTGTCCAGTGCCTGCAGGAGCAGAGGGCCAATCATCAGTGTAGGGTGAGGCAGCTTCCCAGGAGGCGAAGGGTCTGGGGGCATGAAGAGGGGGGCCACCCCAGTCCTGAGGGTCTTCTAGCAAAGAAGACAGCTTAAAAGCATCATGGGCCTGGTCTCCCGACTCCCTCCAGTCTTCTCACCTTGGTGATCTCATCCCCTCTCTTCTCCTTAAGGCTCAGCCACCCAGGCAGGCAGCCAAGGGATCTCTAGGGTCCCATCTGTTGAGGGCCTGACTGGGAGGCTCTCTGCTTTGTTTTCTCCTGCAGAAAAAAGTAGCTTTGTACAACATCGACGGCACCTTCTTTCCCAAGAGCCCTGAGGAGCTCCTGAGGGAGAGGCAGTTCCCCTCTGTGCCCTTCCTCTTCGGTGTCAACAACCACGAGTTTGGCTGGCTCATCCCCAGGGTGAGTGTGCCCTTCAAGGCCCTCCCTGCCCCACGTGGTTCTCTCCCACCCTGATATCATCTCTATGTGCTGTGAGCTCAGACCCTTCTGTCTCATGGGTGAGGAAGCAGAGGCTGACCCAGTTTCATTTTCTCAAAGCAAATATTTCCTTCTTAGGGACCACATTTTTGTACTTTCTAGGAAGTACTGATCCATGGTATATTCCTGCCTTGGTGTCTGGTTTATGAATCAGGCTCTATGAGACTAGTTTGTGTGACTCTGTACCTGAGAGACCAAGCCCCCAAGATTCCCAGGTTTCTGACAATGTCAAGTCACTGGGAGACATCGTGGCCCACGTGCCTTCCAGTCCTTTTCAGGTGCACAGAACACCCCACACAGTGTCACTGTCATACCTTCCTTCTAAGCATCTTCTCATATTTCATTCTCACTCTTCCACCCATCTTCACAATGAATGAATTTAATGCCTGCAAAACCTTCCACAAAGAAAGGGTTGTCTCATAATTTTCCTTCATTTCATTGCTTCTGCAGCTTCTCATTTTAATCACTGAAGGTAATATTGCAGTGAACGTCTTCATGTCCACAGCTTTGTCCTCTGACTTATTTCCTTGGATTTAATTCCCAGGGGGACATTTGGGTGCTTGTTAGATGAAAGCCTTAAGCAATGTTGACACTCACTGAAGTTTGTAGGAGTTTACAGTCCAGGGGTGTGTGTGTGTGTGTGTGTGTGTGTGTGTGTGTAATAGCAGAAGAGTGCCCTGGACTCTGGTAGGCAGCCGTGCCCCCACACTTGCAACATTGAATTGTGAGTGTTAACAGTGAAAGACAGCCGACTTGGCTGGCTCCCAAGACATAGGCAAACCTGTCTGGTGTGGAACGCTGTGCCCAGGACTTTGTAGCTAAAGATATTTCTCAGGTTGGTGACTCAGCGGGCTGCTCACCGCATCACTAGTGCAGGCGTTCCCTCCACTCTCCATAGGAGCACAACCATAACATTTTCAGCCAACTAGATGTTTACTAAGTATCCACGGTGAAAGCTTTAGCCATGGAAAGTAATCTGTATTCCTAATGGAAACCTCTCCACTTCTTACATGTTGCTTTGGTACCGCACTTTCTGAAATTACTTCACTGATTCAAACTGCCACCAGCAATGTCTACAGGTTTTTTGTTTGGTTTTGTTTCATTTAGTTTGACTGCTATGAGGCTTGGGGGATCTTAGTTCCCCGACTAGGAATCAAACCCAGGCCCCTTGTGGTGGAAGCACAGAGTCCTAACCACTTGACCACCAGTGAAGTCCCTGGAATCTACAGGCTTTCTTGCAACCCAACCAGCATTTGCAGAGCACAATTTTTTAAATGTCAACTTTTAAAAAATATAATTTACATAGCATAAAAGTTACCTCTTTAAAGTGTACAATTCAGTGGCTCTTAGTATACTCACAAAGCTGTGCAGCCATCACCGTATCTTATTCCAGAACATTTGCTTCACCATCACGCAGAAAGAAGCCCATACCCATTTAGCTGTCACTTCCCATCCCTCCCCATGGCCCCCACCCCAGCACTTGGCAACCATGAATCTACTCTCTGTCTCTGATCTACTCTCTGTCAAATCTATGGATTTGCCTCTTCTGGACATTTCATATAATAGAATCATACAATATTTGGGGTTTTGTGTCTGACTTCTTTCACCTAATATAATGTTTTCAAGGGCCATCTATGTTGTAGTGGATATCAGTACTTCCCTCTTTTTTATGGCTGAATAGTTCAGTGTATGGGAGAAGGCAATGGCACCCCACTCCAGTACTGTTGCCTGGAAAATCCCATGGATGGAGGAGCCTGGTAGGCTGCAGTCCATGGGGTCACTTAGAGTCGGACACGACTGAGCGACTTCACTTTCACTTTCCACTTTCATGTATCGGAGAAGGAAATGGCAATCCACTCTAGTGTTCTCGCCTGGAGAATCCCAGGGACGGGGGAGCCTGGTGGGCTGTAGGGGTCGCACAGAGTCGGACACGACTGAAGCGACTTAGTAGTAGTAGTAGTTTAGTGTATGGATACACCACATTTGTTTATCCAGTCATCAGTTGGTAGACAGTTGGGTTGTTTCCACCTTTTTGGCTCTTATGGATTCCCCTACTATGAACGTTTGTGTACCAGTTTTTGTGCAAATATATGCCTTAATTGGTCTTGGTTATATACTCAGGGATGGAACCAGTGGGTCATGGATTAAGTCTATGCTTAATCATTTCAGGAACTGCTGAAGTATTTTTCAAAGTAGCTGCACCACTTTATATTCCCACCAGCAATGTGTAAGGATTTCAATTACTCCACATCCTTGCCAATGCTTGTTAATATCTTTTGTTTTGATTGTAGTCATCCCAGTGGGTGTGAAGTGGTATCTCATTGTGGTTTTGAGTTGCACTTCCCTAGTGACTAAAATGGTGAACATCTTTTCATGTGCTTATCAGCCATTTTAGTATTTCCTTTGGAGAACTGTCTTCTGTTTTGCCCATTTTTAAATTGAATTATTTGTCTTTTTATTGTTGAGTTGTAAAATTTTTCATATATTCCAGATATATGATTTTCAAATATTTTTCCCATTCTGTGGATTGTATTTTCACGTTGTTGACAGTATCCTTTGTCACACAATTTAAAAAAAATTGATGAAGTTTATCTGTTCTTCTGTTGCTTGCCATTTTTTTTTGTCATACCTAAGAAATGATTGCTAAATCCAAGGTCATAAAGGTTTACCTCTATGATTACTTCTCAGAATTTTATAGTTTTAGCTGTTATATTTAGGTCTAGATTCATTTCAAGTTAATTTTTGTATATGGTGTGAGCTAGGGCTCTTTTGCACATGGTATCTTCTTGTCCCTGCATGATCTGTTGAAAAAAACTATTATTTTCTTATTGAACTGTCTTGGTGCCCTTATTGAAAATCAGCTGGTCATGAATGAAGGAGTTTATTTCTGGACTTTGAATTCTACTCTATTCATTTATCCTTATGCCACTGCCATAGTATCTTGATTACAGCAGTATTATAGTAAGTTTTAAAATTGGGAAGTGTGAATTCCTCAACTCTGTTCTTCTTTTTCAAGATTGCTATATTATTTTGTCAGAGTTGCCATAACAAAGAACCACAATCTGAGTGGCTTAAACAATGGACATTAAGTGTCTCACAGTCCTAGAGGCTACAAGTCTGAAATCAAGATGTTAGCAAGATTGGTTCCTTCTAAGTGCTGTGAGAGAGAATCCATGCCTCGTTTTAATGTTTCCGTTGGCCTCGTATATTCCTTGGCTTATAGATGGCGTTCTCTCTCTGGCTTTCCCTCTGACCCATCTATCTCTGTGCAAATTCCCCCTTTTACAAGGACACCAGACATACTAGACAGTGCTCTGTGCTCAGTTGCTTCTGACTCTTTGTGACCCCATGGACTGTAGCCTGTCAGGCTCCTCTGTCCATGGGATTTCCCAGGAAAGAGTACTGGAGTAGGTTGCCATTTCCTTCTCCAGGGGATTTTCCTGACTCAGGGAATCTTGAACATGTGACTCTTGTGTCTCCTGCATTGCAGGCAGATTCTTTACCCACTGCACCATCAGGGAAGCTGATACTAGACTAGAGCCCACCCTAATGATTACCTCTGTAATCATCTGAACTTGACTAATGGCCTCATCTTTACACAAGAGCTCATTCTGAGGTACTGGGGATTATGACTCCACATGTATTTATGTGGAGACACAATCAGTCCATAATAATTGTTTAGCTGTTCTGAGTCCCTTGCACTCCCATGTGAATTGTGGTCGGCTTGTCCATTCCTGAAAAGAAAAAAAAAGCAACTGAGATTCTGATTGGATCACACTGACTCTCTAGTTCAATTTGGGAAGTATTGTCATTTTAACAATATTAAGTCATCCAATCCGTGAACATGGAACATCTTCACATTTAGTTAAGTCTTCTTTAATTTCTCTCAATTATGTCTTCTAGTTTTTAATGTACAGTCTTGTACTTCCCTTATTAAATTTATTCCTAAGTATTTTATTCTTTTCAATGCTATTGTAAATGGAATTGTTTTCTTCATGTCACCTTCAGATTATTCATTGCTAGTGTATAGGAGCAATTGGTATATTGATCTTGTAGAACAACTGTTTAAAAAGTTTTGCTACTTTAGCTTATGTGGCCTTTAGTTTAGTACCTTAATTCCTAGTGAAGATTAACGTCTCCTCTTGGGTATACACTTTTTGTGTTTGTTTATCTGTGAATTTTTTGTTCCTGCCACTACAAATATTAGCCAAGAGTCTGGGAGTCATGAAAATAACTTTAATAACTTTAACCTTTCTATCCTGCTTACTCTGTCAAGGCCTTTATGCATTAACCCAGTTCTCATAACAATCCCATGAGGTAAGATATTGTCACTCCTTTTACAGATTAAAAGGGGCTTTCCTCATAGCTCAGTATTCTTGGGCTTCCCTTGTGGCTCAGCTAGTAAAGAATTCGCCTGAAATGTGGGAGACCTGGGTTCGATCCTTGGGTTGGGAAGATCCCCTAGAGAAGGGAAAGGTTACCCAGTCCAGTACTCTGGCCTGGAGAATTCCATGGACTTATGCAGTCCATGGGGTCACAAAGAGTCAGATATGACTGAGCTACTGTTACTCACTTACAGATTAAGAAACTGTGACATAGAGAGTTTAAGTAACTGGTTCATGTTATGTACCTAGTAAGTAGCGGAGCTGGGACTTAAACCAGAGACCAGGCTTTTAAAACTGTAACATGTAAAGCCAACATTTTTTGAAATATTTGTTTATTTTATTTCTATTATTTATTTGGCTGTGTCAGGTCTTAGCTGCACCATGCGAACTCTTAGTTGCAGCATGGGGGTTCCCTGACCAGGGATCGAACCCAGGCCCCCTGCATGGAAAGCAGGGTCTCAGTCACCAGACCACCAGAGAAGTTCCTGAAGTCAACATTGAATTTTAAAGACAACATTTGAACTTTCTTTGTAACCCCTGCTACAGGACCTGGGGGTCTTGATGTTATTCTATGAAAATATTGAACAAATTCCGAGACTGCTGCTAACCCCTTGCTTGTTGTATTTGGTGCTTTTCCCTCCCTCCTGAATTAGAAGTTTATTTTTAGGGAGGTCTTCAGGCTAGTGGGTTTGGCCACACTCAGCTCCATAATGAGCTCATGGTCACAGGGCTGTGAACACTGGCCTGCTCCAAGCTGGGAGCTGGCTGGGAAGGTGAGGGTGAGGGGCATGGGCCGTGATGAGGCTGCACTGAGAGGACCTTGGTGTCTCCACAGGGCTGGGGTTTCCTGGATAAGATGGATCAACTGAGCCTGGAGGACATGCTGGCCATCTTGAGGCCCTTCTTGACCTATATGGTGAGAAAAAGGCAGGAAAGAGTGGTCCAGTGGGGCTGAACCCAACACAGTCTCTACCCCCTACCCTCCAACACCCAGCTACCTACCTGCCACCAAGCCTGGGGGGCAACTGTTGGATTTTAGTTCTGTCTAGGAATCCCCTTGGACATGACACAACATGGTTCTCAAAGCAAGAGCATCACCACATCATTTTCATCACAGACTACCCATAATGAGCACACACTCTCTGCCAGGGACTGTGCTGAGCACTAGGACAGGCATTCAAATCCTCCAATCCTCATTACAACTTTGTGAAGCAGGGACTTTCATTATCCTCATGTTACAGATGAGGAAACTGAGGCTCAAGGCCTCATGGTGGGTAAAGGGCAGAGGCAGAGCTTGTGCCAGTCATCTGATCCCAGAGCTTAAGATGGCACTGCCAGACCTGAAACCAGGTGGTGCATGCGTGCTAAGTTGCTTCAGTCCTGTCCAACTCTTTGCAACACTATGGACTATAGCCCGCCAGGCTCCTCTGTCCCTGGGATCCTCCAGGCAAGAATACTGGAGTGGGTGCCATGCCCTCTTCCAGGGGCTCTTCCAGACCCAGGGATCGAATTCGCATCTCTTAAGTCTCCTGAATTGGCAGGCAGGTTCTTTACCACTAGCACCTCCTGGGATGCCCGAAACCTGGTGGATCTGAGGTCAAATCCTGACCCTGGCTGCTTGTCCACAGTTAACCTTCCATTTCTTCACTCATAAATAGGGATGCTACATCCCACCCATGTGAGCTGTTTAAGGAAGATATTGGATGCTGTATTGGAAGAGTCTGGTATCCAGGAGGTGCTCAATCGATGTACATTTCCTTCCTTTAAGACTCTCTAGTCCCTCCTCACTCACACAACCTCATCACTGCTCTCTGGAGCTGGGGGAAGTCCCATGATTCATTCTTCCACTAACTTCCTAGTTAACTTCAACTGAGTGCCTGCTCTAGGCCAGAACTCTGTGATTCACATAGGCTGCCAAACCACCTTACAGGGAGGAACTGACTTTCAGAGAGATTCAGCAACCTGTCTGGGGTCACACAGCCAAGCAATGATTGCAGGGCGAGCATTTAACTCCAGATTTGACCTCTTCCCACCCAGACATCATCTAGAACCCCCAAGGAAGGCAGGTGGCTAGCCTCCTGGCACATGAGCCCTGGGATATGAAAAACGCCAGACAGGAGGATGCAGAACTTCTTGGAAGGGTCTTCCATGGCTGTGGGATCTGACAAGGCCTCTTGCCCCAGGATGTGCCCACTGAGGTGATGCCCACCATCATAAAGGAATACCTAGGCAGCAGCTCAGATGGACAAGCCAAGCGAGAAGCCTTCCAGGAATTGATAAGTGACATTATCATAACCTTACCCATGTTGCAATTTGCAAGAGACCTCCAAGGTAGGCCTATCACTGTCTAACCTGTCCCACCCTTCCCACTTGAGCCCAGGACCTGAGCTATCACGGGTGACACAGCCTCATGCTGCACTGCTCCCCCACTCACCACTTCCTCTCTGGGATGCACTGTCACAGCTGTGAGAGGAGACTCTGGCAGGACACTCTGCAGAGGGGAAAACCAAGGCACAGAGAGATGCAGCGACCTGTCAGAGGTCACTCAGAAGGGCTTATCACCAATTCTCTGGGATTCAATTGACTCATGAGTGATTTTTTCTGCTTTCAGCCTTCCTCCTGGGAGAAAAGTCTTGTTTCCTCCAAGCTTCATGGCTCAGCAGTCCCCAAACTTTTTGGCGCCAGGGACTGTTTTCATGGAAGACAATGTTTCCACAGACCAGGAGTGGGAGGGGGGTGGTTTCAGGATGACTCAAGCAATTACATTTATTGTACACTTTATTTCTATTTATTATGACGTCACCTCCACCTCAGATCATCAGGCATTCGATCCTGGAGACTGCGGACCCCTGTTGTGGCTAAACCCTAACACAGTCCTAGAACAGTTCTGAGTTCCTGTCTTTGTGACCCCTTGGGCAGATACATAACCCTTCTGGGCTCGTTTTCTCATTTCTAAATTGGCTATAGTAGGGACTTCCCTGATGGTCCAGTGGCTAAGATTCCAGGCTCCCAGTGCAGGGGACCTGGGTTCAATCCCTGGTCAGGGGGAACTAACGATCCTGCATGCCACAACAAGATTTGGTGCAGCCAAATAGATAAAAATTTAAAGAAATAAAATGGCAATCATAATGCGTAATGATCTAACCCATAGGTTATTATGAGGATGAACTGAATGATGGCACTTAAAGCACATGGACTGGTGCTGAACATCCAGCAAGTACTCAGGAAAGGCTTGCTGTTCATCATTTTGTCATCATTATTATCACTGGTATTGGTGCTATGATGAGCCTGGCTTAGCAAAGATACTGCCTGATCAGGCTGTGGGTGACCATCTCTCATCCAGCCCTCTCTCCACAGATTCTGGGGTCTCCATCTTTTTCTATGAGTTCCAGCATCGACCCAGTTCTTTTGCGAAGATCAAGCCAGCCTGGGTCCGGGCTGATCATGGGGCTGAGTTGACCTTCATGTTCGGCGGTCCTTTCCTCACGGATGAGAGCTCCATGTTGGGTGAGGATGACGGACCGGTGATCTTTAGGTTTCTGGCTCCACCAGGGGAGGAGAGGGGCTTGCAGAAACAGAGGTCTCAGGTCAGCATAAGGGACCCTGGAGTCTCCTTCAGGACCCACCTGAACCTGATCCAAGTCTGTCCTTCCCACAGCCTTTCCAGAAGCCACAGAGGAGGAGAAGCAACTGAGCCTCACCATGATGGCCCAGTGGACCAACTTTGCCTGGACAGGGTGAGTAAGCAAACAGGCCTGCCTGGCTTTGGGCCTAGGACTACTTAGAGCTGCCTGCCTGGGAGCAATACAGGAGGCCTTGGTCTTCATTCATTCATTCCTCCCACCCAGGGACCCCAATGGCAAGGGGCTGCCTCTTTGGCCACTATTCAACCATGAGGAGGAATACCTGGAAATCAGCCTGGTGCCACGGGTCAACCAGAAGCCAAGGGAGGCCCGAATGCAGCTCTGGGCAGAGATACTTCCCACCAAGTTTGGGCAATGGCAGCAGAAGCAGAAGGGCAAGAAGGTCCAGGAGGAACTCTGAGGCAGGCCCTGAGCCTTCTGGGCTGGAGCTCAGCCCTAGGGGTGACCACATCCCAGGCGGGCAGCCTCCTTCTCTCCCTGCTGTGCTATGTGCTAAATCGCTTCAGTTGTGTCTCTTTTGCAACCCCATGGACTGTAGCCCGCCAGGCTCCTCTGTCCCTGGGATTCTCCAGGCAAGAATACTAGAGCAGGTTGCCATGCCTTCCTCCAGGGGATCTTCCTGACCCAAGGATCGAAGCAGGGTCTCTTACATCTCCTGCATGGGGAGGAGGGTTCTTTACCTCTAGTGCCATCTAGGAAGCCCTCTTTCACTGCTAAGAGACTTTAACCCAAACCAGGCTGATGGGCAGTCATGTCTCTTAAAGCAGGTGTCCCCAACCTCCGGGATCTAATGCCTGATGATCTGAGGTGGGGCTGATGTCATAATAAAAGAAATAAAGTGAACAATAAATGTAATGCACTTGACTCATCCTGAAACTGTTCCCTCCTCCCCAGTCGATGGAAAAATCGTCTTCTACAAAACCAGTCGCTGGTGCCGAAAACGTTGGGGACTGCTCGCTTCATTAGAGCATCAGCCCCTCTGTGACTCCTGTGAAATGTTGCCTGCTTCTCATCTAGGGGGATTTTGCCCAAACTTCCCCCTCTTCCCACTTGCTCCAAGGAAAGTTCCCGCTCATACCTCAAGCTCCGCAGAGGATCCTCCTCCAGAAAGCCTTCCCTGCCTCTCTGGGCCTGGCCCAAGCTCTGCCCATGACAGTGCATCCCACTCTAGGCTGGCACTGCTGGAGTCAGCATTCCTCTTCCCCTCTCAGAAGCTCTCTGAGAGTGGAAATCAGCCTGACCCCACTCTGCATCTCCCATACCAGGATCAGGCAGGACCTGGGGTCAAAGGATGCTTGCTGAGTGAGAGACTGAGAAAGTATGAGGATGGGCATGTGAACCCAGGCCCTTGAGGCACCAAAGCTCTGCTTAGTTCTGGACAAATGTTGTCCTCTCTGATCAGAAGGGTGGGTGGACTCTGGTGGCAGAGACCTGGGGTTGGAGAAGGTGGGTCCTGCGGCTTCAGGGGATCCAGCGGACAACCGATCTCAGAGGCCTCTGACTAGGGTTGGGGGAGGTCCCCGTGTCCATGCTGCCCAGTCTTGGCCCTTGCACAAGACAGAGCAGAGTCCAGCAGGGCCAGGGCTCCCACCCTTGGACATGAGATGCAAACTTCCCAGCCCTAGTACCTCACCTGCTTATGGCCTGCCTGGGCTCTTTCCTCTCCCCCCAGCTGGGGGAGACTGACTTCTGGGGTTGCACAGTTCTCAGAGCACCACCAGGACGTGGGAGAACAGGCTGGGGGTGGGTGTCTGGACTAGTGCATCAGTCAAGCTGCTGTCACAGAGAGAAGACAAGGTCTGCCCTCTCATGCAACAACAGGTGAAAAGCAGCCAGAGGTTTTTGAGTGGGGCACACATTTCTTTATTTTGTTTGGCTTTGAGGATCAATATACCCTTCCCTTGAGACATCTGGATTTTAATACAAACACAATGACTTCCCCTCCCCCCACTATCTCGTCCCACCCACTCTGGTCCCACATACACCCTTCCTCAGACTAAGTTCCTGGCTGCTGCTGCTTGAATGAAAACTACTTGCAGTTGAGACCAATTCTGTTTTGTGCACACACGCTAAGTCGTTTTAATCATGTCCAACTCTTTGTAACCCCATGGACTGTAGCTCTCCACGTTCCTTTGTCGATGGGGTTCTCCAGGCAAGAATATTGCAGTGGGTTGCCATGCCCTCCTCCAGGGGATCTTCCCGATCCAGGGATCAAACCCATGTCTATTGTGTCTCCTGCATTGGCAGGAGGATTCTTTACCACTTGTGCCACCTGGGAAGTTCTGTTTTGGGAAGTCCATTTAGGGCAGAAAGAGTCATAAACCAGAGAGGTTCCAAATCATGCCGCTCGGCTACTCTAAAGCTGCCTGCCACCCTCAAGGCAAGTTCAAGCTCTTTACACAGCATTGAAGGCCTCCCTTTCTCATCCCCATGTCCGCACAAGCTGGTAAGAGAGTCTGACAGGTAAACAGGCTCCAATTCCACAATGTGTTTCTGGAGACACAAAGAGCTGTAGGAACATGGAGGCATAGACCAGCCTGACTTGGGAGACAGGGAAGGCAGGACATCTAGGCTGACACCGGAAGGACCAGCAGAAGTGGCTCAGGCCAGGGCTGGTAGGTTTGAGTGGTGGGAGCAGGGAGGAGGGCGTTCCTGGCAGATGGAACAGCAGGAACAAAGGCCTGGAGGTTGAGATGTGCTGAGGAAACAGTTCTGTACGTCTGGAGAGGCCAGCAAAGAGTAGACTGGGAACAGCCTTGGAGGCTGGACTGGGGGCCTGGCCTGGAGGGTGACAGAGAGCCTGGGAAAGGTTTAACTGGGTGTGGGGGGGGTGACATGAACAGGTTGGGGGTGGTGATGAGAGAGGGAACAGGGAGAGCAAGAAGGGGGCCAGTGTGGGCTTCCGGGGCGGGACAGAAGGCACCGGTGGGCTCTAGATTTAGAAGTGACAGGCTGATGTGGTAATTGAGGGGACAAGAAGGTGAGAGAAGGAAGACTCCTGGAGGGTGGGGGGCTGCCTGGGGGTGAGCAGGACTGGGTTGGGAATCAAGGGGTCGGTTTAGACCCTGCTGGAGTTACAAACAGGCCTCTTCCTCCAGGCCTGAGGGCATACCACACCTGGCAGCTGTGGGGAAGTGCGGGCTGGGGGACACACACCAGCTTCGGTGTCACCCCTGCCAGAAAGCTCCAAGGAGGGTAGGGGAGCCTGCTGGTGAGGCATCAGACCATGTCCCAGGCCAACTTTCCCCCTTCTTCTCCTTCTTCCCCCAACTTCTGGGGTTTTCTGTCCATGGGAGGGAGAGGAATGACTTGGCATGGTCCCAGTGGCTTGGGGTCAAGGGGGAGGCCGTGCCAGACAAGGGGGTGCTCCTAGGATTCCAGTCTTCTTGCTTCTCTACTCTCACTTCCCTGGGCCACTACTCACGGAACTCCCCTCCCCTGCCGGCAGCGCATCCTCCGTCCACTGACGGTCCAGCCCCAGGACCCAGAGTGAAGGGAGCAAGCCAGGGGCACCCACAAATTCAGAAAGACCAGGCCCTGCAGGGCAGGGACTGGTGGACCCAGGGAGCCTCCCCAAGGCAGGGTGATGGGAAGGACCCAGTGAGCCGTGTGAGTGTGTGAGCACGAGGGGGTACTGCAGGATCAAACGTGCACACCTGGACCCAGCCACCTAATAAGAGATTGGTAGACACTCCCAGTAGATGCAGACAAGTGTGTACATACCCAGCGCTAGTCACACACACACATCCACACACACATACCCTCCCTAATAGGGTCCCAATACAGCTCAGCAACTACTAGATACATATGAGCAAGTTATTCAGTTTCTTTGTTCCTTAGTTTTCCCATCTGTAAAATGGGAGCAATGATAGTGTTTTTCCCCCTTCACGGATATGCTATGAGGACTGAATGATAATTAGCTGTAAAGTGCCTGTAATAGTGCCTGACACACAGCAAGTGCTCAATAATTGCCCCCTGGTGTAGGTGTGTCCACGGATTTCAATTGCTCTGTCTGAAAAAATCATATGGCTCCTTTAACCACAGTTCAAAGACAGAAGAACTGGGGGACATTAGGGGTGCCATCATAATGTTCAGTTCAGTCGCTCAGTCATGTCTGACTCTTTGCGACCCCATGAATCGCAGCATGCCAGGCCTCCCTGTCCATCGCCAGCTCCCGGAGTTCACTCAGATTCACATCCATCGAGTCAGTGATGCCATCCAGCCACCTCATCCTCTGTCGTCCCCTTCTCCTCCTGCCCCCAATCCCTCCCAGCATCAGAGTCTTTTCCAATGAGTCAACTCTTTGATGAGGTGGCCAAAGTACTGGAGTTTCAGCTTTAGCATCATTCCTTCCAAAGAAATCCCAGGGCTGATCTCCTTCAGAATGGACTGGTTGGATCTCCTTGCAGTCCAAGGGACTCTCAAGAGTCTTCTCCAACACCACAGTTCAAAAGCATCAATTCTTTGGCGCTCAGCCTTCTTCACAGTCCAACTCTCACATCCATACATGACCACTGGAAAAACCATAGCCTTGACTAGACGGACCTTCGTTGGCAAAGTAATGTCTCTGCTTTTGAATATGCTATCTAGGTTGGTCATAACTTTCCTTCCAAGGAGTAAGTGTCTTTTAATTTCATGGCTGCAGTCACCATCTGCAGTGATTTTGGAGCCCCAAAAAAATAAAGTCTGACACTGTTTCCCCATCTATTTTCCATGAAGTGACAGGACCAGATGCCATGATCTTCGTTTTCTGAATGTTGAGCTTTAACCCAACCTTTTCACTCTCCTCTTTCACTTTCATCAGGAGGCTCTTAAGCTCCTCTTCACTTTCTGCCATAAGGGTGGTGTCATCTGCATATCTAAGTTTATTGATATTTCTCCCGGCAATCTTGATTCCAGCTTGTGCTTCTTCCAGCCCAGCGTTTCTCATGATGTACTCTGCATATAAGTTAAATAAGCAGGGTGACAATATACAGCCTTGACGTACTCCTTTTCCTATTTGGAACCAGTCTGTTGTTCCATGTCTAGTTCTAACTGTTGCTTCCTGACCTGCATACAGGTTTCTCAAGAGGCAGGTCAGGTGGTCTGGTATTCCCATCTCTTTAAGAATTTTCCACAATAAACTATGAGGCTTTTCCACTTTGAAATAATTTTCTTGGGCCTGTGTCTGCCTAGAAGGGGTGGCAGGCAGAGCTTTGTGATGTTCTGAATCTCTGGCCTTCCCTGAGGGTCTCAGGGAAGCTGTCATCCAAGCCCCTCCCACACTTTACCTGCAGTCCCTCCTTTTGGATTTTAGTTGTACGCCCTCTGGTCCCCCTGGACCCCAGTTCCCAGCCCAGCTTGCCCAGGCCCTGGGAAAACCATTCCAAGAACAGGAAGCTACTTGGCAGGGGAACACCAGCTCTGTTACTGGAGAATAGTGGCATCCACACATCCCTCCTCCCTCTGCCCCAGCCCTTGGGCTTCCTTTCCCATCAGCCCAGATTCCTCATCTGGAGATGGCATTGCCCACTGGAGCCTCTCCTGAGGTGGCCTTGCCCGTCCCTACTGTCCCTGAGCTGACTCTTCTGACTCTGGAGGTCTTGACCAGGGCCCAGGGCACCAGGCAATCAGAGGGCCAGGCCTCACCCCCCCAAGTAGCCTTGCTGAGCTTCCCTCTGTGCTCAAGTTCACTCACATCCTTTCTCTCCCTCAGGGCTCTGGACCATCCTCTGGGTTCCTGAGTAGTTTTATAGGACCTTTGGACCGTCCTCTGGGGTCATGAGTGGATCCCTGCTTTACAGAGGAAGAAACTGAGGATCAGAGAGGGGAAACACCTTGCCTGAGGCCACACAGAGAGTGAGGATGGAGCCAGGACCTGTTCCCAGTACTGTGGGTCTCCCTCCAGACTGTGCCCTCATGCCTAGAGTGAGCTTTCCAGCTGCCAGAGTCAGGGTCTAAGGGGTTATGTAGGCAGAGGGATTCCAATAGCCAGCACTGTCAGCAAGTGAGGCCCAAAGTGGGGAGTTTTGCAATAGTTCAGGCAGTACAGAGATGAGAGATGACCGCACCACACTGACTGGGTCTGCAGAGCTCCAGGCACAGGCTCCTTCTCTTATCAGGAACTTGGCTTCATCCTGTGATCTGGCCCCTAAGGACACCCCACCCCACTTGTCATGCATCTTTGTAGCCCAGTCATGAACCAGATGGAGCCTCATTTCAGTTCAGTTCAATCACTCAGTCGTTTCTGACTCTTTGTAGCCCCATGGACTGTAGCACACCAGGCTTCCCCATCTTGATAGAGCCTCACTTTTCTCTCAAAAAACAGAGGGTGCGGGGTGACCCAGGAGAAGATCACCTAGCATTACATGTCAGAATCTCAGGTTCTTACCCCTAAGATAATGTTTTCCCAGGGCCACCTGACTGACCCAGCACCCTACTTAATGTTCCCTGTGCCCCATGTGGGCATTGGATGGAATCCACTTGAGTCCTAGGTGCTCCAGTTAGAAGTCTGGCCTGGCATTACTCCCACTCATATGGCCCAGGTGAAAGGTTGTTTCTTCCCCAGGGAGAGGTGGCACGAATGGAGCCAGCTATTGGCAGGACTGGTCCTTAAGGCCCACACAGAGCTGGCCAAGTTGCTGCACAGCTGGGCTGGGGATTCTACATGTGACTGACCTCCAGGCCTGCTGGGCAGGTGGACTCACAGTCTCATCTGCCTTTTCCACCACCCACTTCCCTTGTCCTCCACACTCACACTCCCTTCCACCTCCCAGCTTGGCCCTTCCTTTCAGTAACTCATGCTTAGTACAAACAGATAAACTAACCTTGTCAGAGCCTGGGAAGCAGAAACAAGTGGCTGTGTCGCTTCCCTCAAACCAGGCTCCATACTCCTATTGATGTGGCCACACATGGACCACAGGGGAGGCCAGCAGTGTGAAGTAATGAGATGGGGAATATGATCCAGAAAGAGAAACATGGCCCAGGCCAGATGAAACTGCTGGTAACCCATACTTCCCTGATCTTGCCTTCCCTGTTCCCTCCCATACCTGACTCTTTAAACCCCACAATGATAGTACATTCTCCATAATGTTGGCTAAAGAAAACATAGAAACTACGGAAAATTTAAAGGAGAAAGAAGGAAAAAAAAAATCAAGGTCACTGATGACTCTGCAAATCAGAGCCAACCACAGACTCCATTCTGGCATCAATCCTTCCTGTTACTTTAGACATCTCTGGAGTATTTTGGTATGTACTTTCCATGGTCATATTCAATACACAATTTCAGATTCTACCTTTTTCAAGTTATTAAACCACATCAGCTTTTCCCCAAGGACTAATGATGACAGCTGACAATGGGTTTTCCCTGTTTGAATTGTTTTGCCTACATGAACACATTTAACCCTCACTACAACTCGGTAAGTACTATTATTGAGCAAAATGTACAGATGGAGAAACTGGAGTCCAGAAGAGTCACACAGCTTGTAAGTGGCAATGCTGGGATTCAAGCCCAGTAGCCTGGCTCATAACCAGTGCTAAATCATCGGCTACTCTAGAGTCTCATGGAACATGATATTACTGACCGTGTAGCATAAATTATATTCTGTAGGTGTAACATCCTTCTTCACCCATCCCCTACAGTCTTACTGGGGTGAGGCTGTTGTCAACAAGGCTATAGGACACTCATCCTGTAAACAATTTTTTGTGTATTTTGGATGGTCTCCCAGACCAAATTTCTCGGTCAAAGGATAGGGTAGTTTTGTTTTGTTTTGAATATTTATTTGGTTACCCCGGGTCCCTGACCACCATCACCCAGTTCTGGACTTCCACATCATGACTGCTTCCAGACCCACATGGTCCTGGCTGAGAAAGTCAGCATGTGTGAGAAGGGTTAGGGAGTGCCCGTAAAAGACTGCACAAACCAGAGGGGAGCCTCTGTGTATGTCTGGAGGGGAAGCGGGGAGTGAGGCCTTTAAATCCACAGGGAGGAAACCTGGGGACAAAGAACTAAGCACTCAGGGGTTCCACTCCAACCTTAGTACCTACTGGTGCTTCTGGTGCTCAGTGCTTGACTCACACTACCTCAACTTTAAGCCCATTGCACAGATGAGCATACTGCAAAGGGGTTACAGGCTGGTCAGTTTTTTGAAGAGCCAAGATCATTGACAGTGACTTATCACCCCAAGGCAGAGATAAGGCTGTGGGCTGATGGGAGAGCTGGTTACAATTTCTCCCACCCTCTCACCTTCTATTGATGATTAAAAGAAGATAAAGTTCGTACTGCCCAGCTCGCCGCAGACTCACCTGCTATCTGACATCTGCAGGGTGGACATCATCCCAGACTGTGGCAGGAGCTGGCTGGCTGGAGAATGAATTGGATTCTGTGTTTAAGCCTCACCCTCCTTCTGGTGGTGCAGACAGCCTGGGGTAAGCCCCCACCCTTCCCTGGTTCAAGAGGGACATAGGCCATAGGGACAGGCCCCCAATTCAACCTCTCCTGGGCATAGCAGGGTAGGGACATTTAGAGATCCGGGTGGATGGGGGTGGTGGGCAGCTGGGAGCATGGACATTTATATTTACATTTTTATAAAATATATCTTATAATTTACATAACTTTATGTTTATGACTATATACTTATATTCTTTATACAACTAATACTATTTAAAATTCTTATTATGTTAGTATATATATATATATATATATATTAGTATATGTGTGTGTGTGTAAAATCATCATGTAACCACCAACCAGATAAAGATCTAGAACATTTCAGGACTTCTCTGGTGGTCCAGTGGTTAAGACTCTGTGCAACAATGCTGTGGGGTGGGTTCCATTCCTGGTCAGGGAACTAAGATCTCACATAACATGAGGCAAGGCCAAAAAAACAAAAAAAGATCTAGAACATTTCCAACATCTGACATGTACCTTCCCAGTCATATCCTCAAAATAACCACCACCATTCTGATGGCTATCATAATTTACTTTTGCCCATATTAACACATTAATTTTTTTTTCTTGGTTACATGCAGGAACTTAGCTCCCCGGCTAGGGATCAAACCTGAGCCCTCTGCAGTGGAAGTGCAAAGTCTTAACCACTGGACCGCCAGGGAAGTCCCCACATTAAAAAATTTTTTTAACTTGAAACTTTGCTAAAACAACTTTTGGCATTCTGGCACATTGTCTGTTAGTCTTTTCATTGCATATTTGTATATAGTTGTGATATAAGCGCTTAAACAATTTTATTCTTTTTTTTTTCACTTAAGGTCATGCATAAACAGTTTATAACTTGAGTTCATAATTACACTTACTTTTCCTGATCCCCAGATACAAATAATGCTTCTTGTCCTCACTATGGCAAGTATGACTGTGATTCATAAAGTCTTTATTTTAATGCATTTCTGACTATTTTCATAAGGGTGGACCAAGAGTGGAATTACTGAGTCAAAGCATGTGAACATTTTATGGCTCTTATACATTTTGCCAAATTATTTTTTCAAGGTGGTGTATCAATTTATCTTCCACCAACAGCATATGAGAGTGTCCTTCTCATTGCATCTTTGCCAGAATTGGATGCTATCATTTTTAAATATTTCTCTTTTTTTGGATGTGGACCATTTTTCAAGTCTTTACTGAATCTGTTACAATATTGCTCCTGTTTCATCTTTTTGGTTTTTTGACTGCGAGGCATGTGGGACCTTAGTTCCTTGACCAGGGATGGAACAACACCTCCCTGCATTGGAAGCACAGAGTCTTAACCACTGAACTGCCAGGGAAGTCGAGGTGCTATTGTTTTTATTAGGTAGAAATTGTAACTCTTGGTTTTAATTAGTGTTTTATGACTTCTAAAAACATGGAATATTGTTTTCATAAGTGCTTACGTATTGCCTCGGGGTAGCAGAGTTAGGACCGGGAGCACTCCTCGTCAGCTCTGATTCAGGGGTTTAGAGCACTCTGTCACATGCTTAGGTGCTCCCAGAGGCTGGAGTGAGGACAGCAAAACATTATTGTTTAAAGCAGAGCTCTGATGTGAGACAGTCTGTGTCACCTCGGACAAGTTATATACCCCTTTGAACCTCCATTTCCACATTTGTGTAGTAGGAAAACCAAAACAGTTACCTTATAAATTTTTTTAGGCAGATGAGGTGAGATAGCATAAAAGTATTTGGCAGAGTGCCAAGCTATAATAAAAGATCAGTCAGTCATAGTCATCAGCTATTCAATCATGAGTGGACCCAGAATTTAGGGCAAATCTGAGTAATACGATAGATCTTGACCTCCTGGCTCTATCCTGTGAGATCTCAAGCTGGTCACTAACCATGTCTGGGCCTCAAGGCCCCACCCTGCTCCTCCAAGGGCCATTGAGAAGCCTACATGAGAGGACCATGTGAAAGGGCCTTGTAAGTTGCAAGGGATGACACACACACACACAGAGGAGGTGTGAGATGGTCCCTTGCCCCCACTGGCATACCTCCATGTTTGAAGGATCACTATTGCAGCCAGTTCTTTGTGCCCAGATATTGCTCATGTAAAACCTGGGTACGTGGGCAGAGAGGCCACCTGCAGCTGGGGTGTGAGGGTGTGTTCTTATCACACCAATTGTTGTTCAGTTGCTCAGTCATGTCCAACTCTTTTCCATCCCTCTTTGCTGCCTGACTGCAGCACGCCAGGCTCCTCTGTCCTCCGCTGTCTCTCAGAGTTTGCTCAAATTCATGTCCATTGAGTCAGCGATGCTATTTAACCACCTCATCCTCTGCCACCCGCTTCTCCTATTGCTTTTAGTCTTTACTAGCATCAGGTCTTTTCTAATGAGTCAGCTCTTCGCATCAGGTGACCAAAAGTATTGGAGCTTCAGCTTCAGCATCAGTCCTTCCAATGAACATTCAGGGTTGATTTCCTTTAGGATTGACTGGTTTGATCTCCTTGCAGTCCAAGGGATTCTCAAGAGTCTTCTCCAGCTCCACAGCTCGAAAGCATCAATTCTTTGGCATTCAGCTGTATCAATGCTATTTGAAAAATGAGTTGCAGCAAAATCTCCTAGAAGGGGTTGAAAATCTAATTTCCTGATGCCACCTGAGATTATCTTTCAGAGGATGTAGAATGGGACCTAGGAATCTGAATTTCCTGATGATTTCTCCAGATGATTCTAATGCCCAATCAAGTTTGATGATATTTTGATTAGATTTGCTTTCTGTCATTTTGTAGGGTGAGCCCCCAGGGAACCAGGGCACAGAAAAATTCAGCTTTTTGTTTTGTTTTTTGACCATGTGGCTTGTGAGATCTTAGTTCCCCAGCCAGGGACTGAGCCTGGGCCCTTGGCAGTAAGAGTGCAGAGTTCTAGCCACTGGACCATCAGGAAATTCCTGAAAAATTTAGTTTTGATAAAGGGGGAGGAGGAGAAAGAAATGACAGGGGTGCTTCAGGAAGGGGAAAAACAAACAAAGAAACATAGCTTTGATACCTTAAATCAAATACACTAGACAAAATTCCTAAGAGGAACACAAAAGAAGTAGGCAATGACACAAGTGAAAAGTTTCAAGCTGGTGCTGTGGCAGATGGGTCAAGGTGTTTCTGGTGTCCAGGGTGACCCTTCTCTTCTCTTTCTAGGTGCCTTGCACACCAAGGAGCCTCTAGCAGATACCAAATATGGGACACTCCGAGGAAAGCAGATACACGTGGGGAAGACGCCCATCAATGTCTTCCTAGGAGTTCCCTTCTCCAAACCTCCTGTGGGTGCCCGCAGATTCGCTGCCCCAGAACCCCCAGAGCCCTGGGAAGGAATCAGAGATGCTACCACCTACGCCCCTGTGTAAGAACCAGAGGACTGTGGGCTGGCTGGTGGGCAGATCCCAAGCAAGGCGGTGAACCCATGCCCGCTTCTGGGCCAGGGTTTGAACAACTCACTGAAGAGTGCACTGTGTGGCCACAGGCAAGCCTGGGGACCATTCTGGGCCTATTTCCAAACCTATATAATGAAGTAGCTGGTCTAGATGGTATTTAAGGCACTGATAAGGCTGTTTTTTATTCTCTTATGGGAAGGCTCCAGGCAAAGAGGAGGTGCATACTGACTGTGCCCCCAGGACCTGCTGGGGAGCTGAGTTTCCCTAAATGTGTGTGAGGAACAGTACACACACAGAGAGAACCCTGAGCTCTTCCCTCTTCCTTGGTGCTTGAACCTAAAAAGCCCACATGTCACCCCCAGCCCTTCACTGCAGAATATAGGGAAACCTGGACTCAGTTGCAGTTTCAATGTCCCAGGGTCTTAATGCAACCCCTAGCTGGGCCTGAATCACATGAGCATGTTGGGACAATGACTGCCCTTTGAAGCACTGGGCTTAGCAGTTTACCAAGAACAAGTATATTTACTGTTCACTCAGACCATTGAGTAACACACTGTCCAGAACATTCTATGATGAACATTAACACTGTTCAGCATCGGTTGGATAAATTACTGGATTTAGAAAAATGTCTACTATAAGAACCTGGGTGTCAGGTGATATAAAAAACTACAACTACTTGGGTATCTAGTTGTTAAAAGACAGGATGTCCACTGTTAGAACATGATTGACTGTTACTGGAACACTGGGGTGTTGGTTGTTAAACTACTGGCCATCACTGAGAGAAGCCTAGGCATTCTGAACATTGTGTGACTGTTATTCGGAACTCCATGGATCAGGTGACAGAACATGGAAAAACCGTTGTTGGAACACTGAGGATCAGGAGTTTTGAGATTGGGGTGTCCCTTGCATAAACATCTGGGTGTCAGTTGTGGGAATATTGGCCACTGGCTGTTTGGAACACAGAGTGTCAGGTGTACGAATTTGTGGATAACTTAGAACAGATTATGGGGTGGTAATTAAGGGGAGAACAGGGAGAAAGAAAGGTCTTGCAGAGATGGTGGCTTTGGCCAGGGTAGTTACAGTGGAGGTGGGTGGGAGTAGTCAGGCTCCAGATTTATTTTGAAGGTAACATTGACAGGATTTTCTGGAGAATTGGATGTGAGTCACAAGGAAAGAAGAATAATCAAGGATAATGACTAGTTTGGGGGCAGAGTAGCAAGGTGAATAGAGGCACAATTTACCTAAATGGAGAAGACTAGGGCAAGAGCAGGTTTGGGCAAAACAAGAGTTCATTTTGGGGTATGTTAAATTTGGCATGTCTAATAGATATCCATGTGGAGATGTGGAATAGATGGTTTGGACAAAGGGAGCTGGAAGGAGACTAGTCATCAGAATGTCGGTGGTGTGAAGCCCTAGGCCTGAAGGACATCAGCTCAGGAAAGAAAAATCAGACTGAAAAGAGAAATGAGGATTGAGGCCTGGGGCATTCTCCTACTTAGGCCAGAAAGAAGAGAAGGAGTCACCCATGAGGTGGCAGGAAAACCAGGAGAGTGGGATTGCAGAAGCCTAGAGAAGGAAGTCAGGTAGCAGAGGATGAGATGGTTGGATGGCATCACCGACTCAATGGGCATGAATTTGAACAAACTTCGGGAGACAGTGGAGGTACTGTAGTCCACAGGGTCGCAAAGAATAAGACATGACTTGGTGACTGAACCACAACAGAGAAGGAAAGCTCTGAAGAAGCAGAGAATGGTCAACCATACAGAGGGGCTACCAGGGCAAGTTAGATGATGGGAGAGATTTAGCAAGATGGAAGTCATTGGTGACTTTGACAGGAATGGCTTTAGTGGCAGGTTGGAGACAGAAGCCTCAAATGCTTATAACCCCAGTTCTAGGCTCTAAGAGCCCTGGCCTTCCTGCTGGGATGCTGGATGTGATTTATTGGACAGCATAAAGAAAGCTGAGCACTGAAGAATTGAAGCTTTTGAACTGTGGTGTTGGAGAAGACTCTTGAGAGTCCCTTGGACTGCAAGTAGATCCAACCATTCCATCCTAAAGGAAATCAGTCCTGAGTATTCATTGGAAGGACTTATGCTGAAGCTGAAACTCCAATACTTTAGCCACCTGATGTGAAGAACCAACTCATTGGGAAAGACCCTGATGCTGGGAAAGATTGAAGGTGGGAGGAGAAGGGGACGACAGAGGACGAGATGGTTGGATGGCATCACTGACTCAATGGACATGAGTGTGAGTAAATTCCAGAAGTTGGTGATGGACAGGGAGGCCTGGCATGCTGCAGTCCATGGGGTTGCAGAGTTGGATACGACTGAGTTCCTGAACTGAACTGATCCTAACACCAACATTAGCTGCTGCTGAGAAGTCAAGCAAAGACAATCTATATAGAGAGAGACAAGTTGCCTACTGGTGATCTTGGACAAGGTGGTAGGTGTGGAGGGAAAGAAAACCTATTGAAATGTTTGGCCTTGAGGGGAAGAGAGAGATATATTAGTTGCTGGAGAAGGTGGGTAGTAGAGGATAGGTTTGGACCAAGGTATGTTGAAGCACTGTGGGGAAGGACTGAAAAGGAACAGGTGATGATCTAGGGTTAGGGAGGTGGAGATGAATTACACCTACAAAAACTCACATACACATAGTGAATACAGGCTGGGACAAGAGAAGGGAACAGAGGAGTAGGTAGACAGGATTCCTGCATCCAGTCAAATGCGCCCAGCCCCATCTGTTATAAGAATAGCCATCTCCAGGGCTGGGCCGGCATGGAGGAAAAGCAAGATGGCCTGACAGCCCAAGACCTATACAGTGCATAGGCACAGGGCCAAGTGCCAGGAATCAGATGAACACATCTCTATCCCTACCCTTTGGAAGCAAAAACAACCAATCAAAATTACTCCAGGCCAGTATTGTAGTTAGTGGTATATAGAGGTTTGGGAAGCCCAGAGGGGAAAGTGCCCAGCAGAGACACACATAAGCTGGACCTTAAATGTGAGTAGGAGCTTGCTGGGCAGAGGAGAAGGCATTTGGTAGAGAGAATAGAGGCATGGAAGCTAGGAGGTGGGAGGCAAGAGGTCCTCTGTATTTGGAGCAAAGAGTGACTGGGAGGAAATGACTAGATGGGAAGGAGAGCCTAGGTCAGTGTGGGTGAACTTAGACTTTATCCTGGGGGCAGAAGGAACCAGGGAAGGTAATAAGGAGGGGAGTGACATGGTCAGATTTGTGTTGTCTGTCAATCTTTCCAGCCAGGGAGTGGAGGATGAGTTGGAGGGGAGGTGAAGAGGCAGGGGCAGAGTCCTGGCCAGGGTGATGGTGGCTTTCACAGGGCAGCAGCCTTGACGTGAACACAGGGGGCCTACTCAAAAGCTGTTTTGGAGTCAGAATAGAGACTGAGGGGAGGACAGGGCAGGTAAGAAAGGAGGTGCTCAGGGCATCCAGGTTTCTAGCTTGACAGCATCAACAGGTCTCCAACAGGAGCAGGGAACTGCTTCCTTCCTTGGGAGGAGGCACACCAAGGCGCAAGGCAGGGAATGCCAACCTGCCTCTCACCCCTGGACCTAATGTTAGTGGAGACTGCTAGGATAAGGAGACACACACACACACACACACACACACACACACTGCCTAAATTTTGTTTTGGGTTCTAGTCCCTCACTACTGGAACCTGGGTTGAAACCAATCTCCCCAATATCACCACGGTGCCAGACCCCAACTCACATCGTGTTCACAGGTGCCTCCAGGAGTCCTGGGGGCAGGTCACTTCCATGTATTTCAACACACACAAACGATATAAATGGCTGCACTTCAGTGAGGACTGTCTGTACCTGAATGTGCACGCGCCAGTGCGAGCGCGCGGGGACCCTCTGCAGCCCGTGAGTACTCAGCCTTCAACCACCCACCATCCCACTCAAGCACCCCACTGTCCCGCTCAGGCCTCAGCCCTTCTCGCCCAGGTGATGATCTGGTTCCCAGGAGGCGCCTTCCTCGTGGGTTCCGCTTCCACGTACGATGGCTCCGAATTGGCTGCCCGGGAGAAAGTGGTGGTCGTGGTTCTGCAGCACAGGCTTGGCATCTTGGGCTTCCTCAGGTGGGCGGGACCGGAAACCCGCGCCTGGGGTCAGGGGCGGGGCCTCCTCGGCACTCGGGCTAAGGGCGGAGGAGGTGAGGATTGGGTGGAGGAAAGGGGCGTGGTCTGTGGGGGCGTGTCCTCGTGAGGGGCGTGGCAGGTCTAATGCTTGGAGCAGACAGGTAGGTGCTCGCTACCGCTCAATGGGGGCGGCGCCCAATTATAAGGAAGGAGATGCGGTGGTTAGACCCAGTCTCTGAGGGACAGGGCGGAACAAGGCGCGGGGCTCCTGACCCTGATGGTGAGCCCCGCGCTCTCAGCACTGGCGACAGCCAAGCGCGCGGGAACTGGGCCCTGCTGGACCAGATTTTGGCTCTGCGCTGGGTGCAGAAGAACATCGAAGCCTTCGGTGGAGACCCAGGCTGCGTGACTTTGTTCGGCCAGTCATCAGGGGCCATGTGCATCTCGGGACTGGTGAGTGCAATGCCCAGATAGACCTAAGCACAGTCGCAGAGCCGCGTGGCCCACGGGTTCTGCACATATACTTGTGCAGATTTGGGTATACAAGAACATTCCAATCCACAGACCTGCCCTCACCACTGCCATGGGTACCACCCCTCACAGCCAAGGATATCTGTTCCATTCAGGGAGGAAACCAAGCCAGCCCAGAAAGGGCAATGCTAAGTCTATGAATGTGGTGGGCCAGAAAGATCATCCAGCACTTCTTGCCTCTCCACATTCCCCCAGAGGTCTATGCCCGAAACAGAGACCACTATGTGCCCTCTGGGCAGGGTTGGGGCCACAGATCAGGCATAGGAGTCAGGCCTAGGTTAGAGACTGGGCTTTGCCCCTGACTTCTGGGGTACTGCTGACCTAGAGTTTGAGGGTAGGTCAGGTGCCCTGTAAGGGTCATGTGGCTGGGCAGTCAGAGGGGACCACATCACACAGGACCTCATGGGCCACAGTAATAACACTCAAACACTTGAGCACATTCCGTGTGCCAGTCACTTTTCTAAGCACTTTACAGGTATTCATTCACTGAATTACCTCAACAATCCAAAAAGAGGAGTATTCCCTTTCTGCACACTACAAAAAGAGAAGTGTTCTCCACTCTACAGAGGAAGAAAGTGAGGCCCAGAGAAGTTAAGCAAATTTATTGAAAATGCATTGGAGAGCAGGCAAAGATTTTAAGCAGGGGAGTGACACAATCAGATGTGCCTTTAGAGTTGGCTCTGTCTGCTGGATCTGGGTTAAAATGAAGCACAAACAGAGGCTTGGAGTCCACCTTGGGGTGAGGGATGTTATATCTAATGGGGGCTAGTTCTGAAAAAGAAGCAGGAAGGATGGACAGTAGAGGAGCGATGCAGGAGGCCAAATAGTCAGGACAGGGCCAATTGCAGCATGCAGATGACCGGAGGAGAGAGGGAAGGCCCAGGTGGATGGTGTGGGTAAGGGACAACACCCAGATGGGGAGTGGCTGGAGCGAGTTTGGGGCACATGAAGTCTGAGGTGCCCAGGGGATAGGATGGGGGTCCCCTATATGGTTGTTCTCTCCAACCTGGGTAGCAGGGGAAAGCTAAGAGCTATCAGTGCAGGTAATTGGGGTCATGGGAACCATAGGGTCCCCTTCCCATATTCCTAGCCCAGTAGCAGAGGGGAGGCCCTTTTGGTTTGTTACAACAGCAGAACCACTGCAACAGCACCAGATGCCCTGGGGGACCCCTGGGGCCATTCCACAGACCAGGACATGGATGCCCAGAGAGTAGAAGGCACAGGCTTTAGATTTAGGACTCCAACCCAGAACTCCTGTCTCCCTTCTTGCTTCTGCCCTCTCTGGGCCCCTTCAAGCAGCCCAGCCAGGCCAGAAAGGCAGCCCAAACTGCCCAAGTGGTCCCCATTTGTGCATGTCATGGCTGCCATTCCCCCTACCCCTGCAGATGACATCACCCCTAGCCCGGGGTCTCTTCCATCGGGCCATTTCCCAGAGTGGCACTGCAGTATTCCAAATCTTCATCACTCCTGATCCACTGAAGGTGGCCAAGGTGAGTGTCTCCTCTCTCCTAAGGTTCAGCAAGGGAGGCAGGATGGGCACACACTCAAGCACCTCTTCTCTTCACAGAAGATTGCCCAGCTGGCAGGCTGCAATCACAACAGCACAAAGATTCTGGTAGACTGCCTGAGAACACTATCGGGGGCTGAGGTGATGCGTGTTTCCCAGAAGATGGTAGGTAGAACTTCCTTCCGGCCTCTGACCCAGCTGCCTGCATCCTTCTGACCTGGTACCCAACCGCCCCAGGCACCATGCCTCAGAAGATTCCCTTTAGTCCCATCCTCTTCTCTTCCCACAGAGATTCTTCAAACTGCACTCCCAGGAAGACCCTCAAAAGGTGAGCAGGCCCCATTCTGTCTGAACATCTCCTGTAAGCCAGACACTTAGGATACTCAGGCCAAAATTCCTTCACAGGGCTGATATTCCACTGTGGCCAGACAATAAACACTATAAATAAATGAATTAGTCACTTCTTTAGGAGGTGATAAGTTAATGGAAACAAAAGGAGGAGAGTCAGGAGGTTGGGCATGTTGGGAGGGGTAGGATTTTAAATAGAAGGAAAAGAGAAGTCTTAGCAAAGATTTTCAAGAGATGAGAGAATGTGCTATGTGAATACCTCTTGGTGTCAGCTGAGGGGTGGGAGATGGGGGAATCCTGAGTCTGAGTAGCCTGGTCCTGCCTGTGGCTGGTCCTCTCTCACACCAGGTTGACTGAGCCCCAGCCTTTTCCCAGTCAAAGCGCATATAGCTAGAGTAATTTCTGGAACTTGCTGAGCTGGTGTCTTAGACCAACGGGGTCCTAGGAGGGTAAGTGAGAGGATTGGCTGGAAACCCCCTTGCCTTATAGGTTGTGTGGTTCATGAGCCCCGTGGTGGACGGTGTAGTGTTCCAGGACAACCCTATTGTGCTTCTGACTCAAGGGCAGGTTGCACCTGTGCCTTACCTTTTGGGTGTCAACAATCTGGAGTTCAACTGGCTCTTGCCTTTTGTAAGTGAAGAGGAGGGATGCCCATCACAGTAGGGGTAGGAGAGGATGCCTCTTGAGCAGTGCTGGGTACCAGGTCAGATCCCAGAGGTCTCTCTGGGGATGCCCAAGAGCTTGGGAGCCTCCTGCAGTCCCTGTGCAGTGAGAACTGTACAGGAATGATGAGAGGGAGAGAAGTGTAGTCTCTTGGAGGTTTGGGGGCCCCAAATCTTTAGCTCATAGTGTGAATGGGTCCTCATATCCATTCGTTCCCCTCCAGGTGGCTGTACATCCTGGGTCCCTCCCTTGCTCCCTGGGTGGATCCGGGCAGATGCCCGAGCACAGGAGGGCCCTCCCAGCCCCCACTGGAGCTCCAAACGAAGTTAGTGAAGGAGAGGTTGGGAGCAGGAGTGCGGGAAAAGGTCATGGGTACTTCTGCTCTGAGAAGAGCCTTGGGGCCTGATGTAGCACAGCTGGAATCCTTCCTAATGTTTGGGCCTGGCCTACACCTGGGCCCTTGCTTTGTGGAGCAGATCATGAAGCTCCCGATGAGCCATCTGAGGAAAGAAACCATCGCCAAGCTGCTCTGGAGTACCAGCACCCTGTTGGTGAGAGGCCGTGCTGTCACGTCTGCTCTGTTTGGTTGGACAAGGCAGCCTCCCTATTTTTACCTAGTAGCTGCTCTTCACAAAGGGCCCCCAGCCTGGACAGAGATGTTCCTTGGGGGGGCATGGGGTTTTGCATGGGATAGGTGGCTGCTGCTGGGCAAGGCTCTCCAGACTTCCTCTGGGACACAGCAGGCAGTTCTCATGCAGCTAAAACACTGGGGTAAGAATTGTCAAAGGGGGAGACCTTCCTAGGAGGCTCCTCATCCCCCCACACCCAGGCCAAAAACTCCTGGGGGTGCCAAGCCTAGATTCAAGTCACTGGTGTGCCTGCCTCTGACCCAGCTGGCACCCCACACCTCAGGGTGGGTGTGACTTCCCCACCTAGAATGTCACCAAGGAGCAGTTACCACTGGTGATGGAGGAGTACCTGCGTGATGTGGATGACCATGACCAGAAGATGCTACAAAAACATGTGATGGACCTAGCGGCGGATGCTACCTTTGTGTACTCCACACTGAAGGCTGCCCGCTACCACCACAGTATGTGGGGTCCTCAAGAGTGGCCACACCCTGTCCACTGGTGCTGCTTGCCACTGGGCTGACCAATCACTCACTCACCCTCTCTGTACCTCTGGGCTGATGTAGAATTCCAAGTGGCCACAGAAGAGGCAGCATACTGTCAACTGCAGAGAAGAGAGGCTGTTCCTTAGGGCTGAGGAGGGCAAGGCCAAGGCCAAGGCCAGCCCAGAGGAAACAGCCTAGGGTGGTCAGGGAAGGTCTCCTGGCTGCAAGGACAGGCCTCTATAGGGGTATCTTGGAGATCCTTCCCAGGCTGACTCAGGCTTGGGCAACACATGGGTGAGAGGTTAAAGGAGGGGCTGGAGAAGGTAGACACTGAAGAACCTTAAGTGCCAAATAGAGAGAGGAGAGGTTCAGTGGAAGGAAGAGGAAGGCTTACCACAATCCCATGAACTGTTTTCCCGTCCCTAGTCTGCAGATGAGGATTTGCAGCTCTGAGAAGTTGGGTGTCTTGCCCCAGGTCGCATGGCTAATGAGTAGTGTAGGTAGGATTCGAATCTGCTCCCTGGGTTCTGAAGCCCAGGCTCTTTCCCCTGCTTGATGCAGGTGGGTGGGATGTGTGGGGTGGATGAGAAGCCCGGGCTGAGACTTTTTCAGCAGCCCTCACTGGGTTCCTTGTTCCTAGATGCTGGCTTCCCTGTCTACCTGTACGAGTTTGAGCACTACGCTCCTGGCGCTATCGTAAAACCCCGCACTGATGGGGCAGACCACGGAGATGAGATTGGCTTCATCTTCGGAAGTCCTTTCTCCAAAGGTGCCGAAGCCCCACGTGACTCCCCGCTGGGTGTCTAATCTCTCCATCTTTGTGTTCTGACCCCTGGCTGACCACAGGGAGTTAGCTAGCAAATTCTTAATCTGGAATGCTGTCCCAAATGAAAGCCTCCCAGCATGGAAGCAGCGGGGTGGGATGTCCCCACCCCATGCTCTGTTCTAAACACCACCTTCCATTCTGCCTCCAGGCCATTCCTCAAGCAAGGAGAAGGCACTGAGCCTCCAGATGATGAAATACTGGGCCAACTTCGCTCGCACAGGGTGAGTCTGATCCCCCAACACGTGCGGGTGGTCTTCCTACCAGCGCTAGACCCAATGGTCAGCTGTTTCAGATATTTGTCCTTGTGTGTCCCATAGAAAAGGCACCTGGGCCTAAATGTCCCTAGAATGTACCTCTCTTTGTCCCATGACCATATCCTTCATTCACTCAAGCATTCCGCAGTCACTGCCAATGCATTTTTATGTGGCCAGTTCAATACTGGGAGCTGGAATTCAAGGGTATCATAGACATGATCCCCATCTGCCAGCGGCCTGTTAATGGTTAACGAAAATATTAAATTACCATCTGGCATGATGAGAATTGTGTTGGGGGAGCAGAAGGCACTATGAGAGCATAGAGGAGGTGTCTAACCGACCTGGGGTGGGCAGGGGTGGCTTCCTGGCAGAGATGACTTCTCAGCTGAGCTTTGGCTAGTCTTGCAACTAGTTTCCATCTCCACGTTCTCTCTCCTTTCTCTCCATCCTCCTGATGACGCTCAAGGGATCTTTCTGAAATATCATTTGACCAAATCACCTACTTAAAACTTCATGGCTTCCCTTTGTTCCCAGGTAAAGTCCCATCCCCTTCACTTGGAACAGAAGTCTTCAAAATCCTTCCTGTTTCATCTCCTCTCCACACCTATTCTCTTGACACACTGTATATTTTCACCTAACCCTGTACTTGTGCTTTCTTCCAAAAGCCCTGGGCTTTCATACCTCCAACCCTTTGCACATACAGTTTCCTCTGCCTCGAAGTCCCCTCCCACCACACTTTTCCTTCTCTTTCTTAAAGATCTGTCTAAATATCATCTCTGTAAGGCCTTCTTGAACCCTACCTCCCAAAGGGAAAGTGAATGAGGGAAAAGTAACAGAAGGAGGCAAGATGAAGATGAGCTCAAATAATCCTCTCTCCTTCCTCCCGGGCAGAAACCCCAATGGTGGGAAGCTGCCCTACTGGCCACGCTACAACAAGGATGAGAAGTACCTGCAGCTGGATTTAACCACAAGGGTGGGTGTGATGCTCAGGGAGGAGAAGATGGCCTTTTGGGAGAGGCTGCATCAGAATTAAGGACCTGAAAAGCCAGACAATTCTGAGGGTGGCTCTGCAGGAAGGAGCCTTAGGGATTGTCCCACCACTCAGGCCTTGGGAAGACTGGCCATGGACATATCTGGGACAAGCATCCGGCCCTCCCCAGTCCAGGTCCTGCAGAGGGTCCCTATTCCTTACATGACAGAACCTTAGCCTGTTTGGGGCCCAGAATCACCCTCTTCAGCCTGACATCCCATAATGTCCAGCTATCTCACTGACCATTGGATTAGTCCAGGCCCTTTCTGCCGGATTCTGCCCAGCTACCCAGACTCAGAATAAATGCTTCTCTTCCTTCTCCAAATCCTCCCACCCATCAAAGTCAACTTCAAGCCACTTCTTATGGGAAGTCCACCCAGATTGCCACTGCCCCACCATTGCAAACAGTTTGCCATTCGTCATTCATCCTGCTCAACCTTATGCCTTTTCACATTGGACTGAGGCCTTGGGCAGGTTCTATGTTATAAGGAGTGATGCTTTGACAGCTGGGGATCTTCTCCCCTTTCCATACCGATTTTTCCCAGGGCCCCTTCAAAGCCTGGCCACAGAGACAGTCCTTAATAAAGACACGTTGACTTGCCCTGAATTTGTGTCCATCTGTGAAACAGTTGGGTGAAGTGGATGGTTTCTTGATTTGAGTCCTTGGAGGGAGGGAGCACTCTGGCTTCTCTCTGCTGGGCTGAGCCTGCGCTGCTCACTCAGTCAAGGAGAGCTGCTGCAAAGTTGCCTGGGCTGCAGAACACCTGGCTTTTTTTTTCACTGTCTCGAGTGCACCTCTCAGGACATCCACACGCCATGCTCACTTGTCCACTGGGTGAGGTCTTGGTGCTGCATTCAGACTCCTCACTCTCTGGTCTCTCTTGCAACCTGGGCATACCGCCACTAATCCCACAGGTTTTTTGTTTTATTTGGGAATTTTTTGTGGATTTTTTTATTTTTGGAAAATATACACAACATGCAATTTACCATTTTAACCATTTTAATTTCAGTGACATTAAGTACATTTATATTATCATCATCATCATCCATCTCCAGAATTTTTTAATCATCCCAAACTGAAACTCAGCGTCCATTTAACAATAGCTTCCTATGCACCCAAACCCTGCTACCCACTATTCTACTTCCTAGCCTATGATTTTGAGTATTTCAGGAGCTTCGTGTGAATGGAATCATACAGTATTTGTCCTTTTGTGTCTGGCTTTTTTCCTTTGCGTGTCTTCACATATTGTAGCATATTTCAGAATTTTATTCCTGTTTAAGACTGAATTATGTTCCATTGTATGTACATACCACATTCTGTTTCTCTATTTATCTGTGGATGGACATTTGGGTTGTTACTACCTCTTGGCTGTTGTGAAAAATGCTTCGAACATGAGTGTCGTGTCCCACAGGTTTTGTGCCATAAACTATAATGTCAATTGGATTCTTTATTCCTAGAGGGTTTCCTTAGTGTCTGAGACAACTGGAGGCTGCAAAGCCCCATGGGGTGAGGGACACCCAATCCTCCATACCCTCACGTCTAAGCCCCCAACACAAAGGGATGGTTGGAGGAGGGAGAAGAGCCCCTTTCAGGTAAACATTTATCTTCACGACAATGCTGGCACATAGATTTTATTATCCCATTTCTACAGACAAGTAAACTGAGACAAGAGACATAAAAGTCCTTGCTCAAGGTCATGAGCTAGTGGTGGCAGAGTGGGAATTTGATCCAGGCCTGTCTGACTCACCCTGCCACCTCTATCCAGACCTGGAACAACCCCTGAGAGAAGGTGGCCCCCAGAGGAGGTGTGACAGCTCCAATTTCAGGGGAGGAATAGCCAGAAGTCCCTGCCTACCTCTAACCAGGGAACAGGTGACTAAATAGCCATTTCTCAGTGAGAGCCTGAGTGAGGACTAGGAGCTCAGCCCCCTGGAGGGCAGTCCTGGGCAACCGATACAGAAATCAGCAGATGCTGGCTGCGGTCTAGCTGGGCTTCACACACACACACACACACAAAGGATGCCTATATGGGACACCCTGCCCTGGGGATCCAGAGGCCTGACCTCAGGCTGGTTCAGGCCTGCTTCTGAGGCTCCCTCATTTCTTCCCTCCTCAGGCTTCTCATGCAGGGCTGGGAAGGGAGTTTATGGAAACAGCCACCCACCCATAGGGTATTCTCTTCCAAATCAGAGGGAGAGCAGCTGAACCAGAGCCAGGGCTCAGCCAGCTGCAGGAGCTGTGAGGATTATAAAGGAATTCCGAGAACCCTGGCACCTTCTCTAAGAACTCAAGCCAGCAAGAACTCTGATGGGCAACCTGGATGGTGGGCTGGGCCCCTGCCTCCCATAGTCCCTGCCTCACATCCTCCCTTCTTGTCTGCTCTTTGCAGATGTCACTGCTGGATGAAGGGGTTGGAGAAGGCAACGGACTGCCCTGTCTCCATCCTGTCTTCATGCCTTCGCTGGCATCCCCCGATGGCCACCCAGAGTCCTTCCTAAATCCCCTGTCGCAGGGAGCCCTTCTCAGAACTGATTAGATCTTGGTGAAGACCCCAGGGCGCTTCTGTGGCTTTTCCCCACCTTCACCTCGGCTCGCCCGGGCCACTGTGAGCACAAAGGCGCACCGCTGCAAAGCTGGCCTGGGAACGGCGCTCACAGGCGGGGTTCAGTTGGCCCCTTCCTCTCCTCCACCACCACCAGCTCCCTACCCCCAAGGCAGCAATTACCGGCAGAGGCGGCCGGGGAAGGGCCAATTAGTGCGGGAGTCGCAGCCCCTCGGCTGTGCCCGCGCTGACCGCAGCCCCCGCAGCGCCGCCGCCGCCGCTCGCCCGCCGCCGCCCTCCCTGCCCGGCAGACAGCGCCAGCCGCCTGGGAGCCCCGGGGGACGCGCCGTCCGGCCTCCCGCCAACTGCAGTGATGGATCCAGCAGCCTGGCGTGGGGCCAGAGCCCAGGCGGACGAGAGGGCGCCGGGAGCTGCAACTTGCTGCCGCTGGGTGGTGGGGGCGAGCGAAATGGGGCCTCCCTCCCTGTGAAGACTCCTGCGACCCCGACGGCTCACGCCTGGCGCCTGCCTTCAGACGCCAGGCAGGCAGGCTGCAGGGGCGCAGTGGTGGGAGGGGGTAAGAGGAGGGGTTCTTCTTACAGCCTCATGGTCCTCAGCCTTGGAGACCTCCAAGGCTTCTTCCTAGGGTGGCCAAGCCCAGAGCAGTTCCCTGTTGGCGGCCTTAGCAGGGCCTGGCTTGAGAAACCCTGGGCTTGCACTTGATAAAGCTCCCCCCGCAGGCAAGGTGGGCAGACAGGTGGGTGGGCAGTGCGGGACCAAAGGAACCTTTTCACTGATAAGCCAATTCACGGACTTCCTCCCCTAGGTCCTGGCCCTGCGCAACCTGCCTTGCTCACCTATAGGCTTTGAGACCCAAGGGGGTTCATGTACTCTGGGAGCCCACAGGCTGCCTAGACAGAAGCTCCAGGGACTTGGCTGGGATCCCAAGCTTATGAAAACTCTGAGGTCCAGGGAGGCTTCAGGTGAAGGAAAGAGGTGGTATGGCCACTTCAAGGCTTCACCTTCCCCAGCCGACTCCTTTCTAGCCCAGATTGGACACACTGGGGCCCTGCGGTGGGGGGTGGGGCGGACCTATGCCCAGGACACAGTCTGGATGAGGCTGGGGAACAGAAGCAGCAGGGGAGAAGGGTTTAGTGGAAAGGCTCACAAATGGGGTTCACCAGAGATCTGCTGTACAAAACTCCCATTTCCTGTGCCACACAGGGCCGGGTAAGAGGTGCTGGGACCTCTGACCAGTCCTGCAGGCAGTGTCCTGGGGTTCAGAATGGCCTTATTTCTATGTCCCCACGGTTTCCCAAGTGGTGCTAGTGGTAAAGAGTCAGCCTGTCCATGTAGAAGACGTTAAGGATGTGCAGGTTCAGTCCCTGAGTCGGGAAGATCCCCTGGAGGAAGGCATGCCAACCCACCTCAGTACTCTTGCCTGGAGAATTCCATGGAGAGAGGAGCCTGGCAGACTACAGTCCATAGGGTCACAAAGAGTCAGCAACTTAGCACGCATGCATGCACACCACTCAGGTCTGGTCTTAGTAGGGAAGGGCTGGAAGCCTGCCTTGTGCCCTAGAACCTCACTCAGAACCTGCTGGACCAGACTTCCTGTGAAGCAGAAGGGATCACTTCTAAGGGAATGAGAATTCCCCCTTTCTACATACCAAGGTGATTAGCTGTATGGAGAGAGGGTGGGGGAAGACTGTGAGAAAGTGGGTGTGGGGATTGAGTAAAGAAGAGAGACCATGACAGATATACCACCTTGGGTCCTTTGTGGAATGAGGTGACAATGCATTAAATTAAAGCATGAGAGGACTTCCCTGGTGGTTCAGTGGCTAAAACTCTGTGCTCCCTATGCAGGATGCCTGGGTTCAGTCCTGGTCAGGGAACTAGATCCCACATGCCCTAGCTAAGAGGTCGCATGCTGCAACTAAAGATCCTGCCTGCCACAACGGAGACAGAAGCTCCTGCTACATCTAAGACCTGGCACAGCCAAGTAAGTAAATAAATGAATGAAAAAAAAAAAAGGAAGATATGGAGATAGGTGACAAAGACAGTGGAACCGTCTGCCAAGAAACTTAGAGGGTGGAGAAAAGAAACAGAAGCAGGTGCACATGCACCCAGACAAGCAAATGGACAGCGAGCCAGGGCAGTGCTGGGGGCTGTCCTGGAGAAGGGCACTACCTGGGCACTTAGAAGGGGGCAGAGAGCAAAGGATTTGTTTCTCATCCCAGTTGTCTGACCGCTGAGACCCTTTGGGACATGACAGAAGGGTCACCTGGAAAGGCTGTGGGAGCACAGAGATGAACCTATCTTGGGCTGGGTTGGGGTGTTGGGGAAGGCTTCCAGGAGGAGCACCTGAAAGGACTAGTAGGAAAGAGTGGAGGGATGGAGGTGGAGAGGTAAGGGGAGGAACCCAGGCCCGGAGGCAGGAATTAGCCTCTTCCATCCCAGCAGCTGTGCATCAGCGTGGCCCACACAGGAAGATTAAAAGAGGAACCAGGCCCAGAGCTGGAGCACCAGGCCTGTAAGCCTGGGAGGGAACACGGCCCCTACCCTGAGGTACTGGAGAGCCGTGGGAAGGACAGGCACTGGTTAGGCTTATCTTCCAGAAGGAGCAACTGGAGGAGGAGAAGGGAGAAGTAGGGAAGCCAGGGAAAGGTGGTGCAGAACTGGAAGTGAGTCCTTCAGAGAACAGAGCAAACAACTTCATAAAGCAGATGGGCAAGACTTGGTGACAGAGGAGGGGAGGGGTGGTGGAAGTTGAGAGAGACTCCTAGGTGGGATGAGAAACAGATCCTTTGCTCTCTGCCCTCTTCTAAGTGCCCAGGTAGTGCCCTGCTCCAGGACACCCCCCAGCACTGTCCTGGCTCTCTGTCCATTTGCTTGGGCCAAGGCAGGAGGTCAGCTCTGAGCATCCACGCGCTGCCATCCACAGGTGGCAGCCCAGGCTGCCAAGGCTCTGAGCCTTGGCTCAGAGCTCTCCCACCCAGCCTTGGAACTCACATGCAGCCACCCTAGGGCCTGGGCCCAGGAAAAGGCCCAAGAGAGTGTCCAGCCCAGGTTGGGGGCACAGCCCAGAAGGCCAGGTGTTACTGGGGGAGCTCCTCCCCTCTGACCCCCCTCGCCAGAAGCTAATCAAGGTAGTACTGTAGCCTCCTGCCGCTGACCTCTGACGTTGCAATGATAGCTCCATGGCCATGAGGGGTTGAGTTTGGGCCTCTTTGTGGAGCAAATCAGAAGGGGAGGAAGGCCCATTGGAACCCTGAAAGAACTCAGAAGCTAAGAGCAGACAGCCTCACAGAACAGAGCTCAACCTGTCTCTTTTAGGCAGAGTTTGGGAGCTGTGTGTTCCTCTCTGGGCCTGTCCTCTGTGTGTGTCCTCAGGCAGGCCGCTGCTTATCTGGGCCTGGTTTCTACTCTCCAGTGCACTGGGAGCAATCTCTGGGGTAGGACACTGCTCTAGCCTCCCTCTCCTCCAGCTACGGTCCAGGACTCCTGTGTACTCTCAGCCTATTCATCCACAGGTGCTATGGAGGAGCACACCCATGACCTCTCCAAGGAGTCACTGGGTGATCATTATGTATCTTCTACTGTGAAGGAGCAAGGACCCTTTGAAAGGGGAGCCTGAAGGTGGAAGAAAAGCCTTTCAGGAAATTAGCCCCAGTGGCAGGAAAATTCATCAAAAGCTGGCAGAAGTGCTGGCTGCTGATTCATGTCTCTTACCTAAGGAACAGCTCTTTTGGGCTGAGGGCAGGACTGGTAGCTTCCAGAGTCTTCCAAAGACCCCAGACCCAAAACTTCAAAACACTGGACCTTTAACTGGGATTTTCAGCATCTGGTGGGGGGAGGGGCACCATCATCCGTTTTTTGGTTCCTGAATCATGGGATTCTACAGTACTAGGAAAAGCTGCTGATAGATAGTGGCCTTGAGTTTGAGTACAACTGCTGTATGATCTCAGACACTCAGGTGACCTCTCTGATCCTCTCTGCCAGAAGGAATTCTGACCTTGCCTACCTTCTAGGTGACCAATACATCTATAATATTCAGTGCATGTGTGCTAAGTCTCTTCAGTTGTGTCCGATTCTTTGCGACCATATGGACTGTAGCCCATCAGGCTCCCCTGTCCATGGGATTCTCCAGGCAAGAATACTGGAGTGGGTTGCCATGCTTTCCTCCAAGGGATCTTCCCGACCTAGGGATTGAACCCAGGTTTAAATGGCACCCCACTCCAGTACTCTTGCCTGGAAAATCCCATGGACGGAGGAGCCTGGTAGGCTATAGTCCATGGGGTCTCAAAGAGTTGGACGCTTTCACTTTCACTGAGCAATTTCACTTTCACTTTCCTGAATTGCAGCCAGATTCTTTACCACCTGAGCTGCAAAGGAAGCCCATAATGCTCAGTACACCTGGGAAAAGAATAATTTTTCATGAAGAGTGAGGATGGAACCATATCAGAACAATTCTCGGTAGAGGGACCATCCAGCAGGAAAACAGTCTGGATGTGGAACTCATTATTATGGTGGCACTTACCTCCCTCCCACTGCCAGGTATTACGGCAGGCAGAAGAGCTGTTGCAGGACACCCCTCCAGGGAGCACTGTTTACCTGGCTTACAGTGTGAACGAGCCCCAAAATGTAACCTGAACTCCACGCCCTTTGTACTCTCGACCTACCACCTACATGCATGCTTACACCACCCATGCCTCAGAGAAGCCGCTGATGGGATCTCTTGGTTACCATCTCACCCAAAACATCCACACTGGGTGGTCTTTGTAGCCCCCTCCTCTTCCAGCCTGTCCATGGCTGCCTTCAGCTCCCAGAACTGGTCTGGCCACCAGGCCAGCCTGATCATTTGAAGCAGAATCCTTCGAAGGAGCTATGGATATAGCAGACCCCAGAACCACAGGGAATCCCTTCCAGGCTGGTGAGGTGGCCATGGGCTAGTAACTCTGTTGGCCTATTTTTAAGACAGTGTTACAGCGCAATTGGGAAACCCTGCTTGCAAGGATGGTTTAGAGCTCAGCAAATTGGGGAAAGAATCCAAGAACAAGGCCAAGTTTCAAGGTATCAGCAGGGAGACAAAAGGAGAGAAGATAAAAGAGGATGCATTTGGACTCAGGCGTCAATAAATGAGCCAGAAGTGGTTGTTGAATTATTCAGCCTCCTTTATTGATCCATTGATCTCTATCTGCAGGTCTTGGTTTATTCTTGGTTGGCATTTCCTCTGTCTGAGACAGTGGGAAGAGAAATGGAGAGAAGAAAGGAACAGGTTTTTAAGACTCCAGAAGAGAGAAGAGGCAAGGCCAAAGAGAAATTTGACAACAGGTATCAGGAACCTTAAAATGCCTGTATCTTTTGACATGGTGGATCTGTTTTCTGGAAATTGACCCTAAAAACACTATCCAAAACTTTTAAGAAACAGCCTTCAAGCATCACGATATTCACAGAAGCCTTATTTTATAGCACTGAATAACGGGAAACAATCTAAATAGTTATGTCCAACAATAAGGGATCAGCCAAGAAGTCATTAGGAGTTTTATATGATTACATGGGGAAATACTTATGCCATAGGATTAGGTCAAAATGGAGCATTCAAAACTGTACCCATAGGGGAATTCTGTGGTGCTCCAGTGGTTACGACTGTGTGCTTTCACTGCCAAGGGCCTGATTTCAATCCCTGATCAGAGAACGAAGATTCTGCAAGCTGCACAGCATGGCCAAAAAAACCCACAAAACCCTGTACATACAGAATGTCATAACTGTGTGAAGAAAGTTAGATGGAAAAGGGCCAAAGAAAATATACCAAAATGTTAGCAATGATTGTCTTCAAGTGACAGGGTTCTCTTTTTTTTCTCCCCCCTATATTTCCTAAATTTTCTACAATATGCACAAGTTTTAAATAATTAAAACAAAGTGTAAGGATGGAGCAAAAGACACTCATATGCGGTGTCTGCACAGAAGTAAAATAAGCACAAAGTAGTAGGGAGCTGATTCCTTCTAGAACCCAGGGTACTGCTATGTCTTAGGTCTGCTGACCATCTCCCTGGCACATCAAATGGACAGAACTGACAGGATGAGGTGATACTGCAGGGCAGTCACTCTGCAGAGAGCAGTCAAAGGCCCCTGAACTCATTATTTAAAGAGAAAGCATGAGGGACTTCTGTGGCAGTCCAGCGGCTAAGGCTCTGTACTCCCAACGCAGGGGCCTGGGTACCATCCGTGGTCAGGAAACTGAGATCCCACATGCTGCAACCAAGACCTGGCACAGTCAAATCAATAAACATTTTAAAAAAGAAAGGAAAGAAAACAAATAAGAGTTTTCCCATACAAGAAAGGGGAGGAGGTCAGGCTAGATAGAGGGGACAGTGAGAGCAAAGGCCCTGAGGCATGTGGGAAGCACAAGCAGGCCAGTGTGGTCAGGTGGCAGGGTGCCATGGGGAGACACAATGGGAGATGGGATTGAGAAGGAGAGGAATGACTGTCAGGGGGTCCCATAAGCTGGGCTGAGGGCCTTTGCCTCTCAGCCATAGGCAAATCGGGGGCTTGGGGGAGGGTTTCAGCAGCAGGGCAGTGTGGTTAGAGCTACATTCTCCAGTTCCCTAGTCTAGACTGTTTGCCATCACCCTCCAGAAACTCAGAGAGGAGGGCAGGGGAAGGGGAGCCATCCAGCAGCCCTCACACATGGTCAGCCAGACCTCCTGACCCCAGCCTGGCCCTCTGCCCACCACACCAGGTTCAGGCCCCACCTCCGGCCACTCAGACAAACCCCTTCGCCTCCCATGACAAAGAGGCTCATTTGGTGCCTGGGCAAGATTTTGCAAACGTCAACCTTGTAATTACAAGGATGAAATCATCTGGTTCCTTTTAAGCAAACGGGTTTATTGATCCCAACACTGAAGAAATGCTATTCTGGGGAAATTTGCTCCTCTCTGCTTTCCTCTCCCTCTGGGATGGATGAACTGATGGGGGTGTTGGGGGTCGGGGGCCAGGCGGTGGTGGCAGGGCAGTTAAGAAGGGGGAGAACTTCCCAGAGGGAAAATTCTTATGGGCCCAAGGGTGAATTATATGGTATGTAAATTATATCTCAAAAAAATTATTTAGGGCTCAGGAAACTGCCTCATTTAGGTGGATGATACCCCATCCTGGACTTCAGCCCATCTCCATCCAAAGACTAGAAGCTGAGTAGAGCTAGGCTTTGATGGCTCTGTGCCAACCACTAATTCTCCTTCTCTCCCACCCCCCTCAACGTTCATTTGTGGCTCCCAGATCCTGTTTCAGCTTTAAGATGGTACACTATTTCCTCAGTAATTGAATGGATGCTGTTTCTTTAGAAAAAAGTGCACAGAGGTTCAGGGACCTGGGAGGACCTCACCCCAACTTTGAAGAGAGACAGATGTGGGTGGCTGCTGACACCGGATCTGGATAAAGCCATCCTTTCTGCTGGACCTGGGAGGCAGGATGTCTAGGCCCTGACCAACCAAGCCAAGGAGGGACAAACAGTTGGGCTCAGGGGACAGGAATGTTCAACCATCAAGGGCAAGAGCCGCATCCTGCCACAAGGCCCATAGTAAGACCCCTCCACCCAACCTGTTGGGGCCCCTTTGGGAGCATGGTAGGGTGCTTCAGGAGAGTGACCCCAGCTCTCTACAAGCTCGCACGCAGTTTGGTGAAGGAGACAAGCTGGGCATCCTTACCAGTAGAAGCCTTGGAATGGAATGGTTAAGAGCCCCAGCCCCTCTGAACCTCGGTTTCCTCATCTGTAGAATAGGGTCAATAAGAACAAACTTGCAGGGTTATGATGAGGAGTGAACAAAGGATATACCCCCAGTGCTTAGCCATTTCATTAACTCTAATGGGTCAGGGTCTTGTCTGGGTCCTATGGCCACCTATTTACCTTTTCAGGATCTCCTTTTCCTCATCTCAGATAGGGACAAGGAGGCCTGTCTTAGAAGGTGGTTGTGTGAATTAACTGAGATAAGGGGTATAAAAGCACCCCGCTCAGAGGTTCACAGTTGAACCAGACAGTTAACGGTTCCCTCAACACCCTGCTCAGCAGTATCGTCCATTTACTGCCCACCCTTTCAAGATCAGTGGGAGCAGCTGCCCACTCGGGAAGTAGGAGAGAGAAGGCCCTGGACTGATTGAATCCTTAACGGAAAGCTCCAAGCAGTAGGACTTCAGAGAATTCAACCAGGTTTATGGGGGTGTTTCTCAGCAATGAACAGTCACCCTCAGGCTTCAATCTGTGGGTCCTACTAGAGCTGGCTGGTAGCAAACTCCTTCATGGGGTGGTGCCTGAACCAATCCATACCCATCAGACAGAAGCACAGAGCTAAATATATGTGATGTGTGTGAAATTTTCTTTTATTAATTTCCTTTAATCCAGTTTTTAAAATAAGTGAAAAAAATTAACAACCATTAAAAAAAAAAAAAAAAAAGGCATACAGAGTTCAGCCGAGGAGATGGCCTCCTTTGGCCTGCGGCTTGTTTCCCGGTTGTCCTGGCTGTTTGGATGCCAGACAATGCCGAGTGTGGGTTACCCTGTGGCCTGGAGTTGCCAAAGGCTGTCTGTGGTGCTGCTGTTCTGGGTCCGCCTGGCAGACTCTCCCATCCCTTTCCCTCCAGACGGCATTCCCCACCTCTGTGAGGCTGACACTTAGAGTACTCTGTCCTGCTCTGTACTCCCACTGCTTCCAGTCCAGCTCCCTTGAGCTTAGAAGGGATATGTCTTGACCATCACCTTTGTCAAAAAATTCATGGTGGCTTTCTGCCTCAGCTGCTGCCATGGCTCCTGTGAAAAAGCTTGTGGCAAAGGGCAAAAAAAAAGAAGCTGGTTCTGAAGTTTTACCTTTGACTACACCTACCCTGTAAAAGGTAGCATCATAGATGCTGCCAATTTTGAGCAGTTTCTTTAGAAGAGAATCAAAGTGAATGGAAAAGCTGAGAATCTTGGTGGAGGGGTTGTTACAGTCAAAAGAAGCAAGAGCAGGACTACTGTAATGTCTGAGGTGCCTTTCTCCAAAAGGTATTTGAAATATCTCACCAAAAAATATTTGCAGAAGAATAATCTACATGATAGGTTTCCCAGGTGGCGCTAGTGGTAAAGAACCTACCTGCCAATGCAGGAGACATACATAAAAGACTTGAGTTTGATCCCTGGATCAGGAAGATCCCCTGGAGGAGGGCATAGCAACCGACTCCAGTTTTCTTGCCTGTGAAATTCCATGGACAGAGGAGCCTGGTGGACTACAGTCCAAGTAACATGACTTTGTGATTAAACAACAACAACAACTACATGATTGGTTATCTGTAGTTGTTAACAGCAAAGAAAGTTAGGAATTGCGTTACTTCCAGATTAGTCAAGATCAAGAAGAGGACGAACTTGAAGGTTAAAACTCAATTATCCGGAATATTTTGTATGAGTTCTTTTATATATATATATATGTAATATATATAATATTATATAATTTTTTAAAAAAACCTTTTTTTGTTTACTTTTCTTCACCGCATCTCAGTTGCGGCATGTGGGATCTACTTCCCAGACCAGGGATCAAACTGCCCCCCTGCACTGGGAGCGCGAGTCCTAGCGATTGGACCATCAGGAAAGCCCCTCTGTATGAGTCCTCGAATAAAACTTGGGAACAGAATCAACAAACAGTTCATGTCTGGTCTGAGCATCTAGGCCACTCTAGTGAGATTTCAACTTTTATTTATTCCACATCTCCCAGGGAAAAAACAATTTATTGCTGGAGTCCAGACACCAAGGTCGGCTGCAGCTCTGTGAGCCCTACCTGGACCCACTGTGGAGTAAGAGTGCTTCCTTGTGAAGCATCTATCAGAGACAGAAATGAAAGGTTTTACGCAAGTATCTACCTAAACAGAATATGGCGACGTTGCATGGTATCACATGGGATATCCTTTTTTCCTACTATGGAAGCCAACAGCAGAAACTCTGCTCCCTTGACCACAGTCCTTGTTGACTGACAGCAAACTCATCATCTTCCTCTTGTTCAAACAATGATTGTATTGTCTTGGTGCCCAAAGATCTTCTTAGCTGAACTGGGAAGATGTAAGGGAGAAGCTGCAGATGGATGAAAACTTCTGTTCCTTGTGAGTGGCTTGGTTCTGCCTTGGTAACTGGGGTAGAGGCTGCCTCACTTACCTCTTAACATAAAGTGCAGATACTTTAAGGCTGGTTTTGTCTGCACTTTGTGCTGATGTGAAGTTTCCCCCTTCAGTTTCACTGGAACATTTAAACAGTGAAATAAATGGCACCTTCTGCCAGATGTAGCTGATACAAACTGCTCAGTGGGCCCACCATGTACTCTTACTCCCTCCTTTCGGGGAAAACTTTTCTTCCCTTCTTTCAATCATTGGCTTTTCTCTGAAGTTGCCAATCGCAGGCCCCCCAGGCCCCCAGTCCGCAATGGGACAGCATGTGACATAAGGTGGCTGATGTCATCACATCTGCTTGGATATGGTGATTTGGCAGAGGGGAGAGTGTGGGACCCAGATTAGGCCAATCCGGGAGATGGAAATTTTGGAGACAGAGAAGTGGATGTTTCCATCCTTTGTCAGGAAATGAATGCCATTGATGAGATGCTGAGAGAATTAGCAGTGAGAAGAAACAGAGAAAGGAAAAAGTCCCACTCTGTGGTTTACTTAAAACTGACACCTTTTTAGCTTTTTTTTTTTAATTGGTTTTCTGTCATTTGCAACTGAAAAGCACCCAAGGGAAAGATTCTGAGATACCTGGAGACCCAACAAAAGTGGTTGGTGACATCCATATCTATGTATACCCTTTCTGTTAGTGTACATACATACATTCACACAGGCTTGGTGTAGGCCAGGGAGCATGCCCTTGGAAGAAGTTGATTCTATGTTTGCTACTCAGAAAGTGTGTGTTTGTTAAAACCTCTGGCCTGCAGGTTTGATTTTGCTGAAAACTCTCCCCCTGACCTTGGGCAATCCATCACTAACTGGACCTTAGTTAGAGTGAAAAACCAATCCAGTTTGCCAGGAACTGAGTGGTTTCCTGGGACATGGGACTTCCATTGCTAAAACCAGGATAGTCCATCATCCTAGCTCAGTTCTATATCTGTAAAAATGAGATTGGATTAGACTAGAAAGGCCTGGGAAAGTCTGCCAAATCCTGCATTCAGGCAGACATTGCCAATTGCCCTTGGCACTAACTCCTGTAAGTTTAAGTGCATTCTTACAATCCTTTGCTGTAAGACCAGCTACTGTCAAAACTGGCACCTATTTGCCATACTCGGACTGAGTTTTTGACAAGCCGAGATGTTAAGGGTCAGAATTTATTGAGGACCAACTTTAAGTAAAGCTCTGCTGTAAATCCCATGTCAGGCTGTCTCCAGCCTAAGCTAAAGGACTTCCCTAGAACTTGTGGGTCTTGTTTTTTAGGATTTGATTGTACATTTGTGTAAATATATGAACCGGTATTGGGTTATTAATTCAGCTTGTTCTTTGTAAACTTAAATTTATTGAGTGTTCATCATGTGCTAAAACTACATAAAAGCTCTCAGGCCAGCTAATACTGCGAGCTTGTGAGTGCCTGCATTTTTGGAAAGAAGCAAACTGAGGCTTTGTGGTCCAGTGCCTATCTAAGGGCTCCAGCCAGCAGGCAGGGGAGTGAGTGAGGTCCTATTTGAGGCCCTTCTGATTCCAACAACTCAGACCTTTCCACCATGATGCGGGTTCAATTGGATCTCTTTAGTCTCTTTCCACCGTTAGTCTTTGATGTGCACAGCTTGCACTCCTCCTGGTCAGTTTTCGGAATCTCCAAGGACTTAAGTTTTCAAAGGAGACTTTGGAGTCTCCTTCAAAGTCTCCAAGGACTTAAGTTTCCTGGCGTTCAGGTGACAATTTGGGGTTACTCCGCGCTTCTGGGGAGCCCAAAAGTTCCAGGCAGTGTAGAGGAAGGACTCGCGCGGACCGCTCCTTATCTCCAAGAACGGGGCAGATCCCCCACTGAACGAAGTGGCCGGCCAGGAGAAAAGGGGCCGCGCGGCGCCGCGGGAGGAGCCGGGTTTCGCTGCAGTCCAGCGGCCCCGCAAGCGGACTTGCGGCGCATGCGCGGCGCGTGTCGCAGAGTTGTGAATGGTGCGTTTTGTTTGCCGGAGTTTGGGGCGGGCGGGCGCGCGAGGAGGAGGGGTGGGGCCGACGGGGGCGGGGCGGGGCGGGCGGGCTAGCGAGGTGGGCGGCGAGAGGAAGTGGCGGCGGCGGCGGCGGCCGGGGGCGGCGAATGTTGGATCCGCGCGGGCGGTAGGCAACGGCTTAGGCGGCGGCGGCGTGGGCTGGGCTCGAGCGGGCGGCGGCACCTTAGACTCCCGGGCGCGGGAGCCCACGCGGGCGGGCGCCTGAAACAAAGGGAAGCGAGAGTCAGGGCGCCGCGGGTGGGCGGTCAGTCGGTCAGCGCGGAGCCGGCCAGCGGGTGCCCGCGGAAGCCTGGAGCCCGGCGGCCGGCGCGGCCTCAGGGCGGGAAGATGCCGCGCGTCGTGCCCGACCAGAGAAGCAAGTTCGAGAACGAGGAGTTCTTCAGGAAGCTGAGCCGCGAATGTGAGGTGAGGCAGGCGGGCGGCGGGGAGGCCGCGGCGCGCCCCGAGCGGGCCCGGGAGGAGAAAAGTTTGGGCGGTGCGGCCCCGGGGATCCCCGCGCCGGCGCGCCCGCTGAGGGGCAATCTCGCCCGGGCAGCCGTCTGCCCGCTGACTGCTTGCCCTTATCAGGGCGGCGCGGGGCGGACGGCGTCGCGGATTTGGCTCCTGATTTCGGGCCGTCTCTGCCTTGCAGATTAAGTACACGGGCTTCAGGGACCGGCCCCACGAGGAGCGCCAGGCGCGCTTCCAGAACGCCTGCCGCGACGGCCGCTCGGAAATCGTAAGTCGGCGGGACTGGGGCGCAGGGGAGTGAGGCGCGCGCGGGTCACTTGTTGCACGGGGGCCGCCGCGGCCCAGGCCGGTTCCGGACGGCGCCGCGAACGCCGCGGCTCCCGGAACTGAGCGGGCGCCGTCTCACTTCCTACTCGGGATTCAAAATGCGAAACCAGACACTGGCGGGCCGCGTCCTCGCGGGGAGACGCTTCCCGGTGGCCGTCGGCGGGTGGATTATGTTTCCCACACACGACTTGGACACTTTGCCGCGAGTGGATCTCAAACCCGAGCCCAATTAAACCAGGAAAGGTCACTGTATAGGCTGTGACCCTGATTACAGAAAGAGTGGGGATATTAGTAGGAAGAAAACACCCGTAGGGAAAAAGAAGTGGGCTTCGTTCAAAATCGTTTCTTGGGCGATAGTTTGGTTCTTAACGCTAGATTTTGCATAAATCTATGTGTGAAGCTATCTCTTTTTTTCAGTAGAGCTGAGAATAAATCAGAGGGTAAATCCAGTTATCTGTTGTCCTAAGAGGGAAAAAAAGAAGCCCCCCAAAACGTGCCATCTTTTCTTCGCATATTAAGCTTCAGGAGAATCGGAAGGAAACCTTTTTTTCCCTCCAAACCTAAAAAAACATATCCCGCTTAGGCCTGCAGTTTTAAAGAATCGCATGGATTTGCAAAACCCATAGTCGATCTGAGGCCCTGTTTTAGGTGCTAGATTTGGTGCTTTACCTCCACCAAACGTTATGTTGAAAAAAAATTCAAGTATCCTAGTTCCCCTCATCTCCTTTTGGTTTGTCCTATTGGAGGTGCTAATGAGGAGAGAATGATGGAGCCAAAAAGTGCATCGGAAAAAACTAAAGAGTAGAGGCTGGTTGTTAATTTTTTAAGAAGTTGAGGCACTGTATAATGGAATCTGATTATCTGCTCCATGACTTGGGCCAGTGCATCTTCACACACTTGAAGCCACAGGCGCAGTTTGATTTTAGGTTAACAATAGCAAGACATGTTGGACCATTTGCTTCTCCCATTCCCTGTACAGGAGAGAATATTTTTATTGAGACATAATTCACATATCATAAAATTCTCCCTTTTCATCACTGAAATCAAGTTTATTTTTTAAAAATATTTTGATGTTTAAGACAAAGGCTTTTTAAATTGTATTACAGATAATGAGAAGATATGGCCAACTTAACTAGGAACTCTAGAATATTTGGTCGTTATTGCACATTATAAAAGAAAATGTCTAGCTTTTAGCCCACTTCCTTGAGTAGTTGTAATTGTTATATGATTCAGATATATAGGACAAATAGTTTTTAGTTTTGGCACGAAGTGGTAGAAGAATCTTTCCTTACTTAGTTGGTTCAGTGATTATATCATCCTTTGTCTGGATTTCCTTTTGGAAAAGGTGGATGGTATACCCAACCAATGGATTTCTTGGAAGTAATTGATGTAAGTATAAAAAATGAGCTATAAAATGCTATTGTAATTTTTTAGAGCTGAGGTTTTTGGGGAAACCTAGGGAAATATAGTTAATAGGGTATTTTCTGTCATACCAAATTTTACTGCATGTGATTATGAATTGGAAGTATAATTTAAGTGTATTTGAATATATATGAATTCATAGTATATTTGAATTACTATATCATATATAACATGAATTGACTGTTACAGCAGTATTATAGGTTGCTTGTATTTGTTATAAATTCCTCTTCAGGGATAAATCAGACGTTCTAATTCTAGGCCTTCTCTTCTTCCAAAAATCTGATCCTACAAATTTTAATAAATTCTTAATTTCTGACAAGTATTTAAGTTAAAGAAGGTAGGTAGTTTGAATTTCATCTAAGAATTGTAATTAAGACAGCACAGTTTAATGTGTTGAATAATATAACTTTGTATTTGGAAGGAATTTCACTTTTTCCTCTCCAGTTTTCTCCCTTTAATTCAATGTTAGCCATACTTAAATTAACAGAGTTTTAGCTTCTAGGGGATAGAGACCACATTAATTTCATATATGCCCCCTTTGTATGGGTTTTGCACAGTATCTTTTGTATCATAAGCGCTTGATTATTTGAATTTAAAGGTTACTTCATTTAATGCCCCAAATTTATCTTACAACTTGTAAACAGGCTGTGGCTTTTACTTATTTGGTGGTGGAAAATAGGTGGGGAAAGGCATTTTTTTGGCTTCTATTTTAATAGCAGCCATGTATGATAAAAGTATATAGTTCTCTAAACTATGTCCAGCCCTTCTCCCCTTTTATTTATTTTTTATTGATGAACACCTCCTTATCAGTGAGGTTAATGAAGAATTTATTTTGTATTTAGATGTAAAAAAAACAACATAAGGCTGTGATGCTCATCTCTTCCTAGCTATAAAACTTAACAAGACTCGATATCAGCATGAGATAAGCGTGATTATAGGTGAGGGGTAGAATCTATTTGGTAAAATCAGATTTATTCCTTATATAAGCTCTTGTATTATAGTAAGAGCATTAAGAGATATCTTCAACACTAATGATTAATAAAAAATACTTAGGTATGGTGACTACTGTGAAAAGTGGTAAAATCTTTTTAGTCTTGAAGATGGAAGAATAAAAGGTATGTTGGATTGGCTATTTTACAATTTAATGAAACCTCATAAAATATAGTCAGGACATTCTGAGAATTCTCCATACAACCACTTTTACCATTGTGGATTTTTATGTTTTCAAATAAAATTTTCCCAACTCCTATGTATTGTAGATGTTCCATTAAAAAAAAAGAGTTCTGTGGTCAAATTTGAGAAATGGTTTTCTAGAGCGTGATCTGTTTTTACCACTTCTCCGGTCTCAGAGAGGTATGTTGATGAGATAATGGACATGAAGTGATGAAGCAGGAAATCTCTTCTGAGGTTGGCCTTCAGGAGGGAGGTGAGGTGAGGTAATAAGAGTTGCAGAATGTCTTTACTTAGCCCAGAGCTGATTTGGGATACACTGTGACAGAAGGGTTTGTTATTAGGTGACTGCTGAGGAAACATGGCTGCCTGATTTGGGCAGGATATTCATTTATGGACAGGATCTCTTATCTGTTACCACTCTGCTCTGAGAATTTCATTGTCTGAGACTGAAAGAGTTGGCTGTCTTCTTCAGCTAAGAATTACTTCTCATTGTATTTAACAAATACATGTAGCATTTACTGGGTGGTGTTCTAAACACTTGACAAGTTCTGGAAACTGAGGTTCAGAGTGAAGTAATTTGCCTCAGGTCATCCTAGGCAGTTTGCCTCCTAGAGTCTGCTTTTCACTTCAGTGGTTGTTTTTTTTAAACTTACGCTAATAGTTGGCAAAGTTCTTAAGGTTAATATTGTAATATCAATGTTTGTTCAGTCTCTATTCATATAAGTATTTACCACAAGAAAAGATATCCCAGTGATTAGGGAAATGCCATTAAAGGTATCTATAGAGATTTAGCAGTTAGATTGACCACTGCACCTTCTAGTATCAATCATAGAAATAGGAAGTGCTGTAATTTTTATCTGTAAAGAATCTAAGCCCCTGTCTTTGGGGGAACTAGTGGATTGCTGAATCAGCTAATGCTTTCAACAAATCGCCCAAGAATGTGAAGCCCAGCTTTCAGATGAAGACTCTATACTTGGAAACAAATCATGCTTTAGAATTTTAATTAGTAACCTAAAACAAAAAGTTCTCTGATTTCAACAAAGAGTTTGCATTTAGATAATGAAAAGCAGAATTTTTTTAGTGCTTTTTATGTATTTTTTTTAGAATTTCCCTGGGAAAGAGGGACAGTGCTACTTCCATTTTTAACTCAGGGAAAGTATAGAGTTAAATTGCTCTGGGGCTACACAGAATGACACTTTATTGAAATGGTTTTAGATTGTTCTGTCTGTTGAGCTGTGCCATCCAAATCTTTTATAAACATTAGATGAATACTCTTTTGTTATTGTCAGATCCAGTTTTCCTAAAGTCAGATTTTTGAAAATACGTTTTTAAAAATTCATCCAAGGTTTTAGAGAGATGAGTACTGTCATATCACATGCTAATGTATGGTTTATCAGCGGAGAGACAGTCCCAAGTGCATTTTTTTTCAATAGTGAGCTATTAGTTAATTAACATTTATTTATAGTCAGTGTGCAAGTGATTGGAATTTGGGAAACTCTGGATAAAATAGACACCTATGGGGATGAAAAAGTGTGTGTTTTTTAAGCCGAGCCTTTCCTGAAACTGGAATTTTTGTCTCTGAGAGTGAGTTCTACTGAAAACCATAATGGAGGATATTGTCTTCATCGTATAAATTTTGGTTATTAAAAATTGCTGGAAATGATATTTGGTTAGTTTATTCATGATAATGAGATCCTCCCAATGTGATATATCGTGGAGATATTTTCACTTCCAGTCATCTCCGAGTGCATTTTTAGCATGGTTTTTGAAGCATAGTGTTTCTTTGAGCACGGAAAATCAAGAAAAATTCAAGTGTCTCATTTATACAACTTTAAATTGTGGTATGCTTTAAAATTCAAAATATTCAGCTCTTCAGTGATTTTTACGTTTAAAAATACAAGTTCTTAAATGTAGTGATGGGGGCTTCTGGTTAGACATTAGCAGTGCGTTGTACTAACGTCAGCAAAAAATGACCTGAAAGAAAGTATTGATTCCATGTCTGATTTTATATTTAAGCAGCCAATGGCAAATGTCCTCAAAATGGAATCAGATGTTTGTAACTTAATACTTAAGAAAAATGATGAGTGCATGTTTTTTTACTTTTAAGTAATCTTGGTGCTGCCTGGCTTAAGACAGAAACTGATGTAAAAATAAATGACTGCCTGCATAATTTATGTAATGTCCTGCTCCTGATCCTGTTTGTATTGATTTTTCTAAAAGGCTTTTGTGGCCACAGGAACCAATCTGTCTCTCCAGTTTTTTCCGGCCAGCTGGCAGGGAGAACAGCGACAAACACCTAGCCGAGAGTATGTCGACTTCGAAAGAGAAGCAGGCAAGGTAGGAAACATTTCTTTGCAATTTGAAATACTGTGGATTGTTTTACTATTAGAGATTACCTGATGATTGATATTTTAAGAAAGAGATCACAGGTCTGATTATAGACGTGTGATCAGATTTGCTTTCATTCCATATTAAAAAGATATAATACAATTTTTAAAAATCAAATGTTTTATATAATTTCATTGCTAATATCATGCTTATGTCGTTTGCCACAGAAAGTTCTCACCCTTAAAAAGAGTAGTGTGCTTTCTTATATGTAACATTTGAAACCTAATTCCTTCAAAAGTGTGGACAAGAAATTTTTTGTTTTACTAAAATGTGTGTGACTATAGTGTTGTTTTTTTTTTTAATGAAATTTAGAGAAAAATGGGAAAAGACTTAGGCTTAAAATTTAATAGTATTAATTTTGAGAAAATATGAAAACATTAACCTGGAAATACTTTTTTGTTTTGAGGAAAAGCTTCTGGGAAACAAGTATCTTAAAATTTTTATGTAGGAAGTTGTAGATCAAAGATGTGAAAAATGTAGGTAGAGATGTTTAAGTTGAGAGCCCTATTAAAATCTCAGTTAAATGAATTATGTGGTTTTGATGAAATGTTAATGAATAGTGTCTTGGATTGGTTCATCTTTTAATGTAGAAATTGACTTCTTGAAATAAAATATTTAAAGAAAAAAAGTTTTTTACCTCATTTTGTACTCAGTCTTTCTCCTGTTTCCTTTGCAGCATGTTTCTATACTTGTTTTTATTCACTTGCTAAAATTCTTTTCTAAGTGTCATTCTGAATAGTATAACCTATCACTTTATTTGCGAAACATGAGGAACATCTAAATATTCCTTTGAGGATCTTAAAAGATTTTTGTATTGGGCTGTATTATAAAAAGGATTTTCATATCTTGTATATATACAATGAAGAGTTGTGGTTTTTTTTCCTTTAATTTTGTGAAAGTTTGATCTTTTGTGAGTTACAAACCAACTAATCTTTTGACAGGGAGAGGGAAAATAGCTTACAGAATTTTAAAATGAGTAATAAGTTTGGAGTTTGCTTTTTTATGTATTAGACTTGTTTGCTTGGAAGATTAAAAGCACATGTTCCAGGTTTTACTACTTGGTAATTAATATATAAAGGAGAAGTTGGAAAGTAATGACAGTGTATGATTATTGCTTTTTTGTCTGTTTGTTGTGTGAATGTGTGACTGTTGTTTTCCTTGTTCCAAACATTTCCTTGAAGTTTAACTTGTTAGCTCAGATACTAAAAACATAAATCAAAAAATTTCTTTCCTCTCAACTTTTATGCTAAACTCTTTTGGGATTTCATGACTGACATCTCAATGTTACTAAAATCTTCTAGTATTTAATAACTAGTAAATGGGTGTTAATTCTACTAGAATATGTTTGCTTGAATTAATGATATCTGTTTAGTAGATTGAAGACCATGTTTTCCTTGGACTTAAGCTGTTGAGATGTTTTTAGTTATATGATCAACAAGAACAAAAACCTTAGATAGCTTGTTCTAGAATTTAGAGAATGTGTTTTCAAATATATCAAGAAAAATGATAGAACTGATGCAAGAAATCCGGAAACTTATATTTTATTAATATTTGTTTTATGATTTTCTTCTGTAAAGTGCCAGAGTAAATCTTTTCAGTTTTGCAGGCATACGATCTCTGTTGCAGCTTCTCAGGTTCGCTGTTTCGGTGTGAAAGGAGCCATAGACAATGTGTAAACAAATGAATGTGGCTGTGTTCCAAGGATGGTAATACTGGCAGAAATCTGTATCTTTCCCTCATTTAAATTGGTAAATGTTTGTGTATAGATGATATATTTCTCAAATGTAATTTTACCAATACTTTCTACACCAGTAGAATCTAGGAAAAAGAAAGCATTTTAATGAAAAAAAAAAACAACAACATTAAGGGGGAAAAAACAAAACCCTGCTAGTATTTCACTGTTTACCACTGGGATAAGTATAGCAATGAATTTAGAGGAAAGATACTAACCCATGTTTTCTAATCCATAGAGCTCAGGCTATGGGGTCTCTTATTTCTCTTCTGATAACCATTAATGTTTGTTTCTGTCCCTATAGGACTAGAAGCAAAGCTAATTGAAGCAGTTTCCCTAACTGTTAATTATTTGCCTCTGCTCCTTATACTAAATCCAAAATCAGTGTTTCTTCTTCCACATACTTTCAACCTAGTTAGGTCCTAAAGCAGCTTAGTTCTCTTCCCTTTCAAACCCAACTTTGAGAAATTGAGCCTTTAGAGTTACATATAAATTGAGGTTAAGTCCTGGCTTCATATACTACTTCATTTATTCTGTAACTTTGGACAAGTTATGTAGTCTTTATGGTCCTCAATAAAAGGAGGTTAATGCATGTGTCCCAGGGTGGCCCTAGTGATTAAATAAAATAGTGTATATAAAGTGCTTAGCTCAGTAACTGACAGAGTTATTCAAAAATTCATTCATTCAGAAGGTCTTTGTTTAACACCTATTATGTAATGTAGTGAGCACTGTTCTAGGCGCTTGATATATGAATAAACAAAACAAAGATCCTGCCCTACTGGTTGTTGTATGGAAGGAATGGAAGAACAGGCAGTATGCATAATATATAAGTTATATAGTATGTTACAAAGTGATAAATGCTCTGGGGAGATAAAAGGAAAGTTAGAATAAAATAAGGTTCATCAACAAACGGGAATGTCTGCAATTTTAAACAGGATAGACTGGGTAAAGAAGGTCATATTTGAGCAGAGACCTGAAGGAAGATAGGGAATGATGAGCAATGCAGATATTTGAGGGAAAGGTGATCCAAACAGGGGACACAGCCTTGTAAAGGCCCTGGAGTGGGAGCTTGCACAGTGTGTTTGTTAAACAATAAGTAGGCCAGTGCGGCTGGAGTACACTGATCAAAGAGGAGAGTAGTAGAAGAGATTAAGGAGATAGCAAGAAGCCAGTGTATATGACTGTGGGAGGCCATGGGAACAACAATGGACTTTTATTCTGAGTGGAATGGAGTTTTTGCTTTTTGAGCAGATGAATTATATGATCTGCCTTTAGTTTTGAACAGATCACTCTAGCTGCTGGGTTAACAGCAGTTTTAGCAAGCAAGAGTGAAGCAGGAGGACCTGTTGGGCTGTTGCAGTAATCTTGGTGAGAGACCAGGGTGGTAGCAATGGACACGGTGAGGAGTCATAGTCCAGGAATATTTGAGACAGAGCCAACAGGATTTGCTTATAGATTGGAAGAGAGGTGTGAGAGTCAAGGACGCCAACTGTTTTTGGTTAGAGCAACTGGGAGTATGGGATTGCAGTCATCTGAGATGAGAAAAGCTGTGGGTGGAGCAATTTTGAGCAGTTTAGGGCATGTGAGTTTGTGGTGGTAGTTTGTTGCAGCTTCTGTTTTCAACACTCACCCTTAACTTCTTAAATGATGGCACAGCTTTTTCTTAAGTGACCCTTTGTCTGCTTATCTCAAGATTTCAGTGTCTTTTTTTTAAAAAATCAGCTTTATTAAAGTATAGTTTACTTACCAAATAATGCACCCATTTTAAGTGTATAATTTGAGTTTTAACAAATGTACACACCCATGTATAAACACCACCCACAGTCCAGATAATATTTCATCCCTTTGTGCCCTTTCACAGGAATCTGAGAGTAGCTTAGCTGGTTGGTTCTGGCTCAGGGTCTCCCATGAGGTTGCAGTCCAGCTGTTGGGGCTCTTCAGTCTCTGAAGCCTTAATTGGAGCTAAAGGATCCCCTTGCAAACTCACATGACTTCTGGTTGGTGGCTTCAATTCCTAGTCATATATTCCTTTCCATAGAGAGAAAAAGAATGAGGTCATCCTGCTTTTTATGACTTATTCTCTGATCACTTTTTTCTTCTTGTTCATTAGAAGCGAGTCACTATGTCTAGCCCACACTCAGCAGGGAGGGGGGTGGTTTATTCACATATATGGGAGGAGGCTGGGATCATTGGGGCCATCTTAGAGGCTGGCTCCCAGTGTTCACTTAAATCTGATGAATTCAGGAAAAAAATTAGAATGCTAATAGGGAACAGAAGTTCCATATTCTCTTAGATTTGAAATATGGCTTTATAATCTAAGAAAATGGGCTTCACAAAAATCAGTCTTTTTATTCATTCTTTCTGCCTTTGTGTTTGTTGGAATATTTTCAAACCTTAAGTCTTCAGTAAGAAAGGTCTGTTAGTGGATAACTGACCATCAAGTCACAGCATACACTTTTATAGTCTGCCTTTCAATTATATTTAAAAATCTTGCACCCAGGTACCTAGTGAGCTATTGACAGATAAAGCTGACTCTTTATTAGGGTCTTTCTTAGAAAAGGTTTAAAATAATACAGTATAATGGAGAGAGCTCTAGATATGAGTCAGAAGACAATCATAATTGTTTTCCTTAGCTGTAAATGGGAATCAGAATGTCTTCCCTGTTCATAAACCTCATGAGGATTAAATGAAGTACCAGAATATGTGAAAATGCCTTCATAATTGTCAAGCCCTATCCAAAGCTAGACTATTTGATAGGTTTGTATAGTGAGATTGTAGATAATCAAGGATTTTCAGTGCTATAGGGGCCTTAGCAGTATAGTGTTAGGAGACTACATCTTTCCCCAGTGGTCCATCCTGGTATTTTATAAACCTAGACGGCCAAAATGTTCATAATTCTCCCTTAGTTTAAACTGCTTTCCTCTCATTTAGCTGTCAGAAGACCAGGAATGCAACAGATCAGAATTTAAATCATTCTTGTGTGAAATTTTTGTTGGATCAAGCAACACCCTGTTCCTTTGATCTTTCCTCTTGGAACTTATTTCCAATTAATTTTTATTTCAAACAAATGCAAATGGTTATGGTTGACCATAAGTTATTAGTCTTGAGTGGTCAGATTAATGGTTTTTGTATGCATTTTGTGTTTTTTAAAGCCTCCTTAGATTTTAAAATTAATGATTATGCTTACTGCATAATCTTAGTTTGTGAGTGTGAAGTTAAGAGGGTGTGAAAATCTTATAAACTGAAGAAATTAACTTTATAGTGCTATTGTTTGTTTTCCATTTTTTCTATGGAAATTGAATATACTATCTAGTTTTATCTAGATATACTAGACGTGTCCCAGAAAAAGAGATTAAACTTTCTATAGTTTTTGCATTGCTATTTATTACTTACAATTTTAATTGATAGATAACAATAGCAGACATTGGGAGTAGTTATTAAGTGGCAATAGAGCAGTTAACTTTTAAACTTTTTGATAAGTTATGTGTTTTACTTATTTTTCTTTTCTGAACATTCATACTTAAAAATCTTTTTATCACTCATTTTCATCAGCATAAAATAACAAAGCAAAGTTTAATACCCTTTGATTTAATGAATGAAGACAAAAACTCTAACTTCAAATGTCTTCAGAGTTGTGTAACTGCTGCTTCTGGAGCGGTTTGCTTACTTGCTTGCAGAATCTTTGTCCCAAAATAAATATTGTGTCTGTTTATATACCATCCACAATTTGGCAGAGTTTAGAGCACTCTCTTTAGCTTTGAGAAATTCCTGTTCAAGCTCAGAAGCAAGTTTCTTTTCCTCCTTAGACAGCCCAGTCACTCCAAATAAGAGAGATCTGTGGTAACGCTTTGGAATGTGGTTTTCACCAAGAGAAACTGAGGCAACTTTACAACTAGCTTGTCGGATATAGACTTTTAAGTGCTTCAATTCAACTAAAATATGAAGTATATTTTCTAGCACTTAGTGCTAGATTTAGTGCACTGAAATAAGTAATCTGGGCTTTTTTAAAAAGTTTTATTTCAACAATTTTTAAATCCAGGAAGAGTTGACTGACTTCATGAGTAAATAATAATATTTAAAAATTAGAATGTCATAGTACCTTCCAGTTAGAGTTACATTAATTTACATATATGATAAATGCCCCTCTGAAGTATTTGAAGATAATATACTCTTTTTTTCCCCTCTTCTCTCTTTTCTTCCAGTTTTACTGAGATAGAATTGATATACAGCCCTCATCTTTTCCCCTTTTCTTGAATTGCATTGTTTGCCTGGATTTACCTTTTAGTGTGAAGTGTAGTCTTGGCCATATCTCAGTTATATTTTCCAAGTTAGAAAAGTCCGAATAGTATGTCTGAGAGAAACATCCTTAATCTTCCCCCTTTTAATTTCTACTTCCGACCCCAATATTTTTGAATGATTAATTCAAACACTACAAGGATAAAGACGTTATCAACTAAAGAAATGAGTGGGCTGCTATGTCCCAGTTTTACTGCTTCCCATTGTAATTGATTTTTTTCAGTTGTCATTATTGAGATATGATTTATATACAGTAGAATTCACCTATTTAAGATATACAATTCAGTGACAAATGTGTGCAGTCAGTGGTGTGATTACCACCACAATAAAGATACAGACTATTTTCGTAACCTCAGAAGGTGCCCTCGTGTGCTTTGCAGCCAGTCCTCCCGCCCCTAGCCCAGGCACCCATTGTCTGCTTTCTGTTACATAGTCTCTTATCTTTTCTTGTTACTGAGCAGTGTTCCATTGTGTGAATCTGCTGCATTTTGTTTATCCATTTAGCAGTTGATGGCCATCTGAGTTATTTTGCCTTGGTTTGGCTACTATGCTGCTTTGAATGTTTATACCCGAGTCTCTTAAGTGGACATTAGTTCTCATTTCTCTTGGGTAGATAGATACATAGGACTAAAATTGCTGGCTAGTTAGTTTCATGAATATGAACTTTTTAAGAAACTGCCGTTGTTAATCGCTCAGTCGTGTCTGACTCTTTGCAACCCAGTGGACTGTGGCCCACCAGGCTTCTCTGTCCTTGGAATTCTCCAGGCAAGAATACTGGAGTGGGGTGCTATTCCCTTCTCCAGGGGATCTTCCTAACCCAGGGATTGAACCCAGGTCTCCTGCATTGCAGGTAGATTCTTTACTGTCTGAGCCACCAAACTTCTCCAAAGTGGCTTTGCAATTCTGCATTCCAGCTAGCCATCTATGAGAGTTTCAGCTACTTCATATCTTTACTAATACTTGGTACTGTCAGTCTTTTTTTATTTTAGCCCTTTTTGTGAGTTTGTAGTGGTATCTCATTTTGGTTTTAATTTGCATCTCCCTGTTGACTTGATGTTCAGTATGTTTTATGTGCTTGTTTGCCATTTGGCAGTGTCTGTACAGATCCTTTGCCTATTTTTTTATATCAAATTATTATTGAGATGTAGGAGTTTTTTATGTATTAAATACATTTGCTTTATCAGATATTTTTGCAATTGAAGTTTTATTATGAGTCACATTTAAAGTAAAGATAGCCTTGACTGCATATAAAACATTATATTAGGAAGTATAAATACAAATTCTTGTCAAAACTGCCTCTAATGTAATAATTTTGGCCTCCTTCAATTGAGCCTCTCAACTTAAAAAATCTCTTAATTTTTAAACACAAAAATTTTTTGACTAGGGTTGTATGGCATGTAGGATCTTAGTTCCCCGACCAGGGATTGAACCCAACACTTCTGCATTGAAAGCCCAGGGTCTTAACCACTGGACTGCCAGGGAAGTCCCTTGATGTGTTTTTGGGTGTTTGTTTTTTTGAGCTTGTTGTTTTGTTTTGTTTATTATGTTTAAACTGCACATCACATAAAATTTACTATTTTATCTGTTTGTAACTATACAGTTCAGTATCATTAAGTATATTAAAATTCATGCTGTTGTCATCTTCCTTATACTAAAACTCTGTACCCATTAACCACCAACTCTCCTTTCTCCTGTATCCCTAGCACCTGACAATTGCCTTTCTGCTTTCTGTCTTTGGTAATTTAATTCCTCTAGGTACCTCATGTAAGTGGAATCATCATCCATATCCTACCTCTTAGAGACCCATTGTTAACGTTTTGTTATATTGCCATTCTTATTTTTTCTGTGTATATTTAAATTGTAAAACAAAATTATTCTATTTGATATGGCATTAACTTTTTATCTTCAGATTTTCTGCACATCTTATTAATAATTGATCTTAGGAATAGAAAAATCAGCAATAAATAGATACCTTTGTATAAGACAGAAGCAACAGAATGATTATCAGTGTTAATTCTTGGAAAAAGAAAGTAAGAAATATGGATGTGGATGTATCTAGTGAGCACACGTGCAGTGTTCATTCACCTAGGAAACCTTTGCAGATCTAGAAAACAGTAGACAGTCAATACTGTACACATGGCAGTCATATGAAAAATCTCTCCTACAGAAAACTTTGAGCTTTCTAGTACAGGCATTTTAGGGGGCAGAAAATGTTTATTAATTATCTCTGAGTATATGGGACTCCCTTTGCTACTGTGTACTCTGATTTTCCCATTTAAGAATTAGAACAGTAATAGCAAACAGTTCTGTAGTACCTGGCTTTGTGCCAGGTACTGTTTTCATTGATACAAAGACAGATACTTTTATTATCTCCTTTTTTACTGGTAGGAAAGCATTTGTAAGTCTTAATGTGACTTAGTTTGAGCAGGCTCTGAGACTTTATTTCTCTGACATCACTTCCTTGATACTTAGTTTTCTACGGAAGAGTAGAAGCCACAGACCAGCTAACTGCCTCATGCTAGAGACAGTGATTTGGTGGGGAGTTTAATTATTGTTACCTTCTTTTATGAAGGTATACAATGTAAGTAGTTAGAAATTATTATCTACTCTGAGCTTTCCAGTTTAGGCTGGGCTTTCCCAAATTGATGTATATTTAGGAACAAAGAATTTAAAATACTGCTTAAAATGTGCCTTTGGCAGTGAAACTGTGCTTTTCAGACTTTCAATATGACTTTCCTGCGCCATACTGTATGTTCTAAGAAGAAAATGGCCAAGTCTGGGAATGATTGACAGGTTGTTTTTATGGGGGAAAACATTTTTTTCATGTATACAGTCAACATAAGCCCTTTTGTGTTTTAAAACTTTAGATATGAAGGCAGATTAATCTTCAGATTAAAACAGAAGTGTAGCCTAGGAATGTGACTTTCAGCTTTTCCATTAGGAGAATTTAGATGTTTTCAAGTAAACAAAATATTCTGCCCATATTAAATGACAATTTTTAATAATGTCTGCCTCTCTTGGAGAATATTGTTTTAAATAATGGGACTTCAGGAGAACCCTTCTAAATTTTTGGAGGGTATTACTTATTCCAGCTTTTCAGTCCTGACTTGCCTTTCCTTTGCTATCCAGAACAATGCTGCTGGGCTTTTTTTTTTTTTTTTTTTTCAATTGTAGTAAATTCATATAGAATTCACCATCTTACGCATCTGTTCAATTCGGTGGTTTTTAATATATACACAGAGTGCAGCCTTCATCACCACTATCAAATTCAGAACATTTTCAGAACTCTGAACTGTTTAAAATATGTTTTGACCTTCTGCAAACTAGTTTTCGTCTTGATTACCACCACGAGTACCATATGATTTATATCCTCAGTAATTCACTTAATCCTGCACCAGAGTGAATGAAGTCTTTTATTTGATATTGGAATGCATTTGGTGATAGCTTGATTTCACAGCTGAGGAAACTGGGGCCCAGAGAGGCTAACTAAATCTTCAGTAGTCATGTAATCTGTCTCCTAGGAAGAGCCAGCATCCAGACCCAGGTCTTTTACCCAAGAGTCTGTGTTGTTTGCAGTTTACCACATTGCTGCTAATAATCATTAGGTAAGTTGCTAGAAACTTCACATATCACCTTCAAAAGTTACTTTAGCCCACCAAGTTATTCTTCCCATTAGAGTCAGTATTTTAACATGGTCATTTTTGACCTCATTTTGATGACTTCAGAACAACCTTTAACTTCCATCTTTTTCCTTTCAATGTTTAACTTTTCTTGAATTGTTTTTCTAACTTAAGGCTGCTTTATATTCTCTGATTTTAGGCTCGCCATGACCTGCCTCCTGTTTATATCCTTCCATAACTCTTTTCTGGAGAAAGTGACAGTGAAGTCGCTCAGTCGTGTCCAACTCTTTGCAACCCTGTGGACTGTAGCCTACCAGGCTCTTCCGTCCATGGGATTTTCCAGGCAAGAATACTGGAGTGGGTTGCCATTTCCTTCTCCAGGAGATCTTCCCGACCCAGGGATTGAATCCTGGTCTCCCTCTTTGTAGGCAGACGCTTTACCATCTGAGCCAAGGGAATGGCAATCCACTCCAGTATTCTTGCCTGGAGAATCCTGTGGACAGAGAAACTTGGCGGGCTAGAGTCCATGGGGTCGCAAAGAGTCAGACACGACTGAGAAACTAACACACGCATATAACTCTTTTCATCTTATAAAACAAACTCTATACCCATTAAATAGTAATTCTCTATTCCTTGACTCCTACTTCCCCTTGTTCCTGGTAGCCACTCTTCCTTCTCTGTGATTTTGACTAAATAGCTCTTATAAGTGATTGTACGTACATTATTTGTCTTTTAGAAGTTCTCAATATTGATTTGGATGTTAATTCCTTAATAAGTATGTGATTTGTAAATATTTTCTCCCATTCTGTGGGTTGCCTTTTTACCCTATTGATATCTTTTGATGTACAAATTTTAAAAATTTTAATGAAGTCCAGCTTATCCTATTTTTATTGTTGTTATCTGTGTCCTTGGTGTCATCCCCAAGAAATCATTGTTAGACCCAGTGTCATGAAGCTTTTATCCTTGCTTCTAAAAGTTTTTTAGTTTTAGGTCTTAATATTTAGGCTTGGTCTGTTTTGAAGTAATTTTTGTATGTAGTATTAGGTGAGGGTCCAGTTTCATTCATTTGCTTCTGGATATCTGTTTTCCTAGCACCATTTATTAAAAGGACTCTTCTTTCCCCATTGAATGGTCTCTGCACCCTTGTCAAAAATCATTTGACCACACATGTGAGGGTTTATTTCTGGGCATTCTACTCTAGTCCATTAGTCTGTATGTCTTTGTGCCAATACTATACCATTTTGATTAATGAAGCTTTGTTGTAAGTTTTGAAATCAGAAAGTATGAGTCCTCAAGTTATCTTCTTTCAAGATTGTTTGGCTTTTCAGGTCCCTGTAACTTTTTTTTTTCCTTTCTTTTTATGTATTTTTATCCATTTTCCATATGACTTTTAGGATGGAATTTTCTGTTTGGTTAAATATCCATTTATTGAGTGTGCACCTGCGTGTGTGCATGCACACGTTTGCTTGCTTAATCTTTTAAGTTCCAGGCACATTCTATATTAATCCGTGTTATGATTTCTATAAGATATACTGTTTTCTGTTTGAACTGTACAAAGTAGATTGATAAATTACATTAATCACTATAGAAGGATCTATTTTTTTTAACACTTGCATGCAACCCAAGTATGATTCAGAGGCAAGTGAGATTGAATGACTGTCTGTAATGATTATCCAGTAGGCAGGCAGCTGACTGTGCATTTCTAAATGGAGAGGAACATGTGACTGAAGGAGGATGAGTCAGAACCAAGTATCTTCTAAAGGAATCTGTTAAATAGACTACATAAATGATTACAACTAACAAGCAAGGGATACACACTTCTTTGTGAAGTATCTTGTTTTCCTGGGTGCCTGTGGCCATCCCAGTATTAATGGTTATCTGCTGATGCTATTGGTGTGGTCAGCTATTCATTGTCTCAAAAAAAAAAAAGTTGTTTCTTTCCCTTGGAAAGAGAACACTATGTAAAATTTTAGTGGAAGTATTTTGTTTAAGTTTCTGTGGTGCTTTATATATTTCATAAGCTTATGGACATTGGCTTAATTTTTGTTGTCACCTGTGAAAGAGGTGTGATTATTGATTTTTTTTTCCAGTTTATTTCTTTCTCTTTTTATTTTTTTTTTAAATTTTATTTTATTTTTAAACCTCAAACACTGTATTAGTTTTGCCAAACATCAAAATGAATCCGCCACAGGTATACATGTGCTCCCCATCCTGAACCCTCCTCCCTCCTCTGTCCCCACACCATCCCTCTGGGTCATCCCAGTGCACCAGCCCCAAGCATCCAGTATCGTGCATCAAACCTGGACTGGCAACTCGTTTCATACATGATATTACACATGTTTCAATCCCATTCTCCCAAATCTTCCCACCCTCTCCCTCTCCAACAGAGTCCATAAGACTGTTCTATACATCAGTGTCTCTTTTGCTGTCTCGTACACAGGGTTATTGTTACCATCTTTCTAAATTCCATATGTATGCGTTAGTATACTGTATTATTGATTTTATATGTGAGAAATTGGGAGACTTATTCATAATCTTAAATTATTTATCTCAAATACACTGTTAAAACTAAAATTTAAATCCAGGTTTTATCTGATTCTAAAAGCACATTTAATTTTTACTCTTCCCGTGCTGACTTGAAGTTAAGCATAGTGATAATATTCCTTTTCTTTAAAAAATAATTACAGTTGATTCTCCTAATTTATGGTAGTTGTCTTCTATAAAGTCCCTGCAAACACATGATCTGTTTATAAGAGGAAAATTCACACTTAGTGCTAAAAAAAAATGCCTTCCCCCAATTATTAGCCTGTTCACTCCCTCTGCCAATGTATTAGAACCTGGTGTCTCTCCTCATACGCATTATTAGAATTATTTAAAAAATTTTTTCTTTCATTTAAAAATAGTTATATTGTTTTATTTTAATATTTTTAGCCATTTTATTTGTTTCAAACTGTTTTTTTTTCCCACATGGTAGTCAGTTTTCCAGTCTCCACTAGTTAAGTAAAGTACCAATTTACCATTGATTTGCAGTGTTGCCTTTTTCATTTATTAAATCCTCGTATACTTGGATTTGTTTTTAATTTTTGTTTTGCTTATTCCATTAAGTTGTTTCTGGCTGTCACGGCACTACTGCATGTATATTGATTGCATTGTTACATGTCTTAATATCTAAAGGGCAGAAAATACTTCCTTATATTTTCTTGGATAGTCTAATTCTTTTGTGTGCATTATAGACTTATCCCTCAAATTCCAGAAAACATTATTTTGAGATTATACTGGAATTTGGTTAAAATAAGGATTACTTTGAGGTAAATTGGCATTGGTACTCTTACATTAAAGAACATGACATCTTGTTTTTCAAGTCCTTTTCTGTGTTTTAAAAATTAGGTATTGGGAGAATGGCATTAAAACATGTATAATATCATATAAGGAACGAATTGCCAGTCCAGGTTGGATGCAGGATACAGGAAGCTTGGGGCTGGTGGGTGCTCTGGGATGACCCAGAGGGATGGTATGGGGAGGGAGGTGGGAGAGGGGTTCAGGATGGGGAACACATGTACACCCGTGGCATTTGCATGTTGATGTATGGCAAAACCAATACAATATTGTAAAGTAAAAAATAATAATAATAAATTTTTTTTTTTAATTAGGTATTTTCTTCTTACAGAACTTACCTGTTTCTTATTGTATTTATTGTTAGTGGATACTTTTAATGCTATTTTAAAATAAGGACTTTTAAAATTTTCTAAATAGTTACTATTGTGACATAGGAAAGTTATTGGATTTTGTATATTTTTTATAACTAGTCATTTTATTGAGCACATTAATTCACTTGGTTTTTTTTGTTAAATATTATAGATTTTTCAGGTAGATAATCTTAAGATATTATGTCCTGGTTGTATTTCTAGTCCACTTTGTTAGAACTGTGGTCTTTAAAAGGAGATTGCAAAGCTCCTGGATCCACCTCCTGACAATTTTATCACTGTCAATGGAACATTCCATTAATCTTAAGAGTTATTTAAGTCATACTTAAATGTAATAGCTGAATTCAGTCTTAATTCTTACAGTTCTTTTTGTATATATTCAACTCTTCCTTTGGAGAAGGAAATGGCAACCCATTCCAGTGTTCTTGCCTGGAGAATCTAGGGGTTGCACAGAGTTGGACATGACTGAAGTGATGTAGCAGTAGCAGCAGCTTTTCCTTATTACACACTTTAAGATAACTGGTGTTGGAATTTTTGAGGGAGGTGGTAGGATATAAATTTTTAAAAATTCATCATGTATTTCCCTCTAACCTTATGATAACTACCCTTTACAAAATGACAGGTAATAAACATCTGTTGAATAGGTGAGTCTTTTCAAATTGAAATTATAAGGAAGCTATAAGAAAAGCATTTCTTAATTCCAGCTATCTTTCTATTCTTCTGGTAATCATCATTCAGTTATTTACTGAGAGCCTAAGGAGTACTGATCATTTCTTCCACTATTTTCCCTAACATCTGATTTTATAGACCAAAGTCACCAGTGTTTGAGCTCTGACAGTTTACTACAAGGAAGTGAAATATTCTTTCCAATTGAAATGGATTTTTTGAGGGTGAAGTTTCTGCTTCTTGCTTTAGCAATAGCTTTGATACTTGATTTCCATGTATATTGATGTTACGTTACAGCTCAGTACTGGTGTGCATGGAAATCTTTGCATATTTACAATTATTCTGTTTTAATTATCTTGAAATTACGTTCTTTAGAAATACTCAACAGAGGGAACTCACTCTGCTTTGTACTCTCTGTTTCTGTTGCCTCTCTGGCTACCTAGGAGCTATTGTAGAAGAAAGGACAATTGAAGTTGCCACTGCTTATTCCAAATTTAGATAGCCACAGAAAAGAGACTCCAGACTCTCAGATAGAACAGTTTTATACAGGTTGATAAATGGAAAGGTACCTTAAGTTCTCTCATATCCTTACTCAGACTCTTGCATTTCAAACCCAGGGTAACTAATGTTTAGCTACTCAAGTAGTTTGGTCCCTTTACTAAAGGAAATGAGATTTATCATCTCGTAAGCTGTGTACTGCAGAGACATTTGTGTCTGTGGGGGAAGGGGAAGTTGCATTTTTACTATCATAGTTGTATCCTTTTCCCCTTATACATCCTTTCAAGAATTTGGTGAAAGCATTAGACTTCTTTAGAAAAATACACATGGACACAAACGTATATTTTTATACAGAATTTTGAGATGTTTCTGGTCTTCTTGAAACTTATCCGTAAATCCAAACTCATGTAGGTTGTCTGGACTCCAGACTAAACTCCTGCTTTAAATAAGAGCATTGCTAAAAGTTATGAGTGACATAAGATCCTGTAACATGATACTTTGAAGTTTTATGTGGCCAACAAAGGAGAGATTTTTACGGGGAGGCCTGTAACTTAACCTTTAGCCACTAGGCTCTTTGCATGCTTTCCTCTTTGTTCACAGCCTGCTCTGCTGGATTCTTCTCTTCTACATAGCATCTAAAAAGTTGAATTGCCTCAGGTCTCTTCATGGGTCACTTCTCTCCTACTTACGGTTGCTTGAGTAATCTCTTCCATACCCCTGAATTGAAACACTACAGTGTTGTTGAAGGCTGTTTGTATGTTAGTTGCTCAGTCATGTCTGACTCTTGTGATCCCATGGACTATAGCCCACCAGGCTCCTCTGTCCATGGAATTCTCTAAGCAAGAATACTGGAGTGGGTTGCCACTTCCTCCTCCAGGGGATCTTCCAGACCCAGGGATTGAACCTGGGTCTCCTGCATTGCAGGTGGATTCTTTACCATCTGAGCCACTAGGGAAGCCCTGTTGATAGCTGCCAGATTTGTATCTTCAACCGGTATCTCTTCCCAGAGTGCCAAAATCCCACATGCAACTGCCTGCCCAGAAATCACTGTTCACATATCTTAGATGTCGCCTATGTAGCAGATAATAAAACTTAACCATGACTATGTTACTCTATTGAGATATAATTCATAGGGCATAAAATTTACCTTTCACTAAATTAAAGAAAAATTCAGGGATTTTTAGCATATTCACAGAACTGTGCATCTATCACCACTCTCATTCCAAAACATCTTCATCACCCTAAAAAGAAATCATGTACTTATTAACGGTCACTCCTCATTTCCACCGCCCCCCCTGCCCCTGGGAACCACTGATATCTTTCCTGTCTCTGTATTTGCATACTCTGGATATTTCATGTAAATGGAATCATGTAGTTTGTGGCCTTTTTCTGGTTTCTTTCACTTAGCATAGTATTTTCAAGGTTCATCCATGTTGTAGCATGTATCACTACTTTATTCCTTTTTAACGGCTGAGTGGTATTCTGTTAATGGATAATGCCATGGTTGGTTCGTGCATATTTTTGTTGAAGCTTTACTGCTACAGTGATGTGGAATTTAAAGCTATAGAATGTGAAAATTAAGTGATACCATGTGTAATTTGAATTGAAATAGCATTACAAATACTGGTACTTAGAACTTAAGCTGATTTTTTAAAATGTCCAATACTTGTGTGCTCATGCTCGGTCCTGTCTGACTCTGTGACACCAACTGTAGCCCCCAAGCACCCTCTGTCCGTGGAATTTTCCAGGCAAGAGTAGTGGAGTGGGTTGCCATTTCCTATAATTGTAATACTTTTACCTTATTTCCAAAAGAATGCAAAGCGTGAGGCTGCGGTCACTTTTAACTTTCTGTGAAGTCTTAAGCATATCCTCCTGATATTTTACTTTTGGAAAGATAAGCAAGCTATTGTTATTTTTGTGTGTGATTAGCTGAATATTTACCCGTTTTAAAGGCTTTACAGAATCCATTTTATATAAAACATTCAATTATTCTAGGACAGTGGTTTAAACCCAAGGTCATATTCTAATACATTTTCTTTTCACAGTTTGAAGTGAACCATCATTACTTTCAGTAAAAAAATGTCTGAATGTTTAAATGACATTATTAAATTACATTACAAGATGCCAAACTGTTGACAGTTTTATTTTCTTCGTACTTTGAGGTTTGTTATTCATGAATGTATGAAGTGCCAAACATTTACTTTGAAGGTCTACACATAAAACTGTATTTAAATGTGAACATCTAAATAAATCACAGGATCATCTAAATATTATTTTAAATTACAATTCCAGGCACTAGCCTTGATTATGAACTGTAGCCATTTTCTGAACTCATTTAGGAATCTTCCAAGGCAGATCAGTGGTTTTCTTAGTCATGAGAGAACTTTTATAAAAGAGTAATAAATCCGCTTTTTAAAAAAATTTGGTCATTTCATAAGGAAAATATTTATTGATGATGGAAGTTAATTTAAATAAGTTAGGTTATGGAATCTTTGAATTTAAAAGATGTAAGTCATTGATAAAGAATATATAATCTGATCATAAAATTGACCTTTCTCTCCTGTTAAATGGGAATCATCTTTATGTTTAGTGTGAGAATTTAAAATAAGGAGGTAGATTGACAGTTGAAATGCAGTGCTGTGTAGCACCCTCTTCTCTGTTGGAAAGAGTGAGGGGAATCTCGATTAGTAAATGTGGTAAGTCGAGTTATACTGACAGGCAATTCAGAGAGTTAGTGCAGATTTAGTGAGGTATCACGCATGAGGTTGTCACAGTCACTTGTTCAATTAGGTGCACACCACTGGAGTTTTAAATTCACAATGTGGAAGGGAATTCACAATGTGCACTTATCAGAACAGAAGGAAATGTGTGGTTAAACGGTTTCAGCTATAACTGTAGACTGTTTCCCTTGGTCCACATGGGAGGAGAAATGGAACCTAATGTTTTGTACTTTTTTTCCAATATCAGTAGAAATTGACTCAGCATGGCTTATGGGGGCCCTTAACAGGAAAAATAGTTGTGTTTAGTAGTGGAGGGAAATGACATAAATATGTACTAAGAAGGCATAAGTCCTCTGGGTTTTATTTAACAGGTGCTTCAGTAGTCATTTTTCTTGCATATTTATAGGTACTGACAGTCCTACTAAACCTCTCTAAAAACAAAAGTGCCTCAAGATTTTTTTGTTGAAGAAACTGCTGAATTGATTAAAGAAAAAGGTGTTTTCAGCTTTTTCCTCCTTTATTTTTTCTTACTGTATCACAGTAAAATACTCACCTCAAGATAATAGCATCATCCATCTTTCATCAAAACGATCCATCCTTTGTTGGTGGATCCTTAATTGCTTGAGAACAATTATATTTCCAGGCAATATGAAAATTGATTTGGTGATCCAAAATGAAAGTGACAAATTTGGAAATCATGCCTAAAGTGACTTTTGCTCAAGGGTTATTTACTTGAAACATATTATGTGTTATATGCAAAAGTAAGTGTTGTGCCAGTTAAGGTTCTTTGGCTAAAAGCAACAGAAATCAACTCTGGCTAACTTAAGTTTAAAAAAAAGAAGGAAAAAGAAGCAGCATTACTTAACAGAAGTCTATGAGGTAGGTCATAAGATGGAAAGGAAAGGAGAAGAGCCTGTCCCTGGGTGGCTTCAGGTATCCAGATAGAAACAGTGCATTCTCTTCAGGAGTTAGTGAATTCCAGTTGTTGTACATCTACATGTCTTTCTAGTCAAGATTCAAAAATTAAGGCAAAATACCTGAATGTCCCAGTTTCAGCTGCAAGAGAAATGATATCTACTTCAAGCATCATCTTACTACAAACAGTTTTTACAAAATCTGTGAAACTTCCTTTTAAAAATAATCTAGAAAAATTGTGACTAGAAATAAACTCCTGGTAAGCCAGATTAACTTAATGTATAGAACATAGAGGCTGTGCTTTGTATACGTTCCTGCAATTCTTAATTTTATCATTGTATTTAATTTCCGCCCCCCCCCAAAGAAAACCAGTTTTCATAAGTAAGTTTATCCTTTGTTTCTTATGTGTCTGATGGCTCAGCATGGATTTTCATTCTTCTTTTCTGTGTCTTAGGTATATTTGAAGGCTCCCATGATTCTCAATGGAGTCTGTGTTATCTGGAAAGGCTGGATTGATCTCCAGAGACTGGATGGTATGGGCTGCCTGGAGTTTGATGAGGAGCGAGCCCAGGTAGGGTGACTTCAGGCTTTACTGACTGTGGTCCCTTTATTTATCCCTAATCTTGCCTTTGTCTGGAGATCTATGTTACCCAGTCCTTAAGAGTAAGTATACAGTGCTGCCCTGGGAGCGTCAGTGGTCGCAGCCTTGCAGCTGGTGGGGAAGGTGTCCCAGTGGTGGCAGTGGTGTGTCCCTGGCCCTCTGGACTGCAGCTTCTTTACTGCCAAGTTATCTGTTCATCCATCCGTGGCAGTCCACAATGGCCACTTTCAGCCGCCAGGAATTTTTCCAGCAGCTCCTGCAGGACTGTCTCCTGCCTACTGCCCAGCAGGGCCTTGACCAGATCTGGCTGCTCCTTGCCATCTGTCTCGCCTGCCGCCTCCTCTGGAGGCTTGGATTGCCATCCTACCTGAAGCACGCAAGTACTGTGGCGGGTGGGTTCTTCAGCCTCTACAACTTCTTCGAGTTGCACATGGTCTGGGTCATGCTGCTCAGCCTTCTGTGCTACCTTGTGCTGTTCCTCTGCCGACGTTCCTCCCATCGCGGCATCTTCGTCTCCGTCACCATCCTCACCTACCTGCTCATGGGTGAGATGTACATGGTGGACACTGTGGCATGGCACAGGATGCGAGGGGCCCAGATGATTGTGGCCATGAAGGCAGTGTCTCTGGGCTTTGACTTGGATCGGGGTGAGGTGAGCATGGTGCCCTCACCCATGGAGTTCATGGGCTACCTCTGCTTTGTGGGCACTGTCATCTTTGGGCCCTGGATATCCTTCCAGAGGTACTTAGAGGCCGTCCAAGGCCGCCCACTGAGCTGCCGGTGGCTGCAGAAGGTGGCCCAGAGCCTGTTGCTGGCCCTTCTGTGCCTGGTGCTGTCCACCTGTGTGGGCCCCTATCTCTTCCCCTACTTCATCCCCCTCGATGGTGACCACCTCCTTCGCAAGTGTCTGCGAGCCTATGAGAGTGCTGTCTCCTTCCGCTTCAGCAACTATTTTGTGGGCTTTCTATCTGAGGCCACAGCCACGTTGGCAGGGACCGGCTTCACCAAGGAGAAGGATCACCTGGAATGGGACCTGATGGTCTCTAAGCCACTGAACGTGGAGCTGCCCCGGTCCATGGTGGAAGTTGTCACAAGCTGGAACCTGCCCATGTCTTGCTGGCTAAATAACTATGTTTTCAAGAATGCTCTCCACTTGGGGACCTTCTCAGCCGTGCTGGTCACCTATACAGCCAGCGCCCTCCTGCACGGCTTTAGCTTCCATCTGGCTGCAGTGCTGCTGTCCCTGGCGTTTATCACTTACGTGGAGCACATCCTCCGAAAGCGCCTGGCTCGGATCCTCAGTGCCTGCATCTTGTCGAGAAGGTGTCCACCAGACTGTTCACACCAGTATCGTTTGGGCTTGGGGGTGCGAGCCTTAAATCTGCTCTTTGGGGCCCTGGCCATCTTCCACCTGGCCTACCTGGGTTCCCTGTTTGATGTTGATGTGGACGACACCACAGAGGAGCAGGGCTACGGCATGGCATACACCGTCCACAAATGGTCAGAGCTAAGCTGGGCCAGTCACTGGGTTACTTTTGGATGCTGGATCTTCTACTGTCTCATAGGCTGAGACACATCTGAGGCGGCTCCCTTAAGAACCCTCCTCGGTGGTGGGGATGAGGGAAAGCCTTCTCTCTAATTTTTGATCCTTCTCCATTCTTCACACTGCCCCCCATACCCCTAGACACACACACACATGCACATTCATACACACACACATCATCTCCATACCTTCCAATCCCCACTTCCACCACAGGATGGGAAGGGAGTGGTCCCTCCTGGGGCCTAGGGGTGGGGAGAGCCTGGGAAAGCAGAGAACAGGAGATCCAGGGCCTTCCTGCCTGCCTTGTCTCTTTGTATATACGGTTTGTTATTATCAAGTAAATTTGGAAGTTTTTTTTTTTTAAAGTATAGAAAGTCTTGTGTTCTCATAATATTGAGGAATTCTGAAGAGACTGAGACCCAGAATTTGGTCCCGGTTTGGGGAAAGTTTTCCTTCAGTGGTTTTAAATTGCATCGGATTGCCACTGTGTGCTTAGTGGGGCACTTCAAAGTGTAATAGATGGTTCTGTTTAATATTTGCTCTGGATCTTTGGCACATTTTGGGGGGAGGGAACCCAGTTTAAAATAAAATGTAAGAGCAGCAGTTTTGAAACAGCTGAATGAGGAGCTTGGCAAGTTCTCCTTCCAAAAAAGCAGTTATTAAACTTAACAAAATTGTAAACAAACAAGCAAAAACCCATTTAAGGTCTCTGGAAGTTAACCAAAGGACATATATTGAGAGGCATTTATTTGAACAAAGCTAGTGAATTTCAGTATAAACAGTGATGATGGTCTAGCATGTTAGGAGATGCTCCCATCTCCTCCCTCAGTTCTGGTTCCTCAAGTTCTACTCTGGGCATGCCATGAGGACTGGCAGCTCTGTTGTCCTGTCAGAGGGAGCTGACTTTATTTAGAGCAGCACTTGGAAAAACACAAGCCCAGGGCTGTTACTGAAAACAATAGCAGTCTTTGTGGCAGACAGTCTTGGAAAGCTAATGTTGCAGGGAACAAGAAAATGGCAGACTGGCCAGAAATTTATCAGGGAAATCTAGGGAAAGAGATAGCTAAAGTGAGCCCTACTGTTCATATTACACTTAGCTCTTAGGGTCCAAAAGGCTGTGTACCTGTACAAGGCTGCACCTATTCAGGAGAGGACAGAGAACCCTTGAAAGCTAGTGGCCCCTGACTGAATGCAGGGTAGACTGATAAACTCCCTATACTTTGAAAGTATCCCTCCAAGCCACACACAGACCCCATGGCAAAGGATTTGAAAGCCTTCTGGTTCAAGGTGTTGAAGCAAAACCTCTGACCAGTCATTGGCTGACCACTAAGTTATGCTGACCTGGGACAGCCCCCTAGAAAGCAAGGCTTAAAAAGAAGGGGGGAAAAAAAGCAGTGACATCAGAGTTTGGACACTGATGGGGAAACAGATTCCAGAAAATTAGGCAAGTCACTAACTGGACAAACAGAAAACAGGCAACATGAAGCTGTAGGCAGGGTCAGAATTTCTGTTTGCTACTAATTTAGAGTATTTAATCTAAAACACCCAGGTTTGTTTTGTTTTTTTTTCTAATAAATTTTTTTTTTATTTTATTTTATTTTTAAACTTTACATAATTGTATTAGTTTTGCCAAATATCAAAATGAATCCGCCACAGGTAACACCCAGTTTTTAACAGGAAATTATAAGACACAAAAATAAGCACAAAAGTGTGACTGTTATTCAGGGGAAAAGCAAGCAATAGAAACTTGGAGGGAGCTCGGTGGCAAATGATGGTTCCTAGTAACAAAAAAAGCAGTTTCTTTTTCAGTGTATTCAAAGAACTAAAGGAAAAATTCTTCCTTTTGCCAGTGACTCTTCAAAGAGTATTAATAAAGACATTTGGGACTTCCCTAGTCCAGTGGTTAAGACTCTCTGTTGCCAATGCAGGGGGTGTGGGTTCGATCCCTGGTTGGGAAACTTAGATCCCACGTGCTGTGCAGTGCAGCCAAAAGAGATTTTTTTTTTTTAAGGAATAAAGAGATCTAAATTTGTAAAAGGAATCAAATAGAAATTCTAGAATTTGAAAAGTACAATGACTGAAATGAAAAATTCACAGACTCAGGATTTGAGCTGGCAAAAGAATTAGTGAACTTGAACACAGGTTAACAGAGGTTATCCAGTCTCAAGAACAGAAAGCAGAAAGAAAAAAACAATCAGTATCAGAGACGGTAGGACACCAGCCCACAGAACAGCATACATGTTATGAAAATCCCAGATGGAGAGGAGAGAAAGAAAGGAGCAGAAAATGTGTTTTAAGAAATAGCTGAAAATTTATAAATTTGATTAAAAATATTCATCTCCATGTCCAAGAAGTTTAATGAACTTTAAGAAGGATAAGCAGAAAGAAATCCACACCTAGATACATCATAGCCAAACCTGCAAAAGGGAAGCCTCATTACATGCAAGTGAGTCGCAGTAAGATTAACGGCTGACTTTTGTAATTATGGGGGCCAGAACATGTCAGAGTATATGATTATTAGATGGTGTTAATTTTTCAGTTGTTTAATATTAATCCACTTAATGAAGTTAAAATGATGGCATAAATAAAAGGAGCTCTCTTTTTGTTAGTTCTGTTATCTCTTTCCATGTTGTTGTCCATATAAAGAAATGTAGGAATTGTCTCCTTAAGAGATCAAAAAAATTAAACCTTCCTAGTAAAAAAACTCAGATTCAGAGTTAAAATTCTTAGGAAAGAATCTCTGCTACTTTGATTTCCACAGGGATAAGGAATACTTAATTCTTTCAGGAAAGTAGTAAATGGCAATTTAGAAGGCTGTTTTTGTAAAAAGTGATTAAGAGCAGAGTGAATTTATATAAGGGGAAATTAAGTTGATGTCTAAAACTGAAATATAAAATGATAGGTAAAAATTTTTAAGTTTAACCCATAGTATTTTCCATACTTAGAATTTCCCAGGTTTTGTTGCCCTGGTCCACAGATTGGGTTTTATTGCTATAAAGTGTCATCTACTGCGATAGAAAACTAATAATAGGTCTTTCATAATATAAAAATTTTAAAGCAGGGGATGCCAACCATCAGCACTTCTCTGGAGCTTTCACCATCCCAAATCTTCTGGAAGATAATAAAAGTAAAAAGGCAATATAGTACAGAAGTTAAGAGTAGGAGCTTCATGGTCATAGAATTGTGATTCCTGGCCCTACCACTTACCAGCTGTTGTGAAGAACATGTTTGTGTTACCCCTAAGTTAGTACTTTGAAGCCTCAGCTTCCAATATGACTGTATTTGGAAATAGGGCCTTTATGGAGTATGTTCTTGTTGTTTAGTCACTAGATTGTATCTGACTCTTTTGCAACCCTATGGATTGTAGCCGTCCAGGCTCCTCTGTGGGATTTTCCAGCCAAGAATAGAGTGGGTTGCCATTTCCCTCTTAAGGATATTTTCCTGACCCCGGGATCAAACCTGCATCTCATGTATTGGCAGATGGATTCTATTACCACTGAGCCACCAGTGAAGCCTCCTTATGGGGTTGATTAAGGTTAAATGAGGTCCAATGAGTGGAGTCCTGATATGATAGGATTAGTGTCCTGATAAGAAACACAGAAGAGAGCTAGCTTGCTTATTCTCTCTGCCATGTGAGAACAAAATTCTCTAACAGTTGCTGAGGTACCTGGTAAGCTAAGAGATAAACAGAGGATAGTCACAACTGCATTTTAAAAAATTAAATTGTGTAAGTGTTTCCGCTGAAATATTTTCACAGGTATTGATTGTCTTTTTGCCTTTGTTCATAGTATCTTTGACAAACATTGGCAAGGATATGAAAAAACAGTTGGTGTGTTGTTTGATTACATAAAGTTGACAAAACATTTGGAAAACTGGCAATAAATACTAAAATGCACATATGTGTATGTGTGATCCAGTAATTCTTTTCTGAGGCTTGGTATGCAGTAGAAATGAATGTGTGTGTGTGTGTGTGTGTGTGTGTGTGTGTATTCATCAAGATATACATACTAGGACATTTGTAACAGCATTATTGGTTAATAGCCAGGAACTATATAAACTGCCCAAATGCCCACTAAACAGTCAAATCGGTAAATTGCATGTTCACACAGAGAAATACAATGAAAATGAAAAACTACAATTAGCCCACCAATGAGTGACTTTCACAAATATATTAAGGGTATTAAAAAAAAACCACATGCTATATGAATACGTTTATATATCAAAGTACAAAAATAGGTAAAACTAATACTACATGGTGTTAAAAAGAACAGTAGTGATTTATCCTTTGGTGAGGAGGCTAGTTCCTGGAATGGAGGAGAAGACTTCCAAGATGCTGGTAATGCTCTGTTTCTTCATGTGGGTTTTAGTTACAGAGCAGGTTCAGTTTCTGAAAATTCATCAAGCTATCTTTTAGGACAGTGCTGTCCAGTAGAATTCAAATGTGAGCCACATTATGTAATTTAAATTTTTCTAAAAGTCACATTTTAAAAAGCTTTTTTAAATTAGTAACTTTTGCATTTTATTTATCCCAATATATCCAAAATATTATCATTTGAACATAAAGTGGATATAAACATCTATTGAGACATTTTACCTTTTTTCGGAAGTAACTATTTGAAACCCAGTGTGTTTTCCACTTACTCAAATTAGCAACATTTCAGGTATGCAATACTCACATGGCTAGAGGCTGTGCTACTGGACAACACAGCCTTAAGATATGTACTCTTTTGTGTTTGTAATACACTTCAATACAGTGTTTTGAAAGTTTCCCACAATGAAGATATTTCTGAGTACAGTTGTATAAACTCACAATTGAATCATGTTTGCTGATTGTATTTTCACTTCATTTTCTGTAATGTGTAAGGGGTAAATTTCAGTGTTTTCCTATGTTTGATTTTCAATAATTGCAATTCTTTGAAAGCTGGAAAAACTGAAAAATTTGGCACTTCACCATTGAGTACTTTGATCAGAGATTTCCAGCTAATTTTGAACAAAATATAGCTAAAAGGACTCATTCACAGGAAACAAACAAAAAAACTCAATGCCATTTTAGGAACTAGGTTGATTTCAGAGAAGTTCTTCAAAGGCTCAAATTTTTAAAATCCAAAGTGCTTGTGTAATGTCATGTGAATTTTTTTTGTGTTCAGCATCAGCTTTGTCACAGATTTTATAGTTCAGCCACTTTAACTGTGAATACATGGATATATTTGTAATTTATGCAACTCTGATGTCCAGTTGATTGGTAGAATTCCTCACTACTTTGATAAAGAATTGTTCTGGTAACAATTATGAATTACTTGTGTACCACAACTAATTCCTAGTAAATTTCTATTTCATCGTTTTAAAAATTCACCAAGAATATTATTCTTTATACAGTGTTTAAATGTTTGTTGCACTGTTTGTATTTGTATTATCAGTTTAAGAACTAACAGCTTTATCTTCGTCGTTGTACTTTTTAAATTAATTTAGCAGTCACAAAAATGTTTCACCTTCAATATAATGACTTTCCAAAAGTTCTATTTTGATTCTATAATAAGGTTAGAAAAATTTAGCCATTATTGGGATGAATAGATTTTTCTCTTTAAAGTACCTGATGACACTGATGTAAAACTGGTATCCTAAAGCTTTTTGCAGAGTTTTTCTTCCAGCAAAGCCAACATGCAAACAGCTTTGCTTTTTGTATGTGCACAAGAATGTGAGTGAAAATTTAGAAGAGTCGTTTGATTTAAATAAAGTTATGTTCTACAGAGTGGTGTTAAATGTACCGTTTGCAGCTGCACATGCTAAATTGTCGCCTTTGAAGTATATGTTGATGCTTCTTCAGCAGATTTATTTCTTTTGGTTTTCATGTGATCAGTGATAATCATCGTGGTCCCCACAGAGAATAGGAAATGCTATTATTTTGTACAGATTATGCGTTCATCATCAGCTTTCTTGGATACGAATTTGATTCTTAATTTTTCATTTAATACATACATCTATTTTTTAAATTCATTGCACAGGAAGGTGAGTATTACCAAACTGTAAAATAAATATAGTTGTAGATTTAGCTATACAATAAAGACAAAATCAACATAGCAAGAATGGTTAAGAATAGTCTATTTGTATGCTCTGTGAGAGCACTGCTAGACTATTTTCCCATGTGGGTTTCACAAACACCCAACCACTCTTTATGATGACCCCACCTGACTGCTTAGTGCAGACTGTGGTATAGACTATGGAGTAACAGATTAGTGTAGCAGGTAGCTGGGGGCACTGAAGTGCTGAAAGCCTCTCGCACGACTGCCTGAGTTTGGCTGGTGTTAGTTGGCCCTACTGTTTTAGCATACTTGATGGGTGAGTGTGTAGTTCTCTCAGCAAGTACTCTTTATACTATCCTTGAAAGGGAGGTGTTATTTAAGTTCCCACCAGGAGATGATCAAAATAACATTGGGTTGCTGATTGTCTTTCAGTTTAACCATTATTAAAGTGTAAGACACTGTTCATTGCACATACATTTCACATCTTACTAGAAAAGACGAAGCTGGAATTGTAGGTAGAGAGCTACCAAATCTCTCTTGGCTTTTTTTTACTATAAATAATGGTAATAATTTCTTTTTATTTTAATAAGGTAAAAACCTGTGATCCTTGCTAAAATACACATTAGTGACTAATAACTTTGTTAGAGTTAGATTACATCTCACATGCTCTCATTTTATCTTTCAAGTAGTCTGTCACAACTGGTAATTATTTATCGATTTTTGTAATTATTTGTTCATTGTCCACCTGCCCTACTAGACCAGAAACTGTGAGGAAAAGCATTGATTGTTTCCACTCATTGTATACGTGGCACCCAGCACAGTGACTTGGGCATCATAAAGACTCACAGACATTTGTGGAATAAATGAAATTAAGTGAATGAATGCACAGAACAGAAGGGATATCCTGTTATCAGCAGACATGTCCTAGTTGATACCTAAGAGAAAACCCTGAGGAGTTGGGAATAGTGTTCTTTTGTGGGTGTCTCTGGCTTATACATTACATTCTGAGAATACAGTTGGTGTATATATAGTAATGTGTAGTCACATGTATAAATTTTATCTGTCCACAAATGCTTATAAAAGAATAGGATTTATTGAATGTTGTCAGATAGTGCACTTACATTTTTTTTAATGTTATTTAATCTCATGAAGTATTAGGGCTATGTGCATTCTTCGTGAGAGTTTACTGAGGCTTAGAAAATGAAATACTCCTGGGTCACAAAGCTAGTAAATGCATCATAAGAGTGGAAACTTGCTCACACTTATCCGTTTTGTTTAGTCAGTGAAAATGACAAGTATTGAACAACCCTACTAACAGCCAAATAAAGGATTTAGCACGCAGAATAAGAAACCGGCGGTATGCAGTTCAGGCCTGGTATAGCACATATTACTGGGGGCTGTGGGTCCTTTCATTTTTCCTGCTGCACTGTGCTCAGTGTGTATGGCTTAGTATTATGCGTGCAAGATGGATGCTGTATCTCTGGTCATTGCATCAGTTCCCAGGGAGAAGGAAAGGTGACATGTCTCTTAAATGACTCTTAGAAGCCCTATCAGGTGACTTACACTTCTGTATCATTGGCTAGAGCATTGTTACCTGGCCACCCATTCCTGCAATGAAACTGAGGCGGTTGAATATTGACTTTTTTGGTTTTGTTTTTGATATTTTAATTTCATCAACTGTGCATTGAAAGTTCTAGTGTTGAGACGTATGTGGCTGCAAACATTGAGCATAATGTGCTGTAGACAGTGAGGGAGCTTTAAGTTGGGGGTTATTATGGTCAGGTTGTGCTTTAGAAGGCATGCTTTGATGGCTGTATTATGGCTTGGGGGATGATAGAATGGAAGCAGTAAGTAATTGCAGTAATTCAGTGAGAGTTCTTAGGAGTCTGAACTAGCAAAATGTTTGAAGGAATGAAGAGACTACAGTGATTCAAAAAATAGGTCACGTGGATAGGATTTGGTGGTTGATTGGGTCTGTGAAGATAAGAGGAAAGTGTCAAAGGCAGTTCAGGTTCCCAGCTGAAATGAGTGAGTGGTGCTACCATCCAGACTAAATTAGAGAGGGTGAGTTTAAATTGGTTGCCTTTTAGACATAAGAAGTTGGAGGTATCTGGGTTTCCTTCATGTACAGATCTTTATTGATCCATTGGGAAAGAATTCAGGTAGATTTGTTACATATTACAAATAATTTTCCTTGATAATATCCCTTGGAATTTTCTTTTTGGTGCCTAGAAGTTTCTAACATTTGAACAATCAATTCTGTTAATACACTCTTTATATTTCTGGCTTCAGTGTTATAATTAGAGCATCCAGCCTGTCTTATCCCCACACTGTAGAAGTATTAATTTCTTTTTCCTTATACTTCCATGTCTTAAATATTGACTTGATTAGGACTTTATTTTGGTGAATAGGATGAGGTAAGGACAGAAAAGGGAAGAGCATTTTCATTTGTTAGAATGTGATTGAACGTGACTACGATTTCCAGGATGTTATACTAGCACACGAAAATAATGAGGTTTTCTTGGAGAAGTTGCTCTAATGTTTTTTTATGGCTTTGATGTTTTGAGAATTCCTCTGTTGTTCCTTTCTTTGAAAGAATAAAACACCCCCCCCCAAATTTTAATGTTTTGATTATAAGTCAAAATTAAAATACCCATTTCATGTCTTCTTATGACAGCAGGAGGATGCCTTAGCACAACAGGCCTTTGAAGAGGCCCGCAGAAGGACACGTGAATTTGAAGACCGAGACAGGTCTCATCGGGAGGAAATGGAGGTGAGAGTTTCACAGCTGCTGGCAGTAACTGGTTAGTACTTTCCCCCAAACTCTCAGGCTCTATTTGTGATGTTTGTGCATAATGTTTTTAAGTAGTTTAACGTCTTTCATTTTTAAAAGGTGGTGCTCTGTGACTTCCATGTTTATTAAATGTAATTGCTAAAAAGAAACTTTAGTCTTAATTTTAAGGTTGTACATGAATTCCTCATTTATTGGTCTTCCTAAAAATCATTCACTGGAACATATATTTTCTATTCATTGATCCAAATATCTTCTTTTGTCTTAAATATCTTTTAGATTTTTGTGTAAAAACTATCTTATGTTATCAGAATATGTATTTTTAGAACATTATTAAAATGTTTGGGAAAAACATCATTTTCCACTTTTCTGTAAATATTTTGGCTTGATATTGTAACATTTAATTTTCAGTCCTCTGTGTAGTCTCTTTACTAGAGGAAATTGAATACTTTCAAACTACTACAAAGAATGGAATTAACTTAGACTATTTTTATTTAAATCTTTTTGTGATAAAGTGAAATAGACACCAAATTGACACCAAAAAAATATGTAGCTTAATTATTGGAAGGCGAACACTCTTATAATCATTGAGGTTTTTTTTTTATGTGACATTTACCCAGGTATTCCGACCTCCATGTGTGCATTTAGTTATGACCGTATCTTTCTGCTCAAAAGTAATTATTGCCTCAGTATTTGTAGTAATAACTTCCTTGTGTCTTTTTACGGTTTTATTACCGATGTCTGCTTCAGTCCTAAACACTCATATTTAGTCTTGTTCAGGACTTAAATTCGATATGACTATCAGCTAAAGAGAATAATTTCCAGGCATTAAAAGTGTTCTGAAAACTGGTTGCACAAAAGTGTGAATGTGTTTACTTAATACTACTGAACTGTGTACTTAAATATGGTTAAGGTGTAATTTTTATGTTATTTATATATATTTTTCCATGTTAAAAACATTTTTTAAGTCAATATTATATCACAGAGAAAATTTGTTGTTTTTCCATGCACAAAATTATATATACACTATTTAAATTAGCTTAAAAGTGTGTGTGTGTGTGTACACACAAAGACAGTGGTTAAGATCCCAGACCCTGGAGCCAGATAGCAAGCTCTGAATCTGACTGCCACTTTGTCACCTCTGATAACATGTTTCATCTTTCTGTGACTGAGTTTTCTCATCTATAATTGTGCCTATCTCATACGTTCATCATAAAGATTAAATGAGTAAATATTAATACATGTGAAAGCACCTTTACAGAATGTGGCACTGACGAGGTGTCAGCTGACATTATTGGTATTACTTCATATATATGTTTGTTAAAATATTTTCTAAGGGAATTTGCTGGTGGTCCATTTGTTAGGACTCCATGCTTTCACTGCCAAGGGCCCAGGTTCAATCCCTGGTTGGGGAATTAAGATCTCGCAAGCCATGTGGCATGGCCATATATATATAACAAATTAAAAAATCAAGTCTACTTAGTGCTTAGTGTATGAAACAGAATTATCGTTTAATGGTTGATATTTCCTTTTGTCAGTGAGTAAATTGATGTAATTGGCTGATAGTGACTGATGATGACCTCAAAAATACTTTCTAGCCAGGGGAAAAGACAGGAGGGATGTAATGTAGTACATTTTTTTCTTTGAAGCTTTTGCAATTCTTGTAATCAAACTTTCTGTGGCATTTTCTTCGAGAGTACTCATTCTGTAATAGTAAGAAATTTTCAATGTATAATATGCATTTGTTATCTAAACCTTTTTTGCTCATGCTGTTTGTTCCTTGACTGAGAATTTACTCTTCTGCGTATTCAAGGTCCAGCTTAAGTGTTACCTGTCAATCCCTTCTCTGATCTTCTTAATCATAATTAGCCCTTCTACTTTGTAGTTTCCAGAGCTCTTCTTCTTTCTATTACTGTTCTTATTGAACAGTATGTTAGAACAATTAAAAACTTGTCTGTCCTCCACTGTAGTATGATCCCCAGTGAAATGGGGTCCCTGACGTTTTGAGCCATGGCAGTACAGAGGAAGGGCGCTCACATCTGCCTCTGCCTGGGGGCTCACTTGCAGGGTTTTGAAGGAGGAATGTGAACTTGCCAGCAGGACAAGCTGGGGAAAGCATTCTGGAGAGATGGAGCAATGTACAAAGGAGTGAAGGACTACGAGATCTTAGCATGTCAAAGAATGGGTCAGTTTTTCTGGAACAAACTAACATAGCTTTAAAGGAACATCAGAATCATTTTTTAAAAAGTGCTGCCCAGCTATATTATATTTGAAGAGTAACGACTTGACAGCTGTTGGAACAGTTAATTAGAATTTTTTTTGTATGTGATTTGCTTTACATAAAATTTTAGATTAACTGAGGCTAAGAATTATCTTCTCTAAAATGTTAGTTTGACTATTCTTATAAATAATGTTTCTTGAAAAACATGTTGGTGTGAGAATTTATGTGTGTGTGTTTGTATATGAACAAAAATATAGTGATATTTTTGTTGCTAAAGATGTCAAATAATTTTTTCCTCAGATAGATAGTTTCCAGTGAGTTTTATGTCAGTGATAGAGCACATGGGCTTTGTAGTCAGGGCTAGGTAAGATTCCTGGTTCATCAGTTGCCAACCTCTCTCAGGTCTGTTTTGTCAGAGAAATTGTTGTGAGAATTAAATGGGAAAATGCTTATAAGGCACTTGGTGTGTGTGTGTGCTCTCAGTAAATAATAGCTCTAAAGTACTTCTTGGCACTAAAAGCTCTACCACAGTGCTGGTTCCAGTTAATTGAGTTATCTGGCTAACAAGAACATCCTTTTCGTTCTCTATAAAGTGTATTGGGGCACTTTCCCTGCATTATGACCTGGAGCGTAGAGAAAATGGCTTGGTTTCCATCAATGATTTAAGATCCTGTAGTCCCTTATGGCAATAATTTAAGAAGTCAGTTCTTGTAGAGAACTGTCATCTAGAAAATTGGGCTGGAGACTCCAGAGCTCGCACTGGCAGTCTCTTAGGGGAGTTTTGGGTATGCATGTCTTTTGGCACTTTGTGAATGTGTATTTTTCTTCCCTTTGAAAAAAAAAAAAAAATTCCTAACAGATTCCTGAAGTCAGCTTATTTGTTGTAGTTCAGCTCCTTTTTCCTGAAGGGAGAACATTGGAGAAAATACTGTGGTTTCCCCGCCCGCCCTGTAATTCAGATATCTGTAAGAGGATCTTAAACAATATAATCAAATGTTCTTTTTGTTTTTAATTTTGTTTTTTAAAAAGTAACAATTTTATGAAAATGGGTTTTTTACATTCACCTGGGTAAAGTTATTATTTCCATTTCAAGAAACTGAGACTGAGAAAAATTGACTTTGTGTCTTTCAAGTAGTTGGTTAATGAAGGGAAGCGTGAAGACTTAAACCAGTTTCCTAAGCAGTTTTCCACCAGTACAGCCTAGCACTGGGAAATGAATTTCCACATCACCCACAAAGATGATTAAGTTGAAAAATAAAATCTCCCAGAAGAGGTCAGAAACCGTTTTGCCTGGAAAAGAAAAAACTGAGGAAGAAAAGAATAATAATGGTTCTAGTGGGTGGTCCTGACTCCTGACTGGAGACAAGGGCCAAGGAGCAGTGGAAAACTCGTGGGTGGCAGTAACCCAGTGAGTGGGCCTTGGAGGTGTAAGATCCTGGCAGCACAGAGGCTTGGGGATGTCCTGCCCCTGTTTGGACAACCTCTGAGGCCTCTAGCCCTGGCTTGCTAAACCTGTAACAGTGGGGGCTCATGAGCATTTAGTATGTGTAGCTGGTTAAGGTTACTGACAGAAGGAAGCAGAACTCCAAGTGGTTTTGGTTTTCCCCAGTATCTTTTAACCTGAAACCAGTTCTAAAACTCCTGGAGTGATTACATTTTTATACTTTTTGAATTTTGTATCATCTATTACCTGTTAAGAGAATGTTGGTTGTGTTAACACAGAATGATGAAAACAGAAGAATCTCAAACTTTTTTTTTTAATGTGAACTTCTACCTTCATTTGAAATTTTACATAGAACTTTAATGCATAAAACAGCTAAAGGGGGCACTGCTCTGGATGAAGCAGGGGGAGGGAGTATTCTGGTCTCCCTCTGCAGTGCCTGGGATGTTTTCAGGGAATCCAGTAACTGGCACAATATAACTTGAGAACCTTTCAGGTAGTAGATGAGGATGAGGCTTCTAATAGACTGCCCTAGTTTTGAATCCTAGCTCTACTACTTGTTGCTATGTGACACTGGGGAAAGTTGCTTAAATTCTTGACCCTCATCTGTGAAATGGAGCTAACACCGTACCTCCCAGGATACTGCCTAACTCAGTATCTGACACTTAAAATGGAACTTAAAATTGGAAGCTAGTTTCTTCACCTCCCTCTTTGATTTTTATTTATTTTTAATTGGAAGGTAATTGCTTTACAATATTTTGTTGGTTTCTGCCATGCATCAACATGAATCAGCCATAGATATACATATGTCCCCTCCCTCTTTAACTTCCCTTCCACTTCTCTCCCCATCCCACCCCTCTAGGTTGTCACAGAGCACTAGATTGAGATCCCTGCGTCATGCAGCAAATTCCCACTGGCTATCTGTTTTACATGTGGTAATGTATATATTTCAGTGCTACTCTCTCAGTCAGGCCCACCCTCTCTTTCCCCCCACTGTGTCTACAAGTCTGTTCTCTATTTCTGCAGCTCTTTTGCTGCCATACAAATAGGTTCATCAATACGATTTTTCTAGATTCCATGTATATGCATTAATATATGACATTTTTCTTTTCCTGACATACTGCAGTCTGTGTAACAGGCTCTAGGTTCATCCACCTCACTTGAACTGACTCAAGTTCATTCCTTTTTATGGCTGAGTAATATTCCACTGAAATATGAAAGTGAAAGAGGAGAGTGAAAAGTTGGCTTAAAGCTCAACATTCAGAAAACTAAGATCATGGCATCTGGTCCCATCACTTCATGGGAAGTAGATGGGCAAACAGTGGAAACAGTGTCATACTTCATTTTTTTGGGCTCCAAAATCACTGCAGATGGTCATTGCAGCCATGAAACTAAAAGATGCTTACTCCTTGGAAGGAAGGTTATGACCAATCTAGATAGCATATTCAAAAGCAGAGACATTACTTTGCCTACAAAGGTCTGTCTAGTCAATGCTATGGTTTTTCCAGTGGTCATGTATGGATGTGAGAGTTGGACTATGAAGAAAGCTGAGTGCCAAAGAATTGATGCTTTTGAACTGTGGTGTTGGAGAAGACTCTTGAGAGTCCCTTGGACTGCAGGGAGATCCAACCAGTCCATTCTAAAGGAGATCAGTCCTGGGTGTTCATTGGAAGGACTGATGCTAAAGCGGAAACTCCAGTACTTTGGCCACGTCATGCAAAGAGTGGACTCATTGGCAAAGACCCTGATGCTGGGAGGGATTGGGGGTAGGAGGAGAAGGGGATGACAGAGGATGAGATGGCTGGATGGCATCACCGACTTGATAGACATGAGTTTGGGTGAACTCCGAGAGTTGGTGATGGACAGGGAGGCCTGGCGTGCTGCGATTCATGGGGTTGCAAAGAGTCGGATACGACTGAGTGACTGAACTGAATATTCCACTGTATATATGTACCACAGCTTCTTTATACATTCATCTGTTGATGAACATCTAGGTTGCTTCCATGTCCTGGCTATTGTAAAATAGTGCTGCAGTGAACATTGTGGTACATGTGTTTTCTAGAATTGTGGTTTTATCAGGGTATATGCCCAGTAGTGGGATTGCTGGGTCATATGGTAGTTTTATTCCTAGTTTTTGAAGAAATCTCCATACTGTTCTCCACAGTGGCTATATCAATTTACATTCCCACCAACAGTGCAAGAGGAGTCCCTTTTCCCCACATCCTCTCCAGCATTTATTGTTCATAGATTTTTTTATTCATTTCCTCTTTCTGTGCATCTTAGCTCACAGGGTATCTGGAGTGGCAGTAAAGGCAGGCATATCCTAACTTTATAAACTGTGAAAGTCAAAGATGTGTTGCCAAGCTATTTTGTATCCTGTGCTGTTTCTTTCTTTGTTTTTTTAACAATACTAAACAATTTTGCCTTTTTCTGACTTCTCTTGGGGTTGAGTAGTGATGAGGAGCGGGTACAAACTTACTGTATTTGGTGATATTTCTTTATCTAAGGACTACATGGGTGTGTTTACTTTGTGAAAATGCATCAATCATATATTTATGATTTGTACACTCTTCAGTACAGAAGATAAAAAATGCTTTTTTAATAAAAAAGTAGACTTTAAAACAGAAAAAGTAATCAAAGACATTGATTCTGTACAGTGCCTGCCCATTGATAATCTGTTGTCACATAGAAGAAACCCCATGCCTCTTTACCTGAGAGTCTTTCCACGACTTGAAAATACTGACATGCTATGCGTAGCAGTCTTTCATGTTACACATCTCTATAACTGTAATTTCATTACCTTACTTTGGGATTTTTGTGAAAGAAGATTGAAGTAAATAATTTCATAAGGCAGAGGCTGAGTGCTTTGATCATAAATAAGTTGGAATGATACCTCTGTCATCTGTTCTCTAGCAGCTCACACACACTCTTAGTGTGTCCAGAGGCTGCCTTCAGCTTGATTGGCCTCTTAAAACTGTGATATAGTACTGTTGGCTCTTAATTCAGCTGCAGGGTGACAGGGTGCTAAACGAGATTTTCTCTGTCATTATCTAGAAAATGCTTTCATTTGTTTCGGTTATAAAATGTTAGCAAATAAATTATTGTTTTTAATGTCAGAGAATGGGTAAACCATGATTGCTTATTCTGCTATAAGCAGTTTTAGTACAGTTCAGCAAATCATATGGGAATTTTATGTGGAAACTATTTGGAAATAAAAACAGGCGAAAGACTATGTGGTTTTTATATTTATGTTTTGTATGTTTTTGGAGCCTTCGATTCTGTGTGGTCCCAAGAAAAAAATTTCAGCCTCTTATTTAAATTCCCACAGACTTCAGTTTTCACATCACTTAACTATCAACACTTATTTTTATGTAAGGACAAATTAACATAAAAATCTGTCTATACTGGACCTTCCTGAGGTGTGTTTTGGACAGTAGATGAAAGTGAACTAGGAATATGAACTCAGACTAAGAATGAGCATCGGAAGAGGGTTAGTGAGGGAGAACCAGAGTGCTAGGTCTGCCTTCTCCCACACAGAGGGAGAGGGCCTTGTTTGCTAGATATCATAGGAGAGGTAGATTTTACTAAAATTCTTTTAATTTTAACTTTATTTTAATTCATAAAAATTACTCATCTACAGGATGCAGTGTTGTTTTTTTTTTTTTAAGATTTGAAAAGTTCACATAGATAAATTGGGAAGTTATAAGCAGCTTTGTAGTGATAGTAACAGCATGAGTGCTTAGTATGTGCCAGACAATATATGCTGCAATATTGGTTTTACATTTGATTCTTAAATGCTCTTAGAAGATGTATCTCCCTTTTGCGGAGCTGAGGCTGAAAGAGGGGAAGAAGCTTATATAAGCTCACATTACTAAAGTGTAGAGCTGCCGCATCCAAGGCTGGAAATGTCAGTTATTTCCACTATCTCTTTTATTTTTAAAATGCCACTTTAAAAGTTTTCCTGAAGTATACTTTATCAGAACTGTATTTTTTTTTGTAATGTGCTGAGTAGACCAGCTCTTGAAGTCTACTAATGATTGTCTTCTGACCTTGTTTTTACCTTTTTTATGAGTTTGGAGAAAGTGCATTTCTTTCTGCTGTATTAGGACTTGAAATTTCTGCTTTGTGTCTCGTCTTGCCTTAGCAGTCAGGAGAAATAGTTTCTTAGGAGGCTGACATTAATACTAATTGTAAGGTAAAGGCTCATTTTCTTTAGCATTCTGAATTTGTTTTCACTGCCACCAGCTACCTGTGAAACCTTGGGGGAACCATGTAACATTCTTGGTCTCAGGTGTATCATGTGTAAGTAAGAGTTGAACTAGAGCTCTATAAAGCACAGTGCTGCTCTAAGATTCTATCATGCTATGTTCCAGCCTTTAGCCAAGTGTTAAACATAAAGTGATTTGCACATTATCTTGGGGTAGTATACACTCAATAAGTTTGGATCTATTTTTAATCATTAGGGCATTTTCTCATGAAGAGTTTTCTGCAGTTTGATGATCTTAGGAAGTCAGCCAGGTTTTATTCATTTTCACTTGGGTATCCCGGCTCTTGGCTACTTTGCACGGCTCTGACGAGCAGAGGAAGCTCCAGCGTCTGGTGAATGTCTTTGTCTCTTCATTTTGAGCACATCCCATGACTGTCATCTAGAAACTGGATTTGCCATGTTTCTGGGTGATAAAGAAAACAGAGCAACTGGTAGTGAGGGGTCTGTAGTAAAATGTCTAGACTAATTCTTTATAAAAACTAAAAACAGATTTGTTTTCTGAACAAGCTCATGGGTGTCTGCTTTATATGAAAACCCTGTTCTGAAATATTGTTAATAAAAAGTTAAAATCAAGGGCCTATCTGGATAGACTGGGGAGAAAGAAACTAGAAATTACAGGCTTTATGCTTTTAAAATGATCAGGTTCAGAGTTTCTTTGCCATCATCTCGTCTAGTTTGTTACTCATAGAATTCCTTCTAAAATATCCAGCCTTCATTAGAAAACTGCCTCAGTTTAAAGCACCACTTTTCAAGGCAGTGTATCCAGCTGTTGATTTCCAGTTGTGTGGAATCGATTTCATTGGACATAAATGTGTCTGTGTTTGTCTCCTTCATATGACAGTGCATACATCTTCCTTTCTAACATTAAATTTCCTCCCAGTCTCCCCGCTCTCTTCATTCTTCTCTCTTCTGCTCTCATTCATACTGTCAGACTTCCTTTCATTTTTTTCAGTTTTTGATTCTCGATCATAGTGTCTTCTTTTACATCTTCCTCATTCCTTCTTTACAATGTAAATAGAAATTAAAAACACAGAAAGCAAAACAACTTCTCTTTCCATGCTTTCACCAAAAATATATTTTAAACAAATAAACCTATAGCAACCTCTGCACAGCCCTGACTAGTAGGGAGAACTCTAGCTGCTGATGACTGTTTTTGTCACTCATTTGGAGTCATCCCATTATTAAAATAATTTTTTTTCTTTTACTTCACTGAATTTTTAAAAAAATATATTTATTTTTTATTGGAGGATAATTGCTTTATAGAATTTTGCTGTTTTCTGTCAAACATCAATCACCCATAGATATACTTATATCCCCTCCCTTTTGAACCTCCTTCGCATCTCCCTCCCCACCTCACCCCTCTAGGTTGATGCAGAGCCCCTGTGAGCCATATAGCAAATTCCCATTGGCTCTCTCTTTTTACGTATGGTAATGTAACTTTCCATGTTACTCTTTCCATGCATCTCACCCTCTCCTCCCCTTTCCCCATGTCCCTAAGTCTGTTCTCTATGTCTGTTTCTCCATTGTTGCCCTGTAAATAAATTCTTTGGTACCATTTTTCTAGATTGTGTATATACGCATTAGAATACGATATTTATCTTTCTCTTTCTGACTCACTTCACTCTGTATAATAGGTTCTAGGTTCATCCACCTCATCTCGATTATTAAAATAATTTGGAAATTACTCTTATTCCAAGACAAAAGCTGAAATACCTTTTTCACAAAGTATTACTGGTGGGTTAGTAGTGATTTATAAATATATAATTAGGATTGATTTTTCTCAGTGTTTTCTTCATTGCTCAGCCCCTTTCTAACCTTCATTGACTGAAACCAGATGCTTATATTACCATCTCTGATTTTGCAGAATTGATCTGTCCTTACACTACATTTAGCATTGATTCTGTAGAGAACATAACTTGTTTTTCTGATGCATATGCATTCTATCGCTCTTTCAGTCTGTACCCATGTAGCATAACATTAACCTGACTAGTTAATCGAAAGGAATGTGCCAAGATGTAGTCAGCGTGTAAAAATAGTTAAGGTTTGCTGCAGGATACATCACAGTTTATAAGAAAGACCATAGAAATTACTGTTGGGTTTTCATCTGTTTGAAAGCGAATAAGGCAGTGTCATTTCTGTCTAAAGAGCATAACCTTCTTGAGAAATTACGATAAAACTGGCGCTTCCAACTAAACATGATTTTACAGCACAGGTGTGACTTGTTGAGATGTTTCACTGAAGGTCAAGGATGCTCATTCCCTAACAGCTATTTTAGATCTTAATAATTGAAATCAGAACTTTCAATTTTTGGTTGTTTCCCAAAACTGACAGACAGTGGACAATCACTTGGTGACAATAATACATGATTCCATTTAAAGATGGAATTTCCAGCTAAAGATGGCACAAGTTAATTGCAGTCAGTCTTGGTTGCTGGCATATAACAAAGGTGGCTAAAACAAGATCTAGATGAAAGATGATGGTGGCTTGGACTAGGGTGAGAGTGGTAGGAATTAGTCAGATTCAGGATTTATTTAAATGTAGAGCTCTCAGAATTTGCTGTTGGATGTGAGAGAAAGACATGTTGAGGGTTTTTTGCCTAAACAGCTGGTAAAATGGAGTAGTCTCTAGCATAGGAAAACTGTTGCTGAAGGAACTAGGTTCTATAAACAGATGTTTGTGCTTGACTGACATTTGTAGTAACTAAAGAACACTTGTGGAAGAAAGATGCACTGGAATTTGTGAGAGACTGAAAGTAAATATTATGTGTGGATCAAGTGGGGGGCACTTATATTAAACCTGTATATTTCATGTTGATGTTTGGTAGAAACCGAAACAATACTGTAAAGCAATTATCCTTCAATTAAAAATAAATTTAAAAAACTGTATATTAGCAGAGTGTGTCATGTACCATATATTCATTCTTAGATGTTCTCTGTTATTTCCCATAGTTTAAGTAGAAATGTTTATTCTAAAGTGAAACTTGAAATCCTCAATGTTTATAATTGTCAAGCCTCTTAGTTGTTTAGTATTGTTGTAAAGATACTTCTGGGTATAAACAAGTGCACCAAGGACTCTCATATCATATTTTTTTTGAGACAATACTTTATTCATAGTAATTCTGAATTTTATTTCTTGGTAAAGAGATTTCTGGTTAAAACCCAGATGGCAGAGATAGAATACAGTGAGGGGTGAAATTCACTACTCTATTGTTGTTATGTGATTAATAAGCCATATACTTCTTATGACTCAGTTTCTTTATCCATAAAATGGATAAACAATAATAGCACCTGTGTTATAGGTGATTGGCAGGGATTAAATTAATTCAATTAATTCATCCATGTGAATTGCCTAGAACAGTGCCCAACATATAGTTAGTGCTTGATGGATGTCAGCTTTTTAAAAAATGTATTTATTTATATGTATATTTAACTGAAGAATAGTTAATTTACAGTGTTATATTAGTTTCAGGTATACAGCACAGTGATTCAGATATGTGTATATACTTTTCCCTTATAGGTTATTACAAAATACTGAGCATAGTTCCCTATGCTATACAGTAGATCCTTGTTGGTTATCTGTTTTATATAGTAGTATGTAAAATGTCTGCTGGTATTAAAAGAGAAAATGGGAAAGTTTGCTTCTAAGATGATTGGATGGTGTGTTCAAATTAAACCCTTTAGTCCCAAAACTATAAATACAGGGTTTATTACTTTTATCCACAGTACATATTTTGATAATGCTCTTTTGCATATAATGAGATTTTTATTCTTGATTTTTAAGGAAACTATAGCAAAATATTTCATACATAATCTGTATTGTTCTTTTCCTCTTAACATGTGGAAATAACTGGCTGAAAATTTGTTAGTTGCAAACTTTTCTTATATGTGCTACTGTATTTTATATTTATTAGCACTTTGATTTTCAAAACACATTTTCACCCTAAATTATAATTTTGTCATTGCAGGCAAGAAGACAACAAGACCCTAGTCCTGGTTCCAGTTTAGGTGGTGGTGATGACCTCAAACTTCGCTAATTGGTGGCACAAAAGATGTGACCCCATCTTTACATATTCATTGTTTCTAGTCTGCAGAAATAATTAATTAAAAGACCAGAAACTGTGATAACTGGAGGTACTACGGTTTATTTCTCAACCTTAGGCAGTAACAAGACATCACAAACTGCCATGGTTTTGCACTATAATACCTGCATTTCTAATTAAGTATGCATGTAGCCAGTAATAATTTGAAATTTTTTTCTATGCAAGCTTATCTTGTTGGCATTATTTTAGTGAGTTGAAACTATCCACTTGTAAAACTTTTTTTTCCCTTCATTTTAATTTAAAAGTTCATGCCATTTTTAAAAAGTCAAGAAATTAAAATTTTTACCAGATGGTTTTTTTCCCCCTTATCAGTTGCTCTAGTTTTTTTTGTTTGGTGTTTTTTTTTTTTTTTTTTCAGTTTTAGATGTTTTGGTTATTCAGCTTCATTTTAGATAAACATTCTTGGCTTTTTGTTGTGTTTCCCATTTCCTTCTGTGTTTTTATAGTTTATGGCATTTTAAAACTGCTGATGGTTTGCATTATTTACAAGCTAAAAACCTTGTAGCATAGAGCTGTCTGCCATGCCTTCTAACACAAAGTTTACAGTTGTTAAAGTTGCAGTATCCTTTTAAATGTTAATAATCAGCTCCTTTTCTTTCCTTTTTAAACATAAAAAAATTTTAATTGGTATTAACTCTGGTCTACCCCAGATCATTTTAGATTCTCTTCTATAATCATGAGTTTGTATGGAGATATTCTCAATATCCTACTGAAATGCCTAAAGAAGTCACAGGCTGGCTTCTGTTTTATTCAGGGATTTTTTTTTTAAGTCAATCAGAAAAGGGATACTGGAGCTTCTTCATGTATGTAACAGCATATTAAACTGGAGACAGTGATGAATCAGCTACGAAGGTAATATTGTATTAAAATCATGTTTAAGATAGCTGCTTTTATGTGTATTTTATAATGCATGCTTTTGTAAAAACAATGCTGAGTGATGAAAGATTAGTCTTAGAAAATGTACATCTATGCAGAGGGTACATTTTCTTCCATTAATTATTCTGGAGAAAAAAATTCACAGGTTATATATATATGGTATTTTCCAAAAGGACTATTAATAGAACCTTTTGAGATGAATTAGTATAAGAATATTTTTAAAATAGGCTCATTGTCAAATTGATTGCAGCTTTTTTTTTTTTTTAATACAAACTGGAAAAAAATGTAAGTTATTTGGCACCTTCTTACAAATATTTTTCATGGTTACATTCATTTAATGTTACTACATTTCTGAATTTTTGCAAAAATGTATTTTAATGGCATTATTATAAAGAGTTTGAAAAAACTGACATGGTCAATTCAGAAAATGAACTGAAGTCTGAATAAGGTCATTGGATTTAAAACATATATACACTTGACTGATGAGGGAGGTGTGACTTTCAATGTATATAGGTCTTATAATTCATAAACATATCCTGTATCTCAGAATAAAAGTATGTGTTATATATTTGAAGTCATGCATGGTAAGGAGTGTGTTTAAATCATTATAAACAATATGCATCATAAAAGACCATGCTGATCTTGTGTAACTAAGTACTATGAATGAATTGGTTGGATTTTGATATTGTGCAGCTCACATGTTTACACACTCAGTGCCCTAATTTCCCTTGAGGGAATCGCCTTTTAAATGGTCCTTCCAGTGCTGTTTTAAGGTTACTTTATCACAGAGCTCCTTGGTTTTTGACTCTGCACTTAAATTTTGTTTTTTTAAAAAACATGATGATGGCACATTTTTTCTATTGCTTCTAGCTAAGGGCTTTCGGTCCACCAGTAACTAAGATCAAACGTTATTAAATGTTCATGTTACCATCCTTCTGTAAATATGGGATTGTTCTTGTCATTTAGCATTGTACTGCTTCCATCTATCTTAATGCTGGCATTAAGATCATGAGCCCTTTTTCTCCAGTAGTGCAGGCTTTCAAAACTTTTATTATTAAGTTATTGATGCAATTTGATATTTTTCCATAATCTGTATTTAAACAAAATTACATCATTGCATCATCTTTTCTAAATTCATCTCCATTAAAACTTGCCTTAAGCTACCAGATTGCTTTTGCCACCATTAGCCATATTATGTGTTTGTACGTTTAATTTACTTTCACAATAAACTTCTGTGTAGTGAACTTCTGGGTCTTGGTTCTTCATTAACAATAATCCAGCAATTTCTGTTCTAGTGTTCATTATGGCACAAAAATTGATTTTGTATCTGAACTGTTCTTGCATCCTATTTACCCTTAAAAAAACCCAACAGTGGCATCTAGTGGTCATTTCTGTTAACTCCAAAGAAAACCTTTATGTCGGGGTCCAGCCCCAGCAGGATCCTAGGGTACCCTCAGGAAAGACGGCATCGGTGAGAGAGAGATGACACGGGTCTTATAATGGATTAAAACCTTGATAGTCCAGGGTCGAACGATAAGAGAATAAAGGAGAAAGAATGAAGAGGAGAGAAAGAGGCTTGATCTTCTTTGATTAACACAGAAAGCCAATAAAGCTCCTGTGTTCCAAGGAGTCATCTTGAAAGAAGAACAGAGAGAGAAAAGGAGGGAAAAGGAAAAAAAGAATGACACGGGGAGACCACGCTTCAGTGAGCGAGGCCCATAACTTTATTTTCGAAAGGAACTTTTATACCTTGACATGTACATAGAGGGAAATGAAAGATGCAAAGTCATACAGAGTCAGCCCAAACATTACATCTGTTTTGTCTTTATCAAAACCAGGATTTTTTCTGCATACCTTTCCCATAAACAATGTTGTGTACAATATCTTCTGGCCTTGGAGGCCTGTGGACATTTTATGACCCTTTTTTGATAAAGGCTGCTCAACCAGAAAACTTATTTTCCCTTGAAGTTAAATTTCTAATCTATGTCAGCCTCAGCAAGTGCTAAAAACAGAGTTACATTTTCATGGAGCAAAGGTGCAGTGAGTTACAACAAAGAAAGAACCAATTAGCTCAAAGCTCTGATGTGGTTAATTTCAAGGCTGTTGCTTGTTTTTTTTACATTTCAACTATGTTAACTAATGCACTCCCAGGTACACAATGGATAAGGGATATGGGCACTTGGCAGCAAGCATTGGCTCAACAATGAAACCCTTTACCAGTATTATCTATTTTAATAATTTTTCATCCCTTAAAGGACTCTGTGCTTATTAGGACTTTTAGAATGTTTTGGCTTCCCATATGCCTTTCAGGGTTGGGGAATTGTGAACAGTCATGTGTGTTAATTGCAAGAGTATGGATAAACCTGTCAGGCAAGCTAGAAAGCCATCAGAGGGGTTTGAATTGAAACACTCCTATCATGTCCAGGAGACTTATTAATTAGAGCCCTAAGTTGACTTTTTCCAGAGAAAGGTGGTCGGGGATAGCCCCCTGTTAATGTCAGAAGAGTTGGTGAAAGGCACAAAATAGTAAGACAGACTCTGGTTTTGGGGTATATGCTCGAGCAGATCCAGGGGGTCCCTTGAGGCCTGATCCGCCTTTGCCTGTCCAGGTCTCTTCCACATGACCTTTGTCATGGGTGGGATCTCCCGTGGTGGCTCCCAGCACCTTTAATGTAGATAACAGAATACTAACTTCCCAATGTATATTATAGTTTTCAAAAAATCTGCCTTGATTTACCCAGCTGGTGAGATATGACTATAGAGTAGTCACATTGGAGGGAAGGAAGAATTCCAAAGTTACACATCCAAGTAACTGCCATCTTTCAAACTATTCATTTTAGGAATAAAAATTCAGTTTGTGCTGGTGTCATATCAGACATTCTTAGGACTTTTCTTGGCATTTTCCTACACCAGAAAATTAAACCATTTACTTTAGAAGCATACCTTAAGCTTATCATAAGAAAATAATTATTCACCACCAGACTTACTGCAAATAAATACCTTTAATGCTGAATTGACACCATGAAGCAAAATTCCAAAGAGTTAGATTCATAACTGTGAGAGTTAATTTCAAAAATTATTTTAGTTGTAGCATCACAGTTTCAGTAATTACCTCTAGAAACAGGTGTTTGGGGCTACCGGAAAAGAAATGCCTTACTTGATTTATGCCTCATTTGGCACTAGGGAGATTTTTCAAGCTGTAAGAAGCCATTGTGTGAATTATCCATCGGTGCATAACATTGCCCCAAAACTTAGCAGCTGACAATAAACACCATCTCAGTTCCTGTGGGTTGGAAATAGAGAAGCAGGTAGGTCCAGTGGTCTGATCCAAGGTCTCTCCTGAAGTCAGATTGTCATCCTGGGCTATGTAAGACAACTGTGGCTGAAAGATCCTCCCAAGCCCACTCGTGGTCATTGGATGAATGACCTTGCAGGCTGATGGGGTGTGGGGGATGGAGACCTCCTTCCTTGGCACATGGGTGTCTCTATCGGGCAGCTCATGACTTGGTAGCTGCCTTTCCCAGAGAGTGATCAAGGAAGCGTGCATGCCTAAGATGAAAGGCACATCTTCATAACCTTATTTGGGGCTGCCATACTCCATATGTTAAGTAAGTGGGTCAGGCCCACAATGGAAGGGAGAAGTACTGAGCTTCATCTCGTGAAGGGTGGGGTGTCAGAGTCTGTGAACATGTTTTTAAAACCACCACAGTCATTTTGCCACATGAGTGTAAGTATTTACAAGACAACATTGGTGTTTTGATGTTGCAAACATTCTTTTAAAGTTTAAGACTGCAGTCATTTTGTGGGCATATTTCAAGGCATGATTCTCTTGGATAGCATCAGTTCCCTTTCCTCCATCACCACCACATATATGTACACAGCATTTCAAAAATATTCAAGTAGAAAATTATAATTTGTAGAGTAGATTGTAGGTGAAAGTGGCAGTTTGGTTCGTTTAAATGTAAGATAACTCAAAAAGTTACTGTGTTAGTTCAGCCTCAACTTTTGGCTAGAATAATTTAAGCAACTTAAAGTCATTATTGGCCTTATTCAGGTTTTAGAAACATTGGGAAATATGAGAAGATAAGATACAGGCATAAATTTTTGGTTAGAGAAGATAATGTACATCCATGAGCGGTAGAGGCTAAGCAAGTGTGGCTATCGAGCTTTTGAAATGTGGCTACTAAAACCGAGAAACTGAATTTACTTGCTAATTTAAAAACTGAAGCGATGTTAAATGTTGTTCTGTTATAACTTTGGGGAGGACTACCTTTGAAAATCTTGTTTCAAGGTTGAAGTACACTGTAAAATACCAAATATCAAAAATCTAATACAAAAGAAATAAGGATTAATTTACTATTTTGACTACATATTAAAATATACACTGTGTTATATTGGGTTAAATAAAAGTAACGTTATCTTTTTTCCTTTTTAATGTGGCTAGTAGAAAATTTTAAATTGCATGTATTGGCTTATATCAATATTGTCAGTACGCAAAGGATATCAGTTCATTTCAGTTCAGTTGCTCAGTCATGTCCGACTCTTCGAGACCCCATGAATCGCAGCACGCCAGACCTCCCTGTCCATCACCAACTCCCGGAGTTCACTCAAACTCATGTTCATCGAGTCGGTGATGCCATCCAGCCATCTCATCCTCTGTCGTCCCCTTCTCCTCCTGCCTCCAATCCCTCCCAGCATCAGGGTCTTTTCCAATGAGTCAACTCCTCCCGTTAGGTGACCAAAGTATTGGGAGTTTCAGCTTTAGCATCAGTCCTTCCAATGAACACCCAGGACTGATCTTTAGAATGGTCTGGTTGGATCTCCTTGCAGTCCAAGGGACTCTCAAGAGTCTTCTCCAACACCACAGTTCAAAAGCATCAATTCTTCGGCGCTCAGCTTTCTTCACAGTCCAACTCTCACATCCATACATGACCACTGGAAAAACCATAGCCTTGACTAGACGGACCTTTGTTGGCAATGTCTCTGCTTTTGAATATGCTATCTAGGTTGGTCATAACTTTCCTTCCAAGGAGTAAGCGTCTTTTAATTTCATGGCTGCAGTCACCATCTGCAGTGATTTTGGAGCCCAGAAAAATAAAGTCTGACACTGCTTCCACTGTTTCCCCATCTACATCCCATGAAGTGATGGGACCAGATGCCATGATCTTAGTTTTCTGAATGTTGAGCTTTAAGCCAACCTTATCACTCTCCTCTTTCACTTTCATCAAGAGGCTCTTTAGCTCCTCTTCACTTTCTGCCATAAGGGTGGTGTCATCTGCATATCTGAGGTTATTGATATTTCTCCCGGCAATCTTGATTCCAGCTTGTGCTTCTTCCATTGCAGCATTTCTCATCATGTACTCTGCATATAAGTTAAATAAGCAGGGTGACAATACCCTGTAAAGCAGCTACAATTTTTTTAAAAAGGGAGGAGCATCCTGTTAACACATATATATCATAGTTAGCCACTTGTCTACTGATGGACTGGAGTGGGTAGCCTATCCTTTCTCCAGTGGATGTTCCCGACCCAGGAATTGAACAGGGGTCTCCTGCATTGCAGGTGGATTCTTTACCAACTTAGCTATCAGGGAAGCCTGGACTTCTTAATGACTCAGCTCTATTCTTCTGGCATAGGATGTTGCAAATGGATAGCCTTCTCCATGTTTATTTTATTGTCAGTAGAAATGACCTCAAGTTTTGGTAGAATCTCCCATGTTACACTCCTACCAAACCAGTTTAAGAATTCAGCATGTCACTCTCTGCTAAAAACATTCCTCCGGGGCAATATAATGGAAAGAATTTGAATTCTACTCCCTCAAACCAAAAGGCCTCCAGCCTCTCTGGGCCTCTTCCCCAACCCCACCCACTACCCCCTCGCCTGTAAAGTGAGATAGGACCAATCTTGCATCCCAGGGTGGTTGTGAGAATCCAGAGATTCCGTCCATGAAGGGTCAGCTCCAGAAGAAACCTGGTTGTCTTTCAGTATTAGAGTGCCCTAGGGCATTGGCCAGAAGCTCAGGCTGAACAGGCTGGAGGACACCCTACTCCCGATTTGTAAATGAGGAAACAGGCACAAAAAGCACCAGAGGTTTGACGAAAACCACATAGCGCTGGCGGCAAAGCCCGTGCTCCGGCAGTCCGGATTGCAGCCCTCCGGCCTGTGCACAGCGGAAGGAGGTCGGCTACTTAGCACCTCTCTAAGCTAGTTCTCTCCCCCAACTCCCCCACCCCCGTCCCACCCCAACACAAGTACTCAAACCCACTCCTCGCTTGCTTTGAGCTCGACCCAAGCCCCAGGGGCCGCAAGGAGAAGGAATCATTCCTGGACAACTAGAGGCAGCGGCGGGCAGCGTCAGTCTCGGCCCCAACCGGGAGTGGTAGGGCGCTGGCGCGTCTTGAGCTTTGAGGCTCCACATCCTCCCTCCCCGCTGGGCCTCAGACGGTGCGGTCTCGGAACTCGCCTTTTGCGTTCAGCGACTGTGAGTGGGACGTACATGTAGACGGCAAACAGGTTCTGTATAGCCATATCACATGTATGTGTTGCGTGGTCACGCACCCTTTTGTGAAACGTGTTCACTGTGGTGTGCGGATGTCTGGGCGCACGGAGTGTGAAGCTCCTCATTCCAACAGCTCCCGCACTTCCGGAAGGTACTCACAGGCCTTTGTGCTTTTGCGGGACTGTCGCAACCGCTTATCCGGAGTTTGCGCGGGAGTGACTCCGCCTTTGCTCCGCCCCCGCGACTGAAACCCCGCCTTCGCCCCGCCTCCGCCGCACTTTACGGCCTCGCACGCCACTTTTGCTGCAGGCGCTCCTGCTGCTGCCGCTGCTCCGGGCTGCTGCCGGTGAAGTGAGGTGAGGTGAGGTCAGGTGAGGTGTGGTGTGGAGCCAGTAGCGCTGGCGACAGGATAGAGGTGGAGAGCCGGGCCGTCGAGGGCCGGCGAGGGTGGTGAGTCACCTGCTGCTTTGTTTCTTAAGCTCCGGTCCCGTCTGCGCTGCCGCAGGGAGGCCGCCCCGGCCCGGCGAGCCGAACCAATGCTGGATCTGGAGGTGGTGCCCGAGCGCTCTCTGGGAAACGAGCAATGGGAATTCGCGCTGGGTGAGTGTGGGGTCTTCCCGCACGACCCTTCTCGCTGATCCTTACTTCTTCCCCTGCCCTTCCCACCTCTGGGCTCTGCCCCTTACTCCCCTGCGCCCGCGGCTCCTTGACTCTTTGGGACTCAAGTCACTAGATACCGGCCCCGACCTGGCAGCCTGTCGCTCTGCCGGGCCTGACGCCCTTGCATTAGGCCTCGGCGGGGCCCCTCCCGGGGCAGTGCTACAATAATAATAACAATAACAATGGCTGACACGCCCCAAACATTTACCCAGGGCCTGACCCTGTTCTCCGGTGCATAATTATATCAGGTTGCCTCTGGGGAGACCTGAGGGTCGCTAAGATTATTTCTGTACCCGTTTTACAGACCAAAGAGCCAAGATGTGACTGACACCCTTAAATACCGCCCTAGTAGTTCATCTCCCTTTGCTTTTCTGGACCTTGTGTAGCCTCTCCGGAAGGAGAAACCTAGGCACCGTTCCCATCGTAACATACTGGGGAGCTGGTCAAGGGAACTGAGGAGAGTTTTTGTGTTTTAAAGCAACTTCTGACTAGCTTCCTTCTCGTTTTTAATGTGGTCGATGTGTGGTGTAATCCTAAACCCAGACTTTAGCGGAGAGAGTGAAAGGTTGAATGAAATAGGAGTTTGGGTAAAGTAACATTTGGTTTGTAAAAATGCAGGTTGGGCGTTTTGTGGGATTTGGCCCATGTTTTCCCCTTTTCCTCAATGTCGCTACCTTTCTGTGTACAAGTATTGCATTCAGTAACCCCAGAGTGTGTTTACTTTTATGTTCCAGCACTGGGAAAAGGGGGTGGGGAGCCGGTGTTTGTGCTGTTTGTGCAGGCCTGAACTTTTGTCACACTAATTTGCGCTACTGGACTGAGTCAGCTGCTCCACTGGGCTATAGTTTATCCTTGAATCTGGAAGACTCCTGTCTATGGAGATGGGGTAGGTGACAAACTGCAGAACAAATTTGCTGGTAGGAATCTACTGGTGCTCAGTGTCTCTGAACTGAACAGCAAGTTGCCTCTGGGTTGTAGGAGCCAGTTTTATTGAGAATTTGCAGTCCCCTTCTCCCATAACTTGTATGAAACACTTCAGCTTCTTGTAAAGCACCAAGAACCTGATTGAGAGGCTAATGATATCATTGCCTCCAGGCCTATTTGTTTTGCTGATGCTGTTTGGCTTCTAGTTAGGAAAGAACCTCCCCTAAACACAGCTTCTCATCCCAGGACTTCACAGGGCAGAGTGAAAACTATGACTATAGGTTCAAACTGTACTTGATGGTGTGACTAGGTTGTGTATCTACAACTATAGTCTCTGGGTCAAAAGTAGTGAGTATCATTTGAGATTTGCAAAAAATGAGGTGGGAGAGTAAGGTTGCTTCTATCAACTGTTGTTTTGATACTTTAACCCCTACTCCTAAGTTTGCCAGTTTCTAGGAATCAAAGATTTGGGTAGTTCTTTCAGGCTGTCTGAATACCAACCACAAATAGTGAAAAGAGCATTTCTCTATGTTGGACCTAGAACTGAACTTTGAGGGAAAGCTCATATAGGGAATAAGCCTGATGATCATCAGCCTTGATGATTCCTTTTTGAGTCTTGAAAGTCTGCACGTAGGGGGAATTCCTTGGTGATCTAGTTGTTAGGACTTGGCGTTTTCACTGCAGTAGGCTGGTGTTCAGTCCCTGGTTGGGGAACTAAGAGGCTCCAAGCTGTGCAACATGGCCAAAAAAATCCACGTTTTTGTATTATGTCTGCCTGAGAGATGGTCATTTAACTTCCCTAAGCTTTTTATTAAAAAGTAATTTTCCCTCTTTCTCAGTCTTACCAGTCCTTAACACATTTAAGCTGAAATTTAGGCTGATAGGTAGGGATAGGCCTAAGAAGTGAATCTGTGCTTTAGAATTATATTCTTAGGCTAAAGTCACCACAACCCTGTGAGGTTACCTCTATTTTCCAGGTGAGGAACAGGCTCAGAAAGGTAGAAAGGATAAAAAGAAGCCTAGTAGGGATTTCCTGCTTCTCACTGCTCTGCCTTTCTGAGGATGGGCTCAACTTAGTCTCCAGGTTTCTTTTTAGCAACTGTGCAAATGCAGATTATCCAGTTCTTGCCTTCATCTGCCTGGCATCACAGTGAAGAGCTGCATCCAGCTTTTTGGCTGCCTTCCTGACCTTTGTACTGCTGGGAGATTAGGGAGCAACACAGAGATAAGAAAGCCTAGGCAGAGAGGAATCTTTTGCAGGTACCACCCTGGCTTGACCAATGGTGGAGTGAAGGCAGTGCAAACTTAAGTGTTTTCAATGAGACTTACAGAATGTATTGGCGTGGAGACATAGCTCTAAATTTGTTTTTAAATTAATCTTAAAAAATAGATAGCTAATAAAGACCTGCTGTATAGCAGAGGAAATTCTCAATATTCTGTAATTACCTATATGAGAAAAGAATTTTTAAAAGAATGGCTATAGATAGATATATAGAGAGATACATATATAACTGATTCACTTTGCTGTATAGCAGAAACCACAACATTTTATATCAACTATACGCCAATAATTTTTTTTTTTTAACTCATCGTGAAGATGCCCAAGCTGGGTAAATTTAAAGAGTGAGTGGACAGTAGCCTTCTCTGAGATCACCTTGTTCCAGAGAGACTAGGGGCTTACTCTGTTGAAGGCTCATTCTGTGGACTCTGCTTACAGTCATTGAAAATTGAGTAAGAAGAAGTAGGCATATGCCCTGAAGAACTTAGTCTAGCAGAGGGGAAGGATTACAGAAATAGTTCATTTTATTATTTAAAACATAGTTTATTTTATGGAAGAGACTTGACCTGACCTGAGAATTCAGAGGAGGATTCCTATCAATCGCTAGAAGCCAGGAGCCAGTACTATTCCTGGAGCCAGTGAGCACCAGGAAGGCCCTGTCAGAAGTCTGCTGCCAGATTTCTCATCTACACTTCCATAGACATAAATCTTCCAGTCAGTTTTTGGGCTTTTTTTTTTTAAGTGGGAAAGATAGATGGGGGTGCGGGGGTGCAGTGGGAGCTGCAAGTAATTTGGTATTGTAATTAGAGCGTGATGTACTAGTGGGAGATCAGTTCCCCAGATTCCTTATTTTTTAGTTACCTTCCTGGGACACTGTCAGAGAGACTCTGTTCAGTGGGGGAAAGGATGTCTATTAGTAGTGTGTTTCGGGCATGGGTTTAGGGAGAAAATTTGGAGAGATGGGTAAGGAAGAGGAATCTAGAGGTCTCTCGCTTGAGTGACTGTGTAGATGTTAGAGATACTGAGATCCAGAATACAGTGGAGAGGGTAGAATGAAAAGAAAATTTAAAGGTTGCTTTTTTATCTGTCAACTTTTTATTTGCCTTTGATTTACACAGAAAACAGATTAAGATGTGAGTCAGAAACTAGGTGGTTGGGTACACAAGGGATAAGCAGAAGGGAATATCGTCCAATATCGAGACCTGGGGAAGTCAGAGGAGCAGCAGGAGAGAGATATGAGAATTCTCAGAGAGGGAGGGTGGTCACAAGGGCTAGAGGATCTGGGTATTGTACCTGATTGCTTTGTTTCACTCATTCAGAGGTCAGCAGATACATAGGACCACTTACTGTGGTGTTGGGCACAGTAATTGAGTGCTGAGGATACAGCTGTAAGACAGAGAGCTCTATATCAGCAAGGAGACATAAAGGCGAGACTTACAGATAAATAAATGGGATGGGAGGTTTGATTAGATAAGGCAGTCAGGGAAGTGAAGTGTGAGCCAAGACCTGAAGAGTGAGAAGAGCTAGCTATGGGAAGAACATTCCAGCAGAGTCCAGAGTTAATGCAAAAGCCTAAAGTGGAAAAGAGCTTGATGTGTGCTGGGAGGCTTGGTGAGAAGTGGAAGGAATGATGGAGGTAGACAAGGTCCAAAGTATTCAGGGCTCTTGGGTGAGGGCATATTGTTTGGGTTTTATCCCCCCTGTAATGGGAAACCATTGGAGGGTTATAAGCAGGCTAATAATGAGTAAGGTGTAGGATTTGTAGAGTTTAGAAGACGGACCATAGTCCACACCCTTTGGGTGGTTAGGTAACTCTTCAAGCTAGAACAGTTCTCTGGTTTCTTTGCCATATACACAGTTGGTTCCTTTTAGAGGCCATTTGTAGCTTTCCTTTACTAGCAGCTGTGTGACAACTGGTCATCGGTGGCTGCTTTGTCTCCTCCAGGTAGGTTACTCCTAAATGACTCAGGACCCAAGATTCCAAGGCCAGGAATTTGATGTGGTTAGGTGTGAAAGAACTCTCCCACAGGAAACTGGTTTGTGCCATGTGGTCTTCTCTTTCTCAGCACCTGAGATTCTCTCTCTTGCCCACATGGTTGTTTACCATTCCCCCGGGAGAGACAGCGTAGATGCTCCTCTATTTCTGGAATGCCAACGCTGAGGAATGAATGCATCAACTTGTTCATATTCTCAACGAACATTTAAGTCTCTACTATGTTCCAGGCCTTGTGCTGGGAAGTACCTTAAGGTCTGGTTTACTCCAACTTTCTTCAAACCGTAGAATGGGCCGTTGAATAAAGGGAGGATCAAATTATGGTTTAAATGTAGATGGGCCACACATTTTTTTAACCTACTGCTTTCTCTGTGAGTTCTTCTCTGCACATCTCTCCTCTAATCAGAGGTAAACTAATCTTGAATGTGAGCCACTGTCCTGGCCCAAGGTCATGTGGTGGTCTCTCTTCCTTTCTTTTATTACCTAGCCCATAATCCTTCAGTCTCACTAAATAAATGTTTATTCAACAGCCACTATGTGGGTCCCCAATGCTGGAGATCCAAAGAGTGGTGAATAACAGCAAATAACACAGACACTGTCCTTGCACTCATGAAACTTTGTTTTTGGATCGTTTCTGTGAGTTTCTTCTTGTTTGAACCATAATGCCCTCTGTGAAAACATACTTTTACTGTTCCCCATGAGTCCCTGAGCTTCCCTGGTGGCTCAGATGGTAAAGAATCCACCTGCAGTGGGGGAGACCTGTGTTCGATCTCTGGGTTGGGAAGATCCCCTGGAGGAGGGCATGGCAACCCACTTCAGTATTCTTGCCTAGAGAATCCCATGGACAGAGACGCCTGGTGGGCTATGGTCCACGGGGTCACAAAGAGTTGGACACAACTGAGCAATTAAGTACACATGAGTCCCTGGAATCTTTGAGGTGTCATTGGAATTTCAGTTTCTTAAACTGGGGCAGGGAGGCATATATACATTTGTTTATAATGGGCCATAAGTTAAAAAATCAAATGTTAAGATTTAGAGGATGTTTGTGGGTTGATAAGTGAGAATCCAGTGAAATTCTTGGTAAAATAAGGTGATTCTGGTAGACATATGATTCTTCACTTTTTAAATGAGTGCTTACAAATCATCTGCTCCTGCTGACTCAATGAGGAGACAAATATCAGAAAGGAAAAGAAGAAGGATTTGCCTAGGTTATACGTAATCATGGCAGAGTGAGAATCAGAATCTTGGTGTCCAGAGTCATGTAGTCAGTGCATTTCTTTCTTTTTTGGTTCCTACTGACTTGACTTTCTCCAGCCCCTTTGCCTGCTTGGGGATCAGCATAGAAGTCCCCATTTCCAGGAAGTCTTTTCTATTTACTCCTTCTCCTTATACAGTCCAGTTTTTCTATTAGTGCTTGCTGTTAACTTTATTCTCTAGATCTTACTGGTTATTGGGCTTATTAAACTTTTATTTACTCAGTATGTCCGTAGACCTTAGTGGCTCCCATTCCCACCCTTGGCTTTACTGCAAGGACTGATGCCTAGTACACTGATAGATGTCAGTAAATGGATAGCCCAAGTAACCACACAGGTGTCCTTGCTTTATTTCAGGAATGCCTTTGGCTCAGGCGGTGGCCATTCTTCAGAAGCACTGTCGCATCATAAAAAATGTTCAGGTTCTCTACAGTGAACAGGTGAGTAGTAACTGATTTGTTTACTGAAATAGCATCCCTAATCAGTGACTCACCTCTGGAGGTTAATGCTCTGGGAGATACTGACAGGCAGGGATTCCTAGGTCAATGTGTTTGAATGGGAGTGTCTTCAACACTTAGTCACTTACCAAGTACATTTTCTTTGATTCTGAAACATTTGTAGTTTTGATCATCTAGTGCTGCCAGAAGTTTAGATGAGCAGTAATAATCAAACTTGCTTTTTTATTATGTTTGACTTACCTGCAGGCCCTTAAAAGGGGGATTTTTCGGTGGGAGGTCACTTCAGGGATTGTCTGGTCTTCTAGGGTACTTCCCTTCCACTTTCATGTTTAAAGTAGTCTTTTCTGCTTTGTCGATTGCTTTGGTTTGCATTCAGGATTGTTGCAGTGCAGATTTCTAGCTAGCAGAACATCCCAGACTTGAAAAGAAGCAGGTATAGTTCACCCTTTTAATAAGAATGATCTGATAATATGAAAATTGCAAAACATTGGTTTCAAATTAATGGACATGTTTTACTCTTATTTCTTTTGTCTGACATATGGTAATCTTTATTAAATGTCGTGCCAAAAACTACCCTTATAGTATAATGTACATGCCTACAAAGACCTTTTCAGTTTCTAGAAAGAGTATATTTTAAGTTAGCACTGGTGCAGAACTTTCTGAATACCAGAATTTTTTTAATTGGGTTTTATAAGTAAAGTTGCAAACGTTTTTATAGACCTTTAGAAATAGGAGTCTTCTTAACTCTCTAAAAATACCACTTCTTTGGAATCCATGGCTCTTCTAGGACACGGACGTTGTGCTGCCCTACGGAGCAGCCTTTGTGGTGCTCTGTGTGTCATAAACCTTGGGGGATAGTTTTGATCCTACACAGGCTACAAGATATTCTCAGTCCTTTTCTGAGACCTTTTAAGTACCAATTTGATGATTTTAGTTCCATTTGTTTCTATTAGTTTCTGATCCTAAAGCAAATGGCAGGTTATTTTTGACGTGAAGGTGACTGAGACGTCTATGTGGCTTCCACATTTGGCTTAGTGTCAGAGTTGAGCATGTTACCTGTACCCAGACATTACATTTTACAGTATCGTGCACCTCTGACAGCCTAGTGAGGCCCATGTGAGAGGTCCTTCTGAGACAGAGAAGGCTTAATTTCCAAGCAAGTATTTGGAAATTCTTGTGCCAACCACAGGACTTGTGGGAGTGGGCAGAGGTTTGTGGAGCCACAGTGCCAAAGTGGTTTCTCTTTGAAGAAAAATGAAGAATGGTGACTTTTCCTCTTTTTTGCAATCAGATCATACCTAACCTAATCTGACTCTCAGCATTAGACCATGAGGGAATTACTCAATGACAAGTAGCAGCCATCAAAACAGGGATAATGGGTTTGCTGCTTGATTGTAGCCATCTGTACATTTAATTCAATCAGATTTAGGCACCCAGGATTAGATACAGTTGAAAGTAGTCTTTAAACTTTTTAACCAATTTTTAAAATGAGGCTTATTTCTTATATCACTATCTTGTCTGTCATTCCAGTCTTTGGGTACAAATAGTTGTTCTGGCATTAATTAAGCTAATTTTCCCCAATGTTTTCTAAGCAGCTGGAACAACAGGGTTTTAAATCCAGACCTCGGTTCAGATCCATGCTTTCCCCATTTCTTGGTTGTACAGCTATGACAAGTTAATAACCAGTCTGGTTCTCCAGATGGTTTCCTTATAATAGAATAATCTTTTTATGAGGATCAAGAGGAAATGGCCTCTCAGAGCTCTGATATGGTGCTTCTTAAATGTGGATCCTTTTCTTGTTGCCCTCCTTCCCTTTTTTTCCCATTTGTCTCTTTACTTCATCATTTGATCCCAGTAAACATTTCAGAAATATCTTGTTTCCAGCAGATCATAGCTTGGAAATTAAATGTGCATGTCAAGTAGATCCCATCTGAGAGGGAAAAGATGTTAACAAGTAACAGAGACAGCGTTATTGAACTGGAAGGACCTCCTTAAACACCACATAGCACATGTGATTTTGGTTCTGGAGATATAAAGTACTAATAAAACATTGATTGTGAGGATGATTTGCTTGCTTTTGAATACTGCTTAGTTATGTCCTAAATTATAGCAATGCCAAGGGAAAAACGATCAGATCTTGGAAGTGTGTAAAGAAATTCAGATACTCCAAGCAAAGGTCTTTAAAGATGCTGAAATGTTGCTTCATCCTGTTTACCTCCGTGGAATAGCCCTCTTAGAAATAGAGGGAGGATAGTGACCTAAGGTGAGGTTCATTATTCCGTTATCTTACTTGAGTCTTGTTGGTTTTAGAAAAACATTCATACAGACCGACTGGAAAATTACCACATTCTTTCTTCTGATGTTTGCCAGGCATGATGGAGCCACCTGGGCCTATAATCTTGTGAAGATTAGCGGGGTGGAGGGGAGTGGACAGTATGAACTAATCTCAGAAAGCTCTTTCTAGAGAATTTTTCCAGTGAGGCCCACACCAGCAGGGGCACCTGGCCTTCTAGCCTATATCTCTGTCTCTGACAGGCACCACCTTCAATCACTGGGCCTACCTTAAGAAGCTCTATAAAGAGGAAACTTCTCTAAATCTTTTTGACAGCTATGTGCCAGTTTTAAGAAAGGACAGGGTTTTGAATGGTGGTGTTTTTCTTCTACTGCTGGGCAGCGTGGTTCGGGGCAATGAAGAGTCTTCAGACTTTGAATTGATTGCTTTGCAGCAGAAACAGGCAGGTAGGACAGATTCCAGGAAAGAGTATTATATGCTGAGTGCTGTGCTTGGTGCTTTCTGGTCTACTGTCTCTGTCCTCATGACAACCCTGGAGGGGTAGGGATGACGGTATTCCCATGAAAAAACAGAAGTTTAGAGAAACACTTAAGGTCACCAGCTCACCAAGTCTCAGGGCCAGCTCTGTCCATTGCTCTGCTGCTGCTCCCCTCCCCCCAGGACTCAGAAGGGACAAATAAAGAAATGACTCCTTAGATCTCAGATGGGGTTTTACAGAAAGAGGTGCACGTGACATGGGATGGTGTGTGTTGGGCAGGGGGTGGGAATGAGAGTGTCATCTCATACATAATCAGATCACAAGGCACTTCTTTGTCCCAGAATATGACGCAAAAGAGTCAAAGAATAACATGTATTTCCTTTGAGTGGTACAAACAGCCTGGGAGTGAAGGGACATAAGTTCAGCTAACATGCACTGACCATTACTTGCTGAATTTGGATCCTTTTATAAGGCTTGTATTTCTCATCAATTACTCTGTAGTTTTGACAGCAGTAAATTAACCTATGCTATAAATATAGGCCCTGGACCTGTGAAAGAAAATGGCCTATATGCCCACATAATTTTGACTTTTCTCCCAGGTAATAACTCAAAGCCTGGCAAAGAGGCTCTTTTCAACCAATATTATGAAACAACAGCTGCAGACTGGAAGTAGAGGACACTGAATTCACAAACCAACCTGTCAGCTGTCTACACTTAGATACTCCCTGTGCACTGCATTTATGTTGTAAGGTTTCAAATTCACCTGGTGCTGATGAGTATACTTAGTTGTTCAGAGTGTGTATTTATTTATTATTTTGTTTTTTGTAGTCTCCTCTAAGCCATGACCTCATCCTTAACCTGACTCAGGACGGGATCAAACTACTGTTTGATGCTTTCAATCAGAGACTTAAGGTAACTATAAATAACAACTGAAGTTTCATGTCAGGCTGATTAATGTGTGCAGTTGTGGAATGTTTCTGAAACTCCTGAGTGGGAGTAGGCTTGTGGTTCAGAGACAGCCACAATATAGGAGACTGAAGCTGTGCCTGTCCTGCTAAAGAGAGAAGCTGGGGGTAGATTGGGATGGTTGGAAAAAGGCTGGGAGGAACTTCAGTTCTGGGCTCCAGAGGTGAAGGGGAAAGAGTGTTGAAGATATGGATAGGGAGCAGGCTTTTCTGTGTTGAATAGAAAAATGAGAGGAAGCAAATATTTGACATAGATTATCCTGAGTCTTTTAAAATGGGGCCTAACTGCAGAATAGAACTGGAAGACTTTAGTCAGATCTTTGTATCTTATTGTTTTACTTCATTCTTGGGTCAAACAATTAAGACTTGGAAGATGAAAAATGGAACCATACTTCCTAAAATACTGAGGGCTTGGATTTTAACACCACCAGCACTGAGTTGATTCTTAAATCCCTTTAGAGAAATCTAAACAAACAACTTGCTGGTACATCTTAATTGGCATTCAAGTACAGTAGACTAGCACCTATTTCAGACCAGGATGTTTTTAATGCACTATTTACAAATGCCTGGACATGATAGGTTAGTCACATGACATCCAACTCATGCCTCAGAGTCACAAGGTTGAATGTGGCTCTGGGCAGTGGCATGCCAGAGCTGTCGTCCTGGTTAGCTTATGGAGCTGCCTTTCTAGAAGGCTTGGGTACTTCCTACTTCTCACCATCTCATCTCAAGTGAGCTGCTGAGTTCAGAGAGCACATGGAAAAATAACCTGTATATGGAATAAGAATTCTTCGTTTATGCTGCCTTTTCAAAAAGGAGAGTTTGATGTGAACACTCTTATCCCCACAGCACCCTTGCCTCTCTTTATAGGCTCAGTCAACCTGGCCTACTGACCAGAAGCCCCACACTGAGAAAGGGTAGAAGCTGGTCTTCAATGTGGCTTCATCACAGATTGGAGGAAATTAATCTGGAAGCACCTTTACAAAGAACCATTTGTCTTTAACTTGGTAAATCCACTGTAGGAAACTTAACCCAAAAAGATTAATGGGAGGGTAATATTGCCAGATATTTATAGCAGGGCTTTTCATAGTAATGAAAAGCCAGAAGTAATCTAAATGGGCCTAAATCAAATCCCTTATGATTACACAGTGGAAGTGAGAAATAGATTTAAGGGACTAGATCTGATAGATAGAGTACCTGATGAACTATGGACAGAGGTTCATGACATTGTACAGGAGACAGGGATCAAGACCATCCCCATGGAAAAGAAATGCAAAAAAGCAAAATGGCTGTCTGAGAAGGCCTTACAAATAGCTGTGAAAAGAAGGGAAGCAAAAAGCAAAGGAGAAAAGGAAAGATATAAGCATCTGAATGCAGAGTTCCAAAGAATAGCAAGGAGAGATAAGAAAGCCTTCCTTAGTGATCAATGCAAAGAAATAGAGGGAAACAACAGAATGGGAAAGACTAGAGATCTCTTCAAGATAATTAGAGATACCAAGGGAACATTTCATGCAAAGATGGGCTCGATAAAGGACAGAAATGGTAGGGACCTAACAGAAGCAGAAGATATTAAGAAGAGGTGGCAAGAATACACAGAACAACTGTACAAAATAGAGCTTCATGACCCATATAATCACGATGGTGTGATCACTCACCAAGAGCCAGACATCCTGGAATGTGAAGTCAAGTGGGCCTTAGGAAGCATCACTACGAACAAAGCTAGGGGAGGTGATGGAATTCCAGTTGAGTTATTTCAAATCCTGGAAGATGATGCTGTGAAAGTGCTGCACTCAGTATGCCGGCAAATTTGGAAAACTCAGCAGTGGCCACAGGACTGGAAAAGGTCAGTCTTCATTCCCATCCCAAAGAAAGGCAATGCCAAAGAATGCTCAAACTACCGCACAGTTGCACTCATCTCACACGCTAGTAAAGTAATGCTCAAAATTCTCCAAGCCAGGCTTCAGCAATACGTGAACCGTGAACTTCCAGATGTTCAAGCTGGATTTAGAAAAGGCAGAGGAACCAGAGATCAAATTGCCAACATCCGCTGGATCATCTAAAAAGCAAGAGAGTTCCAGAAAAACATCTATTTCTGCTTTATTGACTATGCCAAGGCCTTTGACTGTGTGGATCACAATCAACTGTGGAAAATTCTGAAAGCAATGGGAATACCAGACCACCTGCCCTGCCTCTTAAGAAACCTGTATGCAGGTCGGGAAGCAACAGTTAGAACTGGACATGGAACAACAGACTGGTTCCAAATAGGAAAAGGAGTACGTCAAGGCTGTATATTGTCACCCTGCTTATTTAACTTATATGCAGGGTACATCATGAGAAACACTGGGCTGGAGGAAGCACAAGCTGGAATCAAGACTGCCGGGAGAAATGTCAATAACCTCAGATATGCAGATGACCCCACACTTATGGCAGAAAGTGAAGAGGAACTCAAAAGCCTCTTGATGAAAGTGAAAGAGGAGAGTGAAAAGGTTGACTTTAAGCTCAACATTCAGAAAACGAAGATCATGGCATCTGGTCCCATCACTTCATGGGAAGTAGATGGGGAAACAGTGGAAGCAGTGTCAGACTTTATTTTTCTGGGCTCCAAAATCACTGCAGATGGTGACTGCAGCCATGAAATTAAAAGACGCTTACTCCTTGGAAGGAAAGTTATGACCAACCTAGATAGCATATTCAAAAGCAGAGACATTATTTTGCCAACAAAGGTCCGTCTAGTCAAGGCTATGGTTTTTCCAGTGGTCATGTATGGATGTGAGAGTTGGACTGTGAAGAAGGCTGAGCGTGGAAGAATTGATGCTTTTGAACTGTGGTGTTGGAGAAGACTCTTGAGAGTCTCTTGGACTGCAAGGAGATCCAACCAGTCCAATGAACCTGGGAGTTCATTGGAAGGACTGATGCTGAAGCTGAAACTCCAATACTTTGGCCACCTCATGCGAAGAGCTGACTCATTGGAAAAGACTGATGCTGGGAGGGGTCGGGGGCAGGAGGTGAAGGGGACGACAGAGGTTGAGATGGCTGGATGTCATCAGTGACTCGATGGACATGAGTTTGAGTGAACTCCGGGAGTTGATGATGAACAGGGAGGCCTGGCATGCTGCGATTCATGGAGTCGCAAAGAGTCGGACACGACTGAGCCACTGAACTGAACTGAATCTAAATGGGCAACAGTGGAGGGTAGATAGGCAGCCTATGGCAGAATTTCAGCATGGTGAGGAAAATATATTTAGTGAGCACTTAGTACCTGTTCCCCTGGAGAAGGAAATGGCAACCCACTCCAGTACTCTTGCCTGGAGAATCCCATGGAGGGAGGAGCCAGGTAGGCTACAGTCCATGGGGTCGCAAAGAGTCAAACACGACTGAGCAACTTCACTTTAGTATCTGTTAGTCACGTGGCTGAGTGCTTCCCATGCATTTCCTAATTTAATCCTAACAAGCCCATGAGTGGTATGGCTTACTTGTGAGACAACAGAGGAACAGAAGATAAGCAGTCTACCTGACACCAGGCTTTTAACTCTGTATTACTAGAGCATAACAACTGGCTGCTGGGAATAGAAGTGGCTTAGGTTCTGTTGATGAATGTGGGAAATAAATGGGATAAAAGTGTGTGAGCATACTATGCAGAAATGCAAGGAATTCAAAGTACCCTTGAGTGGGAAAAGAGATAAGAGTAGGACCATCTCTCTGCCTTCTGTGAGTCCCTGTGAAGGGAGGGCTGGGGCCCTGCCTGAGAGTATGGAAACTGAGGAAGCAATCCCTCAGGTACTGTTGATGGGCACCAAGTCTGACCTGACCAGTCTGCCTGCCCCACCATACAAGGGCTTCAGAAGTCGCATCTCCACACTGCTGTCCCCTGCAGTTCCCCTATCCTCTCACTCCCTGACTGTGAGAGAGCCCTGTGGAATGAAGCTTCACAAGTCACAATTTGTACAGCCACCTGTCTTTTCCTTTCCTATCTTGTCTGCTGCCATAACTTCTCCTCTGGAGAAATCAAGGTCTTTTCCAGCCCAGAGGGTAGAAAACCATGGCTTTCAGATTTCCCTAGCTATCTGTCCCTATGGTTCAGCAAGCATCTATAGGTGAAAATCTGCTTGTTGATTCTGGCAAGGGACCCAGAGTGCTGACCATCTTGGAGTCCTTCATGTCACACGTGCCATAGTGTCACAGGAAGAATATTCTGGAGGCCCACCGGCTGAGTGATGGGCAGCCCTTGGGGGACCAATTGGTCAGCCATAGTGGTAGCAGTCAGAGGGGCAGAGTGCTACTCCTGCTGCACGAGCAGAGGTTCTGGCTGAGGGTCGGAGGCCTCTGGTAGCCTGGGACCCTGGCCTCGATAAAATGGCATACCCATTTAGCATAATATACTGCCATGCCCCAGCTTTCTGAAGATATTGTCATGAATCACAACTATTCCTCTACCCTTGCATGACCTCCCTCAGCACCTCTTTGCATGTTTTTGAGCTTCATATTACCCTTAGCTAGCTTCATCCCAGGCAGACTCCCTGACATGTATTGTGTACCCTTTGGTGCAAACTAATGAGCCAGACCTCAAAGAGCCTAACTCGGTGGGACCAGTGAACGGCATATACTGGTAGCATAGGAAAGGGTAGATGGAAATGCTCCAACAGCTCAGCAGAGGCAGTGATTCTTAGCAGCATGTAGGATCAGAATAGCTGCACCTTATAGTTAAGAAGAGCCCAGCTTGTAGTTTTCCATGTTAAGGACAGGTCTGACCACGAGTGAACTGCCTGTTATGTCTCTGTTCTTGTGACAGTGCCAGGTGCCCCGTCACCCAGTGTCCACAGTCCTTCCCAGAATGAAGCCCTGGTTGTCAGGGCAAACAGAGTGAACCAGCTCTGCTTGTGCTTCTGCGGTGGGAGCCAAATCTCCCAGCTGGGGAAAGCAGATGGTTCGCCTATCCTCAGTCAGCTATGCTACTGGCTAGACGTCTAGCCTTGATGCCATGGACATCAAAGACTTCAGATCGGGATTACTTGGCATCACTAGTGGCTGGATGTTCAATGCCTTTTCCTTTGTTTCCTCCCTGAGTTCTTGGCATTTCATCAGCTGAACCCTTAGAAACTTCACAAGGGTCCTGAGGTTCTCCAGGTTGGACCAGATGCTCTTCATTAGGGATATAACAATATTGTCACACAGGACCTAGGCTAATAAAATGACTTGTTTTCTAATAAGATAGACCACCTCCCCTTCCCTCCCCACCCCCCCAGTCTTTTTTTTTGGTAAACCACAATATTTCGAAACTGTTTTTGAAAGTGACTTGATTTGGGTTTTTATAATGCAACAAAGTATAGCATGAAAGAAAAGGGGCTCAGTATTCCCCTTACAGGTTACAACTGTCACAAGCTGCTTGAATTTGTTTTTGTGGAGGGTTTTACTGTCCTGTCGCATGGTATGTGCAGTCTTATGTATGACCCAGCTGTAGACTAGATACAAAAACTTGACCCAGAGTGTCCACGGACATCTGTTGAACCATCCTCTAGAGAGAGGGGGAAGATGAGTTTATGCCGTGTGTGGTATGGGTTTTTCTTCCAGATTTAAAAATAAAGACACAAAATGTGTAGTGCTTCAGGAGAATTTCAGCTAGTGATTTTTTTTTTCCTCACTGCTCTATAAATGTCTTTTCTAATTAACCTTTTTCAACTGCAGAGCTCTAATAGATCTTAAACATTTGTTTTTTGTTTTTAGGTGATTGAAGTATATGACTTGACTAAAGTAAAGTTAAAATACTGGTAAGTTTTCTCCTGGTTTGTGTCCTAGGCTTGGCACACATGGGCTTATTTCTATCCTCAACAGTTCTGGGATTACAGCCGGTTGCCATGATTGCCTCAGGCAGCCTCCAAGTCCACTCCATTTCCTGGGGAAGAGAAGGAAAGCTTATTCAGAACACACTGTGTATGAAACACTTTCCATTTGGGTCAGTTTCCTTAATCCCACCACAAAGCAGGACCTCAGTCTGTGACTGTCCCTAGGGTCATAGCTGCCGTTCCCTGCACAGCTTCTTTTGGCACCTTTTTACGTTTTCATGACCAACAAAGGTGGGACCAACCAGATACAGCTGACTCTGAGGCCTATGCCAAAGAGAATGCTGAAAGGATCACTATTTGTAGGGGGAGCGAGGTCAGGGGGCAAAATCTGCTTTTTAGAATAAAAATGGGAATAGCCTATATGGTGCACAAATATTTCAGCCCCCATATGGTAAGTTGCTGTGCTGGCATCTAGAATATTCTGTTCAGTAAGCTTCCTTAACAAGCTTCCTTTTTTGAGGATATCAAAGGGATCAGTTCCTGGATTGTTTCAAGCAATATCTGCCGATAGAGAAGTGGATAAACCAGATGCATAATAGCACTGACCCCTGCAAATCTGGTATCTCTTAGTCTTGTTAGGGCGTTCCATACCTCAACGTCTGGCTTCTCTTTACCTTCTTAAGAGTCACTGGTGGGTAAGCGAGGGGTCAAGAGTCAGGCTGCCCTGGGTTTGAGTTATGACTTCATTTTATTACTCTGCGAAATTGGGCAAGTCACTTAACCTCTTTGAGCTTGTTTTTTCATCAGAGAAGTGAAAGCATAAATCTGGCTGCTGAGTTAGGAAAACTACATGAGATAATGCTGATAAAGCATATAGCGCAGTGCCTGGTTAAAAACAGAGGTGTTCTAGATGCTAACTGTTATATACAGACTAGATAAACAGCATGGTCCTACTGTGTAGCATGGGAAACTATTTTCAATATCCTGTAATAAACCATAATGGAAAGAATGTGAAAAAGAATATATATATAAAAAATTGAATCACTTTGCTGTATTGCAGAAATTAACACAGTATTGTAAATTAACTATACTTAATAACATTTTTAAAATGAAGAGGTGTTCCATAAGTGATACTCATTTTTTAAAAAAATATTCTTAACCTTTAAGCATTCTCCTTAAAGTTAGAAATGACTTATCTTCGTGCGCATCATCTGAAATCACACGCTCCTCTTTGCTCCCAAGCCCACCCCCTCCCAGGTATTTTTCCTTTACTTGGGATCATTCCTCCCCATCCACTTACCCATTCACCCAGCTGATGAGTGCTGGTTCTTCTGCTTCTTAAGAAAACAAGCTGCCTTGCTTGGCTGTATTCTACATTTAAAATGTTCATCCCCCTTTTAAGAAAGTTCCTTTTCAAGACAAACTACTCATAGGCATTCTGAGAAAACACATTAACAATGTCTATTTCTATGACTATTCCTTATCCAAGTCCAAATGCCATGGGGCTGAGGCTGGATTTACTTCCTTCTGAACTGGGCCTTTTCATCATAGATGTCTTGGGAGGTCCCAGAGGGCTAATCCTCTGTATCAGCCTCAGGAGAATTGACTATTTCTGACCTCATTAATTGTCTCTTATTTAAAAGTTCTATAGTTAAACCTTTATTTTTATATAATTACAGACTCAACCCCCATGTATTTTAAGAGTAACTCTTCCAGCCACCGTCTCTAATGACCTGTGAGTGCATCCTACAAGCCTGGTATTAAAAAGCATCTTTGTTTTTCAGTGGCGTGCATTTCAATTCTCAAGCCATAGCTCCCACCATTGAGCAGATTGACCAGTCTTTTGGTGCAACCCATCCTGGAGGTAAGCCCAGTCCATCTGATTCCTCTGGTCATCTGTAGCAGCCAATAGTAATAAATCTGGCAAGTGGTGCCATGCCAGCCCCAACCTCAAAGCTCCTATCAGATTTGGGGGCCGGTACTTGGGTGTGAAGGAAAGCTCTCTCCCATGGTTTTCAGCCTAGTAAGTCAGTTCAGAAATGAGACACAATGAAAGTTTTGCCAGTCACCACCAGTCATTACTCCCTGTCAGGCTGGTTTGTGTTCACAGCTTCGGATGCCATTCAACCTTGTCATTTTCTTCTCCCCACTTCCACAGTGTACAACTCTGCTGAGCAGCTCTTCCACCTCAACTTCAGAGGATTGTCTTTCTCTTTTCAGCTAGATTCCTGGACCGAGGCTCCCAAGTATGAGGTTAGCCTTTTTCTTTCCTTTATCTTTATTGCCCAGTGCCCCGGTGATAGAGGGCAGAAGACAGTACCATTGGAGGAGGCTGGATAGGTACCCTTCCTTTGATTCCCTTAATCTCTGAGGTCTTCAGAGGCCCCTTGGGGGTACAGTGGGTGAAGTTGACAGAACAAAGCCCAGGCTGGCGTTCCCAGGAGGAGGGCACTTCCAACTGAAGTGAGGTCGAGCTAGCTCTTCAGAGGGAAATCTATGTCGTGTGCTTTAAAACTCCAAATCACCACAGTTTTTCTCAATGGCCTAGAATTTGAGAGAATTCATCCTTCGACAAGGGTATCCTTAGTGTTATGAAATGATCGTTTTTTGTAAGTTTTACATTTTATTAAAGAAGGCATTTCTACATTTTCTCCCTGATGAAGGAAAGGAAAACTAAGTAAAATTAAAGGTGAACTTGCATGGTTTAGTGAATTTATTGACCTGGAGACAGATCAGACTGTGCTTTGACCTGGCCAGTTCTTTTTTTTTTAATACCTTGATAAATAAAATGAGCAAATTTCAAAGTTTCTCAGAAACCATTCCACACTGCAGATAACAATACCCAGTGAGAAAATGGATACAGAAAATGCGTACCAAATAAGAAAGTACCAGTAGTAGAGTTGTGTCTGAAACTGAGATATTCCTCTTCTAAATTCCCTACTTTGGTGACCTGGCCAGTTCTCGAAGACCACGAGTATTGGGAAAATGCCAGGGCCTGCAGTGTGCTTTTAGTAAAACATTTATCCTGTGTTTGCAGCCCAATTTTGCGCATGGTCTGGCTTCTCTTCAGATACCCCACGGAGCAACTGTGAAACGAATGTATATCTACAGTGGGAACAGCCTACAGGATACCAAGTATGTGTTGGGGAGCACAGGCTTCATGCTAAGGCCATGGGCTCCCTGGGAGGGAGGACAAAGTCTCTGCTCACTCTGTGCCTGCCCCCAGGGCGCCCGTGATGCCCCTGAGCTGTTTCCTGGGCAACGTGTATGCTGAGAGTGTGGATGTTCTCCGGGATGGAACTGGACCCTCAGGTTTACGACTCCGCCTCCTTGCCGCAGGTCAGTTCCTGGCTTTGGGGTGGTGGGTTCTCCATTATAGCCTTGTTGAGATGGTCTAAAATCCCACGTCCTTAAGGAGAGTTGGTAGAAGACAAATGGTGCTTACGTTTATGGTTAGAAGTTTTAATTTGTTTGTGAAGGAATAAGACATAGTTTTATTTTGAGCAGCTCTTATAAATGACAGTAAAGCTGCTTCCCTTGACATGTACATCAGTCTCTGTGTACTTAGTTTTGCAGTGGTGCCCGGGTCTTAGAGGTGTATCTTACAGGCTCAGTGTTGCGTGTTCTCTCATTTTCCACCGTTTGTGCTCATTTAGCAGAGTAGACTGGCAAGAGGAACTTGTTCAATTGTGATTTGGCCATACTCTGCTCAGTTTTGCTGATTGCAAACAAAAAGAATTTCTGCCTTCAGTAGCCAGTCTCTTTAGGATCCACACCTCATCCTGTGATTTTCTTGTGTGGACAGTCTCAGCTCCTTCGAACTTTGGATTATGCTTAGGGGTACAAAGATCATCCAGTGTGGAGTTTGCCTCTGTAAAGATGACCTGGGGACTGTGAGCTCCATAAAGGAGCCTATGCCTTCATGGAGCTCATAGTCTAGCCAGCCTTTGTTTATAAGCTGGGGTCTTCCCTCAGTGTCTGGGGCATCAGTTCTCAACTGCTAAGAATCTGGCAAGTAAATTGTAAACTCACTCCCCTGAACAATTAGACAGTTCAAAGACTCCAGGTTAGAAATTTCTTAAAATGTGATTTTCTAGCCATGGCAGAACACCAGCTACTTAAAGGAGCATTGTGCTTATGCTGTAGTTTTTTAAAGAATTGAGATGTGGCATCTCAAAAAAGAAGTTGAGGTCGTCTCAGGAGGATTGCTGCTTGAAGCAGTGGGGTAATCAAGGGTGGTGTAAGTATACCAGGTGACAGCAAGAGGAGCCTGTTGAGAGTAGGGGGTCCCAGCCAGTTCTGACCACCACCCTGACAGGACAGTCCCAGCAGTCGCATCACACTGCCTACAAGGTCAGTGGGGGAAACACCTTAAGTCAAGACCTCACTAAGTTATTATCCCACCCAGTACTCACTAAGAGTTCCTGTGGAGAGTGACTACAGTGATGCCATTCAACTGTCTTGATCCCCACAGTAATGATTCCCTCACTCAAAGGAATCAGAAACTAAAATAGTCTCCCTGAGAAACTAAGGGTACCTTTACTTGAGGAGACTTCAGATAGAGTGAGACAAGAAGGGTGCCTCCCGTACTGCCCTGTGTGGACATTCACAAGGATCTGGTACTTGAAGACTTTGGGCACCCAGTCTAGCTTGACAGGACTTTCAGTGGTTTCCATAGGTCACCCATGCTTACCTAAGTGCAGGATTTATCAGTTCAGTTCAGTTCAGTCCCTCAGTCATGTCCAACTCTTTGCGACCCCATGAACCGCAGCATGCCAGGCCTCCCTGTCCATCCCCAACTCCTGGAGTTCACCCAAACCCATGTCCATTGAGTCAGTGATGCCATCCAGCCATCTCATCCTCTGTCGTCCCCTTCACCTCCTGCCCTCAATCTTTCCCAGCATCAGGGTCTTTTCAAATGAGTCAGTTCTTCACATCAGGTGGCCAAAGTATTGGAGTTTCAGCTTCAGCATCAGTCCTTCCAAGGAATATTCAGGACTGATCTCCTTTAGGATGGACTGGTTGGATCTCCTTGCAGTCCAAGGGACTCTCAAGAGTCTTCTCCAACACCACAGCTCAAAAGCATCAATTCTTCAGTGCTCAGCTTTCTTCACAGTCCAACTCTCACATCCATACATGACCACTGGAAAAACCATAGCCTTGACTAGACGGACCTTCGTTGACAAAGTAATGTTACTGCTTTTCAATATGCTGTCTGGGTTGGTCATAACTTTCCTTCCAAGGATTAAGCGTCTTTTAATTTCATGGCTGCAGTCACCATCTGTAGTGATTTTGGAGCCCAAAAAAATAAAGTCTGACACTGTTTCCACTGTTTCCCCATCTACTTCCCATGAAGTGATGGGACCAGATGCCATGATCTTCGTTTTCTGAATGTTGAGCTTAAAGTCAACCTTTTCACTCTCCTCTTTCACTTTCATCAAGAGGCTTTTGAGTTCCTCTTCACTTTCTGCCATAAGTGTGGGGTCATCTGCATATCTGAGGTTATTGACATTTCTCCCGGCAGTCTTGATTCCAGCTTGTGCTTCCTCCAGCCCAGTGTTTCTCATGATGTACCCTGCATATAAGTTAAATAAGCAGGGTGACAATATACAGCCTTGACGTACTCCTTTTCCTATTTGGAACCAGTCTGTTGTTCCATGTCCAGTTCTAACTGTTGCTTCCCGACCTGCATACAGGTTTCTTAAGAGGCAGGGCAGGTGGTCTGGTATTCCCATTGCTTTCAGAATTTTCCACAGTTGATTGTGATCCACACAGTCAAAGGCCTTGGCATAGTCAATAAAGCAGAAATAGATGTTTTTCTGGAACTCTCTTGCTTTTTAGATGATCCAGCGGATGTTGGCAATTTGATCTCTGGTTCCTCTGCCTTTTCTAAATCCAGCTTGAACATCTGGAAGTTCACGGTTCACGTATTGCTGAAGCCTGGCTTGGAGAATTTTGAGCATTACTTTACTAGCGTGTGAGATGAGTGCAATTGTGCGGTAGTTTGAGCATTCTTTGGCATTGCCTTTCTTTGGGATGGGAATGAAGACTGACCTTTTCCAGTCCTGTGGCCACTGCTGAGTTTTCCAAATTTGCTGGCATATTGAGTGCAGCACTTTCACAGCATCATCTTCCAGGATTTGAAATAACTCAACTGGAATTCCATCACCTCCCCTAGCTTTGTTCGTAGTGATGCTTCCTAAGGCCCACTTGACTTCACATTCCAGGATGTCTGGCTCTTGGTGAGTGATCACACCATCGTGATTATATGGGTCATGAAGCTCTATTTTGTACAGTTGTTCTGTGTATTCTTGCCACCTCTTCTTAATATCTTCTGCTTCTGTTAGGTCCCTACCATTTCTGTCCTTTATCGAGCCCATCTTTGCATGAAATGTTCCCTTGGTATCTCTAATTATCTTGAAGAGATCTCTAGTCTTTCCCATTCTGTTGTTTCCCTCTATTTCTTTGCATTGATCACTAAGGAAGGCTTTCTTATCTCTCCTTGCTATTCTTTGGAACTCTGCATTCAGATGCTTATATCTTTCCTTTTCTCCTTTGCTTTTTGCTTCCCTTCTTTTCACAGCTATTTGTAAGGCCTCCCCAGACAGCCATTTTGCTTTTTTGCATTTCTTTTTCTTGGGGATGATCTTGATTCCTGTTTCCTGTACAATGTCACAAACCTCCATCCATAGTTCATCAGGCACTCTGTCTGTCAGATCTAGTCCCTTAAATCTATTTCTCACTTTCACTGTATAATCATAAGGGATTTTATTTAGGTCATACCTGAATGGTGTAGTGGTTTTCTCCACTTTCTTCAATTTCAGTCTGAATTTGGCAATAAGGAGTTCTGATCTGAGCCACAGTCAGCTCCCAGTCTTGTTTTTGCTGACTGTATAGAGCTTCTCCATCTTTGGCTGCAAAGAATATAATCAATCTGATTTCGGTGTTGACCATCTGGTGATGTCCATGTGTAGAGTCTTCTCTTGTGTTGTTGGAAGAGGGTGTTTGCTATGACCAGTGCATTCTCTTGGCGAACTCTATTAGCCTTTGCCCTGCTTCATTCCGTATTGCAAGGCCAAATTTGCCTGTTACTCCAGGTGTTTCTTGACTTCCTACTTTTGCATTCCAGTCCCCTATAATGAAAAGGACATCTTTTTTGGGTGTTAGTTCTAGAAGGTCTTGTAGGTCTTCATTGAACTGTTCAACTTCAGCGTCTTCGGCATTACTGGTCGGGGCATAGACTTGGATTACTGTGATATTGAATGGTTTGCCTTGGAAACGAACAGAGATCATTCTGTCATTTTGGAGATTGCATCCAAGTACTGCATTTCAGACTCTTTTGTTGACCATGATAGCTACTCCATTTCTTCTAAGGGATTCCTGCCCACAGTAGTATATATAATGGTCATCTGAATTAAATTCACCCATTCCAGTCCATCTTAGTTCACTGATTCCTAGAATGTTGATGTTAACTCTTGCCATCTCCTGTTTGCAGAATTTATACACAGAAGTTAATGTGAACTATGCTTTTTTCCCCTGATTTACACACAGCTTTGTCTGTGTGTGTGAGGAGTGGGATTTGAAACAGCTTTTATTGTACAAGAAAGAGCTTTGTCAGCTATAAAGCCCTATGCAGAGTAAGGTGATAGTGGTGATTATCGTGGTACCAGAAATTATTCCTCCTCGGATTCTTAGCTTCCTTTTATAATTTTGGGCAAAACACTCTGTCTTCCCATCCGCAGAATAAGGAAAATTTTACTGTTGGTATGTTCGTTGCTATTCCACAACCACGTGTGTGTGTGTATGTGTGTGTGTGTGTGTGTGTGTGTGTATGTATGTGTGTATTTAACTAGAATCATTTTTTAAATGTATTAGACAAAGTCAGAGTTTAAAGATTGTTCCCAAAGAAGAAACCTTTGGCAAGTCAGGTTTTCCATTTTCACCCACTTTCCTGGTTTGTCTCTTTTTGAGTGTTAGTGTTTGTAGAGTTAGGGAGTAAGTTAATGGGTGCTTAGCTCTTGGCTCTTTTATAGAGTGATCTTCCAGTCCAGTCTCAGGTTGGGGGTTACCACTGAGAAGTACTTGTTATCATAAATCCTCTATCTTGTTGGGAACCGGAAAGTGGCAGGAGATAATGGCGCCCATTTGTATATTTCCATAGCACCTGTGCTGCTCTTTGTTGTACCACAGTTGTGTGATGGTGAATCTTTACACCGTGAGCTCCAACGTGGGCAGAGATTGCACCTGTTTTTCTCACCGTTGTTCCCTAAGCATCTAGCAGAGTGTCTGTCCTAGCCCAGGGTGTCAATGACTAAATATTAGGTGAGTCAGTGAGTGACATTTCCAGAGCTCCATGTTACTTCTGTGGGATTGAGTGAGTCTCTGGCATTATTTTGAGTAGAGAGTGATCTCCTGTAGCATCTCAAGTCCTGGTGACCTGGTATTTCTACTTACATGCGGTCTTGCCCCTCAGCCAAACCTGGTAATGCAGCATGCAGCCACTGGCCTCTCTGGGGCTCTGGACCCTGGGCTGCAGGGTTCCATGCCCTGACTGGGAACCTGACCACCTCTACTTGTTCTCTGCAGGTTGTGGACCTGGCCTGCTAGCAGATGCCAAGATGCGGGTATTTGAACGCTCAGTGTATTTTGGTGATTCCTGTCAAGATGTTCTTAGCATGCTTGGCTCTCCACACAAGGTCTTCTACAAGTCAGAAGATAAGGTAGGGGAAGTGTGTTTATAAAGTGAATAGGTGATCTCGCTCTTTTTATTTAATCAACTTGAACTTAATAGTGAATAAACTGCTGTTTTCCCATAGAACCTGTTCTATTAAAGCTAATGGAAAAAAGTAAAAAACTGATGGAGAAGTAAATTGAAAGCTGTCTTCTGACCCCTGTTGGTCAGATTGTCCTCCCTTTCCTTGGAGACCAGGGCCCAGTCTATAGTCAACCGAAGCTGTCTGGGTTGTTCAGCACCAGCATCAGGGACTCTCACGCTCTTGCTTACCCAACAGATGACTGTCATACAAGAAACACAACTTGTAGACTCATTTCATCCGAGAACTGTATTAATGGATTGGATTTTAATTCATTATTATTTTTTCCCCAACAGATGAAGATTCATTCTCCTTCTCCTCATAAGCAAGTTCCATCCAAGTGCAATGACTACTTTTTTAACTACTTCACTCTCGGAGTGGTAAGCTGTGATTCCTTAGAGAACTGTTCCATTTCCCTAGGGGTGTGCAGTGTGCTGGGCAGGCCTGTGTGTACACTTGGAGCTTTAACTGTGCTGGCCTGTGGGAGCCAGAAGGATCTGGCAGGTCCTGGCTTTCAGAACAACCAGCTTCCCTGAGCCCCTTGACAGTCAGGGGGGCCATGAATCTTCTCATTAGCTTTTAAGGCAAAATCTGTGCTCAGTTACATTTTTAATCTGGTGCTTTTTGTCAGGGAAGATCTCCCTGACCATGTTTGAGTTCCCAAGCAGTGGGAGCTGTAGCCCTCTGCCTGTGGGGCCTACTGGTACAAGGTTTGGAACGAGGAGGCCTGGAGATGGTTGGGTGTGTGTCGCCGTCCCATTGTGGTAGGCCTCAGCTGTCCCCTTGGTTGTTGTTTGGGTCAGAGCTGTTCCCCAAGGGCATCCCCATTGTGGAGTGGGTGTCTTCGAGTAGGACATGCCCTCGAAAGCCCCCTGCCCGCCTCAGTAACTTTACCCACTTGAGCATCCTTGTTTTCTGTCCCAGGACATTCTCTTTGATGCGAATACACACAAAGTGAAGAAGTTTGTCCTACATACCAATTACCCTGGACATTATAATTTTAATATGTGAGTATTCCTGCACCTGCCCCTCCAAGAAAGAGAGCTTGTGGCCTTGGATGTTTGCTAATTCATGAAAAGTAAACCATTTCGTGAGTGTTTTCTGTTCCTGGTACAGTGTCCATTACCTTATATCTCTCCATTTATACCCATTTTACAAATAGAGAAATGGATTCAGAAAGCTTGGCCTCTTATCTGAGGTGATAGGGTCTTCAGAGCCCCCCGGCTGTGCCCTTTCTGGTTTGACTCTAGGGCCCAAATCTGGCCTCTCCAGGGCTTTGAGCAGGTGTGCTCGATCCTGTTCTTCCTGGGATGCAGAGTTGAGATGTGGGGGTGGTCAGGTCTCCCAAGGGGTCCCACCTTTACCCGTCTCCCTTTTCTCTCTCTAGTTATCACCGCTGTGAGTTCAAGATCCCCCTAACCGTAAAGAGAGGTGAGTAGTCAGTGTCCTCAGGGTAAGGAAAGGGTTTTAGAGTCAGTCTCTCATGCTTCGAAGAGATGATGATCCAAGCAGAGAGGATGGCAGTGGTTGGATGTGAGGACTCTTTGCCCACCTGCTTCTCCTCAGAGCCTCAGCTCCTCTGGGTTGGGCTCTTGGTTCTGGGGGCCACGTGGTTCTTGGTCTGTAGTCTCCTGGAAACCCTTAAGGTCTTATCCTGTGCCTGTGGGATTGTTGGTTTCCAAACTTCAATCCCAGTGCATAGTGCGGCGAGGGCTGGGGTCGCAGGTGGGCTGAGCCATCTATCTGAGCAGATGTGGAATTGAATCCAGGCCAGGCCAGCTACCAACCATGCTGTGTTCTCTTTTCAGAGAACACAGAGGGTCAGACAGAAACATGCACAACCTACAGCAAGGTGAGCTGCTATTTTTCCCACCTGACAGTCTGAAAATGAGGAGGGCATGAGCCTGCCAATAGTCTGGGTGCCTGTGTCCTTTGGGCCAGCCATTGGTCATAGTCGGGTCGAGTCCCTACTAATCCCCTGTCACCCTCATCCCTCTTGTAGTGGGACAACATCCAGGAGCTCCTGGGACACCCTGTGGAGAAGCCTGTGGTCCTGCACAGGTGAGTGGGGGTTACTTTCTGATCCCCCCACCCACCTCCTCCCCGCCCAGAATGACCGGGAACCCTAGCAGTGGGCATGGCTTAAAACTGGCAGGAATTTCTGATTTTGCCACATGCTTCCTGCCCCAGCCCTGTGAGTTAGAACTCAGCCAACAGTTCTGCACATTTACTTGCAACCAGAGGGGCTGCCCCTGGGATAGCTGCCCCTCTCCCTCCTACCTCCAGTTACTCAGAGAAGGAGGCAGTTTGACTAGCTGTCCCCATCACACCTGCTACCTGCTTTAGTTCACAGCCCAGTAACTGGTTGCCCTGCTGTCTGAGGTGCCCTCTCTCTCCTGACTTTGTACACTCCAGTCCAATTGCATAATACCCTTCTGTGCCAGCTGGACTGCATAGGATTTGGTGCTTGAGGGAGATCCAATCACTGTGCCTCGGACCTCAAGAGCCCGTGTGGGAAACACACTCAGAGTCCTGAGGGACCACTGGCTAACAGCCCCTACCCCAAAGGGAACTGGATGCCCCAGCTGGCCTAGGTCTCTGTCTGCCCCTCTAATTCTGGCTTCCCCGGCCTCAGGTCCTCATCCCCAAACAACACCAACCCTTTTGGCTCCACATTCTGCTTTGGTCTTCAGCGGATGATCTTTGAGGTAAGCCCTGGGGGTTGAGTGGCTGGTGATCATGTCAAGGACAGGCAGGTGATGGGGGAGAGAGATTGGGAAGGGCCTGAAGGGCCTGCTGGGCAGGCTCATCCAACAAGATGAGGGGAAATGGGGAGCCCACATTTATATTTGAAAACATGAGTACAATAGCAAAGGGAACCGCAGGGCAAGTGGGGCTCTGTCCGGGGGCATTGGGGGGGTTCTTTAAATGCCATATGAATGAATGTGTGGTGGGGCGAGTGGCTCTTGAGGCCCCACTGGCTGGGAGAAGAATGGGGTGCCCCTGCTTTCCCATCTGGTTGCCATACCTTCAGCAGACCCCTAGCAGTTCCAGAAGGGCTGGACAGATGGGTATGGTGAGGTTTATGTGTCCCGGAGGAACAGGTAGACACAAGGGCAGAGATGACCCTTAGCATAAGCCTGGGGGGTGTGGAGGGGTCAGTCCAGCCCCATGTGCAAGTGTGTTGCACACATAGGTGCTGCCTCAAGTGCCTTCTCTTCCATCACAGCCCAGGACTGATCCCACTGGGGGTTTTGTGGGAGTTTTGCTGTGCTTACATCCCTTCGACTCCTCCCCCTCGACTCACTGTCCTCTTCTTACGCCAGGTCATGCAGAACAACCACATTGCCTCGGTGACCCTTTATGGCCCCCCCAGACCTGGTGCCCACCTGAGAACCACGGAGCTCCCCTAGGAACGTCATGACCCTTGCCCCTCTGCCCCGTGGAACTGTGCATTGCATCCTGTTCAGTGGGCCACCCCGTGGGTTTTCTTGGACATCTTGCCAGTGTGGAAGGGCTGTTGTGTTTTGAGGTGGGGCTCAGGCTGGGCACTCTGCCATGGGGTGAGAGGCCCAGATATTCCTCAGTCGGTTCTCAGCCTGCTGGTGCCAACAGGGGACACAGACTGCAAAGAGAAGCACAAACTCTGAGCCTTGATACCTGGAGCCAGGAGCTCTCAACTAACATGTAAGGAGACAGGGTTCTGTCTCCCTGTCCCACACACATTGGGAAAACTTGGGACTTTTCTATGGCTGAGAACACAGGCACCCAGACAAGGACACGGTCCTGCCTTTGGCCCAACATTGCCACATGACCTTTAAGGCAAGCAGGTAGCCTGTCCATAGTACTTGGTTGCGACTTTTGCACTACATCCACTTTAGTTACTTGATGAGCTGGCTGTGGCCAAGGTGGCCCACCTGCCCTTCCCTGTTTCTTTCTTGCACGCGCTCCCTGCCAAGCCCAGTAGGCACACCCAAGTGGTTGAAACACAACTTTCTACCATCAAGGTATGTGCCCAGGCCTGGCTGTACCCGTCTTGGAGCAAGCCTTCAAGGTCACCTGTTCCCCTGCTTTGCCCCAACGTTGCTGGTGGGGCTGCATGTTTCCATTCTGTTTGCCTGTTTTATTTAATGCCAAAGTTTTAGCCAAAGACATCTTGCTCCTTTTTTGTGTGTTTCAGTATTCTGTTCTGCACTGTGGGCTTGGCTCTCCTGCCCTGACTCTGGGCAGTGTCCCCTGGCTGGGCCCTTTCACACGGCTCAAGGCCTCTGGGGCTTGTGGAGGGCTGGGCTGCTCCCTCTTCATGGGACTTGCTAAGGAAAGAAGCATATGTGCTTTAAAAATATTAATCCTTTTGAAAAGAATTGAGAAGAGAAATGTATAATTTTATCCCATTTTTAATATTTTGGTCTAGCAACTTGTGATACATAGATGACAATTTTGTGAGGTTTTTCAAATGTGTGTACATATTTTTGTAAATACGACTCTTTTGTAATTAATTCATGTACAGCCTCATCCTGTATAGTTTAACAATGAATGTGCGGGGGACCAGCCCCAGGCTCTTATGTGACGTTCCCATGACTTCGTGACTGATTAGTGTCTTCCCGTGTGGATGGTGGCCTGGCCAGAGACCCCCACACATCCCACTGTGGGGCAGCCAGGACTCTTCCCATCCTCCTAGAATGGGGGAATCTTCCTCATGCCCTACCCATACCCCTCCTCCAATAAAGACCTGTGCCCTCAGCAACAGCTCCCCATGTGCTGATGCTGGGATGTTTGTACTAAATAAGCCTGGGGGCATTGGTGTTTTTGGTTTGTTTGTTTTTGAGAAAGGGGGTGGTTGAAGATGGGGAATTTTACAGCTGAAATCATCTTAGAAGAGGTTCCTTGGCTTCTCTGAAGGGGGCAGCACAGACTCCAGTGGGAGACTGGCATAGGTACATGGGTGTAGGTTCTCCTGTGGGTAGCTGGAGGTGGGGAGAGACTTCAGGTAGGACAGTGTGCCCAGTCCGTGTGCCTCCATCCCAGGTGTCCCACCTAGTCCAGGGCTCAGGAGGGGCTGGCCCCAGGAAAGCAGATCTAAAGACCTAGACAGGGCTAAGACCAATTCAAACTGGAGGGGCAGATAGGAAGCAAAACACCTACTTTCAGATTGAGCTGTGGCAGAATGGCTGCCGGTTCCATGAGGACTGAGGCCAGGCCTTTTATTCCTTCCTGTGGGGTCCAGCCTTGAGAAAGACCTGCATTTGTTGGCATCACTCTAGGGGTTCTAAACTAAGGAGTATGGTTAGACTTCATGAGCCTCTGCCGCCACCCCTCCCCCCATACATACACTCACACATCCCTGCTCGGAGGACCAAGCATATTCACCTGCTTGGCAAAGAGCCTGGTTCTTCACCACCTCAGCCCTGGCTATCTCAAAAGTGCTACCATCGGATTGGTTCCAGATCACGGCCCAGTAGAGAGGGTCAGCAGGAGCCAAGCTCAGTCTTCATTCCCTGGGCCTTCTGAAGACAGACACCTGGATACCCCTTTATGGGGAAGAACCACATACACAGCACTAACCCACCTGGGGAACCTACCCTTCAAGCTACCTCCCACTTATATCCTGGGTCTGAATGAGGGGGGCTTTGAGCTGTGATAGGAGGCTAGGGGCCCCACTGGAAAGGACCAGCAGGAACAGGCCATGGACGCGCACAGGCTGGCCCGTTCGGCCCGTGCAGCAGGTGCCACATAAGCCAGATGTCAGCAGCTGAGAGCCCGTGCACTACAACCAGCTCGCGATAAAAGCAGGGGTCGAAGGTGTGGAGGTGCGGTGCGGCTGAAGGTCGAGGGATGCCAAAAGTGCGGAAAGCAGGATGAGGCTCAGGCGTGAGGCGCAGGCGCTGTAGACACATGCCCAGAAAGACGTCGTCGATGGGGAAAAGCTCAACCTGCGCGCAGGCACCGGCCAGGCGGCGCAGCGTGGCCCGCGAGAGCACGAAGCCGCCGCCGCCTGCGTAGGCCGGGTAGGCTGGCAGGCCGTACACAGCCTCTGGGATGTAGTACTTGCTGGCCCGCACGCGGATTGGCCGCGCCTGCACGATCACGTCACCTGCAAGCAGGTCCTGCGCCGGATCCCTTGGCGCCAGGAACTCCAGCAGGTTTCCCACGTGCACGAACACGTCGGCGTCGCCTTTAAAAACGAAGCGCACGTCGGGGCAGTAGGCGGAGGCCCAGGCCAGAAAATGGATCTCCTTGAGCGTTAGGTTGAAGAAAGTGTCGTCGAAGGCCCAGAGCAGGATGTCCGCGTACGCGCGGCTCTCGGCACGCAGCAGGGCGCTCCAGTGCGTTTGAGTGCCCGCTTCCGCCTCACCTGCGACTGTGCCTGCGTCCCTGGGTACGCCCAGCAAGAACACCCGGCGCACTAGCGCCCCCTGCACACGCCCCTCAGCGCCCCACGTCTGGCGCACGGCCTGGCGCCGCTCGAAGTCCGCCGCCACCGACTTGACGGCGATGAGCAGGTCGGGTCCGCGGGGGAACGCGCCATTTCCTTGGCACTTGTGCGGCTGATTAATGAGGAGAGGGAAGCGCCGCTGGTCCTTGGCGCGCAGATAGCGGCCGAAGTCAAAGGGTCCCGTGGGCGTGGGCGGCTCCGGCGTATCCCCTTCGTAGGCCGGAGGGGCTGCACCCGTGTCCGGGGCCTGAAATACACGGAGCCCTGGGGTGGGCCCCGGCGCCTCCCTCCCTTGTGCTCGCGGCGCGCTCGTCGTCGGGGCCGCGCCTTCTTGCTGCGCGTAGAGCAGGAGGCCGAGGGTGGCGCCGAGGAGCAGCGTGAGCAACGCTTCTCGGCGTAGGCGCAGCCTCCGCCTCATGTCAGCCTGGCCGGCGCTCGCGCCCCCTGCGGAGAGACTCAGTCAGGGGCTCGCGACGTGGAAGCTAACAGCGGCGGGGGCTACCGCCCCGCGCTCCCGGAGGGGAGGCCGCGGGAGGCCACAGGCCAGGGGTCTCCGGCTACTGGTCCTTCACCCCCCTCCGGGGTCCTCCTGTTTTGGACCCTAACTCCCCCCACTGGGATAGATACCCTGAAAGGACAAGAGGTTCCTCCTCTTAGCCGTCTGCCACCCTCTCAGCTCCGGCCCAGGACAGTGCCCCAGAGCCGGGGCGAGAGACGCGGAGCCTCGGCCCCACCCCCTTCCCGCGCCGAGGCCGAATCCCTTCCAACCATCCCTACCCACCACTGCGGTCCTTGGGATCCTGACACACCTTCTGCCCTTGGGAGTGGCGCGGCCCCGGATGCCGGGGCCTCCGGGGCTCAACGCAGGGTCCCAAGGGCGGCCATGGACGGGGCTTGGGCCAAATGCAACGTTGGCAGGAAGGGGGGCCAGGGCCGCTGCCACGTGACCCTACAGCTGTGTGCGCCTGGACATCTGGAGCTCAGCTCCGCCCTGGCGCCACGGGAAAGCTGTCTCCAAGTGGAGACTAATCCCTGAAAGGGATCCTCACGGTCAGCTCTTTCTCCGGAAGGCTCCAAGAGGTGAGTTCTGGTCTTCGTTCTGACTTAAACTCCCCAATTCTGCCTTTCCAGGGGACAGGAAGAAGCACTAGCCTTTTTGGTTAGTTTCCCCACCCTTGCCTCTCCGGAGCCGGAAGGGCCTGGGCTGGCAGGAGCCCCAGCGCAGGCGGGCTTGGCATCCCCCGGCCCCTCCCAGGCCATCCTTGGAAGTGCCTCTTTTCTGCATACCAGGAGCCCTGGTTCCCCAGGTACATGGAGTCTCCTTTCTCCTGGTTCTGCCATGCCCGCCAGCAGACACACCACACAGACAAGGACCAAGACGACTGCTTGCTCAGTTCTCACAGCTCTGCCAGCAGCTGTCATGGGTCATGCCCAGATGGGGGTACTCCTTCTCAGGGAGTCAGGTTACTCGCCCAGGATCAGACAGACAGAAGGTAAGAGCACTGCCCAGGACTTCTGGAATTCCATCCAGGACTCCTCTGTCCTCCCTTGCCCCTCTCCCTACCCATCTGCACAGATACAGGAGAGGGGGCCAACCCTGTCTTCTTTAACTTCACAGGTGAGCACTTCAATCTGTCTCTGCAGAGGCAGTTCTGAGTCCTCTAGTCCCTGGTGGCCCAGGCCAGCATAGCCTCCTGCAGGAGGAAATCACCACGCCTGGGCCCACTGCAGGCCAGACAGGCTGGCAGGGATTGGTTCAGCTTGGGGAACTCCAGAAGTAGGTCAGTGTGCAAAGGGTTTGATCGGAACCCAGGCAGGCAGAGAGGTGAAGACTGAGAGGCCAGACCTTGCCTAGCTATGCTGCCACCTCTCTCTCCCTGGAACTCAGAGCCTCCAGGTGGGGCCTGGAGTAGACAACCCCACCCCACCCCCAACCCCACCCCAGAGTTTCTGAGGGCAGACTAGGGAACCAGCACTGCTGCCCAGCGCCATCTTCTTTCCCAGTGGCTATGACTGCTCCTTCTGACTTCTTCCCACCAGTGTTCTGCCTTCCAAAATAAACCCTCCATCCTGGGCCTCACCCTCCTGCTCACAGACTTTTCAGGAGTCCTCTCCTATCCGTGGCTTTCTCTACTGCTTCCACTCCCATCCCTCCTGTGGTCTGGTATCAGGCTGTCCCCAGTATGTCCCAGAAACAGCCTCCACCTAGTAACCTTTTCCCTGACTCCAGCAGACACTCCTCGGCCTTCACAAATTCTCAGCCTCCATCACAGCAGGTAGAGCCATTCCTCTGGCTTCCAATCTGGTTTTCCTCCTTCCTCTTTGGGTTGCTCTTTTTTCCAGTTGGTGTCCTTCAGGACCTCCCCCTGGGCTGTCCCAGCCACTCCCGCCTGTATATTTCAGAGTCCTTAGCCTTGACCCTCTCCTGAACTCAAAACTACAGCTCTAGCTATCCCTGAACTCCTGGTGTTCGACAGGAACATCACGCCCAGCTTGTCCCAAACAGAGCAAGCGCTTCACCTTCCCCAGGGCCCCTATTTCACCAAGCAGATCGCTCCTCCCATCTAACTGGCAAAACTCTGGAGTCCTCTCCCACCTCTCTCCTCACTCAGTGTCACCAGGCCTGTTGTCCTTTGTACTAAACAGCTCTCAGTGTTCATCCTTTTCCTCCATCTCTGCTACCAACTGCCTCAGCCTGGGGACTGTACTCTCTCCCTCTGAATCCTCACTCCCAGCCTGAACTGTGAAACCCCTTTAAAGGCCTCTCACTTGCCTCCGGATAAAATCCAAACTCTTGTAAAATGCCTCTGCCTCCCCTACTCTCCAATGGGTCTCTGCAAATCCACCCACTCCTAGATCCAGCCACTGTAAACCTTCTGTTCTAACACCCCTCCCTCTCACCTTCCTCAAGACTTCACCTGAGGCTGGCCATGTCAAGAATACTGCCCTTCTCTCATTCCATCCCCGCCCCAATATTCACACTCATTTCTCCCCAAGGAAGCCTAACCCCTAACCTGGGTTAGGCCCCTGCTCAGTTGTTCCCACAACACCTTGTATTTTTCACATCCAAAAAATGGGCCGTGTTTTATTACTTTATATTCAGAGTCCCACACTGAGTGTGAACTGACGACAGACAAGAATCATGTGTTTTGTTCACCACAGTATTTGCAGCACCCAGGATGATGCCTAGGATACAGCAGGTCCTTAATGAATAATAATGAATGAAGAGGTAAAGTCTGGCTGAAAGCCCTTCTTTTAGGGTGGGAGAAGGTGAAGCAGACCTTGCAGCAGGTCTGTCCTAGATACTAGAGTAGAGACCCATTCACTCTGTCTCTATCCTAGTATCTAGAACACAAGGCCCAGTGGCACCCCAGCAGACATGGTGGGTGCTTGTCTGACTCCTGGAGAGGGCCGCCATCATCTCTGCGCAGCAGCTCCAGCAGCTCAGCTAAGTGGGGTTGCTAAGTGTGGTCTCAGAGTCGCATGGTGGACAAGAGGTCAGCAGTAGCAGCAGAAGGGACCCTACGGTCATCCAGGTGCTCCAAACCCTGGCTTGGCAACTGACCGACCTCCCCTTTCTCTGGCACTCGGCCTAGGCCAGGCTGCCGTCAGGATTCGCCAGGCCCAGCAAGTCCTCCGCCAGGCTGGTGAGCTCGTTCTCCTCGAGCGCCTCCACCAGGCGCTGCAGCGTGGCGCGGCGGCCCTCGGCCTGCACAAAGCGCCGCAGCAGCTGGAAGGCCTGCTCGTACAGCCCATCGCGCTCGTATTCATAGGCCAGTGAGTCCAGCGCCGGGTCCCGCAGCGCGCGGCAGCTGCGCTGCAGAGAGCGCCCCACCTTGCGCCACTTGAGGCCCACTGAGCGGGCGAACTTCTGTTGATCCTGCAGGTTCAACGGCCGGTTCACTGCAGAGAGAGTGGGGAGGGAGTGAGCTCGGGATACCCTTCCATTCCCGCCACGACTACCCGGCCCAGACCTCGCCCCTCCCCAAGCTTCATCCTCCTGAGGATCCTGCCTTTCCCTCTCTCCGGGAGTCTCACCTATGGGCTGACCCTGGAACAAAAAAGTCTGGCCAGGCGGCGGTGGTGGCGGTTTCTCCTCCGGCGGAGAAGGTGCCAGAGACTGCAAGGGGGCTGGAGTGCCTTGCACGGCGCTTCCTTGGCCCCGCGCCGAGCCGCACGTCAGATTCCTGAGCGCATTCTCCAACTCGGTGAGTTCCTCATCCCGGAGCCGGTCAGGCTAGAGAGGAAAGTGCGGCGTCGGTGGGGGTCTCCGCAGCGAATTCCCGCCCCACCCCACCCTGGCCCCAGCCCGGCCGCACCTTCTGGGCGCATATGCAGTTCAAACAGTGCTCCTCGTTGGTCAGCAAAGCATCCAGCTGCTCAGCGCCAGCGCGCAGCTCCAGTTGCAACGGCACCGAGTTCAGGGCCAGTGCCCGAGCCAGGCACCCTTGCAGCGTGGCTCTTAGCGCCCCCTCGCGGTAGGCGCGGAGGAAGCGGCTGCACGCCTGGCGCCCGCTGAAACGCAGTTGCACGATCAGCTGCGGGTCGTTGCGGTGGATCTTGAGCATCTGCAGCACGTCGGGGCTCCCGCCACTCTCTGCGGAGGCGGGCAGTCAGGCGCCATGCGGGGCCATGCTCCATGAGGCCGGAGAAGGAATGAAGCCTGAGAGGAGACGCCCCTCCACCCCCAGACACCTAGGGGTGCAGGTATACCCCAGAGTTCCCGGCTGGGAAGCAGAATGATGAGGCAAACAGCAACAACCCAGAATAAAGGCCAGGACCTATCACAGGGATCACCCTGAGACAGAGTGGGTGCCACTCTCCCTGCGTCCCTGAAGCCTCAAAGGAGGGTTGACAAAAGGAACGTGGAAGAGTCTTTGCAGAGTAGAAAGGGGCGTTTGCCCTGGGCACCCCAGACCTCTGGGTAGGCAGCTGGCCATGCAGTGGGCGGGAGGTTTCAGGTCTTCCGCCTCCTAGTACTGCTTCCCCCCTCCCAAGGAGAGGGGCTCTCGCTGTTCTGAGGCTGGGGCCAGATCCCCCAACCAGTTTCAACCTCCTGTGGCCTCTGCCCTCAGATGGGAAAAGTAGGCTGTAAAGGGAGGTACTGGGGAAGGGTCTTGGGCAAGGAGTGCTGCAGTGAGACAGGAAAAGAAGAGCGAGTGTGTAATGTAAGATTAGTAGAAAGCAGTGAGCAAGCGGCCTGATCTGGGGAGTGGGGGGCCATGGAGTAGGGGGATATTAGTGCACACATAGGTAGACTACACACAGACACAGGGACACAAGTCTATACCGAAGGGCACTTATGCGTACCAGAGAAGAAAGACCCTACATAACCAGGCATCCTCCTGTTATCCCCAAGAAATCTTTTCCTCAAACCAGTGATTAAGCACAAGCCCACCGAGTCGAAGAGGTTGGGGGGTCTCAGTCCCTAGCCCCACCCACAAAAGCCCCAGGCCGCCCTTTCTTCCCCAAGTGCCTGCCCAGCCACACACCTGCCAGGGCAGTCTGGAGAGCCCCGTACATTGCCACTTTCTGCTGCTGGTGAGCGTAGGCATCGGACAAGACCACTTTGTCCAGTGAGGACTCCACAAACAGGTATGCGCTGCCCACCCACTCCTCAAGCCCATTTGGCCCAGCCGCCATCTTGCCTCCTGGGGACAGAGATAGGCATTCAGATCACCCCCGGCCCAGCCCTGGAGATAGCTTTCCAGTCCCACATGGCCCAGCTGTCCCCACCCAGATGGCACACTTGTGAAGGTAAGTTCATAATCCCCTAGGCAGCTCCTTTTGCTTCTGGTCCCAGCTCAGCTAAGAGTTGTAGTCAGGACTGTCCCTCCACTGCCTTCTCTGAGAAAGAGCCCAGAGTCACAGGGGTGAGAGAGGAGAGGGACAATGTTGCAGTAAAAGCAAAGAAGTTCTGCCCTCCTCCTCAGGGCAGGGTGTCTTTCTTTTCAAAGCTGACTGGAGACACCCTCCTCCTGGATGGTGCCCACCCCCACAGGACAACCAGACTCATGTCCTGGTATGCCCTCAGTTCAAATTTGAGGATCCCCGCAGGAGAAGGCAATGGCACCACACTCCAGTACTCTTGCCTGGAAACTCCCATGGATGGAGGAGCCTGGTAGGCTGCAGTCCGTGGGGTTGCGAAGAGTCTGACATGACTGAGTGACTTTCACTTTTCAATTTCATGCATTGGAGAAGGAAATGGCAACCCACCCCAGCATTCTTGCCTGGAGAATCCCAAGGACGGAGGAGCCTGGTAGGCTGCCTTCTATGGCGTCGCACAGAGTCGAACACGACTGAAGCAACACAGCATCAGGAGCAGCAGCAGGGATCTCAGAGCCCCCACTTAGGTTTATTCTCCAGCATTCCTGCTGTACCTCCTGGTTTCACTTCACAGGACACCTGTAGTTTGCTCCTGCCCAGATTCTCTACCCCAGTCCTGACTGACCTCTGGGGACTTCCCTCTACCCTTTTCTCAATCCACAGGCCTGTTGGAAGGACCAACCTCGCCCCTGACGTCCAGCCTAGCCAATCTGCATCTTCCATTCACCTTCCTGAAATGCTTTGTTCTGAGTTGGGCATAGGATTCATATTGGACCTATCAGAATCAACCTGCAATTTGGGCTTCCCTGTTGGCTCAGTCAGTAAAGTGTCTGCCTTCAATGCAGGAGACCTGGGTTCAATCCCTGAGTTGGGAAAATCCCCTGGAGAAGGAAATGGCAACCCACTCCAGTATTCATGCCTGGAGAATTCTATGGAAGGAGCCTGGTGGCTACAGTCTATGGACTGTCAGACGTGACTTAGCAACTAAACCAATAGGAAAGAGGAACAAGTTTCCCTTTCCTATCTTGAAGCTGAGCTAGAAGGAAGGGTAGGTCTCCTTTGCCATTCTCAGCCTGACTGAGAATGAAACTGGCCTAGAAAGCTACAGAGCCAAGAGATGAAGAAGTGCACCCCTAACCACACCATGTCCCCAGCTCTAGCTGCATCTTGGACTTTTCTGTTATGTGAATTAAATCATTCCTTTTTAGTCTCAAGTCTTTGGAGACAGTTTCTTGTCTGATGCCATTCAAGTTGTTCTGATACAGGCTCCTTCTCTGTCCAAACACAGTCAGGGCCCTTGACATTAGCATCTCCTCTAATCTATCTTCAACAAAATCCTAGCTCTAGATCAAGGAGCAAAATTCTCACTCAGGGAACCATGGCACTGGCCTGTCAGTGGCCTCCCAGCTACAGCACTATGAGCAACAGGTGGAGAACTGCCCTGCCTCTTCCTTCAGACCTTACCTGAGGCAACATCATACTCTTTTCCTAGAAAAATGGGTTCAAGGGAATTCCCTGGTGGTCCAGTGGTTAGGACTCAGTGCTTTCACTGCCAAGGGCCTGGGTTCAATCCCTGGTCAGGGAACTAAGATCCCTCAAGCTGTGCAGTGCAGCTGGCAAATTTAAAAAATAGTAATAATAAAGGAAAAGAGAAATGGCACCCTCCACTTTCACCCAGACCTGGCAGGAAGAATGATACCTGATAACCCTACCCTGAGTTTGAGCACAGGGAACATATCTTTTGACCAGCTCCCCCCATAATCTTTTGGTAGAAAATTTACTAATACTTGTGTGTTTATCCAAAACAATAGAAATTAACAAAAAACTAGCATTGTTTATTTCTCTTGGGGAAGGGGGAGATTGGGGTGGTTTTTATTTTCATTTTATTTAAATATTCTGCTTTATGTGAAATAGAGATTTCTTTTGTATTAAAAAGAATATTTGTTTTTCTTAAAAAGCCAAACAAAACAAAAACGGGGTAGATGACAAGTGGGACCAAGAGCAGTAGGGAGACAAGTAGGAAGTCCTGGGGTATTGGCCCAGAGTGGAGAAGTGGGAACCTGGCCCCAAAACATTTCCTCTTTCACATCTTCTTAGCCCCCTGACTGAAGGGTGCTGACCCCATAGGGTGGGTAAGTAAGGGCAGGACCAGACAGTCCTCTGCCCAACTGGCCAGCCTGCAGGACACTGCAAACCAAGAGGAGGGGGAATCTCTGTCATACTCTCTAGGACTGGAACAGGAGAAGTCAAAACAGCCTGATAACTGTTGAAAAGTGGCAGGGGTGGGGCAGGGTGAGGGGCGGGCCTTGGCTTGGGAACTCTGTGTCCCTTCACAGAAGCCCCTCCTCGGGAAGCCCCGCGCCCCACCCACCTGGAGTCCGCCTCTCTACCAGCGGGGCCCGCCGGGGTCCTGGGAACTCTTAGTTGGGCTGAGATCGTAAGGGACACGTGGGTACCGAGTCAGGAAAATATGCCCCTGCCATGGGTTGCCAGCCGGCGCAGCGCTCTATTAACTCTGACAGAGGATGAGATGGTTGGATGGCATCACTGACTCAGTGGACATGAGTTTGAGCAGATGGTGAAGGACAGGGAAGCGTGGCGTGCTACAGTCCACGGGGTCGCAAAGAGTTGAACACGACTTAGCGACTGAACAATAACAGTCCTGAGTAGCTCCACTTCTGGCCGGCTAGGCGGTGACGACCTGCAGGGGTGGCCTCTCAAGGACTGAAAAGCTGCGAGTCCCAGCATCTACTCAAGCAGAGCCTCTCAGAGCTCTAGAGGGGAGCTCCCCGGCCTCCCACTAGCCCACCCTCCTGTTGGAGTTTCGCGCTTGTAACTGACTCTGACCCGCAAGGGGTTTCTCTCGAATGTCTGTTCAGAACCAGTACCACCCCGTCCTCTCACCCACAGGGCCCTGCCGCCCCTTGAAAGTCCCTAGCTGGGACAAGGCACTCGCAGGGGCCAACGTCGGTACCCTCGCTCCAGCCTCCCACGGAAACAGCCCAATAGGCCACCACCACCACCACCTGACCCGAGCAGCCGCGGGTGACAACCGCACCGCGCCCGTGCTCCTGAGTCAGGATCCGCCTCGGCTCCTGCCGCAACGGAAAGCCCACCCACCCTCTGCACTAACCTGGCCGCCTGGGCCCGGCCTGGATTCCCACGCCCGCCGGCTTCCACTGGACTCGCACTGCTTCCGGGTGTGCGCGGAGCGCAGGGGCGGCACCCCAGTCCGAGCCGCCCCGTCCGTCCCGGCGTCCCGCCCCCCGGGTTCCCTGCTGTTCCTTCCCGCCACTGTCTTCTGCGAGCAGTCCCCAGCCTCTGGGCAAAGCCCACCCGATCCGCTGCGCAGGTAAGACACTGGCGCCTGAGGTCAAACAGCAGGCGGAACTGCCCGTGGCAAGGGACTTCGAGGACCTGCGGTTCTTACGAGACCGGAGGGCCCCAGGGGGAGGGCCCCAGGGTGAGAGCCGATCCTCTTTCTCCAGCGCGTAACGGATGGAGCAACGAGGGGGCGTCCCCTTCTGGGCGGTCGAGCTCCTCTGATTCTACCTGACACTCTGAACTGGGTGCCTAGTTCAAGAGTGGCGGAGGGTATCAGAAACTCCCGGGTACTCGAGACACAAATTCCAGCAGGGACCGTTAGCCTAGAAAATATGGGAAAATAGAAAATTGGCCAGTGGCGTCAAACGTTGTATACGAAAACCTTTAAGCACCTTAAACTAAAATTGGCAACTTCAAAAAGGACACACAGTCTCCAACAAAGGCCGCGCTCTGATGTGGGTCTGCGGAATTCCAGTTGAGCCTAAACCGCCCAACGGGTGCCTGGGCTGCTCGGGGTTCAGGATCGGAATTTGAATCCAGGGTCCCTCAGGCCCCCACAACCCCAAGATTTTCTCCGCCTCTCTGGCCTCTCATTGGAAGAACCCAAGTTGTCTCCCCCAGTGAAGTGGAGGAAGGAGCCTCCCTTTTCCTTGCGTATTCAGCTACGCCCCACCCGCACCTCTGCTTCCTGATTGGCTCCTGGTCCTTGCCAATTAAAAGTTTTCCTTAATGTTCCCGCCCTATTAACCCTGCCGTCACTTTCTAGTGACGGGTGGGGCTAGGACCGGGTTTCTCAACTTGGGACCTGTGGCATACACCTGCACTTGTTGAAATTCATATTCCTGGGCCCTACTGTTTGAGGAGAGCTTGATTTAGTAGGTGGGGCCATGAAATCTGTAAGGTGAACAAATGGCCGGGTGATTCTGCTGCCCAGAGCCCTTTTAGAAGCCATTTCAATGGCCCTTGGTGTTTGGGCTCCATCGTTCCCTAAGGACTCAGGGTCTAAGTTGGGAGGCAAGCAGTTCAGTGACCTCTATAAGACTAGTCCGGGCTCTCTGGCCGCCGTGATGGTGCGGTAGAGGGAGACTGGGGCGAGGGGTTGAGGAAGACGTGGTGGTCTGGAGTCAGGGCCTGGGCAATTGCCCTCCAACTTCCTCAGAGACTTTGGTGACTAGGAGAAAGATCTGACAGCATCGTCCCAAATCCAGGTATTTGGCTTTATCAACCTGGTGCATGGGTCGTGGTTGAGTTCCTTCTAATAGAGTATTATAAAACGTGTATTCGTTCAACAAGTGAGAACATAGTTTAAAGGAAGAATCAGAAACGCTCGGCATCCCAGGCAGATTTCATGGGTCTGAGATCTGTATACAGAGCCCCAGGCTTGGTTTAATAGCTTGGTTAAATGCTCTGCTGTCACGGTCTTGAAATCCTCGATAATATTTTAAACAGAGAGACCCACGTTTTCATTTTGCACTGGGCTCTGCAAATTTACATAGCGGATCCTGGGCCCTAAGCATTTCTACACATATGCTCCAGGTGTTCCCCTCAACACTGTGGCCTTCCTGCAGGGGGGCCCCCACCTGGCCATGGCCGAGCCTGGAGAACAGCTGCCGGAGGAGGTGCTGGCGCTCATCTTCCGCCACCTGCCCCTGCCCGACCGCGCTGCTGCAGCGAGGGTCTGCAGAGCTTGGGCTGCCGCTGCCACCTGCAGCGCTGTGTGGCACGACACGAGCATCAGGTGAGCAGGCTCTTCCCCCTCCCACCTTCTCCCAGTCTTGGTAGAGTCAGAGGTTGGGGCGATGCAGTGACTCTTCCCCGTATTAAAAAGCATCATTTCTAACATTGGCCACCTACTGTGTACCAACCATTGTTCTAAGGGCCTTACGTATATCAATCTTTCTAATCCTCACAAACACTTTATGTGATGGACGGATAGTAAGTATTATCTCCATCGCACAGATAAAAAAATGAGACAGAGATTTAATTACTTCCTCACTCAACTGAGAAGTGACAGGCAGAATGTGAATGCGGCAGCTCACAGGCCCCGCCCCGCCTCCTGAAGACCAATGAGAAAGCCCATTTTCTAAAATATCCTGTGGCACGGTTTCAACTGGCGGCAGATGCGTCTGAAGGAAGGGACAGGGTTCCCTCGTAGCATACCTAGGAGCGACCAGGCACGGTCGGACCAGGGAGGTGTGTGGGTAGGAGGCAGGAAGTGGGTATGGTAACTGGAACCCAGAGAGAGGGGTGGGTTAGAGTCCTCTCGCCAGGTCGCAGGGACTTGGCCGGCCGACGCCTTTTCTCCACCACACTACCCCCAAGTTGCGACTGTGAGCTGGAAGGCATGCTGCCGCCGTATCTGTCCGCCTGCCTGGACCACGTTCAGAATCTATGGCTGGAATTTGAGCCGTCGAGGAAATCGAGTCGCAGGGCGGCCACGGACTTACTGACTGCACTGACGGGCCGTACCCCCGGGCTGCGAGGCCTGTGCCTGGAATGCCGCGGAGAAAAGCCGCTCTTCGACGCCGGCCGCGACATCCTGGACGCGGTGCACGCCCTCTGTGGGGCGGCCCGCGCGCTGCGCCACCTCGACCTGCGGCGCCTGCCCTTCTCACTGGACGACGCGCTGGTGCTGCAGGTGGCACATGGTTGTCCGGAGCTCCGCAGCCTTTTTCTAGATAACAGAACGCTGGTGGGCAGCGTGGGGCCGGGCTCCGTGCTCGAGCTACTAGAGGCCTGCCCCTGCCTGCGCGCCCTTGGCTTGCACCTGGCCAGCCTGTCGCGCACCGCGCTCGAGGCACTGGCGGCGCCAGAGCGCGCGCCTTTCGAGCTCCTCGCCCTGCGGTGCGCGTGTCCGGAAGATGCACGCGCGCCCCCCCTGCCTGATGAAGCCTGGGCCGCGTTGAGCCTCCGCCACCCGGGACTGCAGGTAGAGCTGGAGCTAGAGCCGGTGCTGCCTGCAGAGAGCGTGACGCGCGTCCTGCAGCCAGCCGTACCCGTGGCTACGCTGCGCCTCAGCCTCTCTGGGGACACCGTAGGTCCAGTGCGCTTCGCGGCGCGCCACTACGCCGCAACATTGCGCGCGCTTGAGGTGCGCGCCGCAGCCTCGGCCGAGCTGGATGCCGCCCTGGAGGAGCTGGCAGCGCGCTGCGCGGGCCTGCGCGAGGTGCACTGCTTCTGCGTGGTGCGACCTTCCGTGCTGCACGCCTTCCGCGCGCGCTGCCCGCGCCTGCGCAGCTACACGCTCAAGCTAACGCGGGAGCCGCATCCCTGGCGGCCCACGCTTGTGGCGTGATGGGACAAACGCTCTTTCCGTTCCCTGCGGACGTGTGTCCTCTGAAATGCTGCGTGGGTTTGCCCAGGGGCGGGCCAGCTGTTCGCCCTCTTCTCTGGGACTCTTGCCTCTTGTCCCTCTCGTATGGAGTGGCCTCCGTACCGGTACAGGGCGCCCTGAGCCCATTCGTTGCTTTCAACATCTGCAGACACCCACTGTCCCCGCAGTACAGGGATCACCCTCCTCCAATCCCAGTCCTCTGCAAACATGTCGCTAGCTCGGCGGCCCTGGCGTGGGGGGAGGGAGGGCACTGGCTCAAGTTGTGCCTCAGGGGGGGTGTGTTAGTGCTTCTGGAGTGAGTGTGAAATAAACAAATCAAGCTTTATCTCTGCGTCCTGAGAAAGGCCGGGTCTGCTCTGAACTGACAGAGGCTGGAAGAAGGGTAGGGAAAGGTCCATTTCTACAGGTGCGGCTGCATCGGTCAGGGTTGGGGTCCTGACATCTTTGGAATGACAGTGTCCCAAGTTCCGCGGGAGGGTGTCTGCTTCTCCTCCCCACCCTCGCCCCCTCCTATCTGCCACTCTCCCCGAGGCTTGGCTGTGCCCATTCCATCGCTTTCCCAGCCTACATCAGGCTGTGTACGCTCGATTTCTCCCGAAGAACACAGGAGCAAACAGCGGGCCTGAGAAGGGTGCGACTCAAACTCAAGTCTCCCTCCCTCCTGCACCCTGCCCCCACGCACATCCGATCCCATACTGCCCTTTCGGTCCGCTGGTGTTGCGGCCGCGGCCAGAGCCCCGCCCCGCCAGTTCGCACGTGGCCCCCGCCTGACCCGGCGCCGGGAGGCGGAGTAGGGCGGGGCGGGCGGCAAACGCAGCACTTTCCGCGGCTTTGACAAGCCCGCGGCGGCCGGGCCCGAGCGCTTAGCGGGGCCCAGACTGCGCCATGCAGGAAGCGCCGGCCGCGCTGCCCACGGAGCCGGGCCCCAGCCCAGTGCCTGCCTTCCTCGGCAAGCTATGGGCGCTGGTGGGCGACCCGGGCACCGACCACCTGATCCGCTGGAGCCCGGTGAGGGCTGGGGCCCCTCGACTTCCTCAGTGGTCCCCGGGATTCCTCCACGTCAGTGAACGTCCACGCTCATCAACCCCTGCCTGGGACGGGGTTGTGGGTCCCTTGATTCAGCCGTCTAGGGTAGGCGACGGCTTGGGCGGGGGTTGTGGTATTGGAGATGGAGGTGAGGCGACTTCCTTCGGGCAGAGGAAAGGGTAGGAGCCTTCTGAAGGAGACCCAGCACCCGAAGGATCTTCGAGGTCTTCTAGTTCCCACCCTATCCCATCAGACAGATGGGAAAACAGAGACCAGGAGAAGGGAAGGGCAGGGTCTGATTCTAACTCAGAGTCACAACGCGGGTCTGGGAGCCATCCGGGTCTGGAACCCAAGTCTGGCCTCTGCACCTCCTCCTAGAGAACCGAGTAGGGAGTCTGGGTGGGCTAGGGTAGAGGTTCATTGTGATCGCCCCGGGATAGGCCTCAGAGCTGGTTCCGGCCCGGCCTCGTCCCACGTCCCCATGAATGACAGTCTCGGTCTCCAGAGTGAGTGTGAGTTTGTGTGCGCGCGCCGGACCACTGGCTTGGCCGTGGGCGGGCACCGCTCACCGTGTCCTCTGGTCTCCGCCCGCACCGTGAGTGGGCGGGCGGTGCTCTCCTCAGAGCGGCACCAGCTTCCTCGTGAGCGACCAGAGCCGCTTCGCCAAGGAGGTGCTGCCCCAATACTTCAAGCACAGCAACATGGCAAGCTTCGTGCGGCAACTCAATATGTGTGAGTCCCTAGGGCCTAGTGGGAATTGAGCGTGGGTGACTTGGTTCGCGGGGACTTAGCAACTTAAGCTCCCGCGCCCCGCTCCCTAGACGGTTTTCGGAAGGTGGTGAGCATCGAGCAGGGTGGCCTGCTGAGACCCGAACGGGATCACGTCGAGTTCCAGCACCCGAGCTTCGTACGCGGCCGAGAGCAACTGCTGGAACGTGTGCGCCGCAAGGTTAGGGGCGGCCAGCAGTGACCAGCGAACCTGGGTGGAAGTGGGACAGCTATTTCGTGCGACCCTTACCTGAGAGAGCCTCCCACCTGCAGGTGCCCGCGCTGCGCGGCGACGACGGCCGCTGGCGCCCCGAGGACCTGGGCCGGCTGCTGGGCGAGGTGCAGGCTTTTCGGGGAGTGCAGGAGAGCACCGAGGCGCGGCTGCGGGAACTCAGGCAGTGCGGGGGGAGGGGGCGGAGGAGGATGGGGAGGGAGAAGGGGGGCTCTGGGCGCGAGGACACTGTCTTCTAGACGGTTCTGGGCAGCTCCTTCCTCTCTTGTGCCTCGGCGCCTCCTCCAAGACCAGTGTGGGCCGAGCTGTGACAGTCTCTTGACTATGGATGGACGATCATCCGAGTGGGCGCGGGCGCGGGCCTGCCATTCTGGGGGTGGGGGTGGTGACCCGCGAACTCTCAGATGCCTCAGCACCCTCCCACGCCTTTTCCCCAGGCAGAACGAGATCCTGTGGAGGGAGGTGGTCACGCTGCGGCAGAGCCACGGTCAACAGCATCGGGTCATCGGCAAGGTGTTCCTCTGCCCCGACCCCACTCCTGAACGTACCCCCCCCCCAACGCCCAGTCCTGGAAGCCCCCTGGAAGTGTCTTGTTAGAGTGAGGGGCAAGGCCCCAAAGATGAGTTAACCCTTTGTTTCCTTTTCAGCTGATCCAGTGCCTCTTTGGGCCACTTCAGGCTGGGTCTGGCAGCGCAGGAGCTAAGAGGAAGCTGTGAGTGAGAACCCCAGAGACGCCCCCACCCCCTCCAGGACCTCCCTATCAGAGCCCCCGCAGGACTCCTTCTCCTTCAGAAACCCCTTCACCTGCCTTTCCCCCTGCACTACCGTCTTCCTCACCCCATGGCCATCTCCCCAAAAGCCCCATTCCAGGGCTTCCCCCTACCCCTAATTCTACCACCAAAACCCTGACTCTCAGACCCCTCACTTCCAGGACCTTAACCCTGTATTTCTACCCCATGATCCCCTTCCCCCTCACCCCAAAGCATCCCAAGAGCAGAGGGTCTGGGGCCCAAACCAGACTTCCTCCCTCCCCTCTGCCCCCAAAGGGCCCCCATCTCTGGGGGGGGAGCCCCTTCTGCCTCCAGCATGTGACTGATGCCCTGGCAACAGGCCTCAGCTCTGCTGACGTGGCTGCTGGGGCCTGTGGGAGGGTGGTGGTGCAGGCTGAGGGGCCTGGGAGATGAACCTGCCCAGCCCCCTGCCTGTGCCCCTGGCCACCTTGCACAGGTCGCTGATGCTGGATGAGGGGTGCCCATCGCCAGCCAAATTCAACGCCTGCCCCTTACCTGGTGCCCTCCTGCAGGACCCCTACTTTATCCAGTCGGTAGGTTTTTGCTTCTCCTCTCATCTCTCCATAGAGAGCCTGTTCCCTTTCCCCATTCCCCTAAAAGAACAGATTTTTAAAAAAAAGAAATAGAAGAGAAGATGGAGCCTAGCCTCCCTCCCACCAGACCCAGCATGGACCAAGCCTCCCCCCTCAAGCCTTCCCCCTTAGGTCTTGCCCATGTGGTACCAGTCAGGCTCCGGCTCACCCTATGACTTGAGGTGAAGGGCTCAACCTCTTCTACTTACAGCCCCTCCCAGAGACCACGGTGGGCCTCAGCAGCCCTCACAGGGCCAGGGGCCCCATCATCTCCGACCTCCCAGAAGACTCTCCTCCTGAAGGAACCAGGCTTTCCCCCTCCAGTGGTGGCAGGAGGTAAGAGGGACAGGGGTTGCCCTCTGGGGAGCTGTGGGGGGTGGGCCTGGCAGCCCAGATGGCTGTGGGAATAGGGGGAGAGGTCAGCGCCAGGGTCTGGTTGAAGCTTTTCTCTGGTGCAGGGAGAAGGGCCTGGCACTGCTCAAAGAAGAGCCAGCCAGCCCAGGGGGGGAAGGCGAGGCCGGGCTGGCCCTGGCCCCAAACGAGTGTGACTTCTGCGTGACAGCACCCCCACCGCTGCCTGTGGCTGTGGTGCAGGCCATCCTGGAGGGGAAGGGGAGCTTCAGCCCTGAGGGGCCCAGGAGTGCCCAACAGCCTGAACCAAGAGGCCCCAGGGAGGTTCCCGACAGGTGAGCAGAAAGCCCATTTGTGATTATAAACCCCATGGGCCACTTTTGCAGCTAGACCGGCACTAGCTAGTCCTGAAACTTCCCAGCCTTGTCTGCCCCAGGGTGGCTGAGGAGGCAGCCATGATCTGACCTGATTTTGCAGAGTTGCTCTAAGGAGCACCAGCTTCAGAGGCCCCTGGAAAGTGGAAACTTCTCAGTGGCAGGGCTGAGGAGTCTGCATTTTAAATGCCACCACTGGGGCGATTGTAAAGATTGTAAAGTACATAACAGTTTAAGACCCACTGGTACTGATAACTGCCTGGGTCGGGGCAGGCATACGACCCAAACCTCAGGCCAAAGGTAGGAGGCAGAAGGTGCTTTCTCTGTGCCCTTCTGTGTGTGTGGGTTGGGAGGTCCTCTTCTAACACTTTCTAGATGTTGTCAGATTAGATCCTGATGTATCCAGGTTCCTTGGAAACCTAATGCAAGGAGTGGCCAACAGTAGTTCTCTGTGCACAGGGGCCCTCTGGACCTGGAGAGGGGAGGCCGGAGCCCAGACAGTCTGCTGCCTCCAATGCTGCTTCGGGCCCCCCCTGAAAGTGTGGAGCCCGCAGGGCCGCTGGATGTGAGTACACGTTCAGTGAGGCAGGGGCACAGGGCTCGGTGGGCTCCAGCTGTTTGGGCACCCTGGAGAGGACACCGTTGACCCAGAGCTCCCCTCAGGTGCTGGGCCCCAGCCTCCAAGGGCGGGAATGGACTCTGATGGACTTAGACATGGAGCTGTCCCTGGTAAGATGGGGGTGGGGAGGGTGGTGGGGGTGGGTGCTGAGGGTTGCTCAGCCAAGCCCTTTAGTCCACCACTGTTCTCCCTCTGCCAAAGCCCCAGCTCCCTTCCCCAGCTGCTTCCTGGGGTTCTCTTCTGCAGTTGCAGCCCTTGGTTCCAGAGAAGGGTGAGACTGAGCTGGCGGTTAAGGGGTTAAGTTCTCCAGGCCCAGGTAATATATGTGGTGACTCAGGGACCTGGGGGACACCCTGAGGGGCCTGAGGTATCACAATTGGGTGGGCTGGGCAGTCGGTGTTTTGGAGGGAAATCCCCGGAGTCAGGCTGGGAGAGAGGGGGAGGTTGAGAGTGGATCTTTCATCGCAACTGACCAGAGGGCAAGGCGAGTGAAGCTCTCCTTCCCCGAAGAAAGGAGATGACCGTCTCTCCCTGCTGAGTACAGCCCCGCTTCTCCTAGGAAAGGACTCCACACTCGGGGCACCACTCCTGCTGGACATCCCAGCGGCTTTAGGAGGCCCAGCCCTCAGCCTGCCCGGAGCTTTAACCATTTACAGCAGCCCTGAGAGCCGGGCCTCCTACCTGGGCTCGGGAGACAACCCCTCACCCTGAGACCCCCTCCACTCCGAAGCCAGCCCTGCTGAGGGGCTGGCTGGCAGTAGCACGCCCTGCTCGGCTTCCTTGAGCCCCCTGGTGGACGCTGAGTGAAGCCCCACTTACTTGGCAGCCCCTCTCCATTCCCGAGTCCTGCATAAAACCGCAATTTTTTTTCTGTTTCTGGTCTCTGTTTCCTCTACCGACCAGGGAGCACAGAAGTCATGGGTGGGGGGGCGCCTTTGCCTTCATAGAAACGTCCAGATCCCAGGGCTTTAATGTTAATCGAGGAACCCTTGGAGAGCAGAGGTGCCTCCGAGGCCGAGCTCTCCTGCTTAGGCCCCATCCTCCGGGTGCGAATCCAGGGCTGGCGCATGGCCACTATGACCTCCGGGAATCGGGGGCTTTTAGGGGTCACACCCAGAACCGCAGTGCACCCGCTCTGTGATCTTGAGTAAACTGGTCTCCTTCTCTGAGCCTTCTCTGTGCAGGCAAAGAGAATGGGTGTAAAACGCATGGGAATTGCTGGGGTACTTGGGTCCGCGGGCTTAACGGTCCCCACCCTGACTCCTCCGGCGCGCCCGGGGGGATGAGGGAAAACGCAGCCAGGCGGTACTCGACCTCTGCGGTCGGCCTCCCAGCGTCCCGAGAAGAACGGCCCCCTTTCCCCACCCCCTCCCGGTTCCCGGCAGCCCTGGCCGCCCCGCCCCCGCCGCAGCTGCTGCTCATATCCCCACCCTGCCTGGCCCTTTCTGCCTCGTCATCTCCTGCCCTGCTGAGGCTCGACCTGTGAGTGGGGCCGCCAGGAGCGCAGGGACCGGGAGCCCCACCGAACTCCTCCCCCTCCGGCTGGGGGAGGGAAGAGAAACTGAGTTTGGGCGAAATCCGCGCCCGATCACCACCAGCAGCAGTGCGCGAAGGTCTGTGAGCCCCGCCCCTCTCCTCCCCTCTCCTCCCTTCCCCTCCCTTCCGCAGGACTCTTACCTCTGGGGCTGGGTGTAGGAATGGATGTTGAGTTCGCAGGTGCGCGACGTCTTCGGCGGTGGCCCACCACCTTCGCTCCTTAGCCAAAGAACGCGCAGGGAGCGAGGTGGGGAGGGCGGCAGAGACCCCTGACCACGCGTGCTAACTGGAGCCGCCAGGTCCTCTGGGAAGAATCTGGGCTGTGACCATTGAAGGACATAATTTCGATATTCTGAGCATTAAATCTCAGAGGATCCAGACTAGCTGGGGTCTCTGCTCTCCAGACAGGACAAAAGGCAGGACTTGAGGTAACTAGAGGAGGAAGCTAACATGAAAATAATTTGGGGAGGAGGGAGAAAAAAGGAGGGGCCAACCTATTATGTCCCCTCCCTCTCTGCACCTGTACACAGTGGGTTCTGCCCTCCCTCCCTTCCTGCACTTTTGACTGGGGGGACAGAGTTTGGAAACCTCAAGTAAGAGGGCAGAGGATCCATGGTACACAGTCCAGTGATGTCAGCCTAGTCAGGGTGTATGATGTTCACTGTGATACAGAGGAGAAGGAACGAATCTGCCTCTGGGACACTCCGGCATTGGGGTAAACGAGGGGACATTTGAGTCTTGAAAGATGGGTCCATCTTTCATGGGAGGAAGAAAGGGGATTCCAGGCCCAGGGAAGAGTGTCTACAAAGTTTGGGAAGTGCTGGTACTGAATGGTTGAGGGAAGTGGGGGAAAGCCTGCTATCTAGGGGCTGGGAATTGAACAGATAGTCGGGATTCTCTCTGGGGGTCCCACGAGGGTTAGGGGACAGGTTGTTATGGTTGGCATTCAGCTTGGCCAGACACCTCGTAGTTCAGGCTGGAGCAAGTCAGACTCCAGTTCTGCCACTTGGTCTCTCTGAGCCTGTCTCCTCATCTGTAAAATGGGCACAATAATCCTACCCTAGAGAGTTGTCAAAGTCACTGTTCTGTAGGGTGATGGACAGGAGTGAGAGGTGCTGGGAGAGACTGTTACAGGAGATGAGGGGTGGAGGGAGATGCCGATTCTCTCTGAGATGTCAGGGGAGGAGCAGCATTTGTCACAGATGGGACATGAAGGGAAAGGGAAGGGCAAAGGGTCTCTGCTCATGGCCTGAGGGAAGGGCTGACACCTCAGTATGGCTAGGAGGGGTGCAATGACTAGGGAGGCATAGCATGACACCAGGCAGTGAGAGAGATGGGGGTTAAGACCAAATCCTCTCTCCCAGACCTAGAGCCAAGTAAGGAGGTAAAGGAGGGACCCCAAAGAGAGGATGAAATCCTTGGACAAAGCCAAGGCCAAGGGAGATGGACTGAGAAAGGGAGTGGCCCAGGGCCTGACCTAATTGCCCCTTAATGCCAAGGACCTTGCTGCCTGGGTCAGGTGACCCAAGAGGAGATGGGCCATTGTCCTTGGCTGTTGATAAGTGAACAAAGCAGATTAATTTCTGCCCAAGGCCTGCTGTTGGGGTGGTGACAGCCTCTCAAAATGGGAGGATCCACCGAGGAAAACGGTGAACGTTTGACATTTGCTGGTAGCTTTTGTGAGTTGAGTCCTGGATACTTCAAGATGATGGCTGTGAATCATTCCCAGGGCAGCAGGGAGACAGTTTGGTCTCAGGTGATGTCAGAAGATCTTGGTCAGAGCTAAGACTCAAGAGGACTCAGGTATCTCTACTCAGGTATTAGGGAACCAGAAGAGGCCAGGAAACCACATTGGGGTTCCAACATGGTGGTATCAGTGAGGGGGTGCAGAGGCAGGGGCCTGCCCTGGAAGGATGGACCTCAGGGTCAGGATAAGGGTCTGGACTTCCTCCAGTAGATGAGAGGAGCAGGAAGACGCTCAGCACTGGGATCTGGGAGGGGAGATATGGAGCTTTACAGGGTCTAGGCTGGAAGTGAAAGACTAGACTCAGTGGTGAAGTTGACAGAAGTATTCGGCAGATAGACTGGAAAGGAACTTGATTGCAAGCTGGGTGTGGTTTATCAGGACCAGCTGTACCTTGGGGAAGCAGGTTAGGAAAGAGAAGTTAGGTTGGATAAACTAGGTCTGAATCTATCGCGGTGTCTAAGGTGGCAGGGGCTCAGGAGGAAGGACCTGCTTGGGGAGAGCAGTCAGAGTAGATGAGGGTCCTGGGGTAGCTAGGGGAGGAGAGGAGTGCCACAGTTAACATTTACCGACCGAAGGTGAAGCCCGAGGCAGAGATAAAATAGAAAAGGTCAGGGAGGCAGGATCGGTGCTGCGCTGCGGGGCTGATAGACCCCAGAGATCCAGGTGAACTTAGACCCCAGCCACGGATGTTCACTGGGGCCCCGGGAGAGAGGTCAGAAGCAGGGGAGCTCCGGCCCCCACTACCTCTCGCCCCTTACCTCCGATGCAGCCCCTACCATGGGCAACACCCAGGAAAGACCATCAGAGACGATCGACCGCGAGCGGAAACGCCTGGTAGAGACGCTGCAGGCGGACTCGGGGCTGCTGCTGGACGCGCTGCTGGCACGGGGCGTGCTCACCGGGCCCGAGTACGAGGCGTTAGACGCGCTGCCTGACGCCGAACGCAGGGTGCGCCGCCTGTTGCTGCTGGTGCAGAGCAAGGGCGAGGCTGCCTGCCAGGAGCTGCTGAGCTGCGCCCAGCGAACTGTGCGGGCGCCGGACCCCACCTGGGACTGGCAGCACGTGGGGACCGGTGAGAGCCCGCGGGGGAGGCGGACCCTAGGTCAGAGGAGGGGGCGTGGCATGGGGGGCATCGATCTATGGTCTTCCCCAAAGACTTGAACATGTGCAGAGGAAACCACCGAGGATAAACTGAGCCTGAGACACTCCTACCTCCGCCGTAGGCTACCGGGAACGAAGCTATGACCCTCCATGCCCAGGCCACTGGACTCCCGGGGCTGCTGACTCAGGAACCACGTGCCCCTGGCTGCCCAGAACTCCAGAATCCGACGAGGCCCGGGGTCCTGAGGACTCCGAGGCAGCACAATCCGGAACCCTCGAAGAAGCTGAGCCAGAGCTGGAAGCCGAGACCTCTGAAGGGGCTGAACCGGAGTTGGACCCCCAAATGGATCCGGAACCGGAGCCAGAGGCGGAACCAGAGCCAGAGGCGGAGCCAGAGCCAGAGCCGGAGCCTGACTTCGAGGCTGGAGATGAGTCTGAAGGTGTGAGGCTGCCCAAATCTGGCGGGAGGGCATGGCCTGGGAGGTGGAGGAGGCGGGGCTCCACCTGAACGACCAGGCCCCCTCCATTATTTCTAGATTCCTGAAAGCCATAGCACCGACAGGCCGCTCTTCATCCTAGCAACATGTGATCTGGGATCCTGCCAAAGTGGGGTCAGACGCCACCAATGTTCCATCTAGCCCAGTACCACTGAAAGTGAATAAATTCTGGAGGGTCAGCCTGGACTCTGATTGTGGCTCTTTGCCCAGGAACGAGGGTGTGGATGTGTGCCTCTAAGTCCCAAAGTCTTTGGGCAGCCCTGTGCCCATGGCACAGTCCTCAGCCCATTTCTGTCCTCAACAGTACAAGCTGTACCCCTGGAGACCCCAGACCCAGGTCCCCAGTGGGACAAGGGCCAGATTCTTGGGCCCTGCTCCATGGCCCTTTTATCCTCATGAACCATTTGGGGACATGTGTCATCACCAGCCCCACCCCAGAAAGGCCCTAGTACTGGCACAAAGGGCCAGGAAAGGAGCTTGGGAAGGGAGATTAAGGGAAAGAGGAAGTGATCGTGAGTAGATGAAGCTGACACACTTCATTATAATTGTTTTAATTGACTTTTCTCAGGACTGGGAGCTCAGTGAGGATTCTGACCAGTTAACTGGTACACAGAAGGTGCTCTACACATATTCAATGACTAAAGGAATAAGGACTTTCCAGCTGTGTTTCCAAGTTTTCGAATGGAAAAACTAAGGCCAAAGGTGGGAGCGGGGCTGGGTCAACCTCACACAGCTGAGTCTGAGGTGAAACCAGAAGCAACAATCATCTTGGCACCTCTCCTGGTTGAGGAGAGGCTCAGAACTTGGAACCACTGGGGGCCTGCCCCTCAGGCTTGATTGTGGATGCTGCCAGCCTATGCCAACCTCTGTCAGAGACCAGCTGCGAGGGTGTGAGCAAAGACAGGGACAGCAGAGGCCAGTGCAGAGGTTGAGGGCAAGGCCAGGGGAGCTCTCGGCTTGACTCACAAGGCCTGTGTATGTGTGAGGGAGGGCGGGGCTAGGAACAGTCAGTGCCTTCCAGAGGAGCCCTATTCCCTCCATCGAACTTTCAGAAGCCCAGGACACACTGCACACAAATAGGGAAAACACACGACGACAATGGGAGAGGCAAAATGCTGGAAAGCACAGCCCAGCCCAGCTGGGTCTCTACTACCAGGATCCCTGCTCCTTGAGTCTGTGTGAAAGCCAGGATGGCAGGCTCAGGCAGTCACCCCAGGAGAAGGGAGATCCCCACCAGGACCCAGTGAGAGGTAGACAGCGTGAAAGCTGAAGGAGCACCAAGGGGCCAGGTGGGGGGACAAAAAGACTGGAGTGGAGTACGCATACACCCAAAGCCATCTCATGCAAGAACAAGTTTCTACTCCCAACCCCTCCCCCCAATGCCCATCCATGCTCAGCTTCCCTCCTGCCCTCAGGCTCTTCCTCGGCTCAACAGACAGCTGGAGATAGGAGGGAAGACTTAGTCTGCCTGACATGCTGCTGTTGGCCCTCGGGGTCCAGGGAGGCTAGCACAAATTCTCCGCTGTTGCCGCTCCTCCCTCCTGAAATGATTCTGCCCTCCCCAGGCCCCAAGAAACACCCAGGCTGTGGAAGCACAGAGCAGCCAGCTTCGTGTTCTGGGGGCCGATCCGGAGCCCTCAACCAGTATCAGTCAGGCAGCAGGCGGCCCAGCTCTGCCTCATCCAGCCGGTTGGTGGTCATGATGTGTTCCAACTGCTGCCGGTAGCGTGCTAAGTCCTGCATGAAGTGGGGCACCCGGGTGTTGTCCAGTACCCCGTGGGGCCGGAGGTGATCCACATCCTCATAGGAAACCTGCAGGGAGAAAGCTGGGCCTCAGTGCAGGGTCCCCTGGTTTTCAGGCAGCTGGTCCCAGCTCTCTTCCAATGGCCCATAGCCCTTTGCTCCCAGAACCTCTCCCACTCCCCTTTTGATTCACTCCCAACGTTCTGTACCCTGTGGCTCCATCCTGGGTGTTTGCTCTTTCTCTCAAAACCTTCTTCTAACATCTATGTGCTACAACCCCACTCCTGTATCCAGTCCAGCTTCCCCCCTTCATCTCCAAATCTGGGTATCCAACTGCCTTCTGAACACCTTTCCCTGGATACCAGGTGCCTTAGACGCCTCATAGCCAGCCTTCCTGGGTGCCAGCTTATGCAGCCCGACCCTTGTCAGAGCCCCTAGGTCAGATTCCAGGGTGGGGACTTAGAATATGTCACCCTTCCACTCAGAGTGGCCACTGAGTTGAAAAGATTCCACTCTGAAGATCTCTCCAGCTTGCCCCTTCTTCTCCAACAGCATGGCCACTGCGGGGTTATGCCAGACCACCATCAATGCTGCAGAAGAGATGAGAAAGGCCTCCTCCTCTTCCCCTTGCACTCCCCTCCTTAGGCCTCTCTTCCCATATGATACACAGAGCCTTCTAAAGCCAACATCTGTGCCACCCTTTGCTTGAAGTTCCTTGGATTCCCCACTGCTTTGGATGAAGTTCAACTTCCTCAGCTTGGCACAGATACCCAGTGCCAAGGGCTTGATCCCTGGCTGTTTCTCCAGCCTGCTTCTGCAGGCCTTCCTGACTGCTTTCCTGGCCTGGAATGCTCACTTCCTTTGCAGTGTCTACACAAACACCTGTGGGCTGGAAAAAGCACCTATACTGGCTGCTGGACTGTCAAGTCATCTCCTGTGCTCACTCCACCCACGCTCCCACCACGAGAGGCCTGGCACCCGGTCCTCAGTGGAGTTCCAACCAGAGGCTCAGGGAATACAGCAGTGAGGGGGAGAGCTGGCTGGGACCTCTGAAGGCCCTATGACCCCTCACCTTGCCCAGCGAGGTCAGCAGCGGGAAGTCGATGGTCTGGCGATGCCGCAGAATGCGCAGGATGCCATCCAGGTATACCTGGTCCTTGCTGAAGCAGCCTGTGGGCAAGGAGGGCCATGAGCCCTAGGTCCAAAGCCCCACCCTCACCCTCCCACCCCAGATCAAGGCACTCCCCCGCCAACCCGCCGGGACTGGTGCCCACCGGGCAGCGAGGTGTCAGTCTGGCCGCGCTTGGCGCGCACGCAGTATTCCCAGCGCACATCGGCATCCTGCACGTAGCGCGCCAGGTCCTGGAAGAGCTGACGAAAGGACATGCGCGCTGCACGATGTATCGTATAGTAGAGCAGCGCTGCGCGCCACAGGAAGGGCTGCTTGCGGAACAGCACGCTGTGCAGGCTGGCCAGGCCCTCCTCCGTGGGGTTTGCTGGCCGCAGCCCGTACTGCTGCCGGCCCTCGGCGCTGTGCCACGGCTGCCGCGCGTTGTTCACGCCCCGAAGGTAGTGGGTACCTGCGGGGAGAGCAAAGAAGAGGCTGGGCTGGGCATCCAGGGGGTCTTCCTGCCTGGCCCTATCCAGGCCCTGCTCTGCCCGTCTGGACCTCTAGCTGGTGACTCACATAGCTTTATGCCCCTAAAATCAGGCTCTCACACAAGCCTCTCCACCCCACACCCATACTCACCCAACGCATCATCAAGACCATCTTCAGGTGAACTCACACCCAAGGACCCAGAGGCTCACACACATGAATCCTCCCCCATCCGTCTAGGACTATACACACACAACTCTCCCAAACTCACACTGCTTCGCCCCCCACGCTCCGCAGCCCCCTAGAGAGGCCAGGAACTCACACACCACCCGGTCCCCACACCCTTGCATGCCCATTTCATGCTAACATACTCAGCAAAAACCACCTTTTGCCCAGAGCAACATGATTCTTGACGAGGAGTGACAGATATGAAAGAACAGTAATTCGTGTCCTATGCCTGCCTTTCCAGCCTGGCCAGTCCCCTCCTAAATCCAGCTGTGTCTTCAGCCATTTCCCTTCCCAGAATCTGAACTTGCATCCACCATGGAAGGCCTGTACTGTTGGCTAGACTAGTGGGGCCCTTAGGGTTCTCCCTCTGGCCTGTCCGGGCCTCAGCAGTCTTGCCCCACGGACAAGGGAAATCAGAGAGGAAGCTGAGGGAGGAAAAGATACCCAAAAGAAACAGGAAATAAGGGTGAGCCCAAAGAGTGGGCTGGCATGTTCTGGCGTACCTCTGTGAGCCAGAGGGAGAAGGTGGCTGCTGGTGAAGGGAAGGGGGAAAATGAGAGGGGGTGGAATTACTGGGGCCCCTCACTGCCCTGCCGCCATGTCCCAGCCCCCTCTCATCCCAGCCCACCCACCTACCACACCCTGACCTATCTCGTGCCGCAGCATGCCCTCCAACCAGTACTGGCGGGCTCCAGTCAGGTTGATGGCCAACGTTGGTCGGCTGTTCTCCACCATCATCACTGCCTGGGACAGCAGGTCCTCACTCAGCTGCACCACTACCTGCGGGTGGCAGAGACACACATCATGGCCACCAACCCCGGGGGCCAGTGGGGAGGTGGACCTGCTGGTGCCACAGGGGAGCCAGGCCGGACACTTGGCCACGACACCTACCCTGCCCCATCTCCGCTTGGAGCCAGCTCCCACCTGACTGGGGCAGGGATAGGAGCAGAGCTGGCCTGAGGTCACTAGCTCCACCAGAACGGAGCTGGGCCTGGCACTACCCACTGGGCAGTCTGATTGGAAGCGGGTGGAAAAGGGGCATCACTGGCAGCGTGAGCTCACCTCACCGACGCAGCCTTCCTTCTGCATGTATCTGCGCACAATGGACCAGATCTGGCACTTGGTCAGCAGCTGGCCCCCCGTTGCAGCCTCGAAGTGTTCATAGGTCCCAAACTTCTCCAGGACAGCCTCGATGATGCCAACTGCCTGCACAGAGGGCCGCAGCAGCAGGTCAAGCTGGACCGCTCAGGTGGTCCAGGCTGGGGTGAGGCGGGCAGTCTGCACTGACCTGATGAATGAACTGTCCAGAGGCCTCACAGTATTTCTCCAGCACAGCCATGGGCATGGGTTCCTGGTACTCGAACTGTGGGTTATAGGTGTAATGGGACTGGAAGAACTTGTCCCGCTCGCGGTCCATATTGGTTGGCCGCAGAGCCACCAGCATGCAGGGGCTCTTGCTGGCACCGCGGCCTGCCTCCTTTCGAGCCTTAGCGATGTGAGGCAGGGAGGCCGCGGGCCGCAGGGTGCCCCCACCTGGGTCCCGTCCCCGTCCAGGCGGGGCCCGACTCTGGGTGCTGCCCCCCCGCCGGCCAGTACTGTTCACGGTGTAGGTGCTCTCGCTGCGCCGCATGTGTCCACGGCGGCCCAAGTGCAGCTCTGAGAAGGGCTGCCTCTCCACCCGGGGCCGCAGGGCCGAGGGGACGGACAAAGCCAGGGGCAGGGCCAGGGACTGAGGCCAGGGGAACAGCGCTGCCCCATCTCGGTCTGAGGGCCCCGGCCTATGGGCCAAGGAGGAGGGGCTGGCTGGCGGACTTGGGGGTGCCTGCTCATACACCTGAGCACCTGAGTCCAGCACCATTCTGTCCTGGAGGGCACATCCGGCCGGGTCACTCCAGCTCCCCACACCGTCGACTTCTGGAGACACAGGAAGGATGTGGAGGCCAGCAATGAGTGGGTATGGCCTGAGGGCTAGCAGGCCCTATGCCACCTCACCTCCCCCCTAGTTAGTCCATTCCCTGGACTGGGGGAAAGCAGGAGGAAGTCTCATACATCCACATAGATGGTGGTTCCTCAAATCCCCTTAGCTCATGAGCTTCTGATTGTAAGGCTTAAGCCCCCCACTCATGATTCTGTGCTCAGCGCCCACCCAGACTGGGAATTTGGTACAGTGTAGCCTCAGCTGCCAGGATGAAAGGTGAGGGGGTCTCACTACCTTCTATCTGCCTTCTACCTCTGGCATTTTCTCAGTCTCACTCCACCCCTCCCACCCAGCTGCATCCACCTCCTCCAGCCCATTGGGCCTACCTGCCCCTTGCTTATGCTAGTCCCTCCACCTGGAATGCTCTCTCCCTTCTGGGCCATCTGTTCAAATCTAAATTAGAACCAGCTCTTTGTAAGCAGAGGGAAAGTTCAGCCAATCCAAGCCAATCCCTGGGTGTCTCCTATCAAAGCCATCTTGCTGGTGGTCATCCAAGGCCAGTGTTAGGACAGTTACCCCAACTCTGTACCAGGGCTCAGTCCAACCCAGTCTCTCCCCAGAGACTGACCAAAGGCTCCATCCTCTGAACTCTCCTGTCTGCTCAGGGACATAATTCCAGCATCTCTCCTTTTTCCTACACCTCCTACATCATCAGTCTCTTCCATTCTGCCGGATTCTTCCCATCAGTTTAAACACGTGCTGTTATTTCTCCATCTTAAAAAACAAAACCCTCACTTGACCCCATAGTCTTCTAGCTTCACTGCATCTCCCTCCAGCTGCTTCTCAGGGTAACACAACACTCCAAGTCATCTATACTCAGTCTCTATCTAGTTCCTTCTTTCCTGTTCTGTCTTAAATTTCACTTCAAGTAGGGGCTTCTGGCCCCTGCTCTCTATCAAAACTGACCTGACCAAGGTCACCAATGATCTTCATGTTGATCAGTAGAACTTGACAAAGTTAATGACTTCATCTCAGCTTGGCCACATCTTCCACTTGGTTCCCAAATACACTGGGACATAATTCTCCCATCTCACTAGCTGCTTGTTCTTGTCTTCCTTGCTGGTCATCCCTATCTTTCTGACCTCTTAACACCATAATGTGGAGATACTGCTTTGGGAAAGATCCCTGCTGTTCTCCTAACTTGCTACAAGTAATAAATCCTTCCTTACCAGCCCCTCCCCTGGAAAAAAAAAAAAAAGACTCTAATGTCCAGGACTTGAAAACTTCTCTTCTCCATTTATGCTCTCTCCCTGGGTGATCTCACCCACTCTCATGGTTTTAAATATGTCAGCCCAAACTTCTTCCATAAACTTCAGATTAGTGTTCTGTGTGTGTAAGTTGCTCAGCTGTATCCAACTCTTTGCAACCCTATGAACTGTAGCCCACCAGGCTCCTATGTCCATGGAATTCTCCAGGCAAGAATACTGGATACGGAGTGGGTTGCCATTCCCTTCACCAGGGATTTTCCCAACCCAGGTCTCCTGCATTGCAGGCAGATTCTTTACCATCTGAAACACAGGGAAGCCCCTCAAACTGTGTTGTCAGTTCTCAATTCAACATGTTTACTTGAATGTATAACAGGCATCTCAAACTGAAAATGTCCCTGTCTGGAACGCTTTCCCCCTCATATAACAGCAGGGGTCACTCTCACTTTCCTCAGATTTCTGTACAAATATCTTGTTAGAAAAGCCTTCCCGACACACCCTCTATAAGACAGTAAACCTCCTCTAAACCCTCTCCACCAGAACCTCACCTTTTCCACAATATTGTGCTCCAATGCAGTCATCACCATCTGAAGTACAGTATATGTGATTATTATGTTTTTTCCTTCTAAGTGTTCACAGCTGTGTCCCCAGAACAGTTGTTCAGTAAAGGAATGAAACCGAGAGCCCTTGTCCCTCTCAGAACTGGAATCATTCCTTCCCTGCACTTGGCTTCCCCAGCTAGTTCTGATCCCCTCCCCCTCCTCCCAGCATTCTGCCTAGTGACAAGCTGCTGGATGATTTCGGGACTCAGGCTTCCTTCCCCTCAACTAACCATACACTTTTCTGGATTCCTCACTGCTCTCTAGGCCTCTTACTTGTACCAATCCTCTTTATCTCCCCTTCTTTCATTTGACCTACCTCTTTGGAATTACCAGGATACGCTTGTTTCTTTCATGTCTCAGGTCCTTTTGCCAAGAATGCCCTCCCAATGTCTCCCTGTAACAAACTCCTAACCATTCTTCAGTACTCGGTTTGGGCCTCACTTCCTCCGGGAAGCCTTCCCAGCGTCATAGAGACTCCCAGTGCCCAAGCGGCTTGTTTACCACCCTAGGCTGTCATTGTTGGAGCCCAGGTCCGTGTCCCCCCACATCATCCCCTGAACTCCCTGAGGGCAGGGACGGGTCTCATTCACCCCCATGACCAAAGTACCCAGCACTAGATGCAGAATGAATGAATGATGGTTGTGGGAGGAGCCCAGGCTGAAGGCGGAGTCTGGTGATATATAAGCGGGTGTGGTCTGCGCCAATAAGAAACTCCGAGAGAAGATAACATTGAAGAGGAGCCAATGGGTACTAGGAAAGAGAGGAGGGGAGTGACCTACAGCCAATAAGTGGCGGGGGCTGGGGCAAAGGGCATGCCCAATGGAGGGCGGGGCCAGTGGACAATGGAGCGGGGTTCCCAGGTAGATGAGGAGGGGTCGACCGGTCGAACGCCTTTTCGGCCTCGTGGGGGTGGGGGGATTACATCCGCGTGCCGCGCCCCCACCTGTTCAATCCTCTTCTCGCCGCCGCTGTTCCCGCTCCGCAACACAGGCCGCCGGCTGCCCAGCCCGCGGGAGCCGACGCTGGTGACGCACGGGCTCGGGCGCGCGCACGCTCAGACGAAAGAGCGCGGATTCGCGTCAATCTCTGCTGCCGCAAGAGCACGAGGACAAGGCTTGGGGTGGGGCCAGGCAGAGCAGGGGGGAGGTGTCCGCCATCGGGTCACGCCCCTGGGTGGGGTGTTGCCTTAAGCCCGCCCCCTTTGCCTCAGTTGACTGACTTCTGGCGTAGGAGACGCTAGCTCTCTGCGGGTGCGCGCACACATAAGAGTGTAGTCCGCACACTGTGGAAGCCCAGGTACTTGGGAAAGCAGCCCACATACAGGTCTCGTACCGGGATAGGTGGGGCGCAGCCATATATCAGAACTGGAACCAGGATATCTTAGGTGTGTCACTGCACTTGGACCCCCTGCCCTTCGTGGGCACTTTTATTTCATCCACCCTTCGCCAACACGTACAATTCAGGCGTACGGGGACGTGACTTTATTCTGCGGGCAGTCAGGGGTCAGGCACAGGACCCTGAGGGGAAGCAGGAGGCCAGCGAGGGTGCAGGTGTTGGCACGAGGCTGAAAAGTGCTCGGCGACCAGCTTGGGGCGAGGGCTGCGGGCCGGCCCGCAGAGAGCTGAGTGCGGCCAGGCGCTGCTCTCGGGACACGTCTCCGCGCAGGTCCAGGAGGGCGGAGACATGATCCTCGCTGTGGAGTTACGGGTGCGTTAGCCCCGCCCAGCCGCTCCTGGGTCTCCTCCCTTCCCGGCCCGTCTTCGCACCTCACGTCGGGAAACTGTTGCCTCAAGCCTGCCACCTCGAGGCCAAGTAGCGTAGGGTCGCGGAGGTTCAGCAGCTCCTTCAATGCAAGCAGCACTGGCGCACACTGAACGCTCTCCTCCAGGCCCTGAGCACGCAGGGGTTGGTCTTTCTCCAGTCCTCGACCCCTATCGAATCACTAAGACTCCCGCCCATCCTCTCGCCCAGCGAATTCTCACCAAACCGAGGAAAAGCTCCTGAAGCTGGGCCGCATCGTGCTGCATGCGCTCGGCCGCCTGGGTCCTCTCGTCAGCACCGCTGCAGACTAGGCGGCCTTGCATCAGCGCACTTAAGTACTGCAGCACCACCGTACGCTCCGCCTCGACCAGCAACAGCTGTAGGGATCGCAATCAAATGGGTCCAGGATGTTTTTCCCATGGGCACTTTGACACCGCCCCCCGCCCTCAGCCTTTCCCCGCAGATGCACCTGGACCGCGGGATTCCGCACGTGCTGAAAGTTCTGGCAGAATCGCGCCGTCCGCTTGCACACGTCATCCAGCAGCTCTGGGCTTGAGAGCCAGCGACGCGAGGGCAGAGCCGCGAATAGGGGCTGGGAACGGAGTTCAGAGACGTAGCTGGAGCGACGATTCAGACCCAGTATTCCCCGGCAGAGGCCACCGTGCATACGCTGTATCTCCTCCTCCCAACCCCATCTCCCCCTGAAGCCTCACCTGTAGCTCCGCCAGCAGCGCCTCCAACACCAGGCGACAGATCCTCTTCTGCAACTTGTCCAGCTCTGCCTCCACCGGAGCCAAGACTCCGGGAACCACCCATTTGGGCTGCAGGACGGATACGGAGGAGCTGGACCGACCAAAAGGACGGCTTCAGGACCAAGGCCAAGGCCCGAGAGGCCCTCTCTTGTCTAGCCACTCGGGCGCCACCTAGTGGCACAAGTGTGTCGCCTGAGGTGACAAGAAGGGCGGCTCCCTGCACTTCTGAAAGGGTGGACACAGCTGAGGCTGAAGTGGTGGGCTCAGCGAGTTAGAAGGCACACATGCGACCTGGACCTGCCTCTAATTCGCGGTATGATCTTGAACAAGTTATGTCTTTCAGTTTGTTTCGGTAAGAGGAGAGAGTTAATCCCAGTCAGGAGGGAGTCAAAATCATTAACTTGTTTGTCCTCTCTTGCCCACACCCCAGGGAACATAAGACCCTAGAGGAAGGGAATATTTTTGTTATATTCACAGAGGTAACACTAGACGTTACCTGGCACAGAATAGGGCCTTGATAAATATTTGTTGAATGAATGAATAATTGACACTCTGTGCCAGGTACTGTGGTAGGTACTTTTTTTTTTTTGGTAGGTACTTTATATCTGTAATCTCACCTGAGTCTCAGAAGGTCCACCCATATACTATTGACGACAGAAGCAAAATTCAGAGAGATTAGATAACTGGCCCAAGGTCACACAGCTAGTAATTAGGAGAACTAGGATTGGAACCCCAGGGTTACGTGAGTCTAAAATTCCTAAAGGCCCAGTGTAGGCTAGATCCATACCGAATAGATGTTCAGTCAGGGGTTAGTGAAGGTGGCATTCTGTGGGCACATCCTGGTACCTGAGTGCTAACTGGTGGTTGAGGGTGGCCAGTAGGTAGGGCACGTAATGAGGGACCACTGCTTCCCCCCTGAGATGGTCTCGGGAGAATCGGATCAGAGCATCAGTGAAGCTGCAAAGAGCAGAGGTGGCTCCGGTACCTGCTGTCACTCTGGTACAACCCCAGTCCTTAGTACTCTGGCCCCACCTCCAAGATACCCAAGGCCCTGTCTTGAAGGAGTACTTTCCCATGGGTGTGTCTGATCACTCAGAACCCCTTAGGGCTGCCCAGGAGCAGGGCCAGGAGTTGGGAGTGGGTCAGACCTCCTCAGGAAGGCGCTCAGTTCTGACAGTGCCATGCCATGCACCCGCTGCTCCAGTGACACACTGACTATTCTGGTCACACGAATGTTCTCCTCCAGGATCTACAGGCAGGGACGGGCAGCCATTAGCGGGGTCCTGGTCCTGCCCTCCTTCCCTTTCCCTGTGAGGGCTGCCCCCAGGTCTTGCCACTTTTCACCCACCTGCAGCACGATGGCTGGCAATGGCGAGTGGTAGAAGCCAGACAGGTCTGTGTCGGGTCCCTGCTCTCGGCCCCACTCGACTACCTCCCCATCCAGTGCCTTCTGCAGCCACTGGGCCACCTTTGCCTGGGGAAAGGGGGCAAGGTGCAGCAGGATGTAGCAGGGCACTGACCCTGCTAGAGATGGGTAGATGCACGACTCCACAGATACAGGCCCACGGGTGGCGGCAGAACTGCTCTGAACCTGGGCTCCAACTACTCACCTGGACTTTGGCCACAAATGTTGCCTCCAACTGCTCAATGTTTTCCAGGGTCAGGAGGGGCTCCAGATCAGACACGTCAGCCTCAGGCCCCAACTCCAGGCTCCCCATCATTTCTGGCCTGGAGGTGGGTGGCACAGTGTTACACGGAGCCCCCAGCCTTTGATGTCCCCATGCCCTACTGCCCCAGAGACACTGACCCCTGGTACACATGCAGCACCCAGTGCAGCAGGGTGAAGGTGTCGGCTTCTTCCAACTCAGGCCCTTCCAGGAGTTGCTGCAGGCAGCGCCGCAGGCCACCATGCAGGGTGTGGGCCCACAACTGGACAACTTTGTAGTGTGGTGGGCAGCAGGGTGCTACCAGAGCCTCAGCCATGGCCAACTCGGCTGGCAGAGCCACCCGCAGAGCCTCCAGCCACTTTGCTAGTTCCCCAGGCCCAGGCTGCAGAGATGTCCCGAAGTGGACCCGCTCCAAGCCCTGCTGTAGTGCACGCAGACAGCGCTGCCGCCAGTCCCGAGGAGCCTGCTCCAGGGAGGTGGTGCACCCAGCATCCACCTCGGCCACACGCACAGCAGCCACCAGCAAGGCTGGGTTCTCCCGGGCCAGCTGCCCTGCAGCCCCTGCGGCCGCCTCCACAGCCTGGCCCAGAGCCTCAGCCAGAGGGCCCAGCCCCTCGAAGACTGGCAACTCCAGGCCCCCAAGAGGTGTGCATGTCTCCTCTTGCAGCTGCTCCAGTTCCCGAAGGCTTACATAGGCCTCCAAGAGCCGCTGGGCATCAATCAGGGTCTGTGTGTGGGCCACTGCAGCTGGCACTAATCAGAGAGAAGAGACAGCCTTGAGTCTAAACCTTTCCACCTGTGCAGTGGGTACAGCAGTGGATGTTGACGCCCTGGGGCTGGGGTGATGTGTAAAAGATTTAATAATCAGTACAGTAGAGCACTGGCCAGCCTGAAAAGACCCAGGGAAGGGCCTATATGGTGGTTAGGGTGTAAACCCTTGAGCTGATGAAACAGGAGGAAGGGAGGGACTTGGGGGAGGGAGTCATGCCAGTGGCTCTTTGACCACCCTGTTAGGGAAATAGTTCAGTATATAACAGCCAAGTTGGGCAGAGCCACAGGTGTCAGTCCTGACTCAGACATCCCATGCTTGTACTGCACTTAGTTGCTCAGTCATGTCCGACTCTTTGTGACCCCATGGACTGTAGCCCACCAGGCTCCTCTGTTCAGTGGGATTCTCCAGGCAAGAATACTGGAGTGGGTTGCCATGCCCTCCTCCAGGGGATCTTCCCAACCCAGGGATTGAACCCAGGTCTCCCTCGTTGCAGGTAGATTCTTTACTACTGAGCCACCTGGGAAGCCCAAGAGTACTGGAGTGGGTAGCCTATCCCTTTTCCAGGGGATCTTCCCGACCTAGGAATAAAACCAGGGACTCCTGCATTGCAAGTGGATTCTTTACCAGCTAAGCTACCAGGGAAGCCCTCGCACACTTGGGAACCCCAGAATGAGCTAACAGGCACCATGCTTCATACGTCATCTGAAGCCTGTATTACTCTCTGGGAGGTCCCCGATGTGTCCCTCCATGCAATTTCCCACTGGTGTCCCAGCCCCTTGATCAGCGACAAGCCCCTTGGTGCTTGTCAACCGGCTGGCAGAGGACTGAGGCCGAGGGCCAGGCACACTCACCAGCTCGCAGCCGGGGCAACAGCTGAGACAGGGCCTGCAGTTGTTTGTGTTCCACAACCTGCTCCCGCAGGGGTTCTAGGGTCTGTGCAGCCTCAGCCATATCCCGGAGCAGCCCACGGGCCTGGCCCAGGGCCTTGCGGGCTCCCTGTACGGCCTCGAGGGCCTGGGCCAGCTGCCACACCCCGGTCTTCACACCCTCCAGGTATGACTGCACCACTGACTGTGGGAGGGAGGCAGGCAGTGAGGCCTTGCCAGCCCTGCAGCTTGCCCCCAGCACTCCTCCCTCCTGCCCGATGCCCACCTTGATGCGCGCCTCCAGAGAACAGGTCCGCTGCACCTCACGGTTCCGGTACTGGCCCAGCCTGGCCAGCTGCTCTGGCCGGTAGAAGATGCCCGAGGCCCACTTGAGTGCTGCACCCCGGGCCAGCTGCTCCGCCCTTTCCTGCTCCGACCACTCCAGCCCTGGGCAGGAAGAGCCTGGGCAGCTGCATCAATTGGGCTAGGCCTGCAGGAAGTGGCTGCCGAATCTGCTCCCCTTCCTACCCCTTGGCCTGTCCCCCAGGGCAGTCCATTCCTCTCCCCGCCCTACAGAGCTCCAGTCAGACCCCAACTCACCATCCCCATCTTTCTTGCCACCATCCCTCCCTTGGCCCACCCAGAAGGGCTCATACCAGTGGGGAGTGCAGGCTGCGTTTTGTCCCTGGCTGCCGAGTCCATGGCTGGAGGAGCTGGAGCGGAGTGAGGGCAAAGGTCCGGGTTAGAGCAGGCAAAGTGGGCGCTCCTCTGAGCTACTGTGTTCATCTAGGCCCCTCTGAGAAGGAGAAGGTTCTGGTTCCCTCAGGAAATGAGGGAGGTGGGAAAGATGGGGAGGCACCTGAGATACCTTCGTCGATGAGGTTTCCCGGTTTTGCCCCCCAGATGGAAGTGGGGCAGGGTAGACAGGGGCCTCCGCTGGGCACTGCTCCTCTCTGAGCTGCAGAGGACAGTGTGGTATGGAGCTCACCAGGCTTGACCAGGCGTCCAGTGCTCCCTCCTCCACAAAGAGCCTTGGCCTTGAGGAGGGCCCTCTCCCCCGGCCGTCTCGGCAGAGATGGATACTCCCTCCACTGGCTCGAGGCCCACACCTCAGCCTGCCACAGCAGAATTCCTCACCCCAAGGAAGCCTCTGTCCCACCTCCCTCCTCAGGAGTCCCCTCCTCCCTCCAGGTCCCGCCCTCTCCAAGGCCACATGCAGAAAGGAAGGAAGCTGAGTCTCTGGTCCTTTATTCCCAACAGGAAAGAGCATCTGCACCGAGGGACAGAGTGGGGAGGGCTGGGCGCCACTTCCTTGGGGGAAGTGGGGGTGTCGTCCCTGTGATCAATGAGTCTGGAGCAGCCTAGGCAGGACCTCCTATGCTCAGGGCACAGATAAGAACTAGATGGCCCCAACCTGGCTGGAGAGGAAGGTGTGCTGATACGGATGCAGGCAACATCACAGTGTGAAAACTGTGTTGACAGGCCCTTAGAGGCAGGTATGCCTCTGCAGAGGAGCAAGAGACCATAGGCTGTTGTGAAGAGGGTGTGTGGCGGGAGATGGCAGAGAGGGGTGGAAGGGCTATGAAAGCTCGTCTGTCTTGGAGATAAAAGGAGCCATGGAAGGGACTGCTGCTGCTGCTTAGCTGCTTCAGTTGTGTCTCTCTGTGACTCTATGGACTGTAGCCTGCCAGGCTCCTCTGACCGTGGGATTCTCTAGGCCAGAATACTGGAATGGGTTGCCATGCCCTCCTCCAATGGAACTGACTACTAGGTAGTAGTGATGCAGTGGACACTGACTACCACCCAAATCCACCCTTCAGGACAAAGACACTCATTCCTCTAGCCCGAAATGTAGGCTAATGAGGTCTCAGATCTGAGTCTCTTGGTCAGTATTAGGGTTAAAAGGCCAGGTAGGCCTTGGAAGGAGTACCCCAGTTTCAGTGCTCCTAGAAGGACAGAGGCCTCCATTTTTAACTTCCTCACAGTTTAATTCTCTTCTCTGCCCTGTTTGGCCTGTATTACTTCCTTACAAGTGTGGCTTCTCAGTAAACTTCCTGCCGGCACATCTTTCTCAAAGACTGTTTTCCAAAGAACTTGACCTAAAATAAACTATAATAAATGACAGTGTTAAAAATAACAAAATGATACTAGCAAACACATAATCCTTCCACATGACAGAAACTGCTCTAAGGGCTTTACATATATTTACACATATGGGAGGGATTGGGGGCAGGAGGAGAAGGGGATGACAGAGAATGAGATGGCTGGATGGCATCACTGACTCGATGGATGTGAGTCTGAGTGAACTCCAGGAGTTGGTGATGGACAGGGAGGCCTGGCAAGCTGCGATTCATGGGGTCGCAGAGTCGGACACGACTGAGTGACTGAACTGAACTGAAATATGTTTGCATTGGTTGAAAAGTGGTTTTAATCCCATGGCTTCTAAGCACTGTAGTGTGGACACAAGAGAAAGGTGAAGGTGGATCAGGGGAAGAAAGTGGGGATGCAGACAGGCGGATAAGCTAGATAAAGCACTAGGTAGTGCTTGCTGTTTGGCAGGAAGTGAAGGACAGGAATAGGGTAGGTGATCCCAAGACAATGGGGAGCAGGTTTGGGAAAACACTTTGGGTTCATCAGGCAGCAGGGTCTCCTCTCCTGAGATGAGGGTTGGGGCACAGTTAGTGGAGTTGGGGCAGGTTTGCCAGCCAGGAAGGTTCCAGTGATTCCTCCTTACTTCTCCTGGGGCTACCCAACCACTTCCTCCACATGCTTCCTCGACCACACCTGTCTTCCCGGATCCTGGGGTTATTTTCGTCCTCTTCGGCGGTTGGACATTTGTTGATGGTCCCTGAAGTTTTTCGGCCATGTCTGCTGAAAGGAATTGTGACGACTCCCTGGAAGGGAACGAAGCGGAAGCGGAAGTAGCGAGGCTGGCGCCGGCGGCCGAGCGGCCAGGAACGGAAGCGGAAGTGGCGGCGGCGCCGGCCTGGCCTGGCCTGGCTGAGGGGAGGCGGCGGGCGGGCGCGATGGCGGAGGCCGGGCCACAGGCGCCGCCGCCCCCAGGCACCCCAAGCCGGCACGAGAAGAGCTTGGGACTTCTCACTACCAAGTTCGTGTCGCTTCTGCAGGAAGCCAAGGACGGCGTGCTTGACCTCAAGCTGGTGCGGCCCGGGCTAAGGGGCGACGGGGGGATGGTGGACCAGGCCTGAGCCGGTAGAGGGAACCCCCGGGGCGGCCCAGCTGAGCCCTCGGAGCAGGCCGCCATACATGTGCTTCTCACAAGCGGGAGGCCGGGAGCTGTTTCATTCATTCGGCTGAGGCTGTTCATCGGATGTCAGCTTTGTGCCAGGCTTGGGGCTGCGGGTGCTAGTCCTCGTGGCCTTCTCCAGCAGGTGTGGGGAAAAGAGTATCGGAACATCAGCTCAGGCTTCGTCTGGCCCCTTCCCTCCCCACAGTCCTGAGCTGCTGTAGTGCCTGGAGAGGAGGGCTAGAATTCACGCCACCCCCTTTTCAGACTACTCCAGACCCAGTCCCCCGTGAGAGTGGGACTGAGCATTTTCCATTCTCTTCTCCCTGCCAGGCAGCTGACACTCTAGCTGTGCGCCAGAAGCGGCGGATATATGACATTACTAACGTACTGGAAGGTATCGGGTTGATCGAGAAAAAATCCAAGAATAGCATCCAGTGGAAGTGAGTTGGGGCACCGGGGACGGCAATGGGATCTCCTACCCATAAGTGTCAGGGGTGTGGGGTGGAGGGTGGCAGAGAGAACAGGGGCCGTGGGACCCAGAGTGCCAGGCAGCCCCCCTCAGCTCTCCTTCCTGGATTCAGGGGTGTGGGGCCTGGCTGCAATACCCGGGAGATTGCGGACAAGCTGATTGAGCTCAAGGCAGAGATCGAGGAGCTGCAGCAGCGGGAGCAAGAACTAGACCAGCACAAGGTGTGGGTGCAGCAGAGCATCCGGAACGTCACAGAGGACGTGCAGAACAGCTGATATCCTCCTGTCGGCGGTCCTGGCTCCCGGGGAGTGGGCAATGGGCCCTCTAGTCCAGCTGGGTTTGCTCTGTGGTCCCCTAGTCTCTGTTCCCCTTGGGAGGGTGGTCCTCCAGCTCCTGGCCAGGTTTCAGCCTCGCGTTCCCTCCTCGGAGCCTCTCTACCCACAGTCTTGGCCTGTGATCCCTCCCCCATGTAGACCCCAGGCCTCAGGGCTTTTTTTGTAAGCGTGTATGTCAGACCTCCGCTGCAAAGCTGGGTCTTTGCTGTGTCAGTTATCTGTCACCATAGGCAGGGCATCAGCCATTCTCCTTAACCCCCACACCTTGGCCTACGTGACTCATGAGGACATCTGCAGATGCTTTGCTGGTGAGCAGAGCCTGGGTAGGGGGAAATGGGGGTGGGACTGGGCTGAGCCACAGCCCTGAGCAGTGGACTCGGTGCTTGAGAGACTTCCGTCTCTTAAGAGGGTTCCTGGGGCCTGCTCAAAGAAGATCCAGACAGGGTAAGTCCTGGATTTGAGGATCTCTGGGACCCTATGGAGGCTAACCATGCTAAGAGGGTACAGGAAGCCTGGACTGGGTCCCTGGGTCAGCCACCACCTGCATTGCCCCCTAGGTTTGGCTTCTCAGGTGTGACAGGAGCGTACAAGGGGAGAAAGTGTGTGTGCCTGTTTGTGTATGCTTGTGTGCAGGGGGCAGTGGTACCCACTTCCAACCTGTAGTTTAGTTGCACTGTAGGTACAGAAACTCTTCCTTGTCCATCTTGCATCTCCCAGGCTGTTTCTGGGGAAGAGATGTTGGCCTTGGCCAGAACGTCTTTGCCTAGGGAGCAGCCCCATCAATTGAATGAGGTGCCCATGGCCACTAATCTTTTGCTGCACATGTGTGAACCCAGATTTTCTGGTTACTGACCTCTGGGTTCTTAGGAGAGAAGAGCTTTAGTTCTCTCCCCCATCCTTAATAGGGAGTGAGTGAAGCCTACTGTCCAGGCCCTCTGGGACTATGATCTCCTTCCTTGTTCTGAGGGATAGGCACCCCATTCCCAGTTCAAATTGAGCCCATGGGCCTTGATCCATCCACTTTGTCATCCTAGGAGACACCCTCCTTGCCATCCGGGCCCCGTCGGGCACCAGCCTGGAGGTGCCCATCCCAGAGGTGGGTGCTCAGCCCAGCCGGGTGGGGTGGATTGAGGGCGGGTGCTGGCTGTGGAGCCCGATAAGTCGCGGGTGGGGCAGGTAAGGGGAGGCCTAGGGTTTGAAGTTATCTAGGAGAACGGGCAGCCCAGGGTGGGAGAGGATACTGGCCCTGGCCCAGGGTCAGGCAGGAGCCAAATCTGCTTCCAATTCCACCTGTCCTCCACTCCCACCTCCAGGGCCTCAATGGGCAGAAGAAGTACCAGATTCACTTGAAGAGTGTAAGCGGCCCCATTGAGGTGCTTCTGGTGAACAAGGAGGCATGGAGCTCACCGCCTGTGGCAGTGCCTGTGCCACCACCCGAAGACCTGCTCCAGAACCCGCCTGCGGTCTCTACCCCTCCCCTTCTGCCCAAGCCTTCCCTGGCCCAGCCCCAGGATGCCTCACGCCCGAGCAGTCCCCAGGCGACCACCCCCAACGCTGTCCCCAGCAGCACTGAGGCCCAGGGGGTGGCTGGTCCAGCAGCTGAGATTCCAGGTGAGGCACAATGGGTATGTGGTAATGAGGGACTTTGGGGACCCAAGAAGCAATATTTCTTTGTGACAAGATGAAATACTCAGAGTTGAATGAGACCCTGTAGAGGTTATCTTAACCATCCCCCCCACCCCACTGGCCTCTCTTCGCTGGTGCAGCCATTGAGCCCTTTTTAACGGACATTGTGACTGTGTGAAGGGGCATTGGTGGTGGCAGTTTTCCACCAGGTCTGCCTGTGTCTTACTTGCCCTGGCACCCCTCTTGAAGTGTGGTTGCAGTAGTCATCTGTGAGTCTCCCTCCTGTGGGCTTCATGCCCCATCTCCTTCAGTGACTGATTTTCACATTACCTTCCTGGGAGGGTGAGCATGCCTAAGTCTCCTTGGGCCGAGGACAGGGCTGTAGTCATCCTGGCTGTGGATTCTAGCATGGCCAGCTTCAGTATCCTGCTTCCTGTCCCTGAGTGACCAGGTTTGGGGGATGTGGTTGCAGTGAGGGGAGGCCATGGAACCGAGAGCAAGGACAGTGGTGAGCTCAGCTCCCTCCCGCTGGGCCTGGCAGCTCTGGACACCCGGCCGCTGCAGTCCTCTGCCCTGTTGGACAGCAGCAGCAGCAGCAGCAACAGCAGTTCCTCTGGACCCAATCCTTCTACCTCCTTTGAGCCCATCAAGGCAGACCCCACAGGTGGTGAGTACTTGTACCCTTGGGAGCAGGAAGAACCCAGCCTCAGAAAGACCTAGTTCAATAGAATCAGGCTTGGAACCGAACTCTCCTATCTCCTCTGTCAAAGCTGGCCAGCCATCAGCTAGAGCTCTGCCAGCTAAGGCGAGGAGCCTGGCCTCTTGCTTGGTGCAGGTGCCCCTTTGTCCCCTTTCCTGGTCCTCTCTCAAGCCCTGCCTGCCACCCCTTGGACTCAGGTCTCATGAAGGTATGAGCGCTCTCCTAGGGAATGGGCTGTGGTATGGCCCTCAGGCCCCAAAGTGGGGCAGTGAGTGTCTTAGGAGAAACAGTGTCATCTGTCTGGTGTCCCCTCGTCATCCAGCCGCATGGATGGCCTCATGGATCCTAACACTCAAGTCATCCTGTGACTTGAGTGTTTGCTTTTTCCAGGACTCATTCTCTCAGCCCTCAAGCACTGTTAAGTCTTTCATTAAATGACACTTCATCCCCTGTGTCTCCCTCTCTCGCCTTCCCTATTATCTCTTGTGTTTAGACTCCTTGAAAAAGTCATCTCCATTCTATTCCATATTCTGGTTCCCTGGTCAAGCTTCAGGTTGCAGCAGTCAGGACCCCAGCCCTAACTCCTCCACCCCATTCCATACTAGTGTTGCTCTTAATCAGTCACCCAGCCCTGCCCAGCTAGCTTCAGCGGGTTTCTCAGTGATTTACTCTGGTCCTCTCTTTCTCTGTGTTGATGCTCTTTTCCCTTTTTAGCATCCATAATGTCAGCTTTTGGCTCTTCTCTGTTAATTGACTTCTGCTTCTGACCTCTCCTTGGCATCTTTTTACATCTGGCTTCCCAGATCTCTGGCCCCCAGTTGTGGGTAGGTGAATCCCACCCTTCGTCTTTCCTAGGTCTTTTGCCTGAACCTTACCTCTGTGTCCATGTGCCTTTTGCACATCCAATGGGCACTTCATTTCTATGTGTCCTCAACTGGAACTTGTTTTTCCACCTCTGTGAGTACCCGACCATTGGCCCTAGTCACCCAGACCTGACACCCTGGTGTCGCTCAAGCTCTCTCCTTCTCCTGCTCCCCACCCCACATCAGCTAAATGAATTCTTTCCCAGACATCCCGCATGGATGGCCTCATGGATCCTAACACTCAGGATCACTGCCACCACCTCTGTCTTATGTTCTTCAACATTGTTGTCTTTACCCTGCCTAATTCTGAAACACACCCTGACTGGCTTTTCTCTATTTACAAAAATTCTTTTAACAGCTTCCTCAGGTATACTGGATAAAACCAGAGCCCCTAAACCTGGCATATGAAATCCCTGCTGACCAGGCTCCAACACTTCTTCCCTGTTTCCCACGTGTGTCCTGGTTGGACCTTTGTAGCAGCATCGTCACCCTGTAGCACTGTTCCCTAGTTAAGAGTGCCTCCTTCTCCGCCAAGTGACCTGGCCTGGGGTGTGGTCTCAGCCTGGCACAAGTAGGTGCTTAGCTAGGGTAGGGATAGACAGGACATCCTTTCATCACACAGGGCATCCTCCATCAGACAGGGTATATGCTCTGGACCTAGAAATGAAAGTGGGATGTGTTGTCCTGCTGAACCACTGAGTTGGAAGCACTGTACCAGTAACTTAATGGTAGGCCTTTGGCGCAGAGGAATTCAGATCTGACACCCTGGTGTCGCTCAAGCTCCCTCTTTCTCCTGCTCCCCACCCCACATCAGCTAAATGAATTCTCTCCCAGATATTCCCCATGGATGGCCTCATGGATCCTAACACTCAGGATCACTGCCACCACCTCTACTGATAGTGCCAGCTTGGCCTGGTGTGGGGCCTACATCTCAGCTGTATGGCACCCCCTGAGTGGGTGGTATAGGATCTGGGGAAGCAAGGGCTAGAGTGGAACTGGGATGGACCTCTGAGCCCTTGATCATGGTTTTTTTGTCTTTCAGTTTTGGAGCTCCCGAAAGAGCTGTCGGAAATCTTTGATCCCACTCGAGGTAGGACTGTGTTCCTCCCGGGGGCTGGTGTAAGGGGCACAGTTCATTGGGTCTTAGAGCTGTTTTCTTGCCTTTCTGAGGACCTTATGGTTGTGCCTGTTATCTGGGCAAAGGGTCAGAGTTCCTGGTGGGGGGTTCGGTGGTCCCCTTCATGAACTTTGGTGGGTGGAGAGTGGGGAGCCAGGATGTAACTGAGCTCTCCCTCTGTCCCCAGAATGCATGAGCTCAGAGCTCTTGGAGGAACTGATGTCCTCAGAAGGTAGGTGGCCCAGCAAGGTGGGGGGTAAGTGTATGTGGGCAGAGTTTGGGTGGCCGTGGGTGGGGCCTCGGCTGTGAGGCCTCAGCTTGTTGTTCTCTGCAGTGTTTGCACCCCTCCTCCGCCTTTCTCCGCCCCCTGGAGACCACGATTACATCTACAACCTGGATGAGAGTGAAGGTGTCTGTGACCTCTTTGATGTGCCTGTTCTCAACCTCTGACTGACAGGAGCATGCCCTTTGTGGCTGGGACACAGACTGTCTGACCTGGGGGCTGCCTGAGGACCTCTCCCCACTCCCCCACAGCTTGAGAGCCGCAGACTTCTGGCTTCCCCAGCCTTCCCTCACTGCACAGTTCTGGCCCCAAGTCCTGCTCCTGCAAGTCCACCTGTTCTGTGCTGGGAGAGCCGGGGAAAGGAGCATAGCCCCTTCCACCATGGAGCCAAAGTGTTTGCCTCTCCTTTTGGGGGGCCTTACCCTACCTAGTATCCTCCTCGAGCCCTCCCAGAGTTCAGGTTCAGCTGCCACCCAGTGGCACAGAACCAAGGACCCTCCATCACCTTCACAGGGCCACTTGTCCATTGCCATTGCCCTGTACCTGCCAGGCCTTCCCCCTTCCAGGAGGAAGTCTGGGGTGGGGATGGGCACATGCCAGCACCACCCCTGGCCTCCTTAACTTCTCCCCATGCCCGATCACAAACCTCCTCCTGGACTTCTTGTGTGCCCCCCCTTCTGCTGGGCCCTTGGCCCTGAGGACCTGTTGACATGGGGGTGCTAACAGGAAGGAATGGAGATTTCTAGCTAAGAATCTGGGCTGCTGAGTCCCTAAGGATTGGCCCAGCCTCCCTCTCCCCATAGCCCCCCTCTTGTTTATTCATTTACCCTCATTTAGAGCCATTTGCAGAGATTTAGAAAGATTTGCAGTAACGGATGGATTCCTATATAAAGATTATTTTTATACTTTTTGCAACAAAAGGAAATTGTAATATTTGTACAGTGTCCAAGTGAATAAAGATCGTGCCTAAGGCTATCTTTGATCTGGTTCTTTCAGGGCCCTTCCCTGGGACTGTGCTGGGTTGGTGGTGGAACTGGGTGGGTCAACTCTTGGAAAAGGAGGTGTGGCTGTGCTGACAGCCCTCCCTCCGCACCCCCACCTGCCGCACCTTGGGGCGGGGCGGGGCCTCCTTGGTGGGGCGGGGCGGGGCAGGCGCTCTCCTATCCTCGGGACTCCAACCCGGAACTGGCCTTGGATCCGGCTCCCTAGGGAAGGCCGCGGCACCTTGTTGCGAGTGGGAGCCTGAGCCACGGGAGCCAAGCCTCGGGCTGAGGAACACCTTCGTTCCCAGGGGCCCCAGGCCAGGTGTGCTCTCAGCGGAGGTGGCACATCTGGAAAGTATAGAACCCCTACGGCTAGACCATGGCGCCCCCGCGGAATGTGGTGAAGATCGCCGTCCAGATGCGTGACGCCATCCCGCAGCTCATCCAGCTGGACCAGGTCACTAGGCCTGGCTGGCCTCCATCCACCCCACCACCTACCTTCGGGTCGCCCCCTTCCCCTCGAATAGCCCACCCCACCCCTCCCCAGGCTCCTCGGCAACCTCTTCCCACTCCCGTCCCGTGAGTGACTCTTCCGCTTGTAGGCAAAACCCCTGGCTGCTGTGCTGAAGGAGGTGTGCGACGCGTGAGTGCGGGGCGCGCGGGGCGCGAGGAGTAGGGGATGGGGCGGGGCAGGAGGGAGAGGGCGCCCCCTACCTGCCTCACGGAGCCTCTGCTGCCTGCAGGTGGAGCTTGCCTCACTCTGAGCGCTATGCCCTGCAGTTTGCGGATGGGCACCGGAGATACATCACCGAGAACGTGAGTCCCCTCCCCTCTGCCCCACATTCCACCCTGTGATCCCTTCTAACTCTGGCTCCGACTCGCAGTCATTGTCCCACTCTCTGCAACCTGATCTTTTACTGACTCCCAAATCCTCCCTTCTTGACAGCCCCAACTAGCCAGTCCTCAGGGCTCTTCTTGACTTCTTTCCGTTCTCTGCCATCTTTTCCAGAACCGCATGGAGATCAAGAATGGCAGCATCCTGTGCCTCAGCACGGCCCCAGTAATGCCCCTCCGACCCCGCTCTCCTTCCCTGCCCCTCTGCTGTGCCTCTTTTCTGCACCTGGCGACCGGGGGCCCAGTCCCAGCTCCAGCCCAGAAGTGCCCCACCTAGCGGATACCCGCGTCCCCACACCCCCAGTTCTCTCTCCTTACCTCCTCACCTGTGCTCTGCCCTTGCTCCCACCCCGCCAGGACCGCGAGGCGGAGCGGCTGTTGCGGGGGCTGCAGAGTGAAAGTCGTGAAGGGCGCCGGGAAGCCCTGCGGCACCTCCTCCTGCTGGCCCCGGACCTGACCTTCGCCCGGGAGGTCATCAGCCGTGATGGGCTTCAGAGACTGGGCACCATCATTGAGGATGGGGACGAGTGAGCCCAGGGCTGTGGTGGGCGGGGGACACAGTGGGACCGCGGATCCTGGTCTGGCTTTGCTCAGCCTCGGATGTCCCTCCAGCCTAGGAGAGGTGCTGGCCCTTGCACTGAGGGCCTTCTTGGAGCTTATGGAGCACGGCGTGGTGTCCTGGGAGACACTCAGCATCCCCTTTGTTAGGAAGGTGGGTGGGCTTTTCTCGGGGAAGCAGGTGGGGGTGGTGGAGAGGTGTCAGGGCCTGGCCTTCCACGGTGATGAGGTGGTGACAGCCTCTGCTCCACCAAAGGTGGTGTGCTACGTGAACATGAACCTGATGGATGCCTCTGTGCAGCCCTTGGCCCTGGGCTTGCTGGAGAATGTGACCTTGAGCAGCCCTACCCTGGGCCAGCTGGTCAAGAGCGAGGTGCCGCTAGACAGGCTGCTGGTGCACCTACAGGTGTAAGTGTCTGAAGGTGGGGGACCAGAGAGGAGAGCAGGACTGGGCCCTGGATGGCCGGCTGAGCCCTCCTTTTCACCCAGGATGAACCAGCAGCTGCAAACCAAGGCCATGGCACTGCTGACAGCTTTGCTACAGGGGGCCACCCCTGCAGAACGTAAGGTGGGCATCCATCCAGTGACTGGTTGGGGTGGGCAGGAGCTGGTGGGTGCTGTGCTCAGAGCAGTGGGCCGAAAAAAATAGGCGCTCGTGGTGGGGCTAAATCACTCAAGCCCCCTTCCCACCCACCAGCACATGCTCGACTACCTATGGCAGAGAAACCTTCGCCAGTTCATCTACAAGGTAGGAAGGACCAGGCCTGGCAGACCCCTCCCCATTCCCCTCCTTGGAAGCCCACGCTCACAGCCGTGGGCTGGCTGTCCTTCAGAACATCATCCACAGTGCAGCACCACTGGGTGACGAGATGGCTCACCACCTGTACGTACTGCAGGCCCTGATGCTGGGGCTGCTGGAGCCACGCATGCGGACACCACTGGACCCCTACAGTCAGGTAGGTGCCTTGAGCGTGCAGAAGGCTGGGGCTGGCCGGAGCTTGGCTTTGGATCTTCAATCTTGCCACCGCTCCAACAATGACCCCAGGAGCAGCGGGAGCAGCTGCAGGCCCTGCGCCAAGCTGCCTTTGAGCCGGAGGGGGAGTCCGTGGGCCCCGGGCTGAGCGCTGACCGTCGCCGCTCCCTGTGTGCCCGCGAGTTCCGCAAACTGGGCTTCTCTGTGAGTGACCCCTACCCAGCCCCCTGCCCCCTCCCTCTACCCAGGGCTGCTGCTACTGCTCCAGAGGGCTGGGACCTTCCTCAGCTTCCTCTCTCCTGCCCCCCAGAACAGCAACCCTGCCCAGGACTTGGAGCGCGTGCCCCCTGGCCTGCTGGCCCTGGACAACATGCTCTACTTCTCCAGACAGGCACCCAGCGCCTACAGCCGGGTCAGTGGTGGGGGTGGGGTGGGGTATGGATGAATGGGGTACAGGGCACCTAAGCGGGGCCCTCCCGGGGCTTAGTCATGACTCCCCAGCCCATCCTGTGCTCCCGCCTCCTCAGTTTGTGCTAGAGAACAGCAGCCGTGAGGACAAGCACGAGTGCCCCTTTGCGCGGAGCAGCATCCAGCTGACTGTGCTGCTGTGTGATCTGCTCCATGTTGGGGAGCCCTGTGAGTGGCGCTGGGCACAGCGTGTTCAGGAACGGGGGACGGAAGGGCAGAGAGGGCCAGGGGCAGCACACACTATCTCCCTGAGCCCCTCCTGCCCCCCTGCTCCAGGCTCCGAAACAGCCCAGGACTTTTCACCCATGTTCTTTGGTCAAGACCAGAGCTTCCATGAGCTCTTCTGTGTGAGCATCCAGCTGCTGAATAAGACCTGGAAGGAGATGCGGGCCACTCAGGAGGACTTTGACAAGGTGCGGAGGGCAGCAGTGGGGAGACCCAGGCCAGGGCAGAGGTGGTTCTGGGGTTGGGGCCCGGAACTCAGGCCCTGAGCTCAGCTTGGGATGGCCCCAGGTCATGCAAGTGGTGCGGGAGCAGCTGGCCCGCACGCTGGCCCTGAAGCCCAGCTCTCTGGAGCTCTTCCGAACGAAGGTGAACGCACTCACCTACGGGGAGGTGCTTCGGCTGCGGCAGACGGAGCGGCTGCACCAGGAAGGCACGCTGGCCCCTCCAATTCTGTGAGTCATGGGGGTAGATCCCAGGCCTAGTGCCCACCTGCCCTGCTGCCTTGCCCAGGCCCGGCTATCCAGCTCAGTGAGCCCCCTCCCCTGCACCCAGGGAGCTTCGGGAGAAACTGAAGCCAGAGCTCATGGGCCTGATCCGCCAGCAGCGTCTGCTCCGCCTCTGCGAGGGGACCCTCTTCCACAAGATCAGCAGCCGGCGGCGCCAGGGTCACTGTGTGGGCAGTGGTGGGGTTGGAGGGCGGCTGGGCGGGGCTGGGGAGGCCCTCTCATTGCTCCCCACCGCCCTTTCCACCCACAGACAAGCTGTGGTTCTGCTGCCTGTCTCCCAACCACAAAGTGCTGCAGTACGGGGACGTGGAGGAGGGAGTAGGCCCACCGACCCCTGAGAGCCTGCCCGAGCAGCGTGAGGAGGGCATTGGGGTGGGCAGACATGTGCTGCCCCGAGCCACCCCACCCCGGGGTCGCCAGGGGTCTCAGTGGTCAACCCAGCCTTTTTCCTGCAGTTCCTGTGGCCGACATCAGGGCACTGCTGACAGGCAAGGACTGTCCCCACGTCCGGGAGAAAGGCTCTGGGAAGCAAAACAAGGTGAGTTCGGTGGGCACCAGGGCTGCTTCCCACTGGCCCCTGCTCAGCGCTCCTGGCTCCCTTGCTTCTCCAGGACGTCTGTGAGTTAGCTTTCTCAGTCAGCTATGACCATGGGGAGGAAGAGGCATACCTCAACTTCATTGCCCCGTCCAAACGGGAGGTGAGTATCTGGGCAGGCTGAGCAGACGGGCAGGGGAACAGACGGGCAGGGGGAGAAATGGAGAGGCCCTCATGGAGCTGGCCCTATCCCCAGTTCCACCTGTGGACAGATGGGCTGAGCGCCCTGCTGGGCAATCCCATGGGCAGTGAACAGACACGGCTGGACCTGGAGCAGCTGCTAACCATGGAGACCAAGCTGCGGCTGCTGGAGCTGGAGAACGTGCCCATCCCTGAGCAACCACCCCCTGTGCCCCCGCCCCCCACCAACTTCAACTTCTGCTATGACTGCAGCATTGCCGAACCTTGACAGTGAGGTTGGCCAAGGGCCACAGCTGCTGCCACCATGGTGGCCGCAAAGGGTGGAGGGGGAGAAGCACAGGCGCCTTGACCAGCAGAGGCTGTGGCAGAAATAAAAGTCTGCTTGGCTCTTAGATGTGTGTCCAGCCAACTCTGAACTTCGCAGGCTAAACCTGCCTTCCATCTTGGCTGGCAAATGAGAGGAGGCATCAGGCCAGGGCCACAGCTTGGGGCTATGAACCTGGGCAACTCCAGTTGCGGGGCTGGTGTTCTGAAGGAGGGTGAGGACAGGCTGGCCCTGTTACCCTTCTCCAGAGTGAGTCTCCAGCCCACCCTCTGAAGAGCAGAATGGACTGCAGTCTGGGGGCCGCCAGCTGAGAGAGGTGTGGGGCAACCAGCCAGATGAGGGAGAGATGGCAGGGTGGGAAGTATTTCCCCAATTTTAGCAGGGGCCTAGTTTGGGAGCTGTGTTTCCAGAAGGCTCCGGACAGTCTGAGCTTAGTTCTCCACCCTGCCTGGCCCTTCCTGTCTTCTCTGCGGGTCCTAAAGGCCCGCTTTCGAGAGACTTGAAGGGAGAGAAATGAAGTTGGGTATGCTTCGTGCTGAAAGGCAAACTCAGGGTTCCAGTAGATGTCTGCCAGGCCAGTGGGAGGATGTAGGCTGATTCCGACAAGATGGAATTCAGTGCAGGAAGCCTGCATTCTGATTAAAACTCATCTGCAGCAGCATGGGTGAGGTGGGAGCCACAGATAGGCCAGCTGGAGGCGAAGCTCAGAGGCTGTGGTCATGGACCCCAAGCCTCTGAGGCAGAGAGGAGCACACCCACCCCTAGGACCCATAGACAGGCTGGAAGCTGCTGGCCATCACCCTCTGATCTCCATGCCTCTCACTGCCTCTCCTTCCCAGTGCCTCCTCAAAATATCTTTAAGTGTTAACCATCACCACGTTGCCTAGAAACTGATGGTATGGCACCTCCCTTGAAGAATGTTCCGGGGGAGCTTTCTTCCCACCCACTAGCTATGCTTCTTACTTGGGCATCTAGGGCCCCACGTGCCCACCCCTGTATTCAGACTTCCCACCCCACTGAGAATAGTCCCTGTTGAGTTCAAGGTGAAAATGGAGCACCCAGATGCACTTACGTCTCCTGATACCTTCAGTTCTTTCTCAATGTCTCCAGTCCCTCATTCAGGCCACCATCATCTTGGCAAGAACCTCCTGACTTCCTGCTTCCTGTCTTGCCCCTCCAGCCTTCTCAATACCACATACTCCAACTGCTTTCTCAAACAGGAAACTGACCTGATTACACACATCACCCCCTCCGGTATTCTCCCGTGTCTCCCTGTTGTCCACGAATAATGGTCATGGTGCCATGACTGAACAGAACTGAGCTGGGACGCAGACATGCCGTGGTTTACCCTTTTCAACAGCGTGACTGCAGCTTACAGAGTTCTTGATGCTTTGTCCAAGCTGGCATCCTCCCTGCTCACTCTGGGGGCTGGGAACCCCCTACCCCCACCCAGCGCCAACTCTGGCCTGCCCACCTGCACCTCCCTGGTCCCTTCTGCTTATTTGTCCCATTTCCTCCCTCTGCTTTCACCGACTTGACTTCTTTCACTTTCCTTGACTTCCCAGGCTAAGCTCACTGCTCCCCTGGGCTCCCAGGCCCAGGAGCTTCTTTCTCTGTTTTAGAAGGTTGGACCTCTAATGACCTTTCCTACCCAGAGATGTTCTCTCTCTCATGTCTTATGTGTGTATGCTGAAAAACAACCCCATTGACTCAGCCATCCTTTAATCACTATGCTCCTGGGATCTTCACATGGACATGGCTTTGCCGTGGGACATGTGCCAGGGCTCGTGCTGGGGAGACGCCTCTGGCATCTCCCACCATGTGGGGAAGAAGCTAGGACCTGCTTGGGGCACTTGTTGGGCCAGGTGTGAGAAAGAAGCTGTCTGTCCCTCTGGCATTTCCTACACATTGTCCCTGGGCTGGGCCGGGCCGCTTCACTGAGGTGGGGAGGGGCCCTTTGGTCTGAGAACTTCAGACAAGGAAGAAAGATCTGGAATTTTTAATCTTGGGTATACAGCAAAGACTGTGGCTTAGCTGCTAAAACTCAGTGCTGGTGGGGGCGCTGGGAGAGCTGTAGGGAACAAGGCCGGGCACAGGCCTTAGTGTGAGAAGTGGGTGGAACAAAAGGTACCGGGGTCCACTTTTTCTAGCACCAGACCCAGCCCACCAATGGCCTGGCCTCTGGACCCATGCCTGGACAGGCGAGCAGGATCTGGCATTTTCGGGGGCCTGTGGCAGTGCCATGTACCTGGAGAAGGTTCCTGTGGGCTGTGCGGCAGGCAGGCAAGAAGCCCGGTGGGCTGTCCTGGTATCATCCCACTCTCAGACCCAGTGAAGGGGTTTCTAGCTTGGGGAAGGCCCTCTGGGGCATGTAACAGAGAGGGGCAGGAGGCGCTGAGTCAAACTCCAGGTCAAGAGGCCAGGGCCGGGGATGCTGGAGGTGACAGAGGCCGAGCCACCTGTCACTGATCTGGCCTCAGAGCGTTAGGGTCAGGTCCGCCCCTCCCACGAAGCGGGACTGGATGCAGATCACCTCAGGCAGTCGGGCTTGGAAGCGCCTGACGGAGGCTATGCTGATGCCGGGACACATGGCCACATCTACCATCCGCAGCTGCCTGCACGCCTGCCCGATGGAATCCAGAGTTCTGCAGGGAAGCTGCCGAGTGAGCACCTGACCCAGCCCAGGCCCAGCCAGCCCCCACCGTGGGCAGCCCCCGACACACTCAACTGCTCCGTGAGCTGACTGCAGCTGGACAGGTTGAGGTGCTGCAGCCTCGGCCAGGAGCTGGCCGCCTGCGCCCAGCCCTGGTCGCTGAGGAGGCTGCAGTGGCTCAGCGCCAAGCGCTCCAGGCTGGGGCAGCCCTTGGCCACAGCCACCAAGGCCTTGTCTGTGAGTGCTGGCAGCAGGCTCAGTGACAGCTGCCTCAGCTGGGGGAACCGGAGCACCTGCGAGGATGCGGTAGGGACAGGGAGGGTAACGAGGCCCTGGAGCCCTTCCGGCTCCCCGTACCCCCAGCCAGAGGAACTGCCACATCCAGCAGAAGCCCACGAGAAAAGGGCTTGTTCCAAGCAAAAAGCTCTAGCCCTGGGGTCCTCAGCCTATCCACGCCCCCAGCCTCACACCTTGGTTAAACTGGCATCAGTCAGCTTGCTGCAGGCTGTGAGGTCCAGCTCCTGCAGGGCCTGCAGCATGAGCAGGGAGGGGCCCTGTGGCTGGGGAGAGCGGTCCTTGGGGCTGGAGGCCCGGTACTCCAGCTCTTCGTGGGGCTGTGGGAGGAAGCTCCTGCTCAGGTTCCTCCTGAGTTTGGCCCTCAACTGTTGCCAGAGAGGGATGAAGGAGGGCAGCTGAGCCCAGGGGCCCCCCACCCGCCATGACTTTGAGGGTCTCGCACCTGAGGCTCCTGCGAAGGTGCCTGGATGGGCCCCCCCAGCCCCAGGAGCCCCCAGTCACCCAGCTCCTTGCACCAGGCCAGGCGCAGGACTGAGAGGCGGGTGAGGTAGATACAGATGGCCTGCAGGGTCTGGTTGGTGAGGGCCACACAGGAGGACAAGTCTAGCACCCTGAGGCGTGGGCCCAGCCCTGGGATCAGGGAGAGCACCGAGGCATCCTAGGAGGGAAGTGGAAAAGGGAGCGGATGATGGGGAGGTGCCCGTTGCCTGTGTCACGAGGCGTGGCAGGCTGTGAGGTCCAGCTCCCACGGGGCCTGCAGCATGGCCACAGGGGCCCTGAGGCCAGGAAGAGGGGTCCTTAGGGCTGGAGGCCTAGTGCTCCAGCTCTTGGTGGGGCTGTAGGAGGAAGCCTTTGCTGCTCAGGCAGGGAGGGGTCCCTAGGAAGGTTCTGCCCAAAATTACAGCCCCACAGGCAACAGGAGACTCTCACAGGGCCCAAGGAAGGGTGCATCAGTGTTCCTGTGCTGTGTGTCACAGTGGACGTGGTGGGCTGAGAAGGGGGACCCAGGGAGAAGGACAAATACCTAGATTGGCTGGTGTGGGAAGGATGCAGGTGAAAATCTCTAAGGTGTTCACCTTCTCTGTGCTCCCAGCACCAGTCAATCAGATACGCTCCCTCTAGAACTGGGGGGACATATGGCAGAGCTGCCACCTGCCAGGAGCAGTTGGGGGATGGCGGGGCAAGAACTAGGGGCAGGACAGAGGAAGCTGCTCTGTAGAGATGCAGACATGGGAACATGGGCCTCCAGAAAGAATGGCTAAGAGACACACGATCGACACAGTGAGAATGGAGTAGGGCAAGAGAAGAGAGGCACTTGGGGGAAAATGTTGAGACAGTTTTCAGGTGGGGAATGCTCTGGGCACAGCCATAGATTGAAGGAATAATCTGCTAAAGAGGGAGAGGGCAACACTGCTAAGACAGGGACACCACCCAGAGGGACAGGGCTGAGCCCTATTGAAGTAACCGGCATCAACCAAGAAATGACCCTCTTCCTTCCTTGTCACATGGCCTCCCCAGGGCCCCTCCTGAGCAACTACTGCTGTGTAACCTTGGTGCCCCATCCCCCAGGGCTTGGTTCTGTCACCCCTGCCCCGGGAACACCCGCCCTCAGTCCCCTCCTGAGACTGCAGTGATCACCAAGCACTGGACTTGTGAGGTGTGGGTCACCTTGTGGGTGGGCCCCTCTGGTCTCCGGGACCTCCCTCTGCAGGGACCCACCACGGGGGCTGCAGGGAGGAGTGTGGGCAGCAGCACTGTCTGTCTAGGCACCTTTCCTCTTCCAGTTCACTTGGACACAAACATGGGGCACCTCCCTGGTGCCAGGCTCCCAGTTCCCCTAATCCCTGGCCCTGGTGAGGATGGAAGGAAGGGGTGGAACGCTCACCTTGAGTGAGGAGCAGTAGGCCAGGCTGAGGGAGGCCAGTGGGGGTGGAGCTGCGCACACCGAGCCCAGGGACTGGGCCAGTTCCTGCCCTCTCACCAGGCAGCACTCGGCCATGTCGAGGCTCTGCAGCTCCCGCAGGCCCCCTAGGGCTGAGCATCCCGCATCTGTCAGTCGCTGCAGCTTCCTCAGGCTCAGGCGCCGCAGGTGCCGCAGGCCCCGGCTCACGGCCAGGACTGCTCCATCAGCCAGTTCTGAGCAGCCACTGAGGTCCAGGGAGGTAAGTCCTGGTTGCTGGTGGCAAAGGGTGGCCACAGCCTCTGTGGAGAGGTCCCGGCAGCTATGCAGGCTCAGTTCCTGCAGCTGCAGCCCGGCCACCTGGCCCAGTGCCCGCAGGGCCTCGGGCGGCAAACCAGTGCCGCTCAGGTCCAGGGCGTGCAGCCTGCCGGCCCGCTCCTTCAGGAATCGCAGCAGGTTGCGGAAGGAGAGTTGGGAGGGGGAGGAGTCCTGGGGGCCGATGGTGCCCCAGGCTGGGCCTAGCTGGAAGGTGAGGTGGCAGTAGGCCAAGGAGAGGCGCTCCAGGCAGGGGGCACAACTGCTGAGCCGGTTGAAGCTGAGGTCGGCCAGGTCCCGAAGGCTAGCCAGGCTGAGCTCACGAAGGCCGCTCAGCGCCTGCTGGACCTGCTGCGCCGTCTGGGGCTGAGCCAGCAGCATGCCTGACGTGAAGAGGCTGTTGCAGCCACTGAGGTCTAGGATACGCAGAGCCGGGCAGCCCAGGATCAGGGCCACGAAGGAGGCCTCTGTGGGGCTGCCCCCACCAAGGCACAAGCTCTGCAGGTGCGGGCCCAAGTGGTGGGTAACAGAACGCAACACCTGGAGTGAAGCCGGTGAGCCATCCAGGTTGGTCAGGCTGATGCAGGTGATGCCCCTGAGACCCAGGCTCTTGATGGCCGGAAGGGAGGCAGACGACACGGGGATGTTGTACTGCACGCTGGCCTACAAGGCAGCAGCGGGCCTGGGGTTAGCCCTCTGGCCTCACAGTGTGCCAGCCATTGAGTCTGGTGGCAATTTGCTGGCCAGAGTTTGAGGGAAGACCAGGGAAGGGCCCTTCTACAACGGGAACCCACTGTGGTGTCACGTGCCTGACGGGGTGCTGATGGGACGTGGGAGCAGGGAGGACGGGTCATACTGGGGCTCAAGGGGGAGGACTACAAGGGGAGGACAGAAAGTTAGTGATGGCCGGGGCTGAGCGCCTATGGAGAGGCTGGGCCAGAGTGGGGACTTGGCATGCTGGGTACAGGAGGGCTGGGGGGTGCCCTGGAAGAGAGCCAGCGAAGGCCCCTGGGAGCAGGAGGACAAAGCATTCTGGACCCCAACTTTGGGGACTTGCAGAAGGTGGCCTTGGGACCCACGGACTCCAAATCCAGGGCCTCAGCTTAGTGTTAGCTAAGCAATCAGCCTCCCCCACTTTCTCAAGAGCATATAAATAGCCCTCAGAGCAGCTGAAGGCGGGAAGAAGCAACGGCAGGTGTCGCTCACCACAACGCCCTGTGGCCCAGATGCCAGAGATCTGGGGCAGGCAGTGAGGCCAAGGTACCCTGGTGGCCTCAGTGTCTCGGCCACAAAAATGTTTGCAAACCTGGCTTTTGTGTGTAAGTGAAAAATATGCCTACGCATGTAAGTGTGGTGTGCGCATGCGTGTATGCGTACGTATACGCACACGTGAAGGCCCTTTAGGCTGGAGGTTCGAGATGCGCTTGTGATCCCTGGTCTTATCTCTGGAGGGTCTGTCTGATTCCTGCAGGTGAGGAGGGAGAAGTGTCTATTTCTGTGGACAGGAGCTCAGAGAACGAATTTCAGAGGCAGGGAGGAGGTTGGCCCTACTGGAGAGGAACCGGGGAGCTTGGGGAGCACAGAGCTGGATTCCGGTGGGGCGGGGTGGCAAGCTCAGGGCTAGTTGTCGGGAAGGGTTGGCTTGTTTAGGAGTGTGAGGACCCGCCAGTAGTTGTTTTCAGAGAAGCTTCCCTGATCTTGTGCCAGAGGGAGCCAAAGGACAGAAAGTACAGGAATTGTGGAACTGGTCTGTGGGGGAGGGAGAAGAGGGCTTGGCTTCTGAAACCCTAGCCCCATTTCTCTACCCCCACCAACGCCCAGGCTGCAGGCAAGTGATACTCATAGATTCTTGTTTTCACAAGCAGGCTCCCCCAGAAACCTGTCCAATGAGTAACAGGAAGAATAAGCTGACATTCCCTGCTTGTCCCCCACAGAAAATCATCAAAAGGGAACCAGAAAGGTCAAAATGATGCGTAATATGCGCTCCCTGCAAGATGCTTATCAACAGGATTCTTCCAGGAAGACAGGTGGAACTCATTCCAGGTGTGGAGACCCCGCCTGGCTTCTGCCCCAGAGAGAAGCAGCCCCCGAGGGCTGTTGTTCCGGGAACGAGCCTGTGGTAAGACAGAGACCAGCTCCCACCAATTTCATGGGAGTCTGGGAGTCAAACCAGGTGCCCAGTTCAGACCCCATGGTCAATTCAGGTGAGAGGAGCTCTGCCCATAGATCCCCGCCGTGGACACCAGGAGACAGTGGGGAGTGGGGACGCCATGGGGACGCCAGAGACCTGGGTCCCTCTCTCAGATTGAAGGAGAGCTAGCAAAGATGCCAGTGTGTGAGGCTGGGGAGCGTACTGAAAAAATCAAGGAGAAAAGGTTTTAGAAAAGAACGGTAAAGCATGCCTCCAGCCATTTCAAAGCCCTGCAGTGCTAGATGAGCCAGTCTCATGATGAGTAGAATGAACTCTGGTTGGGGGAGTGTAGAGCAGTGCTGGTTGCCAGGCAGCACCTGCCCCCACCAGTCACATGGCACCCCACAGCCCCCAGCTCCAGCCGCCTTCAATCTTCCTTCTTTCCCTATCTGCCTGAGCCTTGGCTGCCAGCAGTGTTCTTCCCTCTCCCACTGCCTTCTTATACACAAGGTAAACGAACAGCCCAGGTCCAAGTGCAGGGCTGGCAGGTGGCCCCAAGAGCTACCTAGTGAAGGGGCAGGGCCTGGCCTAAAGGACTTCCAACTATGGGGCCGGGTGAGTTTTGAGGCCACCTCCCTGCTCCCCACAGTTTTTCTTGGTGGGGAGAAGACAGCCTCTAAGCCATCACCCAGGTGGTCTACCTGGGACTCATACAGAAGTCCAGGAGCAGTCTGTTGGGGATATTTACTGTCTGTGGGGGCCGAGCGGCAGCCTTCTGGGTTCTGGTCTTTGCCCCAGTGTAGGAAAGTGCCCCTCCCCAGGGCCTGGGAAGATGCTTCTAAAGCCCCAAGGGAGTACAACAGGGGTACCTGCTCCAGCTTCAGTTGCCTCAGCACAGAGGGGCCAACTAGCCCCCCGTCTCCTCCCTTCTTAATGCTGGCATCTTGAGAGTAAATGCAGACTCATTTGGAAAATGCCCTAAACCTGCTAAAAGCAATACACGTCCCTTGACTGTGAGAGGCCAGGACTCTATTGTAACTACTGAAGTCCTGAGCTGAGACAGCAGGCCTGTGTGCAGACTTGGAAAGCCATCTGAGAGAGACATGACCCTCCTGTCTGCCAGCACAGGAATCCAAAGTTAGCACGCCTGTTTTCCAGAAGGACCTTGAGGAAGCCTATGTCCTGGCGCCTAGGGGCTTTGGTCTCCAGACAGGAATAAGACTTTGGGGCTCATATCTAGAGGCTTTTATAGACAACTCAGGCAGGAAAAGGCAGCAGGGGGCAGGAGCCATCTTGAGATCTTCACAGTGACCAGCCCGGTGGCAGCACTTCCACCCCAGTCCCAGGTATGGACGGAGCCCAGGTGTATGTCAGGTGCTGCCTTTGTCTGTCTGCTTATTTGAGAAAAAGTGGAATTAAGTCGGGGCAGGTGAGGGAGATTAAGAAGTTACCAAGTCGAGCATCCTAGCCTGGCCTGGAGCCACACAGCTTGGCCTTGGTGAGCCAGAATCTTCCACAGCATCTACTAGCTGGGGCACCACCTCCTCAACCCGCTGCACCCTGGGAGATGGTTCCTGCCAATAGGGCTCCAGAGATTGTTCGGTGGTGTCGGCCCTAGATGCCCAGGTATCTGTGGCCTGGCTTCCCAGGGCTCCCAGTCTTGGCGGTGGAGTAGGGGGCTGAGCTTTGCAGAGTCACCGAACGGGTCTTTGTCAGTGCTCTATCTGGAGCTCAGGGTTCACTGCAGAAGCTCCAGTGCTAAAATGGTAGACTCTGGATCCCAAACTCTGACCCCGGCCTCCTCCTCCTCTTCCTTCCCTCACTCTTGTTCCAGTCTCACCTTCATCCCTAGGGCCTGACTGCCCACTTGGCTTCTTCTGCACCCTGCTTCTTTGCTAGACTCCAAGAAGCCTCCCTGACTGATGGCCTCTCGTGAGGGCCCCCATGGCCCTGCCCATCATGTGGGTGCACCTGCTCTCTGTGCCCTCTGCCAGCCAGGGATGATGAGACCATGGCCGCCTCTGGGTATGTGCTGTCCGAGGAAGTCACAGCCTCCCTTCCTGTCTGCACTGGCACCCCTCTCCTCACAGCCCCCCTCTCTTCTCACTCCCCTAGACTTCTTTCCAAGCCCCTGATGCTACTGCAGCTCCCTGCCCTCACTCCAGCCTTCTCAGAGATGTTTCAAATAGAAACCAAAGCCCTTAGGTGGGAAGGCCCTCCTGCCCTGTTCACATGCACCAGCCCATCCTTGGCAGGACTCATCAGAACCTCCTTCCCTATTTTGCTCTTGGGTTCAAGGAGACCCCGTTCTCCCAGCCTACTGAGCCTGTCCCTACCCTCTCCTCTGTGAACCCCGAAATCTCTGCCTTTCCACTTCTCCTTCCTCAGAGTCCACAAACACCCCAGAGTCTTAACAAAGGCTTCCCTTGACTCTGCAACCCCCCTCGCCCCTCCCCTTTACCATCATGCTTTTTGGAAGCACATGGGTGCCCATACCCACTGCGGCCACCTCTTGACCATAGCTTTGCCCACTGACCCCTCCACCACTGTCCCCACAGAATCCTTCATTCCCAGAAACAGCCCCTCTCCATCAAGGTCACCAACACCTGAGGGCTCCTCTGCAGACCTCCCACAAGTGTCCTTCCTCTCTGCTGCGCCATGGTGCCTACTCGGGATGGCCTGTCTCCCTGGTGTTCTCTCCTACTGGGGGTTCTGAGACTCTGGCCTCTTGTCTCTCCTACCTTCTAGCCTGCTCCCCATTTGGGGTCATCAAAGAGCAGAAAGACCCAACCCATGGACCAGTGGGTTCTCCATGAATTGTTCCATTCCACCACACACACACACAGAGTTTCCCTCCACGTGCACCCCAGCAGACTTCATCCCATTCCACCTACTCTGTTTCCCACACCTTCTTCCTGAGCACCAGATACTGGGAGCCATGGCCTTATGGACCTCTCTCCAGATACAAGGATGCAGTATGGCCCAATCTGAATTTACTGCCTTATCCCCGCTTCTCCCAAACTCACAGCGCCTTCTACCAAATCACCTAAGTCAGAAATCTGGGAATCATCCTAGACTGCTCCCTCATATCCACAGTGCCCAAGGTCCTTTCCAGCCCATCTCCTATTTCCTCTTGGCCTTCAGCCTCTCTGGCTCCAGTCTACTCTTGGTAAGTGATCCTGACAAAAGGCAGCTGACCACACTTTTCAGGCCCTTTGATGGTTCACCACTGCACAGGATGGAAGCTGAGCTTCTTGGCTGGCATTCAAGCCCTTTTATGTCAGCCCCCTGCCTACTTCTTCGGCCCCAGCTTTCCCATGCCTGCTCTGCACTCTGGCTCTGGAATGCTAATTTCAGACCACTGTCTCATACTTCCATACCTGGGTTCACCTGTTTTTTTCTGGGGGTTGGGGGGGGGGGGTCTGACCTCTCACCTATTCCTTAACAAAATATGTATCCTCTCTTAAGATTTAACACAAGCATCCCCTTCTCCATGAAGTCTTCTGTGAATCTTCTCTGCATCTTTGGTATGCGTCTGTGCACCTTTCTTAAGATTTTGAGTGCAGTGCTGTCTCTCTCACTATTAACTCTGAGCGCTGTGTCTGCCCCAGCCCTGGGGCCTAGCACAGTGCTGGGCACAGAGGTAGCATCACCATCCAGATGAGGGAGGCCTCTCTACAGGCCCCTCCTCCTCTGCTTGCCTCTGGACTGGTATCCTTCCTGGGCAGTCTCTGTGGCCTGCTCTTCTGGCTCCTCTTGTTCTCCCCAGGGAAAGTGACTGAGATCCAAGGCTTAAACCTCCGTCCGTTCTTAAATGACACCTTCACCTATATTTATTACCCGGATCTTTCCCTTGAATTCCTCTCTCAGAAGTCCAACTACCAACTGGATCTCACCATTTAGATGTTTTATACTTCAAATTTTCAACAAGTTCAAATCAAATTTCTTTAGAAACTAGGCTCAATGACACTGGAGAGAGAACTCAACAACAGACCGTACTTAAACACTCATTTAAAATTTGACAGAGGAGGCTTCCAATCCATTATACATAAATGGTACTTGGGCTACTGGAAAACTAATCAGTTTAGCTCCTTACCTTACAGCACAAGTCAAAATAAATTACACCAAATATATATATATATATATATAAAAATTCAAGCCATAAAACAGTTTTGCTGTGAACCTAAAACTGATCTAAGAAGTAAATCCAAATTTAAAATAAAAGCAAAATATGAGTGTATATTTATCAGATCTCTGAAGAGGCAAAGTATCTCTAAAGCAATGGCAGAAATAAAGAAAAGGATGTTCAGAGTCAACAACCCAGAAATTTAACCCCTGTATATCTCATAAATAACACATATCTACAAATCAAATTTAAAAAGACAAATATATGAGGAATATATTTCAGTAAGTATGTAAAAGATTAACTTCTTTAATGTATAAAAAGTTCATACAAATCGATAAGAAAAATACTAAGACCCCAATAATTAGACAAGGAACAGAAATACACAAAAGAGGGAAATATAAATGGTCTGCTAATGAGAAAATTGTTCAACCTCAGTGACAGTCAAAACTGAAACAAAGGGCACTCATTGCTTGCCTTCCAAACTAACACAAATGCCTGCACTCACCTCCTAGTGGGTTGTCTCCCTACGACTCACCTCTCAGTCCACTCTGCACTGTGGAGGTCTAAGACATAAATCAATGCATGTCACTCCCCTGCCTAATGTTCCTTTAATGTTCCTAAAGTTCCATGGGTTACCTGGTTACCCATGATGGTAACCAGGAGAAAGCCCTAGCAATACCACCTGCCACATCTGTCTTGCTGTCTGACCCCTTTCTAGCCTCATCTCCCACCACTTCTCTCCCACACACCTAAGTTCCAGTCATAGCGAACCTGGGTGGTCGTTTCCAGAACTATTTCACACCTTGGTGCCTTCGCCAGTGCGGTTATGAGTCCTGAAGACCAACCTTCATGCTCCTCATCCTGTTCCTTCAGGAAGCCTTCCCTGATGCTGCCAGTCTCCTTCCGTGTCCTTCATGTTCCCTTGGCCCCCTTCATGCCAATGCCCTGAGCACACAACATCATGGTCACTCAGGTATTTGTCTTTTTCCTTCACTGGACTGAGTTTCTCAGGAGAGGGGACTATGTTTGGTTCATCTGTAGAGTCCCAGTACTGGACCCAGAGCCAAGTATGTATGAATAAATATGCAGAAATGAATGGATGGATGATGTATGAGCAGGGCCACAAGCAAGCTAAAGTGAGACCACTGGGAATGGGGTAGGTGAGGGTAGGCACCTTACCTCCCGAAGGGCAATCTGGGCTGCACAGTACCAAGCCCGGCTCACGAGGGAGGCCTCTTTCTGATCTGACAGAGGCAGGAAGCTCAGAATATATGTGACCATCTGAGGGAAAAAGACAGGGCATCGGGGCTGTTAGTGCTGGTGGGGCCCTCTGAAATCTTCTCTTTCTGGCAGCACGGTAGGTCAGAGGGGACTAGAGTGCTGGCTTCTAGCTCATCTTGGATCCTAAGCTTCAGAGAGTCTTCACTTCTCCTCTCCGGTCTCCAGGTATCTTTACTGGGAACAAACCTTTCCTGAGCACCATCTGGATGCAGGTTTGTTCTGATAAAAATCAAACTTCCTGCTCAATTTGATAAAAAGGGCCTGGGCACTGGGACTAGATGAACCTAGTTTAGATCCTTATTCTCTCAACTGACCCCTCTGAGCCTTATTTTTCTTATCTATAACAAGACAGTTGTAGTGAGATTTAAGTGGGTTGCTGTGACAGTTAAATATCCTGGTCAAGTGTCTTGCGTAGGATCTAGAGCACAGCAAGGCAAGTGCTGATCTTCAGGAAGTCACACTGGGACTGCACTCTTCCATCTTCTTCACTGCCAACTTGGCTTCTCAGCCAGCTGTTACAATTCTCAGCAAGACCCATCCTGGCAGGCTAAGGCCCTCACTCCACCTATGCTGTATGAGGCTGGGGGTGGAGGCCTTCTTAGGGACTGGGGAAGGGAGCTGCTTGTGAGACCAAGAATTATCTGATATTAACTATTCTTTTCTTCTGGAATCTTCCCTCCTTGACTTCTGTGACTGTGTTTTCTAGGGCTCCACTCACCACTCCAAATTGCCCTGTTTCTAGATTCTTCTGTGGCTCCCAGGGCTCAGACCTGAGTCTTTAAATTTGTTCACTTTCTAGGATAATAAATTCACTTGCATTGCTTTAACAATTACCTCTATAAGAATAACCAACAATTCAGTATTCCATATTGTTTTATCATTCATGTGCTAGTCTAGTATTGCCAACTGTCCACAGGATTCTTCATCCAAATGTTTTACCATCACCTTCACCTCAGTCCAAAGCAGCCCCTCCTCCCAACTTTCCAGCCCCCGAGCTTCAGTGGCAACAGAGCATCTCGTCTGAAGATCCTGATAAAACTTTATACTCTTCATACTCGTCTGTCCCTTGCTCCAGATACAGGTGTAAAGCATAGCCTTTACTTAGACTCATTCAAATCCCAGCTCCACTAGTTCCTAGCTGTGTGACCTCAGGCAAGGTATGTGATGTCTCTGAACCTCAACCCACACCTGTAAAATGGGGTTATTAAAAAAATCTAGATCACAGTCTTATGTGCTGTGCTTAGTTGTTCAGTCATGTCCAACTCTGCGACCCCATGGACTGTAGCCCGCCAGGCTCCTCTGTCCATGGGGATTCTCCAGGCAAGAATACTGGAGTAGGCTGCCATGCCCTTCTCCAGGGCATCTTCCCAACCCAGGGATCAAACCCAGGTCTCCCACATTGCAGACGAATTCTTTACCGTCTGAGTCACCAGGGAAGCCCAAGAATATTAGAGTGGGTAGCCTTTCCCTTCTCCAGGGGAACTTGCCAACGTAGGAATCGAACTGAGGTCTCCTGCATTGCAGGAGGATTCTTTACCAGCTGCCCTCACAGTCTTATGACAGGGATTAAATTATATATATATATATTTAATATAATATGCTTCACACCTAGTAGATGGTCCATAAATGGTTCCTGGATTGCTGTTATGAATAATTCTACCTTTGAAACCTTACCACCTTAAGTAGCCCAGATCTTCATCACCCCAGACCAGGGTTCCTTCCACAGTCTCCCACCTGATCTCCTTGCCTCCAGGTTCATCCTTGCTAATCATTCCACAGACTGCAACAAGGTTAATTTTCCTAAGAAACAGCTTTCAGTCTCAGTGCACTCCTGATGAAAACCTTTGGGGTTCGCCAATACCCTCAAGACAAAATTTCTTCTCCTGGGTCAGCACTGCCAGGCCTCCATGCCTGACTGGACCCCTGATCCCAGAGCTTCCACAAGCCAGTCTTCTCAGTGTCCTACAAACACAGCATGTTGATTTTCTTATTTCCTTTTGCCTATGTGGACCTTTTTACTGGAATGCCCTTAAGCTTGACCCTCACCAGCCCACTTGGTCTCTTCTTCCCTTCCCTGATTGCTAGTACATGAAGGTACTCAGTCAGTACTTACTGGATTGAATTAAATAAGGATGGACTGTCTTTTACCTCTCTTTTCACCAAAGGTTTGCTCAAGGAAGGGATGGGAAGATAAAACAGATCATTACTGAGAGGAGAATGACTGGTGAGAACAGCCTCTGGGCCAGAGAGGCTAGGCCTGGGTAAGAGAACTTTGATGGGGGCTGGGACTGACCACGCTCCGATCCCCAAGAGCAGGCAGGAAAACTTGTCTGAGCTGAGGTAAGATAGTGGCCATCCTGTCTTCTGGGGTTCAGCAGCCAACCCACAGAGCAACAGGAGGGCAACAAATCTGTCCTCACTGAGGGGAGGCTAAGAAGGGGGAAAGCCTTTCTAGAGGGAACAGAAGAGGCAGTGCTAAGAGTGGAGTGGCCTTCCCAGGAACTCCATTCCAAGGAGCTACTAGAGATATGACTGGTCATCTTTGTGATCCACGGTGATGGGACAGATATCCTCTGGGGCAGAAGGGGGAAAGGATGGCATCGCAGGGGACTCAATGGGGGTGGAACATCATTCCAAGGGCCGATGGGGAAAGGGTGCCCTGTCTCTCTTGGGCAGTGGGAGGGGGCTGCCAACTTTCTGGGCAAACAGGATGGAGAGGCCATCCCAAGAGGCCACTGGGACAAAACTTATCTGTCTCGCGACAATAGCAGCAGAGTGATCTTGCTCCAGTTTAAGTAGAAGGAGCAAACATCCCATGAAGGATGAAGGTGAAGGAGGCACGGATGGCCATCACTAGGGGCTGAGGAAGTGGGGAGCAGGCCTGTCCTCGGTGAGGGAACTCAGAGACCATGCCCGAAGTTGATGGGAAGGGGCAGTCTGTCTTCCACCGCCAGGGGAAGGGGCAGCCGTCTCTCGAAGGGAAGGGAATGGAGCGACCATTCCAAGGGACCAATGGGGGTAAGATCGGTTACCCTTCGGGGCTGATGGGATGCAGCGGACATCTTCCAGAACTGAGAGGGAGGGACGGCCATCTCAAGAGGTCAGGGGTAGGCAGAGGCCCTGTCCTCGCTGAGGTGACAGCAGCTATCTCCTGGGGCCGATGGGGAAGGAGAGGATGGTCCCCCAAGGTAAGGGGACAGAGTGGCCCAAAGGCGGGGCCGTTACCCATAGCCTACAGGTCCAGGGATCTCCCGGCCGGGTCTTTTCCGCCAGACGGGCGGGGCCGGGAGAGCTGTCTGACAGCCCCTCCCCACAGCCTGGGACCCCGAGGGCGGGGCCTGTCCCGAGCTAGGCCTGAGGGCGGCCTCCTCTCACCTCCAGCGGCAGCGACTCCGCCATCGCATCCCTGCCGCCTCCGCCCCCGCGCAAGGCTTTCTGGGAAGTGTAGTCCCGCCGACTCTGGAAGGCGGAGCTTGGGAAGGAAGTGGACCTCCAACTTCCGTCCCAGGTGTGACGTATTGGATCTGCACCGGAAGTGCATGTGCTGCCGATGTGGTACCAACTGAGTGCGGTTTCGGTCGCTCTCCCTTCTTTCCTTGGTTGGGTATTTGCGTCTCACTATGGCGGTAAGGAGGGCGAGTAGGGCGTGGTCCCCGTGGCAAAACGCTCCCGGGGCCGGGAGACTGAAATCAGAGGAAGGGCTTCAAGGGAAATGGGTCAATCCAATGCCCCCCCCCCCCCAACTGGAGGGGGGCGCCATCCAGTGGCCATCCAGGACCATACCACAGCTGGTGCCAGAGAGGGCTGGGAGTCTGTAGCAGACAGTACCAGGGCTGCAGACATCGAGGGGCCTGAGGGCGATGGGCGTCGGTATCGAACAATATCAGGACTAGCTAGAGATGTGAGGGGCTTGAGGCAGGATAGCGTCAGCCCAGATCGGGTTTACTCCAGCAGAGGCCGGAGAGGGACTCCAGTCAAGCCCATTCAGCTAACCGGAATGGTGGGGCGGCTAAGGAAGATCCTGACTGCTGAGGATTTTGATAGTATCTCGTTATCTCTCTGCAGCCCAAAGGAAAAGTGGGCACGAGAGGGAAGAAGCAAATATTTGAGGAGAACAAAGAGACCCTGAAGTTCTACCTGCGAATCATACTGGGGGCTAATGTAAGTGCCTCCCTCCTTGCTTCTGTGCCCACCCAAGGTTCCATAGTCAGGTCTGGTCGGGTAGAGTGGTGGGGGTGTGTGACAGCCAAAGCTCCAGAAGAAAGTTCCAATTAAAAATAAGAGAGAGGGACTTCCCTGGTGGTCCAGTGGCTAAGACTCCCTAGATCCCATATGCTAAAATTAAGACCGAGTGCAGCCAAGTAAATGAGAAAGAATCCTGGTGCAGAGAAAGTGCTGAATAGTCAAAACGAAAAACAAAAGCAAAAAGAGGGTGTAAGTCTCAAATGGACTTGAGCCTTTCCCATCCTAAATGCACAGGGGCTTCTTTCCTGTGTCAGGGGTGTCTGGATATTCTGGGAGCAGATCTCTTCCCCCAACCCTGTAAGAAATGATTTGTCTCCTTTTATCAGCTGGTCTAGAGTCAGAGTCAAGGAAGGTCCATGGTTAAGTAAGCTTTTGATACTAGCCTGACCCGTGTCTGCTTACAGGCCATTTACTGTCTTGTGACCTTGGTCGTCTTCTACTCATCTGCCTCATTTTGGGCCTGGGTAAGTGTCCCCCATCCTGGGAAGTGGGAAGCCCATAGGGTCAGTGGCTGCCCTTTTAACACCCCCATTCTTGTTCCACAGATGGCCCTGCTCTTTAGTCTGGCAGTATACGGGGCCAGCTACCACTCTATGAGCTCGATGGCAAGGGCAGCCTTCTCTGAGGATGGGGCCCTGGTGGATGGTGGAATGGATCTCAACATGGAGCAGGGCATGGCAGAGTGAGTGTCCCCCGCTGTCAGCCCAGGTGAGCAGCGCCAGGGCTGGGGTGCTGGGGCCCAGATAGCCCAAGACCCACAGCAACTTGAAGAGGGTAGAAGGGAGTTGAACTAGGGCCCATCTCTTATTTTTATGTAAAAATTTTTGGCTGTGCTGCACAGTTTGTGGGATCTTAGTTCCCCAACCAGGGATTGAACCCAGGCCTTCAGCAGTGAAAGCATGGAATCCTAACCACTGGACCAGCAGGGAATTCCCCAGCTACTACTTTTGGCCCTTGCAGCTTCCCTTCTCTCCACAGGCACCTTAAAGATGTGATCCTACTGACAGCTATTGTGCAGGTGCTCAGCTGTTTCTCCCTCTACATCTGGTCCTTCTGGCTCCTGGTACGTAGGTTGCGGGGCTCCCGAGGAGCCGCCGAAGCATCTAAGCCTTCTCTTCTTTGATTTCCTGCACCTGGCTTCAAGTTACCTTTTTTTTCTTCTAGGCTCCAGGCAGAGCTCTTTACCTCCTGTGGGTCAATGTCCTGGGCCCCTGGTTCACAGCGGACAGTGGCGCCCCAGCGCCAGAGCACAACGAGAAACGGCAGCGCCGACAGGAGCGGCGGCAGATGAAGCGGTTATAGCCACTGACATTATGGCCCCGGGTTTCTGAGCCCTGGGTGGCTCTATCAGGCTGTGTGGTCCCCATGCCAGGAGCAGTGAGGGCCTAGTCCAGGGGCCAAAAGCAGTCTAGGGTATAGGATTGTTGAATAAATGGCTTATAACGTGGCTAATGGCTTTGTGGGTGATAATGAGAGAGCTAAGGCAGAAACAGCCAGTTGTTTGGAATTTTCTTCTCTGCTACGGGCCCAGCGTGGTGGGTACCCTGAAGGAAGAAAAAGACTCTTGATTGGCTAGGAAAACTTTATTATGCTCCATGTATCCAGGGAGCTCACACATGCACACGCACATCCACACAGGCACACACAGCTAATACTGCTCACGGCACTGGCCACAGGCCCAGAGTGGCCCTAGAGTTGAGAAGAGGTCCAGAATTCTGCTTTGGTGCCTCCTCACTGTAGTCTCCTGCACTGTGGGCTGTGGCCCAGATAGGGGTCCCGGAGGCAGCACCTTCACACTTCCAGGCCAGGACCCTTGCTCAGTCCAAGTGCCTGTACCAGATCCTCTCCCAGCCCGCTCTTCAGCGTCCGTCTCACTGCAAGACAGAGCAGGGTTGGTGGGGCTTGATGGGGTTAAGGTGGGCAGTGGGCATGCAAGGAATACTCACAAGACTTGCGGTTGCCACGGGAACGCTTGCGTTCCCTAGCAGCTAAGGCACGGGGGCTGCTCTTGGTCACTGATTGCACCAGCAGGTCCATGATCTCATCTGAAGTGTCACTGGGTAAACTGGAGCCTGGAGGTTCTTCCGGGGGTACAGTGGAGGGCCCCACTGCTGTAGGCATGACTGGGGAGCTGCTCTGGACCATGCCTGTGGGAGCCAGGTAAAAAGGTCAGGCTAGAGTGGCCCCAGAGCCCACTGCCCCCAGCAGCCACTGGTCCCACCTCTGCTGCGACGGCCATGTGTGGCATCCTCGGGCTTGCTGGCCAGCAGACTCTTCATGGTGGCATGACTATCAGCATCACCTTCTCCCGGCCCACTGCTCACAGCCACAGGGACAGACGGCTTGCTGGGGGTTTCCCCAGCCACACCTGAGAACTTCTCTGTCTAGAGAGGGGGAAAGGGGTGAATGGGGTGTAGAAGAAAACCACGGGGGTGGCAATCAAGACCAGAAGGCACACCCACCTCAGTGATCATACGTCCCCGAGTCTTGTTGCGCTCACGGTATGTGGCCCGCTTCTGTTGCTGCTGCAGCACCCGGTCCCGGCAGGTCCGATACTCCAGTGCGAACTCCCGCAGCGTGTGGCAAAACTGCATGATGCGGACCTCGCGGGCTGCCTCTGCCGTGTACCCCAGGTACAGCAGGAAGGCATGGAACCTAGGTGGGTGGAATGGAGAGGAGGTCTGAGTCCTGCTTGGGGTCTGAGGGATGGCGGTGGCGGTCTTGCCTCTCTCTGCAATGCCCCCACCTGTTGCAGACACGGCGGTGTACGACCCTCAGCATGGCAACACGGCGGGTACAGTGCACCAGGAAGTGGGTGAGGCGGGCACGCAAGGCTGGAGCCAGATCGTGCTTGGCCAGGCTCCGCAGGCTGTCTTCAGCTGCCCGGCTCCGGCGCTCCAGCTGCCCCAGGTTCTCAGTCAGCTGCTCAAAGTCCACCTGGAAAAGCAGGGGGTAAACATGCAATCCCCCCACAGACAGACACTGCCTAAGGCTACCTCTGTGCTGGGATGGTCAGCCTGGGCCCTGAGCAAACAGCAGATCCGACCCCTGCCATCCAAAAGCTCCCAGTCTCCTGCAAGAGACTAGCAAGTCCATGTGATACAGTAGGGAATAGAGGTTTCTTGGGATAGTGAAAGTGTTACCTGCTCAGTCATGTCTAAATCTTTTTGACCCCATGGACTGGAGCTCACCAGGCTCCTCTGCCCATAGGATTCTCCAGGCAAGAATACTAGAGTGGGTTGCTATTCCCTCCTCCAGGGGATCTTCCTGACCCAGGGATCGAACCTGGGTCTCCTGCATTGCGGGCAAATTCTTTTACCATCTGAGCCACCAGGGAAGCCCCTTCCTGGGATAAGTGGCAGCTAAACAGACCCAAAACTGAGTAGGTGTAGCCAGGCCAAGAGAAGAGTGTTTCTGGCAGAGGAGAGAGCCCACACGCAAGCCTGGAACCTGAGCAAGCCCTGGCCCGGCAGCCCACTCGGGGGAGGGAGGGAAGTGGTGCCCCTCGTGCCATGGCCAGCCTTAGTCAGGCCCGTTGGGTGCTAACCTTGGTGCAGCGGGCCAGGGCAGGGATTTCTGAGTAGAGGTCGGGTGCTGACCTTGGCACAGCGGGCCAGGGCGGGGATCTCCGAGTACAGGTCGGAGGAGTCGGGCCGGGCCTGCAGCACCAGAGCGCACAGGTGGTGCAGCAGGGGCTGGCGGCGCACCGTGTCCTTCACTTCTGACACCTTCTCCAGGTAGCTCAGCTCAAAGCCGCTGCTCTGAAACGACCCCGTCTGAGCCTGGGCCCGGGCGGCTCCAGAGTCCCGGTCCCCACCCTCACAGGCTATCAACTCACCTGGGAGCCATTGAGGAAGTTGCCCACAGCCAGCAGGGTGGCCAGGATGCAGCGGAAGGTGGCATTTTGCACCAGTTGTTCCATGCCCACTTTCAGGTCGAACAGTGGCTCTGCAATTTCCTGGTAGGGGAGATCAGGGACTCAGACTACACGGTCATCATGCTCCCATGTCCCTACTGCCTGTCCCATCCCATGACCCAAGTACCCGCTCCATGCTGTCATAATCCAGTTTGAAGGCCCAGAGTTGTAGGCGGGCAGCCAGGCCCCCGATGGAGGCGAGAGTCATCAGGAAATTCTCAGCTGGGCCCAAGGGTACGTCAGGATTGGCCAGCTGGGCCTCCTCGATCTTCTGCCGCTCCTCCTCCGTGGGCATCATGGTCAGTAGCTTCTAAGAATGCACCCACCACCCCACAGAGGCCACTCAGTGCTGGCCTGAGGCCTTGGGTATTGACCTTGACTCCTCCCTAGGTCATCTGGGGCAATCCCAGAGTCTGAGGACTGCTCTGCAGAAATGCCAAGCCCATGCCCACCACTGGAGGGACAGGAAGTGGCCACCAACCAAAGGAGAGGGCCCAGCTCCCCACACCCTTCACTGTGTATCCCTACCTCGATGCCATCCTTGCTTACAGCAAACTCATCAAAGTTGAGCAGGGCAGCCTTGATCACGTGCACAGGTGGCAGTGTGGTTAGGCCGATGTTGATGGCATTGCTGCGCTTGGGGTCCAGCACTGTGGTCATTGTACGGCGGCCCTCACCAGCTTTCTTTGACATTGTGGGAAGGGCAGTATAAGACTGGGAAAGGGTCTAACGGGCAACAACCTAAGAGGGCACACCAAGGCCCCACTCTCAGTAGCCCAAATGGTGCAATTACCCCACAGCCAGGGCTCTGGGATGTGCAAGGCCTTGGGATGGGCTTAGATGCTAGTTAGGGATGGGCTAAACCCTCATTGAAGGACCTCAGACAAGTCCCCCCTCCTTTCTTTGTCTCAGTTTCCCCAGCAGTTCAGACCCTTGAGCTCTGGCTCCCTCCCCTCTCCCCTGGGGTTACCCCACAGATGAGGATGTGCTTACCTTGGAAGGCAACACGTCCTTGGCTCGGGACTCAAACAGGTGTTCTAGCCGGGCTGTATCCACTGAGACAGGCTCTAGTGAGGCCCACAGGGTGGGGCTGGGCCCAAAGCGACTGCCAGAGCCTCCACGGACTCCAGCCAACTTTAGCTCCCGCCAGAAGAGTTTTACTGTCTTCCTCTTGGTGGGGAGGGCAGGGCCATCAGGTGCTGAGTGGGGAACAGGGACAGCAGGGGGTGGGGGTGGGGTTGGTGGGAAGGGACTTTTGAGGGGTGGGGGAGGTGGAGGTGGAGGAGGTGGGAGGCTTCCAGAGAGCAGGGGTGGTGGGGGTGGTGGGGGTGGGATCCCTTTCTCCGCCTCCACAGACTCCATGTTCAGCATGTCCTGGTCTTCATCCTCCCCCAGATCTGAGAAGTCCAGGTCCCCAATGCAGAGCCTGGGTACACGGGCAGGGAGCTCCCACACAGGCTCAGCCTTGGGGCTTGGTGGGGCCAATGGCTCCCTGGGCTCTGGCTCAAGGCTCTGCTGGGCACACAGCAGGATTCGGGGGGCAGCACTCTGGGGTGTCCTGGGTGCAGGGGTGGGTTCCTGAGAGTACCTTGATTCTCGGGTGTCTAGACAAAGGGAAGCAGCTGTCAGTGTCATGTCTTCTCTAGAGCAACAGGGCAACGTGGGTGGATACTGCCCACCCACCCACTCACCTGGACACCCGTCCATATCATCCGGCATGGCACCGGCCAATGTTTCTGCCCGGCCCTGGGCCAGCGCAGCCTGCTTTTCTGTTTCTGCTGCTGCTACATTCTCCAGGAACCGGGCTCTGGGGGGAGGAACTTGTCAGTGAAGGTGTCTGACATACCCCAGCCCAGGGTGGTGCGCATGCCTTGCTGGGCCCCTGGGCACTGCCCCTACTTGCAGGCACACACAGACACACAGGGAACAGTCCATGCGCTGAGCAGACCAGGACCTGCCCAAGGCCAGTCCCCATTCAGTCTTCCACATTTGGGGAGGTCACTACCAACCCAGTACTCCTAGGTCAACAAATGGGAAAACTTCTATGTGACATCTAACTTGCAGTCTTGCTGTTGTTCATGCTCATGCTCACTGTTCTGATTCTAGACAAGGACCCTTAGAGCAGGGGAAGGGGCTAGCTGTCCCAATGGCCACACCAGGCTGTCCCTCCCTTGGCAGGTCTGGCAGCTTCCAAGAGCCATGACCGATGCCTAGAGAGGGGCCCGGTAAATGACAGGCGCTCAGTTTATGTTGACATAATGAAGGTGATCCCGTCTCTTTTGGCCCCTCCAGCCTCTGCTGGCACTCAGTCTCTGTCCTGCCCTTAGACAGAGGTTGCTCCTCCACCTCCGCACCGCGTAGCACCCTAGGTCCCTCCCAGCACTAATCCTGGGCTGAGGATCCAGAATCGGCTCCAGGTTGGGAATTCACATCCTCATCACTGGTCAAAGCTGTTAAGGTGCCACGGTTAAAGTACAGGGACCTCTATGACCTCAGTGAGCTGTTTTCCAGTGCTTAGTCCTTGGGTATCTGAGGAGGCATAAGTCTGGGAGAGCCCCCCAGCTCTGGTTGCATCAGGCACATGCAACCCCCGCTGGGGGAAGCAATGCTGAAGCCCTGAGCACATGGCAGGCCTGGCAGGCTGGCCTCTGTACTTACTCCAGCCTGGCCTCCCCAGTAGGGACCTGGGGGACAGGTGGGCTCTCAGGGGCCCTGGGTCGGGGGGATGAGAGGAAGAAATGGTAATTGTGGTGCCTGCTCCACCCTACAGTGCCCAGTTGCTCACACCCACACAGAGCCGGGCAGTGATATCAGGGGTCCCTTCCCAGTCACAATGGGAATAGGAGGGAGTTGGGGAGGCGTGATGCGAGGAAACTGGAAATGGAGAGGAGAGACGGACATGACGCAGGACAGGGTGCAGTAAAAGACAAAGACAGCGAAATGAGAGAGTCACAGGCAGTGACAGAGAAACTGAGACAGAAGGGGGTAGAGAGACAGATGACATTGACAATACAGGTGGAATGCCAGAAAGAGATGAAGAAAAGCCGCAGAAGGACGAGGTCCAGTCAGAGCCGAACCCCACCCCCCAGCAGTCACTTACCAAACAGGAGCAGTTTGGTGAAGTCTGGAAAGAAAGAGAAAGCACGCGTTTGGCAGAGAAGTTCGGGCAGAGGAGGCGGAGGGCCCGTGGAAGGGCGCAGAGAGGAGGGACAGATGGAGAGAAGACTCCCACGACAGCCTGTATCTCCCTACTTACTTGTAGACGCTCCTCTCACAGGAGCTGTCGGATGAGGGCGCCACGGAGACGCTAGGAAAGAGTCTCAAGGTGCTATGGAGGCCAGAGGCAGGGCCCACGGGGCTGGAGGCGGGGCTTGGAGGTGAGGCGGGGCCTACGGGGCGGGAGGTGGAGCTGGTCGGCAGGACCAGGCTGGCAGCGGAGGTGGAGACGACCGGAGAGGCGGGGCCTGTGGAGCTGGAGGTGTGGCCTGTCAGGAGGCGGGGCTATTCCTGGCTGATCCACCCCTCCCCAGGCGCCGAGGTAGCTTGTTCTTACCCAGGCTCTGGGGAGCGCACTTCCAGAGATCGGCGGCTCCTCTTGCCCTCCTCTGAGGAAGGTTTTCGGCGGGTGGTGCGCCGCCCACCTGTGACGACTTCTTCGAGGTCTCCATCCTCCAACCGCAGGGCGTTCTAGCAGAGTTGGGCCCAGAAGGGAGTGGCTGAGGCCCAACTCGATGGAGTGGGGCCCTGGATAATGGCGCCCCCTCTCTTTCCTCCCCTTCAGCCCCTCCTTCCCCTCCTCTCTCCGGCCCTGATGGCCCAGCCCACCTCATAGAGTACAAGTTGGGCTCGCAGGTCGACGTCAGTGCCCGCCTTGCCCAAGTGGTGCTGGATCAGTGCTTCCATGCCCTGCTGCTCCAGTGCATCTGTCACGTCGTAGAAGGAGTCCTGGTCCGGGAGGGCTGCCAGAGTCTGGAGGGTGGGGATAGGAGGGCAAGGCTGAAGCTGATACGGATCAGAGGACAAGAGACTGAGCGGCCTAGGATGGCCCTGGGTTTCCCCTTGGCTCCCCACATCCCACCTTGTTGATGAGGGTGACAGTGTACACCAGCAGCTCGGGGTCAGTGCCGTTCTTCTCCTCCAGGATGGACACCAAATTGGCCCACGGAGGAGCACCTGCCACCCAGAAAGGGGAGAGTTCACGTGGGAACAAGTAGGAGAGAGGGTTCCCAGCGGTGGAGGGAGGGACAGTCTCTGACCCGTGGTGCTGGCCACAGAGTTGACTGCACGGATGAACAGCGGTGCGTTGCTCTCAGAGTATTCCACGAACACCAGTAGCAGTTTCAGGGCTGTCTTCACCACCAAGCGGGACTGGGGGGAGGGGTCACCACGTGTGAGTGGGGCTGGGGCCAGACCTGTGCTGGCTCCTGGTAGGGAGGAGAAAGGGCTCGGGGGGGGGTGGACCCAGAGAGGACAGTCTAAGCAGAAAGAGCCATCTCTAGGACCAGGTGTTGAACTGCCTTTGAGGCTTAGAGGGGCCACAGACCCACTCCATTCCAGCCCACTTTGCTGAGGAAACTAAGGGCCAGAGAGAGGCAGTGGGAAAAGGGTGCGTGGCTGGGTGGAAGGCCACTTACCAGGCTGGCACACAGCGTGTACAGCCACTGCACGGTCTCAGTGTGGGCCACCACCCCCAGCATCCCATCCACAAACAGCATCAGCTGGCCTAGGGCTGGGGACACAGGGACAAGAAGAGGTCAGGAAGGGGTCACTGAAGGCAGGGATCATGGGAGAGGGGTGGGGCTGACCTCGGAGGATGTAGGTCTGGTAGTTGTGGTCAGCAGCGGCGCCCACGCGGGTCAGGCAACTCAGCCCCTCAGAGTGCACGAATTCAGGCACCAGGTCCTTGTCCTCCTGGGGGCACCAAGGGGGGTTTAGGGGGGTGGGGCTCAGCCTGAATGCCCATCCCCGGCCCACCTCTGAGCCTCACCTGGAAGATCTGCTTTAGTGAGAAGAGGGAGCGGCGGAGCTCAGGGCCACTGGAGCCATACAACTTTTCTGCAAGGGGTAGGTGGGCATGGAAATCTCAAGGGGACACAATCACAACTCCCTGACTCTGGGCAACACTTATCACAGTCCAGCAGCTGCCCTGGCCCTGGGAGAAGGGGTCAGGACAGGAATAGGAGGGGAAACACATCCTGCCTCTCATCTGTCCTGTCCACTGTCCAGCACAGGCCTGAAAGAAACTGAGCCAACTGGGAAGCGGGGTGTATGAAGGGGGTATAATTGCTGGATATGCTGATATCCTCACACACTCACCTAAGATGGCATTGACCCTCACGGAGAGCTGGGTTCGCAGGATCAGAGTAGGCTTCCGCCCTTTGCTGGAATCAAGTAGCCTAGTCAGCAGTTCTCAGCCCTTTCCTGGGGTCCCTCCATCCATGCCAAGGCAGCCAAAGACCTCCCCGCATGCCAACCCTCCCTGGCCCAGCTCCTTCATCACCAGCTGCTTCTCTGAGCCCAGGGGTTGTTCAGATAGGAAGGTTTGCGCAAACACAGGCATCTCAGTTATGTGGGTGAGCCCCCACTCCCATCCCAGGCAGCAGGTAACACTGGCCAGGCCTTGGGATTCCCCTGGCATGGTTCCCCTGGGCAGCAGGAGGTGACCCACAGCCCTGGCTAGAGATCAGGTGTCTTGGCCACTGACCCCTGAGCCAGCCCCTCCAGCATGGCGGCAAGGGTGGGAGCCAGCCTCGCCTTCCTGACCCCATCCACTCTGACCTGATCTCTTCAAAGAAGCCCTCCAACATCTCCCGCTGCTCTTCCAGGGACAGCTCAGGGTCCAGGTAATATCCAGATGGAGACACTTGCAGGGCACAGTCCTCGAGCTGGGGGCAAAGGGACCAGCTGTCAGGGCTGGGAAAGAGGTGGCAGGAGTATGCATGGAGAGCCCATGACCTCCTACCTCCCCACCCAGGGTACTGGCAGAGGCCTGCACTGCAGCCATGCATTCCCTGAGCAGTCAGTTCTCTTGGGCCTACTCTGTGCAAAACCCATGCAAAGAGCTTTCTCGTGGCTCACACCTACCCAATTTTTTAGGTTTCTGATTAGATAATGCTTTTGGGGGGCTGTGCCAATGCAGCTTGCAGAATCTTAGTTCGCTGATCAGAGTTTGAACTTGCACTCTCGGCAGTGAAAACGCAGAGTCCTAATCACTGAACCACCAGGGAATTATCAGATAATGCCTTTTTGCAAAGCCTTCTTGGACTCCTCTAGCCATTGCTATGCAAATCCCTCCAGCCCTCATGTGAACCCTCCTCTGAGGCCTTCCACATGGCATCAGCACATCCTAGGCACTAGGATCCCTCCCCACTAACTGTGATTACTCTGAGTTCAGGCACCACGTCTGTCTTGTCCATACGACATCTGCAGAGCCTAGCACACACTTGGGGCACAGCAAATACTCCCTAAATGGTTGTTGAGCCAATACACATGAATGAGGAAGGGGGATGGAGACAAGATAGGAGGAAGTTCCTGCCTTCAAGGAAGTTCACAGCTCTGTGGGGTGATAAGTTGCAGCCACAAGCATTCAAGTCAAAGGAGAAAGTGTTAAGAATGTTGGGAGAAAAAAAAAAAAAAAGAATGCTGGGAGGTGCAAACCCAGCTCGGGGAGGATGAGTGTCACCCCAAGTCAAGATAGTGAGAAGAAGGGCTCCCAGTCCCTCCAGGCCTGAGGGTCTTTGCTTTATCCCCAAATGGGCTCTAGTCCCCATAGTTCAGTTCAGTTGCTCAGTTGATGCAAAGACTCAGACAGTCCCCATGGTCCTAGCTAAACCTCAGAGGCCTCCAAGAGGCCTATTGAGCACCAGATTTTAGGGTGTAACTCAGTCAGCCTACTGAGGGCTGCCCTGGTGGCTCAGATGATAAAGAATCCACCTACTATACAGGAGACCCGGGTTCGATTCCTGGGTTGGGACGATTCCCTAGAGAAGGAGATGGCAACCCACTACAGTATTCTTGCCTGGAGAATTCCATGGACAGAGGAGCCTGGCAGGCTACAGTCTATGGGGTGGCGAAGAGTTGGATGTGACTGAGCAACTAACACTTTCACTTTCACAGTCAGCCTATAGTGGGTCCCTGGAACCTGAAGTATAACAAGAAAGTACATGCTCCATCCATGAGTTCACTGCCCATGCCTCCCACCCACCCGAGCCTGGCTCCACACAATTACCACTGGGAACACCACCACCACCACCCGGCAGGATGCTTGGCCCCTTGAGAAATGCCGGTAGAGAAGCCTAGTGAGGTGACTCCTGAGAGTCTGAGGGCAGCACTGTGCCTCTCCTCGCCACCTCCTCCACAGCACCATGCCAGTGTGCAGGGCTCAGCTAAGTTCTCTTGACTTGAGAGGCCCAGGGAAAGCCCACCTCTGGAGAGGCAAGGCGTCTTCTGGTCTCCATCTTACTGGGCAAGTCAACCTCAACATGTGCCTTGTTGTTCTGTCAGCCCTGCCCTCCTCTGGACCCAGCCCAAGGTTTCCAGCTGCCCTCGGTCCCATGGGGTTAAGGGAGTCTGGCTCCTGCCCCTGTCCTGCCTCCGCTTAGTATTCTTGCTCATGCCTGAGAGCCTGACCCGGCTCCTTCCTGGCAGTTCAGCCTGTAAGGCCCTTGGGTGACACCCCTCCCCCCCCCCTCCCCCCGGGTTCCTGCGTGGGACATAGGACAAACACTCCAGCCTGTTCTGTCCCACTTCCTGCTTGGCTGCCTGCCCTCCCCTGGGCGCCTTGGGAGGGCCTGGCCTCTCTCCCCTCCCTGGGAGCAGAGTCATCCTCTCCAGGGCCTACTGGGAATGGGCCCTGCGATAGAGAGGCAAGGCCCCAGGGCTGAGGAACTTTGTCTGGGGCCAGCTCAGCTAAGGGCAGTCCCGCGTTTCTCTTGATCCCTCTTCCCACACAGTGACTAAGCAGCCACCCTACTCCACCCCCAGCCAGGCGCAGCCACATCTCCTTCCACTTTGGACTGGAAGACTCTGGGACCCCAAAGCCACAACCCCCGCTCAGAGATCCCTCAAGTCACACACATGTAGAAGAGCTCATTCATTCAAATATTCACGAACCTGGCTAGTTTTAGGTGCTCAGGACACAACAGGGAACAAGCTACTGCCTTTGCCTTCCCTGTCTGCCAACTCTGTTGGGGAGGTAGGCAGGTTTGACTCAGAAAAAGGTCACAAATAAATGTAGAAGCACAGCCTTGGGTGCTGAGAGGAGACTGTGAAGGTAAACACTGGAGGGGTGAGCAGATTATGCCTGGTAGCAGCTCACACACCCAAGTATATGGTCAGGCAGGGTGTACACACACACACATACACATGCTACTGGCTGTGCACAGGTGAGCACATCCACAGAACATTCTCTTCCCCTCCTGCAGGCCCACATCCAGGCTCTAATTCTGTGAGCTGAGAATGGCCCTTTCCTTTCAGAACCCCTAGGATGCCCACGTCCCTTTGGGGCAGGGTCCTGAAGACTGAATGCTCCAGCACCCCCCGCCTCCTCAGATGAGCCCTTCTCTCTGTGATGGTAGCCATGGCTTTTCCAGCCACTTTGCCTATCTTATCCTGCCTAGGCCCCAGTTCTTGGGGGGAGGTCCAGAGCCTCTAGGATGATTCCCCTCCCCCCACTTCTAGCTGTCTGTTCTGGGGAGATGGAGTGGGGGGCGGGGTCAGGCAAGCTGCAGAGTGGAGACTTCCTGCCAGCTGGGTGCTGCTGGTCCCTCACAGCCCTGGCCCCTTCCTGGGGTCACCATTCTGAGCGCCAACCCTCTGGGCCTTGTTTCTTGCACCCTGGGGCTGGGCCAGCCTGGAGGCAGCCCAAACTCTGGTCCCTGCTGACAGTGCCTGGGGTCAGTACAGGGTAAGCATAGGCCCATATCTCGGATTGCCTCCAGGCTCTTGTCTTCCTCACTTCTCTGATGTTTGCCTTGGGGTGGAGGCTCCCAGCTCTAGCTCATTTTTCTCTATTTATCTGCTTATTCGTATTGAGATATTGATTTTATAATATTGTATAAGTTTCAGGTGTACAATGTAGTAGTCCACAATTTGTAAAGATTATGCTTGGGAATTCCTTGGTGGTCCAGTGGTTAGGACTCCAAGCTTTCACTACCGAGGGCCCCAGTTCAGCCACTGGTCATCCCATAAGCCGCGTGGTGCAGCCAAAATAAAAAAAATAAAGATATTTTATTTAAAGTTATTATAAAATACTAGCTATATTCCCTATGCTGTACTATATATTCTTGTGCATGCAAGCATGCATGCTCGCTCAGTCACTCAGTTATGTCTGACACTTTGCGACCCTATGTACTGTAGCTTGCTAAGCCCCTCAGTCCATGGGATTCTCCAGGCAAGAATACTAGAGTGGGTTGCCATGCCCTCCTCCAGGGGATCTTCCTGAGTCAGGGATCGAACCCAGGATCGATCCCCCAGGTAAAGAGGATTCTTTACCATCTGAGCCATTGAGGAAGCCTTTGTAACTTATTTTATATATAGCAGCTTGTACCTCTTAATTTCCTACCTCTGTCTTGCCCATTTTTCTCTTCATTCCTTGGACTCAGGCTTTTCTGGCAGCTCAAACCAACTTGTCACATGTGGTTTTACATTCAGGGCAAGCTTAGGGGACCATGGTGTCTACTCCCCAATATTTTTCATAACAGTATAATTGGGTGAGAATGCCAGGGGCAAGGAAGATGGAGAAAAGTGAAGAATTACATGCTGAAGGATTCTTGTTTTAGGAAATAATTTAACTGTTTCTTCTCCTTTCTTAAGACCTTGTGTTCTGATGTTTTCTATTTTAATTTGTTAATATGGTGTATCACATGATTGATTTGTGAAGAATCCTTGCATCCCTGGGGAAAAACCCACTTGATTGTGGTGCATGATCCTTTAATGTGTTGTTGGATTCTATCTGATAGCATTTTGTTGAGGATTTTAGCATCTATGTTTATCAGCGATACTGACCTGTAATTTTCTTTCCTCCCTTTTATCTTGGGTCTCCAATTGGACTTTGGCTTCCTGAATGAGATGACATGAATGGGCCTTGAGGGTGGGAGCCCGCATTTGTTATGCCTTCTCTGTGCCACATACTGGGCTGCCTGGTGCCTTGATTCTCCTGATAATCCTTCTATAGGTGAGGAAACCAAGGCTCAGAAATTCTGTGAATTTGCCCCAGGTTGCACAATCAGGAATGGGACCAGGGCTCCCTGAACTGATCTTGGGTTCATGGACTTTGGAAATGCTCCAGGGAATCCTGGGCAGGAGGTGGAGTGAGGGCTGGGGCCTGCGGGGTTGCCAAGGGCTAGAGAATGCCCCTCAGCTTTCTGAACTGTGCAAATACCCCAAACTGGTCCTCCCAGTTCCGGCAAGGGAACACGAATGAACACTCGCACATCGTACCTGCTGGGGTAACAGGGCCAACTTCTGCCAGGACCAAGATCATGGGGTCCCTTACCAGGCTGCAGCCCAGAATGAACAGCAAATTGGACATGCTGGCCCCAGGGAAAGCTGGGGGGAGACCATGACTCATGCTCACATCACAATCTTCTACAGTCTCCCAAAGAGATCTCCAAAGGGCTCAGTTGATCACCAGAGCACCCCATCTTATTAAGAATCCTCTGGGACACTGCCACATGGTCCCTGTCCCAGAAGGTCAGGTTCACACTTTAGCCCCTTTGCCACAGCTGCTCCTAAGGGGTAAACTGAGGCTGGAGTAGGGAGGGGCAAGGACAGGAAACAAGTACCACACCTGTTCCCCTGCAATGTTTAGCCACAGCTGGGGAAACAAAGTTGCTGGGAATGAACAGATTTCTAGGGCCATCTCTGCTGCTTGGAATGGGGGCCCCTTTGGCCTTCGCATCAGGGTCAGAGCACAACCCAGGTCCCTCTGCCTGGAGCCCAGGGAGAAGGAAGTCTGTGCCATCCCAGATGTGGCAGGGCCTTGGGATATCAGGGAGGGGCTCCAGAGGCAGGCCCAGAAGGGCAAAAGGTAGCAAAGAGGGTGGGACTGGGCAGCTTTGGGTCAGGGCCAGAGGGCTAGGTTCTCCCTTGGGGCAGGGGCCCCTGTCTCCAGACAGATCCCCTGGGGACACTACACATGACCCAAGGCACTGCCCGGACACACCCCCACCCTCCACCTCCCCAGGGCCAGGAGATGAGTCAGAGGCTGTGGCCAGGAGCTTCCTCCTAGACTGGGAGGAAATGAGCAAGGCCTTCTCAGACCTGAAAACTCTGAACATTTAAAAAGGAAGCCCTCAGCGGGGAACTCTATAGGCTAGCCACAGCCCAATGGGGTGTGGGGGGTGGAGCCCCAGAGAGAAAGCGGGTTGGGCCTCTGTCCTTTCCCAGGGATCCGGCAGGGTCTGCAGGGTTGAAGGGGGTCAGTACCCTGAGTTGGGGGGATGGGAGCAGAGGTCACTCGGCTGTGAACTGTTCTCCTGCTGGACAACTGTGCAGAGGATGAAGCAGTGAGCCTATTTTTACTCTACAGCCTGGGATGGGGAGGCCTGGGTTTTGGGGCCACCTCTCCCCTCTAGTGAGCTGTGGAAGCAGGCCTGAGTCATGTCTGTGCCCCTGGGGCACCACTTCCAGGACTAGGGGAGGGACCAGTTGTTGACAGTTCCTACAAGGAGGAGCCCTGCTCTCTGATGTCCCTGCCCCTACCGTATTCTCAGCCCTTCTTCCTCTGGCCTTCTATTCTGGGGCTGTGGTCACAGTTTATATTTGGGATATGCACATCACAGTGCATCTGACCATTCCTGGCAGAGATGCCAGCCCCAGGGAGTCCTGGCTCCAGGCACAGTGGTAACCCAGTGTCCGGGCCCCCCTATCCTGCCTGTAGGGGATATGGCAGTCCTCAGGTAGATCAGGTGGGAAATCATGAAAGTGGGGAGATCAGAAAGGACTGAGGTGGGGGTTACTTAACACATTATCCTGGTGCTTCCTTCCCGGGTGGAGCAGTGGTAAAAGAATCCACCTGCCAATGCAGGATACACAAGAGATGAGGGTTGGATCCCTGGGTCAGGAAGATCCCCTAGAGTAGGAAAATGGCAACCTGCTTTAGTATTCCTGCCTAGAAAATGCCATGGACAGAGGAGCCTGGCAAGCTACAATCCAAGAGGTCGCAAAGAGCTGGATGCAACTGAGCACACACACATATATCAATCCCAGTTCTCAGCTAGGGAGCAGAGAACAGGGCAAAGCACCTGGTGAGGCGGTGGTGGTGACGGGTCCCTAAATGAGAGGGAGAGGTAAGGGGTAATGATGATCCTCCCAAGCTCGTCCCTGATTGGAGAAGGGGTGTTAGGGCTAAGCTGTGTCCTCCAGGGGTGGGGGGTGGGAGGAATACTATGTTCCCTGTCGTGCTCCAGGCTTATTTCAGTACTGGGTGTTCCAGGAGTCTGGAGGCAGGAACCTGGCCTCAGTTCAGCACCCCTCTCTCCCCAGCGCCCATTCTGAATGGGAGGTGGCTTCTGGCTGGACGTGCTTCTATTGGGTCCACTTCGGTATGCTCCTTTGAACAGGGCAGAACAAGAAGGGGTCACCAAAAGTCTGGAGAGGGCAATGCGCTGCTATCTTCAATCCTTGTCCTTGAAGCCTGAGCTCCGCTCAGACACGCGCCACTCCCCAGGCCGAGTCTCAGCGCTTCTCCCGCCCGCGCTCAGAGGCGGGGCAGGCCCGCAGCGCTAGGAATGCAGGCTGGGGGCCTGGCGCCTGGGGCACATTCCAGGGGAGACCCCAGGCCCGGGGGGCAAGTTTGCGCAACTCGGCACCCAGTTAAGCCTGGGAGCAAGGGAGGACACTTCCACCAACTCTCGCTTCACCACTTGGTGCCGACGGGCTGGCGGGGCACCCCGGGAGGTGGTGGTGTGCCTCCCAGAGTCCTGGCCCGGAAACCGAATACGCCGGAAAGGGCTGCCTGCGGGGGGCTGAGCGCGGCGAGCAGGAGGGGAGGTAGGGCGGGTCATCTGCAAAAGGGCCTCTCCCGGCACCGTGCACGAGTAGGCTCTGGGGTGCAGGCAAACTAGGGCAGGCCGACGGTTTAAAATTAGCCCGGCTCGCTACTTCCCTTCCAGCCCCCGGCCGGCGGCTGCTGCGGAGATGGTGGGGGCGGTGACTTAAAGGGCTTTTCCACCAGTGCAGCCTCCCGCGCTCAGGATGTCCCAGGCCAGGCCGCTTCCAGGGAACTCCCCTCACCCTGTGGTCTCACCTCCGCCGGCACTCCCTAGCGGGGCCTCACCCGGCACGGACAATACTCTATCCGGAAGGACCCAATCCTGCCTCAAGACACCTCTGGTGGCCCGCCTCAGGCCCGCCCCTCCTCGTGGTCCCGCCCCCACCTCACCTAAAGCAGGTGAAAGCTGGTCCATCCTCAGTTGCGTCTTTTAGGACCGCTACCACCCAAACGCCAACGCTACCCCCATGCAGAGCAGACAGGCAGGGAGCGGACCCCGAGCGCCTCCCCAGGTGGGCCTCATTTCGAAGGGCAGTCTGGGTGCCGCAGAGTACAAGCTTTCATCTCCCTTCTTCAGTTTCCCTCAACTCGAAAGGCGTTTCCCACCGGCCAGGCAACGTGTACCTTGGGTGCTCAGCCCAAAACTTTCCCAGAGGAGTGCACCCGCTTGCTTCAGCCTCTCCTCGAGAGGCTCCCAAAAGCTTTCATAGAGCCGACCCTGAACCATCAGTCGCCCCCAATCTTTCTCCGGCTCCCCTCACCTTGAGCGGCGCCCCCAGCAGGCGGTGCAGGGCGGGTATCTGCGCGCCCAGGGGCAGCGCCCCGTCCAGGCTGCAGGTGGGGGCCCGGCGCGGCTCCGGGAAGTTGGCACATGCGAAAGGGTCGGTGTCCTCTAGGTACTGCACCCGCACGGTCACCAGTGATACAAGCTCCCCGTCCCCGCGGTCTTCCTCGCCCGCCATGGCTCCGCCACTGCCTGCCTCCGGGCGGGTCCGGGCCGCGCCGCCGCTTCTACTCAACTAGTTCGCTGTCTAGGCAGGGCCGGGCAGGACGCCTAGGGAGAGGGGCGGGGCCAGGCGGAGGCGGGGCCGAGAAAGGGGGTGGAGCCAATACTAGTCTCCGGACGCCCGGGGTCGAGGGCAGTACTGCGGTTGGTGGAGCTTGCAGCCAATCATTCAGAGGGCGTGATCGTGGTCCCGTTAGTTCACAGGCTAGTCCCGGGAAAACCCGAGCTCGCGCGTCCCCCCACCCACTGCGAGAACGCGCAGTGCGTCGAGAGGCTTTCTTTGGGCTTGAGGGCGGCGAGGCTGTGCTCTCTTGAGAGACTGCTAGGGCAAGATGGGGTGGAAGTTTCTTCAGATCGTGGCCCGCCAGGTCCGCCTAGGTTTAGGGACTAGAAGGTCCTGATTTCTTTCAGCTGAGGTATGAAGTGGATGGGCGTCCTTCATTTGGAGGAAGCAAGGAGATGGGTCCCTTTCAGTCTGGAGCAAGAAGTGCAAATAGATTACACTCAATTCAAAGGAGGAGGTGGCATGATTTACCCTTAGTTGGAAAAGAAAGAGGGACGGGTGCTCTTAATTTTGGGAAAAGGATAGAATGACTCAGTTTGGCCGCTAGGTAGAACACTAGCTAGAATCGATTCCGATTCCCCTCAATTTGGGGGAAGAACAGGGATGGGCTATACTTCAATGAAAAGGGGAAACGGTCCTTTTCAGTTTAGGGCGGGATAAGCCGAATGCCCCCTCAGGTTTGGGAAAAAGGTTGAGTGAATTCCTTTTGGTTTGAAGGGAATCGATAGGCTGGGGTTTTCGTAGTTTAGGGAAGAAGATACGTTCTCTTCATTGTCTCATGGAAAGGGTGAGAAGAGTTCACTAGTTTAGGGGAAAGGGAGGGCGGTTGCTCCTCGATTTGGTGAATGAAGAGGAGGAGAGTCCTCCTCAGCCTTAGATGAACTCGGCCCAATCTGGGCCTTGGGGTTTCTGGGGACGATGGGGACAGTTATCCCTCACAGCTTTCTAAAAGGGCCTAGTGCGCGTGCGCAGCTCTGGTCTGAGAGCGGGGCCCGCAGGGGTCTTAGGCTCCAGAGGGCTGAGCTGAAGGCGACGGCGCACTGCCCCCTGCAGTCTGCACGGGGTAGCGTCGGGGTCCGCGGCCTCTGTACTGGCCGTCTGCCAGTCGCCGACCGCACTCTCGGTGGCGGGGCCGCCCTCCTCTCGCCTGAACCCCGCCATCCAGAAGACCCCCGTCACTCCCGCGACTGGCTGTCGCCGCTGGCGGGTGGGACCCGGCGGTGCCCCTTGGGGACTGTGGCCACTCACAGCTCTGAATACGGATCGGGGGAGATTTGGGGAGGGTTTGAGGGAGCGGGCTTGAAGGACTAGGTTGCAGGGCTTGTGGGGGAGGGATGCACTGGGGGATTTCCAGAGTCGAGACTGGTTTAGAGCGGAGGGGCAGGCGTCCGGACTACGGACGCCCGGGACAGGGTCTCGGAGTCCGGACCTGGGTTGGGGGTATCCGGGCCGGGATTGGGGGGAGCGGACCCCACGTGCCTGTGACGCGGGGGAGGCGGGTAGGCGGCGGCGGCGGCGGCAGCAACACGGGGCCGGCGGCCGTGCGGTGCCTGGAGGGCTGCTAGGCAGGCGGCAGGATGCTGCGCGCCGCACTGCCGCTGCTCGGGTTGCCCCTGGCGGGAGCAGGAGCAACCGAAGAGCCCACCCAGGAGTCGGGGTCGCTGGGTGAGCCTCCCCCAGGGTTGGCGCTCTTCCGCTGGCAGTGGCACGAGGTGGAGGCGCCCTACTTGGTAGCCCTCTGGATCCTGGTGGCCAGCCTGGCTAAAATCGGTGAGTGCGTGTGTGCGTGCGCCAGGGCCGGCAGCGGGCAGCGGACCCGCCCCCAACCCCTAGTCCCCAAATCCGGGCCAGATTTTTGCAGAGTGCCCCGACTTTAGGTTCCGATTCCGCAAATCCGGGATCTCACCTTGTTTCTGCGCCTCCTCTTGTGGATCCCCCTCCTCCCCTTCTCGCGTGGGAGCCCTGAGGATTTGCCTTCTCAGAGGGCCGCCCCAGTGCTCTCCAACCCTATCCCTAGCCTACTTTGCCCTCTCTTTCCCCTCTTCTTGCAGTCAGCTCTTTGGTTTGGGCTCCCCTGCACCAATCCCCAGCCCCTGTCAGCAGTCAGGGCGTGTGGGACATTGAGGGGATGGTATTCTCAGGCAAACCCCAGCATCCTGGTCCCGAGGAAGCAGCCTTCCCTGGAGGCCACCTCCAAATGTCCATTCTCTTGGGATGCTAAAATGTCACTTTTCCTCTACCCACCTCTATCCCCTAAAGATGTCTCCTACTTGTGCCCAGCTGTGTGTCCCCCCCCGCCCCCGCTTCCAATTCAAGTCTACCTCTTCCCACTTCAGGGTATGGGAAACTTCCATTTATTGGGCCTTACTATGTGCTGCCTGCCCTAGAGGCTTTCACACATCTAATTTCCTTCAGTCTGCACAGTACTGAGGGCTGTGCTTCAGACTCCTTTTCTTGAATAGAGCTGCTTTTCCTTGCCTCTGCCCCTTCCTCCCCACTTTTGAGCAGCCAGAGGTCCCTCCTCCCACCAGAGACCCTCCTCCCTCTCCCTGTTGTGCAGACTGCGCTGTGGGGGTGACTAATTATAGCTGAGCCGTTGCTACTCACTCCCCATCTAAGCTGGCACAGCCTGTACTCCCAGTCTCACCAGTACAGTCTTCACATAGGAATCGCACCGTCAAGAGTTTGCCCCTCTTCCCCCAGGGACACAGTTGGGAGTGGGGGTTGGGCAGGAACAGAGGAGCTCTCCACTCTGCCGTGGCAGCCCATTAATAATGGAAAACGGGGCTTGAAATGCCTTCAAGGAGCCTAGTTCTGTCAGAGAACAGGCTTTTGTGAAGGGTTTTGGATTGCAGTGCTGGGATTAATGCATGCTCTGGAGATAAGGATGGAATAAGGTCCCTGAAGTAGAGGAAAGGGGGACCAAAGGTAGGGCTGAGTGTGGGGAGAGCTGTGGCTGAGCTCACCTTAGGGCCTGGCAGCAATGAGAGCAAGGTGGGAGGAGCCTCAGATCTGGGAACCAAAATTGGGTCTGCTGAGAAGTCTGCCAGGTGGAGAGTTCCTGTCTTATTTAGGGTTTGCAGCAATGGCTGTAGTTTTCCCCATAAATCATAATTCTTTTTCTAGCTTGGATGACATCTCCTATGGAGGTTGAAGAGGTTGAAGAGAGCCTTTTGCTCATCAACCAAAAAAAGAAAAAAAATCCTTGGGATTAGGGGTGGGGAGAGATAGGTAGAATGTTCAGAAATACCTTCCCCCAGCTTCATTGCTAGGATTTTTCTTTCCCTTTTATTCACCAAATATTTAGGTAGATCCCACCACAGGCCAGGCACTGTGCTAGGCTCTCTGGGTACAGCTTCCAAAGGGCACTGTCTTAGCATTGCGTCTCATACAGCCTAACACCAAGGTATCCCTCACTACCCACCACTCCAAGGATTGTCTGGGGAGAGGAGCTCACCTGGCCCAGGGCCCAATCGAAAGCCCAAAGAGTATATGATGAGGCAAAGATAGGAGTGGCGATAGTGCTAGAAAATCATTCCATATGTTATTACTTTCCCCCAGAATCATATTGAATTAACATCTGTTGAGATTCTATTATGTGTCTGACATTCTGCTAGGCACATTCACACTATATCATTTTTATACTCACTCTGTGAAGGTTATTCTTCCCCATATTACAGGAGAAGAAATTGAAGTTCAGGAATTTAAATAATTTGCCTGAGATCACACAATTAGGATAGGATGGAGCCACAAGAACTGGAGGTTTAACTGCTAAGTCTATTGCTTGTAAAACTACTGAGCCCTTAGTGAGCCTACATAATGAAAAAGCACACAGGGCTAAGAGATCTGCTGTACTCCTAGGAGGTATAATATGCATTATGGTCTAGGGCAGGACACAATAATAGAATAAAAGGTAACATTTATAGAGCACTTACTACAAGGCGCTGGGCTAACTGCTTTTGAGCAGATCGTCTTACTTAAACCTTGCAACAATCTTATAAGATCAGTACTGTCTTTATTCTCATTTTACTGATGAAAAAAACTGCAAGTCAAAAAGGGACTGGGACTTCCTTGACTGTCCAGTGCTAAGACTCCAAGCTCCCCGTGTCAGGGGCCTGGGTTCCATCCCTGGTCAGGAAACTAGATCCCCTCATGCTGCAACTGGAGATTTTGCATATTGCAACTAACACCCGGCCCAACAATTAAAAAAAAAAAAGTGAAGATATTTGCTTCAAAGTCACAGAACTGGTAAATGAAAGAGCTAGGCTTTGAACCCAGGGAGACTGACTCCACAGGCCCTGATTTTTACAACTATGTTATGCATAAAAATGTACCTAATATTTGCTGAGGTTCAAATAACGAAAATGGATAAGGGAGAGCAGAAAAAGGTGAGGTCCTTTGAGGATGACAGTAGAGAGGATGGGGTATTTTTAGAAGTGGAAAAAGTAAGCAGAGACCTAGGTTACCATGACAGGAGCACTAAGAAACAGACAACTGTGGCTGCAGTGGACAGTTTGAAGCTCTGGAGGCCGGAGATTCTAGCAGTCCTGAATTTCTTCTTCCTTGGTCCCAGGATTGGGGGTCCTGACCTTGAATAAATATCTAAGACTGGGAGGCTTTAGGCCAGTGCATGTGTGTGTGTGTGTGTGTGTGTGTGCGCGCGCGTGCATGCATGCTTCATAAATTGATGACACCTCCTGCCCTATTCTTGTGTTGTAGTGTTTCACTTGTCTCGGAAGGTGACGTCTCTGGTCCCCGAGAGCTGTCTGCTGATTTTGCTGGGACTGGCACTGGGGGGCATTGTCTTGGCTGTGGCCAAGAAAGCAGAGTACCAGCTGGAGCCAGGCACCTTCTTCCTCTTCTTGTTGCCTCCTATTGTGCTGGACTCGGGCTATTTCATGCCCAGCCGGCTGTTCTTTGACAATTTGGGTGCCATCCTCACCTATGCCGTGGTGGGCACACTCTGGAATGCCTTCACAACGGGTGCTGCCCTCTGGGGCCTGCAGCAGGCTGGACTTGTGGGTGAGTGACTCTAAAATGTGGACCAGCCGTGGGGGGCTTTGCCAGGCTCCTCACCCAGCTCCCTTCTCCTCCAGCTCTGAAGATCCTATGTTGACGAGAGCCATGCCCTGAGACCTCCATCTTAGGTCCTTCCCAACTGGGCAGTGCTCCAGATGGGCCTGCAGCCTTGGTTTAGGTCCCTGCCAGATGAGTCTGGGCTTCTGCAGATGACAGCTGAGTAGGGGCCTGGCTCCCAGCTGTGCGTGGGCTGCCAAGGCTGGGAAGCCTGCATTACCACCTGCTTCCTCCTGCCCTCTGTTACCACACTGCCAGCCTGGTTCCCCTGAGGCACAGCTCAACATCCCTTTGAGGGCTCTGCCCAGGTCACATCAGGGTGGTTTTCTGTTTTTATTATTTTAATAAATACATATCATATGTCTGCAGAATGCAAGACACTACACTGGGTGTTCTCTCTTTGCTCATCCCACTGGCTCTTCATATCAACCTTGCTGGGGGTATCATTTATCCCGTTTAATGGACAAGGAAATAGAGGCCCTTAAACTCATTTGATATCAGGTCCAAGGTTAGCAGGAGAGGGTCATTTTACTGAGCTCTTTGCCTTCAGGCTGCCCTGTTCTGCTCCCTTCTTTCTCATTTTCTGGGCCCCAAACCCATTCAACCTTGAAAGTTGGTAATTCAGACTTCTTCCCAGGGGCAAGGGGAGGTTTGCAATTTCCACTCAGGTCTCCAACCTGGTTTTCCTATGGGTTCAGTGAACTCTTTGGGGGCAGGAAGGGAGGGGAGAACATCAGACCATAATCATAGTAATCCTAGTAATAGGTAATAACTACTGAGTGCTTACTATGTATTGCTGCTAAGTCACTTCAGTCGTGTCCGACTCTGTGCCTATGTATTAGGCACTGGTTAAATAAGGAACTTTCTGAGGTAGACACTATGATTATTCTCAGTATGTAGAAGTGGAAACTGAGGTTCCCAGAGATTGCACAGGATGTTCGAGTCCCACCAGTGGTGAGTGCTTTTCATACTGTATTCAGCCCTCATGGATGGATAGCCCCTCCCCCTCCTGCTAAGAATTGTGCATGTTGCCTTCCTTAGGCTGAGAACTACGATGTGGGAGAAGGCACTCTTTTGTTCTCCTAATAAAGCCAGTCAGCAGCCTATTTCCACCTGATGGTGGTTATTATTGCTGTTGCTAAGTTTTTTCTTGTTAGTGCCATCTTAGCTCTCCAGGTTACACAGAGCTTTTATAGCCATTTCCCTGCTTGATTTCTGCAGCAGTCTTGTCAGGCAGGCATATGAGGAGATATGGCTTATGAGAAGTCAGGTGGCAGTGCCCGTGCCCATGTCATAGAGCGGGTAAGTGGCAAAGACAGCCCTTAGGCTCAGGACCTAAGGTCTCCTGTTGCAGGCTGACGCGCTTTTCACCGTACCAAGTCCTCTCAGGGCATCCTTGTTTCAACAGTCTGGGCCTGTTGCTGGGGCTGCTGTAGGCAATTCAGTACCTCACCGTCTGCTGTCCCTCGAAAGCCCCTAGAGTGCAGGCTGGCTTGCTGGACTTCCTGCTGTTTGGGAGCCTCATCTCAGCAGTGGATCCCGTGGCCGTGCTGGCTGTCTTTGAGGAGGTGCACGTCAACGAGACCCTCTTTATCATCGTCTTTGGCGAGTCCCTGCTCAACGATGCAGTCACCGTGGTGAGAGTGCACAGTGGGCTGCCGTTGCTTGACCCCACACTGCCATGCTTTTGACCAGGCTCAGACCCTTCCCCAGATCCCCTGGGGAAGAAATCCGGTCTCCGCCTTCCCCCATCATCACTCCTGATGCACTACTTCTCACTCAGGTGCTGTACAAGGTCTGCAACTCTTTTGTGGAGATGGGCTCTGCCAACGTGCGGGCCACTGACTACCTGAAGGGAGTCGGTCAGTATCTCCCCCTTCTTGGCGGGCGCTGGAGGCTGCCTCCCTTGGGTTGCTGAGCCCCTCCCCCACTGCATCTGGACAGAGGATGCTGCTGGGGTGCCTCATTCCTCCCTTCCCTCCTCCACGGAGAAACAGGGCCCTGAGAACCCGAGAAGGAGGGGCTTTCCTGCACTCCTGACCCCTGGGGAGCATGGTGGGCATCCTTCTCCACTCCCCCCAGGCAGCAGTCTTGTTGGCCCGGGAGGGGTCCCAGCCAGGGGTCATGCTGACAACCCACTCCTCCCCCAGCCTCCTTGTTTGTGGTCAGTCTGGGCGGGGCAGCCGTGGGCTTAGTCTTTGCCTTCCTCCTGGCCCTGACCACACGCTTCACCAAGCGGGTCCGCATCATCGAGCCGCTGCTGGTCTTCCTCCTCGCCTACGCAGCCTACCTTACCGCTGAAATGGCCTCGCTCTCTGCCATTCTTGCGTGAGTCCTGTGGGCGCCGAGCACGCAGGCAGCTGGGAGGGGGCGCTGGAGATGGTTGCCCTTCACACAGACAGACGCAGGACCTTGAGAAGTCTATAGGTTTCCCTGAGTGGGAGCTTCAAATTTCCCAGGGGAGACACTAAACCTCAGGGAACATTACAGGACCCACTTCTAGAACTGTCCTGGGCCCCCAGAACCCATTTTCCCCATGCCTAAGGAAATGGCAACCCACTCCAGTGTTCTTGCCTGGAGAATCCCAGGGATGGGGGAGCCTGGTGGGCTGCTGTCTATGGGGTCGCATAGAGTTGGACACGACTGAAGCGACTTAGCAGCAAAGTGTTCTCTGGGGTGTGGGCTGAGCCAAACGTGGACTTTGAGGCCTGGTGCCATGGCTCTGGTGGTCACACAACTCTGAAAGGTGCTTCAGGCAGTCTGTGCCAGTCAGATCATGTTTTCTCTGCCTTCCCCTCCAGAAGGCACTGAGTGGGAAGCCTGGCGATTCCGACCCTTTTAGCCCAGGACTACCACTACCAGCCTGGGATGGGCTCTGTGCCTCGCTGTGCTTTGGCTCTGAGTCTGACATCCTGTGACGGGCATCCTCTCCTGTGCATGCTCAGACCCCAGAGGCTGTGCTTCCTGCGGCCCCTCCTCATCGCCCTGACTCTCCATTCCTTTCCCAGGGTGACTATGTGTGGCCTGGGCTGTAAGAAGTATGTGGAGGCCAACATCTCCCATAAGTCCCGCACAGCTGTCAAGTACACCATGAAGACTCTAGCCAGCTGCGCGGAGACCGTCATCTTCATGCTGCTCGGCATCTCGGCCGTGGACTCTTCCAAGTGGGCCTGGGACTCTGGGCTGGTGCTGGGCACCCTCTTCTTCATCCTGTTCTTCCGAGCCCTCGGTATAGCCGGAACCCTCTGCTTTCCTATCCCCCCTGCCCCTGCCCCCCACCCCAGCTCATCTCACCCTCTGAGTCCACATCCTTGTCCTCCTAGTGTTGCTCAGCCCTCCCAGCCCTTCAGACCTGAGCCCTGATACTGGGTGCCAGCTGCAGCCAGTGCCCTCCACTCCCAACACCCTGCTCCCACTGGCCTCCCTCCTGCTGTAGGCGTAGTCCTGCAGACGTGGGTGCTGAATCAGTTCCGGCTGGTCCCTCTGGACAAGATTGACCAGGTGGTGATGTCCTATGGGGGCCTGCGGGGGGCTGTGGCCTTCGCTCTCGTCATCCTCCTGGACAGGACCAAGGTCCCTGCCAAGGACTACTTTGTAGCCACCACAATTGTGGTGGTCTTCTTCACAGTCATCGTGCAGGTGGGAGCACCCAGGAGGCTGGATGGGGAGAGGGTCTGGCAGGCCCTGGGGAGGCCTGGAGCCTATGGGAGAGGGGCTCCTTTTCCTGTTGGGGGCCGCAGGGGCTTGACTTCCCAGACTCTGAGAGCAGTGAGGTGGAGATATGGAAACTGAAGCCTAACTGCGGGGAGAGAAAGGCAGCAGAGAATTGGCCAGGGCAGGGCTCACTGGCTGCCTGTCCATAGGGCCTGACCATCAAGCCACTGGTCAAGTGGCTGAAGGTGAAGAGGAGTGAGCATCACAAACCCACCCTGAACCAGGAGCTGCATGAGCACGTGGGTACCAGAACCCCATGCCCCCACCTGTCCCTCTCTCCCTTCTCCTATTCTGAGCAGAGTCCTGATCCAGTCCCCCTACCCACCCCCCTTCTAGACTTTTGACCACATTCTGGCTGCAGTGGAGGACGTTGTGGGGCACCATGGCTATCACTACTGGAGGGACAGGTGAGGGAGCTGCCCCCAGGCTCCTTCAGCAGCAGCAGAAGCACCCCCTCCCCCCCCAGCCAGGGCAGCATGGGGGACATGCCACACTTCTGAGAAGGGTCACATCAAGGTGCAGGCTGGGTGACCTGTCCCTGAAGCCCCTCAGGCAGTGCTGGTGTCCCCGTACTCTCAGGATAAGACAAGGTTCCCCAGTGAGGCCTGCCCGGCCCTGCCCTGCGTGGTCTGGCACCTCCAGACTCCAGCCGCCTTGTGGTCCACTGTGACTTTGACTCTCGGCCTGCCAATGAAATGAACCCTGTTTTAGAAACTCAGGACCCACCATGCTCCCCCTGCCCTGGTCACTGGGACCTTTGCACGTTATTCTTTCTACTAGAACATTCCCTCCCCTCCATCTCACCTCCTTAACCTCTCTGTTCATCCTTCAGATATTACCACAGGCATCATGTCCTTAGGGAGGCTTCCCTGACTAGGACAAATCCCCATCATACTCTATAATTATCCTTTGTAGTTCCTGTTATGGTTGCGATTTTATAGTTACATGTCATAACTTCATCAATGTCAGGCGCTGTCAGTTCAGTAAGGGCAGGGACCAGCTTCCAGATTTTCCCTGACCGATGCCCACATCAAGAGATGTGGGCCCCGCACTGGCGGTGCCCCGGCCCTGTCTGAGGAAGGGCCAGCACTCAGGACGGGGCCTGGCATCCTCTGTAGGTGGGAGCAGTTTGATAAGAAGTACCTGAGTCAGCTGTTGATGCGGCGCTCAGCCTACCGCATCCGGGACCAGATCTGGGATGTGTATTACAGACTCAACATCCGGGACGCCATCAGCTTCGTGGATCAGGTGGGCCAGCAGACAATGGAGAATGGGCGGGTGGCCAGCAGGGCAAGGCAGGAAGCAGGCAGGCAGGCCCTGAGCAGGGAGTTGGAAATTCCCAGTAGATCCATGGACTTGTGAAGTGGCAGCTACAGGAACGAGCCCGGCCTGACGCTGACATTTAGAGTCTAGTGGGCAGTGCAGAAAGGTGGGAGACAGCTGGACTCTGGCGTCAGCAGACGTGGTTCAGATTCTTATCATCTCAGGCTTGTGACCTTGGGTAAGTCGTTTGTCCTCTCTGAGCTTCGGTTTCCTCAACTTAAAGAAAGCGACAGTAAGAGTACCTCTGTCACAGAGTTTTGTAGGTGCAGTACAAAAAAGCACCTAGCGCAGTCCCTGGAACATTGAGAGCAAAGTGTGTTAACCAGTGTTACTCCTTTTGTTCCCCTCTGTCTGCGCCACCTTCATCTGACTGCCATCTGACCTCTGACATGGCCCCTGCAGGGAGGCCACGTCTTGTCCTCCACTGGGCTCACTCTGCCCTCCATGCCCAGCCGCAATTCTGTGGCAGAGACCTCTGTCACCAACCTGCTGTAAGTCCTGGAGCCCCCTCCCACTTCCCCACGCTCCTTCCTACTGGGCCCTCTCTCTGAATCCCTTCTGGGGAAGACCCGTGAGCACCTCTGCTTCTGCCCTTCCCCTGGTCCGCGCCTCCCAGCCCCTCCCCAGCACATGTGTTCCCACCGCCCGCAGGAGGGAGAGTGGCAGTGGAGCGTGTCTGGATCTGCAGGTGATTGACACAGTGCGTAGTGGCCGGGACCGGGAGGACGCAGTGATGCACCATCTGCTCTGCGGAGGCCTCTACAAGCCGCGCCGCAGGGTGAGAGCAGGCAGGGCCTCTGAGTCCTGAGGGGGAGTGAGGTCTGGGGAGGCCGCGATCCAAGGCTCAAGAGGCAACTGGCACCAGCTTGTGGAGAGCTGTAGATGCCCAGTTGAAGAGCATGGGCTTCATCTTGTTGGTTATAACCTTTAGTTTTGTTTTTGTTGTTGTTGTTTTGAGGAAGGTTGGCCTGTTACAAGGATGGTTTAAGGATGTCTTCTCTGGTAGCAGAGAGCAGATCTAATTGGATGGGGTGAGTTGAGAGGCCGGGAGAGCCAGTTGAGAAGCTGGAGTGAAACACTGCGGATTAGAGCTGGGTGGCTGGAAGGAAGAGGGGCACAGAGGACTGTGAAATCTGCCAGGAAGGGGAGAGGAGGTATAGAGGGCTTGATGGGGGTCACAGACAGAAGCAGGAGTGCCAAGGAGGCCTGTGGGTGCAGCTTAACCTGGGGGAGGCTGACATCCAGTTTAGGTAACATGAGTGAGTCCCATTCAGGTTGTGAAGCCTCGGGGTTGGAAAGGCCCAACCCATCCAGGCAGGAATCCGCTGCAACCCCACAAGGGGGCAGCAAGCCATTACCTTGAACCTTTCTGAAATGAGAAGCCAGCTGTGACCATTCTTGGCAGCTTTAACAGTCAAGGCCGTTTCTACAGAGATGGGAATTCTTTCCCTTTAATTTGCTCCCTCTGGGCCTGATTTGACTCTCTGCACCTCTGCAGAGCAAAAGCCTGCAAAGATGTCAAAACAGCTTCCTTCCACACAGAGGCCTTCTTGCCTTCGGGCCAGCAGCTTCTGTCCCTGGTGTGTCTTCTTCAGCCGTTAAAAATGAGGCCCCTAGGAATTCTATGGTGGACTAGTGGTTAGGATTCCAGGCTTTCACTGCCGTGGCCAAAGAGGCCCCAGATGGAGGTGCTACGGTAGTTGTGGTTGACCAGGACCAGACACAGGGGACCTTTAACCTTTCTAGTTATGGAACTTGCCTTTCTCTTCTCGCAGCCCAGGATCCCTCCAGCTCTGGCTCATCACCCTGAGACCTCACACTGTTCGTACAATCAGGCAACCTACTCCCCATGTCTTCCTCAATTAATGACTGTGAAACCCTGTCTCATACAACTTGTGGATCTTTTGTTTGTTTTTTGATTTTGTTTACTTTTTCTTATAGAAAATTTCAGTCATTCACAAAACTAGAGAGAATAAAGAAACTCATTTAACCATCACTCAGCTCCAATAATTCCCCCTTACACCCTATCTACACTTTATTTAATCTTAAAGCAAACTCCAGACAGCATATCATCTCTAAATATGTCCATATGTATCTCTAGGTGGCAAGAATTCTTTTTTTTTTTTTTTTTTTTTTTTTTTTCAAAAAAGCCATAGTACCATTACCACATACAACAAGTAACAGTGACTCCTTCTCACATCACCTCAAATATCCAGCCAGAGTTCAATACATATCTTTTTCCATCTGGTTTGTTCAAGTCAGGATCCAAATAAAGTCCACACTTTGCATTTTTAGTAAGTATGTCTTTTTTTTTTTTAATTGTAATAGTTTCTTCTTCCTTTTTTCCCTCCTTTTAATTTACTAAAGAAACTGGATAGATTGTCTTAGAAAATTCTCCATTTTGCCAATTTTGCTGATTGTATTCCAGAGGTGGTATCTGACATGTTATCCTTGGTACCCTGTATTTCTTGGTAGTTCAATCGAGAGGCCTGGTTGTATTCAGGAACATTCGATAGCTGTGCTATGTATTTCTTATTATATTACATTAGGAAGTATTGATACCTAATGATTGGCTGGCTGTTGATGTGTGTGTGTGTATGTAAGATTGGTCAATGGGTTTGGTCCAACCTGTTCTTGTGTAGTCGACTAAAAAAAATCTGGATTATGATTGTGCTTATCCTTGTTAAATGTCATTTTATTTGATTTAGCCCATCATTCCATCGTTTGGATCCCATGTTGGTCACCAAAAATCTCCTCAGATTCCCATCATATAAAATTCTGTTAAGCCTGTTAACTCTGTATTCATCAAAATCAACATAAAAATGAACATGATAGAGCTGAGGACAGAGCACTGTGGTCTGCTACTAAAGACTTTCCTCCAGACTGACCTGGATCAAGAATTTTGGGGGTATGGTTACTCAACCAGTTCTAAATCCACTTAGTTATGCCTGCACGCAATCCATAATTCCTCATGTTCTTCACAGAAATATCATTAGAGACAGAAGTGTCTAGTATACAGTTAGAAACACAAGATTATAGTTTAAAAGAGACAGACAGGCTGGAGATAAAAGATTTGGAAGCAATCTAGAGCAAAGGTTTCCTGGCCTGGCTACATCAGAATCTCCTAGGGAGCTTACTAGAATACATATTCCTGGCTTCACCTCCTGCAGAGTCTGACTAGTGGAGTGGGATGAGGAATCTGCTCTTAATAAGCCCCTTGAGGGGGTTGAAATGCAGCTGGTCTGATGGCTGGTGTCTGGGAAGCACAGATTTATCACTGGGCTGGCTGGCGCTGAGAGAGTCAATACTTTCACTGGGGAGGGCATTGAGATGGGAGAGGAGGCCAAGGATAATGCTGGGGAATGCACATGGAAGAAAAGGGAGGGAAGCCAGCAGAGGAGGAGAGAGAAGGAGCCCTTGGAGGGGCAGTAGCTGATGCCCCTCAGAGCTGTCTCGGAGGCCTGGGGCAAGAGGAGGGCTGGACTTTGCACGGATGTTGCCTAACCAGAGGCCAAGGTACTGATGACCAGTCAAAAAGCTGCACAGTGGTGCTGCAGTCAGGCAACCCCCCTTGCTCCCACCCCAGCTGTATTTCTGACATTCAAAGAATTAATGGGTACTAGGGGAAGTGTCAGAATGTAAGTGTAAAGGTTTAGCAGTAAAAGCAAGGCAATGGTGTCAATGGAAAGGTGTTTTTCAAGGAGGTAAGGGCAGGAACAGGTCTAAAAGCAGAGGCAGGGGCCGGTGGCCAGGGAAGGATTGAAGATGCAAGAGTGGAGGACTGGGAAGGAGGAACTGATGGAGAGAAGCGAACTGATGGACGCGGGGAGTGGGGAGTGAGGAGCCCTGTGAAGGAGTTGAGCTTCTGCACCCACCCACCCCCACCCTAGGGAGAGAGGCACACCTCTGCATCAGTGTGTAGAAGAGGGAAGTTGGGAGGAGACTTAAAGGGGATTCTTAGATCTGGCTCAGGGAAGCAGAAAATATGAAGGGTAAAGGAAAGAGACCAGCCTGGGGGTGTGCCGCAGGACAAGAATGATTGGGACTACATGGGTGGTACTTCGGGAAATTACCAGGAGGTAATGAAAAGGCTGCTAAGCAGTCACGGCCAGAGGTGGAGACAGGTTAGGTGAGGGTGTAGTGGGCTTGGTCTTTATGAGGAAGACTTGGAAAGAGCAGATGATGGGAGTGGTACTGAACTGGGCACAAGAGATAGTCACGGAAGTTCCTGCAGCCTGAGGAGTCATGGTGGCAGCTGCAGAAAGGGCTAAGTGGGGAGGGCCAGCTGGACAGAGTCCTGTGTTGTCACAAGGCAAATGGGCCAGGCATGTGGACTAGGCTCAGATAAACTGAGGTGCAAAGAAGGAAAAGCCTGCCTTGATTTCATGGTAGCCCTGAGGATAGGACACAGGATCCCCTGTGTCTTGTCACTTCACATCTGAGAAAACTGGGAGAGGGCAAGAGGGGATAAGAAAAGCCAAATTTGAGGGAGTAGGTTCTGGGATAAAGAACTGAAAATATAGAGTCTGGCTGGGTCTCTATTGTATTTTTAATTTTTTTTTTTTTTTCCACTCCATGGCTAGTTGTGGAAACAGCGGGCTGGTAGGAACAATGGTGAACTTGGGGCTGTGGTGTGGGGTTCCTGTGGGAGGCAGGACACCCAGCCTCATGGCAAGGTGGGGCTGTCATTGCCAGTACAAAGCCAGCTGCAGCCGCCACTTCATCTCTGAGGACGCGCAGGAGCGCCAGGACAAGGAGGTCTTCCAGCAGAACATGAAGCGGCGGCTGGAGTCCTTTAAGTCCACCAAGCACAACATCTGCTTCACCAAGAGCAAGCCACGACTCCGCAAGGCCAGCCGCAAGAAGGCATGTGCTTTCTCTAGGACTCCTGTTTGCAGCTGCAGGCTGATGGCATGCAGTTTTGAGCTCACAGGTTTTGGAATCCAGCCTCGGGGACCTGGGGGCTGCAGCAGCTTGGGTTCCCTTTTGCATCTTCCTGGAGCCCCAGAGGGGAAGGTGAAGCCTTCAGAGGGAGAGCAGCCTCTTGTGGTCACCTGCCCAAGGCAGCAGGACCACCTACCAGAGGTGGAGTGAGCAGGAAAGAGGCAGATTCCTTGTTGGGGAAGGGGTGCGGGGACTCCATGAATTTCTTATTCAGCCCAGGCTGATGTACTGAGCATCTCTGCTGGGGCCATCAGACTCTACAACACTTGCTGGGGGTGGGGGGTCAAGGGATGATAGAACCACTGTAATTGACGCAGATTCCCTTCTCTGTGGCGTCAGGAAGACCTGTCTTCTTGTTGACCCCACCAGATGACAGGATTGGGGTTTGGAGTCAGGGCAAGAGGCTTAGGGCTTTTTTTTTTTTTTTTCCTTAGAAGGATGGCGTGGCTAACACTGAGGCTACAAACGGGAAACCTCCTCGAGACCTGGGCTTCCATGACACAGGCAAGCAGGGAGTGGGGTGGTGTTGAGGATGGGATGGGGAGGGGAAGGGCAGGGGCCCATCGACTGGAAGCCTGAAGGACCTCCTCTGCACAGCACTCAATGTCATGAGCTGGGGCTCTTCCCCTTAGAACTAGATGGACAGGTCTCAGCAGTTACTAGACGTCTGTGACACCTGAGAGTTAACTCCAGGCTACAGACCCTGAGGACCTGGAGAATGTGTCATAAATGGAGCCTGGTCTGGGCCTTGAAGGATGGGTGGGCCCTGGGGTCCAGTGTCCCTGCAGTAAAACCAGGGGCCTAGAAGAGCTGCACACTGATGGGCCTTCCAGCCTTCCAGATGTTTATGCTTCCAGTTGACGATGGGATCTGGGGTTGAGAGAAGATGAAGGTGCTGGGAAGTGTGATTCCCTGATGGCTTCCTCTGAGGATCTGTCTTTCGTTGCCTCCTGGGGCTCTGGAGCCGCATGCCCCTTCCTTTTAAGCTCCCCACCCCCCTAGGCCAGTGCTGTAACAGCCACAGGACAAAGTAGGTGTCTCTACCAACAGTGGGGCTCTGCCTAGATGGACAAGGGGTTGGGCTCCGGGTGGTGCGGTACAAAGAGGCAGCTGCTGGGCTGGCCAATCCCATTCAGCTCTTGTCCCTGTCTAGCTGCTGTGATCTTAACCGTGGAGTCTGAGGAGGAGGAGGACAGCGACAGTTCGGAGACAGAGAAGGAGGATGACGAGGGGATCATCTTTGTGGCTCGGGCCACCAGTGAGGTTCTCCAAGAGAGCAAGGTCTCAGGTAATGGCTTCCTCCTGCCTGCCTCCCTCTGGAGCAAACTGGAGCTACACAGTTGGCTTCCTTCCCCTTTGCTGATGGCCTTTACTCCAGACAGTCACTCCACCTATCTGCTCATTCATTCATCAACCAGCATTTACTCAGCATTTCTTTTATGTCAGACATCTGACATCTATGATCTGATTCAATCCTCACAACAATCAAGATGGCAAAACTGAGCTCAAAGGAACTTGGGACTTGTCTAGAAATCAGCAGAACCAGAATTTGATTCCAAAGCTCACAGCCATTTCACTTGCCTCCCTTTACACTCTGGCGAGAAACACAAGGTGACAAGCAAACCTAACACCAGGTTCTGCTGTGACCCATGCTCAGCACACCAGCCCTCGGGTACAGCCCCCAGTAAGGGTGGCAGCCGGACCTGAGAGAGGAGCCTGCATTCATCAAAATGGCATTACTGTAGATAAAAACCAACATATATGTACTTCCGTATGTGGAGACCTAATGAACTCAGAATGCTAACTACCACTGCCAGTTGGCTCAAGAATTCTCAGGTGTCTTTTAAAAAACATCCTATTGTAGAACATTTCAAAATAAACAGTAGACAGAATAGTAGAATAAACTCCCATCTCTCTACCACCCATCTTCAATAATTACCTACTCCTAACTGATCTTATTTCACTTACACCTTCACTATGCCCCTCTCTTCAGTGGATTCTTTTGAAGCAAATTGCAAATATCATACCACTTTATTGCTAAATACTTCAGCAAGTATCTCTAAAAGATAAGGATCCTTCTTAAAAATGTAACAATACATTTATCATATCCAACAATTATCATATCCAAAATCTTTGTTATCAGATATCCAGTCCGTGTTCAAATGTCCCTGATTGTCTTCATTATTTTTACAGTAGGTTGTTCAAATAAAAATCCAGACAAAGACCCACACATGAAATTTGGTGGATAAGTCTCTTTTAACCTATAACACTGATTCTTAAGGAGGTAGTAATAGTGATTTTGTCCCCTAGAGCAGCGGTCCCCAATGTTTTTGGCACCAGGGACTGATTTCATGGAAGACATTTTGTCCACAGACGGGGGATGGGTGTGGATGAGTCAAGCGTATTACATTTATTGTTTCTGATCTAGTGCCGCTGCTGATCTGACAGGAGGTGGCGGTCCCCAGCTTGGAGGTTGGGGACCCCTGCCCTAGGGTACTGTCTGGAGACATCTTGTGTTGTCACAGCGGGCAGGGTACCTCTGTGATGTGTGGGTAGAGGCCAAGGATGTTGTTAAAACACCCTACAACACACAGGACAGCTCCCTACAGCGAAGTCTCTGCTCCAACCTGTGACAGTGTCAAGTTTGAAAAACCCTGATTTACAGGTCCCCCCACCATACTTTCTTTCCTTGCACTGTATTTATTGAAATAACTTGGTTATTTGTCCCCGTCTTTCCTTGTCTGGATTTTGCTGATTGCATCCCCTAAGCATCATTTAATATGTCTGTTTCACTGACCTTTATATTTCCTTCAAATCAGTAATTAAATCTAGATCAGACTTGATAAGCATACTCCATAGGTGGTGATGTTATACCTCCCACTGCATCTCACTAGGGAGCATATACCATCTGGCTGTCTCTCTTTTTGTAGGTTAGTATTGACTATTGGCTTCAGTTGTTGTTAGCCTGAGCCACCCATTATCAAAGTCCCTGTCAGTTTTTCATCAGGTGGTCTTGCAGTCACTGGTGATCACTGCCACATCCAACAGTTCATTCTGGGTTGCGCAATGCTGATATTCTATGTCTATTTTTTGTTTGCATTGATTAGCAGGAATTCTTGTATTTAAAAAAAAGCCTTCCCTCATCAATTACTTAGTCAGTCTGAGGTACAGTTCATATAGGTAAGAATGGCTAAATGCTTGAATTTTTCCTTTCCCTTATCAGTTTTCAGACCAATAGTTACCTGGCATCCTCTAAAGGTGAACACTGAAGTTTTTTTGTTGTTAAAATTTAATACAGCATTCCAGGGAGGTAGTTTCACTCTCAGTCACAGCATCAATACATTTCATAACATGGAGCATTTGAAGTTAAGTTCACAGGACTGCTCAGGACTTTATCAGTGAGCAGACACATACTGAGCACCTATTATATGCAAGGTACTGAGCTTGACTTTGGAGATCAAGGGGTGGTAGATAGCCAGAGGGCTGCTCCTTCCCTGCTTTCCTCTTTCAGAGCCTCAGCCTTTCTGTAATGCTGTGGCTGAGCCTTCCGTTATGGCTGCCAGCACTTCTGGGATTCTCGGCTCACATCCTCTGTGCTCTGGCATCCCTTTTGTGGCTCAGCTTTAGCCTGTTTATTAATTTTTTGTGAGCTCAGACTCCTGGACTCTGTACCACCAAAGGGCTGTGGTAGGAACTCAGGCAAGGAGCGCAGTGGCCAAGCCTCGAGATCTTCCTCACCCTGGGCCGGGGGCCCAGCAGGATGTGGTTTAAGCCTGGCACTGCAAGTTGGCTGAGGGCTGATCATAGATGGGTTTTTCCCTGCCTTGCTCTCGCTTTGTCTTGTTCTAGTTGTTTTCATTTGTTCAGTAGGTATTTGTTGAGCAACTGCTACATGCTCAGTCCTGTGCTAGGTGCTGGGGATACAGTGGGGAGCAGACCCAGCTGTGGTGCTTCCCCTTGGCCAGGCATGCATCCAGTAACTGCACAAATGGATGCTGCATGGCAACTGCAAAATGAACTTCTGTGCTTATACTTGAGAAAGTGTCCACTGGATTGGCAATGAGTGCATGTGTGCTCTGTCCCCAGGGAGCCTTGAGGTGTGCCCCAGCCCACGCATCATCCCCCCATCCCCAACCTGTGCGGAGAAGGAGCTGCCTTGGAAGAGTGCGCAGGGGGACCTGGCCGTCTACGTGTCCTCAGAAACCACCAAGATTGTGCCCGTGGACATGCAGACAGGCTGGAACCAGAGCATCTCGTCCCTGGAGAGCTTGGCATCCCCGCCATGTACTCAGGCCCCAACAATGACCCGCCTGCCTCCCTGCCCACGGGCCCCAGAAGAGCCCCAGGCCCCTCTCAAGCTGCCCCTCTCCTCTGATCCTCGCTCTTGCTTTGCCTTCCCCCCGAGCCTGGCCAAGGCGGGCCGTTCTCGCAGTGAGAGCAGCGCTGACATCCCCCGGCAGCAGGAGCTGCAGCCCCTCATGGGACACGAGGACCACACCCATCTCAGCCCGGGCACCGCCAACTCCCACTGGTGCATCCACTTCAACAAAGGTGGCCGGCTGTAGCCCAGACACTTGGGGAGGAGCAGGGGGCCGGAGGCCCCCTGGAAGTCTTCCCTGCACAATGGGCGGAGGAGCCCACTCAACCGGACATGGGGTTAGAGGGGCCTGGACTGAAAGTAGCAGCTGGGCTCCCTTGGGGCGGGTCAGAAGGGTCTCCTGGGCTGGTCCTCACAGGAACCCTTTTCACCACCCTCCTTGTTCCTAAACTCCTGCCACCTTCCCTTTCAGTAAGGCCCTAACTCTGGTTCAAGACCCAGTCCAGATGTTTTAGAGGCAAGGCCCAGAGACAAGGGGAGCTGATGCCCCATCCCCAGCGGGTCATCCTGGGAGCAGTTCCTGTCCCCCAAGCAAGGACATCTCTCCTCAGCTGACACTGAGCTGTCCTGCACTCCACCCTGCCCCAGCGTCAGCTAAAGGACAGTACCCTGGCAGTGAGGCTCCACAAGGGGCTGGTCCTCAGAGGGACTGGGCTGGGAGGTGCAGCAGGCTTTGCTGCCCTGTTGGCTCAGCTACCCACAGCCATTTGGTTTGGGGCAGTGGGAATCTGTCTCCACTCCTTGCTTTGTTTTCCTCCCTTTGCTGCCAGTCTCTGGGGCAATAGTTCCTCCATTTCCAGGACTGAGGCCACAGGGTTGGGCCAGGCTTCGGGTCATGGCTGCTTTCTAGCCAGCATCACTCTGGGGATCTGCTGCTCTGTGTCTGGCTTTGGACCTTTCAGATCCTTGGGTCTGAGATTTGTGAGGAGGGGAGATGGTGGCCCCTGGCCTCCCGCACTGTCCAGTTATTTCCTGAACAGGAAAGGAGCTAGGTATCCCAGGATCACTGCCACTGCTCTGGGGCTGAGAGGCCTGACTATAATGGAAAGGGGGCTGACTGGGTGGCAGGTGACTTTCCTGGGGTTAGCACCTGCCCTGAATTGCGTACCTTGAACCTAAGATACATTAAACATCTCTCAGATGGATGTGTGTCCTGCACCCATGTGTCTGGGTGTTTTGAGGAGTGAGAAGGGGGCAAGAGGGCATGTGGTGAGGGAGATGGAAACTTTCTACTCCGTGCCCCAGGGCTTCCCAGATATGGGTGGTGGGGGGTGGGGGGAGGAGGTCCTGGGCAGGAGTTAACACTCCTGGGGCCCACGGCCCTCCCTCCCTCTGCTCCCATTCTTTCCCACTATATCACCTTACAGGAAGCCTGCAGCAAGTCCAGGGGATTGTTCTCTGCGCACGGAGTCACAGAACTGGGAGTCCACAAAATGGGAATGACTTGCAGGAAGAAAGACCCCAGAGGTCAGATGCCAAGGTGCCCAAAGATGCAGCCAACACACACTGGCACCAGATAAACATTCCTCCAATGCCTGGAGGGAGGGGTAGGACAAATGAAAAGATGTGTTCCACACATGGCAGGTGGGAGGACAATCTCAAGGGAGCTGGTTACCCTGAGTGTTTCTGATACAAATTGGAGAGAGTGGGGTCCAGAAACATCTAGGAATAGAAATCCCTGATGACAGCAGATCCAGTTTCCACTGGGCCTTTCTATTGATACCACACACACACACACCCCCCATAAAATTCACCCATTTAAAATGTACAGCTTGGTGGTTTTCTAACATATTCACAGAGTTGTGCAACCCTCCCCACAAGCTAAGTTTGGAACAGTTTCATCATCTCCCAGAGAAACTCCGTACTGTCGGCATTCACTCCTCACCCTCTGCTGAGCCCTAGGTAATCACTGATTTGTCGTTCGTCCTTACAGATCTGAAATCCTGAACACACTGCAACGCTTACACATTTAGTCAGCCTTTTTTTCTGACTTATGCTTGGGGAATGTGGGAAGAGAAGGAAGAGTGACTTTCAGGCTTTGCCCTCACACGGCTTACAGTCGGCTGCGATAAGGCCGAGCAGCTGGTCCCAGCCCTCCCTTGCTAAGGATGTTACCTTAGGCATGTTACATACTCTCTCTGAGTTCCAGTGTCTTCATCTGTTAAGTGGGATGCTTACTTCATACCGCTGCTGTCTGGATTAGATGATGAAATGAGAAGAATCTAGTACACAGCCTGGCCCGTGGTAAAGGATTACAAATGTTAGTCATTGTTGGTGTTACATTACAAGCCCAAGAGCATAGAAAGTGCTGTGAGGCCCGAGGAGATCTAGTGGGGGGGGAATAGCTTTGAGAGGGGTATGAATGTGTGTGTGTGTGTGTGTGTGTGTGTGTGTGTGTGTGTGTGTGTGACAGGGCTCAGACAGCATGGGTGAAGCTATGTGGGTGCATTTCAGGTGGGAAGAGCAGCATGAATAAAAGACATCTGGAGCACACACAGTGAGAAGCAAGGAGCAGGGGGTGACATGCTGGGGAGAGGCCAGCCAAGGACACAAAGGCTTGGGTGGGGTGACCCTGCCGAGTTTCGGAGGTGGCAGCCTGGGAGAATTGTGACCTAGAGAGTGTGGGCAGTGATGTGCAGTAGGGAGCATGAATGTAGCTGGTGCTGGGGGGAGGATGGTTGAAAGCCCACGAGGAGGAAAGCTCAGTAGGAGGAAAGGCCAGAGATGGAAGACCTGCTGGGAGGCCCAGGGATATGAAGGTGCTTGTGTTGGAGATGGCCGGCAGCTATTCTCAGACTCTGGTGTCAGAACCACTGGGAGCTTGTCAAACACAGATTCCTGGGCCTACCCCAAGGTTCTGACTCAGCTGGTCTACGGGAGCCCAGAAATCTGTAATCTGAACCACCTCTCCAGAAGGAGATGGCCCAGAGACCACATCCTTCAAAAATTACTAGATTAGGAAGGTTCAGAAATGAAATCCACAACTGATAGTGTAGGAAAGGGTGCAGAGGGGCTCCTGGGCCTAGAGCTGGGTAACTAAGAATGGGGGGACTTCCAAGAAAACGGTTGGTCAGGATGGTGGGAATGACCTCCAGTGCCTTGAAGGAGGAAGAGTTTTGACCTGGAGGGATGAGCATGAGCATTCCAGGTGTGTGTATGTGTGTATACTCAGTCGTGTCCAATTGTGACCTCATGGACTGTAGCCCGCCAGGCTCCTCTGTCCATAGGATTTCCCAGGCAAGAATACTGGAGTGGGTTGCCATTTCCTCCTCCAGGGGATCTTCCTGACCCAGAGATCAAACCCACATCTCCTGTGTCTCCTGCATTGACAGGCAGATCCTTTACCACTGCGCCACCTGGGCATTCCAGGAACAGGGAGACATATTGCGACAAGACTTCTGATCAGGTGAGTTTTTCAGGCCTATGTAAGAGCTGGACAGGAAGGCTGTGATTATGCCTCTGGATGGCTTTGAATGCCACACTAAGGAGTTTAGAGCTTATTTAGGCTAGAGGTGAGAGGTCTGGAAGGTGTAGGGTATTTGTCACCCTCGCTGTCTAGGGCAGTACTGAAGAGGGGAAGGTTTGGGGTGGAATGAGGGCAATGACTGTGGTTCTCTTATCACTAGGCCCACAGAAGCACAGAGCTCCCACTCCATTTTTGATTGGCTCATGTTGGTAAGAAATGTGAAGCTGGCTGGCGAAGGGTCAGGGGAGGGAGGCCCATCCCCATTTCATGATCTCAGTGGAAAAGGCTGCTGTGAGGACATTTTGCTGCCAGGAGAGCCACAGAGCTGGGCCCCATGAGTCACTGCTCAGTCCTGCAAGCTCAGCCCACAGACCCTGCTGTGGTCAGTGGCTCAGGTTGGCTCCAGGCCCAGCCCCCAGTGTTCCCCACTAGGCCCAGTTTGTCCCCATTTCTATCTGTCTCTCTGCCATCCTGGGGCTGTGCATCTTGCCACTCTCTGCCTCTTCTGTGGCCCTCTCCGACTGAGCCTCTGAATCTGCTTCCATTTGTGACTCTGGTTTACATCTGGCTCATAAATGGAGAGCCTCAGGAGGGCAGGGCTGGTGTGACCAGTCTCAGGTACCCCTCAATATTTATTCCAAGCCCTGTGCTAGATACAAGAAATACAGAAGTGGGCAATACATGGTCTCTGTCTTCACAAGACTTACAATGCACATTCTGTGCAGAGTGACTAAACCAAGGCCTGGCCCTGCCCCTGAATCTATCTGCCTGTGCCCAGGGGTGCTGGGGTCAGCTATGGCCTATGGCTTGAGGCCTCTTGTCTTTGGCTCTGGAGGGGTACATGTGCCGGCCAGCAGGTCTAACCAGCTCTTCGGGCTCACAGGGGGCCTGGCTAGGGTGGGGGTGGGCAGACAGTGGGCAGCAGAAGGGGAGGGAGGGAGCTGGAGGCAGTGACTCAGTGGGGCGGCTCTAAAACAGCTGGGGAGGGAGCCAAGGCTGGTCCTGATGCTCGCTGAAGCTAGAGGAGGGTGGGATGAGAGGGCCTGCGGGGGGTTGGGGATGGAGCAGGGTAACCCCAAGCCTCCTTACTCGCAGCCACATCCCCTGAAGGAGGCTCCTGGGAGGCTGACTTGGTGCTGATGTGGCAGCTGGAATGGTGGGGAGGGGAGGATTGCTGGTGCTCCTTCTGATGCCCTGATTCTCTCCTCTGGCAGCTTCTTGAAGGAGGTGACTACCCTAGAGCCAGGGAAGCCACTGTACCTACTGCCCTCTCTCTACAAGGAACCCAGGGCCTGAATAAGGTTATGGGGCACAGTGTCTTCTTCTGGCCACATAGCCTACCTTCTTATAATCTTCCCACAAGTTTGGGGGAGTGTCAGTCCAGACCCACATGTCCCCAAAGGGACTTCACACCTCAGAGCTGAGCGAATCTCACAGGTCAACTGTCCAAGTGATTTTCACCAGTTCAGGATCCTCTGACCGAGCATGAAATGAAGGGCAGGGCTCCAACACAGCCCAAGAGCTGGCAGCAAGTGGACCTCTGACATACAGGTCTTTCCTAGTTCTCAGGGGGGAATCCCAGGAGAAAGGAACGACTTTCCTTCTTTCTTTTACAGGTGAGTAAGACGAGGCTCAAGGGGCACTGAGTTGCAGGAGCTCACCTAGCAGGTAAGTGGAAGGGCACACCTGGACCTCTGCTTTCAGAATCCTGTCCTCAGTTCCAGCCTCTTTGGCTGGATTTTGTGGCAGGGGGTGTGGAGCTGGGGAGAGGGTGTATATGACAGAAGTGCCAAGAATGCAAGGGAGTGGAGAGTCCGGGCCTGGTGGATTCTGGCGAATCTGGGTCAGCACCCACTACAGAGATCCCTCCTTTCCTCTAGCCCAGATAGCGGCCCCCACGTCCCATCATAGGATCATACAAGCTGTCTCTCAGTGCCTGGGCCTGAGGACTGGAAAGGAAGATAGGGGCTGCAATGGAAGGGCCTCTCCCTCCATGAAGATACCCCTACTGGCTGCCAGCAGCACCAAATAGCTAGTCTGGGCTTCCGGAGTCTCTCTTCCTAGGGGTCTCCAGGCTGACAGAGCGCTCCTTGTTTTGCCCAGGGAGGCTGGGGCTGTACTCCCCCCATCCTGCGTGCATTCAAGAGCAGAAGCCTCCCCCCCTCGGTCCGCCAGCCCCCTCCCTCACTCCCAGGCGGACCCCTGGCTCACTCACCCTCGCGCACCTACGCCGCCTTCCCAGCGGGGGAGCGCTTCTGGCGCGCAGAGCAGGCCGGGGGAGTGGGCGCCGTGGGAAGGCCGCTGGTCGTTGCCCCTACCGGCGGGCTGAGAAGCCAAGTCAAAGTCAGCTGGAAGCCCCGGGGGTGAAGCCGAGTCCTCCCGGCCCGCGGGGGACGAGGGGGCGGCTCGGCAGGGGGCGCTGCGAGAGCCGGCGTCTCGGTGCTCTCCGGCCGGCTGGGGCTCTGGCGGCTGCCGTCGGGCCCGGCGGGGTGGGCGGTGGCTGCGTCCTCCGGCCCCCAGGGGGCGGTGCGGCGCCGCCGTGTTCCCTGCTGCGCCCGTGCCGCCCCCGCGGTCTGGAGGCTGCGCGCAGTAGCCGCCGTCGAGGCAGCGGTGCGGTACGTTCGAGGGCTTCGGCTGCCTGGCGTCCGGGGTTCGCGGTTCCCCGTCGGCGCGTCCTGGGGTTGTGAGCGTGACCGGGGGGCGGGCGAGGGAACGGGCGCGCGAGCCCATGGCGAGGCCGGGGTCGGCCGGGCCGCCTTGAGCGCGAGCACGAGGCCGCGCCCCGCCCTTGTCGTGAGCGTCGCAACCGCGCAGGCCGCCCCCCAGCGTGGGGCCCTCCGGGCGAAAGCCCACGGGAGCGCGGCACCGCCGGTCCCGAGCTGGACGGAGAGACCCCAGCCTTTCTCCCTTCTCCTCAGGCCTCAACTGCGACAGCCGCTGTGCTCCCGGTGCCGGGCACCAAGAATGGTGCCTCCTACGGCCTAGTGCCTTCTGCCTGCATCACCCTCCGAGCCCTACCCGGCCATCTTCAACGTGTTTCCTGGATGAGCTGAGGTCTTAGTTCACACCGAGGGCTTAGCTCCTCTCCCTTTTGCTTGGAGCAGGCCCACGCTTAAGGAAGGGGAGATGGAAGGGCCCCTGAAGGATGGGGATGAGTCTCCAGAGTCCCAGGGCCATGCCACCGACTGGAGATTTGCTGTGTGCAGTTTCAGAGATGCTTGGGATGAGGGGGAACCTGCTCCCCAGATGCAGGCTAAGAACCCCCATCCTCCAAGCCCCCCAGCAGGGGCAGCCCAGGGGGAGGAGCTCCAGGGCAGCCCTCTGCCTGGTGAGCTTCAGTCACCCACAGGACAGATGGTTGCAGATGAGTCGGGGCATGGTCAGAAGGGCACATTAAGAGGGTCTTCTGTCCACATGAAGGAACCAGACTCCTCTGGAGTGAAGATCCTCCTAAGTCCAATGTCTTCCCACCTTAGTCTGGCACAGGGTGAGAATGACAGCCAAGGAGGAGACTTGGCAGGGGACTCAGTTTCAGGCAGGGTCATGCCAGTCCGCTTGGACCCTGAAGTGTTGGACAGTGACCCTGTGAACCATGGAGGTCTTTTATCTGAGACATCGCCAGAGCTACTGGAGGCAGGTAAGGAAGGCTGGGCCAGGGAAGTCTTGGGAGGGAAGAAGGGAGGGTACCTGAAGGTGGGGAGGCTTCTGATCCTACTCAGGCTAAAGCCCAGGTGCAAGTAGGGGGTCTCTGGGTAGATTGCCCAGTGTAGACCCAAGTGGTTTTCCTCGCCAAGACTCCCGCAGATCCAGGCTCTTGAAGTCCACTGACTACCTCCTGGCCCAAGACCTTGCCTGGGAGCTACTTGCCAGTGGCATGGCTGCCCTGCCAGGTAGCTAGCTGGGAGACACTAAAGGCGGTACAGGTGGGGTGGCTTGATTGAGCAGATGTTCACTGCCTTTTCCCCATAGGGACTCGAGATGTAGAAGGCCGGGCAGTGCTGCTTCTGTGTGCCCATAACTCAGCTTGGAATCACCCCAAGTGCAACAGCCATGAGCTCGTCCGCCTCCTGCTCTACTTGCAAAGCATCCCCAGGTTGGGGGAGGAGGTTGGGGGACAGAACCTGAGCCAGGAGATGGTTGGGTTGGGGAAATAGATACTCAACCAAAGCCTGCTCCTTTAGGCCCAAAGTACAGACCTTGGGATTGACCGTGCTAGTGGACGCCCGGATTTGTTCCCCAAGCTCTTCCATATTCTGGGGGCTCAGCCAACTGCAAGTGAGTACAGGATTGTAGCTCCCTTCTTCCCCCTAGCCATTCCTTTTGTGTAGGGTCGGGATCAGGCCTGAGCTCAGATTCTTTGCAGAAAGCAGTCCCAGGATCAGTGCATCGTGTGCTGCTGGTGGGAAAGCTGCCGGAGGAAGTGCCTGCAGGGCTTCAGGTACTGAGCCATTTTGGTCAGGGTGGAGATGGGGTGAGTCCCCACCAGGCCCGAGTCTACTACACCTTCTTTTTCTGCAGATAGAGCATCTATCCTCTCACCAAAGCCTGCTGACCCACATCTCCACCTCAGAGTTGCTCACTTCACTAGGAGGAGGCCTGCCTTACTGTCACCAAGCTTGGCTGGACTTCCGGATGGTCAGTACACTGGGTGGGGCATTGGGTGGATGGGCAGGCAATATGGTCAGCAGAGGAGCTCCCCCTGGGCTGGCTTGGGCAGTGCATAGCTGGCTGCAGTGGCCTAGGATCCAAGATGCCTGGGACCAGCCCTGTGCTCTGTGCTGGTCATGCCTGCCTCTGTTCACAGCGTCTGGAAGCCCTCCTGCAGAGCTGCCAGGTGGTTTGTGCCCTGCTTCAGGGAGCCATTGAGAGCATGAAGGCTGTGCCTCAGCCTGTGGAGTCTGGGGTGAGTGTCCCCTCTTGACACCTCCCCAAATTCTTCCTTTCTTCCTTCCCCTTCTCCCACATGCGCTTCTACCACCCGTTGCTCTTAATCATAGGAAGTTGGTCGACTGCTGCGGCAGGCACGGGTCCTGATGGAGCATGTGCTAGACTCTCCACGGTTGGCATGGCTACAATGCCAGGGAGCCTTGGAGCTGACGTGGCTAAAGCAAGAGGTCCCAGATGTGACCCTGAGTCCAGACTACAGGTAGGTACAAGCCCAGGTCTTGCCCCAGCCCACTATATCTCATGCCAAGGACTCAGTGTCTGGCCCAGACCAGCCAGGATTATGGTCCCAGGACAGGGTCAAGTGGAGCTAGGCACCTGGAAGGGGCACTAAGACATGTACCATGCACCAGGTCAGCAGTGGACGAGGTTGAGGAGCTGTATGGCCGCGTGGATGGATTGTTGCACCAACTGACACTGCAGGGTAACCGCCGAATACAAGCACTGGAGTTGGTCCAGACGCTGGAGGCCCAGGAGGGCGAGCTGCACCAGGTGGGAGCTATTCGCCCTGGTGGGCCTCACCTCTAATTTTAAGCATCACCCCTACCCCATAGCAACTCTCCTTTCCTTGTTTGTACTCCTCCAGATGGAAGTGTGGCTTCAGCAGGTGGGCTGGCCAGCACTTGAGGAGCCCAGGGAGCCTTCACTGGACATGCTGCTTCAGGCCCAAGGCCCTTTTCGGGAGCTGGACCAGATTGCTCAGGTGAGTTTGGTTACTTGTTCCTCGTGTAGGTATTGGAGCACTTTGCCAGAAACTTGGAATGCAAAGTGGGTGAAAGTAAATCTAGTCTTTATTCTCTTGGAAATTACAGTCAAGCCGAGGAGATCAGTTGTAACCAAAGATTGAAAGTCATGTGTATGTTCTTTTTTGGAGAAGGGAATGGCAACCCACTCCAGTATTCTTGCCTAGAGAATCCCATGGACAGGGGAGCCTGGCAAACTACCATCCATGAGGTTGCAAAGAGTTGGACATGACTGTGTGACTGAGCACATTTGTTCTTTGTGTGCAAAAGTTCTAGAGAGAAGCAATACAGGTATTTCTATCTGAGTGTATGATAAAGTCCTGAACGAGGAGGGGTATTGGGCAAACTCTCTTGAGATAGTGACTTTGATCTGAGATCTGAAGGATAGGTTGATGTTAACCAGGCAGAAGAGGGTTAGAGATAAGACATGTTTCAGACTGAGGAAGCAAAAAGCATGTACAAAGGTCCTGTGATAGGAGGGAGCGTGGCTTGCCTGAGGAACCATCAGAAAGTCAGCGAGGATGAAATACAGTGCAGAAGAGGGAGAGAGAGTAGGGTGAGATGAGGTAAAATGAGGCTGGAAGAATGGCCAGTGGCCAGGAACTGCTCCTGTAATGGAGTACAATTTAAGCAGGAAAATCATACAATCAGATCTGTATTCTAGAAATATTACCATAGTTCCTGGGTAGACAGTGATTTGGTGGATGGACATGCAGAGTCCATTGAAGAGGCACTTGTAGTGGTCCAGGTGGGAATGATGCTTACTCTGGCCAGGATGGTGGCAGAGGAGATAACATTTGAGAAGTTGATGGGATTCAGTGGTGGATACATGTGAAGCTGTGAGAAGGAGAAGTGTTTACAAAGGTGAATAGGTACTGTTCCCTGAGAGACAGACCTTCTGGGGGAAAGGGCATTCATCTGTCTAGCCTTGGATGTACTTTGGAAATGACCATGAGGGAAGGAGAGGGAGCACTGAGTGTAGAGGCTCATTTGGTGGTTGTAGGTGTATGGGTGATATTTGAAGAGTGTGTGCATATGATTGCCTGAGAGAGAGTGGGCCGTCTTCAGGAACACCGAGGTTTAACAACTGAGCTAAGGGATGGGGGATCAGGAGGGGGGAAGCACTAGAGAAAGCCAAGGAGAATCAGGGAGTGGGGAGAGGTCAGGGGAGCTAGAGGAGAGAGGTTTAATACTACTGAATGGTAAGAGTCAGAGGAAGCCTGAGAGGCACTGGGGATGGGGAGTGAAGTGGGGTTGCAGAAGGCCAACATAGTTAACAAGTAATGATGAAAATAATGGTTTCTCCAGGGAGTTTCGCTGTGGAGAGGAGAACAGAGAGAGGGGGTTGGGGGAGGGGTTGCGGAGGTCTGGTCTGCACAGAAGTGACTTGATGATGCCTGCAGACATCCATGGAAAAGACCTGGGCTCAGCAACTGCAATGCCAGGCCTAGGCTTGCTGATTCCAGGCTCTGTCTCCAGGAACAGGTCAGGCGAGGGGAGAAATGTCTGCAGCCACTGGTTGGCTGTGATGCGGCCGAACTGGGCCCCTTTGGGGCCCGCTTTCTGACCCTGCAAACCCAGCTGGCCGACTTCTCTAGGGCTTTGGCCCAGCGGCGGCAGCGACTGGCAGATGCTGAGAGACTCTTGCAGTTCTTCAAGCAGGTGCGTGAGGGGTCCTGTCCCTGGTTCCAGGTGGTCAGTGAAGTCAGAGGGGTGGCTGCTTAGTGCTACGGCAGCCTGAGCTTTGAAGGATATCATGCCTGTTTTCTCTCCCTGTTTTCAGTCTGATGCGCAAATCTACTGGGGATGCAGCCTGGGGCCACCGTTCTGTGGGGATGGGGGTAGATAGAGGAGAAGGCTTAGCAGTCTTGGGGAGATCCTTCCTCAGTGCCCATCTGGCCTTGGTGTTGCAGGCCTTGACCTGGGCCGAGGAGGGGCGGCAAGTGTTGGCAGAGCTGGAACAGGAGCGCCCAGGGGTTGTGCTGCAGCGGCTGCAGCTGCATTGGACCAAGCACCCGGACTTGCCTCCTGCCCACTTCCGAAAGATGTGGGCTTTAGCCACAGGGCTGGGATCTGAGGCCATTCGCCACGAGTGCCGCTGGGCCTGGGCGCAGTGCCAGGACACCTGGCTGGCCCTGGATCAGAAGTTAGAAGCTGCTCTGAAGTCACCCCCGACGGGTAGCACAGCTAGCCTGTGTGTCAGCCGGGTCCCAGCCGTACCTGCTGTCCCTCCCCTGAGGAAAGCCTATAGCCTTGATCGGAATCTGGGATTGAGTCTTAGAGAACCTGCCCACCAGTGCCACCATGAGGCCATTGTACCTGCCTACCACAGACCAGAGGCTGGAGGTGGTGCCCAGTCAGGGTCATGCCCCACCGTGCCTCCTCCAGGGAGCTGTGACCCCAGGAGCCCCAACAGGTACAGAGAGTGGGCAGGGCAGGGAGGGCGGTGGCAGGGCGGATGTCTCGGGTCCTGACTCCACCTCCCTGGTAGACTTCAGCTGGTGCTGGCGGAGATGGTGGCTACGGAGCGGGAGTATGTCCGTGCCCTGGACTACACCATGGAGAACTACTTCCCTGAGCTGGATCGCCCTGATGTGCCCCAGGGCCTCCGTGGCCAGCGTGCCCAACTCTTTGGCAACCTGGAGAAGCTGTGGGACTTCCACCGCCATTTTTTCTTGCGTGAGCTGGAGGCCTGTACCCAGCACCCGCCCCGGGTGGCCTATGCCTTCCTGCGCCATGTAAGCCCCACAGGCCACGCGGCCCCTGGCTGATCCTGCCACACTCAACAGTGAGCTACTGGGTCTGACCTTGGTGTCAGGTCCTGTGATGGGTACAGCTATGAGCAGGACCAACCGGCCCCTGTTCTCCAGGGTGCTTTTAGTTTAGCAGAGGAGATGTGACTGTGAAATAGATAATTCCAGATTATAATTGGGATTAGAAAAAAATCCAGATAGGTGATAGTGAGTTAGCAGTGAGGCAGGGGTACCCCCTTTAGAGAGAACAGTTAGAGGCATCTTAAGAGAAGCTGATGTTTGAGCTAAGGCCAGAGGGAGGGGCTGTAGTCAGAGCATCCCATTCAGAGGAAAGATCAAGTACAACGTGCTGGGCAGGAAAGTGGCCCAGTAGTTGAGAAGGAGACGGGTCAGTGTAGCTTAGTGCTGTGAGCAGGGGAAGGGTCTTCTGAAGTGAGATGAGACCAGAGCAGAGCTCTTGGGGCTGTGGGAGTGGCAGGGCTGTGTGCAGGACTTCATCCCCAGGGCCCTGTAGGCAAGCCCCTCCCTGCACAGCGCCTGTTCCTTCCAGATCACCCGTCACTCCAAGCAGGGCAGGTAGGATCTGTCGGTGGGAGGTCTCCTGGGAACACGTTGGCCATTTGGGCCTCCCAAGCTGAGAGTGGTCTGACTCCCTTGGATGCTGGCCCATTGGCACCTGGTCAAGCTGTGTATCTTTGCAGAGGGTGCAGTTTGGGATGTACGCACTCTACAGCAAGAATAAACCGCGCTCCGATGCCCTGATGACCAGCTATGGTCACGTCTTCTTCAGGGTGGGTGAGCCTGAGACTGTAGTGGGAGGAGGGATGGAGCAAACAACGGGAAGCTCCCTGACGGTGTCTGATGCACCCAGCAGGACAAGCAGCAGGCACTGGGGGACCACTTGGACTTGGCCTCCTACCTGCTGAAGCCCATCCAGCGCATGAGCAAGTATGCGCTGCTGCTGCAGGAGCTGGCACGGGCCTGTGGGGGACCCGCACGGGAGCTGAGTGCCCTGCGGGCTGCCCAGAGCCTCGTGCACTTCCAGCTGCGACATGGCAATGACTTGCTAGCCATGGATGCCATCCAGGGCTGTGACGTGAGTCTTGGCAGGCCATGGTGGCCAGGGGCAGTGGGTGTGAAGGGAGGGGGCAGAAGAGGCCAGGCACCCACCAGGCCCTCACTTGGCAGGTCAACCTCAAGGAACAGGGCCAGTTGGTCCGGCAGGATGAGTTCACAGTCCGCTGTGGGCGCCACAAATCCCTGCGTCGCATTTTCCTCTTTGAGGAGCTGTTGCTCTTCAGCAAGCCTCGCCGAGGACCCACAGGCATCGACATGTTTACCTACAAGCGCTCCTTCAAGGTAGGCACAACCCGGCCCCTCCCCGTACCCCCAGCGCCCCCACCCTACAGCCTCACTGAGCTCCTCTCCTGGCCACACAGATGGCAGACCTTGGCCTCACTGAGTGCTGTGGGGACAACAACCTGCGCTTTGAGATCTGGTTTCGCCGTCGCAAGGCTAGGGACACCTTTGTGCTACAAGCTGCCAGCTTGGCCACCAAGCAGGCCTGGACAGCTGACATCTCCCGCCTGCTCTGGAGGCAGGCTGTCCACAACAAGGGTGGGTGTCTGCCCCATTTCATCCCATGATCCCCTCCTTGGAGAGCTTACATTGTCCCAGAGGGGCCCCAGCGAGGGCCTCAGGAACTGGAAACACTGGGGAGGGTGGAAAAGGTCCAGCAGCAACAGCCAGCACAGGAGAAAGAACTCAAGTCAGGCAGTCCTGATGTCACCATCTCAGGCTGAGGACATGTAAACCTCTGAGTGTTTGGTGCACAGGACAGTCCCCAGGCTATGGGTGTCCAGGAGAGACTTGTATGAGGAGGAGGAGTGATAAAGGGCTGGGCTGATGTCCAGACACCCACTTTCCACCCAGAGGTGCGCATGGCTGAGATGGTGTCTATGGGTGTGGGGAACAAGGCCTTCTGGGACATTGCACCCAGCGAAGAAGCTATCAACGACCGCACCGTCAACTATATCCTGAAGTGCCAAGGTAGCAGACAGGCTGCAGGGGTGGGGTGGGGAGAGCTGCTCAGGGAGCGATGTGGGCCTCTGGCAGCCCTAGCCTGCACTCCCCTCAGGACCTCGGCCCAGATGGGCTCTGGCCTGACCCAACCGGACTCTCTCATGCAGCAGTTCGCTCTCGGGCCTCCATTGCTGTGGCTCCTCTTGACTCTGACAGCCCCTACCTGGGGGCCTCAGGCGCCCTTCCTGGAGATCCTGCCTCTTGCTCCGTACTGGGGTCCCTCAACCTGCATCTGCACAGAGACCCAGCTCTTCTGGGGTTCCGCTGGCCCCTGTATTCCACCAGTTTCCCAGAAGAAGCAGCACTGGAGACTGATGCCGAACTGGGCAGCCAGCCATCTTTGAGTAGGTTTCTGGGCTTTCCCAGAGGCAGGAGGGCATGGCTTGGGATCTGGGCCTCCCCTGCTGACAGCTCACCTGGTCTCTCTTCCCAGCTCCTGAGGACTCAGAGGTTTCCTCCCAATGCCCATCAGCCAGTGGCTCCAGTGGCTCAGACAGCAGCTGTGTGTCAGGGCAGATCCTGGGCAAGGGCCTGGAGGACTTGTCCTACGTGAGTGTCATTTTGCCTCGTACCTACCAGTGCTTTCTCAGCTCTACCTGGGCCTATGGCACCCTTGTCTTTAGGTGGAAACGAGGGTGGTAAGACAGAGCCATTCCTTAGAGACCCCACCTGGATCCTGAGCCAGGGAAATACATGTTCATACCTGGCTTTGTACCACAGGTCTGAGCCTGGGCTTGAAGGTGGGCAGTGGATCCAGGAGTCTTTAGATCCAAGGAGCATCACCTCCCTGGAGATCTGCTATGACCAGGCCATGGGCAGCACCTGGGTCACCTCCAGCCCATATGCACAGTCCTGTCAACCACCCATTCTGATGTCTGTGTCCATTGGACAGATCGGCAGTGACCTCTCCAGGGGATTCTGGCAGCAGAGCCTAAATAAGCACCCTCATTTTGGGTTCCTGGCCCATGTCCCCTTCGGTCCCCATCTTCTCCCACCCAGAGCAGAAGGTGGATGTTTCTATGCTGTAGGCTAGTGGGATGTTGAGTGGCTCTGGTAGTGACTAAGCTGCCCCACCCTTCAGGAGGAACAGAGGTGGGTTCCTCGCCACTGCTTCCCAACTCCTGGTCTCAAAGCCAGGCTCATCCCTACTGGACTCTTCTTCTTGCCTGCCCTAGCTCCCCAGTCCAGTTTGGTTACATGGACTCAGAGGTTTTTGAATAGCTTTCAGTTAGAGTTGTATAAGATCATTTCACTGGTTGTAAGGTCTTTGGTTCTCAGAGATGGAGTCCAGACCCTTGACTTGTGATTTATTCTTTATTTGTTTATAATAAAAAATAAACTGATAATGCACCCTTCAGTGGAGACATCCCTGGTTAAAATGCATCTTGGCAATGGGATGGGTGGGATGTGGGGGCAGCATATCTCCCCAAGCGTGGCCAGGCACCTTAGCCATCTTGTAGGTACTTGCTCAGGACAGAGTAAGAGACAGACTTTGACAGGCCCCTCTGGATGAGCAGGTCCACACAGCGGCCATATTTCCTGGCGAAAGGCAACGTGAGCTGGAAGGAAAGGCTGGTCTTATTCCTAGCTGGTTGCTACTCTAGCTTTGTGAGGTCCTCCTATCTGGGTGGGGGCAGGGTTGGGGGCAAGGCCAGCTAGTGCTGTTGACCTCAGTTCTGCCTAAAGGCATCTCACAGACCTGGGGCTCAGAGTGGCTACCAGGGCACAGAATGAAATGAATAGAGGATCAAAAGTGCATGTTTCCTGTCACTGGTTTTCCACTTCCTAATCGTAGATGCTGACTTCATTTCCAATCAACAGACTAGGCAGAGGCTAGTAACTTGGCACTATTATGTTTATGGTGAAAGGTGTTATAATAATGTACTTGATGACAGAAATACCAGATTAATGAAAAATTAGGCAAATCTTTTTCACCTCCAACGTTCAAATAAAAATTTGAATCCTAAAATTATTTTAAGGACTCAAAAAACAAAAACCTGAGTTATTCCTTTGCCCTTATTGAAGAATTTTCTTTGTAAAAACTGCTTTATAGCAGCTTAAGTAGAAAAGGAATGTATAATACCAAAGTATTGACATCAGGTGCTGTTGGTATCTATAACTCACTGAAAGCATGTGACTGCCAATAGTGTCTCTGATTTCAACACCTCAAAACGAGCTCATATGATGTGCATCCCTGGTCAGGGTTGTTAGTGATGAAGGCTAATTTGGTAAACACTGGAGAAAACTAGTGACCCAAATACTGCTTTTTGACCACTCTGGACAGGTTAATTTCAGCCACTGTTCCTCCCTCCCTGGGACCAGCGACTAGAGTTCCAGTTCCCTATCTTCGCCTTCTGGGCAGCACTGGCTTGGCCCTCATGCAGCAAGACAGTGTCCATCTGAGGCATCCAGAGGGTCGCTATTTCCCATGGGGTACAGGTGGCCCTCACCTCGACCCAGCTGTATAGGCGTTCCTGGGTGTGCCGGTCATCCTTGAATCCAGTGATGGCCAGCAAATCCACCACAAACTGCTTGGGGCTTATGTGCAGGGTCTGCCAGAAGAGCCCACAGTCAGCCAGGGCTGGAGGCCACAGCCTGACCCACATTTGCTCCCAGCCCCTTAAAGTGGGATGCGGAGCAGGGGCTTCTCTGGGCCTGGAGAAGCCGCAGAGGTCAAGGGGTACCGTCACTTCAACCTACCTCTTGGCCATGGCTTGGCCCAGATGCTGCCGCCCTGTCTCCTGGTCCCTACCCTTCTTGCCACCCTTCTGCCCCTGATCTCTTCCCCTAGCTGCTCCCCCTTGTCTTGGCTGCCCCCTCTTGTCTTGCACTATTATTGTGGAAGTGAGGGGACAGTGGAGAAGGAACAGGGCTTGGGGCCAATCATACATACCCACAGCCGGTTGACCAGGGAGACCACCTTGGCTGTGATGGCTTTGGGGTCATTTTGCCGGATGGAATCCAGAATGATGTCAGTCAGGAAGCAGTGACATTTCTGTGCATAAAACATCTCTTCCCAGGACAGAGAGAAACTCAGGAAAGTCACCTCTGTGGAGGAGAGAGGGGGTGTGGCCACATCTGCCACAGCGAGGGCCTCAGAGCCACCCTTGGTTAGGGGGAGAAGTGCAGGGCTTCCAGGGAGACCCCATCCCTGAAGTAACTGGCTGGGGACTCAGGCATCTGCCCATGGGCAGGGCCAGGCCCGGCTCCAGAGCCTCACCTCGGGGCTGGGGGCTGGCTGGGGGCGGCGTGCGCCTGAGGTGGTCCATGTGCGTGGTGTAGATGATGCTGTCCTCAAAGAACATGCACGAGCCATCACTGCCCACCACGGGGGGGTGGGTCACCTTGAGGATGACCCCTGTGTTGTCCCCCTCACTGGCCTCAGGCAGGGTCAGCTCAGGGGCAGGATTTTCTGTGAAAACAACGTGGGGAGAGGTCTCTCCTTAAGTTCCATCAGAGCCCAAGCAGGGAGGAGACCTCTGGCAACAGACCAGTGCAGTCAGTCACCAGCCCTCGCCTCCAGCTTCTCAGAAGCGGGAGCCTGGGCTGGCAGGGCCATGTTCTAACTCTCCTCTCTTCATCACCCTGGAATCACTGAAAGCCACATCCTCAATTTCAGAACTCCAAGGAACTTTCCAAATCATCTGTTGAACTAGGCTAGTAGTAAATAGAGCTGATCACAACCCAGCTGGAATTGGGACTGGAAATCTTTGTAAAATTATGAGATGAGCTTTTGTGGGGGGCGGGCGGGGGGGTGGGTTGCTGATGCATGTCTACTCTGAAGAATATGCTTGACAAACCAACTGTGGGCTCACAGGCAGGGCCCAGGAAGACCCCTCCAAGCATGACACAAGCCATTGAAAGAGAAAATGACAGAATACTAGAGGAAGGGTTTGAGAGAGCAGAGGAAACAGTCCATAATAGCAGTTCTCAGCCCACTTCTCTGGGCTGCTCCTCACTTCTCCAACACACACATTCCTCTCTGTTCAGCCTGCTCCCCATATACTTGCCTGTCTCCCGGACTTCTTCCCTTGGATGCCCATCAGTACTTCAAACACACTGTCCTCTTCCCCAAGTCCTACTCCTCTCCTTCCCACCTCAGTAACTGTCCACCCCCTTTCAGTCACCCAAATCAGAAACCTGTCCCCTCCTTGGCCCAATCCTTTCGTGTTTCCTCGAACTGCCTAACCTGTTTCACCTAGTATGGTCTTGGCACTTCCAACACTTACCTTCTGCTACTGCATTTCCTCTGCCCCTGGAACAAACTTCCTAAATGCGTACCTGATTGTGCTTGCTCCCTTGTATAGGATGCTTCAGTGGCTGGCTGCTCCACTTAGGATTGGAACAAAGTACCAGGTCCTGAACTTGACCCATAAGACCTGTCCTGATTCCTAATGTCATCAGCCTTATCTTTCATCACTTTATGAAGACTGGTTTCCAGCTGCTAGACCCATGACTTAGGTTTCCACAAGCACCCAAGATTTCTCCTTTCCTCCATTGACTCCTCAGCCCTGAACCCTTCTTTGTGCCCCTATTGCTTTATAGGTCCTTCCTTTCATATGCCTTATGTGGCTTCTCAAGCCCCCAGGCCATGCCAGCGTGCCTGTCGTTTCTGGGTCTTTTGCTTGGCAGTAGTGAAAGCGCAGTTCTAGTCTCCTTTAATCACTAACTCACTCTGTGGTCTTGGCCAAGGTTTGCCTTCTCTGTTGTAAATGGGACTTGGGTCAAGGATGGGATAGCACTCACCTTTCTCCTTTGACCTCTGCTTGCCCCAGTCCTTCAGGGCGACAGCTCTTTTCATGGGGAAGTATGGATTAAAGTTTGGCTCTGGCCCTTTGTCTTTGGTTCCGGCTCCAGCCCCTGCCTGTGGGCCTGGGTTCTTCTCTGAGGCTGTGGAATGGCCTTTCCAGGAAGCTGAGGTGCTGGGCTGGGAAACAGCCTCACTTCCTGAGGAGTGCTGCAGGGTGGCTTCCTCCAAGGAGCTGCTCCGGGGGGCTGGCAGTGGCTGGAATTCCCACTGTTTGCAGTTGACCATGTCCCACTCCCTTACCAGGGAGATAAGTTTTTGCATGGGGGTGACAGGAGGGTCTTTGGTTTCAGATTTCTGTGTGAGGTTGACAGTGGTACACTTCTTCTTGGGAGGACTCTCAGGGTGGCCCTCCCAGTGTCTAGGGTTGGCACATAGGCCAGGACAGTGTGAGTATGTGCTGGGATTACCTGCCCTCTTGGCACCTCGGCACAAGGACATCTGGATTGTCTGGGAGTACTGTTCGGCCTCCTCTATCTGGCTGGACCTGGCCAGGGTCCCCTTGGCCTTGTTCCACAGAGTTCGGTCATTGCAGTCTTGGAACTCCATTGGCATGCAAGCTGTGGTCTGGGGAGAGGGCACAGCAGCTCTGGGCATGTTGTACTTCCACACTGAAGCCTTACCCAAGATCTGATAAGCTGGGTCTCTTAAGACTTCACTTGCTTACCCAGAACAATTTCATCCCCCACATGGGTCTAACATTTGAGATCTGCTCCGTTGGAGTGGGGTTGGTAACCAGCCCAGGGGACTCTCACACACCAAAAGGGCATATCGGCATGCCAGGCCTCATGTGGCCAGCACTTACTTGTGTTCAGAAACCAGTCACTGTGCCAGAGCCATGTAGGCCTGTCTCTTTCATTTTGCCATGCTCCCCAGGAGTGGGATCTGCCCCCTGAGCCCTGTGCTGGTGCCCTTTCAGGACACCACCAAACCAGAGGAGGCTGGAACTTACTTCTTTGGTGTCTCTGCTGAACTCCACCAGTGACCCTGGCCCTTCTGTTACCACGTGCAGCCTTCTGATGGGAAAAGCTTCTTCACTTTCAGATTCTTTATCCTGGATCCATGACCTGCAGATCCCAAGAGGATTTGGTTAGTGAGCAGAAGCTTCCACTAGTCCATTGACCAGGTGTGCCTTTTGGCTGAAAGTTCACTCAGGGAGGAGGAGCCTTAGAGAGTTTTGCTTAGGTCCCTGCCCAGTCCTGGGCCTGCCCCACCCCCTTAACCGTAAGGAGAACAGGTCCTACTGGGAGGTGGGACTTAGGACAGGATTCCCAAGAGGCATATAAAGGTTCAAACTTTAGATCATGGTGTCAAGGGAGTGGTTTCCTTACTTGTATGCCTCACACTGGACAAGTGCTTCTGAGAGAGATGGGATGTGGTATTCCTCCACCTCCTGGCAAAGGAGGGGCCATTCCCTGTGAATGACAAGAAGAGGTCACACTGGGCATCTGGGGTGGGAATGCGGATGGGGTTGTTGGCCTCCCAAGCGGCTGCTCTGAACAGCAGCTCACATGTTGGAAATAACATAATCTCTGTCAAGGCTGCAAACTCAAATTTCCTCCTTGCAGAGGGATGGGAGTTTCATCATATGATTTCCTTCCTGCACTCACTTAAATTCAGATGGTAAAAATAGTTTTCCAAGCCTCAGGAAGTTGAGAATGTGTCGGAACATTTGGCCATCCCCGTAGATCAGCAGGGTCTGTCCGTATGTTATCCAGTACACTCTCTGAGGGTTGGACAACAGTTCTGGATACTGCAAAGGGTTGGACATCAGACTCTGTTAGTCTGTTAGTTAGTTAGTTAGTCTGTTAGTCTGTTAGTTAAAGGGCTATGTCCTCATTAAGGAGTAGGGCAGTCTTCGTTTTCCCACCCATTCCAGAGCAGAGGCTTTGGGATTTCTATCTCCCCGTCTTGTTGGCCACAGGAAGACACATGAGGAGCAGAGCATCCAGGGGGGAGCACGTCATCTCTGCTCGAAGGATTGCTGGCTCCTCAACCACTCCCTTGAGGCGTCGGGGACCTCACCCTACATCCTGCCTTGGTCCAGGCCCCTCCCTACCCAGACTCCTAAAGGCTTTCCCAGCGTGCTGCTCATGCAGTAAGAGCACTCTGGACCTAAGAGTAGGGGGAAAAATCCTTGATCTAAGCAGGTGCTGGAGTCTGAGTGAGAGTCAGTGACAGATTCCAGAGCATCTCAGCCACAGAAGCCGCAAGGAGAGGAGGGCAGCCTCATGCCAGCAGTACCTTCAGCAGCGTCTGCAGGGTGGTTGCATACCAGTGGCTTCCAACATAAACTTTGATGATCTGTTGGGAGGAATACACAGTGATTTCTGCCGTCCACTCCTCATCTAAGGAAACCAATGAGAGGGAACATGTCACATGGCCAGAAGGACATTAGGTAGGGCATTTGGTCAATAAGGTATCACATGTTAAGACTCAGTATCTTCATCAGTCATATTTTGTTGCCTACTCTGAGAAGCAGAAATCCCTAACACCAGCCCTCTCTGCTCCTCAGGCCTCCCCTGTGGCTTACCATAGAGTTTCCTGCGTGGTGAGATGGGTTTAGAACAGTAGCTTGGAGGGTCAGCTGGTGATTCTGAGTTGGGGGAGGGCCACCAACCCCAAGGGCACCGCTGTTCTACCCCTAGCCCACCTCTCCCAAGAAAGCTTGACTAATGTTCCTTTCTACCTACATTGCTAAGCCCTTCAGTTTCTGGCTGGGTGTGTCCTGGGTGTGTAATTTTCCACATGGCCACTCAGACTGGAGCTAGGAGTCCCTCTGTACGTTTGTGCTTATGGTTTGGCAGATATCACAGACCCAGCCTCTCATCAAATCATTACAGAGACCAAGCCTTGAGAATAGGCTTTATTCTGGGAAGGTGAATTCATGACCCTTTTCCTGGGGATGACTAGACTTAGGCTTTGTTCTGGTATTTGAGAATTAGTTTCTAGTGAACTTTGTCATGAATGAAGGGTATATAAACAGATGATATAACTAAGAGGTATATGATTAGACTGTGAACCCTATGAAAATAAGAGACTGGGTCTGTTTTGCTCTCTTCTATACTCCTAGTGTTATCTGATGTCCTGGTTTATGGTAGGTGCTCCAATAAACATTGTTTCTGAATGATAGTAATATAGCATAAGTTGACATAAAACTTTTTTTTAGTAAATAGTTATAGGCAGCTGGTGAAACAACATTGGTTTTAGACTCAGATTTAAATCCCAGCTTGACCACAATCTCATAATATGAGCAGGTTCCCTCCCTGACCCTCCATGTCCTCTGTTAAATGAACCCAGGGACCATTCTTTGGATGGCTGTGAAGACCCAAGGGGCACAGTGTCAGCTCCCAGGGCCAGAGCGGGCCTGCCCTTGGGGGACCCATGCAGCCCCCACCAGGCCCGTCTGCGCTGCTTAGCCTGTACTACTTGAGGCTACTTGTGGGCTTGGTGTGGGGAGGGAGTCACCTAACATGAAAGTTTCCTTTTAGGCAAAACCCATAAATGTTAGTCTGGCTTTCCTTTCCTGTTCCATCTATAGTTTCTGGCTCTGGCCAGCTTTATCTCCTTTCCTATCCCCTAGACCCTCCTCTGATGCTGCATCCAAACTGAGAAGCTTCTTTATTTACTGAGCACATCCATGGATGCCAGAGTCCTTGGCTCCAGATGAGTCTTGAGAGCCACTTTCATTGGCTCATAGGTGATGTCCCTCTTGTCCAGGAAGGCACAGAGCTCGTACACCTCAGAAACAGTCTCAGTCAGGGGCAGACGGCATGTCCCCAGCCAGTTCCTGCCAAGAGGAAAGACCTGTCACAGAGTGCTCAAGCACTGCGCCCCAAGGGAGTCCAGCCTGTCAACTTTCCATATCTAGAATGTCTTGCCCTAAACACTGACTCAAACCTGTGGCCACTAACATCATTTCCTTAACTGGTTTCTGTTGATGTCTCATAGTGGGTAAATTTGGACACATAGACTCATCCTTTTGGGGCTGAGCTTGATCTGTTTCAGCAAAGCCATCTAAATAGACTAGTTGCAAGCCTCCAGGCCCTGTCTTGGGTTCCAGAATCCAGCCAGGGCCTAGCCACTCTATTTCCACCCCAAGACATCTCAATCACTGTGTGGCAGCCTGTCATGGTTTGGGAGATAACTGATACCTTGTATGCCCAGGAAAGAAGCTAGGGACCTGAATATCAACCCCACTGCCTCTAAAGGCGCTTTTCTTTGCCCTCTGTGCCCTGTGACCTCAGGGGTGGGACATCTCTGGGAGAGATGGATGGGGGTGGGTCACAAAGGCCCACCCTTGGGGTAAGATAGCACCTCTCCACAGGTGCTTAGGAAAAGCCACTTCTATCTTTAGTTTTGGTACCAGTGTATTTTGTGACCTAAGAGAGTTCTATTCAGAACCTGTTTGCCCTTTTATAAAACAGGATTAGAATCCGTGCCCAGCACTAGTAGGAACAGTCTCAGCTCATTCCCCAGGGCATAGGCCAGGTATCACTTCCTTCAAGAAGCCTATTTTGCCTTGCTCTTGGCGGGGGGCAGGGTGCTCATCCCTGGTTCTAGACTTTCTGTGTGTCCTTGGGGAGGACTTTTGTAGGAGGGGGAATATGGCAGGGGGAATATCCAGCACCCTGAGTGTTGCGGCTGTGGCCTGGCCACCTTGGACCTAGCACAGGGCTAGAACCAAGACGGATTGCAGAGGATACAGTTTGAGACTTTTGAACCTTAGGAACCGTATGCCTTGGCACCAGCCCTCTCTTCTGAGGCCCAGATTTGGTGGTACTGATGCAGATGGTGGGAGTGGCTAAAATGATGGGTTTGTCCTATATTTCCTCTGACTCATGGACAGGGCCCCAGGGTGGTTCCTAAAGAAAGGTAAAGCTCAGCCTGAGTTGGGACGATGCATTCTCTAAGGAGGGCCTTACTTAACATGCTGGAAGAGGACCCCGTTCCCGGTGATGTACAGTCTGCTCCCATCCAGTGTGCTCTCGATGCGGAGCTGTCCCAGTGCGGAGTCTGGGTACTTGACAAGCAGACCCAGGGCCATCATGTACAGTGGCTTCACGGACTCTAGGCCTGCTGAACGGCCCCCCTTCCCAGGGCTTGGAGGAGGACAGGAGGTCCGGGAACAGCCACCTGTGCCGGAGAGAAAGGGATGACTCCTAGGGTGCTCATGGTCAAAACGGTATTGGAAGCTTTGGGTCTTGCTTCCAACTGTTGTCTTGAATCTGTACTGAAGAGGCTTAGTGGGAGCTTATTTCCTGGCACAGCCACATCTGAATCTGCTGAACATCAGTATAGTTTTTATATTCAGTCTGCTTGAGGTCAAAACTATCCACTGGAAGGGAGGTGAGGTGGGTGTGGGAGATGGATTAATTTGCTGTATCGCTAACACTTGAATTTCAGAACAGCCATCTGGCCCAGTCTCAGCAGGAATTTCCCTTAGTTCTAAGCTCTGCTCTAATTATCCATGGGTAAAGAACGACAGCAATATGTGAACTGTGAACTTCCTGATGATCAAGCTGGTTTTAGAAAAGGCAGAGGAACCAGAGATCAAATTGCCAACATCTGCTGGATCATGGAAAAAGCAAGAGAGTTCCAGAAAAACATCTATTTCTGCTTTATTGACTATGCCAAAGCCTTTGACTGTGTGGATCACAATAAACTGTGGAAAATTCTGAAAGAGATGGCAATACCAGACCACTGACCTGCCTCTTGAGAAATCTGTATGCAGGTCAGGAAGCAACAGTTAGAACTGGACATGGAGCAACAGACTGGTTCCAAATAGGAAAAGGAGTATGTCAAGGCTGTATATTATCACCCTGCTTATTTAACTTATATGCAGAGTACATTATGAGAAACGCTGGACTGGAAGAAGCACAAGCTGGAATCAAGATTGCCGGGAGAAATATCAATAACCTCAGATATGCGGATGACACCACCCTTATGGCAGAAAGTGAAGAGGAACTAAAAAGCCTCTTGATGAAAGTGAAAGAGGAGAGTGAAAAAGTTGGCTTAAAGCTCAACATTCAGAAAACAAAGATCATGGCATCCGGTCCCATCACTTCACAGGAAATAGATGGGGAAACAGTGGAAACAGTGTCAGACTTTATTTTTGGGGCTCCAAAATCACTGCAGATGGTGACTGCAGCCATGAAATTAAAAGACGCTTACTCCTTGGAAGGAAAGTTATGACCAACCTAGATAGCATATTCAAAAGCAGAGACATTACTTTGCCAACAAAGGTCTGTCTAGTCAAGGCTATGGTTTTTCCTGTGGTCATGTATGGATGTGAGAGTTGGACTGTGAAGAAGGCTGAGCGCCGAAGAATTGATGCTTTTGAACTGTGGTGTTGGAGAAGACTCTTGAGAGTCCCTGGGACTGAAAGGAGATCTAACCAGTCCATTCTGAAAGAAATCAGCCCTGGGATTCTTTGGAGGGAATGATGCTGAAGCTGAAACTCCAGTACTTTGGCCATCTCATGCGAAGAGTTGACTCATTGGAAAAGAGTCTGATGCTGGGAGGGATTGGGGGCAGGAGGAGAAGGGGAGGACAGAGGATGAGATGGCTGGATGGCATCACTGACTCAATGGACGTGAGTCTGAGTGAACTCTGGGAGTTTGTGATGGACAGGGAGGCCTGGTGTGCTGCGATTCATGGGGTCGCAAAGAGTCGGACACGACTGAGTGACTAAACAACTGAAAGAACGACAACTATAGCAGAGAACCTGATATCATTACAGGCTTCCCAGACTCACAGTCCCTAACACGCCTGGGCAGAATTTTCCCGAGACACACTGTCTAGTGTTACTTTTAGGTTGGGTGGTCGTGTTCCTGGCTCACTGTTCTCCTGCAGTGGCCATAATGCTCAGTCTACATGAGCCTGTCCCAGGGGCACCTGTGGGCCAACGGCAAGCTGCTGGGTGATTTTTGTGGGTTGTCTCCAACCCTGCAGGAGCAGTGGTATTCTCCTCCTATCACAGATGAGGAAACTATGTCCTGAGAGCATAGTTAGTTACTAAGTACTTGCCCCAAACAGCAAAGTTAGGTGGGCCAGAGCAGGGGTTTGAGGGTGACTCTATTTTCAAGACTACCAGGGCTGTTTCCATTACTTATGGTGCTTTATGAAAGGCAAAAAAACAGGCTTTGTGTTTGGGAGCTGCTGATGGCTTACAGAGCCCGTCCAGCAGCATGCCTCCCTTCCAGCTTCACATAACTCCTGAACAGCAGGCCCTACTCTGCTCAGCTCTCTGACCTCTGTTCTCTGGGGAACAGAAGCCCTGGGGGAGAGGTTTGAACTCACACCCTCTGAAGTGGATTGGAAGATCCTAAGAGGCTCCTGAGACCTGCTGCAGGATTCTACTACCACCAAATAGAATAGGACTCCAATTGTCTGGGGAGAAGTCTGGAAGAACTGGGCCTCAAAGCAGGGAAGATCTGATTCCCACAGAATAAATGTCTGGCAACATGCAGGCCAAACTTCACATGTGTAAGAGTTCTATGCATTCTCAGAATGCCCGCTGAGGCCATGCAAAGGTAGTTGACTCTTGCAATATATACAGTAGCTTCCATAGACATGCAGGGTTTGGAAATGAGATGGTGAAAGGCTAATAAAAAAATATGAGGGACAAATTAGCATGAGATTGGACTGGGAGCCTGAAGGCTGGACTGGATCAGGGTCAGGAAGTGGCAGGAGGAGGCAGAAACAGGCACAGCAGCCAGGGGTTCGAAGGAGGAAGGACAAGGGAATTTGGGCGTGGGTGGGATAACTGAAGTACTATGGAGAATTCGCCCAAGAATTTCCCATGCCCTCCAGCTGTGCCTGGAAGAAGAAGGACAGCGGGAGTGGCAGGTGGGGTAACCGTTAGTTATAAGTTCCCAATTGTTTGACTTGTCCAAAAGGGGGGCAGACCTCCCCTGACCTTGGGAAACCTGCTCTCAGGCCCAGCCTCCCTCCCCAGCCAGTCTGGGCTGAGCTGCCTACATTTCAGTGGGAAGACTGAGCAGACAGAGGGCATGCCAGGTTTCAGGCTGAAATTTCTCTTCTCAGATTCTAAGTCAGCCAAAACACCCGCTTCTGTCACCACCAACCAAAGTGGTTGGTGGGAGGGAAGATGTTTGTTTTTGGCTTTTCTGGTCAAAGCCCAGACTGCCCCAGGATGTCAAGGGGAGGGCACGTTTCCCCTGGGGACATACCCATGTTCATTCGGTACAACCTCACAGCTTCACTGAGCTCAGGGATTTCCAGAATTTCCACTTCTGCTTCAAGCACATCTATATTGGAGAAATTATCTGGTAGCAAAATCTTCTGTGAGCGGAGAAAATTCACTTGAAAAGCAAGGGGAAACAAAATGGGTTAAGAAGGTTATTTCTGATCTAATTGTAGGTCCAGGTTTTGGGAGGTTTTTGATGCTGCAGCTTATCCTAGGCACTCCTTGTTCTGAAACAAGTACTGAACATACCTGGTTAGATTAGCTTTCAGTCTGTGGTTTTCAAGGTGAAAGATCCCAAATTACTTTATTTTCCTGTGTTTGAGTCCGTGGGTATGGCTTCCCATGGCCTGGCCTTGGGCTCCCAAGCCAGGTAGGCCTTCTTGGTGAGCACACTGGCCCTGAGACTTACCCTATGAGTCTTGACCCAAGAGCAGGTCATTCCAAAAGAGGGAGCTGTCTTGTCGCTTAGAGAGGAAGGGCCTGGGCGAGCCTGGGCTGGCTGGTGGCACGTGCAGTTTGCCCCTGCCTGGATTCAGTGTGGGAGGCAGAGAGGGAGCCAGCGCTACTGTCCTGTGTGAATCAACTTCAAGATTCAGAAACATTATAGACAAATTCCCAGGTGACTATGAACAGGAAAGGCTGGGGTTCCAGGCATTTGGGCCCCAATACCATTTGGGCGTTTCCTTCCCTGTTTGTCTAGGCAGAGGCAGCATCTTAGAGTCAGTTCAGTTCACACCTCACCAGACCCTGTCCTGGGCAATGCAGAATGGAGGCTCTCTTCTGTCCAGGGTTGAAAATTTTATCCCTCTTTAGGCCACTAGCTCAAGCAGACAATTCTGCAATGATTTTGGGGAACCTTTCACCATCCCCTCTTCTTCCCCTTTATCCTGAGTTTAATGCAGATGAGAGCAGGAAGGGACTACCCTTTGAAACAACTCTATTTCCTCATTTTATGGCAAGAGAAACTGAGGTCTACAGCCTAGATGGATACATAAAAGCAGAGAAATAAGAGTAGTTTGGAGTTCTGCTCAAGGTCTTGCCCTTCACATCAACTCTTGTGGCCCCTGCTACCACTACAGGTGGTTTCCAGTGCCGCTTTACACCCAGGCCCTTTAAAATGAACAGGGAATAAAATAGCCCTGAGGCTAGTGGCAGCCTAATGTTGGGAATCCATCTGCCTCCAGGAAGGCTCTGTCATACTTCCACCAGCTCTGCTCAGGGAAGGTCTTGAGGCCCTAAGGCCCAAGCTGGGCTTCCAAGGGGTGCGGGGTCAGGAGGGGTGGATGGGCCCTATCCACCCACCCGTACACACCTCCCCTCCCCCATGATAAAACAATCACCAATGAAGCGGAACTCGCTGCACTCGCACTCGATCAGGGCCATGGTCTCAGCCAGCCACAGCAGGTTGTCTTCAGTCACCAGGCTTGGATGCTTGGCCACTAGGTCTAGAGGCAGGAAGCAGTAGTGCACTTCCTCTTCTGTGTCTAACAGTGGTGTATCCATGAGTCCCAAAGGCGCCTTATCATGTAGGCCTGGAGGAAAATGTGCAGAAGGGCATCACCAACTTCCAGAGGTCAGGGCTTTCAGAGGTGGGGCGCTCACTGACCCAGGGGGCCCAGAGGAAGCTGGAGAGACCATCCCAGAGATGGCCCCTGCCAGATGCCTCCTCGTTCTCACGCCTTTCAGTGTAACCCTAGGTTTGGCAAGGGTATGGTGGGGAACAGGGCAAGAGAAATCTATCTATTCTACAGTGAAGGGCAGTGGGACATGTGAAATTTTGGCTCATATACTTAAAGTCATTAAATTCATACTGTTTTCCAGCTGGGGAGACATTACTTGCAGGATTCACGGAATGAAAGGGAGCCAAGGTGACCAGAGCTTAGGAAGGCATGGGGGAGGGAAATGGCCAAAATGAAGTTAGGATAGTAAGAAAGGGCCTGGGGTGGGCTATGGTGAGAAGTTTAGTTTTTTTAAGTAATAAAATGGAAAAATAATTTTGAAAAATTCATACTGGTTACTCATTTGTTTCTTTCTAATTGGTCAAACCGACTATAGATAAAATAAATGACCTACAAATAAAATAGATCCTTTTAACTCTCCCCAAAGCTCTAAACCCATCAATAATCATGAATGTCTATTCTTGTGTCTCAAATAGGTCAGTCTATACTACAAGGCACCCACCAAGCAGTGGTCATTTGGAGATATTCCTTGTGTGGCGGTCAGAGGTGACTTGATGGTAGAGTTCCCTGACCACTAGGACAGGGTGGAGGGCAGCCTGGCCTTGCCCAGGTGAAACCAGTATGCAGAGGAATGAACATGGAGAAGGATGCTTAGTTCCAGCGGGTAAGCAGCCATGGAGAGGGCATGTGGCAGGTACAAAATCAAAGGAGATGACAGGAAGGTAGAGAAATCATTTAGAACTAGTTCAGAAATCAGGGCACTCTCCACTTCTGTTAGAGTGAGGAGAAGGGAAGCCGATCTGGGCTTCAGAAAAGGTCAACCTGTGGTGATACCTGTGAAGGCTGGGCTTTTTATAGGAAATTCTGAGGGTTTGCTGATACACTTCCACGTTCGCCAGTAGTTCAGAGATGCTCTCTCAGCAACAGGTATGTCTGCAGGCCTCACACGTAGATGGTGTTTCCCTTCCTTCAGATTATCTAGAGTCTGTTAGATAAAGAAGGTTATTGCTTTGAAAATTTTAAACCAAGTAAATATCTACCAATTCCGGGGTAAAATACTAGGATTTGGTAAAGTGTTTTGAAATAAATTGAGTCACTCACTCAATTTAGGTAAGAATTTAAGTCTATAAGATGATATGCTGTTATTCAAAATATCGATGAATATTTCCATTATGATTTTGAAGCAGTTTTTTCTGCTTTATAATTTTGAGTGATAAAAATTTGTCTTATACAACTTTAAGAGTAATTTATAGTTAATAATTAAAAAGTAGTCCTCTAAAGGCACCACATGACCAGTTTTATTCTCTGCTGCTGCTGCTAAGTCGCTTCAGTCATGTCCGACTCTGTGCAACCCCATAGACAGCAGCCCACCAGGCTCCCCCGTCCCTGGGATTCTCCAGGCAAGAACACTGGAGTGGGTGTTTTATTCTCAAAGAGCCTCATAATGGACAGAACACCTCAGATTCAGTGTGAAGCTAATTAAAGAACCTGCTTACTACACAGTTCAGTTCACTTGCTCAGTCATATCTGACTCTTTGCGACCCCATGAATTGCAGCATGCCAGGCCTCCCTGTCCGTCACCAACTCCCAGAGTTCACTCAAACTCATGTCCATCGAGTCAGTGACGCCATCCAGCCATCTCATCCTCTGTCGTCCCCTTCTCCTCCTGCCCCCAATCCCTCCCAGGATCAGTCTTTTCCAATGAGTCAACTCTTCGCATGAAGGTGGCCAAAGTATTGGAGTTTCAGCTTTAGCATCAGTCCTTCCAAAGAACACCCAGGACTGATCTCCTTTAGAATGGACTGGTTGGATCTCCTTGCAGTCCAAGGGACTCTCAAGAGTCTTCTCCAACACCACAGTTCAAAAGCATCAATTCTTCGGCACTCAGCTTTCTTCACAGTCCAACTTTCACATCCGTACATGACCACTGGAAAAACCATAGCCTTGACTAGACGGACCTTTGTTGGCAAAGTAATGTCTCTCCTTTTCAATATGCTACCTAGGTTGGTCATAACTTTCCTTTCAAGGAGTAAGTGTCTTTTAATTTCATGGCTGCAGTCACCATCTGCAGTGATTTTGGAGCCCAAAAATGTAAGGTCTGACACTGTTTCCACTGTTTCCCCATCTATTTCCCATGAAGTGATGGGACCAGATGCCATGATCTTCGTTTTCTGAATGTTGAGCTTTAAGCCAACTTTTTCACTCTCCTCTTTCACTTTCATCAAGAGGCTTTTGAGTTCCTCTTCACTTTCTGCCATAAGGGTGGTGTCATCTGCATATCTGAGGTTATTGATATTTCTCCTGGCAATCTTGATTCCAGTTTGTGCTTCTTCCAGCCTAGCATTTCTCATGATGTACTCTATATAAGTACAATATAACTATATAAGTTAAATAAGCAGGGTGACAATATACAGCCTTGATGTACAGGTGCTCTCCAAAAGCTGCCCAAGGAATCCTGAGCTTTGAGAAGAGCCCTCTGGTGGCCATGGCTATAAACTGCACCCCCATAACTGTTTAAGACCTGCAAAAGGAGGGGACCACAGTGGGGAATCTTCCCAACTTTGAGTGGCTGGTGGATTTGTGGAAGGACTGGATAATGGTGAGGTCATGGGGAGTGCTTTCCTGGAGGCAATGAACAATGGAAGAGAAAACTGCATAAGTGAAACAGCAGAAGAGAGTCTGTCATGTATTCATTTGAGAAATGGTTGCCTGCTGTAGCTGAGACCCGGCACAACAACAACAGCAGCAAAATTGGGTGAAGTAGTATGAAAAGGGAGTGAAACTAGTGAGAGCTTGCAAGAGACATCCTATCATTTCAAGCCTATCCTAATCTAACCAGATCACAGTAACCTGAACTGGCCATTTAGTTCATCTGCAGATTTAAATCCTGAGATTCTGTCTCAGTGGAAGGAACAATGGCACTCGTGAACAATTCTAAATTGGCCTCTGGGGAGGGGACTTCTTGGGGGAGGGAAATGCCACCCAGGAGAACAACCTGTTTGAGGATGGACCTAAATCCCCTATTTGGAGATGCTGTTTGGTACCCAGGTGTGTCCTTTGGGGCAGGTCAGAAGTGAGAGTTTAATTAGCTTGAGAGGTGTGCTAGTTGAAGGAATGGTCTAATTTATAAAAATCAAATTTTTATAAATTGTCTCCATTTCCTGCTACTTCCACTAATGTAAAGTGTGAGCAGTATCATTTCCTCCAAGAAGTGTTTGACAAATCTAAAACAGGGAAGAAAAAAAAAAAAATCCCAAACAAGTAAATCTACAAGGATTGCAATTCTTGCCAGTCAGGAACATGCCACATGCATTAGACCCAGGAGCCTCAACTAGGTTTTTTCCTAAACTCTCTCAGACAATCCCTGCTCTGATTTCTAGAAATATAAGGCCTTCCACTCATGGGAAGCCATTTGGCTGCTCTAAGAATCCATGGAACCCCTAACCCCTTTACTCTGCTTTATTATTCTCAGTAACACCTACTTGTTCATTTACTGTCTCCCAGTCTCCCCGAATATATATAACCTTCAAGACCATGAGGACCCTGCCTGTTTTGTTCTCCGCTGCATTTACAGCAACCACAGTAGTGTTTGTGGGATCTCAATGTATTTTTGTGGAATGAATGAATGAGTGAAGAGCACGTCAGAGAGTTTATGCTTTCAGTTGCCCCTTGGCTTTGCTGACTAAAGTTGCCAGAGTGTGTGGCTGGTCTTCCATGGACTTTAATTCCCCTTTTGTCTGCCTGAATACTACTCCTAGTACTTTTACTCTTCATATGTTATGACCTAGAAACTATCAGAGGGAGGATTTCTTTATGGAAATACAGACCCGAATTCAAATGGCTAACTGCTAGCACAAGGTAATTAATGTTGCTTTTGGCTCAGATTATAGTGAAAACATGTCAATCAGAAGTAACATAAAACTGATGGCATGGGGGCGAGTGTGTGTATGCACTGTTGCCAAAAGATGGCTGACAAATGTCCTACTGGCAGAGCCCTGGGACTTAACCTAGCTTTTCCAAAACAGCAGCAGTGCTCAGAGAAGCCTTATGCTCTGATGTGGGCTGTTGGAAGGAATGTGATGGTAAGAGAGCCTGGGGGAGCTTGCAAATCTCCAAGTGCTTTGTAAAGACAAGAAGGGCCAGCACCACTTGGAAGCTCAGAGGAGCAAGACTGGTTGAACAAAAGGATACGCAGAATAGATGCTATCAGTCAAACAAGCCAAATAAGACACACCTATCAGCTTCTCTAACCTGCCCCTCCACTGCTAGCTCCAGCCCCCCACCCTGAAGTAGATTCGGCCTTCACTCATCATCTTGGATACATCATTCAGTGTTCAGTCAGCACATATTTATTAAACCCCTCTATAGGCCCAGTACTATGATGCTGGGAATGTAAACATGTAAAGAATACAAGCTAGTGAGGGAGGAAGACATATGAATACATGATCCCAACAGAATTAGCACTGATCTGAGAGCAGAGGCAAACTACCTGGAAATATCAGGCTAGTCTTCCTGTGGGCCTCATTTCAGCTAATTCTTGAAGGGGAAATGTTCTAGAAAGAGGGAACAGCAAGTGAAAAAATGTTGAGAGGAAGCATTTAGGGTGCTCAGTGACATGACTGGACATTAAGAGGTGGGCGTGTGTGTATGTGTGTGTTTGAGTGTGAGCATGTCTGCATGCATGTGTGTCTATGCATGCATGTAGGTTTATCTATGTGTTGGGACATGAGCCAGCACAAGCAGATGGGCTGTCCTGTGAGGAGCCCTGATGCCATGTTGAAGCATTTATACTTGAGTTGTCCACTTACCCACATCCACAGAGGAGGTACACTGTTGGGGTAAGTATCTGCTGTTTATGAAATCTGCCTTTACAAGATCACAGTGTAAATCTGTCTCATATCATAAGAAAATGGAAATGTGAGACTTGTCAGTGGTCTTTTCTCTTAAAAGTGTGATCAACATTTGTGTGATCAACATAAAAACACTCCTGGCCCCCTTAAGCACAAAGGTTGCAGGCCTATTTGGTTTGCTTGCCGGTAGCAGAACACTCACAGGTGGAACAATTCAAGTTTCCAAACTTACAAGTCCTCAGAAGGCATGAAAAAGGAAATACAATTAGCATGTATTCAACATACTAAGTCCTTGGTGGACTTCAGGCAGGCAATAAAAAGGGAATCAACAGTCTGCCGTGAACCTTGAAGCCTTGTGAGTTATCCTGAAGAAAAATCTCACACTTTGCAGTAGCAGCTGTGACTCCCAACCAAGCTGATAGTATGTGTGAGACTTGGAGCAGCTTACATTTACACAAAGGGGACTTCCCGAATTACACAGAAAAATCTATGAAGCACTGTGGCATTAATGTACAGACTAGTTTATGCTCCCCCTGTGAACAAGATACGACATTCCTAACCATCCAGGCTTGAGGATTTACATACCAACCTTGAGGACTCCAAATTTATGTCTCTAGACCTGACTGCTTCCCTGAATTCCAGATCTATACATCTGGCTGCCTGCCCCCACCACCATCCAGAATTTTAACGAGCACCATTTTCTTGCCTGTCAAACTTAATACATTCAAATCCAAACTCCTGATTTTTCCCTCTGAGCCTGCACCTCAGAACCCTGAAATTTGACTTTTATATAAATTTTATGTGTCACAAATATATTTCTTTTGATTTTTTTCAACCATCTAAAAATGTAAAAACAATTCTTAGTTCATAAGTTGTACAAAAAAGGTAATGGGCTGAATTTGGTCCATGATGTAGTTTGCTGACTCCTAATGTTAAGCCGGAAGTTAATGATTTTTTTATAGCGCTATTGAAATGTTTCATATTATTTCTAATGTGAATAAATTTCATATTATATGGGCTTCCCAGGTAGTGTTAGTCATAAAGAATCTGCCTGCCAATGCAGGAGATGTAATGTGAATAAATTTCATATTATATATATAAATGAAAAAATTTACTCACCTAAATTATACAATTCAGTAATTTTTAGCATATTCACAGAATTTGCAGCCATCACCACAATCTATTTTAACATCATAAAAAGAAACCCTATGCTCATTTAAGAGTCCGTTGCCCATTTTTGCTCACTGTATCCTTCTCACCCTGTACCTTGGCCTTAGGCAACCACTGATCTACTTTCTGTTCCTGTAACTTTGCCTATTCTGTACGTTTCATATAAATGGAGTCATACAATATATGGTCTTTTGCGTCTGATTCTTTCACTTTGCACAACATTTCAAAGTTCATTTTCATTGTTACATGTATCAGTACTTCATTCCTTTTATTGACAAATAACATTTCATTGTATAAATATACTATTTTGTTTGTTCATTAGCTGATGAACATACAGGTTGTTTTCACTTTTTGGCTTTTATGAATAATTCTGCTAATGAACATTAGTCTACAAGTGTCTGTGTGGACATCCTGTAGGTTTTAATTTATTTGGGGTATATGCTGGGTCATATGGTAACACCATGTTTAACTTTTTGAGGAACTGCCAGACTGCTTGCCAAAGAGGTTGTACAAATTTACATTCCTATCAGCAGTGTATGAGGGTTCTAATTTCACCCTATCTTTGCCAACACCTGTTACTGTCTTTTTGATGAGAGGCATCCTAGTGGGTATGAAGTAGTAACTTAATGGTGGTTTTGATTTGCATTTCCTTGATGGCTAGTGATATTGAGCACCTTTTCATGTGCTTATTGCCCATTTGTATATCTTGTTTGGAGAAATGTCTATTCAAATACTTTTAAAATTTATTTATTTTGGTTGCACCAGATCTTTGTAGCTGAGTGCAGACTTTCTTTAGTTGTAGTGAGCGGGGGCTACTCTTCATTGCAGTGTGCGGGCTTCTCGTTGTGGTGGTTATGCTTGTTGGCAAAGTATAGGCTCTAGGCACTCAGGCTTCAGTAGTTGCAACACATGGGCTCATTAGTTGCCGTTCATAGGCTCTAGAGCTCGGGCTTAGTAGTTGTGGCAGATGGGCCCACTTGCTCCATGGCATGTGGGATCATCCTGGACCAGGGATCAAATTCGTGTCCCCTGCATTGGAGGGTGGACTCTCAACTCTCCAGTGGACTTTCACTGGACCAGCAGGGAAATCCCCTTTGCTCATTTTAAATTTGATTGTCGTTTTGTTGTTTAGTTGTAAGAGTTCTTTATGTATTTTGATTACATGTCCCTTATCAGATTAGTGATTTGCAAATATTTCGTTCCCTTCTGTGTGTTGTCTTTTCACTTTCTCGATGGTGTCCTTTGAAGCATAAAATTTTAGAATTTCGATGAAATTGAAAATTCATCTAATTCTTTTGTTGCTCATGTTTCTGACATTGTACCTGACAACCATTGTAACTTAAGGTATAATGATCTTTTAAAATTTTAAATTTGATAATTTTATTTCTTTCTTTAAACATTTCCAAAAGCTACCTATAACATTTAGAATAGATCCTGTATAGTCACCTATACAACTCTGCAAGATCTGATCTGTAACATCCTCTGACCTCATCTACTTTTGACATCTCTCTACTCCCCACCACCACACTGTGTGGCATGTGGGATCTTTGTTCCCTGACAAGGGGTTGAATCTTTGTCCCCTGCAATGGAAGTGTGGAGTCTTAACCACTGGACCACCAGGGAAGTCCTGGCATCTCCCTGCTTCTGGCTGCACCTGACAATGGCTGCTGAGTCTGCCTCTTCCAAGGCATTCTAACCTCAGGGCATTTGTGTTTGTTGTTCTTATGCCTCAAAGCTTTTTCCTAGACATCTCCATATCTTATCCCTTTTTCATTCAGTCTTCTGCTCAAATATTGCCTTCAATAAATCCAACCCTGACCATTCTTTCTAAAGGAGTAGCTGACCTCAGTAACTTGCTACACTTATGACATACTACACAACTGTATATTAAAAAACAGATTAGATATAAATGCTTTATTCTTTCAACATATTCCAGTACTATAAGGGTGGTGCCTGATAGAATAAATAAAAGTTAGACATGAAAAAAAGAAAATCAGAGACTTCCCTGGTGGTCCAGGGGTTAAGACTCTGCCCTTTCAATACAGGGAGCGTAGGTTCAATCCCTGGTTGGGGAACTAAGATCCCACATGCCATGCAATGTGGCCAAGAAATAAACAACAAACAAGTGAACCTAAAAAATTTTCTTAAAGAGAAAATCATATAAACACATTCTTAAACCCCAAGAAGTTCTAGAATACAGAAATGTCCTCCTCTTTCACTATTACACAGGAAACACTGCTCTATTCTTCATAGCACACATCTCTATCTGACCTTATATGACTATATAGTTCATTCTGTGTCTCCAGTACTTGGCCTGTGATTGGTGCTCAATACATGTTAATGTTACACTTAGAATCAAGACAATAATAGGTACTGAGTGTGCCCTTTGAAGGCCAAAGCTATAGGCCGGAAGGAGGTAGGATGGGCAGGTAGATGGCAAGGAGGAATGGGAGAGATAAATGGTAGGGATGTGAGGGAATGAGGAAGGGTAGAGAGTAGAGTAGGACTGTGAGCTCAACCATCTGTCCTCCAGATGCTTCCCATCTCATTCTACTAGTTGGTTCCTGTATGGTTTTCCAACAAAACTTACTATATTATAGATAATCTTGAGTAGGATATGCCACGTGTTAAGAGCATGGGAACTTTAGTTAGTGGGAGGCAAAGTCCCGTTTTTATTGTTAGGGGCTAAATCTGAAGGACTCTACAATGAGCAAGCAGCACTAACAGGTTAGAACAATTGAGAATAGTGTTGTCCAATATGTGACTATTGAGTACTTGAAATGTGATAGCCTGAATCTGAGATGTGCTGTAAGTGTAAAACACACATCAGATTTTGAAGACTTGGTACATGAAAAGAATGTAAAATATATTAATTTTAAAATACTGATTACATGGACTTCCCTGGTGGTCCAGTGACTAAAGAATCTGCCTGCCAGTGCAGGGGATACAGGTTTGACCTCTGGTCTGGGATGATTCCACATGAGCAGGGTAACTAAGCCCATGCCCCACAGCTACTGAAGCCTGAGTGTCCTACAGCCTGTGCTCTATAGAGCCCATGCTCCACAACAAGAGAAGGCACCACAACGAGAAGAGAAATGCAACCAGAGAAAGCCCGTGTGCAGCAATGAAGACACAGAACAGCCAAAAATAAATGAATTAAAAATAAATACTTTATAAAAAAGAAAATATCGATTACATATTGAAATTACAACATTAAATATACTGGGTTAAATAAAATATACTGTTAATTGCACTTGCTTTTTTTTTTAATGTGGCTACTAGAAAAATTAAGTTATACATATGGCTCACAAATGTAGTTAACATTATATTTTTATTGGATCATCTTATGTGTTCCTTAAAACCCATAGGAATAATGTCTGGTACCTAGAAAGTTTTCAGTAAATACTGGCTAAATGCATAGAAGCCAGCTGCCTGAGAAGGGTCTTTAGACTAAGAATTGGCAAACTCCGTTTTCTCCAAGCAAACTGTTTGTACATTTAGGCAAGAACCTGAGTATGTGGACAGGGCTTAACAGTGAGGAAAGTGATGGAAATGTGTGAGGCTATTGATTTGCTTGAGATTGCTGTGTTTTTCTCCAGCTGGATTTACACTCTGCTTCAGTGAATAAATACCACTTAAGCTGGGTTGGCCTAAATGTTTATTTCTTTGAGAGCAACATTTCTGAAACATAAGCACTTGTTTTATGGTCTGTTTTGGGAGGCAGATCCATATGATTCTTCAAATACTGCTACTGCTCACACAACTTGCAACTTTGGAATTGGACCAATTCATTGGCTGCTGAGTTGTTACCACCCATTTAGAAATTGCTTACCAAATATATTTTGTCTCAATTTGGGAAATAAGGACATCAAAGGAATTAAAGGGCTTGATAAATTGTGTAATAGCCTTGTGCTCTTTAAAATAGTTCTTCAAAAAGTTGCATAGATCTCTTTGATTTTCTGCAATGAACAACTGACTCCCTCCTTTCCCCCATTACATGGTGCTTGGGAATTCCCTGACAGTTCAGTATAAGGACCCTGCATTTCCACTGCTAAGGGCCTGGGTTTGATCCTGGTTGCGGAAGTCATATGGTGGAGCAAAAAAAAAGTCAGCAGCTATCTTGACATTCCAGGTCCTTTAAGTGAATATGAAGCAATTGTAAGCAATTCTAGTGTTCAGTTCCTGGGATAGTTGAAAAAATTTTTATTTCAGGTGTGTAACTTAAAAAAAATAAAAAGAATATACAACAATTTGCACTGATGAGTATATGGGTTTTGATTTCCAAATATATAATACCTTTTAAACATTAAATACTGATTTAGTAAACAGTGTCCATAAAAAACATGCATTGTGAGATGTTCTCGATCCTGTATGACCCAGATATGCAGGGACTACATCAGTTCTCCTCTTTGAGGTGTTGGGGAGGCATGGTTGGTAGCACACTGAGCTGCACTGTGGCTTGTTGAGTCAGTGCTTCTGAAGACAGAGTAAACAACACCTTGTCCAGACAGTGGGATTAATATGGAGCAACACCAATGGTCTTTCCCAGTTATAATATTTAGCTCTTCCAGGTTAAAAAAGTCATTGTTCAAAAACAAAAAATAAACTACTTAAGATAAACCATAGAAATGATTTCTGTAGTTGGAAGAAAAATTAGGAAAGAAGGTAATGTTCTCTGATGATACTATGATGGTTTCAAAGTAAAGGTATTTAAAGCTCTTACACCAAGAATAGTCTTGGAAAACAGAGAAATGAAGACAAAGGAAAGATTCTGCAGTTTGCAGGACTTTTTTGCTTTGCTGTAAGTGAACACTATGTACCTAACAGGCACAATGAGAAGTAATGTTATCTGACACATCTTTCAGATTTTAAATCTCAGACACAGTGCATGTAGTAAATCCTATAATTTCTAGCGTACTCACCTTTAAAAATTCAACAACAAAAAGAAGCTTAAATTAGGATTTCCAAGAGTTAAGATCACCCTCTCAGGGGATGGAAAGGTCTATCCGGGGGTCTGTGGTGACTGCTGGTATAGACAAGGCCGAGTTAGGATGAAATCCTTTATTCAGAACATGCATTTACAGTGTACTGTTTATTACTTTAACTCTCTCATCACACCTTCTCATTAGAGGATCTTCTCAGCAACCAATATATAAAAGGACACAAGTTTTTAGCGATGTAAAGCCTATATTATTGAGCATCACTTCTGGAAGTTAAGCATATCTTACCTGCAGCAAAGGCATCAGCTGCAAACCCAGTGCTTGCTCATAGAGCAAGTTCAGCTCTGCACAACTGGAGAAGGAGAGTTTGGAGGTGTAGAGGTAATAGTGCACATGTCTGAATGTGGAACCATCTCTGTCGATGAACAACCTCTGGTTTTCTGAAGAGGTCAGTGCTGAAGCCTCTTTCCATAGCAGGGAGTCTGGGAACTGAGCGAGTTTGCTTCTGGGAACTGAGAAATGCCAGCCCCCAACATTGAAATGAAACAAATCCTCTGCTGACTCATGAGGCATACCAGGCTCCTCCTAAAGAGAAAATGAAAAGAGATCTATGCAATAAAAGGAAATAAAAAGCACCCATATTGGAAAGGAAGAAGTAAAGTTATCTCTATTTGTAGATGATGTGATCTTGCAATAGAAAATCCTGAGGAATTCACTAGGAAATTACTAGAAATAAGTTCAAGAAGGTTGAAGGGTAGAGATCAATATAAAAAATCAACTGTATTTTTATATGCTAGCAATGAACAATACAAAATTGAAATTAAGAAAACAATTCCATTCACAATAGTGTCAAAATGAACAAAGTATTTGGGAATAAATTTAACAAAAGAAGTATAATACTTGTACTCTGAAAACCCCAAAACATTGTTGAAAGATAATTTAAAATACCTAAATAAATGGAAAATCTTTCCATGTTCATGGATCAGAAGACAATCTTGTTATGGTAGCAATACTCTTCAAATTGATCCCTATGAAACACAATCCCTATGAAAATTCCAACTGATTTTTTTTCTTTTGCAAAAATTCACAAGCTGATGTTAAAATTCATACCCTATTATTGGCCAACAGAGGAAGAATGATTTTCTCCTTGCCTAGGACAGCTCAACCAATGAGACACTGCCACAACTCAGCCAATGAAAAGTCACTAAACTTCAAACTCCCAGTTTCCTCCAGTGTATTTTTTTTTTTTTTTAAATAACAGCCCTTCCCAACTTTCCCTTCTCCTCTACAAAAGTTTCCTCTCTTCCACTTTACCAGTCTTGCATGTGGTTCACCATAATTGCATGTCCTGAGTTGCAGTTCTTTACTGTTCCCAAATAAACCTGTTTTATTGGTCAAAAACAAAACCTAATTGTTTCAGGTTAACAAATTCTAGGTAAAAATTAGGCACGTTGAAGTGATTGGGGTGCAATGTACCGGTATTTCTAATTTATTTTTAAATTTATCAAAAGATAAGATGAATCAATGGAGAAATGGATAGAGGATATGTGATTAAACAACTACAGCGAAATGTTCATCATAGAATCTAGGTGGTGGCTATATAGTTTCACTGTAAAATTCTTTCAAACTTTCTAAATGTTTCAAAATCTGCATTAGAATGCTGGGAGGTAGGGGAGATTGTTGCTCAAGGGAGGAAAAGTCCATTTCTCCAACAAAAACCTGCCATCTCCAATTTTGACATCTGGGTAAAGAAAAAAATGCATGCCATGAAGAAGGGAGTGAGGTTCTTTTCTCTCATAAGAAGCCTGATTTAAATATTCAGATATAAAGAAAAACAATTATACATGTCATGTTTGAGGCTAGATTAAAGGGGACATGAAGAGAAGGATTATAAATTCTAAAATGGTGACAAGACTCTCAGAAGCAGAGGTGGAAAAACCAATCTAATAAGCTAATCTAAGCTTTTAAACGGAGAAGGCAATGGCACCCCGCTCCAGTACTCTTGCCTGGAAAATCCCATGGACGGAGGAGCCTGTTAGGCTGCAATCCATCCGGTCGGTAAGAGTCGGACACGACTGAGCGACTTCACTTTCACTTTTCACTTTCATGCATTGGAGAAGGAAATGGCAACCCACTCCAGTGTTCTTGCCTGAAGAATCCCAGGGACGGGGGAGCCTGGTGGGCTGCCGTCTATGGGGTCGCACAGAGTCGGACACAACTGAAGTGACTTAGCATAGCATAAGCTTTTAAAACTTCCCTGGTGGCTCAGAGGGTAAAGCGTCTGTCTACAATGCGGGAGACCCGGGTTTGAGCCCTGGGTTGGGAAGATCTCTGGAGAAGGAAATGGCAATCCACTCCAGTACTATTGCCTAGAAACTCCCATGGATAGAGGAGCCTGGTAGGCTACAGCCTATGGGGTCGCAAAGAGTCGGACAGCTTTTAAAGAGTCGCAAAGCTTTTAAATCCTGGCCTTTCTAAACATGGCTAAGGCTGAACACAACAAGCTGAGAGTAAGGACCTCACCTAGACCAGAAAGCATGAATAGGCACGCAAACACGATTTTGCTTTCTATTCTCCTTAAAGGTGATTAGCTGGCCCTACAAGGGCCTGTAGTTCTTGAAAGACAAAAGGCTTCTTGTCAGATTGACTTCAGGAAACAGGGTAGCCTGTAGTCATGACTGCTGCTGCTGCTGCTAAGTCGCTTCAGTCGTGTCCGACTCTGTGCGACCCCATAGACGGCTCTGTCCCAAAGAGTGCATCTCTCTTCCCCACACTGATTCCTCAACCCTAAAGATCAATCAGTTGATCCTGCTTCCAAATCAATTTCTAGAACTAGAACTACCTCATGGTCTACATACAGGACCTCAACTCCTCAGAGCCAGGGTTTCGTATCTGGAGCTTTCCATCATGCTTCAGAGAGCTGCCCTCCAACCCAATCCTTCCGATCCTCCACCCGCCATTACGTTCACCCATCAGGGCACCGCTTTGCCTCAAAGTCAACATTCCCCAAGCACTGAGATTGAAGAACTTTACCCCGTCCGAGGCACAGCCTCACCTTTCAGACCTGGAGTCCCACCCCCCATCCCCAGAGTTCCTTCAACTGACAAAGCAGGCACATTCTTCTGACTCCTCAAAACTAGCCCCCAAACTCTTCAAAGCTGAGGCTATATCCACCCTGTGTCCCAGAGTCAGGTCCCTAACCCCACAGCCCCAGTCCTCGACCACATCGCACCCATTCCCTGTTTTAGTGTTTTTGGCGCCCCCGCCAGGGTGGGCTCCATACCATGGTCCAGGCTCCAGAAGCGGGTGGACAGGCACGTGACGAGAACTATAACGGACCTCGGGAGCGCGGCGGCGCGCGGGGCGGGGCGGGGCGCGGGGCGGGGCGGGGCGGGGCCTGGCGGGGCCTAGCGGCGCTGGGCGGGGCTTGGGGCGCGACAGGAGGTCTCGCGGGCCGCGACAGGTGAGCGACGCCGCGGGGCATGCGGGCAGGGATGGCGGAGCAGTGGGAGCTGGACGAGGAGGGCATCCGCCGCCTGGGGGCGCTGACCCTGGAGCAGCCCGGTAGGGCCCGGCTGGGAGGGTCTGGGCCGGGAGCCCGGGATTCGAAGCTGAGGGGAGCAAACTGAGGGCGAGGCAGAGGAACCTGAGGTAGTCACGGGGGAACGGCGGCGGCGGAGCGGTCTCTGAGGTAGAGGAGCGCTCCCTGAGGTAGAGGGCCCCCCCCCCCCTAAGTTAGAGGAGCGGCCCCTGAAGCGGAGGAGGGGTTACGCGGAGGTAGCGGTGAAGGAACTGCAGTTACCGGGGAGTCTGGGGCAGAGGGCGAGAAATTGAGGCAGGGGAGCAGAGTCTAAAAGGGAGAAGGAGAAACGGGGTTAAGCGGACCCTGAGGCCAGGAACAGAGAACTGGACTAAGTGGAAGGAAACTGAGCCCCAAGAGGGGCTACTAGTGGGAGAAGGGAAGCGCTGTGAGAAAGGCCGTTCGAAGTTGGGGTGCTATTGGAGGAGACACGAAAGGTTGATTTTGGCAGTTCCGGAACCTTCCACCCCAATTTGCTTGATCAGGGTGAAATAGAAAAGGATGTTTCTTGATGAGCCAGCCCTCTCTTCGTCCAGTCTTCTCCTCTAGAACTTGGCCATTTCCTTGATCCATCTGTATGTGTCGCCTCATGAGACTCGAAAGGGGCCTGAGGTAAAAGGAATAGTAGCTGATAGATCGAAGCGTTTAGATCGCTTCGTCCTGAGGTGAACCTGGCGTAGTGACCAATGACCCCACCTTTGACCTGGGGTCTGAGTCACTCAGCTTGCTTTTCTAAGTTTTTATGGAGTAGAAATGTTGGAAAAGTTATCAGCGTTCCTGATTCAATTTTGAACCCTCCCCCCTTTTTTTAACAGTTGAGGAAAATTAGGTTTAGACTCATGCCCCAAGTCGCACAGCCCTAAGTAATCCAGTGATGGTTTATTAATCCAGACTCTGATTCCAGAGCCTGTCCTCTAACCACAACAAAAAGTTGCCTTTCTTGCTTTCTCTAGTACTTTTTATTGGGGGAATATGCAATAATTTGGTTTTATTTTATTTAAATTTATTTAAAATTTATCGAAATTAGTACATGCTGGTAACAAACACTACATGATGGTTTGGTGTGCATATCAATAGATTGATGTAGGTATTTCAGGTTTTTCTTTTCCAAACCACTTTGTGCTCCCCTAATTTGAAAAGCTTCATTGGCTTGACATACTGGTGTACCTTTCTTTCTTTCTTTCTTCCTCTCCTTTGTTTTAAACAATTTATTCAATTTGATTGGGGGGGGCACATATGCCTTCCATTATCCAGCTAGAATAATATGTGGCAGGATTTTTTTGGGGGGGGGGGCTTCTTTGCTTGTTTTTATTATATGTGAATAACAAAATTAATTTTGCTCATTCTGACAATTCAAACAATACAAAAGTCTCTAAAGTAAAAAAAAATTCTTCCCTCTCCCTCCTTCTATACTTTTCCACTGCTTTTACAAACATATTCCTTTTTTTTTTTTTAAGGAATAGAGCATATATATCAATATGATTTGGCAATTTGCTTTTTTACTACCAATAAAACATAGATACCTTTTTTCTTTCTTTCTTTTGGCTGCCACTTGGCTTGTGCAATATTAGTTCTCCAATCAGGGAATGAATCCAGGCCTGGGGCTGTGAGAACATGGAGTCCTAACCAGTGGACCACTAGGGAAGTCCCATAAATGGTGTTTAAAGCCATGGGGCTGGATAATGTAGATAGACAATAGAAGGCTTAAGACTCAGCCCTAGGGCATTTCAATGTTTAAAGCTTAAATAGGGGAGAAAGAAAGTGATGTTTTGGAATTTAATAAAGGGTAAACGGCAACCCATTCCAGTACTCTTGCCTGGAGAATCCCATGGTCGGAGGAACCTGGTAGGCTACAGTCCATAGGGTCACAAAGAGTCGGACACAACTGAACAACTTCACTTTCACTTGCACTGTATCAAGTAATTCCCTGGTGGCTCAGTCAGCAAAGGATCCACCTGCAATGCAGGAGACTGCCTGCAGCACAGGAGACCCGGGTTCGATCCCTGGGTCTGGAAGGTCCCCTGGAGAAGAAAATGGCAACCCACTCCAGTATTCTTGCCTGGAAAATCCCATGGACAGAGGAGCCTAGCGGGCTACAGTCCATGGTGTTTCAAGACTTAGCAACTAAACCACCAGAGGAGTCTGTGGGCTGCAGTCTATGGGATCACAACAGTTGGACAGGAGTTAGCGACTAAACCACAACCACTGTTTCAAGGAGGAAGTGGTCAGAAGTGTCAAATGCTATTGACAGGCTGAGCAACCTAATGCAGAGAAGTGTCTGTTAGATTTGGCAACATGGAACTCAATGGTAACTAACTAGAGAAGAGTAGGGAGGAAGCAAGCCAGGCCGGGTTGGGATGAAAAGGGAATAATATGTGAGGGAAAAGAAATAGAGAAGATAAAAACTTTTGCTGAGAAATTTGGCTATAAAGGATAATGCATAAGTGGAATATTAGCTAGAGGATATGAAATGGAATTAAGAACAAGTTTTTAAAGACATGATACCCTAGAGCATATTTGCAGGCTAATGATAATTACTAGGAAGGAAGATAAAATATGCAATTATATACTTTTTGGTTCCTAAAAATAATTCCATTAATTAACTTATTATATGCATACTATAATAACTGTACTATGAAAAGTAAGTCTTGAGCCTCTCCCCCCCTCCTTGGCCCTGCCCCAGTTTTCCTTCCTAACAGTGATCACTGTTTCTAATATTTTGGATAGCTCTCTCTACATATTCTCTACATATATGAGCATTTGTACTTACTTTACAATTTTTTATTATGGCAATTCACAAATATATCCAAGAGTAGAGATGACAGAATAGTGAATTGCAATCAACCTAATATCAATAGTTATCATCAGTTCATGGCCAATCTTCTTTCATCTATACCCTGCCTATCATCTATCTACCCTCAGACCCCTGAACTATTTTTTTTTAAGATTTATTTATTTATTTTTGACTGTGTTGAGTCTTTGATGCTGCTCGTGGGCTTTCTGTAGTTGCAGAAAGTGTAGGTTGCTCTTTAGTTGTGATGCAAGGGCTCCTGATTGTGATGGCTTCTCTTGTTGCAGAGCACAGGCTCTAGGAGCACAGGCTTCAGTAGTTGTGGCACATGGGTTTAGTTGCCATGAGGCATGTGGGCTCTTCCAGGAGCAGGGATGGAATCTGTGTCCCCTGCATTGGCAGGTGGATTCTCAACCACTAGACCACCAGGAAAGCTCTGTGCACTGTTTAGTTTGAAACAAGTCCTAGTCATATGACTTAACCCATGAATATTTTAGTATTTATCTTCAAGAGATTAGAACTATTTTAAAAATCACACATAAAACCTAAAAATATTTAACAGTAATATCTTTCTTTTATTTTTGACTCTGCTGGATCTTCGTTGCTGTGTGCTGGGTTTTTCTAGTTGCAGCGAGCAGGGGCTATTCTCTAGTTGCAGTGCATGGGCTTCTCATTATGGTGGCTTCTTTTGTTGTGGAGCTTGGGCTCTAGGTGTGTGGGCTTCACTAGTTGTAGCATTGTTTTCTTAATATAATTATAAACTTATGGATTTAAATATTTTGGTGTATTCCAGTCCCTTGCAGTTATTATAATTGATGCTGAATTTGTCCTGAATTTAGTAGTGGGAGATCTTTCATGTAGATTCCCGAGGCCTTTTTTATTTGTTTTATTTACTTGAAACTGTTTCATCATTATTATAAATAAGCTTTATTATTAATTCAGTTTGTAAGTGAACTATATAAATGGTTTTCTATAAAGGGATTACTTGTTGTTGTCATCAATAAAACATGTTTTTGCCCAGTGGAGTTATTATAGCTCATGGAGTAAAATTGGAAGATCGTTCTGTTGTTCTTGAGATCTATAATGTGTAATGTTTGATTTGTTCTACAGTCTATTTGTCTTCACTCTATAACTGTTGAAACTGAGTGCATAATCTCTTAACTGTGTGTGTTAGTCGGTAAGTCGTGTTTGACTCTTTGTGAACATAGCCCACCAGGCTCCTCTGTCCTTGGAATTCTCCAGGCAAGAATACTGGAGTGGGTAGCCATTCCCTTCTCCAGGGAATCTTCCTGACCCAGAGATAGAACCCAGGTCTCCCAAATTACAGGTGGATTCTTTACTATCTGAGCCACCAGGAAAGCCCAAGACCTGTACTTCATATGAATCATCAAAGAACATCTGTCCCAGTGGCAGTTTATCATTTGATTGATAATTCTAGTTCCCTTTAAAAATGTTAAAACGTCTGCTTTTTGAAATAGAATACAGTGAAAGGCATGTGAAATGCAGCCAGGGCAGTGAATGAAATCATAACTGACCTTAGCTTTTGGCCCATGGTAACAAGACGCTTACTCCTTGGAAGAAAAGTTATGACCAACCTAGATAGCCTATTGAAAAGCAGAGACATTACTTTGCCAACAAAGGTTCGTCTAGTCGAGGCTATGGTTTTTCCAGTGGTCATGTATTGATGTGAGAGTTGGACTGTGAAGAAGGCTGAGCACCGAAGAATTGATGCTTTTGAACTGTGATTTTGGAGAAGACTCCTTAGAGTCCCTTGGACTGCAAGGAGATCCAACCAGTCCATCCTAAAGGAGATCATCCCTGGGTGTTCTTTGGAAGGAGTGATGCTGAAGCTGAAACTCCAGTACTTTGGCCACTTCATGCGAAGAGCTGACTCATTGGAAAAGACTCTGATGCTGGGTGGGATTGGGGGCAGGAGGAGAAGGGGATGACAGAGGATGAGATGGCTGGATGGTATCACTGACTCAATGGACATGAGTCTGAGTGAACTCCGGGAGTTGGTGATGGACAGGGAGGCCTGGTGTGCTGCGATTCATGGGGTCGCAAAGAGTCCAACACGACTGAGTGACTGAACTGAACTGAACTGAACAAGATTCTCAGTGTATTAGGTCATTGCATACTACAGAGCTACCAATATGGTGCCCTCAAGGGATTTTTTTCACTTTTTTTTGAGATGTAATTCACATCCTGTAAAATTTAAAGTATGCATTTCAGTATCACTTAGTGCATTGTATAACCATCACCACTGTATAGTTCCAGAGCATAAAAGGAGACCTCGTATTCTTTAGGCAGTCAGTCCTTATTTCCAGCTCCTCACAATAAGTGGTCCCAGGCAACCACAAATCTGCTTTCTGTCTCCATGGATTTGTTTGTTCTAGATATTTCATATAAATGGAATCATACAATATGTGGTCTTTTGTGTCTGGCTTCTTTCACTGAGCATGTTGTTATTAAGGTTCATCCATATTTTAGCACAAAGTGTACTTGATTTCTTTTAAAAATTATTATTAATAGACTTTAATTTTTAAAGCAGTTTTAGGTTTACAGAAAAATTGAGCAGAAAGTACAGAGTTTCCATATACTCTTCCTTCATCACACCTTCCTTATATCCCCTTCCAGTTTTCCTATTAATAATATCTTGCATTCACGCAGTACATTTGTTATGGTTGTTGAACCAATAATTATACATTATTATTAACTAAGATCTATAGTTTACATTAGGATTCACTCTTTGTGTTGTACAGTTCCATGTGCTTTGACAAATATATAGTCATGTGTGCACCATTAAAGTATCAAAAGAACAGTTTCACTGTCCTAAGAATCCTCACTGTTATACCTGTTCATCCCTCCCCCACCGGTGAACCTCTGGAAACCACTGACCTTTATCCTGTTGCCTTTTTCAGAATGTCATGTAGTTGTAATCATACAGTATATATTCCCTGGGAACCACTGATTCTTTAAAAATTAAAAAAAAAATCTTTTCACTGATGTATAATTGACATATAATATTAACTTAGTTTCAGGTGTACAACATAATGCATGATGTTTGTATACATTGCAAAATGATCGTACCAATATGTCTATGTAACATTTATCATTTTACATAGTAACAAAATTTTCTTTTCTTAGAATGACAACTTTTTAAGATCTACTCTTAGCAACTTTCAAATATGCAATGCAGTATTAGTAACTAGTCATCATACTGTATATCATTGATATTTTTGGTGTTACCTTTTTCAGAATATTATGCAGAATGTTTTCAACCTGACTTCTTTCATTTAGTTATGTGTATTTAAGGGTGCTCCATGTCTTTCCATGGCTTGGTCCATAGGTGATTTTATTGCTGGGTAATATTCCACTATATGAATGTTCCATAGTTTTGTTTATTCATTTACTTATTGAAGGATATCTTGGTTGCTTCTGAGTTGTGGCAGTTATGAATAAAGCTGCCATAAACATTTACATTCAGGTTTCTGTGGGGACATAAACTTTCAACTTACTTGAGTAAATACCAAGGAGCTATAATTGCTAGATCTTACAGTAAAAGCCGTGTTTCAGTTCAGTTGTCGCTCAGTCGTGTCTGACTCTGTGACACCATGGACTGCAGCACTGCAGCATGCCATCTTTAGCTTTGTAAAAAACTGCCAAACTATCTTTTAAAGTGGCTATTCCTTTGCATTTCACTAGCAGTGAATGAGAGTTCCTATTGCCCGCATGCTCTAGTCTGAATACTTGTGTCTCCCCCCAAACTATTCATATGTTGAAATTCTAATGCCTAATATGATGGTAGTAAGAGGTATGGCCTCTGGGAGGTGATCAGGTCTTGAAAGTGAAGGAGAGTGTTAGTCGCTCGGTTGTGTCCAACTCTTTGCAACTCCATGGACTGTAACCCACCAGGCTCCTCTGTCCATGGAATTTTCCAGGCAAGAATAATGGAGTGGGTTGCCATTCCCGTCTCCAAGGGATCGTCCTGACACAGGAATTGAACCCAGGTCTCCCGCATTGTGGGCCAATTCTTTACTGTCTGAGCCACCAGGGAAGCCCTCATAAAAGAGATTAATGATTTTATAATGGAGATCAAAGAGAATGTTCCCTTGCCCTCTTCCACTTTGTGAGGACACTGGAGAAGTAGGCAGTCTGGAACCTGGAAGAAGGCTTTCACCAGAACCTGGTCATGCCAACACCCTGAACTTGGACTTCCAGTCGCCAGACTGTGAGAAATAATTGTTGTTTATAAGCCACTCAGTCTAATTTATATTTTTTAACAATTCTCAAAATTTTTGGTATCAGGATTCCATTATACTCTTACTTAAATATTATGCAAAGAGCTTTGGTTAATGTGGATTATTATATCTATTTATATTTACCATATTTGATGTTGAAACAGAAAATTTTAAAATATTTATTTGTAATTCATTAAAAGATAACCGTAACATAACCATTACATGTTAACATATATAATGTCTTTTTAATGTCTTAATTGAAGACATCCATATTCTCATATCTTCTTCTGTGTTAAATATGTTGTTTGAAATATATATATATATGAAGTCATGCCTTATATAGATATATAGTTGGAAAAGGGGAATATTTATTTAGGGTATGTCAGCTCTTCACTGCTGCACACGGGCTTTCTCTGCTTGCAGAGAATGGAGGCTACTCTTCAGTTGCAGTTTGCGGGCTTCTCATTGCAGTGGCTTCTCTTGTGGAGCACAAGCTGTAGAGTGCACAGGCTTCAGTAGTTGCTGCACAGACTCAGTAGTCATAATTGGTGGGCTCCAAAGCACAGGCTCAGTTGTTGTGGTGCAAAGCTGTAGTTGCCCTGTGCCATGTGGTATCTTTCAGACTAGGGATCCAATTGGTGTCTCCTGCATTGCAAGATGGATTCTTAACCACTGGACCACCAGGGAAGCCCTCCTAGAAGGAAGAAGTATTTAAATAGCATTTTCAGTGAATTTCCTTCTTTGCATATTTCCTTCAGTGCATATTTCCTTCTTTGCTATGACATGAAAACTGAGCAAGTGGTAGTTTCTTAAAGGTTAGTTGTATCTGAAATCTAAAACCATATTGTTGAACTTTTTGTACTCTGTTATATTAAAATCCATTGGTACATCAACATCATGCATCCATCATTTAAAAGATATTAACTCACTGACTTATGTAGATCTTCCAAATATTGACAAATTTCATTATATAACATTAAAAAATCATATTTGTTAATATCATCACAAATTTCACTAGAGAGAGCTTTAGGTTTTGGAATCTGTCAAGTTTATGGTGGCAAATACAAGTTTATCAAAATTCTAATTTCGGCTTGAAAGCTTATATGTTAATAATTGACAACAGTTATTACTTGTTTTGACTGAAGTGATGGTCTCACTTTATTTTTAAGAAAATGTCTCACAGCCATTCAAGTATGTCAGAATTTTATAGTAACAATAGTTACCTCCCCCCAAAAAAATGGCTAGTTAAGCTGGCATCTCGAAACCCACACAAGTGTTTTCTTGCTAGGCATCCACCATACTTCAGTATGCAGCAGAAATACTTCATGAATACCTACCATTTAGGAACACTATATAAAAAAGACATACTCAAGGGTCAAGATTTACTAAAATTAACCATTTTTACTGCTTTTTCAAGGACATTCTTAAGAAAAAGTGGCTCTTTTTTTAACTGCATGCGTATAATGGTGAAGAATACAATATTATGACTAAGAGTAAAGTTTGATGCCACTGCCTCAAGTCATTCTAAGGCCTCAGTAGTTTTTGCTTTTATACCATATGTGCAAATATCAGCATAGTAAAAAGAGTTGTTGATGTTTTAATATTATTATGAAAATAATTTTTAAAAATAGTTTTGATTTTGTGGACCCCTGTACATGTCTCAGGGACCTCCAGGGATCTAGGGACGATGTTTTGAGAACTGCTACACTTTGTTATGACATCTTTTAGCTTTTGAAATTTGTTTTGAAATACTAAGTTAAAAGTTTCATTTGTTTTGTGGATGTATCTTTTTGGAGTGCTTTCATTCTTTAGGGATGCTATTCTGTTTTTGTTCTCTTTTGTTTCAATAACCTCATATACAATTTGACTATAAACCTTTTCTGTGTCTCTTTGTTAAAGTGCGTTAAGTTTTCTATACTTTTAGCTGGGCCAGAATAACTTTTCTAGTTTCAGGGTTTGGAGCTCCCTCTTCTGTTGTGTTCACGAAGAATTGAAAATAGGGCTTTAAGCTTCCTGAGATCTGCAGTCTCTGCTTCCCTCCCGGACTTGTATCTATACCTTCTCTTTCTTTTGAACCTATTGTCTGTATTCCATTCAATGTGAATTCTGTTCCAGTTATTTCTTTCAGGGATGAATCTGTCTTGAAAAGGATCTTGTTTCATGTTTTTAATAGTTTATAGGGCCTAGACTGCTCCAGTACCTTAAGAACTTATTTTGGTGCAGTTCCTTGGCAGTCACCTGCAAATGGGATTCTGCAGAACCTCCTTCCAGTTTTTGTTCCTGTTCTCATTTTGGCCCACCACACTTATCAGTGAGTTCCTATTGGCTTGCTTTTGAACTTCTCCTCTTTTCAGTGCTGTCAGAAGTCTAGTTTGACATCCGGTCCCATCACTTCATGGGAAATAGATGGGGCAACACTGGAAATAGTGGAAACAGTGTCAGACTTTATTTTTCTGGGCTCCAAAATCACTACAGATGATGACTGCAGCCATGAAATTAAAAGACACTTACTCCTTGGAAGGAAAATTATGACCAACCTAGATGGCATATTGAAAAGCAGAGACATTACTTTGCCAACAAAGGTTCGTCTAGTCAAGGCTATGGTTTTTCCTGTGGTCATGTATGGATGTGAGAGTTGGACTGTGAAAAAGGCTGAGCGCCGAAGAATTGATGCTTTTGAACTGTGGTGTTGGAGAAGACTCTTGAGAGTCCCTTGGACTGCAAGGAGATCCAACCAGTCCATTCTGAAGGAGATCAGCCCTGGGATTTCTTTGGAAGAAATGATGCTAAAGCTGAAACTCCAGTACTTTGGCCACCTCATGTGAAGAGTTGACTCATTGGAAAAGGCTCTGATGCTGGGAGGGATTGGGGGCAGGAGGAGAAGGGGACAACAGAGGATGAGATGGCTGGATGGCATCACTGACTCAATGGACGTGAGTCTGAGTGAACTCCGGGAGTTGGTGATGGACAGGGAGGCCTGGTGTGCTGCGATTCATGGGGTCGCAAAGAGTCGGACACGACTGAGCGACTCATCTGATCTGATCTGATGTATGTATATATATATACACACACATATACACACATAAGTACACACACACATACATTCTTTAAAACACAGTCATACATATACAGACACAAAGTCACACTTTTTCCTCAGTGTCTTTGAGATCTTTCCATATAAACATCTACAAATCTACCTCATTGTTTTAAATGACTATATAATAATAATTAGCATGTATATAGCACCATATGTCAGACACTATTCTAAGTTTTGTATTCTCTCTGTCTCCCTCTCTCTATCACACACACACACAACACACACACACACACATATATGTGTATATGTTTATGGGCTTTCCTGGTGGCTCAGCAGTAAAGAACTCACCTGCCAATGAAGGAGATGCGGATTCAATCCCTGGGTTGGAAAGATTCCCTGGAGAAGGAAATGGCAACCCATAACAGTATTCTTGCCTAAGAAATCCCATGGACAGAAAAGCCTGGTGGGCTACAGTCCATGGGGTCGCAAAGAGTTGAACATGACTTAGAGACTAAACAACAGCAATAACTATATATTTGTATATACACAATACATATAGTCATTAAATCCTTACAACATCTTATGAGGTAAGTAATGTTGTAATCTCCATTTTTCACATGAGGAAATGGATGCACAGAGAAGTTAAGTGACTTTTACAAGGTCACAGATCTAGTACATTGTTCAATGCACTGCTGCTTAGACCATCTGGTTCTGCTCTTCTACTGATGAGCCCTTTGACGGTTTTCTTTTTCTCCTTTTCCTTTCTCCTTCCCTCCCTTTCTTCTTCCCTCCCTCCTTCCCTCTCTTTCTTTCTTTCACTATCCTGAAACTTTCCTGAAATTGACATCCTTCTGGTCTATATCATATGTCCCGGCAAAATGCTGTACTATCTATAGGGCTAAATCCTAGCAGTGGGATTGCTGAATTTGTTGTTTGTTTTGAGAACTTTGGGAGATTTTTACTACATCATTCAGGGTAATTAAAGAAACTCAAGGTTTCTGTAAAACCAAGTCTTGATGTCACTGCATTAGACCATATTGCTAATTTTAAAAGGAAGATCTGTTCTTTTTATGAGCCTTAAATGTAGGACCTTTCACAGATGAGATATGGGAGAAAGGAAGGCCTGTTTTTCAATGACTCTGCTCTTTTTCCAAGCAAAGATCATAATATATCTACTGATGATCTCTTTTCAGAACTGGTGGAGTCTCTTTCATTGCAGGGATCTTATGCTGGAAAAATCCATTCCATCGGTGATGCCTTTAGAAATTTTAAAAGTCTCCGATCCTTAGATTTATCAAGAAATTTGATCACTAGCCTGAAGGTAAGTTCTGTGTTTTATGACCAGACAGTTTTTTGTTTTTTTTTTTGATGGGAAAAAATAAAAGAATATCAGCTTGGGGAATATCCTTTTAAATGTTTCCAAACTAAATTTTGTTATTCACCATAAAATTCTTTCAATTTTGCTTTACATTTGACATTTTAAATTATAAGATAGTGGGAAAAAATTTCCTTTATACTGAAAGAAAACTGTCACTGCCTAGGGCAATAGTTATGATTCTTGCTGCTGCTAAGTCACTTCAGTCGTGTCCGACTCTGTGCGACCCCATAGACGGCAGCCCACCAGGCTCCCCCGTCCCTGGGATTCTCCAGGCAAGAATACTGGAGTGGGTTGCCATTTCCCTCTCCAATGCATGAAAGTGAAAAGTGAAAGTGAAGTCACTCAGTCATGTCCGACTCCAGTGACCCCATGGACTGCAACCCACCAGGCTTCTCCATCCATGGGACTTTCCAGGCAAGAGTACTGGAGTGGGTTGCCATTGCCTTCTCCAGTGATTCTTAATGTGTGTGAAAAAAATTATGAGGAACACTGTTAAAAGTACAGATTCTTAGAGATTGGATGGCAGTCTAGTGATTAGGACTCATGTTTAAGATCCCACAAGCTGTGTGACATGGCAAAATAAATAATAAAAAATAATAAATAAAATATTAATAAAAATGTAGAATCTTAGTCCCTATTTTGAGAGAGAGTTTGAGTTAATATGCAGTGGGTCCAGGACATTCCCAGGGGATTCTGATGATGTTGATGCATGGAACATATATGGAGAAACACTGGCCTAGATTGCTATTGTGATTTTTTTCCAGGAGGGGGAGAAAATGATGGTCTTGAAAACAAAGAAAAACTTCCAGGCCAGGAGCTGGTGGAGCAGAGGACAGTTCAGGAAAGTAGATGCTTAAGCAGAAAGTGTGAGGATTAGCAAACAAAGCAAGAACTCTACAAACATAAACACCCTCACACACAGAAATGGAAAATTTCTTTTCTTTGTGTAGACCCCCAAATAGTATTTCTTCCACTATTCCCTTTTTGCCCAGCTACAAGTCTCTCTTGATAAAACCCTTCTTTGCAAGATTGAAGGTGAAAGACTTACCGATGCTGTCCAAGATTGGTTACTGATCTGGATTATTCTGCCAGTTTTGCATTTCTTAGGGGAAACTTGTTCAACAACACAAATCAGACCCGATCTCAAGATCTAAAACTAAGGGCCCTGAAAGAAGAAATCTAAGCTAGATCAAATTTCCAAGTAGGGTTCTAAGAGCAGAAATTCCAAGTTAAACTAGGTCTTTAGAATCTTCGATAACAGCCCTTTGTATCTGGCTCACCTATATCAGAAAGTATTAATACAGAGTTATTTAGGCCTCCTCTTCTCATATGTATTTTTATCTGTTTGTTTTTTCAGACTAAAAAGATTGAATGAACATTGCTGTCATTTGCTTTTGCACTCCCTTTCTTTCTACTTCTGTAAATTGCCTGAAAAACTGTTGTGAAGATTAATCAATTAGCACAACTAATCAAAAATTACATATATAAGATTCCTGGTAGTGTTTGGCATATAGAAAGCACTTAGTAAATGCCAGTTTTCTAGATTTTTTTTTTTACTTCTGTGATTTATCTGCAGGTATTCATCTCTAGCAGCTCTGATCATTTTGCTTAATTTTTTCAAGGGGGAAATGTTTTGTGTTTATTTCTAGTGTAGCATTGAGAATACATGAATTTATGCCAATGGGGAAACGTGAGAGGAGGATTGGAATCGTTTCCTTGACTATTATACTGAGACATTAAAAGATTACTTTTAGTAATCTTTAGTAGTAATCTAAAGTAGTAATCTACTTTAGTAAGTAGACACAAAAAGATTACTTGAGCTGGGATATTAGATACATTTAAAGACAGCCCTAATGGTGTGCTACCCTGAGAGTGACGCCAAAAGCATTGATAAATACTCCTAACCGTTGATCCTTTCACAATGTAGAAGTTAATGGAACTGAAAATAGCCAGAAAGAAATGTGTTGAACTGTAGGCAGGGTTCAATTCAGAAATGTTTTGAATATACCTTGAGTTTTCTAAACTTCCTGCAATTAAAAAAGGTTAATTTTAAATGAGAAAAGAAGATAAACATTATTTTATAAATAGGTGATGGAAAATAATTTTACCTTTCTGAAATAACTCTCAATGACAGAGTTCCTTTTATGGTAAGCATTTTTAATATTAAAAGTGTGTGACTATACATATATGTACATGTTTTGAAATATTGTCCTGAAATTTAGTGTTGGGCCAAAGCATCTAACTAGCTAAATACATGAAAATTAAGCAATTAGTTTCAATAGTAGGTTTTAGTAAAGGAGAAAAACTGTGGCTTTTCCTCTCAAGTGTACCAGTTCTGATTGCACTGTTGCTAGAGAAGTGGAGGGGATGGGGTTGCTAAGTCCACAGAGAGAGAACAGAAGAAGAAGAGCATTTCTACCAAGAGGAACTGACTAATTGGAGGATGGGGAGCTTGTGTGGTGGCAGTAACTCTGAAGGGGAAAAAGAGGGCTCCAGATTGGTCCAGGAGGGAAGATTTGGAGATCGAATTGTTTGGTTTTGCCATGTAGTCCTTTTATCCTAAAAGTGAGGTCTTGAGATATTAATATAAGAACATATACATGGAATACTTTGGCCACCTGATGTGATGAGCCAACTCATTGGAAAAGACCCTGATGCTGGGAAGGATTGAAGGCAAAAGGAGAAGGGGGCAGCAGAGGATGAGATGGTTAGATAGCATCACCAACTCAATGGATATGAATCTGAGCAAAGTCTAGGAGATAGTGAAGCACAGAGGAGCCTGGCGTGCTGCAGTCCATAGGGTCACAATGAGTCAGACACGACTTAGTGACAGAACAACAACAAAATACATACACACTTAATTTTTCTCCAAATCCTTTCCTTAGAACCATCTCTCTTTTGCCTCCCTCCCTCTTGAGGGCTTTTGGAGTCAGGCGAGTGGTTGTAGCAAGGGTGAGAGAAGTGCAAAAGTGACTTGGTTTGGCTACTACCAGGAAGGATTAGATTGGGAAAGTGATGAGAGGCAACAGAAGTATAGAACTGACTGCAGATATATGGATGTCAGAGCTTATAAAGGAGGAAATGTATGATATCAGTGAATTATTTAATGTATAGCACACCCAGTGCCCATGGGCTGCAGCATTCTTATTCTCAGGCAACTAAATGGGAATTTCAACCCTGCCTTTGTCATGGGTGACTCGGGTAATTGTTTAAGGATGAAAAATAATATTTATATTTCTACCTTTATCTGTGAGATTCCTAATCCTTCCCAACGTGCACTTTCATAATGTGGTCTTTTCCTTGCAGGGCATCCAGTATTTATGTTCACTCCAAGACCTGAATTTATATTATAACAACATTCCTTCATTAGTGGAGGTGTCCCGCCTACAGCCTTTACCCTTCCTTAAAGAACTAGATTTGAGACTCAATCCTGTTGTCAGGAAAGATACAGATTATAGGCTCTTTGCTGTCTATACGCTACAAACTCTGGAGAAACTGGGTGAGACCCTCCTCCCTTGTTCTTTGTCCCCAATTCTTACTTTAAACCAGCTGCCTCCTAACCTTTTGGATGTTGGCCCAGAGTGTGCACTGACAGGATATATTTGTTTATTAGTCAATATTTATGTAACGTTTGTGTTGGCAGGATGTATGACGAGTCCTTTTATTGTTTATTGAATGACAATCTATGATTTTATCAGTTACTTCCAGCTTTAGTTTTCTTCAGTTGATGGTTTCACCACCACTTCCTCCCCAACAAAAAGTTTCCAGGTTGACATTTATTTTTCCAGGTGCCCCAACTTTGTAACTACATTAGCAGTAGAAAATGAATATAGCAACTTTTTGAGGCTTAGTTAGCGAGGAACAATAAATATTCCTTCAAATGAGTTAGTCTGTATTTCTTTATAATTTTATTCTCATTGATATAAACTTCTGTGTTACATGCTCCTGGGAAAGTTATAGGGAAGCTAAAGTCTTTTAGAAATGTTGTGACTTTCAGCCTTTAAGATTAGGCCATTTGGATTGTTTGCTGCCTAAACTGTACTTTCTTGTAGTGATAGTTACACTTAGGTGACAGTTGTTGCTATGGTGTCCCTGTAGTCTCCCTGAGTTACTACTTACTCCAGTGACAACATAATAGCATTATTCTGTGACCCGTCTCAAACAAAAGATGAGACTGATCTTTAGTTTTTACTCTGTGAAAATGCTTTTCTGACCCACTACTGTTTACTCCAAAAAAGAAATATGCTCAGACCACGGTTTTTGCCTCCAGATGACCGAGCTGTACGAGAAAGTGAGAGAAAAGCTGCCAAGCTGCATTTTAGTCAGTTGGGCAACAGTGAAAATTTTCTTTTAGAGGTGGAAAAAAGGTAAGATTTTTATCAAAAATTTTTTTAGTTTGGTTCTGGACAGAGAGTAGTGAATTCCTGCTTAACTTTTTTCATTATCCAGCAGAAATCTCTACAAGTTGTAAGAACCCTCAGATTAGAATCTATGCAGAATTTTCAGATTTATCTAGGGTGAGAATCTGGCCATCAGTGGAACATTTCTGCTTTCTTGAACCACTGTGTCTTCTTTGGATATAATTGTACATTCTCTAAAGTTATTGTTCAGAGTTTATAGATAGGGATTTTATGGGATTACTTATTCCCATAAATGTTTGTCAGCCCTTTCTTGGTAGAGTTATACATGGTCTTTTCCTATTGAATTAGGAGGATTACATACATTACCATGGGTAGGATCATTAGAGATAAATTTGTTAAAGAATGATAAGAGAAGCATTTTTGTACAAAACCAAAAGTAAATGGCCCTTTAAGCTCTAAAGTATCAGAATGGTAGATTTTTCCATTTTTTATTACTAAAATTCTGTCAAAATAAGGTACCATATCTTCTACCCCCAAATTCATGCTTTTTAAAAAAAGTTGTTTTATTATTTTTGAAAAATAGAAGTTTATGATAAACAATTTAAATAACACAGAAGTGCAGGAGAAAAAGTCAGAATCACCCTATATTTTACTACTAAGTTAACTACTAGTAATGTTTGGTATACATCCTTTCAGACATCTGTGTACCTATACACATATGTAGATGTATTATTAGTACTTTTTTTCTGATGATAGAAAGAATGTGTATTTATTGTGAGAATATGGAAAGTAGAGAAAAAAACAATGTTAGCCACTTATAATCACACTATCCAGAAAGAAACACTAATTATATTATGGTAAATATCTTCTTAGTTTTAGGTATATGTATATGTGTGTGTGTATTTTGTCTGTGCATGTTTATATATTATAACAACATAGGACCTTATATATCATACAATCAATATATAAATATATTAATAATAAAATAATAAATATATTTATTTTATAGCAGTTTGCTTCCTATACATACCATTTTTAATTTGATAAGATATGAAAATGTCCACACAACACTAAATATTCTTCCTCAGAATGTTTTTTGTTTACCTCTTTATTATCTTTCCCCTCCACTAGAATATAAGCTCCATGAGAACAAAGACCTTGCTTGTCTTGTTTACGGCAGTATCCCTAGCGCCTAGAACAATGTCTGGCCCATGAGCGGTGCTGAGAAATAGTTTGCTGAATGATGATTAAGTGAAGTCCATGCCTGTTGGCCTGGGATCCTGCTCTTTTCTGGTGACTCTGCCTGTCTCTGTTCTCATCCATTATATGTTTTGTAATGTAACCCTCAGAGAGCAGCCTTATTTCTCTATTTTTTTTAAGTTCCCTATTTTAAAAAATATTTGTTTATTTTTGGCTCTGCTCAGTCTTCATTGCTGCTTGGACTTTTCTCTAGATGCAGCAAGCAAGGGCTACTCTATAGCTATAGTGTGCAGGCTTCTCATTAAGATGGCTTCTCTTGTTGCACAGCATGGACTCCACACACGAGGAATTTAGTAGCTGTGGCTCTAGAGCACAGGCTCAATAGTTGTGGTGCATGGGCTTAGTTGCTCTTTGACATGTGAGATCTTTCTGGATTAGGGGTCAAACCTGTGGCTTCTGCATTGTCAGGTGGATTCTTTACTACTGAGCCACCATGGAAGCCCATAAGTTCCCTATATTTTAAAGTCCAGTTTAATTTGTTGTTGTTGTATATTCGCTAAGTCTGACTCTTTTGTGACCCCCGTGAACTGTAGTCTGCTAGGCTCCTCTGCCCATGGGATTTCCCAAGCAAGAATACTGGGGTTGGTTGCCATTTCCTTCTCCAGGGAATCTTCCTGACCCAGGGATTGAACCCAGGTCTCCTTCCTTGCAGGTGGATTCTTTACCATTGGGCCACCTGGGAAGCCCTGAGGTTAATGAGATTAATTTACATAGACTAAAATTCACCCTAGAAAGAAATGGAATATTTCTTAAAAATTATTTGTATATGTACTTTGTAAATTAATTCCTATTTTAAATGCATTGGAGTACCTTGTTTACTACAGAAATCCAGAGGTGAGTTAATGTATAACTGAATAAACTTCCTAGTGAGGCAAACAATTATCACCACTATATTTCTGTTTAGTTACCTTATAGTGATTGCAAAAACAGAAGTAAAATGTTGCTCAAGTGTCCAAAATTAACATTAGTACTCTATAAGCTCTCCAACCTTGGGTGAAGGACTTTTCTTTTAAGCCTTTCTGAGTCCCAAGTCTCCCAACCTATAAAATGGTGATTATAGATTAATGGGAGAGCTTTTATGATTAAATGAAATGATGAGAGTAAAGTGCTTGGCTCATAGTTTAGGCTGTTTGTACTTAATGTATTTCCCAATCTGTACACACCAGTCTTACCATACTACATCAATCAAGTGCAAACACTCGCCTTTCTTATTTCTTTTTCAAACTAATGGTTATAGTTGTCTCCATTGTAATTCTTGGTAGAAGAACCATCCTTTCTGTGTCCTATGAAGTTTTTAATTCAAAAGAAAACATTTTTATTTTATAATATAAAATAATACTCCTTGAGTCATCCAGACCTAAGTTTATGTCAAGAAAACAGAGTATCTAAGTTCGGAATTTTCTGGCTTTCATGCTTTGGAGGGTGAACTGTAGTGTCTTTCTTTCTCATTTCCCAATGAAAATACTATGACTTTAAAAAAAATAGCTTTAACTGAAATATTTGTGAAAATAATATGTTCTGGAGCATTTGGAAAAAAAAAATCTGATTACCCTGAAATGTTTTTTTCTAAATAGCCTTTACTCATGATCTCAGAAGCTTCTTTCAGTTTTAAATAATTTATTTGATGTGACAGCTCTAGGGAGAAGACAGTAAAAAACTGTGTAACAAATGAGAGCACTGCATCAAAAGTCAGCACTGATAGTGATAACAGAATTGAAACTGGTAAGTTTTCCCTTTCTGACCACAAAACAATTAAAACATTAATTGTTTCTGTTATTATGGCCAATTTTGAGTAGGATGAAGACAAAATAGTTGAGAAATAACATAGATTTGAAGCAAGCACAAGGTTTACCAGTTTGTGTTTTTCCTTCTTTCTCTCACTGCCAGAGAAGCCCTATTTACTAAGCAGGCCTAAGCCAGAACCCATCAAAGTGTACAAGCTGTACTCAGAGAGTTCAGTTTCACTTACATCACTTTATATCATTAGTACATCCTGAAAATTGCATTGCCAATCCCCACAGGATTCATTAGCCACAGACTCAGGACTCATCTGCATCAGTGCAGCTCACACCCTTAGCCTCTTGGTGTCTCCACCTTGAAACTTTGCAGCTGCAGAATCTATTTGTGCTATATTCTTGGGGATTGTTGCCTGTAAGCAGTATTGGAAATCCAACGTGAATAAAATGTTATGCTACATTCATGGTCATGCCACAGGCTAGAAGAAAGCTTTACAGTAGAGAACTTGCATGCAGTGGGCCCATATGGATTAATTTGGCACTCATCAGATGACCTTTCACTTGAGAAAATTTTTTCTGGCTTGAGGTCTCTGTCCCTTTTTTGAAGGGTCTACAAACTCTAAAAATTAATCCTTAAAATCTCAACAGTAATTAATAGATTGATGATGTAGTTTAGACACAAAGGGTTTTCAATTTGTAATATACAGTATTTTATTTCCTGACTTTGTATCTATCTATGTAGATATTAATTGACAAATTATTTTCATGTAAAATTTCATGGTAAATTAAGCCATAGTGAGGTATGATATTTATTTTCCTTTCTTAGAGGTCTCAGAGGTCTTAGAGGTCACATGTAAGTCATGGACCATAGATTGCTCCATTTAATTTTAAATAGCATTTTTTATATTTCAAAATTGATAAAATTCTATTGTAATTATTTTGGAAAGTACTGAAAAGCCCAAAGAACATTTTAATCACTCAGAAGACTTTCCCCTAAAGAAAATCTCAGTTAATTTGATATACAGCTTTCCTATCTTTTTGTAAGTATAAGCATCTATGTATCCATTTCCAGAAAGACAAAGATACACTGAAGCATAATTTGATTACATTTTTTGTATGAGCTGAATTAAAGGTCATTTATATCATTATATGTCATAAGCACACACAGTCACTCTGTGAATTAAAATGTTTTAAAGTACACAGCCTTTACTGAGAACAAACGGCTTTACTAGACACAGGGCCCGTTTCTAAAGGTGCTCAGAAGCTCCAGCTGTTGCTGGAATTTTTTTTTTAATATTAAGTTTATTTTGCTGCTTTGAAACGTTAAAAATCTTTGCTTTCTGCTGAAAATTATGTTTTGTGCTAGATCCCTGGGGAGTGTTGCCTGTAAGCACTGTTAGTAATCCAGTATGACTAAAGTGGTTATACCACATTAATGTTTGTGCCACAGGCTAAGACAAAACTTTCTAGAAAATATTACCCACTAGTTCAATTGTTCCGGAGAAGGCGATGGCACCCCACTCCAGTACTCTTGCCTGGAAAATCCCATGGATGGAGGAGCCTGGTGGGCTGCAGTTCATGGGGTCGTGAAGAGTTGGACACGACTGAGAGACTTCACTTTCACTTTTCACTTTCTTACATTGGAGAAGGAAATGGCAACCCACTCCACTGTTCTTGCCTGGAGAATCCCAGGGACAGGGGAGCCTGGGGGGCTGCCGTCTATGGGGTCTCACAGAGTCGGACATGACTGAAGTGACTTAGCAGCAGCAGCAGCAGCTCAATTGTTCAAACAGTGCTTTCCCACCAGTCATTTAGGATGGCAGGGAATCTTCACTGTCTTGTATCCTCATCCTGGTCTCTTCACTGTATAATCTTTGACTGTTTCAAAGTTCCCTCTCTCTTTTCCCATACCCCTAAAATAAGCATACCTAGGCTATGCCTTCAGATTCTCTTTGTCTACTCTTTGCCCTATTGAGCTCATCTGTTTGCACAGTTAGCTTTATTTCCTCCCTGTTGATGACTCTTAAACAAAATGGTCTAGCTTTGACAACTTGTACAGTTTCTCTGCATCAGTTCCCCATTTCTGTTGACTAACTATTAACATACACTTGGAATCACCACTGAATAATTTTCCAGCCTCTTACACTAAACATGTTAAAAACTCAAACGAACGCCATTTCCTCCAGACCTAAACAGCTCTCAGGGTTTCCTTAGTGTTACCACCACTTTCCCATTATTCAGGCTCAGAATCAGAGAGGGTTATAATTCTCTCCCTCCCCCAAATCCAGTTGAATGTTTATACCATAGAGTATGATTCACAATTAACGAGCTTTCTTTTCCCTTTGCTGTCTCTTAACAGGCATGTTTAATATCTATCATGCACTGAGTATAAATTCTAGGCCAGGCTATGTATATAATCTCATTAAATCCTCACAATAACCTTGAAGGTGATTATAATTATCCTTGTTTCATGTGTGAGGAAACCAGGCCCAAAAGAGGTGAAATAATTTGCTCTAATTATACACTAAGTGGCAAAGCTGTGATGTAAACTCTAGTCTGTCAGTCATCAAAGTCCTCTTAAATATTATACTGTGCTGCCTCCTAGTTTCTTCTTTATTCAGTTCATTTTGTATTTCCTGTCAGATTAATTCTCTTAAAACTCAACTGTGATTATTATATTTGCCTGCTCAAAAACTTGCATGGCTCCCACTCATAGCTGAAGTTAGAGTCCTCAATCTGACACACAGGGCTCCTCTAAGTTGTAGCTGTGGAAATTCCCTGGTGGCTAAGACTGTACACACAATGCAGGGGGCCTGGCTTCAATCCTTGGTCAGGGTGCTAGATCCCACTTGCTGCAACTAAAGTTTCCACGTGCCGCAACAAAGATCAAAGGTCCCATGTGCAGCAGCTAAGACACAGCACAGCCAAATAATTAATTACAAAAAAAAAACAAAACTGCTGGAGCTCATCTCTTCAGCCTACCCTGAAACCTTATATCTCCTGTTTCTCAACTACAATATACGATGCTTCAATCAAGTCAAACCACTCTCTCCTTTTTCTCTCTTTAGCCGTTGAACTAATGCTGTCCCTTCTGCCTTCAGTGCTTGAATTAAAATCCTTCTCTTTATGACCCAAATCAAAGTCCAATCTTTTTAGTGAAATTTTTGATTCTCATCCAACTTTTTTTCCTCTTTTCTTTTTGTAAACTCACATAAATTATCTTCTGAAACATATACTCTGGAAATAGAAAATTCAGTCATTTCCTGAATCACTTGCAATATAAGATAATGAGACAAAACATGAAAAAGCTAAGTAACACAATTTCAGGCAGTGCATATGAAAACGTTAAATAAATGACACAGATCAGTATTCCTCAAACTCAGTGTTGTGAACTCCTAGAGCAGGGATACTTTCAGAGGTCCACAGGCAGTGTGAGGCCCTTTAATTTCATGTTTTTGTTTGATGCAGTTATGGAAAATATTTAAAAGATATAAGAGCAGAAATACTGCTTTGCAATATTAGTCTGCTATTTGAAAAAATAGACTGTTTTTTAGAATAGTTTTAGATCCACAGCAAAGCTGAACAGGAAATACAGGGTTCCTATATACCTCCTGCCTCTACACATGTATAGCCTCTCTCACTGCCAACAACAGGCATCAGAGTGGTGCTTTTGTTACAACTGATGAACCTACATTGACACATTATTATCACCTGAAGTCCTTAGTTTACATTAGGGTTCCTTTTTGGTAGTGTACATTCTATGGGTTTGGTAAATGTATTAATATAATGACATGTATCCACCATTTTAGTATCATACAGAATAGTTTCACTGGCCTAAACGCTGTGCTCACGTAGTCTTCCCTTACTCCCCTCTTACCCCTGGCAACTACTGATCTTTTTTCCATCTCTTTATGTTTTTTTTTTCTCAGAAATGTTTATTGTGGTAAAATGTGTATAAGATTTACCATCTTAACCATTTTTTTTATATGAAACTTTTAGTATTTTATTCATTTTCATAGTTTTACAGTATTAGTAAAAATAATGACCATTATAAATAAGTATAAAATGGAAGTTGATGAAAAAATAATCCCAAGTCTTCCTTGACTCCCACCCTCCCACCAAAAAACTAGCTAGTATATGGCAAATATCCTTTTCACATATTATCTTTAGGCATATATTCACTTTGTAGTGGTGGATGGTTTAGTCGCTAAGTCGTGTCTGACTCTTGTGATCCCATGGACTGCAGCCTGCCAGGCTCCTCTGTCCATGGTGTTTTCCAGGCAAGATTACTGGAGTGGGTTGCCATTTCCTTCTCCCATCTTAACCATTTTTAAGTGAACAGTTCACTGGTATTAAATGCATTCATAACATTGTGCAACCATCACCACCAGCCCTCTGGAACTCTTTTCATCTTATAAAACTGAACTACACCCATTAAATGATAACTCCCCATCTTACCCTCCCTGTAGCCCCTAGAAATCACCATTCTATTTTCTCTCTTTCTGATACTGATTGCTCTGAGTCTCTTATAGAAGAGAAATCATACAGTATTTGTCTTTTTGTGACTGGTTTATTTCACTTAGCATAATGTCCTCAATGTTGTTGCCCTCTTCCAACAACACAAGAGATGACTCTACACATGGACATCACCAGATGGTCAATACAAAAATCAGATTGATTATATTCTTTGCAGCCAAAGGTGGAGAAGCTCTATACTACAGTCAGCAAAAACAAGAACTAGAGCTGAGTATGGCTTAGATCATGACCTTCTTAGGGCAAAATTTACACTTAAATTGAAGAAAGTAGGGAAAACCACTAGACCATTCAGGTGTGATTTAAATCAAATTCCTTATGATTATACAGTGGAGGTGACAAGTAGATTCAAGGGATTAGATCTGGTAAACAGAATGCCTGAAGAACTATGGACGGAGATTGGTAACATTGTACAGGAGGCAGTGACCAAAACCATCCCAAAGGAAAAAGAAATGCAAGAAGGCAAAATGGTTATCTGAAGAGGTCTTACAGATAGCTGAGAAGAGAAGCAAAAGGCAAAATAGAAAGGGAAAGATATGCACACTGAATGCAGAGTTCCAGAGAATAGTAAGAAGAGATAAGAAAGCTGTAAGAGAACAATGCAAAGAAATAGAGGAAAACAATAGAATGGAAAAGACTAGAGACCTCTTCAAGAAAACCGGATGGGCATATTCAAGTGAACGGGACCTAACAGAAGCAGAAGAGCTTAAGAAGAGGCAGCAAGAATACACGGAAGAATTGTACAATAAAGGCCTTAATGATCCAGATTAAGGAAACAACAGAATGGGGAAGACTAGAGATCTCTTCAAGAAAATTAGAGATACCAAGGGAACATTTCATGCAAAGATGGGCTCGATAAAGGACAGAAATGGTATGGACTTAACAGAAGCAGAAGATATTAAGAAGAGGTGGCAAAAATACACAGAAGAACTGTACAAAAAAGATGTTCATGACCAAGATAATCACGATGGTATGATCACTCACCTAGAGCCAGACGTCCTGGAATGTGAAGTCAAGTGGGCCTTAGAAAGCATCACTATGAACAAAGCTAGTGGAGGTGATAGAATTCCAGTTGAGCTATTTCAAATCTTGAAAGATGATGCTGTGAAAGTGCTGCACTCAATATGCCAGCAAACTTGGAAAACTCAGTGGTGACCACAGGATTGGAAAAGGTCAGTTTTCATTCCAATCCCAAAGAAAGGCAATACCAAAGAATGTTCAAACTACTGCACAGTTGCACTCATCTCACATGCTAGTAAAGTAATGCTCAAAATTCTTAAAGCCAGGCTTCAGCAATACGTGAACCATGAACTTCCAGATGTTCAAGCTGGTTTTAGAAAAGGCAGAGGAACCAGAGATCAAATTGCCAACATCCGCTGGATCATCGAAAAAGCAAGAGAGTTCCAGAAAAACATCTATTTCTGCTTTGTTGACAATGCCAAAGCTTTTGACTGTGTGGATCACAATAAACTGTGGAAAATTCTGAAAGAGATGAGAATACCAGACCACCTGATCTGCCTCTTGAGAAACCTGTATGCAGGTCAGGAAGAAACAGTTAGAACTGGACATGGAACAACAGACTGGTTCCAAATAGGAAAAGGTGTACGTCAAGGCTGTATATTGTCACCCTGCTTATTTATGCAGAATACATCATGAGAAACGCTGGGCTGGAAGAAGCACAAGCTGGAATCAAGATTGCCGGGAGAAATATCAATAACCTCAGATATGCAGATGACACCACCCTTGTAGCAGAAAGTGAAGAGGAACTAAAAAGCCTCTTGATGAAAGTGAAAGAGGAGAGTGAAAAAGTTGGCTTAAAGCTCAACATTCAGAAAATGAAGATCATGGCATCTGGTCCCATCACTTCATGGGAAATAGATGGGGAAACAGTGGAAACAGTGTCAGACTTTATTTTTGGGGCTCCAAAATCACTGCAGATGGTGACTGCAGCCATGAAATTAAAAAACGCTTACTCCTTGGAAGGAAAGTTATAACCAACCTAGATGGCATATTCAAAAGCAGAGACATTACTTTGCTAACAAAGGTCTGTCTAGTCAAGGCTGTGGTTTTTCCTGTGATCATGTATGGATGTGAGAGTTGGACTGTGAAGAAGGCTGAGCGCCGAAGAATTGATGCTTTTGAACTGTGGTGTTGGAGAAGACTCTTGAGAGTCCCTTGGACTTCAAGGAGATCCAACCAGTCCATTCTAAAGGAGATCATCCCTGGGTGTTCTTTGGAAGGAGTGATGCTGAAGCTGAAACTCCAGTACTTTGGCCACTTCATGCGAAGAGTTGACTCATTGGAAAAGACTCTGATGCTGGGAGGTATTGGGGGCAGGAGGAGAAGGGGATAACAGAGGATGAGATGGCTGGATGGCATCACTGACTTGATGGACATGAGTTTGAGTGAGCTCTGGGAGTTGGTGAGGACACGACTGAGTGACTGAACTGAACTGAATGTCTCAGATAATCACGATGGTATGATCACTCTCCTAGAGCCAGACATCCTGGAATGTGAAATCAAGTGGGCCTTAGAAAGCATTACTATGGACAAAGCTGGTGGAGGTGATTAAATTCCAGCTGAGCTATTGCTAATCCTAAAAGATGATTCTGTTAAAGTGCTGCACTCAGTATGCCAGCAAATTTAGAAAACTCAGCAATGGCCACAGGACTGGAAAAGATCAATTTTCATTCTAATCACAAGGAAAGGCAATGCCAAAGAATGTTCAAACTACTGTGCTATTTCACTCATTTCACATGATAGCAAGGTAATGCTCAAAATCCTTCTGGCTAGGCTTCAGCAGTATATGAAGAGAACTTTCAGATGTACAAACTGGATTTAGAAAAGGCAAAGGAACCAGAGATCAAATTGCCAACATCTGTTGGATCGTAGAAAAAGCAAGGGAATTCCAAAAAAATATCTGCTTCATTGACTACACTAAAGGCTTTGACTGTGTGGATCACAACAAACTGGAAAATTCTGAAAGAGGTAGGGACACCAGTCTACCTTACTTGCCTCCTGAGAAACCTATATGCAGATCAAGAAGCAATTAGAACCAGACATGGAACAACAGACTGGTTCCAAATTGGAAAAGGAGTACGTCAAGGCTGTATATTGTCACCCTGTTTATTTAACTTATATGCAGAGTACATTATGTGAAATACCAAGCTGGATGAATCACAGACTGGAATCAAGATTGCAAGAAGTAACAACAACCTTAGATATGCAGATGATACCGGCAGAAAGCAAAGATGAATTAAAGTGCCTCTTGATGAGGGTGAAAGAGGAGAGTGAAAAATATGGCTTAAAGCTCAACATTCAGAAACCTAAGATCCATGGCTTCCAGTCCTATCACTTTATGCAAATAGATGGGGAAAAAGGGGAAACAGTGACAGATTTTATTTTCCTGGGCTCCAACATTACTGTGGAAGGTGACTGCAGCCATGAAATTAAAAGATGCTTGCTCTTTGGAAGAAAAGTTATGACAAACCTAGACAGCATAGTATAAAGCAGAGACATCACTTTCCCAACAAAGGTCAAAGCTGTGGTTTTTCCAGTAGTCATCTATGGATGTGAGAGTTGGACCATAAAGAATGCTGAGTGTGGAAGAATTTATGCTTTTGAATTGTGATGCTGGAAAAGACTCTTGAGAGTCCTTTGGACAGCAAGGAGATCAAACCAGTCAATCCTAAAGGAAATCAACCCTGAATATTCATTGGAAGGACTGATGCTGAAGCTGAAGCTCCAATACTTTTGCCACCTGATGCGAAGAGCCAACTCATTGGTAAAGATCTGATGCTGGGAAAGATTGATAGTAGGAGGAGAAAGGGGGGACAGAGGATGAGATGGTTGGATGGCATTACTGACTCAATGGACATGAGTTTGAGCAAACTCCAGGAGCTAGTAAAGGACACGGAAGCCTGGTATGCTGCAGTCCATGGAGTCGTAAAGAGTTGTACATGACTTAGTGACTGAACAACCACAATGTCCTCAAAGTTCATCCACATGGTAGCATTTGTCAGAATTTCCTTCCTTTTTAAGGGTCAATAATATTCCATTGTATGTATAGAGCACATTTTGTTTATCCATTCATTTGTCGATGGACACTTGGGTTACTCCCGTGTTTTAGCTATTGTGAATAATGCTGCTATGAACAGGGGTATACAACTATCTCTTCAAGACCCTGCTTTCACTTCTTTGGGGTATGTACCCAGAAGTGAAATTATTGGATCATATAGTAATTTTATTTTTAATTTTTTTCAGGAATTGCCATACTGTTGTCTATAGCCACTGTATCATTTTACACTCCCACCAATAGTGTACAAGAGTTCTGATTTCTCTACCTCCTTACCAACACTTGTTATTTTCTGATTTTTTGGTAGTAGCCATCCTACTGGGTGTGAGGTGGTATCTCGTGTTTTTAATTTGTATTTCCCTGATGATCAGTGATGTTGAGTATTTTTGTGTGTGTGCTTATTGGCCATTTGTAAATCTTTGTTTGGAGAAATGTCTATTCAAGTCCTTTGCCCACTTTTGAACCAAGTTGCTTTTTTGCTGTTGTTGAGTATTAGGAGTTCTCTATATACTCTAAACATTAATTCTGTATCAGATATATGATTTGCAAATATTTTCTCCCATTCTGTGGGCTGCCTGTGGGCTGCTACTCTGTGTGTATTGTTTTTAGATGCACAAAATTTTTAATTTTTCATGAAGTTCAATTTGTCTGCTATATTGCTTTGCTTTAGGTGTCATAGTGCTAAAACCAGTAAGCATGTTCTCTATGTTTTCTTCTAAGAGTTTTATAGTTTATATATAAAAAATATGTATATATATATTTTTATATATATTTGGATGCCCCCGGTATTTGTTGGGCTATGTGGGATCTAGTTCCCTGACCAGGGATCTAACCCCAGCCCCATGCATTGAGAGTGTGGAGTCTTAGCCACTGGACCACTGGAGAAATGCTGAGTTTTATACTTTAATGTATTACATTTAACTCTTTGATGCATTAATCCATCCAGTTAATTTTTGTGTATGTGTTAGGTAAGGGTCCAGCTTAAATTTTTTGCATGAGGGGTGAAGGACTGGTAGCTGCTTCTTTGCTGAAAGTGAAAGTCACTCAATTGTTTCCGACTTGTTGTGACCGCATGGACTGTAGCCCACCAGGTTCCTCGCCATGGAATTCTTCAGGCAAAAACACTGGAGTGTGTAGCCTATCCCTTCTCCAGGGAATCTTCTTTACCAAGGGATCAAACCCAGGTCCCCCACATTGCAGACAGATTCTTTACCATCTGAGCCACAAGGGAAGCCCTAGAATACTGAAGTGGGTAGCCTATCCCTCTCCAGGAGATATTCCTGACCTAGGAATCAAACCTGGGTCTCTTGCATTGCAGGTGGATTCTTTACCAGCTGAGCTACCAGGGAAGCCTTAGCTACTTTGCTAAGAACTGAAATTAACCAAAATTAACCCTAATTTACCTTCCATGCCTTCCCCCAGAAGTTGCAAGCCTTCAGTAGACTCCAGAATTCTAAAACAGTTATATCAGAGAATTCTGCCAGTGCAGTTGTTGTCTAGGGGGGAGACAGATGCAAGATGCTTCTCACTGCATTTTCACCTGTTGCCACAGTTTTGCCTTTTCCAGAATTTCATATAATTGGAGTCATACCGTATGTAGCCTTTTCAGATTGGCTTTGTCTGCTTAGTGATATGCAGTGGTTTCTTCTGTATCTTTTTGTGGCTTAGTAGCTACTTTGTTTTTAGGGCTTAATGGTGCTGTGGTCCATGGGGTCGCAAAGAGTCGGACATGACTGAGCAACTGAACTGAATATTCTATTATTATTATCTGGATTATTTATTTACCCACTCACCTACTGAAGAACATCTTGGTTGCTCCCAGGTTTTGGCAATTATGCAAAAAGTTGCTATAAACATCTATATGCAGGTGTTTGTATGGACATAAGCTTTCAACTCCTTTGGGTAAATACCAAGTTTTTAGTTTTGTAAGAAATTGCCAAACTGTCACCTAATATAATCTTCTTTGTAAAATATCTTTTTACACACTGAGTTTCTTGAACTGAAATTTCTCAAACTAGATTGATAGTCTCAGGGTTTATGAGAATGTTGAGTTTGAGAAACACTGATGTAGATGGGCATATGCTGTAGAGGCTCAGAGTGTACTAGGAGCAGATGGGGAAAGGTTTTGTGACAGAAATTCATTTCTCTCTCATATAGAAATCTGGATGTTGGCAATCTAGGGCTGTTACTGGGGGTTCTAACACATGAAAAAGGATATAGTGAGAGGCAACTGGCATTCTCTGGTGCGATGGATATAAGAGCAATTCAGCAAACAGGTGTCTCAGATCAGATCAGTCGCTCAGTCGTGTCCAACTCTTTGTGAGCCCATGAATCGCAGCACGCCAGGCCTCCCTGTCCATCACAAACTCCTGGAGTTCACTCAGACTCACGTCCATCGAGTCAGTGATGCCATCCAGCCATCTCATCCTCTGTCGTCCCCTTCTCCTCTTGCCCCCAATCCCTCCCAGCATCAGAGTCTTTTCCAATGAGTCAACTCTTCGCATGAGGTGGCCAAAGTACTGGAGTTTCAGCTTCAGCATCATTCCTTCCAAAGAAATCCCAGGGCTGATCTTCTTCAGAATGGACTGGTTGGATCTCCTTGAAGTCCAAGGGACTCTCAAGAGTCTTCTCCAACACCACAGTTCAAAAGCATCAATTCTTCGGCGCTCAGCCTTCTTCACAGTCCAACTCTCACATCCATACATGACCGCAGGAAAAACCATAGCCTTGACTAGATGGACCTTTGTTGGCAAAGTAATGTCTCTGCTTTTGAATATGCTATCTAGGTTGGTCATAACTTTCCTTCCAAGGAGTAAGCGTCTTTTAATTTCATGGCTGCAGTCACCATCTGCAGTGATTTTGGAGCCCAGAAAAATAAAGTCTGACACTGTTTCCACTTTTTCCCCATCTATTTCCCATGAAGTGATGGGACCAGATGCCATGATCTTCATTTTCTGAATGTTGAGCTTTAAGCCAACTTTCACTTTCCACTTTCACTTTCATCAAGAGGCTTTTTAGTTCCTCTTCACTTTCTGCCATAAAGGTGGTGTCATCTGCATATCTGAGGTTATTGATATTTCTCCCAGCAATCTTGATTCCAGCTTGTGTTTCTTCCAGTCCAGAGTTTCTCATGATGTACTCTGCATATAAGTTAAATAAACAGGGTGACAATATACAGCTTTGACGTACTCCTTTTCCTATTTGGAACCAGTCTGTTGTTCCATGTCCAGTTCTAACTGTTTCTTCCTGACCTGCATACAGGTTTCTCAAGAGGCAGATCAGGTGGTCTGGTATTCTCATCTCTTTCAGAATTTTCCACAGTTTATTGTGATCCACACAGTCAAAGGCTTTGGCATAGTCAATAAAGCAGAAATAGATGTTTTTCTGGAACTCTCTTGCTTTTTCCATGATCCATCGGATGTTGGCAATTTGATCTCTGGTTCCTCTGCCTTTTCTAAAACCAGCTTGAACATCAGGAAGTTCACGGTTCGCATATTGCTGAAGCCTGGCTTGGAGAATTTTGAGCATTACTAGCGTGTGAGATGACTGCAATTGTGCGGTACTTTGAGCATTCTTTGGTATTGCCTTTCTTTGGGATTGGAATGAAAACTGACCTTTTCCAGTCCTGGGGCCACTGCTGAGTTTTCCAAGTTTGCTGGCATATTGAGTGCAGCACTTTCACAGCATCATCTTTCAGGATTTGGAATAGCTCAACTGGAATTCCATCACCTCCACTAGCTTTGTTCGTAGTGATGCTTTCTAAGGCCCACTTGACTTCACATTCCAGGATGTCTGGCTCTAGATCAGTAATCACACCATCGTGATTATCTGGGTCATGAAGATCTTTTTTGTACAGTTCTTCTGTGTATTCTTGCCATCTCTTCTTAATATCTTCTGCTTCTGTTAGGTCCATACCATTTCTGTCCTTTATCAAGCCCATCTTTGCATGAAATGTTCCTTTGGTATCTCTGATTTTCTTGAAGAGATCCCTAGTCTTTCCCATTCTGTTGTTTTCCTGTGTCTATCTACTGGAAAATTCCTGTGTTAGAGGCTAGGCATATTAGGAAATGACACAACAATGTAAGAGCTTCGGCTACTCCCACACCAGAGAGATTTATCATAGTTGATTAGGTTAGAAGTCAGGCTGAGACATGAGTTCGACTTCAGCAGAGGTAAGGAACTGTGGGGGAGAGACACTAGCAGTTGACCTGGGTAAAGCCTTCCCAAAAAGGATACATTTAAGTTGGGAATTCAAATAGAATTCATTGGGCATAGTTGGGCATTCAATGCATAGAAAACAGAAGTAGAAAAAACAGGTGTGACAGATTAGGAAATTGACTCAGCTTGTGACTCAGCTTGTGACAGGGGGCTTCTCAGGTGGTGCTAATGGAAAAGAACCTGCCTGCCAGTGCAGGAAACAGAAGAGATGTGTTTGATCCCTGAATAGGGAAGATCCCCTGGAGAAGAAAATGGCAACTCACTCCAGTATTCTTGCCTGCAGAATCCCATGGACAGAGGAGCCTGGCAGGATACAGTCCATTGGGTCGCAGAGAGTTGAACACGACTGAAGCGTCTTGGCATGCGTGCATGCACGTGACTGGAGCTAAGGTGGTTGATTAAAGCCAAGTTGCAAACGGTCTCTTTATGAAACATTTTCATTTTATTCTCTTGAAAATGGGTGACAAAGATATTTTAGGTGGTAAGCATGATTAAATGTATAATTTAGAGCAATAACTCAAGATTGATTTAGATAGGCAGCAACTAAAGACAGCAGTCCAAGTGGGAGATAATAAGGACCTGTCCTGACATAGGACAATAATAGTGTGAATACAAATGAGGAGGTACAGATTAATTAAATCCTTGAGAACTGGGACTTCCTTGGTGGTCCAGTGGCTAAGACTCAGCACTCCCAATGCAGGGGCCCTGGTCAGGGAACTAGATCCCGCATGCTACTCCAAAAAAAAAGATCCCGAATGCCAGAACTAAAAGAGCCCATGTGCTGCAACTCAGATGCCACACAGCCAAATAAATAAAAATAAATATTAAAAAAACTTTGTACTTCAAAGGACACTATCAAGATGGTAAAAAAGCTAGGATATTCCCTGGCAGTCCAGTGGTTAGGACTCTGTGCTTTCACTGCTGGGGAGATGGGTTCAATCCCTGGTCGGGGAGCTAAAATCCCAAATGCTGCATTGTATGACCAAAATAATAATTAATTTTATTTAAAAAGTAAAGCAACCCACAGAATAGGAGAAAATATTTGCAAATCATATGTCTGACAAGAGTCTGATATCCATTATATATCAGAGAAGGCAATGGCAACCCACTCCAGTACTCTTGCCTGGAAAATCCCATGGACAGAGGAGCCTGGTAGGCTGCTGTCTATGGGGTCGCATAGAGTCGGACACGACTGAGCGACTTCAGTTTCACTTTTCATTTTTCATGCATTGGAGAAGGAAATGACAACCCACTCCAGTGTTCTTGCCTGGAGAATCCCAGGAAGGGTGGAGCATATATATATATATATATATATATATATATATATATATACACACACACACACACACACACACACATATATATGTGTGTATATATATATGTAGACTCTTATAAAATCAACAACGGAAAGGCAAACAACCAAATTAGAAAATGGGCAAAAGATTGAACAAACGTTTCTCCAAAGAAGATATGCAGGTAGCCAACAAGCACATGAAAGATGTTCAATATCACTAGCCATAAGGGAAATGCAAGTCAAAACCACAAAGAGGATAACATTTCACATCCACTAGGATGGCTAGAATCAAAAGGACAGATAACAAGTAACAACAAAGATGTGGAGAAATTGGAACCCTCATACATTTCTGGTGGGAAAATAAAATGGTATAGCTTCTTTGGAAAACAATTTGGAAGTTCCTCAAAAAGTTAGAGTTACCATTTGACCCACCAATTCCACTTCTAGATATATACCCAAGAGACATGAAAACATATGTCCACACAAAGATTTGTGCAGGAATGAAAGCAGCATTATTCATAATAGCCAAAAAATCTATCAACTCATGAATGGAGAAACAAAGTAACGGCATATCCATATAAGGCATATTTTTCAGCCTAAAAAGGATTGAAGTACTGATACATGCTACAATGTTTGTCCTGAGAATATCATACTAATTGACAGAAACTAGATACAAAAGGTTAAATATTGTATTATTCCATCTTCATGAAATGTCCAGAATAGGCAAATCCTATTTGATGTTTGCTAGGGACTGATGAAGAAGAGAGAATTAAGAGTCACAGTTAATTTGGCCTCTTTTGGGGTGATGAGAGTAGAAGATGGTGATGGTGGTACAACTTTGTAAATGCACTGAAAATCACTGAATTGCATACTGTAAAATGATGACTTATATGGCATGTACATTATACCTCAATTAAATATGCCCCCCTCCAAAAAAAGTAATTCTATAGAATTTGATAATTGACATTTGAGATAAGTGAGAGAAAGTCAAAGAAAAATTTTCTATCTTGAAGGATTAGGTGAATAGTAATGCCAGTATTAAAATGAGGGTTAGGGTTGGAGGTGGGACATCAGCAGAAGTAGTCCTGGAAGTAAAGATTATGAGTTTAATTTAGAAAATATTTAGAGTACTTCCCTGTTAGTCCAGTGGTTAAGACACTGCCTTCCAATGCTGGGTTTTGGGGTTTAATCCTTGGTGGGGGAGCTAAGATCCCACATGCCTCTTGGACAAAAAGACAAAACATAAAACAGAAACAATAGTGTAGCAAATTCAATAAAAGACATTTTTTAAAAAGAAAATATTTGGGATTTCCCTAGTGGTCCTGTGGTTAGGACTCGGCACTTTCACTGCCAATGCCCAGGTTCCGTCCCTGGTCGGGGAATTAAGATCCCACAAGCCATGCAGCACAACAAAAAGAAAAAAGAGATAAAATACTGACTTTTCAGTTGTCTGTAGAGCACTCTTTTGGGGAGCAGTTCAAAAAACTTAAGTCTGGACATGAAAAGACAGATAAGAGTTAAGATATTTAGACTTAGGGTCATCCAGACTTGATTGATAGCTAAAACCAGAGAGAAGTTATGATAGCATTCAACAAAGAGCTGGGACCTCGGGAGATTTGTTTGAACCAAGAAATAGATTGGATTAAAAACAAAACAAACAAAAAAAAAACCTGTGAATCTAGAAAAGAGCATTAGAAAGATAGGAAAACCAAGATGGAACAGGGTCTTGGATACCTGGGAAGTTTGTGTTGTTCTGTAGGAAAGGGGTAAGAGGAGCCCTGAACCCAAAGTCACAGCTTACTAACCGTTCTAATTTCCCACTAAGAATCAGATTTTAAAACAGCAATTTCTGCCCCCCCCCCTTTTTTTCTGTGTTGCAATTGCAAAGGAACCAGAGAACATAAACTTTGAGAGCTTATGTCACTTTGAGAAATAAAATTATGTCAAGTACAAGGATAGAAGGACATTTTGTACTGAAATAGCATGACGTTTCATTCCCAGAAGGCAACTCAGAAGTAAGAAGCATTTTAGAACCCCAAATGGACTGAGGGGCTGGATTTTAGAAAGGCTGGCTTTATTCTCATCCTGGGTTCTCAGTTGCCCTGCCTTACGGTAGCTTTCTACTGCCAGAGCTTGCAAATGGGAACTAGGTGAAGAGCACAAATGTTTGAAACTATTAATATCTTAATTCTTATATACAATCCTACTAAAGAAAAAAGCCTCTCTAAACAAAACTCTCTTATTTTTATTAATGAGTCCCCCAGAAGACTCCAAATCCCAGAATTCTGCAATTAATGTTTTGATCAAGGATGTGCAAAACCTTTTGTACAAGTGTTACAATTTAATAGAAATCTTAACTAGCTCCTTTTGAGGTGGCCAGGACTAGGATATAGTTTTTACTTGCTTTTCCTTTCTATTTTTAAAGTTGTTTCTCTAATAATAGGCAAAAAGAAAAAAAAGAAAAAATACTAGGAGACCTAAAGATTTGGTATTCTTCTCTATGAAATAGGTCTTGATTAGTCTTTTTCTTTCTATAAATGAGGAAATCATGGTGGAAAGAAGCTGGTTAGAAATGATGAAGCTGGGGCTTCCCTGGTGGCTCAGTGGTAAAGAATCCACCTGCTAATGCAGGAGACTTGAGTTTGATCCCTAATCTGGGAGGATCCCACATGCCATGGAGCAGCTAAGTCCATATGCCACAACTACTGAGCTTGTGCTCTAGAGCCCAGGAGGGCAACTACTGAGCCTGCATGCTGCAACTACTGAAGCCTACCTGCCCTAGAGCCACTACTCTGCAACAAGAGAAGTCACTACAATAAGAAGCCTGTGCACCATGGTTAGAGAGTAGCCCCTGCTCACCACAACTAGATAAAAACAGCCTTCATGGCAAAGAAGACCCAGCACAGCTTAAATAAATAAACGAACAAAATTTTAAAAAAGAAATGATGAAGCTGATTTGAAATGATGAATCACTGCAGACTGCTGATTAATGCCCTGGAGATGCCTGATGTCAGGAATCTATTTCCAGCCATCTCCCCCTGTAGCTGGAGATTGTTGAATTGATGTCAAATTTTATTGTATGTTCATTTCAGAAGTGTGCAAAAATATTTGACTTTTTAATTTTTCTTGAGAATTTCATAATTTATGAAACCTTTCATATGCATTATCTTATTTTAACCTTACCTTGACTCTGAGAGATGGAAAATTTAGATTTTATCATCACTGTTTTACAAGTGGAGGGATTGAGAGAGGTTTAGCAGTTTGCCCAAATTCACATTGTTTCCAAGTGGTGACATAGTACTCTCAATCTTGTGACTTCTAGTATCTTTCCATAAGACATGTTGCCTTTAAAGTCTGGTCAGTGCTTCATTGTATGCCTTTTCTTTTAACACAGACTCAAACAAAGGACTTTTTATTCCCTTCCCTAACCGGGAAATAAAGGACTCCCTAACAAGTACTTCTGCAACCCAGGGCAGTGTTATACCAGATCAGAAATTAGACCCTTTCCTATTGGGAACACAGGTAATGTATTCACCCTCCTGCTGGATCTATTGACTAGTCAATGATCAATGCTAATAATCCAGTAGATTCTCAGTTATTCATGAAGGTCTAAGAGGACTTTAAATATTTTTTCTCTCTTTTTAAAAAATTTTATTTGGGGAAAATTGCTTTACAATGTTGTGTTAGTCTCTGTTGTACAACAATGCAAATCAACCATAATTATACATATATCACCTTCCTCTTGAACCTCCCTCCCCTCCCCTCACTCCACCCCTTTGCTGCTGCTGCTGCTGCTGCTGCTAAGTCGCTTCAGTCGTGTCCGACTCTGTGCGACCCCATAGACGGCAGCCCACCAGGCTCCCCTCTCCCTGGGATTCTCAAGGCAAGAACACTGGAGTGGGTTGCCATTTCCTTCTCCAATGCATAAGAGTGAAAAGTGAAAGTGAAGTCGCTCAGTCGTGTCTGACTCTCAGCGACCCTATGGACTGTAGCCCACCAGGCTCCTCCATCCATGGGATTTTCCAGGCAAGAGTACTGGAGTGGGGTGCCATTGCCTTCTCCTCCACCCCTTTAGGTCATCACAAAGTGCCAGGTTGGGCTCCCTGTGTTACACAGCAACTTCCTACCAGCTATCTGTTTTACACATGGTAGTGTATATATGTCAATGCTACTTTCTCTGTTTGTCCCACTCTCTCCGTTCCCCACTGTGTTCACAAGTCCATTCTCTATATCTGAGTCTCCATTCATTCCCTGCAAATAGGTTTATCAACACCATTTTTCTAGATTCCATATATATGTGTTAATATATGATATTTGTTTTTCTGCTTGCTTCACTCTGTATAACAGGCTCTAGTTTCATCTACCTCACTAGAACAGACTCAAATTTGTTCTTTTTTATGGCTGAGCAATATTCCATTGTATATATGTACCACATCTTATTTATCCTTTCATCTGTTGATGGACATACAGATTGCTTCCAATGTCCTAGCTACTGTAAATAGTGCTGCTATAAACATTGGGGTACATGTGTCTTTTTCAGTTATGGTTTTCTCAGGGTATATGCCCAGTAGTAGAATTGCTGGATCATATGGTAGTTTTATTCCTAGTTGGTTTTTTTTAAGGACTCTCCATACTGTTCTCTATAGCAGCTGTTTCAATTTACATTCCCACCAGCAGTGTAGGAGGTGGAGTGTAGTTGATTTATAATGTTGTTAGTTTCTGCTGCACAGCAAAGTGAATCAGTTATACATATACATATATCTACTCTTTTTCAGATTTTTTTCCCATATAGGTCATTATAGAGTGTCCAGTAGAGTTCCCTGTGGTATAAAGTGAAAGTCGCCCAGTCATGTCTGACTCTTTTCAACCCCATGGACTATATAGTCCTTGGAATTCTCTAGGCCAGAATACTGGAGTGGGTGACCTTTCCCTTCTCCAGGGGATCTTCCCAACCCAGGGATCAAACCCAGGTCTTCTGCATTGCAGGCAGACTCTTTACCAGCCGAGCCACAAGGGAAGCCCAAGAATACTGGATTGGATAGCCTATCCCTTCTCCAGCAGATCTTCCCAACCCAGGAATTGAACCAGGGTCTCCTGCATTACAGGTGGATTCTTTAGCAACTGAGCTATCAGGGAAGCCCCCTTATTTACAAGACAGAGTCACAGATGTAAAAAACAATTTTAGGGTTACCAAGGGGTAAAGGAGGGGAGGGATAAATTGGGAGATTGGAATTGACATATGCACACTAAGTACTGTGACTCTGTCTTGTAAATAAGTTCATTTGTACTTTTTTTTTTAAGATTCCACATGTAAGTGATGATATATGACATTTGTCTTTGACTTAAGACACTTTTTTGATGAAGGCATGTTAGACACAGGAAAAGGAAAGCACAAGACAGGATGCAAAGAGCCTTTTCCATTAATTTTAGTCTCCCCTTTCTCTCTCGCCCAGTACCTGATCAAATGTACATATAATTTTAACACATTGTATGCCAGGCATTTTGACACTCAAAGAGGGATACAACTGTTACAGACTTGGGCTGGTTTTCAGCTTTCTCCTCTCTCCCAGTGTCTCCATTTCCTGTTACCTGGCTTCTTTACATTTTCTACTTCTTAGCCTTTTAATTACTGGATTCTTAACATCTCAGGGATGGCTCTCCTAACACTGCCTCTTGAGCAATGAAGAGGCAGAGATCATGTAAGATGGGGGAAGAATTTAAAAAGTTCTTAGAGAAAAAATTGGTGGGAGTCCATTACTTATTTATATGAATGAATATGATGCAGGCAGCAGAATCGATGACTTTATATTCAACTTCTTTTGTTTGCATTTTCTTTAATAAGTTATTGAGTAGTAAATTTGCTGAAAATATCCAGAAGGAGAAAGAAAAGAAGGAAAGACTGATTAATCCACAATTTGGATAATCAACACTATATACAAGGAAAAAGATAGTAAGATTTCCTTTCAGGTTGAACTGTTATAATGCCTTCATTTTATAAAAGGACAGATTAGCATTTAGTTGGTTTCTCTGTTTTTGGAGATTCTCCTTGGGTAGTTTAGAAACTACTTCAATTACCATTTTTTTAAAAACTTGGTATTGTTTTAAAGTAATGGAGACAAAAGTATATTCTATATCTACATGCATGTGCATGCTTAGTCGTGTCTGATTCTTTGTGACTTCAGGGACTGTAGCCTACCAGCTCCTCTGTCCTTGCCACTTCTTCCTCCAGGGGACCTTCATAACCCAGAAATCAAACCTGTGTCTCCTGCATTGGCAGGCAGATTCTTTACTGCTGAGCCATTAGGAAAGCCTTACTCTAATTTACAGTTAACATTAAATAGCACTTTTTATATTAAAAAAAAACCCAAAACTTTGAAATAACTTCTTGAAGTGAGAGGAAAAAGAAAATTGAATAAATAGCCTACTTTATGTCCTCTTAGTTTAAGAAATAGGAAGTAGGATTTCTTTCTCTGCATAACTACCTAAAAGATACTGAATACTTGAAGATGGTGTTTTAAAAAGCAAACTCTAGATGGCTTTCTAGATGCAAAAGTAGGAAGTCAAGAGATACCTGGAGTAACAGGCAAATTTGGCCTTGGAGTACAAAACGAAGCAGGTCAAAGGCTGACAGAGTTTTGCCAAGAGAAGGCACTGGTCATAGCAAACACCCTCTTCCAACAACAAAAGAGAAGACTCTACACATAGACATCAACAGATGGTCAATACCATAATCAGATTGATTATATTCTTTGCAGCCAAAGATGGAGAAGTTCTATACAGTCAACAAAAACAAGACCGGGAGCTGACTGTGGCTCAGATCATGAATACTCCTTACTGCCAAATTCAGACTTAAATTGAAGAAAGTAGGGAAAACCACCAGACCATTCAGGTATGACCTAAATCAAATCCCTTACAATTATACAGTGGAAGTGACAAATAGATTCAGGGGATTAGATCTGATAGACAGAGTGCCTGAAGAACTATGGAGGTTCGTGACATTGTATAAGAGGCAGTGATCAAGACCATACCCAAGATAAAGAAATGCAAAAGGGCAAAATGGTTGTCTGAGGAGGCCTTACAAATAGCTATGAAAAGAAGAGAAGATAAAGGCAAAGGAGAAAAGGAAAGATATACCCATTTGAATGCAGAGTTCCAAAGAATAGCAGGGAGAATAAGAAAGCCTTCCTCAGTGATCAATGCAAAGAAATAGAGGGAAACAATAGAATGGGAAAGACTAGCAATCTCTTCCAAGAAAATTAGAGCTACCAGGGGAACATTTCATGCAAAGATGGGCACAATAAAGGACAGAAATGTATGGACCTAACAGAAGCAGAAAATATTAAAAGGTGGCGAGAATACACAGAAGAACTATACAAAAAAGATCTTCATGACTCAGATACCCACAATGGTGTGATCACTCACCTAAGAGCCAGACATTGTGGAATGCAAAGTCAAGGGGGTCTTAGGAAGTATCACTACGAACAAAGCTAGTGAAGGTGACAGAATTCCAGTTGAGCTATTTCAAATCCTAAAAGATGATGCTTTGAAAGTGCTGCACTCAATATGCCAGCAAATTTGGAAAACTCAGCAGTGGCCACAGGACTGGAAAAGGTCAGTTTTCATTCCAATCCCAAAGAAAGGCAATGCTAAAGAATGTTCAAACTACCACACAATTGCACTCATCTCACATGCTAGCAAAGTAATACTCAAAATTCTCCAAGCCAGTCTTCAACAGTACATGAACCGTGAACTTCTAGATGTTCAAGCTGGTTTTAGAAAAGGCAGAGGAACCAGAGATCAAATTGCCAACATCTGTTGGATCATTGAAAAAGCAAGAGAGTTCCAGAAAAACATCTACTTCTGCTTTATTGACTACGCCAAAGCCTTTGACTGTGTGGATCACAACAAACTGTGGAAAATTCTTCAAGAGATGGGAATATGAGACACCTGACCTGCCTCCTGAGAAACCTGTATGCAGGTCAAGAAGCAACAGTTAGAACTGGACATGGAACAACAGACTGGTTCCAAATCGGGAAAGGAGTACATCAAGGCTGCATATTGTCACCCTGCTTATTTAACTTATATGCAGAGTACATCATGCGAAATGCCAGGATAGATGAAGCACAAGCTGGAATCAAGATCACTGGGAGAAATATTAATAACCTCAGATATGCAGATGACACTACCCTTATGACAGAAAGTGAAGAAGAACTAAAGAGCCTCTTGATGAAAGTGAAAGAGGAGAGTGAAAAAGTTGGCTTAAAACTCAACATTCAGAAAACTAAGATCATGGCGTCTGGTCCCATCACTTCATGGGAAATAGATGGGGAAACAGTGAAAACAGTGACAGACTGTATTTTGGGGGGCTCCAAAATCACTGCAGATGGTGACTGCAGCCACGAAATTAAAAGAAACTTATTCCTTGTCAGAAAAGCTATGACCAACCTAGACAGCATATTAAAAAGCAGAGACATCACTTTGCCAACAAGTAATGTCCATCTAGTCAAAGCTACGGTTTTTCCAGTAGTCATGTATGGATGTGAGAGTTGGACTATAAAGAAAGCTGAGCAATCAAAGAATTGATGCTTTTGAACTGCAGTGTTAGAGAACACTCTTGAGAGTCTCTTGGACTGCAAGGAGATCCAACCAGTCAGTCCTAAAGGAAATCAGTCCTGAATGAATATTCATTGGAAGACCTGATGCTGAAGCTGAAGCTCCAATACTTTGGCCACCTGATGCGAAGAACTGACTCATTGGAAAAGACCCTGATGCTGGGAAAGACTGAAGGCGGGAGGAGAAGGGGACGACAGAGGATGAGATAGTTGGATGGCATCACTGACTCGATGGACATGAGTTTTGAGTAAGCTTTGGGAGTTGGTGATGGACAGGGAAGCCTGGCATGCTGCAATCCATGGGGTCACAAAGAGTTGGACACAACTGAGCAACTAACTGAACTGAGATGGCTTTCTACTTTGTATAAATCCTTGCTTAATTATGCCTTAGATTAATTTTCAGCCTATTAAAGGTCCCAGTAGCTCCTGTACTTGATGCTCAGCTTTACCAGAGGTAATATAAATATGTGAGTTCTTTAAACAAAAATAAGTTTGGAAAGGTGGTACCATCTAAATTCTATGTTGAGTTATCAAAAACAGAGAAAATAGAATATCTCACCATTTGGTGTGTTCTTTACTATCGAAAGAGTATTTTATCTTTGCAAGGCATCTCTTTATCTGCTTCAAAACAACTCTAGAAACTCTTTGCATTGTGGCTACTTTAAATAATTTTTCCCCCAAATTTTATTTAGTTTTTTTTGGGGGGTCCCTAGTTTGCAAGAATGGACTTGCTTACTAACAGGAAACTATTCTGAACCCTTCCCCCTCTCTGCTCTAGTTAAACTCATGTCTGAATGCCCACTGATGCTCTTCTAAAAACCTTTCTTTTTAGATGCAGGAAGTGGCAAGAAGGGAGATGCCAAGTGAGAATAACCAGGAAGATGGTAAATATTTTGCTTACAATATTTTTCTCCATGCTAGTCAGAGAAATCTAGATATGATGGGATTTGAGAGAAGATGGAAGGATATGTCTCCGTCCAGGGGCACTACACGATGAATTCTTTTCTGCTTTCATAAAGGGTTGCCCTGGATGCTTAGTGACGTCTGAGGTTTTTCTAGTTGAGGAGAAGATAGTCTGACTTCCTTTATTCTTGACTTTTTGTATTGGCTAACTATTCCTTGTTTCTTTTACCTTTCTTACCTTCTTTTGGATTTATTATGTTTTTAATCACCAATTTTTTCTTTCTGCTAATTTATAAGTTATACACTCTTTCTGTACTTTTGATATTATTATGCCCCAAATTATAATATGAGTCCTTAACTTGTTCAACTTCAAAATTAATCAACACCTTAACACTTCTCTTGGAAAATTCAAAGTACTTTACTCCTTTTAACCCCTTCTAATTAATGTACTGTTATTATGGATTTTAATTATATTTTTAAAAACTCAGTAGATACTATTTTTATAAAGTCAATGTTTATTTAAGCTTATCCATATATTTACTACTTTGTTTTGCTCCTTATTTCTTCTTCTTTTTTTAATCCTAGACTTCCCATCTGAGATAATTTTCCTGTAGTTCATAGTACATCTTTTAGAATTTTCTTTAGTGTATGTCTACTGGTAATGAATTCTTTCAGTTTTTGATTGTCTGAAAATGCCCCTATCTCACTATCATTCTTAAAGGGTATTTTGGCTGGGTATAAATTTCTATGTTGGCAGTTATTTCTTTCAAAATATTGCAGGTATTCCACTGTAGTCTGTCTTTTATGGCTGCTTTTGAGAAGTTAGCTAGAAATTTGTCACTCCTGCAAGGATAATGTTTTTTTCTTCTGGCTGCTTTTAAGATTTTCCAATTGTGTTTGATGTTTTTGTGATTTCACTATGATGTGTGAATTTCTTTTTATTTATCTTGTTTGGTATTTATTGCACTTGAATTGGTACATTCTGTCTCATTATTTCTGCAGAATGCTTCAAAAATAATGTGTCCTATTTTTTCTATCTTGTCCCTCTATAACTCTTGATTAAGTAAATATATGTCTGAGACTTTTACATTGTCGTCTTTGCCTCTTATTCTTCATATAATTCATCTTTTTTGTTTGATCTACATTCTGGATAATTCCTTCTGACCCATACTTTAAATTCATTCTTTTCAGCTGTGTCTAATCTGCTGTTAAGCTTGTTTGCTGAATTCTTAATTTCACTAGTTTTATTTTCAGTTTTACAAATTTGATTTGGTTCTTTTTCAAATCTGCTGGGCCACTTTTTAATAAGCAGAAATTTCCCAGATGTTTTATATCTTTAAACATAGTAAAAATTGTCATTGTATAGGCTGCATGTATTAATTCCAATTTTTGTGTGCCTGTGTTGTCTGTTTTTTCCTACTCATTCTCACTTGTCTTATTTCCTTTTTTGTTTCCTTTGGCTACTTGCTGGATATTATATTTTTTTATTTTTATTTTTTTCAAGATAGTTGGTTTTATTTTTTTTTAATTTTATTTTATTAAACTGTATAATATTGTATTGGTTTTGCCATATATCAAAATGAATCTGCCATAGGTATACATGTGTTCCCCATCCTGAACCCTCCTCCCTCCTCCCTCCCCATACCATCCCTCTGGGTCGTCCCAGTGCACCAGCCCCAAGCATCCAGTATTGTGCATCCAACCTGGACTGGCGACTCGTTTCATATATGATATTATACATATTTCAATGCCATTCTCCCAAATCATCCCACCCTCTCCCTGTCCCACAGAGTCCAAAAGACTGTTCTATACATCAGTGTCTCTTTTGCTGTCTCCTATACAGGGTTATTGTTGCCATCTTTCTAAATTCCATATATATGCGTTAGTATACTGTATTGGTGTTTTTCTTTCTGGCTTACTTCATCTGTATAATAGGCTCCAGTTTCATCCACCTCATTAGAACTGATTCAAATGTATTCTTTTTAATGGCTGAGTAATACTCCATTTTGTGTATGTACCAAAGCTGTGGATATTATATTTTTAAAACTATTTGTAGGAATGGTTTAAAGTCTTACGTGAAAGTATCTTTTCCAGATCAGACTTTCATTTGCTTTTACCAGTTGGCTAGGGGACTATCAATCTGGGATCATCTTAATCCATGCTCAAAACTTGAGGTTCCCTGGACCACCCAGATAATACAAGCCTGGATTACCAGTGTACAAGGGCTAGTTTATTTCCAGTTTACCTTTATTCTGAAAATTGTATCCTGCTTAGGTTCCCATCTTAATGTTGGGTGGGTGGTGAGGGGGTGGTTTCTCATACTCTTTACCTTGGATGGATCCTGGACTAGGATTTTATACCTTTTATCCTAAATCTCCTTAGAGAAAAAGTGACTTTAAGTGCTAGACTCATCTATAAGAGTTCTTGCTGTTTTCTAGATTTTGGCCTAGAAATTCCTCACTAGCTTGTTAGCTCTTTAATGCTTTTAAGGATATATATATCATCCCACTTTTTAGATATCTTCAACAGGAGGGATAGTCTGAATTATCTAATCTCATTACTTGTTCTTAGATTCTTTTCCTTACATAAAAATATTGTTCTTCAACATTTCTTCCACTGTACGGACTGGCGCTTAGTAAAAACATTGATATTCTTAAAGATTCTATAGAGATAGAAAGTTCCACTGTTCTGAGTTAATGTGACTAACTCAGGAAGGCCTTGAAGGCCTTTGAAACATATGAATATCTGAAAACCCCAAAGAACACAGAGACCTCTCTCTTTGTCTGATGCTTTAGTTGCCCCACTCTGAGGCTTTTCAGAGATTCTGATACAGCTGACTGAGAGAAATGTTTTGGAATTGGTTTAGGGGTTTTCATAGGTTTTGCATTTCCTGTCATTTAATTGGCTTATGATAGTGGTTCCCAGTGTGTGAACCTATATCCTCTGGGTGGAGATTTGGAGTGGGAATGGGTTTAGCTTTATTGTGAGGAGTCTGTGAAATCAGAGACCTACCAATTGTTGTCCATAGACTGAATACATAAGATCACAACTTTTGTCATGTGGGGGTGCACCAAAATAGTGGAAGTGTAAACATAGAAAACTCTGACACTAGTTTTCAAAGGAAATTCCTAGGGAATTAGGTTAACGTAAAATTTATCTTCAGAATGTTATAGTCTTTACTGTTTACACAATGTCCAGCATGTTTTGTTGTTCTTCCATGTAGGAATCCCTCCATAATTTTATGCTACCACTTATAAAAATTACAAACCATCTCTTCCTGAGAACTGGTTTTTTTTTTTTTTTTTTTTTTTTTGGTAGACAAGAGTTTATCTAGTGAACAAAGCTACCCTAAAAATTCTCATTGTCTTTTTCCCACCCCCTTGGTGATGGTTAGAAATCAGACGCTACTCACCTCATCAGTTGACAGTTCGATCCCCAGAGAAGATGGCTAAAGATGGGTACCGAATATCTTTTTTGGACAACAAGTCTTCAGGTTCTTCTCCAGAAAAGGACTTGATACCAAAACCTGATACTTATCAGCTTACCCATGATGCCTCATTGGGTAAACGCCTGGATGTGGGTGATTCTAGCCAGATTCATCCCTATCAGTTACCTTCAGATGTTGGTCTAGAAAATTATGATAGTCATTATTCTCAAAATCTGTCCCTTCACGGAAGTATTGGTAAAAGGCCTCAGAGAAACAAGAACTACCGAGAATATAGCACAAAGCCTTCAAATAACATGAAAGCCACTACATCCCATTCCTGTGGAGACTTACTGACTTCTCTGTCAAACCCTGACTCCAGCACCGGAAGGCTTTTGAAGCTTAGTTCAGGTAATAGCTTCCTATAAGTTTGTAGGCCTCTTTTCTTTAATAGATGTGAAGATTGAAGTTTAACTGGATCTTTTGGAATAAATATTTCTTACATTGGGGAATTCCTTGTCAGTCCAATGGTTAGGATTCTGCACTTTCGCTGCTGAGGATGTGGGCTCAGTTCCTGGCCGGGGAACTAAAATATCCTGCAAGCTGCACGGTGCAGCCAAAAGTAAATAAATATATCATGACCAGTAGTCAGAGCCTCGAGAAATCTACAGGGTATGAGTTTAACATGATAGATATATTAGAGAAAATTGGTATAAATGCAAACTTGATAACTATATGTTATTTCAGTTAAATAGCATCCTGGGATATATTTCTAGTAACATTTAGTTTTCTCTGGTCTCAATCACTTCTATTGAGAGTTACTTTTTCAGAAAAAGCTAGTTTTAGGAAAGTGTTGGGAGACCACTCTTTAGTTATGTATTTATTCAACAAAATGTATTAAATACCTACTATATGCCAGATGCTATTCTAGCTCTGTAGATAACATAGCAAACAAAAGTGAAAATCCATGTGTATTTTTGCATTAATAAAAAAGGTCCCTACTTTCATGGAAATTCTATTCTAAAGAGGTAAGACAGATGATAAATAAATTATAAATATAGAAGTCAGCTTATGATAAGTGTTGTGAAGAAAAATAACATAAGTGTATTAGAGAATGGCTTCCCAGATGACTCCAGCAGTAAAGAACCCACCTGCCAATGTAGAAGACATAAGAGACATGGGTTTGTTCCCTGGGTCAGGAAGATTCCCTGGAGGAGGGCATGGCAACCCACTCCAGTATTCTTACCTGGAGAATCCTATGGACAGAGGAGCTTGGTGGGCTATAGTCCATAAGGTCATAAAGAGTCTGACATGACTGAAGCAACTTAGCATGCACACATGCATGTAGCACTTATTAGAGAGTATATGAAGGAGGTAAAGCTTTAGATGGAATGGTCAGGGAAAGCTTCTCAAATGAGAAGTAAGAGTACAGACTTAAATAAAATGCATGTGAGTCATGTCGATAACTTGTGGGGGGAGAAATTTTAGACAGTGGAAATAGTAAGTGCAAAGTTCCTAAAACTGGAACGTGCTTAGCATGTTCAAGGAACAATGAGGAAACAAGGCTGCTACAGTAGAGTGAGGTAGATGAGGTGTATAGATAAAGTCAGATAATCAGACATTTATTCTGGGTCAGATCAGGAGCTGTTGGAGAGTTTGTAGCAGAGAAGTGACATCTAACTTAAAAATTACTCTTGCTACTTAGTTGAGAATACACGATGGGGGGCAAGGATAGAAGTTTCTAAAATTCTAAAAGTAGATCAGAATCTGTATAAGAGATGATGGTAACTTGAACTAGAGAGAAAGCAGTATAGGTGGTGAGAAATAGATTCTGAATATGTTCCAAAGATAACACTCCATGATTTGCTGCTGGGTTGAGGATGAAGTATGAGAGAAAGCAAGTCAAGTATAACTCTCAGGTTTCAAGTCTGAATAAATGGAAGGATGGAGTTACCATTTACTCAGATGGAAAAGAGTATGAGGAACAGGTTTTAGGATAGATACCAAGAGTTGGTCTTAGACATGTTGAGTTTGAGGTGCCTATTAGAACTTCTCAGAGATGCCAATTTGATAATTAGATATATTAGTCTGGAGTTCAGGGAAGAAGGTGGGGCTGGGAATTAAAAGTGTGTGGTTGGCATTAAAACAGACTGGATATAATCTCCCCAAGGGGGCAAATATAGATATAAAAGATATCTGAGGACTAACTTGAGTCCTCCAACAATTAGAAATCTTGCTGATGAAGAGAAACCATCATGGAGAGCAAGAAAGTGGCAGCCACTAAGTAAGAGAAAAGAAAAAAGCCAAAGAGTGAGTGATAACCAGGAAGCCACATGAAAAATGTGTTTCAGGAAGGAGAGAGTGATAAATACAGTGTCAGATGTTTTTAATAGATGCCTTTAACATTTCTGGGACTGAGAAATGATCATGGTGTTTGGCAGTGCATTGGTGGTGATGGTTTGGTCACTAAGTCGTGTCTGACTCTTGCGACCCCATGGACTGTAGCCCTGGCCAGATTCCTCTGTTCATGGGATTTCACAGGCAAGAATACTGGAGTAGGTTGTCATTTCCTTCTCCAGGAGATTTTCCTAACCCAGGGATCGAACCCATGTAGTGAGCAGCTTCAGGAGATGCGTGATTAATAAAAGCCTTGTTGAGGTGAATTAAAGAAAGAATCAAAGGAGAAGCAATAGAATTACCGAATATATACAACACCTTCAAGGAGTTTTGCAGTGAAGGGGAGCGAAGATGTGGAAATGTAGCTGGAAGGGGGATGAGATCAAAGAGAACATGGTGGAAATGACCCAGTTGGAAGTTTGAGAAGAGATGTGAAATAGTGATCTCAAAGAATAGGAGAGTAAATTGATTAGGGTAATGTATTAAAATAGCTGGGCCCAGTTAAGATAATGGTTATGAATTTAAAGTGAAGATGGTCGAAAGAGATGCATATTGTTCTCCAGTCACTTCCCACTGCTCTGCTGTGGGTTTGGAGTATGTGCACAGAGTATTTAACCAGATCTGGGGCTTTGTCAGGTGGATGGGGAGGGAGAATCCAGACAGTTGAGAGTATATACTAAGGAGAGGCCATTGTGACCCTTGGACTTCAGACAGGTTAAGGAAGGAAGGGAGACTTGAGAGAGTTGAAGAGCAGGTTCATCTCCTGGCCTGTTTCCTTCACAGATCTGTATGCCGCAACCCATTTCAACAGTGACCCTGCTCTGGTGGTGAATGTAGAGCAACAATTAGCCACGAGCCTCAGTGATTTAACGCAAGCACATGGTTCTTTCCCAAACAACTCCATCCTGGGAGACTCTCTGAGGACACTGCTGTTGCCTACTGGGACATCAGAAAACAGAGAGAATTTGACCAAGAGGTCATTAAGCCCATCAAGAAGAGGATTCAGACGGAAAGAAAATATCCTTGCCACCCTGAATACAAAACATGGTTTCAGAGATGCTACAGGCAGTGAGGCAAGTGTTGGCTTGTTTGTGCTTGTACAAAAACACATCAGGTCCAAGATTAGAATGGGGTTCTGTTTTTGTGATGGTAGTTTCGATCAAGAGTGATAGAAATTCAAAGGGATTTTCAGAGGTCAGTGGGCAATACTGCCAGGCCAAAGGCTGTGATTCTTTTGCCTTTGGGAAAGTCAGTCCCCTTCTGCTGCATTTCTGTCACAGGAAGAATGGTCCCTAATCTACTTCCAGAGCATAAACATGGGGAGAAGTACTTTGATAATAAGTGGACAGAGTTTACGATAGGAAAGAATACACAAGTTGCCAGGGGCTCAGGGTTGGTTGAAGAATGATCTCTGTTTCATTGTTGCTTATAATCTTACCATGTTTACACATTTGATTTGGCTACAAATGACTAACTTGCTAGGGACCTTTCTTCTGAAAGCATTGCTTTCCTGTCCAGAAACTAAAATTATTCTAGTTTTTCCCCAGAATGAATTAGATTAAGATGATGAATTAAATAAGCCAAAGGATTTTTAGCTGACAGTTGGCTCAGGGAATAAACAACAAATCAAAAAACATTCCCACACATATTATTTAATTCATTTTATAAAATTGTAGTACGATAGTTAGTGTTGTTCTTACTCATTAACTAAGTTTTGTCACTGCCTTTGTATACATCCCTCCATGGAGAATGCCGTCTTCTCTCCTCTCATCTATCTTAATATTAATTTTTCTCCAGGTTTTAATTCCATCATGAAACCTTCTTCTCATTAGTTAAAGGAACTATAGCTCTCAGGACATTCCCTTCCCTTGAACCCATAGTCTTAGTCATACGAATCATTTGTCATTTAATGACTTACTGCCTTGTGAGAAAGCAGGTTATTTGGTCAAAAACAACTATTTCTAGTCACTTTTGTTTCACTTGCTGGAGATCTTTTTGCACATCAACATGGGCTTATAAAGGGATTTTGTTGTTGGTTGGTTGGTTGGCTTTTTTTAGCTTTTAAAAACTTTCTATTCAGTTTTCAAAACTTTGGAATTGGTTATAATTTTTGTGTACCAAAGGGGGCAGTCTTGCAATACTTTTTTTCGACTTTTTGGTCCTTTTTTGTTTTCCATCTTCAGTCACTGATGCCTATTGTTCTAGAAAAGAGCACTAGTGTTAATGTATTTAGGGTAAAGCCATAACAACATTTAGGATATTTAGGTGCTATATTAATAAGATATGTTCTAGGAAATTTTCTCACCTCTATTTCATGTTATATTGTTAAAACAGTAATTAAAATCTCAATGCATTCTTCTGGACTGTCTTAAAAGTTCCCATTTCTTTTTTCCTGTTAGATACTGTATTTGTTTATATGAAAAGTTATAAAAGAGCTGCTTGAATATAACTATAAAAGAAATACACTGTTTAGTTTCTAGAAAGGTATAAATCAGAAGAGCATTTAAAAGTTGTTTAAAAAATAATCCCATATAAAAAAACACAAAATTAAATATGAATTCTTGATTAGAAAATTTATTTTTAACCAACTGACTTTAGAATCACAAATTATAAAAATTAAATTTAAAAAAATCATAAGGCATAATTTGCTGAAAATTAAAAGTAACAGAATTATTCCAAAGTTCATAAAAAAATTATCCCCCACTCTCACCACATTATGAAAAGTGAAAGAAAATACATAAGGCATATGTGTGTTTCTAAGTTGCTTCATGATGTACACACAGTATTACCAATACATGAAAAACCAATGATATTTTGATTGGATTTTGAAATGGACATTTCAATATCCATTTTTCACAAGAGTAGTGTAACCAGTCTTTCTAAGACTTTCCTTCCTAATCAGATTAATTTCTTAAGGACTTCATCTTTTAGTTCATATGTTCACAGACCTTATATAGAACTCTCAATGCACATGATCAGTATTCAATACAGATCTGTTTAATAAATGTTTATCCCATTTATAATGCTTTTCCTTATTAATCATAGGCCACATGTGTGACTCAAGTCATAAATATCACTGTCTGGTGTTCTGTTTCATGGTTGTCAGATATGACAGCATTAGCTAATTAATCATTTATGTATTTTTAATATCAAAAGAGCCAAAGATTGAGAAATAATTTGGCTGTTTTTAATATGTAACAGCTTTCTTGAAGTCCCTTGAGAACTCACAGACAAGATTGATCTGTCCAGTAAAATTCAGAATTTTTTTTTAATTTTTGAAAATTTTAATTAATTTATTTACTGGCTGCTCTGGGTCTTTGGTACTGCTCATGAACTTTCTCTAGTTGTAGTGTTTGGGCTTCTCGTTGCAGTGGCTTCTCTTGTTGCAGAGCACAGGCTCTAGGGCACGCTGGCTCAGTAGTTGTGGTGCGTGGGCTTAGTTGCCCTGTGGCATGTGGGATCTTCCTGGACCAGTGATTGAACCTGTGTCTCCTGCATTGGCAGGTGGATTCTTAACCACTGGACCACCAGGGAAGTCCCCAGTTGTTTTTTAATTCATTCAGACATGACTAAATATATAGACATATACATCATATCTGAATGAATTAAAAACAATTGGAAGTTTCACTGGAGAGAGAGCTCTACCTATGCATCTATATACATAAGATTTTTACTGAATAAAAAGTATCTTTAGTACTGGGTCCAACAATAGCACTTAACATAACACTTAAAATGTTATAGGACAGTTATGTTTATTATATATTAATATACTAAATATAAGCTTATGAGTTATAACTTTTATTAAATTACTCCCCATTTTATTTTATGATAATATAATACCTTAAAAAATGTTCTGCAGTTTAATCTTTCCATATTCATAACATAATATGTTAAGCCATAGACATGGGTGTTAAAACATTTTTTGTACTCTTCTGAAAATCTCTATAGAAAATTATGATACAAGATACTGTTTGCTTTGAAATTATCCTTGTATATATTATTGTATTTGTCTTAGACATAAGTAATATTCTATTAAATCCAAACTGAAGGATGAAGTCAACTTTCTCTTTTGCTTAATGTTAACCCTTTAAATATCTGGGTTTTTACTTCCCTTATTGTGTAAGAATGACAAATGGTTGGGTGTTTGTTTTTTTTTTCTTGAGCCTCTCTCTAGTGACCTGGGCAGTTTGCATGGTTTGCCAGGAAACCACAGTCCTCCAGTCTCTGCCAGAACCTCCCATGTGGCCACTGTCCTCAGACAGCTCCTAGAGCTTGTGGATAAGCACTGGAACGGCTCCGGCTCCCTCCTCCTGAACAAGAAGTTTCTCGGTAAAGTGAATTCATTCTCAGTTCCCAGAGAAGGGCTCAGCCTTGCTTCTGCTGTTTCTGCTCTACATTCTGATAAAAGCTGCTCAGCCCCCTTTACTTGTGGGGGAAATTGTTCTCATGAACACTTACCAAAATTTGTCAGCCACACAGTGATAGACAAATCTGCATTTTTCTTATAATCATCTTCCCTGTTTTTCCTTTTTTGGTTGCACCGTGCAGCTTGCCAGCTCTATGCAGGCTCTTACTTCCCTGACCAGGGATTGAACCTGGTCAATCAGTGCCATGGCAGTGAAAACACCAAGTCCTAACTGCTCTACCGCCAGGGAATTCCGTTCTCTGTTTTCATAAGCACTCTTCCCTCCACCAGTTGTCTTGTTTTCCGGTAACTTTTTTTTTTTTTTGGTAGTCTTTAAGTGATTATATATAAAATAAAGCATGGTCATGTTAATGATTACAAAAGGATTTTATGATCCTTGGGGAGAATGCCAATAATAAATACAATAGAAACTGAGTTTGATCATCAGAGGTCTGAGATGACTGGAAATGTTGTGATTTGTAAAACTCTAATGACTAAATGACCTGGACTCTTTTTCAGGACTTTGTTTTTAGGAACTTGGGGAAAAACAGTTTTGCAAATATTGTCCCCATGTGTCTATTTGTTGCTTAATAGTAGTGGTAAGAGTTTAAGTAAAAACTAGGAACTTTAAGGGCTTCCCTGTTGGCTCAGGAAGTAAAGAATCCTCCTGCAGTGCAGGAGACCCGGGTTTGATCCCTGGGTCAGGAGGATTCTCTGGAGAAAGACATGGTAACCCACTCCAGTATTCTTGCCTGGAGAACTCCATGGACAGAAGAGCCTTGCGGGCTGTCCATGGGGTCATAAAAGAGTCAGATATGCCTTTAAAGTTGTTTAGGCTTAGCTTTTTTTGTTGTTTTTTAATATCTAAAGCAACATACAGAAGAAAAAGTCTTATCTCAGTTACTTTCCTTCCCACATTGATCCTTTGCTCTTGTTTTGTAGGAAATTATCCCCAGGAGCCATTCATCAGTGATTAGAGAATAGCACAGAGCATGCACTCATGAGAGTCTGCTGTTGTTTCTCCATAGATGTGGGATATAGCTTTTTTTATCTCCATCATGAAATATCTCTTACAGTTACTTACTAAATTCTTGTAAAAAGGAGACATTAGATTACCCTATTTGTCCAACAGAGCTGGTAGTTATTGACTAGGAATTCTCTGCTTTAGCTTTTAAGACTGGCCTGTGTGCCCAACCTGAATTTTTGGCAGGTCCTGCCCGAGATCTGCTTCTGACCTTGGTAGTCCCTGCTCCTTCTCAGCAGTGGTGTCGCTCACATCCAGAAGATACATCAAAAGCCTTCCACAGGAGGGAGATGGAACTGAAGGAGACAGGGCAGCTGGTTCCTAATGACATGGTATGCTGCTCTCATCTTCTTTTCCTACTCTTCCTTTACTAGAAAAGGACAAGGCAGCAAGGCTAGAACAGCTCTGTGCCGTAAAGATCATCATCACCTGAATACCTAGATGCTTATGAACTGAAATATAGAAAAGTCAGTCTGTGCAAATTAGGAACACAAAACTTGCAGGGACAGCTTTGAGGTTCTTCAGGGTTGACTCCCTAACCCAAAAATTCTAAGGAAAGGCTTGAAATGGAAAAGAAAAAAAAAAAGGCCCTAGAGTAAAAACATTTAGGATTGTGTTCTTGAGGGTTATGATTCAGATGAGGGAAGTTAAATGTCTCTGGGATTGTCTTTCCTCCGTTCTGATGGAGAGCCCTAATCCAGGGGCCACTCCTAGAGCGTTAGGGTTCTGGTGCTGGGAGGGAAAGAAGGGATTCATTTTCTTAGACTCCTCCCCCTAACCTTTTCTTAACATTAGAGGATTTTCAGACATCAAGTTTATTTTCTAGAAACTTTAAATAGGTGATTCATAATGCTGGCCACTTGTCAAAACAACCACTTGTTCTGTAATAGTAGCGGATATTTCACATGTGGTAAAATGCATGTGGTAAGTTTCTTTGCTGCACTTGAACTATGTTTACCAATGAATTAAAATTCTAGTGAGAAAGAGAGAAGCTGACCTCCATTCAGTTTATCACTAAAAAGAGCAAAGATTCTTTCAATCTTCTAAAAACACTTCCCAGAATTTCAGATTCTTAATGTGTTTGTGTTTTGTTTTCTAATCTAAAGGAAAGTTTGAAGCAAAAACTAGTCAGAGTGCTGGAGGAAAACCTCATTTTGTCAGAAAAAGTCCAGCGTTTGGAGGAAGGTGCTACCACTTCGATTGTCAGTGGGCACCCATCCCACACTTACGGTAAGTTCAGGAAAGGAATGTATGGTGCATCTCAAGACAACATTTTGTTTATAGATGACCCATTTAATAAGCTTCATCATCCAGAGCTCACATGGCTTCCTAAATGGAAACAATCATTTTGCCTCAGAGTTGTAATGCAGGTGACTTGAGTTACCAGAGTAAGAGTTTACTCTTTTATCAGTGTAAAGCATTTACAAACATTATTATTGACATTATTTTTTGAGAATGATACTTGTTTTTTTCTGATTATAGCAGAAGATCATGTTCCTTACAGAAAGTTTGAAAAATATAAGGAAAATAAAATCGCACTACCCAGAAATAACTACCATTAGTGTTTTGGGTGTATTTTCTTTCACCTATATCCCTATACATATATTTTAAATTCAGAACTGAAATTTGTGTTTTGATTTTTCAAAACGAATTTACATACAACAAAATGCACACATTCTAAGTTTGATGAGTTTCTCAAAATGTATACTCACTTAATTCCATCCAATCAAAATACAGAACTCTTCTCTACTCTAAAAAGATCAACCCTGGTGCATTTAGGTTCCCCTACTATCGACCCTCAGCAATCTGATTTCTACAAGCTACTAATGTTATTAATTTAATAGCATAGGCATTTCCTCTAATATCACATGACTATACCATATTTATCTATTTAGTCCTCTATATAGTTGTTTTTAATGTTAGTTATTATAAATAAAGCTGTCATTATTTATATTATAAATAATTCAAAGAATTTCCAAACATTCAAAGACTTGAAATAAAAGACCCTAGAGTGAAAATACTTCTCTAAGATCATCTTCTCTTCTGATGGAGCTGAGAGACCTAATATTTATGCTGTGATAAATAATTCAGCTATTAATATCTGTGTGCATAAATTGTTGTGTACATTTTTGACCAGTTTTCCTAGGAGACATTCCTTGAAGTAGAATTAGTGGGTCCAAGGATGTGGACATTTTTGAGGTTTTTGTTACACATTACCAAATCATTCCTAAAAAGGTAGTTTCCGTTTATACGCACATCAGCAGCAAGTATGTATTTGAATGCCTTTTCATTTCACCCTTGCCAACACTGGGTATTGTATATATCAGCAGCAAGTATGTATTTGAATGCCTTTTCATTTCACCCTTGCCAACACTGGGTATTGTATATTTTTCTTCATTATGACAAGTGAAAAGTAATATCCTATTGAATTTGTGATTTGTTCTACTTTATTTTTAGTATAGTTTAGGTAGATAAAAGTCTACCCTTGACTTTAAACTTCTAGTTCAGCAGACTGAAACAAACATTGTGGGTATTTGGATATTTGTATGAGAAATTTGATTTGGAAATCAGCATTGAATTTCCAGAGTTGAATCTCGTCTATCTAATATTTATAAGCCTGAATAATCAATACATCAGTTTCCACTTACCTATACTGAAAATAAATAGGTGTTTATTCACTAGATACTTATTTTCAACCAGCTGTGAGGCCCAGTACTCTCTTTGGATTACTGGTGATAAATACGGCTGTTGCAGCCCTGATTTCTACTTTCCAGAACCTTGCTACTCAAAGTGTGAACCAGAGATCAGCAACATTAGCATCACCTGGGGATTTGTTACATATATAGAATACTTGGCCTCACCTCAGACCTACTGATGGAGAAGGCAATGGCACCCCACTCCAGTACTCTTGCCTGGAAAATCCCATGGACGGAGGAGCCTGGTAGGCTGCAGTTCATGGGGTTGCTAAGAGTTGAACACGACTAAGCGACTTCACTTTGACTTTTCACTTTCATGCATTGGAGAAGGAAATGGCAACCCACTCCAGTATTCTTGCCTAGAGAATCCCAGGGATGGGGGAGCCTGGTGGGCTGCCGTCTATGGGGTTGCACAGAGTCGGACACGACTGAAGTGACTTAGCAGCAGACCTACTGAATCAGAATCTGTTTTTTAATAAGATTCCCCAGGCAATTTGTAAGCATATTAAAGTTTAAGTACTGTTCTAGAAGACTGACTTGCTTAAGATCCAGAGTTCTTGTGCTTTCACTGCCTTATTGTTGCAAGCCTTGGTAACATATTTGGAAAGCTAAATATGAATGCCTTGGCCACAAATTCAGTTTCTGCAAGTGCTCATTGAGCTATTATCTTGCGCCCAACACAATTCTAGGTGTTTTCACATATTCCATACAGAGTGAGGGACATACATGCATGAATTAAAATGCAGAATACAGGGAGACCTAATATTTGTTGACTGCCTATGCCTATGACTGCAGGTGTCTCACTGACTCCTCATAACAGTGCTGCGGGACAGGGTTGTGAAATTCACAAAAATGAACTAACGTGCAAGATCAAGTGGTTGAATTTTAACTCAGATATGTCTTCTGCTAAACTGTATATTCTTGTCACTATATCTGCTGTCTTCAAGAGAAGGAATGGTGAATGGAGTGTGGAGGTGGGTGCAGTGGGGCCTCCAATTCTTCAAGATGCCCACCCGTTCACTCAAGCTCTTCTCAAACACTAGCCACTTGGAATCCTCTCACCCCCATATACTGTAACCTTTGTAGATGATCTTCTGCGCAAAAACCAACAGCTGAACATGCAGGTGTCTTGCCTGAACCAGGAGCTTGCCCAGCTGAAAAAGCTAGAGGAGACCGTGACTCTTCTCCATGAAAGTCAGAGGTAGGATTGGATCCATCTAGCTGGCTTCTGGAAGCAGATGTTTACCTTCCTTTATCTCCTTTGTTTTACTTGGCAAGTTAATATCTATATACTTTTCAAATTAACTATATTCTGTATGTAAACAACCTGTATCCAGGCCAGTTAGCTCAGGGGTCAAAATACTGCTTTCCAGAACACACCAGGGACTAAATATCTTTGCTGGCACTGGTGGGTTACAGCACCTCAATAATAAGTAGTTTCTCACTGGATCCAACAGGACCCTTGTTTGGGTCAGCTAACTTTCCTCAGTCACAATGTACCCCTAAAATCAGCCATCTTGCTCTTCTGAAAAATGTCTACCTACTCTTGGTCATAGAAGAGAGGTCAAGCACACTCAGAGTGATAGGGAAAGAATCCAATGTATGTGTTCTTTTCAGAGGAGTTCAATAACATGAGGCTCTTCAAAGAACAGTTTCCCCAGGCTATAGGCTAGACAAATCAGAAGAGGCCTCAAGACTATTGGTATATTTAGACAAGCCCTTGAAATTTTGATTTGCCAAACACCTTTGCTAGGACCATCAGTGAAGCTTAAATAGAAGAACTCTACTCCCCAAGCCGTCAGTCCCTAACTTCACTTCCTAATTTTTCTTGGAACTGCTTAATATAAGGAGGATTCAACCCAGATCCATTCTGGCTGACTTTTTTAAAAACTTTTTTTCTAATTATTGCAAACATATACAAAAGTGTGTGTGTGTGTTAGCGGCTTGGTCATGTCCGACTCGTTTAGACCTCGTGGACTGTAGCCCATCAGGCTCCTCTGTCCATGGAATTCTCCAGGCAAGAATACTGGAGTGGGGAGCTATTCTCTTCTCCAGGGGAATCTTCCCAACCTACCCACAGATTGAACCCGGGTCTTCCACATTGCAGGCAGATTCTTTACCATCTGACCCACCACTATATAGGGGTATAGGTATACACACCATACCCCTATACTATAAGGGTATAGTATAGGGGTAGCCCATACAAGAGTATAGTGAATAGCATAAATTCATGTTTATCACACTTGGATGTGTACAGAATCACCTGAAAACTTGTTGAACTACAGAGTGCTGGGTCTCATCCCCAGAGTTTCTGATTCTGCAGATCTAGGCTGGGAACTGAGAATTTGCATTTCTAGTAAGTTTTCAGGTGATGCTGTTGCTTCTGGCCTGAGGACTACACTTTGAGAACATTAAGGTTTATCTCTTTAGTGATGTATTAATGGCTATATTTTAGAGTAACTTGAATTAATTCTCTGTTTTGTTAAACCATCACTTCAATATATAGGTTCAATTTGTTTCATTTTGTTTTTGATTTATAGGGAATATTTTTATTATTTTGATTTAATCCTGAGTACAGTTATGTTAAACTTACATGGCCCCAAAGTCAGATCTGTGAAATCAGATAAATTCAAACAAATTTAGCTTCCTTACCTGTCTCCTATATCCTTTCCTTCCCTCCCATTAGCCTTCCATTGCAGGCGTGGGTGTGTATTTGTATTCCCTCTAGTATATAAAAAGAGGCATAATGTTACTTTAACATTTTATCTTAGAAATCATTTCACAGTGATGTTTAGAGTAAGTTCTCACTCCTTTTTATACATAAATAGGACTCCAAGATAATTAATCCTCTAATAGACATTTAGGCTGATGGTATCTTGCTGTTACAAATAGTGCTGCAGTGAATAGCATTGTGCATACATCTTTTTTGGCAGGGAGGGGAAGTCTCTGATAGCTTCTAACACTACGTGGTAATGCAGGGTCCAAGAATACAATTATTAGCACCATTAGTTTAATTGCTGAGGCAGTATAGATTAGAAGAAGTAGAAATTAACATCTGGGAATAGGAATAGAAATTGCAGGCCTGGTCAGGGGCCAGTCTCCTGGTGTTTCTACTTATTTCATCATGAAAAGTGCTTTGGAAAGAATAGAACAGTCACTATGTAAAAGGTGAACACTGTTATTGCTACAGTCAACCTGGAACATAATCAAACAGGACTGTAATAAAGAAACTGTTGTCCCACTTTTAAAATAACCCACTCATAAATCAGATAGTTCTTTCTATTTAAAGGTATTACTTCATTTTACATTTATCTTTAGCAAACATTTCAGGTCTGAATGACATCTACTTTGCTTTTATGACTTCACAACTATCTTTCCCCCCGTGTCTCAGATCCCTGGTGGTAACTAATGAGTATCTGCTGCAGCAGCTGAATAAAGAGCAAAAAGGTTATTCTGGGAAAGCACTCCTGCCTCCTGAGAAGAGTCATCATTTGGGGAGATCATCACCCTTTGGGAAAAGCACGCTGTCTTCCTCCTCACCAGTAGCACATGATATGGGTCAGTATTTAATACAGACTGTTTCAGACTCTGTCCCAGAGCCTAGTCTATGGAGCTAACACTGTACACCTTTGCAGCTTGTCTCTCAGCCCCAGGGGGCTCTCAGTGTCATTACCACTAGTATGGTGGTATTTTCCCACAAGATTAAGAAAAAAAATCTTAATTACACTGTATTGGTCTTTCTTTTTATTTCTCTTTCTATCTCCTCCCATCAAGTCATTCTTTCCTTCTGCCCACATAAATAGTTGGCACTTAGTCCTAGGCATCATATCACATAGGAACACTTGGCTGAAAATGTCAAAAAGGAAAAAAACACTAGATATTTTTCCCAAGTGTCAGTTGAAACTGTGTAGTAGGAAGTTAGAAAATAATATCCATGGCCAGGTATGTTTTGTGTTAGAGGAAATATCAGAGAATCTCTACTGATCAGTTCATCAAATGTGTTTTGGGTTTCCTCCCATCATAGTTAGAGGTGACAAGGTCTGCTGGAGCAGCCCAACAGTTTAGTTGTGTGATGGAGCTGAAAGCTTCCATTGGTACCAAATAGGCCTAAATAAAAGCCTGGAGACACCCTGGAAATAGAGAGTAGGTAATTCCTACTCTGGAGAATTGGAGAAGGTGTCAGTGAGGACGTGTTTGAGTGGAAGATGCAAAATGAGTATAATGGTACCAGGTACAGCAGGGTGCAGAGCCTCCTAGGCTAAGGGTACAGGGTAGAAAATGTCTGGGCCCCCAGGGATCACTAGGCAGGGAAAATGTAGGTCATGGTGCCATGAAGTATGTAACTAGGGGACCTTCCTAGTTTGGGAGGGAGGTATAATGTCAGGAATATGTCCCCTAAAGAAACGATCTTTTAACCAAAATCTGAAGAATTGGAATGGAAGATCACCAGGCAAACATAGGATTGAAGGCAGAGGCAGTGGGGAGAGCTGCAGAGAGAAATAGTATAAGTCAAGGCCATGGAATGGGAAGAAAGTCCAATCAGGGGACAGAAGGCCTGAGAAGAGATACGCACCGTCTAGGTTGCATGGCTCCTTAAGGATTTTAGATTGGGAACGCAGAGGGGTAGTAGATTTGTGTTTGAGAAGCTTTCTCTGTAGAACGAGTGGATTGATGTCTGGCCATGTGGAGTGGGCTGGATCAGAGAGGAGCTAGAAAGATGAGAGAGAAGGCTGGCTCAGTCCAGACCAGAGGTGCAGCCTCTGAAAGTTAGCTCTGAGCTGAGCATCCACTTTACACATGAATACCTGGTATTTCAGACTGAGGATCAATCTTTTCTTTAATCCTGATTGATTAGGCATCAATGGGAAAGGATAATGAAAGTGACTCTTGTGTTTCTGCTTCAAGGTTGCCCAAGTAGCTCATGTTGCCAGAGAGCTCTAGAGAGTGAAGGACTGTCAACCTAACATCATATTGTACTTCTTTTCATCTGCAGGGTCATGTCAGAGAGAGAGGAAGGTGGAAAGATTAGATACTTATTTGCTTCTCTGACCCAGGTGCTGTGCAGGGAAGGAGAGCTATGCTGTAATAATGAGACATGAAAATCACAACTAAGATCACACATCTCTAGGTTAAAATCTACAGACCTCTTGACTTCATGTGAGTTCCCAAAAGGAGCATGTGCAGTGGAGCCATAAGTTTCTTTGTGCGGCATGGCTCTGAGGGAGCTAAGAGTGAACTTGTTTTCTGTGGAAGTGTCAGTAAGGACAGCCCCCCACCCTACTTTGCTGGTCCTGTCTTGACTCCACTGAGAGCCCTCCAAAGAGCCTAAGTCTTGCCCAGGTAGTGTAGCCTTAGTCAATAGCCTTATAGCCCTGTGTTGACCTATTTCATGGTCCCAACCCAGTGCACAGCCCAACTTACTTGACAGCCAATGAGGTTTAGGGGAGATGGGGACAGGGATAATGTGCTTCTTTCTACAACCCAGGCTCACTTCCTTCTCCTATCTGATAATGCCAACCTGGAACCTATTCAGAGTACCTCTAAGGAGAAGCAGAGCCTGACTAAGACTAAGTCACCTTCCACCCTATTTTCTATTATCACCGAAAATGGCCATTACTGCACTAGGCCAGGCCCCTCTCTAGGGTTGCTGGTCATTCCTGCAGAAGTCAGCTATGGTTCTGATTTTCCCTGTGTGGCCTTGGTCCAGGGGCAGCAGTAGATTTGTGGCATCAGGGAAGGGCCAAAGTGTTGTTGCCCTATGGGGCTAAGTGGGCTCAACATGAAGCAGGGGAAGTCCCCTGAAGCAAGTATCGAATAGAAAATAAGTGGAGAAGAATTCCTCACCCTGGACCTGGGACTATTGGAAGAAAGACAGAAACAAGGCTGACATGGAAAACAGGTCCTCAGGAAAGTTCTGTGCTCAAAAGGAGAGGCAGGGCCCCCTGACAGGTTTCAACTTCCTACCAGCTATACATAGTGGGTTCTGATGGCTTCATCCCACTGATCCTAACCTTTCTTCCTTGCCCAACTGGGTTTGCTAGCAAGGGTATCCAAACCTGTCCACCATGAGGAGCTGTGGGGAGTGGAGCAGTGATAACCAAAGGGCTGAAGTGGCATTGTTTGGTCAGTTGCTGCCAGAAACCAGATTCTATTAGACTAAAGGTTTTCTGGCTTTGGGTGGGCCTTGATTTCTTTCAGGTTCCATAACCACTTTTCAAGAAGAGGGGAACTTTACTCCTACAAGGTGAGTTTCAGGACTCAGCCACTTCTCTTTCTGGGCTCCCCTAAGCCACACTGCCAATCATAGGAGGGGCCAGCATGCTGCTCCCATATGTACTAGACGGTCATCTCACCTGCAGCTTAATAACCTGGACCAGGCCAATTTGCAGGATTTGGATTTCACTCCTGTTAGGCTCATTTAAGTAAACTTGCAATTTAAACCAATTCCCCAGGGCTGGAGGAAATATTCCTCTTACTACTTGCTGGTGGGAGAGGTAGAGCTCTTTGAAACTCTTCTCTGAGCAATACAAGGGCAGCTGAGTCAGGAGATCCCACAGCTGTCAGCCATTAGGCAAGGCTCTGCTGTGATCAGGTGATGGTCTCTGCTCTCTAATTTTCACTTAATCCCCAGAGTCTGTTTCAAGTTTCCCTACCCCTCTAAACCCCTGCTCCAAGTGACTCTGGGCTCAAGGGACTCCGGGGCCACCTGGGGCAGAAACATGCCCGAACAGCTCAAGGGATGAGGAAATAAATAGATGTGTTGCTTTGCTTTGTTATCTGAGTCAGGAAAGAAAATATTTGTGAATGTGTGCTTTTAATTACTAGAAATGGACAGTCCCTAAGTTCCATCCAGTCCACTTGTCAGCAGGAAGGAAGGAGAGTTTGCCCCAAAGCCTTAGACTAGGGAGTAACTCTGTCCTAACACTGAGAACCTAGAGGGGAGAAAAGGTTGATCTGGCAGCTCCCAGGATTTCTCAGGATCAGAGAAAGACACCCCTTCTCACCCAGCCTGGGGTGGTGAACAGATGGGAGGGGATCAGCAAGAAGAGGCCCATTCATTGTTGGACACCCTGCTTGCCCGTCAAAGGCTGATGTTGAGTGCCAAGTTCTATCACTGGGCCTCCAGCATCATTTTTGGAAATCAGTGTTCGGGCTTGCTGTGTTAGAGCCTGGCCAGGGAGACAGAGGCATGCTTCTGGCCTCTATACTGCAGAAGCTCCTTAACTCTTTGGGCCTGAGTTTCCTCCACTATAAAACTGGGTGTTGAACTGTCTACTGTCTAAGGTTCTTTCTAGTCTTGCATTTTCTGAACTTCTGAGATGCAGCCCAAAGTGACTTGCCTTGGTGGCTCCCTGAAATGGAGGCCTGTCAGCAAGCTTAGAGCTGAGGCCTGGCATTGGGCCCCAGCAGCGCTTAGCCCAGGCTGAGTTTGCTGTCTCATCCCTCCCCCTGCTGTGAAAGCAGAGAGGCCAAGACTGAGGCCCTAACTACAGGAAAGCAGCCATGCTGCCAGAACTCTGGGTCAGGGCTGAGGTAAAAGGCTTTTGATATCCCTCTGCAGCATCCCCAGGCAGCCTGGCTTGGTGCTAATGGAAGGGGCCTGGTGTATGTCTTTTTCTGGGCAGGGCTGCCAGTGGAAGAATCAGTATAGAGTGTGGCATGGAGGGGGTTGATGACACTGAGAGGTCATCAGGATATGAATGTCATTATCCTTGATGTCATATACCTGAACAGTCCATATTGGTACAAAAGGTATCTTTATTGAGGTCCAGGAAAGAATTAGGCACTTGGCCAGAGCAGCAGCTTAAATATGAGGCAAAAGCAGGCAGGGGGTTAGCCATGCCCAGGGCTAGGTTGGGGTGGTGAGGTTATAGGTACAGACTGTCCTCAGACAGAGAGGCTGAGGAGGAAAGAAAAGGGGGAAGGGGACGCAGAGCAGTCTGGGTCAGAGGCCTGGTGGGCTGGCCCTGAAGGGCTGGGCAGGAAGCTCTGGGTGGCAGATCCAGCAAGGAAGGGACCAGGCTCTCTTGCTCCACGTGCCCCTTAGGCCAGGCCCGAGCCTCTGGCAGGGGCAGTCGTGCTGGTGGGCGGGGAGGGGGCCTTCCTAGGCCTCACTTCTTCACCTTGGCATCATAGGTACCTGCATTCTTGTAGGCACTCACGTAGCCACTGTCATCCAGGATGTCCTGCCGCCCAGCAATACCTTTGCCCTTGCCACTCTCATCAAAGCGTTCCTTGTGGGAGCCCGTGTACTTGCTGGTGTCAGTCAGCCGTTCCACAGCACCCCCTGTTTTTGCTTTCTGTTTGAACAGAGATCCCCCCAGGGGTACCTGGTTAGAGACAGCCCTTCCAACACCAGCCAGGATTCCCGCCCCCGCCCCCCCCAACCCATCAGTGGTCATTCAAAACTATTAGGGCACTTACAGTAACGCCTACGTTGGCTGGTTCCTTGCCTGCCACCAGCTGGCAGATGGCATCAAAGGCCTCCTCCTTGCTCTTCCCCTTAAATCGCTTGGGAGCCAGCTCTTCTAGGGCCTTCTTGAACTCCTCATAGTTGATGACCCGGGCAGACTTCGCCCTGCCAGGTATGTGGACACCATGAGTTTGCCCCCTGCTCCACAATCTCCCTGGTTCCAGCCCCCCAGTTCCCCTTCTGGGGACATCAGAAGCAGGAAATGCCTGGGGCTCACTTGACTTTGGAGAAGACGATGTCGACATCGGTCCCTGTCACAGCCTTTCCGTCAGCCACCTTGCAGTCCTTGCACAGCTTGGCCCAGTTCTTGCCATTCATCTCGTGCCCACTGGCCTTGGGGTCACCATGGATGGCAAACTTGCGGAAGCTTTCCTCCAGCCCAGCCACATCTGTGCTCGCTGCCATGCCACCCTGTAGGGACCCACCTCAGTCACCTCCCAGCCAAGTTCTTCCCTCTTCCACCAAGGCTCAGTGTATCACTGCCTCTAGCTCAAAACCTGCAAGGTTGAAGTTTCAGGCACTCTGCCATACACTCTCAGAGCTGGAGATGGAGCTACCTGAGGAGAGGGGCCAGTATTCAGTGTCCGACTGGGCCCCAGAGCCATGAGGAAGAGCACTGAGAGGAAAGGTCCTGTCACTTAATGCCAGCCTTGGCTCAGAGTGGAGTTCAGAAGATGAAATCATGATCCTTGCACCAGGCTGGGAACAGAGTGGCACTGTCCAGAAAAACTGTGAGGGCAGCAGCTGGGGCTATGGCTTTGTCTGGCCCTGGCACAAGGCCTGCTTGGGTGGAAGTGATGGTGGCAGATCAGGCCCCCTCCCTGGGAGTTTCATGCTAAGCTGGGTCAGGCCCTGGCCAAGCTGCTGGTTGGGCAGGTATTTAGTGAGGACGGTGTCTCTGTCAGGGTCATGAGGACTCAGCCCAGGCTGAGAAGGGAGCCAGGGCACAGGCAGGGGTGCATGCCCCAGGCAGGGGTGCAGCTGGCCCAGCTGCAACCTTGTTACTATTTTCTGTTAAACAAAAACATGAGGGAAGGGGGAACTTGGGGCTGGCCCGGCCACAGTTTGTGAAGCCTGGAGACAGTTGCTAAGGGAGGGTGGTGCTGCTTGGAGAATGCTGCTAAGGGCAGGATGGTGTCAGGGCGGCTTAGGGAGAAGCTCCCAGTGCTGCTGGGCTGGGCTGGGCTGGAGAATGGGCTTACGGGTGGGGCACACCAGCACTCCCAGCACCTGGGGCACAACCATGGCTTCTTGGCCCCTTGCCAGCCACTGGGGCTGTAACCTCCGTTTGTGGAGTTTAAGAGCAGGAGATTGTGGGGGGGGCTAGCCTGAGTGGGGGTTGTAGAGTTATGAGCCCTGGCCCTGTTGCTTCACATCTACCCTCTGCACTGAAGCACACTTCCCCCATGTCTATACCTTCACACCTTCAGCCCTCCGTGGATGCCTCCTGGCCACACCCTGAGCACCACCACACTAGTCCACACTCCACAGCTGAGAGCACTCAGCCCTGGCCCTCCATGCCCTCAGCCTTATTCCCACTGACCACACCCTTACCTGGTACTCAGACTTCCCTGACCACACCAGCCCTGCACTGAAGTGTCCCCCACAGCCCTCACTGCAGTCCTCTGACCACACCCACAGCCCAGGGACTGGGGCCTGGACCACTCCCTCAGCATTCAGCCCCCACACATACACTAATAGCCTGTATCAAGGCCCCCCAATAATACCCTCAGCCGTGCACTGAAGGGTCTTCCCTACACTTGCCCACAGCCCCCACTGCATTCCCGGACCACACCCTCAGTTCTGCACTGAAACTCCCTCCATGTAACACAGCCTGGTACAGAAGCCTCCCTGACCACACCCTCAATGCAGCCCGCCTCTATCCATACCCTGGAAGCCCTGGAACTGGGTCCCCCATCCACACACCCACAGCCCTTACTGAGACCCCTAACCAGAGCCTCACAACTCACCCTCTCTCCACACACCTGCAGCCCCTGACCACACCCTCTATAACCCCCTTCACACATCCACAGACTTGCGTTTCCAGACTCCCAGGTACTATGCCATGACACCCCTGTGTTGAGACTCCCATCTCATCCACTGCAGCCTCCTGACCACACCCTCAATTGTGTCCTCAGCAACTATCTTCCACCTCTCCCTTTTATACTAGAGCCTCCAGTGACCACAGCCTGGATCCCTGCCTGTCTAGCTCCCTTCCACTACCACTAGCCTTCACTGAAAACCCTCTCCGGATCAGCACACACACCCATCCCTAAGTTGTGGCTTTGGGAACTGAGAGCACCCACAGCTCCTACATTGCAGCTACTCTGTGGGCCCAGGCTCCCTTTCAAACAGCACTCCTCTTCCCTATCCCTGCACTGCAATCTCCCACCAGGGACCTGGAGGAGACCAGCACTTTGTTCACTAAGGCTAGTCTGAGGGAGTTTGAGTGCCACGGGATGCTTGTCCCAGGGTAATGGCAGGCTGATCAGGTGGCACCAAGTCACAGACTCTAGTCCCAGGGGTCTGCAGGCTCCTCTGGGACAGCTGGAGTCATCAATCAGCAAGCAGGTGGGGGTGGGGTGGAACACTTGGGCCCAGGGCAGGGCCGCTCAGCTGGTGTCCTCAGCTCAGGACCATAGGGGGTTGGGACCGCTCCCACGCCGCTTCCACCCCACCCGCTTCTTATCGTGCTGCATACTGACTAGAGTGGCTCGCGCCGGGATTTCCTACCGTTTTCTACCTCGTGGCTGCTCCTACAGTGCGCGTTCGATGGACAGGACACAAGAATGAACCGATGGTAGCAGGAGACTTAGGCGGGTCCGCAGCTCTGCTCCCTGCCGGCTCTGGGGCGGGACTGCAGCCGGGGCGGTTTCGCCGTATTATCCCTTGTTTCTTGGTCTCCATAGAGACGGCGAGCCCCACCTTCGGGGCTGTCTCAGCTCGAGAGTGACCAAGGTCACACTGGCTCCACCTACCCGACCCCGCCTTCTCCCCGATCCGCGGGGGGCGGAGCTGCTGCAGCAGTCTCATCCCGCTGCTCCCCGGGCAGCTCTGTGGAGGGGGAAGCCAGACCTTTGTAGTTCTGGCGGTCCTCGGAAGACCCCCATCCTGGCCTCCGCCCGAGGTTCAAAGCTGGTCCCCACCTTCAGGGGAGATCCAGCTTCCCAGAGCAGCAACCAAAAAGGCCTTTGGTGGGGGACGGGGTTGGGGGGGGCGGGGAAGGGGAGACGAGCAGAGGAGTGAGGCGGTCCCTTCCCTTAGTGACATGGGGTCTAGAGCCGGCTCAAGACCACAGCTCTCCAATGAACGTGTAGCATCCCAGGTCACAACTACGCGTCACTGGGGGTGGGAGGGGACAGTGAACGAATCCGGAATGCTCCGCGATCTACACCGACTTCGGTCTTGCGGCCGGGGAAAAGCTCCTGGACCTCCTGGGTCCGTGTCCTCATTTATTCCCACCCCACCCGGGTATTAGCCTCGGCGTCTCTGGTTCCGCTGCTGCCTTCCTAACACAAATGCTGCTTTCCTCCTCTCTCCAAGTGCAAACCCTATCTTCAAGAAAAATAACCTCCACTAGGGAGCTTCTAGGGCCTTTCCCAACCAGGAGCCTGGTACTTGAGTTTCTCCATATGACAATCTGGATGGCCACCCAATGTGGGGGACCCACCTCACCCTGTGCTCCTAGGCCAACAGGCAATGATGCGGCTCCAGGAGGGCCCGTGACCCCTGTCGTTAAAAAAGTGTGCACCAAGTCCGCAAAAGCATAAAAAAGTTTATTGGAGCATCACAGCTGATTGGGCGGGTATTGCTGAGTAGTGGAGTGGGGAGTGGGGCCGATCCCGCCGGCCCTTAGGGGCCCCTAAAGTGCACTCGGTGCGGCAGGGATGGGGTTTTTGCATAGAGAGTCGGTCCCGCCGCTCCTCCGCCATCCCTGCTTCTTCGCCCAGCTAAGCCAGATCAGCCTCGGGGCCGCCCCGCGCGCGGGGCTCGCCGCTGCTCGGGCTCACGAAAACGGCGGGCGCACGCGCCTGCAGCGCCAGCCCGGGCTCTCGGGGCCTACCCACCGGGGCGGCCAGAGCGGCGCTGCCTAACCGCGTTTGAGCCACTGGGATCTCGTCCAAGGACTCGCCAGACGCCGAGTGATAGACTTCTGCAGGGCTGGCGTCCGCGGAGTCCGACAACGAGCTGGAGCGGCGGCCGGGGGTCCGGGGCCCTATGGGGTTGGAAGAGAACGTAAGACTAGGAGCTGCTACTCACTAAGGGCCCTACCTTTCCCTCCCTCGGAGCTCCCCGAGCAGATTCCGGTCAGGAAGGGGCGCTCACCCGGCAGCCTGGGCAACTGGGGCTCTCGGTTCAAGGTCCCAGAGGTCGGTACCTTATACATGCGCCGCTTCCTCTTTTTCTGCAGAGACAGGAGGAAGCCTGAATAACCCTTCCCCAGACCTCACCTCGCCAAAAGACGCGGAGGAATGGAGAGGGGTAGAGACTTCTTTCCCATCCCCTTCCACCTGGGCAGGAAGGAGCCCAGCACAGTCCCCCTTACCTGGGGTCGTATCCGGGGGGGCAGAGCGAGAGTCTCTGGGGAGGAGGGCGGTGGAGGCTCCACTTGGCCGCGGGTAGCAAGGAATCGGGAGGGACTGAAGGGGAAGTGCGAGGGTAAGTGCTGGATGCTGCTGTTCCTTCAAATACCACCCTGTTGGAGGTTCTAAAATAAGCCTCCCTTCCTAGCTGGAAGGAGGCATTGATCTGTCCAAGGCCACATTGGGCTGGACCAAGACCCATGCCTTGGCTGTGGCCTAACTCCTTTCTTCCACCTCATTGCCACGCCAATGGGAGATGTGAGGTGGCCCTTGCCCAAGTTGCACTCACTTGGCATTCACTGCGGCAGGCCTGGCCTGGCCAGGGGGCTCTGGGCGCACATGGCTGAAGGTCCGCATGTAGAGCTCCATCTCCTGGGGAAGGTGGAGGTGAGGGAGGCTGGGAGGCCAGGTATGGGTCCAGGGCCTCCTGGGTCCTTAGGCCCACTCTGTCTAGGACACACCCCCTTACTGTTCTCTCTGGGAGGTGTGGGCAAAGAGGTCTAGGGCTGTTCTCTAGGCTTCCCAGTTATGCTGGGAAAACCCCAATGCAGAATGAGGCTTAAAACACCTGTGTTTGTACCTTACCCCATCCCCATTGTTTTCCTCACTTCAAATTCCACCTCCTCTGGGAAGCCTCCAGCGTCATGGGTCCAATGTACCCGGTCTAGAGCTGTTCTGGCCAAGTTGGGGCGGGGCAAAGAGGGACTCAGAGAGGCCTCCTTTTGCTCCTGGCTCCTTCTAGCTCTTCAGTCTTTAAACCAACTTTTTTACCTGGTTGGGAGACCTGGCACTTCACACACTCGTGTGTGCACCTGCGGCTGCAAGGCTACATGCAGGGATCCATGGCTCCCTGAGAGCTGAGTCCTCAGAGTACCAGACACAATCTCAGCTCTTGGAGGGAATTGGGGGGATGAGTGGTCTCCCCAACTTCTGTTGGTAAAGGGAAGGCAGTAAGTGGTGGGAAAAACAGCACCGCGGTCCCACCTGGGACCAGGCTTATGGGTGAGTTCTCTGTCTTGTTTAGTTGCTGATCCTCGCAGTGACCGTTGGAGCAGCCGACCCAACGCCTGAAAGTGAGGCCGGGAGGTAGCAGGAGTGGCCTGGGCTTGCACCCTAGCACACAGCATGCGCCCCTGCCGCGCCCGAGAAGACTGCAGGTGAGGAAACAAAAGCCAGAAAAGCGGCCAGAGATGGGAACCTGGAGGAGGATGTGGGGCGGGGCCTCGTCCTGGCCCCGCCCCCATCGAGCTGGGGGCAGGGCACCGGACAGCTGTCGCTGGCTCGACAGTTGTTTCCATGGAGACCCAGGCGTCCTGACTAATGCAGAGAAGACACTATAACAGCAACGCCGTCTCTAAAACAAGCCTATGTTTGGGGGCAACGGCTCCAGAGTGGGGCCCCTCCCGCATTCCTGCTCAGGGTGGGGGTGGGGAGGCTGCCTGCAGGACAGCCCTAGCAGGTCTGGGGGACGAGCCCAGCCAGTCATGGGTTGGCTACACAGATGCGGAGAAGGAGGCCCCAGGCAAGCCCTGTGTGCAACATCTGCTCAGGCTGGCCCTTTGGAGAGGACCAAAGCCCAGTCACAAGGACTGGGACATCAAGGTAATCCTTTCCCCACACATTTCCTCTGCACCAGTGTGGACTTAGTACCCCTCCAGGGCCCAGGAGAGAGGAGGCAAAGCCTACCCTGGTGCTCCTGGGGTCCAGAAGCGGAGGACTGAGGGCAGCAGTTGTAGAGGATCGTCCCATAAGCCTGATGGTTCACAGTGGGACAGGAGCCAGGCCCTAGCCATCTGAGGAGGTTTGAAGGTGCCACCAGGGTGTCCCCATTCAAACTCCCCTCCTCACAGTTGTCCCTACAATCCTCCTTGAGACCTTCAAAACATGCCCATTCCTGAGTGGTATAATACATGGCACCTTTCCACCTCAGCTCTCCACCCTGCTCCCTCTGCAAAGGTCTCCCTCAGGTCATTTTCAGATGATATTAAGTGCCCTGGCTGCTGGCACATCTAGCCTCAAAGCCTAAGCAGGCAGTAACTGCAGAGCCAAGGCCCTGAGCCTTTGAGTTTGGGGATCCCAAGGCCAGCCCAAATGGGCACTGCTGTGAAGCTTGAAGTCTCCTGCCTACCTCTCTGAGCTTGTCTCTTCTGTGAAGTGGGGTGATGCCCACTCCCAGGATGGCTGCCACTGTGCTTACACGGATGGGTTCAGGGCCCAGCACTTGGGCAGGTACTCAGCAATGTGGCTGGGGTTGGGGGGAGGTTTCTCCACTAACAGCCATCACTCCCCCAGGCCTTCACAGACCTGGCAGCCTGGTCCACCCCATGGCAATGAGGAGAGGAGAGGTGGGATCCCAAATCCTTCCTCAGTCCACCCACTAGCCTGTGTTTGTGTCCAGTTGCCATGAGGACTTTGGATCCAGAACTCAGCCTTCCCAACAAGGCCTGCCTGGGCCCCCTGCCTTCCCAGTCCCTGGGGGCTCCAAGGACAGGCCCACCCCACCCCCAGCTGTTGACCTCAGGAAGCCAAGGGGCGTGGGAATGGGGATAGGCTGATTAGCAGCTGGGCTGGCCAGGCCCCGAGCCTGGGCTGGAGGATTCCTGCTTCAGAGTGTGGAGACCTTAACTCTTCCTAGACCCAGCTTTTTAAATCTTTCTTGGCCTCAATTTGTTCATCTGCAACATGGAGATAGTAGCATGACCTGCCTCATGGGCTGTTTCAAGATTTGAATGGGGTAATGGGTATAAAGGCTCAGGGTCACAGGTGGAGAGAACTGATGGCTCCATCCTGGTGACCCAGTCCTTGGTCCATCCCTCTCTCCTCCTTCAGCCCCACCCTGCCCACTTCCAGGCTCCCGCTTTCTGCGCCCTCCAGCGCATGCTCGGAGCCTTTCCCCTGGGGTCAGGGAAATGCAGGGCTCCCTCTGGCTATGCCCACACTTGAACAAGCAGGAACATGCTTAATACACACTTGCCCTCGCCCCTGCTGCCTCCAGCACCCACTATCCCAGCTGCTATTCCAGGCCTGCTTCCCTTTGCCCTGTCTTATCATTGACTACTTGCTGCGTAGCCCACCACCCCTCCCACACCCCTTCTCCCACTCCCTCAGCATTCTGGGACACTTCTATACCTGAATGGGCCGCATCTTCGGCGGACATGACTCGAGCTCCCTGTGGGCCCCCTTTGCCTCCTGTGGTGGACGATGCTGCACAATGTACTCATAGGTGGTGAGCTTGTGCCACACTGAGGGGGTGAAGATAGGGCTCAGTGTAATGGAAAAGGAAGGTGAACCTGGGGTTCAGAAGGTGAGGGAGGGTACCCAGCTGCAGGCTAAAACCCATTGTGTCCATATCCACTAAGCCACAGAGTGAGACGAGTCACCATTAGAGAGCCAGCACCAGGAAGGGGCATAGTTTCAGGGCTCCACAGCCCAAACTGGGTAACTTCCTCCAGCCTAGGGACCCCATCCCCTGCAAGGAAGGTGTGGGTGTGTATGTGGGCCGGGGTGGCACTTACTGAGATAAATGTGGAAGCAGAGCAGGTGGCCGAGCAGGGCTGTGGAGAGCAGGCCCAGAAGGATGAGTAGGGCAGCCAGAGCCAGGATGGCAGGAGCCTGCGTCTCCACAGGGGCAGCAGGCAGGAACACAAACCACACATCTGTGTGATTCTTCAGGACTGCAAGGCACGAGCAGACTGTGCTCAGCCAGAGCTGTGACAAGTGACCAGACAGGCTAGGGGGTGGGAGTGGGCCTGGAACCCAGACTGACCTTCAAAGTGGCGGTTGGTACGCAGCCGCATGGGGTTGACAAAGAACTCCACAAAGACATAAGTGGCCACCAGCACGAGGAGCAGGACGCCCAGTAAGGCAGATGCCACACTGTGTAGAAAGAGCCTGGGCCCAGCCATGGGCAGCTGTCAGCACCCAGGTGCTCCAGCTGGGCAAGGGCCCAGAGCTCAGAAGGGCCAGTGGTTGGGAGGGGGAGCTAGGCCTCTGACCCCACAGCCCTAACTCCTCAGGAAGCCGAAGGCTTAGGGCAAAGGTGGAGATAGGCTGCCACCCCCAATAGGCTCTCCACCTTTCCCTGGGCCAGGAGGAGAAAGATTCCAAACCTACCCTCAGCCCTGTCAGGTGGAAGCCATGGAGAGCCTCACCCTGAGGACCAGTGCACAGGTTCCCCAAGTACCTCCCATCCTCTCCTGGCCCCATATGAAAGTTCAAGGGCCCTGGTTCACACACTTCAACACGCATCCCCAGGTACCCCTGTGGCCCGGATCTGGCTCTCACCGGTAGTTCCTCTCGCCCACACAGTTGTTGAGCCACTTGCAGTGGTGGTCAAAGCCGCACACGCATTTGTTGCAGGCGCTGCAGTGCTTGGAACGAGCACTCCTGCGGTGGGAGGGGGCACAGAGCGATCGCGGGCTTACCCTACCCTTTGTTGAACCATCCTGGCCTGGGGGTTGCCGGTTCTGTGCCTGGAGCGGGTCACTCACCCGCGCCTAAGCGGAGAGCACAGCGCGTCTACAGGGAGCGCGCGCGCCCTCTGGTGACGGGCACGGTGGGGCGGGACACCTAGAGGAGACAGCGCTTCTGAAGAGGTGGGGAGGCGTGGGCGGGAAGGGGTGAGACCCAGAAGGCTGTGGGGACCCAGGGGTGAGAGGAGGAGACAGCGTTATATTGTCCCCCTCTGGAACTATGCATATGGGTGATGCTGGTGTGAAATGAAAATGGAGGTTCCTTTCCAAGCAAGGGCCCCCTTTGCCCAGTCAGGAGAGAATGCAGGTATTGGGCCAGGTAGCAGAAGAGAGCAAGGCTGCTGGACCCAGGGCTTGCATTGCTCTTCCTGACATCACCATTTTTTTGAGTCTCTGCTTCTCTGCCAGACTGTGGGAATTTTTCTGACATTCTTCCAGAAAACTCCAGTCTATCTGGGATAAGCCAAAGGAGCCAAAGGGAGCAGCGCAGGCAGACATCTGGGTGAGCAGCAAGCAGTTCACCACAGGGGATAAGATGAAGGGAGGCCAAGTTAGGGATGCAAGTGAATCTCCCTGCCCCAGGGAGGAACAAGGAAAGCCCAAAGGAGAGTGGAAGGATAAGTTTCAGTCCCCTTTCACAGAACAGAATGGAGCCCTGGAACAGGCAGCAACTGCCAAAGCATCCACTGAGGAACAGGACACTGACTGATGTCTAGTGAAGGAAAGGACTGTCTGATGCCAAAGTCCTCAGCATCTTAACGCCACTGACTCTTTCTCTGTCCTACGGACAGAGCCCCTTCAACAAACTTCCTGGGGTCTTAATATTAAAAGTTGGTGGGGGGTGGGGGGAGCTAGCCTTGAACCATACCCAATTCCAGATCCCCTTCTTAAGGCTGAGAGACTGGGATGCTCCAGGGAAGGGCCTAGGGAGGCAGTCTGGACCAGCCAAAGGGTTTGGGCTCTGTACATTCTAATCCCTCAATGTGACCTGGATTAAGTCACTTGGCTTCTCTAGGCCTCAGAGTTGTGCATAAACAAGGATAACAGTATATTGGCTCCAGCTTCAGGCAGGCTGGGTTATGAATCTGGCTCTGCTGCCCAAGAGCCATATGACCAACCTCAGCCTTTCGGAACACTGGATTCTTCCTCTTCTGTGAAGTGAGAAAGATGTTACCGACCCTGCGGGGTGGTTGTTCATAAGCACTTAGCACATGATAAGTACTTGGGTGTTAGCTTCTGTTAGTTCCCCTCCCTGCCCATACCTAGGGATGCTAGTGAGAGAAGGGGGTGGTTACTGGCAGAGTTAGTCATTAGCAATGTTTGTAGCAGTGCCAAATGTTTCCTACTTTAACTGATGGAAATGCTATTCCTCATCTTCTGCTTCCAGGCACCTTCTCCTCACCTTCTCCTTCACCCAGTTCTCTGTCACTCCACCAAGATTCTTGACTGTGTGAAATACAAGGGTTCTGAGGCTTCAGGACGACTGTAAAGCTTGGGCATGCCCCTGTCTGCCTTGAGCTCCCGCTGGCAGTTCCCCAGGCACACTCATTGGCCACACACACCCAATCCACATGCACTCACACATCCACGTCGCACAAGTTGCAGTGTAGGTCTTCAATGACGTGTGCATGTTGGCTGCGGTTGAAGATGGGCAGAGGCCCTGCATAGCTCTTGTCCCGCACATTGGCATCTGCTGGATCGATGGAAACAGCAGTCAGGTGCACCACGAGATGACCAGCAAAGACGGCACCCATGCACTGGCCCAACAGGTTAAAGACTCACTCCACACTGCTGGCTGAGAGCCCACCCCTGCTTCCTGTGGCCAAAGAACTGTTCTCTACCTGTATGCAATTCCCCAGTGCAGACCCTCTGCCTGTGCTACCTCCTATCTCCAGTCCCCCAAGAGCCTCCTTGTCAGACATCTCTAGCATACCCGTGCCCTAGATGGAAGAACAGAGGGGCTGTCTTGTAATGGAGCTCACAAACCAGCACTGCTGCTGTTGAGGAGACCAACTACAGGGCCCTGGCCTCACTGCCCCAGACGTGGTGCAGACCCTGGCTGGTCTTACCTCAGAATCTGACCTGGTTTCAGATTCTGAATGGTGAAATAAGACTAAAAGAGATCGTCCTCTAAGGTTGAAGGACCCAAAATACAAATTCTAAGCTCATTTATCTTGCTTCTGAGAAGGATGCAAACATCCCCTCCCAGAAGCCAGGCCAGCTGGAGAATCACTTGCAGATGGAGCCTCATAGACCCACTGCCTCCCTAAGTTCAGGTACTCAGAATCCTGGGGCTGAATGTCTGGGATGGCCTGACATGTTTAAGGGCTGGCCAGTGGGCACATGGCCAATTCCTGAAACACAGATCTTCCAGGATCTATCTGCTCAGCAACTGGACCAAAGGCTGGGCACAAGTATGCTGACAACTTACTGCAAAGTGAATGTATAATAAAACTTTACAAATAGATTCCACCCAGTCAGCCATCCACCCTCCATCTAGTTATTCATCCATCCATCTGTCCTTTTGCTAGCCAGTCAGATATCTCTCCATCATTTATCCTCCATCCATCAGCTGTCCAACCTTTTTTCTTCCTCCTCCCAGCAGCCAAATTTTCTTACACGTCTGCAGGAGCCAGGCTCCACCCTAACATGCTGTACCAGAGCTGACAGAGACAATCCTGTGGCCCACCACAACCTCTCTATCCCTACAACCCTGGCTCTGGATCAGGCCTTCACCTCTTGCTTGGGCTATTCCATAGTCTCTGGACTCTGCTCCTCCTGTCTGGGTCCCCTTGAGTGTACTCTTCACTTGGTCCTAAAGTGAGCTCTGAAAAGCTTAAACTTAAGGCCTTGACTGCTTAAACTCCTGCAGTGGCTTTCAATGGCTCTCAAGCTAAAGTTTACTCTTCAGGTTCAATGCTCATGGCCACTTTCATTCTGGTTCCTCTCAAACCTCTTGGTATTACCACCACTACTCCTCACCATTCCAACCTCTTTTCAGACACACTGAATGTGGGCAAACATTTAGTTTCCTGCCTGCTTCAACACTTCTCCCACCCCCCATCCCTTGGTTCATTCATTCAACTATTTACTGAGGTCTTTCTCTACCTCAGGCACTGAGGCATATGGCAGGAACAAACAGACTTGGTCCCTATCCCCAAGGAGCCCACAGTCTTGCAGGAAACACAGATGTTAATCGAAGAGTAGGTTGATTGTGATAAAGAAAGTTCATGGGACTATGTGAGTTTGTAACTGGGTGACCTCATCTAGTCGAAAGGGATATGGAAAGCTTCCCTGAGGAAGTATTATGTCAGCTGATACTTGGAGTGGCACAGGAACCAGCAGGAAATATAAAGAGGAAAGGGGGCCTGGCTGGGTGCTGGGAGCAAGCAGAGCCCCAAATAACGGGGTAGCTGATGTGTGGCTCCAGCTCAACTCGTTGGTGCCATGCCAGAAATAGAGCCTATGTCACCAAATTCTGGCTTTTCAAAACCAGAAATCTGGGTTTGTATTGGATATATGAGGCATCTCATTTTTTTAATTTTTAAAATTTTAAAATGCTGACAAGGAAATAAGTAATTTTTAAAATGTACCTGCTGAAGAAGCCCTTCAGATATGTCTATTTAGTGTGTTCATTATCACTCAATTAAAAAAAAATCAATAGGCCAAACTGGCCCATGGACTGCTAGTTCTTGACTTCTAACTTAGCTGGGTATTGGGGTGGAGAGAGGAGCTAAGGGCTTCCCCAGAGACCAGTGTTGTCACAACAGAGAACAACAGAGGAAATAAAATAAGAAGATGATGGGGAAATGGGCAGAGTCCAGAATGTGGAGAGCCTTGAGGATCTTAAACCTTATAGCAGGAAGAAGCCATTAGAGGGTATTAGTAACTTTATCATTTTTGTTTTTTGAAAGGGCACTCTGGCTACAGAGAGAGACAGAATGGCTGGAGTGAGAGCATGTGCAGGGAGACCTGTTTGGAGACGAAATGGTCATCTAGGTAAGAGAGGCAGCTGGCAGTGGGGAGAAAAGAGGGCAAATACAATACCTTTTAGGAGGCAAAATCAACAGGACCTGATGACTGACTGGATATAGATGATGAAGGGAGAGGGTGGAGCCAAGAATACTGAGCGAGGCCAGGAGGAAGGAAGGCAGGGAGCTGAGAGCAATAGGAGCGCATTCGGGCCCCCAGTGATGTTTGTCTACATGGCCCTCCTCCTGCACCCACATTCTGCTGAATGAGTCCCTGCCCTCTTACTTACCAAGTGATAATCTCCACACTACTAGGCTTTCCTCCAGTTGGAAGCTGAGCACCGAGAACTGGGGCCCTGTGTTCTCATCCTTGCAACCCCAGGGCCCAGGCCAGTTCTAGGCACAAGGTGAGTGCTTGGTACACACAATTACCCTACTTCATTCTTCAGGGGCCCTAAGGGAGCCTGCAGAAGGAAGGTAGCTTTGATGGAAAGACAGAACCATTCAGGCCAAGAAATGAGAGTGCAAACCAGGTGGTTCTGTGAGCCTCCAGCATTACCCAAAGCAGTAAATATGGAGAAGACAAAACCCTCAAACCATCCCACTTGCCTCCGAGTCAGGCTGCCTGGGCAGTCCTTCTGGCCTCACTGGATACCAGCGATGTGACCTCATGAAGTCATTTAATCTCTCTAAGCCCCAGTTTCTTTCTTTCTTTTTTTTTTTAATTAAAGTCAGGGGAACGCCTTCCTTATAGATTATTATGAGGATTGAATGAGATCATCCATGTACAGGGTTGGTACAGTGCCTGGCACATATAGGTGCTCAATAAATTCTAGTTACTCATGTTTACTATTATTTGCTCTAATTCTACTCACTCCAAACCATGTGGTTATTAATCAGGTACCTTGATGGCAGAAACCCAGTAGTCTTGAGTAAGTGGTGTACCCATTTCAGGTCATGGGAGGAATGTCCCATGAAGCATTCTACTTAACAGTACTGAATAAGCCCTGTGGGTTACCTTAGAGAAACTCGAGTTTTCAGAGTTGAGGACTAGGTCCTGGGTCCCAGTGAACCAGGAAGTCCCCTGTGACACTGCTGGCATCTGAGACCAACAACCTTCTCTAGAGTCTTTCTCCACTCACCTGCCCTTGTCACCTACCAGCCAAGGGCTCTATGGTTTCCCAAGAGAGCATGCTCACATTCATGGCTCATACATTCTGGTGCTCACACACACATCTGGTGTGCTCCCTGTCCCCTGCCTGGGAAGCAGGCAGGATTCTTCCTGTCAGACAGAGGAGGAGGCTGAGATGTGCAGTTGGCAGAAGCTGTTCAGCCTCGTGCAGCCCTGCAAGGGCTGAGTTGAAGGGTGCTAACTCTACTCCTGAGACTTTCAAATTTATCCCTGTTAACTCCTTTAGCTCACCCTAGGCTACCTTCTCCCAGAGGCCCAAGGAATCGTCTCCACGAAGCATACATACCAGGGCACATTCTCATAGGCACCCTCTGGACTGGGGCACATAGCCACCTGCTGCACCTTAATCCTCTGTTCCTGGGGGTTATGGCCAGGGCAGGGACAGTCACATCACCAAGATCAGGCAAGTGCGTATTTGTCACAGTTCCCAGGAGTTTCCAGGGCATCTTTATCCCTCCTTTTGTCAATTCAACTTTCCTTACCCTAAAAGAGTCTGATTTATAAAATCAATGAGCTCCTAAACAGTCCTGGGTATGGCATAATCATCTCTGTAAATAAAACCATATTTTAAATATACCAGGAATTTAATATGTAAAGGAAACTACCATGATTCCTTCCAAAAAGTGAAAAAGTATTTCATAAATGGAACATCTCTTTCATCCTTCATTGAGCTCTGGATACAATTAGCTTAAAGAGAGCTTTAAGGTTCTCATCTATAACTGCTCTTGTTGTACCTCAGTTGATGAGGTTCCCATCTGTGTGGGGCTTTCAATGCTCCAAGGTTCATTAGGTCTTTTCCCTCATCCAGTCAGGCAGAGGGGTCAGATGTGTGTTGGAGGCCAGCAGGTAGGCAGCTGGACCCTGAGGCAGAGATAGGGCCCATTTGCACTGTCTGAGGCTCTGGAACCCAGCTTCAGGCTTTGCCCATGTCCCTCCATCCACTGTCTACACTCTCCCACGTACCAGCCCCATACTTTCCCAAGGATACAGCATAGCCAGCAGGTACCCAGTGGTGAGGCAGGAGGGGAACTAGGACCCCAAAGCCAATCACAGCAAAGAAGAGGTACAGCAGCCAGGCCACAATCTGGAGTGGGTGCGGGGGCCAGCTCCACCCATTCCGGCGGGACCGCTGGCCCTGCAGCTCCGGGGAGGGTCCGCTGGCCTGTGCAGGTGCGGTCCACACATTCTTCTCAGGGGCTGTCTTGTTAGAGGGCTTGTTGCAGATGTTCATCTCCAGAGGGAGAAAGAGTAGAGACAGCATTAGCCTAGGAGGCCCAGGCTGGAGCCCAAAGCCCCATGCCTGCAGTCAGCTTTCAGCAGGAGGGGCAGGCTGGAATGTGAAGCTCTCTCCCAGTTACTCTGCAGGGGGATCCAGGACCCTAGCATGAGGAGCCTGATAGTGAGGGGAGGATGGCAGTAGAGTGCTGGCCTCAAAGCCCCAGAGCGAGCTCTGGCCCCAGCCTTAGCCAAGACAAGGTAGGAGGGTCCAGGGTTTATTTAGGACACAGTGTGACTGCCTGTTACTCAAAGTGCTCTGTTTCCACAGCCATCAAAATTAAACCCAATAAGACATGTTCTCATCTGGTAACAATATCAGGCTGGAGCCAGAGTGATGAGAACACATGCTGATTCTGTTAGGATTAGTCACCTCTGTCCTGAGGCCCAAATGCAAGTACGAGGGCCCTCAGAGAAGGCCCCCATACGCTCTGCTAAGGGAAATAGGGAGTGGAAGTACTCAGGAGAGGGATCTGGCTTCTGGTCCTAGCAAACATATACACACTCTTCAAGGACTGGGGGACACTGAACCATCTCCCCTGTGCCTCAGATAAGCTGCCCGGGCTTCTTGGCTGAAGAGAAAACAGCACACAAGGGAGAGGGGGAGGATTCCTCACTGGTTCTCTCCAGCAGGGGAAATGACCATGTATCTCTAAGTAAACCTGGGCCTAGTGCAGTGAGAACAAAAAGGTGAGCTGATGCCTTTTGACTCACTTGAGGGAGCTCAGGGAAAGACAAGCATTGTCCAGAGCCAAACCACCAGATGGCAGCACTCTTCCACCCCCATCCCACCATCCCTCAGCCCAAGAGCTGACCTGGTTGTCAAAGGATACGTGCAGAGCAGAGAGAGGGCCTAGTATTACAGGAAAAAGAACCCAACCCCCAGTATCTTCTGAACCTGAGATGAAACCAGAGCCTGGGCAGGTAGTGCCCCACTTGGGTGGACAGGCCAACTTGGAGGTCTTGGTGGGAAGATCAAAATCCCTGGCAGCTGGACTCTCCTTTCAGGAGCCCATGCCTTTGGCCAGGAAGTCTGACTAAGACAAAGGGTATGGCAGGACCCTTTCCCCCACCAGCACATCTGCCTATAACACCTTCCTCACTTCTCAACTCAACAAAATGTGACTTGATCTTCAGAGTCCACTGCGAGCACCACCTCATCCAGGAAGCTTTCCTTGATGCTCCAAGTGAGTCAGGGGGTCTTCGCACTCAGTTTTTATTGGGCAGGTCACTTTGCTCTTTGGTGCACTTTGCCATCTCTATGTCTGCCCCCATGTTATGCCAGCTTACCCTAAGGGCAGCAATGGTACTGTGATTCATCCACCTCTGTTCCCCCACATCCCTTCCCCCAAACATGCAGAACATACCTTGTACATAGTAGGCGCTCAGTAATGTTTGCTGACTTGAAAACATCTGAAATAAAAGGAAATATGGGCAAAGTAAATGATGTGAAATCCTGACCCACTCAAAGCCTCCTGCCCTGTTCTGCCCTGCCTTCAATCTGTATAGTCACCAGGCACCCATACCCCCACCCCATCTCCTCCCACCCCATGGCTATTACCCTAACTGCCAAACATTCATACTCAGCCATTCTGCCCTTCATACCACCCAAGGCCCAGGGCCTCCCACAAACCAAACCTGGAGATTCTGAGTAGCCTCATCCCAAACTAAATGGAGTGACCCTAGTTTTCTCCCAGGGACTCAACTGGAATCCTTTGGTCATTTGCTTTGTCTTCAGTAAAAACCAATGAAAGGTGGGAAAAGAACCCCAGCTTTGGAGGAAACAGATCTAGGTTCAACTTCTGGTTCTTTTCTTACTAGCTGAAGGGCTTGAGTTTCTTCATCTGAAAAACAGGGGTAGAGATGCCCACCTAGGGCTATACACAGATCAGTAACATACAGTGACACATAAATGCTCTCTAAATGGTAGACATTATGATTACCCTTAAATAGCCCTCTGGAGTATCCTCATCTCTCCAGAATGAGGAGGCTACTATATCTGGTATCCTAAGAGGTTTTATGAGGTTTATGCCCAAAGTAATGGGGTGGGTTGAAGTTGCTTTCTTAAGTCAGTAGTCCCAAGGAACACAATGTCATAACAGCTGAGCCACTGGGTTGTCATTCTAAACTTCTCAGCTTTGATGAAAGATAACAAAGGTGATCAAAAAGCTGGCATCACTTTATTTGGAAGGTCCCCAGAGGTAGCTAATCTTTGTCCTTGATTTTTGGAAACAAAGGTCATCGGGTCAAGCCCAGTGAATACAGTTGAGCTGGGCAGTTCTGCTCAGGAAGACAAATCTTTGTGGCTCCAACATAGGTTCTCTGGTGATCCAAGAGGGCAACTTCTTTGAAGGGAACCCATCCATTAGGGGCCCTAAATCCTGACTTTCTCCTTGCCATCCTCACTCCTGAATAGCCCTACACCTTGTGGTAGTTTATAAAGAAAGAAGCAGAGGCACATGGCTGGCTGACATGTCCCCACTGCTGGAGTGGGCTGGCAGTGGCCACAGGCACCCCCCAGTGCTGCTGTGTCCCTGATGCCTGAGGCAGGAGAAGTCACCATTTGAGGCCAGGAGCCTACCACCAACAGCCTTAGAGACTGCTCTGATTCCAAACCCCAGTACCCTTGGCCCAGAGAGGTACCCCTTGTATGAGACCGTGGATAGGGGAATGGTGCTATTGGGTCTAAGTCCCCTGTAGAAGTGGCAGCACTCTCGAGTAGACTGAGCTGCCCAGGTGGCATGCCACCTGCATTAAAAGTCTGAGCCAACCCACTCTTAACTGATGACATTTTCCCTTATGGAGTTGGTGGCCACAGATTATTTTGACCCCCCCAAAAAATTTATTAAAAGGGCTCTAAGGTAGGAGAGAATAGGAGATAGGGCTTTAAGCATGGATGGGACTAAGCACTGTCATCAGACCCAGGGACTTTTCTGGCTGTCCTTCCCCTCTCAGCACTTCCCTAGGAGATCAGACTAAAAGACCTGTCATCCTGCTCCCAGACATGGCCAGCTTGTGCACTCATGTCTTGGCCCAGCCCCCTTGTGCACTAAAGATGTAAACACATTCATATGTGCCTGCAGAAAGCAGTCCTCTGAGGACCAGGTTCCTGCCCTCAGAGGACTGCTTTCTGCAGGCCCAGCCAGACCCAGACAGATATCAGGGAAGTGGGTGAATGGGTATTTCGGCAGCCTAGTATGACAGGACACAGAGTGGATGGATTTGGGATCAGAGAGCAAGATTCAGAGGGAGAGAGAGAGAGAGAGAGATGAGCCCTGGGAAGGTTCAGGGTCAGATCCTAGGTTGAAACCAAGTCTCCCTAAAATCAAGTTCCCTTACTGAAATTGTGATTAATCTCTCTATGTAAAACTTTGTTCCCTTTTGAGTCTCCTGTATCTTCAGTCTTGTGCTAACTGAAAACTAAACAACCAGAATCATATGACTAAAATTACTGAAAACATGTACTAAAATGGCTACTATAGATGTCATCATCAACACAGAAACTCTGGTTTTCTCTCCCGTGCAAGATGAACTAACAGATCCCTGTGCCATGGACCACCTGGATAGAAAATCATAAACCAGAGACTAGAATACTCCAGAAACTACGATTAAGACATGTCACAAAAATGTCACAAGATGATGATTAATCCCAGCCTCTTTGTTCTTTCCCTTAAAAAACAAAACAAACAAAACCCTAACTCAAAGACCACGGTGGAGTGGACCTGAGGCATATCTCCCACTCCCTCTCTCAGCTCTCACTCCCTGCAATAAATGGTGTACTTTCCTTCACCACAGCCCGGTGTCAGCAGATTGGTTTTGCTGTGTGCTAGGAAAGCAGATCCAACTTCAGTTCCTTAAGAAGGTGATGACAGGAGGCCAGGTGAGTAACCTTAGGTACTACTGAAAGAGCCATGGTGAGTCACAGAAAATTTAAACAGGGGAATTGACATAAAGGCGATGGGTGTTTTAGAAAGCTTTCTATTCACAGTGGGAAGGAGGGCATGAGCAAGAAGAGAATGGACTTGGGGGAAGTGACACCACAGCAGACTGGCTCAGGGAGGGCAATCGCCCAGCAGCCCAGTGCTTTGGAAGGAGATGGGCGGGAGGTGGGGGTGAAGCCCACAAGTTCCCCCACTGCCTGCCTGATGACCCACTGCATCTTTGGTGGGCTGACAGGTATGTGGACCTTGATAAAGATTTTCAAGTACCTTCAGCTGCCATAGAACAAACTACAGAGTTAAGTTGGTGGAGACAGAAAGAAGGCAAGAACAAAGAGGCCCCATGGAGTGTTAACCACCATAGGTAGTTGCTGGCCTGGTAAACCCAGGGCTCACCTGGCTTCTGAGGTAGGCTGAAAGGGCTATGCAGGTCTCTCCCTGTCCCAACAAAGTGAAGGCCATTGCTGGGATGACAATAAGCTATGTTAACCTTCACTTGCTAAAAGCCTAAAATAGCATTTGAAAAATGTTAGGCTACTTTAACTCACATGCCTAATTTAAGTGAGGAAAAGCTTACCATTCAAGTTCTCATTATGAACTAGAGAACAGTTACCTGACAGGTTCACTTCCCTCTTGCCCACCTCTGCTCCCACCAAAAAAAAAAAATTTAGGAATGCTGTTCTGAGATTCATGAATAGTGCTGTCAAAAGAACCAGACTGAGCTGAAAAGTACTAGCCCTGGAGAGGCTGTAGGCATCCCTGCATTTCTGCAAGATGTCTGAGAATTTCAGCAAAGAATCTACTTCACTACTAAAGAGGGTTTGTTGGTGGAGGCCACAGAACTGGAAGGGTAGACTGCTGGGATCAGAAGAGAGGTGACAGGGCCAATGTGGAGGCTTGGAGGGCCTGGAGAACTGAGTTACCAACAGGAGTTGAGTTACAAACACGGTGGAGCAAGGGAAATGGGTTAGGGTTGGAGACAGAGCCTGCTTCTAGTCCCTGCATAATGCCCACAGATTGAGGAAACTGGCAGGTGAATTTCACAAAGCCGTCACTTTAGATCACTCCTTTATTTTTCAAAAAGGTTAGCTGGAAAGCAATTTGGTAATGTCTACCAAATTTGAGGGGGCTTCACAGGTGTCACTAGGGGTAAAGAACCCACCTGCTAATGTAGGAGACATAAGAGACTCGGGATCAATCCCTGGGTTGGGAAGATCCCCTGGAGGAGGGCATGGCAACCCACTCCAGTGTTCTTGCCTGGAGAATCCCCATGGACAGAGGAGCCCGGTGGGCTACAGTCCATGGGGTCGCAAAGAGTCAGACACGATTGAAGAGATTTAGCACGCGCACACACACACACACACACATGCACCAAACTTGAGAACACATATACCCTTGGGCCCAGACATTCCATTTCTAGGTATTTATCTTATACAGATGCTTATAAAGTACACAGAGATCCATTGCAGTCATGTTGGTAATAAGAAAGGACCAAAAAAACCAATATTAAAAAAATATATGGCACATCCACACAATGGAATGCTACATAACATCAAAAATGAGGGATGAAATGACTTTTGATACACAGGTAAGTAGAAGCTGAAACTCCAATATTTTGGCCACCTGATGTGAAAAGCTGACTCATTTGAAAAGACCCTGATGCTGGGAAAGATTGAAGGAGGGAGGAGAAGGGCGCAACAGAGGATGAGATGGTTGGATGGCATCACCGACTCAATGTACATGAGTTTGGGTAAACTCTGGGAGTTGGTGATGGACAGGGAGGCCTGGCTTGCTGTGGTCCATGGGGTCGCAAAGAGTCAGTTACAGCTGAGCGACTGAACTGAACTAAGTAGAAAAGCAAGATGTGGGACGGTTGTAGAGTGTGCTTACCAGTAAGTGAAAGCCAAGGTGGATGGATAGATATGTATATTCCTATATTCACAGATTCCCTCTGGAAAGAAATACAAAAAAGCAAACACATAGGTAGCCTGTGAGAAGGAAATCTAGTGGCTAGGGATGAGAGAGATCTGTTTTTACTACGTACTCCTTGGTGCTGTTTGGATTTCTTTTTTCACCATGTGCGTGTACTACTTTTGAAACAAAAAGTCAAATAAGTAATTGAAGGGTGTCATCTCTTACCCTCCTGGCCCCAATGGGCTTCCATGTGGACCAAATATGCACGTGTGATCTAGAGCGTAGTATCACACCAGACAAACAAGGAAATCCTGCCTAACAACCATGCAACAAAAGAGCACTCAGTTGTAGTTCAATACTTTCTCATTCTCAAAAGCAGTTCTGAGTTGTTCAGCTGAAGAGCTCCCTATGAGCTGTTGGGGATTTTGTCCAAGCTGGAATCAGACAACCAGGCGGCACAACAGAAGAGCAGCCAGGTGGAACCTTGCTCCAGTTCTCGGCTGAAGGTCAGCTAAGCTTCCCATGACTCCAGAACCCAAAGGGAAGGTGCACGCCACAGGAAGGTTTCACTCCCAACAACCTTTTCTTTTGCTAGAGGATTTATGGTTGCCTATGTGTGCTTTTCTGTGGATATTTCAAAACAAGTTTTCCATTTTGTTTTTTTCCCCCAGGATCTACTTTAAACCCATTTTCACTGAGATCTGACCAATGCCCAATTTAACCCCTCCAAAAGGAGGGGCTGAAAAGAAAATGCTGATTGGTTCACACTGTTTTACAGCAAAAAATGTCATTAAAAAAAAAAAAAAACTTTCAAGGGGCAAGTACTTTGCTTATTAGAATTCCCCACAGGTGCCAGAGAAGTCTCTGGCTTTAAAATTCTGGGAAGTGCTTATGTGTATAAGAGACACACATCACAGAAACTCCCAAAAAATAAATTGGAGCTTCAGGCCTTTCTCATAGACCTCTTCAGTCATTGGTCTCAGATGTGGCTGGGCTCCTCACATCAACAACATGCAGAAGTCTGATGCTAGGGCAAGAAAGGCTTGAAACCTTAGTCATTTCTGAGTTGACGTGGTCTGCAAACATTCCCTGTGCCATTTTCCTCCTGAAGCAATAACTGCAAACTGTTTGGGCTTCAAGTTAAACCAAGGAAAGAGGACAAGAAGAAGGGAGCAACATGGAGCTGAAATAAGGCCAATGAGCAGAGGCAAGGGTTGTTGGTTTTAACCAGGAAATCAAATCCCATGATTGTGGAAGCAAGCCTTAAGGAACACCCACCAAGAAACAGTCATTTAGAACAAAGTTGTGACAGAACAAAGTAAGAAAAACAAAACAAAACCTGACTAATTAAGTACCAATGTTGCTTTTATTGAATCTCATGGTGATTATCTGTTTATAAACCCGTCTCCCGCTGTGAATCACCAGTTTTCCAAAAACAGGGACCACCCCTTGCTGCTGCTGCTGCTGCTAAGTCACTTCAGTCGTGTCCGACTCTGTGCGACCCCATAGATGGCAGCCCACCAGGCTCCCCCGTCCCTGGAATTCTCCAGGCAAGAGCACTGGAGTGGGTTGCCATTTCCTTCTCTAATGCATGAAACTGAAAAGTGAAAGTGAAGTCGCTCAGTCGTGTCCGACTCTTCGCGACCCCAAGGACTGCAGCCTACCAGGCTCCTCCGCCCATGGGATTTTCCAGGCAAGAGTACTGGAGTGGGGTGCCATTGCCTTCTCCGGGGACCACCCCTTACTCATCTCTAAATCCAACTGTCCTTCAAGAAGGGAAGTTAAGCCACTTCTTACTATTTCTGCTGCCATCACTCTATTCCAAGCCCCAATCATTGCTCCCCTATAGTGTCTCAACAACAACAATAACCATTGCTAGCCATTTAGATGGAGAAGGCAATGGCACCCCACTCCAGTACTCTTGCCTGGAAAATCCATAGATGGAGGAGCCTGGTGGGCTGCAGTCCATGGGGTTGCGAAGAGTCAGACGGACACGACTGAGCGACTTCACTTTCACTTTTCACTTTCATGCATTGGAGAAGGAAATGGCAACCCACTCCAGTGTTCCTGCCTGGGGAATCCCAGGGATGACAGAGCCTGGTGGGCTGCCGTCTATGGGGTCGCACAGAGTCGGACACGACTGAAGCGACTTAGCAGCAGTAGCCATTTAGAAGGCACTTCTGTGCTATCGCTTTAAGTGTTTTGATGGAATCTGCTTATTATCCCTCACAACTCTCTGAAGTAGGTCTGATCATTTCAAACTGCCCTCATAGGCCTCTCTAGTCATCGGTCTGAGATGTGGCTAGCCTCTCACTTTCTCTCTCATAAACAACATGCAGAGCAATATGCCCTTTTCACAGATGAGGACACAGAGGCTCAGAGAGACTAAGTTCTAGGAGGCACAGCTATACTGGCAGAACTAGGATGGCCCTCAACTGACTTCCTGGTATGCCCTGTCACAACCACATTGCCCACAGCAGCCAGAGTGAGGTGAGATTTTCAAAAGTTAAAAACACATCAAAACTCCTCAGTGGTTTACTCCTCCTGCTAGGATAAAGTTGAAAGCTCCACCACATCCTTCAAAGTGCCCCTCACCCTTTCTGTTCCTCTGTACCTGCTGCCTCCAGATCTTTGCATTTCCTTTTGCCTCTTCCAGAAACACCCTTATCCTGATCACAATGCTGACTCTCAACCTTAGATCTTGGCTTAAAAGTCGCATGAGAGAGGGGATTCTCCCTGACCTCCCTTCATTTCAGCACTAGGCCATTTAACCTGACCTGAAATCACTTTAGTCGTGTATCTGGCGCCTGCTCCCCGCAACCCCCGCCCGACCCCTTCTTAACACTGCAGGTTCTGGAGAACTGCGGCGTCCTCTCTGGAGCCCTTGGTGGCCCCGCGCCTGGCAAAGAGCCTGGCACATAGCAGACGCTCAATGCAGATATGCGAACCTGATGAATGCTAGAAGGAAGCCGGGCGCCCTGCCCAGGACCTGCAGCCCAGGCCGCGCGCGGGCTCCAGGCGAAAAGCTCGGCCGGGCGGCGGCAGCTCTGCCCCCGTGGCTCAGCTTCGAGGTGAGAACTGCACAGGGGGCTCCTCACCTGCGCGTCGTCGGCCGAGCCAGATCGGCCCTGCCAAGGTCACTCAGCGGCTCAGCCCCAGCGCCCGGCCGTCCACCCACCCCAGAGCGGCCGCGCTTCAGACTCGCGCGGTAGAGACGGTCCCTGGGACCGGGCGGCGGTGCGCCCCGGATCCGAGCCCCATTCCGTGACGCGAGGCGGAGGTTAGGCCCGCAAGTCCTCCGGCTCCGAGTCGAGCGGGCTGGCTGTACCACCCGGCCAGGCAGACGCTGGCTGGGCCTCGTCCGGCGCTGGGCCCGTTCCCCTGGCAACGGCGTGGGCTACGGCGCCCCACAGCGGCCAAACCGAGCTGCGTCACGTCGCGCTGGCACCCAGGCTCGGGCGGGGCTCAAGCGGACCCCCTGGCTCCCCATTCTCCATTCCTTTTCAACATTCTTCCTCAAAACACACTTTTCTCTACCCCCAATCCACAGCTTGTCTTCTCGAAATCCTAACTTGTCCCATAAGCGTTACGCTCCATTTTCTCCTCTGAGCCCATCACTCAGGGAAACCCTCAGCCAGCCTGCACACTTTTAATAAGAGTATGTGCTGGGCACTGGACGTACCCTAGGGAATACCCACGAGATCCCTGCCCTTCAGGGAGATAACAGGCTAAGAGGAATATATATATCGAAAATCAAATAAATATGAAGGTGGTCCATAATATAATGTGTGAAGTGTAAGAGCTGAAAATATCTCCTTTCTGGGACTTCCCTGGGTCCAGTGGTTAGAACTTTGTGCGCTCATTGTCGAGGGCCTGGGTTCAATCCTTGGTCGGGTGCAGTCTCTGGTAGGGGAACTAAGGTCCCACAGACTTATGGTCCCACTTTTGGCACCATGTGGCCAAAAGAATAAGTTCTCTTTTCTTTTTTCCTTTAAGTCAAGCATAAATCCTACTGGGATTTCCGATATTCCAGGCTGGAGGGAAATTTGGTCTTGGTCTCTACTAGGTTCCTCCTTACACAGTTTATTCCAAGGATTCAGAATCTCCTGCAGCAGCAAACACTGTGAGAAGCACTCTCTGGTCATGTGTCCTCTCTGGTACTAAGGCCACAGTCATTGCCCCAACCCACAGGACTTTCAGATTTGGGCTTCATGGGATCATGCCTGCTGCCCTGGGGCTGCTGGGAGACAGGCACCTGCCTCCTCCATTCCAGGGGCTTCAGACTCTCTTCCCTCCCTGCTGAACTTGGTTTTCCTGAATGCACCCTCTCCCCTCCACTTGGGGACACTCAGAATGGACCCTCTCATGAACTCAGGCTTTCTCAAAAGACAGGAAGAGGCTCTGTCTTCCACCAGGTGCCCTATCCATATTTCTAGGCCATAGGAAAGTGAGCAGCTGGCTGGCTGCTTGCTCAACATGGGCAGGACAAAAAACACCCCAATCCCTAAAATTATCAGCCACAAGCATGCACTAAAGGCAAAATAGCAACTCCTGCTCGGTCATGTTATGATTCTGGGTCTTATGCAAGTGTCTTTATCTGTCTACCATATAAATGCTTGTTTCCAGGACTGGTAAACTATATGGACTAAATATCAATGCTACTTTGGCCTCAAAAGTACAAGACAACTCAACTCTAATCTGGAGTTGTAGAACTTAGGGCTGAAGAGAGATGGTGACCCAAAAATCAAGGTGGAGGATGAGCCATTATATGCCCACAGGGAAGGCAGGGACTGGAGAGTCAAGCCACCAAACCCTGGGTCCATCTGCCTCCCAGGCACTGCTCCTAGATGTTCTGTGCATGCATGCATGTTAATTCACTTCAGTCATGCCTGACTCTGTGACCCTATGGACCATAGCCCACCAGGCTACTCTGTCCATGGGATTCTCCAGGCAAGAATACTGGAGAGGGTTGCCATGCCCTTCTCCAGGGGAGCTTCCCAACCTAGGGATAGAACCCAGGTCTCTTATGTCTACCTGCGTTGGCAGGCAGGTTCTTTACCACTAGTGTCACCTGGGAAGTCCCCTCTAGCTGTCCCATGAGTATCTAAATGCAGCATATCCCTATATGCCCTTTTTGTCCTTGCCACAAACCTCCTTCTCCCTTTAGGCCCTCCAAAGGGCACCACTACCTACCCAGTCTCCTCCTAGTCCTTGCCCATCTAATCCAGACAGTCCCCACAAACAGGCAGTTCCTCCCTCCAAAATATGTCCTATGTCCATTCTTCTCACTCCCTCTGAAATATGTCCTGTGTCCATTCTTCCCACTCCACTCTAGCCCACAGAACTAGTTTCCCCTTTGCTGTCTCTGCAGCAGCCTTCTGTCTGTCTCCCTAACATCAGCCTGCCTGCTTCCAGTCCCTTCTCCTCTTAGCTGCCAGGCTTACCATTCTTTCTGATCATTTGTTAAAGTGGGTAGTAGCCTGAATAATATTGGAGAAGGAAATGGCAAATCACTCTAGTGTTCTTGCCTGGAGAATTCCAGGGACGGGGCAGCCTGGTGGGCTGCTGTCTATGGGGTCGCACAGAGTCGGACACGACTGAAGCGACTTAGCAGCAGTAGCAGCAGCAGCCTGAATAATGGACTCCCAAAGATGTACATATCCTAATTTCTGAAATCTATGAATACGCTGCCTCTCAAGGCAAAGTGTACTTTGCAGATATGAAAGGGTCTTGAGATGGAAGAGAGTATCCTGGATTACCCAGGTGAGCTCAATGTAATCACAAGGACCCTTACAAGAGAGAGGCATGGGATGGTCAGAGTGGGAGGAGACGTGATGATGAAAACAGAAGTCAGAGAGATTTGAAAACACTATACTTCTGGTTTTTAATACAGAGAAAGAAGCCATGAGCCAACAAATGCAGGTGTCCTCTAGGATCTAGAAAAGGCAAGGAAACATTCTCCCCTAGAACTTCCAGAAAGAACCAATTAGCTGACACCTTAACTTTAGCCCAGTGACACCCATTTCAAACTTTTTACCTCTAGAAGTGGAAGATAATACACCTGTGTTGTTTTAAGCCACTGAATTGGCTTCCCTGGTGGCTCATGGGTAAACAATCGCCTGCAATGCAGGAGATGTGGGTTCGATCCCTGGGTTGGGAAGATCCCTTGGCGAAGGAAATGGCAACCCACTCCAGCATTCTTGCCTGGAAAATCCCATGGACAGAGGAGCCTGGTTGCTACAGTCCATGGGGTTGCAAAGAGCTAGACACAGCTTAGCGACTGAACAACAACAAAGCCACTGAATTAGTGGCACTTTGTTGTATCAGCAATAGGAAACTAATACAGTGGGTTTCAAATAGGATTAAGTACATGTATATTTAACCACTGAAAGCTGTTTCATTTTTAAAAAATATTTATTTATTTGGTGGCACCAGGTCTTAGTTGTGTTATGCAGGATCTTCAATCTTCATTGCGGCACACGGGATCTTTAGTTGTAGCATGCAAACTTGGTTGCAGTTTCCCTGACCAAGGATCAAACTCACACCCCCTGCATTGGAAGCATGGAGTCGTAGCCACTGGATCACCAGGGAAGTCCCAAAGCTGTTTCATTTGAAACAAAAATGACTGCCCAGGTATCTGAGTGACTCCAGACCAAGCTCTCTGAAAAGACTTCCTCTGGCCAAATATGAGTTTTAATAGCACAGGCAGTTTGATGGTGTCCTGATTCTGCCATCGTGGTGTGGTCACCAGTCCAGAACCTGACACTGCCCAGGGCATCACCTACTGAGGAAGGCCGCACTTTGCTAACACCACCTCATCAGTCTTCTGTTTAAGTTACCTCCAGGGCATTCTTTGCCCTTAGGATCAACTGAAATGCCAAAGCTTGGCTTCCAAAGCCCAGCTCAGCTAGCTCCTGTCCACCCCCTCATCCCTGTCCCCTGATTGGTGCATCTCCTGGAACACAAGGCATTAGCTCCCACCCCCAGGCTCTTTCGCACAGTATTCCTTTTACTCAAAGTGTAGTTAGTCTCAGGTCCTCCTGCCCCGCTCTGGCCAGTTTCTTTGAAAACATGAGACACATTTTTCTGGGACAGAAGTCATCTCCTAGGGCAGGACGTGTTCTTGTCCAGAGTGGCTGTCCCTGACTAGCAAGGCAAGTCTGTCCATGGTGAACAGCCCAGGCTAGAGAGACAAAAAGACCTAATTGTGGTTTAAAGAACTTGTACACATGTGTATGAGAAGGTTGCAAGTTCACTTACCTGCTTCCTAGAATTGCCAGAAGAGACCCCGGGGCAGTTCACCCCAACCTGGGCTAGACCCACAGCCCATCCTTAATTAGAGTCAATGTATCCCCAGGCTTCCTGGGACTTGTTTCTTGTCCCAGGGCATATCAATGGTTACCTGTTTCAATACCAGCTTTGCCAGTCGCCAGCTGGGTAAATTCCCCAACTTCTCTAAATCCAGTTTGCTCCTATGTGAAGTAGCAGTAACAACAGCTCCTTACTGGATAGAGCCATGACAAGGCCTGAAAATGTGGTCCTGCATATGAAGCACACAGAATGTTCCACTGGAAATGGACACTGGTACATATAATCTAGACCCTACTTGTCTTTCTATCAGGAAATTATGCTCTCTGTTTCATTAACTAATGGAATTAAATTTTAATTATCAGATTCACTGGTGGGATGTGGTTAGCCATAGATCTTGTTCTCTGGGTCCGTTTTGTCTGAATCACAGTACCCTTTCCAATGGGCCTTGGATGAGTCAGCCCATTTACTTGGCTTGTCCCCATGGCCACAAGCACCTCTTGCTCTGGCAAACATAGAGGCCTTGTGACTGTCGCTCTTTCTACCTCCACTGGTGGCTCCCCTCCCCATCAGTCCATTCTCCTGATAGCTTGGGGCTGTCAAAAAAAAAAAGAAGAAAGAAAGAAAAGAAAAAGGGAAGAGGGCCTGCCCTGGTGATCTAGTGGTTAAGAAGACACGGGTTCGATACCTGGTCTGGAAAGATCCCACATCCCTGGAGCAACAAAGCCTGTGTACCACAACTATTGAGCCTGTGCTCTAGAGCCCATACTCTGCAAACAGAGAAGTCACGGCAACAAGACACCCACACACTGCAACTAGAGTAGCCCCTGCTTGCCGCAACCGGAGAAAGCCCACATGTAGCAGTGAAGACCCAGCACAGCCAAAAATAAATAAATGAAAGGAAGGAAGGAAGGAAGGAAGAAAGGAAGGCGAACTGATTATTTTACTTCTTGCTACCACTCTCAGTGACTCTCCCTGCTTCACAGGAAGCAGCATCTCCATATACCATGAAATTAGAATAAAAACCTCCTCATTCACCACAGCCTCCAAGACCTCCCTTACGCCCTGGCTTCCTCTGACCTCTGCAGCCTCCTGGCTCCTCTCTCCTCGAAGGACTAGATTCCCTCTTATATTAGGGGTCTTTGCATGAGATGTTCTTGCTACCTGGAACACCACCTCCTCCTAGAAAGCTTTCTCCAGCCCTCAGAATAGAAGAGGCCATGAGACTCTGCTTTCTAGTGCCTCCTGTCTGTCGCGGCTGCTTGACTGTGTAGTGATCTGATTAGGGGCTGTCCTCCAGCCACATGCAGAGCCCTCAGGGTGGGGAATAGTTATCTAGCTCACCATGGCATTCCCTGAGCATGGAGCCTGGAACACAAATGCACTCAATAGATGTTTGTTGTATGAATGAAGGCAGGAACAAACAAATGAAAGGATAGTGTTACTTAACAGGAATTCTTTTGTGAAGCCTTTTGTAAATAATACCTGTTGAATTATTTTTGGTGTAAAAATGGACTTTCCTATACTACCGTCCCTCCATCATAGTAAATCTGTTATTTCCACGTCCCTTGTAAAGATTTTTTTTTTCCTTCACTACATTGAATACATTTTCCTCCCATTAATTTTCCCTTCTTGAGTAGCTTCTGTGACCACTTTGTGCTTTAAGAAAGAGCGCTGTTTGGTGTATACAATATTCTCTCAGCTTCCTTGGTAAGAAGACTCTGGCAGCTTTCTCACTATTGACACTAACTGGTACAGCTTGGAACACGATGTCACCCCTCCAGAACTCTCGCAGACCTAGATAAAACTTATTCTGTGTCTCCAGTCAGGAACAAGGTGTTTGGAAGCAGCACCTTATGCAACAGAGCTGATGCAGGGCCATCCCTCGGAGGCAAATGACATGAAAATGATGGTGTGTGGAGAATGTGCCTACAGTGTCCTAGGAACTAATGATTTTAAAGCTTCTCTGGCAGTAATTCAGTTTTTATTTTATGTTTCTTAGAAAAATGAAGGCTTGTATTTACTATATGTGTTATCTAATATGCAGAAAGGCGGATAGGGAAAGGTATCCTGTGCTGATAAGGACTTCCATGGCAGCTCAGTCAAAGCTGCCCTCTTTGCAACTGGCCACCTGGCCCTGCACGTGCTCCCTGGGAGCAGTTTCGCTCGCTCTTCAGCATATCTTTTTGTTTCCTCATTTCTATGGGGGAATGGTGCATACGTACAAAGTCGTTGACTGTTCTTACTTTATTTCAGAAATGTGCAGGGCTGAGGCACCTGAATTTTTCCTCAAATACTTTAAAGCAAATTATGTGGCGGAACCTCTCATGCCTGCTCCCAGAGGAATTTCCTTTGAGTGCTCCCTCATATCTCAAAAGCTTATGTAACCTGACACAATTATCTAAAAAGCCTTGGAATCCAAAAGAACAGAGATCTGAGCTAGGAATGAAGGTCGGAGCTGGGAAAGACATGTTCTCTCCTGCCTAGGGAGTGGGTCATACTTCACTAGGACAATGCTCAATTCATCTTCCAAAGAAAAATCTTAACCCCTTGACCAGGGGTTGTACTTGCTTATTTTTCGGAACAAGGAATCTCTTGACACGGTGCTCAAGGGGCATTATAAAGCCTTAGACCTGGCTGGCGGTTAAAAATATTTCTATAACCATCTTGAGCAGCTAGTCTTCCCAAGATGAAAGCAAGAGTGGCTTGGACCCCTTCCAGAGGATAACTGACTCAAAGATCAACCCATCCTGAGAGTCAGGGTCTCCTGCCAGCAGTTAGTGCTGCAAAGCGGGTGGGGGTCTGGAATCCATATTTTCACCAAGTAGTAGTCCAGGTGATTCTGATTCAAGCCCAGCTCAGTTCCCAACTCAAGAGAGAAGGAGAGGAAGACAAAAACTGTAAGTGCAGACCTAAAATTGGGGCTCCATGAGGAGATGACCCCACTGTGTACCCAAGAGCCCTTGGGCCAAGAAGCTTCTCTTTCTCCTTTTTGTTTTCACTTTTATAAATCCCAGCCCTGCTTGCTATTTGCATGCCAGCGGTGAGGGACCTCCAAAGAGAATAGGCACCACTCATAGGTGGTTGGCTTTTCAAGGAATTTGCTGGAGAAAATTGTAGGCAAGGCAGTGAACAAAACCCTTCTCCATCTGGTTTCAGTTTATTAAAAAAAACAACACACATAGGCCTCCTACCAGCAATCAGAAAACAGCCACAGCTCCCCAAGTAGGGTATTAGCCACGAGGGGTGGGACTGAATTATGTATATGCAAATGAATTAAACCAGCCAGCCAACAGCAACTAATTTTTGTTTCTTTTGCAGTTGTTCTGCCAAGAAAAGGCCTGAATCAGGGTGATGGAAGCTGTAAGGAAGCAAGTTTTGGAATTAGTTTTTAACAACTTGCCTTAATTCTACCATTGGGAGACATGTTTCTAATCCAGAGGCAAATTTTATTTATTTATTATTCTTTTATTTTTTTGGAACAGAGAAGGGCTTATTGCAGGGCCAAGCAAGGAAAATAGGTGGCTCGTGCTCAAAAACCCTGAACTCCCAGAAGCAAGTTTTAAAAGGTTGATAGTCTTTTGCCTGGGTATTGCCCACTGAATAATGCCAACCTCCTTGGCTGACAGGGGACAGTGCTGCCTGATGGCTGGGGAGCAGAGCGTCTGGATGGCTGAGTAATCACTGAACTTCTTATATATAGAATTGTGGTAGCTGCTTCATTCGGATGATGTGAGGATAGTACATAAAATTAAGTATGAGGAAGTCGAACACAAGGACTGGCAAGCACATAGTAAATGTGGCAGAGGATTAGGAATAACTCAGAGCTGCCCTGCAGGACTCAAGATGACCAGTTTCATCTGGAGTCAGCCAAGCTAGCCCAGTAAATGTTCTCAGCTGGGACTTGCCTTTCCCCTGGGACTGGTCCAGAAAACCCTTGAGAGCAAATTCTCTTAGTGTTTCCCAAGCTCAAGGGCCCTAATCCCCAAATATCTGCCTTCAATCCTGGAAGCAAAGAAGTTCAGGGAGGGTGCTGGACACAGTTTGAAAATACAAGGAATACTTCTGGCTCCCGCATGTCCCCATTCCTTCTGCCCAGTAAGCGAAGGGCCTGGCTTCCAAGTGCACAGCTAGAGGAGATGGACGGGGCACTCATTCATGCCTGGTGAGTTGACAATCTCCCAGGCATTTGTACCACATGAGTGGTGTGCTGGGGACCACAGGCACCCAGCTGCCTCTGGGCTCAACCCTCACATGTCCACGAGCACTTCAGGTTCAGTTTGTCCAAAACAGACTGCTGTCCCTCGCAGGGATGCACCAACAAGACGCCCAGCCTCCCCTCGTGCCTTGTCCCCAAACCCATTTCCTAGCCAACCAGGACAGGGTCTTATTTGCTCAAGACCTTTCCCAGCTCTCCTTTGCCCTCAGAATGAAGTCAGAGGTGGTGAAATGTTGTTGTTTAGTAGCTAAGTCATGTTCAACTCTTTTGGGACCACATAGACTGTAGCCCACCAGGCTCCTCTCTCTGTCCACGGGATATCTCAGGCAAGAATACTGGAGTAGGTTGCCATTTCCTTCTCTAGGGGATCTTCCTGACCCATGGACTGACCTTGTATCTCCTGCATTGGCAGGTGGATTCTTTACCACTGAGCCACCAAGGAAGTGCATGGCAAACATAGCTCTGTGTTAACACAGTTCTCGGTCTTCGAGCTCCGTTATACCTGAGTTTGAATCTTGGGGCTGGTCCAAGATTCAAACTTAGGTGAACCTGAGTTTGAGACCTTGAACAATTTTCTTAGCCCCTGGAAGCCTCAGTTATATTTTATATTCCTTGAATATAAAATAGTAATGATGACACCCACTGCTGCTGCTGCTGCTAAGTCACTTCAGTCGTGTCCGACTCTGTGTGACCTCACAGACGGCAGCCCACCAGGCTCCCCCATCCCTGGGATTCTCCAGGCAAGAACACTGGAGTGGGTTGCCATTTCCTTCTCCAATGCACGAAAGTGAAAAGTGAAAGTGAAGTCGCTCAGTTGTGTCCGACTCTTAGCGACCCCATGGACTGCAGCCTACCAGGCTCCTCTGTCCATGGGATTTTTCAGGCAGGAGTACTGGAGTGGGGTGCCATTGCCTTCTCCAGATGACACCCACTACAAAGGGCTATTGTGAGGCCTCTGCACCGAACCCAAGGCTTGGAATAGAGCAAGAAGTTTGGAGGCCAGTGCATGGAATGAAGACTGAGGATGAGCTGGGAAGGGTGTGGCTGCCAGAACTAGAGAAGATGATGAGACCAGTTTTGGACATGCTGAGTGTAAGGGGCCTATGGGTGTCCAGGGGAGGCATCCAGGGGCAGCTGGACATGTGGGCCTGGAATTAAGAGTCTTGGCTGGAAAGGAGCGTGGGAGTCACCAACATGCGAGTAGGAAGATGAGCTCATGGTAGGGGAGGGACAGAGCATGAGCCCTCCACAGCCAGAGGTTCACCCACAGGGAAGAGAAGCTTATGAAGGAGGCCGGGAGGGAGAGCCGGACAGGTAGGAGGGAACCCAGTAGCAGTGGCTTTGCAGGTGCCGAAGGGAGAAAGGGCCCAGGGTACAGAGGAGTTAACTGAAAGCAAAGATGTGTCCTTGGTATTTGAGGACTAGACTGTCATTCACTGGTGACCTCTGGCGTGGCCAGGAGCCGAAGCTGACTCAGAGCTAGAGTGGGAGAGAGGAGAGTGAAGATGGTGACTGGAGACAGTTTTCGAGAAATGCAGCCGAGAAAGGGGGCGGGTGTTGTGGGGAGGAGAGCATGAGAACAATGCTTGGGGAAAGGGATACAGGATTGAGTGAGAGAAGTTCTTTATGGTGGTTCCCAGGGGGAGAGGGCAGAGCCAAACTGGGGTGCATGCTGCCAGAAAGGAGCCAGTGGTTAGTTGTTATAGCCACAGTGCCCAGCACAGGGCCAGGCACACAGTAGGAATGCAATACAGGTTTGCTGTCTTTGAGGACGGGGAGGGATGGGGTGTGGAACTTGGGCAAGGGGGTGGCCATTGGCAGGAAGAGGCTCCCCTCTGCCATGGGTGAGCAGAGAGCAGGGCCTCCTTGGGATTCTGCTGCCTCTGAACCTGACCACAGAGGAAGAAAGGGGTGATAGGCAGCGCTTGGCTCCAGAAACACAGTGTGGTAAGAGAACAGAAAGTGAGCTCTTAGAGACTACTACTTGGCAGGCCCCATCCTGGATTTCTGTTCCTCCCATCCTCACATCCGACAGTCACCTTCACTTTATCCCCTTCAGAGCCGTGCCCTCCCCCAAAGGCCAGAAGGTGGTGCCAGTGAGCTGTTGGCCTCAGCTGGAGCCGACTGGAGCCAGACTGCCAGCCCCCAACCCACCTCATGGCCCTCCAGAGCCTGGGGCATGCTGAAGGTTTGGCTCACCAAGTTTCTGATTAAGGAGTTGGGTGGGTGGTGAGGGCAGGGTGAGACTAAGGGAGACTGTGGGTTGAGGGCCTAGAGGTGAGGTGGTTCAGGGGCTCCGCTCCTTCTGGTTGCCCTTCATTCCTCTGCCCCTGCCAACCCTGCCTTATCTGCTGGGGCTCCTGCCCTCTGCTCCTCCTTCTCCTTGGAGGGCCCTGCCAGCCCAGACTCCTGGTTCTGGCAGAGGCTGGTTCTCTGCCCTTGGGCAGGCACAGCCTGGCACCAAGCCTCAGACAGGGCTGGGCCAGCCCCTCCCAGCCATGACTGCCTAAACCACCTTCTTTCTATTTCCAGAATGTCTCCACCTGATGAAAGGTAAGGAGTCAGCTGCTCAGGTGGCCACAGTGGGCTGGAGTATAGATCCTGGGAGGAAGGCCTGGCCTAGGAAGTGGGATGAATTTCTGGGAGAGAAGGGTGTTAAATACAAATGTGGCAGATCATCCACGAGACCCAAACCACACAAGACAAATATTTCTGTCTAAGGTGGCGCAGTGTCCCAGAAGCTGAACTGGAAACATGCCCCACCCATCCTAGCATCCTACACTCCACAACCAAAGACAATTCCCTAAATTCCCCTCTAAGACTCTAAGCAAGTCTGTCTCCCCAACCCACGCTTCCCAGTGGGTCAGAGCCCTTCATGGTTCCTTCCCAGGAGTGCAGGATCTTGTTTCTCAGACTCTGTCCTCACCGTGCTTTCCAACTTCCACTTCCCTACCCTTCTTTAAAAATTTTATGTATTTTGGCTTCGTTGGGTCTTTGTCGCTGTGCACAGGCTTTCTCTGTTATGGTGAGCAGGGGTTGGTCTTTGTTGCGGTGTGGAGGCTTCTCATTGCGGTGGCTTCTCTTGTTGTGGAGCACAGGCTCTAGAGCGCAGGCTCAGTAATTGCAGTACACATGCTTTGTCCCCCCAGTAGCACGTGGAATCTTTCCAGACCAGGGATCAAACCTGCATCCCCTACAGTAGCAGATGGATTCTCAACCAATGGACCACCAGGGAAGTCCTCCAACTCCCTGCCCTTTGACTCCTACTCTGGCAAGCTCTGGTACTACCTGTGTGGCCTTAACCTTGAAGGCTGCCTGAGACCACCCCTCCCCCCACCTCATCCTCTCCTCTACATCCCCTCCACAGTTCCAAGGGACTTAATGGTCTGAAGCTGCAGAAATCACACTCAGACTCTCAGTAGGGTGCTGGGAGGGTGTAGGTCCCACAACCCAGAGTCTACAGCTCATGTTGGGATGCCAGGTCAAGGTTGCTGTGTCCACCTGTGAGACTAGGCCACAGGTTCAGAACGATAGGAGTCAGCACATTTTGGAAAATGAATGTTTCCGTGAGTTTCCAAAAAATGATGCAGACCAAGGGAGTCACCAAAAACACACACATACACAAATGGACTTACATGCATATACAGGGTCATGGCATGGGGAGAGACATGTCATTTGTGTATGGACAAGCTATGGAGTCCATGGACAGAGTGTACACAAATATAGGAATACACAGGTACACAAGGTCATGTACCCAGGGTCAGACACACATACCCTCCCCAGCCCTGCCTCCCAGGGCCAGGGCTAACTTGTCATCCATACTTAAACAGTAGGAGGAGGAAGAAGTAGAAGCTCAGAAGTGGCTCTGGAAAGGACCTCTTAAGTGGGTCTGTCTCCCTGCTCCTCCTTGAGATGCCCCTGGCTCACCAGGGGGCCATGCCTGGGTGGCAGAGAAGGCTTCGAGGAGGCATTGCTTTGAAGCCCTGGCACAGAACCTGAGCATCTAAGATAGAGAATGGGCAACATAATTGGGAGGGGTCCATGAGCCCCCCAGGACCTAGTATGGACATAGATGAGGCACTGGGCAAGGGCTCAGAAGAAGCAGGGACCCCCTGTACCATGGGCTGACCTACTGGCCTCAGCACAGCACCTGGCAGTGAGGTGCTGGCACCACTTCCCTGTGCTGGCAGAGCCTGGTATGGATGCCAAGCACAGGGTGCCAGACATGGGGGTGGGCAGAGTGGGGGCCCAAAGGGCCACACACAAACACAGACCTTCATACACACAGGCAGGGAAATGCACCCACACTCACTTACTTTATACCCTGGGGGATCCTGGGAGCAGGGCAGGGATCACCCTGTCCGAGAGGCTGCCCTCACTGACTTCCCCGGGTGTCCCCATTGGCCTGGCTCTTGGGGTCCCTGGGGTTGGAGAGTGGGCTGGAGTTAATGGGAGGCCTAGATGCTTCCTCAGAACCCCCCTCCACACACCCGGGCCCACACACATACACTTGTGTGGCAGGAGGACGGGGGCAGGGGGGAGGGATTGTGTGGGGGGTAGATTGTGGGGAGGAGGTTGCTGCAAACCCAGGGCTGGAAAGTGGAAGGAAGTGGGGGGGATTGCGGGGCAGAGACTCCCAAGAATCTGGTCTGTTACCCTGCTCCACCCAGCCCCCAGCCCCAAATCGGTCGGTAGCCGCAGGTAGCTTAGGTATGAGCGTGTGTGCTAGGCACCTGCGGCCGCTCAAGGCGTGGTGCGTACGCCGGCGTTGGCCTAGGCTGCCGGGTGAGGGCGGGCTGGTTCCCCGAGGTGTTCTGGCAGGCACGCTGGCCGCGGAGGTGCGGTCAATGTGAGGATGGAGGTTGCGTGTGTCCTCTGGTGTCCCGATCAAGTGTGAGCTGTGCATGTGCGCTCACCTGGCAGTCGTGGCTCAGCGGACCAGCGCAGGAGTGAGCGCATGCGGGGCACTAGGGCTAGACCTACCGCACCTCTCCTGGGCACGGCCAGCGGCGAGTTGAGCAGTTGAGCAGCAACTTTGGGACTTGGTTCCGGCTTCTTCGAAAGCTGATCTGACCGCGGGGGCGGGGCAGAGGGCGGGAGGTAGAGGTGGGGGCACCTGCCCGGCAAGGGGTGCGGGCAGAGAAGTAAAGGAAAGCCCCGCCCCTTCCCCGCCTCCGTTCCGCCCTCGCCCCCGCCCCCGGGGCTCTTTAAAAGCTCGGCCCGAGGGCGAACAGAGAAAGCGAGTATTCCCTCCCGCCCCTGGCTGGTGTCCTGCTGCACCCCGCGTCCCAGCCCCGAGTCCCAATCCCTGCTCTTCAGCCCAGTCCCTGCCCCGCCCCGGCCCGGCCGCCATGGAAAGCTGGCCCTGGCCGTCGGGCGGCGCCTGGCTGCTCGTGGCTGCCCGTGCGCTACTGCAGCTGCTGCGCGCAGACCTGCGTCTGGGCCGCCCGCTGCTGGCGGCGCTGGCGCTGCTGGCCGCGCTCGACTGGCTGTGCCAGCGCCTGCTACCCCCGCTGGCCGCAGTTGCCGTGTTGGCCGCCACCGGCTGGATCGTGTTGTCCCGCCTGGCGCGCCCGCAGCGCCTGCCCGTGGCGACTCGCGCGGTGCTCATCACCGGTGAGTGCGCGGGGCGCGGAGCGCGGCGACTCCCGGTTCGAGGGCGGGACCGGACACCCAGAGGGCTCCCTGTGGGCATGCCACGGCAACGCGGGACCCCCAGCCGAGAAGTGGGGAAGCCCCTCTCCCTTGGGTTCAGGGAGCCAGCCAAGTAGGGAGCGCAGGGCACCTCCCCAAGTCCGGGTTGACTACCTACGGCTTGGGGAGTGTTGAAGGGAAAAGGAGGCAGGGAGTGGGCAGGTGCGCAGGGGAGACTGCGAAAGCAACCTCCTGGAGCTTGGGGTTTATGCTATGTCCCTCTCCAAGACAGCAGGCTTCCGACAGAGGACACTGCTCTGAGGGACTTCAGAGAATCCTCACCCCTTGAACTCTGCCTAACACCCCCACGTGGGAGGTCCTGTCTCTTCCCTGGGACCAGGAGGAATAGGCTTAAATGGAGAGTTGGGACCCGCTTCTCCCAATTGGCTCCTTGGAATTCAGAAAAGCTGGAGGTCATCATGAGGGACAGCTGGACATTCAGCCACCTCTCAGATCCCGCCACCCAGACCCAAACTGTGAAGGAGTTGTCCGGAGTTTGCACTCATTTGCACCACCATTCTTCCTGGTCCTCTGTGCCTGGGAAGGAGGTGAGGTCTTAGAGAGCTGGGCTCAGGTGCTTCTGGCCACCTTGTTGAGCTCTCTTTGTCTGGAACAAGGTATAAATCTATCACTAGAAGGAGGGGAGGAGGAGCTGAGACCTAGAAGTGGAGAGGGAGAGAAAAGTCAGTGGGCACTACTGTATAGGACACTACTGGCTCTAGTATTGGGGAGGGGGAGCCTGGTCTCTCCCCTAACCCCATGGCTTTGGACAGGTGCTCGGAGTTCTGCTCTCTTGCACTGGTGAGTGGCTTCTCAGAGACCTCAGTCCAGTAGGGGGCCCTGCATGATCAGACGAAGCTGGGGAAACTTCCCAGAGGAGGCCATCCTTGAGCTGGGCCTCAGAAGATAGGTGGAGATAGGTAAGAGTGTGGAAGGTGTTTTGGATCAGACAAAGGGTGTGGGACAGAGGCTTGAGGCAGGAATGAGCAGTCTGGCTGCTGAGATGTGGTGAGACAAGCATTTGTTTCCTTGGAAGGGGCCTCGAATGCCCAGCAAGAAGCCAGAATGTACTGAGGTGAAGGTAGCAGGAGGGTTTGAGCTTCAGTAAAGATGGTGGAGATAGAGGATGGCTCAGGCTGGGTGGGAGAGATGTGAGTTCAGGGTAGAGTGAGAAGGTTCAAGGGACCCCAGTTTTAGTGGTTTGAGGAAGGAGAGATGACAGACTTCCTAATATGAAAGCAAAGAGCTTCTGCCCCCAAGGACAGGGCAGCTCCCCTCCTGCCTTCTAATTAGTGAGTTCCGCCTCTTCAAGACCCAGGCCTTCTTCAGATGCTAGTGCCCCAGGCAGTCTTTCCTGGGATCTCACCTCAGGTCCTTGTGCCACTACTGTTACATCTCCTAGCCTTGAGCTTGAGAGTGAGGTAAGACTGAGTCTTCCTTCAGTTCTGGCTGCAAAGTCCCGCAATGGAGGAGGGGAAGCAGACTGCCCAACCCACCCCATCTAAACATCGAGAGTTGACCTCCAAGCTTCCCAATGCCCCTAAACTCTGGGGTTTCTTCACTCACTACTACTGACTGCAGTACAAGTAGGTGACCAGGCCCTGCCTCACTTGCTAGGAACACTGTGCCTTGAGCCTGCCAGAGCTGCCACACACCCCTCCCTGGGAATGCTCCTGAGAACCCCTAGCCGAGGCTACTTGGGGAGCTCAGCCCTGGGGTCAGGGTTTGGGTCAAGTGGCTGGGTGCTTTGTGTGCACATCTGTGCACTTCTGGGCAGTATGGGTCTCATGGGAGTGAGCCATTGTTGTTCACGCCTCTCTGCAGGTAGGTTGGAGGTATGCGTAGGTTTCTGAGTGTGTACAGGTAAGCAAGAGGGTATGAAAGATGTGGGTGATTTTGTTGGGACCTCAGAGCTGAGGTTCTGGGAGGCCTTAGTTTCCCTGTGAAGGGCTTGTCTGCTGTGGAAGGGAGCTTAGGCAAGTGGGGACACACACACGTTCTCACTCCCCTCCTCCAGCCAGACTTGCCCAGGAAGTACCCCTCAGCTGGGGCTGGCTAGTGGGCTCCCAGCTACACAAAGCCCAGCTTGCAGTCCCCCAGCTTTGTTTTCTCCCTCAACAGAGAGAACGGGGTGGGGGGGGGGGGGGCTGAACCACTTTGTAACCTCTGATCAGCAGGACCACCATGGGGGCAGGCTCTAAAGAGCTTCCTTCCTCCCTGGTCACCCCCTTCCCCACACCCCCTCTTGTTGACCACCCAAGGAGCTGGATTGGAATGGGAACAATCAAAGGAGCCGGGGTTTATTAGACCCCTACACTGGCTCTGCCTCATGGTTTATCTCTCTGCATACCAAAACCAGGAAATTAAGCCTCCAAGAGTGGTAACTGACCTCAGATCACATTTGATGGATGTGGGAAGGGATTCTAATGCAGGTCTGTTTTTGTCTTCATCCACTGTGACCCTGTCCTGGGGGCAAGTTATTTGAGGCTCAGAGAATGTCCCAGTGTTGCCATTCCCTGGAATTCCAAGGGTCAAGCATGAGGTGGGGATGGGCCTCCAGCCTGCCTGGAGCCTGGAACAATAGTAGAGGGTGCTGAACTGGAAAGGAAGGGGGAGCTCAGGTGGTACAGGGCCTAGATGATGGGAACAGAGCACGTTGGCTTTATCCTAAGGGCCCTGGGGAGCCTTGGAGAGGTTTTCAGAAGCAGAGGGTATTGTCATTTTGGGAAGGATCCCTCGGGCTACTTAGGCAGAGAATGGATTCAAGGGGGCAAGGTGGGACAGAACGAAAAAAGGGGGCTGCTTCAGTGTCCAGGTAAGAGGAAGAATGCTGGGCAAGGGCAGTGAGAAAGGAAGGGAGGCTAGGGAGTCATATCTGCATATGCGAGCTGAGGCCTGATCTCAAGCAGACAGAAGGACATCAGGGCTGAGGCTGGGTCTCAGCTGGGACTGGCTGACCTACCAACAGAGTCCTGACCTTACTGTGTGCCAGCTGAGTGACTTTGGGGGAAGCAACATAGCATTACTAGGTCTCAGTTTCCTCATCTGTAAAGTGGGGATCATAAGCTACGTTTGATAGGGTAGCTCTGAGGGGTCGGGGAGATGACAGCTGTGAAAGACTTAGTCCTCAGGAGCTCAGCTAGAGGGTCCAAGCCTCCCAGAGATGGGCCTAGGAAGGGAGGCCCATCACTGCTGATGCTGTGAAGTCGGGAGTCGGAAGCCTGGATCCCATCCCGGCCATGGTGACCCTGGGTTGTCTCAGGCTGAACTGGGCCATAGTGGAGTTCACTGGCTGGCCATCCTTCCCTGACCAGGCTGTGACTCTGGTTTTGGCAACGCGACGGCCAAGAAGCTTGACGCCATGGGCTTCACAGTGTTGGCCACCGTGTTGGATCTGAATAGCCCTGGGGCCCTAGAGCTGCGTGCCTGCTGTTCTTCTCGTCTGAAGCTGCTGCAGATGGACCTGACCAAGCCAGCAGACATTAGCCGTGTGCTGGAGTTCACCAAGGTCCACACCGCCAGCACAGGTCAGTAGGCTCAACTTCGCCAGGAAAGGGCGTAGCTGGGCAGATGTGAGGGGACCGGGATTGGAGGTGTGCTGCGGGACTGACCTGCAGCTTCCCTCCTGGCTCCATGCCCTCAGGTCTGTGGGGCCTGGTCAACAACGCGGGCCAGAACATCTTTGTGGCAGATGCAGAGCTGTGTCCAGTGGCCACTTTCCGCACCTGCATGGAGGTGAACTTCTTTGGTGCACTAGAGATGACCAAAGGCCTCTTGCCACTGCTGCGTCGTTCGAGTGGTCGAATTGTGACCGTGAGCAGCCCAGCAGGTGAGGGTCCTCCCGCACTGGAGCAGAAAAGATGCCTCTGCTGGGCGGGGAGAGATACTGGAGTCCCCGGCCCAGGCTGAGGCATCCCCCACTCCCAATCCATCCCCAGGAGACATGCCATTTCCATGCTTGGCTGCCTATGGGACCTCCAAAGCAGCCTTGGCATTGCTCATGGGCAATTTTAGCTGTGAACTTCTGCCCTGGGGTGTCAAGGTCAGCATCATCCAGCCTGCCTGCTTCAAGACAGGTGAGGCTCAGGGATTTGGGGGTGAGGCCTGTGGGGGGAGAGGAGGAAGGCAGGGTGGGTGTGGTCTTCTCTGGAGTGGGATTGGGTCTGAGGAATGGGCGTGACTTTGGCTGGGGGCAGGTCTCAGGTTGTGAGTTAGAGAACTGGGTCTGGCTTTAGCCTCCCTCACTGACCCCACTCTGGCCTTGGCACTCCTTCCGCAGAGTCAGTGAAGGACGTGCACCAGTGGGAAGAGCGCAAGCAGCAGCTGCTGGCCACCCTGCCTCAAGAGCTGCTGCAGGCCTATGGTGAGGACTACATCGAGCACTTGAATGGGCAGTTCCTGCACTCTCTGAGCCAGGCCCTGCCAGACCTCAGCCCGGTGGTAGATGCCATCACCGATGCGCTGCTGGCGGCCCAGCCACGCCGCCGCTATTACCCAGGTCATGGCCTGGGGCTCATATACTTCATCCACTACTACCTGCCCGAGGGTCTGCGGCAGCGTTTCCTGCAGTCCTTCTTCATCAGTCCCTATGTGCCGAGAGCACTACAGGCTGGCCAGCCTGGCCTTACCTCTGCCTGGGACATAGCCCAGGACCAAGGCCCTAGACTGGACCCTTCTCCCACTGCCCAGTGAGCAGGTCACACGTAGAGCAGCTCCAGCAGAGGAGGTTCCTTGTGCCCTTGCTCCTCCTCCAGGTATTCTGACCCCCAAGGTCTGCCCTAGAGCCTGGCCCAAAGGACCCCACCCCATGCACTGCCGATGCCACAGGCCAGGCCTGGTGAGGTGAAGGCTTTTCAGTGAACCTCTGGGCCTCTCCTGCTTCATGAGCCCAAACAGACCCTCCTGGGCACAAGGCTCCACCATGCAGCTTGCAGAACCCAGCTGGATGGGGAGTTTAGTTCAAGGCTTAACTAGAGCCTTAGCCAGGATCCTACAGGCAGTGCCTCTGCAAACTAAGGCGAGATTAGGTAGGTTGGGGACCCCCTCAGGATTATTTCTTGGCACCAGTGCCTCAGTGCTGTGATTTGAAGGGTGAACCCTGTTTCTTGACTGGCTCAAGGATTAGGGCCCTGACCACCCACCCCAAGCCCCCCAAGCCACAGGGAGGCTACATACTCACCTTACTGCCACTTTTTGAATAAAGACAAATTTTTATTTCTCCTAGAATGGGGGAGATGCTCTGTTTGCCTAGGTGACAGGCTGTGGCCGTGTGACAGACTGGAAACTGCCTGGGCAACCCCCGGGGCTCAGCATAGGGGCCAAGGCTCTGGGCACAGGACCTGGTTTACATCCAACCCCCTTCAGTGACCTTGGGCAGATCACGTATCCATAGGTTTCCTCAGCATGAAAGGGGGGTAATGACCCCAGCCCAGGGAGTTGTGGTGCTCAGTGAAGCAAACAGGGAGCCCTGGGGGCCCTCCAGAGTCAGAAGCCCACTCCATGAGCCTGTCGGAGCCTCCAGCAGAGAAAGGGGCCACCTGCCACCGACCTGCCCCGAGGAGCCTGGCTGCACAGGGACAAGGCCAGCCGAGGGCTGCCACCTGAGGAAGGGAGGTAGAAAGCTTAGGTGGGGGTGGGCTCAGCAGGCCTGAGGCAAGTTGGGGATCTGGGAGAGGCGCCAGGGCCCAAAGGAGACAGAAGACAGCTGGGCTTAGAGAAGTTTTTATTATCTTGGAAGGGCAGAGCTACTCCATTTCCCAAGAACACACATACTTTATCCTGGCCATGGCTCTGGGGGGCCCACTGAGGGAAGAGAAGTTTTACGCTCCCCCCAGGTTTTCTCGGGTTAGGGAGGGACACAAAAGTGACCACATGCTTCTCAGACACGTCAGCAGCTGTAAACACAGGGCTGAGGGGGCCTCCTTGCTCTGGAGGTGGGGGCTTGGTCCATTCTTGGTGTGGGAGCAGGTGCCCAGCCCCCCTGCAGGCCCAAGAGCAGTCTCGGAGAGGGTCAGGGAGGCAGGGCAGCCACGGGGACAGCGTGCTCCCCCAGGGCAAGTGGGTGAGCTGTGAGCTTTGTCACAGCACACGGACACACATGTACACATGCACTGGGGAGCCTTGGTCCAGGGTGCTAGAAGATAGGGATGTAGTTGTCGATCTTGGCCCGGTGGCGTTGGGCGATGCACTCGGCAATCCACACGATGTTGCGACACTCCTGTTCCTTGAGCTTCACAAAGGCGTAGAAAACACCAAAGTGGAACTGGTTCAGAAAGGCCAACTTGTTCAGTTTCACCTGCAGACACAGGAAGGAGTGGTGTGCAAGGGGCTGGGACCAGAGTCAGGCCTGGGCCGCCAACCCTTCCCTTCGACAAGCAGACCCAGCACTCACCTCGTGCTCGAAGAATCGGTCCTCCAGGGTCTTGTCTCCAGGGTTGCTGCCCGCACCTTCGAAAAGCAGCTTGTACTCCTGACGCAGGAGAGCGGGGGCGGGGCGTGGGGGGAAGGGAAGCATTAGCACGAGGGCGCTGTTGGGTGTGGGGTGGGGATGTGGGTGCCAACAGGCCTGCCCCCTGCCCCACAGGGCACTCACCGGGTAGTAGTCGGCCACGTTCTTGACCTGCTCATAGTCGTCGGCTCGAGCCAGCTGGGCCAGGCCCTCTGGGTAGAGCCGTCCACAGTGCGGGAAGAGCTTGGCACGGTCCTCCTTGGACAGCTCTGTGCCGAAGGAGTTAATGGTGATGATGAAGGCGCGGCGGTCTGCTTCAAACTGTGGGGCCAGTGCACAGATGCCGGAGAGAGAGAATGGGAGGGAGGCAGTAGTCAGTCAGTTATCAGGGCTTCCCCATGCCAGGGACAGGGCACCAGCAGGTGGGACGGGGGCAGGCACTCACCTCCAGGATAGGGCACATGGCATCGGCCGTGGTCCCGCCCAGCAGGGTGCAGAACTTGTAGAAGGACTCCAGGTAGGCCTGTGCAGGGCATAGGGCTCAATCAGCCTAGGCAGGGAGACTCGAGGCCGGCCTGCCAGGCTTCCCCCCGACAGTTCCTTTCTTCCCTCCCCAGCTCCTTTCATCATTAATCCAAATGTACCCCTGGACTTGGCAGGGCAGCCCCCATGTCAGAGCCCCCAAAACAGCCACAAATTTTCACTGGGCATCAGCCAAGCAGCAGTAGCCTGCTGCCTCCCCCACCCAGCAGCGACAGAGCAATTTCTGACCCACTGCCTGCCTCATGGTGTGGTGCCCCTCACACCCTCATCCCACAGAGGATCGGGCTCAGAGAGGGGCCCTGTCTTGCCCCTGCTTCTCTGCCTGCCTTTTCTCCAAATCTCCCCTCAGCCTCAGAAAATCACGTGTTGATAGGCTAGTGAAGAATGGTGACTCCTTAGAGTTCATGGAGAGGGCCTGGACTGGGTGCCCCAGCCTCTCTCAGCACCCCACCTTAAAGAGCACCTCCTCCTCTTCCCATGCCCTAGGCAGTCACACAGCAGGAACCAGATTGTCAACCCAGCTCCTGCTGAGGGATGGTTATTGACTGCGCGGACGTCAGCCCTGCAGTGCGATAGCTGGACACTCGGGCTGCCAGCGGGAACAAGCACTTGCTGCCCAGGCAAATTGGATCTGCCGGGCGTAAGGAGAAGGCAGGTCAGCCCAGGCCTCAGGTCCCTCCAAGGACTAACTCCTGAGACCAGCCAGACCCAGGCTTCCTTCCCTGAACCTCTTCGTGTCAAGGAAGGGGGGCAGAGTCTCATGACCTCTGGGGAGCTTCCTCTACTCAGATCCTCCAGGGTCCCAGCTGGTGGCACAGCCACAGGGACTCTGGCTCCACAGGCTTCTGAGCTGGGGGTGAGAGCTGGGGAGGCAGGGGAAGCTTTCTGTGTGGAGGTCTGCCCTCCAAGCTGCAGAGAACATTCCGCCCACTGTATGATGTGGGCATGGGTTCTACTGGCCTAAGAGAGGAGGTGAGAATGAGACCCAGGAGTCCATGAGCCCAGGCCAAACCTGGCCAGCAGCACTGGGCAAGCTGGGCTCAGGGGAAAACCCGAGGGGACCACTGAGTCACAGGAAACAAAACTCTAGAACCAGTCAGGGAGTAAGCAGCTTGGTAAGGGAGAGTGGACCCCAGCAGAGCAGAGGACTTGGGTGATAGAAATAGCTGCCAATCCTACCATGGATTAGTGGCACTGGTCTCCCCTGGGACCATCCCCAGCCATCTCCTTTCCTATGACCAGCCAACATGGGTGTGTCCAAGTCTTAGGCCTGTCCCAGAGGGGACTGCAGTTCCTCTCTGTGGGGGAATCCACCAGCCTTTGCTGAGCTGGGCTGACTCTGAAAAGACTAACCCCAGGGTGGTGGAGGCTGGTGGAATAGACCCAGACTTTCTTCTGGAGGCTGAGCAGCTGAAGAAAACTGGCAAGACCCCAAAGGCCCAAGTACCAAGGTCACCTTCCCACCCCAACCCTGTCCCCTGGCGTCTGCCAGCCCATGTCTGCTGCACCAGCTGCCTACAGTTCCCACCCGCTACTGGGGGTCTGCCTAATCTCCCATCTGTGGCTACTGGGCTGGGACATGGCCTGACAGGCGGGCCTGGCATGGCGCCCATAGCATTGGGTCGGTGTTTACAAGCTGGTGCCCAGGCAGCCCTCGCCAGTGACTCCAGCTAGAACCAGTCAGGCCCGGTGAGGGCATGGGTGAGGCTGAGGGGACAGCCTTACCCACCCCTCACCCTGCCTCAGGGCAGGGAACCCGGCAAGGAGCCAGGAGCACTGCAGGGGGGGGGAGGGGTTGTGAACACTAACACACAAGAGCCAGCTCTCATGCCTGCCTCACGCTCCCCATCTCCCCATTAGCAGAGGAGAGCACTTGCTTTGCAGACAGGCTGAGCCAGGTGCAACGCACAGTGCTGCCCAGGGTCTAGCAAGTGGCTGTGGCTTCAGGCAGCCTACCCCACTTTTCTGAGCCCTCAATCTCCTCTTACAACTGGCATACTGATGCCTACCTAGCTCCCAGAGCAGCCCCAAGTACTACAGAAGCCAACAGCCTTCCTGCCTCTCATCTCATCCCCTCTAGTCTGTCTGCCAAACTCTGATGATACTCTGCCCTGCTAAAAATCCTCGCTGGCTGACCCTGCCCTACAGGGTAAAAGTCAAACTTCTGGCCTGGCATTCAAGGCCCTGGGGCACCTGATCCTGTGCTTGACTTGATCCTTTCTTTCCAGGTCTATCTCCCACTGTCCAGCCGGAACCGGCACTTCCACAGCGAACTGCCTGCCACTTGGCTCGTGTTCCACACTGGCTTCTGCATGTACTGGTCCTGTGCCTTCACTACTACAACCTCCAGGTGGGCCCTTCACCCACCTGCACACTTGCCCTGCCCTCTGGCCCAGACCCCTGCAGCGAGACTAGAGGGCGTGGGCTCAGGCTGCCACTGTCTTGGCCACCTAGTTCCAAGTAGGGAAGGAGAAGAGCCTCATTGTAAAGATCTAAAAGACAGATGTTCTCAGGATTAGGTCAGCAGGGCTGTCAGCAAGTGTTCCTTATCTTCAGGCCCCCTTCAGGGCCTGCCCACTGCTGACCCATCAGAGGTCCTCACTATGGTCAGAGCTCAGTCTGCCCCAAACGGTCCTCACTGGTCCCTGGCCAGCACACTTCCCTGGCTCCCAAGCCTGCTCCTAACCTCTTTGAGCCGGGGCAGTGCTGACCCAGGAATCCCAAGCCCACTCTATTTTCAGGGGTCATCAGCTTGTGCACAGCCTGATGGGAAGCAGAAGGTGGGTAGTGTTGAAGATGGTGGCACGTGGCACCAGCCCTAGACCTGGGAAACAGAGGGACGCAGGGACCTGGCCACACCTGGCTGGGTCCCTCTCCCACCATGCTCAGGTGCTCCTTGCGGGCAACAGTACAGGTGGGGTGAGCCTGAGAGTTATGGCCTGGGTGGTGGCCAGTAAACCTCCTGGATGCAGGGGGAGTGGCAATCCAGGAGTGCTAGCCATTCCTGCCGATTTTATCTGGGCCCAAGGAATGGAAAACCTGTTCCATGCAGTTTTGCGCCAGTCACGGGAGCCAGAAAGTGAGCAGATAAGCCCCTGGGAAAGGAGCCCATGTAACTGCGTCCTGTCCCAGCACCCAATAATCACCAGCCCACCATGCCCACTGCCCCACCAACCTACTTCACCACCACCATCGGGCCCGGGGGCACTACCTTGTAGAGCGTGTTGCGGATGATCTCGATGTTCATCTCGTCGAGGTCCTGCTCTGAGATGCAGTCCTGGAAAAAAGCCGCTGGGGAGGAGAGACATGGTATGAGGGGTGGGCTAGCGGACTCTCAGCCTAGGCAAGAATCCTGCTGATGCTCAACTCCCCCTGCAGGGCACCGAGGACCCCTGCCACAAGGCCCATCTGGCTGGGAAGTTGGGGGTGGGGGGGCGCACCAACCTGGCCTAGACTATTGCCTTAGAAGTGACCGAAGCCATACTCCAGGCCATGTATACTGACCTGAGTTCTCCTGCCTTCTTGCTACTAAAATTTATTTATAAAGGAGGCGGCCGGCCATAACATGATCTAATCGCCTCTGGGCAGACCCAAGCTCAGATCATGCCAAAGACAGGCTTGCATAAGAGGCTGTGACATCCTCCCTTCTCCAGGGGCAGCTGTGGATACAGGGCCTGGCGCCCACTTCTCTGCATCTCCCAGGAGGGCCTGGGGCCCACATGTGGAAAATCCTTTTCCTCAGAACAAGGCCTGAGTATGACAGCTGGGTGAGCAGGGACCAGGGACCCAGGGAACCATTTTAGGGCTGGCATTAGAGGCCAAAGCAGAAGAGAGCCCTTTGATCTCCAGGGAGCTCATGGACTGACTGGTCTGTTTCTTCTTTAGAGATGGAGAAACTGAAGAAGCCAGCAACAGCCTAGAACTAGCTCAGAGTTATCATGAGAGGTAAGATATTGAGTAGATAAGGCCAAGCAGGTAAGGCCTATGCCTCTTAGTGCAGGACCAAGTGCAGCTTTGGGCCCAGCTGTACAATCCTGGCAGCTTCCAGGAGGTGGTGTCCTGGGGACTAGCATGCTGGCTATGAAGACACTAGTTGGCGATAGCCTTAGTGCCTCTCTCCAGCCCCACTCCAAGGCAGGCAGGAGCCAGTGCTGCCTGGGGGGGGGCCTGCAGGAAGCTCCCGGTTCCCCTTCCTTTCTTGGCTTCTGACATGAACTCTGCATCCTGCTGGACACTGCCTGACTTGGCCCCTGGGACCTGCTTGGTGGAGCAAGTGAAGTTGTTTGTGTCCCTCCTCTGCCTCATGGACAGCAAGTCACTACAGCCCAGCTTAGGGCCACGGTCTGTCAGAACTCCCAAGACTCTAAGGGACCCAGGCTCCCCGAGCTCAGCCTTCCTCTGCATTCTGAGGAATCAGCCAGATTCACGAAGTTAGATCGTCTGAGTCAGGCCCTGGGGGTAGTCAGCCTGGCCCAGTGAAAGCAGCGGAAGGGAGCAGAAGGCAGGACAAAGAGAAGAGAATGGGAGGCAAATCAGACTGGAAGAAAAAGGTAAGCAGCCATGGGTGGGCCTCACCTTCGGGCTCTGGGCTGCCCCCAGGGGTCCAAAAAACCCCACCCAGAGGCACTGACATTGATGCCACTGCTCGCCTCTCCCTCCTCCGCCAGGGCCGCTCACCCAGGGGCGTGTCCACCAGAATAGCATTGTAGAGCTCGGCGGGTGTCTGTGCGATGTTCACGGCCTCCATCTGCTCGAAACTGCCAAGCGGGTGGCACTTAGGCACAAGCTCGGCGATAGAGCGCTGGTGCAGCGTGCCCGTGATGAGCAGGATTACGTTGTCGATCATGTAGCTGTAACTGTGGGAGGCACACAACAGCACGGCGCCCTTGAAGTCTGGACACAATGCCGTGCCCCATCCCCCACTTGGTGCAGGCTGTCAACCCCTCAACTGCAAGCACCGCCTCAGGCTCCTCTCCCTGTCCAAGGGTGCTCCCTCCTTCAGCACCAGAAGCACAGGACAGACATGGCCCCCCCTGAGGGTTGTGAGGGGGGTACTTCATGCCCTGTGAGTGAGCAAGTGACGGGGAAGCAGGTCACTAACTCCCCCCAGGGCCTTAACCAGGGTTTTGGCAGGACGTGGGAAGCATGGGTGCACGGAGGTGGGACACAGAGGCCAGCTTGGGGGATGAAAGAACTGAGAGATGAAAGCATGTTCTAGGAAGAGGGAACAGTGTGTGCAAAGACCTGGAGGCATTTGCTGAGTGGCAGACGCATTCGAGGAACTGAACTCTGTCAGGGCTGGCAGAGGGAGGGGAACCAGGGCGGTGCTGCCAGCGCCTGGAGCCTGGAGGCGGGTCCCATCGGCCTGGCTGAGGGTCCTGACTTCATCTGGAGCGTGAGGGGTCATGAGCAGGATACAAGCAAGAGCAGCACAGTCACTCTGGCTGCTGTGGGGAGATGGGGGTGGGGCGGCGGGGGGAGATGGCCAGAGGAGGGGAAGGTTGAGGAGTTGGGTAGGAAGAGGTGTGTCTAGGGAAAATCAGACACAGTGGGAGGCCCCCTCTAGAGTAAGGCCGCAGGTCAGGCCGAGATGGACTGGTAGACAGCTGTCCTATGCAGCCCACTGCGAGAACAGGGCGCTGCTTCCTCCTTTAGGGCTTGAGGCCAGTGCGAGTCATCCACCCAGGATGGCCTGGAAGGGACCCAGAGACCTGGAAGGAGCTGGGGCTCAGGTCAGTGCCCTCCGGCCCAGAAGGCCGGCTCTGGACAGCACACGGGCAGCAGATGGGGCTGGAGAGCTGGGGCCTCCCGTTTCAGACTTGGCAAGGGGCTCTGCCTCTGCCCGTTAAGACAAGGCCACAAAGGGGCCGTGGCCCAGAGCTCTATGTAGTCACCTGCGTGAGGAATGGGGTGAAGAGGGACAGAGGGCCCCAGTCGGGCTGCAGGAGCCACAACACTCCTACGGCTTGTCACCAGTGATGAGCTCGGGGCATGAGGGGGGACTGCTCCAAGGCCAGAGAGAGGCTCCCACTGAAGGGTGGGAGCTGGCCTAGAGGCTGCTGCCCTGAACACTGAGCACAGACCCTACCTAGCTGTCAGGTGGGCCACCAGCTGTCCTGTGACAGTACCTTGGGCACCCAGTGTTGAGACTGTCCAAGGTAGGAAGTGCCCCCAACTCCAAGGGAAGAAAAGCAGGAAGGTGGTGGCCTAGGCCTCAGCTCAGGGCTGGCTACTGGGGGAGCTCCCACAGGGCCTGCCAGGAAGGCGGCAGGAGGAGAAAACCACAGTTCCTGTCCCGACCTGACCCCCACCCCCCTGCTTGCTACACACTCCCCCAGCTCCCACCCAGCCCAGCGCCCTGCTATGACCTCTGCTCTCCTGGGCTTTGGGCCAGGCAGCTGCCCTCTCTCCGCCCCAACCCGGCTGGGTCAGCTGCAGATGTGTGCTGAGAAGAGACAGGCCTGCCTCCTCAAACCGAGGGCGGCAGACAGAGGCTATTCGCGGCCACGAGGCCCAAACGGCCAGCCTTTTGTCCCTGACCTGACCCAGCTGGCAGCATGGAGGGACTTCGAAGAGAACCCGCTAGGGTTCTGTGCTGTGGTCTCCAGTCCAAGCCCACATCATCCCCTACCGTGCACAGCACAGCTATCCTGCCCCTGCTGCCTCGCATGCACCCCAAGACCCACAACATTCCACTTGTGACCCATCCCCCACTGATGTTCCCTAAGAGAGCCACAGAAACCCCATGCCAAACCTGAAGACGCTCTTTCATGCTCTCACCAGGTTTTGGACAGGCAGGCGGGGAACACCGTACCTCTTCGAGCTGTACTATCCAACCAATCCCTCACCACCAGCATCAGCAGCCCCACTGTCAGAGGATGTAAGGTGCAGAGACTGCAGGCCCCAGGTCCTGTCACCCCACGAAGCAGATGAGCACGATGTCCCTTGGCCAGTGTCTACATACCTCCACCCATGTCCAGGTCTGCATGCCCTGACTCTACACTCCCCATCTTACCGTGTCTTCTTAGAGGACTCTCCACAAGTCAGTTTCCTTTCTCTAAACCTCCCCACTCCTTGTACCACAGGGTATTCATGTATGTTAAGCATGAGACTGGCATCAGGGCCCTCCTGACCTGGCTTGGAGGTGAGCCTTGTGGGAAGGCTCCCACTGTCTGGCTTTGCGGCCGTCCCTCCAGTGATGTGGAACAGGCCAGCTATGATTCACCGACAGCAGATGTGGGGGCTGGTGATAGCCCACCTCCGGCTGCCCGCAGACTCCTGCTAGAAGTCCTGGCTGGGCACCAAGGGAAATGCTAAGCCAAGTAAAGCCCCCTACTTCCTTCCAAGGCCCCCCTTCTATCTAGGTTAGGCCAGCCTTGGACGACCCTGCTCCAGGACCAGCAGCTCCCTCCCCCAGGTCAATGACAAAGTTGCTATGGCAGCAGCCCCTGCTTCTCTCCCCTGAGAGCCAGGATCTCCTTTTCTGGGATGAAAGGAGGCAGGGCAAGGCAGAGATGCTGCTGGCCCAGCTGTCTGCTCTTCCCCCAAGGTGAAGGCTTTCAGCAGGCAGGGAAATCCTCCTCCTTGTCGTAGTCTGGCTTCAGCAGCTGCCTCCCTGCCCTCAGAAAGTCACTCCCCCAGCCCTCCCCTTACTTGGCCTTAATAGGAGTGAGTGAGGTTCCAGCTGGTCAGCGTCTCCCTCCAGAGAAAGACAGCTGGGGAGTGGACAGGCGTCTGCCCGCCAGGCCAAAGAGGCCTTCTTGGGGTAGGAGTGGGGCAGTCTGTATTCTTCTGCCCAGAGGCCTTCCTTCACCCTGTGCCTTCAAAGAGTCAGCTTGGGCTGACAGAAGTCTTGGGATGGAGTTCAGAAAGCCACTTCCTCCAAGAAGTCTTCGGAGCCCCCAGCCAAGCCCTGTCCCTCTGCTGTGCCCTCTGGCGCCACCTGCTGGAGCATGATGGCTTACTCCCACGGTCTCATCACCTTGGCCCTGGGGGCCAGGTCTGAGGCTGGTGAGGAGGCCACGACGACTATGCACCCCAGCCAGCTCAGCCAATTGGCCCATCTACAGCTCCGAACGGAGGCTGCTAGTAATCATACTTGTGCTCAATCACATCTGGGTCCTATCAAGCCCTGCCCCAGTGGAAAGTGAAGAGATATCAAGCTATGGCTTCAGGCTTGGAAAGAAGACAGGCCTTACCTGTCAGGCCTCAGTTTCCCCTCTGCAATCAGGATGACTGAAATACAGCCCCCAGCAGAGCTGGTGAGACCCTGACCCTCACCTTATTAAAATCCTGCCCTCTCCCGAGGTCCATTTGGGTCCTCCCACTCAACCTGAGCCTTCTGGGCATCACAGAGCACTTGCACCCTCTCCATCAGGCCCAGAAGAACAGTGTCATCACTAGCTGTTGCTCAGGGCAGGAGTGAGGCCTAGTCCAGCACCCCAGCCTACAGAGACTCTGCCGTCAACTCAGAGGTGGTAGCTGTGGACAGTGAAGGCTGGGGGGCCAGAAATGGGAAGCCTAAGGATACCTGATGCCTGCTGTGACCCAGCAGAGCCCAAGGCTTGAGCAATGTGACCTGGGGAGAGTGGCACGTGTGCTGACAGGCACACTGGGCATTTGAGGTCACAGTTCTGAGACAAAACTTCTTTCCAGCTGCCCACACCTGACTGGTGACACTGAAGCCCCTGGCACACCAGAATATGAGGCCTCTCCTCCCCAAGATGGTGCGGGTCACCTAGGCTCTGCCAGTGGGTGCCCTGGACTGTAGGCAGGTGCTACCCACTGGGGATGGTCCCCTCCAGGGAGGCTCAGTTATCTAAGATCAGAGAACTTTGAGGCCACCTGCAACTCCCCAGAGACCAAACTCACTCCTCCCACAAGCCCCTCTCCTAGCTCCCCTTCTGGGGCCTACTCTCCTCTGGGAAGCCATCATCAGATGGCCCAGATTAAGGTCCCCTCCAAAGCTAAGAAGCCCTATAGAGGCTCTGTCCCATGTCAGACATGCAAGTGAATGGCTGGGCCTGGAAGGAGCTGTTGGTGCAGTATCACATGTTTTCACCATGAAATTGAGCTGAATCATCTCAAAACCACACGACTGGTGATGGCATACTTCAGTGGGATGTCTCTCACTCGGGCCCTTTCCACTGAACATGAGGCAGCTGCCCCCACTCTGGCCACCCACTCTCTGAATGGCCTCTCGAACCCCATCTACCCCTGGAGTTCTCTCAATGAGAAAGCCTCCTGTGACCCCGGTTCCATCTGTGGAAACTGCCCACAAGCATCCCCAGAAGCTATCTGCACCACCATGGGCACCCATCCCATTGCACCCATATATCTCCCTCCCTCCTGGCACTGGCCCAGAGCTCACACTGGTCATGTGTGCTGGCTGAAGGCTGGATGGGGTCTACAAAAGCACTGGATACTGTCTCTCCTCATGGGAGGACAGAGGAAGCCTTGCCCAGCTTCTGCCTGAACATCCTAAGTGACAAGGAACTCACCTGCAGGAGCCTGCCCACCATCCTGGGGCAGCTCCAAAGGCAACTAAGAGACTCTGAAAGCTGGAGCGAAGATTAACCTGTGCAGGTCCCAACCTCCGCCCTAGCTGGGCTGGCTTTGTCTGTGGACAGGAGTGGCGTTGCTCCTGCAAGCCTCTACACCCATGATGGGGTATCTAGCTGATGCTCCCTTTTCTGGACATGTCTAGGGTATCTCTTTCCCAGAAGGTAACAGAGCCAGGGGATTCAGGCTCTAGAAGCTCGGGATGTGTATGGTTCCCTCAGCCTTCCCCCAATTCTTCTTTCAAATGCCCTTCGCCTCAGCCAAACAGCCATCTCCTCAAGGAAGCCAGTGGTGAGTCCCCAGGGTGGGGGAAGGTCCCCTGGACAGGGGAAGGCTTCTCTATCGAAGGCTTCACTCCTTTCTGCAACACTCCTTACTCCTGGGGTGACTCAGGGTGGAGGAGGTTAAGAAGGTGGAAAGGAAGAGGAAGAGGAGGTGGAGGAGCAGCCAGGGAGGCAGAAATTAGATCAAAGAGAGACCGCGAGAGGAGGAAGACTGCTGGAAGGAGGTAAGGTGTATGTGGCTCCTAATTAAGCCTGGAGACCTTGGCCACATGAAGGTCAGCGGTGATCTTAGCCAGGGCCTTGTGGTGTAATGATAGGATGGCTGGAAGCAGGCTGGAGGCTCAGGATGGAGGAGGTGAGAGAACAGAGAGTGAATGTAAAAAATTTAGGCTACACGAGATGGGCTTTTAATGGTGTGAGAGATCTGAGCTTGTTTTAGATACTGTTGGGAAGAATTTGGAAGTGAAGAGGTAGGCCGTCTACCCAGAGAGAAGGTTGGAGGCAGGAGATAGATGGTGTTTAAGATGGGGAGGTGGTCGCCCCACCTTGAGGGAAGCTTGGGGAGCTACAGGGTGCTGAGTGGGGAGAGCAAGCAGCCAGCTGGGCAGGGACAGGCCAGGCCAGCTGAACTGGTGAGCGTGCCTGTCTGGCAGCAGGGAAAATCCACCAACACTGGCTTCCCCAGCTCCGCTCCCGGCAGCGGAGGTGGGGGCGGGTGCCTGCAGGCTGGAGGCTGCTGGGCTTCCTCCAGGGCTGGGGAGCTGCCAGCCGGGCGGGACCATGAGCTGGGCAGCCAAGAGAGCTGCGGATGTTGGCAGAAGAGCACTCGAATGATGGATCAGGGAACCTCAGCTGGGGAGCGAGGACAACCAAGACAGAAGGGGTGGCGGGGAAGGAAGCAAGGTCCAGACCCTGCTGAGTCCGGAACCCATGTCCCACAAGGGACTGAGAGTGGGCTGGAGGGCCTGAAGGCCGTGGGTAGAGAGGGGGTGCCTGACTCAGCGGTTTCAGGGGTGGAGCAGTTCCAGGTGGTGACATGGTCTTGGGCAGCCATCGCGGGGGTGGCTGAAATGGAGACCAGAGGAGTGGGTCACTAAGATGACGAGGTCATGGAGCGAGCAGCCACAGGCTCAGAGGGGCTGACACGTGGCTGCTGAGTCCTTCCTGGGAGAGAGCAGGAGTGAGGGGATGGGACACTGTGAGCCACAATCACCTATGGATGGAAGGGGTGGGGAAGTGACGGTCCGCCCCAGGACAGCGCTTGGCCACTTTAAGCACGCTTGGTGCCTGCAGCCAACCTCCAGCAAAGAGCTGGCAGCCGTGAGGCCTCAGTCACGCTCAGAGTCGTCTCCAGTTTCATGGCCTGGCAGGCTGAGATCAAGTCTCTGAGGGCACCAAGACAGGCCAGGCGGCACAGGCAGGAGGCCAAGCCGGCAGCAAGATGGATGACATCTGCCCTCCGACCGCTGGCAGGAGGTCAGCCTCCTCTGGCCGGCCTAGCTGGCAAGGCCAGAACTTCACCAGGAAGCTGAGGGAGCCCTGTGCAAACAAGGCGAAGGCTGGGCTCTGGTAATAAACGCACTGCTTCCTGGTATGTCCTTCGGCCCTGGCCTTGGGGTGAATGCCACACAGGCCCAGGCTAGGGGTTGACTGACAGACAGACAGGCACTGCAGTATAAGCCCCAACGCAGCAGCATGAGATCCACCCCTTCTCTGGCCTCCTGCCCAGTAGGACCATGTTGGCTGTACACTGACAGAGGCAAGGGCAGTGTGATCACAGACCCAGCCGGGACAGCAGGGCGGCCCCCCGGAAGGAGGCCGGAGGCCAGGAGAGAGTCTGAGCCCTTCGGGTGTCCCAGGCTGTGACCCCTACCCCAGGACAGGGCCCTTTCGGCTATAGCCCCTACTTGAACAATCTCGAGTAAACGGCTGCTCCTGGCTGGGGGTGGGCAGCAGGCTTCCAGCCCTGTTCCTGCATGTGTAGGTGTGGCAGATGTGCAGATTCACGGGTCTGGGGGCACCACCATCAGGGAATGGTTAAAGCTAGACAGTACACAAAAGAGTACCTGAAAGGCTTCCCACAACACAAGCGTACACTCCAATGACGAGGAGTGCGCTTCTGGATGCCAGCCACCCACGCCTCTGTCCACCACCTGCACTGGGCAACCACCTGGCACGGGCCATCTCTTTGTCCACCAGGCCCTGGCTCCTGGGCCGTCCTGGCAGAGGGGCCTCTCTATCTCCCTGTTTCCACAGGCGTGCCTGGCAAGCAGAGGCTGCCTCATCCACGTGCCTCCCCAGCCTGGAGGACCCAGGGAACTTTCCTGTCAGCTTCTCCAGGAGTTTCATGGATGTAGGCCTGCACCCAAGGGTTAGAGCACAGGAAATCTTGGCAGCCAGGAGACATCAGGACAGGGGCCTGGGCCAGAACTCAGAAAGGCGGCCAGGTGCTCAGCACCCTCCCCACCCTGCCCCCTGCTCCCTGAGACCCAGGGCCATGGGCAGAGACAACAGAGGAGCCACAGCCCAGACAGGGTCACAGGGCCTTAACAGTCCCTCCTCAAAACCTGACTCTTCAGAGCTCTGCCCGTTCCCTGACCCCATCCTGGGGGGTGGGAGGTGGGACCTGTGAATGTTCAAGGTGAATGAGAAAAAGGCCTCCTGTCACCCCTCATCTCCATGACACCAGGGGTGCAGGGAAAGCAGCTTCACCCAGCACAACCACATGGGACACTTGTGCCACCTGACTCCCAGACAGCAGGAAGTGGCTGGTGACCCATTTTATAGGTGATGGCCTGGGCCCAGGGCTGTTGGACGACCAGACTGGCCACTCAACCTGGGAGGACCCTGCAGGCAGAGGAGGAAAGGCACTATAGAGGATGCTCACGTAATGAAGTCCAGGAAGCTGGCGAGCGGCTCATACGCATGGTTCCTCATGTGACGGAACTCCACCACCATCTTCTCCTTGAGCCGGTCATCAATGACGGACACTGTCAGCGGCGAAGCCTCATTGGCCAAGAAGTTGCCATAGTCCGTGCTCTGCAGGTGCAGCTTCAGGTCTGAAACCCAAGGGTGGAGGGTGAGAGCTGGCCATGCTGAGCCTCCCCAGGATCCTAAGTCCTCGTCCCCACCCCAACTCTGGGCCCCAGCCCCTCCCCTGCCGTTGTGTCCTGCTGCTACCCTGAGCTCCCATCCCCACCTCCGCCTCCCTGTTGGCTCAGAGCCTACTCCAGGGCAGTCAGGCCAAGGCCCTGAGATGCTCCAGACCCTTGGGCCCCGAGCCAGTACAATGGGGCCCAGAGTCCAAGCACAAGTGGAAGCATTGTTTCTCCAAACGACAAGAAGGCCTGGGAAACCCCAACCCAAGATGCCATTCACAACCTGCAGCCTTTGAGGCTCTCCTGCCTGGTGGGCTCCAGGGGACCTAATTTAGTGAAGAATGAGACACGGGCCCTACCCTCCAAAGTCCCAGAGAAGCAAGCCAACATACCCTGTGGCAGAAATGATGCATATGAAATTAAGGACATGTCCCATGCCGCAGGTAAAGTCGAGAGGGAACCAAGGCAGGGCAGAGGATGAGGGAGCGCTCCAGGCTGGGCCAGGTAAAACGCAGACAGGAAAATGCAAAGGAAACAGCTGCAGGATGGCATGAGCAAGGAGTGGCCTAGAGGGCAAATGAGGGGTGTGAGCAGGAGGCGAGCTGGGAAGACAGACTGGCCGTGCCCGAGAGCAGCTGGAGGCAGGTAGCCAAGCCCACAGGCTCTCCTGAGCTCTTCTGAACAGAGGTGAGGGAACAGGCACAGAGGTGAGAAGACAGAGCAGAAGGGCCCTGGGGAAGCAGACAGGTGAGTCCCGGGGGATTGTGGCAACAACTAGTCTCCCAGCTTCTGCTCGTGCCTCCCACACCTCAGTCTCTTCTCCATCCCACAGCCAGAGTGCTCTTACAACACCAGGCAGAACCCCCCACCGCATCTGCACACCCTGACCTCAGGGTCTCTCCCTGTCCCCCTGCTAGAAAGTGATGAGCTCTCCTCCAATGCCCCTCTCCAGAAGCCAGTCCTGCAGCCCTACCACTCTATTCCTTCACTTGGGCCACTTTTCTTTGTTATCACATCCCATCTGGCATGGGGCACACAAACCACGATCGCAGGGAGTCTGGGTCACTGCAGTATCCTAGAGGCAAGAACCAAGGCTATTCTGGTGCATTTTCCTGTTCAGTAAATTACTATGGAACAAACGGAAGACTGGGAAGAGCACTGGTGAAGACAGCAGGAGGGTTTGCTCCTGAACTCGCAGATGCAGGACACTGCGGTGGCCATGGCAGCACCAAGGACAGTGGCTATGTGGGCACGTGCAGGGGAGTGTGGATTAAGGCTCGGCAGCAGAGGCTGGCTTCTGCATGCCTTCTGTCCGCTGAGGAGGCTGCCCAGAGGGATGAGAGGAAGGGCCACAAGTGGGAACACTTCCACAAGTGCCCCAGCCATGGGTCCGGGGGCCTACAGGGCCGTGCTATCCTGGGACGCTGAGAGAGGAGGGGCAAGTGGGGCACATCATCACTCCACAGACTGAGGGGACCCCTCGGTGCCCCTCCTCCTGCACCTCATCAGGAGAAGAATGCTCCTGGCCCGCAGTCAGGTGTATCAGAGAAGAGATGGAAGAATGCCTCCGAGGGAGATGTGGAGGGGTGGGGGGAAGGAGGGAGCGGTGCTCGCCACTGTGGTGAACTCGACACCTGCGTCTCTCGGTGGCCCGAGTGGCACGCAGCACTCGTGTTCCTTTGCAGTTCCTGGGTGCGCAGTGAACTTTAACCTCGTGAGGCCGGCAGGGAGCCTTCCTCTGCTGCTTTTACCACTGCTCTACTATTCACACCTTTTTCCCATGCCACCCAGAAGAGGGACAGAAATGCAGACAAGTCAGGGCAGGGAGAAGCCACCAGTCCCTGCTCTGCCCCAAGGACCCCACACCCCTCCGTCCTCACCCCAGGCCATCTGCCTTGGCTCCACTCTTCCTGCTCCTCACTAGTCTGGCCAAGGCCCACCTATGCCTGAAAAAGGCACGGGTGAGAGGATGCTTCGCTCAGTAACACTCAACTTGTTGAGCATTAACCATCTGACTGCTACAGAAAAACTCTTAATGGAGGAGTTTCACTGTATTAGCAAAAGCCTGTATTTCTATCTCTAGTAATAGGTTTTATATGCTAGATTTCAATATGACTGGCTCTGGATAAGTGCAGAACTTTTTTTTTTAAAGAAACATGGTTTACTTGCACAAAACTGGTTGGTTTTAAGAGCCTGTTAATGCTCGCAAAGTGGTTTTGGTTGTTGTGAAACAAATTGTGAGTATGAACTGGTCCCTCTGAAATGAACTCTACTTATCAAGTCATATGTCACATGCCCTGCTTTTATATACTTTTATCTATCAGTAAATACTGTGATACTTGAAAAAACTAGCGGGCAGGGATTTCTGGCCCAAACACAGCAGGTGTTCCAATCCCCACTTGGGGAAGCCACAGCGTGGACAGCGGCTAGAAGCCCAGTCTGGCATATGGTGTTCTGGGTCAGACAGTCTGGCACGGCAGCTGGCGGCTCAAACCTGTCCATTTATCCATGTTTATCCATCCAGCCACCACAGCCAGCAAAGTCCTTCTCGGGCAGTGAGCCTCCTGCCTCTCCAGGTCCCAGCCAGGACTTGGAAGTCAGACCAGATGCACAGGGCACTGTTCTCTGGGACAGTGAGTTTGGGTGCTGGACCCCAGCCCAGTCTCCTGATTCCTACCCTCCACAGCACCCAGGGACTAGGCCTCCCACCCACACCCACCCTGCCCCTGGCATCCCTGCTGCTGGAAGGCTTCCCCACGTGCTGCGCTGCCCCTCCACAAGAGCCGCGCAAGGTCTCTAGTAGCCTGAAACCTCTCTGCTCCAGCCTCACCTCTGCGGGGCTGCTCTGCCTCGGCAGGCCCACTCCACAGCTCCCCCACCAAGCACCCTCTCCTCTCCAGCTCCCACCAACTCCATTTAATGACTGGCACTGATCAGGTGGGAGGCAGTACCCCAACCCACAGTGGGAAACAAGACCCTACCTGGAAACGGATGGGGCCCTGCTGAGTACTCAGCCCCAGGCCAGCAGCGACCGGTGTGCTGGATCTCCCAGCCATGCCCATTTATTTTGCTGTTTCGGAAAAAGGCAATCAAAGGGAACATGACAGGTGTCCAGAATCCCACAGTCAAGTATAGTGGGGCAGGGGACTGGGATCAGGCCTGCTGGGTTCTCTCCACCCTCAACTCCAGTCTCCATTCCTCCCCCAACCCTTACATTTTTTACCCTTCTACCATGGCCCTTGGCCCAGATGGGCCTTTCGGATATGGACCTAGCTGCTCAGGCAGACCTTCATTCCAGAAGAGCTGGGAGCCCCCAACCCTTACATTTTTGACCCTTCTGCAACCCACTCCAGTACTCTTGCCTGGAAAATTCCATGGACGGAGCAGCCTGGTAAGCTACAGTCCATGGAATCACAAAAAGTCACACACGACTGAGCAACTTCACTTCCCATTGGGAAGTGGCCCACGATGGGCCTTTCGGATATGGACCCAGTCACTCAGGCAGACTCTTGTTCCAGAAGAGCTGGCAGGTGACAGAGAGATGAGAGGAGCCAGGGCACGCCCCTGCAGAACCTCGGAGGCCACCTGGACACTCACTGCCCACCTGACAGAGGCCCTGCACTGGCAGGACTCAAGGACAACCCCTCTGTCATCACCTGTGGTGCTGGTCGTTCCCAGAGAAGACAGTACATGTAAGAGGGCCAAGCTGACGGATGGGTTCTCCTCTGCACGTCCCCCGCCCCTGGGGCTTCCCATGGTCGTTAAAGCAAACATCCTTGTGCCTTGGCTGCTGCGTTCTGCTGACACTGCATCTAGGGACTTGGCTGCTGGAAAGTAGACGGCCGGGTGGTTTCTGCTGGCTTTTGTCAGATGAGAGCAAACCCGGGAGATTCTACTGAGACTGCTGCCCAAGGCCTGAGGAATCTTCCTTACCAGGAAACTCATGTTTAAAAGCCCCCAGTGACGCTGTCAAAGGGCCACTCCAGACCACTTCCCCTGGCCAAGCCCCACTTTTCCCTGTGACCCAGGGTGAGGGGACAGCCCACCAGCCAAGGCGCCGACTTGGAGGCTGGCAGGCTAGCTGATCTTTCGGCTTGGACCACACAGGGCTCTTGAAACAGCTCTGACCCTGCTGGAGAAAGCTGGCACCCAGGCCTAGTGGCTGGCAGCCCCAAGCCCTTTACTTAGTCCTCAGGGCTGAGACAAGCCCATTAGAAACCATCCCCTTCAGCCCTCCAGCTTTCTGCTTTCTCTGAGGGATGTGGAGGAGGTGTGACCGGGGGTGGGATCAGAGCACAGGAGGAGAGGCCTGGAACTTGTTAAGAGCTCCATGGGAGACTCAGCCACCCAGCCCTGGCCTGGCCCCCGAGGGCAGACAAGGACGCCAGGGGCTCTGGGAAGGCCGGGGCTAACTCTGCTCTGTGCCCTGAGCTCCACAGCCCCTGAGAGGTGACAGGCCCTGAGAGCCCCAGACATGCCTGGGCTGAGGCTGGAGCAGTGTTCTGGTTAGCACAGACTCGGGGGACCACTCTGGTCTACCCACAAGCCCAGCTGTCTACCCCAAATCCTCCCATCCGTGGCCCAGAACCAGGAATGTCTGGCCAGCTTGGGATCTCTCACAGCAAAAGACTTCCTCAGAGGCTGAGTTCTCATGTCCAAGAAGATGCTGCTGCTGCTGCTGTCAGGAAGTTCTCTCTGAAGTCTGACTTGAAGCCCTCCTGAGAAGGCTGATCAGCTCGGTTTCCCAGTGCCTCCAGTCTCCCCTGAGGGTCTGGGACTTGCTCCTCAGGACCCCTCAAACCCACCCAAGACCCCCCAGACCTCCTCTGCTTCCCGGTGTTGCTGTCCCAATGTTCTGTGATTGTTCTTCCAACTCTGCCTCCTGGGGCCACCGAGGCCTCCTCACTGCCGCAGGGCTCTCTTGCTGGCCTCCTGTTCCACACCTTCGCTCCCTGTTCCCAAGCCCACTCTCCACACCATCACCCGAGGACAGTCTTCCAACTCCAACGTGTCGCTGTCACCTCTGCTAGCAGGCCCCGTGGCCCCCGAGTCTGACCTCCTCCCCTAGCTGGTGAGGCCCCACAGCTCCGGCCCAGCACTGCCTCCGCCTCCAGTGCTGTTCTCCAGTGAGGGTGACCCGTCTGTGAGCTCCGCTCCAAGGAAGTGCTCCCGGGAAGTGCATAGGGTACCCGAGGGAAGCCCTGAAGTCCGGGAAACAGGGCCGCTTCCTCAGGCCCAGAGGGAGAGGCTGGGCTGGGAGGGCACACCCCCAGCATGCTGAGTTGAGAGGCCTGCCCTCCCTCCTCCACAGGGCTCCTATCCTCCCTGAGGTTGCCTGTGTCAAAGACCACTGTCCTTACTCCAGCAGGATCAGCCAAGCGCTCAGAAGGCACCCGGGCGGGCTGTAGCCCAACACCCACCTGGTGTGGCGGTTCCTCCCAGGGCCCTGCAGAGTCCTGGAGGGCCCACAGCCGCCACCTGTCCCTCCACTTCCTGCCTATTCCAACCCAGGTCCTCCAGGCCAGGACCCCTCAGAGCAGAGCCCTGGCCCCAGCTAGCACCTCTGATTACCACTCTCACCCTGATTAGCAGAAGAGCATGGGGACCCCTAGCCTGTCCAATGCTCTCTTCTCTCTGAAGGACCAAGTATGGGCTTGGCAGCCAGCTCCAGCCAGGCCTTGAGAGGTGGCAGCTGGGCAGCCCTGCCTCCCACCCGCTTCCTGAAATCTTTCCTAGATCCTGCCAGCCCTGAAAGTCATTTTTTGGCCTCACCAGGGCTTCCAGGCGTGGGCAGTACATGGTGTCTCCAGTCCCTAATCTCTGCAGCTTCTCCCCACGGGCCTGAGAGAGGCAGGAAGGGAGGGTCTTGGCCCAGGCCAGTGGTTGGTCTCAGGCTGCCCCAGGGGCTCAGCAGGCACAGAGGCGGCCCTGGCACAGTCCGCAAGGCGGGGCAGCCCCCGACTCTCGACTCACCCATGGCCTCATGGCCCGTGAAGGGGCCCTGCTGGCCAGCTGGCCACGGCTGAGTATGAGAGGACAGTGTGTTCCCAGACTTCACTTCTGCTTTTCCAGAGGTCACTCAACGATGCTCTCCTGGGGAGCTCAGGGGTTTTCAGGAATTGAGGCCCGCTGAGTGAAACCAGATGTACAAATACACTCCCTAGAGCCCAGTGTGCCCATCCTGCCACTCCCTGCGAGAGCGGCGGAGCCCTGGAGCCTGTTCCACCACTTCCCTGGGCCCAGGTGAAGTGGCTATTTTGAAGGAACTGGCTCTGGGCTCTTCCTCCAGTGCTCGTTTGGCCCTATGAGCTCACTAATGCTGCAACTTCCAGGAGCTCAAAGCAGCAAAACTCAGACAGAGGGACAGATGTGGACAGATGGCCAGGTTGGTGGCTCAAAAGAACTATAACTCCCCCTCAGCAAATGGACTGTGTTTGGGTCTCCTCTCCAGGCTCTGGGTGTGGGGAGAGAGGGGGGAACCTCTCTTCGCATCAGCTCCAAAGCAGATGTATGCACTGGCTGGCTGGCTGTGCAGGGTCAGAGTACCACATCTGGAACTCCTAGTGTGGGAGCCACAGCACACAAACCATTAACCCTGGGTTTACCTGCAGCACAGACTAAGCATCCTCTCACCCCCAGGCTCTGCCAGGGCCCATCACAGGTTCCCTGCCAACCTCATGTAAGTGACCAGCCCTGCTTTCCAACTCTTCCTATCAAAGGCCAACTTTTCCCCTTCCTCCCTCAGATGTCAACTGGCATTCCCTATCCAGAGCCTTGGCATTGCTCCCATCCCAAACTGAGGTGCCCATGACCTCTTGCTGGCCCAGGAAAAGGTCCATAGACAACTACAGCCCCACTTCGCCAGGTCACTGGTCTCAGGACATAGTTCCTTAGGTACCTTAGTGGGACGATGGGGAGACACCCTAGGCTTTCGGGCCACAGTGACCTGAGTTTAAATCTTGCCCCACAGCTTGACCCTGAGCAGCTGGTAGAATCTCTGGACCCAGGCTCCTGGCTGTCACCTGGTGAAAGGTCCTGCAGTGCCAGCTTCCCAGGGTAGCCACAGAAATGGTGGCCCAGAAATGGTGTTGCCCAGAGAAAACCAAGCCCTGCACAGCAGTCTCTCTCCCTCTCTCCTGGTGAAGGTTCTCACCCAGGGCTCCCCAGCTGATGGGCCTGGCCCCAATCAGGTGGTCTGTGTTCTGACTCTGGGCCATTGCTCAAGCTGTCCCCCCTGGCATTCCACAGAGTACCCCTGCCCTTCCTTCCCACGACCCTGACCTTTCCTGGGGGCTCTGGTGTGTCCTCTCCCCAGGGGTCCTTGGGTAACGCGGGCATGCACGCACACAGGCCACACTCTGCTCTCTCCTGGGGAAGGACGAACAGAGTGGGCTCAAAAGCTGGGACTCCGGTGCCTAAGCCCATGTCCCACCTCATCTATGAGCAGGATCACACAGAGCTTTGGGCAGCCCAGCCCCAGGCACCTGGACAGAGGCTAGGACCCAGGTCTGCACCCCCAACAATATGGTGAGCTACTGCCCTGCTGCCCTCAGGAGCTGGTGCAGCCAAGGACAGCTCTTGCTCCATGGGAAGCCCCTGGGCCAGCATGCCAGCAGTCTTGGGAAGAACCTGGAGACTACTGCTGGCACGGTCACATGCAAGTTACTGGGTTTCAGCTGGCATGAGGCAAAGACCCTGCAGGAAAAGGACAGCGAGTTCTCCTTCCCAGGTCCCTAGACTAGCATTTTGTCTCACCCTTGGAGGCCTTTCAGTGAGGTGCGGCATTCCCAGAGGGGGGATGGGACTGAGCTGTAGCCAGGGCCCAGCTGACGCTGGGGTTGGTGACACCACCCACCTGCATATCAGATACGGGGATCTGATAAGCAGGAGTGTCACTCCCTGGTCTAGGAGGCAGCAGGATGTCTGACTCGGGTTCACCACCCTTCTCCCTGCTCCAAGACAGGTGGCAGGTGCTGGCAGAGCACATTTAATTACCCTCATGCTCTCAGGAACACCCTGTCCCTGTGGCTGGGAGAATGAAAGCATCACTCACAACCCATGAGGAAGTCAACCCATCCGATAGTCAGGAGGGTGCCAGGCGGGCGACGGTCCCACGTGCCAAAGGGAGGGGCAGAACTGGTTACGGCTGCACCCAGGGCAAGTTCCAAGAAGCTCTCCGCTGACTGAGTGGAGATCCACCTGGACAGCCCCTCACCAGGACATCCCCACCCAGGGCTCACCAGAACTGGCATGTCCCAGGAGACACAGGGCTTGGAGGGTGGCTTCCCCTGTTGCCCTCCCCTGAGACTTAGCCAGCCTGCCTCACCCTGGGAGGCAGGGGCCACACCTCTGCTGCTGCCTGTACTTTGACCCTGAGCAGGCTCTTTCTTTTCCAGGCTCACCACCTCAGTTACAGAGCCCGCAGGCTGGAGTGGACCTGGGGCTTCTTGGCAAGAACTTCTTTGCACTTTCTCAAAGATGTAAGTCTGCCTGGGTGTTGAATGAGAAGAGGGATAGAGGTCCGGTGTGGCCAGGTGCCAGGCAGCCCAGGAAAAGGCCAGCTGTGGCAGGGAGCTTCCCAAAAGCTGGCCTGTGTCCTATCAGGCTCCTGGGTCCACTGGTCCACACCACCTGAGCAATCCTCTCTGCCCTTAGTGCTTGGCTTCTGTTCTACATGCATTGTCCTCTAGAAGAAGGACCCATAGAAAAATTGGAGCTCACTTCAACTACAGAAAAGCAGTTTTAAGACCCCCAGGGGCTGCTGTTCCCAGTAAAATTTAAGCCAAGTCAGGCTGGATCCTGGAGGGGCATCTGGCCAGCTCCACAGTACTTAAGAGTCCAAGCTATGGAAATACTCACGGTGCTGAGACCTAGGGCCTGTGGATGGGCTCAGAGGATCAGGCCTCATCTGGGGCTGTGAGCCGGGCAGCTCTCAGCATGAAGTCTCATTCCCTGAAGCTCACAGAAACAAGACCAAGCAACCTGGGTCAGAAGCAGAGTTGACCCACTCCATACCCACATCCAGCTGAGTCAAGAGGCCTGGGCCAGGCAGGAAGTGGCAGGAAGTAGCATCCACGCTGGTCCTGTCCTGCATCACGGACTCCTCACACACCCTGCTCTAGGGGCTGACAGGACGCACGCAGGAGAAACAGTAAGACACCAGACTGAGCCTGATCAGTACTCAGGCCCTGGGAGAGAGGCAATTGCCCCCTCAGGGAATCTCATAGCAGAAGTTAGGTTCAATGATGTAAGTCAGTGGAAGAGTGCGGGTGACAGGGAGGCATGGAGCCTGGGCCAGGCCTGAGGGATAACACTCCAGGACTCTCACTTTCCCTAAGCTTTGCCACATGGCATCTGGCTTAGAGGTTAAAGTATTGAGGGTGGGGATAAATGAGTGAGCTACAAACCATGACCAGCAGTCTTGGGCCTTCTGTGTCAGGTCATGGGTCATAGCTCACCTGTATTCCTCAACTCCCAAACCTTAATTTCCACACTGGATACCATGTGGCAAGACACCTGGGGGGATGGAAAGCACCCCAGAATCAGGGTCTCTTTCACCTGACCACCCCTTCCCAAGTTGGAGGCTGGGCACCAAGAGGCACAGTACAGGTAGTCTTCAGTGAATAAGTGAAGTAAACTATCAAAAAATCTAGAGAGATGGGACTGGAGGAGCCAAGATAGATGTCAGGAGGCCATAAGCAAGGCCTTGAGCCTCACCTGGTCCCAGTTTCCCTGGGAAGCTACGAGGGTTGGATAAGGTTACTTGCAGGGGCCCAGTCAGCTCTGATATTCTACTCTGATCAAGCCTGGATCTCACTGACTCTCTGCAACTCCAGTCCCTGAGGGCCATGCAGGTGCTCAGGGTGAGCCCAGTGGCCTGGCTACCCCTGAAACAGCCCTTTCAGAGCTCTCAACAGGTGCAGGGAAGGCCTGGGGCTGTGGAGCAGTGGCAAACAGGAGAGGCCAAGCTGAAGCAGCAAAGATACCACAGACGACTCCTTGGAGGGGAAAGCCCCATCCATCAGCCAAACACAAAGCCTCAGCTGAAGTCAAAGCCTAAAAACCATTGCCTGAGTGGCCAAAGAGGGGGACAAGCTCTGGCCCAGGGCCAGGCCAGGGTTGGCCAGGAAAGTGGGGCCTGGTCCTCAGTGGGGGCTGTTCCTCCACACATCCCTTTACCTTCCTTAAGTCTGCCCCCCCACCAGGACCACCCGCACTTACATGGTGGTGGGGTTGGGGTGGTGGTGGGCAGTCGCACCCTAGGCCCTGGAGCTGCAGGGTGAGCTACACGGTGCTGGGTGCAGACAGGCAGAGCAGGCGCCAGGCCCAGCCCATGTGGCCCTTCAGGGCCTTGATTTTCCTCTCTCTAAAAGAGAAGGAAGGCCATTATTCCCATGCAGAGTAGTTTTTTTTTTTTTTTAAATCATCTAAGGAGTGGGTGTTGGCTGAGGCAGAAGCCAGGGAGGCCAATGGAAAGACTACTCCAAATTGGGGTACAAGGTGGAGAATTGTCAATTACTTGATAACCTGACTGTGTGTACCTATACACTATAGAGCCTGGGGTGCCTGATTTGGTCTCTCCCAGAGTCACCCTACACACATGTCCCTGTGTGTGCCACAGGCACCCCTACATGCCCCCCCCCCCAAAGTGCTGAAGAAAGCTGGGAGGAGAGGAGTCTGTCTTGAGGATGAATTTTCCATCTCCTGGAGGGACGAGAGTAGAAGAACCAGAGTGGAGGCCACCCAGGGAAGGATGGTGCTTCTGGGGGCCTGGGGAGCATGGCCTTGACTCCTGGCAAGCTTAAGCTCCTACCTGGTGCCCCCAAGACCCTTGATTCATAGCTGGCACACTGCACTGAAGCTGCTGCTCCAACTCTGAGGACTGCCAGTGTGACCCAGGTGGAGGTAAATGAAGACAACTTGGAGATCAAGCCTGCAGCAGTCTGCACTGGGCACTATGGTGGACAGCATCCCAGGAGAATTCCCTGGCCTTCCTCTTCCTTACCCAGGAAGCAGGGGCACAGGGAGGTGAGGGTGGGAAGAGATGGACTGACAGGAGACACTGAGCCACAAGCCCTATATAACCTGGGAAGGCTGACTGGGAACTTGGGTGAGGGAAGTAGGGCCCAGGGCAGAGTCCCAAGGGGACAGCGGCTTAAGGCAGATGCTGCACAGAGAAGCAGAGAAGATGCAACAGTGGGTCCAGCCACACCCTCTTCCCTGGCCCTCAGACAGCTGAATGGTCCTGGTGCACCCCCTTGTGGCCAAAGGGAGGATGGCACTGTCAACAGTCCAGAGCTCAGCTCTGGCTCCCTGTGATTGTAACAGCCTTGGACTCCAGGTACGTATTTCCCCTGGGGTTAAATGGGGGGAAAGGCTGCAGGCACCTGCAGAGCCAAATGGAACAAGAAAAGGACTGGGGTGGACATAAGTCAAGAAAGCCAGAATGGAGACAAAGGGAGCCTGAATCTGGTCATGAGGGACTGGTCTGTCTTGCATCAGTGAAATAAGTGACCTTCTGAGGTGTAAGAGTGAACAGGGTGCAGAGGAAGCCTGGGCATGTTCAGCCCTCTACACTCTTGTCCTCCAGTTCCCCAAGACCCTCCCAAGGCTCCATATCCCTTAATTCAGCTCTCTGCTCCCTGTCTCTGCTGCTGCTAAGTAGCTTCAGTCGTGTCCGACTCTTGTGCAACCCCATAGATGGCCGCCCACCAGGCTCCCCCATCCCTGGGATTCTCCAGGCAAGAACACTGGAGTGGGTTGCCATTTCCTTCTCCAAATCATGAAAGTGAAAGTGCAGTCGCTCAGTCGTGTCCGACTCTTAGCGACCCCATGGACTGCAGCCTACCAGGCTCCTCCGCCCATGGGATTTTCCAGGCAAGAGTACTGGAGTGGGGTGCCACTGCCTTTTCCAGCTCCTTGTCTTTAATGCCTAATAATATATCCTTTTTTCAAAGTGCTTAATAACACAAAAGCAGAACAATCTACAACATGGTGCACTCCTCTCCCATCCTAGCCCTCTGCCAAAACCCAAAAAGAGTGATCTCTCATCCAATCACGCAAATACCTACTGAGCATTCACACTGGTGGGCACTGTGCTGTCGAGAACTAACAACATGCAAGTGATTCGTTTCATTTTACAGATCAGCAAACCAGCTTCAAGGCATTAAATCACAATGGACAGCGTCACATGGTTGGCCAGAAAGGGAGCCACAGTCTCCTGCTGCCTGGCCTCACACACAACTTAAGAAAGGTCCTGGTGACCCAGAGAGGCCGGGATTTACAAGAGAGACCATTACATCATGTGCTTACACCTGTTCATTCTTGATGTCAACCCTCCTAACAAGCTGGAGCATGTTTGAAAGCTGAGCCCAAAGCACAAGAACAGCTACAAGTAGGAAAAGATGTCTAGTGTGCTGTAGTCGACACCGCTGACCACATGGGGCCAGGGACAAACCACTGGAGGCAGACCTGGGCCCTCAGAGACTGTGGCTTGGTCCCATTTCATTTAACATCTAATGGCCCTAATTAGAGAGAAGCTCTGCTATGTTCAGTGTAGGCTGCTATGAAAGCAAGAAAGCAAGACTAATACATTCCAGAAAGGGGTTATGCAAGATGTTTAAAATCTGGATCTTTCCTTCTCTGCCATCCAGAAACCCTGGTCACCCTGGAAGTCTCATCTTTAAGGGTCCTGAATGGCTGACATTTGCCTGTGCTGAAGTCACTTCAAAAGGCCCTGTGGTTCAGACACTGGCTCCACCTCAGAAACCAGGCCCAAGAAATCAGTGAGAAAACTGAGGGACAAGAGTGTTATCACCCACCAGAGCAAGTTCTGACATGAACTCCCAGGGCAGGGCTTCTGAAACAAGGGTTATCAGTTCCTGTGTGGACTGTCCTGACCATAAACAGCTTCCCAGATAAAATCAAGCTACAGTATACACCAGTGCAAGGTGTAATCAGTGAAGAGAAAACAACACATGTATGGGGGGTTGGGGGAAGGCAACAAAGGGAAAAGAGAAAAATGGACAGGTGAGAGGTGAGCTGAATATGGACGGGGCTCTGGGGCTCTGTTCTGAGTGACATGAGGGCCTGGGCCTCATGCATCCCTTGGACTCTGAGTCTTCTGGTGTAAAGATAAGGGAAGGGGGTTGATGGGGGCTCCCTAAGAGTCAGACCAGCCCTACAACGCTGTGAACAAAAATCTGGAAGAATGCCCTAGCGTCAACAGCAGGGGTCTCGGCTTGGATGGCTGAAGGGTTAAGTGCCTTCTCTTTGCTCACCTATATGTTCGAATTTCTCTTATTTTAGATATCTTCAGCAGATATTTTAAACGATAAAATGTTTGTTCAATACAACACATCTGAACGATTGAAGAGTACTTAAAATTAAAGACTGACATATTTCCCCTCCCAGTCCCTCCAACCCTTCCTCTGCAGAGGCTGCCACTCCACGTTGGTTGTCTATGCTTCCAAACACATTTTCATGTGCACATTACCTGGTGCTCTACTAAAATGGGACTATATTACACACACTTTGCAACTTCTCACTTAACAAGATATTTCTAAATCAATCTTCATGGAACACTACACTTTTGAGCACCTGAATAGTATTCCACTGTGAGCACAGACCATAGTTTATTTAACCATTCCCCTGTCCACAGCAATCCCTCTGGTTCGAACAGGTTGCAGTTAGTTACCTACAAGGCTGGTGTGGACACCTCTGTGCATGCCATCCTGTGCTCACCTATGGGATGCGACCCTGTAGGTGGGTGTGCAGGGTCACACAGTACCTGCACGTGCAGTATTTAAACAAGGCAGTAAAAGCTTGTTCCCCAAGGATCTATACCAAGTTACCCTTCCAACTCCACTTTTGGAATTAAAAAAAAAAAAATGATGTTTAGGACTTCCCCGGCAGTCCAATGGTTAAGAACCCATGTTGGTATGATCATCACTGGTATAATCTCTGGTCAGCAGGAGAAACTGAGATCCCACATGCCACGAGGCACAGCCAAAAATAAATAAGTAAAAATTATGTTTAGTTAAAAAGAAGATCAAAAAAGAAAAACAGAAGGGACTTCCGTGGCAGTCCAGTGGTTGAGACTCTCGGCTTCCACCTTGGGAGGCACGGGTTCGATCCCTGGTCAGGGAACTAGGATCTCACTAGTCACGTAGCGAGGCCAAAACTAATTAATTAACTTTTTTTTTTTTTAAGACACCTACATTAAAAAAAAAAAAAAAGTAAGAAAAGAAAGAAATCACCCTGCCCAGTCATGCAGGAAGGAGGCATGGCAGGGGTGTGAAGGGGAACCCCTGGCTGTGGCTCTCTGTGCTCTGCTCGCCAAATTAGGCTCCACGCCAAGTATACTCCTCAGGGCAAGCTTGTGTCCCCTTGGCCTGCTGTGAAGGCTGCTCCCCAGCCTCCTGGCAGGACTTGTGGGCAGGATGAGGCTTCTAAGGGAGTTTGCCCTGGTGGCAGGCCAACAGATGGCGCAGGCCGAGCTGCCGCCGGCCAGCATGCTGATGACTTCCAGACTGGAATCATCAGTGCTGCTTCCCTGGAGCTCCAGATCCACACAGCCACCTCCCTCAGACACGCAGACTGAGTGCTTCTGAGATGGAGCACCTCCACCACCACCTGTCCATGCCCCAGACCTTCTCCTCTCCTGGTGGGGCCCGTCTCAGAAGCAGTTCCAGCACCCACCCAGACATCTGAGGTCAAAATCCTGATCTCTAACCCCTCTCACCTCTATAACTAAAGCAAACTGGCCCAATCTTGTGGGTCTCATTCCCTATGCTGGTCTCTGACCCAGTTCTTCTTCTGCCCACGTGCCACTCCTGCCCCAGTTCAGCCCCATTCACTCACCTGGAGAGCTAGGATAGCATATCCTCTAGCCTGGCTCCTCCTAAACCAAACCTCCAGAGCCCCGTATCCCGTTTCTAATCGCATCACACCACCAACCCTCACCCCCTTCACAGTCCTTCCCTCCTCCATGTACTGAGGGATCAAGTCCAAGCTGGCTCATGGCAGCAAGACCTCCCTCCTGCCCACCCCTGGCCTCCGCCCCTGCTCTGGGGCCTCATCCTCTTGCAGCAGCACTGGGAGAGGAACAGTCTAGTCGCCACCACGGATCTGTGCCAGCTCATCAGTCTTTGGGCATGGGGGAAAGGGGTCTCTTCACACAGCAACGTCACTGGCCAGGGCAGCTGGGACAACACAGGCCATCAAACACTGAGGGGAAAATTTCAGGTGCGTGTGGGGGGCCCTCACAACTCAGGAGACTCGAAGTACCTGTGGCTTTGGTCCATGTGCTAACCCTCTCCATGTGTACACCCTTCCCCTGAGGGGCCCCCCTCCCAGAGCTGCTCTGTCGTGCTTGTGGTCATCGGGTTGCCAGAACTGTGTCCTCTCTCCCTCTGGATCACATCTGGCTCTGAGGAGTTCTGGGCTGAGCTAAGTTTGTCTTGCTGTCTAAGCCATGGTCACCCAATTTCATCAAACCAATATATTCTTCTCTGACAAACAAAATGGAACATACAAAATGTTTCCAGGCAAGAAAATAAACAGAAACTCTTGAGCAAGACATTTCCCACACACTGACCCTGACCTAAGTGAAGGATCTCCCTCCTGCTCTATTACAACTTTCATCCCTCCTAAGCCACGTATCTTCCCAAGGCACCCGAAGCCTTTGATGAATCAGCCCGAGGCAACTATCCACCCTCAGCCCTGCGTACCCCTGACACGTGCTCTATTCTCTTCCTGGTTCCCAATTTCTCCTGATCTTCTACGCGGTTTGATGTTTCTGAAACTACAAATGCCTTCTTCCCACCTCCCTAACCTGGCTACTTTTTTGTGTAGACAGTTTTACTGAGATATAGTTCATATGCCATACAATTTTCCCATTTAAAATGTACAATTCAATGGCTTTTAGTATATTCAGAGTTGCACAACCATCACAATTAATTTTACAACATTTTCATTGCCCCAAAAAGAAGCCCTGTAAGCTGTTACTCCTCACATGCTCCCACTGTCCCAAAGTATGCTTCATGCCTACTGGACATTCAGCACTATCTTTTTTAAAAGTCTCTACTGAATTTGTTATAATATTGCTTCTTTTGTTTATGTTCTGTTGTTTTGGGCCATGAGCCATGTGGGATCTTAAACTTCCTGACCAGGGATCAAACCCGCACCCCATGCATTGGAAGGTGAAGTCTTAACAACTGGACCGCCAGGCAAACCCTCAATTCTGTTTTGATCTCCGCCAGTCTGTCCATTAGGTGCATGGGCCCCCCAGGCAAGGCCTGTGTGATATGTTTTCATTGCCCACTCAGGGCCCAGCATGGCACCCGCCTCCCAGGAGTGACGAGAAGGAATGACCATAGTGGGAGCAGCTGGCTTCCCTGACTGCTCACTCGGCACCAGGCCCTGTACTTCATGCCGCTAACATCTCAGAGCGATTCTATTAATGCTCTCATTGTGCAGCTGAGGATAAACCACTTGCCCAGGATCACAAAGCCAGTAAGAGGCTGAGCTGAGATTCCTCAGTGAGCCGAGTTCATCTGTGAGCTCCGCTCTGTCCATCTACTGTCTCTGTCCATCCACTCTGTGCCTGGTCGTCAGTTTCCAGCCCCGCTCTTCTCTGTTCTCATCAAGGTCACCGACGACCTCTGAACAGCAAACCAAATAGAGAGCTGTCTGACTTTATTTCAATATCCAGGACACCTCTGTCAGTCACCACCCCTTCCTTTCTCTCCTACCCATCTCTCAGGGGATGCCTTTGGCCTTTCTGGCAGGACCATCTTTTGCCCCATTCTTGCTTAATGGAAGCTCTTCCTGGGGGAGGGTCTCACCATCTAGGGTGTCTACTCTTCTGACTCAATTCTCTCCTGGGGTCAGTGGCCACACTTCTACACTGATTCCCCAAGCTCACACCTGAGCAGCAAAAATAGCCTCCACCTCTTCACTCAAATGGCTCACAGATCCCTCAATCCCATCTTCTTGCTCTTTCTCCAAACTGTTCCTTCCGCATTCCTCTGTCATTTCACCTGCCACCTACATAGGTGCCTAAGCCAGGGTGGAGACATCAGCCTTGACTCTTCATTCTTCCTCAGCCTCCTTATCCAACCCTCATATCCTATTAATTCCTCTCCCTATAAATTCCCCCACAATGCTCCCTGCCAATGCCTGAGGGCATCTTCTCTGCCCCGGGTTACTTCTAAGACCCTGCAGACTGTTCTTCCCACCTCCAGTGTGGCCCCAATCCCTTGGAAACACACGTTTCAGACTGCAGGTACATTCTACAGTACAAAGCAAGTAGTCTTACCCTCCCACTTCCTGTGTTCAGGACAAAGCCCTTCCTGCAGTTTTTGCAGTTCTTCAAAGTTAATCTCTTGGGACTTCCCTGGTGGCCAGTGGCTAAGACTCCACGCTTCCACTGCAGGGGGTGTGGGTTCAGTCCCTTGTCAGGAAACTAAGATCCTGCATGCCACAAGGTACAGCCAAAAATTTTTAAAAAGCAGCAACAACAAAGATAAACTCTTTCCAGCCACATTCCTGGCCACATCACAATTAGTGCTGAATACCTAACTGTGCCACTAATAACTCATTAGTGCCACTCCTGGAGACACCATCTATGTTTGCATCTTCAGTTTGATGTGGCCAAGACCAGCCTGGAGTCTCACTTTCCTCTTCCTATAGAAGACTGCCTCTTGTGAAATAATGTTGAAATGCAGAAGAAAATGCTGTAATGAACAGAAGGCAAGTGAGTCACGACAGAGAGGGAAAAAGTGCTCTGGAAGACAACCAGCAAATCAAGCATGTGAGCTCTTCAACCATGATCCCTGAGCATCTAATTCACTGGCTGAGGAAAACCATCCTTGGGACCACCGAGCTCACATGGAAGCTGAGAATATCACAGAGCTCCCCCTCCTGAATGTTAATATATTTCTTTACAACAGGAAGGAGATGCGCTGAATGGTCCAAGTGTCAGGGAGAGCCCCCATTCCAAATTAGGAACTCACATCTGGTACCCATCAGCCGAGTTACAGCTGCATAATCCAGCAAGTCACATGCTTTTTCAGTATTTTCCAAGTTTCTGAGTAAGAGGAGAGCTAATTCATTGCAAAATCCTGGAAATAATGACCAACTCAGCAACAATGAGGAACCCCTGGACTCAGATTATGGTCCCTAAATATCTTTTTTCCTATAAAAAGAAACAGGTTGCCTAAGAGAAATGATGACTCTAGGTCTGGATCAAAAAATGTACAAGATAACATTAGAATATACTGTCATCTCAGCAGTAAAGATTACAGGGTTATGTCAAAAAACTTATACAATAGGCAGCATATTGTATCATCTCCCATTGGCCAAAGGACAATTTGAGCATCAATAAAGTTGAGAGACTGAAGCACAACAAATGTATTAAAAGCCTGTGTGTTATGATTCTAAACAAACAAAAAGAAGAGTAAACAAACCTCATTAGTCATCTTTGCAGGATGTTGGAAAACCAACTCATTATTTTGGAAGCTAGACCAACCTAGATAGCATATTCAAAAGCAGAGACATTACTTTGCCAACAAAGGTTCGTCTAGTCAAGGCTATGGTTTTTCCTGTGGTCATGTATTGATGTGAGAGTTGGACTGTGAAGAAGGCTGAGCGCCAAAGAATTGATGCCTTTGAACTGTGGTGTTGGAGAAGACTCTTGAGAGTCCCTTGGACTGCAAGGAGATCCATCCAGTCCATTCTGAAGGAGATCAGCCCTGGGATTTCTTTGGAGGGAATGATGCTGAAGCTGAAACTCCAGTACTTTGGCCACCTCATGCGAAGAGCTGACTCATTGGAAAAGACTCTGATGCTGGGAGGGATTGGGGGCAAGAGGAGAAGGGGACGACAGAGGATGAGATGGCTGGATGGCATCACTGACTCGATGGACGTGAGTCTGAGTGAACTCCGGGAGTTTGTGATGGACAGGGAGGCCTGGTGTGCTGCGATTCATGGGGTCGCAAAGAGTCAGACACGACTGAGCGACTGAACTGAACTAACTGAACTGAAATAAGGGAAATAATCAAGTATTTATCTTGCCTCTCCTATACAGATGGTATGTCAAGGTAATCAAGTACTAGATTCAAAGTACTACAGGGTTCAAAGTACTAGAACTTTCCAGCTTTAGAAGGAATTCTGCTAGCAATTCCAGAAGGAAAGATAAAATTAAAATATTACCATTTTGCAACCCCTAATGAAATCACGGTTCTAGGCAATAAACATCAATGATTCCTTTGGCATAAAAAGAGAAACAACTAAACAGAAACAGCTTTCAATAGAAACACAAACATTACCTATTAAATATTGCTTTTAACAAATAACCCGATTCTAATTAAGTTTCTTGATCTAACTACCAATTAACAAGGGGCACGTTAAACTATACAGCAGAGAGAAAACCAGCAAAACTGAGATGAAGGAAAATCTATAGGGAGGTGGGAGGCAGGTTCAGGATGGGGAACACACGTACACCCATGGCTGATTCATGTCAATGTATGGCAAAAACCACTACAATATTGTAAAGTAACTAGCCTCCAATTAAATTAATTTAAAAAAAGGAAAATCTGTAAATTAAATGACCCAGCTTCTTCAACAAATAAAAGGAAAAGTGAAAGAGAAAACCTATATACTAAAAGACTTGTGACAGCATCAATTGCTTGACTGATGGATCATAACCGGACTCCAAGTGAAACAAATTGTATTAAAAAATCATTTGAGACAATCAGACAAATTTAAACCCTAAGTGGATATTTGATGACACCCAAAACTAATGTTTCTTTTAAAGGAGGAATAATAGGGTTGTGGTTATGTTAACAAAAAAGTCATGATCTTTTTTTAGAAACACCAAAATATTTACAGCTGAAATGATACACTGTCTGGGATTGACTTCAAAATAACTGGAGTGGGGTGATAAATGCAGCTATTATCAACACAAGATTGATAAAGGTAACAAGAACTGAACAAGTTGTAATTAGGTGTCTATTACTTACAGAGTCATTATACTATTCCCTCCAATTTATATATGTTTAATGATTTCCATAATAAATGAAAGTGAATGATAAGCAGTTTTTAAAAGGAAAGGGGAGACTTTGGAGGGCACAACCAGAGCCTCACTCATACTTGTATTCCCAGCAGCCAGTCAAATTAATAGCAGTGCTTTTAGGCTGAAACCAAGGTCAAAGCTGAGGGTTCAAGATCAGAACTATGTTAATCCCTGGAACACCTACTTGGCTCTTTATTTGGCCCAGAAGCTTGCACAGAGTAAGCCTTCAGGAAGTGCGTTTTTGAATGAACAAATGAAGACTCGAACATCGAAATAGTGCTACACATATTCCTCACGATCTGAAATATGTTCACTTAGTCACATACAAACACCTCAAAATCAGCCAGCTTCTGCAGAAGGTGGTGCCCCAAGCCACCACTCTCTGCCCCCACGTCCAGGGCCGAGGGGCCGGGGCTTCCTCTCCTGGGCTCACCTCAATTAAAAAAAATTTTTTAATTTTATTCATTGGCTGCAACAGGTATTAGTTGCGGCATAAAGGCTTCCATAGTTGTGTTGCGGGGGCTTAATTGCTCCAAGGCACGTGGGATCTTAGTTCCCTGATCAGGGATTGAACCCATGTCCCCTGCAGGGCAAGGCAAATTCTTAACCACTGGACTACCAGGGAAGTCCCTCACCCCAATTTTTTTAAACCAAGGGTCTGAATTCCCAGATTTGTGCTCTCATCCTCCAAACCCCACCAGCCAGGACTCCTTTTGGTCCCACTGAAGGCCTAACTATTTCTCCCCAACCTGCTGGTCTCTCTGCCTGAAATGCTCCCGCCCGGCACACCCCATCTCACACCCACCCCAGCTCTTGCTCAACTGGCTCCTCATGGTTCACACTTCATCTGGAAAATCCTTTTCTCAGCAGGGCCTTAACCAGCCCTCCTTAAAGAGAGTTCACCTCTGATTCTCTATCACTTCTCCATTGTCCTTTTCACAAGCATCACCCTTAATATTCCTTTGCTTGACCGTAACAGTAATAGCAGTTAACACACTGACTGAGTACTTACCATGTGCCAAGTTCATGCCAAGTGTTTTACAGGGATTATCTTTTTTTTTTTTCCCTAAACAGTTCTCTTTATTTATTTGGCCGCACTGTGAGGCATGTGGGATCTTAGCTCCCCATCAGGGATCAAACCCATGCCCCCTGCATTGGAATGCAGAGTCTTAACCACTGGGCTGCCAGGGAAGTCCCTAAAAGAATTATTTTGTTTAGCCTTCACAATCGCTCCATCAGTAAATATATATATATATATTTTTTTTTTCTTTTTTTTTTTTTTTTGCTAAGTCGCTTCAGTTGTGTCCGACTCTGCGTGACCTCACAGACAGCAGCCACCAGGCTCCCCCGTCCCTGGGATTCTCCAGGCAAGAATACTGGAGTGGGTTGCCATTTCCTTCTCCAATGCATGAAAGTGAAAAGTCAAAGTGAAGTCGCTCACTCGTGTTCGACTCTTAGCGACCTCATGGACTGCAGCCTGCCGGGCTCCTCCGTCCATGGGACTTTCCAGGCAAGAGTACTGGAGTGGGGTGCCATTGCCTTAAATTTGTATTTATTATTATTAACCTTTTGCAAATGATGAAACTCAGGACAGAGCAGTTACAGGGCCACAGAGCCCTGAAATAGTAAGCCCACACTTGTAACCACTGTGCTACACCGATTGCTTAATGTCTTTTCCTGGCCCCTTACAGTCTCCACCCTCAGACTTTAAGGGAACAAGAGAACATTATTCAACAAAGTATCTCAAATCCTACCACAGTGCCTGGCATAAAACAGGTGCTCCCTAAGTATATGTGGAATGCATGAAAGCATTCAAAGCAATACTGTGTTAAAAGGAAAAAAAAAAGTAACACTATGTGATTTCTCTTTCTCTATCTCTGACCCACCTCCTCTTCCCCACAAGTCCCTAGGCACAGGACCCAGCTTCCAGAAGGTATTAAGCACATGCAGAAATACTTAGAGCTGGGAAGAGCTTTTGTGACCACCCAGCTCTGTCCCCTCAGTTCACCAAGAGGTAGGACTTTCCCCTATCTCTGAGAAGAGACAAGCAAGGTGGACAATGGAGGATACATGGACTTCAGAGGTCCTAAGAGACCAAGTTCTAGGAAAAGAGGTCAGTAGCAGATGCTCTGAGGAAGTGGAATGCAGGAAGGAGGGCGAGGGTGTGGTGGAGGATCAAGAAGTACTGGCCCTACCTCGCAGAACAAACACCCACTCACCACCCAATGCCCCGAGCCTTCTGGAAACTGTCCCATTTCTAAACATATTCTTTGGAAGCCTCATCTTCTCAAGATACACCTATAGATCTCACCAGGGACCACAGGCTTCCTTGGTTTCTCCTTCCCACCTTCCTCCCCACTCTTTCCCTTTTCCCTGGAGATAAGGAGGCAAAAGCATTCAGGAACAAAGGGCTGGAGGCCAGGCCTCTGATGTGACCTTCAGAAGGCCTTCTTGTAGAGGACAAGAAGAGTTTCTGGGCACTTCTTCCTGCCTCTGGTTATCTCCAGACCCTGAAATTCCTGAGCATATCCATCAGAGTCCCAAGAATCTCAAACTCTAAGTTAAGTGATTTCTAGGAAAGCAGCCCAGACACCACAAGAGCTGCAACTGGATGGAGGGGGCCAAAATTCTAGCCTAGCATGGCCACAAAGGGGTTCTCAGATGGTATGGTACAGGGTCTGGGCCTTAAAGAGTAAGAATCACTGGGCTTCACCAGGATAAGAAAGAAACAGAGGAAGTGGCATACGCAAATAATCCTGAAAGGAGCTAACATTTATCTATCTCAGTGCTTGGTGCTGAGCTAAGTGTTTTACACATAATAACTTGTTGTTATCTAAGGATTTGGTGAGACAGGCACTGTTAATGTGTCAGATGAAGGATCCAAGGCCTAAAGGTGTTGAATAACTTGGTTAAATTAGGTGATTCAGTAACTGGTGGGGCTGGGATTCAGTCAGATTTGAAAGTCCAAAGTCCACCACAAAATGTGCACCAAAAGTTGGGAGTGGCTTACATGAAGGAAAGGAACATATGTGAAAGAGTGAGGGAATCGCTGAATGTCACACTGAAGGACTGGATGGTGATCCACAAGGAGGACCATGTGTGAGCAGTGCTGTAGGAAGAATGGCCTAATGTGTTTATGGAGGATGATGAAAGATCTTTTGGGAACTCTGTGTCCCCAGAAACTCTACAGGGGTGGGACAGGAGGGCAGCAGCAGGAGTGAGGAAAGCCTAAAAAAGAAACAAATTTACCAAATGCCAGTTGGTAATCTAAGCTATCCACATTCAGATTTAAGCAAATAAAGATCTTCCTCCAGTCCCAGTCAGTCCACAAAATTCCCATTAAATACCACTGTGTGCCACCCTGCCCTGTGCAGCCTCCCTGTTTCTCCTCTGTTTGCCACAGTGAGGACAATGAGGCTGCTGGCAAGTTCCTACAACCCAGCACAACCACTCTCATCAGGGAGGTGAAAGACATTTTTTGCACATTTACGTTAAAACCATAATGCCCACAATCGTATTTGAACTTCACTAAGTTTTAAAATTTTAAAGGATTTATTTTCACATCACTGGCCTAGTTTGCAAGATCCATAATAACTGTTTGGTTGGTTGTTTTTTTTTTTGTTTGTTTGTTTTTTTTTTTATTGAGCTCACTTTTAACCTCAGTAAATTTATAATGAGAAAATTTTCTCCTGAACGTGAATCATCCGGCCATCTTCCCGCTCCAGCTACCAACCAGAAGGCTAGCAGTACTTCTGTTCAAGGCATATCACCTGGAGGTCAGGGATGGGAGCTCACAGCCCAGCCACTGTGCCCTTCAGTACCACCTAGGGGTCAGGGGTGGGAAGGGAGAGGAAAAAGAGAAGGCTGGACTCAGGGAAGTCGATGCTGTGCCTCAGGGAGTCAATCCCACTTCGGAGATGCGCATCCTGAGAAGAAAGGGAAACTCCACTTCTCACCACTCCTGTGCTAAGCAACCCTATCTGAACACGCATCCTCATGGAGGGGGTGGGAATTATTGTCAGATACACGTGTATGAACCTCCAGACTTTCAGGGCTCTCCCAAACACTGCCTTCAGGAGTGAAGTGCCTTCAGCATCCCCAGCCAGTGGATCGGCGACGGAAGGACAACTCTAGCTAAGCTGGCCCAGCAATTGTCCCGAAAGGCTCACTCCGCAGGAAAACACAATGATGCCAAAGGCCTTGGTGTACGTGTTGGGAGGGAAAGCAGGGGACTTTTCCGATTAGCTTCCCTAAGCGCTGCCAGGAGACAGCTCTCTCGCTACGTCAGGATAAAGAGACTTGTATGAGCACATCTCGCAGCAACTAACCACTCCCAAGAGGCCCTGTCTTCCAAACTACACGTCGGGCAAAACGGAGAAAGAAGCGGCCCCAGCAGAGGCGAACCACTACGGTTCTTAATTAAAGCTTCTTTTGCGTTTGGGCCTTCACGGAGCTGCAACTAGAGGTACATTCCCTTCCGGCGCACCCATCAGCTCCTGGATTCCCAGCAGGCCTTTCAGGCCCAGATCCGGCTCCCCGACCTCTCAGGCCCTTCGAGCACCCCCAGATCCCCCTCCCAGACCTCAGAACCTTCAGGCCTGGCTCGATCTCCTTGCCGGGCTTTCGAGGCCCAGCACCCCGGCCCCGCGGCTCACCCTCGAGCGTCTCGCACTGCACCAGGTTGAGGTAGTCCGCCTGGCTGAGCACCCCAGCCTTCAGGCCGCGCACCAGTCCCTCCAAGTAGCCATTGTCCACGTTGAAGTAAAGCTCCGGGAAGAACGACATGGCTGCGGCGGGGCGGCTGGACCGGAGGGCCCGGACCGGCCGGCACGCAGCACAACTCTTAAGATCAGCTGACTCGGCGCCCACAGCAGGCTGTCAAGAGCGTCAGGTGACGCGCAAGCGGCTCACGTGACCACGACGGGGCGGGGCTCCGTTTCCAGACGATTTCAGTGCAGAACGCTTGCGCAGGTGTAGGCTGCGGCCTGCCCTCTGGCGCCTGCGCGCTGAGGGGAGGCGGAGGCGGCCCTCCTGCTCCCTGGAGGGAGAGGCTTGGAATGTTCCAGGCCAGCCGCTTGGTGGCGCCCGTGATGCGGGGGATTCGATTGGGCCTTCACTCTAGATTTTCTGAGTCTGGTATACCCTGGTGCTGTGACAGCCCCAGAAGTAAAGATGGGAGTGGGCGGCCCCTCTTTTGCTTGGAAATGTTCCAGACTGTTGAGCCATCCTTCCTCTGAGAGGGACTGAGGTCCGGTGAGGGCCATGCTTCGCTAAGAGTCACGCGTCGAGTTAGCCGCAAGCAGGCCCTGGAGCCTGAGGCTTGTTAGCATGCTGGGAGGTACAACCCCTCTGCCGCCCTGTGACCCCCTTTCTCGCATTTATCATCAGAGATTCTCAAGAGCAGGAGCGCGGCCCTCCTCTGTTTCTCCCAGCGGTGCCTGGCGCTCTAAGAGCTCGCATGTAAGTGGCTCTTGATGGGATAACGCAGGCCCTGGAGTAAGGGGAGTGTGTGTGGTGTCGTGGCTTAGAGGAACCTTCGCCCCTGCCGAGATCTCCCCCACCTCCGACGGCGGTCACGTTCGAAATAACGCCACAACCCTGGGGTTGGTTCCATCCTTTTATTGGTGCTCCCCAGCCCCGACCCAGACATCAACCAGCTAGGTGCGGCTGCAGGGGTTCGTGGTGGTACCCAGCTTGCGGCAGTAGCAGAAGGCGTTGAAGAAACGGCAATAGCACGTGGCGCACGGGTCACAGCAGGGTACCTGGTGTCCCAGACAGGATTCATGCAGCCTTACGCAGCGACGTGGGGAGCGTGGCTTGCGTCCTTCCGGATCTAGCACCTGCAGGGTTTGGGGAACATGGGCCTCCAAAGGCAGGTTCAGGGACCTGCCCTGATCAAGTTAGGAGAGGAGTGGAGCATGGGGAAGGATGGTCTGCAGTGTTGCCCCAGGTGAGAGAGTCAAGTAGAGATAGAGATTGACGCCCCCCATTTAAATATTGTGGCCACACCCCTTGCCCTGAGCAGTTACCTCTGCTAAGGCCTTGGCCTCTGCCTCCTGCAGCAGCGACTCTTCGGCCTGTTCCTCCGTTATCCTCTTCAGCGAGGGTTGCAGGCTTAGGCCTGGGACAGGTAATGTGAGGGCAGAAACCCCCCATGCACAAGACACCGCCTCCCAGGCCTGGGATTGGGGAGGGGGAAAGAGGCTAATACAAGGCAGAACAATTTGTGACCAGAGAGTGTCCAGGCCCCACCCAGCCCCATCACTGCCCACACTGACCTTGGAACTCTAGGAATAAGGCTTCCTCAGGCCTTCCGATGCCCTCCAGGGGAGCAGGGCCCATTTGGGCCCCCTGCATGGGGGGCATTGCCAGCAGCAGGGCACAGCTCAGCAGTACTGCAGTCAGCATGGCCTGGCTCAGCGGGAAAACCCACCACTTAGTCCATCTTCATCCCTGGAGCACCCTCTAGGTGCCCTATCCCAGACCTCTAGAGAGTAGGAGTCTCAGCCCAACCTGAGGACTTACCTCTGCTTGCTGGATCCTTGCCCCAGGAGTTGCTGACCATTCCATGTCCCCTGCTTATATGGCAGGATCTAATGAAGGGCCCACACGTGACTGCTTCCTGCAGCCAGGGTATGAGGGGCCCTCCCCAGAAGGTGGGAGCATGATTCAGGCCTCTCTCACTGGAACCAAGGCTCTACAAGAGGGGTGCCCATCTCCAATTTGGAGTGAGGTCTCCGGGAGCCCATCAAAATTTGGGAACAAGATAGGGTGCCCAGGGCCCCCAAATTTCTGCAGGACAGGGACCTGGGGGATGGGTAGGCCGGAGTCATTAGCAGTAACAAGGCAGGCAGCCCTGAACGCTTAATTTAATTTGTGGCCCTGGAGATGGTCATTCAGACCCTACGCATGGCATGTTTCCTTTGTTTCCAGGAACTTGGGTCAAGGGCATTGAAAGGGGGGTGATGGGCCAGTGGCCAAAGCCAGGTGGGGTTGGGGTGCAGACCCAGACCCTGGGTTTTGGATAGGAGAAAGGAAGGGAAAAGAACACTTAGCCAAAAATAGGCCCTCTGCCTCCCTCTCTGGATCTATCCCTGCTCCCCTTCTTCCTCCAGGTTTCTCCAAGATCCCACCCCTGCTCCTACCCCCACAGCATTTTCTGCCTGCAGTTCCTGGAAACCAAGGTGACTGAACAGACTGTTCTCTCCCCAGGTGGGCGAGCAGCTTCAAAGTAAAAAGCTTTCAGACCGCCTGCTTCATTAGTGCTAATGGCTGCTCCTTTCCGCCCTGTGTTGTCAGACTTTTGCCCATGCCTGGTCGCGTCAGCACAAGGCGAGTGTGAGGCCTGCCATTTCATAGAGATGGTGGGACACACAGGACTTCCTGCCTCAGCCTCCCCTCACCACCACCTCCCCAAAGGGCACTTTATCACACGCTTGCCAGTTGGGGAAAGGGATGCAGGCTGAATCAGCTTCCAGGACTTGATGTACAATCTGAGCTGACCTAAGACAGCAGGAGGATGAAGAGGCTGTTGGGGCTCGCAGCCCGGGTTCACATGGGCTATTTTGATCAGGGCGAGGCCTAAGGAAGTCCTTCTAGAAAGTGGTTGAAAACCATAGGTTATCATCTGGAGCTCAGTGGCTGTCTTCACTTGGGTATGTGGACACAGGGTATTGGCCTCAGGGACTGCCCAGGTCCCTGGTTAGGTCCGATGGGGAAGACAATCAAGAAAAACAACCATCAAAACATAGTGGAGGGACTTCCCTGGTGGTCCAGTAGTTAAGACTCCATGCTCCCAGTGCAGGGGACTTGGGTTTGATCTCTGGTCAGGGAACTAAGATACCACATGCCACACAGCATGAAAATGAAAGTGAAGTGGCTCAGTTGTGTCTGACTCTTTGCTTCCCAGTGAGCTGTAGTCTACCAGGTTCCTCCGTCCAGGGGATTTTCCAGGCAAGAGTACTGGAGTGGGTTGCCATTTCCTTCTCCAGGGGGTCTTCCCAACCTAAGGATCAAACCCAGGTCTCCCGCATTCCAGGCAGACTCTTTACCGTCTGGACCAGCAGGGAAGCCATACCCACAGCAGGCCCCCCCCCCAAAAAAAACATACAAAAACAGAATGCCCGGAGAAATATAAACATTGGATATTTAAAGATATTAAAGAATAACTGTTAACTTTTTTACTTGTGATGATGGTACTGTACTCATGACTTTTTAAAGCATTGTTCTCTTTTAAAGAAAAATAATGTATTTAATTATAAAATGATATGAAATATGAGGTTTGCTTCAAAATAATCTGAGGTGGGGGAATAGCAGGAGGTGATATAGATGGAACAAAATTGTTAGTGGAGTTAGTAATTGTTGAAGGTGGGTGATGAGTACATGGGCTTAATTATCCTGATACTGCTACTTTTGTATATATTTGAAATTTTCCATAATAAACATTTGCTGATGGCCTTTCCCACCCCATCCTCCTCCTGCCTTCAGCTCAGTTTCACCCAGCTACCTTCCTACCACTGAATAGGCCCAAAGCATGATCTATGGGTTTCTTGTTACAGCTCTATATCTCTGTTTATATCTATGTGTATCTATGACTTGTGCATCAGTATTTAAAGTTAATATTCCATTGGCTTATCAAATTTTATACGTTTAACAAATAATCAGTCTTCGGCTTGATCTTTCAAATTTTGTTACAATTAAGTTCCTGCCTTTCTATCATTTTCTATTTTCATAGTGTTTGTTGATCCTTACATTTGTCTTTCTTCCCGATGAACAGTGTTGCCTACACCTAGTAGTCTACAAAGGCTCCTCGGGAGCCCTTTCCATCTGCTGAATACCAACACTGCATGAGTGATTTTTCAGGTCTGGAATTGGCCTGATATTCCCAAGACAAGGTTTTTGGCAAAAGGACCTTCAGAAATATGTGACATGTCCTGGATGGAGGATTTGGGAGACCTGGGAAGATACAGAGCCTGCTTCGTGAGGCTGGGGACGGACCCCAGGCATCAGGACCCTGGCTTCAAGGAGGAGGAAGGGGAGAGTGTGAATGCGCTGTGCCAGATATCAAGTGTGGGGACAAAGAGGGATGCTTGAACCCTGTGTGCCTCCTCTTTTTCTTCCAGCAATTTAGTCCTCAGCCCAGGGGTGCTGTTCCTGCATTATCCTGCAGGGAGCAGCAGAGCACCCACTGGCACTCCCAATCCAGCTTTATCCAGATCCCCAGATCCCCAGCTGGAACACTTCCCCCGCCCCCGCCCCCTCAGCCCCATGGCTCATCCGTAGGGCTTCCCTCCCACTCTGTTTCTGTCTCTCTCTCCCCCTCCCTCCCTGTTTCTGTCTCTCTGTTTATATATATGATCTGATCTGATACATATGTATATGTGTGTGTATATATATATATATATATATATATATGTAATTTTTTGATTGACGCATAGTTGACATAATGTGTTAGTTTCTGGAGTACAGCAAAGTGGGTCAGTTATACCTACATATCTTCTTTTTCATATTCTTTTCCATTATGGTTCATTACAGGATATTGGCTATAATTCCCTATGCTATACAATAGGACCTTGTTGTTTATCCATTCTGTATATAATAGTTTGTATCTACTAATCCCACACTCAAAATCTAACCCCTCCTGTCCCCAACTCAGCAACCACAAGTCTGTTCTCTATGTCTGGGAGTCTGTTCCTATTTTGCAAATGAGTTCATTTGTGTTATATTTTAGATTCCACATTTAAGTGATGTTTATATGGTATTGTTTTTTCTCTTTCTGACTTACTTCATTTAGTGTGATAATCTCTAGGTCTATCCATGTAGCTGCAAATGGCATTATTTTGTTCTTTTTTACAACTGAGTGATATTCCATTATGTATATATGCTACATCTTTATCTCATTTTTCAGTGGACATTTAGGTTGTTTCCATGTCTTAGTTATTAGGAATAGTACAGCTGTTGATGTAGGGGTGCATGTATCTTTTTGAATTATAGTTTTGTCTAGATATATGCCCAGGAATGGGATTGCTGGATCATATAGCAACTGTATTTTTAGTTTTTTGAGGAACTTCCATACTGTTACCCAACATGGTTGTATCAATTTACATTCCCACCAACAATGTAGGAAGATTCCCTTTTCTCCACCACCCTCTCCAGCATTTGCTATTTGTAGACTTTTTAATGATGACCATTCTGATCAATGTGAGATGGTACCTCACTATAATTTTGATTTGCATTTCTCTTATAATTATCAGTGTTGAGCATCTTTTCATGTGCGTATTGGCCATCTGTATGTCTTTGGAGAGATGTATATTTAGATATTCCAGGCTGGTGTCTCTTGAGCCCTCACCTGAGAGGTGTCCCACTGTGATCAGGCGCCCCTAGGTGGGAGAGTTGTGTTTGTTGCACAAAAACCAGTGCTTGCCATTCTCCCATTCATTTGCGAACTGTTTGAGCACATGCTTCATGACCAGCACTGTGCCAAGGTGTCTAGACTTCAAGGCTAGGTCAGACACTGTGATGACCTGAAGCTCCTCATTCTGGGGTCAACCAAACTTCATGGGATTGCCTATTGCCATGGAAGTGTAGGCTGAGGTCAAGCCAAGGAGAGCGGGGCATGGTGCAGGGCCAGCTTTGGATGGAACACCCCTTCCCCTGACTGTAAAAGGGCTCAGGCCCAGAGACACTCCTTCCCCCTCAGACCTTGCTCTAACTCTCTCTTCCTCTCCCCACACAGGCCTCCCCTTCCATGCAGATGGTGGGGCCTTAATTGGAGGCCTGCAGAACAGCTGAGCTGTGGCTGGAGCGCTCAGATGAAACTTCCGAAAAGTCCCAAGGAAGACAAATAGGACCAGCCAATCTGACTCATAGCATGTGACTTGCAATTTGGGCTCATGGGCCCCTCCAAGGTGGCAAAGGGCATTCTCAACTCCAGCTTCAGCCCCTTCTGAAGACATCTGCAAACTCCAGTGTCCAAATCTTCAGACACCCAGAGAGGTAACCAGTCCTTACTCCTCCCTGCCAGGTCCTACTTTTCTGGGTGAAATCTTCAGTCTCTGGAGATGTTGCAGGACCCTACCTTCTGCCTCAGGTTATCCCTGCCCTGAGTATGTCCAAAGCAGTACACCAGCCCCCACACTCCCAAGAAATCCACCAAAATGGTGGAGAGCTTGTTCCGTTCCGGGTGATAAGAGGACCCCTGAGTACAGCAAAGTTTCTGGGGAGTGAAACTGAGTCCCCAGCAACCCTCCGCAGTGGCATGGCACTATTGGACTAGGGAGGGGGCACTTGGGATGTCTCCTGAATTGTTTCTATTTAACCCCCATAGAATGAAGCAACCTGGCTCTGTGAGGATGTTTAGTGGCTCAGCTGCAGCCCTAGGAGCAAAGGTGATTGCGTAACAGGAACCACTGGACTGTCTGGAAATGATTCTCAACCTAGCAACTGGTCTTTCTGCTAAAGACCCAGGGATCCGCCTACCTGCTCACCTCTGCCACTCATGTTCTATGCAGGTAAGAACAGAGGCTACAGGAAGTCTGGACATAGGCAAAAAGATGCAGCCTAGGGTAATGGGCACAGAGGTATGACAGTACCTGGCTTGACAGGTTCAAAGTGAGCCCAAGATCAGCTCAAGAAAGCAGAGAGAGCTGCAGCTGCTCCCAGAGTTCTCTGGACTCACTCTTTTCTGCAGTTACCCCTCCTCATCCCCTCTGCCTCCAGCTACAAAGAAGGTCTAGGAGGTGTAGGTATGGGAGCTGGGAGGGGATTGAGTCCTGCTGGGGAGCAATCATCTGGGGGTGTTGGATGGAAAGGATAACCTTCCAGCTGAAACCAGACCCCCTGGGGCACATCTCACCCAGGCAGCAAGCCCTTGCCTGGTATGGGGGGAAGAGCTCATAGGGTGGCCCCCGCCAGCAGCCCCATTGGTCACCACTTCCCAATTTTGCCTCTGTAGGCCCTGCATTAATTGTCTCCACAAAGCCCTGGGTGGGGGTCCTCCTCCCAGCTCTGGCCAAACGCAGACATTGTGTCAGAACCTGTCATAGAGGCAAGTTTTCCTCCTGGCCTCATCCGTTTACCTGCTAAGGTTTGCCTAATGTCCCATCACAAGACTCCCATTCCATGTACTCTCAGTGGAACATGGAACTTCCCAGGTGGCACTAGTGGTAAAGAACCTGTCTGCCAATGCAGGAGACAGAGATTTGATCCCTGGGCTGGGAAGATCCCCTGGAGAAGGGCATGGCAACCCACCCCAGTATTCTTGCCTGGAGAATTCCATGGATAGAGGAACCTGGTGGGCTATAGTCCGTGAGGTCATAAAGAATGGGACACAACTGAAGCGACTTAGCATGCAGGGAGAACATGGAACTAAACATTATCATCCCCGTTTTACAGATTAGAAAGCTTTAAGTGACTTTGCTTTGATTACTCAGCTAAAGAAGGGCTAGCCTGATTTTCCTTCTTTCTCTCATGGCCCAGGGTATGTTTTAGAGTTAGAGAAGAGGCCTGGTTATTCTGTGTGTGTGCTCATGCCAGGGCAGGCTCAACCCTATGGTGTCTCTCCACACACACCTCCTGCTTGTGGGAACTTTCACTCACCTACAGAGCTGCCAGGAGTGCAAAGACGAAAGCAAGTCAGCCACTCCAGTGGGCTAGGTTGGCTGCCAGAGCTGTGCTGAGTGTCCTTTACTCTCAATCACATTTCTAAGTAACTCATGAATCAAAGGAGAAATCACAAAAGAAACTAGAAATGTTTCAAATTGAATGATAATGAAAAACAGTGTATCAAAACTTATGGGAATGGACTCCCCTGGCGATCCAGTGGCTAAGACTCCCTGCTCCCAAAGCAGGAGGCCTAGGTTCAATCCCTGGGCAGAGAACTAGATCCCACATGCTGCAACTAAAGATCAAAGATCCTGCATGGCACAACTAAGACCTGGCACAGCCAAATAAAAAATATTTAAAAAATTTTTAAAAACTTATGGGAAGCATCTAAAACAATGCGTATTTAAGTAGACTTACTAGAAAATAAGACTGGTTGAAAATTAATTACATAAGCTTTTTCAAGTGGGGGAAAGATATTTTCAATGAACAGTGTGGGAGCAAGTAACTGTTTTACCTGCACCTTTACCTGCCTTCACAAAAATTAATTTGAGATAGATCTTCAATATAATTGTGAAGGTAAAACCAAATAAAGATTCTAGAAAAAATAGAATACCTTCATAACCTGGGAGTAGGCAAAGATTTCTTAAATAGGACAAAGTACTAACCATCAAAAGCCAATAAATTTGACTTCATAAAAACTAAGAACTTCTGGTCATTAATTAAAGATAATTAAGAAAGTAAAGTGATAAGCCACAAACTGGGAAAAGATCATTACAATGAATGCATAGACTCAAAATATGACTCAAAGAATTCCATAGTCATTAAAGAAAAAGGACTTGAACAGACCCTTCACAATAGAGGATTTCCAAATGGCCGACAAGCATATGGAAAGGTGCTCAACATCACTAGAGAAATGTAATTCATAGAGAAATCTGAATTAAAACCACAGTGAGATACTGCTATGTACTGACTCAGTTCAATTCAGTTCAGTCGCTCAGTCATGTCTGACTCTTTGCGACCCCATGAATCACAGCATGGCAGGCCTCCCTGTCCATTACCAACTCCCAGAGTTTACTCAAACTCATGTCCATCGAGTCAGTGATGCCAGCCAGCCATCTCATCCTCTGTCGTTCCCTTCTCCTCCTACCTTCAATCTTGCCCAGCATCAGGGTCTTTTCTAGTGAGTCAGTTTTTCACATCAGGTGGCTAAAGTATTGAAGCTTCAGCATCAGTCCTTCCAATGAATATTCAGGACTAATTTCCTTTAGGATTGACTGGTTGGATCTCCTTGCAGTCCAAGGGACTCTCAAGAGTCTTCTGCAACACCACAGTTCAAAAGCATCAGTTCTTTGGTGCTCAGCTTTCTTCACAATCCAACTCTCACATCCATCCATGACTACTGGAAAAACCATAGCTTTGACTAGACGGACCTTTGTTGGCAAAGTAATATCTCTGCTTTTTAATATGCTATCTAGATTGGTCATAGCTTTTCTTCCAAGGAGCAAGTGTCTTTTAATTTCATGACTGCAGTCACCATCTGCAGTGATTTCGGAGCCCAAAAAAGTAGTCTCTCACTGTTTCCATTGTTTCCCCATCTATTTGCCATGAAATGATGGGACCAGATGCCATGATCTTAGTTTTTTGAATGTTGAGTTTTAAGCCAACCTTTTTACTCTCCTCTTTGACTTTCATCAAGAGGCTCTTTAGTTCTTTGCTTTCTGCTGTAAGCGTGGTGTCATCTGCGTATCTGAGGTTACTGATATTTCTCCTGGCAATATTGATTCCAGCTTGTGCTTCATCCAGCCTGGCATTTCTCATGATGTACTCTGCATATAAGTTAAATAAGCAGGGTGACAGTATACAGCCTTGATGTACTTGTTTCCCGATTTGGAACCAGTCTGTTCCATGTCCAGTTCCAAATTGGAACCATGTCCAGTTGCTTCTTGACCTGCATACAAATTTCTCAGGAGGCAGGTCAGGTGGTCTGGTATTCCCATCTCTTGAAGAATTTTCCAGTTTGTTGTGATCCACATAGTCAAAGGCTTTGGTGTAGTCAATAAAGCAGAAATAGATGTTTTTCTGGAACTCTCTTGGTTTCTCAAGATCCAACAGATGTTGGCAATTTGATCTCTGGTTCCTCTGCCTTTTCTAAATCCAGCTTGGACATCTGGAAGTTCACAGTTCACGTACTGTTGAAGCTTGGCTTGGTGAATTCTGAGCATTACTTTGCTAGCATGTGAGATAAGTGCAATTGTGCAGTAGTTTGAACATTCTTTGGCATTGCCTTTCTTTGGGATTGGAATGAAAACTGACCTTTTCCAGGCCTGTGGCCACTGCTGAGTTTCCCAAATTTGCTGGCATATTGAGTGCAGCACTTTCACAGCATCATCTTTTAGGATTTGAAATAGCTCAACTGAAATTCCATCACCTTCACTAGCTTTGTTTGTACTGATGCTTCCTAAGGCTCACTTGACTTCACGTTCCAGGATGTGGCTCTAGGTGAGTGATCACACCATCATGTTTATCTGGGTCATGAAGAACTTTTTTGTATAGTTCTTCTGTGTATTCTTGCCACCTCTTCTTAATATATTCTGCCTCTGTTTGGTCCATACCATTTCTGTCCTTACCTCCGTAAGGTTATTTTCACTTAATGCTGGGCAGAGAACATGAAAAAAGAAAACTGTGGTGTTTACTACAGCTGACCTTCCACCTAGCAAGTTTACTGTTTGATAAAAGCCCAAGAGATATGAGTGTAATGTTTACTAGAAGATATGTATATATTTTTTTAGAAGATATATATATACAGTGTTCTTAGCAACTTTATTCACAATAGATTAAAAACAAAGAACAATCCAAATATCCATCAACAGGAAAATGGATAAATAATGGTGTATTCATACATCTGAGGAGAAGGCAATGGCACCCCACTCCAGTACTCTTGTCTGGAAAATCCCATGGACGGAGGAGCCTGGTAGGCTGCAGACCATGGGGTTGCGAAGAGTCGGACACGACTGAGCGACTTCACTTTCACTTTTCCCTTTCATGCATTGGAGAAGGAAATGGCAACCCACTCCAGTGTTCTTGCCTGGAGAATCCCAGGGACCGGGGAGCCTGGTGGGCTGCCGTCTATGGGGTCGCACAGAGTCGGACACGACTGCAGTGACTTAGCAGCATACATCTGAAAACTACACAGCAATAAAAGTGAATGAACTGCTGTACACAACACAGAGGAATCTCACATACATAAGGTTGAATGAAAGGTGTCAGCCACAGAAGAGTGAATATGGTATGATTCTACTTACAGTCATTCAAAGCCATAAACTATAATAAATGGTGATACAGCTCCATAGTGGTTAACTTGGGGCATTATGGACTAAGCGAGGGAAACTAGGAAGACTTACGCAGAGCTGGAAATGTTTTCTGTCTGGGTGGTAGTCACACGGGTTTCCTTTTCACTGTGGGTTCTTCCCACAGTTTGGACTTTCACATGATTTTTACTCATACTTGAACCTCTCTCGTTGCACCTCTCCTCAAAGCAGCTTGTGGTGTTTGAAAAGTTCTTCATACCTTAGACCAGAAATGACCCCATGGAGGTGGTGGCAGTGGGTGCCAGGAGAAAAAGGGTACCTAGTGTGGGGGTCAGTGCTGAAAACTGTTTCCCCAGCTTGTTGTCCTTACGTGTGTTTGTCTCATGTCTTGTGACATTTGTTTTCTTCCCTGTCCCTGGGGAAATCTTTGCAGATTTTACAGTGTGGTTCTACTTCTAGTTTTGTCTGTAGCTTATTTCTCCTGGGGAAAAGATAATAATTTCCTAAAATCCATACAAATGTGAAGAAAAGCAGTATTTTTCTGGTTGTCACTGATTTTTTTTTTACAGTGTTAAAAAAAATGCTATCAATGAGATGACAGCAGTTGTAATGAACAGAAAGCTTGGTTCAAACTGTCTTCAGTTATAAACATAATGTATTGGCTTATGTAATTGAACACTCCAGAAATGGAGCTGGTTTCAGTTGAATGTTGACACAGTGCCATTTGATTATTTTTTTAAATGGGTCATTTTATTTATTTACTTGGCTTCACGAGGTCTTAGTTCTGGCATGCAGAATCTTTAATCTTCATTGCAGCATGTGGGATCTTTAGTTGCGGTATGTGAACTCTGCATTCTGAAAGGAAGAAGGTAGAGAGTAACCTCAGTACAGCTTTTGCACAGTTGTTTATCACAGGAATGCTAATGGGCCGTGGAATTTCCAGCTTCACAACCCCCGGCCTCCTCTGAGCCATACCCTCAGCTTCCTGCCTCCAGCCTTGAGGGGCTCAGCTCATGCCTGCACTTCAGTTTTCTTCTTCCTGGGAACTAAGGCCTCTCAGGACCTCAGCTGGGGCCTGCTCCCTGGGGCCTGCAAGGGGAACTGCTGGCTCTTGGGGCCTTCCCCTTGTCCAGAAGAGAAGGAAGAAGGCCTGAGGATTCCCTATTGGGTGAGAGTCAGCCTCCTCAGGCTATCACTAGTCTTCAGAAAGGTTAAGCCAACTAGGGCAGCTGCCTGGACACCTTGCTTGGGTGGGTGGGGTGGGGAGGGCAGCACTTTCTATCTTGTGAGCTACATCATCATCCAATTTCAGTATCATAAATGGCATAGCAACCTCATCTTATGAGCCCTCTGATGTGATGCAGTAATCATCAAACTAGTATTCTTACCAGCATGGTTTACCACGAATCTGATCTTGAGGAAGCAATCAGGTAAATCCAGAATACTGTATCCAGTGCCAAAACTGGCTTCGACTCCTACAAAAAGTAATCAGACAAAAAGGCCAAGTGTAGGGCAGAGAATACTCTTCTATATTAAGAGAGACTAAAGAGACCTCACCACCAAATATGTAAACCTTGCCTCCTGAACTGAAATAAAAATGCTACAAGGGACATTCTTGAGACCAGTGACTGAATGGCTGTTGATTTTCATGAATGTAATGGTGGTGCTCTGATGGTGCAGAGGGGCTCTCTTTGCCTCAACATTTTGGGGCCAAATAATTCTGTCTTCTGAGAATTTAGCAGCATTTCTGGTCCCTGCCCACTAGGTGTCAGGAGCACCAAACCCGTTCAGGTGCAACAAGCTGAAGAGTCAGAGATGTTTTAGGATTAGCAGAGGAATAAAATTTCCCAGGTGGTGCAGTGGTAAACAATCTGGCTGCCAGTGCAGAAGACTTGGGTTCGATCCCTGGGTTGGGAAGATTTTGGAGGAGGAAATGGCAACCTACTCCAGTGTTCTTGCCTGGGAAATTCCATGGACAGAGGAACCTGGGGAGCCTACATTTCATAGGGTCACAAAGATCAGACACAACTGAGCACACAGGAATGAAGGCTGCCTCTCGTCATGAGAAACACTTGAAAATGGTTAAATGGTGAATTTTAAGTTACATGAATTTTTTTCTTAGTTAAAAAAAATATAAATCAAAAAATGTCTCTGGTCCAGTGGTTAAGACTCTATACTCCGAGTGCAGGGGGCACAGGTTCAATCCCTGGTTGGGGGACTAAGATCCCGCATCCCACATGCCACATGGTATAGCCAACAGCCAAAAAAGTCTCCACTTGACTTTGTCAGCTATCCCCTGGGGGACAGAATCACCCCTGGCTGAAACCACTGGTGCAGAGTACACTGCTGCAGGGGGCGGGGGTGGGGCAGGAGGGAATGCAGGCCAAAGGACTGGGTAGGGAAGTACCTTATTTGTAACTTACTTTCAAATTGCAAATGCAGTAAAATGTTCACCATTGGCGACACTAGGTGACAGGTGTATGTGTTGTTCATTTGACTATTCTGTCAACGTTCTATAGACTGATTTTTAAAAAAAAAAAAAAAGAAAAAAAAAAAAGAAAAGAATTCAACTTGGAATTTTTTGTTTACAGCATCCCAAGGGAGCCCTGACAGGTGCCAGCTGCACAGCTTTCTTTCAGGTGCCGTTCTCATGAGTGCCTGCATTGGGTGAGCTGCTTCATCCTCCGAGGGAGGACTCTTTCCTTATCTTTCTCACTCCCTTGCTCCCTCCCTTCATCCTTCCTGCCCTATCTCACTCCCAGATTCCTTGAACATACTGACCTATCTGTGCTGCACACTCACCTATGGAAAGAATAGCATCCTGTGACCCATTACACACTCAGCCTGGTACTGAGGCTGGGCTCTGTCAGTTCCTTGGTAGTGAGTGTTCTCTCCTGTGGTTGCTTTAAAACACAGTCATGAAATTCTTTAGTATTGTTCCATTTAGAGATGGGGGGTCTATGACCCGTCTCCTCGAATATGGACTCCACAGCTACTTAACTGATAGAATATGGTGGAAATGACACTGTATTAGTTTCCAGATCTAGGCCTTAGAAAACTAGCATCTGCCCTTTTGTGTCTCCGCTGAGATGTTGCTGCTGGAACCCAGCTGCAGTGCTGTAAGGAAGCCCAGGCCACCCCATGGAGAGGCACACGTGGAGGGGAGCAGCATAGAGCGCGCGCGAGAAGGCCCTGTGAGGGAGTCCTCGTGGACGTGGATTCTCCTGCCCCAGCTGTGTGTGTGTTGGGAGGAGGGGGTGCAGGACGCAACGATGAACTGTACCCACTGAGTTCAGCTCATTTTGTAGATTCATGAGCAAACTACATGCTTGCGGCGTTTTAAAGTTACTAATGTCAGGAGTGGTTTGTTTGCAGTGATAGGTAATTGATGCATCCCCTACTGGGGTGGAGGGGGCAGAAGAGGCCAGCTTGCTATCCCCACAGCTGGGTCCTAGATCAGTGCTTGTTCCTTCAACAAGTACCTATTGAGTGGCCACCAAGTGCTGGACACTGTACCAGAGGATGAGGAGTTAGCAGTGAATGAGGTGGGCCTCATACCAGGCCACCTAACCCTGCCTGGTGGGCACAGCTCAGGCACGGAAATGAGACGACTGTAGCCTCAGCCTGAGAAAGGGGGAGGGAGAACTGTCTGGGGGGGGAGGGGCGCGAGGGGGCGGGGGCGGGGGGGGAGGGGCGCGAGGGGGCGGGGGCGGGGGGGGGCGGGTATGTTACTTCTAACCTGAGACCTGACTCTTGAAAAGGAGTCACCCATGCAGAGAAGCAGAGAAAGGGCAGATGGAGTACCACGTACTTGTTCTGGCTAAGGTCGCCAGATTTGGCAAATAAAAAAATAAATAAAAATTTAGCATCCAGTTAAATTTGAATTTCATATAAACAGCAAATCGTTTTTTAGTGTACATATACGTGTGTGTGTATGTGCGCGCGCCCCATGCAATATTGGGGACATTCTGAAAAATTGTTCATTATTTATTTGAAATTCAGGTTTAACTGGGAGTCCTGTATTTTATTTGGCAACCCTAGTTCTAGGGGAAAAGGAGAGGAGGAAAAAAACGCTCCTGATTTCAAGGGACAGTTCAGAAAGCCAGATGTAGCACACAGGCAAACAGCACCCAGAGGCAAGGGAGATAAAGGTGAGTAGGAGCAAAGTCATGAAAGGTCAGCCTGCTGAGGTCCCTTTTGAGTTTCGCCTTGAAGCAGTGGGGAGCGGTGGGAGGGTTTAGAGCAAGGGAGAGACACAGTGGTTGTGTATTTTAGAGCTTGGAGGCCGCTGTGTGAGGGGTGGGAGCATGTAGCAGGAAATCAAGAGAAAGGTGTCTCTTGCCCTGTGGTGCCCCTCCTCTGCGTTGTTGCCACGAAGCCTTGAGAACACTGGGGGACGAATCTCCCCGCTTTATATTTTTTTTTCTACAATGTGTTTTAAGCCATAAATTTCCCTTAACCACTGCCCCAGGATATCTCATAAGTTTTGATATGTTTAGGCTTTATATCACTCCATTCAGAATATTTTCTAATTTCCCTTAATATGTCTGTGACCTATGGATTCTTTATGTGTGTTGTATAATTTCCAAATATTTGAGATTTTTCCATGTATCTCATTGTCATTTATTTTCATTTCCTTCCACTGTGGGCAGAGGACATACTTGGCACATTCTTTGGATTTTATGAATATCGTTTGGTGGGTGAACATATGGTCTATCATGGTGAAGGTGGCACGTTTGCTGGAAAAGAAAGTGACTGCTGCAGCTGTTGAGTTTCATGCTTGTAAATGTCACTTCCAGTCAGGGTGCTTGACAGTGTTCTTCTGCTCTTCTGTGTGTTTCCTCATTATTTAGCCCAGAGCTATTCTGTCCTCTGATGGTGTGGGGTATAAAAAGCTTCAATGATTGTTACAGTTTAGCCTCGTCCCTGTTTTGGTCAGTTTTTTTCTTCAAATGTTTTGAAGCTCTGTTGCTGCACACACACACATGCATGTATGATTATTATGATTATATCCATAGGGAGTTCCCTGTGTAGCTTGGGTAACACTCATCCCCTTTAAAGTCCACCATGTCTGATAGCATTACCACCACCACAGCTTTCCTAGGCTCACTGCCAGCTTAGCATATCTTTATCCATTCTTTACTTTCACCTGATTTGTGTCTTTATATTTAAAGTGAGCCTTATTATAGACAGCATATATTAATAGTTGGGTCTTTTCTGTTCACTGGAGGATCTCTGCCCTTTAATTTGTATTTTAGTACATTTACATCTAATCATTACACACATTTTTGATATGGTTGACTTAGTTCCAGGATTTTACTACTTGCTTTCTGGTTTTCCTGTTTTTATGCCTCTGTTCCTGTTTGGATTGTGGAGGAAGAATATACCATTTTTGGCACTCTATTCCAATCATTTATCAGGTTCTGTGCTAATTTTGAGTGATTTAAAAAATTTTTTAGGTATTTATTTACTTTTAAACATTTATTTATTTGACCGTACCAGGTCTTAGTTGTGGCATGTGGGATCCAGTTCCCTGACCTGGGCTTGAAGCTGGGTCCCCTGTATTGACAGCATGGAGTCTTAGCCACTAGTCCACCAGGGAAGTCCCTTTGAGTGATTTTTAGAACTGGAATGAACTCTGCAGCAGGTCCAAGGCTACAGTATGAGCAGTCCTGCCACTTCCGTCAAACAATCAGGTAGATTCCATTGTAGAGGAAGATGCTGTAGGGAGCCTTGGGCAAGCCCCAGCCAACATTAGAAGAGTAATTGCTGACCTTGGAATTGACTGAGTTCATGACTGTGGGTGGTCATGTGACCATGTGGCTAGACCTGCCTGTCATGATCTGGGTGCTGGCAGACCCACAGAATCATTAGGTTGGTCAGGCCAGGCATCCAATCCATCATTATTCAATGTTGTATATCCCAGATCAAGCTTAGGCAGATCCAAATAGTATAACTGATCTCTTTAAACAGATGGCTCAAACACCAGTGTTGCCTAACACTGTTGCCCTGATGCCTCTTGCATCATCTCACACCCATACATTATGTGGTGTATCCAGAAAATGGCTAATAGAAGGGGAGAAGCCCCAAACTTGGTTCAAGGACACATTATCTTGGTATGAAGGAGACAAACTGAAAATGAACTGCTCTTCCATTACACCCCCAGCTGTGAGAGGAGGTCTCCCTAGTGGAGAAAATTTTGAGCAGTGCGCGTAGCCAGAGGTGAAAGCAAGAGCTGCTTCCTGGGCCTGAGAGCTGTTTTGTCACAGCCTGCTCGAAAGGGTCCCACAGTTGTTTAATGCTCTGCTGTCGCCATCTGGAAATTCATAATTGTTCTGAGCAAGGTTCTCTGCACTTTTATTTTGCACTGAATCCCACAAAACAGGTCCTGGGTAAAAGGTTCCAAGACAAGTGCAGAATAGAGGACCCATAGAAGATAAGACTGCCTTGATCTGTATGTGCCATGATACCTGTATGTGTGTGTGTGTGTGTGTCTGTATGCACAGCAGAATGCTACTTGTTAGGTCCTCAAAAATGATGACTATTGTTACCCTCTGTTGTTGACGATGACTATGAAGATGATGATAAGAGTTATTGGACTCCTCCAGCATTGTTCTTCAGACTTCATTTAAGCCTGATTAACTCACTGTCCATGAGCCATCCCTCTGTTTTGCTTCGCTGAAATGAAAACAGTGAAAAAATGCAAAGCATTTTTTATTCAAGCGGTGCCTTTGACCCTCAGGAACTTAACACAAACACATACCTAGGCTTTCAAACACCCACTAAGGTTTTTACACACTCTTCGTTTAACCCGCATCCAAACAGTTGTATCAACAGTTCCTAAAATCCCATCCCACCCCCCACCCCGCTGCCACAGAGTCTCAGAATTCACAGACAGGCACCCACATACTCCCAGGTCATCTGGGTGAGTGTGGGTGATGTCTGTACGATTCCACCAGTTCGGTCTGAAAATTCTTGCCAGGGACAGCTGATGAGCAACCCTATCATTTTCATTTGAAAATTTCTATCACAAATTAGAAATTATGCATGTGTATGATTTCTAGTGCCTAAGAAGGATGAGAAGGGTTGGCATCTTGAAAGGGCACTAGGTATATTTCTATAGTTTTCTAGATTTCCAGGGAGAGCTAGAGGTTGTAATTATGTGAAAACTTAGCAAGGAAACAGAGGTGATTCTGTGCCCTTGTGGAGTTTGGGGATCCGAAAACTCTGAAAACGCCTTAAGGTGAGCCACTGGGGATACAAGAGCCCTGGTTTAAGGAGGGCTACCTATGTCAAGGGGTAAACCAGCAATTCCACCACCGCTCATGATACAACATATCTGGGAGGTTAAAGTTTAAAAGCCAGGACCAAGAGAGGGTGGGCAGGAAGGATGGTGTCACCTGCTCCTTTCATATTTCCTACAAGAAAGAAAGCCCGGCGGAGACTCCTGGCTCAGTAAATGAGTCACTGGCTTTATAAGCCAAGAGAGACGGAAGACAGACTCCAGGAAACAAGCAAGGAAGAGGCTTGGAGAAAGTTTTCAGCTTCAGTGTGAAGCTGTCAAGTCTCTATGCTCTTGTGGGAACTGAAGAAAAACAACAGTGAGACAGTGAGAAAGACTAGAGAAACAGCAAGGGACCAGACAAGGCTCAAGTGAGAGCCTGTGCATTGGGGCAATTTAGAATGACTGATAAAACGAACTGGGCAAATTATCCAGGCAGCTTTAGAGAGGGAGAAAATCCCCCAGTGTTTCAAGGCCCCGCAACTAGTCCTAATCCAACAGAATTCACAGCCACTGAGCAAGTCATCGCACTTGTGCCAGGCGACAGGAGGAAGATTCAAAGTGTGAGCCACTGTGCCGAGCCTCAAAGGCTTCTTGACACCTAGGATAGGACTGTTAAGACACATTGAAGGTCAGGCTAAATTTCAGGCAGAGGCCTGGATCAGAGAGAGCAGGACTCCTTGGAAGAAATGAATGGAGAGCAGTTTGGGGAACAGAAGCACAAGAAAAGACTGGATGGATCCTTTCTCTTTTCTCATTTTGGATTATTGTTTGCTTAGCCAATTTAAGGAGGTACGTCTCCTAAGTGTCAAGCAGTATATTTGACACTTTATTTTCTGAGTGATTCAATTTGCCAGTGTTTACTGAGCTCCCTGAGGAAGTGAGCTGGGCCCAGCCACGGAGCGGGTAGAGGGCATAGCAAAAGCGAAGGCCCAGAGATGGGAACCCACAGAAAAGTCTCAGGGAAGAGTCAGGAGTCCCTTGGGGGCCAGAGTGGGATGAGAAAGCTGAGGCCTTAGGGAAGACCGAGCTGATCTTCAGACTCCAGCCTGGTGGGGAGCCGGATGAGTCCTGGAGAGATTCTGGCCCCAAGAAGCCGAGGCCAGGTGGGGGAGGTCCTCCTCAGCACATTCTCTTCCATGTGACTCTGGGGATATTAATAATTAACCCAGGGGCCCACACAGCTGCCACCACTGCCCTCAGGCCCTCCCTGTGTGACATCCAGGCCACACTCCTGCTGCACAGCTCTGTGGGAGAAAGGAGTCCTGTTAGACACTTTTATTAGATGTGCTGGCCTGGAGTCCCCCCTCACACCAGTCTGCCTCTTGGGATAGCCTCTGCCAGCTCTCTGGGCTTCCAAAGAGACTGGGCTGATGGCCGCCTTCCCCCCAGGCCAGAGACTTACCAACTCTCTGCTGGTCAGAGTCCTTTGGGCCCTCCAGAATCCTGACTCAATTCAGCAATGACATCTCGGGGAGCAGGGCAGTCCTGGGAGGGAAGGTAAGCATCTTGGTTCCCATCCCAGCCTGGCCACAGATTCACTGGCCTCAGGCCTGGCCTTGCTCTCTTTGCAGCTTGATGACTTTGGAGATCTAGGGCTTCTGAGTGTGGGAACTGGGCAGAGTCTGGTGACCTGATCTAGAACCAGCCTTGGTGTCAGATCCCTGGAGAGGAGCAGGTGACCCTTTGGGGAGAGGAAGCAGACAAGGGCTGTGGCAGGAGAAGCACAGGGCATTGTGAGAGCAAAGAAGAGGTTGCTGACCTGGCTTGGGATCCAGAGGAAGTAGTGTCTGAGCTGAGACCTGAAGGGTGGACAGGAGGCACCAGGTGAAGGAAAGAGAAAAAAGATGCTGGAACAGCTTATGCAAGGACACAGGGACATAGGAAAGCAGGATGTATTCGGGGAACAAAGAAGTTCAGTCTGGCTAGAGCTGGGACCTCATGGGGAGGAACTGGCCAGAGAGTAAGGACCAGCAGGGAAGTGAGAAGGCACAGGGCCTGATAACGCCGGAGCCATCCAGCGGCTCTGTGGGGAATGGACCAGGCTGGGTGAAACCAAGGAAAGGACTGCAGGTGGTGCCTTGGCCAAGGGGCAGGGAGGATGGGGCAGACCTAGTGGCTGAAGAGGTGTCAGAGGAAAGGCCCTCCCGCTCCAGACTAACCTGAGAACCTGGGAGGGAGAGCAGTTCTGAGGAGACGAGATGGGGTCGACTTTACACAGTGAGTTTGGGATGCCCAAGGGTCATCTTCAGTGGGGAAACAGCACAAGAGATGGGGAGCCAAGGCTCAAGGCATCACTGTGGAACAGAAACAAAGGCCTGGACATTGTCAGGATGGGCTGGGGAAAAGAATCAAGGATGAGGGGAGGGGGCCTGGCACACTGTGAAGCCCATTGTGGGGCATCAAGAGATGTAGCCAGAGCAGCAGCTAGAAACCCAAGAGGAGCAGTCAGAGCAGCCAGAGAAGTTTCAGAAGAGGGGGGCAGTCAAGTCAAAGGCAGAGGGGACTGAGAAGCTGAAGGTCAGGGACCTTTCTACAGAGCGGCTCAAGCAGTGAAGGGGGGTTTAATGGTGGTAGTGGGCTTCCCCAGTGACCGTGATATGTAATTAGGTCTGAGTGTGAGCAAGACCGCTGCACGGGGCTGAAGAACTTGTGCACTGCACACTCCAGTGCGCACACCTTTCCACAAAAATGTAACTTGGGATAAGTGGGCACCCCCTGGAGTTGGGCGGTATTTTGTGAAGCCTGTGTGTTACTGCAGTGTGGAGACTTCCCACACGGTGACGCCAAAGACCAACACCGTATGTCTTGGGCTTGGCTAGGGCAGGGCAGGGGTCGGTTTGATGAAGATGGTTGGCCTCCAGATCGTCATCCCACGTGTGGTGGGTATTGCCATGGGTATTGCCGGATGCCAAGTGGCTAGGACCTTGCCCACCTTGACGCCCTCCAAATCTCTGTCAGAACAGTTCTAGCAGTAGGAACTCAGAAATAAACTACGCCCACTGTAGCCTTTGCCAGGGGGGCTGGCCTGAATGGGTCCCAGGGGAACAACTCATCCCATGACTGGGAGAGGCATGGTCATCTCTCCCACTTGTCCCTTAGGAGAAGGGAGTCTCAGGAAGGAAGGAAGAGCGCCTTGCCCAGCCTGAGGGACACAGTCACTCCACCCCACCAAGGCCCTGCTCACAGATCCCCCTGGAGGCCAAAGCTGCCTCAGCAGGAACAGTGGCAGAGATGGCCCCACCTGGGAGAGAGAACCCAGGGAAGTCACCTAATGTGCCTGGAGTAGAAGCTTACCCCCACCTGGTGTAGTGGCAGGCCTGGAAATGCCCGAATACATGGCGTAAGGGGCCATGGTGTCTTTGAAAATGATGACATGTTTATTGCAAACCATTCTTTGAATAAGTAAATACAAAGAAGAAAATAAAGCCAGGTGAAATTATGCCCAGAGATGATGGCCACTGCTGGCATGAAAACTGGACCTCTCCACATCATTGAAAAATACCGTCGTCCACACATCACCCAGACCCAAAACTCTGGCATGATCTAGAATGGTGGCCTCTCTAGACCTCACATCCCATCAGCCCCCAGCCCTCCATTCTACCTCCTGAGCCTCTGCCCCAATTCTGGCTCAGGGATGAAACTCCTGATGGCTCTTGGGGGCAGTGGATGCAGGTTTGAGCCAAGGAGGCTGCTGCTACTGGAGAACGGAGTGGCTTTTCTGGTGCCTTACCCCAGCCCTCCATAACTACTGTGTTGAGCACTTTTCCCTATTCAGAGATACAAAACCCTCACTCCCTATTATGCCCAACTCTCAGACACACACAGTGGGCAGTAGCTGTGATTGGAGGTGGTCCAGGCTGGGATTGAAGCTGAATGGAGTTGGTGGTGGGAACAGGCATACCTACAGCCCAAGATTTACCCCCTTTCAAGCCCACAACTGCCCCACCACTCACTGAAGTGCCTTAGCAGAGCATGGTGCCCTGCTCCTGCTCTCATGTGACCTCTTGGTAAACGAGTTGACCATCATCACCTCTGAACTGTCTCTAGCCTTGATCCCTCTTTCCTCTATGCATGTGTCCAACTGCCTTCTGGCCATCTCCTCCTGGATGGCTAGTCCCCAGACCCCTCAGAGGCCACCTGCCCAAACTGACCATATCACCTTCCCATAACGTGCCCCTCCAGGCCTCTCCACATCATTGAAAAATACCATCATCCACCCATCACCCAGACCCAAAACTGGCATGATCTAGAATGCTGGCCTCTCTAGACCTCACATCCCATCAGCCCCCAGCCCTCCATTCTATCTCCTGAGCCTCTCTTAAATGTCTCTATCTCTACTGCCCCCATTCTGGTTCAGGCCACCATGACTTTAGCAGGGAAATGATAGCAGCCACCTTGCTGCCTCTACCTGTCCCCCCTAAGCACTGCCTGAGTGACCTTTGCAAACCAAAGGCACGACCACAGAATTCCCCAGCTTAAAGCCCAGGCTATCTATCACCCTCCATACTCTTTAGCTAGTGCCCAAAGCCCGTCACCAGGTGTCCACATCCCCCAGCACATACACAATTCTCCCACCACACTTTCTGCTTCCTGCCAGCAAAGGAGGCTGCTCCTCCCTACTGCACCTTGAACTCTGCTGTGCTCTCTCCCCAGACACTCCTCTGAAGACCTGCCCATTGCCTGCATGCCGAAGGAGTCTTTTGGGGGCTCCTTGTTGGGGCTTCAACTTGCCCTGCCCCTACAAAGCCCTTCCTAACCAGCACACACACTTTCTCCCACACAGACCGATGTGCACACAGACACAGTCACAGTCACTCACATTGGTGACATAAGAGGTGTAGAGACTCAGGGATGATCTGTCCTCATTGACAGCCCCTGAGCTCAGGGACTGGAGGGCCTGACCTCTGTCCCCTTACTTCTGGTACCCCCGGGGCCAAGCATACATGAAAGCTTCCTGAGTGAGTATCTGGTGAATGAATGAACATGTACTGAGGTGTGTGACCACAGGCATCTTGGGGGGCAGACTTTTTATTCTGTCCCCTCACAGCCATGGTGGGAGTTGGGCAGGGTGAGGGAAGCTTCCATTTTCTTGGGTTTTGGGACTCAAACTGCATTACTTTCAAAAGTGGAACTAGCTGTGCCATATGTGAGGAACTGGGATTCTCTATGGTTCTCACCACCCTCTGCGATCTATTAGAGGGATATTTTTTCTCAGAACAGAGCCCATTCCTCCAGGAATGAAGACGATGATTCGGGGCTCTGCCCTAGCTCCCAGCCAGCGCCAGGAGAGGACTATTCAGGGAATGAGCCCGACTCAGAGCCAAACAGATTAGGATTCAGTGAGCTGAGCTGAAGCTCAGACTCCACCCCTTCCTCTGACCACAGAAAGAGGCCTCTGTGAAATGGGTTTCAGCTGAGTCCTACCTCCCCTGGCTCACTGGTTACTGGGGAGAGGCCTCTAGCACCCCCTGATTCTCAGATGCTGTCCCTCCCTCAGGACCCCTGAACAGAGTGGCAGAGGGCCAGGTGAAGCCTCGGGGGTCCTGTTTGCTGGAGGTCGCCCCATCCATCCCTGGCCCTGGTGGGAAAAGGGCGGGGAACCAGGACTGGTCACAGACAAGGACAGTAGGTGGTGATAGGTCCTCAGAAGGGGTGAGTGGGAAGCCAGAGGACACAGGTTTCTAGGAGGAAGTGACGTTTGAGCTGTTTTTCAAGTGAATAAGGGAGAGGAGCATCCACGGAGAAGGGAAGCTGGAAGAGGAGGGCAAGGCCAGAGAGGAGGGAGCATGTCCAGGGAGCCTCAGGGAGGCTGATGTGGTGGAAACAGAGCAGGAAGGGCTGGCAGGACAGGTGGGAGATGAGGTCATCTAGGCCACATCTCTTATGTCTTGGAGGCCCCACCACAGTCTGGATTTACCCTGAGGACATTGCGGAACCAATATGACCTGACTTATGGTTTAAAAGATCATTCAAGGAAATTCCTAGGCAGTCCAGTGGTCAGGACTCCATGCTTCCACTTCAGGGGGCCTGAGTTTGATCCCTGGTTGGAGAACTAAGATTCCATAAGTAGCATGGCACAGCCAAAAAAAAATTACTCAAGTTGTTAGGTACATAGAAGGAGGCAGGAAGGCCAGAAAAGGCCACGTGCAGAAATGTGGCCAGACACCGGACAGAGACTGATGACTGTGAAGAGCAAGGGCGTCGTCTGTTAAAAGTGGGAATTTTCTGGAAGTGGAATTCCAGACCAAGAAAGAATTCCTTGGACAGTGCCCTAGTAAGCCCCTGTAATCACTGCTGCCTCATCAGTGTGTGCGTGCATGTGTGCTAAGTCACTTCAGTCATGTCTGACTCTTTGCGACCCCATGGACTGTAGCCCGCCAGGCTCCTCTGTCCATGGGATTCTCCAGGCAAGGATACTGGAGTGGGTTGCCATTTCCTCCTCCTGCAGATCTTCTCAACCCAGGGTTCGAAGTGTTGTCTTACGTCTCTTGAATTGGCAGGCTTAAAACTCAACATTCAAAAAACTAAGATCATGGCATCCGGTCCCATCTATTTACTTCAAGGCAAATAGATGGGGAAACAATGGAAACAGTGACAGACTTTATTTTCTTGGGCTCCAAAATCACTGCAGATGGTGATTACAGCCATGAAATTAAAAGATGCTTGCTCCTTGGAAGAAAAGCTGTGACAAACTTAGACAGCATATTAAAAAGCAGAAACATTACTTTGCTGACAAAGGTCCATCTAGTCAAAGCTATGGCTTTTCCAGTAGTTGTGTATGGATGTAAGAGTTGGATCATGAAGAAAGCTGAGTGCCAAAGAATTGATGCTTTTGAACTGTGATGTTGGAGAAGACTCTTGAGAGTCCCTTGGACAGCAAGGAGATCAATCCAGTTAATCCTAAAGGAAATCAGTCCTGAATATTCATTGGAAGGACAGATGCTGAAGCTGAAGCTGCAATACTTTGGTCACCTGATGTGAAGAACTGACTCACTGGAAAAGACCCTGATGCTGGGAAAGATTGAAGGAAGGAGGAGAAGGGCATAACAGAGGAGGAGATGGTTGGATGGCATCACTGACTCAATGGACATGAGTTTGAGCAAGCTCCAGGAGTTGGTGATGGACAGGGAGGCCTGGCGTGCTGTAGTCCATGGGGTCACAAAGAGTTGGACACAACTGAACTGAACTGACTGAGCACTACCTGGGAAGCCCCAAACAAGGGCACCAGGACAACTGTATGCCACTGCTGCCCCATGGGCCAACATGCTACCCAGACCTGAGTTCTCAGTGAGTGTCGAGTGAATTAATAAACAACAGAACAACCTCTGGTAGCAGGAGGATGGGTGCAGGGAAGGAGTGAATGTGAGACATGTTAAGGGCGTAGGGTCTACAGGACTAGGAGGCTGAATTGAGGTGGGGTGAGAGAGAGGGACGCCAGGGGTTCATGCATTTACTCATGCGTTCACTCTAATTCAACAATGGGAATTTTTTGAATTCGTGAGCCAGGGACACTGGTGATAAGGAGAGCTGTATCGCCTACAGAGCTTAGAGCCTCACAGTGAGCACACATGAGCACACGCGCTTCCTGGTGGTGACACAAAGGCATGAGTCCATAAGACGTGGGGACAGAAAGTACCAAGGAGAGGCTGTCTTCAGAGAAGGTGGTCAGAGTTTGCCTTGCTGTGAAGATGACTTTACACGTGGGCACGGACAGACTGGTGCCAGTTTTGAGAGCTCCAGAGAGGCCCAGCCTCACTCAGGTGGGAGCCTGGGTGTTTTGCAGTGGTGCTTTGCAGAAATGAGAATCAGGGAAGAAAAGTCCCTCTGGGAAGGTCATGAGATCTGGTGGGTCATCCAGGGGCTCAGAACAGGAGAGGGCTCTGCACAGAGGAAGGCTTGGGATGTTCAGCAGTGGATGGATGAAGTCCTGCCACTGGATGATATTATAGGGTGGGGGAAACAGAAAGAAGAACCCAGTCTCTGGAAGCCCCCAGGTCTACTGATACAGAAAAGAAAGGGTGCTGCAAAGGAAGGCAAAGAGGAGGAGCTGGAGACAGGGGAGAATGGGGTGACTTGTGTCTCTGGTAAGAGAGGATGAGGGAGAGGATGTCAGTGCCCCTGAGGGCCCATGCCGCCCTCACTCCGAACCTCTGGATAGTCAAGACCAACCCTCAGGAGGAAAGGAGGCAGATATTTAGAAATCTTTTAAAATCCCTCAAACCACTTCTGGATATGTCTGTGCAGCCTTTAAAGATGATGGACTACAGAGTGAAGCCTGATGGGTGGGAGAGCTTTCAGGGTTGGAGAACTTTCAGGGTTGGAGAAGACCAGTGTTATTTTACTGAGGGGAGGGGTTGGGGAGTGGAGCTGACCCTTTGAGTTCAGTGTGAGGTCAGCCATGAGCTCCACCTCAGCCCACTCCAGGGGAGAGCCAGCATTGTAGCCCCTTACTGAAAAGACTGGGTTCTGGCCCCCTTGGCCAGCAGGTACCCAGATCTTGCCAGGGTCCTCACCCATGCTCCCAGAGTAAGCCTGAGCTCCACAGATGCTGGTACCCAGGGAGTGGTAAACACGTGGCCTAGCTAAGAGCTCAGACTTACTGGCCAGATAGTGGCAGGAAGGGCAGCCTGCCCCCAGAGCAGGGAAACTGAGGCTGGCAGAGGGGCAGGGCTGAGAAGCAGTGTCCAGACCCAGAAGGTGTCTGTCTGATGAGCAGGCTTCAGGCCTTCCTATTCCGCTCCCTGAAACTGGCCCTGATCGTTTCCTCCAGCCAGCCCAACCCAGCAGTGGCCGCTCCAGGACCTGTTTCAGATATAGGGGCCTGAAAGTTCTCTGGAGCCCACGGGATCTGTGGAGATACCAGGCAAGCCAGGCTCCCCGGTGCACTAGATTTGGGGGAAGCGACTTAGCAGCAGCAGCAGCAGTAGGAAGGAATGTCTCCTTCCTGCCTTTGCTAATGGTTCTCCGAAAGCCGCCCAATTCCCGTGGATCCCGACCCCAAGCGCTGAGAACTCCCAGCGCCTGCGTGCCCTCCAGGATCCCTCTCGTCTCCACCCTGCCCGGTCAAGCCGGTGGACGCCGCGGGCCACCCCCCTGCCGGGTTAGCAGAGAGGGCGGAGCGAGTCGCGGGCGCCTCCAGGGGTGCTAGAGCCTCCGGCGCGCAGGGGGTGGGGCCCAGCCGGCCGGGGGAGGAGCGGGGCGTCTGGGCGGCAGGCGGCGGAGCAGAGGGAGGGGCGGGCACCGGCGGTGGCGACAGCGGCAGCTGCGGCGCGACCTGACCCGGCAGCGACGAGTGCACGGAGAGAGCGAGGTCCGCTCAGCCAGCGCAGCCATGTGAGTGTCCCCGCCGTTTCCGGGGCCCGGGGCGGCGGTTCTGGTGCCTCCCCCCCGTCTGGGGAGTCCCGGATCTGCAGCCCCCGCTGCGGCCCTGTCCCATGTCGCCCAATTCCCGGGACCCAGGCCCCACGGTGTCGTTCCTACCCTTCCCTCGGGCGCGGAACACGGCCACAAAGGCTGCCGCCTCGGGGCCTGCCGCACCCGGCTCTGCCGCCTCCCCTCCCACGGCCAGGCCCAGGCGGCCCGTGCCCTGGGGCTCTGGGGTGGGCCAGGCCTGAGGGTGGGTCCTAGGCGTCAGCCTGGGTGCTGGCACAGACGCTCACCGGGAGCCCCGCTGCCCTCGCCGCGGGAGAAACTGAGCTGGGACTGGGGAGAGGGCCCCGAGGGGCACAGGCCAGCCTACTAGATGAGCTAATCTCTCTGGCTCCACCGGCTGGACTAAGCCGCTTTGGGGCCCGACCCGAGGTAGCCAATCTGGCCTTGGACTGGACTCTTCGCCCAAATCTGGCGGAGGCTGGAGAGAATCGCCTGGCTCGGTGGGGGAACAGACCCTGTACCTGAAAACGAAAGGCTGGTGTGGGGACTCTGCAAGCAGCCAGGCCTAGGCACCCTGCAGAACCGGTTTGGGGAAGGGGCTGCTCACCCGGGCTAGGGTTCTGGGTAAGCCTGGCTTTAGCACCCTCTATTCTCCTCTCCCCGAGACTAGAGTCTGGCCTCAGAGATTGACCCATCTCAGCCAGTTCTGGGTAGCTTTCTAATACAAGTCCGGGTTGGTTGGCCAAGCACCTACTGTGTGCAGGCTAGTGTAACATAAAGATGGGCCATCTGCGGGGCTTGCCCTGGGCCTGTATTACCCAATTGTCGGCACAGCCTTCTGAGGACGGTTAACAGACAATCTGGCAGATGCAGAAACTGGCCCAGAGAGGTTAAGTAATATTCTGAAGGTCACACAGCTGGTTTGGAGAGAAGTGGGAATTAGACCCAGGTCTTAAGTATTGCCACTGTACTAACCACTTCCCTGGCATGGAGGGTAGAGATGGGGCTGGGGGAGAGATGAGAACTGGAGTGTGAGGTACAAAATAGTCCAGGGAGACAAGAGGTTCATTTCCTACTTCAGCCCGCCCTCCCTGTCCTGGGTCCTGTGGGGCAGCAGTTGCAGAGGGGTACCTGGAAATGGGTGGGGGTGAGGGGAGCACACAGGGCACCGGGCTGGGTCCTCCCTGGGTGGAAAAGCAGGCAAGGAGGACGTGGCTGAGTCACTGCGGGCCCCTCGCTGGCTGCAGCTCCGACTAGCGCCTCTGCTAGGCCCAGCCCGGGGGAGGCCACAGGCTTCCAGTGCGCCGCCGTCCGGGGAATGTGACCAGCTGACCAGGGAGGGGGCCGGCAGGAAGTGAGGCCACCCGGCCGCCTCCGCCCGGTTCCGGGGTGGGGGGTCCCAGGCCGCACCGCGGCCCCTCTCCCTCCCTACTCCCGCAGCTGCGGCATGACGTCAGCAGCCGGGTTTGGGGCAGTTGCCATGGAGACAGGGGCAGGCTCGGGAGGGACCCCATTCTTCCTCGTAGCCGCCCCTGGCCCGGGTTATTTTTAGCGTCTGTTTACCTCTGTCCTGGGCGGCCCTGCGGTAGGGCGGGGCGGGCTGGGGGACTCCCGGGAAAGTGGCTGGCCTGGCATTCCTCTGAGCTAGGCAGACAGGTGGCAAGACCTCCTGCCCCACATAAGTGCAGCAGTTTCAGCCTGAAGAGGGGATTGAAGGCTGTGGGATCTGGGGCCACGCAGGCGACCAGTGTTCCTTTCTTAGCTGCTCCAGCTGGCCATGCCACAGGTCCCAACACCCTTGAGACCTGGGTTCTTTCCCATCTCCAGAACAGACTTAAGGGCTGGCGAGTCGAGAGAGTCCCCTGACTTATCAGCCAGCCCCTCCTCCAGTTGAGGTAGACCCTCTCTCTTAGCTCAAGGGGTTCAGCTTTTCTTCCCGCCCCCGGAAGGGGAGATCTTGCGTAGTCACCCCCTGGAATTGTCAGTTAGATTAATATTCTGATGGTCATTTGGACCATCAGATCCCTGTGGCAGAAGCCCAGTCAGAGAAAGAAAATTAATGGGAAGGTCAGCCTCCTTTGAGTCCAGCCCACCCACTCAGTTCCAGACTCCCAGGGATCCCCTACCATGCCCTATCCTGGGGGAAGGGGGGTGGCGGGGGTGGGGGGGGGAGCAGGCAGCAAACTCCACTTGCTGATACAATCAAAAAGGAAGGAAGGGAAGAGGAAACTGACCATGAGGTAGGGGAGTTGGGGGGACAGAGACTGGAAATGTACCCCTGCAGCAGCTCAGAGCATCCCAGTTCCATCAGCCTCCAGCGCAGACTCAGCTCCTGCCCGCCTCCACTGCTTTGGTGCAGGGCACGGACACCGCAGTGAGCAGAGCAGGCAGGCCTCAGCCCCCAGAGCTCACAGTCTGGTTAGAAGACAGACCCTAAAGGAGAACTGACAAGAGAGTTATGTGACCTCAGGGATCAGAGAGAGGAAGCTATGAGGTGCCTACAAGGGGGAACCAATTGAGGGCAGGCTTCCTGAAGGAAGAAGTAGTAGAGTAAAAGAAAAAGAGAGCGAGCTGGTCAGGCTGAGAGTAGTGGGAAGGGGGTATAGGGTCAATGAGAGCTGCTGCTTGTAGGCCTGGAGAGAATTCACGGTAGCTGGAACAGAATGACCTTGGGGGAGCAGAGGACTGTGAGGGGAGGAGGAAGGTATGTGAGGGGAGGAACAGAGCCTGAAGGTCTTGTGGGTCATGTTAGAGAGTCTGGAGTTTATCCTTGGGGTAGGAGGATGCCCATGGATGTTTCACAAGAATTCAAATAGAGGGATGTGAAAGATATATAGAGTCCCGGCCCTGCTACTTAACAGCTGGGTCATCTTGGGCAGATTAATAATTGTAAATAACAGCAGTTAATATTTGCTGGGTGCTTACAATGAGGTATTGTATCCACCCCAACTTCCCTACCCCACATGCAATTCTCCCTTCCCCGAAAACTCCCAATAGAGGAAGTATCTCATTTCATCCTCCCAATAGCCCTGAGAGGTAGTTGTTGTTATTACTGTTGTTATCCTGATTTAACAGATGGATATCTGCAGCCCAGAAACATTAGGAAATGTCTTTCCTGAAGTCACACAGCCAGTTAGCCTCAGGTTTCTCATCTGTGAAGTGGGGCTAATAGGACTCACCCATAGGGTTGTTGCCAGAATTAAATGAGATGATGTTTATTAATTAAGTACAATGCCTGGCATAGAAAGCACTTGATAAAGGACAGTTTTTAGTATTGTCAGGTGACTGAAGTTTCAAGAGGGGTAATGCTGTTATTGAATGAAGAACAGATCATGGGACTTCCCTGGTGGTCCAGTGGCTAAGATGCCACGCTCCCGATGCAGGGGGCCCAGGTTCCATCCCTGGTCAGGGAACTAAGATCCCACATGTCGCAACTAAAGATCCTGAGTGCCGCAGCTAAGTCCCAGTGCAGCCAAATAAATAAAACTAAAAACAAACAAACAAACAGATCATTGTGGGTTAGCATGGAGACAGGGAATCCATTAGGAAGCTGTTGTAGGATTCTAGGTGAGAACCAGTGATGGCTTGAACTTGAGTTCTAGCTGAGGGGGTGGATGTGATGGGACAGATGCCAGAGATGGCAGGAGTAGGTGACTGAGTAGATGTGTTGGTGAGGCATCCAGGATGATTCTTAGTTTCTGTCTTAAACAACTGGATACATAGATGATGGGCCTGTCATGGAGAGAGAAGGGAGAGTCAGGTTTGAGGAGCAAAGTGGTGACTTTAGTTTGGGGACTTCAAATTCAGCACATCCCTAGTAACTCACTCCAGTTTGTTACTCAGCTTCCGGGAGGCATCAGGCAGGCAGCTGGATGAACAGGCCTGGTGCTCAGAACGGTTTGGGCAAGGAAGAGAGAAGGAAGCTGGGAACCTTTAGATGGCATTGAGCTGTGCGAGAGGGGCCCAGTCCATGAGTGGGGAGGAGGATGAGGACAATTTGGGGATGGGGAGAAACACAGATCCCCTGTGGGAAAGTAAGATGTGCAGCCAGAGGGAGAGGTAGAAAGCCAGGGACGTGTTCCTTGAAATCCAAAGAAGGAAAGGCTTGAGGAAGAGGAAGAGAACTGCCCAGTGAAAAGCTTTGCTCAGATCAAGCAGGATAAGGACTAAACATTGAACAGGCAATTCAGAGGCGGGGAAGTCACTGGAAACCTTGTCATCCAGACCAGTCAGGAATGCTGGGTACAGAAACTAGACAGAGTAGGAAGAGGAGTGGGTGGATGGGGAGAGGAGGTGGAGGTGGACACACCTCTTCAAGAAACTTGGCTCTGAAAGAGCCAAATAGGGTGAGGGGTGGGGTAGCTGGAAAGAGACTGGGAGTCCACAGAGGGGTCATTTCTTTTTATAGTTGATTTATTTACAGTTAGCTTTGTATTGAAATAGAATATTCACACAGAAAGGGTACATGCCCTAAGTGGACAGCTCACAGTACATTTTCACAAAGGAACACACCCATCTAGGATCAGGAAATAGAACCCAGATTAGGAGACAGAACATACTCAGTACCCTGTCAGCCCCCTTGGGCTCCCTTCCAGTCACTGCTCCCCAGGGCTAGTGTCACTGCTATTAATAGTCACTACTATTCTGACTTCTGCCACCATAGGTTAACTGTTTTTGAACGTCATATCAACTCATACATATATCCTCTCTTGTGGTCTTTCTTCTTTCACTCAACATTATGTCTGTAGGATTCATCCCTGTTGTTGCATGTAATTGTATATTGTTCATTCTTTTCATTGTATAACATTCTATTATATTTACTGGTGGGCATTTGGGTATTTCCAGGGTTGTTTTCACCTTTTATGTGGGAGTGACTGGAACTTGTTTGAGGTTTGTGGTGAAAGACTGAAACATCTTCCATGGGAAGGGAGAGGGATGGCTAGGGCCACACGTGAGGATTTCCCGCATGGGAAACAAGAGCCTGGCTGAGGTTGAGACTTGTTCTTTTCCAGCCCAGCTGCTGTGCCAAGACCTCTGGTGGCTCCCGCTAGCCTGTGTGCAGGTGCAGAGAAGGCAGGGGATTGGGTTGCCCAGGGTTGGTTTCTGCCAGGTAAGGGAGTAGCCCAGAGTGCCGGGGATATTGGTAGCAGGCAGGCAAGCTGGAGTGGTGGCTGCAGATCCAGGCTGGGGAGAAGGCTGTGCTGGGAACGTGGGATGGAGGTGGCAGGGAGAAAGGAAGCAGAGGCAGGTTATGAGCTTTGTGCAGGGCCATGTCTGTGCAATAAGTGCTGCCTCTCCAGCGACTAGAATAAGATTGTTACTTAGTAAACAGTTGAATAAATGAGCTGAGAGCTTCAGGAGGTCTCAGGTAGAAGGCAGGTGAGGTGGGGGTGATGGAGAGAGCCTGAAAGTTGTGGTCAGTGTGGTTCTGATTTAGGAAGGGGGGCACTCTAGAGCCAGGTGATGAGGCTGGGGTCTTCAAATGGAGGGTGGCTGCAGGGAGCAGAGAGAGGTGGGCAATCCACAGGAATCAATAGCTGCCAGAGGAGGGGGGCACAGCACTGTCTTCAAGGAGGGAGGGGGAAATAGCACTTCTCATACTAGGATCCTAGGACATCTTGCATCTGCATCTGTTTCCGGGGGTGGGGGTGTCTGACTGGAAATGCAGATGCCTGGGCCCACCTCAGTCTTTTGAGGAGAAAGTAAGCCCAGGACGGCTGAATGGAGCATCAGGGAGCAGGAGTGTTTACGGGGTGGGGGAGCACCTAGCCCCTCTGATGGAATGAGATGCCCAGTGGACCCTGGACATGGTGGCCTCTATCCAGGCAAGAATTGGATGGGGATGGTCAATGGAGAGATACTGGGGGCAAGAAAGGGCCAACACCAAGGGGATTCAGCCCATGCAAGCTGGGAGCCAGAGGATGGGGCCTCTGTCTTAGGAGGCAGTTTCTGCTAGAGAGAAGGCGCTGATCAGCAGTGGGACCTGATCCTCTCCTCATGGCCTGGGGGTGGAGGGAGTCCCCCAGACTAAGCACCGCTTCTGTGGGTGGAGGGATGGGGTTGGTGCACGGTGCTGTGGGACTCTCTGCACCCAGTTCCTTCTCTTCCTTCTGGGGGCAGCAGCACATAATATGGGGTTGATCCCTGCGCCCACTTCAAGGTCCGCCCTTCTCAGCCTCAGGGTCGCCTCATGTACGGTGCCTCTCTGCCATCCTTCCGCACAGTCCCTCCACTCAGCACCTGCAGCCCTTACTTCTGCTCTCTCAGAAGACCTCACACACCCAGAACCCCATCTCTCAGCCCTCTGAACTCAGCCCTTTCTCAGCACCCTCCAACAGGCGCTCTGTGAGCCCCCTGTGTTAACTACATTCAGTTCAGCCCCCCTCCCCTCGTTGTCTTCACTCGGTTTAGCCATGCTCGACTCCCTTTACCCGCGCTCCAGACCCAGCTGAGAAGATCCCCGCCAGTCCCCAGCCCGAGGGGAACCCCCAGTCACCCCTCCCAGAAGCCAGGGGGGCCGAGGGCCCGGTGCCCCCCTAATCGGGCCGGTCCCGCCCCATCCCGGCGGGCTGAGTCAGGCGGCAGGAACTGGGCGGGGGGCGGCGCCGGGAGGAGCTGAAGCCGGAGCCAGAGTCTCTGGGAGTGAGCACGGAGGCCAGCCGGGCCGGCACCGAGGGGCCCTGGGCCGGCGTGGACTCGGGAGGGCCAGCGCGGGGGTTAGGGGGCTGTCCCGGACCTACCATGAGCGCCAAGAAGAGAGGTAGGACCCCGTCTGGGGCTGCGGAGGCTCCGGGGCTGTCCCAGGGGCGTGCGGGCCGAGTTCTGGGCGCCCGGGGCGCGGGGTTCGTTGGATCTGTGTGGGGCTTTGCCGAGGATCTCTTCCCTCTAAGGTCCGGGCGAAGGCGGCTGTCTGTGACTCAGTTTCCCAGTAGGAGTCTCAGGGAAGAGGAGGGGGCGGGGCCCTTCTCGGCACTGCCCCCCACCCTGGGAATCCCCGGGCTCCGGGCGCCTCCGGGCGGGTGGCGGCTAGAGGGGAGCTGCTTCCGCGGGGCGGGCGGGTCTGGGGAGCCCAACCTGCGCAGGCCAGGCCTGCCAGACCGCTCCGCTGGGCTCCAAGCATGCACCCCGCCCCGCCCCGTGACCTCCCGCGGCCTCTCGGGGTGCGGGCGTGGGAGCTCCTGGTCCCACTTGGGGGAGGAGGTCAGGGGCAGGGCTGGGGAGCCCGCCCCACGCCCGGGTAAACAGACGCTTCCGCACATTCTTTGCGTGCCCCTCCCCTTTCCTGCCCCTTCCAAGCCCAGGGAGGGTCCCAGCGCGACCCCCCTTCCTGCCCCGCGAGGCAGGCGGAGCCTGCACCTCTGCAGGAAGTGGGGGCCGAGCTGAGGCCACGCTGAGTCCGAGACCGAGTCACCCGCGGCCGCCCTGTCATTAGGGCCCCGGCCGGTGCGTTTTGGACTGCCGGCGGCAAGCGGTGGTATCCAGCAGGACTGAGAAACAGGCTGGGCTGCAGGAAGGGGGCTTCAAGGGCCTGACTGGCGCTGGACACACACCCACCCCACCCCACCCCACCCCCGCCACCCCCAGGGAGCCCCGCGCGGACTCATTCCATGATGTCCCTGTCGGTGCGGCCGCAGCGCCGCCTGCTCAGCGCCCGGGTCAGTAGGAGCCAGTCCTTCGCAGGCGTCCTTGGAAGCCAGGAGCGGGGGCCCAGGTACGCACCAGAGTGGGGCTGACTGGGTCCAGAGAGGCTAACCGGGTTGGAGTGTGCTAGTGAGGGTGTGGGGGAGGACTTCTTGCCTCTTTCTGAGTGCAGTCTCTTCTTCAGGAGCTTCCCGGCCTTCAGTCCCCCGGGGCCTCCTAGGAAGCCCCCGGTGCTCTCCCGAGTGTCCAAGATGTTTTCAGTGGCACACCCGGCCCCCAAGGTCCCGCAGCCTGAGCGCCTAGACCTGGTGTACACTGCGCTCAAGCGAGGCCTGACGTAAGCAGTGCTTTCCCAACCCCTTGTCCCGGGATCCCTCCCTAAGGCCTCTACCCTTCCTGCTAATGGGAACCTTCCCCAGCTTCACTCCCTCTCCTCACTGCCCCTTCCTTGGGCAGATAGAGGCTGGAGAAGTAAGAGAACTCTGTGGTCACCGTTTACCCAGGGCCTATTTGGAAGTGCACCAGCAGGAGCAGGAGAAACTCCAAGGACAGATAAGGGAGTCCAAGAGGAATTCCCGCCTGGTGAGTGAAGAGTTGACATCCTGTATGTCCTGGTTTAATGCTCTTTGCTCTTGTGGTGTTGGGGGGCTGGGCAGGGCCAGTGCTGGCTAACATCAGGGCTGTTTTCTGGGGTGACTCAGTCCAGCTGTGACTAAAAAAGGGGTATCAGGCAAAACTGATAGGTTTCTTTCTTCCGCCTTCCCAGGCTGCGTGCACTTTCTGCCTGTGACCCAGTGCCTGCCCCCTGGGAACTTCCAGTGGGGTGGGTCAAACCCCGCTGACATGGACAGCGGGAGATTATGTTGAGATTAGGTTTTGGTGGTCCTCAGCGAGAGCTGTGGTTTTTTCTGGGGAACAGTTCAGGGCTTCGCAGAGAAAGAACCATTTCTGCTGGGTCTAACAGGAGTTCCCTGTTAGGGGGAACCAAGCATGAGGAGGCGCAGAGCTCTCGTCCTAGGGATGGTCGCAAAGGCAGTGGGCCAGGGGAGGGATCTCACAGAAGAGGCAGGGGGAAGAGTACTGGAGTGGTCCTGGGGACCAGATCTCTGACACCAGCAGAGACCAGGCATGTGAGAAGGTAGGCCAGTCCCCCCTTTGACTGGAATGGCTGCGGACTGTGGTGTGAGAGGAGGAACCCTGGGAGGGAAAGGCGCTGGATGGTCTGGCCAAGCTGGTGCCCCTGCTGGAGTTCTTCTCCTACCTCCTAATGTGCCCCCCTCCCCCCAACCTCTCCCTGCAGGGCTTCCTGTATGACCTGGACAAGGTGAGTGTATAGAGAATGGTGTTGGCAGAGGTTGACTCAGAGGTAGGTAAAGAGCCCTGGGCCTCAGGCTTCTAACACACCTTTCCCCCAGCAAGTCAAGTCCATTGAACGCTTCCTGCGACGGCTGGAGTTCCATGCCAGCAAGGTACTGGTGCGGCATACCTGTGTGTGCTTGCAGCCTGGGGTCGGGGGTCGGGTGTCAGGGAGAGTGGGTGATGGGAGGCCCTGAGGGAGCAACCCCAGCAGTGAGTCTCAGTCCCTGTCTGCCACCCACTCCTCTGCCCAGATTGATGAACTGTATGAGTCATACTGTGTGCAGCGGCGTCTCCGGGATGGCGCCTACAACATGGTCCGTGCCTACAGCACCGGCTCTCCGGGGAGCCGCGAGGCCCGGGACAGCCTGGCCGAGGCCACTCGAGGGCATCGCGAGTACACAGAGGTGAGGGGTGTGTGCCCCTGAGTCCGAGGCACAGGGTACAGTAGAGTTGGTGAGAGGGGACTGGCTTTTGACCTCTTCCTGTCGTTCTCCCCGCCCCTGTCTCTCTGTCCAGAGCATGTGTCTGCTGGAGAGCGAGCTGGAAGCACAGCTGGGCGAGTTCCACCTCCGGATGAAAGGTACCAAGCAGTGAAGTGTCAGCCGGGGCGGGGAAGTGTGTGCCTGAGACCTCTCGACCCAGCTCATCTCCTTCTCCCCCACTCCCAGGGCTGGCCGGCTTCGCCAGGCTGTGTGTTGGTGACCAGTATGAGGTAGAAAGGTGGGAAGGGAGGGGCTGGGGTGGCGGGGTCGCAACATGGAAGTCTGCTTTATCTTGCCTCTTCCCCTAGATCTACATGAAATATGGGCGTCAGCGCTGGAAACTACGGGGCCGCATAGAGAGTAGTGGAAAGCAGGTGTGGGACAGCGAGGAAACCGTCTTTCTGCCTCTTCTCACGGAATTCCTGTCCATCAAGGTGACGTCTCTGCCCCAGACCATAGGATACCAAGATGCTGTGACTCTGTGACCCGTGAACCCCTTTGGACCTTCATGACCTTGAGACCCTTAATGCCTGTGACCCCCACGTGGTTCCTTGTCCCTGTGAATGTGTGACCCCCTTGACCTTCATGACCCTGTGATTTCCCCATGATCTTCTGACCAGGTGAATATTTGACCCCTGAACTCCCATGAGGCTGTGACTTCATGACAATAGTGACTACAGATTTGGACTTCTGTGATCCCCATGCTCCCAGAATGCTTCAAGCCTGCATGGCCCCATGACCCTGTGACTGTGCAGGTTCAGACCTCTGATCCCCCACAATCTCATGATCCCTACACCCTGATGACCCTACCATGCATTCTTGGCTACAGGTGACAGAACTGAAGGGCCTAGCCAACCACGTGGTTGTAGGTAGCGTCTCCTGTGAGACCAAGGACCTGTTCGCTGCCTTGCCCCAGGTTGTAGCAGTGGACATTAATGACCTCGGCACCATCAAACTCAGCTTGGAAGTGACATGGAGGTTGGTAGGGCTGAGGGACTTGGAGACAGGGCTGGGGTTTGTGGCGTCTGCTAACAGATTCTTTCCTCTCCAGTCCCTTCGACAAGGATGACCAGCCCTCAGCTGCTTCTACTGTCAACAAGGCCTCTACAGTCACCAAGCGCTTCTCCACCTATAGCCAGAGCCCACCAGACACACCCTCACTTCGGGAACAGGCCTTTTATGTGAGTCACATCCCAGGCTAAGCACCACCTTCCCCAAGAAGAGGTGGTCCTGAAATGTCTTTTCCTCTCTCCCAGAATATGCTGAGGCGGCAGGAGGAGCTGGAGAATGGGACAGCATGGTCCCTGTCATCTGAATCTTCTGATGACTCATCCAGCCCACAGCTCTCAGGCACTGCCCGCCACTCCTCAGCCCCCAGGCCCCTGGTGCAGCAGCCTGAGCCTCTGCCCATCCAAGTTGCCTTCCGTAGGGCTGAGACCTCCACTTCTGGGCCCATGGATGAGGAGGGGGCTGTGGCCCCAGCCCTAGCCAATGGGCATGCCCCCTACAGCCGGACTCTGAGCCACATTAGTGAGGCCAGCGTGGACGCTGCCCTGGCTGAGGCTTCAGTGGAGGCTGCAGACCTAGAAAGTCTAGTCCGGGGACCTAGCCCACCTGCGTGCCCAGTTCCCACCCTTGGGGAGCACCCTGCTCATGTCCCTCCTGCCCTGGATGCTGGCCATTCTGCCACAAACCCCACTCTCAGTACAACAGGCCCTGCCCCATCTGCTCACCTAGGCTCGGCGAACAAGACCATAAATTCTAGCTCTCCTGAACTGCCCACCCAGACCACTACAGGCTCCACCTATTGTGCCATGAGCCCTACCCATAGTGCTCCAAGCCTCATTCACTGTACCACAGCTTCTACCCACAAGACCATGGTCTCTATCCTCACTACCACAGGTCCTACCCCCAGTACCACAGGGCCAGTCCAGACCACAAGTCCCACCCACAAACCAGTGCTTTCTACCCTCACTCCTGCAGCTCCTACCCCCAATGCTACAGACCCAGTCCAGACCACCACAAGCCTCAGCCACACTGTCACAAACTTGACGCACACTGTCACAAGCGCTACCAACAAGCCCATGGTCTCTACTCTCATGACCGCAGGCCCTACAGCCAGTGCCACAGGTCCAGTGCAGACTACCACTAGCCCCACCCACACCACCACAAGCCCCACCCACACCACCACAAGCCCCACCCACACTGTTGCAAGCCCCACCCATACTACTGCAAGCCCCACCTATACCACCACAGGCCCCACCCATACTACTGCAAGCCCCACCTATATCACCACAGGCCCTACCCACACTACTGCAAGCCCCACCCACACCACCACAGGCCCCACCCACACTACTGCAACCACTACCCCCAAAGCCAAGATGTCAACTAACACCACTACACCCAATGCTAAGGACCCAGTCCAGACCACCAGGAGTCCCACCCATTCTGTCACAAGCCCCACTCTTATAACTGTAAGCCCGTCCACTTTTCTAGACTTTGCCAAGCTCTCCAGCCCCTCTGCAGATACAGACCCACCCCACCTAGGCACTGACCCCCTGTCTGGTAGTTACCTAGCCTCCGCTCCTTGCACTCAGGCAGACCCCATATCCCCCAGCACCTCCCATCCAAGTCCTGCTTGTTCCAGTTGGGAGCCCCTCACAACCCCTTCCCCAGATCCCCCAGAAGCCATGCGTCAGAGCCCAAGTCTCCCTCCCTCACCCCTAGCCCCTGTGCCCCAGAATCCAGACCCTAAAGTGGCCAGGGCTACTCCGGCCCCAGTTCCAGGGGCAGCTGGAGGGGCTGGGGATAGGAGGCTGGAAGAGGCTCTGGGGGCCCTGATGGCTGCCCTGGATGACTATCGTGGCCAGTTTCCCGAGCTGCAGGGCCTAGAGCAGGAGGTGACCCGGCTGGAGAGTCTGCTCATGGTGAGGAGGGCCGGACTGGGCTGCAGTGTACAGGGAGGGCAGCCAGGCAGGGGCAGCAGCTCTGACGCCCTTCAAAACCCCAGCAGAGACAAGGCCTGACTCGGAGCCGGGCCTCCAGTCTAAGCATCACTGTGGAGCATGCCCTGGAGAGCTTCAGCTTTCTCAACGAGGATGAAGATGAAGACAATGACAGTCCTGGGGACAGGTGAGAAGGGCGAGGGGAGGGGGAAGAGGGGAGGTGAGTACCAGGTGAAGGAGAAAGGTGAGAAAGGGGAACAGGTGAGGTGAGGCCAGGTGGACCACGTAGAGACAGCAGCAAGACGAGAGGTGGGCGGGAGGAGCGGGGTTGCTGGTGGGTGCCTCTGTGTTCACCCCACCCATGTACTCGTGTGTCCTTGGTGCCCATGTTTTCAACCCCATCTGTATCCCCAGTGCTTCTGGCCACTTTCCTCCTCATCCCTGCAGTGTCTGCCTCCCCCATCGGTCCCTGTCAGCTCCTGAGTCTCCAGCTCCTCCTCTCTTCCTTGGCCTCACCTTGAACCCACGCTATGAAAGAGCCCTTTCTGTGCCTCCCTGTGTGTCCTGGGTCCCTTGGCATCAGCCTCCACTGTCTGGATCCTGATCTGCCCAGAGACCTGGGCCCCTTGGCTCTCTGTTGCGAAGTGGCCTTTGCCAACTCCCAGTTGAAGATCTTACGCGGCCCCTCCTCCCTCTGATGCTGCCCAGGTTACGACCCCATGCCCCACGCCCCTTGGGCCACAGCCTCTCGCAGTCCACTTTGCATAGACCATCCCGCCTGCAGCCCTACTCCTGCCCGTCCTGGCCCCAGCGGTGCTGGCAGTCGTAGCTGGAGGTGGCCCTGGGCAGATGGGCTCTGGGCAGACCCCTGCTACCACCTGTTGGTCCCAGCCCTTTCCTCCTTCTGGAAGTCTTCTGTGAACTTGCCCATTGTCTGTTGTTTGTGTGTCATCTGTTCTGTTCTGGGATGGCGGAGGGGAGCTTAATAAAAATTCACTGGTGACCAGATGATGATGTCTGCTCCTGGGGCGGTTGACCCCATCTTTCTCTCAGGCCCCCAAACAGCCTAGCACCTGGGGCTGAGGACAGCCTTGACTCGCCCAGTGCCCGACCCCTCAGCACAGAGTGTCCAGCTCTGGATGCTGCCTTGGTTCAGCACCTGTATCACTGCAGCCGCCTCCTGCTGGTGAGGCTAGTGGTGTTCCCCCCACCCTCCCCTGGTAGCCACTTCCCCCAGGGAGCCCTGCGCCTCATTCCTGGCCCTTCACCCCTCCTCTGAGTTCCACTCCCCAATGTCCCAGGGCCTGGCTTTTGCTAAATGGAACACCTCCCACACTCTGGCTCCCCCAAGCCTCTCCCGATGCATGCTGGGACTTGCAGTCCCCGGTCTCCATCCTCTCTAAGCTCTACCTTGAGGTCTGAGCTACTTGGCCACCCCTGTTCTCCAGAAACTGGGCACATTTGGGCCCCTGCGCTGCCAGGAGGCATGGGCCCTGGAGCGGCTACTGCGGGAGGCCCGAGTGCTCGAAGCAGTATGCGAGCTCAGCAGGCGATGGGAAATACCTGCCACCTCTGCCCAGGAAGGTAAAGGCTGTGTGGGCCCTGGTGTGTGTGTCCTGGAGCTCCCGCCTTGCCCTGCCCCACCTGCACACCTGTCTCACCACCGGCTTGCTCTGTTGCTGACAGTTTCCTGCATCTCCTCACAGTGGTGCAGTTCTCAGCCTCTCGGCCCGGCTTCCTGACCTTCTGGGACCAATGCACAGAGGGACTCAGCCCTTTCATCTGCCCTGTGGAGCGGGTGCTCCTCACCTTCTGCAATCAGTACAGCGCCCGTCTTTCCTTGCGCCAGCCAGGCTTAGCCGAGGCCGGTGAGTGGGCTGCTGGCCTTCCCCCTCTACCCTCCTTTCTCAGATCCCCAGTGATGGGACCTTAGGGAAAGCCAGGTCAGCCCACACAGACACGCTGAGTTGAGCACTGGGAAGAAATAGCAAAGGCACATGCCTCAGCACAAAAGGGCCCAGATTGGACAGGGACTTCCTGGACGTGCACCAGGGATGGGGCACCCTTCCCTCTAATGACCCAGGTCCCTCCACTCCCTGAGACCTGCAACCCTGCCTCCCACAGTGTGCGTCAAGTTCCTGGAGGATGCCCTGGGCCAGAAGCTGCCCCGGAGCCAGGCAGGCCCTGGAGAGCAGCTCACCGTCTTCCAGTTCTGGAGTTACGTCGAAGCCTTGGACTGCTCCTCTATGGAGGCCTATGTAACTGAGACAGCTGAGGAGGGTGAGGCAGTGGCCCTGGTCACAAAGTGGCCTGGCCCTGTGGGTGGGTCTGAAGGTGTAGATTCAGGACACGAGGGTACAAAAGACCCTACCCCTGGAGGCTCTTTGCCCTGCCACCTTGTTCCAACTGACAACCCCCTCCCCCACTGCCCAACTTCCTTCTTTCAGTGTTACTGGTGCGGAATCTGAACTCGGATGACCAGGCTATTGTGCTGAAGGCACTGAGGTTGGCACCTGAGGGGCGGCTCCAAAGGGATGGGCTCCGGGCCCTCAGCTCTTTGCTTGTCCATGGGAACAACAAGGTCATGGCTGCTGTCAGCACTCAGCTCCGGAGCCTGTCGCTGGGCCCCGCCTTCAGGGAAAGGGTGAGAGTTGGGCAGGCCTCCCTGGAGGGTGGAGGCTGGACTCCCAGGCTGAGTCCCAGGCTGAATTTACCCTCCCACCCCTACCCAGGCCCTGCTGTGCTTCCTGGACCAGCTGGAGGATGAGGATGTGCAGACCAGAGTGGCCGGCTGCCTGGCTCTGGGCTGCATCAAGGTGACCCCTGCCAACCTTCCCACTCTCTGTCTCCCCTCCCAGCTCCCCGAGCCCTGGGTCCTGAGCCTGCTCCCCTGGGCCCACCTCAGTGCTCTCTCCCCTGGTAGGCTCCAGAAGGCATTGAGCCCCTGGTGTACCTCTGCCAGACGGACACAGAAGCCGTGAGGGAAGCAGCTCGGCAGAGCCTGCAGCAGTGTGGTGAGGCTGGGGATCAGGAGGCATGGGTCTAGTTGAGTTCTAGGACATTTGGCTGCTGGGAGTAGGGGTGAGATGGGTTCGGGGCGGGAGGGAAGGGTGGAGCTAGGACCACTCCTGACCCCATCCTTATCCATTCCAGGAGAGGAGGGACAGTCTGCCCACCGAAGGCTGGAGGAGTCACTGGATGCCCTGCCCCGCATCTTTGGGCCCGGCAGCATGGCCAGCACGGCATTCTAAACTCCCCACCCAGCGGCCCCCAGTGCCCCTTCCCCGCACCTTCAGGGCTTACCAGGCACTGGCAGGGAGGGTGAGGGCTGGCTCCAGGCATCCCTCCCTCACAGATTCCTATCACTGAAAATCTAATATATTCTCCTGTTGCCCTTGGGGTTGGTGGAGTCAGTGCCACAGTCAAGTGCCTCCCAGCCTTGGCTCAGCACACTTGCCATAGATCGTGTCCTGGGCCTGGCCGTCCTGCCTTTGCCCTGCCCTTGGTTTTGTATTTTATTTACAGAGTTTTACAGAAAATAAAAAAAAAAAGCAGAAATGCCTTTCCTACATAGCCTGGACTGGTGCACTTCTAATCTCCTGCTCCAGCATCTTCTGGCTGTGGCCCTGACACTAGTGTGTCCACACTCCAACTGTGACAGTACCATGTGCTTTTGCCCTGGAAATCCACATGGAAGAAGCCCAGAGGCTGGAAATGGGCTTGGAAAAAAGGGCAGAGGAAGAGGGTGGTGGAGTGTTGCTGAGGAGGCCCGGCCTGCAGGTGGGTGTACCCTGGGCCTGGAAGCTATAGGACTAGTCTGGAGCTAAACTCGAGCTGGCCTAGAGAAGGCTCAAAGGGTGCCAGTCCTGGGAATGGCTCCCTAGCAGCAGCTGGCTTGGCTGGGAGGCAAAGAGGAAGCAGGCAGGAAGAGACGGTGTGGTGGTGGCTGGAGCTTCTGGCCACCAGGGGGCAGCAGAACCCCGTCAGGGAATGCCAGGCTTCTGGGTCTTGACTTCAGCAAAGGCAGCTTCCTACAGAAGGGGCTGTGCCCAAGGAGGTGGGTGGGTTGAGAGGAGGTTCTTGCAGAGGGGAGAGCTGGGGCCGGGAAGACAGGTGACGTGGGTGGCTGCCCTATGACTCTCTTAACAGTAAGTCCCTCCTGTCCCTGAGCCGCCTCCCCTCTGTAATAACAAACCTGACTAAACCTTGTGACCGTGCCACAGCTGGCCGACTCGTGCTGCCCCAGGGAGAGGGCTCACGTGAGTTTATTAACCCCAGAAAGTTAACGAGTTCAGTGGGAGGGACCTGAGGGTAGGGTGGGACTGCAGGATGGCAGGTCTGTTCTTAGGAGGACTGGAGAAAAGCCCACACTCAAGGCTGGAGGAACAGGTCTTGCACCTTCCCCCTGTCCCGCCAGAGCTTTCAGTGGCGACAGCGCAGGGGAGGGCCTTCCCCGGTCCCTGAGCCCACTCTGGTGTCCCCGTAGCACAGCAGCGTAACACCCTGGGGACAATCTGTATGCCTGCACTCAGGAAGAGCCAATGAGGTGCCAACAGCCCCCCTGCCCCCTCAGGGGTGACCCAGATCCCCAGAGAGCTCTGCCCCCCTGTGCTTCAGAGCTGTGTATGTAGCTGGGCCTTTAACCACCTGCTGGGGAAGCCAAGCTGAGCAGAAAAAAAAAACGGTAACAGGAAGGAGCACAGGAAACACCTGTGTGTGGATGCAGGTGGCTCATTCCAATTGGGGGGGCGGGCGCGGGGGTGGGGGCAGGCTGACCGCCCTCAGCACGTGGGCTGTGTGTTCCCTCTGTAACTGTGAAGGGCGGTACGGGAGAGATGGTCAGCTCAGTTTTGGGGGGATGATCGGCTGCCGTAGCAGGGGAAGGCAAACAACTGATAGAGACCGAGCCAGCACCCAAAGCTGGCCACAGCCTGGGCTTGCTGTAAGGGCCCCCGAAGCAGCGTTGCAGGCCCACAACCACCCCTAGAGTCCCTTAGGCCTGCGGCCCCACAAGAGCCCCACTGGGAGGACAGGACTGTCCACTGACATCCAAAGCATGGCCTGTGTGCTGGGGAAAGAGGAAGTGAACACAGGCCTAGCAGGTCCTGGGAAAGTGCTGCGGGGTGACTGGACCAGCAGTAGCTCATGGCTCAACCCACAGGAGAGGACAGGGCCTAGGCAAGAAATGGAGGGTGGAAAAACACCCCTGCCAGGGGTCAACAGGTCACTGGAAATTTGAGTGGCCCTACATCTCTGCTTTCCTATTCTGGGAAGGGATAGGGTACCTAACTCTGTCCTCTACAAGGAGAGCCCTGAATCCTGAGCCTCGTATTCAGCTCTAGGTGAGAGTGGATTGGAGGGTCACGGTGAGTAGGAGCTAGAATTAGGGCGCTGTGAGGTACAGCGGAAGCACTGTCAAGGCTGAGACAGAAAGAGCCTCAGGCCTTGACCCCATCAAGCCTACCCAGTTCAGAGCAGTGGATCAACCCCAGAACAGCCACCCAACCCCTCTCCATCAATTACTTAAAGTCAGGCTGTATGGCCTCCTATGCTCAGGCCCACGTCTATGAGGTGGCAGGGATGGGGGGGTGGCAGAGGAAGCCCTTGTCCTCCCTTCTGCACACCCTGCCCTCCCCCAGCACACGCAAACCCTCACAGGTGCTCCCATAGGTCTTCCCACAGGGCAAAGCTGCTCCCAGCACACCTCCTCCCCTGCTGTCACACAGGTTCGGAGAGGCTCTCACTCTGGCGACTCTGGACAGTTTTGAGCCTGCTGCCTCCGGTGATGGGAGGCTGATGACACCACCAGGAGTCAGATGCACCAGAGCAGGGAAAGCCTGTACCCAGCTGTCCTGTGGAGCCTGTGCCAGCTCTGTGAGGGGACAGAAGGAAGTGGGCCTCCAAGGTCTGTGACACCCTGAGAAACGCCCCATCGATCAAGTCATCAAGGCTGCAGCCATGCCCTGGCTACTATTTCTGGGGCTCTCCCCTGGAGAAACTTATAAGCCCACGCTGCAAAAAAAGGGACCAGGCTGAGGTAGTCCAGGATACAGTTTATTGGGTCGGTGGGCACTGGATCCCCCCACCCCGCCTCCTTTCCTTTTGCCCTCTTCCAACCTTACCTTTCCTCCAGTCTCCTACTCTCCTTCCTCATGTATTCAGAGCTGCAGAAAACCAAAAAAAGAAGAAAGAAAGAAAAAAACACGTTGGTAAAGGCAAAGAGGCAGATGGGTCGGCATGTAGAAAGAGAACTGCTTCTCTGTCTTGCCCACAGAGTGGGGGTGCCTTCCTTGTGGGCTTCTGCCTGGTGTGTGGGTACAATTTGCTGAACCCTGGGCATATGACATGTTCCCCCCACCCCTGGCATCCCAGGAGGACCCTATTTAGGCCATCTCTCGGCCATGGACAGAAGGCTGTTGGCCTGACTGCTGGACCTGGCTCTCCTGGGCCGACGTAATACAGAGGGTGAGCTTGGGAAGGACTCCCAGATCTATATGAACTGCTAAGGAAAAACATCTATCATTTGGAAAATAAGACTGTCATTGGCCTGCAGGGAGAGGCCTCTTGTTTCAGAAGGCTGCAATGAGGTGACGGTCACAGTTTGAGTTTGATATCAATGGTCAAGTCTCATTTTTCTCTGAAGACACCCAGAGCATATTGGATCTGCCAAGAGTATTGACTTGGAAAAGCTGAATAAGCAACTGAATTGCCATGCTAACACTGATGTTTCTAGCTGTTTCCTCTGAATCTCCCTAAAGCTTTCTCTTCCTCCTCAAGCATCCTCTTACAAACGTCACTCCACAGCATTCCATTCTAGGCCCCTTGCTCCTCTCTTTTGAAACACACTCCCTGAACCACCTTATCCATTTCTCTGGCTTCCATCTATATGCTAAGGCTGTATGCCTCATGGCTGTGATTCACATGGCTCTCTCCTCATCTCCTGACCCTCATATCCAACTGCTGAGTGGACGCCTTTTGAAGAGCATGCTCAAAATCAAACATCTCAAAACCTGCTTTTCCTCCCAGACTCTCGGGGTTACCAACTACCTAGGTACTCAAGCCACACAACTGGGCCTCACTCTTGATTCTTGCCCCTGTGCCCTCATCCCAACCATCAGAATCTTCGCAATTAAATGCCCTAAATATTGCTAAGTTCTGTTTCTCTTCATCCCCATTGGCACCACTCAGTTTCCAGACAGGTTGACCTCTCTCCTAAACACTAAAACTGCCCCCTCACAGGCTCCCTGTCTCTGGTCTTGCCCTTCTTCCAGCCAGTTTCCAAGGTGCAAAGTGATTTCTAAAAACAGACCTATCACTACAGTCTGTTTCTTAGGGAAAATTCCAGCCCCCTCAACCTGGCTCAAAAGGCTTTTAAGTGGGTTCCTCTCTCCAGCCCCACTTCTGCCACCTAACTTCTCAGTCTGCACGGGACCTCACTGAACCATCCTTGGGGCTTGCTTGCCCCTCTGTGGTACACTCCTCATCTTGCCTTGCTAATGCCTGGTTACCTGATAGGCTTCAACCTAAACATCACAAATTTCCTCAGGAAGCTTCCCTTCCACTGTGCTCCTATCATAGGAGCATGCGTTTCCCCTAGTACAGTTTTAGGGGAATCACACCCCATTGCAATCACTGTTTACACCTCCAATATATACACCTGTAAGTATTTGCTGACTAGTCAGCTAGGTAACGCATACCACCAAAGTCTGGGAAAGATGATTGTTGCCTTCCTTGTAGAGCTTGGTCCAAGTTTTTTGTTTTGTTTTTAAACAGCTTTATTGAGATTTAGTCCGCATACCATACAATTCATCCGTTTAAAATGTATAATTCAGTAGTGGCTTTTAGTGTATTTAGGGTTGTACAATCATCACCAAATCAATTTTAGAGATTTCATCAACCTCAAAAGAAACTCAACACTCCTTAAGTATCATCCCCAGGACCTCTGCATCGCTTTCCCTTTCCTGCCCCCCAGCCCTCAAGGCAACCACTAATTTACTGAAACCACAGATTCTATAGATTTTGCCTATTCTGGGTATTTCTTTTCTTTTCTTTTTTGGCTGAGTCACCTGGCATGTGGGATCTTAGTTCCCTAATTAGGGATTGAACCTGCATCCCCAGCAGTGGAAGTGGGAATCCCCAGCACTGGGAGGTCCCTGGATATTTCTTATAAATGAAATCAGGTTAGGTCTTTCCAACTTACTCAGTTCTAAGATTCACTTGAGAACTTCCCTGGAGATTCAAATTCAGAGACCAAGGAATCTTTATTTTAAACATGTGCTCCAGGCAATTCTTGTTTAATCAGGCTGCATCTGCCTTTACTGTTCCCAGCAACTAAGGCCAAATATATAGTAAGTGGTCAAGAAATAGCTTTTGATGCATATCTCTAAAACTTAACACAATATGAAAACATTGTGAATATGAAAGAACAGTATATGTTTAGTGCAGAAAAAGTCTGGATAAAAATACCCCTCAGAGTCCCCTATGAAACATAGCTCCTTAGAATGCACTTTTACCACTGGGTTCTCAAATAAGGAATGGAATGGAAGCCTGAGCAGGGGACAATACAGGCAGAGAGAACTGAGGTCAGATGAGTGGAGGAGGCAAATTGAATCCAGAGGCGGCAGTTAGAAAGGGGCTTGTGGAGTGGCTGAGGAGTTGGGATTTACTCCTAGGACACTGGGGACTCATGCATGGACTTGAAGCGGGGGAATTTTGTGATCCCATCTGTGGTTTGGAAAGGTCGCTTTGTGTTGAGGGAGGAGGCAGGGAGCAGTGAGGAGCCTGATGCTAAGCCAGGTAGAGATTGAGAGGAGGTTAGAGTGAAATGTTCAGAAGGTAGAATGGACGGGATTTGGAGACTGATGGGATGTGGGAGATGAGAGAATGAAGCTTAGGTTTCTGGCTGGTGTGGTGGATGGATGGGGGTATTTTTCACTGTAAAGGGGGAGCCCTAGCGAAGCAAATGAGGAGGAGAATGACAAGGCTCCTAAGGGTAGCCTGGGAGCCATCCAGGAGAAGTGTCCAGAAAGAAGCTAGACATGTAGATCTGGGCAAGAAGAGAAGTATGTAGGCTAGAGGGAGAAGTTGGAGAGTCATCCTTGCTTCCTTGTGAAGTCTCGTATGACCACAGTGATATCTGGTGACCAATCTGGTCCTCCCACACCTGCTACCCATACCCTTCTTTTACTTGTTTCTCCATCCTTGATTCTTACCTACTAATACTCATGAGGGTTTAGTGTCTCCAGATTAATACAAGACAAAACATGAGGCACCTGAGGGCTAGGGGCATCATCTCTCTCCAGTAGCACCTTGAACACAGACCTGGGCATAGAGCAGTTGATTCAGGACTTGCATGTGCGCATGCTCAGTTGCTTCATCATTTCTGACTCTTTGTGATCCCATGGACCGCCAGGCTCCTGAGTCTGATGGCCATGGTCTTCAATTAATTAATAGGGTTCCTGAGCCACCTGGGAAGCCCTATTCAAGGTTTACTTACAGATTAGTAAATCGTGATTCCAAATACCTCTTCTATTTACTAAGAGCCTGAAATTTTCACCATTAAAGCCCTCCCTTTGGGTTAAGGCACTGTCCAACTTGCATGGAGGGGACGAAACCTTTTTACCTCTAAACAAATCACATAAAATTCGGAGGGGAGAAAATGAGGGAGCTCCCTGATAGACCTCCCTTCCTTTTCCCCCTCCCAAGCAGTCCCTGAGCTAAAGCATCAAGTACAGAGGATCCCTATAAAAATGGAAATGTTACCTAACAGAGTGAAGAGCGCAGAGTGGCCAGTGAAAGAACAGGAAGACAGAGGGTGGGGCTGGAAGATCTGAGTACTCATTCTGGTTTTGTCAACAAGTTACTGGATGACTCTGAGCAAGTCACTTCACTTCTAGAGTTAAGGACAAAACTGGCTGGCTCTTCAAAAAGAACTGTGAACATCAATTAACAGGGCAGGCATGAAGGCGTTTTTTAAAATCAAAAGTGAACAGATTAAAAAAAAAGTGAACAGATTAGGTGGATTATTTAAGGGTGATCAATGCATATCTGAAAAATGCAGGTAAGAGCACAGAGAACAAAAGTAACCTACTGCTCAAATGTGAGATGTAGGCCCAGGCAAAATCCTTTAGACTGTAGAGAGCAGTAGTTTGAGCTGGGAAGTAAAAGAGAATTTTCATAGGGATCTGAAGAAAGCAGATATCAATAAGGAAACAAATTCCTGTGGTCTGGGTAGGAGATGATATAGAAGGGCAGGTCTTTAAAATTTAGGAGAAAGTGGTTGGCCTTGGTAGTTGAGATTGAAAGCTTTCCAAATATCTTGTAAGATTTAGTATCACTCACTACACCCTCATCCAAAAGAATGGGATGACTTACTGTCCCCCAACACTCTTGTACCCTTTTATGCCCTTGATTATGGCTCTTCACCTTACATGCCTTGCCTTGTTAATGCCTTCTGAGCTTTTGCGTGCCTGTGTGCTCAGTCATGTCTGACTCTTTGCGACCCCATGGACTGTAGCCTGCCAGACTCCTCTGTCCATGGGATTCTCCAGGCAAGAATACTGGAGTAGGTTACCATTTCCTCCTCCAGGGGATCTTCCCAACCCAGGGATCAAACCCACGTCTCCTGCATTGGAAAGGTGGATTCTTTACCACTGAGCCACCGGGGAAGCCCTTCAGATCCTATTAACACAAAGCTGAAATGAGATACCCCTGGGAAATGATTTGCTCCTTTATGAGTCCATTTCTTCCCATTATCACAGTTATGCATTAATGTGTTTTGGTTTTGTTTTCTAAACTTTATGAGCAGGAAACACATCTTGGGTCATCTTTGTATCCCCAGTGCCTAGAAAGGGAGCTGAAGACAGCTGCTGCTGTTAAGTCACTTCAGTCGTGTCCAACTCTGCGCGACCCCATAGACGGCAGCCCACCAGGCTCCCCCGTCCCTGGGATTCTCCAGGCAAGAACACTGGAGTGGGTTGCCATTTCCTTCTCCAACGCATGAAAGTGAAAAGTGACAGTGAAGTCGCTCAGTTGTGTCCGACTCTTAGCGACCCCATGGACTGCAGCCTACCAGGCTCCTTCGTCCATGGGATTTTCCAGGCAAGAGTACTGGAGTGGGGTGCCATTGCTTTCTCCAGCTGAAGACAGCAGTACTCAGTAAATCTTTGCTGCACTGGATTATGCCTCACACACGTCCTCAGTAGACACAGAGCAATAGAGTCCTCAGGTGTAGCTTTACGTCTTACCCCACAAAGTGGGGAAGAGTCTTGCCCATTGTTCCTCAGAAAATCAGCACATCTCTCCTCAATTCATTGAGACTCTTGTTTAATGAGTTCCCCAAAAACATATAAATGATCACGATTATTGCAAGCTTTACCTGGGGACAACAGTGGGAGCTAAGGAAGATTTGGAAATAGAATTGTTCTTCTGAGAATAATAGCACAAAATACACTTTCCTCAGAAAGAATGGCTTCCAGGCCAAGGAAAGCCTAGTCAGTAAGTAATTCAATTAATTAATCCTATTAATTAATTAAAGACCATGGCCATCAGAAGGCAGATTTGGGAGTGAGGGTAGGTTAATAAGCATAAAAATAAATTATAGTTTACATTTATTGTGTGATTATCAGTGCCTCGAACTATGCCTAATGTTTTATTTGGATTGTCTCATTCAGTCCTTACCACTTTGTGAAGAAGTGTTATAGAGAAGAAACCTGCAGTTGAGTTGTTACTAATTCACCCAAGATCACCCAGCTAATAAGAAACCAAGATAAGATTCAAATGCCGGACAATATGACTCCAGCATATTAAACATTTACATTATATAAATTAACTGCTTACTGAAGCTTCCTGGTAATATGGCTTCCCAGGAGGCTCTCCTACAGGGAGAGAACATACCTTTTGCCAGCATGTGAGCACCAGTCCACCTCTCAGTTAGTAAAATGTCACTTGGCTTATGCATCAAGCTCCTGTGAACCTGATGAGTCTCTAAGGAAGGAATCCACTCTGGAGGCTCAGGGCCAGGTCTTAGAACCTAGTGACTTCACTACTGCCACGAGGTAAGCTGACAGCCTTCTGGTGATAATGCCTTGAACTCCTGTGGACTACAAACCTGAGACAGTCCATGGGAAGAACACTTTTGAAATTACTGCTGCTGCTAAGTCGCTTCAGTCATGTCTGACTCTGTGCTACCCCATAGGCGGCAGCCCACCAGGCTCCCCCGTCCCTGGGATTCTTCAGGCAAAAACACTGGAGTGGGTTGCCATTTTCTTCTCTAATGCATCAAAGTGAAAAGTGAAAGTGAAGTCGCTCAGTCGTGTCCAACTCTTAGCGACCCCATGGACTGCAGCCCACCAGACTCCTCTGTCCATGGGATTTTCCAGGCAAGAGTACTGGAGTGGGGTGCCATTGCCTTCTCCATCTTAAATCACTGGGCGGTTTTAAATCACCACAGTTCTCTCTGGGTGACATAGTCTGGGATAGTACTACAGGCAACAAACTTGTCCTTATTTTTATCATCCCAACTGTTCCGCAGGCTCTCACCATATTCCTCTTCTCAGCCTGTTTCTGTCCGGCCTGAAACAGACTATCCTTTTGGACTAGCTTTCTGTCCCTTGATCTTTAGAGCCAACTTCATGCACAAAGTAGGACATATCACCATTTCCTGCAAGAAGAAAACATTTCCTTTTGTTCCTTCCTAGTGATTCTCAGCATTTTCTCAGCCATGTCAGAGCAGCACATGGGATCTTTGTCTTCAGAGAGCAGAGAGCAGGCTGTAAGGCCACTTGGACCTCATTCTGGTTTCTAATTGATTCCTCAGAGGTCGTATAGTTGTAATGATAGTTGATACAGTGTAAATATAGTAGTTGTCTGTTGAGTAGTTAGTCTGTTCAGGCTGCTATAACAAAATACCACCAACTGGGTGCTTATAAACAGCAGATGTTTACTGTTCACAGTTCTGGAGGCTGGAAAATCTGAGGTCAAAGCACCAACATGGTCACATTCTGGTGAAGGCCCTTTTCTTGGTTCACAGCTGGTGCCTTCTGGCTGTGTCCTCACGTGGTGGCAGGGGCTGGGATCTCTATGAAGCTTCTTTTATAAGGCAGTAGACCTATTTCTGCATTGGAGAAGGAAATGGCAACCCACTCCAGTATTCTTGCCTGGAGAATCCCAGGGACGGGGGAGCCTGGTAGGCTGCCGTCTATGGGGCGCACAGAGTCGGACACGACTGAAGCAACTTAGCAGCAGCAGCAGACCCATTTCTGAGGGACGTAAGCACCTCCCAAAGGTCCCACTTACTAATACCATCATATCTAACATTAGGATTTCCACATATGAGTTTTGGAGAGGACACAAAGATTTAGACCATAGCAGCTGTAAAGATAATTCTAAGTACAGCTGAGGTTTTTTTTGTCACTTAAATATATTGCTTTACATTTACCTACATTAAAGCTTTAGATGACATTCTTGAAGCTTAAAGATAAGATGTATGAGGTAAGGTCTTAGAGAAAGTGAATTAGATTATTACAAGCACTAGAAGAAAAAGAAGCTAAGAATTGAAGCGTAAATCAGCTTTGTTTCCAGTACAAAGTTCCTAAGTATACCAGGAGCTTTTTGGAGTGGCAGGCTGAAAAAAATACAAAATGCAAATATGCCAGAGATGTCTGGTAATTTTTCTCAAAAAGTTTGCCTTTTCTTTATGCCTGAGTCCTCAAGTATACATGAGATAACGGGAATAATTTGGTTTCTAGAAAAAGGGGTCACATGTAAATTTTCCAAATATTTCACCATTTCTAGAATAGTTAATCACATAAGGCAAGTACCTAAGACTAGGTATCAGAAAACTTGGGTCCTGGTCCTGAGAAATCAAATTATCCCTTTTCTTCACGTCTGTACCCAAGCAGTTAAATGTTGGAGGAAAATCACACACCGGGCCAATTGGTTTAACTTTAAACTCATGGTCAGGACTTCCCTGGCAAGTCCAGTGGTTAAGAGTTCCCACTTCCACTGCAGAGGGTGTGGGTTTGATCCCTCTTAGGGAACTGAGATCCTGAATGCTATGTGACCAAAATAATAATAATGAACTCATGACCGCAAACTTCAAATGGGTACCAATACCACTAAGGCAGTCCCACTAGGAAAACTGCAAGCTTGTTTTACCTCTCCCCTGCATTTGCATCCATCTTCACCCTTGTTACTCTAATTTCCACAGTGGAAGCATCCTGTTCCTATCCAGGGTCAAACCTCCCAGTTTCCTTATATTCTTTCATGAATTTCACCCTGATTTAAATCAAACAAGGGAATTTCCTGGCGGTCCAGTGGTTAAGACAGCGCTTTCACTCCTGGGGGTCTGGGTTCGATCCTGTAAGATCCTGCAAGCCCTGCAGTGTGGGCAAAAGAAAAAAAAAAGTCAAGCAAGACTTTGTTCTCCTGTGGCACTCCCAATGACAAATAAACATGCTATAATCCTTTCATCTTGTCATCCTCCCTTGACCCCATATCCTTCCACATTTATCCCTGAATTTCTTTGCTCCCTTTGTGGCTAAACTTCATGTTGCTTATGTGTGCTGTCTCTATTTCCTTACTTTCCCGATCATGCTTCAACCCATTCTGCAGCCTGCTCAGTCGCTTCAGCTGTGTAGGACTCTTTGCGACCCTATGGACTGTAGCCGGTTATGCTCCTCTGTCCATGGGATCCTCCAGGCAAGAACACTGGAGTGCGTTGCCATTTCCTTCTCAGGTCAACCCATTCTAGTCAGGTCCACATCTCTGATTAACCAACATAAATCAAGCCAAACTCACCAGTGATAATCACCAGTGACTTACAAGGTAGCCAATTCAATATAGCCATGTTTCTGGCCCAAGATGACCTCTCAGCAGCACTAAACACAGTTGACCATTCCTCTCCTACCTGAATCCTTCTCTGCCCTCGGATTCCAAATTTAACACTCAGTGGATTTCCTTCTGTCTTCCTGGCTGTTCGCTCTCAAGTCTCCTTCTCCATTATGCTATCTTAAATGCTGGGGTGCCTAGGATTTGGCCGTGGAACTTCTCTTCACTCTTTCCTTCAAGTCAGAGGTCATATAAACTGACAGGGCTTGTGTGTGGCTTAATCAGCTTATGCACTTTTAAAACATCTAATACAGTTGCCCACACCTGGAGATTTTACAGTAAGAAAAAAAAAACAAAAACCAGATTTCCTTTAAAAAGAAAAAACAAAATAGGTGTCAGTATTGGGCCATTTTCATAATGGAACAATCAGCTCAATGGAGCAGCAGCTGTTCACTTGACGCTGGGTCCGTTTGTTCCCCCTTGATCTAAGGTAACGGAATTAAAGATACAGTCCTGAACCAGATTCTCGTTAAGTATCAAAGGTTCTCCTCCTGAGCCACCAGAACATCTTCCCGTCAGTCTTCAGGAAACTTTATTGCTGGTTGGGTAGAAGAGTCTGCAGGTGCATCCTTGGGAGGGGGAGGGGCGACCGCACAGTGAGGGGCTTAAGGACTCCGCCTACAGAGAGCTTAACAGTTCTTAGGCAAAAACAAGAAACTTACATTTTCAAATACACAATTACACTGCGCCAAATAGAGAACATCCTTTTGGCAAAAGACCGGTATGATCGTTGGTGTAAAAGCAGTAAGTCTGGCCTTCCGCTGGCCTCTCCCGGCCGAAGTGGCCTGGGCACACCAGGAGAAAGCCCTCTTCTCTCACACCCAGTATTAGGAAGCCCTCTTGTAGGGCATAGAGATCCCCAGGACAGCCCTGCCTGTCTTGGCTCGCGGGGGAAGGATTGTTTCTGAGGACTTGGGAGTGAGATGGGACCCGCCCGGCCTTACCCGTGGCGGGCTGCCGTGCGGCTCTCGGAGGGTGGGTCCGGCCCGTCGAGGGCGGAGACTAGGGCGGAGCTCCGCCCAAGAACCGCCTCAGCCCCACGGCCTAGTCCCGCGCGCGCTTCCTCCAGACACCCTCCCCCCGCCCCACGTCCGCCCTTTCGGATTGAGGGCGGGAGACTGCAGCTAAGCAGGTCAACTGGGCCGGGATCCTGGGCCGCCCAGAAGGGACTGCCTCCGCCCAGGAAGCCCCACCCAGCGGGAGCCCGGACGTCGGGCTCCCTAAGAACCCACGCGCGACCAGTTGAGGGCGCGTGCGGCGTGACGCGACCCGCAGCGCGTCCCGTGACGCCATCGCGCCCGCTTTTGAAAGTTGGCGCCCGGGGCCGCCTCCCATGCTGCCCTGCGCCAACCCCTCCCCTCACCTTTCCTCCCCCGCCCTTCACTCGTAGCCCGGCCAGCCCCCCCACCCGTCCCTTCCCTTATCAGCACCCGCGGCCCCGGCAGCGCCGACGCAGGCGCACTGCACCGCGCCGCCGCCATTTTGTGTCCGAGCCTGTGGAGCGATTAAACCGTGCGCGGAGCTGCTTCTTTGGCGGCAGCGGCGGCGGCGGAAGCCGGTGCGGGTGCGCGGAGCTGGCTGGGGACGCCGGGTGGCCGGAGCGGTGGAGCGGCGGCGGAGCGAGCGCTGCGGGGGGTGTGGCGCGGAGGTAAGGGGGCCCCGGGTGGAGGAGGTTTCGCGGGCCGCCTCTAGGTGTCACGATGGGGCCGCTCCGGTCGGCGCTGGCTGCAGCCCGGCGCCAGCGCCGCCGCCGGGGGGTGTTTGTCTCCCTCTACCGTCCCTGCTGCGGCGCGGCCGCCGCCATTGCCCGTCCCCGCCGCGGCCGGGCCGGGCCCCCCTCCCCCCCCCAACCCGCCCGCTAGGCCTCCCTCCTGCGGCGCGCTAGGCCTCCGGCGGTGGCAGCTACAGAGGCCCGCGCGCTGGCGACTCCATTTTCCTTCCTTTGTCTCTGCCCTCGAGGCCGGCTCTTGGCCCGGCCGCGGCCCGCCCTCTGCCCTCCACCCCTCCCGCGGCGGGTGGCCTCAGCCGAGAGGCGATCTCTATGCCCCGTTTTCCGCGACCCCCTCGCTCAAGGGTCCAGACACAGCCACCGCGCGCGCAGTCGAGTCTCCGTGCGGTATGGGTGTCAGGTCCTTGCCGACGCCTCTCCGGCTGCCCATCCTCCAGCCTGCCCGGTCCCCGGAACCTACCCGGCGGCCTGGCGAGCGTCCCCCGCCGCCCGGCTGCTCCGCGGTCGCTCCCAGTCCGCGCGTCGCCGCCGCTGGTCTCCGTCTCCACCGAGTGGCGCAGGCGGCGCTGCTGCGGCTGCGAGTAGAGGGACCCCAGAGCTGCCGAGAGCTCCCTCTGCAAGGCTGGCTGAGCTGCTCGCGCCTCGACGCCGCCTGAGCGGGCGGGGGGACGCGCGCTCGCCGCCCCCGCCGGGCCCCACTGCGCCCCCAAACTAGCGCCGGGCTCCTTGCGTGATCCGACCGATGCGGTCCCGCACGCCGGGCGGAAAGGACACAATTCCCCAACAAGTAGTTTTTTTCTCGAGCTAGGGTCGGGTTCTCGTTGCATTGATAGCAGTCTGACTTCATGCACTAAGAGATCGCAAAGGGACCAAGACTTAATTTAATTCTGATCTCAGTGACGTGACAAATTCCTGAATTCCGGATTTTGGGTTGGCTAAATTGATTGAGGCAACTCTTTGAGTTTCTGTCTCGCTTTGAAACTTCCTGACGATGACTTACTATTGTACTTAGTACCTGATGCTTCAGGGCTAGGCGAAGGCAGTTCTGTCGCGGGATTGTGCAACCCGATCTAAAGCGCCAGTAGGGCAGAATGAATTTGTTCTTGACTCCACTGGTAATTTGCCCATATGCTGAAATATGAGGGTTGGTGTTGTAATTGAATCCTGGGTCACTAGTTGCAGTTGGTTTATAAATATCTACGCCTAATGTAACTACTCTAGTAGCTGACTTCCTGTAGCTTTGAGTTCAGCAGTAAGTAAACATTCGCATATGAAGCGTCTTCCTGCTTTCTTTGAGTTTAGATCAACTATAAAAGTTAAAATTCCAGGTTCCCCTTAGGCAGTAAAAGAAGTTAAACTGGGCATGTATGTTAAATTCACTCTGTCTTTAAGCCCTCTTGCATCATTAAAAAGCTTCCTGTTGAATTGCCAGGTTTCCCCCCTCCCCCAATATGCTAGCTAGTACCTTAATACAATATCATGCAGCAGTTGCTTTGGAGAGAGGAAAGAAAGTCTTCATTAACCGACGGGCAGGGAGTGAGGAAGGAGAGCAGGGAGGCTATGTTAAATTCATAAGAACATTAAAATAGCCTGGTGCTAAGTGAAATTGACCGATCTACTGTGTGTAATCTCTGTAGAATTTTGCGGCAACTGCCTCCATAGGGGAATCTTTTCAACATTACTTTTTTGAACCCTATAAAATGTTCCTTCTCCCTCTCCAAAATAAGATTGCACTAAGTAACTATATGCAGCAGTGTTGATGGAGGGTCAGTCTTGAGAATAGAACCACACTTAATTGCCTAATACATAGGTCCATTTGTGTAGTTTTTGGCATTCTAGTAATTTTCGGTTTTGCTTTCCTTTTGAAACTGTGGATGGCAGGTGGCATGTTTTACTTAAAATAAGCTCCACACGGGATAAATCCAGCAGGTCTGTGATTGAGTCAGCAGGAAAGCTTGTTTTCCCAGGTTAGCATTGTGCTCCATAGACCATATTTTGCTTCTTGATTTCAGTTGCGCTATATAGAGTCACCAGCTTCTTGGTTTTACACATCATTTATTTGTTCTAAAGGTATAGCTCTTGTCCACAGGGTTGCTATCCTTTGAGATTTCCTGTATGCCAGGATTCATACTTTGTTGTTTATTTGATTTTGTGCTGTTTTTTTTCCCCCCATGCCATGAGGCATGCAAGGATCTTAGTTATATCTTTTCACCCATGTCCCCTGCAGTGGGACTGAGGAGTCTTAACCGTTGGACTGCTGGAAGTCGCCTTTGTTTTTATTGGAAAACGAAGTCTACAGAGAGAATAAATTGAGGACCTAAGATTACCCAAAGAAACGTATTGCTAGTATAGGAAAGATTACAATAGGAATGTTTACCTGCATAGGAAAATACTGCTTATTTAAGAGTAGCTGTAAAAGTTATCCTTAATATGCGTTAAAGTCCTAAGAGCTTTAGGATTTTGCTTTAAAGAACATACAAAAATGAGGGCACCCACCAAGGACTTCTCTGAGTGGCTTGGGGAGTTCCTTACGAGTGGCAGAAGCCACCTGTGGCTAACTAGGGTTCTGAGGAATCCTGTGGCAGAGCTTTGCGGAGTGGTGCCTGCTGGCAGAATGTATCTCTGGAGACTGGTTTTTTGCTTGAGGGATGCTACTGGCATCAAATCCACTCCACATTATCTACTTTATAGGCTCTATGTCATTTTTTAAAACCAGATACCTAGCTGACCATCTGTCTAACTTTATTTATCTATCTTGGTTTCAGATGACTAGAAATGCTTTTGCAAAAAATTAGGTCCCCCTTCAAACAAGTAAGATTTATCATGATTTAATGCATTGAGAAAGAACATACAGGTTTGGAAAGAATAGTAATACATAACATTGAGGTACATGGTTCACAAATGTGTGAATTAGGCACACCGTATTTATTTTTTTAAACGTCCCCAAGCTTTCTCTAGTTGCTGTGTTCAGCTCTTCCCTGGCTGTACCTTTGCATTTTCTCAGTGTTTAGTATTTAAATGCAAAGATGTGGCTATTGAATATAGACTGCTAATATATACCCCAAGAATAATGGGTTTTTTCCTCAGTTGATCTTATTTTTAGTCACCCTTCCAATTTTTAGGGGCATAAAATTTCATTCCTTTTGAGGCACCTTAGTGACAATATATGAATCCAATATAAAAGTGTTTCTTGGATTAAATACACTAATTATCTACTTATGTTGTTATAAATTGCTTTTTTTTTTTTCAGCAGCGAAGACTTTTCTTTAGCTTCATCTGATAAAGTATCATATTAGTTTTATGAGATGAATTCCTCTTAATTGTACCTCATACTCCAGATTCTTTGGAAATGGTTAAATTTAGCTCTTTGATTTAAGAGTAATGTCCATCCCCACCCCTGCCATGGAGTTAAGTACCACTCTACCATTGCCTGAAGCTTGACAGTCCATTTATTTGTATTTTAGGGACAGAATTGTTAAGTAGCAATTTGACTTTAAAAAAGTATTTTGTTATTTGTCTAAGAAAAGGTATTTCATTGCTGTGCTTTTAGGACTGTTGAAGGTCAGTGAAAGCTCCCTCCATAGTTATCTTATTACACTGAAAAATATAGTCTTGAGGTTTAAACTAACAATCAGTAAAACCACTACCTAAATAGTAATAGTAATGTGACATTTTAGCAAGTATACTGTTTTTTCCCAATTTTATCTGTCTTCCTCTTGCTTTCATTTTGCTTTTCATACTATGTCTGCATTTGTGTGTATTTGGTGTCCATAAAATGATGTGTGCTTCTGTTTCAGAATGATTACAGACCTGGGTCCAAAGAACAAGATGCAGTAGCGGACAGATTGCTGACCAGAGGCTTGAGATCTGAGTTCTGTTTTCCCTGCTCAAACTGACTTTGCAGCCACGGAGAGGTAAATGCTATTTCCACTTCTTGGTCTTACAAATAGGAGTAATAAAACCTTTCTGGGGTTGGAGGATTTGCTGGATCATTCTTAAGTATAGGAGATACAGGACAGTGGATAATTGAGAGCATTTAAGCTTTATATACAAGCAATACTCCATTTGAAACTCTCTTTGCACTGCCATACACTAGCTGGCTGACACTGGGTAGATTACTTAACCTTTCTACTCCTACAGTTGTTATTTGTGAGAATAACACCAGTTAATGAGGTTATTATCAGAGTTATGTGAATGTGTATAAAGCATTAAGTACCATTCTGAGTATGTACGTAGGAAGACCCCAGGATGCTCAGAGGTTAAAGCGTCTGCCTCCAATGCGGGAGACCCGGGTTTGATCCCTGGGTCGGGAAGATCCCCTGGAGAAGGAAATGGTAACCCATTCCAGTATTCTTGCCTGGAAAATCCCATGGACGGAGAAGCCTGGTAGGCTATAGTCCATGGGGTCGCAAAGAGTCGGACACGACTGAGCGACTTCACTCACTCATTCTGTAGAAACCCTTGAACTATAGATTTTGACTCTTGGTAAATGACCTCAAAAGTCCATGGCTTGTGGCAATTTGTAATTTTGGTGAGGAACAGATGGAATCCTGTGCTTGGAGAAGCTGATATCCTAGGTAAAAATTGTTCACTAAATTTGGGTTAACCTAGCTAATGACCCATGTTTATATCATAGTGTTACAGTCCTTATAAATAATTTTGTTGGGAAACATTTGCAAGGGTCACTTATAATTTACTTTACAATTTCTGCTGTGAAATATAATGAACAGTACAGGATACTTGAAACAGGCTTCTCATAAATGTCAGTGTCTACTAGACTTGGGATCTCATTAACAATAAAGAAGGGTTCTGGGTGTGAAAAATCTCTCTTCTCAGGCTACTGGGAAGAAGATATTTTTAATCCCTAGGAAATGTGAAAATAGTTTAATTGCACTTGTGTAATGGTGAAAAAGAGTGTAGAGGTGAGAATTACAAATGCCGAGATTAGATAAGCTTATATGAATGAATCATCTAAGTGACTACTAAGTTTTTTCTTACAAGCTATGCCTGGAGCACACAGAGAGGAGGAAGGAAACAGGAGTGAAAGCTGTTCTTCTAATCAGTTTTCTGTATGGGCAGCTTGGTACCTAGTAGATGGGACGGACAAGCTCTATGTGCTAGTGTTCTATTGCTCCAGAAATAACTTGTGCCCTGCAGGTTCTTTAGTGTTGACTTTAGTGTAGTGCATACTAATGAGCTGCTTGAAAAGAGAAACAATACTGATTTGAAAAGCTATAGAGAAAAATAGCCTTAAGAGTTTGGGGAATGGGGTTATAAGAACATTTTGATCACTTTAAAGTATTATGGCTAGTTTAATTATTTAGATCCCTGGTTCTCAAACTGGGATATGAATACCCTTAGGGTACAAAGTGGTATGATTCCGGGGTACTTGAAGCCACAAGATAAACATGACTCATCTTCTTGGAGCTTCAGTTGTGCTCACTGAGGGGGCGGTGAGTTAAGTAATTTAACGGGTAAGTAATTATAAATACTTTTACATTAAAACAAATATATATTTTAAGAGAAGAATGTGAACTCTTTGACTATCTAAGATAACAAACAAAATGGGGCATGAGTGCCTGGAGCGGGAAACCCTGTTTGTAGTGAAAACATTTGAGAAGCAGTACTTTTGAGCTATGTAACAGCGTTACCATCCAGCTCCTTACTTTGTCCCCTGTAGCATCTACTGTAGAATATAGAAGTTAAACTGTATTAAATGGAGCTTGTTTGCTTGTATGCACATTCCTATATGTGCCCAGCATGCCCAACAGTTCTGTGCATTCTGGTTGACAATTCTAGATGGCTGGACCAGGTCATGAAGACCATTCCGATGATATAAGAATTACGATTTAAAAGAAAAGCAGCAATGAGCAAAATCAGGTCTGAAACCATAAATTTTATAAAACAATTTTGAAAATATATTAACTCCAACATAGTCATTTTTACTGATTTTTACTGATTTTTGGCCCTCCCCCAGGTTACTTAGAGTCATAATAAAAATGGCTAAATTCTAAGCTATGGACATTATGACTCCTAATTATTCAAAAGCATCTATTCTTAACTGTTTTGTGTGTTTTACAGTTTCTGAGTATTGTTACTGGTATTGTTCTTAATGTAAATGGCACTTAAAAATTACATTTTCTCTATTGATGATGCCTGTTCTTTGAATATAGGTTTTATATTTGAACTTGAATGGTTCTACATATACTGAAGTGTGACTTTCTCTGCAATGATATAAATTGGATCAACCCAGATATTTAGATGTGTCTAAGTATCTGTAGTGTTTATTTATTGAACACTTGTAATGTGCTTATTCCATTCTTTGAACACTTATACCTTTCTGCTTTGTGCCAGGCATGTATTAGGTACTGGGGATTTCAAGAAGAATAAGAAAAAGATCTTTTCCTGAGAAGCTTAAGTAGAATATAGGGCAAGAGATCTATAAATGTGTTGTTGGTGCTGTGATAAAAGTGTGTTTGGTGTGCAGGGAGGGATGGTCAGTTACAGAAGTTAATGAAAGATGTTAGGATAGGCTTTCTGCAGGAGAGACCTTGATCTAAGTGTATCAGGAAATACAAAAGAAGCATAAAATTAGATTTTAATCTTACTAGGGTACCAAGGCTTAACCAGCATGCAGCTTAATAGCTGTATGGCCTTGGGCAAGTTCATTAAGGGTGAATTCTTTGTCCCTTCCTTTCCCTATTTGTAAAATGACTTATCTACTTTACTGGAGGCTTTTGACAGTTAAATGAAGGGGGAAATATATACAGTTGACCCTTGAACAATGTGAGCTTGAACTGCTGGGTCCACTTATATGTGGATTTTTTTTCCCATAGTAAATAACTGCAACTACAAATAACTACAGTTGGCTGAATCCACTGATGGGGGAACGGTATATATGGAGGGGTAACTATAGATTATATTGAATTTTAAACTGTGTGGAGGGTCAGTACACTGAAACCCCCATTCATTGAGTCAGCTATATATTTGTAACTAACTATAATGTGCTACACAGAGGTAAAGCAGGGATCTTTAGACTTTAGCAGTAGTTGGTCATTGTATATATTTTACATTAAATTGACTACTGATGACTACCAGACAAGAGAAGACTCTTGAGAGTCCCTTGGACTGCAAGGAGATCAGTCCTGGGTGTTCACTGGACTGATGTTGAAGCTGAAACTCCAATACTTTGGCCACCTGATGCGAAGAGCTAACTCATTTGAAAAGACCCTGATGCTGGGAGGAGAAGGGGACGACAGAGCATGAGATGGTTGGATGGCATCACTGACTCGATGGACATGAGTTTGGGTAAACTCCGGGAGTTGGTGATGGACATGGAGGCCTGGCCTGCTGTGGTTCATGGGGTTGCAAAGGGTTGGACACGACTGAACGACTGAACTGAACTGAACCACTTACGTGGGACTTATCAAAAAATTAATTAGAAAATAAATAGAGCAGTAGACAAATGGATAAATAAACAGGATCAAATTCCATGTTGGGAGTGATATTTGACAACCACTGAAAAAAGCTGATTGGAAAGATTATTAACTAGCAAAGTGCTTATGAGAAGTTTGGGCTGTTTTTGAGTTTTGTTTTGTCTTAATATAGTACATGGTGAGGGGAAGAGTAGGCAGGGATGTAATGCAATGTGATAAGTATAGTTAACACTGCTGTATGTTACATATGAAACTTAAAGAGTATGAATGTTTGCTAAACTTTATCTGGGAAATCCATATATCATGAAATATTATATGTAAGTCAAATCTTATGCTTTATACCTTAAACTTACATAGTGCTATATAAGAAGGAAATGGCAACCCACTCCAGTGTTCTTGCCTGGGAAGTCCCATGAACAGAGAGGATCCTGGTGGGCTACAGTCCATAGGGTTGCTAAAGAGTCGGACACAACTTAGCAACTAAACAACAACAAACAGCAGATACATCAATTATATCTAAATAAAACTGGGAGGAAAAAATTACGGAAAATAAATTGTTACGGAGGAAAAGTAAAGAAAACCCAGACAGTAATAACTTGTAGACTATAGGTTATATTATATGTGTGTGTGTGTGTGTGTGTGTGTATAATATAACCTGGTACATAGCAAGAGCTCAATAAATAATTGTTTGGATGAATGAATGCCCAGGGTAAAAGACTAAATGGATAGGCATCGAAACACTGGTCAAAACAAACTGCAAAATAAACTGGTAGTGTGAGGGTGGTTAGGTTTGGTTTTCTGTAGTTTTATCACAGTTATTTTATAATGCAAATAGGTTTTTTCCCCCCCCTCAGAATTAACCAAAATTTGGGAGTAGCAGCATTCAATAATAGGGAAATTAATTAAATTATGATACACCTCCTCTGTATCTGCAGATTCAACTAGCTGCAATAAAGCATGACCGCTGTCTTGTGCCATTTTACATAAGAGACTTGAGCATCCACAGACCTGGGTATCTGGCCAGAGACGGGTGGGGGTGGTGTGCTGGAACCAATTCCCTGTGGATACCCAGGGACAGCTGTAATAGAATGTCATGCAACTGTTTTATTATGTATAGAAATTATTGAAATGGAGGGGGATTTGAGACACTACATAAAGCAAATTATCAAATAGTGTGCACAGTGCCACAACAATGCACAGTGTGATCTCATGTAAGAGTAAATATGTGTATAAATTGGGAGGACACTATGGATATAAACCAGCATGTTTATGTAAAACGTATAAGTTTATATATTCTTACTTATCAGAATTTTCTTTTATCTGTATTTCATAATCTTTAAAGGGAAAAAGGAATAGGAAGTAGCACTGAAGCTTTCTGATAAATATAATGAAGTAATAAAAAGTAGTTTTTGCCTAGTAAAGGTAGGCTCCAGAGCCTTGCTGTAACAGTTGCAGAAGTGCAGGCAGGAGTGGGGTGCAGGCAGGATTGGGGCGCTGGCAGCCATGTATCTGTCCAAGTTTTAGAGTGAATTGAGGTTGCAGTGGCAGTTCTTAAAATTTTCCTCTCAAATTGGATCTTAAATTTGTTTTGTATCATTCGAGTAATGTTTAGTTTCATTCTTTGATAGAGTAATAATGATGTACCAGCTTCCCCAAAAAGGAAGAAGGAGATAGAGTCCTGAAATGTCCTAGTTTAGTGAGGGCCTTTGAAGAAAAGAGTAGATAGGTATCTTGATGCTTTGTGTGCAGTGGAGAGGGAGAAGGGAGATTATGCCCTGACTTAGAGCAGCCTTTCCAGTTTAAAACTTTACCCTAATGGATGTGAGGGCAGAGCCAGTCTAGTAGACTGAATCTTATATATCACTTTTTTGCCTGATACAGGGATTCCTCTTTAAATTTCCTGGACTTCAGATGTAAAGCCACTCAGAATGGTGTACGTTTATTATTAATTATTAGCCATTTCCATCTAAAGAGGTTTCAGAGACTTCTGCCTGATTGCTCGGTTATAGAAAAGGGGACTGCAAAGATAGAGAACCGATTGTTGTACAGCTTCACTATATGTAGTTGTTAAAATTTTCTGACTTTTTTTTTTTTTTTAAGCTGAGACATGGTGATATTTGTTCCCTTCTTAGCTTTGAGAATGAATCTAATTGATAACCTAGAAGTCTAGCATTTAAAGCCAGGTGAGATTTTAAGTCACTATACAGTTCTTAGGGCTTCCCTGATTAGCTCAGTTGGTTAAGAATCTTCCTGCAATACAGGAGACCCCAGTTCAATTCCTGGGTCAGGAAGATTCGCTGAACAAAGGATAGGCTACCCACTCCAGTATTCTTGGGCTTCCCTTGTGGCTCAGCTGGGAAAGAATCCGCCAGCAATGTGGGAGACCTGGGTTCGATCCCTGGGTTGAAAAGATCCCCTGGAGAAGGGAAAGGCTGCCCACTCTGGTATTTTGGTCTGGAGAATTCCATGGACTGTATAGTCCATGGGGTTGCAAAGAGTTGGACACGGCTGAGAGACTTTCACTTTCATACAGTTTGCTCATAATACAGATAACAACCCTAAGAGGGAAAGTGATTTACCCAAGGTCATGAATGTAGGACAAGTACATCTGCCTTTTTTTTTATTCTTCAGACTGACTCTGAATAGTCTCTGGGTTTCATGGAATATCCTGCTGCATTTGGTTCTCTAACTAATGTACTTGATGTATGTACATTTGGTTTTTTAGATCTCTTTTAAGAGAAACACATCAGTGTATGTCACTAGAAAAATAAATTTTAAGAGACTACCTTACTGCTCTCTAGTGTTGTACACCTGTGCACTGGCATACCTTAAGTTTTCAGTGTATATTTGTCAGAATTTTTAAAAATATTTCCCCAAACCTTAAAGTTTGTTCAATGTGCACAGTGTATCACTAGGCTCTGGTGTTGCTAATATTAAAGTTTGGTATCTAATACCAGGGGTGTTAGGATTTTGAGCTCATTCATCTCTTTCTTTATAATCCAGGACTTTTTTAGAATCCTTCAGTTTATTTCTCTGTGATAAGAACAGACTGTCCTTGGAGACAGATATTTGTCTGTCTGTTTTGCTTTTTGGCTGCACTGTGCAGCATGCAGGATCCTCATTCCCTGAAAGTGAAAGCGTTAGTGGCTCAGTCGTGTCCCGACTCTGTGCGACCCCATGGACTGTATAGCCCACCAGGCTTCTCTGTCCATGGGATTCTCCAGGCAAGAATACTGGAGTGGGTTGCCATGCCTTTTCCAGGGGATCATCCCAATCCACGTATCAAACCTGGGCCTCCCACACTGCAGGCAGATTCTTTACCATCTGAGCCACCAGGGAAGCGCCCCGCCCTAGTTCCCTGACCAGGAATCAAACCTGCACCTTCTATAGTGGAGCTTGGAGTCCCAACCCCTGGACCACCAGGGAAGTTCAGCATCTCTATTTTAGTATAGCTCAGTTGGACCACTGAAAGTTCAGAATTATTTCAGCCCACTGCTTTTTAGATAAACTCTAGTATAACAAAACTCTGTCCCATATTGTAAAGTATGCAAGATACTATATACATTCACAGATTATGATACAGAGCTGTAGTAATAGAGGGCCCACTAATTGTTTTTAGCATTTCTGTTTTATTTGTATCTTACAGCTTTCTGCTTGTTTAATTTTTTGTTGTTGTTGTTATAGGTATATTTTGAAACTATAAAGTAATAGTGACTTTGTTTTCTGTTGCAAGTAAATTTTATCTTTTAGTACATTCTTTTTCTTTCTGGCTTCCTGGTAGACAAGGCCTTTGATCCTTCTCCTTCTATTTCTTGTTTTCCTCTGTTTGTTTCCGTATTTCTCAGGAGTACCCAAGTTAGCAGATTACTTCTTTTTATAACCTAATAGTAGTTCAAAGTAGCATTTTGTTTCTTTTATTGTTTAAACGTCTCTCTCTGTTCCTATAGGTATATATGTATATATCCTTTTTCTGTTTTTTAGATTTCTTTTATTCTGTTGGATAGCACTTTATTATTCATATTTTGTGTTATACTGTTTAGTCACTAAGGATATCTTGTTTTTTCATGTAACTTTCTTGATCTTTGTTCAAAAATGGCATATTGCCATTTATTAATATTACTATCACTATACCTTTGGTATAGACATTGCTGAGTTTAAGCTGTTGACTTCTTATTTAGTCTTGACCTTATATAGGAGACACCATTGACCAGATAAAAATGGTCTTAATTTCTACTGAGTAGCCTTCATGAGTGAGTTTTGGGTTAAGCAGTGGCCATATGGTCACTGAGACTCCCTACAAAACCATGAATTCACTCTGCTGTGTGTGTCCATTTCTCTCCTTCCCCGGCCCTTTTTTTCCTTTTGTCATATGTTGAGTTTGTCCATACCACCTAGAGTGATTGTTTTATATTGTTGCTACCCATGATAGAGGTGAAATTTTAGAACTTTCTTCTCGAGTCATGCAGCAAACGAAATTATTCTAAAGAAGGAACCAGAAATTCTAATAGTAGAACACTATGGGTATTTGAATAGTTTTGAGTTATGTCAGCCTGCATTTAGGGTGAATAACGATTGTATTGTAGGTCAGTCACTGACCTTTCAGTCAGTGAAAGCAGATATGCTATGTCAATCACCTGGGGACCTTTTGAAATAAGGTCTCTGTCTCCCCAGACTTACTGAAAGTCTCTGGGATCTGTGCATTTTAAATCTCATCAGGTGATTTTAATGCCAACCAAGTTTTTGGGAACCACTGCTCAGGTAGAACAGCCCCCAAATCCATAGGTGTACTTATTAGATGTTTTGTATATTTTATACTATGTGTATAATTTATTCCTTTTTATAACATAATTATTTGTTCAAAGTGGTAGACTTGCTGTATGTACATCCCCAGCCTTTCTTATATTTTCAGTGATGAAACACTGCAAGACCATGTTCAGTTCAGTCGCTCAGTCGTGTCTGACTCTTTGCGACCCCATGAATCGCAGCATGCCAGGCCTCCCTGTCCATCACCAACTCCCAGAGTTCACTCAGACTCACGTCCATTGAGTCAGTGATGCCATCCAGCCATCTCATTCTCTGTCGTCCCCTTCTCTTCCTGCCCCCAACCCCTCCCAGCATCAGAGTCTTTTCCAATGAGTCAACTCTTCGCATGAGGTGGCCAAAGTACTGGAGTTTCAGCCTTAGCATCATTCCTTCCAAAGAAATCCCAGGACCACTGTAAACAGTCTTAATTCTGAGCTGCTTTTAGGAATATGGGCCTGGAGCAGGGCAAGGAGAAACTTTGGGCCCCTGACATAGTCACCCTTGGGGGACTAGAGAAATGAGAGAACAGAGAAATGAGGCATTAGGTTGCTGTATGCCAACTAAGTATCATTCAGGCTATAGAAGGCAGAGAGGGATAGCTCATGCTTGGGAGGCTGCCTCCAGTGCATACTGTGGCACTAGGGTGCTGACAGCCAGAAAAGCTTTGTCTTCTGTTTCGTGTATAAATTTCCAATGAGTGAAATAAACAGACTACTCTTAATGAGGGGCTTAAATTTTCTCCATTTACTATTTTCCTTTGCTAGAATGTTCCTCTCTACTATAGTTTGTCTGGCAAGGTCCATCTCATCCTTTAAGATCTAGCTTTAGCAATTTCTCCTTAAAGCCCATGTTCACCAGCTTAAGCCATCCTTTTTGCCACGAGGTGGAAAGTATGTGTTAACCTCTGTTATAGCACACACTGTATAGCTGTTTGTTCTCTTTGTCTCCCTGTCAGATGAGGAGCTCTCTGAGGAGAGAGCTATGCCGTTAGGACTTTTCTAAAAATTTTTAGGTAATTAAAAGGGAAGTTCATTTCTGTGTACCCAGTATCAGTGCCTTTTGATAAAATAATTATTATTGGTTTAGCACTTATTGTTCTTTGTAGCAAAAGCACTCTTTCACCTCCTATAGTTGTTTTGCTGTTGCCGTTACAAATATTTTATTATGTATGTATTTCCTACATTTGAAGCTCCTTAGATTTTTTTTCAAGTAGGTATTAGAGTAATTGTTTTGACTGTATCTTTTAATATTAACAAATGGGGAGAAGGATTGTTAAAAACTGGGATGCTCTTAACCTTTATTACTTAAGAGATACAATTTTGTTTCCCTTTTAATTTCCTCTCTCTCGTCCCCTAAATGCCCCAGCTGTTCTTTTTAAAGTTAACGGTATATAACAGGGAAGAGAAAAGTGTACATGTGACTGAGTAGGTGAGTGCTACTTCAGATAAAGGCTGCTTCTGACCATCCTGAAATAAATGGTCACTGATATTTTTCTGCTTCTCAGATTGAGTCATCCCTTCCACCCAGCTCCTTCCCATTCTTTTCTGTAGTCTGCAGCTTTCCCGGTACTCAGTATTTATGGGCATGATACTTCACTTTATCTTCAGCTGTCAGATAAAATGATGATGTATATATTTCTAGGAATAGTAGAGTAAAATAGTTATTTTACGTTCCTATTTTGATTTTTTCAACTTTTGTTCCAAAGGGGTAGATTATTTTTGGCTAGTGTTATGCAATCCAATAAGTCAGCTTTTCCTTTCACTCTCAGGAGAGACTGGTTACTTATTTATAATTCATTTTTTCCCTTTGTCATAATGGCTCTTAGTATCCTCTGCAGTCAGAATGGCTACAGTCCAAGGGGTCGCAGAGTCAGACTTGACTGAGCAGGTACACCCACGCCCCACAGTGCAGATACTGGACTCGGTTTTTCATTCTCCTGGTATGAAAACATTCTTGTGATTTAGAGATCTAGAAAAGAGAAAGCCACAAAGTGTCTCTTTTCTTCTCTGTCTTCTAATGATGTCTGATGTTTTGTATTGAGCAGTCTGAAGGCAAGTTGTTAGGTGACCTCCATGTTAGATTGTTTCAAAATTGCTGTGGCTTGTGGAAGCTCAGTGGGGAGTTGGGGCTGCTGTTTCCTGCCAAGAGTGTAGACGGTCTTCTGATCTGCTCCAAGAAATAAATTGGGGTTTTTTAGCAGTCAGTTGTCCCTTGTAGAAAACAGTAGCGTATTAAACAAAAGTTTTGGTGATTTTATTTGTAAAGTGGACTTCTGGAAGTTATCCTTCTCTACTGTCTTATTCTCAGTGCACATGTCTTATTCTTAGTACATGTATATTTTATAATAACCAGTCTCCCCAAATGACTATGCAGTGGTGTGAGTATGAAAGATTATTTTGGTAGTTTCCCTTTGAGAAATAACCTGACACATTTGCTATGAAGCCACATTATCAGGTGATAAATTACTAAGCCTTAACATCTTCAAAAATTAGTGTATTCACAATTAGCCTTTATTTTTGTGGCAGTATTTTTAAAATCTAAACCTATATTTGTATTGTCAGGGCTTACTTTTTTCTTTTTGTGAAACGACATAAACATAGCAGTGAAGGATATAAATTCATATAGTTAAGCTTCCACTTAGCATACAAACAGTGTTTTGTTTTTTATGTTCTCTTCCTGCTTTTGTCACGTGCAGGAACCATTTATATACATGTTCCAGATGACAGTGACACTAGTATTGAATGTCTGCTGCTTACCTAACACTGTTTTGTGCTCATTGCTATAGAATATTCAGAAGTGAAAGGCATAGTTCCTGCCCTTGACGAGCTAATAATCTATTAGGGGAAAGACAGATACACAGAACAGTGTATTCAAATAAATAAAATAACAAAAGCAAAATAAATTAGAGTCAGTCTCCACTAGTCAAGGTTGAGAAATCTTTGAATAGGGGATGAGTTGGAGAAGGAAATGGCAACCCATCCAGTGTTCTTGCCTGGAGAATCCCAGGGACGGGGGAGCCTGTTGGGCTGCCGTCTATGGGGTCGCACAGAGTCGGACACGACTGAAGCGACTTAGCAGCAGCAGCAGCAGACCTGGAGGAGACAGGACAATAGGCACTTGTGTGTAAGATGCACCAAAGGTGAGGTTGGATGGTTTGAAAGGATGATAACAAATCTTACAGAGCTCTGGGAGTGAAGCCAAAGGAGTTGATTGAGTAACCCTCAGTCCTCATGAGTTTTTGTGCCTCATTTCAGGAAGATTTAGTCCGGCAGCAATATGCTAGACAGACTAGTAAGAGACCAGCCTGGGAGGCTGTTCTGTTCTTTTGACTCTCTCTTTCATTCCTGGATTTGATCAGTCAACAGATTTCTGTCGACTACCTTGATTCCAAAGGTAATTAGTAGTTTGTCAGAGAAGTAATTTTTGTGGGGAAAATTTATCTAAGGTTTGTGATTAGAATTCTAAGAAACTGAAAGGTCATGTATTCAGCTAACGTGTTCGTTTGCCTTCTGGGGTGACCTATAAAGATATAGAAGAGCACAGTAGCCAGGTTTTGCCCATGTTGTTTTATTTAATTTTTACAACAGCCAGTGAAGTGGGTGCCATTATTATCTTTGTTTTGTAGGAAGGAAAATAAGGCACAGAAGCGTAGCATGTTTGACTCCAGGTCACACTCCTAGTAGGTGAAAGAACCAGAAATGGGATTCAGGTCTCTGGCAGGAAAGCCTAGCTCTTAATGACTATTTCATTCTATTTCTCTCCCCGCCCCCCCCCTTTTTTAGTATGGAACAAGCATTTTCCTCATATGAGGATTATATTAAAACATGATTTTTAATATCTGTGTGATAACTGTTTTATGGATGTGTCATCATTTACCAAATTAAACTTTTCCCTATTGTTGTAATTTTAGGTTGTTTATAATTATTCACTCTGATTAACAATGTCCTTATAATCTCTGATTATTTCTGAGCATAAAATCTGAAGCTAAATTATTGGATCACAATTTGAATATTAAAAATTCTTGACTCATATCACCAGTTACCTTGCTGATTTTTTTTTTTTTTTGTAGTTTACTTAGAATATTATATTAGTTTCAGGTGTGCAGCATAGTGATTCGATATTTTTTTAGATTGCACACCATACAAAGTTAATATTTTTTGTTCTTTGTAACATTTATTTTATAACTGGTAGTTTGTACCTCTTAGTCTTGTTCACCTGTGTCACCCACCCCCAGCTCACCTCCTCTCTGGCAACCACTAGATTGTTCGCTGTATCTGTGAGTTACCTTGCTGTTCTCACTGGGTTGAGAGTTATCCTTTAAAATAGTCTTAAGGTTTAATAGAGGTACAGTGCTGTCACATTGTTTTAATTTGTATTCTTCTTAATGTTTAGACTTAGTTGTTTTTTTTGGTTTTTTTATTCATCTACCATTTGTATTTCTTTGAGTGATCTACTTGTGTCCTTTTCCCAGCCTTCTTTTTTGGTATTTGTCTTTTTCTTATAAAATTTATAACTGCTAATATAATAAGGATATTATTATTAATCTTTTGTCATATATGCTGTAGTTATGTTCTTTTTGGTCATTTTATTCAACATGTTTTTGTTTTTACAGTTTTGGGGGTGTTTTTTAAGCTTCAAGGTGGTCAAAATTTCAACAGTTTCCTCTATGCTCTCCTATTATTTAGGAATCTTAAACATAAAGCCTTCCTCATTCTGAGATCAGAAGACCATTTACCTATATCTTTTTCAACTTTGGTTTTCAGATTTGGCTTGTGGGATCCCAGATCCCCAGCCAGGGATCAAACCTGAGACCTTGGCAGTGAGAGCATGGAGTCCTAACCACTGGACCACCAGGGAATTCCCATTTCTTTTTTGTTTTTGTTAATGTCTCCTTATCTCTTAGAACAGAATATTTTCCAGGTGGATCAAAGGTGTAACTTACTGTAACTTAAATACTCTACTCATTTATAGTTTTTCTGGCACCTTTTATCAAAATAATCCTCTTTCCTTCCTGATTTAATTTTTTAAATATTTATTTGGCTCCACTAGGTCCTAGTTGTGGTACTCAGGATCTTTTTTGTGGTGAAACTCTTCAGTGTGGCACATGGAATCTAGTGCCACACAGTTTCCTGACCAGGGATGGAACCTGGACCCCTGCCTTGGGAGTTCTGATTCTTAACCTCTGGACCACCAGGGAAGTCCTCCCCAAGTAATTTTAAACTGACAGCTTTATATATGCTCCGAGTTGTTTCTGGATTCTCTAATCCGTTTATATTGGCTGGCTGTGATAGTGACAGTACTACACTGTATTACTTATTGTGTTAATACTATATTACTTACTATGTTAATATTTGGAAATAAAGGGTGGCCTTCATTTTTCAGCCAGATTTTGAAAATTATATGAACCAGAAATAATTAACATCTTGATGTTTGGCCTTTCTGATCATGGATATAGGATAGCAGTGTGCCTATTGAGTGACGTCTTTTATGCCTCCTAGAAGAGTTTTGTGATCTTCAAAAAGGTCTGCAAATTTTGAATTGAGGTTGTGTTAAGAATGTTGTAAGTTTATATTTCTATATGTTTTTCTGAATTTCCTATTTATTAAATAATAGGTATATATAATTTTGTTTATTTATAACTCATCTTGTTCCACAAAGAAATTGAAGAAATGTATAGAAAATATAAATAGTAAATGATATAAATTCAAAACCCCAGAAAATACAAATTAGAATAAAAAGTTATTACATAGTTTGAGAGGGAAAAGATTCATAAAGGTGTGGCCAGCTAAAATAATGGTAACATGATCCTGTTACATAGGTCTCAGAATGTAAGAAAAAAATTCCTTAGTTGAAACAAAGCTTTTCCAAGCAGGTAACTCGAAATTTCTTCCATGTATTCTTTAGTGTAAGTCAAGGGCATAATGTCAAAATAAAACTTGGTGAGAGCAGTTCTGTAAGGAATAAGACCAAGTGACCCAAGTATACCCAGCTTTCTGGTGGTCTGGCATAATTTTATAATTTTAACCCATAATTTAATGGGTTAAAGCCTAGAATAGAATGCTGAATTCCACAAAGAGGTCAAGTCAGACAAGGACAGAAAAGTCTCCTTTGGGTTTACCAGTTAAGGGCCATTACTGGCTTCAGAGCCAGTATTGAGTATTGGGGAACAGAAACCAAACTGGTGAACTGAGGCGTGGAAGAGATGTTAAGGAATAGAGACAGCTACTGTGGGGTTGATCAAGGAGGAATACAGAGACAGCAGATGCTAAGTTGTCAAGTGGGGTTAAGGGGAATTTTAAGAGAAAAAGATTTGAGCAATAGAGAGCTGATACAGCACTGACAGGCAAGAAGGGAAGAGCTGATCCAGCAGGTTCCCTTAGGATGCAGGTCAGGTTGGTGGTGCAGGAGCATAGGCAGACTTCTGGATACTTTGTGGAGAGTCTGGGCCTGTGTACCCTTCCACTCAACCAGTCAGCGTGTGTTTTTTTTCCCACAGTGAGAGAATAGTGGTGAGCAAGAGGTACTCAGATACCAGTTTTCCTCTCTTGCAGGTTCCTCACCCTCATATGCCAGTTTCACCCTGCCTCAGTCTAAGGGAACCCCATCTTGCCCCATCTTCTACCCATAAGTTGATCTGATCGAATGATTTTTTTTTTTTAATTAATACGCCCAAGCTTCAGTTTTAAGATGGTAGAGGGTACAGGGAAGGGTCTGTTCTACAGAATTCCATTTTTTGTGTGCTACTGCAACCCAGAGGACTAACCCATTTTGCCAAGCTCATTTGGTTGGTTAGGGATGATGAGGGTTTCGAGTCTGGGTTTCTTTCTTTTATTATTATTATTTTTTCTTTCTTTTATTTTAGCTGTGCCACACGGCTTGCAGGATCTTAGTTCCCCAACCAGGGATTGAACCTGGGCCATAGCAGTGAGAGCACTGAGTCCTAGCCCCTGGACTGCCAGGGAATTCCCCAGGTTTCTTTATTCCTTATCCAGTGCCACTGAGTTGAAGGTGATAGCCAGACACCCATAGAAGAGAGAGATCCTTTAGGCATTGAAACGGAGGAATTGCACATGTGGACTTAGAAGACCTCTGGGTTGAGACAACTGAAGTAAAAAATAAAAAGGTTCATGAGCTGAATGACTACAGAGAAAGGAACAGAGTCTTGATGTTGCTCAGAGCACCTGGGGGGAGAGCTCTCAGAAACAAGGGAGAGACCTAGGAAAACAGGAACCAAGAGAGAAGAGAGGCTGATGAAGGAGGAATCAGCTTCATGCTGTTAGATGCCAAAGAAAAATTGAGTTTGAGGATGAGGGGAAGACCTTCAGGTTGGCTGGTGTGGTTCCTGGTGAATGGTGCTTGTGTATCAAGCAAGACTAGAGAGGGTTGAGTTGGGAGTGGAGTCCTTTTTAGTAAGGTATTTAGTAAAGTATTTAAAACACCGCAAAGCCATATAGAAATGTATGTAAATTTTATGTATATAGTTTCATCTATATTTAAAAATACATCCCTAAGAGGAAAATAGCATCAAAGTACTAGGTGATTAGGTGTAGAAATTGTGAACAATTTTTTTTAAGTCCTATTTGTGCTTCATTTTTCAGACTTCTATGAATAAGCAATATACTTTGATAATCTAAAAGAGTTTTGTCCAGAGGTTAATGTAAACCTGTTCTTAATGACATTGGTCCACTAGAAGATTTGACAGAACCTAGAAAGCACACCTGACTCAAGTAAGCAGAGAGGCCAAGAATATGACAGACTCAACAGAAACTGAGTGGAAAGCGGGAGGCACAGCTGAGCCTGTGGAGGAGGGAAAGGATGGATCCAAACCACTAATGGGGTGAAACAGCTAGGATAGCACAGTCTCCAGGGAGTGGGGAGAGAGACCTCCGCCAGCCTGTTAGGTGAGTTACTGACTGGTAGACTCCTTCCCTTCCACCTGCACCCCCCACCCCCAGAGGAAGTAGAGGATCCACTCCTGGAAGGCATGCCCTGGGACTTCCAAGCTGTGAATGGGAGAGGCTGGTGGCTTGCTACTTTGTGTCTGATTTTTTCTCTGTAAAAATAGAACTTACTGCTATAAGACCCTGAATAGATAGTGATGTTCATGGACCTTATGCCATGTGTTTATTCATGATGAGAGGGTACTCTTGTCAGCTCAACTCCCAGGCAGCATAATTGGTTTCAATTTGATTCCTTTGCACCAATTCTCTTTCTGCCTGGTTTATAATTCCACAACCTCTTTTGGGTTGGACTTGGTTATTTACAAGCGATTTCTAGTATTTTAAGTTTTCAAATTCATGGCAGAGACAAGATGGATTTTTCATTGTTCTTCAGATTGTTGTGTGCTACAAAATCTCACCGAGCTCAGAGATTAAATGCTTTTCCTCCACCAGTTTCATTGTTGAGGATATCTGAATAGCCTGGGTTATGTAGTGATTCTCTGGCAGGGCCAGCATTAGCATTTACAGCGTGTGAAATTTTTTGTTTTTTCATACTTTTCCAAGAATGTTTCCATCATGGTGGGGCATTCTTCTCTCTGTTCCTAACTCCAGCATTGAAGTTATCATCATCTGTTGGGGTATTGATTTCAGACCATCATGGCCTAGGAAGGTTTTTTTTGGGGGGGGGATGGGAATGAGGAAAGTAATAGTATAAAGTAGTGCATCTCAGACTTTAATATATGACACCATTCGGGGATCTGTTAAATTGCAAGTTGTAATTCTGTGAGTCAAGGATAGAGCCTGAAATTCTGTTTTTAGAAGTTCCGAGGTTAAGCCAGTGTTCCTGGTCCTCAGTAGCACCTAGCCACTTGTGGCCATTGAGAATTTACCATGTGACTGGTTCAAATTGAGATTTACTATAAAATTTATACCAGATTTCAAAGGCTTATTATAAAAAAAGAAGGTACAGTATCTCAACTTTTTTTTATTGATTTCATCTTGAAATGATACTATTTTGGATATATTGGGTTAGATTACTAAAATTGATTTTGTCTGTTTCTTTTTACTTTGAAATATGGCTACTGGAAAAATTTGAATTATATGTATGTAGCTCACGTTTCTGTTGGATGGTTCTAGTATAGAACATTCTTATCCCAAGAATGATATGTCTGAACATAGTGATTATATAAAAGAAATTATAGCTAGGATCATGCCTAAAGTAGTTTTTCACTATCAGAAATATAAATAAAATCTTATAACAATGCTAGCACATTCATGCTCAGACATTTTTCATTTATAGGCAAATTATAAAGCACTTCACAAATGTCCCTTGACCCTCATGTTCTGTGGTAGCATTTTGTTATATTTGTCCTGTTAATGGAACAGATAGTAAGAGGTCTTTGCATCGAGCATTGTAGTATACTCTTGGTTGTTGAATACAAGGGGCTAAGGAAAGTAGGTAATGGCAGAACAAATCAGGGAAACCCAGCAACCCACAAGGTTTTCCATTAGGCTTGGTTTTGTTCTATGCAGATAGTGAGGTTTGCTGAATCAGTCCAAATATGTAGGGTTGCTTCAACCCTGGCTTTTTCCCTCAAAGAGTTTTAACAAACCCACTGGGGAAACAGATGATTTTGAGAAAGATTTAAGTGCATAATAGTGTGGTTGTTTTATCAGCAGATACATTCAAGGAAAAATAATGGCTTAAAGACCAACCAGTCATGAATCTGAATAGATTATCTGGGGTCAGTACATCTCTCCTCTTTGCAAATATACAGATACACTTTGTTGAAGAAATCAAGCACTGTTCTTTATGAATCAAGTAAGTCTCAATTTTCAGTGCTTAGAAAGCATATGTGATTTCCATTGACAACCAAATGGGTATAGTCTTAATATTTTGTCATTCAAGACCATCCAGTCTATGGCCAGAACCAACACATCTTTCTCCTCTTTCTGTTCTTTCCTCTATTGTATGCTTTTTAAGCATGTGTGTGCACACATGCACACATGCACCGTGTTGCCTTTAAAAGTCCTGACCATCTTGATCTCACACCTGGCCAAATCTACCTTCTTTTACCTTGAGCCATTGTACCTATTCTCTGTTTTGTTAGACAGTAACTCCTAAAACGCAGATCAAGTCTGCATAATCTTGGTCTTTGTACTACCTTGCAGGTGGTCCTGACTTAAGGAGCCTTCTCTGACTGCTATTATGGATAGTGTTTAGGTACCTGAATTGAAGAGATGGGTCTCTGATAGGCATGGCAGAAGCTTTGAGATGAGAGCAAGAATACAAAACACTTTAAATTTTAATTTTGAATTAACTTTTTATATACTTATTGGTTTTGTTAAGTCAGTTTATTGATAGGAATTGGACATTGCGCAGACTCATTTTACTCTTAGATACCTAGGTATTCTCAGCACTCAGAAGATGTAAGAGCCAGAAACTATAAATCAGAGAGAAACTGATTTTTCTATTTTCTATTATGTATTCAGTTAGCATTTATTGTGTTCTTAATAACCTAGGCACAGTGCTAAAGGGTAAAAACTACTTGTTATATACGTGGTCTCTGTCCTCAACAAACTTATGGTCTTACAGAGAAGAGAAATACGTGAATGTATTTCAGGTATGAGATGATGATATGAGACAGGAAGTGGAGGTGTGTGGTAGCTACAAGCAGGGCCATTGGACTCCGGATTCAAGTTCTGACTCTGGCTCAGAGAAAAAGAAGAGCATGGAGAAAAGGCATTCCGATGACTTGTTTTCTAAGGGAGAATTTAGCTAAAAACAGGTCGTCTGCCAGATGTAAGAAATGTGTAAGATGTAAACCAGTTTTGTTAATAACTTTAATATCAAATATCCAGACAGAGTTGAATCCCATTGTCTCATGGCATTTTTAAATAACATTTGTTGGTTTGAATCAATACAAACAAGATCCATAGATTGTGGTTGCTATATCTCTTAAGCTTCTTTTGTCTGTATCAGGGTTTCTCAACCTCTGCACTTACTGACATTTGGGGACCAATAATTCTTTGTTGTGAAAGACTCACCTGTGCAGAGGAGGATGCTTAGTAACGTCTCTGGCCTCTATCCACTAGATAGCACTAGATACTGGTAGCTTACCTGCACAAGTAGTGACAACCAGAAACACGTCCAAGTCAAGTTGGGTCGCTCAGTCATGTCCGACTCTTTGCTAACCCATGGACTGCAGGATGCCAGGCTTCCCTGTCCATCACCAACTCCCAGAGCTTGCTCAAACTCATGTCTATCTAGTTGGTGATGCCATCCAACCATCTCACCCTCATCTCGTCCCCTTCTCCTCCTGCCTTCAATCTTGCCCAGCATCAGGGTCTTTTCTAGTGAGTCAGTTTTTCACATCAGGTGGCCAAAGTATCGGAGCTTCAGCATCAGTCCTTCCAATGAATATTCAGGACTGATTTCCTTTAGGATTGACTGGTTGAATCTCCTTGCAGTCCAAAGGACTCTCAAGAGTCTTCTCCAACTCCACAGTTCAAAAGCATCAGTTCTTCGGTGCTCAGATTTCTTTATAGTCCAACTCTCACATCCATACATGACTATTGGAAAAACCATAGCCTTGACTAGACGGACCTTTGTTGGCAAAGTAATATCTCTGCTTTTTAATATGCTGTCTAGGTTGGTCAAAACTTTTCTTCCAAGGAGCAAGTGTCTTTTAATTTCATGACTACAGTCACCATCTGCAGTAATTTTGGAGCCCAAGATAAGAAAATCTGTCACTGTTTCCCCATCTATTTGCCATAAAGTGATGGGACCAGATGCCATGATCTTCGTTTTTTGAATGTTGAGTTTTAAGCCAGCTTTTTCACTCTCCTCTTTGACTTTCATCAAGAGGCTCTTCAGTTCCTCTTCACTTTCTGCCATAAAGGTGGTGGTATTTGCATATTGGAGGTTATTTGATATTTCTCCCAGCAGTCTTGATTCCAGCTTGTGCTTCATCCAGCCTGGCATTTCGCATGATATACTCTGCATATAAGTACTTGACGTACTCCTTTTGTAATTTGGAATCAGTCCGTTGTTCTATGTCCAGTTCTAACTGCTTCTTGACCTGATACAGATTTCTCAGGAGGCTGGTCAGGTGGTCTGGTCTCCCGTCTCTTTAAGAATTTTCCACAGTTTGTTGTTATCCACACAGTCAGAAACATGTCCAGGCCTTGCCAAATGTCTCCTGGCATAAGAACCACTGATCTGTAGGTTCTCCCTGTACCCTTCACATTTTTTTTTTCTTCCTGGTGATTTCTTTACAGAAGACAATGAGTAGTTATTCCTGCAGTTTCCTTTAGTTTGGGTTTCATGAATTTCATCCCTGGAGTGTAAATTAATATCCTCTGTCACCAATTTCCTGTTAATTGGTAGTTGGATCTAGAGGCTTGATTCAAGATTTTTTTGTTTTGTCTTAAAAGACTACTTCGTAGATAGTATTCCCTTCTTCTACCAAGAGGTGCATAATATCTGTTATGTCTTTTTGTAATATTAACAAACATTGGTGGTCCTTTTTTGTTTTAAAATGTATGTTTTCGTTTAGATAAATTTTATTTTAAATAACAATCTGTGTTCTCCTTTAATAAAGGAAGGGGAAATGGAAGGTGAGGCGGTTGAAGCCATTGTGGAAGAGTCTGAAACTTTCATTAAAGGAAAGGAGAGAAAGACTTACCAGAGACGCCGGGAAGGGGGCCAGGAAGAGGACGCTTGCCACCTTCCCCAGAACCAGACTGATGGTGGTGAGGTGGTCCAGGATGTCAATAGCAGTGTACAGATGGTGATGATGGAACAGCTGGATCCTACCCTTCTTCAGATGAAGACTGAAGTCATGGAGGGTGCAGTCGCTCCAGAAGCAGAGGCTGCCGTGGACGATACCCAGATTATAACCTTGCAGGTTGTAAATATGGAGGAACAGCCTATCAACATAGGAGAGCTTCAGCTTGTACAAGTACCTGTTCCTGTGACTGTACCTGTTGCTACCACTTCAGTAGAAGAACTTCAGGGGGCTTATGAGAATGAAGTGTCTAAAGAGGGCCTTGCAGAAAGTGAACCTGTGATATGTCACACCTTACCTTTGCCTGAAGGGTTTCAAGTGGTAAAAGTGGGGGCCAATGGAGAGGTGGAGACCTTAGAGCAAGGGGAACTTCCACCTCAGGAAGATCCTAGTTGGCAAAAAGACCCAGACTATCAGCCACCAGCCAAAAAAACAAAGAAAACCAAAAAGAGCAAACTGCGTTACACAGAGGAGGGCAAAGATGTGGATGTGTCTGTGTATGATTTTGAGGAAGAGCAGCAGGAGGGTCTGCTGTCAGAGGTTAATGCAGAGAAAGTGGTTGGTAACATGAAGCCTCCAAAGCCAACAAAAATTAAAAAGAAAGGTAAAATAAGTTTATCTATTATATTCTCAAAACCATTTTGGGATAAAGCACATAACAGTACATATGTAGATTATTTTATATTAAATGGATTTATTTTTTTAAAGATTGTGATGTGGGTATCAATTTTTTTAACCAGTCTAAAGTGTTTTCAGATTGAGTACTTTAAGTCCTGAAAAGAAAGAAATCTATTGGTAGCATGAGATAATTATGACTAAATATGACTTAATTGGGTTTAGTTATAAAAAGCTAACAAAATATATCTGTAGAAGTTTAAGCTTAGGATTAATCTTAAAAATTTTGAAACCCTGCAACAAGTAAGTGTTTTATTTTGCATATAGGTGTAAAGAAGACATTCCAGTGTGAGCTTTGCAGTTACACATGTCCACGGCGTTCAAATTTGGATCGGCATATGAAAAGTCACACTGATGAGAGACCACATAAGTGCCATCTCTGTGGCAGGGCATTCAGAACAGTCACCCTTCTGAGGAATCACCTTAACACACACACAGGTAGGTGCTGGATAAACATGTTGGGGACTACAGCTTAGCAAAGGCTTAAACTTGAGTTTTAAATATCTTCTAAGCTGATTCCAGTGGGAGTAAAAGTGGTAAGACTTCTTTGTTCTTTTCTTATGATACCCTTTTTGTAATCTTGATTTATTGTAAGCAAGTGGACTTATGGGCAAATATAAAGAAAATTTATGGGAAATAATCCAAATTATGTAAGGATGGTGATTCAGATAAAGATTTTCTATGGTAGTTAACCAACCTATGATATTTACAATCTATAATATTTCCTGAGGGACATCACCATTGTGTTGCTAAAGTTTTAACAACAGTGAGAAAAACTAACCCCCCAAAATCCCAGGCAACAGTTGCCAGGCACTATGAGGAAGAACATTAGAAATAGAAATGTGGTCCTCTGTAAAAACCATGGTTTCTGGTTGTTTTACCTCAAAGAAAAAGCTATATAGTTCATAAACCCAGAATGAAAAATTTAAGACACTGTCCCAGCATTTCAAACATTTGTTCATTCATGGTCCACACATACTTAATATTCTAATATTAGCTTCGTGTAGACCGTGGTCAGATTCTGGAGTCACTACAGGGGAGAACTGTGGGCTGAAGCTCTCCTGAGACTCTCTTCTGGGCTCTTACACACTTATGGTGTTGATAATTGGCTCCAAGTGCAAATAGAAACTTCTCTCACCTGATTCTTCATGCAGAATAGCTTTCTTCTATCCAGATTCTCCACCTCATTTTACATGACGACTCTTGTTTTCTCTGATGTGTTGGTTGTCTGATGAACATGATCAAGTAAGGGTTGGCCTATAAGCAGTATGCTGTGCAGTAGTGTATTTGTTAATGTGACGTAGTCACTTCTCACCAACTCCCTAGTTTCTACCCAGACTCTTGACGATGATAATATGTTTTATTTGGTAGTTTGAAAATCCTAGGGAAAAGGCAGAAGACTGGATAAAAGCAGCTGAACACATTATAGGACTGCCAAAATGGGAGTGCCTTGATGTGGGCACTGTGTCATGGTCAAGTCCTCAGCTTTGAAAATAAGAAATTTGGCTATTTACAAGTGATTTAGCAGGACCAATTCATACTAACCAAACCCTCAAGAGTCAGGAGCATAACAGAACATCAGTTTATGGTGAAGAATGCACCTTTTTATTTTGTAGATGCAATAGTATTGCATCCTAGGGGGCACCCTTGCCTATGTCCAGATGCTGTAGCAATTGAACAGTGTCCTGGTGAGCGTGGACCTTGAGCAGAGGGACATAGTCAGTCATGTGGTACAACCTGATGAAAATTCATGTCCCACAGCGGTGTCTGCTTGTTTCCTAATTGCCATGCTTAGGTCTATCGGAGGCAGGCCTCTTTCTCCCCCTTTGGTAATGCTAGGTAAACATTGGAAATTCTTTGTTTTCAGCTTACCGTGTCCTAATAGGAATTGATGTTGCTTTCCTTCTCTTGTTAATTGTTGTTTTACTTACCTATCTGTATCTCCAGACTGTACATTTTTCATACATAAGAACTCTATCCTTCACTCTTAATCCTCAGTGGAACTAAAGAAGCAAACTGAATAAATGAACATTCTTTGGAATTTTCTAATAATTGCTGTCATATCCAAACACATTGCCCTCTCCAGTATTCTCAATCTCTGGGAAAATCATTTCTGCAAATGGCTGGTCCCATTCATAACATTGTGAGTCTTCCTGATTCCATTCTCAAAGGTAGCCTGCCTTTGATTTTGGTGTTTGAGATGACCTTGCTGTTCACTTCTTACCCACGATTACAGATGGTGATGATAACAACCTATGAAAACAGTACTGTGTTCTGCTGTCAGCTTTATCTCTTTGTTGTGAATATTACTTGGTCATAATATTTCAAGTGCAGTGTTCAGAATATAAAGTGGCTAGAGAAGATCTTCTAAAGTCATGTTACATTATGAGGCTACTATGGGAAGACATATTAAAAACAATAAGATTATCTCAGTGAAAGGAAAAATAAAACAAGAAAAAAACCAAGAAATATAGAAGATATAAGTGAAAGTGAAGTCACTCAGTCGTGTCCGACTCTTTGCGACCCCGTGGACTGTAGCCTACCAGGCTGTTCTGTCTATGGGATTTTCCAGGCAAGAATACTGGAGTGGGTTGCCATTTCCTCCTCCAGGAGGTCTTCCCAACCCAGGGATTGAACCCAGGTCTCCCACATTGTAGGCAGATGCTTTACTGTCTGAGCCACGAGGGAAGTCCATAGAAGATATAGTATTAGTTCAAAAAATATTTAAATATTCTATGATTTAACATTCAAATCACAGAATATTAGATACGGATATTTGAAAACAGTCTATTTAAATCACATAACATAAAAGGCAATATACTTTTAAAGCCTTTGGTAAATCTCTAGAATACCATATGAAACCAAATTAAAATAGAAAACATGTTATTATATTTCTTTTCTTTTCTTTTTTTTTTTTTAAGAAAAAGTTGGTCAATATGGACAGCTCACTGGTTCTGTATATATAATTTCAATACAGTAAGTTTTGATGTGTAGAAGAATCTTGAGTCAAATGACTATTAATTCTGTGACCTCTACTTGATAGACATTGAGGTTTAAAAGATGTGTTCTGTATTTTTTTAGATGGGTTGAAACAGGTATTTCTATTAACCTTTAATCCATAGTGATCAGAATATTCACAAAATAGGGATAAAAATGATTTTGTATTCAAAGACAGCAGACTCAAAATGGTAATTAAGAAAAACTAAACGTTTGGCATGTGTTTTTAATATTTTGAGATTGGTGTTATAAAGTCAGCTGGGCTTACCTGTAGCTTTTGGAGCTATTCTCAGGCATGGTCGGTGAGATACCCAGGGTCCAGCCTCATGCTGCAGTTGTGCCACACATTGAGCTCTGAAATTAACCATGTCCTTGTCTTTCTGTTATGTCCTCCTTTGTCCAGGTACTCGTCCTCACAAGTGCCCAGACTGTGATATGGCCTTTGTGACTAGTGGAGAATTGGTGCGGCATCGTCGTTACAAACACACCCATGAGAAGCCATTTAAGTGTTCCATGTGCGATTACGCCAGTGTAGAAGTAAGTTCGGTGTAGAAGTTCAGCTCCTTGTTGGTTCCTTGTTTTAAGAAGATCCTGACTCCTGTGTGAGGGTAGTTTATATCCTCATAATACAAGATAGAGCATCTTACTAGATTACTACCACTCCTCCTCCCCACCACTAGAAAGAAAAATTTGTAATGAGTGTGAAAGGTTTACCCATTAAAAAAAGAGTACTAATCCACATGTTATTAATGTTACAGGCAAATTCTACCAAACTGCAAAGAAACAAGTCACTATACCAAGAGTATTTTAAAAATGGAAGATTTTCTCACCATAATTATTTGAGGTTACCTTGTTACCAAAACCGGATTCAGTTCAGTTCAGTCGCTCAGTCATGTCCGACTCTTTGCGACCCCATGAATCGCAGCACGCCAGGCCTGCCTGTCCATCACCAACTCCCCGGAGTTCACTCAGACTCACGGCCATCGAGTCGGTGATGCCATCCAGCCATCTCATCTTCTGTCGTCCCCTTCTCCTCCTGCCCCCAGTCCCTCCCAGCATCAGAGTCTTTTCCAATGAGTCAACTCTTCACATGAGGTGGCCAAAGTATTGGAGTTTCAGCTTTAGCATCATTCCTTCCAAAGAACACCCAGGACTGATCTTCTTTAGAATGGACTGGTTGGATTAGGATACTTCTAAAAAGAAAACTGTATCTTTTTCTCACAGAAAAGCCAAAATTTTAAATAAATTAACAGACCAAATTTAGTAATAAAGTATTACTAAAATGTGATTATTAAATAGAAGATATCTAAAATGCAAGAGTAATTTAACATTAGGAAATTATTGGTGTGTACTACATTGAGAGATTAAAGAAAAACCACATGATCATTTCTGTAATTGAAAAACTATAAAATTTGATAGTTGATACTGTTTAAAGTTCTAGCAAGTCAAGTGTAGAAGAAAATGTCTTTTTTATGAGAAGTATCTACTGGCAGCCTATAGTAAACCCAGTCTAAGTAACTTTGGAACAAGATACCCATCACAGTTAGAATTTCAACATTGTATTTGAAATCCTAGATAATAGCATAAAATAAGTAATGAATTATAAATGGAAAGACAAAACTGTCTTTTCTTACAGACATATTTTCTTACATAGAAAATCTAAGAGTTGGCTGAAAAACCTAGAACATTTGAGTTCAGTCTAGTGGTCAGATCCAAGGTGAATACACAGGAATTAATGACTTATTTTATGCAATACCAATACTAGAAAACAGGTTCAAATTCTAACAGCAGTAAAAATGACCTGGGGGTAAACTGAACAGCAAAAAGCACCTAATACATATAAGAAGAAAATGTCTCAGAATTTTCCAAAGGACGTTAATAAATACACATGTCAAGTTGATTCTGAATTTCAACTGGAAGTGTATATATGAATGACTAAAAAATTTTTGAAAAGGGAATGAAGGGCTTTTGCTATTGGCTATTGTAAAACTATATGATAAATGAAGACAGTGTGATATTGGAGCCAGAAAAAAGAGTTGGCTGAAAAAGAATAGATCCTATGGTGTACAGGAATTTAATATGTGATAAGTCCTAGAACTGAACTGAACTATAGTCCTAGAAAGAGAATTATTCAATAATATTGTTGGAACCATTCTTTAGCCTTAGACAGTGTGTGAAATTTTTACTGTGTAGAAGTACAGGGGGATTTTAGTGTAAAAATTGGAACACTTTTTAAAATTTTCAAGTCAAATGTTAGTGAGTATTTGAAACCCTCCTTAGAGTCACTCTTTTGTTGAAAAGATACCCAATTGAAGATGAAAAGCATAAGTCCATAGGGAGGAAGGTGAGAGGCCGCTGGTGCCTGGCCTGTCTGGGAAGTGCTGTTGAAAGAAAGAGAGACTGAGGAGAATTAAAATGCACTTATAAGCTTGGATTCAAGTTTGTTAGCAACTTGATCCATCAAGAAGCATGAATTATTTTAAAACTATTCTGGAGAATTTTAAACATATAAAGAAGTAGATAGAATAGTGTATCACAACCCCATGGACCTATCACCTAGCCTAAACAGTTAATAGTAACTCATCTTGACTCATGCCCTATCCATTTTACTCTCGTCCTTAGATTATGATAGGGATTTTAGTGGCAACAGTTAAAGAGGAAGAAATACTGTCCTTTAGACTTTTTCTGTTACGAATTTCAGTTTCCAAAACCAAAGCTTTTGGGCTTGACCCACGGTGTTCATGTCATAACCTATGTTAATACAGGTTTAAGAGGTTTTGTTGCTTTTTCAGGTCAGCAAATTAAAACGTCACATTCGCTCTCACACTGGGGAGCGTCCTTTCCAGTGCAGCTTGTGCAGTTATGCCAGCAGGGACACATACAAGCTGAAAAGGCACATGCGAACCCATTCAGGTAGGACTTCTCCCTTGCTTGCATTAATGAACCACTTTTTAGTAGATCCCATGGCACCCTGGGAACCACCACATACCCTTATTAGTTACCCAAATGGAAACGGGCATGAGAATAGTATATAATTGACACATGTTCTCTGGCATACCTTCAGAATTCATTGCTCTGAATATATACCGGAGAATGGAAATTTTTTACTGTTAGAAGTCTGGGTAGATTACCTAACCCAGCTTGTCAGTTTTTCAAAGTACAGTCTTTTTCTAAAAAGAAAAACTTGCAGGTCCTCCCGCTATCATCCCATCTGCTCTCCTTCAAAGTTAAGTACTGCTGTAGAAACTACTTTTACTAACATGAAGGACTCTGTGGCAGAGCTGGGCAGAGCAGAGGTGGTGGCCACAGTTTGGGACTTCTTACTCATCTCTCAAGATAGGCCTGAGCCAGGCAGTGGGCCTGAGCCTCATCCTTCCTGAGTTAAGAACTGTAGATCATCTGTGGCTTGGCATATCTGCCACCTGGTAACCCTCCAATTAAATGGTAGTTATTTAGTCATTTCATCTAATTTGTTCATTCTGTATTTTTTCTTTGAAGGGGAAAAACCTTATGAATGTTATATTTGTCATGCACGGTTTACCCAAAGTGGTACCATGAAGATGCACATTTTACAGAAGCACACAGAAAATGTGGCCAAATTTCACTGTCCCCACTGTGACACTGTCATAGCCCGAAAAAGTGATCTGGGTAAGTCAGTTAACTAGTGGCAAATGAAAAATAAATTTTGACAACTCTATGAAGATAATGATCACAGGTTACTTCCTTTTCTGACTTTGTGAGTTTTGTGTGTTGTGAATGGCCTGCTATTTAATAAAAGTCATTGCTTATGCTATTTTTTTCTGTCTCTTCTTTCTCTTACTGAAGCTACACTACAAAATTTTTTCCTGACTATAGCTCATCTATAAATAAATGGCAGCTATAATGAGAGAAAAGTGTATTTTTAGTTAGTAGCCTTCATTGGTAATGTTAAAAGTCCCCAAATAGAGAAGTAACATAGTATGGTTCGAACTCAGGCCAGTCCACTTCAGTTTTGGGGGTTTTCCCCCCCAGAATATTTGTACTTTGTTTAGGTAATTAGACTGTTGTATTGATTTGGTGATAGCTGTAATTCTGTACATAACTAAGCTACAGTTAATATAAAGGCAGAGTTTAGTGGTAGAAATTTTAGGATAAGGTCACCTGAATTTATCCCTTTGTGTTTCTTATTTAAAATAGTTAAAAATACTGCCCCAGTCTGTTCTCTGTCCAAAATGCATTGCTCCCTACAAAATAATAATGCATTTAGATAAATTGTACCTTTCAGGTTGTCTTTATACTTTTATTTTACTTTTTTACTTAATTGATCTTCACAGCAACCATATGAAGTCATCAAAGCATATTTATTCGAGCTTTGTAGGTGATAACCAGGTGTCTTGACCAAAGTGATACAACACAGCTTATGAGTGGCAAAGCTGGACTTGAGTCTTCTGGAATCCTCTAGAGCTGTTTCTCACACTGGGGCGTGTATAAGTACCCAGCTCATATCAGGAGCATACCAAACCATATCATAAACCTGGACTGTCTTCCTGCAGCATTGGTTTTACTCAAAAGGTTTTGAGTAAAGTTATACAATTGAACTAGTATCTTAAAACATTTTTACATTAATATGACTATATTGAACAAACTGCAGACCAACATAAAACATTTTTAAGATGAAACTGTGAGCTTGAAGTAGAGTCCATTGGATTCCACATAAGATCCAGTGGGTCATGTGTCATCCTACTCTGGTGTAGAAAGGATTTTAGAAAAATTTAAGAAGTACTGTTCTCAGATAAACGAAAGAGTTTTACTGTTCTTACCATATAGAAACTAAAACCTAAACCAGTAATATCTCATGGCACCGTGTGAACTGTTAGGCCACTGTTTGGATTATTCAATTTTTTTAATTTATTCACTATCCTGATGCAAATGAAAACCTTGAGTGTTTTATACTTGCATGATAACCTCTTCAGTTCAGTTCAGTTCAGTTGCTCATTCGTGTCTGACTCTTTGCGACCCCATGAATCGCAGCACGCCAGGCTTCCCTGTCCATCACCATCTCCTGGAGTTCACTCAAACTCACGTCCATCGAGTCGGTGATGCCATCCAGCTATCTCATCCTCTGTTGTCCCCTTCTCCTCCTGCCCCCAATCCCTCCCAGCATCAGAGCCTTTTCCAATGAGTCAGCTCTTTGTATGACGTGGCCAAAGTATTGGAGTTTCAGCTTTAGCATCGTTCCTTCCAAAGAACACCCAGGGCTGATCTCCTTTAGAATGGACTGGTTGGATCTCCTTGCAGTCCAAGGGACTCTCAAGAGTCTGCTTCAACACCACAGTTCAAAAGCATCAATTCTTCGGCACTCAGCTTTCTTCACATCCATGCATGACCACTGGAAAAACCATAGCCTTGACTAGACGGACCTTTATTGGCAAAGTAATGTCTCTGCTTTTGAATATGCTATCTAGGTTGGTCATAACTTTCCTTTCAAGGAGTAAGCGTCTTTTAATTTCATGGCTGCAGTCACCATCTGCAGTGATTTTGGAGCCCAGAAAAATAAAGTCTGACACTGTTTCCACTGTTTCCCTATCTACTTGCCATGAAGTGATGGGACCGAATGCCATGATCTTCGTTTTCTGAATGTTGAGCTTTAAGCCAACTTTTTCACTCTCTTCTTTCACTTTCATCAAGAGGCTTTTTAGTTCCTCTTCACTTTCTGCCATAAGGGTGGTGTCATCTGCATATCTGAGGTTATTGATATTTCTCCCAGCAATCTTGATTCCAGCTTGTGCTTCTTCCAGCCCAGCGTTTCTCATGATATACTCTGCATGTAAGTTAAATAAGCAGGGTGACAATATACAGCCTTAACGTACTCCTTTTCCTATTTGGAACCAGTCTGTTGTTCCATGTCCAGTTCTAACTGTTGCTTCCTGCCCTGCATACAGGTTTCTCAAGAGGCAGGTCAGGTGGTCTGGTATTCCCATTGCTTTCAGAATTTTCCACAGTTTATTGTGATCCACACAGTCAAAGGCTTTGGCATAGTCAATAAAGCAGAAATAGATGTTTTTCTGGAACTCTCGCTTTTTCCATGATCCAGCGGATGTTGGCAATTTGATCTCTGGTTCCTCTGCCTTTTCTAAAATCAGCTTGAACATCTGGAAGTTCACGGTTCACATATTGCTGAAGCCTGGCTTGGAGAATTTTGAGCATTACTTTACTAGCATGTGAGATGAGTGCAATTGTGCGATAGTTTGAGCATTCTTTGGCATTGCCTTTCTTTGGGATTGGAATGAAAACTGACCTTTTCCAGTCCTGTGGCCACTGCTGAGCTTTCCGAATTTGCTGGCACATTGAGTGCAGCACTTTGACAGCATCATCTTTCAGGATTTGAAATAGCTTAACTGGAATTCCATCACCTCCACTAGCTTTGTTCATAGTGATGGTTTCTAAGGCCCACTTGACTTCACATTCCAGGATGTCTGGCTCTAGGTGAGTGATATATCATCGTGATTATCTTGATCATGAAGATCTTTTTTGTACAGTTCTTCTGTGTATTCTTGCCACCTCTTCTTAATATCTTCTGCTTCTGTTAAGTCCATACCATTTCTGTCCTTTATTGAGCCCATCTTTGCATGAAATGTTCTTGGTATCTCTAATTTTTCTTGAAGAGATCTCTAGTCTTTCCCATTCTACTGTTTTCCACTATTTCTTTGCATTGATTGCTGAGGAAGGCTTTCTTATCTCTTCTTGCTATTCTTTGGAACTCTGCATTCAGATGCTTATCTTTCCTTTTCTCCTTTGCTTTTCGCTTCTCTTCTTTTCACAGCTATTTGTAAGGCCTCTCCAGACAGCCATTTTGCTTTTTTACATTTCTTTTCCATGGGGTGGTCTTGATCCCTGTCTCCTGTACTATGTCCCAAACCTCTGTCCATAATTCATCAGGCATTCTATCAGATCTAGTCCCTTAAATCTATTTCTCACTTCCACTTATAATCATAAGGGATTTGATTTAGGTCATACCTGAATGGACTAGTGGTTTTCCCTACTTTCTTCAGTGGCAATAAGGAGCTCATGATCTGAACCACAGTCAGCTCCCGGTCTTGTTTTTGCTGACTCTTTAGAGCTTCTCCATCTTTGGCTGCAAAGAATATAATCAGTCTGATTTCAGTGTTGACCATCTGGTGATGTCCATATGTAGAGTCTTCTCTTGTGTTGTTGGAAGAAGGTGTTTGCTATGACCAGTGTGTTCTCTTGGCAAAATTCTATTAGCCTTTGCCATGCTTCATTCTGTACTCCAAGGCCAAATTTGCCTGTTACTCCAGGTGTTGCTTGACTTCCTACTTTTGCATTCCAGTCCCCTATAATGAAAAGGACATCTTTTTTGGGTGTTAGTTCTAAAAGGTCTTGTAGGTCTTCATAGAACCATTCAACTTCAGCTTCTTCAGCGTTACTGGTTGGGGCATAGACTTGGATTACTGTGATATTGAATAGTTTGCCTTGGAAACAAACAGAAATCATTCTGTTCATTCTGTTACAAGCCGCCCACGCTTGTAATGATAGCCTCTTAGGCCTTACATAGTGAACTCTTTATGAGGTAGTTAAGGAGCTGTCAAATAATAGTTATCTGCCCAAACCATTCCCAGACAAGTTTGTGTTCCCTCTTTAAAGCAGGTCTGATTTCACATTAATGTGCAATAATTAAGATTCATCACCTTGGGACACAGGAAGGCATGGGCTTTGGAGGCAGACCTACCAGATCAAGATTCACCTCCAAATACTTACTGTTCTAATAAGGTTTTTTTTTGTTTTTTGTTTTAACTGATAATATAGGAATAATTCCAACTTTACAGAATTTTTATTGTAAATATTTAATAAAAACATAAGAAAGTCTTTGACATTGACTGTTAGGTCTCTCTATCTGAGGAGCAGAAGTTGAGTCTAAGAATTATTTGAAATGATATATTTATGTATAAAAAGTCTTCATATAGTGAACATGTATAGGGAGTAAAAAAATATGCCATCCCTTTCTCTTACCTATTTCCATTCCCCAGAATTGGCCCTCTTTAAGTTTGATGTGAGGCTTCCCTTGTGGCTCAGTGGTAAAGAATCCACCTGCCAATGCCTAGAGGAGGAAATGGCAACCCACTCCAGTATTCTTGCCTGGGAAATACCATGGACAGAAGTGCCTGGTGGCTGTAGTCCATGGGGTCGCAAAGAAGTCACTATTTAGCAACTAAACAACAACAAAAGTTGGAAGTGATAGCACCTTGATTGAGCCGTAAATTCTTGACCCTAAACGCAGCTGGCTCCTCAGTTTCCAACTGTTTGTCCTCATCAGCTGTGTCCCGTTCATTCCACAGATTCTTGAGCACCTGCTATGTGGGAAGTCCTATGACAGTAGGGTAAATCATTTTAAACCTCTAATCTTCCTTCCCTTTTCTCTTTGCCTCCTTGGTCTCAGTATGTAACCTCTTTTCTTACTTTAGATACACAGAAAATGCAGCATATTGAAACTTCAAATTTCCTCTTTCCAGATGTGTAACTTACCTGCATTCATCCTCTTTCCCCGTCGGCTTCTAGAGACCTTGTGTCACTCTTCGTGTCTGTGTCCTGTCCCTTTGCCCTGATCCCATTCTCCTGTGTCCTCGCAGCCTTTACATGATCAAGTATTGCCTCTTTACCTTCATTTTCAAGTTCTCCTTAATCTTTCCCCTCAACTCTAAATGTCCTTGCCCCCTTGCAGACACACAGCTCAGGCTTCAGCCCTGTTCCACTTACTCCTTGTCTCAGTAAGTGGCTCCACCATCTGCTCAGTTTTCCAAGCCAGGAACCTGGAGGTCATTCCTGATACCCACCTTTCTCTTCCTCACTCTGGTCAGTCACTAAGTCCTGTTGATTCAGCTTCTTAGGTCTCTCGTCAGTTCCCCTTCCCTCCATACCCACTGCCGTCTCCAAACCACCACCTTCCCTCACCTGTTGAGTTTTAACGTCTCAACTGGTCTCTCCATATCTGTTTTTACTCCTTTTTTTCCATTTTCCGTATAGCAGCCAGAGTAACTATATTCAGAAGCAGAAAGAAATGTGTTCTTAACTCTTTGAGATGTTTGTGTTTTCACAAGTTGGCCTGGGCTTTGTGTTTTGCTTTTAGGTGTCCACTTGCGAAAGCAGCATTCCTACATTGAGCAGGGCAAGAAATGCCGGTACTGCGATGCTGTGTTTCATGAACGCTATGCCCTCATCCAGCACCAGAAGTCACACAAGAACGAGAAGCGCTTTAAGTGTGATCAGTGTGATTACGCTTGTAGACAGGTAGGAACCTTCATAGTTAGAAAACGATTGATGCCTCATCAGTGTTGGGTTTTATCAGAGGGTTTTTATATATACCTTATATGAAATTAAGTCCAGGACTTGAGAGAAGGGAAGAATTTGGTACTGGGGCCTGATGCTTGGGAGTGATCTACAGAAGCAGCAGAAGTGAGTGTATCTGCTAGGATTTGGGGAAGCAGTTTTGTACCCCGATCAGCTTTACATTATCCTCTCAGCAAGCGGTTCTGGGCCTGGACCCTTGGAAGAGAAAGGTCTTTAGAGTTACGCGTGCAGGTGGTGGGGGATAGCAGCCCTAAGACAGGATCTGAGACTTTCCTTCACCTCGTTCTCTTGCAGGAGAGGCACATGATCATGCACAAGCGCACCCACACTGGGGAGAAGCCTTATGCCTGCAGCCACTGCGACAAGACCTTCCGTCAGAAACAGCTCCTTGACATGCACTTCAAACGCTATCATGACCCCAACTTTGTCCCTGCGGCCTTTGTCTGTTCTAAGTGTGGGAAAACATTTACACGTCGGGTAAGAGTCAGAACTTGACTTCCTCCCTTACAGTTCTTGATACCATCCATGTTCTTGATCTTCTGTTGCAAAGCAGGGCAGTTTTCTCCACTGAGATTATAGAGATAAACTATCATTTGGAAAGGGTCAGTCATTTCCACCCCACCACATCACACATGTCCATGTGTGAACCTTTCCACTGATGGGGAACTCAGTATTTTTAACAGGTCTGTCTTCACTTGCTGCTGCTGCCAAGTCGCTTCAGTCATGTCCGACTCTGTGCGACCCCATGGACTGCAGCCTACCAGGCTTCTCTGTCCATGGGATTCTCCAGGCAAGAACACTGGAGTGGGTTGCCATTTCCTTCTCCAATGCATGAAAGTGGAAAGTGAAAGTGAAGTCACTCAGTCGTGTCTGACTCTTAGCGATCCCATGGACTGCAGCCCACCAGGCTCCTCCATCCATGGGATTTTCCAGGCAACAGTACTGGAGTGGGGTGCCATTGCCTTCTCCCCTGCCTTCACTTAGGGTCATGTTAGTCAGGTCTGCACAGGACAGGGAGCTCGGTCTGATTCTCCCCTGCTCAGAGGACCTAACCCCATCTTCTGAGCAGCTCTCCTCTCCCACCCACCCTTTTCTCTCTCTCTCCACCCACCCCAGATGGAGACCATTTTCCCTGAAAAGGAAGAGTATGTTGAGGACACATTTAGCAGACACGAGAACATTGAGACTTAATATGGATAACCACCGCCCAGTTGTTTTTTTAATTAAACTAAAAGAGAACTTCCAATTTTAATCTTACCTTTTTTAGTAATGTGAACGAGAATTTTGTTCCTTTTGTTAGAATACTATGGCAAGACATGCGGATAATTGTGCTGGTCCAGATGGTGTAGAAGGGGAAAATGGAGGAGAAACGAAGAAGAGTAAACGTGGAAGAAAGAGAAAGATGCGTTCTAAAAAGGAGGACTCCTCTGACAGTGGTAAGTGACTTTTGTTTCTTGAGTTAGTTAAAAGGGGCAGGTTTTGGTGCAGAGTTTACAGTGTATTTATGTAAGGACGTGCTGGAATACAGAGATAGGCCACTCTCTCGTGCTTCCTTTAAACCTCTAATCTTCCTGATGTGTGTATATATTTACAACAGCAGTTAGCTTATTCCCAGAGCAAGTTTTTTTTTTTCCTTATGGTGTTCCATTGCTTGATAAGATATGTTATTATCAGTTAAAGCTGAAGCAAAATTAATATCTTTATACTCAGTTTACTCAGATTAGTGATATTCTAAGGCCAGCAGAGTTTCTTTTCTATGTTCATAGCTTTTACATTTAGGAAGCTGGTCTAGATTTGAGCAGTGAATCTAATGGACATGAAGAAGGTTGCTTAAGCATCCTGACCAACTTCTGGTTTGACTGCCTGTGTCAGCCTAGCCTTGAGATGTGTTGATCAAATCCATGAAGGTCAGCCTTTCTCTTCCTACCTTAATCTCCCCATTTATAATTTAAAACTTTGCCAATTTTCCTAACATTGATGTTCTTTGGGGTGTTAGTCATGAAATCCAGGCAGAAGGTATATGTGTTGAGGCGCTAAACTCATGCAGTGGGGTGGAGAGCAAGAGTGTTGGTAATGTAGGAGTCACATTTGATGAGACAAACTCATTCCAAAGTGTGAGGTTTTATAATGTGGATGCTTGGGTTACTGGCACCTAGTTGAGAAGGCCCATCCATGGCTTCAGTGTTTGAGACTTGTGGAAAAGGGTGCAGAGGAGTTCTGTTTTGGGGAAGGTGCGTACAGATGATGCCTGATGGATTTCTGAGAAGCTCTAAGTTTGTCTTCCATGTTGCTTTGTCAGAAATAGTGGGAAAGGAAAGGAAATTTCTGAAAACTGAATATATGTATCACTTTATTGGTTTTATTATAAAAGTTGTTCGTGAAAATACTAGGTCTTTTATATTTAAATATATAAGAAAGTCCCTTTTGGTTTTTTATCTTAATAAAGCCTTCACTTTTCTATTCAGAACTTTTTATGGGGGAATATTCATCTAAGCATAAGAGTAATTTAATTTTTGCTGCCTTCTCTAGTGGAAAATCTTGGGTTTTAAGTGAATGCCTCCTTTAAAATGTCACTTTGCTTAATTTTCTTTTTTCACTTTGTTTAATTTTTTGTTGTTGTTGTTTAATTTTTATAAAAGCACATCACACTCTACTGAGAATCATTGTGGAATCCCTTTGGTAAAGAAATTGAGTGGACTGTTGGAGGTGCCAAGTAATGTCAGTGGGCCTCAAGAACCAGCAGAGATGCCCAGATAAACTTGAGCTTCAGGACACCTGCAGTAGCTCTTGGCTGCCGAACCTTCTCCAGCCACAGACATGCCTTTTTTCTCATGGCACTGCCATGGTCACTTCTGTGGTTCATCTCCCAGCTAGACCAGCTCCACTCTCCTAATTGTACTTTTACCAGAATCAGCTGCACAGTTTAATGAGAGTTCCTAATAGGTTTCTATGGTTCCTCCTTTCGTCTTCTGCACTGGAGAAGACAGAAGGAGGAGTTGCACGGCTTTGTTTGGGGCCTGTTGTCTCTTTATCCCAGAATGTTTGGACTGGTGACGGCCAGAATCATATATGTTCCCTCCCAGAAGTTCTGCCTGTTGGTCATCGAGAGAAATTGACCACCAGAGTCTAATACTATTTTCAAGGCTTTTAACCAAAATCTCTCCAATCCAGTAAGCTTTTGACCCTATTAACTTTGTGTGCTTCTCCCCCTGCCCCCTGCTTAGTTCTGACTGAATTTGTTTAGCTTTCTAGGCGTTGGGCCAACTTAGGCAATAGGGGACTTGAATAAGTTCAGCAGGGAAGCATGTCGTTCTTGACACGCTGCCACGTACCAGTACGTTCCCCACATTTTCACTTAGGATTTCAGTCACTTGACAAGGCTTTTTGTCCTGATGATCAGGCATTTACCCACAGATTTCTAAATTTAAACATTTGGTGTGAGCAAAAGAGAATGTGCTTGTAACCTGTGCTTCTTGGAGGAAGGCAGGCAGGATATCTTTTGTGCCATGGCAGTGGGGGAGGGGTAGCAAGAGCTCTTCAGTTGCCTACAGGTGTGGGCAGCAGAACACCCCTAAACTGTGGTTAGTTGTGCCTTATAAATCACTTTAGTTTCTCCGTTTCTATAAAATGAGGGTAATACCTCTTACTTAATGAAGCCTATATGGAATAATGGAGAATTTTTATAAACTCTGATGTCTAGTGTAAAAAGCATCTGTGATGATGTGGTAGAATGTAAGTTGCAGAGCACAATTACAGGCGTTATCTCTTTGTGATCCTTGAGAGTGCTTTAGAGATTACACAAGGAAACTGAGGTTCAGTGTGGTTATCATCCCAGGTCACACACTTAGGAGATCTGAGACTCAAAACTGTATTATCAGGCTCTTCATCAGTGTTCTTTCTACAATAGTTCCCTCTCCTTTTACGTGGTAATTGCTTTAGGGAGAAGGTAAGGGAGTTAGGAGGACCTACTAGGTTTGGGGCAGCTGGGAATTAAATTCCAAAATTTGACCTCAACACTTTTCCTAGTAAATGGGGACTCACGGTGCTTCAAGAACTTTATACACACAAACACACACACATCTTCCACCACTCTTCAGGGGTCCATCTCAGGCTTTGTGTCCTGTTTTATCTGTGTATAGTAGGTAGAGGGAACATTTGTTTCATTTTCAGCTTAAAACACCACTTGGCGGGGACGTTTATATAACTGGCGTAAGCTGGAGTTGCCTTTAAGAATTTGAAGCTCAATATTTTGATATCTAAAGCCAAAAGAATATCCAGTCCACATAAAATATGAATAATGGTATCCAAGTTGATTTGCTTATTAACTTAGCATTAATATGAGCTTACTTTGTTTAGTGCTGAAAACAAAAATTCCAGTGAAATGGAATTTTTAAATGGGCTGTTAACGATGAAAATAAATATTTAACTAGACTTCACAGGATACATGATTATTTGTGTGTTGCTTTTCCTTCCACCACTCGTCTCCTTGCCCCACCACCTCTTCTTCCTGATTTCATGAGAAGAAAATGCTGAGCCAGACTTGGATGACAATGAGGATGAGGAGGAGCCTGCTGTGGAGATTGAACCCGAGCCAGAGCCCCAGCCAGTGACCCCAGCCCCACCACCTGCCAAGAAACGGAGAGGACGCCCCCCTGGCAGAACCAACCAGCCCAAACAGACCCAGCGTAAGTTGCTTGTCTCAGCTCAGTAGGCTGGCGTCCTCTCCCAACATGTGGGGAAGCCAGACGGGTCCTTTTTCTTTGGGTAGATGGGAGCTGAGCCATGAGAACAAGTTAAGGTCACGCTGGGAACAAATTCTCAGGAAGCGATTTTTTAGTTTTTTATTGGGGAACATCTGAGAAAGTCTCTAGAGGACTGTTAAGTTTCAGCAAGATAAAGTCCAGAGTTGAAGGGTGCTTTCTATGAGATGGGTACTGTCAGTGTGGGAGGGTTTTACAAAACAGAGTCTTACCTGGCAAAACTGACATGGTAATGAATGTAATGTATAAGAGCCCTTAAAGGATGGAGGAATAAAGGGATTTCCATGATGACAGTGTCCCTCCTAAGAAACCCAGACCCATGGATTCTGTTGCTGGCTTCCTGATTTATGAGAGGACATTGGGGAGCAGTCCTGTACTAGACATGGCCCTTGTAATTGCAGGCTCTTTGGAGTCTCAGGTCTCTGTTCTATTCATGAATCTCCTAAAAGCTGGCAGTTCTCTTTCTTTCTTCAACAAATGCAGCGTTTCATCTGTTTTTTTTTAGTATGTTCCTTGAGCCCCATGTTGAAATGTCTTGTTACAGTGGGGTGGTTGGGGAACTACTTGACCTACAAAGATTTGAGTGAACCAACTGGTGGTAGGACCCTCGGTGTTGGACAGCTTCAGACGCAAAGATATCAGGTTCTGGAACTTCTCTGGAGGTTCAGTGGCTAAGACTGCACTCCCAATGCAGGGGGCCCCAGGTTCGATCCCTGATAAGGGAACTAGATCCTGCAGGCCACAACTAAGCTCGTGTGCTGCAACTAAGACCTGGCACAGATAAGTTTGTTAAAATGTCAGGTTCTTTTGCTGTAGGTGGGTCATCTCTAAAACAGACCTGCCTACATCCTGCACTCTGAAGTATTCCTTGTCTTGTACTGTCTGCATTTTTTGCCTGTGTCACACTGACTATTGTGAAGCCCTAATTTATGAGATAAAGGAAAACTTAAGATTTTTAATACATGATTTGGGAGGCATATGAAGAGGAATGTCAGTGCTTTGTTTTTTGGTATTATCTAGAGTATTTGGGGTTTGTGTATGGCCACATTATAGGTTATTAAGCCTTTTTTATTGATGTTCTCTATATTGAAACTGAGGCTTTCCTGTGTTGCTCACTTTCATTTAGTGTCAAGTCTGAAAAGACCCTTGCAATTCTTGGGGGCTTTAATGGAGCATTTGTTTTCTTCGTGCTCTTCTTTGCCAGCAACAGCCATCATTCAGGTCGAAGACCAGAATACAGGTGCAATTGAGAACATTATAGTTGAAGTCAAAAAAGAGCCAGACGCAGAGCCTGCGGAGGGGGAGGAAGAGGAGGCCCAGCCAGCTGCCACAGATGCCCCCAACGGAGACCTCACGCCTGAGATGATCCTCAGCATGATGGACCGGTGATGGCGGGGCCTTGCTCCTTGCCAGGACTGCTCTGGGCTGTGTTTAAACGGCCTGCATCTTAATTTTCTCCCTTCTTTCTTCTTTTGGCTTTGGGAAAAGCATCATTTTACCAAACATACTGAGAACTAAAACTTCAAGGATGATGTTAGAAAATGTGATTTAACTAGAACTTGCTGTTTGATGTTAGCAAATCATGGAATGTTCTGAGTCCCTGAGGGTTTACTGTGAAGTGCTGAGGACAGTGTTCACGCCTCCCTGGTTTTCTTAGCTGGAAACAGAGACATTGAACCCTCTCTCTTGCAATGGTAAACCACTCCAGAAACCACCACCGGGTTTCCCAGAGTTCTTATGGTCTTCTTCCCAGGAGAGTTTTTAATTGTAAATGCAGACTTGGGAAGGACTTAGACTTTTAAACTGGTTTTTGCTTTTGCTTTTCCCTGACTCCCTTTGCTTGGAGTCAGCTGCACACCAGTAGTATGGCATGCTACGATTGGTTTCTGTCCTGAAGACTTTGCCTCTTTCTTGGCAAAGTTTCTGGTATGGTCAAGCTTGTAAATAACTTTTTTTACATTTTAATCTTTTCCATTAATTACGAGGTTGAAAAGAAGTACAGTGTAAGAAAACCCAGCATTTTAATTACTTGCAAATTAAGTTACTACAGACGGTAGTTTGTAAACGTTGACGAGGAATTGGATCACAATCATGTTGCAGAACGGCACCGAGACTGCTGCCCGCTCGTGATGGACACCCACATGGAACATCATGATTCCAACCCATGGAGCCAGCATTTGAACCTTGTACAATTAACTTTCGGTTATGATTTCCCATCTACATTTTCTTTGCTTTGTTCGTAGCTGAGTTTCATGTTTTATAAATCCTCTGTTGAAGCAGAAGGGTGATTATGAGTGGGTCACAGCAGCTCTTAAAAGCTGGGCCAGGAAATTTCACTAGGTCAGTAATTTAAACTTCGGATCTTCAAAAAAATAATAATGTGAAGCAAAACCAACTCAAAGTGATTCTTGCACATGAACTGTCACATGTTTAAAAATGTGTTTTTTAGAGAGCCTCAGTCTTGCTGATTTCAAACACTTTTTTCTTCTGTGTATTGCTTTTAAGAGAGCCATCAGTTAGCTATCAGACTCTAGGTTGATGCATTTTGTACTTAGCTGTACTGTGTGATATTTTTCATTATTTTAGGACGCCAACATGAGACCTGTAATAAACTATGTAATGGGGTTGAAAGCTGGGGAGGAGGATCTACTGCTGTACAGCTAATAAATCATAACGGATTAACAAGTGCTCCGAACACCCTCACTCGTGTGATTCCTGCCTAACCAAGGGCCCAGAGAGGTCTGTGTGCATAACCTCAGACAGCGCAGGCCTGTTTCAGAAGCAAGCTGTGCTTCCAGGATGACCACTTCTATCTAGCAGATGGGCGATGATCTTGGCAAGTGATGGAATATTGAGGGCATCCTGCTACAAGTTTTTAATGCCCCAAAAGTATATGAGTATAGATGTGAGTCTATATAGCTGCCAGCCCCCATGATCCACGTAAAGAGTGGATTCCCTGTGGTAGAGCAGGTGGACCATAGAGCTTAAAGAAAAAGGGGCCAATGGGAAGCTCTGGCCTCATGATCTCAGGTGGTAAAGTGGATAAGAATCTGCCTGCCAATTCAGGGGACATGAGTTCGATCCCTGGTCCAGGAAGATTCCACATGCCGCATGGCAGCTAAGCCTGGCACCACAGCTACTAAAGGCCATGCACCTAGAGCCTGTACTCCACAAAAAAGAAGCCATTGCAATGAGAAGCCTGTGAACCCCACTCAACCACAACTAGAGAATGCATTCATATAGCAACAAAGACCCAGCAGAACCCAAATGTAAAAAGATTAATAGTAACTTTAAAAAATTGGCTCACGGAGGACCGGGATCAATGCATCAAGCTTTGCTAAATGCAGGGGAACAGAAAGAAACTGGGCCCTAGAGAAGTTCTCTCGTCTGCCCTAGAGAAGTTTACTTGAAAGGGGGTACCAATGTGCCACTACCAGACTGTGGGGAGAGACACCTAGAGAACATAGCTCCCTGTTAGCACCTGGGGAGCAGGATGGGAAGGGAATGCATTAGGAAGTTTCTGTATTGGTGAATTACCATCTTGCTGTTGTCCATTTCTGGGCAGATTGCTCTGGCAGACCCATTTTAGGTGAAAGCTTTGGCCACACATTACAGGGTTTTTTGGTTACTGAAGTATAGTTGATTTATAATGTTGTATTACTTACTGCTGTCCAGCAGTGTGATTCAGTTATATATACATTCTTTTTTTTTAAATACTCCTTTCCATTTTGGTTTATCATAGACTATTGAATATAGTTCTCTGTGCCATACAGTAGGACCTTTTTTTTTTAATCCATTCTATATATAAAAGCTCAACATCTGCTAATCTCAGCCTCCCTCTCTGTCCTTCCCTCTTGGTAACCGCCAGTCTGTTCTCCATGTCTGTGATTCATAGATAACTTCATTTGTATCATATTTGAGATTCCACATATAAGTGATATCATATGGTATTTGTCTTTTTCTGATTTACTTCACTTAACATAATAATCTCTAGTTGCATCCATGTTGCTGCAAGTAGCACTTACCATTCTTTTTTGTGGCTGAGTAGTATTCCATTGTGTATATGTACCACGTCTTTATCTGTTGATGGACATCTAGGTGGCTTCCATGTCTTGGCAATTGTGAATAGTGCAGGTATGAACACAGAGTGTGTGTATGTGTTTAAATTATAATTTTGCCCAGATATGTGAGCAGGAGTGGGATTGCTGGATCAAATTTTTTTTATGATGGCCATTCAGACTGTTAAGAAGTGGTACCTCACTGTAGTTTTGATTTGCATTTCTCTAATAATTAGTGATGTTGAATATCATGTGCATATTGGCCATCTGTGTTTCTTTGGAGGAATGACTTAAGTCTTCTGCCCATTTTTGGGTTGGATTGTTTAATTTTTAATTGTTGAGTTGTATGAACTCTTCATATATTTAGGAGATTAAGCCCTTGTCAGTTGCATTATTTGCAAATATTTTTTCCATTCCATATGTTGTCTCTTAGATTTTATATGGTTTTCCTTTCCTATGCAAAAGCTTGTAAGTTTGATAAGGTCCCATTTATTTAGTTTTGTTTTTATTTCTATTGCTTTGGGACACTGACTTAAAACATTGGTACGATTTATGACAGAGAATGTTTTGTCTGTGTTTTCTAGGAGTTTTATGGTGTCTTGTTCTGTTCTAAGTCTTTAAGCCATTTGTGTTTATTTTTGCGCATGGTGAGAGGGTGTTTTCTAACTTCATTGATTTACATGCATCTGTGCAACTTCCCCAGCACCACTTGCTGTAGACACTTTTTCTCATGGCATATTCTTGCCTCCTTTGTCAAAGATTAATCGACTGTAGGTGTGGGCTTATTTCTGGGCTGTCTCCTCTGTTCCATTGATGCTTGTGTCTGTTTCTGTGCCAGTTTTGATTACTGTAGCTTACAGTCTGTATCAAGTCTAGGAGGGTTATGCCTCCTGCTTTGTTTTTCTTTAGGACTGCTTTGGCAATCCTGGGTCTTTATGGTTCATATGAATTTTAGGGTTCTGTGTCCTAGTTCTATGAAAAATGTCATGGGTAGTTTGATAGGGATTGCATTACAACTGTAGATTGCTTTGGGTGGTTTGGATATTTTGACACCATTACCTTTTCTAATCCAAGAGCAGGGGATATCTATTTCCTTGAATTATCTTCAATTTTCTTTATTAATGTTTTATATAGTTCTCATCATATTTAAGTCTTTCACTTCCTTGGTGAAGTTTATTCCTAAGTGTGTTGTTTTTGGGGGTTATGATTTTAAGAGGTATTGATTTTTGTACATATCCTTTCTGATGTTTCATTGTTGGTGTAAAGAAATTAACAGCCAATTTCTCTGTAATCTTGTATCCTGCTGCCTTGCTGAATTCATTTATCAGTTCTAGTAGCTTTTGTGTGGAGTCTTTAAGGTTTTCTATATATAGTATTATTTCATCTGCATATAATGATAATTCTACCTCTTCCTTCCAATTTGGATACCTTTTATTTTTCTTGTCTGGTTACTGTGGCTGGGACTTCCAATGCTCTGTTGAAGAGAAGAGGTGAAAGTGGGCATTGTTGTCTTATTCCAGGTTTTCATGGGAAGGCTTGTAGCTTTTCACCATTGAATATTATATTGGCTGTGGGTTTGTCATAAATAGCTTTTATTATCTTAAGGTAATTATAGGGTCCTTTTCTTTTTTTGGCCACACCCCATGGCATGAGGCACTTCCCTGACCAGGGACCAAAGCCGTTGTCCCCCTGCATTGGAAGCATGGAATCTTAACCACTGGACCACTAAGGAAGTCCAGGGGGTTTTAAGCAGAATTTGAACTTACCAGTTTTCAGTGAAAAGTAAGTACAGAAGACTAGATGTGTGAAGTCTTTGGCTGGTTGGTAGTGTTCATGCAGTGGGATCTCCCAGGAAAATTGGTATCATCTGGGACTATGAACCAGGCAGTCAACAACTTGGATTGACTGTTAGTGGCCTGAGGCTGTCAGGGCATTTGGTCTCTATCCCATGCATGGGCTAACCTCCACTGCCACCAGGGAGCAGAGTACCTGCTACCTGAGTTGTTTCAGTGGGCAGGCAGCTTTTTAAAAAAATTTAATTTTTTAAATTAGTATAATTGGTTTACAGTGTTGTGTTAGTTTCTGCTGTACAGTGAAGTGAATCAGCTATATGTATACATACATCCCCTCCCTCTTGGACCTCCTTCCCACCTCACCTCCATCCCACCCATTTAGGTCATCACAGAGCACCGAGCTGAGCTTCTTGTGTTTTATAGTAGCTTCCCACTAGCTAGCTATTTTTATAAAAAGTTTTTTTAATTATAGACAATTCCCTGGTGGTCCAGTAGTTGGGACTCCATGTTTCCACTACAAGGAGCCCAAGTTCAATCCCAGGTCGGAATATTAAGATATTGCAAGCCATGTGGCATGTCCCCCCCCCCCCCCAAATAAATTTAATACAATAGAAAATCTCTTAATAGAACAGCAAGCAGTTTATATGTATTTTCAACATAGCTTTTCCATTGTGTACATTCAAACTGTTTACAAGCAGATTGGTTTTGCTTGGGGAGGGGGCAAGAAAAATGACATTCTGATGTAGAGAAGGCTGGAAGGGGATTCCCTCCCTACCTCCCTAACCATCCTCACCATTGGCACATCCCCATAATACATCCTGTATGACTCCATTAAATGTAAAACCTTCTCCCAGTACTCCGTACCAGAGAACTTTCGACAGGAACCTTGTGGCACTTCCGGGAGCTGCAGCCTGGCCTGTCATCTGTACTGCTGGAACAGGTGGGGCTTATTCCTCATTATGAGCTCTAAGCATTTCTTGAGCGCCTACAGGGTGTCACGCTGTCTATAACACACAGACGGTCTTGAACAAATTGAAGGCTTCTCTCCTTGAGTCACTAACTTGTGGGAGCTGAGTCCCATGTGTTCTCTAGGCCTCTGATGGCAGTTAGGTTTGTTTTGTCACTGCCACCTTGACAGCAAGCAGTTAAGGAGATATGTGGCTAGCCCAGCGCCCCTGTCCTGATCTCCAGGCTGATCTGGTTTCCTTCTCCACAGCCCTCTGCTTGTTCCCATAGCAGTCACTAGACAAGGGCTGATGCTACCAGTGTGGCTGTTGGTCTTGAGAATCCTGCCACCTGGGAGCAGCTCGAAGCCTTTGGCATTTATTCCCTCTTGTTTTTCTCATTCGAATCATTCTGAACAGAAAAATCCCAGGGAGGGAGGTTTTCTGTCCTGTTCTGGAGTCTTAGGTTTGTCACAGTAAGACTTGGCAACTGTGAGTGTTCACTGAGTTCCAGATACTATTGTGAGCACTTCTCTTAATAAACATTTAATCTTTATACTCCGAGGTGAGTTTAAAGTTCCAGCTTAGAAAACAGGAACTGGAAGCCCAAAACAGAAAGAGGAGGTGATTTACTCAGTGTCAAACAGCTGTTAAGCAGAGTCAGGACTTGAATTCAGGCGACGTACCTTCAGAACTTTCATTCCTGACCACTTGGCCATACTGTGTGTGAGCTCATGCCCTAGAAGCAGTTGATGGCTTCTGTGGTCTTCCCAGAGTCTTAACTTGAACTCCCTCCTTTCAGATTGGGAGGCAGCAGAACAGGACTTCCTCTTGCCTCTGTTGGCAGGAACTTAGCTCCCTCTCCAACTGAGTCCATCCCTGTGGCCCCTGGGCTGCTACAGCTGGGCCTGTTGGCTTTAAGGGAGGTGGCTTCCTGCAAAGTTTTTTTACGATTCAATCTCTACTTTCCACTTTGTCCTAGTCTTTGGTGGTCCTCAGGGCAGGGGGAGATGCTGCTGATGGTCAGATGACTGAAAAATGCTCTCACTGTTTCCAGGCCTCAATGTGAGGAGGGATAGCAGGAGGTGGGATGAAACCAAGGGACTGCCCAGTGTCTCAGGTTATTTCACCCCGCCTGGCTGAGCTATGGGCAGGGCCGAGGCTTGTTTCTCTTCTCATAGAGTTTAATTAGATTGTAATGGAAGAAAAAGGTTAAATCCCCTCCTGTCAACTCTCCAGAATCTAGGTCCCTGGTCTTCTATAGGGCATCATGCATCCCATGACCTGATGGCCACCTAGTCCTGCAGACAGTAGCTTTCCTCTCTGCTAGTGGTTCCCCCTCCCCAAGCTCTCTCCAGCTCTGGGAGAAGGCAGACATGGGAGGACCCCTACATCCATTGCCTTTGCTCATGAGTCACTCCACCCCTCCCTGCAGTGGCACCTTCTGGCCCTGACCCAGCTTGAACCTGATGAAAGCTAAGGACCTCTGCCACAGAGAAGGGCATCTGGGCTCATCTGGTGTTTTTCCCACCCTTTCAACAGTTTGTGTCTCTCCGACGCGGTGAGGGACTCCAGGTTAGGAGCAACAGATAGGGTCCTCAGGGTTAGGAGAAATCCGATGCTCCGTTCTGAACAGATGCCCTATGTATCCTGCCTGCGGTCCACCTCCCTCGCTGGGCTTTGGAGGGGCCTGGCCGAGGCGGGCCGCAGATTCCCCGAGCGGGCAGCGCCCCCTGGTGCTCTCAGGAGGGACTGTAGCAGGGTGGAAGTTAGGGGGCTAGGAACCAAAAGAGGCACGCGACGTGCGACACCCTCCCGGGCACACCTCTCCCTTCCCTCCTCAGATCTACCCTTACAGAGTAGCGACGGCGCGGGCGGGCAGCTGGCATCTGCCCACCTCCTTCGTACCCGCCTGACATCTCCCGGCCCGCGGAGGCCGGGCGGGGAGGAGCCGGGCCGGGGGCAGGAAGCGGTGCGTACCTTCCGCTGCAGGAGGAGCAGGTGGCTGCTATGCTGCCGGGGCCCCAGGCTTCCTGTGCTCACCCGCCGCTGCTGCCATTTCTCGTGTGAGTTCCTTGGGCCAGCTCCGGCCGCAGGGCCGGCCGCATGGCCCAGACCCCCGACGGCATATCCTGCGAGCTGCGAGGTAAGCGCTGGTCCTTCTCTCCTACTTGGCTGGGAGGAAGCCGTGCGGCCCCGGTACCAACCGGTGGCCCACCCAGAGTCCTGGGGCACCCGGCAAGTGGTTCCCTCTGGTCATCAGGAGGGCTTGGCGGCCCAGATCCACTCCACTGCTTCCTAGCTGGCCCCCTAGATGAGCCCAGGCCCCCTAGCCCCATACAGACCACAGACCATGGGCACGAACTGACCTCCATGGCAGGAACCATCTCCCAGCAGGCTGCCCTTCCACAGGCGAGATCACCAAGTTCCTGTGGCCCAAGGAGGCAGAACTGCTGCTGAAAACCTGGCTGCCAGAGCGGGAGGGTGCCGAGCAAGGTCATGTCCTGGTATGGCTGGGGCAGAGCCTGCCTGGGAGGGCCACTGGGGCCCAAGCAGAAGGAGCCTCTTGCCCTGCCCAAGGTGTGAGACACTCTCTCCCCTCAGGCACTGCTCCGATGGAGAGCCTACCTGCTCCACACCTGCCTCCCTCTGAGGGTGAGTCCCAATGGCCTGGCCACAGCCCCCTTGCCCTCTAGCAGCTTTCCTGATGAGGGTTGCATCTGTGACGTTGTCCATCTTGTCCTTGTGGACTCTGCCCTCCCAACAGCACTGGGCTGCCAACATCAGGCAGGACTGGAGTCTAGACAGGTCTTGCTCTGAGATCCAGGCTGCACAAAGGACTGGGCTCCCAAGAGGGTGGGTCTTGCGCTTTGGGTCTTGCGCTTTGGTCCAAGCTCACCCAGGCACTCCATAGGTGGACTGCACATTCAGCTACCTGGAGGTCCAGGCCATGGTGCTGCAGGAGACACCCCCTCAGGTGAGACCCCTAGTACCCCACCGGGGCCTGCAGTCTGGTCTTGTCCTCCATTCCCCACCCCCGCCCCCACATGGAGCCCATCCCTCACCCTGGAACCCATCCCTCACCCCACCCCCACCCCCAGGTCACCTTTGAGCTGGAGTCCCTGCCTGAACTGGTCCTGGAGTTTACTGGTGTGGCTGCCCTGGAACAGCTGGCCCAGCACATCGCTGCTGCCATCAGGAAGGTCTTCCCTCGCTCAACCCTTGGGTGAGGCCCAGCAGCTGACAGGGCTGGCAGGGAAAGGAGGCAGCGAGGGGTGCCCTGGATGTTGCTGTGGGGGGCCTCACTCCCAGGGCCTAGAAGTTCCTTGCCCCCTTCTCCTTCATCCCCTCCTCAGGAAACTCTTCCGGAGGCCCACACCCCCCTCCATGCTGGCTCGGCTGGAGAAAAGCAGCTCCTCAGAAGCCACCTCACCCAGCAGCCCCTGTGGTAAGGGCCAAGGCGGAGGCCACTTAGGGCTTCCAGCTGACCCCCTCCTGCATGACCCCTGGATTTTAAGGGCTCAACAAACTGAACAGAACCACTCAGCCACTACCCAGCCTGGGGCTGATTATTCTCCATCTCTGACCTTTTGTCTCTCTCTTGCCCCAATTCCTGCCCCATCACACCCTTGGCGCCAACCCAGGGGGCTTCTCGGAGACATACGAGGCCCTGTGTGACTACAATGGCTTCCCTTTCCGAGAGGAGATTCAGTGGGTGAGAGTAGGGCCCTCTCTGGGGGCTCTGGAGACATCTAATTCCCCTGGTGCTTTGAGAAGTCCCCCCTACCTCTTGTGGTCCCAAGCAAGTTGGAGGTACTTTCTTCCCACCCAGGATGTGGACACCATCTACCATCGTCAGGGCTGCCGCCATTTCAGCCTAGGAGACTTCAGCCATCTGGGAAGTCGGTGAGTGACCTGCCAGGGCTGTAAGGAGGGGAGGACTGCATGAACCACATTCCTGGCTTTAGCTTCTCCATGGAGAGAGGGGATACTGGACTTAGATCTGGCTGAGGGGTCCTGAGCTCTGCTCCTGCCCCTTCTTCCCCCCAGGGACCTGGCCTTGAGTGTGGCTGCCCTGTCCTACAATCTCTGGTTCCGGTGCCTCTCCTGCGTGGACATGAAGCTGGTGAGAAGCACAGGGGAGAGCGGGGAGGGTGGGTCAGTGGGCAGCCCACTGAGCTCTCTCTCCCACTCTGGTTCTCAGAGCCTTGAGGTCTCAGAACAGATTCTGCACATGATGAATCAGTCATCCCACCTGGAGGAGCTGGTGCTGGAGACCTGTGGCCTGAGGGGGTAGGGGGGACAGGGCTTGGGTTGGAGAGACTAGTGGCCTGGGGACGAGCAGGGAATCCAGGCTCAAAGCTTCACACCTGGGGTGTGGTCTGGTCCCCAGAGACTTTGTCCGGCGACTGGCCCAGGCACTGGCGGGACACACCAGCTCGGGACTGCGGGAGCTCAGCCTGGCTGGGAACCTGCTGGATGACCGAGGTACACCTGAGCTTGGGGAAGCCCTGGGGGCTGGTGCTGGAGGTGATGAGACCCACACGGCTACTACCCCCATCCCGCAGGTGTGGCTGCCCTTAGCAGACACCTAGAGAAGCATCCTGGAGCCCTGAGGAGACTCAGCCTAGCGCAGACTGGGTTGACGCCGCGAGGTAGGCAGGCCCGAGGATGGTGTGGGGTGGTGGAGCTGGGAGGTGGGGTCTCCTGATGGTGAGCCCCCCTCCTCCATCACCAGGAATGAGGGCTCTAGGCCGGGCACTGGCTTCCAATTCAGCCTTTGACTCTGCCCTGACCCACTTGGACCTTTCCGGGAACCCCGGGGCACTGGGGGCTTCGGAGGACCGTGGGGTGAGTGGCTGTCTTTAGGGAGGTGATTGGGGACGCCGCCGCAGGCAGTGGGGTGTCGGGAAGCTCTTGGTGGAGTCATCCCTGACTCTTTCCCATCTCCATCCTCCCGCCAGGGCCTCTATAGTTTCCTGAGCCGTCCTAACGTTCTGACGTTCCTGAATCTCGCAGGCACCGACACCGCCCTGGACACTGTGAGTCGGGGGTGATCTGTAGGGCCGGGCAGGCCTGTGGCCCAAGGGCGACTGGAGGCTGGGTGCTCAGTCCTCCGGCCGGTGTAGCCCACAACCTCCTCTCGCAGCTCTTCGCGGCGCTGTCCCGCGGCGGCTGCTCCAGCCTGGCGCACCTAGACGCCTCGAGGAACGTCTTCTCCCGCACGTAAGGGGGCGGGGCGGGAGGGAGCAGGACTCTGCCGGACCCCGCCTCCCCGCGCCAGGACGCCCACTCTGCCCACTCCCCACCTCAGGAAGTCCAGGGCTGTGCCCGACGCTCTGCAACTCTTCCTCAGTCGCGCCGGGACGCTTCGGCACCTGGGCCTATCGGGCTGCAAACTGCCACCCGACGCACTCAGGTCAGTGTCCCATGCCCTTGCCTGTCGGCCAACACCCAGGCTTCGCCTCGGCACCTCACCCCGCTCTTACCGCACCCTTGATCTCCCGGGCATCGTTCCTTCTTGCTGTTCGCGCTCTGCTCTGGGGACCCTTCTTCCAGCTTCCGCTATCCCCTGTGACACCCTCTCCCAGGGCGCTTCTGGAAGGCCTGGCGCTCAACACGCACCTTAATGACCTACACCTGGACCTCAGCGCGTGTGAGGTGAGCAGCCTGCCCGGAGCCACGGGACTTGCCCTTTGGGGCTGGGGCTGCGAGGCGGGAGCGCTGGGCCGTTGGGCTCGTGATCCTCCCCACCTGTGGCCTGTTGGCCTGAGCACGATCCTCTTCCACCTTCAGCTGCGCTCGGCGGGTGCTCAGGTGATACAAGACTTGGTGTGTGATGCTGGCGCAGTGAGCTCCCTGGATCTGGCAGATAATGGTGAGGCCGTCCAGAAACCCATCCTCCCACCACCCACCAAATTCCCACCCCCCGCAGCCTCGCCTTGTGTGTGACCCGAGCCACCCCCCAGGCTTTGGCTCAGACATGGTGACTCTGGTGCTGGCCATCGGGAGGAGTCGGTCCCTGCGACACGTGGCGCTTGGAAGGAACTTCAACGTCCGGTGCAAGTGAGCCCCCATCCCCCTCCTGGGCCTCCCAACTGCACCCCACCACCCGGGTCTTCTGCCAACTGCTGCCCCCGCCCACAGGGAGACCCTGGACGACGTCCTGCACCGGATTGTTCAGCTCATGCAGGATGACGACTGTGTGAGTTCACGGGACCACGTGGGATCCTCAGGCAATGGACTCTGAGACCCGTCCTCCTTGCTGGCCCCTGACTCCAACTGCAAATGGCTTTCTCTTAACCCCAGCCCCTGCAGTCTCTGTCTGTGGCTGAGTCACGGCTGAAGCTGGGCGCCGGCGTCCTGCTCCGGGCCCTGGGCACCAATCCTAACCTGACAGCCCTGGATATCAGCGGCAACGCCATGGGGGACACGGGTGCCAAGATGCTGGCCAAGGCGCTTCGGGTTAACACGAGGCTCAGGTGGGCGGGGTCACAGGGGTGGGACCAACGGGGGAAGAGGGCGTGTATGGAGGGGTTTACTGGGGTAGGGCTGAATGAAGCAGAGCAGGTGGAGCTCAGGGGTGCTAATGAAAAGGCCAGAGGGGTTGGGAGCTCCTTGCAGAGCTCCGCCCCCAACTAAAGCCCAGCCCGGCCCAGGTCTGTGGTCTGGGACCGGAACCACACATCTGCTCTGGGCCTGCTGGACGTGGCACAGGCCCTGGAACAGAACCGCAGCCTGAAGGCCATGCCTCTGCCACTGAACGATGTGGCCCAGGCTCAGCGCAGCCGTCCTGAACTGACAGCACGGGCCGTGCATCAGGTGGGGGTTCCCTCTCTTCCCCTGACTTGCCCTGTGCCTTGGTCCTGCCCTACCACTTCTCAGGCTCTCTTGTGCCCAGATCCAAGCCTGTCTCTTGAGGAACAATCGCACAGACCACACCTCTACTGACTGCACCTCCTGCCCGAAGCCCCTGGGTCTGGGGTCAGACCCCTCCGAACAGGTCAGAGTTCCCCTACTCAGCCTTGAGCACCAACAGACTGTAGAGAATGGGGAGGGTTGTGGCTGCTGAGAGACACCATGAGTCTGAGGGTAGCCAGTGTGCCTGAATCCTACTGTCCCAGACAAGTCCTTCTCCTTGATCTGCAGTGGAACTGATAGCTCTTGAAATAGCTCCCCCAGATAACACTACTAGCTGCCTTTTGAAAGCATTTTTTTTTCAATTAAAAAAAAACTGGGCGTGGGGAGGCTACTGCACACAGCTGATTTGCGAGATATCATTTCTCTAACTAAGGAATGAACCCAGGCCCCTGCAGTGAAAGCATGGAGTCTTAACCATTAGACCACAGGAAATTCCCTTAAATCATTTAAATAGGCTCCCTAGTTAAAGACAGGAGGTATTTTAAATCCTCAATCAGTTCTCCCCATTCCCAACTGTAGCCCCACTTGTGAACTTCCCTGTCTGTTGTGGCCCAACCCAATGACCCTTCTTCTGGCTTCATCTCCCTCCACTACTTGGTGAGATGTTCCCCATCCACCTGTTCCCAAATCCCACTTCTCTCCCAAGCTCCAGAGCCCAGGCATCTTGACAACTTCAGAGCTTCACATTCTACAAGTGATCTCGCCATTTCTCACAAAACTCTTTTACTCTGGAGCCCAGTCTCACTGGTGCCCACACCCACCAAGTGCTGTGGACAGAGCTTCAGTCCAGGTCTCTCTTGGCCACATTGCAGCCTCCACAGACCTCCTTGGTTCTGCATCTTGACCCATTCTCCAACACCGCTCCTTACTCCCACCCAACTATCCTTTGCTTCCCCCTTGTCTCTCCTCCACAGCTCCTCACTCACATTTCTCTCCATCCCTCAATCTGTCCTCTAGGTCGATGATGAACAGGTTGAACTTCTAAAACACTGACATGACTAACCACTCTTTTCCTTCCTATTCTGGACGTTTAGGAAGTATATATAATGTCCCTGCAATGAACCAAAGGAGACACTGACCTCTCTTCTTGAACAGATAAGATTCCCAAGTGACTGTCCTGATGGTGTCAGCTTCAGGACCTCACCCACCCTGCAGAGACCTTGGGAAGGGGGCAGTCAGGATCTGGGGGACAGGGAGGGGACCAGGCTACAATTGAGTCCCTCTTGCCCCCCAGGAAGTGAATGAACTGTGTCAGTCGGTGCAGGAGCACGTGGAGTTGCTGGGCTGTGGGGCTGGACCCCAGGGTGAAGCTGCTGTGCACCAGGCTGAGGATGCCATCCAAAATGCCAACTTCTCTCTCAGCGTGAGCACTCCCTCCCACCACGAGGACGCCTCCCTCTTAGTTAGGGGTCAGCTTGCAACTCCTTTTCTTCCTTGGCCTCCAGATTCTCCCCATTCTCTATGAGGCTGGAAGTTCCCCAAGCCACCAATGGCAGCTGCGGCAGAAGCTGGAGGGCCTACTGGGACAGGTGGGAGAGGTGTGCCGCCGGGACATTCAGGTGAGATAGTGCCCTGGCCCCAGCTGCCCCCCTTCCCCATATGCAGCCTTGACCCCCGTCCAGAGGTGTGATTGTGGTATCCCGAGTCTGTGGTAACCCCCAGTGTTCTTTGGGGGTTAGGAGCCCCAAGCCAGTGAGGCTGGGCCCCGGCCACAAAACTCACTGTGCTCTGACCTTCGACCAGGACTTCACTCAGGCCACATTGGACACAACAAGGAGTCTCTGCCCACAGACATTGCAGGGTCCCAGGTGGAGGGAGCAGCTAGAAGGGGTCCTCGGGGGCTCAAGGGGTCTCCCAGAGCTGCTCCCAGAGCACCTGCTGCAAGATGCCTTCACTCGGCTCAGGTAGGCTGGATTGGGCTGGGCAGGACCGGGCTAGACTGGATAAAGACAGCACACTAACCCCTGTCCTCTGTTGCCATCAGGAACATGCGCCTGTCAGTCACAGGGACCTTGGCAGAGAGCATTGTGGCTCAGGCTGTGGCAGGTCTGAGTGCAGCCCGGGATCGGCTGGTGAGGAGGAACTGCGGGCTTACACACACACAGACACAGACACACCTGGTCACTGCCTTGCAGGGGTTCTGTAATGTCTTGAGCAGGGATTATGTGCTTACATACACACATGGCCACTGCCTTGCAGAGGTTCTGTAATGTCTTTTGGGGTCATGTAGCCCAGTATTTAGGGGTTCTCTTAGCACTGATAGGACTATGGCTGAGGCCCTGTCTCCCCATCTTTGGGGTGCCTGGTATTGCAGGTGGAGAGTCTGGCTCAACAGGCAACAGAGGCAATGCCCCCTGTCATATCGGCCCTAGATGGAGATGAGTCCAGCCCCCTTGGGCCTGGGGAATTGGAAGGTCTTTTCTTCCCTGAGGAGAAAGAAAAGGATGATGAAGAGGAGCAGAAGGTAGGTGGTCGCGGAACTCTGGGCCTAGAACTCTAGATCTTCCCATCTTGTTCTGGGGTATGGACCCCAGGCTGAATTTGTGCCCTCCTCACCAGGATGCAAGTCCTCCACAGAAATGGCCTGAATCCCTCTACTGTCTTCATCTGGACTCCTCCACTCACAGTAAGTCAGGGCCCCAGGGGAAGAGTTACTCAGGTTGGACTAAAGTTCCATTAGATAGACCTGGCCACCTGGACACAATATATTCATCTCTGCCCTGGGAACTCCCTGACCGTTGAGTGGGCCAGGCCAAGACCCCGTACAACTATAAAGTTGGGGTCCGTTAGCACAGGGTGGGACCTCAGACCAGGGCCGGGACACAGTCTTCTCTCGATTCGTTCCCTACTCTACCGCCCCCTCCCTTTCCAACCCGCGGGATGCGCATGCCTGGCGGCGTCGCGGGGCCGCGCGCCGCTCGGGGCCGCGCTCAGCACCACGGACAGCGGCAGCGGGGGAGGGGCGGGCAGGGGGGCGGGCGGCGTAGCCCAGCCCCTCCCCACGCCCTGGGCGGGTCCCCCGCCACCCTAGCGCCACCGCTGCTGCCGCCGCCGCCACCTCCCCGGGCTTGGCGCTCGGTGCTCTTCTGGTGCACTCCACTCAGGTGCTGCTGAGGAGCTAGAGCCGGAGCCCGAGCTGGCGGCTCCAGGGGAAGATGCAGAGCCGCAGGCGGGGCCATCCGCTCGTGGCTCGCCGAGCCCCGCCGCCCCAGGGCCCCCGGCCGGCCCGTTGCCTCGCATGGACCTGCCGCCCTCCGGGCAGCCCCTGCGCCATCCGACCCGGACCCGACCGCGGCCGCGGCGCCAGCACCACCACCGCCCGCCGCCGGGGGGCCCCCAGGTGAGCGCCCTACCCCCACTCCAGAGCTCGTGGAATTGGGGGTCTCAGGCGGCCCATTCGCTCTTAAGGGTGATGGCGGGCAGGGAGGTGGGTGGTGGGGTCACGCAGCTGAGTTCTGGCGTCTTCCTGGCCACCCTCTTCCTCAAGCCATGCTCATGCGGGGTCACGAGTGTGTGGATTTCGTTGGGGGAGCGCCTGGGGTAGGACTCTGCCTTGGGTTGGCTGCTGCATGGGTAGATGTGTGAGAGGGGGTGTCTGTCTTACCCTCCCTCCCCCAGGGTTACTGAAAGATGCTGCCCCCTCCTCCCATGGGGACAGTCCTGCGTCTACCGCACGTCCAGCGCGGGTGTATGTGTGGGCTGGGAACTGGCGCTGGTCGTGGGCACAGGGCCGGAGGTGGGGAGGAGCCCGCTTGAGGCCCCCCAGAGGGTCTGACGCAGCAGCAGGCGCCGCTGAGCCGGCAGCAGGCCGAGTGGGGTGGGGGTGGAGGGTACTGCAGGGACTGTTTGGAGCAGAGAGGGTGGCGAGTGGGAACGTGCGACCCAGGGGACACCTGGGTTCTAGTCTGCTGGTGATCAAGTGGTTTGGGGTGTTTAGGGTACTCAGTGGGACGAGAACGGGTGTGAGCTGTGTACATCCAGGGCCAAGTACAGGTGAGGGGGGTATGTGAAACCAGCATCTCTGCCCGGCCGCTGGACAGTGGGGGAGCTCGTAACAGCAGCTCCAAAGGGTCACTGCAGCTCCCAGGTCCTGGAGTTGCCCAGAGCCTGCCACTGGACAAGGAAGGTGGGAAGAAGTCACAACTGAACTCAGCCCTTTAACCCTGTGGTGTCTCTCAGGTGCCCCCAGCCCTGCCGCAGGAAGGGAATGGGCTCAGTGCCCGTGTGGATGAGGGCGTGGAGGAATTCTTCTCCAAAAGGCTGATCCACCAGGATCGCCTGTGAGTAAGGGGCAGTTGGAAGGGTTGGGGAGAGGGTGGGCTGCTCCATGGGCCTTCCCACTCACTGTTGACTGTTCCCACAGCTGGGCCCCCGAGGAGGACCCGGCAGCCGAGGGAGGTACCACCCCTGTGCCCCGTACACTTCGCAAGAAGCTGGGCACCCTCTTTGCCTTCAAGAAGCCTCGTTCAACACGTGGGTCACGACCTGATCTTGAGACCAGCCCTGGCGTGGCTCCCCGCTCTCGAAAAACCACACTCGGGGACTTGCTTCGACCACCGGCCCGTCCTGGCCGTGGTGAGGAGCCTGCTGCAGGGGCCGAGGGGGGCACCAGCAGCCCAGACCCAACCCGCAGGAGTCGGCCTCGATACACCCGTGAAAGCAAGGCCTACTCCCTGATACTGCTCCCTGCTGAGGAGGAGGAGACAGTGGGTGCCAGGCCTGACAAGGTGAGGCCTGGTGACCAGGAGCAAGGGCTCCGCTGGAACGGTGGGGGCAGCAGGCCCTCTCACCACTCGGTGTCTCTGTCCCCAGCGGCGGCCCCTGGAGCGGGGAGACACAGAGCTGGCCCCATCCTTTGAGCAGCGAGTACAAGTGATGCTGCAGAGGATCGGTGTGAGCAGAGGCAGTGGGAGTGCCGAAGGCAAGAGGAAGCAAGTGAGTTGGAAAGGGGTGCTGTGGGAAATGAGGCAGGTGACGCGGCTGGCTTTATGTGGGTGATTTATGTGACCAGGAGACTCCTGACAGGTCTGTCCGATTCACCCTTTCTTCCCTCTTGGTTTCTGCTCTGACCCAGGCCACCAGTATCTCCTCCTTGCAGCGGTGACAGTCCCATTCTCTGCAGATCTAACAGAAATCTGACTTTTGAAAGTCATCTTCATTTGAAACAGCAAATCCTCTAGGGGACTTGACTCCTAATACTGCCTCAGGGCCCAACGGGGCCTCAGCCCTGGTCACTGCCTTCATTTCACTGTTGTCAACCCCAGTTGCATCTCCGGACCTCCATACAGGCTCTGCTGTCTGGAACTCCTCTCTGCCCCACTTCCAGCCTCTCACCACCATCCAAGGGCTACACAAGGTCCCTCCCTCTTCCTCCATCTCTGTTTCCCTATGGACCTTCCTTGACTCTTCCATGCATCCTGCTAATGCCACTCTCTGATCACAGTTCCTAGTAAGAATCACCACCCTATGGACTAACCCTATAATAACTTTGCAGGAAAATCAAAACACATGTGAAGTGAGACTCAGCTTGAATTTAGAAACACTAAGTTATAGGAAGTGAATCACAGAACTGAGAAGTCACTGTGTGTGTTTGTGCCTGCATATGCTTCTGTGTTAACTGTCCGCCATCACAGACTGAGCTCCAAGACCAGGACTGGGTCTGCCATGTTCTTGCCCAACCCATGGTGGCTGTTAGTGGCAGATACAGAACAATAATAAATAAGAAAACAAGGCTAGCATGATGGTGGGACAGGACTAAGCTTGACTTCCCTGTTTCCCACAGAGCAAAGATGGAGAAATCAAGAAGGCTGGCTCAGATGGTAAGTGGAACCCTGGGCTGCTGCAGTACATTTTGGGGGAGGAAGAGACAGTCCACAAGGCATTTGCTCTCCTGGGGGTTAAGAGGAGTAGAAGCCATGTTTTTTCTTCCCCTCACTAAGGTCTGGTGCCTAAGCCCCCGACTCTGCCTTTGCAGGTGACATTATGGATAGTTCCACAGAAGCTCCTCCCATCTCGATCAAGTCCCGCACCCACTCAGTGTCTGCTGGTGAGTGAGAGCCACAGTGCTGGGGAGCATGTGGGGACAGACAAGCTGCAGGGGATCGGACCATTGCCTGACCCAGGCCTTGGCTGACACCCCTCTCCCCACAGACCCTTCATGCAGACCTGGGCCAGGGGGCCAAGGGCCTGAGTCTGCCACCTGGAAGACACTGGGGCAACAGTTGAATGCAGAGCTCAGGGGCCGTGGTTGGGGCCAACAGGATGGTCCAGGCCCCCCGTCCCCATGTCCCAGCCCAAGCCCCCGAAGATCCAGCCCCTCCCCAGACAGCCTGGGCCTCCCAGAGGATCCCTGCTTAGGCTCCAGGAACGAAGGTAAGCAAATACCCCAGCTTCCACTCAATACTGGGCTAGGGACTGGAGGAGTCCCCTCTGGGAACTCAGACCCTGAAGGTGGGAGGCAAGGGCTGAAGCAAGGGCGGCTGTTGGGCCCACACCCTGACCCCCCTGGCCTCCCCCAGATGGCCGGCTGAGGCCGCAGCCCCGTTTGGCAGGGCGACGAGCAGTGTCTGTGCATGAGGACCAGCTCCAGGCCCCTGCTGGTGAGGGGGAAACACCTCCCTGTGGGCTGGAATACAGAATACAGAAGGAGATGGGGGAGGAGTGGGCTCCCTTTGTGGCTCTGGTCCTTGAAGGGCCACCAGTGTCCTGAGGGGTTGAAAAATTGGAGGCAGAGGGCTAGGAGCTACCACTGCCGGGGATGGGAGGGTGAGGGGAAGGCGGAGGCTCCAAAGGCAAGTAAGTGTTGGGAGGGGGGCCCTTAACATCCCTCCCCAGGTCTGTCTGTATCCCACAGACCGGCCCCTGCGGCTACAGCGCTCCCCTGTCCTCAAGCGCAGGCCAAAGCTTGAGGCGCCACCATCTCCAAGCATAGGTAAGGGGGGCCAGGGCCAGCTGGGAGGGCGGCAGGGCTGCTTGGTTCAGTCCTAACCCTTCCTCTCTCCCTCTCTTTCTGTGCAGGATCTGGCCTTGAAGCCGAGCCTCTACCCACCCAGTCTACAGAGCCCTCCAGCCCACCCTCCCCAACCACAAACCAAAGAGGCGGCGGCCCCAACCCCTGACCTCTTCCTTTCTGCCGCATGAGATTATTTTATTAAAAAACTCAAAGGAAGCTAGTGTGGAGCTTTGTTTATCCGCCCCCAGGCCTGGACCTGTGCACATATCCTCCCATGAGCCCTCACATCTGGGTCAGTTCAGAGTCCGGCTGTGGCTCCATCAAAAAGTGCAAGGCCCAGGCCACAAGCTGGGGAGGGAGCCTGAGAAGAGAACCAAGGTTTTAGGTCGGGGGGACGGGGACAGGCAACTAAGACAGCAGGGGCAGCCCCAGGCACTCACCTGGCAGCCTGGACCTGGGCACACAGGGAGGGGCAAGGTGGCTTGTACTCATACTGGAAGGCAGAACCATCACGATGCCTCTCTGGGGGGTCCTGAAGGGGACATGGTGTCTGGAAAGGGGCCAAAAAGGCCTCTAACCTCATCCAAGGCTGCCCCAGCCCCCAGCCCAGCTCTACCCAAGGTCCACCCCCTTCTACCCTCCAGCTGTGGGGGCTGTGCTCACCCAGACACAGCTGGACTCCAGGGCTCCCTTGGTGGTTCTTGTCCTTGGAGAATGATGCAAGGTCTTGAGGGGTAACCCAAACTCTTTGAACTCCAGGCTAGGTTTCTGGGCCCTGCTTATATGGGCCTGGTGTATACTGGGGGCATGGCCAAGGCGTGACAGGCTTGGGGTACAGCTCAGGAGTGGGGCGTTGGGTATACTGCTGGGGTGTGGGGACCCGGGGGGCAGGGAGCTGTGGGCTGAGCAGATGGTTGACAGGGGCTGGGAGCTGCCCTTCTGTACTGGGTCTGGAGCAGCCAAGGGCAGAGGAGGCAGAAGGCTGACGCTGGCACTGTTCTCCTTTGACAGCAGGTGGCTGGGTATGGCAGGGGTTCCTGAGGAGGAGGGGGACTCACCATGGGCACAGTCCCCTCAGCTCAGATCAGCTGAAGGACCTGTGAGCAGAGGCTTGCAGGGACTGTGTTCACCCCCGCCCAGCTGGGTACCCTTTCAGAGCCCAGGCACCTAATTGATTGACAGCAGCAAGAACACAGGGCCTGAGCATCACCTTACCTGAGGAACTGGGCGAGGAAGGAGGGGAGGAGATCAGACTCAGTGACAGGTCCTGCAGAGCCAGGTGTGATGGGGATCGCTCAGGGCCTGGGGGTGGGGGGGGCTTATTAGCACTGGGGGCACTGGGCAGGCTTACCTCCCTCTTGACCTCTCCAGTCCTCCTTACCCTGTGCCCTCTGAGTTGGGCCCAGAGAGCTCAGGATTTGCTGGTCATTCTCAGAGATGTGCAGCCGTAGGCTGGGGACAGTGTACACAGCTTCTCCCTGTGGGATGAGAACGTTCAGTCTGGGTCCTTGCCCAACTTCCCACGCTGACATTTCCCAAGAGAAGCCCCAGACTGACCGTGGCTCTGCAGCGAGAGGCAGCCCAGGGTGTGATGGGGGCTGCCATGTCAGGACCTGCCAGTATCAGACAGCTCTCAGCCAGGCGCACTAGTGCCTTCTGATGCTCCTGGTCCACCTCTACCTCATTCAGAAGCTGGGACAGTGAAAGACCTAGGGCAGGGGATCAGAGGATGGGCTGAAGCTCAGAGGAGGAGGGGAGGCTTTACTAAGGAAGCAGTGGGGTTGCCGGTTACCTGTATTGGATGACGTGGACTCTGAAAGGTGCTCCCTAGAGAAACAGAGGGGACAAGTCTGAGGAACAATCCTGAAGCCTACCTACACAGATCTGTCACCCCCTGACTGAACCACACCTGACCCAAGAAAACCAACCCCATACTCACTCCAAGCAGTCACAGAGCTTTTTCCGCACATCTGGGTCCTCGTTGCTGGAAAAGAGGAGTGGTAGGCAATCACTGTTCTTTATGAATCACAGCCTGGTCATGGTGAAGGGGCATAACTCTGTGAAGCTAGAGCCATGCTTGAAGGGCCACCCAAGACAGACAGGTCACAGTGAAGACTTCTGACAAAACTTGGTCCACTGGAGGAGAAAATGGCAACCCACTCCAGTGTGCTTGCCTGGAGAACCCCATGGACAGTATGAAAGGCAAAAAGGTATGACACTGGAAGATGAGCCCTGCCTTCCCCCACAAGGTTGGAAGGTGTCCAATAGCTACTGGGGAAGACCAGAGAGCAATTACTAAAAGCTTCAGAAAGAATAAAGTGATTGGGTCAAAGTGGAAACGACGTTCAGCTGTACCTGGTGATGAAAGTAAAGCCAATGCTGTAAAGAATACTGCACAGGAACCTGGAATGTTATGTCCATGAATCAAGGTGAATTGGATGTGGCCAAGTAGGAGATGGCAAGAGTGACATCAAATCTTAGGTAGGAATCAGTGAACTAAAATGGATGGGAATGGGTGAATTTAATTCAGATGACCATTATATCTACTACTGTGGGCAAGAATCCCTTAGAAGAAATGCAGTAGCCCTCATAGTCAACAAGAGAATCTGAAATGCAGTACTTGAGTACAATCTCAAAAATGACAGCATGATCTTGGTTCATTTCCAAGGCAAACCATTCAACATCACAGTCAGTGATGCCGAAGAAGCTGAAGTTGACTGGTTCTATGAAGACTTTCTGGAAGTAACACCAAAAAAAGATGTTCTTTTCATCACAGGCGATTGGAATGCAAAAGCAGGAAATCAAGAAATAACCAGAATAACAGGCAAGTTTTGCCTTAGGGTACAAAATGAAGCAGAGCAAAGGCTAACAGAGTTTTGTCAAGAGAATACACTGGTCATAGCAAACATCCTTTTCCAACAACCCAAGAGACAACTCTACACATGAACATCACAAGATGGTCAATACTGAAATCAGATTGTGTTCTTTGCAGCCAAAGATGGGGAAGCTCCATAGAATCAGCAAAAACAAGACCTGGAGCTGACTGTGGTTCAGATCATGAGCTCCATATTGCAAAATTCAGGCTTAAATTGAAGAAAGTAGGGAAAACCACTAGGCCATTCAGGTATGACCTAAATCAAATTCCTTATGCTTATACAGGGGAGGTAAAAAAGTCAAGGGATTAGACTTAACAGAGTGCCTGAAGAACTATGGACAAAAGTTAGTAACACTGTATAGGAAGTGATGACCAAAACTAACCCAAAGGAAAAAAATGCAAGAAGGCAAAGTGGTTGTCTGGGAAGGCCTTACAGATAGCTGAGGAAAGAAGAGAAGCAAAAGGCAAGAGAGAAAGGGAAAGATATACCCAAATGAATGCGGAGTTCCAGAGAACACCAAGGAGAGGTAAAAAAAAAAAGCCTTCTTAAGTGAACAATGCAAAGAAACTGAGGAAAAGAACAGAACGGGAAAGACTAGAGATCTCTTTAAGAAAACTGGATATTTCAAGGAAACATTTCATCTAAGGATGGGCACGATAAAGGACAGGAACAGTAAGAACCTAACAGAAACAGAAGAGATTAAGAGGAGATGGCCAAGAACACACAGAAAAACTATACAAGAAAGGCCCTATTTCTCCAATAACCATGATGATGTGGTCATTCATCTAGAAGTGAACATCCTGGACTGTGAAGTCAAGTGGGCCTTAGGAAGCATTACTACAAACAAAACTAGTGCAGATGATAGAATTCTAGCTGAACTATTTAAAATCCTAAATGGCGATGCTGTTAAAGTGCTGCATTCAATGTGTCAGCAAATTTGGAAAACTCAGCAGTGACCACAGAACTGGAAAAGGTCAGTTTTCATTTCAACCCCAAAGAAGGACAATGCCTAAAAATGTTCAAATTACTGGACAATTGCACTCCATGCTAGCTCAAAAATCCTTCAAGTTAGGCTTCAGCAATAGGTGAACCAAGAACTTCCAGATGTACAAGTTGAGTTTCAAAGAGTCAAGAGGAACCGGATATCAAACTGCCAACACTGGATTATGGAGAAAGCAGAAGAGTTCCAGAAAAACATTTACTTCTGTTCATTGACTATGCTAAAGCCTTTGTGTGGATCACAACAAACTGGAAAATTCGTAAAAAGATGGGAATACCAGACCACCTTACCTATCTCCTAAGAAATCTGTATATAAGTCAAGAAGCAGGAGTTATAACTGGACATGAACAACTGGTTGGTTCGAAATTGGGAAAAGAGTACAACTGATATGCAGAGTACATCATGTGAAATGCCAGGCTGGATGAATCACAGCTGGAATCAAGTTTGTTGGGAGAAAAATCAATAACCTCAGATATACAGATACCACTCTAATGGCAGAAAGTGAAGAGGAACTAAAGAGCTTGTGAGGAGGGTGAAAGAGGAGGGTGAAAGAGGAGGGTGAAAAAGCTGGTTTGAAACTCACCATTCAAAAGATCATTAGCATCCAGTCCCATCACTTCCTGGCAAATAGAAGGGGAAAAGTGGAAGCAGTGACAGTGTTTATTTTCTTTGGCTCCAAAATCACCGCGGACAGTGACTGCAGCCATGAAATTAAAAGGCACTTGTTCCTTGAAAGGAAAGCTATGATCAATCTAGACAGTGCATTAAAAAGCAAAACCATTACTTGTTGACAAATGTCCATATATTCAAAGCTATGGTTTTTCCAGTAGTCATGTATGGATGTGAAAGCTGGACCATAAAGAAGGCTGAGTGCTGAAGAACTGATGCTTTGGAATTGTGGTGCTGGAGAAGACTCTCTTGGAATGCAAAGAGATCAAACGAGTCAACCCTAAAGGAAATAAACCCTAAATATCTACTGGAAGGACTGTTGCTGAAGCTGAAGCTCCAATACTTTGGCCACCTGATGCGAAGAACTGACTTACTGGAAAAGACCCTGATGCTGGGTAAGACTGAAGGCAGGAGAAGGGGGTAGCAGAGGATGAGATGATTAGATAGCATCACCAACTCAATGAACATGAATTTGAGCAAACTCCGAGAGATAGTGGAGGACAGAGGAGCCTGGTGTGCTGCTGTCCATGGGGTCACAGAGTCAGACACCACTTAGCAAGTGAACAAAAACAACAAGCGCTCCATGTTACTAAAGCCCCAAGCCCTCAAACCCATAAGGCCTATGCCAACGCCAGCCCGGCCTGGGTGAAGAGTACAGCTCAACAGTGGAGGCATCACTTACCAACCAGTCACCTGTTCCCGGGGTTGTTCCGTGGGCAGCAGAGCGAAACGGTCCACCTGGAGGTAGAACTCCGCGGGCTGGAGGGGTGAGTTCAGGGACCGGGTCTCAGGAGTTTTCAGGAAATCAGGCCCAGTAATCCACCCAAGCCAGCTTCACCACTCACCGTGTCTCCCTCGGCGACCTGGACGCGGACCTTGCAGTCCCGCAGCAGCAGTATCCGGCCTTCTGTCCCTCTGAAGCCGAACTCCTTCTCCTCCCTGCGGCGAGCGCGGTCCTCACTGCAGCGCTCGCCAGAACGCAGCCCTGCCCGCCTGGGACCCGCCCACCTCGGGCTCAGGGCTCAAGGCTCGTGCTGTCTCACCCGACTCCAAAGTTCCCAAGCTCCGTGGAGCCTCTCTCACCAGTCTGAGGCGTTCAGGGCCTCCCCCGTCACTAGGCATCGGATACTGTGGGTCCCGTCGGATACAAGCAGCATGGCCTCCGCGTCGGGCGGGTCAGGGGCACCGGACGGGCTCTGGGCCTTGGCCTCCTGCAGTACCTGAGGGCGGCGACCGGCGTCAAACCCACCGCCTTGGGGCCCCGCCCAGGTCTCCGGGCTCTGAGAAGGGTGTGTGTGTCGGGGGGGGGGGGCGCGGAACTCACCTTGAGCAGCTGCCCCGCCCGCGGGCTTGAGAGTGCGTCTGACCCTAGGACCAGCTCTCGAATCCAGGGTCGCAGGACCAGGCCCCCAAAACTTGCCATTCCCGCTGCTGGAGCCCGCATGCAGCCTCTAGCCCGCGTTTTTCCCGTGCGACGCGGCCCCGCCTCGCCGCTAGAGGGGAAACGCCGGACGTCTGGGCGGGACTAGAGGTCGAGGCCCCGCCCAGGAGCGTGTCCGCGCGTGCGCACGAGAGCGTCTTGGTCGGGAACTCGGTTCAATTGGATTCCGTCCTGTTTACGCTTACCCGAGCATCTCTCCAAGCAGCGGCGAGGCGTTGGGGCTGTTCTTCAAGTCTCCTGTGGCGCTGGGCAAGAAGGGGCCAAGAACTGGCTCTGATGGAGAGGGAGAGCTCTGGAACCTGAGGCTGGTTCCAAGCATGGTGCGAGCGAGTGGCTCGAAGCCACTTCAACGCCTGTGACCTCAAGGAGTTCAGCAAGTATTTGTTGTGACTCCACTTTCCTCATCTACAAAATGCGCAGTCTTGTTGCTGCTGCTGCTAAGTCACTTCAGTCGTGTCCGACTCTGTGCGACCCCATAGACGGCAGCCCACAAGGCTCCCCCGTCCCTGGGATTCTCCAGGCAAGAACACCGGAGTGGGTTGCCATTTCCTTCTCCAGTGCATGAAAGTGAAAAGTGAAAGTGAAGTCGCTCAGTCGTGTCCGACTTTTAGCGACCCCATGGACTGCAGCCTACCAGGCTCGTTAGGCCAGTGGAAACAAGAGTACACACTATTCAATAAACACCACTTCTCTCACTCTCCCCTCGGATTGGCCAAGCCCCTCCCCAGACTCCAGGGACGCTCGGACCGTAGCGTAATGACGTAAGAAGACGCAAAGACTCCTCCACCCCATCTCCGTTTCCTAGGAAACGTGGACTCCGCTTTCCTTTCTGCGTCGCTGCCCCCTTGACGTCACGGTTCGGATAGGAGGGCGGGGCGGCGCGGGCGACTGGAGGGGCTGTGCACCTGCGCCTCGGCGGGCCGTCTGGGGCATAGTCCCAGGCCTGCCCGGCCCCGCCATGGCCAGGCCACAGAGGACTCCGGCACGCAGTCCCGACAGCATCGTCGAGGTGAAGAGCAAAGTAAGGGCCCCTCCAGCCCTGGCTCCGGCCTCGGCCCTAGGCGCTTCCAATTCCCTCATTCTCCCCTTCCTGGCTCCTTGGTCCCCACCACCTTTTCCTCTTCTCCATCCTCCCCTTCCCTTTTCCGGCTTGTCTTCTCACTTTCCCCCATCCATCCTCCTTCCTCTACTGCCGGCCTCTGGAGTCCCTTTGTGGCCTGGGTACGTGTAGGGTGGGGGTAGACCTTGGACAGCGTCCCTTGTACTGGAGCTGAGGTCTGTGTGCAAGGCTACAGCTGTTGTGAACCCCTGTCTCCCACCTCTGCCACCTTCGGACCTATGGTGAGAAAGGGCACGGAGTCCATTCTAACCTCTCCTTTCCTCACACCCCCTGCCTCCAGTTTGATGCTGAGTTCCGACGCTTTGCTCTGCCTCGCGCTTCAGTGAGCGACTTCCAGGAGTTTTCTCGGTTGCTGCGTGCAGTTCACCAGATCCCGGGCCTGGACGTGCTGCTTGGCTATACTGATGCTCACGGCGACCTACTACCCCTCACCAACGATGACAGCCTGCACCGGGCCCTGTCCAGCGGGCCCCCACCACTGCGCCTGCTAGTGCAGAAGCGGGGTGAGGAGGATGGGGTACAATGGGCAGCCTCTGTGGGGTAGGGTGACCGGGCAGGTCTACCAGGGTTAGTCTATGCCCAAGATATCCAGGCTTCACCCTCTGCAGTCCCTGCCCTTGGCCTGACCTCCAAGTGTCAAGAAATAGCTACAGTGCCCCCTTCCTCAAGGAGGCCTGGGCCCGATGGAAAAGGGCCCAAATGGGAGAGCAGGGTTTCTGATCTCAGCGCTTCCCTCTCCTGCAGCAGAAGCTGATTCCAGTGGCCTGGCCTTTGCCTCCAACTCTCTGCAACGGCGCAAGAAAGGGCTCCTACTTCGGCCAGTGGCACCCCTGCGCACCCGGCCACCACTACTGATCAGCCTGCCACAAGATTTCCGCCAGGTTTCTTCAGTCATAGATGTGGACCTACTGCCTGAGACCCACCGACGGGTGCGGCTACATAAGCATGGTTCCGACCGCCCCCTGGGTTTCTACATCCGAGATGGCATGAGCGTGCGAGTAGCTCCCCAGGGCCTGGAACGGGTTCCAGGCATCTTCATCTCCCGCCTGGTACGAGGGGGCCTGGCTGAGAGTACAGGGCTGCTGGCAGTCAGTGATGAGATCCTCGAGGTCAATGGCATTGAGGTAGCTGGGAAGACCTTGGACCAAGTGACGGACATGATGGTCGCCAACAGCCACAACCTCATTGTCACTGTCAAGCCAGCCAATCAGCGCAATAATGTGGTGCGTGGGGCATCTGGGCGTCTGGCAGGGCCTCCTTCTGCTGGGCCTGCTGAGCCTGACAGCGATGATGACAGTAGCGATCTGGTCATTGAGAACCGCCAGCCTCCCTGTTCCAATGGGCTGTCTCAAGGGCCTCCGTGCTGGGACCTGCACACTAGCCGCCTACTTCCTGCTGCCCGCAGCTCTCTGCCCTCCCTGGATGATCGGGAGCAGGCCAGCTCTGGTTGGGGGAGTAGCATTCGAGGAGATGGTAGTGGCTTCAGCCTCTGACAGGGAAGGATGCAGCCCCTTGCCACTCCAGGCTTGGGACATTCCAAGGACTTTCCCAGTGGGAGGTTTCAGCGTGCTCATGGGCCCTCTCAGTCCGGGGAACATTAAAGGTTTTCTACAAATGCAGTTATGGTCATTCTGTTTCCCAGCCCTAGCCTTCTCCCTGATCCAACAATTTTGCCTTCTGCCTTGGACATGTGGCAGGAGTGAGTGTGATAAGGGCATCAGAGAAGCCTTCCTGTAGTCATGCTGTGGGAGGAACACCAGGTTTGGCATTTCTAGGGTAAGAAAAGTGCTTATGGAAACAAACCCCACTGTGTACAAAAGGTTTAATTTTGATAAAGGGTTACGAGGCTGGGATGGCCCTTCCACAGCCACCAGCGGCTGGGAAGAGGGCTCTGGGGACACTGCCCCCTCTCCACTGCTCCTGTCTTCGAACTCCACTCTATGATGGGGCCCAATCCTGCCCTTTGCAACCATGCTGCCACCTTCAGTAAGACCCAGTCACTGTCCCCATAAAAGGGCTCAGGAATCCATCTTCACAAAGACTTTGGGGCGGGAAAAGATCTTGATGGCCTCCTCTACCTGCACCAGCTTCCGGTCCAGCTCAGCACGGTGGCTCTGGGCCCTCAGTGAATCCGCCCCCGCAGGCAGCAGCACCAGCTCACGCAGCAGCTGGCTCTGGCCTACAGGGCCCCCAGGAACAGTAAATGCTGGGCAGGGGTGCACAGTACCTGGTGGGTTCCCCAGCCAGCTCCCCTTGCCCGCATACTCACTCTGGAGCAGACTGCTCAGTGTCTCCAGCCGCTGATTCTCAGGCATGCGAGTGTGGCCAGGGGGCATGGCCGGGTCCGGTTGGCTGTGCTGACGAGCCTCAGCCTCCCGCCGCCACAGGTCCCTGCGCTCCAACAAGCTGCGATGCACAGACCCAGGGTTGATGACCCCAGGCAGATGTGGGCTTCCACCCTCCATAAGTGCCCCTTCCCAGGAGTGGGGAGACCAGTAGGACCTACTACTGGGGCACGTGACCCTTCTGTGTGGCGTTGTAGTGCTCCTGGGCTTGCCGTTGCTGCTCCAGCACCTGTGCCAGGACTTGCAGTGAGCGAGAATGCCGCCGGGGGGCCCTCTTGGCAGTGCGAGCATTGTGGGTAATGAAGTCCACACCCGGGCCTGGGGCCTGCAGGACACGCCAGCATGATGAAACAGCACTGTGTGGTGCCCCCGAATCCCTGCCCCACTTCCCAGCCCCCACATATCCTCTCACCTTAGCACTGGGACCTGGTAGGGTTAGCTGGGGACTGGGGACACGGGGTGGTGGGAGCCCGGGGCCGCAACGGGAATGGGCCCGCAGAAACTGGGCTGGCTCAGTTCCAGAGGCAGGGCCTGGCTCCTGGAGGCCAAGGCAGAGTAGGGAGGGGGGTCAGTCAGGCTGAGGTCAGGGTCTCAAGCCATAAGACCATGCCTCTGTCCCTCTTGCCTTTCGGGATTTTTCTCTATCACCAGTCCTCTGGCCCTGGCCTCCTTCCCCTTGGATAAGTATTTCCGTCACATCAGCATTTAAACCTGTGTGTTTTTCACATCTCTCAGAAAACAAATATCCCTCCCTCTACCTCAGTCCTGGCTTCAGTCATTGTTCTCTTTTTCTCTCCTTCCTAGCCAAGCTTTCTGGCTCTGTCCCCACCAAGGCCACCAACAGCTGGTCTCCAAGCCCCCAAATCCAGGGTCACTTCCCTGGTCTCGCTGTCCTCAGCCTCATCCTCAATAACTCCTGGGTCTCACTTCTGAGATCCAGACCTGATTCTCCATCTGCCTCTTGGACACATTCCCACTCCCTGGAAGCCCCACAAAAGCTTCAGCTTCAACACACCCACATATGACCTTGTCTTTTTTCTCAGTCCTGCTTCTCCTTCTCAGACCCCTGGATAAAGAAGTGGCACCACTAGCTACCCCAGACAGAATCTTACCACCATACATACCCCTCCCCTTCCCATTGTCCTTAGAAATAAAGGTTTAACAAAACAGATTTATGTGGCCCTTTATGATGTGGGTCCAGCTGACTTCTTAGCCTAACCTCACGCTCTTCTTCCCTCATAGTGAACTGAACACAGCATCCCCACTGCCCACAGTCCCAGGGACCCTGGAACCACGAGGTTCCATCTCTATAAAATGTTCTCCTCTATTCTTCCCTTGCCTAATTCCGACTTGCCCCTCAGAATCGCCCAGCCATCATCACTTCGGAGAAAGGCCCCAGTCCCACTCTGCAGCAGAACCAGCTCTTCATCCCCTGTGACCTCAGCCCGCTGTGGGTTTCCTCCCTCCTCATAACTCAGGCCAGAGTATAATGTCCTGTTGGCCAACAAGATGGGCAACACTTGGGGCTCCCTGAGGCAGGTACCTGCAGCTGAGCCTTGACACGCGACTCCACTTTGTCATACTTGGGTGAGCGCCACAGGGCCTTTAGGGGCCTGGACTGGCCCTGCTCCCGGCTGTGCTCCTGCTCACGGAATCGCCTCTGGATCTCCCTGATCCGCCTCATGTTCTCCTTCTCATGATCTTTGGGGTCCTTCCCTGGAGAAAAGATGTTGCCCTACATACAGCCCATACAATCCAACTTACCCCAGTGGACACACAAGCCCACACCCTGCCTCCCTGACATACTCTAAAGTCCACCACATAACCTTGTTCCCTTCCTCGCACCATAATTATCTTCTGTTTCTGATGATTTTATACATATTTGATTATGAAGTATACTATTAATCACCTTGCATAGCCTATTTACCTCTTCACTTGTTTTACTGTCTCCCACCTTGATTCAATGATGCTCTTCTGGACCTTGTTCTCCTAGCGTCTATAGGGCGCGGAGCACAGTAGACACTCAACAAACAACCATGCATAAATCCATGAAGCTGAGCTACAGGGTTTTCCGGGGTATACCCCATTTAGTCCTCTCCTGCGAAGAAGTGCATTTCCCGCTCCTTCTACAGTTGGGGAAACAGACACTCTGAGAGGTAAAGCCTGAGCCCAGAGCAGGGAAGGGGAAGCAGCCGTCTTTTGACCTGTTTTGACTTCAGAGCCACCTCGCTGTCCGTTCTGACCATAACTTACTCTTGGGAGAGGCCCCTGGGCCTAGGGAGATACCCCCGAGCTGCAGCAGCACACCACCCACGCCGCGACGGCCACGCTCCAGGATTTCTAGGCCTCCCGGACGGATGCGGGGGGCGCGGGGAGGGGTGGCGTCTAGGTCCCGGTCCGTGTCCGGCGTCAGCAGGTCCAGCTTCAGCGCATTTCCCTCAAGGCGCCCTTGGGCTGAGAGGCCAGACGGGGCGGAGTGCGGAGTCAGTGGTGGAGCTGGGCCCGACCCTTGCCAGGCCGCTTTCACCCCCTTAAACTCACCCGAAGACGGCCTCCGGTAGTAGTCAGGACAGAGCGTAGGGTCTGGGGGGATGGGCCCCGAGATGCGGGACGGACCCTCACACATACTGCCGTCGTCGTCCTGCAAACGGTGCACCTGAGGCCTGCCGGGCTACGCGTCTCTGGCGCCAAACCCCGCTTCTCAGCCCAGTGCCTCCTTCCAGGGCCCGGGTCCTAACCTCAGCCGTGCCCTGTCTGCGTTCCCGGCCCCCACCCCGCGCTCGCTACCTCTGCTCTCAGCCCACCTCTCTGTACGGTTGGCAGGCTCCTCACTCGGGCAAGGGGCTCACCAGAGCGGTTTTGCCGCCCACTACAGCCACCCGACGGGTTTGCTGTTGCCAGGCAACAATGGTTTCCGTCCGTGAGGTCAGGGGCCAATGGCCTTGGCGCAAAGCCTTCTGGGGCTTGTAGTTCCAGCTGAGGGTGAGGGGCAGAACGACTGTCAGTTGCCCTTCCCAACCCGGTTCTCTCTTGGGTCCGCTCAGGGTCTACTAGTCTGGCCCCTCAGGATCCACCCTCCACCCTCGATGCCCCTCAAGCAACCGTCGAGGAAGTGCTGATTCGCCGCAGCTATGGACTCAGCAGGGGCTGAGAAGCGGCCAGGGGCCCAAGAAGGGATAGCCGTGGGGCAGTCACAGCTTACAGAGGTGGCTGGTGGCCATGCTCAGAATTCTGAGGTGACCATCGGGCTGTCTAACCTTCAAACACTTGGTCATAGCTCTTTAACAGACCAAACTGCAAGTACCCCCTAACTGCAACTACCCCCTAACTGCCAGGCCAGGTTCCACAGGCTGGGAGGGGCATGGGCTGGTGCCCTTCATCTGTATTTAGTGTCTAATGGCTGGTCCCTGTATCCTTTGCCTGGCCATGGTGACCACTTACCTATGTGTCACCTCTAGTGTCCAGTGATGAGAGACCAGTGCCTGGTGCCAGCCCATGAGGCCTGCCAAACCCAGGGTGAAGATAAATGTCCAATAAGATCCACCTCAGAGCAAAAGATCCAGGAGAGACTCAAGCTGGAGGAAGACAGGCACAAGCCAGAGGTGGAGGCACTGGAGGAGAGAGGTCCCAGGCCTATGGCCTCCACTGTGAGGCCCAGTCATGGTCCGAAGAGGAAGCCGGTCAAGTGAGGGGGCTTTCAGAGGGGAGAGGCTAGGGGCTGGGGAGGTGGTGTGTGGGTGGCTCATACCCCAGTTGGATTTCTAAATGGTGTCCATCCTTATCCCCTGCCACCACCATCATTCCTCACCTCTGCTGACCCTCCAGAGCCCTGATGTAGGGAACATGCAGAGCGGAAGTCTCAAGGCCTGGTAGGGGACTGAGCTCCCATGATCTCTGGGTCCCTGTCCAGTCCGGGGCCTCAGTGACCAGTAAAAGGACAAGGATCACGGCCTGGGGAGGTAGTCAGGCAGGATTGTTCCCTAGGACAGAGCACAGGAGCCAAGAATGCAGGCTGACTCCTCAGGCCTCCTTGTTCCCCAGCCTCACAGGCCCGAGCCACCAAGCCCTTCCTAGGGCAGAGAGGGAGCTGCCACAGGGGCTGTCGCTGCAGAGGGAGGAGCCAGAGAATAATCAGAGTGAGCCCTCACCAACTGCCAAACAGCACAAAAAAGCCAAGAAGCGCAAGAGTCTGGGAACCCCAGTGCTCCCAGTGGTGGCCAGCACGGTGTCGGCACCCTCAGTGACCTTGGGGCCTGAGCGTGAGTGGCATTTCCTGAGCCTTCCCTTTTGTCCCCAGTCAGCTGGACCCCTGACATGGCCCAGCTTGGCACTCCAGCCGCTGCCCTGCCCCGGGTTCTTGTAGGAAAGGCCCAGCGCCTGCGGCCCCTGTACCAGTACATCAACTATTGCAACCCTGAACTGAACCAGGCAGAAGGGGACAGGGAGGCTGAGGCTGAGGTGGAGCCTGAGTCGGAGCTGACCGTGGTCCCCGAGGAGGCGGGTGTGGAGCAACCACAGGCTTTGCTGCCAGTGGCAGGTGAGCTGGGCTCCGACCTCACTCTGCCCTGCCCCAGTATGTCTGTGCCCCCCACCCACATTCTGGTTCCCCTGGGGGAGGAAGCCAGTGAGGAGCCTGGGGGTCTGCCCAGCTTGGGAGTCAGCGGTTGCATCAAGGCTGAGATGGACAAGTCAACTCAGGTGGACATCAACAAGATGCTAAGTGTCTGCAATGCCCCGCTTGTGCCCCCACTCTCTCCTCAGTACAAGTGACTGTCCTGACCCCCACCCCATGACTCCCCTCCCTCCCAAGCCTGAGCCAGAGCAGCAGTCTAAGGCCTGAGGCCCTCAGATGGAGGAGGGGACTCAGCCCCTGCCCCTCCTTGGGATCCCGAGTTTGATAAAAATAAACATTCTTCCTTTTCTCAGACTGTGATTCCCCAAATAAGATGCCTGAAGAGGAAGCAGCTGAGAAGAAGGGTGAAGGATTCCCCAGTATAGTCACTGGATCGCCTGGGAATTTGCAAAAATATAGATTCCTGGGCACTACCTCAGTCCTAGGCTTCCCTGGTGGCTCAGCTGGTAAAGAATCTGCCTGCAATGCAGGAGACCCTGGTTCAATCCTTGGGTCGGGAAGATCCCCTGGTGTAGGGATAGGCTATCCAGTCCAGTATTCTTGGGTTTCCCTGGTGGCTCAGTTGGTACATAATCTACCTGCAATGCAGGAGACCTGGGTTTGATCCCTAGAGGACAGCATGGCAACCCATTCCAGTATTCTTGCCTGGAGAACCCCAGCCTGGCAGGCTGCAGTCCATGGGGTTGCAAAGAGTTGGACCCACCTGAGTGACTAACCACAGCACAGCACCCCAGACCTAACTGAATCAGAATCTGTAAGGGTGGGGCCTAGTCTAAGCATTTAAAGTCTCCTCAGATGAACCTGAAAGTCAGACAAGGTAACACCTGGGATGGAGAAGGGTGGTAAGGAAGAGCCTGGGGAAGAGAAAGGAAAGGGGCTGTCAGGTCATAGGAAGCGGGCATGTGGCCTTGCTCCCTGTCTCCCAGGGAATAGGCCACAGGTGGTGGGGTGACTGCCACTTTGCCTGGCGGAGTGAAGAGGCAGCTTTCTTCCTGAAGGAGAGGGCAGGGTGGCCTTCCAGGCAGAAAGTTTGCCAGGGATGAAGCCTCATTAGTGTGGAAGACATCAACCCCCTGGAGAAGGGTCTGCTGAAGCAGATGCATGGCCATCAGACCAGGCTGGGTGAGTCTGGGAGGGATAAGGAGGGATGCAGGCAACAAGGGATCCTGGTTTGCTATTCTGGAGAGATTGCCTGGGTAGCAGCATGAAGGGCAGAATAAGGAAGGGAAAGCCTAGGGATAGAGAGGTGAGGAGACTGCTGCCACTGTCTGCGTGAATGTGAGTCCTAGATTTGGTTGGTGGTTGGAAAACAAGCAAGAGGTATTCTGGAAGTTCTCTTCTGCTTGCTGTAACAGAGGAAAAGTGAGCTGCATTTTCACTGGCTCGGAAAAACTTTACTTTGACTCTGGGGGACATTCTGAGATTTGAGTAATAGACCCTGCTAGGTGATGCTAGCCTCCTCCAGGAGGCGGCGCTGTAGGACAAGTCTGGAACCAGTTGGGGACTCCTGTCACTTCTGGGAACCAGAACCCTGCTGGCTTCCTTGGTCACAGGCGTCTAGGCCACTTCAAGGTACATCTCCTCCCCGGGACCAAGCCAAGAGATACATGATGGTAGAGCTGTCTGAGGGATGGCCATGGACCTAGGCTCTTGGGGAGTACCAACAGAGGACCTGGGACCTCATAAAAGTAACTCTGCCCTAAGCCCATGTTCAGTCTGCACCAGGACTTCTCGGAATACACCACTGTAAACAAGAGGTTTTGCTGCAGCGTCCTATAAAACTTAAGTGCCACTGTGGGTCAACAGCATGGCCCTTTCTTAATAAGGGCATCTCAGTCAGATGCAATGGATGAATGTGCTTTCTTGGTCAACTCTCAAACTTAGAGGGGGATAGCAACATCCTATTAACACAGAGGATGACCTGGAGCTGAGCTGGGAGGAAGGGGGCAGCTTCTCCTTCACTTCTCCCAGCATCCTGCCTGGTGGGGTTCTCTCTACGGTCCTAGTTCAGGCCAGACTGAGATGCCTGTTGTAGAGAGGTGGTAACCTGGATGGGTCCCAAGCAGGGAGGGACAGTGCCTGGCACTAGAGTCTGAGGAGCCATAGGGAAAGGAGTAGTTCAGAGTTGGGCTCTGTGGTCAGAGGACCCCGACCAGTTCATGTAGCTCCGTCCCTCTCTGCTCTGGATAATGGGAATATTAATAGTAGTACCTCGTTGACTGGTTTGGATATTAAATGAAATAATACATGTGAAGTGTCTCTCCGGGGGGCCCAGCACACAGTAAGTACACCCCAACACTAGTAACTGTTATTTTATCTCACAAGGTCTGAAACCAGGACAATATGGGAAAACAGGCCTGGTGACTTCTCTAAGGGCAGGAGGAAGAGAGAGCATCCTCTCTGAGCCTTTCTCTTTCTGGCGAGGAGTCCAGGGCAGGGCAGAGGGAGGGAAGATTAGAGAAGGGGAAAGAGTTTGGTCCGGGTTTAATCCTGGCAGAGGAAACAAAGGAGGAGAGGTATTCTTTCCAGCCTGACTGACACGGTGAGGAGGCTCTTCCTGTGGCGAGAACAGGATCCTAAATACAGAGCTGGACACTGGCTGGCTAGGCCAGGCCATGCTTGGCTGGCCTAGCCAGAGGGTAGTGCCTTCATTAAGTTCATGCTGTCCAGCCTCCCTGGCCCCCACACCCCACCTCTCCTCTTCCAGGGCTCCCCTGGAGACAACCCCTTGGTTTCAAGAACAGAACCCCTTCTGACCTCCAGCCCAGGTAGACCTCAGACTCTCCCACTGTCTTTTAAATACCAGGCCAGATCGGCCCCCTGCAGTCATGAGTCCTGTGTAAAGACTTGAGCACTGAGGAAAGACTTCTTGCAGGGATTCAGCCGCAGGGAATAAGCCAGGAGGGGAGGGCAGGCAGTGGTAGGAAGCTGGATGGCCCGCTAGACAGTGACGGATCCAGTGGGGTTGGAGCTGCCACAGAGCCATGAGGAAAGAGAAAAATACAAACCATCTACAGCAACAACAAGCCTTTCATTATTAAACCCAACCTACCAAACAAACAACAACCACATGCCATAGTGTCAGACCTTCTGATTTATTACATTTCTCATATGTCCCAGAGCTCTCCACCTTGGCTCCTCTCTGCCAAAGCAGGGGCCTTCTCCCAGGGTCAACTTCAGCCCCTGAAAGCTCACCTGCTACAGAAACCCCCTCCCAGCCAGGGAAGGGGTAGTGCCTGGAGGCCGGAAGGGCCTGGTCATGTGGGGAGAGGGCAGGTGTGGATCCCCAAGGGATGAGCTGCCACCCTCACCGTTCCTGAGGTGCCCCAGCCCAAGAAGGGCATGGCAACAAGGCCCCACATCACTTCTCAGGCCTGGGGCATCACCCAGGCTGGCTCCTTACTGTGCCTGCTCATCCGGCTAAAACCACAAACAGGCTGTGAAACCCCCCAGTCAAGCTTCTGCCGGCCCTGCTCACAGACCCGGGGCACTTCTGCCTTGCACGGTGTACTGGCCTCTCAGCCCTGGCAACAGAATGCCACTCCCTCACCAGCCCGCAGAGTGGGCACTGGGGTGGGGGGTTCCACAGGGCCACCTTCGAATTCACTAGAATTCAACTCTGCCCAAGCGGACCTATCAAACGAAAGATACCGTCTGTGCTACCGCGAAGCCCTCCCATCACAGCTCCTGGTCCTGCTCTGTCCTCTGCACCACGGCAGGGAGCCCACGCACAGGCTCACAGGTTGTTCCGCTGGAGCGCCTCGCACAGGTTCTGGTTGGCATCGGGCTCCTCTGCCAGCACCTCTACCGCCTCCCACTCCCCAGATCGGCTCGACCGTTTGATGGCATCCACCACACTCTGCATGTAGAGCCCGTCCTCGAACGAGGCAGCCATGGAGACCGGGGTGTGGTCCCACGTGCGGCGGTCCCCCTGCCCCTGGAAGGACTGGCGCAGGGCCTGCACCATGTAGACCATGCCCTTCAGGTAGAGCAGTGGGACGTCCTGGGCGCCCTGCTCGGGCAGCCCCGCACCCACAGCCAGTGAGTCCCTCAGCAGCAGCTCCTCGTGCGGGGCAGAGTTTTTCTGCCCATAGAGGTCCGCACCCCGGGCAACCAGGCGTCCCGCAGAGCCCACCACCATGACCTCGTGCACAAAGGCGCCTGGCATGTTGAAGTTGAGAGTTACTGTGCTGCACACACCCCCGCCCATGAGCATCTGGAAGAAACAGAAGTCATCGCTGGTGACGTGCCGGATGCCACGGATGGCCGCATTCTGCCTCACAAAGGTCTTGAGCAGCCCGTGAACCTTCTCGGCTCTCTGGCCGGTCAGGTGGGTCAGCAGGTCCACAATGTAGGTGCCCATGGTGTGCAGGCCCCCGCCGCCCATGAGCTCATCACAGATCCAGCCATAGTTTGGGCTGAGCAGGCTGCCCGAGTAGACGCGGGCGTCACAGATCATCACTGCGCCCACGTAGTGCTCGGCGATCAGCTGCTTCATGCGCACAAAGGCCGGCAGGAAGCGCAACACGTTCCCCACAAGGCTCATCAGCTGAGGGTAGTAGCGTGAGGCTGTCACCATCCGGAAAGCATCCACTGAGGTTGCCGCCTTCTCACAAACCACATTCTTCCCAATACCTGAGAAGAAAACAACAGGAAATCTCAAAGATCCAGGGGGTTCACACTGGGAAAAGAAAACCCATTTCTGGAAGGCAGATGACTCAGGAAAGTCGGCTCTGAGGCTAGGTGGTGGCCTAGGACAAGAGGAAGGTGATTGGCCTGGAAGAAAATGGTACCCAGGGACTGTGCCTGGAAAAAGAGTTATGGGTTAGAGAAAGAGAAGTTCTTAAAGGGAAATGAGTAGAGGCAGAAGGTGCAAACCAGGAGTGGGAGGTACAGACAGGTGGTACCATGGTTAATATTATGTGTCAACCTGGTTAGGTTATGGTGCCCATCAAATACTAGCCTAGACATTGCTGAGAAGATCCCTTTAGATCTAATTAACATTTAAAGCAGTAGACTTTGAATAGAGCAGATTGCCCTCCATAATGTGGGTGGGCCTCAACTCATCAGATGAAGGCCTTGGGGGAAAAACAAAAACAAAAAAGACTGAAGTTCCCCATAGAGGAAGAAATTCTGCCTCCATATTGCCTTCAGAGTCAAGTCTGCAGCATCAACTCTTGCTAGAATTCACATTTGCTCTGTGGATTTTGGATCTACCAGCTCCTACAACCAGATGAGCCAATTCTTTAAAATAAATCTCTACCCTCTCTCTCAATATACATCCTGTTGGTTCTGTTTCTCTGGAAAACACTGCCTAATACAAGTGGGCTGGAGAGGTGGATATGCTTATCTTATGGTTCATGCATTTATTAGATCATCAGGTTGGGGTAAGAAAATAAAATCTATATTCTAGGGGATGGGCTTGGCATTCTCAGTTGTAATTGCAGAAAGGACTCTAAGAATCCCTGCAGACTGTCCTCAAAAAACACTGGTCCAACATATTAGTGTAGTCAAAAGCCAGAAGATGCTTGGCTATAGTCGGAGGGGAAAGGGAGAGAAAACATCCTGTCTCAAGCCTGTTCTGAGTGCACTGCAGCTGGAAGGCACCCAGGGAGCAAAACAAAGCTAGACAAAGCCCTGAAGAGAGAGAGCAAGAGGACTTGAGCAGCTCCCACACGAGGAAAAGGAAATGATGAACACTCTTCCACATCACAAGATGAGAAGCTCATAGGGTACGAACGGCCATAAGACACCAATTCCTGGAGCATTCCCGTCAACTTGGTGAGGTTTAAGTAGAAGAAAGTCTTATGCTCGTATCTTCAATAGAAAATTTTAAAAGCCCAAGAAGTGGTATGGACTAGACACACACAGAGTTTTGGGGTACAGCAAGCTGGGAAGGGTGAAGACATCCAGTTATTCCATTACTCATTGCACAGACACTGTCCTTGGGGTGTGACTCAAACCCAACCTCCTCAATTCCTCCAAGAAGTCATGGGCTTCTTGAGGGAACAAGCTCAAGGGTCTGGTACAAATGGCAGGATAAGGGAAGGGGTTATCCTTAAGGATGCAGATGTTCCAGGGAGATGTTCCCCTAAGCAGGAAAGGATATCCAGGCAGGGAACTGCATGTGCAAAGGCACTGAGGCAGGAAAGGCCCAGGAGCCAGGATTCCTAAAGCCCTGAGTGCATACCAGGAAACCGGCTGGAGGGATTACACGGGGTCTATAAGCAATGGAGGAAATGGGATAGAGAGCTGGTAGCATCTCTCACAAAGACATTGAAGGTCAGGAGTAGGAGTGGGGATGGAATCCTGTCCTTGAGTTTCTCCATCTCAGACAATGGCGATGCCACTCTAGTTTTTCAAGCCAAAATCACTGAAATCACTCTCACATCCCACTTTCAATCATCAATAAATCCTGTTGGCTTGGCTTTCAAACTACTTCCAGGATCTCACCAGTTCTCACTACCAGCACTGCCACCTGCCTCATCCAAGTTACCACTCTTTTTCACCTGGATTATTGCCATGGCAACGTAACTGGTTTCCCTCAGTTTTTTCTTAACACAGAAGCCAGGGGAACTCTGTTGAAATTTAAGATGGATCAGATCATATCTCTGTGCTGCATCAAACCCTCTGCTGGCTTCTCACCTCATTCAGAATGAGCCAGAGTCCTTACAGTTGCCTACACACAAGGTCATACATACATGCTTTGTACACCCCTCTAAAGTTTTCTTTTTGATCCCTTTGCCTCCTGTGGTCCCTCTCCTATTCATTCTGCTTGAGCCACTGAATATGAGAAGAGGGCTGCTTCTTACACAAAGACCTGGTGGCTGGGGAGAGGCGCTGATTGCTAAACAGAGACGATGGACAGGCAGGGCCAGGCCTAGCCACTGTGCTCAGGACACAGAGTCTTCGGCTGGAATCTCTCTTGCTGCTTACTCTCCTGGAACAATGTTCACATTCAGGCTTCTCCTCCAGTGCCATCCAGGCTCCACTCTCCCACTGCATAGGCACTTACTGGTTGGCAGAGCAGTTTCCAAGCCTGGACACTTGTATCTCGGGGCAGCCAGATCAAGATTATGCTTTCTCCAGGTATGTGTATCTCCAGTAACTCTGGGGTCATTCCCTTGGTCCCCTGAAAAGTTTTCTCAGTGTTTTCAGAGGGGGAATGGCTGGGACACAGATAATTTCTGGTGGCCCACTACAGGGTGTAGCTTCTGATGAATCTGGATTCCATTCACACAGGCTTGGGGGGAACTCAGCTGGTCACCTTGCAGTAGAAACAATAGGGACCCAGGACAGCTGACTGCCCAGAAAGGGCAGTCCACGCTTTGGACCCAGACACTGGGGTTCAAAGTCTGGTTCTCTCACTTGATTGCTGCATGACCTGGGACATTTCTGAACCTCTCTGGGTTCTGGTTTACCACGCTGTAGAAGGAGAGTCACATTTACCATGCAGGGTAGGAGAGAAGAGTAAGTCAAATGAGGCGGTATATGTAAATGGCCAGCCCAGCTCTGTCATTGGTACAGTTTATAACCATCACGATGGGAGACTCAGCAGATGTCATAAATACAGGAAAAAGGGGCCCACTCTGACCTAGATTTTATGACTCACACAGAAGCTACATTTTCTAGGCCAATAATACTGATGTTCAATATTTTGAAATTTTAATTTTTAAAAAGGTATTTAAACATCAACATGAACACAGACAAGATTTCTTATTCAATGTACTGTGTACCAGGCCTCTCAGAGAGCTAAGTCCAGCCCGGCCCTTCAGAAGCTCACATCCTGACAAAGCCCACAGTGGATAATCTTGTGCCTTTGGCCAGTCCTTCCAAGCTCCCCTCACTTCCTGCCCTCTCCCCGCCACCCTGACCCTTGAGAACCCCACATGGCCTTCGCCATCTACCCAGACGGAATTCTCGGGTGTGAACTCCCAGTGCTGTGGCAAGGAGGAGCACATGTAGATCAGGTGCCTGTGACGTAATTCAATCTCCTCACTTTACAAAGCTCTTGAAATCTCTCATTCTTCTCCAAATAATAACAAAAGCTTTACAACAGGTACTGGCAGGACCACCAGGAGAACGGCTAGCCAAGTGCCACACGCCCAAGGCAGGGAGCCATGTGCACAGAGCAGGGGGCCTGGGCAAGGGGACAGGCCCTTGTACTGGGGTCTGGAGCTGGAGGGGGGCCCTGCGGAGAGAGTCGCCCCTGACTGCTATCACTGTCTGCTCCTGGAGGGCCTCCAATCCTTCCCCATACTTGAGGGGTTTTAGGATTAGGGACAGGAGAATCACAATACTGGGGGAGAACCTGGTCACTTGGCTGCTGAACATGCGGCTGACGAGGGAAGTAATGAGAAATTAGGTTCTCAGATCCCCCATGTGAGAGCTGCCTCTCTGGCCAACCCAGAGGCTTCTTGCTTTGACTGTGCACAGCGGGAGGTGGGGGGTGGACGCTGGGGAGGAAAGGGGGCGGGCTGGGAGGAAAAGGACTCACAAGGCTGCTGCGAGTCCGGTGGTGATAAAACCAGAATCTAAAGGCATCTCTGGTTTCATGCCACGGGCAGTCAGGGAAGAGGAGAGGCCTTCCTGAGGCTGAACGACAGGGGTTTCTGAACTTGGGACCCAGCAGTGCAATCAGTGTGGGGGCTAAAGGCCATCTGGAGTGAAACAGGCCTCTGCCGGCCACAGGGTGTGTAGCTTGAGGAAGGTATTGAGGGTGCCTCCAGAGACATATTTACCCAAGTTTATCGAGCTTTCCTGTTAGAAAGTTGAAAGAAAGGTTAGAGAAGCTGAAAGTCACTTTCTGTCTCCACGGAATGGGGAAGCATGGATGCTGAGTGCCATTAGCTCAGATGAAATCTGGAGGTTGAACAAGCCTCTCCCGGCTCACACTCCCCAGACAACCCTGGAGTGAGGCACCCCCGAGAAGCTGTCCTAGACCACTTTTTGTTTCTCAGTAATGCATGACAGCTCTGGGACAACACCACCGCCCCTCTCTCTAGAGGTGTGGGACTAGATATGTGATTTCAAACAGCAGGGGGAGGAGCAGCCCCAGAAAAAGCACCACTTTCATGTTTTACAAAATCCATGGATTCTGCCTTTAAAAACAAACAAAACAAAAAAGGTTCTGCTACTTAGAAAAATATGTGAGAGCTGTACTATAAAGAAAGCTGAGCACAGAAGAATTGATACTTTTGAACTGTGGTGTTGGAGAAGACTCTTGAGAGTCCCTTGGACTGCAAGGAGATCCAACCAGTCCATCCTAAAGGAGATCAGTCCTGGGTGTTCATTGGAAGGACTGATGTTGAAGCTGAAACTCGAATACTTTGGCCACCTGATGCGAAGAGCTGACTGATTGGAAAAGACCTTGATGCTGGGAAAGGTTGAGGGCAGGAGGAGAAGGGGACAACAGAGGATGAGATGGTTGGATGGCATTACCAATTCAATGGACATGGGTTTGGGTGGACTCTGGGAGTTGGTGATGGACAGGGAGGCCTGGCATGCTGCGGTTCATGGGGTCGCAAAGAGTCGGACACGACTGAGTGACTGAACTGAACTGAACTTAAAAAAAAAGTTTGAAAGCCACCAGACAGAATCACTGCTGTCCACAGCCCACTCTCTCTTGGGTCACAGGCCCCTGTCAGCTCCCTGGGTCACACCAGCAGGCTGGGCTTGTACAGCCAGAAGTTGTGACACTATCATTCAACCAGAGTGCTGGGCCTGGTGCCAAGCTCTGGAATACATCAGGCATGATGGCTACCTTCAGACAACTTACACTTCAGTGGCAAAGAGTGCCATGAATCAAATTATCACGTGAATACATGCAGAACTGCCCTTGTGATCAAGGCAATGAAGATGATATAAATGTTAACATGAGAGTCCATAGCAGGGACATGATCTGGACTGGGGGCCAGAGAAGGTACCCCAAGGGCCTGGTGTTCTTGGGAGTAAATTATCTGGGTCAGGCTGCTTGAGGAATGGTCCCTTGTTATCTCAACAGCCCATGGGAAAAGGACTGGCACACTCAGTGTTTTTCTAATGAAGCCACAAGTGCTAAGAAGTAGGCACAGAAAATTACCTTCTAGCAATGGACTTAGGAAAACATTCAACTGTAGCAAAAATGCTTGGGCACTTTGTACATTAAAATTGTTTGGAACCACTTCTAAATTGAGAAAGGAAACATATAGAGTCCCTCCTTCTCCTCTAAGGAATTCATGGGAAAGCCATAAGGGTGAAATCTGAGGTGGAAGAAAGTGAAAAGTCAAATAAAGGTGGAAAGTAAGATGCCACAGGGGCTTCCCAGGTGGCACTAGTAGTAAAGAACCCGCTTGCCAATGCAGGAGACATAAGAGACACGGGTTTGATCCCTGGGTCAGAGAAGACCCCTTGGAGGAGGGCATGGCAACCCACTCCAGTATGCTTGCTTGGAGAATCCCATGGACAGAGGAGGCTCATGGGCTACCGTCCACTGGGGGGCAAAGAGTTGGATATGATTGAAGCCACTTAGCAAGCATGCATGCAAGAAGCTATAGAAAAGAGCTGTGGAGTGAAAAGTACATCTCTAGAGGATAAGTCCAAGGATTAGTTTTAGGAAAAAACTTATAAACTTATTAGAAAAAAAACTAATAAGAATGAGGGAAGAAACACTTATGGCCTCAGAAATGACATAAGAACACAGTGATCTCAGAAGCTGAGGAAAATGCGATTTTGCCTACAGCACTAAGTCTTAGTGAGATGCTGTGACCTTACACGTTTCTGGGCCTGGGCTTCTGTAACTGGAAATGAAGATGTTGGATGAGACCAGTGGCTCGCAATCCTTAGTGTGGATCAGAATCACCCAGAATGCTTGTTCAAAAATTGGTAGGCCTCACCCACTGAGATTCAGAAGGTCTGGGAAGGCGCCCAGAATTTGGATTCATAACAATTTCCCAGGTGATGCTGCTGCTGCTGGCCCAGCATCTCTGAGAAAGGCTGGACTAGATACTCTCTTCATTGTCCCTGCACGTCCAACATTTCTGACTTTATGCCTGTGAATTTCAAAAGAAGAAAATGCGGTACTCTGACATCAAAAGTTTTAGAAGAAGAAAAGTCTAAGTCATAGATTCGCTTTATAGCTACAAATGGGGACAGGTGCTTCATGCCTCACTTAACTGCTTCTCATCTCTCTGACTTAACCTTTCCCCATGCTGGGCAATGCAAGAAGAATCCTTCACACAATAGAGACTGGAGACAATTACGATTTAACTTCTCATGGGTTCAAAATCTAGAAGAGCTTATCTAAAATTAGAGTACTTCAACAGCTATCCTGTTAAGTAAACATGTCTTTTTTTCCCCTGGTTCTAAAATGATTGAGGATCTAAAGCTTATATCCTTTAAATTAATTAATTAACAGGCCATGCGGGGACCTTAGTTCCCCAGACCAGGGAGCGAACTCATGCCCCCTGCAGCAGAAGCATGGAGTCCTAACCACTGGACTGTCAGCGAAGTCCCTAAAGCTTATATCCTTAATGAAACATAAGAGACATAGCACCCATAACAGAAAGAGTAAAAAAGAAAAAAGACATGTAGGTGGGAAAAACAGAAAAATATCCTTTCATGCATATATAGAGGGACTCATACACGGGAACACACAGGTGGAACAGCGGTGGGGGTGTTCTGGAATGCTGACTCTGAGCCCTTTTAAATACACTGCATTTTTGTAACTATCAATGTGTCTATTCTGTTCTTCATCTAAACGATGTACAAGAACCAGATACTGCCAGAGCTTTACATTACAGGAAGAAAGAACGGGTCCTGCTTTTGAGGAATTAACTTAAACATAGTCCCCCAACCCACAGAAAAGTTTTTCACATTTGAGATGACTTAGAATGCTAAGTTTCATTTCTGAGCTACATTCAACTCATGAACATCTGAACATTTACCTAGTGAACATCCAGAGGAGACTCCTACTATTTATTTTTGATGTGAATTTAACTTAAACAAATCTGTTCTTCCACTTGGGACAACAGGAAAGCCAGGCTTTCCCCTGTAACGCGATGCCAGTGTCTTTCTTGGTCAGCATACGGAGGCAGTCATATCATGCTGGAAAGACTGAATGATACCTTCATTTCACAGGGGCCCCCAGAGGTTGAGAGGGACAGAAACAGGACCAGAAGCGGGGTCTGATGTCAAGGTCAGTTTGGTGTTCTGCCTACAGCAGTTTATGCACTCATATCCAGTCATTTGGGAAAACTAGAGCAGTTCTCATGGCCTCTTCCGTATGAGCGAAAGTTAAGTCAGAATTCTCACAAAGCAAGCAAGCAAGCACACAGGGAGTTAACCTCATGGTTGCAATAGGCTCGGTGACTCCTTTGGGGCCTAAGTGGGCAGTGCCTGATGGCACATCCAGTCGACATGGCTCTCTCAGCCCAACCAACTTGGCCCTGGGATCATGTACCTGCAAGAACAGACCAAGGACCCGCATTCATACCCTCCTCCCTGCTGACAACAGAGGTATGGAGACAGGGCTGATGGTTTTACTTCACTGAAGGCTGGGATACAAGACCCCAGAAGCTGTCCTTCCTGTTTGTATTAAACGGACCAAAGTCCAGTGTTTTCCTGTATGAGGAAAACACCCGGCAGGCTTGTGCCCAAAGAACTCTGGGTCTCTTCTTTCTCCTTACACAGCTAAGAAATGGCCTCTGTGGGAACCCTAAAGTTCAAGAAGCTGACTGAGAGCCTCTAGAACTCTGCCTCCGCACACACCCTCACCAACCTGCACTCATGCCACAGGAATGGTGAGAAGTCAAGAGACCATGGTAGCTTGATTCCCTTGAACCAGCCCTCTGTTAAAGTGCTGACTTAAGTCTACTTCTAAACTCAATCTGGGAGCATGATCTGCTCTAAACATCTAGGGCCAGTGAATAGCTCCAATGTCACAACACCCTCAGAGAGAGCCCTCTGGAAAAGACAAACCATCTATAATTTTTGGTCAAAACTTATATGCCCCAAATCAACAACCAGACAGACGCTTGTTGAGGTGACAGACACTCTCTTCAGACTACAGGAAAGAGAAGCAGTCTTGGATCCTGCACCATGGCAGTGGCCAGGAGGAGTGGCGGTCAGCCTCATGGCATAGCAGTTCCTGGACCCAGAGATCTCTGGGTCAGAGATGGGCACCTGGCTCCTGTCACCTTATATACAACAATTACTCTGTCAATTAATTATACGCTACCCAAATTGTTACTTAAGTCTTTTCTCATTTACCTGGCCAGTAAATGTTACCGTTACTTCTAGTCTCTCTGATTGGACTGTGAAATCTGAAAGCAGAGACAGCTCTATTTCAACACTGCTCTGAATGTCAAGAATGATACCGTGCCAGTGTCTAGCACACAGGAGTTTTGTTTTTTTTTTTAAAGAATTGCTGGATGAATATTGACTGGTTTGTTTCCCTATTAAATTAGATTCTGATTCATGTGAGACAAAGGAGAATTTTTCCTACTGTCGACAGGAAAGAGCAGCCCAACAGGAACTGCAAGAGAACAGTTCACCAAACCACACCCAGCTGGGGCAGGAGGGGGCTAGGCCCACTGCTTCCAGAGGGAGCAGGGATGCGAGCAGGCCAACCTGTGGGTCCTGCGGGGGAGACACAGCGCATTGGGACAACCTTCCTGCCTCTGGCGTACACAATTGCAAAGCATGACAGGAAGGGTGTGTGCTCAGTCTAGTCAAGGACTGACAAAATATGGGAAATGGCAGCCTTGATACACACCCTCTTCTCCTTTCTGTGGTGCTGTATGCCACGGAAATGAAGAACAAACGCATCAATCACAGCCAATTCCCCCGGGCCCAGGTCTTTAGATTCTGATTTCACAGAGGCGAACTTTACAATGCCTGAATGTATCATCTCTACCCCCTGTGACAGGCCAGCTCTGAAGGCATCTGCTTAATTTTTGCTTGGGGATTTACTTATGGGAGGTGGGGAAGGCTGTGTCTTTCCCAGACATTGGGGCATTTCCTCCCGCAGCCACAGGCCTCCCAAAGTGTCCTCCCTCAGCACTGCTTCAGGGACGAGAGCTGTCCCAGACCCAAGCCCAAGAGGGCCTACCCAGGCCCAGAGGAGAGCAGATGTTCAAGGACCCCCGAGAGGAAGACGCCATCTGCCCGTACCTAGAGCCTTCACAGATATCTGCCGGGTGAGTGGAGGGGGCATGTTGATGCACACCAGATCCACGTCTTGATGCAGCAAGACGTCGTCGGTCCGGCTGGTGTAGAAGGCGATGTTCATCTCCTCAGCGAGCTGCTTGGCCTCCTCCTCGGTTTTCCCCCACAGGGCCTGCACCGTGAACCCCTCTGCCCGCAGCAGTGGGACCAGAACACGGGCGGAGCTGCCGGTCCCAAACACACCCACGCCTGGAAGCATCTTCATGCCGCCTTCTCCGTTCACCAACTCATCTCCTCACCAGAGTCTCCGGCATGAGCACGACTGTCTTGCAGTCTCGGTCACACATGGCTCCTGGAACAGCAAGCAGGACACTGGCTATTAGGGGAGGGCGTGCTCAGCAGAGGCAATTTCCTGGGGTGATTTGGAAGCAACAAGTTCTCTGCCACACAGGACAAAAGACACACTGCTCCAGAGGGGAACGCTGCAGAAGCTTCTCACGTGGAGACTCAGGATATTAACAGTATCTATCTACTAGGAGGAGGAGAGATGAAATATGAGAACAGCTGTGTTCAAATTCCTGTCCTGCTATACTTAATTTTCTGTGTGACTCTGCTCAAATCATTAACCTTCGGGGCCTTAACTGTACAAGTTCATGGTTCTCTGATACTATATTACAGAAAGGAAAAGAAGAGTGTTTTATATTACAGTTAAAAGACAAAAGAGAACTACCTAGGTGCTATGAAAGTAGAAGTGTTAGTCTCCCAGTCGTGTCTGACTCTTTGCGACCCCATGGACTACAGCCTGCCAGGTTCCTCTGTCCATGGAATTCTCCATGCAAGAATACTGTAGTGGGTTGCCATGCCCTTCTCCAGGGTATCTTTCCAACCCAGGTCTCCCTCATTGCAGGCAGACTGTTTACCATTTGAGCTACCCAGGAAGCCCAGGTACTATACACGTTATGATTTAAAAGTTTATGGTAGCAAGCATAGGAAAATGTTCACTAGAAACCAAAATACCAACATAAAACTACCAAACGGGCAGCAGCAGCAGTGATAACAAAGATATTTACAAGGATATTTTTATATAAAAATGTCCATGCCAATGTTGACTATGATAGTGAAAAATTGGAAAATGAGATACATGTTCAATAACAGTAGTGGGTTAAATCAACAACACTATGGAGCCACTGAAAATCATGAGTAGAAGGCCCTCAGCGACCTGAAAGACTTCACCATGTATTCCTTGAAAAGGGGAAAACAATATGTGAAGCATGACATCAATAGTCTTTAAAACAAACCAAAAAAAGCACAAAAAATGTATATATGTATGAGAATATACAAGGATATCTACATCAATAACCATACTCCACAGAGCGGACGTAACTGAAGGACCTAATTTAATAATGATAACTTGATAGAACTGTGAATGATTTTTGTTTTCTGAACTTTGCCATATTTTCAACAATGAATGTGTCTTACTTTTTGTAGCATTTTCCCTTCTGATCATAAGGGTTGTAAAATGAAATAAAGAATGAAGTACTGCATTATGTGGACGCAATGCAGTACTTGGGTGCAATCTCAAAAATGACAGAGTGATCTCTGTTTGTTTTCAAGGCAAATCATTCAATATCACAGTAATCCAAGTAATCATGAATAGAAGGCCATGGACATCACCAGATGGTCAATACTGAAATCAGACTGATTATATTCTTTGCAGCAGAAGATGAAGAAGCTCTACACAGTCAGCAAAAACAAGACTGGGAGCTGACTATGGCTCAGATCATGAACTCCTTATTGACAAATTCAGACTTAAATTGAAGAAAGTAGAGAAACCCACTAGACCATTCGGGTATGACCTAAATCAAATCCCTTACGATTATACAGTGGAAGTGACAAATAGAGTCAAGGGATTAGACCTGATAGAGTGCCTGAAGAACTATGGACGGAGGTTAGTGACACTGTACAGGAGGCAGTGATCAAGATCATTCCCAAGAAAAAGAAACGCAAAAAAGCAAAATGGTTGTCTGAAGAGGCCTTACAAATAGCTGAGAAAAGAAGAGAAGCTAAAGGTAAAGGAGAAAAGGAAAGATATACCCATATGAATCCAGAGTTCCAAAGAATAGCAAGGAGAGATAAGAAAGGCTTCCTCAGTGATCTATGTAAAGAAATAGAGGGAAATTACAGAATGGGAAAGACTAGAGAGCTCTTCATTAGAGATACCAAGGGAACATTTCATGCAAACATGGGTACAATAAAGGACAGAAATGGTATGAACCTAACAGAAGCAGAAGATATTAAGAGGAGGTGGCAAGAATACACAGAAGAACTATACAAAAGAGATCTTACTGACCCAGATAATCACAATGGTATGATCACTCACCTAGAGCCAGACATCCAGGAATGCAAAGTTAAGTGGGCCTTAGGAAGCATCACTACAAACAAAGCTAGTGGAGGTGATGGAATTACAGTTGAGCTATTTCAAATCCTAAAAGATGATGCTGTGAAAGTGCTGCACTCAATATGCCAGCAAATTTGGACAAGTTGGCAGTGGCCACAGGACTGGAAAAGGTCAGTTTTAATTCCAATCCTAAAGAAAGGCAATGCCAAAGAATGTTCAAACTACTGCACAATTGCACTCATCTCACACACTAGCAAAGTAATGCTCAAAATTCTCTAAACCAGGCTTCAACAATACATGAATCGTGAACTTCCAGATGTTCAAGCTGGATTTAGAAAAGGCAGAGGAACCAGAGATCAAACCAACAACATCCGCTGGATCATCAAAAAAGCAAGAGAGTTCCAGAAAAACATCTACTTCTGGTTTATTGACTACGCCAAAGCCTTCAACTGTGTGGACCACAACAAACTGTGGAAAATTCTTCAAGAGATGGAAATACCAGATCACCTTACCTGCCTCCTGAGAAATCTGTATGCAGGTCAAGAAGCAACATTTAGAACTGGAGATGGAACATCGAACTAGTTCCAGATTGGGAAAGCAGTATGTCAAGGCTGTATGTGGTCACCCTGCTTATTTAACTTATATGCAGAGTACATCTTGCAAAATCCCAGGCTGGAATCCAAGCACAAGCTGGAATCAAGATTGGCGGGAGAAATATCAATAACCTCAGATATACAGATGACACCACCCTTATGGCAGAAAGCGAAGAAGAACTAAAGAGCCTCTTGATGAAAGTGAAAGATGAGAGTGAAAAAGCTGGCTTAAAACTCAACATTCAAAAAACGAAGATCATAGCATCCGGTCCCATCACTTCATGGGAAATAGATGGGGAAACAACGGAAACAGTGACAGACTTTCTTTTCTTGGGCTCCAAAATCACTGCAGATGGTGACTGCAGCCATGAAATTAAAAGATGCTTGCTCTTTGGAAGAAAAGCTATGACCAACCTAGACAGCATATTCAAAAGCAGAGACATTACTTTGACAACAAAGGTCTATCTAGTCAAGGCTATGGTTTTTTCAGTATTAATGTATGGATGTGAAAGTTGGACTATAAAGAAAGCTGAGCATCGAAGAATTGATATTTCTGAACTGTGGTGTTGGAGAAGACTCTTGAAAGTCCCTTGGACTGCAAGGAGATCAAACCAGTCAATCCCGAAGGAAATCAGTCTGAATATTCACTGGAAGGACTGATGCTGAAGCTGAATACTTTGGCCACCTGATGTGAAGAACTGACTCATTGGAAAAGATCCTGATGCTGGGGAAATTTTGAAGGCAGGAGGAGAAGGGGATGACAGAGGATGAGATGGTTGGATGGCATCACTGTCTCAATGGACATGAGTTTGAGCAAGCTCTGGGAGGTGATGATGGACAGGGAAGCTTGGTGTGCTACTGTCCATGGGGTCGCAAAGAGCTGGACACAACTGAGCGACTGAACTAAAGTCTGCTTGGAAATTACAGCGAGATTTTGATGTGTGCAGGGAATAGGTTTCCCTCTGAGGCAATCCGTCAAGTAAACCAGTGGTCCCACTCTAGCTGTGTGTGGGGTCACTGATGACCCCAGACCCACTGAATCGAACTGTGGGGATGAGGCTATGTCACATCACTTTCTTTTTTCTTTTGGTTCTTATCTTATCGTGATAAAATACTCATAAAATTTACTATGTTAGCCATTTTTAAGTGTACAGTTCAGTGGAATTAAGTACCTTCATACTGCTGTGTAACCATCACCATCACCCACTTCCAAAACTCTTTCACCTTGCAAAATCGAAACTCTGTCTTAACAGAGAGCGATTTCTCATTTCAACAGTGACTTCTCATTTCAACAGTTAATTAACAGTGACTTCTCATTTCAACCTTTCCCTGCAGCCCCTGGCAACCACCATGTTTCTATGAATCTGACTATTATGAGTAGGTACTTCATAAAGTGGAATCACAAAGCATTGGTCCTTTTGTGACTGGCTTACTTCACTGAGCATGTTCTCAAGGTTCATCTTATGTCATCTTATGTGTAGCTTATGTCAGAATTTCTTCCTTTTTTGGAGGTTGAAAATACTCCATTGTGTGCATATACCATATTTTGCTTATCTATTCACCTGTCCATGGACACCTGGGTAGCTACTGTGAATAATGCTGCTGTGAACATGGGTATGCAGGTATCTCTTCCAGACTCAGCTTTCAATTTTTTGGGGTATATACTCAGAGGTGGAATTGCTGGATCATATGGTAAATCTATTTTGGAACTGGCATACTGTTTCCCACAGATCCTGCACCATTTAATTTACTTTTTAGTATTATTTTTAAATTTTGCTTATTTATTTAGGCTGTGTTGCATGGCTTGCGGGATCTCCGTTTCTCAACCAGGGATTGAACTGGGGCCTGCGGCAATACAAGCACCAAGTCTTAACCACTGGACCACCAGGGAACTCCCAAACTCCTGTATCATTTTAAATAGTAATTTTATAAACACCTAACAGTCCCTTAGTCTACCTAATATCTTATTTTAAAAAATAAATCTGACTACTTTTTGATCTTTGATGCTGCAAATCACAATTTTTGAAAAGTTGTATCCAAATGCTGACTATCCAAGTGCTGTTCTACTTTTATCCATATAACATTGCTTCACTTGCTCCTCCTCACAGATCAGAGTCATGGCATTCCTTCTGTAAATCCATAGTAATTAACTACTTCACTCCCCAACTGTGAGTAGTAGAGATACATACAGCTCTTCCTTCCCCATCCATGATACCCTCCCACTTCCTGCTCATTTCTGGGTGCAGCTTTCAGGCTCCCCTGCCCCTTCAATAAGGTTCTTGAGATCCGGTCAGAGGCGCCCTCTTCTCTTCTTGCTCTACATGTTTTTTTACTACTCATGTCCCAGGCTTTAATTAGCATACCAATGACTTTCAAATCTGAAACACAACCCTAGCTTTCTCTCCAGAGCTGCACATACCCATGTATTCTAAGCTCCACAAAACCCACGTGACTAAATCTGAACAGAAGCAGTAAAGACAGTGAGAACACACAGCAAATGCATCTATGGGTCCAAATCCTGGCCTCCCCAGTTCTGAGCCGAATGAAACGTTTTTCTTGGAAAAGCAGGTCTAATGCTGTTTAGCTCAAGGGGTCTTTTGAAGATGAAATGAGATCTGGTTAAAAGTGCCTAACAAAGTGTCTGGTGTATAGTTTGCATTTAATAATTATCATAAACCTTCCCTTAAACATTTTCTTCCTCTATTTTCTATTTCATGGCATGTCACCATCACCAATTCGGTTCTTCAACCCATCTGCAACCTCTTTATTCTCTCACCTGTACAGGTAACTCATCATCAAGCCTTGATGATCCTCTCTCTTCATTATCTCTTAAATCCACCCCCACCCCCTCCTGACAGCCCTTCCACCACTGCCCTAGTCTAGTCCCCAGCACCACTCACCTGATGATGCAACAACCTTCTACTTGATCTCTCCTGCTTCCATCCTTTCCTTCCTTCATCCATTCCTCATTTTGCAAAGGGATTTTTCTAAAATGCAAATGGAATCACATCACTCCCTTCCTGCTTGAACACTTCAGTGACTTCCCAATGGACTCAGTATGAAGTTCAGATGCTTCAGTATGACTTACAAGGCCCTGCAAAATCCAGAAATCTCAAGACAGGTCTAGTTTTGTGTAGGGTCACTTTCAAGAGTTATCTCCAAATAAGACGAGTTTCAAAACACATACATAGAAAACCTAATAGGAAGAACGATCTGTGAAATTACTAGCTATAAACCAGGGAAAAGTTGTGGAGACAGTTACTCAAAATGAAAACAATCACTTCAGGTTAACAGATGATGAGTGTAATTTTTCTTTCTGGGAAAATTAAATAGTGGGGAACAGTTGTTTATTGAGCCGCTTTTAGACATGGTAAGTTTGTACATGAATGTTCACAGGAGAATTAATCATAACAGCCAAAAAGTAGAAACAACCCAAATGTCCATCAACTGCTGAATGGGTAAACAAAATCTGATAAAGTAGTACTATTCAGCCACAACAATTAATGAAGTACTGATACAAGCTACAACACAGATGAACCTTGAAAACATTATGCTGAGTCAAAGAAGCTAGTCACAGAAGACCATATATTATATGACTCCATTTATATACAATGTTCAGAATCGGCAAATCCATGGAGACAAAGTAAGTTAGGGGAAGGAAGGAATTGGGAGGTACAGAGGCCTAACTATTCTTTGACATGTGGTTATCTACTTGTTCCAGCCCCAACTGTTGAAGAAAGTATTTTTTTCCACCAGAATGACCTTGGTACCTTTACTGAAAATAAGTTGATCATAAATATATGGGTTTTTTTGTGGACTCTCAATTTTATTCTGATATGCAGATTATATCAGATATGCAGATGTCACTACCCTTATGGCAGAAAGCGAAGAACTAAAGAGCCTCTTGATGAAAGTGAAAGACGAGAGTGAAAATGTTGGCTTAAAACTCAACATTCAGAAAACTAAGATCAACGCAACCAGTCCTATCACTTTATGGCAAGTAGATGGAGAAACAATGGAAACGGTGACAGACTTTGCTTTTTGGGGTTCCAAAAATCACTGCAGATGGTGACTGCAGCCATGAAATTAAAAGATGTTTACTCCTTGGAAGAAAAGCTATGACCAACCTAGACAGCATATTAAAAAGCAGAGACATTACTTTACCAACAAAGGTCTGTCTAGTCAAAGCTATGGTTTTTCCCATAGTCATGTATGGATGTGAGAGTTGGACTACAAAGAAAGCTGAGGGTTGAAGAATTGATGCTTTTGAACTGTGGTGTTGGAGAAGACTCTTGAGAGTCCCCTGGACTACAAGGAGATCAAATCAACCAATCCTGAAGGAAATTAGTACTGAATATCCATTGGAAGAACTGATGTTGAAGCTAAAACTCCAATACTTTGCCCCCCCGATATGAAGAACTGACTCATTGGAAAGACTGTGATGCTGGGAAAGATTGAAGGCAGGAGGAGAAGGGGACAACAGAGGATGAGATGATTGGATGGCATCACTGACTCAATGGACATGAGTTTGAGCAAGCTCTGGGAGTTGGTGATGGATAGGCAAGTTCATCGGAGAAGGCAATGACACCCCACTCCAGTACTCTTGCCTGGAAAATCCCATGGACGGAGCCTGGTAGGCTGCAGTCCATGGGGTCGCTGAGGGTTGGACATGACTGAGCGACTTCACTTTGACTTTTCACTTTCATGCATTGGAGAAGGAAATGGCAACCCACTCCAGTGTTCTTGCCTGGAGAATCCCAGGGATGACGGAGCCTGGTGCGCTGCCGTCTATGGGGTCGCACAGAGTCAGACACAAATGAAGCAACTTAGCAGCAGCAGCAGCAGGCAAGTCCATGGGGTTGCAAAGAGTCAGACACCACTGAGTGGCTGAACTGAACTGAATTTTATTCCACTGGTCTATAGTCTGTCCTTACTCCAGTACCTTATCTTGATTACTTCAGTAAGTTCTAAAATCACTAAATGTGAATCTTCTGACTTTTTCTTTCGAAATATTATTTTGGCTATTCTGGAACCCTTGCACATTCCTATAAATTTTAATGACCAGTTTATCAATCTGGGATTTTGAAAGAGATTGCTTTGAATCTGCAGATCAATTTGGGAACTGTTTTCATCATAACAATCTTAAGACTTCTGATTCATGAACATGGTGTGTCTAATTTATTTAAACAATATTTTATAGTTTTCACAGTATAAGTTACACACTTTTTTATTAAATTTACTTGTTATTTTATTTAATGCTATAGTAAATAGAATTGCTTTAATTTCATTTTCAGATCCAGCTTTTCTTTTGCTTCTACTGTAGATAAAAGTGGACGGTGTAAAGTATTCATCTCTGTCAGGGCTTGGTTTGCCCGTACAGCCCACAGTACAGCATCCTGTACTGCTTGATCCTACCCCGAAGGCAACTGTGCCTTTGTGAACCATGGAAATAAGCAAGATTTGAGCTGTCTGTAACCCCAAACCCCTGTCAGCTTCCTGCCTCCTCGTGTCTCTAAGTTTTTGGGCTGTAGAGTTTTGTCTCATTCCCTGAACTCTACTATTTCTACTATTATGTCCGTGGTCTCCCAGCCACCTCTGTTTCATCTTTGCTGATAATTCTCTTGCCCTTACAGGCTTCCTTTCTAGTTAGAAAACAGGTCAGTCACATACTACCTTCTATTATTTTCATGTCCTGAATTCTCTTTAGCTATTTTTGTCACTTTCTGTATTTATAGGTTTTTGGGGGGTTACTTACAGGTCATGGATATTCTGGGACCTTGAAAGTGTAAACTTTGTAGTGCTATGTAAGTAAGATTCTGCTTAAGTTCTGTGGGTCATTCATTACAACAGCTCTAAGGGCCAGGGAGTAAGACAGAGCCACCAAAAGCAACGATGTCCATGTCCTCTCTAAATTCACACCCAGGGCACACTTCCTCCTCTCTCACATTCATTTTTTCATGTTCTAATTATATTTGGGTGTATATTTGCACTGGTAGCTTAAAACAACAGAATGGATTAGAAGAAATGTTAATAACCTCTGTTTTATTGACACTGACTCAAAGGGCAGCTTCATCAACACCAATAAATAAAAGGGCAAGAGCCGGCCTCTGAGGAAGCCAGATGGCATGAAGCTAGGCAGGCTTGACTAGGTGTTTTCCTGCTCCGGTAGACAGAGATGGTTTTCCACATTTATTTCAGTGATTACCCTTTCTTACTCCTAACATGGCCTTGTTGCTTGCCCCTAACATCCTTGTACATACCTTTCATGTGCCTCCAAAGATCTCCATAAACCCAGCCCTGCCGAGCTCACCTGCATTCCAGTCACCACAGCCTGGTCAGGAACGAAGCAGGGAAAGCACCTTGACAGCACCGACTATACACGCTCCAATGAGGCCACAGGTTATAGGGAAGGCAGCACAGAGGTCAGAGGCGTGCATCTGCGGCTAGCCTCGCCTGGGCTCAAATCCTGGCTCCACCTCCTACCAGCTGGGTGATGTCAGGTAAGTTTCTCAATCATTCTGTAAAAGGGGGTTAACTGTATCTACCTCACAGGGTACTTAAGGATTAAATGAGTCAGCCTTCATGAAGCATTTAAAATAGGGCCTAGCCATCATCAAAAAAAACCACAAACAATAAATGCTGGAGAGGATGTGGAGAAAAGGAACCCTCTTGCACTGTTGGTGGAGATGTAAATTGATACAGACACTATGGAGAACAGTGTGGAGATTCTTAAAAAAAACAAAAAAACAAAAAAACTAGAAATAAAACTACCATATGATTTAGCAACTCCACTACTGGGCATATACCCTGGGAAAACCACAATTCTAAAAGACACATGTCCCCTAATGTTTATTGCAGCACTATTTACAACAGCCAGGACATGGAAATAACCTAATGTCAATAGACAGGTGAATGGATAAGCTCAATGGAATATTACTCAGCCAGAAAAATTGCAAATTTGAGTCAGTTCTAGTCAGGTGGATGAACCTAGAGCCTGTTATACAGAGTGAAGTAAGTAAAAAAGAGAATGACAAATATCGTATATTAACGCATATATATGGAATCTAGAAAAATGGTACTGATGAACCCATTCACAGGGCAGCAACAGAGACACAGACATAGAGAATAGACTTGTAGACATAGCAGGGAGGAAGAAGAGGGCGGGATGAGATGGTAGCAGTGAAACACACACTGCCACGTGTAAAACAGAGAGCTAGTGGGGAGGCGCTAGGTAACACAGGGAGCTCAACCCGACCCTCTGTGACAACCTAGCGGGTAAGATGGGGTGGGGGGTGAGAGGGATGCCCAAGACGGAGGGGACACATGTATACCTATGGCTGAATCATGCTGTTGTACAGCAGAAACCAACACATTGTTAAGCAATTATCCTCCACTAAAAAGAAACAAATAACATCTTTATGAAAATAAATAAATAAAATAGGACCTGGCACATAGGAAGTCACTACATGGATTTTTTTTTAAGCTATATATGACTGACTTAGATATCTCCTCTTCAAAAGCATATAGAAATATGAAGATAATATTCTAAGCTAATATGTAGTGAGTGCAATAGGCCAGGCAGTGTTTAGTGTAAACTATATAGTGTTTAGTGTAATATATAGTATTATCCCTCCAAGTCCACGCCACTCTGTCTTACAGATGAGGAACACAGAATCTTGGGGAGGCAAGGTAACTTTTCCAGGGCTCCACAGCTGGCTTTGTGTAACAGACCTGCCACAACCCGCTGTGAGACCTGGAGCAGGTTACTGAGCTTCTCTCAATTCAGTTCAGTCGCTCAGTCGTGCCCGACTCTTTGTGACCCCATGAATCGCAGCATGCCAGGCCTCCCTGTCCATCACCAACTCCCAGAGTCCACCCAAACCCAAGTCCATCGAGTCAATGATGCCATCCAACCATCTCATCCTATCGTCTCCTTCTCCTCCTGCCCTCAATCTTTCCCAGCATCAGGGTCTTTTCCAATGAGTCAGCTCTTCGCTAAGCCTCCATAAAAATGTGTGTGGAACAGCTCTTGCATCCTTAGCAACAAGCGTGAACCAGGAAAGTTCGTTCTGCTCCCTGGCTTGGCGACCACTTGCCTCAGCTCCGTCACTCAAACCAATACTGCTCTGTTCACACATCACACCTTTACTGAGGGCCCTAACAGGAAGACTGTAATGAATAAAAGATGAAAAGACACAGTCTTCATTATTTCAGGAGCAACCGGTCAGAAAGGGAGTAGGAGCCAGAGCTGGTGGCACAAGTGCTAATCTAAGGAGTGTGGAGGTTGATGGGCGGGTATCCTCGATACTTTTGGTCTGTCCCGCCTTTGCCACCTGATCTCCCTCTGCTCTGCTCTGCCTCCTGTGGATGAGAAGGTCAGTCTCTAGGGACTACATCACGTGGGCTCCAGGCCCTCTGGCTTCCATCTGGGTTCAGCCAATCTCAAGAGGTGATCAGAGCACAGCCGAAAGGTTACAGTACCTGCCTCTCTCCCTACCAGGATGCGGCTCTGGCAGGGGCTGTGATCCTTGACCAAGGTCACATGCCTCAGGAGGATCCCTTTTCCCATAGTCACAGACTATTCTGGGTTCTGGTGCCCCTCCCTTCCCTCATTGCACTTGAGGTGGTACCAGTACCAGCTACAACTGGCCCCTGCCGGTCCTCCAGTGCGCCACCATCCCTTGCAGGTTTCCCTTACCCCGTCACCACTGTAAATAACCCCTCCCTTAAAGGCATTTCCATAACTCTCTGAACGTGCTGGCTGTTTCCTGCCTGGACCCTAACTAACAACAGTGAGTAATGAGAACCACTGAATTTTTTTTTAACTTGAGGTAAGTGGAATAGAGTTCAGGAGACAGACACCGAGAACCAGTTAAGATAAAAATAAGAGATAAGGAGGGTCTGATGGAGGGAATGAAATGGAGCAGAAAGCTATCAATAGGACTTGGGGTTATGAGGGGAGAGGAAAAAGCCAAAAATGGCATCAAATTATAGACCAACATCCCTCATGAACACAGGATCAAAATCCTTAATAAGCTATTAGCATCATCAATATATGATGACCAAGAGAATGTAAGCCTGGTTCAATATTCTAAAATCAATTAGTATACTTCAACATATCAAGCCATTAGATTAGTTATTAAACTGCATTAATTAGGAATGCAAATTAAAACTTATCACAACTACACACCTATTGGAATGGGTAAAATGCAGAAAATCTGATATCAAATACTGATGAGGATATAAAGTTCATGAAAATGAGAAATGGTATCACCTCATCCATCTTCTTTCATCTCCCTCTGCTCCACAATGCCTCAAAGTTTATTGACAGGATATGGGGCTACAGCAATGGTTACCTGCTAGTTTTCTCCACCCCTTGGGACGTCATTCAAATGGACCAGAGGTAAACACTCACGGAGAAAGAGGCAGTCTCCCTTCCCCATGCCTGCTCTTCTAGCGAGGTCTTTGGTGAGAGGAGAATTATAACAGAAGAACTGAGTAGTGTTGTTTTCTGTCATGTTATCCTTTATTCCGAAACAACTAGCAGTATATCCTTAAGCATGCTTTTGACTGACCGTAGTTTTTTTTCAAGGGTCATTACTTGTTCTGGGATTGTGTCTTCCTGATGCCATTAGAATTATCAAGCCATTGAGAAGCTTACATATGGTGGAGCCTGGGTGGTTCCATCCAAGCTATATGGAAACCTATCTATTATAGTTTTCCCTGTAACTACATATTTTTTAATTACAAATTGTGCTTTCTCTTTTTCAGTGCCAGGTTTCAGAAAGAGCCATTAGAGATTTCTAGATAGTTACTGCCTTGTAATAGTATATTTACACTGCAAGCCACACAAATGCAGCCAACTGATTTTCAGCCGAGGTATTATATCAATTCATGGGGAAAGAAAACTCTTTTTAATAAATGGTGTAACAACTGGATATCCATATGGGCTTCCCTGGTAGCTCAGCTGGTAAAGAATCCGCCTGCAATGCAGGAGACTCAGGTTCGATTCCTGGGTCAGGAAGATCCCCTGGTGAAGGGGTAGGCTACCCACTCCAGTATTCTTGAGTTTCCCTAATGGCTCAGACGGAAAAGAATCCGCCTGCAATGCAGGAAACCTGGGTTCGATCCCTGGGTTGGGAAGATCCCCTGGAGGAGGGCGTGGCAACCCAATCCAGTATTCTTGCCTGGAGAAGCCCCATGGATAGAGGAGCCTGGCGGGCTACAGCCCATGGGGTCACAAAGAGTTGGACATGACTGAACGACTAAACACAGCACATGGCAAACAAAAACCCTTGACCCTTCTTTTCTCACTGTGTACACAAAAATTAATCCAAAATGAATCAAAGATCTAAATGTAAAAGCCAGAACCACAGAGCTTCTGGGATTCTCAGGTGGTGCTAGTGGTAAAGAATCCACCTGTCAATGCAGAAGATGCCAGAGAAGAGAGTTCTATCCCTGGGTCAGGAAAAGCCCCTGGAGTAGGAAATGGCAACCCACTCTGGTATTCTTGGCTGGAAAATTACATGGAGAGAGGAGCCTGGCGGGCTACAGTTCATGGGGTGGCAAAAAGTCAGACACAACCGAGTACGCACCCACCATACACGAAGCTTCTAGAAAAACATGTCAGAGAATATTTTCAAGATCACAGGATACATAAAGATTTCTTGGACAGAACACACAAAGCCCTAACCCACTGATGTTAAAAGAATTTCTGCTCATTACAAAAACACATATATATGGAATCTAGAAAAATGGCACTGAATAATTTATTTGCAGGGCAGTAATGGAGAAAAAGACATAGAGAACAGACTTATGGACTTGGGGAGAGGGGAAGAGAGGGCGAGATGTATGGAGAGAGTAACATGGAAACTTACATTACCATATGTAAAATAGACAGCCAATGGGAATTTGCTGTTATGTCTCAGGAAACTCAAACAGGGACTCTGAATCAACCTAGAGGGGTGGAATAGGGAGGGAGATGAGAGGGAGGTTCAAAAGGGATGGGATAAATATACACCTATGGGTGATTCATATTGAGGTTTGACAGAAAACAACAAAATTCTGTAAAGCAATTATCCTTCAATTAAAAAATAAATAAATTTTAAAACATATATATATATAAACCCTCTTAAAAAATAAAGCAATTATCCTTCAATTAAAAAAAAAATAAATTTTAAAACATATATATATATATAAACCCTCTTAAAAAATAAAGTAAAAGATTTTTTTCCATTTTAGGCATATATATGAAACATTAAAATCATGAAAGTAGGAACTGCAAATTTGAGCTTACTATGCTCAAATTTTTATTAAAACTTCTAAATGATTTTCACTATCCCTCTATTTTTACTGTTGTGATCTTTTGGTAAAATATTATAAAAATATAAATTAATAAAGAGAGTACACTGGGTCCAGGATTAAAAAAACCACTGGGACTTGCCTGGTAGTCAGGTGGTTAGGACTCCATGGTTTCACTGCAGGGGGCCTGGGTTCGATCCCTGGTCAGGGAACTAAGATCCCACACTCCTGTGGCAGTCACAAAAAAAAGACGACGACGACGACGACGACACAGACACACACAAAAGAATAACCTGATTTTCTAAAATGTCAAAAGATTAGATCGAGTCACACCAAAGATACAAAAACAGCCAATACGCATGTGAAAAGGTGCTCCATATCACTAGTCATCAGGGACATGCAAACTAAAACCAAACCTTGCTAGAATGGAAAAGGTAAAAAAAGAGAGAGGGAGAGACTAACAATCCCAAAGTCTGGAGAGGATATGGAGCAACAGAACTCTCACACATTGTTGGTGGCAGTGTGAAATAGTACACTTTGGAAAACTGACATTTTCTTATAAAGATATATCAACTCAATGACACAACAACTCCATTCGTAGATATTTACCCACGAAAATGAAAACATATGTCCACAAAACCTTACACAAAATATTCTCAGCACCTTATTCATCTTAGCCCTAAATTGGAAATCAACCCAAATGCTTAGGAATAGGAGATTAGATAAATAAATTATGGTATGGTCATACAATGAAATACAGAAAAAAGCAGCAAAAATTAATGAACTACTAATGCATGCAACCACATGCATGAATCTTAAAAATATTACTTTGAGTGAAAGACGCTAGGCGCACACACCCAAAAAAACAGTCCTTACTGTAGGACCTCATTTACTTGAAGTACAGGCAAACTTACTGTTAGCAACAGGAGTCAGAAGTGATAGCGGGATGGCTGGTGGGTGGGGAGGTGGCGCAAGGAGGTGTGGGACTGACTAGAAAAGGGCACGAGGAAATGAATGAGGATGGAAATATTCTATATCTTGCGTTGCACTGTGGTTACATGGGGATATATTTGTCACAATTCATCAAGTTGAATACTTAGGATCTGTGTATTTAATTGCATGTAAATTTTACATCAATTTTTAATTACTGTAAGTTATGGCTGAGGGCATAGAACAACCTATTTGCACCATGTGGATTTACATCTATAATCAAATTAAATGGACATTGTGAATTAAGTCTCTTTCCTTTAAACACAAAACCTGAAGTTGTTTGCACGCCAGTGACTATTCACATAGCTTTACATTGTATTTACAACTATTTACATTGTATTAGATATTGTAAGTAATTTAGAGATGACAAAGTATACAAGAGGATAAGTATATGTCATATGCCATTTTATATGAGGGGCTTGAGCATCCGTTGAGCACTTTTTCTATGTTCTAGTGGCTCAGACAGTCAAGAATCTGCCTACATTGATGCAGGAGACCCGGGTTTGATCCCTGCCTGAGTCAGGAAGATCCCCTGAAGAAGAGAATGGCAACCTCCTCCAGTATTCTGGTCTGGAGAATCCCATGGACAGAAGAGCCTAATGGGCTACCGACCATGGGGTTGCAAAGAGTTGGACACGACTGAACAACTAACACTTTGAGCATCTGTGGATTTTGGGATCCCAAGGGGTTTTGGAACCAACCCCAGCCTCCTAGATACCAAGGGAGGACTGTATAAAGACAATGGCTGAAGCCAAGCAGAAGCCAATGATCTAGTGAGTGTGGGCACTTGCTGAGGATCAGAAGGTTGCCCTTTCCCATAGCCAACATCAAACTAGGCAAGCTGCTGAGCTGCCGGGGTTAGGCAAATCCTCAGCACTCACGAACAACTCGTACTCAGGAAGTGAGGGCTGAAAGAGGGGTTCTTCTCTGGTATTGCTGCAGGCAAGCCAAGGAAGGATGGCTGTAAGTGAGAAATAACATGCAACAGGTTGCGGCTGCAGCTGGACAGGTTGGGCAACAGGTTGGCTCATCACATGGGTAGGAAGCCTAAGCTCAGCTTCCACCCCCACCACACCCCAGAACCAGCCCATGGCTGGAATTCCCCAGCGGGGCACCCTCTGGGCACCCTCGACAGATTTGGCGGCGGGCCTCTGCCCTCTCAGACACATTCCCAGGTGCCAGCGTCAAGGGGCTTGTTTGGGAATTAGACTTTTCTGTGGATGAATTTCTTCAGTAATTGTATCTTAATATAAAATACTCTAAAATAAAGCACTGTGGCCAATGATGCGGCCAGGACCCTAATTATTAAGTGAGTTGGGGCCTCAATCTAACTTTATTTATTTGTTTGTCAGGCCACACAGCTCGCAGGATCTTACTTCCCCAACCACGGATTGAACTCATGCCCTCAGCACTGAAAGCAGAGAGTCCTAACCACTGGACCACCAAGGAAATTTCCAATCTAATTTTGAAGTAGATTGTGACATTGGCTGTTTCTTCCTACCTCTCTGGCCATTTCTCTGCTTGTTTCTCCTGATGAGGACTGTGGTAACCATGGCTCTTGCCTCAAGACTGATGAGTCTATTCATATTCACTCTCATAGCTTTAAATACTATCTGTTCTCTGATGACTTTCAAAGCTGTCAGCCAGGTCCTCTTCCTTGAGCTTCAGACTAGCATAAACAACCACCTATCTGATGTACATTTCGACTTGGTGTCCAGAACTAAACTCCTGATGTTTCTCCCCACCAAACTCACTTTTCCCCACAGAAACTGGTAACACAAATTTTCCAGCTGTTTAAATCAAAAGCTTGGAGTAATCTTTGATCCTTCTTTTTCTCATACGTCTCATCTGATCCGTAAAAACATGTCTTAGTGGCTGTCTCTCTTCAAAACACACCCTGAATCTGAGCACTTCCCACTACTTTGCTGCCACCGCCTAGATTCCAGTCACTGTCCTCTCTCCTGTGCTACCGTGAGAGCCCACCTGGTCTTCCTGGTCTCCCAGGGCAGATTCTACCCTGCCCCTTCTTGTACTGTACTCCCAGTTTACTCTCATCTAGCACTGAGGGCGATGCCATTAAAATGTAAGTCAGATCATGCCACTCCTCTGCCCAAAGGCTGCATAGGCTTTGCATCTCTTCCTGGGTCAGGAAGATCCGCTGGAGAAGGGATAGGCTACCCACTCCAGTATTCTTGGGCTTCTCTTGTGATTCTGCTGGTAAAGAATTTGCCTGCAATGCACGAGACCTGGGTTCGATCCCTGGGTTGGGAAGATCCCCTGGAGAAGGCAAAGGCTACCCACTCCAGTATTCTGGCCTGGAGAATTCCATGGAATGTATAGTCCATCGGGTCACAGAGTCGGACACGGCTGAGTGACTTTCACTTTCACTTTAGCATAAAAGCCAAGGTTCTTCCTCTGACCTACAAAAGGCCTGTCTGCCCCCTATCCTCTTTCTGACTTTACATCCTATTTCTCTTTCCCTTGCTCACTCAACTCCAGTTACCATGGTTCGCTGCTGTGTGTATCGCAAACATTCCAGGTACGTCTCTGTTTCAGGGTTTCTGTGCTGGTGGTTCCCTCTACTGTACTGATGAGATCAACTGGGTCTACATACTCCCTCACTTCCTTCAGGTCTCTACTCAAATGCTGTCTTATTAGAAACAGGTTTATCCTCCCATTGTTAGTCTCCTACCACGCCTCCTAGAATGCTCCTTGAGAAAAGGGAATTTTTTGTCTGTTTTGTGCACTGCTGTACCCCCAAGTTCCTTCCCCCAAGGCCTAATATGCAGTGGGTGCTCAATAAATATTTGCTGGAAAAAGGTGAAAAGATTCCAGACCTTGCTCCTGTATAGTTAATCAATAAACCAAGATATATATACTGAACTCATCAAAACTGTAAATAATTCTGTACAATCTTGGGGTATGTTCACAAATGTAATAAAGAGAGTACTTATGCTGATAATTAAATAGTTTGAGGCAGAATCTGGTATAATGGTTTAGGAAAGAAAGCATCATAGAATAGCTCTGCCTGCCAGCTGGGATTAGGAAAATGAGCCGAGGCTCTCAGTCTTAAACTACAACTTGACCTGTCAAGAGGGTGCCTGCAACCAGAACTGTCTCTCCAACTACCCCACCTCCTCACATAATGTGACTCATGCTTATCTGTTAGCTCCTTATCTGTTAGTCCCCTTGTAGTCAAGCTTCCTCCTCTAACAGAAGCATACTCTACGTCAAGCCTTGCAGGATCCCAGTGACCTAGCACGTAGGGGCTATGTTCAGTCAAATGCCAACAATCATGAAGGGAAAGGAAGTGACAGTGGACTCAAGTGATGGTGATTCCAACCTGACCATCTGATAAGGAATCACTCTAGCTGCACTGAAGCTTTCCTGCCCCCATGGCCAGTCTATCCCTATGTCCCACCAACTGGACATCCGAATATCCCTTGATTTCCATCCACTGCTCTGGTTCCATAAACCAGACGGTTTTCCTGAATTGGCCATTTCTTCCCCTAGCCTCTCTAGGATAAAGCCCAGATTCCCTGATGGGCTCTCCCCAGCGTGGGTTGGACCTTTCCCCATCTCTCCACCTTACCACTTTCCCCTTACACTGCACTCAGCTCAGTATGCTGGCAGCTACCATATCTAACTCCTTCAGTTTTGCTCTGAGGTTCTGGTCCAAACTATTTGCTCTGCCTGCAATAATTTTTTCTTCAATTTCTCAGGATAACTCCTTCTCAGATTTGTTATGTCTCCACTTAAACACCACTTCTTCAGAGAAGCTGTGCCTGAGCTCTGTCTTTCACAGTGCCCATCACACTCCACTGGGATCTGCCATGATGTCAAGAGGCTGCCTGTCTCACACAATGCTGTCACCAGGACTGAGCAGCACCCGACACTGAGTAGGTGCTGAGTGATGACTGAGGAATGAGTAAGTGTGAGAACACAGAAATCAAGAAGTCAGGTCAAAGCCTGTGTGGCAGCTGCACCAACTAGAAGGCAACAGCTTTTCCTGCTCAAGTCCTTCTTTTCCTTCCTATTTTAAATAAAATGTTTTAAAATCTTAAAGAGGATAAGATTGGTTTTTTTTTTGGCAATGCTGGGGGCTTGTGGAATCTTAGTTCCCCAACCAAGGATTGAACCTGGGTCTTGGAAGTGAAAGCAACAAATTCTAACCACTGGACTGCCAGGGAATTCCCTGAATATAAGCTTCTTTGAATGATGTTCCAGAACTGATATGATAACCATCACCCTAGGAGAGGGGTGCCATGATGTTAACATCCAGTTGCAAAGAGATCTAGATTTATAACATAAGAGCATAATTCATGAGCACACTAAAAGGAGACAAAATTAAAAGGTAAAGGTAAATGTTAAGTTTAATTCTCATTTTGCAAAACCCAGGAATCTGGTGGGGGAAATAAGTAGTCTTTCATGTGGTCATCAACATCAACCATGTACTAAGAACCAAGAGCCCACCTTCCAGGCCACCCCCACAACACCTGGAAACTGAGCCACTCTGATAGACAGACTGTTGTTGCATGGTCAGTAGAGCTGGACCCAAAGAGGAAAGACAACCACACCTCAGCACTGGAGCTCAGCCAGGAGCTGGGGGGAGTCTGCAGCCTGAGTTCTGAGCTGCGTTTTCACAGCCAAGGGACTACCTGCGGTACCGTTAGAGGTCCCCATGAACCAGCTTGTACTCCCAGTCTGAAAGGGTAACATGCTTTCTGCAGTTTTCAGATAAAAGAGAAAGTATGTCTTTATCTACATTTATGTTTCCACTGAAAAATAAAAGTCTAACTAAACAAACAGGTATTGAGTTTTACAAAGGAGTTATGATAAATGTCCCTGGATCTCAAAAAATCCAAAGATCCTGTGGAGAAGGTTTCATTTTCCTACAATTTGTTTGTCATACACGGACTCAGTGACACAGATGTCGCTGCCTTCTCACTGACTGCAAAAACGTGACAAAGGAAAGAAAGACTCCTCCTCCAATTCTGCAAGCCGACATGGAGGTAAACTGCTAAGCAACCACCAGATCTCGAGAGCGCACACCCACACCCAGCCAAAGATGCCGGCTCCCGGGCTCTGTGCTGCCGTCACAGTGTCCTAAGAGGGACATTAGCGAAAGGCCTAATGACCTGTCTAATGAGGCATAACTACCCAGTGGACAAAAAGGTCAGCTAAAATTGAGTCATGAAGGAGACGTAAATTTAACTAACACCCACAGAGGTATCTGGATCATGACCTACCTGGTCTGAAAGTTAGTTTCAGCTGATGGTTACAGTAAGAAAAAGTACTTTGCTACCAGTTATATTAAATATTGCTTCTGAAAGTCTGGCAATAACAAGATGACTATTTTTCTGAGACTGCTTTAACAGCAAGTTCTAGACTGACACTGACCTGAAAATTCCATCCTCATCCCTACTCTCACAGAGCAATGTTATCTAACCCTTCAATTTCACTCTGACCTCCAGGCAAACATACTCAATTGGCCCTGTACCAACCTATCAGCTTCTTCCAACCCAAATTTATCTTTCCTTTCCTTCTCCTGTGTGCCCTCACCCCCATTTAATGGCATGATACCCAGTCACCAGAGTTCTTTCCTCATTCATTCCCCAGTATCTGTGAGGGCAACAATGGGTCAGGCATTGTGCCATAAGGTGGGGCACAGGGCAGTGATCCAGACAGGCCAGGTCCCAGGAGCTTAGTTCCCATTTCTTGCTACACCCACAGCTAAATACCAAGGAGTGATTTGACAGAGGGAACACAATGACAAAGGCATGTGACAAAGACCCTGCCTTTGCTGAGGTAAAGTACACTTGGCCACGATGCCTGTGAAGTACCCAGCCCTAGAGAGAGGTGTATTTTACATGTAATCCTGAGAAGACAATGAGTTTTTAATTATACTCATAAAATATTTTTCAACATGAAAACCGAACTTACTAAAGTTTTGTGTTTTCTACCTTCTATATGGATACAAGTATCCTGTTGCTGTGAAAATGGCTATTTCTATGGCAGCAAGAGACACTTCAGAGTCACCTAATCTGCCTTCCTTCAGATTTCGGGTATAGGGTGTTCTTAGGGCACCCCAGAGCACAACAACCCTGACTGGTGTTCTCTAACTCTGTTATGTGGCTTCTGGTCACCAGGAAGGTTAAGTAGCTCTCCTGTGAATGGAAATGCCCGGTGTCCTTCACAAACATCAAAAACTGCTTACCAACTAGGCCACGATTATGCTCAGCTGTAGTTTAACAATGTTCTAGCTATTAATTGTGACATGTAAAATAATCTAATCTCAGGACAGTCTTTGCCACACCAACCCCCTTTTCCTGTTTTCCTTTTGGTTAATGTGTAATGAAGGAGGTTGGTTATAAAATACAGAATGTATCTGGGATATGCCCACCTGAAAATAGCCATTCATTTGAGTATTTTATAATTTTCTGATTATTGTTTAAATGATGCTCAGTGTCTTACTATGAGACTCTACGGTCTTTCAGGACCAAGACTGTGTAATTAAGGAGATCACAGGTCCCTGAAACTTAACACTTCAAGGTATTTTGCTAACATTCCTATAATACTTGAAGGCATTTAAATGTTCTTTGCACAACAATCTTAGCATATTAGGGATATTAAGCAGTGAAGGGGCTTCCCTGGTGGCTCAGTGGTAAAGAAATCTGCCTGCCAGTGCAGGAGACACAGATTCCATTCCTGGTCTGGGAAGACTCCACATGCAAGGAGCAACCACGCCCGGGCACCACAACTACTGAACCACATGCCGCAACTACTGAAGCCTGGGTGCCTAGAGCCTGCGCTGCGCAACTAGAGACGCCAGCGCAATGAGAAGCCCGTGCGCCACAACTAGGGAGCAGCCCTCACTCACCACAACTAGAGAAAGCCCAAGCAGCAACGAAGACCCAGCACAGCCATTAAAAAAAAGAAAAAGTAGCGAAGCAAGGAGAAACAAAGACAGCAATTTTGAAAGAATAACCACTATGACCAGGAGCAAGCCCTGGGCTGGGGCAACCAAAACAGCCATTTGAGCACAATAATTTAATTTTGAAAATAAGATCTGATGAGAAATACGACGTTCAACCCTTGCCCCCATTACTTCAAAAAACAACAACAATAACAACAACCAGGCTTTGTCCCCTTAGTCCCTGGCACAGGAATATGAGTGCAAAAGGCTGACAAGTAACAGGAAGTACAGCTGATCTCTCCACCATCCCCCATCTCCCTGACAATGAGAGGATGCCTGGATGACAAATGCATATCTCACACGCTCCCAGAGCCACCCCCAGAGAGGCCCCTCTGAGACGATAACCATTTCCTAGCAGGAACCACCACTGGGCTGCAGAAGCCATTAACCATGTGGAACATCCTCCAATATGCTGTGGGATGCAGAAACACAAAGCCATCCGTCAGCAAGCACCCAGAGACCCTAAGGGTCAAAACTATTCATCAACAAGCACCAAAGAAAGTCTTAGAAAGCAGTGTAAGAGCTCTATGGTCACCTTTCAAATACATACAAGTGAATTCATTATCCTAGGGAACAACACTGCTGTTTGGTTCATGACACCTGAGTGAGGAAACATCGGTGCTTCCTGGTCCCTGCCATCATTCTCCCTCCACTTAAAAAAAAATAAAATTTATTTGGCTGTGCCGGGCCTTAGGTGCAGCATGCAAAGTCTTAGATGTGGTATGTGGGATCTAGGGGCTTCCCAGGTGGCTCAGATGGTAAAGTGGGATCTAGTTCCCACACCAGTGATTTAACCTGGGCCCCTATATCGGGAGTGTAGAGTCTCAGCCATTGGACCACGTGGGGAGTCCCCCTCCACCACTTTTAATTCAGTCAGAGCAAGAAGAGGCTGAAGGCCCGCAGAGAGAAAACAAGTTCAGTATCATTCTTTACACAAGCAAGAAACTTTTAGGAAGTTGTTTTTTTTTTTTTTTTTAATATTCACTCACTACAGAAAATTCCTATGTGTTCTTCTTACACTCTTTTTTGCTAAGTTTTACATTCGTTCAATGTACTTGTAATCAAATTATATTCACAACTTTGTTCCTGATTTTTTTCACTTACTATTTTGACATAAGCATTTTTCACGTTATCACAGTTTTTAAGGATTACTAATTATCTGAACCAGCTCTTCCTTTCTCTAGTGTTAGACATTTCTGTCATTTTTAAATTGTTTTCTGTTATAAATTACAAAGATTAAGAAACTAGGGCCCAGTAATTATATGATGTGGGCTTTGCAGGTGGCTCAGTGGTAAAGAATCCGACTGCAATGCAGGAGACTCAGGTTCAATACCTGGGTCAGGAAGACCCCTGGAGAAGGAAATGGCAACCCATTCTAGTCTTCTTGCCTTGGAAAGCCTGAGGAGCCCGGTGGTCTACAGTCCATGGGGCCGCAAGAGTTGGACATGACTTAGCAACTAAAACAACAATTACATGATTTGCCTAGCATTAGCATTCTAAGCAAAAATATAATTCTGAAAGAAATAATAAAGACTTTGAGATTGTAAAGCGATACAGTAAATCTCAAAGCCAAGTAGGAAGTACTTCCCGTTATATTTTGGAATTATCTATTCTCATGAGAAAGTGAAAGTTGACAGTTGGGGAGGAGCACAGTTATCCCAGGCCAGGAAGGAAGACCGTACTCAGTACTTCGTTTCCACTCCTCAAAGCCTTCATTCCTAATCTTTCACGGTAGCAGACAGACAGGAACCCTTACAGATGCTTCTGGGAATGGCTCTGGGAGGTGGTGGGGAGCCGGAGCTATCGCCACGGCAATCCTGGATCCCAAAGAGATGCGGCATTTTGTCACTGGGAACCTTGGAAACTAACAGAACCTAGGACAAAGGCACTGCTCGCAGCTCCTCCTCTAGGAACGGGAACTAAAGAGCACATGTTAAGGGCAGGGTTTGACTGTATGTAAGTAATGCAGGAATACTCCTTCCTTCTTAATGTTTAATCCTACTTCCTAAGTGTTCATTCCCATCATCATGCAACTGAAATATTTACTCCCTTTGTCACTTCCTTTGTCTGGATTTAAAGAGATGGTACATTAACGAGCTATTCCTGACCTGATGGCTAATTCATGAGTGAATGTTAGTGTGCTAGAAAGTCTGTTCTCATGTGTTTCTCAGTACCTTTTTTCCATTTTGATTTTCACAAGCCCAACCTTATTTGAATTATCTTTCATTCCTCACTTTTAAAAACACCTGACATCTAAATTTCCAAGTAATTTGGACTCTTAGGCTTTCTTGAAGTTTACTTATACAAAGCTGCTTTTTTTGTATGTATGTCCTGGGACTCGTATACAGTGTACTGGGACTTCCCTGGTGATACAGTGCATGGGAGTCTGCCTGCCAATGCAGAGGACATGGGTTTGATCCCTGGTCCAGGAGGATTCCACATGCCTCAGGGCACCAGGGCCCGTGCGCCACTACTTCTAAGCCTATGTGCTCAAACTACAGAAGCCCACACAACTAGAGCCTGTGCTCTGCAACAAGAGAGGCCACAGCAATGAGAAGCCTGTGCACCGCAACGAAGAGCAGCCCTCGCTCACCCCAACTAGAGAAAGCCCATGGGTAGCAATGAAGACCCAGCACAACCAAAAATAAACTAACTAAAAAAAAGAGAAATACGAGAGGTCCTCCCCCCAAAAAAGAAAAATAATGTCCTACTACTATACAGCATATGAATTCTCAAAAACAGCAAAACCTCCAATTTTTTCCTAGACACTGTCTGATTTCAATAGTGGATTTATCCTAGATTGAAACTCCTATTATATATACACATGAGTGACTTACTAGGCATCAGAAGGACTCCTCTCCTGCTTCTAAGTGACTGGTCACTCATTCTTATGTTCTGTGAACACCAACTTTATATTACAACCTCCCATATCAGATCACACTGTGCCCCCATTTCATTTCTCCTCTTATTGTATAAACAGAGAATCAGTTCAGAGAAAGTAAATCCTGTTAGCATTAGTGGTTTATCTAGTAAGTTAGCCTGTTAAATACTGTTGATTACTTTATTACAGGCCAGATTTGATAACTGCCCTCAGCTGCCCCAGAAAATGGAATGGATGTTAAGCAATTATTTGTCAAAAGTTCACTGCCATAGTGATGAAGAAACACTTTGAGAGTCTGTATGCCCATTTTTCTTATCTGAAAATAAGTCTCCTTCTGATTATAGGGGCTAAAATAATGCATACACATCCATAGGGCACACTCACCACATTTAAGCCGTATCTTCTGCAAATGCTCATTCAAGGAAGTATTTGTACTGACATTCAAAGCACCCTCCCACACCCTCTCCAGCACTACAGATGGTAATTGCTCCCTTCCATCCTACTTGGATTTTGGCCTACTTGTCTGTCTTCTATGTGGGCCAATGCTAGCGTAATGAGGGTTTCTACACAGAATACAATGATTTTCACAAAGCTTTTCTGACAGGATTTGGTTAACAGTGCCAATGTTTCCCCCAGATCATATACCATTCTCTCTTGAGTTATTTATACAAGTATTTCCAGAGATAGAAGAAAAGTCAATAAAATGTACAGCCATAATATCCACAGTTATGGGCCGGCACTGATTTATGAGCAAGAGAAGAACAAAGCTTTCTTAAAAAACTAATTTAATCTATTAACATTATCATAGTTTCAATGCATCTTCTCTTATCACTCTGAGGGGGGAAAAAAACCTGCTGCCATTTCAAATATACAGTGGAAATTAGTTTTATCAAGTGCCAAACTGACTTTGATGATTAGAATCACAGGCCACCTTTTAAAAATCACACATTTCTTTTCCCCATATTACAAATCTTTATGTCTTTTGGGAGACTACTTTCTTCCCTTTTTATTTATTTATTTTTTAATGCTATAAGTTTATTTACAAACATCTAGGATGCTGAGTTCAAGGGACTGATCCTTTTAAGAGACTGCACCTCTTAATATGCTCCTCTTCCTATCTGTCTCATGGATTACTTTTTAAGCAGTTGGTGTCTGACGATAAAGAAAGGTGCAGCAAATCCAGACCCAAAGAACAAAGTCATCATAGCTAGTAATCTCCACTTGTTTTCCACTGAAAATAGTATATTCTTCCCTGGACCCTCCTCATAGTGGCTCCGACGAACCACTGAGGTTGTGAACCTCCGGATGCTCTGTCCCAACATAGCGCTGTTGGACGCTCTACAAAAGATCCAGAGACCGGAGGCGGAAGAAATGGCGGCTGCAAAACTACCGCTCCTTGCCTCATGACCTTGCTCCTCTAACTGCCTTCCCTTTTTAAAATTTAAATTTTTTTTTACTGAAGTACAGTTGATTTACAATGTTGTGCCAGTCTCTGCTGTACAGCAAAGTGACTCAGTTTCACACATATACACATTCTTTAAAATTCTTTTCCATTACAATTTATTCCATGAGTTTGGATATAGTTCCCTGTGCTATGCAGTGGGGCCTTGTAGTTGATCCATTCTAAATATAATAGTTTGCCTCTACCAACCCCAAATTCCCAGTCCATCCCTCCTTTTTCTCCTCCCCCATGCCAACCACAAGTCTGATCTCTATGAGAATCTGTTTCTATTTTGCAGATAGGTTCATTTGTGCCATATTTTAGATTCTGACTGCTAATTCTACTTCTAGTGGGTTCCAGTGTTACTACAGAAATCACATATTTGAATTTTCCCAGCAAGTAAAAATAACAGATCAGATCCAAAGTACTCATTCTACAGGAAAAGTAGGACAACCAGGTGGTATGGGAAAGCCTCTCACAACAGAAGCTTTAAACTGTAAAAACTGTGTGTGTGTGCATGGGGTGGGGGGCGGGGGGGTCCTCCCACCCAAAAAAGAAAAAGTGAAAGTATTAGTCTCACAGTTATATCTGACCCTATGCAACCCCATGGACTGTAGCCCACCAGACTCCACTGTCCATGGAGTTCTCCAGGCAAGAATACAGAAGTGGATAGGCATTCTCTTCTCCAGGGGGATCTTCACCACCCAGGGATTGAAGTTGTGTCTCCCACACTGCAGGCAGATTCTTTAAGGTCTGAGCCACCAGGGAAGCCCATTCATCCAACAGAACTGTCTGCTAAAAACCCTAGTCCAAAAGCAGTAACTTTTGCATATTTTCTGTAAAATGGATGGCCTTAAAACTCTTGTTCCCTGGTGTAGCTTTTCAGAAGGAAAGGAGTTTCCTTATCAAGAATGTATTTAGATTCTCTAACTTCCATCTTCTCCATATCACAGTAACACATGAAATGTCTTTCCTAATTTAAACAGTTGTTCCTTTCAACTGAAGGGTCACAGATTCAGGGCTCTTCCATCTCCAACCTTTGTGCCCCATAGCTTCAAAGGTCCTCTGAGCCCTGCGCCACCAGGCTCTGGATCAAAAGTCACCACTTCCTTCCTCCCGTGTCCTGCCCTCAGCAATGACACCGTGAGAACGCTGAAGACAAATAACGTTTATAACCTTCCTTGGTGTTTCTCCAAGGCAGCTTTAAACTTTTCTATTCCTGTCTGGTTCTTTAGATTCTGCAATAAACGCTTCACACAACCATTCACAAGTCCTGATCTCCAGGACCCCTCTTTCTCCCTCACCATTCATGTGATAATGCCTTGAGAATACTTCACCTCACCTTTTGTCTCCGCAAGTTCATCTGCTTCCTTCTTGAGCTTCAGAGGTAAGCCAGGCCGAGAGAGATGTGGCCAGCGGATACGCCGGGACTGGCTGAGCCACCCGCACCTTCTGGAGTGTCCCTTCTCCCACCTGCCACCTGAACTCTCTTTCCTTAAATAAAGACATGTCACCTCAGGTCCCTTCTCACTGTGAAAGACGATGGACCAGCTACGCCGCGGGCCCTTTGTCTGAGGTTCCCATACCTCACATCCTTAGCCACAAAGCAGCGGTCCTCACAGGTAAGGGGTGCTGGTCGGCAACGGACAGGGGAGCCTAGGTTTTCGCGTCCAGTAAAGGGATGGGTTATGGCCAACGTCCTTCCAGGAGCCAAAATTCTACAATTCTACGACCAAACTTGCAGGTCCTATCTCTGAGGTGAGAGGACCAACTCCGGGGCGACTCCCGAACTCCGAGCCCGCGCTGGCAGTTAGAACGGCCCCCTCCAGCCCCTGCGCAGCGTATCCCCGCCGAGGAGGCCCGGCCAGCGCCCGCTCGCCGCCGCGCCATGCCCTTCTACATCCTCACCCGCAGTCGCGGGCCGTCTCTCACCTGGCACGCTGGCATCCCCCGCCCTGCGCCGCCCTGGAAACCATGGGCCCGGACGGGTCTCGGCAGCCGCTGGTGCTGCGTGAGGGAGGCTTGCAGGGACGCTCGGGCCCCGGAATCTAGCGCGCCGCCACCGGGAACGCGCCGCCTGGTTTCTAAGGAACCGGGGTCTCTGGAAAAGCAGGGGCGGGACGGCGGGAAGTCTGCGCATGCTCCATGACTGGGGAGGACCAGCGCTGGGAGGGGCCGTGTCCAGGAGCTACGCATGCTCACTGGCTCCGGGCGGAGGTAAAGCTGTCTGGCTGGAAGCCCTGGTCATTCGTTTCCGGCGGTGGAGGCGACGGTTCCCCACCCTAGGCTCTTTTCCGGTCGGTCGCCTGGCTGGAAGAGCAAGGAGATTCTGAGTACTGGTGGTGGGCCTTGGTTGTCTCGGAATGAAGGAAAGTCGGCTGCTGGATGACTAATCTATCTTTGCAGAACAGCATGTCTCTCGAAGTCGCCGGACTTCCCGGCTTTCTGACTCCTAAAGACTCGCTTTTCGTGCGTATCTGGGCTCCTCTTCTGGGTGTTCTTTGGTTGTGCTTACATGTCAGTGTTTTTCAAGACTGCGGCCTCAGTGCCCCTTGATCTCTTTACTGGAACCGGTTTCCCCCCCCCCCAATAAATACGACTTTGTAATGAGACTACCCTTTGTTTCACCAGACTGTCCGCTAGAGCAGTGAAAATAACCTATAAACCTTAGTATAAAACAAGCTGTGCTGGAAATGTGTCTGGAGGGAAGTGAATTTACTGTGGCTTTACTTATGGAACCAGGACATTTGTGCTTAATCTAATACTCCACTTTTCCTTCTACACTAGCTTTTCCCTTTGCGCAGTCGTTCAGTGGTGTCTGACTCTTTGCAACCCCATGGACTCTAGCCCACCAGGCTCCTCTGTCCAAGGAATTCTTCAGGCAAGAGTATTGGAGCAGTTTGCCATTTCCTACTCTAGGGGAATCTTCCCGACCCAGGGATCCAAATTGCAGTCTCTCGCATCCCCTGCATTAGCAGGCGGGTTCTTTACCACTCTGCCACCTGGGAAACCCCCATACTACACTTGATCTTAGCCAAAAGGCCGGGAAGCGAGAAGCTTTTCCCTGAAAGTCCTGTAAAATGGCCTTGAGTGAAACATTCTGTAGTAATGCAAGTTTGGAAAATGCTGGATTAAGCTACACATCTTAAGACAGAATTTTTAGAGCTTTTAATTAGCAGGTGATGTTTACTCGGAGCATCCATGACAGTTTTTGCTGTTTACTAGGGCACAGAATCCTTTTCCAGTTCCAGGAAACATGTCTGTCTGAGATACGGGTTTATATGCTCTCCAGCAAACCTCCTCACGCCTGTGACTTAGCCACCACCGACCGGTTCCCTGTATTATCTTGCATGCAACTGCCTTGTCTCTTGCTAATCTCCCTCACATCGGGTCACTCATCCTGTGGTGCTACTACTACTAAGTCACTTCAGTCGTGTTCGACTCTGTGCGACCCCATAGATGGCAGCCCACCAGGCTCCCCCATCCCTGGGATTCTCCAGGCAAGAACACTGGAGTGGGTTGCCATTTCCTGTTGTGCTAACATCCGCTAAATATTTCTCAAACCTACCTTCTTGTTTTTGACCTTGGCCTTTTCTTTGCTTCTAATCTTACCTCCAAGTGAACAGAAGCATCTATTTTATCCCTCCTCTGCATAAAATCCTGGTGCCTTGTGGGCAGAGCAGGCAGCTTGAGGCAGGAGCAGGACTGTCACACCAGGGGGCATCCTCATGGAGGCAGGGCAGTCATATATGTTCTTTCTCTGATTGCCAAGCCCTGCTCTATGCATGCTATAATCCTCATTACCATGGGGTAGCAGAATTAACCATGTTAATGGGGAAACTGAAGCTGAGAAAGGTTAATTTCACAGGGTCACCCAAACTGATTTTTCAGCATGAGTTTTTCCCTTGGACTGAAAGGAAGCTAATTTTGATACCCCTCAGAGTTCTTTCTGTCCAGTGTCTGAAGTGAGCATATTTGGAATGTATTAACATCTTATTTGCGGACTTCCCTAGTGGTCTAATGGTTAAGAATCCTCCTTGCAATGCAGCGGACTCAGGTTCAATCACTAAGATCCCACATGCCATGGGGCAGTGAAGCCCATGTGCTTTGGAGCCCGTGCACCACAACTAGGCAGACGGTGTGCCACAGCAAAGATCTTGATTGCCGAAACTAAGACCTGGCGCAGCCAAATAAGTGAATAAATATCTTATTTTGAGGAGAGGAGGTCTTATGGCCCACCTTTTTGAATTTGCTACTTGTTGTTTCGGATGAAGGCCGTTTCGCAGGAGAGAATCAAAAGCTTGAGTACCTATGTTCTTTGGGGTCTTGCAAAAGTCTTGAGGGTCCTTGAGGAGACACCAAGGCCCTGGAGACTCCCAACAAATGAACTGGGAAGGGGCCAAGCTTTCCAGGACACCTGTGTTACATTAGGGATGGTTCAATCCCAGTAAGACTCACAACAGAGACCAGACACTCATGACTGCTCATGGATGTATATTTTAATAAAAATAATTCTGTCAAAATACAACAGGAGTTTTTTCATCTCTCAAGTACAATTTAATAGGATGTTTTGTGTTAGAATTCTCTCTAAACCCTCCCACACCCACAAGTTTCATGCTAATGCCAAGTATCAACTTGCGAGGACAAAGGCAGAACCAGTGTGCACAATGTGGAGGATGTCTGAGTCGGCTGTAGTTACTAATGGAGGAGAACCCTATGCAAAGAGGTGGCGCCTGAGGCAGCCAGAGTCCACAATCTGGCCACAGGTCTGGGTGCACGGGACTTGCGGTCAAGTAGGGCTCTGCTGCCCAGCTGCCACACGGTGTGCATACCTGAGTTGTGAGCAACCAAAGGAACTTTCAGCTCTGACAGATCTCTGCCTCATCTTTGTGCTTGCTTATGGGCTAGGAAGTTGCTGGAGGCTGGGAAGCCCCCTTCTCCATCTCTTGGTGTCCCTGTTCTGCCAGCCCACGTCCAGCTACAGACCCAGGTGGGTGAGGAACAGGGGTTCTGGCTATCATTGTGTATCCGCCAGTTTCTGCTCTGGAAAACAGCGACCATTTGGTGGAACAAGAGGAAAAGGTAAGAGGGAAAGGCTGCTCCCCCAGAGTTGAACGACCCAAAAGAGCCAGGTCTTCCTCCTGCCTCCTTGGCTGAAGTCCAGCTCTTCACCAGGACTCCTCCCAGGTGCCTTCCCCACTCTCGGCTCCTGGAAGTAGGCTGGTAGGACTGGGTGTGCAGCAGGGGCTCCGCTGGTTGGCAGGCAGGCCTGGACTATCAGCAAGACAGTGGGCTCAAGCAGCTTGATTTTGGTCCTCTCCACGGCTTGTGGGGCAAAGGCTAATGTCCCAAAGGTGAGCTGTCCAACTGGGACACAGTGCCCCTCTGGAGAGGAACAGAGTAAACAACTTGGACTCAGCTGAAACAGTGAGATAAGGCACAGAAAATGGGGAGGTGGCCGTGGGCACTGAGCGTGAGCCAGGCGGACACCCAACCCCGAGCAGCACACAGCTGTCCTGAGCCCTCCGGGGCCCTCTCAGCCGCTCCACAACCCAAGCCCAGGCACCCATCCCCACCCCTGACACACCCCTGAAGGTACCAGCTGCTCAGACATTGCTGGAGGCCTCACCAGCCTAATCCCTTGCCTGCCATTCAGCTTTAGGCCTAAACAGTGTCCAAGCCACAGGGATGAGCTTAGTCCCAGTTCTGCCCCCATATGTTGAGTCACTTAATCTCCTGGGCCTGTTTCCTTATCTATAAGAGGAGAGGATTGGTGGAGTAGATGGTCTCTGAACTTCATTCCAATTGCAAAAGCCTCTGGTTTTAATTCCCAGTCCTGAGTGCTTCCGACCATTTTAACAGCCTGATTTTTCCAACCCCTTGGTTTGGGAGCTGGGCATTCCCAGGTTTGCAGAGGATGAATTTCCTTCACAGACAGGACACCACCTTTCTGATGGTTTGTGGTCTCTGGGCTGCCAGCCAGGGCCCCAGTGGGGACCAAGAAAAAGCAGCAACCTTCAGGATTGTGTCCCAGGACAGAATTCTGAGGGAGCACAGAGCCAAAGGCCCTGACCCCATCACCAGCATTTAGTCCAACTCAATTATTTCTCTTGTTCAGCTGTAGGCCCAGCAAGTCCCAGTGGGCACCTCAGGCCATTCCAACCATTCCACTATGCACTGATGGAGAGCCCAGATCCAGGCAGGGACTAGAAGCTTGACTTCCAACCTTGCCCCTTAGCAGGGGCTGTCTGTGCATTCCCTCCCATTGTGAAGCAGATGGGGAAATCCTGGCCTTCCTCCTGCTCCTCTGGGAGGGCACCTCCCTTTCCTTCCCTTGGGCGGTCAGTCCTCTCCACAGATAGCCTGCTCAAGTCCTGGCCGCCATCTTAGCCCTTCCTCTCCTGATTCCCTGATGGCAGTACTAAGACGGTTTCTGACACTAGCTGTGAAGATCCGTTGGACATGGACAGTAGGACATCTGTCAAGCCCATGAGGTCCCTTCCTCTGGCCAGCAAACACTCATAACAGTCTTTACTAAGAATGACTGGGGCCAAACTGCACAAACTGAGCTGCCTGGCACAGCTACAGTGAGGCTTGGCCTGGGGGGGTCCAAGGTTCCATCCACTCTGGCGACTGGCAGTCCACAAATCTGCCTCCACAAGGTCCTGGCTTCTCAACAGGAAGTGTCGATTCCATCCAAGCTGTGCAGAGACGGTGAAGACCCAGGCAGGGAGAAGGCAGCCCCTGTGCCCAGGGGCCTCTGTCCTGGTAGGAGACTCCCTCCCTGCAGCTTGACACACAGCAGCTCTCATGTTGAAGGCAGGTAGTTTCCAGGCAATCAATTTAGAGGAAATGAAGTATTTGGCCATCTTAACAACAAGGAAAGGCGGGATGTTGAAAAGGGAAGAGAGAGAGTGAGTCAAGGCAGGCAGTGAGAGGCAGGGTAGGATGGGGGACAGCGTGCTGGCCGAGGACCCTCTCCTCCCTCGCTCTGCTGTTAGCCCTGGGCCAAGTCATCTCTTCTGTGGCCCCTTGGCCCTGCAGTTCTCTGCTCAGTTCAACTCTCAGAGGCCTAGGCATCCACACCTCTCGGATGCTGCAAACCAGCTTAGCCTATCCTGCCCACTATGAGGCTCCCAAAGCCTACTGGGCTTCCCTAGGCTGCAGCTGGGCCTGTGGTTCAACAAAGGGGAAGCCTGAAATAAAGAAATCCCTTGGCTGAGGTGACAGAGATGATTCTTTTTTGATGAGTTGGACTCAAATAAAAACATGGTGTCTGGACAGCCTCACCCAAGAGGTGCTGGACCACTAACACTACGATAAATACTGTGTCTTTTTTTAATATATATATTTATATATATAATCTCATTTTTTTTTTTACTTATGAAAATAATAAGCTATCACCAACGTGGATAGGCTTCAGCACTAAATTAGCAGAAACCAGCTCAGCACAAACTCTCCAGAGATAAATACTGGTGGCTCAGTCAGGAGGAGGGAAAAAAAAAAGATTAAAAAACCCCAACCTCTCCTCAAAACAACCCCCCTCTTTTCAAAATAGAAGGCGCTACATGAAGAGTAATCAGCCAATACTGTGTCATAGGCCGCTGCACGTGAAGGGGGGAGAGAGAGAGAGAGACTGAAGGTGGGAGAAAAAGAAAGGAAGGAAGAAAGGGAGAAAAGGAACAGAAGAGGCTAGGCAGGAGGAGTGGGCTCTGCCCGTGGCTTCTGGGTCCCTGCACCAGGTGCCGATGGAGGGCAGGGCTGCTCCAGCCCTGGGGCCGAGGGAGGGCCAGGCGGGGACAGCCAGTGTGGTCAGCTAGTGCAAGTAGTCGTCGACTCTGGCAAAAGAGCAAGATCCCAGGCCCGCTCGGGCCATGAGCCGTAGACATTCAGATGCCTGGCCCAGGGCGAGCATCAGCGGGGGCTGTTTTGGCAGGTTCTGAGACTCTGTGGAGAAGAGACAAGACCTGATCACTGCCCTGATCAGGGCTGAGCCCAGGTCCAAGTTCCTTTGGGAGCAGAAGGCTGGGGGGAGTGGACAGAATCTCTCGGAAGAAAGAGTTCATATGCCTCCATGTGTGTCCAAACCACCAGGCTATGGCCCTGTCAAGAGCCTGTGGACCTTAGCTTTCTTGGGAGCAATGAGCTGGCCTGGGCCCAGGTCATAGTCTAGGGCCCATTGTGATCTAGCTGGCCAACTCAATTGGGCAGAGGGAGGTCAGGGTTCTGTCATGGGAGCCCAAGAGTCCCGCGGGCCACCAGACAGCCTCTAGGCAGAGTTCGCTGCCCTGATTTGGACAAACAGGAAGGGGTGACTGGGCACCCCAGGCACTCCTGGGACAGCCTATTTTCGTTAGAACCACTTACCTAAAATGGCGCTGTTGAGGGCGGCACACACAGGCTCCCTCTGGATGGGGTCAAGCTGCTGGCCAACTGGGCAGCTCCAGGGGTCTGAGTAGGCAAGCAGGCTAAAGGCATCCTAAGGAACAGGGCAATTCTGAGAGGACTGTGGTACGCACCAACACCCCCCATGGCTCCAGGGGGATACGGGGCCCTGCATGGTGTCAGGGAGGCACAAAATACCCCGATGTCCCATTTCCCACTGAGGTCTTATCTAGAGCTCACTCTCTCCTATTGCTGCTGCCCCCAGTGCCCTCCCAGAGTCACCACACCCCCCTACTACCAAACAGGGGCCCATTCTGTACGAAGGCCTGGCTTGCTCCATACCTGCAGCATCTCCGTGTGGGCCAAATTCTTGCCGTACTCCCGCCCCAGCTGCTCACTCAGTGCCTGCAACTCGCGGCCAAACAGGATAATTCTTTCCGTGACCGCCTGATTGCCCCCGCAGAGCTGCCGCCGCGGATGCCCATCATCTGCACCCAGAGCCCAGCAGGGGGCACATTGGGAGGGCACAAAGAAACAAGGGAGGACTAGGGTGGGGACCCCAAAGAGAACATGGCAAGAAGGACCTAGGATGGGGATGCGGGTGGGAGTGCACTTCTGGTGGAGGCAAGCGAGGGCTAAGAGGTGCAGGGGGGCCACCCTGAGCTGAGCTGTTCAAAATCTACCCAGCATAGGGTCTAGGGGTCAGGCAGGACTTGGAAGCTTTCCCTCTCCCACCCTGTGCAAGATGCAAGGGGTTCATAAGGGTACCTGCTCTCACCAACCCCTTCCAGCCACTAATGCGGTAACCTAGCCTGGGCAGCAGGCCAAGGTCCTCCCATCGCAAACACCCATTTGTGATAGCTACAGAGGCAGTGGATCAGCCTGCCCAGCCCCACCCCTACCCCCACCGAGGGGAGAGGGCACCGGGACTGAGCACGGCCACCTGTGGAACAGTGGGCAGGCGAGGGCACGGCCTTACCCATGCTGGACTCATCCGTCTGCAGGTCCTCGTGCTTGTAGGCACCATTGACGATGCGTGTGGACATGCTCTCCAGCACACCGTTGGGGTAATGCTCCGCCTCCATCTCCATCTCACTGTCGCTGTGGAGAAGGGTGGAGATGGGAGCTGGCTAAGGGAATGTGGTTGGAGCAGCCTGGGTGGGCCTCCATTGAGGCTTCAGCCACAGGCTGCTGTGGATAAACTGAGGTCCCCAAAGGGCATGAAAGGATAGCTCCCAGGTTCCCAGGCTCCAACGCTTGGGCCCTACTATGACGCCAGCCATCCCCAGAGGCTTGTCACCTCGTTCCCACTCCAGTCCCGATGCTGTCTCTGTGACCCTCGTCCCCCCGGCCCTCTTCTGAGTTGGCACACCCTTTCTATGCACCTCTAGATCCCCAATGACCAGGGCAAGTGAGTCATGACAGGTATGTCTAGGAGCCAAACCCAGGTCAGCCTTGAAGCAAGCCGGGGTGCTGAGAGCCACCTACAGTCTGCAGTCTACAACCTCTACCGGCCCAAACTGTCTGGCTGAGAGCTGAGCCCAGAAAAAACTCCTTTGGTATAGACCCTGGGGCATTCTGGGAGGCCTGGTATCCTTGGAGGCAACCACATTCTCAGTGCCAGCGCCTCTGGAGAAAGATGGGGCCAACGGAAGCGGCAGCTGAATCACGAGCTAGACGGGAAGCTGGAGCCAAAGCCTGGCCTGGCAGGCCCACAACTACTATTCCAGGCACAGAGCTGGTAGGGAAGTTGGGGATACAGGGCAGGGGGCTGCTCACAGGACAGGCTGCAGTGGGCACAGAGCGGGAGGAAGAAGCTGAGCAGAACAGGTACCTGGTCTCCTGGTTACTGGTACTGCTGTGGGGCTGGGACTTGGTGGAATCTGTAGAGTTGGACTCTGAGTAATTCACTGAGGAGGGAGATGAGGAGGATGAGGAGGATGACGAGGACGAGGAGGAGCTGGGTGCAGGGTATTTACTGTGGTTCGGTTTGCTCTTGGTGGAGGCGACGCCGTTGCTGCAGCTGGGACTGTCTGCTCCTAAAAGCCGGGGGACGGTCAGAAGAGGAGGGCCAGCATGCTGCCCAGCGGGGGCCCGGGAGTAACTGCAGTGGTCCCGTTTCCCATCCCCCCCACATCCGGCAGCAAGCCCCGAGCCCATCCTGGGGAAGGGTGTCTGGATGGCCTTGCTTCTCCACACCAGTTCTTCCCAGAGCCCTCCGGAGAGCGGCTGACCTGTGTTGTGCGTGTGGGAACTAGTGGGGCCGTGTCGGGGGCTGAGGCTGGGGGAGCCAGGGTAGCTGTCCTGGGACTTGGGGCTTCGAGAGCTCAAGCTGCGGACCTCACTGTCAGTCCCGTTCACCATCTCCACAAACTGTCGGCACCTGCGGAAGAAGCAGAGTAGCCATGCTCTGGGCTTGGTCCGGGTTGCATATTCCCACTACCAGTGGGGAAACGGGGGGAGCTGGCAGGGCCCCAAACTTACTTGAGCATGAAGAGCAGGTTGGGATTATGCTCCAGCAGCCCTGGGTAGAAGCGCTGTGTGGTCTCAATGGCCTCCCCTACTCGGCCCTCCAGCACCAGCTTCTGAATCTCTGAGGAGAGAAAGAGCAAGGCAGTGAGAGAGCAGCCACAGACCCCCCACACGTCTCCGCACTGCCAGGCCCGGGCACAGGCCAGCCACCAGTCCAGTGGGTAGGCTCAAGCCCCCTGAGATGCTCACAGAAGAGACCGAAGAAAGAACCTGGCCACCAGGCCCACAACAGATCCTGGTTTCTGTCAAGTGTCAGGAGTCCTCAGAGAATCATGGGGAAAGGGAGGAGTGGGCGCCCCAGCCCAGAAAAGCAGGAGGGCGAGTTCGAAGGCCTGCGCCTATGGAGCACAGGTTGCCAGGGGCCTGGCAGGGGCAGAGGTCTTGGCTATGAGAGTGTAATCTGGGAGTGGGCACCTGGGCAGCTTTGTGGCCTGACAGGCTCCTCTTAAACCCAGACTCCTCTCCTCAGGCCTCATAGGGATGGCAATGGGAGTTCATGGTCTCTGGGCTAGTGCCCACGGCTCAGTGGTGTTCAGGGGCTGCAGCGGCCCCTGCTGAGAGAGGAGACCACCCTCCTCATGCTGGCAGCTCCGGCATTGACACCTCTCAGGCCCTTGGCTGGAGAAGGCAATGGCACCCCACTCCAGTACTCTTGCCTGGAAAATCCCATGGACAGAGGAGCCTGGTAGGCTGCAGTCCATGGAGTCGCTAAGAGTCGGACACGACTGAGCAACTTCACTTTGACTTTTCACTTTCATGCATTGGAGAAGGAAATGGCAACCCATTCTAGTGTTCTTGCCTGGAGAATCCCAGGGACGGGGGAGCCTGGTGGGCTGCCGTCTATGGGGTCGCACAGAGTCGGACACGACTGAAGCGACTTAGCAACAACAAGGCCCTTGGCATCGTGCTCCTGCCCTGGGGCCTGGTGCGTCTTGCTGGGAGGGCCTTCTGGGTCTGGGCCTCTCTCACTCACAGACCCCAAGTCTGGGATCCCTTCCCGTCTGCCAGGCTGGGCACAGATTCTCTGAGAGACACAGACACATCCACATGCACAGAGAGACACAGGCTCCAAGAGACCCAGGCAGGCACACACAGACACGTGTCCACACACCTACTCTCCCTCACTCTCCGCTCCTCGCCCGATCTCCTTTCTGGGCTGTTTCCTCTTTCCCCACACCTTCCTCCACAAAAGAGCCCCCCACACACAGCAGGCAGGCCTGTACGAACACCAGGAAAGCTTCCTTGGGCTCCTTCAAAGGCAAAGGGCAGGAGCAGAGGTGGGAAGCAGCGAGTTCTACCACAGCAGCCATGGAGCATCAGCCTTCCCCGTCTGAAAACTTCATCCTCTCTCTGGCCAGGGGCAGGCAAAATGACTCAGGTTGAGTAAATGGTGGACAAGGCAGGGCACTGGACTGGTAAGATGCAAATACACTCTTTCCAGAAGACCATGAATGGGGGGCTAAGTGGAATCCAGCATGCCGGGGGAAGGAAACAAGCATGGAGGCGGGGGTAGCCAGCCACACAGGGCCCAGCTTGCAGCCAGCCATCAAAGAGTGCATTAGGACGCCTGCATGGAGACATCCTATGCTGGGACAGTCCCTGGGGGCAGTGTTGCCTTGAAAGAGGGATAGAAGCAGGGCTCAGGGCTGGGTGGTGGGCTGGTCTTCTGGGGAGGATCTGAGCTGAACAGACTCCTGACAGGTTACCCAAGCCTGCCACGAGCCAAAGAGCAGGGACAGGTGAGGGAGGGAAGGTAGGGGCAGAGGAGAGTCAACCTTACTTTGTCTGTTCTTTATGGATGCTTGTTCTTCCTGAATCGGGGTTTCAGTCATTCGGGCAAAAGCCGTGGCCGTGGCACAATACCCATGATGCACCAGGTAAGACGAGACCATGCTAGAAAAAAGGAAATGCTCAAGGTTGACACTTAAGAACTACATTTCTCACTGACCCCCTGGCGGGACAGACTATCTCCCTAAACATATCTTAAAGATGCAATCTCCACAGAATGAGAATATAGGAGCTGAAACCAAATGAAAACTTCCCCCAGGGCTCATGCAGTCAGGCAGGGGGAGGGGCAGGTCACCAGGGTGGTCCTCGCCGCTTGAGGAGTGGCTGCAGTTCTCTGGGTTATGCTGCCCACAAGCGGGCAAGTGTGGTAACACGAGTACATAAGGAAAGTACAGACCGTCTCCTCACAGAAGCGGCCGCCTCCTGTGACCTGTGGCAAACCCAGAGACAGCTGCTGCGAGCCTCTCCGAGGGCTTCCTGGGAGGGCAGCCAGCCAAGCAGTCTGGCAGCAGCCCAGATGGGGATGAGGCATGCCACGTGCGTACCTTCTCCAGACACAGGAGCTCCTGTGCAGGCGCCCCACATGCCTGGCAGAAGCATTCCAGCTCAGGTGAGCCTGGCCCTCAGGAGTGCTGGCTCTAGAGGGTGATGGGGAGCTAACCCATGACCCAGGTTACTCCACAATAGACCACAAATCTAGGGTCTGTCCAGAAGCCACAGTTTCAGGCAGTAACATGGCCAACAGGAACACAGTCTTTGGGAGATGGCCCTGAGAAACCTGATGCCCAGAAATCATTTAATCCCGCCTGAAACTGGCACACATAAGCAGCAGCACACGTGGAGCCCTCGTGTCTGATGTGCATGAAAGTGAACACCTTGGTGTGTGCATATGTCAATGTCATTATTGTAACTGCCCAAGCCGAATGTCTGTAGGGCTGTCCTGTGGAAGGCTCAGAAGTTCAGTTGGGTGTTCCCTTATGTTTTAATGGGTAAATGAGACGATCCATATACAGTGCCTAGCACAAAGCAAGAAGTCAATATATACGACCTCTTATTATGAAATTATGTATTCATAACATTTTCTTACAAATAAGAATTATAATAATTATACTATTAAAAACACAAGGGCAAAAATTCTTGACAAAACAAGGTTCAGATGAGGCCATACACATATACACATATCAGAGGCCACTAAAATGTATAGTCCCCTTGATTCAGTAATTCTACTTCTTGAAAGGATACCCAGAAAATAATCTTAAATATGGAAAACTCCTAATGTATAAAAGGGTGACCTACTCAAGCGAGAGAGAGGAAATAACCTGAAGCTACCACCAAGGGAAGCCACCCAAGGGGCTTGTGGAAAATGTGTCTGTGAGATAATATAGCCATTAACAATGCCCCTAAAGTGAAATTATATGAAGTCACAGGATATGGGTTATATGAAATACTTAGCAAATACTACCTATGAACACACACAGGCACACAGATACATACACATAAACAAACACACCCATGTGCTGAGGCCAGGCCCTGTCAGCTGAGAGCATCAGCCCCTCCCCCACACAGCTGGGGCAGCTCACCCCTCCCCTTGCCTGTCCCAGCAAGCCTACTGTGGGGACTGGCACCATCTGGCCCTCCAAGGAGGGGCTGCTTCTAAGTTCTGGGGCTGGGGACAAGATGGAGTCGTGCTGCTATTCCTGAGAAGGCTCTGGCCACCTGCCACCTGCCTCAGTCCTCGCACAATATCCATCCCTCAAGAAAGGCTGCACGAAGAACCGAGTGTATACCCCATCCCCACCCCCTGGACTCTAGGACCCTGGCATCTACAGGCCAATGACCCGGGCTAGGAGGGGACCAGCCTTCCTCTGTTCATCCTTGAGAGCCAAAACAAACTAACACACCTCCTGGCAGAGTGGGTACAGCTCATTGCCCCACTCAGGCCTGCAGCTGGCAAGTGGAAGAGAGACCTGTATCTGACCTCCCTTGGGCGTCTCAGCAAGACTGGCCCCCAGGAGAGTCTGGGAATTAATCGGCCAAGAGTCAGCTAGGTGGGCCCTAGGGAGGTTTCTCTTCCCACCACCACTGCTGCAGAGCCGAGGGGTTTAGGTGGATCTGACCCTGAGCAGTGACCTGAGGCCAGAGTCACGGCATGACAGATACTCCCTATGATGGAAAAAAAGTCCACAAAGGAAGAGGCCACAGGGCATCCTAGTACATCCTCTGCAAGATGAGCTGGGGAAGAGAAACAGCCCTGCCAGTGATATTACATCCAGGGCCTTCTGATCCAGTGGAGGGGCACAGGCTCAACCAGGAGCAGCTCTGGAGAAGTGAACTAAGAGAGGGGCAGGAAAGCAGCAGGCAGAGTCATCCTGGGAGTGCTTTCCAGAAGGAGCACTACTCACTAGAGTTCCCAAGAGCAGCTTGCAGCAGTTCAGGGGTCTACAGGACAGTGAGGCCCTTGGGAGGGGGCAGGGAGGGAAAGGGCAGGGGCGGGGGACTCACTTCTGCAGCACCGCCTGCCACTCGCCAAGCCGGGCACTGATGGGGAAGCAGTGGACAGTGCCCTGGACCTTGGCACGCCACTCCCGCATGTAGTCCTCAATGTCAAACAGGAAGGGCTGCTGCCCAAAGTTGGCGTCCACAATCTCCCCGGGTGTCTGCAGGCCTACGGTGGGGTAGAGGTTGGCCTGAGGAGGAGAATGAAATGTCAGTTGGGCCCTGAGGGCAAGCGGGGGCAGCAGGGCCTCGCCTCATCTCACCCTCGCACAGAGCAGGGAGGCGTTGGCTCCTGCAGGCTGCTGCTTCGGCTCTGAGAGAACTGCAACATGGCCGGGGGGAGGCAGGGCTAAGCCAAGTGCTGCCCACCTCCCGAGCAGAGAAACTGCTCCCCAGAGTTAGAGGGGAAAAAGCAAAAGAAAAGCCAGGCTCAATGCGGAGTCTCCTTCCCCGCATTAGAGGCTGTAGTATCCCCAAAACCCAAGGCCCCCATTTGGGACTTGGCCAGGGCACACAGAGGCAGGCCGGACCCCACCACCCTGCAGGCATGCCTGTGAAAATCTGCTGCAGGGGTGGGTGATGACTCCTCTCAGAGCGATCAGGACCAAGGATCCCTTTACCACACAAAAAAAGGGGTTATGAGGGGGCAGGAAAGGATGCGGGGAGACAGGAAAGGAAGGGAAGAAGGGGAGAGTAGGGCCAAGGACATTAAGTGGTTTGGACCCCCTGACAATGGAAAAGGGTAAAGAAAGGCCCTTCCTGTCTGAGGCTCACTTAGAGGAGGATCTTCTGGCCAGAGGACGTCTGGGCATGTCCTCTGGGTGTCAGGCTCCCTGCTTCCCTGGACCAGGTTCTACCAGGTCACTCCCTCACATCTCCTATGGCTCCCATGCTACAGCCCACTGTCTCGCCAGCATCTTCCCCATTGTCCCCGGGCTCCCAGTCTTCTCTTCCACCTTCCATAATCAGGCCCCGTATCATTCCTATCACGTGCTGTTACCGCACTCTGGGCTCAGCCTTTTCAGCACTTGGCAGAGAGTGCCGTCACACCCATGTCTGAGCGTTTCGTGTCACATCTCCAACACTAGACCCTTCCCCACTCAGGGTCAGAATTCTCCTCCTGTGTTTGTGCACTTCACCTAGGACCACAGCCCACCCTTTGGGGACTCCAGGCAGGAGGGAAGGATTTTGATACACAGACAGAGGTGCTGTAAACTGAGCTTGAGGAGGGCCCTCAGATCATGAGGGCATTTCCTATTCCTAGAGCATCACAGGGGTGCCCAGGATCCCTAAGTAGCCCCCAGGGCCAGCAAACCCTTCCTCCTTCCAGAACCAGCCAGGGCACACAGCCAAGCCAGACTCCCACCATTCTGGGTGGAGGCCCTGCATGTGACGAGGCCCGGGATGACTCACAAGCAAGAAGGACTGGGGTGCAGGAGGTGGGATGAGCCCTGAACTAAGTCAGCAGGAAAACCTGACCTTTTCACCATAAAGCTCATTTCTCTGGCTCAGGGGTACCCTGCATGATAGCAGGCTCACTCCCCAAGGGTGCTGGCTTTCCTCAGGGATCTCAGATGGGGATGTACACGGATCCAGCTCCCTAACACTTCAGGAACAATTTTCTATACTCTGCCCACAAGTCCACTGGGTATAAGCCACACAGAACTGGTTCAGACCAGCCAAGCCATGGAGCTACCTCATCTCTGCCTACACTGTCCCCAACCTGCCGGCTGCCTCTGGAAATGCCACAAATCATGGTCACCTGCTAAGAGTCATGGAGGAAGACCAGGCCTTGCTGCTGGAGAGAGAAGGCTGGCAGGGCCCCTTACTGATACTTTCAAGCTGATGGCACAGCACATACCACTGGCTGAGGAGAGGGCAGGACCCCACTGTGCCTGCACTATGCCTGTCAGCCCCTAGGGGCCAGAGCGGAAGATCCCACAGCAGTACTTACCGGGAGGTCTGTGAAGGCTATACCTGTGGAGGGAAAAAACAGTCATCAGACCATGTGGTGGATTCCCACACCTCTGTGGGCCCCCAGAGCGCCTGTCACAATGGCTGGGAGAGGGGCTGGTCACCACATCTCCCCTATGGTGGATCCAGGGCCAGCATGAGCCAGGGCCTGATAGGTTTACACCCTGGCCAGAAGTGAAGTCTGATATTTGGTTATTTATCCACAGCATTTTTAACCTCTCGGGGAAAATCTGCCAGGAATAACCAACACCCAAATGATAGATCCTGAGGACTCTCCAGGCCTGATCACACTCTCTTGATCCAACACATATTTCTGGACAACTACTCTGCATGCCAGGCTCTTTTCCACCCATTACCTCATCTATCCTTAGACCAACTCTGGTGCTAACTAAGGGAGTGCTTAGTTAGGTGTTAACATCTGGGGCTTAGACCAACTAAGGGAGCAGGCTTTCTTATCCCCATTTTACAGATGTAGAAAGTAAGCCTCAGCAGTTAAATGATTTGCCAGCAGTCATAAAATCAGCAGAAACTAGTCTTTTGTGCCAACACTGACAGAGATGTGGCGACAGAGAGGGTGGCAGCTGCCCATCTTCAGCCCCTACTTGCCCAGGGTCCCCAGAGATTCTGAGCTGACAAGCCCAAGTTAACACTGGCCTGTGTACCCTCTGAGCCTTGCTGCCAAGAAAAGAGGCTGTGTTTCTAGGGACCCCAGTCCTGAACAGGAAGTGAGGGCAGAGGGGAGCAAGACCTAAAACGTATCAGCAGGCCGGAGCAGGAGAGGGGCCTCGGTATATAAACCAGAGCATTCATGTTTTGCAGGTTGAGAAATGACTCAAAGCCAAAGGAGACTCTCCCAAGGACTCATAGTCTTCCCATTTTTTAAGATAAATTCTTATTACATCCTCTAAGTTCCTAAGCTTCTGGCCTGAGAGATTTTCAAACCACTGACTACTTAGAGGTCCCCGTCTTCTCACTCAGCTCCACCCAGAAAAGAAATGGAAACCCAGCAGGACAAAAGAACAGGGGAGGGTCTGACGACAGGTCTCCCAGGAAACCTCGGGCCAGAATCCTGACAGCTAGCCAGCGCATCCCATGTGCTTCCTCTGTGCTGGGCACTTAGTTCACCTCTTCCAAGGAAGCATTTAATTATCAGAACAGGCCTGGAAGGTTGTATACTGTCTCTGACACCGGTTTACGTATGAAAAAACCAAGGCACAGAGAAATGTTTACATTCTTTACTGGGCTATTTTGCTCCTCAGTGAAGGAAGTTCATAAACCCATGACCTGCCTGCCTGTGGCCACTTCCGGCCCCATGTGCACAGTCAGCAGTCACAGAACCAGCAGGATGGACTCTGGAAGCCCCTCAATGTCCACCCACCAGGTCTACATGGGAGCTGCCCCCACGGACCTCAGTGTGGCCGGGCTACTGCTGCTATGCTCCCAGGCTCGTGGAGAGGCCCGCAGAACTCTGGAAGAAGGGGGAGTCCAGGCTCTATCAATTACCTGCTGTGTGATCTCTGACAAGCTACCCCACCTTTCTGAGCCTATCTGACAAAAGAGGGTAATGATACACCCAACACCCCAAGAAGAAAGGAGAAACGGATTCTCTGTGAAAGCTGCCTCATCAACTGTGAGGTCCAGGTACAAGCCGACTAGACTGGCACCACAGGGCAAGGCACCTGCCAAGCTCCTGCCCAGGGGATGACCTACCCAGCTCACCTAGCTCTATCTCACACTGGCACTTGGGAAGGCATCCATGAGGATGAGGAGAGAGGATACTCCACCCCCTATTGCACTGGACAAGGGCAACACTGCTTCCCACAGCCCTGCAGGTCTCCAGGAGTCTCCACAAAGCCACTGTGATAGCAAGATATGAGATGGCCCATGGGAAGATCTGAGAAGTCCAGGCAAAGATCCAGAATGCAAACAGGACATACAAACCCACTGATGAGAAGTACCCTGAGCCAAAGACACAAAGCTCAGGGATCACTGAGGCTGAGGATATAAAGAAGCTGTATAAAAATTACTCTGGGGACTTTCCTGGTGATCTGGTGGTTAAGAATCCATACTTCCACTGCAGGGGGTCTGATTCTGATCCCTAATCAGGGAACTAAAATCCCAAGGTTTGCAGAAAAAAAAAAAATTACTCTGGAAGCACAGGGACCACTTGTGAGTGAGACATCAGTCTCCATTCACTCAGAACATTCATTTGTCCTCCCATCAAGTATTTGCTGAGACCTCGCAGGAGCCAGGCCCTGCGTGAGGCACTAGAAAACCAGCTGTAAGCCTGGCCCTAAAAGTGCTGCCAACTCCAGCAAGAGAGATGGTGTCCAACTAGTAATGACACAGACAGCTCACCAGTGACACACAGGGCGAGTGCTCTGACAGAGGACGAGGGAGCAAATAAAAGGAGCAGGGCGGCTGGAGGCAAGAATTGCCACTCTGCTTCTCTAAAGGGAAAAAGGTTCTGAGGTGAGAGAGCAGTCACTGGCTCACTGATTCTGCGTGAGATTCTGAAGCACATTATACTGACATGCAGGCTTGTGAGAAGGAAACAAGGTCATTAGAAGAGTCACCAAGTGGTCTATCACTCAGAGCTCACTGACCTTCCTTTAAATTTTGTGATCTAGAAGATGCAGAGGATAGGTCAGATTCATTTTTTAGTAAGGTCTCAGCAGTATCCTTGTGGACAAGACAGAAACACGTGAGCTTCAGAATAACACAGTGAAGTGCTTCTTAAATGGCTGGTGTCTACCTGGACAAGCTGTAGGCTGAAGGGCTCAAATCTAGCCTTGTCCTCTTCCAATATTTTTATCAGTATCTTGATGAAAACACATAGAAACATGCTTACCCAAATTTAGGTTAACACACAGCTGAAGATTGTTAACATGTAGCCGTTAACATACAGCTGTGGTGTTGGAGAAGACTCTTCAGAGTCCCTTGGACTCCAAGGAGATCCAACCAGTCCATCCTAAAGGAAATTAGTCCTGAATTTTCATTGGGAGGACTGATGCTGAAGCTGAAACACCAATACTTGGGCCACCTGATGCAAAGAACTGACTCACTGGAAGAGACCCTGATGCTGGGAAAGATTGAAGGTGGGAGAAGAAGGGGATGACAGAGGATGAGATGGTTGGATGGCATCACTGACTCTATGGACATGAGTTTGAGTAAACTCCGGGAGTTGGGGATGGACAGGGAAGCCTGACGTGCTGCAGTTCATGGGGTCGCAAAGAGTAGGACACGACTGAGCAACAGAACTGAACTGAACAGCTGAAGAGGATACCAAACATTGGAGACAGGATGAGCAAGACCAAAGCAGATCTTGACAGACTAAGAAAATTGACAATATAGACCTAAAGGAAGTTTAATTATGAGAAATGTAAGGTCTAGCATGGGGTGTACATAAACATCTACTAGGGAGATAAGTTTTTAAAAACAGTGAGAGGGTCTGGCTGACACTGAGGTGGCCATGAGCTCTTTAGGGATCTAGACCGACAAAGGGTTGAGGGCCCAGAGGAGGGAGGTGCAGGTGCAGAGAGAACAACAAGCATGTCCCAAATCTCGTGTCCCACGGCAGGTGCCATGCTCTGAGCAAAGTAAGGACAAGCTGAAGAGAGGTAAGTAAGGAGGGCAGGTGTTCAGAGCAGGGAGGCAGGACTGGGCCTGGCTTGGAGGAGCAAGCGAAGCAGGACTTGGGCAAGGACTGAGAGCCCATAACAGCAGGCTCTGGATTCTGACAGCAGAAGAGTGAAGAGGCAGAAAATGGTTGGAGTCCAAGAATACAGCGGGAATGAGGCCTTGCCCTGGAGCAGCTAGCTCCTTGCAGCTGGATACCAGCACTTGCAGCTAGGTGGCCACGGGTCAGGGGAGGGTTTCCCGGACGTGCGGCTGGGTCAGCTCTGCAGCGTCTGTGCTATGCTCCTGGCCGCCCACACTGGGCTGTGGCATCTGAGTGCCCTGCTGAGGAATACTGGCTCCTGATCACCTGCCACAAGTAGACCTGATCTCCACACAGATCCCCTGATTTTGCCCGGGCTTGGAGAAGCCACAGAGGGGATGTGGGGAGTGGCAGCCACCTTCTGACTGCCCCTGAAGCTAGTGGAAGTGAGCCTCTGATGAGTTGGGTTCAAAGTCAAATGCCCAACTCCCTTTCGTGGCAAAGCCTCTGGTCAACCTGGCTGGGAGGGTTCTGCCAGATTAGAGACCTCTGCAAACTCAGGCAGGCCTGCCTAGCAGTTAGGTACCACCTCACAGCCACTCTGGCTTGTGGGTTCCACTCCCTCAACGGCCAAACAGTACCCACCCCTACCAGGGCAAGGTGTCAGAATAGCCAGAGTTCCCCTCTCTCTGAAGTTCTATCCTAAGTCTCTCTGTGTGTACAGGACTGCTCTGCAAGGGAACCTCCACCTGCCTGCTGCTGCTCCTGGATTTCTGACTGGCTGATGGCGCCACTAATCCAGCTACTTTCTCATGTTCCCTTCTTGCCAGTGTGCCCCACCTGTCACTAACCTATGCTGCACCACCCCAAGGCCTCTGCAGGCCTGTTCTCCACTGTCTGCACCCATCACCACAGCTGTGTCTCAGGTCATCTGCCTCCTCCTCAGCCCTTACTCCAGTCAGTTCGTCCTTCTCAGTTTAACCAAAGGGACCTTTCCAACGTAATTCTTTCAAAGCTGCTGTCTGTTAACCACAAAAAGGTCAGAAGAGACCTGGCCCCATCTGACTCCAGCTTGTCTGTTTACCTCGTGTACTAGAGCAGCCCTCACTGTTGCTCCATAGCAACCAGTGCCCTACAGAAGGGCCAGCCAAAGTCTGGGCCCAGGTGACTGGCATACAAATCACTTCCACTGTCCAGTATGTTCTAGAGCCCCTCAAACTTCTTATCAACCCTAAATCTTGCTCCAGTGAGTGTCACACAGGCCAGGAGCATGACCATGACATTACTCTCCCTGAGCACTGACCCAGGCTCAATAAATGCTGTTGAATGGATAGATTAGCAAAGGGAGAACCCCTACACACTCCCTTCCCCTTTCAAGGCTCCAATGCTTAGAAAGGGCTGCAGTTCCCCAGAGCTCAGCAGAGGATATACGGCACGGCTCTGGCTTCAAAACCTCTCGTCAACCAAAGTGGCTCCACAGGGCAGACCCTCCCAGGTCCCCTATGTACCCACCAAGGCTATGGCCATTCTTGGTGTAGAAGCAAGTGCCGTTGATGAGGTTGACACAGCAGCCAATCACGTCTCCTGTAGTGAATGTGGGACCATAGGGTTGGCCAGTCCCAGAGGAGCAGAAGGAATGCCCATCATCACCATGGTAACCATAGGAATGTTTATCCCAACCTGTGGAGGAAAAGAGAGCAAGAGCTGAAGTGAGGTACTTGAGAGAACAAGACAGTCAAAGAAGCCCACTCAGGCTGAGCTCTAGCCTCCACCACCTCACCAGCATGTCTGGCCTCTCAGAGCTGGCTGTGGGCAGGGTCTGGCTGTGTTAAATGAGCAGTGAGTTCAGCAAGTCACTGGTGAGGCAGCCCTCCCAAAGAGCGAGCCCAAGCTGGGGTTAACAGGAACCAAAAACATGCGAGCCCTGGAAGGGACTTACTTACCAGAGGGCCATGAAACAAGGAGATGACTGGGGGAAGCCTCATGAAGGAGAAGGGGCTTGAACTGAACCCTGAGGTATATCATGGGTTTTTTTAAATGCTTTTTTAAACTGAAGTATTATTTACATGTAATAAGATTCTTCCTTTTTAACTCACAGTTCAACAAGTTTTAACAAATATTACCACCACCACTATCAAGATATAGAACATTTCCATCAATCCAAAAAGTTTTCCCTCATGCCTCTTTGCAGCCGATTCCATTCCACTCACCCCTAAGCCTTTGGCAACACTGATCTGATTTGTTCCTATGGTTTTGCCTTTACCAGAACGTCATATAAATGGAATCACAGGGCTTTCCCTGGTGGGTCAGTGGTAAAGAATCTGCCTGCCAATGCAGGAGACATGGGTTCAAACCCTGGTCCAGGAAGATCCTACATGCCACGGAGCAACTAAGCCCAACATGCAAGACAACCATTGAGTCAGCACTCCACAGCCAGAGCGCTGCAACTACTGAAGCAGTGAGCCCTAGAGCCCATGCTCCGCAACGAGAAGCCACTGAAATGAGAAGCCCGCCTGCCACAACTAGAGAAAAGCCTGTACAGCAATGAAGACCCAGCACAGTCAAAAATTAAAAAAATAATTAAAAAAAATGGAATCACAGAATATGGAGTTTTCTCGTGTCTAGCTTCTTTCACTCAGCATAATGCCTTTGAAATTCATCCACATTGTTAGGTGTACCTGTATTTTGTTTCTTTTGATTGCTGAGTAGAACTCCATTGTATGGACATACCACAGTCTGTCCATTTACTAGTTGATGGCATACAGTTGTTTCTAATTTTTGGCTAATATGAATAAAGCCACTAGACATTTGTATACAGGTCTTTGTACAGACATATGCTTTCATTTCTCTTTATACTTAGATGGGGGACTGCTGGGTCATAAGATAAGTATATGTTTTACTTGATAACAAACTGTCAAACTGTTTTCCAAAGCGGCTATACTGTTATGCATCCCTACCAGCAATGTATGAGTTTCACAATTTCATCAGCACTTGGTACTGTCAACTGTTTTTCGTTTCTTCTTTTTCTCTTAAGACGTTTTAACATGTACGCAGTGGCTGTAATTTGTATTTCCCCAATGTCCAAGGACCTTAAGCATCTTTTCATATACTTCTTTACATTCAGTTTATTAGAAAATTATTGAACTATCTATTCAAATCTTTTTTTTTTTCATTTATATGGAACCATGTTAAGTCACTCAGTCATATGTGACTCTTTGCAACCTACCAGGCTCCTCTGTCCATGGGATTTTACAGGCAAGAGTAATGGAGTGGTTTGCCATTTCCTTCTCCAGCAAATCTTTTTTAAAAAACTGGTTTGTAAATCTTATTGAGTGGTAAGAGTTCTAGATCTATTTTGGATACAAAATGTGTTTTGCAAATATTTTCTTCCAGTCTGTGATTTGTCTTTTTTCATTTTCTTAACAGTATCTTTCCAAGGCCTGTTGGGATTTTTTAAATCATTTTTAAAATTTCAAATATAGTTGATTTCCTGCTGGGATTTTGACTGGGATTGTACTGAATCTACAGATCAACTTGGAAAGAATGGGCAGTATAATAATATTGATTATTCAAATCCATGAACATGGTATACTTCTCCATTTATTCAGGTCTTCTTCTTTAGTTTCTCTCAGCAGTGTTTTGTCAAATTTATCACTAAATACTTCACTTTTGATGTTATTATGTTATTTTAAAATTTTAATTTCTAATTGTTTCTTGGTATTATATCAAAATATAATTGATTTTCGGGGTGGGAGGATGGGGTCAAGGTTTCTTTCTGGAGTGATAAAATTGTCCTAAAATTAGAGTATGATACTGGCTGCACAACTGTGCAAACATGCTAAAAACCCACTGAACTGTACATTTTATTTCTTTTTTGGCTGCAGCATGCAGCATGCAGGATCTTCAGTGACCAGGGATCAAATACATGTCCCCTACACTCCATGTGTGGCGTCTTAACCACTGGACTGCCAGGGAAGTCTTGGACTGCCACTTTAAAAGACCAGACTTTGTGGGATGCAAATTTTATCTCCATAAAGCTATTAAACACGCAAATGTATTTGACTTTTTATTTATTCATCTGATATCCTGCATCCTTGTCAAACCCACCAATCAGTTCTGGTGGCTTTTGTAAAGACTGCAGTGTCCACTGAAAAAGGGTTCCTAAGCAAGAAGCCGCCCCACTTCCCACATACAAAGAACATATGTGTAGTTCAGAGAAAGCATCAGGAGCACCAGACTTGAGGCCACAGGCCGAGTTCTCAGCATGGAGTCTCCCAAGACAGGCTTCAGTGGCTGAAGCTACTAGAAACCCAAACTTCTGCTCCAGGGGCCTGGGATGCCAGGGACAGTGGTGGACTCTCTTAATGCTGTCTGACCAGCACAGCCTTCCCTAAAGCCAAGCCCACTGCTTACTACCTCCTGAGGCCAGTGGCTGTCGGGAGAAGGCTGTCCAACAAAACCACTGTCCATTCTAGCTCTTTGCAAAGAATCCTTGTAGCAGGGCTGGCTTGCTGTTTCTATTGTTCCTCTCAGAACTATGCCCACAGTTGCTGATTGATGCCCACTGAGTTCTCTCTTTTGCCAGTGCATCAAGGTTTGCCAATGCTTGCCCTCTGAAGATTACTATAACATTCTTTGGTCCACCCCTAGTATACCACCCACATTCTTGATCAGTCCTGGTTCCTGTTGAGCCTCTCTGGTCACCAGTTACTGTTTCTGGGGCTGTCCCTGTCTCACTCACCACTTCTAAGCCTCCCTCCAACCCTTGTCATCAGGAATCTGAGAGATGAGAGATGACACAGGTGTGTGCATACATGTGGTGTGTATTTGTGTGCAGTGACTAGTTCCAGTCCACTTCTTTCTCACACAAGGATGATCCTGTGTGACAGATCTTTTGTGCAGATTCTATAGTCTAGAAGATAGAAGACACACGCTGGAAGGTTTTCTTTTGTTTCTTTTTTTAGCCTTCTCCAACTGAAGCAGCAGGTACTCTTTAAAAACGAATACAAATGTGGCCATTTGATTTACTGAAGCTAGTGAAATCATCACCAGAACTGTTTCCAACTTAGTCAGTGACTCAAGGACATTTGTGAGCTATTTCTGTCTCAGTGTATGGGAGCTCAATAGCCATCGCCAAAACAACAGATGTTTATATTTTCAAAGACCTAAAATTAAAATTTGAGTATTTTGAATACTTTTCTTCAAAGATAAACTATGTAATTATTTTGACAAACCTACCATAGAATTTTTGGATTTTTAACTCAAGCTACTCAAGCTATAAATATGGATTTTAAGTTTTTAAAAACTAAAGAACTCAAATATCCAAAATATCTATTTAGAGTCAGTTCAGGATTCACCATTATCTCAGTTTGACTGAAAAATAGATATACTTTCCTGTTTTGCTTTTCTTTAATCCCCAAATGAATTTTTATCAGTTATACAGACTTGCCAGAGGAAGAAAATTTACAATCCCTGTGGCATACTGAATGTGAAGTCAAAGTTGCTCAGTCATGTCCGAATCTTTGAGACCCCATGGACTATACAGGCCAAGGAATTCTCCAGGCCAGAATACTAGAGTGGGTAGCCATTCCCTTCTCCAGGAGCATACTGAATAAGGCCTCCCAAAGATGTCTACGTCCTAATGTCCAGAACCTGTAAAATATGCTTCTTTGCATGGCAATAAAGATTTTGCAGAAGTGATTAAGTCAAGGCTCTTGAAATGGGGAGATGATCCTGGATTATCTGGGATGGGGAGAGTACAGTAATGCAGTTACAAGGACACATGTAAGAGAGAGGCAGGGGCATCAAGTCAGAAAAGGTGATGTGATAGTGGCAGCAGAGAGAGAACAGAAGACGCCATTACACTGCTGGCTTTGAAGACGGAGGTCGGGGGCCATCAGTCAAGGTATGTAAGTGGGCTCCAGAATCTAGAAAAGGCAAGGAAGTAGATGCTCCCCAACAGCCTCCAGAAAGACTACCACCCTGCTGACACCTGGGTTTCAGGACTTTTGTCCTCTAGAACTGTAAAAGGATTATTTTAATCTACTACTATTGTAACAGCAACAACAGGAAACTAATACAGTCCGCTATGGCTTGCCTGGAAAATCCCATGGACAGAGGAGCATGGTAGGCTCCTACAGTCCATGGGGTCGCAAAGAGTCAGACATGACTGAGCGCCTTCACTCACTCATTCACGGCTACAGAAGTTTCTGAGCGTTTGGAATTATCAGTGCAGAGAAGCAACACCTCAGCTACTTGTCTCCTGCTCTTCAAAGCGCTATGAAGTTAAAAGCTTTTCAAAGAAGATCACAGGGCTGTAATGTATCTTCAATAGAAGCTATCATTTCATAGCCAGTATTTTTTCCAAACACCATTAAGAGCTTGCGTGTGTGTGTGTCTGTGTGTGTGTAAGATGTGTATGAATGCATGTGAAAGGGTTTTTAACTTGGGTTAAAAACAGAATATGAGTATATGGCTCATTTAGTAACAGTAGCTGCAGCAGCAGCAGTTTGGTTTAAGACCACTGTGCTACTTTTCCATCTTCTGGAAAGAACAAGCATCATCTAACTGTTATCACTTAGTTAACAAAGGCCTGCTCCATGGAGCTGACAAATAAGGGTGGTGGGTGGTGTGAAAGGAGCAGAGAAGATATAACATCTAAGTAAATCAACGAGCAAACAAGAAAACACCTGGTAGAAAAAACATGCTCTGAAAAAAACTGAGCCAGATGATGAGCTGGAAGTGGGAGTGGGGATGAGGAATGACCCCGAGCAGAGGTCAGCTTGACCAGAGTATCAGAAGGAAGAACTTTCGAGGTAAGAGGAATGAGTTCAGCATGTCTGAGAAACAGAAAGGCAGCCAGGAGGGCTGGAGCTGAGTGAGACTGAGGAAAGACTGGGAGTGGAGTCAACAGGGTTTGCTGAATGTGGGCGCTGACAGCGTGAGGGGAAGTGAAGACGACTCCCAGGTTTCTGTCCTGGGCAAATGGGTGGATGATGGTGGTACCACTCACTAAGAGATGGGGAAGATGGACAGAAGGAAGAGATCTTCAGGACACGTTAAATTTGACATGTCTTATTTGACATCAAAGCAGCTGGGTGACAATACAAGGCAGGTGAGATGACTGTGGCTCGTCCCAGATGTGGTAAGGTTGCCATGGGGAACACTCACTAAACAAACAGTGGTGTGGACAGAAAACTTAAAGTGAAGTCACTGGAGGATTTTCCTGTGCGCTATCCTCATACAATGGCTTTCTGTTTTTCTTTCGGAGAAAAATTCAGGCTAGTCAAGGACTAGAAAGGGCAGAACAAACACAAGAGAAAGGTACCAGAGGCCCAAATAGATGAGGACATGTTAAAGGGCACAAAGTCACTCGAAATGGACTCAGTCACCCCCGCCCTCAATGGACCTTCCCCCCAGGGCTTGAGAAGCTGTGCAGCAGACAGAAGGGCTCCCCAGGAGGTGCCAGTGGTGAAGAACCTGCCTGCCAGTGCAGGAGACGTAAGAGACATGGGTTCAATCCCTGGATCAGGACTGCACGCACGCGCGCGCACACACACACACACACACACACACACACACCAGACAGAAGCTGGACTGCACACACAAAGACACACATACAGACACACACACACACACACCACAGAAGCTGGTACTACAAGGCCATTCTTGAGGTATCAGGCAGACAGAAGAAAAACTGTGAGGCCAAGGCCTAAATGCTGTTACACGTTCTGCAGTGACTCTGGTTTTTGCTGTCAGTCTGAGGCTAAGGTACTAAGGAGAGGGGATCTGGCCTCTGTTAGAAAGAGACACTGCTGTCCTGGATGCCAGGGTAGCTCATGTGGCCTGAAGGGCCTCTGCGGTCTGCTCTCGCACACAGCACTGTCCCTTCTCAGGTGGCAGACCCCGGGTCATCACTCACCTTCTCAGACCTTGGTTCCCTTCTCTACAAATCAGGGGGAGCAATTAGACATCATTGTCAAAGGGCCCTAGGTATCTACTTACAAGAACACTCCAAGAGTCCAAACCAATCATTAAGTATGGTAATCCCCATCTGAAGGCTGAGGAAACTGAGGCACTGAGAGGCTCCACAAAGGCCTATGGTCTTATAGATTACACTCTCAGAGGCTTGGATCTCCTATCTTCCTTTTTTCTGCGGGGGGGGGGGGGAGGGGGGCGCTGTATGATGCAGCATGTGGGACCTTTAGTTCTGCAACTGGGGATGGAACCCACACGCGCCCCCCTCAGTGGAAGCATGGAGTCTTAGCCACCCACTGAACTGCTAGGGAGGGCCTCTGGCCTCTTCTTTTCTGAGAGACTTTCAAGTAGGCTCCAAGCAGGTACCCACGAGAGTGAAGGTGAAGCCTCCTCCTTCCTGGGGTGGTCCCCGATCCAATCACAGGGAAGAGGAAGATGCTCTGAAGACCAGACTGGGCTCCATCAGCACAAACTGCAGGGAACCCCAGGCTTCTGGAGCCTAGGCTCAGCCACCTGACCAGCGCTACTCCCTGTAGGTGACTGGCTGGGTTCCGTCAACTTTTACGAAGGGACTGGGCACCACGCTGCTGGCACCCAGCCCCCAAGGCTGTGGGAACAAACAGCAGGATCAGGGAACAAGGAGTGCCAGGATATGTCTGCCAGCCCCCTTCACTGGGGGATAGCACTCCTGTTCTCAAGAGGTAGCTCCTCCCCTGTGTCAACCCTAGGGCTCCAGTTGCTAATCCTAGGGAGCCTCCTCCCTGACCCAAGCTGGACCAGTAAGAGATCTTTCTGGAATTTCTGTACAAGGGAGCTGGGAGGAGAGTAGGCCTCAAAGCCCTGTGCTGCCATTGTTCCAACCTCATGTAGAAAGCCAGTTTGACAGACTAAAGCTAATAAGCAGAAAGCAGACAAAAGACAGGGAGAGAGACTGAAAGACTAAATCCCAGATGGCATTTGAGTCCCCAAGACTTTGTGCCTCTCCTTGCCCTGCTTGAGGGCTGGCTGACCCAGCTGGTGAGAGATGGGATTCTCATCCTGGAAACAAAGTTCTCTGACTAAAGGAGCCACATCCAAGCATCTTTACGTTGCCTAACACGTGGCCCACAGTAGGTGCTCAAGAAATATCTGTTGAAATGGAAAGGGAAATGGGTCAAGGGCTGGCAGGACTCCTGAAGCACAAGTCCCTGTGTCAGACCATGCTGACCGACACACCACCCAGGGGCCATCCTGGGCTCTACCAAGAGTTTGGTTACTGCGACTTTTCTTTTTAAGAAAAGCTAAGTTATTAGAGCTATCTGCCTGCATCATGCCCCCATTTGTATAGATTAATGGTAAAGCCACTTCTGGACCCCCCAAAGAGGCTGCAGACCTGGCTCATCCCCTGGGAAAGTCCTTTAACTTTTCTGGGTTTCAGCTTCCTCACCTCTGAAGGAGGGCAGCTGATATAAGTGTCCCTGCCAGCTCTGGAAGAATCCATAGTTCTTAGTCCTCCTTCCCATTAGGAGGGTCTAGCAACCATGGTCTTTCCCCGACCTCTGCCTAGGTGAGTCTCCCCTGCAGCCCTATCAACCTCAGCTCCGGGACAGACCTCCTCCCACCCCCCATTCCTGCACCAGAGCCAAAGTCAGCCACTTTCTAAGTGTGGACCCTGGCAGTCACCCCTCCCTGGGTGGGCCTGGTGTGAAGCTGGGGTGATGAGACCAGGAATGAGGGTTATCACCCTCACCACAGGGCCGGAGCCAGCTGTCTCAGAGGATAGCAGGCTGTGAGGGCCAGAAGAGAATGAGGGGGCTCAACTGCCCTTCAGGGAAACAGCTCCAGGGGCTTGGGGACGACTGATGCTGGTGCTGCACAATAGGGACAGCACTGTGACAGTGAGTGCCACCCAACTAACCATTCTTCCCTCTCCAAAAAGAAAGAACTCTGTCCCTCCCACAGAGAATGGATGGGTCGCCGGGCTGGCACCCACACAGAAAAGCCTATCCCTGCCACGTCAGACACCTACCAGATGCCGGTGATGCAAGGAGAAGCCACGCCACATTCAGGCCAGAAGGCAGGAGGCCCCAAGTGTCCCATTCTGATGCTCTGGCACCACCCACTTCCCTCTCCATCATTACCGGAGGGGAATTCCCAATCACAGAGGTACGGGGGTGGCTGAGGACAAGGCTCATCATCTCGGCACTCCCAGATGCCATCCCTGGTTACAGTGACCTCGAGGTGGGCGACTCCCTCTAGGGGTGCCAGGAACTCCAGCGTGACTGCTCCAAGAGCCCCTCCGCCTGCCACTCCCATCTGCCAGGATATGTCAAGGGCTCAATCCCAGGGGAACTAGGAAGGGAGGGGACGCTTAATGCTGCATGGAGAGAGTTCCACATCATCACCACATTAGCACCAAAGCGGGGAGTGGGGCTGGTGCTGTGCCTGCCTACCAGGCTCTAGTCCTGGCCCACAAATGACCAACATACAGGCTCCATCCCAGACCTCATAAACCAGCCTGAGCAATAGCCCCTAGGGCACCAAATCAGCCCTCTCTCCCCAACAAACAGATCCTGATCATCACTGGACTTTGAGATCAGGAAGCCTTGGGTCTGAATCCCAATTCTGTCACTTCTTAGCCCTCTGAGTTCCCCTGGCTGAACCCTTTCAGGGTTGACAAAGGACATGGAAAACCAGCCTGCAGGAGGCACTCCCTGGCAAGTTTCCCTGCCCCCTCTCTCTTTACTACCAGCTCCCTGGTCAAGCCTGGGCACTTCACACTTCCTCTTCCTCCTGCCTTGAGGGAGTGAGCAGAAATGGAGCCAGCTTTCCTAACTCACAGCCCACCAAGGCAGCACCAGGCGGGCTCCACTCTTGCTGGTCCCCGGCTTCCTGGGTAGGTCACCTGGCCCTCAGAGCACTTGGCCATGCTACTTGTGGGGTTGGCTACAGAGGGAAGGCGCTGGGCTGGCTTGGCCAGGGTGCTTCCGAAACCTGGGGTTGCTGTGGGGGGAGCGCAAATGTCTTAGGAGATCCCCTGGCAGGGCTGCTTCTCAAGCATGGTCACTCACTCAGGGTCAGCCATCCCCAGAAATCCATCAGATAATTGTTCTTCCGATAACCTCAAATATCTTAAAAAATCTGATGGGGCCCGTAGCCTGGAGCAGGTCAACAACGGATAATGGGAAAGCGAAAGAGATTTTCTCATTCAGCAAACTCTGTGAGGGCAGCATCAGAGAAGCCTCATCACAGTGCTCACAAGACTGTTACCCCAAGCTCTAGGAACCTTAACATCAAGAACAGAACCAACACAAGCCTCAGGTGATGACTCTGAGAGCTCCAGACTAAAGGGGCTAGAGGGGCCCTGGAGGGTCTTGTCTTTATGGTGGCTCAACACGAAGACCAAGGCAAAGCAGGCAGGAGGAAAGGCTGTCTCTGCAGACAGCTGTGACTCTAGGAGTCTGTCCTCGTAGGGGCACCCAGGCCCTCCACTGAGGTAGATCCAGGTGTCAGCTGAAGCCCTGGGCGGGCTGAGTGACTATGCAGCCAGCACCTGCATGTGAACGGGCCTTCCATGGGTCGTATCTACCCTCAGAAACAGATACCCAATCATCAGGAGAGGCGCAGGGACAGCCAGGATGGGTGGGTCTGGACAGGACATGGCTCAAGTGGCATGGGGAACATTTGGCAGGGCTACCTGCCCACACCTCAGGCTCCCAGAGGACAAGCCAGGTCTCTCATCCATGCTGAATCAGGCTAAGGAAAGGGGTGACCGTCTCCCCCTAAGCTGAGGCGCAACCTCAGCTCCCTGGCCTTGGTATCTCTCCTCTGGGGTTGGGTTTGGCTTGCCCTTCTTGCCACTAAGCTCCTCCCAAACATCTGGGCAAAGTCACTGGACAGATGATCCCTGGTAAGGTAAGCGCCTGTGACGTCCTGCACCTGCTGCCAGATCCTGAGAAGTGGGCATGGGTAAAAGCCTTCCCCAAAGAAGGCCCAGTGTGACACTGTACTACTTCCAAGAGCCCTACATCCAGACTCCTTCAACCCAGTACTAAGGAGGCAGCAAGAGGTTGACCAGTAACTGGTCCCACTCAGCTCTTCCCTCATGCGGCCCCAGTCTCCAGCCACGATAGACGACACTTGATAATCTCTGTTTTCAGAGACTGACAAACTCAGGTTTCAGAACTGGCTCTTCTGCTGTTGATGAAACCTTTTGTCTCAAAGGACTTAACTTGCCCTGAAAAACACAGCCTTCAATCCAGAATTTTTACTTCTGTGCTACAGAGAGGTGGCAGCTAGTATCTGGAAGAAGAGCAGGGCACTGTAGACTAGAAATCCCCAGGCCCAGGAATAACTTGTTACTTAGTTGAGGGAAGAAAGGCCCATGCAAAAGGACCACGGGTTTAACTGGCCGTGGGGCCAAGGGCATCGCCGGCCCAGGCAAGGGCTGCAGGGAAACAGAGGGCTCTGACACAGAACAAGCTCCACAGGAGGGACTGAGGAAGGCCCTGCGGCACCAACACCATTAACTCCAGTGAACCACCAGGAGTTTAGACCACCCTCTGCCTGGACCGCCCAGTGGAAGCTGTTGCCAGAGCTCCAAGGTCCCTAGGTTTCTCTCCCTCCACTCCCGCCGGGGTCATTTCCCAAGGATACCTCAAAAACGGAACAGAATGAGAAAGGCAGCAAGGGGACGAGACACACCCAGCACAGAAACCCCAACCTATCTTCCCACAGCCCTGGTCCTGGGAGCTGCTCCAGTGGCTTCTGGGGGAGGGGGGGGCCCCGGCTGTCCTCCTTCCCCAGGCCGGGCTGCCTCGAGGCACCCAGAGGCATGAACACAGGGCCAGCACCCGCCAGCTTCTTCGCTTCACCAGCCTCAAGGGATACTCGCTGGGGAGGCTTGCATGGTGTCTACCATCAAGCCCAGGTTCTGGAGGCCTGTTCCCAGGGGTGTTGCTGGCATTAGGAGGGGTATCCCAGATGCCCAGGGGCACTCTGATGATTCAACCCACCCAGTGGGAAAGATGTATGACTTCCCCACGGAAGGGACTGAGCAGCCCCAGGGCAGACCCCTGGGAAACAATGCAGATCCTGGGGTAAAAGATGCTCCAAAGACAGGTGGTTATCAATGGTGAATCCGAAGGGGGCTCATGAGCTGTGGGGAACAAGGATCTCAGCCCACGTGGAGGGAGACAGAAGGAGCCCCCCATGTGGTGGGTACAGACAAACAGCATTTACAGCCTACTGAAAACCCACCTCTGTGCCACCTGCAAAAAGCCACCTGCTACTGCTACCTGCTCTGAGCAGACACCTTCCCCTGTGTATCTTCAGGAGCACAGAGAGGAAGGATGTCCAGCACTCTGTTATTTGTTGCTGTACCCTAGCACCTGCCCTCAGGAACCTGACATGGACCCTCACTGGTCTGTCCTGATCTCTGCTATCTGCTGCTGCTTTCCTGTGGCACATGCAGATATGAAATATCAACGGTGTGCAGAAGGTGTCCCACCCAGGAGAAGCAGGGACGCAAACACTCCCAGGGGTGTGCTCCTGATAGCCCACTCTGAGTAAGGAATGGGCGTAGTAAGGTCAGCTCCAGGGAGAGGAAAAGATGCTCACTGGAACCCGAGGATCGTGTGGAACGAGCAGACATTCCCTCCGCCACCCCCCTCCTCTCCCACTATGCCCTCTCCTTTCACCCCCACCAAGTCCTGGCTGCCAGGTGCCATCTGCTTCAGGAGATACGCCCCCATCCCCAACTCCCAGCTGTGGTTCTTCCAGTTGCTTCTTTTCCAACATTTCAAGGAAAGGATGCCCCAGTGGGCCTGGGCTCTCCTTTGAGGGGTTGTAATGATGAAGGTAATAGATGCTACCCCAAGAGAACATATGCCTCCTCCACAGAAACGGCAAGGAGGAAATGATTAGCTGTCCAGCTTGCTGCAGGCGAGGCTGCCTAGTAACACAGCCTAGTCTCCCCGGCCCTGTCTGAGGTACAAGACACAGAAGGAAGATCTGTCCTTGCCTCGCCCCCTTCAAAGCACCTGAGCCTGGGAGGAGCCCAAATCCCCTCTACCCACGCCCCTGACTTTCTTCCTGCTTCTCCAACCCAGGGATCCCAGCCCACATGCTCTGCTGCCAGCTCAACAACGGAAGGGTGGGGCCGCAGGTACACTCACCTGCCCACAGACCATCCTGACTGGCTTCAAAACCATTTAGCCAAGGGTTCTGACAGTCTTACTTTGCCAAACCTGTTCCTTGGTTCACACTTAAGAAGGCCAAAAACACCTTACCAAAGATAAACATCAAAACTTCGACATCTTCCATCAGAAACCTTTGACCTTGCAAGCTACAACATGCCCATATGTTCCTGGGGAAAGACTGAACACAAGGCCTCATTCGAGAGGCGCTCTCTGTTACCACCTGCTTCCAGGGCCAAATGAGACCCCAGGGTGGCTACCCTCTACCCCCGACAGCCTCAGAGGCAAACATGTCCTCCCTGAGCTAGTACAGGAAAACCTGTAAGAAAACACTGAAAACATCAACATCCCGACTTTGGTTGCTATCCATCTTCATTCTCCATAATTCAACTCCAGCTAATTCACTAAACATGTCTACTTAAATACAGAAAACACAACACTGGAGAGAAAATGTCGTTTAGAGTACACCTAACTCCACTCTGATGCACAAACACCCATTAAAGAATTTTAAATGTATAGGTACTTTCTTCCTCAGACAGGAAAAAAATCAATAACAATAAGCTAACACTTGTGAATCCCCTTTTCCTGTGTCAGGCACTATTCTAAGCACTTTAAGCACTCAATCGCCATAATCATCCCATATATGAGTTCAGTACTAGTATATCATGTCCCATTTACATATGAGGAAACTGAGACCCAGAGCAGTTAGGTGACTTGCTCCACGAAACACAGCTGCCAGGATACAAATACAGCATGACTCCGGAGTCATGTTCTCAGCCATTGAGCTACACGGATCCAGAAGCCAACCACCCAAGGGTTGGCTTCCTCACACGAGCAAAAGAGAGCCAGTAGCTGGTTCAACCATACTGAGCCCCGACACACAGGAAAGGGTAGACAGTCAACCCCCATGCACAATCAGTGCCATGACAGAGCAGTGCAGGGAGGCTGAGCTCCAGATAAAGGCTTCTAGCCCAAGACAGGCTGCAGGCCAGGGGGACTTGACTCAACATTGGTTCCAGAACCACACCTGGCTTACTGCGCCAGTGCATTGAGGCAAAGCCCAGGGAGATTCAGAAATGGCCTGCTCCCACAGCCCAAGGACATCTGTCTCACTCTGGGAAAGCTGCATAAAAAGACGTGACCCAGTCCCAAGGAGTTCACAATCCAGAAAGGATACTGGGCAAATGGGAAGGAATCACGTGGAACAAGGTGGTGTCACCAGAGACGCAATTAGGGCTGAGGGGATCGGGAAGACTGCACGAGAGCTCACAAGCAAGGAGGACACCTCCACGGCAAGAAGGACATCAGCCAAGGGGCAGAGAAGGAAATGTTTGCAGGGTGTTTGGGGTCCCACACAGACCTGCTGGTATGCAGCGTGTGTGGAGAGTAAAGGTGGCAGAAAAAGGTGAGCAGGGCCCACAACACCTGTGTCTGATGGAAAGAGGGGGGTCAGAGGTCCAAAGCAGGCAAGGGACAGAGTGTACAAGGGGAACAGAGAACAGAGACCCAAGGCAGAGAGATTAATCAGGAGGCCATGAAAACAGCCCAGTGGAGAAGCTATAGAGGCTGGAGGTGCAGTGGAGGAGGAATAGAGAGGAAGGCCAGATTAAAGAGATGCTTAAGAGTTGTAGAACCATGGGATGAGGGAAAAGGAGGAAAGATCCTACTTAGGGGCCAGGGTGGACAGTGACTGTCAACAGAGACTGGGAACACATGAGGATCTAGGTTTTGCAGGAAGATAAACCTCACTCTGGGGCAAGCAGGTTCACTGTCTACTAGACCTTAAGCAAAACACTGAGGATTCTGGAAGTGCAATCTGCTCAGAGTGGAGAAAGGAGTGAGTTGTACACTCTTGCCTGGAGGGCTCTTCAGCTGCCCCTTCATTAAACTTTCAGGACCTGGCAAAGCACCATCAACCATTCAGGGGCCACAGAGAGTCTGCCGGGTCCCTCAAGGAAGGAGAAAATTGCCTCCACCGTCTCCATACCCACGTCACCCAGCTATTATAAGTTCTAATCAAGAATAAGACCCAGATGGGAATGCCCTGGAAATCCAGTGGTTAGAACTCGTGGTTAGTGCTTTCACTGCAATGGCCTAGGTTTGATCCCTGGTCTGGGAAAAGAGATCCCACATGCTATGCAGTCCAGACAAAAGGAAAGAATCAAAGAGACTCCCATGGTGGTCTAATGGCTGAGACTCCATGCTCCCAATGCAGGGGGCCTGGTTCGATCCCTGGTCAGGGAACTGGATCCCACATGCCTCAACTAAGACTTCACAGGCTGGATCCCACATGCTGCAAGGAAGACCTGGGGCAGCCAGACCAATAAAAATAAATATAAAAGAATAAAAGAAAAGACAGTCTAGTGTGTGTGTGTGTGTGTGTGTGTGTGTGCACGCACGTGCGCGCGCGCACACACACACACACACAGAGGACTACTACTCAGCCATGAAAAAGAAGAAAATAATGCCATTTGCAGCAAGAGATCATCACACTAAGTGAAGTCAGAAAGACAAACATCATATGAAATGACCTAAGTGTGGAATCTAAAATATGATACAAATGAGTTTATTTACAAAATAGAAACAGATACACAGACATAAAGAACAAACTTTCAGTTACCAAAGGGGAAAGGAGGGATAAGGGAAGGGATAAATTAGGACTTTAGGACTAGGAAATACAAACTACTACATATAAAATAAACACGGTCCTACTGTATAGCACAAGGATTTATATTTAATATCTTATAATAAATCATAATAAGAAAGAATATGAAAAAAGAAAAAAAAGACAACCTAAATAGGGGAAAAAAATGGCAAATCATGTCACTGACAAGAAACTTATATTCTGAACATATAAAGAACTCTTACAACTCAATAATAAAAAGATTAATAACCCAACTTAAAAACAGTCAAGTCACATTGTGTGGCAAAAAAAAAAAAAAAAAAAAGGGCAGAAGATATTTAACAGACATTTCTCCAAGGAAGATAGATAAATGGTCACTAAGCACACGAAGAGAGGCTTGATATTACTAGTCAGGGAAATGAAATGAAAAGCACAATGAGACACCACTTCATACCCACTGGGGCTGCTGTTTGTAAATGGCTCAGTCGTGTCTGACTCTTTGCAACTCCATGGACTGTAGCCCACCAGGCTCCTCTGTCCATGTAATTTTCCAGGCAAGAATACTGGAGTGGGGTTGCCGTTTCCTACTCCAGGGGATCTTCTCGACTCAGGGATCAAACCCAAGTTTCTTGCGTCTCCTGCACTGGCAGACATTCTTTACCACTAGCACCACCTGGGAAGCCTCATACCCAATAGGGTGGCTATAATCAAAAAGTCCGGAGAAGGCAATGGCACCCCACTCCAGTACTCTTGCCTGGAAAATCCCATGGATGGAGGAGCCTGGTAGGCTATAGTCCATGGGGCCGCTAAGAGTCGGACACGACTGAGTGACTTCACTTTCACTTTTCACTTTCATACACTGAAGGAAATGGCAACCCACTCCAGTGTTCTTGCCTGGAGAATCCCAGGGACAGAGGAGCATGGTGGGCTTCCGTCTACTGGGTCGCACAGAGTCAGACACGACTGATGCGACTTAGCAGCAGCAGCAGCAATCAAAAAGTCAGATAATTACAAGTGTTGGCAAAGATATGGAGAAATCAACCCTTATATACAGGCTAATGGGAATGTAAATGGGGCAGCCACCATGGAAATCAGTGGTAGTTCCTCAAATGACTAAACAGTGTTACCATATGACCCAGCATTTCTACACCTACGTATAGTCAAGAGAAATAAAAACACATGTCTGTGCAACAGCTTGTATACAAGTGTTTATAAAAGCATCAATTAAAACAGCCAAAATACAGAAACAACCCAAATGACCATCAACAGATGCATGGATAAGCAAAATGTGATATGTCTATACAACAGAGTATTATTCTGCCAGAGGAAGGAATGAAGCTCTGATATATACTATAGTGTAGATGAACCTCAAAAACATTATGCTAACTGAAAAGAAGCCAGTCACAAAAGGCCACATATTATGTATAATGATTCCATTGGTATGAAATCTCCAGAACAGGAAAAGTTCATGGAGACAGAAAGTAGATCAGTGGTTTCCAGAGGCCAGAAGGAGGGAAAATCCAGGAATGACTATTAATGGGTATGGAGTTTTTATATGGGATGGTGAAAATAATCTGGAATTAGATAGCAGTGATGGTAGCACAACTTTGTAACTATACTAAAACCATCGAATTGTATACTTCAGAGGAGTGAATTTTACTGGATGTTAATTATATCTCAAATTAAAACTACATAGAAAAACAAGACTGATAACAGTAATTGTTCTTTTTTACTAATTAACAAAATGGATTAATTAATTAATCAAAAAGATCAATCACGACAATGTTTTTAGGTTCTGATAATAGTAATCACAGTCATTTTCCTATAAATTAAGAGAACCAGAAGGGCAAAGCAGAATACACTAAAAGCAATGCCACAGAAAACAAGCTGCTACTTGAACCAGCTAATAAGAGAGGAAGAGGACACAAAAAATGTCCTCCCCAAAGAGCAACTGGCACTGATAAATTATTCTAAACTTGCAAATAGAAAATAATCTACATATACAGCAACGAAAATAAGGAACCCCTCCCAAAGACCTAGTAGGATTCTTCTCAAATAAACCAGATACATTGAGTTACCTCAATATACACTCATAGACATTTATAAATTTAACTGTCCACTTCTAATGAAATGTTTCCAGTTCAATATTTTAGGACAAGGAAAGAAAGTTTTTTTTTTTTTATTAAACCATAATCTACCACCTCCTGAAGCTCCCTGACATGCCTGAGCTCTTAGAAATCCTACTGCCCAAGATCCCTGGTCTAACCTTGACCCCATCTAGAAGGCCTCCTCTAAATTAGGTACTCCTGAACTAGCAAATCTGATTGCATCTTGCCTTTGCTTAAAACACTCCTGCAACTCAGCCATAAAAAAAGAACAAAATAATGCCATTTGCAGCAACACAGATGAACCAAAAGACTGTCATACTGAGTGAAGTAAGTCAGACTCAGAAAGATAAATATCATGTTACCACTTATATATGGAATCTAAAAGAAAAAAAAAAAAAAGAGTATGGACTTCCCTGGTGGTCCAGTGGTTAAGACTCTGCATTCCCAATGCAGAGAACACAGGTTCAATCCCTGAGCGGGGAACTAAGATCCCACATTCCACAGGGATGCCAAAAAAGGGGTCGGGGGAATAAATAAAAAATAAAGGATACAAATGAATTCATTTACAAAACAGAAGTAAAGTCACAGATAGAAAACAAACTTATGGTTACCAGGTGATAAGGCGGGGAAGGGATAAATTGGGAGACTGGGACTAACATATATACACTACTATGTATATAATAGATAAATAATAAGAACCTGCTGTGGGAAGGGGGTTCAGGAGGGAGGGGACTCATGTATGCTTATGGCCGATTCATGCTGCTGCTGCTGCCAAGTTGCTTCAGTCGTGTCCGACTCTGTGCGACCCCAAAGACGGCAGCCCACCAGGCTCCCCCATCCCTGGGATTCTCTAGGCAAGAACACTGGAGTGGGTTGCCATTTCCTTCTCCAAGGCATGAAAGTGAAAAGTCAAAGTGAAGTTGCTCAGTCGTGTCCGACCCTCAGCGACCCCAAGGACTGCAGCCTACCAGGCTCCCCCGTCCATGGGATTTTCCAGGCAGGAGTACTGGAGTGGGGTGCCATTGCCTTCTCCACGATTCATGCTGGTGTACGGCAAAAACCACCACAATACTGTAAAGTAATTATCCTCTAATTAAAATAATTTAAAAAAAACCTGCGGTATAGCACAGGGAACTCTACTCGGTACTCTGTAATGGCCTATATGGGAAAAGAATCTCAAAAAAAAAAAAAAAGAGTGGCTGTATGTACAACTGATTCACTGTGCTATACACCTGAAACTAACACACCATTGTAAATCAAGTACACTGCAAAAAAAACAAAAAAAAACAAAAAAAAACAACAGTCCTGCAGCCCCCACTGCTTATATACATAAAAGTCTAGGCCCCTTGCCATAGTAATAAGACTCTTCCCTCAACTGGCTCATCCTGACTGTTCCCAGGAAACCATCCCATCACAGCAGTCAACTTAAGAGACCCACTCACAGGCCCCATAGGATCACTGCCCAAAACCATCTGGCAAACTCCTGCTGCTGCTGCTGCTGCTGCTAAGTCGCTTCAGTCGTGTCCGACTCTGTACGACCCCATAGATGGAAGCCCACCAGGCTCCCCTGTCCCTGGGAATCTCCAGGCAAGAACACTGGAGTGGGTTGCCATTTCCTTCTCCAATGCATGAAAATGAAAAGTGAAAGAGAAGTCGCTCAGTCGTGTCTGACTCTTAGCGACCCCATGGACTGCAGCCTACCAGGCTCCGCCGTCCATGGGATTTTCCAGGCAACCAGGGTGAGATAGCACTTCACACTGTTGCTCAACCATAATCATCCCTACCACCACCCTCCACTAAGTACACCTGAATTTATCAAGAGATACATCACCCCTCAACATCTCATCTGGAGTTAACACCAAAGTCTCAAATTCTAGACACAGCTAAGGCCACCACTATCGCTCCCTTCCCACCAACCATACATCTAAATGGTCCAAATAGCCTTCATCTCAACCAATGGCCTCTTAGAAATGAGATGAATCTGGCAGGAAGGTTTTAACTACTATCATCCTCCATCTCTCACTTCACCACCAAAATACATGCAAGTAATTTCAGGTATAACCATTTTTGAATGATGATTCTTCTGGTTTTGGAGAACATATGCTCATCACATACACATACACACACACACACACACACACACATATACAAAGTGACCCCAGAAAATGGAAAGCACCAAAAGGGATTCTGATCTTCCAAATACAGCACTGAGGTGAACAGTGGCAGGCCCCCATCATTCCTGAGAAGCGAGGGGGTGTCTCCCCTCTGTCCCTACATCTGTCCTGTGCTAGGTCTGCCCAGCCACTCAGCCAGTCCTATATCCAGGAAAGCCAGAGGCATCCATCATTCCTAGGGTGCATCCCTACCTAGATGCATCCTGATTCCTAGTTTCCAACTTACGGAACAATCAGGGAGATGATCAGATATGGCAGGAAGGAAAACCCTCAGGAGCTGGCAGGCAGAGTGAAAACGAAGACAGGTGCCATATGCATAGAACACCGAGGCTCCCTTCTCTTGCCAAAAGACAGATGCACCAGTGAGGCTGTAAATAAGGCGCTAGCCCTCCTGATGTGTTAGTGTGGGAACTAACACCTTATCCACTGTCCCCAAGCCCCTTCTCCCTACAGTCACCTCCCATGCCCAGGCAGAGTCTGACTTCACAACAACATTGCATTAACAATGTCAAAGCATATGACCCTCAGCTGACCTCTAAGCAGCCCAGAGGGGTCAAAAGCCCCATCTTATGAACAAGACAAAGAGACTAAGTCAGCTCCACACGGCTACATCTCAAGAGTTTCAGGTCAGTTCAGCGTCCCTTGAACCCCTTCTAACCTCATATGCTCCACTCCCTGGATCCTGAAGCCTTTGGCCATGTGAAAACGGTTCTTACTAAAGAAGGATGAACGTGTGGAACCCAGAACACCATGCTTTGCACATGGTAAAAGACCACATCCCGAGACCAGCTAAAAGACAGGCATGAGGACTTCTTGATGAAGGGGCTTTCAGTTATTTTAATTTTATTTATTTATTTTAAAACAGATAACATATTCACAAGAAAGAATATTTGAAAGCTTCAAAAGGGAAAAATTTTCTTCCCAGTCCTCTCCCCAGTCACCCTGATTCAAGGGACAGCCGATATTTTAAGTTTTTCTTTAACTTTCCAAAGATATTCTATGCATGTACAAACAGATATAGTGATGCACATTTTCCCCTTTTTTAAAAAAACATTTGGTAACATAATATACATTGTTCTATGCCTTATACTTTTTACTTAATAATACATCCCAGAGATTACTCCAAAGCACTACCTGAAGAGGCTCCTCATTCTTTTCATGGCTGCACAGTATTCCTTCACAGAGATTAACAAAAATTCATTTAACCAGTGTTCAGAATTGCTTAAAGTCCCACTCAATAACAGATTATAATAGTTATTTTTGTGTAATGAACCTATAAAAGCCTCTTTTCTCTGCAACCAAAGCCATGCAAAGGTTCAAGAGCACATTTAGTGCAAGACAAAGGTTAAGAATCAGTTTACCCTTGACGAGAAATTATCTTTCTAAGCTCCCTGTTCACAAAGAGGCAGAGCTATGACCACTGTAGATACATCTAGTCGGCCAAGGCTAGAATAACAAACATCACAGCTGCACGCTGCACAAAGAGGCCAAACATGCCACACACATTCTGATTAATAACTAAAGGCCAGTTTTGCTCAGATTGAAGCCAATTTTTTTTAAAAGTCAGATTCCTGATAATTGTAATCCATCCTGAGCAAGTCAAGATTTCTAGTGCTTGAAAGGAGTCAATTAGGAAAAAAAAGCCTGAGTGATATTAAACACAGATTGGAAAAAAACTGGAAGGTTAAGTGGTGTTCCCTCTTTGGAAAAAGCCAGCTGCCTTCTTTGTGTCAGAGGCACAAAAACCAGAGAGGGCCTGGGCAAAACATAGGGACTCTGCCTGCCTACCTGACAGAGTCAGGGTAGTGTACACCTTGTCACTTAGGCCACTCAGGCCGACAAATGAATTTGGGACCATCTTCTAGAACCCACTAGCTTCTGGTAGAGGCTTTTGTCCTCTCAACTGTGCCTAGCCCAGGCCTGGGCATGAGCTGCTGGGCAGAAAACAACTGAAAGGGCACCTGGGTGGTTGAGGAGGCCCACCAGCAGGCCCAGAGTGCTCCTTTATAAATCTGAGGTTGCTGACTGTAAGCTGAAGTCTCACGCACATCCTATTTATTAAGATATTGCCTCAACTGTCTTCCACGTGGGAGGTCCCTTAAGGCTTTGGCCATTAACATGGTAAAGTGAAAACAGGACCTAGGTTGATGGCAGCCTTCCTCTCCAAAATGCCAGAGTCCCAGACTGGTCAAGCAAAGGCCAATGGGAGTGAGAGCTACTGAGGCGTATCCCCACAGAGAGCAAGCTCAGGTCGCTTGGTTCTGACTGTAAACAGTTCAAATTCCATGAAGGACAATCACTTGCCAGTTCATTTTTGGAATAGAAGCCCATGCCATCCCGACCCAGTGGCTACCTTTTAGGATCCTCCACCCAATGGCTTGGCTTGGCGGGTAGGCAGCCAGCAAACAAAGTCCTCTCCAGCCTGCTGGCTGCCACCATGATTCTCATCACAGAATGGATCAAGACACCAGGACAAATGTTCTCTTAGCCAGTGACTCACCAGGAAGTCTGTTCATGTTGACGCCTTGAGCTGAGAGTCCTATTCCCATGTACCTTTGAAAAAGCACACACACAAACATTTTGGTTAACAAATGGTTACGCATCTCCCTTCTCAAATATTTCTTGGTAAAATAAAAACAGGAAAAGCAATGAAGGCAGAGACTCCTTTAACACACTAGTGGATCTTGGAGAACCTTTGTATTTTGATTTTCTAATGGAAATCTCTCAATGCCTTAAGCAGCTGGAAAAACAGGAGGTAGTGTCTACAACCAGGAATCACTGGCTTCAGTTTCAGAGGAAAGTTTCCTGGAATCACTGCTTCCCGTCCTTTGGCTTCTGGCTCCCAGCTAAGGCAGTGGAATCTATTCTCAAGAAGTACCTAAAGTAAGTAGTTCAATCCTACAGAGTGTTTGGCAGAATAATGCAAGATTAAGCCACAGGGACAAGCCACTCTTCAGCAAGAACCAAGACATGGAAAAAGCACAGCCAGCTGGATCCATATAGAGTCATAAAGACCCCTCATCACACAGGGTTTCTTCTCTTGAGGTCTCCAAATTAACTACCCTGCCCCATACATTCACCACTGGCCTCTTTAATCATCCAAAGCTGAAGGTGATAGTGTGTGAGGCCCCAGAGACCCACCCTCTATTCCTTCCACCCAGGAACCTAAACAACCAAGGCAGCCACAACCAGGTGGGACCCGTGCTGGGCAACTCTGTCAAAGATATCTCAGTTGCACTCGTGAGAGGGAAGGTCAGAGAAGGGAATGAACAGGTTTTTTTAGTCTATATAGTTGTAGTATACAAAGACACAGTAAGGTATTTCCCCAAGAACTCAGAAACTAGAGAAACAAGTCACCACCATCTAAGTGTAAAATACTAGAAACCCACATACAATGCCTACTGTTAACCACATATGAGTATCAACATGTGGCTGAGAAGATCACAACAGTGAAAACACCAACCAAGATGGCTAAGGTGTAACTTTTGGTTGCATAACAATGTAAGTGTACTTCATGCCACTGAATTGTTCACTGAAAAATAATTAAAATGGTAAAATTTATGTGATGCATATTTTACCACAATAAAAATGTTTTTCTTGTAAAGCAATCACATGGGGTTGCCTTATTTTGACCATTTCCAAGTAGCTGGAAATTACATTCCAACTGCTCCCTGTTGTAACTGTGCAAGGAACCACCTCGTTTCTCCATCTTGGATTCTTCTCTTCCTCTTCCGGCATGTTCCACGAAACATATGGACCAGTATCCTAACACTACCAGAGTCCCCACCACATGGTGCTCCAGAATCTGCGAGCCTTCCATCTGCAGTAAACGGAATGCCCTTCTCTGGCTGGCTGCAACAATGGGTATTGGAGGAGAAGAAAGGAAGGGTCTAACCTACCCATTTTCCCCTGAAACCAGCTTTCGCATCTTTGTGGGCAGAACCCATGAAAGACACCAATCAACACATGGCCCTAATAACTGGCCTGCAAGGGTTAGGGGAAAGGAGAGGGAAGGCAAGGGAGAAAAGGGGAAGGAACAACATTTCAAAGAAAGGCTTCTATGGTTCAAAGGATTTGAGACTCTCAAACTGCCTGCTACTTATTGCCAAAAGGGGACCTTCAGCAACCATCAAGAGCAGAAGCTGTGTAAGCCTGCTGGCAGGATTCCCATTAGGCTAAAACCTGCACATTTTCCCAGAAAAATAGCAGCCCAAATAATCAGCTTCCTGACTTTACATGGAAGAGGCTGCCAAGAGTTGGTCTCCATTCCCTTTATGCCATCTCTGACCAAACAGCAAATGACCCTGACTACCCTGCAGTCATCAATCAACATATGCAAGTGCAATAGAGCCAGGAGTTTGGAGTTTTCCTAACTTGGATGCCAGGCTACTAATCCTGCCCTGTTTTAGAGCCCAACACCACATGCGATCTCACCCCTCACATTCAGCTTTCCTGACACTAAGATGAAGGCTTATGTGTTTGAAGCACATGTGCTTCCTGGGTGACCCCTGACTGCTTAGGGCTACAAATAGGGGAGGTCAAGGGTCATCCAGAGAATGTATGCTTGGCCACTAGCAACAGAGATCTGGTTCCACAACTTCCCAAGAGAACAGGGAACTACTAAGGCACATGTACTCAAACACAAGTTACTTAGGTCTCTCAACAGGAGAAGCCCCTTCCACCTCTGGCAGCTACCCCTCAACACCTTCCTATAGACGCTACCCCACAGCTGGGGCAGTGTTTACCAGCGGATGGTCTGGGAGCCTCTGTACAAACCCCAGGGTCATCTTGAGAATCTGAGTAGGTAAGCTAAGGGTAGAGCACCCAGAAGAGACCAGTCTCCACACTTGAATGTCATGCCCCTGTGAGTGTCATTGATACAGGGAGCAGCCCCACAGGACCCTAACTTGAAATGTTCATATGAGGTCAAGCTAAGTCAGAGTTCAAAGGGAATGAGTCCCAACTCTTCAAACACTGTGTGACATTGTCTTTCCAAAAGTATGATGTCCTAAAATTTCAAAAACATGCAGCCTTCTAGCAAGTATTCATACAGTTGAAAACTGTTATCCAACCAGGTTAAGATAAGCAAAGAGGCGAAAAAAAACTATAAGGACACTAAAAAACACTGGATTGTACACTGTGAGTGAGTGGAGTGTATGGTATATTACTTCTCAAAAACACTCAAACTAGGCATAAAAGGAAACAGTCTCAACATAATAAAAGGTCTTACATGAGAAAACCACAGCTAATATTGTATTCAATGGTGAAAGTCTGAAGACTTTTCCTCTAATGGAACAGGAAAGGTGCCTGCTTTCGCCACTTTTATTCAACAGAATATCAGAAGTTCTAGCTAAAGCAATTAGACAAGAGAAAGAAATAAAAAGGCATCCAAATTGGAAAGGAATGGGTAAAACTATCTCTTCACAGATGACATGATTCTATACGTAGAAAGTTCTACATTCCACAAAAAACTGTTAGAACAAACAAATTCAGCAAAGTTTCAGGATACAAAAACAACACACAGAAAACAGCTGTGTTTCAACATACTAATACTGAACAATCAAAAAAGGAAAAGAGAAAATAATTCCATTTACAATAGCATCGAAAGAATAAAATACTTAGGAATTAACTTTGCCAAGAAGGCAAAAAGCTTATACACTAAAACCCCTAAAATGTTGCTGAAATTTAAAAATACACAAATAGTGAGCTCCTTGGCAGTCCAGGGACCAGTAGGACTTAGCACTTTTGCTGCAGGGGGGGCTGGGTTCAATCCCTATTTGGGGAACTAAGATCCCACAGGCACATGGCATGGCTGAAAAATACATTTTTTTAATTTAAGGAAATAAATAAACATAAAAAGACACAAATGGAAAAACATCTGCCCATACATGGACTGGAAGACAATATTGTTATGATGTCAATACCATCCAAAGCAATACATAGAATCAATGAGGGTGTTAAAAAAAAAAGTTAGAATCATATTTTTTTATTTCAAAACTTACAAGAAAGCTACAATAATCAAAACAGTGTTGGTACTGGCATAAAGATAGTATGGTGGATGACTACAACCCTAGAGTCCAGTTTGTCCACTGGAGGCCCTTCGAGTACTGCAATCTGGTAAAGGAAAGCAGGCCATCCTTAAAGGCCTGGATCTTGGGACATCTAAAGAGGAATGCCTGTTTTACATGGAATTACCAAGGAAAAAGGAGGTGAGAATTTGCTTCCTTCTTGGTAAAAACTCAGGCAACGCTAGGAACACTCACAGACACAGGCTGCCATGGTCTCCTGGGAGGCAAAAGGGGCTCTCGCTCCCCAAGCCAGTGACTAGAATAGACAGAGCTTAGCTCCCCGATGGTTCATATGTCCACCAGGGCTTTCTTTTCAAGCAGCAGGATACATCTGAGGAGCTTGCAGGAAAAGTTATTTACCTTATAAAATAACTGAAAGTAAGCTAAACCCATCTGAAGACTATCATGTGTCTATCACATTAGACACAGTAAGTATAGAGAGACAACCGACAAGCTACCTGGCAGGGAGGCCATCAGTCGGCATCCACCTTAATCCCTATCCTTTCCTGCAAAAAAACACGTGAGCCTGAAGAGTGACTCTGCGTCTCTGTCAGGCTCTAGAGAGGAGGGTGCCAAGTGGCCCTGCTTGAGCCAAGCTGGGTAGGGATCCACCGGAGAGCAGGACAGAGGAGGCGCGGTGGCAGCAGTGGCCCCTGCAGACCACCGCCAGGTCCGCCTTGGGGCGGCAGAGGTAAACTGGGGCCCTGCAAGATGACCAGCCTTGAGAATGGACTGGTGGCCTCCGGGGCCTGTGCTGCCCTCCACCCGCTCTGCTGACTCTCCCACAAAAGCAACAGCCCACTGGATCCACTGCAGTCATGCGGAGAGTCGCGAGAACACTCCAGGCGGCTTGCATTCTTCTCCTTTCTCTTTAGTTTTCCAGATTTTCTACAATTAATATAAATTACTTTGAGAGTCATAGAAAAAATCATCTTCAAGAGCCAGCTGATGGCTGCACACTGAGGAGGTTGCTGGCTCTCAGCCATCAGACTCTCTCTGGGCTGTCCCAGGGCAACATTTCAATACCAGGGAGACACAATGGGGGACTGGGCCTTCGTGTCAGCTTCTCGGTATTCTTACTTCCCTGAACCTTGACAGGAGAGCGGAAGCTGCATGCAAAGAGCACACCCGCAGAAACAGCCAAAAAGGGTCCAACTCCATGCTCAGCAGAGGAGCTGGGGCTCTGGCTCACACGGCCCCTGGTGCATCCTAAGCACCTCCCAGAGCACACCCTCGGGAGACCCCGCGGACACAGTGACACAGCCTCAGCACAGCTCTCACCGACTGGAGATTCTTCCATGACCCAGGCCAGCCTGGGGTAGACAGAGGACAGGACCTTAGAAAGCAGGCCTCTGGACTCTCACATCCTCCAGAGATGTACAACAAGGCCTGGAGGGAGGAGACCACCCTTTGCTGTAAGCCCCAACCCAGACAGGAAAGACAGCTTGGAGTACTCCACCCAAGGAACCTCTTTGGCAACAAGTCTGATATTCCCTTCCTGCCTCCTGAAGAGAAGCACACGAGGATTCTAAAGTGACAGGGACACTTGGCAGCTGGGCTCCAGAGACAACACCTCAGACTCTGAAGCCTGGCCTCAGACACTCCAGCCTAACTCAGGACTATGAGTCTTGGATTTCGCCTCACAGCTCAGGTTCCCTGTCAGAAAAAGACAGGTTGGACTAACAGTCTCCTAAGAGCTCTCCTAGCTCTCACCTAGAGACTTCAGCTCTGGGCCGAATAATGTTTGGGTACTGTTCCAAGTGTGCTGAACCCAGATGCAAGCCCAAAATGGTAGAGACCCTGGAGCAGTGATCAAAAGCCAACAAGAAAAGACACCAAAAGAAAAGGAAATTATAGATCAATACACCTTCTGAATGGAGATGCACAAAATTTCAACAAAACTATAACAAACCAAATTCAACAACATTAAAAGGATTAATACCACAACCAAAGGGGATTTATGCCAGGAAGTCACAGGCAATTTAACATAAGAAAATCAATGAATATAATAAACCACATTAACAGAACGAAGGGGAAAAAAAAAAACAACACATGATCATCTCAATTGACAGAAAAAGCATCTGAAAAATCCAACACCCTTTCATGATAAAAACACTCAGAAAACTAGGAACAAAAGGGAACTTCTTCAACATGATAAATGGCATTTAGGAAAAATTCACAGTCAACATACCCAATGGTGAAAGACTGAAAACTTTTACCCTAAGATGAGGAGCAACACAAGGAGTCGACATTTCCCCACTGCTATTCAACACTGTACTGGCAGTTCTATTCAGATTGATTAGACAAGAAAAGAAAAGAAAAGGTATAAAAATTGGAAAGAAATAAGTAAAACTATTTCTATTTGCAGAGGACATGATCCTACCTACAGAAAATTCTGTATAGAGAGAATCCCAAATGATATACAGGAAGCTTACTAGAGTTAATAAATACCCAAATTGCAGGATACAAAATCAACACACAAAAAGCAGCTGTGTTTCTATATACTAACACTGAACACTTAAAGGAGAAAATTAAGACAACAATTCTATTTACAATAGCATCTAAAATCAAAAAAACAAACAAAACCCTCAGGAATAAATTTAACCAAGGAGGTGAAAATGCTTGTACATGAAAAATTATAGAACATTGCTGAGAGAAATTAAAGAAGACAAAAATAAATGGAAAGACATCCTGTGTTCATGGACTGGAAGACTTCATATTGTAGATGGAAAGTGTTGTTAATACATTCTAAGTTGGTCTACAGATTCAGCACAATCCCTGCCAAAATTCCAACAGTCTTTTTTGTAGAAGTGGAAAAGAGAACCCTCAAAATCCATACAGACTTGCTAGGGACCCCAATTAGCTAAAACAATCTTAAAGAAAGAACAAAGTTAAAAGATTTGTTTCCTGATTTCAAAACTCACTGTAGAACTAGAGTAATCAAAATAGTGTGGCACTGGCATAGGCAGACATATAGACTAGTAGAAAAGAATTGAAAGTCCGTAAGTAAATTTATACAGCCAAATCACTTCCAACAAGGGTGCCAAGTCCATTCAATGGGGAAAGAATAGTCTCCTCAAAAATTGGTGCTGAGACAATTGGATCTCTACTTCATAGCTTGTATAAAAATTAACTCAAAACAGATCAATGATCTTAATATAAGAGCTAAAACAATAAAACACTTAAAAGATTCATGACTGTGGTTTAGGCAATGGATTCTTAGATATGACACCAAAAGAAAAAATAGATGAATTGGACTTCATCAAAATTAAAACTTTTATGCATCAAAGATCATTATCAAGAAAGTGAAGAGAGAATTCTCTGGCGGTCCAGTGCTTAGGGCTTCATGCTTCCAGTGCAGGGAGCACGGGTTTGATCCCTGCTTGGGGAACTAAGATCTCACAAGCTGTGCAGGAAGGTTAAAAAACAAAGAGTGAAAAGACAACTTGGAAAATGGGAGAAAATACTTCTAAATCATAGCTTTATGAGGATCTAATATTCAAAAATATACAGAATTCCTACAACTTAACAACAAAAAGACAAAAAACTCAATTATAAACTAGCCAAAGGACTTGAGTAGACATTTCTCCAAAGAAGATATACAAGCGGCCAATAAATACATGAAAAGATGCTCAACATTACTAATCCACTAGAACTGCAAACCAAAATGAGATACTAATTCACACATAGGATGGGGAAGGAAATAAAGAAGGATAAGAGGAAGGGAGAAAGGAAAAAGGAAGTTAAGTTATTGGTGAAAAAGTAAAGAAATTAGAAACTTCACACATTGCTGGTAGAGATATAAAACTGTATAGCCACTGTGGAAAACAATCTGGTAATTCCTCAAGAAGTTAAACAGAACAATCAAGCAAATTTTTTTTTTCCCTGTCTGCACAAAGTGCAAAGCCCCAACTGCTCAGCCACCAGGGAATTCTTAAGTATACACTCAATCAAGCAATTCTTAAGTATACACTCAAAAGAATTGAAAAGACAAACTCAAACAGATACTTGTATGCCAGTGTTCATTATACCATTACTCACAATAGTCAAAGATGTAAAAAGCTCAAGTGTCCATCAACAGATGAATGGATAAAGAAAATGTGGTAAATACAAACAGCCATAAAAAAGAGTAAGATTCTGACACAGGTCACAACATAAGATAAACCCTGCAAACATTATGCTAAATGAAATAAACCAGACATAAAAGGACAATGCCGTATGATTCTACTTATATGAAATATCTACAATAGGCAAATTCATAGAGACAGAAAGGAGATTAGAGGTTACCAGGGGCTGGGAGGAGCCAGGGGTGGATGGGGAGTTATTGCTTAATGGGTACAGAGTTTCTGTCTGGGGTGATGAAAAAGTTCTGGAAAACAGTAGTGATAGTTGCACAAGTTTAACACAATTAATACCACTGTATTTTACACTTAAAAATGGTTAAAATGGCATGTTTAATGTTGTATTTATTTTAGCACACACATGGGAGTCATCAAAAACACCCGTATGGCCCTGCAGGCCAGCATTAGCCTCATCTGGCTTTTCCGGATGAGACAAGTAGGGCTTGGCACAGAGCTCAGTGGAAAGCATCAGAGTATCCAGGCCTCTTGTCGGGGCCAGAAGAAAGAAGTCCCTCACCATAAGCACACAGCAGATAACAAGAGTGAAGAATACAGACCTAGCTCTTTTTTTTTACTTTTATCAACTTCCCCTTTGAGGGAAGGTAGATTTTATGGGCTGGCAAGCCCAGAGACACTTTTAACAAATGTTACATTAGATATATGAACCAATGACTATGGGACCTGAACTTTTTTTTCCCAGCCACACTGCACAGCTTGAGGGATCTTAGTTCCCCAATCAGGGATCCAACCTGGCCTGGCAGTGAAAATGCTGAGTCCTAACCACTGGACCACCAGGGAATTCCCTGAACATTTTTAATTTAAGCTCCATCAATTAACTGTCTCCAGGCCCACAGAGCTCTGGTAGGATGTGACAAGGAGAGAAGGGACAAGCTCCTCAGCCTCAGGGCTGAGATGGCTCTTGCGGGCTGCAGGAAGGTAGTTTGGCCGCCGAGCCTCCCAAGTCAAAGGGTCTGTCACCACTGCCCCATCCCCTGCCTCAGCCCTGCAAGGTGCTGCTGGAATCTCACCAGACAGTTTCATCCTGACATCTAACACCTCAGCCACAGATCGGAAGGCTGGCAATCTCGTTCATATCAGAATCTGCCCCAGATAAGAAATCAACACCTCTACATCAGAGAGGACCTCTGGGGTCATCACTGACTCAATGGACATGAGTCTGAGCAAACTCCAGGAGATGGTGAAGGACAGGGAAGCCTGGTGTGCTGCAGTCCACGGGGTCGCAAAGAGTCAGACACAACTTAGTGACAACAACAACTGGGGTCATGGTTACAAAATGGTCCACGGGAGACATTTCAGGAAAAACCCCAACTGACACTTGGTTCTGAGATGAGGGCGGATATTTGATGCTGGGGATTTTAGTTTGTAGTCTGATGGGCCTGCTTAAAGCCACAGTCCATCAGGACACTTGCACCTCAGGTACAAGCTGCTTCTCCAGCAGTCATCCCTCTACCCTGGCCCTCTGCCAGGAAGCCACCCAGTGACCCACTAAGCCCAACTCTGTGTAGCCCACTGACTCCCCCAAGAGGAGGGATATTACAGAGATGAATGGACCCAACCCAGCAACATAAGGAAGACCATATCTGAAGGCAAAGGAGTCATGAGACAGGACGTGCTTGCAGGGAGGAAGGCGGTTTTGAATGTGTGTCCGGAGACCCTCATGCATCCACCACCACCAGCACCATCAAAGCACCCAGAGAGCCCACGAGACAGGAACAGACAGAACAGCCCCCATGGATGGCTCTAGGCAGGTTATTCATAACCCTGGACTCTGCCTCCTTCCTTAAAGAATCTCTTGGGAGACTCAAGGACCAAGCCTTGAATTTACAGAGCTTATCATATTCCAGCGTATTACCAAATACGCTGCCCTTAACTATAATAGCACATTGGCACCCCACCTTAATGTGAGCAGGTTCTTCCCAGACCCCCACAACCCATAAGCTCCAGACACTAACCTCTCTGGCACTGTGTGTCAAAGCTGGAGCAGAGCTGAGTGTGGACACAGCAAATGCTCTTAGGTTCTCAGATAGTACCCTTAGCTCCCTAGTTACAGGTGTTCATCCAGAAACTGGCCTTGAGTTTGCTTCTTTGTAAGTCAGCACCTTTTCATCATTCTCAGCACAGGGTTTTATTCAAGTAGCCTGCCATTACCTGGAAACTAAGTCCTAATGATTTTGATTTAGGTCATACCTGAATGGTCTAGTGTTTTTCCCTACTTTCTTCAATTTAAGTCTGAATTTGGCAATAAGGGGTTCATGGTCTGAGCCACAGTCAGCTCCTGGTCTTGTTTTTGCTGACTGTATAGAGCTTCTCCATCTTTGGCTGCAAAGAATATAATTAATCTGATTTCGGTGTTGACCATCTGGTGATGTCCATGTGTAGTCTTCTCGTGTTGTTGGGAGAGGGTGTTTGTTATGACCAGAGCATTTTCTTGGCAAAACTCTATTAGTCTTTGCCCTGCTTCATTCTGTATTCCAAGGCCACCTTTGCCTGTTACTCCAGGTGTTTCTTGACTTCCTACTTTTGCATTTCAGTCCCCTATAATGAAAAGGACATCTTTTTTGGGTGGTAGTTCTAAAAGGTCTTGTAGGTCTTCACAGAACCGTTCAACTTCAGCTTCTTCAGCGTTACTGGTTGGGGCATAGACTTGGATTACTGTGATACTGAATGGTTTGCCTTGGAAACGAACAGAGATCATTCTGTCGTTTTTGAGATTGCATCCAAGTACTGCATTTCGAACTCTTTTGTTGACCATGATGGCCACTCCATTTCTTTTGAGGGATTCCTGCCCGCAGTAATAGATATAATGGTCATCTGAGTTAAATTCACCCATTCCAGTCCATTTCAGTTCGCTGATTGCTAGAATGTCGACATTCACTCTTGCCATCTCTTGTTTGACCACTTCCAATTTGCCTTGATTCATGGACCTGAATTTCAGGTTCCTATGCAATGTTGCTCTTTACAGCATCGGACCTTGCTTCTATCACCAGTCACATCCACAGCTGGGTATTCTTTTTGCTTTGGCTCCATCCCTTCATTCTTTCTGGAGTTATTTCTCCACTGATCTCCAGTAGCATACTGGGCACCTACTGACCTGGGGAGTTTCTCTTGCAGTATCCTATCATTTTGCCTTTTCATACTGTTCATGGGGTTCTCAAGGCAAGAATACTGAAGTGGTTTGCCATTCCCTTCTCCAGTGGACCATATTCTGTCAGATCTCTCCACCATGACCCACCCATTTTGGGTTGCCCCACGGGCATGGCTTAGTTTCACTGAGTTAGACAAGGCTGTGGTCCTAGTGTGATTAGATTGACTACTTTTCTGTGAGTATGGTTTCAGTGCGTCTGCCCTCTGATGCCCTCTTGCAACACCTACCGTCTTACTTGGGTTTCTCTTACCTTTGGCGTGGGGTATCTCTTCACAGCTGCGCCAGCAAAACGCAGCCAATGCTCCTTACCTTGGACAAGGGGTATCTCCTCACCGCCGCCCTTCCTGACCTTCAACATGGGATAGCTCCTCTAGGCCCTCTTGTGCCCACAGGACTGGAAAAGGTCAGTTTTCATTCCAATCCCAAAGAAAGGCAATGCCAAAGAATGCTCAAACTATCGCACAATTGCACTCATCTCACACGCTAGTAAAGTAATGCTCAAAATTCTCCAAGCCAGGCTTCAGCAATATGTGAACCGTGAACTTCCTGATGATCAAGCTGGTTTTAGAAAAGGCAGAGGAACCAGAGATCAAATTGCCAACATCCGCTGGATCATGGAAAAAGCAAGAGAGTTCCAGAAAAACATCTATTTCTGCTTTATTGACTATGCCAAAGCCTTTGACTGTGTGGATCACAATCAACTGTGGAAAATTCTGAAAGAGATGGGAATACCAGACCACCTGATCTGCCTCTTGAGAAATCTGTATGCAGGTCAGGAAGCAACAGTTAGAACTGGACATGGAACAACAGACTGGTTCCAAATAGGAAAAGGAGTACGTCAAGGCTGTATATTGTCACCCTGCTTATTTAACTTATATGCAAAGTACATCATGAGAAACGCTGGACTGGAAGAAGCACAAGCTGGAATCAAGATTGCCGGGAGAAATATTAATAACCTCAGATATGCAGATGACACCACCCTTATGGCAGAAAGTGAAGAGGAACTAAAAAGCCTCTCAATGAAAGTGAAAGTGGAGAGTGAAAAAGTTGGCTTAAAGCTCAACATTCAGAAAACGAAGATCATGGCATCCGGTCCCATCACTTCATGGCAAGTAGATAGGGAAACAGTGGAAACAGTGTCAGACTTTATTTTTCTGGGCTCCAAAATCACTACAGATGGTGACTGCAGCCATGAAATTAAAAGATGCTTACTCCTTGGAAGGAAAGTTATGACCAACCTAGATAGCATATTCAAAAGCAGAGACATTACTTTGCCAACAAAGGTCCGTCTAGTCAAGGCTATGGTTTTTCCTGTGGTCATGTATGGATGTGAGAGTTGGACTGTGAAGAAGGCTGAGCGCCGAAGAATTGATGCTTTTGAACTGTGGTGTTGGAGAAGACTCTTGAGAGTCCCTTGGACTGCAAGGAGATCCAACCAGTCCATTCTGAAGGAGATCAGCCCTGGGATTTCTTTGGAAGGAAAGATGCTGAAGCTGAAACTCCAGTACTTTGGCCACCTCATGCGAAGAGTTGACTCACTGGAAAAGATTCTGATGCTGGGAGGGATTGGGGGCAAGAGGCGAAGGGGATGACAGAGGATGAGATGGCTGGATGGCATCACTGACTCGATGGACATGAGTCTGAGTGAACTCCGGGAGTTGGTGATGGACAGGGAGGCCTGGCGTGCTGAGATTCATGGGGTTGCAAAGAGTCAGACATGACTGAGCGACTGATCTGAATGATTTTGAAAGCATTGAATTCCACGTAATAAACCCCCTACCTGCTTACAGTACCTGAAATCATTTTCTGTTCTATGCAATGTTCCCAAATGATACAACATATATAACAGCAATAACCTGCATTTGTTTAAACCTGCATCTCTCTGTCCCCTCTGCTATTTTTAAAATGTACACTGTGTCAGGTGTTGCAAGAGTATTCTTTTACAGTTAAAAAAAAATTATAGGTAAAATAAAAATACATTTTGGTTAAAAAAAGAAAAAAGGCAAGGCATATATAACTACCAATAAACTCCTGGCACAACAGTTGATATTAAAAAGAGAACCCTGTATAAAATAGCACATGCCAATTTCAGACACATGGCTTTGTAAACTGGGTTATAACCAATTCTACTTAGCAGACTGTCTCCTCTACTTCTTTCCTCTTGGTTCAGCTTGGCCTCAGCAACGTCCTCCAGAAGACAAGAGCTGAGCCCTCGGACCATCGGGGCACACTGCCTTTCTCCTCTCTCTACCTCTTCTCATCGAAATTGTCTCTGCCCCAAGGACCAGTAGGTTTCTGTATCATATGAAACTCTGACAAAAAGACAGTAGCTGCCTGGTGTGCTGGGCAATAAGAAAACTTCTGGGGCTCTGTCTGGACGAAAATGAGTGCTGCTATTGGTCCGCAATGTTTTCCATGGAAGCTGAGCAGACAGTGCAGGTAGTTGAGCCTTGACACTTGGGGTCCATAACCTAAAGTAAACTTCTCTGAATCCCAAGCCACCTCTAAGGTCCAAGAGGTAGGAGCGGCAGAGAGCATGTGAAGAACACAAAGACTTACCCCTCCCCTGCTTCCCTAAACAGTCCAGAGCATATTTTAACTAGCCCTTTCCTGACAGGGGGCTGGGCCCTGTTCCAGCAGCAAGCCCCCCACCCCACTGCTTCTTTTCTAGCAACCGAGTCACAACCTCACATTTCAATTACGACAAAACACCAAGGATCTTGGAGCTAGACGGATTTCTAGGGAGGCAGAGGAACATCCTTCCATTTAGACGTGGTGTTATCCACCCCTCTCCTAGTGGTCAGTCCCTTCTTTCTAACTGACCTCTGACTATAGAGACCCACTCTGGGGCCCCTGATTCCTTCTCAATGGTCCCAGAATAGGATGGCACATGGTGCCTGAAATGCAGAGCTGCTGAGCCCATCCTCCTATTTGCTCCACTCCAAGGAGCTCCTGCTGCCCTTCTAATGGGAAATCCCCCTTGCATGGCGACCTATCCAGGCAACAGACCAAACATGCCTAAGAACAAAAAATAATGGGGGTGTGGTGCAGGGGGTGGGGGAAGGCGTGAAGTGAATTTTAGAAATTTCTCTACAGGCTGATCCTTGACAAGGAAGTCCCCAGTTCTGAAGAAAGAAGCCACACTCCCCACTCTCAGCTCACTGGTGGAGCCTGGGTGGTGACATACAATGGGCAGAGAGGTCTCAGGGAAGCCCAGATGTGCTCAGGGCAGGAGTGGGTCTTACCAGAAAAGTGGAAGCCACGTGACTCCAGTCTTCTTGCTCTAGGCCAGATCACACCTGAGTACACCCACCCAACTAGACCTGGACTTTAATACCCAACACAAGTCAGTGATACAAGGCTCCAAGCTGCTCCAGAGCCTCAATATGCTGGGTCTCCAGAAACAGTGCCACGCGTTACTAGGGAGAGATGCAGTCAGTGTCTGCCCAGGAGGCCATCAGCACTGGGGGGCAGTCAGCACGAACAAGGAAGAACCACCGTCAGCAGCCGCCTTGGGCAAAGACAGCACCAACTTCTCAGGGCTGGCAGGACAAGGCCTTCCCCAGGTCCACAGAGGGGCACCAAGTTTCTCAACTGCACTGTACACAGCACAGAGACTGGAGTGGGGAATCCCAGGGTGAGGGGCCAGCCACAGGCTGCCTCTCACTGGAAGGCCTGTGCTCAAGTGGCTCACCAAACCAGAAACATGGCAGGTGAGGTCTTAATTAGGTGAGTGGATCTCTGAGTCTGGACGGAAAATTATGGACCGTGTTGCCTTTCAGATGGGACTTAACAAATCAGAGTACCAGAGAATACCAGCACACACAGAGGCCTTCTGCCTCTGAGAAGTCACTCTGGCTGCCAGTCTTCAACCTCCTGCCTCCGCATCCCACCAAACAGGAGAGAGGCCAGCCAAGAGAGAGAAAAGATAACTACTGGAGGGAAGCCACGGCTGGAATCGAGGACCTAAAAGCACCAGCCTGCACCGGACTGGGATCTCAGCCAGCGGGGCCTGGTGGAACCAGACCAGTGGAGTCTCTTCTCCCCTATCCACGCTCAAAAGTGCAGGCAGATCCAAAATCCTCATACATTGCTGTCCTCAGGATAAGGCCAAGCTCCTTAGCCAAAGCACACTGGCCAGGTATTTCTGACCTGGCCCCTGCCTCTCTCACGCTCCGTGTTCCCCATCTTTTGATGCACTGCTCCCTCTGTCTAGGGTCTCGCTTCTCGCTTTGTTCACCTGGAATGCTCCAATCTGCCCTTCCAGATTCAGCATCATCACCTCTTCTATGAAGTTTTCCCAAATTCTCAGGTACAGGAGGAAGTCCAACCTCTGGGCCACCCCTGGGGACGGCACACATCATGGATGGGCTTCTGCTACACCACCCTGTGAGGGCATGTGCACATGCATACCTGCCTCCTCTCCAGATGGGCCTCAGGCCTGTGTTCCTGGGGCCCAGGCCAGAGACCGGGACAAAACGATGCATGCTTTGCTGTGATATGGAGAATTAATGATGATCACACTGCTGACTGGCCAAAGAAAGTCAGCTACAAGTGCAAGGAAAGGCAGGCTGGCTGTGGCCAGAGGGCCACAGGGCCTGAGCACCAGCTGCAGAGGAGAGGAGACCCTCTACCCCCACCATTCCATCCGGTGCTCTAGCCCAGGCTTGCTGTTCTTGGGCAGAGCCACTCATCACATGTCAGGAGGCTGCCACCGCTGCTGCTGGGATGATGTTACAGTCTATTTTGAGGGTCACACTGGAGCATCTGTCAGCCTGGCCAGCCACACCCTCTATGTGTCATCACTAAGAGCTGGAGACACCCAAAGGTCCACAAACTCTGCCTGAGCACATCACTCCCCAGGGACCCTCGGTTTCAGGGCCTCCTTGGCTTCCTAACAAAACCAACCGAGATGCCCTTATCTCCTGGCACCAGGGGCAGGGCTCTGATGTCTCCTCTTGGGGTTCCCAGCTCTGGTGACTCGGCAAAATGCAGCTAAAACCCGTCAGTGTGAGCCCAGCTCTTAGCTCAAACATAACCCCTTCCTTCTCCAGCCCTCCCTTATATGTGAAGAGTGCCCAGACGTCAAGCCAGTTACCAACCAGGCTCATTTTTAAGTCCAACAGGTCTCACTTGCTGAGAAACTCCTACTCATCCCTCAAAACCATGCCCAGGCTCTGCCTCCTCACGCAGACAACCCTTCAGTCTACTCTTTGGTAGGTAGGCCAAAGGCTTTCTGAGGATAAGGCTGGCCTGTGCAGGCTTTCCTGTTGTTCTCCCTGTACCAAGCATGCACTTGGCACATAGCAGGTACAAATCAATATAACCCTTGAAATGAAATCTTTCTAACTAGACACGCTTGAAAGTCAAAGTCACCTCTGACTCTTTGTGACCCTGTGGACTGCAGCCCGCCAGGCCCCTCTCTCCATGGAACTCTCTAGGCAAGAATACTGGAGTGGATTGTCATTTCCTTCTCCGGGGCATCTTCCCAACCCCTGGAATTCCGACCCAGGGATCAGACCTGGGTCTCCCGCATTGCAGGCAGATTCTTTACTGTCTGAGCCATAATGCAATCAGACATGCTTAGTGTATTCTTCTACAAAAGACATCTTCAGAACAAAGGCCTTTCTGAAAAACAGTGACACTGATGACTCGGTTCATCAACGCCTTTTAAAAAGGAGGCCTGTCCCCAAATCTGCAGAAAAACAGGTCTACAGATTCAGCAGAATGGTAAGTCAACCAAGCCCAGTCCACCGCATGCCACACTTCTCTGGTCCCAATCAGCACTAAGCACCTTTTGGCTCTCTAAGAACACTAGGACCTCCTAAGACTCCGACTGGACATTCTCTCCACCCAGGGGAAGAATGCAACAGGGAAAGGTGGCAGCGGCGTGGACGCACGTGTCTGGGATCAGGTGAAGGCACTGACAAGTTAGGCTACTCCACTGCACGCCCTAAGCCCTGTGGCCAGGGTAGGTCGCCAAACATCCCCGGGGCTCAAGGCTCACCCATGAAACAGGTACATCATCATTCGCTCCAGCCACTTTCCAGAGATGCATGAAGATGGAACTAGATAATACAGGAAAGCTACACAACAGGTTAACACCTGGGTCGTGGACCAAACCCAGGTCAGAAACACACCTTCAACACTGACGGCAAACAGGAAACAAGCTGATGACTGTCTGCCCTGGAACAGCCCCTGGCCTCCTCAAAACCACAGCTGGCCCATCTGGCTATATCCTAGCCATGAGACGGCTTTCAGTAATTCCATTAAGAGGCCATAGGGGACATTTGTACACCTTTCCTCTGAAAGCGGTCAACTAAAGCAGGCCACCACAAGCATACGTGACTTGCGACCTTGCTATGACTGAGGTTTCCAGGTCAACCTCACAGCTATATTTACCACATGTAAAACTGCTGGGAAAGCTGGGAGAAGATGTTCAACTTTCTGCGGATTTGCAGGCAACACCAACAGTATGACAATCTGACAAGACATGGGGTCTTTTACAGCAAGATCCACTTATAACTGAAAGGTTAAAAGCCAGGTGAAGGAAATCGGTCTCTGCATTTAAACACTCCCCTTCTGAAAAACTATTCTCTCCTTTTACTAGCTCAGCTGTTATCCAAAATGATCCACTTTCCTGCCTACAAGGTTAGGACATGCCAATCTACTTCTTTGGCAATATAAGACTGAAGCACCAACGTTTCAGTCTACACTGCAACTATTTTTGCCGTGTTTGTTTCATCTTAAGAGGCCATTCTTATTCATGTGAGTTCAAGCACATTAAATGTATGTGCTTTTATCAGACAGCGGAAAGGGAAAATAGAAGGTTCAAAGTGAAAATCGTTCAGTCACGTCCAACTCTTTGCAACCCCATGGACTATACAGTCCATGGAATTCTTCAGGCCAGAATACTGGAGTGGGTAGCCTTTCCCTTCTCCAGGGGATCTTCCCAACCCAGGGATTGAACCCAGGTCTTCTGCATCGCAGGCAGCTTCTCTAACAGCTGAGCCACAAGGGAAGCCCAAGAATACTGGAGTGGGGAGCCTATCCTTTCTGCAGTGGACCTTCCCGACCCAGGAATTGAACCAGGGTCTCTAAAGGGCACCGATAGGGACTTCCCTGGTGGTCCAGTGACAAAGATTCCACGCTCCCAATGCAGGTGGACCTGCATTCAATCCCGGGTTGGGGGGCTAAGGTCCCACATGCCACAAGTAAGACCTGGCACAGCCAAATAAAGAAATATATTTAAAAATAAATAAATAAAGAGCTCCGATAATATAAACTTCCTATCTGTAAATTCACTACATGGGGATAAAAGTAAAAGATGTAATAGCTCGCCATGGTCAGAATTTCACAGAATTCTGGGATTAAAGGTAGCTCAGATGTTGGCCTAGCTCCCCAGAGGACAGACAAGCAGATGGAAGCCCTGTTACTACCCACAACCACAGAGCCCTCCCAGGCAGGGATGTTACAACTTCACCGAGGAAGCAGACAAAGCTCCAACTCCAGCAGTCCTGCCCCTAGCAAAGCCCCCTGGCCATGCATTTTGCATGTACCACAAGGGGGACTGTCCCTTGAGAAAGGAAGTACTCTGAATGCTCAAAAACACACATTCAGGGTAGGAACAAAGGTCACTGGTGGGGTTGGCAAACCACCCAAACCAGACCTAAGGTTTGATGAGGAAAATCTTTCCAAGCCAGCTAAAATCATTTTATTTCGTAACTTAAACACCTGCTTTGTGATAATCACCAGGGAAAAAAAGAGGCAAACTAGGAGAAGAATAGGAAGAGAAATGAAAAATTTCCCCTCTGATTTCCTATATCTGCTTAGATCACCCTAAACTAGGGAGCCTCCCCAGTGCTGACTTTAATGAGGACCTTCCTAAAGCTGGTCCAACTGGTGTTCAAGTCACTGGACTGAAAAACAAGTTTATGAGTAGCAAGGTCACCTGATTCTGACCATGTCCATGCTGTTTACCCTAAGATGACAGGCCAGTGGTTGCCACAGCTTTGATGAATGCTGCAAAGACTCTACTATCTCTTTGAAGCCCCCAGGGGCCTCTACATGACTAAATGCCATAAAAAGGAACCTTGAATACAGCAACAGCCTGAAAGGAGGGAAGTGACAAACATCACACAACGTGGAGGAACTTCATTCCGGACGCTCAACTGTTAATGTAAACTTGTTACTTGTTTCCCTGACTTGTGAGGGAAACAGTCATTACATCATCACCAAAGAGAAGCCCCTCTTCTACAAAATGCACCTACTTGCCATCAAAAGCTACTGCTTAGACCAGTTCATGACCACAGCCAGGTGACAGGCACCCACTACTCAACCCTTTGCAGCTCAGACCCATGCAGCTCAGCAGCTCATACAGGCACAAGTGTCAACCAGGAGACCTCAAACTCTGACCACAGGGAACAGCTCAGTGTTGGGGGCAAGGTGGTCAGGAGGGGCTTACCCATCTCTTCCTTTGCTGACAATCTTCACCTCAAAGTAATAAATGCCACAGGCAGCAGGTATGGGATGGGTGGCACGCACTGACGCCGCATCTTTGTGATTTTTGCCATGACCTAATAGAAGAGGACAAGGAAGAAATTTCAGCAGAGGGAGACACAAATGGAAGCTTCATTCCTCTCTGCTCCATGGCAACTTTACCCCTTCACGGCCAGAGGAAGCCCTTGCACAGTCCAAGAAATAATCAGACAACAACTAAGCAAATACATAAACCTCCCACCTTTGGTTCACCTCCTGCTAAGCACAGCAGCCCTGCCTGGGACTCTGTCCACCACAGAAACCACAGGAGGGTACCTGCAATGTGGGTGCCTACATGAGAGATTTCCTAGTGCTGCTGGCAGACTCCTCAGGACACAGGCAGCCCACTTGGAAGAATAGCGGAGGGAGAGGCAGCCCTGGAAGATGCCCCCACGATTTGGGGCAGAACCTCAGGCCCTGTCTGGGATGTCTGGCAGGTGAGCAAGCTCATGGACCTCTGGTGATGGAGGGGATGTGACCACCCTTTTCTTCAGACACTTTTGAAACTAAGCAGTGGTAAAGGGCTCAGCTAGAGTCCCTGGAGCTACCTCAGGACAAGCAGGAAGGCCCTGGGAAGAAGGTCCAACCCAGAACTGGTTCGGACACCTGTTGCGGTTCTCCTGACACCGGGTGTCTCAGGGCAGAACACACAAGGCAGTCAATCACTGGCCTGGTCAGCTCCACCACCCTAGACACCCTACAGGAGTTAAGGCCCAACCCGGAGCACCCGAGCTGGGGAAGGGACATGATGCAGCACCGGCTGGGCAGCACAGCTACCCCGTGGACAGTCTGGCCTTTTCCTCCCCTCGGCCAGAAGGCCGATACCTTTATAGTGGACGCGGAGGTTGCCCTGGGAGAGGCCGATGTAGTTGTACTTGTCCTTGGGGCTCCAGGAGCGCGGCAGCGGCGTCTCGTGCTGGTTGACCGCAGGATACAGGCGCTGCAAGCGCCGGCTCAGTTCCTGCTCCCCTGGGGACGGCAGCCCGCACCCAGTGGCCCCGCCGGAGGAGTCTCCAACCTGAGGGCTCCCAGCTCCCGGGTCCGCCGTCGCCGCCGCCATCTTGGAGGGAGCTGCTATTGTGTCACTGGGGGCGGGGAAGAGCAAGACCAGATCCGCCCCGCTCAGCCAATGACCAGAGAGCCAACCCGGGCCGCAGGGAAACCGAGTCCCAGTCCTGCAACTCGCTTTGGACCCCGCCACGCCTCGACACATTTCGGACTCCACTTCCCATAATGCAGAGTTCTCCAGGGGCGGACCAGCTCAGGCTGGTGAGGATCTCTGGGAGATGTAGTACAAACATGCTCAGCCATAAGCCTGGTCAGCTAAGACATTGAGACACCGAAAACTACAGTTCCCGCTGGCAACGCTGCTGCGGCCTCTCAGTTCACCTCCCTCCCCCGTGGCCTCTGTTTATGCCCCAGCCTCAGCTCTGGTCGCTAGGGTCATATCCGCTGTAATGACTGACTCTAAGGAGACCCTCAGCCCCTATTCCCCGTCCGAGTACACCTTTGCTGCTTGGCTTTCCTCCCGGCGCGCGGGAGCCGGATTCGGGGGCGTGACACAATCCTGATCCTGCCCCCGCCGATGGGCTGCTGGGATCTGGTCGCCATGGTGACGGACTGTACACTACCAGAGCTTCCCAGGCCACGGGTGCGGGCTGCCCGGCTGTCCGGCTGTCCGGCTGCCCGGCTGCCCTACGGTCATGGATTCCCCGAACTCGCAACCCCTCAACTTCCCCACCACGTCGAGGTAGGCTTGGAGGTCTGAGGCCGGAGAGGAGGCCTTGAGTACTTCCAGAAAGAGAAAGGGTACATGCTTCAGACCTCTGCACCTCCTGCCTCTGTCTATTGGTCTGGGGCTCCAGCCCCACTGGAACAGTGGTACAGAAACAATCTCAAATGATTTGTCAGCCCAGGAAGGTGGTTACATTCTAGTAAAAGGGGAAAGTGAAAGTGAAAGTCACTCAGTCATGTCCGACTCTTTGCGACCCCATGGATTTATAGTCCATGGAATTCTCCAGGCCAGAATACTGGAGTGGGTAGCCTTCCCTTTCTCCAGGGGATCTTTCCAACCCAGGGATCCAACCCAGGTCTTTCGCATTGCAGGCGGATTCTTTACCAGCTGAGCCACAGGGGAAGCCCAGTAAAAGGGGAGGCGCACTTTATCATTAGCAACAGCCAGCTTTTTCGTGTTGAGCGTGTATTAAGTGTCAAGTGCTCCATACACCATATTTAACCCTCACAGCAACTCTATGAGGTGGTAATATCACCATTTTACAAACAAAGAAATAGAAATCTGAAGACATCATGTGTTTTACACATGTTTATAAGTCATGGAGCTGGTATTTGATCTCAGCCATGTGAGTCTCTAGATTTGCACTCTTAGCCACAGGATAAACAGCCTCTTTACCCACTGGCTGAAGATAAAAAAGCATCTGTAAGCAGCCCAAGAACATCCCGTAGCCTCAAGGTAGCTCCTGCCTGTATTCACAGGTGCAGCATCTGGACACTGCAAATATGATAACAAGCTCCTATAGCCAGAAAAGCCACAGCCAAATAAATATTTTTTAAAAAAATTTAAAAACAAAACACTAGAACTCCTCAGAGGATTATGTGTTAGAAAAAAAGAAAGAATTGTCTCCATCTCCTTGTAAGGAAACTGGGCTGAGCGAAGTTAAATTACATGCCCAAGAGGGTTCCTGTTAGAAGATAGATGTCAGCCTCTGGGTCCTATTAACTAGTAAGTAGAAGCTCAAGACTCTCACCCTGACTCTTGACTCCAGACTCTGTACTTCTTGTCCTATAGCACCTGCCTTTGGTATCACACCCCTAGAATGTGCTGGTAATGTACATACAATGATCATTAGAGCCACAGATGAATGCTGAAGGAAGTGTAGGCCTGCATGGTTTTATGGGTTCCTGGTAAGGGGTGTTATACCACTGCAGGAGTACATGAGATTCCAGTGATGAGGAGAATGTTTCAGGGAATGTGGGAAAATACTTTGAGCCCAGAATCTGGAGCTTGTTGACAGCACCTCTGGGAATCTGGAGGCAGCACTGGGAAGACACAGAACCTGGCTTGGAGGAGAGAGGAGGCCATGTCTTGTGGTTCTGGGAAGGGTGGAAGTGCACTCCCCACTCAAGGCTCTGTCACCCACCCCTTCCTTCTCCTTCTCTGTGCAGAGCACACCTACGGCCTTTAGGAGTGTCCATAGATGATTCCCTCTTCACAGAAACCAAGAATACCCAGAAACGCAAGCTTTCTCAGAAACGGAAGACACTGCTGGTTAGTGGCAATGTCCTGTGGGATCTCCAAATTTTGATCCCCAGTCAGGGGTGTGTGGGTCAGAGGCCAGGCCCACCAGCCTCTGGGGTGGGAGCATGCACACTTGCCACACCTCACCTGAAAAGCCTTCCCAGATCAGCCCCTGCCCACAGATAATCTTCTCTTGCAACACAGCATTCTGGAGTGGACCTCATTTCTTCATCCAGCTGATCATGGGCCAGGCGTTGTGCGTGGTGCTGGAACGGTCCCGCCAGATCTGTCAGGGTCTTTTAGAACAATGACTGTATCTTTTTTGTCTTTACAGCCCTAGTGCCTGATGTAGCACTTGAGTGGCTGCTATAATGTGTGCCATAACTGCTGTGAGTAAGTGTGTGAAGGCAGTAGCAAAGGATGTTCATCCATTGTGTTGTTGGCTCTGCACTGGAAGTAGGGACTCTATCAGTCTCAGGACAGTCTCTCCCTCCATTCCTGTTCTTTGAAGTTTTTATATAGAAATGAATGCTGGGGAATTCCCTGGCAGTCCAGTGGTTAGGACTCTACACTTTCACTGCAGTAGGGAATGAGTGCCATTGCTGATTCTCCCCACAAATTTAAAAAAATGCTAAGTTAAGATTTAGGAGTTTTGTTGATATTATCATAAGATTGTTATTACTATTTCATCACCAAACAGCCATTGTCCAAAAATCACAGGTGAAAAAAACACATTTGAGCAAACTTGTTAAGTCCAGCTCACCGTGGAGAATTGTGGGCTGTGGTAGTTTTCTAACACACACTTAGGTGAGTGTGTCTTATGTAGAAGGTGGCAACATGATCTGTACCCTTTGTGAGGCTGGGGACTTCAAACATCAAAAACCTGATATCAGGGCGAGAAAGGGGTAGTGTGGACTCGAAGCGGAGACCAAGCGCAGCCTCATTACCGCATGATCCCGATTACTTGGGGCTGCCAGCTATTCAATGGAAGTGGGACCCGGCTCTCACTCCCTTTATTTTGCTCGTCGGCAGTGATACCGTACTCAACCACCAGGGGGCGTTGCACTCTCCTGCAGTCCCTCCGACCCCCGGGGCCGCCCTTCCCGTTTTCACCTGCAGGGGGAAGCAGAGAGCACAGCTCACGGGAACACCGCCTTCCAGCCACCGGCTTACGGCCGTTTGATAACCAGACCAAGAAAGCAGCGTACGCCGGGAAAACAAAATAGGGTAACTCCGTCTTCTCTTGACAGAAACGGCAGACAGAACACGAGATCTGGCCTCTTTTATTTTTTAAGTCTCCCAAAATAAGTTAAATTAAGCTTTATTTCTATGACTAAACTGGTTTTGTCTTCTCAGGGAATTTTCAAGGCTGGTCTCCCTTTGTTACTCTTATATTTTCTGTTCTTTTTTGTTGAAGTATGGTTACTTTACAATGTGTTAGTTTCAAGTGTACAGAAAAGTGATTCCATTATACATATATTCTTTTTCAGGTTCTTTTCCATTATAGGTTATTATTACAATTATATAGTACTTATTATCTTATAGGTTAGTAAGACAAGATATTGAGTATATTTCCCTGTGCTATACAATAGGTCCTGTTGTTTACCAATTTTATATATAGTAGTGTGTATATGTTAATCCCCAAATCCTAATTTATCTCCCCCATGCCCATTCGGCTATCCCCTTTGGTAACTAGGTTTGTTTTCTATGTGAGTCTATGTTTTGTAAATAAGTTAACTTGTATAATTATTTTAGATTCCACATGTAATTGATATTATATTTATCTTTCTCTGACTTGCTTCATTAATAGGATACTCTCTAGGTCCATCCACATTGCTGCAAATGGCATTATTTCATTCTTTTTTATGGCTGGGTAGTATTCCACGATGTATATATGTACCACATTTTCTTTGAGCTTTTAACTCTTTACAATTCTGTTTCATCATCGCTTCCCCCTCCCATGCTATGTTTTTATTTATTCAACAAATATTTGTTGATTTCCACTGTGTGTCAGGCATTGGTGATACAGTGGTAAGCAAGACTCTACTCTTGTTTCTGAGAGAAGATGGGGGTGTGATGATGGGAAAGAGTGGGTGTTGGGATTGAAAAGAGTATCAGGGAGAACCCCTGAGATCCTAAATATGAATAGCCAACCTGGAGCATTCTTGACCCTGGCAAAGCATGTGTGAACATATACACCCAATAAGTAGCATTTCTGTTTTTATTATATCATGCATCCAACTAAATCATGCTTCCCTAAATATTTATTCCACAATACTTGCTAAATGCTACTTAAGACTATGAAGAGTGTTAACACAACACTGTAAATCAACCATACTGGAATTAAGGGGCAAAAAAGACTATGAAGAGTATGAAGTGTGATGCCATCAATTCTGGAAGTACAGAGATAGGTCAACCCAAACTCCCAGAGGCTGGAGTCCTCCCTGAGACCTAGCAACAAGACTTACTATGTACTTTCCAAAATATTTAGGGAAAGGATGGATGATTGCAAGATTGAGATAAAATAGGTAGAATTAAGAATGCAAAGAAGAGCCCAAGGAGACAGGGGCAATTTCCACCCTAAGAGGGTCAGGAGCCAGCTACCATTAGTCTGGAAGGACTCCTAGAACCTGGATATGTGGGACATGGGAGGTAGGCCTGGCCTCCATCCCAGAAGAACCTGGAAGCTGGGCTCAGGGCCACAGAGCAGGCTTTAATATTGAATTCAATAATTCAATGTTTTTTTTAATTTCAAAGTAATTTATGCATTGTAGAAAATTTTGAAAAATACACAATTATAGATACAAAAGCACCCAATGGCCTATCATTACAGAATAACTGCTGATATTCTTTTGGGTTATTTCTTCCTTCTTTTCTGGTTTTTCATCTTACCTGGTTGTGCTTATTCCCTAATTTCAGGCTTTACTTAACCCTTGCTATAACCCATGTTAAGCCTCTTTGTAAATATTTCATGGCTGCACAATAGTCTTCCATTTTTAGATACGTAGGGAGTTTTCTGACTTTTTTCATAGTCATAAGTAAGGCTTTGGGGACCTTATGATAGAGCTGCCACCTCACCTCTGTGCCCTCTGCAGTGGCCAGCCCAGACCTCAGCCTCAGCTGGCCTCCTGTCCATGGGCATAGGCCTGTTCATAGCTCTTCAAAAGTGTTGCTGTTTCCCTGAGGTATTGGTGCTACCCAGGCAGTGGAAGTGTGGAGTCCTAAGCACTGGACCACCAGGGAATTCCCATAAGGACCACAGTCTTAATTGTGAACCGTATTAAGACATGTGTGGGGGAGGAAAGACCCAGGAGTAGAAGGAGAAGCCTGGAAAAGAACATCAGGAAGGGGAGCAATGTTGTCATGGTAACCCCACCTGTCCCTTCTTATAGTCTGGTTCCTTCTCCATCGGTGGCCACCTGTCCCCATGGCCCAGATACATCAGTGACCAGACCATTCTGCATAATCGAAAGCCCTGTTCAGATGACTACCGGAAGCGGGCAGGGTAAGCCAGGGTCAGCCTGATGGTGGATAGACTGGGCCCAGAAACAGTACAGGGATGTGTGCTGCCACAGACCTGTGGGGCATGAGGGTCCGGCAGGGTGTCCATGGCATCTCAGCTCACCACCCCCTGCAGTAGCTTGCAGCAGCCCCTGGGCACAACCAAGCCGAGGTACCTGGAGCAGCTTGAGAACTACCTGCGCAAGGAGCTCCTCCTGCTGGACCTAAGCACAGATTCTGCCCAGGAACTAAGGCTGCAGGTCAGAACCACAGAAACCCTGCGGGGAGGCAGGGGCAGGGCTGCCAAGAAACCTTACTCACCGGGACTGGGCACTTCAGATTTTCTGCAGAGACCAGCCTTCCCCAGCTCTTTTGGGTTCCCCATTCCTGGTAAGAGAAACAGGTTCTATGACAAAGCCAGTGAGCAAGCAAAGCCACCAGGGTGGAACCAAAACTCTCCTGAGGCTTGGGCTTCTTGACCTGAGTAGGTGGCCTGGATACAGTCTCCAGTCCCTTCTGTGATCCCCAGCACCCACCTTGGGTCATTCGATATTAGTGAATGGAGCCTGAAGCCTGACAGTTGGGCAAGCAGGGGTCATAAAATGTCCACCAGCCCAGTCACACCAGCCCCAAGCTTGAAGAACTTAGCCAAGACAGAAAGAAATCTGGATGTAACCTAGATTCTGATGCATATCAGGGAAGTAATCACCCAATTCCTGCTCAAATGGAAATGATGATGGGGAACCCCACAATTCTGACTTAATCACTGCCACAAGCATTTGCTGAGCACCATCTGTGTGCAAGCTCTGGATGGGGCCTAGATATGGCCTCATGAGCTAAAAGGAACCTTGCTAACAAGGAAGCAGAAGCTGAGAGGGTATCCAGCTTCACAGCAGTGGAGCTAGGACTCAAACTCAGGGTGGGTTCAGGAGTCTGTGCTCATTCCAGTAGACAATGTTGCTTCCAAAAGCTTCTGGTGTGTCCAGGTAGGACAGGAAAGCACATGTCTCATTGGAGTTTGGAATGTAAGGTTAAAGCCTAAAGTGCTGTAAACAGGGAGGGGTGTTGGTGAGAGGCCAGCTGAAGCTCAGTGAATGGAGGAGGCCGGCTGTCTGGAGAGCCAGAGAGGGGGCACAGGTAGAGAGGGGGAGGCCCTGACCCAGGTTGCCTGCCAGGTCTCCAGAGAGCAGTTTAGAGGGATGGACTCAGCTCCTGGACTGTGCGAGACCCTAGGGTGCCTGTGGCATTTATTTGAATGTGAATTGACTGGCAGCTTCACACTACAACCCTTCTAAGTTGAGCAAAGAAACACTTAGGTCCCACTGAGTGTGGCAGCTATAGGCCAGGAGATGACAGTTTCCCTTTTCTTGCCAGCCTTACAGAGAGATCTTTGAATTCTTCATAGAGGACTTCAAAACATACAAGCCATTGCTGTCCTCCATCAAGAATGCATATGAGGTGATGCTGGGTAAGACTGCAGCCTCTCTGCCTGGGCCCAGCCTGGAAGAGGCACAGAAGATCCTATTTTGATCTTCTGGGTTCTGCAGGGGTCTGGGGTACCTACAAACTGGGCTTTGGGGTCACCAAGCCTTCTTGCTTACACCCTTCTGTGATAGGGCACCCCAGGGCAACTGACTACCGCCCATTCTTGGTAGCATGGTGGGGCGGTATCTGTAGGAAACAGAGCATCTTTTCTATTGAGACTGAAGCCCAGAAGGGAGTGTGTAGTTCAGGGAAGTGAGGGGGCTTCCCTCCCCAGGCTCAGGAGGTACTGGGCATGGCACAGCTGCAGAACTAAAAACTGTACAGGGAAGGCGCAGAGGTGAGACCCCGGTCCTCATCTGGACTCTGCCCCTGGTTGAAAAGCAAGTGCAGGAAGTTCTTAAGCAGGGAGTATAGACTTCTTTGAATGGGAGTATAGGCCTGAGTTTGCAAGGGACATAGTTGCACACTGTGACCTCAGATCAGTGTCTGCTGGCTGTTTGTCTTCCATGGCCCCAAAGGGCCTCCCCTACCTGTCCCTGCTTAGCCCACCAGAGGGAAAAAATTCGGGCTCTGGAGCCCCTGAAGGCCAAGCTGATCACTGTGAATGAGAACTGCAACGAGAGGATCCTGGCCATGAGGGCTGAGGAGAGAGATGAAATCTCCATGCTGAAGAAAGAGAAGATGAATTTGCTAAAACTCATTGACAAGAAGAATGAGGAGAAGATCTCATTGCAGATTGAGGTGAAAAGGGAGTAATGTGGTGCCCAACTCCCTGAATTCCTGCCATCCCACCCCACAGGTGACCTTGAGGCCTTTGGCACTGGTGTGACCCCCTGGCTCTCTCTGTCCTTCTACCTGGAATAACATACAGAGCCACCACCTGATCCCAAACCCTGCTTCCACATGCTGCCCTCCTCCTTGGCCCAGCACTGCCTCAGTGTGGCCCTCAGTGCTAGCAGAGTCCTACTCCTTGGCTGCCAGACTTTCTCCACAGGAGGAAGCTTCGACACTTTGACAGGAACAACCAGTCTCCTCCCCTTCCTTCCTTTCCTGTTCCCAGGCCCTGGAAGGGCCGCCCAGCACCCACCCATCTGCTGTGGTGATGAGCTGTCCAGAGACAGCCCCTGACCACAGAGCCATCTCCCCAACAGGTGACCAAACTGAGGAAGAACCTGGCTGAGGAGTATCTGCACTACCTCAGTGAGAGAGATGCCCGCAAGATCCTCATTGCAGACCTGAATGAGCTACGCTACCAGCGGGAAGACATGTCACTAGCCCAGTCCCCAGGTAAGACTGAGGTGGGTTTCTGCCCTGCTGGAGAGGAGTCTGACTCTCACCACTCACTCCCATGTATTCATTGCTCCTGATATCTGCTCATTCCATGCTCACTCCCAGTGAGAGAAGTTCCTGCTGCCACCAGGGTCTGTGGATCTTCTGAGCTGGCCTGAGAATCACAGACTTGTTGTTTATGTAGGAAACAATTGCTGGCAGTTGAGACAACCTAGACTCCCCAAGGGCTGCACAGGCCTGGTACTCCACGTCCTGGGCTTCTCTATTTAAGCTCAAAGTCCTACAGTGGTAGCATGATGGAAAGACTCAGTGGTTCCCATCCTGGGAGAGAAGGAAGACCTGGGATGTGCCCTGAGGGACACTCAACCCTGTCCTGGGCTACAGGCCCCAGAGCCAGGGTGATACGAGCTGGCGGGCCTCCTGGCAGGCGTCTGGGGGGAGGACCCCATGAAGCTAACAGTGGCTCTGAAGATGGCCCGGCAAGACCTGACCCGCACACAGATGGAACTCAACACCATGAAGGCCAACTTTGGAGATGTGGTGCCCAGGAGGGACTTTGAAATGCAGGAGAAAACCCTCAAGGAACTGCAGGAGCAGGTGCTGGTGGGCAGACAGGGTAGGGCAGGGCCACACAGGTGGGTAGCAAGGACCAATCACCCTGCCCACAGCTGGAGAGCCTGAGAGACGACTACGAAGAGGTCCGCAAGGAGCACGAGATGCTGCTGCAGTTGCACATGAGCACACTGAAGGAGCGGGACCAGTTCTACTCCGAGCTGCAGGAGATCCAGCGCACCTCCACGCCACGGCCGGACTGGTCCAAGTGTGAAGGTAACGCTGGCCCTCGGGCCCTAGGGACTGCACAAGTGTGTGGTCTGGACTCCAGCTCCCTCTCCCCAACCCCTGCAGATATGGTGGCTGGAGGACGAGATCGCTGGCACATGCTGGCCGAGGGCAAGAACAGCGACCAGCTGGTGGATGTGCTTCTGGAGGAGATTGGCGAGGGGCTGCTCCGGGAGAAAGACTTCTTCCCTGGTCTGGTAGGGTAGTCCCTGGGCTCGGGGAATAGCCAGGCCTCACTGCTGAGAAAACTTGAGGTTCTGGGGGAACGATTTGGGGCTTTGCCCTGCTTGTTGGTGGGGCTACAGCTGGGCCCAGAGACGAGCTGACATGGTTCCTTTCAGGGCTATGGGGAATCCATCCCCCCTTTCCTTCGGTTTGATGGCATTGTGGAGAACAAGAAGCCAACCAAGAAGGAAGTGGTAAAACTCCTCAAGGATGCCTGGAAGGAACGTATCACTGAGGAGCAGGTCAGATCTCTCCAGCTGTTTTAGCCTGGCATGGCTGCCTGAATCCTCCAATGGTGGAGGGTGGATGTGGATGGGGCGGTGGGGGGGTGGTATTCCCTCGAAGTGCTAGGGAACTAGGAGGAGGGCCAACCAAGCAGTCTTCCCTCTACCCTGCAGAAAGAGAAGTTCCCAGATTTCTTCTTCAGTTTCCTGGAGCGCCACTTTGGGCCTGGTGATGCCATGGCCTGGGCTTACACCATTTTTGAATATATCAAGCTCTTCCATACCAATGAAGTCATGAGTCAGTTCTATGCAGTCTTGATGGGAAAGGTAAGCTTGGGCCTGGCTCTCTACCCTTTGTCCCCAGCATAGGCCAGCTCTGTCCCTACTCCTCTAGGAAACAGTGAGATAGTCAATGCTTCCTCCCATAGAGGAAAGAGAGTGTGTACATCAAGCAGAAGCAGACCATAGCACAGCTGCTGAAGGAGATGACAAACGTTGACAGCCAGAATGAGGGGCTACTAACCATGGAGCAGTTAAGGTGAGAGACCAGTTGGGTCACCCTAAATTCTAGCCCAACATGCCCTCTGGCCTGGTTCCCAGCTGTGCAGGGGGCAGGGGAGCCTGGTGGGAAAAGGCCAGAACCTCAAGGCATGCTGCCCTTTTGAGCACTAGTAGGACTGGCAGAGGGGTGCAGGAAGATGAGTAAGCAGGCCTCAGCCAGGCCTGTCGGCCCTCATGTCTCCCTACAGTACTGTCCTCAAGAGCACCTTCCCCTTGAAGAAGGATGAGAGAATTCAGGAGTTGATGGAGGCAGGGGGCTGGCATCCCAGCAGCAGCAATGCAGACTTGCTCGACTACCGCCTGTTGTTTATGGAGGTGGGTCGGGGCCCAGGAACTTGCCCAGCCCTGACCTAGCCTCTGCCTAGACTAGCCCGTGTATCTTCACCCTGCCTTGTGGCCCCTTCCCAGGATGAGGAGGGCCAGAGCGTGCCCTTTGTGCAAAAGCTGTGGGAACAGTACGTGGTGGAAAAGGATGAATACTTAAACGAGTTAAAGCAGGAGCTGGGCCTGGAACTGTGAGTGATCCTGGGGCCCACAGGCTCATCCAGTCATAGGCAAGTCCTGCAGGCTGGGCCACAAAGTAGCACCTCCAGCCCCTAGGTCTCCCTAAGCACCAAGCTTGCTGCTGGGCCTTACATAACACTCAAGCCCAGAAGAGGGCATCTTGGGGTCTGGGTAGAGAGCAGAGGGTCAAGGTCTGTCTCTCTCTTTCTTTGCGGAACAGGAACGAGGAGGTAACCCTACCCAAGGTACGTGAGGCCCTGATGAACATTGATCCCAGCCTGGACAAGCAGACCCTGAACCACTATTTGAGGCAGGCCTTCCAGCTCCCCATGACAGAAATGCCAGAGGAGGGTGAGGAAAGGGAAGAAGGCATTGTGACACAGCTCCAGACTGCACTAGAACAGCTTCAGATGAGTGACATTAGGCGTATGGGGCCTCGGGAGCAGGAACCTGCAAGCTAAGGCCACTGGGGCAGCCTAAGTGCTCCCGTGCCGCTAACCGCTGATTGTTGTTATAAAATTCTTTGTCTGAACCCATGCTATTCTCTAGGTTATGATGGGGAGTCAAGGAGAGGGGCTTGGTCCCTGCCTGGCTGTCCCAGGAAATGCATCAAAACACAGCATATTCTGTTTGTGACACTTTATTGATGCTGAGGGGTGGGGAGGAAACCTAGAAGTGTATGTGAGGCCAAGCAACCCCAGGTGGGAACAGGGCAGGTGTTGAGTCCTGGCCCCTACTGGGAGGGGAAGACAGAGTTGCCACTGAAGGCACAAGGGATGAGCAGCTGCCGGTACTCCAGGGGCAGGTGCCGCTCCACGAGCACATGCAGGGAGACTTGGTCAGTGACCAGGCCCTGCCTGCAGCAGAGGACAGAGAATGAGAGAATCAGTGCCAGCATTCCCACACCCAGCACCTCCCTGCTTCCATCCGCTTACCTTCGCAACAGCAGTTCCAGGTCCTCTGGCCTCACAGTCTTGCGCCCAGCATGAGCAGCAAATACCTCCAAGTCGTTACAAAGATGCTGGAAGTACTTGTCCAGGCTGCCAGGAAGGTTGGGGTAGGACAGACTGTTCACGATCTGAGGGGCTCCTCTCCCCAGCCTATAAATGTCAAGGACTCACCACTTCTCCACCATCTCTACAGCCTTCTTCTCCATGGGCATCTTAGCATAGAAGCTAAAGAGTTTTGCATAGTGGTTCAGTCCAGCCTTGTAGGGATCTTGACGGGGTCTGGAGCCAGGGATTCGGGGCCTGGGAGGAATCCTGGCCGACAGATGCTTTGGGAGTTCTGAAGGTAACCTGGAGACAAGAAGTGAACAGAGTTAAGCTAAATGCTCCCTTAAGAGGTCCCTAATCAAAGATAAATCTTGCTGGCTCCTGTCAAGATTGGGGTCCTTGTGCTCCTTGGCCAGTCTGGGCCTACAGTTCCAACCAATTCTGGTGGGCAATGGAAATGTGGGGCTATGTAGAAGCCTGGTCTTTCCCTGGGGCCCTGATGCTTCACAAACTGGACACAATGTCCCCGTCTCACCTCATCATACAAACCACTACTTCTCAGGCCCATAATCCTCAGGCTTTGGCACAGACACTCCCCCACACCTGCCTCACCCCTAGCTATTGCTGCCTGTCCCATTCTGCTAATCCTCCTCCAGGAAGCCTCCTCTGACTACTTATTAGCCCAGGTACTTCCCCCTGGCCAGGCTCTTCTAAGCCCCTGCAAGCAGCATGGGATGACAGATGTGCTCTCAGTGAGCCCTGCCCAGCCCACCTCAGGGTGCTCTACTGGGTATAACATCTGCATACCTTAGGAAGAGTAATAACCCTATGGTGCCCAATGCCAACTTCAGTGCCTGTCCCCTTCTAAGAGGCCCGTGTGGAACACGGTCATGGACTCTTACACTGCAGTGCTTGGTGGTGGAGCCGGCTCAGGAAACTGAAGTTGCCTGGTCCGAAGGAACTCTGGAGTGCTGGGGGGCAATTCTGGACTTGCTGCAGAGGAAGCACAGGGTTATAGGAGGCTCAGGCCTGACCATCTCACCCAACCTTGAAGGCCCGCAGCTCCCTTATCCTGTTCTTTTGATGGTTCCAACTAGCTCCGGTCAAGCAAGGTGCCCTTCACAGAGTTTCCCTGGCCCAAGACTACCTGCGCTCAGAAACACAAGCCAGGTTAAGTCCCTCCTCCGAGGCCAGGAACACAGCTGTTACTTACCCACCTACTCCCTGATCCCTGCACTGGGCCCTGTACCCAACCTACCAGAGGTGTCTTCATCCTCTGAAGATCCTTCTGGCTCCTTGGCCTCAATAGCCCCCAAGGATCCTGCTGCTGCTGCCACCTCTGTGTGTCCTTCAGGCTCTTCTGCCCTGGCAGATCCTTGTTCTTCTGCTGCCTTCTCCACTTCCCTCACACTCATGCTTTCTTCCATACTTTCCTCTGCTTCCTCACCTACTCCATTCTGTAGGGGCTCTATGCCATCTTCTCCAGAGACACTGCTGGTGTTTGGCAAGCCCAAAGCAATGGCTTCAGCCTCCTCCATCTTTCTTGCAAGAAGCTGGGCTGGTTTTCCAGGACCTGAGTCTAGGGGACAGAATACACACTAGAGAAGCAGTAGGCCAGGGCTGTAGCTCTGAGAAGGTAAAGATGGAGTAGTAAAACCCAGTCTAGCCCATCAAGGAAGGAAGAAGGCCAGAGGCGGCACCAGGGTACTGGTTTGGAGTGTCCTGGCCCAACACTGACTTTGCTATTGGATGAAGGGATCAAGAGCCCTCTAAAGGGACTTGGGGGAGGGGGAAGGGCACACCTATGGGCCTGAGGAGGAAAAACCACCAATGCCAATTCTTGCTCAAGCTAGGCTTGACTCCAGGTCGCATGCCCCACATACTCACAGTTGTTTTGAAGTCCAGGCCCACTGCTCCGTGTCCTGCGACTGGCAGCCCCCTCCACTTCTTTGGCCCCAGAGGGAGAGGGACAAGGCAGGGAGTGGTGTACACTGGGGGAATGGCCAGCCAAGGGCTGAGAGAAGGGCTGGGTGTCCTCCAACACTGTGTCCGTTGGCACAGTAGCAACAGGGGTTCTGTGGCTCTCACCTGGAAATCAAAGGCCAGGTGGCACTCAGAATTTTGCCCACCTGCTGCTACCCAGTCATCAGGGCCTAAGTAGTAGGTCTATGGGTCTGCCCAAGTGGCCCTCAGAAAGAGAAGACTACCTAGCACTCAGCTTAATCTCCCTTCCACAGCTCTCCTTGCTTACCTCCCTGCTCCTCAGCCTGGCATCCCCAGGCTCCAGAGCTTGCCCCACTCAAACTGCTCACCCATGCCTCCATTCTCCACTTCTTTCTCAGGTCCCTCTGCCAGAAACCCTTCTCTTGCCGTGATGAACTTCATTTTTCTAGAATCAGGCTCCCAGGTCAGCTCTGGCTGACCAACTCATCCTGAAACTTAGCCCTTTTCAATCTTTCAATAAGCTCCAGCCACCATATCACACCCCTTTCCTACCCTGAGTCCTGTAGCTCTTCAAGGATACAGGGTTCTGGAAGACACTGAGGGACTAAGACTGGATCCACAAGATAAGAGGCAACTTGTGGAAAGAAACCAGCAAGTCCTCATAGACCTACTGGCCAGGACTGCTCACCATTCCTGACACAAAGGAGAGAGAAGCAACCTTGGACCCAACAGCACCTCCCATCAATCATGGGGTGGAAGCTTTCCCCATCGACTAGAAGAGGAAAATCTCAACCTTACCTGGAGGAGCAACAGCCAGGGAAGTATCTTGCAGATCCTGCAAAAATGTACCCACATCTACCACTCGGCGAGTAGGCGGTCTACGAGCCAAACCAGGCCTCTTCACTGATTGTGGCTGGAGAGGCACAGCAAAGGTCAAGTTGAGAGAGCTGATGGGAGGGATAAGGCACAAAGGAAAGTCAGGTACCTGAGGCCTAACCCCCTTCCCCCACCCCAGAAATTCCCCCAGCTCCCCTGGTGGTCTCATCTCTTAGAAGAGCCACCATGCTGTGAGCATGGAGGAGTATGGTCAGATTCCCTCCTAGTCAGCACCTCCTTTCCCAAGCCTCTCTTCCACCAATTCCAAGAATAAATAGGCAACAGCACCTGGTGAGGGAAGAGGCATCAGCATTCTCACGAGGCTCTACAGAAGATGTAAAAAGAAACCATAAGTCACCAGGCCTCTCAGGCCTCCTCAGTCTCTCCAGAGGACAGAGGAGGGTGGCCACAGGTGTTGTCCAGGACCTCACCTTGGGAAAGATGTCCCCAGTCCATTCCTTGCTGAAACTCTGACAACCTCAGCCTCTGCTTCCTTCTGCCAGGAGCCAGCAGACCTGGAGCCAGGGTTGTGGGGGGCTCAAGTTCAGGAAGTTGCAGCTCCAGACTACAAGGACGGAGCTTATCTCAGACAGAGTAGGACACCCAATTCTGGCTCTTGGGGCCCCCCAAGAGACTCCCTGACCAATAATGCCCCCAACAGCCCAGTCCAAGGGGGGGATTTACTGTACCTGCCCCGACTGCTTTCCCGTCTGGAAGGCTGGACCACCTGTGGTGATGGCACCAGCTTCACCACAGCCTCTGGCATTACAATGGAAGATTCTGGAGCTATAGAAATAGCAAGGAGAGGACTTCCCAGGTGATGCAGGGGGTAAGAATCTGCCTGCCAATGCAGGGGACACAGGTTTGCTCTCTGGTTGGGAAGATTCCACATGCTGTGCAGCAACTAACCCTGAGTGGCACAACTACTGAAGCCCATGCACCCTAGAGCCTGTGCTCTGCAGTAAGAGAAGCCACTGCAATGAGAAACCCACGCACTGCAATGAAGAGTAGCCTGCACTTGCTGCAACTAGAGAAAGCCCACACACAGCAACAAAGACTCATTGCAACCAAAAATAAAGAAATAGCAAAGAGAGCATGAAGCTGACAGGGCAGGCTACCCTAAATGAGGGATACCATGGGGCTGGAGCCTGACTCTTACTGCAGGCCAGTGCTTGCTCACCAGTTAGTATGATGTTCTTCAACAGAGTCCGGGGTGTCTGTTCCTCCAGGTGTCCACTGGCTTGAACACGGGCCAATCTGTCAACAGACTTTGGGGAAAAGCACCAAGCAATCAGTCTGTTCTTTTGCCTTGAGAGTCCCTCCAGGTGGGCTCCAGAGCAGAGCTAGAACTCAAGGGTCCCCTGAAGGCAACCAGAGCCCTATAGTGGTCAGTGGGTAGGGCCCTTACCGTGGCTGTATGAGAACGACGCCTGGCAGTCATCTTTGTTTGACTCCTCTGCCTCCTAGAGGAAGGTGTTTCAAGCAGGTCTCTCTGGGCACTGTGTAAAGACCAGCAACTGTGAGAATCATGTAGGAAAGGGTAACAAGAGGAATTAGAGACGTATCTTCATCTGGGATCTTGGCTGAAGTCTTCTACCCTCAGGGACAGGGACCCAGAAACCACTTGCCCCTCCCATAGCTGTGTTCCCAGTCCTGTGTCAACAGGGTTGTGGATAAAAGGGAGCCAGAGAAGAATGGGAAGAGAAAGGAAATATGACAACCCAGCCAGAGAGAAGGGCTGAGGAAAACTTCACAGAGGTGACTTTGGCAGAATCAGGGGTTAACCACACTGATAAGCTGAACAACTGGAAAAGTATCTGTTCTAGACATTAAAACAAACCAAGGATATTTAAAAAATGTTTTAAACCTCTTAAGTACTCTTCAAGGTTGGACAGCAACCTCCACATGGGTCAATCTAGCCCTAGTTTTTCCAGTCCAATCTCCTCTCAGATTCCAGAACTACATAAATGTTCCTATGGCATAACTCCCACCTCGTCACTCATAGGTGTAAAACCTATAGTGAATGGCTTCTCATTGTCTATAAAGGAACTGCAGCGCCCCAGAATGTCAGCAGACACCATCTTCCACACCTGCACCATGAGCTCACCACCGCCCTCACCCACTGACACACCCACAACGTCCGGCCAAATTCCCTGCTCCCTAGCAAAGCATCGTTCCAGTTCCTGCCTCCCGACTGCTACTCAGGCTGTTCTCTCCAATTCCTTTCCCATCTTTCAGCTGGGAACGAACCGCCTGGGAGGCAGTTCAGGGCAGATGCCTGGACAACAATGGAAAACTGGCCTAGAGAACAGAGCAGAAGACCAGATTCTGAGCAAATATCCTTCGCTTCCAAAAGCGGCCCCCACAGTGACGCCTGCATAATTGAGTTCTGAGGTCCTGAGTGGCCTGGAGGCTCAGGGGTTGGGGCACAAACATATGACCCGAGCCCAGCGGGGAGAAAGGAGCCTGGTCTGAGTCCTGGGCTCTGCTCTTCTCCGGAACTCAAGTTTCCCTCTCCAAACTGAGTCAGCGCGGGACCCCATCTCCCAGGGCCGGTGGTTGCTCTTGTGCTGGGGCAGCGCCCTCACATACCCAGGCCGAGTACTCCGAGCTCGCCGCGGTGTGCGCGGGTCCGCTGTATCCAGCACCCGCCGTAGCAGTGTGCGTGTCGTGGGCTCGCTGTCAGGGCTGAGGTTGTCGGCCATCGCCTCATTGCCCACTTTCCAACGGCTTGAATATCCCTAGCAGTTTCCTTCCCGCCGCCACATTTAAGCCAACTATCGCGATGCTTCCAAATAGGTCAACTCTCGTAAGGCAGCCGCACAGCCCCATGGGAATTGCAGTTCTAGTGCTGCAGCGGCCTTCTCTCGGTGTGTACAATGGTGGTTGCAAACTGGTTTTGCAGGCATCCTTACCTTGTGTGTTGTGTTCAATTGCTCAGTCGTGTCCGACTCTTAGCGACCCTGTGGACTGTAGGCCGCTAGACTCCTCTGCCCGTAGAATTTTCCTGACAAAAATACTGGCTGCTGCTGCTGCTAAATCGCTTCAGTCGTGTCCGACTCTGTGCGACCCCATAGACAGTAGCCTACCAGGCTCCCCTGTCCTTGGGATTCTCCAGGCAAGAACACTGGAGTGGGTTGCCATTTCCTTCTCCAATGCATGAAAGTGAAAAGTGAAAGTGAAGTCCCTCAGTCGTGTCCGACTCTAGCAACCCCATGGACTGCAGCCCACCAGGCTCCTCCGTCCATGGGATTTTCCAGGCAAAAGTACGGTTGCAATTTCCTCCTCCAGTGTTCTTGCCTGGAGAATCCCAGGGACCGGGGAGCCTGGTGGGCTGCCGTCTATGGGGTCGCACAGAGTCGGACACGACTGAAGCGACTTAGCAGCAGCAGCAGCAGCCTACAGCGGATCTTCCCAACCCCGGGATCGAATCTTCGTCTCCTGTATTTCCTGCACTGCAGGCAGATTCCTTCCCACTAAGCCACTGGGGAAGAAGCCCCATCCTTAAACCTGGGCAAATATAGGCAATCATTCAAAACCTCGGCTTTCTTACCTGTAAGAGGAGGGTGATACCCACCTAATAAGGGTATGTGTGTATGTGTGTAATGACTCAAAGAGATAATGTTTAACTCAAGATCTGACATATAATAAGCCAGGCCACACAAAAAAAGAGCAGCTACTATTGTTAGAATGTCTCTCACTCTCATCTCCCTCTCTGAAGATGAGGAGAGACACATTTGGGCCACTAAAAAGTTACTGTATTCTATATGTGATCTGGTCAAATTTGCATTTGCCAACCAATGTGTCTGTATCTATCACAATAGATCAGTTTTCAGGCTAGGAGGCTAGTGAGCTGTTTGTGATCCAGCAGAGATGTTAAAATTTCCAAACACAAGCAATTTCGAGATGAATTCCGGCCCTCAAAAGTTCTGTTAATATTGGAGACTCCGTTACTATATTTTCACCAATTGATAGCCCCATTGCTCACCTTTCTTAAGGTTTAGTGGGAACTGAAGTAGAACTTGAGTTATGCATTTCCTGTGGAGTTTTCCTTCATGATCCTAAATTGAGTGTGAAGTATCAGATACTGGAAACAGGCATGGGCACATTTGTGTTTGTGTTTAAACATAGATTAAAGAAAATATAAGATTTTTGCATCTCAAAAATTAAAAAAAATATATTTTTGCGTCTCAAAATAAGAGAACTGCGGAGGAAAATCATATCAATATTCCCTGTGAAGGAAAGCTACTCGGCTCAAAATAGCCTGGAGTTAAAACTCCCCTCCAGGTCCTCCCCGCCATTCTAAACAAAATAAAGAACTTTTTCCCCCGAAGAAAAGAATGGGCATTAAGATTGATTACATTCAGCTCCCAGCCTATGCCAGTCTCCGGCAGGTCTCAGGAATTCCTTACCCCAGTTGTTGAAAGCTAACTAATAAAAAATAATCATGAGGAAAAACAGGACACCCCCCCCCGCCTCAAAATGATGTATCTCCACATATATATGTTTTCTATATATACCTACTCTCTTCTTGACTTAGCACAGCAGCCAACTAATGGGACTGCTGCCCCTTCTCGCCTCATTAAAGGTGATCTGTTCCTGTAAAGTGCCGGTTTTGTTTTTTTTTCTGAACCTCACCTTCTCTAACTCCCTTACCTTGCACCCTGTCATTTAGATCTGACCTCTATGATGGCTTCCCTTGTGGCTCAGCCAGTAAAGAATCCGCCTGCAATGCGGGAGATCTGGGTTCGATCCCTGGGCTGGGAAGATCCCCTGCAGAAGGGAAAGGCTACCCACTTCTGTATTCTGGCCTGGAGAATTCCATGGACTACAGTCCATGGGGTCACAAAGAGTTGGACACAACTGAGCAACTTTCACTTTCACTTTCTGTGTTACCTGACTTAATTCGCTAGCCCTTTGCAGGCACTTTTCTACCATCACTATCAACCTAAGTACATTTATTTATTATTTATAAAGCCTTGAACTGGATGATACACATGTTTTTCACATAAAAACCTTTAATATTTTTTCACATAAAAACCTTTTCAAAACAATTTGAGAACAAGCTTACTTTAGCATAGTATTGTTTCCATAGACTGTCCTGTGTTTTCATGACTGATTAAACTTTATACTTGTGTGTGTGTTAGTTGCTCAGTCGTGTTGGACTCTTTGTGACCCCATGGGACGTAGTCCACCAGGCTCCTCTGTCCATGGGATTTCCCAGGCAAGAATACTACAGTGGGTTGCTATTTCCTTTTCCAGAGGATCTTCCTGACCCAGGAATCAAACCCGGGTTTCCTGCATTGCAGGCAGACTCTCTACCATCTGAGCCACGCGGGGAAACCTTGTGGCTTTATATTACTTGTCAAAAAAGAAAAAGGGGGAATTCTCTGGCAATTCAACAGTTAGGACTCTGTGCTCTCATTGCTGAGGGCCTAGGTTTAATCCCTGTTTCAGGAACTGAAATCCCACAAACAATGTTGCACAGCCAAAAAACAAACAAACAAAAAACCCCAAAACTAACAGACAAAAAAACTAGGTTCATGGGACCAGACCACGTGAGGTCTTCACATGACCTCACAGGTTCTGCAAAGGAGTTTGAACAATATTCTAAATGCAACAGGCCACTGGAGGGATTTAAGCAGATGTATTACATAATCATATTTTCTCTGGCAATGATGTAAAGAACAGATTGCAGGGGAGGCAAGATTGGAAGTAGGGAGACATGTGACAAAAGTTCTTGCCTTTCTCCAGAGGTGACAAGATAAAAGGTGGCCAGGGCAGTGAGGGTAGAGAGAAAACCATGCATTGCATTCCAGGTATTTTTTTCAGTGTAGAATGCTATGTAGATTAGAAGTCATTTTATGTACTAGAAGGTAGAGTTCTATAAAACATAATCTTCAATGTTCTGTACACAAAGAAATGACATCAATTTGACCTCTCACCAATTTTTTTTGAGTAAGGTATATCTTGAGACTGGTAGGAGTAGAACCATATTGGTAACTGTATGACAATGAAAATATATAACAATACAATGATCTTTTGCTGAGTTTTATCTCTACCGCACACATTTTATAGACATTCAAACATATAACAAAGTGTGTATTCATGGTTTAATAGTATAAATGATTCACCCAAATGAATGCACATGTTTCAGCATGAGCTGCACATACTAGAGAATGCATTTCTGAATCTAAATTGGTTCAAGCTGTGGACCTCAACAGCATTGGCCAGGAGGGATGGTTCTGTGGAACCCACACAAATAACAAAGGATCACACTGGTTGTAAACAGAAATGTAAACAGATAATGTTTGGGTGTTGGGACCAGAAAAATAGTTCTTCCCCCTTCCCGCACTGTCCTGTATGCTTCTAGAACATTTTATGTATGAGTTTGTTTTACAATAAATAACAAACTTAAAAAAAAAAATAACAGTTAATTTGTAGTGCTATTGTTCTCTTCTGCAGTTAACTTGGAGCGCTATTGTTCTTTTTAAAAGGCCCGATCTATTTTTTTTATATCAAATAATTAGAAATAATGTATACTAGGCTTTGAATGAATACCTGTGGTTTGTAATCAGAAAAGCACAAAATGAGGAGGGAGCGTCTGGAGAAAGGGAGAAGAAGGGCAAGAAGTAGGAGGAACGGGGTACTCAGCAAAGGAGGAGGGCTAGCTTACAGGTAATTCTTCTGAACAAGAGCCTGCTTCCTTGGTTTTCCAGTCTCTCTTGCCCTTTAGAACACTTTCCCCAGAGAAGTCGAGGGAATCGGTAGGTAACTTGTTACAATACAAATCCTTTCCATCCTTTCGTTTCACACCCTTCCAACAGTTCGCAGTCGCTGTCATAATAAAACCACAAATCTTTTAAGGTGGCCTGGTTTGGTTATCTTTCGGAGCTTCTGCCATTCTGTCTCTTTAAGGGCGGAGCCTAGCTCCTGCTTGCCTCAGGGCGTTACAGGCTGGCGCCCAGGGAAAGAACCGGCTGCTCCTAGCTACCCAAGCTTTCGTGGATGTTTAAGTTTTTGTTTTTGTTTTTTACGTTACACAACTTTGGGGGTCGTAGTTCCGGGAACAGGGATGCGACACGTGCCCTATGCAGTGGAAGCTGAGTCTTAAACACTGGACCACCAGAGAAGTCCCTCATGGATTTTTTTCTTCTGGCCTCCGAATTCTTCCTCTCGTGTTCTTTTTTTTGGGAGTGTTTATTTCTGTGATTAGACATCCATTAGCGTGCATTCACATCTATTATCCAAGTCCGACCCTCAGTCCCTCTACAGTCGTGTCGGGTCGACTTGGTTCCTACATGATTTCCAACTCCGTGCACTGTGTTCCGCACACAGTAGGCACCCAGTGATTGACTATATGTGATCATTGGTCAGTAAGTGAGTCAACGCAAGCAGCGTCAAAGTCGGTGGGAGTCTCCAACGCAGACAAAGACGCTCCTGAGGCCCCGGTGGGAGGCTAAGGCCCTGCCTCCCCTCCCCCGCAGGAATGCCGCGAACAGAGCGGCTCGGGTTGTGAGACCGCTTCCGGCGTACAGCACAACCTAATCCGAATCCTGATCAGCTTGCAACGCGACCTTTCCCTTAGGCGGCGCTCCAGGCCGCAGCCGCCAAGTTTAGCGCAAGGCATTAAGGGATTTGTAGTTTCGCTGGGCACATGCCCAGGGCGCATGCGCACTGGAGAGGCGCGCTCCACCCAACCCCCTGCAGGATTCCAGGTCCTTGCGAAGGGCTCTCCAAGCGACAGAGCTCCAACCGAATACGCCTCTCTAGTCCGCCGAGGGTGAGCCGAGTAGGGGAAGAGTCCTCTCTACGTGGCTCGTCGCCGTGCACTGGAAAGCGGCCGGAATAAGCCCGCCCCCGCTCCGGAAGTGAGCGGCTTCTGGCGCAGTGCATTGTGGGGGGCGTAGTCCTCCTCCTCAGGCGGTCCTTCGCGGCGTCCCCGGGGCCCACTCCGGAGCGCAGGCGGGCGGCTGGACCGGCGGCGCGGCGCGGGCCGGCGGGAGGCGTATTCTGGGCACGGGGCGTTGAGTTAGGCCGGCCGTGCCGGGCGGCAGTAGTGGGAGGCCGCCCAAGGCCTCGCGCGGCGCCGCCCGTCGAGGGGCGGGCGGCGGCAGACAGACCCGACCGTCGAAAAGCGCAGGAGGCCGGTGGGCCGGGTCGGGCCGCGCGGCGCAGCCATGCCTGGATTTACGTGCTGCGTGCCGGGCTGCTACAACAACTCGCACCGGGACAAGGCGTTGCACTTCTACACGTTTCCCAAGGACGCTGAGCTGCGGCGCCTCTGGCTCAAGAATGTGTCCCGTGCCGGCGTCAGCGGGTGCTTCTCCACCTTCCAGCCCACCACGGGCCACCGTCTCTGCAGCGTTCACTTCCAGGGCGGCCGCAAAACCTACACTGTGCGGGTCCCCACCATCTTCCCACTGCGCGGCGTAAACGAGCGCAAAGTAGCACGCAGACCCGCGGGGGCCGCAGCCGCCCGCCGCAGGCAGCAGCAGCAGCAACAGCAGCAGCAGCAACAGCAGCAGCAGCCGTCGCCGTCCGCTTCCACTGCCCAGACCACTCAGCTGCAGCCTAACCTTGTATCTGCTTCTGCGGCTGTGCTCCTCACCCTTCAGGCCGCTGTAGACAGCAGCCAGGCTCCAGGAACCGTGCCGCCGGCGCCCACCACTCCCACGGGAGAAGACGTTAAGCCCATCGACCTGACGGTGCAAGTGGAGTTCGCGGCCGCAGAGGGCGCAGCCGCCGCCGCCGCTGCGTCGGAGCTAGAGGCTGCTACAGCAGGGCTGGAGGCCGCCGAGTGCCCCATGGGCCCACAGTTGGTGGTGGTGGGCGAAGAGGGCTTCCCTGATACTGGCTCCGACCACTCGTACTCGTTGTCGTCAGGCACCACGGAGGAGGAGCTCTTGCGCAAGCTGAACGAGCAGCGGGACATCCTGGCGCTGATGGAGGTGAAGATGAAGGAGATGAAGGGCAGCATCCGTCACCTGCGTCTCACCGAGGCCAAGCTCCGCGAAGAACTTCGCGAGAAGGATCGGCTGCTGGCCATGGCTGTCATCCGCAAGAAGCACGGAATGTAAACGAGTCCCTTTTTGGCCCTCCGGACTCCCAGATCCCTGCCAGCTTAGAGGGACCTGAGGCCACCGTTGTTGAACTCCCTCATACTCCTGGGGCACTGTTTGACAGTACTGAGGCTTAGGGCAGCTGGACTCTTTTGCTGGTGACCTAGTACCCTCTCATTTCCTCCTGAAGCAACGTCCTGAAGTCTGAGACTGCACTAGGGACACCAGCAGTTATGACTTTGTCTACCCATCCACACCTTCACTCCCTAACCCCAAGTTTATATTGCAGGTTCTGGTTAAGCAGAGGCTTCAGAACCACTGAACTTGAAACTTATCCCTTAGGGATGCAGGTGGGATGCTGGAGGACTATGGCTTTGGGAAGACAACACCTTGAGTTTGGCTGGCAATCAGAGACAATTCTTCTGTGTGTAGTGATAAGAGATCCAAGTAACATCAGTTCTACTTTTTTGTGCTTTTCCTTCCCAGGTGCAGCCTGTGATTCTGATGGGGACTGGCAGATCTGTGCCTCGGCTTCTTAGGACCTCCCTCCCAGGAGGCCATCTACAAGGGGATCTAGGTGACCTGTTGATGGAAATCCAGCCTGCCAGGGACTTAGGTCTATCCTGTTATGTTTGCTACTGGTTACAAATTCTATTTTCTGTACAATTAGTCAGACTAAAGTTTTCACTGTGTTTGTTTGGCAAAACGAATTAAACAGAAAATAAGGTTTTTATTTGGGTCTCGCCATTTTATTTTTATAAGGACTCAGCTCAGGATCCTTGAAACGTGGGCAGATGGACTTCCTGATAGGCCTCCCCCTTTTCCGCCTTGGTCTCCAAGACAGGCTGACCCTGGGAGTAGAGATGCTTCGGTGACCAGGTTTCTCCATAAAGGGGCTCTAACCCTCATAAGGTCTTCTCAGAGTTCCAACGCATCCTGAAGAGTTTGGAAATTGCACCAAATGGTCCTGGTTTGCCCATGGGTTAGCTCCCTGTGTGCTTTCAACTGGGGGAAGAATCAACTGAGAACTAAGCTAAATTGTGGCACTTCCCTGGGGGTTTTGAATTCCTTAAGAATTTTCAGCTGGAATTGAATTTTGCTCACTATTTTCCCCTTAGGCCTAGTACAGTGTCTGGCACACATGGGCATACAGTTACTTACATCAGTGAAGACCACAGCTGGAGCCAGCCATGGGTTCTTACAAGGAATATGGATACCTTTGACCTTGGTGCACTTTCATTGTGAAGGAGGTGGATCCTCAGAGGAATTTAAGGATGAGTTGGGATTTGTCATCTCTTGACTCATTTTCTTGGCTGTTAGCATCTTTATTTAGACTGGATGTTGTAGTGACAAGGTGACATTTTTATCTGTGGTTCCAAGTCATTTAGCCGAAAGCTGGCAACAAATGCCTTTAAAGCTAGCAGTGTTTAACATAGGTATTGGGGCACAAATGATACTTACTGGGCTCCATAAAACATGATTCTTTTCTCTGTTACTTATGGAAAAAGCCACTTACCCGGGGGCTTTCCCTGTAGTTTCGAACTAGAATGACTCTAAAATATCCCTCCAGTCTCTGCTGTCCTTTTGACCCCTTGGCATTGACTTGAGAAACAAGTGTCTGTTGGGGAGGAGAAGTGGGAGATAGGTTGTGCAGGTGCCTAGTTGGGGAAAGGACTGTATGTCTCCCTTCCTGGGGTTAGGTCTGGCTGGTCATAAGGTGGTGGAAGCACAGCAGTACCCTTCCAGGCCAGCAGGGACTGTAGCCCTTTATGGGCAGCTGTTGGGTCACTCACTCAGCTGTCCCCATCCACCTTCATTAGGAGTGAGGATTTTCCCAGGCTCCAGCCATGCTCCTTAGTGTATCATTTAGCTCCTGTTTGCTGAACGGATTTAAGACTTTAAACTTTGGGTCTCTTGAACCTCTCAGCAGCACTCCCAGGACAGAGTGAGAAGAGCCAAACTGGTCAGGATTCGCTAGTGTCTGGATATGATGAGCACACAATCTCTGGGGTGTTTTATCTTCTAGAAGGGAGGAGGACAGCTCAGAGCAAGGGAGGCCCTAGATACACCACAAGCAGGGCAATGCAGTCTCCCTGACTATAGAAGAATCTAGTCAGGCAAAATAATACAGATCTGGGATTTAATGAACAGAAGCCTGGTCTGGTCTTACTGGCCATCCCCAGGTGGAGGGGTGGGGGTGATGGTGAGGATCTGTAAAGGTATAAAATTTCTGGACGAACAGGAGTACTGAGCCATCTCTGACTAGGAGAAACCTTGTCTCTATAAACTTAACCTGTGGTCCCCCCGCTTAGCTGCAGAATCCCAGCAGGCCTGACCGAGACACACGTTACTTCAAATGTTTGTGTTACCCAGGAAACGACAACGAAAATGGGCGTTGAAAGAAAAGAGTAATGGGCGGGAGGGAGATTATGGACAATTTAATCACTTAAATCACGGGGAAGGTTTGGGCGCACCAGTTTATCTTTTTTCATTAATAAAACCACGATTCTTAGCGGCCCTGCCTGATGCAAAACCCAACAACAAAAAACTTGTGAGAATGCTTTGTACACCCTAACTGCAGAAATCGAAGAGTAAGCTTGTTTCCAGCCCAGGAAAGCCTCGCTTGCTTGAAACCAGCTTTGGGTCCACTTGCACCCGGCAGGGCGCAAGAATGTTGGGACAACAGAAGCTGTGGGTTCCGCCCCGGGTAGCCTTGGAGCTCCACTAGGAAGAGCCGCAGGGGCGGCCACAGTACCAAAGGGGAGGGGGGTTTGCGAGCGGAAACACCTCACGGGCCCAGGGAGGGGCGGCTAGGCCAGTTTGAGAACAGGCCGAGCTCCCACGGAGGCGGGGCCAACACCGAAAGGCCGCGAAAGCTGGGCGGGGCCGGACCAGCTGGGACTTGGCGACAACCGAGGCCTGACCCCAGCCTGGCGCCAAGCTCGGGTATTCCAGAGGCTTCCGCTAGACCACAATTCTCAGGGGCTCGCCCCGGCGGCCTCCCTCCCTAACTTAGCCTCACCTCCCGCGCTACGGGCCGTGTCTGGGCCTCGGCGCATAGGACGTCGGGAATGGTAGTTTTCTCCCAGCGCACCTATACCAGAAAAGAGCACGAGGAGGACTGCGTTTCCCAGAGTGCAGCGGGGTGGCAAGGGAAGGCAGGGGGGAAGGGACAGTCGGTCGCAGACCGCGCTGGGTTGCCGCCGCTGTTGCCGCCATCGTGCCATCCCCTCGGGTGAGTGTCGGGTCTAGCGCGCCGGGGCGGGGGCTGGGCCGCAGGAGCTGTGCTCCGGGTCGCCTGGAGCTTCTGCTGCAAGTCCCCGGGCGGCCCCTCCCCTACCCCCCCCCCGGCGGCCCCAAAGCCGCGCGGGGCCGGGGCCATGTGTCGCGCGCGGCTCCGCCTCCCGCCGGTCCTCTGAGGCGGCGGCCGGGGGAACACAGAGGAAGCCAGGAACCTATTTCGGGCGTACCGTGCAGGTGGCGGGCACACTGGACCGCTTCGAAGCCAGGCCTTTTTCTCTGGTCTGGACCACCCAGATGGGGCGCTCCGGGCCCCGCCCCGTCTGGCCTAGCCAGGCCTGCCCGAGTCCCGCAAACTGCAGGCAGGCTAGCAGGCGGACCCCATCCCCACGTCCTGCCGCCAGCCCGCCAAGGATTCGGGGATGGGTAGACGCCACCCAGCCCGTTCCGGAGTCAGCATTGGGTAAGGGCGCCTGCGTGCAGCAACCCTACCCTCCTCCGGTTCTGAACCACGGCTCGGTTAGGATGTAGGTGAGCGCTCACTTGCTTTTTTGCCGGCTGAGAGTGCACGAAACCTATCTCCCACTCCGGAACTCATGCGTAGGTTCTTCTGCGTGGAGGGCAGGGTCAAGGAATCTGGCGCGGGAGGGGGTTCCACGTGGGACTTAACCCCCAGCAGCCTTGGAGAATCTGGCCTGAGGAGACGAGGCGGCTCCGGACTCGTAGGCTCAGCCCCCGCCCTTCTTTTCTATCAGTGACCAGACCTCAGCCGTGGGTGGGTTGGCCGGCTGTGTTAGTGGAGGGAGGGAGGAAGGAAGCCAAGGAGGTGAAGCTGAATATGTGAGCCTCCAACACATTGTTAGATATCTTCAGCACAGCCTAATCTCCCATCTGCTGCTCCCAGAGTCGTCTGCCCTTCTTCATAGAGAAGGATGATTCCATGAGGGTGGTAACAACAAGGTGGGGTTTGATGGAGGGGAAGGCACAATCCAGGTCTGAGGTCGGTGAGCCTAATGCCAAACGAGGCTGGGCTGCAAGCGACATTGGGGGAGGGGCACTTATGGGCTGTGAGGCCCTTCTGAAGCCTGGGTGGCAGAACTAGGGCTGGAGACTGCAGAAAGTCAGGCTTCCTTCTCTTGCTGGCTCATTCATCGAACATTCAGAGCGACCTCTGAATAGGCAGAAAGCTGGTTGGGCCTTGGGAAATTGCCTTTAATGAAGGCACCGGGTCTCCATTGAGTTCTGGAGGAAGGGGAGTAGCTAGCCATAGAGCGGTCCTCAGGCTGGTTTTGGGAAGGCCCTTCCTGACTGAGTGATGATAAATTAAGGGACAAGTCCAGAGAAGACCATGGGATATGGGGAAAAGACAGTTTGTCAAGCCTTGAATTTTCTGACCCAATGCAGCTAACGAGCCACAGTTCTCCCAGGTACTAAAGAAGCAGCCAAGTCTTTGCACACCTGGCCTCAGCAGCAGGCAGGTCTCTTAGGAGAGTTGAGTTAAGCCCATGATGCAGCACCCTTGGAATTTTTTTTTTTTTTTTTTTCCTTTTCTTGATTATTTCCCCAGGTAGTATTTTTCTGGTCATTGAACTCAAGCCTTGGAATTTTTCCTGCAGTTGCATTTTAAGTCCCCGCTGTTAAGGTTAAGAAGGATAGGCAAGGACCTGTCTAGATCTCCTCACCAGGCCTGTTTTCTCCTTGTCTTTCTCTTTCTCCTAGTTCACATCCTAGCCTACGAGCGTGAACTAGTCAGGTTCATTCAACAGGCTCTGGAGAGGCCTGGTTTGCCTGTGGAGGTGGGCAACAAGGAGGGACTACCCCCAGGACACATGCAGGGTCAGTGTGATTGGATGTCTTCGTGCCATAAGCAGTTGTTTCAAGATCTTGAGATTGTCTGGGTTGCTTCTTTCTAGGCCACTGGTGTCAGGTGAGTTAGGCTTTATGGCTATGGATTAGTTCACAGATTCCAAAGCCCTAGGTGACTTGATCACAAGGGTTTTCTTTGAGGTCAAAATGCTGTTGTTCTTTCTCTTAGGTTACCTGGGAGGGGAAGGGATTCAGGTCCCTCCTTCTCATTCCACACCTTAAGTTCTGTATAACTTCTGTGTCTGGGGTCAATCATGTAGCCATTGCTACGCATCCTGACCCCCATAAGTCCTTGACCTTTCTGGAATTTGGCAAGCTGTCTGCATCTCAGAGCTCAGAGATAAGAGGAGAACACCGAGGTTGTCCACAATCAGTATGCACCCTCTCTAGTCTTGTACCGCTGACTTGGGTGGTGGGGCCTGGCCTGGGACAGTCAGGATATGGCTGCGTAATAAAGGGTCAGGCTGTGAGGAGACTGGGTTCTCAACCAGCTCAAAACTGTGTCCCTTGGTGACATGGAACTCACCTCTCTGAGTCACATTTCACTTTATTCTGTCTTTCCAACTGGTGGGTTGGGATGGAAAGAATGATTTATGTGAAAGAATGCTCAAATTTAGGATTGGAAGGCACCTTATATCAAAAAATTCTAGAATCCCTTTACTGAGGCATTAGTATCTTGCTTGAATTATTTTTTTCTCTTCTCTCACCAATGATGCATTTTACTCAGGCACCATTCTTGCGGCCCTTTTCTGTATGTCAGGCTCTGGGCAGAAGCTGGAGGTAGAATAATGAGTTCCTACCAAGTCCCAGTGCTGGGGAAAGGAGGTCACAGTAGTCAGGGAGACAGAATGTTGCTATTATGTATTGAGGTCTAAGTTGAAGAGACCCACAAGGGACTCTTGGCCCTTTGCAAAAGGTTGGGGTGAGGGGGGCTTCTGAGTGACAGAGTAGAGGCTGTTACCGAAGAGTAAAGGCTGTTAGTGAGCCCACTCTCCTTTCCAGTGCCTGAAGAAACCATGGAGCAAGGTATCCCTCAGGATGCTGGGCCCAGGAAAGTCTGGGATCCCTTGAGCAACTTGACCATCACCACTCCAAATTGCTGTTGCTATTGAGTCTAGATAGATCTTCTGTCACCAGCTCCTCGTCCCTCAGAGGTCTCTGCTGGGGTGTTCTCCCAGTACCTGAGAATCTAACCAGCATTTTGTGGTCCATGACCTCCTTCCCTGCCTGAACCTGGCTTGGTGGCTTCTACCTCTTTGACTGAGACCTTTCAGGTCACTTATTCAAGTGCCCAGTGCTCTTGGAATGATATCTATCAGGACATCTTGCCAGAGTGAAACAGGCGCCCTCCCCAGAAGTGAAAGGGAGTAGTACTTTTGGAGATTGGGGAGTGAATCCAAAAAGTTCTCCACAGGGTGGACATTGAATGTTAGGCAGGATTTCTGTGGACAGCTTGAGCTGAACCTCCTGATGGGCCTGTTTTTAAAGTTAGTATTTTTTTTTCTGATGGGCCATGAGAATGTTTGTATGTGGGAGGTTGGGTTTGCGTGGTATTGGAGAAGACTTGAGAGTCCTTTGGACTACTAGGAGATCAAACCAGTCAGTCCTAAAGGAAATCAACCCTAAATATTCATTGGAAGGACTTCTGCTGAAGCTGAAGCTCCAGTACTTTGGCCACCTGATGTGAAGAGCCAACTCATTGGAAAAGACCCTGATGCTGGGAAAGATTGAGGGCAGAAAGAGAAGGGAACGGCAGTGGATGAGATGGTTAAACAGCATCACAGACTCAAAGACATGAATTTGAGTACACTCCTGGAGATAGTGAAGGACAGGGGAGCCTGGTGTGCTGCGGTCCATGGGGTCGCAAAGAGTCAGACACCAGTTAGCAACTGAACAACAACGCCTTCCCCAATTTTGAGATTTTGTGATTTCTTGCTTTGACCACATATGGCAGGAGTTCCTGAAGATTCTTCCTGAGGGAGGTGCTAGCGTGCGGGTTATCCCTGCAGTGGCTCCAGGAGTGACCAGTGCTGCTGGTCAGCACCCACACCACCAGGTCTGTGTGGCACCGTCTCCATCCTCACTCTGTCAGCTGAAATGTGTCTTCCTGGGAGGAATCATTTGTTCAGGTCTGACTGTGACTCAGGAAGCTGGCCAGGGAAGAGGGACACAAGAGGACTGCGGTTGGTCCTTGTCACTACCCTGGGCCTTTATTTATTGCTGGTACCTGCTATATGCCAACTCCTTAACCACTCAGGCTGGAGAAGGGTCTACCCTGCAAAGGAGAACCTCCTCTCATGAGAGAGATGCGTCCAAGGAACCTGGGAGCTGAGGGTTGTTTGCCTCAGTAAACGGGGGATTCAGAAATGTTTGTTTCCTAAAGCCTCAGGTACTCCATCAGAGCCACTGGGTCTCTCCAGGGCAGAAATTGCAGCCCCCTGGAAGGACATCTGTATAGAGACATTGGTTCCACTTGCAGAAGTGGTTCAGGCCCAGGTCAATACATGGTCTCATTTGCAGGTTGTACACCTGCTGTGACAGGCTGAGCATGCACTTAAAGGGTTTCCCTTCTGACGGGCGTAGAGCTTGCCGATTTCAAAGGGGAAGAAAAGGCCTGAGCTCCATTCTTCGTTTTTCCATCTATGCTTCTTGCTACTTGACATGGGCTCTCAACTATTCCAGTCCAGGCCAATTTTATAGACATTTTCATGCCGGCTATGCCCCAGTGGCCTTGCGTGGTCTTGAATTCTTAACCTCTCAAGAGTCTTGGTTTCATCTACAAAGTTGCAGTAATCATACCAGCTTTACAGAACTGAGAGGCTGGAATGAGAGAAGACGTGTATGTAATAACTGTTTGGTTTACAGGGCTTTGACTGATGGTACACGAAATACCAAGTTCATGGATGGGAACTGTCTAGGCCAGGGCCCCAGAGATCCCTGAACCACCTCGGAAAGGGGGCTACTCAGGAACTGAGTATGGGCAGAGCAGAGGGACTAGAATGCAGGTCTCAGGATTCAGCTTCTGGGCCAACCAGGGCAACCTGACACCTCTGAAGCCCTCTCCAAATAGAAGAGGGGAAGGCCCTTAGCGTGCTGGGGGCACCTAGGCCTCAGGGGTCTGCCCCAGGAAAGGGTTCTGTCCTGGGCAGCAGACTTTGGCTGCTGTCTCTCCCAACTGCAGGCAAGTGAGTGGTGAATGAGGCTGTTGCCAGTCCTGGGTCAAGGCTGTTCCTTAGTGTGGTGTCCTACAGGAGGCTGAGATAACCCTCCTTCCCAGCTCTTGACCCAGTGTTCACCTCGTACCCGCCAGCTGAGTCCTGCTTTATATCCGCAGTTGATTACCCCTAACATCCTCATAATTACTGATGAAGACAGGGTCCGAGGGTCCTGCCATGAGGGAGAGGAGGAGCAGACTAGCGGCCAGGCCTTTGACGGCATGGTCCTGTGCCTCCTCTTCAGCCACAGTTGTCCCTCAGGTGATCAGAACCTTGGGAATTGGGGTGGGAGGGAGGGGCCAAGCACCACTAACACACACCTCAGACAGATGGCTGGGTGGAAGGCAAAGGATTGTTTCCTGACAAATTGGACAGAAGGTGTGGGTGGAGGTGAAGTGGGTCACCTGGCCACTTAAATTGAACAGGGTTTTCCCAGAACACACTTCTCCAGAGAAGAGGGCCTAGGTGAGGCACCTTGCAGACACAGACAGGGGTGCCCCAGTCAGGGAGAGGGACCACTAACATATATGTAAATGTGATAATCTCATGCAGTGACAAGTGCTAAGAAGATGAAGCAGGATGATGAAATGAGTACCTGGGAGGCCACTTTAGACTGAATGGTCAGGGAAGGTGTCTATGAGGAGGTGACCTTTGAGTGGACACACATGTGACAAGGAGCTAGACACATGAAGGAGGATCTGGATACATCTGGGAGGAAGGATGATCCAAGTAGAAGGATCAACAGTTGCAGAGCCCTCCAGTGAGAACAGGCTCAAGATGTTCCAGAAATAGGAAAATGCCCAGAGTGGCTGCAGAGGACGGGGAGGAGTGGGTGGCCAGAGATGAGGTTGGATAGCTGGGAGGCCAGGTCACCCTGGGCCTTGAAGGCAGGATAAATGGTTGAGATTTTGTCAGTGGAGAATGGGAAGGCTGCTGCACAGGATACACACCACTCTGGTTGCAGTCCACAATGTTCCCTCACTCTGTTTAGTCCACGCCTGTGCTCTGGGTTTAAGCCAAAGTTGTCAGTTCTACCTGTCGGAGTCCTTCCCAGCCTCTGCTTCAGGGCTCTTGAGGCCTAGCAGACAGTAGGTGTGAAGGTTGTGGTGCTGAGTTGGTGTGAGTTCAAGGATCACACTATAAGCTCACACATCTGGTGTTCCCTGTGGGCCTCAGTGATAGGCCATCCAACATGAACATCCTTCTGTTTGAAAGTGTGGAGTTAGTAATGAATGTCCTCTTCCTCTTTCTCGTCACTCTTCTGACCCCAGTCGTGCCCTAGATCCAGCTAGGCCCACATTTATCTCTACTTCGCTGAGATGGTGAAATGGGGTTGTGACTTTGAAGGTTTAGGAAAAGCGTGAGATCATCCCCCATGAAAACATCCATTGTTTAGTGTGGCAGTCTGCCTGGTGCCTTTGTTTGGAGGCAGAAGCCCTGGTTCAAGCCTGTCTTGCCCCTTTCATCAAAAGCCAAGGTTAGAGATCAGGGCTTCAGCCCTACGTGTCATTCGTTTTTATCTCCAGACCAGTTGTCACTGGAAGTCTTGGTCCTGGAGCCCACTAAGCCTGGTTCCATCCAGTTCCACCATTTATTAGGCTCGTGACCTTGAGCAAATTTAGCTGACCTTGCTGGGCCTTGTTTTGCTCATCTCTAATATGGGAGTTGACTCACAGGGTGTTAGAACAAAATGCATGTAAAGCCATGAGCACATTTCTACACTGAATACGCATTAGTGAAAATGAGACGTCAGCTGGACACTACTGTTTCAAGTTTCAAAATACTGGAAACTCTGACCCAGAATTTGAGGAGCAAAATGAAGGGTTTTTTTTTCTGTTACCCTGTGGGATCCCCTGGGCCAGAGCTTTTAACCTGATGTGTATGACAGCCTCAGGGAGTATGAACTACTTGAAGTCAGTGACAAGACTGGGGCATCTCTGCCTCTGTGTGGATTGATTGGGAGTGGGCCGCAGTGTATAAGACATTCTTAGAGAGTCTTTGCACCCACAGAGACTTAAGGGTCAGTGAAGGCTGATGCTCAGTGGGTGAGAGGTCACCGAGATCATTTCTGCTCCTCGAGGAGCCTGGCCTCAGTCAGCCTGAGTGAAGCAGGAGGCGGTGGTCAGCGGCCCTCTCGGAAGAGCTGTAGGAGAAGGTATCATGAAGGTCAGTCCCCAGTCTCATGCGAGGCTGCCCATCAGCCTTGCATTGTGTTTCTTTCCAGGCTATTCTTTCCACAGTAAATATATTAGAAGCAAGGCCGGGGCTGTCTGGCCATCCTGGGGAACCCCCAGTCCAGCCACCCCTCCCCTGTGTCCCATGGGGATGGGAGGTGGCCCCCGCACTCGGCTGCTTTTTCTAGGCTCAAGAATACCACCTCCCAACTACAGGGTGAAAGCTTTGTGGAAGATGTGGAGTCAGAAACTGGAAGTCCCATAGTTTACTGGATTCTGTGCTGGGAGATTGAGGGGGTGGGATGGGATGTGGCAAGAACCAAATGGGAACGCTCACAGCCCAGAGCCACAGTGGAGTGGGCCCTGGGTGTGCCGATCCAGGCTTGCACATGGTGTTGGAGGTCAACAGTTGAGTCTGCAAAGGAAGACCCAGATGGGAGGCATCTGAATGGTGACGTGAGGGGAGGGCGGGCATCCCAGCGGGCGGACTCACCTGTGCAAAAACCCCGGGAGCAAACTCTGAAGTTCCGGTGTGTTTTGCTGTGGTGCTGGATCGAGGCAGGAGAGAACGGCTAAGGAGTTAGGGACAGGTGTGAATAGCCACCTGTGGGCCTTCAGGTGTTGGACCTTGAACCCAAGGGTGAGGGGTTTGTAGGGGAGGGACATGGCCAGCCTTGTGGCTTAGAACTCGACGCAAAATTAGCAGAAAATAAGCAGTGGCCTTAACCAGAGAACTCAGGATCAGCACTGGTGCTGGGCAAGTTGGGGCCACAGGCTGAATCTTGGTTTTTCCACCTGTAAAGTGGGCTGACGGTGAAATCAACCGCATGATTACTACACAGAGGTAAACACATCAGGGTCAAGCAAGCCTTGAACAAGGTTACTGTGGGCTTCAGAGGCACCACTTGACATCTCTAAAGCAAAGTCTTCAATCCACATAGCTTTGAAGGTTCCTGCTCACCCTTTTTGAATAGTCCTGTCCCTCAGGAGAGCTCCCTTTGCCCTGCCCCCTCCACCCGGCCAAAGGGCTCTTCTGTCCCTTTATCCCTCCTACCTCTTTACTCCACCTCTGCTTCTGCCAAGTCGTTTTTGTGTTAGAAACTTATCACACCATTAAGAACAATGTTGAGAAAGGAAAAAACACCTCACTTCCTTCACCTCAGTGTCCCACCACATGGCGCCACTTTTCTTTGGATAGCTTCTAGTCTTATTTCCCCTCATCCTCCATCTCCCGCTTCCCGGTTTCCTGCCCTTATCTCTTCTTGTGTCCCCAGGCACGTGCTCATGTTGTTTCTCCTGACTGGCACACTCCTTCAAGACCTTCTCCGAGGGCTGCTGAGAACAGAGGGCAAGATGGCCCTAGTTCATTCCTCTGTGCCCTAGAAGTCTTAGGGGGGCTCAGCAGGGCACCTTGGGAGTGTGATGTGGTGGGGTTGGGCCGCGATGGGTGAGTCATCTGGTGGAAGGGGCAGAGATGCGCGATGCCGGGCTCTTGTGCCTCCAGTGACCTGAGTTTGCATGTGGTGCTGTCACAGTCTGACCCCTTGAAAATGTGACCAAGACAGAGCAGCTGAGAGCAGCTGCGTATCCTGTGTTTTTCCCACTTGTTCTGTTTCTTGGCAGAGAGCAAGCTGGGACACTCCTTGTCCCAGGCAGGCGCGGCTGGGCCCAAGCTTTCTCCTGTGCTTCTTTTAGACTTTCCTGGACATTTAGTCATCCCAGCACCGTGCTGCTATTTTTAGTGCCACCACCTCCTAGGGAACCTAAAATAAAGCTGGCTCAGCTTCCTGGCCCCTCATTGGCTGGAGCGTTGGTCACAGGCTGGGAGATTGGCTGAATTGGGCATAAGCTACTACCCACTTCTACTGTCCTTCCTCTGGTTCCTCTGGCCTAGGGTGAGGCCCTAGGGACCAGAGCAAACCAGCACTAACCAAGCTGAGTCAAGAGCTTTACTAGGTTCCCTTAGTGAGACCCCCACTGGCAACAGCAGGGTTCCACCCCCTTATAGAGAAGAGGGCTGAGGCCCTCAGGATGGCAGTGACTTGCATCAGATCCCACCACTGCCAGTGGTTGTCTGCTGCGGTCAAACCCACCTCCTTACAGCTTTGGTTCAGAGTCCTGTTATTAGGAGAGAGTGGGTGGGTTCCTGTGCAGTCAGAAACAGCTATAGAACAACAGAGGTCTGCTGTTGTGGGTCCTGCAGCGAGATGCGCTCCACTCTACCCAGGAGGAGCCTATCAAAGCCTGAGCGGCTCTTTCGTCCGGGGCTTGGAATTTTCATCTAGCAGCCTTGGATCCCTGATATCTGTAGCAGGGTGGGTTGGAGGGGGTACGGCTCCCCTCTTGCTCGGAGACCGGAGAGGGGCAGCCTTTCTGATGGAGCCAGTGCTGGGATGGGGTGTAGAGACATGACTCATTTTCCCCTCCCAACCTTCCTTTGCCCTCCCAGCATTTCTGTTGTCATCTGTGATCCTCTGAACTCATGGTCCCAGCTCTGCAGTTGGTATATGTAACCCCTCTTGGTGCTGAAATGATGTCATGTGGCCTCAAAGAAATAAACTTCCCCCTTAAGACAAAGTGAGGGAGGGTCACTTGCTGTCTTTGTTCCTCAAGTGGGACCTTGAGGAACCATTTCTCCCCAGTCTCACTGGGTCTTCTACCTGCCAGTAAGGCCCTGGGGTAATGTTAAGGGCCTGAGTGCTGCAGTCAAAGACACTTGACTCAGACATCAGTAGTTCCTGACCTGCAAAGTGGGAAGAATAGCAGTAACTGGCTGTGCAGGTTGTTGTGAGGATTAAATGAAAAGAAATGGGGAGAGTGCTTAGCTCCGCCTCAAAAGCTCATCCTCTGTAGTACTTGCTCTGACCTTCCTTCGTCCGGGCTCCCCCCTCAGGACCCATCCTTCTCTATGATCCTGACACCAGGAGGGTCTGAGTTGTCCATCTCTGGGCTCCCTGCACTTGTCTGTATTGAGGGATTGCTTATCAGTTCCCTGGGTCCTCTCCGTGTTCTCCAGGAGCACACACCTCAGCAGAGCACTGCCTGCTCAAGGAGGTCTGGGAGGGGTGGGGGTCAGTGAAGAGACTGACTGGCTACCTGCTGCTTCCATGGTACCAACGCTTCCCTTCCTGTCTTGCTGGACTTACAGGTCTCAACGAGGCCGGGTGACGCTCCAGAATGGGAGACAAGCCAATTTGGGAGCAGATTGGATCCAGCTTCATTCAACATTACTACCAGTTATTTGATAATGACAGAACTCAACTAGGCGCAATTTATGTAAGTCTTCTGCTTTAGCACCAAAACGGGATTCCAGGGGATCAATTCAGATGTGGGGCCCGTGCCTCCAATTCACAAGTTCTGGCACCCCTCACTGGATTGGCTGAGCCCTTTTATCTGAGCTACTCTCCACGGGGTAGGGGGCTTAAGGCCTAGCCCAGCTCCCCAGGGCACATGGACCTTTCTGTCATCTTCTGCATGAGTGAGATTCTTAGGTAATCTAGTGGATCTACATGAGTGGTACCATAGGCAGCACTTTCTGGGCTCGCCCTTCCATGGTCCTGGGAGTGCCTCTGGTCCAGACTAGGCAGCGGCAGACAGAGGCTAGGGCTTCTGGTGCCCCCTGGAGGCAGCAGCTGTAAGAATCATCAGTGCACCTCAGATGGCTTCTGGAGGCCCCAGGTCCAGTGTCCTTTGAAGAGCTAAAAGCCCCTGAATGCTCATGGGAGGCGGGTGTTTCTTGAGAAACCCTTCTATGTAGGCATTTTTTACTGCTGTGTTAATGATGTTCATATATACCAAAAGTTACTTGTATTTGACCCTGCCCAAGACAGAAATGTGATTGATCAAGCCATGCCTGGCAGGTCTGCCCAGGATAGAAGTGATAGGAGTCATCATGCACAGCCTTGCAGCCTTATGGGCTGTGGGCAAACTCCTCTGTCTCCCTCAAAAAGTCAGGGCCAGTTCAGACATTTTGAAGAAAAGAAAGGGATCTTAGCGGTGGAAGGCCACATCCGGCCCAGGTAATTGATTGTCATTATCACAGGTAGAGGGTTTTAAAAACTCAAACTGGCCTGACTGGGATCTTTGGCACTTCTGTCTTGTTGCCTTTGAAATCAATTAAAGCAAGTCTGACCCAGAGAAGAGTTAGCAACGTCTTTAAGGAGTACTTTATGTATGTCATTTTATGGAAGCTCATCACGTTTTCCCTTTAAACATCAGGAAACAGATTGGGGTGGGGGGAGGTGGATAAGAAACTAGTTTGCCTAATGTCAGAGCTGCTGAGTAGCAGAGACACTTTTGAGCTCTGGCCCAGGAGTCTCTGGTAGGAAAGATGGGGTGGGGAGGCAGTGAAGCTGTGGGTTACACGTTGATGGTTGGGAGGGTCCCAGGAGAGGCCTTGTCAGCCTCCACCCCTCCTTGACCCCATGGGAAGGGCCTCTGTGGAACTGACTCTGGGCTCTAGAGATGGTGTTGAACATAGATGTTTCCTAGTTCGTTCATTCTTTTTTTTCTTCCAAGTTATTTCTGATGGTTATTCTGGGACTGGTGCTGACTACCCAAACAACAGGATGGTTTTTGACTGAGTCTTGGCCACATATGGCCAGCCTGGAGCTCATCCATATCAAAGGCCATACAACTTTTTGGATAAAAAGTGGGAGATGAGCTTACTTATTAATAAGTTTGTGTTTTCTTACATAGTCTTTCAGAGCTTGGGCTCTGAGATGCTGGGGTGTAATTAAAGTTGTTAATCGTCTGAAGTTTGGAAATTACCCTCATTTCCCTTCTTTACAGACAGGGAAACAGACATGGACTCATGTTCCCCAAGCAGGACCCTTTTGGGGGTCTTTTCAGGGCCTCAGCGATATTCCTTGTGCTCTGAAGCTCTGACCCCAGATTTCCTGGTTTTCAGATTGATGCGTCATGCCTTACGTGGGAAGGACAGCAATTCCAGGGGAAAGCTGCCATTGTGGAGAAATTGTCTGTAAGTAAGGGCCAGGGCTGGGCTGCAGGCAGCTCCTTCCCCACCCTGCTGGCCACAGCCCACCACCTATTTTTTCTCTTGCAGAGCCTTCCATTCCAGAAAATCCAGCACAGCATCACGGCGCAGGACCATCAGCCCACACCAGACAGCTGCATCATCAGCATGGTTGTGGGCCAGCTCAAGGTAATGGTGCTGCTGCCTTGCAGCACCACTGTCCTGCTCCTCAGGGACACCCAGACTAGTAATGCCTGGAGCTTTGTAGCTCAGTACTCTAGCCATCAGCCACACGGGGTGATTTTTAAATTGCATGAAGTAAAATGAAATAAAATTAAAATGTAGTTCCTCAGTTGCATTAGTCATATTTCAGGTGCTCAGAGTTACTCATGGCTGCCTATTGGACAACACAAACATAAAACATTTCTGTTATTGCAACAAGTCCTACTGGAGAGCACTGGTATAAAGCCTTGGAAAAGGGACAGTGAGGTACAGGAACAGGATAGGGCTGTGATCCCAGCCACTGGGCCTTTGTACTGCCCCGAAGCTGTAGGGGAGCCTTCTGCAGGCAGCTGACCCTGAACTGGAGTCTATGCTGCTATTCCCCAAGCTGGCTGCTGGCTCTTCCACCTGCTGAACAAAGCAGATTCTGGGAACTCCTGCTTCTCTTTGGATTTCTAGTTCCACTTCTCAAGACCTGTTAACCTTCAAAGCTTTCCTGTGGTCCTTTGGTGCCTCTGCCCGTACACCCCACCCCCCTTCCAGGAACTCCTACTTGTTATACTCTAACCGACTGAAGATTTCCAAAAAGCCTCTCCTTCCCAAAGCAGGACAGATGAGCTGCCCCTTAACCAGGTTCCAGCCTCCTGGGCATGTGGCATCATGGTCCGCAGAATATGAGATCCACATGCCTTCTCCCTAGGTTAGGCAGGGCTTCCTGAGTCCAATACAAGGGTGGAGGGAAAGGGCGGCCCTCTAGGCCTCTCCACTGGACCTGGATGGACCTGCCTTTTGGCCTGGTTTTTCCTGTCAGTTTCTCCTGCCTGTCCAAGATACCCTGCCCAGAGAGTGTGCTCAGATAGGCCTTGGGAGTGAGGAGGTCTTTTCTGGGGTCTCAGGGCACACTTTCCCAGGCTGGGGTCATTAAGCAGTGCCTCTTTCCACCTGGCTTCAAGTTCTTTCTGGTGTTTCTGTCCAACCCCCAAAAGACTGATTTGCCTCCTTGCTGATGATAATTCCTGGAAAAAACAGTGATGTTGGAAACACAGCTGGTTAGTTAGGCTTCTACCTCGACTAGGCCTCATCTGGGTGTTCTGCAGTTTGGCTGGAGGTCTCTCACCCTTTTTTTGTTGGAAATATTATACGTTACGTGACAAGAAACAGATTACCTGATAGGGATGCATTCGTTTTTTTCTCTCTGCAGAGTTGTAATTGGTGTGAGCTTGGTTTTGAGCCTTTTCTCATGTACAAAGTCATTAGTAGTAGTATCTTCTCATGGGTGGACTAACTAACATAATCAGACACTAAGACTGTTTAGTTTTTAGACTACCATGAGTTACATGATAAGCACCACAGAACTCTTTCAGATTGGTCACTTTTGCCCAGAAACATGAACACAGAGGCGCTATGTTGTCTGCTATATTGCTGTAGCTAACTGGTGAGTTGTTCTGCAGTTTGAGTGTACATAGCAGTATGAGCTGCCACCTCAAGTCCCCTTTGTGCCAAGTTCAGTGTTACATACATTATGTTAGTTCACAATCAAGAGTACCCTGGGCTCTCCTAGGATTTGTGTCCAAGATAGAAAGGCCTGATTGCAAAGTCAGCATTCTCCTCCAACTGAACACCCTTCCTGTTCCTTGGCCAACTTAACTGAACCATTTTTTTCTCTCCTCACAGGCCGATGAAGACCCCATCATGGGGTTCCACCAGATGTTCCTATTAAAGAACATCAATGATGCTTGGGTTTGCACCAATGACATGTTCAGGCTTGCCCTGCACAACTTTGGCTGACCTCCTCCCAGCCAGGCACTCATGCTGTTTCCTCCTCCCTCCTCTTCCCAATACTATTCACACTCCTCCAGATGCTCCAAATATCATTCACAAATGAGCAGGGCCGCGGTGGGCGTGGGCGCAGTGCGCTGCTGCTACCGAGGTGTTGTGCATGATGTTTGGACGCTAGACTAGTTGCATCTGACAGGAGAAGTTTGTGTTGTACCAGCGCATGCCTTGGAAAGACTTAAGTAATGCAAAAGGTTGTCTTTTTTTTTTTTTTTTTTTTTTAATCTACTGACAAGTTGCTCTAGTAACCCAAAGAAGTGAAGGAGAAAGCAGCTGCCTCACCGCCCAGATATTGATTTGTTCAGATGTTTCAATGCCTCATGATACAATAAAACCACGAAAATTTTCTTAACAGTTTAAATTGTTTGAATTAGTTGAATAGTGGGCCGGGCATCCATAACTACCCTGCCTCATTGGCTCTCTCATGTCTCACCATCCCACATCTACGCCCACTCAGCAATACCTGTTGCAAGGAGAAAACACCGAAGCAGCACTCTGAGCTCAGGCAGCACTCTGCACTCACTTCTCTTAGAAGCCCTGTAGGGCATAGTGTTCCCTCCACCTGGCCTTGGAAAAGTGAGCTGCAGACAGGGAGAGCTCAGGTCTGAACGGAAGAGTCCCTTGAAGCCTCGGCAGTCAGTCCTGACATTTCCTGTGACCTCTACACTGGGTAGCATCAGGGCTCTAATGACAGGCGAGATGATGCAGAATCCCACCGAAGATTGAAAAGCCTTGGCAAAAATGGCCCATTAGGTTCAGGCCCTCTGGACTGAGGGCTCAGCAGGACCAAGTATGAGCAGGCATTTGAGGGCGAAGGGCCTGTTCTAGCCACAGAAGGGTCAATGTCACATCCAGCATGCCCCGTAAATCCCCGGCCAAGCAGAGGGCAGCTCTTACCCTGTACCATCTGCTTCGGATGTCACTACCACAACGGGAGTGCCTCAAACAGCCAGCCTCCAATGCCCAGAGCCAGGCCTGGTTGGGTTGGAGTATAGATTTAAAACTGAAAGAAAGCATTCTGAGTTTGAGGGAATTCAGGTTGTAGGATTTCTCATGCCTGAGACCTCTGCAAGGCATCTCTAGGCCTTCTCCTATTCCCTCCCTGACCACAAACACAAACTCACACTACTATCCTCAAATCCCAGGAAATCTCAGCTGTTGGGGCAGTTTCTCCTCCTCAGTTTTGGGGACAGACTGCCTAGTATCAATACAAATCCAGCCCTTTAGCCCTGAGACTGGTGGTGTAAAACTGATGGCAAGGTAGCAGCCACAGACCAGAACCAAACCCAGGATTTGGTCTGTTTACCTGTTTGGGGTTTTAGGATTGGTGAGGGCACCACAGCTTTGCCTGATATGCACAGCCCCCTTCCCTCCTGCACTGTGGATGGAAGCCAGGAACTTCCTCAGACCCCCACTGGTAGCCTAGCTATGCTGGGCACTGGGCTGGATGGTGTGCTGTTTGAAATAACAGCATACTCAGGAGGTTTCAGTGGGACTAGTTTCTTGGCTGCTCTGTATTTGGGGGATAGAGGTTGGGGAGAGGTAGAAACCTGCTGCCTCTTAAACCACCCTGTATAAAATTTGCAATACAGCTTTTCCATGTACCTGTGCCTGAAATGTCTGCAATAAAGAAGTGTTTGTAAACCATGGTTTCTTTCTTTTTGCCTGATGGTGCGAGGTCATGCAGAGGGATGCTGAGAGACATTAGGGAACAAGGTGATGTTTGTGGTGAGACCATGTCTGCCCTTGCAGTTCCTGGGTCCATGAATTAACAGGTCCCTTCAGACCTTCCCAGGTGGCTCAGTGGTAAAGAATCCGCCTGCCAATGCAGGTAGATGCAGGAGACAGGTTTGATCCCTGGGTCTAGAAGATCCCCTGGAGAAGGGAATGGCAACCCACTCCAGAATTCTTGCCTGGGAAATCCCATGGACAGAGGAGCCTGGCAGGCTATAGCCCATGGCGTCGCAGAGTCGGGCGCGACAGCAGGCTCGCCCGCTCAGGCCTTGGGTTACACTGACCCACTTCACAAAGTAGAAACCTAAATTTTTGCCAATTCAACTTGTTCTGGGGTATGTAAGAGATTTGGCTTAGGCAACAGAGTTGACCCGGTCTAGGCCCATCATGAGTCCATGCTTTGGGAGTGGACATGGACTAGGCGGGTTATTCTGAAGCAAGTAGGGTTTGGAGCGGTCCAGAAGGTGGACATTTGCTCTGCCTCAGCCCCAAGGAACTCTCCCCACCCTACTAGCGCAGGGGCGGGCTTCTGGAGGGGCGAAGCGTCCTCCTCACGAGCCCGGAACCTTTCTTCTCCGCCCGGCTCAGGTTCCGGGAGCTGAAGCTCGGGCGGGCCGGAAGTGGAGGCGGTTGGTGGGGTTGGCGGGGCTCAGGGACGCAGCGCGGGCGGCGGTTTGTGAGCTTCGGGTGGGTCGAGTATAGTGACCGGCGTCCCGCTGTTTGGCCCTGGCGGGGTTGTGCCCGGCTGGACGGTGCGCGGCGGCAGTGAAACGAACGCGGCGCGGACTCAGGCGCCGGCGACTGGGCCCATGGCCTCCTCTTGCGCGAGCATCGACATAGAGGACGCCACGCAGCACCTGCGGGATATCCTCAAGCTGGACCGGCCGGCGGGAGGTGAGCCGGGACAGTGGGGGTGGGCCCCCATGAGCGGGCAGAAGGGCGGCGCGGGCCTTGGCTGCCTTCATGGCCCTGGGGTCCCTCAGGACCAGCTCCGCATCCTTCCATCTGGTAAGGGCAGACGAGGGTCGGAGGGTCGGAGGGGTGTGCTTACCCAAGTGCGCAGACCCCATGATGCGATCCTTCCCCATCCCGGAGCCGTGCCGCTCTGCCCTGTCCTTCAGCATCTCGGCTGAAGGTGAGGGCTCTTCTCTGAATCCGCAAAGCCCACCAGATGTCCTGGCAGCAACGTCTCGAGTGTTCCTGGAACTGGCCCGGGTTCCCTACCCTTTTACCATAGTTCACAGGGCTAATCTGGGCTCTGTACACCGAGTTCTGGGTCTTGAACTAGGCGCTGTGCTGAGCACCAAAGCAACTCGCCTTTCCTTCTGGAATGCAGACTCTAGGCCTGCAATTTTAAGACTGATTTTCTGGAGGTAGATGATCAACCAGTTCCCGTGTGCTCTCTGGGATTAAGGCAAATCACAGATTGCACAGTGCTGATTGGATCAGGCTGCAAACATTTGCAAGCGGTAGTTAATCTCCATTCATTTCTAATTTACCTGGGTTTGCAGTGGTACTGCCAAAGCTCCTCCTGCCCTCAGTGAGCTCCTAGGCCACAGAGTTAATGAGGTGTAATATAATGTTCTTCTCATTGAGAGAGAGAAGTGTTTTGGTTCTATGAGGAGGATGGAGTGGGTGGGGTAGGGGCTGGTCAATGCCTGAGAACAGCTGAGAGAAGAGCAGTATTTAGGCCAGGTCTTGTAATAGGGAGAGAGACTGGGGTGTCAGGAAAGACCTTCTACAGAGAGGAAATAGCATGTGTGAATGTACCAAAGTTTCATGGCAGATTCAGAGACCCGTGGAAAGTTGTAGTGGTCGAGAGACTGGCTGGTGATGGTGGTATGGATGTGCAGCACCCAGAGCTGAGGACTGTGTTTCCTCAGACCCTGTTGTTAAACCTGCTGAAAAGCCCAAACTGGCCCCTTTTGGACACAGGCAGGGGTCCCCACTGCTGGGTTCAGCTAACCTCTAATCTCTGAGAAAATCCACCTGCTGCCTGAAACCCCTTTCCCCAGGCCTAGAGTGTGTGCTCCCGTTACTCTTGGGCTTGGCGTGGCCCTCTCATGCTTCTTAACTGCCACAAAGGTTTGATGGAGCCTGGCATGGGTAACATGTAGCTTGTTTGCCCTCATACTAGCCTCCCTGGAAGGGAGAGTGGTCACCTTACCTCTTAGCATCACTCACTCTGATGCAAGTGAGGTGGCTTGTAGTTTTTCCTCTTAGATTGAAACTTGATTCCCCTGTTTGCCAAGTAGTACTTGCTTGTCTCCTCTTACTGGAGGACAATGTGAGATCCCAGGCTGTTTTGTGACTAGAAACTTGCCAGATTCCTGAATATGAAGCACTAGTCTCCTTGCCACCTGGGAGTTTTGGAGTAGTGTTTGAGCCTATGAGACTGCTTGAAATACAGCTAATGGTAAAACCAATGGTAAACAACTGAAATGCTATCTGTCCTACTCATACACTCTACCCCATAATTTCTCTCCTCTTTGGCCAGCTCCTTCACGTCCATAGTGGTTTCTTCTGAGCCCATGTCTTTGTGAGGCAGTCTCCTTCCTTTCTTTCTTCCACATCTTAATCATGTCTTTCCATGCCTTAGGAGGTCATCCTCTCTTCCCCAGTGCCTCCACTACTTTGGTCCAGGTCCTGATATCTCTCACCTGGATTCTAAACTATCCTACATGTCACTTTAGAACAGTCAGTCCTCTGGCCATAGCAGATCATGTTACCTTCCCATTCAAAACTCTTCTGTGGCTCTCATTACCACAGGGAAAATCAAAACACCCCAACCTCATTCCTGAGACCTCTGCAGCCTTGTTTTCCCTCCATCCTTCCCATGTTTGTGTTCCAGCCACACTACTACTGTAAAGTCTGTCCTGACTATTTCTCTGCCCTTCTTCAAGTACACAGAGTCCTTCTGTACTGACCCAGGCCTAAATATTAACTGGTCACAGAGGGTTCTTGATGACTTACACCCCTCCCCCAGGTAGAAGAGCCTCATGCTCATCCTTGGTCCTAGCATACATTGGGTTCACCGTCAGTGCTTATAGAATGAATTGAACAAAGGGCCCTCCTCCCCACTGACGTGCCTTGTTGAGTGTTCCTAGAGCACCTCATGATTCTTGAATGGAACCCTGCAGAAGGAGAGGCCAGTGGGCAGGTGGAACAAACTCGTCAGAGTGGCCCTTTCTGCCCCTAGGCCCCAGTGCAGAGAACCAACGATCATCTAATGCCTACAATGGAGATCTCAATGGGCTCCTGGTCCCAGACCCCCTCTGCTCAGGTGACAGTGCTTCAACAAACAAGCCTGGTCTCCGAGCCATGCCACCTATTAACCTGCAGGAAAAGCAGGTCATGTGAGTGTCTGGGAGATGGTAGTGGTGGTGATGGGGTCTTTGAGGTATTTGCTAACTAAAGGCATAAGGTGGGGGAAGAGGGTCCGGCAGTCTCTGCTGCTTCCCCGCAAGACAGCCTGGGGTAGAATGCTTCACTTGGATGAGGGCCACAGACAAGGGCTTGGCCTCAATCTGAAATTTGGGCTCCTGGTTTAGCATGAAAGTAGAACCATTCCCAAGGAGGGAGGTGAGCAAGAGAAGCTATGGATTTCGGGACCAGTGAATCAGGCAGATCAGGGCATCTGGGGCTTGACACTTTCACCAGAGTGGCTGCATCTTCTCCCCTCAACCCTGCCCATTGAGACTTTGGGTGAACAAGAGTCATGCTTGTGCACCCTTCCCTTCAGCTGCCTCTTAGGAGACGACAGTTCCACTGGCATTGGAATTTTGGCCAAGGAGGTGGAGATTGTGGCCAGCAGTGACTCTAGCATCTCGAGCAAGGCACGGGGGAGCAACAAGGTGGGCACCAAGATGTTGTGGCATGTATAATGGCTGGGGCACAGTTAGGCTGTCCCTCCCTTATTCCATGCTGCCAGTTCCTATGGGGACTATCCTAACAGACAGATAGTGTACCCCAGTCTCAGGAAGCCAGTGTTGGCTGCCAAGTCTTTGTGGGAATCTGACCCTAAGAGTTGTGACTGGGTGGCTGGGCTTGCACATACGGCCTCTCCTGTCCCCAGGCATGCTGGGGGCTACTTCAGCTCCAGGAAAGGCGCCGCAGCCCTTGACTTCTGTGACCTTCCTCACTCTCGGTTCTCAGGTGAAAATTCAGCCTGTCGCCAAGTATGACTGGGAGCAGAAATACTACTATGGCAACTTGATTGCTGTGTCCAACTCTTTCTTGGCCTATGCTATTCGGGGTGAGTAGGAGCAGTACAGAGGAGGAACATGTTCTGCTTGAAGCCCCAGAGGGGAAGCTCTGCGGTCGTCGGGTCACTCAGCCCCCTCAGACTGTAGAGGTGTGATGGCAGGCTCGTCTGCAATGCCCCCAGCTCTGCCCAGCCCTCTGGAGCCCAGTGAGAAAACTGAGCCTCAGACCAGTAATGGCAGAGAGGCAGGCAAGGGCAGGGCCTCTCTGTTGCCACCTGGTCCTGAGTTTATTCACGGCCTACCACTCTCCTGATTCCAGCTGCCAACAACGGCTCAGCAATGGTGCGAGTGATCAGTGTCAGCACTTCAGAGCGGACCCTGCTCAAAGGCTTCACAGGCAGCGTGGCTGATCTGGCCTTTGCACACCTCAATTCCCCACAGCTGGCCTGCCTGGATGAGGCAGGCAACCTGTTTGTATGGCGCTTGGCCCTGATTAATGGCAAAATTCAGTATCCTTTCCCAGGGTGGGATGGGGGACTGGAGAAAAGTGGGTGGAGCTGGGTCTGCCAGACGCACCGCATCATCCCTCCGACTAGCCCTTAACACCCTGCTCAGAGAGGAGATCTTGGTCCACATCCGCCAGCCAGAGGGCACTCCGCTGAACCACTTCCGCAGGATCATCTGGTGCCCCTTCATCCCCGAAGAGAGTGAGGACTGCTGTGAGGAGGGCAGCCCAACGGTGGCCCTGTTGCATGAGGACCGGGTGAGGGGGCTGGGCCTGGGGGGACAGGAAGGGGCTGAGTAGCAGTGGGGTAGTCATGGGCTGAGCGCTCACCTCCCGGTACCTGCCAGGCTGAGGTGTGGGACCTGGACATGCTCCGTACCAACCACAGCACCTGGCCCGTGGATGTCAGCCAGATCAAGCAGGGCTTCATCGTGGTAAAAGGCCACAGCACAGTAAGCCTGCCCTCTCGCCCCACCCCACTGTGTCCCTCGTCTATTCTCTGGACCCACAGCTGCCCAGACAGCTTTTCAGCACTCTGCCCATGGGACCTCTGAGCACAGAGTGACCCCTCTCCTGTGGTGCTCACACCTGACCTGGCTATACCCCCCTGGATCTGGGCTTCTCCACAGGGGTCCATTCAGTCAGTCTTTCAAACACACATGCAGATCCACTGTGGGTCAGCCTAGCTCACTTCCATCCTCACCTGAGAAGGACTTGCTCCCACCTCTAGTTGGTGGCAAAGCAAGGCTTTTTGGGTTCTTCTCAGTGCTTGAGTGAAGGGGCCCTCTCACCTGATGGGACTGTCCTGGCTACTGCAAGTCATGATGGCTTCGTCAAGTTCTGGCAGATCTACATTGAGGGACAGGATGAGCCACGGTAAGGCAGAGCCTGAGGGACTGGGCTCCCCTAGGTAGGGGATCAGATCACCCACTCGGGCCCCTCATTTACCGCAGGTGTTTACATGAGTGGAAGCCTCATGATGGGCGGCCCCTCTCCTGCCTCCTGTTCTGTGACAACCACAAGAAACAGGATCCTGAGTGAGTGAGTGGGTAGGCTGGAGGGTGGTGGGCTGGACCTTGGGCTACTATAAAGGGCCCCGCCAGCCACTCAGTGCCTTGCTGCTTTGCAGGGTCCCTTTCTGGAGATTCCTCATTACTGGCGCTGACCAGAATCGGGAGCTGAAGATGTGGTGCACGGTGTCCTGGACCTGCCTGCAGACCATTCGGTAAGCAGGGGCTGTGGGGCTGGGCAGGGGCAGGCTTGGTGATATAGGTCCTTCCCATCCTAAGTCTCATTTATCCTGCCTCATCCCCCCATCCAGCTTCTCCCCAGATATCTTCAGCCCAGTGAGTGTGCCCCCCAGCCTCAAGGTTTGCCTGGACCTCTCAGCGGAATACCTGATCCTCAGTGATGTACAGCGGAAGGTGGGCTGCAGTGGGAGCAGAGTGGGTAGCATCAGGGGGATGAAGGTGTGTGTGGCTCATCTGGGGCCTCCCTAGCCCCTGAACTCAGCTGTGACCTTGCCACCTGTGCAGGTCCTCTACGTGATGGAACTGCTGCAGAACCAGGAGGAGGGCCGGGCCTGCTTCAGCTCCATCTCTGAGTTCCTTCTCACCCACCCTGTCCTGAGCTTCGGTATCCAGGTTGTGAGTCGCTGCCGGCTGCGGCACACAGAGGTGCTGCCTGCCGAGGAGGAGAATGACAGCCTTGGGGCCGGTGAGCTGCTCAGGGTCAGGGGTCTGTGTTGGGAGGTAGGGGAGTGCTAAGGTACAGAGTGTCAGGGGCTTAGTCATCCACGTTGTCCTTATAGATGGGACCCATGGAGCAGGTGCAATGGAGTCTGCAGCCGGTGTGCTTATCAAGCTCTTTTGTGTGCACACTAAGTAAGTGTATTGGGAAGGGGGGCTGCCTGTTCCCAGTCAGTGCCCCTCCCTACCGTCCTGCCTCTGACTGTCATTTTCTTTCTCTGCTCATCCTGCAGGGCATTACAGGACGTCCAGATCCGCTTTCAGCCGCAGCTGAACCCTGACGTTGTGGCCCCACTCCCCTCGCACTCTACCCATGAAGACTTTGGTGAGTTAGGGGTGAGAGGGAAGTGGGTTTTGACCAGGGTGTGAGATCTGACTCAAGTGGCAGCCTTCCCCACAGCATTTGGAGAGTCTCGGCCGGAGCTGGGCTCAGAGGGCCTGGGATCAGCCACTCATGGCTCCCAGCCTGACCTCCGACGTATCGTGGAGTTACCTGCACCAGCTGACTTCCTCAGTCTGAGCAGTGAGACCAAGCCCAAGCTGATGACACCTGACGCCTTCATGACGCCTAGCGCCTCCCTGCAGCAGGTGTGCTTGGGAGGAGTGGGCTTTGAGGAAGGTGGTACCTGGGGATGCTCTCCACAGCCACAGCCCTAATTCTCCGTGTTTCCCCAGATCGCTGCATCTCCCAGCAGCAGCAGCAGCAGCAGCAGTAGCAGCAGCAGCAGCTCCTCTCTCACAGCCGTGTCTGCCATGAGCAGTACTTCGGCCGTGGACCCCTCCTTGCCCAGGTGAAGTGAGGGGCAGAGAGAGGGGCAGGGGCTGGTGCCAGGTGGCACCAGGCTTTGTCTACTTATACTTCATCCTCCTGCCACCAGGCCACCTGAGGAGCTGACCTTGAGCCCCAAGCTACAGCTGGATGGCAGTCTGGCCATGAGCAGCAGCAGCCTGCAGGCAAGCCCACGTGGGCTCCTGCCCGGCCTGCTCCCAGGTCCGGCCGACAAACTGACTCCTAAAGGGTCTGGTCAGGTGCGTGTGTGGGTGTGTGAAGTGCAGGGTGGCAGGCGTGTGAGGGTGGGGAGGTTGGGGGCGATCTCCCAGTTTCCTGTGTGCTGGTCCTACTCTGCCTCAGATAGCTCATGTTTCCCCTGAGGGTATCTTAGCCCCCGGTGTCCCTGGTGAGCAGCCCCTCAGCCTCTCTTTCCCCCTCCTCTTCTGACTGTGACCATTTATGACTTGCGTCCCCATCCCCCGTGCCCCATCTCTTATCACTGCACACACCAGTGCATCATCTCCATACTTGTTTTAGCCCTACCTCCCACCATTTAAGTCTTATCTTGGCCCCCTCAGGTGCCTACTGCTGCCTCTGCACTCGCCCTGGAGCTGCAGGAAGTGGAACCCCTGGGGCTGCCTCAGGCTTCCCCCAGCCGCACCCGCTCCCCCGATGTTATCTCCTCAGCCTCCACTGCCTTGTCCCAGGACATCCCTGAGATTGCATCTGAGGCACTGTCCCGTGGCTTTGGCGCCTCTGCTCCTGAGGGCCTGGAGCCAGACAGCATGGCCTCAGCGGCCTCGGCGCTCCACCTGTTGTCTCCACGGCCCCGGCCAGGGCCCGAGCTCGGCCCCCAGCTTAGCCTGGATGGGGTCCCTGGGGATGGGGATCGGCATAGTACCCCTTCCCTCCTGGAGGCAGCCTTGACCCAGGAGGCCACGGCCCCTGACAGTCAGGTCTGGCCTACAGCTCCAGACATCACTCGTGAGACCTGCAGCAGCCTGGCAGAGAGGTGAGGAGCTTGGAGGGTAGGTGGGGGGAGTGTGCCAATGGTAGGGGCTTCAGGTAGAGTCATCCACCACTGACTTGGCTTGGCCCTCCCCAGCCCCCGGAATGGCCTCCAGGAAAAGCACAAGAGCCTGGCCTTCCATCGACCACCTTATCACCTGCTGCAGCAACACGACAGCCAGGACGCCAGTGCCGAGCAAAGGTAGGCATCACCCTGCACATTCCTCTCCCGGGAGGGCCAGCCAGTGGGCAAGTGCCTATCTCTCTCCTTCCTCTTCCCCCAGTGACCATGATGACGAGGTGGCCAGCCTCGCCTCTGCTGCAGGGAACTTTGGCACCAAAGTGCCCACTCCACGTCTTCCAGCCAAGGACTGGAAGACCAAAGGATCCCCTCGGGCCTCACCCAAGCTCAAGAGAAAGGGCAAAAAGGATGATGGGTAGGAGGGGTCCTGGGGCCAGGGAGGGGGTGGTCTTCAGGCTGCCTGCGTGACATGGCCTGAGGTGCTTCTCACCTATGGCAGGGATTCATCCTTGGGATCCCGGCTCACAGAGCACCAGGTGAGTGAGCAGAGAGAGTCCCTTTCTGCTTCTGGGACTCCTGCCTGTGGGAGTGGGGGAGGTGGCCAGACCTTCCCCTGGTCTGATGTGGGGGATGAGCAGGGCAGGCATCAGGTGACTTGTGGTATTACTGGCAGGTGGCAGAAACCCCTGAGGACTGGCCAGCACTGATCTGGCAGCAGCAGAGAGAGCTGGCACAGCTGCGGCACAGCCAAGAAGAGCTGCTGCAGCGCCTGTGCGCCCAGCTTGAAGGCCTGCAGAGCACCGTCACAGGCCACGTGGAGCGAGCCCTGGAGTCAAGGCACGAGCAGGAGCGTATCCTTGGGGGCAAGGGCACAGCTGGGACAGGGATGCACCCATGTTCTCCGCCCAGGACAGGATGTGGGACCTCCTCCGGGTCTGTTCCTTAGCAACAGCACAGAGCGGCGACTGGAGCGGGCCCTGGCCGAGGGGCAGCAGCGGGGTGGGCAGCTGCAGGAGCAGCTGACACAGCAGCTATCCCAGGCACTGTCTTCAGCGGTGGCAGGGCGGCTGGAGCGCAGCATACGAGACGAGATCAAGAAGACAGTTCCTCCATGTGAGTTTCACATGGAGATTTCTGGGCAGGCCAGATTCGAAGGGCCGTCTCCCTGTCAAGCCTCGTCTCATGGCTCGACCCCTCCCTCCTTCCCTGTCCCAGGTGTCTCCCGGAGTCTGGAGCCCGTGGCTGGCCAGCTCAGCAACTCGGTGGCCACCAAACTCACAGCTGTGGAGAGTAGCATGAAAGAGAACATCTCTAAGCTGCTCAAGTCCAAGGTGCTGTAGGGCCCAAAATGAGGGAAGTGGGTGGTGGGCATGAGCTCAAGACTCAACTCATCCCCTCCTCCACCCCAGAACTTGACAGATGCCATTGCCCGAGCAGCTGCAGACACATTACAGGGGCCAATGCAGGCTGCCTACCGGGAAGCCTTCCAGAGTGTGGTCCTGCCCGCCTTCGAGAAGAGCTGCCAGGCCATGTTCCAGCAGATCAATGATAGCTTCCGACTGGGCACACAGGAGTGTGAGTGGGGTCTTCTGCCTCAGGGAGGGAGAGGCCATCCTCTTTTCCCCATTGTCCCTCTCATGGCTCCCATGGTCACTTTTCAGACTTGCAGCAGTTGGAGAGCCACATGAAGAGCCGCAAGGCACGAGAGCAGGAGGCACGGGAGCCTGTGCTGGCCCAGCTGCGGGGCCTGGTCAGCACCCTGCAGGGGGCCACGGAGCAGATGGCGGCCACTGTGTCTGGCAGCGTTCGGGCTGAGGTGCAGCACCAGCTGCACGTGGCCGTGGGCAGGTGGGTGGCCTGGGCACAGAGCTAGGTGGTGGGTGTGGAAAGGGCCAGACCCAACCGCATATTGACCTCGTCTCCCTCACTTGCCTCGTAGCCTGCAGGAGGCGATTCTAGCACAGGTACAGCGCATCGTGAAGGGCGAGGTGAGTGTGGCTCTCAAGGAGCAGCAGGCCGCCGTCACCTCTAGCATCATGCAGGCCATGCGCTCAGCCGCCGGCACACCTGTCCCCGCTGCCCACCTCGACTGCCAAGCCCAGCAAGCCCATATCCTGCAGCTGCTGCAGCAGGGCCACCTCAATCAGGCCTTCCAGCAGGTAAGCCAGGCACTGGGCCCAGGTAGAGGCCAGTGTTTCCTGACAAGACCCACGCTCCCCATCAGACTTCGGGTGGTCTGGCAGCAGACTTTTCTTGGTTCTCTTTGCCTCCAGGCCATTTCCCTTGCTTTTCCCTCTGCCTGGACCCTGGATCCCTTTATTTCTACCTCAGTCCATCTTGCTTTGTCACTACCCTTCTCAGAAATCTTTCCTGATCCTCTAGAGTAACAGCAGCCCTTCAGTGCTCTCTGGGCCCCTGAGCAACTCCCTCAGGATGCCCTACTCTGCAGTCATCCTCTCCCAGGCCACCTAGCCAGACAAGCAGGCATTCCATCTTGACATCAGCTATAAACTCTTCTCTACTCAGGCCCTGACAGCTGCCGACCTGAACCTGGTGCTATACGTGTGTGAAACAGTGGACCCAGGCCAGGTTTTTGGGCAGCCACCTTGCCCCCTCTCCCAGCCTGTACTCCTTTCTCTCATCCAGCAACTGGCCTCTGATCTTGGCACTCGAACTGACCTCAAGCTCAGGTGAGTGGGAATAGTCGGGGACTAGAGCTGGGGTGAAGGTGGGTGAGTACTTCAAAGCAGAGACTCCCACTCCTACCTGACTCCCCTTCCTAGTGTTCTCCACCAGTCCCCTCTGCCCCCACCCATCTCAGGCTTTGAGACCTCCATTGTCAGCAGCCCCTCTGGGCCTCATAGCCACCAGGGGGCGTTCTCCTCTGCTGGAGGCCACCTGTAGTCAGTCTTTTTCCTCCATCCCCAGCTACCTGGAAGAGGCTGTAATGCACCTGGACCACAGTGACCCCATCACTCGGGACCACATGGGCTCCGTCATGGCTCAGGTGCGCCAGAAGCTCTTCCAGTTCCTGCAGGCGGAGCCACACAACTCACTTGGCAAAGCAGCCCGGCGTCTCAGCCTCATGCTGCACGGCCTTATGACCCCCAGCCTCCCTTAGCTAAGCCTGCTTTGTCCAGGATGAGGTGGCACTGAAGGCCAACAGACAGGCTTAGGCCAAAGTAGGGTCATACCTGCCCGTTACCTGCTCAGGCTCCCACCTTTGGAGAGTTTTACGGGGATAGCACTGGCTGTGGTCTGCAGGCTGGGGTAGCCAGCAGGTGTAGGCTGGGCCCAGGGTGGGTATTGTGCCTTCTTGGGTTCTGCCATGCCTGGAGCATAACCCCCGAGATTATGACACCACTTAAGTTGAATTTTCCATGTTCCTTTTTACCTTCGATTTGGGTCTTTTTGTTTTTGAAAAAACATTGAGAAATTCAAGTAAATGTTTTTGGAATAAAATGGAGTATGTGTGTGCTTTTCATGTGTCTTTGGTGTGATTTTGATAACTGCCCTCTCTTAACCTGCCCCCTCTCTTCTCCCTATGCGGAGCTCTGTCTAGGCAAACCCATCCCAGGGGGCCTGGACACCACCCTCATCTGCCCAGCTACTCTCCCAGATCTCTCCTCTCCATCTCCAAGGCAAGGGCCCCCCGGGGTCAGCTCAGCACCCCACTATGCTCCTGGTTCTCCTCTCTGGAGTCCCTCCCTCCTCTTTTGCCTATTGGAACTGGGGTGGGGCTTCTGGGTGGCTGAGCCCCGCCCCCCATCCAATCACAGTGCCTCCTCCCGGAGGCTGGGCCGAAGGGCTGCCCTCCAAGCTGCTAGCCCTGTTAGTAGGCTCCCAGCTGGGGATGATGCGCTGCTGCTGCTGCTGCTGCTGTCACCACCGGCAACCGCCCTGTGCGCTGGGGCTGCTGCTGCTGCTGCTGCTGCCGCCCCTCGGTGAGTGCCCAGACCCATACTGTCCACACGCCCTCCCCACAGGCTGGGTGTAGGCTGTGTGGGAGCTGAGGCACAGCCTTCCTGAGTGCCGAGAGCCAGGGTGGAGAGGTGAAAGGGCTCCAGGGAGGGAAGAATGTGACCCAGTGACTGAAAGATGTAAAGTGAGGGGTGTGAACTGAACCCTAGTTTCAGAGGGAAGAACCCCCAAATTCCACAGTCTGATAAGCAGAGGCTTAACCTCTTGTGGGACTCCCAGACCAACCCTGGGATCTCTGAGGTCCTCTCCTAGGCTCGGGCCTGGATCTCAACCCCCTCTATCCTGACCCATTGGGAAACACCTGTGTTCAGGGAGGTGTCTAGGCTACAGAGAAACTGGCTTTTGCCAGGGGCCCTGTCCCCATTACCCATGTCCATCCTCCTTCAATTGGACCGTTCTCACCTGACCTGGGGCCCAGAACTTGGAGAAAGCCAACCCCTGGGATGAGACTTCTCCCACGCCCACCTATCCTGTCTGGGTTCTCCTAGAAGGGGGTGGTGGCAGGTGGTCCCCAGGTGTGCCCCTTGGTTCCCTGGGGTGCCCCCTTCACGCTGAGTCACGTCCCCAGAAAGCTCCCTGGTAAACAAGCCTCTGAGAGTTGGGGGGTTGAGGGTGCACTGCCTCATCCTATCAATTAGTCTCCACCCCCACCCGCAGTCCCTGTATCTCCCCTGGCAGCAGCTGCAGCGGGCCCAGGCCGCTGTGACACCATATACCAGGGCTTTGCTGAGTGTCTCATCCGCTTGGGAGACGGCATGGGCCACGGAGGCGAACTGGAGACTGTCTGCAGGTATGGGCAGGTGCAAGGGCAACATCACCCTTGGGATCTGAGCCTTTTCCCTCCCATCCCAAAGCCCCCCCCTGCCCCACCTAATTCCCCTAACCCCATACCCTTAACAGGTCTTGGAATGACTTCCACACTTGTGCCTCGAGAGTCCTATTGGGCTGCCCGGAGGAGGCAGCCGCCGTGTGGGAGTCACTACAGCAAGAAGCTCGCCGGGCCCCACACCCAGATAACTTGCACACTCTCTGTGGCACCCCTGTGCGCCTTCAGGAGCGCGGGGTGGGCCCAGAGACCAACCAGGAAACCCTGCGGGCAACAGCGCCGGCGCCCACCCCGGCCCCCATGCCCCCGCTGCTGGCAGCTGCTCTGGCGCTGGCCTGCCTCCTGGGGCCCCTGGCCTAGCCAGTCCAGTTGGGTAGTGATGCCCCCGCCTCCAGCCCTGCTCTGGTGGCTGCTGTCAGCCTCCTCAGAGCACACTTGGCTTTCATAAAAGGTATTTATATTTGTACTAAGTTCCTTCCTTCCTTTCTGCTGAGGCCCGCTTGGCTGGGGTTGAGGCCTCCAGAAACTGATCCCCAAGATGACATGGGCGGGGCCAAAGGCTGCCACAGGGGACTCAGTCTTTCTCCTCACAAACACTCATTTCCCAGGGGCAAGGCAGAGCTTTCCACTGCCAGCAGGTTCCAAGAGTTCTGCCCCGGAATCTCTCTCTCCGTTCTCCCAGGCTGGCACTCCTACCTTCCTGCCCCTCCTGCACTGGCCTGTAGGGGCCTCGTGAGGTGGTAGAACGTCCCCATCCCCACCCCCAGCCAGTCCACCCCTCTCCCAACTTCCAGGCTCCTGACCATCTCACCTCATGCTCCCTCTGCTGAACTACCCCCTTAGCCTTCAAGACAAAGCTCAGATTAAGTACCCTTTCTTCTCCTTCTCTGGGGTCATGGTTCATCTGAGGGGAACCTGTTCCAGAAGATGGGGAACCCCTGTTGGAGTCGACACTCAAGTCTCTGAGGTGACCGGGAACGGCAGAAACTGGGTCACAATGAGGGTTCTTCTGGCCTCTGCTCTGCACAAGCTTGTTCTCTGAGAAGAGGTGTGCTGCATGAGGTCAGAGAAATCCCGGAGGACTTTCTGGACACACAGATGAATGTGCCATGTGTGAGGAGCCCCTGTTCTTCATGGTGGAGAAGAAGAGCAAGAATCAGCATGAGCACAATCCTGAGGGAAGAAGAAGGCCTCGGAGAGGGGGAGACCCTCTACCATCCCTCTCAGGACCCTCTACCAAGTTTACCCCACACGACTTGAGTGAACACTGCCATGGCCTCCTCATTGGCTTCTACTCTCTCTCACTCCCTCTACTTTATTCTCCATTGAAAAACTGATCCCGATATTAAACTCCTTTTCATTGTCTGCAAGGCCCTATGTAAGTCAGCTGTGTGTCTATGTAGGATTGTTTATTCAGTCTCCTGAGTAACTCGCAGTCTATAGTAGCACAGAGGAATGATCTACCTGCTCAGTCCTTGGGGTAAGGGGAGGTTTCAGAGAAGGAGCATGATAGAGAGTGATAGGTGGTAAAGATGCCAGAGTGACAAATGGTGGAGGAGAAGTGGCGCTGAGCTGGAGAGGGCTTTACAAGAGGGGCCCAAGGAATCAGCTGGGAGGGGAGGACGGGTGGGAGTCCAGAACTTGTCAGGCCAGGTTTGCACTAAAGCGCGTGCTGAGGGGTTGTTGGCCCTAGGACAGAATCAGGCCTGGTAGGACCCTTGCTTAGGCTCCAAGGTGACAGGAGCCTCCAGGGACCTCCACTCTACTTCATCCAGAGGAGCCCTACTTCAGCAAGGCTTCCCAAACACCCTCTCATTCCAGTTAGCTAAGATGCCTCAATTAACTCACTCTGCCCTGTCTTTGCTCCTGTATTTCCTTCACCTGTACTTTTATCCCCACTTCGCTCTCCCAACCATTCCTTACCCATCTTCTCACCTAAAGGAGAAAGTTCAAGTCAAAAACCACCTGCTGACCACCAGTATCTTCTGGAAGGACACGCCAGACTTTTATTCCTCTGGATCTTTATACATCTATTCTCTGTGCTCAGAATACCCTTCCTTATTTTCTCCTGGCAAACTCCTACTTGTTGTTCAGTATCCCCTCCTCCCTATCCCTGAATCCAGGCTGAATCAGAAGCCTCCTTCAGGTCCACACAGCTCCCGGGCTTTCTTCTGCCTCAGTACTGATAGCCCTGGCTCACTGGCTTGTTATTGCCTGGGTCTAGGTCAGAATTCCCCACCGTGGATTCCCCAGGGGTCCTCTTTGTGTCTCCAGCACCCAACATAGGGGTGGGTATAAAGAATGCACTTGTGGGACTGTGTGGAATGAAAAACAGAATCGCTAAAACCTGCATAGGAAATGTTACCGTCGGCAAGAGCTTGGCCTAAGAATGACTTCAGTATGGAGGGTATGTCTTCTTTGGGCTATTAACCTGAGCATACTATTGGGACGGATGGTGCTGGGGCTCCAAACCCCAAAAATCTTCCCAGAGCTACTCGAGGTGGGTGGCCAGGAGCAGCCTGCTTCCAGGAGCAGGGGCTCTGTAGTGCTGGCCAGCCGTCAAGGGGATTACCATCCTCCTGCTGTGACCTACTTTCCCCTGGTTTTTGCTCCCTAAGTCCCTGCTCTTCCCTGGAATTGAGTGACCTGGAGTGTATGCATGGGGTTGGGGGTGGGGACAGAATCTGCTCTCTGGCCAGGGGCTTAAGAGCTTTGTGTGTTTTATCCCAGAGCTAGAGGGAAGGGGTGGGCTGATGGCCAACTGGACTGGGTCCTAGACACAGCTGCCCAGGGCAGAGGATCATGGTAATGGTGCTTCTCACATGTGCAGCTCTGCAGACATGGAATAGCTATTGTTCAGGAGAAAATCTGGGGGCTAGATATCCTGAGCCCAGTTCCCCTTGCCTCAACATACCTCTTTATCTCAGGGCTCTGGAGTTCTTCACCAGAGCCCAGCACCTGCCCACAGCTTGCTCGATAAATATCTGTTGAATTAATTTACTGAATTTCTGTAAAACAGAGGTGTGGATTTCTAAACCCCATCAACCTTGGAATTCTATATTATTTTCTATCCTCACAATAACTGTGGGGGTCAGGATTTTTATCCCCATTATACAAATAAGACACATGAGGCTAGAGCTTCCCCTGCTAGTCCAGGGGTTGGGAATCTACCTGCCAATGCAGGGGACACAGGTTCAACCACTGGTCCAGGAGGATCCCACATATCACCGGGCCACAACTACTGAGCCCACATGCCTAAGAGCCTTTGCTCTGCAACAAGAGAAACCACTGCAGTAAGAAGCCTGTACACCACCACAAAGAATAGCCCCCATTTGCTGCAACTAGAGAAAGCCCAAGCACAGCAACAAAAACCCAGTTCAGACTAAATAAATAAATCTTTTAAAAAGGAAAACAAACAAACCAACATGGGGTTTAGGGAGAGGAAGATATCTTCCTTAAGTTCATGCAACTGTGGAAGTGTCAGAGCTGGGATATAATTCCGTTTGTTTGGCCCCTAAGTTCATTCCTTGAAGCATAACACTAGACATATGGAAATAATTTTTAATGTTTATTTGTTTATTTATTTTGGCCAAGCAGCTTGCAGGGAATCTTAGTTCCCCAACCAGGTATCAAACCTGTGCCCCCTGCAGTGAAAACACAGAGTCTTTACCACTGGACCACCAGGGAAGTCCCTAAAAGTTTTATTTTTTAATCTTTTATGAAGCCCTAGTACATAAAACAGACCATGATGTTTTATGGTGTTAATATATGTTCAGGTTTAAAGTATAAGATTAATTTACACAAAGACAATTCCATGTATGAAATAAGGGTTCAATAAAAATTTTAATAAACAGACAGAAATGAGGAAGATGTATGGAGATTACACTCCTTTTAATAGCTGAAAGTAGTCGTGGCCGAGTGGTTAAGGCGATGGACTAGAAATCCATTGGGGTTTCCCCGCGCAGGTTCAAATCCTGCCGACTACGGTATCTTTCCCTTATGATGATTCCTATTGGGGCATAGCCAGTTTAGGAAGAATGCTATTTATTGCCTTGGTTCTTTTCCAATCTTGCTCTTTATGGTTGCCCGGTGAAAAGTTCCACATTGCACCCCAACAGTAATGGTAAAAATATTATTTTAAAAGGGGGTTAAAACCCCTTTATTGAGACATCTATTAACATTTTCTGCTCTCTACCCCCAATTGAGTTGATTGTAAAGTAGATAATTCTAATCCTATAGAATCGTTAATGGTAACTTTTTTTTCTTTAATCTACTTGCTTTATAGGATATATCAATACTTAAATTCAGTCAAAATAACATTTAAAACGGACAAAAAAAAAAAAAAAAACAACTGTTACTCTGTAGTTGGCCCCAAACTAATTTCACCGATTCTCAAGTTAACTACTTCCAACTCCGCTGTGATGGGGGTCAAATTCAACACATCTGAGTGCCTGAATTATTTTAACGGCAGTTTAAAAAAATACAGATTATTTAATTACATGTAGACCGATCCTTTGCGGAGTTCCAGAGACACTTCCAGAAACCTCTTAAAATGCACTACGTCCCCAACCTCGCACTATAAAGCGCCCTCCACGTGAACCAGGATCTTGGAACTTTCCCCCTACTACCCATGGTGCCTGCCCAAACCTAGAGTCAAGATACCTGGAGATACAGAGACACTCCCTCCGGGAAATGAGAACGACCCTGTACTTAAGACGTTGATTGGCAGGACAGGCTTGGAGCGCAACCAACCGCGTAGCGGGCTCTCCCGAGCCCGCCTCCGCCCCGCCCCGTGGGCGGCTGGGATTTGTTTTGGCGTCAAGTGCGCGCTGTGATGACGCCACGACGCTGACGCCTGAGGATGGCGGCGGCGGTGGTGGCCGTGGCTATACCCGCGGCCCGGAGAGGGTCAGCCCAGTCTCTCAGACGCCGAAGAGCCCGCCGCCCGCGCGAGGTGAGGCGGCCCAGCTCAGGGCGACGGCCCCATGGGCGGGAGGGGCTGACGAGCTGCAGCTCCGGTCGCTTTCTGAAGCACTGGGCCCATCCCTGCCCAGCCCGGAGCCCTCGGCCCATGCCCGAGGTCCTCGGCCCATGCAAGCTGCGCCGGGGCCTACGGGACTGCGGAACAGGCCAGGCTATGGCTGCTTGGGGTCCCCAGTGTCTACGGCTTAACTGGCTTTGAACATGCTGCTGTGCTGAGTATCCCGTCTCAGGGCCAGGTGGACGTGGTCAGCTGATCTGCTTGCTGGCCAACCAGTCGGTGTTGATCAGGGTGAACTAACCTGGTTGTCTTCACTGCCTTCTCGTGTCTGGCACCTACTCCACACCTCCTCCTTTGCGACTGAACGCCAGCGCTGGGGGACAGCTGGTCGCTTCCTTGTTCAGGCTGGGGAAGAGCACACCCAAGTCGAGCCGGGTCGCTTGCTTTGCAAACCAGTTATCCCTCTGCTTTTATAAGGGGAAATCCTGCTCCCCACGTTCACTCCCTCTCCTTGAAGCTGTGAAGTGCTAATTCCCACTTGAAAATCTGAATAAGTCCTTTCATTGCCCAAAACGGGCTTCTTGGTATCTAGAGGATAAAGGCCAAGCCTAAAGCAAGATGTTCAGGTCTCTTCATAATCTGGTAGAGGCATAACCCCGAGGTCAACACCTGGGCCCTTCTGTCTCCTGTTTACCGTTTCGTGTTGGAAGTATGTGAATCTGCCCTTAACTTCATGTTTTAATACACTTTTGCTTTAAATATGCAATTTTCTCACTTTACAGTTCTCTTCTTTTCCCCCACCAGTATGGAGATTTTACATCTGTCCCTTAAAATCCACCTTAGATTTAATTTCCTTGGAAACGCCTCCCTTCACACATAACTGTTGACTCCTCTGTACTTCAGTTTATGTGACTACTTTTGGAATTTATTGTGTTGTGTCATCTGATGGTTGGCCTGGGGACTGTGTCTTCTGCCTGCATCTCAGTGTCTGGCTCTGCTGGCACAGAAGCTAACTTGGCTGTGATAGGTTGCTGATTTAAGAATGCATACAAATCCAGCTATGCCCCTGAGCACGTATCAGGGGCCACGACCTGTGATGAGCACAGCAAATGTGTATGTCCTGTTTGCACATGCACATTTATGCATGTGATAGATGGTGTAGCCTTGGCAGCCTTGATGGTCTGAAGTCTCCTGGGGTGGTTTTTCACAATACAAACTCAAGAGTTTCATTCTCTGAGATTTTTATTCAGGGTATCTGGAACCTGGTAGGAATCTGTATTTAAAAAAAAACCAAAAACTTCCCTGGAGAGTCCCATGGACTTCCCATGGACTTACCTCCATGTGGTAGTCCAGTGGCTAACTAAGACTTTGCTCACAATACAGGGGGCCCAGGTTTGATCCCTGGTCAGGGAACTAGATTCCCACATGTCACAACTAAGAGTTCGCATGTTTAAGCTGAGAGTTCAAATTCTGTAACTAAAGATCCTGCATGCTGCAACGAAGATTGAAGATCCTGTGTGCCTCAGCTAAGACTCTGTTGGCATAGCCAAAAAATATCTCAAAAAGCAAAAACCTCCTCTGATGACTTTACTGGTCTCTTTGTTTGAAGATCTTTGTCATCACACCAGGAAACGGTTGCATCTTTGTCCAGTGGGAAGGGCTAGCTGTGCCTTGTGGCACACACAACTGTTGCAGTCTCATTGTCTGTATCTTGGGGATGCAGGAAGATTTGGTGGTTAGAAGTATGGGCTTTGGCGTAAGAAAAAATTAGGTTCAGTTCTTGACTTTGATGATATCTTGAGGTTCTTTGAGTCCTAGTTTGCTCATCCCATAATAGGAGTAATCACACCTACTTTATGTGGTTGGAGAGAGGAGTGAGAGTGCATTTAAGATGCTTGCTCAGTCATGTCTGACTCTTTGTGACCCCATGGACTGTATAGCCTGCCAGACTCCTCTGTCCACAGTATTTCCCAGGCAAGAATACTGGAGAGTGGTTTGCCATTCCCTTCTCCAGGGGATCTTCCCAACCCAGGGATTGAACCCCGGTCTCCTGCACTGCAGGCGTATTCTTTACCATCTGAGCCACCAGGGAAGCCCTTATATAAGAGGCTTAGCATGCTTGGAACTCAGGAAATGAAAGCCACTGTTATTACTAATGGCTATTCTTCCCAGAGTTATCCCTTATCAAAAGGGGATCTCATCTTAGTAAGCCTGTTTGCTCTGCAGATGGAGACTTGTGTAGGAAGCTACCTTATGTTATACATTTCGTTGAGATAATTTCTAGTCATCCAGGAAAGCTTTGGCAAAACTGTGCCTCTACTGAGGGCAGTTGCAGTTGGCTGTTCCCCTAGAAGACATTTGGATTGCTGACTCATAGGAGGGCGGGCTTGCTAACTCAGTATGTTGTCCAGGTCTAATTGCAGTTCCTATTAAGTTGTATAAATGAGCTAAAGAAAGTGCAGCTTTCAGGAAACCTGTTTGCTTCTTACACTGAGCTAGAGCTGCGCCTCACTGGGAATGGAATACTCTGAAGATACTAGTGCCTGTGAAATTTGAACTAATACATACTAGGATTCCCTGTCACTCACAAGTTCATAGTTAAACGAGTGAGACTTCGGTTTAGGTTTTTATTTTACTTAATAAGTGTGAGCACTTTATGTGGGCAGCTTTGATCTTCAGTGCTTCCTAAGAGTGTGGTACGAATTGGCTGTAGTTGTGCCTAGGTATTGACCCTTAAGCTTTTAGACAGCTGAGAATAGCTCCATTGACCCGAAGCACACAGAGAAGTATTTGAGAAATACAGCACTGAAAGAAAGGAAACAATTCTGCTTGTTGAGAGCTGGAGAAAGATTTATTTATTTGAACTTTCTTTTCTTCCAAGAATCTTACTCAGTGAGTATTAAGCCAGTTTGTGTTGGCTTGATCATCACTGAGCTAATTCTTGGTACAGCCCTCTGTTGCCATGGCATCCCATGTGATGCTTAAGTAGAAAAATGTGCTGTTTTCATTTGCTGGAGGAAAATGGTCACAAAGGGCCCCCTTCTAGTTTGCTGGCCTGGAAGTGGCCTAGCAGGGTATCATAAGAGTAATAAATCAGGGGACTCTTGATGTGGAACCATCTGTGTTGTAAGTTCCTTGAGAGCAGAGGTTATAACTGCCTTCTTTTTGTCCGTCACAGCCCCTGGCAGAGTTCCTGGCCCTGAGCAGGAGCTCAGGAAATAATTGTGGGTTGAACTTTGGCATTTTGGAAGGAGACCCCCAGGTACATTGCCAGAGGCTGTATTTCTGATGATAGGATGGGCAGTTGGTGAGATGTCTCAGATGCAGTTGTGGGTCAGGATAAATGAAGACAGGACAAACTTTAAAATTTTCATCTTAGCCCTAAAGCAGAAGTCTCTGCTCACTAATTATTACCATGTAGAGCAGTGGTGCATAGCTGGAGTTTGACAAGCAATGGGATCCTGAGTTACTGTATTCCAGAAAGAAGTTGTAACTATTCTTATTATGAAACAGTGTTAAAAGTTAAAGCATTATGGACATGAATAATGAACCATGTCTTTAGATGCAAACATTAGTCATTTTTAAAAAGTAATTTGTTGTGTATTTGGTGTATATCCCTCCAGTTTTTTTCTTTTGCGTTGCCAGTCTATACATTTGTACAGTATGTTGTCTTTTCATTTTTCGTTTCCCTTATGGTTTCCTTTGCTGGGCAAAAGCTTTTACGTTTGATTAGGTCCAGTTTGCTTATTTTTGCTTTTATTTCTGTTGCCTTGGGAAACTGATCTAAGAAAACATCGATACAGTTTATATCAGAAAATGTTTTGCCTATGTTCTCTTCTAGGAATTTTATGGTGTTTTGTCTCATAGTTAAGTCTTTGAGCCATTCTGAGTTTATTTTTGTGTATGATGTGAGGGTCAGGGGTTTTTTATCTAATGTAATAGACTCTTGCCTGTTATCCTCGCTTGCCTTGTGATGGTTAGAAGTGCTGTGTTCAGTTCACTTCAGTCGCTCAGTCATGTCTGACTCTTTGAAACCCCAAGGACTGCAGCATGCCAGGCCTCCCCATCCATCACCAACTTCCAGAGCTTGCTCAGATTCATGTCCAGTGAGTCAATGATGCCATCCAACCATCTCATCCTCTGTCGTCACCTTCTCCACCGGCCTTCAGTCTTTCCCAGCAACAGGGTCTTTTCTAATGAGTCAGTTCTTCACATCGGGGGGCAAAGTATTGGAGTTTCAGCTTCAGCATCAGTTCTTCCAATGAATATTCAGGACTGATTTCCTTCAGAATGGACTGGTTTGATCTCTTTGCAATCCAGGGGACTCTCAAGAGTCTTCTCCAAAGCCATGGTTCAAAAGCATCAATTCTTTGGCGCTCAGCTTTCTTTATAGTCCAGCTCTCACATCCATACATGACTACTGGAAAAACCATACCTTTGACTAGATGGACCTTTGTTGGTAAAGTAATGTCTCTGCTTTTTAATATGCTGTCTAGGTTGGTCATAGCTTTTCTTCCAAGGAACAAGTGTCTTTCAATTTCATGGCTGCAGTTACCATCTGCAATGATTTTAGAGCTCAAGAAAATAAAGTCTGTCATGGTCTCCATTGTTTCCCCATCTATTTGCCAGGAAGTGATGGGACTGGATACCCTGATCTTAGTTTTTTGAATGTTGAGTAAGTGCTGTGTTCAGTTCAGTTCAGTCACTCAGTCGTGTCAGGCTCTTTTCGACCCCATGAATTGCAGCATGCTAGGCCTCCCTGTCCATCACCAACTCCCGGAGTTCACTCAAACTCACATCCATCGAGTTGGTGATGCCATCCATCCATCCCATCGTCTGTCGTCCCCTTCTCCTCCTGCCCCCAATCCCTCCCAGCATCAGAGTCTTTTCCAATGAGTCAACTCTTTGCATGAGGTGGCCAAAGTACTGGAGTTTCAGCTTTAGCATCAGTCCTTCCAAAGAACACCCAGGACCAATTTCCTTTAGAATGGACTGGTTGGATCTTCTTGAAGTCCAAGGGACTCTCAAGAGTCTTCTCCAACACCACAGTTCAAAAGCATCAATTCTTTGGCGCTCAGCTTTCTTCACAGTCCAACTCTCACATCCATACATGACCACTGGAAAAACCATAACCTAGACTAGATGGACCTTTGTTGGCAAAGTAATGTCTCTGCTTTTGAATATGCTATCTAGGTTTGTCATAACTTTCCTTCCAAGGAGTAAGAGTCTTTTAATTTCATGGCTGCAATCACCATCTGCAGTGATTTTGGAGCCCCAAAAAATAAAGTCTGACGCTGTTCCACTGTTTCCCTATCTATTTGCCATGAAGTGATGGGACCAGATGCCAGGATCTTTGTTTTCTGAAGGTTGAGCTTTAAGCAGTTCCTTATTTTGGGATTCCTGAGAGATAACTGCCTACTTCATTTTGATACCCTTTCAAAACACGAGAGCAGAACATAGAGATCTTTGCAGGCAAGAGGTTGTGAAGCTTTGTCATGGAGAACAATCTTACGTGTTACTGAAGAGGACAGGGTGCCTAGGGGCCCCGGCCTGGGAGACATCCACAGACTCCTGTGGCCAGGACAACTTTCAGGATCTATCCTTGTCCCCTGCTGCGAGGTCCCTGAGCTCCCCACAGATGGGTCTGGCAGCTTATGAACAAACTGCTTTGGAGTTCAGATAACAATCCATAAGACCCAAACAGACCCAAGAACATCAGCTTCCTCTGTTGTTGAGGACATTTATACAGATGCCCAGAAATGGTGGCTCTGGTCTAACCGCCAGTCTGGCCTCTTCCTGCCACTTGAAAATTTCTGAGGTTCTGGAATTGTTGCCCTGCAGCCAAAAGAAATCTGAGAACCAGACCACCTTTCGCTCAGTGTTAACAAACACTGAATGGCTGCCCTGACTTCACCACTTTGTTGGGAGCCAGAGAGTTCTAGAAATCTGAGAAGTGTCCTCTTCCCTCAAGAGGCTGACAAATCTGGTGATCTTGACTTGTTACATCTAGATCTAAACATAATCTAGAGCATAGCAGTGAGCAGCATGACCCAGGTCGTACCTGGAATGGAGGTTTCAGAAGACACGCCCCTCAGAAAAGATCCATGGTAAAGGTTCTTTGATTCACCAGCTGAGTGGTATGAGGAGGGATCACAGCCTTGACTTGGTGAGTCTGAGCTTGGCTGGGCCCCAGGCACTTCTGGAGTCTTTCTGGTTTGGCAAAAGGAGCTCTGGATGGAGAACCAGATTTTGGTTTGGTGTCGGCCGTCACTCTCTGAGTGGCTTCGGTAAATTTCTGCCTTTCTGGCCTGTCACATCTGTAAGTGAGGACAGTAGTGCTGAGTGCACACGCCTGCCGCTCACACTTACCTTCTGTGAGGAGTACTTTGACTCCAGAGCTTCCTTTATGGCTCAGCTGGTAAAGAATTCCCCTGCAATGCAGACCTGGGTTCAGTCCCTGGGTTTGGAAGATCCCCTGGAGAAGGGAAAGGCTACCCACTCCAGTATTCTGGGGTCACAAAGAGTCAGACACAGCTGAGCGACTTTCACTTTTCACTTTGAGAGTTGAAAGTGTGGAAACCGACTCTACAGACATTGGTGTCTTGAGATGGAATAGTGACTTGTGAGAGCTGGTATAGTGTGCCCTTCCTGGGAGGTCACTTCCTGAGACTTTCTTCATTCACCGCCACCCTGGTCACTCTGCTGGGAACACATACATGAGAGCTAAGGACAGGAAAACTCTGCCCTGCTTCCCAGCAGGAATTTTGCCAGCCTCTTCTCTTGTGTTTGCCTTTTCACCTAACCGCTGTGGAAAGAGAATTTAGCAGGTGTGATTGGAGTGTGGAGCAGCTGTGATGATCTGGAGATCATCAGCAATTCCCCTTCTCAGAATTGGCACCCTCTTTCCTTCACTCTCAGTCTGTAGTTGGGAAGGTTGAGTACCAGCATCAGCCTATCTTTGAAATGTTTCCAACTGGAACAAATGTGAGAAAAATGATGTCTCAGAAAGGAAGAAGGAAGGTCAGAGAGGGATAATCCTTGACTGTGTTGCTGCTGACTTGAGATCCCTGCTTACCCTAATTTAAAGTGAAAAGTCAGGCCTTTTCTTTTGTAAACCTTAGTTTTTCTCATCAGGACCAGACTAGGTATGCACATTTAAACCATAAGAGCCAGTGGAAATATCTGGAGACAGTTATTTATTTTGTGGCTGTAGGATTCTGCCTCCCCACTGGGAAGTGACATTTGAGGAGCTGTGCTGGGGTCAGCCGTGCAGTTTGTCTTCTTTCTGAAGGGTGGTAGGTGTTGCTTACCATGTGGTCTTAGGGATCTGGGCCTGTGTTTTGCCTCAGGAATCCTGGCCCAAGAGCTATTTTTTTTTTTCCTGAGCTGTAGCCCTTTACTGCATTCAGTCTTGTATTTTCTCTGAAGAAAGAGATGAGTCTGCAAAATTCCAAAGTCCACAGTTTTTGTTTTGTTTTGTTTGCCACAGCTTACAATTTCCCCCACCAGGGGTTGAACCTGAGCCCCCTGCAGTGGGAGTGCAGAGTCCCAACCATTGAACCACCAAGGAAGCCCCATAGTCCTAATCTTTGGCTTCTGTGAAAAAGAACTTGGTTTATAAATGCCTTTGTTTAAATGTGATTTCCTAAGCTCCTATATGGGATCTCCTGGGCATTGGAATGAGAAAAGCCTTGTGATGGTTGAGGACTCTTCATCTGTGAGGAAAGATAAGAAGTCTCATTCTGAGAGTCTTATTGACATACTGATTAAGACCTGAGCACTTAATCTCTGGTCTTTTTCGCTGATGGGCTGATTGGTAATCAAGGTCTTGAGTATGTTTCCGAGATAAGCTTGTTCCTGGGGAGACTTGGCTGTATCGATCAGTTAGCACCATCTTGGACTCAGATCCCCCCAGGGTCTCTGTGTGGGTGCTCTGTGGCCCTCATGGTGCCCCAGCAAAGCCTCCCTGGGTCTCTCTCTGCCGCCTTTCCTGTGATCTTTTGTGGGCTTTGAACGGGGCTGCAGGTGGGGGTTGGTGTTGCCCCTGGGCAGTCAGAGTCTCTGACCCTGACCAACTCTTTTCAACCATTAGATTCTACATCCAGTCACCCCACTTCAAAACATCCGGAAGTGAACCCTTCCCACTGCTTCCCAAACCTGTCCTTCCTGCTGCACGTCTCACCTTCTGCCCAGGATCCTGAGCGACAGACTGGAGTGGCGTCCTCGCCTCCCTTTGACCCCTGTGTCCAGCCTCCAATCCCTGTCAGTTCTCCTGCTGACTGCTCTCCGTTCCACCCCACCGTCTGGGCTGCCACCCTCTTCACTGGCCCTTTCAGTCCATCTTGACCCTTCCCCAGTTCAGCTTTATATTTCTTTGGAAACAGAAACACCTCTCCTTGTAAACCCTTTGGTAGCTTCCTGTCACCTCCCAGGAAGGTGCTGGCTCCTCACTGTGACTTGAGCTGCTCTCCACAACCTAGTTCCCGCTGGCCTTCTAACACTTCAGTCCCCAGTCCTGTCTTCGCATCTCCACACTGTCCCTGCCCAGGCACAGGGCGCCGCTCTGGACCTTTGGGCTTTGAGTGTGTTATTCTCTCTGCCGGCAACAACATGCCCACCTTTCCTCACCTGACTCAGTCTCACTTCAAATCCAGCGCGGGGGTCACCTCCTCCACGAAGCTTCCCCTAAACCCAGTGTCATTCTACATGTGTCCCCTGTTGTTTCTCAAGCCTAGAACTTAACGAAAGTTTTGTTGAAATTCCCAGTTTTGATGTTTTGCTCTTCATTTAGATTGTGAGTTTATTGACCAGGCTTTGCCAGGTATTTCCCAAGTATTAACATACTTTGGGGTATGTTAAAATATAACCTGCATTGGAAGTCTTATTCACTCTTGTATCCCTAGTAGATGTTCAGTAAATGCTTGATCTGAGTTGATCATTTTATTCCCAGTTCTGTATGTCCTCATGAACAGGACATTCTCAGCTTTTTTCTTTCACCCATGAGGCCCTCATGTAAACTTTGAGAAGGGAAACTTGGATAGAAGTACCCTCTGGAAAGTGGTACTTTAGCACTTCAGCTTCTCCCAGGGCCCCACTAGCCACATGGTGTTAATAGTTGGAACATCTTTGTCTAGGAAACAAACGGGGAAGGCTCCTGGATCCTCTTCCCACAGAAGCAGAGTGCACCGATCCACAGCTTCAGTCTCATCTGGATGAAGTTGTTAGTGTCCTTTCTGAGCTCAAGGTCTCCTCTGCCTCTTAAATGAAGCCCAGGCTAGTTTGGTGGCCCCCTGATGGCAGCGTGCTAAGGCTTGTGGTCCCTATTTCACTGGGATTGATTTTTATCCAGTGCTGGGACTTATGTGGCATTTTAGCCACACAAGGAACAAGGTGTTAACTACTTGGGTGAAGATGGTGCATTAGCAAAGTAGTGGGTGCAATCCAGGGAAGAGTGAAGGTAGGGCAGAGACCCAGGGCAGGGGGTGGTGGTTTGTTGTAGTAGGGTGGGGATCAATCCCTACAGGGGGCTTGGGGGGCCAGGAAAGTATCCATGAGGGAGGAAGCCTTGGGGAAAAGCAGCTTTCCTCACCCTAGTGGGTGATAAGTATTGGTGAACAGGCCTCCAACATGCCACACCCTTGTTTCAGAAAAGATGAGTCAGAGTAATAAGAGGAATGATTTTAACCTTTAAAAAACACAGGACTTCAACTGTGATAGGGACCCAGGGAGAGTAGGGGGGAGGGTGGAGGCAGTGACAGCTGAGCCTGGCGCGTGTTCCTGCTCCTCTTTGAAGTTGAAGAGCAGCTTGAAAAGCAGACCCAGGGAGAGGTCCATCAAGACCGTGGAACTCACACCCAGTCTTTCATCAAGGTCCTTCATGGCATCTGGTCTCTGAGCACTCAGGGGCCAAAGCCATCCTCCTTTCCAGGGAACCATATTAGGGTCATGTCATCAGGCTAGGTTTATCCACAGACGGAGGGGGAGGGAGTCAGGAGGATGGCTGGGGCCCTTTCAAAAATGTCCCTGCTTTGCTGAGTTGTCCTTTCTTCCATCTATGTAGGTGTAGATGGGGCACTGCCTGCAGAGCAGGTCCTGCCAGCCTCGCTAGAGAGGATGCCCCCGTGTCCGTGATGGGCTGTGGGACAAGCAAGGTCCTTCCTGAGCCGCCCAAGGATGTCCAGCTGGATCTGGTCAAGAAGGTGGAGCCCTTCAGTGGCACTAAGAGTGATGTGTACAAGCACTTCATCACAGAGGTGGACAGTGTTGGCCCTCTCAAAGGTGGGTTCCCAGCAGCCAGTCAGGGTGCAAACCCCAGCCCTGGTGCCCCCCGCACCGGCCACACAGAGCCTCCCTCGGAACCACCACGCAGGGCCAGGGTAGCTAAGTACAGGGCCAAGTTCGACCCTCGTGTGACGGCCAAATACGACATCAAAGCTCTGATCGGCCGAGGCAGCTTCAGCCGAGTGGTACGAGTGGAGCATCGGGCCACCCGGCAGCCCTATGCCATTAAGATGATCGAGACCAAGTACCGGGAGGGGCGGGAGGTGTGTGAGTCAGAGCTGCGTGTGCTGCGCCGGGTGCGCCACGCCAACATCATCCAGCTGGTGGAAGTGTTTGAGACTCAGGAGCGCGTGTATATGGTGATGGAGCTGGCCACTGGCGGAGAGCTCTTCGACCGCATCATTGCCAAGGGCTCTTTCACTGAGCGCGACGCCACTCGGGTGCTACAGATGGTATTGGATGGCGTCCGATACCTGCACGCACTGGGCATCACACACCGGGACCTCAAGCCGGAGAATCTGCTCTACTACCACCCTGGCACCGACTCCAAGATCATCATCACTGACTTCGGCCTGGCCAGTGCCCGCAAGAAGGGTGATGACTGCCTGATGAAGACCACCTGTGGCACGCCTGAGTACATTGCCCCCGAGGTCTTGGTCCGCAAGCCCTACACCAACTCTGTCGACATGTGGGCTCTGGGCGTCATCGCCTACATCCTGCTCAGTGGCACCATGCCCTTCGAGGATGACAACCGCACCCGGCTGTACCGGCAGATCCTCCGGGGCAAGTACAGTTACTCGGGGGAGGTGAGTCTTCCCCATCTTAGGGATGTTGGGGAGGGCCCTGGGTGGGTGGGGGTTCCTATCAGGCAGCCCTTGATCAGGGTGGACATGCTCTTGGGACCATGTTTGCGGGGCCAGGCAGATGACATAGAAATAATGAAGTGAGCCTAGTAGGGTATCTTAGTTTGGATTCCCCCCAAATTGAGCCCTGAGACAAGGACTTGGGAGCAGATAGTTTAATTGGGATGTGATTTCAGTAAGCACAAGTGAAGGCTGGGGAGTGTGAGGCAGAAAGGGAGAAACACCGTGATGGGTACAAGGAGGAGTGGACAGCTGCTGTGGCCCAGGGAACTCAGCTCCACTGGGCGCCCTGCGAATAATCATGCAGAATGTGCTCAGAATCATCCCACTGAGGGGTAGGAAAGAGGGTGGGTTTTCATCTGCTGACCGTTGTATGAGTCGAGCATTTCTTCACTGAGGCTTTAAATCCCTGGCACTTCCACGCTGTTCTGCATGTCAGCTAGTGGTGGAGAAAGTCCTCAGGCGAAGGAGGCAGAGAGATTCAGGCGCTGGCAGTGAGAAGCTGTCAGCTGAGAGCGCTGCCGCTGCAGGCAAGCCCGGAGGTGGGCCGAGAGACCGCGGAGCAGGGCGTCCCCCGCATCTGCTCCAGCGGCCTCGGGCGAGCCCATGACCGTGCCTTCTCTAATGGAATAGCTGCTTCTCATCTCAGCCCGGTTTTGCCACAGAACAGGGAGGACTCCACGCACCCAGACATTTCAATTTTTAAAAGAGAAGCCAGAAAATCTGATCTTAAAATGTTGAAGTATAATTTAAGCAGGACCTCGTACTTAAGCCAGCAGATGCTTACCTCCCGGCCTAAGTCGGCCGGGCGGCCTTCAGTCTTGTGTCTTTGGATCCACTGATAATCCTAATGCCTGACAAGATCTGTTAGGTTTCAGCACTGCTGGAAGCCGAAGGGAGTGCCGAAAGAGTAAGAACTAGTCGGTCCTCAGGCAGGGTGCCGACCGGGTAGGAGACAAGGCTCACCCCAGGAAACGTCGAGCATGGCAAGCTGGATAGAATTGTGCACTTGGGGAGGCTATGAAGAGAAGTATGTGGGGTGGCTTTATGTGGGAAATGAGGTAGGCTTTGCTGATGACAGGATTCTGCCAAGGCAGGGAGGGACCCTGTAGAGTGCTCCCCACGGTGTTCCTCCCAGGCCTGCACTGCTGTTCTTGCCTCCCAGACAGCCCAGAGAGAGCAGAAGGAGCTCTGGGACTAGCCCCTTTCTGCAGCCCAGCTTTCCTCCCTAGCCTCAACCGGTTGACCCAGAGCAGCATTTCCTACAGGAGTCGCCCTGAAGCCTCTTGAAGGCAAAGTGCCCTCAGCACTTGAGATCCTATGCCATCATCTTCCCTGACAGCCTCAGGCCATGGTCGTGGTCAGTCAGGGACTTCCCTGCTGTGGGCCTGGGGGCTGGCCTTCCCTGGAGGGGGGGTCCCCAGGTCATACTTCAGGGTGATGTGAGGAAGGGAGGGAAACTGTCTTCTTCAGCTCTGTGCTGACCACAGATGAAGGAGAAATGGTGACATTTTCTAGCTCTTACCTAAAGTTTTTTTCATGTTTTCTTTCTTGTTGCAAATGGATTCAATAGAACAAACACCCACTGGCTGGGAAGCCCCAGCTGTGATGGGGTGGTCACAGCAGACACCACCCTGGCCACCCTCTGGGCCGGGTTTCATCACAGGTCAGAAGACCCGAAATCCACCCCACAGCGGCATTGTTGTGCCAGGACCCTGCCTGGCTTGCCCTTGGAGCTCCGTGTGGTGTAGCAAAGCTACGGAGGGAAGGAGGTTTCCCAGGAGTTGCCAGCAAAGGAGAGACTTACCAAAAGTCTGTAGGTTTACCCAAGAGTTCCTGATTCTGGCAATTGTTGATCAGGCAGTTTATCTTATGGGAGCTTTCAGAGTCTTGCTAACTGGCTATTGATTACCTGAGGATGAGAGAATGACAAATGAATGGGGTGGGGATTGTGGGCACAGTCTGGGTCTCCAAGTCTCTGCTTCCTGCTCCACTGCAGTCATGTGGCTTGAGTTGGGCTCCCAGTGAGAGGGGGACACTACCCAGTCATTGGCCCCCACTACTCTTCATCTGAAGCTGAAAACAGCTCCCAGTTCCAGGGGCAAATCCCTGGGCAGCCCTGGTGGCCCCTCTCTGTTCCCAGGAGCTTGGCTGCCCCAGGGGCAGGTTCCACCACCATGTGCAGAGAGCTCTGGGCTGGGAGGAGTTTGTCCGGGATGTTCGCTAGGAAAGCAGGCCTTATCATTAGATCAGGCTCTAAGCTGGAGACCAGGCATCTTTCTGTCCTTGTCCCCATGGACAAGAATGTCCATGCCTACCCATCAGCACTGGGGAAGACACAAAGAGACAGAAAGGCCTGTTCCCCATCCCCAGGAAACTTGAGATTTCCCAGGAGAAAAGACGAGGAATAGGAAGTGAGCACAGGATGGACCCTTGTTGGCAGGCATGTTCCAGCACAGGCCTGCGGTCTGGAACATGGGCCATGGGGCTCCCGTCAGGTGGTGGAACTGGTCCCCCTTCTTAGCACTGGGCTCTGCCTCCATCCTCACTAGCCACCTATCTTCTACTATGTGAAGTAGTCACACTGTGTGATGGTCATTCACCCTTATGAAGGCATTCTGAATAAGAAGGTGTTTCTGAGTCAGAAAGGACAGTCTTACAGGGGGGTTTGCATCTAGCTGCTTGTGCAAGTAAAGCCCTGCCCACTTTGAGCCCAGCAAGTTTGGGAGGTGTGCGTTTCTCTTCTGACAGTAAGTCCCTTGGCACTTGGTGCCTTTCTCAGCGGCACCCTGCCCCCTTATAGTGGTTTCTCTTGTGTACCAGGCCCTCTCTGGTGTGCTCCTTTCTGTCCCTGAGCCCTCTGTCAGACTCAGTGGTTTCTGTGGACCTGAATAGAGGACATCCTTCAGCAGGTGGGCTTTGAGAAGGTGGAAGCTCAGAGAAGGGGATGTTGCTGAGTGTCCTCCAGAATAAACAGGAGATGATTGGGAGCAATAGAGCAGAGGTTGATGAGGCCGGGCTGGGCCTGTGTGTGTTGCTTGGAGCTCTGTAGTGCCAGGGATTCTTTGGAGATTCCAAGCATTAGGTGGGAGGGTGGCGTCTAGGTTCTCGATAGCAAGGAAATGCATTAGGAAGTGCTACGGGAGACTCGCAGAGGAAGACCCACTGGGGGCTGGTGGAATAATCCCCGTTTGGAATGAGGGATCCTGGTGTCCTGGGGATGTTTGGGGCAGATCGGGGGTTTCCGGAGAGTAGGCCCCACATGGTACACGTGAGCCGTAGTTAGGGAAGAGGAGTTGTGGGGCAGAACCCTCCCGCAGAGCTGCAGGAGGAGCATCATCTTATGAGGCAGATCTAGAAGGGACCTCCAACTGCCTTCATACCCGGAGAGTGTGTCCAGCCCTGCTTTGACAGCCCTGTCTGGGGCCCAGCGGTGGAAGGAGGCACACAAGTGGAGCCTCCTTCATACCTGCCCCACGATGCTGACACTGGATGCTCCAGCCCCCAGCCGTGGTCCCATACTCCCCTCCATCCAGGTCCGAGACGTTTGCTCCTTTCACTCCTCACACGAGGCTTTCGCTCAGGACTTTCCCTCTGTTCCCAGTGTCAACCTAAGAAGTTTGACCAGCTCTCAGTTATTCAGTTCAAAGATTGCTTCCATTAAAAATAGTGCCAACCCACGCCATCGTGTAGCTTACTGAGTACCAGGCACAGGGCTGAGGATGCTACACCCAGCATGTCTAATCTCTACAATAATCTTGCCAGTGGGTATAATCCCTTTGTTTTACAGATTAGTAAACTGAGGCTAGTGAGGAAGTAGCTTGTCCAGGGCCTCACAGAGGGTGGCAGGACTAGGATTTGAATCTCGGCCGGCCCTCTTAGCTTCAGAGTTCTTGACCTTCCCAGACCCATAGTCTGCTTTCCCCAGCATGCGTGCGTCAGCATGTTGCTGGAGTCTTCGTTTCCGCCCGGTCCCAGGCCATCATCTGTGGACGTCTCTGCCCTCCCCGGCCTGTAGGTTTCTGAGGACAGCATGTGTATCAGCACATATGTTCACAGTGATTTTTCCAGCTTCTCTCGAGGGCTGCACCAGTGGTTGTCAGTGATGCCCTGGGCAAGGACCCAAACGTGACTGTCAGGCAGACGAGGTCGCACCTGCTACCTGGAGTGTTCTCTTCTGGGGCTGGACCCCAGGAAGAAGTGGGGCACCTCTTGGAGATGCAGTTAGGGGGTTGTTGGCCAAACCTGCCTAGAAGCAAATGCAGGAATCTTGGGAGAACAGAGAGTTCTGGGAAGGAGAAGGCTGTGGCAGGTGATTTTGAGAGGAGAAATATGAATTTTTGTCCAGTGTCTGGAGGTACTGGAGTGGAGAGGGCCAAGCTGGGGTCATGCTGGAAGTGATAGGGAGACAGGTTGGCCAGATACGAGGAAGGCCTGTGTGAGTCTGAGAGCAGGTTGGAGACACAGTCACCTTGAAGGAGCTTCCTCTCACAGGAGCCCCAGGAGATCTGGCGCAGCTGCTGCTAAAGGAGTGACACAGAAGGTGAATCACCATCTGTAGACCATACTAGAGGGCTGTTATGGTCCCACCAACTTGGAGATGCTATGATTCACTTGACATGAAATGTGACATTGTGGGCCTAATGTCATTGCTTTTGTCAAGAGTTCTATTCCTAGAGGCAGGATGGATGAAGAGGTTCTTGTGGGACTGATGACAGAGTGAGGCCATCAGCAGCTTTGCTGTCTGCCACATTTAGCAGCTTTTAATTGTCACCCTCCTCTGCTTGGGCAGTCTGTGAGCTGTGGGCGGGCCCAGGTGACGGCACCAGGAACAGGTGGGCTTGGGCAGAGCTCCTCCCAGAGCCTTGCTTAGGAGAGTGAGTGCTGCCAGGCAGGGGCCTGAACCCCGGTGGGAGAGGAAGCCCACCTGCCACTCCCCGGGGCATTGTGTTGGTGAGGGGGTGGCTCTCCAGGGGGGCGTCTCTGGGCTGCAGGCTGACTATCCATCCATTTGGGCCAAGGGACACCTGCTCAGGGCCAGCGAGTTGCACCCTGTGGTTGTTCTGAGAGCCCTGCAGTAGTGTGACTGCCCGGAGCCAGAGTGGACGTTTACGAGACCATCCCAGCTCACTGCCGCATCTCGTAGCAACTAAGACATGTGCCATTCTCCCCTGGGATGTTGAAGATAAAATGAGGTGTGGAGTGTGTGGTGTGTCCTGCTCTCCAGGCAAAGGGGGCCAGAGCCTTGGGGCTGCTCGTGCAGCCTGCTTCACATGCTCCAACAGGGAGCTGGCAGGGGAGCAGGGTAGGGCCTTGCCTGGGAGCTGGGGGAGGGTGGCCAGGGGCCATGGGAGAGCTGGAGATTTGACGTTACAGGCAGCAGAGCAGAATGCAAGGAGGCAGGTGGTGGATTTCCAGGCTTGTGTTTGGATTCTACTAGACGCCTTTAATTGCCTCGTGTCCCCACTGTCCATGTGGGTAGGGGCTCATGTGCGCCGCTGGCCCACCACTGGCTCCGTGGAGCCCCGCCGTCTTCTCTGCTACTGTTGCCTTGGTTACACACTCACCTCCTGTGCTGGCAGAAGCAAATGCCCATCTCCCCACATTGTTGCACTAAGCCAGTTTAGCCAAAATACTTTACTCTGCCCACCTACGGCACCTTGTTACCCCAAGGTCCTTTCATCACTGCTGTTTCCCACCCCCTGCCAAGGTCTCTTCAACAAAGGGGTTTATCGTGGGTTGTGTTTGGAGCAGCTTCTGGTGCCGCATCCATCCCCTCCCTCTCCTGCTCTTCACATTGTCTGTCTCCGCCTGCAGAGCTCTGCTGTTTCACAGGCCCTGTTGTTTCTAGGCCCTTGAGTTTCTCTGGGAGCTGATGGGGCGGTTGCTCCCACATTCTGACCTCTTTAAATCTGCTGCGACCTCCCACACTCATCCCCCAGCCACCCCCACTGAGGTGGTTAATGATGACCTGATCCAACCACCCTGCGTGGCCGCACCTCTCCAAGCTCTTCTTCTTCAGAGGTTCCTGTCTCCCAGTGTGAGGGTGATGCCCAGACCTGAACTTCGCTCCAGGGGGGCCCTGAGTCACCTCATCTCTTCACTCTTCCTGCCTGCGCACGCAGACCAAGTGCCTGCCCTCCGCCAAATCATTTGCACCCAGGGTGGCAGAGACACAGGCCTCTGGGGATAGAGGCCACGGTATGGATGACATGCTGACAGCCACCAGGATTCAAACTGCCTCAGAAATTGTTAGAATGGTAGGAAGTTTTACAAAAAGCAAATGCCAGCGTGGGCCTTGGAAATCACTTCACTTCAGCAGAACTCATGAGTGGAGATAGAGGAGACCATTATGCAGCTGGCTCTGAAATCCAGAACCTTTTAGGGGCTGTTCTAGGACACTGGTAAAAGCAGACATCACTTGGTCACTGACACAGGTTGTCAACATCCTCGATTCCAAGGCCAGCACTCAGCACCCTTCCTCACTCTTGACTTGCGCCCTGTCACCCCCCTGTCCCTGTCCTCACACTGCGGACTCTGGGCAGGGACACGTGGGGGCGCAGGATTTCATCTCGTTACTCATCTCAAGTTTAGAACACAGCTTTGGTAACCTTTAAGTTGTCACGCCTTTTCTTATTTTATTTTTATCTTCGAGATTCTCTGCCTTTTTAAAAAACTCTGTTATCTTCCTTCTTTTTCTCCTGTCAGACTCCTTCCCTCAACATCTTTCTCTGCTGCTCAGGTCCCCCTACCCACATCCCACCCCAGCATGGTGGGTTCTCTCTGGTCTGGAAGTCCAGACACCAGGATGTGAGTGTCTTGCTCAGAGGAGGAGGTGCGGGCTCTATCGCCACACAGTGTCTAATCCTGCCGATTTTTTCAAAACATTTTTCCTCATGGTCCACATCAGACAGAGTGTGCTGTTCTTGTCATATTAACAGTTCTGCTCTCCTGAGAAAGCCTGAAGCTTCACTTCCCAGAATTCCCTTTGTGCCCTTTTGCCTGCTCTCATTCAGGCTCGCGTCACTCCAGGAAGGCGACCTCTGAGGCCGGCAGTGCTGGAGCTGAAAACACATCTTGAGACAAAGCTGAGGGAAGAACTGAGTCATGGCAGCAAAGCCCAGGCTTCTCTCCTCCCTTTTTCCCCCAGCAGCTCTTTGCTGGGCCTCCCTCCTCTGCCAGGGAACCTTCCCCAGAGTCGTCATGGGCTGGAAAAGAACCCGTGGAGGTCAGAACATCAACACAGCTTAAGTGTCAGAGGCTCTGCTTCTCTTCCTCACATGCAGCCAAGTGGGAAAAAAAGCTGGGGAGCCATCTTCTTAGAACCCAGGCTTCAAAAACACTTAGCATTCATTCAGTTCCTCCATTTTAAAAGTGAGGCTGTCATTTCTCCATGGTGAGCAGACAAGGTGGACCTAGAATGCAGGTCATGGGCATTCCAGCCTATCACTTAAGTCTGTCACCCAGATGTCATCCCAAAGAGACACTGGACCTCTTTCTCCCCTTGCTTGAGAGCGGTCAGACCCACTTACTGGAGGGAATCTTGGGTGAGCTCCGTGAGCTGGGCCTGGTGCTGGAAGAAAGCATCTTCCTCCTCCCTCTGCAGCCAAGAGAGCTGGTTCGTCCTTGTTCTCATGCTTTAGCCCTTGGACTTAGCTACTTGGTTGTAGTTCAGGTAACATCCTTGCTGGGCCCTTGTGATGGTAGAGCTGGAGCGAGTGAGTGAGGCTGGGGTGGGAGGAAGTGCAGCCTCTGAGCCGGAGTGGAAGCCCTTTCCAGTCTGGTGCCCCCTCCAAAGGGAAAGTCAGATTCTGCTGCTGTGCATCACCAGGAGGGAACGGTTCTGCAGAAGCAGGGCCATGAAGATGAGTGAAGTTGCTAAGGGAGTGCTCATGCATGAGGTCCTTTCTCCACCCTGTTGGTTTCTGTGCTGTTACAGTATCGGGAATTGCAGGGACTCTGGCAGTTAGAGTGTAAGGAGAAGGGTGGCTGGCTGGCTGGTCAGAAACAGGGTGGAGGTGATGCCCTTCTTCCTACAGCCTCTCCTCGTCGTCCTCTCGGGGCCAGGCCCCTCGCCTGCATAGCTCATGAGAGTGGACAGAAGCATGGGGGCTGTCACCCGGAGGACTGCAGCTGTCCTCTAGTCCCACAGTAGAGGGAGACTGGAGTGACTGGGGCCAAGGCAGGCTGACACTGTGATGTTCCTTTCCATGCCTCTGCCAGCCCAGAAACGGGTGGAAGCCTCTGGGAGACTGGCCAGTGGTACCTGGGGCCTATCCCTTCTGCCACCCACCTGAGGCCCGTATGTGTCCTTGATCTGGCCCCAAGTACACTGAGGCAAGAGTTCAATCCTTTATCTGCAGCCGGCAGTTAGAGCTGTGGAAACTGGAGGGCATGACAAGTTGCCCTTTTTCTGTTTCTTGTTTTGACTGCATCATGCGGCCATACAGGATCTTAGTTCCCTGACTAGGGATCAGACCCGCGCCCCTTTCTGCTGGACTGCCAAGGAAGTCCCATCTCATGTTCCTTTTCTTTTTCCTCACTTGGCTGCATGTGAGGAACAGAATGCTACCTGGCCGGTCAGTCAGATGCTGCCAGACATGCTCATGTGGCTTCAGAGGCCCGAGCATGTTCGGGAGGCAAGTGGGTTGGTCTGGAGGTGTTGATCACTTTCTTAAGAGGTGCTGAATTTGACTTGGCTAGAAGCGTGGCCAGGTGTGGATGTGGAAAGCCTTGCTTTTCCTTTGTGAGCCCTGTTGGAGGCTTCAGCGGGACTCCAAGGGGTCACTCTTCTGGAGGTCAGCATAAGCCCCTGCCCCACTGTCAGGGGGCTGACTTGGGAACCACCTTTCTGTATTGGGCCTGCAAAGTTCCTCAGTGTGTGAGGGTTAGGCTGGGTGCCACTGCACAATCTGGCTCTCAGGACAGGAAAGCTCAAGTCACATTGCCTTAAGGGACCCATCTGGCTCAGCTACTCACAGCTCTTCAAAGATTGGGGGCAGGGGCACTGCCAGCGAGGGTGTGCTGGCCCTCAGATTAATGAGCTCATCGGCATTCCTCACAGTGCCCTCCGAACACAGTAATTGGAGAGGCGAGCGCCTCCTGGGGAGAGGGGAGGGCGATCAATTGGGCTCTCTTTGGTGCTAACGGCAACAAGCAGTAGGAGGTGATGCCTGGTGTGAGCTGTGTCACTTTGGAGATGAAGATGCTTAAGACCCCAGTACGGTTCTGGGGAGAGGCACCTCTGAGACTGCCCTGGACTGGTCCGGAGCTGCAGGAGGCCTTGGTTTGCCGGGGTGTGGATCTGAAGTGGGGGTGCCTCCCATCCATCCATGTTCAGGCTCCTGACTTGTTTGTTCTGTCATTTGAGGAGGAGCTGCCTTTCTTCTGGCTTGACTGGACCGAGGGCCAGGGGCAGAGTCCATGCCCCATCCCTGTTTGGCCAGCCTGCGCTGCAGCCCTGTCTTGGAGCTGTCCCACCAGCAGGCCAGGCTGAGTGGCAGCGTGCTCCCCAGTGATTTTTCCTTTTCTTGGAGACCATAAAAGGGCAGCACAAGCCCAGGTATTCCCATGACCCAGCCATTCCAGCTCCGGGTTTGCTTTCCATCTGTGCCGCATTATGCCTTCATTTTTCTCCCTCTCAAATGAGTGACGGGGGTGCAGATGGTCTGGGGTTTAGTTTGGCTGGCCCCTCACAGTGGTTGCTTGTGTTCAGGTGGCAGCAGCAAGCCCCGGGCTTTCTGGCACTGTGAGCCTGGAGCTGCGTGGCAGCTGTCCAGTCCATCCAGTCCAGTCCCCCTGCATGTCGGCCTCAGTATCGGAGCCCCGAGCTACACAGGCCCACCTGTGGGGAAACTGGACCAGGCTGCCGGTGTGGGAGAGCTGTTGCTCCCTGTTCTCCCTCACTGCTCTTAGCACAGGACTTAGGATCCCTAACTGCCCGCCTCCTGGAGGCCAGTAGCTCCCCAGGAATCACTAGAAGCTGGCCCATTGGTGAGGAGGACCCTGGTAGGTAGCTGTTTAGAAACCTGGGCTTTCAGTCACTTTCTTCCAGTTTGGCTCAGTAGAAGTTGATATGAGATTTGCTTTCCAAAGGGCAAGTAATGATAACAACTCCACATTGTCCCATCCTATCTTCAGGACTCCAGATGGGTCTTTTCTCTGTCACTTACCCCTCCCCACCCACTGCCCCCCCTGCCCCCCATCAGTACATCAGCATCAGTGGGGAAGGGCTTGGGGAAGAGTTGGAGCTCAAAGAAGCCAGAAGCAGGGTGGTGATGGTGTGTAAGAGCGTCTGCTGGGTAGACATGCAGCCGCCCCAAGTGTGGGCTCTCAGACTTTCCTGAGTCCCTTGGTGTGTGTGCTCAGGGGTTCCTTAAGGTGAAGGGCATCATGGGGTAGACCAGGCAGACCACCCTCTCACCTTGCAGAAAGGAGGGTGATGGTCTCCCTGACCTCCCAACCAAGCCGTCTGGAACAGGCTCAGCAAAAGTCCGAGCCACCTACCCTTTGGAGAGTGTCAGACCCCGTGCCAGAGTGTTCCCAAGAGAGGCAGGGGCTCAGAGCAGTGCTGCATGCACCCTCCTTCAGCAGAGTAACCTGAGGGCCTGGGCCTCTGAGCCCCATGTCCTAGAAGCAGCTGCAGGAGAGAGTACCCATCAGGTGCCATGCGTGGGTTGTTTACTCACTGAGTCTCTATTTGCTGAGTGCCTCCTTTATACCCAGCAATAGGCACTGATGACTAGCTGAGCATGGTCTAATGAGCACAGTAAACCTGAAATTGTTGGAATAATTGTTTAGCACTGGGGGCTAAGAGGGAGTATGAGCAAATGTCTTGTAACCAGAGAAATGGGGATTCAGCCAGGTGAAGGGTTGTGCAGGCTGAGATCTGGAGACAGACGACTGCTTGGTGTGTGGCTGTGATGAGGCAGCTGTGGGTGCATGTAGCGGAGCAGGCTTTGTGCTGAGGAAAGAATACACTAAGATGAAGTTGGTACAGGACACTGCCAGGAGTGCTGTGTGACTTAGGGAAGTCATGCAGACATGAGAAGTACCCCTGAGAAGGGTCCCGGTCCCTGCTGGGCTCCCGTGATCCCCCTGCCCTCCCATCAGGTGAAGAAATCTAGTTGCCTTGAATTTTTTCCTCTTCTCTCCATGGCTGAGAGGCTGAGGCTGATGCAGAGAATGCAGTGGTCATTTTGGCCACTCTTTCAGTTGGAGAGAGGACAGGCCCTCTCTGTAAGGACTAGGAAGTGGCCTGGAATGGGGTGTCCAGGGATGGGGTGTCCAGGGATGGGAGCTTAAGTGCAGCTTAAGATGTGGTGGAAGATTTGGTCATTCTCATTAGATCCCCCTGAGTTGTAGTGTCCTAGGGTAGGATGGGTGGTCTTGACTGGGGCTGCCTCCTTGAACTAGGCTTTGAGTCCACGGCACCTTAGAAGTTTGTTCCTTGGGGAGGGGTGGGTCCTTCTCCTGTCACACTCCATGTCACCTGGAGAGTAGCCTCTGCTCAGCACTGGGTGGGAAGGGGAGTCTCAGAATAATCTACATGGGAGAAGCGGGGCGGTGCCTCTCTGGGGGGCGAGCGCAGCGCTGCTGGACAGGTCTTGAATGCTGTGTGGGTGACATCTTCGTCCTGGGGAGGGCAGTGATTAGTGTGCTCGCTCTAATGCTTGTCCTTGGCCTCTAGCCCTGGCCCAGTGTGTCCAATCTGGCCAAGGACTTCATTGACCGCCTGTTGACGGTGGACCCTGGCGCCCGTATGACTGCACTGCAGGCCCTGAGGCATCCGTGGGTGGTGAGCATGGCAGCCTCTTCGTCTATGAAGAATCTGCACCGCTCCATCTCCCAGAACCTCCTCAAACGCGCCTCCTCACGCTGCCAGAGCACTAAATCTGCCCAGTCCACACGGTCCAGCCGCTCAACACGCTCCAACAAGTCCCGCCGAGTGCGGGAGCGAGAGCTGCGGGAGCTCAACTTGCGCTACCAGCAGCAGTACAATGGCTGAGCTGCCAGCGGGATGCAGACGTGGCGGGCCCCAGCCGGGCCACACACTGCTGGGGCCAGCGACCTCTCTAGAGATAGACCTGCATGGTCCAGGGTAGGTAAATGGCCCCAGCCCCTTCTCTGTGCCTGCAGTGTCCCCATCTTCACCCTGGGCCTGAACCTGGTGCGACAGAGCGGAGGGAGTCCTAGGCCCTATAAGCCCCAAACCTGATTTGGCGCAGATGCTCCTCTTGGTGGACAAGTGCTCTGGTGTATATTGGGGAAAGGGCGGCACTTGGCCTTCAGTCTCACCTCTTTCTTGGCTCTCCCCGAGACCAAAGGGGCATGCACTGCCAGCTAGAGGGTGTCCTGTGGTCTCAGGACTCTTTGGGACAGTTACTTCTGGAACTCCCTTTCCTCTACCAAGCCTTCCTCCCTAACCTCCTGCCCACATGTTTCATGGCATCCTGACCCTCATGATTATCCTCTAGTGAGAGGCCCAGGTAGGCCCATAACTTGTGCCTTGGCTGGACTTTCAGCCCCTGGCTAAGTCTAAACAGTCTTCCACCTCCCAGCCCAAATCTGTCTTCCTTCCCGGTGTCCCCAGGGACCCCACCTGGCCCCAGAACTTGCCAGGATCTCTCGTGGGAAGGCCATGGAGTGGCCCTTGGCCCTCTGGACTGTGTGGCTGCGTTGGTAGTGGGCTTGCTCCAGGCTCCAGCCTCTGGCTGTGAGGGTTCCTGCCACCAGCCCACCATCCTCAGTGCCTTCTTTGCAGAGCCTCCTATCACCTCACTCTCTCCCTTGGATGCCCGTTCTTTCTATTCCCCAGGTGCCTCCTTCCCAACTGTGGGGGGTTAAAAGGAGCCCCACTGCTGCTACCTGGGGGATGGGGCACCTGGGTCAAAGCAAAGGACAGGGGCTTCTGAGGGAGAGCCCCATCCGGATTCCAGCACCAGCCCTGGTTCCAACCTTGGTGCTGCCGGTTGTTGCCTCTCTTCAGGCACTCTCTTCCCTCCTCTGCAGCTGCACGAAGGCGCCATCTAGTGTCGGGCACACGTGTGGACAGCCTAGGAATGCCCACTGTGCTCTCCTTTTATCCTCCAAGAGGAAGTGGGAAGGAAGGAGGGTCCTGGGGCTGCTCAACTGTCTCCCCTTCTGCTGAGCTTCTGTTGCAGCTCCCCCTGGAACTTAGCCATACTGTGTGACCTGCCTCTGAACCCTGAGTGTGGGGGCACTGCCCTCCTCACGGTGGCCTTGCTTGGTCCACCCTGTCCCTGCTTCTTTTCACAGCATTACCCTTCCATTCTGGGCCCCACTGAATCTCTGTCTGGAGGGAGCCCCGTGAGAGGTGGGTGAAATTGGATGACTGCTTTCCGACCATCCCCCGTCAGTCTTGTGCCTCCCCTCCACCACAGACGGGGGCTGGAGCCCAAGCCCTCTCCCTCCACAGCTGCTCTTTGCAGGTGGGGAGGAGCCAGGGCCCAGCTTTAGCTTTAGCTGGATTGTGGGTCCCCTGCCAGCAGGGAGGGTTTGGCTCTCAGTTCCTCATAGTGGGTTCCCTTGGGCCAGGCCTGCAACTTTTTGCATGTGCCACCTTCAGTGGGAACCACACCCAAAGAGACCACTCTGGGCCACGTCGCCTGTGCCTTGTACACCCGATCCTCTGTCTCCAGTGCTCCTTGCACACGGCAGCGGCAAGCCCAAGTCCCTTGTCCTCAGAATTCCCCCCCACGTCCCCAGGTGCCTCTGGGGATTTATTTCCTCTTGGCCAGGATGCACCTGGTCCTGAGAGGAGGACCGAGGAAGTTTGGAGACCTGGGCCTTGTGATGCCATGGACTGTGGATGGAGAATGTGCAGTTATTTATTTTGTGTACTCAGTCTGTAAAGGTATCCTCTGTACTCAATAAACAGGCTGCCTTCCCCAGGGAAAGCTGCCGCTTCATTCTGACAGCCCAGCCTCCTTGCTGCAGACCAAGGGGTTGCCCAGGAGGTGGGGGTGGGGAGCTCAGCCCAGACGCAGCTAGTCTAGCAGGTTCTTGACTCCTCAGCCTGTGTTGGGTCAGAGGACAGAGTTCACTTGGGGAGGGGGACCCCCAAAAGCCTCTCCTTTCTCCTGAACCAGGAAGACAGAATAGAGAGCAGGACTGGGGGTATTTATTGGACCCCTGCGGAGCCTGTGGCAGGCTCAGTTGTAGGCTGTGACCTGATTGACCCAGGTACTGAACCTGCTGACCTGAGTGTACATGGCAGGCGTGGGCACACTGCAGTCACTGGTGCCCCAGGAGACCGTATCAGTGAGCACCCATGTGTTCCCCTTCTGGCAGACAAGCAGGCCTCCAGAATCACCCTGGCGGAAGAGAGGGGAGAAGTCTGCATGGGGGGTGGGAGTACCACAGGAAAGTGCCGAGGACAGGACAGGGGGCCAGCACTCAGCTGGCGCAAGGAGGCCCCTGACAGATCGTGGAGCTGGTGATGCATGAGCCCCGGTACTGCTGGCACCGTCTCACAGTGAGCAGGGCAGAACCCGCTGCCGCAGGTGTGCCCGAGTCACACTGCCTGTGGGCCGGGCAGGGCTGGTTATGCCCCACATGGCTTGCCCCTACCCTTCCCTTCCACCCAGATTTTTGACCCAAGTTCCTACCCACACCACTGAGGCACCCAGCCATGTGAGGCCTTCAGACAGTGCCTCATTTGAGGAAGCCAGGAAAACTGGTGAGACGCACATTGTGTACTGGGCTGGGGAGGCGAGTGTCAGTAATGTGAGATCATTGTTCATAGTGGTGGGATTCCAGGAAGTGTGCCTGTGGAGCCAGGAAGGGGCCGTGTAGGATGGGCATGGGCACAGGCCCCCAGGGTGATGGGTGCCAGGGTTTAGACCAGGGCATCCTGTGAGTTCCTCACCCCCAGGGCCTACACACCTACACTGCCCACCCTTCCTTTCCCGTCTGCGGCCCAGGCACTCAGCACAAGATGGACAGACCTGCAAAGGCTCAGCACCAGATGCTCGGTCGTACTCACCCAGGATGACAAAGTGGCAGCCAGGGCTGCAGTGAGAGTGGGGTTGGGCAGCCAGAGGGAGGGCAGAGTGACACGAGAGGGGCCTCCAGAGCAAGGCGGTGGGGAGGTGGGGCAGGGGTGGGGCAGGGAGAGGGGAAGCACTCCCACAACATTGCATTGGGCAGCCGTGACCGCCCTGGACTGGCCAATGACAGACCCACCGCAGAAGCAGAAGCCTTTGCTGTCCTGGGGTCAGGGGTTAGCAGTGGGGGTGGGCCCAGGCTAAACCCAGGCATGAAACACCTGATATCCTGCCCCACCACCAGGGTCCTGTACCTACGGGGACACCTCCCAGGGCCAGGAGCCCAGCACTATCATCTTCCCATTGACAGTCCTCTGGCTGAAGTGCAGCGCTGGTTTAATGGCAAGAACGCCGCAGCCTGGCCATTGGACTGGAAAGGACCTGCTTCCCACATCCCAGCCCACTTCTCCTCTCCTCCTGGGTACCCCCAGGCTGTGTCTCCAAAGGGGTCCAGATCAAGAGGGCTCTTATCACTGCTCTTCCTCTCATGAGCACCTCTGGGCCTCTACAGCAATCTCAGCTGCCCCGTCCAACCAGCCCCGAAGTCCTGTCCATTCTTCCACATCTCTCTCCATCCTACTCACACCAGCTCTACTCCACCCCCCATCCCAGGCCATTCTTCCCTCTGACCCAGGTGTATGTTGTCCCCTTCCTTTCTAACCTCTCCACTAACTCCAGACCTCAGCAGTCTGGACCCCACATACAGCCAGATGGCTTTTAAACTATACATCCTTTTGCTTTGAAGCTTCCTAAACCCTCCCCTGCTCCTGGACCCGGCCTAAGCTCCCATCCCATTTGGGAGACTGGCCCCTGCCCACCTCTTGCTTTCTCCCAGCCCTGTCACACCCTTTTTCCTTTGCCCACTCTTATCTACCTGCTTGCCTTCTAGCCACCCCAGCCCCTTCTCAGCCCCTGAGCAGGAAGCCTGGGCTGATACTGTGTTGCCCTAAGGCTGTTCAGTCAGGGCTGGGCCAGGCCCACTCACCCCAGGAGGAGCTAAGGAGGATGAGGCTGAGGGTCAGTCTGAGCAGCAACATTACAGCAGACATGAGGCTGAGAACTGGGCCTGGCTTTATGGGTCTCCTTGTCCTTGCACCAAAGTCCCAGGAGTGAAGCCAAGCAGCTCCTTCCCATGCTGTGTCAGCAGGAGGGTTCTCCTGTGTCAGAGCCCTCCACCCAGGCCTTAGCAGATAGAGCCCAGGTGTGAGGCTCTCACCTTCTCCATCCCCCAAATCCTGTCCTCTGATTGGCTCCCCACCTCACCTCTCAAGTGTTGAGCACCAGGTACTAAGGACTTGTGCTTAGCCTTAATGCTGACCACTTGGCGGCTGGTATCAGGGAAGTCTCCCACGGTTATCAGGAGTGCCAGACCCAAAAAAGTCTGCTTAGCACTCAGGGGTGTTCCTGACTGGTAGAGTAGACCTGTACCAGCTCTACTGTGGAGAGCCAGGGCCAGTGGCCAGGACAGGGCAAATCCTAACACATCATCTCAGTGATTCCTTGTCAACTTGGAACAGAAGTCATGGTTTGGTCAGGGAGGTGATGACTCTCCTGCCACATGGTATGCGTGGGCCCAAAGCTTCATCTGTCTGGTTCCAGAGCCCACACTGTTCATGATGATGTCTGGGAAGGGTCTTGTGCACAGGAGGGCAAGGTATGAGCTCTTGGTGACTGACCGACCCTGGATGGAGACCAGGGGTAGAAGGGTGACAGCCATCAAATCTCACAGCGTCCAGCCCTTGGGGCTCCCATGAACAAGCCCTGGTATCTACAGCCCATTCACTGAAGAGCTCCAAGCTGAGCCTGAACTGAGGGAGAGAAGACACACCTGTGTGCAGAGTTGCAATGGGTAAGTTGGTTTGCCTCCTTTTAAGAGTGTGAGCACTGTGGCTGATTCAAGAACACATCAGTCAAAACAAGATGAAAAAAAAATAAGTTAATTGTTGACTGGAGAGAAGGATAGATAGGTAATAAAGCAAATATAACAAAATACTAATTGTAAAGTCTGTGGTGGGTATATAGGTGTTCAATGTGGAATTTTTTTTTTTTTAAACCCAAACACTCTGATGGTTTTCAGGGAGAAGTTTTTTTTATGTATATAATTTTACTTATTTATTTTTGTCTGTGCTGGAGCTTCGTTGCTATGCAGGCGTTTCTCTGGTTGTGGTGATCAAGGGCTACTCTTTGTTGCAATGCACAGGCTTCTCATTGCAGTGGCTTCTCTGGTGGCGCACAGGCTGTAGGATGCATGGACTTCAGTAGTTGCGGCACATGGGCTTGATTGTTGAGCTTTCCCAGCTCTAGAGCACAGGCTCAGTAGTTGTGGCCCATGCTCCTCAGTATGTGGGATCTTCCTGGACCAGGTAGCAAACCCCTGTCTCCCACATTGGCAGGCGGATTCTTTACCACTGAGCCACCAGGGAAGCCCCCAGTGTGCAATTTTTTCAGTTTTTATGTTTATAAAAATAAAACCCTTCATAATAAAACATAATAAAAACACTGAGAGAAAAAGCACAATCAGGGACCTAGGGATGTCCAGCCTGGAGTAGGCTATCCCCAGGGACTGGGCAGATTCTAGCAGTTCCAAAGCTCCAGGGGAATTATGCCATTCTCTCCCAGGGCAGGATGCTCCCACCAGCACCTAGCACCTGGGTGCTCAGCAAAAGTCTTCTGGATAAATGTGTCATGTCATCTCTTCCCACGTGAGCCCTGTGACCCCTGGCAGTCAGAAAACAGAGTCAGTCCCCCTAGTCATAGCCCAACAAGTGCAAACAGAAGCTCAGCGTCGTGTTAGTACCTCAGGTGTGCCTGGTCATCAGAGGGGTTTCACAGATAAAGGCGTTGTAGGAGTGTGCTTGTGAGAACTTGCCATTGGAATCAGGAAGCAGCTCCTCCATTGGCATTTTAGCCATAGTGGGGCAATGCGGGGTGTGTGTGGGGTGTGGTCTGACTGGGAGCTGTGGGCTTTGTCCTTGGTCACTGATGAGGCAAGTAAAGGCTCTAGGTGGGGGCAGTACATAGAGCCTTTTGGGTTGTACAATGGTCTCCCATGAACCAGAGGGCAAAAGCCAGGCATGGGAGTGATAGGGGGATCCTCCATGGTATGGAGAGGGGTCTTTCCACCTTGAGCCTGCAGTGGCTTGCCAGGGCTGGGGTTCTAGAGGGGTAGATGACTAAGGTGGTGAGTGAATGGTGCCCCTCAGGCCAGACTCTGCAGCCATGGGAAGGAATGGCCTTTGCAGGGACAACTTAGCCACAGAGCCCTGCTGGCTGCTTGTTCCCCTCCACCCAAGAAAGACACAGTCATCTGCTGAGGTAGGTGTTTGTGTTTTCTGGGTTTATTCCTCCTTGTTCCAAGCTCTAAGCCTCACCCTCCTTCACTCCACATCCATGGCCTGCACAGTTTCCTCCACCAGCTCCAGGGTCAGCGGTACCACTGTCTGGGACAGGACAGGTGTGGTGCCAGGGGCAAAGCGGTACTGGCTGGACCTGGGAAGAAGCAGGGATGACTCCTCAAAAGGGGCCCATCAAGTGTCCCGTCCGCTATAGCCCTGTCTTCTGCTACTACCCCATCCATCCTCCCCTGGGATTCCTCCACCCCCGGTGCTCCTACCTCTCTATAGGCTTTGTGGGAGAGCTCAGGGCTCGCAGCATCTTGGCACCAGCCGCGGTGATCACACATGCATCCACATTGCCCCCAGAGCCCAGGTCACCCAGGATCCCTGCAGTGATGGCTTCCACCAGCAGCTCCTGCGCTGCCTCCAGCTGCAATGATGTGTGTCAATGAGGCCTGATGAACCCTTCTAGATCACCCTTAGGCTGTAGCCTGGACACAGTTCATCTTGAAGCCAGGCCTCATTTGCTCACACCCAAACTTCCCTCTCTCTCGCCCTACACCCCCATCTCCACCCCAAGCTCCTCTACCCTGGTTTCAGTGTCCCCTGTACAGTGACACCATGTTCCCACTGCCCCCATCTTCACAAACTTCTGAGTCACACTTGTGGCTCTGCTTCCACTGGCCTGTTCACCCACCCCCAATTCCCCACTCACTGCCTTTTCTTTCTGGGCCTTAGCCGCTTATAAAGTGACATACATATGCCTTCTGCTTCCATCCATCCCAAACGAAATCCAGACCCCAGACCCCACACCCCACCTGCTGTTCCTCTCTCCTCAACTTCAAGTGGCACTGAGTTTTGACTTCTGAGGCAGTACAAGCTTTGGCACTGTTAGAATAGCACCTCGCCCTCATTCCACTGGCCCCTCAGTCTCCACTCAATCGTCACCTCCGAGAAGCCTTCCCCGACTAGGCCAGGGTTCCTCTGCGTTTCCCCAGCTCGCGGGTGCACTTCCCATCAATGCTCGCATAATGTGGTGGTCGGGGAGTGGGGGCAGGTGTCACTCACCGTCATGTTCGGCTGGAACCGGTCCTCTAGCACTGCTATGGCCGCATCCTGGCCGGATCCTGCAAGCAAGAGGGGCATCTGAGATCAACTGCGGCGGCCCAGTCGTGGGATAAACGTTGAGGTCAGGGTCGCATAGCAAGGTTCGTGGACAGCGGGCAGAAGCGCTCACCCAGGGCCGTGAAGGGCAGCCGGCTGTAGGAGCCATGGGGGTGCACGCTGTAGAGCTGCGGTCCTGTGAAGTCCACGCCGCCCACGATCAGTGACGCTCCCACGTAGCCCTGGTACCTTTTCGCCGAGTGGGTACGGTCAGCGGAACGCACCGGAGCCCAAGTCCCGCCCCTCCACGAAACCGCCCCTGCGTCCGAACCCCGCCCCTTCCCGCAGTCTGGCTCCCCGTAACTGACAGCGCTCCTCGCCGTTGCCCTCTTAGCTCCTCTTAGGCCCGCCTCTTCCGGGCTCTCGGGCTTCTCAGCCCCGCCCTTTCTCCGGTCCTGTGTCCTCTCAGCCCCGCCCTCCCCGCAGCTGCCCCTCCACGGGGTCAGCTTAGACCCGCCTCAGCACCGGAAGAGCGTCTGGCGCAGCATGCGGGTGACGGTGGCCACGCGGCACTCGCGGCCCGTGGACAGCGCGTGTAGCTCCATGTTGGACGCCGCCATCCGCGTGGTCATCTCGGCGTCCGCGGCTACTCCAGCCCCACAGCAGCTGAGGGCGAAAGGAGGGGTCCGTGTGGGCGTTGCTGGGATGTGCTGGCACCCCGGATGGGAACGAGGGGGCGGTTCTTGGAGGGGGAGAGTTAGGCGGGGGGATGCTCACTAGATTTTGGGGGCGATGAAGTGGATCTTTTCACAGATCTTGTCCGCGACGACCGAATCGTTAGTGGCCCGAGTATCCGCGCCCAAGATGACCCCATCCTGGGGATGGGAGGGAGGAGCCGTTGGCCTAGTCCCCACGTCCCATTTCCCGCCGCCCTTCTAGGCCGCGCCATCCCAGCTCCCTGCTTACTTGGAACACAAGGCCTGCAATGGTGGTCCCGGTCTTGCGTGCGTGAGGAACCCGGAGCCCCGGGAGGGTGCGTTGCAAGGCTGCGTTTCTGGAAACGGAGAGGAGAGGCCCAGGTTTCAGTTCTTCTGGGACCCTCATCACATCCCCTACCTCTGTCCCGGTTTCCCTCACCTCCTGCGGTAAACCTGGGAACCCAAGTCGTTCAACACACGTACCCTCCCCCACTCTCGCCCCCAGGAATTTTAAAGATCCTGTTGTCACTCCCGGAAGCCCTCGCTGAAGGGCATAGGCAGCTGGGGAACCAACCATTCCCGCCCTCACCTGTCACAGTTCTCGAAGGAGAAACCCCTTTGGGGCTCTAGCACTGTCTTCTGCATCTCCAGGTGGGCAGGGGGTCAGAGCAGTGGGATCAGCAGGAATAAAAGAAGGCGGAAGGCTTGTCCTCTGCACGGCTGCACTATTGTTTCCCCCTTTCGCTTTCACCTTTCCTCAAAGCATGCTGGTCCCTTTCCGCAGCTTCTCTTTCACTTTCACCTTCAGCTCTGTCTTTTGCAGCTTAGGAAGAGGGGAGATGTCCCTTGCCTGGCACTCCAAGCTGCTCCTGGGTCCTCTGTCTGAACAGAGGGACAAATCCCTCCTCTTTGGCCATTGTCCAGCCTGAGCCCCGAGCTCTGCCTACCCTGACCCCTACCTTTAACCTCAAGTCTCAGTGCCCTAAGGCTATCACATTGACCAAGTCTCTGTTCTTATTATTACCCATCTTCAACAGCATCAGTCATGGCTGCCTTTTGTCCTTCTCCCAACTCCTGCCTCTTGTTTGCTGTCTTTGCCTTCTTCCCAAAACTCAAACACTGAGGCTCAGTCCTCTCAGCCAAGGCGATGCTGATCTGTCTTCCATGTTTCAGATGCCATCCCCTCTCTCAGGAGGGGCACCATGATTGTCCCTCAGGTGGCCTGTAGGCATGCTGGGCTCTGCCCATGGCCAAGCCTTATTTCACCTCCCAAAGGACCCTTTATCTAGCCACTTCTTTCTCTGGATTACTACTTGTCTTGGCTAGCATCCTTTCCCTGCTGGGCACAGCATTGGCCTCCCTGGTTTCCCCACAATTCCTGCCCTTCACCCTCCACCCCAGACTACACTCCATGCTCTGTAGAGAGGGGACTCTTTTCTAGGTTGGAAATCTGGTCACACCCCCTGGTTAAACCCTGTATCAGTTGCACACAGCTCTTAGGCTCAAACGAGTCTTTACAGTCACCCTTCTCATTCATTCCATCTGATCTCTGCATTGGCAACACCTCCTCTGGGAAGCCTTTCCTGACCCACAAGACTCACCACCTTGTTGCTCTCTATACCTTTCTCTCAGATCACTTAGCTCCATTACCTAAAAATTAAATCTTCACTAGTGAAGTGACCTATTTAATGGCTGTCACTCTCCTAGATTCTAAACTCTTGTGCTTCTGTCATCCACCTAGCACTCAAAAGCCTCTGTCCAGAGGCGGGGTCTCGCCTGCCCATTTGGGAGCTAGGAGGGACATTTCAGATCTTCTACATCCTGTACCCTTGGCTCCATGTATGCCCATTCCACTGCTATGTGTGCAGCTGCCTCCAGTCCCCATGCCCAGAGCAGAGGTAGGCACAGGCAGGCTGCTTAAACAGCTCAACCAGCAGTTTGTGCAAGCTAAATCGCTCCAGTCGTGTCCGTCTTTGTGACTCTATGGACTGTAGCCTGCCAGGCTAGGTTGCCATGCCCTTCTTGTGGGAAGCTATACATCTCAAGGTGCCCAGTTCAGTCCCAGGCTCTAGCAAAGCTCTTTACTCCACAAAGCACCAGGCCTGTGGCTGCAGATGAATGCATCCTGGTGTGAGGACCCTAGTGCTTTTCCTTCAACCCACAACACACATGTCAGGGCTTTTAACAGCAAAGGAATGTCTTTATTCAGGGGGCATGGGATTTGGACTGGCAGTCGGGGGTACAGCAGTGCTATTTCGGTAGATACCCAGCAGGATGGCATTGATGTGCTCCAGTGTCTGATTGCTGAAGACCATATTGAGGTGCTGTGTCCCTGGCAGAGGCAGCAGGTGCACGGGCTGTTTCTGGCGGCCCTGCCAGCGGGCACAGAGCTCGGTGCTGCGTGTGGCCACAGTGTCATCACCATCCTCATATAGCACATCCACAGGGTCTGTGTAGGGGAAGCCGTGGTCATAGATGTAGGTGCTGGGAGTGGGCAGGCCTATGCCATAGAGACAGTACACTTCCACGCCAGGTGCTGGGAGGCCTGCCAGCAGGTCACGTGACTGGAGCCACATGTACCAGCCTTCCTCAAAGTGCAGGTCTGTAAAGAAGCGCTGCATGTCACGGCTTGTGTAGTTGATACTGGGGGTGGAAATGAACACATGGTCCTCAGGCCACGTCTGCCTGGCGGGAAACATCCAGGGTGACGTTGTCGTCATGCGCTGCTCCTCTTTCAGCTTGATGCTGGACATGATTGGGATGCCTTGGTTGTCACCTGAGGACAGAGAGCAAGGTGGGCAGGGCTACTCCAGGCCCACAACTTACCCCCCAGCCCAAGCTCTGCTGGACACTCAATCTTGTCCTTGCCCAATCCAAACACAGAATCCAAGTCTCAGACTAGAACTGGCCTAGCATTCAGGAGGTGCTCATGTGTACTTGTTAACTGAGAAGCCCCGATGGCACCTCTGACAGGCAGAGCTGGAGGGCTTCAACAGGAGGGCAGGGGAGCAGTGTTTCCTGAGGACGGGAGTATGAGTTGGGGGGATATAGTGCTGGCAGTTCTGTCTCAGGCAAGTGTCTGTCGACCCTTGTGGCCTGTGCTGCACAGGGCTCAGAGCTGTGTTCTGGGAAGGATGAGATGAGACCCATCTCTGTTTGACACCCATTGATGTGGTCTGAGGAGTGTTTCCTTCACTTCAGCTCCTAGGGGTAAGACCATGTCCAGCTGTGCTCAGCCTACAGCAGGTGCTCCACATGAGGTATCGGGGAAGGGCAGGAGGGGCTCCTGGGGTCTGGCCCTGGCTTTGGCAGATCTGCTGTGGCCTGGCTTAGGGAAGATCCGTGTGCAAAGCAGCTCCTGGGAGCTGAGTGGGTAGACCTGAGGCCACAAGGAACAGACCTCAGTCAGACTCAGCAATGAGTCAGATTGCTGGGATTCACTTCATCTTTGTTTACCTCCCCTTTGTCATCGCTGAGACAAACTGTCAGGAGTTTGTCTAACAGTCCGGGCTGGGCTCACTGCTCTCCAAGGACAATGAAAGGGGCTATTTCCCAGAGGTGGTAGACAACACCCCCCAGCTGGGCACTGTGAGAAGAAACAGGAGGCCCTCTCACCTGAGGCCAAGACTAACATAGGCTTGATGGAGCCACCCCAGGGAGCCCCGAGAGAGATGAAACCGTCGATGAAGCGGTCCTTCCAGGTCTGGGGTTGGCGCAGTAAGAAATAGAGCAGGTGCAGGCAGCCAAGGCTGTGCCCAATGAGGAAGACGGGCTTCCCATATGTGGCATGCATCTCCTCCACCAGTCCAGCAAGCTTCAGGTAGTACTCCTCCTGCTGGCCTGCAGTGGGGTGGATGGGTCAGCATGGCTGGAGGTGGGGGCCTCCGCCCTGCCCCCCAAGCCCCCTAAACATGGAGACACTCACTAGGCTCCAGCCGCCAGTCGTAGGGGGCGGCCCGCACTGTCTCATCCCGCACGTACCCATTGTTGACCAGGTTCTGTACCAGTGTGTGCATATAACCTGTCGGGGAGGCAGCGGCACCAGGGGCTGTGGCCATGGCCCCTGCAAGCCCAACACAGCCTAGAGCCCCACCCTCTCCCTCAGCACACACACACCTGCCAACTTGCTGCTGTCCAGGTATTCGACAGAGTAGGTCTTGCCAAAGCCAGGGACACGGATCTGTACACCGGGGGCATTGGACACCCGCCCAGAGCTGCGATTGTACACAACCCTGGGGACAGTGGGACATTCAGCGGACCCGCGGCCAAGAAGGAGGGCAAGGGACTAGGCCAGAGGGGACGGCACCCACCTGGTGTTGTCAATCCAGCAGTCTACCCCAAGGGGCAGGAACATGTTGAGATCTAGCCAGATGGTGAAAAAGTCCTCCGTCTTGCGGTAGCACATCCAGTTCACCACACTCGGTTTATCCAGCTTGGCTTCCAGCTGATTCCCCAGGCAGCCAGGCACTGCGGGCACCAGCCTTCACTCTGGATCCCTTCCATTCTCCCGTGGTGGACCCACCCTAGCCTCACCTCCCCGACACCACAGTGACTAGCCCCACCCCTTCCTCTCCTATACACACCGTCAACCCCCAGAGACTAAGGACAAGATCCTCTCTTTCTGTTCATATCCACTGCTCCATCTCCCCAAAGCCCAGACTCCCCCCAGGGAGGGAAGATCCAGGGGCCAAGGCCACTGACCACTGCCCCCACAGAGCAAACAGATAGCATGACTCTCCATCTCTGCCAAAGTCCAAGAGGAGAACAAATAGAGTGGGGAGTGGGGGCAGGACTTGACAGGCCTCTCCTGCTCTCCTGGGCTGGGCACCTCGTCCTTGCTGGGGTGGGGGCTGAGGAAGGAGCGGCTGGGGGGAGGGAGGGGGCTGGACCCAGGGTCTGGCTACAGCTACAGCTGACCACAGCTTGTAATGCCCTGACCAAGCCCTCCGGCACACCCACCCTCCACTCCACCCACCTGGGGGAGACACCCTGGAGACACAGGAACAGTGTGGTGCACGAAGGGGTGGATTTCTCCTCAGGACAAGCCTCTGGCCCCTCCAAACACTGAATTAAGAATCAGGGCTAATGCACGGGCAGAAGGGCGTTGGCAGGCTCTGCTACCAGGGGTGGGGGCCCTGGTTCCCCAAGGGCTGGCCGGGTGTATCAGGGGCCTGGTGGGGGCTTACCGAGGATGACGGGCCGTGTGTGGTTACTGAGCTCAGCCTTGGGCGTGGTGTGCGGGGGAAACAGCACATTGAAGAGCCAGAAAGGGGCGGCGGGGGGGAGCAGCAGCCCCAGCAGCAGCAGGACCCACTGCCGCGGGGAGCCGGGCAGCCCCATTCCAGCCCTAGTGCCTGGTGCCCGCTAAAGCGGTCCTGGGCTGGCCTTATCTGGAGTGGGGGTGGGAGGGGCCCCAGGGCCAGTGGGAGGGACAGCCTGGCCAATGGGGCTGGCCAGCGGTTGCCGGAAAGGGGCACAGCCTTAGGGAGCCGGCTCTGGGCCTGGATTCAGTCCCGCCTTCTTCCCCCGTGCCAGGGGAAACAGAGCCGGGGCAGCAGGAGGCCCAGAAGTACACAATGTTTTATTGAAAAAAGTCAGGCTTCAGCTGGCTGGTTCCATTCAACTTGGCTTGGTGGGGGTCCCCGCCCACAGGAGCTGAGTCAGATCTTCCTGCAGGCGGGCTGGGCCAGATCCCTCCCTCGTCACCCTTCCCCTCCTCTCTGATGGTGACATCCAAACAATAAATATGCAATAAATAGCGCTCCCAGGCCAGCTGCCTTCAATCCCCACGTCAGCCCTCACCAGTCTTTTCCAGTCAGGACAGGCATCCTGGCGTGCTGGACAGGCAAGTCCCCAAACCTCTCAGGGTCCCGAGGGACCTCGGATCCATCTCCATGGCCAGGTCTGGGCCCAGTCTCCAAGGAGACCTAGTAAAGCTGGGTCCAGGGTGAGGCCAGGCAAAGTGGGGCTGGCAGGTGGGTGCTGGAGGGGGTTGTGTGTTACCCTGGACACCTTCACTCTAGGCCACAAGTCTGTACTGGGCTCAGGAGTAGATGGTGATGACTTCACGGCCACCTCCACGTACCAACAGCACTCGTTCGAGGCCCTCAGTCAGCACCTCCAGGAACTCCATGTCTGTGGGGCATCAGTCAAGGAAGCAGTGCCCAGGGAAGCACCCAGGGAAGTCTAGCCCATCAAGCAGAGCTGGGGTACCCTGCAAACCCCCAGGGCATCCAGGGACAGGAGCTCCCAGCCTGACCTCATACATTGCCCACCTCCCCACCAAAGGATCCAGTTCTCATCACCCTCGCTGTTCTTGGGTGGGCCGGGCATGTTCAGAAGGACCAGGCGGGCGTCATGGGAGCGTGTGACAATGACTTCATTGAGCTTCACGGCCGTGTGCATGCGCCGCACATTAGACTGGTCCCTGCAGATAACGTGGCTGATCATGGATCCCACCCCTGGAACACCCCACCAGGCTCATCTGCCCCCATCCCACCTTCGCCCCCATCCCACCTCCACCCCCGGCCTGGATATGGCTGGGTCCATTTCTGCTGTACTCACGGCTTAATATGCACCAGCTCCCGGAAGTTGTCAGGCGTGTGGCTGGGGTCCCAGGGTTCCGTGGCCATGTACTTGTCCCTGGTCCATGTCATCTGGATCTTGTCAGTCCCAGCTGCAGACTCATCCTCCTCATCCGAGTACAGGCTCTCCAGCCGCAGGGCTGAGTGCCGGTCCTTGACTAGCTGGGCCTGAGGACAACAAGAGGAGGTCGCCTCAGTGCCATCGGGGGCCAAGCTGGCCCAGAGTGATCACTCAGCCTCAGGGAAATGAGGGGGGCTGCAGTGAGTCATTCTGATGCCCCCACTTGATGGCCTCTTCCCAGGCTGGACCCTGCCCTGAGCTGAGAAAGGTCACTGACCTCTCGCTCCCGCTCTGTCTTGGTCAGCCTCATCTGCCGCAGCATCTGGGAGCGCTGCTCCATCATCAGTGTCCGCTCGTAGGTATACGCAGAGATGTCGCTGTTATGCTGGGGAAAGGGTAAGCCATGAGGACCAAGCTACAGGGGTGGGGCGGGGCATCCACAGGGCTAAGGTGGGCAGGAGGCTCACCATCTCCACCACCTCCACCTCTGCCTCTAGACGCAGGTGGTATAGGAAGATGGCTAGATCCTTCTTCATCTGGATGCTGTTGTCGTCCATCTGGGCCACCGTGAAGATGCGCATCCGGCATTTCCTCCAAACCTGCGGCCAGGGAGGGTGGTGGTTCAGGCCCACGCCCTCCTCCACAGGCCCAGCCCCTCGTGCCATGGCCTGAGCGCCTGGCCCACCTTGTGCTGGCGCAGCAGGAAGGGCAGGAGCATGAGCATGCCGCCGTCGTGGACAATCCACCACACGTCGATGTGGCCCTCCAGGTAGCGCTCATGGTTGCTGGGGTAGAAGGCGATGTTCTTGGGCACAAGCAGGGCCAGATGGGCAGCCGTGGTGCAGCGCACAGTGTCTGGGGAGAAGGGGCATTATCGATTGTCAGCCCATGACCCTCTGGTCTCTGCCCTTGCTTAACCCCTGGCCCCTGCCCAATGTGGTTGAGCCCAGGCCCTGAGTCTCACACACCAATAAAGGTCTTCCAGGCGCGTGGGTCCTCGCTCTGTCGCCAGCCATAGGGCCAGCCCAGCACCACGGTGTTGTGCCTCATGCCACCCAGCCCGCAAGACTGGATGAGGTGGGCCAGCCCTTCCCGCACCTTGCTGGCCACCACCACCTGGCAGAAGCCCTTCACCTTCTCAATCTCCATCATGTTCTTGATTGTCTGTAGGGAACATACCCAGGTCAGAAGGCAAGGCCATCCATGTCCCCTTTGTTCCCTGCCCAGGCCCCAGGGTACAGAGCTGCTTGGTGGTGGGGGAGGAGATGGGGGCAAGGTGCCCACCCAGAGACCATGCTTGCTAGATGGAACCTTCATATCCACCTGGCTCCTGCTCTCAGCTCTCAGCTCTCACCTAGCTAGCCAGGACCGGTCCCCTCCCCTATGCACCAGCTACAGCCCGGACATCTCCAGTCTGGTTCAGGGTCCTCCCACCCCCAACTCCCGCCCTAGCAGTACCTGCTCAGCGGCCTGGGCCTCGCCGTAGCTCTCCAAGAAGCTGCCCTGGATGACAGAACCGACGATGGTCAGGCCCTTGCCAGCTTTAAGCTGGGAGGCGAAAGTGAGGAGCCGCGGGTACTTCACATGAAGGTCCTCATCTAGCTTCAGCAACACCAGTAGCTGAGGCCTGAGTGGCCGGATGGAGAGGCAGCCTGAGACCAGGGCCAGAGGTCTGCAGGGACCCAGCTCCCTCCTCTCTTGGCTCACAGGCCCCCTCAGATAGCAGTGATCCAAGGCCTGATAAGCAGGACGGTGCCCCTGGCAGCTCAGGACAGGGAACACGGACTAGGGAGGGAAGCCAGTACCTTGTGACTCTCCCCTCTCACAAGGTCGCCCCCCTGAGAACCTCGACCTCCCCCGCCAGGCCCAGGTGACTCACCGCCAGTTCTTGGTGTGAGGAGGTCCCTCCTCTAGCCGCAACAGGGCATAGCGGGCGGCGCTCAGGGACAGGCCTCGGATCCCATCACCCCATTCCTTCTCAGCCCTGCAGAAGCCCCCAAAGGCTGGTGAGTCCCCCCAAGACTTGTGTCCATGTGTATGTGGGATGGAAGGGACCAGGCCCAAGTCACAGCCCCCCAACCCCAGCGCCATGGTGGCTTAATGAAGGATGGCTCAGCTCCCCACACCCAACTACAGCCCAGCCCAGCAGCCCTGAGCACCCGAGCGGGTGCATGCGCACTCACCCTTGGTACTCAATGTACTTGTAGATCATGCCAGCGATGAGCATGGCAACCAGGGCATAGTACCAGGAGGAGACAAACATCAAGGCCAAGCAGAGGCTCATGCCCAGGAAGGACAGCGCCCTGGGCCAGAGATGGGAAAAGGGCCAGAGTCAGGGAAGGACCTCCCAGTCTCTCACCAATAGAAACTGTTGCCCAGAAAGTTCAAACCCCATCCAGGATGGTTTCCCACATAACTCTCATGTCGGACAACCTGGCTCAGGGGCCCAGCTGGCACATACCAGTGATAGTACTTAAACCGAGGCCGCCAGTTGGGGGTCCTCAGGAGCGTCTGCACAGCACAGGCCAGGTTCACAAACAGGTAGCACATCAGGAAGAACCTGCGGCACAGCGAGCGGCTGGGACTGAGCAGCCCCCTTGGCAGCTATGTGCCTGACGTCCCAGACCCTCCCCAGGTTGGGCCTAGGTGAGGAGCCGAGACTGTCACAGCCCTGCCCGGCACAGTCAGGCAGGTCGTCTCGGCCTCACTTCGCCCACGCCCAGGGCCAGATGTGGATGGGACACTGCGGTGGTGCCCGCAGAGCCTGGTCTCAGAGGATGTTCTGGGCAGAAGGCGAGGGGGCTGTGGGCAGGGGGAACAGCTGTGGAAGAGGATGGTGTAAAGGGGAGTTCAGTGCCTGATACAGCTAGGCAAAAGCCAAGCCTCTGGCCTGGGGGACCAGTTGGATGAGGGGCTGTCATGAGTGTGGGGAGAGGGGGTCAGAGGAAGACGAGGAGGGCCATTTTGAGTCACTGCATTAGAGACGCTTGAGGGACACTTCAGTGGGCGTGGGAGACCAGGATGGAAGAGGTGCGTGAGCCCCCCGGGAAAGACAGGAAAGGCAGAGGGCTGAGGGGAGTGGCTGCCCACTCCTACCCTCAGCTGGTGGGTGAGGAAGGACAGACAAGGAGGCAGCAGGGCTGACGAGAGAGGGCAGGCGGGGGCAGGGACTATCACGGCAGGGGCAGTGCTCGGGCCCGTTAGGGCTACAGGAGAAGCAGCCTCAGCATCAAGGCTGACACATCCTGACATGGGCACTAAGGGGCCACCACCCGAGACAACTGCGGCAAGGATACTTCCAGGTGTGGGTGGAGCCGGGCAGTGACGGGCGGAGGTGTGTTGGGGGAACAGGGGAGCACTGACTCCGGCAGGCCTGGCTGTGGCTGGGGGCGCAGCTTCAGGGGGACGGGAGTTCAGTCAGCCCTACCGGCTGAGTGGGGTGGTGAAGGGTGGCTCAGACATAATGAACAAGCAAGAGGGAGCACCAGCTGTGGAGCAAGGTGTGTGAGGAGGGGCACAGTGGCCCTGGCCCTGGTGGAGGTGAACAGAGCGAGGACATGAACTCTGCCTCCGAGACCCCTGGAAACTGCTGCGTGTTTGCCACCTCTGCAGGACACTGGCAGATTCAAATGCCCAGCTGACTCCAGAACTTTAAAAGCAAGCAACTTGAAAACAGGTGGATGGGACAGTGGTGGCTCATCAAGAGTGCTGAGATTGCTGCTTGCCCATCCCTGCTCTGGGGGTCTCCCACAGAGGCACAAGGGACCTACTGGTCTCTTTAAAACATCTGAGTAAGCACTGGAAGGCAGTGGTTCAGAAGGTTGAGCTCTGCCAGGCAAACATCCCCCAACAGCCTGACCCGTCTCCCAGCTGCGTCCTCAACCCTAGACGGGGTCACAGATGAGCTGCTGGGCAGGGGTCCCGGCTAGGGTGTGGCTGAGGGTGCAAGGAGACTTTCCCAGGGCCCTTGCCCTGCCCTGGCCCCCAGCTCACATGGATAGAATGGGGGCCACCATGTCCAGCGAGGCAATGAGGATGCCCAGCTCGGCGATGAGCGCCGTCAGGAGGAGGGCCCATGTCGGTTCGCCATTTGCCTTGCCATGGCCGAAAACCTGCACACACCGGGGGCAATGGGGTCAGAAGCGAAGAAGTTGGTCCCATTCCACACATCAGGACACAAGTCACAGCCTGGCCTCCACCATCTCCAAGTCCCTCAGGGGCTCAAGTCACAGCCAAACCTATCCTGACAGGTACTCTGCCCTCCAATTCCCCAGGCCTCTCCGCTGTGAGTGGAGACAGGCCTTGGGGCTTCTGGGCCCAGGCAGCTCTGCCAACAGCAGCTCTCCCTGGATGGCTGCCTGGCCCTGGCCCCTAGCAGGATAGCATGCACCCGGATTTACTGTCTACTTCTCTCCCTGGCCAGCATGAGGGGCTAAGAGCACCCAAACGGTGGGGGAGTGCAAGAGGCTCACCCGGAGGAAAGGGATGATGTTGTCCTTGGCAATGGCCTGCAACAGGCGTGGTGCCCCAGTGAGGCTCTGCAGGCCAGCACCGCAGGTGGAGAAGAAGGAGCCGATGACGATGACCCAGGGCGAAGGCCAGGCTAACGTGCCCACCACCAGGTTTCTGCTGACACCGTCGCCATACCTGCAAGGGCCGGGCTCAGACCATGCTCTATACAAGGAGCCCCTGAAACCCTGGCTGGGGCCACCCAGTGTGAGGGCTGGCAAGGGTCAAGAAGGACAGCTATGGGGGACAGAGCTCTGGCCCTCAGCAGAGGCCAGTCCAGCAGCCCCTATCCTTCCAGCCCAGACCCAATCTGATGTCACCATCCTCTTAGAAGCCAAAGTCCTGGTACGACTGACTGACCACTGACAACCAGCAGCCTGAGAACATGTGTGGGACCATGAGTATGAGGGGGTCTGGGGTCTGGGCAGCAAAAGCTTGAGCCCACAGCCACAGGGAGGGGCCCAGCTCACTCACTTGTCCCGGAGGACCACACCCTCGATGCAAGCGCCGAAGAGAACCACACTGCTGAAGTCTGCAGCCACGTCAAGGAAAGCTGGACCTCTGTTGCCACTGCTGCCCCCACTCACTCCCCACACAGGGCCCCAGGGTCCCCCTTGCCCAAGTTTCGGGACACCTGCAACTGAGGTTTCATGTCGGGTACAAATAAACCCCTTGAATGTGTGCATGTGTGTGAGGGTTGATGTATACGTGCATGCGTGTGTGGTGTGTCTGCATATGCCAGATGGTGACTTAAACACAAGGACGTGCCTCCTGCCCGCGCACCCCCCTGCCACAATGCCAGGCCTGGGAAAGGATACAGACAAGGGAAGTGGTAACAATGGCCAGAATGGTCCCCACTGGGATGGACTTCTGCGCGTCTCGGAGGTCCCCAGAGCGGTTGGAGCCAGCCATGATGCCTCCAAAAACAATGAGACTCCCTCAGGGGCTCCCTCGGGAGTCGGGGCAGGGAGTGTGGGTGGGCAAGAGGGCTCACCTGTTACTGAGGGGAAGAAGATGCCAACCAGCACAGTGAAGGATGTGGCGATGTCAGCCACCACGTACAGGGGCAGGCTCTCCTTCAAGCCAAGGGCGTCCGTGGAGGGCAGCCCGTGCTTCTCCACGACCTCACCCTTCTCCAGGTAGGCGCTCCATAGGTTTTCTGTGGGGGCGGCCGCATCACCACTGCAGCCCCAGGGAAGTCTGGGGCAGCCCAGCCAGGGGCTGCAGGTGTAAGAGGTTCTGGGGGCTCAAGGGGGTGACCTCAGTCCGATGGCTGTGGTTTCAGCCACAGGGCCACTCTGGCCACAGGGAAGGACTGGCTGGCTGGAAGTCTGGAAGGCAAAGGTAGCTGAACTGCCATTGTCCGCCACTGCCTGCCTCTGAGACAGAGGCCCTTTATGGCTCCTGTGAGAACTATCCCAGGCAGCGTCAGGGGCTGGTGGCTGGGGAGAGAGGGGCTGCCAGAATTTTCTGGGGGGCTGCTGCAGGCCTGGGACACTGGCCAAAACAGGCTCCATTCAACCGAAATTTAGCTGCCAGGAGCTGGGCTGAGAGGACACTGCTGGACTGGGAAGGCAGCCAGAACCACCCTCCATTCCTGAGCTGGCCACACAAGGACGGCTCTGTGCTACCCTGTCCCTCCACGCTCATTCCCTCCTTCTGCTCTGTTGCGGGGGTGGGGGGGAGGGGTGGGGAAGCAGGCGGAAGGGAGCACACACCCTGGAGTACACCGGCAGCTGCACCAGGGATGCCCGGGATCTCGGTCACATTGTTGAGCAGGAAGTAGGGGTCACAGGACTCAGCCGTGAGGTTGGGGCCATGGCAGAAGAGGCTCCAGAGCTGGGTGGCCACTGTCTCGTTGTCCACCACAGCCGTCTTGGCGCAGACATCAAACTGGTCCCGGGACAGTGTCCTGTTGCCCAGCATACATACTCTGTGGGGCGTGGGGCAGGTCAAAGTATCAGCAGCTGCTCAGCCCGAGACCCCAACTTGCTCCCATCTGGCAGCCTCTACAGAGAAGACCATCCATGTAGGGGGGATGTCAGTATAATGCCTGGAGATTCTCCCAGGTTACTTACGGAAAAACAGGAGGGTCAAAAATAGACTTGATGCCTCCAGCATAGATGGAGAGGATGGAGATGATCACACAGGCCAGGAAGAGTGAGGCAAATTTGTTCACATACTTGACACCAACGAATACCACTAGGGTCATGAAGGTCAGAAAAATGGTCCCATATACCCGCATATTGTTCAAGGTGGCACTTGATGTGTCATGAGTGCCTGTTGGGTAAAAAATGGCGGCTGGAGGGGCAATGTAGGTCTGAAACAAGAAGACAGATAAAGGAGGTTCAATTTTCCTGTGTGGAGTATGTGCTTAGTCACTCAGTCGTGTCCAACTCTTTGCAACCCATGGACTGTAGCCCGCCAGGCTCCTCTGTCCATGGGATTCTCCAGCCAAGAATACTGGAGTGGTTGCCATTTCATCCTCCAGGGGATCTTCCAGACTCAGGGATCAAACCCTCATCTCCTGCGTTGGCAGGCAGATTCTTTACCACTTAGTTATTTGGGAAGCAGTGAATTTTATGTGAAATATATCTTAATAAAGCAATTATTTACAAAAAAGAAAAAAAAAAAAGGATCCAGACACAGGAGCTGACCTGAATAGCTAAATAGAAGTGGAATAGTTTGAGGAGCAACAAAATAAATAATGATAGTACAGGATTATGAGCCAAAGAATAAAAATAAATATCCAGGAGTCCATACTGATATAAATACATGATTGAATAAATAAACAAATGGAAAAAGGACAAACTTCCTTACAGAAGAAATCCAGATAATAAATGTAGGAATGTGGGAAATAGAAAAACAAAAATAAAACCCCCAGAATATCCAGGAATAGGCTCTATACTACAGACAGAGGATCTGGAGGTGGAAGTAGGCAGGCAGTTCCTCTAAACGTCTATTGTCTAGCTGCCCGGGGCGGGCACTGGTTAACCTATGTTCCCCATTGCCCCTCCCACTCATTCCCCACCACCAGGGCAGTCCAGTGGGAGGCAGGAAGCTGAGTCAGAGCACACTTGGGGCCCAAAGACAGGGTACTGACTTCCCTGATTTCGGTAAGAGGATAAGATGGATCTGAGAGGCCTTGGCACAGAACCCTGGAGACAGAGCTTGACAGAGCCCACATGAGCCCAGGAGACAGGCTGTGCATCACCACCGAGATCCATCACAGCGTTATAGGCGGTAGTTCACAGACCACCTGCCACAGCTGAAATAGTGCCTGGGCAGCTGGAACATCCAGGGCCAAGGGGAAGACTGCTAGGCCCCTTCCATGCCTGATCCAAACTGGGAAAGGGCTGAAGAGGAGACTGGCTTGAACAAAGATCTTTCTCCCTCAGAGAGGCCTTCCTCATTGTAAGCCCTAGATCTGGGCCAGACGTGAGGGGAGCATGAAGAGCCTGGGCTTATAGGAAAGGGGCTGTTCCGACAAGAACAGAAACGGCCAGGACTTAGCCTGACTTACCAGCAGGATCTCAATGGCCCCTAGGATGTACATGGCTGCCGCAAATGTTGTTCCCAGGTAGAAGCACAGGCCCACGGCACCTCCAAATTCTGGCCCCAGCGAGCGGGAGATCATGAAATAGGAGCCCCCAGCTACAACAGAAAAAGCATACAACAGGTCAAGGCTGGTTTTTCTTCAAGAAGGCCTCTCCCATGACAACCCTTCACAACCATCCAGGGGCACAGGAACTGCTTTCCCTATTTACAAATGAGCAGAAGGTTTAGACAACCTTGCCTAAGATAGCATGGTTAATAAGTGGCCAGACTGGGGGTGGACCTGATTTCATTTGACTCGAACACACAGCATGGGCCAGTGAGATGACTACTCTACTGGGCAGCTCTAGGTCCTCAGCAAAGCCTCAGTGGAGTTAGGTCAGTCCCTACTGACTCCCCTGGCTAATTGTGTCCAATCTCAGCACACAGCACCCTTCCCAAGGGCTAACTAACTCTGTTAGTTGACCCTCCAGACCAGGGAAGGGACTGTATCTTATCTAGTTTTTTGCCCCTAGGGCCAGCCACAGGGTAACTGTCCATGGCTGACTCTCCTGCCTTGAATCTGTGCTTCCATCACAGTCTCACACCCCTGGCAAGACTGAGTCAACCCTGGGCCTCAGGGCCAGTGAGGGTGCAGGCGACAAGAGCCATCCCATGCTTCTGGTTGAAACTGCTCCTGATAAATCTTATCTGTGAAAAATCTGGGAACAAGGATCAAGAAGCTTTAAAAAGGCTACTCCTTTTCACGCTATAATCCCACCTCTAGGACCTTGTCCTATTCATTGGAAGGACTGATGTTGAAGCTGAAACTCCAATACTTTGGCCACCTGATGGGAAGAGCTGACTCATTTGAAAAGACCCTGATGCTGGGCAAGATTGAAGGCGGGAAGAGAAGGGGATGACAGAGGATGAGATGGTTGGATGGCATCACCAACTCAATGGACATGAGTTTGAGTAGACTCCAGGAGTTGGTGATGAACAGGGAGGCCTGGCATGCTGTAGTCCATGGGGTCGCAATCGGACACGACTGAGCAACTGAACTGAACTGAGGACCTTCTCCTAAGGAAACTGCCAGGGGCATGAACAAAGATCAGTGTGCAAGACTGTTCAAGACAATGTTTACAACAGTGAAAAAGTAGAGAATAGGAGAATAATCACATAAATTAGATAATATCAATCCACTTTAAAAAACCAAATAAACTGTTTTCAGCATTTGAGAAATACACACACACATACACACACAGAGTTTGGGGAAAACAATACATCTCAATACTTTATAACACCCTAAAACCATGGACCAAAAGGCTAACTAATCGTTATGAACTCAGGATGATGGGATTATGGGTACTCTTCAGTTTTTTTCTACATTTTTTTATACTTTAAATCCCTCTTCTGATAAACATATATTGCTTTTTCCCTATTACTTTTATACTAATACTAATAAAATTGTTATTTGAAAAAAATAAAAAAGGATTCAAACACAGGAGCCAACCTGAATAGCCAAATAGCCAAAGTGGAACAGTGCAAGCAAAAAATTAAATGATAATACTAAGGTTATGAACCAAAGAATAAAATAAGTATCCAGGAGTCCACAGGGAAGGTATAAATACATGGCTAAATAAATAAGTAAGCGGAGTCTCTGAAAACCAAGTCCAGTCTCATCATGGAAAACCCTACAATCCATAGTGTGGGCCAGGCTCATTGGCTTGGGTCACCAAGAATGCCCTATCACCTTCTTTATCAGCCCCAGCACCCACTTTAAAAAATTACTTTTATACTATAAACAAAACAAAACAAACCCCGAACAAATAAAACAACAGCGATCTCAAATTCTATCAAGCAGGGATGCTCCTAAGTGGTGACACTTTCCGGATTCAAGGACTAAGACCCCACCAGAAAACTGTCTGGGGGGCAGGGAATGAGTGTTTCCGGGCATGTCAAGGGGGATTCTGGGCCCATTCCCCACCTCAGGCCTGAATGGCACTCACCCACCTGGAACCACACCATTGGTGGCGATGGCGCTCATGGAGATGGCCGTCAGCAAGGTCTGTGGGAAGGACAGAGGTGAGCAGCTCAGCTGGGCGGGCTCTGTGGGGCAGCCGTGGCCCTGCCCCCGCCCAGAATACTCACACAGCAGCAGCAGATGAGCACAATGAGGAGGGCCTGCAGCACGCCGGCTGTGCCCACCATCCAGGTCAGCCGCAGGAAGAGGATAACCCCAAAGATGTTCTGCAGGCAGGGCAGGTACACCCCCATGAGGGTGCCCATGCTGGGTGCCTATGGAGCAGGAGGGGAGGGGGGAGACGGAGCATCAGAGGGGCCCCTCATTGCTTGGCAGTCCCCCACCTCCAGGGTATTCAGCCAGAGAACAGGCTGGAGAAGGAGACCTGGGGATACAGAGGGTGAGCTGACTGGATGTCCGGGTGAGCTGACTGGATGTCCGTGCTGACCTTCATACATTAACAAACACTTGGGGAGTGGGAAGGTACAAAACCTGATTCTTTTCCAAACCCTATGTGTGAGCTTTTGAGCCTCACCTCCCCTTCATGGTCCTACTTTCCCTTCCTCTCTTCTTTCACACTTCCAGAAAGTGAGGTCTATATCAGACCTCCACTTTCTCAGCCAGCAGGCCCTATTGTACCCAGGTCAGAGTCTAAAACGTTGTTCCTGACCCTCCCTCTCTCCCACGCCCCCATCCAGTCCAGGGGAAAGTAAGTCGTGCCCAGTGTACCTCTCAAGGTGCCCTGAGATCAGTCTGTCTTGCCTTGGTCTTAATCCCCTGAAGCTGGGGCACTACACCTGGATAGTGCCTTCTTATGCCTGTTAACCTCTCCATGCTCCAGCCCACTCTGCTGCCAGAGCAGGACTCTGAAAATCAAGACCAGTCGCATCATCCTTACTAAAACTCCTCTGCATTGTCTATACTGTAATCCAGCGTGGGCCAGGCTCCTTGGCCTGGGCTGCCAGGCATGCCCCCGGACAACATCAGACCCTCAGAGCCTCTGAACCAGGGCATGTGCTGGGCTCTGCCTGGGATGGTTATCCCTGCCTTACGGCCTGGCAAATTCCTCTTCAGTTAAACCTTCAGGAGACTTAACTGTTGCCTCTTCCAGGAAGTTCCCCCAGGTTGCCTTAGGTGGAGTTTGTACTTCCTCTTGCATTCCCTCAGTATCTGATCTACTCTTCTATCATAGTGGTCACAACAGGTCACGGTAACTGTTTACTTGAGTGACCATAGTGGAGTAAACTTGGCTTGTTCACTGTTCTGTCATCAGCAGGCCCTGCAGGTACTCAAAAGGTGCTCCTAAGCCCAGTGAGTGATGCCTTAGAAGGCCTCTGGGATAACCTATTGGGAAAGTCCTGCATATAGAGTGGAGACTCAGGCTGGAGGGCAGGTAAGGAAAGTCTGTCTCAATGGGCACATCCAGGCAGGATTTCTCAACTACCTAAGAACAGAGTAGGGGCTAAACAGGAGGCCAGGGCAAATGCTGAAGCACAGAGTTAGGGCTGGTACCTTCTTGAAGAACTGAGCCCTACATGAAAACAGCACAGAGTTGTGGGGTCCTAAGAGCTTCCACCAGAGCCTCCAGCAAAGCCTGCTGCTCTAGAGCCAGGGTGGGAGAAAGAACTCTGTGGCCACAGGAACTCTTCTCCAGGGCCCAGGCCAGGTGCAAGATCCATGCACAGCCTAAAGGACCCCAGAAGGGCCTGGGAGGGCCCCGAGTAAAAACAAATGGTCTCTCAAGCTGTCCTGCACAGAGCAGGTAATGGATACACCTCAATGTGGGTTCTGACTGAGCCCTTCTCAGAGGTCCTGGACCACCCACAGGATAGTGGCAGCTCCCAGCCTCCCCATTCAAGGCTGAGTCACTCTGGGAAAAGGGCAGTATGGGAAAGGGCAGGGCCGGAAATGCTTTCTGCATCTCTAAATAACCTCTGGCAGCCTCAGAAGGTCACCAGGCCACAGCCAGAGCGGCTGCCATGAAGAGGCTGCCTTGGGTCTTGGTGTGGTCTGGCTGAAGGCCCACCCTTCCGGCTTTAAGCTTTTTTTTCTGAGGCCCCTGCTCACACCCGCCTGGGTGAGGACCACAGCTCAGTGGCCCCAGCTCCCTAGCTTTCTGCTGATTTGCTGTGGACTTGACCAGGCTCCTCCTTTCTCCATGAAACAGCTACTAGTGCTGGGACACTCAGCCATCCTCTGCCTCTTTAAACCCAGGGCCAGGGGAGCTGGCAGGTAAGCTGAGGCTGGAACCCAGCATCCTCATGGGCTTTTCATAAGGCCAAGGGACCACAGCCCTTCACCAACCCAGAACACCTTGCTGAGATGTACTCTAGCCTTTCTTAGGGACCTTTTTACTCCCAGCCAGTGGCTTCCTGGACTTGGCCTGAAAGGACAGAGAGGAGACTCTTACCCAAGGATCTCACCCCTCACTGCAGGGCTAAACAGGGATAGCCAGAGATAAACAGAGTTCTCTGGTATCTGCAGTTCAGAAAATATCATCAAAATCACAACCAACAGGATAGGGTGAGGGTCAGGTCTGTGTGACCCCAAGATCTCAGCTGTCCTCTCTCAAGTGTGGGCTGAGTTGCCTCCGAGAAGAGTGACATGAGGGGTGTACAGCTGCCTGGTCGATCCTCTCTCCTCACCCACCTCAGTAATCTCAAGGGCAAAGGCAATCTCATGGGCAATCTCAAATACCTGCCCAAATCTCAACGGCAGGTCTGAGACTGGGGGATGCGGTTTATTCCAGCCAAGGGCTCCTCCTGCCTGTGCTGACCTCCAGCAAGAGGTCAGCTAGTGCCAGACCCAAGTTCCTTTTGGGTCACAGCTGTTTCCCAAACCTCAGGGAGTCAGGAGACGTGGAGAGAAGCTGCTTTGCCTCTAAACTGAATACGTAGCAGGAAAAAAACAACCCAGCCTTTGGTTAAACTGAGCCCCATCACATAGGTTAGGGACAGGGTAAAGTCATCCCTGGTGGCTCCAGTGGTAAAGAACCCACCTGCCAATGAAGGAGACGTGGGTTTGATCCCTGGGTTGGGAAGATCCCCTGGAGGAGGAAATGGCAACCCACTCCAGTATTCGTGCCTGGGAAATCCATGGATAGAGAAGCCTGTCAGGCTACAATGGGGTCGCAAAAGAGTTGGATACAACCAAGCGACTGAACAACAACAAAGTCATCCCAAAGAGAGGACGACTAGAGGGCCAGAGGCCTGCAGAGTGAACAGGAATAAGACCAGGAGAGAGATAGGGAAGCCCCAGGAGGCAATGTTTTACTCCTATCACCCTCAGTCTCAGCACTCCAAGGGGCTATTGGAGAGGTCTGCCAATGGGGCCAACAAAGAGGGGCAGAAGGGTTTAGTCATCTGCTCTAGGTCACATAGCCCCAAGGTTCCTAGTTCCAAAGGTAACACCCTTACCCATCCTGATGGGATGCCAGTGATCTGGCATTCTACACAGTCACATACCTCACAGGAAACCCACAAGTCTCCCAGTGTTATGTGTTGACCTTTAGCTCAGTCACCTTAGGCAAGTTATGTAACATCTTTGACACTCAAGTTTCCTCACCTGTAAAGCAGGGATGATAACAGAAACTGCCTCACAGATTTTTTGTGAAGATGACATGCAAGAACCCTGGCCCACTGCTTAGCATGATGCCTCACACACACGCACACACACAGGCCTAAGTAAAGGCAGTGGTCGCTCCCACCATTATTTCTGAGGGTCTCCCTGGTTCTCTGCCCTGAGGGGCTCCTCCTCAGCCCAGCCCTTGAAGCCTTCTTGAGCCCAAAGTACTCAGTGCCCATCCTCCATGCTCACCACATCTGGCACCTACTTCCCCGGGATGCTAATAGCTACGTGGGGAAACTGCCAACTCCACGGTGTTGACTCTGTCCTCCTAGGAGCAGCCTCTCTGACCAGCTCACCTTGGCTGCTCTCCGACGGGCACCCTCTCCATTCTCAGCCTCCTCATGCTCCTTGGCGCCCTGTGTGAGGTTGGTGTAGCTGACGAGCTTGCCCAGAAGAGATGACACCTTTGGGCGGATGTCCAGCTCTTCCTGTAAACAGAGCCACAGGGCATTCTGGCAATGGGCCCAACTGGCACCAGGCTACCTGTGTGTAGCCAGCAGCCTGGCCTCTGGTCCCTTGCCAAGCCCTGAGGCAGGCTTGGGCTCCTGCCTGGGGAAGCCCAAGCCAGCCAACTGGGCAGGTGTGGGTGCCCCACCCCAGCACTCACTTCTCTCTGCCCCACCTTGGCTCAATCACTACCAGCCCATTTGCAAAACTACCTGCCTCAGGGAAAGGGCAGGGCAGACAGGCGACCGGCACACTTCATCCTGCCTGTTCTGGCTGGCCACCTCCCAGCTATGAGTAGGCCTTTGGAACTCACATCTGTGCTCAATAGCCACCCTAGTCATCCCAGGGAAACAAAGAAATTAAATGAGGAGTCAAAAGAGAGATGCCTGGGACAAGTGAAGTCTCTCTTATCTGCCCAAACCCTGATCCTCCTGGATGGTCTTCCCCACACCCTGTGAATAACCCACCTCAATCCCCAAGGTGGGATCCTAGCCCCCTAGCCCGTCTTTGGGAGAGGCCAAGTCAAGAGGCCTCCCAGGGCTCAAGGTATGGCACAGCATCCAGCACAGCATCCTGAGCACTGTGTCTCCACCTGCCTGTTCCCACGTTTAGTTTTTCCCTATCAATCAGCTCCCTTCTGACCCTACACACAAGGAGAAACTGGCTTGGAGTAAGAAGTGAGGATGCAGGTCTTTGAAAGTCTATGGAGACTGAAGAGCCTACGAGACTTGCACAGAATGTGGGTAGGTGTGGGTCAGAACTTAGGGGCCTAAACCATGACTTCAATTCAGAGCCAACTTCTGATTTGAGTCTGAAAATGATAAAATTCAAGGCCAAAGTCACAAAATTTGTGACTGTGAATGCTTCCAAAGAGAGATCACAAAATTTGTGACCGTGAATGTCTCCAAAGAGAGATCCACTGAGGTTATAGATACGGAGAGAGAGGGCAGATTCAGTGAGAAGGACCCGGTCTTGGTGAACTTGATGGGGCTAGAGTTGGAGGAGTCAATCAGGAAGGACAAGGAAGAGTTCACAGGAGAGGGAAGAACTGTGGACTGTGAAAAGTCCCAGATGTGAAGGAGACAAAGGAAATCCTGAAGTCAGAAATCCTGAGAGGTGGTGACCTTGCTGAGGGGCTGCATGGAAGTCAAAGGTAAACACTCTTGGAGGTAGTAATGGGGTAGAGGCCTCTGGGAAAGCAGTTTCAGTTAAAAGGACCAAGAGAACCGCAGCTTGGCTGCCAAGGGAGCAAGACAGACAAGCAGAGACTGGAGGAGGAGCCCAGACATAAAGAGGCACAACACCCAGCCGGCTTGCTTAGCTAAGGCTTAGGTCCTGACAGGTCCCTGCGCGCCCACACCCATGGCCCAAAATGGCTCCTCAGCTACCTCAAACAGTGCCAGGTTCCTGTCATGGTAGTCACTTCCTCTGGAAGCCTCCATGGGACAAAGGAAAGGGCTGCTCTCTTTATGGTTGCCATGTCCTGTAGAGAGAGAGAAACAGAATCCTAGTCAGGGGCTGCCTACTGAGCCCCCAGCATGCACTTCTCCCCAGCAGGCCTGCTGTCATCTCTGTGGCGCACTTTAGGGACCAGTGTAACAATACTGGGCCTCAGTTTCCCCAACATACCCTGTCAGCCTCCTTGAAAGAGCCAGAATTAGCAGCCTGGCCAATGATCAAAACCCAGCACGAACACTCATCTAGCAGGGGGCACCCGAGCGAAGGGCCCAGACGCACTAGCTCAGCACTGTTAACACCAAGGGGCGGAGTCTGCTGCAGAAGGGCGTGGCTCAATCAAAGCCCGCCTTCAGACCACCCCTGAGACACACACTCCCGTTTTTCCCAGCCCTTCTGGAATACCCAGTGTGCCAGGTGCCAAGGGCTCAGTGTCCTCAGGGCTCCCCCAAGAGCTACCCTCCAGATAGAGAAAGCCACACATGGCGCCTTCTGCCGCCATGATCAGCCAGCCACCTACTAGCCACTCCATCATGCACCGCGCGGGGACGGCATTCTTGAGGGCCGCCTGAGGCATGCCGGGAGGAGCGGCAAGCAGGAGACTGTCCAGTGTACGAAGTGGGCGCCCAGAGCTGTCTAGGGTCGTCTGGGAAAGCCCTACGAAAGCCTGACCAGGTGGTGTGGGACTGGGCAAGGACTGTAGGCAGGACTCGCTTGTTTACCTCCCTGTCCCCAGATACCAGCCGCTTGCCCGAAACTAGGCGCGTGGCCAGTCCCCACGTCCACCTACCCCCCAGGCCGGTGAGGTAGGGCCTCAGCACCAAGGAAACCTCACAGAAAGGAGCCAGATGCACCTTCTTTTAATACGGCTGCCTCAACACTCAAAACTGGGCCGCTTTTTCTGGCCACCCAGCATTCACTCTTTCGTTTTCCAAACCGTCTCCATTGTGTGTCTCAGTGGGTGACATTCCCAGCTTTCCATGAAGCAGGCAGAAGACACCAAGAGTCCTTTTCTAGTTGCTAAGGGAGAAAAAAACCCTTGTTTGGAAACTGGTGGCAGTGGCTGAAGGCCTCACAGCTGACATCTTGGTTCCAAGAAGCCACGGTGGTGTTGGATGGCAATGGCTACAGCAGCAGTGTTGGCCTGGTGTCCTGTGATGGAGGTGGCCAACAGAAGTGTCTTCACTGATCCAGACTAATGGGGTATTCTGGCCATGCCTGGTTTTGTGAGAGCTACCTGGCAACCTTCTCTTGTTAAATAGCCCCCAATCCATTTCTCTTGTTTGCAGTGAAAAATACTGAATTACGCCTCCTCCATTTGATACATCCTCTTGCCATCAATATGAAACTTAACTTCTCTGAGCCAACAATTACTCAGCAGGTGCTCTGCTGTGGATTCTTTACTGCCCCAAGAGACTGACAGGTAAAGCATGTTGATGACAATTTCTGGGGCAAAATCAGCTGTTCCTTCCCACAGGATGTAAAAAAACTACATCACCTCCTCTAGGAACCTGGACTAGCTAAGTGAAGCAGCTCAGTACCAGAAGCTACATGTCTGTGTGTAGGTCAGTGCTAAGGGAAAAGTGGACAGAGATAGTGAGAGGTGAGGCCAGCCTACAGAATCACTTTAGAGCCTCGGGGTGGGGGGAGGTGGTCACAAAACTACTCAGACACCCTAAGACATTTGCTATGCCCTTGATGCTTGTTCAGGATGAGGATAAGGAGTCACAAGAAAAACCTGAAAACCCAGTACATGGATGGTCCTTCAGTGAGAAGTCCCTGAAAACTACTCTTAGATTTTTGTGACAAAAATATCTTCCCTGAATAAGTCAGAGGCTTTCTTCTGTCCAAAAAAGGCAACTATAAGAGCTCATCTTGTTTCCCTTTCTGCCTTGGCTGCCAGGAATCTCTAAGCTAAATTTATTTCTTAGATCCAGTCACCATCTGCCTCAGAGTCCTTGCCCCTTTCCTCTGCATGGTTTTGATCTTTCTTACAGTAAGAGTCCTTTGGGGAGGAATTTTTGTTGTCTATCTCTTCTGACCCTTCTGTGGAAGTAGGTTGAAAGTAAAGGATAAATCATTCTAAACTCCTGCACCGCAGCCTTTCCCCCACCACCACCACCATTGTCTAACCCTAACCTCACCTAAGGACTGTATTAGCATCTAGAAAACAGAGCTGAGCACATAGCAGTCCCCCCAAAATGCCTGTGGATGGTCCTACAAGACCCAGTCAATCCCTTGTCCCTTCAGCCATGATGCCAGGGCAGCTCAGAGCCCTTCCAAAGGTTACCTTTAGTTCTCATAGCAATACTCCAATAGGTATCATTTACCCTCTTTTAGTAACAAAGAATGTAAAGCTCAGATTCAGAGGCAAGGTGACTCAGTGAGAGGGCCAAACTTGGATCCCAGGATCCCCTAGATCCAGGTAAGAGCTGAGCTGTGGGTTCCCTACTCCTGCTTAGGACCCCCTTCCATCCCAGGAGGCATCCCAGGGTTGCAGTGCAGGCCACAACTAAAGAGTGTCTGGGGTTTGCAGTTTGACCATGATGTGTATATCCAAGGCTCCTGGTGTTCAGTGGCCAGAAGCCAAGCTTGGATTCCTGTGCCTCCCTTTGTGTGATCTAGGGCAACCTGCTTACCCTCTCTGTGCTGCCTTGCTTTCTTTTCCTATGAAGTAGAGCTAATAACATCCACTCTTCCAACTGCCCAAATGCCTCAGAAAAGGGACAGTCTGGTGCCAGATACCCAGCAGGGATTCCATGGAGTTCCCCAAAACTGCCTCAGTTAAGGACCGCTCCCATGGGATTGTGGGAATTGGGGGGAGGTAGGATCTAAGCAGTGCCTGGGTATCTGTACTGCCCTCAGCTATTCCAAAAATCCCGGAGCAGGTCTGGGCATGCCTGCCAGGCCAAAGCTACTCAGATGCCACCTGAGACCCCTGGTGAACCACAGCATGAAGGCTGGGCCTGGGGGCTGCCTCTGATATGTGTGTTCTGGCCAGCAGCTGTGAATGCGCCAGCTGCAAGCAGGGATCCAGGTGACACTCCTGGTATTCCTGTACAGGTATCTGCCAGGGGTACTCCTCTAGAACCTCTTTGCCCTCTGCCCACAGGCCATGGTGGGCTGGATGAACAAGTCCATCTATGCCCTTGGAACAGAGGTATGGGCCTTGAGAGATTCAGATACCAGGCCGACGGAGGGGAGGGGGAGTCCCATGAGATGCCCTCAGGGTCACTATTTTTGTGCCCCTGACCCTTTGCAGCCCCCAACTAGAAGGATCATAACCACTCACCAGGGTGCAGAATGTCCCCCATACTGCAGACACAGTCACGATCTGGCTGAAAGGGAGGAAGAGGAGGTGGGGGGGGATAGTGGGAGGAGCTGGCCCAGCCTGGAGGGACCTGGCAGGACTTAGCCAATGTGAGGGAACCAGTTCCCTATAGTCCCCTGTGAGAGGCCAAGGCGGAGCCTGAGGCTGGGCTTCGCTCTGCCTACCTGCTGGTCCAGGCTGATCTTAGGGATGCAGCCCAACCCAGCCTCTGGGGAGAGAGAGCCTCCAAGGGCTATCAGAGGAGCAGGGTGGCTGCTGGCTTCTGCTCTCTCCACTGGTACCAGGCTGGGGCAGGTGCCGGCAGGGGTTGAGGTGTGTACACCCTCACAAGCTGTCAAGCCTGTTTAAATTTCCATGATGTCCAGCAGCCCATGCCACTGCGCTGTGCCATCTCCACACACAGCAGTCAAGTGACACACATACAGCCATCACCCACATGAAGCGTGGATCACCTCAGTCAGGCCCCCATCAGAGACAGATCCAAGTCAGATCAAGATAACATCACCTGACACATGCCACCAACATGCATGTCCCCTGCAGATCTCCATCACGGTCAGTAACAGACCAAGCATTTGTCATCAGTCACATCACCATCCTCATCACCGTAGCCCACAAGAATGTGCTATCCTAACCCCACTCTGGCTCTGCGGTACCCCACAGCTGTACACTTGCAGAAGCACAACTACACATGCATGTGCTGCTGCACACACAGACACAGGTTCTTGGAGTGTTCACACAAGAGTGAGCCCTGCAAGAACAGGGCCCTGGGGGCCTCCTGGGGAAAGAGATGGTGAAAGTCAAGGGCAGGCACCTAGGAGGGGGAAGCCGGGTTTACCTTCAGGCCCAGTTTAACAGCTAAGAGGGCTCTGGAGTCTCCCACCCTCGATCTGAATCCCCTAGAGCAAGTTACAGAACTACTCCATGCCTCACTTCACCCATTCCTAATAGAGAGTAACACTACCTATCCCAGAGCGGGAAATTAGGAGGATTAAACGAGTTAATTCAGGTAAAGTGCCTAGACAAGCCTGGTCCCGTGTGAGTGCTCCACACGGGTGGAGTGTCCACTGTACCTACAGATGTAAGCTGGGATCCATGTAGCACTCAGGCAGTGGCCCACAGACCCCTTCAGGCTTCCCTCCGAGGGGACTGGAGTGCTGGGCGGCACACAGAAGGAAGGAGAAGGGGAGGGGAGCGGAGGAGAGAGGGTGGTTTTAGGGAAAGAGATGCTGAAGCACAAAAGTGTAGGCGAGACGAGAAGAGGTTAGGGGCGGTTGGCAGGAGGTGAGAGGGCTGGGTTCCCGCCTGGGTGTCGCTCCCAGGCGGGAAGAGCCAGAGATGGAGGTTCAGCGCTCTTCGCGCCCCAGGCGGCCCCGCTGGCCTGGCCACGTCTGCAGCCCCCGCCCGCGGCCCTCAAGGGAGGAGCTGGGGTGAGGAGGGAGGCCCGACCGCGACAGCAGGCGCCGGGGGCCCAGGAAAATTGTGTCTGCGCGCGAGGAGTTGGGGACTGTTTAGCGGCGAAGGAGTCTTAAGAAAAGTTGGGCCTTCATCGACGTGTGCGCGCACGGCCCGGCGTCTGTGCGCCAGCCGGTCTCGCATGGCCCGCTCCCCGCCCCGGCCCGGGACCCCACCGGGCGGCCCCTCACCGTCCGCGTCCTCCCGATCGGCGCGCTCCCCGTAGTCCACCCAACTCAGACCCTCGAGGTTGTCATAATCGCCGCGCCGCGGCCCGTCTACCGGTACCACGGTGAAGTGAGGCATCCCGCGCGCTCGGCCCTGCCGCGCCCGCCGCCCCGGCCGCCTGCCCGGCTGTCCCCGCCGCTCCGGGCCGGCGCGCCCCGCCCGCTCACATTCCTCCCCGCTGCGCTCACTTCCTCCGCCCGCCCCCCGGGCCGCCCCTCGGGGGCGGGGAGCAGGAGGGGCTCGGGGCCGGCTCCTCCCTGAGGGGGGCCCCGGAGGAGTGAAACCCCCGGGGCGGGAGTACTATTCCACGCCCTGGGGAGGCCCGATTCCTGTGTGACCTCGGGTGGTGAGCCGCCCTCTCTGAGCTTCAGATGCAGTGCTTGTAAAATGAGGAAATGCGCTTGGGGCTGATGAGGGCTCCTGAGGTGGGGCACGAGGTGAGCTTTGTGCCTAGTGAGCGCTCAGTGACATTTCTGTGATGCAGGGCCGGGGAAGAGTAGGCAGGAGCCCAGAGCTCATTCAAGAACCGCCCAGGGGCCTCCTCGGCACCCTATTCCCATTTTCATCGTCTCTGTCTTCCACCTCTCCTCCGCGTCCCTGGAAACCGAGGGAGCCCCAGGAAGATCCCATCCCTTCGCCCACTCGACAGTGTCTCTCTGTTGGAGACTGCTGGGGGGATCCGTGCCCTTTCACTAGAGGCTGCTTCCTTCTTGGAAGTAAGGACACCCATTGCCCCTCGTCCAGCCCCATGGGCCTCTTCAGACGCTGCACTGGATTCTTTAGCCAAGTTCTTTCATCTCAATTTTATCTTTTTCTGTCTCACCTCCTGGGGATTCCTTTTTGTTATTGTGCAGTCGCTAAGTCATGTCCGACTCTTTGCTACCCTAGGGACTGAAGCACACCAGGCTGCTCTGTCCTCCACTATCTCCCTTTGCTCAAATTCATGTCCATTGAGTTGGTGATGCTATCTACCCAAGCCATTTATTTCTTTACTCTTAATTTTCTTTCACTTTCTATGCCATTGCTTCAGATAAGTTTATTCAGGTGGCTTTACTTTAACATCTAGACCATTCTTTCAGCTATTTATCAGAAAACCCCAGGCCCACCTCCATTTTTTTCTCCCTTTTATGACTCAGAGGGTTTTAGAATATCAGAATTAGTGGTATCTTTCCAACCTACTATAGACTCTGCATTCTCTGACCTTTGTCTCTGGGATGGAATCAGGAATCAGTCTCTGGGCCCTGCAGGAGGACCTGGGAGCTGACCTCTATTCTGGCCCCTACCCCACTCTCATCCCAGCCAAGACCTGTTGCTTTGGTCTGTCTTTCATGCCACATTCAGTTGCTCACAGTAGCAGCCTTCCAATGAACTCCCTGCTCATGGTAGAGCCATCTCTTCTTTAAAAAAAAAAAAATTTACTTATTTATTTGACTGCACCAGGTCTTCATTGCGGCACGCCAGAACTTTAGTTGCGGGCATGTGAACTCTTAGTTACGGCATATGTGATCTAGTTCCTTGACCAGGGATCGAACCTGGACCCCCTGCATTGGGAGTATGGAGTCTTAGCTACGACCACCAGGGAAGTCCTAAGAGCCACCTCTTTTGAAAAGAAAGCCCAAACTCTTCTCTTGGTCCACACAGCCCTGCTCCATCCGGCCCCTCCAGTCTCTTCAGCTGTATCTCTCCTCATCCTCTGCCCCAGCCTCAGCCTTTCTGGCTTCTTTCACTTCCCCAAACTCAAGGGGTTTCTGTGCAGCACCTGTGCCTGACAGGATGCCTTTCTACCCGTCCCCCACCACCCCCGCCATTTACCAAACTCCTTTGTATGGAGGGGGTCTCAGCTTGGAATACTGCTTCTTCTCCAGAAAACGTCTCTGAAACACACCCCACCTTCCCACCACCCCACTTCATCCTCGTGTGAGGCACTTTCCTTTCATAGGACTCACTGCAGGGAGAAGTGTGTTGGTGGAGATCTTTAATGTTTCTTGTGTGTGGATCTCACACTGGTAGGACTGTTTCAGTCTCCTCACGTTGGTATCTTCAGTCTTGGCCCCAACACATTTTTTGACTAAAGAACAAATAGGTGCAGCCCCCACACCTGGCCTCTCTCCTCAGGGGTAGGGTCAGGTGCTATGTGGGGAAGATAGGCTACTATAGTCCAACTGAAACCTTAGACTCTGCAAGACTCTGTAGCTAGGATACAATTTCCCTCATACTATTGACTGGTCAAGTAGCCTGCACCATCAGGGTACTCATGGGCAAAAATAATAGGCAAAAAGAAACAGACATTTGACAAGCACAGACATTTCAAAAGAAAACATCTTAAAGAACAGTCTTTTGTACTCTGTGGGAGAAGGCGAGGGTGGGATGATTTGAGAGAATAGCATTGAAACATGTATATTATCATATGTGAAACAGATCTCCAGTCCAGCTTCGATGCATGAAACAGGGTGCTCAGGGCTGGTGCACTGGGATGATCCAGAGGGAGGGGACGGGGAGGGAGGTGGGAGGGGAGTTCAGGATGGGGGACACATGTACACCAGTGGCTGATTCATGTCAATGTATGGCAAAAACCACTACAATATTGTAAAGTAATTAGCCTCCAATTAAAATAAATAAATTAATTTTTAAAAAAGAAAAAGAAAACATTTATTGGGGAAAGGATCAGAATACATGGATCAAAAATTCAAAACTAGCCAAATAAACATATTACAAAAGATAAGGTAGAATATTAGCCATATGAAACAATAAAGTATAAAAAAGAACAAGCAGAGGGGACTTCCCTGGTGGTCCAGTGGTTAAAAATCTGCCTTGCAATGCAGGTAAAGTAGGTTTGACCCCTGGTCAGGGGTCAAACATAAGATCCCACATGCTGCAGGGCAATTGAGCCTGCATGCCACAACTACTGAAGCCCGTGCACTCTACAGACCATGCTTTGCAACAAGAGAAGCCGCTACATGGCAACAAGAGAAAAGCCCCTGAGAGTGGCAACCAAGACCCAGTGCAGCCAAATAATAAATAAATATCTTTTAAAAGAACAAGCAGAAATATAAGGTAGAGAAATATGGCTTCCTAACAAATTACCCCATAAGAGAGTGACTTACAGTGACAATCAACAAAAATATTTATTTGCTTACAAATCCGTAAACTGAGTAAGCTTGTCTCTACTCCACATGGCATCACTTGGGGCTGAAGGATTCATTTTGAAAATGATTCATGGGAATTCCCCCTGGGTCCAGTGGTTAGGACTCCGTGCTTCCACTGCCAGGGGCCCTGGTCAGGAAACTGAGATCCCACAAGCCAAGGGGCATGAACAAAAAAAAAGATGATTCTCTCACATGACCAGTACATTGTTATTGGCTGTAGGCTAAGAGCTCAGGGGGACTGTGGACCAGGAACACTGGGTCCTTCTCATGTGAACCTCTCCCTGGGCAGCTTGACTTCCTCATAGTACAGTGGCTACAGTCCATGAGTGAGTAAGCATCCTAAGAAGCAGGACAGTTCCCTGGGCCTAGGCCTGGATGGGCACAACATCACTTATGCCATATTTTACTGGTCAAGCAGGTACAAAGCCCAGATTCAAGGGGTGGGCAGACATAGAATCCATCTTTGGATGGGAAAAGCATCTAAGAAATACAGGACCATGTATAAAAATTACCACAATAGTATGTCAGACAACACAATAGGTGATCTAATAGCAGAAAATTTTCATTGAGAATGAATCCATAAATTAGAAAGACCAAGTTAAGGAATTCTCCTGAAAGAAGAAAAAGAAAACAAGAGAGATATGAGATAGAAAAAGAAGTTCTAGTATCTGCACAATAGGAATTTCAGAAAAAGAGTAAAATAAAAATGGAGGAAAAGTGCAACATGAATGAACCTCGACAACATTATGTTAACTGTAGGAAGCCAGATACAAAGGTCACGTATTATATGACTCCATTTGTAAGAAACATCCAGAACAGGGAAATACATAGACACAGAGAGCAGATTGGTGGCTGGGGGAATCACAGGATCAGGTGCAACTGCTTAATAGATAGAGGGTTTCCTTTTAGGATGGTCAAAATATTTTGGAACTAGATACAAGTGGTGGTTGTATGACATTGTGAATGTACTAAATGCCACTGAATTATTCACTTTATTTTAATTTTTTTTAACTTTATATTTTATTTATTTGGCTGTACCAGGTCTTAGACACAGCACTTGGGATCTTCGTTGCCATGCGCATGCTTTTAGTTGCAGCACTTGGGATCCAGTTTCCTGACCAGGGATCAAACCTGGCCTCCCTGGGAAGTCCCCTGTAATTTGTTCTTTTTCATTGCTGTGTTCTCTTCCATGGAGTTAATACCACACCATTGATTTCTCTACTGTTGGGTTATTTTCAGTTTGAAATTACTAAAAATAGTGCTTCTCTAAATATGTTTGTTCATGTCTTTCTGTGCACATGTGTGCAGGCCTTTCTGTTGAGTCTTTAGGGGAGAAAAATGGTTAAATCCTTGGGTATATGTGTCTGAATATTCATTAGAAGGACTGATGCTGAAGCTGAAACTCCAATACTTCAGCCACCTGATTCGAAGAGCTGACTCATTGGAAAAGACCCTGATGCTGGGAAAGATTGAAGGCGGGAGAAGGGGATGACAGAGAATGAGATGTTTGGACGGCATCACTGACTCAATGGACATGAGTTTGAGTAAGCTCCAGGAGTTGGTGATGGACAGGGAAGCCTGGTGTGCTACAATCCCTGGGGTTGCAAAGAGTCAGACATGACTGAGCAACTGAACTGAACTGATATGTGTCTTTAATTTTAGTAAATAATGTGAAACAGTTTTTCAAAACAGTTTTTTTTTTTTTTTAAATCAGTTTACACTGCCACCAGCTGGGTATGAGAAAACCTTATGCTGCACATCCTTAATAACACCCTATTGTTCATCTGTTGAATTTTAGTTATCTTTTTCTGTGAGTTTTACTTTGCATTTCTCTAGTGACTAGTATCGGAGAAGGCAATGGCACCCCACTCCAGCACTCTTGCCTGGAAAATCCCATGGATGAAGGAGCCTGGTGGGCTGCAGTCCATGGGGTCGTTAAGAGTCGGACATGACTGAGCGACTTCACTTTCACTTTTCACTTTCATGCATTGGAGAAGGAAATGGCAACCTACTCCAGTGTTCTTGCCTGGAGAATCCCAAGGACAGGGGAGCCTGGTGGGCTTCCGTCTCTAGGGTCGCACAGAGTCGGACACGACTGAAGTGACTTAGCAGCAGCAGCAGCAGCAGTAACTAGTACAGAGAAGGCAATGGCACCCCACTCCAGTACTCTTGCCTGGAAAATCCCATGGGCGGAGGAGCCGGGTAGGCTACAGTCCATGGGGTGGCTAAGAGTCGGACACGACTGAGCGACTTCCCTTTCACTTTTCACTTTCATGCATTGGAGAAGGAAATGGCAACCCACTCCAGTGTTCTTTCCTGGAGAATCCCAGGGACGGGGGAGCCCGGTGGGCTGCCATCTATGGGGTCGCACAGAGTCGGACACGACCGAAGCGACTTAGCAGCAGCAGCAGCAGCAGCAGTGACTAGTAAAGTTGTTTTAATTTTTTTTAACTTTATTTTTTATTTATTTGGCTGTACCAGGTCTTAGACACAGCACTTGGGATCTTCGTTGCCATGCACATGCTTTTAGTTGCAGCACGTGGGATCCAGTTTCCTGACCAGGGATCAAACCTGGCCTCCCTGCTTTCTCTCTTTTCATTTTCTTATTGGCCACTTGGATATCCTCCTTTGTTAAGTTCCTTTGCAAATGTCTTGCCCATTTTTGTACTGGCTTGTCTGCCTCTGGATATATACCTTTTGTCAGTTATACATGTTGAAAACTTCCCCCACTCTGTGACTTGCTTTTTCACTCTTTTTTAATGTTTATTTATTTATTTGGCTGCGCCAGGTCTTATTTGCTGCACAAAGGATCTTTGATGTTCATTGCAGCAGGCAGGATATTTAGTTGCGGCATGCAAAGTCTTAGTTGCAGCATGTGGGATCTAGTTCCCTAGTGATTGAACCCGGGTTCCCTGCACTGGGAGCCCAGAGTTTTACCCACTGGATCACCAGGGAAGTTCCTGAGATGATACTCCTAAGTGGAAGACTCACTCTCCTAGATATCAACTTGTTTTAATAAATAGAACAGAATTCAAAGAGAGACCGACAAGTGTATGGACACAATTTATAACATAGTTGGCACTGCAGACTCTCTGCTAATTTAAATTTCCCGTGGAAGGAACTTAGATCTGGCTCTGGCCCACCCTGTGGACTGGGAGAGGAAAGTGGCCAAAAGATGGAGGGTCTGTAGGAAGCTGAGCAGATGTAGAGCTGAACAGTTTCTTTTCTTTCTTTTAACAACTTGATTCCCACCCCAGCCCATTAAAAAAAAAATCAGTTTAACAAAAATCAGAGTACCTTATGTGAAAAATCTTCCCACGCTTTCTCTCTTGATATTTCCAAACACATTAGTTTATTCTATAAAAGGTATCATCCTTTAAAAAAATTTTTTTTAAAAACCTTTCAGAGAGAGATTGGGAATGTACCCTGTTACACTCCATGATGGGATCAACTTTGAACTTGATTCTTTACCGCTGTTTTGTGGGCTCAGGCTTTTAGCGTAAGAATAAGGTAAGGTTCTTCTGCCTTTCCAGAGAGAGAGACAAAGCTGGAAGCCAGTGGGAACCAAATATACTGGGCAGCTGGGGGTAGAACCTAAGACCCCTCACCAACCAAGAGCCCATCAGACCGAACCCCCTTTCCCCGTGAAGAAAGGACAGTCACACCTGGCTCTGTACTCGAAATGTTTATTCTCAGCATATATATGTTTGTGCCTGGATGACTAGAAGGGAAACTTCGTGAGACTTTGCCACAGTGACCTCTGGGGGACTAGCCAGGTCACTAGAGCCACAGGATGAGGACTGAGAAGGTGGCAGCAGCCACAAGGCCTAAAACGAGTTGTGGGGAGGCTTTTGGGGGCCTCTGGAGGGCCTGGTTGGTTAGCCACTTGTTTCTCACCCGGTGTGTGGCCCGAGGCTTACTCTGAGGCTGAGTCAGGAGGTGGGAATGGCACGACCCGCCCACCTGTCTGTTTGGAAATTCATCCTCCAAAGGACTCTGACCTTTGCTTTCCTCTCTCACCTGAAGATAAAAGTCAGCAGTCAGTGCCTTCCACAGTGCCCCCTCACCCGCTGAAGCCACTGAACCCTCTTTTGTCCAGCCCAGCATACCTGTTCCACCTGACTGAAGACCCGCAGCAGGTTTCCACGAAGGACGCCCTGAAGCTCTTCCTCCCTCCAGCCTCGCCTCAGCAACTCCTCTATGAGTACCGGGTATGTGGACACATCCTCCAGCCCCTCGGGGAACCTGCGTGGCCACCAGCTGGCTAACTGTGGCTCCTCAGCCCCAGTCCTGGCTGAGGGCCCACTGTGGCACCAGCTCCAACCACATATGGGAAGTTAAAGGCCGTGTTCCTCAGGCTACTGAATGCAACTTTGGAAGCTCCTGGAAGACTGGGCTTCGGCAGCACTTACCTGCTGGGCAGATGCTCAGCCCACAGCACATCTGCTGGGCTAGCAGTGGAGCAGGTGCTGGACAGGTCTTGAAAGGGGGTGGGGTTCTTAACAACTGTGATGCCCTGGAGTGGGAATGGGTCAAATGGACCACAGGAAGGACAAGGAGAATCCAGGAACCAGGTCCTGGGAGGGGAAAGATGCCAGGTGGGCTAAAAGACCAGAGTCTGTAATGGAGGATGAAGGATGGAAGGACCATGGATGGGAAACTGAGACTAAGGGACTCCCCACTGTACCCCAGCCAAGACAAACCCCAGGGAAACACTCACCGGCCAGACCCATCGTAACTCCCGCTAATCCCGATGAACTCAGATCCCATGACTGCCCTGATGTGGTCAAAGTGATCTAGAGGATGAGGGTAGTGGTGGGTAGCATGAGGCTGGAGTTAGATCCTGGGACCAGCCCTGATCTGAGGAAGCTCAGCGTGACCAGTTCCCCTGTCCAAGGAAATCCAAGACAGGACAGCTGACCCCATGGAGCTCCTAGCCTGCTGTGAGTTCTGGAGCGGCCTCAGGCTAGACACTGGACCCAGAGTGAACCTCAGGGCCCGAACCCCTTAGGACGTTTTCTTGCCTAAGAGCCACCATGCCTCTGGTTCCTTGAGAGCCTGGTCACAGGGTTCTGCCTGTCCTGTCTAGGGATATGGGAGCAAAAGAGAAACTCAGAAGCAGAGGCAGTTGCCTCCCCCAAAACCCGTTGCACTGGTTGGAGCCCCAGATCTGGGTTCAGGGCAGTGAAGAGCTGTGTCTGCTCCCCTAGACTGTTGGGAGGCCTGCCCAGGGCCCAGGGTGTGCTAGAAAGCTAGAGCTCTCCTGATGGCCCGAGCAGCCACAGGCCAAGCTACAACTGCACGAAGAATTGTAAGTGGGGCTCACCTGCCACGGTGGACACATTAGCAAACAGGTTACACTGCAGCACCCCCATGGACAGCGACACCATCACAATGCCACCATTCTTCTTCTACGTGGATGAACAAAGGAACACTCAGTTGCCCCTTCTGACCTGATGGCCTGCCACCTATGCCCTGGGGGTCCTGATAAGGCAAATGCTGAGTCCTCGCCTGAGGGCTTGGGTGAGGCTTTACCTCTCTTGGCCCCTGGGTGGGAACTGATTTGGCCTTGAGTTTCAGAGATGGGGGAGGGTTAACCAGCCTCAGGTCCAAGGGTGAGTGAGGACTGGACTGGTAGCTTTGCTCAGGGTCAAGGATCTTTGGATGAAGTCCTGGGTTTGAGAGCCAGGGTGGCCACTCACCAGAAGTTGCAGGATGTCATCAGGAATGTTAAGCATGTTGTCACACACAGCTTTGGCAGCCGAGTGGGAGAAGATCACAGGAGCCTTTGACACCTTCAGGGCTTGCTGTGCCAGGGCATGCGACCCATAGGACAAGTCCACCATCATGCCCAGGCGATTCATTTCCTCTATCACCTTCTGCAGGGACAAATGGAGGATTTTTGGGGGGGGGGGTGTTGTAAGGAGGGATGCACGTGTCTGCATACCTGTAGGGGGTGGCTGAGGTAGGGTATTGAAAAGGAGTTCTTACCTCACCAAAGCTTGTCAACCCACTAATGTTGGTGTAGAAGAGCTGAAACTTGGTGGAGCTCTCTGCCCTGAAAGACAGCCAGAGGAGGGCAATCTAGCAGGCCACACCTTGGCCAACAGAGCCTGGACATCCAGACTCTCTGTCCGCGTGTCCCACCTCAGAACAGGGTGAGGATTCAGACCAGCTGCTTTCTGGGAGTGTGAGGGACCTGCTGAGAGTCCAGCCTCCTTCTGTGGACCCCTCTATCCTCACCTCTCTGGCATTTTCCCCACCAAGCATCTACCATTCCACCCCAGGCCAGGCAGTCTGCTCACCAGGGCGTGTTGCAGGTAAAGGTGAGCGTCAGGTAGCGAACTCCCAGCAGATAGAAACTGCGTAGCACAGCCAGGCTGCTGTCAAGTGAGTGACCACCCTCCACGCCAATAAGGCAGGCCAGCTTTTGAGTGCTGTTCAGTCCTAGAAGAAGATGGATCAAGTGGTCAGAGGCCAGGGCCAGAACCACCAGAGTAGCCCCTGACTCCCCTCCCTTCCCCCAGCCCACCTTCAGCTGAAGTCACGAGCTCCAGTTCATTGTAGGAGTCACACATGCGGCGGATGAGGTCAATCTGCTCCAGTGTGAGGCGCACGGCATCCTGGTCCTGAGTCTGGCACGGGGCGTAGGCTGACCAGAACTGGTGGTTGGCCCAGGGGTCCAGAATGAGATTAGGCTGGTCTCAATGCTATAGGCCTGCTACTTACTCTTCCTCAGCCCTCAGGGTACTCACGTGGGTCAGTGGCCCGAGTGCAGCACTGCATGACCCTGTGGTACCCTGATGACTATTCAGCTTGTTGCCAGCAGCCCAGTTGAAATCATAACACATCATTGCTTGCTGTTTGTCCATGGGCTATGTGAATGCCCCAAGGGCAATCCACCATATCCTTTGTGGTTTCAGAGCCCCACCCTCACCAAGGATTTTCCGATCACTTTCTGTGTCTCCACAGAACCTGGGCACCCATACAGCTGGCCTGTCTTGACCTCCAACACCCCTATACTCACTCCCCAGCAGCCACATGATGGCACATAGTGTGTCCTATGTCCATCAGAGGCCTGTCTTCCAAGGTTTCTGTAGCCCCCAGATTCCCCAGAGGCCATTATGTGTGTCCCTCTGGTACCTGTGCACCCACGAAGCCATCCCTGAGCTTGTCTAGGTTGGTCTGGCCGAGTCTGAAATTGCGCAGGTTCACACCTTGTAGCTTGTTCTGGAAATGCCGTTTCAGGAGCAGCGGCAGGTGGTTGTGGCTGGGGTTGTCAGGACAAAGTAAGAAGAGTAGGGGACATGGCCTCCAGATTATGGGCCTACCCTGTCCCACCCCATGTCCCCACCTCACAAAGATGATAGTCCTGAAGAGCCGCTATTAGATAGGGATTTCTACCAGCAACAGCGTAATGAGGAGGAAGGCGCCCTATGGGGGTGGTGGAGGAGAGGGGTGTATCAGGGAGCCTTCTAACTCTTCACGCTCTGGACCTCCTCTCCTGCCCAGGAACGGGTTCAGCGCCCACCAGCCCGCACACCCCCACCTACGCACCCATCCACCAGCCGGAAGTGCCGCATCAGGGCCCGCGCGCGCTCCTGGAGACTCAGGCCTCTAGGGGTGCCTGGAGTTGTTGGGGTGCTGGAGGTGGCCGGCCTGGTCAGGGCGCTAGGGGTTCCCCACGTGGTCTGGGCGCTGGGACCGCCCGGGGTGGTCTGGGTGCTGGTTACCAGCCGCAGCAGCAGCCAGAGCAGGAGCAGCAGACGCAGCAGAGGCCGCTGAGTGAGCACGTGGGGACGCTCGAGGCCTAGGGACAGCATTGCTGCACAGGGCCGAGCAGCCGGGCAGAGGCGGGTCTCGAGAACTAAGAGGAGCGGGCGAGGGGCAGAGGGCGACAGTGGGGTCCCGACCGTCGATGCTGGTGACCCAGCGGCACGGCTTCGTGAGAAGCGGCTGGAGTCAGGACGCTAGGCAGATTAGCTCGGGGATCCGCAATGCCGCCGCTCAGCGTTGCCGGCAGGGGGCGGTAGGCCCTTCCCTCCCATCTAGGGTCGCGCCCCAATAGGCCAGGCCAGCCTTTGCCCCGAGCGCCCTCAAGCGGCGCACCGCGGGTTACCTCTGTCCCTGCTTCCTGCCCTGCACCCACCCCTCCCAAGCGCCAGGGGCCTACTGATTCGGGGAGGAGGCCAGGGGGTGACTAGGAGGGGCCCAGGAATCTTCCCAGTTTCACCTCTAGGCAGACAGGTCGCAAGCCCATGTAGGGTTTTAGCTGCAGGGATATGCCTGCACTCCAACTGGTTAAATATTCCATGAAATTCTGGGAAGAATTAAAATTTAAAAGAGTGAATTAGATCTGTATGTTTTGATTGGCAGAAGAAAAAGATCCCCTATATATTTTTAACAAAAATTAAATTTGTATAATATTTATGGGAGACCATTTTGTTTTAGTGCCTGCTCGTTCACTAAGTTGTGTCCGACTTTTCTGTCACCCCATGGACTGTAGGCTGCCAGGCCCCTCTGTGCGTGGGATTTCCCAGGCAAGAACACTGGAGTGGGTTGACATTTCCTTCTCCAGGGGATCTTCCCCAGGGATCAAACCCACATCTCTTGCATCTTCTGCATTGGCAGGTGGATTCTTTACCACATCTCTTATTAAAATTTACTTCTGGGGACTTCTTGGTGGTCCAGTGGTTAAGACTGTGTGCTCCTAATGCGGGGGACATGGGTTCGTTTTATAGGGTGTGCCTCCACCCAGAAAACAAAAATCCTCCCCCAAATTTACTTCTGTACCTATGTTGACATCAGTTCAGTTCAGTTCAGTTGCTCAGTCGTGTCCGACTCTTTGCGACCCCATGAATCGCAGCACGCCAGGCCTCCCTGTCCATCACCAACTCCCGGAGTTCACCCAGACCCACATCCATCGAGTCAGTGATGCCATCCAGCCATCTCATCCTCTGTCGTGCCCTTCTCCTCCTGCCCCCTATCCCTCCCAGCATCAGAGTCTTTTCCAGTGAGTCAACTCTTTGCATGAGGTGGCCAAAGTACTGGAGTCTCAGCTGTAGCATCATTCCTTCCAAAGAAATCCTAGGGCTGATCTCCTTCAGAATGGACTGGTTGGATCTCCTTGCAGTCCAAGGGACTCTCAGGAGTCTTCTCCAACACCACAGTTCAAAAGCGTCAATTCTTCGGCGCTCAGCCTTCTTCACAGTCCAACTCTCACATCCATACATGACCACAGAAAAAACCATAGCCTTGACTAGACGAACCTTTGTTGGCAAAGGAATGTCTCTGCTTTTTAATATGCTATCTAGGTTGATCATAACTTTCCTTCCAAGAAGTAAGCATCTTTTAATCTCATGGCTGCAGTCACCATCTGCAGTGATTTTGGAGCCCAAAAAAATAAAGTCTGACACTGTTTCCCCATCTATTTCCCATGAAGTGATGGGACTGGATGCCATGATCTTAGTTTTTTGAATGTTGAGCTTTAAGCCAACTTTTTCACTCTCCTCTTTGACTTTCATCAAGAGGCTCTTTAGTTCTTCTTTACTTTCTGCCATAAGGGTGGTGTCATCTGCATATCTGAGGTTATTGATATTTCTCCCGGCAATCTTGATTCCAGCTTGTGTTTCTTTACACATACACAAAAAAAGACTCTAGAGGAATATACATGCTAAACTTTAGTTAATAATAGCCATCTTGGGAAGAGGGGGCTTCCCTGGTGGCGCAGAGGTTAAAGCATCTGCTTGCAATGTGGGAGACCTGGGTTCGATCTCTGGGTTGGGAAGATCCCCTGGAGAAGGAAATGGCAACCCACTCCAGTATTCTTGCCTGGAGAATCCAATGGACGGAGGAGCTTGGTGGGCTGCGGTCCACGGGTCGCAGAGTCGGACACGACTGAGCGACTTCACTTTAACTTTCACTTATGTGTGTTAGTCGCTCAATCATGTCCGACTCTTTGTGACCCTATGGACTGTGGCCTGCCAGGCTTCTCTGTCCTTGGAGTTCTCCAGGCAAGAATACTGTGGTGGATTGCATTTCCTTCTCCAGAGGAACTTCCCAACCCAGGGATTGAACCCTGGTCTCCTGCATCAAAGGCAGATTCTTTACCGTTTGAGCTACAGGGTAGTCCTAACCGTTTTAGGAAGGGGGTTACCTACTCCCTGGTCAATTTATGTCTCATCTTTTTTTGTATTTTTTTCTTTAGCTTATTTGGCTGCACAGGGTCTGAGTTGCACAAAGGGGGACCTTCTAGTTGAGGCATGTGAACTCTTAGTTTCTGCATGTGGGATCTAGTTGCCTGACCAGGGATTGAACCCGGGCCCCCCACATTGGGAATGCAGAGTCTTAGCCACTGGACCACCAGGGAAGTCCCTAGCACATTATCATTTATGGACTGGGGGAAGATGTAGTGGCTAAGTAGACTGAATGTCTTAGAAAGCCCCTGAGGAGCAGGGGGAGGGGTGGGCCCACCTCCAGAGCTGTCCAGCCATTAGAGGTCTGTGGCCCATTAAGTAGCCTGACATTCTGGCTCTGTCCAAATAGGAACAAAGATCATTTGTGATCCAAGCAGGTTCTCTTCTTGGGAATCTGAGCCAGAATTCCCTAAAAGATCTCCAGGTGGTAGACGATGGGTCAGGATTGAGGTGAGCTACTCAGAGGGAATGAGTAAAGTCTGCCTTCCTGCAGCCAGAGCCTCCCACTCTCTTCTGGTGCTGAGCCAACCCCCCTGGGATTCCTCAGGCCTCTGCCAACAGGTCTGCCTTGAGTACCTGGTGTCTGAACTGCAGGGTCCCCCACCAAACCCCAGTGTTGGGGCCTGTACCACAGGCTCCACTACAGACAAGGACAGCTCATGCTGATTCCATTTTTGAAACATTTATTTTTGGGAAATGTTTGTGCTTGCATGAGAGGAAACTTTGTGGATGTCTGCATCTGCCAAAGTGACATCTGGCAGGATTAATGGATCACCAGAGCCAAAGAATGAGGACCAGGAAGGCAGCAATAACTATGAGGCCTGGGGCTGTGTTGGGGGAAGATTTTGAGAATGACCGCATAGTTGACAAAACAGGATTCCCATGCCTTGGAGTTCTGGTTAGTTTCTGGTCTTGAGCCAGATTCTCTCTCTGCTGCAGATGCGAGAGGACGGAGCGGCAGGAGCTCCCCAGCTGCTCATCTGGGAACTCATCTTCCAAGGGACTCTGTCCCTTGTTTTCCTCCCGAACCTGGAGGCGTCAGTCAGTGGGCAGCAGCTCCCACAGCACCCGCCCCAATACACATGCTCAGAGCTCCTCTGCAGCCCAGCCCAGCATACCTGCTCCACCCGACTGAAGACCCGCAGCAGGTTTCCTCGAAGGACACCCCAGAGCTCTTCCTCACTCCAGCCACGCCTCAGCAACTCTTCTATGAGTACTGGGTATGTGGACACGTCTTCCAGACCCTGTGGGAACCTGTGTGGCCACCAGCCAGCCAGCCAGCTATTGGGCCTCAGACCTGCCCCCTGGTCCTGAGTCAGAACCAGTTTCCTGTGTGTGCAGGGTCCACTGAACCCCAGCCCTGGTCAAATATGGGAAATGGAGACTTGGAGAGAGTAAATGATTCAAGCCTGCTCTTCATCCTTCAGAAGAAGGGCCCTAAAGCTCCTTTAATATTCATCAAAATTCTTTGAATTGAACTATTAAGATCTATGCCTTTCACTGAACGCAAACTTTTCCTTCTGTTTATAAAAAGAAGAAAAGCTTTTGAAGAACTAGGTTGACCCCCTTGCATGCACAGACCCAACTTCAGGCAGAGAAGATGGTTAGCCCACCCCAGACCCTGCTAAGAGTCTGCTCAGAGGCCATGGGTCTACTGACACTGGCTGGGTACACATGCTGGGCAGATGAGGTCTGTCTGGTTGGGTTAGCCAAATATGATGATCTAGAGTAGGGCCAATGGGTTGCAGATAGACAGGAGAGCCCAGCAAACAGACCCTGGGAGAGGGGAGATACCAGTGGGGCCAGCAGACCTGAGGCTGTGGTCAAGGCCATGAGGACCATAGTATGGTGAGCACCGTGGCTATGAAAGCCCCCCGTGACACATCCAGCCCAAGACAAGCCCACATGGATGCACTCACCGGCCAGCCCCATCATAATCTCCTCCAATTCCGATGAACTTGGATCCAATGATGGCCCTGATGTGGTCAAAGTGATCTGAAGGATGGAAAGTCAGCAGTGTGGGACTTCTAGGGTCAGGGGGAGGTGGTGAGGACTGAACTCTGTTGATTCCCCTTATTGCAGCCTTAGGCCAGACAGGCCAGTTCCTTCATGGCCTGGCACCCAGATCACCGAGTAGAGAGCCCTGAGGTTTGGTCTGAAGTGATCCCGGCTGGCTCCAGACTGGACTTCAGATTTGGAGTGGACCTCAGAGCCACCCATTTGGGCCAAGATTCACTCTGCCTCTCATTTCCCTTGAGAACCTGTGACGTAGCCTCTCCATGGGTGGTGAGAAAGGAACAAGGAAACAACTGACAGAGACCCCAGGGACCTATGGAGCTGCCCAATCCCTTGACCAGAAGCACAGGCAACATGCTTTGGAGCTCCTGCAGAGGTACAGATGGGCAGCACCTGGACTCTGTGTCTGACTGCTTCCCGGATACCCATCAGCATCCATTTCAATTCCGTGGCTCCAGTTCCACATGGCACCAAGAACTGTGTACTATTCATTATTGGGCTTGGGGGAGCAGTGCCTCTTGCCAACAGTGGGTCAAACCCCTGGGGCCCTTCTGAGGTCCTCCTCAAATTTGTGCCCTGCTTCAGGTCCAAATCAGAACTGTTCAGAGAGCCCAGGGTGAGGCTTACCTGCCACAGTAGACACGTTGGCTAGCGGGTTGCACTGTAACACCCCCACGGATAAGGACACCATCACAATGCCACCGTTGTTCTTCTGCAGGGTTGGACAATGGACATTTGACTTGGCCCCTGGCACAACCACCTGCCTCTTCACTCTCTCAGCCCTCTGAGGAAGGTGTTCAGTCCTGGCTTTGAGATCAGAGACGTCTCCTCTCTGGGTTTGTGTGAATGGGGGAGCCTCAGCTCTGGGTCTGGGTGGTGTCTTGGCACTTGGTTTGGGGGTTTGGAGGAGTATTTTTATTTATTCTTTTAGCTGCACCATGTCTTAGTTGTGGCACGTGGGAGCCTCCATCTTACTTGTCGCATGCGGGATCTCCTATTGGGGCAGGCAGGGTCTTTAGTTGCAACATGTGAGCTATCAGTTGCAGTGGGTGGGATCTATCGACCAGGGATGGAACCCGGATCCCCTACATTGGGAGCACGGAGTCTTAGCCACTGGACCACCAGGGAGGTTCTCAAGGAATGTTTACCACCTAGAACCCCCACGTAGAGTTCAAGAGTTCATGGGCTGTGGTTCGTGTGTTTTTGGGGTAGAAGATCTTTAACCTAGGGTTTGAGGAAATTGAGGGAGCAGAAGCTCAGGTTCAGGGGCTCCTGGTTTGAATGTCTTGCTTTAGGTTTGCAGGCAAGGGCAGTCTCTCACCAAAAGCTGTAGGATGTCATCAGGAACATTCCGGGTGCTCTCGCACACAGCCCGGGCAGCCGAGTGGGAGAAGATCACAGGTGCCTGCGACACTTCTAGGGCTCGCCGTGCCACGGCGTCTGAGACATGGGACAAGTCCACCATCATGCCCAGACGGTTCATTTCTGCCACCACCTTCTGCAGGGATGGGTTGGGGAGAGGGTGTCAGGGCTGCATTTGTCTTAGGTGCGTTTATCTGGAGGGACCAGGTGGGGCTGTGCATTCACATGAGGCAGGGTATGGAGCCAGGGTCCTCACCTCACCGAAGCTGGTCAGCCCTCTGACATCGCTGTAGAAGGGGTGGATGCCCTTAGCTGAGCTCTCTGCCCTGCAGGGTGGCCAGGAGGCAGTCTGACTGGTGGTCATGACTCAGCTACAAGAAGCTAGACAGAGGTTCCGTCAAGCCCTCTACACCTGCAACTCCCTGGAGCAAGAGGAGGGACCCAAGCAGGGCTGTGTGTGGCAGTACGAGGGCTCTTCTGGGGATCCAGTCTTGCTTTGTAGACCTCCCCACTCCAGGTTCGGGGCCAAGTCCCAGGGGTGAATCTTGATGTGGACCCCAGCATGATCTTGGGCAGATCCCTGCCTCACTGGGCCCATACCATCTGTACCAAGCTCACCAGGGTGTGTTGCAGGTGTGCGTGAGTGTCAGGTAGCGCACACCCAGCACATAGAAGGTACGCAAGACGGAGAGGCTGCTGTCCAGTGAGTGGCCACCCTCCACACCAATGAGGCAAGCCAACTTCTGGGTACCATTCAGAGCTGGGGGCAGGTTAGGGTTAGGGTTGTCATTGTCAGAGACATGGGTAGCTTAAGCCCCTGACACCCACCACCACCCATCCGTCTACCTTTAACTGAGGTCACAAGCTCTAGCTCAGAATAGGAGGCACACATGCGGTGGATGAGATCAATCTGCTCTAGGGTGAGGCGCACAGCATCCCGTTCCTGGGTCTGGCATGGGACGTAGGCTGACCAGAACTGAGGGAAGGCCAGGGGATGGTTTGGGTAGGGGTTCCTTTAGAACTTCTTGGGCTTCTCACCGCCTCCACAGCTGGTGCAGCACTGCCTGTGCCCAGTGTCACATGTGATGCATGGCTTGTTCTGTGGTACTTGGATGCCCATTATGTTGACTCACTGTGACCCCTGTTAGCCCCCAGCATCCTTGTCATGGCACTTTCTAGGTTGCTGTGGTAACTGAGTTCCGATGTGACTAACCCGTGGTCTCTGAGGCCCCCAAACTCCCCCACATTCCCCCAGAGCCATGGTGGCATCTTGTGTGTCCCCTTGGTACCTGGGCACCCACAAGACCGTCTTTAAGCCTATCCAAGCTGGTCTGGCCGTGGCTGAAATTGCGCAGATTAACATCCTGTAGGCTCTTGCGGTTAAACTGCCTCAGGACCAGGGGCATGTCGTTGTGGCTGGAGGGAGGTCAAGGCAAATGGGTGGGCTCCTTCGGGCTCAGGCCAGCCAGGAAACTCCCCCACCTCACACTGCCACATAGACTAGCTGAGGCCTGGGCTGAGGGGGTTCCCACCAGAGACGGTGACAGAAGAGGAGAAGGGCACCCAAAGATGATGGAGAGGACACCCAGGGGTGGTGTGAGGGAGCCGCCCCACTAGCTCTGCATGCTCTGGACTTCCTCCCCTGCCCAGGGCCGGGCTAGGCCCCCACCAGCCCCCACGCACCCATCCACAAGTGGGAAGTCCCGCATCAGGGCCCGTGCACGCTCCCCCAGACTCAGTGTGCTGGAGGTGTCCAGACTGGTCAGGGCAATAGGGGCAGCCGGTGCTGTTTGGGCGTGGGTTACCAGCCGCAACAGCAGCCACAGCAGGAGCAGCAGAGGCCGCTGGGTGAGCATGTGGGGATGCTCGAGGCCCCCACTCGGCATGCTGCACAGGGCCAGGCAGGTGGGCAGAGGCAGGTCTGAGAGCGGTGCGGGTGCTGGGGTTCTGCCAGTCGACACAGATCACGTAGTTGCGCAGCCTCTGGGAGAGGGGCATGGACAGAGGGGACACAGAGTCACAGGACCCTGTGACCCCTGTGCAGAGAGCCATAATCCGCAAAGCCCAGGTGCCATGGAGGCCCGAACTACCCTCCTGCCCTCTGCTAAGAGGCGGCTCTTGTGGGCTAACCTGGCCTCCACCTTGAGCCCATTCCCCTCCCATCTTGGGTTCCCTCCGCCCCCGCCCCTCTCCCGACCCCTGTATTCTGAGGGGGCCGCCCTAAATTGCTCTCCCCCGGCCTCTAACCTTGCTGTCCAAGAGAGAGTCCAGGGCGCTTCTGTCAGAGAGTGGCCGTCAGCCCCAGGCAGCCCTTCCCAGGAGCACAGCTTGTCCCCATCTGTCTGCAGCCTGCCCCGCCCACCCCAGGGCTGCGTGCCAGTGTCTCTGTGTCCCCATTGATCTGGGCTCCCAGTTTCCATGTGCTGGGCCATGAGGGGTGGGTGTGAGGGAAGAGATAGTTTTTAGAAATGGAGGGTTAAACTTGGGGGTTCTAGATTCAGAAACGGCCCCTCTGCCCCCGACCTTCTGTCTCCCCCTACTTGACTCCCCAGCGTGCATGACCATTCTCAGGGGACTTCAGCCAGCAACTGGGAATTGTCAGGGGCACCCCTCCCCCATTCCCCCCAGTCACCCTCTGGAAAGAGCGCCTTCAGGTGTTGCTGCACTTCTCCAGGGCCTCACTTGAGGAACTTTGGTGATGTGAACTGAACAACCATCTGGGAAAAGTTAAGGAACCTTTTACTCAACAGAGCAAGAACCCAGTTGGTAGGCTATTGAGTGGAAGGAGTTGAAGTCATTTCCATGGCAGGAGATTCCCCACCCCAGGAAGCTTCCTCCCAGAGTTGTGGGCTGACCTGCTGGCCAGGATCCTTCCTACCTCAGTGTGGAATGCCTGGCATCTGGGTTCTGCTGCTACAGTCGTTGTATCTCATGGCCCTTGTGGCTCTAGCTCTCCCAGAAACCTCAAGGTCTAAGTTCCTGTGCTTGCTCTGAGGCCCCACCCCATTCCTCATTTCTAGTTTCAGGCCCTCACCCTAGCTGACTCCTCTAGGAACAGCCCCCTCCCACCACCACCACACACATACACTGGGGATGTGCCTTCTCACAGAAGCTCAGCCACTGAGATGCTTTTGGAACCTTGCCCAAACTCCTTCATCTCCAGCCTCTCAAGTTTCTGCTCTGATCCTTGGCACCCCATGGAGCTGTTTGGCCTTTGGAACCTTTCCCAGGTGGCAGGAGTGACTATCTCAGGGGTAAGGACCTAAGTCTGAGTGCTGGAGACCCTAGAAATCTCTCTAAAAATGAAATGAGTAAAACTCTTCCAGCAGAACTAGAGGTCCTGGGCTACCTGGGAGGGGAAGAATCCCTGCTTGTGTATATTTCAAGGCTCATGTATATTGCATTTGACATTGCCCAGTGCCTACAGGCCAGAAGGAAGGGCACACTGGTAGTGCTGGAGGTAGTGTTGGAGGTGAGTCTGCTCCCTGCTCACTGCAGCTGGAGGGTTCTCTAGGCAGCCTGCCTGCAGAGCGTGTGTCCCCTAGGGCTCTGCTGCTGAGAACAGCAGGGTGTATCCCTGCCCTGGGCACCCAAACTCAGACCTGGCTCCTTTCCCTCCCCTTGCTGGTCAGCAGCCCCCACAGTCACTCTCACAGTGGGGAGAGGGAGGAGAAATTCTTGGGCTGGTTTCCAGGCAAAAAAAAAAATATGAGTTTGGGGGATAAACAGTTCATTCCACTCTTGATAGACCTCCAGGAAGTGCAGACAAACAGCAGCTGCTGACAGAGGAATGAAAAAAGAGAATTTAGCCTTTTTTTTTTCTTTCTTTTTTTAGCTATTCTGCAAGGACCAGATGTCTACACAGTCTGTTTTGACCTAGAGGAGGTAGGCACCATTACTGTAGAAGATTAGCCAGGCAACAAATTTTCTGTAACGTTCAGCTTCAGTCCTTAAACAGGCTGGCACTGGTGGCCATGGCCTTGAGGTGACCATATAAAGCTGATCATGGAAACACACACACATGTACATTCTTATATACTCAGGGGCATGGGAGTACTCACACCCAAGCGGCAAGCAGATTTTAGCCAAAAAGGTGACATGTCGTTCCCTTAATCTCACCCAAGGCATCTTCATGCCCCATCCCCACCAGGGGAAAAGGAGCACCCTAGCAAAGTCTTGTCCTGTAGGATCCCCCCAGACACAGGGACAGTTTGTGGGCAGAGGTTGTGACAAAAGTTTTCCAGGTGCTGCCGACAGTGGGTGGAAGTGAAAAGAGGATGGAGGCAGAAAAGCCCAGGGCCTGGCTCCAGAGCTGACCTGAATGTCATCCATGATACCCTCTACTCTCTGCCCACCCCTCCCCTTTCAGGGCATCTTTAAGTTCTGCTGATTCAACCTCCAAACATCTCCTGGGTATGTCTCCTTTCCATGCCCACCGTTCCTTTCCCGGTACAGGTCATTTTCATCTCTCACCTCCTTCTGGTCTCCCCATCTCCAGTTCATTTCCCACAGAGCAGGCATACCCTGTCTCTCTTTGAAAAATCTGGTGCCATCCTCCTCCCCAACGTTTTTTTGTGGCTTCTTGTTGCTCCTAAACCTTGGATTCCTTTATTTGGCTTTCAAGTCCTGGGGAGTCTGCCCTCACCTGCTTCTCCAGTTTCAACAAATAACACAAACCTCTAAGATCCCCTGGAGAAAGAAATGGCAATCCACTCCAGTATTCTTGCCTGGAAAATCCCATGGACAGAGGAGCCTGGTGGGCTACTGTCCACGGGGTCCCAAGAGTCAGACATGTCTTAGCGACTAAAGCACCACCACCACCACTTTGCCCCCTATTTTCTGGCCACACCAGCCATGCTGCCCCTCAGCCTCCAAATGGTGGCGCTGTTGAGGCAGGGCCAGGGGAGGAAATCTTGCCATCAGGAAGGGTTGAACATACCATGGAGAACTCTGCTAAATCCAAACCCTCTTTGGCAAATTACCCTCTCTAAAAACAGGGGCATGAGTGAACCTCTCAGACTGCTCAGGTTCAGGTTTTGCTGGGACCTCTCTCTCTTCCTCCCCACCCCACCCTGCCCCAGCAGTCAGAAGTGGTTGCCCCTGTTGGAGCTGGCAAGTAAACTCAGTAAGGCCTCGACCACCACATTCTGGCACCGGGCACCACACCTGAGCACAGCAAGCACGTGACCAGCGTTCAGTGAAGAGTGCGTTGACTGGGAGCACAGGAGGCTGCTGCCTTCCCTTCCTTCCCAGAACAAGGAGATGTGACGTCAGTGGCAGTGCATCAGGGAAGCCAGAGTTACTGTGCGCCCAGAGCTCTGCTGCCAGTTAGTAGCACATAGTGCATTCAGTCTTCACAATAGCCCACGAGGTAGGTTTTTACCAGCCTCGCTTTTTTTCTGATTGATTTGTTTTGTTTTGTTTTAAAATTGAATTATAGTTGATTTGGGCTTCCCTGGTGGCTCAGATGGTAAAGAAGCTGCCTGCAATACAAGAGACCCGGGTTTGATCCTTGGGTCAGGAAGATCCCCTGGAGAAGGGAATGGCTACCCACTCCAGTATTCTTGCCTGGAGAATTCCATGGACAGAGGAGCCTGGCAGTCTACAGTCCATGGGGTCACAGAGTCAGACACAACAGAGTAACTAACGCTTTCACTTTTTTGCTATGGTTGATTTACAAAGTTGTGTCATTTCAGGTTACTGCAAGGTGATTCAGCCACACATGCACACACAGATATGTGTGTGTGTGTATATATATATTTTTTCTTTTTCAGATTCTTTTCCTTTACGTGTTCGTGTGATGTTTAGTCACTAAGTTGTGTCTGACTCTTTTGTGACCCCATGGACTGTAACCTGCCAGGCTCCTCTGTCCATGGGATTTCCCAGGGAAGAATACTGGAGTGGGTTGCCATATCCTTCTCCAGGGGATCTTCCTGACTCGGGACTGGAACCTGCATCTCCTGCATTGGCAGGCAGATTCTTTACTCCTGAGCCGCCAGGGAAGCCTCTTTTCCCTTAGAGTTTATTACAAAATACTTAATATAGTTCCCTGTGCTATACAATAGGTCCTTGTTAGTTGTGTTTTATATACAGTAGTGTGTATATGTTAATCCCAAGCTCCTTATTTATTCCCATGCCTCCCATTTGGGGGCAGCTTGTAAGGACAATGGAACTAAGATTCTATGAAGGAGAAATATCCTTAGTTTTCTGTTGTCTGGGGCTCTGGAACCCCAAGCCAGACCTACTCAGACTTTGTCTCTTTTGGCTCATCCTCTGTGTGTGCTTCAGGCCCTGACAGACCAGAGCTCTGAAGAATGACAGCCAGCTGTTTGGTCAAGTTTGCCATGTCTGACTCTGCATACCTCCTGTTCACTGCTGCCGGGCTCACCAGGGTTGGCTCTGTCTTCGGTGAGGAGAGTTCATGGTTCATAAGGCAGGCACCTGGGAAAGCCAGCAGTGGTAGGCAAAGTAGCCCACTGGCCCTGGGGTGGAACCTGCCTTAAACCTGGCTGAGAAGGTGTGGGGAGACCAGCTGCTGGGTAGGCACACGATCGCAGTGGTGCCCTCCTGGCAAGTCAGATAGTTCTTTGGATGTCTCGATTTCCAGCTGCTACCACTCTTGAGGAGAATCCCCTTCATCCATCTCTTTGTCCTGATATCCTTTGCTGATTACCTGCCAGTGCGGCCTTTTGCTGAGGTGCGCAGTGAGAGGGCTGGACGAGTCTCCAGTGATCAATCACATGTGCCGGCATAACACACAGAAGAGTTGGCTGTGGGGGCGCCAGGTGCTGGGAGCCAGCCCTGAGCAAGCAAACGTTTGCTTGACAACGTATGTGATTGCTCATTTAGCCTCGAGTTCAGACTTGTAGTCTCTTTCCTGCTCATCTCTCAGGCCTCTAAGACCTGTCCTCCACTACACCATGCTGCACATAGCACGCCCTGCCCCAGACCCGCCCGCCCCGCTCCCTGCGTTTATATGGGAAGCTTGCCCTGCTCTGCCTGACTTCCAGGGCTTGCCCAAACTAGCTCACCCTGTGAAGCTGACCACCTGAGTCCTCACTGATTCCAAACCTGGTTGAACATAGGCTCCATCTGAGAAGTTTTTATTTCTTTTTACCTATTAGGGAAAATGTTCAAACATATGAAAAAGTAGAGAGAAGAGTATATTGAACCCCTTTGTACCCATTGCTTAGCTTCAACAGTTATCAACTAATGCCCTTATTTCATCTATACCTTACCATCCACTTTTGCAGAATATTTTAAAGCAAATCAGACATTTATTTCATCCATATTTAAGGTTGCATCTCTAAAAGATAGGTGTGTTAGTCGCTCAGTCATGTCTGATTCTTTGTGACTCCATGGACTCTAGCCCACTAGGCTCTTCTGTCCATGAGATTCTCCAGGCAAGAAAACTGGAGTGGTTGCCAGTTTCTTCTCCAAGGGAACTTCCTGAGGGGCTCTTTTTAAAAGTCGGATCCTGGCAAAGGATCTGAATAGACATTTTCCTGAAGAAGACATACAGATGGCCAAGAGGTATATGAAAATGTGCTGAGCATCACTAACCTTTGGGGAAATGCAAATCAAAACCACAATGACTTGTCACCTCACACCTGTTAGGATGGCTGTTATCAAAAAAAGAAAACCAGTGTTGGAGAGGACCTGAAGAGAAGGGAACCCTTGAACACTGTTGGTGGGAATTAAATTGGTGCAATCACTATGGAAAATATTTTGAAGGTTACTCAAAAAAATTAAAAATAAGACTATCAGATGATCTAGTGATTCCACTTCTGGGCATTTGTCCAAAGGTAACAAAAACACTAACTCAAGATATATGCACCCCCATGTTCACTGAAACATTATTTACAATAACCAAATATGGAAGCCACCTAAGTGTCCATCGTGGATGAGTGGATGAAGAAGAAGTGGAATGGGGGTTCAGGATGGGGAACACAACATGTACACCCATGGCTGATTCATGTGAATGTATGGCAAAAACCACCACAATATTGTAATTAGTCTCCAATTAAAAGGAATTTAAAAAGTAGCTCAAAAAAAAAAAAGATGTGGTATATACATCCAATGTGCTGATGAGGCAGGTGGGCCTGAGATACAGGCCCAAACCCTGTACTCTTTATTCCTTCCTAATATTCCCCTGCCCCAACTCCCCAGGACCAACTGTCCCCTTAACTGCTGAGAGAAGCATTCCACCAGTAACATCCAGCAATTCACTGCCATGGCACACAGCAGTCAGAGTGGTCTTTCTAGCACCTGCATCAGATCACTTCACTCCCCTGCTCAAATCCTTTCCGCAACTTCCCATCACACTTAAGAGCCACACTCTTCAGTATGGCTGATGAGGCCTACTATGATCTGGCTTGTTCCTACTTCTCCAACCACATCTTTCATTCTCTTTCCTCCCTGATCACACTGGCCCTTCTGCTGGTCCTAATACAGGCCAGCCTCACTCCTGCCTCAAGGTCTTTGTGCTTGCCATGTCCTCCTTCAGAAATTCTCTTCCCAGCTCCTCACAGGATTCTTTCACTCGCATCCCCACTGAAATGTCAGCTCTTCAAAGAAGCCTTCCCTGACTACCTAGTATAACATAGCAACCCCTCATCACTCTACCCCATTATCCTGTTCTACTTTTCTGTATAGCAATTATAATTACTTGAAATTATTGTTTGTGTCTTCTTTTAGGTTGTGGGTGCCATGAGAAGAGGGTGTTCGATCATCTCATTCACTGAAACATCTCAAGCAACCAGCACAGCGGCTGGTATGTAACGGGTGCATGTGTGCTTGCTAAGTTGCTCCAGTCATGTCCGACTCTTTGCAGCCCAATGGACTGTAGCTCACCAGGCTCCTCTGTCTCCAGGCAGGAATACCGGAGTGGGTTGCCATGCTCTCCTCCAGGGGATCTTCCAAAAAAAAGGGGTCGAAACTGCATTTCTTAGGTCTCCTGTATTGGCAGACAGGTTCTTTACCACTAGCACCACCTGGGTACTCTGTAAATATTTGTTGAATAAATGGATCGACAGATGGAATGACATCTTCCCAGTCCTTCCTCTTTTCTCCTTACACACACACACACTCTCACTCACCCAGGGAAGTACTTATCAGGCTCTATATTTCTTAAAGAACCTGCCTACCTCCCGCCCCAATTTACACAGGTGTCTTTGCAGGAGCCGCATAGGTAGAAACTACCCCCAAGGGTCTTTTTAGAGGCAGAAGTTCTCAAAGGACCAGGAACCCCATGTGGGAATATACTTAAAGGAAACAGGGAGATTTGGGACCTGGCCTTAAATAACTTGGATTTCAAGTCTGACACTGTTACAGAAAAACATTTTATTGAGCAGTAAGGGACCCCGTTGGGGCTAGAAAAGGCTGGGAATAAAGGAGCATGTGAGCCTCGGGGAGGGGTTGCTGCCACTTGACTCTCCATATGTTCTTGCTCCAGGGAGCAGGTCTTCCTGGGTCTCTTTATCCTGCCTCCTGATTCAAGGCAGGAGGCTTTTTGGGAAGTCGCACATTGCTTCTTTCAGTTTCGAAAAGCCCAGCTCCCCTTGGTGTGTGGTGGTGGCTCTGGCCAATGGCTCAGGCAGGAGCCTATGTGGTAGACAGGGCCCCTGCGAAGGCCACTCTGCACTTCTCTGCTCCTGGGTCCTCATTGGCTCACAGTGTGAAGATTGTTCTTTCTTCTGCTCACAAAGGGGCTCCCGAGAATTGAGCAGAGGAACATCAGGTTTTCCTCCAGGCCAGCTTCAGTCCTGGGATGTTCAGAGAAGACTCTCAACCCTGTTTCTGAGGTTCCTTGCTCATAGCCATTTAGTGTGGAAGGAGGCTCCTGGTTGAGGAAGGAAGGCTCAGACAGAATGGCGCAGGTTCTAATCTGTGGCAGTGGGGGGTCACTGCAGGAAGCAGCATTTGCTGCCCTTAGGCAGTTAAATCATTGCCCTCTCTTCAGAGTGTGGCTCAGCCAGCAGGCTTCTGTGGGGTCAGCCTCCTGCCACCATGCTGCAGTCACTGAATTTTGGGGCTGGAGCAACTGAGGTCTTTATCCTATTCCGCCAGAGCTCGCTGTCTCTTGAGATTGTGGCTGAGGACTGGCTTCTCTGCTTCCACCTCGGCTGGGGTGGCCACAGGAGCATCCCCGTAGGCTCAGTAGCCACCGACCAGGCAGCGTGTCTCCCCAGGCCAGCCTACCTGTGCTTTTCCACGCCCTCGGTAGAGGACACGGCAGTGACCAGGTGTAGGAGGGGAAGTGGGAGCCAGAGCTGCTGCAAAGAAAACAATTGATCAGTCACTTCTGCTGTTCACAGTCTCCTGCCGGAATTTCCCCCTCTCACCTCTCTCCCAGTTTCTGGCTGAAGCCCTTTAGTCTGCTTGACATCCAAAACACAGTTTCTGCCCATCACCCCATGAGTCCCTAGAGAAGGGACTGCTGCTGCTGCTGCTAAGTTGCTTCAGTCGTGTCCGACTCTGTGCAACCCCATAGACGGCAGCCCACCAGGCTCCCCTGTCCTTGGGATTCTCCAGGCAAGAACACTGGAGTGGGTTGCTATTTCCTTCTCCAATGCATGAAAGTGAAAAGTCAAAGTGAAGTCACTCAGCCATGTCCGACTCTTAGCGACCTCATGGACTGCAGCCTACCAGGCTCCTCCATCCATGGGATTTTCCAGGCAAGAGTACTGGAGTGGGGTGCCATTATTGGCTGCCAAAGCAATTCCTAGAGCCTGTGACTACAGCAGATGAGGAACTCTGTTTTCCATTTCCAGAGAAAACCTTAAAATAATTGCAATCAGGATCCCCTCCATCTCTCCCTTCCACACCAGAGAAAACATTCCTTAAGGTCTGTTTTTAATGGAAATGCATTTCAAGTTTTGGGAAAAGGAGTCTAATTTGGTAAGAACCCCTCCCACCTTGGCAACCCCTCTTGGGCCCCATTTATATTGCCTGTTTCATCCACGCTGAACTCTAGCCCTCTGATACTTTTATCTAGATTAGAAAATACTAAGGCAGAGTGACCAGGAGATTCAGAACCAGATTGTGGGTACCAAGTCTAGGCATCAGCCTCCTGGGACACCATCTCCTCAGCCCTCCAGTCTTATTAGCATTTCATCACTCCCCTGGGTTCTTCTGGTCTTTCCCTCAATACCACACCACTCTTTCCCCCAGTATGCACCAGCTCAGTCTGGAATGTGTCCGAGGGGACCCATGTAGATGTCCCCATAACTGCATGAAGGTGCCTGGGCTTGAAGGTGAAATTCAAGAGCAGCCCTCTTCCTCAAACTGCTCCATTTATCATTTGCCGACAAAAATGCATTTGCCTATTGCTAACAGGCCAATCAGGAAAGGATCTGAATGGAAGCATCTTGTAGACCAAAGAGTAAGGCTACATTTAAAGACCAGGACCTTCCTGCTCACTTGCCCAGGGATGACCTTTTGCTTATCCTCAGCAATGAGCACTGTGGGTCCCTGAAGGTGCCCCAGGGCACTCGTATTACTTACAGTTGGGAAAGTGCTGAGGTGTGTGTGGGTAAGCCCCAAAGGAACACGTGGTGGCCAGGTGAGGCTGTGTATACACAATGCCTCTTGTACAGATGTCCAGTCTCAGCCTACCTGCTGTGTTGCCCTTCCAGGGGACAGAGGACAAGTTAGAGTGAAGATTAGATAGAAGATTCGATTAGACATTCTCTCTTACACAGCCAAAGACTGCTATCTGGTAGAGGACTGGTAGGGAAGTTTCTCCAAAAGCAGCATGTTTGTGCAGTTACCCTGCCATGGAAACTGCGATAAGGGCTGTAAGGTCATCACTACCCAGTGAGGTCATATAAGGAACCTGTGACTTGAGGGGGAGGCTGCAGGCTCTCGGGGTTTTTTGGAGGAGAGCAGAGTGAAGGCAGAGAGGCACCTTGCCTGGCCCCTCACACCTGGGCCTCCCCACGCATGCCCTAGTCTAGTAGCGCCCCCCTGGGGAGCATGCCTGTGGGCTGGCACAGCCCCTGGTGCCATGGGAGGGCAAGAGAAACCCACATTCTGAGATTGGCCTGAGAGGCAAAATTGACCTAAGAGACTCTAGGCTGTATGGTACTAACCTAAAGAGAGACAGAGATTTGTGTGGACTGGGGAATTGGGGAAGGATGCTTGGCAGTGGGCCTGAAGGACAAGTGAGATATGGACCCATGGGGACGAGTCGGGAGTCATTCCAGTTTGAAAGAATAAAAGCAAAGACACACTCTTCTCAACCTTGTTCTGCCCCAAATATAAATTCATAGCCCTCTCACATTTTTAAAACTGCCAAGACTTAAAAGACCAAGAGGTTAAGGGGCCTACCCAAGGCTACACAGGCAGTGGAGTGGTTCTGCTCAATGGTAGGTTCATATCAGGGTCTGGATTTACAGCCGAAAGGAATGTGAGGACAAGCTCATCCCAATTTAAACTGACACCGAGAGATGTTAAAAGTGCAAAATGTGGGCCCTGATGACTTCACAAAGTGGGAGTGATGGACCCATTTTAATAGGAAATTCAAAACAAACTCATGACAAAATGACAACGTAAACATTACATTCCTCTCTCCCTTAAAAGCAAAAATCATTATAATCCCCCCTCTCGCCACCATGAAAGGATGAGATAACAGGCTAAGTAGCAACCCAGGTGAAAAACATGGTTAACACCGTGAAGAGGTGTTACTAAGACGGTCTGATCCGACTCAAAGAAGGAAAGAGACAGCTCTGCCCTTAGCCTGATCAGGTTCATAGGAAGGAGCCTTTGGGGCAGCCTTTGGTAATGTGGCAATGTAAGATAACCTTCTTCAGGGGCTCCCTGTGGCTGACCTTAAAAAAGCAAAGATGGGACATTTGTTTACTGGGGCTGTTGCAGAGGGGATGTGCTCAGGAGGTGGAGATGTCTTGGGCTATTATTTGAGCGGTTGGGCCACTCTGGTTGCAAATCACAAAAACCTTCCTTCTCTCTACTAAATTGCTTGAATTGGCGGATGCACAATAGGACAGATGAAGTCAGGCCTAATTAGAGCAGACTGCCTTTGGGAATGCTAGAAGGTAAATGTGAAGGGAAATGCTCTGTAGGTTTGTCATGGCAGGTGGGCCAGAGTGAGACCACCAATTGTTCAAGGCTTCAGAGATTACTTGTCTGAGAGCATCCCTCTGGTGCGGTGGGGGTACCAATACCTTATTATAACTCGGCTGGGCACCTGGGGAAGGCAGAATACATGGTTTATTAACTTAAGAGGGTGGGAGACTCATCTGGGGATTCCACAAAACAACAAAGACTTGTATGTGGATTTTTGCACCAATCCTCAGAAAACTTACATAGCTGTGGAGTAGGGCTCAGGGATCTGTACTTTTAACAAGCTTCCTGGGCAGTTGCACCAAAGTGGTCCACGGATAGTGACTAAATTATTGTCTATTTGGGGTTGCTTTTGAGAGTCCAAGTGGGCAATATTAAAAATTGCAGCAGGCATGGATATAAACAAGGAATATTCAAGGCAAACAGAAATGTATAGTTATTCTACATGTGAATCACATTTGAGAAAACTTAGCCTAGTGGTTAAAGAACACAACTCTTAGGACACAGATCAGATTCTGTCCTTATTTGTGTGATTTTGAACAAGTTCTTTTATCTTTCTGACTCTGTTTCCTTATATGGGAAAAACTGTACATTTAGCACAATATTCTCTTTTGGCAAAGGTTGCTCTGAGCCCATTTCTGTTCTCTGCAACTTAGTCCTTTTCAGTGTGTGAGCAGTTTTAAGTTGTTTTCTTAAGTATTATCTCTTTCAACTGTTCCTTACTTTAGGCAAATGCTGCTAGGTTCTATAACGCTTATAGAACGCTCCTAGAACCTAGGAGATAGTGATGGGATGCTATAAGCTTATTTTGCCAGTTTTATAAAAATGTTTAACCTCTCCTCTTCCTCTGCAACCAAGAGATGAGAAAGAACTCCGAGGCTGGAAATGCACACTAAGGAATACTTCTGTGTCAGTCTGCCTTTTATTCTTCTGCCACTACTTTCCAGAGAGATTTCACTAAGAGAGCCTAAGGCTTGCCACGGCCATTGTTCATAGAGAAAATTTCTCTATTGCTAGTCATATCCCCTTTTCCTTCTCCTGAGGGCTTAATGGATTTTTTTTTTTAAATTTGCCTGTGTAAGGTCTTAGCTGTGGCCACAGGGTGAGGCTGGGATTTAGCTGCCCTGTCCCACAGCGTGTGGGATCTTAGTTACCCCACCAGGGTTCAAACCCACATCTCCTGCATTAGGAGGCAGATTCTTAACCACTGGACCACCAGGGAAGTCCCCTTAATGGATGGTTTTGGGGGAAGGAAATAAAGTTGAAACAAAAACATCAACTGAAGGAACCTTTGTCCTAGGTGTAGTAGTTTGGAGTGTGAATTTTCTCAGAATCCAGTGGATTGTGCCCCAGGTGGAAACTACAGAAACATCACTTATTGTTAGAAATCACGACATGATACAAAGCCAAAATCAACTTTATTCTTCGTGTGAAAGACTACAGAGAGCCACGTTCAGTAGTCCACCCTCCAGTGTTGACCAGCAGCTGGGGCCTTTAGAAGGTGACTAAGCAGCCCAGCGCATCCTGCTGACAAGTGCGCTCACCCACCCAGCACACAGGGAAAGATCCCAGTTATGGCATCATATTTAAGCCTGCTGCAGTAAGGTTTCCTTGTGCAAAGGCTCACTTACTGAGGATCCTAGACCTGGAAGGCTTCTCCTCCTGCGAGCTGCCAGCTCAATCTTCTGAACCAGGCTCACATCCCAGGGATGGGTCACAAAGCTGATGACTGTTCCTGGCACCTCACTCCCTACACGGCCCACCCTCCCTGCTCTGTGGATGTAATCCTGCAGGGTGAGAGGGAAATCATAATTGATGACGAGTTCCACCTGGGTGCTGTCCAGGCCCCGAGAGGCGATGTCTGTGCAGAGAAGTATGTCTCGGGAACCCTTCTGGAAGGACTGGAAGATACCTGCCCTCATGGAGGCTGGCATTTGTCCCTGCAGTCTTAAGTGTTGGATTCTGTGGTCATCCAGAATATATCCCAGCCAGTTCACAGTGCTGGAGCTGTTACAGAACACGAGAACAGTTCCTGTGGAGCCAGTCCTGTGTGCTCTGTCATGCTGCTTGAGGATCTGCACTAACTCAGTCACCTTCTCTGCTCCTTTCAGCCTCATGAACGTCTGTTTGACATGAGGCATGATGCAGTGGAGCTTGGAACTGGTAATGGTGGTTAGAGAGTCTAAGCTGGCAACTTTACTCAGCAGCTGGCCTACGCCTTCGGGAAATGTGGCCCCCACCAGCACTAACTGAGCTTTGGGATTGAAAGGGTCTTTTAAGTCAGCGGGGCCTTCTGCTATGTGACTCTTCTCCAAGATGTAATCCACCAGTTCCAGGAAACTTTCATCCAACAATGTATCTACCTCATCCAACACCAAGAAAGAGAGCTGCGCCAGGCTGATCAGTTGACCTTTCAGGGCCTTCCACAGAGCCCCTGGAGTGGCCACCAGTACTTCTGCTGGAGGATGTTTGGACAGTTGCAGCCTGATCCTACTCATGCCATGGCCTCCCCCTAACTCCTGCACCCGGAGGCCTAAGGAGCTGCCCAAGGGCTGGGCCACGGCCCGCACCTGTTCAGCTAATTCTCGAGAAGGCACAAGGACCAGGCCTCGAGGAGCAGGGATACGACTGGTGTACAGGCTTGGCTGGCCCAAGAGCCGTTGAAGCAGAGGTAGCATGTAGCCGAGAGTCTTGCCACTGCCGGTTTCCGCGGCGCAGAGGATGTGGCGGCCGCGAAGTAATGGGGGAATGGTACTCGACTGCACGGTTGTGGGCCGAACGACTTCGGGAGCAGCTTCTTGGAGTGCGCTCAGCACACGGGGCTCCAGACCCAGATCGGCGAAGCTGCCCTTGGACGAGAGGTTCCGCAGCGCTGGGGCCTCATGCTGAGCACGCTCAATGGAGAAATAGTCCTGGCGAGCGCGCCGATGCTTCCAGCCTCGCGAAACGAGTGGCGCAACCTCCCAACGACCCAGCGTTTGGCGTGCGGGCTGGTTCAACTCCGGCCGCCGCGCCGAGATCAGCAGCGGGCCAGGTCGCACCAACACCGGCCGCAGGGGGCTCCGCTGCCCGCTCTGCCGCTGTTCATGCCGCCTCTGTAGAGCCCGCGGGATGCGCACCACGGGCAGGGGCTCGTCGGGACCGCGGCCTGTCAGGTCCCGTCGAGGCGCCAGAAGCAACCGAGTCGCGAGCGACAACAGCCGTAGTTGCCGTGCTAGAGCCATAGTCCCCTTGGTGCGGAAAAGGCGCACAACAGTGACGTCATGCGCGCGCCAAGGCCTCGCGGACGGTGGCCGGCGTGGCTCAGTAACACATGAGGAATTGGCGAACTGTGTGGAAGGAGGGAGGATCTGTAGAGTTCAGCAGCGGCGAGGTCTGTAGGTCCAAACTGGATGGTGACGTCCAGGCCCCGGCCAACCTTGGGGAAGGGTGCGCGATGAAGGCAGGACCGGGGTCCGGCGACAGGCGGCGATGGGGCCCTGGCATTAGGAATCAGGAGGGCTGAGGGCTTCTGGCGATCCGATGTCGGATCCCTACAATTCTTTGTCGCCCTCACAGCTCCTGTGATGGCATGTCCAGTTCTGATCGCCCCGTGTAAACTGTGAGGGTGCAGCGGTGTTTTCACAGATGTGCTCCCCTTGTAAGGTCTTCTAATATAAATATTTATTGAGAATCTGAGTGAATGGTCAGGCCTGGGGGCCGAGACCAGGAGTAGATCTAGGCTCAGCGTTCCCCCACCGCCCAAAGAGCTGAGGGCCCAGAGGGCGAGCCGATGGACTTCAGCATATCATCTCTTCACTCAAGAGAACTCATCTCTTCGGACCTTTTCCGCTTGCTTTTCAGCTGCGGTTCATTCTTCCTTCTCTTGTCACCCTTTCCAACTTCTCATCCTGAAGCTCGCCTAGCTCCACCGGCTTTCAGGTTAGATACCTAAATTACTTGAATAGTAGTGAGGAGGGTCCTGCTACAGGTATATGACGTCTCACAAAGCCATGGTCAGGCAGAATATTTTACCTAAATTCAGTTCAGGTTGCGAAAAAAACCTTACACTATTGGTACTTCCTGAACGGATCCAGAAAATGGGCATCAGATCATTTCTGTAATCTCTAGTGCCTGGGGTAGGAGATAAGGTAAATGTGGGTTAACTACTTGGAAGAGTCTTAACATCTGAAGAAAGAGGTTTTTGGGTTTTTTTGGCCACTGCTGCACAGCCTGTTGGTGCTGCCTGCTGTGCAAGTATGGAATCTTAACCACTGGACCACCAGGGAAGTCCCTGGAGAAAAGTTTTACTTTCATTAGATACTGTTATAAAGACAAATACTACTATATTTCAAATAGTATTTTGATACACGATAGGCTTTTCTGGAGAGTTACCTGTTAAACTAGAGGAGGAGAGAGTTTTGAGTAATGACAGGTAGACAGAGTCACTGGATAGAGTGGTGGCTCTTGAGTGGGAGTGATTTTTGCCCCCACCCTTCCCCCAGGACATTTGACAATGGCTGGGGACATCTTTATTTGTCACATCTGGGGAAATGCTACAGCTTCTAGTGGGTAAAGACCAGGATATTACTAAATATCGCACAATGCACAGGACAGCCCCCCCCCCCCCCAATAAAAAGAATGATCTGGCCCAAAATATCAACAGTGTGCTGTTCAGAACCTTGGATAGAGGATGGGGACTGAAGAGAGGCTGAGGTTGCCGCATGTACTCTCGCTTCAGGGAGCTACATTTGCCGGGTTCTCGGTGGCCCAGCCCCTTCCCCAGAATCTGTAGCGGGCATATTGACGTCATTGCTTGTCATGCCCTTGGGATCAAGAAACCTTGAGGGGCCCCTGAAAGCCATAAGCACAGAAAGGGGTGATTTAAGGAGGGCGGTGCAGGAGAAGAGAACTTCAGGAAGAATAAAATTGTCCTCGTGTGTTTGGGGACTGTGTCAGATGGAAAAGAGATGAAGTGTGCCACGGGATGAACCATTCCAGAAGGCAGACTGGGACTGATGATGGAGTCAGATTCTGAATTTGACATAAAGACTACTGTAGCAACCAGAAATGCCCAGATCTGTCTGGAGAGTGCTGGATTTTCTGTCACTGAAAATTTCATGTACAGGTCAATGACCACTGAGTGGTGATATGATAGAGGGGAGTCGATACAAAGAATATGCTATGATATTGTGATTCTACACTACTTTTATGATTCTTTCCCAGAACTCAGACCTCCTTGTTCCTTAGCTGAAGGGCTCCTTGGATGTCTGATTTGTCAGGTTTCATCCATTTACCTGTGCTACTCTTTTTTCAGATACAAAACAAAGAATTGTTTTGCACCGAGGCAGAACAGATACATTGAAAGAATTATCAGAAAAGAATAATACATAGGTATGTATTTGCATTTGACTTTCATCCAAATATTTGGGACAGGGTAACTGGTTAGTGGCTGCTTTCTCATGCTCGAGCCCTTACAATGAGATTACCTCAAAATGTCATAGGGATTAGAGCCTGTCTAAGCCTGTCTGTCTCTTCTCATAGCCCCTAGTTTCTTACTCTGATTTCTTTTTTTTTTTTTTTTGGCTACCCTGCATGGCATGCTGGATCTTAGTTCCCTGACTGGGAATCAAACCAGTGCCCTGTGCAGTTGGAAGCATGGAGTCTTAACCACTGGACCACCGGGGAAGTCCCTTTCTTATCATTTCTTTAGATATTCTGTAAATCCCCTCTTTCCCTCTTGCTCACAGCAGACATTGAGTAACCTCTAGTTGTTATTGAGATGGATATTTTACAAGATGTTTTACAAAGCACTTTATCAGTTCAGTTCAGTCGCTCAGTTGTGTCTGACTTTTTGCGACCCCATGGACTGCAGCACACCAGACTTCCCTGTCCATCACCAACTCCTGAAGCTTACTCAAACTCATGTCCGTTGAGTCGGTGATGCCATGCAACCATTTCATCCTCTTCTCCTCCTGCCTTCAATCTTTCCCAGCGTCAGGGTCTTTTCCAGTGAGTCAGTTCTTTGCATCAGGTGGCCAAAGTATTGGAGTTTCAGCTTCAGCATCAGTCCTTCCAATGAATATTCAGGACTGATTTCCTTTAGGATGGACTGGTTGAATCTCCTTGCAGTCCAAGGGACTCTTAAGAGTCTTCTAGAAATAAGAAAGGTTTACTTATTGTGGAAAAAATGCAAGCTCCTGCGAGTGGTAGCCTCATTAGGTAATGTTTTTCTCAGAGCTGCCATGGAAACTTATGTTGCCTAGTTACTCCCTAAATTTTAAAAGGAATTTTTCCTTGAGTCTCAGGTGATAGTGGTATATTCATTCATTTATTCAAGCAGTAAATATTTTCTGAGCACCATGTACGTGCCAGGTACTTTTCATGTGAACAAAACAGGCAAAATTCTTGCCCTACTGAGCTTCATATTCTGATTTAATTGACTTGAGGGCAGGCCTGGACATTGGTATTTTTTTTAACTTTTTATTTTATATTGGGGTATAGCCGTTTAACTATGTTATAATAGTTTCAGATGAACAATAAAGGGACTCAGCCATATATATACATGTATCCATTCTCCCCGAAACTCCCTTCCCATCCAGGCTGCCACATAACATCGAGCAGAGTTCCCTGTGCTGTACGGTAGGTCCTTGTTGGTTATCCTTTTTAAAGATTTCAGGGTTTTTTTTTGCTTGTTTTACTCCTGTTAACTTTACCTTCAAAGTATATTCAGAACATGACCACTTCTCACCACCTCCACAACTCTCTCCCCATCCTGAGCCACCATCATCTCTCATGTCAGTGACTGAAGAGTCTAATTGGTCTCTCTGGGTCTATCATGGCTTTTCATGCAGCAATGACTGTGATCATGGGGAAATGTGATCAGTCATGCCACTCCTCTCCTTGAAACCCTTGCTGGCTCATATCGTGAAGAGCTAACAAAGCCCACAGAGCATCCTACAAGGCCATTTGGGATCTCACCATTGTGTCCTATCTGCTTAGGACATCCATCCTGTATCTGACGTCCATTACTCTTCTTCTTTCTGTGCTCGACTATGTCTTTGTACTAGTCTTCTAACACATCAGACTTGCTCCTGCCCCAGGGCCTTTGCACTGACTGTTTCCTCTGCTGTGCACTCTTCATTCCCCACCAGCATGAAAGCTCTAGCAGAACAGGAATCTTTGTTTTCTTCTCTAATGTATCCACAAAGACTAGGACAGTGACTGGCACATACCACACACTTAATAAATATTTGTTGGATGTGTGAACGAGCTTGCATTGTTTTTATGATCAGAGAAAAGGAAAACAAAGTACTACCTGTTGGGAGGAAAAGGAAAGCCTGCTCTGGATAACAGAAGAGATTTTTCTCCATTTGAATTTCTGACTCTTCTTTCTTCAGGAATGATTGTGAACAACCTCTCTCTGTGCTACCACAACAAACTCATCTTAGCCCCTATGGTTCGGGTAGGGACTCTCCCAATGCGGCTTCTGGCCCTGGACTATGGAGCGGACATTGTGTACTGTGAGGTAAGGGGCTCCTAATCCTCCCAGACAGAGAGCTTTTCCACAAGTGCAGCCTCCTCACCTGTGGGTGCCTGTGTTCAGAAGCTAGAGGAGGCAGAATGGGCCCTCCCTTCACAGGTGTTCACTGAAAGCATCAGAAGACAAAAACACAGGAGTTTTGTGAGCCCTGCCAAGGATCAGGAACCTGGGCTGCATGGAGGCATTGTGGGACACCTGGGCCAGGTGGGTAGATGAGCATTGTGTCAGGTCACTGCTGTGGCTCCTGTAGGAGTTAATACACATTCATTATGTGAATGAGGAAGCTCAGTTTCAGAGTGAGAAGGAAAAGGACCAGATTCAGGCCAGAGAAACTGGATGGGGTTGGTTTGGGAAGCCATAGAATTTTCTGATATCAATAGCTAGTAGGCCAGTTACTGGCCTGCTGCTTTGAAGAATATTATTAATAGGACTTCAGACTCAGGTTTAGAAAACATCTTCTAGGAAAAACAGTTAAAGGAGTAGCTGATATTGGATAGGGACTGTGAGCAGTGGTTCTCAGTTGGGTAGATAAGCTTCCCCCGAAACCCTTAATCCTGCTATGCCTCTCTAGTGGGGGTGAGAGGTTAAAGAAACTACCCAAGTGCTTCTGACATTTCCATCTTGAAGAGCCATCTGTGGAGGGAGAACTGTGGCTATAAGAGGGCTACACAAGGAATCCTTGTGCTGATGGATCTATTCTGTGTCAATATCCCGGTTGCAATATTGTTACTACAGCTTTGCAAGACGTTACCATAGGGAGAAATTGGGCAGTGGGTACACAGGATCTCACATTCAGGTTCAATTGCCTGTGAACCTCCAATTATCTCAAAATAAAAAGTTTTATTAAAAAGAAAGGTGTAGAAAGAAGAGAGGGTCTGGGACTTCCATGGAGGTCCAGTGGCTAAGACTCTGTGCTCCCAATGCAGGGAACCCAGGTTCAATCCCTGGTCAGGGAACTAGATCCCACATGATGCATCTAAGAAGCCTGCATGCTGCAACTAAGACCCAGCGAATCCAAAATAAATAAGTAAAATAAATATTTTTTAAAAAGGAAAAGAAGAGAGGGCTTAAGAGTGAATTTGGGAAGAATAGGCCCTTTACCCAGACCTAGCTCCTGTGGAGCAGAGTCAGACAGGCAGGCATGCAGGCCAGCTGGCCCCTGCTTGTGGTGAGCAGATCGATCTCTGGGAACTGAGCCCTGAGTACTGGGAAAGGCACAGCATGGTGCCTGGTGCCCCCTGGTGGATCCCGAGTTGCTCTGCAGGTCAGCCTTGTGATGCTCTCTCTGTGTTCACATGAGGTGACCAACCCATCTGTAAGGTTAGTCAAATCACTTCATCCACCTCTCAGGACCTAGTGTGGGACTTTGGGTAGTCCATGTGTACAGGCTCCTCTGCAGCTGTAGGTGAAGAAAGGATGAACCAGCTCAGCAAAGGTTAAGGTTATTCCCCACCAAAGTCTGCCCTATTGACGGAGTTTTCTAGGAATTTATCAGATGTCACATACTTATTCCTTTCTATTATTATAAAAATATTATTGTAACATTGTAAAAATGTTATTACAATGGATAGATGGACCTAGAGATTGTCCTACTGAGTGAAGTAAGACAGAGAAAGACACATATCATGTGCTACCACTTGTATGTGAAATCTAAAAAAATGGTACAAATTAACCTATTTACAATACAGAAAGGGTCACAGATGTAGAAAAGAAACTTATGGTTACCAAGAGGGCAAAGAGAGGGGGATACATTGGGAGAGTGGGATTGACATATACACACTCAGTTCAGTTCAGTTGCTCAGTCGTGTCCGACTCTTTGCGACCCCATGAATCGCAGCACGCCAGGCCTCCCTGTCCATCACCAACTCCCAGAGTTCACCCAGACTCACGTCCATCGAGTCAGTGATGCCATCCAGCCATCTCATCCTCTGTCGTGCCCTTCTCCTCCTGCCCCCAATCCCTCCCAGCATCAGAGTCTTTTCCAGTGAGTCAACTCTTCGCATGAGGTGGCCAAAGTACTGGAGTTTCAGCTTTACTACTATATATAAAATAGGTTACCTATATAATAAGAACCTACTATATAGAATAGAAACTCTGCTCAATGCTCTGTAATGACCTATATGGGAAAGGAATCTAAAAAACTGGATATGTGTATATGTGTAACTGATTCACTGTGCTCTTCACCTGAAACTAACACAACATTATAAATCACCTACATGCCAATAAAAATGAAATAAATAAACAACAAACCAAAATAAAATGGGACTCTAGTGGCCCAGACGTGAGAGGACACCTGCCCTTTAATAAGCAAGATGAAGGGAGAAGACAGTGGCCTTTAGAGACCTTGATTACCAAAATGGGTACTTAAATTTTTTTTTATGGTAAAAAACACATAAGATTTACCATCTTAACTGTTTTTAAGTGTACAGTTCTGTAGTTGTGAAACAGATCTGCAGAACCTTTTCATCTTGCAAACTGAAACTCTATACCCATTAAACAAAAATTCCCCTTTCCCCCATTCCCCATAGCCCCTTCACCATTCTACTTTCTGTTTCTATGAATCTGAATATTTTAGATACCTCATGTAAGTGGAAATATGCAATATTTGTCTTTTTGTGACTGGCTTATTGTGGCTCAGCTGGTAAAGAATCTTCCTGCAATGTGGGAGACCTGGGTTCAATCCCTGGGTTGGGAAGATGCCCTGGAGAAGGGAAAGGCTACCTACTCCAGTATTCTGGTCTGGAGAATTCCATGGATCATATAGTCCATGAGGTCACAAAGAGTTGGACACGACTGAGCGACTTTCACTTGTTTTATTTAGCATAATATCCTCAAGGTTCATCTGTGTTGTACTGTGTGACAGGTTTTCCTTCCATTTTTAGGCTGAATAATATTCCATGGTATATGCACTGCATTTTGCTTATCTGTTCATTTATCTGTCGATGGACATTTGGGTCGCTTTTATTTCTTGGCTATTTTGAATAGTGCTGCTGTGAATGTAGGTGTGCAGATCCCTCTTCGAGATCCTGCTTTCAGTTCTTTGGGATGTATATACCCAGAAATAGGATTTGCTGGATCATGTGGTAGTTTTTTCATTTTTTGAGGCATCTCTGTACTGTTTTCTCTGTCTTTTGGACTATTTTACACTCCCACCAGCAGTGTATAGTTTTTGAAATCTTTCCTAACACTTATTATTTTCTCTTCTTTTTTAATATTACCCATGCTAATGGGTGTGAAGTGATAGCTTGTTGTGCCTTTGATTTGCATTTCTCTGATGATGAATGATATTGAGCATGTTTTTGTATGCTTCATGGCCATTGGTATATCATCTTTGAAGAAATTTCTATTCAAATCTTCTGCCCAGAATGGGTAATTTGTTAAAACTTACAAGGAAATTATTTATGGAAAAAATTGCAGGAATGGACAAAGAACATCCATATACCATTTACCCAGATTGACCTACTGTTAACATTTTGCTTGATTTGTTTTATAATTTGTTCTCTCTCTCTAATATATGTATTTTCTCCATAACTATTTGAAAGTTTCATATAGTGTGATGTATTACTTCTCAAATACTTCATGATATTTTCTAATAATAAAGTCATTCTTTTTTTAAGATTTTTTTTTTTTGGGTGCGGCCATTTTTAAAGTCTTTATTGAATCTGTTTTTTATGGTTTTGTTTGTTTGTTTGTTTCTGGCCGAGGCATGTGGGGTCTTAATTCCCCTGATTAAACCTGTACCCTGTTCATTGGAAGGCGAAGTCTTAACCATTGGATTGCCAGGGAAGTCTCTTTCTGTCTTTTTTTCTTTGCAATTGTTGCCATCCTAGTCGCCCTGAAATGGTATCTCACTGTAGGTTTTTTTGTTTGTCTGTTTTTAAAGATAGGTTCTATTTATTATTTTTTACCACACTAGGAATTGAACCCAGGCCCTCAGCATTGAGAACGCAGAGTCCTAACCTCTGGACTGCCAGGAAATTCTCCCCATTATGGACATTGTGGTTTTGATTTGCATTTCCTGTTAATGATATTGAGCATCTTTTGCTATGTTTATTTTCCATTTATATATCTTTTTTGCAGAAATATCTCTTCATATCTTATGCACATTTTAAAATTATTGTTTTTTTATTCTAGGAGTTTTAAGAGTTCTTTATATACTCTGAATATTAGACCTTTAACAGATACATGATTTGCAAATATTTTCTCCCATTCTGTGGATTGTCTTTTCAGTTTATTTTTCATTTATTTATTTTTTTAAGACTTTATTTTAATTTTTTAAAATTTTATACAAGTATAATTGATTTACTTTATTGATAGTATCTTTGATGCACAAAAAATTTTAATTTTAATGAAGTTCAATTTATCTAATACTTTCCTTTGTTGTTTGTGCTTTTGGTATCATCTCTAAGGGGCTTCCTTGGTGGCTCAGATGGTAAAGAATCTGCCTGAAATGCAGGAGAACAAGGTTTGATCCCTGTGTTGGAAAGATCCCTTAGAGAAGCAAATAGCTTGGAGAATTACATCAACAGAGGAGCCTGGCAGGGTGGAATGGAGGAGATGAAGGTAGCAGGCTGTAGTTCAGATATAGGAAAATAATATCTGACAAAAAAGGAAGAATAAGCCCATACATGATAAGGCACTTGAAAATTAAATGCTGTTCAAACATTTGGTAGCCATATGAATAAAATAATTTGCTTGCCGGAGAAGGAAATGGCAACCCACTCCAGTATTCTTGCCTGGAAAAGTCCATGGACAGAGGAGCCTGGCAGGCTGTAGTCCATGGGGTTACATGACTGAGCATGCATACATGAGGAGGGTGGAAGGAGATGGGCTGATAGAAATAAACTGGTAGAACTGAAAAAAAAAAAAAAATCCGCTTGCAGTACAGGAGACCATAACTGACTTACAAATGGCCTTACTTATCAGGTAAGTTAAAAAGGCAAAATTAGTTTTACCAAGAAGATAAAAGCCAATTCAAATTATATTCTTAACTGTGATGGAGATAGATTTGGGAACTAGAAAGCATTGTTTGTGGCAAAATTCGAGTTGTCTTTTCTATAAAAATAAATGTCATATATGATAAAAATTGAGGGAATGACATGGATATAAGAAAAATAGTTGTGATAATTGAGGTGGAAAAATAATATCCTATTTGACAAAGAATAGCTTTTTTTCTGCACAACTTTTATAGATGTAAAAGTCAGCTTGGTAGGAAGATGCACAGATGATAAACTCTATCACATGGAAAAACAATGTTTGTTTTCACCAATGAAGGAAATACAGTGAAAAAAAAAGAGAAAAACCTGTGAAGTTCTACACTATAACCAAAGAACTGACTAAAATGAATAAAATTGATAAACAATAGTGTTGAGGACATGTGGGTGAGCAGGCACACGTGTGGTTTTACTGGTGACAATTGAAATTAATTTCTCCACCTAACAATCAGCTGAGCATCTGCTGCATGTAAGGCATTGAAGCAGCTTCACCAGATGTTCAGTAAGAACTTGTAACATGCTGGGCGCTAGGGACACAAAGATGAATGAGACTGTGTCCAAGCCCCAGAGGCTCTTTGGGTATAATGGGGAGACAGAAGAGAAAATAAGACATTTCAAGGGCCATTTTGCCTTAGCTCCTGCTCTCAGGTCCTCAAAGCCCACCTTTGTGTGAATCCAGAACCTTTCTCAGAGTATTCATCATCTAATGGTAAAGGAATGACGGGTGCATCTGTAACTAGCATACAGAGAAGTGGTCCAGCCATGAAGGTGGACGTGGCAGAGGGTTTGAGGAATCCCGAGGGGGACAAGTTAACTGCTGCCAGGGCTGGGATCCCAGCAGTAGCAACCCCAGCTTACTCTCACTTTCACTCAGCTCACTTTCCCAGACTCATTCTCAGCCAAAGTTCGGCCTGGCTGCAGCCCTTTCCATAACATAGGTCACTCAGTGCTGCCCATTTATGCACTGGCCTTCTTGCCTACCCCTGCAACCAGGATCACTGGTCTTCCCTGCTGTACCCAGGACCTGTGTGTCTAGGACTGACATGTGCCCTTTGATTCCTCTGCAGGAGCTGATCGACCTCAAGATGCTTCAGTGCAAGAGAGTTGTCAATGGTGAGTGCAGCTCTGGTCCTAGGATTGTGTGTGTGCCCAGTCATGCCCAGGCTGTGCTAACATTGCCTTTGCCTGGGTGTCAGTGTCCTCTGGTGCTCCTTGCCTGGCTGTGTCATTTTGTGGCTCCCATGCTCTCTTGAGTAGGGCTTCCCTGGGGGCTCAGTTGGTTAAGAATCCTCTTGCAAATCAGGAGACCACCTGCAATGCAGGAAACCCAAGTTTGATCCCTGGGTCGAGAAGATCCCCTGGAGAAGGAAATGGCAACCCACACCAGTATTCTTGAGTGGGAAGTCCCATGGACAGCGGAGCTTGGTGGGCTGTGGTCCATGGGGTCACAAGAGTCGAACATGACTTAGTAACTAAACCACCGCCATCATGGTCTCTTGAGAATAGTCACTGCTCTCCAGAGACCATGACAAACTGCCAGTTGTGAAGCAGGCAGTGAATACCTTCTGCCTGAAGGCTTACTGGCATATGAATCACGAGGTTTTGTAGTACAGGTGACCCCCTTGGGGTCAGGGTGGCTTCAGCACTGATCCTGACCCTGCTGCTCTCTGACTGTACAAGAGCAAGTCTTGTACAAGTCTTGTACAACTCTCTGGCAAGTCACATGACCTCTGCCTCAGTGTCTTTAGCTGTAAAAGGAAAATCACTATCCCTGCTTTATTTAAATCATAGGATTGGAGTAAGGATCAAATAAGATAAGGGACATGTAAATACTTTGCAAATGGAAGTAGTTGTGCTAAATCATGGTTTTGCTTATACTTTATTGATAAGGCTGATTCTGCTTTAATGAGAATTGTGGTATTGTTTGAGGTTTTTGAAATGTATACACGCTTGTGAAATCTTAAAATAAGTCCACTTGAAGTTTTGTCGATTTCATGTTTAATTCTTTTAGATATATATTTTCTTTGTGTTATGAGAAATTCAATGTTGTAGATATCAGTTCAGTTCAGTCACTCAGTTGTGTCTGATTCTTTGTGACCCCATGGACTGCAGCATGCCAGGCTTCCCTGTCTATCACCAATTCCCAGAGCTTGCTCAAACTCATGTCTGTTGAGTCAGTGATGCCATCCAACCTTCTCATCTTCTGTCGTCCCCTTCTCCTGCCTTCAATCTTGCCATCAGAGTCTTTTCCAATGAGTCAGTTCTTTGCATCAGGTGGCCAAAGTATTGGAGCTTCAGCTTCAACATCGGTCATTTCAATGAATATTCAGAACTGATTTCCTTTAGGATTGGCTGGTTTGATCTCCTTGCAGTCCAAGGGACTCTCAAGAGTCTTCTCCAACACCACAGTTCAAAAGCATCAATTCTTCGGTGCTCAGCTTTCTTTATGGTCCAACTCTCACATCCATACATGACTACTGGAAAAACCATTGACTAGATGAACCTTTGTCAGCAAAGGTCTCTGCTTTTTAATATGCTGTCTGGGTTGGTCATAGCTTTTTAAATTATTACTCCTGAAATAAAAGGAGCAAGCGTCTTTTAATTTCATGGATGCAGTCACCATCTGCAGTAATTTTGGAGCCCAAGAAAAGAAAGTCTGTCACTGTTTCCATTGTTTCCCCATCTATTTGCTATGAGGTGATGGGACTGGATGCCATGATCTTCATTTTTTGAATATTGGGTTTTAAGCCAGCTTTTTCACTCTCCTCTTTCACTTTCATCAAGAGGCTCTTTAGTTCCTCTTCACTTATTTACATATAGTGGTGTCATCTGCATATCTGAGGTTATTGATATTTCTCCCAGCAATCTTGATTCCAGCTTGTGCTTCATCCTGCATTTTGCAGAATGTACTCTGCATATAAATTAAATAAGCAGGGTGACAATGTATAGCCTTGACATACTCTTTTCCCAATCCTAGAAAATGAAAATTCCACATAATCCCATGCTTGAAGAGTAATCACAAAGAGAAATGACATGTACTTTTTACACACACTTGGGATCATGATACACGTTTTTTTGTTTTTTGTTTTGGGTGAGAAAGAGGGCAAGGGGCCCGCGAATGGCTGCATGCCATCATCCGTCTCCCCGTCACCAGGGACGGAGGGAAGGACATGGGCACGGACGTGTGACAGCGGCAACAGGCTTGCCACCAGCCCCCCGACCATGCATGTTCTCCCCAGGAAAGGGGACGGCAGGGCCTCCCTGTGACGTCCCCGGTCTCTCGTCCGTGCCCTGCCTCTCCCCTGTTCCCTATCCCAGCCCATGGGCAAGGCCCACGGCAAGGAAATGATACATGTTTTGCCCCTTGCTTTTCTATTAATACGAAGACATTTGTGTTTTCTTGCAGAGGCGCTCAGCACAGTGGACTTTGTTGCTCCCGATGACCGAGTGGTCTTCCGCACCTGTGAAAGGGAGCAGAGCAAGGTCGTCTTCCAGATGGTAGGACATCCCAGGGCCAAGTGCACTTCCCATCTCATGCCCTGGGCCGGGGGAGTGTTACGTACCTGGGCTCCGTTACACAGTGGTCTTCAGTCTTCCTGAAGATCCTGCATTCAATGGTTTCAGAGATCTGCTCATGAGTGATTATACTCTTGGAGACCGTTTATGGAAGTCAAGCTATTAGCGGTCTATTACATGCTTCCAGTCTCAAATTTAATTTCCTTCATTGTATGGATTATCTGTTTATCATGACTTATATGTATTTTTATTCCCTAGCATCACTTGTTCAGATCATGGTCTTTGTTTTGTATTGTCTATATATATTTACCATTTAAAGAAATTAGGTTTCTTCAAGAGTAGTTTTTGGGGACTTCCCTAGTAGTCTAGTGGTTAAGACTCTGTGCTTTTACTACAGGGGGCATGGGTTTGGTCCTTGGTTGAGGGAGTAAGATCCCACATGCCATGCAGTACCACCAGGGGAAAAAAAAGAATGGTTAGGATTTGTGTTAGGGTCATAGTGATTCTGTTGTTCTCTCACTTTGGGTATTTCTCAGTATTTTTTCAGAAATACTTCCTGGATAACATTTAGGTTTGTTAAAAAAAAAAACTTGATAACAGGACTTCCCTGGTGGCCCAGTGGTTAAGAATCTGCCCGCCAATGCAGGGGACATGGGTTTGATCCCTGGTCCAGGAAGATTCCACATGCAGTGGTGCAACTAAGCCCGTGCATTGCGGCTAGCGAGCCTGCATGCCCTAGAGCCGGTGCTTTTCAACAAAAGAAGCCACCACAGGTCTGCTTGCTGTAGCTAGAGAAAGCCTGTGCACAGCAACAACAACAAAAGTTTTTTAAAAATTGATATCAATGAGTAACCATATGATAAAGTAGATACAGAAGAATGTTAATTGTGGAATCTAAGTGATGGGTATATGAATGTTCACTCTAAAATCTTTCCAACTTTTTTGTATGTTTCAAAGTATTGACACCATGGATGACATTTTCTTAGCTCTCCAGTGAGCCAGTCTAGTGGGCTAGCTATTTGAGAGAATGACAGCTGGTCTCCACTTGCTGGTGTGTGTGTGTGTGTATGTGTGTGTATGTGTGTCTTTGCCTGTATATGCCCGTGCATGTGTGCATCATGTGCCTGAGTGTGGTTGTCTGTGCATATGGACTGTGTCAGGTCCTTGGTTGATTTAGCCTCTTGTTTTCCCAGGGGACTTCAGATGCAGAGCGAGCCCTTGCTGTGGCCAGGCTTGTGTAAGTTCTTCCCTCTTGGGGGACTGCCTTTGCCTCTCCTGTGGCCCCTGAGGTCTTACTGTTCCCTGTGACCTTGGAAGTGACCACCCTTCTGCTTCCTAGTCCACTACCTTCTGTTTTCAGGTTCAGAGGGTCATATTTCCTTCTCTATTTGTGGTGAATAGGGGCTGCCCCAGGTATGATGTGAACCCACTGTGTCTGGACCCCAGAGAACCTTTGGGTGGGAGCCTGTTTGTTAGTGTTTATTTATGGGGTTTTCTTTCTGGAGACTACCATGACTATGAACCCTGAGCTTTTAAATCTCATGAAGTGTAAGTAAGACTTACTGCTTTCTAAATTGATGAAGGCAGCAGAGTAATGTGGTTCAGGAGATGGGCTTTTGTGTTAGCTCTGGGCTGGAATCCTGACTTTGCTATCTGCTGACCATGTGACCTTAGATCCATTACTTAACCTCACTGAGAATTTAGGTTTCCTCATCTATAAAATGAGACCAGTAGTCCCACCTCCCTCTGGCATTATAGGGAAGGGTACATGAGATGATGCATGTAAATATCTTTGCAATATGTGGCATGTAGTGAGTGCTTGGGAAGTTGTTAGGTCTTGTTATTAATTACAATGAACGTGAGAAGAAACTTGGGTAGTAGTTGCTGCTGGTCACAGACAAGTAACTGTGTATGTACCGGATGATGAGGAAAGGGTCCTTTCTATGTCTGAGGACTGTTCGGAGGAAGCTAACTATGTAGCCGAGCACACCAAGACAGCCCCCCACTTCCACCAGAACCAGTGCTCTGGGAAAGGGCTGTTGTCCCTGGGTCACTTTTGTGCATCAGCAAATGGCTTTCACCACCCAGTTAGGACTGGAATTCTGGGATGGAGTTCCATGTGGCTGTCACTCAATATTCGAGTCATCTGATACAACTCAAAGCTGGCAGAATCCTCTACAACTAGCCTTTCCTACATGTGTGAACACCTTATATTCTTCTTCCGGAGCTCTGCCCAGGAGGAGAGGCAGTTATATTTTAGAGACAGAATTTTTCATTTCCTGTTCCTGAGGGTTGGTGTGTTTCAGGAGCCAGTAAGAATTTCAGGAGCACAGACCCATACCTTTGACTTTATGTCCTACCCTCAAGTTGAATATTTATTACCTTTCCTCCTTCATGTTTTTCCAGAGAAAATGATGTGGCTGGTATTGACGTCAACATGGGCTGTCCTAAAGAGTATTCCACCAAGGTAAACTGCTTTCATTGTACTCTTCACAAAATGTAGGGTGCAGATTAAAGGGCAGTGACTGGAGGTGACAGCTAAGTACAGTGCCTGACTCTGGACTAGATCCTGTACTCATAAGAAGAAACTCAAGAGGATGTTATTAGATCAGCTGGCAAGATTGGAATATAGATGATGGTAGATGAGCTAAAAAGTACTGTATCAGTGAAAATATATGAAGTTGATAACTTCTGTGGTTATGTAAGAATATCTCTATTAGGGACTTCCCTGGCAGTCCAGTGGTTAAGATTCTGTGCTTCCAATGCAGGGGGCATGGGTTCGATTCCTGGTGGGGGAACAAAGATCCCACATGCTGCATGGCACAGCCAAAAAAAAAAATGAATAAAATAACAATAAGAATAATAAAATTAAAAAAAAAAAAAAAAAGAATATCTCTATTAGAAAATACACACAAATATTTAGGGGTCAAGGGCTATGAGATATATATAAAATTACCCTGAAATGGTCCAGGGAAAAATTTTTTTAAATTTTATTTACTTATTTTTGTCTGTGCTGGGTCTTTGTTGCTCCATACTGGCTTTCTCTAAGTGGGATGAGTGGGGACCACTCTAGCTGTGTAGCATGGGTTTCTCATTGCCATGGTTTCTCTTGTTGCAGAGCACAGGCTCTAGGGCCTGCTGACTCAGCAGTTGGGGAGCAATGAGGCACGTGCAATTGTGGTTTTGGAGGTGGTTTGGAGCAGATGAAAATGCCTTACTTGCCCCGAGGCATGTGCAATCTTCCTGGATTAGGGATCGAACTGGTGTCCCCAGCATCGGCAGGTGGATTCTTAACCACTGGATCACCAGAAAAGTCCAGGAAAAATTTTAGATGTGCGTACACATACACATATATACATAAATAAATATTCACACACACACAGAGCACTTGTGCCCAAGTAATAAATGGTGTAAATGTTAAAAGAAAAATGTGAACAGAGCTCTGTCTTTTTCATGATAAAAATAGAGGATGCAATATATGTATCCCAATTGTCATATCAGAAGAGACCAGACAGGACTGCAGTGGAAGCTCTGAGAAAGAAACAGAAGGGCAGCCCTTAAACACAGGCTCTTGTGGGGAAATGTGGTCCCTGAAGAGGAGGCCTGGGACCTGGCAGGCCAAGGGAATGGTACAAGCTGGGACCCGGAGGCCAACATGAAGTAGAAGCAGGGAACCTCGATTTGACCAGAGGGTTGAGAACTGGGAGGGGAAGAGGCAGCAGAGGAACATGTGATTGAAAATCTTGGTTGAGACCAGGTTAACTGAACTTTGACTTTTTAGATTATCTCTGACCTGTTTTGGAACAGAGAAGGCTTGTGATCAGAAACTTAGTCTCTTCCCCCAGGGGAAGCCAGCGTTGCTAGTTTCTTGTGTGTCTTTCCAAATATATTCTATAAATAGAAATGCTAATCTAGAAGCCATGTGTCTAGTGGATTCAAGTGTAAAGAGGCTAGAGGTCGGGACACAGATATCCGAGATGAGTATCTTGGGTCCACAGGGGAAACCAAGGATGGAGAGAAGAAAAGCCAAATTGGGGCTGAATTTGGCAGTGCTTGGCTGGCAAATGATCACACTAGGAGTGGGAGGTGGGGTGAGTTGTGGGGGCAGAGGGAGGGTAGACTGGCAGCCAAGAAGATGGTTGGTCTCAGTCACTGGGACTGCGGGAGGAAGAAGTGGCCTGGAGAGGATGTAAAGGGCAACTTGGAGCTAACTGGGTGCAAGGCACCAGAGCGACTCCTGCAGGGTCACCTCGGAAACCTGATCATAGGGTGCAAGGGTCTGCAGTCTAGATGTGGCAGATTGTCCCCATAGCCCTCTGCCCAGAGTCTGCTCTCAGAAGCTGGTTGGCCTGAGGACCTTTGCTTTAGGCCAGGAGGCTGAGACTGCCTGAGAGAAAGGCCCTTGGGATACTTGAAAACCCAAGGACCTTTGTAGGTGGCTGCTTCAAGGAATCATGGAAGTTTGCCCTTGTCTCTTCCTAAGTGGCTCAGTGGTAAAGAACCTGCCTGCCAACACAGGAGATGCAGGAGAAGCAGATTCAATCCCTGGGTCGGGAAGATCCCCTGGAGTAGGAAATGGCAACCCATTCCAGTATTCTTGCCTGGGAAATCCCATGGGCAGAGGAGCCTGGCAGAATACAGTCCATAGGGTGGCAGAGAATTGGACATGGCTGAGCATGCACGCAAGGAGTTGAAAACATTAGGCTCTGTTTTGCTACCTTCTAATTATTCCCTCATGCACCTGAGTTGTGTACGGAGCAGAGCTGAAATGGTTGGAATATTCCCTCTGACATAATGGAGTGAAAAAAGCAAGGAGCAGAATCGTATATGATGTGTCACCATATCTGTGTGGGAAATAGGGAATTAATATGTATATTTACACTTCTTTTTATATATTTGGAAAGATACACAAGAAACTGGTGACACTTGTTTCCCCTGGGGAAGGAAACTAAGTTTTTCTTTGGTTTTGCAGAAGAAATAAGGTTCCCTTGCAGGGGTGCCACTCCAGATAATTAACAAGGTCACAGCACTGGCACTGACCAGTCAGAACAGATACCTCCCAGTGTGCTGTACCCAGTCCCTGCCCGCTGACTATCTGCTCTCTTCTCGTGGTTCAGAAATGGAAGTCATATTAAAAAATAAATTGAATAGTTTTTTCTGCTTCTAAGCAGGGAGAGTTCTTACTCTTCATCCTTTTGAACCTTTAAGATTTTTAATATGTTGCCTATTCAAAAAAGCAAATTAAGAAGTTAAATAGAAAGGAAAGAAGGAAGGGAGGGAAGGAGAGAGGAAGGAAAGAAATGCCAGTTAGAAAAGCCATTGCTGGAGACGGAGCAGAGACACCAGAGTTTAGATTCTGCGATTCTATAAGGAAGGGCTGGATTGTGCGTGAGGTGAGGGACAGTGGAGCCAGGGTGAGTGGCCAGGGCTTCCTCGAGGCCTCTAAGGTTGTGTCTGAGGTAGTCCAGGGCTAGAAGCCCTGCTCTTCCTGTTCTCCTCTGAAATGCAGACTCAGTCTGCACTGGTTCAGCGTTCTCTCTGGTTCTAATGTGTATTTCTGAAACATGACATTAAACTGTAATAAGTAAATTTAAACCTCCTGAGCACATTCCGTGAGCATTTATTAGTTTGTAGTTTATATACTGACAGCATATATTTATTGGATTTGTCTTTCTTCCCTTCACCTCATTCTGAATGGGTTCAGATTTTTAACATTCCTCCCCTCTTCCGATTATTAAAGTAATTCATACCATTGTCCAGAACTTGGATAATATAGAAAAGGACAAAAAAAAAAAAAAACCCAGAAAACAAAAAGCAAAAACAGGAAAATCATCAGTAATCTCACCATCAAGAGATGACGACTGTTATTCATGTTGAGATTTAAGTGGCTCTGGGGATTGTTGGTTTCCATTAGTTGGGGATTTTGTTAGATTTTGACATTGGGCTGAGTGCTCAGGACTGGGGGCCGTTGTTGCTGGCAGGGGAGCAGGGCCTGGACATTATTGCAGATCGTGTGCCTCTGTGTGGCTTTGCTGGCAGTGGTGGCAAGTGATGGTAGGACAGGAAGAAGGTGGATTCGATCTCATTTCAAAGGAAGACCAATCCATTTATTTTTTTTAAGAGGCTTGGCAGCTGGTGGGGTTTAGTTTGTTAAGGCACTGAAACCCTTGGTAGGAAATGGGCAATGCTGAAAAATGATTTTTTTAGAACCCGTTTCCAGGTAGACCTGCGGGTCTTGCTAAGGGGATCAGAGTGACGGCTTTTAGAATTCGTCAAACTGATCCCTGGTGTTGTGGGCACGGATGCTGCTGCTTTCTTGCTTGCCCAGGAGAAGTGCTGATCACCAGTGGACCTTGGTTTCTGGGAGGCAGGTGCTGAGGTGCTGCCAGGTTGCCATCCCACAGGGAGGAGCTGCCCTCCTTCAGCTGTAAGAGCCCCCTGTATGTGCTTTTTCTTAGGGAGGAATGGGAGCTGCCCTGCTGTCAGATCCTGACAAAATCGAGAAGGTAAGTCTTGCCCTTAAGAGGTCTCTTCAGTGTGCCTGTGAGCTAGAGCTGTTGGGAGCACCTTCCCTCCCCTCCCCTGAGATTGAGAGAATCACTCACTCCACCAGGGTCTGGAAATTTTTTAAAAGACTTCCCAGTGATTTTGACATGCAGCCAGATTCAGGAACTCCTGAGCCATCCTGCAGCAGCCTTGGTGTTCCTGAAAAGGCCAGGGCTAGGGACATGTCAGCCGAGAGCCAAGGGCCCTGAGGACTCATTTAGAACCACCTCTATATGCCTCTCTTCCTTCTGAGAAGCTCATGAGAGCACAGGTCAGGCTACCTGTGGGTTGTGGACATGCTCAGTGGCCACATGTGTCAAGGCATAGGGTATTGGCCTCTCCCAATGGGTCCCCTGCACACTGACAGAGTCCACCGTCAGTACGAGAGCAAGCCAAGCTAGGGCCATACAAGGTAAGCTGAGTTAGTCCCCTCTGGTCCCCTTCCCCTGCGATTCTGGTGGCTAGGTTTCCAAGGCGTTAGGGTCAGACTGATGTTTGCCACCCAGTGTTGTGAGCTGCCAAGGCATGCGGGAGTAACATTTTCTGTCACACCACATGCACCTTTGACTTTCCTCTGTCGGTTCACTAGCTTTCTCCTTGCTGTTCCTATTAGCTACTTTGATTTCCTTTTCCTCCTCCATTCCCACTTCTGTCTCTGGGCCTTAAGCCCCCCTAATGCCTCTCACGTGCTAACAACATGGGCTACGGCACCACTGATAAGAGGTGCCATTGCCATGTCAGCAGCTCAACCTTGTATATTCCTCCAGCCCCACTGTCTCTGGGGTCTAGGAAATCCAGCATATTTGTGATTTAGGGGCCTTCTCATTTTTCCTGGGTATGGATAGGCACAGAAAATGACCTCAGACACCTTTCTGCAGGCTGGAGTGTATGTGGACAGTTGTGGGTATCCACCCTTAGGGGAGGGGCCTCAGTAGGGGGTGGTTTTCTTCACAACATGTACATACAGGCATTTCCATTATCCTCTGGCCTCCTGGCTTCTCCCACCTATGCTGTTAGCTCTGTCTTCACCACTGCCCTTCTTTGGGCACGTTGCATACAAGAGGCAGCAGAATTCGCAGCTCACCTCAGAAGCTCACTTCATTTCTGTCTTAACTATTTTTAAGTGGCACCTGGGCCAGCAGGCCCTGTCTTGCCTGTGATCTGTCCTAACAGCCTAGCCTCTTGGTCCAATGTCTCCTGGAGGGCCCTGCCTTAGCCTGCCCCTGAGAGAGGCCTCCTTCGCTGGTTCTTGTAACCCGGCTGTCTGCTGCCCCCTCCTGTCTAGAACCAGACTGGCAACGGCTGCCTGAATGTCCCCTGTGCTCTGCTGGACAGGGATCTAGTTTCTTGGAAGAGGGCTCTTGGGATCACCTTCCCTCTAGCTTTCCTGGCCCAAAATTTTTGATGAGGGAAGAAGATAAAGATAGCAAGGTCACAGACACGCAGTGTCATCTACCCTTTTCTTGGTCTCTGACTCCTGGTCTGTTGTTGTTACTTCCCTGACACTTTCCTATGTGACTTTCTTGATCTGTGTTTGGAGTCCTTTGCAATTAATGTGCAAAATAAACCCTTTTAAGTAGGATGACAATGTTGTCTTTTCCTTTCCCAGTTTCTCTGCTGTATATCTGACTCCCCAAAAGGGAGGACAGGGCCCAGGACCCGTTCAAGCTCTCCTGTTCCCACACTTGGCAGACCCTGGCACAGCACTCAGGGAACATGCCTTCAGACAGGAATGGAGCTGTGAGCCATGTGTTCTCAACCAGCGTTAGGCCTCAGAATCATTTTGAGGAGAGACCATGTTGGACAGAGTCTTTTGAAAACATATGTTCCTAAGCCCTGCTCCTGAACCCGGCCTTTCAGGAAAGATGAGGTGGAATCTATGGTGCTGCATTTCTTAGGCTCTCCAGCTGATTCTGATGCTTGTCCTGGCAAAGGATCACACTGTGTCCTGCACAGGCATGTATGTAGATCCATCCATACATTCATTCCCTCACTCATTCATTTACCAAATATATGTATCCTGCTGTGAGCCAGGTAAGGGACTGCTGGGGCCGGGGCTCTAGTGGAGAAAAAAGGTGAGCTCTTTTCTTCACGGAGCTTCCATGTAGATGGTGTGCAACAGATGCATTCACATGGACCCATACATGGACATAAATGCGTCTGTGCCAGTGGGCCACACGGGTCTGGAGTGAAATTCATCAGTACAAGCAGCTGTGGTGATTATTCTGGAAGAGGCAGATGTTCTTGTGTTCTCCCCTACCATAGATCCTCAGCACTCTTGTGAAAGGGACGCGCAGACCTGTGACCTGCAAGATTCGCATCCTGCCATCGGTAAGGATGGTGTGTTACACCTGAAGGTCCATTTTCTCTGCAGATGTTGGTCGGGGGGTGTGAATGATTCCTGAGGGGACGAGTCAGGTTTGGAGGAGTGGGGAGATCTGAGCCCACTTTGGGAGCTGGCAGCTGCTCCCTGTGTGGCTGCAGTAACCACCCTGTGTGGCCCCATCCCTCAGCTGGAAGACACCCTGAGCCTTGTGAAGCGGATAGAGGGGACCGGCATTGCCGCCATCGCGGTTCACGGGAGGTGAGTTGTCCCTTTGCTAGTGACCGACTTGCAGGGAGGTCCTCAGCCATTTTGATGCTTCTTCACCAGACCCCGGGCACCTACCAGCTTCTCTTCTATGTACCCAGCCTAGCTTTTTGCTTAGCTCTTTGACCCCCGCTGAATCTGGAGGGCGGTCCAACCCTTTCTGGGTTGCATTTTTCTTTGTTTCATTCATTGAGCATCTACTGTGTGGTAGAGACTGCACTGAGCTTTAGAGATACAGACACACCAAAGGGAAGGAGAAATGCCCCTACCCTCAGGATGTGCAAATGCTAGAGATCGAGTGATTTGCTCAAAACTGGGTCGTGCAGTCAGGAAGTGGTGGAACTAGAACTCTGCTTCTGAATCTCATTTTCTTTCCACTACATTCAGCTCTAGCTTTTCTCCCGAATGACCCCAGGCAGACCGCTGTTCTTTTATAGGCACCACCTCTTTTGTCTGCCCTCGTTGGACTACCAGCTGTCACAGGGACTGCTTTAAACAGTCCTTAGGTCTGTAGTGAATGTGTTCTCTGTTGACAGCTGAGGTGTTGCTGAAGGCTATCCTTGGTTTCCCAGTCGAACTTGCTCCCTGTGTCCAGGATGTACTTGTGTACCAAATCCCAGGTTGGCAAATGTCGGCTGGAGTGACCTCCCTTCTGAATGATGTTCCTTGTGAGTTCAAGGGTCTTATAGGAACAGCCCATTTCTTGCAGGTGTGTCTATTACAGCATTTTCAGAGAAGGGAACCCAGAACTTCAACATATAGAAACAGAGAAAAGCAGAGCTGTGTGTGTTGAAGCCAGCAGGGGGAGGTGAAAGGCCACACACCTGTACATACACACCCCTTCCAGAGGCAGCAGGCTCTGGGCTCAAATGCCTGGCTTCAAATCCCAGCTCTGCTGCTGGTTGGCTGTGTGTCCTTGGACAAGTTATTTAACCTCTCTGAGAACTACAGTCCTCATTTGGAAATTAAGATAGTTTCTGCTTTATAGGGTTGTTGCAAAGCTTTTATGAGATTGTGAATATACAGTCTTGGCATAGTGCCTGGCAGATAGTGTTCCCTGAATAAATAAAGCTATTCCTTTTTCCCAGTAGTTGGGAAGACTAGGAAGACAGAATTGGGCAAGTTTAAAGAGGGACTTTCTGGCTATCAAAGCTGTTAAGGATGGGTTAGAATTGGGCTGCTAGGGGTGTGGGAAGGTGGAGGTGGAGGCTGGATTGATGGGACTTTCTTGGGCCCCATGGGCCCTGACACTTTGGTTGAGGAGTATAGCAGAGGGACACCATAGACAGGGCCTGGACAAGGGCTGTTTGGTCGGCCATCTGGTTCGCCCGTGAGCACAGCTCAGGTTGGGGTTTACCTTAGCATCCCTAAGACTCACTCACTCATACACAGGAACTTCTTGCAGCTGATCTTAGATTCAGGGGCCTCAGGCTGTGGCCCCGCCTTCCCGTGACCCTTGGTGACAGCCCTGGTCTGTGGCCTGCCCGTGCCAGCTGCCTCTCCCCAGGATCAGCTGCCCAGCTTGACTTCAGCACAGGCAGCTGTGTGGGAGTGGCCCGTCTGAGTGGCGGCAGCTGTTCCCTGTCCCCTGGGAAGGGCAAGACCAGGACAGTAGGGGCAGCATTCTTAGGGCTGTGTCCCTCATCTCCGGCAGAGACAAGGAGAAGTTGGGGGTGGCCGTGTGACCACCCTCCTCGGCTCCCGATAGCCACGCCTCACCTGTGGGCCTCTGAGGGCTGGACGCAGTGTGTACCCGTGCTGCCCCTGCCTCCTGCAGCTGGGGTCAGGGAGAGCCCTGCCTTGTAGCCTGGAGCCCTGTCCCTGCTGGCCACGTAGCCTTCTTGAGTGCCAGCAGGGAGGACTGTTGGGCCTGGCTCATGTCACTGGGGCTCATTGTGACTCAGCCTTTGGCATTCAGCCCCCAGCCCCATCTCTTTATCTCCAAGGAAGCGAGAGGAGCGGCCCCAGCACCCTGTCAGCTGCGAAGCCATCAAAGCCATCGCTGAAACCCTCTCCATTCCCGTCATAGCCAAGTAAGCCTCCCTTCCTCCTTGTTTGTTCTTTTATGCCTCATTTTACTCAGAGGGACTTTAACTGACAAACAGAAAATGGAATGAGATAGCATCAGAAAAATGACCCTCCGGGAAAAGACAAGAATGTGGCAAAAATGAACTTGGGAACAAGGCTGAAAAGTGTCCGTCGTGTCCCTTGGCCTCTGGTGAGTGGCCGACATAAGTATGTGGTAGGTAGGGGCCCAGGGCATTCTGATGGAAGGGTCGAGGTGGGAGCGTTTAGGGAGAGAGCAAGAAAAGGGGCTGCCGAAAGGCCCCTGGGGAAGGTGGCGTCACACCAGGGCTAGGTGTGTGGGGTGTAGGGGGAGGCGATCCATGCCAGAGCACAGAGAGCCGCGACTCAGGGCCAGGAGGCAGGTCACAGGCCAAAGCCCAGGTCCTGGCAGGTGTCAGGGACTGATGACCAGCCTGCCGGCTCAGCAGTGGGACAGCAGTGTCCTGGTGTCACTAGGGAGCTGGCCTGTGTCAGCCAGTTGGGAGTCCAGCTCAGCCCTGTTGCTGCCCAATGGCAGGTTGGAAACAGAGATGTTCTAAAGCCCTGACAGAAGTCCTGCCTGCCTGGAGTCAGGGAGTGGGAAGCTAAGGCAGGGGTGGGGGGGGTGGTGGCAGCCAGGCCCACTTTGCCCAGGCCAAGGTGGGTTAGTGGTGGCTTGGAGAGAGGATGGGGCTGCTCAAGACCCTAGACGCTGTTGCTACCTGAGAGAGCTCCTCCACCCATCATCCCACACACAGTGCTGTCTCTGAGCTGAGGGTGCCACCTGGCTCCTGATGAAACAGGCAAAGAGCAGTTTCCAAGCGGCCATAGCATGGCCTGAAGGGAAGTTGCGACCATGCCAGGCCTCCTTCCTTCCTCTCACGACCGCCCTGCATCTGTTCCCTTTCTAGGGTTTAATCCAGCCATTAGTGGGCATGTAGGGCCCCAGCCTGGGGCTTTTACTGTCATCCCTGTATCCATGTACAGATACCTGTCCTTTGGACATGGGCTGGCTTTAGTCACTGTTGAGGATGGGGGGCTGGGGAGGGTAATGTTCCTGAGTACCTGTGAAGTGCCAGGCACGGTCTGGGCTGCCGTACTCTATCATCTCACTCACTGTTCCTGGCCCCACAGCAGGGTGTGTGTTGTGCTCTCCAGTCTCTGAAGCTGTCATAGCTGAAGGGCTTGGCCAAAGCCACATACTTAATAAGCAGCAGATCCAGGAGTTGCCTGTTTCTGACAATGCTGGTACGAGGCTGGGGCTACCCTTCACCAACCCCCTATCTCCGCCGGCTGTTGCTTTTCAGTGGAGGATCTCACGACCACATCCAAGGGTATCTGGATATAGAGGACTTCCGACGAGCCACAGCAGCCTCTTCAGTGATGGTGGCCCGGGCGGCCATGTGGAACCCGTCCATCTTCCTTAAGGAGGGTCCACGGCCCTTGGAAGAGGTCATGCAGAAGTACATCAGATATGTATGTCTACACACTTTTTCACAACAAACTTTTCTGTCTGTCTGCCCGCTTTCTGCAGAAAGTGCTTTGGGTGAGCCTCCGGCCCCCGGCAGCCCATGTGGTTCCTCTCTTTTTCTTGGTTGTGTCGCGAGGCATTGGGTTTTCCTGGCTGCAGTGTAAAGAGTGGGCTGCTGGTGGGGAGGGGGTCATGGCCCTACCGTCACCCTCTTCTAAAGCCTCCAACGTGTGGGGGTCATCGCATGGGCCTCTGGATCCCGGATGCTGTCGGGGCCCCTAACCCATGATACCTTTCTCTAAGTCCCTGTCACCCCTCTGCCCTCCGTGTGCACGGTGCCAGTGCCAGTGGGTAGGCACTTCAGCAGCCACAGCCAGGAGTAGCCATCATAGCGGCTGTTGCTGACAGATTCTGTCCATAAAGACGTGTCACCTGGCCATCAGGCATAATAACTTCTCAAGCTCTTCTCTTGTAATTTCCAGAAAGCAAAAAAAAACAAAATGTAATTCCCAGTTAGGCTACTTCCTCTGATTCAGGAAGTAGCCTAACTCTAACCCTTTCCTTGGGGAATAGCTTTTTCTTCTCACCAGGATGGTGATGATAGTGCCAGGGCATTTACTGTAAAGGAGTTTTTTGTTACCTACTGTGTCTCATTGGCATAGCCCTGGCACCCTGTGGGACTCTGTGACTAGCTGTGTGTGTGTGACTGTCGGCAGAGACAGTGAGTGGTCCACAGACTCCCTCCCTCCTCTTCAGTCCTGAAGCCCCCCACCCACCTGGGGGGTCAGGACACCCAGGAGGCCATGACCATGCCTGGGCAATTGTGGCTGCCATGACATGTGGGTGTCCTCAGTGCTGAGCAAGCTGGGGGTCGGGGAGGCCCTGAGGCCAGTGCCCAGAGCTGGCAGCCTCTGTTCTCAAGCCTCTTCTGCTCATTGCTGCAGCCTTCATCCCCTTGGTCCCAGATGTCCTATTGGCCAGGTTAGAGACCACCAGGTTCTCCGACGGCCTAGGTCAGCCAGAGGTGAGGGGCTGGGCTCAGCCTAGATGGGCTGGCTGGTGGCCTGTGGCTGGGATGGCACAGTCAATAGAGCCAAGCTCTCTCACTGGCTGAATGGTGATGGTATCCTTCCTGAACAGCCCATCCCTTGGCAGCACCTCACGAGGGTGCATTGGGCCAGAGAAAGGGAGTGGCTTTCCAGCACAGGCAGAGCTGCTTCTGGTCCAGCCAGGTGCCTCTGTCCCAAACAAGCTGAGTCAAGGCCTTGCCGCCGGCCGGGACTTACCCCTGGGTCTCTGCTTTGTCGTGACGCACTGAGGCAAGGCCTGAAGACACAGGCCTAGGTGGAGGGATTAGAAGAATGTAGGGGGTGAGTGGTGGAAGGGTGGGTTCTGGGGGGCTGGGGCACCCTTCGACCCTTGCTCTCCTGCCCTCCCCAGCCAGGCCAACTTCCAATGGGCATCCCCAGGCACTCGACTTGCCTCCTTGAGCCTGCATTTCCCCATCTGAGTAGTGATACCCATTTGTCGAGCTCGTAACACATGTGAACATGCTTGGTCAGTGATGCTGGGTTTTCCCACGTTGGGGGAAGTTGTAGACAGGCTGTTTAGGATGTGGGAGTGGCAGGTGCCCGCCAGGGTTATAAGGAGTAAAGGAATCTCACCCCTGTCCTAGGGCTGGTCCTGCCACACCAGCGCTTGGCTATTCCCTGCTCCCTGCCATGGAAGATACTTGGCAGCAGGTCCTCAGTGGTAGCTGATGTGGGAGCAGCTCCCTGCACATCTGGACCTTCGTCAGGCTGTCCGGTAGAGTGTTCTTCTGACCGGGGGCCTTGGCTGAAACCCTCAAGCCTTGTATCACTAACCAGAGGAGTAGATGGCCAAGGTGGAAGCGGCTCTTTTGTGGCGGCCTCAGCTCCAGGCCCCTCTCAGGCCTCCTTGGAGCCACTTTCCCTGCTGTCAGAGCAGCGTGGGCCTCAGAGCCCGCCTCGGCAGTAGGGGGGCTCACGGCAGTTCTTCTCACAGGCTGTGCAGTATGACAACCACTACACCAACACCAAGTACTGCTTGTGCCAGATGCTGCGAGAACAGCTGGAATCACCCCAGGGAAGGTTACTCCATGCTGCCCAGTCTTCCCAGGAAATTTGGTGAGAGGGACAACAGGCTGTCATCCCCAGACCTGATCCTGAGCCCTAAACTAACTACCAGGAGACCCTGGGGGTGGATTTGCAGAATCCAGATGTGGGGTACAGCTTTGCCTCACAGATGGGGGTACTTGCAAAGCTTTAGAACTTACCATCCCTGGACTGATCTCAGCAGCAAAATTTTGGAAACTAGGGCACCAGTGGGATGGAGGAAGGTGAGGGCTGGGCTTGGGAATCCCTGGGGAGGAAGGGGCTTTCCTGGTCACAGATCTATCACATGCCAGGCCACCAGGATCCAATGGTTAGGAGACTTGGGGTCTTAGAATGGAACCCCCTGTGCCCACGCCTTCACCCCATCTAGAGGCCACCCCTTGGTTCTCTAGATCTGCTGGAGCTCCAATTCAGGTGGTAGACTTTGGGGGCCATCACAACCTGGCCTCATGCCTGTCCCCACAGCTTCCTGTGCTTGTACGGGGCCTCCTGCCTGGATGCTGTCTCCCCTGCACATTTGCTGTCTTTACCCTCCTTCCCCCAGAGAAGGCTTTCTGGACCAGGCTTGCCCTCAGGCAGCCTCCAGTCTTTAAGATGCTCCCAGAGGGAAGAGCCTTGCCAGAACCTTCCTCCTCTCCCTGGGCTTATGGTGCTCAGTCTGTCCTTCTCCCATGTGGCTTAACCAGCTCGACCTCAGTACCTTGTGAGCTTGGGGATAACTCTCAAGAGTATCACTCTGTCGCTCTGGGTAGTACCTCTTTTTATGTTTGGCCTAACTGTTTGTGGTCAGGGCGGGAAGTGGGGAACCAGTCAGTGGTCAGGCTTCCGTGTCTTCCTCCCGTGGGCCCACATGAGAATGAGGCTGTGCATACCCCCAGTGCTTGGTCTGTGTAGCTTACCTCACCCATTGCCGGCTGGGGACACCTGCCTGTGTGTTCCTCCTAGGAAGAAAGGCTGCAATGACGTTTGGAACCTTTTCCACCCAGCCCAGCCCACTCTCCAGTGCTCATGCTTAGGGGGCATCTGCTCCATTCTCCATCTGCTAGTTCAGGCTGATCACAGGGAGTTGTAGGAAGCACCTTCCAATGGCTCAACCCTGGTGGTGTTCCAGTGCATTTCTCAGTGGCGGGCCCTGGGTTTCTGCAGCAGTTTCCTGAGCGCTGGCTGCACTAAGGGTCTTGCCCTACTCTTCTCATCCCTTCAAAGTGAGGCCTTTGGCCTTGGTGCCTTCTATGAGGAGACCACACGAGAGCTGGACGCCCGGCGGGCCAAACTTCTGGCCAGGAGCCCAGAGGAAGCAGAGGAACCAGCTGAAGATACTTCTGGTATCATTAAGATGGCCATCAAGTTTGACCGGTAGGTCTCCAGCTTGGGCCAGGGCCAGTCCTCAGGCCTGACTGGGCCAGCAAGCTGGCTGGTTAATGCCAAGCCATGGGACCACCGGCCTCCTTTATTTTGGACGCTTGTTTTCAGTTTTCAGCAACCCAAAGAAGGCACTTTGGAGAAGACAGTCCCTGAAAGTCCAGGCAGTGCTGTCAGGGTGTGCATGCTGTCCCAAGGGTGACTAAACTATACCTTTTTCCAGACCCATCCCCTCCCACAACTCAATCTGAAGAGACTTGTCCCCTTCTGTTACTGAAAATATGTGTTTTCTCCCTGAAAAAGTAGTGAAAGTATTAGTCGCTCAGTAATGTCTGACTCATTGTGACCCTATGGACTGTAGCCCGGCAAGCTCCTCTGTCCACGGAATTCTCCAGACAAGAATACTAGAGTAGGTTGCCATTTCCTTCTACAGGGGATCTTCCTGACCCAGGGATTGAACCCAGGTCTCCCGCATTGCAAGCAGATTCTTTACCATTTGAGTCACCAGGGAAGCTCCGGTTTTTATCTTGGTCCTCAGGAATTAGCTGCCCATAAGAAGCTCCAAAAGAGCGTCAGGCCCTGAGCCCTTATCTAGCTGAGCAGTCCACCCCTCACTGCCCCTTGTTAGGCCTGCGGTGCTGTCTCTAGGCAGAAGTAGCCTCAGGCCAATTATTGCCTCAGCCAGTGACTCAGCTTCAAATGGGGCCCTGGCCCTTATCCTCTGTGATCTAGGATCTGAACCTTTCTCTGGTCCCCAGACCCAGACAAGGAGTCAGTCTTGTCTGGCAGGGACTTGGGAGGCGGGATGTGGGCTCAACTGTTGGGCAGTCATACCCCGGGAGAGCTCTGGGTGGGAAGTTGGAATATGGTGCTTCCGTCCATGTCACTACCTGGCTCTGGAGCCAGGGTCCACTGTGCTCACTTGACACTCAGGGGACATAATCGGGGTGGAGCTAGAGCCTGAGACCATTGTATGACAACCTTGCTCCCCACTCCTACCCATTCCCTCCTGAGGTTGTCTTGAGAAGCAAATGGTACCTCCCTTCTTGGCTGTTTAAGGCTGTTTTCCAGGCTGGAGTGCACTTCCCACCCTGATTCCCCAAGCAGCTGAAGCCCATCTTCCCTTCAGGTAGAACGCAGGTCCTGAGCTGCAGGTGGGACAGAAGCGGGAGATTCAGGGACTTGGAGCAGGAGTCCTGAGGCAGCAGTCTGTGGCCTCAGTTCCTGCAGCTCCCAGGCACTGAGTCAGGCCCCTGCTGAGGAATGCAGTGCTGATGGTCGGTGGGCCCTGACCCCTTCCCCGCCTCTCTCCAGGCGAGCATATTCACCCCAGATCACCCCCAAGATGTGCCTGCTGGAGTGGTGCCGGAGGGAGAAGCTAGCACAGCCGGTGTATGAAACGGTGAGTTCCTGGCTGTATCCTGCCCTCGTCCAGCCCATGCACTCCCGCTGCCGCCGTGCCCCAAGCCCGCCCATAGCTCCACCTGGGCTTCAGGCCACTTGGCTGGAGCCTGGTGTTGCCTTCTGTGGGCTGGTTGCCACTAGGTCCTTCCCGGTGACGGTGGCCCTACTGTCTAGTTCTGGCCACTTTCATAAAACTGAACTAGAGACTTAAGTAAGTAGTGCTCAGGCCAGTCCCTTCTGGTGGCATTGCCTGGGCAGGGGTCTCGTCTCTGGAAAGGGCTGTCTGGCTTAGGAAGGATGATCCAACCTAAAAGTTAGACTGACGGGTTTTTGGACCAGGCCTCAGCCAATGGGGCACAGAATTGGGCCCCCCACATCTGGGCCCCTCAGTGGAAACTTTGAGATAGTCTTGCTTCACTTCCTTTGGTCCCCATGGCCGTGCCTGTTTAGGTTGCCCTGTTTCTTCTGTACTGGCCTGTGGACCTCCAAGCTTGTATCTTCTGGGCCTGGTGTCCCCCTCTGCCAGAGTGACTTTTCCAAACGAATCTGACTCTGTCTGCCTTGCTCACATCCTCATCAGCTCCCCAGCACCTTGGGATCCAGCCCTCCCACCTCAGCACAGAGCACACGCGCCCCACGTGTCTTTCCACTTCAGGTCGCGCCCACTCAGCTCCCCACCCACCACTCCACCTGGTCGCTCTGCCTGGTGTACTTTCTGTGCCCCTGTCCTTGTCCCCTTTCACCCCTTTGCCATCTGGTGAGCTCCTCCTCACCGAGGGGACCTGGCCCATCCAGATGTCAGCGGGAGAAAGCTCCACAGTCACGCGCAGCTGAGGGCTGTGATGGCCTTTCACTTAGGTCCATGACAGAACCCCTGACACACTGGGATGTCGTTGACTGTGTATCTGCCTTTCTTCCCTGGAAGATGCATACAGGCCCTTCTGGGGAGGAGCATGTGATAGAGGTAGCCTTCGTGTGACTTAGGTGAAGGTACTTCCTTTTCTCTGCCTTTGTTGTGACCCTGGCAGGTGGGCCTCCAGGGCTTGGCCGTCTGGCTTTCGTGCAGCTGTCCCTGTTTTCTTTGCTCTCTCTGTACCAGGTCCAGCGCCCCCTGGATCGCCTCTTCTGTTCTGTTGTCACTGTTGCTGAACAAAAGTACCAGTCTACCTTGTGGTGAGTTTTCTCATCAGTGGGCATGAGGCTTAGTGGCAGGGCCTGATCCTTGCATTGGCCTGGGAGGGCTAGGGGGGCCGGTGTACCTAGATAGTGGTATCCCTGGGTGATGACCCCTTCCCCAGTTTTGTCAGAATTTCTGCCAAGGGTGTATAGAGTCAAGCCTCTCAGCCTGTAACCAGTCTGCCTGTCTCCCTGATTTATTGCCCCTTACCTCGTCTACCCAGGGACAAGTCCAAGAAACTGGCGGAGCAGGCTGCAGCCATCGTTTGTCTGCGGAGCCAGGGCCTCCCAGAGGGTCGGCTGGGTGAGGAGATCCCCTCCTTGCACAAGCGCAAGCGGGAGGCCTTTGACCAAGACCCTGGGGACCCCAGAACTCAGGAGCCAGCCATGCCTGAGGAGCTGTGCAAGAAGCCTTTTGTAGCCTTGGCAAGTGGTCAAGAGAGCCCCCTGGAAGGCTGGTGACCACTGTCCTTCCCTGGTCAGCCCCTCCCTGGGCCTGGCCCTAGGATGGCTGTGGGTGCAGAGCACCAGGCAGATGCCATTGGACAATTTTCTGCCCCTGCTGGACAGGAATTGAGAGGTTCTGGCTTGGGTCAGCAGCCTGGAGCATAGGCCAAGGGGTGCCCAGAGTGTCCATCTCCCTCAGTGGGTCTGAGCAGCAGAGCGACCTCAGTATTTTCTTTGAAAACAGGAGCTCTCAGGTGGCACCTCCCCAACCTGACATTGGTACAGTGCAATAAAGACACCCACCACCCTTACCCCCGGCTGGCTGCTTCAGCCTGGCTCTTTACCCATGGATGGATGTCTTGGCATTAGTCTGCTTCCAGCCTCTGGACAGAGCTGGGGCTTCCTGAAGCATTTCTCCTACCCATCCTAGATGGAGGTGGGGGATGGGGTATCACCTTTAATGCTCACTGGACTCCTGGACTCAAGTTGAGCCAGGAAGGCCCAAGAGGCCCATTCTGCAGATGCTAAACCTGAGGCACTGGCCATCAATTGGCTTTCCTGATGAGAGATGAGATGGAATCTAGGGGAACTGTTAGGGTATCTGGTACCCTAGTAAGGGACCAGGTCAGGCGAGTGGCGGGGTAGGGGGTGCTCAGTGTGACCCACCCCACCTAGCTGGAGTTCAGACCTATGAGAGCGCTCTGGGCAGAGGACACGGGAGACTGCTGATGACAGCAATTTGGGCCCCTTGTGATTGCCCGCCCACGCCACTGCTCCCCCCCCCGCCTTCCGCCCCCACCATCCCATCCCATTGGGCCGGAAGGAAGTGGCAGATTCTCTTTAATTTCCTCCTGGCAGTGAGAAGCAAACAAATGGGCTACCACATTTGTGGGGCCTCCCCCACTTAACTGGGAGGGGCCTTCTGACCAAAGGTCTCTGCCCAGCACCGCCCCCGCTTCCTCCGCTGTAAACATGCAGCTTCTCCTCCTTTTAGAGCTCTGTGTGGAGGGGGGATTCCCCTCTGGGTCAAGGCCTTGTTCCTCTCATCTCCAGTCTGTACTCCTGGCCCTGAGGACCTGAGTCAAGGGTTGGGTGGGTGAGGCCCCTGCCTCAATCCCGGAGCGGTCCCTCCCTGCACCCACACTTGCTCTTCTGTTTGCAGATAAGGATACCACAAAACCAGGGCCTCCAGGAGCCCATCACTCTTTGACCTTGGGCGAGTCACTTCTAGTCCTTGCTGGGCCCAAGAGCCCTTCTCCGAGTGGGATCGGCTGTTCTACTGCCTGAGGCCAAAGGATAAATAGCCTCACCTGGCACTGTGCAGCTAATGGGGTCACTCTATGGTGAGGCTGCCCTTACTTCCCAGGCCAGAGCCTCCAGAGAAAGAGCCCCACCCAGGAGACAGACTGAGGCTTGGTTCTCAGCCATCCAACTTTAGGCATAATTTATTTCTGATTTTTCCTACAAAAAACTATTTTCAGTCAAAATGCCCCCTTTGCTTTTCTTCATACCCAAATGGAACAGCACAGACAGGTCCCAGGGGATCGACCCTCCAGGCATCCTGAGCTTGTCAGAGCTTATGGGAGGACCCTGGTAGGCCAGGTACCAAGTCCGGAGATCCACTTCCCTGGTGGGGTGGGGCTCTGTCCTCAGACCTCTTCTTCCATCAGTGTGGTTTTCCTGGGGCCGGGGCCGGGGTCCCTGCTCTAGAGTGGTCAGGTCTATTTCTGGACTATGGGCAAGGAAAGGCAGGGGTAGAGGTCAGCTGCTGAGATAGAGGTTAGAGTGTGGGGACTTTCAGGGGCCAGGAAAAGTATCGGGGAGAGGGTGAGTCACAGGGGAGCAAGTATGGGGGCTAGTGTGTGTTCGTTGACTGAGGATGTCCAGCAGAATTCTGCTTGAATATGTTGCCCCTCAAATAATCTCACTTTAGCACTCCTCAGTGATGCCTGCCCTGGTCTCAGAGAGACGTAAAACCTGGGACCAACTGGGAGGGCCCAATCAGATCTGAAAGCTGCACCCACTGTGCTCACCATGCTCACCTTAAACACAGGCCACTTAGATACCCAAACCGCTCTCTGATCTAGTGGCCACCACACTTATCTATCCATTCCAGCCACCTTGATTGAGGACATCCTCTTAACGCATCATATTTTGGGGACACTTTTTTTTTTTAAAGATTTTTTTCCATGTGGACCATTTTTAAAGTCTTTATTGAATTTGTTACAGCATTGTTTCTGTTTTTTTTTTTTTTTTTCTTATATATATATATATATTTTGGGTTTTTTTGGCGTGAGGCATGTGGGATCTTAGCTCCCTGATCAAGGATCTAACTTGAACCCCTGGCACTGGAAGGTGAAATCTTAACCATTGGACCACCAGGGAAGTCCCACACATGGATTTAATATGAGCATGGGAGGAAAAGGTGGGCAGGTCTTATGAAGGCTATAGCAAACAGACTGGACTGGATGCAGTGATGGGTGGGGGATCTCTTGCTCCTGCCGTTCTGCTCACTCTGTCCTTCCAGGTGTCACTCCTGCTCAGAAACTCCTCCAGCGCTCTCCACTGCCCTCTGGATTAAGTCCAAACTCCACAGCCTAGCGCTTGAGGACAAAGTGCTGACCCTGTCTTCTTAGCACCCTGTGCTGACTTCAGCAACTAACTTTTCTTGATTGTAGTTTGCTGGTCATATCCCCTCCGCCAGATTGGGAGCTGCTCAAGGGCAGTCCTTGTGCCCCTCTGGCCAGCCTGGGCGTGGGGGTGGGGAGCAGGCACAGAGGAAAAGTCAAACGAGCTTGTGGTGGAGGTGGGGAATGTGTGCCGTGGAGAGGAAGAACTTTTCTAAACCCTGACTTTTCTCCAAGGCTCCTGTTGTCCCTAATTCCTGTTGTCCCTGGAACAAGGTGGGCTGGACTGAGCTAAGCTGTACCATCCCTCAGAGGCCACAGGAGAGCCTTCAATGATGAGGGCTCAGGGCCAAGCATGTGGCAGCTGACAAAAGGGATGGCTTCCCTCATCTCAGACCCTGACTGGCATACACACAGGTGGGAGAAGGGACCCACACCATCCCTGTCCATGATCCTGGCCCAGTCTGGGGTTCTGTCTATTGCACTGGGTCCCTGAGTCTCCTGGTTTTGCACGGGGCTCTCAGGAGGCTGGAGATGGGTCAGATGGCTGCCTGCCGTCTAAAAGAGCTTTGGGAGCTGACCTGAATCCTGGCCCTGGGTAAGGAAAAGGGGTAGAGAGAATTTGTATATGGATGTATGTTGATTCCTCACAGCCTGCAGGGCTCCCAGCCATTGCCGCCTTTCTTCCAAAGGTGCTAATACTCTTCCTGCAGTTGGTGCTCACTTCTGCCCCAGCCCTCATCACACTCCAGATTAGGGTTCTCAGTCTCCTCCATAGCAGAAACCTTCCCCAAGACATGAGCCCTTTTAAGTGTTCTCCAAGTGCACAGTGGCTGGGAACACAGATGCATCGCTGAACATTTGATGAATGGGTGAATTTCTGCAACTGTCTATAGCTTCTGTGGTCCCTGCCCAGTGGTGGGGCTGGTGGGCCCACGATCTTCCTTCTGTCTTCTCCCTGGCCTGACTGGCTGAGCCCCTGGTTCAGATAAAGTCATATGTGGAGGGCAGAGGGGTTAGATAAAGGTTCATTTTCTCCATCCAGATAACCTGGGAGGTATTGGTGTATGTGTGTGTGTGTGTATGTGAGGGCAGTAGGGATGACACATCCTGAGATTGCATCATTTTATGATGAGGAAGAGGTGAGCTGGCTAAACTTCTGGGGCCTTTTAGTATACTAAGGGTCGTGTTACATGTAATACTAATTGGCAGACCAAACATCTGCCGGGGGCAGAAGGCTGAAGTTAGTGTGATGTCTGGACTCTAAATTCCATACTTAGGCCCTCAAGGTTGGAGATCCTCTGAAGGCAGGACTGCTTATTGGAAGGCTCTTTCACCCACTTAATGCTGTTTGCTCCCTCTCCTTGACTACTGTTGTCTTCTGCCTCGAATCTTCCCCTCCCCCACTCCAAGCCAGAGATTCATTCAGGATTCTGAAATGGAAATCTCCTGCTCTAAACCCTTTCGTGGCTCCCTCCTGCACTCAGGATAAAGTCCAGAGAGCTCACAGTGGCATGAACCACTCTCCCCATTCATCGGGCCTTATTTTTGGCTTTTATTCACTGCATGTACTCTCTGGTTTCCAAGTCTTTGGAAATCTGTTTTCTGCCTGGAACCATCATGCCCATCTCTCCAGTTCCTACTTAGCCCTGCAGCCAGGGTGATTATGAGTTTCCTCTGAGTTCTTGGCAGAGCCATAATCTCTTTGCACAGTGATTAGATTTGCTGGCCTCTCCCTGATGCCTGAAGGGAGATTAATTTATCTCTGCCTCCCCAGGTCCAGCACAGGTATGGGTACAGAGCATAGGGCAGGAAAAGTTTTCTGACCTAAGGGATGAACCAATCCAAGATAGACGTCTCACTGGTCTGGACATGCCCTGTCTTCCTGACCCTAGGCTTAGTTGGGCTCTCCCTAGGGTTCCCTGGTAGCTCATGTTGTCAGTCCACATATTGAGACATTTCTTCAGGGTGGTCCACCTTGCCCTCTTCAGTTCAGTCAGTCAGTCAGTCATGCCTGACTCTTTGCGACCCAGTGGACTGCAACACCCCAGGCTTCCCTGTCCATCACCAACTCCCGGAGTGTCCTCAAACTTATGTCCATCGAGTCGGTGATGCCATCCAACTATTTCATCCTCTTGTCGTCCCCTTCTGCCTTCAGTCTTTTCCAATGAGTCAGTTCTTCACATCAAGTGGCCAAAGTATTGGAGCTTCAGCTTCAGCAACAGTCCTACCAATGAATATTCAGAACTGATTTCCTTTAGGATTGACTGGTTTGATGTTCCAGTCCAAGGGATTCTCAAGTCTCTAGCCAGGGTTTTTTTTGTAGACAGTGTAGAATATGCCTGGGCTCTTGCATCTGCCTGAGACCCTGGTTCTTCTGGCAACACACTTCTAGGGATGCTATGCCCTTCAGGGCCTGGAACTAGGAGAGATGGTCACTGTCACCTCTCCCAGACTTTGGTTCACCCTGTGCCTTGGAGGAGTCCTAAGTAAACAAGCCAGGCTGAGCGTCCCTGGGCACAGCCTCTACCCCAGGCTCCAGGAGGCGTTAGGTTGTCTCGGGGGAAGACTGGCCCGCTGGGGAGGGGCCGAGAGTTTGAAAACTGTTGATACAGTGTCACTTCCTTCCCACTAACAGCCACTCAGTTTGGGTAGTACAGTTACTCCCGCTTTAATGGATGTGCATCGGGATGCAGAGGTCACAAGAGCCCTTACAGTGGCGTGAGTTCACGATGGGCTTTCCCGTTCTGTTAGCCTGACACAGCAGGGGACAGACCCTGCTTCTAGGACTTCGCCAAGGTCTCGAATGCGCCGACTGTCCTCGAGAGAGCAGTTGCTAGGCGGGCTGACGGGGGTAGACAAAGGCTCAGTCGGCGAAGCGCGGGCTCCGCCCCTCAGGAGTGGGTCTGCAGCTACGGGTAACTCAGGCTTGAGGATCGTCGCGCAACCCAGGTCTTCTCCCGCTCCGCTCTTGATTAGCTGGAAGGCCAACCCAGTCCCCGCCCTCTGGAGACTCCGCCATCAAGGTTGGGGTGAAGAGATGAGGGTGTGACTGATAGCCACATAACCCTCTCGAGCGCTGTTGCTTTCCCAAAACTCAGCCAGCAGAAGTAACTCTGCAGCCGCCAATCACCGCACCCTTAACCCCAAGGCTCTTAGCGCCCCTTCCCCAGCTAGGGCTCCACCCAAGAAGGAAGGGGATCTCTGGTTGGCTGGTAGTGGGCCCCTCAATCTAATTAGAGGGCTATGGACCCCACACCTGGTACCGGGTGTGGAGGTGATGGAGTAGAGGCCAAACTACAACTCCCAAGAGGTAGCAGGACTACCCGACTCTCCATGATCACATGGCTTCCTTCTCCGGGAGAGGGAGTCACGCGGTAGGCCGGTTGAGAGGGCGGGGCCGTCGGGCTAGCCCGCGGCGCCAGTGGCCTATGGGCTGCCGGGTCAGACGGGCGCGCGGTAGGGGGCGGGGCCTGGCGCGCGTTACGGCGCGGGAGCGCGCCGGTGGCGGCGGCTGTTGGGGGGCGGGGAATATCGTCTAAGGCGACCGTGGCAGCTTGGGCACCGACGACTGCCAGTGGGGGCGGCTCGTGGTGCGGCTCGGCGCGCGGCCAGTTTTCGAGTTCGGAACGGAAAGCTCGGCGTCGCGGTCCCCGCCCGGAAAGTTTGCTCCGGAGCCGCGAACTCCTGGCCGGAGCGGCCCGGCATGAAGCGGCGCTGAGGAGCCGCCGCCTCCGCCGCAGCCGCCTGAGGAGGAGCCGCAGCACCCCGGGCCACGCCGATGACTACTGCAAACTGTGGCGCCCACGACGAGCTCGACTTTAAACTCGTCTTCGGCGAGGACGGGGCGCCGGCGCCGCCGCCCCCGGGCTCGCGGCCTGCAGGTGGGTGCCGGGCGGGGCGGGAATGGGGAGCGTCAGCTCTTCTCGCTCGCACGAGCTCGCCCCCTCCCTGGTCCCTTGGTCGTCCCGAGTCTGGTAACGTCGTGTGTGTGTGGGTGTGTGTGTGTGGTGAGTAAAGAGCGGATTTAAACCGCTGAGGAGGCGTGTGAGTCGCAACGACTTGGCAGTGGCTGCGGGCTTGGCTGGAAGCAAACTAGTGGGGACCTGGACTCCGGGGGTTTGGAGGCCGAGGGTCGGGGCCGCTGCCCAGGTGGCGTCTGGTTGTCGCTGCTTTGCCAGCGTGGTGTGAAGGAAATGTCCCTGTGAAGTGTAAGCAGGCTTGGTTTTTCATCTATTCTAAGTGTTAAAAACAATCTCCATTTGAAAGATGCGCATTCTGGAAGTGGAGGAGCTCTCTAAAATTCGTGCTCATGTCTATTTAAATATACTTCGCTAGGAGAGTAATGCTGTAGTGTTAAATTTCCACTTGTGCAAGTTAATGGCTCACATTTAATTAGAAGTGTAACTGTAACGGCACTTTTCTGAAAAATAGGTTTCTTTTCTTTTTTTTTTTTTGCAGCAGAGTGTTTCGGAACATTTTTAAAAGTGGGGTGCCTTGTCCGTAATTCTCCTAGAAAGTTCTGGAAGTCAGTTTTTATTTTCAGAAAAAGCTCACCTCGGAAGATGTTTTGAAGGAGATCCTGTATTGAGTTTAAAGGAGATCGTGAAAGGCTGGGCACCATAATGCTTGGAGGTCAGACCAATCAGGAAATAGAAACAGGATGGCTGGGGACTTGGAACTCTCCTGTGACCTGGTTTGGAATACTGTGGTTCATTAAGTTCAGTTTCCCTATTACTTATGCAAGCGAACCTCAAAAGGGAAATGGATAAGACTAATCCCCCTTTATTCTTTCCGGGTGTTAGGTGAATTACTTAATGTTCATACTGATGTTCAACAAACTGTTCTGTAGGCTTGCACTGAAAAACATATCAGAACATATTATATAAAGAATCTCTGCGAAGTATTTGTATTGTGTTATCAGTTCTCTTAGGTTTTTTTTTATGTTAGATGTCTTTTTCAATTCCATTGACATCGTTTGAGCACCTGTTATGCTCAGGATGGTGTTTGGTAGTGTTATGATGGGCGCAGAAAGAACTGAGAGGCCCCTCAAGGAACTTGGGAAATGGGATGGAGGCACATAACCCAAATAACTGTGCTACTAGGCTGACCGAATGGTGCAGCTTATGATAGAGGTAGAAACGGGAAAAGTGGCTTTTATGGAGAGGGTTGCATTGAATTGTACTTAGATTATTGGGGTTTAACAAAAAAAATACCTCGTTTGAATGAGTATTTTCATTATAGAGAAGATAAACAGTTAATGATGTCAGCAAACTTTTATTGGACACAGACTTGATTGAGAACATGGCATACCAAACAGATGATCCATAAGGATGTTAATCAAACATGTAATAAAGGAGAATCATCATGTAGTTGGAATTGTATGTACATCTCAAACATTAACATTTACAAGCTATGAAAACAGCTTTTTAAAGAATGATTTTTGCCATAAGTCCTCTAAAAAACATTTAGACATGGGTCAAAATCAAAATGGGTCTAGAAGTTAAGATTTGAAACTTGATTATAACTGGTTTTCCCAAAGTTAAACTTGAGCAGTTTTATTTCTGACAAAACGTCCCTTTTAAAGTAGTCTAGTAGCTATTTTTTTAAGTCTTAAAAACTTAAGGTAAAATACACATGACACAAACCATTTTTAATTGAATGATTCAGTGGCATTTAGTGCAGTCACAGCATTGTGCAACCACATCTATCTAGTTTCAAAACATTTTCATCACCCTAAAAGGAATCCCCAAACCCATTAAGCAGTTGCTTTTCTTTCTCCCTTGCCCCCTCCCAGTCCCTGGCAGCCCAGTCTCTAATCTGGGATCTATCTCTATGGATTTACCTAGTCTGGATATTTTATATAAATGGAATCATACGTATATGACCTTTAGTGTCTGGCTTCTTTCACTTAGTGCAGTGTTTTGTGGTTCATCCGCGCTATGGAACATAGCAGTATTTTGTTCCTTTTTATGACTGGATTATATTCTATCGTATATTTACTCCTATTTCTTTATCTATTCATCCATTGATGGACATGAGTTTTTTTCTACTTTTTGGCAGTTGTAAATAGTGCTGCTATGAACACCTACTAGCTAGTTTTTAAATTCTTTTGAAAATGATGTGTTAAATGTTCAAAATTAAGGTTTCAAAGTTACTTGTCCTATTAATTTTCATTAAAAAATATTTATTTATTTATTAGGCTGTGCTGTGTGTTAGTTGAGGCATATGGGATTCTAGCTCTCTAACTCAGGATTGAACTCAGGCCCCTGCATGGGGAGTGCAGTCTTCGTCACTGGAGCACCAGGGAAGTTCAAAATTTCATTTTGAAGTTCAAAGTTTCATTTTATTAAACATAATTAAGAGTGTGTAGTTTGAAGGACTAAGTGGATTAACTAACATCCTTTTAGGATGATAATATGCAGTAAGGTGGGCCATGAGAGTAAAATTGCTTACTAGAATTCAGATCAGTATTGGGTCGTGTCAGTGAGTTTGCTTGTGTCTGAGTTCTCTTCCTTAGTGAAGTGGAACATTCCACAAGGGCAGGGATAACATTGGTATCTTGTTTATAGATGCGTAGCACAGTGCCTTTAACATAGTAGGCACCCAGTATTTGTTCAGTTAATGAAAAAGTACCACTTAAGTTTTGAGTCAGTTGTTTTTTCTTTTTTGTGTGTGGTAAGGGAAGTTTATGAGACTTGTCTTAGTTCTTTGACTTTTATTGGTCAATACCATAAGACGGCAGATCTTGGTCATTTTGGGTTCCAGGTTTTCCTTCTCTCTAAAGGCTTGAGAGTACTTGTGTCATATCTAAATTTCCATACAGAAGATTTTAAAAAATATTTGGAGGTGGAGAGGATAGTGGATGGAGACTGAGGACAAGGCAAGAAGCTGAATTTAGTGAATATCCTAAGCATGCTTGTAAAATACAAATTAGATGATTTGACACTGGATAAAGTCAATACATTGTGACTGACTTAAGTTTATTACTTACCAAGGTATTTTGAGATTTTTTTCCATTAAAGAAAATTTAAGATTCTAGAGTCTTTAGCTTTTTTTTTTTTTTTTAAATATGAGGACAGGGTTAACTTTGACATTTTTCCAGTTAAAAGTGAATCAAAATACTATGTTCACATATCCTTTACTTAATACCTAGTTTGAAAATGAAGATATACCTCACGAGTAAATAGAGAATTTTAAATTGGTGTTTAATGTATTTTGCTAATATTATTTGCCATCATGAAGGGTAGCTTCTGGTGCTCTATTTTAGTGTATTGATATATATTAGTTAGATGTTGTAATAATCTTTATGTTTCAGATTTAAAGTTTCATTCTTAGGATTTGTTCGCTAGTAAACTTGGACTTTCTAGTCCCGGAGGAGAGTCACTGGGAGGAGGGTGTGCTGTAGGTGTGTTGTATTTTATCTGTTGTTCGTTTTTAAAAGGAGAGAAGTAGATGGAATATGTATTTTTGTTAGAAATTTACTTTATGATAAGTGTAGTTTTGTCAGATACCACTTTAATATGCAGCTTTTTCACACATAAAGTTGAGGGGAAATTTTTTTTTAATAAAAATTAAAAAATGAATTTGAGGAACTTTTTCTAGATCATTGTCCTAATCTTTAATCTGTAGTGTTTGACTTTGTTTAGTGCTTGGACATCTGAGTCATGTATTCTTTATAATTTACTGTCTTTTAGATAATTTCATTTTCTCACTTTTTGTTTTTATTAAAATTTGTACTCTGTTTTTGTTTCTCTTGTTTTAAATGAGATAATGTATTTAAAGGTCTTAGCACAGTCCTTGGTCCAGTGATACTCAGTAAGTGGTGGTAATTTTTTTTCAAAATGGTAAGATTTTTTAAAAAACACCTGAAAATTGATGATTGATTATTTTTTTATTTCCTCCTATTTTCTAGACCTTTTTTCTATGGTAAACTAAAATATTGAGAGAGAGATGAGAGATCCAGTCTTTTAAACCTTACTAAATGAGTTGGAATATTTGTCTTAAATATTTTTATTTTTTCCTTTTAATTCTATTCCTGTTTTCAATGTTACCTCCTTTCTCATATCTTACTAAATATGTGCACTGAAGGTCACTTGCTTTTAATTACATTTTTCTACTTACTTGAATTAGGTTGTCACTAACTCAGTATGGTGTGAAGGATGGTTGCTTTACTAACCATACTAAGTATAATTGGATATTTAAATCAGTATGAAAAAGGGAAGTTGCGTGTATGGTTTCCTGTAGAAATTAATGGTGTGTTTATACAGCACATTAGATACTATAAAGGAAGATTTGATTACTGCTGAACCTTACTTTCATACCATCGGTCAGCTTTTCCCTTAGACTTGAATGCAGTGAGAATACGTATTTGGTGATTGAGTCAATGATAAACGCTTCACCATTTCACTTGGAAAAATAATATTCTGTTTCCTTGACATTTTTCCTGATAGACATAGACAATACTCCTGAGGGTATTAGCAGAATTTTGTGATGGAGATTAGTGAATAACTGTGTTTTAGTGAGTATGGGGGAAAATTAAGGAAAACATTTTAGTTGTTTTGTTAAAACTTTATCATTGTAAGAGCATTGCTATACCTGTGCTTTCTTAGATTTTCCCGTTTGCTAATTGTTTTTGTTGTTGTTTATAGTTGCTCAGTTCAGTTCAGTCGCTCAGTTGTGTCCAACTCTTTGTGACCCCATGGACCGCAGCACGCCAGGCTTCCCTGTCCGTCACCAACTCCCGGAGTTTACCCAAACTCACATCCATTGAGTCGGTGATGACATCCAACCATCTCATCCTCTGTTGTCCACTTCTCCTGCCTTCAATCTTTCCCAGCATCAGGATCTTTTCCAATGAGTCAGCTCTTCACATCAGGTGGCCAAAGTATTGGAGTTTCAGCTTCAAATCAGTCCTTCCAATGAACACTCAGGACTGGTCTCCTTTAGGATGGACTGGTTAGATCACCTTGCAGTCCAAGGGACTCTCAAAAGTCTTTAGTTGCTCAGTTGTGTCCAACTCTTTTACTACCCCATGGACTGTAACCTGTCAGGTTCCTCTGTCAGTGGGATTTTGCCAGTACAGAAAGGTTATTTTGGCATATATTCTAAACTATTACCGGAGGTAATACTATAGTAATTTTATTAGATAATATAAAAATTAAAATTTGGGTATTGTGTATATTGCCAAGATACTGCGGGGAGGGTCTAGTAAGGCCTAAAACTTAAGTATTTAAGGGCATTTGAAATATTAAGATAAGTTGTAGAATTAACTTATTATTATGACTTGCCTTTGGTATCAACCAATGAACTTTGCCTAAAATTATTGTATGTATTTTTACTGAATTATATCCCAGACTTTGCTTTTGAGTCTTGCTCTGCGTTTATTTTTTCAATGAAGTTTGATCATGAAGACATTTTTGGTAAGAAAATGTGAAGTTCATTGTTCTTCAGAAAAAATGATAAATACTAATATATAAAATGAAAACATTTTAAGATAAGATAATGAGTTGTGTTACTGATTGTGACGTTTAATGTATCTTTTACTTTCCTTCTTAGTATGTGATTCAGTATGGTGATGTTTTATATTAAATAAGAGGTGGGATTGAGGAAGCCAGAATACATTGAAGTCAATTGCATTACTCCTAAGAGATAGGAAACCTGAGTTAGTTGAGCCTCATTTGATAGAAAGCAGTGGTTTGACTGCTCACAGCAGTAACATAAATAAGGAAGGTGTTGTCTAAAGCTGTTCTAGTGGGTCAGGGGAGTAGACATAGCAGACTTGGCAGTAAGCCTGGCTTCTAAAACAAAATCCAAGTCATCAAATTTGCCCAGGCATGCCATTTGAGGTTCAAGTAACAGTGGAATTTAAGAGGAGTGAATTTGTTCAGGGAGGCTTAGGAGAGTCACAAGCAGTAGCAAGCTTTTTTAACAGCCATAATTTTAGCTCATACATAGCGTGAGTCTGCATATATTTCAGTGTTTCTGGTAATGTTTATAAATTATATAGCATGAGTCTCACCTGTTTGCATGAATTCAGTGGACTTGAGAAGACAGGAACGATTGGATCTGTAAGATTTAAGCAGAATATTCTATGAATTGTCTATGAATTGATAGCTGAACTTTAGTTGTTGGGACAGTTCTAATTAACATATTGATATTCCTGTGTGTAAGGGAAGTGCGTCTTTATGAAAACCTGAAAATCTCAGGTACACTGGAAAAGTCACTCGACGGTTTCATTTTCTTACAAAATGTATAGTTTCTATTTATCTTATGTTTTAGAAGTGGGTGAGATTTTTAATGTTTTAAAATCTATTTTCAGTGTCTTAAAATTTTTATATTTCTTAATTTTGTATTAAATTTTTATCATCTTTGCGGTTTAATTTGAAAATAGGTAGGATTATGTGAGCTTTGAAATTATAACTTTTTTAATGTTGATTTATGTCACATGTAAAAATATTTCTAAAAACATTTTTACATCATCGGCCAGAACACTTTTATTGGACAGTTTGTGAGTCATACTTAAATGTAAATATTTTTCAGTATTAGTTTAAAATAAAAATATTTTTAAATTAAAAAAATAGCATTCAGGAAAAATATGACATTCAGAAATTGTTGAAGCTAGATGATGGATATATGGGAATTCATTATAATATTCTGTATTTTTATGTATGTTTTAAAATTTCCATAATAGAAAGTTTTAAAATGACAAAACTCTTCAAGGCTCTCTATTAGGATAAGAAGAATATTCACTTAAAAAGTAGCATTGTGAAGTTGATAGAATTTGCTGTGGCATGTACTTTTTTTGAAAACTGGTTTAACAAAAGCTAGTTGTGGTATGTCTGATTTCCAAAACCCATTTCTCTCTTTGGGTAGAATTAGCAGTGGGATGTTGGTGGTGTACATAAATAGGAAGGAAACTGATCTTGTGATGTGCTTTTGAGTAGGTATTTTTTAGTTTTTCTAAGTAGTTTTTCTAAAATATTTTCTAAGTAACTACATGGGATCAGAAAAAGTCACTTAATGTTTAATGATTTAATGGCTTGAAATTTAAAAGTTTTTTAATGTTTGAAAAGAAGTTTTAATGTTTGACCATGTTGCTTATATCCATCAGTCTAATACTTATTAAGTATTGTTAATCTCTTAAAGTTTTAAATTATGAAATGAAACTAGATAACTTGATCTTAATTTTAAGACTAGATTTTAAATCTTAGTGGGTAGTCTTTCCCTTCTCCAGGGGATCTTCCCAACCCAGGGATTGAACCCAGGTCTCCTGCATTGCAGGCGGATTCTTTACCATCTGAGCCACAAGGGAAGCCCTGTACGTAATTAGTAGGGATTAATTCACAAAAATAATGCACATATAAATTCTTTTGATTGTGTACCTTTCAGAGCAAAGAAGATTTGAAATTTATATCTTATGTTTTGCCATTTATGAATCATATTGAATTCTAAAGGAATATTAAGTTTTAACCTTGTCCTTTATATGAAGAAAGTCTTTGGGGAAAATATAGAAAGTTGTATTTAAATGTTACTTTTTAGGGACTTCCCTGGTAATCCAGTGGTTAAGAATCCACCTGCCAATGCAGGGGACACAGGTTCGATCCCTGGTCCAAGAAGATTCCACATGCCACGGGGCAACTAAGCCTGTGCACCACAACTACTGAAGCCCACGCGTGCTCTGCACACCATAGTGAAGACCCAGCGTAACGTAAATAAATAAATGAAATTATTTTTTAAAAGTTACTTTTTAATTTTTTATTGTTGTATAAGCATTTTAAGGAAACTTGATATTTCCTCTGCCAGCAACATTTCCTTATAGTTTTCACTTCCTTTCAGTAAAGGTTCAGTGAAGAATGACGTTCAGAAATTGTTGAAGTTACATGATAAATATATGGGGACTAATTATACTGTATTCACTACTTTATGTTTGAAAATTTCTATAATAGAGAGTTTCAAAACCTTTAGGCCATGATGCAGAGTAATAAATTTTGTTTTGAGCCAGCAAACAGATACTTGTTTAAACAGAGAAAACTGAGACAGAAGTGTCAATAAAGTAGCATTTACCTTTATTCTGGCATTACTTTCATATTTTCTTTTTCGTTAATTTTAAAATATTGTTGGTCATGTCTCACTAATAGATAACTACCTTCAGTTTGAAAAACTGAGCTCTAAAAGATGGTTTCATATTTCTGATTATATTAAAACTGGTAGGTCATTGACAAGTTATTATTATTCAAGCCATATTTCCTATGTCTGTAGTTCTTTAATACAATACAAAAAAATATTTTTTATTGTGGTTGTCATGGTTGTCAAGGGGGGAGAGGAGGGAAGAAGGGTGGACTGGGGATTTGGGGTTGGTAGATGCAAACTATTATATTTAGAATGGATAAACTACAAGGCTGTACTATATAACTATATCCAGTCTCCTGGGAACAATCATAATGGAAAAGAATATTTAAAAAAGAATGTATATGTATGTAACACTGAGTCATTTTGGTGTAAGATTGGCACAGCATTGTAAATCAGCTCTACTGATTTACATTATTTTTTTGTTGAATTAGCATATTGCTGTCTTTTTATTTTATATACAGCATATTGCTGTATTTTTATTGCTGAATTTTGCCACTTCCTGAAAATGAGTTATATCTCCCCCTTTCTCTCCGCTCTTTGTTCTAACTCAAGTCTTGGTCAGCTTCTATTTGGATTTATGTAGTTTTCTCTTCATATTTTATTCCCTAATTCAATTTTAAAAGTCACAGCTAAAATTATCTTTGATTCCTGCCCCCTTCTGTCTATAACCTGCCTCTAAACTGGTTTTCCTCATTGTGCTTTACCTTTTTTATATCCCTTACTCTATACATTAATATAACATTCTCTTTATTAATATTAATTTTATAAATTAATATCATCTCGTTTCAGGCCCAGTATGAAATCTTTCTTTCTACCCATTTGTCCAAACTGCCTCTGCCAGCCACATATTGTTTCATAGTCTCTTTTGTGAGACAGTTTAGAAACATTATTTTGAGGTAGTATTGAACTAGGTCTGGGTTCTAAATTCATATCCATTGCTAGTTGAGTGACACTGCCAAAAAGGACAGAATAATTTCAGGCTCATTTTATTGTTTCATTTTATAAGAGAGGAAACGTAGGTTCAAGTGGGCTTGTCCAGGGTCATTTAACTAGTTAGTTACAAAACAGAGGCCCGGGATCTCTGGCTCCTAGTTTTTGTTTTTCTTTAGTAAATTGCTTAATTTCTACTTGAAAATCCTGAACTTTTTTTGCCTAGCCTGTAATTTTCATCATTTTTGTAGCTTCTGTTTTTTTGTATGTGGTGTTAAGTAAATACTTAACCCAACATTATTGAGTACTATTATATGCGAGTTATTTTTATATATATTATTTCTAAGTCTTATGATAACCTGAAGAGGTAGATACTATTTCCATTTTACCTGAGGAAGCATAAATGAAGGTAGATTTGACCTTCTAGAAAGTAGAAGGGTTGGGATTTGAACCCTGGTTTTCTGACTTGGGCTCTTTCTGGTATTTCCCTTGCCTCTCTACCCCAGAAAGAGTTCAAGTACAGAAATAGTTTTCCCTTTGGTAAAACCAAGACTCATGATGAGCACATGGAATCAAACGTACCTGAGGCAGAGTTACCTGTGTTCCTGTGACTAGACTTTCTGCTTTGGGCTCAGAGTGGCCACTTGAGGAATGCCTCTTACTCCTGCCTGCCCTAGACATTTTTAAATGGTAGCTGTAGTACAGCCAGACCAATAAAGGGTACCACGCAGCTAACCATGCTCAGCCAAAATTTGGCTCTTTTGGATTTCTTTCCTTCCTTATGGATCTGGAGGTTGAGAAGTCGTACTTTCTAGGTTTTAAGTAGTGAGGATTTCGTCTTTCTCTTTGGTAATTCTCTCCCAAGTTGTCCTAATTAGGGTCTGGCTTGTGGCCTTTGCAGGCCAATTATGCACCTCTTAAAATTTAAAGCACTTTTAGATTTGTCATGAAAATTATCCTAAACCTAAATTAGACAAAAGTTCAAAATTTTAAAAATGCTAAATTAGTAGTTAAGATAGTTTTTTTTTTTTTTTTTTTAATTTAAACATTTTGCTTTCAAATGTTTCAACAGATACATAAGTACTACTTATTTCTTTGGTTGAATTTAGAACTGAAGTGAAACTGCTCTACCTTCTATAGCCACTAGTGCTGACACACATTTTTGCCTTGATGTTTTGATCAGTGTGCCATCTGCTACTTAATCTTATCTCCCAAGATCAGTACTGCCTTTGGGCTTCTCTTTGTCTACTACCTATTTCTTTTTACATACACTCTTATGACTCTAACCGGAACTCTCCTTTCAGAGCAAAAGCAAGAAGGTTCTTTTGTTATGTTACCTGGTACATGTTGACTGATCATTGTTTTGAAACTTGCTTTGACTTTTTATCATCTGATCACTGTTTAAAGGAAATAGTAGTGCTTTTTATTTTCTAGTTTAAACATATGCAAAATAGGTATGTTTGGGGTTGACATTTGGTGAGGGAGGGGGAAGAGACACAAACACTGACCTCACATGCTTCTTTTTAAGCATGAGGACGGATTTTTCCAGAAGCCTAAAGCAAATATAACCTCTCATTTCATTGACCAAAATTGGGTTACATTCCCTTTCCTAAATTAGTAACTAGTAAAGACAAATGGAATTATTCTTAGCCAACCAGGCCCATCCCTTGGCCTGAGGAGGTGATTGGCTTTCCCTGAAGTACAAGGCTGCACAGGAGAAGAGTGGATACATGGCAGAAAACCTGTTAGGAGGAAACGGATGCTGGGGGCAGGAGATTTGAGATCCTCCAAAATAACCCTCTGTTTTTTCTATCCACAGTATGCTAGCAGTTGAGGATCTTTAAAATGTAGATGAGACTTTTCCTTTGCAATTACTTTTACTGGCACCTGAGTTTCTTGCTTTGTTAAAGTTCTTCTGGTAGACAGGGGAGCCTATATAAGTGCAGGGAAAGAGGATGAAGTATGGCTAGTAGGTTTCTAGTGGGCTTGGTATCTGGTGGATGGCATATATGAGGCACCAAATCATGTTCCTTGTATGGTACAAATGGAATCAGATGGTCTTGCAGACATACAGAAACATAAGGAAAGAACCTTCTAGTTAAACCAATCCCAGTTTAAAAAATTTTTTATTTATTTTTTAATTGAAGGATAATTGCTTTACAAAATTTTGTTGTTTTCTGTCAAACATCAGCATGAATCAGCTATAGATGTATGTCCCCTCCCTCTTGAGCCTCCCTTCCCATCCCACCTCTTTAGGTTGATACAGAGCCCCTGTTTGAGTTCCCTGAGACATACAGCAAATTCCCATTGGCTATCTATTTTACATATGATAAGTGTAAACTTTGATGTTATTCTCTCCATACATCTCCATACCTCTCCTCTTCTCATGTCTATAAGTCTGTTCTCTATGTCTGTTTCTCCATTGCTGCCTTGCAAATAAATTCATCAGAACCATCTTTCTAAACCAATCCCAATTTTTAAAAATAGACATAGTAAAGTATTTTTTACATGCTTTATGTATTTACCTGATCTATCTGTGTAGATATCTATCTAACTGTCTGTCTATCTTTTGGTCTTGCCTTGTGACTTGCAGGATCTTAGTTCCCTGACCAGGGATTGAACCTTGGCCCTTGGCAGTGAAAGTGCAGAGTCCTAACCACTGGAGCCCAAGGGAATTCTTCATAAATGCTTTTAAAAGTATTTTATTTCATCCTTTTTCTTTAAAGCTAGTCTAAAAATAACTAACACTTGTTAAAAGATAAAACAGAAGGATATGCATGGGGAAGAGAAAGTAGAAACCAGACAGGGATGTTGTATAAGATCTCAGAGTAACTGAGTGGGAAGGGACCTCTAGATCATTAGCTGAGTGAATATACTAAAATGTTCAGTCTTTTAATATAGCTTACTGTGTCAATATTATTACATATGAATATGATTCAGTTTATTGGAGTGGATGTGTACTAAATACAGCAGTAATACAGGTATAGAGAAGGCCCTCTGAGAGCATAAATGACAGTTTAACTTGGAGAGGTCACAGAAGTTAAAGTTGAGCTGAATCCAATAGGATTATTTGCCTAGATAGGGTAGGAAGTACATTTCAGGCCCACTTCCAAAAACACAAGTTAGTGTGGTCCTTTCTTGTTGGAAGATGAGGCTGTAGTATCCAGATGTGGCTGGAAAAGGAGAGCCTGTTGTGCTGTATTAAGGAGCTGGATTTTAGACTGAAGACAGGGAGCTGTCAAAGAATTCCAAGCTGGACAAGAATGTCAGATTTATGACTTAGATCTCTCTGCTACCCTGCAGATAATGGACTGAATAAGGCAGGAATGGAGGCAAAAGCAGTGTTGTGTCTGAGAAATGATAATGGGCAGAGGTGTAGAGATGGCAAGTTGGGAATGACGCTGAGATAGATTTAGGGGAAAGCAATCAAAAGGACCTGGTATCAGCTGAATAAAGAGAGGAAAGAGACTAGGATTATTTCTTTTTTTCTAATTTGGGTCAATTGTGATAGGAGAAGCAGATTTAGAAGTAGGAAGGGGGAAAGTGATTTATTTTAATAAAATATACCAGGCACTGTGAAAAGTCTGGGAGGCTTATATACTGTTTTATCAAAGAGTGGAAAAATATGGAGAAGAGACTAGACAAAGTAAAAAGGGGGTTTGGACTTTTGGTGGGTTTTACATTATGGGAAGGTGACTAGGAAATGTATTATAAATGTTGTTTTTGTAAGATTTGTTGTGCAGTTAAGAGTAGTTCTCTTCATGGTATGGGAGAGGGGAACACCTTTACAAAGGGAAATTTATGCCCAGCTTTTGGGCAGAAAGGGAGAGAGAGGATAGAGAGGTTTTCCTGTTTGCTATTTTTCAGTTGACTTCAGCTCAAATAATCCTTATGCCAAAGTAGCATATTTTGGGATAGCATATTCTGATCTCCTTCAATAATAAACTATTTATTTGAATTGTGCTATTTGATATGTTTTGACACATGTGTACCTATGAAAATTTCATCACATTAAAGATGGTGAACATATCCATCACCTCCGAAAATTTCCTTGTATGCTTTGTCATCATTCCCACACCTTCACCTTTCCCCTTTTCCCAGACAGCCACTGAAATCACTATAGAAAACATATAAATGGAATCATGAAGTATATAGTTTTGGTTTGTTGTTGTTGTTCTAGTTTCTTTCATTTGTCATTGTTATTTTGAGATTCATCCCTGTTAGTGAGCATATCAGTAGGTCATTCTTACTGGAGAATAGTTTCCATTCTGTGCATATCCCACAATTTGTTTATCTATTCACCTCTTGACAGACTTTTGGATTGTTGTGGCTTACAAATAAAACTTATGAACATTATGTATAAGTCTTCGTGTGGGCACTTATTTCCTTTACCCTTAAATCTGTGGTTGGTCATATCGTAGGTGTAAGTTTAACTTTTTGAGAAACTGATAAACTGTTTTCCAAACTGGATGTATCATTTCACAAACCTTACTAGCAGTGGAAATGTACATTTCCACATTTTCACCAATGTCTGAATTGTAGTTTTAGTTCTAACAGGTGCACAGTAGTATTTCCTTGTCTTTTTATATTTCCCTAATGACTAAATGCTGTTGAACATCTTTTTATGTGCTTTTTCGCCATCTGTATGTCTTTTTTGGTGAAGTGTCATTTAAATCGTTTGCATATTTAAAAAAGCTTTTTATTTCAAAATAATTGTAGATTCACAGAGTGTTGCAAAAAATAGAGGGAGTTTCTGAGTATCCTTTACTCAGTTTCTTCTAATGATAAACTCTTGCAAAACTATAGTATAATATCAAGACCAGGAAAATGACATTGCTGCAATCCACCAGACTTATTCACTTGTTCCCATTTTTACACTTGTTCCCATTTTTACGCACACTGTCTGTGTGTCTATGTGTGTAGAAAATGTTACATAAATTGAGTCATACAGTGTTTAACCTTTTGAGCCATTCTGATGTGTGTGTAATGACATCTTATTGTGGTTTTAATTGATAGTCCTCTAAAGGACTACACTATTAAGCATCTTTTTAAATCATCCATGTATAATTTTTTGGTCAAGTGTCTGTTCAAGTCTTTGCATCCTTTAAATTGTTTTTTATTGTTGAGTTTTGAGAAGTCTTTTTTTAAACACAAGTCTTTATCAGATGTATGCTTTACAAGAGTTTCTCCTAATCTATGGCTTGTCTTTTCATTAACTGTCCTTTGCAGAGGTTTTTAGTTTTGATGACATTTGTTCCTTTATGGATTATGCTTTTGATATTATAGCTGAGAAATTGTGCCTAACCTATATAACAAAAAAGAAGCAGACCTCATAGAGAAGAAACTAGTAGTTAACAGTGGAGAGAGGGAAAGGAAGAGGGGCACTAGAAGGGTAGAGCATTGAGAGGTAAAAAATATTAGATAGAAAATAAGCTACAATTATATATTGTACAACATGGGGAATATAGGCTTCCCTCGTGGCTCAGAGGTTAAAGCGTCTGCCTCCAATGTGGGAGACCTGGGTTTGATCCCTGGGTCGGGAAGATCCTCTGGAGAAGGAAATGGTAACCCACTCCAGTATTCTTGCCTGGAGAATCACATGGACAGAGAAGCCTGGTAGGCTACAGTCCACGGGGTCTCAAAGAGTCGGACACGACTGAGTGACATCACTTCACTTTTAAAAGAAATAAATTGCAAGGAAAAAAAGAAATCTTTGCCTAACTCGAGTTCACAAAGATTCTCTCCAAGGTTTTCTTTTGGAAGTTTTATAGTTGGGGTATCGTATTTAGTTCTGTGATCTATTTTGATCTATCTATTAATTTTTTGTGCATGTGGTGTGAGGTATGGACCGAAGCTCACTGTTTTTACATATGGATGTCCAGTTCTTCCAGCCCTATTTCTTGATAAAGCTATCCTTTTCCCCACTGCATTGCCTTTGAACTTTTTTGAAAACTCAATTGACCATATATGTATGAGCTTATTTTTGGACTCTGTTCTGTGTTAAGCTGTGTGTCTGTCCTTTACCATTATTATACTGTCATTTCTGTACCTTTATAATACTCTTGAAATCAGATAGTGTCATTTTTTCCAAATTTGTTCTTTTCCAGATTGTTTTGGCTATTCTAAACCTTCTACCTATCCGTATAAATTTTAGAATCTGCTTGCCATCTTCTACAAAAATGCCTAGTAAAATTTTAACTAGGATTGTGTTGAATCTATAGACCAGTTTCAGGAGAACAAATATCAGGATTGAGTCTTTAAATCCAGAAATGTATCTCTTCATATATTTTATTAAATATCTTTTTATTTTATTATATTGCTATTATTTAATTTCAACAATAGTTTGGAGTTTCTTGTGTTCAAGTCTTATACATTTTTTGTCTGATTTATCCTTATGTAGTTAATATTTTTTGATGTTATTGTAAGTGTTGTTATGAATATTCATATACAGAGTTTGTGTAAGACCTTTATTTTCATTTCTCTTGGGCATATACCTGAGAGTGGAATTGCTGGATCATAGATTAATTCTATGTTTAACCTTTTGAGGAATACCAAACTATTTTTAAAAGAGCTGCACCATTTTATATTCCTGTTAGCAGTGTATGAGAGTTCCAGTTTCTCTACATCCTTGCTAATACTTGTTATTTTTCCATTGTGTTTTCTCAATGTGCTTTTGATTTTCACTTCTTTAATTACTAATTATGTTGAGCATCTTTTCATGTGTTTACTGGCTATTTTTACATCTTCTTTGCTGAAATGTGTATTCAAGTCCTAAATATATTTCCATTTTTAAATAGGGTTGTTTGTTTACTTGTTGTTGAGTCTTAAGAATTCTTTATATATTCTGGATACTTTTTGAGATTATATCATGTGCTTGTAAAACAGTACATTCTTTTTGCATTGTATGCATTCCATCCTGGAATTCCCCAAACTCCTTGTTGATTTTTTAAAATTTGCATAGGTTAAAGTTTCATTCTTTGTGATGTACAGTTCTTTGGGTTTTGGCAAATGCATAGAGTTATTTATTCCTTACCTGAATACCATAAAAAACAGATGCGTTATTTTAAAAATTCACCCACTCCTTCTTTCCTTTGTGTCTGGTTTCATTCACTTTGCAAAAAGCATTTAAGATTCATTCATGTCATTGTATGAAGAAATATCTAGTTCCTTTTTATCACTGTAAAGTATTCCATTGTATGGATGTGTCACAGTTAATCTACTTACCTGTTGAAAGATGTTTCGGTTCTTCTTGATATTTGGCAGTTATGAATAAATCTTCTGTAAAGAGTCACATACAGGATTTTGTGTGACCGTAAGTTTTTAATTCACTTGGTCTTCTCTTAAAGTCATGTTTCGGTTTCATTAATTTTTCTCTATTCTCTGCTTTCATCTTCATCATTGCTTTTCAAACAGAATTTTAAGAAAGAGGAGTGGTTGATGTATCTGTTTCTTCAAGGAGATCAACACAGGTGCAGTGAATGGATGAGACTGGAAGCCAGATGATGCTAAAGAGTGAAGTGCTGACAGTGACAGTACATTATTCTTTTTAAAAACTTAGTTTCTGGAGCAAAGTCTTTCAGCTTTGGCATTACTGACATTTTGGACTAGATAATTCTTTGTTTTAAAGGGGGCTGAGGAAATTCCCTGGTGGTCCAGTGTTTGGTACTTATGCTTCCGTTGCAGGGGGCCCGGGTTTGATCCCTGGTTGGGGAACTAACATCCCATGAGTTGCATGGTGCAGCCAAAAAAATAAGTAGAGGTGCTGAGTTGTGTATTGTAAGTTCTTTAGTAGCATCTTTGGTCCCTGTATGCCAGTTGTAGCCCTCTAGTTGTGACAATCAAAAATGCTTCTAGACATTATCAAATGTTCCAGGAGGGCAGAATTGCTCATCATGAGAAGCTATAGTTTTAGAGGAAGGAGGAGAGAGAAGACCCTAAAGAAGAACTCATATCAAGGAAGCTTTTGTTTTTTTAAATTACTTATTTATTATTTATATTTAGCTGTGCTGGGTCTTCATTGCTGCTCCAGCTTTTCTCTAGTTGTGCAGAGTGGGGGCTACTCTCTAGTTGCATCGCACAGGTGTCTCATTATGGTGGCTTCTCTTGTTGTGGAGCGCGGGCTCTAGGGCACGCAGTTTTCAATAATTGCAGCGCATGCTCTCAGTAGTTGTGGTTTCTGGAGTTTAGAGCACAGGCTTAGTAGTTGTGTCTCAAGGGGTTAGTTGCTCCTCGGCATGTGGGATCCTCCTGGACCAGGGATCAAACCTGTGTCTGCTACATTAGCAGGAGGATTCTTTACCACTGGCCATCAGGGAAGCCCTTAGGGAAGCTTTTTAAAGAAAGTAAGAGATTGAGGGAAGTAGCGAGTAAGAAAAAGAGAGAAGGGGAAGGTTGAAGTTATAAAAGAGAAGATAGCTGATGGAACTTGGGTATGGAATTTAGATCAGAGGTGGGGAGAGTTGGTTTATATCTAAGACAAGGCACTTTTTATGAGGAAGGAAATGAAAAGATGATCGTAGAATTTGTATAGATATATATTTTTTTGAGGGTGATATGGAAGATCCTCGCTTTCTGCTACCTTTGTCAAGTAGGGTCAAGATCCCTTGCTAAATGAGGTGTCACTGTGGAGAAGATGACTGAAGAGATGAGAGGTTTGGGATATGGTAAATAAGGGAGGAAGCTGAGCAGGAAAAACTGATGAAGATAAGACAGCTAGTAAGTGGTAGATTTGACTTTAAGGCAGTGTTCTCCGTTGCAGTTTTCTCCTTTAAGTCCCCCATTTAGGCTTTTTTAAAATTAATTAGTTTTTGGCTCTGCTGGATCTTCATTGCTGCACTCCGGTTTTCTCTGGCTTAGGTGAGTGGGCTTCTCATTGCAATGGCTTCTTCTTGTTGCAGAGCACCAGCTCTAGGGCATGCAGGCTTCAGTAGTTGCAGCTGTAGAGCCGTGGGCTGAGTAGTTGTGGTAATGGGCCTAGTTACTCCATGGCATGTGACATCCTCTCGGACCAGGGATTAAACCCGTTGTCCCCTGTATTAGTAGGCAGACTCTTAACCACTGGACCACCAGGGAAGCCCTGTGGTCATTACTGTTCTATGTACTTCAGTTCAGTTCAGTCACTCAGTCATGTCCGACTCTCTGCAACCCCATGGACCGCGGTATGCCAGGCTTCCTTGTCCATCACCAGCTCCTGGTGCTTACTCAAACTCATGTCTATTGAGTTGGTGATGCCATCCAACCTTCTCATCCTCTGTTGTCCCCTTCTCCTCCCGCCTTCAATCTTTCCCAGCATCAGGGTCTTTTCCAGTGAGTCAGTTCTTCGCATCAGGTGGCCAAAGTATTGGAGTTTCAGCTTCAGCTTCGGTCCTTCCGATGAATATTCAGGACTGATTTCCTTTAGGATGGACTGGTTGGATCTCCTTAGTGTTCAAGGGACTCTCAGGAGTCTTCTCCAACACCATAGTTCAAAAGGATCAATTCTTCGGCGCTCAGCTTTCTTTATGGTCCAACTCTCACATCCATACGTGACTACTGGAAAAACCAAAGCTTTGACTAGACAGACCTTTGTTGGCAAAGTAACGTCTCTGCTTTTTAATATGCTGTCTAGATTGGTCGTAGCTTACTTTCCAAGGAGCAAGCGTCTTTTAATTTCATGGCTGCAGTCACCATCTACAGTGATTTTGGAGCCTGAAAAAATAAAGTCTGTCACTGTTTCCACTGTTTCCCCATCTATTTGCCATGAAGTGATGGGACCCAATGCCATGATCTTTGTTTTCTGATTGTTGAGTTTTAAGCCAGCTTTTTCACTCTCCTCTTTCACTTTCATCAAGAGGCTCTTTAGTTCTTCTCTTTCTGCCAAAAGTGTGGTGTTATCTGCATATCTGAGGTTATTGATATTTCTCCTGGCAATCTTGATTCCAGCTTGTGCTTCATCCAGTCAGCGTTTCTCATGATGTCCTCTGCATATAAGTTAAATAAGCAGGGTGACAATATACAGCCTTGACGTACTCCTTTCCTGATATGGAGCAGTCCATTGTTCCATGTCCAGTTCTAACTGTTGCTTCCTGACCTGCATACAGATTTCTCAAGAGGCAGGTCAGGTGGTCTGGTATTCCCATCTCTTGAAGAATTTTCCACAGTTTGTTGTGATCCACACAGTCAAAGGCTTTGGCATAGTCAATAAAGCAGGAGTAGATGTTTTTCTGGAACTCTCTGGCTTTTTCGATGATACCAGCGGATGTTGGCAGTTTGATCTCTGGTTCCTTTGCCTTTTCTAAATCCAGCTTGAACATCTGGAATTTCATGGTTCAAGTACTGTTCTGTGTACTTAAACTAATTCATTCCTAAGGTCTCCTCCAGGTGCCTGAATCTCTTCTCAACACTTTCAGACACATTAGTTGGTCTATCAATTTTATTTTCTTGAAAATTTCTCTCTTAGAGCCTTCTAAATTTCTCAAACCTGGACTGGTTGTGCAGCTTAGGCAGTTGTACGTCTGTCATTCTGAGATCTCTCTTCTCCATCGTCTTAAGGAGTTCCTTTCCCTTTTATTGCATCATCTGTTTCTTGGCTATATATCATATATTCTCCTTTTGCTTGGTTACTTCACAGTCATTTTGGTGGAGTATTTACTCCAGGACCATATGAGAGGTAATGGGAGGTAAATATTCAAGAGCTTACATATGGGTTGGCCAGAAAGTTTGTTTGGGTTTTTCTGTATGATGTTATGGAACTTTCTGGCCAACTCAATGTTTTAAAATGTCTATATTCTCTCCTCACACTTCATTATTCCTGGTTTTAGATATCTAGATTAAATATAATTTTTTCTCAAGTTTTTGAAGGTATAGCTCTCCATTTTTCTTCTAGCTTCCAGAACTGCTTTTGAGAAGTCTGATGACATTCTGATTTCTATGTTCTTTATGTATAACCTGTTTCTCGCCTTCCATTTTTAGAGTTTTTCCTCTTAGTTTTTTGTATTCCGAAATTTAGTGATGATGTGTATCAGTCAGGATCTGTTTTTCACCCATTGTGCTGGACTCTTCAGTGATCCTTTATTCCTCTTCATTTTTCTATTCTCTTCTTCTGGAACTTAAAAAAGTTTTAGCTGGAACTCCTGGACCAATTCTGATATTCTCTCCCATTTCCTGTTTGTCTTTTTGCTGAACTTTTTGGGTGAATTTCTTCAACTTGATCTTTCAGTTTTTCTTTGAGCCTTTCATTTGTTACTTTTAATTTCTAGGGGCTCTTTCTTTTATCTTTTTAAGTAACCATATGTTCTTGTTTTGGGGTTGCAATGTCTTCTTTTTTCTCCGAGGTTGTTGAGATGAGTTTTATTGTTGAGATTTCCATCTTACTGCATAGTCTTTTCCTTCCATATTTCTTTTCTTCTCTACTTGCCTCTGTCTTTAATGTTGAAGCTTTTCTTGGATCTTTGATGATCTTTGGCTATTTGCTTATTTTTTTTTAATGGGGCACCAAAATCTTAATGGCAGTTCCATGATCACAAGTGGCACTTGGTAACTGCAGGCCTCATTATAGGGTTTTTGCTAGGTCAGCTGTGTGCTCAGTGTGTTGCTTGCAGAGTATAAGTCCATTGTACTATGACAAGGGAAGAAAAAGTCCTGGGGGTTTCAATATACACGTTTTTAGAGAGACGTTTTAGTTCCTCACTCTGTTTTCGGTTACTGGCTCTCAGTTATCTTGTTTTACTTCTTCAGAAAATCTCTAGCCTTCTGCCTAGAGGGACAGTCGTCCAGTAGTGCAGAGTTAGAAGGTATGTGAAATTGGGGAGGTGATTAGTGACTCACTAAATAAGTAAACTTGGTGTCAATCTTGTTTTCAACTTTGCCTTCCTGTCTACTTCCAAAAGTACCTGGTAGTGTATTGCCTGAGTGTTTGGATTTCTTTATTGGAAATAAGTTTTCTTTTCCCTGTTGTTGGCTCAAGATTTAGCTTTTTCAGGTGCTAAATCAGTTACCATGTGTCCTACATTCCAGCTTCTAAAAGTTTTGTTGGCATGGTTTCATGTCCTGTTTTGTTGTTGTTTTTCTTGTGAGTTTACACCCTTAAAAAAACCCTTTTACTATCCTTTAACGGAGTTTCAGTAAGGAATGGGTGAATGTGTGTTTTCAGTTCTCTGTGTGCGAGTTCTTTCGATTTGATTTTGTTTTTTTATTGAGGTAAATTTATAAATTTATAACACAATTAAATATTTTGAAGATTACAGTTAAGTGGTGTTTGGTGTATTCACAGTGTTGTGCAACTATCAGTTCTGTAGTTTCAAAACTTTTTCATCACCTCTTGAAAACACCCCATACCATTAAGTAATCACTCCCCATTTCCTCTCCTCCCCAAACCTCAGTAACCTGTAATCTGCTTCTGCGTATTCTGAAACTATCATATAAAAGGCATCATACAATATGTGACCTTTTCAGTCTGGCTTTTTTTCCTTGGTGTGTTTCTCAGGTTCATCCAGGTTGCAGCATCTGTTAATATTTTGCCTCTTTTTATGGTTGAATAGTATTCCATTGTATGTATACACCATAATTTGCTGCCCTATTCATTCACTGATCCAGTTAGTTGTTCCATGTCCAGTTCTAACTGTTGCTTCTTGACCCACATACAGGTTTCTCAGGAGACCAGTAAGGTGACCTGGTATTCCCATCTCCTTAAGAATTTTCCACAGTTTGTTGTGATCCACACTGTCAAAGGCTTTACTATAGTCAATGAAGCAGAAGTAGATGTTTTTCTGGAATTCCCTTGCTTTCTCCATGATCCAATGAATGTTGGCAGCTTTTTTCATGACAGTGGGAAAGATTGAAGGCAAAAGGAGAAAGGGGTGGCAGAGGATGAGATGGTTAGCCTCATCTACTCAGTGGACATGAATTTGAGCAAACTCTGGGAGATAGTGGAGGACAGAGGAGCCTGGTGTGCTGCAGTCCATGGGGGTCGAGAAGAGTCAAACACAACTTAGCGACTGTTATGAGTAATGTTGCTATAAATATTTGTGTATAAGCTTCTTTCAAGACATATGTTTGTGTTCTCTAGGGTATATACCTAGAGATAGAATTGTTGGATCCTGTGGTAATTTTATGTTTACTTTTTTTGAAGCAATCTGAATGTCAGATTGTTTTCCATAGCCTCTGCACCATTTTACTTGGCCACCATTAATGTATAATGATTCCTATTTTTCCACATCCTCACCAATACAACACTTATTATTTTCTAGGGTTTTTTTGTTTGTCTTTTCTTTTAAAATTAAAACCATTCTAGTGGGTCTGAAGTGGTATTGTGGTTTTTATTTGCATTTCTTACTGACCAGTGATGTTGAACATCTTTTCACATGCTTGCTGACAATTTATGTATCTTATTTGGAGAAATGTCTGTTCAGGTCCTTTGCCCTTTTAAAAAATTGATTGTCTTTTGGTTGTTGAGTTGTAAAGAGTTCTTTATATTTTCTGGATACCAAACCCTTATTAGATATATGATTTGCAGATATTTTCTTCCATACTCTGGATTTTCTTCACTTTATTGATAGTATCTTTTGAAGAACAAAAGTTTTTAATTTTTATGAAATCCATTTCATCTAGTTTTTCTTTTGTTGTTCATGCTTTTAGTGTCAAATCTAAGAATCCATGCCAAATCTGAGGTCATGAAAGTATGCACCTGTGTTTTCTTCTAAGCGTTTAATGGGTTTAGCTGTTACAGTTAGGTCATTGATCCATTTTGAGTTAATTTTTGTGTGTGATGTGAGGTGGGGTTCAACTTCATTCTTTTGTATGTGGTTATTTAGTTGTCCCAGCACCATTTGTTGAAGGGGCTATTCTTTCGCCATTGAATTGTCTTAGCAGCCTTGTCAAAAATTAATTGGCCAGAACTTCTGGTGGTCCAGTGGTTAAGTAGCTTCCTTCCAATGCAGGGAACACAGGTTCAATCTCTGGCCTGGGAAGATTCGACAAGCTGTGGGACAACTAAGCCCTCATGCCACAACTATGGAGGCCCGCTCACCCTAGAGGCCATGTTCTACAACGGGAGAAGCCACTGCAGTGAGAAGCCTGCACACTGCAATTAGAGAGTAGCCCCTACTTGCCACAACTAGAGAAAGCTCACATGCAGCAATGAAGACCCAGTACAGCCAAAAATAAACAAATAAAAATTTAAAAATTCATTTGGTCAGATTCTCAACATTGCTAATTATTAGAGAAATGCAAATCAAAATTATAGTGAGATATCATTTCACACCAGTTAGAGTGGCCATCATCAAAAAGTCTACAGATAACAAATACTGAAAATGGTATGGGAAAAAGGGAAGCATACTATATACTGTTTGTGGGAATGTAGATTGGTGCAGCCGCTATGGAGAACAGTATGGAGATTCTTTAAAAAACTAAAAATTGAGTTACCATATGATCTAGCAATCCGACTACTGGACATATATCCAGAAAACACAGAAGCTAACATGCAAAAAGGTATATGCACCCCTATGTTCATAGTAGCTCTATTTACAATAGTCAAGACATGGAAGCAATGGAAATGTCCATCAATAGATGTGTGGATAAAGAAGATGCAGTATGTTTAACAATGGAATGTTACTCAGCTATAAAAAAGAATGAAATTAATGCCATTTGCAGCAACATGGATGGACCTAGAGATTATCATATAAAATGAACTAAGTCAGACTCAAAGTATAATATGATATCACTTATATGTGGAATCTAAAAAGAATTAGAGAAATCAACTTATTTCCAAAATAGACTCACGGACATGAAAACAAATTTATGGTTACCAAAGGGGAAGGAGTAGGGAGGGATATGTTAGGAGTTTGGGATTAACAGACAGACACTACTATATAAAAAAATAAACAAGGACCTACTATATAACACAGGGAACTGTATCCCATATACCACTCCCAGTTCTGTTTGTTCCATTAGTTTGTACATCTTTCCTTGTGCACTGTTTGTAGTAAGTTTTGAATTGTGAGGTGTGAGTTCTGCTTTGATTTTCATTTTCAATATTATTTTGGCTGATCTAGGCCTCTCAGTTTCATATAAATTTGAGGATTGGTTTTTCCATTTCTGCAGAAAAAGCCACTGAAATTTTGGTAGAGATTGCATTGACTCTGTAGGTTTCTTTGTAAAGTATTGCAGTGTTAACAACATTAAAGTCTTCCAGTTCATGAACAAGGAAGTCTCTTAGCATTTATTTAGGTTTTCCTTCATTTCTTTCAGCAATATTTTGTTGTTTTTAGTGTGCAAGTATCACCTCTTTAGTTAAATTTATTCCTAAATATTATATTTTGGAGGTTGTTATACATAGAATTCTCTTAATTTCCTTTTTGGATTGTTCTTTGCAACATATAGAAGCACAGCTGAATTGTAGGTGTTGATATTTTAACCGGCAACTTCCCTGAATTTGTTTATTAGCTTTAGTTGTGTTTTGTGGATTCTATGAGAGTTTCTATATATAGAATCATGTCATTGGCAAATAGAGATAGTTTTACTTCTTCCTTTCCAAATTGGATGCTTTCTATTTTCTTTTATTGTCTAATTGCTGACTAGGACTTCCAGTACAATGTTGAATAGCAGTGGTGAAAGCTGGTGCCTTTGTCTTGTTCCTAATTTAGGGGAGAAAGCCTCCAGTTTTTCACTGTTAAGTATGATACTACTACCTGTGGGTTTTTTGTAAACTCCGCTGTTCATTTTAAGGACTTTCTTTCTGTTCTTAGTTTGCTGAATATCCCTCCCCTCCCCTGCCATCATGATTGGGTATTGAAATCTTTCACATATATTTTCTCTGTCAATTCAGATGATCATGTGTTTTTTTTTGTTTGTTTTTTTTGTTTTTTTCATTCTGGTAATGAGGCAAGTGAATTTTGTATGTTGAACTATCCTTACGTTCTTGGGATAAATTCCACTTGATCCTTTTAATGTGGTGTGGGATTTGTTTAGTATTTTGTTGAGAATTTTTCTTTCTATATTTATAAGGGATATTGGCCTGTAGTTTTCTTGTGGTATTTTTGTCCTGCTTTGGCATCGGGGTAAAACTGGCCTCATAGAATGTTTAGGAAGTGATATCTACTCGTCTATATTTTGGAAGAGTTTGAAAAGGATTGCTGTTAACTCTCCTCTAAATGTTTGGTAGAATTTACCAATGAAACCATGTTGTCTTGGACTTCTTTTGTTGGGAAATTTTTTTGCTAGTGATTCAGTCTGTTTACTTGATATCAGCCTCTTGAGAATTTTTGTTTCTTCCAAATCACTTTTGGTAATTTGTGTGCTTGTAAGAATTTGCCTGTTTGTTGTCTATTGCCTAAGTTGCTGGTGTGCAGTTGTTCATAGTATTCTTGTTATCATAGTATTCTCACATATATTTCTACCAGTACCAGTTATAATAACATCCTAACAGAGTCCACTTAGGTGGTACTAAACTATTTTCTCAATTTTGAAAACATTGTTGCTTGAAGTTGTTCCATGCAAACTGTTCATGCATGCGTGTTCAGTCACTAAGTTGTATCCAACTCTTTGCGACCCCATGGACTGTATGTAGCCCACTAGGCTCCTGTGTCCATGGGACTTCGCAGGCAAGAATACTGGCATGGGTTGCCATTTGCTTCTCCAAGGGATCTTCCTGACGCAGGGAACATAACCTGTGTCTCCAGCATCTCTTTGCATTGGCAGGTAGATTCTTTACCACTGAGCCACCTGGGAAGCTTATACAGACTATTCATAGGAGGCTAATAATTCTTCAGTAAACTCTGCATTGAGTCTTCAAGTAAATAATAAATAAGTTGAATCAGTAACATTTGGTTACACATCAGGAGCCAAGGAAAACCTTGAAACTTTTTGCCTTGTTTTGTAATTGCTTCTTGTTGCTACCAGTGTTTTCAGTCTTTCAGTCATTCTTGCTGATGGTCTTTACCAGTTTATTTTCTCTGACATTTCTTCAGTCACAGCAATCAGACACAGTTTAAGTTTCACCATTAGTAAATGGCTTTTTTTGCCTACCTGACAAGTGAACCATTCAGAAACTTTCTTTGGTTACAGCCTCATTTTAACCTTTTCTTCTTGTGAAAAAATCTTGCCTGGTAGGCTGCAGTCCATGGGGTTGCACAGAGTCGGACACGACTGAAGCGACTTAGTAGTAGTAGTAGTAGTAGTAGTAGGGGTATTGTGATGAATGCTTACTGGTAATGCTGATGTATAAGGTATTCTTACAGCACAGCCATAATGTTGTTGCACAATAAACATAATGCTTTGCCCTCTAATTTGATAAGGAGATAGCCCACACTCCATTGTGCCTTAGAAGCATGACATTCAATTTGAAGTCCACTCTTGTCTTTCCTCTTTTTAGTGATATCTATGCACTGACAAGTTTTTTGTTTGTTTCTTTTTTACGTCCCGTCGCCTGCCTGAATTTTTTTTTTTTTTTTTTTTTAGTATTTATTTATTTGGCTGTGTTGGGTCTTAGTTGTGACATGCAGGATCTTTCGTTATGGGGTGCTGACTCTCTAGTTGTGGTGCACAGGCTCCAGAGAGCTCAGGCTCAGTAGTTGTGACATGTTCATGCTTAGTCGCTCTGCAGCAGGTGGGATCTCAGTTCCCTCACCAGGTATCAAACCTGTATCCCCTGCATTGCAAGGTGGTTTCTTAACCATTGGACCACCAGGAAGTCCTTGCACTGGTAAGTTTTTAAAAATGTTGTAGTGTTACCTCAGTATGCATTGCACTCAGAATGCTGTCCAGTGTGTCACTGCAATCTGTTAGTGCACCAAGTAACAGTGGGAAACATCTCTCACAGCTCCTCAGCTCTACCATTGTTCTGTGAGATTAACCATAGGCTGTACAGAAGTGAATGAGCATGGTTATATTCCAATAAAACTTTATTTGTGGATACCAGAATTTGAATTTCATATTATTTTGTGTCATTAAACAGTATTATTTTGATTTTCTTCTTACCATTTGAAAGCCATTCTTAGCTTGTAGCCCATGCAGAAACAGGTGGTAGGCCAGGTTTGGCCTGTGGGCTGTATTCTGCCAGTGCCTGCTTTACAGTTTAAATACATTGGTAGGCAGCCTGTGTTGCCTAGATTACTGCATGCTTGCCTGGGGCCCCCTGGTGGCTGAAGGGAGCAAATAAGTCTTGAGATGGTCAAATTTTTGAAGCACCATGAATCTGAGAATTCTAGAGTTGGAAATCTAGATGTAGGACTATTTATCATAGGGAGATTGTAGTGGCAACTCATTATTTCCAGAATGTGGGCTTTGGTGACGCTTAGGGAAAAAGATAAAACAGCACTCCCCGAAATTTTATATGCAAATCTCAACAGTGCTTTAAGACATCATTCTGATATAAAATATATCTCTTCATCTGCAATTTATTCGTGTGAAGGGTGTGAATTTCAGCATTATTCTACACAAAATGGCACTGGTACAATAATACATTTGAATGAACCCATATCTTCCAAGGGTAACTTTATTCTCTTTTCACCCACCCTTTTCTTCCCACTCAAAGGCTTCAAGTTTAATATATTGATAATTTTTGCTACTTTATTAAGTACATTTCTAAGTAAAACTGGGTTTTAACTATGAGAGTATGGTAGTAAAGAAGTCAGTGACTTTGTATAGTTAGGTGCTGCTATCTTGCTTTGAACTAATGTACCAGCAGTTTTTTGTATTTTTGTTTTTTAAATTTTAGTAAACTATACGTAGCATAAAATCTACCATCTTAGCCGTTTATAAGTATATAGTTTAGTAGCATTAAGTATAGTCCCATTTTTGTTCAACTACAGGGGTGAGTTTTTTTAATCTGCCATTTTAAACTCTTGATCCAAAAAAATGAAACCCTCCTGTTCTGGTCAATCCTAGGTTTACTGTAGTAACTAGGAATGAAATTATCCTCAAATATAGTAGAGATCGTGCCATTCCCTTTTTAAAATTTTGCTGGTTTATATTGTCCTTAGAATAATATTTAAACTCTTTACCATGATCCTTCTAGGTTTTGCCTCTTTCAGTTTTCCCCTTTCAGCTGTTAGCTAGCTCTAGCATAGTTGGGCCTTTCATTTCTTCAGAGAAGCCGAGCTCTTATCTGACTCACTGTTTGCTGGTGCTGTCCTGCGGTGTTGGAGCTGCCCTGGTGTTGAAGCTTGTGTACCCATGCCTCTCCACCACCACCACCTCCCTTTTCTTTGCTTGCTGGTTCTTGTGCTGTCTTCTCAGAAAGGCCATCCCAGTACTCGGTAAAATAGGTTCCTTCTTTAGACTGTTTCCCCCTACTTAGTAATACTTAAAATTTTTGTTTTTGTCAGTCTCCTAACCTATCCAAATTAACTTCCCCTCCTACTTAGTCCATTCTCCTTACTCTTTTTTATTTTTCCTTATAGCAAATATAGCCATCTGACATTTTACTAGAATGTAAGATCTAAGAGGATGGGGACTTTTTTTGTTTATTCATATGTTTTCAGTGTCTACAACGTGTCTGCTATATAGTACCTACTCGAAAAATATTTAACTGAATGATCACATTACTTTTGGCTTTAGGGCAAAATACACATATATGATTGAAAAGTGAATACGACAAAGTTACGACGGGCAAAATGGGAATATGGAAAGAAACTGTTGTTGAACTGAAGAAATAACCAATACTGGAGCTGTTCTACCTTTGGATATTGTGTTATTGCTGAATGATAAATATCACCTCCCCTTCAGCTGTTTTTGAGTTCAGTTTTCCATCCTTTGCAGCCTGAAAACATCATATTTCATACAGAATCATTTCAATCCTAAATAGCACTAAATTTTAAAAAAACTTTATTTATTGTCCACACCATGCAGCCAACCAGAGATCGAACCCATACTCCCTGCCTGTATTGGAAGTATGGAGTTTTAACCCTGGACCGCCAGGGAAGGCCCTAAATTACACTAAATTTAAAAATAACATCTTGATTGAAGAAACTGATTCTTCTGTCCCTCCAGTGTTGCAAACTGCCAACATTCATTGGATTATAGAGAAAGCAAGGGAATTCCAGAAAAACATCTGCTTCATTGACTACAAGAAAGCCTTTGACTGTGTGGATCACAACAAACTGTGGAATATTCTTGAAGCGATGAAAACACCAGACTACCTTACCAGTCTCCTGAGAAACCTGTATGTGGGTCCAGAAGCAGCAGTTAGAACCTTACATGGGACAGCTGACTGGTTTGACATTGGGAAAGGAATATGTCAAGGCTGTATATTATCACCCTGCTTATTTAACTTACATGCAAAATATATCATACGAAATGCCAGGCTGGATAAATCACAACCTGGAATCAGGAATGCTGGGAAAAGTGTCAAAAACCTCAGATATGCAGATTATACCACTCTAATGGCAGAAAGCAAAGAGGAACTAAAGAGCCTGTTGATGAAGGTGAAAGAGGAGAGTGAAAAAGTTGGCTTAAAACTCAGCAATAAAAAAACTGAGATCGTGGCATGCGGTCCCATCACTTCATGGTAAATAGAAGGGCAAAAGTGGAGGCAGTGACAGATTTTATTCTCGTGGGCTCCAAAATCACTGTGGACGGTGACTGCAGTCATGAAATTAAAAGACGCTTGCTCCTTGGAAGGAAAGCTTTGACAAACCTAGACATCGTATTAAAAAGCAAAGACATTGCTTTGCCAGCAAAGGTCCATATAGTCAAAGCTACTGGTTTTTCCAGTAGTCATGTATAGATGTGCGAGTTAGACCATAAGAAAGGCTGAGCACCAAAGAATTGATGCTTGCGAACTATAGTGCTTGAGAAGACTCTTGAGAGTCCCATGGTCTGCAAGGAGATTAAACCAGTCAATCCTAAAGGAAATCAACCTTGAATATTCATTGAAAGGGCTGATGGTGAAGCTGAAGCTCCAGTACTTTGGCCACCTGATACCCAGAGCTGACTCATTGGAAAAGAGCCTGATGCAGGGAAAGATTGTAGGCAAAAGGAGAAGAGGGTGGCAGAGTATGAGATGGTTAGATAGCATCACCTATTCAATAGACATGAATTTGAGTAAACTCCAGAAAATAGTGAAAGACAGGGAAGCCTGGTGTGTTGCAGTCCAGGGGGTCACAAGGAGTCAGACACGACTTGGTGACTAAACAACAACGTATCCTTTCCATTAATAAACTAGTGTGTATATTTACAATTAAAAACTTTTCAAAAACTCTGCTTTATCCTTTATTTACTTCATTTTAACCTGCTGACTCCAGATGAGGCTGAATTTATATGATCGTATCCTTATATAGTTTTGTGGATATTTTTTTAGAATTATGGATGTGATTATTTCTTTTATAAAAGCATTTATTGTTTTCAGATTCTCAATTTTAGAAAAATGTGGAAATAAAGAAAAAGAAAAAATTGCATAAAAAATGATAATTGCATGTATCCACAGATACATTAAAACACACAGACACGCCACTCTTTAGTGGAGCTAATGATGTACATTTTTTGTTCCACTCTCTTCTCTCAAGATTATTATTATTTACGTTCTCATCTAGTAATTTATACATCTAAAATTTCGAATTTCTTGTTTTGTTAATTATTTTTCTTTTTTGCTCCCCCCAACCCCCATAGATCTTGAGCCAGATGATTGTGCATCCATTTACATCTTTAATGTAGATCCACCTCCATCTACTTTAAACTCACCACTTTGCTTACCACATCATGGATTACCGTCTCACTCTTCTGTTTTGTCACCATCGTTTCAGCTCCAAGGTCACAAAAACTATGAAGGAACTTGTGAAATTCCTGAATCTAAATACAGCCCATTAAGTGGTCCCAAACCCTTTGAGTGCCCAAGTATTCAAATTACATCCATCTCTCCTAACTGTCATCAAGAAATTGATGCTCATGAAGATGACCTACACATAAATGACCCAGAAAGGGAATATTTGGAAAGGCCTTCTAGAGATCATCTCTATCTTCCTCTTGAGCCATCCTACCGGGAATCTTCCCTTAGTCCTAGTCCTGCCAGTAGCATCTCTTCTAGGAGCTGGTTCTCAGATGCGTCTTCTTGTGAATCTCTTTCACATATTTATGATGATGTGGATTCGGAGTTGAATGAAGCTGCTGCCCGATTTACTCTCGGATCCCCTCTGACTTCTCCTGGTGGCTCTCCAGGAGGCTGCCCTGGAGAAGAGTCCTGGCATCAACAGTATGGACTTGGACATTCCTTGTCACCTAGGCAATCTCCTTGCCACTCTCCTAGATCTAGTATCACTGATGAGAATTGGCTGAGCCCCAGGCCAGCCTCAGGACCCTCATCAAGGCCTACTTCCCCTTGTGGGAAACGGCGGCACTCTAGTGCTGAGGTTTGTTACCCTGGGTCCCTTTCACCGCATCATTCGCCTGTTCCTTCTCCTGGTCACTCCCCCAGGGGAAGTGTAACAGAAGATACCTGGCTCAATGCTTCCGTCCAGGGTGGATCAGGGCTTGGCCCTGCGATTTTTCCATTTCAGTACTGTGCAGAAACTGATATTCCTCTGAAAACAAGGAAGACTTCTGAAGATCAAGCTCTCATTCTACCAGGAAAATTAGAACTCTGTTCAGATGACCAAGGGAATCTTTCACCATCACGGGAAACTTCAATAGATGATGGCCTTGGATCTCAGTATCCTTTAAAGAAAGATTCATCTGGTGACCAATTTCTTTCAGTTCCTTCACCCTTTACCTGGAGCAAACCAAAGCCTGGTCACACCCCTATATTTCGGTGAGTTGATGGAAATGACGAATGGTCATTTTTCATGTTTATGTTTATTGGTGGCATGTAATTACTACATTATCTATGTAGAATAATTTGACCATCTTTCCTCCTCCTTTTTGTTCTTTAGTTTCTTCCAGACAACTTAAAAGACCACATTTATTTTCCTTGTAGTCTTAAAAGTGTCTTTAAATAGGTTAAAGTTATCATTTTAAAAGTGTATAATGAATTGTAAAGAATAACAAATTGCATTAGAAGCCCTAGAATGAATTTTCTTCTTTCAGAATGAATTTTCTTATCCACAAAAGCTTCTTATAAAAGATAATAGTATATTTGGCAAAACGAATACAATTTTGTAAAGTTTAAAAAAAAAAAAGATAATAGTATAAATTAAATTACTAATTATTCCCACTTAGGGATGTTATATATATATTTTTGAATTTTTATATTTTTAAGAACTCAATAATATACAAGTGAAATTTGCCTTTTTTATATTTGTGACAAGTGGTTTTTTCCATAATTTATTTTGTTTTTAGACTTCATATAAGTGTGTGATTTTTATTGTTGGTTTAGAGGAATTTTTAAATTTTATATATTCAAATTTGTCTTTTCCTTCACAGCTTTTAGATTTTATGTTATATTTGAAAGCCTATCCCACTCTAAAATAACTACAAATAAAGAGAAAATCTAACTTTCACGTTTCTAATTTTTATGTATAATTTTTATAATATATGTATGTAACATAAATGCTGTTTGTATTTGTACATATATATATTTTTTCGAATCTTGAATCCACCTAAGGACTGAAGACTGTTGTAATGACTGTTTTCTAAATGGCTTATCAGTTATCACAGTGCCATTTTTAGAATCAATCTAATCTGTAATTGATTAGGGAAGATAAGTTATCATGTGTTAAAGGTGGGTCTGTTTACTTTTTTAAAAAATGCTTTGTTATTGGTACAAATGTTTATTTCTGAATCTAGATATTTAGAAAATTATAATGTGGAATTATGCTATTGAAGACTACTTTGAACCCATCACTTTGCTTCTGAAAATTATCTTAATCTTTTTAGGGATTTGCTTAAACAAGTGCAGAAACTTGCTGAGAGTTGATGAAGTTGAGTTGTTGTTTCAGACTAATAAAAATTACTACCTTTGAGCTTCAGAGTAGCTGGTAATGCTAGGCCAAGGATATTAAGGGGAACAATGAAATAACTTAGAAATTTACTCCAGGCATGGTAGCATTCAAAGGTAGAAAAGACGTTTAAAGTCTCATTTCACCAATTATTAAGATATTTTTTTAAATAGAAGATATTACTTTTTAATACAAATCATTCTAGCTTTGGGTCCATTAATATACCTATAGACTTAGAAGATGTTTCTTTTCTAATTCCATATTTTCATTGTTAACATATCTAAATGAACCTGTCCCCTTTAAGCTATTTAAAAATTGTTTTGATTGTTTTTGTGGTTATACACATAGTTGAGAAATAGTTATAGTTTTATGGAATTTTTTAGTTTTAAATGAAATATTAGAATTTGTCCTTTTTTTAAAAAAATAGAAACCAAAAATAAATAAAATTGATTTTATTATCAGGTTAATTATTTCTAAAATGCCCTCTGTATCCAGGTTACAACTTACTAAGTGAAGTTTTGTGTTTTTTTTCTTTTTCTTTAAATTTTATTTTTTAAATACTTCACTTCAAAGATCATAGGAAGAAATGTTGGTGCCTTCAAAGAAATAATTTGAATCACTGTTTGGCTGGCAATAATAGCATGGTGAAATGGGTCTTTGTGTGTTTTGTTTATAGCACATCTTCATTACCTCCACTAGACTGGCCTTTACCAACTCATTTTGGACAATGTGAACTGAAAATAGAAGTGCAACCTAAAACTCATCACCGAGCCCATTATGAAACTGAAGGTAGCCGAGGAGCAGTAAAAGCATCTACTGGGGGACATCCTGTGGTGAAGGTATGAGATTTTAGGGGTCTGTTTTGCAGATACCATATATCTGTTGTTGGTAGGGTCCATTCAGTCAGGTACTGCTGAGCCTGAAGAGAGAAAATTTTCAAACCTGAAAAGCTTCCATTGAGGTTTTGTGTCCTTGTTGATACAGTTGCACTTCTGCATTATGGGTTTTTTTCTTTTTTTTTTTGGCTAGGCTAAAAGATATTCTTACTGGACTGACTCTTCAGCTAGTAAACCTCTAGGGAAAGATCATAATGGTCAAATAATTGTTTTTCTGACTAAAAGAAAAGACTGTTTATGTTTATAAGTACAATGCATGTTTGTTTAAGGTCCAAATAATACAGAAAAGTAAAAAGAATAAAGCAATGAATTATCTCAAGTCTAAATCCTTCAGAAATAAGCAGTCGTTGGCATTTGATTAACAATCCAGGTAATTCTGTTTGTATGTTTAGTGGAAGAGTAGATGGATGACTAGAAAAATGAATGGATTTTTTAGGACTATATATTGAACATCTTTGTAATTAAATTAATTTATTAGAAAATAAAACTAAAGTGAAATGATTAAAATTATATCTGAGTGTATAAAATACAATATGTAAGTTTTAAGAGTTGAATATTAACTTTAATTTTACTTGAATGAAACATTAAAAAAAATGAACCAAAACTATATGAACTGCTAAATTCTGGATATTGTTCTTCACTTTAAGAGATACTGAACAGTCTTTCTAAGGCTAAAGAAATTAAATAAATTATTGATAAATTGAATTTTTGTCTTAGATTTAAATGTTACAAATTGCTCCCTACTCTGAAAAATGAGGTAATTGTCTCTCTTAAACTTCTTCTCCCTGCATTGCCGTCTACCTCCTGAATTTTGCTGCTTATATTAATTAATCTTCTTTTCAAATCTGTAGTCATCTCTCTGCCTTATGTCCCACCACTCCTATTGTTTAGCTTAGTTCTATATGTAGTTGGATTCCAGGTTTAGTACTAATTCTTTTTTATTTCTTTTTAAAGTGCTTTTTTTTGTTTAAATGTTTAAGGAGGGCTTTGGATTCTTTATTCCCTGGATTCTTTCATGTATGAAATTATTTGTTGCTTTTATATACTCAAACATCAGAACGGCAATGTTGTAATATGTTGTCATTTATTTTTTTCTCTTAGTGCTTGTCTTACGGCATTGTGTATTGTAGTGGAGAAATTAATTGAACAAATACAGTTTATAGCTGATCATTTCCTATACTAGCATATTTTATGATTTATTTTCATTATCTAAACATGAAGAACAAACAAACCTTTACATTTTAGGTGGGTTTTTAAATGACTTGTAAGAAGAAATGTCAGTTCTAGAAAAAGAGATCAGATTTATGGTTACCAGAGGCAGGGGGTTGGAAGAGGGGGAATGGATGAGGGTAGTCAAAAGATATGAACTTCCAGTTAAAACATTAGTAGTGGGGATGTAATGTACAATATGGTGACTGTAGTTATGTTATGTTTGAGAGTTGCTAGGAGAGTAGATCCTAAAGTTCTCATCACGAGAAACACCCTCCCCCCATATAACTGTAAGAAGTCATGGATGTTAATGAAATTTATCATGGTAGTAAGTTTGCAATATATGTAAATCAAGCAATTATGCTGTGTACCTTAAAATTTCAGTACTGTATGCCAATTATAGCTCAATAAAACTGAAAGAAAAAGAAAGCTCAGGAAAACTCAACATAGGAATTTTACCATTTGTTATTAGAACTTTAGTTTACTCTTAAATGAGAGCTTCATTTAGAAGAAGGATTCTTTGGTTCATTCTTTTACCTTTTTTTTTTTTTTTTTTAAGCCATACCATGCAGCTTCCGGAGTCTTAGTTTGCTGATTAGGGATTGAACCAGGGCCCTGGCAGTGAAAACACTAAGTCTTAGCCACTAGACCACCAGGAAATTCCCCATTTCTTGTGTCTTTGACTTTTCTTCAGTTCAGTTCAGTTCAGTCACTCAGTTGTGTCCGACTCTTTGCGACCCCATGGACTGCAGCACTTCAGGCTTCCCTGTCCATCACCAACTCCCAGAGCTTGCTCAAACTCATGTCCATCAAGTTGGTGATGATATCCAACATCTCATCCTCTGTTGTCCCCTTCTCCTACCTTCAGTTTTTCCCAGCATCAAGGTCTTTTCCAGTAAATCAGTTCTTCTCATCAGGTGGCCAAAGTATTGGAGTTTCAGCTTCAGCATCAGTCCTTCCAATGAACAACCAGGACTGATCTCCTTTAGGATGGACTGGTTGGATCTCCTTGCAGTCCAAGGGACTCTCAAGAGTCTTCTCCAACACCACAGTTCAAAAGCATCAATTCTTCGGCGCTCAGCTTTCTTTATAGTCCAACTCTCATATCCATACATGACTACTGGAAAAACCATAGCTTTGACTAGACGGACCTTTGTTGGCAGAGTAATGCCTCTGCTTTTTAATATGCTGCCTAGGTTGGTCATAGCTTTCCTTCCAAGGAGCAAGCATCTTTTAATTTCATTGCTGCAGTCACCATCTGCAGTGATTTTAGAGCCCAAGAAAAGAAAGTCTGTCACTGTTTCCATTATTTCACCATCTATTTGCCATGAAGTGATGGGACTGGACACCGTGATCTTTGTTCTTTGAATGTTGAATTTTAAGCCAGCTTTTTCACTCTCCTCTTCTACCTTCATCAAAGGACCCTTTAGTTCCTCTTTACTTTGTGCCATAAGGGTGGTGTCATCTGAGTATCTGAGGTTATTGATATTTCTCCTGGCAGTCTTGATTCCAGCTTGTGCTTCATCCTGCCCCGCATTTTGCACAATGTACTCTGCATATAAGTTAAAAAGCAGGGTGACAGTATACAGCTTTGACGTACTCCTTTCCCAATTTGGAACCAGTCTGTTATTCCATGTCCAGGTCTAACTGTTGCTTCTGGACCTGCATACAGATTTCTCAGGTGGCAGGTAAGGTGGTCTGGTATTCCCATCTCGTGAAGAATTTTTCAGTTTGTTGTGATCCACACAGTCAAAGGCTTTGGCATGGTCAGTAAAGCAGAAGTAGATGTTTTTCTGGAACTCTCTTGCTTTTTCTATGATCCAGCAGATGTTGGCAATTTGATCTCTGGTTCCTCTGCCTTTTCTAAATCTAGCTTGAATATCTGGAAGTTCTCGGTTCACATACTGTTGAAGTCTGACTTGGAGAATTTTGAGCATTACTTTGCTAGCGTGTGAGATGAGTGCAATTGTGCAGTAGCTTGAACATTCTTTGGCATTGTCTGTCTTTGGGATTGGAATGAAAACTGAGCTTTTCCAGTCCTGTGGCCACTGCTGAGTTTTCCATATTTGCTGGCATACTGAATGCATCATTAACAGCATCATCTATTAGGATTTGAAATAGCTCAACTGGAATTTCATCACCTCCACTAGCTTTGTTCGTAGTGATGCTTCCTAAGGCCCACTTGACTTTGCATTCCAGGATGTCTGGCTCTAGGTGAATGATCACATTATGGTTATCCAGATCATTAAGATCTTTTTTGCATAGTTCTTATGTGTATTCTTACCACCTCTTCTTAATATCTTCTGCTTCTGTTAGGCCCATCACATTTCTGTCTTTTATTGTGCCCATCTTTGCAGGAAATATTCCCTTGGTATCTCTGATTTTTTCAAAGAGCTGTCTAGTCTTGCCCATTCTATTGTTTTCCTCTATTTTTTTTTTTTTTGCATTGTTCACTTAGGAAGGCTTTCTTATTTCTTCTTGCTCTTCTTTAGAACTCTGCATTCAGATGGGTATATCTTTCCTTTTCGCCTTTGCCTTTCACTTCTCAGCTATTTGAAAGTTCTCCTCAGACAGCCATTTTGCCTTTTTGCATTTCTTTTTCTTGGGGATGGTTTTGATCACCGCCTCCTATACAGTGTCATGAACCTCCATCCATAGTTCTTCAAGCACTCTGTCTATCAGATCTAATCCCTTGAGTCTATTTGTCACTTCCACTGTATAATCGTAAGGGATTTGATTTAGGTCATACCTGAATGGTCTGATGGTTTTCCCTACTTTCTTCAGTTTAAGTCTGAATTTTACAATAAGGAGTTCATGATGTGAGCCACCATCAGCTCCCGGTCTTGTATTTGATGTCTGTATAGAGCTTCTCCATCTTCTGCTGCAAAGAATATAATCACTCTGATTTCGGTATTGATGGTGATGTCCATGTGTAGAGTCATCTCTTGTGTTGTTGCAAGAGGATGTTTGCTATGACTAGTGCATTCTCTTGGCAAAACTCTGTTAGCCTTTGCCCTGCTTCATTTTGTACTCCAAGGCCAAACTTGCCTGTTACTCCAGGTATCTCTTGACTTCCTACTTTTGCCACCCGGTCCCCTATGATGAAAATGACATCTTTTCATGGTGTTAGTTCTAGAAGGTCTTATAGGTCATCATAGAACTTTGTAGGTCATCATAGAAAGTTAAGAAATTGACTTCTTTTACCAGGAGAAAAATTATTTACACGTGCTTAAATGAATTTCCTACCCCCAAATAAGGGAAGGGGCAATTCCCTGGCAGTCCATTGGCTAGGACTTAGTATTTCCATTGCCAGGGCCCCAGGTTCAATCCCTGACCAGGGAGCTAAGACTCCACAATCCATGTGACAGCAGCCAAGAAAAAAAAAAGATTCCCTAAGAATTTTATAGTTTAAATCATACAATATTTAGGTCTTTTCTCAATTTGAGTTAATTTTTGTATATGGTGTTAGGTATGGATTCATTTATATTCTTTTGCATGTAGGTACCTAGTTTTCTTAGCATTATTTGTTGAAAAAAGTTCTTTCCTCATTGAATGTTAAAAATCATTCCTAGTGATCCAGTGGTTAGGGCTCAGCTCTTTCACTGCTGGGGCCCAGGTTCAGTCCTTGTTTGGAGAAATAAGATCCTGCAAGCTGTGTGGCATGGCCAAAAACAAAACTGAAAAAAAATCATTTGACCATAAGTGCAAGAGTTCTATTTCTAGGCTGTCTATTCTACTCCATTGGTCTTGATGCCTTTATGCTAGTCCCACAGTGTTTTGATTACAGTAGCTTTATAGTAAGTTTTGAAATCTAAGAGTGGGTGTATTCACCTTTGTTCTTTGTTTTTGAAAATTGTTTTGGCTATTCAGAGTCCCTTGAGATTCCATATGACTTCTGGGATGGATTTTTCTATTTCTGTAAAAATAACTTGGGATTTTTATGCAGATTGCATTGAATCTGTCGATTGCTTTAGGTTCCAGTTCTTGAGCATAGGATTTTTTCTATTTATTCATGTCTTTAATTTTTTTCAGCAATGTTCTGTAGTTTTCATTGTGTTAATTCCTGGGTATTTTATTCTTTTTGGTGCTATTGTAAGTGGAATTGTTTTTGTAATTTCCTTTTCAGGTTGTTCATTGTGTATAGAAATGCAGCTGATTTTCATGTGTTGACTTTATGTGCTTCTGCTTTGTTGAATTCATTTATTATCTCCAGCAGTTTTTGGTTTTTTGGTAGAATTGTTAGTTTTCTGTAGAGAAGGGGCTTCCCTAGTGGCTCAGATAGTAAAGAATCCGCCTGCAGTGTGGGAGACCTGGGTTCAATCTCTGGGTTGGGAAGATCCCCTGGAGAAGGGAATGGCTTTCCACTCTAGTATTCTTGCCTGGGGAATCCCATGGACAGAGAAGCTTGGCAGGCTACAGCCTGTGGGGTTGCAAAGAATCGGACATGACTAAGTGACTAACACTTTCTGTAGATAAGATTAATCTGTGATGTGATAGAGGTTAATTATGGATGGAACCTTACCTCCTGTTCCTTTTTCTTAAAATGAGGATAATAATACACCTAGTTAAGAGTTAAGGGGAATGGTTAGGGTGTAGGGAAAAAAAAAAAAAAAAGAGTTAAGGGGGATCAAATGAAATGTTGCATGTAAAGAACATAATAAATGCTCAGTTAAAAAAAAAAAAAAAAAAAAATGCTCAGTAAGTATTTGTTGTTGTTTAGTCACTTATTTGTGTCTGAGTTTCTCCAACCCCATGGACTGCAGCAAGCCAGGCTGCAGTCTCAAATGGTTACATTATTGTGATTGCATTTGTATAGGTGACACTATTAGTAGAGATGGAGACTAGATTAGTGTTGCCAGGGAACAGGAATTGGTTGAAGATTGTGAATGTAAAGGGGTAGCACAAGAGCATTCCTTTGTGGTAATGAGGCGTTCTGGATCCTGACTGTTACAGTGGTTACTTGAATCTACATATGGGATAAAATTGCATAAAACTACACACATACTTTGTTATACAGTGATAAGTTTTATAAAGGAATAAATATTTTGAGTCTTACCCTGAATGTTACTGAAATTTAAGATGGAGATTATAGTATTTTTTTCCATAACTAGACTTTGTATTCATCATATACTAAGATTCGTTTCCAGGTAATGACTTTTTATATGATATTGTTATATGCACATTTACAGTTTGAAGCAGTTGATATTTTGGAAGTTTTGAACTTTTAGTATCTCTACATTGTATATCATGTTTCTAATATTAATATATTCAGATCCCCTCCCTCCAAGTAAGGTAGCAGAACTGATAATAGAACTCCCCTTTTTGAAGCTGCTCTAGTCTGTCCTGTAGTGACCTTCGGGCTTTAACCCTCCAGCTTTAGTTAAATTAAGCACACACAGACCTTTGCTATGGAAACATACAGAATCATAACAAACAGCTTACTTTCTTCTGCAGCCCAGAAGGTGATCTGAAGAGAAGTGTCCTGATACCAAAAGAAAGATTTTAGAGTAGTGTTAACAGTAACAATAATTTGTTTCCTATAACATGGGTAACAAATGGGATGGGATGGGATGGGATGGGATAATAGTCTAATTAATTTGATCTTCTTTTAAAATCCTTGAAATGCGAAGGAGAAGCCCTGTTTTTCCTGTGCTGTAGTATATATGCTTGGAGCAGATGTTGGCTGAACTATGTATTATGGAATATGTTCCCTTTGAAATTTTATATGCCTGATTACCTTCCTCCATCACTGGCTCATTTTACTATCAAATATAAAGGACAGGTGGCTTATGTCTTTGCCAAACTGGTATTAATATGAGTCATCTAATACAACTGGCATACTTTGGAATATATTGAATAGTACTTACTGGTATGTTATGTGATATTTGGGTAACTTTATAGATAGTAATAAAGTTTTTAATTTATATTTTCTATTTTAGATTTTACTACTTCATTTAAAGTAATCACTTTAGTGGCTGTAATTCTTATTTAAATAATTCTGTTGACTAACCTGGTGTCATTTTGTTCCACCAAATTGTACTCTCTCGTTCCAAAATTCATTCATTCAGCAATAATTAGATGCCTCTAACATGCTAGGTGCTATACTAGGCTCTGGAGATGACAAAATGGACGCTGTCCTCTTCACAGTACTGTGGGGCAAGTGGTAAAGTTGTTGGTACTTTCTCTTCCACTATATGAACACTTGGTTCCATAGAGTAATTTGTTCAATGTAGGATTGAACATGAAAAAGCAGTAAGTATAGCAGAAAGGATGGTTAACCATGAATTTGGGGGTAGTTCCTTAACCTTTCTTAGCTTCAGATTCTTCATCTATAAAGAAAATGGCATAAATTCCATGGGAGTTTTAGAATTAAATGAGCTAATTTAGTTAAAGTGTATCTCTACTCTCTATCTTTATTTTTTCACCTCTGGGTCAAAATGTGGAGGAATCTGTTTCTGCATTGTCACTTACCCCATCTGCCTCCATACAAACCAAAAGGGAAAAATGACTGAACTTTATTTGTGCGCATATGTACATGTACACCCTCATTTTTACTATTTCTTCTTTAGTTAGCGATTTATTTAGGCTTTTTTTTTTCCTACTGTAATCATATTGACATTTTATCATTTTATGGAATATTTTCCATTCATTTAAAGCTTTAAAATTTATTAACTTGTTTATACCAAGATGTAAAAAGATATCACAACTAATATTAATAGATTTCTTAAATACACAATATTTAAGTATTTACAGGAAACTGAAATTTCCAGTTCAATATACTGGATTAAACACATGTTTACCTTCATTAGACATTAAGCAGTTAAAGCTTAAGCTTGTTGGTTGGAGAAATCATTTTACATAAGAACCAGAAATCATTTTACACTAAAGAACCTTGGGAAGGCTCAAAGGGTTGAAGCACTGATATCTCTGAAAGTGGGGTGTGAGGTGAGGCTGAAAACAGAAGAATTGGTTGAAGATCTATAAAACAAGCAAACGTCACAGTTTTTCGTTTCTTATGTGGTATAACCAAGTGATAACCACTGGCTTACCTTGGGAGAATTTTGGAAATTTATTGTTTAGAGAGTGTGAAATAGAAGTTCTAGGTTCTAGAATAATTGAAGCAGGGTTTGGGGCTTTATACAGAAAATGGTATGGGGCTGAAAGAGGAGGCATAATAAAAGTCTGTGTCCTGAATAGAGAGACTTCTAACTCCTCTTGACTCCTAAAGGTTTATGTTCCCTAGACAGGAGACTGGAGGATTTGCTTTTAGGCAAACTGGTCAAGATAAAATACCTTTGTGCCTCTTGACTTGCAAATATTCTAGACCAGTGGTTCTCAACCCTATCAGACCCAACCCCACTCTCAAAATTTTAAACAAATATTTTATAATACTACTTTATTTACCTGGAATGGAAATGCAAAGATAATATAATCAGCCTACATAATATAATTTTAGAAATATCAATATAATGCTTTAATATTGAGGGAATACATTTAGAAAACTAAATTATAGCAAAAAGTTATGTTTCAAAATGAAAAGGCTTGGTAACAATTGTTTAGTCTCTCAGTTGTGTCCGACTCTGCAACCCCATGGACTGCAGCACGCCAGGCCTCCCTGTCCATCACCAGCACCTGGGGTCTACTCAAACTCATGTACATTGAGTTGGTGATGGCGTCCAACCATCTCATCCTCTGTCGTTCCCTTTTCCTCCCGCCTTCAATCTTTCCCAGCATCAGGGTCTTTTCCACGAGTCATTTCTTCGCATCAGGTGGCCTAAGTATTGAAGCTTCAGCATCAGTCCTTCCAGTGAATATTCAGGACTGATTTCCTTTAGGATTGACTGGTTTGATCTCCTTGCAGTCCAAGGGAATCTCAAGAGTCTTCTCCAACACCGTAGTTCAAAGGCATCAATTCTTCAGTGCTCAGCTTGCATCCCTGTGGACTATACAGTCCATGGACTTCTCCAGGCTAGAATACTGGAGTGGGTAGCCTTTCCCTTCTCCAGGGTATCTTCCCAAACCAGGAATCGAACCCTGGATTCCCACACTGCAGGCAGATTCTTTGCCAGCTGAGCCATAAGGGAAGTGGTAACAACTGTACAAAACACAATAAAGTAGCTAGATATTTGTACCTACAGCATCACTACAGTGTCGCAGGCACAAAGGCAGATGTGTTGATCAGCAGCCTGAATGCCACAAGTGAGTGGCATTACTGACAATGACATGATTTTCTGAAATGATCAACTCTTGCTTAAGTTTTCTTCAATTTACATGGCAGTTATATTCATGAGAAATTCTTATGTGTTAAAACTGTGATTTGGGTGATATTTATATATTCTAAGGAGTTGAGTTCCAAGTTCACAAACTTTTCTGTATAAATATATATACATGATGGGACATTCTGAAGTTCTGGGCAACACAGGCTAGTTCTGCTCTTTGAAGAACAATGATTATCTCATACATTGATAGGTATTTGAAGAACAGTGAGTATCTCATGAAGTGATAGGAATTTGGATTTCTGGCTCTTTTGCATTAAATACCGTTAATGCACGTCAGTCATCATGTTGCCATACTCATTCATTTGTATATTAACTGTGGCTATTTTTTGTGCAACAGTGACAGAGTAGTTAAGATAGAGAGTATACTGGCACTCTAATCATTTCACAGTGCTGCTCAGGAAGCTACAAATCAGTGATACAGTTAAAACTTGGTAGTGTTTCAGGAGCTGTGAGTACTGAAACTTTCACAGTGTATACTCATGTTGTCATGATGTCATCATTCTCATCATGTCAAAATAAGAAACAGAAAGCATTTCACTCCTTTTAAAGCACAGTAGAGTATATAATTTTGTTATTGCGCAATAGCGCTATGGCTAGGCTAAAAGAATGTATGTCTTACATAGCCTCACATTTCCATCTAGATATCTCAGCATTACCTTGAATACAACATGACTAACATTGAAGACATGGCCTTATCTTTCTCCAAATGTATTCTAAATAAGTGACTTCTTTATTTCTTTATTTGCTAGGGATACCATCATTCTCCTGCGTACTGAAGCTCAGAACTTCTAATTTCTTTGTTCCCTTCTCTTTATTGTTCTATATGTAGTCAGTTATAAAAATCCCTTCAGGGACTCATAAGAAAGATTTATTGCATTAATCCATCTTCATTCCTATTTTCTATTCATGTTCTCACTTCTACCCTTGTTTAAATTTTGAGTACACATGATTTTAATGCTTTAGCCTCTTAGCTGGTTTCCATGATTTTGTCTTTTCTTTCCTAAACAGAGCCTTAATTGCTTTTTATCATGTACTTCCCTATTTCCTATATTATTATGATTAATAGATTTCTGCCTTTAAAGGTCTTCACTAATTCCTTAAAATTTAATACATGCCACTTTGTTCTTTATTTTAGTGTCACCTATATAATACTGGCTGAAGCAGTGACACTGATAGAGATATTTTCATAACACATCCTCAGTAAAAAGAGGAAAAGATAGAGTGGTAAACAAGACAGAGTTTTTGCCTTTTTGAAACTTATTTGGTACTGAGGCAAACAGATATAAACAAATATATAAAATACTTTTAATAGTAATAAATACTATGAAAAATAATAAAACAGGATAAAGGGGTGAAATACGATGTTTCAGATAGGGTGGTTTTCTCTGAGGAGCTGACCTTTGAGTGCAAGCTGAGGTAATGTGACGATCAGAGGGAAGAATATTCCAAAGGGATAAAATATTATGTGTGAAGCTCCTGAGGGTCCGAATGAGCTTAAGTGGTTCATGCAATAAGGCCAGGATGATCAGAACAGACTGTGGAAGGGAGAGAGTAGGAGAAGGTAAGGCAGCAGATTTTCTAGGGCCCAGATCACAAAGGACTTGTAAATATTTGTAGGGCATTTGAATTTAGTTCTCAGTGTGGAAGGAAGCCACTACTAGAGAGTTCTGAGCAGGGAGGTAAAGTTATCCGGTTAATGTTACAAGTTTGTTCTGGCTCCTCGACAGAAAACAGGCTATCAAGGAGCAAGAGTAAGAACAGGGAGAGCAGTTATAAGGCTGTTGCAATGGTTCAGGCTTTATTTGCTTCTCTAAATGTTACAGGACTGAAAAGCATCCTGAGTAAATCCTTTTTTTCTGATAATAGGCAAAAAATTTCATGTCCTTTCCTGGGTAGAGGAGGATAATCAATAAATTATGATGTTGCTTGGTTACAGACTCCAGTGTAACGCCAGGGATGGGCAAGCCTGAGGGAGTAAAACACTCACCTGAAGGACAACATAATCAAATAAATTTGAAACTCTGACTAGATTCCATACTTAGACTCCGGATGCACACTAATAGCTAACATTTGTTGGCTACATGCCAAGCACTATACTAGGCACTCTATTGATACCATATGTCAGGATACTTTACAAAACCATAATATACCTATTTGTATAAAAGAGAATTTCTTTTAAGGTTATTAAGTAGCTCATAAAATCTCAGGTTTGAAAGCTATGTGGCCTGGAACAGTGTCCAGCCACCCTACTCAGTTTTGCTCTAGTGAAAACATCACTGACTCTGACTCAGCATCCACAGCTTGTAGAGACAGTGCTTGGGTCTGGGCACCAGAAACTACACTGCCTTGAAGAGCTCCTCCACTGTGCTTACTGAAAAATAAACTTTATGCAGTCTATATTATCATACTGTGCCCTTGGCAAATTTTCTTCCCAGGGGCACTTAGGTCCAAAAGTAGGAGTGAGGATTGCTGAGAGTATCTCTCTGAAGCTTATAAGACCTCCCCACCAGGTGCCATGTAAACCACCATCCCAAAGCAGAGGAATCTGACTAAAGCTGCAGTAGTAGAGCTGAGACAGCTTAAGAACTGTGAACTGACCAAATAAAAAAAATTTTTTAAATAGCATGCCTCTTTCTGGAGATAAATATTTTCTACTTCAATTCCTAGAGTTCTTTTATACAAAATATCTAGTATATGTTAAACAATGCATACACACACAAGAAAGTGTGAACCAGGGCTTCCCTAGTGGTTTAGTGGTAAAGAATCTGCCTGCCAATGCAGGAGACACGGGTTCAGAACCTGATCCAGGAAGATCCCACGTGCTGCAGAGCAGCTAAGCCTATGTGCCGCAGCTGTTGAGCCTGTGCTCTAGGGCCTGGGAGCTGCAACTACTGAGCTATGTGCCACAATTACTGAAGCCTGCACTCCCTAGAGCCTGTGCTCAGCGACGAGAAGCCACTGTAGTAAGAAGCCTGTGCACTGCATCTAGAGAAAAGCCAGTGAAGCAACAGAGACCCAGCAAAGCCAAAACTAAATAAATACATAATTATATAAAATTAAAAAAAAAACAACTGTGAACCACAGTGAAGAGAAAACAGTCAATAGAAACAGACCCAGAGGTGGCCCAAATCTGGCCCTACATCTGGGTTGGACTTATTAGAAAGAGACTTTGACATAACAGTGATAAAAATGCTAAATTAGCTAGTAGAAAAGGTGGGCTAAATATGTGAAGGGATGAAGGAATTCCAGTAGAGATGTGGAAAAAAATTTTTTAATTGAAAGGATAATAAGGACAAAGATACAAGAAAACTACAAGAACAATATCCCTAAAATATATAAGACAAAAATCCTCAACAAAAAAACTAGCAAACCGAATCCATCAACACATTAAAAGGATTATACAGGGAGTTCCCCCACCAGGGACTTCCCTGGTGGTGCAGTGGTTAAGAATCCTTGTAATGTAGGGGAATGTGTTCAATCCCTGGCCAGAGAACAGAGATCCCACATACTACAGAGCAAGTACACCTGCAAGCCACCACTAAGACCCAATGCAGCCAAATAAATAATTTTTTAAAAAGGATTATACAGCATGACTAAATGGGATTTACCTCAAGAATGCAGAAGGTGATTCAACAAATGAAAATCAGTTGTTATAATCATATTAATAGAAAGAAGGCATAAAAACCACATGATCATCTCAATTGACACAGAAAAGGCATTTGATAAAATTTAACAGCTTTCATTAAAAAAAACAAGAACACCCAAGCAAACTAGGAAAAGTGGGGAAGTCCTTAACATGATCAAGGTCATTTATGAAAAGCCCATAGCTGACATCATCCTGGTAAAAGACTGCCAGCTTTTCCCCTAAGATCAGGAACAAGACAAGGTTGCTTGCTTTTGTCACAGCTATTCAGCATTTGTGCCTGAAGTTCTAGCCAGAGCTATTAGGCAAGAAAAAGAAATAAAAGACATCAAAATTGGAGAGGAAGAGGTAAAATTATCTCTATTAACAGATGACATGCTCATCTACTTTAAAAATCCCAAATAATCCCCAAGAAAGCTGCTAGAGCTAATAAATTAGTTCAGGGAAGTTTCTGGGCAGGAGATCAACTCATACTTAAGCATCTGTGTTTCTGTGTATTTCTATGTGAAAGTTGCTCAGTCGTATCTGACTCTTTGCGACCCCATGGACTATTTTCAGTCCATGGAGTTCTTCAGGCCAGAATACTGGGGTGGGTAGCTAGTTCTCTTCTCCAGGGGATCGTCCCAACTCAGGGATCGAACCCAGGTCCCCACATTGCAGGCAGATTCTTTACTATCTAAGCCACCAGGGAACACGTATAGGTGATAAACAACCCAAAGAGGACATTAAGAAAGCAGTTTCACTTACAGTAGCATCTAAAAGAAATAGTTATGAATTAATTTAACCAAGGAGATATAAGACTTGTATGCTGAAAATTATAAAATATTGCTGAAAGAAAACTAAATGGAAATATATAAAGTAATTAAAATATATATATAAAGTAAAAATAGGGACTTCCCTGGCAATTGAGTGGTTAAGACTTTGTTTTCCAGTGCAGAGGGTGCAAGTTCAGTCCCTGGTTGAGGAGCTAAGATCCCATGTGTCTCCAGGCCAAAAAAAACAAAACATAAGATAGAAAGCAATATACAACAAATTCAATAAAGACTTTTAAAAATGGTCTACTTAAACAATATTGTTTAAAAAAATATAAAGTAAAAATAAAATCTAAGTACATTTGGAACAAAAATAGACATCCCATTTTCATGGGAAGGAGACTTAATTAAGATATCAGTGCTCTCCAAAGAAATCTACAGATTTAATGCAGTACTTAGCCAGATTCCAACAGTCCTTTTTGCAAAATGGAAAATCATATTCTCAAATTCATATGGAATTGCAAGGGGCCTCAAGTAGCTGAAACAATCCTGAAAAAGAAGAATAAAGTTGGAGGATTTCCTCTCCCTGACTTGTAACATACTACAAAACTACAGTATTTTAAGCAGTATGATGCTGGCATAAAGACCAATGAAGTAGAATAGAAAGCCCAGAAATAAGTTCTAATATATATGATGAATTAATTTTTGATGGGGTTCCAAGACCATTCAGTGGGAGAAATGAGTCTTTTCAACAGATGGTGCTGGGAAAATTAGATATTCACAAGCAAGACAATGTAGTTGAATCCTTGCCTTATATGATATACAAAAATTAACTCAAAGTGGATCAGAGACCTAATGTAAGACCTAAAACTATAAAATCTTTGAAGAAAACTTGAGGAAAATCTTCTCAACATTGGACTTGGTAGTGGTTTCTTAAGTATGTTAGCTAAAGCACAAGCAACAAAAGAAACAAATCAGACTCCATCAAAATTAAAAAGGGTCTTTCCAGGTGGTGCAGTTGGTTAAAAATCCACCTGCCAATGTAGGAGACACAAGAGACATGGGTTCAACCCCTGGATTGGGAAGATCCCCTGGAGTAGGAAATGGTAACCCTCTCTAGTAATTCTTGCCTGGGAAAATCAAGAACGGAGGAGCCTGGTGGGCTACAGTCCAGGTTTGCAGAGTTGGACATGACTGAGCATGCACAAAGGCAAAAGGCAAAATTTAAAAACTTTTGTGTGTCAAAGGACACAACCAAGAAAGTAAAAAAAAATAACCTGCGGAATGGGAGATAGTATTTGTAGATCACATATCTGCAAGGGATTAATATTCAGATTATGTGAATAACTCATACAACTTTGATGAACAACATCAAAACAAATATAAATGCCCACCCATATGTACTCCCAAAGAATGTTGAACTTTTTTGTTTAAGCAGGCACTTAACTTGGTTGGAGTCAACCTGTAAAACCTGTCTCCCTGTGCTTGGTGGTAGCTCATTATCTCATTTCAGTTATTTTAGCCTTAGGCTGCTTGAGTCTGTTCTGTTATGGATGGTTTACAGGTCAGCCAAAGAACTGGGTGGAGAGAGAGAGAGAGAGAGAGAGAGTGTGTGTGTGTGTGTGTGTGTGTGTGTGTGTGTGTGTGTATGCTGCTGCTGCTGCTGCTGGGTCGCTTCAGTCGTGTCCGACTCTGTGAGAGAGAGAGAGAGAGAGAGAGAGAGAGAGAGAGAGTGTGTGTGTGTGTGTGTGTGTGTGTGTATGCTGCTGCTGCTGCTGCTGGGTCGCTTCAGTCGTGTCCGACTCTGTGCGACCCCGTAGACGGCAGCCCACCAGGCTCCCCCGTCCCTGGGGTTCTCCAGGCAAGAACAGTGGAGTGGGTTGCCATTTCCTTCTCCAATGCATGAAAGTGAAAAGTGAAAGTGAAGTCGCTCAGTAGTGTCCGACTCTTAGCGACCCCATGGACTGCAGCCTACTAGGCTCCTCCGTCCATGGGATTCTCCAGGCAAGAGTCCTGGAGTGGGGTGCCATTGCCTCTCCAGTGTGTGTGTGTGTGTGTATATATATAAAACTTGGAGCACCCCTTCTCTGGCTCTCTTTTCTGGGATTTGCCTCTACTTTCCAGAGGTTATGACAGGCTCTGTCCTTGTTTCTTCAAGCCCTTCAGACTGTAGATTTCTTTGGTAGTTTCAGCCACACTGCTAAAGCATGGACTGTGGCTTTCCCTCAGATTAAAGCCTTAAAAACAGGAAACACACCTTCCCTTATTTTCTTCTTACATATGTCAGTTTCTAGTGTCTCTTTACTTTGATACTTTCCTTCCTTTCAAGGTCATTGTTTATATTTGTTCCAGTGTATAGTTGCTGTTGGCTCCCCTGGTGGCTCAGAAGGTAAAGAATCTGCCTGCAATGTGGGAGACCTGGGTTCGATCCCTGGGTTGGGAAGATCGCCTGGAGGAGGGCATGGCAATCCTCTCCAGTATTCTTACCTGGAGAATCCTCATGGACAGAGGTGCCTGGTGGGCTATAGTCCGTGGGGTCGCCAAGAGTCGGACACGACTGAGCGACTAAGCACAGTACAGCAAACGTAGTTGCTGTCTGCATGATGGCAGGTCCAGTGGGTGCTACTCAGCCATCAGACTGAACACAGGAGTCTCCCTAAGTGCTTGAGGCTCTGTTTCTTTTAACCGCCTCTTTTCTTGTGGTCACCATTTTTACCTCCAGTACCTCCTAGCCATCACCCTTCTTCATCCTGTGTTGCTGTTTTAACCCAGGCAATAGCCGAAGAGTACCAAAGAAAGTCAAGTAGCCTAGCTTTTTAAGTCAGTTGAAATTCTAAGTTGGAAACATGGAAAAGGACTTTTCAGGTCATTTCTACTAAAAGTCTCTGATTTTAATAGCCTGATAGGGGACCTTCCCACATACGCTGATCTGTAAGTCCAATCTGGATGGTTAATGTTGCCTAGGGCACAGAATCAACATTTCTTTTATATTCTACATAGCACTTTATCAAGGCTTTTCAGAATTTAGGTTGATCTAGCTTTTAATCTGGAGAAGGCAATGGCACCCCACTCCAGTACTCTTGCTTGGAAAATCCAATGGACAGAGGAGCCTGGTAGGCTGCAGTCCATGGGGTCGCTAAGAGTTGGACACAACTGAGCGACTTCCTTTCACTTTTCATTTTCATGCATTGGAGAAGGAAATGGCAACCCACTCCAGTGTTCTTGCCTGGAGAATCCCAGGGACGGGGGAGCCTGGTGGGCTGCCGTCTGTGGGGTCGCACAGAGTCGGACACGACTAAAGCGACTTAGTAGCAGCAGCTTTTAATCCCCCAAAACCCGCTTATCCCTTTGTAATATATTTCAGCATTTTATAACTCTTAAAATATTTCTGTAGTTTTGAGGGTTGTTCACCTATTACTTGTTTTGACTGTTGAGATAACATTTTATGTATCAATAGTATATGATACAAATACAAGACTTATTGTTGTAAACTTACTGTAAAATGCATGGATAATGAGTTGTTATTTTTCTGTGTTTGCTCTTCCAAATTAGCTCCTGGGCTACAGTGAAAAGCCAATAAATCTACAGATGTTTATTGGAACAGCAGATGACCGATATTTACGGCCTCATGCATTTTACCAGGTGCATCGAATCACTGGGAAGACAGTTGCTACTGCAAGCCAAGAGATAATAATTGCCAGCACAAAGGTTCTGGAAATTCCACTTCTTCCTGAAAATAATATGTCAGCCAGGTATCTTGAAACATCCTGAAATGGACTGTTTTTTCTTTTCCTGAAATAATTTTCAGAAGAAAATATAATTATTTTTATATTAATAGCACAAAAATAAAATAGTCACTATTCTGAATTAACTGAATAACATTTTATAAACAATTAGAGTATATTTGCTAAGGTTGGTATCATATTTCCATAAAGAAAATTCAATTCAGCAAAAGTTTATGACCATGTATTTACCAGGCAAGCATCATGCTAGTTGATAGATGACACAAATATGTGAACTTTTTTCAAGTAGCCCACAGTCTGATCAGTTCAGTTGCTCAGTTGTGTCCGACTCTTTGTGAACCACATGCACCATGAACCACAGCACGCCAGGCCTCCCTGTCCATCACCAACTGCTGGAGTCTACCCAAACCCATGTCCATTGAGTTGGTGATGACATCCAACCATCTCATCCTCTGTCGTCTCCCTCTCCTCCTGCCCTCAGTCTTTCCCAGCATCAAGAGTTTTTTCAAATGAGTCAGCTCTTCACATCAGATGGCCAAAGTATTGGAGTTTCAGCTTCAACATCAGTCCTTCCAGTGAACACCCAGGACTGATCTCCTTAAGGATGGACTGGTTGGATCTCCTTGCAGTCCAAGGGACTTTCAAGAGTCTTCTCCAACACCACAGTTCAAAAGCATCAATTCTTCGGCGCTCAGCTTTCTTTATAGTTCAACTCTCACATCCATACCCGACTAACAGAAAAACCATAGCCTTGACTAGATGGATCTTTGTTGGCAAAGTAATGCCTCTGCTTTTTAATATGCTGTCTAGGTTGGTCATAACTTTCCTTCCAAGGAGTAAATGTCTTTTAATTTCATAGGGTCGACAATAAATAATTGCAGTACAATTGTGATTGATAAGTTTCCTTAAAGAAAACTTTTGACTGCTTTCAGATGTCCCATTTTATCCATATCCAAATAAAATGAGATTTTGCCAAATTCTGAATGAGAATGCAATAGAGTTTTGTTCAAGTGGATTAGTTAGGAATGTATAGTACCTGTAATAGAAACCTGAAGTGCAGTGGCTTAAACAGCGAGAGGTTTAATTTTTCTTTCTGCAAAAGAAATATATAGATAGGCATTTTAGGGCTGGCATAGTGGCTCCATAAGTCACTGGGGCCCCAAGCTCCTTCTGTTTTTTCTTTGCTATTTTTAGGTTGTAGTTTTCATCCTCAAGATTACCTCATGATCCACAGTGGCAGCTAGAGCTTTTGCCATCATAACTGTAATCCTAGAAGGAATAGGAAGAAGGGGTAGGAGGAAGGGTGGGAGAGAATTTTCATCTGAGTCAGGCCTCTTTAAACAGCTTTTCCCAGAAACTTACCCAACACTTTTATTGCATTTCATTGATCATCCTTGTATATAGGGAAGACCTGGATATGTTTTGTTTTGTTTTGTTTTTAACCTGAGTACATTGCCACCCCTAAAAAAATAGGGGTCTGTTACTGAGAAAAACAGAAAAAGGATATTTAGTAGGCAACTATTACTTTGCCACAATCAGGTATGTGAAACTTACAGTGACTTTTTTAGAGAAATTGTTTCAAACTATAATATAGGTCTTTCTTAAGGTGGCGTTGATATCTGTCCCAGGCTATTGGAAGAATAGTCCTGTTAAAATCGGATTTCAGTCTCAGGCTCTCGTCTTTTAAATTTATATTTTTATTTAATTGAATATACCCCTGAAGACATGGTAATTTATGATATAACTGTACAATTATAAAATAAGAATTGCTTTTTACTTACTAGCAGAAAAGACAAATTAATATAGATTTAAATAAAACCTTATCTTTGCCTGCTTTGTTCAAGTCAGTAGTACTCGAGAACTCAATCCTATTAAGTCAATACATGGGCTAAAATGAGAGTTTTTTCATGGCTGGGGCACTGTTAGCTGATAATCTCTACTCTTATACTTTTTGTGTTCTGCAGTGTATAAAAAGAACTTTGTATTCTCAGGTGATCCTTATTCAGGTACATGAGCAAAACTCTTAAAGAAAAATGTTAACTCTGTTTCCAGGCATCCTATTTGACCCATTTTCAAAAAAGGTGAGGTGGCCAGCCTCTAATGAGAATGCAAGAAGGCTTACCTCCCTTCCTCCCTTTTACTCTTGGATCTTACTTTTTAAATTTTTTTTAGCTGCACCACAAGACTTATGGGATCTTAGTTCCCCAACCAGGGATCAAACCCCGGTCCTTGGCAGTGGAAGCACAGAGTTCTAACCACAGGATGACCAGGGAATTCCCTAGGATCTTTTTCATTTAGCATCAAAAACACATGAAAATACTGTTATTCAGATGCAGAGGGGAATTTGAAAATCAACTTTGAACTATCTTTTTCTAAGAATTCATAAAATTGCTTCTTAGGTGACAGTTTGCAGGCCATGTTTCCATTCATTCCTCTGGATATTTTAAGCAGTAGACTTTACCAGACAAGGCGAGACCTACAAAAACTTTATCATCATTATTTTTTACCTCGGCTTCCTGGAAGTTCATGATCAAGCTCAATTATAGTAATGATAGTAATTCACATGACATTAGATTTGGGATATATTTATTTCCTGTTTCTTCTATTTAAAAATTTTTTTCTATTTCTTCTTGACGTTATTCATGTTTATGTTGTAAAATGCCTCAAATCATTTTTTAAAATAATGTATAAATCAATAAATTAAAGAAAACAGAGTACATGAGTTTCTAAGACAAATTTTCAAGAATTTAAGAAAGCCTTACATACCAAATAATGTGAACTTATCAGAACTGTAGGATCCAAACATGAAATAGAGGTGGTAGTCAAGATTCATGTTCCCTTCCCCAACCGGAGGTGGCAGACACTGCCTGCCTGGAATAGACCAGAAAGAACAAATTCAGACTTAAATTGAAGAAAGTAGGGAAAACCACTAAGCCATTCAAGTATGACCTAAATTAGATCCCTTACAATTATACAGTGGAAGTGACAAATAGATTCAAGGGATTAGATCTGATAGAGAGTGCCTGAAGAACCATGGACAGAGGTTCGTGTCATTGTACAGGAGGCAGTGATCAAAACCATCCCCAAGAAAAAGAAATGCACAAAGGCAAAATGGTTGTCTGAGGAGGCCTTAAAATTTAGTTGAGAAAAGAAGAGAAGTGAAAGGCAAAGGCGAAAAGGAAAGGTATACCCTTCTGAATCCAGAGTTCCAAAGAATAGCAAGGAAAAATAAGAAAGCCCTCCTAAGTGAACAATGCAAAGAAATAGAGGAAAACAGTAGAATGGGAAAGGCTAGAGATCTCTTCAAGAAAATTAGCAATACCAAGGGAACATTTCATGCAAAGATGGGAACACTAAAGGACAGAAACAGTGTGGACCTAACAGAAGCAGAAGATACTAAGAAGAAATGGCAAGAATACGCAGAAGAACTATACACAAAAAGTCTTAATGACCCATGGTGTGATAACTTATCTAGAGCCAGACATCCTGCAATGCGAAGTCAAGTGGGCCTTAGGAAGCATCATTATGAACAAAGCTAGTGGAGTCAAAGCCTTTGACTGTGTGGATCACAACAAACTGTGAAACATTCTTAAAGAGATGGGAATACCAGACTACCTTAACCTGCCTCCTGGGAAACCTGTATGTAGGTCAAGAAGCAACAATTAGAACAGGGCATGGAACAGCAGACTGGTTCCAAATTGAGAAAGGAGTGTGTCAAGGCTGTATATTGTCACTTGGCTTGTTTAAGTTATATGCAGAGTATATCATACGAAATGCAGGGCTGGATGAAGCACAGGCTGGAATCAAGATTGTGGGGAGAAATATCAGTGACCTCAGATACGCAGATGACACACCACCCTTATGGCAGAAAGCGAAGAGAAACTGAGGAACCTCTTGATGAAAGTGAAAGAGGAGAGTGAAAAAGTTATCTTAAAACTCAACATTAAAAAATGAAGATCATGGCATCCAGTCCCATCACTTCATGGCAAATAGATGGGGAAATAATGGAAACAGTGACAGACTTTCTTTTCTTGGGCTCCAGTATCACTGCAGATGGTGACTGCAGCCATGAAGTTAAAAGACCCTTGCTCCTTGGAAGAAAAGCTGTGACAAACATAGACAGCATATTAAAAAGCAGAGACATGACATTACCAGCAAAGGTCCGTCTAGTCAAAGCTATGGTTTTTCCAGTAGTCATGTATGGATGTGAGAGTTGGACCATAAAGAAGGCTGAGTGCCAAAGAATTGATGCTTGTGAGCTGTGGTGTTGGAGAAGACTCGTGAGAGTCGCTTGGACAGCAAGGAGATCAAACCAGTCCATTCTAAAGGAGATCAATCCTGAATATTCATTAGAAGGGCTAATGCTGAAGTTCCAATACTTTGGCCACCTGATGCGAAAGAGCCAACTTACTAGAAAAGACCTTAATTCTGGGAAATATTGAAGGCAGAAGGAGAAGGGGATGACAGAGGATGAGATGATTGGATGGCATCCCTGACTCAGTGAACATGAGTTTGAGCAAGCTGTGGGAGATGGGGAAGGACAGGGAAGCCTAGCGTGCTGCAGTCCATGGTGTCACAGAGTTTGACATGACTGTGCAACAACTTCCACTGCAGGGTGTGCTAGTTTTATCCCTAGACAGGGATCTAGTATCCTGTATGATGCGGCCAAAAGAAAGAAAAAGCTCTACTGTTCTCTCAAAGCAGTAGCGTGGGGGAAGATTGGGAGATAGTCCCTTTATTCTGCCTGCTATCCCATAAATTTGGTCGTTTCAAACCTAATCTATCTTGTATGGGTAATATCCTTTAATTAAGACTGATATTCAACCCATAACCATAGAACCACTCTACAAGATGCTTTAAATATAGTATGCCAATATTCATTGCCTTACCCTACTCATAACTCCTCCTTGATTTAGAACTTGATGAATATGGATGTGGCAGTGTTATATTCTGATCTAGGATATAATTGTGTTGTAGGTAGAAATTAATAGTTACTATCATTCCTATAAATTTAGGTTTTGTTTGGTTGCTTTTTTCTTTTTTCGCATTGCTTAGCCAGAGTTTAAGATAGTCATTTCTGATACTCCACGTCATCTGCTAGAAACTTAACTGTCTGCTAAAATACCTTCCCTTGAAACTCAATAAAAATGGATAATCTCTGGTATTTCCCACCAAATACTCATTTGGCATATTAGCATGAATACTACCTTGATACAGTTTGATCAGCACTGTTTTGAGCTAAGGTACAGTTTTTCAATATTAGCTAAATACAGTTTATTTATAAATAAAAATGTTTATTTTAAAAAGTATTACTTTTTTAGAAATTTCCTTGCCTTTTTGAAGGTGAAAATATTATATTTTTCAGATTCTTCTTGAGCTTTTTTGGTTCGAGCCTGATGAGTTGTTTTTATTAATAAACATATATAAAAGTTTTAATATGTTATTGATGACTTATTTGTGGTCCTATAAATTAATCTTTTCTGGGCTAAGTTATATGTATAGAATTAGAGCCTTTCACTTTATATTTCACTTATCTAGTTCTGTAACAAACCACCTCAAAATTTAGTGGCTTAAAGTAGTAACTGTTTATTATTTTTCATGATTCTTTTCGTTGGCTGGACTCAGCTGGTCCATTCATGTGGTGGTAGCTGGAATCATTCGTGTACCTGATTTCAGCTGGAGTAGTGCAGAGTAGTTGAGGATTATCTGGGCCTTTCTCTCCAGCATACTAGTTGGACTTCTTCATTGTGTTTCAGGGCTCCAAAAGAACAAAAGTGGAAGCTCCAGAGCTTCTTCAGGGCTAGACTTGTAACTTACGCAGCATCACTTGGCCACATTGTTTGTCAAAGGAAATCATAAGGCCCACTATCAAGGAGAGGGGACATTGTTACTCTACCTCTTAATAGGAAAAGTGGCATGGGAATACAGGTATGGGGAGGAATTATTTACATCCCTCTTTACAGTCAGTTGGTACACTTAGTATTTGTCATCCAAAACATTTTTAATCCTATTTTTAATTTAAATAGCAGAAAATAGCAGTCATATCTTTCTTTTTAGACCTGATTTTAGGTTGTGATAGTTGTGCCTGGCCAGTTAACAATAACTGTTTAGCTGAGTTTTTTGGAACCACTAATTTCAGTTAGCCAATAACACTTGTATATTCTTTTCCGCTAGTATTGACTGTGCCGGTATTTTGAAACTCCGAAATTCAGATATAGAACTTCGAAAAGGAGAAACTGATATTGGCAGAAAGAATACTAGAGTTCGACTTGTGTTTCGTGTACACATCCCACAGCCCAATGGAAAAGTCCTTTCTCTGCAAACAGCTTCTATACCTGTTGAATGCTGTAAGTGAGCTTGTGATGCTGTTTTTTAAATTTTGTTTATAAAAGGTCATTTTCATTTTCTGTGTTATTTATTATGTTGAGATCAAAAGTAAACTGAAACCCAGGGTCTGGATAGCTGGTGTGATTTTCTTATATAGAAATAAACTACATGTGTAGTGAGAGTAAGTACTGATCTTGGAGTTAGGAAATGGCTTTGCATTATAATCAGACCCTAGGTAGCCTGTGTGACTATAGACATTATTCTCTTGACTACAGTTTTCTTACCTGTAAATGAGGAACGGGGCTTGATGACCCCTGAGGACAAAGTCATGAAGCTATTGAGTCTGACACTAAGTGTCACTATTACTTGGTCACCTTCGTTTTATTAAAATGTTGGAAGATGTCTGTCTTTATGAGCTGACACTTCACCTAACTATGGGCTCACAGGCTTTTGGCTTTTAATCGTATATTTATTTACACCAGCTTGAGAAAGTGAATATCATTTACCCAGATTTTCAAGGCCAAGAAATTGAAAAAGGCCCTAGAACCCGATATCTACTCAAGCTGTGGATTGAGAACTGTGGACCTCAGGCAGGTTAGCTGTTAGTACTGAAATACTGAGATTGTGGTTTAGATCCTTTAGGGCATAATTTTTGTATTAACTTTTAATAGATAATACAGGTATATGGTGCAGAATTTTAAATGAATAAAAGTATAGAGTTAGGCCCCTGCACTTGCCCTCTGTGGTGGCCCACACTATCTATGGAGTGTGCTTCTCTCTGAATCTGAATAAATCCACTTCTTACCAAAAAAAAAGTATAGAATTAATAGTAAATTTTCAAGTCAGCTAATTCCTCTTCTTAGAAACAGCTTTTGTTGCCATAATTTTTGTTACTCTGCCAGACAAGTGCCCATTTAAGCATATATTTCTCTAATTTTTAGCAACATAATTTAAATAATTTTAAGTTCATAGAGTAGCTTGAGTTTTTGAGATGAATTTATGCTAAAATTATTTTGTTTTCTCTTTTAGTTTATTAACTTAATGTGTGACTATTGAGAATATAGAAAGCACAGAATGGTATAAAGAGTAGCATTAAAATCTTTTGTAATGTCACTTCTCTGATATAGTCACTATTAACCATTTTTTGGATTTTTTGGGGGTCTAAGTATTTGAGTATTTGGTATTTTCACTTATAATGGGCATTTTTTCATATTGTTAAATATTCTTCAAAAATACTTTTAGCACATGCATAATATTTTATTATGGCTATACCATTTGCTGAACACAATTTGAGTGTTCAGCAAATGTACTTGTGATGGCTGGTTTCCACCATAAATAATTAGTCTTACTCCCTAGGCTGGTCAGTGCTTGTTTTTATGCTCCTTCTCTGTTGGGCCATTTAGAACATAAATAGGGACATAATGTTTTCATAAATGTTTTCTGAGATCTAGGTTGGTACTTGGTACTTTCCAAATTGTAGCTCATCCTAACCAGACCCATCCCCTATGACACATTCTCTTTGAATGGGACTAGGATCCCAGTTCATATACCTTTTGTGGCTTGGTGTGAAGTACTTGGAAGAGACGTAGTGAACTGGGACTGCATGCATCATAAAGGCAGTCAAATTGTTTAAATTTCTTAAAAATGTGTTTTGGCCAAACAAAACACAGCTGACCCTCTAAGCCACCAATTTTCCACCCAAGTAGTAGGACTAAAAGTAGACCTGTTTCCAAAACATGAAGAAGAAAGTATAGTCCACACTTTATTTTAATCCAGAGAGAAACATAGTTATTGAGGCCTTTGACAGGAATAAACCTTTAGAGAACCTAAGCAGTCAAAAGAAGTATAGCTTGAAACTCAAGCATTTTTTAAAAAAAGAAAAGAAAGGCTAGAAATAGGATCTCCAGAAAATCAACAATTGAAATCAGTTGATATCAGAAAATGATGGCACCAAGGAAAAGTTAATACTTTAAATAATAACTTACAAGCTTTAAGATAAATTGTGTTCATATATCCTAGGAAGGAAGAGTAGAGTGCACTAAGAAATATTTATGTTCATTTTAAAAAATTCTGTATTTAAATATGTACTTCATATATACTTTGTTTAGTTACTCAGAAGATCATCAAAAATGTAATCCTGATGTCTTGATGATCTGGCTATTTTCTTGATGAAAGATTTACTTGGTGTTTGTCCTTTAGAAACTTGTCTTCTTTTAATTGTATGTAATATAATTATGCATCTTTGGACTTAGTTTTCTTCTTATATTAAATTTGCCAATTTTAAAAGGCAGATTGTGGGGAAGAAATGTATTAAGCTAAAAAGAGAAAAGTGGATGAGGTAAATGTGTTGGAGTCCACATAAGTTGCGGGCGTTGATTAATTTCTCTTTATTAGTTTCTCTATAGTTGTAGTCTAATAATAATGTAGAATCACATGACTAATAAGTATTTTGTTTTCTAAATAGCATAGTTATTTAGTAGATATTGTTAATATTGTCCTGCATTTTATAAAAGCCCAGAATTTTCTTCTTTTATAGCTAGAATTGGTCATTTACATGTGAAAGACTGTAAACTAGTATTTATTTTTCTCCACTCTTAAAAAACAGCTCAGCGGTCTGCCCAAGAACTTCCTCATATTGAGAAGTACAGTATCAACAGTTGTTCTGTAAATGGAGGTCATGAAATGATTGTTACTGGATCTAATTTTCTTCCAGAATCCAAAATCATCTTTCTTGAAAAAGGACAAGGTAAATAATATAAGATTTGAGTTGACACAGACATAGAAAACAAACTTATGGTTACCAAAGGGGATAGGAGAGAGAAGGGATAAATTAGGAGTTTGGGATAAGAAGATACAAACTACTATATATAAAATAGATGAACTGGGCCACTCTCTTAAACCATACACAAAAATGAACTCAAAATAGATTGAAGACTTAAATGTAAAACCTGAAACAGTAAAACTGAAAGAAAACTTAGGTAGTAAGCCATGGCATAGGTCTTGACAGTGATTTTTTGAATCTGACACCAAAAGCAGCAATAGCAGAAATAAAACAGACTACATCAAACTTAAAAAGCCGCACAACAAAACAAACTATCCACAAGATGAGAAAGCAGCCTACTGAATGAGAGAAAATATTTCCAAAGCACATAAAGAGCTCATACAGCTCAATAGTAAAAAATCAGACAATCCCAATTAAGAAATAAACAGAAGATCCCAGTAGACATTTTTCCAAAGAAGAACATAGATAACCAACAAATACGAAGATTCTTTCTCTACATTGTTAATCATCAGTGAAATGCAATTCAAAACCATAGAGAGGGACTTCTTCCCTGGTAGTCCAGTGGCTAAGACTCCATTCTCTCAATGTAGGGGTCTCAGGTTCATTCCCTGGTCAGGGAACTAGATCCTACATGCCGCAGTGAAGACCCGGCAAAGCCCCCCCAAAAAAAGAAAAACACAAAACCATAGATACTACCTCACACCTCTTAGAATGGCTATTGTTTAAAAAAAAAAAAAAGCTGGAAGAAACAAGTGTTGGCAAGTCTGTGAACAAAAGGGAATTGTATACTGTTTGTGGGAATGTGAACTGATGCAGTCACTACAGAAAATATTTTGGAGATTCCTTAAAAAATTTAAAGTAGAACTACCATATGATCCAGCAGTTCCACTTCTGGGTATTTATCTGAAGAAAACAGACATACTCTCTCAAAAAACATACAGAGTCCCATGTTCATTGCACAGCGTTTACAGTAGCCAAGACTCAGTTATAAGGACCCTGGCATCTATGCTCCTAGTACATCCAGAATGCGTCTTTATTAATTATTGTAACCACCACATTTCATTATAGTGAACTGTTTATATTTGCCTTTCATCCACAGACAGAAGGTAGGGTATCCTGTCTCTTATTTCTGCAACCCAGAGTGCCTGGCAAGTTGAGACCCAGCAGATGATTGCTGAACTGAGCTGTAGTTCTGAGTAGGCATAGCATTTGTGCACAAGGGTAGCTCATACTTAGTTGTTGGAATAGAAAGTGGTGAAAAGGCATTTCACCGAGTCTTCACAGACCAGATGAAGTCATCCTAGCAGTGAAGGTACTTTTTGGTTTTGTCACTGGGTGAATGCCCATGACATAAAAAGAATGCTTTAGAATAGCTGCACATTAGACTGGAATGTGAGCACTAGTAGCAGATGGGGTGCTCCCCAGGTAAACAAGTCACTTGTGACGAAGAGACAGAAAATGTGCTGGCCAGATAATAAAGATCTGTGGTGACCCAAATCTGGAAAGCCTAGCAAATTATTCACAAGACCATCTGTTTCTAAGATCTTGACAAGCCAAGCAATCCTAGAAAATGAAGTCTAGTTGGGGGAAACTCACATAGCAAGGGCTGGGGGTTAAAAAAAAAAACAAAAAACAAACCCAGCTGCATGAGTACACAGTGTGGGAGCTTGAGCTTGGCAGTAGGAAATGTGGCAGACTGAGGGACACTTGCTGGCCACATGTGAAGTGTCAGACACTTTCTTTATAGTGTAGCTGCCTCAGATAACTTATATTCACAGAGACATAGCATCTACGTGTAAGACAACAAGAGCCTCAGTCAGTCTCTGTCATGTTGAATCATTTCTTACCTGGTCTATTCAGTCCTCAGCCTGATCCATTTGGAGGGAGATGGTCACACTGGAAGACTGTTCAAAGAAGAGTGACTAGGAGGGCTAAAATATCATTTAGGGAACAGATGTGGAACTAGAGGTGCTAGGCAGCAGAAAAGGAGACACAGGAAAACACAGATGCTTTTAAACATATGAAATACTGTCTCACAGAGACACTCAAGATTTTTAGGGGGTGGCTACAAGGAGTAGTGCTTAGGCCAGAGGTTGGGTACTTGAAGGAGACATGTTATCTATCATGAAGACAGAGCAGTTTTCTAGCAGCAGTTATTATCCAAAGATGAAATGGGTTACTTGGTTAGGGAATGAGTTTCTCATTACTTTAAGGCACACAAGCAGAAAGAAGTTGGCCGCCACTTTGTAGAGGTGTTCTCAGAAGATTTTCATACATCACTTAGTAGACTAAAGTCTACAGGCCGTGCAAATTCAGGTAGCCTAAGATTTTTCTTCACATTTTTTTTCCCATGGGTAGACATTTTCATAACAGAAGTCAGTGAGATTAAGATTCCTTTTGCCAATAAACTTGTAATACTAAATAAGTTAGATTTTGTTTGCATACTTTTTGACTTCTTTTTAACTGTAAATTGTTTCTTTCAATAGATGGACGACCTCAGTGGGAAGTAGAAGGGAAAATAATCAAGGAAAAATGTCAAGGGGTAAGAAGTTTATTTCTTTGGAAATATTTGAGATGTTTAATGTGAAAATTAGATAATGTTGCTTTGTGGTATAGATGAGTCTTTTTTAGAAGTTTGGACATGAGATAGACTGCTTTCCTGGTACTAAAATAAAGTTTAGGAAAGATAAACTGTTGGTGTCTTCCCCTTTTTTGTGGATAGGGAAGGAGAAATTAGAAATGAAAGATTATTAGAAGTTCTTACTGAAGTTATCATTGATTTACTTCTCTGAATTCAGTGAAGATCTTTAAACAATGGGCAAAAAAATAGGAGGACAAGCCCTCAGGGGTTTTGTATTTAACATACTCTTTCCAACTCCTCCACATTAAGCCTTCCAGGATTCAACACTGAAAGCTGTGATCCCTTCATCCTGGTTGGAATGGAGACAGAATTTTCTCTGGGGTAGGCAATATCACTTCCCACAGTGTTCTCTAAAGACCTAGAGAAGTTAGATTAAGGATTGTGGTTGACTTGGGACTAAAAATTTTCTCTATGCATATGTAAGATTATTCTTGATATAGATACAGATTTTGTGTTTTGCCATTTAGAACATTTTCAATGTAAAATTTAAGATAAAGGCGTTTGCTAGTGGTTAGGATTTGATGCTTTTCCTCCTGGAGCCCAGGTTCAATCCCTGGTGAGGGAACTGAGATCCCTCAGGCCTCGCAGTGAGGCCAGAAAAAAAAATGATAAGACATCTATAACACAATATGGGAGCTATTAAGCTTTGATTAAAAATTAGAACAAGCTTTCACTTAAGATGTATAGTAACATGTAATATTTATTAGAGCAAAATATCTGACTACATAGTAAATAATAAGACTTTTGATTTCTGCTGCAACTAGAAACCCAAGTAGGTGAGTGAAAAGCAGTTTCTCCTTTAATGGTTTACTTGAAAGAGCTTTTCTCTGTTAAGACTGAAGTATCCTTAGAGTAAATCCCCAGATGACTTATATGACCAGTTAATGTGCATAATGAGCCTGAGTAGTTAAGACTCATGAGATGTGTTGAGTTTAGCAGGTGCATTTCATTTTTAGTTCTGAGTGTAACACAATCTTGCTTTCCATGCTCCTTAGGCCCACATTGTCCTTGAAGTTCCTCCATATCATAACCCAGCAGTTACAGCTGCAGTGCAGGTGCACTTTTATCTTTGCAATGGCAAGAGGAAAAAAAGCCAGTCTCAACGTTTTACTTACACACCAGGTACGAGGAGTTATTGTGATGGTTTGCTATAGAGCTTGCTTTCATAATGAATAAGGTTATTCAGTGAATCCTGTATTAGTTAGTGTGTTTAAGATAGGGTGCTTATAATGAATAAAAATCCCAATATACGCCTTGTCTGTAAAGTTTGTATTTACTTCAAATGTTAGAGCCGATAACGATTATTTTTTGTTGTCATTTATTATAAGGAAATTAGAAGGTTGAATGTAGATTTGAAGTCCATTTTTCAGGAGTTACCAAAGGTCACCAGCACTGTTGGAAGGATAGATGTCTGAATACGTGTGAACTTTCCTTCTGCCCCTTGCACTGCAAAAAAGCAGTGTGCCTGTTTTGTAGTGTATTCATCTCAACCACTTCCAATCAAAATGGAAAATTTCTCCTTAAATTTTTCATTTGGCAAGCAGCAACTATAGCCTGTGTTGGCTTTGGGGGAATATAACATTGATGGCAGAATTCCTGATTTTATAGAGACACCCTAACAAAGAAGACTTCCACACCTCTTTCTGCAGCAGCTCAAGTGCTGTAATTTTCCAGGTCTGGATTGTGACACATAAATATTATATGCAGTAATTCATACTGATGTTTACATTCTTAGAGAACAAACATTTATAGAGGTCTTCTCTGTGCTAGATGCTATATTATTAGTCATCAGAACATATGATAAAAAAATTATAATGAAGCTTATTCTCCAAAACTTATTCTTGTAAAAAACTTTTAAAGGATTTATTGTAAATGAAAAGAACAAACACTGAGTTTGAGAGGGTTCTGGTTATTAGTCATTCATTTGTCACCATATTCTTTTTAAAGCCTGGCTGTATTTCATTTATAGCCTCTGAAGACTGCTTATATTCCAGAATCTGAAAATTACTATTACCTGATCATGTTAGTACAATACTTGGTAATAAAATATTTCAGATAATTTTCAGACCTTTGAAAACTAAGGATTTTGGTTAGCCATTTCATTTATTCATTAATTCAATAAGTATTTAAGGGTGCACACTAAGTGAGCAAAACCTCTCAGCTTCTCTCTCATGGAGCTTATAATCTAGTGGAACAAATAGAAGCTAATAAATCTCTAAGTAAATAATTTATAAATTTGTAGTTAGACATATAAGAACTGTTAAGGAAAGGGAAACAATGCTGTGGGTGAAAATAAGAGAGGGACTCTTGCTAGGCTAACTGGTTGTCAAGTGATTTTTGAGTTAATAACTGAAAAATAACTAATACTTTATAATTACATAACATTTACTATGTTTTAGTACTGTTCTCAGCCCTTTCTGTATTCATTTAATCCTCTTAAACCTGTGGGGTAGGTTGTTGCCGTATTTTACAAATGAGGACACTGAGTGGCTAAGTAATGTGCCCAAGGTCCCAAAGCATATATTCTAGAGCCAAACATCATATATAGTCAGGTTCCAGAGTCTGGGCTCCTGACTTAACCTAGACTACATCCATTTGTTCATTTATTTCGCAAACAGCATTTTGTGTGTGCCAGGTGCTATTTTAAGCAGTTTACACATACAAACTCATTTATTCTCCCATAACGCTATAAGGTAGATAGTGTTACCCTCCCCATTTGGCAAGTGAGTGAAGTGAGATCCCATAGCTAACAAAGGCAAACGTGAGATATGAATCTTTGCAGTATGGCTGAATAGTCTATACTGTTAATTACTATTAGATAAAGAGTGGGAGAACATTCCACATAAAGGCTGTAGCATATGCAAAGGCCTTACTGTTGGTTGGATCAGAGAGTATTAAAAGAGTTGTAAGAAGTGAACTTTAACAGGGAGGTGACATGATCAGATCTGTATTTCAAAAATGATTTTTTCCCATGGTTCTTTTGTCAGTTTATAAGATGTCAATGACCAGTTTAGTCTTTCCTCAAATTAACTAACTATAGAGTGTGAAATTTATATAGGAAAGACCAGGAAGAATAAAACGTGATTCAAACAGCTAGTGTATTTTGAGTATACAAAGGCAAGAGCATCAGTGATAATAAAGAATATCAGGTTTCTGAGAAGAGGGAAAGGATAGGATTTAAAATATCCCAATTGGCATGGACCTTAAATGGGAAAAGAAAAGGAGGGAAGGTAAAGAAGATGAACAAGATGGATGCACATTAAGAACGTTTACAGACTTAGTAGTGTTTAGGGAGTAGAGTTTAGGGAGTTTCCAAATGATAGCTTCAGTTTTGTTTCTATAAAGAATGACATGCGGCCTCCTTCTGTGAGCAGAGAGAGGAGAATGTGGGTGATTTGGCAGTTTAATGGTGTGGAGAAATATGAAAAAGTTATTGTAAAGAGAAGGGAGAGTAAGTTACCACCGAAACCTAATAGGATAATCAAAGGACACCTTTGATGTTGATATTGGTGAATTTATGGATACAAATTAGCTCTCCTGTGTAGATTTCTTAAGCAGCACTCAGATTCTTCAGGGCAGGTGGTGAAATATGAATAATAGGGCTCATCCAGGGTCCAAGAATGTTACTAAATTCTTTTGAGATGAGGAACTATAGAATCTAACCTGAATAAGAAGGAAGAGAGCTTTCTGGAGTTGGGGGGAAAAGGCAGTAGTGTCAGCATGTTAGAGGTGTTGCTTACTACCATCATAGTGGTGGTAGCAGGCAGACAGAAAGGAGCAAATATCATGCCTCTACATTAGCAGCTCTTGAATTGAGAGGACAATATAAAAGCAGAGTCCTAGAGGGCATTCCATATGAGAATGGAAATCAGTGGGGCCCTGGAGTGCAGAGAGAACACTGGATTGGACTGGAGCTGTCATCACTGGCCTTGTGGTTGACAGAATACAAATCAGGTGGCACACACTAGTGAAGGAAGAGTGGACACACAAGTGTTTGGACAGTCCTTATTCTGCTTGATTATTACCTTTTGTCTGTCACATTTGACTTTTTTCACCTTTTTTCTAAAATTAAATTTTGAATAAAGTTTTTACAAAGGCAAATATGTTACTGTGAACGTTTTTAAAGGACAAGTTGAAAAAATTTTTTAACGCATCCGTATTCTCTTTCACTCTATCATTCTCTTCTTTAGATCTTTTAATTCCATATATAACTATATCATCTTAAAAACAGAACTGAGACCATACTATCTTATATATATTCTAATTTTATAACCTGAACATTTTTATTTTTTCTTATCAGCAGATAATTTTACAGAATCTTAATAGCTTTTTAGTATTCTACTGTATGACCCTTTGTTATGGTAGAGTTACTATGTTTGTCATTAATTTGTATGAATGCTTTATAGTAGAGATTTTAGCCATTTTATGTGTAACAATAATTCCTTTTTAATTTTTACTTATAAAAACTTTATATATTTGTAAGTTGCTTATTTTTAATTAAAGGATTTGTTTATTTGCCTCCTTTTTGGCAACTTCCTCACAGTAAGGATCTGACCAGTGTCAATATCCAGTGGGGGAATAATCATTAACTACAAGTGGCTAATTTAAAAACAAATTGTTTTTAATTAGGGATTATATTTAGTATTATTTGTCCCACAATCCATTTGCTTTCTGACACAGCATATGTGTATGATTTACACATTAACCTTACCACAGACGGTAATAAGGCACACAGCCCTTCCCTGGGGTTCAGCTACTTGAACTTCTGCCCAGCTTGTATTCAATAGCTTCAGAACTTCCAATGTGGGGGACCCTACCTCCACCCCAGAGAAAGTATATCTCCCTCTGAAGTCCAGCAGAAGTTATTTGTACATGGGGATACCATCTGAGCTCTGGTTTTTGGAATCATGGGGATTTTTCAGACAGTGTTAGAGTCAAACTCTCATATATAATATTTCGCTTGTGGGAGGGTATAGTCTGTATTCTAAATAGTTGACTGGGTAAACTGACTTTTATATTTTGGTTGTTTTGATTGGGGGGAAAAGCATGCCTTACAATCAGAAGATCAAATCTCAGTTCTGCCACGGAGTGTATCTACTGCCTAACTTCTGTAAAAGAGGATATAATACTAAACAGTGATTTTCAAATTGTTTGGATTGTTTTATTCTTCAAATAAGGGCTTCCCAGGAGGCATAGTGGTAAAGAATCTGTCTGCCAATGTAGGAGACATGGGTTTGATGCCTTTGTTGGGAAGATACCCTGGAGGAGGAAGTGGCAACCCACTCCAGTATTCTTGCCAGGGAAATCCCATGGACAGAGAAGCCTGGCAGGCTACAGTCCATGGGGGTCACAAAGAGTCAGGTGTGACTGAGCACAGCACACATTCTTCAAATAAAATCCTATGCAAATAGCAATTTTATGAGAATAAAGCTGGCTTGGGTGCTCTTTTAGCACTGGAAAGGGAAGTCCAGAGCTTTTACTCTTTGGATCCTATTCTATATCCGTCACTTGAAGAAGAGTGCGAGACTTCTCATGGTTTGAAAACCACTAGACCAGTTGATTTTTTCTTTTTCTGGATTCCTCTGTTCTTCAACATTCTAAATTTGAGAAATAGATTGTATAATACAAAAGGTAGAATTAATCTGTTTCCAAAACTTGTCTCATTGTAGATATTGCAAGATATGTTTAACTGTATTTCCCTCCAAACAAGAATAAATTACCATAGACCAGTGTTGAGGACCTCATGTTGGAGTCTGAATTCCTTATAGACCAAAAGAATAATTCTTGATGTGGCAGAGTGAACATGCACTTGATTTAGTAAAGCAGAGTTCTCAGACTGGATACCCCGATATTGGTCAGGAATGTAGAAATAAGGATTAGATCACACACACAAAAAAGGTGGATGTTATGCTGTAGTTTTCAGTCCCTCTGTGTCCTTTTTAGTACATGATAACCACCCATTTATGTAACCAAGGATCCCAGCTGTTCCATTCAGGATTAAAGGATGAGAATAGGCTTTCTTGGATATTCTCCCTCCTTAGGTAGAAATATGACTCTGGGTATAGGATTCACTGTGGCTTCCTGAGACCAGAGTTGGAGGCAAAGTAAAAGATGAAAAAAATCCAGTAGTACAGGGACAGAGTTCTAGTTCTGCCAAAGTCGAAGAAAAGTAAGTACATCAAGACATTAAGGGGAGAAGAAAAAAGACATTAGAGAGGTCAGGAGCCAGTAGACACAATGAACCAAACTTGAAATACCTGAACAAGAATCAGAAGGCAGAGAAACCTGTGTTCAAGACCTTATGATATCACTTAGCTGCTGTGAGATCTTAGTGTCTTTAATCTCCTCTTCAGTATAGTCATCTGTGAGGCAGGGTAATAATAATCTCTACCTCATAAAGATCTTTAGGTTTTTAAAAAACTATTTATTTTTTAATAGATAATATATATACATGGTGAGAAACATTCAAAAGGCCCCAAAACTTTTTACAGTAAAAAGTAAGTCTTCTGTTCACCTATTTTCCCTTCCCAGTAGTAAACCCAACAGTTAACCAGTTTCTTGTACATCTTTCCAGAGATATTCATAATGTATAAGCAAAAACATATGGTTAAATTATCTGGCTTCCCTGAAGCCTTTTGAGTTTTTAACCCCTAAACTTGAATGTATGATATAGTTGTATAGCCTAGAATGAAGACTATTCATAATTATTTTATGTATTATATAATAACATTTGCTTTAATCTCTCCTTTTCAGTTTTGATGAAGCAAGAACACAGAGAAGAGATTGACTTGTCTTCAGTTCCATCGTTGCCTCATCCTGCCCAGACTCAGAGGACTTCTTCAGATACAGGACACCTACATGACAGCGTACTGTCTGCACAGAGAAGCTTGGTTTGTCCCATCCAGCAAACATACGCATCCATGGTAACTGCATCCCATCTGCCACAGCTGCAGTGTAGGGATGAAAGTGCTGGTAAAGAACAGCATATGATATCTTCTTCAGTCGTGCATCAGCCTTTTCAAGTCACACCAACACCTCCTATGGGGTCTTCCTATCAGCCTATGCAAACTAATGTTGTATTCAATGGACCAACGTGTCTTCCTATTAATGCTGCCTCTAGTCAAGAATTTGATGCAGTTTTGTTTCAGCAGGATGCAACTCTTCCTAATTTAATAAATCTTGGCTGTCAAACACCATCATCCATACCTTTTCATTCTTCAAATTCAGGCTCAACAGGACATCTCTTAGCCCACACACCTCATTCTGTGCAGACCCTGCCTCATCTGCAGACAATGGGATACCATTGTTCAAACACAGGACAAAGATCTCTTTCTTCTCCAGTGGCCGATCAGGTCACAGGTCAGCCTTCCTCTCAGTTACAACCCATTATGTATGGTCCTTCACATTCAGGGACTGCTACAACCGCTTCCCCAGCAGCCTCTCATCCCCTGGCCAATTCGCCACTTTCTGGGCCACCATCTCCTCAGCTGCAGCCTATGCCTTACCATTCTCCTAGCTCAGGAACTGCCTCATCACCGTCTCTAGCCACCAGAATGCATCCTGGACAGCACTCAGCTCAAGCACAAAGTACAGGCCAGGGAGGTATTTCTGCACCTTCATCTTTATTATGTCACAGTTTGTGTGATCCAGCTTCATTTCCACCTGATGAGGCAACTGTGAACATTAAACCTGAACCTGAAGAGCAAGAACCTAATTTTTCTACAATTGGTCTGCAGGACATCACTTTAGATGATGGTAAGTTCATCTTTATGTTCTTGAAGCAGTGACGATTCAGGACCTTCCTTCTCTTAAGAGTCTTGAGAAAGTTACCATCGATTGTTTATTGCATATGGTTGGGCTGTTACTAGAAATATGTTAATATATGATTCTGGAGAGATAGACATGAACATACATGCTTTAAAGTCTATTTTACTACTTATATCTGTTGTGAAGGCTAAGACCTTGAGTAATAACCTACCACCTATTTGTGATGAAACTGAAGATGTGAGCTTTATTGGGCAGTTTTTCTTCCAGAACATATAGTGAGGTCGCAGCGTTCAAAGAGAATGGAATTCAGAAATGTTAATTCAGTAAACATTGTAGAGTCCTATCCCTTTGCAAGACACAGAGTTAGATGCTAGAAATACTAGAAATGTATCAGGGTAGAGTTCCTGTCCTTGAGGAGATTCTTCACAAGTAAAGAACCTGCTTCTCTGTGGCCCTGCCAGCTTGCTGAGTCAGATAGTGATGATGGTACAAGTCCAGACTGGTTTGCTGCTGCTGGTACAACTGTTGGCACCATGATAAAAAGAAGCTATTTATATAAATGTAACAAGTTGGTGTGTAGACCTCTGATTTTATGATATCATAAATTGGACAGCAGATTCTGTGGTATTAATAGTTGAAAATTCCCCCAAGGTAGAATTTTCAGGTAATAATTTTAGAGTTTATTCTTGGCTTTGTTATTTATATGGTAGTGAAAAACTGTCTAAATAGGAATGCAGTGAAATCTAGCTGTAACATTTTTTCAGTATGAAATATGGAAATAGAATTTTAGTTCTCATTCTGTAATCTATTGAAAAGTTAACACTAGGTCAGTCCTCTCCTTTATACATCTGGAGAGGCTATTTACTCCTTGGTTGCAAAGCTGGTGTTAAATTCCAAATTCCAAGCAAAAGAGAAAAGGAAGATAAATAAAATGATAAAATGTGGGAGCCCCTACCCCTATCCCCAACTTGACACCACGGCTTTACTGTCATATTAAATGAGGATACAGTGTCATGAGGAAACAATGATACAGTAGGTCTTAGTCACTTACAACCAAGATATAAAAGAAGCACATTAGGAGATCAGCAAAAAGATGTAAAAGATTCTATAGGAAGGATTCAGAGAGGCTTCCTTGAGGAGATGACATTTAAGCCAGTCTTGGAAGATGAGTATGTTTTTCAGTAAATGAGGATCAATCACTTCTTAACCTTTTGGCTAAGATCAAGTGTAGTATCAGTAAATAAGAATCAAAGGGAAAATCAGACAACAGAAGCAGAAACATAAAGCTGTGTCTGGGAAAGCATGATTATCTGTGGCTGGAGGGCAGATGGCAAGTAGAGGATGGCTTTCAAAGCGCCAAGGGGATTGGCCAGGTCATTTGTGTGTAAACAAAAGGTATAATAAACTAAAGCAAAACCTACAATTTTCGTAGCATTGTTGTCTAATTAAACTCTTACTGAATCCTCTCAGTTCAGTTCAGTTGCTCAGGCATGTCCAGCTCTTTGCAACCCCATGGACTGCAGCATGCCAGGCTTCCCTGCCCATCACCAACCCCCGGAGCTTCCTCAAACTCATGTCCATTGAGTTGGTGATGCTCTGAATCCTCTAGATAGCTTCATTTAGGGAATTAGGCTTTTTGAAGGTCACATAGCTGGTAAGTTGTAGAGCTGAGACTGGAATCAGATCTTTTCAGTCTAGTCTTTTTTTTTTCTTTTGCAGCACTGCAGCTGCCCCCACCAGTAGCAGACCGTGATGGTTAGAACTAATTGAGTGCTTAATGGGATCCCTCATGCTTTTTTTCATTCCTCGAGAATAGTGGAACATTATCCAGAATGCATGTGTAGAATTTCTCTGCATGAATGTGTGTACACAACTGCATCTGATTCGTCACACTAGTATTGCTTTCAGGGTTCGTGTTTAAAATTTTAGTCCCTGAAACATAGGGTGAGACCTGGAGTATGATAACCTACCTCTTCAGTAATGGCACTGAAGATACAAGATTTATTAAGCAGGTCTCATGGGATATTCCAGCTCATTTTCTTTCTAAGTGAAGACTTTTTTTCTTCTAAAAACACACCAAAACTGGAATTTACTCTTTATAATTTACTACAGACAGTGATTTGGGGGCACAGCAAATTGGAACTTTTAGAAAGGTTTTATGAAGATTTTATTTCATCTTTTGAATATGTGAAAATGTATTGCATAGAATCTAGAAAAATGAGATCTATGAGGGCAAGTAAAACAGTTTCCGTTTTGTCCCATTCACAATTAAGCAAAGTTCCCAGATTGCAGCCCCACAGAGGACAAGGACTGGCTGCAGAATTCCCTCATTGCCACCCTTCAGGAGACTTGACAGGAGTTCAGTGGCGCTAGCCGTAATCAAAGAGGGGTTTCGGGGATTAAAATACACTCCTGCTCATCTTGGATTGTGTATCTTGGATGGGTTGTATATCTTGGATTATACATCTTAGATGTATAATTTTTGCATTTTGGTGCTTAACATGAACTCTAAAATGAATTTTTGATATTTGCCAACTGATTCATTGATTACGTTATTTAGATTTGCCTTTGAAGGTAAACTTCTAGATGCTTAGAAAATCCTACGGTTCTGCAGAGTTTTAATATAAATTCATTAAAAAACGACAGTTATGTATTTCATAGTCCTTGAACTCTGTAGCACTTGAATGTCCACTTTATGATAAGCTTTAAAAGTAAGTCATAAAAACCCACCCAGTATTCTTGCCTGGGAAATCCCATGGACAGAGGAGCCTGGTGGGCTACAATCCATGGAGTTGTAAACAGACATGACTGAGCGCCTGAGCATCCTATACAAGTATACATACATATGATAAAATTTAATTTATAAATTAGGTACAGTAGGAGATTAACAATAATTTTTAATAAAATAGAGTAAAAAAAAAGTTAGCCATGAAACATACCAAAAATGACTGAAAGTATACTACTTAAAGTGAACTTCGCAGTTAACTTGAGCTCAGATTTTACTTTAACTTTTCTATATTGTGCTAAGCATTAAGTACAAAGTAATTTTCCACTCTGCAACTAGAGGACATGAGTAATTTTTTTTAAAATTTTGTGTTACACTAGTTAAATAGTGAAGTAAATTAAGTTGCTCAGTCGTGTCTGACTTTTTGTGACCCCATGGACTGTGGCCTACCAGGCTCCTCCGTCCATGGGATTCTCCAGGTAAGATTACTGGAGTGGGTTGCCATTTCCTTCTGCAGGGAATCTTCCCAACCCAGGGATTGAACCTGGGTCTCCTGCATTGCAGGCAGGTACTTTAACCTCTGAGCCACCAGGGAAGGAAAAATATATTTATCATCTAATCTTAATAACTTTTGTTAATCCTGTTTCTGTTTTATATTTATTTACCCCTTTCTTTTTTTAATCAAAGATTAAAGCAAATAAAATATCCTTTTTATTTTTGAGATTTCTAATTAAAATAGAATTTGTCAAGACTCATTCAAACTTGTCTGTTACCTTTAGATATGCAGACATTAACACCTTAATTTTTTATTATAAATTCAGTGACATTTAATAGAGAAGATATTAGTGCACCTCAGCTTGGAAATTCAAGACTTACAGAATTGAAAATAATACAGCTCCCCTTCATTTTATAGGTAGAGGATCTGAGTTTTACAGAGCTTAGGGTATTCATCCAGGTTAACACTGATTTAATAGCAGAGTAAAACCCAAGTCAGAAAAATAAATAAAACCCAAATCAGAGCTCCTAGTTCAGGACTCTAGGAGTTTTTTCAGTATTTGCAGTCATGTTTCTCATCAGTCTGTAGTCTGAAACTGTGGATGTAGAGCATCCGCAGAGTAGCATCTGTTCAGCAGAATAGATGAGAGAAAATGCTATTTTCTCAGCAGAGCTTTGGTTTGTGAGAGGGACCAGGGCTTAAAATTTTAGATTCTCATTAGAGATGAAGTCTTAAAGCCTCTCTATTCCACCCTCCTTTTTCACACTGGAATTCATTATCTGGTGTCCCTAGTAATATTATATTCCTGTTAGTCTCTTCCTCTCCAGCTCTTTGGAACATCTCAGGGCCTTTTAAGTTCCAGCTGCCCTTGTTTTGTGTGGGCTCTGATGTGTCTGGAATCATACAGAGCAAATCTAATCATTCTTCTGTAATAATCCTTCATGTGTGTGAAATCTTTATCTCTTTCCTAAGTGTTAAAAACACTCGAGCAATCTCATCCTTCCCTCAGCCTTACTAACATGCTTGTTCCCTTGTTTGAACCCTGGGGTTTAGTTCTTTTCATAGTGCCGTATCCAGAAGGCAACACTCTAGCCAGCTCAGAAGTGGATTGGGCGTCACCTTCCTTGTTCAGAAAATTTTATCAGTTTGGTGTAGGTCAGGGGATTTTCTTAGTTCCATCTTGCTGTTAATTTAGTGAATCATAAGCACTAGTCATTAGTCATAACTGAATCATGTCCATTTTGTATCCCCACCCCATGCCCCACCTCCGTGGATTTTTACATGTATTGTTTTTGGAACCCAAGACTAAACTTTGCAGTTATCCTTGTTTGGTTTCATTGAGGTGATTTGGGTTCCTCACATCAGTCTTCCAGGCTCAGGTGAGTCTCAGAAACATTTTCAGAGTAATGTGGCTCCCTCCTCAGAGGGGTTTATTCCTTGGGATAATAGCAACAGCAGAATACCAGCTTTTACCAATTGATGTTCTCTTTCAAGCAGTCTCCTTAGAAGGCTTGTAATATATACTTATTCAGCCAGTTAGAATATTGTTCAAAACTCCTTTGCTACTTTTTTTTCCTTGCTACCTAGATGTATTAATACCATTGTCCCTGCTTAACAAGCATGTGTTACATCTGAGTTTTTACTCCAGTGTTAAAGTTTGTGTGCCTGGAACTGTAATTTTTCCTGAACATTTCTGTGCTTTATCGTGTGTATGTCCCAGATTTGGACCAAGTGATATACATTAAAACAGTACAAAAATGTAGAAATTGTCACAGCTGTGTTTTAAGCATTTTTAATTAAGATTATAATATTGTTAAACTAGTCTTAGACCTTTAAATGCAGGTTCTTCTAATTTGTGATTGAGCTGATACCAGTGAGAACTTTCAATTAGAATCCCTCAGTTCCCTCTTGTCCTCCTCTGTTCACAGACTAACAGAATCGCAGCTGCAGCTCTTCAGCAGAGAAGAGGGTACACGTTAAATATAGCCTGACCTGCTGTTGTGGTGAAAACTGACACTGCCACTTGCAGGCTCTGCAGTAACATGCTGATCTTGAATGTAGGGCAATTGCTAATTTGACTGTAAACAGGGACTCTAATGTGACCTCAGCTGTTGTGGTTCGGTATAGGTGACAAGCAGATGAACCTGCTTTCAAGTTCCTAGGGAAAGATAAGTGCAAGACTCAGGTGATTAACTTGGATGGGAGAATCAGGATGCTGGTATGGAGGAGCAGCACAGCTAATATTGTCAGTGTTCTAGTCCACCTGTTGTATGCTCATTTTACTGGTGTGTGTTGTATTTAAATAAATAAATGCATAGCCAATGATGAGGATGGGTCACAAATGAGGTGTTTAGTCACTTAGGGACTCAGAAGTGGAGGAAGGTAGATAATACTGAACGTTCTCTTTTAACTAGGATTCAACGATTCTCATGAATACTCTGCTGGGAGGTGTGTATGTGCCATCCAGCCTTAAACATATTTATGATGAATAATTCCAGAGGCAGAAAGTTCCCATAAATAATACCCATCGTGTAGCTACTCTATTTGAACAACTTGACACTAAAAATCCTCTGGGTGTTGCTTTGAGTTAATGACAGAGCTGTGAAAAACTCATTCAGTCATTTCGTACAGTGTTTTCCCATGAGAAAACCCAGTTTGTTTTTGAAATTTTAAGAATTCAGTAAAATATGTATAACATAAAGCTTAACCATTTTAAGTGTACAGTCCAGTGACATTAAGTACATTCACAGTAGGGTGTAGTCATCACTGCTGTCTATTTAGAGAACTTTTTCATCACCCTAAGCAACAGCTCTACAGGCATTAAGCAATAATTCCTCATTATCTCATCCTAGTCCAGCCTGTGGTCACCTGTGTTCAGCTTTTTATTTCTATAACTTTCCTTTCTCAAGATACCTCATGCAAGTAGAATACGACAGTTGTCCTCCTGTGTCTGGCTTATTTCACATAGTGTAATGGTTCCAAGTTTCAGCATGTTAAAAGCATATATCAGAATTTCATTCCTTTTTATGGTTGAATAATATTACATTGTATGTGTATGCCATATTTTTTTGGTCCATATATCTGTTGAAAGAAATTTGGTTTGTTTCCACCTTTTGCCTGTTGTGAATAATGATGCTATAAATATTGGAGTATAGGTATCTGAGTCTTTATTTTCAATTCCATTGGGTTTTCTAGGAGTAGAATTGTTGGATTATGTAGAATTCTTTGTTCAACTTTTTGAGGAACTGCCCAACTAGTATTTTCCTCACAGTGCCTGTAACATTTTACATTTATAGTGCACGAGGGCTCCAGTATCTCCACATTCTTGCCAACACTTATATATATAAAAAAAGTAGCCACCCTAAATGGGTGTGAAGTGGTATCATGGCAGTTTTAATTTGCATTTCCCTGGTGACTAATGATGTTGCATATCTTTTTCATGAGCTAATTGGTCATTTGTTTATCTTTTCTGGAGACCTGGCTAGTCAGATCTTTCACCTATTTTTTTTTGGTTGAGTTGTTTAGGTTTTTGTTGTTAAGTTATGGGAGTTCTTTATATATTTCAAATATTAAATCCTTACCATCACGTTGATGTATGGCAGAAGCCAATACAGTATTGTAAAGCAGTTATCCTTCAGTTAAAAATTAATTAAAAAAAATTCTTATCAGATAAATTATTTGCATATATTTTCTCCCATTCTATGGATTGTCTTTTTACTCTCTTGATATGATTCTTTGATGTTTTTAATTTTGATGAAGTACAATTTATCTTATTTTTTTTATTTTATTGCCTGTGCTTTTAGTGTCATACCTAAGAAATCATTGCCCAATCCATGATCATAAAGATTTGCCCTATGTTTTCTTCTAAGAGTTTTACAATTTTAGCTCTTATGTTTAGGCCTTTGATCTGTTTTGAGTTAATTTTGTATTAATTTTGTGCGAGGGGTGAGTCCAGCTTCCATTCTTTGGCCTGTGTATATCCAATAGAACCCTTGTTTGAAAGTGAAAATTAATTGACCATGTATTGTGAGGGTTTGTTTCTGGGCTATTTTTTTTATTGGGGGTGTAGTTGGTTTACAGTGTTGTGTTAGTTTCTGCTGTACAACACAGTGAATCAGTTATACATGTGTGTATATATATATATATATACACACACACACACACACTCTTAAAATTCTTTAGAAATACCGAATGCTTCACAAATTTGTGTGTCATACTTGCACAGGGGCCATGTTAATCTCCTCTATAATCATTCCAATTTTAGTATACATGCTGCTGAAGTGAGCACTGGTTCTGGGTTGTTTTATTCCTTTGGTCTGTATGTCTGTCCTGATGCCAGTGTAATACTGTTTTGATTACTGTAGCTTTATAGTAAGTTTTGAAATCAGGAAGTGTTGGTCTTCCATCTTTATTCTTTCTCAAGACTGTTCTTGGAGAAGGAAATGGCAACCCACTCCAGTATTCTTACCTGGAGAATCCCATGGATGGAGGAGCCTGATGGGCTACAGTCCACGGGGTCACAGAGAGTCGGATGCGACTGAGTGACTTCACTTTCACTTCATTTTCTGGCTCTTGAGGGTCCTTGGAGACTCCATATGAATTTCAGAATGGGATTTTCCTGTTTCTGCAAAAGCACTGTTGGATTTTGATCGCATTGAATCTATACCTTGCTCTAAGTAGTAGTATCATTTTCACAATATAAGTCTTCCAGCCCTTGAACATGGGATGTTTTCCCATTTATATTCTGTAGTTTTCTTTTCTTGTAGTGTCTGTCTGACCTTGATAATCAGGGTAATAGTGGCTTTAGAATGAGAGGAAGTGTTCCCTTCTCTTCAATCTTCTGGAAGAGTTTAAGGATTAGTATTAATTCTTTAAATGTCTGGCCAAAGTTTTTGTGATAGAGATAAATCAGTTGTTCTTTGGAGCTGGCAGCAGTGTTTCAAGGAACTAGAAGAATGTCTTGAGGGCTGCAAGTTTCCATAAGTACAATCTGGAAGTACCACTGTGTCAGCCAACTCACAAAAGCCCCCAGTGTATCTTGGCCTGGACTTCTCTTTCTTCTATTTATGTGCTGATTTACCTGAAATCCCATGTTCTGTACCAAAGAGTCTGTTTTGAAGGATTCAGTTGTGAAGATTGGGCAGCCTCATAAAGGAGACCTTTGAAGGTATTATAATGCTTAAGTCACCCCTGAAGCTAGGTGAGTGATCTCAAATTTAGTAATAAAAAAGCTTCAGGCAGAAAAATTTTGCCTAAGCATAAAGAGTTCCTGGCTTTTGTGTTTTGTTTTGACCCATTTAGTGAGACTGCATTTTGCAGTCATTAGAATGCAAGGAGATTGGCTGCTCCTTGGTTTTCCCTCTCTTATCTGCCTAACAGGGAGGGTATGGTATCAGTTAGTTCACCGAGATTATGTACAGTTTCTTCTCTTCCACAATAAAATAAGCATTCTTCTAGAATCTAATAGAAGGTTATGTCCTTTTATTTGAATTCATACAGCAAAGGCCAAAAATAATTTTTTATAGGCCAGAGGAGGAGGCTGCCTCATTGTATAGTGGACTCTTTAGCTGGGCATCTGAGTGTGTCATCCATTAGCACAAAACTGACAATAGTGACTCTCCTTGAGTACAGTGACTTTCAAACACTTTGACTACTTCTAACAATAAGTTTTATAGCATGGATCCGTTACATAACAAAAAACATACAACTAATGTGAAAGTCTCACAAGCCAATTCTTAACCTTTATTAAAGAAAATGTAGCCCATCTTCTATTTTGTTCTATTTTTTTAATACTGATTTCAGCTTACTCTATTGATTTCATAACAAGCTAATAGATGTGAACTTTAGTTTAAAAAACATTCCTTCATGACCTGCAAATTTACTTATGCATATAGTGTTCTGGGCCCCTACCCTTAGACATTTTGATTCTGTGCTCTAGAGCCCAGAAGTTTTTTTTTTATTAAGTGCCCAAATAACTCTGATGTGGCCACAGAGGGACTTCCCTGGTGGTCCAGTGGTTAAGACTTCATGCTTCCAGTTGTTCTACTGCAGTAACCACAGGTTCGATCCCTGGTCGGGGAACTAAGGTTCTGCATAACACATATCTCGGCCAAAAAAAAAGATACAGCCACAGACAAGTATGTGGAAACTAGTTTATTGAAAATTAAATCTATCCTTGACAATCACTGCAAACCATCACTGTAACTTTTAAAAATTACTTCCCTTTTAAATTTAGAAAATAAATCAGCATTACCTAAACTCTCTGGACTCCAGTATTTATATTATCCAGTAAAATGTGGGGAGCTATTGTATTCCATGACTGGCAGGTAAAGGAAAACTAAATTCGTCTTGATTATAGAAAAAAACAAGCTGGGCATGTAGTAGATTGTTACCCTCTGGTTTGTTCCATTCAGTAGTGATGTTGTCTTCTTTGACACAGACCAGTTTATGTCTGACTTGGAACACCAGCCATCAGGTTCAGCAGAGAAATGGCCTAACCACAGTGAGCTCTCATGTCCACCTCCTTTCTGGAGAATCTAGAGGGTGAGTGTTGATTGAAATGTATGATTATTTTTGTGCCCAAGTCTGATATTTGCATGCAGTGGCAGGATTTGCATGTGCTACAGAGGAGGGGGTATCCATGGGCATCTTCTGGTAGGGGCCCACTCGTCATCTTTGGAGCTAAACTTTAACACTCTGCTTTGTAAATTTAACCACACTCAGGCTCTCACATTTGTACTTAACAATTTTAGTGTGGGTTTGAATGAAAGGAAAATGAGTGTTTGATTGGATTTATTAAACCAAAGCAGAGGGAGGCCTATCTGTATGAATTCTATGGCTTGCGTGCTGAGTAGATGTAATTGCTGATCAGGCGTATAAGCCTACTCATTTCTGATCGAGTATCTTTTTAGGTTTTGACATAAGGCAGTATGGAATGGAAATAAAGCAGGAAATGTTAGCCATTTGCCAGAGGCAACTTGGATTATTTACCCTTGAACCTGCCCTTTAGGCCCATCTTTCCATTTCTGGTAGTTTCATCTGGGACTTTATTTGGGAGGAATCTGTGCTTTTGAGGGAGCCAAGCCTTTCTGCCTCAGCAAGCAACCATAACCCTCCCTTTCCCTCATACAGCTCCTTTCTTCAAAGACTCTCAAAGCCACCTGAGAAAGTCTGTGATAGAAATTATAGGGACTTCCCTCGTGGTCCAGTGGTTAAAACTCTGTGCTCCCAATAAAAGGGCGGACGGTTTGACCTCAGGTTGGGGAACTAAGATCCCATACAGCACACAGCATGGTCAAAAAATAAATATTTTAAAAATAGTAAAAAAAAAAAAGAAAGAAAGAAAGAAACCAACAACAAAAAAGAAATTAAAACTCTCAGGAGAGTTATAACCAGGATTTAAATGAATTTCCTAGTATTATAGTGGAGAAAAATCAGTTGAACAAAGTTTAGGTTGCCCTAGTCACATCACAGCTGAACCAAAATTAAAGCTTATTTCTCCCAGCGTTTACCCCATTGCCCTTCCCATGTATGAAGCCAACAAGTTGCTCACTTGTGATCTTAGTAAGAAGTGTTTCTGTGGAGTGAAGGGATGGCTAAGGAATGAACAGGAGGTAAGAACAGAAAAACAGCAGGCAGGGAAGATAACTCCTTTAAGATATTAAACAATGAAAAAAAAAATTAGAGATAGAGGGCCATGTAGGTCTAGGGTTTTTATTTGCTAGCTGGTTTTAGATGGAGACTTACCCATATTTAAGTAATGATGAGAAGAATCTTAGGAGAGGGTGGGTGGGTAGCTTGATTAAAGAGATGGAAAAGTGAAGAAATTTGATGGAACAAGGTCTTGAAGAGGCAAGCGTGTGGGATTCATAGCATAGGTGTGGAATAAGTTGTGTGGGTTTACAACTCTGGAGCTCAGGTTTGGGATCTGAAGACAGTAGATTTAGGAGTTGACAGTATACAGAAATGAACAAGATTACTCAGAGAAAATGTTCAAATTAAAAAAAAAAAGGAAAAGGACAGTCTTCTGATAAGCCTAAAATTCAGAATCTCACATCTTAACCCAAATTGAAAAGAAGTTTTTTGTCTTGGGGTCCCCCAACGTTTCATTTTTTTGCTGATAGAAAAACACACGTGCTGATACTTGAATGTACTTTCAAGTAACTGTGTACTATTTACTTAGCTGGAGACTCAGTGTTTGTCTTTGTAGAATGTTTTGAGTCACAACTTCTTTTAGAGGAAAGGTCTGTATAACAGTGTAGTATCACATATATAAAAGGTTTCTTAGGGCCTGTAATAGCAGGACTGACCTCCCCCTCAGTCAGTTGTGAAAACAAAAAGTGTCATAATTTCCCTTTACTAGTAGTGTTAAACCTAATGTTAAAAGTGAAGGATATCTCTGATCATTGTGCCTATAAATTGAATCTGCCCTAGAGCTGGAAATATCTAGAGTTCAGTGTAAGCTCAGTTACTAGAGAAGAATGAATTAGGACAGTAGCAGTCTACCATAGGTAGACTTCTAAATTTTCAGGAATGTTTTTCTATCTTTAGCTTGAAAAGGCAAATTAGTCTGATTTTGATAAATGCAAAATAATTACTAGTTGAGTTCAGTATTTTATGTATTTTATTTAGATAGTATTCTTATAATTTACCTAATAACCTGAAAGTAAATCTTAGGAAAACTCTGCTTTAGAGTAATAAACCATAAAGTAGTACTAGTTTCTCATCCATTTAAAATAATTTCTATTCCTTTACTTCCAAATGTCTCTGGTTTCTTCAAGGGAAATTTAGAAAATGATTGTACCTTCATTTTATAAAAAATAATATCTCCATAAAATTGTTCTGCCAGAGGATGAACTGTACCTTTAATCTTGGGGTGTAAGGAAAGGAAGAAAAGATTAACTTGCCAAACTTTTATGAATGTTCATTGATTGGAGCTTAAAATGAAATAGTATACATAAATGGAGACTAATTAGACCTAAAAATAGTTTACAAAAATGATCAAGATGCTCAAATGCTAGTTATGAAGACCCTTTAAACTGGTGTGTGTTTGACAATGTGTGTGTGCCTACTCCAGAGGCAGGGCTGTAGGTTACCCTGCCCCTCCACCTGGTGGTGAGATTTCATACCATACCATGCCCAGCTCTAACTCTGAATTCGTAAGCTTTGGAAATAGCTCTAAAGAAGAGGCCTGTGTTACTCAGACACCTCATTCTTGTGTGTAGATAGCATTTTAGCGGACTACAGTTTGAACATTTCCTGGATTTTAAAAAAAAGTTTTTTCTTACAGCAAATATTGCTGATGGCTCTGACTACTTCTGTTGTGGTGACACAGGCAATCCAGGTGTTGGGGTCATGGGAGTCAAGGACAGTGGATGCCACAAGTGGGCCAAATGCTGTGACCTACATAACCTCTTACCACGGGTGTTGATGGCTGTTGACTGTTGTTCTAGGCTTTTACTGCATTTTACTCTTTAGAGAGAGAAAGTGAGAATGTTGTATAGGAGGGGTATAAATAACTTTGTTTTTACCTTAAATTGGTGAAAAATATAAAGCCAACTCAAAGCCAATCCTATCCTCATGGAATAGGATTTAAATCAATAAATTCATGCATATATACATTCAAAAGGAAGTAAAAATGAAATTGTAAGCATTAATGTTTTTAAGAAGTACTGTATTTATCAAGATTGTTAATGATTTACCTATAAATTACATTATAGATTTGTTTATCAGTAATAATTTTGATTTGCTTAAGTTGACAAATTTTGGCCACATTAGAAGGCTATCTTAGGGAGCCAGAGCCTAGAGCTCCCAATCTAAGGGAAAAGTGAGGGGCAAGGGAGAGCAGTGGACTTGTATACCACACTGCTCTCAAGTTATTGCTGAAGAATGGTGACAAGACTGCTTTGTTGCAGTACTGACTCCCTGGCCTAAAATTCATATTCAGTAGCTATTATTTGAGCATAATTTTTGTTGTTGTTTTGCCAGCATACCATTAAAGATTCAATGGCATGTAATTTTATTCAGTACTCAGTATTTACCAAGCACTAAGGAGTCAGTGGAGACCAAAATAGACGAGTTCTTTGCCCCATTGGAAATTAAATCTACTAGCTAATTATTATGTATTAATATTATATATCAAAGTGTTTTTGTGTATAGTCAGCTTGAGTGCTTCTTTGTGAAGAATCTTGGATTTATCTTAGTCTTAAAATCTGGAACTGTCAAGAACCTTCCAGGTTGTTTTAGCAAAATGAAGTTAAGCACACTAGGCAAAAGGAGAGCAGAACTTTGGTGAAGGGAAGCAGAAATAACACAGCTTGGATCAGGCTTTTGCTATAAAGATTATCACCTGACTTTTTCAGGAAATCATGTGTTTATCATTAAAATGTACTTGGTGAGTGGGTGGATAGTGCTGGTTATAGACTCTTATTCTCAAGATGTAAGCACTGACTTCCTCATAAAGACACACGAAAACTGTATTACGTGTTTTTTTATGATGATAGAGCACCATTTTTAATCATCTTGTTTTAAAACTTGAACAGTGAGATAAGAGTTGAAAAAGCTGTGGTTTTATGGCAGCCTATAATATCTCTGAAATTATCATCTTTGGAAGGAATAAGCAACAGAAAAGATGACTGTGAGCTGAGTACTTGATTCTATATTTGGCTTTTTGCCACTGCTGTGAGACCTGTTTAAAATAGACACTGTCCAAGTCAAAATCAGATGCCATGTCTGAATTTTAATAACATTCTCTGATCCCTTTCCTACCACACCACCTAATGAACTTTCAGGGTACTAATTCCAAATAGCTTCCAAGTAATTGTATTGAATTCAGTTCAGTTCAGTCGCTCAGTCGTGTCCGACTCTTTGCGACCCCATGGACTGCAGCACGCCAGGCCTCCCTGTCCATCACCAGCTCCCGGAGTTTACTCAGACTCATGTACATCGAGTTGGTGATGCCATCCAGCCATCTTATCCTCTGTCGTCCCCTTTTCCTCCTGCCCCCAATCCCTCCCAGCATCAGAGTCTTTTCCAATGAGTCAACTCTTCGCACGAGGTGGCCACAGTATTGGAGTTTCAGCTTTAGCATCAGTCCTTCCAATGAACACCCTGGACTGATCTCCTTTAGAATGGACTGGTTGGATCTCTTTGCAGTCCAAGGGACTCTCAAGAGTCTTCTCCAACACCACAGTTCAAAAGCATCAATTCTTCGGCACTCAGCCTTCTTCACAGTCCAACTCTCACATCCATACATGACCACTGGAAAAACCACAGCCTTGACTAGATGGACCTTTGTTGGCAAAGTAATGTCTCTGCTTTTGAATATGCTATCTAGGTTGGTCATAACTTTCCTTCCAAGGAGTAAGAGTTTTTTAATTTCATGGCTGCAATCACCATCTGCAGTGATTTTGGAGCCCCCCAAAATAAAGTCTGACACTGTTTCCACTGTTTTCCATCTATTTGCCATGCAGTGATGGGACCAGATGCCATGGTCTTCGTTTTCTGAATGTTGAACTTTAAGCCAGCCTTTTCACTTTCCTCTTTCACTTTCATCAAGAGGCTTTTGAGTTCCTCTTCACTTTCTGCCATAAGGGTGGTGTCATCTGCATATCTGAGGTTATTGATATTTCTCCCAGCAATCTTGATTCCAGCTTGTGTTTCTTCCAGCTCCAGCATTTCTCATGATGTACTCTGCATATAAGTTAAATAAGCATGGTGACAATATACAGCCTTGACATACTCCTTTTCCTATTTGGAACCAGTCTGTTGTTCCATGTCCAGTTCTAACTGTTGCTTCCTGACCTGCATATAGGTTTCTCAAGAGGCAGGTCAGGTGGTCTGGTATTCCCATCTCTTTCAGAATTTTCCACAGTTTATTGTGATCCACACAGTCAAAGGCTTTGGCATAGACAATTAGGATCCATTTATTCAGTTATCAGAAATTGATGTTTCCTTGGTAGTAAGGTCCTTGTCCTTTGGGAGCTCATAAGCTATTTGAGAGACAGATAATACTGATACGTACTGATAGTCTAATGAGATGAATAACATTAGAGGCCATGCACAGAGATCACAGCCATCCTTGGGCTCTCTCTTGGCACAAAACTAACCCATAGACCCACGTGTAGAATCCACAATGAAAACACTGTTCCCTGTTGTTATGACAGAGGTGTCAAAGGCTGCCTTGTCTATTTATGTCCCTTTATTTACTATATATATGGACTATATACAGCCCATGGAATTCTCCAGGCCAGAATACTGGAGTGGGTAGCCGTTCCCTTCTCCAGGGGATCTTCCCAACCCAGGGATCGAACCCAGGTCTCTCCCATTGCAGGCGATTTCTTTAGCAGCTGAGCCACCAGGGAATCCCATATATATATATATATATATATATACACACACATATAATACATATATATACTATATAAGATTTTTAAAAAATCTTCATTATACTTAGAAGGAAACTGAAGAGAAAATGTTCTGACATACATCCCCATAACTTTTCATTTACATACTATTTCAGTGAGTTATTTCTAGCAGTCAAGAGTCAGTTTAGATTAATTCTATCGTTCTGTGCAGACCATCAAGAATGGTCAATAAGTCCTAGCCTGGAAAATTTATTTAAAAAGCACCATCTATTTGGCACAGGCCTTCATAAGTCTGTGTATCAATGACCTTCAGAAATTGATCTCAATTAATGATTATTGGAGCTAGCCAGCACTACTTAATCTTCACCCTTTTGTACTTAATTACTTTAGCTTATAGTTCTGTTTCTTTACTATTCTGCATTAAATACTAATCATAGTTCAGTTCAGTCGCTTAGTCATTTCTGACTCTTTGCAGCCCCATGGACTGCAGCACGCCAGGCCTCCCTGTCCATCACCAACTCCCGGAGCTTGTTCAAACCCATGTCCATCAAGTCGGTGATGCCACCCAACCACCTCATCCTCTGTCATCCACTTCTCTTGACTTCAGTCTTTCCCAGCATCAGGGTCTTTTCCAGTGAGTCAGTTCTTCCCATCAGGTGGGCAAAGTATTTGGAGTTTCAGCTTCAGCATCAGTCCTTCCAGTGAACATTCAAGACTGATTTCCTTTAGGATAGACTGGTTGGGTCTCCTTGCAGTCCAAGAGACTCTCAAGAGTCTTCTCCAACACCACAGTTCAAAAGCATCAATTCTTCGGCTCTCAGCTTTCTTTATGGTCCAACTCTCACGTCCATACGTGACCACTGGAAAAACCACAGCTTTGACTAGATGGACCTTTGTTGGCAAAGTAATATCTCTGATTTTTAATATGCTGTCTAGGTTGGTCATAGCTTTTCTTCCAAGGATCAAGCATTTTTCAAGTTCATGGCTGCAGTCACCATCTGCAGTGATACTGGAGCCCAAGAAAAGAAAGTCTGTCATTGTTTCTATTGTTTCTCCATCTGTTTGCCATGGAGTGACAGGACCAGATGCCGTGATCTTAGTTTTTTGAATATTAAGCCAGCTTTTTCACTCTTCTCTTTCACTTTCATCAAGAGGCTCTTTAGTTCCTCTTCACTTTCTGCCATACAGGTGGTATCATCTGTGTATCTGAGGTTATCGATATTTCTCCTTGCAGTCTTGATTCCAGCTTGTGCTTCATCCAGTCCAGCATTTTGCATGATGTACTCTGCATATAAGTTAAATAAGCAGGGTGACGATATACAGCCTTGATGTACTCCATTCCCAGTTTGGAACCAATCTGTTGTTCCATGTCCGGTTCTAACTTGCTTCTTGACCTACATACAGATTTCTCAGGAGGCAGGTAAGGTGGCCTGGTATTCCTATCTCATTAAGAATGTTCCACACAAAGACTGTGTGGATCTTTGACTGTGATCCACACAGTCAAAGACTTTGGCCTAGTCATAAAGCAGAAGTAGATGTTTTTCTGTAACTGTGTTGCTTTTTCAAAGATGCAGCAAATGCTGGCAATTTGATCGCTGGTTCCTCTGCCTTTTCTAAATCCAGCTTGAACATCTGGAAATTCACGGTTCACATACTGTTGAACTAATTACAGTCAGTGTGATTACTAATGCCAGTCAAGCCAAATTTTCATCCTTCACTTCTTTGCCTTTCTGAATGCTGCTACTTGAAAATTTGTCTGTTGAGAATCACAGACTTCTATGGTTAGAGACCTTATTAGTTTATAACACCATCATTGATTAGCTAAGGAAATGGGAATCTTGGATATGTGAAATAATTTGTCAAGGATACACATGGAATTAGTGGCAAAGCCTGCATTCAAACCAAACCTAATTTCCAGGCCATTCCTTTGCTTACATATTTTGCTTTCCCAGGTCTTATTTTCTCCTCGGGTCACAAGGCTACTCCCACTCATTTTTTTCTCAGCCTTTTGCTCTTCAGTGGGACTGTGAAACTGCTCCCATACTTGCAAGTCTCTAGTAAGAAGGTGCATAAATCTCCTCTTGATCGTTCACTGTAGTTTCTTACCCATAGGATTTTTCCTTTTGGTTGTTCTAATTTCCAAATTCAGTTCCAGAGCTGACCTCTACCACCTTCTCCTCTAAATTCCTCCTCAGCTTTTCTCCAGTAGTGACAGCACTATTCTTCCTAGACTTAGAGCCTTGGTGGTAGTAACGAATCAATACTTTCCTCTTCTTACAGTCACCACACTCACTCTTAGAATTGTTTTTGTCCAAATCCTTTGCATTTTGTTTGTCTAAATGATTTCCATCCTCTTCTACTCTTTGACTTTCAAGAAGCTGAACGGGTGTTTTGAAACTGATTCTACCATTTACTAAGCAAATTGTGTGACACAACCTCTATTATCTATCTGTAAAGAGGGATAATACTGATCCTAAATTGTTGTCAAGATGAGCTGAAACAAGATACAAATTTTCAGTTAAGTTTAACCCATAGATGCTCAATAAATATTTGTGGAGTGAATGTTACTTCCCTTTTCCTTATAGCCATAATGAGTATATGAGTTTGAAAAATTTTTTTCTTAACTACCTAAAGAATAGATTAGATATTAATACTTGAAGTTTTTTTTTAATGATCAGTAGTGTCTCCTTTGCTCTATGATCACTTCAGATGCTAATTATGGAAAGTTTTTTTTCTCTTGGTCTATTTTTATTTATAAAAGCTGTACTGAGATTCATTATTCATTCATTACTTTAGAATTCATCTTTGAAAATAATACAGTTCAGTGGTTTTTAGTATATTCATAAAGTTGTACAACCATCATCAGTATCTAATTTTAAAACATTTTCGTTACTCCAGAAAGAAACCCCATACCTCTTTGCAGTCATTCTCTGTTCCTTTGTCCCCATAATACCTGGCAACCACCTGTTTATTTTCTGTCAGTTCTGACCATTTTATATAAATAGAATCAGACAAGATAGGACCTTTTGTGTTTGGCTTCTTTCACTTAGTATAATGTTCCCAAAGTTCAATCCATGTTGCAACATGTGTTTAGAACCTCATTCTTTTCTAAGGCTGAATAATATTTCATTGTATGGAACAGACCACATTTTGTTTATCCACTCATCAATGGTAGACAACTGGGTTGTTTCCACTTTGGGGCTATTAAGAATAATGCTGGTATGAACATTTGAGTACAGGTTTTTATGTGGAAGTAGTTTTCAGATCCCTTGAGTATATGCTTAGGAGTGGTCTTAGTATAGAATTTTTAGTTGATGAAGCAAAAGAATTTTCATTTCAAAGCAAAGAATTCTAATGGTGAGAGAACTAAAGGTTCATATTTGGGATGTTTGCTTCTATATTGGTTCCTAAGATTAAAATTCTTTGCATTGGACCTCACAGAAGACTATAAATCAACAAAATCAAGAGCCTTTTCTGAAAGGATCAGCAATAATACAAATGCCCCTACATAATAAAGGATGTTTGTATTAGCATAGGGTAACAAAGTAATCCCCAAATCTCAACTCTCATCAAAGTATTTATTTATTCATTTTATATCCAAGGTGCACTGCAGGAATCAGGAAAGGAAAACTCTCCTAAAGGGATGCAGATTAAGGAAAAGTTAGGTTAAATGAATAAGAATCCTGTCTTCTGCTCTGCAGCCTGAGCCTTCACAGTGAGGGTAGGAACGTTTCCCTTTTCTCTGAGCCATTCCCCTTCCCAATAAAACTGACCTGAAAGATAGAGAAAGGGGGGCCTGGAAAAACTTTTGGAACGATGTTTCCATCCAGTTCAAGAGTAGGCTTCATTAGAAAGCCAGAGAAAGGGAAAAAACATCTTTGAAATAGAGCTCGGCTTCGAGCATCATATGGTCAGTCACACAGAGGTCACTAATTACTCTTCCCTTTCTTGTTTTTCAGTGAACGAGGTAATTGGGAGAGACATGTCCCAGATTTCCGTTTCCCAAGGGACAGGGGCGAGCAGGCAGGCTCCCCTCCCGGGTCCCAGTTCCCTGGATTTAGGAAGATCCGACGGGCTCTGACAGTGCTCACTGCAGCCTTGTGTCCACCATCATGTACTTCTCAGCATGTTTCTCTCCTTGGACCTTGGGTTTCCAACTCTGCAACCTTCAGGATGGAGCCAGAAGTTGGGATCACCGAATGTGGGGAAAGCAGCATTCCTCCAACTCAGGCCTTGGGAAGATTTTGTAAGAGAACAGGAGTAGTACAGGCTGTTTGATCTTTGGAGAAATGAGCTTTGCCTTTTATATTTAAATAGGATACTTTTATATGATGGGTGCTTTGAGTGTGAATGCAGCAGGCTCTCCATTTCAGAGGTGCTGCTTCTGCAGGTGACCTGGTTGCTTAGCTAGGATTGGTGATTTGTACTGCTTTAGGTCATTTAAAGGACTCTTTAGCTTTGATGATATTTTTAAAGTAGAAACTTTTGATAAAACTTTCCAGAGGTAAAAGAAAAAAAAAAAAAAAAATTTACCCCAAGCCCACACCTATGCCTCAGAAACTCAGCATGTGTCCTGGAAGCCTTTCATAGATTCATAGGAAGTAAAGCCAAATGTAGCTCATACTTCTTTATAAAAGTAAACTCTTAGGTAAAATGAGAAGAGACCATTCCAATCACTGAAGTGTTGGAATACAAAATGACATTCCAGAGCATAGCATTTTTGTAACTTTTTAGGTAATCTTCCTGCTGTCTCTCCATACCTTCTCCATGTTGAAATTCCTTTTTTTCCCTCAGGGCCTTGGGTAAATTAACTACATGTAAGGGAGCTTTGAAAGATGGGGTTTTTTTTAGCTTGATAATCTTGAATTCCTGCCATCCTACTAACAGGTAGGCTGTGGGGTATTTTTCCTTTTTATGTCCTCTGGTCCCAGACCTTTTCCAAGTGGAAGCATCAGCATTTGGCTGCCAGAGTCTCTTGATGGTTTGTTTAGGCAACTTTGCTGCTTCTAGCTCATCTCTAGAGGCCAGGCTGTGTCAGAAGCCAAGCACAAATGAGCTATGCTTCAGGACTGGGGCAGAGGACCTGCAGGATTCCAGATGGGAAGCTCTTAAGATCTGCACTGGCATGGGAGGCTTTTCCCTCATTGTTTACAGCCTGAAATGATCCTGGCCTATCCTGCCCCATCCACATGGCGTAAAAAACAACCTTTCCCTAGAAGGCTTTGAGGCAAATCCAAAAATGAGATACCATTGTAAACCTGACCCTCCACACCAAAGATGCCCTGGTGCTGCTGCTGGTAAGGCTGGTGCCCAAAGAGGGGCCAGCAAGAAACTCCAGCCTGCTGTCTACCAAAGGAGGTGCCCAACTTGGGTTCTCTTCAAACCCTGCCCTTACCTATCCCCTTAGTGGGATTAGTTTCCTGTTCCAAGGCTTGGGCCTATTTCAGGGCCCCTGAAGCTTGCAGTATGTTTTCAAATGAAATGTAGTACTTCTATTCAGGAAGTAAATTTTCTGAGTGCCTACATAGGAGAGACAGTGTGGTGGGCTGGTCACAGGCTCCATTGCTGTTACCCCAGGGGATTGTAGGTCCCAGATGCCAGGACTCTCTACTGAGGCCAAGTGAGGCCTGGGTGGAGGGAGCCAGCTCAGTGTCCACCATCTCTAGTCAGCCAGATAGGAACTGTTGACCTACAATGAGGTATGGTCTTTTTTTTCCCTTTAAGCCACAATGTTTTCAATTTCTCCCTAAAATTAGTTAGAAAAATGTCTACTTTCAGCAAATCACTCTAGTCCTTCTTGGAGCCCAGTGTTTTCACATTTTCTTTGAAAGTGAGTTTTGTGTCACAGAATGTAGATAGTGAGATTTGCTTTGGGGCCTGTGGTTGGAAGCCCAGAGCTTCCTCTGGAGGGTTTTGGGGGGCTGACCCTCTTGAGATGGCCAGACTTTCCTCCACCCTCACACCCCTGGGGTAGCCACCTCACATGGGGTCCTTACAAGAGCTTCCCTTGCAAGACCCTTTGGGGGTTGCTCTGTTGCCCTTAAGAATAAAAACCTCTATGATCCAGAGTTGCTATGCACCAAAATTTGATGCCTTTTAAATACCTTGATGCCTGTAGCACTAGAAATGCTTTCCTATTTAAAATAAAAGTTAAATTTTAAAATAGAGCTTTGTATACTACATAAGCAGTTTTGTATCAGCTTTGTAAAAGCTTTGGTGTAAGAGACAGTATTTTTTGGCTTTGTAGACAGAGACCTTACTTTTTGTGCAACATAGTGGTGTTAGAGCACACATCCACTGGACTATGCAATTGAACTCTAGTAACAGCACTGAGCAACTGGCACGTGTTAGCACCCTCCCTTGCCCGCTCCAGTCCTGCTAGACCGTGGGTTGAGGAATGGGATGAGCAGCCTTCTGCTTACTGGAGATGCACTAAGAAACTTGGCTGAAAACAGCTTTTAAAGGAACAGATGTCTTCGAGTTCGAGTGTGGTGCTGCTGCCCAGGGTGCATCCCACACCTGCCCAGGGCTAGCCCCTATCAACAGAGCTTTGCTGAGTCCGGCTGTAAAGCCCTGTTGTTGATACTCAGAACAGATGGTCATCTGTATGGCTCAGGTGGGTTCAAGTTGAAACCTTGTATTTTATAAAATGGATGATGTTCAGTTAAGGAACTGGTTCTTAGTTATGTTTACAGCACTTGAGATTGTGTTTTCTTGTACATTTTGTATTTTAAAACCTTTTATAGGAGTACAGTGCTCCTTACACAAATACAAAGGGAAGAAGCCAGCAATTCAGGCTCCTCAGTTACAGTGCTGAAATAATAAACGGTGACAGGTCAACAGTCTCCTTGAAATCTGCCTGAGTGTTCCTCTGCATGGGGCTGGTGTGGAGCCCCTCACTGTGTGCCAAAGGGAAGGGCACTTGGGCTTTTAAAATGTCCATTTGGTTAGGAACCTTTATTTTACAGAGGAGAGGGTAGAATTCCAAATTCCTTCTGAAGCTTCAGTTGGGCACCCTGCAGTGGGTGCAGAGGACATTCCAAGGTGTCTGTTGAGTTCAGGAAAACTGACCTGCCCAAGGTGTACATGAAAAGTAGGCAGAAGTCCCTTTACAAGTCAAGCCTGAGTTTTTCTGTGGGGGCCTCCTGCCCCCTAGTGTCCTCTGGGGATACTGCAGTACAGTCCATCAAAACTGTTTGTGATTTTTGCCATCTGCTATTCCTTGTGCCAAGCTCCAGGGGGGCCATCATCCTTACGTGGGACCACCCCTGACACAATGTGGTCATTGAGGTCCAAGTATCCTGGGGAGTGGGACCAGCACTCTCTGCTGCCCTGCGCCCCGTCAGAAGGGACGGGAAGATAGGACACTGGTATCTTGACTCAGAAAGAAGCTCCCTGGAGTCATACACTGAAAACACCAGGGCTTACATTTTTTTAAAAGAAACCAAGCCTGCTGTGGACATCAGCCCCCTGGAACCTGTAGGCACAGGCCATAGCCAGAACAGAACAAAGGCTCTCTGGGTGCTACTTAAGGAGCCCAGATCCGACCACTGGGAGCAGGGTAGCGCCATTCCACCCCCAGCCCTGCATGCAGGGTCCAGCCGTCATCTCTGAGGTGGACAGGCAGAGCAATAAGTTGGGGGATGGAGCTGGGGCTTGATCTCCTCTGGGGGCCTTCTGAGAATTTTGAAAAGCCAAAAAGAAGCCACCAGGTTGAGGCCGCTGGTTCTCTGGAGACAGGAGAGTCCCATTAGCTGAGGACATCAGTCAGCTCTTACCTCCTGGCTCCCTCACCTACAAACACACCCATTCTTTGGGGGCCTGTAGCACAGTGCGAGCTGGGTCACCAACAGGCATCAGGCTGGTGTAGTCATCAGGGGCTAGCTGTAGGAAGGACAGAGGTTTAGGCAGGGAGCCCCAGACTCAGCCAGCTTCCCCAGCACTCCAGCCACACCTCACCTGGTAGGCCTGGAAGATGCTGAGCAGATCCTTCATACCAGCTGTGTATGGGACACCCTGCATACGGACCAGGGCTCCTGGCTGGGACAACACGGAGGTGGGAGCAGAGGCCAGGGCTGCAGGGGGTGTGGTGAGGTAGCCCACAGTGGTGGGGGAAACGGGGGGGCTGGGGGGAAAAGGCAGGGGTTTAGTAGTGTAGTCCCAGTTATGGCCTAGACTGAGCCCTACCCGCCTCCTCCCTTGCCTCTGCCTTGTGCTTTGGTTCATTTCCTCCTCCCTGAAACCCCTGCCTCCACAGAGTCCTCCCTATTCCAGTATGTAGGTGGCATCAATCAGCCCCTAGTTGTCATTCCCTCACTGTCTCAGAATAAGGGAGCTCCAAGAGACCTTGAGTTACGTGGTTCAGGAAGGGGATCATGGATCATGAGACTCCTGCAAACCAAGACAAGAGGGCAAGACTGAAGTTCTTTTAGCAGCAGGGTACCTGGGGTAGTATGCTGTGTAGTTCATGTAGAGTTGAGTGGCTGGCCCTGGGTAGTAGGCGACTGGGGTGGGAGCAGCAGGCACCCTGGCAGCTGGGAGCAGTGCTGAAGAGGGATACAGAGCTGCTGTCTCAGTGGGAATGAGGGTCGGGGTGGCCTGGAAGGTGGCGTAGGCGGGTGGTGAGAGGCCTAGAGGCAGAAGCAGAGAGTGTATCTGCAGGGAGCCCAGCACTGCCCTGGGTGGGGCAGCCAGAGAAGAGTCCCCCCACGTAGAAAGTAAGGGTGGTAACAGCCTGGCTCCCACATGCCACTTCCTTCCCCAGCCCCTGGGACACTCACAAGGTAGCTTGCAGGGTGGAGGGGACATGCCACTGCGGCCCAAGGTGCCCCCCATCAGGACACGGCTCATCTCCTCTGTGGAGCAGGGGACCACCTCCACATAGCGTTCCTTCATTGCTTTCTTATGGCAGCGCTGAGCAGCAGCTAGGGCCCGCTCTGCTGATGTCATCTGGATGAAGGCATCACCTGACGGCCGGCCCTGTGCACACCACCTTGTGAGCTGCCTGTCATGTGCGAGGATCCCTTACTCCTAACCATGCTGCCCCCCCCTGGCCCTCCTGGGCAGCAGCTTTACCTGCTGGTTGAGCACCATGTGCACACCATGAGGCCGAATGTCAGCTGCTGCCTCCCCCAGAAAGCTAAGGATGTCTTCAATGGTGGCTGTGTAGGGCAGGCCTCGCAGGCGTACACAGTCTCTCCCGGTCCCGGCTGCCAGTGGGAAGGGGATGGGCAGCAGTGGAGCAGTCAGGGTGGGAAGGAGTGGGCTGGAGGCGTAGCGGTTCAGGACCTAGAAGGAAAGGAAGCAGCAGGCTGATTATGCCAAGGAGGACAAGGCCAAGGCAGGGAGAGAAGGGGCACCCTGGAGAGGTACATGGGTGTGGGGCATGGGGCCTGGGGGGCTCACCTGCTGCACCTCAGCTGCAGTGCTCCGGAAGAGTTCAATGTATCGCTTACCCAGCATGCCTTTATGCCTGCGTAACGCAGCCTGTGCCAGCTCCTCACAGGCGAAGAGGGCAAAGGCATCACCCGTGGGCCGGCCATCAGGGTGGCGCACAAAGAGCAGCCCATCAGCGCCCCCCGTCACTGGGCACTCTGGCCCCAGGAAGCCTAGCACGTCTGCTGGCCCAGCCGAGAAGGGCAGTCCCCGCAGCCGCAGGATCACTTGGTCTTCCCGTGACAGGAAACGCGCCACCTCTAGTGATGTGCCTTGGGGGGGGGAGGGGGGGCGTGGGAGTCACCTACTGACTTGATCTGTGCCCTTCCAAATACCCACCCACACCGGCACCCAGGGAAGTAGGAAGGCACGAGGCATGAGGAAACAGGACATATGTCAAGAGCCAGGGGGCAGTAGGCACTTTCGGGAGCACACTCACCCCCTGCGATCTTCACAAACTCCTCTCCTGTTGCTTTATACACCTGTGGGGACAGCCCATGGGTCTCATGCCTGCCCAGCCTCAGCTCTGCCCTGCTCCGCTCCCAACCCTAGAGCCCCACCTCGATATAGCGGACGCCCATGTGGTGCTTGTGTCTCTGCAGCGCTAGGTCCCGCTGTTCGCTGTCCACAAAACGGATGAGGGCCTCACCATTTCTGCGGCCCTGGGCGTTGAGGCACAGTGCTACACCACCCCTGCAGAGCCAGCACTGCGTTAGTCCCTCCTGGGTGGGCCTGCCCTCCTGTGCCCATCCACCCTGCTGTACCTACCTGGCAATATTGAGCCCTTTGAAGAATCGAGCCACGTCCTGGTCTGATGACTGCCAAGGCAGCCCACGAGCCCGAACCACAGTCTCGCTGTCCACCACGTCAGCCTTGCTGCTGTGGGGGCAAGGCACAATCAGAGCTGTCCAGCTGCTGTCACCCCCAACCCTGCCCCCTCCCTCACTCACCAAGGCCCTGTCTCATATTTCTGCTTCACCCCTTCAGGCTTCAAAAACAGTTGACCTGAGAGGAGATAGCATGTGGGTCAGCAGGGTCTGGTGGGGGAGGGGTGTCTCCCCACCAAGCTCTGCAAAAAGGACAGTTGAGGGGGATGAGGAGGCAACAAAGGAGCTTTCACCTGTGGCCTCTCAGAGAAGGTGACACATGGGGAGGGGAACTTGGAGGAAGAAAGAGGCAGGCATTCACCCAGCCGTGAGAACAGGTGAAAGGTGGTGAGGGGAACCTTACCGCTGGGACTTTCAAGCAGGTGGAGGATGATGGCTACCATTGTCTTCACTTCCCACACCCCAAAATCATCCTCTGTGGCATCTGTCTCCAGCCCCAACTCTATGAGCAGAGAATAACAATGAGGAAATCCCAGCACAAGAGGGCAACTGGCATGTCCCACTGAAGCTCACAGCCCCTACATAAACACACACAGAATCCCAGCAAACACATTTGTTTTGGCTTGGCTCATCTGTGCCATTACAGGTCCGCAGCCTAGATAAATGGAGATACATGCCCACATTCCAAATGTGCCCCAGCACAGACACACAGACTTGCAGTCAGGGGTTGAGCGGTTCATGTAAACTTGCATGTGTTCATCCAACCTGCCAGCATGCACATACTCAAGACATATTCAGCCTGCAGCCACCCTTCCACCCTCACTCTGCTGGGTCACAGATACCCTGTGCCATGGTGGCCACGGTGAGGTCCCTGGCAGAGCAGGCACTCGGGTGCTGCACGTGGAACTCTCTGCGGAGGTCGTAGAAGGAGAAGAAGGTGTCGGGGAGCACCAGGTTCTGGGGGCACATGGGAATGGGGATGAATGGGGGAACTGAGCTGCCCTGGCCTCCCACCGCCCCCCGCCCTGTGAGAGTGGGCATCCTGGGAACTGTGCCCCCTGTTGCACCCTCAGTGGTGGCATACCTTCCTGGAGGCCTCAGGGTGCAGGACCTGTCGCAATAGTTGCTGCCCATCAGTGCAGAGCATGTAGGGGCCCCCGCCCAGCAGAGCCACATCCCCGCTCACCAGCTGTGAGAACTGGGAATAGGGAGTGAAGAGAGAGACAGAGGGACTCACAGCCAGGTGGGCAGGGGGAGGGAGGGTGCAGGCTTGCAAAGCTGGTTCAGCCAGATGTTCAGCCCTTCCCTGCCTGGGAAGGAGGCTGCCACGCCTGCTGGGCTTGGCTCTGTGTCCCACCCGCTCCCTCCCCATCCACTGTCACCTTCTCCAGGCCAAATGGGAGTAGTCACAGATCACCCAAGCCCCCATCACACACACTCCAGGAGTCTGGAATGGGGCCAGAGCAAACACCTGGTGGAGTGGGACAAGTAGGTGGGGAGGGGCGGGACAAAGCAGGTTAAACCTGTCCCTGGCCAGGCACCACCCTCAGACAGGTGAGGGAGGCCCAGTCCTGTGGGAGGCCCAGCCTGCTCATGGTCAATGGCAGCCCCGCCCCTAGGTCTGACCAACCCGGGGGCCGAGAAACTCCAAGGACAGAGCTCCGCACCTGAACGCCAGGGGCAGCATGAGCTTTGACCCAGACCCGATCGACCGGCTGGCACTGAGGTGTTTGCTCATAGAGGGGGCGGGAAGCGGCCCAGCCCCTCCCCCATTCTCATCCCCGCCGGCGAACACGTATGAGCACAAACCACAGGCCCAAGAACCTTCCCTAGCCAGAGCTTTCCCATCTGAGGCTAGCAGAGCAAGGCGACCCAGCCCACGCATCCCAAGTGGGGGCTAGTTTGGGAGTCCCGTAACAGACTCATGTTCCACATCGTTGTGCCTGTTTCCTCATCAGGAACCACCAAAGTTGTCGGAAGATAAAAGAATTTGTGCTAGTAAAGCACTTTCACTCATTCCACCCAAGAGTCAGGCACAGGGTGAGCGCAGTAAAGAAGATAAGAAAAACAGCAAAGGGAACCGCCTTCCACTTCACCCAGGCCTTTGCACTCAGGAGCCAGGTAGCCCCCAGGCGGGGTCCGGACAGCGCCCATGCCTGGCTAGCCGACCGGGACAGGCCTGGACGAGCAGCTTACACCTGGCGGCGTCTACCTCGGGGACAGACACCGCCCTACGCCCCCGCTGCAGCGTCTCCCAGGCGGGTGGGTGGGCCGAGGACACAAGCGGCACGGACCGTGACCTGTGGCCAAGTCTGGGCCCCTCGGCCCTTTCAGCTTCCGGCTGCTGTTTTGGACGACCTGGCCAGGCAGGTTCCCAAAGGCGTCTCACCTACCTCCCCCCGCAGGCCTGGGACTCTGGGAGGGGTCTCGTAGCCTCCATCTCCACCCCTTCATTAGGAGTGGATCACTGCGAAGTCTGAAAAGACGCCCCCCTGGAACGGCCGACACATGCGGACACACGCACATTAGGGAGTCGCTGAAAGTTTCAAACAGGAACCCGTCCTACCACCCTGGCCACTTGGCTGTGGTGCGCCAGGCCTCCCCTCCTGACGCCTCTCCCGCCGAGAAATGTCCCTGCAGCCCGGCCGTGCCTCCTTTCACCCCAGCTCCGGCGCTCACCTGCTGCAGCACTTTGTCCAGCGGCTCGGCCCGCGCCAGGCTGTCGGAGCTCAGGCCGCTCGCCTCGCGGCACTGCGGGCTCAGCGCGGCCGCCTCGGCGCGAACCAGTGACTTATGCAATGTCCCCACCTGCGAACGGCGGGGAAAACCGATCAGCCACTGCGCTCCTGGGATCCCGAAGCTCTCTGGAGATCTCAGTGCCCACTTCCTATCCTACCTGGCGGCTCCGCGGCTCCACCACTTGCCAGACTAGGAGGATTAAGTCGGTCTCGTCGGAACCCAGGTCCGGCCCCAGCGCACCGGCCGTGGCCCCGAACAGTACGACCAGGGGTCCAGGCCCGGGACGGGGGTCGGCAGCGGAGTCTGCAGTGGGGTTCGGGCCTGGGGGCGGCGGCTGGGGTGGCGGCGGAGTCATGGCCGCAGAGGAGAGGGGCGCTCGGCCAGACACACGCGGATCGACGAAGCGCACGCACGCACCGACCGACGGCAGACGCGGCCCGGCTGGGGCGGGACACCGTGTGTTGGGGGCGGCACCTGCGGCCCGGCTGGCGCAGTGGGCGCTGCTGAGACCCGCCCGCGGCGCCCCGCGGGGCGGGGCGGCTACCGGCCCCCGCCCTCTCTGGGCGAGTTACCTGTCTGCCCCGCCGGCCACGTGATCGAGGGCCCGGGAAAGTTGGGGGAGGGCCGCTAGAATCCAGCCCTGGACGCTCACACTCGCTCTCCCGGCCTGGGCTCGCGCTCAAGACCCAGACTCCACTCCCGCAGCCGACCCTGCCTGACTTCTGGGGCGACCCCCCATCCCCTCCCACTCCCCTCTCCCACCAAGGCTCTACCAAGGAAAGTGCAAAACTGGGGGCCTTCTTCAGTCCGTAAGCGGCAGCCTAGAGGTTGTAGGGGGTCACGACGGCCGGTCTGGAGGGGTAAAGTCAAAGGGGAGGTAAGAGTTACCAGGTATCACCCCAAGGCTTGTGGGGTGATTGCCAGAGGTCGACAGGGGTGGGAGGAGAGTGGCAGGAAGCACAAGAGAGCATTAGAACCATTGGGGGGTTCAGGGCAGAGTTTGTGAACACAGGTGCGAAGTCTGGGCCTTAGCCGGGCTCTTGGAAGTGCCTGCGATGCTAGAGCGCGGTCGGACTTGCGCAGGCCTCGTTTCTCGGGAAGGAAGAAGCGCGTCTCCCACATCCCCCGCCCCAGCTCCCGAGAGCGGGCCTCTAGACGGCGCTGAGCCGGACTGCCCCAGCAAGGAGCCTCGCCCCCACCCGACGTTAGAGTTGCGGTATGCTTTCGCCCTTCCGCCTGGATAACAGGCCTGTTGCTGAGTTAGCCGATGAGGGCTAGCGGCGAAAGTGCAATGTGCTCAAGGGGGCCGCAGATCCTCCATCTCTTCTCTTCTTTGGACAGTCTCTCGTGGAGGGCTCCCAGCACCCTTTCGTCCCGTCGGGCTTGGTGAAGCTCCTTTACGGTGAGTTTCCAGGCCGCCCCGGACTTCCCCAAATTCTCCCGTTTATGTGACTGAGAAACTGAAGAAGAATCCGGTGAGAAGGGGCTCCAGCCCAGCGAAGAGTAGACACACCTGGTTGCGAAGCCGAGCTGGAATTGGGGCGCGAGCCGCATTTCACGCTTTCAGAGACCCTGGGCGCTGCGTTCTGACTTTCGGACGAGTGAGAGCGAAAAAGCCCGGCGTAGAGGAGGCGCCTCCGAGGCCTTACCCTCTAATACACACTGCACCGGCGTCCCCCCAGGCGGATGAAGAGACTGAGGCGCCCGGGACACGGCGGCTGGGAGGCAGACTGGCCTTCCAGCGGCTGCTGGCGACCCGCGCTTCATCTTTGAGTGCAGGCGAGTGTCCGCGCTTCGCTGCCCCAGGTTAGACAGCCACCCAACTGCCAGCCCGCTGACCCCACCCCTGGACTCACTGAGCCAGTTAGGTCCGGGGGGAGGAGGAAAAGCGCTCTTCGGGCACCACCCTCCTCTAGATAAGCCTGGAATGTCAAATATTTGTTCGGTGGGCGGGACGCAACAGGGAGGTAAAGCCCTCCCTCACCCGACTAGGAGAGCGCGTGCGCCAGGCTGAGTCCGGTCTTCCTCCCGGCCACGGCCTTGCAGCTAATTGTCAACTTTTCGCATGAGGTGGCCAAAGTACTGGAGTTTCAGCTTTAGCAGCATTCCTTCCAAAGAACATCCTGGACTGATCTCCTTGAGAATGGACTGGTTGGATCTCCTTGCAGTCCAAGGGACTCTCAAAAGTCTTCTCCAACACCACAGTTCAAAAGCATCAATTCTTCGGCGCTCAGCTTTCTTCACAGTCCAACTCTCACATCCATACATGACTACTGGAAAAACCATAGCCTTGACTAGACGGACCTTTTGGCAAAGTAATGTCTCTGCTTTTGAATGTGCTATCTAGGTTGGTCATAACTTTCCTTCCAAGGAGTAAGCGTCTTTTAATTTCATGGCTGCAATCACCATCTGCAGTGATTTTGGAGCCCCCAAAAATAAAGTCTGACACTGTTTCCACTGTTTCCCCATCTATTTCCCATGAAGTGATGGGACCAGATGCCATGATCTTCGTTTTCTGAATGTTGAGCTTTAAGCCAACTTTTTCACTCTCCTCTTTCACTTTCATCAAGAGGCTTTTGAGTTCCTCTTCACTTTCTGCCATAAGGGTGGTGTCATCTGCATATCTGAGGTTATTGCTATTTTTCCCGGCAATTTTGATTCCAGCTTGTGCTTCTTCCAGCTCCAGCGTTTCTCATGATGTACTCTGCATATAAGTTAAATAAGCAGGGTGACAATATACATCCTTGACGTACTCCTTTTCCTATTTGGAACCAGTCTGTTGTTCCATGTCCAGTTCTAACTGTTGCTTCCTGACCTGCATACAGATTTCTCAAGAGGCAGGTCAGGTGGTCTGATATTCCCATCGCGCTAGGTCCTTTTTTATTCATCATTCAGCGCAGGTAGGTCTCAACGTCAGGTTCCTGGGGAAGCCTCCCGCTCGAGGTAACCCCTTGGTACGTCTAGCCATCCTGAGCGCATTTCCATTGGAGACGCATTCATAAGTGTACAGATCCTTGCGGAGTAGTAAACCCAAGCATGGGACGGCTCCCCCAGATACCCGCGCACCTGTCCGCCCCCTATCCCCCAAATGATAATTCCTAGGACTCTTGAAAAACTAAAATTTGTTAAAACTACATTGGTCCCCCTGCTTTGCTGAGCTCCCTTGCTCATTTTCAGGTGGTCCTCCCAGATCACCCCATTAATACTAAACAACCCACATTCCTGTCCCCCAACTGGCTCTCACGTCTTCTGCCACCACTAAAACAACTCCTAACACGATAAATCATTTATTGTCTCCCTACCCCACCATCCATCCCCTATCCATCCCCCACTGTAACCCAGCCCCATGAGAATATCCTTGAGGAAAGGCTTATCCAAAATCTATCACTGGATCTGCTGGGCACATAGTAGTAACTCAAGAATGAATGAATGGTTGACTAAGCACTTTTCCCATATTCCATCAAAAGTAACCTTCCCTGTGGCCACAGGACCTTTGTACTAGAGTCTCATCTGTGCCCTTTCCTCTCCTTCCAACCCGCCCTTGCCCTAGTTAACCCCTGCTCTCCCTCCAGATTTTCCCCTCAAGGCACCTCCCTCTGTAGCAAGGGTACCCACTGCGGTTTGAGATTTCTGTAGTTCACTGATAAATGTCCCCCATCCTCACCCTGCTACTAGCTAGTGTTCACAAGTCACGAATGAATGAATCAGAGATAAGATACGCAAGAGACGTCAGCGAGGCTCCAACGGCACAGCCAGATTCCTTTTCCAAACAGTACTTTGGGTATTCAGGAAAAGCAACGTGGTCCGGTGAGCCTGCCCGCAAGCTAGCGGAATCCCGTCCTCACTGCAGCGCTTGGAAGCCTGCCACTAAAGCAGTGGGCGCTCCAGCTGCAGGTACGTGAAGGTCTGAGCAGATACAGGGTGGGGTTCATCACCTGAGGAGTGTGGCTTTTCTCCTGGAACTCCAAGACGAGGAATGGTGTAAAATCACTCTCCTCACTCCCAGGAAATATTCCGGTGTCGGAGGGTTTGAGGCTGAGCGCTTGCCTGGGGTCCATCGCGGCGATCCAGAGTCGCCAGCCCAGGTCCATCCCCACCCTCAGCGGCCAGCGGCCCCCAGAAAAGCTGCGACCCTTTCTTACCTATTCTAGCAAGCCTCCAGAATAGCTAGCGCACTGGGTTCCCTGGAGTTTCCATTTCCATGCATTTGCTCCGCGAATATCCGCTGACTACCCACCAGAGGGCGTATTGATTCCATCGACGGAACCTGGTGTTGCAGAGTAGGGAGGAGCTGCTGGCATTGGAGACTTCACCCTAGAATAGTCGAGGTGAAAGGAGAAGCCCTTAACATCGCCTCCCAGGTCACTTACCTCCCCTGAGAATTCTTAGTTCCCAGACCAGGGATCGAACCTGTGCCCCCCTGCAGTGGAAGCACAGAATCTTAACTACCGGACTGCCAGGGAAGTCTCAATGTGATCTGATTTAATGTTTAATGCCACAGGAATAAGGGCATAAACTGGGACATAAGTAAGGAGGCTGCTAGGGAGATACGGGTAATCTGGCTTTGGGAGAGTAGAGCTGGGAAAATTTGGTGACCTGACCACGTAGTTGTGCGTCTGAAAGTCAAGGAGGTATCTAGAGGTCTGCAGCCCAGGCTGCTAAGTCGCTTCAGTCGTGTCCGACTCTATGCGACCCCATAGACAGAAGCCCACCAGGCTCCCCCGTCCCTGGGATTCTCCAGGCAAGAACACTGGAGTGGGTTGCCATTTCCTTCTCCAATGCATCAAAGTAAAAAGTGAAAGTGAAGTCGCTTAGTCGTGTCCAACTCTTAGTGACTCCATGGACTACAGCCTACCAGGCTCCTCTGTCCATGGGATTTTCCAGGCAAGAGTACTGGAGTGGGGTGCCATTGCCTTCTCCGGCAGCCCAGGGGATCATGTTAAAAATGGGGGACCCTCACCCTCTGGCCCCTCTCCACAGTGCCTGCACTGGTTTATTACTGACTAGACCTTGGCACCCCCTCCTCCAGTGGTCATGGCTCTATCATCTTCAGGGCCTATGGGAGGGGGCCAGCAGGGAAACACTCTCAAGGACAGGGCCACCTTCTGAGGGGCCCATAGGCACCTGAGCCCACTGGGCTGACAAGGCATTTAGACTGTGATCAGAATCCAAGGCAGCCCAGGCTGTCCTGATCTCCACCTTGTCCCCACTTGACCCTTGGCTCTAGACATCTGCCTAGTATGGTCACCCATACTGGGTCTGCACCATATCAGTCCTCAGCAGCCACTCTGCTGGGGTCTGGGATGGAGGTGAGGAACGGTTTTGGAAGGGGGTCCCTGGGCCAGGGTCTGAGGTGGAAGATAGTTGGACCTTAAGAGAGGAGGGTATCCCAACCACAAATGTGTTTCACTAAAAGCACATGGGAGGGGCAGGCCAAGGTGGTGAGTAGATTCATTGAGGGTCACTCCAGGAGGTTAGAAACTATCAGCCACTGACTAAGAGAAAGAAAGGGAGGGAGAGAAGGAGGGAGGAAGGGGCAGGAAGAGGTCTCAGAATCAGCCAGGGATGACCAGGGTGTTGACTGGCTCTCAAGAAAGGGATGTGTGAAGGGTCAAGAGCTCCTCTCCAAACATGCTGGTTCTCTATTCCAAAGTAATGCCGGGTCCCAGAATATTACTGGCTGTCAAACCTTTGCCCACTCTATTTGCTACCTGTCCCTGCCACCCCCCACCCCCACCCCCACCATTCCATGCATAGAGAACCTGTGTCCTCTCTGGATGCCCGGTTTGCGTGGGGTGACAATGGTGGAGGAACATCAGGGGAACTCGCCTTTGGGCAGGCGCAGGGTTGAGGTTCAAGCCCACTCTTAACCCGGCGAACAAACTGGCCAGGGATGGGGGTGAGAGGGTGATTCCACACTCCAGAACCAGAAACAGGCGGGCTGAACTCTCACTGGGAAGCGAAACACGCTGACCTGGCCTTACCCCAGGCAGATGGCAGGTGGGTCCTTGGGTCAATGTTGCCTGAACTCAGGTGCTCTCGGGGAATGGTGCCAAGAATCGCTTTGGGAGTTGAACAAAGGTCTTGGTCAGTTTCCTCCGGCTCAAGAACAGCCCGAGGTTCACTTATCCTCTTCCTCAGGCTTGGCCCGGGTAGCTCAGCAGCAGCGAGCTACTGAGTATTGTACCCTGAATTCCCACTTGGCCCGGCGCATCCTAGATCAGGGGAGCGCCAGGAATCAGGGATAAGAACTGCTCATCGCAGACTTAAGATGCGGAGGGCTGGGCTGGGTACCCAGCAGAGGCGGGTTGGGTGAGAACCGCTGAGAGCGTGCGCGAAAGCAGGGCCGAGCCTTTATCGATCGATGCGCTCGGCGTGCAGCGCGGTTAATAGAGTTGGCCAGGGATGGGTAGGGGCGGGGCGGTGAGCTCCGACTGGGAAGGACTACCCTAGCGGCTAGTTCCTATTGGCTGGACGTTTGCAGGAGGCGGGCCCTGATTGGCCCGGCTGCTGTGAAGGCTGCTAGCGGCGGGGTTAAGAACGTCGCTGACTGCCGGGCCTAGGCACGAGACTCGAGAGCTGAGTCCGCCCCTCTGACCCGGAGCTGAGATCCCTGCCATGGGTTGCCTCTGCCTCTACCACTCCACCCTGCTCACGGGTGGCCTCCTGTTCCTCCTGATGCTCGCAGATCCGGCGTTCCCGGCTGGAAGTCGGCCACCGGTGGTGCTGGGTGAGGCGCGCGTCCAGTTGTGGGTCCGTTGGTTCGTGCGTCCGGCTGGATGGGGTGCAGGCGGGGCTGTCTGCATCTCCTCTAAGCACGAGGTGGGGGAGCGTATGACTCTCTTGTCACCTGGGTCGGTCCGTCCACTTCCCGCTATGGTGGGCGCGGGTGTGGTCAAACTCTTGTCACCTTTCTCTGTAGAACGTGGGGCTAAGTGGGAGGGTTATCGCGTGTTTATACATCGGTCCGCGGGGTCGTCTCATTTCCAAGCTTCGCCTCTGCTTATCCCCATTTTTTAGCTGGAAAGACCGAGGCTTTTTTACCCTACTCCTGAGGGTAGGCGGTAGAGTGCCCTCGAAGTTGGCCCCAGAGGCTTCAGCGTTGACTTGGGCTTGGCTAGTAGGCTGTCTCCCTCCACCCTTCCAGCCCGACACATTTAGAGGGGGCATTACTGAAAATAAGCTCTTTGGAGAAGGATTACTCTCCTAACCTGCTGCCAGGGCTTTCCCCTAACTTATCAAATATGTGGCCTTGAGCCTGAGGGAGGAGGCCCAAGGGAATCTGAGGATGGATACAGGTGGAGGGAAGGGTTGAGACCCTTGCTATGAACAGATGTTGTATGGCACCCTTACCCCTGTCAGACCTACTTGGACTGTGCTGTGTTGGGGCTAGGCAACCTCCCAGTCTTATCTCCTCCTCGCTTCTAGCCCAGGGAGCTGTACAGAAGCCAGCAGTATTTCCTTGTGGTGGGTATGGCAGGGATGAGATCTCTGTCTTGGGGGCTTTGGATGCCTCATTCAAGCCATCATTCCCATGAAGAGCTGGGGTTGGCAGGCATTGTGATCCCAGGGGTCCTTCACCAGGAACTCTGGGCCAGGACATGCTCCCTGGGGGATGGTGGGCCCAGGTTCACCATGGAGTTTGGGCATATTTGTCCTTGCCTTCTGTAAGTTTGCAGGATGATCCCCAGAGGTAAGGTCTGTGCTAGGCAAACACAGAGAATCCATCCATAACATCAAGGGTCAGGAAAGGTTTCCTGGAGTACGCAGCTGGAGCCGAGGCCAGGAGAGTTCCAGGCAGAGGGAACTATGTATCAGAGGGAGAAAGCTGAGCAGTGCAGGCTGTCTATAATGGAGTGGGGGTAATAGTGGATGGTCAGGGCTCGAGACTGGTTGGGTCACCTGGATATCACCCTGGGGGCCTGCCAGGAGCATTGTGTGGACCTATGGAGTACTGAGTATGAAGAATGTGGCGTTGGGAAGTATGTGGTCTCTGATTGGACAGATCCTAGGCCCTTTCTCCTGGATTGGTGCTAAATGGACTCATTTATTCATTCAGTTCTTAGTTATCCTCCATCACAGCAGAGGAGCCTCAGGGTGTACCTAGAGACACAGAGCAACTGGAATCCTAACCTGCCTAGCTTCTCAGAGAATGAGGCTATTGACATTAGTCCTGGGAAACCCCATGGTGGGCAGCAGACAAGTTGTTTCTGGGCACAAAGCAGGGAGCTGACCTTGGCCATCAGAGGATCAGCATCCAAGGGTGACCAGTCTTCGTGAGTGGGTCTCCAATTGGTAGTAGAGGAAGTAGAGGCCAGAGGAGGGATACAGAAGGTCCTGGGCAGTGGGATGGAACTGTAGCAAGCTATTTCCACGTCTTCCAGTGTTACTTGAGGTGAAAGGCATGGGGATGGCTCTTTCCCTAGTTCTAGGAAGAGACGCTTTTAGAGACCACATGCCCTGACCAAGGCAAAGTGTATCCAGGCAGAGCAGATCTGGTGACTTCCTCTTTCAGATATTTCCTCTGTGGTGGACACAGTGACCAAGGTTTCGCCACTGCACTGTCTAGTCCACAGGCGTGTCATCTAGGGGCTGTCATGCTCCCCACTTCTGTACCACAGCACAAAGGGAGATAAGAGCCAGTGCCATACCTCCCTCCCGTGGCTGCCCTGAGGACACTGTAGGTCAGTGCCCAAGGAGGGCGTGTCCTCTGCAGAGCTGGGTACACAGCTGGAGCCCAGTGAATGCTCACAAGAGCCAAACACTGGTTGTCCACTTAGTGATCATGGATCCTACATGGGGCTATGTTTGTGACATGTGGGAGCACTGAGGTCTGAAAGGTCACTGGCAGAAAAGGTAAAGGTCACTGGGAAAGAGAAGGGCCTTGAAGGTGGGTTGGTGAAGGAATGGAGATGGGTGGGTTTGAGTGTCACAAGAAGTTGACGGTATGCTGCCCACACGGAGAAGGCAATGGCAACCCACTCCAGTACTCTTGCCTGGCAAATCCCATGGATGGAGGAGCCTGGTAGGCTGCACTCCATGGGGTTGCTAAGAGTCGGACATGCCTGAGTGACTTCTCTTTCACTTTTCACTTTCATGCATTGGAGAAGGAAATGGCAACCCACTCCAGTGTTCTTGCCTGGAGAGTCCCAGGGACAGGGGTGCCTGGTGGGCTGCCGTCTCTGGGGCCGCACAGAGTCGGACACGACTGAAGCAACTTAGCAGCAGCAGCAGCATGCTGCCCACAAGCAAGTAGACACCTGCAGACTGGCTGGAACCAGCAAGTTGATGATCCCCCTTATCTCACCACCAACCCATCAGAAGAATGTCCATGAGCTGATCACGGTCTCTTTGAACCTTTACTATAAAACTTCTTATCACCCTCTTCAAGTTGGGACACACAGTTTTGAGGGCATGAGCCTACCATGGCCCCCTTTGCCTGGCAAAGCAGTAATGCAGGACTCTGTATAGACTGAACAGGTAGAGAAAAGTCATCAGTGGAGCCTGGCCACACCCATCCCCATGGGGCTGTAGCTGGAACCGTATGTAGCTTCTGGAGAGCCATTTCCAACCCAGGGTCCAGGTGTGCCAAGGTGCTGGGGTCCCCAGATGAGTTGCCCTCGGGAATCTGTAGCAGGATTTAGCAGCTGGGCTCTGACCTTTAGTAAGGTCTGAGGACCTTGGTAGTCTGGCCGGTGCCAGCTTCTCTCAACCTTTTTTGTTCATAGTCCCCTTCCACAAGCCTGTCCCAGAGTGCCTTCTTTGGATTTAGCTTTGACTGGTTAAGTGGCCATGTGCACTGTCCTGTTTCTTGATCCTTCTTTCAGAGTATAAGACCCTGCCTATGAAGCTGTAGCTGGCCTCTGTACCCTGACAGCGAATTAGATCTCGGAGACAGAAGTTTGGGTGAAGTAGAAAAGAATAGCTTTATTGCTTTGCCAGGCAAAGGGGGCCACAGTGGGCTCATGCCCTCAAAACTGTGTGTCCCAACTTGGAGAGGGTGATAAGTTTTATAGTTAAGATTCAAAGAGAGTGTAATCAGCTTGTGAACATTCTTCTAGATATTCTTCTGATGGGCTGGTGGTGAGATAAGGAGGATCATCAACCTTCTGGTTCCAGCCAGTCTGTGGGCATCTACATGCTTGTGGACAGCATCAGTTCAGTTCAGTTCCGTCGCTCAGCCGTGTCTGACTCTTTGCGACCCCATGGACTGCAGCACCCAGGCTTCCCTGTCCGTCACCAACTCCCGGAGCTTGCTCAAACTCATGTCCATGGAGTCTGTGATGACATCCAACCATCTCATCCTCTGTCATCCCCTTCTCCTCCTGCCTTCGATCTTGCCCAGCATCAGAGTCTTTTCCAAGAGTCAGTTCTTCCCATCAGGTGGCCAATGTATTGGAGTTTCAGCTTCAGCATCAGTCCTTCCAATGAATATTCAGGACTGATTTCCTTTAGGGTGGACTGGTTGGATTTCCGTGCAGTCCAAGGGAATCTCAAGAGTCTTCTCCAATACCACAGTTCAAAAGCATCAATTCTTCTGTGCTCAGCTTTCTTTATAGTCCAACTCTCACATCCATACATGACTATTGGAAAAACTATAGCTTTGACTAGACAAACCTTTTTTTTTTTTTAGAGAAGTCTTTGCCTTTCTTGGAGAAGGCAGCAGCAACCCACTCCAGTACTCTTGCCTGGAAAATCCCATGGACGGAGGCACCTGGTATGCTGCACTCCATGGGGTCGCTAGGAGTCGGACACGACTGAGCGACTTCACTTTCCCTTTTCACTTTCATGCATTGGAGAAGGAAATGGCAACCCACTCCAGTGTTCTTGCCTGGAAAGTCCCAGGGACGGGGGTGCCTGGTGAGCTGCCATCTCTGGGGCCCGCACAGAGTTGGACACAACTGAAACGACTTAGCAGCAGCAGCAGCAGGTGTTGCTATTATTGGCCAGCAGGTTACTTTACTTGAGAGGGATGAAGTGGGAGGAATGGGTAGCCCCGATACCAGGCTGGCCGTGCTTCACGGGCTTGTAGGTGATGGAAAACTCTCCTAAGTAGTGGCTGATCATCTCAGGCTTGATTTCCACCTGGTTGAAGGTCTTGCAGTTGTAGACGCCCACCATCTCAGGCAGGATGATTATGTGGCAGGTGTGTCTTCACCACCTGGAGGTTCTCCATGGGCGGTGCATCCTTCTTGGCCTTGAGTAGCCGCTTCAGCAGCAGTGCTGCTTCCTCCGCTTACCGCGGTTTAGCTCCCGCTGCTGGCACACACTGTATAGCTACATCAGCTGCTCATAGGCCATGTCCAGCAGCTGGTTGAGGTCCACGCCACCGCAGTAGGTGAACTTGCAGAACCTCCGCTTCCTCTTCTGTTCCACTTCCGTCATCTTGTCGGTTCTTCAGAAAGACTGGACGGACCTTTGTTGGCAAAGTAATGTCTCTGCTTTTGAATATGCTGTCTAGGTTGGTCCTAACTTTTCTTCCAAGGAGCAAGTGTCTTTTAATTTCATGGCTGCAGTCACCATCTGCAGTGATTCTGGAGCCCAAGAAAAGAAAGTCTGTCACTGTTTCCATTGTTTCCCTATCTATCTGCCATAAGGTGATGGGACCAGATGCCATGATCTTAGTTTTCTGAATGTTGAGAGTTAAGCCAGCTTTTTCACTCTCCTCTTTCACTTTCATCAAGAGGCTTTTGAATTCCTCTTCACTTTCTGCCATAAAGGTGGTGTCATCTGCGTATCTGAGGTTATTGATATTTCTCCCAGTAATCTTAATTCCAACTTGTGCTTCTAGTCTTTCCCATTCTATTATTTTCCTCTATTTCTTTGCATTGATCACTGAGGAAGGCTTTCTTATCTCTCCTTGCTATTCTTTGGAACTCTGCAGTCAGATGGGTCGGAGAAGGCAATGGCAACCCACTCCAGTACTCTTGCCTGGAAAATCCCATGGATGGAGGAGCCTGGTAGGCTGCAGTCCATGGGGTCGCGAAGAGTTGGGCACGACTGAGCGACTTCACTTTCACTTTTCACTTTCATGCGTTGGAGAAGGAAATGGCAACCTGCTCCGCTCCCGTATTCTTGCCTGGAGAATCCCAGGGACGGCGGAGCCTGGTGGGCTGCCGTCTATGGGGTTGCACAGAGTCGAACACAACTGAAGCAACTTAGCAGCAGCAGCAGCAGCAGTCGGATGGGTATATCTTTCCTTTTTTTTTTTTTTTTTTTACCTTTCAAGTCTTTTCCTTTCTCAGCCTTTTGTAAGGCCTCCTCAGACAACCATTTTGCCTTTTTGCATTTCTTTTTCTTGGAGGTGCTCTTGATCACTGCCTCCTATACAATGTCACTAACCTCTGTCCATAGTTCTTCAGGCACTCTAACAGATCTAATCCCTTGAATGTGCTTGTCACTTCTGCTGTGGGCAGCATACCATCCATACCATGTTAACTTCTACCTGGAGGGGGTTTTGAAATCTGAAAAATAGCTCAAAGCTATATTGTGTGTGCGCCTTGCCCCAAGGCTGCACGGTTGTCTTCTGACTAACTTTTCTCCCAGGTCTCCCATCCCCTCCCTTTGCTAATTAACTACTGCTTGAATCTGCCCCTTGGAACTCAGGGAAGTCATGAGGCGGAAAGAAGCCTATTTCCCATAACCAAAGAAATGGTGGACACAGAAAGGCTTTTGTGTCCAGGAGCCCCACAGGGCCCTGCTGAGTGTCACCTGCTCTGCAGCCTGGGACAGCTGTGGGGAGAAGGCCGCTGGGTATCCAGCCAGGGCCAGGGCCTCATTCATGCTCTGTGTCCTCCCGCAGTGCCCGGTGACATGGGCAACCAGCTGGAGGCAAAGCTGGACAAGCCGTCCGTCGTGCACTACGTCTGCTCCAAGAGGACGGATCACTACTTCACACTGTGGCTGAACCTGGAGCTGCTGCTGCCCGTCATCATTGACTGTTGGATCGACAATGTCCGGTGAGGGCTGGGGCACAGCAGGGTGCTGCTCCCTGACCTAGTCCAGAGAGGCCTCCAGAGCCTGTTTCTAGCTCATCTGTGCTTCAAGGGACCTCCAGGTCACTGACCTTTCTCCCTTCCCCAATCTGGTCTGCACTGCCTCTGTGCCCTCCCAGCCAGAACTTTCTCCCCTTCCCTTCTCCAGTGCTTCTTGCCCTGTTTGTGGTTTCTAGGCCCCAGTTGCTATTCACAGCCTTGCTTCACCCCCCCACCCCCACCCCTTCCCTTGCCTCTGCCTTGGTCACGCCTGCTTCTCCAGCTGCTTGTTTTTCCTGGGATTCCTTTCCACTTGCTCTTTCACTCTGGAATCTCTCTCTCCACCCTTTGCCTGATCAACTCTCTCCCATTCACTCTTTAAAACCCAAGCCTGGGACTTCCCTGGTGGTCCAGTAGTTAAGACTCTGCACTTCCAGCGCAGGGGGCTCAGGTTTGATCTGTGGTCAGAGAACTAGATTTCACATGCCACGTGGTGCAGCCAAACAAACAAATCTCCACCATCCCTCTCCCCGAGACTGATTCCTTTGTGAAGTCTCCCTGCCACCCCTCAGAGCTCTTAATCTCTCTTTCTGCCTCTTCTAACTTGCATTCCTGGCCTGCCAAACGTAGTTTTCTAGGCTGTTTCTCCCATTATAAGATAGTCATTGATGAGAATTACTCATTATTGAACATAGACACTATATATTTTACGTATTTTCTTCTTTCTTTCTTTTTTTCTGGTCGCATTGTGTGGCTTGCGTGATCTCATTTCCCCAATCATGGATTGAACCCAGACCCCAGCTGTAAAAGTGCTAAGTCCTAGCTGCTAGACCACCAGGGAACACCTCCTCCACTTTTTTTCATTGAGTCTTACAGCAACCCTATGAAATAGTGCTGTAACTTGTGTTACAGATGAGGAAATCTGGAAGCTCAAAATGGTTACAAAATTGTTTGGGGTTACTCAGCTAATAAATGGCAAACTGGAATTCAACCCAGAGTTGTGTATCTCTGAGCTCAGGGTTCCTGAGCATATTCTGAGCACACTGAGCTCCCTGAAGGCAGGGACTGTGTCTCTTTTATCTTTAAAGCTGTAGAACCTGAAACATAATTGGTGTTCAGTAAGTATTTGAACTGAGTGGAATCTTACAAATTAAAATGTTTTCCTCGGAGGCACACTGCCTGGTTCCAGCCAGTTCTCTGGGTGTCCTGCCTTTCCCTGTTGTTTATTTCACCAGCTTTCTTGACTCTTTCCTCCTCCTTGTGTGATCAGGGCTATTTCTAGGATGTTGATCTGCATTTCTATTTTTGTGGTGGAGACGTAATGGTCTCAGGTAATGCCAGCAGGAGGGGCAGACTCACCCTGAGAGGGGCTTGTCTACCTTTCTTGGGCCCCTGACCTGTTGGGACTTGCATCCAGACCAGATGTGCTTTGGCCTTCTAGAACTTTGTTGAGTGGCCATTGGGATCATCTCCAGATCACCCTAGAGAGAGTGGGTCCCAGGACTTTTATTTGGGCCAGTGTTGGGTACTTATCAGCTTTCTGTGGCTGATCCCTAAGGGTGGGTGGGACTCAGGACTTCTGGGGACTGCAGGTCTAACCTGTGTTTCTTCGGGCACCTTTGCCTTCTTATTATCAGGGGAGGCTAGAGCAGAGGTCCTGACCTGGCACAAGGCTCTCCTCCTGTCTCCTACCACCCTGGCCCCATCATTTCTCCAGGCCTTGCCCACCAGCTCACACAGCAGCCACTGGTGTTCAGGGTTTCTCTGTCAGGTTTCTTTGTATGTTGCATTCATCATCTGCTTTGCCCTGGGTCATGTTAGGGTGGATGGTGGGAACTGAATCCATGGAGAGGAAGTGGTGGGAGCCTGCAAAGTTAGGCTGCTTGAGTTTTGGGGTAAAGTGTGATGTTCATTGCAGAGCCAGGCCTGGCAGCCAGGTCTCTCTCCCCACAAGATCTAAAATGTGCATTCTCATGTGGGTGACATTGAGGAGAAGGGAATATTCCCCGATGGGTTCTGGAGCCAGTCTCTGGAGTGAGCCTTGATGGGGTCCTCATTTAGATGGGCTTACTCAGATCTGTGGGCTTCCCTGGTGGCTCAGTGGTAAAGAATCTGCCTGCCAATGCAGGAGACGCAGGTTCAATCCGTGGGTCAAGAAGATCCCCTGGAGAAGGAAATGGCAACCTACTCCAGTATTCTTGCCTGAAAAATTCCATGGACAGAGGAGCATGGCAGGCTACAGTCTATGGGGCTGCAAAAGAGTCAGACATGATTTAGCAACTAAACAACAACAACAACTTGGATCTATGCTTTACAAACTTGCTTTGTTACTTTTTGGTCTCTATACATCTGACCAGACTTGAGGATGGGAAGGGAATATGGCTCAGGCCCCAGGACAGTATTGGGACATGTCAACTTTGGTGTTGCCTCTGGGTCACTGGTTCAGTATCCCTTCCTGGCAGGCTGATCTACAATCAAACGTCCCACACCACCCAGTTTCCCGAAGGTGTGGATGTGCGTGTCCCTGGCTTTGGGGACACCTTCTCAATGGAGTTCCTGGACCCCAGCAAAAGCAGTGTGGGTATGTAGCCCTTCCTCATGCCCCCTAGGGAATGGAGATGGAGATTCTGAGGGATTCCTAGAGTGGGAGGAACCCTGCTGGTTTGAAGAGGTGGCTTGTGAACCATCTCTGATCCATGTGGGCACAGAGCTGTAGAGCGCTCTCCTGGGGATCTCCTGGCTGTAGATGTCACAATCTCCTTGGTAGGCGTGGTATGGCTGGCTGACAGTGGCTGTACTCTGTCTAAACCTAAGCATTTCTGCCTATAGGTTCCTATTTACATACCATGGTGGAAAGCCTTGTGAGCTGGGGCTACGAACGAGGCAAGGATGTCCGGGGGGCCCCCTATGACTGGCGCCGAGCTCCAAGTAAGTGGCTGCTCTGGTTTCCTCCCAGAGGCCATGGGAGGTGGGAAGGAGGAGATCACAGCCACCACAGGCTCTGGGCCTTCCCTTACGCCCGAGTCTCTGGCATCCAGCCCAGCCGTCACTGCTCCCATCCCTGGTCACCCTGTTCTGTCTTTCCCCGACCCTCGGCCCAAGATTTCCGGGCCTCTGAGCCCTGGAAATAGCAAATGAGGCAGAGGAAGAGGAAAGGAGCTCCTCTGTTTGCTCCCTTTGTGGAAATTGAGGGGAAACCAGACCCCCTCCCCTTGGAATTTTCACACTCTCCCCACCCGTGTAGTCCTGGGTCTGGCCTGAGACATGGTCGGTGGTTCAGGCCCAAGGACCCTTCCTGCCTAACCCCCGCCTGGCTTTGGCCTGCAGATGAAAACAGGCCCTACTTCCTGGCCCTCCGCAAGATGATCGAGGAGATGTACCAGCTGTACGGGGGCCCTGTGGTGCTGGTAGCCCACAGTATGGGCAACATGTACATGCTCTACTTTCTGCAGTATCAGCCACAGGACTGGAAGGACAAGTACATCCGTGCCTTCGTAGCACTGGGTCCGCCCTGGGGGGGCGTGCCCAAGACCCTGCGTGTCCTGGCCTCAGGTAAGATCCCACCTGGCCCAGCGTCAGGAGGGCTGGTGCTGGGGGTGACACAGTCTCTTTCCCTCTCTCGTGTCTTCCTGGGCCACCCTCATGTCTCTTCTCTTGGGTCCAGAGCCTTCCCTCTCCAGAGTGGTATTCTTTTCCAGATATCTCTTTCTAAAAGAGAATATAACACTACCTCTAAATTCACCTCTCTAGTCGATGACTTTTGTTATCTGTGTAAGTTGCTTGCAGCATGTATGTAGAGGGACATAACTGTTGGTCATATAGGGCACACATGTACACATACACAGACACACAGACACACACACACACACACACTGTGTGGGCCTGGCTGGTCTAACTTGGTTTGATCCAGAATTTTCTGGAGGAGGGACTTCCCTGATGGTCCAGTGGTTAAGACTGTGCTTCCACTGCAGGGGGTGCAGGTTCAATCCCTGTCAGGAAACTAAGATGTCACTGCCAAACAATAAAAAATTAAAAAAAAAAGTTCTCTGCAGGAGACTTCTCCCTCTCTTTGACCCCCCTCCTCATTTCTTCATCCCCACCTTCACCCCAGAGAAGAAAGGCTGGGCTTCGGCTTCCTGTTTATGAGTTACACCTCCCTCTGCAGCCGCAGGCAGCCTCTGTGGGCAACACAAAGAGGAAGCAGGTGCAGATTTATCCGGGCCCGCTTGCTTGGCAGTTGGGAAAACCACCTCCTTCCCTGTTCCTTTCCAATCCACCTGCCTTTTCACAACTGTTAGAACCTGGCAGCTGGAGCCAGAGGGCTTTCCTCCCTCTGCTAGGACTGGACGTGAGCCCCGTGGCCCCTGACTGTGGGAGCCGTGAGCCAGGGGCTGGGCCAAGCATCTGATGAGCGTTCTTCCTCAAGTGACCAGCACTGCCTGACCTGCCTGTTGGTCACGTGATCACTGTGATCAGGCTTCTGTCCGTAGTGACCCTGAATTAGTTGGACAGTGGATCCATTTATAGTAAGGACTCATCACACTGTCTACTCTGTCCAGCCTGGACCTGAAAGGACAGATGTGGGCATCCTCTGAGTTTGAGACAAGTTGCTATAGGGGAATTCAGAGCTGGCCCTTTCAGAGCTTCCCCATGAGCCCCCTTAGAGCTTTGCTTCAGACTCTGGGAAACTGCTGTCAGGCAGGCCTTGGCAGTCTGGGAGTGGGGGTGGGGCAGGAAGGGTGGCAGTCATGGACCCATAGCTAGGGATTCCCTTTCCTGAGGGGTCCTGGAACCAGGCCCTGTCAGGCAGAACTGAAGGTCTGCCGTCAGAGAGGGGGTGATGGGTGGCCCTGGATTCTGAGTAGGACACGGGGTCCATGTTTCCTGCTTCTCCTCTGGAGATCTCACTGGCTGGTGATGTGTTTGTGTTGTTGTCATTTCTCTGTCTGCGGCCTCCCCTCCTGCCCTGTCTCCTGCAGGCCCGGGTGCCCACATGCCAGGTAGATGGATGGATGAGACCAGGGCTGGCTTGGCTGTAGGTCTGAGCATAGGAAGGGAAAAAGGTTTATAAAGCTCCATGTGATAAAAGATTCAGAAGAATGGGTCTCTGGGCTGCCAGCCTGCTGATTCACCTTCGACAGGGTCAGTGCATACTGGCCAGGTGATAAGTACTCTGAGGAAGGTATTGTTTTTAACCACAAATCACCCCATGGGTGTGTGCTCTTGAACCCTTAGTGACAAAATGCAGAAGGAAAGGAACGAGTCTTGGTCATGTGCTTCCCAGGTGGAGCAAAAATACAGGGAAATAGGGGAGTTGTCAATGATGTTCACAGTGTAGCAATGGTGGAGTGCTGGCTGGGCACTGGCTGGGGGCTGGCAGGGGGCCTGGCGGTTAGCACTCTGCCCAGCTAGTTGGCATTCCTTAGCAAAGACTGACCTAACCCCACAGGAGACAACAACCGGATCCCGGTCATCAGGTCCCTGAAGATCCGGGCACAGCAGCGGTCTGCCGTCTCCACCACTTGGCTGCTGCCCTACAGCTATACCTGGTCACCGCAGAAAGTCTTCGTGCGCACACCTAAGGCCAACTACACGCTGCAGGACTACCGCCAGTTCTTCCAGGACATCGGCTTCAAAGATGGCTGGTCCATGCGGCAGGACACGGAGGGGCTGGTTGAGGCCACAGTGCCTCCTGGCGTGCGACTGCACTGCCTCTACGGCACGGGGGTCCCCACGCCAGAGTCCTTTGACTACGAGAGCTTCCCAGACCATGACCCAAAAATCCACTATGGCACCGGTGATGGCACTGTGAACTTGCAGAGTGCCCTGCACTGCCATACCTGGCGCGGCCTCCAGAAGCAAGAAGTGTCATTGCAGGCACTGCCAGGCAATGAGCACATCGCTATGCTGGCCAACACCACTACCCTGGCCTACCTGAAACGTGTGCTTCTTGGGCCCTGATGGCCGTGGTGGGCAGGGCCATGGGGTGACCCAGCCGCCGCTGCTGATTCTGGCTTCTTCTCCCATGGCCCACAAGTTTAGTGGTTTGTGACTGATCATCTAAACTCCTAGATCTTGGGTTGTGAAATGGGGAAATGGTGTTTTTTTATCCTTCCTCTCTGGAATCGAGGAAGACATAGTCTGGACTTACTTGAGGGACCCTTGATGGCAAGAGTGCTACTGCTGGTGGAATTGTGACCTCAGGATAGCTCCATAGGGGGACTGACTGGCACCTGGCCCCACTCGCCAGTGCTGGGACCGTGTGTTCTTCCTACCCCCGTGGCCTTTTCACACTCGCCCACCAGGCCCTGACTCCTCAGCCTTTTGATGAGGGATCTTACTGGCCTGTGGTCCCTAGGATGGGCTCCATGTCCCTAGGGTGCACCTTCTCACACACTGGCCACACGTTGGCCTGCTACTGGCCATGAGTGGCTGGAGCTGCTGGATTGCCTGTGGCCTAACTGCTCGCTCACTCCAACTGTGGCTTTCTGGGAGCTGCCCAGTTCCCCCTGCAGGCAGGGGTGGGTTGTTGTCTTCTCCATGTGTTCCCAGTGTTCCTTGAGTGTTCCCAGGGCCTGGGGCATTAACTCCTACCTCTCTTACCTCTAAGAACAGCCTAGCTCAGGGCTGGGGACGGGGTCCCAGGAGCCCTGATCTCCATGGTTGGGCTGTGCACACAGTATTGATGCTATCTCCCTTCACCCTGGGGCTGTGGGTCAAGGATGAGAGCGGGCCTGGTGCCTTGCCCTTTAGGTACTCATGAAGAAACAGAACTCAAGGAAGCAGCCAAGGCCAATCAGAGCCGCCCAGAGCTGCCCTCTTGCTAACCTGCCACATAGCTAGCTGCCCTGCCCTAGGGTCTCTGTAGCACCCACATAGGCTGGCACAGGACTGAGAGGAGGTGGGACTCTTGCCCACTCTGCCCAGCACCTATCTCCAGCAGGTAGCTCAGTGCTGTTTAGTCAGCAGGGACAAGCCCAGAAACTTGAGTGGGCCCCTGAGAAAGCCAGGTGCCTTGAGGGACCCCTGGGGGTTTTCTTCCTGCTCCAGAGGCGCTGCATGACTCTCCCTGTGACAGGAGGGATGGAGGATCAGGATCTGCCTTGGTGGTCTCCAAGTGGGCGACGGCCAAGACTTGGGTCTGGCCTCTAGGGTGGGGCCCTAAAGCCACAGTCAGGCTGGACTGTGCTTCGCTCCTACAAGGTTTCTGTGAAGTGGGATTTTCTCTGTCACATTCATACCTAGCATCAGTTTTTCCCTTTGTTCCTGAGTGGGGGGCCCTGTATGGGAGTCTGAGCAGGCTGTACCTCGATTCTGGCAATAAAAGTATTCTGGATGCTGTAAAATGCCCTGGCCTAGCCTCTGCTCTGAGCATGAGAGGAGGGAGGTAGTGGAAGGTGAGGGGGCTAGAGAGGCAGGTAATCAGGGGGTTAGACCCTGACCTTTTGTGGAGCCTTGATGCGGTCTCACAGCACCAAACTGTGGCTCCTGTGCTCCTCTTTGGGCTTTATCCTCCTGCCCTCTCTCCGGGCATCTAGTTCCCATCCTGGGACTGAGAACCAGGACGTGAAACATTCCTGTTGGAGAGAATCTCCTGTCCTCTCCCTGCACCTATCTGGTCAACAGACCCCAAATGCCACCTGAGAGCTGGCAGCCAAGGGCAATTCTGCCAGTCACTCTGGCTGGACTCCCCTTCCCAGCCTTTACCCACCCTCAACTTACAGGTCTCAGCATCCTTGGAATTTTTTAGGATGCCACCCTCCTACTTAGCTTCATAAGGTCATCTGCCCACCATCTGTCCATCTTTGGGGACAGGGTAAGACTGAGGAAGGGGGAGAGACCAAGATGGGCAGAGACAGGGACTGAGAGACTGGGGAGCAAACGGAGATGGATAAGGACAGAGGAACAGAGTGTCTGAGACAGGAAAACATGCATAGGGATGGGATTCAGGCCTGAATTCTGTTGTGCAGAGCTGAGGGCCAGTGTGAGTGGTGGGAACCCCAATTCCTGCCTTCTTCAGTAGGAGCCTGGCTAGCCTAGGTTTTAGGCATCAATACATCCTGGGCCAGTAGAGGGCGATCTGAACCCTCTCACTACACCAGTTACTGGCCCAACCTGGAAAAATGTGTTGCTCTGAGGGTTAAGATGTCTAGAAGTACATTGGATGTATTTCTAGAAATAGAAATACAGCTGGATGTCTAGAAATCCAGCTGCATCTCTGGCCTTACCCTCAGGTCCTGCCCAGCCTGTTAGCTATGCCCTGACATCTTATCTGATACTCACTGCCTTATAGCCATCTTCACCCCTGGCCTATTTCAACCCCACTTCTACCCTCGGTTTCACAGCTGCAGAGAAAGGATATGGAGTCAGAGCACACTTCAGGACTGGCAGACGGGTTCAAATATGAGCTTTACCAGCTCTAGCTAAGTAGTCTGACTCCCTGAGCCTCAGTTCATTTGAAGAATGGGTATGAATAAATGTCCCTTCCACGGTAGTCCTGAGGAACACTGATGGTGTTACAGAACATCTGATGCAGCACTTGGTTCATAATAGCTTTCAGGTGGCAGGATGCTGGCAGGGTGTGAGACAGTGAAGCCCGAGGTTTTGGGACTTTGCAGGTCATGTATGTTGCTGATACAAGGACAAGTGGACTGGCTGCCATTGAGTGACACAAGTATCCAGAGCCCTTCCTCTCCAGGCCAGGGAGGCAGGAGGGACTGATCCGGGGGGCAAAGGGTCAGACTCTAATGATTCCAAATATATACAAGCAGACATACCTCAGACATACTGCAAGTTCATTTCCAGACAACTGCAATAGTGAGTATCGCAGTAAAATGAGTCACATGAATTTTTTTTTCTGGTGCATCTAAAAGCTGTTTACACTATAGCCTATTAAGTGTGCAGTAGCATTATGTCTAAAAAAATGTACATACCTTACGTTAAAAATACTTGATTGCCAAAGAATGCTAACCATCATTTGACAAAATCGGGTTGCCAAAAACTTTCTAATTGTAAAAGATGCAATATCTGCAAATCACAATAAAGCGAAGAGCAATAAGACATGTTATGCCTGTACTCTCATTCACATTTAGGGAAAATAATCCAAGCAGCGAGCGCAAGGAGGGCAGCACCAGTGAAAGCTTTTCAAGGATCATCATTTCAGGTCTATAGGGAGGAGATGGAAGGGCTTTTAGGCATTTAGATATGAAATCATTCCAATCTCTATTTTAGGAGCACAGCTTACTCTGTGGGGAATGGATTAGAGACAGATAGGAATTGGAAGGCTCTTCTGGCTGGGAGAAGAAAATCATGAGATGGAGGGCCTAGGGGCCAGGAAGGGTCATCTTCTGCAGGGTCACTGCCTGGTGGGGAGGTTTTTTGTGTAGTCAGTCTGAAAGGAGAGGATGTGCAGTTGTGAACATGTGTCTGGGGGAAATGCCTCTATGGCCTAGAAGAGAATCATGGCTTGAGGTGTGGAAGTTACGGGCTAAGCTCAGCTTTCCGTGAGAACAGGAGGCCCTAAACACAGCCCCGGAGCTACCAGAGGAAAAGGATCCCTAGAAGAAGACAGAGGAGGAGGAACCAGAGAGAGGAAGAAAGGAAGATGCAGTTCCAAAACGAGTCAGGCAGGATGAAGACTGAAAACGATCCTCACGCCTGGGCCCCAGGGAGGCCTGGGGTTTACTCTGGAAGCCCGGCGGTGTCTATGTGTCTGTGGGGACTATAAAAAATGCGCGGTAGTCGGAAGTTGCGTCCTGGGTCTGTGTCTCCCCAGGGTCTCTAGTAGCAGTGTTGGCGGCGAACAAAGTATGGAGGCTCTTCAGAGTTCCTCGTGTGAGCTGTATGGGGTACCCCCCCCCCCCCACAACCGGGAGTGTGGCCCAGGCCAAGAACTACAGAGGAAACGCGTGTGGGGTCATTTAGAGTTCCCCCGCGGATGCGTCCTCTCAGTGGCCCAGAGAGTCCCTTGAGTCGGGGAGCGGACATCCAGTCGGCGAGCATGGCTGGGCCCGGGTCACGGGAGCCGGGACCGCACCGACGGGCGCCGAAGCGCAGCCCGCTGAATCTCTGAAGCAGCTGCGGCCTCCTGCTGGCCGGAAGCGCCGCCGCCCGCGAGGCCCGCGCTGAGCCGCGCGCTCTGTCCCGACGCGGCGCGCGCTATCGCGATCCGGCTGCGGGTGACGTGGCGGGGGCGGGGCCTGAGCGGTCGCGGCGGGGGCGGTGGCAGTACGACCGAGCATCCTGGAGGCGCCGGGCCACCGCGAGGTAACGGGCCGCGGGCGGGCGCGCCGGGGGAGCGGGGCTGGAAGAGCGCGGCAGGGGGCTAGGGGGCCGGGCGAGGGGAGCGGGGCCCGGGGAGCCAGGCCCGGGCCGCGCCGGCGCCGCGTGCGGGATGCAGTCCCGGGAACCCCGCGCGGGCCACGCAGGCCGCGGGCACGTGAGAGACGCTGCGCGTGAGCTCGCTCCCTCCTGAGGGGAAAGCCGTGCGTGTGAGCGGGACCTTGAGCGTGAGGGGAATTGCAGAAGTGTAAGGACTGAGTGTGTGAGGAAGACGCGGCGTGTGTGTGTTTGTTGGAAAGAGAGAGAGTTGGTCTGAGGGTGACTCTGAGTGTGCGAGACGCAGTGTGAAGGTGACGCTGTGTGTGAGAGAGACCCTGGGCGTGAGCATGACTCCCATGAGTGTGCGAGAGACGGAGAGAGGAGATGGTGAGAGGCCGTGAGTGTGAGAGAGACCGCGGTCAGAGTGGCCCCGAGTGTGGCCCTGGGAACACGAGAGAGAGCGCATGTGGGTTTCATGCTGAGAAAGAACCTGTGCTGCGTGGGAGAGACTCAAACTGAGCATGGCTCACGGGGCAAGACTCAGCATGTGAGCGCCTGAGCCGAGCTCTCTCTGTGGGGGGGGGGGGGGGAGTTCGGCGGAGGAGGGGGGGGGGCGCACAGGCTCCTGCTGGGCTTGGAGTCTAGCCTGTTGGAGGGAGGACGGTGTGCTCCTCTTAGTGTCTTCACATTCCGTCATCTTGTTTGATCATCTCATGTTAAAAGGAAGGCGGTATTTGTGAAGCATTCAAAGAATTCTTCACTAAGCACTGAGCAAACTGGGCACCACTGTTATAGGCAGTGATAAGCAGGAATCAATATTTAATTTAACATTTGTTTTCGAATACATCTGTGTGCAATGGTCTGTGCTTGTAAAAAGAATTCAATCTCTGCCTTTGATGGGGGCAAAAAAAAAAAAAATACTGCCAACAAATCTAGCGCCCGGTGGCAGAAAGTTCAGCCAACTGGTGCTTATCTCTGAGGACTGATGCCTGATTTTGAAGATCTGGGAGGAGCAGACTTTTGAAAGCCTGTGAGTGCTTCCTGAAATCATTTTCAACTCTCTTCTTTTCTTGCTTGGAGGCCCTTGAGTAAACGACCCAGGCTGCTTGCAATGCTGAGGTCCTGCTGTGTGCTGGTGGCTCTTGCTTGCTAACTTTGGTCTCAGATTATCATTTAAAGTTCTTTATGTTTGATTTTTCTTTCGTGACAAATATGTGGGAAACCGCAAGTCTGATGTTCTTCTATCTGCCTCCTTTCCTGTCTATGAAGGTATTTTTATTACCACCTAAAAGTAAATACCAGTTATATGGCTGATTTCCCTGGCATTTCTTGGTACAGGAAATTTCCTGACCTATGTCCTCTGCTTCCTGTTGTAGTCTCCAGGATGTGTGGATACTTTTCTATAAAAGTGACTGAAGTGGTGCTCATGGGACCTGGGGCAGAGGAGCTGCAGTTGTCTAGACATGCATGGTTTGAAGTGACCAGGCTAGTTCTCAAGACAGGTATTCAGTTACACCCCACTGTGGGTGTGATGGGACTTCCAGTGCTACCCCTGCTGGGCATGTCAAAATTAGATTTTACAAAAGGAAATAGGGTCTTGCTGCTTACTAGGTTCATGTTTGGATAAATTGTCTCTCACTTTTTGTTGCAGAGATTAATTCGACAAGACAGACACTTGGAATTAGTCTGACTGGGGAGACTTCATTTTCTTCTTTGTACCTGACCATTTATGATGAAGTGGCTTGTGAAAGTGTGATGGTTGCTTATTTCCTCACAGGTGAATAAAATTGCTCTGCTCTTCCTTAACTTTCTTGGATCTTTGTGAGTTGTAAAGAGTTTTAGTTACTTGAGTACAATGTGGATACAATAATAATGAAGAGAATGGCTCACACGTAATTAATAATTATGTAACACTAAATTTTATTAGATAAATTATATATTTATTATATCTCTTTCTAAAGAGTAATTGTGGTGGTTTATAATTAATGATACTTGCAATGAGCAAGTAAAAATAGGAAACCAAAGCCATGGAAAAGACTAGATATCAAGTATTGTTGAAAAGTGAAGATATCTGTTCATTGTGATTGGGAAATGAGTTAGATCTTGAGTTTCCTGGTATCCTAGGTGAAAACTCAAATGTAAACAGTCACATAATTTTCACTATTTATGAAATAATAAAGTACAATAGTAAATAAACATAAATAATAAATATATACACATATAATTTAAGTTTAAGCATTAAAAATAGCAATGCATTTTCATCGTGAAGTTTTGTAAAACTCAAAGAATTAAAAAAAGGTCCTCTGTGTTGTCACCGCATTTAAGATTTTATCTTTTTCGACGGCAATTTTTTTGGCATAGTCATCAATTATAAAAGTTTTCAAATCTAGCTTGTAAAATATTCTTCATAATTGAACTGTGAAAGATCCACTTTTTCCCCCCAGAAAATTGCATATGTTATTTTCATGGTTAAATTTTCATGAAATTTTAGTGGTCTGGTGAATTCTTTATTATTTGCCTCAGGAACTTGGAAAATAGGAAAAAAGCTATCAGAAAGCTGTGTCTGTGTCCTTACAAGTGGGGTTTAACACTAGTTTCTCAAGACAAGAACGGGTGCGTGGAATTGTTTAATGGAATTTGTCTTTAACAATGATTTTAGAAACTTTTAGAGAAAGGGAGACTAAGACATACACACTCAGGGACACAAGGAAATGTGTGGAGAAAGATGTCAGCCAGAATGCTGAGGAAAAAGGTGGAAGAACAGTGTTAGAAACAAAGATTTGTGTTAGAGACAAAGGGTATATGAGCCAAGACGTTTGTCTGATGAGCTCTGGAAGCCCTGGACTCCTTCGGTTTCTGGAAACTGCAAATGATTCATTGTGACTGGACCATGGGAGGGACTAGTCTGCAGCAGGGGGTCTAGTGATAAGGCCCTGCTAAGAAGTTTGAAATTGATCCTAAACCTCTCAAGCAGCAACTGAGGAAGGGTTTCTAACTATGGTCTGATACCAACCAGCTCAGTAGATAATAAGGTTATTCTGTGGTGCAACTGAGGAGCCAAAGCAGTCTTTTCCTTTTGTAAGTCTGTTTCCTACTCCTGAGCTACATCCGTCTCCTTCATGGAGGTAAGCCCTATTGTTGAAGGCTCTTTTTTTTTTCCCCTCAGAATTCACATAATTTTAGCCAAGAACTATGTTGGGGCCTTCCATTTTCAGGTGTTCTAGATCCTTGCTGATTTTATGTTAACTTGTTCTATTGATGACAGAGAGGTGTCTTGACATTTCCAACTATAATTATGGATTTATCTGTTTTTCCTTTCAGATCTATCAGTTTTTGCTTCGTGTATTTTGAAGCTATCCTGTTGGAGGAGATAGTTTCAGAATTTTCTTCTTGGTGAATTGACCTCTTTATCATTATATAATGTCTCTGTTTATCTTCTTACTCTGAAGTCTTTTGTCTGATGTTACTATAGTTAACTCCCCGTTTGTTCTGATTATTGTTATATGGTTTTTCACCATCTTTTTATCTGTAATTTATTTATGTCTTTATATTTCTAGTGGGCATCCTATAAATTGCATATTGGATTTTGCATTTTTATCTAATCCAACAGTGTCTGTCTTATAATTGATGTGTCTAGATCATTTACATTTTGTGTTGTTATTGATGTGGTTGGATTAAAATGTGCCGCTTTGCTAGTTGTTTTCTGTTTTCTATTTCATATGTTCTTTGCTTCTGTTTTCTACCTACTTTTGGACTGAGTATTTCTTTGATCTGTTTTAGCTGTACTGTTGGCTTACTGTTTATACTTATTTTAATTTTTTAGTGGGTGCCCTAGTTTCTCAATGTACATCTTTAATTAATTACAGTCTATCTTAAATAGTATTTTTCCATAGTACATATGTATAAATATTTATTAAGTTGTACAGTTAGAATTTGTCCACTTTGTAGTTTATATGTAATATCTCAACATATACCTTATATAGTATTACATCATTTTCACATATAAGAACCTTACAATAGTTTAACTCCAAGTTCTTTTTTTCTATCTCTGTGCTGTTTTCATACATTTTACTTTTACATATGCATTAACACTGTATTACTACTGTTTTTGCTTTAGGTAGTTAGATAAATTCTAAAGCAATTAAAATAAGCAAAAATTATATTTTTAATATTTATCTCAGACTATTTGATATTGTCATAGAATTCTCTCTGTTTTTTTTTTTTTTTTTGGTTGTGCCTGGAGGCATGTGGGATTTTAGTTCTCTGACCAAGGATCAAACCCGTGTCCCTTGCAGTGGAAGTGCAGACCCCTAATCACTGGACTGTCAGGGAATTAATTCCCTGTCTTACAACTCTTAGGTGCTCTTTTTTTATTTCCCCACTTCTGATTCTTAAGGTTTTCATTTCTCTGCTGAAATTCCACCTCTGTTCCTACATGTTGGCTAATGTTTCCATTAAAGCTTTTCATGTGTTAATCATAGTTATTTTCAATTCCCTATCTCATAGTTGCAATATCTGGATCATCTCTAAGTCTTGTCCTGTTGATTGATTTGCCTTTTGATAGTGGGTTGTTTTTCTTGCCTTTTTTAGGTGGCTTGTGATTTGTTACTGATTGCCAGATAAAATATGTGGGAAAGTAGAGACTGAGGTATATACTGGCAGAGGGTACAGGTCTTCTTTTGCTAGCCTGTTAATGTGGGGGTTTGAGTCAGAAATGAGTTGGGTTTGGGTTTTGTTGTTGCTGTGGTTACCTTAGGTGCACTAGCGGCTTCAAATTCCTCTGCTGTTCCTTACCGTGTGTGTGTGTGTGTGTGTGTGTGTGTGTGTGTGTGTTTAGTCACCTCTGACTCCTTGGGACCCCATGGACTATAAGCCACCAGGCTCCTCTGTCCATGGAATTTTCCAGGCAAGAACACTGGAGCAGGTTGCCATTTCCTACTCCAGGGGATCTTCCCGACCCAGGGATCAAACCTGCGTCTCTTGTGCGTCCTGCATTGGCAGGCGGATTCTTTACCACTGAGCCACCTGGGAAGTGCCCCCGGCCCTGAGAGTGGATTTTTCTCAGTGTTTATGCTCCACCCTCAGCTTTAGGTCTTCTTTGTGCACCTGTGCCTCAGTGCACACTCTCCCGCAGCCTTGTTGCTGGATGCTTGCTCACCTGGTGGTGGGGAGTAGAGGGGTTCTCTGTTGTCTTGGATCAGCCTCAGCCTTAGGCAGGCCCTGTTGCCGTGAGCCTGGGGAGTGGATCTATCTGGGTGAGCCTGCCACCTCCTATGGTCTGGACCAGAATTTCTGGCCCCTCCCCCAGCCAAAGAGGGTGGTTTTATTTTTCTTTCACTCGGTCTCAGCTGCCTTGGGAGTGACAGAGTTTGCCCATTTCCCAGGGGTTTAAGATTGTATTCTTTAGAGAAGGGAGCAGGTGGACCTTTGTATTTTTCCCAGAGCAGTCACTGCTTTCCTCCTCCAGGCCAGCCCGCCTGAGAGGCTTTCTCTGACGCTGTATTTCCCGTGAGCACCCACTGAGGTCTCACTGGAGAAAACCCTTGGAGTGTCTATGGCTTTTAATTGACTTTTATTAGTAATAAATTTCTAAACTTGACCTTTAGTAATTTATTAAAAATTGTACCTAAATTCTTCTTTCCTGCCTGTATAGTGGTTCCATCGTTCTCCTTCTGCCACAGGTAAGCCAGAGCTTGCATCTCTCTGGGGATACTCGTTTTTCCTTAAATTTCAGTCTCGTTGGTTGGCCTGTAACCTCATCTCGCTAATGACTTCAAGAAAAGTTATAGTTCTGTAGATTATCTGTTTTTTCTTGACATTGGAGTGGGAGTGATGCTTTTCTCAGCTTGCTATATCTTAAGTGAAAGTTAAAAGTCAAGGCAATTACATTTCCCATTGTTTTAAAATTTTCCAGTGAAATGAGCTTACCTCTCTTTCTCCCCCCACCCCGTGATAAAATATTTATTTGGTCTTTGTCCACTGTTCTGTCACACAGCTCCTGAAATTTCCTTATAAGAGCCATAGAGGCATCTTTTATTATAATATTAGTTTTGTTCCCAGTTCCTCAAATAGCTCCAGATCAATAAAGGTTAAATGGATATCTTTTGTTATTTATATAACAAGCCTCTTTCAACATTCATGAGTCTATGTCAATGAAGTGACTTTTGGAAGCATCTAGATCCTCTGAGGATGGGGGTTGCTTGCCCCAGGAACCAACCCTGTGATTAGAGGGTTGGAAGTTTTAGTTAAGGTCTGACCTCCTGGGAAGGGAGAGGGTCTGGAGGTTGAATCAATCACCAGTGGTCAGTGATTTGATTAGTGTTGCCTTTGTAATGAAGCATCCAAAAGGGCAAGTTTTGGAGATCTTCCCATGCCTCTTTCTCCATACCTTGCCACCTGCATCTCTTCCATCTGGCTGTTCCTGACTTACAGCCTTTACAATAAACTGGTAACCTAGTAAGTAAACTTCCTGAGTTCTGTGGGTTGCTCTAGCAAATTAATTGAACCTGAGGAGGGAGTAGTAAAACCTCTGATTCATAGCTAATTGGTCAGAAGCAAAGGAACAACTGGACTTGCAATTTGGCCTCTTAAGTTGGGTGGGAAAGGGCTGTTTAGTAGGATTGAGCACTTAACCTGGGGAATCTGTTGCTGCCTTCAGGTAGATGGTGTAAGAGTTGATTAAACTGTAGCAGACACCAGATCTGCTTGGTGTTGCAGAACTGTTTGGTGGAAAACATACACGCCTGGTATCAGAAGTCCAAGCCCCAGCCCTCTCCCTGCCAGCTAGGGTGATAAATAGGGGAAGGCCAGGTTCTCTGCTTGCCTCCATGTTGGGGTGAGTGAAAAAGTGCCACCTAAGTATCTTTGCACTTTTTTTTTTTTTTTTTTTAAGGAATGTAAGGGAGGGGAGAAAAAGACCTTTTCCCTTCACCCACTTTAGGTTCCTTGGGTGGGGTGTTGTAAATTAGACTGGTAAAAGACAGACTGACGAGAAAAACAATCAAGTTTATTAATATGCATAGAGTATACACATGAAAGCACTCACTGATGAATGAAGACCCTTCACCTGATTCATGTGAGTCGGTAGGCTCCTCTGGTGTTTCCTAGTTTTGTTTTCATACATATCTGAGCTCACCTGACAGATACGTGAAAACAAATATTTTCCCACATGCTTGCAGAGAGTCACCTTCATGGCTTGGTGCCAGGAATGAAAGGCAAAGTGGTGCTGCCTTAAAGCCAGGCCTCATAATAAGCAGAAGTAGGCTGGCTCAACCTCTGGGAGTGGGGGAAGGGTTATTAAAGGCCCCAGAGAAGCTTTTTCACTCGGCCTGAGGTCTAGACTCTCGAGTGGGGCTGGGGCAGGTAAGGCAGGAGTTTTGAATGGGGCCTGTGGAGATTGGAGTTTTCTACTCACTCTTGAGTGGCTGTGGTTCACTTGCTCCAAGCTCCGTGAGGCAGGACTCCAGCATACCCATTTTTATGACTAGATGAAAAGCTTCTGGGAAGATGATGTACTGTTCCCATTCTTATTCCTGGAAGTTATCTCTGTGACCTTAAAGGACTGACTCCTCCTGGGTGGAATCAAGTGGCCTATCAGATTCTTTCCTCCTGAAGATGAGGAAGATGAACTAGGGGTTGGGGATCTGAATTCCCAATTCCTAGGGCGTAGGAATTGAGGGAGCGAGAAGGTTCTGCTGAGTGGAAGATCAGGAAGGTGCTTGCCTTCCTCTGAGAGATTCTGGGTTTTTCATCCGTAGGTTGGTATGGGATCCAACTTCCTTGAGGTTCTGGACTGGCCCAATCGTTATCCAAAAGTAGCAGTGAGTGTGTGTGTGTATGTGTGTGTGTGTATGTACATGTGCACACCATCTCCCTACAGGTTGCCTTCCAATGCCAGATCTGTGGATAAGAGGAGCCTTACAGTTTTTGTTTGGCTGTCAAAGTTCTGGGTCCTGTTAAGGGGAAATCTCTTTGCACCCCCAGGTGGTAGTGAGGGGTGTGCTGAGGAGGAAAGCAAATAAGCCAATAGCAGACGAGTCTCACGTTAGGGTGCCCCCTGGATGCTCTTTCTCCTTCTGTTCTTATTATGTTATCCCTCTCTTTAGGGCACTTTTGAAAAAGAAAGGTTGATCGGGCAAGCAGCAGTGTGGGAAGTAAGGTGAGTGTTGTGGACATAGCAACACATGGGTGTATGTTTTCATGGAGTTTCTCTCCTTGGTCCAGTCTCTGCAATAGTGTTATGCCCTATCTTTAGGATCTTCCTAGCCCTTCCCATCACATGTTCATGTTCTTTACTGGCCTGAGAGTAGCTATAGAGCTCTCCACATGTAGCTAGAGACTGCAGAAGTGCCTGTTTATGTTTGGGCAGAGGTAAGTGGGCATGGAAAGTGAGAGGCCTGGCAGGCTGGCTAGTACTGGGACTTTGGTCTTCTCTGCAGGGCAAGTTTGCAGGTTTTAAGTTGGCAAGAACAGAGCAAAACAGAGAATTGCCTGACAGTCCAGTGGTATGGACTCTAGGCTCTCAGTGCTGAGGGCCCAACTTCAGTCCCTGGTCAGAGAACCAAGATTCCACAAGCTGGGCAGTACAGAAAAAAAAAAAAAGGGGGGGGGGGGCAAAAAACAGAGCAAAACCTACATCTCAGGGAGAATTTATGCTATGGATAAACCTAATGTTAGCCTACCCTGGGCATTCTGTTGGAAGTCACCAGCATATGGTGCCTGAGCCCTTTTGGTGTCTTTCTTGGAGTAGTGGAGGTTAGCCTGCCTCCATTTCTCTGTATCCTGTGGTGGGAACTGAGACAGGCTCATTGTATTTAGGTCTGTATATGAGTCACACGGTCCCTACATAAGAGGTGGGTAGGGAAATCCGCCTGCTTTGCAGTTCTAAACTAGAGCATTATCAGCAGTTACCCTAGACTGACAATACTTATATTCTTTGCCAGGCTGTAGTAAACACAGGTGAAAGAACCACTTGCCATGGAAGCCAGGGAGCTGGAGAGTCCCACACCCACATACCATCTCATTCCTGAGGCCAGCCAGCCTAGGGAGGAAGAAGGTGACCGCATGCTGCCTCAGCAGGCCACAGAAACTATGCAGCTGAAGAAGGAGATCTCTCTGCTGAATGGCGTCAGCTTGGTAGTAGGCAACATGATCGGCTCAGGAATCTTCGTCTCACCCAAGGGCGTGCTGGTCTACACTGCCTCCTATGGGTTGTCACTGGTCATCTGGGCTGTTGGTGGGCTTTTCTCCGTTGTGGGTGCCCTTTGCTATGCAGAACTGGGGACCACCATCACCAAATCTGGAGCCAGCTACGCTTATATTCTTGAGGCCTTTGGGGGCTTCATTGCTTTTATCCGCCTCTGGGCCTCACTGCTAATTGTTGAGCCCACCGGTCAGGCCATCATCGCTATCACCTTTGCCAACTACATCATCCAGCCTTCCTTTCCCACCTGTGAGCCCCCGTACCTGGCCTGCCGTCTCCTCGCTGCAGCCTGCATGTGTAAGTCTGAGGGCTTGATGGGGGAGTGTGTATGCGGGGTGATTTTTATAATTCTAATGGTAATTTATATTTGAACAGCCTATTTTGCTTTTTTGTGTATGTATTGGGAACAGAGGCATCTTAACTTTTTTGAAGAAGCAGTTTTACCGAAGTCATTTGTTCCTGAGATCAGTGAGGGTAAATGATAGGGATGGGGGATGTTTGAACCTGTCTGTGGCTTTTGGTGCCTTCCTTTCCTTCCACTTTTGGCTGTCCCTGAGTTCTGTTCCTTAGTCTACGTGACAGGTTGGTGAATGTCTTATATTTATCTTGTCAGATGTTTAGATTGGTGTCAATATGGCTAGTTGTAACTTGACCCAGGAAAAATCCCTCAGTGCTGAGGCCTTTATTCTGCTACCCCCCAAAAAAAGTTATTTTGCTTCCCCTCTTTTAATCTTAAAACAGTTTAAAGTCATCAGTGAGGAAATGGTCTTCTTTAGACTATGGGGGTCCCAAGACTTTGTATCCTGTAGGTGCATGGTGAAACCCCTCCTTCCTGCAACTTCTACTCTCTGCAGGCTGATCTAAGCAGCAGGCACCACACCAAAATGGCTTTTTCCCATTGGTGTTTCAGATTTCTTTTATGCAGACTGTGTAAACAAGCTCCTTCTACAGCCAGTAAGGAAGGTGGCTTCTTCCCTGTATTTGGATTTCTGAGGACAGAACCTGAGAGATCCCAGTGGATCTCTCTTTATCTTCCTTTTTCTAATGAGGTAGTAAGGAGGAATTTTGTGTGAAATCACTGGACGGGAGAGAAGATTATTGTGAACTTAGTCCAGTAAAGCTAGTGTTTTAGCTGAGAAGTGACCCAGAAATCCCTGTGTCTCTTAGCACGGTGCTGCCAGAGGCACTTAATTATACTGTTTTTTTCCATATCTTTGCTTGCAAAACTTTGGCAATATGTGCGGCTTATCCAGTGTTAAAAATAGACAGTACCTTGGAGTTAGCAGTAAAGGATTGTACAATATGCTGTGCTTCCTGACTTTAAGGAATTTATTAAAGACAGATATTAAAGGAAACTTTTCTACAGATACCCGTGGGAGGAGAGAAGGTGGTTACTCAGCTATGTATCTGATAGGGTTTCACCAGGGGTCTCTAGCCTGACTGAGATCTCTAAAAAAGGCAGTAATTTTCTGATTATAAAACATGTTTGTTAAGGAGAAAATTAAATTAGCCTCAAATCACCTGTAATCTACCCCAAGACAGGAGTACTTTTAATAGTTCAGTCACATTTCTTTCTGTTATAGAATTGGAACCATATTTTGTATATAACTTTATATTCTACTTTTTAAATTTAGTATATCATGAATTTCCCTCCCTTTTGTGAAATGTTCAAAAGAAACATTTTTAAGTAACATAAATATATTCCTTTTATTAAAAGATAATGCATAGACTCTACAGACAATTAGAAAAATGCAAAAAGAAAAAAGAAAATTAAAATCACCCATGATTTTACCTCTGAGAGAACTATTACTATAAATATTGTGTGAAATACCTCCCAGTATTTTTTTTTTTCTGTTTATTCATCATTTTAAAAAAGTACCCTTGAGATCAGAGCTTCCCTGGTGGCTGCGGTGCAGCAGACATAGATTCAGTCCCTGGGTCAGAAAGGAAATGGCGACCTACTCCAGTAATCTTGCCTGGAGAATCCCATGGACAGAGGAACCTGGCAGGCTATGGCCCATGGGGTGACAAACAGTTGGACACAGCAACCCTTATGATCATACTCCTTGTGATTTGTATACTGTATTTAATAATTTTTAATATTAAATCCCTTTCATCAAATATTGCTAGAAAACGTGGTTTGGGACACAGAAGTAGTTTCCATGCAGTGTAATGGTTAAAATCATAGACTCCTTAGGAGTTCCCTGGTGGTGGCCTAGTGGTTAGGATTCTGAAACCGTGGCCTGGGTTCAGTCCCTGGCTGGGGAGCTGAGATCCTGCAAGCTGCTCTGCCTGGCCAAGAAAAGACGGCAGTGGTGGTGGTGGACGGGAGGCTTCCCCGGTGGTCCAGTGAGGCGCCTCACTTCCACTGCAGGGAGCATGGTTTGCTCCCTGATCAGGAAACTAGGATCTAAGACCCTGCATGCCATGGGGAGGGGGGTGGGTTGGGGGAATTATGGGTTGGGGGCTGGGGAATCATAGGCTCCCATGCTAGACTGGGTTTGATTCCAGCTTTACCATTGAGCAGCTATTGACCTTGGAGGGGATATGACTATTGCCTTAGTGTTCTTGTTTGTAAAATGAGAATATTGACTGTACTGTTGACTGGAAAAAAAATACACAACCTAAATGTTGAGAGTTAGGTTTTATTTGGCAGACAAAACTGAGGACTTAAGCCTGGGGCACAGCATCTTAAGATAGCTTCTGAAGAGGTAAGGGAGGAGCCAGGATATATAGGAATTTTTGCAGCAAATCCAGTAGTTGGAACATTAAAAGATTACTGTTTGTTTTGTTTTTTTTTGCTTCGAGGCATGTGGGATCTTAGTTCTCTGACCAGGATTGAACCCATGCCCACTGCAGTGGAAGCTCAGAGTCTTATCCACTCGATCACCAGAGAAGTCCCAAAAGATTACTGTTAGTTAAAGAAAACCAGATATCCCAGGTTAAAGAATTTAGTGCTTTTCTATTTATGAGAAAAGTCAGGGGTCATTGACATCCTTCCTTTGATATATACCTCTGCTGAAACATCCTGAGTCTCCTCAGGGTACTGTGTCAGGGAGTGGCTGCCTGCTAGTTGGTGGGCATCCTGTTTCATCCTGAGTTCCCCTGGGGCTCCCTGAGGGGCAGCTGTAATGGTTTGATGGCTGCAGCATCCGTTGTTCGGCTGATAGGGCAGGCAATTTTTTTTTTTTTTTTCAGTTTGTTGATAGTATCTATCTGAAAAGATTGTTGTGAGGAATAAATGAATCAGTACACGTATAATACTTCTCTCTGCCTGGCATGTAGTGAGTGCCTTATAATATTATTATTAAAAATAATGCTGCTATGGGAAATCTTTGTGTAGAAATCATTTTCAGAGTTTTTTCATATTCTAATAGGGTAGAATTATATAAGAGAAAACCCTGTGTCTAAAGAATTAAGCTGTTTTAAGTTTCTTTGTGTTGCTTTTTAGAAGGTTTTATGAATCTAGACTCTTTCTGAGTACCTGTAAGTGTCTGTGCATTGGTCTGGTGATGGCCTTAGGATGAATTCCAAGAATAACTAAATCATAGAGCTCAGTCATGTCTGACTCTTTGCAGCCCCATGGACTGTAGACTGCCAGGTTTCTCTGTCCATGGGATTCTTCAGGCAAGAGGACTGGAGTGGGTTGCCATTTCCTTCTCCAGGGGATCTTCCCAACCCTGGAGTAGAACCCACATCTCCTGCATTGGCAAGCGGATTCTTTACATAGTGCCACCTGGGAAGCCCTATGTCAAAGGGCACTTCTCTACATCATTTTTCATATAAAGAAGATTTTTATTAAATCTTGTTTTCCTTTATCATTTTTCCCATTGTTTTTTGTGCTTAGGAAGCCTGTCTCCACACTAGGAGCTAATTTTTTGATTGGAGGAGAGTCTTCACCTGTTCGGAGAAGGCAATGGCACCCCACTCAGTACTTTTGCCTGGAAAATCCCATGGATAGAGGAGCCTGGTAGCCTGTAGTCCATGGGGTCGCTAAAAGTCGGACACGACTGAGCGACTTCACTTTCACTTTTCACTTTCATGCATTGGAGAAGGAAATGGCAACCCACCCACTCCAGTGTTCTTGCCTGGAGAATCCCAGGGACGGGGGAGCTTGGTGGGCTGCCGTCTATGGGGTCGCACAGAGTCGGACACGACTGAAGCGACTTAGCAGCAGCAGCTTCACCTGTTAGAAAATGTGGTTATATCATATAACTTCTTTTATTCAAATGTACCTTTACTCAGATTACTCAGTATTTGAATTCCTGAAAACTCGCTTTCTAGAAACTAAGGCTTTTCCATAAAGCAGGCCTGAGGGCAGGAACTTGTCAAAGTTGCAGCCAAGTTGTTAAAACCTTGACCCATCCTAACAGACTAGATTTTAGGGCTCAGTTTACTTTTCTCTTTGGAAATTAGGGTGTAGAATCAGGTTGAGGTATCATCCAGCTAAGATGGGGTGTGTTGGAGGGAGCCTCCTTGGGCAGGGGTGGCACTGAAAGCAGCCTGGTCTCGAGATATACATGGGAAGAAAGCGATTATGTTATAATTAGGGCAAAAGACAAGGATCTGCACTGAATCCACTGTGAGGCTCGGGTAGGAGAATTAAGTCAGTCTTGAAACTGAGACATGACAGGGATCCAGGTTGTTTATTGGAAGACTGCCTAAAGAAGTTATATCCATGCCAGGGTAGACTGTTAAGGTTCCATCCTAGAAGAAGGGGTCCAGGCAGTTTCCATGTAGCTAACTCTAGGTGGAAGCTGCAAGCCTATGGCTCACAGACCAGACTTGGTCCACACATGTATTGGGCCTATACAGTGTTCTAAAAATTTTGAGTTACTTGCCAACATTTAAAAATCAGGACTTGCCCTTTCTCTTGAAAAATCTAGAGTTCTGGCAAACTTGGACCTATATTCCATCCTTACACCAGCAGTTGCATTTGAATAGTGGTTACTCCTCTAAATGAAGCATATAGTCTCTTGTTCACCCCAGTCCTCCACTCCCTCTCATTTTATATCCAGACATACTTGTCTTTGCTCATTTATATTACCTTCTTGGGTCCTGAAGGCACTGCTTTTTAGATCGTGTCTTACGACAACCCCCCACCCCAGTCCCAGGTTACACTGCAGGAAGATAGATCCAAGCAGCATTTTTTTTTTTTTAATTTCAGATTGTCTTAGCTACTCATTATATCAGAACAGTGGTTGTCAATTGGAGGTGAGTTTGCTCCCCAGGAGACATTTGGTCTGGAGACAGTTTTCATTGTCACAACTTCTGGGAAGGGATGCTGCTGGCATCTAATGGGTAGAGGTCAAGGATGCTGCTGCTGAACATCTTATAACGCACAGGACAGCCCCGCACAGCAGACTTCTCTGGCCCAAAATGTCAATTGTGCTGAAATTTAGAAACTGTCATTCTCGTCATATATATTCTGGGATCTTGGGCTCTTCTGTGGTTAGTGGGACCTCAGGCTGCTCACTGAACTCAATATGCTTGGGGCTCTAATTCACTTCTGGGACTGCGGAGGCAAATGGCACTTCTTGAGGTTTCATAGTTCCTTTCTCTGGCCAGGTGACCAGCAGCATTCTTGGTAACCCAGCTGCTCAGCATTATGTAGGAGTACTTGATTTGTTTAGGGAAGTGTGTGTTTCTGGCTTAGGTTTTGGTGCATTTATCTTTGTGGGATCCTGTTATGTAAACTCAAATACATCATTGAAGAGTATTTGCCATGAACTGACATGGAAGTCAGTTCAGTACTGACACCATGGCATCAGCAGAGGTCTGCTCACAGCTGAGACTCCATTGTCCGCAAGGGTTTATTTGGTAAGGCTGACAAGGAAGGAGGAGGAGGAGGGGAAAGAAGAAGAAAAGGGAGATAGTCAAGGGTGAGACTGCAGTGAGGAAGCACTGTGTGATGTCTGAATGGCTTCCTATTGCCTTTTGCTGTCTTGGACTCATGCCTGGGCAGGGTTCTTTTTTTTTTTTAATTCTGGGCAAGGTTCTACTCTGAGCAGGAAGGCTGCTCTCTCCTATTTTGGTCAGTTGTTGTTACACATAGACAGCTTTCATATTCTGACAGTAACAGGCCTGAGGAGGACTGGTCTTGACAGCAGTTGCTCAAAGGTCCTGGACTCTAACTCTATATACAGTTTGAATGTTTTGATAATAAGACTCAATGTGTATATTTGTGTAATTAAAAAAAAGGAGGCTTTATTTTTTTTTAGACGGCAGGTACATATCCATACACATGCCCAGAGGCAGCTTCTGATTCTGGGAGCTCCATTTGGAAGGGTTTACTTCTCCTGGACTCTTGTAAAACATTTCTCTCTTAAGATGTTTGTTTCTGCTTCTTTTTCTTTTCCCACTTTGTCATTGTTGTTCAGGACTGTACTCCTCTATCCTTGAACGACCCTTTGTCATACCCAGCTTGTTTGTGGAAGGAATTGGGAGGCTCCCTCTCCTTCCAGTGCTTCTCCTATAGGAGAAGGAAGCTGTGATAATCAGCATAACTAGAACTACAGCCTCAGATGCCAGGCCATCTCCTTATCAGCAAGAGGTGCAGTTTTGTCTGAGGGCACATGGATTAATCAGGATTAGTTTGGGTTTCAAACAACTGAAAGCCAAAAGGAACATGGCTCAGGGCATATTGAAATTTATTTCTCTCACATCTTAAAAGTAGGCAGTGAGGGGCTGGTAGAATGACTTCATAATTCTTCAAGGAGTCAGTTCCTTCTTTCTGTTTTATGGCTCTGCCATTTTCAACATGTGACTTTTGGCTGGTGGTCAAGGATGGACGCTCAAGCTCTAGTCATGTCTGCGTGTGGCCAATGGGAAGCACAAAAAACCTCTCACCCATCAAAGATACTCCTCTAAGGTGTAATTTATGTGAAACTTTGCTTATATCCCTGGGTTAACCACTTAGTTACTTGGCCACACCTGCCTGCAAAAGGGGCTGGGAAATGTCATCTTTATTTTGGGCAACCGGACTCCAGTTAAAATTTCTATTACTAAAGGAAGATGGAAGAACAGATATTAGAAGATACATAGCCATCTTTGCCACATAGCCTTTGGGGATTTTTTCTGCTTAGGGATTGGGTCTGGGGCTTCCCTGGTGGCTCAGGTGGTAAAGAATCTGCCTGCAATGCTGGAGACCTGGGTTAGATCCCTTGGTTGGGAAGATCCCCTGCAGAAGGGAATAGCAACCCACTCCAGTATTTTTGCCTGGAGAATTCCATGGACAGAGAAGCCTGGTGAGCTATAGTCCATGGGATCACAAAAAGTCGGACACGACTGAATGACCAACACACACACACACACACACACACACACACACACACAGGGGTTGGGTCTGTATCTGCTGAGTATTTCCCAGCAACAGGCCCCTAGAGAGCCTGAAAAGACCCTCACATGGGTCCCGCAGCCATTGGTGCAGGTTTTCAGCAAAGAAATGAGATCAGGGAAGAGCAAGGACTTGGGTGTTTTTATTGTGGTAGTTGAATTGTGGCCTCCAGGCTCAGCCTGGTTGTCTGGTGCTTGAGCTCTGATAGGATCCTTGGTGTTGGATGGGAACAGGAGTTCTGGGAGGCAGGAGGGGTGGGGGTCAGATGGTAAAATTTTGTTTCCTAATTAGAATCAGGAAAGCATCTGAGGTAGTTGGCTTTTGCTTGGTATGCTATTCTTGGAGCTCTGTGTTCTCTGGCAGGGCTGAGAGTCCGGTGAAGCAAGTGAGGCTCCTGGGGCCAGTACTTGCAGGTTTGCCAAGCTATCCCGTGACAGTGAGTGCCTCCTTCACTTTCATGTCGTAGGCTCCTTACTCACCTTACTCTACACTTGGCCCTGCTGCCTGGCTACATGTTGTTTTAAATGAAGTACTTTTATTGAGAAAGAAGTGTATGTGCATGGTAAATAGGTCAAAGTTTAAAAGGGTGTACAGTGAAAAAAATCTGCCTCTCAGCTTTAGTCTTCCTCCCTGAGGCAATGACCAGGCTCTTCTGTATCCTTCCAGCTGGCCTTTGAGTAGGGGCTCTGCAGGGGCTGCCATGAGGCGGTGCTTTTACTTGTTGAATTCCCACTGTGTGCACAGAGGACCAAGCCGTGGGGGTAGTTTGTAGCAGGATGGAGGGAAGGAAAAGGAGCAGAAGCTAGAGGAGAGTGTGCCTGTCAGCTGGCCAAGGAATGTGTGAGCTTCTGTCCCCATCCTGTAGTCGCATCTTCATCTTCGTGGTGGAAACCAGAGCACAGTAAGCGCAGTCAGGACGTTGTAAGACAGCCTTTTTCTCCATGGGTGTGGCCATCTTTCTGTCTCTGTCTCTTTTTTGTCTCTTTCTCTTTGTCTCTGCCTCCTCGTCATTGTTTCTTCTCCACCTCTGTTTTGTGTATATTTCTGCGTCTTTTCATCAGTCTTTTTTTCTCACAAGCTGCACAGCTCCTCACAGACTGCTGTCACTTCTGCTTCTTTTTGTAGTCCCACTTCCTTCCTCTGCTTTTTGTGGCTTTTCTTCCTCTATTACAAGGGCTTGTATGTGATTTTTACTTGCTCCTGACCCAGCTGCTGTTCGTTAGGTTCAGTCTCTTGGCATCCAAACTCATATTTTTGGCAGAGATGATCAAAATAGGCTCAGCTTGGGTCCACAGTTGGGCTCTACCAGCCATGATAGGGTAGGAGGAGCAGTTCCCAAGAAGGGGCCTGGCAGGTACTTCAAAATATGCTGACTCTATTGCACAGGAGTCTGGATTACTGGTGGCTGTGAACTAGGTGATCCTCACTAGTTGATCCAGGCTTAGCTCCCCACAATGAACTTGGATTAGCAGGGCAGGTCCTTGGAAAGACCTGCCTGACAGTGTGCATTCTTTTGGTCTTCTCCCCTCCCTTTTGGCCATTATTTGACCCCCTGCTGCCACACATCTTTATGACTGACTAGTAAGCACCTGTGTCATTTGCCAGAGTACTACGTGAAAGCTCTTTAAATGCCCTGTGGAGGCTATTCAGCCACTCATATTTATAACCACACATTGGCTGATGGCTCTCCTCTCCATTTGCGTGGAGGAATGTCCAACTTTCTGAAAGTTCCCTTGCTCCAGGGGATTGGCAGTTAAATGAAAGTCACCATCTTGATTCCAACCATGGTTCATCAGTTCCTATATTTGCTTGGCAATAAGCTTAAGAAAACCGTATGCTTTTGTTTCCCACTAAGAATTTGTGGTATCCTTGGAAGTACCACCCAAATGCCTGAGGAAGAGAGAGGGACCTTGCTGTGACAGGTGTCCCTATGACCATAGCACGCAGTTCTAAGCTGTGCTGTGAAGTGAGGACATGGTAGGTTGAGGGAGAGAGAGCTGAGGCAGGAGCGGGCTGATGTATTTGGGCAAGGTTTTGCAGGGAGTGGGGACTGAGTTAGACCTTGAAAGTGGGACTTGCTGTTGGTTAAGGCAGAAGGAGGAGGGGAGGATATTTCTCTTATGTATATATACAGCATCAGTACAGAGAGGGTCTGCTGAAGGAGAGTGCACAGCGAGGGTAGAAGTAGGCAGATATGGCCAGGAGGATGGGCCCCCAAATTTTGTAATAACATTTGAGGTTCCCATAAAAGTCATTTTTGGAGGCTAGGGGCATTACTTAGAGGTGTCACTGTGGAGCCCCTTGGATATTGTTCTCATGTTCTCTCCATGGATTAGAGCAGTTCCTGTATAGCAGGAGTAAGGTGGTGGGAGCCCTAACACAGGACCAGATATCACTGAGGTACGTGAGGAGCTGGAACATAAAGCCAGCAGTGCTGATGCGAGTCCACGTCTCCACGGGCCTATCTGAGAATTAGGGTGTTTGGATAGGAATGGTGGTGGGGGAGATCAGTGGGGGCGCCATGTAAGCTTGGGAATGGTAGCTGGCCTCTCTCAACCTCAAGTTTCCTCATCCAGAAAATGGGAATAGGAATGTCTGTTGTGGTTGTGAGAATTAATTGAGAGGATGTATGTGAAATTGTCAGGCACATGACAGACTTTTTAAAAATAAAAACATTGCCTGTCTAATTCCTCGGTGACCTGCCACCTGCATTTAAATTGACCTCATTTGTTGTTGTTGGACTTCTCTTGTCCCCAGTCTCTAATGCCCCAGGGGGTTTGAAACTTTGGGAGTCTCAGTGGGGAAGAGTGGGTAAAGTTCACCATTCCTGGGCCTAGGGGGAATTTCCAAAAACGGTTCTGGCTGTCAGAATGTATGAATATGCGGTAGTACATGCCTTTGTATCTTGTCCACAGTGGTGGGATGTTCTCCTCTCAGCTGGGGCAGATAGAAGATGTACCCCGTTTGCCTGTTCTCCTGGTTCTGACCAGTCCTTTGGCCTCTTTGCCTTAGGCAGACAGGATACAAATGATGTGCTTTGTAAAGAGAGATTGGGCGTTGGTGCCCTCATCTCACGCCTGTCACTGACGTTGTGGTTTTCTTCCTAGGTCTGCTGACATTTGTGAACTGTGCCTACGTCAAGTGGGGCACACGTGTGCAGGACATGTTCACTTATGCCAAGGTCCTGGCACTCATTGCCATCATTGTCATGGGCCTTGTTAAACTGTGCCAGGGTAAGGAGAATCCCAGGTGGGAAGGAGGGTGGGTGACTCTGGGAGTTCCCCTGGGTTCCTTGAGAAAAACATGCAACGTGGGGACTCCATTAGGTTTACTGCTCAGCTCTTTCTGTGTACCTGCTAGACTGTGTCAGTGAGAACGAGAAATCTGTTCTCGGGTTTCTTGGGCCTCCATCCCTTTGTGGAGGTGGGGAGTATTGTAAGATGTGAGCCAAGGGCCTAGGAGCTTTTGAAACTTGGGTTGTAATTGGGTCATAAAAGTGATCAAGATAAAGTGAGCCCTGGTTCCTGTTTTTGGTGTGTGACCGCAGGCAGTGGGGAGGAGGGCTCAGCCCTTCTTAAGAGGGGTGAGAGGTGTATGTGGCGGGGAGATGGGGTCTGGAAATGAGTGGTTATTTTGCAGCCTTTACTTTTCATCTGGACTTGCTCTTATTTAGCATTCCCTCCGAGAGTCAGCTCTCAGCAAAAATATTAAAACATTGCAAAGATGGCACTGACTTTTGTGCATGTTGACTTTAGAGAGCTTTTCATTCCTAGACCACAGCAGGTTGGTAATGAGGGTTACAGGCTTCTTAAGATCCCCTGACCCCTTAGAGAAGCCTTGAGGTGTCCTTGGCCAAGGATGTCTCGATCATCCCAGTTCTCTAGGGCATCTTTCTCTAAACTTGGCTGTGTTTACAGTCACCTGAAGAGCTGAGGCTCCCATCTCAACCCATCCAACTCTGGTTGGTTTGGAATTGAAAAAGGTGTGTTTTGGGGAATTCTCTGGTGGTCCAGTGGTTAGGACTCTGTGCTTTCACAGCTGAGGGCCCAGGTTCAATCTCTGGTTAGAGAACTAAGATGCTGCGTGGTGCAACTAAAAAATCAAACAAAGAAAAAGCTATGTTTTTAAAAAGTGCCCTGGTTGAATCTTAGGCAGCTGACCTAGAACCTTTGTGCAAGTTAGTATAGCCAGCCATCTGGATGTTCCTAGAGTCTCTGAAATATCTTGAGGCCAAATTGGGTAGTTGAGTAATTCTCCCCCCAAGATCTGTGCCCTGGGAATAACTGCCGTGCATGATGACTGGTATGCTGGGGGCTCGCGGGACTCTGTTTTCCTTCCTCTTTGTTGCATACCCAGCCCTTTTGGCCACATTGAGGGATGGGTTTAGGCCTTCTGAGGAGATCACAGCAGGCTTCCTTAGAAGTCTAGGTCTTGTTGAAAGATAAGACTAGAGTGTCTAGAAAGTCTGTCTCTTGGACAGTGGGGTGCTGTTCCCTTGGCTTGCAAGTGTGCAGTCTCTGAAGGCCTCAAGGAGGCTGACTTGTCTAGGGAGGCTCTCCAAAGGTGGAGGTGGCCCATACCTAACCCCAGACCCCATGATAAATAAGATCTCAGTTCCTACAAAGCCTACCATTTCCTGTGGAATAACCACTGCGAATAGAGCAACAGAGTTCTTTCCGTGAGACTGAGAAACCCATTGAACCAAAATAGGCAGTGGTCTGGGCCAAGAGAAGTAGTTCCACAGGAAGATCTAATTGTTAATGAAAAAATGATTCCTTTACGTGAAAGAGGGTTCTTTCTAAAAATAGGAGGAAGAGCTGTGGCTGACCGCATGGTCTCTTGCAGGAAATGGCAATTCCTTAGGGCTTTCAAAAAGGGATTATCACTTCAGAAGGCAGCCAGAAATGCCTTTTTTTTTTTTTTCTTCTCAGATTGTCAGGTTCTGCTGAAGGAAAATGAAAGATTCAGAAGGAGTGGGTGGGATGGTGAAGTACAGGGAGCTGGAGGTGGTGGTTCTTTTGGTACTAAATTGTTTTTCTTTTTTTCTTTTCCCTGCCTGCTTGCTTTTCCTTCTTTTCTTGATGCTCCTCTCTCCTTTTTTCCCCATCTACCCTTCCTCTTTCTCACTGCCCTGCACCCCCTTCTTTTTCTCTTTACACCTTCCATCTCTCCTGTCCTCCTCCTCCTCCTCCCTCTTTCTCCTCTCTGCACCCCCACCTACCTTTGCCCCCACAGGACACTCTGAGCACTTTCAGGATGCCTTTAAGGGTTCCTCCTGGGATGTGGGAGACCTCTCTCTTGCCCTCTACTCTGCCCTCTTCTCTTACTCAGGTTGGGACACCCTTAATTTTGTAACAGAAGAAATCAAAAACCCAGAAAGGTAAAGGCGAGATCCCATTCTCCTCAACTTGGCTGGAACTCCTGCTGATAGTGGGTACACTTGCCCCCTCCCACCCCTCCTCCTTCGTCTCTCATCACTTCTCCCTACTCCCCCCTTTTCCAGCTCAGAGGAATGAGGGGCTAGGATGGGAGTAGGGAGGGAAACCCCTGGCTCCTCAGCCTCACGTTAATGTTGGAGGATCCCCAAGGTCCTTCCTGGAGGAGAAGTCCTTCGGTGGGCCACAGCCAGCCCAGCTGGGGCTTAGATGTTAAGACCTTGGACTGGTGCTGATGCTGAAGCCTGCGGAGCCAGAAGCTTACTCTGAGCAGCCAGGTCCCCAGCCTGTCCTCCAGTCCCTAAAGGACATTGCTATTCCTTCAGAGAGACCCAGTGGTCCCACTGGGACAAGGATCAAATACTCATCCTGAGTCATCTTCCCAGAGAAGGGGCTTTCTTCCTCTCTTAGTAGAAAGAGCCCAGGGCATGGGACACATCCTGCCCTTAAGCCATGTGGGAAGGAGGAGTCAGCCTCAAAGATCCAGAGGCCAGGGAATTCCGGGTAGCTCTGACCCTCAAGGAGAGGTTGGTTCCAGGTAGTTCTGTCTCATTTGTTCTGACAGAAATTTGCCCCTGGCCATTGGGATTTCTATGCCAATTGTGACGCTCATCTACATCCTAACCAACGTGGCCTATTACACAGTGCTGAGCATTTCTGATGTCCTTGGCAGTGATGCTGTAGCTGTGGTGAGTCTCTTGGGATCCCATTTGCTCGTCATCTTCTGATACTGAATGGCTGAATCTTCTGTTTCTGCAGCCACTCCACGTGGTGGGTCTGGGCCTAAGGGTGAGCTTTGCAGCAGTGATGGCATTTCAGGAAGCTGTGGACACTCTGTCCTGTGCTGAGTGCCCTTCTGTGCTCTGTCCCCAGACATTTGCTGACCAGACGTTTGGCATGTTTAGCTGGACCATTCCCATTGCTGTCGCCCTGTCCTGTTTTGGGGGCCTCAATGCGTCTATCTTCGCTTCATCAAGGTACTGTGTCTCTGCTTCACCGATAACACACCACAGTATCTAATTCTCTGAGGGTCTAGGTGACTCCATCAGAGCCCCTTTCCTTTCTCTGTCTCTTGGACTTGCAGAGTGTATATGTGATCGTGTAGTGGTTAGTACTCTGTGTTGTGTATGCGGGTGTGCACACGGTGTGCTTGCCTTTGTGCAAACATTTGTATGCTGGGAGCTCACATTTTCACCCGAGGTGAGGACAGATTGGTAAGAGGTCAAGGGAGGAAGGCATTAGCTTGGACAGTAGCCATCCTGTTGGGGATCAGACCAGACTCTATGTTCCTGTGGATTATGCTGCAGGCCTAGCACAGGATTCATTCTTGTGATGAATTATTATTGAGCACTTGCTGTGTACCTGTACTGGTACAGGACGACTCTGCCCCTCACGTCAGAGAAAACACTGAGGCCAACAGGTGGGCTCCAGCTCTCTTCCCCACACCTGTTAGAGACTTACCTGTTAGAGCACTGTTGTTTCAGAGAGAGGACTGATTTTGCCTTTCCAGGCTGATTCTGCTACCTGATCCCAGGATTCCCAGGTTCTGGCTCTGCCAGTTGCCCCCAAATACTTAGGTAGTAAGTCCATCCTGAGCTATCTTGTGGCATTGACAGGATGAAGGTAGGGGACTCAGAGTAAGAATGTGGACCTGCACATAAGGTGGACTGCAGCCATGTCAAGATAATGCACAGCTGTTTCCGCCTGTGTTACCTTCTTCACTTTCTCCTTATTACCTGTTCTGCTGTCTTTGGCTCTGTACTCGCTACCTTTGGCTCATTTACACGTCCTCTCCAGCATTATACCTGCTCTACTGCTTCTCTACTTCAGTACAGATACTAGCCTTGTGAACCTCTGACACCCTTCCAGATGATACCAGCAACTCCTGTGGCTCCACCTGGATGGCCCATAAATATCTCAAACTTAACATGCACTCTGCCTGTTCTTGTCTCCAGTTATGATCCATCAGCCCTCCTTACTTTGCATCTTTTTTTTCTTTTCAGTGGAGGGACCGTGTCACACAGCTTGTGGGATCTTAGTTCCCTACCCAGAGATTGAACCTGGGCCCTCAGCAGGGAAAGCTCAAAGTCCTAACCACTGGACCACAGGGAATTCCCAGCCTCTTGGCCTCTTCATTTTTCCTTGATGTCCACCCTCATTTCCCAGCCTCAAATATATGTGCAGGCACAGAAGACCACCAGATTTGTCCTCCGCCAGGGTGTCCACCCTCATTCAGGCCCCCTCTCTTATGGGACTGTTGTCCCAGATGAACTTCTTGTCTGGCCTTCCCCCCATACCCTGGCCTCTCCCTGCTTTAGTTGGCCTCAGTGATGCTACCAGAGTCTCTGTGTCAAGTCCAGTCAAGCCCGTACTTTAGAACCACTGCTGGCTCTTGGTGTTAGTTAAGTGTCCACAGCACGGCCTCATAAGCAAGTTCTTCCCAGCACACTTCTCACATACCTTATCCTGGAACTACGGGCATTCTAGTATCAACATTCAAAGAGGCTATGCCCTTTCATTGCCTCTAAACCTTTTTTGCCTTTGCCTATATTGTGTCCCCACCCAACACTCATCTTCTGGAAAACCCCAGCTCATCTCCCCAGCATAGATGTGGTCATCTCTTGAGGAGTTTTTTGTTCCCCAGCCCACCCCGAGCCAGGTGCTATGTGCACCATGATGCTGCTGACTACCTGGATGCTTTCACACCTCAGCTGCTCTGTTTCCAGTCAGTGGAGCTCTTCAGATGCAGAAAGGAAACTTGAGTTGTCTCTTTGAGTCCCAGACTCTCCCTGACCTTTTATGTATCTAGAGCTCAGGGAAGATGAACAGAGGTCAGACAATCAGAAGTCTGGCTGCCCTTCTTTAAAAAGCCATTATGTTAAGTAGGAAGTCTGTGGGGTGCCAGAGTAGGGTACCCCAGGGGAGTGGATTGGGGTGCCAGTGGGTGATGGCAGGGTGAGGTATCAGTTGGGTGATGGTGAGTTGCATCGCAGCGGCGTGGGGGTGTCAGTGGGTAAGAGTGGGTCATGGCTTATGGTGGGGATATCCATGGATAAAGGAGGTGAAGGTTGGCTTGGTTGTGCATAGAGAACATGGGAGGATCCTGAGAGACTGGCCCTGCAGGCTTCTGGGCCTGCCTGAGCCTAATTTAAGTGGGGAGTGTGGCTGCATGGCTGAGTATAAGGATTCTCCTGACATTTCTTGTCCTTCCAGGTTGTTTTTTGTGGGCTCCCGTGAGGGCCACCTCCCGGACCTCCTGTCCATGATCCACATTGAGCGTTTCACACCTATCCCTGCTTTACTGTTTAACGTAAGCTGTGCTGGGGAGTGTGGGCATTGGACATACCTGTGTGGTACTTCTGCTGAGTCTATGAGAGGACTGGTTGGGGCGAGGTATACTAGCTTCTTGGGGTACTTCCTGAGCCTCTCAGTGTTTCTTTTTCCCACAATTTTTAAAAACGTAAAAGTAAAACATAGAAAAGGCAAATGCTACAAAAGAATATAAAAGTGAATCAGTCAGATTTATCTGTCTCTTCTGTCAGTGGCTTCTTTTTTCTCCTCCTTCTCCTTCTAGCTCCTCGTTTTTATTTTTTAAATCATACTTATAAATCCAGGCCATTGTACACCCGCTACCCTAGAAGCCTCTGTTCATATTGTAGGCATCATAGATTTCTATATAGTAGATAGCATTACAGTGTTTTCTTTCAACAAAATTAGTAAATGATGAAGTATTCTGACAGATGGAAGGAGTCCTGAAGAACTGTCATTTTCTAATTTGCACTGAGGTGTTATTAGATGTAAAGGATAGCAAGGACCCTGAGGAAAGCCTTACTCCAAGATTTGAAATATAGTTCATTGTTTTTATCATTTAGTTTCTTTTTTTTTTTATGGTTTTATTACTTTTTTTTTGTATTCATCTGGAGTTTATATCTGGTGAATGGAATGAGGAAGAGATTTACTTAATTTTTTTTCTCACATGGCTAGCCAGTTATACCAATATCACTTATTGAATAGTCCATTTTTCTACATTTTTCAAACAAATTAAAAAAAATTTTTTTTAGGATTTTTTTTGCTGTGCCTTGTAGCGTATGGGATCTTAGTTCCCAGACCAGGAATCAAACCTGTACCCCCTGCAGTGGAAGTGCAGCATCTTAACCACTGGGCTGCCAGGGAAGTCCCCACAGTTTTCAGATTTTTATCATATGATAATTTTTTAGCATGCTTCTTATGTGCCATGTACAGCGATTTGCCCCTTAAATGTATAATCATCTCAATTCATCCTTCCATCAGCACCAAGCTTCCTTATTTAGCTTTATACTGAATATTTGAGAACTAAAGTGGGGCTGAGGGTACTTGTTCAGTTCCCCCCTCTCCCTGAAATTTTCATGGCAGTTCTCACCTGTTTGTTTATTTGTCTTGATAAACTGTGGTATCATTTTATCAAAATAAAAAATACCCTCAATATATTGATTGGAATAAAACTAAATGTATAAATTTAGGACAGTCTGACATCATAGCTTTTAAATTAATCACCTTGCACCCTACTTTTCTCCTCTCAGTATTGGGTCTCCTTCTCTCTCTAGAATGGGCTCTTTTTGTTTTCAATCCTTTGTTGATAATCTGAAAAGATGGGTAGAGGGAACTCCATATCCTTGAAGTTAAAGCAAATCCTTCTCCTCAGACTCTATACTCCCTTACTTCTGTCTTCCAGAACTCTTTTGTTCCAGAGGGCAAATCCTGTTATACTTCTTCCCAGGGGTATGGGTCTGTTTTGCTAATCTGCATTTTTAAGGCTCCAGGATAGTGAGATGGTTCTGGAGACACTTCCTCCTCTTTCAGCCAGGTAGTTGGGACCCATGTATGACAGTCTCAGAGGGCACTGGGTGACACATTGAGGCTCGTGCATCACGGTGAGGAGGGCCTCACTGTCTGCCATCAGAAGGGGAAAGGAGTCTAGCTTGTTACTGAAGTGCTTGCGAAAAGAAGGGAGGCATTGAATGCAGGAAGAGCCTCCAACAGAGACAGGAGGGAAGGCCAGTCTGGAGAATGGACCTATCTGATGCCAAGGGGGGTCACTGAAAAGAGCCAGAGGTCATTGGTGAAGCTGAGTCAGCTCTCAGCCGATCTGGTGCTGACTGTTGAGTGACGGAGTCTCCAGGTGGCGGTGGTAACAGTGCCCACTCCTTTTCCCCCTACTCTCCCCCTCCAGTGCACCATGACACTCATCTACCTCACTGTGGAGGATGTTTTCCTGCTCATCAACTACTTCAGCTTCAGCTACTGGTTCTTTGTGGGCCTTTCTGTTGCTGGACAGCTCTACCTTCGCTGGAAGGAGCCTGATCGGCCACGACCTCTCAAGGTCAGTGACTCTGGGCAGACCAGGAGGGGTGGGCCATCTCTGCAAGGTCTTCCCCCTCTCCCATTCCCCCATTCCCTCATCACGCTTTACCTAACATCTCACCTCTCTTCATTTCAGCTGAGCCTGTTTTTTCCCATCGTGTTCTGCATATGCTCCTTGTTTCTGGTGATTGTGCCCCTCTTCAGTGACACCATCAATTCCCTCATTGGCATTGGAATCACCCTCTCTGGGGTTCCCATCTACTTCCTGGGTGTTTATCTGCCAGAGTCTCGGAGGCCACTCTTCATTCGGAATGTCCTTGGTGAGCTCTTTGCCTGTTACACACTGGCTTTGTGTGTGTGTGTGTGTGTGTGTGTGTGTGTGTGTACAAAGGTGTGTGCACAGGTGGGTGTGATGGCTAATGGCTTCCCCTTACTAGTGATATGCTGGAGACCTGGCTGCCCCTTTTGATCTTGACATGATCACTTTAATTCTAACTTTAGAGTCCTATTTTGCAGTTAAACACCCCCTCCCTGAAAGTGCAGTCCACGTAGCAAGACAAGGAGTCATGCATCAGACCCTCTGGTTGGGTATGGAGTAGAGAACAGTGAGGTTTGCTGGGGGTGAGACTGGCACAGGTTGCCCAGGGGACAGGTGGGAGGAACCACGTACTTTAATCAGCCTTGTGTTGTTTAGATTGGGGCTGTCATTCTGTCACTGAATATCAGTTTGCTAAATTCTCTTCTCTATTTTCATTTAGCTGCTATCACCAAAGTCACCCAGAAGCTTTGCTTTTGCGTCCTGACTGAGCTAGATGTAGCTGAAGAGAGACAGGCTGAGAGGAAAACTGAGTAGAGGCCAGAGGTGATATCCCCCAAGGCCTGGAAGACTGCTACCTGTGGCCACAGCCACCGAAGTCCAGATTACAAGACTGTGTGGACCCAAGCCTTTTGTGCTAAAGGAGGGCTGTTGGCCCACATTATGTAAGGGGGATTAGGGCTGATGGCCTGCTCAGGTGTTCACTCTCATCGGTAAGCTATGGGAGGAATCTCAGGGTCTGGGGCCAGCCTGAAGGTGGGGACTTCAGAGGGTGGTGGTGGGAGAGGACTTGGGCAGTAGGGGAATGGTGGTTCAGTTTTGTTCTGGTGAGTAGGTGCAGCCTTTCCAAACACTTACTTGGTGAGTTGCACTGGGGGAAGAGGGAGTGCTAGGTTAACAGCTGGGGCTGTTGGTTTCTGAATTTGACATTTGAACCAGGAGTTTCTCTTAAGGGGATGCTCTGTGGAAAGTTTTCCTCTGACCAGGTCCAAGCACCTGACTTTAGAGGTCTGAAATATTACCATTTCTTCCTCTGGCTCAGAATCCTTCCTTGGGGAGAGGGTTGTCTTCCATTATTTATTGATATTATTTAATCCAGAACACCAGTTCCAGCAAAGCATTGGTCTTCATTAATTTACAGGATGTAATAGGCTGATTGTATTTAAAAATGGAAAGTACCCCAAAGTGAGTCCCTCTGACCTTAGAGGTATCTCTGTGGTGGTTGGTGAGACTCTGACCACAGATTTTTTTGCTTAGTTTTAGCACAGTCTTCTGGAAAGATTTTTTTTTTTTACTCCTGTACCGGTTACACTTTAGTATATAGATAGGTCACACGTTAACAATCACCTGGTTCAAGTCCAGCAAGGACAGATGAACAAATGCGAGAGTCAGAAGCCTGGTAAAACTGCTACTTTGAAGGCTAATCCTTTATTTTACTTGAGACCTTAGTTCTTTGCTCTAGTTGGCAAATCCCTGGTTTCTGGTATGAAGTCTAAGAAGGCAGAAACTGTCCTAGGATTCAGGTGAATCACTTGAATTCTTTCAGCTGACAGTGGCTTAGAGACCATTTCCGGGACCCAAGCTGACAAGTAAGTTGTTCCTCTCTGTAAGGGCTGCTCTGAGGGGCTGCTGTGCAGACCCATGCAAGCCCATTGTGGTGCTAGAAGTGGTCATTTTCCTGGAAACCTCACATTAGGCTGCATCGTCCTCCTTGTCCCCAACACCAGGCTTTGTTTACACTCTGAGCCACCTTGGTGTGGGTCATCTGGACACTGCAGTCCTCTTCTGCCTGCCTCCCCTTGCCTGAGGTTTGGGGGGGCTGCAGTCTCAGGAAGAGCTTGGTACTTGTGGGAACTTGTTTTCTCCCTGTGGACATCAGTGACGACTCTGGAATAAAGCTGCTTCCACCTCCACCTGGCTCTTCAGCAGACTCACGATCAGAAGCAACTAATTCTGGTGCTCAGGCTGCGCTTTAGCTCCTAGGTGTGGCCAGAGTGGTACATCTGACCTAACGGATGTTCCTTCATGGGCCACCAGGCTGCTCTGGATTGGACAGCCGTCCAGTGTTGCTTCCAGAAACTCATCCCGGACCCAGAAGAACCTGCTGGCTTGGTATGCCCCCATGGGGTTCTTGTCCTTAGGTTTTGAAATCAATGATAAAGACAGGAACTATGAGGCAGTCTACCTTTCTGAGCATTCTTCTCCACCATACTGGCCCTAGCTGCAGACAAGGGAGTGACATTGGTCATACTTGTTCAATTAAGGCGATTTAGGGGAGCATGCTCACAGCTGCCTTTGGTTCAGGGTATGCCTCTGTGAGAACACAGGAGTACATTCCTCCTGTCATGGGTTGTGGATTTGCCTGACAACAGGGAGTCTTTTGCAAAGGCTGACTTGCCCAGACTATGTAAACATGACTCCTGTCTGACCCAAGCTGGCACCTATCCCAGGGATCCTCTGGAGCTAATCCTTCGAGTATGCTTGTCTTGAAGGATCCCCCACGCATGCTTTAATTTTCTTCACTGAAGTAAATGACCAGCTTATCTCAGGAACTTGTCATCTCCCAGTGGCTGCCAGGCAAGCAAGGACCTCACGCTCTGGGTTCCCTCATACTTGCTTAGTGAGCCAGGTCACCCCCTCTCATTACTGGATGGTGACCGTGTTCTTCCCCTCTGTGTTGGATACAGACTTCTCCCAGGAACCCTTCTGAGGGAGGGAAGCCAGAGACTCCCTACAGCACTACAGCTTTGTTGTATAATTTCTTCGAGGTCTTTGTTGTTGATCTCCTTCAGTCCTTCTCATGGTGTGCTGATCCTTCTGCAGTGGGTACAGTTGGTGAAGCTGTCAGCCCTTTAATATTGGCAAACTTTAATGAGTACATTAAGAGCAGTGAGCACGTTATAATAGCAGAGTGGTTTTCAATCCTTTGCTTCTATGCCTGCAGAAGACTGAGATGACTGGTATTAAACCTGGAAGTTGTTGCCTGTTGTTTGCAGCACTGAACTGCACCTTAGTGGATACTTAGGATAGGAAACCAAGTCTGTCTATTGGTTTTATAACTGCAAGAGTAGGACAGAAGTGAATCACTTTAGGAGGTTTAACAACTTCATGTAGTTAAGAATATAGGCAAAGATGTACATAAAATAGAAAGTGAAATGGGTGGAGGTAGGATAGAAAAGTAGAAATGCTTATGAAATCTTAGAATGGGCAGGAAGACATTTCCTTGTTTATCTTCCCTTGTGAGAGTAAGTCTGTGCCCCAGAGCAAGAGGGCACACCTTGAATCGAAGGTTCTGTGTATTGTTTCCCTAGACCTGTGCAACATGGTAGCTACTAGCTATAAAGAGCTAAAGTATTCAAAAAGAGCTAAAGTATTCAGTTCCTCCATTGCAATAATCACATTTCACATGCTCAACAGCTGTATGTGGCTAATGGCTTCTACTGCACAGTGCAGATAGAGAACATATTCGTCATTACAGAATAAATGCCATCTTAGTCAAAGTTAAGGCATTTGTGGTTTGGAAAGGAGTAGGGACAGAGTTTGCTTACAAGAGATACCAGTTTTGGTAACAATATTGGTCCTGTTGACGGCAGTTTGTTTTTGGTGACTGCTGTGACTAGTTAAAACATTTCTCAGTGGAAAGCCAAGTTTAGGATGTGCTTTGCTTTTCCTCACTTGCTTTAAGTCCTCAGTGTTTGAAACTTCTCACTTCCTTTTGGCAGGTGTTAGGGGAAGCAGGGAATATGGTGGGAAAACATGTAAGACAAATTTTACTTGCTCCCAATGTTCAAAGTTTTTATTAAATACATTTATACATACCTTGTTCCTTGGCACCACTGCCAGAGGAAACAAGCAATCTTTACAAGTGTTATCAGAGTCAGGAAGCAGGGAGGTAGGGATAGCTGTTTAAAACCTCATGTCGCAGGCAGATTCTACTTCCTTTCCTAATGGTCGTTACTGTCCAGTCTGTGCCACTGTAAGGGACTCACTGCAGCCTTTCTAGAGTCCCTCTATCAAAAGAAACTGGCTTTTACTAGAGGCAGGTAACCTGGAAAAGCCCAGGCTTAGTGCTGATAAAATAAGAGACTCTCTTCCACTTAACTGGTTTCAGCGTAGGAGGAGAATGGGAATGTTGGGAAAATGCCTGGGCCAGGAAGCTTCGCTTTTATAGCATTTCCCGCCTGTGGACTGCAGGGTTGATTTTGATCAAGATAAACGGGCCCTACAGATAGTAGAAAGGACATTCCCTTAGTGCATGTTTTCCCTGTGGTGGAATGGTGCTGGTGGATATGCTTTTTCTTTCCCTGTATTAGGCTAGGAGGATGCTAACTACTGTGGCGGACCCTACGGTCACAGATCCCCCAGGGGCTTGTGGTAGAACCTCGTGGTTATCACAGCATCATCAGTCTGAATCGAGGTCATGGGGGCTGTCATAGTCAAACTCCTTCTGCACATCCAAAGGGTATTTGCTCCACATTGGTGGTCTGCTGTTGTCTCTTTCTTCTTCGCTGCTGCTGTAATTGTCAGAGCCTAGAATAAGATAATAAGAATGGGCTCTAATTGTATGGTTTTCTAAATGACCACAAAAGTCCCTTCCCTTCTCAAAAAGTTTGTTTTGTATTATAAAATACTTGCTAGAATATAGAACAATTAAAAAAGAAGCAATAAAATTCTTACCATGTAAACCAAGCGCTTTAACATTGGAGTGTTTCATCATTTCTCCCCTAAGTATGGGACTTTTTTTTTATTATAACAGCTGTCATATTGCACATCTAATTTTGTTCCTTGCCACTTCTCCAGTAGAATATTCGTAGTTGAATTGTTCCTCTGTTACCAAACACTAAGAAATTCAAGGAATGGTGGTGCCAGAGCATCCTTCCTTTCTCTTCCCCGAGGTACCTAGTCTGTGTTGTTACACTTGTAAATGCAACAATTTACAAGTACCTGAGAAAACCCTTGGACTACTCCTACTGATGAACCTCTCCAGTACTTTATTCAGAGTAGAAGGGAAAAGGATTGTTGGTAGGCAATGACAGAACTAAGGATTTGAACCTAGGCCTGACTGACATTATACCTCCGGCAGCCCCCATGGAAACACCGGTCCCTCCATCTCCTACAGCTCCAACAGCTTATGGTTGAGCTAGTGGAGCTCAAATGGCAGAAAAGGAAAACCAGCTAAGATATACCTGTCAATCTTGCTCACACCTCAGTCCCACATCACATCAATCCCTCCCCAACCAGGGCTGCTATTACCTACCTCTGGAATCTTCATCTTCATCACTGTTCTCCTCCTCTGGGTACTCATTGCGCCAGTTATTCTCACTGTTTTCATCATCTTCATCATCATAAATGTCCTCTGGTTGTTGGTCATCATTCACCTGCACATCTCAACACAAACGTGAGTGTTAAGTCAAAACCTCTAAAGGTATGCGCTGAGGGAAGCTATTAGCAGACCAACTTGGAGAGACGTCATTTAAGGGTGATGTGTGAAAAAGAGAAAACGGAGCACTCTGCTAGTGGCTGTAGTAACCTCTGCTGCTGCTGCTGCTAAGTCGCTTCAGTTGTGTCCGACTCTGTGCGACCCCTTAGACGGCAGCCCATCAGGCTGCCCCGTCCCTGGGATTCTCCAGGCAAGAACACTGGAGTGGGTCGCCATTTCCTTCTCCAATGCATGAAAGTGAAAAGTGAAAGTGAAGTTTCTCAGTCGTGTCCAACTCCCAGCGACCCCATGGACTGCAGCCCACCAGGCTCTTCCATCCATGGGATTTTCCAGGCAAGAGTACTGGAGTGGGGTGCCATTGCCTTCTCCGATAGTAACCTCAGGCATTTATAATAAATTTTTCCTTTTAAGAAAGGGTAAGAACAATGATCAGGAATAGAACCTAGGGAGGCAAAGCATGTGATTGGATAATAAGCTTAGGCTGCTTCGTGGGGCCCCTTACCAACTCCCACTCGTGGCTGTAGGGCTGCACAGAGAGGATGTTCTCAATCCATCCTGGAGTCGCCCTTTCCAAACAGTAAATGTCATACACAAAGTCGTCCTTTTGTTCCTTCTGATGCCCAGAACTTGGTCCATATTGAGATACATTCAACCCCTCACGGATCAACTCTACACAGTTGCAGAGGATCACATCTGGGTCAGATTTCTGTAAAGAGAACAGGAGATGATACATGCATAACCTAAAACATGGATGTCTCAAGAGGAGGAACCTAAGAGCTTGGTGAAGGAGGCGTTCCTGCAGTTCTACATGGAATTCAAGATTCTTATCCCCATGGCCAACTAGTCTTTTTTCATTTATCTATGAAATAAATAAAGTCTATAAAATTAACATGTAGTAGTACTTTTAAGGGAGAAGCTTACAAGATAGTTGGCTAGTCTTCTGTGGGTTGACACAAGAGAGCCCAAAGGAACACTAGAGGAAGGGGAGAGCCAGCACAAGTGGTTCATCTCACCCCAGGCTCTGCTTCTGCAGGCCGCCTCTGAGTTCCTTTGGTATGATGTTCTCCCTTTGGAGATCCACAGGCCCACTGCAGCGCCCCTGTGGTTGACAATCAAATGGGTCTGTATTTTGTGTGGCCACCTCTAGGGGCCTAAGGGCGTTTCTTGGTACCTGGTGACTAGTACCAGCCATCACCCACCACTAGCTTGCTCACACTGACATCCTGCTTTTGCTCACAAACTAGGAGGGGACTCGATAATCCTTTTTCTGATAGTTTGAGAGATGTACTGCCCCAGAACAGAACTTGCCCAGGTAAGATGTGCTCCAGTGGCAAGAGGCTGTGTTATCCAGGGTCAGATCAGATCAGTCACTCAGTCGTGTCCGACTCTGCAACCCCATAAGTCGCAGCACGCCAGGCCTCCCTGTCCAACACCAACTCCCGGAGTTCAACGAGACTCATGTCCATCGAGTCAGTGATGCCATCCAGCCATCTCATCCTCTGTCGTCCCCTTCTCCTCTTGCCCCCAATCCCTCCCAGCATCAGAGTCTTTTCCAATGAGTCAACTCTTCACATGAGGTGGCCAAAGTACTGGAGTTTCAGCTTTAGCAGCATTCCTTCCGAAGAAATCCCAGGGCTGATCTCCTTCAGAATGGACTGGTTAGATCTCCTTTCAGTCCCAGGGACTCTCAAGAGTCTTCTCCAACAGCACAGTTCAAAAGCATCAATTCTTCAGTGCTCAGCCTTCTTCACAGTCCAACTCTTACATCCATACATGACCACAGGAAAAACCATAGCCTTGACTAGATGAACCTTTGTTGGCAAAGTACTGTCTCTGCTTTTGAATATGCTATCTAGGTTGGTCATAACTTTCCTTCCAAGGAGTAAGCGTCTTTTAATTTCATGGCTGCAGTTACCATCTGCAGTGATTTTGGAGCCCCCAGAAATAAAGTCTGACACTGTTTGCACTGTTTCCCCATCTATTTCCCATGAAGTGGTGGGACGGGATGCCATGATCTTCGTTTTCTGAATGTTGAGCTTTAAGCCAACTTTTTCACTCTCCACTTTCACTTTCATCAAGAGGCTTTTTAGTTCCTCTTCACTTTCTGCATTAAGGGTGGTGTCATCTGCATATCTGAGGTTATTGATATTTCTCTGGGCAATCTTGATTCCAGCTTGTGTTTCTTCCAGTCCAGCGTTTCTCATGATGTACTCTGCATATCAGTTAAATAAACAGGGTGACAATATACAGCCTTGACAAACTCCTTTTCCTATTTGGAATTAGTCTGTTGGTCCATGTCCAGTTCTAACTGTTGCTTCCTGACCTGCATACAAATTTCTCAAGAGGTAGATCAGGTGGTCTGGTATTCCCATCTCTTTCAGAATTTCCCACAGTTTATTGTGATCCACATAGTCAAAGGCTTTGGCATAGTCAATAAAGCAGAAATAGATGTTTTTCTGGAACTCTCTTGCTTTTTCCATGATCCAGCGGATGTTGGCAATTTGATCTCTGGTTCCTCTGCCTTTGTAGCATGGGTTAATTTGGAAACGAGAGGGACATGCTGCAAGTCACTCTTGACGGGTTCATCACTGAGAGTTGTACAGCTCAAACCAAACACCATATGGGGGGAAGAGGGTGTGCCCCATGGTCAAGGCAGATAGACGGAGAGCAATGTTCTCATCATTTACAAGTTGTACAGCTCAAACCAAACACCATATGGGGGGAAGAGGGTGTGCCCCATGGTCAAGGCAGATAAAGGGAGAGCAATGTTCTCATCTTTTACAAGCTAAACAGAATTCTTGTTCTAAAGTTAAGAAGAACTAGACATGTCAGGTTTTGTGAAGACTCTTGACCAACCTCAAAGCTGTTTACAAGAAAAGTTCTGACTGTAACTCACAAGTCCACAGACCTCAGTTCAACAACTTATGCAGCCATTAAATAGTAAAAAACAATTTACAGAAGTTAGCAAAACAAAAGTGCTAGACAAAAAAATAAACCAGCTTTGTTCCAATTATCTTTGGGATGGGGGTAAAATGAATGCATTTTCTCCTACTTTATTTTTTGGGGCTACACCTGACCAGGGATTGAACCCACACCCCCTGCAGTAGAAGCAAGGAGTCTTAACACTGCACTGCTAAGGAATTTACCCACTCCTCCCTTTATTTTGCTCTCTTTTCTTCATAAAAGAAAAAAAAATTTAAATCTAGTCTATGTGTTTCTTTACCTATATTTGCAATTATGCTACATTCTGTTGTTAAAGTATTTTCCCATCTTGCCAGTCTTCATGGTTACCAATTTAATGGTCTAACCAGTTGTATATACATCAGTTTCTATACATAATTGTTAGCCTCCATACACAGCGCTATGATGAACGTGTCATTTCTTGCATTTGAAAAATGGAGATAAGAATACCTACTTTATATGGTTTTTGTGAGGATAAAATGAGTTAAAGTAAAAAAAAAGGAACCTAGCATAGTACTGGACACATTACTTAGTATACGAACAGTAGCTTTTGTTAATACCACAGCTATTTGCTTCTGTGGAATTATTTCCCTAGGATAAATCCTGGGGGTGAGATTGCTATCACCAATTTTAAATTTTCTTTAGATTTTTGGATGGCTTTAAAGTGCAAACAATAAAAATAGTTTGAAAAATAGGCTCCAATGTATTTTTAGGATGCCTGACATTACTGTAAAGCCCAAAGGCTTGCATCAATTTTAAGCACTACGATCATGTACAATTTTAATCAGAACCTCGCAAACAGTGCTATCAGCAACCCTTTTCCTAGTCATCTAGTAAGCATAAAACCTCGTGTGCTTTCTGTTTAAATTTATGTTTTTTAATAATCTGCAAACATTTTTGATGTGTTTACAGTTTGTACTGCATTGTCGGGAAAACCTATGTTTAGATCCTTCCTAGCTTATCTACTAATTTTTCTTAGATTATTTAATGGGCTATTTAACTGACTTGATTCCACTGAACATGGGTTCACTTTTAAAATGTGTAACTTATGACACAGTCTGGAATTAGTTTTGGTAAAACAGATGGCTATCATGTCCAGGTATACTAGTAATACAATTAAATATTTTTTGCTTGATATATTTTGAATTTAAATTTCATTTTGGGGGGCTTCCCTGGTGCCTCAATGGTAAAGAACCTGCCTGCCAATGCAGGAGACATGGGTTCAATCCCTGTTCCATGAAGATCACACATGCCTTGGAGTAACTAAGCCTGTGAGCTACAACTACTGAGCTCATGCTCTAGAGCCTGGGAGCTGCAACTTCTGAGTCCACGTGTTGCAACTACTGAAGCTCGTGCTACAGCCTGTGCTCTGCAACAAGACAAGCCACCACAATGAGAAGATCGTGCACTGCAACTAGGGGGTAGCCCCCCACTCACCGCAACTAGAGAAAAGCCCAGGCAGCAACAAAGACCCAACATAGCCAAAAACTGTTTTGTTTTTCATTTTTTAAACTTCAGAAACCATTAAAAAGAATGATATTTGAAAAATGTTTATCAAGAGAAGGCATACCTTAGATTGAGAATTTTCTATTTCTCTGGTCTTATGCATGTAGTTGACTTTGTTTTTTGGAAGTGAGGTACTAATTTAGAAAATGTAATTAGTAGAAAGTGACACTGAATTAAATGTGAGGACGACTTGCGTTCTAATCCTAAATCTGCCTCAAACTTGGTATGCTACCCAGGCCTGGTCCTTTAATCTCTCTTTGATGAGTTTTCCCATCGGCTTTATTTTTACATTGGTCAAAATCTCCAGCGATTCCCCATCTCAGGGTGAAAGGCAAGGTGTCCTTTCAAGTACTGACTTGAAAGGATCTAGCAGATACCCTCTTCCAAAATTCCTTACTATCTTCTCCCAACTCACTGGGCTCCAGGCACACTGACCTTGCAAACATCAGACAAATTTGGCTTCTGGGTCTCTGCACTTACAGCTCCTCAGTATGGAATCCCTTTCCCCAAGACATCTGTAGTGCCCAGCCATTCACCTCCTTCAAGTCTTCACTCAAAAGTCATCTCAGTGAAAATGACACTGAAATGGGACCACGCTTTTCCTCTTTTCTTTGCCCCTTTTATGGCCCATATCACCATGTGATCCGATCAGATCAGATCAGTCGCTCAGTCGTGTCCGACTCCTTGTGACCCCATGAATCGCAGCCCACCAGGCCACCCTGTCCATCACCAACTCCCGGAGTTCACTGAGAGTCATGTCCATCGAGTCAGTGATGCCATCCAGCCATCTCATCCTCTGTCGTCCCCTTCTCTCGCCCCCAATCCCTCCCAGCATCAGAGTCTTTTCCAATGAGTCAACTCTTCGCATGAGGTGGCACAAGTACTGGAGTTTCAGCTTTAGCATCATTTCTTCCAAAGAAATCCCAGGGCTGATCTCCTTGCAGTCCAAGGGACTCTTAAGAGTCTTCTCCAACACCACAGTTCAAAAGCATCCATTCTTCAGCGCTCAGCCTTCTTCACAGTCTCATGAACTATGGAATGAGGTTCGTGACATTGTACAGGAGACAGGGATCAAGACCATCCCCAAGGAAAAGAAATGCAAAAAATCAAAATGGCTGTCTGGGGAGGCCTTACAAATAGCTGAGAAAAGAAGAGAAGCGAAAAGCAAAGGAGAAAAGGAAAGATATAAACACCATGTGATACTGAATTTATATGTTTGATGTTTCTCTTCTCCACCTGAATGCTGGGTCCTCATTGCTGTACCCACAGAACCTAAGAATCATACCTGGCACAGAGTGGGCGCTGAGTAAATGTTGAGTGGATAACCTAACCTGAAAATTGTGGCTATCAAGCTGGGTGGATCATCCATCACTGAAGTGAGGCCACGTGTACCCTCTTTAACTGTGTTCTGACTTTGCGCAGAGAAGCCCAGAGGTCGACTCTGGGGCTGTACTCACTTTGCAGGAGATCGCGGCGGCGGCGACCTCTGCATCTTCTTCGTGGACCAGGTCTAATAGCTGAAAGCTTGCGTCGTCGGCGGCTTTTGGGGTTCCTGACGCATCCTCGGACTCCAAGCTGTCCGAGGGAATTCCCGAGGATCGGCGGCTAGAGACTAGTCTGTAGCGGCCTTCCTGTCGGATCTCCCGAGCAGAGGCGCGGAGATGATGGCGGATACGTTGCTGGCTGCCCTGGGACGGGCGCAGGGCGGCCCGCAGGAGCGGCTGGACTGGCTCCTCCTAGGGTTGGGGAGAAGCAGAGGTGTGGGGCGGCATAAACAGGGGTTGGTGAAAGGGTCACGGATAAGGATGCACCCCAGCTGTACCCTAAGATCCCTTTCACAGCGGCTCCTTCCAGGCCCAATACCTGTGAGCGCACGGTGGCCACCAACTGGAAGACATTATTTTCTGCTGCTCTCTCCAGACCCTCTGGAGACGTCTTTGGAGTTTCCAATTCAACTGCACTGGAGCGGAGGCGTTTACAAGCGAGGACCAAAGCCTCGGCGGGCTCTGTGCCGAGCTTCCGCTTCACCCGGAGCACAGCTGTACTTCCAGCCTCCATAGCTGCTGCCGTGGAGCACTGTGGGAATGTGTTGGGTGTGACGGAAGAGCTTTTCAGTTCCGCTTCCGGGCCCCGCCCCCGGCACACTCAGAGCGTCTAGGGAGGTCCCGCCCTCCCACGCCTGTCGCGGCAAGATGGCGGAGACGGAAAAAGTGAATGGAACTGTTCCCGCCTCGGGTGAGACGCTGGACGGGTTGGGAAGGTGGGGTCGCGGTTGAAGGCTCGAATGCAGCCAGAAACGTACTCAGCCCACGGCCTCGGTCGTACTTGAACACTGAGGTACACACCTCTTCGGGACTCCGAAGGAACTTCTAGAGTCTGCATGGGGAGGCTCAGAGCTCCCGAACGGCGGTAGTGCGGGTTTCTAGGGGGTCCCCGCCTCTGCCATTCAGTCAGGTAATTGCTTCTAGCTTGGCTTGTGACTGAGCACCTTCGCGGGGAGTACCTGGCGCCTCCTCTCAGCGACAGAGACCCGCACGTCAGTCTTTCGGAGCTTCAGCTGTCGCACCCTGACTGGTCCATGGTCCCCTGGTTCATAGGTCTTTCCCAGTCACAGTGTTCTCAGTAGTTGGAAACCAGTCTGTTTACCAAACATTGGTCAGAGAGTCCCTGTAAAAGCGTACACCCACCGTTTGTTGTTCAGTCGCTCAGTCGTGTCCGACTCTTTGCGACATCCGCCGTAGATACTCCTTTGCTTAAAACCGTTGAGTGGCTCTCAGTGCATCTAGAACAAAATCAAAACACCTTTCCAAAGTCAGCATGGCACAACGGTTTGCAGAAGCCCACATGCCTAATCTCCCATCATTTCTTCTGCTCAGAGTGCTTCAGTCACTCAGATTTTTGTAACTCTGCACCTAATTCTTGACATTTTACGTCCTGTTCTTGGAAAAGTTGGGGTAAGGATTCCTGAAATATGAGCACTACACTATCATAGCTTTTAACCCCGCTTATCTTTCAGGCCTCAATTTAGATGCTGTTTTCCTCAGAGAGCCTTTCCATAACTTTGTTATTCTCTTTCATAGCACCCTATGCATTTCCTTTCTTGCCCTCAGGTAGTCTGTAATTATTTTATTTACTCTTATTAGGATCTATAAATTCTTGGAGGGCAAGAACCTCCTTTCTCTTTATGGTAGTCCTCCAGTCTTAATACAGTACCTGGCATACAGAAGGTGCCTAGTAAATTTTGAGTGACTGAACCAGAGGTCTACTCTGAAATCTGACTAGTAAAGCAATTAGGGCTTGGCAGTTGATTTCCATCCTCTCCTTGTAAATAACCATGTGATCACACAGCTCTTGGAGAATGAGGAGGAGATTAGAGTATCCTGAATCTAGATTGTGGACTCCTTCTGGGAGAGAGGACAAGTCATAGTAATACATGAGGGGATTCATGTGTGGAAGATATAGTGTTCACCCAGAGAGGTTACAGGACATAGTTTCTGTCCTCAAGCATTTGTTTAGATTTATATGAAACCAGTGACTTCTCTACAGTTCTGAAAAGACACTGTGGTCCTAGTTACAGCCTCTGCAACATCATAGATGAAAAGAGAATTCCATAAATTACAATACTTTACTTCCCCTTAACCTTTAAGTGACTTCACGATTGATTACACATGGACCAGAGGATAAGGGTTTTAGGAGTCTCCACAGTATGGACCCCATCAACGTGTTTGACTTCTTGTTCAATGGAACTTCAGGTTAATTTATTAGTTCACTGTGCATGATTTTTTAAGCCTCTCTAATCTGGTGAAGTACTTTCTCCCTCCCTTCCCCCATCTAAATCCTACCCATCTTTTAAACTTCTTTCTACTACAGCATTTGTTGGAAGTGTTTTCTAAAGCATATTACAGATTATGGTAGTTCTAGATACTCTCCCTTTTAATGACATTAGCTTATGAGATATGCAGAGCTGATTCTAGCAGTGCTTTTCAAGCTGTAGGTTGAAACCCTTTGGTGAGTTATTAAAACAATTTAGTGGATTATGACCTGCATGACAAATAAAAATTAAATAGAGTGGACTATATCAGAGGGTCTTGCCTACATGAAGACTAAGTAATTGTTTTGTGAAACTTTATATTGCGTGTGTGTGTTGTGTCTCAAGGTAAAATATATTTCTTACTGGGGTTGTCAGAAAGCTTGATAACCACTAAATTAGAGACTAGATATACTGAAGTAAGAGTTTTGCTGAAGGACTAATTGACTACTTTGAACCAGGCTAGTGACTGAGTCTTTTCAGAAAAGATTGTTCCCCATCCTCTAGTATAAGAATTCAGTGTTTACTTAGTTTAGATGATTTCAGAAGAAAGTCAGTAACTCTGGCCAGTAAAATGCCTTACAAATGTTTAGGGTCTTGCGGAGTGGGCATTCTTTTTAAAGTTTACAGATGATGGATCAGTGCTTATCAAGAAATGAAGGAAATGGTGGAACACTTACTGTTTTTTGAATAATAAGAGGGAGGGCACTGTGAGAGGCCATGTTTGCTGAGAAGAACCTTCAGATTTTGAGCTGTGGGATTTCTCTCTCAGAAATAGATCTTTGGCAGGAAACAGGCCATATAAGACATTGATCTGGTGACGTTTCATTTATTCGAAGCCTTTTTTTAGACGAAGAAAGTTAAAATTGCTTTTAAAATTCAGTACTGAGTAGATAAGTAATTGACATAACAGTAATATAATAACATAATAATATAACATAATAGTGAGGCACTAAGAAAAACAGTATAATTAGAAAAAGAACAATTACTATTACTTTTGAAGTCTCCTGTGAAGGCCTTTGATTTTGAAGGCCTTTGTGGATTCCATCCTTTTCCCTTCATTCCTATAGGTAACCACTATCATCATTCCCTGTTATGCTTTCGGTGTGATCCCTGAAGACTATATTCTCTGTTGCATAATTATGAATTTCATATGAATACAATCATGTATACTCTGTGGTTTGCTTATTCTTTGGCTTGGTGTTATATTTTTGGGATTGTTCATGTTGAATATTAGCTATGATTTATTTGCTCAGGTGAGGTTTACTTAGGTGAATTGAATTACTATTTCTTTGCATATTTCCTTAAACTAAATTTTACTATTCTAAGACAGTATTGCTGACACTCCTTTACCACTTCACTTTCACTTTTCACTTTCATGCATTGGAGAAGGAAATGGCAACCCACTCCAGTGTTTTTGCCTGGAGAATCCCAGGGACCGGGGAGCCTGGTGGGCTGCCATCTATGGGATCGCACAGAATTGGACACGACTGAAGCGACTTAGCAGCAGCAGCAGCAGCAGTCTCTGTGTTCTCCCTTTTCCTTCTAGGCCTTTCTTCTGCATTATTTCTCTTCTCACCTGCCTTCACCTGAGGCTGTACTCAGGTGCAACTCTGAGGCTCATTTGACCCCATTGAAACCATGGAGGCCTGCTGAAGTTTCCAGATAGCTTTCTGAATTTTTGTCTTAATGATTTTTGATGTGTGCTGAATATAAAACTAAGTAACTCTTGATGGGAAGATCGAAATTCTGATGAACTAATATTTTCAGTGTCTCTGACATTTTCATCCATTTCATGAGTTCTTTTTTTTACCCCTTGTCTTAAAAAAATTCATTTCCCTCTGTATTTTGGGGCGTTATGATTTGAATAGATTTCTGACGATCAGACTTGTCTACAAGAAGTCAACTGGCAAGGCTGCTTTTCTCTGCTAAAGCTGAGAAGCTGATTGACATCATGAAAGTCTTCTGTGGGCGGGCCAATCCGACCACAGGATCTGTGGAGTGGCTGGAGGAGGATGAGCATTATGACTACCACCAGGAGATTGCAAGGTAATGGGGGTTTTTTTGTTTTTCCCCACAGTTCACTGTAGCTGGGTAGGGCCATTGATCTCAAAGCCAATTCCTTGGAATCCAGTCTGAGTGGGGAATAGATTGTCACCAAGTGCTTCTGACCAGGGCAGTGTTGCTCACCAGCAGGTCTGCTCAGCTAGGTAGGTTTGTGTGGGAGTTCCACAAAGTCATACCTGTGTGGAGAGTCAGACATTGTGTAGCAGCCATATCAGAGCCCCAGAGGATTTGTCTAGTGGACCAAAGAGGACCCAGGGTTCAGTAGTAATAACAGCAATAGACGAACTTACGAAATTTAATTATTGAGTCACTGAAATGATGACACATTTATCATATGGTTAAATTCTCTTTAATGGAAAACGTGGGGGAAAGTGAATTATTTTTTTTCCTTTGGAGGGATGTTTAAAAGTATGTCAGTGAGTTACTGTTATTAAGCGATCATTAAGTGTATACAACACTGTGTGAAGGCTGTGAATACCAAAATGAAGAAGATAAGGTTCTGGTTCTCAAAGAACATGCAGATTCGTGGAAGAGACAGATATATAAAAAATTATGACACCATGAGATGAAGATCAGTGGAAATGGGCACAAAAGTGCATGGAAGCATCAAGAACCAGCTCTGCTGGGAGAGTGATAATTTGAATGATTTCCCAAATCTAAAGAGAGAGTGATTGCTTTCCAGGCAGCAGGGATTATGTGCAGACTTGCAGATGAGCTAGTTTGGGGAATGACTAGCAGGTCAGTGTGACTGGAGTGTGGTGAAAAAGTAGCGCTGTGGTGAGGGCGGCTGCTGAAAAGGTAGGTGGGGTCATGTTGTAGTTGATGGGAGCAAAATGCTGGAAGAGGAGCACAGTTCTCTTAAGTTCTAGCTTTGCCACTTAAGTCTGTGACATTGGCCAAGCTTCTAAACTTCTCTGAGCCTCGAAGTAGTAATATGTGCCCCATGTACAGTATAACAGTACATGCCTCAGTATAATAACATGTATCCCATAGTATGATACCCTTTTCTTACCATCGTTTGATGATTGAATGAAGTACAATGTTTGGTACAAAATAAGAGCTCAAACACATTACTTTCCAAGTATTTTGAATGTTATTTTCTGAGTGATTGAAATGTTAAATAGGGAAGAAAATAGATGAGGTTGCATTTTGGAACATTCCCTGAGAGCAGTGTGGAAAGAGCAAACAACTTGTGGGCATTTGGGTAGATACCGCAGCCCCATGGCTGAGACAGCAGAGGTGGAGAGAGGAGGAGAAAGCTTTGAGGGAGCCTAAGTTTGGTAACTCTTGGGTGCAATGATGGAAAGAGAGAGAAAATTCAAGAAGCACCAAGATTTCTGATTTGAGTAAGTGGATGGAAAACAGTTCCATCCCAAGGAGAACACAGGAGGAATGAACGTTGTTGGGAGATGAAGATCAGTATCTGGGTTTGGCCATCCAGATGGAAATGCCAGTAGACAGATAAATTATGGATCTGGACAGTTTGCAGTTATTAGTGAGAGTTGAAGCTGGAAGAGATTGCAGGCTTTCAGAGATTGTGTGGGATAAGAAAGGTAGAGGGCTGAAGAAAGAATCCTGGAATATCTGGTGAGGCAAGACAACAAGCAGGGGATGGCCAGAGAGTAGAAAGGAAGAGAACATTTCAGAAAGGGGAGTGTCTAGCAGGGTCAGAGAAATCTTAGCTGTTAAGTGATGGGAATGAGCTGGTGGTGCTTAGGGAGAGTGATGTCAGTGGAGTGGGAGGAGTGGGTGGGTGATGAGGCAGGGAAGATTGGGTGTGAAAATGTCCCTTTTGAGGTGAAGGAAAGTAGAAAGGACCAGATTTCAACTAAACACTCATAGGTAGGTTCACATGTTAAAAACCTTGGTATGTCATTTAAAAAAAGAAGCAGCAGAACTGTTTGCTTTTGGTGCAGTGCTCCTCAAAATGTGGAGTATGAAGTGCCTGTGTCACAGTTGCCTGGAGCACCAGTTCAAGTGCAGATTTCCAAACTCCAGCTCCATCTTCTGGATCAGAAGTTCTTTGCATGTATTGTGGGAAGCCACATGTTAAAAAAAAAAAAAGCTCTCCATTAATTCTGATGTTGATCGGAAGCTGGAGGCCCTCTTTTTCTTGAGAGTGCCTTAATTCTCACCTGGAACTCTCAGAAAGCATCTTTGGGTTGAATCTGCTGAGTTCTGGGGATTATCCTAACCCTGCCAGAGATTTTTCAGATTTGTGTATTACTATGGTAGAACATACAGATAAGCAGCCCTCTTCTCTGTAGTTTGATGAGCTCTTCCTAGTTGTCCCTGATGACATAAGGGAAAGTGCCTTCATATACACAGCAGGCATATAGATTCTCTTTCCCTGATTGTTCTCCTTGGTGTTCCTTCCGTCTGTGGTTATCCCTGTATACAAATATATGTAAGACTATGTGAAGTGTTAGACACATCTGAGTTGTTCCTGAGGAAAAAAATTATATGATATATAACATGATCAGTATGCTGGGACTGTGGAATTACTGTGACAGGGCTAACTATCACAGGAGTTTCAATCCAAGATTCTTTACTAAAAATAAACATGTTTCACTAAGATTTTTTTTTGCTGCAGTATGAGAGAATGACAGCTTATAGCTCTGTTAAAATAGTTTAAAATGGACCAGGATGTTTGTTCTGTCTGATGTAGGAATGCATTTATGTATGTGAATATTCTCATACGTTGATGTTTATCATTATTAGCAGAGGTTTCTAACTTGTCTTTTTATTTTTTTTAGGTCATCCTATGCTGATATGTTGCATGACAAAGATAGGGTAAGTGTAAAAGGAAACTTATTTATTTATTTGTCTTTTTGAAACTGTTATCTTAAAGTGGTGTTTGAAACCTTCCACTATGTGGTTAAAAACTGCCCCCAGAGGCACGCTGTTAGGATGACACAGAGAGGCAGCAATAGGGTGCACTGCTTGGGAAAGAAGGAGTCTGGGTCCTTCTTGCTCCTCTGTTACTGACTTGAGCATGACCTTGGAGAAAACATGAGACCTCTGCAGATCTCACTTATTAGAATTTATAATGAGTGGGCCATACTAGCTGATTTCCATGATCTCTAGATACAAAATACAGTTTTACCTGGAATAGTTACTTTGTAATTTTAAAATAGAATCTCTAGAGGTCACTGCAGACTGTATTTTGTAAAGTATATTTGGCTTTCACTGCAGAATTACATTTCAGCTTTTCTCCTTCATTTTTGTTTCATCTGAGTTCTCTTTGTTTGAATTATGTTATAATTCTGGTCTTATCATGGTTAGCAACCCAGGATTTCCTGGTCTCCCAGAGTGCTTAACTAGTCAGCCTCATCCAGATCGTTCGGAAATTGGGAGGCTTGAAGGAGAGGGATGCAGAGCCAGGCTTAAAAACTGAGCAGTGCTTGGCAGAAGGATCAAGGCACATGGTAGGGCTGGTCATGAGGCTGTGTTGATGGCAGTGTCTCTTTCACCCAGCCCGGATTAACTGCCTGCTTCTTGGCAACACTGTGACAGAAGGGCCTCCTTAAGCACCATTAGTGTTCAGACTACACCACAGGGGCTAAGTGCCTCCCTCATTTTTGTCAAATATCCAAGTGCCTTTGCTGATGTGCTGAGGAATTACAGAATGGGGAACAAACATTGTTGGCTTTTGACTAATCCTCTGTAGTTTAATGTTCTTGACTTCTTGTTGGACTCATGGGCCTGTGAGCCTCTCTGATTTTTAGTGTCGTCTCTAGAGAGAGTCCTTTTTGACTCAGCTTCCAGAGGATTTGGACAAATGGTGGTATCATGCATCCGGTCAGCCAAGCCAGAAAGATGATGTCTTTCCCTTATCTAAGCCTGTAGTTGATTGACCACCAAATTCTATTGTTCTTTCAACCCCACTGCCTGCTCAGCAGTCATTGACTGGTGTTGGCCCCTCTTTTCCTTCCTCTGTGCTGCTGCTGCTAAGTCGCTTCAGTCGTGTCCAACTCTGTGCGACCCCATAGACGGCAGCCCATGAGGCTCCCCCGTCCCTGGGATTCTCTAGGCAAGAACACTGGAGTGGGTTGCCATTTCCTTCTCCAATGCATGAAAGTAAAAAGTGAAAGTAAAGTCGCTCAGTCGTGCCCGACTCTTAGCGACCCCATGGACTGCAGCCTACCAGGCTCCTCCATCCATGGTATTTTCCAGGCAAGGGTACTGGAGTGGGGTGCCATTGCCTTCTCCGCCTTCCTCTGTACAGCAGCCCTAAAACCCTTCAGTGTCCTCTTGCTGCCTTTGAGGTAAACTTCAAATTCCTTGATGGAACATTCCCGAGTCTTCATTATTTAACTCTTAACTTCTATTCTCCTCTTCCCAGTTCTACACATGAGGAAATGGAGTCAGAAGTTGCTGGTTAGTGACAGTCAAGAAAAACATGTTTCTCTGTACTTTTGTATGGTTCCTTACATTTTGTTGTTGTTTTAAAACACTTCTATTATCCCATAAAATCAATCCTGGTACTCAATCTTCTGGTTGCCACCCCCCCCCCCCCCCCCACAAGGCAACCACTGATAGATTTTTCTGTCTGTATAGTTTTTGCCTTTTTTGGAAATTTCATCTTAATGAAGTCATATAATTTGTAGTCTATGTGTCTTTTTTCCTTCATTCATCATTTGAGGGTCATTCATGTTGAGTGTGTTAGTATCCATTCCTTTGTATTGCTGAGTAATACTCCATTATATGGATAAACTGTATTTTATCCATTTACCAGTTGATAGACATTTGGATTGTTTCCAGTTTTTGGCTGTTCTGAATAGTCCTGCTTTGAACATTCACATGTAAGTCTTTGTGTGGACATGTTTTCATTTCTTTCATATAAATATATCAGAGTAGAATTGCTGGGTCTATATGTTGAATGTACATTATTTAACTTTGTAGTTTTAATATATTTGGAAGGCAAATAAGCACATGAAATTATTTTTTCTAATGACTAATAGTGTCAAACATCATTTTATGTGCTTATTTGCCATCCAAATATCATCTTTAGTGTAGTCTAGGATTATGAACTCACATAGGACTCTTTATGGATACTGCTAGTTGTCTTTTAAGAAGCTCCAGGCAATGGCACCCCACTCCAGTACCCTTGCCTGGAAAATCCCGTGGATGGAGGAGCCTAGTAGGCTGCAGTCCATGGGGTCGCTAGGAGTCGGACATGCCTGAGCGACTTCACTTTCACTTTTCACTTTCATGCATTGGAGAAGGAAATGGCAACCTGCCGAGGTCCAGCCCCGGCTGATCCAGGGTATTCGAAGGGGAGATGGTGTCGGCGACCTATTCAAATGTTAATTAGAGATATAAAGAGTAATAGAATGAGGATAGCTCAGTGGGAAAATTCAGTGGAGAAAAGAGGCTGAGTAGCTTGGTTTACGCGGAAAATCAATATAACCTGTGACACCAGGTTAGCTCTGACCAGGGAGGCCGCAGGCGCCCTCTTGAATAGCGGAAGGTGCCCCACCTTAGACACCTTCTCGAGTGGGTCTTAGAAGCCCAGGCAAATAAATGGTCACAGAGGACCTCCGTGCTCCAGATGGAGACTTCAGCCAGAATGTGAAAAGAAAGAATGACATGGGGAGACCAAGCTCTGGTGAGCAAGGCCCGTAGCTTTATTTTCAACAGGGGCTTTTATACCCTAAGTTACACATAGAGGATAATAGGGGATGCAAAGTCAGCAGTCTTTGATCCTTATCAAAAACCAGGGTTTCTTTCCTGTAAATTTATCGTATACAAATGGTTTAGGTGATTTACATCATCTGGCCAGAAGGCCTATTAACATTTTATGACTCTTGACAAGGACTTATCAACCATAAGACTTATTTTCTCTAAGAGTAATTATTTTAAGGTTTGGCGCCATCTTCCGAAGATAAAATTGCATTCCTATAGGGTGGATGTGTAATGGGTTTACAAAGGAAAGAATTTATTACCTTAAGGGTCTAAAGTTACTAACACCAAGGCCACTACTTATTTTTTCTACATACCAACTATATTAATTAATACACATTCAAGGATACAATTCAGGGGATGTGGAAACTTGGCAACAAGCATTGGCTCATCAATGAAATCTTTTACTAGTTTTATTCTGACAGTTTCTAACTCTCTGAGAGGCTCTAAGCTATTTGAATATCTTAAGCTTCCCGTGCCTCTCGAGGCTGGGAGACTGTAAACAATCGTATGCATAGCTGTAGGAGTCCGGGTAAACTTGTCAGGCGAGTTAGAGAGCCATCTGAAGGGTTTGGATTTAAACACTCCTAATTGCCCAGGAACTTTATTAATTAGAGCTGTAAGTTAGCTCTTTGACAGAGAGAGTGAGATGGTGATGGGGGACAGCCCCCAGTAAAGTCAGAGGTGAGAGCACAAAGCAATAAAGTAGGCAGACTCTGGTTTTTTGGGGGTAGATGCTCGAGAATATCCGGGGGGGGACTCCCGAGGCTCGATCCCGCCTTTGCGTATGCCAAGCCTCCTTCCTCATGACCTTTGTCACGAGTGGAATGTCTCTGGCCGGCTCCTGGCAGCAACCCACTCCAGTGTTCTTGCCTGGAGAATCCCAGGGATGGGGGAACCTGGTGGGCTGCCGTCAATGGGGTCGCACAGAGTTGGACACGACTGAAGCGACTTAGCAGCAGCAGCAGCAGTAGTAACTTCAAAGTTGGATGTTTAAAAAGTGATCGCTGTGCACATTTCATTGTCTTTTTTGTTTATGTCAGAGAAAAGATATTTCTGATGTGCTAAATAAACGTGGAGGTAAATTAGCAGCATGACTAATTTAGTCATTGCTGTCAGTCACCTTCAGACAACAGTCAATAACTTCCAAGTTACATTTTGTATTTTTTTGCATTGTGTGATGGTTTTGTATGTTAGGAAAATTGAAAAAGTATTGCAGGTATTTTAGTATTTGTTGTATAGAAAATACAACTTTTTTAAATTAAAAAATAATTAAAATGATAGCTCATTTAATGTATGTTATTTATTTGGCACGTATCCCAACCCTGTTTCCTGTTGAGGATGCTGCTGATGAGGGTTCTCAGGTGATCGGCTCGCAGACTGAACTGAAGCTCCCGAACCAGCTCCTAGACCTGCTCTCTTTCCATTACCGCACAGCCACAGCTACACAGAGAAATCTGCACCCTCCTGCTTTTTGTGGAAATAGTGTATTTGATGTTCATTTTCCTAGTTCAACAATTCTATCAGTTGCCATCCTGATTTATTTTAACTTTTTTTCTTTCTTTGCCATAAAAAGCACGTAACATAAAATGCCATACTGATTTTATCCAAGACAAAAATGCAATTACTTTAGGAGTCAAATATTTCTATGAGGCTTATTGTGAAAAATAACAGTCCCCTGGTGTATCATTTCCCCCAGACAAAACATTTTTATGCTTACACTCAGAGGCAACCTCCTTTCTTCTCTTTGAGCTGTTTGTTTTATGTTTACTTCCAGACCTAAATAACTATTATCTATTGACTTCCCACTGTAAGAGCTAAGAATCTGATATTCTTTCAGCTCCTCCTTCCCACTCGTTCTCCTTTCCTCCCAGCACAGTTATAGTTTTTGCAAAATTAATATTCAGTGTTTCAGTAGGCAAGTCACTTAAATTGTTTATGCCTCTGTTTTCTCATCTGTAAAATAGGGATAGCAATAATACCCCCTTTTGTGATGAGGTAAGCGCTTATATAAACGTGTGTTAGTTAAAATCATGTTGACTTTATTAGGCATGTATAAACACTGTTCACAGTTGAGCTATGTGATAATTTTGATTGCTGTTCCTTTCTTGCATTATTCTTTGTTAATAATTAACTTATTTTTGCTTTATGTTTTATGTAGTCATCCTTTTATGTCCATACTTTCTCCCAGTAGTCTAAAATTTCTTTCCAAAGGAAGGTCAAAACAGTCAGCTGTTCTGTCAGTTTCATCTTAGAGATTGTTCCTGGGTCATTTTCCCTGGCCTCAGTCTGGACTAGGTGCATTCTAGACCTGCGATTCTTGTTGTCTGCAGATCTCCTTTGCTCCTCTTTTTGTATTGAGTCCTCCATTTCCTGGGTCTCCTTGTGTTCCTCTTTGGTTCCCTCCCTCTTTAGTGAAGCTCATCCTTTATCACATTACTCTGAGAGGGTTCATGGGGAGTAAGGTTTTTGAGGCTTGGCTTACCTGAAAACGTCTTTATTCTGTCCTCACACTAAGGGCTGGATTCTAGTTTGGAAATCACTTCATAATTTTGACATTATCACTCCATTTGCTTTTAGAGTTCAGTGTTGCTATTTTGAAATATAGTACTATTCTTTTTTTTTTTTTTTTTGGCTGCACCACACAGCCTGTGAGATCCTAGGGCCAGGTACTTAATTAGCCAAAGTGTTACAGAGGAAAAAAAAATATATATATATATCTGATTAAATTACTAAGGACCTGAACTAAAAACAAAGAAACAATTTCCTGAGAAGAAAATATTTTTTAGCCCAGGAAGCTGTATGAATTAAGAGTCTAGTGAGGAAACCAAAAGCCACATTATATGTTTCAGTGGGCTCCCCTGGTGGCTTAGTGGTAAAGAATCCCCCTGCCAATGCAGGAGACATGAGTTCAATCCCTGGGTCTTGAAGATACCCTGGAGGAGGAAATGGCAACCCACTCCAGTGTTCTTACCTAGAAAATTCCATGAACAGACGAGTCTGGTGGGCTACAGTCCATGGGGTTGCAAAGAGTCAGACACCACTGGGCACACAAGCATATGCATCTGTTTCAAGAGAAGGAATTGGTTACAGAGGTATGGGAGGACTGGGAAGCACCAGGGTAACCTTGTGGTAGTAATTGCAGAAAGCAGTTCCTTTACCTGGGGACACAAAGGGAGAAGACTGGAGTTCCCAGAACCTAGACGTGTGGAGGAGAGGTCCTGTGGAGCTGATGCTCAGATCTCTGAAGGGAATTGCTGCTTGAGTGCTGCTCCTAGCTCTGAAGGGCCTGAAGAGAGTGCACATGTGGGAAGGAACAAGCTTTCTCCATTCTCTAGTTCGCATGTTGTCCAGTCGTCTAAAAGCTGGAAAGAGGAGAGTGTGGTTTGCAGAGCGTGAGCCTCAGCATCTCTAAGCAGATTATGGAAGAGTGGGTGTGGAGGAGAGACGCAATTACTTTATAAATTTAAGAGGCTGACCCAGTGCTCCCGGAGCCTCGGGAGGCCTGTTCAACTCAACCAGTGCAAGCCACAGAGGCCACAGGGTCGGGACTTCACTCTGCTGCTGCTATCCGTGACTCTAAAACTTCACAAAGCACTTATAATAACTGGTATGAAGTAACAGTTGTTTCTCCCTTTCTCTTAGAATATGAAATACTACCAGGGCATCCGGGCTGCTGTGAGCCGGGTGAAGGACAGAGGACAGAAGGCCTTGGTTCTTGACATTGGCACTGGCACAGGACTCTTGTCAATGATGGCGGTCACGGCTGGTGCCGACTTCTGCTATGCCATTGAGGTGAGCCACGCTCTTCATGTGTATGTTCTCTGTCCTGTGTGGAAAGTCTCTTGTGTGCCTTGCACTCTCCCGGTCCGTTTCTTCACAGACATACATGGAGTGTTCGCTCCATGCCAAGCACAGTGCCAGGTTCTGAGGACACAGAGATGAATCAGACACCATTCTTTCCTCCAGGAGCTCATTTTCTTCTCTGAAAACAGTGATTCTCAGCCTTGACTGAACATCAGAATCACTGAGGAGCTTTTAAAAAATTCTAATGCCTAATCAGTCATTGTCCTGCACGCCCCCGCCCCCGATTTTAATTAATAGTTCTGGAATGTGGCCTGAGCATTGGGATTTTTTAAAGTGCATCAAGGTTGAGATCTACTACCTTAAATGTCCTGACAGAGCTAGCTATCTTACTGCATTTACCCATAGTTTGGCAATCTGCCATTTCACTCCTTTAATAAAATATTAAACAAAATTATTTTTCTGGTAATGCAAATAATAAGCTTCCCAGGTGGCAGTAGTGGTAAAGAACCCGCCTGCCAATGCAGGAGATGCAAGAGACACAGGTTGGATTCCTTGATCAGAGATACCCTAGAGCTGGAGGAGGGTATGGCAACCCACTCCAGTATTCTTGCCTGGAGAATCCCATGGACAAAGGAGCTTGGTGGGCTATAGTCCATAGGGTTTCAAGGAGTCAGACGAGTCTGAAACAGCTTAGCACACATGCATCCATGCGTGCAATGTGAATAATACATACCACTATAGGAAATTTGGTAAATATGAAGAAGTGTATTGACTCAATAGATAACTAACCATTGTTAAAATTTTGGTGTATTTTGCCCTACAAAAGTTGTTTCATATGGCGATTAAGTTGCAGATGACAAAGTCCCAAAATAACAGTGGCTTAAACAGAAGTTTTTTGCTTTCTCCCATAAAGTATAGAGGTCAGCACTCTAGGGTGTTCTGCCTAGACTCCTTCCAGCACCTGCCCCCTACCCCCATGTCTACAGGGTGGCCCTCAAGCACATAGTCTAGAAGGGTGACAGTTTAGGCTGAGGGAATACCATGGTGTGTTTGGAACAGTGTTGTCCAGAGTTGTGGCAAATGGTGTCATGGTAGAAAAACCCAGAAAGGTAGATTGTAGCCAGACTCTGGAAGACCTGAGTGTCACATTAAAGACTTTAATATTGTGAGTTAGGTGTTAATGGGCTTCAAGTTTCTGTGATAGTCCAATGGTAGTGGTAAGGTTGTGTGTGTGTGCATGTACCCACATGCAATTCTGTACACTTGTCTTAGCATTTCATTAAAATGATTAAGGGTCATTCTTTGCCTTTGGGGGTGTCATCAAGGCTCTTCCAATGGTAGTGGTAAGGTTGTGTGTGTGTGCATGTACCCACATGCAATTCTGTACACTTGTCTTAGCATTTCATTAAAATGATTAAGGGTCATTCTTTGCCTTTGGGGGTGTCATCAAGGCTCTGAGCTGATACAGAGAAATCAGTATTTGAGGATAGTTGCCTTGATAGCCTCAAGTAGATTTTATCTTCATAAATGAAGAAGCCAAGACACAGAGGTTAAAGTCTTAAGTCCCACATTTAATAAGTAGGAGGGCTAGACCTGGATCTTGGTCTTTTGGTTCCTAATTTGGTGCTCACTCCACACTGGTAGCTTTGATAGGACGGTGTATGTGTGTGTGAGAGAGAGTGCTAGTGTGGGTGTCTAGGGTGGAGGCAGGGATGCCATTGATGATAAGAGGAGTCCCTCTTTCCAGTAACTTATTTTGTGGGAAAGACCCTGCATTTCATTTTGGACATGTTATGTATGAGACAGCTGTTGGGGCAGGAGCCAGTACCTTTGTGGACTGCTAATGAAAAATATAGGATGAGAACATACTTTTTGATAGTATTGGTAGAACTGTTTTCTTAGATTTTTCCATATTTCCATCTCACTTACCTGGATTTCTAATCTCTTGCTATCCTGGCTTGTGACTGTCAGACCTCTTCCATTTGACTCTTCAGATCTTTATGGTGGCCTCCCAGTTTTTGCTCTGATGACTACCTGGTTGATTCTTTGGTCTTCCTGTCTTTGGACTGCCCTGTGGTTTGCAGCTCCGCCTGAACTGCATGGCAACAGGAAAGACAGGTCCAGAAGAATGAGTGAGAGAGAACCTGATGGTCCCTAGAGACGGGAGTCTGAACCTTTTGAGGGTGGCGTGTACAGTGGATTTGGGACTCACTTGCTAAAGATATGACAGGTTAAAGCTGGCAGTGTAGGGGGCTGTCCAGGGCGAGAGAGTAGACTGAAAAAAGCAAAGGCAGGATGTGTTCAGGGGGCTGAGGGAACAAGAGTGGCCATGAAGTCAAGTCCAGTCAGAAGTGAAGAGACCCTAGAAGGCAGGTGCAGATGGCGTGGAAGTCATGAGAAAGAGGGAGTGATCAGCAAGTGTGGATGTTACTAGAGCAGCACTGTCTATTAGAACTTTGTGATGGTGAAAATCTGTGACTGTGCTGTCCCGTATCATGGTCCCTAGCCACATGTGGCTGCTAAGTACTTGAAATGTGACTAGGAGGACAGCTCCTCCTAGGCCTAAGGAGCTGAAATTTTAAAATATTACTCCATTTTAATCCATTTACATCTAAATAGCTACATGTGGCTACTGTATTAGTGCAAGTATGGAAATTAAGCAGAATGGGGGCTGAGAAAGCTATGGGTTGGCAGCTAAGAGGTTATTGGTGACCCCCTTTAGGCAATATTTTCAGGAGAGTAGGGTTGAGGATTGGATGGAATATAAGAAATTACCTGCATTGTCTGCAGGCTACTCTTTTAGTACATTTGAAAAGGAAGGAATCTTGGGGAAGGTGTGTTGGTTACAGTGACTTCTGTGGCACAATGCCTTGAAAACCAAGCATGATCCTGGCTTCCTCATTTTCTTTCTCCTTTTTAAGGGCAAAAAGAACATTCCCAGGAATCTCTAGCAAACCTCTCCTTGGATATATCATTGGCCAAAATAAAGTTAAATGCTGTTTAATTTATTTCATTTACCTGGCAAGAAAGATTCACTTGCTCTTAGACCAGACAGTACATCCCTTGAAAGAAGATTAGTTCTGCAAACTGATTTGAGGGCTAGGGGAGAACACAGGATGATGATGTTGAGAAATCAGCTTCAGGGTTCATTCGATACTGTTTGAGGTGAGTTCTTGAGTTCTTGGTGGCTGAGGAAGAGGCTGTGAAGGACAGACTCTGCAGGGTCAGCAGAGGAGATAAATGAAGGGGCAGGAGGGCTGAGAGGATGGTAAGAGCACGTGATACTTTTGGGGTGGAGGCAGACTGATTGGTGAGAATTGAGGGTCTGAGGCCCTCCAACGACATCAAAACCATCAAACTAGAGCCTTGAAATAATTTGAAACAGATTGTGAATGTTTTTTTCCCCCTACCCGAGCACATATTTTTTGTAGAAGTATATAGCATTTTCCTCTTAATTGTAATAGAAATATGCTTTTGTGCAGAAAATATAGGTGGATGCAGAAAAGGTCTTAGAAAAAAATGGAAATCTTGTCATTATGACTGGTCACTTTATCATTTTCTAGAATCAAAATCATTTCTAAAATTGAAAAAGGCAAAATAGTTGTCCGAGGAGGCCTTAAAATAGCTGAGAAGAGAAGAGACATGAAAGGCAAAGGAGAAAAGGAAAGATATACCCATCTGAATACAGAGTTCCAAAGAATAGCAAGGAGAGATAAGAAAACCTTCCTAAGTGAACAATGCAAAGAAATAGAGGAAAACAATAGAATGGGAAAGACTAGAGATCTCTTCAAGAAAATTAGAGATACCAAGGGAACATTTCATGCAAAGATGGGCTCGATAAAGGACAGAAATGGTATGGACCTAACAGAAGCAGAAGATATTAAGAGGAGGTGGCAAGAATACATAGAAGAACTATGCAAAAAAGATCTTCATGACCCAGATGACTACAATGGCGTGATCATCCACCTAGAGCCAGACAGAAGGCAATGGCACCCCACTCCAGTACTCTTGCCTGGAAAATCCCATGGATGGAGGAGCCTGGTAGGCTGCAGTCCATGGGGTCGCGAAGAGTCGGATATGACTGAGCGACTTCACTTTCACTTTTTACTTTCACGCATTGGAAGAAGGAAATGGCAACCCACTCCAGTGTTCTTGCCTGGAGAATCCCAGGGACGGGGGAGCCTGGTGGGCTGCCGTCTATGGGGTTGCACAGAGTCGGACACGACTGAAGTGACGCAGCAGCAGCAGCAGCAGCAGGAAGCATCACTATGAGCAAAGCTAGTGGAGGTGATGGAATTCCAGTTGCGTTATTTCAAATCCTAAAAGATGGTGCTGTGAAAGTACTGCACTCCATATGCCAGAAAATTTGGAAAACTCAGCAGTGGCCACAGGACTGGAAAAGGTCAGTTTTCATTCCAATCCCAAAGAATGGCAATGCCAAAGAATGTTCAAACTACCACACAATTGCACTCATCTCACACTCTAGCAAAGTAATGCTCAAAATTTTCCAAGCCAGGTTTCAACAGTATGTGAACCGAGAACTTCCAGATGTTCAAGCTGGATTTAGAAAAGCCAGAGGAACCAGAGATCAAATTGCCAGCATTCACGACATCTTTGAAAAAGCAGAGAGTTATAGAAAAACATCTAATTCTGCTTTGTGACTACACCAAGCTTTTGACTATGTGGATCACAACAAACTGTGGAACATTCTTCAGGAGATGGGAATACCAGACCACCTTACCTTCCACCTGAGAAATCTGTATGCAACAACAGTTAGAACTGGACATGGAACAACAGACTGGTTCCAAATAGGAAAAGGAGTACGTCAAGGCTGTATATTGTCACCCTGCTTATTTAACGTATATGCAGAGAACATCATGTGAAATGCGGGGCTGGATGAAGCACAGGCTGGAATCAAGATTGCTTGGAGAAATATCAATAACCTCAGATATGCAGATGACACCACTCTTATGGCAGAAAGTGAAGAAGAACTAAAGCACCTCTTGATGAAAGTGAAAGAGGAGAGTGAAAAAGTTGCCTTAAAACTCAACATTCAGAAACCTAAGATCATGGCATCTGGTCCCATCACTTCATGGCAAATAGATGGGGAAACAGTGGCTGACTGTTTTGGGGGGCTCCAGAATCACTGCAGATGGTGAGTGCAGCCATGAAATTAAAAGACACTTACTCCTTGAAAGAAAATTTATGACCAACCTAGACAGCATATTAAAAAGCAGAGACATTGCTGACAAAGGTCTGCCTAGTCAAAGCTATGGTTTTTCCAGTAGTCATGTATGGATGTAAGAGTTGGACTGTAAAGAAAGCTGAGTGCCGAAGAATTGATGCTTTTGAACTGTGGTGTTGGAGAAGACTCTTGAGATTCCCTTGGACTGCAAGGAGATCCAACCAGTCAATTTCCTGTATATTCAGGAAATGAGTCCTGAATATTCATTGGAAGGACTGATGCTGAAGCTGAAACTCCAATACTTTGATCATCTGATGCAAAGAATTGACTCACTGGAAAATACTCTGATGCTGGGAAAGATTGAAGGCAGGAGGAGAAGGGAATGACAGAGGATAAGATGGTTGGATGGCATCACCAACTTGATGGGCATGAGTTAGAGCAAGCTCTGGGAGTTAGTGATGGATAGGGAAGCCTGGCATGCTGCTGTTCATGGGGTTGCAAAGAGTCGGACACAGTTGACCAGCTGAACTGAAATTTCCTCTATGTGCGTATGGCTGCATGTGCATCTGTATGTTTCATGCAGTGATGTAGTCAGAGCTATGCAATCTAAATTGGGCAGGTGGGAAACTAAGAGATAGAGGAGCTTATGTTTAGGGACACATGAAGGGTTCAGGAAGGACTTCCATCAGAAGGGGATTTGTGCTGCCCTGAAAAGCTGGGTTTGCTTTGGCAGGTGGTGGTAGGGCAGAGAAGGCTCAGGCTTGCCTCCTGCCTATACAGTCAGGAGATGAGTGTGGCTGTAGCATTGGTAGTGCATACGTGTATTGGGGGTGGTGGTGGGAGGGGAGGAAGGCTGGGTAAAAGTAAGGTGGTCCGTAGTATGGAGGGCCTCAGATACCATAAGAGAATAGAGGCTGTGTTCCACTAGCAGTGGGGATTTGAGACAGTTTTGAGCAGGAGGGTGAGGTGCTCACACTTCATATCTAATATAGTCTCACCTTCCTCTAGAGAGCACATCACTTCACATCCCAGGTCCCCAGTCATGGTTTTGTGAGGCACATCCCCTTTGCATCTCCCTCTAGCATAGCACTGATACTGCCATCCTTACTAGGTGGTGTAGTCTCCTTGGAAGTCCTCTGCAGCCCTCCTTTGCCTGGCATGTAATGGGAACACCTAGCTGCAAGTTAAACCTAGTAGAATCTCATCCTTTTGTGTTCATTTCCATGACACACATTTAGAGATGCATTTAAATTACATAGGTGAAATCTTGTGTATTTAGATCAAAACAGCCCAACAAAATATTTTGCCTGTATCAAATGGTAACAAAGGTACATTTTGTGTATTCAGGAAGAAATTCCATAATTGAGGCCTCTTTTACTTCAAATCAGAGGACCAGAATCAAGGTATATCTTGCTAACCAGGTGTTCAGTTCAATTCAGTTGCTCAGCCTTCTGGAAGCTGGGTCAAAAAGGACCCTCTCTGGAGATGACACTAAAAATCAGAGAGGCTCACAGGCCCCTGAGTCCAGCAAGAAGTCAAGAACGTTAAACTACAGTTCAGTTCAGTTCAGTCACTCAGTCTTGTCCAACTCTTTGTGACCCCATGAACCGCAGCGCGCCAGGCCTCCCTGTCCATCACCAACTCCTGGAGTCCACCCAAACCCATGTCCATTGAGTTGGTGATGCCATCCAGCCATCTCATCCTCTGCCGTCCCCTTCTCCTCCTGCCCTCAATCTTTCCTAGCATCAGGGTCTTTTCCGATGAATCAGCTGTTCACATCAGGTGGCCAAAGTATAGGAGTTTCAGCTTCAGCATCAGTCCTTCCAATGAACACCCAGGACTGATCTCCTTCAGAATGGACTGGTTGGATCTCCTTGCAGTCCAAGGGACTCTCAAGAGTCTTCTCCAACACCACAGTTCAAAAGCATCAATTCTTCGGCGCTCAGCTTTCTTTATAGTCCAACTCTCACATCCATACATGACTATTGCAAAAACCGGGTGTTAGGATGTTATTTAACTTACTGCTTATTTTTATTTGGGTTTTCACTAATTTTTAGGTTTTCAAGCCTATGGCTGACGCTGCTGTGAAGATTGTGGAGAAAAACGGCTTCAGTGATAAGATTAAGGTTATCAATAAGCATTCCACTGAGGTGACTATAGGACCAGGTGAGAGCAACATATCTTGTGACAAAAGCTTTACTTGCTCTTGTGGGAGAGAGAAAAAGGTTTATTCCAGCTTCTGGGAGAGATATACCCAGGTAATTGCACAGAATTGGGACCTCTCCATGTGCTGGTCTAAAGATAAGCACTTCTCTATTAGTTTATTTCTCCACTAATTAAAATAAATGAGGAATGAGTAAACCAGAGCTAATCAAGTATATGAGTGTTGATGTAAATAAATGAAACCTTTTGCTTAAGCAAGTTGAAATACTTGTCTGGCTCAATTTATCTGGTTTTGAGTTTTATTAGACAGAAGCAAAACAGTAAAAGGTTGACAGTGAGAGGTTCGCTTAGTTCCAGTATCCGGTCTCAGTATCCAGCATAAGAGGTTTGCCTGTGTAACTTGGTCTTCAGATTTTCAGAATACTTTTTATAGTTTGGGAATTTGAATCGGACTTTTGACATTTCACATGCTACTGATACAGGGAGAGTACAGTGAAAAAGATTTACAAGAGAAACTTCTAGCATGAGGTTATGGATATTAAACATGCAGTATTTTAAAAAAAGCATCTACCTAAATTTAGCATTTTTCTCACATTTGAAAAGCTTTTTTTTTATGGAAGATCTGGAACATGCACAAAAGAAGGGATTGATACTCCCTTTATTTATTTTTAAAATGTACCATACATACAAAAGAGTGCACAGATCATCCCATTTTTAATCAACATTACTGAGGTATGATTTATTTATTTATTTATTTGGCCACACCGCATGGCTTGTGGGATCTTAGTTCCCTGACCAGGGATTGAACCCGGGCCCTCAGCGGTGAAAGTACAGAGTCTTAACCACTGGCTGCTAGGGAATTTCCTATTGAGGTGTAATTTATATAACGTGGATGTACCCATTTGAAGTGTATAGTTTCAGTTTTAACAAATGTAAACACAGTTGTCACCACTTCTACCATCAAGATACTAGAATGTCTCCATCGTGCCCAAAGAGATTCCTCGTGACCCTTTACAGGCATTCCATCCATATCTGTGGCCCTAGGCACTCACTCATCTGCTTTCTCCATTATAGATTAGATCTGCCTTTTCTAGAATTTTGAGTACAATTATAGTGTGTACTTTTCTGTGTCTGCTTTCTTTTTTGTAGTACAGGGTTTTTGAGTTTTGTCCAGTGTTTTATGTATCAAGTGTTCATTTCTTTCTGTTAGTGAGCATCACTCATGTGGATACATTCCATACTCTGTTCATTGCTTTACCTACTGATGGACATGGGTAGTTTCCTGGATGGGTCTTTTGGTTCACCGATCCCTTTTTCTACAGTGTCTGATCTGCTGTCAAGCACATCTAGTGAACTTTTCATTTCTGATACTGTATTTTTCATCTTTAAAATTCCCTTTGTGGTTTTTTCTTTTTTTTAATAACTTCTGTTGTTCTTATGTGTTCGTGTGTTCCTTTAAATAGTTAGCAGATTTATATTAGCTGTTTTAACATCCCTCTATTCCACTGCCTCTCTTTGTCTTTTCTGGGTTTCTTGTTTTGACTCATTTTTACCCTGGTTCTGGGTCCTGTTTTCCTTCTTTGCCTGTCTGGTAATTTTTATTCACATGTTGTGTATATTGGGAGATTTACATTGCTAAGTGCTGAGTTTTGTTGTCTTCCCTTAAAAGCTTTGTCTGGCATGCAGTTGGGTTTCTTGCAGATATAAGCCTTTCAAGGCTTATTTTTAAGCTTTGTTGGCACAGGCTTAGAATAGCTTTAAGATAGGGTTTCTTACTTGCAGCACTGTTGACATTGTGGGTTTAGTAATTCTTTGCTGGGAAAGTTGTCCTGTGCATTGTGGAATGTTTACTCCTGGCCTCTTAACTGGTGGAAGCTCATAGCATCTCCTTCCTCAGCACCATTTGTGCCTATCAGAAATGTCTCCAGGTATTGCCGAATGTGCCAAGTGTGGGGTGTGTGCATGCAAAATCTCACCCTGTTGAGAACCCCTGCTCTAGGGCTGCTTCAGCTATACTAGTACAGCGTGACCTTTCTGGAGTGTCTGCTGAGAGCCTGGGTCATGGCTGATCAGAACTAGAATGTTGCTCAGTCCTCTGAGCTCTGACAATTGTTCAGGTTATAGCTACATGGTCATCCTTTGTCCAGCCTTCTAGAGGCTTACCCTATGTGTGTGTGTTTGGATATATTCAGCAAGAGACATGAGGGGAGCCTTGTGCAGATTTCCGAAGCCCTTTTCCCATGTAGCTTCCTCTCTGACTCTCACTCCCCTGAACTCGTCTCTTCTGTCTCATTCAGCAAGGCACTTTGTTTGGCTTCTCACTATGTGGACAAAGGTCTGGAAAGTGCCTGCCGGCTAGGAGCCAGGGCAAGGGTTCACTTTGTTTCCTGCTGTTCAGTGTCCAAAAACACTTGTTTTATATATTTTGCCGTGTTTTCTAGTTGATTATGATGGTAGATAAGTCTGAACCCAGTTACTCCATTTTGACCCAAGGTGGCGAACGTGTGCCATGTCACTTATTCTGTGCCCTGTCCTGTGCCACCTCCAGGCTGTGTGTTCACACACACAGCTTTCTTAATATCTTTCTATGTAGTGATTTTAACCTCAATAATGAAATAATTACGTAATTACATATTTAATGTTTCTATCGCCACACAGCTGAAGCATCCTGAGCTCATGGGCTGTGTGATCTTACTAATTATTCCATTCCATGATTTGGCACAGGGCCTGGCACATGGAAGAATTCAGTCATATTTGTTTAGTGAGTAGACTATCAACTTTGCTTGGTCCTTAACTCGTGGTAAATGGGAAACACTGCAGCTTCGATACTGCTGCAGTTCAGGCCTTCTGAAAACTCTCTCTTCCCAGGCCTCAGGGACATCTCCCAGTCTTTGTTCTCCTTTGCAGCTTCCTTCCTACTCCCAAATGCTTATTTCCAAGCTTCTGTTCTGAGCTCTTTTAAAAAACGGCATCTGGGTTTGTTACCTGTTCCCCCAAGATGGATTATGCACCAAGATGTGTAGTGGCCGACTTGGGACGGCATTTATTCATCCATCGAGTCATTTGGTGAAAATGTCTGAGGCCCCTGGGGTAACCGCCCCCACTCAGGCTCCCCCTGCATGTCTCTTCCCTTCTACAGTAGCATTCACAGGCTCTCAAGAAGTATTTCTTGAAATCCATTGGATCATAAAGCTTTATCTTTGAAGCAGATTTGGACAGTAAATCATTTTAAGTTACATAATTGGCTTAAGAAGTATTCACAAGGTAGAATTGGCAGGGCTTGGTGATTGATTGGGATGTAGGGTGACAAAGAGGGAGGGTTCAAGCATTTAGCTGATGTTTGTTGACTGTTTTGGGGTGCTGCTAGGCACTGTTCCAGGCCCTGGGGTGCAGAGGTCACCAGGCCAGTCAGGGTACCATCCTGGAGCTGGCCAGTGATGCCCATGTTTCAGGACTCTGTGATTGGTGGTGCCATTCATTGAGCAGAAACATTGGACAGAGAAGCACGTGTGTGCGTGGGTTGGTCAGCTTAGTTTGGGACAATGTATTTCACTTGTAGTCTCCCTTGATATCAGAGAGGATGGGCAGTGACTTGGAGGGTGGTCTGTGTACCAGGAGATAGAAGTTTCTTCTCAGCCTGTTTTCATGTCGTGCTGCCTTTGAGCACACATGTACTTCACAGGAACTGGACAGGCTGACCTCTGTTATCTAATTACCACCACCATGTGAAGCAGATCTCGTGACCAACCCCTCTTTTACAGATGAGGTGACTGATGGTCAGGACTGAAGGTTCAAGGTTAGAAAGTGGGATCCAGGCCCAGGACTCTATGACTCAAGGCTCATGCTGTCTCTGCTACACTTGCCTTTGAACTCTTAATGCTGTTCTTTTCTTGCATCACCCGTCCTTGTCCTCTGTGTAGGGAAGATGAGTGGGCTTTGTCAAATTATAATTCATGAGCCATTAGGAGTATTTACAGTTAATTCTCCATGATGAATACCCCTTCCAAAGTCAGTTTTGTTTCGGCTCATTAAAAATTGTAATTGTAGAAGTAATATTACATTGTATTATGGAGGTTTAAAAAGTAGAAAAGCAGAAAGACCTTCCATAATCCTGCTATCCAAGAAAAGTGCTATTTAGGGGATTGTTTGGCAGCAAGAAACTAACTTGATTCAGGGGGATTTAATATTAATGAACTGGGGCCTCTGAGTTCTGGATCTCAGTTGTATCTTTAGGTATCAGTGGAATCAACCTCTCTCTTACTTTGATTTTCTCTCCTTCTCTGCAGCCTAGAAATATTTGAAGTACCAGCATTCAGTCTCTGCTTTTCAAATCATTTTTGCTAATTTAATAGTTAATAATTTAATTGTATCTCTTCAATTTGCTAATAAAAATGAAAACATTTTCATATAGTTGATTGATTTGCTTTCTATTTTGAATTGTCTGTATTTTTGCCTGGTGTTCTTTTGGAATGTTTGTAGTTTTTTTTGTTTGTCTGTTTTAAATCAGTTTTACAAGCCCCTTGCAATATTAAATAGAAAAATTGAAAGAGTAGTACAGTGAACACCCATGTTCTCTTAAGCAAGACTTAATCAGTTGCTGGCATTTTGACATACACATGCATACCAAGGTGGATTTTATTTTTTTTCTGAACTGTTGGGAAATCAGTTGCAGACATGATGACTCTTCTAAACACTTTAGCATATGTGTGTGCTTTTAGTTATAATGACCTATTAACCTTTTTTTTTTACATATTTGTTGTAAATATTTGCTCTAATCTGTTGCTTGCTTCTGACTCTTCCCTTGTGTTTCTCAGATGGTGACATGCCATGCCGTGCCAACATCCTGATCACGGAGCTATTTGACACGGAACTGATTGGGGAGGGAGCCCTGCCCTCCTATGAGCATGCACACAGGCATCTCGTGCAGGTAGGGGACTGCAGCTGCCCTCGGGCAAATTGGTGTGATCTCACATGGCTCTTATCACTGCACAGTACTCTGCACAGCCCCAGCCCCAGCACCTCTCTGTATCCCCTCGGGCACCCTTTGATTCCTACGAGATTTTGGTTCTCCTCAGTCATGACTTCCTCTTGAATGCTGAGTCTTAGTAGGTTAGAGTCAAAAGACTAGAAACTATCTTCAGATTCAGTTCAACAAGCATTCTTACACTGTGTATAAGGTCTTCTAGCATCCAGGGAGAAGTGTAAGATGTCCTTCTTGCTTCTAAGATCCACACCAGTCAGCAGTGGTGAGGACTTGATGGGCCGAATGGAGAGGTAGGCAGAAGCACTGCTGATGTTTGGTTTAAGGCCAGTGGAAAAAGTCAAGGATCAGGAGGGAGATGAGGGCCTGCACGGAGAGGGTGGAATCTGGGAAGGCGCTGAGGAAAAGGAGAGATGTCCCAGGCCGAGGACCTGTTTAGTGGGCAGTGAGAGCACCAGTCTGTGGTGCTTGTGAGCTCACAGTGGAGAATGGGTAGAGGGTAGGCCTTGAATGCCAGGCTGTTGATAACCTTGAGTGGTGATAGCCTTTGACAGTTGTTTTGAGAAGGGAAAGATATACTGAACATGTTAGTTCAGAGACATTGGCCTTGTTTTTTTATGAACATAAACGGGGAGGTAGAGACTGAGGCAGAGGCCAGCTGGGAAGGCATGTGTGTCTACTGCTTCTGCCAACACCTGCCATATGGGCAGCATTCTCATGAGTCTGTAACTGTCCTAACCTGGAACTCTCTTTGGGGGCGCTTAGTGCCCCTGAAGAGAGGAAGGAGGCTCCTCCCAATGCAATTGGTGCCTGAGTCCACATTGCTCACATGGTCAGCATGTGAGGTAATTGTCCTGCAGATTCCCATACTGTGTGAGATGTCTCGTCATTTCCAAAATACAGAATTCTGTGTTTGAAATTATTTTTTCTCTACATTAAAGCCATCAATTAGATGAATCCTTGAAATAGAGAACAAGGATATTTAGAGTTATGTTAATGTTGTCCAGTTTGTCTTTCTCTGATTCATCTCATAATTAAAAGGTGCGCTAGCAGCTATTCTCAGCTTCCTCTCCCAGTTGGCCCATAGCAGCCGGGTGTTTGCTGTCCACTCTAATCATTGTCCCTAGCTGCCCAGCCTGAACTTGAAGGAGCTATGGCAACATGGTCTCCAGTACCTTGTCCCTCTTCCTGCCACATTGGAGGTCATGAAACTGGGGCACTGGGGCATCTGACAGGCCATGTGGTGTTGCAGTAGCCCAGGAATTGGTCTCAGAAGACACCTTTATTGGTGCCTTCATTTTGCTGGGCCCTTTTTAGGGTACCAAGAATATGAAGGTGAGCTCCTGGCAAGGCAGATAGGTGGGCAGGTGGTCACAGTACGGTTTGAGGTCCGCTCTGATGGAGGTTGGTGGGGTGAGGTCTTGCCCACCCTGCTGGGGGAGGGTGGGGAGACCCCTAGTGCTTGGCGTGTAGAGGGTGTCAGATGAACGTATTGGAGGGTTGGAGGAAAACTGGATGAGAGGCTGCAGCCACAGCCAAGTCGGCAGTGCCCAGCCAGGAGGTCAGGTCGGTTGAGGATGGACACTTGTCTACTGGGCTGTGCCATAAGAAGGTTCTAGTGTCTGGGTGAGAGCTGCACTGAAGGGAAGCTCTGAGCCTAGTGCTAGGATTTCTGTTTAACAGGAAGACTTAGACTCTTTCTTCAAAGTCTGTGTGGGAGTTAATCAGCATGATGACAATTAAGGTTTATTTTTGAAATATTCAAGAGTGTCAGGTAACTAGGAACTTAGCTGACATAAATGATCTTAGACATAATGTGTGTTCTTTCTGCAGTGTAGTTTCTTCCTTTCCCAAGGGCTTTGGGCTGAAAACAGTTCACTGTCCTAATATATAAGGCGTTAGATGTTACTAAACTTGCCTCATATTAGGGAATAAATCTCTTTTGCTCAATGGGAATTACTGTGGGTCAGTGTAACTGGTTATTTTTTTGTTCTTTTGTTATACTTTTTGAATATAAACTTAGGCAAATTGTGAAGCAGTGCCTCACAGAGCAACCATCTATGCACAGCTGGTAGAGTCCAGGAGGATGTGGTCGTGGAATAAGCTGTTTCCCATCCGTGTTCAGACCAGCCGTGGAGAGCGGGTCATCATCCCCCCCTTGGAACTGGAGAGGTGCCCTGGTGCGCCCTCTGTCTGTGACATTCAGCTAAACCAGGTGTCGCCCGCTGACTTCACCATCCTCAGTGACGTGCTGCCTATGTTCAGGTACCACGGAGCCACCTAGGGTCATGACGCTTGGAGACACTTGGTGGAATTGGGTCTTTGGCAGTCGTTTTTGTATTCATTTTGACATCAGGCGTCCATTGCAAACAAGTCTCATTGTAGGTGAGGTCACCATAAAAGCTTAAAAATGGACTGTGTGAGCTTAAAATCTGCCTCAGTTCCCGAATGTTCTTTACAGTGTGGACTTCAGCAAGCAAGTCAGTAGCTCAGCAGCCTGCCATAGCAGGCAGTTTGAACCGCTAGTGTCTGGCCGAGCTCAGGTGGTTCTCTCCTGGTGGGACATTGAAATGGACCCTGAGGGGAAGATCAAGTGCACCATGGCCCCCTCCTGGGCACACTCAGACCCAGAGGAGCTCCAGGTAAGAGGCAGGAGCTAAACACATTTTCATGAAATCAGCAAGTTGTCATCCACTTTTGGTCCTGGGAAAGGAGCATGTTGGGTCTTAGATTCACAAGCATTTAGAGACAGAAGGGACTGAGTTCATGGCCAGCACCAGTGGTCACAGTGAACCACTGGGCAGCTTTTGTGTGCTGGCTCTCCTGTGTCTTGGCACAGCCACTGTTAGACCTGGCCCCTAGAGTACTCCCAGGGGACCTCAGATTAGCTTGGAGTAGAGAACTACTCTGGGAGATAGTGAAGGACAGAGGAGCCTGGCGTGCTGCAGTCCTCGGGGTTGCAAAGACTCAGACCCGACTTAGCAGCTGAACAGCAGAGAACAACAGCCTGTCTGCAGCCTCATTTTCTGTGACCTTAAAATCTACCTTCAGTTCAATGGAAAGTGGGGAGGATGTGACATACAGAAAAGGAAATACATATTTAATTCCATATTTTATTCCTCTTTAATGTGTGGAAAGCTGTTCAGCCTCACTCATAAGAACCATGCAGATTTAAAATGCAATGAAATACCATTTTTCACCTGTTCGTGAATAAAGTTCAGAGTCTGCAGACTATTGGTAGAGCCATGGGGCAGAGCAGGAAAGTGATGGTCAGAGCGTCACAGAGTGCAGTGAGGCCCACAGTATGGCAGGATGGAAAGTGACGCCACTTCTAAATATTTAGGCTCTGGTTGGATCTGCATATGTGTAGCATGGCATGTGTACCAGGATGCTCAGTACAGCCCTACTCTAATGGAAGAGACTGGAACAGCCTAGAGGCCACCAGCAGGGACTAGCTAAGTCAGTTTTCCTGCATGCTCAGAGGGTAAGGTGGCTCTCTCTGCACTGGTGTGGGAATGTCTCAAGGATAGATCAAGTGAAACAACGAGAGGTGCAGAATAGTGTGTGTGGTGCGATCTTGGGGGAAAATGTATGTGTTTCTGAGTGTATATGTGTGGTGTGTTATATGAGGGTATCTTTGGAGGAATTCACAGAAATTGGTAAAAAAGGTTGCTTCTGGGAAGGGGGCTGAGGTTAGGGATGGAAAGGAGGCTTACTTTTCACTCCATGAGCCTTTTATATCTTTTGAATTTTCTCTCATGTGCGTGTTATCCACCCCTCTATACACACTGGAGCTTCCCAGGTGGCACTAGTGGTAAATTATCCACTTGCCAGTGCAGAAGACACAACAGACTTGAGTTTGATCCCTGGTCAGGAAGATCCCTTGGAGTAGGAAGTGGCAACCCATGTCAGTATTCTTGCCTAGAAAATACCATGGACAGAGAAGTCTGGTGGGCTGCAGTCCCTGGGGCTGCAAAGAGTCGGAGACGACTGAGCAACTGAGCATTATACACAAGGGGAAGAAAGTGGGAAAGATGCTTTAGGGCCAAGGAATCAAATCTTCCCTCTAGCTGGGAGGCCTTGGGCACCATCCTGTATGTATTCTGATTTCAGTTACCACTTGCTGGGCACTGGCTTTATTTTGATTGCTCAGCTGATGGTTCTGGGTGTACACATGGTGACTTGATGGAAGGCCTTAGCATCTCCCCAAGTTCCTGAGTTCCTGCTTAGGCCACAGGGTCATGACTGCTGCGGGATTTCAGTCAGTCCTCCTGGGTCCTTGAGCTGTCCCAGCTCGACTCTTCACAGCCTCAGTCCACTGCAGGCTGAGTCTCTGTGTGTGTGTGGTACAGGTTGGGGGTGGGGGAGAATTCTCCCACAGAATTCAGGTCGACACTGGGATGCTTTCTTCTCCAGGAGTGTGGTAGTTGCAATATGAGCATAAGAATTTCATTAAAATGTTAATGATTCTCATTTGCATATCTTCAGAGTGTTCCTGTTTGTAGTTTCTCCTTGAATCTTCATATAAGACCCCCTGGGTAACCACAGAGAGCCTGGCCCAGTGCAGGGAGCAGGACCTCGTGTCTAGGCAGCAGTGGTGGGTGCTTGTCTCCAAGTCTCCTGGCTACGGGGCTTGTGTCCTCCCTCTGCCAGTGGTGACTTTTGGACTGTTTAGAGTTTGAAGAGCTGCTAATGAATCTCCCTCAGGACTTCACTGAGCTGCCCTTGATCAGCCTCAGACAGTGGCTTCTGTCACAGCTCTTTAGCATTCGGACCTGGGAGTCTGGTGTGTGGGAAGGACATGGTGACAGGGAAGTATCGCGGGAGCCTGGGAGGGGTCAGGGAGGGCATAGTAAAGGATGAATAACAAGTTTGAGAATCTTTTTCCCCGCTCCTTGTTACTGTTTATTATCCCCAGAGTGTATCTGGTTAGATTTGATTCCTAGCTTTTACCTTTAGGGGTTTCCCTTGCGGCTCAGCTCATAAAGAATCTACCTGCAATGCAGGAGACCTGGGTTCCATCCCTGAGTTGGGAAGATCCCCTGGAGAAAGGAAAGGCTACCCACTCCGGTTTTCTGGCCTGGAGAATTCCATGGACTGTATGGGGTTGCAAAGAGTCAGATATGACCGAAGAGTCAGACACAACTGAGCGACTTTCACCTTCAAATAGACATCTTAGAGAGATAGGAATGGCATTCACTGGACTTTAAGTTAAATTCAAGACCGGGTAGGATAAACTGGGGGAAAAAGAACGCAGCAAGAGAGTTGCAAGTTAAGTTTCATTTGAAGCCAAATGAGGATTATAGCCTCTAAGATAGCTCTGAGGAGCTGCTCTGAAGGAGGAGAAGGAGTGTGTGTGTGTGTGTGTGTGTGTGTGTGTGTGTGAAGATCAGTATGTGATTTTAATGAAAGGGAGATACTTGCAGTTAAGTACACATTCTGGCAGAAGGTTGTTGTTAGTCATCAGGTATCTCTGTTAATGAATTTAGTGCTTTTCTGGATATGAGAATATACAAGAAATTGGGTTCATAAGGTTTTCTGAAAATAACTGTCTGAAGCCCTGTTCTGTGAGTTTTTCCCAGACCACTGGCTCTCTCATTCCTGATTTCTACCCCAAACTCCTTTCAGGGTATGTTGAAAGTAGGGACTGCAGTGGCTAGTTACTTTGTTCTTGTAGAACCAGTGGTGAACAAACAGTATTTGGTTGCTAAATGCCCTCCTGAGAAGTGGTGCTAGCTATTTTTCCGATTTTTTATTTTGAAAATTTTGAATCCATAAAGTAAGTGAAAACGAACATCAGTATGCCCTCTACTTAAATTTACCAGTTGTTAATGTTTACCATATTTGAATTCTCCCTCCCTCCTTCGAACTCCACCCCTTCCCCCTCTGCCCCAACACACATACAGGGCAGGGGCTGGAGTCCCCTCATCTGAGCCCACCCTAAAGACCACTGCTATCAGCTACATTCTGTCTTCCTAAAGCCAGCAGTGTTCCATGAATTTTTTGGGCCTTTAGCATTTCTAATTTGAAAATTTTCTTTATCTCTTTGGCCATAGTAGCAATGTGTAGTTCACACAGTGGTCTCCCAGCAAATTGGTTTTTGGCTTGGGTTTCGGCCCCTGGATTTGATGCATTGCCCTTGTTGCAGCTTGGTGACAGCTGATTCTCTTCCTGTTTCAGTGGCGGGACCACTGGATGCAGTGTGTGTACTTCCTGCCACAGGAGGAGCCCGTTGTCCAGGGCTCAGCCCTCTGCCTGGTAGCCCACCACGACGACTACTGTGTGTGGTACAGCCTTCAGAAGACCAGGTGTGCCTCTGGCCTTGTGGGGTGGGACACTAGGCTTGTGACATTGTGTGTTCATGTAAATTCCCTCCACAGACCCTGTAGAGATTTTGAATGGGCACATTTGTATCTGAACCAAATAAGGGCAAAAGTTTGTGGCTGGGTGCCTGTTTGTGTCTACTGAGAAGAGGCTACCCCGGTGGTAGGACCCCCATTTGGGGCAGATATATATATGAGAAGTCTTGAATTGGAGGGCCTCCAACCTCTAAGGCCCACTCGAGAGCCAGTGCCTAGACTCATGTCCCCTAGAGGACCATGGATGTGTCCCCTGTCCACCTCGATTTCCCTGGTGCAGGTCCCTGTGCTGTGCCTTCATGCTCGCCATTGCCTAGCAGGTCATCAGCCTGTATCTGTTCATTTTCTGATCCAGTCCTGAAAAGAATGGGAGAGTCCACCCAGTGCGCCCCGTGTGTGACTGCCAGGCTCACCTGCTCTGGAACCGGCCTCGGTTTGGAGAGATCAATGATCAGAACAGAACTGATCAATACATCCAGGCCCTGAGGACGGTGAGTGTCCAGCCCTTTGGGTGGTCACAGGCCAGAAGGGGTTTGTCCTGTGGACCCCAACCCACTGCTCACTTATGATCAGTTGGTTTTGTCTTCTGTGCTCTCCTGTCTGTCCACGAGTAGCTTCAACCAGCTCCTACTGGGTGGGCGTTCGAGCCAAGGCTGGGAGCTTGTTTCTGGATCAGTAGGGGCTTGTTCTCTGCTCTTCTATAGGAGCCTCTCCCTGGCCCTTGCTATTGTCCCTCTGGACACTTTGCCTTTATGGTCACCAGCAATTCCTTTGGCGATCCTTGTGGGTTCAGCCACCCCATTATTCCTCTCATTTGCTGTTTTCTTTCTAAAATGTTCTAGATTGTAAATCTGGTCATATAGCTCTTCTGAAAAACCTTTGCTCCCTGCTGCCTATAGAAGGGGTCTCAGCCTGGGGACCACAAGGTTTGGATGGGGGTCTCTGGACCCCTTGGAGTTGTATGCAGAAATATGTGTGCTTGTATGCACATGCCTGCATTTTGTCGGGGCGGGGGGAGGATCGCAGACATTCTGAGTTTCTCTCAGAGGGATCTGTGACCCACAAAGGCATCCCTGATGTGAGGAGTCATTCGACATGCCCGTGGCTGTCCGTGCTGTGACTTCACAGGGAAGAGGCCTGTGGTCGTGACTGGGGGGTGGCCTCTGATAAACAGGGCAGGCCTTCAGTGGGGCATTCTAGGATGGCTTGAGGAGAGTCTCCTGACAGTGGGGTCTGAGTGGGGAGAGGTGAGGCAGAGGGTGTGTTGGAGGGTGAGGCTGGTTGCCACCGGGGCCTGGGAGGCAGGTTTGACCGTTGTTGGGGCACAGGAAAATGCAGCCAGGCCATGTGGGCGATGGAGTGAGGAGGAGATGGGATTGAATGATCACAGAGTGGGCTAGGGGGTCAGATGGAAAACGTGCCTGTCAGTTTGTCAACAAGAATTTTCTCAACGTTGTAAGAAAATCTGTGCTGAGGTTGCTCTTTTCCTGCAGGTGCTGAAGCCGGACAGTGTCTGCCTGTGCGTCAGTGATGGCAGTCTGCTGTCCATGCTGGCCTATCACCTTGGGGTGGAGCAGGTACTGGCCGTGTGCCTTCTGCCAGCTTCCTGATGATGCTCTTTAGTCACAGTTTTGTGACTAAAACTCTTTGCAAGTGCAGCTGCCACATACGTTGTGGGTGTGATTGGGTTGGTGTCTGAGGGGTTGTTGCCTCAGGTGCAGGCAGGAGTCAGACTATAGCTGTTGCCATGTAGCTGCAGCTCCTGAGTCTGAATCCGGGGTCAGCACAGAATGTTGTACTATCCGGGGGGATCGTGAGCACAGACGTAGTTGGTTAGGTATTGTCCTTTGCTTTGGAGTTGCTTTTCATGTGGGATTGTGGTTTCCCAACCAGCAATGACACCCATACCCCCTGCATTGAAAGTGTGGAGTCTTAACCCTTGGACCACCAGTAAAGTCCCTGGAGTTGCATTTTAATCTGTTTATTTACTTTTTCTGTTAATTGCATCTCTTACAACTAATATGATATTCCCTTTAGGTATTTACAATAGAGAATTCAGCAGCTTCTCATAGACTGATGAAAAAAGTAAGTGATACTTGTCATTATTGAAATAATGTTGGGGACCTGTGGGGCTTGCCTTCCTGAGTCTGGGATCGATTGCTTTGAATCAGTGTCAGTGCTGAGGGAACTGGGGGGATTAGCAGCTGCCAGTGACTCTCTTGTGAATCCTGAGTCGAGAGCTGGCCTGGAGGTCTTCTGGAGCTGTCATTGAATAGCAGTGAGCAAAGTTTAGACTCTACTTTGTGTTTTGTGGCTGAAGAAGTGTAGGCTTTTCTCCTCACTTCACTTAAAACTAAAAAACCAAAACTCCTTGCGGTGATAGAACTAAAGTTTTGTTTCTGGGGCACCAGCACCCGGGGAGTCACTGCTCACAAGCTGTCCTGACTGCTTGGTTCTGTGATGGTGTTTCACATCCTGGCCAGTGACTGGTTTTGATTTCCTTTCTGAAGGATAACCCACCCCACCAGGACTACAAGCCTACTTCTGAGCCTTGCCAGTGTGCCTGCAAGAGAAATTTCTATTGTTCTTAAGACATTTTGTTCACGATGTCACCTGCAGTCTGTAGGAGGCCCTTGGAGGGGAGAAGTTCAGCAGAGTAGCTGAAAGTGGTGCTCCAGAACTGTTTGGCCAGAGAACTGCACACAGATAAAGCAACTCTGAGATGTGTTCTTTTTCTCAACAAAACCAACACTTTTGTTTTCTCTCTAAGATCTTCAAGGCCAACCACTTGGAAGACAAAATTAATATAATAGAGAAACGGCCTGAATTATTAACACCTGCAGACTTGGAGGGTAAAAAGGTGAGTAGAGAGCACTGTGCATTTGCTCTGGATAGCACAGTTCTGAGATGGCCTGACTGCCCCCTTCTCTGGGCCTCACCGTGGGTCCCCCACTGTTGAGGGTGTGATGAGGTTCGCAGAGATGCTTGATGAATGAATACTTGCATTGCGCTCCAATCGCTGCTCCTTCAGCGAGAGCAGAACAGCTCTGCTGGGATGGACAGAGACACACAGTGTCCCCTCCCTTTTTCTGTCACAGCACACTGCTCCTGAGCCCAGGCTGTGGTGAGAACCCCAAGTCCCAACCACTAGGCCACCAGGGAACTCCTGAGAATCTTTCTAAAGCACATTCCTTCTCATATTAAGCCCTGATTAAAGCTTTTAGTGATCCCCTCTTGCCTCCAAGGTATAGTTCAGTCTCCTTTTCCTGTCATCAGCTGCCTTTGGGTGACCTGGCTCCTCTCCACTGCTGTGGCCTATTCCTTTACTGTCCTACCCTACCTGCTCGTCTGGCGAGCTCCCAGAAGGGCCTTGCTCTCATTGTCATTCACACTCCTGCTTTGGCCTCTGCCCACACCTCTGCCTGGACTCCCCACTCTTTTGCTTTTCTGTCTCCTGTTCATGCATTTATTCATCTGATCAACAAACCTTCACTGACATCTGCTCTGGGCCAGGCACTGTGCTGGGAATACTGTGTCTGCCAGTGTCCCGACTTCCCTGGTCTCTGAGCCTGGTGAGGGAGACAGACTAGCACTGACAATGAATTGTCAGGATAAAGCTTTGAGTAGGATTTCCAGGATGCCATCCTGGAATTTCTTCCTGAAGCTCTTACTTCTAGGGTCCCTCTGTGAGCCCCTTCCTTGCTTCTGTCAGAGCCTACCGCACTCTCTGAGGGCGGCGCCTAGCCTCGTCTGCTCCCTTTTTCCACTCTGAGCTTCTGAGGGCAGGGCTCGTGTCTGTTTCTCATCTTTATATCCTCAAGGGTAGGTGCAGGCCTTGACGTGCGTGTGGACTGACTGACCGACCAAGTGGGTGAGTGAGTGAAAGAATGAATGTGCCTGTGAAACTTGTCCTTTATTACTCAGCTGAATCCTTCTGATACCTGGGCCTGCTTCTCTCTGATTGGCAGGTTTCTCTCCTGCTGGGTGAGCCGTTCTTCACCACCAGCCTGCTTCCATGGCACAACTTGTACTTCTGGTATGTGCGGACTGCTGTGGACCAACACCTGGGGCCTGGCGCTGTGGTGATGCCCCAGGCCGCCTCGCTGCACGTGGTGGTCGTGGAGTTCAGGGTAGGCCACCCGGAGGTTTTCTTGGCAGCGGGTGGGGAGTTGTTTTCTTGTGTGGACCTTGAATGCAGGTGGAGCACCTAGGGTCTTAATGGGTTTGAACCTCTTTTTCTATATCAGCACACCTCAGGGCTGAAGAGAAGAGGCTCGCCTTTGTAAAAATGAAGTAATTTAGCACATGAAATGGAAATGGTTGTGTGTTGTCATTTTACAATTACGGCTTATCAGAATAATTTTAAAATATAAATTAAGAGTTTCAGAAGACAAGCTGTGCAGCTTGCTCTGCTCTCATTAACAGCTGAGGCTCCAGTTGTTAAAAGCATTTTGAGATGGGCGAGTCAGCTTCCTTATGCAAGAAAAATTGAAAGCTTCATTTTCATTTTCTCATCAAAGCAGAACCATAGTCAAAAAGTCATTTTGGGAAAGGTATTTTTTATTAAAAGGATTTTGAAATGCTTTTAACCTGAAATACAGAGTGAACTTCATTTGATGTCTCTTTGATAAGGATGGCTTTATGCCTTGGTAGCTTAGTGGTTCTATCACTTAATTTTATGGCCATTTCTTCTGCGTTACTTATTTACTTGACCAGATTTCCACAGGAATACTGGTTTTCATGGCCAATGAGGGACTGTGGAGAACGATGCTGTTCCCAGGTATGTGTCCAAGAGACACAGGATACTGAGTGACTGGGTTGAGTAACCTCTGGTCTCCTCCTAGGATCCTGTCGTCCTCACACTCTCTTTATGGGCATAGAGACTCAAGAAGTGGTTGACAGAGTTCTTCCCAATGAATCAGTGTTCAGGATGGACAGGGAGGGGTTAGAGAGCCTGTCTGAGTAGCTCTGGTCAGCTGTCCCTCAGTGGAGAGGGCTTGGGATCATGAGAGGCTTTGCAGGTCTGAGGAACCATCCTGGGTCTTTGGTGTCTTTGGGTCCCTTCAGCTGTGGGAGTCTCTTCCAGGCCTGTGGGAACAGCAAGATGTGCCTCAGGTGTGGAGTTGGGGCAGCCCCAGCCTCTTACCCTTCCTACTCTTGTCACCACACGTGGTGTGCCTGAGTGGGTGTCGACATCTATGTGCTGTCCCACAGAACCATGGCCGTGCCTGCCCACCCACCCCCATTGATGGGTGGGGGTGTTGGCGTGCTCTGGCGGGCGGGTGTCAGTGAAGGCTGTACCTTCCTTTCAGGACCTGTGGCGGATCCGGAGCCCCTGTGGTGACTGTGAAGGCTTTGATGTGCACATCATGGATGACATGATTAAGGTATGCAGGGCCGCAGCTCCCGCCACTGTTCCATCCACACTCCCATCGGGCCACAGGCTTCTGAAGGGGATGTCTGGCTTCCATGGAGGGACCTGGGTTGGGCAATGTGGGCAGTACGCAGAGAGCTCCTCTGTTGGGGGCAGCAGGGACAGGCATATCTGTTCTTCTTGGTTCACCGTGAGCATGAACCTGAGAGCCACTGCATCTCCAAGTCTGGCTGGTGTTAGGCCATTCTCAGCCTGGGGCTGTAATCCCGGAATCAAAATTTTGGGCTGGGGCCCGTCTGTCACCAGACCACTGGAACCATTCCTGCCGGTGTCAGCAGCTAGTTCTTGTTTGGGATGGCCTCTCTAGAAGGTGATTTTGGCAACCTTCTGAGCCAGCTGTTTTCATTCTGGGGACTCCATTTTAGGGGAAGGTGCTTGAGGATGGAGGTGGGTGGGATGTAGAAGGAGGGTTCCTGCAGGGTTATCTGTACATTAGTAGGGGATCCAGCCAGCCACCAGGGTCTGTGGCTCCCAGAAACGAGGGCAGTCATGAAAGTGCCAGCAATACTTGGCCAGGATAGATGTGAAGAGTCACGAGCCCTGTGAGAAGGGCAGGACACCATCACGTTTTTATGTATTAAGAAAATTCACACATGTAATAACTGTAAATGGAAAGTGACCTGTACAAAGTATATACAACATTAAAATTTTTTTTTAATTATAAAAAAAATTACACATGTAGTGAAAAAGGGGTGGAGTGCAGACACCAAAATGTTAGTTCTCTGATAGGAAGTGCTTAGTTTTTTCCTCCCTTTTGCTTCTTTCTGTTTACATGTTCTACAGTGATTGTGGATTCCTTGTGTAAACATTTTTTAAGTAAAAAAAATTGGGGGAACATTTGCAGTTTTTCATCTTACCTGCCTGTCCACAGCAGACCACTGACTGTTCCATGCTCCTGGGAACACCACACACTCTAGCTCCCTCTGGCCACTTCTCAGGCTCCTTCCTGGATTCCTCCCCTCTTCTTATCCCCTGAGGTGTCCTGTGTTCTAGGGCTCCCCGAGGTCCCTGCCCAGACCCCTGTGGCTGTCTCCATTCTCTCTATTTGCTGGCCATTGCCTGCCTCTCTCCTGAGCTCTGACCAAATAGCTGAGAGCAGTGACTCCATTGAGATGTCTTCAGGCGCTCCTGTCCGTTGCCTCCAGAATCCACCTACTCCTCCCCCGCCCCTAGTCTGGCCCTCCCAGTGCTGCTGTCCTAGACCTGCTGTCACTTCATACCTGCCAGCTGGGCTCAGAGCCCCGGCAACCTCCCAGACAAGCCTTTGCCTTCTCATTCAGTTGGTTGTTGGGTTCCATAACAATCAGGTCCTCTGTGAACAAGTTTTCTTTCCCTGCTGTTACTCATCTGGGCCACTTGCATCTTGTGTCTGACCGTATACCCCGCTCCTTCTCCCGTCAGCCTTTCTCCACAGGGAGCTTCAGTGAATCTGTAGATCTGAAGTCTGGCCCTGTCTGTCCTCTGTGGGAAAACCCTGAGCCCCCACCTTCACCCCTGCAGCCAGCCCCTGCCACTCTGTTGGCTCCGCTTTGCTCTCTGACCATTCCCTGCTGGGCTGTGTGCACTCGCCTCTTTGCTAACAGCTCCTGGGTAACCTTCAAGAGGCAGCCTACAGGTCACCCCTCCGGGCAGCTTTCCTGCTCAACCCTGTTCTTAGCCTGTCAGTGTACCCTAGACAGTGCAGTTGCTCCCCAATTGTCTCCTTCTAGACTGGGAGCCTTGTAGGGTGGTGATCTGGCAGCTGTAGTGATCAGTAAGGGTCACTGAATGGGCAAGTGTCCAAGTGATGGGTGATTTCACCAGTGTAGGCAGTTGGTCAAGGTAGCTTGTGAGATGGGCAGGGGCTTTTGAGTTTTAAAAAGCAGAAAATAAAGCTTAGAGTGCCTTGCTGAGGAGATTGCTTGTGAGTGGTACCAGAAGCCAGCTGGTCTGGCCAGGCGCCTGTGGTCTTTTATGGGGGCTTACTTACCCCACATGACCATGGCAAATACCCTGAGGGACAGGGCCATGGCGATTAGGGACCACTGGCGTAGATAAACTCTGGAGATGGGGACAGGACCCCCTTGTTTCCTGGCCACCTGGCTCTATCTCTGCAGAGCCCCGCCTTCTCTTCCCTTCTCAGCGTGCCCTGGACTTCAGGGAGAGCAAGGAGGCCGAGCCCCACCCACTGTGGGAGTACCCGTGCCGCAGCCTCTCCGAGCCCCAGCAGATCCTGACCTTTGATTTTCGGCAGCCAGTCCCCCTGCAGCCTATCCATGCTGAGGGCACCATCGAACTGAGAAGGTGAGCGGAGGCTCCAGGGCCAGGGAGTGAGGAAGGAAGTGGCAGGGCTTGCTTTCTAATAGTTATTGTCTGAATGGCTATAAGCACTTACTTTGGTCACTTTCATGTGGGTAGGATGGCTGTCCTTATCTCAGGCTTGTGCTTTTTCAAGTGACCCTGAAATGTGTGGGGGTCCCCATAGCTTCTGGGTGGGGGAAAAAGCCAGAGTGGGCTTGCTCATCCTCCCACATCTGAGGCTCCCTTTGAGCTCAGCAGTATGTTACACACAGCTGCAGAGAAACGTGAATTTGGTTGCTATGGTTACCCATTGGACCATATTCTTCCCTGAACCCTCCTGGGAATTGAAGCAGCTTAGGAATTGGCAGGGGCTATCGTCGTGCTACATGGTCAGGCCCATCCAGCTCCAGCTTCCTTCACGGGGAGGGGCGGCTGCTTCCTGGAGGAAGCTCCCTCTTATAACTGGGTGGAAGCCATGAGCCCAGAGCCCCCTGGGGCTCCTCTGACAAGGAGGAGCCAAGGCAGCTGCCTGTCTGTGCCTGCTGCCCAGACTTATCTGGGAGCAATCTAGACTTCGATGCCTGGACTCCTCTCTCAACCTTCTGGGCCAACCTTTCCATGATCTCAGGCAGAGGAGGCCAGGCTGGCAGCCAGCTGGCCCTGCCCCAGGGTTACTCTGAATACTTGGCCAGACTGTGGGGAGTGAGTGGGCACTTTGGTTGCTTAGTAAGGCCACATTTACTGAGTGGCCTTCATTCAGGTGGAGTCTTAGGAGCCTCCTGACAGGGCAGGATGGAAGTAGGGAGGATGAGAGGTTTCTGAAAAGCAGAGGACAGCCATGGCCATGCCAGTCTTTCGTGCAGCTGTTTGTTTCTGGTCTCTTTCCACCCCCCGGCCCGTCTCTAGGCGCGGGAGGAGCCACGGAGCTGTCCTGTGGATGGAATACTACCTGACCGCGGACAGCACAGTCAGCACCGGCCTCCTGAAGCCTGCAGAGGACGAGGTAGTGCTGTGTACAGGCCCCGAGGAGGCGGACCCTGAGAGCGGGAGCCATCGCGCCACTCGCGTGTGCTCTGGGCGTTCCGGGTAGTGACTCCTCAGTGGTCCCGGGTCATCTAGCTCCGAACAGCAGCTTCTCACTGAGAGCTGCCTGGGCTGGAGGCTCGCCAGGAGAGGGCTGGCTGGGACATCAGAAGCCTCACTGCCTTCTTGCTGCTTTCTCTGCAGGGGGACTGTTGCTGGAACCCCCACTGTAAGCAGGCCGTGTACTTCTTCAACACCACACTTGACCCCAGAGTGCTGCCGGGCAACTCGCAGACCGTCACCTACACTGTGGAGTTCCACCCCGACACTGGAGACATCACCATGGATTTCACGCTCTCAGATGCGCTGGACAGTGGGTGCTGACCCTCACTTGTTGAGAAATAAAGTGGAGGAGGGCTCTGGGCTCTGAATGGTGGCTTTCCATGGAGAAAAGTGAAGGCACGTTGCCTTTCAGGACCCATCTTGACCTCGGGGATTGGAGGAGACCACTTCCCGTTTTGTGTTTTTGTACTGCTGGCTCCTTGCTCCAGATATGGCAGGAAGTGGGGATTACTTTGGAACTGAGAAGGCACCAAGGAGCCCACCTGCAGTGGCTTTTAAAGTGCTCAGAGAGCTTCCCGGCCACAGTGTCCCTCCTGCTCTCCCTGGGAGGGAGCCAGGGCTGACTGGGCTGGGTGGGTCTGCTACTCTCCTGGAGCTGGGCCAGCCTGGCTTTGAGCTCTGGGGACCTTTGCGTCCACCTGCCCATTCCAGCTCAGAGAGGCTCCTATGGGCAGAGTTACTGATGTGGCTGGGCTCTGGGTCTTGAAGACCCTGGTAGGGCCAGACTGAGGACCAAGTTCAGACTCTTTTTGTTTGCTAGGTAATGGCCCCAATCCACATTTGTAAGGGTTTGGCCTCCGTGTGCAGCAGCATCAGGTGACCAAGACCAGCACCTGGACACCAGGCTGCTCTTCTGAAGTCAGGGAGGAGGCTGTCCCAGAGCAGTTCAGATGCAGATCCAGGATACCAGCCGGCAGGAGGAGGGAGCCTGAAGGTACAGCCCTTTCCCACGTGCCCCCTTCTCGCAAAAGGACCTCATCCCCCAGCAGTCTGGGCAGATGGGTACTAGTGCAGGCACCCCAGCCTCACCTTGCCAGAGAAGGGCAGGGAGTCCCAAGGAGGCCCAGCCTGGTTTCTTCCCACACACAAGGTCCGTTCTGCTGTTTACTCTAGTTCCAGGGGGAGTGAGTAAGAGAACCCAAGTGGCCTGGTTTTTGAGTGGTTCAGGGCAGACTCAGGCTGTGCTCATCCCATGGGGAAGGGCAGGAAAGGTAGGCCCTCCATGGCGGTCTCCCCATAGCCCTGCCTGGCCACCTCGCCTGCTGGAGTCAAAGCAGGGTCCAGACCAGCTTTTCACTCAAATAAGTGCAGAACACCAGCCTTGAGCCTCACAGTTTTATTTTTTTTTCCTCATCCATCCTTCTTTTCAGCACCAGTAAAGGAAAAAAAAAAAAAACACTTCTCTTTTCAAAATACTTTATCAGGTGTAAAGATTGTTTTTCTTCAAGGGAAGAATTGTTTGGATAATATATTTGATAACATTTTTACCAAAACCTTAGGTGTGCTTACCATAGAAAACCCCTAATGTCCCATGAGGATACAATACAGAAAAAAATACAGAAATTAAAAAAGTGTTTTTTTTTTTTCTTTTTTAAAACAGTATTTCTAAATTTCAGCAGGTTAATACAATAGTTAAAAAGCATCAAGATTAATACCCATACTTAAAACTGAAGGTGGTTTGGACAGATGAAGTGACCATTTTTCTCTGAAGCTGACCTCTGGCCTCCTGGCTTCTGTGGAGGAGGCTGGGCCGGGGCAGGTGCAGGGCCTTGGGGATTTAGGTGACACCTGTGTCTGTCCTTCCAGGCCTAGATGCCACAGAAACATCTGAGGTGTTCCTTTTTTAAAAATCGAAATGGAAAAGTCTGGCTTGTACACAGCCCCAGGGGTGCACAGGTTTGATGAAACTCGTGGCTGAGCAATGGCAGCCTCAGCACTGGAGGCCCCAGAGGGCGGCGCGAGGGGAGTGGGGAGGCAGGCAGGCCCTTCTCTGGAGACCAGGCAGGCTGGGCAGAGGCGACTTTGTTAGGACGGGAGAATGACGGAGGCACAGGGAGGTATGACTTGCCTAAGGCCGCCCCATGAGTAGGGAGAGAAGCATGTGCCCCGTGCCCTGGCTCCCTTCCAGCAGCCCCTCTGAGGGCTGGAATCTGTGCTAGAGTCATTCCACTTCAGGAGCCAGGCCCTGCCTCCACAGCTCTCCTGGGCACACAGCTGGCCCACAGCCTGGAGCCTTGGCTCTGGCCCAGACGTCTGGGTATCACATCTGCCCTGTTGAGCTCCACCTGCGAGCAGATTTCTGGCCGCTCCTAGGATTGGAGGCCTCTGACCCAGGGAAGCCTAGCCAGGGCCCCAGGAGCCACGGCCCTGGAGGAGCGGTGCAGTGGAGAGCCAGGGAGGACTGTACCCTGGATGGTGAGCTGCCCTCTTGGCTTGATGTGGGAGGTTGGGCTGGGGGCCTGGCCAGGGGAGTGCACCAGGCAGTGAGGCCCTCTGCCCAGCTGCTGCCCTGGCCAGGGGGCTTCAGACCAGCCCGCACCGCCTTGCGTGCAGCTCTTGGGAGTGTCCCCCTTCAGTGCAGGGCCTGGCCTCTGACCTTGCCCCTCTTGGTCCCTCTTGCAGCTCAGTGGGTGACAAGGCACAGCGTCAGCATACTAGCACCAGGAGGCTCCTGGTAGCAGAGTCCTGGTACGTCCCCAGCCTCGTTGGGCAAAACTGGCTTCAAGCCAGGTGGCACGTTGGTTGGGGCGCTGTGAGGAGGGGAGATCAGTGAGGGGTTGTTAGTAACCCCCTGAATTGGAGGGGCCTTGCACCTGGAAATAGACAAAACCCTCCCTGTGTGACTGGGGGCAGGGGGCGTTCTCAGGTGTGTTTAAAAAGGCAGGTGGGCAGAGGCAGTGCTGCCATGGGATGAGGAGCTATGGGCTTCCCCTGCAGGCTCTGCCACACTGCACAGGTACCCGGGGCTGGCCCTGGTTGCATGGTGGCAGACTGGATGCCTGTGCACCTGAACACCAACCAGTACTGCTTCCTGTGTGGGACGAGCAGTGGCCATCAGCCTTGCCCCCTCAGGCTGCACACTGGTGAGGTGACAGGCTGCTCTGCGCCTTGATCCCCAAGTCCCTTCATCCAGGGCTGGGGTCACTGTGGAGGATGGGCCTAGGAGGACAGAGCCACAGCCCCCCCACTCCCAGATGTAGGGGGACAGTTCCTGAGCTCATCCAGCACGCGGATAGGGACAGTCACCAAGGGATGATTGGTCCTGAACCAGAAGAGTGTCCGGACGGGAGACAGGATCAGGCAGAAAGAGAATGTGTTGGTTCTGACAGAACAGAAGCTACAAATCTTACCGTTTTCAAAACAATCAGTCCCCCTCCCCCCTTAAACCGTGAGTGGCCCTTCTTCCTGTAAAAAAAAAAAGGATGCTCTCTCTTTAGAATCCTGTCTATGGCTCCATGGCCCACGTTGGAGTCTCCAACGGAGGCCCCGGGCTCTGCTGTGCCAGGGGAAGGGAGCCCCTTTCAGGAAGAACAGCGTTCTCCCTTGTGGCTTGCAGACCCTTTAAAATGAAGGGTTATTTTTGTTCTTTTTCTGTTTTTCTTTTTAAAATGTAATCGCCCTTGAATGCAAGACCCTGGGAAAGAGCCCGGGCTCGCTGGTAACTGGACACAGCCTTTGTGGTCCCTGCTCATGAGCTGTCCAGGCTGGAGGCGGCGAGCTGGCGGTCCCGTGTCCAGGAATGCTTCTTTGGCTGGTTCTGATTGTGTTTGGAGTTTGGCCTTGGGTGAGGCCCGAGTGAGGGGTCTGTGGCTACGGTGTGGCATGTGGCATGCGGGCAGCGTGCATGCGAGGGTGCAGGCATGCGAGACAACATGGCAGCAGACAGAAATAATGAACCCTGGACGAAGCTTGAGAAGAGATACAAAGAGTACAGAAACCCGGATCTCATACTAACCCACGGGTTATAAACTAGCTTGTGCTGTAGATTTGTAGAAAATCAACGATTCGAAAGAATGGCACTGGTTGGGCAGCCAGGACTCCCCAGGCCGGCCTGACTCCTGTCCATGGCGAGTGCCCAGAGGTGCCGGGCAGCGCTGGTTCCAGCTCACCCAGGACTGGCCGCGGCTCTCCCAGGCCCCTGCCCTCCTCCGCCAGCACCAGTGGTGCTCGCTGGAAGGGACACGGCCAGGGAGGGACTGCGACTCAAAGGGCTGGCGGAGGCCCCGCTGCTCATGGTGACTGGGCTGGTCTATGCCTCATCGTCCCCTGCAGACACCATCAGTCGCATGGCCACTGGGAGGTGGTCCGTCAGGCCTGACAGCTGGGTGATAAAACTGAATTCTTCCACCTCCTGCGGGAGTGGGGAGGGGAGAAGGAAGAAATATCCCTGTTAGACCCAGAGGGCATCCTATAAAGCAGGGGCCTGGTTGGACCTTCCTAAAGGCAGAGAGTGGGAGTATCCTGGGGGGCCCCAAAGGCCTCCTGGAGTGGCATGTCCCTTTCAGAGGAGAGCTCGGTGCTGCAAAGGGGTGTAGAGCAAGAATGTCCTGCTACGGGCACAGCCTGGCTGCCCAGCCCAGCCCAGCCCAGCCCAGACTCACGGCCTTCCAGTCTGGGCACAGCCCCTCCTCCCCGTGCAGCATGTAGTCGATGCGCCTGCCGTTGCCTTTCAGCAGCTCTTTGCGTCCCTTCTGGCCTGCCCCGGGGCTCTTGCTGGTGGGGAAGGCGAGGTACTCCCGGCGACCTTCCTCACTCTCCAAGACCCTGCTCACACAGAAGGCACAGGAAGGCAAGGTGAGCACAGCCCCAGCCCCAGGTCCTAAGGGTGGAGCCACATTCCATCCCCCAAGTCAGACCAAACCCCTACATTTAAGATCTGTCTTCTCCGTGGGCCCAGAAAGGGACTGGGGTGGATAGAGACTGGGTCTGAGCCTCTGAGTTCCTGACTGACTGAGCCACTGGCAGGGAGTGTCCCATGCCCACCTGGGGTCAGCAGCACTCACATTCCCTTTCTGAACTAGAATGTTGGCACCACCCAAAACCTGTAACCAAGCTGGGGACAGAACTGCCCACCCCCTCTCCAGGGTAGTGTTGTGCTCTGAGCTAATAGGATCCTGTTTGGGGGGAACTTGTTCTTTGCAGTGAACCCCAGAGGCCCTTCTCTTCTGGAAGTCCCCAGGCCCCCCATGATTCCCATTTAAGGTCAGCAGGGGAGCCAGGAAAGCACCCAGACCCCATCCCAGGACCGGACTCCTGTGTCAGTCTGTTCCCAAGACCCCAGGACACTTTGAGGACCAGGTGTGTTAGGAACAAGGTGGGATGCGGCTGTCACCCCATGTTTCAGAGGAACGAAACTGATACAGTTGCTGGTCAGAATTCTACAGGGAGGGCAGGGCGCTCAGGTGGAACATTATGCCCTGAGTCCAGGTCTCTTCTGACTCCTTGTCTACCTTCTGCTTCCTGCCAAGTTTCCTCCAGAGTCCGAGCACCATTGGGAATGAGCCTTCAAGGGACACCCCATCTCAGAGGGCAGTGTTGGGGCGAGAGGCACAGCCACCAAGAGACACGCAAAGGCCCACCCGCCCAACTAACGCCTGGACACATGAACAGGGCACCTGCACAGGCATGGCAGCAAACACGAGTTTCTGCAAGGTCTTTATCAGCCTTGAGATATATACACTGATGACACACACAACATCTTTCCATCTCAGAAATGTAATCCATTCCTGCCCTGTGCCTTTGATAATTAATTCTAGCATCAGTGATCTAAGAGTTACTGATAAGTCATTTTTAAATCGTCATCTCATAAAAAGATAATTTTCTCGGCCTGGGATGATGTTTCAAATTTAGTCTATAATCTAATTAATTGGCTCAAATTAGCTTCAGGGAACCATCGCTGGGACTCTGGGCTGTCTCGGGCTGTGAATTATAAATTGGCTCTGCTGCTGGCCTCTCAAATGTGTCCTTTTCAGAAGTCTCAGATTCAAGAATACAGTTTGGCTGGGGTGGATCTGTCTCTACATTGACTGGCTTGTGTTAGCTCTGTGTTTTTACCTGTCTGGTGGCTTCTGGTCCCCTGCCACAGATGCCATCCCCAGGGCCCTTTGACAGGGATCTCTGCGGCGCCTGGCCTCGCCCTGGGAGGTTATGGTCCTTTTTCCTGTGCCTGAGGCAGGCTGGGGCTCAGGGCAGGCCAAGCTCTGGTAGAATGAGCCCAGACTTGGGGTGCTGGTGTAAGAAAAACCACCTCGAGACCCCAGGCCTCCTCGGGATCCTCTTCTTGGTAAGGACACCCCTGGGGCATGAGGTCCACCACAGCCTCTGCCCACCCCAAACTTGGATCCCTGACGCTTTTAAGAGGCGTCTCGTCCCAGGGAACTGTGGGCTCTCATCGGCCCACACAGCCCACCTCTCCACACCTAGTCTGGGTTCGTGCTCATCCCAGACCTGGGAGCCGCCTGGGTCTGCCTACCTGCCTGACCATAGCACTGTGGGTGCCAGCCACTTACTTTTGCAGATTGTCGGGGGTGCACACTTCCTCATCATAGAGACGGTCCTGGTTCAGCAGAGTTCCTGGGGACAAGGCGGTGAGAGAGGTTACTGTGGGCAGTAACCAGGGCTTCTGCTAGCTCGGCAGCTCAGTGCCCCCCTCCCCCCAGTGGTGCGGTCTCTTCAGGAAGTCCATGGGGTGTCAGGCCTCAGCAGTGCCCCTCCCGCCCCTGTGCCTGTCCCCAGCCCCAGCTCACCAATTGCCCACGGCTTCTCCTCCCCAGGCCCCAGGCGGCAGGGGTCCTTGTAGCGTGTAAACAGGGAGTGCTGCTGCTCCAGCTTGTCATCTGTGCAGGGAGGGAAGGAGTGCTGTGGGGCTCAGGGTGTCTGGCATGCCCTGGAGGGCTACCTGCCTCTGGTTCTGGTTTGAGCAGAGTCATCAGATCCTGTCCCTCAGGTAACTGCTTCTGGGTAGGGTCTGTGTTCCCGGACAGATGGAGCTGTGGTTCATCTGTCACTGGCTTTCTGTGTCCTTGAGAATGGCCCCTGTAACAGCCATCACAACTGTGGCTGGTACAAAGTAAGAGCTGAATACAGACCTGGTGAGTATCATGACCTCACCCCATTAGTCTGGATTTCAGAGGCTCCCTGCCTTCACTGCCAGAGGTTTATCTGCAGGGCATCTCCTGACCTCCAGCAAGGTGGCCTCTAAGCTTTCTAGGCAGAGCAGGGGTTCTTCTAGGATTTCTTGAGGGCAGAGAAATCATAGTCTCTCTGTGTCCCACTTTTGTGCTCCTGAGGAGCAGAGCCCATGCCTCCTGCATGGTTTACCCTAATGGGGAGGAGCCCGCCTCACCGGAGGAGCAATTGTCAAAGTTAAAATCTCCGCAGATGATGTCAAATGCCACCAGCTCCTCGGGGTTGGCTGCGCTGGACGAGGAGGTAGATTTTCGGAAATCAGCCAGCCAGTCCTGAAGCATGTTAAGCTGCTCACACCGGATGTCACTGTCCTCTGTGGGGCAGAAGCACAGGGAGGTGATGAGGCTGCTGCCAGGACCCCTGCCAGGCGAATCCTAGCCCTCTGAGGATCCCACCTGCTGAAGCTCGGGCCCCTGGACCCTACCTGACAGGGCGTGCAGGTGTGTGCAGGAGATGTACCCGACGATTCTTTGGTCCTGAGGTGTGCTTCCCACCTGCACCTGTGGGGAGGAGGAAGTGTTGGTGATGAGACCTAGAGTTACCATTGCTCTGAGCACAAAGGGACGCTGGCGATGCCCGACCCCAGCCAGGTCTAACCCTCAGAAACCCAGCTCTGTCGACTTCTGGCTAGCCTGGGGCCTGAGAAGAACAGCACATTGCCTGCTTCTAGGAGCGTGTGCTCCAGTGTGGGAGGCAGACGCATGAAGAAATACCCACTTTATGGCAGGGTTAATGCCACCGACAGTTCCTGCAGCGCTTTGTGGGAGAGAGATGCAGAAACCACCACTGACCTCCTCCCGAAACCCCTGCCATCTCCTGATGACCAGAGTGTTCACACGAATGTCCCTCGCTGCTTTGTCCACTCGCGTGGCTCCTTCCTCCTCCCCTCGGTCACACCCTGGACCTGATCATGACGTGGAGCCTGTTCCTCTGAAGTCTAAGTCAGGCTTCCTCTAGGATGTGGCCCAGCCACGTAGCTCAATACCCTTGTCCCCGTGAGAGGCCTTGGACCTTGCTTTCTGTCTTCTCATCCCAGTCTTTGACTCTCTGGCTTCATGAGCAATTATTTTACCTGCTTCTTGGCCGTGGTTCCCATTAGTCCCCAGATCTGGGATGACAGCTGTGGCTGTGTCTCCATGCACCTGTCATGGCTGACCCCAGGCCCCCTGTGACTGCCACCCCACGCCCAGCCCTTCCTCCACAGGGGCCTCTTCATTCTACTTGCCCAACCCATCCTTGCCTCTTGTTCTCCTCCACTGGAGACAGAGTCCCTGGCAGGTGGGGTGGGGCTGAGAGCTCCTCACTGACTCCCTGCCCAACCACAGGTGACCCTGGCAGACCATCTCCACAGGTTGGCATAATGAAAACAAGCACCTCAATTGTTCAGTACAGACAACTCGGCCCCCAGTGGTGAGTGTGGTGCAAGCCTGAGCCCTAGTCAGGCTGTGGTTGGGAGGTGAGGGTTGACAACCCAGCCTCGGGTTCTCAGGCCCTCTGCTGGAGGCTCCATCTTTGGGCACCCTGACCAGAGGCTTCTGACTGGATCCTCACCCTGGACCTCTCTGGGCTTTCTTCCCTCTGAGCCTCAGCTGTCTTCCCCAAATTTTGCTAATCTATTCTGGCCTGGGTTTTCGGTGACGACGAGACCCTGAACCCTGGGAAGTCTCCAGGGAGCGTGACCATGGAGGCCAATTCTTAGCTGAGGTGTGGCAGCAGCAGGGCGGGTGCCCTGGCTTCTACTGAGCAGAGTTCTGCCTGTCCTCTAGCTGAGGTGGCCGAGACTCGGCACAGGCCCTCTGCTCTGAGAGCCTCGGGAGGCGTCCATCCTTGTATTGCTGAAGTCAGATTGGCATTGCCCTCCATGAGGACTTTCTCTTTATTAAACACTTTGAGCTTTCCACAGCTCTTCATCTCATTTCCCAGCCTGGCAAGGTGTACATCTTTCATTTTCCAGTGCCCAGGTGGATGGATGTCTGATTACTTGATAATGGGCCCAGATTTGGGACTGTTGATAAGTTCATATGTTCACCATTCACGTCTTGCCCATAGTCCGAACCCACAGCTCAGCCCAGTGGTATCCCTGCCTCTAGAATCCCTTGGAAATCACACACCATTGGTGCTCCCTGTTGCAAAAACAACACAGTTTAAAACCACAGTGCCCCCAAAGGCCACACGATGGTGCTTTCTGCATCCTCCGGCCAAGAGCCTGTTTTCTCTTCTCAATAGTAATACTTATGCCCAGCTGCTTCATGGATGCAGCCTTACTGGAGCCTTGCAACTATGAGGATTACACTAAAGTTAACACCATCGGTGGCTGGGGTCATGAGGCTCTGGTGACTGAGGCAGGTTGAAATCTGATCCTCACACCCAGCTCCTCCCGCTGCCTTACGCTAGTCTCTGAGCTGGTGACTGAGCCAAGCTTTTCAGCCACCAGCCATGTGATGTTTCTAGTGCAGGAGCCCCGCACTCAGCACTTGGAGTCACCTCCCTGTGCCGAGCCCTGGGCGGGGACAGAGACAAGTGCAGGGAGGCCCTGCTTCTGAGGAGATCCCTCCTGGAGGGGAGGCACCCAGAAGAAGGTACAGCAGCCCCTCCACCCGCTTCCTCCAGTCAGTCCAAGATCTGCTTTATTATGTGCTGGGACTTATTGATTCCAGGGCTTGAGTACTGGGGAGCTGCAGAGGCTCGTGTTTCACTTGCAAAAACAATCACTCTGAGAGGCTGTGCCTTTAGTCCTGGTGGGCAAAGACCGTCAACAGGGCAGGGCCCAGAACCAGGCTCTTGCTCAGGAGGCAGAAGCTGGTCCAGTCCCTCCCTCCCTCCTCAGGCATCTCTTGGACCCTCTCTGAGGATGAGGAGCTCAAGGAGTGGATGGGGAGGTGGGGCTGGGTGGGGGACCCCAGGTGAAGGGAGCAGCCAGGCCCTGCCGGGGCTGGCTCCTGAAACCTCACTTATTTCACTCCTCCACGTGGAGAGAGGCACGCTGTCACCCACAGAGATGAGCTGGCTCTGGTGTGCCAGGCACCTCCGCTCCACTCTTGAGTTCTGCCTTACAGGAGAGGTGGGGCGCAAGGCCCTGGGGCCAGGGCTGAGGAACCGGCAAAGGAAAATTGGCTTGTGCTGGACGCCACCAAGGAAACTTCCACTGACATAGGGTGACATACGGAGGCCCCTAAGAATGCAGCTGGAGCAGAGCTCGGGGAGGGTGGCAGGTGGAGGCTGGCTTCTCCCTGAGGCGTGGTAAGAGGGTAACAGGAGTCAGACCCGACACCAGAAGGATGGTAGAAGAGGGAGGACAGTCCCAAATCTCAGAGGAATGGTGGCCTGAACCATGACATTGCAGCTGGACATACAGGGTGGACCCAGAGGTGAAATTGGGAGCCTGGGTGGATTCACTGGGCTCAGGGTTAGAGAGTCCTCAGCAAGTCTGGAAATGGAAGCTGCAGAGGCACCCCAGGGTAGGTTCCTGGGGCTGACTGCCCATGGTAACGACTCAGCAGTGAAGAGTGCTGGCTAAGTGGGGTTGTCTGCTCTGGGAGCTGCCAACCCCCCAGCTCAGGCTGGGAGCTGGGCAGAATGTAGCAGGCCTGGTGCTGCCAGATTTGCCAGGGTGGGGAGAGGAGCTGCAAACTGGGCTCTATGTGAAATAGCTTGATTTTTAAATGTTGGCCAACATGAAAAATTTTTTAATGGCAGGAACCAAATTAAACGTATCTGCAGACTAGTTTTAGATCCAGGAGGTAGAGGCACAAGTGTTTAAAAGATGAGCAGGTGAGAAGAGGCCCGGAAGGAACAGCCGGAGAGCTAGGGGCTGGGAGGAAATTCCGTGGCAGAGGGGCTGGCCCTGGTGTGCATGATAGTTGGGGTGCTGGCCTGAGGGGAGAGAGGAGGAAGAGGTGGTGTGTGGGCTGGGAGCAGGGTTAAGGGGGACCCTGGCCTTTGAGCCATCTGTAGTAGGGCAGGTGCAAGGGAAAGGGTACATTCCCCCAACCCCCGAACTGACAGCATGGTGCCTCCTTCCCCAGAAAGTCACTCCGGCTGCTGAGACAAAAATACATCTGTGGAATGAAACAGTGACGAACCACATGCCAGAATGGGGAGGTTGGTCTCCTGTAAGAGGAGTGTCTTCAATTTCAGCATCTCAGGCTATGAATGGAGAGCTGGGGACCCCAGCTCTGCACCTGCTGAGCCACACAAGAGGCCTGAGCACAGGAGTTGGGGGTGTCTGGGTGCTGGGCTGGGGCCCTGGCAGGCTCCGTGCAGATGATCCGCCTGGGCCCACACTCCTGGCAGAACCTTGGCTGACAGGCAGCAGCTTCCTGGACAGGTCAGAGCTGAGGCCTGGGGATGAGCACCCCCGACACTGGGCCTCCTCAGTAGCCTCACCAGCCAGCTCCATCATGGACCCCTGCTAGCGGAACTGAGAAGCCTCAAGGGGAGTGTGGAGAGAATCCACACCCAAAGCAGTTGCTGCCTCTAGGGGCAGAAACGCCTGTTCTGTAACAGCTGGCCAGACGGGGCTTTAGAAAACTCTGGAGGCACCAAGAGCAGCTTTTTGATAGGGAGCAGAAAGTCGACATGCTGAGCATGTCAGGCTCAGGAGAAGATAATGTGTAATGACCAAATTACCATGGTCTAAAAACTCCTGCAATTGCATCCAAATTAGCAGAAATAATTATGATTCACTTTAATTAGTGACTCCGGAAGTGAAGCCTGGAGCTGGTGGGCAGAGTGCCTGGCGTGGCAGCTGCGTGACAGCCAGGAGGGAGAGGACATCCCGGCAGGGAGGGCTGGTGGCCTGAGGGAGCGGCTTTGGTAACAGCCAGGCCTGAGAACTCTGCCTGCAAGCTGCACCCGCTTGTCTGCAATGATTCAGAGCAGGGGCTCCCTGCCACCTCCTCTCAGCACCGTCTGCCACCTTCACCACCGGCACCCTGAGAAGCTCCCAGGCCTTGCCCCTCCCACATGGCTCCCACCACGTGAGTAGGCTCTACGTTGCCCCCGCTTTACAGACAGGAAAATGGTGATGCAGAGATCACCCAATCTGGAGACTTGGCTCCTGTCATTATTTCCCTTGTCTCTGAGCCAGGGCCCCCTCAATTCAGCTCCATGAAAGGCCTTGTCTGCCCCTTGCCCTCCCAGAGAGTGACCAGCTGCAGCCTGCCTCCCCACTACCCTCCAAACTCAGAGGCCTGCTGGTGGAGGCCCCCCTACCTTGAGATACAGCGCTCCCTTTGAGGCCAGGCTATCGGAGAACCGCCCGTTGGGGTAACAGTGATAGGCCACATCCATGATAGGGTAGCGGCTGGCGAAGAAGAGGCCGCTGTTGAGACACTTGAAGCTGCAGCAGCCATGGCAGCCGTACACCCCGACGTCGTACAGGATGTACTCGAAGTAGCTGTGCAGCTGGTCTTTCAACTTGGCGGCTGCCCGCTTGTCAAATACCTCCTGCAGGCACAGGAAGTCCAGGTTGGCAGGGAAGAAGGCTGAGACCTCATGGTCAAAGGCCTCATCTGGGTGGCGCCTCCTGCGCGTGGCGGCCTTCTTCACCACCGAGGCCTTGTATGGGAGCTTGCTGTTGGCGCCTGGCTCCCCGCTGCCACCATCAGCCCCGGCCCGGCCCTTCACCAGGGACTCCCTGGAGGCCGAGGGGCTGCCCAGGCTCCCCGAGTCCCCATCTCGCTGACTGTGGTTGGGTGTCTGGCCCCGTGGGCCCCCACCAGCCCCGTTCCTGGCCTGGCCCCCATTGGGGGGATCGCCAGCTTCAGGGGGCCGACCCCCCTCGTCACCACTGATGCGCACGATGCAGGCATCCTCAAGGTTGCCTCCGTCAGCTGGGTCCCCGGAGGCCAGGCCGTTGGCAGCCTCATCACTAGGATGATGCCCGCCGTCGCCCTTGTACTCCACAGAGGCCGTCCTCTTGATGCTCCCAGGGACGGCCCGTGGCACACCATCACTGCCCTGTGGTGACACCAGGCTGCTGAAGCTGGCAGCGCTGATGGAGGTGTTGGTGGGCGAGTCGATGTAGATTTTGATCTGGGGTCTACTGGCCCCATTGCGGATTCTCTGCCCGATCTCTTTGGCACGGGCTTGGGTGTTGAACACATTGTTGAGCCTGGCCAGTGAGTCCGGGAGGAGGCAGAGGTTGGCGGTGGCGAAGCAGAAGCTTTTTCCAGGACCTGTACCCTTCCATTCGTTGAGCAGGGCTGCCCCACCGGTGGGGCCCTTGTCCTCCAGCCGGGAGTAGACGTAGGGCCGGCGGGCAGACTGCAGTGGGGACCAGAGGAGGAAGCCAAGGAATGCAAAGGGCAGCGAGGCGACCAGGAGGGCCAGGTAGACGGGCGTGAAGAGCACGGTGCAGAGCAGCTGGAGGTAGCAGGGGTCGTCTGCCCGCTGGCGCTTCTCGTAGGTGGTGGGTATGAAGGAGGCCAGGAGCCGGTCTGCCAGCCAGTAGCACGGGAAGATGAGGGCCCAGGACACGGCGTGCAGGGCGGACAGACAGCTGTTGGGAAAGGGGGTCGTGTACAAAACCATCGCAGCTCATTGGGCACTGTGGCCAGCCCTACTACATGGTGTCCCTGGCAGCGAGAGCACTTTCCTGGGTGGGGCAGGTGAGTAGGGGAGCAGCTGGAGGAGGGTCACCTCCTGGTGAGACACGGCTCTGGGTGGTCAGTGGTGTGTGTTGGCCAGCCAGTCATGGTTCCTTCAGTGGGCCATTCTGGGCCACCAAGGTCTGCTGGAGAACCTGCAAGACAGAAAGTGTGGTTGCTGTTTAGTCACTAAATCATGTCTGATTCTTTGCAACCCGATGGACTATAGCCCACCAAGCTCCTCTGTCCATGGGATTTCCTAAACAAGAATACTGGAGTGGGTTGCCATTCTCTTCTCCAGGGGATCTCCCTGACCCAGGGATCAAACCCGTGTCTCCTCCATTGGCAGGTGGATTCTTTACCACTGAGCCACCAGGAAAGCCCAACACAGAAAGTGAGGGGCTTTTATTCATCTTTAGTGGGGTAGATCAGATGCTGAGCCATTGCCCCACTCACCCTGTTCCTGCCTCCTCTGACCCCAGCAGGACTGCTCTGAGGACCAGGTTGGAGCCAGCAGGCTCACATGGGGGTGTTTGGGGCCAGAAGGCAGCCTGGCATTCTTTGTCTTTGTAAACACAGGCAAAGTGTTTGTTGGTTCTCTTGGAGGAAACTGACTAATGATGTGACTGCCTCTAGTTCATGTTTTTTTTTTTTTTTTGGCTGTGCCTTGTGGCTTGCAGGATCTTAGTTCCCCAAGTAGGGATCAAACCTGGATCTCAGGTATTGGAAGTTCAGAGTTCTAACCACTGGACTGCCAGGTAATTCCCTAGGTGACCATTTTGACCTTGTGACCTAATTGCTTAGAAATTGGCCCAGGATTTGAGCACAGGCTGTGGGTGTGCAGAACGCTGGCCTGGAGCAGCCCATCGCGAGCCAGGGGGTGTGTTTAGAACAGACAAGGGGTGAGCCTGAGTCAGGAGCTGTGGACACAGCCACCTGTCACCAGGTGCCCACTGGGTCAGGACGGTGAGGGAACAAACTACAGAGAAAAGGGGCTAGAGGGTCCTGGGGCAGAGGGCAGTGTGGCTGGCAGGACCCCTGAGAGGAGGGCCCCCCATAACCAGGCTTTCACTGTGCCCCAGCCTGCAGCATCAGACCATCTCTGCCTTCCCATTCCTGCAGGAACCCCTGCCTGATGGGGACCCAAGCACACAGCATGGCTCTTCCCAAGCTCCAGAATGCTCAGAGTCACCCAGTTACAGGGGACCCTGATGGTCCTGTGACTTCCCCCTTAAGTCCTTGAGATAAGCTCCAGGGTCCAACTGAGGCCCAGAACTGCCAGAGTAAGTCCACCCCAGCCCATATGGGAGCTGCCATGGGTTTTAGAGCTGGCTCAGGGCCCCGCCTGGGAGAAGCCACAGGTGCATTCATTGTGCTAAACGTAGAATCAATAAAGACAAGATTCTGGAGTGTTTACCCAGCCTCCAGGGACCCAGGGTTATCATTCTGTGGTGCAGCTGGTACAAACATAACCCAGAGTTTTCATGGCCAGATCAGCCGGGGAACTCATTTCCTGTTCATCATCTCACCAGCCCAGCCAGTCTGCTGCCATGGCCCCTTGGGGGTCTGTGTCCCCGATGCCATCCATCCTGGCCCCATGCCCTCTCTTCCTCCTGCCTTCCTGGCCCACCTCAGCTGGAAGTTGGATGTCATCTGGACTCTGCCCTCTCTCTCAGTTCCCACATCCCATCAGTTCCGCTACCCACCCAAGCCCCTTGGAGCCCCCTGCTGCTCCAGGACTGCATCACATGCCACCCACATATTCCGCCTCTTCCTCATCAGGCCATCCTCCACAGGATGGCTGGAGGGACTCTGATCTGATCAGGTTGCAGACGCCTCAGCCCCACAGAAGCCTCGCTCAGCCCCTGTTGGGCATTGCATCTCCCCAGCCAGGCCCTCCCCTGTCTGTGGCCCCAGCCCTCTTTGTGTTCACCTCCCAGCCTCCAGATGTGATTTCCTGCCCATGCCCTGCTGTTTCCTCTGCCCGTCATCTAGTTCATCTCCTGTCTTCTAAGACTCGGCTTAAAGATCACCTCCTCGGGTCCTTCTGTGCCCCCGGCTAGGTGGCTCCGTTAGCTCCACTGGGGGCTCCTGTGCCCCCTGTGCATGGCCTGCTTTCTGCAGTTCTAGATCATGACTGCATGTGAGATGAGGTTGCCACCTTGCGGAACTGGGGGCTCCTTGAGAGACGGAGCTGCCCTGAGGGTGCCAGGGCCCCTGGAGCTGCGCCAACAGGAGCTCAGGAAACGAGTGAGTAAATGCAGATCAACCTGCCTCACGGTCTAAGGAGGGGGAAGTTTCCGTCACCCAGTTGCTGTCCTGCAGCCACCGTCTGACATGAGGGTGAGGCGCTCTCCCCAGAACAGAGCTTCCTGTTGAAAGATAAACTTAAGCTGGTGGTAGTGTCTGGTTCTATAGGATGCGTTTCACCAAGATCTTTACTTCCTTTAGAGAAAATCGCTTTGAAGCAAACACTGGAAGGTTACGTTTCAAAGCAGGTTTGTCTACCCAAACCACAGCCATCTGACTAGGAGCCTCTCAGGTGTAAGCAACGGGGCTCCCTGTGGTGAGGCCAGAGAGCCGGCCTCAGTGTCCCGCGCCCACCCACCCCCCACCACCCCTGCCACCCCCCACCCCCCGCCAGCTGCTGTGGGGCCTGGAGCCTCGGACTCAGCCAGTGGCTTTCACCAGCTGCCCCACATCCAGCCCAAATCCTGGCCTCTGTAGGCCAGACCCCGGGTTGGGGATGTCCTCACCGTGATGGCCTCAGCTATTTCAGTGGGCCTGTGAACTTGGGCCAGACTGGTGGGCTTAGGGCCCCAAGACCAACTTTGTAACGACAGTGGTTGAAACTGGAGGGTTTGCTGCAAGCCTGCTGACCCTCTGTGCTGTGGTCTCCTCTAACCACCCCCAGCAGAGCAGTGTTACCTCTGTGACTCAGGCTTGGAGAGGCTGGTGGCCCAGGCAGGCCACATCTGCCATCTTGACACACTCACTTGTTCTTTATTTAAATCCTAGCAGTTTCATGTGAGTTTAACCTGGAATTGGGTTGACAGCCCACTCACGTGCCCATGTAGCCTGATGGGTTTGCCCCCACCACCTCTGGCACACAGCGTGTACACAGACTGGCACACTTCATTGTGTGGAGTCTGCCAACTTCAGACTGGCTGGAGCGAGAGCTACAGGAGAGGACATGGCCCAGAGGAAGAGCCTGCAGGTCCTGTTCCTATGGCTGGGGAGGGTGCAGGGATTGTCCAGAGATACCCCAGCTGCCAGCAGCACCTGTGGTTGGTACCAAGGTGCTGAGGGTAAGGGTCCAGGCCAGACACCTGGGGACCCCAGGACATTGGCCCAGTGTCACAGAGCAGGCCTCCTCCCCTGCCTCCCTCCCCTCTTTCTGTAGCCTGAGGTCATCAGCCCAGCCCAACCAACACCATCTTCCCCTGAGCACCGCCCCATCCAGCACCACCAGTCTCAGACCACAAGCCCCAGACCCACAGTCTGCACAGTAGTCAGTGGAGCTTTGGAAACAATCTGATTATGTTCTCCCAGTGGTGGTCTCATTGTCTCAGGGACAAAGTCCAGTCTCCCAGTCTCTGTCTAGGGGTCCTCTATGCCCCTGCCCTCCCTGGCCAGGTACATGCAGCCTCGCTTCATAAAAGGCTTCCTGAGAGAAATGGTTTAACCTTCTGTTCTGTGTGGCTCATCCCCAACACTGGCTGGGATAGGGCTATTGGGTGGGGGGTGGGTATCCCCCTGCAGCTTCCTTGGGTCCTCCTCACTCCTGCTGTGGCCACAGGAACACTTCTGGGCAAGTTCCCTCCCTAGCCTCGCTTGAGTGGTAGGTGTGACCTTTCTGCCTCCCCTGGATTGGTCATAGGAATGTTTTTGTCCCCATTCAGGCATCGATGGGCTGGCAGCCCAGAGAACTACGGTGCTTCTCCAAGATGGGGTAGATCCAAGCACCCCGGCCCTTCACAGCTCCCCTGGGTCCTGTTTCCAGAATGCCCCCCACCTCCCCCTCCCACAGTGTCCTGGGCAGAGGGAACCTCAGGTGCTGCCCCCCTGCCCTGTGGCCGCTCACAGTCCCTGCCTCCAGGCATGGGAGCTGCTGACGCAGTTGACACAGAAGGGATTGCCACCAATGGAGCCAGTTTCTAAAGCTTTGTGGTTAATTATTTTGTCTCAGTGAAATGAAAGGAGGGTAAACAAACAACAACACATTAATTAGTCTGATCTACACTTTCCCCACCAAAGAGAAGAGCGAAGTTAAACACTGGAGGCTGGCAGCTTCTCAGGGAGCCCGAGAGTCCTCAGCAGGCTGGAGGGCAGGATGGCGGGGCACGGGTGTCCAGTCTGTGCCCCCGGCCAGAGTTCTTTCTCCCAGGGAGAACACCCATCCCTCCTCCCTGCCCAGATCTCTGCTTCTGTGTCCTGGGGTTGGCACCTCTGCCAAGCAAAGTCCACTGTGGCCATTTCTGATGGAGCTGATGGATCCCTCAAAGGCCCTGTGTGCTGAGCTGTGGCCAGCCAAGCACACGGCAGGGTTGCTTTTTTGAGGTTTCTGTTTTAAAGCCAACAGTCACTCCCAGGATTATCCCTATTGTGAATCCTGGTGTGTGGCTTCCAGGGTAGCTTGGGATGACCTCTTCCCTAAAACTAGTGTTTCCAGAACTCACCTGGCGTACCAGACACCCTCAGGTCCTCGTAGTCACTTCTGAGCTCTAGGCTCAGGAAGGGGTCTACACAGCTCCCAAGGGAGGGCTCCCAGGACTCAAAACACTCTGTTTTAGAAGCAGAGAACCCCTGACTCGCTTCCTCACCCCTGGCTGCATTGCTCAACGTTCAGCACGGGCTCAAGGGTCAGGCTGACCTGATTGAAATCCTGGCACTGGAATCAGGCTCTGTCTCATCGTGGGAGTACGATACCTGCCTCCCAGGACCATCCTGAGGATTAGAGGGGTCACGTGGCTCACAGGGCTGACCCTGCTTCCTTTCTACCTTCCCCTGCTCTTTGCAGGACCTCCCTGACCACCCTTCCCCTGACGCTGGCCCCTGTGCACCCTGTTTGCTCTCCTTGACCTGTAAACTCAGTGGAGTTTGCAGACAAGACAAGCTGGTTCTGTGTGCTGTTCTGTGGGAAGCCTGAACTCACCTGTTGAACTTGTAGGCCCCACACTGACCTGCAGTGCCTTCGGATCCTCAGAGGTGTCCTTCACTAACTTGTTCCTCCCACCGTGGTGAGGACTAGACTGGGTCTGATTGTGACAAGGAGACTGGGCTGTGGAGCCAGGATGGACAAAGGAGCAGAGAACTCCACAGTTTGCAGGTGAGAGAGGAAGAGGTGACTGGGCAGGACCTGGGAGGTCACGGGCCCAGCCACTCCCAGGCAGGCAACGCCTGGGCCATGGACTGCCAGCAGCTGCTCCTGCAGGTGACTGATGATCTGCGGTGATGTGTCACCATGGAGACCCCTGGTTGCTAACCTGTGACCTACAGCCACCACAGCATGAGGAATGGGGCCTCAGACTGCTCAGAGGCCTGAGCTCCATCAAAGTCACTGTGCTCAGGGCTCCAGGGCTGACTGATCTGCCATCCCCCTGGGGAGGGCATCCTCAGGAATAGGGCCTGGTCCTATTTGGGTGAAGATGCAGGGAATAGGAGGGTAGAGAGACAGGTCCCTGACAGCCCTTGTAGGCGAGCCGCAATGGACAGCTCTGGCACCGGCACCGAGATGCTAGCCCACTTCCAGCTTCCTGGGAAGTGGACCTAGCATGTGTGCTGGCCCCCACGTTGAGCTGCACAGAGGCCCACGGGGTCCAGGAGTGCTGACTTTGAATTACATTTCTCCTGAGGTGCGAAAGTGAGTAAGCCAGATCAGTTCTGCTGGTGAAGGCAAGCCCTGCTCCCTCTGAGGAAGCCCACGCCATCTTCTGGGATCTCTAAGCCTTGCTCTGGGAACTTCTGGGGATTCAATGAGGGTCAGGTGTTGCCCATGTAGGGCTAGTCTGGACCCAGGCCCTCCCTCACTTCCATCTGGTCCTCATGCCTGCTGAGCGCTCTTCCTGGCAGCAGGGCTGAGAGTACTGGAGCAGTGGGATCTCCTCTTATCCTCATCATGTCCACAGGCTCATGTCTAGCAGGAGCTGGGCCAAGCCCCAGGTTTCCTCAAGGAAGGTGGAGAAGACTGCTCCAATACAATTATCAAAATGTGCTCGCCTAGCTGGCAGCGCTGAGATCGGGGCGGCCCATTTCTGCCTGGATGCCTGCTGGGAGGGGTTGGCATGGCAACATGAGCTCTGAGCTGCTGAAACTTGGAGTCAGCTCGTGGCTGGGAGGACACAAAGAACGACGGAAGAGGATGCCTTCCCGAGTGAAGCAGGTCAGACAAATCTGGGCTAATCCCTGCAAACCAAGTCCCAGAAGCAGAACTGGGGACTGGGGTCCAGTGTCCACACATGTGCTTAGCAACGCCTTCTGCTGACACAGCGGTGCCAGGTAGACGCCTGTTCACCCCTCCAGAGCCAGAGTCCCTGCCTCCCCTTCCTGTAGCCTTCCCCAGCCTCCCTGCCCCTCCTACACTCTCCCTCCCTTGCACACCCGCATCTGCCCATCTCATCAGGCACGTGCCAGTTTGCACATCAGCCCCCACCAGCCTGGGAGCGCCTACTGGAGTCTCAAGCACCAGCACAGGCCCAAATCTTAGCCGGCTTCAGCTCTCTGGCTGTGACAGACCCACTTTTGTCTGCCCCACAGCCATCTGGGTGGGGGGCAGTGAGCCCTACCAGGCCACTCAGCACCACAACCTCTCGACCCCCAACTACATGGTCACATAACCCTAGCTCTTTCTGGACCCCTCAGGCAAGAGGCCTGCATTTTCTCTGAGACGGAAGCACTAAGAACCTGAAGCTTCCAGAGCCTTCCTGGAGAGTGAATCCAATTTGGAGGAAAACAGACCTTAGGGCTGCAGAATGAGGCTGAGTCCTGGTGACACCTTTGAGCTTCAGTTTCCTTGTGCCTGAGGCCAACACAGCCCCCAGAATTTCTAATTAATGGGTTGGCAAAATACCCTTTTCCTTGCTCTAGACAGTTTGAGTTGGGTTTCTGCCACTAAAAGGATCTGGTCTAATATCAACCTTTTACTTCATCTTTCTAAAACTTAATTCTCATCATTTCCTTTCCTGTGCAAACCTCCTGTGGTGCCCCCTGGCCTGCCTGCTGGGCAAAGGGGGAGTCTCTCTTCTGAGTTCCCCGAAGGCCTGGCAAGACCTAGCGCCTGTGGTTTGTGCCCCATGAGCATCCCTCAAGAGACAGCCATGCACTAACTCTGTTGTCAGCCGTGCCAGGTTCAAGTCCTGCTGCCGATCCTGGATAGGGTGCTTGCCTGACTCTGAGCTGCAGTTTCCTCATCCGTTAAGCACACATAGTAACATCTCAGGGTAGTTGGAGATGACAGATGGGCAGCGCTTAGCACAGTGCCGCACACATCTCTAGTACAGTACTAGTCAGCGCTCCGTTTCTGTGGTTCCTCAGTTCTCCATATCCATGGATGTGGAACCTGCAGTCACAGAGAGCTGACCTTAAGGGACTTGAGCATCTGTGGACTTTGGTATCTGTGGGAGGTTCTGGAACCAATCCCCTGTGGATAGTGAGGGAAGACTGTAATATTTTATTACTGTGGTGGTGATGGTCTCAGTCATGTCTGACTCTTTGCAACCCCAGGGACTGTAGCCTGCCAGGCTCCTCTGTCCATGGGATTTCCCAGGCAAGAATACTGGAGTGGGTTACCATTTCCTTCTCCAGGGAATCTTCCTGACCCAGGATCAAACCCGAGTCTCCTGCATTGCAGGCAGATTCTTTACCGACTGAGCCACCAGGGAAGCCCATTTTATTACTACTACTACTGTTAATTTCCTTGTTGCAATGGCCCTGAAGATACAGCTGGAACCTTCAAAGTTTCCTCCTTGTGTGGTCGGTTGCTTGACAGAAAATATGCCCTGCTTGCTCTCCCACGTGAGGGGCAGGGATGGTGCAGGGGCCTCCATCTCCGGGCAGGACTGTCTGTTGTGGGCTGCTCGTGCAAGCGCAAGTCACAGGCCTCTGCAGAAGCCAGATGCAGGTAGAGGGGTGATAAAATTTTCAAAAAGAAACTTTCCAAGGGAGCTATTAATGCGTCATGTGGTTTCTGAGAATAGAACAGGCTGCAAGCAGCTCTGTGGCACTCCTTCAATCAGTCAGCCTCGGCATTTCCATGTCAGAGCTCAGAAAGCCCAGATAAAGCCAATTTCTGCATGACTGGAAAGCAAATCTTAAGCAGGTGGGAGGTAGATGCACCAGGGCGCCCCATACTACCTAGTGTTTAAAATTGTTGTACATCTGGGTTCAGGACCTTGTGCTGCGAGGTCATAGGTCAGTTGCCCTTGGGGTATGGGCTCCATCATGGGAGGGGGCTGAGTTTGAAGATCTGGCCACCCAGCCCTCTAGGGCCTGCCATTCCAGAATCATCTATTGGTAACTGAAAAGGGGGCCATTAAGGAGAAGGCTGGATGATGGCTGATATCTAAATCCACACCTGAGCCATCCTGAGTGGCATCTTCTCTTCTTCCCATTTACCCTTATCTAAGGCTCAAGCATCTGTCTGCAGCCAGATCTGTCTGCCTAGAGTCTGCTGAGGGCTGGAGCTCATATGTGCCCACCAGTCCTGTGCCCTCATGGTGGCTGAGCCCGGGGTAGGGGTGTTCTTGGGGGATGAGGGCTTCCTGCACGATGAATATCAGGTCTGAGATTGCCCCATTCACAGGGTCTGCTCCACTTGGCTTTGACTGGACAGGACTGGAGCAGGCAGTTGTGACTACTGGAGAGACCATGTACGAACAGCCAAGCATCTGGATGGGGCTGGACCTCTTACTTCAAGAGCTCTGAGCCTCCTGTGTGCTGAGGTCTGCGCCTGAGCCTCACCTGGCAAGTGGCCGGAAGCTGGGGATCCTGGAACTCCCCAGCAGGTCACGTCACCTGCATCAGGTGAGCCCTGGGGTATCTGCTGCGTAACTGACTGAGTACCAGCCCCCAACCAGCTCCCTGCTGCCCAGTACCACCTCCACACTCAGGAGAGGCCCTCCTCAGGGACCAACACTAGGAGGAACCTCGCTTCTCTCAGGCTCTGTTTTTGAGGCTTCTGTCCCAGCAAAGTCCCTGCTTCCCTGACACGAGAGCTGATGTTAATGGTTCCTGAGCCGAACAAGGCTGGGAACACACTTCACTTAAGAACAAGTGACAGCATACTTTCTGTGGGAGTAGAGCTTTAAATACAAGTCCACACAAATGGCAGGATTTATGCAGACTCAGTGTTCAGCTGCATTTCAAGTACAGCGCTTCCTCCTGGAATGGATTGGCCCACTGAGCAGCATGCAGACATTTCAAGGCACCAGAGAACACAGATGAAGACAATACACCTCCCTGACACGGCAGGGACTTGCTAAAATTCTTCTGAAGGAAATCACTTCACACTCAACCTCAGGTTTTCTATGCAAAGAACATTTAACAAACTGAGTCGTAGAGAGGAGAATTCATGCAAAGATTAAAAAGCAAATCAGTGCGGATGAGTAAATAAAATCAGGCATCAGTGTCTCACCAGCCTTCCGGTATAGCCCTGGGCAGCTGGGCCCGAGGGCTGAGTTTCTGGGCTCACTTACCACTGAGGGCTGAGGCCCTGATCCTGGGCCTCTTCAGAGACCTTGGACCCTTGGTCACTGCCCCTCTCAGGTCCTCCCTCTGCTCAGGATATTACAGGAGGCTTTGGCTCTGATAGAACCAACCAGAAGACCTCCTGAAGGAGGATGGCCCAGCTCTGGCTGAACTATGAACTACTTGCTTAGGGAGGCCTCTGACCTGCCTGCAGGGTTGTCCTGGGCCTGCTCCAGAAGATATAATGGAGGGGATTTGGGGCTGCTGTCTGCTACCCCAGGGAGTGGGACTTAGAGGTTCATTTGAATAAGACTGTAAATTAGTGTTTGTCCACAGCAAAGACCAACAGGGAAGCTGTCTTGGGGGGGTCTATAGCCCCCCATTCCCCTCTATTTGCTGCCACCAAACCTGCTGCCAAGGGTCTTCTGAGCCTCTGGGTTCCAGTGAATCCCTGCCTCTCTGGTAGTGGTGCCCTGTCTACACCTGCTGCTGAATCATACACTTCGGAAAAGGGAGAAAAGAACTCTTGGCTGGAGACCACATGTCCCCAGATGGCTGGTGTAGACGTGCTAGTGTAGACAGTGACTGACTTAAAAAGATAAGCACTCTGTGAAGATCCGGGTAGGCTTTTCTTCGCTTTAGCCTGTATCCTGCCTGCAAGCCTAGGACAGGACTTTTGCCTTACTTCTTCTGGGCCTACTTTGTGGGCATCAGGCAAGACTGCATCTCCTGGGCCCCTTGCAGTTGGGTGGGATCGAGTGACTAGGTCTGCCGCACAAGCTGTCAGTGAAGGCTATGGGTATCTCAGAGGGGCCAGGGTACTGCACAGCAGGTGTGCCAGCTTGGTCCCAGGGGCCACACTGGGCCTGCAGGGGATGGGAAGAGGGAGCTTGGAGATGAAGCCAGCAGCTTGGTGGGGTCAGAGCCCAGGGACCAGGCATGGTCAGACACTGTTAGGTCTTGCTGGCTGATGGTACCTGCCAGGGCTGGAGGGGCAGGAGCAGGGGCAGGGCAGTGACTGTCAAGGCGGGAGGCTGGGGGTGCTTGGCCTCCATCCCTGCGAGTCAGAGGCAGCACCCTTACTGCTTGGGGTATTTCACTCTGCCCCAGAATTCCTGGGGGCAGAGCCTTGCTTTCTAGGTATGTATATTTGAGTGTGGGGGTGTCCTTCTAGATGGAGACAGGAAAGTGGTGGGTGGTGGGTGGAGCAAGCACTGAGCAAGGGAGGGAGGTGAGGTGGAGAGAACTGCAAGTAGGCACGAGGAGGACAGGGACACTCAGGAGTCCAGCTTGCCAGCCTGTGCCCTTGGCGGCCACAGTGACCCAGGTTACAGGCCAGGAGGAGACAGCAGGGGAGGGGCAGCCATGGAAATTGGCCCTGAGAGGGGGCTCCAACTCATTCACTTGCAGTTTACCCTCGTTGGGTTTGTTTCACTTAAGTGCTTAGAATGTCTGGTTAACATCCCATCCTGGGTCTCAGAATAGTGAGAGCACACGGTGCGTGCTGGCCGTGCTCTGGGAGGATTGAGTGACCCTCTGGCTGTGACCCTCTGGTAGGCTGGGAGTCTGGGCAGCCCCCAACTTGAGGCTACCTGCACTCTCCCCCCACTGCTAGACAGAAGGTGGACAGGGTGTCTTATTGGCCTTTCTGGTAGAGATTTGGAAAGAAAATTTGTGGAACAGAGGTCAGCACCACTGAGAAAACAGTCTATGCAGTTTCAATCAGATTTGCTCTAAGATACAGGCCCAACAGGACACCTCAGCTGCTTCTCCTCATCTGTCCCTCAGCCCTTCCCCCTGGTCCTGGACCTCTGTTCTTCTCGTTCCCTCCCTGCCCTTGGGACTGCTCTTTCTCTGAGCCCTTTGTTGTTCCCTCCTCCCTGGCCCACTACCCTGGAAGTGCTGTACCTTCCCCTGCCTCTTCTTCTCTTGGTTGATCTTTTGTGGGTTACCTATTCCCAGGTGTCTCTCCTGATCTCTGATCCCATGAATTTAAGTAGTTGACCAGCTCTCCATCTTCCCTTAAAAGTTTATCATTTGTCTTCCTCCACTTCTCCAACACCAGCTCTGTCTCCTGAGTACTCCTAGGTCCCTGGACCTCTTCCAAACCCACCCCCTCCTCTCACCGGTCCATGGTTCTGCCTCCCTAATCCCTGGCATCCATTCCCATTGGCCACACCCAATTCAGGCCTCATCTTGTCCCACCTAGACCCTGTGACAGCCATCACCTGGTCTTGGAGCTGGCCTCCCTTCTTGGTCCTTGTGGCAGCTGGTGGCACCTTTCTAAACTACACATCGGACCACATTGCCCGCTAAACTTTTAGTGGTCCTTGCTGACCCCAGGGAGCTGCACCTGGCAGGAAAGAGCAGGCAGGCCCAGCAGCCTGATTGCTCAGTGACCCTGCCTACTTCTGAAGTCCCAGGGCATCCCCACCACCACCCAACCTGCACAATTTCCCCCCAAGCCCTTCCCGTGCTCCATGCCTCTGCTGAGGCCGTTTCCTTGCAGCTATTATCTGTGCAAAAGCCTCAGCAGAGGCGCTCAGGGTTTGGAAGTCACGATGATGATCTTATAACCAACCACTGCCAGTCCCCTCCTCTGTGGCCCCAGGGGTAACTAGAGACCTTTGACCAGGCTGAAACGAGCTATTTCTCTCCTGACAGCTGGCAGTGTCCATGCATTTATTGCCCCTGAGCCGGCTGCACACCAGAAGGATAACCAGCCTCCCACATGCTCAGATCTACCACACTAGACACAGAACCTAGAGAGGGGAGGCTTGAGCAACATTGGCAAATCTCATCCCTCACACAAAGGAAGGGAGGGCTTATTGTGTGTGGCCCAGTGAGGTGTTTGCAGGGCCAGGGACCCTGCCCACATGGTGACACCACCCGCTTGGGAGCTCATCCACCCACTTCAACCTCCAGTCCTGGGGAATTCGAGCTCCTTTTTCCCCTTGTAGGCACTCAGTATTTTATCAGTATGTTGGGCACAGAGTAGGCAGATACTTAGAACCCCTGATGACTGACTGACAGGCGACAGCCCTGCCCCCTGCAGGCCTGGGTGGCTTCAGCAATCCAGTTCATCCAGGGTGGCCCATCAGGACCTCAAATTCATCCTCTCCCTCCCTCCCCTCCATGCTGTCTCTCTGTGCAGGGGGTGGGGTGGGGGTGGGGGGCTATGAGCCCGTCCATGGCAGAGACATGAGGGAGACTAGAAATGAGCCTCAGAGAGGCAGAACAAACAGATGCACCTCATGGGGAATCTGAGCAGATGCTGCACAGAACGCACCTCCCAGAATGAGCTCTTGACACTGAATGGTGCATCTACATGGTACAACCACCCCAACCAGATACCACTGGTTCCATTTACAGATAAGAAAACTGAAACTCTGAAAACTAAACAACAGTCCCTGAGCGGTGTAGCCTGGTCACCGGATCTCAATTCTCCTTTCCTCTCTGCATTTCCACCAAGATTAAATACAAATGATATGCAAACACATGCAAAATATGCAAGTGAGCGCTGTCCAGCACCAAGCCCACCTACCTCTGGGACAAGTTCACCACACTATCTGCCTGTTCTTACGCCTCCCTTTTCCAGTTCCTGAAGGTTACATTTGTCACCTACCCCCACTGATCCCTTAGTGAAGACCCCAATAATCTTCCATGTGAACTGCCAGCCTCATCCAGCTCCCTTTTTGTTTTTCCATCTAGTCATCATCACCTTGAACCCCCATATCTCCCTTCCCCCAGCTTGGTGACCTCCCCAGAAACCAGGAAAGCATCTAATTTGCGTATTTGGGAGGGAGCAGGTTCTTAAAATGATCTTGCTGTCCTGGCTACTGGACTGAGGTTCCGAACTTTCCAGGGGTCTCTGTGTTTCTGGTTTCCACTTTTATTCTAATGGTTTGAATTATTTCTCTGAGATGACTCAAGACTAGAATTACAAGGTAAAGTTCAAAACTTCTGATACACATTGCCACACTGCTTTTCTCGAAGGTCATTTGAGAGTGCCTGTTTCACAGTATCCTTGCCAGCTCCAGGTTTTAGCGCTAAAAAAAACTTTTTTTATAGTTCAGTGGGAAATGATATCTGATTGTATTTTCCAGGATATTTAAATTGTATTCCTTCATTTTTGCAAAATACTGCCTCAATCTTTTTCCGCCTTATTGAAGGAGTTTGCATTTTCAGTCTCCATAGATTTGCCTGCGTCAGACATACCCCTTCTGCAGGCACTGAACCACGAGGGTGGGTTCAGAATGGGAGCAAACTGTTTGCCCCAGACTGCTTACACTAGAGCTGTGTTTTCAAACTTTTTATCCAAGAAGCAGAACCTTATCTCAATCTCAGACAGCACCTCTTTATATAAAATGTGGATAAGTAATCTATGAAGGGAGGCCTGAAGGGTCCTCTCCCATCCCCCTCTCCCTTCCAGAAGCCCCTCATACCTGAGGAGGCGCCGCTGGGAGCTTCTCGTCTTTCTGGCAGAAGAGGGAGCACTCACTTCGGAGTCAAGGACCTGAAAAGAAATGAGCGGTTCACAGAAGTGCCCGGAACTCAACAGTCAGCGAGCAGCCCAGTACAGGTGAGCCAGGCACAAAGACCTAGGGGCCGCACCTGTGCAGGAGGCACCGCCACACCCTCCACGTCGCCAAGGAGAGGGTGTGGGCCCCACGGTCCCCACGAAGTTCAGCCAGAAGGGGTGGGGGCGGAGGTTTGTGGGATAGACAGGCTGGGGATACGCGGGTTGACAGGTGGGGAAGACTCTGTGGGTGGGAGGCATGAGGCTTCCATGTGAACAGCTGGACCCAGACCAGGCCAGAGCTGTGCAGGGTGAGGGGCGGGGAGAGGCGAATTCAGAGCGTCAGCAGTGGGGCCAGGGTTTGATCTGATAACTGAAGCTAGAACAATCAGAGCTCTTCCCAGGAGCTTTGTATAATCTCAGCCTCCCGAGATACCTGAGGGCGGGGGGAGGAGGGGTGGAGAGCTGAACCCAGACCCGGAAAAAGAGGGACCGTGGCTACTGGGACAGGGGTGGGTGGGAGGAGGAAGCCGTTTGGCAGCAGATAAGGAGTGGAGGAGACAGACCGGCAGAGGGAAGGCTCGGCGCGGACACTTCGTGAACCCAGTGGGGTCTTCGGAGGGGGGTACGTTTGGGAGGGCACTCGTGTGCGCGGAGACCTTTGGACACGAAGCCACCGGCTCCCCGCATTCCCTGCTGACCCAGTTGGAGGATCGGGCGGGCTCAGACACTCACTCCACAGGAGGGTCTCTTGGGCCCGGGCTCGCTCTCTGGCTCCGCCCCTCCGTTCTAGCCCCGCCCCGGCCTCAGGTGCCGGACCCGCCCCGACTTCTGGTCCCTGCCCCTGGGTCTCGGACACTGCCCGGACTGACTCTGGCCCCGCCTCCTGAAACCTGGCCCTAGGCAAGAGCTCTCTGGCCGCGCCCCCTGGCCTCAGGCAAAGTCCTAGCTCTTTAGTCCCTCCTTCCAACCCCAAGTCCCGCCCCCGACTTTCCAGCTGAATCCCTGGCTTTTTGATTCTGCCCAGCCCGCACCCCGCGCGGAGCTCGTTGGTCTTCCACTTTCTCAAGGCAGTCCTGCTGCCCGTCGGCGCAGAGCCCTCTTAACCACCCTCCCATCGCAGGCGAGGCAGAAGTCACTCACTCCCCAGAATCCCTGTGGACCAGCCTCTGTCCTTTAGTTACACTTATTTTGCAAATCACCCAAATTGTTTCAGAGGAACCTGAAATTTGTGTTCCAAGCCCTCTGCCCTCAAGCCTGAGTGGAGCTGGAAGGTGTGTCTTCTCACTTGGGAAATAGTTGGCGACCTCCTGATTAGGGTTACACTCGAAAAGCTCCAGTGAGACAAGAATTCTAGCCCGCTGAAAGGTCTTGGACAAGTCATTTAACTTCTGAGCCTCAGATGCCCCCTCCCCTGTAACACTGGGGGTCACTACAGAGTCTTGGATGGTCATGGCCAGGACCAAGTGAGCACAGGGACTGATGTTACCAGATCAGAGTGGGAAGAAGGAAGCGGAGGAACCCTAGGTCCTCACTGTGCAGGAGGGGGCCCTTGTTTCCATGGGGACACCCTGGCTTATTTCCTGGCTTATTTTCCTGAGTTTCCTGATGAGCTTATTTCCTTCCCAGTCTTCCCTCTCCACCTGTGGTGTAGGGAGTCCACCCTGCCGAGAGGTTAGAGGATGGCCTACTGTCTTGGCCTCCAGGGGGTGCCTTGTCCCCTGTGCCTTGGACACCAGCCTCCTCACCCTCAGTAAGCTGACAGCCCACCCTCACCTCTCTCTTTCACCCTCTCATCGGGCTGACCTGCCCCTAGACCACAGGCTGGCATGCATCTGGAAGTGGACATAAAAGAGGCATTCCTCTCTGGAGCCATCCCAACCTGTGCGGCAATCCCAACCTGTGCCTTCTCCACGAGCAGTGAGGAGCTCCCACCTCATCTCTCAATGAGAGATTTGTTAAGGAGGGTCTTTGTCCTTAGATGTTCCCCATACTATCCCCCATAGGCTGTATAGCATCTCTCCCCTACCAGACTCTTCTGAAAAATCTCCTGTGTGTTTGTTTTTCAAAATAAAATTAATCGACAGGAACTATTTAGGGAGGGTTTCCTGAGGGGAAGTGGAAGGAATCTCTGCAACCTTGAGATTACAGAACCTTTTCTTTTCTCAAAAGAAAAACATGTCAGAGCACTGGTATTCTGAGCCAGACCTTGTTCTGAAATATGCTCCCCTCTGTCCTATAACAAACTACAGCCTTTCTCCCTCTTTGAAAATAAGATCACATCAAGTCAGGGATTAGAAATGGGAAAAATTCAATCAGAACCTCCCTCTGCCAGTTATACATCTCAGTACACTCCTAGGCGAGCAGAATCAGCTCCCATTACAACCCAGCTCAGCATCATCATTCAGAACGCACCGGTAGGAAATGGTGAAACAGAAGGGCCTTTCATCCTGAGTGAGCGAGGCCTGCAGCACTGCTCTCCTAGGTCCGGAAGCTGGCGGTGTCTGGGGCCAGTGGAGTCAGGGCCTGTTGCTTAAATAGGCAGTGGGAGGGTCTGGGGGGGGGGGGCGGGCATGGAAAGTGGGCCATTTACCCAGCACAGCCAGGCAGTGTCTGCCGAGCCAGCAGTGGTCCTAAGCATGCGCCTGCCTGCTTGTCCACCATGAGCCTCACGCCCACAGGCCCCTAGACCACAGACCAGCACCTGGGATGACCCCTGATGGACGTGCTGCTCCAAGTGAGACCACGTGCCCAGACACACGGAGCTTGGTCCGGGTTCCTGGATACCTCTTCCTGTCCTGAGACACAGCCTGCCTGGGCAGCAGAACCAACTGTGGAGTTGGATAGACCTGCTCCCAAGACCAGTAAGTAGTGGGTATCAAGCAGGGTATCTCACAAAGTCTTGGTTTCTACTTTCTTAAAATGAGGATAACACTGACTTCATAGGTTCAGAAATAATGTTTGCAAAGGTTCTAGCACCTAAGAGGCTGATTTATTTATCCACATGGTGATGCTGGAGTCAGGTTACTGTCAACAAGGTTCAAGCCCAGAGAGGTTTGGTAACTTACACAAAGTCACACAGCCCTTTAGCTGAGTGTCAGAGTCAGACTTCGTGCAGACCTGAGACTAAGTTGGGCTGGCAGAAACCCCTTGAGGTGAAGGTAGGGAGCATCTGCTGGCCTTGGAAAAATGTCTTGACTGAACTCTGGTGAAAGAGTTACCCCTAGAAACCCAATAGAGAAATAAGGGAAGAGGCATGGCTGGACAGGCAAGCTGAGATGGCCAGTCTGTGCATTTGGTTGGGACCTTAGAGGGGATGCAGAAATATCCTACAGTAACTACTAGGTGTGGCTAGTGAGAGGAGTTTGTTTCTTCTTTCCACCTGTACAGAGCAAATCTCATTTCAGAGCATAACTAATACATGGGTAGAATTGCACATTTTCCCCTTAGGTTCAGCTTCATCTCTCAAGATGTTAGTCCTTTTGTCATTTTAATTTCAAAAGAACCTCTTTCTTCATTTCAGCTTGCCAGATAATTTATCATTCAAAAATATAACTGGCAAATGTTTATTTCTTTCCTTGAGAGTCAAACTTGAAAGGCACAGTGTGTGTACTTTAGTTCTAGGCTGAACTGTTTTTTCATCTCTGGAAACTTTTCTTGTATTATTTCTTTCCAGATGTTTCCCTCATCATATACCCTACCCCATTCATCACTCTGTCTCCTATTTTGGGGGCTTCCCATTTCCCATTTTTCAAATCAGTTATTTACGCCTCTCTTTGTTTTCTGTGTCTCCATTTCTGGCTGGATATTTTCTTTTATCCTCAACATCACTATTTCCTTTGTTCTCTTGTTTCAGTTATGCAAACTGCTACCTCCAGATGTTTTCAGTTCTTTTATAGTCATGGAATTACAGCCATTTGTTGTTGTTGTCATTCTGATCTGTTCCCGTTAATAGTTTTTTGGTCATGTATTTCTTTCAAAGTAGTTACTACTAAGTTTGCCTTACTTGCTCTGGAGGCTTTGCAGATTCCATCATCTAAAAAACAAGTTAACTGATGTTTCTTGAGAGTCCACTGTGTGGAGATACGGCTGCTCAGCACCTAGCTTGTGGTAACTGCTTCCCTTCCAAGTTTAACTCAGAACTGTGCAGTTAGAGCTGCTTTGAGGGAGATTCTGATTAACTAAGATTTATTGCATCTTGTTTTTGAAAAGATGTTCTATGTGCAATGTACTAAGATTTTTTTTTTTTTTTTTTAAGGAGTGAGAAAATTAGGGCTAAGGGAAAATAAAGGTGGAAAAAACATGAAGCAGAGATGGGAGGATGGAGTGAATGAGGGGATCTTGATTCTGACCTCAGATGGGCACAGAGGGGATTCATTTTATGACTAAAACCTGTCCTTTTGATGTTTGTTGGTGTTGACCCTTCAAGTTCTTTCTTGAACGGCTACAGCACAGAACAGCTCCCTGGTGCAGCTCAGTCTGCAAGACCCCAGGGTGGGAAATACTTTTTTGTTTTGTTCCCAATAGGAATGGAGTTGAAAAGAAACAGAGGTGAGATATATTCATGACGTGTGAGCGGCTGCATGTAAACACTGGAAGATACCTCTTACTTGTCTTTCAAAAGTCAGTATTGATTGAGCAGCTAATTAGCTGTGTATTTCCTGTGCTCTAAATTGGATTGTTTCCCTGTTTTGGGGTGGCAGGTGTCTTCTGGGTGGGGGTTCTCTGTTCCCATAGCGCGCCAGGGTGGCCTTATTTCACACCTCTCAGGAAACAGCCTTCCGAGTGACAGATTGATTGCTGTATGGGTGGTTACCAAAAAAGATCTTGTTTTATTAGCTGTTTGTCTTGCAAAGTGAAATCAGTTTTTTTTTTTTTTTTTTAACTTTATCAAAATGTCATCGTCCTGGGATTTGAAAACTTGCCCTCTGGTTTCAAGGGAAGATTGGCAGATCCCACAGGTAAAGAGCTGTAATGTCAGGGTCTCACTTGAGCCCTTGAGTAATGAGCTTGGCTGTGGCCGCCAGCCTGGGCTCTCTTGTGGTGAGGGGAGGGCACCCAGGGCCAGCTGGGCACCAAAGGATGTTGCCAGACCTCATCCTGGTGCCTGAAATGATGTCCCCCCACTTTTATTTTAATTCATCAAAGGAACATAAACATCAAGAGATTCATGCACATGAATCCTCATGTGTGGGTAATTTTGCTTTTCTATTTGAGGAAGAGATAGAAAACATTCCACTTACTTTTTTTTTTTAACAGTAAAAACATGAAAAGATCCTGATGCTGGGAAAGATTGGGGGCAGGAGGAGAAGGGGATAACAGAGGATGAGATGGTTGGATGGCATCTCTGACTCAATGGACATGAGTTTGGGTAAACTCTGGGAGTTGGTGATGGGCAGGGAGGCCTGGCGTGTTGCATTTCATGGGCTCGCAAAGAGTCGGACACAACTGGGCGACTGAACTGAACTGAACTGAAAATCAAGGAAATATATTAAACAATTTAAAAAGTATTTGCTTTCCTATTGGTGGCACTTAAAGAAGAGAGAAAGAGAGGAGATTGAAAGCAGTGGAGAGAAGGCAGGGGCCAGAGTCCTGCCTCCAGGGACCACCGCCCCCCCACCGCCCCCCTCCTTGCCCCACCCTGCCCTCCCTGCTCCCAGCCCCACAGGCCCGGCCCCTGCAGTCTTGTGGGCAGAGACTTGTTCCTTGGCCTCTTCCTCTCCCTCACCTTGTCCTGTTCAGAGGCAGTCCCTCCCAGCTCTGTGGTTCGTTTTCAGTCCCTGTTTCCCCTTTCTCTGGCTGTCATCTCCACTTAGGCCTCCTCATTTCTTGCCAGTATGGTGGAACAGTCCCCAAGCCTATGTGTGGCACCTTCTTGCTCCAAGTCCAAGCCCGTGATCCCCACCACAAGCAGTCTGAGTTCCTCCTGCCCTTGGCCAGTGCCTCAAATCTCCCTCCACACTCAGAAAATCCACCTCCCTTGCCTGATTTGGGGGCCCTGCCCTCCACAGCCTCGCTTCTGCCATGATTCATTCAGATGGCCTCAACCTGTGGCTTTCCTCTTTCCTGGAACATGCCATGCTCTTTCACACCTCTGTGCCTTTGCACATGCTGTTCCCTGTATCTGGAACACCCTCCCCAACTGGTCTACCTGGCACCCAGCCTCTAAGGTTCAGCAGTGCAGCTCTCAAGCCCCTCCCTTCAGTCGCACCCCCACTGGGCTTTGTGCTGGCAGCCCAGAGCCCCCAAAGCAGCAAGCACTGAGCCCAGTCCCTGAGAGGCACCCAGGGATGTCTGCATGCAAACCTGAGCACCTTCCAAGCTTAACACACTTTCAACCTTGGTTGAAATAATAAAATGGTTTCTGGCCAGGTTCAGTTCCAGAAGTTCCAGAAGGTTCAGTTCCCTCTGTACATTCCAGGTGGCACAGCAGGAGCTGTGAGAAAACTCCCCACTGTTTGAATTAGTGCATTGATTAGGCTGCCTTAAAGGTGAAAGGACCCATGTGAACTCCCGTGTGTAGTGGCAGTGCCTACTGCCTGCAACTGGCTGAGACCACACCATCACCATCACCCATGTTTAGGGGCACCCACCGTGTGCCAGAAACTGTTTTGAGGATATTCCATGCAGAACCACTTGTTTAATTCTCTGAACAGCCTGGGAAGGTTGGGTATTATTGTTCCCATACTTGGAGAGGGAAACAGAGGCTTGAGGAGGGTAAGTGACTTGTCCAAGTCAAAGTGGCAGAGCCCAGACTCTGTGGGGAGGACTTATCTATGGCCCCCTCCTGGATCAGATTTTGACCCCCCACCCAGGACTCCCTAATGCCACAGAGGCATGTGCAGTCCAGGGACAAATACCCCAGGGGTCCGGGAAGCCTTGTAGCCTCCACCCTCCCTTCTCTGATGCCCTCATCCTCTGTCCCTGGGGAACTTAGCACCAGAGTGTGGATGGGGCTGTTGCCTTGGACAGACAGCTGGTGAGGCTCGGAAGGATAGAACCAGCAGGAGCCAGATAGAGCTCTAGTCGTGGGGCCAGGGAGGGGTTGAGGGGACATGCTGGCCAAGCTCAGTTTATCTTACCTGCTCCTTCAGCCTGGCCCCCCACCATCTGTTCTCACCCAGAAACCAAAGTGATCTTTCTGCATGCAAACCTGAGCACCTTCCAGGCTTAACACACTTTCATTGCCCCCAGAATAAAATCCCTGCCCTGAGCCCACCGTCCTCTCCCAAATTCTCTGCTAGTCTCCTCCTCTGCTTGTGGAGGAGGACTTTCCTCTGTGGTCCCTGTCTCTCTCAGGGCAGGCCTTTCCTCACTCTGTCCCCTCGTGCTGAAGTCCCCCCGCCTTGTTTGGTTGATAGCTCCTCAGCTGAAAAGTGTCCTCCTCAGGGAAGCCCTCCTGATTTCCCCCAGCGTTCAGTATTAGGACCTCCTGCGGAAGCTCCCAGCCCTGCCTCCCAGGTGAGCTTGGAAGGGGCTGGGACCTAGCCACCTGCATACTGACAAGGGCAAGGGGACTGACACATGGGGGCAGCAACGAACCCCAAGTGTGACCCTCCAGAGGGAGATGCCAAATCTGGTTGCAGAATGTTGGGGTCTTATGGTGGGAGGGGGATTGTCGAAGAGGCAGGCAGTGCCTGGAATGTGCAGGGCTGTGGCCACGTGGACCCCAAGCTGAAGCCACAGCTGTGAACACCATTCTCGAGGAAGGCAGGGGGAGGAAAGAAAGAGGTCAAGGACAGACTTGGAGACTTATCCCATTTTTGGCTTGGTGAGGAAAGAGGAGCCAAAAAGAGCACTTGGGAAAAAGCGGAAGAATGCAGAAGAAAAAAAAAAAAGGAAGCTAAGATATAGCACTCTTTTTATTTAGTTCTCAGATAGTCTTAATTTTTTTTGTTTCCCTTAGAATAGCTGAAACAGGAGGGCCCTACGTGGCAGTCCCTGGGATGAAAAAAACGTGTGTCAAAGCTGCTGCCGAGTCCTTCTCTATTTTTACCTTCCTCACACTACCTCTTTGAGCCTGGAGGAGGCATCCTGGCCTGAGGTGGCCCGAGCTGGCGTCTCTGAGGCAGATTCAGCCAGCCCTCAGCTCGTTCTCCAGAAACCACCACCAAAAAGCCAGGTATTCACTTTTCTTGACCAGAAATAAATGCACTAGACATATGTCCACAGGCAGTCTTGAGGGATGTGAACACGGAATCACCCCATAAATTTACTTTTGTTTCCTTTCCTTGGTTCAGAGTTGGGGTTTTTTGTTCGTACTAGTTAAACATTAAAATTGGACAGTAATTAATGTCCTTAAAATAGAATGTCCGTATTCCCAAGTTTAGAAAGAAAAACCACCTAGAAGAGAAAAATGTGGACGCATGTGAAATGCCATTCCATCAACCACGGCGGCTTTCATCAGCCTTGACTGGGAGCCCTGCCCAGTGGGGTTTGCGGGATAGCAGCCCATGTCTGTGGTCTCTTTTCACCCTGTACTCCTCCCACCCCCCCCGCCCCCAGGCTCCAGATCAAGGAACCCTGACATATATGGCCTGGAGCCCTGAGGGTGCGCCAACCTCTAATTACATTTCTTTTTTTAAATTTTGATAAACAGTTCCTCTGTTGATGCAAATGTTTTTAAACACCGAGCCTGTAGCTTCTGGCTCAGAACAGACAGAACAGATCCTCCAGGCCTCCTCGGGCCTTGAAGCTTCTCCCCATTTGCCTGGGCTCTCGGCCTCTCATTGGACCACTGAAGGAAGAAAACTGTCCTTCTGGCTTCCCTGGTGGCTCAGATAGTAAAGAATCTGCCTCCAGTGTGGGAGACCTGGGTTTGATCCCTGGGTCAGGAAAATCCCCTGGAGGAGAGAATGGCTACCCACTCTAGTATTCTTGCTTGGAGAATTCCATGGACAGAGGAGCCTAGCGGGCTATATAGTCCATGGGATCAGAAAGAGTTGGACATGACTGAGTAACTAACGCTTTCATTTACCTGGATGGGGGTTTGCTGGGTGGGGGGAGTCACTTCAGGATTCAAAATCAGGCCTGGCTGGGCTGCAGGGTAAGGCTCACGTCCCCCACGTGGGGACTTCTGGCCTCTCTATCTAGCTGGGCTCCTACTCTGGGTTCAGGGTGGAGGTGGGGAGGGTGAGGTGGAAGGGGCCAGCTTCCGCTGCCCGGTGGCCTGATGCTGCACTACACATATGTCACCACCTTGCTTCCTGAATGGGTATTGGTCCCTGGTCCCACAGGTTTGTATGTAAACAGGATGACAGGGGAGTCCCTCCGACCCCAATTCTCCCCACCATGGCTGCTACCTGGGATGGAGGGGAGGGGGAGTGGAGGGGACCCCTTCTAGTCCCACAGAGTCAGAAGAGCTAAATACCATCCATTCCATCTTGGGGACACTGACATACCAGGACCCTCCAGGCCCAGACTTCCCCCAGATGTAGCTGACTGCACTGTCGGGGGAGGATGGTGGTCCCCGTGGCTCCTGGATGACTCAGAGCCCAGTCGGCTGCTTCTTGCCCAGACTGCCCAGTTCCCTGTCCTTATTGATCAGAGGACTTGACCAGCAGCTAGGTATCGACATCACTTCTGAAATGACCGCGTCCAGAGAGGAGCGCCTTGTTACAAACGCAGCAGGTCGGTGAGGCCTGTGATACTGCAAAGCCATCGGCTTTGTGGGTCTGAGGCTGAGTTCCTGACATTGCCACACCTCCCCATCTGACATCGTAGCAGGTCAACTGCTATTGTTAACCATTTTACAGATGAGGAAACTGAGGCCCAGAGAGGTAAAGCACGCTGCCTGAGATCGCAAGGGAGGAGTTGGGATTTGAACCCAGGTCCATCTGATTCTGAAACCAGAGAGCTTCTCAATCTATCCTGTCACAGAGCATCCTGGTCTCACCTCCTGCCTTTGGCAAGTGGTCTCTGGAAGGGGGCACCCTCAGATGTCAGCATCATGGCTGATGTGGTCCTGGGTGAGGGTCAAGGGCTCTATGGAGGTACTAAAAGCCATGGTGCTTCTTATCAAGTCTTGCCCAGGTCTCCTTGGGTGTCCTTCTTAGTTGGGGACCTGTTAGCGTGACCCATCTGGACTGCAATTTAAGAAGCAATCGTGATCAGCTTGGTGACCATCAGGCCTTTCTGCTACATGCCAGGAAATGGACCTAACCCTGTTATAGGGTAAATCAGATATAATCAGCTGCTAATTCAATGGAGTGACTCTATCAACATTTATCAAGATACAGAAGCTGGTCTAGTGAGTTACACAACAGTGATGGTTGGATTAGACTCATAAGAAGAACCAACCAGTACTTTCTGAGAGCTTTAAAAAAAATTAAATGGAAGAGAAACTTTCTCAGTGCCATACGTTATAGGTATACACAGTCATGTGTCCCGAATGTAGATGGGGGTGACTTTCAGACTGGCTACGTGCACACCTGCAGCCTCATCCTGCTATGGTCTCATCTTTCCAGTCCTGACAGAGGTACCTAGACCCCTGGAACACTGCCCTGTTCAAAACCAAAGCTGGGAGATCAGCCAGTAAATGGGGCTGGCCCTTCCCTTTCTGTGCCTGAGGATCATAAAATTCTCAGCCATGGAGTTTGTGGACATAGAAAATGTCTGACCAGCTCTGAGTGGGAAAGAATTTCTCTGCTAACTGGTGGTTTGGGAGTCACATAGGCCAGATCATAATCATATTAGTGAGGACTGATTGGATCTGTTACTTCCAGATTAGGTTGAAATTTTGGTCCCCACTTTGTTCCCGACTGCCAGCCCAGCTGACCACCAGGGAGTGATCCAAGACCCTTCTCTGCAAGCTCACAGAGGTGGTGGCCACTAAGAGCCAACAATGTTCCGCAGACTCCTACCCCAGCCTCCCTTTGCTGCAGAAGCCTGCCTTCTAGACCCCTCTGCAAGGAAGAACACTCCCCACCCACACCGGGGCCGGCTAGTGACTTTCCTCTGATCCATCAAGCTCCTCTTTAGGACTGTGCTTCCCCAGCTGCTCTCACAGGTGGTAAGGTCTAACTCCTATAATAAATATCTCATGCCATCGTGTTTGTATGGTTCTGCCTTCCTGACTGAGCCCTGAGCGTATCAGCACCCTCAGTGTCTCTCCCCCATAAAATGGGGGTGGTGTGAGATATACCAGGCCTTAGAGGAGGACTGCATCCAGGTGCTAAGGGCTGTGAGCCTGGGATTGATCCTGGCGGGTACATTTGTCACCATCTGAGTACAAGCTGAGGATTTCCTGGGTGGTGCTAGTGATAAAGAACCTACCTGCCAGTGCAGGCGATGCTGGAGATGCAAGGTTTGATCCCTGGGTTGGGAAGATCTCCTGGAGAAGGAAATGGCAACCCACTCCAGTATTCTTTTCTGGAGAATCCGCCCGGAGGGCTACAGTCCGTAGGGTTGCGAAGAGTCAGATACAGCTAAGCACGAGGAGTAAGAGGACAAGCTTTAGGCCAGAATCATCTCAGTTGGGCTTTAGTGTTCTGGCTCCGGTGGTGGGAGCCCCGCAGAGCAGGGCTCACATGAGCTCGGCAGACATGGTCATGCTGGTGGTGGAAGGTGTGGGTGGCCTTCCCAAGGTCTGACTGGTTGCCCAGCCCAGTGGGCACTGTAACTGAGTGTTAAAGGCAATGGCTGGGTAGAGCCTTTCCTTTCAGATGCTGGTATCTCAGTCCAGGACTCACCCCCAAGTTGGCACATCATTCCCCTGGAAGCCAGTCTGTGCTGAATTAGGAGGCTTCCAGGAAGATGCTGAGAAGGGAAGAATGGCTCACTGGGACTGAGACCAGCTCTGCTGACTTGCTGGTAAGGAGGCTTTGTTCCTGGAATGATGAGGAGCTAGTCTTGCCTCTTTGAAGCTGGAGATGAGATTTGTAACCACCGCCTCTGTCCCAGGGGCTATCCACACAGCACACCTGCCCACTATATTCAGGTCCCTGCTCAAACATCATCTCCTTGACATAGCCTCTACCACCCTATATAAAATAACACTCTTTCCATCACTCTCTATGCCCTTACCTGGCTCCACTTTCCTTTCCCGAATATCACCGTTTCACACAGTATGCAGTTCTGTATTGTCTTTCCTCCTCCAATAGGAGGTAAAGCCCATCAAGGCAGGGACTGCGTCTGTCTTGTTCCCCATGATCACCCAGAACAGCACCAGCTTAGAGCAGTTGTTGTTTAGTCACTCAGTCGTGTCCAACTCTGTGACACCGTGGACTGTAGCCCGTCAGGCTCTGTCCGTGGGATTTTCCAGGCAAGAATACTGGAGTGGGGTGCCATTTCCTTCTCTGGGAGATCTTCCCAACCCAGGGATCCAACCCATGACTTCTGCATTGGCAGGAGGATTCTTTACCACTGAGTCATCAGGCTCATAGAAGACACCAGTGCAAATTCGCTGCAGGTCAGAACTGCCTTCTGTGTAAAGAAAAGTGTCCTGATCTCCCCTCCATTTGTCTTTCTCCTCCTAACCCAGAGGAAGGCTACTTCTTGGAGTCAGGAAGGCTGCTTTGATCGGTTAGGTACCAAACAGGAGTTCTCAACATCCAGGGTTTTTGAGTTTTTTAAATCTTTTTTTTTTTCCTAATCACTACTCTTGATCATGGAATCTGTAACCATTTTGGAAGTGGATTTGGTATGATTAAATTCTTTCCTAGCTTAATTCTTTATGGAAAACAAAAGTTTTAAATGAAGTGGATTAGAGTGGATTTGCTGATGTTTGATCGTCTGCAGGATCATTCACCCCGGCTTCCCTCAGCCCCAAGGCTGGGCCAGCACCCTGAAGGATACGTCACTGGATCCTCCTAAGTGGAGGAGAGAAGATCCCCATTTTTACAGAATGCCTGTGACTGAATGGGCTGAGGCCCTTGAGGAACTCTCAGAACACCTAGGGGCTTCACTCTGCAGGGAGTGCCAGTCCTGGGATGAGGGGCAGCAGGCCATCCCTGGCCTGGTTACCGTGTTTCCTCCTGGAGTACCCACGACCACAGCTCAGCAGATGCAGGGGTGAGTGTGCAAGGCTGGGGCGCGAGGAGACTCTGGGTCAGGGGGGAACCTCTAGTAGTGGGACTGCTGGACGAGTCTAGGTCCCTCAGAAGCAGGAGGTGAGCACCTGTGTCTCTGGCCCACCTGTCATGAGGTTCCTGGCCACAGAGGCTGTGCACAGCCCAGCCCAGTACAGAATCAGGGGGATCACGACAGCCTGAAACAGTTTCCAAGAATAGAGCATAGACAAGAAAGCTCTCTGCCCGAATTGGAATTGAAAAGGCACTGGTACTTGGCGGGGCCTCTCCAGTGACTTGGAACACTCTGCAGGAGACCTTGTTCTTGGCAACACCAGATGTGGGGCAACCAATGTGACCTTGGTCACATGTGTGCGGACTTGTGAGGGCCTGTGGGCCTGGCTGGGAAAGACCCTGGCTCTTACCCAGACACTTGGTAACTCTTAGAAAATGGGATTTCCCTCTTCTGATGATTTGATTTTTAACTTATTTCTGGAATTTGTAGCTTTTAGTGGACACCTACATCTGAGGCACTATGGGTAGAGACAGCGAGGTTACTTCCCCCCAAGGCAGGTGTTTTGATAAAGGTTTGGGGTCACATCCTTAGGACTCATGGCTGCCCTGTGTCTCCTGTCCCCATGGCAGGACCACGTGGTTCCCAAGACTGCCTCCCTCATGAAAGGAGACGCGCAAAGTCATTCTGTCTGGGATGCCTTATGTTCCTCTTTCATCAGGAGGAGCCAAGCTACACTCAGAAGAAAATAGTGACTTGGAGGAAAACATGTAGCCTGAAAGGCCTTTTCCTCTTTCGGAAATGTAAGTAAACATGGCCAGGGCCCTGGAGAGATGCCATCTCAGCCACAGGATGGTACTCCACAGGGGCTACCCTTTCATAGTAATACCCCTGGTTCATACCCCCTCCTCACTGTGTGCAATTTGGGGGCTCAAGTGCCCCTCACCTCTGAGAGTGGAGATCCAGTCATCCCTCAGCCCTCAATCCAAGACTTAACAATAGCCAACACAGGTGGAGCCCATGCTTTATGCTGGACATGGGGCCAAGGGGTTCACCTCACTCTGTACTTAACCCTGGTCCCATCCCAGAAGCCCTCAGTGGTCATGGCTTTAGCCCTTGCTCAGCAGTGGGACTGGGGTTTCAAGCCCCATGGGTCTAATGCTGGAGCCTGTGCTCTTAGCCTGTCTGCCATTCTTCCCATGAGGCCTGTCTGATGATTCATGTCTTATTCTACACCCAGAGACAATGAGGCGTAAACCAGAATAAAAGGGGGCTATTACGATACCACTATCTGCTGTTTATCTAAATTAGGTAATAAATCACAGAGCCACTTGGAACACTATACATGTCAGCCTCCTGAGCATTTAGTTATCACTTAGTGCCATTTGATGGTGCCTATGGTATAATTAACACTTTCATCTAGAAAATATATTTCCGTGAAATGGAAAAGTGAAAGAGAAGATACATTTAACCTGCCCCTCCTCTTCCTTGAAGACTGGGCACAATCCCCTGTCGGTGGTCGACTGGGGTGGCTTAGGCTAGTGAGTGGGCACGCCAGCATTCTCAGCCCTCTCCAGCCCATATGGTGTCCTGGGAAGGGGGACGGCTGTCTCTGAGGTAGCAGCAGGCCCAGCTGAGCCCACAGAGCTTGGTGCCCATTCATCAGCCTCAGCAGGATCGGACATCTGCCGCTGGCATTTCCAGATGTTTGCCTTTATCACACGTTGATGTGGCTCAGTGTTTTCATTAAGGGCCTCATCAAAAGCTCTAGCTGGTTGGGAACGCGTATTGTTCATTTTATTTGAGTTCCTTATCATGTTCAAAATGTTCCAGGCGCCATTAGGAGACACAAAAGCCTCAGAAAACACAGTTTCAGGGGGCGGGAGCGTGGAGGAGACATGGCCACCGACATTTACAAACATTTTGCTGAACAGAATCAGCTGTTAGGCATGAAAGTCGCTCAAAGCAGCACAGCAGAGCACGGGGTAGTTGGCGGGGGGGAGGGTGGTGGTAGAGACAGGATTTAACGTTCGCCTGCGGGAAATCTTCTAAAATCAGATGGGTGCTCCAGTGTTCCAGGCTGTTTGTTCATTAACAGGGTCTTCCAATTACTTCCCAATGAGGATGGGGTATGGGGGCCAGATAGGAGGCAGAGGCTTGGTCAGGAAAAGAGGAAAGGGGACACACATTTTGGCTTGAGATTAACCTTTGAGGTAGAGGGCCAGGCATATTATAATTAATGCTTAATCATAAATGGAGCTTGGCCGGACGCATTGATTCACACACAGGTTACTAAAGGCATTTAGGGAAAATAGAATGTAGGCAATGAGAACTGTCCTCATCAATTTGTAAAATTCACATCTGAGACAGCATGCTGGAAGTACAGAGAATGCTCCTTATAGGTATAAATTAAAGCCATCTTCCTCAGAAAAGGATAATTTAAATGATCAATAACCTCTTGAAAGAATACCTGGAGGGTATATGCCTTTTAAAAATTGACTTTGTTCATTCTCCGCCTCTTATCAAAAAAGGGTTTTAGAGGCTTATAACAAAAGATATGACAGTGAAGTTATTAAAATAGAAATGGGAAATTAAAACCCAGTCAGAAAAGAGAATACAAAATTTCTAACTATAGTGACTAACCTTCTGTGATCAACCTCTAAATTTAATCCTGAACTCCCTGGAATCCAAGGTGAAGAGGGAAAGCAATCAATTACATAGGTTCAGCTACGTTTAGGACAAAGCATGTCAACTCATGAGTATTGATTATTTGTGAATTTATAAAAGTAAGAGAGGCAGAGGAAACGTCTGTAAAAATGGGGGGAAAGATTTTTTTAAAATATCTGGGAAAGGAAGGATGGATTTTGAAATTTTGGGGTGAGGAGCAAAGCTTAGGCAACAATGACTGATGCACTCACTAAGATCTGGGTGGGTGAACCTGGGGTGGCTCCGATGCAGTCAGTTTATTGTTGAATAAATCATTTCAGTGGTGAGCGAGCCAAGGTCATGACCAGGACCCAGGCATTTGGTGTGCCTGGCCTGTCCTTGGGAAGAGGCCGTGTCCTATTTCTCTGTACCAGTGCCTGGTACATCGTGCACATAAAGAACTCAACCATGGCTCTGTTTCTCCTGGGCTGAGAACTCCAGGAGGGCAAGGACGCAGTCCCAACACGCCGGGACGCCTAGTCCTAATAGTGACTCCTAGTAGCCACTCAGCTGGATGGAGTTGGATGCTAATAGCTCACAAACTAAAAATGGGAAACGTACCATAAAATGCCAACCACCGTTCATGGGAGCAACTTAGTGGGAGCATTTTCCCAACTCTCAGTGGCCACAGTCAAATCTGCCAGCTTTCGTGGTGGAGAACTCCTGGATGGACCTGCCGGGGTGGTGGGGGGCGGGCGCGTAGTTATAAAGAGTTGGATGAGTGGGTGCAGTTGTGATGTTGGACTTCTTTTTCAAGAGCTCTGTTGTGGCCCTTCTGACAGAATGCTGACTGCAGGGCTCTGCAGGCTGTGTCGGTTCTCCTGTGGCCCTGCCAGCGGGGAGGTGGGGGAGGGACCCTCAGTGACAGCGCTGACCTGTCTCTAGCTGTCTTCCCAGCAGGCTTGAGGGTGAGATTCGAGCAGGTGCCACATTCCACCAGCAAGTTTGCAGCCGCCTTTTATCCTCAGTCACCCAGCAGATTCCTGAGCTGCTCTGAAGAGCCTTTCTGTTTCACCCTTTTCTTTGAGGAGTCCCTCGAGGGCTCATTTTGGCCCTGCAGAGAATGATTTTGCCACAGGGTGGAGCCCTGGGCTCAGAGGGGCAGGGTCTCATGGAGGCCCCTGAGGTCTGGAATGCTGGGGCCGCCACACAGGAGGCTGTGACGTGGACGTCAAGCCCCCAGGAAGGGGGATGCCTCTGCCAGCAGGACGTGGCCTGTGGCCAGGGTAGGCTGTGTGGGTCCCTGGGGTCCCATACTGGGTGTGTGTTGTGGGGGCATTTGCGTCTGAAGTGAGGTGCTGGGAGACGGCAGGAGCACTGGTCTGGGCAGGACAGCAGGGGGCATCTCTGAAGTGGGGATTGGCATAGTTGCTCAGTAACACTGGATCAAGGGGTCTGGAGGGTAAAGGCCTCTCGAAGTCCTGTTGCAGTGTCTGGCTTGGAGCCCAGGCTCCAGTAGCTGTGGTTTACTGTGCTGGTGACCCTCCCCTGGAGGCTGAAGGACCCTCCAGTTCCATCCCTGCAAGTCCTCACTCCCTCGATGGAAGAGACACTGAGGTTATCAGCCACTCAGGGAAGCGTTGTGGCCTGGCTAACCCTGTGCGAGAAGTAGGGCTCTCTGACTGCCCTGCCTGTCCCCTGAGGGCTGCGAACTGAGTGCTGTGAAGGCCCCCAGAGAAGGCTCACAGCACAGAGCCATACACACAAATGCCCCACAAGGGCTGGCGTTAGTGTTAGAAACTAGGGTTGCTCCACAGGCTAGGAAATACAGGGCTCCGGGCACAGATTTTAGCGTCAGGGTTCCAGTGAGAATCATTTTGTCTGTTTCTCTACCACCATGGATGGAAATACTGGAGTTAGGTCCTAGATATTTTGTTTGTTAGTTGCAAAGTTGCCCAGACATGGAAAAGGACGTATAAGCCAGAGGAAGGGCCAGCAAGTCAGTCAGGTGAAATAAACAGTGATGGCGATACTGGTTGCATGTGTGGGCCCTGAGTCTGCAGTGGACGGAGAGGGTTTAGGCGGAGTGAGGACTCCTCTAACGGCTGGACCACAGCATCTGAAATGTGCCGTCAGGAGGCGCTCAGACTCCGCAGCAGATGCTGGGGTTCTGCCCAAGTGAGGATTCTGCCGGCCAGCTTGGCGGCCACTGCGAGAGAGTGGGGGCTGCTCAGCATGAAGGTGTGAAGAGAGACCAGAATGAGAAAGCGGCAGGAGGAGACCATGTGGCTGAACTGGCCTAAGATCTGAATGCCCCTGAGGTCATGGGGCAGGGTGGGGTAGGGGTGGCGCAGGCAGTGTCCAGACAGTGCCAGCGTGTGTGCCATCCCTCGGGTGGCTGTACCTGTGGGGAGGGTAAACCCAGTCCCCCTGCTCCCGGAGGCCTGTCTTCCTGCCAGGACCACCTCAATCCAGTGATCAGAGGCCAGTACACACTCCTTGGGCACTTGGTACTGGGGCATTGCTGTGGGGTTGGAGTGGGGAGCTCCAGTTACAGGGGTCATGCTGCCTGGCCAGGTAGGGGCCAAGAGCTGGGGTCTGAGGGCAATTTCCTGACACCCTTCACCATCCTCTGCCAATGTGGCCAGTAAAGTTCAGGATGGAGGCCTGTGGGGCCCAGTCAAGCCCCTGTCTTGACTCCTGGCTTAGTCACCTCTGCCTCCCCTGCAGTCACAGATGGAGGTGTGGGGAGCGAAGGATGAGAGAGGAAGGGGCAGGGTTTGGACTGAGGCTGAGCTGATGGCCAGCTGGGCCACCCACAAGAATCAAGGTGGGGTAGGTGGAAGTGACAATGGCTAAAGATCAAAGATGAGGAGGAGGCAGCAGCAGAGGAAGGCACAGCCAACATGCAGAGCATCCTTCTAAAACCAGCTGGGTGACTAAAGTGAGCCCCAAGCTTTATCTTGACTTCTGACTCTGTGAAATGAAGCTCCCTCCCTGCTCTGTCCTGGTAGTACCCACGGGAAGGGGCTCTGATACCCCAGAGACCCCAGGGCAGGTGGATGGCCATCAGGAAGTGCAGAGGGTAGGAGTTGGGGGGTAGAAGTGGAAGTGATGTGCAGACCCAAGGAATTCAGGAGTCGCATCACCAGGTTTGGAGACAGGGTGGCTGGGAGGCCAGTGTGCCTTGAGTAGGAATGAGGGTGTGGAGGAAGTGTGCTTTGTGACATGATGAATTCAAGAAGGTGACTGGCAGCTGCAAAAATGGCCCTGGACCAAGGAAGCCACAGAGGCAGGAGGCTGGTGAGGGTTGGTTGCAGCAGAAAGTTTATGAAGAGCCAAGGGGCTTCCCTGCTGGCTCAGATGGTAAAGAATCTGCCTCCAGTGCAGGAGACCCTAGATTGGGAAGACCCCCTGGAGAAGGGAATGGTAACCCACTCCAGTATTTGTGCCTGGAGAATTCCATGGACAGAGGAGCCTGGTGGGTTACAGTCCATGGGGTCGCAAAGGGTCAGACACGACTGAGCGAATTAAGGGGCATTTGCTGAGCAAAGAAACAAGCCAAAGGTAGTGCTGAGGGGAGGGCGGTCATCTAGAAGCAGTGATGCATCGGGATGCATCTAGAGGAGGTGACAGGAGGGAGGAGATGAAGCAGGAGATGGCTGGGAAAGTGCATCCCGTGGAGGCTGGGGTGACGGGCAGAGCTGCGCAGGAGAGGAATGGCAGAGGGATGGGGATGGCATGCAGATTACGAGGAATGAGGGGATGGTGAGGACATAGAGGAACATTTTACTGACAGTCAGGGTTCCCCACATAGCACCTCATAGAACCATGAGTCCCCACTAGCCCAATGCCCCAGTGCCATGATACTTGCCATTTCTGGCTGCCAGACACAGCCCTTGGGCATGGGCGGGGAGGAAGTCCACAGCCTGGGTGACAGCCCTCAAGTCCCACAAGTGATCAGACCACCTAACACCAAACATATAAACAGTCAGGATCAGGACATTCAGCAGATTTCCAGCCACTTGTACCTCCCCAAACATAGCTGTGAATCCAGAAGTAATCAGTCATAATGGCTGCCACTGCCCCCGATAAGAGGGGAGGACCCTGAAACCCTCACTCAGAGCCAGCTTGCTTTTTTTCCAATTCAGGCTATTTTATTTTATTATTTTTTAAACTTTTGTATTGGGATATAGCAGATTAAAAATGCTGTGATAGTTTCAGGTGAACAGCAAAGGGACTCAGTCATACATACACATGCATCCATTCTCCCCCAAACCCCTCTCCCATCCAGGCTGCCACGTAACATTGAGCAGAGTTCCATGTGCCATACAGTAGGTCCATGTTGGTTATCCTTTTTAACAGAGTGATTATCCTTTTAATAGCAGAGTGTACATGTCCATTCCAAACTCCCTAACTATCCTTTCCCTCATCCTTCACCCCCCCACCTCCGCCAAGAGCTGACTTGCTTTTATATAACACATAGTTCTGATCAACATTTTAACCTGGTTTCAACTTTTTAAAAAAATCAAAATCAAGAGGAAAAAGCACAAGGTAAATGACAGTGCAAATCTCTAACGTGTGAGATCATGATGGGGAGGGCTTGGCCTGGCCAAGCTCTCGGTTCCCACTGAAGACTGACAGTGTATGACTGCCACATTTTCATAAAGAGGATCTAGAGTTACGAAGACATTGTGGAATAATACTCCATCTCCATTGCTTAAGAAGGCAGGGCAACTCAAAAAGATACATGTATTATCACCCCAGTGTTCATTGCAGCACTATTTATGATAGCCAGGACATGGAAGGAACAAAGATGTCCATCGATGGGGGAATGGATAAAGAAGAAGTGGTACATATACACAATGGAATATTACCCAGCCATAAAAAAGAATGAAAAATGCCATTTGCAGAGATGTGGATGGACAATAGAGATTATCGTACCGAGTGAGGTAAGTCAAACAGAGAAAGACAAATATCATATATTACTTAGATGTGGAATCTAAATCCAAAAAAAAGGTACAAGTGAACCTATTTACAGAACAGATACAGAGTCACAGATGTAGAAAATAAACCTATGGTTACTATGGAGGAAGGGAGGGATAAATTGGAAGATTAGGACTGACATATACACAGTACTGTATATAAAATAGATAACTAATAAGAACCTACTGTATAGCACAGGGAACTCTACTCAATTCTCTGTAATGACCTATATGGGAAAAGAATCTAAGAAAGAGTGGATATAATTGATTCACTTTGCTATACAGCAGAAACTAACACAGCCTTGCAAATCATCTATACCCCAATAAAAATTAATTTTTTAAAAAAGAAGGCAGGGCAGTGTATGGTACATGTTAGGAAGTGTTTTTAAAAGTTTAGGTTCTTGAGCAGGGAATGAAACCCCATTTACTGAGCGCTTACTGTGTACGGTGGTTTAGTCACTAATTCGTGTCCAACTCTTGTGATCCCATGGACGATAGCCCGCCAGGCTCCTCTGTTCATGGGATTTTCCAAGCAAGAATACTGGAGTGGGTTGCCATTTCATGCCACAGAGGATCTTCCCAATCCAGGGATCGAACCTGGGTCTCCAGGCAGATTCTTTACTGACTTGAGTCACCAGGGAAATCTTACTGTATATTCACCCACCTAAATACCTTTACCTCCTAACAATCCTGCAAGTAATTATTATCTTTACCACTTTATAGAAAAGAAAACAGAGCTGAAGTGATTTGTCCCAGACACACAGCTAATGCTTTTTCCACGTCACCCTTGGCTTCCTGCGGTTTCCTGGCAGGGGTGTGTGTGGAAAGCCTGCTCTCTGACAACAAGTGGGTGCCCTGGGCTGGAGCCCAGGTGATGCCCTCTGGGGCAGTGCTGATGCTGGCACTGCCCCATCAGCTCAATGTGGGGCCCGATGTTCCTGCCTCAGCCTCCACAGCCTTGGAAAGTCTGAGGGGTGGCGGCGGGGGGGACCAGCCCCACTCCTGCCCCTGAATTCGGGACAAAGCCTCCTACCCCCTCTCCACGGGCAGACCATGAGCAGCAAGGTGTTTGCAGCTGAAAGACAAATCGCAGCTACGAGAGCCCCATCATAAGGGGTGGTTTTGTGAACCCCATCCTCCAGGGAAGATCACTCCTGAAGGACTCTAATGCTGACAGGCTCTGTTTTTCATTCCCTAATCATTCAGAAAAATACATCCATCTCCGTAATCATTGAGGTTTTTCCTGTGTAAAGGTCAAACTATAAAAAGATAAGTGGACTCAGAGAAATCCAGGCTAGTCACGAAAACGTGGCGGTGTATTAAAATGGATCCCCAAAGGGATTTAATCCTCCTTCAGAAACAGCTCATAATAATAATCCCCCCCTTTACTCTCCCCGATGTGTGTTAAGTTTCTGTTTTTAAGTTCAAGGACATGCAAGTGACTGAATGGGTGGAGCCTGGGCCATGCAGACCGGGGTCCTGGCTGAGAATCTCTGACCAGCCACTCCACACCAGAAGCCTGGAGTGAGTACCCTCACCCCTTGAACCTCATTTCCCTCACCTGCAGAATGGGGAAGAGCCCTGGTCTCGGTGCTGTCCTTAGTGGCCTGGGTGCTGCCTGGCAAGGTGCAGGCCTGTGGGCCTTTGAGAACCTTCCCACTAGCCCGTCCACACTCTCCACCTGAGAGGCAGACAAATGTGTCCTGGCTTGGCTTGCTGGCAGTATGGAGGGTGCTTCTGGACCACGACCTGGCCCGGAGACAGATCCCCTGCTCTGGCCTTCTTCCCCACCTCTGGCCCCCCAGACGTTCCCAGACTCTGATGGGCTCTGCCAAATGGACTTGGGTGACCTGTGAAGGCCTTGCAGCTAGAAGATAAACAAGTATCTGCGAGATCCCCATCACAAGGACATTTTAAAGGGCACTTGGTAATTTAACTGCTTTTGTGAAGCTGAGCAAGTGTTGGGGGAATGATAGAGTATCTTGAAAATTCAGCCTGGACAGGAAAATCCTGGCTTTCCTCTTTATTAAAAACTTGGAGAAGATCTTTAAGGGTGTTTTTTGAGAAGATAAGGAACAGCTGTGTCCCCTCTTTATTAAGTCAAGGCCCCATCTCTGGTCAATTTTGTGCAGCCCTGCTCATGAAATAGGCCCAGCCTGGTCTCTCCTGCACTAGCACCCCGACTGATGGCATCTAGGAGATGGCAGTCAGGTTTCCTGGTGGCAGACCCTCCAAGACGTGGGAGGCTCCCACATATGGGACCTGACTTTTGTTTCTTGATTTGTGTCCAAGTAACCCGGGTGGTGCGGTGGTAGAGAATCCGCCTGCCAATGCAGGAGACGCAGGAGATGTGGGTTCAATTCCTGGGTTGGGAAAAAGATTCCCCTGGAGGAGGGCATGGCAACCCACTCCAGTATGCTTGCCTATCCAGTATCCCATGGATAGAGGAGACTGGCGGGCTACAGTCCATGGGGTTGCAAAGAGCTGGACATGACAGAGCACACACAGAGAAACAGAAGAAACGGCATGGGCCAAAATCTTCAGGGGAGAGTGCTGGCTCTCGGCTCCAGCCAGCTGGGGTGTGGCAGGAGACGAGGCCACAGCCAGATCCCACAGCCATCAGCTGGAGAGAGTGGCATGTTTCCTTTGTGCTCTACAAAGGTCACATGGGCTGCGGGAGGGGAAGGGCTCAGAGGAAGCAGGACCCGGTCGCCTTAGTCACCCGGGGACATGGTGGCAGGGGAAGCAGAGATGATGAATCTGGAGAGCTGGTGGGGTGGTGTGACATGGAGGGCAAGGGACAGATGGGCCTGGGAGGAGGCCTGGCCACTTGCACAGATGTGAGGGCTCAGCATGGGATGAGCGCGAAGGGAGAGGTGGTATGGATGTGGATGTTTATGGTGAGTCTATGCAGGTTGAGGTGCCTGAGGGTTATCCTGGTGACTGAGGTGCTGTGGAACACAGACGTGCACAGTAAGGGAGAGAGTCAAGAGAGAGGTGGAAAAGTGGATGAGGCCAGCTCACAGGTGGCCAGTAACTGAAGCCAAAGAGTGGACGAGATCTCCCAGGGAAGGCATAGGGTGAGGCCTAAAGAGGGCCAGGACAAGCTCCAGGAATGACGGAAAAGTGGATGAGGCCAGCTCACAGGTGGCCAGTAACTGAAGCCAAAGAGTGGACGAGATCTCCCAGGGAAGGCATAGGGTGAGGCCTAAAGAGGGCCAGGACAAGCTCCAGGAATGACGGACATTCAGGCTTAAGGAAACAGACTCCATGGAGAAACCTAAGGAGTGGAAAGAAGGGTGACTGGGAGAGTGTGGTGTCCAGGGAACCCCGAGATGAGAGTCTGCAGGGGTCAGGGCCGTGGAAAGGGTTGCCTTAGAGACTGGGCTCCTGGTTGGGTTAACCTGTGGGTGATTGAGGTGGATTTGGCTCAGCCAGCAATGCTAAGGTTCATGCTGTGGTTTCAGCTAGCTCTGCAGATGGTCTGTTTTCCTGGAGAGAAGATTCAAGGTGGGCTCCTTGGGAGTTTCCAGGAGATCTGTCAATGGAAACTTTATCCCACATCTTAAATTATCTCCCTGACAGGATCTTTTTAATTTAGATTAAAATGTAACCAGGGCTACTGTGTTTATATTATTTTAACCTGACTTAAAAAATGTTTATAGTAAATGCTTATATTAAACATTAACATGAGGTTCTATTTTACTGTCCTTTAGGCTCTTCAATGAAGAGCCTAATTTTAAAAGATCTGCAAATTACATGTGTAATTTGTAGGCTCTCAGAGAGAATCTACCTCTTCAGCTTTATTTCAGGTCACCAGGGACCTGTCTTAGGCCATTAGGTATTTAATGTGACACACTCTGCTTTGCAAAGCAAAAGAGAAAGGGCTGTTTTTGGCTCGGATACAGCAGCTTTGCCCCCAGATGTGTCCAACAGCCCGATTTAGTATTAAAGCTCTGAAATGATTGATTATCCATTAGGGCAGCTATTTAAAGAGTTCATTGAATCGGCTTCAAACCAACAACAGCTGCGCGGCAAGGGCAGCTAGGCGAGGCTGGGTAGAACCAAGTGGAACCTGAATGGAGCTGTGGATTCTGCCTTCCGCGGGGCTCCGAGAGCAGACCTCCATCAAGACAAGTTCCAGGTTGCTGTCGCCTTCTTGCCTGGTGATCAGGCAGGTGCCAGCCGCTGCCTGCCGGACCCCAATCAGGGAGGACTCCTCGCTGGGAAGGAAAACTGTCACGGGCACGGCTCAGAGCTGAACTCTTCCCTTGCTCTGCCTTGCTCCTCCCCGCCCTCATCTCTCCCTTGTGTCCTGCCAGGCCCTTCTCATCTACCCCTCCCTGGGGCCTCGGACCCTCAGCTGTCCTAGGCCTACACTCCCGCCCCCGTCTTGCCTCCCCAAATCATTGCAGCCGCCCCAGCAGGGTTTGCCCGTAATCCCTCCTGACTCTCTCAGGCAGCACGGCACCAGCAAACTGCAAAGCCTCAGGCCATTGTTGTCTTCTCCCAACCCTGGAAGGTTTCCTCTCACCGGCACCACCCAACTCACCCTGCCTCCTCCTCGTATGCTTAGCAAATAGTTTACCTTGGCAAGTTCACCAGGAAGCAATAATACTGCTAAAGGCGGGCGCTTGATGGACCTTTACTTTTTGAAGCTGCGTATGTGTAGGTAGGTGTACCTTCGGTGGGTGTTAAGCAGTTTCCAGGCTGAAGTTAATGGCTGCCCACGTAACCCTAGCAGCCCCAGGGGCTCCAGCACTGTCTGCTTGGTGTGTCAGAGCACAGGCAATGCTATATTCCCGGGACGCCTTGGCTGGTCCCAGGGTCCGCTCTGTCCAAGCCCAGGCGAGAGGCCTGTGTCCTTGGAGGATGTGTCAGTCCCCACCAAGAGCTTTGTGGTGGGAGAGCTCCCTACGGAGTGCCGGGGCACTCAGTCACGAAGGCTGTGCCCAGGAGCTCTGTGCAGTGGCTGCTGTGGGGTCTGCCTAGCCCAAGTCTTTAGGGTTGGCACCACCATCCCCTCGATGGAGCTGTGACTGTCTCACAGCCACGTCCCTTCCTGGAATTGCCCTCGGGGGAGGTGACCTACATCTCTCAAGGTTAAGCCCCTTCCCAGAGGTTGGCCTGTGGCCATGACCAGCTGAGGGGGAGGAGGCTCCAAGCCCAGGCCCTTAGGCCACTGTTTGGGACAATTCTGAGGGGCCATCTCAGCTCCTGAGTTCCCTGGAGAACTGTTGAGATCTCAGGTACAACGGCAGTCAGGCTTAGTTTCTCCCTCTGCTCAGTCCTGCCTTTTTTTCTTCCTTGCACTCACTGTCAAGTTTGCACACAACTCGGGGAACCCAGTCTAAGAGAGCTGTCATGGCTGAGCTCAGGGAGAGGCAGGGCTGACCCAGCATGCACCCCCCACCCCAAACTCTCAATCCAGAGCCACCTGCCTGGCCATGCTGTGTCAGGGCTGCTGAAGTATCTCAGGTGTTCTGTTCTTACACTCAAGCCTTCCTAAGAGGTTACTTGGGAGATACATGGTTTTGGACAGTCGGAAAAAATTGTGCTGCTTTGGGCCCTTGGTCTGGGTTTAAAAAAAAAAAAAATTTATTTAGGCTGTGCTGGTTCTTTGTTGCTGTGCTAAGCTTTTCTCTAGTTGCAGGGAGCAAGGGCTACTCTCTAATTGCTGGTGTGCAGGCTTCTCATTGCAGTGGCTTCTCTTGTTGAGGAGCACGGGCTCCAGGGTGCCGGGCTTCTGTAGTTGGAGCTCATGGGCTCAGTAGTTGGGGTTCCTAGGCTCTAGAGCACAGGCTCTATAGCTGTGGCTCATGGCCTTAGTTGCTCTGAGGCATGTGAGATCTTCCCACACCAGGGATCAAACCCGAGATTCTTTACCACTGAGCCACCAGGGAAGACCTAGTCTGTCTTTGATTTGTAGCTATGCCACCAACACCAACAACTGGGCACATGATCGGGCTTTCTCTGCTTTGGCTGCAGGAAGCTTGGAGCCCATTCCGTGTGTTGCAAGACACCCTGGTACCTTCTGAGTTCCCTTAACACACCTTCCTCAGTATTGTTATTTGGGTTGCTTTGCCGTATCATGCAACTCTCTCAGAGTTGCCTTCATGTCTGTTTGGAACGAGGTCGGTATCAACGAGTAAGCACATACATACAGCATTAAGGCTGTGTTGTCAGACAGACCTGGCTGTTGGTTATCAGGTAGGACATTTGCCAAGTCACAACTTCTCTGAACCATAGTTTCTTCAGCCAGAGAGTGGGCCTGATGCCTGCATCACTAGATTATTTTGAAGATACATACAGTAAACACATGGCTAATACATATCAAGTGCTCAATAAATGGAAGACGTTAATAACACTTTTTAAATGAAATTGTGTTGCTCTCGCAAACCTGTCCTTCCAGGTAGTCTGATCTCCTTCATTACTCCCTGTCACATGCTGGCTGTTAACCAAGATGCATTTCTGGGCCCTTGAGTTTATACTTTCTTGTGGAAGAAGGATGCCCACCCAGGCATCCACAGCTCCCAGCAGACTGTGTGGACCAGTAGCAGGGCCAGTGGAGATGTTCACAGATTGTTTATCCAGGCAGGTGGATACACAATTAAAACACTCACGATATAAATGAGCACATACTTGACTGGAGAAAAACTAGAACCTCTTCATGTAAACTGAACCTTCAGAAAATGAAAAAAAAAAAACGTTGTAGATGAGAGATTGGTGATGAGTAATTTAACCAAGACGATGTAAATCTAGGTTTTTGAATACTTTAAATATAACAGCTTGATATAAAAAGAATTGCACTAAATTTTTTAAAGCTGAGATCTTCCCTCGGGTGAGAGACTCACTTTCCTGCAGAGACACGTTCCCCAAAAGGCAAGTGGAAAAGGTGAAGAATAACATCCCCACCGCATTCCCCTCCCCCAGCCAGCTTAGGAGGGTTTCTAAGCATTTTGTAGTCTGCCCTCACTCCCCGCGTGCCACTCATTCACCTTGCAAACCAGTTTGGAACCTGTATTGGAACAGAAAAGCCCATTTCAAGAGGGTGGTGGCTTAGGAAAAGCTTTTATCTGTCCCTAAGGTCAACAGGTCCCTGACTCTTCCCCTCGTAAAAGCCACACGGACCTGACCCTTGCTCTGGAGCTCATCCACAACTGGGTGTGAAACTAGAGATGCTAGTTTTTCTTGGGGGTGAGGTCTATGGAGCAGGAACCGCCCTCAGGCAGGTCTAGGACAGGCCTCCTGGGTGCATCCTCTTAGGGAGGACACGGGGATGGTGTGAGGGCAGGATGCTGAGGATGGGGCTCAAGGGCAGGATGGAGAGCGGGTGGGCACGGAGGAAGCCCCAGTTGGTCTTTTTGTAGGAGTGGGCCTCAGGAAGAGGGAGAAGATCAAAGAAGTAGAGGGAGGCTGGGGCCCAACAAGTACCTGGCTGGGCATTTACTCCTGGAAGGGTGAGGGGTAGCAGGCCACACCCCTGAGGCTGGCTTGAGAGGGGCCAGGTGAATCTGGGAGGAACTGCTGCTGAGCTGCTATGGCCACTAGTGAGAGGGGGAGAGGCTGAGGGTTGACGACCCTTCAGCTCAGGCTTCAAGAGCCTTCCTTTCTGGGATCAGTCAGTGCAGAGGGACACTTGATGCATGGGGAACCAGGGATGTCCTCCTCTATCACACAGGCAGCCCCTTGTCTGTCCCCCTCAGTGCACAGCCTGAGGAAGCAGGTGGGGCAGGGCTCCATTTTCAGTCTCTTTTAGCATCTATTAACTTTTTGTCTTAAAAACCTGTTACCTACACATTTCCTTGCACCTCCAGAATTTTGATGAGTGAGAAAACCCACATACTTCACCTCCATCTCAATAAGTTTCTTCTCTTCCCATGGCAGATAGCGGGTCGGAGATGACCAGGGACCCTCCCCCGTGCTCCACATAGCAGATGCCTCAGAGTCCAGTTTCCAAGCACTGGCTGGTGCATTTACCCCGAGTAACGATGATGGTGATGGTGGTGGTGGTGATGAAGCACACAGCCTTATTCCTCAAACAAGGATAATGACAACAATGATAAAGGCAGCAGCAGAGCGTCAAAGAGAGAACAGACTTTGGAGTCAGACTGCCTGGGTCCAAAGGCCAGCTCCACCTCTCACTGGCCGTGGGAAACTGGAGGTTGCTTGACTTCTTTGTGCCAGGCTCCCTCATCTATAAAATGGGGCTCAGTGCCTAATTATGGGATGTGTTTAGATGGGTGCCTGACACGTGCTAGCGTTCTTACCAGCTATGGCTCTTCTTATTTTATTGATATCATTGCTGTAGGCACAAGGCCTTTTCATGTACTATATCATTTGACTCTCACAATCCTATAAGGGAGAAGATATTATTATTGTTATCATCACTCCTTATAAGTGAGGAAACTGAGGCTCAGAGAGGTTGATGGACTTGCCCAAAGATACTCAGCCTGGTACGGAGCTGGTCTCACCCTTGCAAAGCTGTACAGCCTGGTTACTGGGATGATAAGTGGCGCTTCATCATGATCCCCGCCCAGCCGGATAGGAGGTTCTACTGCTTCTACTTAATGCATGGAGATAATGGCCAGGTGAGTTAAGCAGCACCCACGCAGGCCTGCCTCCCCTGGCTAAGCTGCTTTTGAGCCAGCTGATCAGGACCGCTCTTCAGAATCACAATTTAACTGCTCTGCTGCGTCCATTGTTCCGTGCATGGAGGCAGCTGCCCCCCTGGCCATCCCACTTGGCACTGCGGCAGTGATTAATAAGGACATTCTGCATTCACGGGAGGCCTCTCAGCCAAGGCCTCCGAGTACTTTGCAAGCATTAATTAAGCTTCATGGCTGCGGCTCAGGTACACGGGGGCCCTGGATTCACTCTCCATGTCTTTAGCTGATGCAAGAAGACACCAAGTCTCTCCCCTAGCAAGCCCTGGCCTTCAGCCTGGCCAGGCCCCAGTGGGCATTCCTCATCCCTGGGGTTTGACCAGAATCATTTGCAGAGAAAAGACTTCCGCTTGTTCTTCCAGACTTCAGAATAATAGCCAGTACTTAGAAGCCATTTCCCATTTGAGTTAGGTCCAGGCCAAGAGCTCCCTGGCTGGGCGCTACCTGGTGCCCACCCCCTGGCCCATCTCAGTTAACGGGGAGCCAATGTAGCCCACAGCTGGCTCCTTCCAGTGTGTTGAAACCCACTGTGCTGTACATGGGGCCTTCGGGTCAGGCCTGGCCCTGCACCACCTCTGCAGTGTCCCCACCCTTCACTCCTGGTTCTACCCTCAGATGTCTGCCGCTTGCCTACTGTGGCTCTGACATCTGGAGCTAGTGCGGAGGTGGGAAGAGACCACATAACTCAGGGTAGAAAGCTTGGGCTTCTACCCAAGGATGTGGGGGAACCACAAAAGGGATGGGCAGGGTCAGATTTATGCTTTGAGATGACGGTTCAGGGAGACATGTGTGGGAGGTGAGGGAGGGGGAGGCCAGAGGTCGTGGGGCCAAGAGGAGGCCGGGGTGATGAGCCAGGGGAGCAGGGATGAGACTCTAGTGGGCCGTGTCAGTGGAGGGAAGGAGCTTGAGAGGCGTTTAGAGAGGAGATTTTTAACTTTTTAGTTTATAATGGAGTATAGCCAATTAACAGTGACAGTTTCAGGTGGACAGCAGAAAGATTCAGCCATACATATACATGTATCCATTGTCCTCCAGACTCCCTTCCCATCCAGGCTACCACATAACATTGAACAGAGTTCCCTGTGCTTTACAGTAGGTCCCTGTTGGTTATCCATTTTAAATATAGCAGTGTGTACATGTTGATAGAGAGGAGATTGACAGGACTTCGTAACTACCTGGAGGCAGCATGAGAAAGGAGGAGGATCCCTAGACGCCCCTCTGGGCTATCAGATCCATTCCACTGGGCAGTTATGCCCTCCGTGTCCAGCACTGGGCTCAGGGAACTTGTGACCAACTTGGCATTGTTAGTGCAGATGGGCTCCCCCAACTTCCCCAGTGAAGTCATGTCAGAGGGAGCAACCAGACCCAAACCCCTTGCTGTCCCCTCCCATCTCCCAGGCACCATCCTTTCTGGCTTGGCCAGGGATTGAGGCCCAGTACTGAGCACTCATCCTCCACTCCTGGGCTGTGGACATGCCAGGCCACCCCTGAATTGACTCACGTGAGTCTGGGGGTGGGCATTTGTCCCCCACTTGGCTGATGAAACCAAGGCTCAGGGGTTAAGTGACCTGCCTACCTGGGCTGAGTGGTGGCCCCTGAAAGGTGTTCATGCCCTCATCCCTGAAACCTGTGACTGCGTTACTTTACCTGGTAGAGGGAACTCTGCAGATGTGATTAAGTCAAGGATTTTCACCTGGAGAGATTACCCTGTGTTATCCAGGGGGCCCGATGTAATTACAACGGTCCTTGTAAGAGGAAGTGGTAACGCCAAAGGTGGCAGAAGGAGACAGGCAGATAAAAGCAGAAGTGATGTATTTTAAAGATGGAGGAGGGCACCATCAGCCAAGGAATATAGGCAGTCCCTAGAAGTTAGAAAAAGCAAGGAAATGGATTCTTCCCTGGAGCTTCCAGAAGGAGCGGCAAACAGCTGACACTGATTTGAGCCCAGAGCTTATTTCAGGCTTCTGACCTCTGCAACTGTGAGATAATAAATTCCTCAGCATCGTCCAAGTACATCAGAAGTTCCCAGTAGGAGGTATCGTTTAATCTGGGCAAGAGAAGAGGTTTGTTTGGATTCTGCTCAGGCCAACACAAAATCACAATCAGCCTCTTTCCTTGCCCAGAACGGGGGAAGCCATGGGTGCCAGGCCTGGCCCTGGGCAAGACAGAGGGATGAGCCCCCTGGAAACGGGCCGGAAGAGTGTGGGCGACAGAAGATAGGAAGGTACTCGGAGGAGGAAAACGAGAATTTCACCATTGTCACAGAAGTATGAGCCCCAGTGGCTTGAAGTGCCGGGCAAGGTGAGAAGCGGTGGGGAGGAGTTCCGGTTGCTACTGGTGGTCTCTGCCATAGGTGGATGATGCCAAGGATCTGCAGAGAAAGGGGTGGAGGCAACGTCCCCTGAGGCACAGATCTGAGATGAAGGCAGATTCCTTCCCCTCAGTTTAACCTCCAGGGAGAGAAGAGTGAATCTCTGCCTCCTGTGGACTAATCTGCCACAGAGAGGGAGGCAGAGGTGGGAGTGCCTGGGTGGAGCCACACTAGTTCTTCATCAAAGTGAGGGGGTTACAGTTAGGATTTCTGAGGCCCCTTTCCAGCTTAAAGTGTCAAATTCTCTTTGACAAGGAAGTTTCTTTTACCATTGTACATATACGTGGACCTGCCCTGGTCTATAGGGCTTTGGTTATGATTAATCACATTCACACTGTCCTGGGGTGAGGGGCAGTTTGTGGTTGTTTGCAAAGTTAAGAGTTCATTGATCACAGCCTCTGAGGCTGGAACTGGTATTGTCCCATCTTGCAGTTGAGGAAACCAAGGCTCAGAGAGGTGATGTGTTTGGGTCAAGTTAGTTGTCAGAGCCAGGATTTTTTAAAAAAAAAATTTATTCAGGCATTGGTTGCAGCATGCAGGATCTTTAGCTGTGGCATGTGAGATCTAGTTCCCTGAGCAGGGATTGAGCCTGGGCCCCCTGCACTGGGAGTGTGGAGTCTTAGCCACTGGACCCCCATGGAAGTCCTCAGAACCAGAATCTTGACTGAGCTTTTCTGGCCTCCTTATGACACAGCAGGGAGCTTGAAGAACATCCTGTTCAGGCCTGCTCTGTGACCACACCTGGCAGGGCTCCAAACTTGTCCTGGGATACCTCTGCTTCAGGCCTGGACGGGGGGCCTTGGCCCACCCCACTGTTTACCTGCTATCAGATATTTCTGAGCTTGGCCCTGTTCCAGGCCTTGGGGAGCCCTAAGCATGAAGGAACAGGCTGACAGATGCAGCAAGTCATGGAAGCTGGCATGGGCGGCCCTGGAGCCCAGCAGGGCCTGAGTGGGGGCTGCTGTTCAGCGGCGTTGGAAAGACGGACCATTCAGAGGTCTCAGTAGAGAGTGGGGCAGCCCACACTGGGGTGGACGTGGCCAAAAGCGTGAGGGTAAGAGGTCGAGGTGACCAGGGACTGGGAAGCACTCCTGCTCAAAGGGAGGCAAGCCCTCCCTGCACAAAGTCAGACGATCTGGTTCCACCTTCTCCAGATGTTGCTTTCCTTACTAGCCCTTCCCTTTGCTCCATCAGAGGAAACCCCTACAGAGCCCTGGCTTCACCCTTCAGGGATTCAGGTGTGGGTTTGAGGTGGTGGGGAGATGCTGGGCCAGCACACACAGAAGCACAGCAGGTTGGTGCCCAGGGCCAGGGGGTGATCACCGCCCTCCCGTCCTGCCACGGGGACAGCTGTCTCCTCTGACCCCTTTCTTTGGCCGGGAGCGCTGCGATGTCCTTATACCACTAGAGCGGCTCTGTGTGTACATGACATAATATCACTGTCCTGCAGATGCTGTCTGGGGGCTTTGAATCTTGCACCTTCCCGCAGGGCATCAGCCCTGCTCTACTGCCCACTTTGCTCGCCCTTCCAGGTGGTGTCATGGGGGCTGCAGGGGAGTAGGCCTCTCTGGAGACCCTTGTGACTCCTGGACACTACATGGAGAGCATTGGTGGTGGGTGCCAGGGGTGTGTGGCATCATGGAAGTCAGGTTGGACCCAAGTGTGCCATGACTGGTAAAGTAACTTCACTTCTGAACCCCAGTTCTCTCATCTATAAGATGGTTGAGAGGAAGAAATGAGAAAATTCTTATAGAATGTTTTAGCACTGTTCCAGGCACCCAAAAGCTCAATAGATGCTATGTAGTTCCCCTGCAAAACTGTGGCCCTGGTGACTCTTGTAAACCAGAAGAGATCCTTAAAAAAAACAGTCCCCAATAAAGGGTACAGAAATCTCACAAGACAGGGTGGAAGAGGGGCCTGGGCCTCAGCCGATAGAATGCTGTCCATCATGGCATACCACCCCCACATCATCCGACAATAATAGGCTTAGAAGGGCCAGAATCAGAAACTCTGGCTTTACACTCTTGGTTGTAGATTCTCAGCACACAGAACAAAAAGATAATCCTCATGGATGTCACTAGAAGTGGCCTGCAGTCAAGGCTGGAACTAATGAGGGGGACCTCCTCTATTGAAAAGAAGTAGGATGCTTTGTGTATGGATGTGAGAATTGGACCATAAAGAAGGCTGAGCACCAAAGAATTGATGCTTTCAGACTGTGGTGCTGGAGAAGACTCTTCAAAGTCCCGTGGGCTGCAAGAAGATCAAACCAGCCAATCCTAAAGGAAATCAATCCTGAATATTCATTGGAAGGACTGATGCTGAAGCTGAAGCTTCAGTACTTTGGCCACCTGATGCTAAGAGCTGAGTCATTGGAAAAGACCCTGATGCTGGGAAAGATTGAGGGCAGGAGGAGAAGCGGGTGACAGAGGATGAGATGGTTGGATGGTATCACCAACTCAATGGGCATGAGTTTGAGCAAACTCTGGGATATAGTGAAAGATGGAACCCTGGAATGCTGCAGCCAGTGGGGTCACAGAGTCGTACACTACTTAGCAACTGAACAGCAACAACCCTGATGCTTGGGGCAGATGTAGTATAGGCAGGAGCCCTGCAGGCCAAGAGGGTCTCTTCCAGCCACAAGGTTCAAAGAGTCTATGTGAAGAGTCAGTGGCTGGGTTTCCCCCAGTGGGGAGGGACAGGGACCAGCTTCCTCATCTCCCCAAGAGAACCTTTGGATCTGGGGGACATGGCAGGAATGAGAGGAAACTCAGCTGGATGCCAGGGGGACAGAGGGAGGCCCCTAAGGAGCCAGAGATCTGGCCACTGGAGCAGATCTAGGATGGGAAGAAGGCATAACAAAAGTCTGGGTGGACAGAGGCAGGAAGCTGGAGGCCCTGTGGGAAGCAGCAGATCCTAAGCTCTTTGGATTGTTGGAGCTGTGAGAAGACTTCCTCTATGCTGGGAGGCTGGTGGATACTAAACAAGATGTTTGGACCAGGCCCACCCCTGGCTAGTGCCCAGTGGCAGGGATTTGGAGAACAGGCAGCCCTGCTGAGTGAGGGCAATGCACACGACCCAGAGGGGATGCACCGAGGGGTGCCAGCCCCTCTCTTGTCTTACACTGCAAAGAAGGCAACTGCACGTGTGTCCCTGAGGTTGATGATGTACCACCAGCACAGAGCTTGGCATTTGGGGGTGCCCAGAGGAGTGCTAAGGGGGTGGGTTTGACCAAAAAAGGAATGGGGACCCCTGGTACTGACCATGGACTGGATTTTTCTAAGGAAAATCTTTAGAGTTCAGAGAGTAGAACAAAGTTAAAAATAAAAGAGGGTCTATTTTAGGCTCTCTTATCTATTGCACTAATCATCCTGCCCCGTTTTTGCAAAGTGCAGAGCATAGTTCTAAACAGGATTTTTCTATGATCAGCCATTCAGGCAACATGTGTGCTGAGTGTCCAACGTTTCATGCAGAACCAGGTTCCAGGGGGGCCAGGCATAGGTACACCCACAAGGAAATGAATGTTGACTCGATAACCTCATTTGGTCTACGACAACCCTGTCAGCATGGGGACAGGGCACTGGGAGAAGAGGAAACAGCAAGCAGGTTGGCCAAGGTCAAACTGATAAGCAGTTCATGATCAGACCAGGAAGTCCTCTGGCTTTCCCCATGGCCACCTCAAGCTGACTGCCAGCTGGCCCAGCAGCTCACCATGACTCTTACAGAAGTGACTCACTGATGGCATTTCCAGTGGCAGCTGCTGAGTGTCCGAGGGAGAGACAGCCTTCAGAAAACATGCAACAATGAAAAGCTCCTAACAACTGATATAAAATCAATCCAATGAGGAAATAGCACCCCACATAGAAATATCCCCGAGAGGCTGAGAGACAGATCTACACTCCTCGAGACTCTTCCTGGCACGGCCCTTGCTTCCCAGTTGTGGCTGTGCCTGCGTTTACATCCACCAGCCAGACTTGGGCCTCAGCCCTGTGCTGCTCACCGCCTTATTAATAAGAACAACAATACATTTGAAAATTTCCCTCTGCCAGGTGCTTTAAACCTGCTCATTCAATCCTCCCATCAATCTGCTTAGGTCCATGATTTTTACCATTTCACAGATACTGACAGTCGCTCAGCTCCCAAGTTTCAGAGATTTAAACTCTGTCTGATTCCAACAAGATGGCCTTTCTACTTCTCTCTGGTTGTCAGACTTGAAGGTGGCAGGGAAGAGCTGGGAAGAACTGGGAACGTGTTTAGTGAAAGAGGCCCCTAAGATATCCTGAGGCCCTGGGCAGCACTGTCCGATAGAGCTGTGATGATGCAAGTGTTCTGTGTCTGGGCTATCCACATCGGCTGCCACTAGCCACGCATGGCTATAGGGAACATGAAATGTGACTGAAAAACTGCATTAAAAAAAAATGTATTTATTTTTGGTTGCCCTGGGTCTTTGTTGCTGCACATGGGCTTTCTGCTATGAACAGAGGCTACTACTGTGTTGCGGCGCGTGGGATTCTCATTGCAGTGGCCTCTCTTGTTGTGGAGCACGGGCTCTGGGGGGCACAGGTTTCAATAGTTGTGGCTCGTGAGATCTAGAGCGTGGGTTCAGTAGTTGTGGCGTATGGGCTTAGTTGCTCTGTGGCCTGTGGAATCCTCCCAGACCAGAGATCAAACCTGTATCCCTTACATTGGCATGTGGATTCTTACCCACTGTACCACCAGGGAAGTCCCCTGAGTTTTTAACTTATGCTAAATAGCCATATGTGGCTAGTGGCTACTGTGCTGGACTAATACTCACCGAGGGCTGGGGGCAGAAACCAGCAGGATGGCACTAGATCAGGATCTGTGCAACTCGTGCATTTGGGTCATAGGAACAGGACAGGGAATTGAAAATGGCTGGGGCCCAAGCTGGCATGCCGTGAGCTCGGGCCTCAGTGGGTGAGGCCTCTGCAGTCACCTCTAGGTGTGGGAGCTGAGACCTTAAATCACAGAAAGGAGGGAGGGAGGAGTGGGCAGGGAGAGGCGAGAGGAGGGGCTTGGAGAGTGGAGGCAGGTATCAGAGGAGTTCATCCGAGGACCCAGTCCCTTGTTCTCTGAGCTAACGCCCCATGAATGTGAAGGAAAGAAGTCTTCTCAGTGTCAGCTAGTGGTTCTGCCCCGAGGGGAAGCAGCTTCCTGTCCCTCTGCCAGGTGCCCTAGACTTCTTGTGAGCTGTGTGCACCTCCGTCCACATCCTTTTCCTTTGTTTGCTTTGGAGCATCCAAGCAGCCTGTGCCTCATCCTGGGAGCTGGAAAATAAACATCACCGTGGAGACAAACTCACTTGGCTCCACTTACAGTGGCTGACGGCCTGCGATTTTCTAATTCAAAGGCCCTTTGCTTCTGTGAACATTGCCCTAGAAGCTTTGCCCAAGCATTGCCCATGGAAAAAAATATTGGAAGCTGAGGGCAATAAACTGCCCTCAGAAAGACTTGGGAAGATCCCTGACAAGGCATCAGAGGCAACACTCAATAGGACAGCCTTACGGGCTGCCTCGGCCACTCGGCTTTTGGTTTTGCAAACTGAATATGCCCCTCCACCAGCTTCTGCTGCACCCTGCAGATGTGGGGGTGGTAGTGCAGTGCCAAAAGGACCTGAGCAACTTGCTGCAGAGGGGCGTCCTTGCCGTGGGCTTTCAAGGGCTGGGATGGATTTACCCTTTGTCCTCATGCTGCCTTGAGCCTCGATGTCTGGACCAAAAGGGCAGGAGGTTGATTGCAGCACTAGTCACGGGGAGTAAAGGGCCTTCCCAGGGTGTGATGCTAGACTTGGGACATCCAACTCCTTTCCTGTTCTGATTATGGAAGGAGAAGAAGCAGTGTTTGGGACGTTTACAAGACCTCCCTGAGGTTCCCACACCCTGGAACTTTCCATCTGTGCTTGAGCTTGGACTAGGGGCTGGAGAGGGTCAGATGAGGACACAGGTGGCCACGCTGCTATGTACAAATAACCCAGAGCAGGTCGTGATCAGTCAAGCTGTTGATTCTGGGAACTACAGTGAGGTCAGAAATCCCAGTGGACAGTCAGAGCAGGCTAGCCTGCCCCAGCCAGGGGAGCCTCAATGATGTGCCCAAACTTGGCTGCCCCATGAGAGGTGATCCCTCTGTTATGGCTGCACAACAGGTGCCGAAGATGAGGCAGACATGGGTGAGGGTCTAGGCTCCTGCAGGGTTATGGATCTGGAGTTGGTCCTGGTCCACCAGGTGCCCCGAGGCTAGGATATAAGGAAGCTAAGAGCTGTGTTACTGGAAATCTGGGCTCCTATGTAGGAAAGCCAAGGCTGTCTGCTTTACTGCTGGACGTAGTAGGTTCAGCCCAATCTGCCTGCCAGACCCTGCACTTCTGGGGTGAAGCTCAGTGTAATAGGGGCTCAGATGGTAAAGACTCTGCCTGCAATGTGAGAGACCCAGGTTCAATATCTGGGTTGGGAAGATCCTCTGGAGAAGGAAATGGCAACCCACGCCAGTATTCTTACCTCGAGAATCCCATGGACACAGGAGACTGATGGGTTCCTTGGGGTCACAAAGAGTCGAACTAACATTTGCACTTTCACTTACAGAGCCAGGTACCAACCAGTCAGAACCACATGCAGGCAGGTTCATGCTCTGTCCTGGAGCATGGTTGTTCTAAAAACTCCACCAGCCTCTGTGTCTGGGGACCAGGGAACTCTGACTGCCCTGGCAACCTTGGTGCCTGACTGGATTTCCTGGGAAGGCTCTGAGTGGGTTGGGGGATGCTGGGCCTCGGAGCTACAACACTGATTCCAGGAGAACCGTCATTTCTGCTCTCAGTGGGAGCTCGGTGCTCATGTGATGGCCCCTTCCTTCCTGGCCTGCAGTGAAGCCTGATCAACTACAGCCTGGTTGGGGATGAGCAGAGCTGTGTAGCTCAAGGCTGACACAGGCCTGTCCCAGTTCTCCTTGTCAACATGAGTCTCTACCAGCCCCTTGGGCTATGCCCTTCCCAGTTCTTTTTCCAAATGAAGAACTTGAGGACTAAGGGAGGAAGCTCTTCCTGGACCAAACAGTGGGGCCCATCTGAAGTTGTTGTTTAGTCTCTAAGTTGTGTCTGACTCTTTTGCGACCCCATGGATTGTAGCCTGCCAGGCTCCTCTGTCCATGGAATTCTCCAGGCAAGAATACTGGAGTAGGTAGCCATTTCCTTCTCCAGAGGATCTTCCCAACCCAGGGATCAAACCCAGGTCTCCTGCTTGGGAGGCAGATTCTTTACTACAGAGCCCCCCATCTGAAGAGAGTGGAGTAATTTCTGGGTCTGCAGTGAGGAAAGGAATTTAAAGTGGGGCCAGGCTTCCAGGGTGATTGTGAGAGGAGACAATACTAGCTCTCCTGCCCTTCCTGCCAGCTCCTCTACCCACATAATGCTACCTCCCACTTTCCCCTTCCCCTCTCTCCCTTTCTTTTTCTTTCTGGGAATGCACAGGAACATTTCCCAGAGAGAACACGTGAAGCTCAGCAAAGCCCACTACAGTGTCCCTCTGCAAATATTTGGAGCAGCTGCTTTCTTTTGCCTCCCCAGTCACGCTTTTTATCGACTGCAATGCCAGGGCCACAGCTTGTGATTCTGTGGCGAGAATCAATTTCATAGATGTCAATAAACTAAGAGGAGGATTAATCCGGACTCTGAACATGACAGCTATTTTGGGTCAAGTCTACATTTCACTCCTGAATGGACTCTGGCTTACCCCTCCTTTCCCTGGTTCAGCTCCTTAGGTTTCATTCTGAGTCCACACACTGAGTTGGCCATGTGCCTGTGTGGAAGCCCTGGGCTAATTTCCAACCTTGGGGGCCTTTCCCCCTGTCACCCCTACTGTTCAGCATGAAAACCAAACATTATGGAAGATAATTTGGAAATACGTCATGTGGAATTGTGCCTGTCTCAGAGCAACAAATTCTGTTAGGTTTCCCCCTTCGATCTGCACCCATGTGTGTGGTGGCTGGACCTGGGAATTCTCTTTATGGTCTATTTATTCAGTTAATGTTAGATGCAACTCTGTGTGGCCTTTGAGTCTTCAAGAGCATCATTTCCACTGGCTGCAGAATGTCGTGTCGAGTGGGTAGACGTGCATTATTTAATCACTTGTCTTCTGTGCACATTATTGCTGGAAGCCAGGTCACCTGACCTGATTTTGGCTCATAATACACATTTGCCAGTCCCAGTGCAAGGAGGTGCAAAAGTGGGGCCAGATTTCAGATGCATTTATTCATGAAATATTTATTAATTGTCAGTTAAAGACCAGGAAACATGCCACAGGGGAGAGAACAAGGTTTAGGGGAGTAAGAAATGTGGCCCTAGACACCCAGTGGCTTGAGAGTCTGGTTGGGGCATGGAGACAGCACACCAGGTCTCACATGATGGATGGATGGATGGGGGAGGGGGATGGATATTAGGGCTTCTGCTCCCTAGGGAAGTTATATTATAGCTGGTTCTGAGAAACTGGGTTCTCAAATAATTGGGACTTATCTTTTAAACACTGATGCATCCTCACTGAGTTTTTTTTTGTTTTTTTTTTTTTAAGCAACTAGTTTTTTGGGTTTTTTTTTTAAGGTTTATTTTTGACTGTGCTGGGTCTTCACTGCTGCTCATGGGCTTTCTCTAGTTGGAGTGAGCAGGAGTGACTCTAATGGCAATGTGTGGGCTTCTCACCGCGGTGGCTTCTCTTGTCGTGGAGCATGGGCTCTAGGCATGCAGGCTTCAGTAGTTGCAGTGCACAGGCTCAAGAGCTGTGGCTCATGGGCTTTAGAGCACAGGCTCAGAGGTTGCGGTACATGGTCTTAGTTGTCCTGTGGCATGTGAGATCTCGCTGGATCAAGGGTCAAACCCGTGCCTCCTGCACTGGCAGGCAGATTCTTCACCACTGAGCCACCAGGGAAGCACTACCAATTTGTTACTGATGAGAAAAGTAATAAAGTTCGAAACTATCTTATTGGGTTGGCTAAAAAGTTCATTCGGGTTTTCCATACCATCTTCTGGAAAAACCTGAACAAACTTTTTGGCCAACCCAATACCTAAAAAACAAACAGGCAGACATTCTAGGAGCTTTTCCTGTCATCACTTCCATTTCAATCATGTGCCTACTGATGGTTCTAGAGTAGGAAGGGAAAGGATGTGGAGGTCGAGCTGTACTTGGAGAAACTGGGGTAACTGGGACTCCCCTCCATCGTGTGCATGGGCTAGGGCAGGGAGGCTGCAAGCCACTAATATGAGAATAGTAACTGCTTTTCACGGAGCTCCTGCTTCAAGACAGACACTGTATAATGCACTTTATATGAGCAAATATGACTCTATAACAGTATTTTATGGTAGAGATGATTCTTTTTATGATTAAGAAGAGTTTGTGAATTAGAAAGGGCTTCTCAGGTGGCACTAGTGGTAAAGAATCCACCTGCCAGTGCAAGAGACAAGGGTTTGACCTCTGGATCTGGAAGATCCCCTGAAGAAGGAAATGGCAACCCCCTCCAGGATTCTTGCCTGGGAAATCCCATGGACAGAGGAGCCTGGCAGGCTACAGTCCATGGGGCCCCAAAGAGTCAGACATGAAATGATTCCCTAGAGATGACTTCTCTTCTCCAAACCAGGTAGCTGCATAGTATTTCATGTAACCCCCTTTCTAAAGAGGGATCCCATGCATCTTTGCCTTTCAGAATAAAACGGTAACTGGATAGCAATCTAGACCTAGGAATGCAAGAGAAATTATATGGAATAATTTTAGAAAGCTCTCTTAAAGTCATTTACTTTCCAATGAGAGTATGTACTTAGAGCTGAAATTGATAAGCATGTATGGTTAGAATTAGTACTTAAGTTTATTTTGGTCATTTTCAAAAGAGTCTGTACCTTTAAATTACCATACCACATAAGTGGGCTCACAACCTGATCTCATCTCACTCGCTTTGCCAGTAGATTAAAGACTAGGCTATTTACAGACTTCCTACTCTGTCTTGAAAAGTCAGGAGGCCAGACCAGAAACCACTGCCCAGCAAATCTTGGTGCTAGATCAAGGTCTATGCACTGAACTGGCTGCTAGATGTGTGTGGTGAGCAGAAGGGGATTTGATGGACCCCGGGTGAGCATTCCAAGGGGTAGGGGAGCCTGGACCTAGTTTTTACAATTTGACCGTTGTTTTTCTTGATTACTGCAACAATATATTCATAGTCCTATAAATCAGAACCATAGGTTTTGTTTTCAAATGGGCCTTGCTCATGATGATGATTTATTCTGAGTCTGTCATGAAACCTACATCTGATTGGATGATGAAATGCTCTCATGACCACCCCTTGGGACATCCCTGCTTCACACTCAATCAATCCTGCCCCGCATTGTCATATGTTCAGAGGGGCTTCAGTGGCAGTTTCCTCTGAAGTTATGTCCACCACACCTGACCCCCACATATAGTGTGACATCCAGTCTGTAGGTTGATGTACTTGGAACTTTGATGAATTTGGAGCTAGAGATGAATTTAGGAGTCCTTGGCATATGGAGGGGAGCTACACATCTCTACAAGAATAGGTGAGGGCACTTCCCTAGCTGTCCCGTGGCTAAGGCCCTGAGTCCCCAGGACAGGGGGCCCGGGTTCAATCCCTGGTCAGGGAACTAGATCTCACATGCCACAATGGAAGGTCAAAGACCTGGCACTGCCAAATAAATAATTTAAAGATAAAAAGAGTAGGTGAGGTCACCAGGGGTGTGGGCAGAGGGGGAAAGACTGGGATCTGTCTTGGGGCAGCCATGCCTGAGCTGTCAGTAGAGGGCGGAAGGGTTGAGGCACAGAAGAGACGGTTGGGGAAACACAGTGCCTCAGGGCAAAGAAGCAGAGGGTTTCAAGAAGGGAGTGAGCAGGAGGGCCCAGCCCAGAGGCCAGGGCTCTGTGGAGCCTGCTGGGACTCCCTTTGCTGCTTTTGTTTTTTAAATTTTACCCAAATCTTGGAAATTATCAATCCTATGCTGTGGGGAGGAGTCTTACAGTTTGTTTTTTTCCAATTGTTTTTACATAGTCATTAGAATATGATATGATCACTAAAGAACATTTGGAAGAGAAAGTGGAAAGTTAAAATTTTAAATACTTAATTTCCACCCTTTTTGAACACACTACATGTTAACATTTTGGTACATTTTCTTTCAGCGACTTTTGCAGGTTTTCAGTGGTTTTTAAAATTGCAATTATAATTATACCATATATATATATTTATACATAATTTAACATTTATACCACAAGCATCAATCTAGGGTTGGTCTTTTAAAACATGGCCAACATCATTCATACTGCTACAAAGGTCAGCACCCACCTTTCAATTCAATCATCTTCATTAAATTCCTCCTTTCTGTTATATTTTAGTTACTTGATGTCAGGTACTGAGAGTAGTATGTAAATTTATGCCCACAACTGTCTTCATCGTGTATTTCTGATGGTAACAGGTTTTTGCCTCAAGTATTTTGATGCTAAAATACTAAGTGTACAAATGTTCAGAACATTTATGCTTTCACAATTGCTCCTATGAATATAAAATTACCCTTTTTATTCTGCTTGACGCTGCTTTTTGCTTCAAATTGTGCTTTGTCTGACAGAGCCTCTCACGCTTTTTCTTTTGTTTGCATTTACCTGGTATAGCTTTGCCTACTCTGGAATCATTTTATTTTAGGTGAGTCTCTTGTATTTGTTTAATCCGGGAGCCTTTGTCTTCTAACAAGGGAGTAGGAAAGACTTTTCATTTATTGTCCAGTCATTGCGGGTGGCCTTCTGTCATCTTGGTTTGTGTTTTCTGCATTTCATTTCTTTTCTGACTTTTGTGAGCCATAGCTGATGCTTTCTTTTGCCTTCCACAGTGATCTGGAAGGGAGACATCTTGTTTCTCACTCCACTGGTCTGCATCCTTCGGCCTCCAACAAAGTGTTAATTTGTCTCTGTGTTTGGTTTGTAAGCAGCTCTGCTTATCTCAGCCTGGCCCTTAGCATCTCTGGGAGGTGACACCCTCTGCAGAATGGCTGAAAGGCCCTCTGTTGATTTCTTTGTTTGCTCACTCTGGGAAGGGAGTTCTCGTGTAGCTGGGCAGGAGCTTCTCTCCAGAGAAGGTGCCCCATGTTTCCAGCGAGATGGAGGGACCATCCAGGCTCTAGCCAGCGGGGGGTGGGGGGGTGATGATGGTGATGGGAGAGGGCAGGAAGTGTCATTATTGCTGCCTGTGGAAGCCTGGGGAAGAAGTGCCTATTGGCCTTTGGTTGAGAAAAGTGGCCTGAGCAGACCCGGCCCAGCTGGCAAGGGTGAGCTCTCTACAGAGAGAGTGTCCCAGGGCTGAGGGACCAGAGTGAGGGTGGGTGGGGAATGGCAGACCAGAGCTGGTGGGGTCTGGTGTAGACAGGTAGTTCAGGGCCTGTCAGTCTCCAGCATGAAAATTCTCAGGCACATAAATTTTTTTTATATTCTTTTCCTAAAATTGAAGTATAGTTGATTTACAGTGTTGTGGGCACATAAATTATTATGCTTGTTTTGGGAATTCCCTGGCACTCAGTGGTTAAGACTCATGCTTCCACTGCAGGGGACACAGGTTCAGTCTCTGGGGAACTAAGATTCCACATGCCAAAAAATATTGTGCGTGTGTGTGTGTAGGGCCAGGGTAGGTGTGCTTTTTAAGACTTGTAAATGGAATTTCAGTGAGGGCTTTCTCAGGGCCTCAATTTGTCTTCTCTCTTAATCAGGTATTGCTCCCAGGTATTCTATGGGGTAATTAACAGCTTTAAATGACTTATTTGAATTTAAACACTCTGGTATTTTTTAAATTTATGCAAGAAAGTTGCTCCTCTGTATCCCTTACCACAGAGATGCCAGTTCCAGAGATGACAGTACCACAGCCACAGATGGGGGAGGGCTGGGGTCTGGGAAAGGCAGGTGGGGCTGCTTGGGGAGGACAGTCTGCCAAGGCCAAGAAGGTCTCCAGAGGGAGACAGGCTGGACTTCACTGTTGTCCGTTTTTTGCTTTTCCCAGCTATGTAGAGAAGTAAACGGATTTCTTTGGAAGGAATGATGCTAAAGCTGAAACTCCAGTACTTTGGCCACCTCATGCGAAGAGTTGACTCATTGGAAAAAGACTCTGATGCTGGGAGGGATTGGGGGCAAGAGGAGAAGGGGACAACAGAGGATGAGATGGCTGGATGGCATCACTGACTCGATGGACGTGAGTCTGAGTGAACTCCGGAAGTTGGTGATGGACAGGGAGACCTGGCGTGCTGTGATTCATGGGGTCACAAAGAGTAGGACACGACTGAGCGACTGATATGATCTGATCTGATCTGAAACGTGTGTGTGTGAACAATGTGATGATTTGATACATGTATATGTTGTGAAATGATTATCACAAGGCTTCATCTTCTGTAGGACCTGAGAGGCGAGGGTGGGGCTATCCTACCACCAGGGATCCTCTGCCTGACAGGACCCAGGCTTTCCTCAGAGTGGCCACAGGTCAGAAGACCAGCTGGTAAAAAGGGGGGTGCCTGCACTGGTCAGAGCTTTGACAGGGCCAGCCTGGCTCCTGGGGAGGGTGGTGAGCCAGTAACTACTCAGGAGAGCTAGACCGTTTCCATCAGACACGAGAGGCTGACACCTTACAAACACCATGTTTCTTCGGGACCAGCACCTCAGCTGATCCTCTGGGAATGCTTGGAACATTTAAGCCAGAATCAAGAGGTAGCATCATCAGGGTCTAGTACAAGCAGGTGCCAAGGAGGGACAAAGCCACGCCTGGCCACTGGAGTCAAGGTCATCAGTCTAATCTCCCTGCTGCTCCAGACCCACATGATCACAATGGCTACTGTCCAGCTCTTGGAGCATCAGATGAAGAAACTGAGGTCCAGAGATGTAGACGACATATCCAAGGTCACTCAACAGGCTGATTCCAATTCTTTACAGTATTTCAAAATATTTTGACGCATTCGCTGTTCTTCTTCATATGAATTGGTGTAAACCCTCTGACTCAGGTGTTAATGTCCAGACCCAACAAGCGTGTGTGTGTGTGTTTGTGTATGATTCCCGCTGTCAGTGATAGTCGTTCCTCTTCTGTGTTTCCAGTGCTGTCTGCTCATCCCTCCATCATACCATTTATCTAGCTGCACGGGAATTATCTGTGTTTGTCCTCCTGACAGGAGTGAGTACCTAAAGTACTTGGTGCTGTTTTTTATATACAGTAGGCACACATGAATTTTGTTAAATGAATGTTGATGAATTCACTGTCTACTCACTATAAACAGGTAACCACTTCTTGGCTCTATTAAATATGCAATCTTTCTATGATCAATTAATTGAAAATTATGTTCTTCTGAAGGTTAATAACTGAAAAATTCTGCTAAGCTGACTGAGCCTGTGAGGAGCATAGCTGCTAGGGCCACACTGCTTCATGGTGCCCCTTGTGGCAGCATGCTCTAATTGCAGGCAAAGGGTCTCAAGAATAGGTCTTTCAAAGGAGACATGTAAAGAAAAAACATTTTTGCTGAATGTATGCAACAGGTTTCTGAAATACACCAGCCTATGCCTCTTTTGCCCTCACTCTGCTACCCTAGAGTCCATAGTTGGAATCCCAGCTGCTTCGATTTGGTTAGCAATATTTCTAAGATACCGGTTTGGCTCAGCAGCTGGGCTACAGGTGAGGCGGCACTTATAAGTAAACAACACAAAGTAGCCATGTTCATTTTCACATTTCCTACTTTGTACTCCATGTTCTGCTTTAGATTCAGTTAACCCCCTAAGGACAGGGACTGTGTGTCATTCGCTTCCATCTCTCCAATGCTTAGTGCAGGGCTTAACACAGAGTAGCTGCAGGTGCTGTGCTGGGAATGTCTAAGAATTGGCATGTCAGAGCCTGGGGGTCAGAATGATCAGGTAAAAGAGACCTGGCTGGGAAGCTGCTCTGAAGAAACTACAGCTCTACTTCCTGAAACCCAGCCATTCCAAACATCCCTGCCTTTATTATTATTCTGACTTCTCAATTTGATGTTATTCTTCAGAAGTCACCATTCCACTCTGTCACACTCAGTGTGTGTGGACACACATTAATCATTACTGGGGTCAATGACCAGATGAGCCCTTAACATTCCATTACCACGTGTTTGTCATTTCTCATTAGAGTTATGTTTGTAATCGCTAGGGACTTCTCCCTGGACAACTTGTCAAAATCTGCATGGCCTTGCCAAACCGTGGATTTATCCTTCCAGAAGCGTGGAGGGCATCTGGAACTCGCATGACTTTCCAGAGGAAACGCAGTGCAGCACCATGATCTCTTTCATCTTCTATCATCTTACACATCAAAACTCCCCCTCCACTCATCAAGGGACTCTTGCATAGCTGTGAGCATTACCTCCCTACTGCCTCTCACCCTTCACAGAACCGCAGATGCCTCTTGCAAGAAGTGCCGCATCCATGTCCCTCTCCCTTCCTGCCTTTGTTTTCCATTGTTATTAGAAGCGTAGCCATGGAGAGAAATCTGGTGGTCAGAAGCGACTGCAGCCATTAGAAAAGATAGATTTTCCTTTTCATCTTACTAAGGAGAATGGGGTCTGGTGTCTAGTCCCTGCGGTTTGCAGAGAATAAGCTGAACAATTTCAAGATGGCAAGTCCCCCCCAAAAATCCCTTTTTGTGAAACAAGCTCTTTGCATGGGAGTGGTTACTGATTGACAGATGCTGCATCCAGAATGGGCTGTGGGATTTACAGTGACCCCAGTGCAGGCTCTCACAGCAGCCACTCTGGGAGACAGCCCTTCAGGGCTGTCACTGGAGAATCATGAACCAAAGGATAATACCACCTGCCTCCTGGAGCACAGAGAAAAGGTCTCAGCCCAGGGGGCAAACCTTCTGCCTCCTCCTTCACAGAAAAAGCCCTCCTTAGCTTTATGCCTGGACTTGGGCACTCTGCTTAGAATGTGTGCTTCCTGGCAGCTCGTGCTGCCTGTCACTTGACACAGGCAGCGATCCTTGGAGCAGACCTCCCACCCTTCTCCTGCCTAGGGCTTTCATGAAGACTGAATGAGAGAAAAGTCCTTGCATGTTCTCTAAAAAGCAAAGAGCACTGGTAGGAATGCTGGATGAAGTGCTGTCTGGCCACACCCTCCACAAGCTCTGGCTTTGGGTACGCTTGATGAACACATTCCATACTGCAACAAAATGCCCCATTTCAGTGAGATACCCCAAATTGGTAGTTTCAGATTTTACAACCCTTTCTTTGTCTATGAACTTCTTTTTGGCCAACACTTGTTAGCCATAGATCTTCTAAACCCTTATTTCCAAACATCCATTTCCTACTGAAACTCTCTTCTCCATTTCAGGGCCTCCAGAATACACCACCAGCATCCCCAGCCCTGTTTCTTTGGTCACAGCTTTTCCCTGCCTGCCCTCCCCACCCTGCTTACCCTTCAGAGCTTCTCCATGTTGTCCCCACCCTTGAAGACCAAGCAGAAGACCTCGCCTCAAGCTGATCCACAAAGCACCCTGCCCTCCTTCAAAAGAACTTATTGTGTTTCTGCTGACCTTGAGCCAGGGAGGCAGTAATCACACTGGTTAAGAGGAGGCTCTGCAGTCAGGTTGCCCACTTCTTACTGCTTGTGTGACCTTGGGCAAGTTACTGGAAGTTCCTGGGCATTGCTTTCCTCAGCTATAAAATACGGATAATAACAGGAGCTCTTTTCTGCATTTAAAGGGCTGAGCACAATGCCTGATGCACTGTAACCACTCAGTAAAGGAGAGTTAGCATTATCCTAAGAATTTTCTTTATATGTTGCCATGTAAGGTTGTAACAGCCCAGGAAAAGTAGATTTCATTGCCCCAGATGATGAAAATGAAGCTCAGAAAGGTTAAAGCACTTGCCCAAGGTCACATATTTGGTCATGGAGCTGAGATGCAGAGTCAGGTATGTCTGGTTGAGATCCACAGCTTTTGCACTGCCATAGCCAACCCACCTAATAGGCCTCCTGTGGCTAGGTCAGCCCTTATTCCTCAGTTTACCCTTCATGTGGGCCTTCCTTCTATCCCCAGCCAGACCCTGGGTTCCTCCAGAGCAATGTTTCTCAAATCTCCTTACCCCAGTTATGTATCATTCAGTATCTGTTGAGTGGACAAAAAAGTGAATGGATGGGGAAAATACATTTCAAGACCAGACTCTATCCCCGAAGAACCTAGCCCTGGTACTTAAGTCCATGGAAGTCAGGGGCCTCTCAACAGAACCAGGGGTGAGCCCTCCTCCAGGCTCTTCTCCACATCAGCCCACTCACCACCACTCACCACACTGATCCAGGATTTCTGACTGTGTCTCTCTCCTTCTAAAACACCTCCAGAAATTCCTGCACTTCCCGTGGGACTAGTCTATAGGAAGGAGTTTGGTTCCAACACAGTCTGTTAACATAAGTCTTCACTGAGCTTAACATGTATTTCTTTGATCTGGAAGGCAAACGTTTGGAAAAGAGATGGTCAAGGATAGCAATGATGTACTCCCTCAGAGCTGTGAAGTAAAGGGACCACGGCCACATTCTCCTGGGGCTATGGTTTCTGGATTTACATCCCTTTATTTTTAAAGTAAAACTGCATGTAAAGTGCTCTAAATACTAATATCAGACTGTTAGAACTTTAAATATGGCAGAATGATGTCCATTTTGCTGCTTGCCTCACCATCCCAGACACAGAACCTCATGTGAGTTAATGGACAGATGAGAACATGAAAGATGGGGAGGTGTGCCCCACATTATTGAGACCCAATGTTTTGGTGTAGACATAATCAAATGAAACTGTCCTTTAAGCCTCCTGGGGACCAAGCAAAGATAAGGAGTGAAGCAGTAGCATTATCGAGAAGACCATGCAGGTTCTGATTAGAAACTTTTCTGTTATAGAACACCTGAAATCCCAGCTAGTCATAGCTGTCATTTTTTGAGTGCTTAAAACTCCGTGTCTTGATCAAGGCCAATGGGTGGCAGAGCAGCTTTGACCTCATGTATGTCTGACTCCTGTCCAGCATCTTTTTCCTAAAGCACAAGGCTCTCATTTCCCCTGAGGAATCTTGGAGTCCAAGAGACTTAGAGCTTTTCGGTCATCTGTTATACGTACCCTCTAATCATCCTCTTCCTCAACTCGTTAGCCAAGGTCAAGCCCTGTGCATAATTCAGTTAGCTGATTTGTCTATTCATCGTATGCTTATGTAAATGGCTTGAAATATTTCCCCAGTATTCTTTTTTAAATATTTATTTGAATGGAGAATAATTACTTTACAATATTGTGATGGTTTTTGCCGTACATCATCATGAATTGGCCATAGGCATACATGTGTCCCCTCTCTCCTTAAGCCCCCTCCCACCTTGCTTGCCACCCCATCCCTTCAGGTTGTCACAGAGCACTGACCTTGGGTGCCTTGTGTCAGCATCAAACTCCCACTGGCTATCTGTTTTACATATGGTAATGTGTATATTTCAATGCTATTTTCTCAAATCATCCCACCCTCTCCTTCTCCCAATGAGTTCAAAGGTCTGTTCTTTATGTCTGAGTCTCCTTTGCTGCCCCCTCGTAGGAACACTGGTACCATGTTTCTAGATTCCATATATATTCATTAAAAATATACAGTATTTGTCTTTCTCTTTCTCCCCTAGTATTCTTATTGGCAAGAAAATGGGGCCTACATCAAGGTAATTCATGAGCTCATACTTGCAAATGTTTTCAATCATGTTTTAACTAGTAGTAAATCTTTTGCTTGATTTATCTGAAAATTGCTTGTTTCTCTTTCTCCTGCCTCTGTCTTGTAAGATTCTATGAACCCCTTCTGATGATAACAGCAGCTAAGTAAAAAGAAACAAATGAAATTAATTTTAATATCGTTTATTTAACTGAATGTATCCAAAATGTTACTATATTTTATCCAAAACATTATTGAGCTATTTTATATTTTTCACACTAGCTTTTCAAAATCTGATGTATATTTTATACTTAAAGCACTAGTCTCAATTCAGACTGGTCATAGCTCAAGTGCTCAGTCCACATATGGCTATTATACTGGACAACACAGATATAAATAGGCATTCTCCTTTTCCTATTTCATCTATTTGTTTCTATTTCAACTTTAAATTTTGGTTTTGCATTAGGATTGGATCATAAAAGGCTACCTTAATGGAAATGTGTCCTTTGGATAATGTAATAAAACATAGCAGCTGTTTAGGACAGGAGAAAGACCATACCTTAAAAGAAAGTGAAAGTTGCTCAGTCGTGTCCCGACTCTGTGACCCCATGGACTATACAGTCCATGGAATTCTCCAGGCCAGAATACTGGAGTGCGTAGCCTTTCCCTTCTCCAGGGGATCTTCCCAACCCAGGGAACATACCTCAGGAGTTATAAAATCTAGGTTTCAGTTCTCACAACTAACTGGGGCTGTGGCCAGTGGCAACACTCAACTTCCCTCAGCCTCTTTCCTCATGTTGAAAGAGAGGTGATGGGGACTTCCCTGGCAGTCCAGTGGTTAAGACTTCATGCTCCCAATGCAGGGCGTGCAGGTTCAATCCTTGGTCGGAGAACCAAGATTCCACATGCCATGCGTGTGTGGCCAAAAAAAAAAAAAAAGATGATGGTTTGTGATTACTGTTTCTTTCCATTTCTAAAAATCTCTTTCTGCTTACTGCACACACCCTTTCCAGGGTTTCTGCAGCCGTTTCCTCTTTCCAGGCACAATTTTTGTGTGACAGGGCTTATCCCAAGCTGGAGTAATGTGATCCCTATGCCCAGCTCTGTGCCTGGCATGCTGCAGGCACAAGAAATGCTTGTTGAGTGAAGGAAAATCCAGTTCTCTGAGGGACCCCTGGGCCTCTTGGTTTTTGCTAGAGTAACTATAGCAGCCTTAGCAATTAATTATACTCTTATTTCCTTTCTCATATTAGCCTAAAACCCTGACAATCTAAGCTTTCTGAAGGGTAATAGCCAGGATTAGAAACCATTTCCTGATCCTGTTAGCCAAGGAGATGGTGCTCAGCTATAGGCATGGCTGCCTGGAGACCCCCGCAAACGGTCTCCCTCTTATTACATGCTGTTCTGATGCTGAGGAGAGTTAATTAATGACTCTAAATAAGAAAACAATCAAATCTGTCTGCAGTCATATGAGTCAGAGCGGACCCAGATGGGAGCCAGTCCTTGGCCTCCAAGTGCCCTGGGGGAAAGCAATAGCAGCTTTTGCTCCAGACGTCAGAGCCCTGCAAAATCCCAACCTAGAAGGGGAAGGAGTTGCTCAAAATGTCTTGGAGAACCACCATAACATGAAACAGTTTCTTAAAAGGCCAGCCCCCTGCCTGGGTGTTGTGCATACTGAGCTCTAGGGAGAGGAGAAAAAGCACAAGCCTGTTTCTCTCTCCTCTCTTTAGACACCCAAACCTGCAGCAACTGCACGGGCAGTTCTCAGGCACAGGCCTCCTGTGTGTGTGTTGCAAGACCAGGGCAATTGGCATTGCCACCTGGAGGATATGTGGCTTGAAGCCTGTCAAGCCCCAAACCTGCCCACCTTCAGGACTCCTGTAGCCACATATGGAAGTGGAACATTGGTTGTGATGACATGAGGGCAGAAATGCAATGTTTTCCTGAGATTAGGTGAGGCTCAAAACAGTGAAAAAATTTATTTTTGTGTTAGAAAGTTTGATGTGAAAAATCTGAGAGTGGGAATGGGTGGAAGAAGCCTCTTAATATCCAAGTGTTCTCAGCACTGGAACAGGATGCTAGCCGATAAAGATAAGCCCTACTTCTTTAGCTCTATATGAACTCTGTTGAATAATAACAGCATCCTCATGGTTCTCTCTCTCTTCTTGCATGCTTGGCTTCCTGTGAAACAGTTCCATGCTGGAAAGAAAATCCTGCACCACTGGCCATGAGGGCCATATACCTTTCTCCTTCTTTGGTAATCAAGTTCAGGTTAGGAGCCCTTTGTCAGGATAAAATGTAATATGTATGTGACAATACGCTTGCACAGTTTGAAAGGACTCTGTGATTTATGTCTGAATCTTAGTTGGGCCCCAATTTAATTCCTGTAAAATTTGGTTAGAATATCTTAGAGGACACGACAATACTTCAATATTTCTTTTACAATAGCAGTAGGGAAAAAATTAGTGGTAAAGAGGAATCTCTGGAGTTTTAAGATTTCCAGATTGGAATATAAATGTTGCTCCTTCTGATCTGTATAACCATGGGCAAACCCCTTTCCTCTCGAAGCTTCATTTGCTTATCTTGAAAGTGGGAATAACACCACCACCCACCTCATAGGACTCTGAGAATTAAATACATTCTTACATGTGAAGAGCCTGACTCAGAAATGTTTCCTCTTATTATTAGCCTGCAATTCTTTAAATAGGGACTGCTGGTGGGTTCATTCAAAGTGATGCAGTAGATCATCTACAGCTATGTTCTGTGACCAGCTGTGGGGAAATCCTTACAGAGGCCTTGGTTCTCAGAGTTTGCTCCTACTCCATGCCCTAAAACTCTGCTTTTTCTCTAGGTGGGCTGAGGCCAGTGCTCCAGAACCTTGGACAGCTCCACTCCTTACGGACTGCTGAGCGCCTTGAGGGAGCATGAAGGACTTGGGGGATTTTCCCAGAAGGGCTGCATTAGTGTGGGGATTTAGGGATCCCAAGGGCCTCAGTCTCACTCCCAGAAAGTGTACCAGTGACTGCATGTTCAGATTCTTCAACACAACCAGCCCTCCTGGCAAATTCTGAGGAGCCTCTCCTCCTCAGAAACCCTATCCATAAGAGTTACCAAATCATCAGGGCCTTTCCTTCTCTCCTAGGAACTCCAAGGATTTTTTTTTTTCCCTTTTTTGAGCCCAAGAAGAACAAAAATACCACCCACATCTTCCTGTATCCGCTGATATTTACTTTGTTTGGCTTCAGTACAAGGATTAAACCTTCTTGATTAACCTTGAGTGAAAGTAATAATGTATGAGTGTGAAGAAAGGCTTTATAAGACAGAGACTCATGTATGAATTTAAAAAAAAAAAACATAATGTCATTGCCTGTATGTGATGTTAAGTGACAATCTCTAATCAGGATAAGCAGGTAGTTTAATTTATGAGATAATTTATCTTTTCACTCTCCAGTGCAGAACACAACACACATACACAGTCACCTTCTGAACAGGCAAGGAAGAGATTAAGTCCTATTTTTACTTTATGATACTGAGTCATGTAGTTCAATGCAAATCACACGGATGCCAAAGTAAGAACAATACCAGGTATTTAAATATCTCTTTTACTTTAAGGAGCACTGAAGAGTTTGTGGCTGCCTGAAATCACATTAGAGCAACTCCAGGAGGGGAGATGTGTGTCAGCAGGTGGGCATTTAAGACTGAGCATATCCCATCCACCCCCCTATTCCCATCATTAGGCCTGGAGGAGCCAGTGTTTACTAGTTCTTTGCATTTAAAAATAGCACCCTGATACCTGGGTCTGATACTTTCTAGGCCATATTGTTGATGAGAAAAAGAAAGTATATGTTTGAAAAATATGCTTTTGATTAATAATGAGGAAGAGGGGAGGATAGAGGTAGAATAGGAATAAAAAAAAGAAAAGAATTGAAGAAAGAGAGGAAAAGACAGGAAATATGCTTAAACCTCCCTGAGCTTGATGAATGCTTTTCATGCATTTTTCTCTTAAACAGATTTAATGTCCACCCTCAGTTGGATGAAACCTTGAACAAAGGTCTTTAGGCTCTCTTTAAATATTTCTATACGGGGGAGGATAGTGGCTGTTCCATTGCTTGAAGGAACTGCAGACAAGAACTTCAACTCAGGACTCCAAAAGCAGACAAGTAGCCCCCAAATGGTTTTTACCTAACAATGCCCACACCCACCTGAGCTTTCACAATGTGAGGGAGTGTTCGTTGCCAAATTTCAGCTTGGTTACACTTCTGCCCAGCAGAGGTCGCTGTGGACACTTGTGGAGACGCCGGGTAGGGCGGCTCTGTCTGATAACTGTTCTTCCTGTGGTTCCATTGGCCACTGTCTACCCCTCATACGAGAAAGGAGTCTCTGGTGACAGCACCTTTGCTGTCAAAGTGCTGTATAACTGAGGTCACTTGGTGGGAGTGGGCAGGTTTGGGAAGGCTATCCTCATCCTGTAAGATATCTACCCACAGTGATATCTCTGTCATGGTCGTGCCTTCACCATAAGTGTTTGGTATTACTGAGAGCCCACCTGTCAACTGACCAGCAACTCCGGTCTCATGGCCCTTGCAGATAGAGGCCAAAGTGACGAAGATTGTCTTGCCACACAATCTTGCCCCCGCCCCATAAAGGATTCTGCTGATGAGCTCCCCAAGCTCCACTTGTCAGCCCAGGATGGTGGGGAGCAGAGTTCTGGTCCTCAGGGCAGCCCATTACAGCAGGATAAGGTTTCTGAGGGATGGGAAGGGGAGGGTGCTGGTGAGGCTATCAGGGTCAGACTCAAAGCACCAGAAGGGCTGACAAGAGCTCCACATACTTGTGAGGCCCCACTTTCTGGGCCATACCACATGCACATGCTCTGAAGCTACCTCCACCTTGAGGGCATGCACTGGGACCCTAGGACATTACGGAGGCCTGAGAGTTGACGGGATGACTACCCTGCCCCAACCCCCACCATCCAAGGCCAGCAGTTGATTCTTTTCACATACAACCAGCTAGATGCACAAGCTCACCATGACACACACACGAACACTGGAGCACACATTGGCACCTCACCCAGGCATACACATTCACACTCACACTTGGATCCACACCATCACCCTTGCAAACACACTGTGACACATACACACACATTTGAATCCTGGAACCAAATTTGACCCAACACCGGCTGATGGAGTGGGGTTAGGGGGTCCAGTCAGGATGCCCCTACCGACCCTGGCCCACTCATGCATCCTGAACCCCGGAGCCTCCTCGCGAGGCGGAGCCCCTTAATTGTCCACGTCCTCGTGGTCACAGGTCTTGAACGCTCCACAGAAGGGACCCTGGCTACCGTCGCACACACGGCATCCTGGGTGCCGGACCAGCGAGAGTGGTGGTGTGCGGGGAAGAAGGGTGCGGGGTATAGTGCCTTGCCCGGAGCAGCCGCCTCCTCCCTCGGGATTTTCCATCCCGGCTCGCGCGGGCCCTCGGCAAGGAGCGAGCGCGCTTTGTCTCCCGCCTGCTTTCTCGCACGTTTCCGCAGAAGCTCCCCGCGCCGCGCCCGAAGCCACCCCCACCCCTTTCCTGGCCGCGCCCCCCGCCCAGCCAGTGGCGCAGGCCCGCCAGTGCGGCGACCGCGGCTTTGTCCTCTCGCGCGTGGATTCGGGGGCCGAGCGCGAAAGCCCCGCGCCCCGAGTGGCCGCCGCATGCCTGGGACACAGGTCTCGGCAGTCGGATCTGAGGCGCGCCCCTCGCCGAGCGGAACAGCCCAAGGGTCTGTGGGGACGGGGCGGGTGCGGGGGGCGGGGAAGCGTCTGCCTGGAGCTCTAAGGCGCTTGAGAGAAGACCAGCCCCGTCCCGCCCAGCACGTGCCCATCCAGGTTTGGCTACCCGCTGCGGTTCAGGAGCCCGAAGGCGGGGCGGGGCGGGGAGGGTCGTCTCAACTTAGGGCCCCTGGCCTGAATCCAGTTAGAGAGCGACAAGGCGATAAAGCCCGGGAGGGGAGAGATCGGGAGGGGGTTCCTCAATCCCTCTTACTTTTCCCCACCACACACCCCACCCCCAGGCCACTCCGACCTTAGACACGGGGCCCAGATCGCAGAGGACCCGGAGAATCCGCCAGTGCTTTCCTGTCCCAGCGACTCCTAACAGGGTGGGGAGGGGTCTCTCAGCTTTTTCACATCGCATTCCCCCCTACACCCCCATCCCCCCGCAATAATCTAGGTGGGTCCAACTGGGAGGGGGAAGAGTCCTCTGTCTCCATGTTCATCCTGTTCCCGCCCCCCTCCCCTTTCACAAAAACCCTAGGATTCAGGGGAGGGGTGGGTTCGAGGAAGGGTCTTTCTGACGTCCCCAAACAGCCCTTCCTCAGGAGGGTCTGAGCAGAGGAGGTTGAGCACCGCAGTTTCATCCATCACATCCAGACCCTCTTTGTAACGCCAAGCAGCCGAGGTGTTGTGGGGAAGGGTCCTCCTGCCTCCGAATCTTTCGTCCCGGAACACTCCCTCTCATCCTCAATAATCCAAGCAGCCTCGACTTCAGGCACAGGCTGAGACAGGCTCCCGTCTCTCAACGCCCTCTCAGGAGAGACGGTGGGGCAGGTCCCCAGTCCTCTCCTCGCCCCTCACGCTCAAGAACCTCCTTCACCATAAGACAAAAACTAACCAAAGCTGCTCCGGTCCCAGGCACGGGGCCACAGGGAGACTCACGAGGAGCCGGTCAGCAGCTCTCCGGGACAGATGGTCTTGGGGGCGACGAGGACTGGTCCCATCAACTCCCAGGTCCCCTCACGCCTCGGTTCATTCCTTCCCCAATAAAACAAAAGCGAATTCAGCAGCACCGACCTCAGAGAGGCGGGAGGGCTATCGCCGCCCGGCAGCGCACCCAGCTCCTCTGGGCTCCTCACGGCTTCAGCTTCCAGGCGATGGCTCTCGCGGCGGCAGCTGCGGCGACGGCTGCGACCGCGGCTCTCCGGTCCAGAGCCTCCCTCGGACTCAGCACCTGGAGCTGCGAACAGCTCCGCGCCTCATTCCGCTGTCCCCGCCTCCTCCGTGCCGCCGTAGCCAATGGTGGCCTGGGCTCCGCCCAGGAGGCCGCCCATTGGGGGCGCCATCCCCACTCCCTTCGGCCCCGCCCGCGGGGTTCCTCTGTCTCTTGTACAAGACAGCATCCCCGAGAGACCACCGGAGTTTTCGCATAGCCTTCTGGAACTTGTAGTCCTTTAGGGACGCAGAGTGGGCTCATGCATCGGACAGGTAACGAGAGATAGACTGCATTTCCCAGGGTGCATTGACGAAACCGAGGCGCTGAGGAGGGCGGGAGGACTGTTTCTATAGCAAAGGCGGCCAGTTGGGAATGGCTGATGGAGAAATGGGGCAGGCTATGGGACCCTCGACGGATTGTGCCTGACTTCGGGCAGCCTCTTGGGAGGCCGTTTGCATTGTTTTTTCGCCTTGGTCCCCACACCAGGACTGTGGGCCTCAGTTTTCTTATATGGGAAAAAGGGCGTGGAGTCGTCTCTCCGCCCACACTCCACGGTGTGAGGGGAAACAGAGAGCGAGCCTCCGTGCTTTGCCCAGCAATGGTGAGAGAGGACGGAGACTTTCGGCTTGAGAGTGGAAGGGGCGCATTCTGAACTCCATCCCTTTGTTTTTGGCCCTGTCTTGTCGTAGAGAGGCGCTTTACTTTGGGTCATTTTCCTTGTGCCATCAAGGCCTTCCCACCCGGCTTCTGGCCTCCTTCACGCCCTTCCTCCCCGTACCGCAACGTCTTTCACAGCGTAGAGAGGGCGCTTCTCCTGCTTTTTTAAAAAATCGTTCACCAGGCTTCCCATTGCCTCTGGAATTAAACCACATTCCTCAGTATCAATCTAAAGGCCCCTCGAGATCTAGACTCCACTTTCTTGCCACACTCTGAACTTCTCTGGAAGCTGGGACGCCTTAAGCACCCGTTCTCTCCCGTGGGTCCCTCCACCTTGCACTCAGCTAACTCACGCTCTTCAAGCCCCAGCCTAGACGCTGCCTCCTTAGTGAAGCCTTCCCAGATGCCCGGCTACTTATGAGATACCTCACCTTGTGTTTGAGCTGCACTCTCTACTTCCCTCATTCTACTTGTTCGAATATCTGTCTTCCACAGATAAGATCCACAGAGCAGGAACTGTGCCTTTTATTCACACATAGAGTCCAGTGCCTATAGTGTCTGGCACATAGTAGATACTTGTAGAGTTGAAACTGAATGTAGTGTAATTGAATTTGCCTTCCACCTCCATGATTTTAATCTCTTAAGGTTAGACATTTCCCATTGCTGAAAGTGTTCAACTAGAGAGATGCCACCCCTTTGAAGAAAAGTTTATATTATTCACAAAATGGATTGAAATTTTGCCTGAGTGCTTAGAGGGCCTTTGACGTTTTCAGTCCTGTGACGCAGGGAGTGATAGATTTATGCTTATTATTCCTTAGAAGTCCTGTGAATTCTCCCCTAAATGTCATCAGTTCTTCGTGTTCCTCTATTTCTAGCTGTTGGCCCTTCTTCTTTCTGTGCCTAAACATTCTGCCTCCCACTCCCTTTCTGGGAAAGAGCTCCTGCTCCTGTCAGTAATGAAGTAAAAACAGTCTGAGATCCCTGCCCTTCTTTCAGCCCTCTTCTCAGCATCATAGAGCCCTGGTGTGCTATCCCACCTTGCTAGGTAGCATCTTTTCTGATTTTTTTCCCCATTCGGAACCCTGGTATTGGCCAGATGGTCCAATTAATCCCACACGTGCTTCACACGTGTCCATTTTGGATATATTTTAGTTAAAGCATTCTTGGAAAAATGCTTTAATAAACAGGAATAGTTAATTTTTGGCCAGAGAAGTAACAAGGAGGTTTATCTGAATCTGATTCTGATTCAAACCAAAAGGACAGAGCCTGAGAAAGCAACCCTGAAGTCCTTGTGTTGATGACATGCAGGGAGGGAAGGCTAGAATGGGAGAAGGAGTCAAATAGATTGCAGTTAGAGAAGAACTAACAGGATTTCTATGGGGCATGACAGAGAGGCTTTGATCTTGGTTAAACCACGAGGAAAGGCCTTTGGAGCTAAATGGACAGTTGAGTGATTACTTATTACTGAGGATGAGGAAAGTGTAGGAGGCAGGGGGAAATGGGATTTGTGCTGACACATAGTGCCTAGTTCTGTGGATGCAGTGAGAGCAGAGGTTGTTGGAAAAGTGGGAAGGGGGGAGGACTACACCACAGGGTGGGCATCAGCCCAGCAGCAGCACAGTATCAGCAGGAGGCTGCCCAAGAAGACCTCCTGGAGCAACAGTTGAAACTTGAGAGGTCAGCTTAGCCTTTCAGGAGTAGTGCTAGATTTCAGGAAATTGTTATCTGCAGGGTAAAAGTCAGGGTTCCACAATTCTCCCAAAAAGCAGGGACTAAAATAGCATCCACTCACCCAAGCTGAGTCGGGAAATCCAGATTCTAATTCTGACTTTGCCTCTGACTAGGTGTATATGACCCTAGGCTGGACCTGTTTCTTCAGTTGTAAAATGCTGTTTATTGGTGGTAGGGAGCAGCTAATAAGGTGGAGGTGGGGAATTCAAACCCATTTACTAGCTGTGTGACCTTGTAAAACCACTTTCTCAGATCTACAGTTTGCTTATTTGACAGTGTTGAAAGGGAGAAATGAAATGCCTTATGTAAAACACTTCGTAAATATTAAGCACTGAATGAATGTTTGTCTCTTTCCACAATCTTCATCTTGAATTAATCAGAAGTTGGTTTGACTATGAATAAATAGACAGGAGGTAATGTTCTGGGTAATCTGAGTTCAAATCCCCATTCCCTCTCTTATGATTATATGATTTTGCTCAGACATGCGCTCCACATATTTGTTTTGTTTTTTGTTTGCTGCACTGTGTATTATTTGCAGCATGCAGGATCTTTAGTTGTGGTCTGCAAACTCTTAGTTGCAGCATGTGGGTTCCAGTTCCCTGACCAGCGATCAAACCCAGGCCCCCTGCATTGGGAGCATAGAGTCCTAGCCACTGGGCCACCAGGGAAGTCCCCTGTTTTGTCTTTTTTAAGGGTGGAGGGGTGGTTTCAGAGCAGAGAATTGTAGGAAAAATTCTAGATGGTTATAAACTGGAGTTGCAAAGGATTCCAGGGGAACCCTGAGCTAGCCTCTTACCTTGTTAGAGACAAAAGGTCTTGGTGAAGTTCCATATGTCTTCTAATTCAATAATGAGGGGATTAACTTGGCTGCTGAATCTCAGACATGGAGCTGGAGTAATTAATCGGGGTGGGCTCCCGAAGAGCCTAGTATATCAGAAATATAACTTTATTTTAACGATAATGAAGATTTTTAAGAAGATGTACATTTTGAAAAGGTCTAGGGCCTGTGTGGGGGCTTCCCTATTGGCTCAGACAGTAAAGAATCTGCCTGCAATGCAGGAATCCTGGGTTCAATCCCCTGGATTGGGAAGATTCCCTGGAGAAGAGAATGGCTACCCACTCCAGTATTCTTGCCTGAAGAATTCCATGGACAGAGGAGCCTGGTAGGCTACAGTCCATGGGGTCGCAAAGAGTCTGACAGGACTAAGTGACTAATACTTGCACTTTCAGGGCCTGTGTGGAGAATGACCAGGAGAGAATGAGGCTTAGATGTAGGTTGGAAGCTGCTGCGGTTATCAAGCACAGAGTCCATGAAGATGAAAAAAGGGGTGTATCTGAGCTGTATTAAGGAGGTAAATATTCAAGGAATTCCCTGGCTGTCCAGTGGTTAGGACTCACTGCTTTCACTGCCAGGGACCTGGGTTCGATCCCTGCTCGGGGACCTAAGATTCCACAAGTTGCATAATATGGCCAAAAAAAAAAAAAAAAGAAATAGTAAGAGGACTTTGTGTGTGATAAGCTGAGGGTGAGGAGGAGAGTGGTGAGTCAAGGATGATGTTCAGGTATCTGCATTGGATAACTAGGTGTGTGGATGGTGGTGCTTTCCTGTGAGGTATGGAATAGTAAAAGAGCAGGCTTAGGCAGGAAGAGGAGGAGATAAGTCTGAGGTGTGTGGGACATCAGGTGAGATGTCCATTGGGTAATGTGGAGCTTATCTTGGGAGAATGCCTTAATATATGGGAGTAATGAATTCAGGCCAAAGAAGAAGTGATCATGGATACTATTACTCTGAACCTAATTCCAACCAAAAAGAGCCTGAGAGCCTGTCATCCTTGAGAGATGTGATCTGGAGAAAGTACCTTAAGTTATCAGGCTCTTAACATATACATCATAACTGAAGCTATGGAAATGAATGTAACTCTTCTGTTGCTGCTGCTGCTGCTAAGTCACTTCAGTCATGTCCGACTCTGTGCGACCCCATAGAGGGCAGCCCACCAGGCTCCACCATCCCTGGGATTTTCCAGGCAAGAACATTGGAATGGGTTGCCCTTTCCTTCTCCAATGCATGAAAGTGAAAAGTGAAAGTGAAGTCGCTTAGTCCTGTCCGACTCCTAGCGACCTCATTGACTGCAGCCTACCTGGCTCATCCGTCCATGGGATTTGCCAGGCAAGAGTACTGGAGTGGGTTGCCATTGCCTTCTCCGAAATCTTCTGTAGAGAGGGTGAAAGAGAAAACAAAAATCTCTTGAGATATGCCAACATTTAAGGCACAAGTAGAGGAAGAAGAGCCCAGAAGGAAAGGTTAGAACAGACAAATAGGAGGAAAACCAAAGAATAGTGTGCACAGAAGCCACATGGAGGATTTGAGTTGACATGCTGTAGAACAGTCTAGTAAGCCAAAGTCTGAACAAATGAACACCAAATTTAGCAACAAAGAGGTCACTGGCAATCCTAGAGAGAGCAGGTTCAATGGAGCAGCAGGGTGGAAGTCTGAGTGTGTGGGAGGTAGATGTAGATAACTCTTGTTAGCAGTTTTGAAGGGGAGGAGAGAGAAAACCAGAAAGGAAATAGCATTGGGAGACAGTTTTAAATTGGGAGAGATTAGGACCTTTAAAAATGTTCGTAGGGAAAAGCCTGTATATGAATAGTTGAGGATATAGGAAAGAGAAGGATTAAAGAATGAAGTGAGGTCAGCAAGAGGATGGAGGTGGGGCAGTGAGGTTCAGAGTGAGCCTCAGGCAGAAGGAGGAGTTGGAGATGCAGGTAGATCAAAAGTTGGTTGGTAGGTAGTCGGGAGGTGGGTTCAGGAAATGGAGGGAATTCACGCCTGACGGCTATTACTTCTCTTGGGATGGGAGGCAAGAATACCTGCTCAGTGTGAGGAAGTGAGATGGGGTGGGAAGCTTGAAGAAAGAAGGAAATATTCAAGATGGCTGCTGTGGAGAAGAGGAGTGAAAGCTAAGAGCAGCCCACAGAGACTGCGGGCTAGTGGTGAGGGACTGATGAGGCCGGAGGCCATGGATTTGTGGGAGCACTAATCTGTGAGGCATGGGCTTTCTTCATCATCCCATCAGCCCTGAGATAGGGAGAAAGCTACTGGTGAGCCTGATCCAGGGCTGGGCTTTCAGGACAAGGGAGACAATTCTTCCAGGAAGCTGGAGATGCTGACAAGAGAGGTAGAAGAGGTAGTACACCAAGAAAAAGGAAGGAGGGGAAGCCAGAATGGGGTGGAAGATGGGAGGGGTGGGGTTCTCAGTGGGGAAGAGCAGAGAGGTCAGACATGCTGGTCGGAGGTAGAGGAGCTATGGGCAGAGGCAGGGGCGGGGTGGCTGGAGTGGACAGAGGAGGTCATGGGTTTGAGAAGCACATTTGTTGGATGGGTCATTAGGAAGTCTTCCAGGAATATGACTGCTCTGAAGGAGAGAAGAAGTCTTGTAGCCCCGTGCCAAACTGTATGTTGTGTGAGAAGTTAACAGATGAGGGCAAGGAGAAGGGATAGGGTGCAGAGCCCTCTGACATGATTATCACAGTAATCAAGATGTTGAAGAGCTAAGAAGGAGCCCTTTTACCCAGAGCATCAGGGGTAAGTAGGAAGAGAAGGAATAAACTCTCTCATATGTTTTCACAGAAGTATCATCTCAATATCATCTACACATGATCAGTTTTATATATACCTAAAAGGCAGAATATCTAGAAATAAATTTAACCAAACCAAACAACAATTCCAGATTTCATGATGAAATCATATCAACCAAGTTCAATGCTAGTGATTCCTGCATTTATATTTTGGTATAGTTTGTAGTTTTAAGTACATGCATATCAACTAGGAAATGTGTTTAAGAATTTTGCAAATTTCATTTCTTAGCAACGATTTGTTTTTTCAGTTTAAAACATAAATTAGAGAACTTGTGTTGATTTTTTTTTCAAATGTAGAGTTTAGAGCTTAATTCATGCCTTTGAAATGCCATGAATTTGAAATGTAGCCGTTTTCCTTTCTGCATCCTTGAAAAGGATTTTATTAGTCTTTCAGATCATCTTGCCAGCACATACAGACTTTCCACAAGGGTCTCCTGTCAGTAATGATGGGTTGTGAGTGATGCTGTAGAAGTTGTGCATGAGATATTTAAGAGGAGTCAAATAAGCAGCCAACTTTAGGATTTCCCAAGTAGCAGCTTAGTTTACAATTAAGGGACTTGGTATAGAATATGAAATGTGCATCTAAATGTTAATTTTAAAAATTACCTCCATAATTTCTGAAGAAAAAAAGGACAAAATCAGTTAATTAATTTGAATAATCTCTCTCTTTTTTTCTTCTTAAAGAAAAAAACAGTGTTATTTAAAAATACTTTTGTGTGTGGGGAATTCCCTGGCAGTCTCAGGTTAGGAATCAGCTCTTTCACTGTTCGAGGGCCTGGGTTCAAACCTTGATCGAGGAACTAAGATCCTGTGCTGTGAGGCCAAAAAAAAAAAAGACTTTTGTATGGTTGATATATCTTTATAATCTTGAAACAGACATGCTATTCCAGCCCTCTGAAGCAGGGGGACTCAGAAAATATTTTGTGAATCAACTCAGGAATGTTATGATAATCTGTCCATTGTTTAAAATTCTCCCTTTCATCTTAAACTTTCATAAAATATTCTTATAAAAGGATAAAAAAGAAGTGATTCCTTTTTAAACATAAGTCACATCTCTATATAAATGCCTCTAGTGGCCTCTTTGTCTCTGAGTGCAAGCCCTACAAGTCTTGATGATGGCTTAAGGGCCTCATCTATGCTGACTCCTATAGCTTCTCGCCTCATCCCCTAGGTTTCCTCTGCTTCAGCTCTTTGACTTCCATGCTGTTCCTTGATTGCATCAAGCACAGTCTGGCCTCAGGGCCTTTGCACTTGCTGTTCCCACTGCTTGAAAGATCTTCCCTAAATATGCTCATGGACATCACATATAGAATGGCAGCCTTTCCTCTCCTGGAGCTCTCTATCCCTCTTTCCTGCTTTTCTTTCTTTCTTTCTTTTTTTTTTATCTGATAGCACTTACTACCTACCACCTGACATATATTCATTTACTTATTTGTTTATTATCTGTCTCTTCCCCACTCTCACTCCATTAACCCACCAGAATTAACTCTCCTTTAGGGTAGAGACTGTGTCTTATTTTGTTTACTGCTCTACTCACAGCATGTAGCATAGTACCTGATACATAACAGGTACTCAGAAAAACATGGTGAATGAATAACACATCATCCCTAGTATATGACCCTAACATCTATTTTTATTTTTCCCTGGTAGCACAGTTGGTAAAGAATCTGCCTGCAATGCAGGAGACCTGGGTTTGATCCCTGGGTTGGGAAGATTCCCTGGAGAAGGAAATGGCAAACTATTCCAGTGTCCTTGTCTGGAAAATCCCATGGACAGAGGAGTCTGATGGGCTGCAGTCCATAGGGTCACAAAGAGTCGGGCACGACTAAGCTACTAACACTTTCACTTTCACACAGTCCACATGTAGGACACATGTATATAATCTTTCATATTCTGGAAATCATAAATTAGATATAATTTTGAGTTCTGCTTGTTTTTTTCCAACATATAATGAGCATTTTCCCTTGCTAAGATTGAATTATTTTGTTCAGTTGTTCATTCACTCATTCAACAAATACCAAATGAGGCATTTCTATGATCCAGACAGTACTGGGGCTACAGCAGTAAATAGGATGCAGGACTTGCCCTTGAGGAGTAGGGATTCTTTATAAACACCATCTACAATGATTGCCTAATATGACATCTAACACCATACTATACTTAATCTCTCTCTTCTGTTTAAGACTGCTTGTTTGTTATTAATAATGATGTAATGAGTACCTCTAAGTATAGAGTAACTCCCCTTTACAAATTATTCTTTAAGGTAGATTCCCAAGTGAACAATTATTGGGGTCAAGGATTAAATATGTTTTTGATTTTTTGATACCACCTGCCTCATTGATTTCAAAAAGGATTGGTACCCATTTTACCCAGTTGCCAGCATGAGTGTTCCAGTTTTATCACAACCTCTCCAGTACTGAACGTTACTTTTCAGTTTGGGCTAATGTAACACATAAAATGACCTTTGCTTTTATTTTTGCATGTAATTGATGTCTAGGAAGAGCGCACACTTCTGTTTTTCTTTGTCATTGTTTAGTTCTGTGGGTCCCTAGGAGGCTCTTGGAGGGTCACTCTCCTACCTTGTAGATTATGCCCAATGTTTAGAGCACATTGTTGACTTATAGCCTCTTAGAGTGGGAAGGGACTGTAGTTATCATCTAGTTCAATTAAAATTTCTGATAGATGGCTTTCTGTACCAGAGTTTGTATTCTCCTGGCAGTGGGGTATACACAGGAAGGTATTCTTTGTACATGAAGGTATACACACATAAGGTATTCTCCACCTAACAAAGAAGCCTGTCTTGTTTTCGCCCTGTTCTACAGGTGTTGATGTGGCATGTGGTCCCTGTAGCTCCCGTGTGGCCCCATTTCTGCCCTCTGAAGCAGCAGAGCCCACGCACCAGTTGTTACAGAACCTCCCTACCTTGGCTGCCCGTCTCTGCAAAAATGTGGTCAGACCGGAATGGTCAACCCCAGGTAAGTCTGGCAGGCCCAGAGACCAAGACCTTGTCGCACTCACAAGTCTGCAGTGGCCATGTCAGCAGCCTCTTTAGCTGGTTCACATGAAGCTCAAGGTCTGCTGAGATTCTAAGACTGTCTTTACGTGACCTGAAGGCAAACCCAGTTCCTGTTATTCCATACTTCTGCAGCTAATCTGTTTAAACCTGACCAAAAACAAGACTTTGCTTTTCTCCTTGTTTTATTTCAATGTGTAAAGAAGCTGCCCTGGTCAGTTTCTGCTGTCTAAAATGGGGATAATAAGAATCTCTCTGACAACTTCAAGTGTTGGTGGGATGATGGAATGAGATGCGAGGCTGGATATTTGTCATTCATTTTGGTTGCTTGGCAGCTAAGCCTCCCTCCTGTGCTTGAGGAATTCCATGCCTCATGAGGTAGAGCCATTTTCCTTTTCAACTAAGACCTAGACACTGGTCTCAGGCTCAGGCTTCTCCAGTCAGACAAGCCCTACCTGCAACCTGTGCCACCCCTCACCAGTTTTGAGTTAGAAGCCAGTGACAGCAAAGGAGCAGGGTCTGCTTCATAACCCTTGTAGGGACTTGATGGGTGCAATCTCAGTTTCCAGTGAGAGCAGTGTTATGAGCACCATCCAGCATAAGGGTGTCTGTGGTGCAAGTGGCAGGGCCTGTATGCTGGGCTCTAGTCATGGTGGTATCTCCTTAGACCATTGCTGAGTTGGGGTTTGGGGCATTGAGTCTCAAGTCTCCTGGAGATTTTGTGAGCTATGCATGGGATAGCTTCCCTGGTAGCTCAGCTGGTAAAGAATCTGCCTGCAATGAAGGAGACCCTGCTTCGAGTCCTGGGTCAGGAAGATTCCCTGGAGAAGGGATAGGCTACCCATTCCAGTATTCTTGGACTTCCCTGGTAGCTCAGATGGTAAAGAATCTGCCTGCGATACAGGAGACCTGGGTTCAATCCCTGGGTTGGGAAGATCCTCTGGAGAGCATGGCAACCCACTCTAGTATTCTTGCCTGGAGAATCCCCATGGAGAGAGGAGCCTGGTGGGCTATAGTCCATGGGGTCACAAAGAGTTGGATATGACTGAGCGACTAAGCACAGGACACAGCACATACACGGGATATGAAAAGTGCATTGAAAAATGCCAAGCTCCACACACATATAAGATACTATTGTTTGGGATTTTGATACTTAAGTAGTGTGCACTCAGAGCCAGTAGGCCTGAGCTCTGTACCTGCTGAGAGTTCAGACAGGTCTAGGCATGCCTGGCAAGCTGGTGAGAGGGTGTGATGGCAGGAACTTGTGGGTTAGAACTGGCTCAACAGTTAAAAACTGACCACTGACCCCAAGGCCGTCGGAATGGAGGTGGCAGTTGTCAGAGGGCCTGCTGGGCACACACAGGCGGACCAGCTACTTGCCCTCTCCTACCCTTGGACCATTACCAACAGCCAGGGCCGGAGGCGGGGCTAAGCAGGTCACCTGTGGCTGTGCAGCTGCCCCTGGGCATCCTCACTGGGGCAGAAGAGGAGACCTGTCTGAGTATGGCCCCCACCACAGGAAACACAGGAGGGATTATGAGTAGGTTGGGATTCTACCCTGCGCTGCCTCAGGCTGCCCTTCGTCCGACTGAGCTGTGGCTTGGGGCTCTCCAGCCCTGCCTGGCTGTGCCTCCAGAGTCCTGCCTCACAGGCTGCCATCTGAATCCATCAGCCCTGGATGACCCAGAGTGGGGCTGAGGCTGGCACTGCTGCCGTGCCATGAATGGGCCCTTGGGAGTTTTGTGACATTGAGTACAGCCTCTCTGGGGACTTTCTATTCTGAACCCCAGATCATGCCCAAATCAGCCCGGAACGTGTATCGGGGGTGGTACTTCTGCCTTAGGGCACTCCCTGAGTGCTGAACACTGGTACTGGTCTGATCCTGGCCTTTGCCTAGTACCCTGGTGCACCTCCAGGGAGGACAAAGATCACGGTGTGTCCAAATCAGCCAGAGGTCATGGGCTGGGCCTGGACCATAGCATATGAGAAATGCGTTCACATTGTTCAGAGTGATCCTCACAGATGACTGTAGGTTCTATCTCTGCTCTAGCTAGTGATCTTTGTGATGTTAATACTGCAATTGTAGATTTTAATCCTCTTGCCAAATATGATTGTATATAATATTATTTTGATATCAAATAAGATAAAATCCACTATGAAGCCAGCATAGAATGTAAGTTCTCAAACATCATTTGATCTAAGTAGAGTTTTTCAGTGTCTAAGTTACTTTGTATCAGGCAGTACCCTGGAACTTTATGTGCTTCTCTTATTAAATCTTTACCACAATTCCACGAACTAAGCACCACTGCAATTCCCGTTTTACAGACAGGGAGACTGAGACCCATCGAGGTTATGGGAGTAGCTGAGAGTCACACAGTCAGTAAGTGGCAGAGCTGAGCTGGTCATTCATCAGCAGAGCCTGGGAATTGCCTTTTCTTCAGCGCATTCCACTGTGGGGCAGCTCTGGCTGTTGAAATATTTTCACTTACCTGGAGCTAAAATCTCCCTACGTCAGTCTTATTCCTGTTTCAGCTTATCCCTGTAGCCCGCTGTGGCAGCTCCTGGTCTCCCAGGGTTCTGGCTCAGTTCTCGATTCCATTCATGGCTGGGGCGCTTCATCCTCTTCCTCTAGGAATAAAGGAACCACTTGGTATCAGCTAAGTCCTTGTGACAATCACTGCAGCAAGATCAAGGCAGGGCAGCTCTCCAGTTCTTTAATTACTGTGACTCCAAAGGTACTGGGATCCAGTCTGTCCCACTCCTGAAAGGATTGTATCAAGAAATACCCAGCCACTGGAGGCAGTAGGGACTTGGTAGAAAATTCTCCTTCACTGAGAAAAATGACAGGAAACCAATCAAAACAATAGAAATAGCATTAATACTAAGCTAAGGAGTTTCCTGTTTCAGTCTCCCTGATCGGAATACAGGTTTCCCGAGTCCAGGGATTTTTGCTAGTTTTGTTTACTGCTGCATACCCAGTGCCTAGAACACAGAGAATATGCAAATATTTGTTGAATGAATTGCAAATCTAGTTGCACAACCGGTGTCACCTCCTCAGGTTACTACATTGTTTTGGAGAATAATGTGATCTCCCCAGCCCATGGCTTTGAATTATCTCACCAGTAGGTTTTCTGCTTTTGTTGTGATTTTGGCTCATAACCATATGCAAAATACACTGGGTAAATAATCCTGCCTCAAAAACATTTTCCTTTGATTTGGTAAACCTAAGTATAAACTGGAATTTGGTTCAGCTTGGTCAAGAGCAAGGAGGGGTTTCTGGATTTCTAGTCTCCTATCCTATGGAAAAATATTCTGTTGCTTTTGGTTTTGAATTTTAAGCTTGAATTTAGAATGTAAATCTACTGGGAAACAGCTAAGTAAGAGGAATGCTAATCTTTATATTTTTGTCTCTTTCTCTGTACACAAAAGGTACATTTCATTGTTGAAATTGAGAAAATACAGGTAAGCAAAATGATGAAATTAGAGATAAAAATTCCCACCACTCAGAGATGGTTATGGCTATTATTTTTCTGTTTATATCAAATATGAAATTAGCTGACATCTGACATGGTGATTGATTCAGTGAAGGAGTTGCATTTTTATGATGAGAAGATAAACATGGGAGATATGATTTCCAGCCCAGGTTGACCTGTGTTAAGAGGACCCCACAGATCTGAGTCCATCAGGGCACAGAGAACAAAAGTAAATGGATGGATTCACATCCAGTTTACATCCCAGAATCTGACCTTGGAGAGTGACCCTGGAAGTGTTGGAGGCTAGATGAAAGAAAGTGAGGAAAACAACTTTGACCTGGCCGAGCATCCCAGATTTGACATATAGCAAATTTCATGATGTCTTCCTAGAAATGGGAGTATCTTTTCCAGAGAACTGAAGGTGAGATAATCTTGAAAGAGTTGACCCAAGGATGACTCTCAGCAAGACAGGCTGTGCAAGCAAGGCTCTGGGGACAGTGAACACAGTGACCATGAAGCCTCGCTGTGTAATTGGCTTGTTTTCTCTGGACCAGTTCTTTTCCACCCTGATTTTCTAGGGAGGGCCCATGTCACTTCTGGTTTGTGACTCACTGCAGGAAAATGTGACGATCTGTGTGACCTGGGCCTCAGGTCCTGTCCTTGGTCGACTTAGCACCTTCAAGCCTCTCTGTATGGGATTCCTAGGAATCCTGGGGCATGGGCCAGATGATTCACATTTTTCTTTAAAGTTAATGCAAATTTTGCTTTCTTCTCCATGAGATTTGTCTGAATATTAGAATAGTATTTTGAAAAATCTTTAAGTGAAGTCAACGTTCCAGGGTGCTAGGCACACAGGCACTTTGTGTAACTGTGACTTGAATGAATACATGCTGTTTGCTCCCGTCTCTGGGATGCTCTTACTCAGATTGTGGTAAGTCTGAGAAGGCATGATGGGACCACTGGGCTGGGAGGTAAAGAGTTTAATATTCACTGGGCACCACGTACATGCCAGGGAAGGTACCAGGTGTTTTTCATACACAGCCTCAGTTTAGTCCTCATAATCCTACCAGGGTCCCTATTTTATGGGCAAGTAATTGGAGAATTGGAGAAATTAGGTAACTTTCTCAAGGTCTAGAATGGGGTAGAACCAAGTATGATATACCATGTGGCCCACTGAGGCCAATCCACCCATCAATTTCCTGAAGACTGCATGGGGAATGCCGTCCGCTGCGGTGTCCTAGGGGCATGAAAGAAACTCCCCATGTTCCATCTTCCTGTACTGGAGGCTGAAAGAACCAGGTCACAGAATTTGATGGTGGGCAGGGAAAGGCAGCACCTCTGGGGGTCTGGAGCACATCTTCTCATTCCACATTCCACACCCTGGGATGCTCTCTCTGAAAAGGGCACTCTTTCTATGTTATTTCAGGACAACAACCATTCAAGGATGGTGGTTGGCATTTGTAGTTCATTTAATCCTTTGAACTTTGTTCCTCGTCTGTTATGGCTCAAGTTCAAGTTTCGCTGTCTCCACTCGGCCATGAGTTGAGTGTCCCCAGCTGAGGGGCTCCCCAAGGCTTTGTGGAACTCTCCAAAAGCACAAATTACAAGGTGCTAGATGACTTACAGATGTTCTGGGGTGGTGGTAAACATGATTATTCAGTGAGGGTGTTGCAGTCCCTGAGGTAGATGTGGCCATTTCACCTTCCAGCAAGAGCCCACAATGTCTTTCTCCTCCTCTTTAAGTTTACCCCACTGCATCCTCAGCTCTCACTTACAAAACCCCCTCCCTAGGGCACAAGCCAGGCAGCGGGTGTGTGTTGGGGAAAGCCTGGAGTTCTGGATTCCTTAAGGCAATTATAAGTGGTTGCAAAAAGTAAATATGCTGTGAACCCACTATATACTGGCTTAGAGAAGGACCTGGAAGGCTTGATTCTGGGTGTTCACCAGCACTGGTGTCTCTGGGAGGGAGTCCACACATCTTTCAGTTCTTTTTCCTGTCTGCACTTTTACCTTTTATGACATGAACATGCATTGTTTTTCTAATAAGAGAAAAGAGGACTATAAACAACTCCTGTTGGATATTTAGGTAATTCTGATTTTTTATGAGTATAAACAATGCAGAGCAGGAGTAGTTGCCAGAAAATGAGTTAAAAATTGTAAAGCGCAAAAAAGTAGAACACATCTCTAAATTCTGAAAAACTGACAAATTGCTTAAAGATGTTTAAGAGGGTGATAAAACTGCTGCAGTGGTCAGCAGCAAGTCCCTATTCAAAAAGCAAGGACTGGACACAATAGTCTTCAACCCAGGCATTCTGTCAATAATGGTTCATCAGGTTGACCAAAATACCACATTTTAGAAACTTGTAAACTTCTCTTTTTAACACCTTAAGTACCAGTCACTGGTGCAGGGGTGGGAAGTAAAGACAGAAATCTCCTCTGATTGTTACCTCTGAGTTTGTGGAGTGGACCTGAGGCCCAGAAACGTAGGCAGGGAAAATTGTGTGCCCATAGCAGTCTCTTGACTGGTGAGTGACCCAGAAGCAGGGTGGGGTACAGCCGGCTACTTCAATGTTGAAAACGTCAACTCCAGTCATTCAGATGGCTTTTCTATATAATGGCTTTTAAGATACAACAATACACTGTTGTCTCTTACGAAAAAGAAAACTGGAGAAGTCTATTTTGTTCCCCAACCCCAGCTGTCCCCAGAGCTGCTGTCACCTAACCAGCACTCTCGGTGGCCTTAAGCCCCATGTCCAGCTGTACCCTCTCTGCCTACCCCCTCCTGGAATAATCCAGCTTTCCAGTGTCTCTGTGGGGCTTCAGGTCTGTCCAGCTCTACTGGGACAAAAGAAAATTAGCACCACTACAGAGATGTGGTTTCCACCTCAGCCGGCTCTTTGTCAGTCCTTTTATTTACACTTGGCCAGACACTAATTTCATTCCCCATGGTGGCTGCTTCCTGCTTGTCCAGCTCTCCTCAGATGGACCACCCCACTGCTGTCTCTGTCTCCAGTGACTGTAATGTCTGCTGCTCTGGGAGCATGGAGTGTATCAGGTTCTCAGCTCCTAGCTTTCTGGCTGCCAACAGGATTCATGTGTCATTTCCAAGGGCAACTTCCTCCTAGGCTCCCCCTCCTACCCTCTCTTGCCGCTTCCAGGACCCAGGTCAATAAATTACCCTTTCTTTCTTTCTCTGATTCCCTAATCCTTCCCTTTCCTTTCCTTCTCTCTACAAGCATAATTCTGTCCCATTCTAGAAAACCTTAGCTTTACTATCTCATCTGGGCACCTCCCACACTGTCTTTTGAACAAAGGTCTTGAAAGTAACCCATGTTTTGAGCCTCCATTTCCCTCTTTGATTCCTCACCAAGTCGGGACTCTACCCCCATCATTCTAACAAGACTGCCCTTGCTGAGGCCACTAGCGGCACTTTGTCAAGTTATTAATGACATCTTTTCATGTGAACTGATTTACCTCTGTGATATGTGATCAGTTTCTGTAATGCCTCCTTAAACTCTTGTGATTTCATTGGCTTTTTAAAAATATATTTATTTATTTGGCTGTGCCAGTTCATGGTTGAGGTATGTAGGATCTTCGATCTTTGTCATGATACGTGATATCTTTAGTTGCAGCATGCGGGATCTAGTTCCCTGACCAGGGATCAAACCCCAGCCCCCTGCGTTAGGAGTTGGAGTCTTAGCCACTGGGCCACTGGGGAAGTCCCTCATTGGCTTTTCTTGTCTCCTAATGTTTCCCAGTTGTTTGCTCTGACATCCTTTCATCAACCTTAACTACTGGTGTGCCTCCAATTTTGTCCTTGGCCCTGCTGCTCAGCCTTCCTGCCTCAGCTTCTTTCCATGAGCTTTTTAGTGAGAAGGGGTTTGGCTGTGGCTGGTGGCTGCCCAGCAGAGTACAGTGGAACCAGAAACTATTGGATCTCTTTGATTTCTAAAACAGCCCATTAACTTTAACCCAGAAGATTAAATTTCTAATGATGGAAATTTGGGCATTGGACCCTTGGTGACTTTGTTGCAGACCAGTCTTGTGTATGATTCTCACATTCACCATTAGGAAGCCATCCCCTACCTGCTCCAGGACCCAGTGAAACAGAGCATGGCTCATGAAGGCTCTGTGCCCATAGGGCTGGCAGCTCCATGTTACATCTCAGAATCTTCCATATTGACACAGGTAACTCTAATTCATTTGCCTGTGTGTCACAACTAAAACCCAACACAGCCAAATAAAAATAAATGTGTGTGTGGTTTGTTTTTTTTTAAACTATATGATGGAAAAGTATGGAAACTCTTTCTAGAGACTAAGTCAACTACAGCTGTGATTGGCTTCTCCAGTTTGTGGCTCCTTGTCTAATCTAGTGAAATGTAAAGTCAACGTGATAATCATCAGTGAAAGTCAGGCCATTTTGACTAACCGAACTATACTCCAGTGCAAACAATAATAAGGCATGGTAAGAAACAGCATAAAAGCTGGTTCTGAAATATTTCTGAACAAATTTGCTTTTAAAATTGTAAGACTGTTTTCTCAACAAATATTATTTAGAAGAGTTAATTTCATATTCCGTTCAGTATGAGTAGAAAGCCCTGAAATTGGATCTGGATCAGAATGGAAAATTTGAAGAGTTCTGGGATTTCTTGAGCCTGAGCAGCCAAATACTTGGTAGGAGAAGTCCTTTTCATATGTGTGTTAATATTCTTGCTGTCTTAAAAATAAATATTTGTCCTCAAAAAGACATTTCTAAAAATAAATTCAGTTTCAATTTTGTTCTCCCTTTTTAAAAAAAGTGGTTTGAGCTAACATAATTTTTTGCTATTCCTATCCACTAAAATGATCAAAAACACTGTATTTCCAAAATTCAGCTGGTGGTAGAGTTTGCTAGGAAAAAATAATAGATTTTAAAGAAAGCAACAGGGAACACCCAAAATTGCGTTTATTCGGAGCATAACTATACATTTTTACAGCCATTCATTAACTGCTTCATGCAGAGCCTGGAGGTCCACTCTGAACCTACGGCAAACTGAGAGCTACAGAGCAGCTGCTTCCATGCCTGGAGACGAGTGAGAGGTGGTTAGAAAGAGAGCAAGGAGGAAAGTTACACTTGTGAGGTGTCTGTTTTATGACACTTGTTTAACACACATCCTTACTTAATTCTCATGACTGGGCCCCTTGGCAGACAGGGAAACCAAGGCACAGAGCAGGACAGTCACTCAGCAAGGCCACAGAGCAGAGAAGCCATGGGAGCCGTCCAGCTCAAACACTCTGTCCCTCTGAAGACCAGCAGTGAGCCCTGTGGCCTGCGGGAGGAAGCCGAGCGCTCTCTGGGGCACACGCACCTCTGGTCTGCTTCTCCTTTCTCTGTTCTCCTTTTGGTTGTCCTTTGTCAGGGTCACATGGAGAGAAGTGGCCACTTTCAGAGGACTGGCCCCAAAGTGCTCTGTGCCAGCAAAAGGCTGTCCAAGAGCCACAGAGGTTTAGAGAAGTTCAGTTTCTCTGATGGGGGAAGATCAACAGCCCAGAGAGCCTTTACTGGGGAATCAGGCCGGTTAGACTGAGCTGCGCTCAGCAGGTGAGGCTCCCTGTGCAGCCTGACACAGGGCAGGGAGTGTCATAAAGACCAGGAAACTGAAGCCAGGAAAGAAGTGATCTGCCCAGGATCCTGCAGCAAATCGTGGCAGAACTAGGCTCAGCGCTGGGCTTCTCACTGCCTTGGTTTGGGTCAGCACATGCCACATGGCTGCTCGTAGGTGGATGCTGGCATCTCAGCGTCATTCTCATTTCTTAGAAGCCTTGGAGCCACATTCTTCTTGGGAGTTGATTATACGTTTCCAAATTAACTCCCTGATGCTTGTTTGAGATCCTGGCATCTTGAACTGTAATATGTGTTTCCTGCCTCATCCCAGCTCTACTCTAGATTTTGGATGATAAACAGATGGGAGCAGTTAATATGAAATTCCTTAGGGCAGGATTTACTAACTGTATCTGTGTGGCCTGAAGGAGCTAAGAGAACTCTGACGTTCTAGACCTGTGGTGTCATGCCCTAGGGATTATCTAGCCAGGTCTGCAAGGTGAGCATGTAACCCTCTCCAGAGCACCCAGCAGAGCACCCCAGGGTGGAGCTCTCTTGGCCACTGTGGCTCTTCCTCTTCTGGCCTTTCCAGTCTCTGGTGTGCTTTGCCCAGCAGTGTCTCTGAGATGCTGCAGACAAGAACATAGGGAGTCCAGATGACAAAGGTGCCCAGTTTGAGAGCTGTCTCCAGCCAATTGCTGAGTTCCCTCAGTCTCTCTGATTCCTGGCCTCAAGCCCAGCTTAGCCGCTCTTAGCATCTCAGCTTGGCTCCTGGGATCTCCAGGAAGCTTCCACCCTCAGTCATGAGGGCCCCCTCAAGCATATCTCTCAAATCTTGAATGAATCTGCCTCGAGCTCCTGTTCCCATCTAATTCCTGAGGAGCTGCTAGTTTCTTACCCTGAACCCCCGTACTTTGTCATACCCCTCATTCCTTCTAGACTATCCTCCATCAAGTGGGATCAGGGAATGCCTGTAAGGCACGACCAGCCAACTCGATACTTTGGCAGGTGGGTGTGGGGTGAGGCCAGATTGGATCAGATAGGAGACAAAATAGCCAGAGGAGGGAGAGAGCAGCTGGACACAGGGATACTCAGGAGTCAGGCCAAGGAAGTCCAGCTTTGGTATGAGTCCACAGAGTGAGTGAAGACTGAACACGAGTCTCACAGCTGAGAAGGCCAAAGCCTGAGGAAGGTGGCTTGGAGGGAAGTGGCGAGTGAAAAGCAGAGACAGGAAGCCAGCTGCAGCAACAGAGAGTCTCAGGCTCATGTGCATCTCAGCTTCTTAAATGAAGGGCTTCAGAGAGCTTCCAGGTTAGTGAACGCGTTAAGGTGCTGGTGGTGGCTTCCCCAGTGGCTCAGCTGGTAAAGAATCTGCCTGCAATTCAGGAGACACAGGAGATGTGGGTTCGATCCCTGGGTTGGGAAGATCTCCTGCAGGAGGAAATGGCAACCCACTCCAGTATTCTTGCCTGGAAAATCCCATGAACAGAGGAACCTGGTGGGCTCCAGTCCATGGGTCGCAAAGTGTTAGACACAACTGAGCGACTAACACTTTCTTCTTTCTTTTCTTAAGGTGCTGGGCAGGTGATGTGCCCACAGAGGACATGGAAGCTCTGTGCCCCTTCCCCATACTTTGCTCCTTGGATCTCTTCTGTTTGACAGTTCCCAACTTGGAACCTTTATAATAAACCAATAATAGTAAGTATAGTGCTTCCCTGAGTTCTGTGAGCAAACTATGGAACATGAAGAGGGGGGTCATGGAAACTCCCAATTTGTAGCCGAGTCGGAAGTGTGGGTAACCTGGAAGACCCACTACTTCTGATGGTTGTCTGAAGAGGGGCAATCTTGTGGGGCTGAGCCTTTTATCTTTAGGGTCTGTTCTAATTCTAGGTCAGAATTGCTGAATGTAAGGGAAAACCCCACACATTTGGTATCAGAAGTATTGTGAGTGGAGGAAACAGTTTTTCCTTTGGTCATGAAAGAAGTAGTCCCAAATGTCCACTCTGTGGTCAACATTTTGAATCAGGCTTTCCTTCAGTGAGGCTGATGCTGTCGAGGATAATCCACAAGGGGTGACGGAGGGTCATAGTTGTTGGCAGGGCTGACAGCAGGATGGGGAATTGCATTCTCAGCCTTGTTCATACTTCAGTTTATATAAATCTATGGTAACCATTGGGCTTCCCTGGTGGCTCAGTGGTAAAGAATTCACCTGCCAATGCAGGAAACACAGGTTTGATTCCTGGGTCAGGAAGATCCCCTGGAGAAGGAAATGGCAGCCCACTCCAGTGTTCTTGCCTGGGAAAAGCCATGGACAGGCGTGCTGCCATCCATGGGGTCACGAAAGAGTTGAAAACGACTTACCGACAAAACAACAGTGGGAACCGTTGCCACTGTAGTCCCTTGTAGTGCTTGAATGCAATAGAAATTAACTTCCTCATGTGGAGTCGAGTATGTGGCCCTCAGAAAGCCAAGCCCTGATGTCATGAAGAATTGCTGGCCTAGGTACTAGAAGGGAGAGAGTTAAGAATTTGGCTTTACAAGGTCACCAACCTCTGGGTGAGTCAGCCAGAATGACAGTCTGTCCAGAGGACCATAGAGATCTCAACGAGGTCAGGATGGTAAAGATTGGAATTTGGGTTCTGTCAATTGCTGGAGGAGTACTTTGCACACAGCGTTGTCTTCCTGGCTCCAGAATTATTTCACAACTCGTTGTAGGTTTTGTAATAACCATCTTGTCCAACAGGCCTGACCTGAAGGGTAAGCTCCTTCGGGAATCAGATAGGGCTCAGCATCTCTCAGCTCTGCCTTATCCAGTTCTGCAGCAGTGTTAGGAGTATTCCCCAAGTACGTTGCTACACATCCCACAAACAAGGCAGGAATGACAGCCATCTGTATGCTCCACTCGGTTGGGTGGACTCTCCAGGATCCTCATGTCATCACCACTGGTCCCAGTGAAAAACCAGCCCTTTTTCTGCTCCCCATGGAGGCTGCTCCATCCTTGTCTTCCTCTTCCCCAGGGGGAGAGGCTGGACACAGAAGGCACTGCCCTGCCTTTGAGAAACTTGAAACAACTGGGGGAGATATAGCCAAATAGGTAAAGAATAGCTGGATGGCAGAGGAGACATAGTTCTGTAGATAAACCCCACACCCACGCCTGCACCCAACCAGGAGAGCAGAGTGACTGGTCTCCACCAAGGGGCCAAAGGCTGCCACGTTCCCTCCTCCTCCTTCTTTTGAATAGCCTTATTGAAGTATAATTGATGTGTAGTAAACTCACATGTTTGAAGAATACAATTTGATTAGTTTGACCTAGGTCTCCCCTGTGAAGCCATCACCACCGTCAGGACATTGAGCGTATTCGTCACTCATTTCCTTGTGCCCCTTCGAAGCCCCACCTTCCTGCCCCTTCTGCCCACTCAGCCACCCATCAATCTGCTGTCAGTCACTATAGGTTGGTTTTCTTTTTCTAGAATTGGATGTGTGTGGAATCATACAGTATGTGTATTTTTTTTATCTGCCTTCTTTTACTCAACATTATTATTTATGTTGTTGCATATATGATTACTTTGTTCCTTTTTGTTGCTGAGTAGTATTCCACCATATGAATATACCACAAGTGGTTTATCCATTAATATGTTGATGGACATTTGAGTTGTTTCTAGCTTGGAGCTACTAGAAATACAGCTTCAATGAATGTTCATATATCAATACAAGAATTTGTGTGAGTATATGTTTTTATGATTCTTGGGCATGAAATGGCTGGCTCATGTGTCTAACTTTAAAAAAAACCTGCCAAACTTCTCCCCAGAATAGTTGAATCATTTTACATTTCCACTTACAGTTTCTCCCTATCCCTGTCAACATTCAGAATTGATTGGTCTTTTAAATTTTAGCCATTCCAGGGGATGTGTCATGGTATCTTATTAACTTACCATTAGTTATTTCCCAAATAACTAGTGATGTTGAACATTTTTCATGTGTTTATTTGCCATCCATATATTTTCTTTGGTGAAGTGTCCCTTCAAATTCTTTGCCCATTTTTAAATCTGGGTTGTTCACATTAATATAATAGGTAAAATAATTATAACATATTTTATATGTTACATATTATACATTAAAATTAAAATATATCTTAGGTTTAGAAAATATTTTTAGATTATATATTATATTTAAATATTTACAAACTGTATATCCACCAAAAGGTTTGTATTTCAAATATCTATTCAAATATATTATATTCTTTCTGGGAACTTATTGACAGTTTCTGTGGTAAAATGGAATCAGGTAACAACTATATTGAAACATCAAGGAGACTAAAGTTTATACTTGCTTATCCAACCAGTCCATTCTGAAGGAGATCAGCCCTGGGATTTCTTTGGAAGGAATGATGCTAAAGCTGAAACTCCAGTACTTTGGCCACCTCATGCGAAGAGTTGACTCATTGGAAAAGACTCTGATTCTGGGAGGGATTGGGGGCAAGAGGAGAAGGGGACAACAGAGGATGAGATGGCTGGATGGCATCACTGACTTGATGGACATGAGTCTGAGTGAACTGCAGGATTTGGTGATGGACAGGGAGGCCTGGAGTGTTGCTATTCATGGGGTCGCAAAGAGTCGGACACGACTGAGCGACTGAACTGAACTGAACTGAACATTTATATAATTTATATTATATATATATATATTCACCAAAATTTGCCTTTTGGTGGATACATGGTTTGCAAATATTTTATCCTAGTCCGTGCTTACCTTTTAATTTTTGTAGCAATGTATTTTGAAGCACAAAAGTTTTAAATCTTGATGAAGACTTTCAGAGCTTGTGCTTTTTGAGTATCATATAGGAAATCTTTGCCAAATCCAAGGCCATAAAAGATTTCTCCTGTATTTTTTTCTAGTCATTTTATAATGTTAGTTCTTACATTGAAGTCAATGATCCATTGAAATGCTTGTATACAGTGTGAGGTAAGGGTCTAGGTTCAGCCATTTTCCTCCAAGATTCCTGGTGCTCTGGGTGAGTTAGTATTCTGTCCTCTCCCCACCCCCACACTTCCACATTTCCACCTCTTCCCGAAGCCACTGTCCTGTCTCTGATGTCTCCTAAGCTGTTCAGCCTCTGATCTCCTGCTCACACTCAAGCACTTGGTGGGGACACTGTCCCCCTTCCCCCTGCTCTGGATGTCCTGGAGCATGCCCATCTGGCATTGGTCACGGAGGCAAAGACCAGGACAGCATCCGTTTGAGGCCATTCCAGCCTTGATGGACAGTAGTGTTGGTGACAATGTGCCTTCCCAGATATTTATCTCTTACAGTGACAGCCAGAGGGTCCGGAACTCCCTGCTGGGAGAGAGAAGCAAATTTTAGAATTCTTAAAAACAAGTGGAATCTCAACTAGCCTGACATCCTAGTTGACACTTACAGACACCCATGTGCTTGGAAGGTAGGCAAGCCTTCCTGAGTGGGAGCAAGTATTGTTATCTTCATATCAGATGTGAGCAAATTGAGGTTTCATAAGATTCAGTGACCTGCTCAAGATTACCCAACTAGCTCATCACAATGCAACTTAACTCCTGGGTCCAGAAAAGAAACACACTCAGACTTCTACTCCCAGGCCAGCAATTCCCACCCTTTAAATGCTGCAAGTTGTGTGTGGAATTTTCCTGCCAGCAAGACAAACTATAGCCCCACATTTGTTGATGGTTTCAAAGAAAAGCAACTGCGATGAATGAAGGGGTTGAAAGGGTGTATTTAAGGTCTTGGGGGCAAATCAAAGGAAAGTTTGGGAGAGGCTGGTTTACCCTTTTCTGAGTGGATCTAGGCTTTATTTTTTTCTTCTACTGTTTTTGGGTCTGGAAAGGGAGTGCTTCTGCAGGGTTCAGGGGTCAGCTCCCTGCGCCGAGTCTGTGGAGAAAGAAGCGGGAGGGGTCGGGGGGCGCTGCCTGCTGTATCTTCCTCAGTGCTTCCTCAGCCCTGTCCCCATCAAGACCCAAGCTTCTCAGCCTGGTGTCCCCAGCTTGGCCCATTTCCAACCTCACCTTCCTTTCCCCGACCCTTGCATCAGCCCTCTGTCCACCTATCTAAGCTGGTCACCTCAAGGTCACACCCCATACCTGGTCTACACCCTTCTTCCAGTCCCTCATTTTTGCACATAGGAATGACCCTGTGCTCAGTCGCCTGAGAATCAGCTTGGGTCCCAGATTCTCTCAGCTGCACGGGCCTGTTCTGGCCCTGGCTCCCTCAGTCCTGGCTCCCCTCACATGTGCTAAGCCTGTCTCTGAGGCTCAGTCTTGTGGAATCTCTTCCCCTATGGCCTGCAACTGGTAATTGGGCCTAATCTCATTTTCCTCTGCATAGCTTTCCCCTGTGTCTTATCTCCCCACCTAGACTGTAAGCTCCTCCTGGGCAGGAACGGGACTGATCCTTCCTCATTCCACTGTATCTCCTCAGCCCCTGGCCTCATCAGTGCAGCACCAAATTGGCAGTGATTGCTTTGGTTTGATTTGCCCGGGTCTGAGTCTTACAAGGAAGGTGAGAGGTTTGCCAGCTGTAGTTAATAGTTTTCCTGTGAATTCTGGAGAGGAAACATGCTGTGGTGTCATAGAGATGCAAACTGTTCTCAGGGCTGGAGGCTGGGGCTTAATAGGAGCTGGAGCTCATTCCTGAAGTTGAGGTGCTATATAAGAGGGGTCCTGAGCTCAGAAGCAGCCCTTCCACCACCAGGAGCATCCCTGCCTACAGAAACTTCTCCACTGCTGCCCCACAGGGAGGGCAGGAATGCTTTCGGTGCCCAGCTCCAGGAGAAAGTGCCCTGTCCTTCAAGCTGCACTTCTTGGGAAAGGATCTGCTTGTGAGCAGCCTCTACCAGTCCGCTTGAACTGGATTTAAAGGTTTCAGAAAACATGCACACCATGCACTGCAGAGGGTACTTTGGGGGCTGAAGGACAAACCATGCACGGTCCCGGCTCTTAGTAAACTCGCCGCCCAGTAGGGCAGGTGACATGTAAACACATAACTTGGGCATGATGCAAGTCCCTGACAGTCGATAAAGGCAGGAGCTATTTCCTGGAGAGGAGACATTTAGGATGAGACTTCAGAAGACTAGGGCTTGGAGAAGGAAATTGCAGGAGGAGGAATCTGCGTGAGCAGAGGCAAGGAGTTAGGATCATGCAGGGCATACTCAGAGGACAGGACTAAGTTGCCTGAGTGTAGGCTGAAATGGTTAGATGGGAGCTTGGGACCAGTCGGTATATATTCCTGGAAAACCAAGAGGCAGAAGGTAGAATGGTGTCTGTCAGGGACTTGGGGGAGGGAGAAGGGAGTTGTTTAATGGTACAGACTTTCAGCTTTGTAACATGAAGTGTTTTGGAGATGGATGGGTGATGGTTGCACAACAATGTGGCTGTTCTTAACACCACTGAACTGGGCATATAAAAATGGTCAGATGGTATATTTTATGTCGTAGGTATTTTACCATACCTCTGCCCCCAGCTAAAATCCTTGAATGCCAGCTTAATGTTTCAGGGGTATGACCTCTGAATTAGACAAACAGGCGCAGGTTGGGTAACCTTGGCTTCATAGTTGGGTAACCTTGGGCAAGTTAGTTCACTTCTCAAAGCCTCAGTTTCCTCATTAGTAGAACTGAGATGATGTCACAACCAACATGCGAAGTAGCTGTGAGGAGTAAATGAGGATATGGCTGTGGCGTGCACAGTGTGTGCCTACAGTCAGTCAGGAGGCACTCAACAGATGATCACTGTTAATGCCATGCTGAGTCTCTACCCTTAGGGAGCCCGACCCTGCTGGAGGGTCACTGGAAGGGGCAGGATGTGAAGCCCATGCCGTAGACAAGTAGACAAGTAATGCTGGGGGCTGTGTCAGGAGGCAGTGGGGATGCTCGGGATGGAGGATGAGTTTCCAAGGTTGTGTGGAGCCAGAAATGAAGCCAGCTTCACACACACACACACACACACACACACACTCACACACACAGTGATCTTGAATCCACTATCCTATTTTGTGCTTCTTATTTTTCTCATTTTTTTGTGTTTATTTTTCTTTTGAATTTATTATTTTATTAGTCTTTTTTTCTCTATTAATTGAAAGTTATACACTGTATTTCTTTTTCTTTTTCCTTTTAGATTTCTTAGACATTACCACATGCCTACCTATCAAGATCTAAGGTTAATCAATTTAACTTCCTCTTTGCAAAATCTTGAAACATTTTAACCCTGTCTACCCCCTCCTGACTGTTACATTATTGTAATGTGCTTTAATTCTCTCTGGTTTTACTGTGACCTCAAAGGACCTTATAATTCCTGTTATATTATACAGCAAATGTTTGTTTGGCTTTACCCACATATTTACTACTTTTTTTTTTGGCTCTTCATACCTTTAGCATCTCAGATTTTCCATCTGGGATAATTTTTTTTTCTGCCTACTGTACATCCATTTACAATTTTTATTAGGGGTATGGTTGATTTACAGAGTTGTGTTGGTTTCAGGTATACAGCAAAGTGACTCAGTTTATATGTGTGTATATATATATATACACACACTCTTTTTTAGATTCTTTTTTCATATAGGCCATTACAGAGTATTTTGTGTATGTCTGTGTTCATTTACTTTAATAACACTACATTTACCATGTTATCACCATGGAATGTAATTTCAGGTTAGATGAGAATTTCACCAGTACAACAAAGCATTCTGTGATATACCAAAGTTTGTATAATGTCTGACCAAACCAGCTTGCTCATCAATGACTTCCATTATAGGCATTTTATTTAGTTGATGATACTTTTGGAGAAAATAAACATACTGCACACATTTAAAAAGTGTTTTTCATTTACCTTTGCATTAGCTCTTAAAATGCATGTTTCAAAATAATTTAAAATTATTCTAATATAACAGCAGCAAAATATAATTCTGCAATTACAAAAAAGCTAAAAGGGATCCACAAGTTAAGTTACTCTCATGTTTATAACTATGATTCTAAAATAAATACTACTTCAAAGTGGCTCTGTTACCAGCTTTTTAGTTTTCGTTTAAAAACACACACAGACTTGCAGGGAGGTTCATAATGTTGTATTCCATGCACTGTTCTGAAAGGGTTCCTCAAGAGCCAACCAGCCCTTAAAACAGTACTCAGTCCACAAGGCCGTCAGAAAGTTAAATTAACTGGGGTAAATAGGATTCCTACATTCCATCAAAAGCATATGATATTCTGCAGCAACTGGGAGCATTTTCAGGATTGGCATGTTGTCTTCTTTAGAACTAATTTCAACAGAAGAGTTTAAGAAGGTGGACAGGTACCACTATCAAGTATATTTAAAAGTGACATGTTTCTTTTGTGCTGATCTGACTCTCCTGAATTACCTAGCTAGTGAACTAGTCACCAGTAACTTGGTCACCAGGCAATCAAGCCTGCAAGAAAGGAAGCTAGTATTCAAATTACCATGTTCTTGTCTGACCCAAACAATTTATTTTCAGCATAAACATATAACCTCAATATGAGATGTCTAACTAAAGCAAGCACCACCAACAAGACCAAGACAGAATCTCCTCTTCTAAGGTTTAGGTTTTCCCCAGAATTCTTGATACAGGGAATAGCCCATACCAAGAGTCATTGCTCCCACAACAAAGCCTTGGGCTGCCACACGCATGTGGATCAGGTGAACAGACATTTTAGTATTTCCCCTGCTCTTCAATATATATAATCCATATGCAACAATTGCTGCAAAACCTGCCATTCCAATGGGGACAAATGGTGCCTCTCTAGCTTTTCGGATAAGTTTAGATCCCTGATCTTCATCATATGAAGAAAGAGAAATATCTGTGTCGCTTGACATAGTGATTGAAGAATCTTCAGACAACTTCAAGACGTTTCAGGTTCCTACCGGATTCTGACCCATTACAGAGTATTGAGTAGAGTTCTCTGTACTCTACAGTGGTTCTTATTAGTTATCTATTTTATGTATGCTATGCTAAGTCACTTCAGTCGTGTCCGACTCTGTGCGACCCCATAGACGGCAGCCCACCTGGCTCCCCCGTCCCTGGGATTCTCCAGGCAAGAACACTGGAGTGGGTTGCCATTTCCTTCTCCAATGCATGAAAGTGAAAAGTGAAAGTGAAGTCGCTCAGTCATGTCTGACTCTTAGCGACCCATGGATTGCAGCCTAACAGGCTCCTCCGTCCATGGGATTTTCCAAGCAAGAGTACTGGAGTGGGGTGCCATTGCCTTCTCCAATTTTATGTATAGTAGTGTGTATATGTCAATCTTAATCTTCCAGTTTACCCCTCGCCTCCTCCTACCTGGTCACCACAAGTTTGTTTTCTACATCTGTAATCTTATTTCTATTTCATAGATAAGTTCATTTGTAGCCTTTTTTTTTTTTTTTAGCCTAATATACATTCTTTACAATATCCTTTAATGAGAATTCCTTGGTTATACATTCTCTCAGGTTTTGTTCATCTGAAAAATGTTTGTTTTGTGCTCTTTCATAGAGTGAATGAGTTATTTTCACCAAATAAAGAATTCTGGCCTGTCAGGTCTCTCCCACTCCCAGCTTCTGTTGTTGCCATTGATAAATCAGCTGTAATCTAAGCACACTGACTTTTTCTTTGATTCTCCCTCTCTAGCCCGTATTTTCTGCAGTTTACTGTATGTGTTTAAGGGTGTATTTCTTTCTTTTCCTCTTCTGTTTTCAATCCTGCTTGGAATTTCTTGGGATACTTAACCTCTGTGAATGGCATCTCTTACAAGTTCTGGAAAATTCTTACCCAGTATGTCTTCAAGTATTGCCTCTCTTCTCTTCTTTCTCCTCTCTTACCAGAACTCCTACTAATGATACACCACTCCTTTTCTGTGTCTTTTAAGCTTTTATTCCATATTTTCTATCTTTTGGTCCCTCTGTGCTGTTTTCTGTTGTTTATTTCTAATCCACCTCCCAGTTCACAAGTTGTCCCTTTTGCTAAATCTAATCTTATGCATTTTATTTAAAAAAATTTGTATTGAAATATAGTTGATTAATAATGCTGTGTTAATCTCAGGTGTAGAGCAAAGTGATTCAGTTATACATATGTATTTTTTTTTCAATGCATTTTAAAATTTCAGTTATGTGATTTTGTATTTCTGGAAGTTCCCTTTACTTCTTTCTCAAATTGGTTTGGTTACATTTTATAGTTTTCTACTTCCTGCAGATATTTTCAAGCTTGTCTTTCATTTCATTACGCATAGTATGCATGATTGGCTTATAATCTGTCTGCTATCTGAAGTTGTTGTACATCCATGTCTGTGGTCTCTGCTGGTTTTTGTTCGTTGTTTCCTTGTGTACTTGGTTACTTTTGACTTGTGTACTGCTCAAAGTTACTTGAAATTTTACTGATAGTTATTTGCTGAAGCCTGAGGTGGAGCTGCCTTCCTCCAGAGAGTATTTATCCTCTGCCAGACAGCAGTCCAGGAGTGCTTTGAACTGAATTCATGACTTGAGCCATTTTGAACCACTCAATGATGTGAATTTGGGCAGCTACTCTGTAAGGAGTCTAGCTTGTGGTTACAGGTGCTCAGGGACATACCCTCCCCTCTTCTTTTGCCTTCCCCTGGAGGTAAGGCCTTCTAGGGTGCCAGCTTAATCTAAGAGGGTCTCCTGGTAGGTCCCTGACTTGTGACAGGCCCCAAGTTTTAGCATTTGTCCCCATTGTCCCTCAAAGCCATTCAGACTGATATTTACATATACCTGTAGCTGCCAACACCCACAGAGCCAAAATGACTTTGGTGCTCCTTACTTTTCACAATTCTTGCCTCTCTTTTGATTTGACCTTATTCCTTTCTCTCTTGCCAGTTTTTTGATACTTTTTAAAAAGGGTTTTTCATGTCTCATCTAGTATTTGGGGTTGTTTTCAGCACTTGTTTTCTCTGAAACAGAAGTTGGAGGAGCTTCTCATTCTGTTTGATTTTTAAAGATTGAAGTATAGTTGACTTACAATATTAGTCTCAGGTGTACAACCTAGTGATTCAGTATTTTTATATATTATGCTCCATTTAAAGTTATTACAAAATAATGTTTGTATTTCCCTGTGCTATACAATATATTCATGCTGTGTGATTTTGAGTAGGTCAGTTTTCCTTTCTGGGCATCAGTCTTATTTACTTCAAAGGGTGGCTGGGAGAATTAAATGAGAAAAGGAAGGTAAAGACAGAACTCTACACGTAGTGCTTGTTCCTGGCATAGTAAACAGCTGTTCCCTTTCCTCTTATGTCCTGGTGGGGCTGGATCCCTGGGACAAAGCGGGAGCCCAGTCATTAAGTCTGAGGCCTAAGGTTCTGGGGGGCTAATGCCCAGAGTTGTGTATCCTTTTTCAACCCCTGAGGTACCAGCTAAAGTTTGACCCACACATGAAGGTCTGTAGCACAGCCAAGCTGGCCTGGGTGCCAGTGATAGAGGAGGTCCCTGACTACCAGCTTCAGTGCTGGGGAGTATGAAGGGCCCCTGGTGAAGTCTGGGCCCACGGCCTCAGCAGCATCCCCAGAAATGATACCTATTAGGCCTCCAAGGGTGTTTGACTGCACACCCTTTGTTCACACTTGGCTTGTGAACCTAGCCTCTGGCGGGGGAAAAAAAAATCCCCTGGGACTAAAAGATCACTGGGAAGTATTCATTCCCAGAGGAACCAGTTTCTGGAGTCAGGAGGTCAGAGTGCTTCTCTCTGGCCTGAGGAGCTGGAACAAAGGAGTCCCCTGGAGGCTGTGCAGGCTCTCCCCGGAGTCAATTCTGACCCCTCCACCCGCTGCTATTACAGTTCTCCCACCCACACCCACCCCACCACCAGTGTTAGCCTGGGTCACCACAGCACTCCCTGACTGCAGAGGGTTTTAACATGTTTCCAAGGTCATAGATACTGCTTTTTATGAATAACATAAAATTCCCAAAGAGAATTCCTGAAACTCAGGGTCAGATGACACTGCAGTATCCTGTCCTCTCAGCCCCATTTGCTGTTAGTTGGGGACCCTCCTGTCCTTCCCTGAGCTTAACCTCAGTCATTTTGGTCCCCATGGCCCTTGTACCAGTTCCCAGATATCCACTCTGACAGTGTGCACTGCAGGATCCCAGCCCAGAGAGATCCTTCTTGATCTCAGAGTCAGGTGGGGTGGGAGCAGGTTGGAGACAATTGCATTGGCTATAGAGCAGCCCAGGTCTGTAAGAATGAAAAGTCACACCGTCCTCACTCATTATAGAATACTTTATAGAAGGAAGTCACTGGCTTATCAAGTGCAGCCCTTTTTTCCATTTTTACCTGTTCGCATGCATAAAATAGACAGCTTTTAAAACAAGCTCATCTAGCTAAAAAAAGGTACAAGCCCTTACAAAATGGAAAATGAGATTCAAATGGGGATAAAATGCATCATTAAGGAGCCCTGGTCCCTGGGCTGCGGCAGTTTAGGGCCTTTGGGAAGGCAATATCCTTCTCGAACCTTCCCGGAAGGTTCAGCTCTATCCTAATTATCCAGTGGGGAATCGGTGTGTCTTCGGAGGAAAACATTACTAAGGGCTTTTAGCATGAGCTGTCTCCAAGACATTCCCTACAGAAGCAGAGGGAGGAGAATCAGGCCAGCACCAGATTCAGGCACCCTTTCTTGTATTGAGAGGCAAACATCACTGCATTTTTTTTTTAAAATCTGGGAATTTCTCTGGAATTCTTTGAACTCCTATGGCAAAGTTTATAGTTCTTTCAAGATTCTTCTTATCTCACATCATAAGATGTTTTTTGGAGAGGTACTTGTGTTGTTTCCTTGGCCTGGGCTGCCCTCTCACCCTTCACCTACCTGGCAAACCTCTGTTTATTACTCAGAGACTGTTCAAGCAGCACCTCCCCACAAGCTGGCCCTGACCATTGACACTCCCAATCGAAAGATGCAGCTCATCTAATTCTTCCGGAGAGTGAGCTCTGAATGAGAATATATAAAACAAGTGCTACTCCCAACCTTCCTTCCTGGTACACCTGTTTTGGAACATTCTTTGATCAGTTCACAGAGCACTTGGGATTGTGTTGGCTTCTTGGTCCCCCCACTGGGCTGTAGGCCCCTTGTGAACAGGGTCAAGTGCTGCCCTACCCCTCACTCCTACTCTCCACATCCCCAGGTCCAGGCTCGCTGGACCAGACTCTATAGGCTTTATGGGTCATTGAGCTTCGGAATGCAGGCTGCGACCTCCATGAAGCAGGGTGTTCATCTGTCTTCCCTGAGGCATCTAGTATGGAGCTCCACGTTAGTGGGCACGCTCAAAGTACTTGTGAAAGAAAGGGAGTGAGTTGCAGGCCCTTTGAAATGGAAGATGCTAAGATGCTGAAAGTCTTGGCAACTTTCCAAAGCAAAGTATGTGGACTTAAGAATGAGTTTATAGGACCTCACCTGGTGATACCAGCTTGAGAAACTTGCAAGCAATGCAACATTAGAAGGTACATCTCTGAGGGAGGTGTCACAGAATACCTTCAAGGACAGACTGAACTTTAATGAGCCCTTTGGGGGGAAACCAGTTACTACACCAGTTAGGATGGGACCCAAGAACAACCAGCTCACAGGTGGTTCTCCTGAGGGGTAAAGAATGGGAGCAGTTCCCCACAGGGATACTCGAGTTCTGAGAAAAGTGCAATGTTTATGACCATCTGCCTGTGGTGTCAGGAGTTAGTCTGACCAGGGTTGGAACAGCAACATTCTGCCTCCAGCCCAGGCTTGTTACCCTGGGCAGTGCCTCTGGCTCATGAATGTCCTTCCTCCCTAATATGCTGCTCAGGTGCAGGAATTTTAGCCCCAAGCACACGTGTGTCTCTAGCTACTAGCTTAGAAGCTTGTGGGGCATCATTTCTGGGTATTTAGTCTCCCAGATTTGAACCCTGAAGACTGAGTTCCCCCAGGCCTTCTGCGCTCAGCCTCTGCACTGTTCCCTGATTGATGAGGCTGAGTGGGAGCGCTCATCTGCCTGCATGGCCCAGCTCCCAACATAAAGATGAGCTAGCTTAGCTAAGGCTGACGCTAAACAGGAAGGTCAAGGCTGCAGGGCTGTGTGGCAAAAGGGTCGCCCTGGCACAGTGTTCAGCCAGAGACTCACTCAGCACCCCTGCACCATGGAGGATGAGGTCAGGACTGGGTGACAGTCACCCATAGCACGGGGCCCTCCTGTGGGTCCCTTTGTGATGTTTCTCTCTCACTGTGTCCGGGAATTGCTATAGAGCCTGCCACCCACTCTGCTCCTCTGAGCTGCTCACCGCAGATGGGATTTCTTGTGTTTCCCACCCGACCTGGGGCACAAACAGACTTTGGAAGCTCTCGATGAATCCTAGGACCAAGAGGCAGAGCCGGTCCTTCTTCTCTGTGAAGGCTGCTTGTGCTCCCTTGGAAAGGGAGGAAGGGGTGCACCCCATCCATCCCCACCTGCCTGAGGTGCTGGCTGAACCCTGAGCAGTGCAGTCCTCCCCTTCCCAGGGAGACACCCTGCCTCTCCTTGAAGCTGTTCCTTCTGCCCTGCTCCCCCATTTCTTAGCTCCTTAGTTCTGAACCCCCACGCTGACTCACCTCACCTTCTTGGGCAGGTGGAATCTCCTGAGTAAAGCCTGATGGTTGTCCATGTGCCTCGCGCTGGTAAGATAAGGATGGACATGTCAGTGTCCCTAGCCTCAAGGAGCCCCCAGTCTGGCTGGGACAGACAAATGCTGGTGACAGATTGTGTACGTGGTCTGTGGGGTGCAGAGGAGGGAGCTGTTCATTGTGACCCGCTTCCCCAGAGAGGGCACAGCTGAGCAGGGCTTGACACAGGAGGAGTTCTCTGTGTGGATGAGGCAGCAGATGACCCAGCCGCTGGAGGGGACAGTGTGCACAAAGCCACAGGGGCCTGGCACCTTCAGGGAGCCACAGCTGATTGGTTGCCATGCAGTAGAGAAACACGGGAAGAGGCTGGAGAGAACAGCCAGGATGCAGGAAACTAGGCCTTAGAGACCAAGCTGAGTGGGGACTCTGTCCTGAAGGCTGCAGTGAAGGTCCAAGGAGACTCACCTGTTTATTCCTTTTTAAAAATAGTGTTATTAAGGTATAATTGACATATGTAAACTGAACATACTTAATGTGTACAATCTGGTGAGCTTTAGTGTATATGTGTATATAACAGATATATGTGTGCACATGTGAAACCATCCCCACCACCAGTGAACACATCCATCTCCTCCGGAAGTTTCCTTGTGTCCCTTTGTCATCCCTCCATCCCATCCCCACTGTTTCCAGGCAACCACCCATCTCTGCTCTCTGTCACTACAGCTTAGATTATATGTTTCTGAATTTTGTAGAAATGAACTCATCTAGTATGTACTACTTTTGCTTGTTCTCATCACTCAGCATATTTGTTTTGCAATTCATCCATGTTGTGTATATTAATAATTAATTCCTTTTCATTGCTTAGTGGTATTTCATTGCATGGATTATACCACAGTTTGTTTATTTCTTCACCTTCTGATGGACATTTGGGTTGTTTCTAGTTTGAAGCTGATGAATATCTGCATGTGAATGTTTGGGTAAGCAGCTAGGAATGGAATGACTGGGTCATATGATAGGTATATGTTTAACTTTTAAAGAAATTACCAGACTATTTTCCAAATGGTTGTTTGATTTCACATTCCCATGAACAATGTATGACTTTTTCACATACCCTTTCTTGACTGGCTATGAAATGTAGGGTGGACCCTCAGAACAGAATCTCCACTGCATCTGTCTAGCTGGTGACTACAGCTGAATCCCTGAGACATGCACTCCTCAGGCCCAAGACAGGGAGGGAGGGGTCTCCTGGAAATCCTTCCAGAAGATGGTGTCAGACTTGGCATCATCTTAAGAGGCTTGTTTGTCAATGATACTACCCAGAGGCTGGAGGAATTGAACAGGACCTGAGGGTAATGAACTAAGGCATCTCTAGCTCAGCACTTGAGAAAATTCCTCCGGGCCCAAAGAGCCACAGTCCAACAGTTACAGCCCAGTTTCCACAGAAGTTCATTTTTGTGTTAATAAGTGATTTCAGCTGGTGTCAGGGCCCCAGTCAGTTGTGGGAGAGGTCTGGCCCCTGGCTCAGGGCCCTATTCCAAGGAGGCAGCCTCCAGGCCAGACTTCCCTAGGAAGAGCCATAGAACCGAAGGCTCTAGAACCCTGGGGACCACTCAGGTCAAGGCTGCTGATCTTGGCCCATTCCCCTCAGGCAGGAGCTGTGAAGCAGCGTCCAGGACTAGAAGGCAAGGCTGACGTCCATGTCCCTCTGGTCACTGCGGGGGCCTGGCCTTTCTGAACCTTGATATTTGTATGGTGTGAGTGAGCCCCACCAGACTTTGGAGTGTGCTCTTTGTTTATCCATTTGTTCATTCATCAACATTAATCAGTGCCTCTTTGGAACCAGATATGACTCAGGCAGGTTGGGGTCAGGTTGTGAAACCCTCCAGTCCCTGCTAAGGGATGTGGATGGTATTTATGGGAGGGGCACAAGTGGTGATTAGACCAGGCTTGTGTTTTAGAAAGGGACCCTGGCAGCCAAAGCAGAGGGTGGATTTGAGCGTGGACACACCATGGGCAGGAAGGTCATTAGGAAGAGGCGACGGGGGATCTGAGTGGGTAGTGGTGGTGAGAGGACAAGGGAGGGACTTTCTTGTAGAGAGAGGAGAGTCCTCCCTCCCCATGGCCACCAGCCCTTTCTTGTCTTGGCTTCAGTGACACTTCTCTTTCCCGGCTTCCATCAAAACCCAGAATACATAAAAAATAAATACAAGGATGGTTGGAGGGCTAGAGGGATGGCCATTTGGCTCAGGAGCGAGTCAAGGCACACATCTTCTGCCCACCCATCCATCACCTCCTGCCTGGGCAGCCATCTTTCACTGAGGCAAAGGTGGGGACTGCAGGTGTCTCCCTGGCCCAGCAGAATGTTAGTGATTCCTATCTGATAACTTGCAAATAAATGGACTCCTGGAGGCTGTCAGTCACCTGTGAAACAGAGCCCTGCTGTCCTTTCTTGCCAGGATTCCTCAGGCAGTCAAGGACCATAACTTTGAACTTCTGGGAAGGAAAGGCTTCAGTTTCCCATGGAGTCCCCATCCTTGGGGGCAGGAGGGGAAGGGAGGAGAAGCCAGAGCCTGGTGGGAGGTTGATGACTCAGCTTGATGACGCTGAGGAGCTGCGTCTCAGCTGTAGTCCCTGAGCCTTGCTGCCATGTGACCTTTTTCTGGTTACTCACAGTGAGTCCAGCACCGTCCTGGCAGGTTTCTGTGATTTAGACTGACCTGCAGAGTTCAGTCCCCAGGTGACCTCAGAATGGCACTCACCATAACCAGAGTTCATCTTCAAAATGTGTGCATGGGAGGAGTTAGGTGGGAGAGCTGAGGGGGGGCCATGGGCAGGAGCGGTGCGTGTGTCTGGTGTAGAGGATAGAGCACGGAGGTCATGCGGAGAAGCTGAGAATCCTGAGTTCCAATCCCTTGCCCCACCCTCACTGGGTGACCAGGGGAGACAATCCCTTCCCCTCTCTGAGACAATCCAGACCCCAGTCACAGGCTCTGCAAGTTGGTATTTGTGTCTGCGTTCCCTCGGCCTAAATCTGGACCCTGTGAGGGTCAAGACACTGAGCACAGACCCTCTGAATTGGGTTTGGGAAAAGGGGTCAAAGATGTTTACTCCTGCTTCTCCTGCTCAGGAGGCAACTCGTGGACTAGCTGATGCTGAAGGTTGACAGTGAGTGAACCTTAGTTTATCAGAGCTGGGAGGGCACTTAGAGGTGGCCACTCAACCCTCCATTTGATGTTAGGTGAAATGGAGGCCTGGAGAGGTTGGAAGAGGAGTCCAGGCACTGGCAGATATGGGCCACGCTTGTTCACTTGGGCCCTGAGGGCTCCCCAGGGTCCTCCGTGTTTGGCATTGTGAGGTACAGGATACCAGTGGTCACTGACTCAGAACTGGCCTGTTCCCTGCCCTGCGGCACCACCATCAGGGCCTTCCTGCCCTTGCCCATTGAACCACTGAGACTTTTCTCAGGGCCTGCCCAGTCAGGCCTGCTGGCGGATAGGGCCTCCCTGTCCACCAGACTATTGCCATGATAGCAGCAGGTGTGGGGAAAGTGGTCCAGGCATGGACAGCACAGGTGAGGAGCCCCCGGGCAGGATGGAGCTGGAGAGGCCCAGTGCTGGCTAAGCAGGTAGTGCTTGGCACACAGAGCAGGAGCCCGGAGGTGTTATTATTCTCAGTCCAGGGTGACCCTCCCCTGGTTCGATGGGAAAGACCAGAGCCGGCCACTGGATGGTGGTGCCATCCTGAGAAACCCCAGGAAGGAGGCCCATGATGAGGTGTTTGGCCCCAGGCCAGATGGTACAAGCTGGGCATCCCAGGACCCAGGGCATGAATTCTTGCTGATGACTGGGGAACTTGGAGGAAGGGGCACTCTGTAAATCTCCATAGCACTGCCAGCGGGGCCCACTTGGGGTGGCTGCCCTCCCACCTTGGGTAAGTGAGAAGAAATGTGGAAGGACTGGGCAGGGCATGCACCAGGGAGGGGGGCTGTGATCTCTGTGCTGTGTTTGTGCAGCAAACACTTCCCCAGGCCTCCTGGTGCTACCTGGGAGCTGCAGATGTGGGGTACACAGTCCAGAGGGACATGGCTCTGCCCTAAGGCACAAGTCACCCCCACAAAGTCTCCTCCGGCTTTTCTCTGTGTCCTTCAGGGCTTGCCTGCTCAGGGGCAGAAGAGATGGGCTGCTTGCTGAGTGAGTGATGGAAGGGGAGGAGCAAGTGGCCAGACAGATGGGCCCTCAGCCCCCAGGCCTTACACTAGTTAGCATGGGAGGGAGGGCGACTGGGGCTCCAGCAGGTCTGGATGGGGGGATGGTGGGAAGAAATGAACAGGCTGGGAAAGCCCTTGACCTTGGCCTTCCTGCTGGTCACCAAGCTCCTCTAGAGTCAAACATCGAGTCCTTCAGATGTGGCAGACCCTCCTCCACCCTTTCCCACACGCCCTTTTCACCCCCAGCAGCACCTCGACTCCTGCTCCTTGACATCCCTTCCTCCCTCTTCCAAACTTCCTCTGCTCCCTCCCAGGCCCGCTCTGTCCTCCAGGTCTTGCAGGACGCTTTCCCTGCTGCCCCAGCCCTTGTGGACATCCTGCCTTATCTACTCCTGTCCCACTACCAGTCTCAGGCAGGCTGCGGAGCCAGTGAGGGAGGCTGCCAGAGAAAGGAGTGGGAGGTGAGCAAGACCCAGACCAGCAGATCTACAGCTGGGTGGGGCCAGAGTGGAGGTTGGAGGCCACCAGGACTCTAGGGAACTAGGCCCGAAGGGGAGATCATCTCTCTGGAGTCTGCCAGGATGGGTAGTGTAGATGAACAGTGGAGGCCTGGTCAGAGAGCTGGGCTGGTAGGGCCAGGCAGGTGCTTCACTCAGAGTACCAGCTGCGGCTGTGGTCAGTGGAAAAGACAGGAAAATGGGGGCGGCCAGGAGGCCTGGGTCTGGATATCTCTGGTGAGGTGAGGCTGAAGCCCTACCACCTGCAGCCTCTCCCTTGGGACTTCAGGCAGCAGAAACTGGGTGTGGGGCAGGGTGACAGGATCTGCTTGGGAGCCACTGAGAGCTCATTTGGGTACAGAAGTAGATACCCCTATTTGTGGGGCTCTACCCATAAAATGGGGCAGCGCCTCTGTCCTTACGGGTGTGGAGTGGAGCTCATGGGAAGCAAGTGTGGCCTTTGAACGAGCCTTTGCCGTGGGCAGCTCTGCCCCACCCTTCACCCTTACGCTTGGTACCACAAGTGCATTTGTGCCCCGAGTGGGGCCGCCGTGGTAGCTGAAGGTGTTCTCAGCACCAGCTGTCACAGCTTGAGCCAAGTTACCACCCCGCCAGCCAGCCAAGCCTAGGTGAGGAGCTGAGCGTGGTGAGGCAGCAGGTGTCCCACTCATTTTGAGCAAAATGGGGCTGTTGGCACAGGTCCAGTCCTGCCTTTTGTCCCCACCTGGGCCTCACGGTGACCGGGGTGCTGCTTGCGCTTCCCCTGCAATATCTGCACCTGGAGGCTGGTCAGCCACACACCACAGGCCGCAGGATTGACTGGCAATAAAACATGTCGATTCGTCATCATTAGTCATGGGGGGAAGAAGATTAAAGTCATGAGGAGATACCATCACACACCTACTAGAATGGTCAAAAGAAAAAAGCTGGCAATACCAAGTACTGGTTAGGATACGAAGCAGCTGGAACTCTGAGCCATAGAGAAGCAAAGAGAACTCGAGAGAAGCAAAATGGCACAACCAATTTGGAAAACACTTTGGTATCTTCTTATAAAGCTAAGCATGTCCTTACCATATGATCCAGAAACCCTAATTCCTAGATATTTAGCCAAGGGAAATTAAGTTAGAAACCTAACACAGAAACCTGTATACCGCCATTTATCGTGGCCTTAGACCTAATTGCCCCAGACTGGGCAACAATCCAAATGTCCTTCAGCTGGCAAATGGATAAACAAACTGTGGTATGTCCACATAGCAGGATGCTACTCAGCAATGAAAAGAAAGCAACTACACATATGAGTGGCACTAGAGATCAATGTCAGATGTATTATGCTGAGTGGAAGAAGCCAGACTCAAAGACTTCATACTGTTGATTTCATCTGCATTTTGGAAGAAGCGAAATTATAGGAACAGAAAACAGATTAGTGGTTTCTGGGGCTTTGGGGTGGGGTGGGCTGGGACTCTTGACTACAGAGTGGCACAAGGGAACCTTTTGGGGTGATGGAAATATTTTATACATTGAATATGATGGTGATCATGTGACTATGTATTTATCAAAACTCATAGAACTGTTTACTACAAAGGGTAGATTCCACTCTATGTAAAACATACTTCATTAAAACTAACTTTAAACACACACACATGTTAATCACAGCCACTGTTTCTGAGCACCCACTAGGCACTGTGCCAGAGGTTCTGTGTGTTTTCTCATCCATCCATTCACATGATCGCTCACTCAGCAAGCAGTTACCAAGCATCTCTACAAGGTCCAGTCAAACCTCCCTAACACCTTCAAGCCACACGGCTCCCCGAGTTGTGTAGAGAAGCCAATGGGAAGAGGTGACCGGAGCCCAACCCTGGGGGCCAGTGGTTGAGCTTGCAGGTTCTCTGTGGTTGCATTTCCATGGGGAGAGAAAATCCTGGCTTAGTGAGCCTCTCAAGGGAGTCTGCAACCTAGAAAGAGAGACCAAGGTCATGAAACAAAGAATGATACCCTTGCTCCATCTCTGTGGTGCTGGCCCCCGCACAGGAGGCAGGCCGTGGCCCTCATGGGTCCAAGCCCAGAGCCTGCGCTGGTATGAATAGTGGAGGCTCTGGGCCCACTGCCATGTTCAGCCTTCTTGCTGGGTGGCTGCTCCACTGCTTGGGAGCATATCTGTGTCTGCCCAGCTTAGATGGGAGTGGCCCTAGCTTCTCTCGTGAGAATCCAAATGTGGGAAGCCCCTGAAGAAAGCCAGAGTGGAGTACACAATGCACAGGAACACTGTGTAGGAGGAGAAATGAGCAAACCAGAGCTGCCCAGACCAACACGCCTCCATCTCAGAGACACAATATGGAGTGGAGGGAAAATGATAAGATGGACAGTATCTGACACCGTTTAAGTATGTTGTAATGGAGAAGGCAATGGCGCCCCACTCCAGTACTCTTGCCTGGAAAATCCCATGGATGGAGGAGCCTGGTAGGCTGCAGTCCATGGGGTCGCTAAGAGTTGGATATGACTGAGCGACTTCACTTTCACTTTTCACTTTCATGCACTGGAGAAGGAAATGGCAACCCACTCCAGTGTTCTTGCCTGGAGAATCCCAGGGATGGGGGAGCTTGATGGGCTGCCATCTATGGGGTCACACAGAGTTGGACACAACTGAAGTGACTTAGCAGCAGTAAGTATGTTGTAAAGACACAGAATAGTACCATGTGTTGTTATGGTTATAAACTTAGGTCATGAAAATATGAAAACATGAACAAGAAAGATACAAGTGGATTAGCTCTGAGGAAGACAATAGCAAAAACAGATGAAAACAGCAAATATAGCAAGAGGCTAACAAACACATTTAATAGATCAGAGATATGTGACTTAAATAAGGGAGCTGTGTTGCAAATTGTTTTCTCTACCTTTGGCTTAAGTAGTTCATAAGTAAACAAGCCAGAGTGAACTTTGAAAACATTACACTAAGTGAAAAAAGCAAGACACAAAAAGACAGTTATTGTATATGGTTTCACAAGGTAACAGAGGTACAAATTCAGCGTCAAAGAGTAAAATAGTGGTTACAGTGGAGCTGGGAGGAAGGAGGACAGGGAGCCACTGTCTAATGGGTGTAGAGTTTCTGTTTGGAAAGATGAAAACGTTCCAGAGATGGATGGTGGTGAAGGACAGTTTGAACGTACTTCATGCCACTGAGCTGGATGCTTAAGAATGGTTAAATTGGTACATTTTAGGTTATGCATATTTTCCCCTAATAAAAATAAATAAATACAAGCCAGAAGAGGCAAATCTATAGAGACACAAAGTAGATTAGTGGTTACCTGGGGCTGGGGAGGATACTGGGAAAATAGGGGTCATGGCCAAGGGGTGAGAGTTTCCTTTTGTGGTCATGAGAATGTGGTCATGAAATTGTCCTAAAATTGATTGTGGTCACGGATGCACAACTCTGCAAATATACTAGAAAACATTGAATTGAACGCTTTCAGTGGGCACAGTATGTGATGCTTGACTTATATCTCAATAAAGCTGTTTTTTTTTTTTTTTTACTGCACCACACAGCTTGTGGGATCTAGTTCCCAGACCAGGGATCAAACCTGGGCCCTGGCGGTGAAAGTGCAGAATCCTAATCACTGGACCACCAGGGAATTCCCAAAGTGGTTGTTTTTTAAAAAGCCAAAAGGAAGGAAATCCTTTCTGTGTCGGCTACTCTAGTAGAAGCTGCGATCTGTCTGATCTAGACCCAGCTCTGACATTGAGTGTCACAAAGTCATCAGGAGCCCAGAGCCTTGTCTACCCTGCCACCCTGAGACACGGGGAGGAAGCCCTGCCAGCTCAGCTCCCAGGGCTGGAGCTCTTGCCACATCCATGGGGCTGGGGGGTGGAGGCAGTCATAGCCTCTGCAGATTGAGGTTAATGAGAATCTGCTCCAGGCTCCAGGGGCTTTGAGCCTTAATTAATACTTGCAAAGCCCTCGGTGATTGTGAAATCAGAGGTTCTGTAAATGTGCACAGCAGTGGCCTTATTAGTGCCAGCGTATTATGCCAGAGAAAGAAGTCAGCCTTCTTAGCACTGCCTTATTTTGCTGGAGACACTGGTCCCAGGGTGTCAAGGCCAGGCCGAAGCTGTCTCTCCTGGCCCCTTGTCTGGCTCTCCAGGCCACACCTAGGGTTTGAGTGGTCTGGATTGGTCCAGGGCTCCAGGGTGGCCACCCTGAACACTGTGGCCAGGCTTCTGATGGGGGTCTTCAGAGAACAATCAGGCAGACCACCCCCAGCAGTCTTGGTGAGGGTCCCTCAAGGCCTACAGAAGGTGGCATCTGGCGTCTCATTTTCTGTAAATCTCGGGGCCCTGGTGAGGATCCTGGCTGTCTTCCTGGATGGCCTTGCTTTTTGTGTTCAGCATGCCTCCTAGGATTGAATATAGCCAGGGCTCTGGGGCCCTGAATGGGAGACTGGCTCTGCCTTCAACCTAGGGCAGCCTGTGAGCGAGGAACCGTTCCACATTGCCTTAGCTCAGGCCTTCCGCGTCTGTGACTCCTTCCTGGCCCCTCAAGCACCCTCCCCTAGCGGGCTCTGAGTTCTCCCAAAGCCACATGGCACAGTCTGTCTCCTCCTGTGTTCTGTGCTCTGGTCAGACTACCTGACCCTTTGGGCCGCCCAGCCAAGAGCACCTCACACCAGCCTCCAGGGCCCCTGTCTGTGCTGGGCATCTTCATGCTGAGCAGAACGTCCTCACCTCTCAGAGCCTTGCTGCCCTCAGACACTGGGACCACAAACCCATCTGCCATTACTGGGATGATTCTCTGACCAGGGAGGTTGGAGGTAGAGGGAGGTATGGGTCAGGATCTGTGGCCCTGGGTGCCTTCAAAGGCCTGGGGATGTGGCACCCTGGAGGCCCATGGTCTTGAGGATTTGCTGCCTAGGGTACCCGTGACCCTAGTTGTCTTTGACCCAGGGCCGCCATATACCTAGTGGCTGCTGACTCGTGATCCTGGGCCAGCTTCTAGTATGTTGGCCTCTCTAACCACCCGCTTGGATGGGTACCTGCGGCATGCACTGCTGTTCGGACATGGCACACGACCTTCCCTCCACGTGGGTTCCTGTTTCTGAGGACCTGTTTCCCAGCTCTCCATGACCCCCTAGGGATGTTGCATTCTAATGGAGGTGGTTTGTAGCTCCTGCCAGGTAACTCTGAGGATCAGGAACATCCTCCTTCACGTCAGCCACCCCTCCCTTCCTCTCTCCCTCGTGGCTCCTTGTCATCCTCTATCATAGCCAGTCTATTACTTACCTCTTTCCTTATCCTGGGCCTGTCAAACCAGATAGGGCTAAGGCATCAGAGACCCCTCTCCAAGCTGACATAGATCTCTTCCCCAGCCCTTTCCGGGAAGCAGGGTTGTGTTGTGGTTAGACCTACAGGCACTGGAGGCAGCTTCCTGGTTCAAACGTCTGTACTTTTTATCTGCTGGGTGACCCGGGCCAGTTGCTTAACCTCTCTGTGCATCATCTGTATAATGAGGCAATCATAATACTACAGCACAAGGTTGTCGTGAGGGTTAAATGAGCTCATGTGTGGGGGGTGCTGGGTTTGGCATACAGTAAATACCCAAGGAAGGTTAGCCGTCAAGGGTGCTGAACCAGCTGCTTCTGAATCTCCTTGAACGTCCAACGTCCATGTCTAAGAATGTGTCCTGAGAGAGTGGCCAGGCATCTTGTCCAAACCCAGGTGATGCCGTCCACGAACTACCCCCAGATCTGTCCCTGGCCTCCCTCCCCAGCAGAGGAAATGCTGCGCACAATAGATGCCAAAACCCCCACACTCGAAGTGTGTCTGTGCAACATGGCCCCTAGGTGCCCCCTGCCCCCATCTCTGCCCCACCCAGCTGCCTCCCAGGGCCCGAGGTAGGATGGGGGTGCTGTTTAATGAGAGGGTGAAGGTCTCTGCCTAATCCCAGGGGCAGCTTGGAGAGGTCAGATTTCTTCTATTTATAGTTAAACTTCTTTACCATTATGGACCATCTCTAATTAAGGAGCTCTTTTATTATGTTTTCTTTATGTTCTCTTCATGTGGATGAGTGGGAAAATAAATGAAAGGGAAAATCATGGTGTTGTGGTTAGGAAAAACTACTGGAGAGAACAGGCTTCGAGGTCACTGCCTCGTTGGCGTGGCTGAGGTGTCCTAGGGCGTCAGAACAAGACACGGCCTTTCTCAGGCGTGGTTATGGAGTGTTCGTGGGGCAGGGCGCCCACAGCTATGGGCCTGAACCATTGCTTTGCCATTGCCTCCCTCCCTGCCCTTAGGTAGCTCCTACCTCTCCAGGCCTCACTGTGGTTGTGTTAGTTGCTCAGTCGTGTCCGACTGTTTGCGACCCATGGCCTGGTTTCCCACCAGGCTCCTCTGTCCATGGAATTCTCCAGGCGAGAATACTGGATTGAGTTGCCATTCCCCTCTCCAGGGCCAGGCCTCACTACCTTATCTTTAAAATGGGATCACAGGCCAGTTCAGCTTCCTCGTAGGCTGGGCTGCACAGTGCCCCTAGAAACACCAAAGGATCAGGAGAGGCTGAGGCCCGGTTCTGCCTGCCCTGGACCCCGGACCTCTGACCCCAGGCCTTTTGGAGTCCAGGGAACCACTGCCCCTCCTCCTTCTTTGTAGTTACCACTCCCGCTGGAGGGCGAGGAACCCAGAGTAGAGACAAGAGGGTTACCGTCTGGACTGGAAACTCTCTCCATGGAGAGGAAGGGGTTAAGGTGGTCATAGTGGTCACTGAGTTGCAGTCCCAGAGCTCCCTAGGCACAAGTCCATTTGAGGAGGGTGGCCTGACACCCTTGCTGTGGAGCAGGGCTGGACTTATTTTAAACTGGGTGGAACAAAGGACTCGGTGTCTCTGTGGTCTGTGGCCTGTGCACGTGCCGAGACTGTGGTGGGAGGGACGCCAGTGGGCCAAGCTCTCAGCCCTCCTCTGACCCCCTGAGGGTCATGCTTGCAGGGGTGGTGCCCTTCCTCCACCCCGAAGGTCTACTTGACTCCCCTCAGGCCAAGTAGACAGGGAAGGTCCATCCAGAGGTCCTGGCCTGAGGCACTTGAGCAAGTCAAGGCAGATGCTTAGGGGTGGGCTCAGTAGCCATGGTAATGACGAGAGGCTGAGGCTGGATCAAGGTCGCTCAGGCTGAAGGAGTAGGAACATCTTGTGAGATGGAAAAGCTCAGGAGAGGATACATGCAGGGGGTGAGGGGGACAGGAGGGCCTTTGGAGGAATGGGGGCAGGACGTACACTGTTAGACTTGAGCCAGACCACCTGGGTTCAAGCCCCAGCCTGGTCAATTACCAGATGTTGTGTGACCTTGGGCAAGTTAGAGAATCTCTCTGTTCTTCCATTTACTCATCTGTAAAATGTGGGTCATAATAGTAACTTACACCAAGGACCACTGAGAAGGTTAAAGAATTAAGCGGGAAACACTCAGAACCCTACCTGACACTTTGCAGACCCCTGTGGCTCAGACTGGTCCCAGCCCTGCTCTGTCCCTCAGTGAGTAGACAAGGACAGTTGGTCTCCTGTGACCCCCTTTCCTCTGTGAGTGGCAGGAAAGGAAGGATCCCCGCCTCAGGGCTAGCAATGAGGCCAGTCCTGGCTGCTTCACTACCCAAATGTATGGCCTCCAACAAATCACTGGGCTTCTCTGAGCCAGTCCCCTCACTGGCCGTGTTGGAGTGATGATCCCCGCCTCCAGGGTCATTTAAGGACTGGGTGGGAGGCAAAGGGAAAGACCCAGCCTGGGGCTGACATGCTACAATGCTCAGCTCCTCCCCCAAGGCCTCAGTGACTCATTAGTGTAGCAAGGACTCTAGGACCAAGATAGCAAGTGCTGCCAGTTTCAGTTCCTTGATTTCTCACCAGTCCACCCCCTCCCTGGCAATCCCACCTCCTTTGGCCTTGTTCAGGCCCCTTAGACGTCAGTTCTGACCCTTCACACTCAGAATGAACTTTATAACATATGAATCAAAGCTTGGGACTCCCTGCTTACCACTGTCTCTGGCTCCCCACTGTCCTCAGGGGAAGGTTCAGATGACTTGACCTGATCTGTTAGGCCGGTGTGACCTGTCCCTGCCTGCTCCCCACCACCATTCCCACAACTGCCTTCAGCATGCGCCACATAGCAGCTACATGGAGTGACTTGCTCCCTGGACACTGCCTGGCACTTTTCTGTCTCCAACTTTCCTGTATGGAGTTTATCAAACGAGCCGGACTTGGCCTCTGCAAACCCTGCCTTCTCCCTAGTCTCACCTCCACCTGTCAGGAAACCTCTCAAGCACGCTCCAGATCTTTTCCAGCCACCCTCATGTAATCAAGTATCTGTCCTACTTTGACCTCGTCTTGGCTCACCACAGAAGCCTGCAGTGGGACAAGGAGGTTGTGGGGGGCCTGTCTTGTCTTTCTTGCTCCAGGTTATCCTCCACTTGCCAGATGCTGTGTAGTCCATCTCTTTGGGGATGGACTAGGGAGGGGGGTGTGAGGTGGAGAGAGAAGCAAGAAGGACTTTCTTTTAAATTTTTATTTATTTATTTATTTTTGGCTGTGCCAAGTCTTTGTTGCTGCACGCAGGCTTTCTGTTGCTGAAACCAGGGGCTTCTGTTGTTGCGGAGAATGGACTCTAGGCAGGCTGGCTTCAGCATTTGCGGCAGAGGGCTTAGTTGCTCCATGGTATGGGGGATCTTCCAGTACCAGGGATTGAACTGGTGTCCTCTGCATTGGCAGGGAGATTCTCAACCACTGACCACCAGGGAAGTCCCAAGAAGGTCTTTCTTGATGCTGCAGCTGGGATCCAACATCCTGACCTTCTCTGTGACTGATGTGTAACTTCTGGATCTTTCTCAGCTGGGTGCTTGCATGGGTTCCTCAGAGCTCCTCCTCATGCCCTCCCCACTAGGAACCTCCAGATGCAGCTCTCAGAATGGGGTTCACCTCCTCCAGTGGCCATTTGTGATCTACGCCAGCCTCTTTATGTCACTGCCCCTCACCTGGAAGGAAGCTCTATTGGGCAAGATCCCTTTATGATGAGCCCAGGCCAGCTCCCTTCTGTTGAGGATTTGGGAGTGTGGAGCGCACACTTTGTAGGCATCTGTCAGCCACTGTGAGAGGTTTGGATGTTAGCATTCTAAGAATGTGGGGAATCCCCCAGAGGGTTTGAGGCAGGGCAGTGAAATGATAGATGTCTACTGTACCAGTCTAGGCAAAGACAGTGGCCTTTCTCCTGGATGGAGCTATGGAGGACAGGAGAGCTGGCCAGCTTGAAGGTGGAGCTGATAGAATTGCCACTGGTTTGCACATGAGGGGCAACAAAAGGAGAAGAGTCCAGTGTTTTGGGTGAGTAACTGGGTGAATGGAGGTGTGAGTCATTGAAAAGAATAAGTCCAGAGTGGAGCAGGTTGAAGGGGCAGACATCAAGGGCTCAAGTCTTGATCCTGCAACATTTGAGATGCCTGTCAGGTACCTAGTGGAACTATCAAGAGACCGATACAAATGCAAGGCCTCCACCAGCCCACATGGTGCCTTTGTGCAGAGGAGGGAAGGCCGTCCTTTCCTTCAGGCAAAGATGGCCTCCTGCCAGGGCACATGGCTGGGTGAGCAGAGCACAGCTGGACCTCAGCCCCGTGGGTCCCCTTGGCCGCCCACCCACCCTTGTGCAGTAAACAGATTCCAGAGCTCTGTGCGGCAGCTCACATCTGGAGGCAGCTCACAGGCCTGGAGCTCAGGGGAGCATGTGGGGCTGTGCAGGAGCCACAGCTGATGGGATGCTTATTTGGATGCTGGTGGGAAAACAACTCCCCAGGCAACATGGGGAAGAAGGACCAGGGGTGTGCCTATGTGGATGAGAGCCTTCCTCTCCAGGTCAGAGCTCTCCTTCTCGTCCTGCAGGTGAGGCCCCGCTGCTGCCCTGCCAGGCTGAGTAGCTGTGGGCCCCTCGCTCCTGTCTTCTCTGGGCTCATCCTGGGGAATGCCACACGGGTCGGGGTGGGGAGGCCTCGTTCTCTGTCCTCTTGCTTTCCATCCTTGACGCAGGGGCATTGACCTCTGTCACCATGCTGATGTCCGTAGTGTCTCCCAAGGGGTCTGTAAACAGGTTAAGCACCAAGCTGTGGGGAGGGACATTCAGAGTGCCCCTGTGCACCCAGCGGGAGAGGAACAAGCCACAGAGACCATAATGGCAGGAGAAGCAAACAGCCAGGCATTTGGTAGAGGGGTGGTTGGCATCAGACTGCCTAGATTCCAACACAGGGCCAGTTCTTATCAGCTGGGTGACCTCAGCAAGTCCATCACCAGCTTTGAGCCTCAGTTTACCCTGTAAAATGAGGATGGTAATAGTATCTACCTCATAAGGCTGTGGTGAGGAATGAATGAGTTCTTTCACATAAAGCACTTAGCACAGTACTTCAAATTGTAAATACCCACTCCATCAATATTAGCTTACATGGTATATTCTAGAAAAGCCCTTCCCAGGGGAATCCCAAGGCGCCCCTACTAGTTGCTGACCTGACCAAAGCAGGGAGGACAGGAAGTGGCAAGCAGACCTGCTGAGCTGGTAAATCTGGGAGCTCCTTCCTGCCTCCCCAGATGGGGCACCCGAGGGCTAGCACCCCCAGAGCCCCCAGAGCTGGGTGGAGGTCAAGCTTGAGTCATAGCCGCTGAGCAGGGACTCTCCCCTTTGCAAACACTTCCAAAGAAGGCAGTTTTACAACTCCTCAGGACCCATCCAGAATTGTACAGCCCACATCTGTATTTTCCTGCGGTTGCACATGAACCCTGAGAGGCCTAATCTTACACGTGAGTCCTTTTCTGTCTTCAGAGCAAAAGGAAAGTGAACTTGGCATAGGAATCTTTGTGAAGCCTCCCCCAGATCTTCTCTTCAACCTCTGTGGGGACCTAAGCCCCTATAACATCTGATCAGTGCCTTAGACTCTTCTTCCAGAAAAAAACAGTCTCCCAAATACATGTGCTCACAGGCCAAACTTTGCAAGTTTCCTCCTCCTTTAGGAAAGGTCCCTGATTTGACTTGGTGATTAGGCTGGTGGGCTCTGCAGTTGAATTTTCTGGGTTCCAAGGCTGCTGCTTTTATTAACTGACTTACCCCACTCCAGTACTCTTGCCTGGAAAATCCCATGGATGGAGGAGCCTGGTAGGCTGCAGTCCATGGGGTCGCTGAGGGTCGGACACGACTGAGTGACTTCACTTTCACTTTTCACTTTCATGCATTGGAGAAGGAAATGGCAACCCACTCCAGTGTTCTTGCCTGGAGAATCCCAGGGACAGGGGAGCCTGGTGGGCTGCCATCTATGGGGTCACACAGAGTTGGACACGACTGAAGCGACTTAGCAGCAGCAGCAGCATGAGACCTTTAACATGTCACATGCTATCTCTGAACCTTAGTTTTCTTATCTTTAAAATGGAAGCAGCATTATGGACATGGGGAGAGGGGAGGAGAGGGTGAGATGTATGGAAAGAGTAACATGGAAACTTACATTACCATATGTAAAATAGATAGCCAATGGGAATTTGCTGTATGGCTCAGAAAACTCAAACAGGGACTCTATCAACCTAGAGGGGTGGGATGGGGAGGAAGATAGGAGGGAGGTTCAAAAGGGAGGGCATATATGTAAACCTATGGCTGATTCATGTTGAGGTTTGACAGAAAACAACAAAATTCTGTAAAGCAATAATCCTTCAGTAAAAAAATAAATTAATTAAAAAAAAAAGAAAAAATGGAAGTGGCAGTGGTGGTCCCTTCATAAGGTTTTGAGAGGGTTAAATGTAGCGTGACTAACTCGTCCCATTTGGGACTTCTCGTTATTATTAACTGTTTATTTTTATCTATTTGTTTGACTGTGCCGGGTCCTAATTGCAGCACACAGACTCTTTGATCTTCATTGCAGCACGCGGGATTTTTAGTTGCAGCATGCAAACTCTTAGTTGTGGCATGTGGGATCTGGTTCCCTGACCTGGGATCTGACCCAGACCTCCTGCATCATTGGAAGCGCAGTGTTAGCCACTGGACCACCAGGGAAGTTCCTGGGACTTTTCCATTTTTACACTGGAAGTCCCACTTTCAGGGGACTTCCAATAGTAGACAGTAGTGGACAAACCAGGACAGTTGGACACCTTAGAAAATGACATAATGCCCAGAAAGCAGTTATTCCAGTGCAGGCAGTTCACCCAAGTCCCCTCATTCTCAGCAGATACTGCTGGGCTTTTTCCTAATTAATCCATCCGATAGAAATGTTGCCCTGGGGATCAGGAGTCCAGGACTCAGTTCACCACTCTGTCCCCAACCTGCTTTAATGGGCTCCTGGGCAAACCTCCAGCCTCCCTGGGCCTCAGTTTGCTCACCCATCAAACAAGAGAGATGAACTTGAGAGTCACTGGGGATTCTTCCCACTAAAGCCTGTGAGATTTATTCAGGGATGCTCTCCCAGTGTCTGGTAAGGCAGCCTTGAACGTGGATGGCATAGGTATGCACTTGCCTGCTCGACATGTCAGTGAGAAGAGCCCACGTGTATTCTAGGAACACAGTCTGCCCAGGGAGAAGCCTGGATTGGAAATTTCCTTGGCACCTGTTCTCAGCCACGCCTCCTCCTTAGGGCTGAGAAAATGGGGAGAACACGGAGACCCTCTTCAGTCCTGAGAGTTAGGTAGCCCAGCATTTCAGACCCAGCATCTAGAACAGAACTTGAAACATGGACGGTGACCAACACACATTTATTTGCAAGGTGAATGGATACATTTGTCTGGTGAATGAACCAGAATAGCCAAGGAGGGGGAAGCAGTGCCCTCCGGGGGTGACCAACATGGACTCCCACTGAACACACCATGGATCCCAACCCCAAGAGTGCCCCTCTTAGGTGACCCAGCTACTCCCAGACTCAGGGGATCTAGGGGGTCTCAGTGAAGGGGTCAATCCAGGAAAGAGCTGCCAGAGAGGTTACTAACAAAGTCCCTGCTGCATCCCTTATGTTACATGCTGCCATGTGGCTCTTATTCATTTTATTCCTCTTTCTGTTTCTTGGAAAATGGGAGCTGGATTTGCAAGGCCACAGGATCCCTTCTCGCCACTGCCCCAGCACCTGACCTGGGCTGTCTCCTGACCTCTGACATTGAACACACATCCACTCTGGAACTGGGCATAGAGATTAAGGCAGTTTTCAAAAATTTAGAGCAACAGATTATTTTCCTGAAGAAATAAATGTATTCATTTTACTAAGAAGAGCTCTCAAGGAAGCTGAACATTATGTCCAAGGTACCAACTTTCTCATAAGGAAAGTTGGAGAGGCGCTCTGCCCTTCAAGCCTTAGCATCTAAGGTGAAAACATGCAGGTTTGGATCGATTTCTCACAAACCATGTGTTTATAAAAGGAAAATGTCCAGCACACCCAGCATCTATACGAGAGCACCTAGGGGCTCCTCCTGGCTGCAGAGAGACAGACCTCAGGTGACACAGAGGGTGCCCTGAGGGGACCCCTCCCACAGCCGGTGATGAAGTGCCCCTGATTCTGTGCCAGCTTTGTTGTGGCCTGCATCCACCAGACTGTACACCCACAAGGCATAGGCTTGCTGTGTCTTGTCCACTTGCTCTGAGCTCTGCACTACCCATATCTGGACCTGGGCTAAGTGGACGTTCCACAGATGCTTCCAGAATTTTATTGAATTGCCCCTGTAGCCTGGGTAGTGAAATATTTACATGCCAGGCACACACAGATCTGTTGGTAAAAGCTCTCCCTCCTCCTGGCCATCTCAGAAGCGAGGCCTGTGGAGAAGGGCATGTGTCACTCTGGGCCCTGGGCCCCCTGCCATCCAGCTCCATTGATCCCAGGGCTGACAGTCCATCAACTCACCCAGAGCCCACAGCCAGCCACACCAAGCCAGCAGGAAGTTGGCTTCCCTGTTTCTTCCTCCCTTTGATCCCTTCCTCCCACTCATCCTGGTATAGAGCACCTGGTTGGTCAGCCAGTGTTCCAGGCACCAGAGACACAAGAGAGGCAAGGACCCTACTTGGGAAATCTCATTACTGAGGTGCACAGAGAAGGAGGTTCGCCTTTGCTTCTCAAAGAGATAAGGTGATTTATCCAGAGAAAGGGACATTTGCCACTGTGGCCTCTGGCATCCATTCTCCCTTCCCTTGTTACCCTGTTCCACATTTTATTGGGATGCCCATCCTTCCCCCTGCAGCCTGTGAACTTCCCACCTGCCCCCAGCCTCATGGTGGGCCTTGATTGAGTGAAATGAGTCCGCACATCTGTCCACCTGGCCCCAGTGATTGGCTAAGGGGTGGACCTCATACCCAAGCTGCGTCAACCAGACCAGGGGAACTTTTGAAGGGCCCCTGAGACATGTTATCTTAATCATCTGGAGAAAGATCTACTGACTCTTCTGAGTGGTCAGAGCACAGACATGGGGGCATGGGTTTGGACCAAATTTGTCCCATTTGTGGTTTTGAGTGTGGCCAGGCTGGGGATGAGGTCCAGAGGCAGGCAGGCCTGATAGGACCAGGGTGATGGAGACACTGCCCTGCTCAGCTGGAACATCGGCTACCTCTGGACTCTGAGGCTGCATGAACCACCCCACTCTGTTGTGTTAGTTTGGGCTGGGTTATCTGTCACCTCCAGCTGAGAGCATGCTAGCTGATCTCACTAAACAGGAAGTTCCAATGAGGTAGCAAGGTCAAAACTGGGGCTGCCTGGGTTTAGGATGTTGGTGACCCATTCAGGGACCTGTAGCCTTGCACCCCCAGCTCAGGAGAGGTGGGAAAGTGCCCTCAATCAGACAGAGGAACCAAGGGGCAGCAGGTCTGGTGAGGGGAGGGCTGGTGCTGAGGTCCCTCACCTCCAGCCTGGCTGGGGCTCCCTCCCTTTAACTCTACCTGACTGGTAAATGCAGAGTGCAGTCCACTTAAAGAAATCAGAGCAGCTGCCACTTCAAAGCAGGAAAGATGTGTGTAGGTGGGTGGGGAGGAGGCGGGTAATTATGCAGGGAAAATAGTTTTCTTGATATTCTTCTGGAAATGTGCGTGGAGCAGAGAGAGCAGCAGAAGAGACGACAGGAAAGGGGAAATGTATTAATAGAGGCTGTGCATTGTGCCTCTCCAAAGGACCATGGCGTAGAGTATGCTTATCCCTGCTTATCTGATCATAGCATCCTTTTCCAGGTGGCATCTGAGACTCCATGGATACTCCTGGTGTGGGACTTCATCCATGGGTTGACTAAAGGATTTCTTGGGAATGACTGAGTCCTCCTTTTGTGCGTGTTTGTACAATGTAGTGACTCTTCCTCATGACCAGTGGGGCTGGGCGCCATTTGCTTTGTACGTTGGGACTTTTCTTGCTCTGACAAAGGAAAAGTGAAAGTTGCTCAGTCATGTCTAACTCTGCTACCCCATGGACTATACAGTCCATGGAATTCTCCAGGCCAGAATACTGGAGTGGGTAGCTGTTCCCTTCTCCAGGGGATCTTCCCAACCCAGGAAAAGGGATCTGAAACCTAGCAGGGGAGGGGGCTGCAGTGTGCCTGGGAGAGGGACCTGCAGCCATCTCCTTGCCCCTTTAGGGATCTGCCCACTGATTCCATGTACCCAGAATGCCTCAGGTGGCAGAGGAATGCCCCTGAACTTTGAGAAGCAGCTCTGAGTCTGTGAATGTTGGATACGGATAATTACCTAGCTGTGAGTAAGCTGAACGTTTCTTAGGGCTATTTTTACATAATTATAAATATTTGAGGATATTAAACTCCCAGGTTACACAGTGAGGGTATTATCTGAACAGTGGTTGGCTGCAGAGCTGGAAACGCAAACATCTTTTCATTCTTTCCTCCTGGAGCACTTAGATTATTTAATGGGTTTCAAAAGGAAAAAAATAAAAATTCAGTTGAGGGAAGGGGAAAAAAAAAACAAAACTGGAAGCAAAGTCAGCTGCTTATATTTCTAAATAGCTCTAAATCAAAAAAGAAAGGACTGTGACCACTTCACTTAATTGCGGTGGGTTTGTGATGCACTTTCTTTATGGGTTAGAAAAGCAATTACCATCAAACAACCTACTTGTGCCTCCACTGTGAGAAAATGTTCCCTCTAATGGGGCCAGCACACCAAGCCTGGGGCCCTTTAAAGCGCTAAAGGCTTCCGGGAGCTTTCTCACGTGTGCAGCTCCTGGGTGTGTGCTGAGAGCCCAAGGCTCCCTCCTTCCAAAGGACTCCGTTGTGGTGCTGGGGGTTCTTGACAGGAGAGGGGTCCTGCGAAGAAGCAGCAGCAGTGAAGGGAGGTCGGGGCACAGGCGAGGGCTCTGCTGTCGTGGCCTCTATCTGGAGGCCCTGGGGTGCTTTGAGGCCTGCCCAGTCTCCCCCCGCCCCACCCCTATCCAGCGAAGTCTCGTATCTTCTCACCTGCTCCCCTCTGCTGTCCTCCCACCACAGGAACCATCCCCGTAGAAACGTGCTCGCCGCTCTGTCCATCTCCTACTTTATTAACCTGCCCCCTCCCACCACAGCTTCCCCACAGCCCCTGGGGGTTGTTGCTCATTCTCCAGCTCCCCCTCCCCAAACACCCCTGAAGACCATGGCTCCTGGGCCCTTAAACAAAGCCCCCAACCTACCTCTGGGGCTCTTTCATGCTGTCCCCCGACTTCCCAGTCCTTGCTCTGGGCCCTGACTCACCCTTTCCCACTTCAAAGACCCGTCTTCACTCTGGGTAACTTTTATGAGGTGTGAACGCCCCATCCCACCATCCAGGTCACAAGCTTCCTTGATGCCCCTCCGTTTGCTTCAACCTCAGGCTGCCGTGTCCAGACTGGACCCCGTATGGTCTTGGCCACACCCCGCACCCTGTGTCTCTCTCAGGAGGTCTCTGGTCAGCAGCCCTGAGGATTTTGTGTCCCCTCGTTTCCAGCTGGGACCCTGTGTCTATCCCACTACCTCCCTCTGGGGCCCCTGAAGCCCATCATCTGCCTCCCTGGCTCCAGGTGCTGCCGTCTAAGACCCCTGCTTGGGCAGGGAGCCGCTGCCTGGTGACCCTACTAGCCAGGCTGGCAGGAGCCCCACCCCAGTTCCCTCCCACTCCCCCCACCCCACTCCACCCCTGCTTCTGTCCCTAGTTTCTCCCATCACAGTGAGACACCCATGAAGACATGTTAATGTACAAATTCTTTTGAGTAAAATAACCAGGGCTGCCTTTTGCTTGAGTTGTGGGCAACCTGCAGGGTAATCCTCCAAGACCCTTGGGCATTCCTGCTTGCTTCTGCGGGGTGTAGTGGGGGTGGTGGGTAGTGATATCATCCAAAGTGGGGGCCGATCTGGGAGGCTGTGCTCCCCAGAGGATGAGTCCAGCCATCCACGCTGGACCCCTCTCCAGCTCCCTGTCCTTGGGTCAGGGAGCGGGAAGAGGGTGGAGACGAGGAGGACCAACCCACAGGTCTTAGCTCCGTCTGGAGTTCTGTGCCCCAGTGCCAGTGGGGCCCAGGCGCCCTCTGGAGGCGGTGCGAGCCCTGAATGTGCAGCACACACCCAGGAGGGCACTGGCTTAAAGAGCCTGCCCATCAATTAGAAAAAGTACCCCCATAAATATGGTCAAAGGACAGGAACAGAGACATTTGAAATGAAATGCAAACGCCCAATAAAACATTAAGGTGATGTTTACATACCAGGATCTGTTGCAAGCCCTTATATGCATCAACTCCTTTAAATCTCAAAAGCGTTACTAGGGAGTACTCCCATCCCACAGATGAGTAAACTGAAGCACAGGAGGCTAAGTGACTTGCTTAAGGTTATAAAGTAAGTGGCAGGGCCAGTATCTAACCATGCAGCCTGGCACCAGAGTCCAGGACCTTTCTCACGGCACCAGACTGTTTCTCAGCATATGAGAAACATAAACTCTGGGTAAAAAGTGAAGTGTAAATTAAAACTATTTGGTAAATTAATTTATTCTACAAGTATTTATTGGATGCCTATTGTGAGCCAGGCCCTATTTCAGATGCAGGGGAATAGATGCCAAAACATACAAAACTTCAAGCTTACACTCCAGTGCAAAGAGACAGACAGTGAACATGAAATCGTATTCTATGGCACGTGGGGTAGGGCATGGGGGAAATAGCAGGGTAGGGAGGAGTGGGTCTGTTTAAATCAGGCATCAACTGAACCTCTTTGAGAAGGTGACACTTGAGGTGAGACCTAAAGAAAGGGAAGGAGGGAGCCTGGTGGATGTCAGTGGGAGGAGCATTGGTCAAGTCCCTGAGGTCAGTGCTGAAGGCGCTGTCTGCTGGATAGGAGGTGGTGGGCTCCTGTCCCGCCTCCCTGGTCTATCACCAGTGCCCAGGCTGTGGGAGGTGTTCAGGGAGGATTGCCTGCTAACCATTTAGTGAGGAAAATGCCCTGGGCATTTGCTCACTTCTCTGCAACCAGTCCCACATGACAGCTGACCCCATGTGTCTCAGCAGAGGAGGGTGTGATGTGGGGAAGTAGAAGCGAAGCCCCCATGAATATTTGGGTGGAGATAACTAACCCAGATTCTGCCCTTCTCAGCTGGGATGGCAGCAAAAGTCAGCCCTATGAAATGCGATGAAAGAGGTTTGATGACCAGGGGACCATCCAACCCAAACCCCAGACTCTAAGGGAGCGGCCTGTACAGGGAGCACCTCTCGATGGGCCCTGCGGGGTCGTGGGTGCCCAGGCCTCCGTGGTCTTTCTGCCTCTCCAGATCTAGGCGGCACCTGGGATTCACAAGTGAACTTCCCTTCAGTGAGGTCCCTGACTGTCGCCCTGGAGTAGAAGGGCCAGGACATGACTGTTGTCTGCATGGCCTACTTTCCTCCAGAGACAGAAGCCCAGAGGAGGGTCAGGGGTGGCCCTGGAGGAGGCGAACCCAGTTCTTGCCCAGTGCCTGCCACTGTCCTTCTTGCTGCGGCCGAAAGGCCGTTCCTTTCCCCGCTGGTTTCGCCTCATCACATCCCTTTGAGATTTGATGACTCACTCTCTATAAATTGCCTGTGTTTCATATGGTGAACTGCCCTGTTGTTTAGTGCTGAAAACTTCTGTTGATTCTTGTGTTCCCTTGGGCTCTTTAGAGTCCTGCTTAGGCCACCTTACCAAGGGGTTTTCAAGACGAGCACAAACTGGGCCAGAGCCCGGAACAGAGGGCAGCCAGGGGGAAGGGCCGCTCCTGGGGCCAGTGGGCTTCTCCTTGTCTCTCTCAGTCTCTGAGCCTGCTTTGCTGTCTTCTCTCTCCTGACTAGCAGATCCTTGGTTTCTCCTTCACTCTGAGTTTCCTTTCCCGTCTCCTAGCTTCCGTTTCCAGATAGTGCCTGCTTTCTCACATCTGAACATACTGCCGACCCCAATTCCTGACCTCTCCCTTTCCTCCTCTCCGTGTCTGCACCAGCCGCTCACCACCTCAGGGTTGGACTTCTGCCATCATGTTCCCAAGCTTGCTCACCTGCTGTTTGCCGCAGCGTGCTGTGTGTCTCTGGATGGGTTGTTTTGGGTCACAGTCCTCTCCTGGTCCAGTCAGCGGGGCCAAGAAGGGAGGACATGAACGGACCAGCACAAGGCTGTCTCTCCTGCCAGGCTCTGGGTGCTCTTTAGAGTCCTGCAGCAGGCACCACTAAAGACTGTCTGCTAGCGTCCCAGATGCATTCACTGTTTTAATCTGTTTACTAATGCTTGAGTTTCATTTGTTGACCTTTGTTATTATTGCCTAGATGTCTCTTAAGGATCCTTAAAAATTCCTCAGCCACCCAGCCTTGGTTCACTGTGGAGGCTCATAACCAGATGCCTGGCAGAGGGAGGGTCGTTCATAGTAAAACAAACAGTAAGTCATTTCCTCCTCCCTCTTTAGTCTCACCTTTCATCAAAGAAGGGAGGAGGAACTATATTTAATAAACATCCATTACATTAGACCAACGGTCTCCAAACATTGCAATTCTTCCAGAAACGGTATCTCTCTTGCCCTCACAGAAGAGCGTGTGGTCAAGAAGAAATTGAATAAAGTCCTTTAATCAGCCGCAGTAGTATTTGAATCATTTAATTTAGGATCTGACAACCACACATTATTTTTTAGGCCAATTTTAGTCAACCAGGAGAGCTGGCCCAGTCTGACCCATGCTTCATAAATCACCTGCTTGCATAATTGCAGAAAGTTTGGGGAAGAGATTTTTCTGGAGGTTTTCAAACATAATCAAAAACAATCTCCCAGGCTGTATGCCTAGCAGGAGTCCTTGGCTGTGCTCCCTTTGCATGGCCCTGTAGCTATAGAGCCAGCCCTCGGGCTGGAGGGAGCCAGAGACACGAGGCAGGGAGCTGTCACCCCTGCAGCCTGTGCTTTTTATTCCTGGCTACAGGTTCGCATGGCCAGGAAAACAAGTCAAATCAAATTAGATGCCAGACACACGCTGCTTACTGCAGCTCACCCTCTACTGCCTCAGACTCTTCAACACCTGCTGAAACCCCCTCACCAGAAAAAATGAAAGAGGAGCTTCTGATTGAAAATAGCACCTGCCAAATACCCCCAGTGTGGCCTCTACCACAGTCACATTAAATCGCTTATGAAGTCCCAGGAAAGAGTGAAATGCAAGACACCGCCCCCCACCCACCCCTTCACCCCCCTGTCCCCGCACCCTCCCCCGTACCCCCTGCCCCTGCTCAGAACCAGTCTGATGTCAGCTGCGTCTGAGCCTCTGGCAGACATCCCCTCTGACCTACCAGGCAGGTGAGATTGGGCTGAGAAAAACCCATGGGACTTCATTCTGTCCCTCCTGCAAGCTACAGCCACATGCTGGACAAAGGGCTAGGTGTTAGACCAGTCTTCCCATTTTTCTCCATCTAGTCCAAGGAAACAAAGTAGCAGAAAAGAGGCTAGGGGACCAAGGCAGGGCTAGAGGCCTTCTTGGGACCACATAGCATTCTTAGAGACACAGTGCTGATGAGTAAGTGGCATTAAGAAAGGAGGAATCTGGTGTGGGTCAGTGCAGGTAGGGAATTGTAAGTTTTTTGTGAAAGCCAGTTTTTTAGTTTCTTAGTTGGGGGTTTATTGATGTGAGAATAGAACCATCAATAGCCAAAGTTACAAGGGGACGTGTCCCTGCAGGGATCCAGGGAGATCCTGGGCTGGAACCAAATGTGGGAGCCCTCCAGGCCTCCCAGGAACTGTCAGTCACAGGCAGCATCTCCTGGTGTGGACCTGGGGCTGCTCACCCATCTCCTAGCTCTGGGTCCTACTCCCCCTAAAACCTGAACTCACACAAGCGTGACTCTGGGCTCACTAATTCTAACCATCCCATTTGATCCAGTAATGTGAGAGCGGCTATCAACTAAGGAGACCTCCTTCTGGCTCCTTCGTGGGGTAGTCTCCAGGGGACAGAGTGGTTCATGCACTCTTGTGAAAGACCTGAGCAGCCAGGGCCACTGTCCTATAGGTGTTTGTCAGGAAGCCCCACCCAGAACATCCTCAGAGGGCATCTCAACAACAGCTGTGCATACTTAAGATGGAAGTGGGGGGCGGGGGGGGACTTCCCTGGTGCTCCAGTGGCTAAGAATCTGCCTGGCAATGCAGGGGATGAGGGTTCGATCCTTGGTCAGGAAACTAAGATCCCACATGCCTCGAGGCAACTAAGCCCACATGTCACAATGAAGTTCCCGTGTGCCACAATTAAGACCCGACCCAGCCAAATAAATATGTATGTGCATATATATATATATAATGAGGGTGGGGATGGAGCTTGGGGGAGGCTGCCCCTCACCCCCTGTTGCACCACCATTGCCTGCACCCTCACCCCAATAGAGGCCTGGCTTTTCCGATTAGACTTTGCCTCTGCCACTCACTGCTGTGTACCCTTTAGCCCCGTTCTGAATTTCTGACCCTCAAAAACAGAACAGGGCTAACATGAGCCCTTCCCTTCCAGGGTTGTTGTGAAAATTGAAATAAGAGTTCTAGGGCATAAACTATTTCAGATATAATAAAGATAATAGATGTTTTTAACCTCAGGGCAACCAGAGACCATAGAAAATATAGATAAGTAAAGACTGGAAATACGACCTTGTTCTAGAAAGATGAAGATGTTTTGAATTGACACAAGAATGACGTACATTTCATTAAGGAAAAAGAGGAATTTATGTGTAGCCCTACAGACATGACTCATAAAACAGAACTAACTATAAAACAATTTATCTTTGTCTCCCTTTGTCCTTTAAACGTACTTATGAAGCTACCTTTTCTCCAGCCCCTGGGTGAAATCTAAGCTAAATCGCCTCCTGACCCCTTCTTCACCCCTCGGCTGATGTCTTTTTGTTCCTCCCGGAGGCTTTCTGATCAGGCCGTGAGACAGCCCCATGCTGGCTCTCTCCTGTCAGCGCCACCTCTCATCCTCTGCAAATGTTCGTTCATCCTCTGCCCTCCTGATCTCTGGGCGGGCAGGCAGATCCCGACATGACTACTCTCCTAGCTGCACCGCGAAGCCATCTGGCCAGCCTGTCTCCTTCCATCAGGATTTTTCTGGCATGAGTCGCCCCAGTTCATTGTGTCCCTGAGGCTCCAAAGGACATGTCTTGAGCTTTCTGCAGTGGTCTCCCAGAAGCCCCTTTCCCCAAGCTTGAGGTGGGGAGCGAGCATCCTTCACTATCCCCCTGGGAAGAGGAGATTCATGGCCCCAGCTCTCCAGATGTGCCCACAGCAACCAGCACACTGCAAATGCCCAGGAAATGGCAGCCATCCTGGGCTCCTGGTCCTGCCCCCCACCAGGGCCCAGGCAGGGGCTCTGTGGCCACTGGGCCTTGACCACCCCTGTCCTGAGCAGTTCTAAGCCCTCAGTCCCAAGGGCAACCCCAGCTCCCTAAGTGACAGCTACTGAGAAGGGAAACTGGAATTCCACTTCAAGCCAAAGTTGCCTTCCTGATCTTTGCCAACTGTCTCCAGGGAAAAGAATACTCCCCACCCTTACGTGATGCGGGTAGGTGGGCAGGTAAGAAGAAAGGTGTCCAGCAGCCACAGAAACATGGTGGATATGGCCGAGTCCCAAGCAGGCACCAAACTCCCCCACACTGGCTGCCTTGTTGGGTACCTTGTACCATTAAAGATTTTCTCAGGAAACCCAATGAGAGAACAGTTGTGAGGCCCCTTGCTCAGGGTGACCAAAGGGGTTTTATAAGATGTCAAGCTTAGAGGCAGAATGAAAACCAGACCCCAGGAAATAGAAGAGGAGAAAGCTGGGGTGAGGAAGGCAATAGCTATGGGAGGGAGAGGGGACTGAAGTCAGAGTTGCCTTGGGGACAAACTGAAGGTCTGAGGGTCAGCCTAGAAGCCCTGGGGCAGGGATGTGGGTCCTGTTTTCAGAGTGGCCCCAGAGGAGACAGATGGTCTGGAAGGCAGTGCCCTAAGAATGTCCCCACCAGCAAGCCTATCTCAGATGATTAAATGGCAGCAGATAAATTTAACTAAATGTGAGTAATGGGAACACAAAGGGGAAGTGAAGAGAAATAGAATATTTTAGCAACATAAGGAAATGAGAAGAAAATGACTTTGCAATGAAATGTCAAACTTCTGTGCCTGGAAGAGATGTAATATGGTCACTGCAGGCTCAGGGGAGCGGGGGAGTCTGTGGTTATTTCAAGCAAATTTTAATTCACTTCAGTTTAATAACATATGGCACATTCTTTGGGGACAGTGTCAGGAGACAGAATTGGGAGTCAGAGGGTTCCAGCTCTGGTAACTGGGGTGTTTCTTGTGGTTTTACAAGCAGATGCTATACCTAAATTCATTCAGCCAGCCATCCATTCATACAGGGAATAATCTTAAAAGCTGAGGTTTAGGAAAACGAAAGACATAATCCTGCCTGCCCCTACCCCCAAGAGATCCTGGTCAGCTGGGGAGAGACAGACAGGTGAACAGTTACAATGTAGGGACCCATTCTGGACCTAACGCTTGGTACTCAACAGCAGTTTGTAGAATGGATGTATGATTGAAAGATTGGTTTTGAAAAGGCACCAAAAAGGAAGGAATATCAAGGTGGGTCTTGAGCGATGGGTTCTCCAGCGAGGCATGTAAGTCAAGGGCAGTCCAGGTATAAGGGATTGCATGTGACAAGGTAGAATGGATCACAGGTAGCAAAGGGATGCTGGTTATAATCCTGGGACTGGGGGAGACTGCCCAGGGAGAGGGAGCAGGGTGAGAAGAGGAAAAGGACAAGGACAGGATCCATGGACCCTGATGAGGAACAGCATCCTCAGGAAGGCAGACTCCAAAGACCTCCCAGTCCCTTCACATCTCTACTCTAGCCCATGTGTCTGTTCATCCTTGGAGCTTCAACTCAGACATCGCATCCACCAAGAAGCTTTTCTTTCTGGTTCAAGCTGGGGAGAGTCCCCCTTCCCCATGCCTGCTCCCAGTGTACCCTGCACCACCAACCTTGTCACTGCCCATCCCCAGTCACATTTTTTTTTTAATTCATGCATATACTTTTAAAGAAGTATTTATTTATTTGGCTGCTCTGGGTCTTAGTTGCAGCATGTGGGATCTTTAGCTGTGGGATGCCAACTCTTAGTTGCAGCATGTGATATGAACCCCGGTCCCCTGCCTTGGGAGCTCAGAGTCTTAGCCACTGGACCACCAGGGAAATCCTCCTCCAGTCCCCGACCGCCACCAAGTCCCATACTGGATTAGTTTGTCTGAAGCCTTGTCTATTTCCCAACTGAGGCTGCCATACCCAGCTCTGGTAATGCCCACACCACACTGGTCCCTTCCTGGATCCTGGCCAGGCTCTTGTGTCTATGGGACCCCATCCTAAGGATGGACAAAGTCCATCTGGAAAAGTGGCTCCAGAAGCTGAAGTTCTAATTAAGGGTTGTTGGGGTGAGAGGTGGGGTCTGGCTGAAGGAAGAGTGTTTTATTTCACATCATATTGGACTTTGCACTTTCTAGGGGAATTCTGGAAGTGCCCTAGGTAAGAGCCCTTAAGACCCCAGGACTCTGGCTGGAAGGGGTGAGTGGTTAGGACTATTGGGCATGGGCAACAAAGTCAGAGAAACATGGCTCCAGGGGAGAGAAGCTGGAATGGTTGAACTGGTGGGATGGGTACCAGGCCCACTGAAGCCAAGGCTCAGAACGGCCTAGCAGAGCAGGGCCTGTAGGAGGGCCTCCTCCCTGGACAGCCGCCCGCGGAACAGGCCGCCCAAGGGAAAAATGACAGAGCTGTAGGTATCCTGGATGTCCACTAGAGGGAAACAGAGAATAAGCCAGCAGTTGGGTTGCCGTGGTAACCGCAGAGCCCACTGCTGCCTTATCCCTACTCTGGCAGGGAGGTGCAGAGAACGCCCAAGCTCCCGCATCTGTGGCCATCAGCTCCAGGCAAAGGCAGGGACAAAGGACTCAGGTGACTTTCACTTTCCTGTTTTCTCACCTCCACTCAGGGCATTATTTTCCTGGTTGAGCCAGGCATAGCAGTTGTGGAAGAAATATAAAATAGGGTTTTGGATCAGCCAAACTAGAGCCTTCCTTTTAAAGATGAAATAGAAACCCAGAGAGGGAAAGACACATGCAGGAGACCACACAACAGCGGTCCTGTAAATGGAGCTGAAGAGAAAGACCAATATGGCAATGTGTCATTTTTTATTATCCGTTTTTTAGTTTAGAAGGTTTTAAACCCCACGTTTAAATACACTTGTGTGTATGCATATATATGATGCTACAATGTAACTGAAGAATCTCCTTTAGCTGATCATATGCATCTTTTCCTTCCTATACCATTTTCTTCCTCTCCAGTTAGTGTCTTTCCTCGTCTGGGCTTCTGTTGCTTTTATAAAATGAAGAAGCTGGCCTGGCTGATCTCAAAATCCATCGCCCTCTATGATTAAGCAAAGCCTTCATTTCATGGACTCAGCCCAGTTAACTGGGTACAGGGCTAGTGAGTGGCTTTAATCTGTTTTGCATATTTCAAGTTCAGAGGTGGTTCCTGTAATGTAGTATCTAGGACTCTAGTGGCAAGAGATGAAGAAGTCATTTTAAACTGGCATAGAACAGAGGAAATTATTGGTGCATGTGATCGAACTATGGACCAGCTGGGCAACAGCTGCACACACAAATCCAGCTAGTGCAGGACTCATTCAGACAATCTTTCGCTCCTATGTTCTCTCTCTCATCCCCCTTTCCCGTTCCCTTCTCCCACCCCTCATCAGCCATCCCTTCATAGAGGAGGGATAAGAAATTCATTCAAGAAAGGGGGGTGCTATTGAGACAGAAGGGAAGGGATGTTGAGCAGAAGGGGAAAAAAGATGTCCATTACAACATATTAAATGGGTTAACCTAGTAATGAATGAAAACTTAGCCCCTGAATCTACTGGCAATAAGAAAAAAATTCGGTGGTACAGTTTAAAGTGTGGTGGCCTGCATGCACAGTGACCATCAGGTGAGTCTCAGTGCCAGCCAGACTCTGTTCTGATGACTAGTGGGTGGTGAACCACAGAGGGGCATGAGAGGTCTGGGGGGAAACTGTGCTAAGCCTATAGGGTCAGAGGCAGGCAGAAGACCCCATTGGAGGGCCCTCGGAACAGGATCACTAGGGATTCAACTGTAAAGTGGGAGAGTATATGCACAGGGTTTCCTGGTGGCTCAGACAGTAAAGAATCTGCCTGCAATGCAGGAGACCCAGGTTTGATCCCTGGGTTGGGAAGATCCACTGGAGAAGAGAACAGCTACCCACACAGTATTCTTGCCTGGAGAATTCCATGGACAGAGGAGCCTGGTGGACTACAGTTCATGGGGTTGCAAAGAGTCGGACATGACTGAGCAACTAACATTTCACTTTTCAAGAGCATGCCTGAGATAGGATGAATCCTGGATCTGACCCTTGGTAGCTAAGTGACCTTGACACGTCTCTTAAATTCTCTGAACCTGTAAAATTGGGATGCGAATATCCATTTCATAGGTTGTTAAATTCAGTTGCTGTACTGAATGTGAGGCACCTAGCCAGGCAGAAACTTCCAATAACTGCATTATTGGCTATGCGGATATCTTTACAGCAGTAGATGCACAGTGGCAGGCAGGTGGCCCTTGAGCCCCACGCTCCGCTGAAGGATGCTCTGGAAGCCGCAAACTGACTGAAGCAGGTGCTTGGTCTTATCTGCAGTAGAGGACTGGGGTGCTGAGACTTGCTTCCCCAAATCCGACTCAAAGCTCAGCCAAAGATCTTGCAGTGGATGGCTGAAGATACACAGCCCCCACTCAGGGCCGCCGTCTGGTCTTTCTGGCTCAAATGTGCACATGGAAGATAGTCAGGAGACCTGAGTTCCCTGGTATTCCAGGAATTGCTGGTTTTTTGACTTAACAGGGTTGTTTTGGGCCAGCTACTTTTGCCGGGACCCGTATCCTCTCACGAATTTTCATGGAAATCGGAGAGTGGGACATTTTAATGAATGTTCTAAAATGACTGGAACTTGAATATGCTTGTGTTATAGAGGAGGCCCCAGCCAAAAACCTAGACCCTTAGCAGACCTAGTGAAGAGTTAACGGTCAAATCTATATGGGCAGTAAAAGAGCAGGTGCCGTAGAAAGCACATTACCTCTGCCCTGGCTGAGACAGAGTCCCGCTGAATCTAGCATCTTCTGCTCCACAACACCCTTCCCACCAGGTTTCAGGGTGTGAAGAGGCTTTGGGGTACCACTAGCATGCTTAGACCCCCGCCCCCCGATCTCCCTAGCCCAACCCCTAGCAGGGAACCTGGACTGGACCTGCAGGAAAGTTGTTTCAGCGGGAGAACTCCAAGTCTGCAGCAGATGCTGAGGTAGTTGTCATGGAGACAGGAGGATGCAGAGAAGAAAATGACTCTTGATTGGCTGGGAGGCTTGTAACTGCAAGCTGGCATGATGGTCTACCCGCAGGTACGAACCTGTTCGAGGAAACTGGCCACTCAGATGTCTGTGCTTTGTTGCCAGTCTATAACTGTCCCCTGACCTCCAGCAGCAGAGCCGGATGGGGTACGGCCTCACTTTCCCTGCGAGGTGCCCCTACCCTCCTGTCCAGAGTGCAGACCTCCAGCAGAAGGAAGGGGACTGTGCCTGGGACCCATGGGCCACTGTCTAGAGCTACTCAAGGCTGCTCTTGGACTCCCCGCAGACCATCCCCCCATTCTTCAGTGGGTTTGGCTTCCTCCCCAGGGCCCAGAGCCCTGTGAGATATCCGGATCAGCAGTCAGCTGACAGGCACCAGTTACCACCCAGACCTTGGGTGAACTGCTTTGGGAGAACAGTTAGGGGTACCTCGGTTTGGGGTGGGATTTCAGAACATGAGGAGGAATCAGAGATTCCTCCCGGGTGTGTGCGTCTGTCTGTGAATATGTCTATGCAGAAATCCAAGCCAGCCACCAGAGCAATGTGAATCAAGGGGCTTTGCCCTCCAAAATCTCCAGGTGGTCCCTTCTCAGGTTTTACAAATAATCCTTGAAATGGACATTTGAAGACTTTTAAATCTTACGTTAAAAAATGAATAAATCTTTGCACCATTTTGCTATCCTACTGCCATTGAGCGCCGAAGGCTGAGCACACCCAGCTCCAGCCCAGCTCAAGTCTCCCTCCTGCCTCTCAGAGATCCTTTCTGATCCCTAGAGCTTGTGATGAGTGACATCTCATTCTTTCAAAGATCACCTGTCTTTTCTATCACTACTTTTAAGATCTTTGGGGTTTTTTTGGTTTCACTAAGATGTGTCTCAGTGTAAGTGTCTTTTTATTTATCTGGCTCGGGATGTTGGTATTCCAGAATCTGTAAGTTTGTAGCTTTCATCAGTTCTGAAAATTCTCAGCCTTTATCTTTTCAAATATTACTCAGACTCATTATTTTCTTCTTTTATTCTTTTGGAACCCAGTTAAATACAATATGCATTCTCAGTCACTTGTCATATCCAACTCTTTGTCTGCCTTTGGACTGTAGCCTCCCAGGCTACTCTCTCCATGGGATTCTCTAAGGCAAGAATACTGGAGTGGATTGCCATGCCCTCCTCCAGGGGATCTTCCTGACCCAGAGATCGAACCTGGTTCTCCTGCATTGTTGGCAGATTCTTTACTGCTGAGCCACTGGTGAAACTCAGATCAGATATATTATAGCTCTCTGCTTTTTTCATCTTTTCCTTCTCTTTGTCCTTTTGTGAATAATTTCCTGAGGTCTAGATTCTGCTCACTGGTTTTCTCTCCAGCTATGCCTAATCTGCTGTTAACTCTGTGTGTGAAGTTTTAAATGTAACCTACATGAAAGTGAAGTGAAAGTCACTCAGTCGAGTCCGACTCTTTGCGACCCCATGGACTATACAGTCCATGGAATTCTCCAGGCCAGAATACTGGAGTGGGTAGCCTTTCCCTTCTCCAGGGGATAGAACCCAGGTCTCTTGCATTGCAGGCAGATTCTTTACCAGCTGAGCCACAAGGGAAGCCCAAGAATATTGGAGTGGGTAGCCTTTCCCTTCTCCAGAGGATCTTTTCGACCCAGGAATCGAACCAGGGTCTCCTGCATTGCAGATTTTTTACCAATTGAGCTATCAGGGAAGCCCGTAACCTACTATAGTTTTTCATTTATAAGAATTCTACTTGGATCTTATTCAGTTCTGTTTTATAAGATTATAAGAATCTTGATCTCTACTCACACACTCAACCCATACTTGAATTTATTAAAATAATTTTTGAAACATATTAGACATATTATTGTTAATTCTGTGTTTGAAAACTCCCTCTATTTGACATTGTTATAAATCTGACTATACAGTTTTTTCCTACTGTCATTCTTTGTTCCTTGTTTCCTATATGTGTTTTGTGATTCAAGACTGTGAGCTTCTATTTCTTGGGAACGTAGTTTCCTCCAGGCAGGATTTGTGCTTACTTCTGCCAGATGCTCCATTAACCTGGGACCAACAGAAACTAAGTTTTTAGCTTGCGAGGGTTTTTTTTTGGCTGTGATTGGTCTTCGTTGCTGCACACGGGCTTTCAGTAGTCAGGGCAAGGAGAGGCTACCTTTTGTTGCAGTGCTCGGGCTTCTCATTGCATTGGCTTCTCTTGTTGCAGAGCACAGGCTCTAGGCTCCTAGGCTTCAGTAGTTGTGGCTCACGGGCTATGGCGCACAGGCTTAGTCGCTCTGTTGCATGTCGGAGATCTTCCCAGACCAGGAATCGAACCTGTGTCCCCTACATTGGCAGGCAGATTCTTAACCACCTACACCACCAGGGAAGCCCCTAACTTGCAGTTTTTTAGACCACCCAGGGACTGTGAATTCAGGTTGCAAATCCACATAGGGACCCTCTTGTTGTTACAAATTCTCAGGGGAGATATTTTCCGCCTCTTCCACTCATTGCCAAGATTTGAAACAGGCAATTTACCTTTAGTCTCCACCAGGAGGGTGTTCACCTTTGGGGTCCCAGTTTGAATTGGGGTGTGTTTGTGTGTCTTCTGTTAGATACCCATCCTTGGATGGGGTTTGAGTTTCATCACCTGGCCTCAGTACTTACAGGACCATGAGACAAAGTTCAGGTTTGCCTCATTTGGCAAATGACTTCCAGGTGAAAACTAGTTTTCCGTGTTCTGTCTACTACTCTGAGTTAGTTTTGCTTCATTTTGGCTCTGTGTGTTCCTTACCCATTTTGTAATCCCCCAGTGCCTTTTAAAAGATTTTTAAAATATTTCATCAATAAAATGGACGTGTGTTTTTGAGTTCTTTAGAGGAAACCTGCTAATACTAGACTTGCGAGCTCTGACTCTGCTTCGGCCTCTTCTAACTCCTCAGCTTCTTCTCATAATCAATTAATTCCAAAGCCTCTTAACTGTTGTGAGCTGCACCCGTGCCCCACCGCCCCGGGGAATGAAGTCCAGTCATTTTCCACTGCATCCACTTAATACACAAGTAATGAAAATTCAGCCTGCTCTCCTTACACTCCATCATCCTCTTCTCTAATTCCCCTTTCCCTTTCTTTGGGGAGGCCTTGAGGTAGTTTATAAACCCTCCCCTTCTGGGGGGCTCTCAGTGTTTTCTTTCTCACAGTCTTCTGGCTGAGGGTGTAGAACCTCAGATTCCCCACTAGGTGGAAGGCTTGCTCTTCTGAAGAATTCTTCGTTTACTCTCACGTGGGTGTGTGCTCTATCTCTTAAATCGCGTCTCTTTGCAACTCCATGGACTGTATGTAGCCTGCCAGGCTCCTCTGTCCAAGGGATTTCCCAGCCATTACTGGAGCGGGTTATTTTTTACTCTTACAAGCGATCTTCCCAACCCAGAAATCAAAACTGTTTCTCCTGCGTGTCCTACATTGTCAGGCGGATTCTTTACCCCTGAGCCATTATGGAAAGCCATCATGTATAACATACAGCAGTGTTAATGATATAGCTCACGCTGTACATTACATCTCTAGTACTTACTTATAACTGGACATTTATATCTCTTGACTGCTTTTATCCAATTTCCTCTCCCCGCTACCCTCTGCTTCTGGTAAGTACAAATATGATCTTTTTTTCTATGACTTTGTGTGTTTGTTTATTTAGTTTTAAAGTATAATTGACCTGCAACACTGTTAGTTCTGTTACACAACATAGTGATTTTTTTTCTATACACATCAAATGATCACCTAGTTACAGTACATCACCACAAAGATATTACTTTGTCACTGACTATATTTGCCACACTGTAATTTTATACCGGTGGCTCATTTCAGGACTGGAAGTTTGTACCTCTTAATCTTCCTCATCTATTTCTCCACCTGTTTGTTCTCTGTATCTGTAACTGTTTCTGTTTCATTTGTTTTTCAGATTCCACATACAAGTGAAATCAAACAGTATTTGTCTTTCTGTGACATATTTCACCTTGCATAGTGCCCTCTAGGTCCATCCATGTTGTCAAAAATGGTAAGATTTCATTCTTTTTTATGGCTAATATTCTATTGTGTATATACCACATCTTCTTTATCCATTCGTGTGTTGATGGGCACTTGGGTTGCCCATCATGGGTTGATGGGCACTTGGCTATTGTAAATAATGCTGCTGTGACATAGGGGTACATATATCTTTTGTAATTAAGTGTTTTTGTTTTCCTTGGATAAATACCCAGGAGTGAAATTATTGGGTCATGGCAGTTCTATTTTTAATATTTTGAAAAATCTCTAACAGTTTTTTTCATAGTGGCTGTCGCACTTTACATTCCCACCAACAGTGCATGAGGGTTCCCTTTTCTCAGTATCCTAACATTTTTTATTTGTTGTCTTTTTTATAATAATTATTCTGACAGGTGTGAGGTGATATCTTACTGTGGTTTTGTTTTCACTTCCTTGAAAATGAGTGATGTTGAGCATCTTTTCATATGTCTGTATGTCTTCTTTGGAAAAATGTCTGTCCAGATCTTCTGCCCATTTTTAAAATTTTGTTGTTTGGTTTTTATGTTGAGTTGTACGAGTTCTCTGCATATTTTGGATATTAACCCCTTATTGGATATATCATTTACAAGTATCTTCTATTCAGTAGATTTTTTTTTCCTGTTCCGTTAGTAGGTGTCCTGTTTCATTAGTAGGTGGTCTTTTTATTTTATTGATATTTCCTTTGCTGGGGAAAAGCTTTTTGTTTGATGTAGCGCCATTAGCTTATTTTTGCTTTTGTTTCCCTTGCCTGGATAGACATATCAAAAAATATATTACTAAGACCTCTGTCAAATAGAGTACTGCCTATGTTTTCTTCTGGAAGTTTTATGATTTCAGGTTTTACATTTGAGCCTTTAATCCATTTGAATTTATTTTTGGGCACAGTGTGAGAGAGTATCAGTTTGATTCTTTTGCATGTAGCTGTCCAGTTTTCCCAACACTGTTTATCAAAGAGACTATCTTTTTTCCCCCATTGTATATTCCTGTCTTCTTTGTCATAGATTAATTGCCCATATAAGTGTAGCTTCATTTCTGGGCTCTCTATTCTGTTCCATTGATGTATGTGTCTGCTTTTGTGCCAATACCGTTTAGATCACTGCAGCTTCATCATATAGCTTGACATCAGGAAGTGTGATACCTCTGACTTTGTTCTTCTTTTCTCAAAATTGTTTTGGCTATTCGGGGTTTTTAATGTTTCCATACACATTTTAGAATATTTTTTTTTAGTTCTGTGAAAAATGCCATGTGTCCCTCTCTTTTTTAATTATTTTATTTTAATTAATTTTTGGCTGTGCTGAGTCTTCGTTGTTGTGCAAGAGCTTTGTCTAGTTGCCGCAATGGGGGCTACTCTATAGTTGAAGTGTTCAGGTTTCTTATTACGGTGGCTTCTCTTGTTGCAGCGCATGGGCTCTAGAGTACACAGTAGTTGTGGCACATGGGCTTAGTTGCTCCATGGCATGTGGAATTTCCCCAGACCAGGGATCAACCAGGTCCAGGAAGGACCTGGGATTGGCAGGTAGATTCTTAATGACTGGACCAACAGAGAAGTCCCTTGTCTCTCTTTTCAATGCAGAAGAATTTAATCTTAGCTCTGAGTCCTGGTTACCAATTCTGGAACAACAGGAAATATTTCTCTTATCCTCTCATAGCAGTAAGTGACTTCACTGCTGCTAATCCAGTGGTTCCCATCACACTTAAAGTAAAATCCACACTCCTTATAGCCTCTAAAACTTTGCTTCATCAAACCCCAGCCTAACTGTCTTACCTCTGTGTCACTCTCCCTCCCCTTCACTCTGCTACAGCTCCATTAGGTATCAGTTTCGAAAACCCATCAAGTTTGTTTCCACCGTGGGACTTCGGCACCCTCAGTTCCTTCAGCCTGAAATTCTTTTCTCCCTCACGTTCCTGCAGTTGCCTCCTTAAGTCTCAGTCTACTGAGTCCCTGCCTCAGAGCGGCCTCCTTAGACCACTCATTCATATTTCTGAATGATGCTTGCTTTGTTCCAGAGCATTATATTCCTGCAGCAGTGGTGGAAAGCATTATTTTTTTTAATATCCATCCTCTTGATAAAGCATGTAAGGAACATTTACTTGCAATTATTTTCTACCACATGAATGTGTGATTCTCTAATGTCAAAAAGTCAAGTCTAAGTCTAGGAAGTTTTTAGACTATTTGTGGTATATAAAACATAATTGATGGTTTAGTCACTAAGATGTGTCCAACTCTTGCAAACCCATGGACTACAGCCTGCCAGGCTCCTCTGTTCATGGGGTTCTCCGGGCAAGAATACTGGGGTGGGTTGCCATTTCCTTCTTCAGGGGGATCTTCCCGACAAAACATAATTATGTAAATCTAATTCTTTGTGTTGAAATTTTCCATAATTTATATATTTCCCCAAGTACAAAATGGGGATACTAAGCAATGGCATTCGAAACTATTGATACTAAGGAATCAAGAAATGAAGTGAAAGTCGCTCAGTCATGTCCAACTCTTTATGACCCCATGGACTATACAGTCCATGGAATTCTCTAGGCCAGAGTATTGGAATGGGTAGCCTTTCCCTTCTCCAGTGGATCTTCCTAACCCAGGGATTGAATCCAGGTTTCCCGCATTGCAGGCGGATTCTTTACCAGCTGAACCACACAAGGAAAGACCAAGAATACTGGAGTGGGTAGCCTATCCCTTCCCCAGCGGATCTTCCTGACCCAGGAATCAAACTGGGGTCTCCTGCATTGCAGGCAGATTCTTTACCAACTGAACTATCATAAGTAATCAAATAACATTGTAATCTGATCACATGGACCACAGCCTTGTCTAACTCAATGAAACTATGAGCCATGCATGTAGGGCCACCCAAGACAGACGGGTCATGGTGGAGAGTTCTGACAAAACGTGGTCCACTGGAGAAGGGAATGGCAAACCACTTCAGTATTCTTGCCTTGAGAACCCCATGAACAGTATGAAAAGGCAAAAAGATAGGACACTGAAAGATGAACTCCCCAGGTTGGTAGGTACCCAATATGCTACTGGAGATCAGTAGAGAAACAACTCCAGAAAGAATGAAGAGACAGAGCCAAAACAAAACAACACCCAGTTATGGATCTGACTGGTGATGGAAATAAAGTCCGAAGTTGTAAAGAGCAATATTGCATAGGAACCTGGAATGTCAGGTCCATCAATCAAGGCAAATTGGAAGTGGTCAAACAGGAGATGGCAAGAGTGAACGTCGACATTTTAAGAATCAGCGAACTAAAATGGACTGCAATGGGTGAATTCAGCTCAGAAGACCATTATATCTACTACTGTGGACAAGAATCCCTTAGAAGAAATGGAGTAGCCATCATAGTCCACAAAAGAGTCTGAAATGCACTACTTGGATGCAATCTCAAAAATGATAGAATTATCTCTGTTCATTTCCAAGGCAAACCATTCAATATCACAGTAATCCAAGTCTATGCCCCAACCAGTAACGCTGAAGAAGTTGAACAGTTCTATGAAGACCTACAAGACTTTCTAGAACTAACACCCAGAAAAGATGTCCTTTTAATTATAGGGGCTGCTGCTGCTGCTGCTAAGTCACTTCAGTCCTGTCCGACTCTGTGTGATCCCAGAGACAGTACCCCACCAGGATCCCCCGTCCCTGGGATTCTCCAGGCAAGAACACTGGAGTGGGTTGCCATTTCCTTCTCCAATGCATGAAAGTGAAAAGTCAAAGTGAAGTCACTCAGTCGTGTCCGACTCTTAGCAACCCCATGGACTGCAGCCTACCAGGCTCCTCCGTCCATGGGATTTGCCAGGCAAGAGTGCTGGAGTGGGTTGCCATTGCCTTCTCCATCATTATAGGGGACTGGAACACAAAAGTAGGAAGTCAAGAAATACCTGGAGTAACCAGGCAAATTTGGCCTTGGAGTATAGAATGAAGCAGGGCAAAGGCTAATAGAGTTTTGCCAAGAGAATGCACTGGTCAGAGCAAACACCCTCTTTCAACAACACAAGAGAAGACTCTACACATGGATATCATCAGATGGTCAATACTGAAATCAGATTGATTATATTCTTTGCAGCCAAAGACGGAGAAGTTCTATACAGTCAGCAAAAACAAGACCAGGAGTTGACTGTGGCACAGACCATGAACTCCTTATTGCCAAATTCAGACCTAAATTGAAGTAGGAAAAACCACAAGACCATTCAGGTATGACCTAAATTAAATCCCTTATGATTATACAGTGGAAGTGACAAATAGATTCAAGGGATTAGATCTGATAGACAAAGTACCTGAAGAACTATGAACAGAGGTTCATGACATTGTACAGCAGTCAGGGATCAAGACCATCCCCAAGGAAAATAAATGCAAAAAGGCAAAATGGTTGTCTGTGGAAGCCTTACAAATAGCTGTGAATAGAAGAGAAGTGAAAGGCAAAGGAGAAAAGGAAAGATATACCCATGTGAATGCAGAGTTCCAAAGAATAGCAAGGAGAGATAAGAAAGCCTTCCTCAGCGATCAGTGCAAAGAAATAGAGGAAAACAATAGAATGGGAAAGTCTAGAGATCTCTTCAAGAAAATTAGAGATACCAAAGGAACATTTCAGGCAAAGACAGGCACAATAAAGGACAGAAATGGTATGGACCTAACAGAAGCAGAAGATATTAAGAAGAGGTGGCAAAAATACACAGAAGAACTATATAAAAAAGATCTTCATGACCCAGATAACCACAAAGGTATGATCACTCACCTAGAGCCAGACATCTTGGAATGCGAAGTCAAATGGGCCTTAGGAAGCATCACTATGAACAAAACTAGTGGAGGTGATGGAATTCCAGTTGAGCTATTTCAAATCCTAAAAGGTGATGCTGTGAAAGTGCTGCACTCAATATGCCAGCAAATTTGGAAAACTCAGCAGTGGCCACAGGACTAGAAAAGGTCCGTTTTCATTTCAATCCCAAAGAAAGGCAATGCCAAAGAATGCTCAGACTACCACACGATTGCATGCATCTTATGTGCTAGTAAAGTAATGCTCAAAATTCTCCAAGCCAGGCTTCAACAGTACATGAACCATGAACTTCTAGATGTTCAACCTGGATTTTAAAAAGGCAGAGGAACCAGAGATCAAATTGCCAATATACGCTGGATCATTGAAAAAGCAAGAGAGTTCCAGAAAAACATCTGCTTCTGCTTTATTGACTATGCCAAAGCCTTTGACTGTGTGGACCACAACAAATGCTGGAAAATTCTTCACGAGATGGGAATACCAGACCACCTGACCTGCCTCCTGAGAAATCTGTATGCAGGTCAGGAAGCAACAGTTAGAACTGGACATGGAACAACAGACTGGTTCCAAATAGGAAAAGGAGTACATCAAGGCTGTACATTGTCACCCTGCTTATTTAACTTATATGAAGAGTACATCATGAGAAATGCTGGCTAGATGAAGCACAGGCTGGAATCAAGATTGCTGGGAGAAATATCAATAACTTCAGATATGCAGATGACACCACCCTTATGGCAGAAAGGGAAAAAGAACTAAAGAGTCTCTTGATGAAAGTGAAAGTGGAGAGTGAAAAAGTTGGCTTAAACTCCACATTCAGAAAACGAAGATCATGGCATCTGGTCCCATCACTTCATGGCAAACAGATAGGGAAACAGTGGAAATAGTGACCGACTTTATTTTTTGGGGCTCCAAAATCACTGCAGATGGTGACTGCAGCCATGAAATTAAAAGATGCTTGTTCCTTGGAAGAAAAACTATGACAAACTTAGCGTATTAAAAAAGCAGAGACATCACTTTGCCAACAAAGGTCCATATAGTTGAAACTGGTTTTTCCAGTAGTCATGTACAGATGTGAGAGTTGAACCATAAAGAAGGCTGAGCACCAAAGAATTGATGCTTTCAAACTGTGGTGCTGGGGAAGACTCTTGAGAGTCCCTTGGACTAAAAGGAGATCCAACCAGTCCATCCTAAAGGAAATCAGTCCTGAATATTCATTGGAAGGACTGATGCTGAAGCTGAAACGCCAATAGTTTGGCCACCTGATGTGAAGAACTCACTCATTTGAAAAGACCCTGATGCTCGGAAAGATTGAAGGCAGGAGGAGAAGGGGACCACAAAGGATGAGATGGCTGGATGGCATCACCAACTCAATGGACATGAATCTGAGTAGGCTGCAGTTGTTGATGGACAGGGAAGCTTGGCGTGCTGCAGTCCATGGGGTCTTAAAGAGATGGAGACGACTGTGCTGCAGAACATGGGGTCCTAAAGAGATGGAGACGACTGAGCGGCTGAACTGATTGAATATTGTAATTCCCTGGTGGCTCAGTCAAGTAAAGGATCCACCTTCAACTTAGGAGACCCCGGTTGGATCCCTGGGTCTGGAAGATCCCCTGGAGAAGGAAATGACCATCCACTCCAGTATTCTTGCCTGGAAAATCCCATGGACAGAGGCGCCTGTGGGCTGCAGTCTATGGGCTGGCAACAGGGATCAACAGGACTTAGTGACCTAACCACAGGAAACACAGTACAGTTTGTTTTTTAATACTGTTCAGGAGGCTACCAGGGGATTCATCTGAAGGCTTTCTGTTTTTTCTTTAGTACCAACTATTTCATCAAGTATTTTAGTCGTAGTATATGTGGTCTGGGGAGTCCGTGTCCAAGCCTTCAGCACTGACCCACGAATGAAGACGGCATAGAAGAGACAATGTTGCCCCGTGCCCTTCACTGTCTCATTCCTATGGCTGAAGTCAGTAAGTGAAATTGTCTTGTTTATATATTTACGTTTTACTGCCTAGTCCACAGGAGTGCACGCTCGCTTTCCAAAAGCAGGATCTTTCCTGCCCGATTTATCGCAGTATCCTGCCACGAGCAACACGCCCCTGGCACAGAGAAGACGCTCGGTGATTGTTACTCGCACGCAGGAGTACTCAAGCTCCACTCTCTGCCCCGTTGGGCCCTCACAGCAGTCCCCACCTGGGCGCCTCTGAAAACGCGTGTCCTCCCCGGCAGCCTCGGTGGGACCCAGGCGCGGGCGCCTCTGGGAAGTGTAGTCGCGTGCCCGCCACGGCCGGGGGTGGAGGGAGCTGGGCTCCGCGTGCGCAGGCGCACTTCCCGCTCTAACGGGCCGCTGGTGCCATTGTCCAGACGCGGTGCGGCTAGGGCCGCTTTGGGCCGCCCCGAGCGCTTCAGAATTGCCGAGAACTAGGCCTGCAGCGGGAGCGGGAGGAGCCGGCCGGAGCACCGTATGGGCCCGAGGCCGCGAAGTCCGGAGCCCCAGCAGGCGGTGATTTCGAGTGCGCCGGTTGGGACGGCCCCTCCCACGGGCTTGGCGTGCGTGCGCGCGACCGCGCCCACGGTCCCGCGGGTGGTACTGGGCGTGGCCGGAGGAGAGTGTCAGGCCGGCGGCGAGCCTTTCATTTTGGGGAAGGCAGGCCCACGCGGGGCCCGCGCGCTTCCCCACCTCTCTACTCTGGAGAAGTGGCTCGGGGGCGGAGGCGGGCGGGCCGCGGTGGGGTCGGCGGTCACAGCCGGCTGAGTGGGCTCTCTTCTCTCTCCCCAGACCCTGTCCCTGGGAGCCCTGCCCGGCGACCCAGGGATGGCCCCGAGGCCTCCGACGGCCAGGCACCAGGTGAGCAGCCCGTCGCTACCCCGGGGTGTATTTGGAGCGGTCATTGTTCTCCACTGGAGCGAATCCCCTTCCCGGCTCTTTCGCCCCCTCGGAGCCTCCTAGCCTTGCGAAACCAGAGTGTTCAGAGCTGGGCGGAGCGGGCTTCTCCGAAGGGGGCCTGCATTGTGGGAAGGAGGGGACCAGGGAGGGGTGGTCTTGTGGGAGGAGTTGAGAGTGGACGTGTTGGGGAGTGCCAATGTTGAGACTCCCGAGTGCCAAGCCAATTCCTTGAACTCTTTCGATTAGGAATCTGGAGGGTGGGGTGACAGGATAGAAAACTGTAGAGGGGAAAGTGACTGTGAGTAAAGGAGAGAGGAGCCCCAGCTTCTGACCCAGGTGCCACAGAAGCCTGGTCTGGAGTTGTTTAGGAAGAGGCTGGAGATGGTCTCTTCCCAGGCAAGGAGGGAAACAACAAAGGAAGATTGTCCCATAGCTTTTCGTGTTCTTTTCTGCTTTAACAGGTATAGTAATGCACGTCCCAAGATGTCCAGCCTTCGACTTAATTAATATGATACTGATTTGTGAACCTATTTATTCTTGTGAGAGAGGAGGCACTTTCTAGAAGCATCCCAACTCTGAGCTTACCCATTGAATTACATAGAGTCTATCCGTGAAAATACAACAAGGTTCAGTTGGTGTTTTAATCCACACTCTCCTACAGTTAAGGGGGAAAAAAATCACAAATTCTAGTTGCTAGGGCAGGAGACAGTCGAAGCAGATAAAAATTACTGATGTTCTTTAAAAGCAGTTTACAGTAAATTAAACACAGTATATCATGCCTTTATATTATTTTACTTCTTGTTACATGTTTTCATTTTAATGAGTGAGCCTTCAGGAGTAAGACAAGTAACAAAACTAGAACAAACAGTTACTTGGTTTTAGGAGAGCCAGAGGAAATCACTGTCATCAGCACCTTTCCATATAAAGTGTTTCCTCAGCTTGTGAGAATTCAGATGACTTAACATACTTAACACATCATGGAGGTGATTATCATTTCCACGTTGGGGGTAGGATTACGTTTTGATGGTGAAAATGGATCTGTGTTCTGAGCAGTGAACTTAGGGACCTCTTTAAACTTCACTTTTAAGCCTGTGTTCCCTAAAGCACTCTGGTTCAGCTGTATTCTCATAGAATTGCCTGACGGTGTTCACTTGGGTTACCTACCTCAGGCTGCAGTTGATGACTAGACGGAGGACAGGACATGACAGAACACTGGCCCTACAAATGGGGCTTTTTAGGCAGAAATTTCCCATTGTCAGTGGTTCTCTTTCTGTGAGCATGGCCCTTCAGTCGTGTCCGACTCTCTGCGACCCCATGAATTGCAGCACACCAGGCCCCCCTGTCCATCACCAACTCCCAGAGTTCACTCAAACTCACGTCCATCGAGTCGGTGATGCCATCCAGCCATCTCATCCTCTGTCGTCTCCTTCTCCTCCTGCCCCCAATCCCTCCCAGCATCAGAGTCTTTTCCAATGAGTCAACTCTTTGCATGAGGTGGTCAAAGTACTGGAGTTTCAGCTTTAGCATCATTCCTTCCAAAGAAATCCCAGGGCTGATCTCCTTCAGAATGGACTGGTTGGATCTCCTTGCAGTCCAAGGGACTCGCAAGAGTCTTCTCCAACACCACAGTTCAAAAGCATCATTTCTTTGGTGCTCAGCTTTCTTCACAATCCAACTCTCACATCCATACATGACCACAGGAAAAACCATAGCCTTGACTAGACGGACCTTTGTTGGCAAAGTGATGTCTCTGCTTTTCAATATGCTATCTAGGTTGGTCATAACCATCCTTCCAAGGAGTAAGCGTTTTTTTATTTCATGGCTGCAATCACCATCTGCAGTGATTTTGGAGCCCCCCCAAAATAAAGTCTGACACTGTTTCCACTGTTTTCCCATCTATTTGCCATGAAGTGATGGGACCAGATGCCATGATCTTTGTTTTCTGAATGTTGAGCTTTAAGCCAACTTTTTCACTCTCTACTTTCACTTTCATCAAGAAGCTTTTTAGTTCCTCTTCACTTTCTGCCATAAGGGTGGTGTCATCTGCATGTCTCAGGTTATTGATATTTATCCCGGCAATCTTGATTCCAGCTCGTGTTTCTTCCAGTCCAGCGTTTCTCATGATGTACTCTGCATAGAAGTTAAATAAGCAGGGTGACAATATACAGCCTTGACGTACTCCTTTTCCTATTTGGAACCAGTCTGTTGTTGCATGTTCAGTTCTAAGTGTTGCTTCCTGACCTGCATATAGGTTTCTCAAGAGGTAGGTCAGGTGGTTTGGTATTCCCATCTCTTTCAGAATTTTCCACAGTTTATTGTGATCCACACAGTAAAAGGCTTTGGCATAGTCAATAAAGCAGAAATAGATGTTTTTCTGGAACTCTCTTGCTTTTTCGATGATCCAGCGGGTGTTGGCAATTTGATCTCTGATTACTCTGCCTTTTCTAACACCAGCTTGAACATCTTGAAGTTCATAGTTCACGTATTGCTGAAGCCTGCCTTGGAGAATTTTGAGCATTTAGCGTGTGAGATGAGTGCAATTGTGCGGTAGTTTGAGCATTCTTTGGCATTGCCTTTCTTTGGGATTGGAATGAAAACCGACCTTTTCCAGTCCTGTGGCCACTGCTGAGTTTTCCAAATTTGCTGGCATATTGAGTGCAGCACTTTCACAGCATCATCTTCCCAGGATTTGAAATAGCTCAACTTGAATTCCATCACCTCCACTAGCTTTGTTCGTAGTGATGCTTTCTAAGGCCCACTTGACTTCACATTCCAGGATGTCTGGCTCTAGGTGAGTGATCACACCATCGTGATTATCTTGGTCGTGAAGATCTTTTTTGTACAGTTCTTCTGTGTATTCTTGCCACCTCTTCTTAATATCTTCTGCTTCTGTTAGGAGTACAAAAGTTGAATAGTGAGTCATGTGACTACTTATCCGGGAAGTTAATTTAGTAGGGAAAGACAGCCTCATGTAGAAGTATAGCACTAGAAAGGTGGTGTCAAGTGTTGCTGCAGAGATCCAGAGCCTGCTTTAAGTTCAGAAGGGAGAGGAAAGTGTGCCTGTGGGAAAGATTCAATGAAGATTGCATCTTTGAATAGGAGCAGGCTCGAAGCAAGTAAAAATGAAGGGAATGGGAGTAGAGCTGACTGACTGTGGTCAGGGGTTGGGGAGCTTCCCAGGTGGCTCAGTAGTAAAAAAAAAAAAATCCACCTGCCAATACAGGACATGTGGTTTTTATTCCTGCATTGGGAAGATCCCCTGCAGAAGGAAATGGCAACCCACTCCAGTGTGTTCTTGCCTGTAGAATCCTGTGGACAGATGAGCCTGGCAGGCTACCGTTCATGAGGTCTCAAAGAGTCTGACACAACTGAGCATCTGGGAACACAGGTTGGGAGGCAAGAAGATGAGGGGCCTACACCTGAAACCATTGTCCTGTCTGACAGTGGGTGTGGGAAGATGAGAATACAAGGGATTTTGGGCTTTTTTCTTTTTGGCCTTGGTAATCCATTCATTCATTCAGCAGATAGTCACTGAACCCCTATCTGAACCCCTATGTTGTGTTAAGACACTTTTCTGAAGAAGTGAAAGTTGCTCAGTTGTGTTCAACTCTTTGCAACCCCATGGACTATACAGACCATGGAATTCTCCAGGCCAGAATACTAGAGTGTAGCCTTTCCCTTCTGTTGGAGATCTTCCCAACCCAGGGATCAAACCCAGGTCTCCTGCATTGTAGATGGATTCTTGACTAGCTGAGCCATGAGGGAAGCCCAAGACACTTTTCTAGATGGTTGGGATACGTTAGTGAACAAAATTTGTAATGGTCTCTGCTTTTTGTTTACTAATGTTTCCCAATTGCCTAGAAAAGTGTCCTAACATATCATAGGGGTTCATTAACTATATGCTCAATGACTGTATGAATGAAGGAATGGAAGGAAGTATGGGAGTTAACATTCATGTCTGGAGAAACAGTGGGATGTGTGTCTGGTGTGTTCAAGGAGCTGCGAGGAGACTGTTGTAGCTTGAGCCCAAGTTTTTGAGCTGGGAACTGTACAATTAAAGATTGCTGTGAATGATGTGCAGGAGCAAGAGTTTGAAAGTTGGGGCTCCTGCGGGTAAGACCTTCTCCCAGGTCTTGGCTAACAAACAATTGAAGTCACCCTATGGTGGGAGGGCGGTGGGAGCAGAGATGGGTCAGGTGAGATACCCCCAAATCTTGGGGATCTATGTATAGATTGTTAGTAACTATAGCTATGTAAACCCTATGCATTCTTTTTTTTTTTCATTATATATGTACTGTGTTTTTAGTTAGGATTTTGAAAAGCTGTTTACCATTCTTAAAGTTGAAGCCACTGGAAAAGTAGGAAATGAGGAAGGTTTTATAAGCAAAAGCTGCTTGTGGTGACCAGGTTTCTCGGTGTTGTATCTTGAAGGGGAGGCACTGCAAAGGGACCAGGCCCTGGTGTCTGTTGACTTTAGATCCCAAGAGAGCTCTGGCTTGGTCATCAGGATGAACAGACCCAGCAAAAGCTGTCTCAAGTCACTGCAACTCAGACACAATGTTCCAGGGAAACCAAGCCACTTGCTGAACCAGATCAGGATATTTGTGGTCAGGGATGTTCAGGCTCCCTCTGTGTGGAGGCCCCCTTTCTTAACCTCTTCCCGAGCTGACTGTGCTGGTCTCTAAGCTTCAATTCAGACCCTACTTCCCCTGGGTAAGATCAAGTGCCTCTCCTGTGCACTGTGCATACTTGTCATAGTGCTCTCTTAGGTCATGGAGTGATGTGCTTACCCATCTGTCTCTGTATGGGGCTTCCTGCTTTTGTGCAGCAGGGCCACCTGACTTCTTTCATCCTTTGCTCCAAAGTACACATGCTTTAAGTGGGTGTCTCGTGAACAAACATTAATAATCACTTAACCCTAAGAAGTCATTTTATACTTTCTGCATTTTCTTCTCCTCACATAATAAAAATGTAATTTTTCCATTTGTGGTGATGCTCATTTTTTGATAAAGTAACTGCATGAAACAGTGTGACTTTCACTGAACAGTTTTTTTTTTTTTCCACTGAACAGTTTTAAGAAATTTGTTTTTAAGACAGTGTTAGTATGTCAAAACCTATTCCTCTAAGACACATTTCAAAAATAAAATTTTTTTCCTGACTTTTCTGTGACTTCCATTACCTTTATTAAAATACATTTTATCAAAGTATGTGAGCATATATTTAATACAGACTTTTTAGTAAAAAATTCTTTTAGCACTTCATTATTCTCATGAATTTCCTTCTTTTCTCCCTATATATGTTTTTCCCTTAAACACTTCCCTTAAACATTAAGTATAATTTTTGAGAGAATCTTTCATTTTTTAAATCATTTTTAAGGCTGTTTTATATTGCTTAAAATATATGCCAAAATTAACCATTTCTCATAGAACATTTAAATTGCTTCTAATGCTTCTACTATTAATACTGGGATAAAATTCCATTGGTTACAATAGGTGATTAAAACAATTTTTTTTTTAATTACATCTGTGTTCTTAAGTAAAGCAACCCTCAGAGCAAGAGGTGGCTCTTTGGCAGGTTTTGGTGGCATGCTCACAGTTAATTTGTAGAAACATTTTGATTGCTTTTCAGTTCTGTCTTTTGAAATAATTTACCTATAAAACATTTAGATCCAGGCTTTTTATAGCAAGGATGACTTTCTCTATTTCTTCCAATTACTGCCTCTCCTTTTTTCTGTCAACATTGGTGGCCTAGGATTTTAAAATTACCCACTTCACTAAGATCTTTCACATTTCTTAACACATTGTTGGGTATTTTATTGGTTTATCCCCTTATTTTTTTTAATATAACTATTTCTGTGTATTTAAAATTTTGAGTTACATTCCAGTCCAGTACTCCAGGTGGTTTTCCTAGCTTCTCTCCTTTCAATTTTATTAGATAATTTTTTCCAGCAGTGAGAAACCAGGCTCTCAACATCCTCAATACATTTACTTATCTGCTCAGTGTTACTGGTATCTCAGCCATGCTAACAATTTCTTCCACCTGCCCTCAGCACTCTTGATGCAGGTGGGTACATTGCCATACCACCTTTCTCATCTTCCAAGGCAGGGCTGTTCTGACTCTTCAACTCTGAGAAGGGAAGGCAGAAGAGAAATGTACAAAATGCAAGGGAGAAAGGAGAATCTGAGATAGAGGAGTAGAAGGCTAAGTCAGTTGAATTTTAAATATTAAATCCATCCTTTGATTTCTCTAATAAACATCATTTAGTCAAGGTATATTTTCCATTGATACGGCTGGAATTTTTTTTTTTGATTTTAGGATTTTGTATCTAAATTTCATAAGATAAGCGATCTATAACTTGAGTTTACTGAAATGTCTTAAAGTTTTTGGTGTTGAGGTTGTACTGGCCTCATAAAATGAACAGGAAAGGTCCCACCTTCCTTTCTCTTGTAAAGTTTATAAAGGTTTGGTATTCTTTCTTTTTTAAACATTTAGATAACTACAGTGAGTGAAGACATCTGTTTCTGAGTTTTCCTTCTAGGTAGATTTTTAAATATGAGTCAGGGATTATTTGCAGTTTTGATAAGATACAATCTACCTCTGGGATGACCTTGTGCTTTTATTGTTAGCATGTTGTGTTCTCCAAGAGTCTGTTCTACTGGCAGTTCATGAATTCTGTTCATTTTTTTCCCCCAATACTGTTTTTCAGCTTAGATTTTTCAAGTTCCTGCCCTGTGTCAGTATTCCGAAAATTTCAAGAGACTGGCTGTGTTTGAATTTTCACTCCAGCCTTGATTGCCTAAATTCTTCCATTCCCTGGTTTCTGATCTCCCTTAACCCTCACCTGTCACCCCCGCAAGCTATAGCCCTCTGCTTGAGACAAACTCAATATTCAATTTCCTTCCTGTAGCCAAAATTGGTGAGTGCCCCCAGGAAAAACAACTATATTTTCCCATATCCTTTCTGTCATTTACTTCTCTCCTGAATTTTAACATTCTAGCCTTCTCTGTTTTTACACCAATAAGTTGCATTTAACTAGATGCTTTTTGTGAGTGCTTTTGTTGTTGTTCTGGTCCGCTGCAAACTACTATATCTTACCCCATGGTAGAATCTCTTTGTGTTTTTAAAGCTCCATCTACTGTATATGTTTATAAATATTCTGCTTTTCAAAAAAAAAAATTTTATCACATATGAAACCCGTTAATTATCTGGAAAAGTAAAGTTGGGTGCTGTAAATCTCTTCACAGCAGGATGACATTTGGCCGAACTGTTAAACACTGGTAGTGCAGAAACTGTGTTCCATACTCATTTCCACTATACCTAGTAGTCGCATTCAAGGTGACCCGCATTGCCCCTTTGATCCATCATTTCAGAACAGGCCACTCAAAATTAGTCTGCCTCAGGATTATTCAAAAAAATTCTTCTGGCAGGCTCCTGTTCTATACATATCACCAAAACCAAGGTATCTTTCTTTGTCCACCGGACATCAGAAAATCTTGCTGGTGGGTCTTCTTGCTAAAAATCTTCCTTAGTTTGTATATGCCTGAGCAATAGACATTTGTATCCCCTTATTTAAAATTTTATTTATTTTTATTTCTTCTTTCACTAGATTTGTCAGAGATTTTTCTGTTTGGCCAGTATTTCAGAGGAGCCAGCTTTTAGATTTGGCTATTAATGCCATCATTTTGCCATTTACCCCTGCTTTTTATAATTCAAGATCAGAATTTGCTAATTTTTATATTTTTTAACCCTCAAAATAACTCCTCATTTTCCTTTGGTAAGAATTACCCAGACCCTACTCATTTACTCAGCAGACATTTTTGGAATGCCTGCTCTATGCCAGGTGGTATTCTTAGCCAGAGTTGCCCTTCAGAACCAGTCAGGAGAAGGTGCCTGCTTCCTGTGGGCTGGCAGTAAGGAGTCAGTGAGAAAATGTAGTGAGAGGATGTGTGGGCTGTGGTGAATGCTCAATAAATGTTAATTGTTGCTTTTTTATGATGTATCACATGAGGGGCTTTTAAATGTTGCCTGGTAGGGCCCCTCACGCTTGGTCAATTTTTCTAATTTGCCTATGTGATTCTGGAAAATTCCAACATACATAGTTTTGAAAATACTGAAGTGAAAAGAAGTCTGAGAAATTGTTGAGGGAGAAGAACATGAAAATATAGCTACAGTTCTGAAATGGAGATAGAGACCAAATACCAGAGGTGGCAGGGGGAGGATGCAGGATCTGGAAAAGCTTCAGAAAGAAAGAGACTGAAGAACTAGTTCTAGAAGGATGACTCAGAATTTTTCGTCTAGAGCTGAGGGAAGAAAATAAACAATGGTCAGAACAGGATGTGCAAAGGCAAGGAAACGTGAAAGAGTAATAATATAGTTAGGGCAAAGAGTCCACTTGTGGAAAGCATGGGATGTATGGCAGGATGCAAAATTAGAAAGATGATTCAGTCACCTAGAGAGAATGACCTGAGGTGGAGATCTAGAACAATTTAGAACAGTGTTATCCAAAACAAACATAATACAAGCTACATGGATAATTTAAAATTTTCTAGTAGCCACAATGTTAAAAAAAACGGGTGAAGTTAATTTTAGTAATTTATACTATTTAAGCTAATATAGCCAAAATCTTACCATTTCTACGTAAATCAACGTTTTAAAATTGTTAATGACATGTTTTACTTTTTTTTTTGTACTAAGTCTTTGAAATCCATTGTTTCACACTTAACTGCATGTCCTAATTTGGGCTAGCCACATTACAAGTATTCAGTATTCACATGTGGCTAGTGGATACTGTATTAGACAGCATAGATCTAGCACGTTAGGGCATTGTGTGGCCAATTGTATATAATATACCTAATTAAATACTACATTTTCTATTAAATATAATAAAGATTACATATAGTATAAATATAATATTTTAAAATATATAACAAATAATTAAGATTATTTTTACTCATTAGCTGCCAGACTCTGGTTTTCAGCTTTGCAAAGTTTTAAAACTACAAAGTTTCCGGAGTATTAGTTTTAGGGGAGTTCTCCCACAGGGTTGGTATAGGGTATAGTTGAAGGAACCTGTCGCTTTACAGTTGTAAATGTCCTTTCTGGATATACTCTTTCACCCTTTTGCTGGTAGAACTCTTATTTCTTCAGTTCAGGGAGTCTGTGTCATAGATGAGAAAATTGGATCTCCAGGAGATGTGTGTGATTTGTCTAAGGAAACTACACATTTATTAGTTGTGGAGCCTTTTAGGGGCCCATGACATTGGGCCTTCTCAACTTAGCATGTGCTGTTTCCAGTTCTTTGCTTTGGGCTCCATCTTTTGGCCAAGGTCCTCTTTATGTCAGCATGAGGGAGGGGAATATTTAATACTCCTTGTTAATTTTTAAAACTTATTGATTATGAGTTCCAGTTATATCTGGAAGAAGGATAAGCAGTGTTTGTAAGGCATCACTGGATCATTACAGTCTGAGGTGTGACTTGCATTAGAATGCCCTAAAGGTGATCTAATTCATAGTGGCTGACTCACACCAAGGCTCTTTTTGCCTATTTAATCTTGCAAACTCTTGACTGTCCTTATGTCCGGAAATGGTTCTGGCCTCTGAAGATTTGAAGGTTCCTAAGACAAGGAACTTGACCCCCTAGAAGACCACTGAACAATTAGGTAACAGTCACTGTGATTTATGTAGTCTTAGGAGCTGTGCTGAAGAGAAACCCAGGGAGGGAGCTGTGGTGGGTGTGGACTTAACCCAGAGCTGTAGGTAGGAATAGAGCCTCAAGGGGAGAACTTGATTGAGTCTTGGTGAGAGTGTTAGGCAGGCAGAGAAGGGAAGACCAGCCTTTTGAAGCAGAACTTGCAGAAGAGAAAGAGATCGTTTTGTGTCAAGGAGGTGTAAATGTTCTCCACACTGAACCATGGTGTGCAAGGGAAAGAGAAGCCAAAGCTGAGGCTGTGGGATTAGGTGAGGACTTAGGAAGGGCTCAGGAGCTCACAACAAGGAGTCTAATTTTTAATCTCAAGGAAAGTTTATTAAATATTTATTAGCTATAGAGAAAATAGGTAATATTCCTACACTCCTGGAATTTATATTCTGCTGTGGGATGCAGCCTGTAAACAAATGAAAATGTCACATATCAGGTATAAGGACTATGAAAAGGGAAAAGAACAGAATGACAGTTGAGGGTTGTGGGGGGTGCTATTTTATATGATGTGGTCAGGGAAGTTTGCTTTGGTGAAGTGACATTTGAACAAAAAGCTGAAGAAAGTGAGTGGGGAGCCGTGTGCATATCTTCAGGAAGAGACTTCCAAGTCAAGGAACAGGCAAAGCAAAGACCTGAAGGTGGAAGCATGTGCATTGTGTTCCAGTTGTTGTTAGGAGGGTGGGGTGAGTGAAGGTAAGAGAGCAGTAGGTTGGAGATGAGGTTTAGGATGAAGGCAGGGAGTTGGGGCGTGGGGGCGGATTGTGAAGGACTGTGTAGCTACTGTAGAGACTTTGACTTTTACTTGGGGTCAATTGGGATGTCATCAGAGGCTTTTAAGCAAAGGAATGACCTGCTCTGAAAGGTTTTAAGAAGATGAGTCTAGTTGTTATATGGAAAACAGACTTGAGATGGGTGGGGCATGAGTGGAAAAGGCGGGAGTGACCCAGGTAAGAGATGATGGTGGCATGCGCTGAGTGAGGGCAGTAAGTATTGGGAAAAGTGGGAAGAAATGAAGGGTTTGTATGCATGATCAAATGTGTGTTTTAGAGAAGTGACTCTGATAGTACATAGGAAAGAATTGGTGAAACCATGAGTAGTAGAACAGGTTAGCTGTCCAACCAGGGCAAGAAGTGATGAGTGGCATGGACTAGACATATGTTTACTGGTCAGCACGTACTTTACCATTCATTCAGCCTATTTGGGGAAGCAGAATAAAGTCAAGAGTCCATGCATTAAACATAGGGAACCAGTTAAGCAAAGGAATACAGGTTGGTTGGCAACTCTGTTCCTAAACCACAGGGGCTATATGTTTAGAGGACAGAGTAGGAATGGAAAGGTGTTACTTCTCACAACTTAACTTAAAATGTCTGCTTTGGTCCAAACCTTTTCCCTGCTGGTCATCTGCATCCCAAGACCAGCCTCCCTTCTCTCATTTGTCAATCCCAGGACTGGATTCCCATTCTTTCTTCTCCCTGCCTAATGGTACTTACCCCTCAAGGCCCAGTACATAAGCTTCCTTAAAGTTTCTCTCCTGTGCCCAGAACATTGGTAGCACCTCACTTTACTGTGTATTATTACTGTGTACCTCACAATACACAGTAATAAATCACACATTTTAAAATAAACTGAAACCTATTCAAGGACTGCAGTGTTTTTCATTTGCATTTTTCTTCTACCACAGTGCATATGGTAAAGCCAGGTACCTAATACATATCTAGTGTCTTTCTTTTCTTTTTTAATCTAGCATCATCTTGCCTGGCACAGTCAGATTCCTGACCTCTGTCAGAAAAATCTACCACATTTTCAGCCCTTCACTGTTCTTGTGGAGACACAGCCACAGTGTTGAGCAGAGATATGATAGGGAGGAACCATTGTTGTTTATGAATGTGATCATGCACCTCAGTCACTAGGAGATGGGGGCCACTCCCTTTTCTCTAAAATTCAGATCTCAGCCATCTCCTTAAGGCTCAGCTCAGTCTGGAAACAGATATTTAGTGTTGGGTCAGATACTTACTGGACACTGGTATTTTAGAGTTAAAAAAAGAAAAAATATGGCCCCTGCTCTCATAATGCTCACCATCTAACTAGGAAGTTCAGTTGCTCAGTCATGTGCGACTCTGCGACCCCATGGACTGCAGCACGAAAGGCTTCTCTGTGCATCACCAACTCCCGGAGCCTACTCAGACTCATGTCTATCGCGTCGGTGATGCCACCCAACCATCTCATCCTCTGTCTTCCCCTTCTCCTCCTGCCTTCAGTCTTTCCCAGCAACAGGGTCTTTTCCAATGAGTTGGTTCTTTGCATCAGGTGGCCAAAGTATTGGAGTTTCAGCTTCAGCATCAGTCCTTTCAATGAGTATTCAGAACTGATTTCCTTTAGGATGGACTGGTTGGATCTCCTTGCAGTCCAAGGGACTCTCAAGAGGCTTCTCCAACACCACAGTTGAAAAGCATCAGTTCTTCAGTGCTCAGCTTTCTTTATAGTCCAACTCTTACATCCCTACAGGACTACTGGAAAGCCATAGCTTTGACTAGACAGACATTTGTTGGTAAAGTAATGTCTCTGCTTTTTAATATGCTGTCTAGGTTGATCATAGCTTCTCTTCCAAGGAGCAAGCGTCTTTTAATTTCATGGCTGCAGTCACCATCTGCAGTGATTTTGGAGCCCAGAAAAATAAAGTTTGTCACTGTTTCCATTGTTTCCCCATCTATTTGCCATGAAGTGATGGGACCGGATGCCATGATCTTAGTTTTCTGAATGTTGAGTTTTAAGCCAGCTTTTTCACTCTCCTCTTTCACTTTCATCAAGAGGCTCTTTAGTTCTTCTTCGCTTTCTGCCATAAGGGTGGTAACAAGGATTAAATAGATTACTAGGTCTGTTTAAATAGTTGTGGATTTGCAGATCGGCTTAAAGCACATCATATGGGGATTGACCCTCTGTTGGGAGATAGAAGACCTCTGTGAAGATGTGCTAATCTACCTCCAAAGTGTGAAATGTAATTAGCAAGGGACAGATGGACAGGAGGGTGGGGAGAGGATGATGTCTTCCAGGAACCTAAGAACTCTTTAGGTTCAGTTATAGCTCAGCACACAGGGAGGGCATGAAATCAGGCAGAAACCATGTAACTTTCCCTTACAGCTCCAGCAATCTCATGGCTTTGCTTTCCTGCTGATCGTCTTTACATACTTCATTATGTACTTCTTGAGGTAGAAATCAGTTTCACCAAGACCAAAGGACGTATTTCATATTGAGCATGATGACAGGTATCTTAACAAGGCTTGGTGAGGCAAGACAGAAATCAACACATGAACAGCAGAACTTGACTATTCAGAGGCATGGGAGTCCTTAGCCAGCCTGGTTTCAGTCGGGGGTAAGGAAGGAGTGACTGGAGGGGAGTATAGCTTGCAAAATACCTCTAATCTGGCATTTCTAATTCTAGCTAGCCAGCCTACAGAAATTCTAGCATATTTGCCCAAAGGGTGTATTGCAGTGATGCTTGTAATAGCAAAATATTGGAATTAATACAAATATCCAAAAGGAATTGGTCCATTTATTCATTCACCAAGTATTTTTTTCAGCATCTACTATGTGCTGGGTATCACTTTAGGCACTTGAGGGGCATATAACTGAATAAGATAGTAAAGTCCCTATTCTCACAGAATGTGCAGTCAGGGAGACACAAAAGCTAATAAGAAATTCCAGATAATTACTAGAAGTACAAGCATCCTTTTAAATCTGCATCTGTTTCGTTCCTGAGTTAAAGTTCAGGTGGCAGGAATTTGGACAGTGAGAGATACTTGTGTGTGCTAGGAGGAAAATTAAGCATGGTAATATGATGCATAGTAAATGAGAAGGAGGTGGTGAGACACCTTTTCTCAGGTGGCAATTCTGGATGTGAGACCTAAAGGACTAGTGACTGGTTGTCAGCCATGTGGCAATCCAGCGCTCAGGGTGGGAAGAAGCTTAATGTGTTCAGGGGTCAGCAAGGTCAGCAGGCCCAGAGCCCAGTGAGGGATGGGGTGAGCTTGAATCTTATTCTTAGCACAGTAGAGTACTGTGAGTTTTAGGTGATGGGTGTGTGATGGTACTCCAAATGCACTCTGGAGTGCTGTGAAGCAATTGAAAGTAATGAGGTGAAAGTATACAAAGCACTAAGGGAAGACTTCCAAGATGCATAGCTAAATCTAAAAAGCAGGATGTAGAACAATATAAATGATAGTTCATAAAACAAGACTGTGTGGGGGAGGGGAGGGGGTGAAGGAAACATGGAAAGGGACGGCTTAGTATATACACCAAACTGTTAATAGTAGTTACTTGTAGGGAGTTTAGTGGGATTGGCAATGGGGATGAAGGGGTGCAGTCACTTTTTATTCCCTGCTGTATTTGGGTTTTGTAGCAAAGACAGTGCATGGGCAGTGAGGAATTGGTGATAATATAGACAGACTTGGCTTTGAAGGGAACAAGAAGAAAGCTAAGTAGGCATACAGGATTGTGGAATATATTGCCCCTCGTGACTTTCCTGTGTGCCATATTAGATTCTCTATAAAATTGTGTAACAACTAGTATATTTAACCCACTTTGCCCCCTCAGGATATCAAACATGTGATCACCTTTTTTGATAGACCCTATAGTAGGTTCCCAGTATTGCCATGGGAACATTTGTGGGATTGATCCCTACTTGAGCAAGAATGTGTTCCTACAGGAGTCACTGACATTTAAGGATGTAGCTGTGAACTTCACCCAGGAAGAATGGCACCACGTGGATGCTGCTCAGAGGCGCTTGTACAGGGATGTGATGCTGGAGAACTATAGCCACTTGGTTTCTCTTGGTAAGGACCACGTCTTCTTGTCTATGTATTGGCAGGTCTTCCCTTTCTCAGAAGATCAGGTTGTGGGGCTCATAGTTTGTGTGACTGTGAGCAGGGTGTTCAGGGTTAGAGTTTGTTCATCTTGTTGAGACCCAGCTTTATGGGTTTCTGAGCCTGCTTTTTAGGTAAATAGGAACCAGAAATAGGCCATTTGATTGCATGACTCCTCAAATTGCACCTTTTTTTTTCCCTTCAGAGTTGCTGAGGATAAGTCCTAGTTCTGACTTTTAGAGGGTTCTTTTGTCAACTTGAATAAACAACCAAATCTTATGTGTTTACCTATGAGCAGGATATCAAGTTTCCAAGCCAGAGGTGATCTTCAAATTGGAGCAAGGAGAAGAACCATGGATAGCAGAGGGAGAAATCCAAAGACCTGTCTGTCCAGGTAAATGAGGGAGAATCCAAGAATCAGTGCAGAATGTGGCACAGCTGAGGGAGAGGGACGCACCTTCACTTTGCTGCCTTGGGAGCTCCTCCATCTGTAGAAGAGCTGCACCGTCTCCTGGATGACACCTTTGTGTGTCTCCCTTCTCCAGTAGGGCGTGTTGCTGTTGATAGGTCTCGGAGGAAAAGGTACCCCTTTTTCCTTTTTGAAAGTAGCCCTTTGTCTTAGTCAGAATGCCATCTCTCCCTGTCTTGTAACCCTACTTCTGGATCATTTTCTCCTCTAGTATCCTCAGTCTCCCTGCATTGTTTGGCGATCTCTCTTCTTACTCATTCAGACATTAATTGAACTCCCATGTCTCCTCTTTGTTTCATCTTGCTGCTTTCACTGTCAATGCCCCAGACTTGTAGGAATACCCATAATCTTGATTCTCCCTCCCTCCAGACTTCTTTCCCTGACTGCACTCCTGTTCCACCTGTCTGGGGACCAATGCTATCTTCCTCTTGTCCTGCACTCCTGCCCATCTGATTCATTTCTACTCTCCAAAGCTCCTAGAGTATCCTTCTCTCCTGACTTCCCCACTTGTTCAGTGCTTCTTGGCTTTAGGTCTTTGGCTTTTCTTGCTTTTCCCTCCTAGTGAATCTGTCTTTAGGATTAGGAGCCTGCCTTCTGGTTTCCTCTCCGTTCTTTCTATACTGTCCTTAGTTGCTCAGTCATGTCTGACTCTTTCCTAACCCATGGACTATAGCCCTCCAGGCTCCTCTGTTCATGGGGATTCTCCAGGCAAGAATACTGGAATGCCATGGAATACTGGGTTTCCATGCCCTCCTCCAGGGCATCCTCCCAACCCAGGGATCTAACCCAGGTATCCCACATTGCATGGCAGATTCTTTACTGTCTGAGCCACCAGGGAAGTCCAAGAATACTGGAGTGTGTAAACTTATCCTTTCTCCAGGGGAACTCTCCAGACCCAAGAATCAAACCAGTGTCTCCTGCATTGCAGGTGGATTCTTTATCAGCTGAGCTACCTGGGAAGCCCATTCTATATTACTTCTCTATAAAAGGGTGCCTGCCTTCTGATAGTCACAAGTCTTTATTCTGTGCTATAGACTCAGAATTGTCCTTACTTATACCCTGGTTACTTTTTTTTTTCCTCTTCCCTTCCCACAGGACCCCTCCAATGCAAGTCCCACAGAGTTCTTATTAAAGATGTAAAGTCTAAGTTAATCATCTTGCATCCCCAGTCAGCACATTTTGCTACCTTACCTATTACCCATATCTCCTCTTGCCCATCAGGAATTATCAGATTGCCAGTCCCTCAGGCCAGAAACCACAGTCAGTCTAGTCTTTTTCTTTCAATCCAAGTTATTTTCCTCCTTTGAGAAATATCTTAGATTTTCCTGCGTTTTAAATTGGACTGGTGACATCTTAAACCACACCTCAGATTTAGATTACTATAATTCCCAGTTGAAATTGCTCACTCTATCTTTTTGTAATCCATATTGGGTTTTTAAAATCATAGTTTAATTGAAGTATAATTGACATACCATAAAATTCTCCCTTTAAAAGTGTACATTTCAGTGGTTGTTTTGGGATAAATACAGAGTTGTGCAGCCATCACCACTATCTAATTAAGCAGAACATGTTCAATATCTCCAAAAAGAAATCTTATACCCATCAGCAGTCACTTTCTACTCCTCATTCCCCCCAGCTCCTGGCAACCATTAAGCTACTTTTTGTCTCTATGGATTTGCCTATTCTGGACATTTTCTATAAATGGAATCATAATATGTAGCCCTTTGTGATTGGCTTCTTTCACTTAGCTTAAGGTTCATTCATGTTGTAGCATGTATCAGAACTTCATTCCTTTGTATTGCTGAGTAATATTGCATTGTATGGATATATCACATTTTGTTTATTCATCACGTCATGGACCATGTTGGATTTTAATGCTTTATCTCATAAACTACCATTCTCTGAAAGAACCTTTTACCTCATTATAGGAAGCAGAAACTCCCTTGATTTAAAGGTCCCCATCATACCTTCCAGTAATATCTTTCTATTCCTGCCAAAGAGAGCTCCACTAGGCTGAATTTCTTTTTGAAGTTACAGACCTGAGTACATTTCACCCCTACATACTTTCCGATGTTCTCTGTAAGAAGCATACAATTTCCCTCATTAGATAATAGTTTTTCTCTGTCCAAAGCCATCTATAAAGTCAAGGTCTCTTTCATTCATGAAACCTAATATAAGCTAATATACTTGTTTCTTTCTTCCCTGGTCACAAATACCATTTATATAATCTCTACCACACAAAATCAAATTTACTACATGCCATCTATTGTTTTTTTTTTTTAAGTCATCAAAAGATTGTCTTGTTTTTATTCTTAGATTTTTAAGCTCCTGGAGTGTCTATTTATTATGTTTCTAAATATCTTCCTTCTGTGTTGCAGAGCATATAGAAGGCAGTCAGAAAATTATTGATTGTTATGGAATCTTGCTGGGGAAAGAACTTTCTCATTCATTAATTTCACCAAACATTTCTTGAATGTCCCACTAAGAAATATTCTAAAAGGAATGCAAAGTATTCTCTGTCTTCAGGAATTTAGAATTGAGTCTTGTTCCAGGGTAAGGAATTTTGGAATTCAGGGTTCTTTAGTTACGGTTTTTTTTTTTCCCCTTTTAATGTTTATATGAAAATTTTCAAACATTTGAGAAGTTGAAAAGATTATACAGTGAACACTGTATACTACCACCATGATGCTATAATTGTTAACCTGTTGTTATATAGTAACCTATTATATTTGCTTTATCACATATCTCTTTATCCATCTGTTAATCTGTCTTTCTTTTGATGCATTTCCTAGTGAGTTGCAGACATGAGTACATTTCACCCCTGTATACTTCAGCATGTATATAGTTGACTGGAGTTCAGTATTTGTTCATAGTTCTTTTTTTTTTTAATTAAAAAAAACATTACAGTGAAATTTACACCTCTTATAAGCACCATTTATTTGACTTTGACAAATGCATTCTCCTGTCTAACCCAAACTTCTGTTGATATGGAACATCTCCAGCATTCCAGAAACCTCCCTCCCCTTAGTTTTTAAAAGATTACCATTCTTAGAACCTAGACAGTAATTAATTTCTGCTGTTAGTATTCAGAGGTTAAACAAAGGTTTAAAGGTCAATTTTTTAGGCAGATTAAAATAAATTGTTTTTGGTTAAGAGAGGTGATTAATGTAAAATCAGAACTCAAATAGACTAAAACCACAGCTCTAGTTGTAAGGGCAAGGATGATTTGCCTCTTGAAATACTACTTTTTTATCTGCTTGGGAAGTATAGCCCTCTATCTCCAGTTATGTCAAAGAATCATTTCAGTTAGTTAACTGGCTACATATTTTCTCAGCAAGGTTTGAAGATCTGAAGCTTCAGAAATGACTTGAAAGAAATTATGAAATGAATGTATTAGGAAGATAGATTCCATGGCAGTTTGTAAAATGGACAAAGAGGCATGAATAGCAGATAGGACTCTGCATGAAAGACTATGATCCTATTCTGTTTGTATCTGTGCCTAACTCTCTCATGCTGACTGGTTCCCTTACTCCCTATGTGGGCTTTCTCATTCTGGACTTATCCTTCATGATAGCTCTGCAATGATAGCTCTGTCATCTCTCTCCACTCCTCCTTTCTCCATTCAGGGTCTTCTTTTGAAGTTATTGGACTAATTTCAAAACAAAGTGATATATAATTGCTGTCTTTTCATTCCTACTGTAGCAGTTTGTTTTAACAGAGGGGAATAGGGGATATTTGCACTTTGGGTTTCTTTCAGACTGGAAGACCAGGCCTGAAGCCAAATCTTCACATCTGCAGCAGAGTATATCTAAAGTATCCCTTAGCACAGATGAGCTCTCACATACCACGGGAGAAGATGCTTGGGACCTTAGTGGCCAGTTAGAAAGGCATAAGGAAAACTGGAAGAGACATCTGGGGCCAGATTCATCCACCCAGAAGAAAATAATCACACCAGAGGAAACTTGTGAGCAAAATACATTTGGTGAAAACTGTAGATTGAACACAGACCTGATTACACAACTGAACATTCCTCCAGGGTCTAGTGAATGTGATACACTTGGGAGCAATTTGGGACATAATTCAGACTTACTTAATCAGAATAATATCCTTGCAAAAAAGAAACCTTATAAATGCAATAAATGTAGAAAAGCATTTATTCACAGATCATCTCTGACTAAACATGAGAAAACTCATAAAGGAGATGGAGCTTTCCCCAACAGTACAGATCAGGGAATTTATCCTGGAAAGAAGCACCATGAATGTACTGACTGTGGGAAAACCTTCCTCTGGAAGACACAACTTACTGAGCATCAGAGAATTCACACTGGAGAGAAACCCTTTGAATGTAATGTGTGTGGGAAGGCCTTCAGGCATAGCTCCTCCCTAGGTCAGCATGAGAACGCTCATACCGGAGAGAAACCCTATCAGTGTAGTCTTTGTGGGAAAGCCTTCCAGCGCAGCTCCTCTCTCGTTCAGCACCAGAGAATTCACACAGGAGAAAAACCTTATCGATGTAATTTGTGTGGGAGGTCGTTTAGGCATGGCACATCCCTCACTCAGCATGAGGTTACACATAGTGGAGAGAAACCCTTCCAATGTAAGGAATGTGGGAAAGCTTTCAGTCGATGTTCTTCTCTTGTCCAACATGAGAGGACACATACAGGAGAGAAACCTTTCGAATGTAGCATATGTGGGAGAGCTTTTGGTCAGAGCCCATCCCTTTACAAACACATGAGGATTCATAAGAGAGGCAAACCTTACCAAAGCAATAACTACAGCATAGATTTCAAGCACAGCTCATCTCTTACTCAGGATGAAAGCAATGTCCCTGAAGTGAAGTCCTATCATTGCAATGCCTGTGGGGAAGATTTCAGTCACATTGCAGACTTCTCTGACCATCAGAGGATCCACACTGGAGACAAGAACCCCTATGATTGTGAACAGGCCTTCAGTCAACAACCTATTTCTCATCCTGGTGAGAAACCCTATCAATGTAATGTATGTGGAAAAGCTTTCAAAAGGAGTACGAGTTTCATAGAGCATCACAGAATTCATACTGGGGAAAAACCCTATGAATGTAATGAATGTGGAGAAGCTTTCAGTCGGCGCTCATCACTGACTCAACATGAGAGAACCCACACTGGAGAGAAACCCTATGAATGTATCGACTGTGGGAAAGCCTTCAGTCAGAGTTCATCCCTCATTCAGCATGAGAGAACTCATACTGGAGAAAAACCCTATGAATGTAATGAATGTGGGCGAGCTTTCCGAAAGAAAACCAATCTGCATGATCATCAGAGGATCCATACCGGAGAAAAACCCTATGCTTGTAAGGAATGTGGGAAAAACTTCAGTCGAAGCTCAGCTCTTACTAAACATATGAGAATTCATACACGAAATAAACTCTAGGACCCTTGACATTAAGAAATACGAAGAAAGCTTTAGTTAAAATATTATTCAGTATCAGAAGATTTTTACTGGAGAGGAAGCTTGAGGATATAATGAATTGTGTTTGTGTGCACGCACACATGTGTGCAGGTGTGTATGCTTGTGTGCATTGTGTGTTGAGAGATCTCTGTACTAGCAGTGTTGTTTTTTTTTTTAAATAAAAGCCACATTCTCAGATCTGATTACATACATGTGAAAACAACTACAGATGTCTTATATAATCTGTTAGAAATGACATGCCTATATATTGGACTTTGTAAAGCTTTTGAATATATGTATGCAGGGAATCACCAACTTTCAACAATTTAATTTGTAACTCTCAGTGTTTACAGCCTTTTTTAATAAATAAAACTCCCACAGTGATGACCAAAACTCATTTTTAAATTGCTTGACAAATGAATTCAACTGCAGCTCTTACATTAAATTTACCATGGAAACCAGTTTCACCTCCAGGAATTCACCGTTCAAAGAATTAAATCAGCTGGTCCAGCCTCTTCCTTGTACAGATGAAACTGAAAGCCAAAGATCTGAAGTGGTTTGCAAGCCTGATACAGTTTATAACAGTAAGGCTGGGTGGAAAATGCAGGTCTTCTGGATCTTTGGCCCCATGGTCTTGCCACTGAAAAGATATTTTGGAATTCAGGGCTTTAAAATAAGTTTTAAAATAAATCCAATGCACAAATATTTAAGAAGCACTCAGGAGTTGAATATAAGAGGCAGCAAGACATATGCAAATTTGTCATATTTATTTAAAGCAGCTTGTTGGAAGCTTACAACCAAAGTTGTAAATAGTAGAACTACTAATGACTTCTTTCCTTTTCCCAAGTATCATATTTCAGGAACTATGGTCAGTTTCATAGAATTTATTAAGTCTTCTGCTGTGCTTTTCATGATCCTCCCATGGGACAGCACTGCACCAAGCTTCCTATATTGATTTGATCAATGGGAAAACAATACAGAACCATAGAGAAAAAAAAAATCCCCCAATTTAATTTTACTCTAAAGTATGAATCCATTTATCTCTTGCCATAAAATTTGCCTATAAATCAGTTAAGGGAATCAGCATATAGCGGGTCATTTTGTGTGCCAAGGAAATTTTCATCATAAAAAATTAACATTTTTGGCTCTATGGTGCTTTTCCATCAGTAAAGCATGAGGTAAACGTCAGGAGCCCACTCTAGTCATTAATATCCCTTAAAATCTCCCATGGGCTGTGCTAAAGGAATTTCCAGAATCTTTGTTCATTCACTGGCACCAGTAGTGCAGATAAACTTGGGAGCAGCTGTGGAAATTGACACTTTTCATGAAAGAGCCTCTGCCCCTGCCCCCAGGATAAGCAGATTTTTCCATCCTAATGATGAATCATGGGGAGGAGTGGTAAAGGTTGGTGTTGATAGTAATCCTTTCTTACTGGTTTCTCTGCATGCCAGGTAGCAGGAGCTATCCTTTTTGTCTCATCCTGGATAACGTGATGCAGCTCCGAAACATCCTTCATAATCCTCTGCAGGAAAAATGTGTGTGGGGTCAGAAATGTGGAATGTCTAGCCCAGTGCATTTATCACACGTGAATCACGATGGGTTATTCTGTAGCAGATCTGTCCTCCCAAGACTTTTGTACTGTTCAAAAATACCTTTTCTGTGATGTTCACCACTTAGTCCTTTGTGCACACACAATGCCAAGACCATGCCTATGTTGTCAGTAATTCTACTCAGAACCTCCTCCACTGATTGGCTTCTTATCTGGGAAGCCTATCAGAAACTCTTTTTGCTTTTGTTTGGGGATCCCCATAGTGGACTGTTTGCAAGAATGGCATGAATTGTAACCAGTTGAGTGCAACATAACTGTTACGGAAGTTTATAAAGACTTGGTTCCAGGATACCTAAAGGAGACCACTGGTTTGTGTGTGGAGTCTGGCCTAGATCCAACCAGTCCCTGAATCTCAGCACATCGTCATTGGCAGGGGGAGCCCAGGATGCATGCATGAATGGAGGATTGCCTAGTCCCAGCAACCACACACCATGCATTTACGAACACCGAGCTTTCTAGGCAATATGAATTACATACTTGGAACATCATTGTATTATTTCAATAAATAGCCTTCTTAGTTGAATGGGAGTCAGTTTGTCTTTTTCCATTTTCAGAACTTGGCTAAGATTAAAGAGTGATGCATCAAAGGAAGAGGGATTAACTGCTAAACTCATCACATCCAGGTGAGTTAATAATAGCATTTACTGAATGCTTACTTCTTGAAAGACACTGCTAGGTACTTTACAGCCATCATTTCATTTAATCCTAACAGCTCCCCTAATAGGTTTTGTGGTATCTTGTCTTTGCTCAGCTTTTGCCTCCCTCTTCCTCTTGTAACAATCCCTACTGTACTGACCACAAGAACACAAGTCAGGACATCCAGGAGCTCAAAGATAATTTCAGGGACTGTTGAGGCAATTAGAGTCTTTGAACAGAATTTTTTCAAAACAGACTTTAGCAAGGATACTTTGATTTGAGGTTGCTAGGCTGGTAAGGTGAAGGCCTAAAGTTGCTTGGAACCTGATTCCTTACCAGAGAGAGCAGGTCTGCTGTTGTGGAGGATGAGGTGACATGATGGTATTCTCATTTCTCATTCCCAAAGTCCCTGGACTGGATTCAATTTCCAAAGCTTTTCCTGGGATTCAGTGGGTTTCCCATGACCAGTGGAATGATTCCCCTTGTGTTATATTTCTGTTTCTTGCATTGAAGAAACAGTGTATGTATTATATCTTTGTTTTCTAATGGGGAGAAAAACCCAGAGAGAGATCAGACTTGGAACCCAGAACTGCCTGGCTGCAAAAGTACAGCTCTTAACCTCTAATCTTCATCGTGTCTTCAGAGCCATGTTATGTTCAAGGAGCTGCATATAACAGGCTTTTGAGGGTGAATGGAAGAAGGGATATGGTGATAGTTTAAATCAGAGACCCAAGTGGAAACAAAATGAAGGACCTTGGAAGGTTTTTCTTGACTATTTCAGTAAATTAAGTCCCCCCAATTCACCCACAACCTTCACCTCTTAATATATCAGTTATTTGTATTTGCCTGTACTGTAGATAAAATCTTGTATCATACTTAAATAAAAAACCTTATAAATGTTTTCATGTTGCTACATAGTGTCATGATCCCCTTAAGAAATCCACTACTATTGCAATAATATTTGGGTAGTTTGGGGCATTGGTTTTATAATAATGACATTGAGTACTTATACCTTTTGAAGCACCCTTGCCTTTTTATTTCCATGGAATTTTTTTTCTTAAAATACCCATAGTGAGATAAATATCTAGAATGGGGTTACTGTGTCAGCATATATAGGTAAGTATAACCAGATGGTGTGAGGCTCATATAAGAGTGAACTAGATATAATAGTGCAGGAATAATAGTCCCAAAATTACAAAAGAGAAACAGGAGAAAACCAATCTTCCACTCCTGCTGCCTGGGTATGTGTGGGGAAAGGCCCCAGGGCAGGCATTATGTCCTACAAAGCCTCTTGCATTTCTCTGTGCAAGGGTGGATAAGAAAACAATTATTCTGTTATTAGGTATACTGATGCTAGTGCTCAGGTCTTTATAGCTACAGTGGGCTTTGATAGATACTGAACTAGTTAATTCCTTTTTTAAAAATGCAGATGTCACATCAGGGAAGGTTTTAATGACTGCTGGCTAAATTGGCCTTCTTTTAAATTCTAATAGATTATGTTGATGTCCTTCACTTTACCATGATTTGTACTTTTGATTGATTGGTTTTTCTCCCAACCCTGAAGTAGATGGTGAGTTCCAGGAAGGCAGAGTCCACATCATTTGGCTAACTTTTTTTGTTCCCTTGCTATCACAATGCCAGGGACACAATAGGTACTTAATGTAGTCTTGTTAACAGTACAGTGGAGATGTGTTGATAGTCAAAGAAGATTGGCTTTTCAAAATGAAAAGATGTTCTATCTTGAAATCAGAATACTGCAAAAGAAAGCAGTGAGAGATTATTTCATATTCATTAGGCTGGCAAAATGTTTGAAGTCTGGCAGGGGGAAAATGAGAACTTGTATTTTGTTGGCAGTATAAGGGAAGTTCCGTATCTTCCCTTGCTCTTGATATAGGACTTAAAGTGCTCTGTCTTTGGACCTCTTTTCTTTTTCTACAGTCCCACTCACTGGGGCTTTTATCCAGACTGAAGGCTTTAAATACTCACTTGAAAATTTTATCTCCATTCCAAGATTCCATACTCATAACCAACTGCCTACTTGACTTCTCCACTTGGATTTCTAACAGACATTCCAAATTTAATATGTCCAAAGATGAACTAACTCACGATTTCCCCATCCCAATCTCATCTTTTATCAAGTTCCTCCCTCAAACCTCCCATCTGAGAAAAGGTAACCCCAGTTGCTCAAGCCCTAAACTGGGTAACCATTTTTGATTCCTTTCTTTCACATCCCGCATCCAAGGTTCATTAAGTTCTGTTTGCTAACTTGCAGGATCTATGAGGATGGCCATATCTTGTTGCTTTTCACTCTTTCTGGAATCCTCTTCCCCTAGATATCACTTGGTTTGGTTCCTCACCTCCAGCAGGTATTTATTCAGTGAACCCTTTCTTGACTATTGTACCGAAATAGCAATTTGTGAGAATTCCTGGCAGTCCAATGGTTAGGCCTCTCTGTTTTTATTGCTGAAGGTACAGGTTGAATCCCTGCTGAGGGGAACTCAGATATCACAAGCTGTGTGGTGTGGCCAAAAAATAATAATAGTAGAAAACCAGTGCCCCTTCATGGCATACTCCCATCTCCCTTCCCAGCTTCATTTTCTCTACAATACCTAGCACCACCTGACCTAGTAAATATTTTACTTCCTTTTTATATGCCCTTCTATTTTTGGGGGGGTATCAGATCAGATCAGATCAGATCAATCGCTCAGTCGTGTCCGACTCTTTGCGACCCCATGAATCGCAGCACGCCAGGCCTCCCTGTCCATCACCAACTCCCGGAGTTCACTCAGACTCATGTCCATCAAGTCAGTGATGCCATCCAGCCATCTCATCCTCTGTCATCCCCTTCTCCTCTTGCCCCCAATCCCTCCCAGCATCAGAGTCTTTTCCAATGAGTCGACTCTTTGCATGAGGTGGCCAAAGTACTGGAGTTTCAGCTTTAGCATCATTCCTTCCAAAGAAATCCCAGGGCTAATCTCCTTCAGAATGGACTGGTTGGATCTCCTTGCAGTCCAAGGGACTCTCAAGAGTCTTCTCCAACACCACAGTTCAAAAGCATCAATTCTTCGGCACTCAGCCTTCTTCACAGTCCAACTCTCACATCCATACATGACCACAGGAAAAACCATAGCCTTGACTAGATGGACCTTTGTCGGCAAAGTAATGTCTCTGCTTTTGAATATGCTGTCTAGGTTGGTCATAACTTTCCTTCCAAGGAGTCAGCATCTTTTAATTTCATGGCTGCAGTCACCATCTGCAGTGATTTTGGAGCCCAGAAAAATAAAGTCTGACACTGTTTCCACTGTTTCCCCATCTATTTGCCATGAAGTGATGGGACCGGATGCCATGATCTTCGTTTTCTGAATGTTGAGCTTTAAGCCAACTTTTTCACTTTCCACTTTCACCTTCATCAAGAGGCTTTTGAGTTCCTCTTCTCTTTCTGCCATAAGGGTGGTGTCATCTGCATATCTGAGGTTATTGATATTTCTCCCGGCAATCTTGATTCCAGCTTGTGTTTCTTCCAGTCCAGCGTTTTTCATGATCTACTTGTAAATTTTATTGAAACATAACATTCTTAAAGTACAAAAATAGGTGAACAGCTTGATGGTTGAGAACAGCAACTTACATATCTTGCTCAGTGCCCTTTCCACAGTATAGGAGATAATGCAAATGTTTAATGAATGGTTGGACTGCATGTACATGTACTAACAAGGCTAACATCAAAAACAATTGAAAATAAAGTTACAGAGGGATTATATACAATGTGATAAAGCTTATTAAAGGTCCGTATCACCTTTTTAAAAATCAATTTGCGAAGTAAAGGTAGGAAAGTATTAAAATATCAGCTTTAGAGTGGTGGTTTCCTCTGGAGTTAGAGGGGAAAGGGATGGGAAGGGATAAAGACAGACAAACTTTTATAGTTTTGTTTTTTTAATAAAACTCAAAATATTTGTTAAAAGAAGGTGATGCATATTTGTTGTATATGTGTCTCTGAATTTTAAACTCTTTTACAGTTAGTTTGCCTCCCTGCTCTTAATCTGGTCCCTCCTCACACACAACCAAGCTGGGGAATCAAGCTTGGTTCCCCCTTCGTACCATGAACCTTTGCTGACCTATTCAGCATGCCTGAAGGATTTAGGAAAAGGAATAATGGGCAGTTATGTTTCCAAGGATGGGAAGTTGATCCAGGCCCAAGAAAGGGATGTCTCGGTACTGTCAAAATCAAGTACAGCAGTTCCCACTCTCTAGAAATGCCATTTGAGGGAATAATTTAAAAGAAAGGGAGGACAGGGGAGCAGAGGGCTTCCTATAGATAAGCAGCATAAATGATTATTGGCAGGTGTTTGTGGAAGGAAAGAGCTAATTTTTACTAGCAAATTTTAGTGAAAGCCTTATAATTTTGGAAAAACTTTTTTGGTAAACATTTTAATGGATAAAGGAGCCAAGAAATTTGGACCTGATAACATAGATGGAAGCCAACATAGATGGTATTTTATTCTTGTACGACCAGATAATTTTTAGCTGTAATGATTAATGGGGTTTTTGTTTTACTAAAACAAAAGTGCATTAAGGAACTAGCAGTTACGAGTTCTCAAATTTTAATATTCATTTTCAAAAGTTATGAGTTGTCACAGGGTTTAGGCATGGATTTTTCTGTTAGCTTAGAATTGCTGCTAAAGTCTGAAAGATGAAAAATGTCATGTTCCCCTACCTTCTAAAGGGCACCACAAGAACTGGGCACATGCTCCCCACAGGATTCATTAGGAAGTGGGAGATTCACAGCCTCTCACTCCTAGGGCCCCACTGACATGTAACCACGGAAGAGAGTCGTATCCAGAGGAGATGGTACCTCTGGTCATAGGGTGAGGCCTCTATCCCTCCCCATGCATGGTGCTAGGTATATCAGGCACCAAAAGATATTAGGGGCATCTGAAATCGCTGGAGCTTATGTCTTTATCTTCAGCAAAACCACAGGCCCACTACGCGGCTACTACCCCCAGTTCTTAGGTGAGCTCGCCATGCACTCATGTCGTGTGTATTTGGTGGTAAGGCGGTGGGGAGTAATCTAACACCGATAGGTGCCTGCAACAGTCTGGAGATTTCTGAAGGGAGGGGTGTGCTGCTGGAGTAAACTCTACCCACTGAGTGTGAAGCCCTCTGAGGGTCCGCCTTTGTGTTGTTCGTAGGTGGAGTTCGAAACTGAGTGTCAGGGGATCAGACGAGCCGGCTCTCTCCTACTACTTTGCCGTCAGCGTTTAGAAGACCAGGATTTCAGTGGATCTTGGGTTAGGGTGACTATATAGTGCGTGTTCACTCGTTATTGATCCACTAAACCAGGACCATTGAGCTCATTTTCAAGGGGGAGCTAACTAGATGGGAAGCTGGGATTGTGCTGGCACACCGGGACATGTGTTTATCCTGTGCATGAGCTCACCCAAGGAAAGAAGTTAGACGGTGGGCAGGAGCCATTGGACTGTGTCCCAGGGGCTACCCCACCAAACTCGCGTGTGACCCACCTGGAGAGGGGTTGGAGGTGAGGACTGAAGTAGACCACTCCTCTATGAATGAATACAGTGGGCTGGGATGAAGCTGAACGCAGCCCCCAAACCAGCACGCATCTCCCTGTGAGGAAGACAGTGCAGGGGGCACGGGTTCCATTGGTGTTGGTTGGGGAACTATGATCGCGCATGCTGCGAGGCCAGAAAAAAGAAAGGGAGCCCATTTCCACCCCGGAACATTGTACCAGCTCTGGGTTGGGAGTGTAGTCCACGAAATTCGGCCACACGCATACGGACGGAGCGGCCAGGGACTCATCCCGCGGCTGGAGACTACATTTCCCGAAAGCCTTGGCGGTGGAGCACTTCTGCTTCCGGTTTGACGTATTCCGTCGCCGACGGGGGCGCTCTTTGCGAGAGGAACGTGGGTCTGACCCCTGCCTGACACATTCAGTTTCGAGCTGCGCGGGGACGTTTGCACTCCGTCTGGTGTTCATTCCCTTTTGAGAAAGTGCGGAGAGGGCAAGAGCTTGGGCGCGCGCATGATATTTGCCCAGAGCCAGGCTACCCTCCTGTGGCCTCCAGCAACCACCCGTGTCCCATGGCTAGCCTAGAACACCCCAGGCCGGGACCTTGTCCTGTTTTCCCGCGCTCTGCCCATGGGCCGGAAACTGCCATCTCTGTCACCTGATCTGGATAAGTTGGGAGACGTTGAATCATACTGAAGGAAAGTTACACCGCTCAAAATAGCCCGGAGTTAAAACTCCCCTCTGGATCCTCCCCACCATTCTATGCAAAACAAAGAACTCTCACCAGAAGAAAAAAAATGGACGTTAAGGTTGATTATGCCCAGCTCCCAGCCAGGCCCAGCCTCTGGCCGATCTCCAGAATTCCTTGCCCCAGCAGATTAAGAGATAACTAATCTGAACAACCTTGGAGAAGAGCTGGCCCCCTTAAGACAGTAGATTTCCACATATATGTCTATATATACTTACACTTTTCTTGGGTTAGTGCAGCAGCTCACTAATACTGTTGCCCCTTCTTGCCTCATTAAAGGTGATCTGTTCCTGTAAAGTGCCGGTCTAGTTCTTTTCCCAAACCTTGCCTTCTCTAACTCCCTTACCCTATGACAGGAGGTAGTCTAGGTAAGTGGAGAAATTTAAGGTATTATCTCCACTTTCTGGAAAAAGTGTGGCTTTTCCTGAGGAACTGTGAATTTCTACTTTGAAACAGAGCCATAAAACCAGAAACACCATCTCCTCTTCTCTCTCCCAGTCAGCTCCCTTCCTGGGGACAGGAAGGGTCCTGTGCAGGTAGGCTGGAGGGAGAATAACGTAGCGTTGAGTGAAGGGTTACACTAGTGGGAATGGTAGTCTACTTAATTAGGGCCGACTCTTCCATGGAAAATAACTTCAACTGAATAAAACGTTGAAAAAGAAAAGCATTCCAAAGAGCTAAGAGGAGAGTGAAGAATTAAGGATCAAACTCTAGGAGAAGCAAGAGACTAAATCATAATCCCAATGCTCAAAGCTACTTTTACCTGAAGACATTTGCTGGTGGAAGGAGACACCTGTGAAACCCAGCTGTAAGGTTGGTGGACTTGCAGTATAAGAGATACAAGTGTAAATATGTTGAAAGCTGGGACTCTGAATAATCGCCCCACATTTGAACTGGGACCCCAAATGGAGACACCCTCATGAAAATGTTAAACTGGACATAAGCCGTGGCATAGACATGTCTCCCAAATTCAGCTTGTCTTGGAGGTGTAGAGATCCTCAGCCTTCAAACCCTATAACTGATCTAGTGGTGCGCTCAGTTGCCTGATAAAAGCAAATGAAAATGATCCTTTAGAGAAAGATATTATCGTCTCAGACATTAAAGTATTCACACACACCCTTCTTTTTCAAATAACGTCCAGTACATTCTCAAAGATAATCAGACACTCGAGGAAATAAATCGTGAAAGAGAACATGCAGAAATAATAGACAACAAATACAGACACAAACACATCAGGTATTGGGATTAACAGGGTATAAAATAGCACTTCTTGATTTTTTTCTTAGTATTTTTAAAGAGATAAAAGACCCTGTTGAAAACATCTATGAAGGCAAACCTTAAAAAATTGACATAGCAGGTTTGAGAAAATAACCAAATGGAAATTTTTTTTAAAAAAGCTAATTAAAAAAAAAATTCAAACAGCCATACGTTTGACAGCAAATTGAATATAAAAGAAGAATTAATGAACTGAAATATAGGTGAGAATAAATTGTTCAGAAGCTAGTGCATAGAGAAGTACAGAAGACAAATACCTTAAGCTGTTGGGTAGAAAGATTAATATAGATTTAATCAGATTCCCAGAAGGAAAATACAGAAAAAGGTATATGAAAGACATACCAAGGTACAGATTCAGGAAACCCAGTGAAATTCAAAGAGGATAACTAAAAGTAAGTCCACAACAGATACATCATGCTGAAAAAGTAGTAATATAAAACGTAAATAAGCAATTAGAGGAAAAAAAAAAAACTAACTTCTGACTTCCCAATAGCATCTGTGGAAGCCCTATGTATGAATGGGGAATGAAGTCTTCATTGTGTTTAAAGAATCTGTCAACCTAGAACTCTGTATATAGCAAAATCTTTCAGAAATGGAGACAAATATATTTTATACAACTAAAAACAGTGAAGACTTGCTCTCTGAGTGACCTGTAGCAAACTCATAAATGAAGCTGCTGCAGGAGAAGGCAATGGCACCCAACTCCAGTACTCTTGCCTGGAAAATCCCATTGCCTTCTCCGTAAATGAGGCTACCTGTTAGGATTTATGTGAGGATTAAGCTAATATCTGTACAGCGCTTTGCCCTGTGCCGGCTCTTAGTTGGCGTTCTTTAAAATGTTTGGTCCCCCGGTGAACAAGTCGGGATTGCGGGGGCGCGGCCCTTGTGGGGAACTATCCCAAAGCGGGTCCCAATGAGAGCTAGTCCTGCAGGGTCCTGTCCGTCTCCCTTCCCGGACGCCGCAAGCATGCTTGTGGCCACCAGAGGGCGGTGTCGCATCGCAGAGGGTGCCCTGGAGGCTGCAGAACTTGCACCAGGCGAGCTTGTTGCAGGGATGCCTGGATGCGTCTTAACATTGCTGACGCTGATCTGCCCTATTGCCAGGTACTCCAGATCGCCTCCCCTCAGGTGCATCCCTTGCGGATAGAGGCCCTGAGAGCTGCTGCTGCTGCTAAGTCACTTCAGTTGTGTCTGACTCTGTGCGACCCCATAGACGGCAGCCCACCAGGCTCCCCCGTCCCTGGGGTTCTCCAGGCAAGAACACTGGAGTGGGTTGCCATTTCCTTCTCCAATGCAGGAAAGTGAAAAGTGAAAGTGAAGTCCCTCAGCGACCCCATGGACTGCAGCCTTCCAGGCTCCTCCGTCCATGGGATTTTCCAGGCAAGAGTACTGGAGTGGGGTGCCATTGCCTTCTCCGGGCCCTGAGAGCTAGTTTCTGGTTATTTAGATCCGTGCAAACCCTTAGTTGTGGCATGTGAAATCTAGTTCCCTGACCAGGGATGGAACCTTGGCCCCCTGCATTAAGGGAAAAGAGCGTTAACCACTGGACAGTCAGGAAGTCCAACGGACGTTTATTTCTAAATATTCAACTAATGTTTTCATGGCACACACAGGTTCTATCAAAATTCAGCAAAAAAATATTTAAAATATCAAGACATAGAGCATCACCCAGACTTCTAGCAGTCCTGCCAACTGCTTGAAGGAAGTGGTCCAGGAAAAGAGGGACGAGAATCTAAAACTTGATCTTGGAGCAGAAGACTGACTATAACCTCATTCTCTAACTGGGAGTGCGCATTTGAGTGGAGTCACATGGAGCTGACCAGTTGTATTCTAGGCAGAACTAAGGTCTCCTTTGTATTTTGTGTGTGAGGTTTCTGAGGGGTAGGGATGAGTTTGGTGAAGAAGAGAATAAATACCACGACCAGTCTAAGGAAGCACGAAATGTTGACAGTCTTTTGAGTCTCAGTTTCGCAGACTTCTGCATCAAAATGTCGGAAAATGGTTTTTAAAAAACGCAGGATTCTAGGTCCTATTCCATGGCTCCAGAATTTCAGTCTTTTGGGGCCGGGGGCTTGGAACCTGCATTTTGGCAAACATCTATCTCTATTGCATGCCAAGTTTGCAGATCAGACTCAACTACTGTAGTGGCGGTGGGACTCATGGGACAGGGAGAACCCAGAGCTTCTCACACGACTAGTCCAGCATCTGTCAACCACTCTTCTAACCACTAGCCCCAACGCAAGTTGCATCCGCTCGAACTCCACACACCATCACTCCCCATCCCCAGCGCATCCCAGCTCCCCACGCCCCTTCCCCAGCTATACAGCTGGTGGATTTGACACTAGGAGCTATCCTCTGCGCCGCGGCCCCACGTGCACGCCCTCGCGTGCTTTGCCCCGGAAGTGCTCGCGCAAGGCTGGAAGTGCGCAGAAGTAGGGGCGCCCCAGAGGGACCCCTGGGGTAGGGAGGCCCCCCTCTTTGTGGAGTAGGAAATGAGTGGCTTTGAGTCGGAAGGCGGAGAAATGGAAGGGGGCGAACAGGACGGAGCAGGAGAAACAGGGAAAGAGTGGCCAAGCGCGGGCGGAGGACGGAGAAAGGGGCGGCGCGGGCCAGAACCTCGAGGTATATGCGGGAAGGGGCTCTTCCCTGGGTGGGGAGGGAGCCCTGCGCGTGATGCTTGCGAGAGTCGTGGAGACCTGGAACCCAGGAAGTAGCGGGAACATCAGAGAGGGGACTTAGCGGAGGGTAGGACTGTGAGGTTCTTTCGAGGGGACGTTTTAAGTGGTGGAGGGAGAGGCAGCTGGTAGCGGTAGTTGGGAGGGTGACTGGAAGGAAGAGACTGTCTGGAGCGTGATCCAGCTTCTTTTGTGGGTGGAGTGAGAGACCGGAGAAGAGTTGGGTGGAGTCGGGTCCTGAGGAGCTAAGTACTTAAGAATTGGGGGTAATAGGGAACGATTTGGAAGATGAGGGTGTTAAAGGAATAACGTTTCAAGAGTAAACTTTGGGAACAGTGAACAGGTTGCAAAGACTGTTTCGGGACTGGTGAGGGTGGGTGGAGGAAGGCAGTTTAAAGAGTTTTCTTGGAAGATAGGAGAAAGGGTTAAACAGCTTGGTGAGATGTCCGAGAGAAAGTGTGTGTGTGGGGGGTGGGGGGGTGGGGAGCGTAGTTTGGAGGAGGGATGGGAAAGAGAGACGTCGATAGAGGTGTCCCAGAAAGTGGGCAGGGCTAGAAATAGAAAGTGTTTGTAGCTCAAATTCAAGCGAGAGGAGGAGGGGCTCAGGGGAGAGGGTGGAAAAAGATGGGGGCTGGTGGAAGGGAAATCCAGTATAGAGGGAGACCTCAAGCAGAGCTATAAAAGAAGGGGCTTTGGTGCTCAGGGCAGTAAGAGGAGGAAGGGTAGGTAGGTGGGGTCGCAGAGTAGCAGAAGATGGAGAAAACTGGAGTAACTCAGATCGACTGAAGCCATTTTTTCTACCCCTTGTCTGCTGCTGCTAAGTCCCGTCAGTCGTGTTCGACTCTGCGACCCCATACACGGCAGCCCACCAGGCTCCCCCGTCCCTGAGGTTCTCCAGGCAAGAGTACTGGAGTGGGTTGCCATTGCCTTCTGCAAATACCAGTAATTGATTCCCTTCATCATGGGAATCTTAAGATGTGGTGGCCAAAACGTTCATTTGGTTTTTTCTGCAAGATTGATCTAGTAGTGCTTAGTTGTCGTTAGCTTCATTGGAAACAATTTTGTTAGATTGTATTGCGATAGCTGTCATATTAGCATGCGTTAAAAAAAAAAAAACTTAACCAAAATTGGTGAATTTTTGTGTAGCCATTTTAATACTGAAGATGGAAGAAAAAAAACAACATTTCCCACATATTATGCTTTATTATTTCAAGAAAGGAAAAAATGCAACTGAAACACAAAAGAAGATTTGTACAGTGTATGGAGAAGGTGCTGTGACTGATCGAACGTGTCAAAAGTGGTTTGCAAAGTTTCGTGCTGGAGATTTCTCACTGGACCATGCCCCGCGGTTGGGTAGACCAGTTGAAGTTGACAGCAGTCAAATCGAGACATTAATTGAGAACAATCAACGTTATACCACAAGGGAGATAGCCGACATACTCAAAGTGTCTAAATCAAGTGTTGAAAACCATCTGCACCAGCTTGGTTATGTTAATCGCTTTGGTGTTTGGGTCCCACGTACCTTAAGTGAAAAAAACCTTCTTGACCGTATTTCCACGTGTGATTCTCTACTTAAACGTAATGAAAACGTTCCATTTTTAAAACAAATTGTGACCGGCGATGAAAAGTGGATACTGTACAATAATGTGGAACAGAAGGAAACGTGGGGTGAGCAAAATGAACTACCACCAACTACACCAAAGGCCAGTCTTCATCCAAAGAAGGTGATGTTGTGTATATGGTGGGATTGGAAGGGAGTCCTCTATTATGAGCTCCTTCCAGAAAACCAAACGATTAATTCCAACAAGTACTGCTCCCAGTTAGACCAATTGAAAGCAGCACTCGATGAAAAGCGTCCAGAATTAGTCAACAGAGAGCGCATAATCTTCCATCAGGATAATGCAAGGCCACATGTTTCTTTGATGACCAGGCAAAAACTGTTACAGCTTGGCTGGGAAGTTCTGATTCATCCGCCGTATTCACCAGACATTGCACCTTCGGATTTCCATTTATTTCGTTCTTTACAAAATTCTCTTAATGGAAAAAGTTTCAGTTCCCTGGAAGACTGTAAAAGGCACCTGGACCAGTTCTTTACTCAGAAAGACAAAAAATTCTGGGAAGATGGGATTATGAAGTTGCCTGAAAAATGGCAGAAGGTAGTAGAACAAAATGGTGAATACGTTCAATAAAGTTCTTGATGAACATGGAAAATGTGTCCTTTATTTTTACTTTAAAACTGAAGGAACTTTTTTGGCTAACTGAATATTACCCACTTTATAGATAGGTAAACTAAGCTCAGAGGAGTGAAGTAATTTGGCCAAGGTCATGTGACTAATTATGGTGGAGTCAGTTGTATATGACACTCTCAGAATAAAGCCCAAGTTCTTTAGACAAAGAACTACCATAACTTCTCTGATATGAGTCCTGCCTGCCTTCCTAATCACCTCCAACACAAGTTTATTCCTACCTCAGGGCCTTTACACCTGCTATTTTTCCTCCAAAACATCTCTTCACTGGGCTAACTCCTTATTACCCTTCAGGTCTCAGTTCAAACACAAGAATTCCCTAATAACACAATGACTTTTTGTCTCTTTGGCCGATTTTAGTTTACGTATTATATTTTTTGTTTGTATACTGTCTAATGTCTGTTCCTACTACTCCCCCACCCCCTTATGAGGACAGGGGCTTTGCCTGCTTTGTTCACTGCTGTATGGCTAGTACTGGCACATAGTAGGTTCTCCATAAGTATTTGCTGGATGAATGAATGAATGACTTTACAAGAAGGTAAAACAGTTAAAAACAATGTAACTTCTCTGGATATCTTGAAATAACAATTCTTGCATAGTGAGCTTATGAAGATTAAAAGAAATAAAAGAAATCACGAGGCCTAGAGCCACAAGATATATTTTTAAAGAAATGAGTTTCAGTTCTCCCACCACCCACACACTGGACCTCAGGGCATTTGCAGATCTCTGCACTCTGAAAGCCCTTTGTCTCCAGAGAAGGAAGAACCCTAGCAAGAGGGGTGAGCAATGCACCAGCACCACTATATGGGTAATAGCTAGGGCTTTTCTTCCCAGGCTTGTTCTGCTGGTCCCCACACCCCTTCCTGCAGGCAAAAATCTCTATTTAACCAGGAACTGGAACTCTGGAAACCCTGCAGGACAACCATGAATTGAATAATGTGTGTCAGGCAGAGAAAGGGGTGCTTAATGAGGGAGGCTGGGTTCTTGTGATCTAAGAAATCAAGGAAACTGTTTTTTTCATCTCTCTTCCCTTTGTGGGAGCGGTACAGAGTAGGGTGGGGGCTTGAATAAAGAGAATTGAATTAATCCTCTCAGTTCCTAGCCCACTCTTAGTTGGTTTGTGCAAGGCTTTTCTCTGGTTTTATTAATTCACTCTTTCATTCATTTCTTGTCATCCCTCCCCTCCAATCCCATTACCCTCCTCCCCCATTCCATTTATAATAAATACCTTTGAATTTGTACGTAGCTTTGTCAAGTGTGTAGTATTGTCTTATGTGACTGTGAATTTAATTTTTTAATTAAAAGGATCTACTGTAGGTCACATTGTGTTTCTTACTGTGGTAGCCAGCCTCCAAGATGGCCCCCAGTGAGATCTCCCAGTATTCATATCTTTGAGCAGTCCCTGAAGAGAGCTGAATATTTGCTGAATTGCACTGAATACAGTGCAGTTGTATTGCAATTGTATGCAGTTATATGCAAGTGCATACCCTACTCAACAAATAGGCTATTGGCAAAGATATCAGTGTGCAGATTCCAAGGCTCGGGGATAGATGACATCGCAGTATCCTCTTTGCTGCCCTTGATTACCCCTCTAGGGGAAGCCGGCTGCCATGCTGTGAGGACGCTCAAGCAGCTCTTTGGAGTGGTCTAAGAAGAACTGAGGCCTCCTGCCAACAGTTCCAACTTGCCAGCCATGTAAGTGAACCATCTTGAGTGATTTCTCCCACCCCAGTCAAACCTTCAGATGATTACAGCCCCATTGACATCTTAACTGCAACTTCATGACAGATCCCAAGTAAGAAACACTCAGTCAAGCCATTCCCAAACTCTTGACCCACAGGAGTCAAGGGAGATAATATGTTTACTCATTTTCATATGTCACAACATATTCTTTTTTCCTCCACCATTTAAAAATGTAAATCATTCTCAGCTCGAGTGAAGTTGTACAAAAACAGGTGACGTGTCACATTTGGCCCACAGGCCTTTGTTTGTTGAGCCCCGGTCTATTTCATTGTTTTAAATTGCTGCATAATTGTTCTATAAGATGCCTTTCTCTTATTTTGCATATCTGCTCCCAGTGAGGGGCATTTCTCTCCTTCCCTGGTGGCTCAGACAGTAAAGAATCTGCAGTGCAGGAGTCCCAGATTTGATCCCTGGGTTGGGAAAATCATCTGGAGAAAGGAGTGGCAACCCATTCCAGTATTCTTGCCTGGAGAATTCCATGGACAGAGAAGCCTGATGGGCCACAGCCCATGGGGTCGCAAAGAGTTGGACACAACTGAGTGACTAACACTACACTATTTAGCTTCCACAGACAGCAACTGCAGTAAACATCCTTGGCTGGTGGGAAGGTCCCTGGGATATTTTTCCAGAAATGGAATTGCTGGGTTTCACGGTCTTAGTCTGCTTCTGCAGTGGTGTATAAAGCCCCATTTCCCTATACCCTAGCGACACTTGGTTTTATCCAACTTCGTAGTGTTTGCTACTCTGTGACTTGGTTTCTCTTTGTTTGGATGGCATTTTCCTGATAACTAATGACTTGGAACATCTCTTTGTCTAGTAGCACACATTTAGATTTCCTCTCTAAATTGCCTAGTCATGTTTTCACCCATTTTCTGTAAGATATTTCTGATTTTTCCTTATTGGGAAGACGTCCGCATCCCAGGCCTCAGTTTCCCCATGTGCACCACAGTTACCTACAGGGGTCTCCTGAAATGCCATCCTTGTTTCTGCTACAGCCATGTTTCAAATAATTGGAATGTGACTTGGAGTTGAGTTTTTACATATATTATGTTATGTAGGAAACTTAGGGGACTTCCCTGGTGGTCCAGTGGTTAAGGCTGTGCAGGGGCCTAGGCTCGACCCGTGGTCAGGGAACTATATCCATAATGCTGCAACTAAGAACCTACATGCTGCAAGTAAGACCTGGTGCAGGAAAAAAAAAGCTAGAGAGAGAAACTAAGGACTTATTTGTGAATTATAGCTGAGACTTCTGGGTTCAGAGAAGTTGATGACCAGCCCAGAGCCACCCAGAGAATCATAGGGTTAAGCAGATGCCTGAATTGAGTTCCATTAGGAAGAGTTGGGGCTGCAGATCAAAATATGGCAGCAAATAGCACTTCTCTTGGGTCAAGTTAGAAATGATGTTTCTAAACGGTAAGAGGAGACAAGGCCTTGGAGAGCGTGGAGCCTTCTTTTCCAAGTTGATAGAAGTGAAACTAGTTGTGAACTTTTCTTAGAAGCAGTTTGACAGTTACGGGCCGAAAGCCTAAAACGCCTGCACACCCTTTGACTCAGCCAATTCCCTAGGAATTTACCCTGAAGCAGTAATTGGTCAAAGACAAGGAAGAACATGTTTGGTCATGGAAAAACAAAGATCATACTAAGGATCCCACTTCAGGAAATGGAATAGTACATATGCATATGCTATCTTAAGAAAGATGTTCTAGGTAATTCCCTGGTGGTCTAGTGGTTAGGACTCTCCTTTCACTGCTAAAGGCCTGGGTTCAATCCCTGGTCAGAAAACTAAGTTCCCCAAAAGCCATGCATGGTGAGGCCAAAAAAAAGGAAAAAGAAAGATGTTCTATAGGAAAATTTCTAATGCTATGGAAAGATGTTAATTCAGTTAAGGTGAGGGGTGAGATTCATTATAAAATAGTGAATACAGAATGATTTCATTTTTGTAGGGAAAAAAATGTATGAAGGAAATCACTGGGGAAATTGAATGATGCATTAAGTGCTTGCTAGGGCCATACACTTGTTTTTAGTGGTTTTTATAGCCTCATTTAATTGTCACACAACTCTTTGAATCGGTACTGTTATCATGCCCATATTATAGGTGAAGAAACTGAGGTCAGAGATATGAAATGAGCTGCCAGAGGTCACACCGATGGTGAGTGAAGAAGCCAGGATTTGAATCCAGGTGCTGGGTTTTTTCTACACTTAGTATTTTAATATTTTTAAAAGCCCTTCTTGTAGTAGTTAGTGCCTTTGAAAGTGTGAAGCAGGGCAGGGGTGGGGGAAAGTTATGGGGGTATGTGTTATGTGGAGAAAAATAAGGAATGGGATGGAGCTTGGCTCATCGCAAACCCTATTCTTGCCCCAAACCCTCTTTCTTCATTCTCAAAAATATCAAGGAACTCAAATGTTGCATATCTGCTGTGTGACCTGGACTTGTTCCTCACACTTTTGGAGCCCTTTTCCAGATGTGTCACATGGACTGGATTTCTGGAGAAGCCTCCCTGTAGTCTTCCCACTGCCCCCCTCCCCAGCACCCTGAGTAAGAAGTAGGGAGGGACAGCCTTGCTTAGTGGTTCTGGGAAGGAAAGGAGAGAAAAGGACTGGGAGGAGCCCAGGGGCAGAGAGGAACAGGAAGGGTGATACAGAGGCATAGGAGGGAGGGACAGGTCTAGGGAGGTGTCCCCTCCCTAGATCTCTTCTTCCCTGGGGCTTTGAGGAGTGACATACTTCGGTTTCTGAATGTAATTCTGGGAAAGTCTGCTGCAGCAAGCACTGGACAGGGATTTCAAAGACCTGGTTCTGCTCACACCTCACCACTGGTTACCTATGTCCTTGTCTGTGCTTTCTCTGAGCCTTGGCTTTCTTGAAAGCCTGACTGTTTTCAGGGCTAATCCATATTGTAACATGTGTATATAAAACTTTAGTCCTTTTTATGGTTGAACAATATTTCACTGGATATACCACATTTTGTTTATCCATTCATCAGTTGATGGACATTTGTGTTTTTCTTCTACTTTGTTTTTTTGGCCACGTAGCATATGGGATCTTAGTTCCCTGACCAGGGATCGAACCCGCATCCCCTGCAATTGGAAGTGTGGAGTCTTAAGCACTCGACTGCCAGGGAAGTCCCTTACATTTTCATTTATTTTCGGTATATACTTAGGAGTAGAATTGTTGAGTTAAACAGCAATTATGTTTAACATTTTAAGGCAACACCTGTTATTATATAGTCCAAGAGCTAGGAAGGGTTTTTATATTCTTAAATAGTAGGGAGAAATCAAAAGAAGAAGAATATTTTATAACATGTGAAAATTATACAGAAGTCAAATTTCAGTGTCCACAAAGAACATTCATGGGACAGCTGCTTTCGTTCCTTTATGTATTGTCTGTGGTGCCTTTGCGCTGCAAGGGCAGGGGTGAGTGCTGTGACGCCCTGCAAAGCACAAGTGTTGAATTAGCCCAAAGACCTGGTCTACCCCTAAAACGTTTGTCTACCCCTGAACTTTGTGTGGGATTATTAATTATTGTTTGGTGGAGGCAGCTTGGTACGTACTGCCTTGATGGGAACAGGACTCAGGTTGCCAAGTCCTGGCCTAGGAATGTAAAGGGATGAGAGCTCATATCTAGACCCATTTTCTGGATTGAGAAACTTGAGTCCTGCAGGAGGGCTCAGGCTCATGCAAGCTGAGGGGGAAGTGAGGACCTTGATTTTTTCTACTCCTTGGCAGCCTCCTCCCCTCCAGCTAAGAAGACCCAGTTGTGAATAATTCATGGCTGGTGTTTGCAGAGCACTCCATCTTGCCAGAGCACTTTGATCATCATTAATTAGTCAGAACCTGGCTCTGGCTGTCACCTAATAAAACAAAAACATAAGTGGCTTTGATATCTCCATTGCTAAAACCAGAAACTTCCATCTCTGTTGTGAGGCTTGGTATCTGCAGATTCCTTTTCTCTGCCCTTTACCCCATCACCTCTCAAAGACCTACTGTTTTGGCCTGAAAGTCAGGTTTCCTGAAGGAAGGAGGGCAGTCCCAGGATTGGCGCCCAGTCCTTGTGGCAGGGTGTCTTCTGAGAAGTCATATCCCCTTTCTGCCCCTCTGTCTTTGTTGGGAAAATGAGAGTAGTGATGCCCATCTCTGGGGTTGTTTCTATTTGTAGAAGTGTTTTGAAAGGAATCCTCCTACACTGCTGGTGGGAAGATAAAATGGAACAGCCACTGAGGGACACTCCCAGTCCCTCAAATGACTAGATGTAGAGTTACCATGTGACCCAGCAACTCCATTCTCATGTATATACCCCAGACGAAGGAAAATGTGTCCTTACAAAATCTGTACACAAACATTCCTAGCAGCATTATTCAAAACAGCCAAAATATATGGTGCACCATGGAATTATGCCCATTATCTTAAAATAACCTGTAATGGCATAGAACCTGCAAAAATATTGACTTGCTATGTTGTACATCTAAAACTAACACAATATTGTAAATCATATATACTTCATTTAAAAGAAAAAGGAAAAAGACAAAGATTGAGACTGTATTCCAGTTGAAAGGAGGCTAAAGTGATAGGACTGCTACTTGCAATACAGGATCCTGGTTTAGATCCTGGACTGGGAAAAAAATTACACACACAGACACACACACAGTTCAAATATGGACCATAAATTAGATGATAATATTGCTACAATGCTAAATGTCCTGAGTTTGCTCTTTGTACTGTGGTTATGAATGGACATGTCTTTGTTTTTAGGAAATGCATGTTGAAGCATTCAGGGGTTAAAGACCATGATGTCTCCAATTTAATGTCAGAGTGTTCAGAAAAATGCATACACACATATAAATAATTATGTGAAGAGAGAAAATATGTGGTAAACAACTGATTGATATAGAGTGTTTTATACTAATCTTTCAACACTTCTGTAAGTTTGAAGTCACAGTTGTCCCTTGGTATTCACAGGGGATTGGTCCCAGTATCACCCCCTGCCTTTCCCACCACTGTAGATACCGAAATCCACAGATGTTCAAGTCCCTTGTAGAAAATGGCACAGTATTTGCATATAACACCATTCTCACATCCTCCTATATGCTAAGTCATTTCTAGGTTACCTATCATACCTAATGCAATGTAAATGCCATATAAGTAGTTGCTGGGCATGTGGCAAATTCAAGTTTTGCTTTTGGAACTTTCTGGACTTTTTTCCCCCAAATATTCTCAATCTGTGGTTGGTTGAATCCTTCATTAGGGAACCCATGGATATGGAGGGATGACTATATATCAAAATTACAAATTACAGAAAAAAAAAATGGGAAGGGGAAGACAGCCACATCTAACAAGTACTCATTTTTCAAATAGCCTTTGAAAAAGTAATAAAGTAGTGGTACCGTTTCCAGAAAGTGAAAGAAAATAGAGGGAAATATACCAAGTGTCAGCCGTGCCCAGGTGGTGCCTTGCCCTGTGGGGACATGCAAGACTTCAGGCCCTAGGTAGCTTGGATTGGAATCCAGGCTCTGCTGTTCATCAGAGCTGATGGCCCTGGTGAGTGATTTACATTCTCTGTGCTCCCGTCCGCCCCTCCCCTGTGCAATGGGGCCAAGACATCCAGCTCCTAGAGTTACCACGAGAGTCATGGGCATACACAGCATTTGTGACAGTGTGGGCACACACACTGAGGCTCTTGTAAATATCAGCCGCTGATACCCGGTTGGTGGGATTAGGAGTGAAAAAGTCTGTGTATTTTGCTTTTGTTCTGTTTTGTTTTTATTGACATTAACATTATATTACTTCAAGCTATACAACATAATGATTTGCTGTTTGTATATATACAATATATATATATATTGTTATATTGGGCTTCCCTTGTGGCTCAGCTGGTAAAGAATCTGTCTGCAATGGGGGAGACCTGGGTTGGGAAGATCCCCTGGAGAAGGGAAAGGCTACCCACTCCATTGTTCTGGCCTGGAGAATTCCATGTACTGTATAGTCCATGGGGTCTCAAAGAATCAGACACGACTGAGTGCCTTTCACTTTCATATATTGTTAAATGATCACTACAGCATGTCTAGTTGATATTCATCACCACATGTGGTGGTGGTGGTTTAGTCGCTACACATAGTTACACATTTTTTTCTTGTGATGAGAAGTTTTAAGATCTATTCTTAACCAACATTCAGATATGCACTATAGTATAATGAGCTATAGTCCCCATGTTGTATATTACATCCCATGAGTTATTTATCACTGGAAGTTTGCTCCTTTTGACCCCTTTCACCCGTTTTATCCACCCCCCACCTCTGGCAATCATCCATCTGTTCTCTGTATCTGTGAGTTTGGGTTTTTTGTTTTGATTTTAGATTTCACATCTAAGTGAGCACACATGTTCTGTGTTGGACTTACTTCACCTAGCATAATGCTCTTGGTCTGTGCATTTTTAAAACTCTGTCAAGTCAACACACAGTAATTTTGTAATCAGAGCAAAAACAAAACATCAAATAAAAATGTCATTCAAGTTATTTTTTAGGGGATGAGGGGAGACTCCTTTCCGATGGCTCAGCGTTTCCCTCTTGACCTCCATCTATCTCTCTTGCCCCCATCCTCCTCCTCAGCCCCCTCCCTTCTGCCCACCAGATCGCATTCCTTCCTTCTTTCCCCAAAGAACTATAATGAAAATCTTACTCTGTAACTGACATTTCATGGTTCTCAATATGAAATCATGCCCCCACATGGCTTGGTTTCCATCTCCTTCTCAGCCTTGGGAAGCCAAGGCAGGAGTCAGCAGAGCCCAGGATGAACCCTGTGTTTTAAGGATGAGGTGAGCTCTAGTTGTTGACTGTTCACTCTGTGAGCGTCAGGTACACTGGCCTGTGCTCAGCCCCTTCCCTGTGTTCTCTTGATTGACCTTCACAACAACCCTATGAGGAAACCGAAGGTCAGGGAGGTGGAGTAAGTCACCCAAAGGCCTCTCAGATGGTTGCTGGAGCTGGCATTTGAATCCACTCTGATCTGGCCTTAAAACTGGGAGGCGACACTCCTACTTCCTCAACTGACAAGTATATTCTGAACTCCCCGCCCCAGGCATCAATGCTCTCGTGCTAGTTTTATATCAAAACTAGCCACATTCAGCCCTCCCATCTCCATACCCTTTATAATATGACTTAGCTACTCTTCCATATAAAAGGTAGGGTCTAGTTCCCCAGGCCTTGAATAGGGACCAGCATTACTTTAGCCAATAGAGTGCTGGAGAAGTGATGGTGGATCACATTCAGGCCCCAAGAAGCCTTGCATGCATGACAGCAAGCCCAGGCTAGACTGCTGGATCATCATGGCCCAGTCACCCCTGCTGCCCAGACAGAAGCCAGCCAACTCCAGACATGAATGAGACCATCCTAGCCCTGCCAGCCACCTGCTGACCTGCCAGCTGACTGACTACAGATACATGAATGAGCCCAGGTGAGATGAGCAAGCCTGCTCAGAGCAGCAGAACCACCCATCTGGCCCACAGACTCATGAGCAATTGTTTTTCAAGCCGCTGAGTTTCATGATGGCTTACTATACAGTAACAGTTAACTAATACAGCCCTTTAAAGAGGAAATGAAGTGGGAGGCTGTTGAGGTAACTCCAGTATCCTAGAGGAAAGAATCCTGACTTAGCAAATATCTATTTAATATTTACTGTGTGCTAAGCATTTTTCAAATTATTTATTTACTTATTTTTGGCAACGCTTGGTCTTCATTGCTGCGCCCGGACTTCCTGTAGTTACGGTGAGTGGGGGCTACTCTTTGTTGCAGAGTGCAGGCTCAGTAGTTGTGGTGCATGGGCTTAATTGCACTGCGGCACGTGGGATCGACTCGGACCAGGGATCAAACCCATGTCCTCTGTATTGGCAGGCAGATTCTTCACCACTGGACTACGAGGGAAGTCCCTGTGTCTGGATGCTTTCACTCAACATTATGTCCATGAGATTCATCCATGTTGACTGTCATTCCAGCCCATTCATTCCCATTACTGTTTAGTGTTCTACTGGGTGAGCCTGTCAGTTGATTTGTCTGTTCTACTGTTGATGTCCTTGAAGAGTATGCAGTCTTGGTGGTGGTGCAATCAATGAAAGCAATAATGGACAGCAGACGCTTTTTCAGTGTTATTATCTGAGTCACCAGGCCCTGCCCACCTGGAGGGTGAAACATTGCCTTGATACGTGCAGGACTCAGAATAGGGAGGGTTTGGATGAGAGATGAGAACATGACCAGGTAGACAGGTCCTTTCCCAAGTTTTCAGAGTGCCTTGGGATTGATTACCTTTATCCTACTGTTATCTTACAGAAAATAGCTGTTCGTTGTCTCCCTCCCCAGTAGGTGGTGGAGCTGAGTAAATCTTGTTCATTGCTAAGTCATGGACTGCAGCACACCAGGCTCCTCTACAATAAGTATCTCCTGGAGTTTGCTCAAATTTGTGTCTGTTGAGTTGGTGATGCTATCTAACCATCTCTTTTTTTGCCTTCAATCTTTCCCAGCATCAGGGTCTTTTCCAGTGAGTTGGCTCTTTATCTCAGGTGGCCAAAGTATTGGAGCTTCTGCCTCAGCATCAGTCCTTTCAATGAATATTCAGGGTTGATTTCCTTTAGGACTGATTGGATCTCCTTAGAGTCCAAGGGACTCTCAAGAGTCTTCTCCAGCATCACAATTCAAAAGCATCAATTCTTTGGTGCTCAGCTTTCTTTATTATACAACTCTCATATCTGAAAATGACTACTGTAAAAACCATACTTTGACTATACAGACTTTTGCTGGCCAAGTGATGTCTCTGCTTTTTAATATGCTATCTAGGTTTGTCATAGCTTTCCTCCTGAGGAGTAAGTGTCTTTTAATTTCATGGCTGTAGTTACCGTCTGCAGTGATTGGAGCCCAAGAAAAGAAAATCTATCAGTGCTTCAACTTTTTTCCCTTGTATATGCTGTGAAGTGATGGGACCAGATGCCATGATCTTAGTTTCTTGAATATTGAGTTCACTCTCCTCTTTCACCCTCATCAAGAGGCTCTTTAGTTCCTCTTCATTTTCTGCCATCAGAGTAGTATCGTCTGCATATCTGAGGTTGTTGATATTCCTCCTGGTAATCTTGACTCCAGCCTGTGATTCATCCAGCCTGGTATTTCACATTCTGCATAGAAGGTAAATAAGCAGGGTGACAATATACAGCTTTGTCATACTCTTTTCCCAACTTGGAAAAGAACCAGTCAGTTCTTCCATGTCTGGTTCTTACTGTCACTTCTTGACCTGCATAGAGGTTTCTCAGGAGACAGGTAAGGCGGTCTGGTACTCCCAGCTCTTGAGGAATCTTCCACAGTTTGTCCTGATTCACACAGTCGAAGGCTTGAGCATAGTCAATGAAGCAGAAGTAGATGTTTTTCTGAAACTCCCTTGCTTTCTCCATGATCCAACAAATGTAGGCAATTTGAGGCTTATGTCTAAGCCTCAAATCCCCATCCCTGTGCTAAGCTTGAGGCTGGCACACAATGGGCCCTGGGGAAATGCTTGCTGAACTGGATGAGATTTAGGTCAGTTCAGGAGAGACCCTCAGTGCCAGGCTAAAGAGTTTAGACTCAACACTCAAAGGCAATGGGAGCCATTGAAGGTGTCTGAGCATGAGGAGGTTCTAATCTATAGATTGTTTTAGAAAAATTACCTGAGCAGCATCAGTGAGGGAGAGGATGTTTTAGAGAGAGGGAAACTTCACATGGGGCAGGGTTGGGGGAGATGGTTATAGAGAGGACCATTAAGAAGCTTTTGTAGAAAGTAGTAATGACCTGAATTAGGGTTGTGGAGCAGGGAACAGAAAAGAGAAAAACAACTTGGGCCACATTTCTCTTTTCAAAAGATGAACTCTGATCTCATTTTTATAAAACCATGTATTATTTGTGTGTCCTATAATATATGCAAAGGGTCTTATAAATCACTAGGCTTGACACTAGCCAACTGAAGAGGCTTCTGGGGAAATGGCATTGTGTGTGTGTATTTTCATGAATTATTTTTCATCCTTACAAAAAGCCCTATGAGGTAGGATGTTATTAGTGCCACTTTACGGATGGAGAAACTGAAGCTCAGAGAGAGTCTGAATCACTTGCTCAAGGTCACACAACCAGTACTTTTCCCACTCCAGTAGACCTTCCCCAGTGACACACTGAAGGAATAATCAAGGCACCTCCATCATTAATTGAATGGGGGATGGGAGGAGGGGACCAAGAGGAAGGGGTTAAAAATGACTAGGATGCTTTGAGACTGATCAAGTGAAAAATAATCAAGTCAGGAGAGACTGCTGGGTTACTGTGGGAAGATTTGGGCCAAAGAAATGAATATCTAACGATGGAATCTGATGCATCAGATCAGAGCTTAGAGGGAAGTCTGTTAAGTACACTCCTTGCTCGCTGGCCCTGCCACTGAGCACCTGAAGCCCCTTAGCAACTGGACATTTTACAGAGAAAAATATTTTAGCCCCACAGTGTTCTTCTGAGTGCTTGGGTCCTTCTGCATCAGCAGCTTGTACTTTCTGTGGCTCCATGTGGCCTGATTGACCAGTTTTAAAAGGCCTGCTGATGAATTTGAGATCTCAGGCTTCCATCTTCTTTGGTCAGCAAAGACGAAAAGGCCTTGGCATGAACACGAGGCTATTATTCACTGAGAAGACATTATAAACCTCAAGAACGCAAGCCCATCAGGCAGGAAAGGCCACCCAGCTTACTAGGCACGCTGTGTCCTCATGGGTCCGTCCAGCGTGATTCATTACTAAATCTGCAGCAGGCAGGAGGCAAAAGAGGATTTCATGTAAACTGTTTGGGAGAAGCACTTTGAATGCAACTTAAAGTTATTAGAGCTCCAGAGCTTGAAATGCTTGTTAAATTTCAAGTTGAGGTTATTCCTCCCTTATCCTTCACCAGGACCATCCCTGGGGAGGAAGAAAAAAAGGTAGAAAAGTTGTGTGGTGATTTGGTGTATTAGTCAGGGTTCTCTAGAGAAACAGAACCAATAGGGTGGATATAGGCATATAGAATGAGACTTACTGTGAGGGTTTGGCTCATATAATTACGGAGACTGAGAAGTCAGCTCAGGAAAGCTGGAGATGTAGTACCAATCCAAACTCAGAGGCCTGGCGGCGGAGGAGGGGTAGCGGTAGAAGTCTTAGTCCAAGGCCAAAGGCCAAGAACCAGGAGTGCAGGTGTTCCTGGGCAGGAGAAGATGGATGTCCCAGCTCAAGCAGAAAGCAAATTCACTTTTTTCCTGCCTTTTTGTTCTATTTAGGCCTTCAGTGGATTTGATAATGTCCAGTATTGATGAAGCAGTCTTTTTCACTCATTCTGGTATAAATACTAATCTATTCCTGAAACACTTAGATGTAATGTTTTGCCAGCTATCTGGGCATCCCTTAGCCCAGGCATGTTGACACAAAATTAACCTACACTGAGGGGTAGGTTTGGAAATCTGTGACACTGAAGATGCAATATGTTCAGGCCCTAATGTATGTTTTCAGTTAAATATATCTTGGGGTGGGGGGAGCCAGTTTGTGGGCATAGGATCTAAAGAATTCACAAAAGGAAATTAAAATTGTATGTAACTATATTACAGGCTCACCATGTTGCACAGCAGCAGAGGGCAGTACTCCCAATGAATTCTATTCACAGAGGTGCACATTGTAGTGGTCTGTAAGAGGATACTCAACTTCTCCCAAAGGAAGAGAGTACTCAAGTCATGTCCGGCTCTTTGAGATCCCATGGGCTGTAGCCCACCGGGCTCCTCTGGTCTGTGGGATTATCCAGGCAAGAATACTGGAGTGGGTTGCCATTTCCTCCTCCAGGGAATCTTCCCGACCCAGGGATCAAACCAGCTGTCTCCTGTGTTGGCTGGCAGATTCTTTACCAGTAAGCCACCTGGGAAGAAGTGCTGATTGAAACAATAAGGTGATGTTTTTCATTTACTGAATTGGCAAAGCTCAAAGTATTGCTAAGATCCTGTGTTGCTGGGAGTGAAATTTGGTAACGCCTCTGTAGAGGGTGAAGTGAATACTATGGATTGGCTCTCTCCACCTGGGTCATTCACCCTCTTCTAGTTGTTGATGTAGGAAAGCTAAGTCCTACACTTCCCAGACTTCCCTGCCTATAGGGTTCCACCTGCAATGAATGAGAATTCCTGTTGCTCCTTGTCAGCAGTTAGTGTTACAGCATTCTGGATTTTGGCCATTTTAATAGGTGTGTATTTCATTGTTTTAACTTGCGTTTCCCTCATGACATGATGTGGAGTGTCTTTTCATATGCTTACTTTCTGTCTTCTTGGATCTTTTGTGCTTTTCTTAATTGGGTTATTTGTTTTCTTGTTGTTGAAATTTAAGTGTGTTTTCGTTAACAGTCCTTTATCAGATACATCTTTTGCAAACACAGTCTGTGACTTGTCTTTTCATTTTCTTAAAGGTGTCTTTTACAGAGCAGAAGTTTTTAATTTTAATGAAGTCTCCAGCTAATTAGTTCTTTCTTTCAGAGATTGTGCTTTTGGTGTTGTATCTAAAAAGTCATTGCCAAACCCAAGGTCATCTAGATTTTCTCATATGTTATCTTCTACTAGTTTTTATAGTTTTGTGTTTTATCTTACGGTCTGTGATCTATTTTGAGTTAATTTTTGTGAGCAGTGTAAGTCTGTATCTATATGCTTTTTTTTTTTCCATGTGACTGTTCAGTTGTTCTGGCATTATTTGTTGAAAAGACTATTACTCTCCATTGTATTTTTTTTCTCTTCTGTCAAAGATTGGTTGACTGTATTTCTGTGGGTGTATTTCTGGGCTCTCTGTTCTGTTCTATTGATCTATTTGTCTGTGCTTTTGCTAGTACCACACTGTCTTGATTACTGCAGGTTAATAATAAATCTTTAAGTAGGGTAGTGTCAGTCCTCTAACTTTGTTCTTCTCCTTCAGTATTGTGTTGGCCGTCCTGGGTCTTTTGCCTCTCCATATAAACTCTAGAGAGGTTTGTTAGTGTTCACAAAATAAGTTGCTGGGATTTTGATAAGGGTTGCATTGAATTTAGTGATCAAGTTGGGAAGAACTGACACTTTGACAGTATTGAATCTTTCTATCCATGGACATGTAACTTCTCTCCATTTATTAACTTTGATTTCCTTCATCAGAATTGTGTAGTTTTCCTCATTTAGACCTTGTACTATTTTGTTAGACTCATACCTAAGTATTTCATTTTGAGGGATACTAATGTAAGTGGTATTGTGATTTTAATTTCAAATTCTACTTGTTTATTGCTAATATATTAGAAAGTGATTTTCTTTTTAAAAAATAATAACCATGTGCCCTGCAGCCTTGCTATAATCACTTATTATTTCCAGAATTTTTTGCTTGATTCTTTCTAATTCTCTACATAGATGATAGTGTCATCTGTAAACAAAGACAGTTTTATTTCTTTCTTCTCAGTATGCATCCTTTTTATTTCCTTTTTTTGACCTTAGTCCATTATTTAGGACTTCTAGTATGATGTTGAAAAGCAGTGGTAAGAGGGGACATTTACCTTGTCCCTGATCTTAGTGGGAAAACCTCAAGTTTCTTACCATGAAGCATGATGTTAACTTCAGGAGGTTTGTAGATAATTATTTATTCAGTTGAAAAAGTTCCCCACTATTCCTAGTTTACAGAGAACTTTTATCATGAATTTGTGTTGAACTTTGTCAAATGCTTTTTCAGCATCTATTGATATTATCATATGATTTTTCGTCTTTAACCAGTTGATGTGATGAATTACATTGATTTTCAAATGTTGAACCAGCCTTGTATACCTGAGATAAATCCCAATTGGTCATGATGTATAATTTTTATACATTATTTGATTCAATTTGCTATTGTTCTGTTGAGGATTTTTGCATCTGTGTTCATAAGAGATATTGTTCTGTACTTTTCTTTAATGTCTTTGTTTGGTTTTGGTATTAGATTAATACTGTTTTCATAGAATGAGTTAGGAAGTATTCGCTTTGCTTTGATCTTCTGAGGGAGATTGTAGTGAACTGGTATAATTTTTTCCTTAAACGTTTGGTAGAATTCAGTAGTGAATCCATCTGGGTCTGATGCTTTTTGTTTTGAAAGGTTATTCATCATTTACTCAATTTTTTGAACTGATACAAGTCTATTTAGATTGTCTGCTTCTTCTTGTGTGAGTTTTGACAGATTGTATCTTTCAGAAAATTGGTCCATTTCATTTGGGTTATCATATTTGTGGACATTGAGTTGTTCATAGTATACCTTGATTATTTTTAATGTCCTGGGGATCTATAGTGATATTCCCTCTTTCATTTCTAATATTAGAAATTTTTATCTCTCTTTTTTTCCCTTAGTCTAGCTAAAGGTTTACTGATTTTGTTGATCTTTTCGAAGTATCAGCTTTTAGTTTTGTTGATTTTCTTTATTGGTTTGCAGTTTTTAATTTCATTGATTTCTGCCCTAATTACCATTTCTTTTCTCATCCTGATTTTGAGTTTTATTTTCTCTTAGGGAGTTCCCTGGTGGTCCAGTGGTTAAGACACCACACTTCCATTGCAGGGGACATGTTCAATCCCAGGTTGGGAAAGTAAGATCCCACATGTAGCATGGCATGGCCGAAAGAAAAGGAAATAATTTCCTCTTATTTTTCTGGTTTCCTATGGTGAAAGCTTAGATGATTGAAGTGAAATCTTCTTTTCTAATGGATGATTCAGTGCTCCAAGTTCCTAATACATGATTCAGTGCTACAAGTTCCCTTTAAACATGAATTTTGCTGCATCCCACACCTTTTGATAAATTGTATTTTCATTTAGTTCAAAATGTTTTAAAATTTATCTTGAGTTTTGACCTGTGTGTTATTTAGAAGTGTACTGTTTTTTCTTCAAGTACTTGGGGATTTTCCAGCTATCTCTCTGTTATTGATTTTGTGTTTAGTTCCATGAAGTCTGAAAGCAGACATTGTATGATTTCTGTCCTTTTAATTTTAGTAAGATATATTTTATAGCCTGGAATGTGGTTTGTCTTGGTGAATGTTTCATATGGGCTTGAGAAGAATATATATTCTGCTGTTGGAGGGTGAAGTAGTCTATATTGATGGTGATTGATGGTGTTGTTGAGTTTATGTCCTTACTGATTTTCTGCCTGCTGGATCTCTCTATTTCTGATAGAGGATTGTTGAAGTTTCCAGCTGTAATAGTGGATTCATCTATTTCTCCTTACAGTTCTATAAGTTTTTGCCTCACATATTTTGATGCTCTGTGGTTAGGCATCTACATGGTAAGGACTGTTATGTCTTCTTGGAGAATTGACCCTTTTGTCATTATTCAATGCCCCTCTTTATCCCTGATAACTATCCTTGCTCTGAAGTCCAAAATCAGTATAGCTGCCACTGCTTTCTTTTGATTAGTGTCAGTATGGTATATCTTTCTCCATCCATTTACTTTTAATCTATATGTGTCTTTACATTTAAAGTGGGTTTCTTATAGACAACATATAGTTAGATGTATTGGCAACAAATTCTCTAGATTTTTGTCTGAGAAAATCTGTATTTCTCCTTTCCTTTTGAAGGATAATTTCACAAGGTATAGAATTCTGAGTTGGTGGAATTTCTCTCTCAACAGTTTAGCAATTTCACTCCGCTTTTTTCTTGTTTAAATGGTTTCTAATTGAGCCTCTATAGGTAATTTCCCCCCTTCTTTCTTCTTTCAGGATTTTTCTTTTTTTGACTTCCCATAGTTTGAAAATGATATGCCTAGTGAAGTGTGGGAGTAGGGCAACATTTATCCTATTTGATATTATGTGAGCTTACTGGTTCTGTGGTTTGGTGTCTTGACATTAATTTGAGGGAATTCTCCATCATTATTGTTTCAAATATTTTCTGTTCATTTTTCTCATCTCTTTCTGATATTCCCATTACGCATATGTGACACCTTTTGTAACTGTCCCACAGTTCTTCATTATTACATTCTGTTTTCTCATTGTTTGATTTTTCAGTTTTGGAGGTTACTACTGAAATATCTTCAGGCTCAGGGATTCTTTCCTCAACTGTGTCCAGCCTACTAATACGCCCACCAAAGGCATTCTTCATTTTTGTTGCAGTGTTTTTGATCTCTTGCATTTCTGTTTTGTTCTTTCTTAGAATTTCCAGCTCTCTGTTTATGTTGCCCATCTTTCTCACATGCTGTCTACTTTATCCATTGGAGCCCTTAGCATAATTGTTGTAAATTCCTGGTCTGATAATTGCAACATCCCTATCATGTCTGAGTCTGAATCAGGCTCTGATGCTTGCTTTGTCTCATTAAATTGTATTTTTGCCTTTTTAAGGAATCTCCATACCATCTTCCATAGTGGCTGTATCAATTTACATTCCCACCAACAGTGCAAGAGTGTTCCCTTTTCCCACACCCTCTCCAGCATTTATTGTTTGTAGACTTTTTGATGATGTCCATTCTGACCTGTGTGAGGTGATATCTCATTTTAGTTTTGATTTGCATTTCTCTAATAATGAGCGATATTGAGCATCTTTTCATGTGTTTGTTAGCCATCTGTATGTCTGCTTTGGAGAAATGTCTGTTTAGGTCTTTTTGCCACTTTTCAATTGGGTTGTTTGTTTCTCTGGCTTTGAGTTGTATGAGTTGCTTGTATATTTTGGAAATTAATCCTTTGTCAGTTGTTTCCATTGCTATTATTTTCTCCCATTCTGAGGGTTGTCTTTTCACCTTGCTTATAGTTTCCTTTGCTGTACAAAAGCTTTTAAGTTTAACCAGGTCCCACTTGTTTACTTTTGTTTTTATTTCCATTACTCTAGGTGGAAAAAAGAGGTGGGTAAAAGAGGATCTTGCTTTGATTTATGTCATTGAGTGTTCTGCCTATGTTTTCCTCTAAGAGTTTTAAAGTTTCTGGTCTTCCATTTAGGTCTTGAGTTCATTTTGAGTTTATCTTCGTGTATGGTGTTAGGAAGGGTTCTAATTTCATTCTTGTACATGTAGCTGTCCAGTTTTCCCAGCACCATTTATTGAAGAGGTGTCTTTGCCCCATTGTATATTCTTGCCCTCCTTTGTCAAAAATAAGGTACCCATAGGTGCATGGGTTTATTTCTGGGCTTTCTATCTTGTTCCATTGGTGTATATTTCTGTTTTTGTGCCAGTGCCAAACTGTCTTGATGACTGTAGCTTTGTAGTATAATCTGAAGTCAGGAAGGTTGATTCCTCCAGCTCCATTCTTCTTTCTTAAGACTGCTTTGGCTGTTTGGGAATCTTTTGTGTTTCCTTATGAATTGTGAAATTTTTTGTTCTAGTTCTGTGAAAAATGCCATTGGTAGTTTGATAGGGATTGCATTGAATCTGTAGATTGCGTTTGGTAGTATAGTCATTTTCATAATATTGATTCTTCCTAGTCAAGAACATGGAATATCTCTCCATCTGTTTTTGTCACTTTTGATTTCTTTCATTAGAGTCTTATAATTTTCTGTGTACAGTTCTTTTGTCTCCTTAGGTTAGTTTATTCTTGGATATTTAATTCTTTTTGTTGCAGTGGTGAATGGGATTGATTCCTTGATTTCTCTTTCCGATTTTTCATTGTTAGTATGTAGAAATGCAAGTGATTTCTGTGGATTTTGTATCCTGCAACTTTGCTAAATTCACTGATTAGCTCTAGTAATTTTCTGATATTATCTTTAGGGGTTTCTATGTACAGTATCATGTCATCTGCAAACAGTGATAGCTTTACTTCTTTTCCAATCTGGACTCCTTTTTTTTTTTTTTTTCTTCTCTGATTTCTGTAGCTAGGACTTCCAGAACTATGTTGAATAACAGTGGTGAAAGTGGACACTCTTGTCTTGTTCCTGATCTTAGGGGGAATGCTTTCAGTTTTTCACCATTGAGTATAATGTTTGCTGTAGGCTTATCATATATGGCTTTTACTATGTTGAGGTAGATTCCTTCTGTGCCCTTTTTTGAAGAGTTTTAATCATAAATGGGTGCTGAATTTTGTCAAAGTCTTTTTCTGCATCTATTGAGATTATCAAATGATTTTATCTTTCAGTTTGTTAAAATGGTGCATCACACTGATTGATTTGCGTATATTGAAGACTCCTTTCATTCCTGGAATAAACCCAACTTGATCATGGTGTATGAGCTTTTTGATGTGTTGCTGAATTCTGTTTGCTGAAATTCTGTTGAGGATTTTTGCACCTATGTTCATCAGTGATATTGGCCTGTAGTTTTCTTTTTGTGTGTTGTCTTTTTCTGGTTTTGGTATCAGGGTTATGGTGGCCTTGTAGAATGAGTTTGGAAGTGTTCCTTCCTCTGCAGTTTTTTGAAAGAATTTTAGAAGGATAGGCATTAGCTCTTCTCTAAATGTTTGATAGAATTCTCCTGTGAAGCCATCTGGTCCTGGGCTTTTGTTTTTTGGGGGAGATTTTTGATCACAGCTTCAATTTCAGTGCTTGTAATTGGGTTGTTGATAATTTCTGTTTCTTCCTGGTTCAGTCTTGGAAGATTGAACTTTTCTAAGAATCTGCCCATTTCTTCCAGGTTGTCCATTTTATTGCCATATAGCTATTCATAATAGTCTTTTATAATCCTTTGTATTTCTGCATTGTCTGTTGTAACCTCTCCTTTTTCATTTCTAATTTTGTTGATTTGATTCTTCTCTTTTTCTCTTGATGAGTCTGGCTAAAGGCTTGTCAATTTTGTTTATCTTCTCTAAGAACCAGCTTTTAGTTTTACTAATCTTTACTATGGATTCTTTCATTTCTTTTTGTTCAGATCTTTATGATTTCTTTCCTTCTACTAATTTTGAGGTTTTTTTTCTTCTTCTTTTTCCAGTTGTTTCAGGTGTAAAGTTAGGTTGTCTATTTGATGTTTTTCTTGCTTCTTGTAGGATTGTATTGCTATAAATTCCTTCTTAGAACTGCTTTTGCTGCATCCCATAGGTTTTGAGTTGTCATGTTTTCATTGTCATTTGTTTCTAGAAATTTTTTTATTTCCCTTTTGATTTATCCAGTAACCTGTTGGTTATTTAGAAATGTGTTGTTTAATCTCCATGTGTTTCTTACAGTTTTTTTCTTGTAATTGATATGTAGTCTCATAGAATTGTGGTTAGAGAAGATGCTTGATACAATTTCAGTTTTCTTAAATTTACTGAGTTTTGATTTTTGACCTGAGATGTGGTCTATTCTGGAGAATGTTCCATGTGCACTTGAGAAGAAGGTGTATTCTTCTGCATTTGGATGCAATGTCCTGAAGATATCGATAAGATCCATCTCATCTAATGTATCATTTAAGACTTATATTTCCTTATTAATTTTCTGTTTTGATGATCTGTCCATTAGTGTGAGTGGGGTATTAAAGTCTCCTACTATTATTGTGTTACTGTCAATTTCTCCTTTTATGTCTGTTAGTGTTTGTCTTATGTATTGAGGTTGGGTGCATAGATATTTACAATTGTTACGTCTTCCTCTTGGATTGATCCCTTGATCATTATGTAGTGTCCTTCTTTATCTCTTGTAGTCTTCTTTATTTTAAGGTCTATTTTGTCTGATATGAGGATTGCTACTCCAGCTTTCTTTTGCTTCCCATTTGCATGGAAAGTCTATATGTGTCTTGAGGTCTGAAGTAGGTTTCTTGTAGACAGCGTATATATGGGTCTTGTTTTTGTATCCATTCAGCCAATCTGTGTCTTTTGGTTGGAGCATTTAATCCATTTACATTTAAAGTAATTATTAAAGTAATTATTAATATATATGTTCCTATTGTCATTTTCTTAATTATTTGGGGTTGATTTTGTAGATCTTTTTTCTTCTTTTGTATTTCTTGACTATGTAAGTCCCTTTAACATTTGTTTTAAAGCTGGTTAGGTGGTACTGAATTCTCTTAACTTTGCTTGTCTGAAAAGCTTTTTATTTCTCCATCAATTTTGAATGAGATCCTTCCCAGGCACAGTATTCTTGGTTATAGATTTTTCCCTTGCAGTACTTGAAATATATCTTGCCATTCCCTTCTGGCCTGCAGAGTTTCTGCTGAAAGATCAGCTGTTAAGCATATGGGGTTTCCCTTGTATGTTACTTGTTGCTTCTCCCTTGCTGCTTTTAATATTCTTCCTTTGTGTTTGTTTAGTCTTTGTTAGTTTGCTTAGTATGTGTTTTGGCATGTTTCTCCTTGGGTTTATCCTTTATGGGACTCTTTGTACCTCTTGAAGTTGATGGACTATTTCCTTGTCCATGTTGGGGAAATTTTCAACTATAATCTCTTCAAAAATTTCCTCATACCCTTTCTTTTTCTCTTCTTCTGGGACCCATATAGTTCGAATGTTGGTGTGTTTGATATTGTCTCAGAGGTCTCTGAGACTATCCTCAGTTCTTTTCATTCTTTTTACTTTATTCTGCTCTTCAGAATTTATTTCCACCATTTTATCTTCCAGCTCACTGATTTGTTCTTCTGCTTCAGATATTCTGCTATTGATTCCTTCTAGAGTATTTTTAATTTCAATAATTGTGTTGTTTGTCTCTGTATGTTTATTTATTTATTTTAATCATAATACTTTCTAAAAATAAAATAACCTTCAACTCCCCTTCCCTTCAAATTCAGAGAGTTCTTTCCTTTGTTCTTATTTCCCTTCTCTCTTCCCTGCAGATCAGCTCAGGGCATTGGCAGGGTTGTGGTTGGACTGACCTCTTTTGATAAAATTTCTGTCTCCCGAAGTTTCTGTGAAATGAGAGGAAGAGGCCTCAGCAAATCCTCCAGCACTGGTTTGTGAGAAGAGAGTGTGTTAGTCAGGCTTCCTCCAGCAGCAGGGCTGACTCCTGCCTGCTGAAAAGTGAGGGTTTATTGGGGAGGGTTGGGGAGGTGTGGGACAGCCAGAAATTGCTCCCCAGGCTGGGACAGCCCACAGGTGGCATTAGCCTGAAGCTCCACCACAGGGGCAGCAGTGCCCTGAACATAAGCACAGCTGCCCTGCCTTCTTCTCTGGTGCCTTCCTCAGGGATCCCGTGAGGCTGCTCCTCCTCTTCTCAGTCATGTCGGTTCTGAGAGGCTCTCAACCCACTGCCTGAGCTGCCGTGTTGTCTTATGACCCCACCGTAACCACTCAGGCCAGGACTGACTGAACCGGGAGTGAAGAACAGATCCAGGGGGACACCAACTCTCGGACTGCGTTGAGCCCATCTCATTCCCTGTCCTGGGAATGTAGGACCTGGTGATGAAGTCAATCAGACAGCAACATAACATGCGTGAAAGGAAAGGCTATGGAGTGTGGGAGCTCCGGAGGCTGTGGCAGGTGAGGTGAGGGAAGGGAGCGGCAGCATGAGGCAGCATGGGATCCCGGGTGCACAACTTTGGTTTTTGACCTCTGGTTCTGGTACCTTGTAGCCAGCCTTATCATCTTCTCTCACTGGACTCCCTGGAGTAAACTGTTCTTTCTTTGCGCCGACTCTGATTTCATCAAACTGTACCATCTTCTTCCCCTCCTTACAGCAGACTTCTGCAGACACTGGGTCACTTCCCTTTCCTTGAGGGTTTTTTAACTTCTGGATCACTGTCCTTTTCTCCAACACCAACAGTCATAACTTTTTAGTCATTCCAATATTAACAAAGAGGATGACTCTCAAATATATCCTGCCAAGTGAAAGAAACCAGTCATAGAGGACCACATATTATAAGATTCCATTGGTGTCAAATGTCCAGAGGCAAATTCATAGATACTGTAGGTAGAGTAGTGGTTGCCTAGGGCTGGGAAATGTGGAGAGATAGGAGTTGATGGCAAAAAGGTATGGGTTTCTTTAGAAAGTAATAAGAAATGTTTTTAAGATTGATTTTAGTGACGGATTCTCACAACTTTGAGTATGCTAAAAACCATTGAATTTTACACTTTCAATGGGCAAAGTGTATGAGAGGTTTATCTCAGGAAAGCTGTTTTTAAAAACTGCTCAGTTCCCTGATCTCTTTTCCCCTAATACTCTGTCCTCTACACCTCACCTCAGTCACTCACTCCCATGAACATGGCCTTGACCTTATCATTCCAATAATTTCAGCCCCTCCATAATCTCAGTTTCCAGCATCCTGCTCACTAATTGCCACTCAAAACTCTATCTATATCCTCTGACTCTTTTGAGACCTGAAGTGCATTTATCCCACCACTTTTCCCTTGTCTGTTACCCTTATCATTTCCTCACTTCCCTCTTTGTGTGGCTTTAATTCCATGTTCCAGTATTATTGTCATACTTGCGTGTACATCCTCAACTTCTCTACCCCTCTGCTATACTCACGTGGGAAAAAAATTTATTACATCTAACTCTTGGATTGCACCTGTACCCATGCACCTGAACAAGGCTGAGGAAAACTTAAAGCCGTGTTGTCTCATTTCAAATGCCTGACCATTAACTTCTGATGGACCCCCGGGGTTGCTTGGCATTCTTCCTGTATTTCTGAGACAAATCAGCCTCCCACTCTTCTAGATTATTGCACACCTCTTTCCTTTCTCTTCTAATTTACAACTCTTTCTCCGCCCACTGTGTTCACTCTCAATGGATGACTTCATTAGGAGAGAACTTCCACAAGCTCCCACACTTGCACGCACCTACCTTCTGGCATCCGTGCCTCATCTTCATTCCTGTAATGATGGCTAGTCTGTCTGTGCTCCTTTTTGAAAGCCAACCCCTTTCTTAGCACTCAATCGCAGCCTCTCTTTCCCACCCAGCCCATTGTACTCATAATCTTTCCCCCGACTTGCTCTTGCCTCATCAATTTGTTCCACCCACTGGATTTTCCCAGAAACCTTCAGTCTTGCTATAATGTGTCAATGTTAAAAAAAAAATTAAAAACCTATTTTGGGGATGGGCGGATAGATGGACATATATGTGATAAAGCAAGTCTAGGAAAATGTGGGCAGAAGAATCAAAGTGGTGGCTCTACTTGTTCAGTGTAAAATTCTTTCAACCCTTTGGTGTTTGAAATTTTTCATTAATAAAATATTGGGGGGAAAATTCTATCTTGACCTAAATCTCCCTTTTGCTGTTACGTCATTTCTCTGCTCCCTTTCCCAGTGGAAGTCCTGAAAAACTGGTCTGAACATCTGTCTCCATTTGTCCCATCCTTTCTTTTACCAACTCCCATCAAGTTTTTGCCTCAGTGGACAACCAGAATGTCTCTCATAAAGCTCGCCAGTGATTTCCACTGTAGGAAACTGAACAGTCATTTATCAGTCCCTAGCCTTGCTCAATCTGTCAGCTGCAGAATTTGACTCCTCCTTGCTCCTTACAAAAATTTCTTTCCTTAATTCCAGAATGACATTCTCTCCTGCATTTCCTCTTACCTTTTTAGTCAACTTTGTTGATCTCTCCTCGTCAACCCAGCCTGTTAACGTTGAAGTGCATCAGGACTCAGTTGTGTTTTTTTTAGGACTCCGTTTTTAAACCATTTTCTCTGTCTATACTCTCTCTCTCTCTCTCTCTCTCTCTCGGTTTTCTCCTACAGTTTTGTGGATTTAATTACTATAGGATTATTCCCAAATATATGCTCTCCCTAAACCCTTCTCCTCTACTCCAGACTCATGTATCCAACAGCCTACTTAACATCTCCACCCAGATGTCTATGAGGTATCTCAGACTTAATGTGCCCACAAACCAATTCCTCATTGTAGTAACTGGTATAAGAATTGTCCTGGTGAATCACCCCACCCTTGTGTCCATGCCTGTTTGCAATGTGAGCATTAATTTCTTCACACACATCCCTACCCTGTCCCCAAACCTGGGCTGGCCTTGTATTTTGCTTTTATCAGTAGAAAGTGATGGAGTAGAAATTTCAGAACCTAGGACATAAGAAGCTTTTACTTTCTCATTCTGGAATCCTGCAGCCACCGTGGAAAAGAATCCAGACTCACCTCACTAAAAATGAGAGCCCATGTGGAAAGCTGAGTGAGGCAGCCCATCCAGCAGCTGGCTCTGGATCCAGCCATGTGGGGGAGGCCGTCTTGGACCATCTAGCCCCAGATGGGCTATCAGATAACCACTTGACTCAACCCAGGCTAGATCAGCTGAAGAACAGCCAGACTGCCAACCCAGTAGTCAAGAGAAATCATAAATCATTGTTAACCTAATACATTTGGGCGATTTATTTTTGTTCCAATAGGTAACTGAAACACCAGTCTTCCCAATATACCTTCTTCTCACAGCCTTCATCTCTCTAGATATTACCTCTATTCTTCCAGTTGCTTAGGCCAAAAAATGTGGAGTTCCTTGACTCCTCCCTTTTTCTCACACTCACATCTGCTCTTTCAGCAAATTATGTATTATCATCTCCAAAATATATCCTGACTCCTATCCTTACCAACTCCATTGCTATCACAGTGGGCCGAACTGCATCATCTCTTTCCTGGATTACTGCTGGGGCCTCCATGTTGGTCTCTCTGCTGCCCTCCTGGCTCCACTGTGTTCTCCAGTCGGCAGTGAGCGATCCTTTTAGAGTTTAAGTCATATCCCATCATTCTTCTGCTCAGAAGCCTCCAGGGACTTCACATTTTGGTCAGAGTAAAAGTTAAAATCCTTACTAAGGCTTCAAGACCCCACATGATTTGGCCCTCTTCTCTTGCCCGTATCTGTAATCGCACTCTGCATCTCTACCCCTGGTTCACCCGTTTTCAGCCACTGTGGTCTCTTTGCTGTCCCTTAAACACACCAAGTGCCTTCCTATCTCCAGGCCTTTGCACTTGCTCCCCTCTGTGTAAAATGGTCTCCCCCAGAGACTTAATGGACTCACTTCTTATGTCTGCTCAGATGTTCCTTTATTGCCCACTCCTCCATCTCCACCCAACCCTGAGCTCCATCAGTTTCTAACGCTCTCACCCTCCTCCACAGCATTTAACACGACCTAACATACTACATTTTTGTTTGTTTTGTATCTACTTTCTCCCATTAGAACATAAACTCCATGAGGACAGGGACATCATCTGGTTATTCATTCCAGAGTCTCCTGTGCCTATTACCTATCACATAGAAGGTGTTTGATAACAGTTTTGCTGAATGAATGAAAGCAGAAGTGTATTGTCTTACTTTTCTATTGCTGTTGTAACAAATGACTACAAACCTGGTGACTTAGAACAAATGTATTATCTTACAGTTCAGAAGATCTGAAGTCCCAAAACGTGTCACTGGGCTAAAATCAAAGTGTTGACAGGGCTGCCTTTTTACCAGGGAAGCTGTCCGGGAGAACGTATCCCCTTACTTTGTCCAGCATCTGGAGGCTGCCCACATTCTCTGAGGATGACATCCTTCCATCCTCAAAGCAAGCGATGATTGAGCCTTCCTCACGGGGCATCACAGGGCTTCTATCGTCATATCTCCTTCTCCATCTCTGGCCCTCCCTCTTTCATGAATACAGACTTTTTGATGACATTGGGCTGACTCAGATAATCCAAAATAATCTTCAGTTCAGTTCAGTCACTCAGTCGTGTCCGACTTTACGACTCCATGGACTACAGCACACCAGACCTCCCTGTCCATCACCAACTCCTGGAGTTTACCCAAACTCATGTCCATTGAGTCAGTGATCCCATCCAACCATCTCATCCTCTATAGTCCCCTTCTTCTCCTGCCTTCAATCTTTCCCAGCATCAGGGTCTTTTCCAGTGAGTCAGTTCTTCACATCAGGTGGCCAAAGTATTGGAGTTTCAGCTTCAGTATCAGTCCTTCCCATGAATATTCAGGACTGATTTCCTTTAGGATAGACTAGTTGGTTCTCCTTTCAGTCCAAGGAACTCTCAAGAGTCTTCACCAATACCACAGTTCAAAAGCCTCAATTCTTTGGTGCTCAGCTTTCTTTATAGTCCAACTCTCACATCCATATATAACTACTGGAAAAACCATAGCTTTGACTAGATGGACATTTGTTGGCAAAGTAATGTCTCTTCTTTTTAATATGCTGTCTAGGTTGGTCATAACTTTTCTTCCAAAGAGCAAGCATCTTTTAATTTCATGGCTGCAGTCACCATCTGAAGTGATTTTGGAGCCCAAAAAAATAAAGTCTGTCACTGTTTCCATTGTTTCCCCATCTGTTTGCCATGAAGTGATGGGACCAGATGCCATGATCTTAGTTTTCTGAATGTTGAGTTTTAAGCCGACTTTTTCCCTCTCCTCTTTCAGTTTCATCAAGAGGCTTTTTAGTTCTTCTTCGCTTTCTGCCATAAGGGTGGTGTCATCTGCATATCCGAAGTTATTGATATTTCTCCCAGCATTCTTGATTCCAGCTTGTGCTTCATCCAGCCCAGTGTTTCTCATGATGTACTCTGCGTATAAGGTAAATAAGCAGGGTGACAATATACATCTTTGATGTACTCCTTTCCCTATTTGGAACCAGTCTGTTGTTCCATGTCCAGTTCTGTTGTTTCCTGACCTGTGTACAGATTTCTCAGGAGGCAGGTCAGGTGGTCTGGTATTCCCAAATCTTGAAGAATTTACCAGAGTTTGTTGTGATCCACACAGTCAAAGGCTTTGAGATAGTCAATAAAGCAGAAGTAGATGTTTTTCTGGAATTCTCTTCCTTTGTCGAAGATCCAACGGATGTTGGCAATTTGAGCTCTGGTTCCTCTGCCTTTTCTAAACCCAGCTTGAACATCTGGAAGGCTGGCTTGGAGAATTTTGAACATTACCTTGCTAGAGTGTGAGATGAGTGCAATAGTGTAGTAGTTTGAGCATTCTTTGGCATTGCCTTTCTTTGGGATTGGAATGAAAATTGACCTTTTCCAGTCCTGTGGCTACTACTGAGTGAAGGATAATCTTACCTTCTCTTAAATTAATATCCTTAATTTAATCACATCTGCAAAATCCTTTGTGCCTTGAAAAGTAACAGGTTCCAGGGATTAGGCTGTTAACACCTTTCATTCTGGCTCAGTTATTCAGTTGTTGTCTGACTCTTTTCAGTCCCATGGACTGTAGCCTGCCAGGCTCCTCTGTCCATGGGATCTTCCAGGCAAGAAAACTGGAGTGGGTTGCCATTTCTTTATCCATGTTCTTGAGCATTTTAAGTTGTAAGAGGTTGAATTGGACAAGGACAAAGATTGCATTAAAAAAAGTAATGCCATGTAAAAAATGAAGCATGAAAATTGAGAACATATGTCCACCTAAAAACTTCTCTGTATATTCATAGCAGCATTATTCACAATAGCCAATAAGTGTCCATCAAATGATGAATGTATAAACAAAATATGGTATATCCACACAATGGAATATTACTTGAAAATAAAAAGTAATTAGGTACTGGCACATGCTACAACATGGATGAACCTTGAAAACATTGTTCAAAGTGAAAGAAGCCAGTCACTAAAGACCACATACTGTATAATTCCATTTAGGTGAAATACTCAGAATAGGCAAATCTGTAGAGACAGAAGCAGATTGGCAGTTGCTCAGTAATGGGGACTTTGGGAGAAAATGAGGAATAACTACTAAAGCGTTTAAAACTTCTTTTTGGGGTGATGAAACTATTCTAAAATTGATCATGGTGATGATTGTTCAAGTCTGTAACTATACAAAAAATATTTGATTGTGCACTTTATTGATCTATTTTGAAACCTTTTATTGGCCATGCCATACGACTTGCAGGATCCTAGTTCCTGGACCAGGGATCAAACCCAGGCCCCAGCAATGAAAGCTTCATTTCCCAACCACTGGACTGCCATGGAAGCCCCTGAATTGTACACTTTAAATTGGGGAATTGTATGATAGATACATTACATTTCAAAGCTGTTATTTTGTAAAAAGCTTTTATGAAAACATGCACACTAATTTCCCTAAGGGAGATGTTACTGCAGAACACCTCATGTGAGCAAGTGTCATGGCCTGACACTGAGACCAGTTAGACCACAGATGATTCCAGCCTATCACGTGTGGCACTGCTCAGTCATGCGCTGGTCACAGGGCACTGTTGGTGCTTAATACTGATCATGGGAGTTTGGGCTGACAGAGCGAATTAATTACCCACAGTGTGTCCAGCAGTGGTTAAAGGCATGGGTTCTGCAGTGAGACAAACCTGATTTTGAACCTCAGCTCTGTCTGATTTTGAACCTAACCTCTACAGGTTAGCTTCTCTCAGTCTCAGCTTCCTCATCTATAAATTAGAGATGATACTTTTTTTAGAAAAAAAATTTTTTTTCTATTTTGGCTACACTGTGGGACATGGGGGATCTTAGTTCACCAACCAGGGATCGAACCCATGCCCCTTGCATTGGGACCATGGTGTCTTAACCAATGTACTGCCAGGGAAGTCCCTAAATGCAATACTTTTGTAAAACAATTACCTAGAACCAGGTAAAGTATCAGCCAATGGTAGCTGGAATTATTGTTAATAATGTATTAACATGAGAGCCCTAAGCACTGTGTCTGGCATATAGAAAGTGCTCAGAACACAGAATGATTCAATTATACTTTTCACAGGAAAAAAAAGTTCATGAGATAGAATAAACTTTAGAGACAAGGACAGAGAATTTGAATTTCATTGCTTAAGGACAAAAGTAGGTGACTTTGGGAGACTGCTACTTGCCTCCCACCTGACTTTCACCTGGTTCCTCTGCAGCAAATACTCACACAGCTGAAAGCACTGGCTTTGCCCTGGAGCCTCTTGGCCACCCCCACCACGTTACTAATGAGCAAATCCAAGCTTCCAGAAGCTCCTGGGAGAACATTCAACTAAGAAACTGGAGTTTTTGATGAGGACCCAGACAGGAAATGCCATTGCCCCTCCAAAGCATAATCTAAGACATGGAACTAGAAAAGGAATTCAGGGCAGAAAATAATCACAAATGGTTATTCCAGGAATGCAGGGGCATTTCAACAGCACCCCCCCCCCAAAAAAAGTAAACTGTTTATGTAATATACTACACGGTATGGTTAAAGGAGAAAAATGTGATCATCTCAATACCTGCATGAAAAAGTAGGTGATAAAATTCTTATTTATGATGTCATTCTTACTACTTGATATTGTAATGGTAGCAGCTGATTTTCAACAAGGGTCCCAGCAGAGAAAGAATAATCTTTTCCACAAATGGTACTGGGACAACAGGATATCTAAAAGAATGAAGCTGGACTCTTATCTCACACCATCCTCAAAAGCAAAATCAAACTGAATTGAAAGCCTAAATGTAAGAGCTAAAGCTATAAAACTCTTAGAAGACATAGGTGTAAATCTTCATAATCTTGGATTAGGCAACAATTTTTTAGATGCAACACCAAAAGCATGAGCAACCAAAGAAACAATAGATAAACTGGATTTCATCAAAATAAAAACTTTTGTTCTTTAAAGGACACTATTGTGAAAATGAATAGACATCCCACAGAGAAAGTATTTGAACACCAAATAATTCAACTATTTGAATTAGGGTCTAGTATCCATAATATGTAGAGAACTCTTACAACTCAACAATAAAAAGACAAGCACCCATTTTAAAAATGGACAAAGGATTTGAATAGATCTGTCTCTAAGACATTCAAGTGGCCAACAAACACATGAAAAAAGGCTTACCATCACTAGTCATTCAGTTCAGTTCAGTTCAGTTAGTCACTCAGTTGTGTCCAACTCTTTGAGACCCCATGAACCACAGCACGCCAGGCCTCCCTGTCCATCACCAACTCCTGGAGTTCACCCAAACTCATGTCCATCGAGTCGGTGATGCCATCCAGCCATCTCATCCTCTGTCGTCCCCTTATCCTCTTGCCCCCAATCCCTCCCAGCATCAGAGTCTTTTCCAATGAGTCAACTCTTCACATGAGGTGGCCAAAGTACTGCAGTTTCAGCTTTAGCATCATTCCTTCCAAAGAAATCCCAGGGCTCATCTCCTTCAGAATGGACTGGTTGGATCTCCTTGCAGTCCAAGGGACTCTCAAGAGTCTTCTCCAACACCACAGTTCAAAAGCATCATTTCTTTGGTGCTCAGCTTTCTTCACAGTCCAACTCTCACATCCATACATGACCACAGGAAAAACCATAGCCTTGACTAGACGGACCTTTGTTGGTAAAGTAATGTCTCTGCTTTTGAATATGCTATCTAGGTTGGTCATAACTTTCCTTCCAAGGAGTCAGCGTCTTTTAATTTCATGGCTGCAGTCACCATCTGCAGTGATTTTGGAGCCCAGAAAAATAAAGTCTGACACTGTTTCCACTGTTTCCCCATCTATTTCCCATGAAGTGGTGGGACCGGATGCCATGATCTTCGTTTTCTGAATGTTGAGCTTTAAGCCAACTTTTTCACTCTCCTCTTTCACCTTCATCAAGAAGCTTTTTAGTTCCTCTGCACTTTCTGCCATAAGGGTGGTGTCATCTGCATATCTGAGGTTATTGGTATTTCTCCCGGCAATGTTGATTCCAACTTGTGCTTCTTCCAGCCCAGCGTTTCTCATGATGTACTCTGCATAGAAGTTAAATAAGCAGGGTGACAATATACAGCCTTGACGTACTCCTTTCCCTATTTGGAACCAGTCTGTTGTTCCATGTCTAGTTCTAACTGTTGCTTCCTGACCTGCATGTAGGTTTCTCTAGAGGCAGGTCAGGTGGTCTGGTATTCCCATCTCTTTCAGAATTTTTCACAGTTTATTGTGATCCACACAGTCAAAGGCTTTGGCGTAGTCAATAAAGCAGAAATAGATGTTTTTCTGGAACTCTCTTGCTTTTTCGATGATCTAGCGGATGTTGGCAATTTGATCTCTGGTTCCTCTGCCTTTACTATCACCAGCTTGAACATCTGGAAGTTCATGCTTCATGTATTGGTGAAGCCTGGCTTGGAGAATTTTGAGCATTACTTTACTAGCGTGTGAGATGAGTGCAATTGTGCGGTAGTTTGAGCATTCTTTGGCATTGCCTTTCTTTGGGATTGGAATGAAAACTGACCTTTTCCAGTCCTGTGGCCACTGCTGAGTTTTCCAAATTTCCTGGCCTGTTGAGTGCAGCACTTTCACAGCATCATCTTCCCAGGATTTGAAATAGCTCAACTTGAATTCCATCACCTGCACTAGCTTTGTTCGTAGTGATGCTTTTTAAGGCCCACTTGACTTCACATTCCAGGATGTCTGGCTCTAGGTGAGTGATCACACCATCATGATTATCTTGGTCGTGAAGATCTTTTTTGTCATTCAGTTCAGTTCAGTTCAGTCGCTCAGTCGTGTCCGACTCTGTGTGACCCCATGAATCGCAGCACGCCAGGCCTCCCTGTCCATCACCAACTCCCGGAGTTCACTCAGACTCATGTCCATCGAGTCAGTGATGCCATCCAGCCATCTCATCCTCTGTCGTCCCCTTCTCCTCCTGCCCCCAATCCCTCCCAGCATCAGAGTCTTTTCCAATGAGTCAACTCTTCGCATGAGGTGGCCAAAGTACTGGAACTTCAGCTTTAGCATCATTCCTTCCAAAGAAATCCCAGGGTTGATCTCCTTCAGAATGGACTGGCTGGATCTCCTTGCAGTCCAAGGGACTCTCCAGAGTCTTCTCCAACACCACAGTTCAAAAGCATCAATTTTTCAGCGCTCAGCCATATTCACAGTCCAACTCTCACATCATTAGGGAACCACAAATCAAAATCACAATGAGATACCACTTCACATCCACTGCTGCTAAGTCACTTCAGTTGTGTCCGAGTCTATGCGACCCCATAGACGGAAGTCCACCAGGCTCTCCGTCCCTGGGATTCTCCAGGCAAGAACACTGGAGTGGGTTGCCATTTCCTTCTCCAATGCATGAAAGTGAAAAGTGAAAGGGAATTCGCTCAGTTGTGTCTGACTCTTAGCAACCCCATGGACTACAGCTTACCAGGCTCCTCCGTCCATGGGCTTTTCCAGGCAAGAGTACTGGAGTGGGGTGCCATTGCCTCCTCCGTCACATCCACTAGGATGGCTGTTTTTTAAAGTGGCTAATTTTTTTTTTAACATGGAAAATAACAAGTGTTGGCAAAGATATGGAGAAAATGGAAACTTCATTCATTCCGGTAGAAATGTAAAATAGTCCAGCCATTGTGGACAAAGGTTTTGCAGTTCATCACAAAGTTAAACATAGAATTACCATATGACCCAGGAATTCCATTCTGAGGTATATATATCTAAGAGAACTGAAAATGTGCTTGTGTAAAAACTTGTGTATCAATGTTCTTAGCAGCGTTATTCATGGTAGCATAAAAATAGAAACAACAGAGATGTCCATCAACTGGTGAATGGTTGAATAAAATGTAGTTAATCAACACAGTGGAATATTATTCAGCCAAAAAAAGGAATGACATCCTGATACATGCTACAGTGTGAATGACCTTTGAAACCATTATGCCCAAAGAAGCCAGACATGAAAGGTTACATATTGTATAATTCTATTTCTATGAAATGTCCAAAACAGTTAAATGCTTAGATGCTTGCCAGAGGCAGAGGAGGGAGGTATGGGGACTGACTGTAAATGAGTTAGGGATTTCTTTTTGGGTTAATAAAAATATTCTGGAATTATATAATAGTGATGGTTGCACAACATAGAAACTCTTGAATTCTGCACTTAAAAATGGTGAATATTATGGTATATGAATTATATATCAGTAAAAAATAAAAAAACAAAAAAACTCTTCGACTAGTTAAAGAATTGAAGTTGAATAATGTTGTTCCAGCACTGCTTCTTCTTGGCACACAACCTAGAGATACATACTCCCTGCACGCCAGGAATACATATAAAGATGGTTGCTTTAATGGATTAAAAATGGCCACAAATTCTCTGCAGTCCCTCCTATCAAAAGGTGGGGTCTCTTTTCCCATCTTTTGAATTTGAGCTGATCTTGTGACTCACTTTAACCAACAGAATGCAACAGAAGTGATTATTGCCAGGTTCTGAGCTAGATCTCAGGGACCTTCTGCCCTTACTTTCTTGGAACATTTCTACCATCACATGACAAAGTCTGGCTGGAAGGAGAGGGCCAGACATCCCACCTGAGGCTCCGACATGAGAGTGAGGCCATTGTGGGCCAGCCTGCCAAGCTGCCAGCTGACCACAGCCACTAAGTGAGTCCAGGTAAGATCAGAAGAACCATCTTGTCCACCCACGGAACCATGAGAAATAGCAAACTGTTGCTGCTTTAGGAGACTACATTTTAGGAATGGTTGGATACCCAGCAGTGCCTAACTGATCCAACGTTGAGACCTCATTTGCATGATCAGAAACTAGGAAGCAATGCAGATACAGGTTGGATGGTGTAGTGGGTAAGAGTCAACTTCGACCTCAGACTTAGGCATCAGATCTCACCCTGCCACTTAGCAGCTATGTGACAAGAAATTTATTTGACTTATCCCTCTGTCTTCCTAGGTCTCAAAAGAATTCAAGGGGTTAATATACTTGGAATAGTTTCTGATAGAGAGGAATGTTATTAAGTGTTGGCCTGTGGTATGCTTACCAGCAACATAAGGGTTATTTACATGCTGAAGGCAACAGCGGAGTAAATTTCATGTGTATCAACTTGGATATACCTTGGCCACCTGATGCGAAGAGCCAACTCACTAGAAAAGACCCTGTTCTGGGAAGGATTGAGAGCAGGAGGAGAAGGGGATGACAGAGGATGAGATGGTTGAATGGCATCACTGATTCAAGGGACATGAGTTTGAGCAAGCTCTGGGAGACGGTGAAGGACAGGGAAGCCTGGTGTGCTGCAGTCCATGGGGTCACAAAGAGTCAGGCATGGCTGAGTGACTGAACAATAACAACTTGGATAATACTCAAAAAGATATGATCATCTGGAAAAAGCAAGTTATAGGACTATGACATTTATATAAAAGTTTTTTTTTTAATTTTATTTAATTTAACTTTACAATATTGTATTGGTTTTGCCATATATCAAAATGAATCTGCCACAGGTATACATGTGTTCCCCATCCTGAACCCTCCTCCCTCCTCCCTCCCCATACCATCCCTCTGGGTCGTCCCAGTGCACCAGCCCCAAGCATCCAGTATCGTGCATCGAACCTGGACTGGTGACTCGTTTCATATATGATATTATACATATTCAATGCCATTCTCCCAAATCATCCCACCCTCTCCCTCTCCCACAGAGTCTAAAAGACTGTTCTATACATCAGTGTCTCTTTTGCTGTCTCGTATACAGGGTTATTGTTACCATCTTTCTAAATTCCATATATATGTGTTAGTATACTGTATTGGTGTTTTTCTTTCTGGCTTACTTCACTCTGTATAATAGGCTCCAGTTTTGCAGAGGAAGGCACCTCAGAGTCTTGGCCTCTTTGAAGGCAGAGATGGGAATGCCTAAGTAGGAATCAAGAAGGATCTTGGTTTTAACCACAATGTTCTTCTTACTTATTATGCTAAAAAGATACTAGTTGTATCATTTTTTTTAAAGTTATACATAGGAAAAACACTAGAAGCAAAGAAGTTAAAATGGCCACATGGGTTAATTTGGTTTGGTAACTTTTCCTCTTCCTCTTTACTATCTGACTCCCTGCCCCAATTCCTATATTAATTTAATCACAGTGGTTCTGAATGCTTCCTTTCCTGCAGCATCTGCTAAGGGATGTGGCCTTCCTGGGCCAGTCCTGACACCTGCCTTGTCACAAGCAGGCTTAGCTGGGTGTGGATAGCACCTGGCACTGCTATCCAGGGCCCCCCAGCTGGGGCCCACCCAGGCCCGCAGATGGCTGTCTTCTTGCCAAAGCTTCAGATCTCAGGCTTTGATCCCTAACATGCTTGAAGAACAACTCTGTTTCACTCCTCTGAATTTAAGGGGGTTCCCCTTCCTCCAACTCCCCCAGCAAGGGGCCCTAGCACCCTCTTGCAAGCAGCTGAGAATAAGCCATGGAGAGAGGTGTTTGGACAGGAGGCGTCTGGGGAAGGGGGGAGCACAAGAGGCATATGCCAGAGGCCGTTTCCTTCTGCGGCAGATGCTGAATGGAGGACTTATCAGGGTCTTTAAATTTTTAAAGACTTACTTGTCTTGCTGTCACTATTTTATTGAGGAGAGCAGACAAATCGGCTTTGGTGTTCTCAGCTATTGTGTATGAGGGTGTGAAAGCAAAAACACAGGTTAGTGGGGGACCAGGTGGAAATGGGGAAGCAGGAGAAATCGTTTGCATCTCAAACAGAATTGTTCCTGGATCTTTCTGTTTGGATACTTCTGTCTTCTCAGGCTGGGTTTTATATCCAGAGGGAGAAATGATGTTGCTCTGATAGATTTTGACTGATAGGTTCTGGATTAGACCCTCTAGAAAATTTAGAGTTCAGATTCTACAATAGACCCTCTTGAAAATTGGAGTTCAGATTCTGAAGTAGACCCTCTGGAAAATCAGAGTTCAGATAAGACTGGTTTTTAAATCACAAATAATACATATTCTTTATAGAATACTTGCAGCATTCCCTCATAGTTCAGTTGGTAAAGAATCTGCCTCCAATGCAGGAGACCCTGGTTCAATTCCTGGGTCGGGAAGATCCACTAGGGAAGGGATAAGCTACCCACTCCAGTACTCTTGGACTTCCCTTGTGGCTCAGCTGGTAAAGAATCCGCCTGCAATGTGGGCGGATATCCCTGGGTTGGGAAGATCCCCTGGAGAAGGGAAAGGCTACCCACGCCAGTATTCTGGCCTGAAGAATTCCATGGACTGTATAGTCCACGGGGTCACAAAGAATTGGACGTGAGTAAGCAGCTTTCACTATAGAATGCTTACAGAAAAAATATATATAGATAAATAAGCTAAAAAGAGACACACCGCCTCCGATGTCCTAGCACTGTACTAGGCACCAGGTGTACCAGGAGGAGCAACTGGCAATGCCGCGAGGACACAGCCTTTGTCTGTTATGCTTTAAGCCTGGCCCTGGCCTTGCTGGACAATTCTATGTCTTGAGCTGAGTGGTGATTACGTTGGTATATTCATATGTAAAAATTCATCAAGCTCTACATTTAAGATTTGTGCACTCACCTAAGTCCAGGTTATATCTTAATTAAAAAAGGAAGTGTTCTAAGAGGTGTTTCCTAGAGGTTAGGTCTGGCAGTAGGTGATTTTAAATCACACAGAGAAACAATTATTTTCCTTTCAATTCTCTTTCAGTCCTTTGAGGAGAAAGTTTCCCTTTGATGTTAATACGTCTTGAATGTCTAACACTTCATGATTTCCCTTTTCAAACAGAGCTGGTCCCAGGATCAGTCCTCAGCAAGCAATAATAACCACTTAGTTTACTGACATTGTGCTTTATTTTCATTGTACTGATTTTCAAATCAGTTACCTTTTGTTCATGGCAAGAGATATTTGTTTCCCATTTGATGTACTGTAGTAATTGCTTCTTAAAGTAAGTGTTCAAGGTAAATTTGTTTAAATTAAAAGTGAGTTTATTTTAAGAAAAATTTTAAGTATAGAGTACCCATGGTATAAGGATGGGACCAAAACAGAGGGTTCTTCAATGACTGAAGTTTGGAGAAAATGGCTCTAGTAAATTCCATTAGAAACAACAACAGGGACTCCCTGGTGGTCCAGTGGTTGAGGCTTCACCTACCAGTGTGGGGAGTGTAGGTTCAACCCTGGTGGAGGAGCTAAGATCCCACATGCCTCACATCCAAAAAAAAAACAAACTTAAAACAGAAGCAGTATTGTAACAAATTCTATAAAGACTTTAAAAATGGTCCACATAAAAAAAATCTTAAAACAACAACCACCCTCACTTGACTCCATGCACACCTGCAGCTATACCCCACTTCCTTACTCCTGTTAAAAGAAAATTTGAAAAGAATTGTCAAGACTGTACATGCTTTCTCACCTCTTCTGTTTAATCCAGTCTGGTTTCTGGGTTGATTCTCCAGTGAAACTCTTCTCCTAATGACCTCAAACAGCTAAATTTAATGGACACATCTCTGACCACATCCTTCATAGCCTCTCAGCAGCATTTGACCCAGCCTACCACTTGTTTTCTCAATCTTACTTCTGTTGATTTCAATCTTCTGGTTTTCCTTTGATTAGTCTTAGTCCCTCCTCCTCCACTCAGCCCTCGAATGTCAGAGTGTCTCGGGGCTCATCCAATACCTTTAAGCATCATGTTTGGAGATACCCACATTTGTATCTCTGACCCAGCCTAACCTCTTAGCACCAGATACAAATAGCCCATGACCAAGTCGATGTCTGCACTCAGCTAGCTCATGGCCCCTCCAACTTCATGGTCCAGATGGAACTCTTGATTCCTCTAGCACCCGATTCTTCTCCAATAATTCCACTATTATCTATCCAAGCCCCAAACCTAAGAGAAGGCCTTGATTCCTCCTTTCTTCGGCCTCAGAATCAGTCTATCACCAAGTCTTGTGACTTTTACCCCACACTCTGTTGAGAATCGGACCATTTTCCTTCGTCTCCTCGGCAGTAGTCCTTGCCAGGTCCGACATCTCTCATCCGGACATAGCACCAGCCCCCTCTCTTGTCTCTTACTTCCATTCCCCCGTCCCAGTTCTCATTTTCATAGAGCAGCCAGGAGGATTGTTATAAAATATGAATCAGGCCATATCCCTCCTCTGCTTAAGATTCTTCAGTAGCTTTCTTTTTATTCTGGAGTAAAAGTCAGACTACTCGTGGCTCTAGAACCCTATATGATCCGTGACTCTCACCTGTTTCCAACCTCATCTCCCTTTCTCCGAAGACTCACTCTGCTTCAGCCACACTGACTTCTGTGTTCCTGGTTTCTAGCAGTTGCCTACCTTTCCACATGCTGTTCCCTCCACCTGGAGTACTTTCTCTCAGCTTTTCTATGACTGACTCCTTCTCAGTCTTGGTCTTAGCTTCACTGCTGCTTCCTCAGAGTGTCTACCTTGACCATTCTATCAAAAATGAGCTTCCCTAGTGACTATCTTATTGCTTTTTTTCTTTCTTAGCACTTTCAATAGTCTGTAATTATCTTGTTTGTTCTCTACATTTTTATTAGAGTCAATGAAAATAAAAGATTTTGTCTATTTAATTCACCATTGCATCCTCAGTGCTCAGAATAGCATCTGACACATAGTAAATATTTCTTGAATGTAACGAATGGAAAGGTAGGTGGAGACTAGACCAAACAAGCCCTTGACAGAGCAGCGTGGAGAGGCATTTTGGGATTTTAATCATAGATGCAAAGTGATCAGGCTTGGCAGTTGTAAATGATCAGTCTGACAGTAGTGGTGAAAAGAGATGGGAGGGTAGCCAAGGAAAGCTACTGCAGTGGTCCAGGTGAGAGAGAGGACAGGGTTGAATGGAATAAGATGTATCGAGTGCTTAGCATTTAACCATAAGGAACGGGAGTGGTCAGGTTACTATTATCAATATAGCAGATAAGTGAGGACTGCTTGAATTTAATGACAGGGAAGTTGAGTCCAATGATAGAGGGACTTGTGTATCCCCTGGAATCTTTGAATCTCTAATCACTTTTTACAGTGATAAGTAATAGAACTTCTTATCCTTATTGAGTTAATTTGACCTCTATCAGTGAATGGTAACTCATTCTGTGTTCATATTTGCATTCTTCCGCCTGTGTCCCTTCTCACCACCATCAGCTGGGAAGAAAGAATTTCATGGAGAGAGCTTCTGACACCTTTCATTTACTGTGTGGCCTGGAAAGTCACCTCATCTCTCTGAACTCAGTTTCATTTTCCATAAAATGAGGACTCTGATATCTGCTTTGTCCATCATGAAGATCAGTGAATAGCTGTACAGAAAATATTTTTTAAATGCAAAAAAAATATCATTCAGTACCTGCTGTGTGACAGGCACTGTTGATGGTGCTGGGAATATGGCAGTGGCGTAGGGGGAAAAGCGACAATTCAACCCTGTGGGGCTGACGCTGTTGCAGAAGTCCATTCAGACTCTGGACATTCCGGATTTTAATTTTTTTTTTTTTCATATTTATTTGCTGCATTGGGTCTTAGTTGTAGCATGCAGGGTCTTTTGTTGCAGTGCTCAGGCTCAGTAGTCGCCAGTAGTCACAGCGCTGAGGCTCCGTAGTTGTGGTGCTTGGGCTTAGTTGCTCTGTGGCATGTGGGATCTTAGTTCCCCAACCAGGGATTAAACCCACTTCCCCTGCATTGCGTGGCAGATTCTTAACCACTGAACCACCAGGGAAGTCCCTGAACATTTTGAATTTTGACTGTATTTTTCTAATTGGCAGATCACTTTGGGCCCCTGCTGAAAAATACAGATTCTTGGCCTGACCACAGTCAGTCAGAATGGGGAAGGTAGAATGAAGGGAGAGGTAACTATCTCCCTGAAGTGATTCAGAAAAAACTGAAAATAAGAGATTAAGTGAATTAAACCACCTCCCTGTTTCTCTTCCCAAATACTGATTAACTACTCAGCAGTCCTGCATACACATCTGTTTGTATACTGAATTTTCCAAAACATTTCTAATAAGAAGTGCCTTCAGATGGCTCCGGGAAGAGCAAGTGCAAACATCAGGACCAGCCATGTGACCTTGAAGGAGAAGGCAGTGGAAGTAGCAGAAAGCGCTGTCCTTGGCGGTGTTTTTGTCTGCCACAGAGCTTGCTGTACGACTGATCTGGATCTTAGTGTCCTCATCAACAAATAAGGTCAGGGTTTCCTGAGTACCAGTTCATGAAGGGGTGCTGGGTTAGTGTAATCAGAATCTCCTAGGGAGCTTGTTAATAAGTCTCCAGATTCCTGGGCCTCATGGGCTGATGAATCCAATTCAGTAAAGCTAGAATGGCATCTATCACCTCCTCTGTTTTTTTTTTAAATTTGTTTATTTATTTATTTTTGGCTGTGCTGTGTCTTCATTGCTACGTAAGTTTTTCTCTAGTTGCAGTAATTGGGGGCTGCTCTAGTTGGGGTGTGTGGGCCTCTCATTGCGGAGGCTTCTCTTGTTGCAGAGCATGGGCTTCAGTAGTTGCGGCTATGGGCTCTAGAGCACAGGCTCAGAAGTTGTGGTGCACAGGCTTAGTTGGTCCATGGCATGTGGGATCTTCCCAGATCAGGGATCGAACCTGTGTCTCCTGCATTGGCAAGGAGCCACCAGGGAAGCCCACCTCTTCCTGGGCAATTAGTTTTTGATACACAACCAGATTTGGTATCTCACTAGGGTAGGTCAAACTCTCTGTGCCTCAGTTTTCTCATCTGTAAGATACAATTATTCCTCAGACAGTTAAATTAAATAAGTTAATTTACATCATGCATTTGGAGCAGTGTCTGTGCTCCAAGCAGTGTAAGTACTGGGTAACTTTTAACTATTCTGTCTGTCAAGATCCAATCAGGAAGACAAACCACTGTGCATATTTAAAGCAGAGGGAACTTAATGCAGAGGTGACGGAGAGGCTGAGAAGCCAAACAGGAGGCAGTGAAACAACCTAGAGATTAGGCAGCAAGAAGTCTTTGACCCCTTAGCAGGGGGAAGAGAGGGAAATGGTGGTGTTTCTGGAGCTCAGAGTCTGGCCGAACCTGGACCCACAGCAGGAACTGTAGCTGTAGCTTAGACACAGCCATGTTAAGACAGCTGAAGGAGCAGGAATACCCTGGCTTTTTCCCTTTGTCCCACCCTCCAGTCCCCCTCTAGTGCCTCCTATTGGCTGAACCAATATCTCTCACGTGAGCCTGGGAAACCCCATCTGCAGAGGTCACCCCTGCCTTTCAAGGGAAGGATGAAGCATGACTCTGAGAACAGATTGTCATTTTGTTGTTAATATTTTCTCTAAGGTCTTTTGGGGCCTTCTAATACTCCAATACTTTGGCCACCTGATGTAAAGAACTGACTCCTTGGAAAAGACCGTGATGCTGGGAAAGATTGAAGGCGGGAGGAGAAGGGGACGACAAAGAATGAGATGGTTGGATGGTATCACCGACTCAATGGATTTGAGTTTGAGTAAACTCCGGGAGTTGGTGCTGGACAGGGAGGCCTGGCGTGCTGCAGTTCATGGGGTCGAAAAGAGTTGGACATGACTGAGCGACTGAACTGAACTGAATTGAACTGAATTGAAAGGCTCTAGACCTTAGCCAACCACAGGGATTCAGGGCTTCATGAGTGCTTATTGATTAATCAATTCCATGCCTTCAGTGTACACGCATACATAAATGTTTGGCCTCTGATTTCTGGAAACTGACAGTTCAGGTCTTGACTCACGTTCACCAGTGCCAAAGGCAGCAGAACTCTGCCAGAGATTCAGGGAAAGGGAAAGTATGTGGATCAGGTTTCTGGCTGGGTATCAGCTGCCTCAGCACCTTTAAGGATTCAGAAGTGATAAATGGGGAAGCTGGCCAGAGGTATCACTAGGGAGAACAGAGGGTCCCAGAAAGCTCTGGAAGAGACACAAAGAAGTAAAACTGTGGAATTATTTGTACGGGGCACTGGGCAGGGGAGGGAGGAGCAGGAAATAGGACCTCACCCGATTTTAAGGATACTTCCTAGAAAAGACTGCAGAACACCCGCTTGTCTTTGGGACATATCCCTGTAAGTGTGCTATGTGGGAGTGGAGCTCTGGGAATTTTGCTACCAAAAATGGGCAGAAAAGCTCCTTCTAAATATTTCTTGGAGGACTCAGAATTTAACCTTGGACCGGAGGCAAATATGTTTATTTTAAGAGGTTCTTAAGAGAAAAGATCGGATATCATGGGATTCTTCCTAATATACTAAAGACCTGCTCCTCAGATTCATTCTTTCAGCAAACATTGATGGATAGCAGGTTGGCAACTGATTCAGGGAATGAGTTTTAGAGTGAGACAGAACTGGATTGCACCGTGGCTTTGCCTCTGTCCTTCCCAGCTGTGTGGCCCTGGGCAAGGGATTTCACCTCAGTTCCCCCCCCCCCCCGCCCACCGTGAAAAGGGAATATGTAATATGAAATAGTGTGTAGAGTTGGAAGGATGAGAATGAGATAATGCATGAAAATACTTAACATCTGAATCCAGAGCGTGCTCAGGAAATGGTAGTAGTTCATTTTATTATGACTTGTATTATTTGTATGACACTTTGCAAAACACTCCACCCTCTGTTAGCTCATTGGATTTCACATCAGCTCTGTGAGGCAGGTCAGGGAACCCACATTGATTTTGCATCTACTCTGCATCCAGCACCCTGCCAGATGCCTAGCAGTTATTATCTTGTTGATTTCACTCAGTCAATACATATTTTAGTATCTGTTTTACGCCAGCCTGTTCTATGTCCAGGAGGTACAGCAATGAACAAACACAAAAATCCCTGCCTCGGGAGGATACACTAAGTGAGGGGAGAGTGGCAATCAATACAGTATAATGAATACTTAACGTTTACTGTCTTCCAACTTGCTTTACAAATATTAACTCATAACCTGTGAGGAAGGTATTATTTTGCTTACCCCATTTTACAGATGAGGGTACTGAGGCACAAGGGAGTTGAGAGTCACTTGGCCAAGGTCTCACAACTCAGAAGAGCTGAATTAATGATTCAAAGCCAGACAGCATCACTCCAGAGTCCTTGCTCTTAAGCACTACTATTACCTCTTAAAAAAATTTTATATGTACTAATAGATTATCACACCCTATAGATTAGGGTGTGGTAAGTGCTATGAAAAACATGATAAAGCAGGGTAAAAAGGGAGGAGGATAATGGGAGAGGGCTCTCTATGCAGGGAGGTCAGGGAAGGCTTCTCAGAGGGGCCACATCTGAGCAGAGACCTGAAGGGGTGAGGGAGAGAGGCAGGTGGACATCTGGGGAAGGGTGATCCAGGCAGAGAGAAGCACCATGCAAAGGCCCACGCTTGGTGTGTTCAGAGAACCACAGGGAGGCCAGCACTGGAAAAGCAGAGTGAACAAGTGGTAGAACATGAGTCAGAACCTGAAATACATCTCATGCTGAGCCGCTGGAAGGATGCAGTTGCTGATATGGAAAGATTGTGGGAGGGGCAGGTTTGCAGGGGAAGGTCAGTTCAGTTTGGGATAATTCTCACCATCACCCACCAAGTAGGAATTACTCATTCCAGAGGACTTTGAGAGATTAAATAGCTCACCCCAGATCACCCAGACAGTCGTTTTCAGAGGCAAGATTCAGATGTATGTCTTCTAACCCTAACTTAAATGCCACAGGCTGTTGGCTGGTAGTGTGCTGTGGGGAAATATACAGAAGTGATATTCTGAGTGTCCTGATCCCTGACCTCAGGAGCTTTCAAGGAGGGGGAAAGAGATAGTGGACAGTGAGGCAGAAGGAGAGTGTCTGAGTAAAGGAAAGGAATAATGCCAGAGATCCCACAAGGCAGTAAGTAGCATGTATTTAAATGTAAAATGCATACAAGAAACACAGGGAAAGTGTACTTCTTTATGAAAGAGCAAAATGAGTGAGAATCTCAGCCCTGTCTGGGTGGAGGGCATCAGGGACAGAGCAAATATCTGTGTCGAAGAAGGCTGTGCTCTGGCCAAGATGGGAAGCTCCTGAGGTTCAGGGTTCCACTTGGGCAAGTCTTTCTCCACAAATTGATGCTTTTTCATTGTGACAAAGGTATATCCTTGGCCAGATGTCTCCCCTGGACCTGTGTCTCCCACCACAAGCCTCCTCAACATGCCACCACTGGGCACCTCTAAACATGCCCCAATCTGAAGTCCTGATCTTCCCCCAATCCTGAACTTGCTCTGCCTACAATGAGATTCCGAGAAGCCAACCCTGAAGGACTTATTAAATACGGAAGGGCTCCCAGGAGGAACTGGTGAAGGAGAGGAGGAACAGGATAAAGAGGGCAAGAAGCCAAGTAAGGGTGTGATTTCAGACCAAGCCCCTGGAGAGTAGCTTCATCCTGATCCAGCAGGGGAAAGAACGCTGGATGTAAGTTACCCCTGGGAGTTTAGGGGTGGGGGCACTCAGCTTCCACACTCCAGGACCAGTTGGTTATTGGCTAAGGGCTGGGAAAGTAAACTCCTGGGCACTTCCTTGCAAGGGAAAGGGGATCCCAGTAACTAAAGGGCAAGCCTCTAGCTCTTCACATGTGCAGGCTCCTGGGAGCATCAGCACACAGAAGCCAAAGAGGGGGCATTCAGAAGCCATCAAAGGGATCCCAGGGGACCTGGGAGCACCGTGACAGTGTCCACTACACATGCCTTACCCATCTCAGGAAATGGCACTGGCATCATGCTGGTTGCTTAGGCCCCAGACCTGGGAGTCATCCTTGACCTGCTCTGTCTCACATCCCCATCCAATCCTTTAGCCAATCTCATTGGCAATACCTTCAAGATACATGCAGAGTCTGATCACTTTTTTTAAGTAACTTTTGAAAATTGTGGTAAACTACACATAACATACAGTTCATTGGCATTAAGTACATTCACGTTTTTGGGTACCCATCACTATCATCCAACCACAGAACTCTTTCCATCTTGCAAAGCTGAAACTCTGTACCTGTTAAGCATTTTGTTTGTCCATTCATCTGTTGATGGACTCTTGGGTTGCTTCTGCCTCTTGACTGTTGTAAATAATGCTGCTATGAACGTGGGTGTACAAATATCTGTTACAGTCCCTGCACTCAGTTCTTTTGGGGTTATACCTAAAAGTGGAAGGGCTTCCCTAATGACTGACTGATAAAGAATCCACCTGCAATGCAGGAGACCCTGGTTCAATCCTGGTTGGGAAGATCTCCTGGAGCAGGGCATGGCAACCTACTCCAGTATTCTTGCCTGCAGAATTCCATGGACAGAGAAGAGTTGGACATGACTGAAGCGACTAAGCAGTAGCAGCTAGACATGGAATTGCTTGATCATACAGCAATTGTATTTTTTAAATATCTATTTATTTGCCTGTGCCGGGTCTTAGTTGTGACATGTAACATGGGATCTAGCTCCCTGACTGGGGATCAAACCCAGGCGCCCTGAATTGGAAGTGCAGCGTCTTAGCCACTGGACCACCAGGGAAGTCCCAGTAATTCAATTTTTAATTTTTTTAGTAACCGCTTTACTGTTTTTCAGGCAGTTCCACCATTTTACATCCCTACACCAGTGCACAAGTGTTTCGGTCTCTTCACTTCTTCACCAGTACTTTTTATTTTCTGTTTTTTTCTTTTTCTTTTTTTTTTAAAGACAGTAAACAACAAAATTCTGTAAAGCAATTATCCTTCAATTAAAAATTAATTAATTTTTAAAAATCTGATCATTTTTTACCCTTTCCACAAGGAGCACCCTGAACCAGGCCATTTCAGTTTTTGCCTGACTGACTGCAGTGGAATCCCATCTGACCTCACTGCTTCTGCCCTCATGTCCTATAGTCTTTTCAACACCTCTCTTCTGCTCACACCCTCCTGGGCCTTCCTCCTTTCCTTCTCAGAGAAAAGCTAAAATTTTTACAATAGCCTAGGAGGCTCTACAAGATTTGCTCCTCACCCTCCCGAATCTGACTCATTTCCTACTAGCTCACTCCACTCCAGCCACACTGTTTTTTTTTTTTTTTTACCCTGTCCGAAGTAATCTCCTGCCTCAGGTCCTTTCACCTTATTTTCTCTGCTTGGAAATACTACTAAGCAATATCTGGGCACTTGCTCTGTGCCAAGTGCTGAATTTAGCGTTTTTAAAATATTAATTAATTCTCATCTGTATGTATGTATTCCCTCGTTCAATCCTTGTGCTTCAGCTATCCTGGTGTAATTTGCTCCCCGCTGCCTTAAGGTTTGTATTCCTCAAGGAGGACTCTGGGCTTTTTCCACATTGCTTATCAGCCCCTCCTTCATTTTCTGCCTTTCTCTTGCTTTCTTGCCCTCAGGCTTCTGCGTGGGTTTGGTCCATGGGAGGCAATGCCAGAAGATGAAAGGTGAAAGGAGAGAGACGTTGGGTTGTTTCCCCCCACCACACACACATCCTCCCTGCTCTGCTCTGAGCAAGTGTCCTGTCCCTCCCAGACTGCAGCTCCAGTTGAGAGGGGTGGTCCTCCACACTCCAGCTCCCCCAGCCCCAACCCCTGACTCCCAGTGACAGCATTTCCTCCCTTTGCCATCCAGACCTCCAAGTTGTAGCTGCCTTTCTGCTGCTGCTATCTCCGGACCTTCAACACCCCTGAACTCTGCCCATTCCTCCAGTCCCTTCACTAAGACTTCAATCAACATGTGGCTGGATTCTCTCTCCCGATAGATCCTGACCTAAAACCACCTTCCGGATCACATTATTCATAGTTTTCAACTCTGCCTTCTGTCCCGTGAATTGGCACTTCCCATTCTGGACTGGAAGAAACACAAGCTGGAATCAAGATTGCCGGGAGAAATATCAATAACCTCAGATATGCAGATGACACCACCCTTATGGCAGAAAGTGAGGAGGAACTCAAAAGCCTCTTGATGAAAGTGGAGAGTGAAAAAGTTGGCTTAAAACTCAACATTCAGAAAATGAAGATCATGGCATCCAGTCCCATGACTTCATGGGAAATAGATGGGGAAACAGTGGAAACAGTGTCAGACTTTATTTTTCTGGGCTCCAAAATCACTGCAGATGGTGACTGCAGCCATGAAATTAAAAGACGCTTGCTCCTTGGAAGGAAAGTTGTGACCAACCTAGACAGCATATTCAAAAGCAGAGACATTACTTTGCCAACAAAGGTCTGTCTAGTCAAGGCTATGGTTTTTCCTGTGGTCATGTATGGATGTGAGCGTTGGACTGTGAAGAAGGCTGAGCACCGAAGAATGGATGATTTTGAACTGTGGTGTTGGAGAAGACTCCTGAGAGTCCCTTGGACTGCAAGGAGATCCAACCAGTCCATTCTGAAGGAGATGAGCCCTGGGATTTCTTTGGAAGGAATGATGCTAAAGCTGAAACTGCAGTACTTTGGCCACCTCATGCGAAGAGTTGACTCATTGGAAAAGACTCTGATGCTGGGAGGGATTGGGGGCAAGAGGATAAGGGGACGACAGAGGATGAGATGGCTGGATGGCATCACCGACGCGATGAACATGAGTCTCAGTGAACTCCGGGAGTTGGTGATGGACAGGGAGGCCTGGTGGGCTGCGATTCATGGTGTCGCAGAGTCAGACACGACTGAGCAACTGAACTGAACTGATTCTGTTCTTTACTGCATAGCACATATTGACTAACATGCTATATATTTATTTTCCTTATAAGTATATTATTTTCCTCTCTATATATTTATACTTATTTTCCTATATAAGTATATAAATATGTATATATATATTTACTTATTTTCCTCACAATCTGGAATGGAAGCTCCAAGGTTGCGGGTGTGTTTGTTTCATTCAGTGTTGTATCTCCAGTGCTTGGCACACAGCAGGCTGTCAGCAAGTATCTCCTAATTGAATGAACGAACGGACGGCTAGGGGAGCTACAGGGAAGCCAGCAGTGTGGTCCATGGTGCAGGCAGAAGAGCTGACTCTCAGCTTCTCCGCTCCCCACCTCTCCCCTCCCCCCCTCCCCGGAATGCTGAGTGCTCTGGAAGGAGACGGAAATGAGCCGCGCTCAACAGCCCTCCAGTCGGGTGTTTACTTAATTAGGGCCTGTATCCCGACGCTCGTTGGTGTTTAACTGTCCGCCTAATGGCTTCATCTGGTTCCGGGCGGGCGCAGGGGAACCTGCTAGGCGAGGGTAGGCGGGGCCCCCCGGGTACAGTCTCGGGCCGGCGCCGCCTGGAAAAGCCTCTGCTCGGGTATCTAACCTCCCCTCGGGCACGGAAAGCGACCCCTACGGGAGAGAGAGGCGCGAGGCAAGGGGGGCTGGTGCTCAGCAAATGGATTTGGGTTTTAACCGCGCGTGGCCCTCCCCAGCCACCAGCTGCCGGGACCACAGGCCGGATAACCGAGCGCTCCCCTGATACCAGATGCAATTGCTCGCTTTACCATCAGTCGTGAACTTGAAGGATTACAGCGTTTCTTATTCTCTTAGTTTGGGGATCCTGAGGGTACTACAGAGATAAACGGCTCGTGAGGCAAAGGAAGGGGACCAGTGAGCTGGATCCTAAAGCTATAATACCAGGCAACGTTTGGGCACTTGCTCTATGCCAAGTGCTGAGTTTAGCATTTTAAACGTGTTAATTAACTTAATCCTCTTCTATTTGCATTAATTCATTCAATCCTAGTATTTTAGAGACCAGTTAGCACAATAGCCCCACTAGAGGCATGCAAAACTGAGGCTCAGAGGTGTTATTTCACTAGCCTGAGGCCACCACGCTAATAAGTGGTGGAATCCCGGCTTAAGCGCAGGCGGTGCGCCCCCAGAGCCAAAGATCGTTTTGAAAGAGAACTCCCACCGTCACAGCGCAAACCGACCTCTTCTTCGCTGCAGGCCTGGTGGTAAAGACAGGCAGGCTTCCAGGTTAGCCTTTGAGGGCCAAACAAACAAACAAACAAAACACTATACTTAGAGACTGCAGTCTCTTCCTCAAACTTCTGAATGTGAGATGGGGAGAAGAGAGAAAAGGGATGAGGAGTCAGCCTGAAATTCTCAAGACAGCTAAGGAAAGTGGGAAGGGCTCCGGGAACAAGAGGCTGGGACTGGCCGGGAAAGCTCAGCTCGGTGCGGAGACGGCGTGCACTGTGGAGCGACTGAGTCAGGACCGTTTCAGGGCCCATGGCCCATTTGCGTGTGGCCAGGGGGAGGGCCCTTTGGGTATGCAGTAGAGAGACGAATCCCGCCCAGCTCCGCCGTCTGCTCCCTGGAAGGATGCAGAAGAGCTGTTTTGAAGGGAGGTTCACGGAAAGGCTGCTCCGCGCAGCCAGCACTTTTCACTTAGATTATACTCAGTACTGCAGACCAATAAAAACAGTCGCGATTAAAAAAAAAAAAAAAGCCTTTATTTGCGTTTTCACAAGTTGAGAAATTGTTAATTATGTATCTGACGTGGGGGTGGGGTGGGGGTGGGGAGGTTGCCTGAGATGCTGGGGTTAACAACCACCTCTCTGCCTCGCACCTTTTGGTGCCACCACGGCTTCGAACTCTGGAATCTTCTCTCCCAGCCTCCATTTGTTCGGCTGTGCCAGGGAAGTAATGAGTCTTCCGTGAGTTGTAGCAGATTTTGTAACGCGGTCCCTGGTGACCTCACTGCCAGTTTTAAACCCTGGAGACCTGGGAGCAGGCTGACGTGGGAGGTTGGAAAGAGGCAGGAGGTACCACCCCCCGCGCGCCCCCGCTGTCGCCGGGTGTGGGGCGGACACACCCGGCCTCCATCAAAGCTTAGGGTAACAGAGCGCCTCAAGGAAGCATGAACGCGGCGCCTCTGTTTCCAGCCGGGTTCAGATGCATCTCCACTTCTTTTTTCCACTCTAGCCGCAAGGCATAGAGACCTTTTTCTTCCCCTGCTGCGAAGGCTGAGGAGAGGGTGGGTTGGGGTTTTTTTTCCCTCTCGAACTCAGAAGCTGCAAGACAGGGCCTGGGTCCCTGCCGGGAGGAATTCCAGAAAAGCCAAGAGAACGCAGGAGGGAACGGGAGAAGACTGGGGGGGGGGGGGGGGGGAGGAGGGGGGGGGTTGGGTGCATCCACCGCGCCAACCACGGCCCCACCTGCGAGAGGGCGGGATTTTTCGGCGCTGGACCAATCAGCACCTACCTGCGCTCACCTGGCCCCCTCCCTCCGGCTCCCGCGGGCCGCGGTTCTCGACGGCTCACGCTGAGCTTAGCGGAGCACTAGTCCGCTGTTGCGGCAGCTTTTCACCCCTCTTTCTCCAGCCATGGGGCTCCGTGGTGGGCCTCTCGCGTCCCTCCTCCTGCGCTTCTTTCTCCTACTCCAGGTACTCCATTGCCTTGGCCTGACCCCGGCCGGAACGCTCCTCAGAGGGCTGGCGGGCGGGGTCCGCACGAGGCAGTGGCGTCGGGGAGAGCGCGGGGCTGGGCTCTGTGGGGCCAGGGTTGTCCGGGACAGCCTGTGAGGACTCCCCGGGATGGGTTTGCAGGGCCGGGCACGCCTATGACCCAGCCTCCCTCTTTCCCTCCTTCCCTCAGGCACAGGTTTACTGGCTGCCGCGCGCGGCCTCGGAACCGTGCCGGGCAGGCTTCGGGGAAGCTGAAGTGACCTTGGAGGCGCGAGGCGCGGAGCTGGAGCCGGGCCAGGCGCTGGGAAAAGGTAAGGACCCCCCACCCCCGGGCCCGCCTGTGGAACTGCGGAGCGGGGGCCGCACGTGGGGTGTCCAGGCTGCCGCGGGGAACTCCTGGCGCCGCCTCAGGTGTGGGGGAGGCGCAGACAGCATCCCGGGGACTTGAAGAGGGGTGGGCGGCCGAAGGGAAAGGCCGGAGAGCGTAGAGCCCTCTGACGTCCAGCCCCTCCTTGTCCCTCTGCGGCGGCTTACCTTGCCCCCCTCCTTCAGGGTGCTGGGCGGCTGGGCTACTCTCCCCGCCCGGCATGGGAAGCTCTCCCCTGCTGGCCCCAGTGGAGGAATGCGCCGTCCACATTCCTCCCCAGCCCCCTCGCAGGTGTGGGGATGAGCCGTGCCCCGGGCAGCCCCCTTCGCCCCTCTAGGGCCCCCTTTGTGTACCGTGCTTTGTGTCTCCGACAGACAGACCCGGTCTGTTTCTCTTCTTCGCGCTCCCTCCCCTCGCCCCCCTTCTCTCCCGGCAGCTGGAATGCACTCTTAACCCTGCCCTTCCCGGAGGGCCTGCGCCCCTGCAGCCTGCCTGGAAACTGGGCCTGGCACACCTGAACTGGGGCCATTACACCCTGGGGACACCCCCGACCCCCAGTGTCTCGGGACTGGAATGTTAGGGTACTTGAGGGAGTGGAGATCCAGAAGCCGGAAAGTCTCCATCTGTAGGCCGATGGGGAATCAAAGCTCATTTTTTATCTCACAATTACTTGCCCCCCACCACCACCTCAAGTTTAAAAACTTGAGGTGGAGGGGGGGGGGTACTCTGATGAGCAGAACCACTGTATTATGAGACTCAGGCAGCTGAGGGGCAGATGGTGGCCTCTTTCCCTCCATCCAAGACAGTGGGGGCTCCTCCAACCGCTCAAACCCAACTTCTTAAACAAGTGTATCCCAGGATCCTTGGGTGGGGTCCAGAGGATCCTTAACCTGTAAAGTTGTTTAAGAGTTTCTGTGTGGATTTTTCTGGGTAGGGGATCTACAGTTAAAATTTTCAAAGCAATTTAAAAACCTGTGCCACCTAGCATTTTACTGATTCCCACATCAGCCTACCCTTCACCTCAGGTACGGATTCCCAGAGCTTGAATGTGGGGATTGCTGGGGGATAGAAAGGCTCTCCTTTGTCTCTTGAAAAGAGGATTGGGTGCCTACAGTCGGTGGAAGCCTTTTTTCCTTCTCCCCGCCACCCCCACCAAATAACTCTGCAGATTGACAAAACAATTAACACCCAGGCTAGGCCAAGCTCCTTAAACTCTTGGCTGCAGGGAGCTGAGGAGAAGCATTAAGAGGCCATGCCTCATAAACTTTAAATTCTTGCACATGGGTTTATTACTGACTGGCTAACAAACTGCAGCTCAGCCAACCTGTAAAAATGTTAACTTGGGCAGGGCCCCAAATCCAATTCCGGCTCCCTGAGGAAGCTTTATTGCTAACCAGACTTCTGCCAAATCTGTACCCCCTCCCCCTCATTGTCAAGTTCTCCAGCTATACTCTGGGAGAGCAGGCTATGGCTTTGACTGTAGTCTGCACCTTATCTTTCTTACTGAAGGAAGAAATATCAGATTAACTGTCACTTCACTAAGCTTGAGATTGTTGTGGGGAAGTGGTGATCAGGTTTTCGATTTCACGGTCCGGTTGCCAAGTGCTTGCTTCTCAGTGACGTCAGTCATGTTAAACCTTTTGAGAAAATTCTGCTTTCTTGGATGTCTGGTTTATAGTTGTAAAAATGGTGGGTTCAGGCCAGCAGCACACCTGGGTTATAAAACAAAAGGTGGGTTAACGTGCTTGGCTAACCTTGAGCAGAGCTCCCTGTGCTGAGTTCTTAGAGGAGTCTTCCCATGAAATGGGATGCTGCCTTCTTTTTAAGTAAAAGCAAGTTTCTGCGCCCAATTTGTCCAATAAATTGGAACTCTGCAGCAAAAAAGTGGTATTTCTCCTTTTAGTCCTCAACAGCTGATACCTTTTCTACCTCCCTTCCTCCATACCAGCTCTCTATCCTCAATACGAGGGAGCCCCAGCCTGGCTCCAGCCATGTTAAAAGGGTTGACCTGAGGGTACATACAAACTCTCAAGTTTGGCCAAGCAGACAACAGTTTCCCTATAGCCAAGGAACAATTGCCCCTGTTGTCTGCCCTCGGGTTATGAACTTCACAGGTGTCTATGAAGTTGAGCTCAAAGACATTATCTGATATAATTAATACCTTGTTTGTATGTGCACTTTCCTCTTCAAAGCATTTGCACAACTCTGAGCTTGCTTTATCCTCCTGACATTCTCTTGAAGCTGGTGAGGTACATTTAAACAACTTGAGCTTTTAATCCCAGAGCTGGGACTTCAGAAACTGTATCTCAATCCTACTGGAGGTTTTAGAGGTGGAGAAACATAGGAACAGCTTAATGGATTCAATTCCCTAGGCTAAACTCGTGAGCTTCCTTGAGGGTCACAGATATGACTTTCACTTCTAGGTCTATGCCCAGGACCTGGTATTTATAGGTCCCAGGAGGTATTTGCAAAAGTTATGACAATCTTGTGAAGTTCTGCCCATTTTACAGATGAAACTTCAGTGGTTGTGACTTTGCCAAAGTCATCTCTGCAGTGACTCAATAGGTCTTGAATGGAGGTTTCTGACTCCCAAGTTTCCTGGAATGTTTGTTTTTTTTTAAACCACCGGAAAGTGGGAGGTGGATGAAATGAAGAAGTGCAATGTTGGGGCACCAAATCCCACCAACAGTAGCCTTCTACCTCAAGAGGACTTAATCATTTATTCCTTTTCATCATAGTTTTCCAGAGACACACCTGCAGAGGAAACCAGCTTGAATGCAGTCTCTTAAGTGTCCTAGTGATGGGGGCTTGGGTCAGATAAAGCCAGGCTTACAGAGACCAAGAGTGAGAGGTTAATCTGGAAGGAGGTAGAACAGGAATATTCCCCTGCCCCAACCCCACATTCTGGAGTCTGCCTTCCTTCAAGTGTGGTCTAAAAGCAAAGACAAAGGTGATGTGGGAAGAAGGAGGTTGTGTGGTATTGGTGTAGTGATTAAAAGTGAGTGACTTCAAGTGGTCTATACATTCTTCATGGTGAATGGTTGAGAGAAGCAGCTTAATTACAGTAAAAGAAATCCAGTACTTCATTATGGCCCCTGCACAAGTTCAACTCACCCTTAGTCAGCATTGGGTAAGATTAAAGCTAACACTCATTAGCTCTGGTAGAAAACTTCAAAGTTCAGTAATAAATCTGACTGAGCAGGAGTTAACGTCAAGATGGTTTTGCTTATTTCAACTTGTATAAAAATCGCCTTTTGTTTTGGAGCTGCCATTATGGGCTAGGCTGTCTATTTACATGTTATTTTTTCAGTAAACATGTATTTAACAGCTGCGTGTATCAGGCACTACTCTTGAACTATGGCTAAAAAAATGAACAAAACTAAGACTCGGCCATGGAGAAGCTAACTGTCTAAGATTAGTTATTTTTTATGCTTATAAGTGCCTTACTATAAAGGTGGTGATATCTCCCCCTCAGCTGTAAAATGAGGGTAAGAAACTTGGCAAGAGGTCTCCAGGGAAGTCAGCAGTAAGGCCAGGGTTTACACCCAATGGGATTCCATGGTGTCCAATAAATCTGCCTCTGTGGAATGAATAGTTGGGAACTGGGGCTTCTAGCCCACCTGGCTTGCCTTCCTAGCTCAGCAGCCAAGTAGGGTTGGTTGCCAAAGCCTGACGTTCATCACCGTTAGCTGGTGCCTGGGGAGCAGGTCTCAAACCTCTAGTCTCCCCTCCCACCTCTTCACACACTCTGTTCCTAGGTTACCCGTGCAGAGTGCCCTCACCTCCCTGCTGTGTGAGGAAGGCATGGCCTACCACAAGCTTGAATTTCTAGGAAACGATAGCTCTGCAGAGCGTTTGGAGGATGATGGTGGAGGAGGAGAGAGAGAAGGTCCTCTTTCCCCAAAGCAGTGGCGTCCTCCCCAAAGCAATGGAGTCCTCTGTCCTGAGGCTGAACCATCTCCATTCAAAGAACCACTGTAACTGAACATCACACTTAAAACACCCATGTCCCTATAGCACACACATTAAGAGACAGCATTATCAGCACCTCAGATGCCACTTCCCTCCCCATCTCTAGCCTTCCCAAGAAAACCACTATCAGGACTTCAAATACCATGGATTGATTCGCCTATATTTGAACTGAATATCCTCTTGGATCTGGCTTCTTTCATTGCACATTCGGGATTCTTGCATAGTTCTGGATGTGGTTGTGGTAGACTGTCATTCCTCCATAGTATTCGTCATGGGACCATCCACACTCCTGCTGTTGATGGGCATCTGAGAAGTTTCCATTTTTTTGGCTATTACAGCTAGTGCTGCGCGAACCCCACTGTTCAAGTGAAACTGTAGAGGCGGGTTGGTTAGGTACATACCTGGGAGCTTAATTGCTGGGTTGACTGAGGATTACCTGGGATCTCAGCACAGTGGCCGAGTACTGAGATGTCAGCTTTTCTGTGTCTTGAAGTTGCTGAGCCTCTTCTGGATTTTATCTACCATCCCCTTCTCCCAACAGTCTCCTTCCCAGACTCATCCCCTCTGGGTTCCTGCTTCCCACCTGGCCCTGTGCTAAGAGACAGCAGTTCTTTATTAAATACCTGATGACGTCCTTTGTTTTGAGGGAGAAATCCTTTCCTTTATTTGTCCTTAAGCTCATGCTTGTCACACTCCTCCAAAGTAGAAGGGAAATCTGGAAAGGGCCCTGAATTTCTCAGGTGAGAACGTTTTCCTGGGTGGAGATGTCTGTCCTGACTAGCGTGTGGGTGGGTGGCAGCCTTCTCATGTGGCCAAGGTGGTCGAGTCCAGCTCCTCCCTCGTCACAGAGGCAGTGAGGTGTCTGAGACTCAAGGCCAAGCTGACTGGTTGTTATGCCGCCAGCAAACGCCTGAGTACCTGCTGGGTGCTCGGATTTCACAGGCAAGCAAGGCCCGTAGCTTCTTCACCTCAGTGAGCTCCCTAACTACAGGAGGAAACAGATCAGTCACCAGGCAATTTTAATAGTGAATCCTTCATTCAGCAAATACCTATTGAGCACCTACCAAGTGTGAAGCTCTGGGTGCCGGCTATACCTTAGTGGCTTTGCAGGCCCTTCCACCTACTAATGGGGGGAGATGGACAAAATAATTTTATATATATATATCAAGGGAGAAAATCAAGGGAGAAAAATATAAAGTCACATATGAAAGGCTGCTGATGTACTCCTGGAGGTGGAGGGCACCTGGAGGAAGTGATATCCAAGGCAGAGGCTGGGGAAGGGGTTGGGACATGACGGGTGGCAGGGAGTGTTCCTGCCAAGGGAACAGCATATGGGGTCCAGGAACTTAAACACTTTTAGTCTGGCTGGACCATGGAGCGTAAGGTGTGGAGAACAAAAGCGAAGTAGGAGAGTCCAGTCCAGCTCAGAATTTCCATCCCCCGTAAGAGAGGCAGCATGGTGTTTGGGAAAGGCAGGCGGTGTGGCTAGAGTTCCAGGTGTGCCCTCATGGAGCCCAGTGTCTCGTAAGTCTCCTCTGGATCCAGGACCCTGGGCCCACCTCCACCATCCCTTCTCGACTCCTGACTTTTCCCAGACCTAAAGACGTGGTCAGCCTCAGCTGAATCTTCCCCCTCGTTTCATTGAGTTAGCTGGCATTACCAGGCAGCAGGGCTGGCACGGAAGGGCTTTCAAACAAAACAAATCAGAAAAAAAAACAACCTAAATACCATTTACTGGAGCGCTTACTGAGTTCCAGAAACTACACTCCGTACTTTATGTAATAAGCCCCTTTAATCCTCCTAAAAGCCCCATGAGGGGAGCGGAATTGGCCCCATTTCACTGGATAGGAAATCTAGGCCTGTGACTTTGTAACTCCTCCAAGGTCACCCAGCCAGTAGATTGTGGAGTCAGAACTTGAAGCAGGTTGGACTCCTACATGTGAGGTACTTGGGAGTCAGGGTTGTGAGTCCTCTGGCTTTAGCTACGCTGGGGAAGATTGGAAATAGTTAACATCTGACCCGAGACCTCTGAATTCCTGTTCCCTCCACAGGCAGGCCTCTGTTAATCACCAGGATCTGGAGTGATAGGGGAGGGGCTGTGGAGGGGACAGTTCCATCCAGGCCCCCAGCCTCCCTTGTAGGATGTGGGGGAATAGGGAGCGCCCAGATACCAGGCGCCACAGTGGACAGTGCTCACTGTCAGTTCTGGTGGTTCATCTCCTCCCTCTCCTCACCCCATATTCACCTGCTCCCAGCATCAAGGACCTCCCCCAGCCCTGCTCTGAGTGGAGGAGCTTGATATCCAGCACCCACCCTGCTCTCCCAGCCAAATTTGGGCACCCATGAGGTTGCGGGTCTCCTAGAACATCAGTAGCCTGCAAATTCCTCAGACTGACCAAAATCCCTCCAGGCTGCGGCTGCCAGGGTCCTGATGAACTTCAGGGTCCTGGGGTCCTGCTGTTTGCTCAGTGAACCAAAACACCTCCTCCTGGGGAGGAGAGCCCAGTGAACACTTTCCTTCCTCCCTTTACCCTGTCTTTGAGCTCACAGCTGTGGCTCTGTCACTGCCATCCGAGGAGAGGTCTCGGAGCCAGGGCCACACAGCTAAGAAGCGGGAGGGCTGGGGGCTGCTTCCTGCTCCCAGAGCGTCTGTGGGCCACACAGAACCCTAGGAGGAGGAGAGAGCGGCCCTCCCTCCAGACTCTGAGTGTCCCAGGGGCTAGATTGGGAATGCGGCCAGGGAGGCCTGAGCCCAGGCTTTCCTCTTCCTCCTCAGTCTCAGTGACCGCACTCTTCCTTGCTTGAGAACACATGGGATCAGCTTGAAACTGCATCTCCCTTAGCAAGAAGCCTCAAACCTGTGCTGGAGACTAGAGACAGGTTGATCTTGCCCAGCAGGGAGGTCAGACCTCAGGGTCTCACGTTAACTTTAAGAAGTCTCTGCTTTCCCTGGAATTAATGGTATGCCTGTGGGTTTTTCTGAGAAGATTCCTCCCCCAAGTTTGGAAACTAGTATTTTCCCCACTGGAACTGTCTTCCACCCTCCCCAGTTCAGGTCTGTTCAGAAGTTGTTTGGGCTGTTGTCAAAGGACACACCTGATGGTGTCCGTCTGGGCGCAGGCGAGGGAGACCAGGCTTCTGGGCCTCAGGCAGGTGCTCTGGTCCCAGCTCCTCGGCCTTGTGGCCCTAACTCTCTTGTGTGGGAAGCGTCTCCATGGCTAACCCTGGACGTGGTTGGTCAGATAGAGGGCAAGGCCAGAAGCCTCAGCTGCCATCCTGGGTGTCTTGCTTAAGGCTGCCTGCCTCCTCCCAACGAGCCCCATCTTGTTGTAGTTTCAGGCAGAGAGAAGACAGCTACATGTGGGCTCCCTGCACACAAGCCAGAACAAGATGCCAGGCCCACACCCTGCCCTCACCCGAGTCAGCTTCAGCCAGGGCTTCCCACCAGGGCTTCAAGACCTACTATTTTCTGGTCTTTTATGGTCTTTTTCCGCTTCCAGAATGCTCCTGCGTTCCCCAACTGGAACCCAGCTGGTTTTGAGTCAGTAGTTTGCAAGCTTGGCTGACTGTTGGAATTGCCTAGGGAGCGTTCTATTTCTGTCACACCCCCTTTCATATATAGTATTTTATATAGTTTGTGTAGAGTTGGGCTCACTGTCTGGGATTTCACATTAATATTTGTTCACTGTAAAGACAGTGTTTTTCAATAATATAATAACATGGACTATGTGACAGGTACAGCTTCTCAGCATTTTACATGTATTACCTTGTTTAATCACCATATCATGCCTTGAAGTAGATACTATTACCACCCCATTTTACAGATGAGGCCTCTGAGGCCAGAGAGGTAAATAACGTGCCCAGGATTGTGAAAATAGTAGATAGCAGAACTTGGATTCAAATCTAAGCTGCCTGAACTTTAACCATTGAGCTCCCCTGCATCTCAACAGAAGCAAATAAAAAATAAACACGTGAAAGTGCTTCTCTTCCTCAGTTCTGCTCCTGCAGGATAAGCACAGTTAATAGTTGAACATGAATCCTTGTAGACCTTTTTCTTGACAACGAAATTAGGTGTGCACACAGGAATTTTTAGAACAAGGATTGGACCTGTATCACACTTAAAATCATTGTACAACTTGCTTTTTCTTTTCTTTTTAACTTACTGACTCACGCACATCTTTCCAGACTGGTAAATACACTTCTATCTTGCTTTTGACAGCTCCTTAGTCTTTCTACCTGCCAGATATACCATGATTTATTTAGCTAACCCCCTATTTTTATCTTCTGCAGACATGGAAGTAGGGGGGAGTTACCGTAAAAATTGTGAGGTGTTTGGATTTTTAGAAATCTAACTCTCAGGAATCACCTTATTAGGAAAGACTGCTGCAGAAAGACGATTGGATAAATTGTTCCTCTTGACCCCATTCAGATAAATTAAACTTTTATGTTTGAATAATACCTTCAAGACAGACTTTGCAGTAAGCCTAGTAAGGTTACTATAACATTTAAAAATCATGAGTTTTCACACTAACCATTGTTTTAAGATTTAATTATCTGAATGTTTCAAAAGCATTTGAAATAAAAAATTCTAAAAATTTAAATTGCAGAACTCAGATGTGAACTATCAAATGTATTAGCACTTGTATTATTTTCCTTGGATGTTAAAAGCTTGAGAGTGTGATATTTATCAAAGTGAAATGCACTTTTCCTCAAGTTTCTCTTTAGTTTTCAAAATCTAGTTAGCAAGCATTTCGATGAATAAAACTTGATTTCCATTCTTAAAGAAAATACTTATTTCTGATCTTATTTTCTAAGAGGTGCTTATGGATTTTTTTCCTTAAACCCAAATATCACTGTAATAAACAGTCTTGTACAGGGTGATTGCACTGATGTTAAAGATTTACCCTTGAAAACCTCAAATAATTCATAACTCCCATGATTCAAGACATGTCCTCTTATGAACATATGTGACGTGTATGTGTGTGGAATAAGGGAATTTAGTTCAGTTCAGTTGCTCAGTCATGTCCGACTCTTTGCGACCCCATGAACTGTAGCACACCAGGCCTCCCTGGCAATCACCAACTCCCAGAGCCCACCCAAACTCATGTCCACTGAGTCAGTTATGCCATCCAACTATCTCATCCTCTGTCGTCCCCTTCTCCTTCTGCCCTCAATCTTTCCCAGCATCAGGGTCTTTTCCAATGAGTCAACTCTTCGCATGAGGTAGCCAAAGTACTAGAGTTTCAGCTTCAGCTTCAGCATCAGTCCTTCCAAAGAACACCCAGGACTGATCTCCTTTAGGATGGACTGGTTGGATGTCCTTGTAGTCCAAGGGACTCTCAAGAGTCTTCTCCAACACCACAGTTCAAAGTCATCCATTCTTCGGCATTCAGCTTTCTTTATAGTCCAACTCTCACATCCATACGTGACTACTGGGAAAACCAAAGCCTTGACTAGATGGACCTTTGTTGGCAAAGTAATGTCTCTGCTTTTGAATATGCTATCTAGGTTGGTCATAACTTTCCTTCCAAGGAGTAAGCGTCTTTTAATTTCATGGCTGCAATCACCATCTGCAGTGATTTTGGAGCCCCAAAAATAAAGTCTGACACTGTTTCCACTGTTTCCCCATCTATTTCCCATGAAGTGATGGGACCAGATGCCATGATCTTCGTTTTCTGAATGTTGAGCTTTAAGCCAACTTTTTCACTCTCCTCTTTCACTTTCATCAAGAGGCTTTTGAGTTCCTCCTCACTTTCTGCCATAAGGGTGGTGTCATCTGCATATCTGAGGTTATTGATATTTCTCCCAGCAATCTTGATTCCAGCTTGTGTTTCCTGCAGTCCAGCGTTTCTCTTGATGTACTCTGCACATAAGTTAAATAAGCAGGGTGACAATATACAGCCTTGACACACTCCTTTTCGTATTTGGAACCAGTCTGTTGTTCCATGTCCAGTTCTAACTGTTGCTTCCTGACCTGCATACAGGTTTCTCAAGAAGCAGATCAGGCAGTCTGGTATTCCCATCTCTTTCAGAATTTTCCACAGTGTATTGTGATCCACACAGTCAAAGACTTTGGCATAGTCAGTAAAGCAGAAATAGATGTTTTTCTGGAACTCTCTTGCTTTTTCCATGATCCAGCAGATGTTGGCAATTTGATCTCTGGTTCCTCTGTCTTTTCTAAAACAATTAGATGCTTATAATTCACTCGTCTCTTGTTTTGAAATTATGTCACTTTTTACATTTTTCTTAATTTGGGAGATTTTAATTTCTTCAAACTTTGCATGCAAAGTGAGACTTTAGTATTTCCAGCAACATTTCAAATTTTGACAACTGAAGTCTGCAAAAAATATAACTGTGTGGAGTTCCAGAGCCACCGTGCCTGTGTTCAGGCTGTCTGCTTACTAGCTGTAGAAACTTGGGTAAATTTGCTTAACCTCTATGCTTTAGTTTCCTCATCTGTAAAATAGAGGTAATAATGAGGATCTCATAAGGCTGAGTTAGTGTATAAAAAAGCATGAAATAAATAAATGTTAGGTGTTAGCAGTGGTAATAATAGCCATGTTGCTACAGCTAGACGAGTTGTTATACATGTATCTTTAGACTGCATTCCTAAAGGCAAAATTGCTGGGTTAAGGGACTTTCGTAGTTCATTCAACAATTACTGAATGCCTACTTTGTGTCAGGCACTGTGCTAGGTGTTGAGATTTAGTAATAAGCAGATTCTAACAGTCTTTACCTTTGGGTATTATGCAGACTAGTTAAGAGAGATAGGCAATAGAAGTAAACGTGTAATTACAAGTTGTAATGAAACCTGTGGAAGAGAGTTACATAGGCTTCCCAGGTGGCTCTAGTGGTAAAGAATCTGCCTCCCAATGCAGAAGAGGCAAGAGACACAGGTTCCATCTCTGGATCTGGAAGATCCCCTGGAGTAAGAAACCCACCCCAGAATTCTTGCTGGAAAATTCCATAGAGAGGAGTCTGGTGGGCTACAGTCCTTGGAGCTGCAAAGAGTTGGACAAGACTGAGCACAGCAGAGTTTTTAACAAGGGAAACTGACCTACTTTGGGAGGGTTGAGGGAAAGTTTTCCTAAGAAAGTAATTTTTGAATTTGGATCTGGAAGATGTTGGGAGGTAACTGGGTAGCATTGGAATGGGAATGTAGGAGAAACTGAAGGAGCGGGTGTGCAGATGCCCTGTGGTAAGGGGTTACGATGCACTTAAGAGGGCCACTGTGGCTACACAGTGCAGATAGGGACTGGGCACACTAGAGATTTTGGTTTTTATCCTGAGAAGAGTGGCACATCACTGATAAGTTTCAAAACAGGAAGTGATATTATCCTCTCAAATGTATCATCTATAGAATTTTTAAAAGATCCTCCTTTATTAAAATGGAGAATACTGTATTCATTTAGGCTAAAAATGATATAGTAAATACTAAGCTGGGGGAAGGAGAGATGGAGAGACATGAGTCTTGGCGATTGACTGGCAAGGAAAGTCTGAGGGAGAAATGGTCAAAGAAAAGGATGCTAGATAACTGTAGGCTATGCGCTATGCTAAATAGTAACTCCTTTAACTGAAATAGGTATTACTGGCATCGTTCCCATCTTATAGATAATGGAAACATATTGCTCAAAGTCTTGTCACTGAAACCAACATTTGAATTCGGGTACTCTAGACACAGACCTTGGGCTGCTGCTGAGACCCAGATTTTGGGTTTGTGTAGCTGACTACACGCTGTGCCCTTCCCTGGGAGACTGGAAAAGGACCAGATTTAGGCCAAGAGCAAAGAAGACCATGAATTTGCTTTTTGACATAATGATTTTGAGATTATGGATTATGCCTTTTAAGCATCAGGGGGGAGATATTGAAAAGACAGGTATATATGTTGGTCAGAAGAAGGATCTGGACATTTGAAATTTTAATACATACTCTGAAGCGCCTTCAAAAATCCATACCAATTTACCTTACAAGAAATAAAGGTGAGAATCAGGAACTTTAAAAAACCAACGAACTGTCTTCCCTGGATCCACCTCCAGAAACTGATCAGTGGAAGTGATGGGTGGGCTGGAAGCAGGGAATCTGAATGTTTTTTTTTAAAGTTCTCCAGGTGATTTTATCAGTTGTGTTTGGGAACCATTGTTGTGTGATATCATGAAGACCTTTGTGAAGAGCTAGGTGTATCTCTTTTAGAGAGAATATAAAAGAAAGGGACAGATTTGTGAGATGTGAATGGAAGTGTGGCTCCCCCCGCCCCCAACCTCCTTTGGCCCCTTGGCTTGCAAGGATCTTAGTTCCCTGACCAGGGACTGAACCTGGGCCACCAGCAGTGAAAGTGCCAAGTCCTAACCACTGGGCTGCCACGGAATTTCTAAAAGCATGGCATTTTGAATTTAACTTCCAAAGCTTGTCTTAATGGCAGTTGATCCATTTTTTTTTTCCCTTAATTTTCTGCTTACCTCAGTATTTCAAATGACCTTTACCTTCTTGGTTTTTTTGTTTTGCTTTTTAAATCACTGTCACTAGTTTTGAATACTTAATTGTGCTTTGAAAAGCACAATGCATTTTATTTGGCTCTAACCAGAGCCTGGATATGTATGTGTGTTCCCATTTTAGAGACTAAAAATAATTTGTTGAGTGCTTACTATTAACAGCTTAAATATGAAGTCACCTTCCCAGGCTGCAGGGCCAATGTGCAGCACTTTTGCCCACCAGACCTTTGGTTGATATCCTAGAGGTCCCAGGTCAATCTCCAGATCTCTGCTCTCATTCTTCGGGTGAGGATCACTGACAGCACACTAACACTGAGCTTTGAGTCAACTGTCTCTGGAACTCCCAGAGTGCTGTGGAGTACAACTCAGCTTGAGTTTCTCTCTGTAGAGTACAAGGGAGGACCCAGCTCCCATGGGTGAGAAGAACCTGAGTAACATTATTTAGGTCTTTCCAAAGAGCTTTGTGCAGAGAGGCAAAACTTCTCATAGAAAGAATTGCTTCCTCCTCAATAACATGGAATTGCCATATAACTTTACTAGGCAGAGGTGGGCAAAATCACATCTCTTTCTGATTGCAAAACATATTTACTGTGAAAAAACTGGAAGAGGAGCAGAATGGAGGTCTACCACCCATTAAGGACTTTAGTCATTTCAGATGAACATTTTCAATAGATCTTCCACATCCGTTTTCCTAACCAAGTCTTCCTTGAGGATATTTGAGGGAGAGGAGTCCCATTGCTTTATCACTCCACAGCTGGCCCTCCTGACTTGCTTTCTCAACAATCCAGCTTCATTTTCTACTTCTGTGAATCAGAGAAGGGCTTCGTAAAGCCATTCCTTGCACCAACAGGCATTTGAGAATGCCTTTCATCAAATGTTTCAGCTCTAGCTCTGTGCTTGACTCTTTAGCATTTCCCACGGTGGTGATCCTGTGGTGATGGGTCATCATGAACACATCCAAGGCAGCGGGTCCTCTTGTGCTGCTCTCAGCATTTGGGAATCAAAGTTTGGCTCCTCTGAGAATGCCAAACAGCTATGGCAGGACACTTGGGATGCTTCATCTTCCAGCATACCCCGGGACAGCCCCTTGGGCTCCCAGCATGCCTCACAGGCTCCCCTTGTCCTACCCCTGCCACCCAGCATGCCTCTTGGCCTCTGCCTATTGGCCTCCTCAGATCAGATTCTGCTCACCCTCCTCCATCTTGCACTTCTTTGGCTTGGAAAGTCGTTAGTTATGCAGAGAACTAGTCTGCTTTCCTAGCAGCCACGACTCAGCTCCACCCCCACCATTTTTTTTTTACAAGTATAAAAATATTAATATTTTATGTTATAATTGTCGGGCTCAGGCTATAAGCTATAAATGGCTGTTTTTATGACGTGTTTTTTTCCCCTGAGCAGACCATTGTTTTTCATTGATATTTTTTACAACATTGAAGGCTGTAGATGAGACGTTTGAGCTACTGTAGCACACGTACTTAAGTATTCTGTTGAATGTTAAGTTGTTGAGACTTTTTAAGCACTAAGCAATAGTCAATGAACATCGGTGCAGGTATGGTTTTGTCACATCTTGGTTGATTTCCTGGCACAATTCCTTGATCAAAGGATTTCGTTAAGGCTTAATTGCCAAAAAGTTTCTGCCAATTTACATTCTTCTAACACTCGAACAATATTTAGCAGCATCCATTCCCCAAGTATTTCACAACATGTGTCCTTTTACTTTGTATTTCTTAGTAAGTGAACTATTTTCTATGTATGATTTTACTCAGGAAAATGCCAGAATCTTCTCCTGAAGGCAATTCCATACACTTTCCTTCTCACCTTTTTATCCTACTCCCTTAACAAAAGATAGTGATAGCTACAAGGATAAATTTGTTTGCTTTATAAACTAGAGGTGTCCCTAAAGCAAACTAGAATGGACAGTATCTCCCCCATTCCCCAACAAGTTGCCTTTTGGCTGTAACACTTTTAAACTGGCATTAGTCTTTCCTTCTCATCAAGATGTCCAAATATCAGTAGGGAAACTGTCCAAGATTGATCATTTGAAGGACATTTACCCCAGAATGATGGATGGTTTTATTTTGCCATAACATCCAGTAAGGTTGGACATTGGGACTACATAAAACCTCTGTGTCATGGCTGAGAAGACAAGCTTCTGACTTTCAAGGGTGTGCCCTTGAGAGTTTGGAGGTGTGGCTGTCTGGGGAGGCCTTACAAATAGCTGTGAAAAGAAGAGAAGTGAAAAGCAAAGGAGAAAAGGAAAGATATAAGCATCTGAATGCAGAGTTCCAAAGAATAGCAAGAGAAGATAAGAAAGCCTTCTTCAGTGATCAATGCAAAGAAATAGAGGAAAACAACAGAATGGGAAAGACCAGAGATCTCTTCAAGAAAATTAGAGATACCAAGGGAACATTTCATGCAGAGATGGGCTCGATAAAGGACAGAAATGGTATGGACCTAACAGAAGCAGAAGATATTAAGAAGAGATGGCAAGAATACACAGAAGAACTTACAAAAAAGATCTTCATGACCCAGATAATCACGATGGTGTGATCGCTGACCTAGAGCCAGACATCCTGGAATGTGAAGTCAAGTGGGCCTTAGAAAGCATCACTACGAACAAAGCTAGAGGAGGTGATGGAATTCCAGTTGAGCTATTCCAAATCCTGAAAGATGATGCTGTGCAAGTGCTGCATTCAATATGCCAGCAAATTTGGAAAACTCAGCAGTGGCCACAGGACTGGAAAAGGTCAGTTTTCATTCCAATCCCAAAGAAAGGCAATGCCAAAGAATGCTCAAACTACCGCACAATTGCACTCATCTCACATGCTAGTAAAGTAATGCTCCAAATTCTCCAAGCCAGGCTTCAGCAATATGTGAACCGTAAACTTCCTGATGTTCAAGCTGGTTTTAGAAAAGGCAGAGGAATCAGAGATAAATTGCCAACATCCGCTGGATCATGGAAAAAGCAAGAGAGTTCCAGAAAAACATCTATTTCTGCTTTATTGACTATGCCAAAGCCTTTGACTGTGTGGATCACAATAAACTGTGGAAAATTCTGAAAGAGATGGGAATACCAGACCACCTGATCTGCCTCTTGAGAAATCTGTATGCAGGTCAGGAAGCAACAGTTAGAACTGGACATGGAAAAACAGACTGGTTCCAAATAGGAAAAGGAGTACGTCAAGGCTGTATATTGTCACCCTGCTTATTTAACTTCTATGCAGAGTACATCATGAGAAACGTTGGACTGGAAGAAACACAAGCTGGAATCAAGATTGCCAGGAGAAATATCAATAACCTCAGATATGCAGATGACACCACCCTTATGGCAGAAAGTGAAGAGGAACTCAAAAGCCTCTTGATGAAAGTGAAAATGGAGAGTGAAAAATTTGGCTTAAAGCTCAACATTCAGAAAACGAAGATCATGGCATCTGGTCCCATCACTTCATGGGAAATAGATGGGGAAACAGTGGAAACAGTGGCAGACTTTATTTTTGGGGCTCCAAAATCACTGCAGATGGTGATTGCAGCCATGAAATTAAAAGACGCTTACTCCTTGGAAGGAAAGTTATGACCAACCTAGATAGCATATTCAAAAGCAGAGACATTACTTTGTCCACAAAGGTCCATCTAGTCAAGGCTATGGTTTTTCCTGTGGTCATGTATGGATGTGAGAGTTGGACTGTGAAGAAGGCTGAGCGCTGAAGAATTGATGCTTTTGAACTGTGGTGTTGGAGAAGACTCTTGAGAGTCCCTTGGACTGCAAGGAGATCCAACCAGTCCATTCTGAAGGAGATGAGCCCTGGGATTTCTTTGAAAGGAATGATGCTAAAGCTGAAACTCCAGTACTTTGGCCACCTCATGCGAAGAGTTGACTCATTGGAAAAGACTCTGATGCTGGGAGGGATTGGGGGCAGGAGGAGAAGGGGATGACAGAGGATGAGATGGCTGGATGGCATCACTGACTTGATGGACTTGAGTCTGAGTGAACTCCGGGAGCTGGTGATGGACAGAGAGGCCTGGCGTGCTGCGATTCACGGGGTCGCAAAGAGTCAGACACGACTGAGCGACTGAACTGAAATGACTCAATTCCAACCTAAAAGCAGGCCTGGAATGTGTTCTCAGTTTAGTATCCATTAATTCTTAGAAGTCTATTTAAAAAGCAAAAGCTTTCTTCTTTCAATGGCTCTAGTATCCCAGGGACTCAACCCTTCTTGACCAGGTTTTACAGTGCTGCCAGCTCAGGATCTGAGGCCGTGCTTGGCAGTATGGTCTTTAGAGAGGAGCTTTGAGCACAGGCCAGGGACTCCTGGTTCCACTGAATGTTTCTATCTAGCAGATATACTAGAGCTCTAATCTAAAAAAAAAAAAAAAGATTTTTTTTCTCTAAAAGCAGCCTCAGGTTACTAACTCCCTTCCTCAACAGTATTCTAGGAATTGCATGTGTTGTGTTTTTTTTTTTTTTAATATTTATTTATTTGGCTGCACCGGGTCTTCATTGCTGCATGTGTACTCTTAGTTGGGGCATTTGGGATCTAGTTCCCTAACCAACGATCAAACCCAGGCCCCCTGCATTTGGCGCCTGGAGTCTTAACCACTGACCACCATGGAGGTCCCTGGCACTGTGTATTTAGACTCAGTGCTGAAACCTATCAATTTATATTGGTACAGATGCCTACCTCTTCATCAGGTTCACAGACTTTATGATTCAGAATCTCTGCGGGAGAAACAGAGTTTAAAGCAGTCAAATGACTTTAAGGTCCTATGTGGGTGTGGAAGTAAGAGCTATGTTTAGATCTCTTGTTTCTTGGCCTTACAATCTAAACTGTTGCCCCGTGTGCTCATCAGTCACCAACTTGCCCCAGAAACAGTTTGCCACAAGCCCATTCACGCCTCCATGACTAGGCCAAGATTCGTGGCTTGTGGAGATAGACTTCAGTCAGGAACGGGAATCAGCTTCCTTCACTAGCTGTTAGAAGGAAGGGGAGAAGGGGGATGAGTGATGATGAGACCTGGTTTCAGATCAATTTCATTTTGAAACCAGTGATACAAGCCAGCAGTGCCAGGAAGCATCTGGGAGGAAGTTGTAATGATCTGCCCCAGGGCTTATCGTTTACCAGCCTCTGTGTGACTCACGGCTTGCGGAGAAAACTGCTCATGTTTCTACAGGTGCCTCAGCAAGTTTCCCTGGGCGGGTCAGCTTGACTGTGAGATCGCCATCTTCCACCTCTCCCAGTAAACCCTGGAGTACCCCCTACAGAACAGTCCTCTCCAAGTGCAGACTGAGCCAGCACCCTGTGACGCTCTTTGGTCCTGTGTGTTCCTTTCTCCTCTCAATGTTTCCGCCTTCGGGTAAAGCTACATGGCTGTAGCTAACCCCGTGCCTGCTTTGAGAGATGGTTTCTCTATGGTGCAGAGAGAGGCCTAGACGTGGAGTCAGAAACCCTGGTTAGTTGTGAGCGAGCTAAAGGTCCCTTTTATTGAGGGCTGACTCTGGTCCAGACATATTGCTCATTGCTGTGTGAACATTATGCCAGTTATTTCTCCCAATAATCTTATGAGCTAGGTATTATTCCCATTTTCCAGATGAGAAAACAGCTTCTGTGTGTTCACACAATATGGATGTGAACCAAGTCTTTTGGCCTCTAAACCCCATATTATTTATTTATTTATTGGCTGCACTGGGTCTTCAGTGCTGCACTGACTTTCTCTAGTTGCGGTGCGCAGGCTTCTCATTGCGGTGGCTTCTCTTGTTGTGGAGCATAGCCTCTAGGTGTGTGGGCGTGGGCTTCAGTAGTTGTGGCACATGGGCCTAGTTGGCCTGAGGCATGTGGGATCTTCCTGGACCAGGGATTGAACCTGTGTACCCTGCATTGGCAGGTGGATTCTTAACCACTGGGCCACCAGGGAAGTCCCCAAATCCTATATTCTTTGTTACTCATCTGCCTCTGCCTCTCAGATTTGAAATCTGGTCCTGCCACTTCCTGGTTGCAGGGCTTCATCTACTTCGCTCTCCTCTCTGAAACTGTTTCCTGAGACACTTCAACCCCAGGGCAGTCTCTCGTTTCCTGAGTTGTCAGAATAGGATGGTAACAGCTACCTTGCGGGTTATTTTTTGAGGACTTGGATAGGAAAACACTTAGCTGGGTGTCTCGGGCAGAGTGGGTCTTTGAAACTTGTTCCTGCCTGCCTGACTCCTGCCCCTTGATTGTATTCTGCATCCTGCTGAACGTGGGTGAGAGCTGATGGGACCAGGCCTGCTGGTGCCGCTGAAATGTGCAGTCTGAGTGGGAGGCACGAACACCTGGAGAACATGACTATTGACGTCTCCTTGATTGTTGGGACTGTCCCCTCTTAAGAACAGATGGACAGCCCATATAAAATGCTGTAAATGTTTGGAACCATAAAACCATGCGAATGTGCCAGCAAACAGGGTAGTGAAGTGTGCTGTACATTCCTGGGGGGCTGATTTTGTAGGCAGCAGGAAGAGGGTTTCTGGGTTTCTGGCAGCTTTTAGAGTTTGGGGAATTAAGGCATTTGAGTAATAGGAGTGACAGTCCATTACCTCCCTGCTGGGTAGGAGAAGATTGGAGAGTTCATTGAGAGTCTCTTACTAAGTGAAAAAGCTGACAGGCTTATCTGGCTAGCCCCTCTGCTAGCTGAAGACCTTCCCTTAGAAAGTGAAAGTGTTAGTCGATCAGTTGTGTCCAACTCTTTGTGACCTCATGGACTGTAGCCCGCCAGGCTCCTCCATCCATGGGATTTTCCAGGCAATAGTACTGGAGTGGGTTGCCATTTCCTTCTCCAGGGGATCTTCCCGACCCAGGGATCGAACCCAGGTCTCCCACATTGTAGACAGACACTTTACTGTCTGAGCCACCAGGGAAGTCCTTGTATAGGTGGTATCATAACACGGAGTTACTCTCTGGTTGATGGACATCTAGGTTGTCTAGACTTAAGCTATTACAATCAATGCATTATTGATTAGTTTGGTAGATAGAATAGCTGTGGAAAGGTGATTTTGGACAGAAGGCAGTAACCTGTAAAAACTTAAAGGTACTTGGAGATACATATTTGTGTTCCCCAATGCATCTCTAGTATTTAGAAGAATATTGGGCACTTAGGAAACACTCAACTTGTTCTTGAATGAATGTTGTGTTGAATAACCTGATTTTAGAATATGACCACCCTGGGTTCCAGTTATCCACCACCCCACCCACTGGTGAATTGTACCAATCAATTTTTTAAATTAATTTTTAATTGGAGGGTAATTGCTTTACAATATTGTGTTGGTTTATGTGACTCATTGGAAAAGACTCTGATGCTGGGAGGGCTTGGGGGCAGGAGGAGAAGGGGACGACAGAGGATGAGATGGCTGGATGGCATCACTGACTCGATGGATGTGAGTCTGAGTGAACTCCGGGAGTTGGTGATGGACAGGGAGGCCTGGCGTGCTGCGATTCATGGGGTCGCAAAGAGTCGGACATGACTAAGCAACTGATCTGATCTGATCTGATGCCATACATCAGCATGAATCAGCCACAGGTATACGTATGTCCCCTCCCTCTTAAACCTTCTTCCCACCCCTCTAATTCCACTCACTAGTTGTACAATGTTGGCACACCATCTCACCTCTGAACTCCCATTTTCTCTGGTGGTATAAGAGTCCGTATAAAGTTCTGAGCTTTACACATTTGTGTTCTGTGGTTTTATCTTACTTGATATTCAAGATGACACTGTGAAGTCAGTCTAATTTTCATCTTCCAAATGAGAAAACCTGAATTCCTAATAAGTTAATTCAAATTCTGTATCAACGCACTGATGGTTCCAACTTCTGGAGTTTTGAGGAACCTTTGCATGTGTCCTTAACACTTCTTTAAGCCACGCTGAATCACCTAGTGACTTGAAGTATTCCCTTTAAGCTTTTCTTCTTTTTACATCAAGGAGAAACTGTGTTTGGTGCTGCCATTCTTGAGTACATCCTTTAATAGCATACTTCTCTCCTTTCAAACCAAGGGAAGGTAGGCTTTAGGCTCAAAGCTTTAGCAAACAATTGATTCTGGGGGTCCAGAGAAGTCAAGTGTCTTTCCCAGGCTCACCCAGCAAGTTAAGGTCACTGCCTACACAAGAATAGGTCTTCATCTCCATTAGTAATATTAACAGCAGACCCAGCCATAATGCCGGAGAACGCAATGGCAACCCACTCCAGTGCTCTTGCCTGGAAAATCCCGAGGATGGAGGAGCCTGGTGGCCTGCGGTCCATGGGGTCGCTAAGAGTGGGACATGACTGAGTGACTTCAGTTTCACTTTTCACTTTCATGCATTGGAGAAGGAAATGGCAACCCACTCCACTGTTCTTGCCTGGAGAATCCCAGGGACTGCGGAGCCTGGTTGGCTGCCATCTGTGGGGTCGCACAGAGTCAGACACGACTGAAGTGACTTAGCAGCAGCAGCAGCAGCAGCCATAATGCATTTTCCTATTTTTCAGCTCTTTACATTTAGAACTCACAACTCTAAGAGATTTACTTTTATTATCCCCAAATCTAGTACTTTTCTCCAAATATCACATTGCCCCATTGGGCTTCTAAAAATCAATCTTTGCTATTTCAATAGATGGAGAAGGACAACAGGTAATGGGGGATGGGGAGGAGATGAGAAAAAATACTCTCAGGTGTATCAGAAAGATAATATAACCATAGTGGTTAAAAAAAAATAACTCCATCTGGACAGGTCTAGGTACCACTTGTAGCTCTTCCATTTCCTAGCCATGTAACTTTAGTGAACTCACTTAACCTCTCATTTTCCCTATTTAGAAAATGGGTGCTAAAATCTACTTCATAGGGTGCTTGGTGAAGATTAAGTGAGAAAGTATAAACATTTTAGCTGTAAATAATAGTAATTCATGACGGGAGGGACTCCTGACTCTCGATGGATGCCTGTCGTATTCTAGGCGGCTAGGGCTGCCGTAACAAAGGAACAAGAACTGAGGAACTTAAACACAGAGATTTATTTTCTCACAACTCAAGAGGCTTGAAGTCCTGCATCAGCACGGGCCAGCAGGGGTGGTTTGTGTTGAGGAATCTCTCCTTAGCTGGTAGATGGCGGCCTTCTCCATGTGTCTGTGCATAGTTTTCTCTCTGTAACTGTCTTGTTTGCAAATTTCCTCCTCTTCTTAAAGAACACTCATCATGCTGGATTAGGGCCCACCTTCATGACCTCATTTTAATCTAATCATCTCTTCAAAGGCCCTTTCTCCAAATATGGTCACATTCTGCAGTACTGGGGGTTAGGACTTCAACATATGAATTTGAGGGGGTGGGGACACAATCATGCTAAGAGAAAACTTGGACCTAGAGAAAAATAAGAAAATAAGTTGCTGGTAACTCCAGCCATTGGAAAGCTTCATTTCCTTCCCGTGTTTGTTTTTTTTTTACCCCTGTGCAGAGTTACATATACTATATGTGCAGTTTTACATTCTGCATACTATATCTTCATAGCATAAGAACTTCTCTAGATAATTTTAAAACTCTCACTATAGGGATTTTCCTAGTGGTCCAGTGGCTAAGACTTCGCACTCCCAATGTGGGGGGCCCTGGATTTGATCCATGGTCAGGGAACTAGATCCTGCATGCCACAACTAAGAGTTTGCATGCTGCAGCTGAGGATCCTGCACGCCACAAGGAAGATCCCACATGCCACAACTTAGACTCAGCACAGTCAAATAAATACATTTGGCAGGGATCCCATGGGGATCTCCCTGTGCTTGGGGCTCTTTGGAGCTAACTCAGGCCTAGATCTCTCTTTCCCCTCCTCTCACTAGCCGAGCATGTTGTCACAGCCCAGGACTTCTCAGTGGGGATGTCGTCAAGGAGGCAGAGCTGGTTTCTAAGTAATCTCTTTCTCATGGGCACATCCCAGCTTTCCCATGAAGGAGCCTGCCTTGTATATGAGCTCTGGGGCTCTGGGGTGCTGAAGTCAGATCTGTATGCTTTAAAGACCATTTTCCTCCCCCTTCCATTTACAACTCCTCTCCCTGAAAGATGGCCAATGTCTTTAAGTTCTTTCACCCAGTTTTACCTGCTTTTGAACTTCATGTTGATGGAATAATATATATGTCCTTCTGTATCTGACTCTCTCACTTAACCATGTTTGTGAGATTCTTTCATGTTGTCATATGTCCTTCTAATTGATTTATTTCATTATGTGAATATTCCACCACATTTCTCTTCATTCTACCTTGATGGACGTTGAAGCTGTTTCCAGTTTTTAGCTATGATAAATAATGCTGCTCTCAATATTATTATACTTGTCTTTGAGTGAGTGGATCTTTGTTGTGTCTATACCTCAAAGTACAATTACTGGGTCTTGGGGAGCATGTATATTTAGTTTCAGTAAATTCTCCCCAGCAGTTTTCCAAAGTGACTATCCCATCTTGCATTCCTACTTCAGATTGCTTCTTTTCTTTTTTATTGAGGTAAAAATATGCATAACATAAAATTGACCATTTTAACTCTTTTAACGTAAGCAATTCAGTGACATTAAGTACATTTAAATTGTTGTGCAACTATCACTTCACCATAGTCCATCTCCAGAACTTTGTCATCATCCCAAACAGAAACTCCATACCCATTAAACAATAACTGCCCATTCCCCCCACCAGCCCCATGTAACTTCTGTCCTACTTATTGTTAATTTGAGGATTCTAGGTACCTCATATAAGTGCAGTCACTTTTGTGCCTGGCAGGTAGTACAGTGGTAAAGAATCCGACTGCCAATCCAGGAGCTGTAGGAGGCTCAGGTTCGATCCCTGGGTTGGGAAGTTCCCTTGCAGTAGGATATGGCAACCTACTCCAGTATTCTCCCCTGGAGAATCCCATGGACAGAGGAGCCTGGCAGGCTACAGTCCATGAGGTCGCTGAGTCAGACACGACTGAGCATGCACGCACATGCATGACATTTTACTTAGCATAATGTTTTCAAGATTCATACAAGTTATAGCGTGTGTCAGAACTTCATTCCTTATAAAAAATGTATATTTATACATGTATGTATGTATATTCATTGTATGTTTAGACCACATTGTGTTTCTTTATTAGATCTTCATGGACACTTGTGTTGTTTCCATCTTTTGGCTATTGTGAATAGAAAATGAAAGAAAGTGAGGTTGCTCAGTCGTGTCCGACTCTTTGCGACCCTGTGGACTGTGGTCCACCAGGCTCCTCCATCCATGGGATTCTCCAGGCAAGAATACTGGAGTGGGTTGCCATTTCCTTCTCCAGGGGATTTTCCCGACCCAGGGATCGAACCTAGGTCTCCTGCATTGCAGGCAGACGCTTTACCCTCTGAGCCACCAGGGAAGTGAATAGGGATACTATGAAAATACATATATAAGTGTCTGTTTGAGTTCCTACTTTCAGCTCTTTAGGGTGTAAACCAAGAAGTAGAATTGCTGGATCATACGGTAATTTTATGTTTACTTTTTGAGCCACCAAACTTTTTCACAGTGGCTGCAGCATTTCATATTTCCAATGCAGAAGACTTCATCTGTCTTTATATCTTATTTACCTTTTTTTTGCCTCCCTAGTAGGTTTGAAGTGGTATCTCACTGTAATTTTGATTACTGGAGTGAGTAGCCTTTCCCTTCTCCAGGAGATCTTCCCATCCCAGGGATCAAACCCAGGTCTCCCACATTGCGGTGGATTCTTTACCAGCTGAGGCACAAGGGAAGCCTCAAAATACTGGAGTGGGTAGCTTATCCTTTCTGCAGCAGATCTTCCCAACCCAGGAATTGAACCAGGGTCTCCTGCATTGCAGGCAGATTCTTTACCAACTGAATTATGAGGGAAGCTCTTGTATTTCCCAAATGATAGAGGTATTGAGCATCTTTTCATGTGCTTACTGGCCAGTTGTATACCTTATTTGAAAAAATGTCTTTTCACCTCCTTTGTCTTTTTCTTTTTAGACTGGGTTATATATTTTTTGTTGTTCTTGAGATTAGGAATTCATTATATAGCAGAATATTATTTGGAATTCTATTTTTTATGTTATATTCTTATATATTGCTTTGAATACTTCATGATGTTCACATTACTTGTGTAGTTTACAGTCTCTCATCTATTATTCTTTCTTTAGGGAAGGGTTTTTAAAACAATTATCATCATCATCTGAAACTAAGGGACAATTTTTCAAACTAGAACACTTGGGAGACCTCACCCTGACCTTTCCATGCTCAGTTCTCTCCCTGTGGGCCTTGTAGTGCTGCCACCTAGGAAACCGACATAGTCCAACATAAGGGGACCCCTGAGTCAGGGCATGGTGCTGACAGGCCCAGAGGTGCCCCCGGCAGGTTTCCTAATTACATGCTTGTCCACAGGGAAGGGTGGATAAGAATACTGGTTGTGAATACTCTCTAGTATATGCCTTGGGGTCAGGCTTCTGAACCTCAATTGTCTCTTCTTTGAAAAGGGGCTAATGCCTACCTTGGTAGCATAGTTGTAAAGATGAAATGGACCCAGTCTCCAGCTTAGTGAATGGTAGTTATTAACTTAGACTGCTTATTTAAAGGGTGGCCAAGCAGGGAGAATTCAGAAAGATCATGACAAGTTGAAACAGCCAAAGGTTATCAGAATGATCTGTGTGGGTGACTGCATAGCAGGGTGCGTATGGCATGTAGGGAGACATGTAGCCTTCAGAAACGCGTCAACTCTTCTGCCTCCAGCTGTGACCCTGGGTCAGCTCTGGGTCTCGTGAGACTCCATGGGTCTCATGTTGCTGAATACCTGTGGTCTTGGTTCTTTGTCCCACACACCTTGAAGTGGTCCTCCTTCTCAAGACCAAACTTGGGAGCCCATCTGAAACTCATATTTGGTCACACAGCTGGTCAGATGAAGTAAGTCAAGTCTTCCGCAGTGGTCTAGAACAGCCCTTGATCCAGTCAGGGGGCTGTTGTCAGGTCTTGGTTCCCATGGGGTAGCTTCCAGAAGCCCCCTCCTTCCTAATATTCTTTTCCTCCCTTCCCCACAGTGGTCTTCACAGACTGCCCTGGGCAAGAGTCGGCCCTGCTGACTGACGATGACTTCATTGTTCTGAATGATGAAACAGTCCAGGTAAAACACCGTGTGCACCTGCAGGACAGAAGAAAAATGTTCTCCATGCACACCCAGCTTGCTGCTGGCCAGGAGTCCGAGGCTGCCGTGGCTGTCGGGAGCCACATTACCCCTGCAGAGCACACAGGGTTAGCCGTCAGTGGCCCATAGCTCTGAGCGTGGGCAACCATCTAAGCAGGGCAGTGCTTGTTGCTGCCCAGTAGGGGATGCCAGAGTCAGACCTGTGGGGCTGAGAGCTGCCTTGCGAGTAATGGTCCAGTGCTCTTCCTCCCTGGAATTCCCTGTCTCATCTCCCTTTTTGTCTTTCCCACATCCTGAGGGTAAACCACAAGTGAAGGTGATCCCAACACGGGACTGTCAATCCCAAGACCCTCTGGGAAGATAGGCTTCCCTGGTGGCTCAGCGGGTAAAGCATGTGCCTGCAATGCAGCAGACCTGGGTTCGATCCCTGGGTTGGGAAGATCCCCTGGAGAAGGAAATGGCAACCCACTCCAGTATTCTTACCTGGAGAATCCCATGGACAGAGGAACCATGGGGTCCCAAAGAGTTGGACACAACTGAATGACTTCACTTTCACTTTCTGGGAAGATGGACCTGAAGCTCTGGGCCACATTTCTTTGTTTCTTTTAATTCTTTGAACAGCTAATATATCCACATGGTTCCAAAATTTTAAATATTGAAGTTATAGAACACATAACCTCCCCTTGTGTCTCCTCATCTGCCTAATGCCTTCTCCACCCCTCTAACAGAATACACAGAAATAAACTGTTACCAGTTTCTTTCCTTCTAGAATTGATTTATGTATTTGTTCTATATTTATATTAAATATATTAATATATATTATATATGTAGATATAAAACAGACTTTTCCCTCTTTTTTATGAAAAAAATAACATTTACATGGCTTCACTTTCTTTTTGCACTAAAATACATCAGTATGTGTATGTATAACTACGTCTCTTTGCTGTACAGCAGTAATTAAGGCAACATTGTAATTCAACTGTACTTCAATAAAAAAAAAACTAAAAAAATAAATTGGTAGAACCGAACATTGTAAATCAATTATAATCCAATATAATTAAATTTTTTAAATATTTTATAAAATAAATAAGTGAGCAAAAAAAAAAAAAATCAGTACAAGGCCTCTCACCTTCTCACCAGTAACCACCATTATTGGTTTCTCTAGTATCCCCCAAACTGTGTAAAGGCAGATATGAATATATGCCTTACTTCCCTACCCTTTTACACAAAAGATGGAACAATGCCTAGCACATATTAAGCCCTATATAAATGTTTGTTAAATAGAGCACTAAACTGTTAATATATTAATCTGTTCTGTACTGTGTTGTTTTTCATTTAAGTGTATATCAAAGATCTTTCCATATCAGCACAGAGAGACCTTCCTCATCCTCGTTTTTCGAGCTGTATACAGTTTTCACTAGATGGATATATTACAGTGTATTTAATTGGGCCTTCTCTGTAAGTGAACACTTGGATTATTTCCAAGTTTTCTTCTGCAAAAAACCCATCTAGGCCTCTGGCCTCTCTCCTCATCCTGAGCTCCTATAGGTGAGAGGATGATAGGTGTGTTGCAGGTGTGTTTGCACACCTGGGTTAAGGCATCTTCTCTCCCTGCAGGAAAGGAAAGCACTGAAGATCTCCCCACCCGCACCTGTCTTACGAAGGCGCAAGAGAGAATGGGTGGTCCCGCCAATATCTGTGCCTGAGAATGGCAAGGGTCCGTTCCCCCAGAGGCTGAATCAGGTATGGCTGTGCCTTCCCCCCGGGAGGCTTGGTGGCTGCAGGGACCCTCATTCAAAGGCCTGAGTGTGAGGTTTCTTGCTGCTAAGCCCTGGGGCCCCCAGAAGGAAAGCCTCTGTGATGGGAGCAATTTCTGATCAGGCAATGCCTCTCCACCCCTCTCCATAGAGGGTTCTTTGCTACAATTGTGAGATCGTTATCATTTTGTCAGCTGCCATTTTCTTTTGCTTCCAGCTCAAATCTAATAAGGACAGAGGCACCAAGATTTTCTACAGCATCACGGGGCCTGGGGCAGACAACCCACCAGAGGGTATCTTCGCTATAGAGAAGGAAACAGGCTGGTTGTTGCTGAATAAGCCACTGGACCGGGAGAAGATTGCCAAGTATGAGGCAAGTAACCTTTAGCATCCAGCAGGGCCCCAGAACTTGTTGGGGAAGGGAGTGCCAGACTGACCACAGACCTGTGCCCCCACAGCTCTTTGGCCATGCTGTATCAGAGAACGGTGCCTCTGTGGAAGATCCCATGAACATCTCCATCATTGTAACAGACCAGAATGACCACAAGCCCAAGTTCACCCAGGATGTCTTCAGAGGGAGCGTCTTGGAAGGGGTGCTACCTGGTAAGGAGACTGGGGAGGTGAGGAGCTATAGAGGTCTCCTGGGCCCAGATCTGGCCTTGGATCAACTGGAACCGTCTGGAGGTCAGCCAGACTCTTGAAGTCTGGAAGAGCCCTTCACATGCGATTTCCTAGGCTGTACATCGGATCACCTGGGATCCTCTTAAAAATCCATATTTCCCCACTCCATCCCAAAATCCCTGAATAAGAATGATCCTAGAGTAGGGACTTCCCTGATGGTCCAGCAGTTAAAACTCTGTGCTTTCAATATAGGAGGCGTGGGTTCAATCCCTGGTTGGGGAACTAAAATCCTGCATGCCATGTGTGCAGCTAAAAAAAAAGAAAAGAGAGAAAATTAATTGGGGCAAAAGACTAGAGAAATAGCTACACATTAATGACCTCACAGACAGGTGCTACTGGGGAGGACTCCTCCTCCTTTGAGTTGTAGAAAATTACAGAGAAATGTGAATTGGTGAGGCTGCAGTAGACATTTTTAAAAGAAAAACTACCTTCAGCAAGATGGAGCCTCTTCCCCCTGTATTCCAGAAGCCTAGACGTGGTCAGGCCAGGTTGAAATGGTGCTTTAAAGTGTGGGAGACCTAGGCTCCGTCTGTCTCATTGCTTTGCTGTTTTGGCTTCGTTCCCAAGATCACCTCATGAATACTGCTGGAGCTCCAGCCATTACTTCTGGAAGGAGGGAACGGGTGGGAAGAGTAAGCCCCTTAATTCAGAAAAATGCTTTCCCTGAAGGTATTTATCCCATTTGTCACAATTCAGTCTCATGGCCACAGCTACCTGTGGTGGGAAATGGCCTTGGTTCCTGGTGGGCCTGTACCCAACCTAGAGTGATTATGAGGATTATGTTTCTAAGGAAGTAGGGAGAATGGGAAGTGGGCAGCAATTAACAGTCTCTGATGAGAGGGGAAGGTGGGTCCAAACTGACATGCAGGGTGGAACCTCTCAGGGTTCCAGAAGTGGGTGAGGCTGAAGTTGGCACTGGGAGGGCAGGGTGCTCACTCATCAGCCCTTCTTCCCCCCCAGGCACTTCCGTGATGCAGGTGACAGCCACGGACGAAGACGATGCCATTAACACCTACAACGGTGTGGTTGCTTACTCCATCCACAGTCAAGAGCCAAAGGACCCGCATGACCTCATGTTCACAGTCCACCGGAGCACGGGCACCATCAGCGTCATCTCCAGTGGCCTGGACCGGGAAGTGAGTGGCCCTTCAGAAAGGGGCTGCCTGCCCAGGCCAGGCCCTGACACTCAGAGCAGAAGCCCCTGCCCCAGAGCCCAAGTCGGCCAGGAAGGGCTGCGGCCAGGTCCTGTATCGATGTCCCACAGCACCCTTGGACTGGTGGCGCTCTGCCAAGCCATCTCATTAAGGCTGAGGAGGCAGCTGTGAAACACATTTGATATTTTCCGTAGGTTTTCTCATTTCCTCTTGGAATGGCTCACTTAGCATGCACATTGCCCAGATTTGTCCCACGTGTACCACAAAGCAGTTAGCTCCATAGGTACTAGAGTTTCCCTAATTCATACCTTTGCCAAACTCCTGCTCAGAGCTCCCCTTCTGGATCTGCCATGAGTTAGGAGGCAGTGCCCAGGCTTCACCCCACGACTGACTGGCCCAGGAGAACCGTTTGGATCCACAGTTCCCCTCTCCCTCCACCCTTGGCTCCTGGTCTTCCCTGCAGTGGGTGAGCAAGGGATCAGGTGAACACTGGAAAGGAGAAACATTCCCCTCCCTCCACGTACACTCAAGGCTGTGCCCTGCTCTCAGCAGCTTCCACTCCCGCTCTCCTTTTCTCCCCAGAGAGTCCCTGAGTACACACTGACCATCCATGCCACAGACATGGATGGGGACGGCTCCAGCACCACGGCTATGGCCATAGTGGAGATCCTCGATGCCAACGACAATGCTCCCATGTTTGATCCCCAGAAGGTAACACCCTTTCCTCCATTCATTCTTTCCTTGTCAGATGATGAGGAGCTAAGTTTCTCCTTTCTGATGAAACTTCCAAAATCAGCCTGCATTGCTTCAAGTCCCAGCCCCAGCACTTGTAAGCTGTATGACCTGAGGGGAATCACCTAACCTCTCTGTGCCCTATTTCCTAGTCTGTGAAATGGAGACAGTGTTAATACCTGCTGCATTGTTCTGAGTTTTAAATGAAATAATCTATGTAGAGTTCTTAGCATAATCCCAGGTACCTAAGTGCTCAATATGAAAATATTTGTTGATATGGAAATTCCTAACTTGACTCACACCTACACCTGCCCACCTACCCCCGGTGAATGCTTGTCACTTCACGTGACAGAGGACTCAGTGCCAGTCAAGATGACACCCACCCGCTTCCATCATTAGGTAATTTGGGCTGCTAAATACTGTTCAGGCCTGTTGAAAATTTGTTCTGAATAGCTGATTTCCCCATCACGGCCATCTGTTCTAAATTTCCAAAAAAGTCCCTGGTCAGTGCCCCAGAGCAATCAGACGCCTAGCCCTTCTTGCCACCTTCCTTGTGCCTTTCTGATCTCAGCTAGATACAGGTGACTACTCTCCCTGGGGGCTTGGGCACCCGGATGGCTGAGATTCTGGGAGCATCAGGCCGTGGGATGTAGGGAAAGCAGGCCCAGGGTCACTGTGGTGTGTCTGTCCTAGCAAGCTGTGAAGTTGACTCCTGGGGCATTCTGCATCTGTGCATGTCCCAGAAAGGGTGAGCAGCATGGGGCTCCCCTGGAGTTGGGTGGAGGACTCATAGCCGGTGAAGAGAGGAGAGCCACCTCTCGGAGGAGTCAGCTTCTCCGCTCTGACAGTGTTGTATTTTCCATGTTGACAGTATGAGGCCCGTGTGCCTGAGAACACAGTGAGCCAAGAGGTACAGAGGCTGACAGTGACTGATCTGGACGCCCCTAACTCACCTGCATGGCGTGCCACCTACCGCATCGTGGGAGGTGACAACGGGGACCATTTTACCATCACTACTGACCCCGAGAGCAACCAGGGTATCCTGACCACCCAGAAGGTGAGTCGGTTTGGGCTTTGTACAAGGGCCACACCTGGGGCAGGGAGGTCTCCAGTCTCCAGGACTAGGGGTACCACTTTCCTGGGACGCATACCTGGAACCACTCACAGGGAGTGCACCAGGCCCATGGCTTGCAACACTCTCCCATCCCTCTTATGTGGGGGAATTCCTTTGTTTAAATCTTCCCCAGAGACCCAGTTCATAAAACAGAGTCACTGATCCAATTGAGGCCAGTCAGTGGGGCCCATCTTCCCAGTGTGTCTAGTGGCTGCTCCTAATTGGTCTTACACAGAAGGTCTGTTTTATTGGAATCCTTGCTAATTTTGCCTTCAATCCATAGTTCACATCTTGGTGTTTGGATAGTAAAATGTTTTACTTTAAAAGTTTTAAATTACTTTAACTGTTTTGAATTACATCTAGGCATACCCTTGCCTCTTGAAAAATCTTGAGTAAAATTGATGCTTCAAGAAAATCAGACTAATCTTTCCTGATGTCTTTTACCTCTTGGTTTATTATAAAGAATGGCCCAGTTTGAGAAAGAAAATGAAAGTGAAGTCGCTCAGTCATGTCCGACTCTTTGCGACCCTATGGACTGTAGTCTATCAGGCTCCTCCGTCCATGGAATTTTCCAGGCAAGAGTACTGGAGTGGGTTGCCATTTCCTTCTCCAGGGGATTTTCCCGACCCAGGGATCGAACCCGGGTCTCCGGCATTGTAGGCAGACACTTTACCATCTGAGCCACAATACTTTAAAAGCTGTCCCCTCCTTGTAACCAAAGTTTTGTAATGCCCCTTTCACATTGTAAAATGAATTTTGTTTATAACTTCTCTATAATAACTTACGTAATTTCTAGAAAAATGAAATGCCCTAATTAAAATAAAGGAGAATTTTCAGGAAAAGTTACTGATAATAAACTGCTTCCCTGTGTATACCTTTGGGCACAACTACACTAGAAAACATGATGAAGTGGTCAGTTTCTTGCATCTGTTTGTGGAATCAGCCAAGTGTAGTAGATACTGTATGTCGCTGAAGTGAGTCATACCACAAGTGGTATTGATTTTTTCCAGAACCTCAAATAAACAACTTGAGGAAAGGCCTGAACAAATTATGAGCTCCCCTCAGAAGTTGCATTCCTAGGAAATTTAGTATAAATTAAAACCACACCAAAAACTTGATTTGTATGGAAAACACATTCTAGACTGTAAATATAAACAGAGCTTCACGCCCAGGAATACATGAATGTCCAGGGGGATATTGGCAAGTCCCATGGGACATGAGATAGTTCTTTGTGTCCCTGCCCCCACCAGTGGCATTCCCTGTCATTAGGACACCTAGAAATGCCCCCTCCAAGTTCCGACAACCACCACTATGGAGCGTCATCACCCCATTGAGAACCAGTTCTAGGCTTCGGGCTTACTAGTCTAGTTGCCTTTGGGGTGATGGTCTGAGAAGGCCCCACTGGGTATCCACTCCAGAAATGCAGGAGGAAACCAGGAGGCTCTATGGGGCAGGGCAGGGGCAGCATTGTTGCTGGTGGGAGCCCTAGCCCCTCGTGATGGGCCCTCTCTTCCAGACATCACAGCATGGCATGGGGCCTCCTCACAAAATGACGACTCTGATCCTCCTTCCTGTTCTCTCCCAGGACTTGGATTTTGAGGCCAAAACCCAGCACACCCTGTACGTCGAAGTGATCAATGAGGTTCCCTTTGTGGTGAAACTCCCGACCTCCACAGCCACCGTAGTGGTCCTTGTGGAGGATGTGAATGAGCCACCCGTGTTTGTCCCACCCTCCAAAGTCATCGAAATCCAAGAGGGCATCTCCACTGGGGAGCCTATTTGTACCTACACTGCACGGGACCCAGACAAGGGGAGTCAGAAGATCAGGTACGCAGGGGTTCGGCTCGAGTTCAGCCAAAGACACGGGTACGTTGGATGGGTTGTTTATTGTATGCATCAGTATTTGTTCTAATTGCCATAAGGACTGTTAAATATTTTGACTACCACCCCTGCACAGGGTCTTCCCTTCCTACCCTCCATACAGAGGAGGTTAAGTCCAGGGGACAGGTGTTCCCCAGTCCCTCTCACATGTCCCTGCTGGCCCCCTCCCACCTTCTGCTCAGGAGCCCAATTGGGGGTGAGATGCATTTTCCATGTGATCCTGTCTATGAGCCCCAAGTCCCATGAAACCCTCTGCTAGTTGACATGAGGAGACTTTGAATGATGACACTAGAACTCTTAAGTATCCTGGGTGTGATTCTTTGCAACTTTTCTGCTCCAGTTACCACATCCTGAGAGACCCAGCAGGGTGGCTAGCGATGGACCCAGACAGTGGACAAGTCACTGCCGCAGGGGTCTTGGACCGTGAGGATGAGCAGTTTGTGAGAAACAACATCTACGAAGTCATGGTCTTGGCCACAGATGATGGTGAGAGCTCCCTCCAGCCCCTCTGTGTGGGCCCCTTTGGAGCTCAGGACACAGCAGATCCCCTCTGCAGGCTGAGTGTGATGTGGGGAAGGGAGTGTCAGCAATCCTATCTGGGAGGTCAAAGTGGTCTCTCGGAGGAGACTTAGAGTGGTCAGTCCTAGAGTTGGCCGGTTCCAGTTTCCTTAAGACCCAGGAGTTAGGAGGTATCCTAAAGACACCTTTCAGCCTGTTTGTGCTTTACTGAGCCTTGAATTGGCCTGTTGGTTTCCCCTTGTGATTGATTGAAAGGGGCTGCCTTACAAGTGTTACGATTGATGAGTGACATCTTGCCACGACATGGTTGGGGATATTGATGTAATGACAGCTCTATTTGGCACATACTGAACCAAGACCTGGAGGCAGGCGAGAGGTTATTGCAGGGCTGGGAAGTGAAACTTCCCTGAAGCTGGTCAGCAAACACATCAGCCCTGAGGTGGCCAACCTTTTTCTCTTGGTGATAGATTGGTAGTGGCTGTCTGGATGAAGTCTCTGTGCTGTGATCAGTTAGTAATGTCTGCTGTGGACACAAAATGAGAATGATGGCATGTTTGCCACGCATTTGCCATCACTGATTTGATTTATAATGAAGCAAGGGCAGGGAAACTCTTGAAAGGTTACAGTTGGACAGTATACAGGACCCTTCTGAGGTTTATTGGATAAGTCCTAGGGGAGCTTAATATGGATTCATCAACCCAGCCAAAGACAGATGCTGAAAAGGGATCATATGTGTGATTTGAACAGGGAGCCCTCCCACCACTGGCACAGGGACCCTCCTGCTAACACTGATGGACATCAATGACCACGGTCCGGTCCCCGAGCCCCGTCAGATCACCATCTGCAACCAAAGCCCTGTGCCCCAGGTGCTAAACATCACAGACAAGGACTTGTCCCCCCACACTGCCCCTTTCCAGGCCCAACTCACACACGACTCGGACGTCTATTGGACAGCAGAAGTCAACGAGAAAGGTAACTGAGTGGTGGTGGCAAATGGGTCCTCTCTCCCCTACCAAGATCCAGCATCTACCTTCCTGCTCCATCTTGTGGGTCGCCGAGTTACCGGTCTCCTCAAGAATGTCAGTCAGGGGAATTCCCTGGCAGTCCAGTGGTTGGGACACCTGGCTTCCACTGCAGGGAGCACAGGTTTGATGCCTGGTCAAGGAACAAGATCCTGCAAGCCGCACAGCCAATAACAAACAAAGACGATGTCAGTCAAATGCTGCTTATTAACTTAGTCTAAACCTTTGGGAATCCACAGGAATCCTTAAAGACCATTCTAGCCCAACCACTTTCCTATACAGTTGGAAGCACTGAGGCCCAGAGAGAGATGGGACATGCCTCTCTCACTATGACATAATGAGAGAGTCGGGAACCCAGCACAGTAATAACAACTAACATGCCTGAGCATGCTTGCTATGTGCTATGTGCACTTCAGACACTTCACACAGATTCAGCTACTGAATCCTCACAACAACCCTGTAAAGCAGGTACTGTTAATCATACATATACATGTATGTGCACCCCTTTGACAGATAGGGAAACCAAGGCTTACGGAAGCTTAAATATCCTGTCAGGGGCATTATGGATAGAAAATAATGGCCCCATGATTGGGATGCAGGCAGTCTGCTCTACCAGGATCCTCTGCTGCCTACCATTTATCCACCCCTGGCAATTTGCAAGATGCTTTTTATACTTATTTTAAATTTCTACCATCCTCTGTGATCAGTATTTTTATCCCTATTTACAGACGAGAATCAGGCTCAGAAAGGTTAAATGGCATGTCCAAAGGCACAGTGTGGGTAAGCAGTGGAAAAGAAGTAGAAGACAAGGTCCCTGGCCCTCATCCCCCTGCTCCCAACCACCTCCCTGTCCTTTCTCTTTCCCACCCCATAACGCTCCTCAGCCTTCAGTGGTTTTTCAGTTGTCACAGGACTGAAGAGGGGACTTACTGGCATCAAATGGGCAAGGACTCAGGTGCGTAAGAACAGTGCATCCATGCCCAAGTGCCAGTAAGGCCCCTGGAGAAGCTCACCCTGGTTTAAAATGCCTCCCTCTTCCTCTTGGTGCTAGGGTCCCCCAAGAGGGGAATGGGCAACCAGTACATTCAGGTTCTTCCCTGAAGTAACCAAATGCCTGGTGTCTACTGTTGCTACTGAGCCTGTCCAGAAAGGACTGAGGAGACCTGCCTCAGACACACACATTGTCCCATTTTTATGATTCCTCTGATTTGGGGGTATATACCCAGTACCTTTCCTCAAGGAAGCCCAAGTTGGTCTCCTATTACCTCCCTGTGGCCTGGAAGCCGTTTTCCCCTCCCTGACTGGTTTACAGAGCATAGCCTCTGAAGTCAGAACACCTTGGTTCAAGATCCAGCCCCTCCATTTACCAGCTTGTGGGCAAGTTACTGAACCTTACTGTTGAGCAGTTTTCCCCACCTGGAGGATGGTGCCAGTAATTGTACCTCTGTACAGTCACTGTGAAGACTGAGTACACGATAGGCACCTACCTCTTCTGGTGCATCAGTGCTCAGTCGATGCCAGTGGCCGTCTTCACCAACAGGCACAATCTGGCTCTGCCAAGAGTGAGCGTTACCTCAAAGTCCAGTGGTACCAACGCCTGACACTACCATTGGTTCTTGGTTTTGACTTAGTCGTTTTATCTGTCTGTGTTCTATTGTGAGAGGAGTTAATCCCAACTCTACACCCGTGTGAACTGGGCTCGTTACTTGACCTCCCTAAGCTTCAGTGTCTGTATTTGTAAAATGAGGGGTAACAGAACCTTTCTCTGAAAGTTGAGGTGAAGATCAGAGTCGGGCTTGGCACGTAATAAGTGTCAGTTGAGTCCCCACTGCCACCACCAGCACCATCATCAGCTGAGAAGTCAGCTCTCCAGCCTGGGAAGAGGAAGGCAGGAGAGATGTTCTGGTGAAATGCCCCACATTGGCCTCTCCACTCGGTGGACCAGACATCCAGCGTGCAGAACTCTCTCTGTCTGCCACTGCTGAGTGGGAACAGGGTGAATTCTCCCTCTGGCCTTTCAGCTAAGAGGGGCCCAGTGAGTGTGCAGAGCCTGTGAACTGAAAGTGGCTTGAGGTCAGTGCTGAAATAGGCCAGCAAGCCTGAGGGCAGGTGGGCTGGAAACTCGAGGTTGTTTTTGAATGTCCCAGTGATGCGTGGGGTGGGGAGGGGGGGCACTGTTAGCATTTAGTGGTGAGGACTTGAGTGCTCAGGAAAGTTCCTCGTGATGAAGAATAGTTCCACCCAAGCTAATAGCACCCCCCTTGAGAAACTTGGGTCTAAACCAAAGGCCTTTCTGCAGAGAGGCCTCTGACCTTATATTTCTCACCCACAAACATAGCCCTCATCCCCACTCCACGATGGCCAAGCAGCCTCCCCAGAGTGGCTCCCATCGTGCAGGCTGCTCCAAAGCTTGGCTTCGGCTCTGTGGCTGCCTGCTGCCTGCCCCAGGCCTTCAAAGGCCAGTTAGCACGGTGCCCAGCACAGCCTCACTGCCGGCACCTGTGAGCTTGTGTGCAGTCACTAATGCTCTGATCTGCTCCTGGCATCACTTACATCACCAGCTCATATGCATTTGGATTTCTTAATAACTGATGCTCACTCAGAAATATCCAAGTTTCAGATATATTGAAATTCTATCATAGAGTTGAGGTATAAACATTATATATACAATTGAAAGAGCAAAATGCTGCCATAACAAACGGTAGTAAACTTTCAGGTAGAAAAACAGGTGGCCAGTTAATATAAATATTAAAAGATTGTGCTAGCTGTCTCTTAGGAAGAACTTTGTTTCTTTGCTTGTTTGTTTTGAAGCAAAGAACAATCTGGCAGCTAGTGATGCTCAGAAATTATTGGCCCTGCATGCCATGAATTTTTTAAAATGTCACATTTAGAAATACTGTGATTATTGATTTTTTAAAATAGAATGGTGACTTTATTCTTCTATCCAAATAATCCTTCCCTCAGTGGAGGATTTTGCTTGGACCAAGTATCCGTTTGTAACACTCAGCATAAGTTTGCTTTGACGACATTGCTCCCTGTGGCCCAGATGCAGTCTGCCTCCTCAAACCTCCATCGTGGTGTGCTTGGCTCCCACCATTCGTGGCCTCCCGAGGTGAATAATTATCTGTCTGCTCCAGGAGACGCAGTAGCCTTGTCCCTGAAGAAGTTCCTAAAGCAAGGCGAATACGATGTGCACCTTTCCCTGTTTGACCACGGCAACAAGGAGCAGCTGACAGTGATCAGAGCCACCGTGTGTGACTGCCACGGCAACATGGTGACCTGCCGGGACCCCTGGACGTGGGGTTTCCTCCTCCCCATCCTGGGTGCTGCCCTGGCTCTGCTGCGTGAGTGCTGGCACCCTCTCCCTCTGAGGTTGGGGTAATTAGAAACTTGAGTCCACCCCAAACGTAGAGACTCGAGCCACCGACATTGCCCATCTGTTCCTTGTCCTCTTAATTCTGGAAGTGTCATTTAGTCCATAGATGTTTATGGGGCCTCTGGGAGGTGCCAGGCTTTGGGGATACAGTGGGGAGCAGACTTGGCCCTGCTGTTACATCGTCTGGTGGCTGCAGCGGTGGTTCTGAAGGTGTAGTCTCCAGACCAAGAGCATCAGCACCACCAGGAATTGCTTAGGCCAACTCCCTGGCCCACACCTGACCTACCAAGTCAGAAGCTTAGGGGTAAGACCTGGTAATCTGTGTTTTTACAAGCCTTTCAGTGGATTCTAATGCATATTTCAGCTTGAGAGACACTGGTCTAGTGAGCAGAAGTGTTTAGTTAGAAACTAATTTCTTTGCTGTCATGGTAGAACCTATCACATTTAATTTTTTCACTCTCTGAATTGTCCTTACACAAAAAACACCCATTCAATCACGCATGAATGCAATAAGCACAAGCTTTAATCATCGTACTTGCAGTGAGCACTGTGTTAGGTGCTGAGAGTGAAACATTTATGAGACAGGGTGCTCAGGGCTGGTGTACTGGGATGACCCTGAGGAATGGGATGGGGAGGGAGGTAGAAGGGGGGTTCAGGATGGGGAACACATGTACACCCATGGCTGATTCATATGAATGTATGGCAAAAACTACCACAATATTGTAAAGTAATTAGCCTCCAATTAATTAAAAAAAAAACAAACAGACCAGCCCCTGCCTTCATGGAGCTTACTTTCCAGTGCAGAGAGCAGATAGCAAATAAGCCAGCAGAGAAATGGGTGTTGCTATGGATTAAAAAAGAAAGTGAGAGGAGGAGATCTGGCATTTTAGGTAGGATCGGCAAGAACAGGCTTACTGAGAAGGGGGCATTTGAGTAAAGACCTGAATGAGTTGAGGAAGCAGATCATGCAGATATCCAGGGAACAGCCAGTACAAAGGTCCTGAGGTGGCTGGCTCTGTGCTTTGTGTAGAAACAGCAATGACTGTTGTGGAAAAAGCAAGAGTGAGAAGAGAGGTGATGGCTGTGGCGGAGCATTGCGTTGGGCATTGTGGGTTACTGCAAGGACTCTGGGTGAAATGGGAAGTCATCAGGTTTGGAGCAGAGGAGCTAGGTGATCTGACTTGAATTTTGTAGGATTCCTCCTGAACAGACTGTAGAGGGCCGCTACTACCATAATTTGGGGGTGAGGGGGGAGTTGTGGCTCAGATCCAGGATGGCATTAGAGGTGGTGAGAGCTGGTCATATTTCAAGGTAGAATCAATTAAGATTCAGATGAGAAAAAGAGCCATCTATGACTTCAAGGCCTGAATAAGTAGAAACACGGAGTTTCCATTAACCAGTTTGGGAAGGACCATGGGAAAAGTCCAAATGGAGGTAACAGAAGGCAGCTGAACACAGGCTTTGGGTGCAGATAGGCAGTCCAGGTTGCCTCCTGCCTTTCCCTAAGCCAATGGGGAGGAAAGGGGAGGGAAAGGCCATAGTCTGACCCACACAGGGTGTGCATCCTGAGAACCCAGGGACTCCCAAAGATGGCTCCATCAGTTTTGTCTGGCTAGAGAGGACAATGGTTTCCTCAGCAGGCGAAAAAGGGGGATAAAGCTGAGCAGTGGCTGTATCCTCCCCCATTAAACAGCCACAGAGAGGGCCAGAACTGCCCTCCTCATGTGGAATTAACTGGGGGTAGTCACAACAGTTAGGGGCAGCAGCTGGGCACTAATAAGCCAGTCCCCATTGTGTCCAAATAGACCTCCAGCCTTTTAGATCATATCACTGAAACACAGTCTCTATCTTAAAATTCCAAAATAGTGTTTGCACCTAAATTCAGATTACTGTACCACATCAAAGTTGCATTGTCTTGTTTTAAACTTAAAGTCTCTGGCTATTATGGGACACCTCGTGACTGAAAAAGTCATATTGAAAAGTAACATCTGGAAATTCTCTGGCAGTCCAGTGGTCAGGACTGGGTGCATTTACTGCCGTGGGCCCAGGTTCAATCCCTGGTCAAGGAACTAAGATCCAGGAAGCCAGGGGCCCCCAAACTCCAGGATCAAATGCCTGATGATCTGATGAGGTGCAGCTGATCATAATAATAGAAATAAAGTGCACAATAAATGTAATGCACTTGAAGCATCCTGAAACCATCCCCCACCTCCATCTGTGGAAGATTTGTCTTCCACAAAGAAGAAAGTAGCGGTAAAACTGGTGCCAAAAAGGTTGGGGACTGCCGCCATAAGCCATAGGGTACAGCCAAAAACAAACAAACATCTACTGGGAGATCCCCATCCCACAAAGGAGGATTTCCATAAGGACCAGTACATCAATATGGGAAGACTAACAGTAAAATGATAGAGAATTACAGGTGGGGGAATGAAGTCAGAATACCAGTAGGAGGAAGTGGTTTTAGGCTGAGAGCAGGAAGGTGAGAGCCATGTGTATGCATGGAGAGTGTTCCAGGTGAGAAAAGAGCCAGGATGAAGGTTCCGAAGTGGGAGACTGCTGGGTATATTCGAGGAGCCCTGAGGAGGCTAATGTTTCTAGACCTGGGCAGAGAGGGAGTGTTGGAGACAGGTCGGGGCCAGTCCTGTAGCCTTGATGAGGAGGTGAGGGTTTTCCTAGGTGCACAGGGGCCACTGAAGTGTGTAAAGCTCTGGCTACTGAGTAGAGGGATCAAAAATTACATGGGACTTCAAGTGCTTGGGGGTGAATATTCACACTCCCCAACTCTTGCAGTCCTTCTGCTGGTGCTCCTGTTCTTGGTGAGAAAGAAACGGAAGATCAAGGAGCCCCTTCTCCTCCCAGAAGATGACACCCGTGACAACGTCTTCTACTACGGCGAAGAGGGGGGTGGCGAGGAGGACCAGGTAGGGCATGGGGGGCCCTCCTGGGGTCGGGAGGCGGTGCCCCCATGGCCACTGGCAGGGATAGTTGGGTCAACCAACTAACCATGTTAGCTGTGTCGCCCAGATCCTGGCCTGAAGCATCAGTCTTCTGAGAGGGTGCCTCATCCACTGCTCCAGTCTCTGGCCCCAGCCAGCCCAACCTTGAGCCTGTGCTTAATCTGAGAGGAGGGGGTGTGGAATCTAGGGCTTTCAGAGATCTCTGACATTGTCTTCTAAGACCTACTCTTGAACCAAAACATCCAAGTGGCACAGAAGTGGGATGAGATGTAAATGAGGGGAGTGGGAGGGTTCTTCTCCGTCTCATGTCCTCCTTCACTTTCCTGAAGGACTATGACATCACCCAGCTCCACCGGGGTCTGGAGGCCCGGCCTGAGGTGGTTCTCCGCAACGATGTGGCACCATCCTTCATCCCCACACCCATGTACCGTCCTCGGCCAGCCAACCCAGATGAAATCGGCAACTTCATCATTGAGGTGAGGCATGGGGTCCCAGCCTAGGGCAGTCCTTCGTTCAAGCACCAGCAGCTTGAGAGAAAGAGCACAGGCTTGGAGTCTTGGCTGTGGGTTCAAATCCTGGGTCTGTCACCAACAAGCTAGCTGTGTGACCTCTGGCATATATAGCAACTTCTGGGCCTCCTGTTTCCTCCTCCATTAAACCCAAAGTTTCGAAGTGGTTAAAGAATAGGTCAGGAATTCTTTCTTTTAATTTGTTGATGTTTATCATCTTCCCTGGTGACTCACATGGTAAAGAATCTGCCTGCATTGCTAGAGACCTGAGTTCGATTCTTGGAGTGGGAAGATCCTCTGGTGGAGGAAATGGCAACCCACTCCAGTATTCTTGCCTGGAGGGTTCCATGAACAGAGGAACCTAGCGGGCTACAGTCCATGGAGTCACAAAGAGTCAGACATGACTGAATGACTAACACTTTCACTTTCATTTATCATTGAACAAAAGTAAGAGAGGACTGGGTCTGGCACAGATGAACAATTTGATCAATAAAAACCAATGAGGAAGAGCAGGCTCTGTTGCAGTCTAGATGAATTCGGAGTCAAGGCTCTTGACTTTTCCAGGTTATCTCTGGTTTGACAGAATTTTTGATTAGGAATTATTTCTTTATTCAACACATATAGTGGTTGTTAGGAGAAAACTCGGGAGCCGAACTCCCTGGGTTTGAATTTGTAAAGATCTCAGGTGATTCCAGTGTGGAGCAAAGTTGGGGGCCTCTGGGATAGGTTGGTTTAAGGACTGGATGAGTAAGGACCGAGCAGCGCTGGCTCAGGGAATCTCCTGGGGAACTTCAAACACTGAAGCCTCTGACCACCCCCCAACCCCACCCACCCCATCCCCTGGACTGTGATTTAATTGATCTGCATATGGGCTAGACTTCAGAATATTTTTTTTAAAGATTCCCAGGTAATTCCCCTTGGCTGTTTTACATGTGGTAATGTAAGTTTCCATGTTACTCTCTCCGGAAACTCAAACAGGGGCTCTGTATCAACCTAGAGGGGTGGGATGGGATGGGGAGGGAGAGGGGAGGGAGGGGATATATGTATACCTATGGCTGATTCATGTTGAGCTTTGACAGAAAACAACAAATTCTGTAAAGCAATTATCCTTCAATTAAAAAATAAATTAATTAAAAAAAAGATTCCCAGGTAATTTAAGTTTGGGAACCACTGGCCTGGCACCTATCCTGTATTAATTAGGTAATGACAGCTCTTGCTGCTAAGTGTCCCCCATAGTCTCAATTCTGGGCACATACTTGATTTATCTAAGGAATTTTTTAAAATATCAGTGCCTTGGACCCAGATTTTTTTTTTTTTTTTTTTAGGCTCTGATTTTTATTTTTTTGGCCATGCTCCACAGCATGCAGGATCTTAGTTCCCCAACCAGGGATGGAACCTGTGCACCCTGAAGTGGAATCGCAGAGTCCTAGCCACTGGATCACCAGGGAATTCATAAGCTCTGATGTTTCTTTAGTTCCCCAAGAAATAAAAGATACAGGAGATATATATATATATATATATAAAAGAAATAAAATATACATAGGAGATAATGATGTGAGGCTAGCATAGGCTGGTACCATGAAAGTAGTCAGTAAAAGGAGGTTTTTAATAAGAGGGAGGGAAGGAGGAGGGAGCAGAAGAGGAAGGAGGGAAGGACAGATGGATCTGGGAGGTTGGAGAAAGCAGCAGTAGGCACAGGGCTCAGTGGGTGGTCAGGATACCTCACTTTGGCCTGAACTCTGCTTACCTTTCTTGCTTTCTCGAACTAATGAGACTCCATTCTTTAGCCTTAAGCACATTTGAGAATCCTGTACAGAAACAAAGGCGTCTGGGGAATGTTGCTCAGGGCATCTTTGCCTTGGAGCCAAAGGCCAGGAGATCTTCTCTCTGGTTGAGTGAAGACAGTTTTCAGAATATTTGTGTTGGATAGTTTGCAAATAACTGTCTCGTTTAATGCCTCACCATGTCAGCTCTGCAAAGGAGGAATTCTGTTATGGTCCCCTGTAACTCTAATATGCACTTTTATATTTATACACATTCATTTCTTCCTCTGAAACTATATGAAGTCTCCCCATTTTTGAGATGGGGGGCTTCCAAGGTGGCACTGCAGGAGACATAAAGAGACGTGAGTTCGATCCCTGAGTCGGGAAGATCCCCTGGAGGAGGGCATATGGCACTCCACTCCAGTATTCTTGCCTGGAGAATCCCATAGACAGAGGAGCCTGGCAGCCTATAGTCCATGGGGTTGCAAAGAGTCAGACACAACTGAAACGACTTAGCATGCATTTTTGAGATGAGGGAAACAAAGGCATGGAGACTTTAAGAGGCTTGCCCAGGTCTACATACTCGTGTGTGAAGTCTGACTTCAGAGTCCCCACCCTGATCCTCTGGCCTGTGGTGCTGAGCACTCGCTCTCAGCTGGGCCCTGTGCTAAGGATTTATGTGCATTTCGTGTTCAACCTTCAAAACCTTAAGGGAGGGGAGACAGGGCTTCACAGATGAGGAAACGCAGGCTCAGCCAGATGAGTTCACTTTCCTGAGCTCTCTCAGCTGCCCAGTGTCTGGTCCCGCAGTGCCTAACACCCTGCTCTCCATCCCCCAGAACCTGAAGGCGGCCAACACAGACCCCACGGCCCCGCCCTACGACTCCCTGTTGGTGTTCGACTATGAGGGCAGTGGCTCCGATGCCGCCTCTCTGAGCTCGCTCACCTCCTCAACCTCTGACCAGGACCAAGACTACAACTATCTGAATGAGTGGGGCAGCCGCTTCAAGAAGCTGGCGGACATGTATGGCGGGGGCCAGGACGACTAGGACTCCCTAAACGCCGGGCTGCAGCAGCGTCTCCAAGGGGTCACTATCCCCACGTTGGCCAAGGACTTTGCTGCTTGTTGAGAATTGGCCTTAGCAACTTGGAGGGAAGAGGCCTCGAAGCTGACCTCAAAGGGGCAGGTCTCTATGCCTTTCAGAACGGAGGAACGTGGGCAGTTTGATTTCAACAGTGAGCACCTCTTAGCCTAGGCCAGGGCTGCCCAATTTCTGGGAGTCTCCTCGCTACCATAAAATGCTCAGCGCTGGGTCCTGGGTCTTGACTGACTCTGACTCTCCCATGATGGCTTTCACTCTGGAATGGACCCTTCTCCTTAGTACGAGGCCTCTTAAAACAATCTGCGTTGTTTTTTTTTAATGCTGTTTTCAAAAAGTGAGAGGCAGGTCCTCAACCACCCCCTGGAGCGCTCCAGAAGCCCAGGCGTGCCCTCACGTATTTCTCTGTGGTCTCTTGGCCCCCAGGCCTCCTGTTTGATTGGATAACTGCATTTTTATACTGAGCGCGTCTAGGTGTTCCTTTATTTTTTATTTTCCCTATCGAGTGCTGTAGATGAAGAGTGATGACAATCCTGTAAATGTACTAGAACTTTTTTATTAAAGGAACTTTTTCCCAGAGGTGGCAGGGGAGTGAAGTTTTGGGTTTTTTTTTTAATAGTTTTTTTGACATATAATTCACATATCATATTCACTCATGTAAAGTGTACAATTCAGTGGTTTTCTAGAACTTGCAGAGTTGTGTGGAGTTGTGCTTTTATCCCTGTGGGCTTCACCCCAGCTTCCTCCTGATAGTGGAAGCTCAGGATTTGTTTACAGACCTGGGAGGAGGCAGACGTCAGCTCGCCGACCTACGGATGAGAGCTGCTGTCCCTGTGGGAGAACTAGTAACTTCCTTACTCCTGACCCAGCCGCACCACAACCGCAGTGCTGGGAGGTTTCCTCTTTTCTGGACCAGCAGTATGGGGAGATTTCCTCTTTTCTGGACCAGCAGTATGCGGAGATTTCCTCTTTTCTGGACCAGCAGTATGGGGAGATTTCCTCTTGGTGCTGTGGGCTCTATGTCGAAAGGCAGGATGTTTGCAGGGTGGCAGGGGTGGGGGAGGGTGGGGTCCAGCTCTGCTACTTCCTAGCAAGTTGCTTAACCTCTACCTGCCTCAGGTTTTTCATTTGTAAAATTGGGAGTTTCCATGGAGATGAAGTGAGTTCATATCCAGCACATAGCAGGTGCTATGCGTGTTCATTGATAACAGCCACCGTTTAGTCAATACTTTTTAGATCCAGACAGCACTTAACTTCTAATTATTTCCTTTCAACAAATCCTCACAATCACCCGCTGAGGGACTCTTCCTCATTTTAAGAATGGCCTCATTTTATTTTTTTGTTAAATGACACCTGTTTGTCACCAGAATCAAGCCAGAAAATTAGAGAACTCACCCAGGATGTCAATGAAATTGGAACATTTCTGGCAACAACAGGGCACAGATGGCAGGAATAAGGATGAAGAGGCAGCAGGAATTCCACGTGTGCCCTTGTTAAAGCAAAGTTTTAAATTTATCTTTACAATGAACTAGAAGAAAAGAATCTGAAGTGCAGCCGCGAAGATCACTGAAGTGGAAATAGATGTCTCCTTCCTGCGAGAGAATGACTGATTCTGTAAAGAAATGGTACTCCAGGGGGCCGTCCCTCGACCAGCAGCCTCAACACCACTGCCGAACCAGCAACTGCAAACAAGTGGGACCCTGCAGTCTCATCTGACAAGACTTCCAGGTGATCCTGATGCCCACGAAATTTAAGATTGAGACTCTGAAGAGTCTTAAAGATTGAAGGCAGGAGGAGAAGGGGATGACAGAGGGTGAGATGGTTGGATGGCATCACTGATTCGAGGGACATGAGTTTGAGCAAGGTCCAGGAGTTGGTGAAGGACAGGGGAGCCTGGCGTGCTGCAGTCCATGGGGTCACAGAGTCAGACACGACTGAGTGACTGAATTGACCCTGAAGGGTGAAGCTGTGGGTGTCCTGAAGCCTCAGACTCTGGATGGGGAAGTTTAAAGGGAACAAAGTCTGATAAGAAAGTGTCTCACCCATCCTAGGTCCACAGTGCCTCAGCCCACGCTCCTGGCTGCCTCCTGTCTCTCCCTGGAGCTGCAGCCTCTGGCTCCCTCAACCTCAGCGTCCCCCTACCAGGGCCCTGCAGCTCTTGCTGATAAGGTTGTGTGGGAAGGATTAAGTGTCTCAACTAGCAAACACCTGCTGCCCATTATCTTAAACTCCTCTCTGAGAAGCCTGAATAAAGCCTGAAACCCTGTATCTTTGCTGAGTCTAATAATAAAACCAAGCAGCCACTGTCCAGGCTGGCCTTCCTCCTCTGAGATTTTTTGGATGGGGAGTGAAAGAGCAAAATCAACCTTTCCTAGCCAAGCCTGCTCTCTGCAGTAGATCTGGATTCCCTTGGCAATGGAACTGCCCTGCAGCCTCTGAGTGATCTGGAAAGAAGGATCCTGGGCTCTGTGATGGGGATGGATGTTATGTCACCCTCTCACTTGGGACCTGTGTCTCTTCTGCAAAATGGACTCTGGTCTTTAGGACCTGTAATAAGTCAGAATATTTGCATCTAGTGACTCACCAGGGCCAACCACTCAGTGAATGCTAGCTGTAGATAACCAGTGTGGCCAGCCATACCAGTGGGGACTACTTGAATGTTGCCCTTTGCACACACTGAACGTTAATCCTTCACATTTTGATGTGCAACAGTAGAGCATGCATCCTTCCATCCTTGACTCCCCCCACCCTCCAATCCACTACACAATCCAATCCACTACATGCATATTTTGCATTGTATCTTTTCTAACTGGATGTGCAATGATACATTGCCTTATTGTCTCCAACCCATCTAACTCATCATGGATGAGTTAGCATGGGGTTTTTTGTTTTTTTGTTTAGCCATGCCATGCAGCATGTGAGATCTTAGTTCCCCAGCCAGGGGTTGAACCTGGGCCTCCTGCAGTGGAAGCACAGAGTCGTAACCACTGGATACCACTAGGGAAGTCTCATGTTAGCATGGATTTATGGACAGAGAGGTCTGGCGTGCTGCAGTCCATGGGGTTGCGAAGAGTCAGACACAACTGTGCGACTGAACTGAACTGACTGAGTCTCACTGCCACACATGGCACTAGTGATTCTAGTTTTTTGCCCATAACAGTGTTAAAATAAATTCCCTGGAACATCCGTCTCTGCAGACGCCTCAACGCCAGTCCTCCAACACCTGCAGAGAAGTGAGGGGGGCCCATGGTCCTTGATCCATGGCAGGATCAAGGCTGCCTGATTCTGAGTGAAGGTCCAAGCTGATGGGTTGGTGCTGAAAGGACCCTTCAGGCTCATTCTGTTAAATGATTTCCCCTCCAGACTTAAAGCCAAAGTTGCAAAACCCTAGTCTAACCAAAAAAAAAAGATAAAACCATGGGAAGAAGGGATCAGTTTGCTTGGAGACTGGCCTTTGGCCTTGTCCTCCCAATGTTTCTCCTTAAGAACCCAAATGCAGAGCATTTTGAAAATCTGCCCCTGTCATTTTTCATATGGGAAAAGATAGAGGTTCCAAAACCAGGCACTCCCCAAGATCCCTCCAGTGGAGCTCAGACGGACAGAGCCCAAGACTCACTTCTCACCGTGCCTTTTCCCTGGTACCTGACCTGACCATTTTTTTTTCCCTCCCAGAAAGGCTGCTGATAGGACCTGTATCACCAGGCAGGCTTTGCCCCAGGCCTGGAGGGGCCCGAAGGGATGGCTGTCATCCCTGGAAGGTTGGCAAGTAGCTGAGGCCTCGAATTCCTGGCTTCCTATGGTCCTAGACATGGACCTTCCTAACCACAAGCCAACACAGGGATGCAGCAAGAAGACCCAGGTAGGGAAATGCTGAGGGCTGGCCAGTAAGGAAGGGGCCCTGAGGTCAGCCAGGCAACAGTCCTGTCATTGAAAGGGTGGGGCAGTCACCCTGGGAAGCTTCTTGGGCAGCCCACACCCTGCATGTTCAGTTCCAGATTCACCCCATGCCTTGTGGCTAAAGGCAGAGCCTACCTCTCACCTCCCACTAAAGTACTCCCATCAGGGGGGCATGATTCAAGGCACAGGTTCAAATCCCAGCACCTCTAGGAGTGACCCCTTAGGTTAATCACTTAACCTTTCTGTGCCTCACTTTTTATCGACTGGACGATGTAGGAGTGAGTTAATATCTGGAAAGTGCTTAGAAGGGTTTCTGGCACTGGAGTAGGTGTTATTCTCATCACTACAGTGGTGGTAGTTGAGTTACTGGCAGGGCCAGTTACCTCCACACTCAAACCTTGCATGGAAACCACCCTTCCTGACCTCGGAAGACTTCAGCCATAGCTGTTACTTCCCTGGAGGCACTTCCCCTATGAAGCCAGCAGAGGGCACTCAAACCACAGCATGGCCAGCGCCACTCAACCTGGTCTCTGAGAGGGAACTGGGGGTGGAACAGTCACACTGGCTGCCATGTGGCAGGAACTGCCTTGGACACTGTGATGGTGATAGTGATGATGAGAGTGGTGGTGGTGGTCATGTTTATCGGGCGATGACTGGCCAGGCCCTTCACATGCGTGTAGTCAGTTATGTACATTCTGACACCAGCAACCATGTGTGGGGTTTTCTTTTTTGAAAAATTGAGCATCAGAGAGATTAACAAATATACAGAGCCAGAAAGTGGTCTCCTTGATTCCCTAGTATTACAGGCGCTTTCTTTAACTAATAAGAAAAAAATTTTCAACTTCGTTGGGAATATGAGCACAGGCAGGCAGTGGAGGAGACCCTGCAGATATGGAATAGCCTCTCCTCCTGCTCCCACCATGACAGAGCTGGCCATACCTGATCCTGAGACTCTAAAGTCCTGACACAGAAATTTCCAACTGCTTCTGGGGCATGTGGGACATCACCCCAGGGCTTTTTTATTCATTAATTTAACAACTATTTATTGAATGTGTGTTCTGTGCCAGGCTGTGCAACCTGTTCTAGGTTGCAGGGAATACAGAAATGCAGAAAACGAAAGAGTCCAGTCCTAATATATGGGGGCAGGGAGTGGCACTGGGGGAAAAAATGTGTGTAGGGTCCACATTTGAAAAGACCCTGAGGCTGGGAAAGATTGAAGGTGGGAGGAGAAGGGGATGACAGAGGATGAGATAGTTGGATGGCATCACCGACTCAATGGACATGAGTTTGAGTAAACACCAGGAGTTAGTGATGGACAGTGAGGCCTGGCGTGCTGCAGTCCGTGGGGTCACAAAGAGTCGGACACGACTGAACAATTGAACTGAACTGAACTGAGGATCCACATACCATATAAGTTGAGGTCATAAACTGTTAAATAAAAGATCCTCTCTTCCTACATGGACAAGCATGTCTTCATAGCTATCTGGAAGACCAGGTTTTAACCTGGATTCCCAGACACCTAGGGTACTAGGTGGGCAGAGTTAGCCCCCAGCCCAGGAGTGGCAGTCAGCTTGCCACTCCTCACCCCAGGCTCCATCCTATACCATGAGGGTCCTTGTGCACACGTGTGTGTGTGTGTGTATTCCCCAGCCCACCTGTCCAAGCTCAGTCCACTGATCTAGAGTAGCCTTCCATTGACCTTGGGCCTGGGAGTACACCCGGGCTGTGCTGGCTTCCCTCAGGACAGATGTGGGGAGGGCCTGGGACCATTTGTGCTGGTCAGGGTGGGAGACACAGGTTCTAGGAGTCACAGCTCCATAGCTCCTTAGGAAGGGCAGGAGGCCCAGAGCAGGGCCTTCCTGCCCAGTCTAAGGGCCATCCTGCTGACATTCAGTGGGAGACAGACTGTAAACAAGATGAATCAGTAAAATAGAACAGTGAAAGGTGAGGCTATAGAGGAAAGTAAAGCTGGGATCAGTTCAGTTCAGTTGCTCAGTCGTGTCCAACTCTTTGCAACGCCATGGACTGCAGCATGCCAGGCTTCCCTGTCCATCACCAACTCCCTATGATGGGTGTAGGAAATAAGGGGCTGGAATGAGTGTTTGATTCTAGTAGTCAGAAAAGGCCTTGCTGAGAAGGGGTCATCTGAGCAAAGAATGAAGAATACTGGGGAACAAGTATGCAGCTATGTCTAGGAAAAGTTGTGAATGCGAAGGCCCTGAGGCCGGAGTGCTAGGGGAACTTCAGCTGAGTCCCTCAGGGAGGCTGCTGGAGCAGGGGGAGGAGCAAGAACACAGTGAGAGATGAGATTGGAAGGATACGAAGTGGGGCCCAAGTGCCCAGTCCTGAGCCGCCACCTCCACACCCAGCCTGCAAACTGAGATGAAGGCAAGGCCTGATCCCAGCAGCCCTGGAAAAGCCGACTCAGCAGCCTCACCTCCATCCCAGAGTCGGCGAAACCTGATTCCTCCTCTGCTCCATTCTCAGCCACCAAGAAGGCCGCCTGGACCTGTCCAGGCCTGCAGGCAGCTGCAGAGTTGGCAGGCTGGAGCGGCAAGATTCTTCTCTGTCGGGGGCCCCTGAACTGAGGGAAAGGAGCTGTCACAAAGAAGCCCCGGGTCTGGGGGCACGAAGCCCTGGTGAAGAATAGAGCCCCTAGAGGTCACAGAGGCGAGGGTGTGGCTCACCAGCCTCCTTTGCCCCCAGACGACACCTCTCTCCAAGGGCTACCAGCAGGCCGGTGTGAGGCGACATGTGAAAAGCACTCAGTGCTCAGCCCGACAGGCAGCTGGGGCTCAGTAGCTGGTAACTGCCACCACCACTGTTGTTGCTGCTTGTTGTTAGACCTTCTGCAAGTCCTGGTGGAGTCCAGCCCTCAGCTGCCTCAGCATTCCTGTGCCCACTGCCCAGCACGCGGCAGGGGTGTGACAGGCCTGGAGAGGAATCTGAGAGGGGATGGGTGGGTCAGGAATGCCCGGGCTCACTTCCATCCATTCCCGTCCCACTGCCTTCCAGTAAACCAGGGCCAGCCCACAGGGCAGTGGAGGGCAGGCCTGTTGTCACCCTGGAGCCTGACAACCCAGGGCTTCCGGTGAGGCAATACTAAGTAATTTCGGGAATTACTACTTTTAGAGCGGCTGTGAGTTATGTACGTGTACTATGTGTAAGACGATACCCTGACTGACATTTCACTGCAAAGCAAAACCAGAGTTTAAAATGACCCAGCAGGCTCTGCAGGATCTGACCCCATAGCCCCGGGACCTCTCCTCCCACTGCTGTCCCCTCACCACTGCTCTGGCTAGTCAGCCTCCAGTTCTTCTCAGGATCGTGCAGGCTGGTTCCCACCTTGGGGCTTTTGCACTTGCTGTGCCCTCTGCCTGGCATGCCCCTCACCCCAGGTATCATGGCTCCTCACCTCCTTCAGGCATCACCCAAATGTCCACCGGTCAGAAATTCTGTCCCACTTCAGAAGTACAACCCTGTGCTCACTTCGGCAGCACATATACTAAAATTGGAACGATACAGAGAAGATTAGCATGGCCCCTGCGCAAGGATGACACGCAAATTCGTGAAGCGTTCCATATTTTTTTTTTGAGACCCTCACTGCCTACTGAATAAAGTAAATAAAAGAGGAAAAAAAAAAAAAAAAGAAGTACAACCCTGCCCCCACCCACCGCATCTTATTTTTCCATAGTATTTATTACTTCTCACTGTACTGAACTATGGGGCTTCCCTGGTGGCTCAGATGGTAAGGAATCTGCCTGCAATGCAGGAGACCTGGGTTCAATCCCTGGGTTGGGAAAATTCCCTGGAAAAGAGAATGGCTACCCACTCCAGTATTCTTGACCGGAGAATCCCCTGGACAGAGAAAATATATTTTATCCATCTGTCCTCTGCCCTCCCAAACCCCCATTTAATATAAGCTCCATGAGAACAGGGATTTTTATTTCTTTTTTTCACGCTACATCTCCAGTCCATGGAATAGTTCCTGGAACATTGTAGGTATTCAATAAATGTTTGTCAAATAAAGGAATAAAGGTGCTTTACAGCCCTCAAGGAAGGTTTTATAAACTACCTCCCCGACCATGTGGCAGGCAGGATCTTAGTTCCCTGACCAGGGATGGAACCCATGCCCCCTGCACTGGAAGTGTGGAATCATGACCACTGGACCACCCAAGAAGTCCTCTATAATTTCCCTTTTGGAAGTGAGGAAGCTGAGGCCCAGGGAGGCAAGGTAAGTCACCCATGGTCATGCCCAGATGGTGAGCAGCAGAGCTGAGAGAATCCAGGGATGCCACTTGTAACATTGCCTTTTTTTTTTTTTAATCTCATTTAACCCTGCAGCAGTCTTGGGGTGCTTATGTTCATACCATCCTGCAGACTGAGGCTAGAGAGAGGTGGAAATGAAAGATGGTGCTAGTTCTGTCTGTTCTGACCAACTCCCAGAGTATAGGCTTTGGGCCTGTGTGGGATGTGAGAGGGTGTTGGGTGATGCGTGAGCAAGGTATTAAAGTCTAATGTGATCCTGAATCATACACAGAGAAAGTCATTCCATTTTCAGTTTTCTTTCAATCTTTTTTCTGCTTGGGTCAAGGAAAGAGTCCTCTTTTTTGTGCTTAGCAAGTCTTCAGTGACTTTAATCTTTATGGTTCTCTCTCTTAACTAGAGAAGCAAGGCCTAGAAATTAATGACACTGTTCCATCATCATTGTATTTATTTTCACCTTAGTTATGGCAAAGGATGCTGGTTTTTCATTTACAATACTGTTAGTTTTTCATTTAAAATAAGTTTTTCTAAGTTTTAAATAGTGAGTCCATTTAAAGAAACAGTATTAAGTAAGGATTAGCGAAGGTGGAACTCGGGTATGCCGTAAACATGTATGCAAGCGTACACATGCGCAGGAAGGTGGTACTTCAAAGAATGAAGTTCCAAAATGGAAATCCATGCTCTGCTTTTTATCTTATATGTTCTTTCAAAGAGTATCACTTTCTTTGTTGAGGAGGGCATGGGGGGGGAATTTACAATCCAGAATATAAAAGAAGAATTAAGTGCTAATCTGAGCATTAATAGTTGCCTACGTTCAGGGAAGAGTGGGAGGGAACTTTAGGGGCTGGAGAAATCTGAGAAGACTTCCTGAAGGAAGAGGCTCTTTAAATTGTCCTTAAAGGATACATGGGAGTTGGATAAAGAGGCTAAAAGAAAGGAGAGTGCCATGCTTTCCTTTGCCATTGACTTGTACAGATGAGAAAACTGAGGCATAGAGAGAAACGTCTAGGAGAGCCCAGTCTGGCTCAGGTCTCAGGATCTTGTTCTGGGAGAACCCAATGAAGTAGAAAATAAACTAAGTCAAGCTGGGAGGGATGGGGATGACAAGAGAAGCTCTGGGTTTGAGAGTTGATAAAGAGCCACAGTGAACTTTGGGTAAGGGAGAAGCTGCCAAGACTAGTAGATAGCTCAACAGAGTGCATAAGAGTGTGAGCTCTGAAGCCCCAGAGCCTGGGTTCAAGTCATTCTCTGCCATTTGTGACAAGTTATCAGTTTCTCTACCTGTAAGATGGGGATGATGGGGGTACCTACCTCACAGAGTTGCTGCAACAATCAAATAAGTTAATTCATGTAACACACTTAAAGCAGCATTTAGCACAAGGAAATACTTGGTAAGTATTAACCTTATAGTTAATGTTAATACTATTGTTGTTGTTGTTATTAACTATAAAGTGAGCTAGAAAAAAGAGATTATAGTCAGGGAGGCTGATCCAAAGGCTGCCTGCTACCTCTGTGCCTCAGTTTCCCCATCTGAATCAGCTGCTCACTGGGGTTCTCCTCACTAGCTCCTTGGTTCGAGAGCCCATGAAGTGCTGGAAAGAACCACTGCCAGAACTTGGTACCTGCCTTGTCATTCAACAAATATTTGTTGGACCCCTACTGAGTGCCAGGCCCTGGGAATACATGGAAAAACAAGACAGCCCCACCCTGTGCATCCCTTATACAGCTCCAGACTGAGGGAGGAGACCAGGAAGAACCAGGCAATTACAGGGTAGGTGATCTTAGTCTGACGTGATGTGGAGTCAGGGAGGCTTCCTGGAAGAGGTGACATCCGACCTGCAGTTTGCTGTGGGCTGGAGACGGAGATCAGGAGGAGCAGCGTGTGCTCAGGAGGGGAGAGGCATGACCAAATTGATACTCTAGAATGATCCCTCATGGATGTGTTCTAAATAGACACATGTTTACATGCAAAATTCAGGTGGACAAGGCCATTCACTGCCGTTGCATTGTCTGTAAGAGCAAAAGATTGGTCGTGGCCCTTAGTCCATCAGTGAGTGGCTGCATAAATAAACTGTGTCATGCTCGCTGCATGGAGACCAGGCAACAGGAAGAACCAGGCAATTACAGGGTTGGTGATCTTAGTCTGACCTGATGTGGAGTCAGGGAAGGTTTCTACAACTGAAAACAAAAAAGAAAAAAGAAAGCTCTTTATGCAAAAATGTGGAAAGATCCATAAGATATCTTGTCACGTGAAAAAACAAGTTGGAGAACAATGTGGAATGTGTGCTACCTTTTGTATAAAAAATGAGGAAAATGAGACTACATGAATTTTTTACATAAATTTGCAGAGAGAAACTGTAGTACAACCCTGTGCAATAGAATTTTTTCCTGATGATGAAAATGTTCTGTATTTCAGCTGACTAACACAGCAGCCACTAGCCACAGATGACACTTGAATTGTAGCTAATGTGACCAAGGAACATAATTTTTAACTTAATTATTAAATTTAAATCTAATAGCCACATGTGGCTAGTAGCCACCGTATTAGACTGCACAGCTCTAGAAAAATATAAAGAATCTTCTAACAGTAGTTAGTTAACTGCTGGGAGAGCGCTGGGAATTAATTAGTTGGACAGCTGACAGGAGTGGGAGGGACAGTTGTACTTCATACCTTTTTTGTGTTGTGTGATTTTTTTTTGTTTGGTTGGTTTGGTTTGATTTTGTTGGCCACACAGTGAAGCACGTGGGATCTTAGTTCCCCAACCAGGGATTGAACCCGTGCCCCCTTCTTTGGGAGTGCAGAGTCTTAACCACTGGACCACCAGGGAAGTCCTCCTGTTACTTTTAAACTAGGTGAATGCCCTACCTATCTCAAAAGTTAGATTTAAAAAAATGAAAGTGAGGAATGAGGCAGCGAGGCAGAGCCCTCAGGCTATCTGTGTGGAGAATGAACTGGAAAGGGAGAACGAGAAAAAGGGGAGACCCGATGTATCAGTCAGGATGCTGGCAAGAAACAGAGACAAACTCAAAAGATCAAGTGTGCAGAGTTGGTGCAGGTACTGTTCACAGTGTGGTGGGCAGGGTTGCAAGGTTTCTTAAGCTCAGCACTGTTGACTTGTGGGAGGGATAGTTCTTTGTCGAGGGGTGAGGTGGGGGCTGTTCTGTGCATTGTAAGATGTTCAGCCGAATCCCTGGCCTCCCCCCATTAGATATCAGTGGCGCCCCTCCCCAGCTGTGACAACCAAAAACCTCTCTCAGGATTGCCAGATGTTCCCAGGGAGGGGCACAGTCATCCCTGGTTGAGAATCACTGGGCTCCATCACCAGTGTGGGATAGCTGGACACCCCTGGGACTAGCAGATGGGAAGCCATCACCACCCTTAGGTCTGATGGGACATGGGACAAGGGGAGGAAATGACTTTTCATGCCCCAGTGAGAGCTGGAGCCACAGTAGAGGGTCCACATGACAGGAGCTGTGGCCGTAGGTTGTAGAATGCAGCCACTGCCAAACCTCAGCTGGCAGGGACAGGAGAGGGGAGTCTGAACCACTCTCCTCCCAGCCCCATCTCTTATGGGTTCCTTGCTGGAAGCCAGAAGGCAAGGATCTGGGGCTGGTGCTGCCCATACAGACAGGTCGGGCTTCTGGAGCACAAAGCAGGGGTAGAAACAAGGAGAGTGCATTTGTGGGCAAAGAGGAACCAGCGAGCATACAAGGCACTATTGTTGTCTGACTGGGGGTAAAAGTGGCTGGGACAAAGGTCGAGGGGTGGGGTGGACAGAAGTGGGTAGAGGGAATTCCCTGGCGGTCCAGCAGTTCAGACTCTACACTTTCCCTGTTAAGGGTGTGGGATTTGATCCATGGTTGGGAAACTAAGATCCTGCAACCTGCATGGCACAGCCAAAGAAAAAAGAAATGGGTAGATTCAGGGATCTTTGGAAGGATTCCATGGCTGATCAGATGTAGGCAGTAAACAAGAGGAAGGCATTAAGGACACGATATTCAGGTTTCTGCCCTGGGCAGCTGGGTTGATAATGGTGCCATTTTCTGAAATGAAGACAAGCAGAGGAGCAGGTCAGAGAAGGGCAATGGTGAGTTTTGCTCTGAACTTGCTTGTATTTTTGAGCATTTTGAGGTGCCTATTGGATGTGGAAGTGGAAATGTTCAGGTGCAGTAGGGTTCTACAGGTGTGGAGTTCTGGAGAGGGTTCTGGGCTGGCTACAGGCCAGGGGACCCTGGAAGGTAGGGGGCCTTGGTGCCAGCTTCTCAGCATCTGTTCTGCTTCCTTCTAGAGATGGGAGAGGGAAGTCACCACCAGCTGGAGAGGAAGGAAGAGGAAGAGTGAAGGAGAAATGGTGACCCCTTATCATGAAGGGAACCCACATCCTGTACTTCATATCCCTCTTCTCCCCATGAGAGAGGTTTCAAACAAGAACAGTTGAATCACTATGGATGACGTGAGGCCAATGAGAACTCCAAAAGAAAATGGTAGTCAGTAAAGCTATCAGCAGCAACAACCCCTCATCTTAAGAAATTTCTTGTGAGTTTTTGAGAATTCCCTGGTGGTCCCTTGGTTCAGACCCAGCACTTTCACTGAACCCTGTTATATGAACAGGTCAATAACATTCATTGTGCCTATGAGGAGGCTGTTTTTACCCCCATTTGACAAGAAAATCAGAGCTAAGAAAGGTATGAAACTTGGCTGGGCCTCCAGTTCAAGGTTCATCCTCAGTCCACCTCCAGGCCCAGCACATTAGCCTCCCTTCCAGGGCATCTTCCTCCTCCCTCTGCCCCTGGCCCTGCCACTCCCTCTGGGCCAGATTCTCCCTTTCCTCCTCCTCCTCTTCCTCCTGAGATCTCCCCACTCTGTAGTCCCTCCTCTCCCTTTATGTCTGTATGGAAACAAAAGTCAAGATTGGTTTTGGTGGACTGCACTTTACCATCCTTGAGAATTATTTTAAATGTTGATCTCGTGTATTGTTTCCGTTAAGGAAAAAACAATAAAAGCAAGTCATTTCACTTTAATATGTCTCTCTATTTCCCCCTAGTAATTCCGTTGACCTTCATCCTAATCAACAAGCATATTGGGTTACTATTGCTCCCGCCGCCTGGGGTCAGGAGCAGGTTTATTTTTCCAGCAATATTAGACAGCTCAGCTCAAGAGTCACCAGGGAATAACTTCAGGGGTTTGGATTGTAAGTGTTTGAGAGAGCTGCTGATACACGTGCCGCCGCCCTCCCCCAACCCCAGTCTCTCTGTGCCCACCCGTTTTGTTGCTTACACAATTGCAGTGGCTCTTGAGCAATGCTACCTCCCAGGACTCCTCCCCTATCTGTGCCAGGGTCGCCTTCCCAGAACACAGATCTCATCATGTCCCTTCTCTGATTAAAGACTTCTGTTCCGTTCCCATGACCTACTAGATGAAGTCCAAGTAGCATGTCATGTGACGCCCTCCAAACCCTGGCCACAGTTGACCTTACAGCCTTAATCCTGCCCACCCCTCAGCTCTCCCCCGGTCCAGGTCCCACAAGCCACGCAATATCTTTTTAGGATGCTGGCTTTCCCATTGCCTCACCTTTGCTTGGGCCTTTTTCCCCCATCAGGGGTGTCTTACTTCTCCTCGATTCTGCACTCCCTCCGCCCCCCAAATCTGATCAATTCATGCAAGCATTTCCTCTGCAAACCCTTTCACAATCCTGGAGTCTCAGAATTAGTTGCTTTCTTGACACTGTGTTCATTCCTCTAGTAGATTTCATCCGAGTCCAGCGCTTGTACTAGGCTTCATGTTTTACTCTCCAGTTAGAGAGTAAGCTTACTGAGGGTCTCTGCCTGATCATCTCCAACCCGCACTCACCCCTGGCACTGAATGCAGTACCTGGGACCAGGCTGGTGCTGAGAAATTGCTGACTTAAAATCCAAGAACTTCTCTGAATCCCATCTTTCCGATTCCTGGCTGGTCCCTCCTCTCTCAAAGCCACTTTGCCTCTCCTTTAGCCTACAAGTGACTTGATTATTGCCCTGATGACATTTCTTCCAGGAAGTCTTCCAGGTTTGGCATCTACCTTAATGTACTCATCACCCTGAATTGTAAAAGCTTCCATCTCCCCCACCAGTCTGAGGATGCCTTGAGGGAAGGGGTTATGAATCTAGCCAAGGGCAGGTACCTAGGCGTAGTTCATAATTATACAGCACTTTCCTCACCAAGTGTTCGCTTTTGTTTGTTTTTTTTATCTGGCTGTGGTGGGTCTCGGTTGGGACACACGGGCTTTCTCTAACTGCGGTACAAAGGCTTATCATTGCAGTGTCCAGGCTTCTGTAGTTATGGCATGCGGGCTCTAGAGCACTAACTCAGTAGTTGTAGTACACGGGCTTAGTTGCTCTGCAGCTTGTGGGATCTTCCTGGACCAGGGATCGAACCCATGTCCCCTGCATTGGAAGGCAGATTCTTTACCACTGGACCACCAGGGATGTCCAGCCAAGTGTGTTTTAAATACTTTATGTATATAACCTCATTTATGTGTCAAAACAGACATGAGCTAAGTAGCATTAGCCCCAATTTTAGGGAAGGGCAAACTTAAACTAGAGAGATTCTAAACTTGCCCAGAGTCACACAGCTGGGAAGCAGAAGAACAAAGGTTTTAACCCAGGCCATCTGACTCTCATGCTAACTTTTCCCCATGGCACATTATTAATTGTATAATTTAGAGACCAGAAGTGGGGTATGGTACTAAGGAGCCGGGCACACCCTGGGCTCCTGCTCGTCTTTCCTCAGGAGACAGTCCCACACCAGTCCCGGAGAGTTGCCCAAATGCAAGGGCAAGATCTGTGCTAATAAAGCATTCTCGGTGAGTTGCATTTTAATAAAGACTCATTGTTCTCCTCTGTCCAAGGAGCCGCCCCATTTCCTGCTGCCCCACAGGGAGGTCCTGGGAATGGTTAATAGGGCTTTGCTGTTGAATAACCTCTGGTGTAGCTTCAGTAACAAAAGCCCTTACAGCACCAGGCCAGCCGCCAGACCTCTCTCCTTGCTGGTGGGCACAATATATGGCTCAAAATCCTGAAATATGCACATCATTTTTGACCCAGTAATTCCACTTGGAGAAACTTACCCTAAAGACCTCTCTATACAATTCATCAAAGTCATGTATATAAAGGAGTTCCCCATAACACTGTTTACGAGAATAAACACTGCGAGGAGCCGGTGTGGGGGAGGGGGCGGGAAACCTAGGTTCATCAAAAAGGGAATTAGTTTAATAAAATATAGGCATCTTAAATAGTGGAAAATTATGCAGCCATTAAAATGCTATTAGAAATCTATGTTTATTGATGTGGTAGGTTGTCCATGAACTGCTGTTGAGTAAAAACACAGTTACTATATAGCATAGGTAGAGTAAGGTTGTTTATTTCTGAGGGAAATACAGAAAAATGGTAACAGTATTTGTCTTTAGGGAGGGGAATGGAGTGGCGGGGGCTCAGAGAGGAAGAATTCCTTTTTAATTTTTAATGCATCTCATATGCTCAGAATTAGATGAATCATAATCCTGGATTCATGATACATTTGTATCATTGGTCTGTGCCTGCCCAGTTTTCAATTTGATTAATTGATTATGTTTTTAAAATTTTTTAATTTATTTATGGCTGTGCTGAATCTTCATTGGTTATTGATATTTCTCCTGGCAATCTTGATTCCAGCTTGTGCTTCTTCCAGCCCAGCGTTTCTCATAATGTACTCTGCATATAAGTTAAATAAGTAGGGTGACAATATACAGCCTTGACGTACTCCTTTTCCTGTTTGGAACCAGTCTGTTGTTCCATGTCCAGTTCTAACTGTTGCTTCCTGACCTGCATATAGATTTCTCAAGAGGCAGGTCAGGTGCTCTGGTAAATACAAATTAAAACCACAATAAGATATCACTACACGGCTAAAACTTAAGGGTGCCCATGCTGGTGTGGAGCAGCTAGAACTCTGATGCATGGCTGATGGCATAACAGCATGGCATAGTCACTTTGGGAAAAACAGTTGGGCAATTTCTTGGAAAGTTAAACATATGGTAACCATCTGATTCGGCGATTCTATTCATAGATATTTACCCAAGAAAAATGAAATCATATGTCCACATAAAGACATCCGAATATTCCCAGCAGTTTTATTCATAATAACCATAACTGGAAATAGCCCAAATGCCCATTAACTGGTAAATGGATAAACAATTTGTGGTAACTGTACAGTGGAATACTGCTAAGCAAAAATGTATATATATACCACATAGATGAATCTCAAAAGTAATTCTGGAAAAGGCAAAACTATCAGAAAAGACAGAAAAGAGCTCAGTGGCTGGAGGGACTAGGGGTGGACGGAGAGATTGTCCACAAAGGGCACAAGGGAAATTTTTGGCATGATAGAAGCTGTCCTATATCTTGAGTTGGGGGGGTTGATACATACTGTATATGTTTATCAAAATTTATGAAATTTCACACCAGAAGGAGTGAATTTTACTATATGTAGAACATACTTCAGTGTTTTAAAGATAGATGCCCTTCTACAGGCTGGATCACAGCCTTGTTGTGGTGAATGGGGCTTGTGTAACTCAAAAGCTATGAGCCACACCTTGCAGGGCCACCCAAGACAGATGGGTCATGGTGAAGAGTTCTGACAAAAAATGTGGTCCACTGGAGGAGGGGATGGCGAACCACTCCAGTTTTCTTGCCACGAGAAGAACCCCAGGAACAGTATGAAAAGGCAAAAGGGTATGACACCAGAAGTTGAGCCACCCAGGTTAGAAGGTGTCTAAAACCAACCTAGATAGCATATTCAAAAACAGAGACACTACTTTGCCAACAAAGGTTCGTCTAGTCAAGGCTATGGTTTTTCCTGTGGTCATGTATGGATGTGAGAGTTGGACTGTGAAGAAGGCTGAGCGCCGAAGAATTGATGCTTTTGAACTGTGGTGTTGGAGAAGACTCTTGAGAGTCCCTTGGACTGCAAGGAGATCCAACCAGTCCATTCTGAAGGAGAGGAACCCTGGGATTTCTTTGGAAGGAATGATGCTAAAGCTGAAACTCCAGTACTTTGGCCACCTCATGCGAAGAGTTGACTCATTGGAAAAGACTCTGATGCTGGGAGGGATTGGGGGCAGGAGGAGAAGGGGACGACAGAGGATGAGATGGCTGGATGGCATCACTGACTCGATGGACATGAGTCTCAGTGAACTTCGGGAGTTGGTGAGGGACAGGGAGGCCTGGCGTGCTGCAATTCATGGGGTCGCAAAGAGTCGGACATGACTGAGCGACTGATCTGATCTGATCTGAATATGCTACTGAGGTAGAGCACAGGACAATTACTGACAGCTCCAGAAAGAATGAAGTGGCTGGGCCAAAGCAGAACTGGCACTCAGTTGTGGATGTGTCTGGTGGTGAAAGTGAAGTCTGACGCTGTCAAGAGCAATATTGCATAGGAACCTGGGATGTTAGGTCCATGAATCAAGTAAATTGGATGTGGTCAAGCAGTAGATGACAAGAGTGAACACTGACATCTTAGAAATCAGTGAACTAAAAACAGGGGTAAAAGGTTTATGCAAAGAAAAAGAAAGAAGGCTTGAGATCTGTGGATTCTGAGCAGTGAGGAAAGGAAGTTTCCCATGCTTTCCCTGGAATCAACAGTCTGTAGAACCTCCTTAAAATCTGAGGCCTGATGCCTGAAGCTCTGTCTCTGACTTGCTGGTGATCTTGGGCAGGTAACTTCCCCTCCTGAAAACTCAGTTGTCTTTTTTTCCCAGAGAGGGAGAGGAATGCTCTTATAAGCTCCAAAAAATGCACAAATGTCTTCTGAGGTCTGATTCTCTGAAGGCTACCCACAAAGTGTGATAGATGTTCTTTTCAAGTAACAAAAATGTTTTTTAAAAGTTCTTCATGGAGCATTTAGAAGCATTTAGTGCTTTGTAGGTATCAATTCACTTAACCCTCACACCATTCCTAAGAGGAAAAAGTCATTTTTACCTCCATTGTATGTATTAAGAAGGAAACCTAGGCACCTAGAGATTACATATTAATAACTTAACAAGATCAGCACAGGTCAGTATCCCTGGACTTGAACCCAGCCCTCTCCTGCCAGGGCCCAAGCTCTTAACCATCACACAAAATCAAATGATGTTTCTTAGATTTATAACATCATCAGGGTCCAATTCAGAAAAGATTATGCTTTTATCCAGTTCAGTTTTTCAGCTGTAGGTCTCCAGAAGTTAGTGAGACTTCAAATCTATTCACTGGGTCAGGATTGTATTTATTAAAAAATGAAAAAGGGTAAAATAGAGTAAAACAGAATAAAATAGAATATATCAGAGTATATTGCACACAGGAAAGTAAGTGTTATCTTGTGAAAATTTCAATTTCAGTGTGTGTATGTCCCAGCACAATATAAATGGGGGCCCTGATTGGAAAAGTCTGAGTCACACTGGCTAATCTGATCTGTTTTACAGAGGTTGAGACTGAGGCTCAGGAGGGGAAGCTAACCGCCTAAGGTCACACAGCCAGCCTAGATTCCGATGGTCTTTGCTCCCATGCTACTAGCCATTCAATCACTCATTCATTTATTCATTCATTCAGTAGTTATTTACCTTGGCCTGCTTTGATCAGGCTCCACAGTGAACACCAGGAATATTGTGACAAGCAAGCCAGACCAGGCCCTGTCCTCCAGGACAGACCTCCTGTCCTCGGTCTCCTAAAAGGAATTCAAAGCAGCTGATGTGGCACATAATAGCCACACTTTATATATATATATATATATATATATATATATATATATATTGCTTATTCTGTGCAATATTGCTTATTCAGACACTGGTCTGAACAGGTACTAGCTCACTTGATTCCTAGACAACCCTACATGTGACGTTCTACCGTCAGCACCAGCAAACCTGTTTAATAGGTGGGGAAACTGAGGCATGGGGTCAATAACTTGCACATAACTATTAAATGGCAGAGCTCAGATCTGAGCCCAAACAGCCTGTCTCCAGAGTCTGTGTTCTTAAGCACTACCCAATTCTGCTTTTTGGGGGGTTCTGTAGTGTAAACCACAGCCCAGCAACAAGTCTCACCAGGGACAGAGTGGGGGAAGGAGAGGCTTACAAGGGGGGAGACCTTACTGCAAACACAGTCTCAGCATCTATCTTTGTGCTCTTGGCTTTTTAAATTTTATTTTTAAACTTTTAAAAAATTTTCGGTCACATCATGACTAAGTTCTGTCTATTAAGAGGAATGTCTGCAGGGAACCCAGCCTCCAACCCAAGCCCCAGCAGGCACAGGCCAAAACTTGGAATTAAGAAGAAGGGAAGTGGTTTTGGGGGCTCCAAGCTGGACTGGAGCTCCCTGGCTGGCTCTAGAAAGGTGGAGCTCTGCAGAGGGGCAGGGTTCCTGCCCCAGGGAGCAGGCACCAGGCAGACCATGCCCCCCACCTTTTTGAGTTCCTTGGTCAGAGAAGACCACCCTCCCCCAGGTGAGCAGCCTCCTCCTAATGCTGAAGGATCAGGCTATAGCTTAAATGTTAGTTTCTATGTGCCTAGTATCTGTTCACTCTTCTCTAGGTGACAGCACCATCATTTTTCTTTAGGGGACCACACCTCCCCTGCTCTTAGTCCATGTGGTCCTAGAAGGCTGATTCCTCTTGCATCATGCCAGGGCTGGACACATGACCTGGTCTTAGCCAATCAGAACCACCTAGCTATCTCTCTGGCCACAGGCTTGGTTCATGTCTTCACATAAGCCAAGTCAGGGCATAAAAGTGAAACCTGAGACTTGTGCTGTACCCATTAGAAAAGTATGGTATTTAGTGGCTAGGATTGCTAAACTGGTGGGTTAGTAGCCTGTTTCTGCCTTGATAGAAGAATCTAAGAAAAAACTCAACATAGAGGAAAGCAAAGACTGAGCAAGACAGCTCTATGATGACATAATTTGACCACCTGGAGCTATCCATGCCTGAAGTCCACCCATCATGTGCTTTTTAGTATGTAAGCCCTCAAATTTTTTTTTTTCCTACTTAGGCATATATGTTTCTGGAGTTTCTTTAGTCTGCTTTGCTGACTCTAAAGCTCCATACAAAAGGGGCAGCCTCTGATACACGTGGTATTCAATAGAAAAGGGGACCCAGAAGTGAGCAGTTCTATTTATACTATATCCCACCTGTGGCATATCATCTGATAGGTGTTTTAACCTTCCTGAGCCTTGGTTCATGTCTTTGGAAAAATGGGTTCCTTGGTGTTGCCTGGGGGATTTGCAAACTGGATCGGGTGACTCCCCTGATCCTAATTAAAATCCTTCAATGGCTCACCGTTGCTCCAGAGATGCAGTCCAAGCCACTGAGCATGACTAACATGGCCCCTACCCCGAACCCTACAACATACACTCTCCTTACCTGCCTGCTGGGTCTAATCTCCGCCTCTTTCTCCTCCAGCAAAACCGAATCACCTGAAAATGCTGAGCCCTCCTCCTTTTCCCCGGGCAAGCACACTCTGGCTAATTCAACTTAAATGTCACTCCCCCAACAGAGCTTTCCCTGAGCCCCTGTGCCTTGTCTTCATGGGCCTTGTTAATCTTGAATCATTATCACCAGGGCTATCCTCCAACCAGGATCACTGATATGGCTATTCTAGTGGCTAAAATACAGTATTGAAAATTTTTCACATCAGTTGGTAATCAGCTGTTTCCCTGAGTCCCTCAAGTGGCCCCCAAACCCCAGCCCCTCCCACGCCCCCACGCCTCCCCACGACCCGACCCAGCAACTGAAAGGGTAAAGCTGGCACAGCAGGAGGACTGAGGACCTTATGTTGGTGTGTTGATGTGTTGGCTGGTATTCATTTTTGATTGGCCTGGTTCTACCAGTTGTTAAATATTAATGTCATCCTTGCTTATTGCCTTGGATCATAAATACCTGGTTCCCTTGTCTTATTCCACCAGACTGAAAGCTCTCTGAGGATGGGGAGGCACCTCCCTCACCAGCAAAGCACTAGGCACATGGTGAGTGTCTACTGAATAAAAGGATGGATGAATGAGTAAATGAATGACTGTGCTCTAAAGTGTTGGAGAGTCTTTCCATATAATTATGGACCCCCATCCTCAGTCTGAACTCTGGAGTTTTCTCTTAGACTTCCGGTGAAAACCTTGCTCTTTGCCCAGGTTTTATTGCTCTATTGGTCTCCACCCCTGCAGGAAGCTGTCTCTCCAACTGCCACAGTCTGGCTCCTGTCTGGTCAGCTTCACCTTCCCTTCCTGCAAGACTTGTACTCTCGCTGAGAACTGTTGGGCCCGGGACAACCAAGATGCACCCCTTTCATGAACCCACGAGTAGGTGAGCACATGTGTGTATGCTACACACACACACATACAGTGCTCACTGACTCAGTCTCAAAAAGCACAAAATCATAGTTTTTAGAAGCAGAAGAAAACTAAAGGATCTTTCCAGCCAAGCCAACTGAGTCATTTTACAGACAAGAAACCAAGACTTGGGGAAGGAAAGATTTTGCTTCAAGTCACAAGGTCAATTCCCTACACTGCTCTAGCTGCCTCCTGGAGTTTGGTATTAGGTTGGCGAAAAAAGTTCAGGCTTTTCTATAATATCTTACAGAAAAACCTGAATGAACTTTTGGGTTAGGATTAGGGTTGTTGTTCAATTGCCAAGTCGTGATGGACTATTCTCCACCCCATGGACTGCAGCACACCAGACTTCCCTGTCCCTCACCATCTCCTGGAGTTTGCCCAAGTTCATGTCCATTGAATCAGTGATGCCATCCAACCACCTCATCGTCTGTCTCCCCCTTCTTCTTCTGCCCTCAGTCTTTCCCAGCATCAGGGTCTTGTCCAGTGAGTCACCTGTTTACATCAAGCGGCCAATGTATTGGAGCTTCAGCTTCAGCATCAGTCCTTCCAAAGAGTATTCAGGGTTGATTTCCTTTAAGATTGACTGGTTAAGGTTATGCCAGGCCCAATGTGGCACAAAGTGATTTTTCTGGCTGCTGGTCCTGGAGAGGGTTGGTCTTTTCCACATGGATGTGAGACTAGAAAGAACTCTGTCTCCACTCATCACATGGACAGGTCCCTGGCTCCAAGAGGAGGGATAGGGCCTTCTGTGCTTGAAGGTGGGAGGCAGGAGCCTTATTTTGAGGTTTTATATTCTCTAGCTCTTCTGTAGCACCTTATCTTTTTATTTTATTTTTTTTTATTGTAGCACCTTATCTTGAGAGACCAGCTAGAGAGGTGTTTGTGCCAAGAGGGGGCACCCAGCCAGCTATGGAACCCTGAAGCCATGGGCTCCCCCTCTCTCAGTGAACCAAGCAATCCTGCTGCTCATGTAGAAAAGTCAACCTCCTTGAGCTTCATTAATGTGGAAATAATAATAGTTAACAATTGCACTCATCTCACACGCTAGTAAAGTAATGCTCAAAATTCTCCAAGCCAGGCTTCAGCAATATGTGAACCGTGAACTTCCTGATGTTCAAGCTGGTTTTCTAAAAGGCAGAGGAACCAGAGATCAAATTGCCAACATCCGCTGGATCATGGAAAAAGCAAGAGAGTTCCAGAAAAGCATCTGTTTCTGCTTTATTGACTATGTCAAAGCCTTTGACTGTTTGGATCACAATAAACTGTGGAAAATTCTGAAAGAGATGGGAATACCAGACCACCTGACCTGCCTCTTGAGAAATCTGTATGCAGGTCAGGAAGCAACAGTTAGAACTGGACATGGAAAAACAGACTGGTTCCAAATAGGAAAAGGAGTTCGTCAAGGCTGTATATTGTCACCCTGTTTATTTAACTTATATGCAGAGTACATCATGAGAAACACTGGACTGGAAGAAACACAAGCTGGAATCAAGATTGCTGGGAGAAATATCAATAACCTCAGATATGCAGATGACACCACCCTTATGGCAGAAAGTGAAGAGGAACTAAAAAGCCTCTTGATGAAAGTGAGAGAGGAGAGTGAAAAAGTTGGCTTAAAGGTCAACATTCAGAAAACGAAGATCATGGCATCCGGTCCTATCACTTCATGGCAAATAGATGGGGAAACAGTGGAAACAGTGTCAGACTTTATTTTTCTGGGCTCCAAAGTCACTGCAGATGGTGACTGCAGCCATGAAATTAAAAGACGCTTACTCCTTGGAAGGAAAGTTATGACCAACCTAGATAGCATATTCAAAAGCAGAGACATTACTTTGCCAACAAAGGTCCGTCTAGTTAAGGCTATGGTTTTTCCTGTGGTCATGTATGGATGTGAGAGTTGGATGTGAAGAAAGCTGAGCGCTGAAGAATTGATGCTTTTGAACTGTGGTGTTGGAGAAGACTCTGGAGAGTCCCTTGGACTGCAAGGAGATCCAACCAGTCCATTCTGAAGGAGATGAGCCCTGGGATTTCTTTGGAAGGAATGATGCTAAAGCTGAAACTCCAGTACTTTGGCCACCTCATGCGAAGAGTTGACTCATTGGAAAAGACTCTGAGGCTGGGAGGGATTGGGGGCAAGAGGAGAAGGGGACGACAGAGGATGAGATGGCTGGATGGCATCACTGACCCGATGGATGTGAGTTTCAGTGAACTCCGGGAGTTGGTGATGGACAGGGAGGCCTGGCGTGCTGTGATTCATGGGGTCGCAAAGAGTCGGAGACAACTGAGTGACTGATCTGATCTGATCTGATCTGAATGTTTACTTAGGGCTTCCTGCCTTCCACGTTTACCTAGGTTATTTTACCCAATTCCCACAGCCACCCAACAAGGTAGGTGCTATTATTAATAGTATTCCCATTTATGCAGATAAGGAAATTAAGGTCCAGAGTGTTTTAAGTGACTCATTCAAAGGTTTAGAGCCAACAGCGGGAAGAGCAGAATTCAGAACCAGGCAGAGAGGCATTAACATCTGTGCTGGGAACCATTTTGCCTTACTGGTCCTGAAGCCAGAGCATCCACCTGAGGCCTGCTTCTGCCATAACCTCACTGTTCATCTTTCTGAGCATCAGTTGCCTCCTCTGCAAAATGGGGAGAATATCTTTTGCTCTGTGGGCAAGTTGGAGGACCATACGGTTCGATCCAGGACCCAGCTCTCAATATTACCCCTATCCCACTCCTCATGTACTGGAAGCTCCAGCCTGGCTAAAAAACCAGTAAAAGTGAAACTGTTAGTTGCTCAGTCATGTCTGTCTCGTTGCAACCCCAAGGACTGTAGCCTGCCAGGATCCTGTGTCCATGGAATTCTCCAGGTAAGAATACTAGAGTGGGTTACCATGCCCTTCTTCAGATTCCCGACCCAGGGATCAAACCCCAGTCTCCTACATTGCAGGCAGATTCTTGACTGTCTGAGCCACCAGGGAAGCCCCAAAAACCATATTTGCCCGGGGTCTGGAATGGCAAGTCAACTGACAGACCATTTCTTGCTAAATTAAGCAAGGTTTGCCTCTCATTTCAAATGGCATCTGGAAATAAAAACCTGCCCTGATCTCAGCAGTACAGCATGGAGATGAAAAGGCTTTGAACCCATCAAATTCCAGCTCTGTCAGTTAACATGTCACCTTGGGCAGACCTCTTTAACCCCTTGAGCCTCTGCTTCCAAATGTATAAAATGGGTGTAGTGAGAGCCCCCAAAGTGCTGTATGTTGACTTAGAGTATCGTGAGTTCTGACAAATGGTAGCTGTCACTTTTCTTACACACTATATTATAATTACTGGCATTTAGCATGATACTGGTACCTAGTAAGCATTCAAATAATATTTAATAAATAAGTGGATGAATGTTTACCTGTCTGCATCTGTCACCTTATGAGTTTCTTAAGGGCATATTTTGTTTATTTCTGTGTCCTCATTGTTGAGCAGAGTAGCTGGCACATGGGAGTGCTTAATAAATGTTTGTTGTTTTCCCTAATGGTATAATAGATGTGGGCAGCCATCATCCATGGTGCTAAAACCACAAGGTGAAAGGCTGGTGGAGAAAGTGAAAATAGAAGGATCAGCTGACACCAGCTGAATCTTGGTATCCTAAAAGTGAGTCAGCCAATTTCTTGCTTCCTGATATGATGCCATAGGGAGGACTCCATACCAGTTATGAAATATTTTTGCCTAAAAAAAAATTGAATCTGACTCAAATCAAAGCTCTAGATCTGAGTACCAGTTTCCATGACATATGGGAGAGAGGGACATGGTAAGTGACATCCTGAGGATGCATTCAGCCAAATATAAAAATGCAAGACCTCTAACAGGACAAATGACCTGGCATCTTAAAAAAATAAATGCCACTTAAAAACAAACAAACTCTGTAAATCTGGAATTACATCAAAACAGAAACTAGCAAAAACAAAAATCTGGAATTACATCAGAGCAGAAGCAAATAAACAAAAAAGTATCTGTTCATTTTCTTGATTGTGTTTATGGTTTCAGAGTATTTGTATATGCCAAAATGTCAAATTGTCTACTGAAATACATGCAGTCAATTATACTTTGAAAAAGCTGGTCAAAAAAGGATGGGGAGACTTTTACAAAGATAAAGAGATGCAAGGGACATACAGCCCAATGTAATGTGTGACTCTTGCTTGAATTCTGATACAAAAATATTGTAGGGACTTCCCTAGTGGTCGAGTGGCTAAGACTCCATGCTCCCAATGCAGGGCGCCTGGAGTTTGATCTCGGGTCAGGGAACTAGATCCCGCCTGCCGCAATTAAGAGTTTGCATGGGGCTTCCCTGGTGGCTCAAAAAATTGATGCTTTTGAACTGTAGTGTTGGAAAAGACTCTTGAGAGTCCCTTGGACTGCATGGAGATCCAACGAGTCCTTCCTAAAGGAAATCAGTCCTGAATATTCATTGGAAGGACTGATGCTAAAGCTGAAACTCCAATACTTTGGCCACTTGATGCGAAGAACTGACTCTTTGGAAAAGACCCTGATGCAGGGAAAGATTGAAGGTGGGAGGAGAAGGGGATGGCAGAGGATGAGATGGTTGGATGGCATCACCGACTCCATGGACATGAGTTTGAGTAAACTCCAGGGGTTGGTGATGGACAGGGAGGCCTGGCGTGCTGCAGTCCATGGGGTTGCAAAGAGTTGGACATGACTGAGCAATTGAACTGAACTCCCTGGTGGCTCAGTGGTAAAGAATTCACCTGCAAGGCAGGAGACATTGGTTCGATCCTTGGGTTGGAAAGATCCCCTGGAGAAGGAAATGGCAACCCACTCAAGTATTCTTGCCTGGGAAATGCTATGGACAGAGGAGCCTGGCGTGGTATAGCCCACAGGGTCACAAAAGAATTGGATACAACTTAACAACTAAACAACAATGCCACAAATAAAGGTCTTGAGTGCCACAACTAAGACCTGGTGTAGCCAAATAAGTAAATAAATATATGTTCTTAAGTTGTTTAAGAAAAACATTTTTTAGCCTTTGGACAATATTGAGAAATTATTGGGAATTTTATCAGGCATTATGACTTAATTGGATGATGGTCATGTTCTCAGAGATGAAGACTGAAATATTTACAGGGGAAATTATGTTATCTCAGATTTGTTTTTAAATATTCTGCAAAAATAAAAATGCAGGAGTACATGCATATTGGAATGCCCAAAATGTCTGGAATACTAACACCACCAAGTGCTGGTGAGGATGTGGCACAGTGGGAACTCTCATTCACTGCCAGTGGAAATACAAAATGATGCAGCCACTTTGGAAGCCAGTGTGGCCTTTTTTTTTTTTTTTTTTCTTCCAAAACTCAACAAATATTTACCATATAATCAGCAGCCATGCTTCTTGGTATTTATCCAAAGGAGTTGAAAACTTACATCCACACAGAAAACTGCACACAGGTGTCTGTAGCAGCTTTATTCATAATTGCCAAAACTTGGAAGCAAGCAAGATCCCCTTCAGTAAGTGAATGGATATGAAAATTGTGGTACATCACAACAACGGAATATTATTCAGTGCTAAAAAAAGAAATTAGCTATCAAGCCAGGAAAAGCCATGGAACAACTTTGAATACATATCACTCAGTAAAAGAAGCCAGTCTGAAGGTCTGTATACTTTGTGATTCCCACTACATGACATTCTGGAAAAGGCAAAACTTTGGAGACTGTAAAAAGATCAGTAGCTGACCAGAGTTGGGAAGAGGGAGAGATGAGCAGGCAGGCCAGACACAGTGAATTTTTAGGGCAGTTCATCAGCTGGTAAAGAATCCACCTGCAATGCAGGAGATCTGGGTTCGATCCTTGAGTTGGGAAGATTCCCTGGAGAAGGGAAAGGCTACATACTCCAGTATTCTGGCCTGGAGATTTCCAAGGACTATACAGTCCATGGGGTCACAAAGAGTCAGACATGACTGAGTGACTTTCACACACACATCAGTTTTAATAAATGCATTGTTATGGTAGGGGTTGTTGATGGGGAGGCTATGCATGTGGGGAGGAGGTATTTGGGAAATCTCTGTATCTTCTACTCAAATTTGCTATGAACCTAAAACTACTTTTTTAAAAATAGTCTTAATTTTTTTTTCAATTTGAAATGTATTTCTTTTTTTTAACTGAAGAATAATTGCTCTACAGAACTGCCTTGGTTTCTGCCAAGCATCAACGTGAATCAGCGATAGGTGTACATATGTCCCATCCCTCTTGAACCTCTCTCCCACCTTTCTTCCCATCCCACCCCTCTTTGTTGTCAAGAGCCCCAGTTTGAGTTCCCTGAGTCATACAGCAAATTCCCATAAGAAATAGTCTTTTAATTTTCTTTTTAAACTCAAGGATGAAATTATGAAACAAGATTTGATACAACATTCCCATGTTACAAAATTATACAAATTGCAAAAAAATAACTTTTGGAGCTGGATGATGGATACATGGTGGTTTATTATACTATATGCTGATGTGCATTATACTATTTTCCTTGTGTTTGAAATGAAAGTTTTTTTTTGTAGATTGAGCTGGAAGAGGTGGCACCCCTATCAGCTACCACATTTTAACAGGAGACTGAAGTAGGATATCCAGTTTTTCCCCTGCCTGCCAGCAAGCAGCCCAGCAGAGGTGTCAGGAGACCCAGGGAGAGCTGGTATGGAGCCTCCTCTCCCCACTCAATGGGAAGCCTGATCCAGCTGCAGTCCCCAGCAATTCCATCTTCCCTGGGGTTCCTCCCCAGTGGGTTAGGGGGTTGGGCTCCTCTTGGTAGAGGCCGGGGAGAGGTGCCCCTCCCAGTTTGAGTGCCGTTATCATCACCCCTTTGCCAGAAGATGAAAGGGGCAGGACTGCCTGGGGAGTTAATCTTTAGCCTCCAGAGTGACCAGTTGCCAGGACACCCAGGAACTGAACGTCCTCTGAGACACACCCTGCAGGCACTAAGGAAATCTGATGTTGGTCATGCCAACCATGAAAGCTTGGTTAGCACCAGGAGTAGTAGGGTCTGTTGTCCGCCTGGGGTGGTACCTGCAAGGCCCCTTTCAACATTTGTTTTCCCGGTTGATGCCTGAAATCCTACCATTTACATTGGACCAGCCTTCAGAGAGACCTTGACTCCAAGATTTTTATTTTTCTTCCCCAAAGTTGAGAAGCTAATGAATGCCATGGACATTACCTCCTGCACCAAAAGATTTGCTAACAATCTCAGGAGTTTCAGGACCTCTCACCCCATGGCACCCACCCACAGACACCAGGTAAAGAACACTGGGTGGAGTTTACTAACTAGTTTCAAAGTTTTCCTGCCTTTGAAAGAATTATCCCAGTGCTTTCTTTAAAATGCGAATGACTCTGGGCAGGTCTAAATGACTAAACAGCCCCCATGAAAGAGATTTTCCCAAGAGAGGTGAGGGATACGTAAAAGAGACTAACAGCCTGGGGGTGAGGCATATTCATGGGGGCTCACAGTTTTTCCTGGAAGCTAGAGGGGAATGTGGCTTCCCTGGTATGTAAAGCTCAGATGTAAAGCGTCTGCCTGCAATGCAGGAAACCTGGGTTTGATCCCTGGTTCGGGAATATCCCCTGGAGAAGGAAATGGCAACCCACTCCAGTACTCTTGCCTGGAAAATTCCATAGATGGAGGAGCCTGGTAGGCTACAGTCCATGGGATTGCAAAGAGTCTGACTGAGCAACTTCACTGGTGAGAGGGGAATACATTGAGCCTAGAGAGCTAATAGCTGACTTCACTAGCACTTCCAAGAACCTTGTGAATTAAGTGCTACCAACACCCCCATTTTATGGATGAGGAAACTGAGACTAGACATGCTACACAGCTAATGGCAGAGCAGGAATTTGAACCCTCCATCAGCCTGAGGTCAGGTAGGAAAGGCTCACCTTCGCTTATTTGAGCCTCACAATAAAGTATCCTTTTTTGATGGAAGAAGACATTGAGGCAGTTCACAGAGGGCCACACAATGCCCTGTCTCCACAGGGACACCCTGTGGGTCCCCTGTTCACCCTGGCTCATCCTGGACAGCTGAGGGCAGGCAGCCCATTCCCTGGAGCTTGGAGAAGGGCTTGCCGAGAAGTCTGAAGCAAGCTCATGCCCAACCTGTCCTCACTGCCTCTAATTGTTCTCTAAAATCCTTTATATTGAATTATCAGAGTTTAATGGAGGAGTCGATGAGAGCCGCTGTGGAGTTGCAAGGCCAGGGCTTGCTGAGAGGAAGAAAGCAAAGCCCTAAAGGCTCCCTGGGCCAAGCGATGGTATAAAATATGAATTTTTACATAACTGAGGGAAAAAAAAATAAACGGATGAGCCACCCCATGGGGGAAACGCCTCTCTGTATTTCCATTATCTTGGTTAATGTGCAGTCCTGCTGGAGCCCCCGTGGGAAAGGAAATACTGGAGCCTTTATCCTCCAAACCTCTTGGTGGGTTAAGAGGCAGAAATCCAAATGGCCTGGGCGCATGCTCAGAAGCCCATTAAATGGAGGGGACAGGTGGGGGCTAGGGAGCCGTACTGACCTGAAACAATGTCTTGATTTGAGACAGTGCCCCTTCTCTGGGGTTGAGAAAGTAGCCGCAGTGGGCTCAGATTGAGCTTTAACTCTGGGTGAAATATTCTAAACATGGTTTTCCCCATGAGCATAGGGGATAGGGGCTGGTTCTTTCTAGAGAACAACCTCCACACTCAGCACTGACTGAGCATTTGCTACCAGGTGCCAAGTACTCTGCTTAGTGATTTTCTTTCTTAAAAAAATATTATTCAAGTAAAAAAAAATATTATTCAGCCTTCTATTATATTTTTTATAATTTTATTTTATTATTATCATTTTGGCCATGCTGGGTCTTTGTTGCTTTTCTCCAATTGTGCTGAATGCGGGCTACTCTCTAGTTGTGGGGCTCGGACTTCTCTTGGCAGTGGCTTCTCTTATTGCAGAGCACAGGCCCTAGGATGCACAGACTTCAGCAGTTGCGGCTCCATGACTCTAGAGCATAGGCTCAGTAGTCGCGGCCCATAGGGCTTAGTTGCTCCGAGGCACATGGGATCTTCCCAGATCAAGGATCGAACCTGTGTCTCCTGCAATGGCAGGCAGATTCTTTACCACTGAGCCACCAGGAAAGTCACAGTGGTTTTCTTATATTAGCTCCCAAGGACCCATTTCTATGGATGAAAATACTGACTTGCCCAAAGTCACATAGCTACACACTGTAGTTTTTGTTATTGTTGTTATTACTGTATTTTTCCAGCTTTGTGTGTTAGATGCTCAATCGTGTCCAATTTTTTTGTAACCTCACGGACTGTAGACCACCAGGCTCCTCTGTCCATGGGATTTCCCAGGCAAGAATACTGGAGTGGGTTGCCATTCTCTTCTCCAGGATATCTTCCTGACCCAGGGATTGAACCCAGGTTATCTGGGTCTCCAGCATTGCAGGCAGATTCTTTACCACCTGGGAAACCCATTTCCAGCTTTGAGTAAGTGAGTGAAAATCACTCAGTTGTGTCCAACTCTTTGCAACCCCATGAACTATACAGTCCATGGAATTCTCCAGGCCAGAACACTGGAGTAGGTAGCCTTTCCCTTCTCCAGGGGATCTTCCCAACTCAGGAACTGAACCTGGGTCTCCTGCATTGCAGGCAGATTCTTAACCAGCTGAGCCACAAGGGAAGCCCAAGAATACTGGAGTGGGTAGTCTGTGCCTTCTTCAGCATTTCCAGCTTTATTGTGATATAATTGACATATAACATTGTATAAATTTATCAAAAATAAAATGTTGATTTGACACATATATTGCAAAATGATTACTACCATAATAATTAACACTTAGCTAACACATACCTGACTCATTGCTAACACCCCCATAATATCACATAATTACCATTTCTTTTTAAACACACTGTAGTTCTGATCATGCTTCAAGGGTAAAAGAAAAGATAATGTCCCTTACATGAGACATTGAAGCGAGTTATTCGCAAATGACAGGTTTGGCTGATCTCTGATGGATCTCTTCCTGTCAACATTAAAGGACAGATTGAAACCTGCAACTCCAGCCGGAAGATAATGTGGGGCCACATGAGGTGAAGCCAATGGAGCAGGCTGTGGAGGTGGGTTCCAGTCTTGTATCTTTCAAAGTGCTCAGTTGTGTCCCACTCTTTGCGACCCCATGGACTGTATAGCCCACCAGGCTCCTCTGTCCATGGAGTTCTGTTGGCAAGAATACTGGAGTGGGTTGCCATTCCCTTCTCCAGATCTTCCCGACTGAGGGATCGAACCCAGGGTAAAAGGAAAGATAATGTCCCTTGCATGGGACATTGAAGCGAGTTATTCTTGTAGACAGATTCTGTACCATCTGAGCTACCAGGGAAGCCCCCTGCTACTTCCTACTGGCCTCAAATTTTTTATGCCTGGGTTGTCCCTCTGTTAAATGGGAATAATAGCACAACTCTTGTGTTGTTTTGAGATGAAATGAAATAAGATGGTTAATGTCAAATGCTTAGCACACAGCCTGTGGCACAGTAACTTTTAATGCCCAGTATCAATCGTTACTTATTATTGTCCCTCACATCTGCATAGAGCTTTTGTGGTGCACGAAACATTGGTCTTAATTAACTGTATGACAACTTCACAACAACACAGGAAGGCATTTGTGATTATTTTACCATTTAGTAGGTGAAGAAACTGAGGCTTTGAAAGGGAAGATTCTGCCCAGTGAACTGATTTGTCGACAAGGACCGATGTAGATCTGAAGTTTAAAAGACAGAAGTAGTTAAAGGGTAAAATCCTCTCTGGCCCCAGATGTTAGTGAGCCACTGCGAGGCTGGTATTCAAACCAAATGGAAATAGGAATCGTGGAGCCCCTACTATTGCATTACTCTGACTACTCTCAGGTCACCCGGTCTGCTCGCGGCTTCGGGGCGGGATCAGGGGCGGAGCGTCCGCCCAAGTCCGCGGAGGAAGCGGAGGCCTTGCCTCGCCGCTCATTGGTTGCGGCCGGCAGGTGCATCCTCAGCCAATCCTGGTGCCGGGGGGCGGGACCGTCGAGGCTCACCTGGCTCCCGCCGCGCCCCGCAGCTCAGTGGCGTCCGGAGCCTCAAAGCACCTGTGAGTTCGTAGAAGTTCTGCCAGACTCTAGCCCGGCCCAACTCAGCTAGATCCTACTCAGCCCCCGCCCGGCCTGCCATGGGCCCTCGGTGCCTCAACCTCTCTGCGCTCCTGCTGCTGCTGCAGGTACGTTGGGTCCCCTGACTGCGCTGGATGCCTTCCGGCTCCATAAGCCGCGCCCCAGCCCCCAGACTCTTCTCTCTTCTTCTCCTGTCGTCCCCTGTTTCCTCTTATTCCAAAAAAGTTTGGGTCCAAAGGGCCTGAATGTCCTGGAAACTGCGCCGCGCTCAGGACTCCATGGGGAAGGGAGTGGGAGAGGGAGCCAGTGAGGGTGAAGGGCGAGCGCGGCTTTGCGGACGACCTCCCGCAAATGCCAGAGGTGGGGGCGCGCCTCACTGCAGCCTCCGGGTACTCGGGTGGGCGACGGGCGGGGAGTAGAGGGCATGGAGCAGGGTGGGCGTCGGGGTATGGGATGGGGAGCCCTGGTGTAAGTCCGGGCGGAGCTGGGAGTAGTGGGAACGAGGAAAGGAAAGCGGAACCAATAGATAAAGGCACCTGCCCTGAAAAGGATAGTGAATAGGTATGCCCCCCACCCCCCACCCACCCCAGGATAAGAAAGGATGTAAAGGTTGGAGCACCCGCGGTCTGAGGAACCGGACTTAGGGGTGCGAGCGGTCCTGGTATAGGGAGAGTGGAAGTGGGAAAAGTAAAGATGCCTCCAGTGAAATTGAAAAGGAGACTGAAAGGAAAGGGGTGCTGAGGCTGGAAAAGGTGAGCCAGCAGCCTTCCCTCCTGAGAAGTCCTGGAGGCTTGGCGGCCACAGGTTTCCGAATGAAAGAGTTTGACGTGGCTGGCTGGCTGCCCTGTGGAGAGGAATTGGGGGGAATGGGGGTGGGGGAAATGCGGGAGAATGGAGGTGGTGGGGGGTGGGTGGGCCCACCCCTCCCACAGTCCTGGTGCCAGCAGAGGGAAGGGAGGCGCTGTTGGTTTCGATGTGGGTAGGAGGAGACCCCCCCACCGAGTCACCCCGGTTTCATACCTTTCCCCTACCCCAGGTGTCATCGTGGCTCTGCCAGGAGCCGGAGCCCTGCATTCCTGGCTTTGGTGCTGAGAGTTACACGTTCACCGTGCCCCGGCGGAACTTGGAGAGAGGGCGAGTCCTAGGCAGAGGTGAGGGCGCGCCGCCAGTGTCCCTGAGCCGGGTTGGGTGGGAGTGGGCAGGGTAGGAGAAACGGCGCTCCTACGCCCGCGGGCTGGACTGGGCGAGCACCGTCTTTCCTGGCTTAGGTGACACCCTTTGTAGATTACACAGATGCGGGGATCTAAACTTTTGCCAGGATAAAGCGTTGGGTTTGAGGGGCTGTCTTGTATGGTTGACTTAGTTATGGGGGACACTTATTAGGGGTCTTCAGTGTGACCACTTTAAGACAGTCTGTCCTTTCCAACGTCTAAAACCTGATGTGTGGGAAGAGGGTGGTGGGGGAGGTGATAATTCCCGTTTTTTTACAGATGAGCGAATGAGAGGCTCAGGAGGGTGGAGTCCACTGGCCCCAGGGTCAAAGTAGGAATCTGATCTAGGTTCTGACTTCCAGGCCCCATTCAACATCTCTGGAATGACTGAGGAGTCCTCTCTTGGTTACTAGGCTGTGGCTTTTGCTCATAGAGATGAAATTTTTTTTATATACAGGTACTGTTTCCCCAAGGAATAGTGGCACGTGCGCACGCGCGGGCCTGTGTGTGTGTATATGTGTTTTTTTGTTTTTTGTTTTTTAAAGCCTGGTAGCCCTGACTCAGGGAATGAAAAACAGACAGTGTACTTCTGGGTCTTATAACTGTGATGATCAGGATTCTAGATTTTGCTTTGTTTCGCTTTGCCCGGGAGTGAGAGCAAGGAAAGGTTGGTTTCTCTTCTGGTTTCACTGATCTCCAGGTGCTTATTTTCTACCAAAGGACTTTCTCCTCCTCCTTGATTTAGTTGATTGGGCGAGCATCCTAACAATAAAAGAAACATTTTTTGAAAGGAGGACTCACCCACAATACCCCTAAGGGAGTTCACTGTTTATTCTTCCAGTCTTTGGCCATGTGAAAAATGCAGCAATCATGCTATAAATTTTTTTTTTTTGAATTTTGGAAGTTGTTCCAACAGTAGGCGACTTTTTTTTTTTTTAAACAGACAAACTGCAGCTTGACTGATTAAACATATTTGTTTTTCTGAGGCCAGTCTGTGTTGTGTGGAGCTTTCTATTGGGTCAAAAAGGAAAAAAATGAAGTGTTGTCTGCTTGATTTTGCAGTGGGTCCCCCATTACTTGGCCCATCTCAGATTGATGTTCTGCTGGGCCCTGCTGGACCCCAGGAGTGATTGAGGACTTAAAGGAATCCCCACCCTTGCCCTTGGTATTTCCCATTCCAGCAGGTTGATGAGAAATGTCCCAAAATGTCCCAGGACCTGCTTAGGGGACACTGTGGTCTATGGGCACTTAGGTGACAGTGTGGGTGGCCGGGGATGGGTATCAGTGGGGAGTAAAGACTGGCTTCTGGGAGGAGGCAAAGTTGACTGAACCTTGAATTCAGGGCAAAGTTTAGAAACTGTGTGTACATCTGTGTGTGAGGTGTTGCGACACAAGTATTGGTCACTTTGTTTTCTTTCACCAAGACATCTGGTAACACCAAAGGTGGGCTAGTCTAGTTTTTATCCCCCACCCCCACCACCAAGTCCTTATATCTGACATGATATTGTTATTTTTACATGATAATATTATTACATGATAATAATACAAATATTATTATTTTATTATTATTAATAGCCACACCTATTCACTTTTGAACCTGACTCTGGGGCAGATGTATCACATATTTCAACTCATTGAATCTTATGACAGTGGGCACCATTGTTATTTATGTTTTGAGATGAGGAAACTGGAATTGCCTCATAAGGCAATTCCATACTCTGCTCAGGGATCAACAGCTGGCCTTTCTCCCATTCCTTCCTCCTCTCAATCTCAAAAACAAAAAAGAAAGTGTATTTGGGGAACTCGTGTGCATTGTGAAGTCCTCCTCCCTGTGTGCCCTGGAGAGCAGAGGTGGTGAAAGGCCTGGACCCTGACAGGGGCTGGTGGTGATGGAGGTGGACCAGACCCAGTGGGAGGTGGAAGGAGCCTGTAGCTGGTGGTGTTGATGGGAGAAACAGCCTCTGGAATCCTGGTGCTCATGATGTTGGCTCCAGTTCCCTTTATGTCTATACACCTGGTGGCTCAGTAGTAAGGAATCCATGTGTCAATGTAGGGGACCTGAGTTCAATCCCTGGGTGGGGAAGATCATCTGGAGGGGAAAATGGCAACCTGCTCCAGTATTCTTGCCTGAAAAATCCCATGGACAGAGGAGCCTGGTGGGCTATAGTCCAAAGAGTCAGACATAAATGAGCACACACACACCTAGCCCCACTCAACAAATTTCCTGACATTTAATTTTTTTGGCCTTTTTGGACCATAAGTTCTCTTTCCAACCCATTGTGGACTTGCCCCAGGATGAAAGTGCCCTTCTGGTAAAAACATGCAACTTCAGGGAACTGGCTTTGTGATTTTAAAAAGGCAACCAGGATTTAGGGAGGCAGCCTCATTCCCTTTGGACAGTCCAGGAAGATGGAGGCTTGGGATATTATTAGTGCCAGGTTTAAACATTGGCCTCGTGGGAAATTTGCTGCATGGGAGTGTGAGAACGAGGAGACTGTGATGTTATGTCTACAGGTGGCTGAAGAATGTCAGAAATAGGGTTTTGACCAAATTCAGGGGGTCTTGAGGTGTAGTTTTCTGGGTCCTGTGCCCTGTGAAATGGCTGAACCCCACCATCTCACTCAGCTTTGTATTTATTAGTTTGGTTTCTCTCCAGGTTTTAGAATGGAGAATGTTCAAACAAACAAACAAAAAACACCAAAAGCACAACTGTAAATTGGTCTTCAGAGTTTCTGATCAGTTTCCTTTCTTTTTTCTTTAAATACAAACTTGTTTGTGAAACCCAGGCGTTAGTTTCGGGTCTCAGGAGTATTATCCCAGTGCACTCAGCTTTGAGTTGATTGAGGGGTGGTGTTAAAAAAAAAAAAAAAAAAAACAGGCAGGCTTTCAAACTGATGGTTTCTTTGCTTCCTTCACCACCTGGCTTTAGGCAAACAAGGCTTATATTTTGCATTTGAGCTCTGACTGCTTGATGGATGGCCCTTGCTCACAGGCACCCACCTGTGCGGGTTAAATACACCCATTTCCCCCTCCTTCTAAAAGATGTGCTGAAAGGTGATGGAAACAGTATGCAGGCCCCCTAATTAAACCAGGCTTTAAAAAACAAATATGGAAGCCTGCTTGGGGTTACCTTACATCATAAGATCCCCACTTCCCTGACCCTCAAACTCCTAGACGTCACTTCCCCTTACTGGCTTTGTGACAAGGATTGGTGCCTAGACCCTGGGGGAGGAGATTAATGGACCATCATCCTGCCCTTGCCTTTGTGTCTCATGAGAAGTGGCAGAAAAGACCTGAGGAAGGCCACCTAAGGAAGACTGGTGCTTCTCTACTGGCCACTAGACTGCCTTTCCCCTCTGCTAGGAAAATCCCTGTTTGCTTTTTGGGGCGTTTTATTGGGTGAACCTTTTTCTGGAATGCTCCTTCCAGCCTCAGATATGCCAGACGCTGAAATAATCAGCTCTCACATCTCCCAGAAGCTGCCAAAACCCAAAAATCCCTTAGAGGCAACTATCACAATCAGACTTCCTGGGTTTCCACTCTGCCTCCACCCCCATCTCCATTCAGGGCTGTAGGCTTTCAAGGAGGCGCTTGGGCTGGGGCTAAGTTGAAAGACGAGACTTGAATTTCTGCTACTAGCTGTGTTCAGTTCAGTTGCTCAGTCGTGTCTAACTCTTTGCAACCCCATAGACTGTAGCACACCAGGCTTCCCTGTCCATCACCAACTCCTGGAGCTTGCTCAAACTCCTGCCGAGTGGGTGATGCCATCCAACCATCTCATCCTCTGTTGTCCCCTTCTGCCTTCAATCTTTCCCAGCATCAGGGTCTTTTCCAGTGAGTGAGTTCTTTGCATCAAGTGGCCAAAGTATTGGAGTTTCAGCTTTAGCATCAGTCCTTCCAATGAATATTCAGGACTGATTTCCTTTAGGATGGACTGGGTTGGATCTCCTTTTAGTCCAAGGGACTCTTCAAGAGTCTTCTCCAACACCACAATTCAAAAGCATCAATTCTTCAGCACTCAGCCTTCTTCAACTCTCACATCCATACATGACTACTGGAAAAACCACAGCTTTGACTGGTCTAGCTGTGTGACCTTGGGGAAATCATGTTACTTCTAATGAGCCTGTTTCCTCATCTGTAAAACTGGGGGGCGGGAGGGCAATAATACTTAAACAGAATTGTTGTGAGGATTACATTTGCATATTTGTTTCTTCACTTGGATTCTCTGGTCAACAAATGTGAGTTGAGTGCAGATTGAGTGTCAGCATCGGGCTGGATCTGGGATTACAGTCATGAGTAAAGCTGATGTGGGTTGAACATAAAGTGAGAAGGATGTAAGGAAACAGGGAAGAGTCATTAAATGGCTCATATTTCTTAAGGACAGAGTATGCATTCATTCTTTTGAACAAATGAATGAATGAATATTCACTACCTCTCACCCCTTGGTTGATTTTTCTCATCTCAAACTGTGGCCTGGGGCTAGCCTCTGATATTGATTGTAATTGTCAGGGAGAGTGGGGTCTGTTAGAACTTTCTAAAAGATGCTTGTGAGGGCTTCATGCCCAGCCAGTGGCTCTTGAGGCTGGGGTATAGTGATAAGTGTGTCTACGGATATAGGGTACTGAGTGCTTCCCTCTGAAAGCCAGCGAGGGCACAGAGGGCAGACCTCAAACCTGATTCTGGAAATGGAAGGGCAGTTATTAGACATTAAAAAAAAATTTTTTTTTGGTCTTTGGTCCATTTAAAAAAAAAATTGTGGTGTCTCTCTTCTTCTCCCTCCCCCCTCTCTCTTTTTCTCTGTTACTGATTGAAGTTTTCCTTTTATATACTTCAGCTTTTGCTTGTTACTGTTGGGAGTGTTTTAAGCCCCCTCTTTCTGTTGTATTTCCTCTTCCCTTTCCTTCCTCATATCACCCTCAATCCTCCACTCCCCCACCTCTCAAGGCCCAAGAAGATTCAGAAGGTTCTTGAGTCAGACTGCCTTCAATGGAATCAGGAATTCCTTGCCAGCTGAGAGACGTTGGCCCAGGACTTTCTAAACCTTAGATTCCCTTTCTGTTAAATGGGCGTAATAGTTCGCGTGTCATCTTGTGTATCAGGTGCCCAATGAAGGTGACACATTAAAGCCCTAGAGTATTTGGTGCCTTCTGTTTGAGACTCTCCCTCGTTTTAGCTTTGGTTCAAACGTTTCCCTGTGTGCTCTCCCACGCAGCAAACCAGCCAAACCAGTTTCCTCACTCTCCCTGTTTCTGTGTTAAAGCAAACACTGCTCTGCCAACAGCAAACAGTGACTAGACCAAAGTGCCCTTTGCTAGGAAAGGAAATGTTGCAGTATTTTCTTGCTTGCCGCTGTGCAGTGTACTGGGAGGTGGGAGGGGAGGCTGGGGTGGGCTTGCCTGTGGACCTGCCCATAAATGTTGTTCAGAATTGGGGTGGGAGGGGTCAGTGGGCAAGGAACAACTGGGTCAGGGCAGGGGCCAGAAAATGAGGATAACCTTGAACCTGGAAGCCTTTGCTTGGTTTTGAAACATATTTCATAGTACACGTGGCTTAAGGATGCCTGTCTTTTCCTCAGTTTCAAAAAATGCTGTGCCTCAGCCCCTGAGACCCTGGCTAAGCATCAGATTACCTCAAAAATCCCCTGCAGGTTCACTGAGCTACAGTCTCTGAAAGGGGCAGTTCTGACAGGGCATTTTAAAAAGCTCCCCAAAAGTCTACCTGATTCATCACCCCAGACGACTCCAGTGGCTTGATCCCGAATGTTTGATGAGTAAATACCCAGTGGCAGCCAGGGTGTGGGCATCTGTTGTCCAGGGATCCAAGGGCACCCTTGATCCAGAAGGATCTTTCCGCCATGCCAGTGAAGGAGACCTCTAAGGGTGATGTGTAGAGCCCATGGGATGGAGATGGCGGAGCGCTGGGAAGTAGCCAGTACACCAACCTCTCCCCATTGTGCACCCAGTGCTGGGGGTCTTCAGGGAGATTCCAGAAATTCTCTGAGACTCCCCGCCCCCAACCAGTGGCTATTTCCATTTACTGGAGAAAGTTGTAGGTGTGGGAAAATATTCAGAGGATTGGAGCAGCAGTCAGTTATACCCCTGGATCTTGGTGAATGAGATGGTGGTCCTTTGCTGGGAAGAGAGAGGAAAGAGCAGCAAGTTGGAGAAGGAAAATTAAGTCTTGGTTAGGAGAGAGTTAGTTTCTAAAGACCCAGAAGTGGCATCATCTTGGAGGCGTTTGGGAATTTCAGGTCTGGAGTCTGAAAGAACAGCAGGCACCAGTATAAATGGGAATTTGTATAGGGCAGTGCTCCTTTTCCCTTAATCCCGTGTCAGTAGGTGCAGAGATGTTACAGGGACCCCACACACTGGAGGAGAACGTGATGGAAGGGCTGTGCTGAGGGTATTTATCTGGAGGCGGCCAACAAATAAAAATACAAGTATTTGTTTCTAACCAGTATTAGGAGCGGGACCTGCAAAAGTGGGGTCCTCACAGACCCGACAGCTGAGCTAATCCTCCCGGTGGCCCAAGGCAGGAAGTGTTGTTATCTCCTTGACTCAGAAGTTGGACAGCTTGTCGGCTCACCCAGCCAGGTAGTGGCAGGGATGGACTTTTATCTTCTGAAACCTGTGCCCTTTCCCACGCCCCTCGACCGCCCTGTCGCCACACTGCATCTCCAGTGAAACTGACTCACCTTAAAAAAAAAAAGCGTTTTTTTTTTTTTTTTTTGATTGCCCTGGGTCTGTGCTGCTGTGTGCGGGGTTTCTCTAGTTTCAGAAAGTGGTGGCTGCTTTTCGTTGTGGTGCTCAGGCTTCTTGCGGTGACTGCTCTTGTTGAGCTTGGGCTCTAGGTGCATGGGTTCTGGTAGCTTCAGCTTTCTAGTAGTTCACTAGTAGAAACTAGTAGTTTTCTAGTAGTTTCACGGTTCTAGTAGTTTCGAACCTGCATGGCAAGAGGGACTCTTAACCACTGGACCACCAGGGAAGCCTGCTAATTCACCTTTTTGAGGCGAATTCCTTCTCCCCTTTGAAAAACAGGTGTTCACACCTTTTGCATTTCACTACTTTTAGTTGTGATGCTAGAATTCAGCCTGTTTTTTTGAGGACCTCTTTTGTCTTTCACCTCTGAGCCATTTTCAGCCTCTGTCCCTTTTGACTTTCATTCAGAAAAATGCTAGGTGAACAGCACTTTTTTTCCCTTTCTGTCTTTTCGACTTTCTGGGTCTCTGAAAGTGCAATTATACTGGCATTCCAGGCGGGTTGGGAGGGAAAGTGTCCTAAACAAACTCATGTTCTAACCTGGGACCAACTCAAGGTGTGAGAGCCAGGCAGAGGTCTGGGTGTGGATCTGTCCACACCAGGAAGAGGGAACACGTGCCTGGGTCCCTGTGAGCTCAGGTGTCACTGCTGGGACCACCTGGGACCCACCTGAAGAGTTGAACCTGTTCCCCCTGAGGAAAACCATAAATGGTGGCCAGCCCAGGATCCTGTGGGATAATTGGCCAAGGTCTAGATAATCATTAGTGGGCTTTGTAATTAGAGGAGCATGTAACAGGCCGAAAGCCCTTCAGATTTACGATACCTGGGCAAGTTGAAGGCTAAGAGGAACACCTGTTTCTGTGGTTTGGCACTCAGACACACCGATGCACCTCCTCTGTTCCCAGGAGAGTTTTCCCAAAAGACTTTTTTTTTCCCCCAGCGTCTTCACATCAATGTTGCAACAGCCTCCCCTCTGGTTTCCCTGCTTCCTCTGCCCCTCCCACAACACAGTCTTATCTCTCTTTTTTTCCCCCAACACAATCTTTTCTCCACTCAGCAGTCAGAGTGATGGCTTTTAAAATTTCAGTTAGAGACCATCACTCCTATTCAATATCTGCCAATAGTTTCCCATTTTACACAGGGTGAAAACCAGTCTTTTCTCAAACTTACAAGCCTTCCACAATCTGCCTCCCTTACCCCCCCGCCCCGCCCTACCCCTTACCTCTTGCCCTAACTGTATTTAGAACACATCAGGCACACTTATGCCTCAGGGCCTTTGCACTGTCTATCATCAACAGTCGTTTCCCCCTGCCAACTGCATGGCTCACTCCTTTATGTCTTCAAGTCTCTGCTGAAATGTAACCCTCTCCATGAGGCCTTTCTTGAACCCTGTGTTTGAGGCGGTAACCCTTTCCCCCTTCTTTGCTTCATTTTCCTCTGTATTGCTTTTCACCATCTAACGAATATTTCACTTATTTCTCCTGTCTACCGTCAGTCTCCTCCCATTAGAACAAGAGCTCCCTGAAGCCAGGGGCTTTTTGTCTTGTTGAGTTCACAAGCTGTATTGGTATTGCCCCTGGAATTGTTCCTGACACATATTTGGTGTCAGTAACTATTTGTTGAATGAATGAATGAGGTTTCAGAGTGTACATATAGGTCTGTACATATCTTTTGCTTTTAGAAGTTATTCCACTGTGGTGCCTTTTTCCAAACAAATTGAGATACAATTGACATATATTAGTTTCAGGTATTATTGTGCTTTTTATTTTAAAGAAAAGAGGAAATTTTCTCAGTATCAGTCACAGAAGGGACATGAGGAGAAGAGGATGTTCTCAGGGCCTGTGTCTCCACTTGGCACTCCCCAGTTTCTCTGAGCCCTGCACATCCCTGGTGTAACCTTACCTCTTTGTCTTGTCACAAAACAGCTTGCAGACTAGAGTGGAAAGGTCAGATGAGCCATTTCTTCCCCACACTTCTTGGTGTAAAGAAGCACCTGATCAAAATCTAAACAAGAGATCTGAGCCCGCCAGAGCCATCTGTTTGGCTTCCTATTGTCTGAGTGACACCTTCCTTGAGCAGGGCTTCCAGATACACCCAACACCTTCCCAGGTATCCTTCAGGCCCATTAATTCTTCAAGACTCAGTTTCCGTTCTTCCAGTTCTTGGCAATGCACAGGAGCCTGGAGGGAGCTGGTAGAGAACTGGAAGATGGAAAAAACTCAAAGACAATAATCCTTTCTTCTTATGACATAAAACTTGTTATCATAACACTGTACGGGTAGTATGTGCTCTTCCCCAATGCTGTGTCTCCCTTACACCTCACAAAGCCAGTGGTAAGTGACAGACCCTGAGCGGCTGCAGTTCACACAGACCAGAAGTGGGAGAGCCTGGCTGCTTGTTCAGTGGCTATTGGACTCCAAAGTCCACACTCTTCACAGCAGAAAAAGCCAACTAAGCAGACGGTCTGTGAGCAGCCAAGTGAAAGCGATGGATAGTTTCTGCTCTGAATGACTCGGAGCAACATCCCTTGGGATGACTGAGGCATTCCTTTGTCCATGGAACAAGTTCACGCTGGACACTTACCTAGCACTGTGCTACACATTGGGGATCTTGTTGTTCAGTTGCTCAGTTGTGTCCTGTTCTTGGGGATCTCGCAGAGGACAAAAGACAATCCCTGTCCTCCTGGATTTCCTTCCCTTCTCATTGGAGGAGACTGGGGGAGGCAGTTGGATCTTGATCTATGGAAGGGAAAGAAAATACTGCAGGAAGGGTGATAAGAATTGGGTGTGCTGGGGTGGGGGGATTTGAGGGAGGTCTTCACTAAGAAGAAAGACATTAGTGTAAAGACCTGAAGAAGTGAGACGCTGAATATGTAATTAGAATTGGGCTGTTTCTTGAGTAAGCGGGACTTTCCACATTCTTTCTTTTTCTTTTGGCTGGGCAGCATGAGAGAACTTCAGATCAGATCAGTCGCTCAGTCGTGTCCGACTCTTTGCGACCCCATGAATCGCAGCACGCCAGGCCTCCCTGTCCATCACCAACTCCCAGAGTTCACTCAGACTCACGTCCATCGAGTCAGTGATGCCACCCAGCCATCTCATCCTCTGTCGTCCCCTTCTCCTCCTGCCCCCAATCCCTCCCAGCATCAGAGTCTTTTCCAATGAGTCAACTCTTTGCATGAGGTGGCCAAAGTACTGGAGTTTCAGCTTTAGCATCATTCCTTCCAAAGAAATCCCAGGGCTCATCTCCTTGCAGTCCAAGGGACTCTCCAGTGTCTTCTCCAACACCACAGTTCAAAAGCATCAATTCTTCGGCGCTCAGCCTTCTTCACAGTCCAACTCTCACATCCATACATGACCACTGAAAAAACCATAGCCTTGACTAGACAAACCTTTGTTGGCAAAGTAATGTCTCTGCTTTGAGAGAACTTAGTTCCCTGAATAAAACCCTCACCCCTTGCAGTGGAAACGGGGAATCAATCACTGGACCACAAGGAAAGTCCCTCCCCACATTCTTTAAGGCCACATTGGTGCCAGGTAATGACCATACTCCGGGCAGGCATTTTTCTAAAAGAATAATCCTGAGAACTAATTGTCACAAAAACCAGGATCCAGTTCTTCCATGCTACCCAACCCCCTTCCCATGTTGGTGTGTGGCCCGAGAGGATTGCGGCTCCACATAGTTTCTTCCTCGTGGCAGAGGGGGCCAGGGGAGGGTCACATGTCTACCAGGGTCCCAGGACCTGACAGTTAGAATGAAGCCTGGTTTCATACGAGGTTTTTCAGACAGCAGACTTCCTCCCCCACAAATTCTTCATGACAACTGTGTGGGAGTCTTTGAAAAGGGAATGAGTTGACCAACTTGTTTGTGGAAAAGCTGTGGCTTTTCCATAGAGAACGTCACCCCTTGAGTCAGCTTGGTCTAAGAACCTGAGCCCTATTGACAGCTGGGGCAGGGCCCTGAATCACGGCCATTGAGAGGCCTCTCCCGGTGAGGTTATTGTATCAGAGATTGAATCAACTCCCTGACATCACCTCTCATGGTCACAGGTACTCTTGGTGCTGGCTCTTACTCATAAATCCTGGGAGATACTGGCCCTAGATCTCTGCATTCTTAACAAGGAGCCTGCGGCCTTGCGGGAATGACTGGGTTCAGCAGCTGCTGGGGAGGGTCATGTGGTTGATTTCATTCCCACCCCACCTCCTGGGCTTGTCATCATGACTAAACTTTATAGAGAAATGAGAATTTGTGGGTGTGCTTCCTGTACCTTTTGCCTTCTCAAGTCTGCCTTTCTAAAGAAATGCTCATTTGTGCCTTGCAGATGGATATTTCAGAGCTTCTCAGAGTCTTTGGTTTTGAAACTTCTGTGTAAATTGTGCTGATTTTTCTTTGGACTTTGGAATTCAGTTATGGTTTCTTTTCTTTTCTTTTATCTCCCCTCTGCTAATCTTCTCGCCTAAGCCATGGGAGTACTTAAGACTTTGGGAATTAAATACCTGGGGAGGCTGTTCAGCTTAGAAAACTTACATCACTTAGCAGGTGTGAGGCTTGACTCTTAGTTTCAACAGAGATTTGATATCAAGGTTGTGGCTTTCATCTTCAGCATTTATTTCTCTCTTAACCTGTGAAATGAAGGAGTCAGCCTCCCTGAGCCTCCGAGAGTGAAGATGAATTGGGGAGGGTGGAATGAGAAACAGATTTGCCTGGGTTCAAATCCTAATTCAACTCTTGCCTTGTGTCCTTGGCAAGTTACTTAACCTTTTTGTGCCTCAGTTCCCTCTCCTGTAAAAAGGGGATAAAATTGTAGTTCCCACCTCACAGGGCTGCTATGAAGATTCAATGAGTTAACGGACATAAAGTGCTTTCAGTGCCTGGCACACAGCAAACACTCTTTTAACTACTGAGTTTTTATTATTAGATGTTTCCACTTTAGACTTGTGTCAAGGGGGTTAAAAAAAAAAAAAATGTAAAGCGCGAAGGAGCCAGATAGAAGAACTGAGGATGAGGAGAGCTGCATCGCCTTGTCACTTGGCTTCCTGACCTCCCCAGATCTAAGACACTCTTGACCCAGTGCCTGTTCAAGGGCTAGTTGTCTATCTATAGTTCTTGATCCCTTGGAGATAACCAGGGATGTATTATTTATGGTTGGAAAGATAAGGGGTCTGAGATGGAGTGTGGATGTAGTAAGACCACCGTGCAGTTAGTTGTTGGTGCTGGGCACTCAATACATGGGGCTCATTATTCTATTTTCTCTACTTTGGAATATGTTTTAAATTCTCCACTGTAAAGCTTAAACCATTCAAGGAAAACCTAAATAATCTGTAAGAGAAAATTCAAACACCGCCCCCCGCCCCTTCTCAAGTGGCTGACATTAGCGATTTGGCGTGCATCCTCCCAGACATTTTTCTAATCACTTACAGGACATATGTGCCTGTATTTGTGGGTTTTTAAAAAACTGAAGTTTTCTGCAAATGGCAATGTAAGATGTGACCATCAGTGTATGGAGTTTTTTCCTCTCATTCTAACCTCAGGAAGGTGTTTTTAGATCACAGAAGCCAACCAAGTCCCCTCAGTACAGTGTTTGAGTGCCTACTGTGTGCTCTGTGTTAGTCACAAAGTTTCTCCTGTCCCTGGGGGTTTGGAGGCAGGCAATGAGAGAGAGCTGTGGAAATGAGGTGAAGAGCATCAAAATGCTGAGATGCCAAGTTATCAGACAATGGGTGCATTCACAACTCAGGTAGGGGAAGACCTGTGTGGGCTGGAGCAGCTGGCGGAGCTTCTGCAGGGGGAGGCGGGTCTGGGGTGTTGGGTGGCATGTGAGCAGGAAGGCGAGGGGGGAGGAGGCAGTGGGATGTCTGTTGTTGGCCAAGGGAGGGGGGGTGCCTTTAGCCTAGGTGGAGGGGAGGGACCTCTCATGCAGACTCTGGGGGCCAGGAATATGACACAGGGGATGTTTGGGTGATGACTCAGGTAGCCAAGGTAAAACTGAGCTTCCTGTCCTGGAGCCCCACCAGGAGGGTCGGGGGCTATCAGGACCACCCTGTTCCCCATGGCTTTTCTGGCCTGGCCTCTGGCTGACAAAGGCCATAAAAGGACTATATCACAAGGCTGCTGCTGGCTGCCTGGGTGGGGCCCTGTGGGCAGAGACCTGGGCAGGCTGGGTGAACCCGGGGAACAGGAGCAGCAGGTTCTCCTCCCTCTGTCTGCCCTGGGGCCACTGGACTGACTCAGTCCCAGGCTCCTCTGAGGCCATCTAGAGTGGCCTCAGATAACCAGAAATGAGCCCCACCATCCGTGTGGCCCTCAGGCCAGCATGGTCTACCTGTCTGTCCCTCAGCCACTCCAAATGCTTATCCGAAATCCACTACTGTCCCCAACTTTGCTTCCCTTCTCAACAAATGACAACACCTGTTCATCATTCATTCAAATGGCACACCAGTTCTATTCATTCATTCATGTCGTTCATTCATTCGTTGAATAAATAATGGTAGTTCTTATGTGCTAAGCACTGATCTAGGACTGAGGGTACAGCAGAGAACCAGAAACATAGGAATCTCTTTCTGTGTGGAGTTTATATTCTAGTGCATTGATGGGAACAGGCAAGAGACATAATAAATATGTGAAATGTTTAGGGTGTTTAAGAATGAGTGAGCGGTTGCTGAGAAGTGGTGGGTGGTCTGAGAAGAGCCTCATGGAAGGGGTGCTTTGAGCAAAGATCTAGAGACGTGAAGGATCAGGATATGTGGGTAAGTGTGTTCCAGACCCTGGGAGTGGCAAGTGGAGGCCTGGGGCAGAGCAGGAGAGTCCAGAGCCCTGCGAATGAGGATTCCAGGGATCGGGGCAGGGGTGATGGGAGGGGGCCTTGTGTCTCTCCACTGCAGTCCAGATCCAGTCCCCATATCCTGCCAGCTCTGTCTTCTCACTGCCGTGCCCCACCCCCCGCCCCCCCCAAGCTCTATTCTGGGCCCTGGGATAGTCCTTAGGGAGGACTAGGCTGGTGGTTGTAGCTTGGACATTGCCCTCTGACCGCCCAGGCTCTGGAGGTGAGCTCCGAGGAGGCCTGGGGCCTCTCCCGGGGTTCTCATTGATGGGGCCCATGGGTCCTTCCCCAGGGTATCTGGATTCTCCACGCCTCTACCGGCACACTTTTCCTATGCTCCCTGCCCGAGTAACTCCTCTCTCAGGGCCAGCTCAGTGGTTACTTCCTCCAGGAAGCCATCCCTGATCTTCTGCTCTCAAGGCGTGAGTCAGGACATGCCCCTGTCTCCCCAACACCTTCTCAGGTTCAGATCCCCTGGGTTCTCCTTCCTCCCCACCCACCAGGCTGTGTGCCTTGAGACGTGTCCTCAGCATGGCGCCTAGAATGTAGTTGACAATAAGTAGTCCTCTGAGGGGCCCATTTGCTGTGGAGAATGAGGGTGTAGGGTCCCTGGGGATGGGGTAGTGAATTATAATGTGGATGAGGAAGCCAGATTCCTAGGTCTCTGATCTTTTCCATTGGATTTTGATCTTCCTCTTCTGAAAAACAAACTAAAAAACCCCACTTTCAGCTGAGCTTAGATGCAATCCCTGTGGTCATCCTTTTAAACAATAATGGAATTTTAAAAAGTTTCATCCTCTCTCCGTGGCTGTTTGCTTCCTAAAGATAAATCAGTTGTTAAAAGCAGCTCAATTGAAAGTGTTCAATTCCTGCTTTTTACATGGAAGGGAAGTTAGGGTGATCTGATCGCTACTGCTTTTTTGAGTGTTTGCTTAGCATCAGCCAGGGACTGGACCCAAAACTTCAACTCAAGTTTGCAATCTGCTGTGCCTGCCCTGTGCTGGGCATTCAGACCAGGCCTTGGGAAGACACAGGTCACAGGTGAAAAATCCGCCCACTGTGCAGATTGTCCATTCTAGAAGTGAAGGAGGAGGGACAACAAACAGTAAGTAGAGTGTCAGAAGGTGGTTGTACACACCTGGAAAGCCTGAGTGAGCAGGGTGGGTGGGAGAGGAGTCTTGATGGGGGGGGTTGCACCTGTAATTTTGCTGTGGGTCCCAGGCCCCTTCCATTGTACAACTCAGAGGTGGGGGTGAGAGAAGGAACAGCGGGCATTACTTGGGGTGTCTGGGCAGTTGAGGAAGTGGCTGGGAGGGTGAGGGAAATGGAGGAGGGCAGACGGAACTGGAAGAGGGTTGTGGGTGTCTGTGTGGGAGGGGCTCAGGGGGACTGGGAATAGGTGGGCGGGGGAGGGGTGGGCTGATGTGGTCATTCAAGGCAGGTGTCTCTCGCTCCCCTTCCCCACTCCTTGGAATGTGGTCACCCAGGCTCTGCCGTTTGAAATGCTGATGCATTAATTAACAATTGTTTACAGGCTTTCAGCCTGAAAGTGTTAAACCCTTTATTCTGGGAAACAGGTCTCAGTCTTTACCTGCTTCAGAACCACCTGTGGAACTAATTAAAAATACAGGCTGCTGGGTCTCACCCCCTCAGAGTTGTCAGTTTATAAATCTGGGTGGGATCTAGGAATCTGCATTTTTAAATAAGCTCCACTCTGTGCTTGCTTTAGAGGTCCCAGGATGGCACTTTAGACCTGGACTAGAGTCAGGCTCTGTAGGAAGACTTAGAGGTATAGACTCAGTGGGTCCTTCCCTCCAGAGATGGAGTCAAGAGGGCTAAGAGGACTTGAGGGGATTTTTTTTTCCCCCTTTAAAACACTCTCCAAATGATTCTTGGTGGTGGTGGTGAAGGGACCAGGGTCTATGAACCTACCCAAAGCTGTAGACAAGATGAGTGTGTGTGCATGCAGTTTTTGGCTCAGAGGATCCATAGCTTTTATCATATTCTGAGGCACTCAAGTTTCCCCAAAATAGGTGGTCAAGCCTTGGCTGTCTGTGGAATAATCAATCTGGAGTGGGAACCAGTTCCAGGTCCATTGAGGCAGGGGTGAAGGGAAGTTAAGGTTGAGGGCTACAAACTCCCCAAGTGTTCTTGGAGAAGCAAATAGGAACAAAATATGTAAGACGTCTGACAAACAGCAAAAACGTTGGAGGAAGAATTTCAGTGTATTTGGAGAGGAGAGCTTGGATGGCCAAGGGGCTCCTCCCTCCTTATCATCTGTTCATCCAGCCATCCTGCCATCCAACCATATTCATTCTTCCATTCGGATAGTCACTGGGCATCTGCTTTATCCAAGATCTTAGCCATCCAGGCTGCGGGAGCAGGGAGGGCAGCCCGGATAGCTCAGGCTGCTGGATGACTTGACAAGTTAACTTACATAGTTTTGGATCAAGGTGTCACTTATGAGCCTACAAACACAGCTCCTTAATTTATGAGTCACCCAGCCCAATATTAAAATGCCTCACAAGCCCTGCTGCTATCCTGGCAAAGCCTGCATGAAACTCAAGTGGAGCAGAAAACAGATCCACACGGAGATAAGGCAGCTGAAGTTTCAGGTTTAGGTCGGGCCAAAAAATAGTTTTAGGGACTTTCCTTACTGTGGACAGGGAGTAAGTTTGCTTTTCTATTTTTTTGGTGGGGGGAGGAAGGAGTGGTTTATGATTAATACGTGTGGAATTTGATAACAGATCCGGAGACTATGTAAGATGTTTCAGATATTTTTATTTTGGAGAGCGCAATTGATCATGAACCCCAGGACTATTGGGTTGCCTTTGCTTACTATTGAACAGGCTTTCCCTAAAACATGTGATTCATTTCCTTTTCTGTCTTTCTTTTTTTAATAAGTGAGATTTTACGGAATGAACTTTTTGACCAGCCCAATATTTCTGGACATGTCATGACTTTTAGATATTGAACACTTTTTAAAGATTGATTTTTCTCTCATGGGAAAGTCCCCTGTTGTAATTGGATCTGGTTTTTCCTTATATCCTGTGCCTTTTCTCAGCTAATCTACCTCAATGTCTGAATCACATAATTAAAGGATATTATAAAGAACCCTTCAGTTCTTGATACAAACTTGGTATTATGTATTTTTCATATCAACCCTATTATAATTATTCCCATTTGGTGGATGAGCAGACTGATGATCTACAAAATGGGACTACAGAGTGTCAGGCATTCACTGGGCAGTCAGAAATAGTATTGATTTTTACTATTATTGATAATTGTAAAATATAATATTTTTATTATTAGAATTGATAGAGCTCTTACTATTTTCTGAGCAGTGCCCTGAACCTTTACAGAGCATTATATAATTCTCCCCACCACTCTTGAGGGAGTAGTAGGTTCTAGACTCCATTTGTGGATGAGGAAATGAGGCTCAGTGAGGTTCATTTAGCTTGGGGTCCACCGAGACACAGAGATCTGCTACTTAGAAGGCCTTAAGTCTCAGCTGGTAAAGAATCCACCTGCAATGCAGGACACCCTGGTTCAATTCCTGGGTCGGGAAGATCCACTGGAGAAGGGATAGGTTACCGACTCCAGGATTCTGGCCTGGAGAATTCCATGGACTGCATAATCCATAGGATCACAAAGAGTCGGACACGACTGAGTGACTTTCACTTTTCAAGAAAGTCTTATCCTCTTCATGAGAGAAGCTGGTGAACTGGATCATCTCTTTTCCATTTTAGGCAATGGTCAATGATGGTCAAGTTAGGATCCCCTAGAGAAGGGGGGTTCTCTTTCCCACGGTGCTAAATCTTCCTGAAACAATTCCTTTTTCAAGACTACTTTTTCTGCTTTAGAAGAATCATTTTATTATCATTTTTTAATTTTTTGACCATGCCAAGGCTTGCAGGATCTTTTTTTTTTTTAATATTTATTTGGCTGTTTTGGGTCTTAGTTGCACATGCTGGATCTTTAGTTGAGGCATGTGGGATCTAGTTCCGTGACCAGGAATCGAACCCAGGCCCCCTACATTGGGAGCACAAAGTCTAAGCCTTCGGGCCACTAGGGAAGTCCCCTTGCAGGATCTTAATTCCCTGAATAGGAATTGAATCCCAGCCCTTGGCAGTGAAAGCTCAGCCCTAACTACTGGGCTGTCAGGGAATTAATTACCTTTCAAGACTTCTTTAAGAACCTCTGGCCTGTGTTGGTCTCTTTCTTTACTTTGTTCATTCTCACCTCATTCCAATGAAGAATCATAAAGATGTGGGACAGGTACCTAGGTATATAATGCATGTGTCTCAGATAGGAATCAGAAATGGATTAAGGAAAAATAAAGATGAAAGTGAGGAGAGTTGAGTAGCTAGATGCTTGCCACAGAGCCTCTATCCCAGCTAAAACCAGACCACTAATTTGACTCTGAGCTTGCTACCAGTCAAAACAGAGCAAAATAAGATTAGTTGCATGATTGGGTTTCTGTGCATTAAGCACAAATCAGTGCTTTAGCTGGGAATCTGGCTGTTCCAAAGACCTTGAGCCTGCCTGAAATCCTGGCAGTACCTCTTATTCCCTTATCTTCCCTGTACCTCTTATATTGTGGTTGTCTTCATTATACAACTAGTATGCATTTGCTGTGGGGAAACATTAGACAATGTAGATAGCTAAGAAGGGAAAAAGTGTACATAGCATCACTACCTAGATAACACTGCAGGAAACATTTTGGAGAAAGTTTCTGTTACTCGACCTTGTAGGTGGTGATATCATATAAATGCCTATTAAAGCAGTAATATGTAATGGTGGAGACTTTACTAAGGGTATCATTCCCCAGCACTCTGCTGCCTCCAGCCACGGTGCCTACTGTTTCCTGAGTCTGGGACACCCCTCCTTCCCCCAGGTAACCCTGGGGCTCTCTTCCTACTTCATTCAGGTCATTCAGGTCTCTGTTCCAGGTTCACCCTCACCAGAGCCCGTCTTGTGTAATAGTGCACGTCATATCCTATCGCTGTGCCGCCTTTCCCTGTGTGTGTGTTTTCCCTTGTGGTCTTGGTTACTGTTCAACTTAAATATTGTCCATCATTTCCTGGTCTCCTTTTCTTAGTATGTAAGTCCCTTAAAGATGAGACTTAATCCGGTGTTTTTTTTTTTTTTTAATTAATTAATTAGGCTGCATCCGGTCTTCCTGTGGCACACAAGATCTTTCAGTTGCAGCATTCTAACTTACAGTTGTGGCATGTGGGATCTAATTCCCCAGCCAGGGATCGGACCCAGGCCCCCTGCATTGGGAGTGCAAAGTCTTAGCCACTGGCCCACCAGGGAGGTCCTGAGACTTAGTCTGTTTTATCCTTTGTTGTACTTCTAAGGCTCAGAATACTACCACACGCTTAGTGGTGGTGGTGCTTTAGTCACTTGGTCGTTTCTGACTCTTGCAACTCCATGGACTAGCCCGCCAGGCTCCTCTGTCTGTGGGATTTTTCAGGCAAGAATACTGGGATTGGGTTGCCATTTCCTTCTCCAGGGGATTCCTGACCCAGGGATCGAACCTGGGTCTCCTGCATTGCAGGCAGCTTCTTTACTGACTGAGCTACCAGGGAAGTCCACATAGTAGGTCTTATATATCTCTCATTTCTGTATTTACTACAGATATGATCTCTATCAGTAACTACAGATAAAGGCCTATGTAAGTGTTTTGTAGACAGAGATGTGTGTACCTGTGGGTGATTCCAAACCATGATCTTGCTATGCTGTACCTACTGAACAGCTGTTGGCTGCTTCTGGGTTCCTGTCAGGAGTCTTTTGTGCACCTGGCTTTTTTAGGTAATAGTCCATCTTGGAGACCTTTCCTCCCAATCAGTTCCATGTCCTATCTTCATCACTATTTGGTTTTCTTTACCTCTGCCCAAGAATCACAGTTTCAGAGGTGGAAAGGCTCTTGGGAGCAGAGTGGTCCAGCCCTTTCTCTGGCCTAGATGGTCGAGCTTCCCACCTGCTGGCCTGAGAGCCTTGCCTGCCACCACCAGGTGTATGCCCCAGGGCAGCACTGCCTCTGCCACCTCCTCTACAAAGGGCCTGCTTCCCCTGACATCACTCCTGGCTAGGCCCCTTCTCACCGCATCCTTCCCATGGGGCTTGAGGTCAGGGCTTGGGTCTCTTTTTATCCCCTCTCCCCCCACCACCCCATGCATAGAACCCAGCCCTCTACTATTTATGGGTAAATAACTATCTCCACACCCACCTCAGTCAGTCCATGTGTATTCAGGGCCTGTGTGTGCCAGGTACTGGTCCAGGTACACAGCTACTGCAGAGGGGACACACCAGGCCTCTGCCTTTAGGAAGTTCAGTTCTAGTGTCTAAGTAGACATTAGCATGTAAATAAATAGGATTTCAGGGAGTGGGTTTCCATAGCCGATTTTCATCTATCTATGGAGCAATAAAGTGGAAAAATGGGGAAGGGAGAAACTGGGTGTGGAGGGGTCCTCTGTAGCTGAGTGGGGCAGGCAAGTGGCCACAGGGAAGTGTGCGTGGTTTGTAATGTCGGGAAGGAGGACCCTGTGAAAAGAACTGTAGGAAGAGAATCCCCAGAAAAGGAAGCCCCAAGGACCAAGCTTCTGAGGCCAGAGGGCTCAGTGTGAGCTGGAAGAGGCGAGGGCCTGGTGCACACGATGGGGTCACAGGTGACCGACGACACTGGAGGGGCAGGAGGAGGCCAAAGCTTGTCTCTGGTCTGGGCTCTCTCTTCTGAAGGGCAGAGGAATGTCTCTGCATCAGTTTCCACCTAGATGAAGTGCCGCGAACCAGTCCATGCGGCTGATGCATCCTTCTGGCTAATTAGGGAACCTTTGCCCTCAGCTGGAGGAGGCTCTCTGTTTCTTTTGGAAATTACCATCTGGAGACCAAACCATTAAGTTTGTTCAGTGAACATGGCTTAGCTGAGTGTGGGCTCCATGTCAGAAGGGATTTAGGGTTGGATGGCTGGTAGAAATGAGTTCCTGCCCACAGTGTCCTGCCTTTTCAATTCCAGCCAAATCAGACCTCCCCTTGCTGCTTGTTCATTCGTACAGTTTCCTGCGCCAACTCTGTTTCTGGTAGCCTCTAATTTTTTTTTTCCCCTAGTTCTAAAGTAGTAGCTAGTGTGCATTGAACTTTCCTGCTGGGTCTGTCACTATGCTAAGGACTTGACCTCTCACCCCTTTAGGAAATAGGAACCATCAATCTCTCTGCTGTACTTGGGGAGAGTGGGAGGCAGGAGGTGACCTTACGGGTCTGAGGTGGCATAGTTGATAAGGGTAAAATTCAGATTGAACTCAGGTCATATGACCTCTCACCTGGGCTCTTAACCACTTAATACTCTATCGGGGCCCTGAATTAGGGTCTGAGGTGGCATAGTTGATAAGGGTAAAATTCAGATTGAACTCAGGTCATATGACCTCTCACCTGGGCTCTTAACCACTTAATACTCTACCAGGGCCCTGAATTAAGTACTCAGAGTCTAGGCTCCTTGTCTCAAAATTGGCCCTGTATAGCCCTGTGGTCAACAGTCCTGGACTCTTTGCACAAAAGAGACACACAGTCACAACTCTTATCCTTGGGCCAGTTGTGAAGGTCAGGGCTCCATCAGCTCTTTGAAGCCCCAGCTCAAATTTGCAGTTTGACAACTGCTGCCCCTCCCAACCTCTTGGGAGAGAAGGATAAGCCTCTTTAATTAATCCACTAAAATTAGTGAGCCACAGACCTTTCAAGGAAAGGTTTACTGAGCACGTTTTATACACCAGGCTCTTGTCTGCATTCAGAGCAAGAGACCAGCGTTGACTAAGTGCTTACAGCATGCCCAGCACTGGGCTAACCTCTGCCTGTGTAAGTCTGTATACACCTCACCAGGCTCTGGGAGGTAGAAACCCCAGTCAGCTCTGCGGTAAGGTGACGGAGGCCTTCCTAATCACCACACTTTGCAGAACTGCCCAATAAAAACCAAGGTTTATGGGGAAATAAATGGCTAGGGGCATGACACTCAGAAACTTCGTTGTGATACTTGAAAAACAGTTTGCTTATGGGAGTAACTCTGAAGGGCTGTAGCCTGTGAGTTACTGTGGAAGGTGGATAGTCTGGAAGGAAGTGGAAAGTTGTAACCCCAGATGGAATGGGTGTGGCACATACCACGCTAGGAACTGAGAGATTCGTGTTTTGTTCATTCCTACACTTGCGCTGAGTATACTTTTCCACGTTCACCTAGTGCTTCTCTCAGACAAAATCACACAACATGAACAAATTTGAAACTTTGAGTTATGCTCAAATTGTTCCCTATCATTCATGCTGAGAAAAACATCTGATTTTCAAAACCAGCATTAGAGAATAACTGACTGTTAGTGAGTTCTTTTTTGCAGTGAGGTAAACTGAGTTTTGGCAAATTAAAGTGGCCACAGGGTTATGTATCTGAGAGGTGGCAGGGCTGGGACTTACACTGTGGTCCATCATACCCTTTAACCTCTGTGCCACAGGGCTCTCCCATTCGCATTCCCGGGAAGCAAGTCGTATGGACAGGGTTGGTCAGGAGGAGAGATTCTGGAACCCCAAGGAGAGCATGGTCCGTGATGAATGGCCAGTAGTCGAGATGATGCAGAAGTGATGTTTTGAAATGTTTAATGATGACCCATGCAGCACGGACCCTTTGATCAAAGGGAACGCCTGCAGTTTGGTAGTCAAGCAGGTGCCAGGGTCCTGAGCATCAGCTGGAGGATAGGGGCAGCCCACTACCTGGGGATGGGGGCAACCCCCAGGAGGCTCAGGGCAGAGGCTCTTCACCAACTGAAAGGGGGCTCTTTCAATATTTGGACCATCTGTGTCAGTGAAAACTAGCTGAATATCGGTCAGTTCTGAATACATTTTCAGTTAATTTTGTTAATTCCCACCCCCAGAACTTTTAATTATTAAAAACATTAAAAATACATAAAAGTTGAGAGAAAGTACCGCAAACATCCGAATACCCTCATTTTATAACCAATACTATCTTGTTGGCTCTATCTGTACGAATGGTTGCTTTGTGAGCCACTTGAAAGTATATTACAGACATTTCACCACTAAATACTTCAGCCTGCATTGTCCAAGAGTAAGGGTGCTCTCATTTTGAACCATTATCACAGCAAAGAAAATTTACAATATCATCTAACCATCTGCCCCAGATTCAAATATCCCCAAGAATCTCAAGAATGTCTCTTATTTATTATCGACTCTTACACTCTAGCCATTTAAAGCACTGGCTTCAGTGATCATAGCCCCCACACAGCAGGCAGTGAGAGAAGAAAGATGGCTTCTTGCCTTCCCACCAGAGCCTTCTAGCCTCCTTTGATTCCCCCACTTTTGGGCAGAACTTCAAGCATCTGTTGGACGCTAGGAGGGGCGGGTTGGAAGTTTCTGTTTTGTGTTTATAAGCACACGAGTTTCATGTAAGCTCTACCCATGTACACACAGCCGTATATGGAATTCAAATTTGTAATTTTAATTTTACAAACTTGTAATTTGTAATTTTAAAAGACCTACTATATTTCCCTCCCCTGTAATATAGCTTAGCTGGCATTTCCAGATCTGAGGCTTCTAAGGGTGAACAGAGTTGACGGTGTCAGCATGTTGCTTTCAAAAGGAACAAAGGGTTATGATTTAATAGACCCTGAAATTAGACCTCAAGTGCAAGACCGTATAAGCTCAGATGTGAGGCTTTTCCAGAGGTCTCACTTCTGATATTTGGCCTTTCTCTTTAGCTAAATACCCCCCTTTCCTCTCTTCCTGTGTCTTCCACAGATCACAAAGGGGGGTTATTTAGCAGTGAAAGTAAAAAAGTCCCCCAATAGAGCTATCTTATTACATTCTTTTAATACAATGACAGGTAACAAGCGCAGTTCATATAATTCTGCTATTTTGCATAATTGCGATCTCCATTTCCTAAACTTAAATGACTCAGTGCTTATGTGATGTCTGATGCACACAGAGTTGGATGTTAACCCTTGAACATGGCACTCACATTCTGTGAATTTGAATCAGTCAGACTTGAAACTGCACTCTAAGGTTTTGCATAGGAAAGTCTCATTTTATTTTTTTGGCTGTACCACCAAAAAACTGGGATCCCATTTCTCCAACCAGGGATCAAACTCAGGCCCCTGAAAGTGGAAGATTGGAGTCCTAACCACTGGACTGCCAGGGAGTTCCCCTCATGGTAAAGTGTCATTTTATGTGCAACTTTTAAAGAATGGGAATCCTTCACATCTACTTTTAAGGGAAAACTTAGTGCTTTTTGAGTGATGATGGTTTTTTGCAAAACAACATGTGGGTAGAATCTGAGTCTGCCAGGCTTGAATGTCAGCAAGCCTATTGGTCTCTTTCTTGTACTTTCTCTGATGTGTTCTGTCAGTATGTCTTACTACAGTCCTCTGAGGTCCCCATTAGACCCCTCTTATGGATGAGGAACTGGGGGAGGGCAGATGGCTTCACTTTAGCTGGAGGTCTGAGTGGTCGAGCTGACACCTCAGCCCAGGTGTGTCTGCCTTCTGAGCTGTCACGCGTTACCACCATTCGGTCCCACATCCTGTGCTGATAGTCCTGCCCGTCACGGATGGAATCTTGGTGTGTACAGCTTTGTACCTTGGGCTGAAGAATCATCCTGGGCTTATTTTGGGTGGTGCTCAGATATGTTGATAGTGTGCTTCCTGTGCTACCTCCAGGCTTTCCCAACAGACTTTGTGCCAGAAAGTCATACCTGAAAGCAGTGCTCCAGAGCTCTGGGGCCAGACTGCTTATGCTCAGATTCCAGGTTCATACAAGTGGCTGGTAAGCTATGTGACCCTGAGCAAACTGCTCAACCCCTCTGCCCTCAGTTTTTCCATCTGTGAAATGGAAAAAATAATACCACTCAGTTCATCCAGTTATTGTGAGGATACAATGTCTAGTATAATGAGCCTGGCCACACAGGATGTGCTACGGAAAGTGTCGGTGTTCATGGTAGTAGCAGTAGCTGTTGTTAGTATTCTTACGACTACGACGACCACCAAAGGCTTTAGCCACGATTGCCTTCAAAATAGTATTTGTTAGGTGATAATACTCAGAGAAATATTTGTTAGGAAGTAAGATGTTCCGTTAAAAGGTCATTAGTGGGAATTCCCTGGTGGTCAAGTGGTCAGGACTCTATGCTTTTACTGATGAGGGCTTGTGTTCGATCCCTGGTCAAATAAAAAAAAAAAAAGAAAAAGTCATTTTATTCAACTATACTTCAATAAAAATAAATTTTTAAAAAAGGTCATTAGCAAAGTCACAGTGAGATAACACCCCTAAAAGCAAACCGAAAATGACAGGTGTTTGGAGGATATGGAGGAATTAGGACCTTCATACACTGCTGGTGGGAATGTAAAATTGTGCAGCTGCTGTGGAAAACCGTCTGATGTTTCCTCAAAAAGTTGAACATAGTTACCATATAATCCAGCAACTCCACTCCTAGGTATATACTCAAGAGCCTTAAAAATATATGTCTACACAAAACTGTTTATTGCATTATTCAGAGTAGCCAAAAAGTGAAGACAACCCAAATGTTCATCTGCCAGTAAGTGGGTAAGCAAAACATGGTATATCCATACAATAGGATACTATTCAGCCACAAAAAAGGAATGAAATATTAATACACACTGTGACATGAATGAATTTAAAATACAAGTGAAAGAAGCCGGATACAAAAGGCCATATATTGTATGATTCCATTCAGATGAAATGTCCAGAAGAGGCAAATCCATAGGGATAGAAAACAGACGAGTGGTTACCAGGGGCCAGGGGAAGAGAGGAATTGGGGCTAACTGCTGATGGGTACATGGCTTCCTTTTGGGATGATGGAAATGTTCTGGAAATTAAACAGTGGTGCTGGTTGTACAACATAGGCAATAACTAAGAACCACTGAAATTGTATACTTTGAGTTGGTGAAACTTTATGTGAATTAATATCTCAGTTTGAACATAAAATGCCAAGGGGGAGAAAATAAGATCATTGATGAAACAGAAAGCTCTTGGCGGGAGGAGAGCTGCTGCTATGAGCTGTTAGTCACCAACCTTGAGCTGCTGGGTGGGTCCGCACCACCCTGCTCTCTGAAGAACCTTGGTTCACAGGCTTCACATAAACAGAAGGGATTCCAGGAAGCCATAGCCACCTACCTGCCCAGGAAAATGGATACTCAGATAAGTTTGAGATATTGTGTAATCAAAAGGCAGGCAGGCAGACTTTCCAGATGAGCCTAAGCTAATGGCTTAAAAGGGTGTTTAGAAGAGAAAGCTGTAGCCCGACAGGTTCTCCAACCTCCTGCCCAGTCAGCAGAAATGGCGCATTAAGAATGAGAGGGGAAGTATGAAAGCTGGCATGAGTGATATGCCTTAGCCCTGTCATATGGGTTTTAGTTAATGCCCAGTCCTCCTGTGGGCTTGACTGACTGAGGGAGGGCTTTTCCCCCAAGTCCTGGCATGCTAGTTCTACCTCCTTTATGTTGGAAAGCAGGAAGTTCTCTGGGAATTAACACCCAAAGGTGGTGCTCTCGTTTAAGCAAGTTAAGGCCTTCGGGGATGGCCAGTGGATGCTCAGCTTTTGCTGGGGCCAGCGAGCCCCATTACCAGCCGGGGTATTGAGCCAGCTTTATTTGCAGCTCTCAGAGCCAGTTCCTGTGCCATGGAAACTCCCCAAAGACCTCATCTAAAAGGGTCTTTTCAGATGTCTGCACACTTTTCAGATGCCTGCCTGTCAGCACTTTAGCCTTCCACCTGCACTGCAGGTTTAATGAGATGCCCAATGGCTGTCTCGGGAACAAAGTGCTCCCATCTGGAACACGACACTGCCTTTCGGTGGCTTTGTGCATGGAGAGAAAAGGCAGAGACAACCAGGGAGGAGACATAGCGACAGAGCACATCAGAGGGGCAGGGCGGGGTGGAGGTGACAGCTTCAGGGTAAGCTGGCCTGAGTTCAGTTTCCAGCTCTGCCTGTCTGCTGGCTCTGTGACCTTGGGCGAGTCACTTCACCTGTGTAAATCTTGTCTCGGTTTATTCACCTGTAAAATGAGGCCACAGTACCTGCCTGCCAGGGTGTGAGGACTGACTGAGGGTCTCCATGGTGCTTCTCATGCCTTGCTGGTAACTGGTCACTTGCTGATCACTTGGTGGTAACTATAGCATGGAATGATTAGAGTCCTAATCTGCCTGCAAAGACTCGTGAAGTTGTGTGGGTATTTCTGGCTCAGTGAGCATCCTTTCCTCTCTTCTCTTGGGGCTGACCGCAGGTGCCTCAGTCAGTGGGCTACAGTCCATAGGGTCACAAAGAGTTAGATATGACTGAAGCAACTTAGCATGCACACACACATACAGTGATGAAATGGCATTTTAGAGGCAGGCAAAACCCCTGCCCTCATGGAACTTACATTCTACTGGGAGGATATACCAAATGAGTGAAGCAGGGAAGAAGGATGAGGAAGGAGTGCTGGGGGCAGGGGGGTGACCTGTGAGGGAAGGAAAGGAGAGAGGCCCATCTCTGGAGGGCTGTGAGGAGAGCAGAGGCACGTAAGGATCTACCTGAGATTTTAACAAGCTCACTGGGACTTCTGTGCAGAGAAGAGGCTTTGGGGACATGGGCAAGAATTGGGAAGACAATCTGGAGGCTACTGCAATTGTCCAGGGTGCTTCCCAGTAGCTCAGCGGTAAAGAATCTGCCTGCAATGAAGGAGACGTGGGTTCAGTTGCTGGGTTGGGAAGGTCCCCTGGAGAAGGAAATGGCAATCCACTTCCATATCTTGCTTAGAAAATCCCATGGACAGAGGAGCCTTGTGGGCTATAGTCCATAGGATCACAAAGAGTCGGACACGACTGAACACTTACACAAGCAATAATTCAGGTGTCAAGAAATGAAGCGGGTCTATGGGAAGCAAAGACTCGGGTGTTTGATGTGTCTCTCATGCCCCATTTTAATCCCCCTGCTCATCACATGTGCTTTGTTTCTATTATTCACAGGACTCAAGGTTTAGAGGTTTGAAGTGAATTTATCACCTGGTGCTCAGATCAGTGGGGTTGGGAGGCATTGGAAGCAGCCAGTCATTGTGGCCTTGGTTGAGCCCTTTCATTCTCTCCTCCTCCCTCCCAGCATCCATGATGTTAAACCCTAAGCATGTCTAGTGTAGGGCCCCTTTATCGAAGACCATGGAGCATTCTGTAGGTCTCCATGTCTCCACTCTAATTCCAGGGGCTTGCATTTTCTCTGACACCCATTCACAGACCTGGAACCTTGGCTTAAGTCACAGGTGCTCACTGCTAAGTCCTCAGGGAGGGCATCAGACTGAGCAGAACAGTGACATGAGAAACTTCTCATGGCCACAGAGAGGTTCCCAGGTGGCCTGCAAAGGGGTGGACGTTGCTCCAGTTCAGTTCAGGTCAGTCGCTCAGTTGTGTTTGATTCTGTGACCCCATGGTTTGCAGCATGCTAGGCTTCCCTGTCCATCACCAACTCCCTGAGCTTGCTCAAACTAATGTCTTTTGAGTCAGTGATGCCATCCAACCATCTCATCCTCTGTTGTCCCCTTCTTCTCCCACATTCAATCTTCCCCAGCATCAGGGTCTTTTCCAGTGAATCAGTTCTTCACATCAGGTGGCCAAAGTATTGCTTCAACATCAGTCCTTCCAATGAACATCCAGGACTGATCTCTTTAGGATGGGCTGGTTTGATCTCCTTGCAGTCCAAGGAACTCTCAAGAGTCTTCTCCAACACCACAGTTCAAAAGCATCAATTCTTCGGCACTCAGCTTTCTTTATAGTCCAATTCTCACATCCATACATGATTATTGGAAAAACCATAGCTTTGACTACATGGACCTTTGCTGTCAAAGTAATGTCTTTGCTTTTTAATATGCTGTCTAGGTTGGTTACAGCTTCTCTTCCAAGGAGCAAGGGTCTTTTAATTTTATGGCTGCAGTCATCCTTGGCAGTGATCTTGGAGCCCCCAAAAATAAAGTCTTTCACAGGTTTCCATTGTTTCCTCATCTATTTCCCATGAAGTGATGGGACTGGATGCCATGGTCTTCGTTTTTTGAATGTTGAGTATTAAGCCAGCTTTTTCACTCTCTCACTTTCATCAAGTGGCTCTTGAATTCCTCTTTGCTTTCTGCCATAAGGGTGGTGTCATCTGTATATCTGAGGTTACTGAAATATTAGTAACCTCAGATATGATGGCTTCTCTGATAGCTCAGGTGATAAAGAATCTACCTGCAGTGTGGGAGACCTGGGTTTGATCCCTGGGTTGAGAAAACCCCCTGGAGGAAGGAAAGGCTACCCACTTTAGTATTCTGACCTGGGTCGTAGAGTAGGACATGACTGAGTGACTTTCACTTTCAGATATGATACGGCTCCCTCTGGGCCTGAAAGGTTGGAAGGAAGGATGGGAGCAGATTGACCTCCCATCAGTCTGGTTTAGAGCCTGCCCACAGGCAAGGGACCACCACACCCCACAGCAGGAGCGCGGGTGTGGATGGGCCAGAGGGAGGCACTGATAGGGTTTTGGTTTCGTGAGAGCATCCCAGACTCTACCTCCTTGGTGGCCCTGTCTCTCCAGCAGGGTGACCTCAGACAGCTGCAGAAGTTTCTAGTTCCATAAATCTATTGATATAACATGAACAAAGAAGGCTCTGCTGAGCTCTTGATAAGAACTCTTATCTTGTCCAAAGAGCCCATGCATAGGGACCATTCTTTAGAAAGAGGAAGCTGAAGTCACATGGCTCGAGGCAAAGATGAGATTAAAATCTAGATCTATGAAGGGAAGTCAAGTCACTCAGTCATGTCTGACTCTTTGTGACACCATGGACTGTAGCCTACCAGGCTCCTCCGTCCTTGGGATTTTCCAGTTGGATTCTCCAACACTGGAGTGGGTTGCCATCTTCTTCTAACTTCAGGCTTATACACAGAACCTCAGCCCATGTAGAAGCTGCACCCGAGGAAGCCATCAGGGTATGGGAGGCTGGCAGCCCCCTTCTGTGTTTGGGGTCAGCTCTTAGCAAAAACATTTCCTTCTCTTCTCAGGTGGCCTCACTAATCCTACTCTACGCTGGCCCTTATCTTGCCCTCTGGTGCCACCATCACCAACCCTTCTAGAAGGACTGCCCTGTGGATCTTAGGACCAGTCTGTCCCTCTGCCACTTACCCTCTGTGCCCCTTTTCCTCTGGACCAGTTCCACAGGTCAATGTCCCTCTTAAAGCATGACTCTTGGGAGAAAAAACAGCAGTCGTAATTTAGACCATTAGATTGTAACCCAGAGAAGTGTACTTAGCAAACCGCAAATAGAATCGACTAGAGTGGGACCAGATGGCCTCCCCTATCCTGGGTGTCTTGTTTCGGATAATGTAACTGAAGTCAGCATTAGGGGTTTGGGGAGCCTGAGTGCAGGGCTTTCCCGTTGAAGTCAGTCGACCTAACACCTTCCCTCCTTCAGTTCAAAGAAAAGAAAAATGTCTGTTTATGTGATGATGGGAAAGCAAACATGAAGCAATTCCAGTGGTACAGAAGAATATAAAGGCTAGCAGCCCTCCCATCTTTTACTTCCTCCACCAGCAGTTCATCCCCCGAGACAACCAGTGGTGGTGGTGGTTGTTCAGTCGCCAAGTTATGTCCGACTCTGCAACCCCGTGAACAGCAGCACTCCAGGCTTCCCTGTCTTTCATTCTCTCTCTGAGTTTGCTCAAACTCGTGTCCATTGAGTCAGTGATACACAACAACCATCTTATCCACTGCCGCCCCCTTCTCCAGTGGTACCAGTTTCTTGTATCCTTTGAAAGATGTTCTAAACATTTCTCTACCATATTATTTTGCTTCTTGACTTTTCTTTACAGACAGATTCCTCTCATGTTATTACATGTAGATTTACTTGATTGTTTTTAGTGGCTACCTTGTTCTTTAAAATTTCTGCAGTGTTTCCTATTGAGTGGTTCAGTTCAGTTCAGTCACTCAGTCGTGTCCGACTCTTTGCGACTCCATGGACTGCAGCGTGCCAGGCCTCCCTGTCCATTGCCAACTCCCGGAGTTTACTCAAACTCATGTCATTGAGTTGGTGATGCCATCCAACCATCTCATCCTCTGTCGTCCCCTTCTCCTCCTGTCTTCAATCTTTCCCAGCATCAGGGTCTTTTCCAATGACTCAGTTCTTTGCATCAGGTGGCCGAAGTATTGGAGTTTCATCTTCAGCATCAGTCCTTCCAATGAATATTCAGAACTGATTTCCTTTAGGATGGACTGATTGGATCTCCTTTTAATCCAACGGACTCTCAAGAGTCTTCTCCAACACCACAGTTCAAAAGCATCAATTCTTCTGGGCTCAGCTTTGCTTATAGTCCAACTCTCACATCCATACATAACTATTGGAAAAACCATAGCTTTGACTACACGGACCTTTATTGGCAAAGTAATGTCTCTACTTTTTAATATGCTGTCTACGTTGGTCATAACTTTTCTTCCAAGGAGCAAGCGTCTTTTAATTTCATGGCTGCAATCACCATCTGCAGTGATTTTGGAGCCCAAGAAAATAAAGTCTGTTTCCACTGAAAATAAAAACAGAAAACAAAAACTGTTTCCACTGCTTACCACTCTATTTGCCATGAAGTGATGGGACCAGATGCCATGATCTTAGTTTTCTGAATGTTGAGCTTTAAGCCAACTTTTTCACTCTCCTCTTTCACTTTCATCAAGAGGCTTTTGAGTTCCTCTTCACTTTCTGCCATAAGGGTGGTGTCATCTGCATATCTGAGGTTATTGATATTTCTCCTGGCAGTCTTGATTCCAGCTTGTGCTTCCTCCAGCCCAGCGTTTCTCATGATGTACTCTGCATATAAGTTAAATAAGCAGGGTGACAGTATACAGCCTTGACGTACTCCTTTTCCTATTTGGAACCAGTCTGTTGTTCCATGTCCAGTTCTAACTGTTGCTTTCTGACCTGCATACAGATTTCTTAGGAGGCAAGTCAGGTGATCTGTATTCCCATATCTTGAAGAATTTTCCAGAGTTTGTTGTGGTCCACACAGTCAAAGGCTTTGGCATAATCGATAAAGCAGAAATAGATGTTTTTCTGAAACTCTCTTGCTTTTTCGATGATCCAACTTGTTTCGATGATCCAAATGTTGGCAATTTGATTTCTGGTTCCTCTGCCTTTCCTAAATCCAACTTAAACATCTGGAAGCTCATGGTTCACGTACTGTTGAAGCCTGGCTTGGAGAATTTTGAGCATTACTTTACTAGCATGTGAAAGTGAAGCTCACTCAGTCGTGTTTGACTCTTTGTGACCCCATGAACTATACAATCCATGGGATTCTCCAGGCCAGAATACTGGAGTGGGCAGCCTTTCCCTTCTCCAGGGAATCTCTGCGACCCAGGACTCGAACCCAGGTCTCCTGCATTGCAGGCATATTCTTTACCACCTGAACCACAAGGGAAGCCCAAGAATACTGGAGCGGGTAGCCTATCCCTTCTCCGGCAGATCTTCCTGACCTAGGAATCAAACCGGAGTCTCCTGCATTGCAGGTGGATTCTTTACCAACTGAGCTGTGAGTAGCGTGTGAGATGAGTGCAATTGTGTGGTAGTTTGAGCATTCTTTGGCATTGCCTATCTTTGGGATTGGAACGGATTGAGTGGTTGGCCATTGTTTATTTCATCAGGCTGCTATTGATGCTGTTTCCATGTTTTGCTACCATGGTGAGGTTCCTTGTGTATCTGTCTCATGCACATGTGTGGGTCCCTCTGTGGGATGAGGTCCTGTGTGTGGGCTCTGCTGGATGAGAGGATGTGAGCATGTGACATCTATACATGTAGTCTGGATGCCCTCTGAAAAAAGTCATACTGATTCTACTAGCCACGCTGTTCAACACAGCCTTCGAGCACTACTTCTTACACTTCAGCCTCTGTGTCACCAATGAGTAAATTAACCCTGAATGAATGAATGAAAGGGACTTGCCTGAGCACTTGTCTTCCTGACAAACCCCAGAGAGTATCCATCACCTGACTTAGTTCTTCCTAGACCAGCTGATCATTTCCCCCGCAGCACCTCTTCCTTCTCCAGTCATGTGTGGGTCATCCCTGCTCTTTCTCACCACTCCCACTGAGCCCTTCCTATAGTCTCCTGCATCTTGGGTTGCTGAGATTCTCAGAGGGATCGAGGTCCTCTGAATAATTGCAAAAATTAATGTTTTCCTACAAAGTAAATAGTGAGCAATTTGCCTGTGCTCCCTGTGAGGTTTTTGGTTTTATTTCTTAAACTTTTGAACGGATAATACATTTCTGGCTGGAAAGTCAACCAATATAAAAAATCATACAGGAAAAATTTCTACCCCCACCCGATCCTCTTTGGGTCCAACAACAGCCCCTCCCCTAGACTGGTTATCTCAGTTATTTTTCTGAGATGCAAATACAAGGAAAGGTGAACCTGTATTCTTAATCCCCCTGCACTGGTTTGCACCTTGCTTTTATCACGGAGAAGGCAATGGCACCCCACTCCAGTACTCTTGCCTGGAGAATCCCATGGATGGAGGAGCCCCGTGGGCTGCAATCCATGGGGTCGCTAAGAGTCGGACATGACTGAGCGACTTCACTTTCACTTTATCACATTAATGTCTTAAAGTACATTCACAGCAGTGCATCAGGAACCTTCTCATTCGTTTTAGAGCCACATCAGATTTCATTGTAAGAAAATTCCACAGTTTAACCCTCCTTTGACGGATGCTTGAGTTCTCTGCCATGTTTTGCTAGTACAAACAATGCCTTAGTGAAAATAACCTTGTACATACGTCATTCTGCATGTGTGCAAGTTTCCAATTGTTGATTGGAAAGTGGGAAGAAGCCAGGTAGAGAAACCACTGAATCTTGTAAGAACCGCGACCAGAAAAATAAAGTGTGAGAAGCACTGCTGGGGCAGGGGCCACAGGGCCTTGTGGCAGCAAGTGTATCCTGAGAATTAGCCCCGGGACCCCGGCTGTGCCCAACACATGCTTTCATGTGGGACCTGTGGCCTGGGGAGTCTTCATGTAATTTTCTTCTTTTTGTTGTCTTGCCTACTTGGAAGTCTTGGGGTGAGCTCCCTGGCCTGAGACATTTATGCTTTTCCCTGGGACTCGGAGGGAAGGGAATGGTTGTGTGGCTTCTTTCCCAGGAGCCTGCGCACGTGGGGGCCAAGCATTCACCTCCAGAGCCAGCTGAGCAGATCAGGCAAACGCTCTTGGAAGCAATGGCCTTTCCCATCAATGCTTATTTGTTCTTGATGAGGAAAAACGATGCTGGCCTCCATTGAAAAAGAGAAAGCCTCCTCTTGTAAGTGCTCTTGGACAAGTGAGCACTTGTTTTGGAGTCATCTGCAAGTGCATGTGACCTGGAGACTCTGTGGGAAATGCCTGACTTGTGCAGCTTTGGTGTCCAGCTGTGCTTGGGGAGTTCTGCTCCAAATGTCAGATGCAGAGGGCCCAAGCTTTTCCAGCACAGCCCACAGCTGGAAATGGTACAAGCCTCATATTCATTCTTTGTGTTGGATAAGATGTTTCTGGACCTTGTTCATGACTTACTGAATGATTCAAAATCTGGAGCTCCGTGCTGGTGTCAGCATGTTTCCACATCCATTAGTGCTGGGGAAATGCTGCCCCCAGACTGGAAACATCTATCTGGGTTATATCCATATACAGCAACCTGCCTTTGTGCCCAGCGTGGGTTTGGACCCATCTCATCTGGCAGTCACCTTCCCCTGAAGCCTCTCTCCTTCAGGGCAGAGCAGTTTTAGCCCAGTGGTTCAACCAGCCTTGGCTGGTCCTGGGTGTGTGACTCTCGCTTCATAGACTGACTGGCTCTCCGACCTTGAACAGGTGACTCAAGCCTTTCTGGGCCTCAGGGGCTCATCAGGATGAAGGGGATTAAAAAAACCCCACCTGCTTCCTAGCAGTTTAGGAGTCAGTGTTTGTGAAGCGCTCAGTGCAGTGCCCGCACATAATGACTGTCATTATGTGGAATATTTACTCTTCTAATTATTATTCATTAAGAATGATTTATGGCCTCTTTTCCTTCCCCACTTTTTCATCACTTTGACCTTGTGTTTTTAGATGAATGGGTTTGTGTCTTTTTTGAACCCTGGGACTCGAACTCATGGGGTCCTCCTCAAAGGAAATCTTAGTAATAACTATATTTTAACAGGTTCATTGAGATGTAATTTACATACCATAAAGTTTACCCACTGCATACAGCCAGGTCATATTTATAAATGTACGCAGCTGTGTGGTAGCTGCATAGCCTAGTTTTAGAATACTCTTTCGTGCATGCGTGCTAAGTTGCCAGTTGTGTCCGACTCTTTGCAACCCCATGGACTGCAGCATGTTAGGCTTCCCTGTCCATCACCAACTCCCAGAGCTTGCTCAAACTCATGTCTGTCGAGCTGGTGATGCCAACTCATCCACTTCTGTCATCCCTTTCTCCTGCCTTCAATTTTTCCCAGCATCAGGGTCTTTTCCAATGAATCTCTGGTTTCCTAGAATTTCTAGAACCCTGCTCCAGACTAACTGAAGCCTATCTCCATGACTGGTAGTCTTTTGTCATTTTCTTTAATTTAGCATAACACCTTTAAGGTTTATCTATGCTATTAAATCTTTTAAAAATATTTATTTGGCCACACTGGGTCTTAGTTGCTGCATGTGAACCCCTCCAGTTGCAGCATGCAGTATCTCTAGTTGTGATGTGCAACCCCTTAGTTGTGGCACGTGGGATCTGGTTCCCTGGCCAGGGATCAAATCTGGGCTCCCTGCATTGGGAGCATGGAGGCTTAGCTGCTGGACCACAAGGGAAGTCCCTATGCTATTGTATTTTGTCCCTTTCTATTGATGAGTAGCTATACCATATTTTCTCCATCCTAATAACTATATAGTTGGTTTTTTTTTTTAATGGGAAAATGGGGAGAAAGAAGAAAATGGGGAAAAAAGATGTTTAAAAATATAGTAGTGTTCATACTCTAATTTTAGAAAAACAGAGAATATCATAGGATGGATATCAGGGTTAAGTAAGCGAATCAGGAGAGGGGTGGACCAGGATCTGAAGGACACAGAACAGAGCGTTTAAAAAGCGGCTTCTGCGTGGTTGGGTTCATGAATGCTTTGTGCTTTTGGCTCTCTCTTTTTTTTTTTCTCCTCTCTTTAGTTTTTTTGATAATAGCTCTGAGATATAATTCACACATCTTAACATTCCCCTCTTTTAAAGTGTAGGAGGATACAATGGCTTTTCTATATATTCACAGAGTTGAGCTACCTTAGACAATTTGTTCTGCTGGAGAAGCAGAACAATGTCAGGGTCCCTACTATGGGTCTTGGGACCAGCCAGACCTGGATTTGAATCCCAGCTCTGCTGCTTATTGCTGTGTGACCTTGGGAGAGTCACTTAACATCTCTGAGCCTTTGTCATTAAAACCTGAGTGATAACTTCCCTCATTGGTTGTTGTGTTATTTCTGCCTTTTGTCTCTCCCTGGGGAAGCCTTTGTAGGACCATTCTCCACCAAGTGCCTGCTCCAAGTGTCTGGGGGAAAGGTTTAAAATTCAATATCCTTTAGCCTCAGGGATCAGTTTGCCTGTCATAGCCCAAGCCTGGGTATTTTTAAGAAGCATGCTGGGGTAGTCTCTAGGATAGATCACCTGATGCTAAGAGCTGACTCATTGGAAAAGACCCTGATGCTGGGAAAGATTGAAGGCAGGAGGAGAAGAGGGCGACAGAGGAAAAGATGGTTGGATGGAATCAAATAGACTCAACAGATGTGAGTTTGAGCAAGCTCTGGGAGATAGTGAAGGACAGAGAAGTCTGGTCTGCTGCAGTCCATGGGGTTGCAAAGAGATCAGACACTACTGAGCAACTGAATTGATGAGGATAGTCTCTGTGCAGGGCACTTTACACTAGACCCCAGATGGAGATGAGGTTGGGGTATTTTGGTCAAAGTGCTTTATTTCGTAAGTGGGCAGCCAAGAACTGGAGACCCCTTCCTGGTGCATGGGGACCTAGGAGCCAGTCCCCCAGCCCAGGAATGCCAGCCGCCCCTTCCCCTGAGGAGTCAGCAGAAGGTGAAGGGAGAAGGGCGCTCCCTGGCCTCTGGGAGCCCAACAGAAAGGAAAAGTGGGCAGATTCTGTGGTGTGGGTGGAAGTCTTTTCTTTCTAATCAATAAGCAAACAGTTCCTGAAGTTGCCCAACCTGGCCACAGGAATGTTTCCTGGTTGCAGCCAGTGGGAATAATCAATTAGCACCTCTATTCAGGCAGACAGGTCGGGTGTTTGTGTATTTAACTGGCAGCCAGAAGCTGGATAATAAAACTCCTCCAATTTAAGTGTGTAAGCCAGAGGGCTTCTCGTTCTCTTGGATGAAACCAAACCAGTTTCCCTCCTCCCTGTGACAGCAAAGAGGTCCCTCTGCACCTCTGCAGTGGGCAGGCGGCCAGCTCCTTCTTTAATAGTGGGGTTCACCTGCCTCCCTTTTTAAAATGAATGGCAGTGAGATTCCTTGGCAGTTAGTGTCCACCCTGGAAACTGAAGCCAAGGCCTTGGACTCAGACTTGAGCAGAGAAGCAACCCCTGCTTCTCCAGTTGAGACACCAGAGCCTCTCCCCCATCTAGGCAGGAAGATGATGATTGAACAGGGTGAGGTTTTTATCAATGGGTTTGTTTTTGAACTGTCCAGGACAGGCCCAGAAAGGCAAAGGATTTCAAACTGAATTCTTTTCTGGCCCTGATCTTGAGGGCAGGTGGTCTGGGGAGGCCCCCTGTTCCTTCTAAACTGGAGGGACAGAGCCAACGCCCCTCCCAGGCCTGTGTGGGACCCATGTGCTAGTGTTCCTCTCATTCTACTAGGACATGAGCTCTGGGAAGGCAGGGATCACTACATGGGTCTTCAGCCCTGGAACAGAGCCCAGCGACAGTGGGTATGCTGTGCTGAGCAGGCCACCTACTGCCCCTTGCTATGTGGCTTGGTCCCTGGGTCTGGCACGCAGCCAGAAGCTGGGGCCATCTCTTCAAATGCTCCCCCTCCTTTTTTTCCCTAAATTATTTTATTATTCCTGTTGTTGTATATGTGTTAGTCACTCAGTTATGTCCAACTCGTTGCGACCCCAGGGACTGTAGCCTACGAGGTTCCTCTGTCCATGGAATTTCCGAGGCAAGAATACCGGAGTAGGTTGCCATTTCCTTCTCCGGGGGATCTTCCTGACCCAGGGATCAAACCTGGGTCTCCTGCATTGCAGGGAGATTCTTTGCCCTTTGAGCCACCAGGGAAGATTATTCATGTTCTTGTAGCCATACAGTGGAATATTGTGTGTGTGTTAATTGTTATTTAGTTTATTTTTTGGCCACACCTTTGTGGCATGTGGGATCTTAGTTCCCCGACCAGGGATCAGCCCATGCCCTTTTCAGTGGACGCACAAAATCTTACCCACTGGACTGCCAGGGAAGTCCCTCAAATGCCTCTTTTTGAGCCTTCCCTAAATGCATTTAATTGTCCCCTCCAGCCCTGCTGCTGCAAAGAAGCTTGGAACCCCCTTACCTATTTGTTTTTCTCTATTAACACTTTTCATTCTATTTGTTAATTATCTCTTCCCCACTGGAATGAAAGCCCCATGAGGACAGGATGCGTGCTTTGTTCACTGCTGTATTTCCCAGGCCTTAGAATGATGCTTGGCAACAAGTAAAGGCTCTGTAAATATCTGTTGAAGAAAGAATCCTTGAAGCAATCCCTTGAAGGAAATGAAGCTGCCTCCTTCTACGGAAAGGGGAAAATGATACTTAAGGAGGGAGGTTGAAGTGACTTGTCTACCGTAGCACCTAAAAAAGCAAAGCTGGGGTTTGACCCTACTGTGGTTGATCCTGTTCACACAAATGTAAAACCATAAAAATATTTGCACTGGCTTGTACCCAACTGTGGAAGTGCTGTTTGTGACATTTTTCACTGTGCTGATTGTGATCAGCATCCATGGTGTTTGCTGTCTGAGAATGTTCTGCGTTAGCCCAAGCAGAAACACAATCTGGGAGCAAACATGCCTTGCTGGAGTGACCCAGGCCGCATGAGTGTAACCTTAAAACAAAGGTGGAGGACTTCCCTGGTGGTCCAGTGGTTAAGAATCCACCTGCCAATGCAGGGAACATGGGTTCAATCCCTGGTCTGGGAAGATGCCACAGAGCAACTAAACCCGTGTGCCAGAAGTACTGAGCCTGTGCTCTAGAGCCTGGGAGCCACAACTACTGAAGTCCCATGCCTCAACTCCAAAAGCTTGAGCGTTCTGCAACAGGAGAAGCCACCACAGTGAGAAGCCCACACACCCCAACTGGATAGTAGTCTTGGCTCACTGAACCTAGAGAAAGCCCACATGCAGCCATGAAGACCCAGCACAGCCAAAAATAAAGAAATAAATACATACATCTTTAAAAAAGAGCGGGAGATCCAGGGTGATGATCACCCCTTTATCCTGTGGGCACATCTTCACAGGGCTCTGGGATAACTTGTCCTTCCACCGCAGCCTCACCATTTTCTCTGCACGCTGTTGCCCCCTCCACCCCAGTCTGTTTGGATGGAAACAGACAGGAGGAGACTTTGTTCCTTACCTCCCTCCAAGGCAGTTCCCATTGTTGACCTCTGTTTTTAGGGTGTGAGTTAAATGAAGACAGAGACCACTTATAATTTGTTCTGGGCAACAACATGCTGGGAGGCCAGGAGAAACAACTCGATAAGCTTCATGAAAATAAACTTCCTTTGAAGATCCCAAACACCACAGATCTAGCACAGTCAAACAAATAAGTATTAAAAATGAAATTTCCCATCCGTGGGATCCACGGGAGCTGCCTGTGGACAAGGGCGATTTGATGGGCTGCCAATTTGATGGGCTGCCGGTGCCCCTGCCGAGAGCACCCTCAGGGAGCAAAATGCACAGGCTCTTGTGGACACACCTACGAGTTGTGCTTGTGCAGCGTGATATTCCAAGCTGCTTATCTTAACCAGAAAAAATGTCTGGGAGTTAAGTTGGCCCATCAAAGGAACTCCGACTTATTTCAACTTACGTAATGCAGTGACCTAAGGCAGAACATTCTTGAATCTTTAAAACTCCCTCCTTTGCCTGTCTGGTTGTCCTTATGTTTTTCCTAGGCCCCGGCACTGGATTTCCAAGGTGTCATTTTCATCTTTCATTCGAGGAGAGAGGGGCTGAGTGTGTGTCTTGTGGAGATAGGGACAGGGAAACTTGGCTGTTTTTATTCTGGTTCCCCTCCACCTGTCCCATTCTGTCTTGTGAACTCACTTCCCTGTGGCCATTCGGCTAGCAACCAGTCTCACAAATGGCTCATCAAAGCAGGAGGCAGGCTGCCTGGTGGGTAAGTCCTGATGGGGCGTCAGACCACAGGCCCTGCCACTTCATAGCTAGGTGGCTTGGCCACGTCTGTTCACTGAGACTTCTGAGCCCACTTCCTCATTTAGAAACTGGGGCTGCTGGACTCTACCCACCAAGGCTGCTATGTCTAGTCAGGCTGTTAGGTGGTGTTACTGCCCGTAATTCTCAATAACAAGTGGGCACACATACTGGAGATTTATCGGGGCTAAAAGATAGTCTTCCTGGTGCAACATTGCCCGAGTGTGGACAAACTGGAGGCCTCCTCATCCTTTCTCTCCCATTTTTTTAAACATTGAATTACATTTTCTGCTGAGCATGGCTGCCTACTGAACCTGGAATGGCTAGTAATTTCATGAACACCCACCAAAGGAAGACATTCCAGTCACCCAGTCCATCAAGGGAAATGGAGCCTAGAAAGGAACTTTCTAGGTGGTGGTACCCATGGAGATTTAGGGCTTTGTGGTTGGAGTTGGAAACACTGTGGCTCTCTAGAGAAGTGAACGCCTGCCCAGCCAGACAGTACATGTCTGGTCTCCCAGGGTTCCTTTCGTCCATCAAGTAAGACTTCTTGTTCCTTATCTTGAGTATTTAAGTTAGAATCCGAAACCCTTGGTTTGGGGGTGCACAATGGCAGTGTGGCCCCCAGGATTTCCAAGAGCCTCAGAAGGCTTGTGATCTTGCCCTTGAGGTCGCGTGTAAAATTTTCTCATTTGATGCTTTCTTCCAGTGGTCCCTGATATAAAAACAAATGCAGTGTTCTTTGGTGTTAGCCATGGAAAATGCCTCCTGCGGAGAAGGAGCCATCCCAGAAGGCACTTTTTTGTGTGTGTTGTGGGGAAAACCCCTCTTGCAGATAGTTGCTTCTGAGAGACCAGGTGATCCCGCTCCTTACCAAATAACTATGCGTAGCTGAATCTGATGGCAGGCCCGGTCCTTACATCTCCCTAAAATATATGGAGGCTTTGGAGACTATCTTGTTCCTACCCATTCACATTCCAGTTGGACGGGGGTGAGAGAAGAAACGGGAGCCTTCAGGCAAGACTGTTTGTGGCACGACACAATTCCAAGCAAAGAATGTTGCTGCCCTAGGACTACAAAGCTTTTCATGGATTTGGGTTTCATTTGTATTTGGATTTCAGGCATCTCTTCCCAGGGTCCTCAGATTAAGCTACTAATGCTAATGCTAAGTCACTTCAGTCGTGTCCGACTCTGTGTGACCCCAGAGACGGCAGCTCACCAGGCTCCCCCGTCCCTGGGATTCTCCAGGCAAGAACACTGGAGTGGGTTGCCATTTCCTTCTCCAATGTAGGAAAGTGAAAAGCGAAAGTGAAGTCGCTCAGTCGTGTCCGACTTTTAGCGACCCCATGGACAGCAGCCTACCAGGCTCCTCCGTCCATGGGATTTTCCAGGCAAGAGTACTGGAGTGGGGTGCCATTGCCTTCTCTGATTAAGCTACTGCTTCTGCCAAATACGCAAGAAAATGGGGCACTTGTAAGACGAATGACAACTTACAGGAGTCACAGTGTTCTGAAGATGCTTTTTAGAACATACACATATATAAATATTTTATTTGTTTGGCTGCGTGGCTGCACCAGGTCTTAGTTGTGGGATCTTTTGTTGTGGCTTGCAAATTCTTGCACGGAAGCACAGAGTCTAGCCAGTGGACGATGAGGGAAATCCCTAAAGGCACTTGTTACCTCACTCTTCTCTTTGTCATTTTAAAAAGTGACTCACTGTAATTGTAACATACCATACAATACAAAAATGTTTCAGGAAGTTACGTTTTTAAAAACTGCCTCCAACTGTACCTCTTTCCATTGAAGAAAGTAGGGAAAACCACTAGACAATTCAGGTATGACCTAAATCAAATCCCTTATGATTATACAATGGAAGTGAGAAATAGATTTAAGGGCCTAGATCTGATAGATAGAGTGCCTGATGAACTATGGAATGAGGTTCGTGACATTGTATGGGAGACAGGGATCAAGACCATCCCCATGGAAAAGAAATGCAAAAAAAACAAAATGGCTGTCTGGGGAGGCCTTAAAAATAGCTGTGAAAAGAAGAGAAGTGAAAAGCAAAGGAGAAAAGGAAAGATATGAACATCTGAATGCAGAGTTCCAAAGAATAACAAGAAGAGATAAGAAGAGAATAAGCAGAGTTCCAAAGAATAACAAGAAGAGATCGCTTCTTCAGCGATCAATGCAAAGAAATAGAGGAAAACAACAGAATGGGAAAGACTAGAGATCTCTTCAAGAAAATCAGAGATACCAAAGGAACATTTCATGTAAAGATGGGCTCGATAAAGGACAGAAATGGTATGGACCGAACAGAAGCAGAAAATATTAAGAAGAGATGGCAAGAATACACAGAAGAACTGTACAAAAAAGATCTTCAAGACCCAGATAATCACGATGGTGTGATCACTGACCTAGAGCCAGACATCCTGGAATGTGAAGTCAAGTGGGCCTTAGAAAGCATCACTACGAACAAAGCTAGAGGAGGTGATGGAATTCCAGTCGAGCTATTCCAAATCCTGAAAGATGATGCTGTGCAAGTGCTGCATTCAATATGCCAGCAAATTTGGAAAACTCAGCAGTGGCCACAGGACTGGAAAAGGTCAGTTTTCATTCCAATCCTAAAGAAAGGCAATGCCAAAGAATGCTCAAACTACCACAGAATTGCACTCATCTCACACGCTAGTAGAGTAATGCTTAAAATTCTCCAAGCCAGGCTTCAGCAATATGTGAACCGTGAACTTCCTGATGTTCAAGCTGGTTTTCGAAAAGGCAGAGGAACCAGAGATCAAATTGCCAACATCCACTGGATCATGGAAAAAGCAAGAGAGTTCCAGAAAAACATCTATTTCTGCTTTATTGACTTGGCCAAAGCCTTTGACTGTGTGGATAACAATACACTGTGGAAAATTCTGAAAGAGATGGGAATACCAGACCACCTGACCTGCCTCTTGAGAAATCTGTATGCAGGTCAGGAAGCAACAGTTAGAACTGGACATGGAACAACAGACTGCTTCCAAATAGGAAAAGGAGTTCGTCAAGGCTGTATATTGTCACCCTGCTTATTTAACTTATATGCAGAGTACATCATGAGAAACGCTGGACTGGAAGAAACACAAGCTGGAATCAAGATTGCTGGGAGAAATATCAATAACCTCAGATAAGCAGATGATACCACCCTTATGGCAGAAAGTGAAGAGGAACTAAAAAGCTTCTTGATGAAGGTGAAAGAGGAGAGTGAAAAAGTTGGCTTAAAGCTCAACATTCAGAAAACGAAGATCATGGCATCTGGTCCCATCACTTCATGGGAAATAGATGGGGAAACAGTGTCAGACTTTATTTTTCTGGGCTCCAAAATCACTGCAGATGGTGACTGCAGCCATGAAATTAAAAGACGCTTACTCCTTGGAAGGAAAGTTATGACCAACCTAGATAGCATATTCAAAAGCAGAGACATTACTTTGCCAACAAAGGTCTGTCTAGTCAAGGCTATGGTTTTTCCTGTGGTCATGTATAGATGTGAGAGTTGGACTGTGAAGAAGGCTGAGTGCCAAAGAATTGATGCTTTTGAACTGTGGTGTTGGAGAAGACTCTTGAGAGTCCCTTGGACTGCAAGGAGATCCAACCAGTCCATTCTGAAGGAGATGAGCCCTGGGATTTCTTTGGAAGGAATGATGCTAAAGCTGCAACTCCAGTACTTTGGCCACTTCATGCGAAGAGTTGACTCATTGGAAAAGACTCTGATGCTGGGAGGGATTGGGGGCAAGAGGAGAAGGGGACGACAGAGGATGCACTGACTTGATGGACGTGAATCTGAGTGAACTCCGGGAGTTGGTGATGGACAGGGAGGCCTGGTGTGCTGCGAATCATGGGGTCGCAAAGAGTCGGACACAACTGAACGACTGATCTGATCTGATCTGTACCTCTTTCAACCTTCCCTCCACTTCCACTCAAATTACTGTCAACCTCCTGCTGCGTAGAATTCCAACTGCTCTGGAATGTCTTTTTTCTACCTGCGCACGGCGCCCCCCCCCCCCCCCCCCCGCCATAAGAAGTATTCCATCCCCATATTGCAAATGGGAAGAGTAGTGAAGAACACTCATTCTGGGATCAGACAGCCTGGCCCCTCTGCCCACCAGCCTTTAATTCAGGGCAAAGAAAATGGGACTGGTGATGCCTACACCACAAGATGGCCTGGGATGGGGGTTCAATCAGAAAACTGGACATGTTGCAGGAAGGCGGACCCCTTCCAGGGCCCGAAACTGGGCTCTTGTCTAATGCTCAGGAATGAATTGTCTGAGGACACACATGTGCTGACAAAGCAAGAGATTTTATTGGCAAAGGGCACCCGGCTGGAGAGCAGTAGGGTAAGGGAACCCAGGAGAACTGCTCTGCTACGTGGCTCACAGTCTCGGGTTTTATGGTGATGGGATTAGTTTCCGGGTGCTCTTTGGCCGATCATTCTAATTCAGAATCTTTCCTGGTGGCACATGCATCGCTCAGCCAAGATGGATGCTAGCGAGAGGGATTCTGGGAAGTGGACGGACACGCAGCGTCTCCTTTTGACATTTCCTGAACTCTTCCGGTTGGTGGTGGCTTATTAGTTCCCTATTCTTTATCAGGATCTCCTGTCATAAAACAACTCATGAAGATGGTTACTATGGTGCCTGGCCAGGGTGGGCGGTTTCAGTCCGTGTGCTTCCCCTAACAGACATAAGGAGCACAGGACAAGAGTCTGACTTGTAGAGAGGCAGAGTGGTCAGGATTGTGAGCTCTCAGACGTACCTAAGTCCCAGTCTAGGCTCTGCCACTTAGTAACTGCCTCAGTTTCCCTGTCTATAAAAAGGGGACACTGATGACAGCAACTTCACAGAGTTCTGGGATTAAATGAGTTAGTATTTGTGAAGTGCTTAGAGGAGAACCTAACACACAATGTTCTCACATGTTTAGATATTAAGAAAATACTGAATAAAAGGTAGTTGAAGCTGTTGAATCTAGTTTTTGATGGTGATGATGATGTTATTGTGGTGAAAAGATCTTCCCATTTAGAGATGGCCAGTGGGTTCTTGGCTCTTGTCATTAGGATCTAGTTTTGAAACCAAGTGACCAAATGACTGGTTTAGGAAAGGACAACATGCTGATTTAATACTTAGTTCTTTGCTGTCTTTTTTATTTAACTTTTTATTTTAGAAATGTTCAAGTAGGACTTCCCTGGCAGTCCAGTGGCTGAGACGCTTCCACTGCAAGGAGCGAGAGTTCAATCCCTGGTCACGGAACTAAGACGTGTCGTGCAGTGCAGACAGAAAAAATAACACCTTTTTTTTTTCTTTAAAGAACTGTTCAAATATACCCATCTTCATATACTGATCTTCTGGTTTCTACAGTTTGCCAGTCTTGTTTCCCCCTACATGCTGGCGTTAGTGTTCCCTGTGGGTCTGAGGCACTGTCCAGCCCTTGCCAGGGTTGAAGCCAGCTTCCCAGAGCCTTCTCAGAACTGGAGATCCCCTCAGTCTTTTCTGTAATTTCTGGCTAATCAGCTCAGAGGCTCAGGTTGCACAGAAAGATAATGGGCCTTAATGAGCACCTGGAAATTCAGGTTGGGCCTGCCTGTGGCGCGTTCACTGCTTCTGTCACTTCTCACAGGGCAGGGCTTAGCCACCATTAAGCCAAGATGCCCCACAGCAGGTTAAGAGCCTTGCATTAAGTTATTTGCAAAACCATTTTCATTTTTTCAGGCTGCCACGCTTGGCAAGTCCAATCATGCTTGTCCCAGCTCTCACTGCCCAGGTCTGGGCCAGCTGAGGAACAGAATTCAGTGTGGAAAATGAGGGCGGCTCTTGTTCCCTGATTTATATGGCCAGCCCCCCAAACACAACCCAGTGGCCCCATTGTTTCTGCTGGGGTGTGGTTGGGAGAATGTTGTGATCCCATTCACTGTCTTGTTTAATCTCACAAAACCCTGAAGAGGTGGGCTCAGTCAGTGGTATCCTTCAGGTGCCAGTAGAAAAAACTGAAGCCCAGAGAAGTTACACATTTCGTGTAAAGTCACTCTGCAAGAACATGAAAAAATCTGGGTTTATATAATCATTCCAGTCACAGACTCTGAGGCTCTTCTTGTCAAACTCTTCCTGTCATTTTAAAAAATCCTTGCCATGCTCACCCCTCCCCAACCCCTTCAAATTTGGGAAATCAGTTGTAGAACCAGACTAAAAGGTGAGGGTAGGCATGTGACATGGTTTTGATTTTTTTTTTAACAAACTGGCAAAGGAGGGTTCAGGGAGTGATTGAAACTAGGTTACTCATATTAAGAGCCATCCCAACTCTGCTGTTCACTAGTTATAGGGATCAAACAAATGTCTTAACCTCTGTGAGCCTCAGTTTCTTCATCTACAGAATGGGAATAATCGTGGTGCTTATCCTCCTGCCCCCTGCTGCTGCTGCTGCTGCTGCTAAGTCTCTTCAGTCGTGTCCGACTCTGTGCGACCCCATAGACAGCAGCCCATTAGGCTCCTCTGTCCCTGGGATTCTCCAGGCAGGAATACTGGAGTGGGTTGCCATTTCCTTCTTCAATGCATGAAAGTAAAAAGTGAAAGTGAAGTCACTCAGTCCTGTCCGACTCTTAGCGACCAAGGTCTTATTTTCTCTAGCAAGGGTGGGGCTGTTGGTGACAGAAAAGTTGGCAATGGTGGCCCCTAGTGGAACAAATGAAAACTGCAGCCCAGACACCATAACCGACTTGAGGGCTTTCTGGCAGAGACCCGATCCATGTCCATGTAGAAGTGTCTATGCTGTGCTTAGTTTAGCCATGTAAAATAGGCAAAAGAACAGAACCTTTTTTAAATAAAAGATCTCTTGGAAAAACTAAAAATTGCACTGGAGGAATGAGAGATAATTATTTGAAAGGGAGAATAGACCGATTTGAGTTTCCCTGAAGGAACTTTCATCGACTGTTCCTTCTGCCTGGAAGGCTCTTGAGCCAAGATCTCTATAAGGCTGACTCCTTCAGGTCTCAGCTCAGACACCTACAACTTCAGAGAGGCCAGCTTTCACCATCCAGTAAAAGTTATACACTCCCCATACTTCTTCTCCATCTCTCTTCCCCGCCCAACCCCCATCACTCTTATATTATCCTCTTTTTAAATTCCTTTATGTCTAGCATTTGTCACTACCTGAGATTCAGTTTTGTTGTGTGTCCATCTCTTTCACAATATAGTATAAGCTCAATGGAAGCAGGTGCCTTGCCTGTCTGTTCACAATTTTGTCCTTACTGCCCAGCACAATGTCTGACAAATTATTTGATGGAAACTTGTTAAATGAGTCCTTTGAGACTCTGGTGTGTAATGCAGACACTTTTCACCACAGCTTCTCCAGCATTGGGTATTAATACTTTTTAAGTTTTAATACTTTAACGACAGTAAAGTTTTAAGTAGCTTTGTCTCTAAGCCACTGATCCTAAGTTCCCTCATCCAAGTAGTCTTCTGTCTTTTGCATTTGTCTCACTGCACTGTATGATCAGGTTGAAGATTTTCCTGTGAAATCTTCACTGTCTCCCCTGACAGTGATGAGCTTCTCCACTGGGTGGTCTCAGATTGCAAGCAGGCATTACTTCTCAATGCTTCAGAAAGTAAGCATATAATCAGTTCTAAATGAATATCTGCCATTATCAATGTCTTTTGTGGAATACTAAATAAATGAAGTGTCTAGTATGTGCCAAGCACTGTTCTGTGTATCTTAAAACAATCCTAGGAAGTAGTTGTTGTCAAATACCTTCATTCTCCAGATGGGTAAACTGGAGCACCGAGAGATTCAGTGATGTGCCCAAGGTCTCAGAGCTAATAAGCAGAGCTGGGACTTGAGCCCTGCCCTTGACAGTAAATAAGACCATGTTTGAAGAGTTAGCACTATGATTATCCTCATTTTGAAGATGAAGAAAAGAAAGTGAAAGTCACTCAATCGTGTCTGACTCTTTTCGACCCCTTGGACTGTAGTCTGCCAGGTTCCTCTGTCCATGGAATTCTCCAGGTCAGAATACTTGAGTGGTTAGCTGTTTCCTTCTCCAGGGGATCTTCGCAACCCAGGAATCAAACCCAGGTGTCCCACACTGCAGGTGCATTCTTGACCAGCTGAGGCACAGGGAAGCCCGATGAAGAGACTGAGGTTAAAAAATTTGCCCAAGCCCTTACTCTTAACCATTATGTCCTGCTGGCTTCCTCTTGTTATCTGCCACTGTTTATTGAAATATAAACTGTTTGCTTATTTATCTATTTATTTTTAATTTTGGCTGCATGGGCTCTTTGTTGAGGCACACGGGCTCAGTAGCTGTGGGCTTAGTTACCCTGCGGCATGTGGGATCTTAGTTTCCCAACCAGGGATTGAACCTGCATCCCCTGCATTGGAAGTCAGATTGTTTAACTGCTGGACTGCCAGGGAAGTCCCTACACTGTTTATTTAAATGTCGTTAATCCATAGTATCTCATTGTACCTCAGTCTGTAACTTTGGGACTCAATAGGTATTCTGTCTCAGTTATTTTTCACATAATCAAGAGTCATCTGAAGGAGAGGCCCTTTTTTGTTACTGAAAAGGAGGTTACTTTCTAGGCAGGTTATCGTTCTCAGTCCCCAAGTGATGAGAAAAGAGTCACCACAGTTAAATCGCCCTGGGCTTGTGGAGATGGCACCTGCTACTTTCTCGTCTTTGCCGTTTGTCACCAGACTCCGGTTTGTTTTCCTTGTGCCTGTTTTGTGTGAGTTAGACTTTTAGTGGGTGAATGAAGTTCAGTTTCTAGAAAAGGAATGCCGATTCATCTCCCCAGTTTTCTAATCACTGTCATTTACGCCCTGCAGTGAGTTTTGAAGGATGTGCTGGCCTACCAAGGACAGTCTATGTTTCTGACGACACCCGATTCAAAGTGCACACAGATGGCGTGCTTACAGTCAGACGGCCTGTACACCTTCATCGTCCAGAGCTAAGTTTTCTTGTCCATGCCTGGGACTCCACCCACAGGAAGCTCTCCACCAAAGTGACACTGGAGGTATCAGCGCACCACCACCACCACCGCCGTCATCATGTAAGTTGGAGTGTTTCTTGGAAGTTCACTATTATTTTAGTCTGCTGCTTAATTTACATTTGGGGCTGGATAATTTCTATGGGGATTATGGGGATGTCCTCTGCGCTCTATGACATTTAGCAGCATCCCTGGTCTTAACTGCTAGAAGCTAAGTAACACTGCCAGCTGTAACAACCAAAATTGCCTCCAGACCCCGCCAATGCGCCCTGGGGGTGGAGGGATGGGATGCAAAATAGCTGCATGGTCCAACTGAACTAATTCTTGCTGTTGATTTGTTGTTGTTGTTAGGCTGATGGCAGGATACACTACCTTATTTCTGCAGATAGTGTAGAATAAGGGTAAGGGCATGGATTCTGTCTGGGATTGAGTACTTATTTTTAAATTATTTATTTATTGACTGTGCCAGGTCTTAATTGTGGCACTTGAGATGTTTAGTTGTATGCAGCATGCAAACTCTCAGTTGCAGCATGGGGAATCTAGTTCCCTAGTTCCCTGACCTGGGCCCCCTGCATTGGGAACACAGAGTCTTAGCCACTGGACCACCGGGAAGTCCCATGGGGGAGTTATTTAATCTGTCTGTGCTTGAATTTATCTGTAAAATGGAGATGATACTGACTACATAAATTAATACTTGTAAGATGCTGAAACTATGGAAGGCCTATAACAAGTAAGTCAGTCATTTTTAACTTTTCTGCTCATTCTCTACCTGGAGGAAGAATTTACACAAAGTCAGTTTTCTGGTCATTTTGCTCTTCATGTCTCTAGTGGGGAGGGTCTTGGCAAAGAAGGGGAGGAATCACTATGAATCTTTGGCCTGATCGGATTGCAATCTCCACGAGCTCCTTCCCTACTGAATTTGTAATGCCTGGCCCTTGAGTCTGGCACATACCAGGAGCCCAGAGTGGACAGATGGGTGGATTGGCCACAGAGAAAAGGATATAAGTCTGCCCAGGTTCTTGGCAAGAATGTTTCTGAAATTGTTACCCAAAGCCAGGTGCCTTTGCCAGTTTCTAAACTGCTCCCATGGTGCTTCCTATTGAGCGTCTCTCTAGGGGGCTATAGTAGTTGTATCCTGGGAGTGTAGAAGTGTTGTAAGTGCCAAGGCCATTCAGGCTGGCTCTAGTTTTTCTCCCTGAAGACTGCTGAGAGTCTAGGAATTTAATACTCCTGGGAGATCTTTTTTTTTTTTTTTTTCTCTCTGGTGTAATTGGACAGACCAGAAAAATGGGGAACTTAGTAGAACTAAATTAACATAGCTTCCTGACTCAGGTCTCCAACGGATACCATCATTCATGTTAGTCCTATCTGGTAAGTTCTTGCTAGGTAGTGGTGCATGGAGGCCTCTTGTGAGCCGAAGATGGAAACAAAGTTGGTCTTTCAACTTTACTTCTCCACCTTTGCCATCTGCCTTCATGATTAGGTTCAAATACACGTTATAGAAAAGCACACATTGCAGTGATTTATGTAAAACAGTATTTGTCTTTCAAGTTTAGGCAATTCAGTTGTAACTTGTGACCATTATTGAGACTCTTGCAGTCATCAGGAGGCTAGGTTCTTTCTTTCTTTTTTATTCTGTCATCCTTAGCACATATATGGCTTGTGTCCTCAATGATACCTTGTGGTCCAAGATGGCTGCTGGAGCTCCAGTCATCACATCTTTCCTCTGGACAGTAGGAAGTTGAATGGGATGAAGCCCCAAAATGTATCACTTAGCTGTCCACATTTTAAAGAAGACTTTGTGGAATTTTGAAGCAGTATTTCCTCTTACATCTCATTAGTCAGAACGTGGCTTCATGGTCACACCTAGCAACAGGTATAGTACAGGAAATGTAGTTTTACTTGGGTACATTGTTGGATTATATATATAATCTCGAGAGAAAGCGTGGGAGAAAGGGAAAGAAGTTTTTGTTTTTAAAAAAGAACAGATATTGAGTGAAAGTGAAAATCTCCCAGTTGTGTCTGACTTTTTGTGACCCTAAGGACTATAACCTGCCAGGCTCCTCTGTCCATGGAATTCTTCAGGCAAGAATACTGGAGTGGGTAGCCATTACCTTCTCCAGGGGATCTTCCCAACCCAGGCATCGAACCCAGGTCTCCCACATTGCAGGTGTATTCTTTACCATCCGAGCCACCAGGGAAGCCTGGATGGTAAGGTGGCAAGTCTGCCACAACTGGTTTGAGGATTACTTTGGTTTGTCTGTAGTTCAAAGCACTCTTGTGGTTCCAGGTGGCCCTACATTGGAAGGGGTGATAATCTTACCTCTCTTCATTCGTATAAGAATAGATCCTATATATTTATATCAAAACATCACATGGTGTTTTCTATTAAATAGAAACAGTTTTTTATTTTGTCAGTTATACCTCAAGAAAGCTGGGGGAAGACTATAAATAGATCTAACTTTCTAGTTCTTTCTCTTAGGTTGGATAAGTTTTCTGGTCTGGTATCCTTTTTTCCTGAGGGATGGATCCTATATTCAGTTTGTTTATGCTTAAGCATGATTCCCTTTAATTTCACACACGATGGGAGTTCCCTGGTGGCCTAGTTGTTAGGATTCTGGGTTGGCAAGATCCCAGGTTCAATCCCTGGTCATGGAACTAAGATCCTGCAAGCTGCATGACACAGCTAAATAAATGAATAAATATCTTTTAAAAAAAAAAATAATAATCTCACACATAAAGATGTTAATGTTATGTTTTGCCAGCATAGTGTTCATCATTAATTATTATCATTCTCTGAAAATATTCTGTAATCTTGATGTCAGCAAAGTATGCGCTTTGCCTTCCTCTTCAGTATGGCAAATGAATTTGCATTCATATATCAAGGTCTGTTTGTTCACCATGGCTGTGCAAGATGGTCATTTTTAGGCTTAAGATGCTGTATCAAGAATCAGTTTAATATTTGTTCCTGTGTTCAGGTCATACCTCAAATTCCATTTCATTAAAACTATAACTCTGTTTTCCAACCAGTCCAACCATCATCTTTGTTAGCATTTGTCGAGCACTTACTGTTTCAAGCACTATTCTTTTTTTTTTTTTGCTGCACTGGGTTTTCATTTGCTGCTTGTGGGCTTTCTCTTGTTGAAGGGGCAGGGGTATCTCACTGCAGTGGCTTCTTTTGTTATGGAGCATGGGATTTAGGCACTTGGGCTTCATTAGTTGTGGGGTATGGGCTTAGTTGCCCCATGGTATGTGAAATCTTCCTGGACCACGAATTGAACCTGTGTCTTCTGCCTTGACAAGCAGATTCTTGACCACTAGACCACCAGGGAATTCCTCAGACACTATCCTAAGTGCTTTATTGCAACACTGGTATCACATTTAATCCTTCCAAGGACCCTATAGGGCTTCCCTTGTGGCTCAGCTGGTAAAGAATCCACCTGCAATGCAGGAGACCTGGGTTTGATCCCCAGTTTGGGAAGATCCCCTGGAGAAGGAAATGGCAACCTAGAGAATTCCATGGACAGAGGAGAGAGACAGACTACAGTCCATGGAATCGCAAAGAGTTGGACACGAGTGACTTTCACTTTTCACTTTTCGAGGACCCTGTGAGGCAGGTACTGATATAATCCTCATTTTAGACATTAGGAAAATGTGGGACACAGAAGTTAAATAACTAGCCCAAGGTGTCACAGTGAGGATGCAAAGCCAATCAGCCTGGCTCCACAGCCTGCCCGTGGCCAGGGTGGGACTGCTTCTCTAGAAGATAAATGCAGAGCTCGTGTGTGTGTGTGTGTGTGTGTGTGTGTGTGTGTGTGTGTGTGTGTGTGTGTTAAGGAGTGTGTGAGTGACTAGTACAAAAGAATGAGAAGGATTTTGTGATGCTGTCTGGTCATGTTTCATGTCTGTCCTGTGCATTTTGAATCACATTTTTAAAGGTAAGAAATAAGGTTTGACACACACGTCATAGACAGGCATCAGTGACAGTGTGGGAGATGGCAGATGGAATTGTCCTCTGGAGCCTTTACTGTGTTACCGCCAATCACTTTAACTTAAACAATTCGGAAGATCTTTCCTTCCATCTTCAGCTATCTCATTTCGCTGTGTGTGCATAAAAAGCTATCTTTATCGCACATGAAAACTGTTCAATATAAGTCTCAAAGGGCGTTTTTGGTTCCCATCCCAACAACTTCTGTTAGAGCAAATGGCAACCAAACCAATAGAATAACACAGTGAGATTAAGGGATTAGTATTGATCACAAAGTAATCCTTAGTATCAGTTCCTAAAACTTATTCTGTAGGCTAACTCCACTTTGGAGACCTGTATCCCTAGGAAAAATATAAGAGAAAAAATTTAAAACACTGGGATATCAAATTGTTGCATAAGCTCTGATATTAAGTCATTGGGGGCATAATGTCCTTTAAAAATAACAAATGTTGGGACTTCTCTGGTGGTCCAGAGGTTAAGACTCTGTGCTTCTACTGCAGAGGGTGAGGATTTAATTCCTGGTCAGGGAACTAAGATCCTGCATGCTATGCAGCCAAAAAACAAAAAACAACCCCAAAACAACACGGGTGTGAGATGTGGACTTGATATAATTCATAAAGTAATGTCAAACCCTCAAACCCTGTAATCTTGTATGCATGATTGCCTGAACTCCGGACACCAAGAAAGATCCAAAGAGGAAACCAGCTTGGTGATATGGTAAAGGGTTCATTCGGTTTTGTTTTGGCTGTTTCTTTTGTTACTAAGTGGAAACCATGTCCTTCTCTCAGAAGACTGGAGATTCTTATTGGGTAGTTTGAACTGTTCAGCCTGTATCATCTCGCCTAAATGATCCCATTTTGTTCCTCAACTTCTTTCCTTTCAGGACTCTCCCTTTGGAACCCAGACAGAAGTGCTCACATTTCCTGGCCCCCACCATGGTCTCAGGAGACAGAAGAGAGACTGGGTTATTCCTCCTATCAGCTGCCCAGAAAATGAGAAAGGCCCATTTCCTAAGTCGCTGGTCCAGGTACAGAAGGAAGTTCCCTATTTCTCTGGGAGGGAATTTGGCCGAGAAGGACCTAGGAGAGAAAGGGGAAACAACCAATGTCAGGATCCTTTCTTGCTCATTCATCTCTCTCTGCTTTGTCTCCAGATCAAATCTAACAAGGAGAAAGAAACCCAAGTTTTCTACAGCATCACTGGCCAAGGAGCTGATACACCCCCTGTCGGTATTTTTATTATTGAAAGAGAAACAGGATGGTTAAAAGTGACACAGCCTCTGGATAGAGAACAGATTGCCAAGTACATTGTGAGTGTCTCTTAGAAGCTTGTTAATGATGGGGTTACATGTTTCCAAAATATTTTGGTCAACTCATGTTGATCGTAGATCAGATGCTCTGGACGTTTGAAGAGCTTGACTTGTCTAGACCTGTCAATAAGGAGAAATGACAGGAGAACCTGGGAAAAACTAGGGGCTGTTTTTGTTAGGAATAAAGTTGGAGAGAGTCTCGAGGTATCAGACATGATCTTAGACCCAAGATGTCAACCTATTCTTGGGATTAAAAGTCCCTGACATAAAGGCAGACAGGCTTCCCTGCTGGCTCAGTGGTAAAGAATCTGCCTGCTGATGTAGGAGACATAGGTTCAGTCTCTGGGTCAGGAAGATCCCCTGGCGGAGGAAATGACAACCCACTCCAGTATTCTTGTCTGGGAAATCCCATGGATAGAGGAACCTAGCAGACTACAGTCCACGGGGTCACAAAGAGTCAGACACAAATTAGCTACTAAACAACAATGACGACACAAAGGCAGAGGCTGGGGATGATGTTGGAGAACAAAAATCATTTCTGGGTCTTGAGAGCAGGGAAGTTGGGAGGTAATGCCTTGATGCCAAATGCAGAAAGGTCTTGGGGAAACCCTAGACTCAAGTGTCCAGAGTAGATCTGACCCTGCTTGGAGTAAGTCAGAGAGTCTCAGGTTTCCACCTTTATCTCCTAGCCCTGGTCCTCAGCCCCCATGTGGGCAATGGGGCCTTTGACCTGGTGTTCTCCAGCCCATGGGTCTTCCCATGTCATGGTCTTAACCAGTGCCATGACCTCACTGAAGCAGCAGCACATGTGTGGGATAAGTTCTGTGCTGGGGAGTCCTTACTTGAGTGGAAGGGAGTGCGGTCCAGTGGAGCCCACGCTGCTCTGATCGGACCACTTCTCCCATGTCCTCTTCCCTAGTAACCCTCACTTGGCTCTTGCAGCTCTTCTCTCATGCCGTGTCTTCGAACGGTCAAGCCATTGAAGAGCCTATGGAGATTGTGATCACCGTGACCGACCAGAATGACAACAAGCCCCAGTTCACCCAGGAGGTCTTCAAGGGGTCCGTCCTGGAAGGCGCTCTTCCAGGTGTGTCCAGCCACGAGGAACTCAACACCCACCAAGACAATTTAGATTCTTTGGACCACCCCCCTTCCCCAAGTGTTGGGGCTGGCATTTGGGGTCAGGCCTTTCATAGGCACAGAACTTCTTTGGAAGATAGTGTGTGTGTAAAATATCCTCCTGACAGAAACATGTAGAAAATGTTCAAGCCCAGCTTAAGAAAGGAGCAATTTGGGCTTCCCTGGTGGTCCAGTGGCTAAGATTCCATACTCCAGAGATCTCACATGTCACAGCTAAGACTTGGGGCAGCTAAATAAATAAACAAATATAGAGCAGTTTAAGAATAACCTTCCCCTATTAAGAAATAGATCCTTGGGGACCTCCCTGGTGGTCCAGTGGTTTAGACCTCACACTTCCAATGCAGGGAGTGTGAGTTCAAACCTTGGTTGGGGAACTAAAGATTCCCCATGCTGTGCAGCCAAGAAAAGTTAACAGATCTTGTTAGTAGTTTATGGCCCCTGTACAGTCCCTTCCTGCTCACATTTTTCTCTCTGTCCCCAAAAGGCAGCCACTACCCTGACTTTTATGGGCTTCCCTTGTGACTCAGCTGGTAAAGAATCCGCCTGCAATGCGGGAGACCTGTGTTGGGAAGATCCCTTGGAGAAGGGAAAGGCTACCCACTCTAGTATTCTGGCCTGGAGAATTCCACAGACTGTACAGTCCATGGGGTCACAAAGAGTTGGACATAACTGAGCAACTTTCACCCTGACTTTTGTGATAATTATTCCCTTATTTTCATTCATCTTTTCTGATGTGTGTACTTAACACTGGGTAACATCTTGTTTTGCTTACTTTTCTACACGGTGACAAACAGTTTTCTAAGGTGGTTGAACCAATTTACACTCCTACCAGCAATATACGTCATGGAATTGTAAGACTTCTTTTTGGCCAGTCTGTTGAGTATGTGATTATATCTCAGTGTAATGTAAAATGGCATTTCTATGATTATTAATGGAATAAAGAAGCATCATATGTTTGCTGACCATTTGGGTTTCTTTACAACTTATATGTTCAAGTCTTTTGCCCTTTTTTTTTTTTTTTCTCTTGGGCTTTTTGTCTTTCGTCTATTGGTTCTCTCCTTCTCCCCACCCTCTGCCACCCTTCCCCGCTCCACTGTTCGGTTTGGGGACTTTTACTTCCCCAACCAGAGATTCAACCTAGGCCCTTGGCAGTGAGAGCACAGAATCCTAACCACTGGACAACTAGGGAATTCCCTGCCTATTGATTCTTAGAGTTATTTCAGTATCCTGGTAACTAGTGCTTTGTCACGAATGTTATAAGTATTTCCTTTCGCCTTGAAGGCAGTGATCTCAGATGACCATTCTCTCAGGTGGAAATGTGGCTAAGAAGCGAATTGTGGAAATTTCTGGGATTTTTCCTGTCTTATGCACTATTCATTTAGTGTATGAGAAAGAGCAAAAATGTTTCAGTTGAACTAAAATGTTTCAGTTGAACCAGCTGGATTCTGGGAACACCATTAATTCATTTGGTAGAATGCTTTCTTCCTCCACTAGCACTTGGGTCAGAATTTTGGAAACAAATCTTCTTTGCTTCCAGGAACCTCTGTGATGCAGGTCACAGCCACAGATATAGATGACGAAGTGAACACCTACAACGCTGCCATCGGCTACAAAATCCTAGCCCAAGATCCCATGCTGCCGCACAACAAAATGTTCACCATCAACAGGGAAACAGGCGTCATCAGTGTGCTCACCACCGGGCTGGACCGTGAGGTCAGGGGTCAGGAGGATCCAGAGGGTGTGGAGGGCAAATACACATTAACCCGATTTCCTGGATGATGCAAAACTCTGCCAAGGCTGGTCACCATTTAGCATGGTGATGGTCTGAGCTTTGCATCTCAGTGTTTGTCTGGAGATTTGAGGCCAGACAGGCCGGTGGAGTTATTGGCATTTAAGCAGATGAAAAAGTAATCTGTTTCTCTGCTGGGAGCCGGGTGGGACCTGATGTAGCTGTGGGTCCTGACTCGGCTGTGTTTGATCTCTGCAGAGTTTCCCCACATACACCCTGATGGTCCAAGCAGCAGACCTTAACGGCGAAGGCTTGAGCACAACTGCAACGGCCGTGATCACAGTCTTGGACACCAATGATAATGCTCCCAGATTCAACCCAACCACGGTAACCCTGCCCCTTCTTAGACAGTCTCCAAAGAAAGGTCCTTGGTTGTTTCCCAGTATCTCAGGGGTGAACCCTTAGGTAACTTTTCCCAGACGAGTCAACTTCAAGCTAAACAGCAAGCGGGTCGAGGTGCCAGTTGTCTGTCATCCTCAGCCTGATGCCTGTTGGCCTATGTTTCTGAGTTGCAAAATGCATCTCCTGAATCCATGTCCTCATATTGGGCATCTTGGTAGCAGATCTTACCAGGTTTTATCTGTTGAATAAATATCCTCTGGGTTTATACCAGGCACTGTCTTAGACACTGGGCATATTATCACAAACACAGCAGACAATAATTCTGTTCTCATGGAGCTTAAGAGTCTAGCTAGGGAGACATTAGACAACTAATTATTGTGTGTAATTTTAGTAAATGCAGTCAAGAAGAAGGTACTGAGAACCTGAAAAAGTCAAGTTTTATTATTTCTATGAAGACCCATCCCATAAATTTCCTTTATCTCTCATTAGCTACTGCTGTCTGCAAAGGAACACTGGAAATACAGTATTTTATCTGGGTATGTTGCTGCCATCAACCATGTATTAATGTTAGAGAAGAAGAGGAGAATGGATATTCAGTAAACAGCAGTGTCTGCCACTCTAGCCTAGGCTTTATGAGTTTAAGAGAAGCTTCGGACAGACAGTTTGATGCCCCAAATCAAGAGAAAGCTTGCTGCATAGCAAGAACTGAAAAATAGTGTAGTGAGCCAAATGAAACTGCCTCTTACAGAACCTTGTGAAATGAATCTAGAACTTCAGGATGTATCCTAAGTGCAGTGGGATGTTATCAAAGGGCAGGAGGTTACAATGGCCAGACTTTTATGAAAGTCACTGGTACCACTGAGAGCGATGGGAGCAGAGGGGAGTAGGGGATAAACGATAGTGTCAGCAACTGGGCCAGAGTGTGCTGAGGGGTGTGGACAGGCAGGGCCTTGGCTCTTTCAGGTACCCACAGGGCACCTAAGTGCCGGCTGCTGCAGTGACAGGAAATAAGGATCGTGCTTGTAGAGTGGGCACTTCTCCCAGACTCTTCTCAAAGTTTGGGCTCAAGAAAGGACTCCTTTAGACCCCTGAGTTCTGGCTCCACTGCTGGGTCTGAGTACATCCCAAGTGACCCATCTTTTCCTTTGCTCCTCAGTACGTGGGGTCGGTGCCTGAGAACGAGGCTAACGTGGCCATCACCACACTCACAGTGACCGATGCCGACGACCCCAACACCCCGGCGTGGGAGGCTGTTTACACAGTATTAAATGATAACGAGAAGCAATTTATCGTTGTCACAGACCCAGTCACCAATGAAGGCACTCTGAAAACAGCTAAGGTTTGTATGGTTCCTGCAAAATGCAGAAATTGACCACCCAGCCAATGACCCTTGTCCCTGATGCCTTCTCCAGTGTAGCCTGGCGTGGCCTGGGTGGAGTGGGGGTAGATGGCTCTCCCAGTTGCCAGTGGACCATTTGGGGCTTGCAGTGACTCTTTGGGCTCATGTGGGAAGTCAGGAAGCTCCTACATAGCACCCTAAATGTTTTTGCCTTTTTTTTTTTTTGGCCCACACCTCATGACTTGTGGGATTTTAGTTCCCTGATCGGGGATTGAACCTGGGCCCTTGGCAGTGAGAGCCTAGGACTCACTGGACTACCAGGAAATACCATTTTTAAAAATACAGTTTTTAAAAAGCTGTATATTTTGTATTGGGGTATAGCCGATAAACAGTATTGTGGTAGCTTCAGGTGAACAGTGAAGAGACTTAGCCATACATATCTGTCTCTTTTAATATACTCTTTCTCTGAAACATTTGCCCATCTCCCACAACTGTTTTGCTGATGAGAAGAAAAATGGTTTATGGTTACTGCTGTTTTGCCAGATGACTTTAGAAGTGGGACAGATATGCCTGTGAAAAACGTCTAGGAAACTCAAACCCTATGAAGCTGAGTGATTTCTTTCTTGAAGTTAGTCAAAAAGTTAGCGAATCCCAAGATTAGCCCCAGAGGTTTGACCTCCCCTTGAGCAAATGAGGGGGTGATTCATTTCTGAATCACTTAGTATGTAGTCTTTTCTCCCACTAAAGATTGGATGTTAAGGATTTCTCATGTTATTCTGTCAAAAAAAGAAAGAAGGTAGTATTGAGTTCCTTTCATGTACAGGGTCCTTCCTAAAAGTTCCAGTTTATTCCTTACAGTGCCTCTGTGAGATAGTTCCTTTTCCTACATGTTTATATGTGTGGAAACAGACCCTGAGGTTAAATTGCTTAAATCACACAGCTAGGAAATGTCCTGGCCAGGATTTGAGCTCGCTGCTGACTGATTCTGAACTTCATATTCTTGCCACTAAACTTACTGGGTTTAAAGAGATGGCCAGGCAGGGTTGTCTGTCTATCCGCTGCCACACAAACAGCTTGTCAGCATAGGATGTGAACATTCTTACTAGTCTTGGGTTAATAAATGACTCGGTGGGCTATGTTTATTAACAGAGGCTTCCCACTTGAGATTTCATGTAATTCATCTTTATTCTTTTCCTGGGGACCTCACCGTAAATTGGTTGCATATTAGTCATTGGGAGCTTTTTAAAAATACCAGCGTCCAGACCCCAGCCTCAGAGATTCCTATTCACTGGCTCTAGGGTTAGGACCCAGGCATCTGTTTTCTTTACAAGTTCTCAAGGGAATTTCTTGGCAGTCCAGTGCTTAGGATTCTGTGCTCTCACTGCCAAGGGTCCAGGTTCAGTCCCTGATGGGGGAACTAATATCCCACACACAAGCTGCATGGCCAAAAAAAAGTTCTCAAGTTAATTCTTTTCCTTTATAAAAACTTTTTTATTTAAGAATAAAACACAGCACAGACCCAGCTGTGCTGGGTCTTAGTTGTGGCATGTGGGATCTCATTCCCTAATCAGAGATTGAACCCAGGCTCCCTGCACTGGGAGCTCAGAGCCTCTGCCATTGAATCAGCAGGGAAGTCCCTCATGTTAATTCTTACTACAGCCAGATTTCAGAACCACTGATATATTGCTAACCAAAAAGGATTTAATGTGTGTTTTTTTTTAAGACAGAATGGATTTTTTTAAACTTGGTTTTTCTGTTCTTTAGGGCTTGGATTTTGAGACCAAGCAGCAGTACATCCTGTACGTAGCAGTAACAAACGTGGCCCCCTTTGAAGTCACTCTCCCCACTTCCACAGCCACCGTGACTGTGGATGTGATAGATGTGAATGAAGCCCCCATCTTTGTGCCTCCTCAAAAGAGAGTGGACGTGCCCGAGGACTTTGGCATGGGCCTGGAGATCACATCCTATACCGCCCGGGAGCCAGACACATTTATGGAACAGAAGATCACGTAAGTGTGAGGGGCTTTCCACAGACTTGGAAAGCATGGCCCTTGTGGCCATGCATGAAAAAGAACGTTGTTTTGAGGGCTGGGTCTGATTGCATGCTTGGTGATCCAGTGTGACAGTGGTGGAAGCACAAAGGGAAGACTATCAGCACAAATCCGAGCATGGCACGTCTGGGTCTTGTTAGTAAGGGCATGTTTTCCAGGGATAACAAACACCTTGATCAGTAATGCCCACTTCCTCTTCTCAGAGAGAGACTCCTGTCAGCTAATATTTACTTTAGAGGAACTGTCAGAATGTTCTGAACTACTAAGAAAAAGTTATGCAAATCCAGAGTAGAGTCAGGCTTAGTGATTAATTGAGCATATTCATGTTTAGGGGAGGGGTGTTTGTATTCTAGTATCATTGCCTGTAACTTATTATACGTAAATGGAACAAAAAGAGTTTAAGTGCAACCTCAATTTTTGAGGTTATCTTGGGAAGTCAGGTCATCCTGGCACCCTGATTGGAATGACTCATAAATACCTTTGAACTGTGCGTGTGCATGGTACAGGATGGACCGGGTGAAGGTTCCAGGTAGTGATCCTCACGGCTGCTAGAAGCGATGGGATGGAGGACAATGAGAAGTTTTTAATGGAGGAACTCAGCTGGGATCATCCAAACCTCCTGATAGATGTCAACATCTACTGAAAAAGCAAGGACAGCTCAATACGATGTGCCACTCAATGTGATAAATATTTGAGAGAGACAAGAAAGGCTGAAACAGAATCTAATCAAGCCTTAGGATCTGATTTAGATGCAATGCAGAGAATGAACAAGTTAAATGCCACAAGGAAGCAGTCAGTCAAATACAGAATATGGGAGCTCTATGTCCAATGACTGGGTTTCTTCACAAATAATGACAAAACGGCAAAGGTCTTAATCTTCCATAGATTAAGGATATTAATTAAGAGACAAATCAACCAACTGTGATGTGTTTGAAGACAGAGCCAAACAATCCAACTATAAAAAACAGCCTTGAGGCAAATAGAGAAACTTGCACATAGAACAGACATTATTAAGTACTTATTATTTTTGCTAGGTGTGTTAGTGACGTGATATTATAGGATTTTTGTTTTGGAAATAAAGCCTGGGAATCTATGTTTTCCAGGCTATGTTAATATTTTAGCTTATGGTAGTGAAACAGATGTTCAAAGCATCTATTTGGGGGAAGTTAAAGGATCAAGTCTTAATAATGTTTGCAGAGACCCTTACCCCTGGAATAAAGACCACTCTGTATATGTAGTTCATTGCTGTGCACTTCTTAGGTCCTGAGGATAAGTCCACGATTATCCAGGACCCTTTCCTCCTTCAGTTTCTTTATTTCCCTTTCTGAGCCTTTCCATGACCTCGACAGGTAACTGGGCAGTGTATCTGTTTCTCATGCTTAGGTTTCTTCTGATTCTGGTATTCCTAATAAGATGCTGCTTAACAAGATTTTCTTGGCATTTTTATTTATTTATTTATTTTTGACTGTGTAAGACCAGAAGGAACTTTACCCTCCCTGGCACTTCCCATTACATGCCAATAGTGCAACACATCTCCAAGTCACTGTATCAACACAGATCTCCAAATGCTCATGGCAGAGATGCTGGGTCCCATATTGTGACCAGTTGAGAACTACTGTACCCTTTGGGGGCTGGTCTGAGAGAAACTAAAGAAATCTGATGTCTGGGACTTCCTTGGTGGTCCAGTGGTTAAGAATCAGCCTTGCAGTGCAGGAAACATGGGTTCAATTCCTGGTTGGGGAACTAGGATCCTACTTGGCACATGCAGAACAGCTAAGCCCAAGTGCCACGACTAATGAGCCTGCACACCACAACTAGAGAGTCCATGCACTGCAACGAAAGATCCTGAGTGCCACAACTAAGACCTGGAGCAGCCAAGTAAATAAATTAAAAACAAAATGAAAAACATGGCCGCAAACTGTTTATAAAGAAAAGAAAGAAATCTGACATTTAAATGCTGTGTCCGATCCTGGATTAGATTCTAAATGGGGCAGGGGTGAGGGGGGATGCTGTGAAGGACAGTTCTGAGGAAGTTGACAGTTTGAATATGTACCATGTATGAAGTGATGTTTCCTGAAATTGAAAATCAAATTATAGTTATATAGGAGAATGCCTCTGTTATTAGGAGGAAACAAACTGAAGTATTCATCAGTAAAGGAACATGGTGTCTGCAACTTATTCTCAAATGGTTTAGCAAAACAAGAATTTATATCTATATGTGCATCCACTTATGTATACGGCAAAATACTGACAATGGGTGAATCTGGATGAAGGGTATGTGGATGGTCCTCAAACCTTTCTGGTAGAATTTCTATAGATGTGATTTTTTTGTTTTTTAATGAAATAGGGAAGCAAAGTATATATCAACAAAGAGGAACCTTCACCTTCTTCAGCCATCTGCTGTTTGCTGTTCCTGTTCTAAACCAGAGCTTGTGTATTTCCAGGTATCGGATTTGGAGGGACACTGCCAACTGGCTGGAGATTAATCCAGAAACGGGTGCCATTTCCACTCGGGCTGAGTTGGACAGAGAGGATGTCGACCATGTGAAGAACAGCACGTACACGGCCCTCATTATAGCCACCGACAATGGTGAGGATGCCCCTACCATCGACTGTTTGCCGTCTCCCGCTCCTAAATAGCTTACCTCCTTGCCCCTGTCCTTTTGGAGGCATGAGTTCTTTCTTTTTCTTTCATTCTTAAAGCATTCTCAAAATAATTGTCCAAAGTGCACGAATTTAGGTCAAGCAGAAGTTCCTTTTTACCACTCGCTCTGTAACCCCATGGGAGCCAGACGGCCTGGGCTTAAATCCTAGCACCAAAGTTTAATACCTGTGTGAACTTGAACTTATTACCTAATTTTTATGTCTCTTACTACTTTTATCCGACAAAATGATAATACCCTATCTAGCTTAGATTTATGTAGTAGTGTTTGGAAGAGTGCCTGCTAACCTATTCTATGCTCTGTAAGGACTGCCATTTCTTTGTATTATCATCACCATTAGTGAAGTGTGGCTCCTTCCAGACTCTGTGTATTCGAATACATTTATATACATATGGAAATATGGTTTATTATAAAGCTACTGTCTGATTTATAGCCTATTTTTGTTTTTATTACAAAAAACCTATTACCATATGCGTGTTTAATTTTTTTCCCTTGAACATATGCCTTGAAGACGCAGAGATCTATCTTGGCACATTGTAGATCTGCCTCTTTTCAGTAAAATGTTACGCAGATGATTCTTTACCAGCTGAACTACCCGGGAAGCCCTTTGTGGATATAGCATAATTTAACTGTTCACACATTAAAAAACACCAGGGTTGTTTCCAGTTCTCCATTATTTCTGTGAATGATAGTAAACATCCTTGTACATGCCTCTGCGGGGCAAGTGTTTCCCTCAGATAGATATTCAGAAGCAGAATTACTGTTAAAGAGAACTGCTAGTTCCTCTGGTTAAGTCTCTTTCCCTCTCTCTCCCCAGTGGACATTGTGCTTAGTGAAATAAACCAGTCACAAAATGACAAATACTGTGTGATTCCATTTAGATGAGATTTTAATGTGATCAGGTTCATAGAGTCAAAATAGAATGGTGGTTCCCAGGAACTGGAAGGGGAAATGAGAAATTGTTTAGTGGGTACAGAATTCAGTTTTGTGAGATAAAGTTATGGAGAGCTGTTTCACAGCACATGATTATACCGTCACTATTGAACTGTACATTTTAAAAATGGTTAAAATGGCAAATTTCTTTAATTCACAATTTTTTGAAGAGGTTAAAAAAAATCACTACAGCCACCCAGGTATAAATATTTATGGATTTGAGATATATTCCCCCGGGCTTTTTTTCCCTATGATTCCTTGAGGACCTTCCTTTTGTATTATCAAGTGCTATGTCAGGATGTGAAAGAAATATAAACAGAAATATGTACAAATCTCCAAATTTTGTTTGAAAATCGATTTGCAGTGATTTTAAAAGGTTCAACTCTGTGATAATGACCCTAAAAGCCTTAGAAGTTCAGAGAAGGTGAATGAATAGGGGGTGATGAGGATTTTTTTTTCCTTTATTTATTTGGCTGCGTCAGGTCTTAGTTTCCACATGTAAGCTCTTCAATCTTCCTTGTGGCGTGCAGCTTTTTAATTGTGGCATGCGGGATCTAGTTCCCTGACCAGGGATTGAACCCATGAACCCTGCATCAGGAGCACAGATTCTTTGCCACTGGACCACCTGGGGAAGTCCTGTGATGAGGAATTTTTAAAGTGGTTTAAAATATATATATTTTTTAAGTTTCATTGAAGTATCAGATCAGATCAGATCAGTCGCTCAGTCGTGTCTGACTCTTTGCGACCCCATGAATCTCAGCACGCCAGGCCTCCCTGTCCATCACAAACTCCCGGAGTTCACTCAGACTCACGTCCATCAAGTCAGTGATGCCATCCAGCCATCTCATCGTCTGTCGTCCCCTTCTCCTCTTGCCCCCAATCCCTCCCAGCCTCAGAGTCTTTTCCAATGAGTCAACTCTTCGCATGAGGTGGCCAAAGTACTGGAGTTGCAGCTTTAGCATCATTCCTTCCAAAGAAATCCCAGGGCTCATCTCCTTCAGAATGGACTGGTTGGATCTCCTTGCAGTCCAAGGGACTCTCAAGAGTCTTCTCCAACACCACAGTTCAAAAGCATCAATTCTTCGGCGCTCAGCCTTCTTCACAGTCCAACTCTCACATCCATACATGACCACAGGAAAAACCATAGCCTTGACTAGACGGACCTTTGTTGGCAAAATAATGTCCCTGCTTTTGAATATGCTATCTAGGTTGATCATAACTTTCCTTCCAAGGAGTAAGCGTCTTTTAATTTCATGGCTGCAGTCACCATCTGCAGTGATTTTGGAGCCCAGAAAAATAAAGTCTGACACTGTTTCCACTGTTTGCCCACCTATTTCCCATGAAGTGATGGGACTGGATGCCATGATCTTTGTTTTCTGAATGTTGAGCTTTAAGCCAACTTTTTCACTCTCCACTTTCACTTTCATCAAGAGGCTTTTTAGTTCCTCTTCACTTTCTGCCATAAGGGTGGTGTCATCTGCATATCTGAGGTTATTGGTATTTCTCCCGGCAATCTTGATTCCAGCTTGTGTTTCTTCCAGTCCAGCGTTTCTCATGATGTACTCTGCATATAAGTTAAATAAACAGGGTGACAATATTGAAGTATAGTTGACTTATAATGTATTAATTTCTTCTGTACAGCAGAGTGACTTAGTTATATACATATATATTCTTTTTAATATTCTTTTCCATTATGATTCACCATAGGATATTGAATACAGCTCCCTGTGCTATACTGTAGGACCTTGTGTACCCATCCTATATGTAATAGTTTGCCTCCACTAATCCCAAGCTCATCTCATTCCTTCCCTTCCCTACCCACCTCCCACCCTGGCATAGAGAGGATAAATTTAATGGATGAATAAAGTTATGTATGAAGACAAAGGGAGTCCTTGGTGTGAGAAATAACTTGAGTAACTGTTATCAAAGTGAGGAATAAGCAAGTCAGAGGTCTGCCCATCCAGGAGTTGAGGGTGGCCAAGGACCAGCAGGAGCGGAGACTCTGGAGGGGAGCTTGGGGTTTGGTCCTGTAGCCCTGAAGAGCCAGAACAAGATTTGGATTCAGTCTGATGGGAGGCAGTAGGGATTCATTGGTCATCCTGAGCTGTGACATTTCGTCTGTACTAGGTTCTCCACCTGCCACTGGGACAGGCACCCTGCTCTTGTTCCTCGATGATGTGAATGACAATGGCCCCGTACCAGAACCCCGGACCATGGACTTCTGCCAGAGGAATCCCGAGCCTCACATCATCAACATCAATGATCCTGATCTCCCTCCGAACACCTCCCCCTTTACAGCAGAACTGACACATGGGGCGAGTGTCAATTGGACCATTGAGTACAATGACCAAGGTGGGCACCAGAGCCTTTCTTATTTTGCAAAGTTTGCTCTGACCCTCTGCTTCCCTTCTCCCCCACCCTTCTGAATTTCGCTTTTCAGTATCCACTTGTCACCCCTTTTAAGGTATGTTTCCTGGTCCCATCTACATTTGTGACATTGAACCAAAGGTCCTTTTGTGTTTCTCCCATCTGAGTCTGTGACATGCTGCCCATTAAGCTGCAGCTCAAATAGTTGTCATCTTCACTCAGTTTTGGAATGTCTCTAGTTCCTTAATCATTTTAGTCTGGAATGAACTTTTTCTCTTCCAATCCCCTCATTTTTGTTGCTTCCTCCAGAACGTGAGTCTCTGATTTTGAAGCCAAAGAAAACCTTAGAGCTGGGTGACCACAAAATCAATCTCAAGCTCATAGACAACCAGAACAAAGACCAGGTGACCACACTTGATGTGCACGTGTGTGACTGTGATGGGATCGTCAGCAACTGCAGGAAGGCCACAGTCTTGGCCGAAGCAGGATTGCAAGTTCCCGCCATCCTGGGGATCCTCGGAGGCATCCTTGCTTTTCTGAGTAAGTACTGCTGGCGAGTGTTCCAGCCTTTTGCTTTTACAATGTTAACTGTATATAACCCAAGATCAGATGAAAACCTTGAAAATTATTTAATAGATTTTAAAGCTTATCTTAAGATAAAGCATATGCCAAGTAATTTTTTTGCTGTCATTTATTTTTAATTTTTAAATTTTTTAATGTTTTTTCATCGTGTGCTATGTGATTTTATAGGCTGTGCCCCACCCCCATAACTGAATAAGAATAATATGTATGTATCAGAAACCTTGAGGCTGACACAGCCTTGTCGCAAACCATCAACAGCTCTAACTCACTTAGAATCAGTCTCTCCAGAGGTCCACACGAGGTCCCTCCGCTGACCTGGCCTTTCCTTAATCACACCAATTTGCTCCTGCTGCAAGGCCTTTACTTGGACCATTTCTGCTCCCGGAGTACTTTGTCCCAGATTTTGAGAAATGACTGATGGGTTTAAGGTCCAATTAAAGACCACACTTGAGGTCACATGTACTTGTCTACTGTGTTGTGCTGCATATATTAACTTCAGGGCTGTGAAGACATGTAAGTTGCCTAACAGCCGTCTATCCAGTCTGTGCCGGCTGCTGCTTACAGCCTTGCTGATTTGTGGCTCTCATCTCTCTCTTCGCTACTCCAGTCCTTATTCTGCTGCTTCTGCTACTTGTTCGGAGGAGAAGGGTGGTCAAAGAGCCCTTACTGCCCCCAGAAGACGACACCCGGGACAACGTGTATTACTATGATGAAGAAGGAGGTGGAGAAGAAGACCAGGTGGGTGTTGAAAACCATGGGACAAAGCTTAATGGCAATCTCTTTATTTGGAGGAAGCAATGATTAGGAGAAGGCAGACATGTAAAATAGTTCCGTGTTACTTTGTGTATTTTTTTTTAAAGACCTTACCCAAGAAAATAGATGTTGTCATTAACCATCATCATTAATAAACATTGTTAACATTTATTTTGTTCCTGCACTCAGATAGGTTCCATGTAATTCCTGCCTTCTTTGTCCCGGAAAAGTACACTTAAAGCCTTTGCCTCTGTCACATGTTTTAATGTCCCATTGGTCAAAGCAAGTCAAAGGATAAAGCCCCACATAAATAGATTTCTGTTCTTTTCACAGAGGATACGGTGGGAAAGGAGTGAATATTTGTTGAATAATAATCTAATAATCATATCCTTTGAAAAGTTCTTAAAACAATCTCCATCTCTTCCCACAAGTGTTCCTCACAAGGCTTTTATGTTATATCTCCTTCCAGTGCTGTTTTGGAGACTCCTAGGTTGAGAACTACCATTTCAGGAAAAAAAAAAAAACAAAACCAAACTGCCATTTCAGATTACATTGGTACATGGTTGTAGATATCATACAGCTGACACTTAAGGCCTCATCCAGTATAATATGTAAACCATATATGACCCTGTGTTTATGACTGTTTCTATTTTACTCTTGACCCTGTTTTTACCTTTTTTTCTAAAGGACTTTGATTTGAGCCAGTTACATAGAGGCCTGGATGCCCGGCCTGAAGTGACTCGTAATGACGTAGCACCAACCCTCATGAGTGTGCCCCAGTACCGACCCCGCCCTGCCAATCCTGATGAAATTGGAAACTTTATTGATGAAGTAAGTAAGCACAGTCAAAAGTCAAGGCACAACAAGCTTATCTGTAAATTTGGAGAGAAGCAATTGCGTCAAAAGTGAGAAAAAGTCTTTAGGTTCTTTCCTTTACCATGTTTTCATCTTGCATGATCCCTGAGCTACCGCCCCTCTCCCCACCTTTTTTTTTTTAATTTGTGCCTCATTTAAATTTCAGAACTAAAAGCACTTTGAATTAGTCTTTGGGAATTTGCAAAGTCTATACTGAAAAACTGAGACTTGTTTGAAAAGATTTAATAGAATTGGGAAGGAAAAAGAGATTCATAGTAGATTCAGTTTGGTTTCACTAATGGGTCTCTTTCCCTGCATTGCACTGGGATGTAATATTAAATGTGTAATTGCAAGGCTACTTGAGGGCCAGAAAAATAGCTTGCATTCTGTATACATCAGAAATGCATTCAGCTATAAATACCAGAAGCTTAAATAGATACGATACCTTGTGCAAATAGAAGACTGAGGTAAGTAGTCTCGGCTGGAGCATCAGCTTTTTCCATCTTTCTGCTGCATGATCTAAGCATGTAGATCCTTGTTCTCAAGCTTGTTGCCTCCTGATCACAAGATGGCTGCCACGCTTCCAGGCCTTGGGCCTGTTTTCCATTCAAGAAGTAGGAAGAGCAGAGCAGAGGACCAAAATCTTTCTAGCAAACTGTTAGGCAAGAAAGAAATTCATCCTTTAGGTTATTGGTCAGGACTTTTAATTAGCTTCAGGTAGGATGAGGAAGAAATGGTGGGATTAAGCAAAGAACCAGGGAAAATAATAGTCCAGTGGGATCTGTTTCCTTAAACTATGTTACTTGATTACTTGCTCGGTCACTGGAATGATTTTCAGGGCTGGTCTGATGGTCCACTGGCCTTCAGTGAGTCTTCATGGCTTTTAGCTTTCTAGGGGAGTTGTCATCACCAGGGATTCTAAAAGCACAGCTGTGTTGGACAGGACCAAGCCAGATCCATTCTAGCACTGGGTGTTAGAGAAAACTGAGAACAGGAAGGGCTAGTTTAAACCATCCCTTTAGATACATCTGGATCAGGTCTTTTCTTCCATTTATGTTTATTTGTGCTTGTAGCTGTTTCTTAATTACAAAAGTAAAATGTTTGCTATTTTAAAAATATAAATTATGAAAATGTATATAAAGAAAAGAATGTAAATCCTATGGACAGAGAATCTCATGAACAGAGGAACCCAGTGGGTCGCAAAGAGTCGGACACGACTGAAGCAACTTAGCACGCACACCAGACTATCCTGGAATGACTGTTGTTAGTCTGTCCATTTGGATTGGCTGGTGCTCATCTCCCCTGCCTACATATAATTTACCACTTTTAACATTCCACTACAGACTTTTTCCTTTCATTAGAGATATATAATGACCATCTTCTGTTCCAGTCTGTATTAAATTTACTTTGTTGGTGTTCATTGCCCCTGGCGTTCTGCAGGATGGTTGCATTGTTGTGTGTTGTGTGCATTTTGCTTTATTCACCAAGAGAAAGTATTTTGCTTAAGATGACAGGTGTGCAGTTCCTCTCAATAAAAGATCCTATTGTCTTCCTTCTGTAGAACCTGAAGGCAGCTGATAGTGACCCCACTGCCCCACCCTATGACTCTCTGCTGGTGTTTGATTATGAAGGAAGTGGTTCCGAAGCTGCTAGTCTGAGCTCCCTGAACTCCTCAGAGTCAGACCAAGACCAGGACTATGACTACCTGAATGAATGGGGCAACCGCTTCAAGAAGCTGGCGGACATGTATGGAGGCGGCGAGGATGACTAAGGGACTCAAGACTGATGGGAAGAGAGATGGGTTCCTACACTCGTGTGATGGAAAATGCGGGAAACATACTCCTGGTTGTTTGCCAGCTCCCTTCACTTGGAATACGTTTCTGGAGAAGAGACTGATCAGTGATAGCATAGTCCTGATTTCCACTTTATAGATCTAATCTGTGTACTAGAATGATTTAGACTTATTCCTTGAATAATCTTTTTCCTTTCATCATTGTTGACATGGTTATGATGTCCAAAAGACTCCTAAATTTTAATACTTCAAAAGAATAGTTTCAGTTTCAGAAGTTTCTGCTAGGAACTTACAGATTTCCTTAAGGGCGTTGTCTCATTTTTAAAAGGAAGGGGAGGGGTCAATTTCCCTACTGTGTGTGTGTGTATATATATATATATATGTAAATTGTGTGCTTTTGTTCTTCCCATCACTGCACTGATGTCCTGTGTTCTGAGATCCACTCTTACTCCTTCTGAATTTTATTACATTTCTCTGATGCAGACATTATTGGGCCCTTTTAGGGAAAGAGGATTATGTCTTAGGCTGGCCATGTACTGTGTGGGTATTGTGTACTCTTAAGACCTTAACAGCTTAATGGTTTTTCATTTTTATCTTCTGAGTACGTAACTTGTAATGGGCATCTATCCAGTTAACTTGTTCTGAGTAAGGGTGTTGGTCATGTGAATGTCATTACAAGGTACTTTGGTTCTAAATAGGGAGGCTGGGCCAGAAAAGGTGGTGAGTTTCAGGTGCCACTGAACTTTTTTTTTTTGACCACACTGCAGGACATGAGGAATCTTAGTTCCCTGACTAGGGATCAGACCTGCGTCCCTTAACAGAGGAATTGAGGATTCTTAACCACTGGACCACCAGGGAAGTCCCACTACTAGACTTCTAATGTTTATTTATCGCTAAAACAAAAGAGTGATATATTCCAGGACTTAGAATAGTGCCTGAAGTGCTGTAGCCAAAGACAGAAGCTGGCAAGAGGGCACAGCAGAGGGCAAATGTGAAAAATGGGCTTGGAGATGGCAGGGGCAATTGCCACTAAGCCTGGCAATTGAGCCAGCTGAAGCTGAAGACAGTTGAGGTGGCTCTACCTCCACCCCCTAGAAATTCTGAACTAGAGGAATCTCAACATGTGTTTCTTGCCAGGATCCTTGGACCCAAAGCACAGAATCCCCAAGCCTGCTTTTGTTGATATTTATAGAGAATGCTAGCTGGTCTGGACACATTTGCCCCAAATTTCAGCTATGAAACTTGAGAATATTTTTCAAATCCAATTTGTTTTTCCTTTGCAGAGGAAGAAAACACTCGCTGAAAGGGTGTTAGCAAAGGAAGGTGAGGGTAGGGAGTACATTAATTTGGATCTTCTTTTAGTTGAAATGCATCTTTTAAGAAACTTTTGACAACCATAGACAAGAATTTTATCTAAATTACTTCCCTATCAACTGTTTTTAGAAGAAAAGGAACATCTCTCAACCACTTCTTAGAATTGTCTTGATTTTTCAGCAATTTAAACTCTAATGTAGTTCTACGTAGAGAATGTCACTATAGTTTTGAGTGTAATATGTGTGTGGGTGCCGATAATTTTGTATTTTCTTTGGGAGTGGAAAAGGAAAGCAATTCAAGCTGCAAAAATTATTCTTATTTGTTTTTTATAAATTTTATTAAAGAATTTTGTTACACCATTGTCAAACTTCTTTTATTTGATTGCAAAATTCCAGGTCAGACAAATGGTAGGTAAGCTCATTCAAAACATGGAGAGAGAAGCTTCATATTAAAATGTCTATTCCTGAACTTTGTGTCATTCTGTTGGGACTGAATAGGGGGAAGGGGAAACTGTGTTTCTAAGGTCAATTTATTTGAAGGATATCCATCCATGTGGCCTGTGATGTGGCATGTGGTGAAACCAATAAAATCTCTTTGTCAGGGGGAAGCTACTGTGGGTTGCACGGAGGGATAGAAAGAAGCAAGGCTGGGGTTTCCCTGGCAGTCCAGTGGCTAACACTCTGTGCTGCCAATACAGGAGGCTTGAGCTTCATCCCTGGTCAGGAAACTAGATCCCACATGCTGCAACTAAAGATCCCATCTGCCACAACTAAGACCTGGTGCAGCCAAATAAATATTTTTTGAAAAATGTAGTTTCCAATTTAAAGATGTTTTAGTAGGTTTTATTTAAGGAAGAGATGAAGATCCAGGTGCAATTTATTAAGCATCCCTTCTGTCCTAAATACTTGAGGACAAACAGTATCACTTTGATTCCCCAAGATAGCCTCGTGAAAATGATTCTGTTACCTTTGAGAGTAGGAAATGGCTGATGGCATAGGGCTGGAGTCCAGAGAAATGGGAGTGACTAGGAAGGGGCCTGACTCACTGAGAGTTAAATGAACCATTTCTTCCCCCAGTGGCATGGTCTTGCATATGGAACACATCCCATTTCCCAAGGCTTTCAGCAGCTAAGTACTGAAGAGCAGTCATCAGTCATGATGTCAGGCTAACTTAAGGGATCTCAAAGAGAGGCAGGACAGCCTCTTGGGAGCAGTCTCACAGAGAGGGTGTTGGAGCCGGTTGTGACAATGGTAGGCGAGGTTACTGACTTTTAATGAAAGGAGAGGCAGGCATGCTAGTCTTGCCCTCAGAAGCATTGTCCTGGATTTGCAGCATGTCATTCCCTGGTGGCTCAGATGGTAAAGCGTCTGCCTGCAATGCGGGAGACCTGGGTCGCAAAGAGTCGGACACAACTGACGGACTTCACTTTCACATTCTTTCAGACAACATGAATTTTGAATGTCCCACCGAGATTCCTGTAAGTGAAAAGCTGTTACTGATGATATATCTCCAACCCATTCTGTTTTACATATTAACACAATTTTGATGTGGCACGATTTTAACAAACACTGAATTTTCCAGGAATGTCTGTGAATAGAGCAAAGATGGAGCTTTTATTGGGAGCTGTACTTAGTTCCTTTAAGAAATCGTATCATCAAGAACAATATTTGCAGCTATTTGCAATCGGTGTGTGTGTTTACTAGTTGTTTTTAAATAGCACTGAAGTGAAGTCGCTCAGTCGTGTCCGATTCTTTGCAACCCCATGGACTGTAGCCCACCAGGCTCCTCTGCTGCTGCTGCTGCTAAGTCGCTTCAGTCGTGTCCCACTCTGTGCGACCCCATAGACGGCAGCCCGCCGTCCCTGGGATTCTCCAGGCAAGAACACTGGAGTGGGTTGCCATTTCCTTCTCCATTGCATGAAAGTGAAAAGTGAAAGTGAAGTCGCTCAGTCGTGCCCCACTCTTAGAGATCCCATGGACTGCAGCCTACCAGGCTCCTCCGTCCATGGGATTTTCCAGGCAAGAGTGCTGGAATGGGTTGCCATTTCCTTCTCCAGGGGATCTTCCCGACCCAGGGACTGAACCCGGGTCTCCCGCTTTGTAGTCAGACGCTTTACCGTCTGAGCTACCAGGGAAGCACAAATATCATTAGTGAAGAAATTAAACAATTGAATATTATTTTACATACCGAACTTCATTATACGAAGGTGCGGCATCTGATTACTTCACTACTTCAGTGTTTTGGTGACCAAATGTTTTCATACTGAGTAAAATTCATATTTTTTATAAACTGCTTCTCATCCTTTATACAGAAGTTAATCACGTTGAGTTTCTCAAATCGTGCACGTTGACGGTTTGTGTTAGCTACTTTTACATCCCCTACCCCAGGGAAATTCAGGTGGCGAGAGAAAAACATTTTTTCCCAAAGGGGGCGTTCCCAGCCGAGTCGATCCCGCCCCTAGTGCGTCCGCCACACGCCACCCGGCAGCGGCGCCGTTCCGCTGAGGCGCATGCGCAGCTCGCCAGTGGAGCTTTGCGCTTCAGTCATGGCGGCGGTCAGTCAGGCTGCTTGCAGCAGGGTTCTGGAAAAGTGTGGTCTGGAGCAGATTTTGGAGGCGTTGAAGCTGCTGCTGAGCCCGGGAGGTGAGAGGACGGAATTCGGCGCCGGGCTGCACCTGGGGCCTTTGGGCAGGGTCTGTCCAGCGTCATTTTACCCTTGAGGAAACCGAGGTTCAAGGAGGGATGGGAACCGTTGAATATTTATACTAGCCGAAGTATCTCGAGCTGTTACCTTGGGCCAGGCACCGTGTTAAACACCGTGGGTACGTGTTTTCATCCGTCCTCACTGCAGCTCTGCGAGGACTGCAACCACAGCCTCTGAGAGTCTCCCAGAGCTGCCTCGGAGAGGTCCCAGCTTCTTGAGAGCGCAGGGTCTGATGTGGACACTGGACATTTGTACAGAGTGCCAAGGAGTCCAGAGAAAGGAAGCAGTGACGTTTGAACTGCGTTTTGGGGAGAGTATTTAGGGATTTACAGTCTGTGGTAGGGATTTACAGTCACTTTTAATCTTTCCCAGTTTAGAATCAGAAGGGACCTTGGGAGTGGTGTAGCCTGGCACTCTTCTTTTACTCCTGAGGATACCCCCGGCTCATCAAAGAATAAGTAACCTGACCAAGATCAGATGGTCAGATATGAGGCAGAACACGAACTTAGAACCAAGGTCTACCGAACCCTCTTGTCAGACCAAGGCAGATTATTCAGTATGGAGCCTCTGATGTTATCTGGAGCTTTGGGGAAGATACACATGAAATAGGGCCCTACTTTAAATTAGAGTGTACAATTTGGAGGAAGGGGTTTGTAGGGTGAGGAAGGTAAGGTACGTGAAGGTTATGTTCCCAGTCTCACATTTTGAGATTTCCCCACCTCCACCCCAAACTTCGAAAAGTCAGGAAACAGTAAGTAGTATATCATACTAGGGGCAAGTGAAAGCTAGTAGGGGGAATTCCCTGCCAGTCCAGTGGTTAGGACTCCCTGGTTTCACTGCGGAGGGCCTGAGTCAATCCCTGGGGGGGGAACGAAGATCCCACAAGCCGAGAAGTATGAGCAAAAAGAAAAAAAAAAAAGTAATTGAGTGCGTGCTAAGTGTCAAGCCCCTATAGTGTGCTATTTAAGTATGGATCTTTTTATCTTCACAACAATTCCATGATATAGGTATTATGTGTATTCCATTTTACAGATGAAAGAACCAAGGCTCAGGTACATTGGAAATCGCCCAATGCCAGTCTCCTAAGTGGTAGAGTTAGGATTTGAATTTCAGATGCCTTCAACTGTAGTATTGAACTATATATACTACTTTGCCACAGTGAAGAATTAAACTGGAAAATACATTTTTAACTTGTTAGTGGAGTGGTTGCTTGTCTAGCAACTGCAACTATCTAGAACATTACTGAGAACAGGGATTCAATAAGTTAAATAGTCTGGAAGTAGTCATCTGTTGCAAAGCACATGCACTTCGTTTTTGGAAGACCCAAACTCTCAAGAGTATGTGGTGGAGTTACTACATGTATTCATTTAGCTTAAGAGAAAACAAGCATTATTATTTGAAAAAGAATAATTTGGTAAAATGATATTATTTTCACAGGTTATATTTTGTGAATCTTTCTGCTGTTTTCTTTTATCATATCAGCTGCTGAAGGAATTACAAAAATACCTGTGCATAATAAGTATTCATATGTTCCTGAGGGTTTTGAGACAAGATGAAAGTATTTGCTAGAAGTACCTCCAGCTAGTTCAACTTCTTTTGGTCTTTCAATTGACTCCTTTTGAGGAGTCAACTGTATGTAGTATTCTGTCCTCAGTGATTTTGAAGATAGAAATATTATTTAACAACTTGTGCTCTCAAGTATCTTTTTTGGGGAGACTGTACTCCAAATATAGTGTACTCAGTCGCTCAGTTGTGTCCAATTCTTTGCGACCCTTTGGACTGTAACCTGCCAGGCTCCTCTGTTGGTGGTAAGAATGCTGGAGTAGTTGCCATTTCCTCCTCTAGGAGATATTCCCGGCCCAGGGATCGAACCAGGGTCTCCTGTGTCTCCTGCACTGCAGGAGACAATTTTTTTTACTGCTGAGCCCATGAGGAAGCCCCACTCCACATACAGGCCAATATATTCAGCATAGCAGATAGTATTAATACTAGTGGTGAATGGAGGGTACAGGTAGCAGTTGGTTAGTTAGTGAAGGAGTTATCTGAGGAAGGAGCTGTGGAAGGATACAAGAGGAAGGAGAATTCAGTCTAGATGGAAATTGAATAGACAGAAAGGAAGGAAAATACCGAGTCTTTCCCTTTTGAGCTATTAAAAGGCCTACAGCATTAAGTATTTTCTCTTCACCTGCCTTCCATTTCTGTTCTCAGTTGTGGGGCAAGTAAGAGTAATAGCTCCACTTCCCTTATTAGGAAGTGTGTTAAGCAGAATTGGAAAGGGGTTGTCAGTTTTAGTGAAGTTTTGCTTGAGGTCATCTCAGCAGTTGGTCAGTTGCTAAGTTGTGTCTGACTCTTTGTGATGCCATGAACTGCAGCATGCCAGGCTTCTCTGTCCTTCACTACCTCCCGGAATTTGCTCAAACTCATGTCCATTGAGTTGGTAATGCCATCCAACTATCTCATCCTCTGTTCCCCACTTCTTGCCCTTGGTCTTTCCCAGCATTTTAGCAGTAGTTTTCTTTAAAAAATAAATAAATAAATAACTTGCCAGACTAAATATATGTTCATTGAACTCAGTCATTACAATTGAATTATGTGGTGGCTGGGGGGCTTTGGCCACCTCATGCGAAGAGTTGACTCATTGGAAAAGACTCTGATGCTGGGAGGGATTGGGGGCAGGAGGAGAAGGGGACGACAGAGGATGAGATGGCTGGATGGCATCACTGACTTGATGGACGTAAGTCTGAGTGAACTCCAGGAGTTGGTGATGCACATGGAGGCCTGGCATGCTGCAATTCATGGGGTCGCAAAGAGTTGGACGCGACTGAACTGAACTGGGGGGCTGTAAATTTTGGTGATTTGTATATGATGAAGCTGTATCACATATATGTATTTGGCTGCACCCGGCCTTAGTTGTGTCATGCAGAATCTTTGATCTTTCTTGTGGCATGTGGTATCTAATTCCCTGACCAGGGGTCAAACCTGGGCCCCCTGCATTAGGAGTGCAGCATCTTAGCCACTGGACCACCAGTAAAGTCCCTTATTTTCCAGTTTGAATTTACTAAAAAGTACCACACAAATTATGAAGTCTGCTTTTAAATGTCACAAAGCATAGACTTTTAAATGGGTGGTGGGAAGAATAAATAACTTTATGAGGGCAGCATTTCCCAAAGCATGATGGGGATGATTGTAGGCAGTATGTAGAGAAACATTTTGAGGCTGAAAAGCTTCAAACAGTGATCAAGAGCTTGGATTCTGGAACTGGGTTGCCAGAGTTGAACATGTTCTCTGGCAAATGCCTTAACCTGAGTCTTCTTATCTGGAAATAAGGATGTTAATATAATACTCTACACCTCACAGAGGAGAAGGCAATGGCAACCCACTCCAGTATTCTTGCCTGGAGAATCCCATGGACAGCAGAGCCTGGCAAGCTACAGTCCATGGGGTCGCAAAGAGTCGGACAGGAATGAGCAACACACACACACACACACACACACACACACACACCCCCACACCCACCCCCACACACACCCACCCACCCACCCACCCACTCCAGTATTCTTGCCTGGAGAATCCCATGGACAGCAGAGCCTGGCAAGCTACAGTCCATGGGGTCGCAAAGAGTCGGACAGGACTGAGCAACACACACACACACACACACACACACACACATACCTCACAGAGTTGGTGGAAGGATTGAATTAAATACATATCCCTTAGGATAGTATATTAACTATTACTAATTTAAGTTTTAAAAGATTAACTTGAAGAAATAGATGAATAAAGCAAATAACAATACAGCTGGTGCTCAAAATAAATGGCCAAAAAGTTGTGGAAGCACTATATGACTCTAGTTTGAAAAACTTTGTTTTAAGGCTACAGGTCTCAAACTTTTTGGTTTCAGTACTCCTACACTCTTAAAAAGTGTTGAGGACTTAAAAGAGCTTTTATGTGGGTTATGTATATCAGTATTTACTGTATGACAAATTAAGAGTTTAAGAGAACTCTTAAATTTATTTAAATGCAACAGTAACAAACCTGTTACATGTTAACATAAAAAAATATATTTTACCTACAGAAATAACAGTTGGAAGAGTAACATTGTTTTACTTTTGAATGGCATTGTTTTATTACACTTTTGCAAATCTTAAGTGTCTGACTTATTGTAAGAGAGCTGGGTTTTCATATTTGCTTCTGTGTTCAATCTGTCATGACAGGTTTTTTTTATTGAAACAGATGGATATCTAGACTCACACATCTATATATGTAAGTGGAAAGGGAGGAAATTAGATCATCTTTTCAGATAACTGTGTATTCCTCTTTAAAACTCAACGAGAGGTAATTTCTTAAAAGGTTGATTTTAATATAGAATATGAACTCATATTAATGAATTTTCATACTTGGTACACTCAAGAAAGAATGAGAACATAAAAGGCACTGTCTTAGTATTAATATGAAAATAGTTTTGACCTTGCTGACTTTCTGAGAGAATCTTGGGGAGGCCCTCAGAACCTGAGACCCTGTACCACACTTTTGAGAACTGCTGCTCTCAGAGAATGCCATTTATTTTCAAGTAGCTTTTATTTTTATCACCAGAAGAGGGCAGAGGAGACCACTTTATAAGGGGCTTTTAAGAAAAAAGGGCTAGCAGCTTTTGTTAATCACTTTCTTTGTGTCCCATGTTTAAGTTCCAAGATCTTATAAAGTCACAGGAAGTTACTTAGAGATTGTTTATTGATCTTAATCATTAGTGGCAACAAGCTATGAAAGCACTCATTTCCTGTTTAGGTGTATATTACTCAAAGGCAACAGATATTCATGCCAGTGAGTCGGAACACTTGCCCTGATCAGTCTTAGAGAAGTCCTGAAAAATCTTACTCTTCTGATTCTCACTATTTTAGTGATTCTCACTAAATTGAATAACATTTTTAAATGTTATTGTTCCTTTTTCTTTTCATAGAAGTAGTTACTATTACTTATAAAGCTTTAAAAAAAAGTTAGGGAAGCTAAAAGAAGGAAATTAAAATGACCTTAATCCCACAATCCAGAGATTACATTTTGGAGAGAGAGAGATATATATATGTATAATTTGTTTACAAAAATGATCTCATATACTACATACTGTTTTCTAACCTTAAAATATATTTTTAGTACAGAAATAATACATATTCACTCTGAAAAAAATTTTAATGAAGCAAAAAAGAAAAATCACCCAAAGCCCTACCATCCAGAGATCATCACTGTTAACACTTTGAAGTTTAGCTTTTGAGATCTTTTTCTATGTGTGTACTGAGGCACACATACATGTAAGTTTTCATAGTTAGGTTCATCCTGTTTTTTTATCCATCGGTTTTCAGAAAAATACATTAGTGTCTTAGTCTCCAAATTTAGCCAACGGAGTGATATTTTTTGGTTTTGTTTTATTATGTAATCATGTTTTTGTATATATATATATATATATATATATATATATGTTTCAATTTATTGTAGTGATTATTCTTGATACTCTTATTTGTTCCATCTGTGGCCTGTGGGAGTCATTCAAGTTAGCTGTTGGACTCTTTGATGTGACCTAGTAGTCTTTGATTGCTTCTTTGCTTTAAGACATAAGATATTCAGATTCATCTTATACATTTCTTGCTCTATGCTTGAAAGCAATTCTTTTTAAGAATAAGTGATATTTAGGGACCACAAGATGGACACTAGTAATATTTATTGCCACTGAGATGTCATTGCTTCCAGACTTTTTCAGTGATTAGAGCCAGGAAATATGTGGATTTTCAGAAAACAAAAAAAAGCAAATTGTAAGTTCTTACTGATATTCCCAATTAAAATGAAATGTTACAGAGTTTAAATTTTTCCTAACATTTCATTAAGAAAAATTTTAAGCTTATAGAAAAGTTGAAGGAATTTTACCATGAAAACTCATATACCATGACCTAGACTCTTTAACATGTGTTTGTCCACCTAGCCATTTTTCTTTACTGTATTTTATATTTTTATCTTTGTATTTCTTTTCTCTTACCTATAAATATTGATTCCTAATAAAATTAATAGTTATTTACTTACTTCATATATATTTGCACACAAATATATAGTCACATATTCATATATACTCACACATGCATATAGTGTTTTAAAATAACAAGTCTAACATTACTATCATCAACAAACCTACTGTTTCTAAGGGATTTTGTTTGTTTGTTTTTGCCCTCAGGATGTACAGAGTTCTATATGTCAAGTCATTTGAAATAATTATGTGTGGTTATGCTGCTAATTTGGTTTAGAGAAAGAGCTGGAACATTTTTTTCTGTAAAAAGCAAGCAGTAAATATTTTGGGCTTTGTGATCCATACTGTCTCTGTTACAGCTATTCACATCTGCCATCATAGCTCGAAAGCAGCCATATGTAATATGTAAATAAATGAGCATGCCTATGTTCCAGTAAAACTTTATTTGTGGAAATAGGTGAAGGGCCAGATTTGACCTGTAGCTTGTATTTTGGCAACCCTGGACATAAAGTATAGAATTTTTAGGTTTATTTGTTTTTTATCTTTAGGAATATTTTGAATTTTCTTTTTGATTTGTTTTTTTAAAACTATGAAAAATGTGTGTGTGCTCAGTCGTGTCTAGCTCTTTGTGACCCCATGGACTGTAGCCCACCAGGTTTCTCTGTACATGGAATTTTCCAGGTGAGAGTACTGGAGTGGGGTACTATTTCCTTCTCCAGGGGATCTTGCCCACCCAGGGATTGAACCCATGTCTCCTGCATTGGCAGGTGGATTCTTCACTAGTAGCGCCACCTTTGAAGCTCATGAGAAACATTCAGTGCTTTAAGAGGAAAACTCTAAAACTGGATACATTTATCCCTGTCTACTCCCACTGATTTTTTTTCTGTTTCTCTATAGACAGTTCATTGTAGTGAATTTTTAATTTGTTCTTCCACTACTTTTAAAAAATAAAAATAATCTGTGTACCTTCCCATTCTAACACAAAAGTTAGCATACTATATACATTCTTCTATACCTTTTAAAATTTAATATGTCTTAGAGATAGCTGCATAGTGGTAGGTGGAAATCTTCCTCTTTCCCTTTTACAGCTGCATAGTATTCCATTATGTGAATGTGCCACTGTTTATTCATCAGTTCTCTATGAATGGATGTTTGGGTTGTTTTAAGCCTTTTGTTAATGTAAAAAAATAGTTTTACCAGACTCAGTGGGTTTGGGGTCCTTAGTGAACACACCAAGTACTTTCTTAAAGTAGAAGCATTTATTACACATGACGAGTAAGGAGTCAGGGAGATAGTGTTACCAAGTTCAAGCTATTACTGTTCACTGCTCTACCATGACAGGACAGTAAATTGGGGGACAGGTGTTGGGGCAAGAAATAACAACTTTACCTGGAAAGCCAGCAGACTGAGAAGATGGTGGTACCAGAAAACCATCTTAACCTAGGTAGAATTCAGGCTTCTTTTTTACTAAAAGGGGATAGGGTGTGGCTTGTTGCAGACTTGGCGCAGTTGTTGATCTAGCCATGATGTTCCTGTAAACCTCCAACTGAGAAAAATGTTCAATGGAGAGAAATGTTATTTTCTTTTCTGCAACTTTTTATCTCTGTGTAAGTGGATAGGCCTTATACCTTTAAAGGTCAAACCTAGGAGGTAGAGAAAAGGCTAGGGCACAAAGATTAGAGCTAAAGGAATAGACCCAATCTGGAGTCAGGTTTGTTCTGTGTTAAATAGGCCTCAAAGCACTATCTCCCCTAACCATTGGACCAGGGTAGTTTTAAGCCTGGGAGGCATGCATATTCCTGAAAGGGCAGGCATGATCATCCATAAGCAATATAAAGAGGCAGCGGTTACTCTAGGTTGCCCAAAACTGAAAGCAAACAGGTGCTTGAGTGTTTGCGTGTACTACAGTGTCTTGTGGGATGTTTTATAACCTTTTGGAGACACCTGGTGCAATTTAAGGGTTAGCTTCTGCAAGACAAAGCACACTTTGATTCAGCCCCATCCCTTTCCTACTGCTGCATATCTAACAATATGGCAATGAGAAGCTTTGTGTATATGTCACTTTGCATTTTTGCCTGTGTATCTATCTATAGGATAGATTCTTAAAAGAGGGGTTGCTGGGCCAATGGTTAAATGCCTATATAATTTTGTTAGATATTGCCAAATTTCTCTTCTTAGGGAATGTACCATTTTAGTCTCTTACCAGCCGTGTATGAAAGTGTTTCCCCAAAACACACAATGTGTTATAAAAACATTTGGATTTTAGCCACTTGATAGATGGGAAGTGATATTTCAGTATAGTTTTAATTTACTTTTCTCTTAGGAGCAAGGTTGATCATATGTTCATGTTTAAGAGCAATTTGCATTTCTTTTTCTGTAAACTGTTCGTATCTTTTCCCCATGTAGTACTTCATGCTCTGTTCCCTTTAGAATATTTTTAGTGAACATGTCATTGAATAATGTTCACCATAGTATAATGGCTTCAAATAATCCATCTGTCATTCATTCATTCATTCAATAAATAACTACTTATTTTGAACAGCTACTGTGTCAGACAGGCCTTGTTCCAGGCAAGGAGAAACAGCAGTGAACAAAACAGAGCAATATCCTTGTCCTCAAGGAGTTTTTGTTCTCGGTGGTGGAGAGACGATAATAAGCAAAACAAATGTTACATATAAAATACAGTATGTTAGATACAGGTAGACTATAATTTACTCAACGTGTATTTCTAATTTTACACTATTATAAATAATGTATTGTTGAACACCCTTTTAGTTATCATCAGTTGCATGTTTCTTAGAAGAGATATTAACTTTAGTTTTGAAGTCTATTGCTGTTTGATTTCATTTATGTTTTCAGCATTTTATTATAGTTTTATAACCATAACCCACCTTTTTGCATTACATTTTTAGTAGTCATCCTAGAATTACAGTATACATTGTAATTTTTCACAATCTGTTTGGAATTTATCTTGTACCACTTCATAGGACACATAAAAGCCTTGTAACTGTAAGGGTTCTTTTTAGCCTTCCACCCCTTCTGGGTTTTATGCTATAGTTTTCATGTTCATTGTATCTATATAAGATATAAACCCCATAATACAGTTTTATAGATTTTACTTTAGACAGTTATATGTATTTAAACAAAGAGGAAACAAATGAATCTTGCATATTTACCCACATATTTACCATTTCTGATGCTTTTCCTTCCTTCCCAGAGATCCAAGTTTCCATCTAGTACTCTTTTCCTTCAGCTTGAAGAACTTCCTTTAGCATTTGTTTGTATTCCAGATCTGCTGGCAGTCAGTTATCTTCGTTTTTATTGATCTGAAAATGTCTTCCTTTTTCTTTCATTTTTGAAGGTTACTTTTTATTGGATATAGAATTGAGACTTGATAGGTGGTTTTTTTTTCTCCTGTCATCACATCAGGTGGTGGTGGTTGTTTTTTGTTTGTTTTTTACCCTGTTACCACTTTAATGTTTTTCCATTATCTTTTAAGTCATTGCTTGTGAGTTCACAGTCATTCATAGCGTTGGTCTCCTATGCTGACTGCTTTTTTCTGACTACTTTGAAGATTTTCTCTTTGTCTAATTTTTAATTTATTTATTTTTAATTGGAGGATGATTGCTTTACAGTATTTGTGTTGATTTCTGCCCTCTATCAGTGTGATCTTTATCTGATTTCAATGATTGACTCTAATATGCCTAGATGTGATTTTCTTTCTACTTATCCTGATTGGGCATCACTGAGCTTACTGAATCTGTAAATTTATGTTTTTTCACTAAATTTTGGAAAATTTTGATCATTATTTCTCCACATCTTTTTGTGCTTCATTTTCTCTCCTTTTATTCTAGTTACTCTCTATTTTATTACAAATACATCATTTGATAGTGTTCACAGATACTAAGGCTCTGTTTCTATAAAATCTTTTTTTCTTTGTTGTTCAGATTGGATAATTTCTAGGGATATATCTTCAAGTTTATTTTTTGGCGGCGGGGGGGGGGGGTCATCTCAAAGCTGTAAGTCCATCCATTGAGTTTTTTTAAAAATTCAGATATTTTGTTTTTAAATTCTAGTATTTTCATTTGGATTTTTAAAAAATGCTTGCTACTTTTTTGCTGAGAGTCTGTATTCATTCATAATGAGTACTTTCCATCACATGCTTGAACACAGTTATAAGAGTTGCTTGAAAATCTTTGTCTGCTCAGTCTGAAACCTGGGTCATCTCGGATCAGTCTCTATTTGATTGTCTTTCTCTTGAGGTGGATCACATTTTCAGGTTTCTTCATCTGTCTAGGACTTTTGGATTGTATAATTGACATCATGAAGGATATGCTGTTGAAACTCTAGATTCTGTTTCAGTCCTCCAGAGAAGATTGATCTTTTTTGGTTTGGTTTTGTTTTAAAGTAGGCTTTTTTTTTTTTTTTTTTTTTTGCGATGCCATATGACATGTGGGATCGTAGTTCCCCGACTCGGGATCAAACCTGGGCCTACGGCCTTGAAAGTGCTGAGTACTAACCACTGGATCACCAGGGAGTTCCCTGAAGTAGGCAGTTCATTTGACTGATTCATACTCTAAGCTCTGTCTCTTCTGCAATGGGCAGCAGCTCTTTTCAGTTCTTTCCATTTTAGCTGAGGTATTTAAAGTTCTTCCCATAGATGCTTAGTTCAAAGATTAGCCATAGATTTAAGCACAGTTTGTATTAGATGGTTGGATGGCATCACTAACTCGATGGACATGAGTAAGAGCAAGCTCCGGGAGTTGGTGATGGACAGGGAAGCCTGGCGTGCTGCAGTCCGTGGGGTTGCAAAGAGTCGTTGGACACGACTGAGCGACTGAACTGAACTGACTGAATGCAGAGCTGGGAGCCCTTCCTCTCTGGTTCTATACTTTCTGAGATTTCTTATTTTCTGCCTGCTGTAATCGCCCTGAATTGTATGCTTTGGTTCTTGTCAGTAAGATGAATTTCTTCTAGTGTTTTTGGTATGCAAAGACCTAACCCCAGACTGAAAAGCAGAAACTTCTTCAATGCTGTTTTTTCCCTCCTGGGTGCCTTCTCTAGTTTTTGTTCCCTTTCATCACCTTCAGGCATCTTCAGATATTTGCTTTTTACTCTTTGTTCAGAGTTGATAGTTATCTGTGAGAGGCTTGGTCTTATAGGAGTTCTAAGGAGATCTTTATTATCACTCTTTATTCATTCTTTTACTCAGTCAACTACAGATGCTCATTTGGGGCTTACTTTATGTCAGCTGTGCAAAGCACCGACTAAACAAGAGAGATGTGGTACCCACTGTCATTAAGTTTAAATTCTAATAGAAGAAGGAAAGTAAATACCAATAAAATAATTATTGATTATGATAAGTACTATAGAGAAAAGAAATTGGGTGTTATCACAGAGTTAATAGTGTGGGGGATGGCTTTTAGAGTGGTCAAGGAAGGCCACCTCTGAGGAGATAATATTTAGATTGAGATTCTGGATATCTGTGTCTCAGCATTTCTGCTTTTAGGTGCATACATATCAGGAATGTGTGTGTGTGCTTCCACCAAGAGAAATCTATTTTATTTTTTGTTTTATTTATTTTTAATTTTTGACCATACCACATGGCATGTGGGAATCTTAGGTTGTTCCCCAGCTAGGGATTGAACCTGTGCTCCAATATTGGAAACCACTACACTGCCAGGGAATTCTCAAGAGAAATCTGTTTTAAATATTAAGAGGATCTGATGTGTGAAAAGTAAATTTTTAGGAGAGTGAAAGTAGGGAAGCCAGTCAAGAGGGTTCTGATGTACTTCAGTTTAAAGATGTTAATGGCTTCGACAAAGGTTGTAGTTGTAAGATGGAGAAAAATAAATTTGAGAATGATTTAGTAAGCAGAACAGGAAAGACTTGGTGATGGGTTGGATAAAAGAAAAAGGTGGAGATGTAACCAGTTAGTAACCAGGTTAGATTGTACTTAGGAGTGTAAGGTACGTGTGAGAATCAGTAATTTGTTGAATTTGAAAAGCCTAAGAAATATCCAAGTGAAGATTTCATTCAGCAGTTGGAAATATGTCTCTGAAACTTAGAATCATGGGCTCTTAAGTAGTCATGGGCCAGGCATGTAAATTTGGAAGCTGTTAGCTTATAGCTCCGGAGAAGGCAATCGCACCCCACTCCAGTACTCTTGCCTGGAAAATCCCATGGGCGGAGGAGCCTGGTAGGCTGCAGTCCATGGGGTCGCTAAGAGTCTGAGCAACTTCACTTGGATACATTGGAGAAGGAAATGGCAACCCACTCCAGTGTTCTTACCTGGAGAATCCCAGGGATGGGGGAGCCTGGTGGACTGCCGTCTGTGGGGTCTCAGAGTCGGACACGACTGAAGCGACTTAGCAGCAGCAGTTTATAGCTCATTTTTAAAGACCTAGGCCAGATTAAGACTGTCGAGGAAGATAATCCAGAGTTCAGGACAAGCCTTGGAGCACTTTGATATCTGGTAGAGGAAAAGAACCAGTAGAGGAGACATTTCGAGATGGCCATTGAGGTAGGAGGGAAAAAACCAGGACAGGGCGCTTGCTGCCCCAGAACCTAAGAGAGGAGCGTTTCAAGGAGGGAGTCAGCAAGGATGTCAGCTGCTGAGAGTGTGCACGAGCTCCTTCACCAGCAGAGGGCAGTAAAGACCATTTTGGGAGAGTTCAGGAAAACTTGAGAATAGATATTAGGGAGTGTGTATGATTGAATTTCTTTGCATCCCATGTCCATATTCTGCGATATGCCTCACTGGTTGTAATTTTATGATGGAAAGGACTTTTTTTTCTTCAATGCCTTATCCCTGGGATCTAGAACAGCTTGAATGAACCTTCTGTGGTAAATGTTTACCTTTTTAGGTTTCTCTTCTCGCTATAGTTTCAGCCCAGTAAGTTGATTAAGATCTGGCCTCTTGGTTCTGGGGCAACAAGCACCCTGTCCCCTCAGAACGTGTGGGAAATGGAAACAAACTCCATGAAGTATTAGGTTGGCCAAAAAGTTCGCTCGGTCTTTTCATAGGATGTTCTCAAAAACCCAAATGAATTTTTTGGCTAACCCAATATAATGTGTTCTGTACATAATTCTAACTACATGCAAAGTGCTGTGGTAAGGCAGGAAATGTGGTCTGGAATTCTGCCTTGGCTGGGGAGGCACAGCTGGGGGGCCTCTTTCTAGAAGTAATGACATCTGAGTCAGGCTTCAGAAGATGAACTGGAGTGGGCAAGGCATTCCTCATGGAGGGAAGCACAATTTGTTTTCCAATACAGTATACTAACGCATATATATGGAATTTAGAAAGATGGTAAAAATAACCCTGTGTACAAGATAGCAAAAGAGACACTGATGTATAGAACAGTCTTATGGACTCTGTGAGAGAGGGAGAGGGTGGGAAGATTTGGGAGAATGGCATTGAAACATGTAAAATATCATGTATGAAACGAGTTGCCAGTCCAGGTTCGATGCACGATACTGGATGCTTGGGGCTGGTGCACTGGGACGACCCAGAGGGATGGAATGGGGAGGGAGGAGGGAGGAGGGTTCAGGATGGGGAACACATAGATACCTGTGGCGGATTCATTTTGATATTTGGCAAAACTAATACAATTATGTAAAGTTTAAAAATAAAATAAAATTAAAAAAAAATTTGTTTTCCATGTATGTAATTTGATAAATTTTTCTTCAGAAGGATCAGGCTCAAATTCACTGCAGATCACAAAACATGATATCCTGTTGGCTACTTTAAAATCTAACCTGTCTGCTTTGGAGGACAAGTTCCTGAAAGATCCTCACTGGACGATACTGAAACTCCTACGGGATGAAATTGCTAATGAGGCAGAATGGCCACAAGACTCTATGGATGTCACCTGGCGTTTTACTTCCCAGACTTTATTGCTGCTGCTGTGCTTGAAGGAAACCATGCTCCGCCTGGCAGCTGATTTCAGTCCAGGTAAACCCAACCCGAAGACTCCAGAAACTGCTCCTGCCCTGAGCCCGGACACGCTTAGCATCTCCCAGCAAAAGACTGTCCAGTCAGTTCTGCAGTTTGTAGTGACCTTGGGTGTCTGCCCCTATCTCGCGCCTGGTGTTGGAGTCCCTCTGAGAGTCAGGACTGAGTTTGGGGCCGTTGTTCAGGAAGTGGTGTGTCTCAGTGCTGCTCCCAGCGCAACCCGGAGGCTGTACACGAGCTGCAGCGTCCTCCTCAGTGTTGCTCAGCACGCGTCTCTGGGGAGCCTGGTTTCCTGCCGCCATTTTGGGGATATCGCAGCGGGTCTGTGCCAGCTGGGGTTCTGCCCAAGCAAGAGATCACCGCTGAGTCCTGAGGAAGAGGTAAGCATCCATGAGGGGAGAGAGAGAGAGTGTGAGAATCTCTGTGTGTCCTTGTGTGTGATTGCTATAAGAGATCATCTCAGTTCTTTGGAAGAGTGCTGATGGAAAGACCTAGAATTTTTATTAAATGCCTAAGCATCTCTGGTGGATAGACAAATCTTTTTAGGGGGTTGGACCTTTCATTTATTAAATACGAGTCCTTTCACTCCTGGAGAGTCCATTTCACCTGTTCCCTTCTTTACATTTTTTGAAACAGCTGTTGCAAGCTATTTCTTTGAATCTCTGTTTCTTTCCAACTTTGTAAAATGTGTTTATTAATGCCTGCCTTGAGAAACAAAACAATACCTACCTTGGAAGGTGGCTGTGAGGAATAAGGATAATGTGTGTAAGTTACCTGGCCCAATACCCAGCAGTGCTCACCAAAAAGTTACTACTACTACTATTAATATTAAACTGTTTACGCCTCCTTCATTAAGTTCTTGGGAAGATTAAGTGAGATGAAGTATGCAAGCGCTGGGTGCCCTCCACAATCCAGTCAGTGTTGGTTGTTAGGTGTTGAGGGTACAGGCAAGTGTTCTGTTGACAGTCAGTAAGGATTTGAGCGTCTGGACGATGAAGTGATGTGAAGGATACAAAAGCATTAGATGTGGCCCTTTTCTCCAACAGCTCACACAGTCACTGGGGAGACAAGACTCACAAGTGTAACAGAACAGGGACCACTGCTTCCCCATGAGAGCACTGCAGCCTTAGCACAGGAACCCAAACAGAAGACCCTGTTAAGGTGTAAATGTAACCAGGGTCACGTGCAGTGTAATTCCTTTGTTCCTGCCTCCAGATTTTATCATGTCCACTCACTTATCTTTCTGTCAGCCTTTCTATGTCACCCTCCAACTTGTTCCTTTTCTATTTGTTCTCCCTGTGCTCACAAAAGAAAAGAAAACAGAAAACATTTAAAAGCCATTGTCACCTGAGTAGTCACATGAAATTATGGTCTCCTCCAGCGCCCTTATGTTTTGCGGAGCAGAGCTCTGTGCTCTTTACAACAGGGTGTGCGTCTTGACGGCTCCATCAGTGCCTGCTACCTGCACTTCCTTGAGATGAGGGGTCTAGAGCAGGTCTTATGACTGTTTTTTGAGCTGAGCAGTACCCAGAGGTCTCAGGCAGAAGAGAGAAAAGAAAAGGGAAACACAGAAAGGACCAAGTGATGGGGTGGAAGGAGAAGGGGAAACATGGTGGGTGGACAGTATGAAACTGGACAAGTCCCGCAACAGCTCCTGCTCCGATCAGCATCTGCATCACAATTTACTAAATTGTATCGAGCAGGATTCTGAGTCTTGACTGTGACGCTCCCAAAGGGGGTCAGTCTGTTGTGGCTTGGAGCAGGGACCCAATTAAACAGCACCCTCTTTGCTGCCCAGATTCTGAATGAGTGAAAAGACAGTTAACAGAGTAAGAGATGACAAGTCAGAATGTCACCTTTATTACTCATCAAGGCAGAGCTGGAAGGTCTATAGAGAGAGACCCATGGGTCTCCTAACAGTGCATTCCACAATGAGATGCACTTCTCACCCAGTTTTAAAGGGTTCTAGAAAACTGCAGCTCCTTCTGCCCTAATGCAGAGGGCATGCCCCTGAAAAATCTATGGCACAGAAGAGCAGAACAGACTGTGCACTCACGCCCAAGAGACTGAAGAGGAGCGAGCTGTGTGTGCCAGAACTCAGCAATCAGATGAGTGGATGCAGTCTCCTGCCCAGAAGTGGGTGAGGGAATGGAGAAGGGGCCAGGAGTGTTTCCTTGTTATAGCTTCCTCTGAATGGAAGGAAACCAAGAGGCAAAAGAATTAAAATGGGTAACCAACAAGGACCTACTATATAGCACATGGGACTCTTTAGTGTTATGTGGCAACCTGGATGGGAGGGGAGTTTGAGAGAGAATGGATTCATGTATATAAATGGCTGAGTCCCTTTGCTGTCCACCTGACATTATCACTGCGTTGTTAATTGACTATACCCCAATACAAAATAAAAAGTTAAAAAAAAAAAGGCAAAAGAAGTCGGCCTCCTGCTCCCCTCACAAGCGTCTTTGTTCACTGTTGCAGAGCATTACCTTCTATTGCTTGCCTGGTTTCTATCTCACAGAAGCCAAGGATGTGTTTCTTTTAGGTGTTAACTGAAGAAGAAAGAGCCCTATCGAGGAAGGCCCTAAGAGACATCTTGGATCAAGTGTATCAGCCATTAGCAGTCCGAGAATTACTTATCCTCCAGGGAGGACCGCCCCAGGTATGCACACCTGGGGATTCTTGTGGGTGAAGCTTTAATGATAGAGTGTAGTGTATTGTCTTCTTCCCTGGTAGCTCAGCAGTAAAGAATTTGCCTGCGATGCAGGAGACCCAGGTTTGATCCCTGGGTGGGGAATATCCCCTGAAGAAGGAAATGGCAACCCACCCCAGTATTCTTGCCTGGGAAATCCCATGAGCAGAGGAGCCTGGCTGGCTATAGTCTGTGGGGTTGCAAAGAGTTGGACACGACTGAGTGACTAAACAACTGTCTTCTCCTGAAAGTTAGTCTAGTTGAATACTGTTTCATCTTTTAGATTGTTAATTGGTATTTGCCAAACTAAATTACACCGACCTCTGGGATAATTTTAAGGGATTTTTCTTTTAATGAAAAATGGACACTTTTCCCAATAATATTGTGATAATTTTTTAGGGCTTATGACAAAAATATATTTTATTCATTCTCAAACTGGGTCTTTTTTTTAAAACTAAAATTTGGCTGTTTGACAGTATTCTTCTGGCAAAAGTATTTGGACATCTTATTCTTTGGAGTATTTGAAGTCAAGGAATTAAAACTAGAGTAAAAACGTAATAGTATATATTCTGCTCAGCATAATATAGTTTCTTTTTTCCTTAAAAGTGATTATTTTTCCAGAACTATTCAATTTGGTGATGTAGCTGGAATTATCTATTTTCTTTTAGTATCTAAATTTTAGTTACGAGTTTAGGTGAGTAAAGCATGAGGGTCCAAAGGATGGGACTTCCCTGGTGGTACAGAGATTAAAACTCTGTGCTCTGAATGCAGAGGGTCTGGATTCAATCTCTGGGCAGGGAACTAGATCCCACATGCTGCAACTAAGGCCTGGTTCAGCCAAATAAACAGTGCCCTCTCACTGTTGGGGACTCTCCTCTTAGTGGTGAGTCTTCTTTGGAAGCTGCATTTGATTGGAAGGACTGCATTCAGATTGGTTACATGGATCTTGTGTCCCCCAAGTCTATATTTTATTCACAAACATTTGTATATTTCTGGGCTTGAAATTTCACTTGATACTTTTTTGAAGACGTTTCACTGTATTTTTACTTCCTTAAAATTAAAAGTGAGGCTGAAGAAGATTTTATAAATGTTTACAAAAAATTTTTTTTTTTTTTGCCATGATGGCTTTGCAGGATCTAAGTTCTCCAACCTGGGATTGAACCCAGGCCATGGCAGCGAAAGTCAAAGGAATCCTAGCTGAAGGAATCCTAACAACTGGGCCACCAGGGAACACTCCCCTCCCCTTTTTTTTAAACAAAAAAATTTTGCCCTTTTGAAGTCTGTATAGCGTACTGTTAATTATCCGTCTGATTCAGTATATTTGTATATATGGCAGCGAAAGTTGAAGGAATCCTAGTTGAAAGAATCCTAACAACTGGGCCACCAGAGAACTCTCCCCTCCCCTTTTTTTTAAAAGAAAAATTTTTGCCTTTTTGAAGTCTGTATAGCGTACTGTTAATTATCAGTCTGACTCAGTATATTTGTATATTTCAGATTGGACTGTAAATCCTGTCTGAAAAACAAACAGAAAAAATCCTATCCATTACGCTGACATTCATTCACACATTTCCCTTCGTTTTTCAGTCCTGCTCAGAAGGGAAGATGCAAGACAGGTGTCGGGCCCCAGCTTGGCTCCGGCGTCTGTGTGGGCAGCTCCTCTCTGAAAGGTTGATGAGACCCAGCGGTGTTCAGGCAGTAGTCCGGGGAATTTTGGAAGGAGCAGGTGGTAAGAAATAGACGTTTGTTACTTCGGCATCCACTTTTCTTTATTGGTCTCTAGCCTTTGACTGTAAAACCTGATGTAGACTAGGCTTTGTTTGTGCCTTTGTGGGGCGTGAGGAAGTTAAACTTTAATGAACTCCCTTTCCAAAAACTCATTTTCTTGCTATTTTCCCCCAAAATAGTTGTGATACACTGCTCATGTTGCATAATATTGTCAACTGTTTCAAATAAGTTATAATATCAGAGGAAAACATTGTACAGAAAATTTAAGTAAACCCTATAGAAACCAAGAAATTCTCTGTGGAAAAGGCCAGAGGTCCTAAGAGTACTTCACCTCAGGACTTAAAATACAAAAGCATTCTCCTCAAGTTTGAGATACCCAAGAGATAAAAGCTTTGGAATGAAATTTTAGATTCGTTTCCAGTTATATTCTCTTAGTCCTCATTAAGAGAAGAAATGTTAATTATCATACTAAGTATGGTAGTAGTTTTTAATTTATATTTTTTGACTTTTAAACAAAATTATATATGCACATAATTTTAAAGAATCAATAGGTCTATAATGCTTTTAGAGAAAAATAGCAGTCCTTAGCGGCTTTTCACTCCATTTCCCATCCCCAGAAGCAACCACTTGGAACATTTTGAGCAGGTGTCTTCTGATATTTTTTCTAACCATAATCCTTATATTAAAAAATATTTCACTGGAATGGATGTGCCTGGTAATTTTTGAATGGATAGCAGGCATTTTAATTTAACACTGCTGAATGCTATATTTTGTTGTATTCCTTTGTTGGGCTTTGTGCTAGGATGCAGTTAATTTTCTTGGTATCAGTTTGAGTCCTTCAGTTCTGGCTCTTAAACCTTGTTACTGTGGGTGGATAACAGCCTTTAACTTAAGGTGATTTGGCACCAATACTAAAGTGATACCTTTCTGGGATTTTACTTGATTCTGTATGTATTAAGAGGCTTTCCATGCTCACCAGTAGGAACACTAACTATTCCAAGCCCTGCATGAACGCTGGGGAGTGTTCTCCCTACTCCTTTCTGGTGTTTCTTGCCTTGGGTTTCTCTCTCTGTTGCTCTCCCTCTCTCTCAACACACACACACGCCATACTCTGCAGAAGACTTGAGAGAGGATTCCTCTGCTGATCTCTGGAATTCCCTCTTTGTGTAGCTTTCTCCTGTCTGCTGTTTTACCCTGAAAGCTCTAGCTGTGTTGACGTCCCTGAATTCTGAACTGTGTTTTCTTCTTTAATTCAGCAGCGTAGCAAGCTTTGTTGGATTCTCCTTTACCTGTGGTGTGGCCTCAGAACTCTCTATGGACTTGCCATGGCGGTCCAGTGGTTAAGACTCCATTCTGCCAGTGCAGGGGCACTGGTTCAATCCCTGGTCAGGGAACTGAGTTCCTACATGCCTCGTAGTATGGACAAAAAAAAGCCACCTCTCTCAAGGTAGTAGGCTAGGGTGTTCATGGGGCTCACCTTGTTTGCTTCCCTTCTCTTAGGGACCAGTATCTTGGGCTGCTTTTATCCAGTGTCTGAAAGCCACCATTATTTTTTCTAAGGGCGTTAAGTAAATCTGATACCTGTTACTCCCTAACTCTAGTTTAAGGCAGTTTGAATGACAAGTTGCATATAAAGAGACAGAATAATAGAAATATTAATCATTTAAAACATGTCAGTAATAAGCACAAAGAAGAAACTAGTGTTCAGGTAATATGAATACTCTAATTACAATGGTTAAGTGCTATTTTTTTTCTCTGAACTTGCCAGAGACCAACATCAAAACGAAAGTACGAAGAGGTAGTTTATCTTACAGAAGAAATTAGCGACTTTCAATAGGGAAAAAGTAGTTTCTCCTCTAATTTAAGGACCTTATGTGGTGAGGTGCTATGAATTTTTGACGTCTGTATCCATTGCTGACAGCTGGGGCGGCTGGAGGGAGTGATGCTGAGGCCACAGCTGCCGACTGGAAGAAGTGTGACTTGATTGCAAAGATTTTGGCCTCTTGTCCCCAGCAGTCTCTTTCACCAGAGGATTATTATAGAGATATCTGCCCCCAGGTAAATCGTGTTTCTTTTGTCTGTTTGAGGATTATCTGTTTATTTATAGAAAGAGGACTTTAAATGTTCACCTAATATTGAGTTAGGGGCTTTCCCAGTGGCTCAGCGGTAAAGAATATGCCTGCAGTGCTGGAGACGCGGGTTTGATCCCTGGGTGGGGAAGATGCCCTTGGTGAAGGAAGTGGCAACCCACTCCAGTATTCTTGCCTGGAAAATCCTGTCTGTCCATGGTGTTGCAAAGAGTTGGATACGACTTAGTGACTAAACAACAACAACAGTATTGAGTTAATATAATGTTTATTATTCAGTGAAGGACTTTCTTAATAACATTAAAAACCTGTGGGAGAGACTGATCTGTTAGGCTTCCCCGATGGCTCAGTTGGTAAAGAATCCATCTGTACTGCAGGAGACCCTGGTTCAATTCCTGGGTTGAAAAGATCCCCGGAGAAGGGATAGGCTACCCATTCCAGTATTCTTGGGCTTCCCCTCTGGCTCAGCTGGTAAAGAATCTGCCTGCAGTGTGGGAGACTTGGGTTTAATCCCTGGGTTGGGACAATCCCCTGGAGAAGGGAAAGGCTACCCACTCCAGTATCCTGGCCTAGAGAATTCCATGGACTGTATCAAAGGGGTTGCAAACAGTCAGACATGACTGAGTGACTTTCACTTTCATCATTAGTAACTGACTAGCCTGCCCTCAAAACTGGAATATAAAACTAGTTTTGTCATACTTATTATCTTTTCTGTGTTTTTAATTATTTTTTAAAAATATGTAGTAAATAAAAAAGGTAAATTAGTATGCTGTACAATTTTAAAAAGCACAAAAGAGAAAGCGAAAAAATGTCTCTCTCCTGTCTCTGTACCGATTTCTTATTTATTTTGCAGAGACAATCTGTGAATAATGTGTATACAATTATATGTGTATGTATTTGTTTTTATATTCTAATTTTTACCCAATGATAATATGCTGCACACACTATTTTTCAGTTTTGCTTTTTTCACTTAACAATGTACCTTGGAGATGATTTCATATTAAGCTGTCTCATTCTTTTTCTTGGATGCATAGTATTTCATCATATTATGTACCATAATTTATTTAACCAGCTTCCTATTAATGGACATTTAAATTGTTTCCATTGTTTTGCTGTTACAATGCTCCATTTAATAGGGAAAATTTTTAGAATTGAAATGATGGGCTTAAAAAGTATATTTATTTAAATTTTTGATGGATATATATGTATTTGTTTTCCCACACCGTTGCCTACACAGTGTGTTACAAAACTTTTCTTTTTTTTTCCTTTTTTTTAATTTTTATTTTTTATTTATTTATTTTTATTTATTATTATTATTATTATTTTTTACAATATTGTATTAACAAACTTTTCTTTGTTAATCTGATAGGTGAAAATGTGGAAGGCAGTGTTCTTAGTCACCACTCCACATGCTTTTAGATGTAAGATATGCCTTTTGGAGTACAGTGTAAAGAAAGTCATTCAGCTGTTATGCTGGTCTTCACTTTCTCATGGGGAAGCATCAGTTCAGTTCAGTTCAGTTCCTCAGTCATGTCCGACTCTTTGCGACCCCATGAATCGTAGCACACCAGGCCTCCCTGTCCATCACCAACTCCCGGAGTTCACTCAGACTCACGTCCATCGAGTCAGTGATGCCATCCAGCCATCTCATCCTCTGTCGTCCCGTTCTCCTCCTGCCCCCAATCCCTCCCAGCATCAGGGTCTTTCCCAATGAGTCAACTCTTCACATCAGGTGGCCAGAGTACTGGAGTTTCAGCTTTAGCATCATTCCTTCCAAAGAAATCCCAGGGCTGATCTCCTTCAGAGTGGACTGGTTGGATCTCCCTGCAGTCCAAGGGACTCTCAAGAGTCTTCTCCAACAATACAGTTCAAAAGCATCAATTCTTCAGTGCTCAGCCTTCTTCACAGTCCAACTCTCACATCCATACATGACCACTGGAAAAACCATAGCCTTGACTAGACAAACCTTTGTTGGCAAAGTAATGTCTCTGCTTTTCAATATGCTATCTTTTGAAAGGTTGGTCATAACTTTTCTTCCAAGGAGTAAGCGTCTTTTAGTTTCATGGCTGCAGTCACCATCTGCAGTGATTTTGGAGCCCCCCAAAATAAAGTCTGACACTGTTTCCACTGTTTCCCCATCTATTTGCCATGAAGTGATGGGACCAGATGCCATGATCTTCGTTTTCTGAATGTTGAGCTTTAAGCCAACTTTTTCACTCTCCACTTTCACTTTCATCAAGAGGCTTTTTAGTTCCTCTTCACTTTCTGCCATAAGGGTGGTGTCATCTGCATATCTAAGGTTAATAATATTTCTCCCAGCAATCTTGATTCCAGCTTGTGCTTCTTCCAGCCCAGCGTTTCTCATGATGTACTCTGCATGGAAGTTAAATAAGCAGAGTGACAATATACAGCCTTGACATACTCCTTTTCCTATTTGGAACCAGTCTGTTGTTCCATGTCCAGTTCTAACTGTTGCTTCTGACCTGCATATAGGTTTCTCAAGAGGCACGTCAGGTGGTCTGTTATTCCCATCTCTTTCAGAATTTTCCACAGTTTATTGTGATCCACACAGTCAAAGGCTTTGGCATAGTCAATAAAGCAGAAATAGATATTTTTCTGGAACTCTCTTCTTCCATGATCCAGCAGATGTTGGCCATTTGATCTCTGGTTCCTCTGCCTTTTCTAAAACCAGCTTGAACATCTGGAAGTTCACGGTTCACATATTGCTGAAGCCTGGCTTGGAGAATTTGGAGCATTACTTTACTAGCGTGTGAGATGAGTGCAGTTGTGCGGTAGTTTGAGCATTCTTTGGCATTGCCTTTCTTTGGGATTGGAATGAAAACTGACCTCTTCCAGTCCTGTGGCCACTGCTGAGTTTTCCAAATTTGCTGGCATATTGAGTGCAGCACTTGCACAGCATCATCTTTCAGAATTTGAAATAGCTCAACTGGAATTCCATCACCTCCACTAGCTTTGTTCGTAGTGATGCTTTCTAAGGCCCACTTGACTTCACATTCCAGGATGTCTGGCTCTAGGTGAGTGATCACACCATCGTGATTATCTTGGTTGTGAAGATCTTTTTTGTATAGTTCTTCTGTGTATTCTTGTCACCTCTTCATAATCTCTTCTGCTTCTGTTAGGTCCATACCATTTCTGCCCTTTATCGAGCCCATCTTTGCACGAAATGTTCCCTTGGTATCTCTAATTTTCTTGAAGAGATCTCTAGTCTTTCCCATTCTGTTGTTTGCCTCTATTTCTTTGCATTGATTGCTGAAGAAGGCTTTCTTATCTCTCCTTGCTATTCTTTGGAACTCTGCATTCAGATGCTTATATCTTTCCTTTTCTCCTTTGCTTTTCGCTTCTCTTCTTTTCACAGCTATTTGTAAGGCCTCCTCAGATAGCCCTTTTGCTGTTTTGCATTTCTTTTCCATGGAGATGGTCTTGATCCCTGTCTCCTGTACAATGTCATGAACCTCCGTCCATAGTTCATCAGGCACTCTATCAGCTCTAGTCCCTTAAATCTGTTTCTCACTTCCACTGTATAATCATAAGGGATTTGATTTAGGTCATACCTGAATGGTCTAGTGGTTTTCCCTACTTTCTTTAATTTAAGTCTGAATTTGGCAATAAGGAGTTCATGATCTGAGCCACAGTCAGCTGCTGATCTTGTTTTTGTTGACTGTATAGAGCTTCTCCATCTTTGGCTGCAAAGAATATAATCAGTCTGATTTCGGTGTTGACCATCTGGTGATGTCCATGTGTAGAGTCTTCTCTTGTGTTGTTGGAAGAGGGAGTTTGCTATGACCAGTGCATTCTCTTGGCAAAACTCTATTAGTCTTTGCGCTGCTTCATTCTTTATTCCAAGGCCAAATTTGCCTGTTACTCCAGGTGTTTCTTGACTTCCTAGTTTTGCATTCCAGTCCCCTGTAATGAAAAGGGCATCTTTTTTGGGTGTTAGTTCTAAAAGGTCTTGTAGGTCTTCATAGAACCGTTCAACTTCAGCTTCTTCAGCGTTATTGGTTGGGGCATAGACTTGGATTACTGTGATATTGAATGGTTTGCCTTGGAAACGAACAGAGATCATTCTGTCGTTTTTGAGATTGCATCCAAGTACTGCATTTCAGACTCTTTTGTTGACCATGATGGCTACTCCGTTTCTTCTAAGGGATTCCTGCCCATAGTAGTAGATATAATGGTCATCTGAGTTAAATTCACCCATTCCAGTCCATTGCAGTTCGCTGATTCCTTGAATGTACGTTCACTCTTGCCATCTCTTGTTTGACCACTTCCAATTTGCCTTGATTCATGGACCTGACATTCCAGGTTCCTATGCAATATTGCTCTTTACAGGATTGGATCTTGCTTCTATCACCAGTCACATCCACAGCTGGGTATTGTTTTTGCTTTGGCTCCATCCCTTCATTCTTTCTGGAGTTTTCTTCTCTACTGATCTCCAGTAGCATATTGGGCACCTACTGACCTGGGGAGTTCCTCTTTCAGTATCCTATCATTTTGCCTTTTCATACTGTTCATTGGGGTTCTCAAGGCAAAAATACTGAAGTGGTTTGCCATTCCCTTTTCCAGTGGACCACATTCTGTCAGACCTCTCCACCATGCCCACCCGTCTTGGGTGGCCCCACAAGGCATGGCTTAGTTTCATTGAGTTAGACAAGGCTGTGGTCCTAGTGTGATTAGATTGACTAGTTTTCTGTGAGTATGGTTTCAGTGTGTCTGCCCTCTGATGCCCTCTTGCAACACCTACCGTCTTACTTGGGTTTCTCTTACCTTGGATGTGGGGTATCTCTTCACGGCTGCTCCAGCAAAGTGTAGCCGCTGCTCCTTACCTTGGATGAGGGGTATCTCTTCACTGCCACCCCTCCCAACCTTGAACATGGAGTAACTCCTCTAGGCCCTCTGGCGCCCGTGCAGCCACCAGGGAAGCATGCATGGCAAAAAATATCATGATGTAAAATCTTACAGTGGAAGATACTAAATAGAAATTATCTTATAGGATAAAGTTATTTGCAATGATGAGTAAACATTTTCTAAAACTAGTAGCTATAATTTTGGCACTTAAGAAAATGAGACAATCAAGTCATAGGTTTTAGTGTTGCTGAGCCTGTTTTTGGCAGCATCACAGGTCACATACAGTTTTGGGACAGTGGATTCTCCTGTCTACAAAACATTTGAGTCACTTTTAAGCCAGGAACAGAATGCTCTTTGCTGTTGGGTACTTAGACTCAAATATGAGATATCAGTGGTTGGTTTGTTTGGTTTTTGTTTTTTAAGTTTATTTTTTGAGAATAAAGTAGACCCTTGGTCAGATCTGACAGGCTCTTCAGATTCTGAATATATTTATATGCCTTGACCCCATAATTGCTGTTTATCATAGCAAAATTTGGGAGAAAATCTGAGTATCTGGAAATAATATTTTTGAGGAATTTATAACAATATGAGGAAGTTTCAGCAATACACAAAACTGAATATTAAGTATTGCCTCAATTGAAAAGAGGAAAGAATTATACAGGGAACATATTGGAAAAAAAACACCAAAAGTGTTTATAGTAATTTGGAATTTAATTTTTTTTGTTAAAAATTATTCTCCAGGTTTTCTACAAATAACACATATTTTATAAATCTGATAAAATTGTTTAATAAAAACATAGCTCCTTCAGTTCTCATACCCTTTGGTGCTGGGTTGTTAAATTAATTAAAAAAAAACAAACAGTTCTGTTGGATCAGTGTTACTGCAGTGAATTTATTTTTTGGTGTAAAGAAATTAATGTGAAATGTGTTCTTTTCTTAGTTGTTGCTTCTTACAAACAGCCTGGTATTTACCTTAGGGAATTTTTCTTTTAGATTTTGGATTTATTTCACTTTCAAGATAAATTGGCAGCACGACAATTTCAGAGAGTGGCCACCACAACCTTTGTAACTATGTCAAGAGAACAGCCACGGCTGGCAGCCAAGTACTTACTGCAGCCCGTGTTAGCGCCTCTTCATCGATGTTTAAATACAGCAGGTAAACAAGGAAGTCTGGTGGTTTGGGGTCCCTCTAAAGGACCTTCTTCCGTGTTTTGGATTTAAATGACCTAAGTCTATGTAGTTCAGTGTCTTTAGTTTTGTTTTTTTCTCCTCAAGTTTTTATTTTGAAAAATCCACTTCATGGAAGTTCTAAGAAGAATACATTGTCTCATCCCTGTATACTTCACATAATTAACATTTTGGCATGTTCACTTTCTCTTTCTCTCTTCCTATACATATACATATTTTTTTTCCTGAAGCATTTGAGAATTAGTTGCAGACATCCTCTAATATATAGACTTTATTCAGATTTCTTATTTGTCTGAAGAATTTCCTTTATATCTGTTTTTTTTTTTTAAATTACATTGCATTTACTTGTTACATTAATTCTTTAATGTAGAACAGATCCCTAATGGTCTTTCACTCTGACACTTTTGAAGCCCAGGTTATAGACAGTTCTTCAGTTTGTATTTGTCTAATTGTTTCCTCATGATTAGATCCAGGTTAAACATTTTGGCAGGAATACTGTATACGATTTTATTTTTCAGTCCATCAGATTATGGACACATGTCATCAGTTTATTCCATTAGTGAAGTTAAATGTGATTATTTGATTAAGGTGGTAGCAACCAGATTTCTCCACTGTAAAAATACCTTCCTCCCTTTTTAATTAATAATAATCTATGGGATGGTCGACATATGAGACAGTGTGAATATCCTGTCTCCAAACAGTCATTCATACTGTGGTTTGGTATCCCCTGATAATTTTTGCCAGTAAAATGGTGACGTTCTTTTTTTTTTTTTAATTGTTTCTATTTTGTTAGTTGATATTCTTCTGTAAGGAAGAGCTTTTCTTTTCTCCTTGGCTCATCTCTTTAAAAACAGATTCAGTGGATGACTGAATATTTCTGTATTCATTTTGATGCTCAGATTTTCCCACATTTGGCCAGAGAGTTTAAGTGTATTTGTTTTTTATTTTTAATTGGCAGATAATTACTTTACAGTGTTGTGTTGGTTTCTACCCTACAACAGGAATCAGTTATAACTGTATATATACCTCCCCTCCCTCTTGAGCCTCCCTGCCTTGTGTTTTAATGTCTTTTAACCACTTCCCTCTGTATATTTTCATGCTTTATTGAGGTTAGTGCTAGGATACAGAGGATCATTTCAGCATTTTTAGTGAGTTTTTAAAAAAAACAAAACCTTTCCATAATAGTATTTTCTGAGGTTAAAAATAAAGAGAAAAATTGATGTGTGGTTAAGCCCAATTCAGTTCTGTGTAGACTTTGTATAGAAGTCATTTATAGTATAAATGTTTCTGAATCTGTGTAGAGGGGTTTAAGTTCAGTTCAGTTGCTCAGTTGTGTCCAACTGTTTGCTACCCCATGGACTGCAGCAGGCCAGGCCTCCCTGTCCATCACCAACTCCTGGAGTGTACTCAGACTCATGTCCATTGAGTCGATGATGCCATCCAAACATCTCATCCTCTGTTGTTCCCTTCTCCTCCCGCCTTCAGTCTTTCCCAGCATCAGGGTCTTTTCAAATGAGTCAGTTCTTTGCATTAGATGGCCAAAATATTGGAGTTTCACCTTAAGCATCAGTCCTTCCAGTGAATATTCAGTGGGTGAGAATAAAGAAAGCCTAATTCTTGCGCTTATAAAGCTTCACCAAATTGAGCTTTGGTGAAGTGAAACTTGTGATTATTCAAACATCATAAACATGATATTTGAATAAATAATTAAAATTCCTTTATGTATTTAATAGAAATCTAGTCTGGGATTAGTATATTCCTCAAAAAATGAAGTATTATTTCTATTGGCACTCATCATCCAGGCCTAGGACTTCATTTATATCTAATTTCATGTGAGAGCATACCTCATTCCTAATCTATTTATCTTGCCTGTGACTGACCAGGTATTTCCTTTAGTCTGGAGCAGTTGTTCTCAGTGTGTGGTCCCAAGAACAGAAGCATCAGCATCACCTGGGAATTTATAAGAAATAACAAGTTTTTGGGCTCTGCCTCAGACCTACAGAGTTAGAAACTCTGATGTTGCGCCCAGCACTGTTTTGACTGGCCCACTAGGTAATTCAAGTGTGTGTTCGAGTTTGAGCCCTGGGCTAGGGCACTAGGGCTTCCCAGGCAGTGCAGTGGTAAAGAATCTGCCTGGAGTGCAGGAGACCTGGGTTCAATCCCTGAGTTGGAAAGATCCCCTGTGGAAGGAAATGGCAACCCACTCAGCATTCTTGCCTGGAGAATTCCATGGACAGAGGAGCCTAGCAGGCTATATAGTCCACGGGGTCGCAAGAGTCAGACATGACTGAGTGACTGACACTACTGCTAGAGCACAATGCTTGGGAGGCCTAGATTCAGTCCACTTGTGGGTCAGTTATTTTTGTCCTGGGCCTTATTCATTCATTCAAAGAATATTTATTGGGCATCTCTTTACCAGGCATTCTCATGCGTTAGGTTACATCTGTAATGCCAGCTACATGTTTTGCATATAACATCTGTTGCTAACAAAAAGGACTGGGTTAGAATATGACTGATCTTTTATGTAAACCCCATCATTGCCACTGGAAAAACAGTCTAACGCATACGCTTTCTTATTTTGTTTTTCATATTGCAGCACATTTTTTAGGGATATGTAGCAAGTATGATGAATTACCATATTTTATCAATTCCAAGATGCACTTTTTTTTCACATAAAAAAAACTTTATTTTGGAAATCTCTTTCACATTGTAGTAACTCTAATATCTAGATGTGTCTCACTATCATCGTTGGCCAGGTAGCAACTGTGGTATTGTTTATGTCTGCAAGTGAGTGTTAAAACTTGTAGAATGGATGTCAGTGACTTTGAAGAAAGTTGTGATGACAGTAATAAAACCAAGGGCTCTTGAGGGTATCACATCACTGCACTCTGCCTCACAGGTCAGTGTATTATGGCACGACACAGATACCAAAAAGGTTTCAGAAGAGTTGGACACTAATTACTGTGAAGTTTTAATTCTTTATCATGTTTATTCCAATTATTTAGCTTTTATCAGGAATGATATGGACTTCCCCTGGTGGTCCAGTGGCTAGGGCTCCATGCCTCCATTGTAGGGGGCACAGGTTCAGTCCCTGGGCAGGGAACTAAGATCCTGTATGCTATGCAGAATAGCAAAGAAAAAAAAGAATGATATATAACAAAACTGTGTAAAATAAATCTGAGTTCTCTTAATTTTTTTTTAAAGCTCTGTTTTAAAAGTTCAGCTTTTAATTTTTATATTTTTAAAATTTAAATTAAAAATTTTTTAATTAAAAAAATTTAAATTTTATAGGGAAATTTTCAAATACATGTACAGAGAGTAGTATAATGAACATCTGTATACCAGTAACCCAGATACAGCTATTGATTCTGCCATTTTCATTTAATTTAATCTCCAACTTCCCGTTCATTAATTTAGAATTAGAATTCTAAGTGATAATGTTTCATAGGTTACTTGGAAGTGCTTTTTTTCCCCTTTCTTATTGATGCATAAAATAATGCATGTTTGTAATCAGTGAAACAGTCTGTGAAATATTGTATTTGAATGGTGTTGTATTATAACCATGTTGATTTTCTGATTTTAGCTGTTACTTCCCAAACTTTCTAGTAAAGCATTTTACCTTAGGCTCATTGAGATACTGAGATGAGTAATTTTGTTTTTTGTCCTTTAGAGATTCCAGAGAGTGACATGGTGCCAGGGACCATTTTGGTGACAGAAGAACAACTTAGCAGATGTATTGAGGATATATATAAGGTTGGTAATTTAAGTCACTAATATTTTTAGCTAATATTTGTAGTTAGTCTTTTAAAATAATTTTGTCTTTTAAACTGATTCTTCAAGATTGGAATTACTAATCTTAAATTCCAAACCATCAAAATCTTTTTACTTTGAAAATTGGAAACTATAAGCTGTTAATTTTATCATTTACTTTGAATCTTAAGCAGTTCAGATTCTCTTAAGTGCATATGCCAGTGATGAAAGCATATTCTTAGAAGAAATTAACAAAGGTATTTGCAATACTGTTGGCTTCCTAAACATGTATGATAATATTGAATCTACTTTATAATTTTTGATAGAATCATCATCATGAAGAAGTAAGTTTGAGTAAATGAGTTATGGAAATGACTTCCTAAATATACAGTAAAAGTGAAAAAATATTTATACAAATTATATGTTCTCTATGATTATAATCTTAAATATATATGAAATACTTATTTTTGACAAAAATGAAATTCATTACTGTTAGGCCCAGATGGTATTGGGGTAAATACTCTTCTTTAAAGTTTATTTCAATGCATTTATAATGATACCATACTATTAAAAACATTTACAAGAGTAAATAGCTTTCAGAATTATATTTCATGTAAAAAGGTAAAGCTGCATTGGGAATATTGTTTGGCAGTTCCTTAAAAAGTTAAACGTGGAATTATCATCAGTTCAGTTCAGTTCAGTTCAGTCATTCAGTCATGTCCGACTCTTTGCAACCTCGTGTATTGCAGCACGCCAGGCCTCCCTGTCTATCACCAACTCCTGGAGTTTACCCAAACTCATGTCCATCGAGTTGGTGATGCCATCCAGCCATCTGATCCTCTGTCGTCCCCTTCTCCTCCAGCCTCCAATCCCTCCCAGCATCAGGGCCTTTTCCAATGAGTCAACTGTTCGCATGAGGTGGCCAAAGTATTGGAGTTTCAGCTTCAACATCAGTCCTTCCAACAAACACCCAGGGCTGATCTCCTTTAGGATGGACTGATTGGATCTCCTTGCAGTCCAAGGGACTCTCAAGAGTCTTGTCCAACACCACAGTTCAAAAGCATCAATTCTTCGGTGCTCAGCTTTCTTCACAGTCCAACTCTCACATCCATACGTGACCACTGGAAAAACCATAGCCTTGACTAGACAGACCTTTGTTGGCAAAGTAATGTCTCTGCTTTTGAATATGCTGTCTAGGTTGGTCATAACTTTCCTTCCAAGGAGTAAGCGTCTTTTAATTTCATGGCTGAAGCCACCATCTGCAGTGGTTTTGGAGCCCAGAAAAATAAAGTCTGACACTGTTTCCACTGTTTCCCCATCTATTTGCCATGAAGTGATGGGACCAGATGCCATGATCTTCGTTTTCTGAATGTTGAGCTTTAAGCCAACCTTATCACTCTCCTCTTTCACTTTCATCAAGAGGCTCTTTAGTTTTTCTTCACTTCCTGCCATAAGGGTGGTGTCATCTGCATATCTGAGGTTATTGATATTTCTCCCTGCAATCTTGATTCCAGCTTGTGTTTCTTCCAGTCCAGCGTTTCTCATGATGTACTCTGCATATAAGTTAAATAAGCAGGGTGACAATACACAGCCTTGACGTACTCCTTTTTCTATAATTGAGTTATTTGTCTCTTTAAAATGTTTTTAGAATAATTTTTTTTTATAAAACAGCCTTATTGAAATATACTTTACAGATCAAAAAGTAATGTTTTAAGTATATGATTCAGTGATTTTTCAGTAATTTTACAGAGTTGTGAGACTCTCATCACAGTGCAGTTTTAACATTTCTATCACCCCAGAAAGATCCTTAGTGCCTATGTATAGTCACTTTTTGTTCCCACCTCTAATCCCTAATAACCACTAATCTGCTCTATATCTCTGTGGATTTGCCTTTTGTGAATATTTTATATGAGGGAATCATGCAACATGTGTTCTTTTGTGACTGGCTTCTTTTTCTCTCTTAGCATTGTGTTTCTGTGGTTCATCCAGGTTGTTGCGTGAGTTAGCATTTTGGCCCTTTTTATTATAAGTAAAATATTTAATCTTATGAATATCTAACATACTCTGTCATCAATTGATGGTCTTGCATTAGAGTAAATCTTCTTTTTAGACAACTTTATGAGATATATTTTACATAATATACATTTACCCATTTCCGGTGTGCAGATCACTGGCCTTTTAGAATCTTCACAGGTATGTGCAGCTGTCATCACAGTCAGCTTTAGGACATTTGTTACCTTAGAAGAAATCCACACCACTTCCCACATCCCAGCCCTAGGCAGCCACTAATCTCCTTTCTGTCTAATATAGATTAGCCTGTTCTGAACACTGCATATAAATGGAATCATACAGTATGTAGTCTTTTGTGATTACCTTCTTGCTTCCCTGATAGCCTAGTTGGTAAAGAATCCCCCTGCAATTCAGGAGACCCTGGTTCGATTCCTGGGTTGGGAAGATCTGCTGGAGAAGGGACAGGCTGCCTGCTCCAGCATGCTGGCCTGGAGAATTTCATGGACTGGATAGTCCATAGCATCACAAAGAGTTGGACACAACTCGGTAACTTTCACTTTCACTTAAAATGATGCTTTAAAGGTTCATCTCTATTATAGCATGAAGCAGCACTTCACTCCTTTTCATTGCTGAATAGTATTCTGTTGTAAGTTGTACCTTATTTTGCTTATCCATTCACCGTTTGGTGGACATTTGGGTTATTTCTACATTTTGGCTATTATGAATAATGCTGCTCTGGACATTCATGTATAAGTTATTGTGTGTCATACGATTTTATTTCTCATCCCTGGAAATGGAATTGCTGTATCGTATGGTAATCCTGTGTTTTAATCATTTGAGGTACTGTCAGATCATTTTCCAAAGTGTCTGTACCATTTTACATTGCTCCCAGCAGTGTATAAGGGTATAAAGTTAATCTTAGATCATGTTCTTTCAGATAAGAAGGCAGATGTGGACTTCCCTGGTGGTCCAGTGGTTAGGACTCTGCACTTCCAATGTAGGGGGCTCAGGTTCAATCCCTGGTCGGGGAGCTGTGATCCCAAATGCCATGTGGCACGGCCAAAAAAACCCAAAGGGAAGGCAGATGCTTCTGGTTTGGTTAGGTTTACGCTTTATGTATAATACTAACAAATTGGTAGATATAAATGCATGCTGCTTAAACATTCAAAACTCATTCTCTGTAACAGTCACTTTTCCTAAAGTTTGATGTTTACTAACCTTTTATTAAATTTTGCTGTTGAAAAAAATAGTGTATAACCTTCATAACGTTGATCTGGCACACTAGTACAGAATTAAATTGTTCATGGATAAAACAAGACATGATGATTTAGTGGCTATAATACTGTTTGTTTTTATTTAATGGCTCATTTAGAGACTTATGAAAAGGAAGTTCTTATATCCTATTCTACCTGTTAGTAGGCAGGTACTTTTCAGATAACATGAAGATAAGAAATTATACAGAACAGTCTAGAAAGCAAAAGTTCTGAACTAAAGAACAAGGCCCAAATAACTTTTAGAAAGATTATCTTCAGTCATATTCCAGCTAAGAAATACTATGATGAAAAATAGTAAAATAGCCAGGTGTGGAATGTTAGAAAGACTTGAAAGTGCTGGTAGGGATAGGACTAATTTTGACTAAACTTTGGTACAAACTCCTCCTCATAGTGTTCAGTGGAAGTCAATAAATTGCTTTTGAAGAAAAAGAAAGCAAGACAACTTCTTTCTGGCAAGTAAGTGAATTGGCCTCTAAAAATCAAAGAGATGGAGAAATAGTGAGTCCTGTCCATTTCTCCTATTCTTGCCCCCCATGAGGGGGGAAAATCCCCTCATAGTGAACAGTTGAGTGAAGTAAAAACTTCCTGAAGAGACAGGCAAAACATTAGTTTGCTGTAGACACTTGATTATGCACAAGGACTGGGACCGTCTTGAAAGCAGGAAGGGGTACAGAAGGGTAATTATTCCCTCTACAAGGTTTTGGCAGCTCAGCTGCAGAGGGAAAACAGAGGAAATGTGTATGTTGGAGGGAAATGGTAAACATGGTGTAAAATTGAGCAACAAAGAGTATGTTGTCTTTATTAACTTTCTGCTAATACTAAATTATAGAGTACAGCTCAAAGGCAGGAAACAAGGAAAACATCTGGGGTGGTTGAATTGATCCAGCAACTCACTCGGAAACAAGAGAGGGTACAAGAGGGTGTTTTAATTTTAGAGAGGCATTTGGGAATGTTTCCAGCTCTGGTGTTTGCTCTCTTTCTTTGCGTCTTTTTAACAGACTAATTGAGATGGCACTCACATACCACACAATTTACCCATTTACATGCTTGATTCAGTTTTTTGGTACATTCACAGTGTTGTGCGGCCATCACCACAATCTAAGTTTAGAATATTTTTATGCCCCTAAAGAATTCCATATCTATTAGCTGCTATCTCGCATTCTTCTTGCTTTGCCCCTAACCCTAGGTGATCACTAATCTACTCTCTATTTCTATAGATTTGCCTATTCTGGATATTTTATGTAAATGAAATTATATAATATGTGGTCTTTTGTAGTTGACTCTTCAGTGTTTGATGGTTTTTTAAAAAATATTTATTTGGCTTTGATTTATGTTTCCCTCATGGCTAATGAGGCATACATACTTCCCTGGTGGCTCAGTGGTAAAGAATCTGCCTGCAATGTAGGAGACACAGGTGCAGTCCCTGGGTTGGAAAGATCCCCTGGAGAAGGAAATGGCTTCCCATTCCAGTATTCTTGCCTGGAAGATCCCGTGGACAGAGGAGCCTAGAAGGTTATAGTCCATGGTGTCACAAAAAGAGTCAGACCCGACTTAGCAACTAAATAACAACAATGTGGCTAATGATGTTGAACAGCCTGTCATGTGCTTACTGGCCATTTGCATGTCTTCTTTGGAGAAATTTCTGAGAGCCTTTGCCTATTTTTATATTGGGTTATTGTCTTTTTGTTATTGGTGGATTGTGGAGTGGGTCTCACTGTCACCAGCAGCTTTTTCTGAAGAAATCCTCCTCATCAGTCACTTCTCGGCCTCCACACCTTTGATCTTTCCTTCCCTCTTTCCGAATGAGGAGTTTTTATGGTCTTGATCGCATCAAAGTCTGATGTCTTACTTTGGAGTTTTAAGTCCATTTTATCTTGTTGCTTTACTTGACATTTCGAATTTAACATCCCATGTCACCTGTGTTATGACAGATGTCCAACTGGCTGCTCTCTTAGTCTTCCTCAAAGTCCCTCAGTCCTCAGAGCCAGTTTCATCTCTGCTTTATAAGCAGTCCTGATCAGACTGGTTATCTTTTAAAGACCACAGCAGAATTAGAAGTAACAGAAGTTAGACTGACTAAGGCACAGTGACAAGAGCATAGAAGATCAAGAAAGGAGACACAAAAATATACCCCCAAAGGGTATATAACCAGTTGAAAAACAAAGTATTTTGTGTTCAGTGTACTTTGTTTAAGAAGGCAAGGGTTACACACAATTCATCTTAGATATAATTCCTTCCAAAACTGTTAGATTATAAATACATTTTGGTATTTAAAGGAATCAGCTACCAGCTCTCTGAATGAAAATTTTATGGCAGGAACGATGACAAGGGAAGGCCTTCTTATACTTGCATCCTTCACATACGGCACGGGCTGGAGCCGGGTGACCCTTGTGGGCCAGGGGGAAAGTTCTTAGCAGTACAGGTAGTATATATACAGGTGCTGGTCGAACTGAAGTGAAACTTGGCGTAGCCACTTGTACTTGATCTGCATAAAAAGCTGTCATCATTTCTATGTGTGTGCTTTATTTCTGGTAAAATTAAGCTAAAAAAAGGTATACGCCTCTCAAATAGCTTTTAGTTCAGTGGCATTCCTTTCTGTCTCCTGCCTCTGAGTGTCTGGGGCCTGATCTCTAGAATGTTTATATTCTTTTGTCCTCCCTGGTATGAAAGGGATTCATTCGTGTATTTTTCTTTACCTACAGAGGTGAAGAGAGGCCCAGATGGCATGGAGATTGGTTCTGGGTAGGACAGGATAGAAGAATTCCAGTTCTGGGAACTCCCTGGGATTCCGTGGTTAAAACTCCACTCCCAATGCAGGGGTCCTGGTTTGATACCTGACAGGGAAACTAAGATCTTATGCTGTGTGGCACAGCCAAAAAAAGAATTCCAGTTCTTTCTGATGAGCACATTTCTTGCGTTTAAAAGAACTGACCAGAATCCAATACTGGAGGTGGAGGGATGTTGCCTCTCTTTATTCCTCACTGTGCTTGCCCAAGACTCCCTAATGGCAGAATAAGTTTTAGGATTGGAAAGGCTAGAAAGGACCTAGTTTATTTTCTACATTCTCATTTCCATTTTATCTCTCTGTTTCCAGGTTTAGGAAATCTTGACTTAAATTATCCAAGTCTTTCTCCCACCCCACCCCTGCATCTAATCGTAATGAATTTCTAATGAAAGATTGACCAGTTTATTCCTCCTTCTGATTTTTTAATGATTTGTGTGAAGTAAATTAGAATATTACAATCTTAGAGCTGGAAGGAATTTTAGAAATTATTTAGTGTAATCCTTTTTTTTCTTAATAGACTTTATGTTGCAGAGCAGTTTTAGGTTCACAGAAAGATGGAGTGAAAAGTATAGAGTTCCCATGTATCCCCTGCCCCTACATGTGCAAAGCTGCCCCCAGTGTCAACATCCTACACCGGATGGTGTATTTGTCATGGTGGATGAACTGATATTGACATGTCAATATCACCCTAAGTCCATAGTTTACATTAAGGTTCACCTTTGATGTGGTACATTCTTTGGGTTTTGACAAATTAATCCCTCCTTTTACAGTAGAGGTAACAAAATCCAAAAGATTGTGAAGTAACTTGTCCCAAACCATACGAGTGAGTGGCAGAGCTGGTCCCGGGACCAATGTTTCCTTCTCTCTTTCTCTCTTACTCTTTCTTTGTTTAGAAAGACAATATTTGCACAAGGTACGAATTTAATAAGTGCCAAAGGCTCTGCAGTGAGACATTAGTCTCCCTTTCACCTGTGGACGCTCCCTAAAGGCTGTCATTCTTTCTGGATGTTTCCGTCTCCTGTTGAACTGTAACCTTGATTAACATGCAGAGGACTGGAAAAAAAAAATCCTTCAAGGATGTGGGAGATTCAAACAGTAAATTTTTTAAATGCTGCAGTTCAGATTCTGTGGTATAATGTAGTGAAAAGCACTTGGCTTTTTGAGTCAAATGGACTTAAGATTGGAATTTGGCTCCAAGGTTGACTATCTAGGTGATGTTGGGTCACTTAAATTTGACACTTGGGTTGCCTACTGGATGAATAAAGTAACTTTTGGTAGGCTCATTATATTCTATAATAGGGGCTCATTATATTCTATAATAGGTGCTCAAAAAACATCAGTTCCTTTTTGGTTCAGGGAAACTCTTTTTTTAAAAGACTATTTTATGCATTATGCTCTGAAAGCATGAACAGTGCAAAGTACTATATTAAGTAACTTGCTTGGTTCTTCTGCTTCTTACAAGTCTTAATTAAACTCAGTAAGTGCATTAGAAATTCTAGAACACTACTAATCAAAAGGATCACTGGGATATTTTAGAAGCCAGCATTTGACTAGTTTAATCTTTAACAGGGGTAAAATCAAGTTCCAGCCTGTACTGAATTTCAATGTTAGGATTTAGTCAGCTTGATTCTGAATAGCCTCATCATATTTGTATTTCCATACACGTACATCTCTGCAGAAGATAAGGCCATAAATTAAGAAAACCGTTCCATTTACAGTAGCAGCAACAATAATAAAATATTTAGGACTAAATTTAACATTTGCACGTGGCTGTAAATTTTACAAAATATTTTAACATGAATTATCTTAATCAGTGCTTATGCTAAAAGCTTAATGCCTACATTATACATGAGGAAACTGGGACCTGGAGAGGTTTAAATGTGTTCACTTACTGTGTAGATTTGAGCAACCATATAGGTGGCTGAAACAAAGTTCACACCCATGTTTCCTTTTTTTTTCAATTAAAGTTTTTACTGAATTTGTTACAATATTGCTTCTGTTTTATGTTTTTTTTTGGGGGGGTGTGTGGCCATAAGACATGTAGGATCTTAGTTCTCCAACCAGGGATTGAACTCACACCCCCTGCATTGGAAGCTTGGAGTCTAAACCAGTGGACTACCAGATGCTCTTTCAGTGCTTCCCGGTGCTTTTGCAGCTACTCTGCAGGGATGTCTAAGGGATGTGTTTAACAATATGATGGAAGTCTATGAAATGAGCACATGAGGGCTGCTTTCTGTTTTGTTTTGCTTTGAAACAGAAACATATATTTATTCTTAATACTTTTGACTGTTTTGTTTCCTACTAGTTTTTCCTTTCTTTTTAAATTCAGATTTCCAGTCAATCTTCCCAGAGAAATTCAGCCCTCCAGACATGAAGCTAGATGCTGAACAAGTCAATAGAATAAAATCAAACTTCCTATTCAATCTGCTCTTCCTTCCATGGCTGAAGTTCTGTGATTCTGTTTAGTTAATTTGCATTGACTAATAATTTCTAGATGCTGCAGCTTTTGTTTAAAGAAAAAATGAAAATAGAGAGGGCATTGTAACTTCCCCACAAAAATACAACTTTTGAGAAAGTAAACAGCATCCAGTCTACTTTGTTCACTCTGATTCAGTCAATCAGATGCCAAAAAATTTACCAAGTACCTACTGAATGCCACTCTGCTCGGTTTACAAGTAGGGAAATGACTAAGAATCAGCTGCTACCTTCAAGGAGCTCCCAATCAAGCAAAGAAAGAGTTACAGTAGAGTGTGATTTACAGTTAAGAGCACCCAGAAACGTGCCTCTCTTACTTGTCAGAGCAGCAGTCCTCTAGATTTAGATGAAGGATTGTGAGGCTTAACCACAGACGCCTCTTCCCAGGGCTGGATCTGTAATAGTAGGCCAAGATGCATTCCTAAATGGATGTGGAAATCCCCAAAAAGGAACGAGGAAATCCCGAGGCTGCCAGTGGGGTCATTGGTACCCATCTGTCTCCTTGTCTAATCTTTTCTGAGCTGTTTTGGTTTTACTAGATACATACTGGTCTCTTATTTTGCCTCTGTGTCTTGTCCTGTGCATTTATACTGAAACTGAAAAAGTCACAAGTTGTTATAGAAATTCCACTTTTCTTCAAAGCACCATTTTTCACTTATTCTCAGAGAGGCTTTTTCACACCAAAGAATTAAAAAGATACCTTAAGAGTCTGTCTCTCCCATCCCTGCTTTAGCTTTCCCATTTCTTGGTATTTTGTTTGGTGATCCCTAGTTGTACAGATACCTTAAGTACCCTTGAGGTACCAGGAAACCTTTCAGCTAAACAGGATTTCATCTTTAGAGTATTAACTTCAGAACTGATGGAACAGAGATCATGTGAGGAAAGGTTAGAAATTTATTATATCTTAGGCAAGTTGAAGAGTCAGTGTTTCAAATATTTGGGGGTAGGGAAGAATGGTCCATTTTTTTCAACTAGTCTTACTGCTCAGTGGCTGGGGTACCAGAAAAGTATAGACCACCATGAGCAAACTTGCAGTCCAGTCAGAGAATGCTAGATAAGATAGGAAAGAGTTTTAAAGTGTGATTAAACCAACCTCTTTATTTTTCTGAATCTGCCTGCAGTGCAGGAGACTCGTGTTTGATCCCTGGGTCAGGAAGATCCTCTGGAGAAGGGAATGGGAGTCCACTCCAGTATTCTTGCCTAGAGAATCCCATGGACAGAGGAGCCTGACAGGCTACAGTCTGTGGAATCGCAAACAGTTGGCCATGACTGAGCGACTAACACTACTGCTGCTACTACTACTACTACTTTATTTTTCAGATAAGGAAACTAAGATTCAGAGAAGTCAATTGATTCATGTTAAATCTCTCAACAGGTCAGTGGAAGTATTTACAAGCAATCCTATGTGTAACACACCTGATAGTTTTACTGCCAAAAAAAGGAAACTTCCAAATGATGTGGAACATCTTTATCACAGGAAGAAATAAGATAACAAGTATTAGATTGTGTTTCATAACTTGAATCCCCATCCCACTTTGCCTCCTAGTGAGCAGGGAAGACTGTCCACTAGAAAGAGACTGCACATAAGCATAGTCCAAGGAAATTCCACAACATTTGGGTATTAGAGCGCAGAGGTAGGGCAGTCAGATCCTCCCCTTGGTTGGGCAGGAACAACTTACCTATTGTGTTTTTGTTGCTTCTTCAGTTGGTATTGTCACCAGCCTAGTGTGCACGCGATTAGGAGGAAAACCGGCCCCAACAGTTTTTTCCATCTGTGGTGTGACTTCATTGCAAGGGTTTTTTTCCCCTAGTGCATTTGGTCCTTGTCAGTGCTGGCACCAAGAGATCGCTTTGCAGCGTTGGCTGAGTCAGCCCAGTCTTCCGTGTCCCTTTGTGGTTCACTGAATTCTGGATACAAGTCAGGGATGTGGAACATCCACATTAAGGGGAAAGTGACCAGATTTCACTTTGGGAGCATAAGTGGAAGGTAATGTTAGATGTCAGGTGCAGACCACACTGTTAACCTGCATGTGAGGCAAGACATTGGAAGGAGGGGGCTGTCCTTGGAAGAGACTGGCTACATTGTGGCCCTGGAGATTTATGGCAACCTTGATAGAAAGGGGCTATATAAGTTTCTTAGTAGAAGGAAGAGGAGGCCACACAGAGGTGCTGTCCATGGTGCCACTGGGAGCTTCAGCCCTACTTTGCAGAGGTTGCAGAAACAGGGCCATTAATAGCCTAACAAGCTGGGATCCACTGATTCTGAGGGGCTCCAGCAGGGATAAAGTTGGTATGGGTTAGGGATTGAAGAAAGAAAAATATTATGCACAAGAGATCAGTATTGAGAGGCCATGGGGTATATGCTTTGCTCTTTTTTTTTTTACTGTGATAAAACACACATAACATAAAATTATACATTTTACATTAAAATGTATAATTCAGTGGCATTCACAGTGTTGCACAGCCATCATCACCACTGGCTAGTTCCAGAACTTTTTCATCATCCCAAATGTAAACCCCATACCCATTAAGCATTCGGTTCCCACTTCTCCCTCCCTTCCACCGTGGGAGCTGCTAATCTGTTTTCTGTCTCTGGGTTGTGCATGGCTTTTATGTTAGACAGATCTGGGTTCATCCTGGCCCTGCCATTTCCTAACAGTCTACCTTTGCCCATCTAACTTCGCTTCTCTGAGCCTCAGTTTTCCACGGTTTTAGAATGAGAATAAAATGCTTAACTTGCAAGACTCTTGTGAGGATTGATCATATGTTAAATATTTAGCTGAATACCTGGTTCATTCTTGAGGAGACATGCAATAAATGGTTGTTACTGATTGCTTAATAAAAGTGGTAACAGTGTGGTGCCTTTAAGTTGTATACTGCTGCGTTTCAACTGCTTATTCACCAAAAATTCAGGTAACACAACTTAATCATCTATTCTTACAGGTGCTAAAGTAGGAAACTTGACTTCTGCCTTCCAGGCTAGTTGAAGAGGTCAGAGATAACTGTATATGCAAGGACCGATTATATGTTACAAGCTCTAAAATGCTTTTGGAATTTATAGAAGAAAAGTCATTGATGGTGGTTATTTGCTTAATGGTTTTGAATTAGAGAATGAATGAATGGACTGTTGAACAATGAACTAATATAGCAGGCCAATGGAAGAGGTAGAACTTAAGCTGGATCAATTTCATAAGTACCACTGCCTGTCTTTCATCTGTGAAATGCTGTCTGATCATTAGGATGCAGAGCAATTGTAGGGTGGATTTAAAAAAAAACAGATTTTGATGATTGTTTTAGATGGTCAGTCCAAAACTTTTGGAAAATAGATATACTTCCAGTAAGGACATTTAAAGAGAAGTAGATTGGAGCTCAGTCCAAGGAAGAATTTTAACTGAATGAATGTTGAAAGGGAGGTGACAATCCTGTTTGTATCAAGCAGAAGTCATTCAAGTTCTTTGAACTCTCATAGAAAAAGCTAATTGATCAGTTTGAGCCAAAGGAGACTTTAAATCTTTCTACTTTGAAAAAATTTTTTTCTCTGTTCTTATCTATGAACTTAATGGTTTATTAGTTGGTGACTTGATAAGAGTTACTCTTAATTTCTCCCTCTTTTCACATGGTCTTCCCCTCATCATGGTCTGTCCTTTTAAACTTGTTTTTCTTCCTAGCATTTTCACTACCTGATATTTTATATTTATTTAGTTTCTGTCCTCTCGCTAGAATGAAGCAGATAATTTGTTTCCCACTATATCCTTAGAACCACGAATATGTCTCACAAAATTGGCACTCAGTAAACATATGCTGCACCTTTATGTAAAAATGGGTAACATTTTCATTTGTATAAGTTAACTACAGTTTTTTCTGTTCCTTCTAAGAAAATATAGAAAAGTATTAGAGGAGAATTTAAGCATTGGAGGAATTTATCAACAACAGCATACCCTCTGAGAGATGTGCTTGATATGAATTCATGTTAAAGTTTGAAGTGCTTTGGCCCAGTAAATAATACAGATTTAGCTTCATTTGTTTTTTAGTTTTTTGTATTGAAGATGCTGGTAAGGAAGGATGGCTCCACAGGGATTACCTCTGGGAACACACAATCCAGAGCCAAACAATAGGCCCTTACGTTATCTGGAGGATCTCCTTTTTTACCTCCTGTAATTTGTGATATCATAATTAGGCCTGCATATTATTTCTGAACACTGCCATACAATGTACCTCATTTAGCTGGGCTTATGGAGATTAGATCATGCACAGGAAGCTGGCTCCTTCGTTATCAGGCTCCACAGAGGAGTTGGGAGGCTTAAGGAGTATGAAAAATTAGGGTTGATTTAAAGGGACAGGGTTCTCTGGAAAAGCACAGAAATTTTTCCAGCTTGTGCCTCCTTGACCTTTAGTTTCCCATAAACATCATTGATTTCCACCTCACTCCTCTTTGTGTTAATTAGGGCCTCTTCTAAGTTTTCCTTTCTTCACCCTTTAAGATAGGTCTGCTTGTAGAGAGCAGACATGCGGACACCTTGGAGGAAGGGGAAGGCGAGACAAATTGGGAGAGCAGGATTGACATATATGTACTACCGTGTGTAAAGTAGCTAGTGGGAAGCTGCTGTATGGCACAGGGAGGCTCAGCTGGAATGTATGCAAACGTATAGTTGATTCACTTGTACAGCAGAAACTAGCACAATATTGTAAAACAATTATACTTAAAAAAAATAGGTCTGCTAATACAGACTTTGTGAGATTGTTATAATTTCAGTGAGCCAGGTCTTTAAAAGAATCTAACCTGGTACCTGGAAGATAAAAATCCTAGCATAGTTCCTGGAACACATACGTGTGTTCCATTGTCAAGTGTGTAATCATTGTCAGAGCCTCTTTTTTCTTCTTTTATTATTATTACAGTTGACACCGTCAGGTTTTAGTTAATTTATTAGAACAGAATTAAGTACATTTTAAAATCCTATTATGCTGATTGGAGTTTTGAATAGCATTTTAGCACTTTGTAAGGTATTTTAAATTATCCACCTTGAATAATAATAACAGTATTATTGTTTTAACTCATTTTATTCTTCCTGTTAGATCACAAGCAATGAAAGAGAACAATTTTTCTTCACTTTGGTATTCAGAGTAGTGCAGTGCCTAGAACAGTACTTTGATTCCAGTATGTATTCAGAAAAGTTTGTTGAATCCTTTTTGAAAGGTACAAATAAAATATTTAACATAGTTATTGTTAATAAGCTTCAGCATCCTCACACGCTTAACCCTATAAAGCCAGTGCAGATCTAGGTGCACATTGATTGAACTGGGGAGAATAGGACTTGCCCATGTGGCAGTCACATCTGGAGAATGACAAATCTAGGGACTTCCCTTGTCGTCCAGTTGCTGAGACTCTGTGCTCCCAATGCCGGGAGCCCGGGGTTCAATCCCTGGTCAGGGAACTAGATCCCACATGCCACAGGTAGAAGATTCTGCATACTGCAACTAAGACGCAGCACAGCCAAATAAATAAATAAAAACAAATATAAAAAAAAAAGGACAAACCTAGAGCGAACTTTTATTTTGCTTTTTTTCTTTCAAATCTAGTCTTAAGCTTTTCTGTTTGCTTGTTAGTCCTAGTAGCAGGGCCTTTAGCAGTAAGATAACTATTGTATAGATGAATAGTAGATGAGGAGGCTCTGAGCTAGTCAGAAGTAGGAAAGGAATAGGTCAGAAAATGGGTCCATCTGCCTGGTTCCCCAGCAGTTCTTCAGGCTGCATGCATGAAGGGTGATGCTTCATTTCAGTCTCGCTGTGTTTCAACCTGTCTGCCAATCTCAGGTGTTTTCCTTAGCCTTAGACTTAAAAATGTTCACCTTAGGACTGGAGTGTTACTTAAGGTAAGCCTTCAGCCCTGCTGATAAGTGTGCAGTGTTTGACTCCCATTCCTCAGGCCTTGCACTCACTGTACCACTGTGTCCTTTTCCCTAGGTGTATGTGGTCGGGAATGAACCTTTATCAGTTTTGGTGGATTCTCTGCTTCCTGTCCTGGGAGTCCTCTTCTCTCTTTACTGTTTTACCAAGCAGAGTGTGTCTCATATAAGGTAAACAACCTAGAGAACCTTCTTGTTTGTAAACAGTGAAGTCTGTCTTGCATGTTGTTCTCCTTTTGAATATGACTTATGCCTCTTTGTAGTTGTTTTTTTTTTTGCTTTCAAGGTCAGAAAAACTTCTGACAGTCCTCTAGAAAAGAAAGAGCGCTTTGCAGATTGCAGGGGAATTGGATTTAGTTTCTAAAATGACCTTCCTCAGCCTCTGTTTTAGACATCAGAGGGAAAATCTCTGTACACGTATGAGCATGCCCCTGTTTGACCAGTGAACAATACTGCTACTATATGTCTGGGGAGGAGGAAATAGAGGTTAGACCATGAACACCTTGTGAGCAGTTAGAAATCAAGTTTGGGAAACCTGGATCTGAATGTGGCACTCTGTAATTTAGGCCTGGATTTGGTGTTTGTGCACAGTGTTAATGAGAATGAAGGAGTCCCTCAGTCATCCAGAAAATAATCTTCTGTATTGAAATTTAAGTAGGACTCATTATGTATGGACACTGTTCTCACAGTGATTTATATTGTTTCTCTCTCTTTATTAGACTTAAATTGGAAGATTGGGATTGACACATACACACTACTAGGTATAAAATAGATAATAAGGACCTGCTATATAGCACAGGGAACTCTACCCAATACTCGATAATGGCCTATATGGGAAAAGAACCTTAAAAAAGGATGGATATATGTATATGTATAACTAATTCAGTTAGCTATACACCTGGAACTAATACAACATTGCAAATCAACTATACTCCAATAAAAATTTAAAAAATTTCTATCCTTTCCGAAGTCCTACAGAATTCTGATTTTTGGTGTTTGGAAATCCCCCATATGTAATCTCATACACAGTAATAGTATCTTCTTCATAGGGTTATTATGAAGACTAATTATATTGAAGTAAGTGTATAGCACTGTCCTTGGCAAATTATAAGCTCAATAAATAGTCATTATCATCATCATTGTTAACTGATAAAGGGAAGTACTCAGTCCGGCATATTATTCACAGCTTACATATTGCCTTTTGGTTAGGGTGTCACTGAAGCCTACAGCCATGAGGGAAGTGACAAGAGAAAGTGCATTGGAAGATGGAGGGTATAAATGTGTGAATTTGGCTTCTGAAGACCATTCCTATAATAACTCTTGTTCTAGTTTTGAAATTGAAGTCCTCACAGCACTATCATGTCTCATCAGACTGAGAAGGAAGAAGCAAACATTTATTCCACTTCTGTCCTGGTTGACTGGCACAGATAAGAGGGGATAAGGAATCAGCAAGAATTTGCTGGTGTACTATTTCTTGGTCACCAGTTATTGGTCCCATTGACGGTAGTTGGTTTGATCCGTGCCAGCTCTCTTTCACAGTGCCTGATCCAAAGGCAGTGAGTACACTTGGAATTAACAAAAAAAACCATGTGGGGCTCATGTGTCATATCAGAGCTGCTTCTACAGCCAGAGATTAGTCAGTCGCTCATCAAATTTTAGGATGTTTGCTTTCTGAAATTCTTAAGCATAGTTTCCGCTCCCACACGTCAGTAATACTAGGTGATTGTGCCAGCGTTTAGAATGCATGGAACCTGACAGTCATTCTTTCTTTTTCTGTGTTAACTTGTTAGACATGTAGAGTATGATGACAAGCTCATTTATAACTGCTTTTTTCTGCCAGGTCACTTTGCCAAGAGATCTTATTATGGATTCTGGGGAGACTGGAGAGAAAGAAGGCAATTGCTAGCCTGAAAGGATTTGCAGGGTTGGACAAATCTGTGCCCTCTCTCCATTCTCTGTGCCACTTTAGAGCTGCCACTCAGGGCGGCATTATGATCGCCATCAAAGAGGCTGTTTGGTGAGTCCACCCATTCTTTGCTCTCTCTTCAGATTTAATTGTACCCAAAAGGCTGTTCTATGACTTGTCCACTAAGGGGCGCTGATAGAAAGGAAACCAGAAATTAGCAGCTGAGGTGCTATTTATAATCTCTAAGTGAAAGGTGAGCCTTAAATGATCCTCCAGGTTTTTCCTAGATGCTAAATAATAGGTGCAGTTTACTGCAGTCTCACAGCTCTGTGTCATAACAAGCCCACTTATTTCGCAGAGTCTTTGCCAGTGAATCAGAGTAACTGGCAAACACCTTTCACCCTCAACACTGTAACAATCCAGTTCTCTTTCTGACATTCAAAATGGTATATGTGTGTTCAGAGTCAGACTTACCCCTAAGGGAAATTCTCTCAGAGCACTCTTACGGTAATTTTGTGATAGAGGTTTGTTTCTCTTAGGGATTGTTTAGAAAGCAGCTAACTGATGTTAGTGGAATGGATAATTTATTTCTCCTATGTCTCACAAATGTATTTTACATTATTTCCATTTTCTGGGTGATATGTGTATATGTTTCCACCTCAGAACATAAATTCCTGTTGATCAGAGTCCATGTAATATTTAACTGGTGGCAGCTGCTCTACTCAAATGGCACATCACATTCAAAGTCCTGCTGTTTGTTTAAGTGTTTAAGTCTAATATTTTTATTCATGGTCAGCTTGATTAAGTTGTTTTTTTTTTTTTTTTTGGTTAAGTTTTAAAACACTTATTCAATCAGAAAATTTTTCTATATTTCGAACAGAAAAAAAATATTGATTGCAAATAGAACCATCAGTGTAGGTTTTGCAGTTACAACTATGCCCCTGAACAAAGGGAGCTTAATATTTTTTGTCATGTTTATTTAAAACCATTTTGAAACAGTTTAGACTAGAACCAATTTAGTGACTGCATAGAAAATTTCATAGTATTTGACTTATCAGCAGTTAAAACTTACTGCTATCTTAACAGTCTTTAGTGCAAGTATGTCAAAATCAATAGTTTCTATTGAAACTATAGTTTCTCTCCTTGGCAGGAAAAAAAGTAAATAGGCAGTGATTGAATGAATCTCCATTCACTGCCAGAAGCAATAGATCCTTAACTAGGGGTCTCTACATGGACTTCTGGGACTCTATAATCCCCTTGAAATTACACACAAGGGATTTTTTATATGCAAATACAGATTCTTTGCTGAAAATAGGGTCCATAGCTTCCATTACATATTGAAGACATTCCATTTCTCCAGTAAGTTGACACTGTACCAGACTGGGATGGTGGAGTGGTGGTGGTGTCTGGTGTGTGTGTTTACGATTTCTTCTAAAACTGCTCGTGGTGTTCATCCCCCAAGCCTGTGGTCTTTATCGCCCCTTACCTTTCACTCCACCATTCTGCCCAGCAGCATTAGTTATCAATAAGAAGTCTGATTAAAGAAACTAGAAGAGCAACTTAGATTTTATCATCTTTGGATCCAGAATTTTTACTTTTCTGGAGCTAAATATGACTATTTGAAATTGATTCTTCCATTGCAGTTTTAAGAATGAATAAAACAATGCTTCTGAAGGTAATGGTTAGCATATCTTTTTTTATTTCTTCAAGAATCTTTGAATATGGTATTTCATTTTGATAAGATGGTTCACAGAAGGTTAGACACAATTTCAGCTTTTCTTCTAACTTAAAATGTGTTGGAGATAACATGAATGATCTCTAAAAGATAGGGTAATATAGGAAGTAATCCTAAACTTAACTTCTAGGTGATTCATTCTACTAAAGGATTATAAATACTATGTTACTAGTGAACCAGCAGATTGGGACATACTGCCCAGTGAGACTGTGTGCTGAATTAACTTTAATAATTGTACTTTTCACTGAAATGAAGCAGCACCTGTCATTTTTTCCCTCAATTTAATCTGAAAGAAGTTTTGTTCTTTTATCACAAAAATAGTAAATGTTCTTTGTATAATATAAAAAAGCATAAAGAGGAAACAAAAGTTACCAACTATCCTAATCACAGTTTACACGATTTTAGCGTCTTGTTTTTAGTGTATCTTCTGTACCTTTGTATTTATTTACATGATATAGTATAAGAATATTATATGTTGGCTTTTTCACTTGTCTGATGAATGAAAACTAGAAGCCATAGTACCTTATGGGAATTTTCCTTAAACTTTTTGCAGAAATCACAACACTGTTTTTGATAATTTAGCCACAGTATTACTTGGAAATTCAGCCTGCTCAGTTTTCTGAATCTATGGATTTTTACAAGTCAACAATTGGCTCACTGAGATTGACTGAATCTCTTCCTATGAAGATTATGTCTTTTTCCCACTGCTCATAACCCTTAGCAGCTCATTGAAAAAAAATCCAAGCTCATTTGACTGGCATCCAGCATTCTCTGTGGTCTGGCCTCGCTTTTCAGCCTTCTCTTGTCTCTTCTCTTCTTCAGGAACCAGAATATATGCATAAACCTGTACTTTAATTCCTCATTGCATTTGAAGCTTATTGAAATAATATCAATAGTGATCTTTCAACGTCCATCTTCAAATGAATCTTTCCCCATTTGAGCAAATGACTACACAAAACATGATAGCCTAGCTTCTGAGAATAAATAACTTTTTCAGCATGGAGAAACAGGAAAATAATTTAAACATTTTTGAGCTTTATAATGATTTACTGTATGAAATTAACATGTTACTTTAGAAGATTATTAATGGGGTCTCCAAAAAAAGAATAACTCTGGGAAATAAATCTCCCCCTGCATTGCAGTGATGAAGATGAAGATGAAGCCCTGTATCAAAAGGTGTCCTCAGAGCAGTGCCGAGTGGAGCACCTTGGGGGCTTGCTGTCCCATTGCCAGGAATGTGGTTTAGCAGGTGACTTCTTCATCTTCTGCTTGAAGGTAAGAATTGTGTATAGCTCACTGTCATTTTTATTCTAGGGTAGTATCAGGAGCACCTTTGAATTTGCCAGGCAGTCATAATTTTAGGTTCTAAAATTAGGTCTTAATTTAGGAGAAATAAAGTTCATAGGGTAATATTTTCTTTTCAGTAGCGTTTGGTTCAGTCAAAAAGAAATTTACCTTCAGCAGTATACATAGGATCGAACTCCTTTGCGAGGTAATCTCCACTGAATTTTTAGAGATGACCAAAGTAAAGCGATTGATCTACGAAAGGGTTAATCTTTGCTCTGTGTTGACAGTAAGAACTCTTTTGAAGTTAATAGCAGGTTTTACAGCTGTGGAATAATCCCTCATCCTTTCTGACTGTTGTTTTGTCAGGTATTTGCAAAGGAGATTTAGCAGTTCTGCCCCTCTCATTTCATTTTGTAGCCACTTGAAACCTTTTCCGGGTTTATTTCTTAGCCTGGTGGCTTTGTTTTCTTTTGCTCTAATGTCAGTAACTTACACCCTGTTACTCCTTATTTGCATTGTTAGAGGCCATGAGTCAGTGTCTCTGATTCCCTGTCATTGATCTCTGCCTTCTTTTATTTTCCCTAAAAAAAATGTCCACTCTAAGAGAATGTCTTTGGAGTTTAAGGTTGGTGTGGGTTGGGAGAATGAAAGGAGGAAATCAGGGCTAACGTTCCTAGAATTGAAGTGGGGGATACTTTTTTGAGGTTTCTCACCTCTCTTATTCACATTCATACCCCTGTGCAGCCACTCACTGTAAATAACATCCCAAGAAAATACTCTCCTAATTGGATGATTTTTTAAAATTTGTTTCAAAAAGTCAAAAGGCTTTGCTCTAAACCAAAGTTCCTCTACCTTGGTGCTATTGACATGTTGAGCTAGGTATTTGTTTCTTTGAGTGGGGGCTTCCTGTTCATCATAGGATGTTTACCAGCATCCCTGACCTCTACTCAGAGATGTCTGTGTCATCTCCCAGTTATGACAACCAAAAATGTCCCTCAACATTGCTAAGTGCCCACTGGAGAGCAAAATTGCCCAGAAACAGTTGGGCTCCACTGCTCTAAACTGTCAGTTATTAATACTGTGGTTAAAGTATTCATTATTATGGAACTTAAGGTTTTCCCTTCCCAAGGAAATTTACAGATGAAAGCTAGGGAAAATCTTATAAAACCCACAGTAATGAATTACCTGTTAGTAGAAGTTCAGTTCTGAATATCCTAGGGAAAAAGAATTCTGGTGGTAAAAGCATCTAATAGTCACTGAAAAGGGTTTGGAAATGTTATATGACCTCAGTTCAAGGGAGGCTAGTGGTAGAGATCATAAAAATAGTGATAAAGTAAGTAGTTTGTCAGGCTAGTTCTTTGTGTGTGTTTATGATTTTTATTGTAAAGTTTATCATTTTCATATACTTGGCACATTGATATATGTATTACTCTGCAACTTACCTCTTCCATTCAGTTGTGTTTTTAAGATTATATTGATATCTGTGTAGATCTAGTTCATTTATTTCAACTGCTGCAATATAGTAAATACATCACAGCTTATTCATTCTCTTATCGAAGGACATTTGTTTCCAGTTTTTGGCTATTATAACTAATGCTGTAATGAACAGAGACTGGTTCTCCATATATACATTTCAAATGAGTTTTCTGTTTTTAAAGTCCTTAGTTCTGTAGGATTTTTCTTTACTTTTTCTTTTCTCCCACACTGATAGGAGTTAACTCACGTGGCTGTGGAAAATGAAACAGAGTTAAAAATGAAGTCTTTCTCCAGCAAAAGCCTTTTGGAATTAGAACAGCACCAGACTCTTCTGGTGGAAGGTCAGGAGCGGAAGCTGCTGGTTCTTCAACTGTTGGCTCTTCTGTGTGAGAGAATGTCTGAGCAGATATTCACCAACATCACTCAGGTCAGTGGCTGCCACATAGCGGGATCCCAGCCTGGTGGTATTTGTCTGTTTTGGTTTCTTTCATTCTTTCCCAAAGATATTTTTTAAAATGTCACTCAGAGTGTGTTTTGATGACACTTGTATCAGTGCTACACCTGGAATTCTGGTTAAAAGTAAATTACTGAGCCCACACCAGACTAAGAGAATCCGTACTTTCATAGGTCCTGGGAATCGTCATGTTTAACAAGCTCTTGAAGTGGTTCTTGTGCACATAAAACAGAACTGTTTTAAATATTTATATATCTCAGTGGTTTTCAACTTTTGGTGCAAATAAATTGCCTGGGATCTTCTTCCTAATATTGATGCCCAGCCCACTTTTAGAAATTCTGATTCAGCATGTCTACTTTAGAGTCTGGGCATATGTATTTTTTATTTTAAGCTCCATAGATAATTTTAATGTACACTAAAGGTTGAGAATGAGGGACTTCTCTAGCAGTCCAGTTGTTAGGACTCTGGCCTTTCAATGCAGAGTGCACGGGTTCAACCCCTGGTCTGGGAACTAAGATCCTGTAAGCTATATGTCATGGCAGGAAAAAAAAAAAGTTGAGAATGATTAAAACTCAAATTTGAAAAAAAAAATCACTAATGATAAGATCACATTGAATTTTATAGGTCCTCTAACTCATAGCTTATCACAACCTGTGAAGTGTTTTTGTTGCCTTTTTATTTTGCCAATGAAGTTTACAGATTTTATTTAGTGCTTTCAGGATCAAGTAACTGCGGATCAGATCAGTGCTTGAATTTAATGGCTCAGCCTTTTTTTTTTTAGCCAGTGTTTTTTACATACATATATATTTATTTATTTATTTTTGGCTGTGCTGGATTTTTACTACTGAAAGGGCTTTTCTCTAGCTGCAGCGAGCAGGGGCTACTCTTCATTGCAGTGCACGGGCTTCTCATTGCAGTGGCTTCTCTTGTTACGGAGCATGGTCTCTGGGGCCTGCAGGCTTCAATAGCTGTGGCACATGGACTCAGTGGTTGAGCTCAGGGGCTCTGGAACATGGCTTAATAGCTGTGGTGCATGGGCTTAGCTGCTCCACAGCATGAGGGATCTTCCTGGACCAGGGAATGAATGTGTCTCCTGCATTGCCAAGCAGATTCTTTACCTCTGAGCCACTAGGGAAACCTTTTGCCAGCATTTTTTAAAAGTAGGAATTGAAAGTACTAAAGCATAGGCAGTGTAGTCATATTTTACCCTTTACCACAGTTGGTTGTGGCTTGGTTGGTGAATAATCAGCTGTAAGATGGTCTGATTGTCACACTTAAATCTGACACTCCAGCTCTTTGTATCATCGTCATTGTCCTCTGCCTTCGGGTGTTGCTAAGCAGCATTTCACTACAGCTCCTGCTGAGAAAATTTGCAGCTGCCTGTCAGCTCTGACTTATGGTGCCTGTTTAATGAGATTTATGCTCATGATTTCTTTTCTGGCCTCTTACTCCTTCAGCTCATTGACCCTGTATTACTCGGTAGGGTGATTTGTTTCTCCTGTGTTTATATCAATTCGCTAAAGAATTTTTCACCCAGACCTTGTTTTTGTCTCAGAATGCCCATTGGAAAGGGAAATGGTTTAAAAACTGATATGACTTACACTTTCCCACTTATCTCCCTTTGCTCCTAATTAAGGAACAATGGCATTAGGCTGATACAAAAGTGATTTGTCCCATTAAATTTTCCTTCATCTGAGGTTGAACTGTATCACAACAAAAAGGACCACACAAAACCCCACTGAACTGCATCTTGTAGACTAAGTGATGGTGATAATTTTGGTATATTATTTTGAAATACATACATGCATATGGATAAATGATAAGTAATAAATTAAAAGTAATTTTGTTAATATCATTAGGAATGAAGACTTTCAGTGTAAAAAATAAAAGAGTTTAATGAATTTAAGTTAAGTAGAACCCCTGTCATATTACATTTTAACTGGAAGTGTTTGTTTGAACTCAGTTTATTTTTCTCGTTTTTAAAAACAGATATTTCCTAGCTCAGTCCATTGTCCGTGCCAAGAAGCAATGACAGTCCAGTAGCCCTAAGCATCACTAGTACCAGATTATAGTTTCTAATCACCACTTCCTACCAGAAGAACACAAAGCTCATTGGATTAAAGGTTCATTCAGGTCCAGGGCAGAAATTGTACAGTGTAAGCCTTAGGGCATCTTGTTGTGCCTGAAAACCAGGAAGCAGTCTGAGATTAACAGGCTCATGTCAGTAGTGTTCAGAAGTTAACTTTGGAGGGGCTCGCACTGACCACAGGTAGGACAATTTGAGCATGAAAAAGAATAATGCCTGCAGTGGATTGAAATGCATCTAGGTCCCCCCCAAAAGGTATTTTGTAGGACATCTTTGGAGGTTCCTAGGTGATCAGTTCACTACTTTGTAAATCGATAAATGCAGGGAAAGAATAAGACATTTATCTTTCCTGTGGGAACTATGTTTCCATGTAATTAGTCAATGAAGAAATTTTTTTCTTTGTGTAAGAGCCACAGCTGGAAAATTCAAAATGAGAACTATAAAATTATATCAATATTTTTCAATCCCCTAATGAAATAATTGATTGAGGTAGCAATCATCAGTGTCTACAAAAACCATTAGGGATACTTTATAATGAATGTATTAGGCCAAATATACCCAAACCATCTGATCCTTTCTTCTCCCAGCATTTAATTATAAAAACTTTCCAAAATTTCGAAGAATTTTATAGTGATTATCTGGATGTCCACCACCTAGATTCTGTCATTAGTCTTTTACTGTATTTGCTTTATCACATTTTTATCTATATCTCCATCTGCCTGTCCATTTTATTTTTGGTGGATTTTAGGGTTAATGCTAATATCAGTATGTCGTTGTTCAGTTGCCCAGTCATGTCTGACGCTTTGACTCATTTCAGAGAGTCAAAGAAAGAGTGTTAGTATATGTTTCCCTATATATTTCAGCTTATTCTGATTAATTTTTTTTTTTTTTTTGGTTGCATTGTGCGGCTTGTGCAATCTTAGTTCCCCAACCAGGGATTAAACCTGCACCCTCAGCAGTGAAAGCAAGTAGTCCCAATCACTGGACTGCCAGGGAATTCACTGGGCTGAGTAATCTTAGCATCACTATAAGAAGAGAAGCAGACATTATTATGTGCCTCTCATGTAATGCAGTACGACATATGCCATACCACCAGGAAGTGTTCTTCCTCTCCAAACCCCCAAACAATATAAAACAATCCCCATCCCCTTACCACCCCACAGGATAAAGGAGCAAATTAAGTGCAATGAAGAAGCAATTAGCCAAATCCATGATGCAGGAAATTCCATAGTACAAATGACCCAGTTTCTTCATCACATAAATGGCATTAAGGAGGGACAGGGCTGTTGCAGCTTAAAAGGGACTTGAGACCTATCAGGGAAGTGTAATGAGTGGTTCTTGATTCAAACAAACCAATTGTACCAAGACATTCTTGTAAAAGTCATGGACCCAGTGTTAGAAGATATAAGGAATTTGTTTTTTGTGTATTTGTAGTAAAGGTAGTTACGTAAAAGGGGCTTCCCAGATAGCTCAGTTGGTAAAGAATCCGCCTACTGTGCAGGAGACCCCAGTTTGATTCCTGGGTTAGGAAGATCCCCTGGAGAAGGGATAGGCTACCCACTCCAGTATTCTTGGGCTTCCCTGGTGACTCAGACAGTAAAGAAGAATCTGCCTGCAATGAAGGAGACCTGGATTTGATCCCTGAGTTGGGAAGATCCTCTGGAGGAGGGCATGGCAACCCACTCCAGTATTCTTGCCTGGGAAGTCCCCATGGACAGAGGAGCCTGGTGGCCTACAGTCCATGGGGTCACAAAGAGTCGGACACAACTGAGCATCTAAACACAGCACATTTATGTAAAAATACACATCTCTCTATTTATTACAAATGCATATTGAAGGATTCCTGGATGAAAGATGAAAAATTTAAAAAACTGTGTTCAGTTAAATGAAGAATGATTATTAAATTGTGATATATTCATACAATGGAAAAAAAAAACTGTGTTGGCAAATGGTATATTAGTATGTGAGATAATGCAGAGAAGAATGAGGCATGGAATGGTCTTTACTGATTCAGAGCCCTGTTCCAACTCCCAAGTTCTTTTATTCCATAAATATGTATTGAGGGCCTACTATGTGCCACCTACTCTTCTAGGTATCAGAGACATAGCAGTGAACAAAACAGACATATCTGTGCTCTCATGGAGCTTCAGTCAGTTCAGTTCAGTCACTCAGTCGTGTCCGACTCTTTGCAACCCCATGAATCACAGCACACCAGGCCTCCCTGTCCATCACTAACTCCCGGAGTTCACTCAGACTCACGTCCATCGCATCGGTGATGCCATCCAGCCATCTCATCCTCTGTCGTCCCCTTCTCCTCCTGCCCCCCATCCCTCCCAGTATCAGGGTCTTTTCCAATGAGTCAACTCTTCGCATGAGGTGGCCAAAGTACTGGAGTTTCAGCTTTAGCATCATTCCCTCCAAAGAAATCCCAGGGCTGATCTCCTTCAGAATGGACTGGTTGGATCTCCTTGCTGTCCAAGGGACTCTCAAGAGTCTTCTCCAACACCACAGTTCAAAAGCATCAATTCTTCGGCGCTCAGCTTTTTTCACAGTCCAACTCTCATGTCCATACATGACCACTGGAAAAACCATAGCCTTGACTAGACGGACCTTTGTTGGCAAAGTAATGTCTCTGCTTTTCAATATGCTGTCTAGGTTGGTCATAACTTTTCTTCCAAGGAGTAAGCGTCTTTTAATTTCATGGCTGCAGTCACCGTCTGCAGTGATTTTGGAGCCCCCCAAAATAAAGTCTGACACTGTTTCCACTGTTTCCCCATCTATTTGCCATGAAGTGATGGGACCAGATGCCATGATCTTCGTTTTCTGAATGTTGAGCTTTAAGCCAACTTTTTCACTCTCCACTTTCACTTTCGTGAAGAGGCTTTTTAGTTCCTCTTCACTTTCTGCCATAAGGGTGGTGTCATCTGCATATCTAGGTTATTGATATTTCTCCTGGCAATCTTGATTCCAGCTTGTGCTTCTTCCAGCCCAGCGTTTCTCATGTTGTACTCTGCATGGAAGTTAAATAAGCAGGGTGACAATATACAGCCTTGACGTACTCCTTTTCCTATTTGGAACCAGTCTGTTGTTCCATGTCCAGTTCTAACTGGAGCTTACATTCATATGTATATATAGAGAGACAGTAAACAAGGCAAAATACACAGCATGTTAGATGATGATAAGCACCAGAGAGAAAAAATCTAACAAGTAAAGGGATGGTGAAGGGAGTGTGGTAAGGTAAATGGGGTGGTCATGGAGAATCTCACTGAGAAAAGTAACTTTTGAGCAAAGATCTGAAGCAGGGAAGGAGGGAGCCATTGATATACCTAGGGGAAGAGTGTTTCAGATGAGAGGGAGTATGCCCAGAGTGTGGCAGGGTCAGGAAGGGGGCCAGTGTATATGGAGTGGAATGAACAAGATTCCCTTTTTCCTGCCCTTCCAGGAAACTGCCACCTGCTGCACCATTCTGTAACTAGATCACTGTAATTCGCAGAGTAAAAGGGGTTCTATTTTCATATGTTACATTTTTTAACATAAGTAACACCTGCACCTGCTCACTGTAAAAATATTTAAGCCACATAAGAGTACAAATTTTTTAAAAAGTAGAGACTTCTGATTAAAGATGCTATATTGAACAAAAGATGGTGTTTATCTGTTCCCTCTGGAAACCACAGTGACCAGCAGAGCAGGAGAGGAGATACAGTGGGTCAAAGAGAGTAACAATATTTGGAAACTAAAAGATAGTAGCAACTTCAGAAAATGGAAAGCCAAGTGCTTGCATGAGAGAAGTCAGGAAGCAAAGCCATGTGCCTCTAAAGAGCTGTTAAAAGTTTTTTGAAAAAAGGGGAGAAAAAGCAAACCACTTCTCCCTGCAGAAGTCTGGAAGGACTCGGGGCACCAGATGAGCCCTAAAGATGGAGCTGAATTTGAACCATGTTGACAAGCTCCACAAGAGTCAGAAGACTATTTGATTCCTTCTTTAACTTTGTACAACCACCTCCCCTCCCCAGCAAAAAACTAGAGGTTTATTGTTGAGAGAGGTTGAACCCAAAGACTTTGAACTTGGCTGATGCAGCACGCTTCAGAATGGGAGGATTAAGTCGAAGTCTGCAGACTTAACAGTGAGGCCTCAGCTCCCTTACAGTCATCTGTAAGGGCACTGTTGGCAACAGGTTTACATATCCCCAAAGGATCATTGTGACGATTTAAGTGAGTAAATACCTATAATACATTCAGAACAGTACCTGGTAAATTGTAAATGCTTACTATTGTCACTAAAATAGCTAAGTAAAACCAGTTGCCTCTGTAGAATCAGATGGGGAGAAATAGGGTAGGCAACTGCCATTTTTTCCTTATAAACTTTCACGAGTATTTGGCTTTTAGAATGACATAGCTTTACAAAAATGTTTAAGTAAAAAATAAAGGTGTCTTCCATTGTCTGCTCAATACACATAAATTCTAAACCAACAGCAGTCACATACCTACCTATTCTCATGGCTGACAGTTCATAAAATCACAGGAAATGATTAGTGGGGGAGGAGGTGTTGTCAAAATGGGTATAGAGGTTTTGTTGTTACAGGAAAGTTTAGGGACAGAGGTACTTCATAAATAACAATACCAGCTGGCTGTCATACCAGTTAACAGTGCCCAGGTTTTTTTTTTTTTTCCCTTTAATACACATACAAACTGAAAGTTTCTTTCTTAACAAAATTAGGATCATACTACTTGTTTAGCAATATTAAGCATAGTAGATAGATCAATCTAGGGGGGTAGATAGATCAGTAGGTAGTTAGGCAGAGAGATAGAGGAGAGGAATTTAGAATAAGTTGGAAGACTAGATAATTCTGTTCCAGCATTTTAACAGTGTATTTGTGCTGAAATAGAAGCTTCCTATAATCAAGGAGTGTTTTAGAAGACTCTTTGAAGGCAAAATAGGTGGAACCCAAGATGGTAGATGCACCAGTTTCTCTGGGAAAAGCCAGTGTCCTTAACTTCTAGTAATCAATAAATTCTCAGGCTTGAGAGGGTGGTGAAAATTGCCATAACCCATGTTGTTTATTCCAGTAAGTGGAACTTTTAATAACCTTTCTAGTTTCCTGCCTTACCTCCAAAAGACAAGTGTTAACAAGCCATTCTCCTGACTTTAAGTCTGCAATAAAGATTCTAGCATAGCATGTGATTTGCCTAGAGAGTTGAACATACAAGCTTGCATGTTATTTAGAGGCTTATTATGACCTATCTCAGCCATCCCATTTTCAAGTTGATTTTTCCCTTTTGAGCCATTAATCCTAAATGTAAGTGTGAGTGTGTGTACATGTATGTGTGTGTGCACATATATAGGTATGTGTAGGCGTCTTTTATTCACATGTGTTTCTACTTAAGATGATTAATCAAAGCACAGTTAAAATAATGCTGACCAAATTAATTTCATTTAAGGCTTAGTTGTTACCCAGATGCTGTGTAAACTCTTGTATATGAATAATCTTAACCCTTTAAAACCATTCAATACTTTGAAAAATGACTCTGGATTGGTTGTGCAGATCATTTGGGGACATTGAATTCTAAATAAAATGAATGCCTTTTTGCATATTCTTTGCCTACTAGAACTAGTCTATCAAAATGGGAGTACGGAATATTTGAGGAGGAATCCTCATTAGGAGAAACAGATCTAAGACACTCGGAGATGGTCAGAAATTTAACAAATCATCTTTCATTTAAATTTCCCAGCCAAATTCACAATAAGTAAAGGAAGGTAAGATGGTGTATTAAAAGATTTGACAAAGTGTAAGTGGACTTTCTCATTTATTGACTGTATGGCTTTGAGCAGATCACCTCTTTTTAAAAATTGTGTTTATTTACTTATTTTTGGCTGTGCTGGGTCCTCGCTGCTGCTCAGGGGCTTTCTGCAGTGCTGGCGAGCCGGGGCTACTGTCTAGCTGCTTACACGGGCTTCTTACTGTGCTGGATTCTCTTGTTTCAGAGCTTGGGCTCTAGAGCCCAGGCTTAGTAGTTGTGGTCTAGGGCTTATGCCCCGTGGCATGTGGAATCTTCCTGGACCAGGGTTTGAACCCATGTCCCCTGCATTGGCAGTGGATTCTCAACCATTGAACTATCAGGGAAGTCCTCCAAATCGCCTAAGTCTGAGATTCTTCATCTGAAAATGAGGACAAGAATACATCCTAGAGCTGATGTGACACTTAGGTGAACTGGTGCATGTAGAACCCTGAGCACCATGCCTGCTTCACAGTATCAGTTGTTCTTGAAGCTTCTTGTTGTCGTGACGTTGATGAAGGAGAAAATGAAGATGTAGACATCAGATGTAAAGAGCGTTTTGAGTTTGTTTTTTTCTTGCTCCTTGCTGATTCTAGATTTCATTTCTATGGTAGGTTGTGGACTTTGTAGCAGCAACCCTGCAGAGAGCATGTGCAAGCTTGGCCCACCAGGCAGAGAGCACCGTGGAGTCACAGACACTGAGCATGTCCATGGGGCTGGTGGCCGTCATGCTGGGAGGAGCCGTTCAGGTGAGTTGGAGAAGTGAGCCAAACTTGAAAGGAGGGAGAAGAGAAAAACCTTCCCATCCATACCCTGTGAGAAGTCAGAATGGCTACTGCACACAGGAGAACTGGGCCAAACAAGTCAGGTTGTTGATAAGAATTCTCTCCAAGTAGAAGACAAGAAAACAGTACCACTTCCTCTTTGGGTAGACTTCCCCATCAAAAGGGCAGGGCCCTTTCCGACCGGGCATAAGCTGGATTTGGAAATACCTGTTTTGCATCTATGGTGAATACTAGATTCTCTGGCCTTCACTGTACTGGTTCTCTGAAGCTCAGCCCTTGTCGCTGCTGCTGTTGTCAGGGAAGAATCTTTGTAACCTACCGGCTACATAGGATTGCATGTTTTCAATAGTTCCATTTTGGCACAGGATCCATTGTTCAACTCATATCATGTGTCATGTTAAAAGTTTTGTTTCCAGTGCATGTATCTTTTACATACTTAATTTATGATTTTTTAACTTTATTCACTCAAAAAATATATATTGCCTACTTGTTATGTGCCAGACGCTGAGCCAGGGTGCTGGAAATGGGGCAGTGGATGAAGCAGACATGGTCCCTCCTGCCATGAAGCTTAGAACCCGTGAGGGAGCCAGGCATTAAATGATGTGTCAAAAAATAGAACTGAGTGAAGTACCTCAAACAAGAAGTAGAGGGTACCAAGAGAACATAACATCTAACCTAGGCTGGGGAGATTTCCATAAGGACTATCTGTATAAGTTTAAGCTAAGACTTGATGCATAAGAGTTTGGGAGTGTGTGTAGGGCAGATGGAGGGGCCTCTTTCAATGACAGAGCATCATGTATGAGGACTGGAAGCAGGAAGGAGCTCTGTATACTTAAGACACTGATAGAAGGCTGTGTAGCTGAACTGTAGAGACAGGAGTCAGAACAAGGTGGAAAGGTAAGCACCTGTGTGTGTGACATATCACATTAGGTTAGAAGACTGCGAGAAAGTGAAGTAGATTAGTGCAAGTATTATGAAAACTTCCCTGAAATCAAACTGGACAGAACTCTTAGCAATGAGTAGGGAACTTCTCTGGGAATGGATTTTTGAGTTTAAGGATTAAATTCTGATATTGATTCTTGATCTATTAGAATTTGCCTCTCTCTAGCTTGTCCTTTAGGAGAAAAGAAATTTTATTTGGGCCTGTTGTTAATGTGAAACCCATTTTTGGTAGATTTACTTAGCACTCCTAATTTTTTATTTTTTTGGAAAAAAGCACTTTCGGTTCAGTTACTGTATTATATTCCTCCTGTTAGAACTGTCAAGGAGTTCACCAATGAAATTGTTTTTCCCTTTGGCTGCACTAAGCAGCATGTGGGAATCTTAGTTTCCCTGACCAGGGATTGAACTCGGCACCCCCTGCCTTTGGAACGTTGAATCTTTATCATTGGACCACCAGGGAAGTCCCTGGAATAATTTTTCTTAAGTTGTACTGTTAATGGATTTAGTTGACCTGGTTGATTTGTGTTTTTCTCGTTGAGTATTGATTTGAATAATCTTTATTTCCATAGTTGAGAGTGTGTTTTTTTGCTTATTTAACACTTAGAATTTCAAACCATGTCGCAAAACAGAACACAGAAATCTCCAGTTCCTTTTTGAAGTCCATCATTGTGGGGCTGGTTATGCAGATTAGTCCTGTTCTAACAGATATTCACCTGACTGATGCACATGTAGTATAGCCTTTACCGTGACCCTGCCCTTCCATGAGCCATCCTGACTCACCGACTATATCCTGAATTCCTCTGACTTTGCAGTTAAAGTGAACATAACACGTCACCCCTATACCTTTGCCCTAGATCTATTAATTTTTTTTTCCCCTTTGATTGAAGGATTTATAAGTGGCTTCTATAGTAATGCTAGGTTTTCTGACTTTCTATTAGAAAAAAAAGTCATGATCCTGAATTATATTTTCAGATGTTCATTGTCAGGCTAGGCTAGGTTTTTGCTTCCAAGTCTAGAAGGTTTCATTGTACCTATCCCTGATCATGATTCATTGTTTTAGCTAATGAAACAGAATCTAACAGCTTTTGAACCTTTCTTTCCTTTCTAATTTATGTAAATAAGATGATTATTAGAACATAGTGTCTAAGAAGAGGAGCTGATTTGGAGAAAGTATAGGTTTAAGGCTGCTAGCTAGACAGCTGTAATTCCAAACGTATTTTCTAAATGTCAAGACTGATCATCAATAAAAGTATGGTGTTGATGACTTCCCTGTGCCCTCAGGAAGCAGTTTATGCATGATGTTCCAGGGCCCACAGAGCCCTCTGAAGCCCTGCCGCGTGGAGCAGACATGGTCTTGGAGGGCTGGGACTTGAACCCAAACCTTGAGATTTCATGCTGTTAATACTTTTCCAAGAGTATCATAGGATGAACTCATTCAGGAAATGTTTATCAAGTGTCTGTTCCCTCATGGAGTTTACCTTCAAGTTCCACTTGTAAGTTAATTCAGTAACATCATAAATAAGGACCTAGACATATAAATTGCTCAGCTAAATATATGAAGAAACATAGGTGATATACAAAAATGAGAACACAAGGTAAATGTAAATATTTTTCAGAATTAGAAATTTTTTGGTCAGCATTTTATTGCTGGAAGAGACTTTTGGATTCTTCCAAAATAATAATTCTCACTGCATCAGGTAAGGCAGAGTGAGAGTGTGTTTGTCCTCCAGGGGAGCTTTGTAAAGTCTCCTGTGGGGGGTTTTCAGGTACATATGCCCTCCTCTGGCTGACCACCCAAGTTCTCCTCTGTTGCAGGGGTCCCCAACCTCCAGGCCAAAGACCAGCATCTGTCGTCAGATCATCAGTGGCATTCGGTTAGAAATAAAGTGCACAATAAATGTAATGCACTTGAGTCATCCCGATACCATCCCTTCCACCAAGCCCACGGAAGAATTGCCTTCCAGGAAAAACCGGTCCCTGATGCCAAAAAGGTTGGGGACCATGGTCTTAGAGGACATGCCCTCTTCGACCACCCACCACCCTTAATCCCACCCCTACTGATCTAACCACCAGTTTCTAAATTTGAGAATTTGCAGAAATTTAGAACGAGTAATTAATCTAACTTCTACTCCAAGTCATTACCTAACTTCCATTCCTAAAGGAGATTGTAGAAGTGGGTTGACATAGCATGGCTCGTTCTGTTTCTGAAACATTCCAGAAACTGGGAAAGAGGCAGCCAGATGAAGGAGTCTGTCACTCACTTGTGGGATGCTCTTTCCAGCCTCGGGACTTTTATACAGAGTTCTGAGATCTAGATCTGAGATCTATGCTGAGAAGCAATGGCAGGAGGAAAAATGAGGACTACAGTCACGTCTCAATTTTGGTAGTGGCCCTTGGTGACTCTTGAAAAATAATTGATAATTACTTAATGCTTCAGTTTTCTCATTTATCAATTAAGTAAATATTACTTTATACCTCAAAAACTTTTTTAAACATTTATAAACAAATAGTTGGCACTTGTAGTCTTAGATTTCCCTGTTTATTCTCATAGTGAGAAATCTATAGCCTTGTGAAGCTGAACGAATACATAACTTTCATTTCCTTAGAAACTGTTTGGTTCAGAATCCACATAGCTGCCCATGGTGATTAGAGACATTACCTAGTGGAATAAGATTAATTGCACAGTGACCAAGTTTGAAAATAGAAAACATGGCTATTTTTTAAAAATAGATTTTATATTTTAGAGCAGTTCTAGGTGCAGAGCAAAATTGAGCAGGCGGTACAGAGATTTCTTGTACATCCCCTGCCCCCACACAGGCAAAGCCTCTCCTGTTGTATCAACATCTGGTTCCCGAATGGTACCTTGGTACAATCCATGAACACACATTGACACATCATTATCACCTGCAGTCTGTGATTTCCATTAGGGTTCCCTTTTAGTGTTGTACACTATGGGTTTTGACAAATGCATAATATCCACCATTATAGTGTTGTACCTAATAGCTAGTCTAACCCCAAAATCCTCTGCTTATTCATCCCTTCCTCCCCCTAACTCCTGATCTTTTACCATCTCCCCCGTTTTGTGTTTTCCAGACCATTATGTAGTTGAAATCGTATACTCTGTAGCCTTCCCAGATTGACTTCCTTCACTTAGAAATACACATTGAAGGTTCTTAAATGTCTTGTGGTTTGATAGCTCATTTCTTTTTAGTTCTGAATAGTATTCCATTGTCTGGATATATCACAATCTGTATCCATTCACCTACTGAAGGACATCTGGTTGCTACCAGGTTTAGAAGTTATGTGTAAAGCTGCTATAACCATCTGTGTGTAGGTTTTTGTGCAGACATAAGTTTTCAGCTCATTTGGGTAAATACCAAGGAGTTCAGTTGTTCAAGTGTATAGTAGGAATACATTCAATTTTGTAAGAAGCTACCAGACTGTCTTGCAAAAGTGGCTATACCATTTTGTTCTACCAGCACTGAACGAGAGTTTCTTTTGTTCTTCATCCTCACCAGTGTTTGGTGGTGTTGGTGTTAGATTCTCATTATTTTAATGGTTGTGTCGTGTTATCACATTGTTGTTTTAATTTTCAGTTCCTTGATGACATATGATGTTGAGCATATCTTCAATTGCTATCTTCTTTGGTGAGGTAGCTGTTCAGGTCTTTCACCCATGTTTTAATTGAGTTGTTTGTTTTCTTATTGTTGAGTTTTAAGGATTCTTTGTGTATTTTAGGTTACTGTCCATTATCAAATATATCTTTTGCAGATACCTTCTCCTAGTTTGTGGTCTGTCTTGTCTTTTCTCTTGACATTGTCTTTTGCAGAGCAGAAGTTTTGAATTTTAATGTAGTCCAGCTTATCAGTTCTTTCTTTCATGAATTTCTTTGGTATTTCACCTAAAAAGGCCATCACCATACCTGAGGTCAGCTAGATATCCCTTATGTTATTTTATAGGAATTTTATAGTTTTGCAATTTTACATTTAGGTCCGTGATCCATTTTTAGTTGATTTTTGTGACAGTGTAAGGTCTGTGTCTAGATTCATTTCTTTGCCTATGGATGTCCAGTTGTTCTAGCACCATTTATTAAAAAGTTGATCTTTTCTCCATTGTAGTGCCTTTGCTCCTTTGTCAAAGATCAGTTGACTGTATTTATGTGGGTCTATCTCTGGTCTCTCTATTCTGTTCCATTGGTCTATTTGTCTTACTTTTTTTTTTTTAAGAAGAAATTGTTATATATATGAGAAATGAAAAAGAAGCCATACACTATAGGTATAAGTAGATATTCTCATTTCAGATACTTGAAGAAAAAACAAAGACACATGATACTACAGAGGCACTGAATGAAGTCCAGCATGGTGATAATGCTAGCCCAGTTATCCTGAAATATCTTTTCCAGTACCACATAGATTTTTGATAAAATGGACCTTTTTCTTAGGTGATATATATTTTTATTGTGAAATTCCAGGTACAAACCTGACATATATCTCAAGTTTTCATTTACTTGGGAGGAAAGTGGTAGAGAAAATGAACAATAACAATTCTGTGAAGCTGAAGTGTAATATGAGAATATTATGTAGGTCCTATGAAAACAGTTGGTTAATTGATTGGTTGGTTGGATAATGAAGTGTGTGAATGAGTGAGTAATAAATACCCTGCCTTGTTCTAAAAAGGATTTAAGATGTGTAAGGTTTTCAAATGATCAGGGCTTCATGAAGCTTCATATGACAGTTTTTCCAGTATTTTCAGACAGAAAAGGATCACCCCTGATTTTTCTTCACTGACTGCCCATGCACCTTTCCTAGTAAGGCTTTATTAGAACAAAGCTTCTAGAGAGAATAAAATCCTAAGTAGTTTTAACTCTGATTTTCTAGGGGAACTTCCCTTCTGCCAGTTACCATCACAGTCCCTTCCAGGCCTGAGGCACCCTTGTATGCTGACCAGCCACTTTAGATCTTGCAGTTAAGAATAGCTTTACTCATTCAAATGAGACTGTGTAGCGTTTAGTTAAAGAGTGTGGACTCTGGAGCCAGATTTATTAGGTTCACATCTTACCATCTTTCAGCTGTATGACTTTAATTTTAATTAAATTAAAAAAATTTTTTGGCTGCACCACCCTGCATGTAGAATCTTAGTTTCCTGACCAGGGACTGAACCTGTATCCCCTGCACTGGAAGTGTGGAATCGTAACCCCTGGACCACTCATGAAATCCCTTCCCTGTTTAACATATAGATAGTAACTCTTTTATAGGGCTGTGAATATGTGTGTGTGTGATTTGTTTGTTTATTGTATTTATATTTAAACCATTCACATAGTACTTACTAGTGTGTCAAGCACTAAGTACTTTGCTAATGTGAACTCATCTTTTTATGGCAAAAGGTACATCCTAGTAAAAAAATATAATATAATACAATTCAAAATATAAAAGAATTTCACCATATGACTGGGTATTAAAATATGTCATGGTAAGAATAGCTGTAGATGTTTGACAGAAAACAACAAAATTCTGTACAGCAATTATCCTTCAATTACAAAATAAATAAATTAAAAAAAAAAGAAACTGTAGAGACAAATAAGACTAAGAGGTGAGTGGGGTAAAAAGGATGAAAACAGGCTGTTCCCAGAAGAAATGTAGACAGTTAATAAACATGGAAGGATGCTTAATAGTGCTATTAGTCTGATTAATGCAAATTAAAATAACAGCCATGTTTGCCCATCAGATTATAAATATTAAGAGTAATAATAGGTGAGGGAGTAGGGAGGGGGAAAAAAGAGTAATATTTGTTCCTGATGTACTTTTTGATTTAGAAAAGTACCTGTACACGGTAAGTATTCAATAAATGTTAATTATAATTATAAGACCATAGTGTTAGAATGCCAGATTCAGCCTATATGCAAATCACACCAGGAACAAGGTTTGCTTCCAGCCCCTTTTTCTTAGTGTCTGTTGCCTTGTGCTCATATTAGCGTCATATTGTGCTCATATTGTGGTCATATTAGCATCTGCTATGTTAATTTGGGTTTGCATTTTTTAAATTTCATTTTGTAGTTGAAGTCAAGTGATTTTGCTGTCCTGAAGCAATTGCTGCCTCTGTTGGAGAAGGTCTCCAGCACATACCCTGACCCTGTCATCCAGGAACTTGCTGCTGATCTCCGCATTACCATCTCTACTCATGGAGCCTTTTCCACTGAGACTGTCAGTGTGGCCGCCCAGAGTACCCTAAACAAAAAGGATCCAGAAGGTAAAAGGGAAGAGCAGCAACAAACCAGTTATGAAAGATACAGCGATGTGTCTCATGGCCACCTTGAACCACAGCAAAGCCATGTTGCTTCTCATGAAGTCCGTGAGCCCAGCACCACTGCAAAGCAAAAATCAGAAAGTGTAACCACAGAAGAGCTCCAGGAAGCTCTTTTATCAGCTTATGATCCTCAAATTCCAACACGGGCTGCTGCCCTGCGAACTCTTTCTCGCTGGATAGAGCAGAGAGAAGCAAAAGTCCTTGATGTGCAGGAGAAGCTTCTCAAGGTGAGTAGAACACACTCAGACACATACACATGATGAGTAGAACACACTCAAACACACACACACACACGGTGAGGCCACTGTCCAGGAGCCTTGACTGTGTATCAAGCCCTGTCCTGGGCCACCCTTGGGGAAATTGTAATTGTTCTACAGAAGCAAGACTCAGTTGAACATGAGCAGAAGGCCAAAGGTTTTACAGGCTGCTACTAATATCAGTTGAAGAGCTGAAGTTTGCAAAAGATTTTTTTTTAATAAATTAGAACAGATTCAAGGTTATCCCAGTAATAACATCTCTGTCTTGCCCTTGCATTTCCATATGCTTTCTTGAGTGCAAGAGAAAAGGATCAAATTATAGCAGATATGCCATTCATTGAATGTAGCCCCAAACCTGGCTTCTTGTGTGTCAGGGCCTGTGGTCTGTCACAGGCCTAAGAACAGGCTATCTACCATAGACTGTAGTGGAAAAAATGTGAGAATTGTTCTTCCAGATTTTGGTTTTCATGCCTACTTTTAATGTATACTAGACAACTTCAAGAAGTATCTCCGACTGATCGCTGCCCTTTTGTAACCATTATAGAAATGGAACTTCAAACATATACTATTTTCCCTACAAGATTCACAGTCAGACCAGTATCTAGCTACAGCAAAGAGGAGTACAAGCATTTATTCTTTTGAGTCTGCTCTAAAGGTGTCTTAAATCTCGCTTGCTGTTTGTGAATCATGTCACTGCTATATTTTGTGGTTTCAGATATTCTTGGAGAACTTGGAGCATGAAGACACGTTTGTATATCTGTCTGCTATTCAGGGTAAGTTAGTCCTGCTTAGGACTTGAAGTCTGTGGACCAAAAATTAAATCATGTGTTTTCACAAAATCTCTAAAGTCATAGAATCATAACCTGCTGGTCATTTTGTCCATTTTCCTGCCTCCTAGCTAGGACTTAATTTCAGTCATGATAGTAATATTTCTGGAGGGTTCCTAAAGGGACCCTGAAGAGTTCAGTATCTCATAATGATGGGGAAGCCTTTATTTATGTTTACTTATCATTCTATAGATTAAATCCCGTTTCCTCAAATTTAAGGAGGTAAAGAATGCCTCACATGTGAGCTCCCATTACATTGACGTTTTAGGTGTATGGCTACTGTCATTGTGCACCTTTGCACTCTTGTTAAACTAAAAGAATCTCAGAATATATTTCATTATCAAAACATTTTTTGCAGTCATTTTATTTCTCATTTATGATTCTTTGTTGTGATTCCGTCTTCTGTTAATTTGTGGATTTTAAATCTAGAGAGGGGCTTTACGAAAAAGGGTATGGAGAGTTAAACACCTTTCCCCAGAAGGGTGAGAGGCAGACCTGGTAAGAAGGCAGAATGAACTCACAGTCTCTGGGTTCTGTAGTGTGCTGTAGTCCTCAGGAGCTGGGGTCTGGAGATTGATCACCAGGATGCACCAACCCTCCCCCACCCCTCCTGCTTTTCAGCTATGTGAACTTTGGCAAAGTACTTAATCCCTCTGGGCTTCAGTTTCTTACCTGTGAAAAAGGGAGCTAAGTAGGAATGTAAAACGGTACAGTTGCTTGCTTTATTTATTTGACTACGCCAGGTCATAGTTTTGCTATGTGGGACCTAGTTCCCCGACTAGGGATTGAACACAGGCCCCCTGTATTAGATGAGTGGAGTCTTAGCCACTGGACTACCAGGGAAGTCCCTACAGCTGCTTTAGAACATAGTCTGGCAGTTCTTTGAAAAAAATAAATGCAGAGTTGTCACTTGACCCAGCAATTCTGAGTATTCACCCAAGAAAAATGAAAACATGCTCGTGCAAAAACTTGTTCATTAATGTTCGTAGTAGTCAAAAGGTAGAACCCAGATGTCTACTATTTGATGAACAGATAGACAAAATGTGGTGTGTATATACAGTGGAATATTATTCAGCCAATGAAAATGAAGTACTGAAACATGCGGGTAAAACCTTGAAAACATAGATGAAAGAAACCATTCCCAGAAAACCACATTTTGTATGGTTCCTTCATATGAAATGTCTAGTATAGGTAAATTTATAGAGACAGAGAGTAGGTTAGCAGTTGTCTAGGGCTGGAGAGAAAGGGGAAGGGTTTGGGAGGTGATGGCCAAAGGGTACAGGATTTCCTTGACGGGGTGATGAAAGCTCACACAATTCTAAAATGGACTGTAGTGATGGTTGCACAACTCTGTCAGTATGGTAGAAACCATTGAATTGTATATTTTAAATTGGTGAGTTTTACAGTATGTGACTTGTGTCTCAATAAAGCTGTTGCCAAAAAAAAAATAGAATTTAGTGAGGAGGAGAGGGATTAAACCGTCAGAGCTTAAGGAGATTAAACATAATGTGGTGAATAGGATCCTGGAGCAAAAAAAGGACATTAGGGAAAAACTTAAAAAATCTGAGTAAGTTATAGACTTTAGTTGATAACGAAATGTCAGTAGTAGTTCATTAATTGTGATAATGTACCATGCTAAAGTGAAAGTTAGTGATAGGGGGCAGCTAGGTATGCATTATCGGAGAAGGCAATGGCACCCCACTCCAGTACTCTTGCCTGGAAAATCCCATGGATGGAGGAGCCTGGAAGGCTGCAGTCCATGGGGTCGCTGAGGGTCGGACCCGACTGAACGACTTCACTTTCACTTTTCACTTTCATGCATTAGAGAAGGAAGTGGCAGCCCTCTCCAGTGTTCTTGCCTGGAGAATCCCAGAGACGGGGGACCCTGGTGGGCTGCCGTCTATGGGGTCGCACAGTCGGACACGACTGAAGTGACTTAGCAGCAGCAGGTATGCAGTATACAGGAACTCTGTGTGCATCTTCTCAATAAATCTGTAAATTGAATACTGTTCTGTCAGTAAAAGTTCATTTATGAAGGGGGCTAACATTAAATGAGTTAGTACTTTGAAAGTGCTTAGTGCATATTAAGTGTTCAGTATGTGTTAGCTAATTATGATTTTAATGTTTTCATCATCATTGTCGTCATATCACTACTATTTCTTTTCTTCAGATTTAAACTTTCATTTTATACTAGAGTATAGCTTATTAGCAGCTGATTAGCAATGTTGTGATAGTTTCGGGTGGACAGCAGAGGGACTCAGCCATACATATATGTGTATCCATTCTCCCTGCAACTCCCCTTCTATCCAGACTGCCACATAACATTGAGCAGTTTCCTGTACTGTACAGTTAGGACCTTGTTGGTTATCCATTTTAATATAGCAGTGCATGTCACTACCATTTCTTTTGTTAGATTGCTAGGTAATAACATGGTGATATGTGTAACTTCTCAGAGCTAAAGCTTGAAGTAGGTGTATTCTATCAGGTAGCTTCTGCTATGTAACAGAATACCTCAACATTCAGTATCATTTATTTATTGTCACTTGTTTATGATCACTCACACATCTGTAGACTAGTGGGGTTCGGCTGACCTAGCCTGGGCTGGGCAGTCCTGCTGTTCCCTGTGCATCTCTCTGCTGTGCTTGTTACTGATCCTTCCTGATCCAAGGCCTCCCCAGGTACATTCACATGGTGATGGCCGAAATGCGCAAGAGCAAGAATAAACTCAAGAGGCAACTCTTCAGAGGAGACAAAAATAACCACTCATCAAGGAAAAAGGACAACTAGGAGGGAGCAGAAGAGTGGAGTGTGTTGAGAGAGGAAGTAATTATTGGCAGCTGAGAGGTCACAGAGGCCAGGAACTCAGATAGGCCTGAGGACTTGATGGAGCTCAGGATTCCACATGACAGTGAATGGCACTTATGGGAATTAAATAAATCAAAGAGGCAAGGACCTGAAATGCTGACAATTAGTAAGTCTCAGAAACAAGTCATCCTGTCTTTTTCCAGGAAACTGTAATACTGTCAAGGAGATGTTTCTCGTTGATTTTTTTTTTTTGGACGGAGTTTTCGGGAAGTGGCGGTGTGTCATTCTCATACAGCATCGCTGCTGTGTAAACCTCTTAGCTGTTTAACCCACTGAGCTCATTAGCCTCTAGGGTCTGCTATAAAAATCACAACTGCTGGTTTTGTGTTTGTTTATAGTACTTTTAATTGGTGTGCTAATCAGTTAGTAGCTAATTTGGAGATGAAGGAATGTGGGAGGTAGAGGTCTAATTTCTGTTCTCAGTTCCCCACAGCAGACAAGTTTGAATTAATTGATGTTTTTGGTGTTTGTACCATACACTTCAAGGCCAAGGCCTTAGGTGAATTTCCCATTAAGAAAGGAAAGAGCTGAATTTTCCCACCTGCATGTCAGTGTCATTTGCCTAGGCCTGACACTCCAGAGCCACGTCATTCTGGACTCCAGTCAGGCAGGCAGACAAGACCAGCCTGCATGTAGATATTCTGTAGTGCAAGGGGGCTGCATCAGAAGGTGGGTGCTTAACCACTGAACCACCAGGATCCCAGAAATTTCTGATGTACATATTATCTGTACATCACAATAGCCTGAGGACTAAATTCCCTATGAGTTAAAATTTAGTTTTATGAAAGACCACATCTCTTTTTATTTCTTCTGAGAAAGTGATGGTTGATTTAATTCTCATAGCAGCTGCTCCCAGACACTCAGTAGCAGCTTCTTCAGGCAGAGAATTCTATACAAGTTGCTAAGTTCCAGTTACAATCCAGAGTTTATAAATAGACACTTAATCTTAGACGTGTCCTTTAAGTGTCTCTCCTTTTCAGACTTCCTTGTATATTCTTTTTCTCATTGTTTTATCATCATTATAGTACAAGTTAATACATTCTTATTGTTTTAAAAAACATTTAAATGGCAAGAAGGTGTATAAGATAGAAAGTAAAAGTCTTCCTCTCTTCAAAAATAGGAGATGAAATATGTCCTTAAGAGTCCCATAATGTATATTTGATGTTTTGAGCATTTTTCACATTTCAGTCTTGAAATACACATTCCAGTAATGAATGTGATACACACGTGATATTCTTCAAATAAGATATTATGGCCCAGTTATCTATCTTAGTATGGATCTACTCATGGGTCCTCGTGGTCACTTTTAATTATTTAAAGAACAGTTTGAAAGCAACACCAGCAATAGATGCATTTCACAGCTCCAAGTGATCCCCATCCGTGTCAAAAGAATCTTTGGGCGAAACTTCTTGGCTCATTGAAAAAAAGAAAGAAACTGTAGGCTCTGAGCCAAGCATGAGAGGTGAAAGTATGCCAGTATCGTGCAGAGAATCTAGTCATCTCAACATAACATGCCTGAACAAATTGCACTGACTCTTCCACCCTTTTCCTTTCACAGAAGAGTTTTCATTTCTGGCAGAAGAGCCAAGAGGAGGGAAAGGCAAAAAGCCTGGAAGGCAGGAGAGTAGATACAAAGTGAAATTGTTTTTACAGAGTTTCAAACTGAGCAGGATTACATGTCTTAACTTGTCAGAGACTGAACTCCCTGATTCTCAGATTTCTACTTCAAATAAAGTAAGTTGGGTAACCATTCAGATCAGATCAGATCAGTCGCTCAGTTGTGTCCAACTCTTTACGACCCCATGAATCGCAGCACTCCAGGCCTCCCTGTCCATCACCAACTCCTGGAGTTCACTGAGACTCACGTCCATCAAGTCAGTGATGCCATCCAGCCATCTCATCCTCTGTCGTCCCCTTCTCCTCCTGCCCCCAGTCCCTCCCAGCATCAGAGTCTTTTCCAATGAGTAAGCTCTTCGCATGAGGTGGCCAAAGTACTGGAGTTTCAGTCTCAACATCATTCCTTCCAAAGAAATCCCAGGGCTGATCTCCTTCAGAATGGACTGGTTGGATCTCCTTGCAGTCCAAGGGACTCTCAAGAGTCTTCTCCAACACCACAGTTCAAAAGCATCAATTCTTTGGCGCTCAGCAGCTGAAAATAATTCTACCCCTTGAAGGACCACCTAATTGAGTAGGGCATTGAAATGTGGAATGTGGCCCTGGGAAGTTTATCATCTCCGCTTATTTCCTTGAAATGGGAAGACTCCTTTGGTGTTCTGTAGCACCTAATTAACAAATGGGCATTTAGAGAACATCTCTCATATATGCTAGCTCAGTGAATTCTTGAAGTTCTGGGAAATAGGCATTATCCCCATTTTTTAAACTTCTTGAGATTTAATTTACACACCTGAAATTCACCTGTCTTACAATGTGCAATTCAGTGGTTTCTAGTATTTGTACAGTCAAACCACTAATTTCAGAACTTTTCATCATTTCAGAAAGAAACCCTATATCCATTATCAGTTGGTTCCCATTCTTCACTCCCCCTCTTCCCTGGGAACCACTAATCTCCTTTTTGTCTCTATGGATTTGCCTATTCTGGATGTTTCATAATACAGAATCATACAATGTGTGGACTCTTGTGTCTGGTTCTTTTCAATTAGCCTAACATTTGTGAGGTTCATCCCTGTTGTAGCATGTATCAGGGTCTCATTCTTTTTTTATGGCTGAATAATGTTACATTGTACTACTAATTAACCACATTTTGTTTATCCATTCCTCAGTTGATGGTCATTTGCCTTGTTTTCACTTTTAAGCTATTATGGGTAACACTGTAATGAATATTCATGTACAGGTTTTTGTGTGGACATACGTTTTCATTGCTTCTGGGTATACACGTTGGAGCAGAATTACTGGGTCCTATAGTAATTCTATGTTTAACCCTTTGAGGAGCTGCCAAACTGTTTTCCAGAGTGGCCACACCAATTTACTTTCCCAGGAACAATGTACAGAGGAGGCAGTGGCAACCCACTCCAGTACTCTTGCCTGGAAAATCCCATGGATGGAGGAGCCTGGTAGGCTACAGTCCATGGGGTCGTGAAGAGTCGGACACGACTGAGTGGCTTGACTTTCACTTTTCACTTTCCTGCATTGGAGAAGGAAGTGGCAACCCACTCCAGTATTCTTGCCTGGAGAATCCTAGGGACGGGGGAGCCTGGTGGGCTGCCGTCTATGGAGTTGCACAGAGTTGGACACGACTGAAGCTACTTAGCAGCAGCAGCAGCAGCAGGGACAATGTATGAGGGCTCCAGTTTCTCTGCGTCCTGACCAATACTTGTTATTGTCTATCCTTTTATATAGCCGTATTAGAGTGTGAAGTTGGTATCTCATTGTGATTTTGATTTGCATTTCTCCAGTGACTAATGATGCTGAGCATCTTTTCACGAGCTTATTGTGCATTTCTAATCTTCTTTGGAAAAATACCTAGTGTCATTTGAAGCACTAAACTTCTTCCTGTTGATGAAGTCTGACTTATCAGTTTCCTGTCTTATTGCTTGCACTTGTGGTGTCATTTCTAAGAAATCATTGCTTAATCCAAGATAATTGAGATTTACTTCTGTGTTTTCTTCCAGTGGTTTTATTGTTTTGGCTCTTAAATGTTTAAGTCTATCTATGATCCATTTTGAGTTAATTTTTGGGTGTGATGAGAGATATCCTCTTTTTATAGCTAAAGATCCTGAGATTTACACAGGTTAAGTCCCCTTTCAAAGATTACATAGCAAGTAATAATTTGAACCTTGTTGTTGACCTTCAAATCTTGTTGCTGCTTCCCCAATACACTTGGTTACTCTAGAACTTTCCAAATCATGGTAGAATTTGCTCCTATTGTTGTACTTTTAAAGATGGAAAACAGATTTGATGTTGATTATCAGTATTAAAATTGAATAATGCTTAATCATCTAGAAAGCCTTTTGATTCTTTGAACAGTCTTGAAATACAATAAAAACAGATATTAAATTTTTTTTTATAAATGAAGAATTGACTTGCCTACAGTCATAAAAGTTGGGAGAATAATGGAACACCAGACCCATGTCTTAGGGATTCCCAGTCCATTGTACCTGATTTTACTGCAGTGCAGATGAAGTATGTCTTCTCCAAATCAGAGATTATATTTTATAGCCCCCAATACTTGCATTTTACATGAGCTCATTTTTGAAATACCTGTCCAGTGATTTCCTCTATCAGTTGAAAATTGATTCACTCACATTTACATCAGAATATTTAGCAATTTGGGCTTCTCAGGTGGCACTAGTGGTAAAGAACCCACCTACCAGTGTAGGAGACATAAGATATGCGGCTTCCATCCCTGGGTCAGGGAGATCCCTTGGAGGAGGGCATGGCAACCTACTTTAGTGTTCTTGCCTGGAGCATCCCATGGCCAGAAGAGCCTAGAGGTTACAGTCCATAGGGTCACAAAGAGTCGAACACGACTGAAGTGACTTAGCGTGCATGCACACATTTAGCAATTTAGTACTTTTACCTACAAGTAAAAGATAATTGGCTACTTCAGGTTTAGTTATTTTCACCTTCTAAGATTTCCCAGGATAACTGCTATATAAGAGATGGAAATAAGCATTATAGAAGTCACCACTTATTATTATGTGCCTGTCATAGTAACTCTACGAGTTAGAAATTTTTATCCCTGTTTTACAGATGAGGGAACTGAGGCTCAAAGAGGTTAAGCAGCTGGCCCAAAGTGACACAGATACCAAATGTTAATACCATGATTTGAATCTTAAGTCTCTCCATCTCTGAAGACTGCTCTTGCCACAGGGAAAAATAATTAATTCTAAAATAGTTGTTCGTTTCCAAGGCACAAAGGCTGAGTTCTCAGATGGTCAAAGGTATGGGAGAACCAGGCCTGTGTATGAGACATGGTTTCACTACAAATGAACTCTTCCTATAGCTTAATAATATGCTGATCTCATGTTTGCTTGATTTTGTGTGTGTGTATGTGGTTTTACTCGTTTGGCAGCGAGTACTGTTTTTTTTTTTTAAGATTTATTCATTTATTTTTGGCTGGGCTGGGTCTTCATTGCTGCACAGGGACTTTCTCTAGTAGTGGCGAGCAGGGACTACTCTCTAGTAGCCAAGTGTGGGTTTCTCCTTGCTGTGGCTTCCCTTGTTGTGGAGCATGGATTCTAGAGCCTGGGGGCTTCAGTGGTTGTGGGGCCTGGGCTCAGTAGATGCAATGCATGGGGTTAGTTGCTCTGTGGCATGTGGGATCTTCTAAGAGCAGGGATCGAAACTATGTCCCCTGCATTGGCAGGTGGATTGTCAACTGCTGGACCACCAGGGAAGCCCAGTACTGTGTTATTTTTTAAGCAATCTCTATGTGTATCTCTAACTCATCTTCCATTAGTGGCGTATATATGTTACCTCACACTGCCAGTCCTTATTCCCACTGTTGGTCATTACGGTTTCAGCACTAGAGACACCAGTCTCATTTTAGGAGTGTCAGGAGAGAGCCTTCAGAACAATCCTGGGATATATATATATAGTTTACTGAGATTGTGGATTAGAAAAACAAGTATAGGACTTGTTTTTCTGTATAGGACTTTTGATAATTTGTTACATTTCTGATGCCAATAAATTGCATTTTAAAATTACTTACTTTAAAATAATACAACTTATGAAAGCAATGCCCATACACTGCTGGTGAAAACATAAAATAGTGCAGCTCCTCTGAAGAACAGTCTGGCAGTTCTCAAAAGGTTAAACATAGTTACCATATGATCCACCAATTCTACTCCTAGATATACACCCAAGAGAAATGAAAACACATGTCCACACAAAAGTTTACATATGAATCCTCATAGCAGCATTATTTGTAATAGCCAAAAAAGTAGTGTCGACTGAAAAAAATGCACAGCCTACAAGTTAAGAATTATGTTTTATTTGGCAGACTTTCTGAGGACTTCAAGCCTGGGACACAACATCTTAGATAACTCTGAAGAAATAAGGGAGGAACCAGGATATATAGGAGTTTTTGCCACAAAGACCAGGTATTCAGAACATGAAAAGATTACTGTTAATTAAAGAAACCAGATATGTCCAGTTAAGGAATTTAGTGCTTTTCTGTATATGGAAAGATGTAAGAGTCTGGGCTCACTGAAGTGATTCCTTTGTTATGCACCTCAGCTGTCTGTTGCCTCATCCTGTGCCTTCTCATCCTGAGTCTCCTCAGGGGGCACTGTCAGGGTGGCTGCAGTCAGGGGGTGGCTGACTGCTAGATGACGGGCATCCTATTTCATCCTGAGTTCCCCCAGAGCTCACCATCAGAGAGACTGTAATGTGATGGCTTAACGGCTGTAACATCTTTTATTTACCGGTAGGGCAGGCAATATTTTTCATTCACAGTAGAAACAACCTAAACTTCTATCACCTGATGAATGGATAAATTAAAGATGGTATATTTAAATAGTGGAATATTATTTAGCAGCAAAAAAGAAGGAAGTACTGATTCATACTATAAAGTGACTGAACCTTCAAAACATGATAAATGAAAGGAGCCGCACACGAAAGACCACATTTTGTATGAAATGTCCAGAGTAGGCAAATCCATAGAGATGGAAGGCAGTTTCGTGGTTGCCTGAGAATGGGAAGAGGGAAACAGGGAGTGACTGATAATGAATAAGAGGTTTCTTTGGCGGGATGATGAAATGTTTTGGGCTTAGATAGTGGTGATCATTGGACAGCCTTGTAATATACTAAAGATCACTGAGTTACATACTTTTATTTTTTGTTCTCAGTTTAATAGCATTATATATACTTTAAAAAATAAACTTAGAAAAATCCAAAACAGTTTTTCATGGAGTTCTTAGGACTGTTAATAGGGATGAGCAGGATTTAGAATGTGGATGTGGAGTGAGGGGACTGAGGCTGAAAGAAAAGCAAAGGTAAGAAGGTGGTCAAGAGCAGGGCAAGTATAAAGGCAGGTAGTACTGTAAGCAGTTCAGATTGTTAGCGGAACAAACTGGGAAGGATGGGGAGAAGTGGGACTAGGCTAGAATCCAAAAGCTGTCAGAATGCCAAGACAAGGCAGCTGAACTTTCTTTGTGGGCTCTAGGAGGGCTTTAAAGGCTTTTTGTTGTTGCCAGTCCACCAGTAATGTCTTGGTGATGGGCTGCCTGGATTTGAAAGTATCATGCTTGTTGATGGTTGTTATTTTATCTCCTTGTTTCTAGTGGACTGTCCAAAAAGTTCGTTTAGGTTAAGATGTTGGGCCAACCCACTATATATTCACTCATGGTTTATTGAGCACCAACCAAATATCAGATGTAACTTGCATTAATTGATTTACTCCTCATAAAAACCCTATAAGAGTCAATATCTTTATATACTGGTTTTTCAGACAAAGAAACCAAAGCTCAAAGATTGTTGCCAATAAAAGGCTAACCAGTGAGTGATGAAGTCTAGCATCAACTCCAAAGTCAAGGCCATAGACTTCTCTGTCCTTCCCTCCTCTCTCTCCATTCCTTTTTCTCACCATCTCCAGTCACCATGGCCTCTGCTCTTTCAGGCAGTAGAATTAAGCCATGGAACCAGTGGATCTTGACATTTTCTGCTAAGCAGTTACATATGTCTTAATTTCTTGGTTTCCACGGCTCGTTTCAAATCCTTTACCTCCTATTCATGTAAACTAGCTGTCACTAAGGCAGAATTTATTACCTATAAGGCACTTATGAGACATCTAGGGATAAAAACTCAGTTGCTTCAATGTCTACAAGCTATTAAGAAGGTTGTAAATACCTTCCCTGCAGAACAGCTATTTAAATTTTGCCCTGGAGCCGTCCTTTCTTTAGTCAAGTTGATATTTGAAGACAAATTAAGGATAAAAGAACAAGAGAGCTCACAACTAAAATAGCAAGTTATTCTTAAGACTTATCTTTAAGTACAGTATTCCTTTAATCTCTAAGGAATTAATCTTTTTTTACATTAAATTTTTTTAATTGGAGTATAATTACTTTACAGTGTTGTATGAGTTTCTGCTGTACAACAGTGTGAATCAGCCATAAGTATACACATATCCACTCTCTCTTGACCCTCCCTCCCATCCCCCCATCCCACCCTTCTAGGTCATCACAGAGCACCGGGTTCAGCTCCCTGCACTGTACTGCAGTTTCCCGCTAGCCGCCTGTTTTACACGTGAAGTGAAAGTTACTCAGTTGTGTCCTACTCTTTGTGACCCCATGGACTATACAGTCCATGGCATTTTCTAGGCCAGAATACTGGAGTGAGTAGCCTTTCCCTTCTCCAAAGGATCTTCCCAACCCAGGGATCAAACCCAGGTCTCCCGCATTGTGGGTGGATTCTCTACCAGCTGAGCCACAAGGGAAGCCCAAGAATACTGGGAATACGGATCGAACTGGGAATCGAACTGGGGTCTTCTGCATTGCAGGTGGATGCTATACCAACTGAACTATCAGGGAAGCCCTTGTTTTATACGTGTAGTGTATATATGTCAGTGCTACTCTGAATTCATCCCACCCTCTCCTTCCCTTCCCGTCCTGTGTCCACAAGTCCATTTTCTATGTCTGTCCCATATTTTACTGGAACTTCTTTGAGGCAACAGCTGGAGGGTCACCCTTTCTTGCTCTTCCCTCCCAAACTGAAGTGTTTATCTTACCCTTCATTTCAAATACAAATTAAAATTCCTAATCACACCCAGTGTGATTAAGATGATTCTTGAAGTTATTCACACACTTAATAAGCTCAATTATATTTTTTTATTCACCTTGACATAGTGAATTGTGTTGCTGAATCATAGGTTAACATTTTTAACTGATTGAAACATCAATTTCCCCCTCTGTGGTCACGTCAAAATCTTGGGCAGTGGTGGAAAAATGCACTTAACGGTACAGTTTTGAGCAGCTCACTTAGATTTTTGCATTAGACTTTTACACTTGATTTTTTTTCCTGACCTTGTGATATCTCTACTGTCCCCAAGGAGGCTGGAAGAGAGGGAATGAACTGAGCCTCAGGAAATGCAGATCACAGACTCTGCACTACCAAAGACCTAATTAGGTCATCCTTCCGTCCACCTGCCAAGGCACGATTGCTGAACTTTTCTTTCTTAGGCGAAGGTGGTTTCTGAAGCACTTTTTTTCCTTTTCTTTTTCTTAAATTTAATTTTGCCTGTGTTGGATCTTCATTGCTGTGAGGACTTTTCTCTAGTTGTGACAAGCAAGGACTACTCTCTTGTTGCAGAGCACGGGTTCTGGGGTGCTCGAGCTTCAGTAGTTGCTGCACGTGGGCTCAGTAATTGTGACTCCTGGGCTCTGGAGCACAGGCTCAGTGGTTGTGACGCACAAGCTTGGTTGCAGGCAGATTCTCTACCACTGAGCCACCAGGGAAGCCCTTCTGAAGCACTTTTGTATTTTATGTTCAACATCTGTTTTCCATTTTTGGTAACCTGACTTTAGACAGTGACAGACTGTAAAATATCTTTGGCTGTTGGTTTTTTCCTTAATAGTTTTAAATGGTCATTCACTCAACAAATATTCATTGACCACCTACTCTGTGTAAGGGTGCTGTGCTCAGTATACTGCTGAGGAAAAACAGTCGTGCCCTGCCTCCATGGAATATATAGTCTGAGGCAGGGAGGAGATGCAGGGGACAAATGCTAATCAAAAAGCCATACACATGGGACTTCCTCAAACAGTCCAGTGGTTGAGACTTCACCTTTCAATGCAGAGGGTGTGAGTTCGATCCTTGGTTGGGGAGCTAAGATCCCACATGCCTCGGGGCCAAAAAACCAAAACATAAAACAGAAGCAGTATTGTAACAAACTCAATAAAGACTTTAAAAATGGTTCACATCAAAGGAAAAAAAAAATCTTTAAAAGTTAAAAAAAAGTCACACAAATGTGAAATGTGGCTTTGACAGATGCTGGGAAGAAAGGTACACAGTGATACGAGAGCCTGTGTTGGAGACATTTTACCTGACAGAAAGGGGTAGGAGGAAGTGACCCTTTAGCTGAGATCTGGTGCCTAGTGAAGAAGGGAGGGACCAGTGATCCAGACCCAGGGCACAGTGAAGTAGCAGTGCTGTGCCAGGGGAGGAGCCTGCAGACCCGACGACCCCAAAGATCAGTGAAGAAGGGGTGGGCTGGATAGGCTCTTTTCTTTTTCTCTCTTTCATTGAGCCTCCTCTAAAAAATATGGGAAAACAAGATTCTGCTGCTTTAAAAATAACAACAAAAGATTCAAAAAATCACTGTCCTGGGCCATCTACATGACCTGACAAGTTTTATAATCCGTGTCACATGTGATATGTCATGTGACACATACCTTTCATCACCTTCTCATCCCGTCAGATTGTCACTGAATGTTTGACTGTCTGTAGAAATCTCTCAGTTCAGTTGTCCAACACACAGCCCCTAAACCTTACAAAAAATACTCTTATTGCAGATGACAAAGGCAAAACATATGGAGTTATTTTAGGTCAGTGGTTTTCAAATTTTTTTTTATAGCAGCAGAATACATTTTTCAAGTGAGATCTAATATGAAGGCATCAAAAACTCAAATGACTTTTATTTTCTTTGTGCCTTTTTTCTTACAGGTTTCATGTTCTCTAGCATGAACATTTATTGCCTTTATAACCAGAAGATAATGGCCTTTAAATTATGTGGTGGTTTAGGAAAGCTGGTAACAAGTTTCAAGGACTATCCCAGATTGAAACAGATGGCTCTCTGTTATAGTACCCTCTGTTGACCTTTTCACAACTAGGGATTACTAAGGCACGGGGTGACCATGGCTTTTTCACTGTGAAATTATATGATAACAGCAGAAACCTTACTGACAAACAGATGTTTTTCCCAAGTGGAGCTTTTCTTAATGAAATGGTTGCTTAGGAACCAGACCATAATAATAACTTTTCTATATTTAGGTTGCAAAGTGATTCCGTTTTCAGAATTACTAAGTCGAGGAATACTAATTAGATAAAATGGAATCTATTATTTCTTGTCTTGCAGTTGAGCGACCAAATGGTTAAAATAGAAGCAAAATTTTGTCCAGATATGTCTTATCTAGATGCGATTCATAACAAGGACATAAAAGGAAAACTATAGTCGTAGAGCCACCCTGCTCTGCTGTTAAATGATTCTCTGGTGGCACCGTGTGTTTGGTCTTTCATCAGTTCATATTAGAAGTTTTTGTATGTGACACTTGTTAGGTTGTTGAGTGGGTCAAAAATTGTGTGTGAAAAATGTGAAAATAACTTCAGGTTAAGCTAAGTGAGACAGCAGTGTAAAGGAAAGGCACTGTCACCTGTTTAGGATGACAGATTTGATAAGTGGAAAATCTTACATGCTAACTATTGCTAACAACAAAGAAACCTCAGTATGTACCATGTTTGTCAGGTGTGTTAAAACATTAAATCTTCTATTCAGACTAGACAAAAATCTAGAAGAAAATACAGTTCTCTCTTCCATTTCCAGTAATGGTGAGATATATGCTCAGTATGTGCTGACTCTTTGTGACCTCCTGTACTGTAGCCCACCAGGCTCCTATCTGAGGAATTTTCTAGGCAAGAAGACTGGAGCAGGTTGCCATTTCTCCTCTAGGGGATCTTCCTGACCCAGGGATCAAACCTACATCTCTCGTGTCTCCTGCATTGGCAGGTAGATTCTTTACCACCGAACCACCAGGGAAGCCAATGATGAGATACTGTTGTTCAGTCGCTCAGTCATGTGCAACTCTGGGACCCCATGAACTGAAGTGCACCAGGTTTCCCTGTCCTTCACTATCTCCTGGAGTTTGCTCACACTTATGTCCATTGAGTTGATGATGTCCCACGATGAGATACCTCAGCTGAAACAATTTTATGCAGGTTAACATATTTAAGACACTTTAAAAGCGTAAAAGAGCTAACAAGAAAACAGCAAATTACCAAGCCAACATCTGAAGAGAAAGTGAAAGTGGCTCTGTCATGTCTGACTCTTTGCAGCCCCATGGACTGTACAGTCCATGGAATCCTCTGGCCCAGAATACTGGAATGTGTTCTTAAGAGAAAGCAAGATTCTAAAAGGTAAATGGAGCTTAAGAACCTGCATTTGCCCTCAGGGCATTTGCTGAAATTAAGTTTTAGTTTCCTGCTCTTGAAGGTCAGACCTGTAGAAATGAAAGCCTGGCTAGTCCCAACTTGAAATGGGGAGTCTAATAGAAGACCTCTAGCATTAAGCTTACTTAGATCCCAAAGGAATACACCTTCAGGTGAATAAAAAGTGAAAATGGTATTCCTTCACCTTATCCCCAGGGTCTGGGAAGGGCATTGTCTTGTCACTGGAGAGATTGTAATCCCAAAATGTTCCACCTCTCTTGCAGATTTGTATTACTGGGATTCAGGAAAGTTCAAACTGGGAATTAGAGTTTTAAATATTTATATACTCATGGTGTCTGTGGATGTCTTACAAGAAAGCATATCTCTATAGAAGACGGGACCATCACCCTAGACCCAAAAGAATCCTCATAATAATTTTTTAATTTTTAATGATTAAAAATTTTATTATGGTAAATTTATTATAAAATTTGCTATTCTAACCATCTTTAAATGTACAATTTAGTGGCATTAAATATATCTACAATGTTGTGTCACTTCTATTTCCAAAACTTTTTCATCAGCCCACCCAGAAACCCTTAACCATTAAGCAATAACTACCCATTCCTTCTCTCAAAATAATTATTGTATATTTAGTTATGTATAATAATTAGAACATAGTCACAAAATAGTCAAGCACAAGGAAACAATGTCCTAGAAGACTTTGGATGTTGGACTTCAGTTCAGCTCAGTTCATTCACTGTGTCGTGTCCAACTCTTTTCGACCCCATGGACTGCAGCACACCAGGCTTCCCTGTCCATCATCAGCTCCCGGAGTTTGCTCAAACCCATGTCTATAAAGTCAGTGATGCCATTCAACCATCTCATCCTCTGTAATCCCCTTCTCCTCCTGCCTTCTATCTTTCCCAGCATCAGGGTCTTTTCCAAGGAGTCAGTTCTTCGCATTGGGTGGCCAAAGTATTGGGAGTTTCAGCTTCAACATCAGTCCTTCCAATAAATATTCAGGACTGATTTCTTTTAGGATGGACTGGTTTGATCTGCTTGCAGTCCAAGGGACTCTCAAGAGTCTTCTCCAACACCACAGTTCAAACGCAAATTCACTGATTAGCTCTAGTAATTTTCTGATACTATCTTTAGGGATTTCTATGTACAGTATCACATCATCTGCAAACAGTTAGAGCCTTACATCTTCTTTTCCTATCTGGATTCCTTTTATTTCTTTTCTTTCTCTGATTGCTGTAGCTAGGACTTCTAAAACTATATTGAGTAATAGTGGTGAAAGTGGATACCCTTGTTTTGTTCCTGATCTTAGAATGCTTTCAAATGCTTTCAGTTTTTAACCATTGGGAATAATGTCTGCTATAGGCTTATCATGTGTGGCCTTTACTATGTTGAGGTAGGTTCCTTCTATGCCCATTTTATGAAAAGTTTATAAATGGGTGCTGAATTTTGTCAAAGGCTTTTTCTGCATCTACTGAGATTATCATATGGTTTTTATCTTTCAATTTGTTAATATGGTGTATCACATTGATTGATTTGTACATATTGAAGAATCCTAATTGAATAAACCCAACTTGATCATGGTATATGAGCTTTTAGATGTGTTGCTGAATTCTGTTTGCTGAAATTTTGTTAAGGATTTTTGCATCTATGTTCATCAGTGATATTGGCCTGTAGTTTTCTTTTTTTGTGTTGTCTCTGTTTTTGGTATCAGGGTGATGGTGGCCTCATAGAATGAGTTTGGAAGTATTCCTTCCTCTGCAGTTTTTTGAAAGAGTTTTAGAAGGATAGGCGTTAGCTCTTCTCTAAATGTTTGATAGAATTCTCCTGTGAAGCCATCTGATCCTAGGCTTTTGTTTTTTGGGAGATTTTTGATCACAGCTTCAATTTCAGTGCTTGTAATTGGGTTGTTCATAATTTCTATTTCTTCTTGGTTCTGTCTTGGAAGATTGAACTTTTCTAAGAATCTGTCATTTCTTCAAGGTTTTCCATTTTATTGCCATATAGCTGTTTATAATAGTCTTTTATAATCCTTTGTATTTCTGCATTGTCTGTTGTAACCTCTCCTTTTTCACTTCTAATTTTGTTGATTTGATTCTCTTTTTTTCATGATGAGTCTGGCTAAAGGCTTGTCAATTTTATATATCTTCTCAAAGAACTAGCTTTTAGTTTTATTAATCTTTACTGTTGTTTCTTTCATTTCTTTTTCACTTATTTCTGCTCACATCTTTATGATTTCTTTCCTTTTGCTAATCTTGAGGTTTTTTTGTTGTTCTTTTTCCAGTTGTTTTAGGTATAAAGTTAGGTTGTCTGTTCAATGTTTTTCTTGTTTCTCTTGAGATAGAATTGTATTGCTATAAACTTCTCTCTTAGAACTGCTTTTGCTGTACCCCATAGGTTTTGAGTTGCTGTGTTTTCATTGTCATTTGTTTCTAGAAATCTTTTGATTTCCCTTTTGATTGCTTCAGTAACCTGTTGGTTATTTAGAAACGTGTTGTTTAATCTCCATGTGTTTGTGTTTCTTACAGTTTTTTTCATGTAATTGATATCTAGCGTTGTGGTCAGAGAAGATGGTTGATACGATTTCAGTTTTCTTAAATTTACTGAGGTTTGATTTGTGACCCAAGATGTGGTCTATCCTGGAGAATGTTCCATGTGCACTTGAGAAGAAGGTGTATTCTTCTGCATTGGATGGAATGTCCTGAAGATATCAATGAGATCCATCTCATCTGATTTATCATTTAAGACTTGTGTTTCCTTATTAATTTTCTGTTTTGATGATCTGTCCATTGGTGTGAGTAGGGTGTTAAAGTCTCCTACTATTATTGTGTTACTGTCAGTTTTTCCTTTTATGTCTGTTTGTGTTTGCCTTACGTACTGAGGTGCTTTTAAGTTGGGTGCATAGATACTTAAAACTGTTATGCCTTCCTCTTGGATTGGTCCCTTGATCATTATGTAGTGTCCTTCCTTATCTCTTGTAATCTTCTTTATTTTAAGGTCTATTTTGTCTGATACGAGGATTGCTACTCCAGCTTTCTTTTGCTTCCCATTTGCATGGAATATATTTTTCCATCCTCTCGCTTTCAGTCTATATATGTCTTGAGGTCTGAAATGGGTTTCTTGTAGACAGCATGTATATGGGTCTTGTTTTTGTATCCATTCAGCCAGCCTGTGTCTTTTGGTTGGAGCATTTAGTCCATTTACATTTAACGTTATTATTGATATGTATGTTCCTATTGCCATTTTCTTAATTATTTGGGGCTGATTTTGTAGGTCTTTTTTTCTTCTCTTGTATTTCTTGACTATATAATATAAGTCCATTTAACATTTGTTGTAAAGCTGATTTGGTGATACTGAATTCTCTTAACTTTTGCTTGTCTGAAAAGCTTTTTATTTCTTCATCAATTTTGAATGAGATCCTTACTGGGTTCATTATTCTTGGTTGTAGATTTTTCCCTTTCAGTACTTTAAATATATCCTGCCATTCCCTTCTGGCCTGCAGAGTTTCTGCTGAAAGATCAGCTGTTAAGCATATGGGGTTTCCCTTGTATGTTTCTTGTTGTGTCTCCCTTTCTGCTTTTAATATTCTTTATGTTAGTCTTTGTTAGTTTGCTTAGTATGTGTCTTGGTGTGTTTCTCCTTGGGTTTATCCTGTATGGGACTCTTTGTGCCTCTTAGACTTGATTGACTAGTTCCTTTTCCATGTTGAGAAAGAAAGAAAATAAAGAGTAGGATAAAATTAAATCTTCAGTGAATGAGTTTTACAGTAGACATAGTTAAGAGAGAGTTAATGAACCAGAAGATAGAAAGAAAGACATTATGCAAAATGCATCACAGAGTAATTATTTTTCTTTTTCTCTTCTTCTTCTGGGACCCCTATAGTTCAAATGTTGGTGTGTTTGATATTGTCCCAGAGGTCTCTGAGCCTGTCCTCAGTTCTTTCCATTCTTTTTACTTTGTTTTGCTCTTCAGAAGTTGTTTCCACCATTTTATCTTCTAGCTCACTGATTCATTCTTCTGCTTTAGATATTCTGCTGTTGATTCCTTCTAGAGTATTTTTAATTTCAGTAATTGTGTTGTTTGTCGCTGTATGTTTATTCTTTAATTCTCCTAGGTCTTTGTTAATTGATTCTTGCATTTTCTCCATTTTGTTTTCAAGGTTTTTGATCATCTTTACTGTCGTTATTCTGAATTCTTTTTCAGGTAGTTTGCCTATTTCCTCTTCATTTATTTGGACTTCTCTGTTTCTAGTTCGTTCCTTCATTTGTGTAGTTACCTTCCTTTTCTGTCCAGACTCCCTGCTCTAGGCAACAGCAAATCTGTTTTCTGTCTCTGCTGGTTTATATTTGTCCTCATTGCAAATCTTTTTTCTTCAATTATACTTTGCATTTCAATTAAGGTTAAATTCTTTTGACATTAATGAGCTTTAAACTTTTATGAGATGACATCTATTAATTTTTTCTTTTTGATTTCTCTATCCAGAGACTATATACTGTCTCCCTGTGCTGCATTCTGCATAATGTCTTCCTTTCTATCTTCTGGTTCATTAACTCTCTCTTTGCTGTGTCTACTGTAAAACTCATTCATTGTTTTAATTTTATCCTACTCTTTATTTTTAACATTTTCTTTGGTTTGTTTTTCAAATGTGCTACATCAGATTTGTTTGTTTTCTATCCCTGAAGATATTTTCAAGCTCATCTTATTTTTCTTTGAGTATAGGAAGCCTTGTTACTTAGTAATTTGTGTGTGTTACTTCCAACATCTTAACACACACAAAAGTCCAGCCTTTGTTCATAGGAAGCATCACTATGAACAAAGCTAGTGGAGGTAATGGAATTCCAGTTGAGCTATTTCAAATCCTAAAAGATGATGCTGTGAAAGTGCAGCACTCAATATGGCAGCAAATTTAGAAAACTCAGCAGCAGCCACAGGACTGGAAAAGGTCATTTTTCATTCCAATCCCGAAGAAAGGCAATGCCAAAGAATGTTCAAACTACTGCACATTTGCACTCATCTCACATGCTAGTAAAGTAATGCTCAAAATTCTCCAAGAGAGGTTACAGCAAACATTATTCTCAGTGGTGAAAAACTGAAAGCATTCCTCCTAAGATCAGGAACAAGACAAGGGTGTCCACTTTCACAACTATTCAACATAGTTTTAGAAGTCCTAGCTACAGCAATCAGAGAAGAAAGAGAAATAAAATCGAGATCAGAAAAGAAGTAAAGCTCTCACTGTTTGCAGATGACATGATACTGCACATAGAAACCCCTAAAGATTGTATCAGAAAATTACTAGAGCTAATCAGTGAATTTAGCAAAATTGCAGGATGGAAAATCACTACACAGAAACAATTGCATTTCTGTATGCTAACAATGAAAATTCAGAAAGAGAAATTAAGGAATCAATCCTATTCACCACTGCAGCAAAAAAAAAAATTCAGTATCTCGGAATAAGCTTACCTAAGGAGACAAACTACACAGAAAATTAGAAGACACTAATGAAAGAAATCAAAGATGAAATAAACAGATGGAGAGATATTCCATGTTCCTGGGTAAGAACAATCAATATTGTGAAAATGACTATACTACCAAATGCAATCTACAGATTCAGTGCAATCCCTATCAAATTACCAATGACATTTTTCACAGAACTAGAACAAAAAATTTCACAATTCATATGGAAACACAAAAGACCCTGAATAGCCAAAGCAGTCTTGAGAAAGAAGAATGGAGCTGGAGGAATCAACCTTCCTGACTTCAGATTATACTACAGTCATCAAGATAGTATGGTGTTGGCACAAAAACAGAAACATAGACCAATGGAAGAAGATAGAAAGCCCAGAAACAAACCCATGCACCTATGGGTACCTTATTTTTGACAGAGGAGGCAAGAATATACAATGGGGCAAAGACAGCCTTTTCAATAAACGGTGTTGGGAAAACTGGACAGCTACATGTAAGAGAATGAAATTAAACACTTCCTAACACCATATCAAAGATAAACTCAAAATGGAATAGAGACCTAAATGTAAGACCAGAAACTATAAAACTCTTAATAAGAAAACATAAGGCAGAACACTCAATGACATAAATCAAAGCAAGATCTTCTATGACCCACCTCCTAGAGTAATGGAAATAAAAACAAAAGTAAACAAATGGGACCTGATTAAACTTAAAAGCTTTTGTATAGCAAAGGAAACTATAAACAAGGTGAAAAGACAGCCCTCAGAATGGAAGAAAATAATGCCAATGAAACAACTGACAAAGGATTAATTTCCAAATTATACAAGCAGCTCATACAACTCGATACCAGAAAAACAAACAACCCAATCAAAAAGTGGGAAAAAGACCTAAACAGATACTTCTCCAATGAAGACATACAGATGGCTAACAAACACATGAAAAGATGCTCAACGTTGCTCATTATTAGAGAAATACAAATCAAAACCACAGTGAGATACCACCTCCACGTATCAGAATGGCCATCATCAAAAAGTCTACAAACAGTAAATGCTGGAGAGGGTGTGGAGAAAAAGGAATGCTCTTGCACTGTTGGTGGGCCTGTAAATTGATACAGCCACTATGGAAGACAGTATGGAGATTCCTTAGAAAATTAGGTATAAAACCACCATATGACCCAGCAACCCCACCCCTAGGCATATACTGTGAGGAAGCCAAAATTGAAAAAGATGCATGTATCCCATTGTCATTGCAGCACTATTTACAGTAGCTAGAACCTGGAAGCAACCTAGATGTCCATCAACAGATGAATGGATGAAGAAGTTGTGGTACATATGCACAATGGAATATTACTCAGCCATAAAAAGGAATGCATTTGTGTCAGTTCTGATGAGGTGGATGAACCTAGAATCTATTATATAGAGTGAAGTCAGAAAGAGAAAGATTAATATCATATTCTAATGCATATATACAGAATCTACAAAAATGGTACTGGAGAATTTATTTACAGGGCAGCAATGGAGAAACAGACATAGAGAATAGACTTATGGACATGGGGAGAGGGGAGGAGAGGGTGAGATGTATGGAAAGAGTAACATGGAAACTTACATTACCATATGTAAAATAGATGGCCAACCAGAATTTGCTGTATGGCTCAGGAAACTCAAACAGGGACTCTGTATCAACCTAGAGGGGTGGGATGGGGCAGGAGATGGGAGGGAGGTTCAAAAGGGAGGAAATAAATGTATACCTATGGCTGATTCATGTTGAGGTTTGACAGAAAACAACAAAATTCTGTAAAGCAATTATCCTTCAATAAAAAAATAGGCAGTTCATGGTAGAGGAATGTGGAAGTTGCTCATTCGTGTCCCACTCTTTGAGACCCGATGAACTGTAGCATTTCAGGCTCCCCTGTCCATGGGGTTCTCCTGGCAAGAACACTGGAGTGGGTTGCCATTCCCTTCTCCAGGGAATAAAGATTTAAGGAACTTTTCTAATAGGCAAAGAAATGTAGATTAAAATAATAATGAAATACAGTTTTTTACACCATTTCATAAAACAGATTTTTTTAAGATGGGAATATTCAGTGCTGGCCAGTTGTAGTGAAATAGGCACCCTTGAACTCTATTGGTAGGAAAAGTAATTGGAACATTTTAGGAAGGCAGCTTTGAAAATGTTTTTATGCCCTTGGAGCCAGTTCTTTATCTTTGGGGAAACCTACCCTAAGAATATAAATGGGAGTTAGGTGCTTATACTAATTCTGTCTAACAAGGTCTATGAAATGTTTTCCATCGATGAATAATTGTGCAAATTGGTCTTGGTCCAGGGACAGGACCCAGTTGAAGAACCCAGTTGAAGAACCTTGTGCTTTCATAGCTCATTTGTCCCCTTCTCCAGGAAGCCCCACCCCTTCCTAAACCCTTTTTTCCACTTTTGTCTCCCTGTGTTCTCATTACACTCAAAAATGCTGTACTAACCACACTGTCTTGTAATCATTGTTTGGTTTGTCTCTCTAGATTGGCACTGTCGTGCCTCGTTACGTTTGTGACACTTAGTACCTGGCACATAGTAGAACTCTGTTAATGTGTGAATGTGTGAAAGAATGATATCTATTGCCTTTATTCTAAAGCTGTTTTCCAAGCTTTAGGATTTATACCATAGCTGTGCATTACTTCTGTATGCTCTTATATAACCAATTTATATTTTTTAATTGACCCCTTTCCCCCTCTTTTTAAAGAAAGTAAAATTGAAAAGAATCCCTACTATTTCTCCATGCTAAATAATAGTATCACTATTAAAGTTTTCATTATTATTGTTAGACAACTCCAAATGACCTAGTGTGAAAGCCAAGCCATCTGGGGGAATAAACACCCACCCCCCCCAATCTTCCCAGAAGAAAAGAAGACTGTTAAATAAAACAAAATTGTTCACTATAAAAAGTGTGTATACGTGTGTGTGTATGTGTGCATGTATTTATTCACAAGAGTGAGGTATGGATGAGAGGGCACTAAAATGCTTATGTTGATTTCAGGTTTCAAGTTTTTTTTTTTTTTTAAGACAGCTTTATTGAGATATAATTCACATACCATACCATTTGCTTTTTTTAGGTGTGTAATATAATAGCTTTGAGTGTAGTTGGAGTTGCATATTGATCACCACAATCCATCTTAGAACATTTGCAATACCCTAAAAAGAGACCGGTTCCCCATAGCCTTTATTCCTCAATCCTCCCATACATCCATGGGTGACTTTTTTCTTATGTTTTTCTCTAGTATTTGAATTTTTTATAGTGACCATGCGTTTTTTATGTATGGTTGGCGGGAAAAGTCACGTTCTTTTGATTGTGGAAATAGTTCTTCAAGGTTTCTCCTTTTCTCCTCTGTTTATAGGTGCCCTGCTTAGCAGAGTGATTTTTAACCTGAGGGCCCTGACTAAAGGTCTGGTCACTTGCCAGGATTGTAGGCAGGGTGTTTAAGTATATATATGCATTTTATCAGGGCAGATTTATAGCAGCACTGCCTGGTTTCCATATGAAACTACCATTTATATCCTACGTGTCATGGTTACTGATTTCACAACAGTCACTTTTTCTAAGCCAGTCTTGGCCCAGAGCACCTAAAGACTTACCTAATCATCTTATCAGGATATCTGCTACGTTCAACTGAAGGAAAAAAAGGGAGAACTCGGAGTTTCTATCTTGGCTCTATCACTGCTTGGTACCCAAAGCACAGAGCAGATCTCCAAGCCTTAAGACACTGGATCATGAGAAAGATCAGCCATGTCTTGTTAGAGCTTCAGGCCAGGTGATCACTCCCCTGGGAGGTCTGACTCTCTCAAAACTAGTGAGAACCCGACGCATCAGTCAGCTTTGCTGATTCTGCAGCTTCTCTTTGCCTAAGTTTGAGGTGAAATGTCAGTAGAAAACTTAGAAAGAAGTCAATCTGGAGTTCAGGTGGTACTCCCTTTACTGGGACCACCTAGCTTGGGGGTCTTCCAAGACTGTTTCTTGCCTAGATTCAGCTAAAAGAGAACTACAGACTGTTTTCTGGAAAATCAGAAGGCCCTCTCTTCATATTATCAGCAATTGTTTCTTTTCATGGCATAAAGAGAATGTTAATGTTTGAAAGGTACCATAAAGAGAACTCAATAAATAACATCCTGCTTCTTTCTCACCCAGGATCAGCTGAAATGCAAGTTTCTCTGAATGCACAGGGCAATGATTACTCTCAAAGCAGCACTAATTGCTGTTTTCCTTCCTTCCTCACTTATGCCTTCAGTCAGTATTAGGGCAGCTTTGTTTGTATTTCTGTACTCACAATAGAGCCCTTGATCATCGTGTTCTTAAGGCTCACTTTTCTCAGCTCCGTTCTGTATCGCCCAGAAGTAATTGATACAGGCAGTCCTAACAAGGTAGAGTCTAAGCTTTTTGGTGCTGACCTGGGTTTTATTTATTTGGGGGATGGGTAGTAGAATAAGAGATTTAGGGGAATTGCAGTAGCCCATAAAGAAGTGACATGGAGATATTTGAGAATCACTGATTAAAAACAGAAACTCACTAAAATCCAAGTTTCCCTGTAGGTCTCCTCTGTCATCGCTAATGTCAGCAACATCTCAAGTCAAAGTCATTTGTGAATTTCATTAACCTTGCTACTTCCCTTTTCCACATTGAGATAAATATAAATAAATATACCAATTAAGAACAAAGCAGTTCCTATGAAGCCCAATTGGAACCCAAGAGGATTCTGCCTTTTCATACAGGGTGCAGAGTGCCTCTCCTTCCTCTGACCTTGCAGTCTAATGGAAAGTAAATCTTATGGCTGAGAAACACTTGAAAATGTAAGATTTGCTGTCTTTAGGGTTAGGATTTGCAAAGCTGGTACTTTTTTGGTGGGAGAGCAGATGCGGGCTTGCAGTCCTGCTCTTGTCACATGGCAGCTGTGTGATCTGGGACCATATTTTTCACCCTTCTGTTCCTCAACTTCTCCCTCAGTAAAATCAGGAATGATAGTATTAATAGCATCTACTGCAAAGGATTGTTGGAAGCATTAAACAGATGAATGCATAAAAATGCTTAAGACCATGCCTGACATATTGAAAACACTCATTAAACATTAAGAATTTTTATCGTCTTTGCTACAAGATTTTCATTTATTATAATAAGTAAATATTTCATAATCCAAATGGCTTCTGGCTACAGTTAACTGTCATTAAATATAGATTATAGCTTTTTTCCTTCCAAAATGGGAATTAGAGAACAATGTAAGTAAATATATTTGCCTGGTTTTAGTGTTTGAGTATATTATTTAGATCTTGGTTTAAAGCTGCAGACTGTAGGTACTATACCGCCATTCTTAACAAATATTCAACTTATTAGTCTAACCTTCTTTTTTCCTCAGGACTGAGGAACACTCACTCACCTTAAATCTTCATAAATGTGTTGGGGCTTGTCCATACTTAGCACAACTTTGGAGCTTTAGAGAAACTGAACATTATGTTGGCATGCTAGACATTATCATTTACTCTAATTACAAAGACAACCTGGCTATTCAGTTGAGTTCCCCATACTTCCTTGATTTAATAACCAACTAACAGCTTCCTGGATTCTTGGAGCTGAAATGATTGTTAATTTTCATTATAATGAGCAGTCTCTAATGTAACAACTGAAGTATCTGCTAGAGGGTAGCGGTCTCCTCTCCAGGGTCAACCTTTCTTCCCTTTGTGTCCTATAGCTGCAGCAGGAGAGGACAGTCACAGGCTGGTGATTATCTTTTTGGAATCAGAAGGAAAAGTTCCTTGTGCCTTACATCTTCACCATCATTGTTCTTTCAAACTAGAGCTTCTTCCCAGGTTAATATACATTTTACCTTTTTTCTAGTTTTTTAAATTAATATGTATCTGTTAATTTCTTTGAACATCCTTCGTGAAGAATTGAGAAGCTTGTCTCCTTCTCAGCTTACCCCTCACAGTTAGTCCTCAGTGATAATCATCCCCTCCACCCACCTTAAGTAGTTTGTTCTAGTATATTTATACATAAAATTCTTTCACAGATCTCAACGTTAAAATTTCTGCACATTATCTACTCATTTCCTGTAAGTTGGATGGAGGGTTAACATCCACATGCACACGCATGCCTGTACACACATACCTGTATCCCTTCTCTTCCTACCATTTCCCTTTCACAGTTTTTGGTTAAATCACTGGGCAGTGTTTGCTGCTGACTCTCTGAATATTATTCATGGCTACGCCTAGTTCAGTTGTCCTTTCTTGTGTATTTGCTTAGTTTTCTATCAAATAATTGCTGTTTTTCCCAAAATGATCCAACAGCTCTAGCAAATGCGTGTCATTATTTTGTCCCATCTTTGTTCTCTTTACCCATACTTCAGCCTTTGATATCTGTATTCTTTTCATTCTTATCAGTTTATTCCTTATTCACTCCTTGCCTGTTAACTGTAGAGAGATTTCAGGGGGAAGGTGCTTGTGGTCATTCTGTTACATCTGATTGAAAATTATTTTTACATTTCACCTCTAAAAGAGGCTGTTCTATTTTAAAAGACCTTGTCCCTTAGCACTGATTTTTAACTTATATTTTATTTATTTATGTTTGATACATGACATGGTTCGAAATTAAAAAGGAATACAAAGATACAGAGTTAAAAAACCCCTCTTATCTATCCTCTAGTTACTGTTTTTCCCTCCCTAGAAAGAACCAATATCATTGGTTTCTTGTATATCTTTACAGAACTATTCATGAATATTTCCCCTTTGTACACAAATTGTTGAATTTTTATACACATTGTTTTGCACCTTGCATTTCACTTAACAATGGATCTTAGAATTTATTCCATAAAAGTTCTTTAAAAGCTTCTCATTTTCTTGTGAATATCTTTCTGTATCTGACTTATTTTACTTAACATAGTTCTTTCAAGGTCCATCCATGTTGAAAATTTAAGAGTTTTCCTTTTTATGGATGATTAGCATTGCATTGTGTTTATTTACCCATGTCTTCTTTGTCCATTCACCCATTGATGGACATTTAGATTGTTTCTGTGTCTTGGCTATTGTAAACAGTGTTGTAATAAACATAGACGTGCACATATCTTTTTGAGTTTGTGTTTTTATATTCTTCAGATAAATGCCTAGTGGTAGAATTGCTAGGTCTTATGGTAGCTCTATTTTTAATTTTTTTATGAACCTCCATACTGTTTTCCATGGTAGTCATACCAGTTTACCTTCCCACCAACAGTACATGAGAATCCCATTTTTGCCATGTCTTCTCCAACACTTGTTATTTCTTATCTTTTTGATAATAGCTTTCTGACAGGTGTGAGATGGTATCTCATTGTGGTTTTGTTTTATATTTCCCTGGTGATTAGTGATGTTAAATATCTTTTCATGCCTCTCTTAGCCATCTGTCTGTCTTCTTTAGAAGAATGCCTGTTCAGATCATCTGCTCATTTTTAAGTCAGATTTTTTTTTTTGCTATTGAGTTTTATGAATCTTACAGTTTTTAAATAACTGGTCTTTGAGATATAATTCATATTTCATACAATTCACCCATTTAAAGTATACAATTCAGTGCTTTTTATTATATTCACAGTGTATGTAACCATCACTGTAATTAATTTTAGAATGTTTTTATCTCTTCATAATGAAATTCCATATCATTAGCAGTCAGTCTCTATTTCTTACCCAACTCCCACAGCCCTAAGCAACCACGAAATCTACTTTCTGTCTGCAGATTTGCCTATTTTGGACATTTTTATGTAAATAGAGTCATACAGTATGCAGGCATTTCTGTTTCTTACAGTTTTCAGCAGAAATTCAAGTGAGTAGGTGCTTTTCCAAGTTGATGTGGGTATTTTGGGAGGTAAGTTGTTATCTACTCAGGAGAGTAAGTCAGGTTAGTTTTAAAGTGGGGATTGACTTAGCAGATTTCCAGGAGAGAGTTAGTTAGCAAAGATATTTGGGATTAGACTATCTTTCGTACAATGTAAAACTCCTGTGTAAAGTGAGACCTAAACTACCATGACTTTCCAAGGTCTGCAGATCACTGAGCAGTATGCTAAGGGATCATCTTGAAGTCAGCACTGGATCAGAATACATTTCTGGCTTTGTAATGAAAGTCTTTGGGGGAAAAAAACAGTTGTTTTACAAAATTGACTATCTCTATTTTGTTGCATAATTACTTTCAGTAATATTTTTTCAGTTGGTTAATTTGCCTTATCCTATGCTTTGCCTCCAAACACAGATCAGAACATTTTTATGAACTCTTGCCAGATCTGATTCACCTTTGCTTTCTGTGTATCTTATCTATTCCACCACATCTCAAAATGCCTAGTCATTTTCCTGTGATCAGAGCAGGAGCAGGTATCTCTCACACAATCATTTGGTCCTTATTGCCAAAGGGATTGATGTGTCATATTTCCTTAAAGCCCAGACTGACCCAGAAATTACCCAATTTTTCAGATTACAAAGGAGGGACCAAGGGTCATAGGAAGGTTAAGGCCAGGTTTCCTCAGTTGTCAAAATTTTAAAAATCTTATCTTTTTTAAAAAAAAAAAATTTGTTCTGTAGTCTTAACCATCATATGTGATTCTCTTCACTGCTTCATATAAGAGTAAGGAAGGAACCAGTGTTCTCTAGGGATTTATAAATTCATAGGTAGCAACTGTATCCTAGAACATAAATTGAAACAGAGAGCCATTTGGCAGCCCTTAGTGGAGCAGGCCAGCAGGAAGATAAACAATCGCTAACCTGGAACTGTGGGAAGCAAGGAAACTGTACTGTGCTGTTGGCAACCTTTTAATGAAAGATTAGAAGAATTAAAGCTCCCTGGTAGAACTACAAGTCTAGCATTATGGGAAACTTTATTTTTTAACCTGGATTTGTTTCTTTAATCTGAAGAAAGATATATTAGGATTCCTTTGGGTGAAAAAAAAAATCAAATTGCTGTAAACGTAAAAGGATATTTATTGGCTTATGTACCCTAAGGTTCTAATGAGTAGAAGTATATTTGGATCCAGGGGCTCAAAGCATGATGCAGTTCTCTTTTCCTCCTTGGTCTCTTGGTTCGACCCTCCTCTGTATTGGCACCATTGTGGGGCAGACTTTCTCCCAATGATTGCCACTGGGAGCTCCAGGTTAATCACTTCAACAGGCAAGAAAACAAAGAGCCAAAATAACCATCCACACAAACACAAACTGCAGGAGCTCATCTTCCCTAGCAGTTCCAAAATTGGTTCTAGGATTGAGTCTCTTTCCTCATTCCTGAACCAGACATTGTGGTGGTGATGGGATGAAACATCCTAAGGCACCCTTGATATGAGTTTGTTCACATGTGGAGAGAGAGAAAGTGGGTCATTAACCCCACTCAAACAACATCGACTGAGAATAGGGAAGGAGTATTTCCTAAAGGAACAACAGGTGTCGCTACCAGAAGAGAGAATAGATGCTATGTGCCACCAAAGTCTGTTTGCTACAGAGAGAAAATCAAGAGCTCACTTGGATTTTGTTTTGTTTTTTAATTTCAGCTGCACTGGGCCTTTGTTGCAGTGCACTAACTTCTCTAGTTGTAGTGTGTGGGCTTAGTTGCTCCGTGGCACGTGGGACCTTAGTTCCCTGACCAGGGATCATACCTGCACCTCTTGCATCGGAAGGCAGATCCTTAACCAGGGAAGTCCCAGTTCATTTGGTTTTGAAGTATACACCAGGATATGCTCACAGAAGTAAATAACTTCTCTGCTAAAGATTAGTGAGAGAAAATTAGGCATAAATGACAGTAGAAGGGACTCTGGTAATATATATTTTTCAGAGAAGTTAGATACAGATCATAGTTTTTTAGAGCAAATCCCCTGTCCCCACTGATTTTCATTATAAAGGTATAACTATATTCCTAAAAGGAGACAGATCCGTGGAGTTGCTGAGTTGGGCACTTCTGATGGAGTAGGAGTTATGGTGCTACAGATCTGTAATATGTACTAGGCCTTGTGATGACATCAGGGGTAGAACACCTGCAGGTGTTTCTTTTTCCTCACTGTTCTTTAGAAGTACATAACCTCTCCCCAAACCTTCCCTCACCCCAAAGTAATGGAATTTGTGTTTATATAGCTTTGAGACTAGGGTTTTTATTTCTGGTCCTGTCTTAGTCTTATCTCCCTTCTTCTCTCAACTTCTGTGAAGTTTGCTTGCTATGGATCTGGGCTCAGATAATGTTACCACTACTGCAGATTCCACCTCTAGGTGTGCTGTATGAAGAAAGAGGGTGTCAGCAAGTACTAGGAAGGAGGAATCAGGAGCAGGATCTTCTCTCCTTCTGATCAGGAAACTCAGCTGGAAGCATAGGTCTCTATTCCTCATCATGCCCAGAATTTGCATTCCTTATTTCCTTATGGAAATTGCTCTCATCATTGTCAGTTTTACAGAGGAAACTCATTCTAGGGTAAAGAACTGCAGCAAAGATAGGAAGCACTACTGTGCTCCAGGCTGATGGATTGGCAGGAGCGATACTAGACTTAGAACCTTACTGACTCAGACCGGAAAGACTCCCTCCAGGGCATTTGATTGAGTCTGTTCCCACGGCTTTGTGGATCCCTGCTATGTTATGTAATCATCTAGCCTCAGCTTCCAGAGTCTAGAATCCATAGGTCATAGAATGTCAGTGCTGAATGTGATCTTAGAGATCATATAGGGCTGAGACCAGAAGAATCCAGGAGTGTGAACTCTAAGACCCATGTTCTTTCCACTACCAATGTTGTCATTCCAAATGAAGGGCAGCTCTTGCTGGTGGAATTACAGAGGTGGATTTAAATGCCTCTGTGTTCATCCCACCACAAGCTGTCTGGGCTTATTTTCCTTTCAGCGCTAAACAGTAATGAATCCTTTCTTTCTATTTTTAACCCTAGGAGTTGCCCTCCTCTCAGACGTGTACCCTGAGAAAATCTTGCCTGGCCTGCTGGCTCAGTATGACAGCAGTAAAGACAGGCACACACCGGAGACCAGAATGAAAATAGGGGAAATCCTGATGCGAATCGTCAGGGCATTAGGTGAGTTTTCTTGTTCCAGCCTCTGAAATGGGTTCAGGGAGTGGTGTGGCTGTGGAACCAAAGTCTGTGCACCTTGGAGGCTTGTTATGCTAGCAAGGGGAGGACAGTTTGGGAGCTGAGATGAACTATTTTATGTTCAAGGATTTAGCAGATGTTCAGTGCACACCAAGAGACTGGCCCAGTAGTGCCCATGCTCTTGCAACTGCTTAGTCTCCTCCCCTGAGCTATGTCAGGGCCTGATTTTCCTCAGAGCTGGGATGAGAGGTTTCCCACTTGCTAAGCAGCAGTGAGCGAGAAAAGAAGGGGAATGTCAGACAGAGAAGGAGGGGTGCTAACTCTGGTTAAATGGCTCTTGTGTCCTTGGGCATCTACATTTATGATCTCATCTAATTTTCCCAAGACATTCTATAAAGAGACTGTTGTTAGGTCCATTTCATAGATGAGGAAACTGTGGCACAAAGAACTTCAGCAATTTGTTCAAGACTCATTCAGCTGGTAAATAGTAGTGCTAAGAATTGAATCTGCTGGCCCTTCTCTGGTGCTCCAATGGCTAAGACTCCACGCTCCCAATGCAGAGGGCCTGGGTTCCATTCCTAGTCAGGGAACTAGATCCTCCATGCCCCAATTAAGAGTTCACATGCCGCAACTAAAGATCCTGCATGCCACAACAGAGACCCAGCGCAGCCAAATAAATAATTAAAAAAAAGAAGAAGTGAACCTGCCAACTCAAAGGAGGTTGCTCAAAACCACAACCATGAGTTGGGAGTATTAAGACTGTGGGCTCCAGAGTTGCACTGCCTGGGATCAGATCCCAAGCTGCTTGCTCGTGGCTTTTGATCATAGGAATGTTTCTTGACCTCATGATGCGTCAGTGTCCTCATATATAATAAGAAGATATTAATAACACTTAACCTCATATGCCTATTGTAAGGGTCAAATTTTACTCTTCACTCACTAGGGGAAGATTTTGGAAAACTAGCTAGCTTTTTTGCCTCTGGTATCACGAAATCTCACTGAGTTCTTCCTTCACCAGTACTTCCAAGGATTTCAAAAGATTTCACATAGTCATGCATCATGTCTATGGATATAGCCTTTAATTTTCCTAATTTCTGGGTGACCCTTCTGGCTAAAGAAGATAGAACTTAGATCTCCAAACACTTCAATTCTTTCATAACTGAAAGGGAAATCTCATGAGAGTGAAATTAAAAAGATAATTTTTTTCTCTCCTCTGAAGAATAGCAGACTTTCTATATTTGCCTTTGTCTTAAGTATGATCTGAAACATGGCAGGCAAGTGACCCATTACGAGCAATGACTCTCTCACAGTAGGTGTGAGTATTGAGTTTAATGAATTGCAGGATTGAGTGCAACTTCTGACTTCCATTTGTGTGTAACATTGTGCCTGTTCATCTCAGGAAGAATGTGTCTGATACATAGATGGTGTCAGCAGAACATGTCTTTTCTCTGAAACTTCTGGTAAACCTCTACCATTGGGAAGATAAACACTGAAAATGCACGCTTCTCTGTCTCCATGGGCCAGTCCAAATCACTTCCTGTGGTGAGAGTGAAAGTGGGGATGAAAGTCTAGGTTGAGTGGGAGACAGGTTTTGCTCCTCCTTACATATTTCTATAATTAGCCAGTTTCCAAAACTGCCTTCTGGCATCTCAGAGCATATTCCATCAATGCTCAGAGTTCTAATCTTCCTGATGTCTATTCCAACAAGTATCCAGCTGTAAACATTGCCGTAGATTTAACTGCTACTTTCTAATTCACTTTACCAACTTGTCCAGGTGCATAGATGAGATGGCTTATTGAAATCCTTTAAGTGAAATTAAAACCCATTTTTACAATGTAGCCAATATCCTTAGTTTCCTATTGGTGTGGAAATCCTTGTGACAGCCACTTTATAAGATTTCTTTAGTAAGTACCCTAATTTCCCAGTGGTCCAGGCCTTGTGCTCTCCCCACCCTCCAGCTCTTCTTTGCAGCAGGGGGAGTTCTATGGGAGCATGAGACCCACATGTAGCAGCCAGGTGCTGTACACCACCACTTCCTCTTGGCTTCAATTCTCTAACCACCCCTACTTTTCTTTCTACCACTAGACAATGGTGAACAGTCAGCTGGAGCTTTTTTTTTTTCACTTTCATTTAAAACAATTGAAGTATTGAAGGCAATGGCACCCTACTCCAGTACTCTTGCCTGGAAAATCCCATGGACAGAGGAGCCTGGTGGGCTGCAGTCCATGGGGTCGCTAAGGTCAGACATGACTGAGCGACTTCACTTTCACTTTTCACTTTCATGCATTGAAGAAGGAAATGGCAACCCACTCCAGTGTTCTTACCTGGAGAATCCCAGGGACTGGGGAGCCTGGTGGGCTGCCGTCTATGGGGTCGCACAGAGTTGGACACGACTGAAGCGACTTAGCAGCAGCATACATGTAAAAAAGTATATAAATATATATATACATATATACATGTAAAAAAATATATATATATACACATGTGGGGAACACATGTATACCTGTGGTGGATTCATTTTGATGTTTGGCAAAACTAATACAATTACGTAAAGTTTAAAAATAAAATAAAATTTAAAAAAAAGTATATAAAGTACACTAATTTTAATAGTGTAGTTTTATGATTCTTTACATATTTGCCACCACCCAGATCAATACAGAGAGACTTCTAATAACCCATAAAGTTTCCTTTTTTTCCTGCCTAGTCTATACCTGCCCCAGAGGTAAGCACTCTTCTGACATTTTATCAGCATTAGTTTATTTTGATTGTCTTGTGAATCTCATTTTAATGGAATTAAATCCCCGTATTTCCAGTAAGTTGATAGATAACAGGCGCTTGGGTAAATTTGGGTGAGATTTAAGGGGCAAGAATATATCACAGGCTATGTTGTGCCTTCTGTTTCCTGTTGTCTCACATTTCGAGGTGTATGATGTCTGGTATTCTCTTTTAGTGATGTGAAGATTGATCAGTGATGTTTCCCATAGGATAAATCCATAATAAACTTCCCCATCAACCTTCCCTCTGTTGGTTTTAAGTAAGCACTGGTGATTGTTGCCTCGATTGTTGGTATTATTTCATAGAAGTTACCTTTTTCTACACATTAGGAAACAGCTTCAGAGAGGGTTACTGACTTGCCTAATATTATACAGCTAATTAATGATGGATCCAAAATTTAACCCAGACATTCTGACTCCAGACCCAGTCTCTTACCCACTGCACGATATTACATCCTGAAAATTTTCCCATCTCAGTAAGCATCTTTTTCCTGTCATTAACACGCACATTTTCCACATCCTCTATAATTTTTAATGATTGCATGATAATATATCATTTGAATGTATCATAATTTTTTCAACTGACCAGCTTACAGTTGTTCTAATTTTTCACTATTTTGAATTATATTAAGATGACTATTCTTATAGCTAAATCTTTGTTCAGACCCATGACAATTTCCTAGGGAAATTTTCTAAAAGTAGAATTTCTTAAAAGCATGTGCATATTTTTAAATGTATTGTTGCTAAATTGTCTTCCCAAGAAATTGTGCCAGTTTATATCTTAATGTTTGAGAATATTTGTACCTTCATCAGCACTATTATGCTGTGTGTTATTTTTATCAAACAGATATATAAAGAAATGTTATTGTGTTTTTATTTCCATTTATTCAATTGATAGGGTTAAATAGTTTTCATATTTTTATTGGCTAAATTTTTGTTTGTGCGTGTGCATATGAACTGCTTCTTCCTATCCTTTCTTCATTTTTCCATTGTGGTGTTTATTTTGGTATTTAATTTGTAAAGCTTTATTTACTTATAGATCTTGAACCACTAACATTTATGTTGTAAATATTTTCTTTGGGTTTACATTTTAGTTTTGTTCGCATTTTCTGTTTAACTTGTTTTGAGTTGCAGAAGCTTTTTATTTTGATGTAGGCAAATCTATCTTTTCCTTTATGGTTTCTCTCTTATATAGAAAAGCTTTCTTAAAGCAACGTCGTATAAATATGAATCTATATATTGTGTTGGCTGAAAAGTTGGTTTGGGGTTTTCTGTATAGTCTTATGGAAAACCACAAATGAAGTTTTTGGCAAACCAATATTTTAATCTCTATTCCTTAACGTAGAAAATATGGTGGAAGAATTTTAGTTTCATTTCCTTTTTTCTCCATTTCTTCTTTTTTAGTTTCATTTCTTTTATTTAAAGAACTATTTAGTTTTTTTATTGTACTTTTAGAAATTTAATCTTAACACATTGCTAAATTACCAGTCACTCCAAATGTTTCTCCATCTGTTTCCTCTTATATGGCCCAGTGTCAGCAATAACCTGTGGGTTGTTATATGTCATTGCATTTTTTAAAATCTTCTTTTAAATGTATAGAATTAAGTAACTGTGCTCAAGATATTGAATTGATAATTGGGACAACACCTGGCAAGTGCAATTAAAGCAAAAGGTATTGAGTTCATCTGTGAGGATATTTCCTTCTGAGATTGCCTAGTGTTCTTCCTGATCTGTTGTAGACTACACTCCGTGCTCACATATGGCAGATACAGTGTATTCGCTCTCTTCAGCAGAGCTGGACCAACACTACCCAATTCTTTGTTCCTCTAGAACAGTGAGTCTCAAATGGGGGAGTGGAGGGAAGAATTTTGTCCCCCAGGGGACATTGGCAATGTCTGGAGACATTTTTAATTGTTATAGCTGGGGTCAGGGAGGATGTTACTGGCATTAAGTGGGTAGACACTAGGGAAGTTTTTTAACATCCTACAGTGCCTAGGACAACCCCCTGACCTGGCCAAGAATGTCAGTAGGCCTTCTGTTGATGTGCCCTGTTCCAGAGCTCCTGTTTCTGTTTCATAACATCACAGATGCGTTAATTAAATCCAGGACTGCCACATACAATTGTGCAGGTTGTTCACAGATCAGAAAGTCTGAGAAACATCCTTGTATTGAATGGCATGCTCTGGAGCTGTCCCCATACTCCGCTGTGCAGTCATCCTCATGGCCTTAGCTGAATTCCAGCCTATCCCCCATCTCAGTTGCAACCTAGATTGCCCTCTCACTGGAGAGAGTTGGAAAAAGTTATTCATTCATTTTTGTAATGTAGTTACAAATGCTTTTGCATATGGGAGGTTCTGCACATGGCTAATATTATGTATTTTATACCAATCTTACGAGCATACTTTTTAGTGGATAGCCTTTTCTGATTTTTACTAACTACAGGAGTGTGTCCTTATTAGAGCTTGTGACCACCTTTGAAGCAGTTACATATATCTCTTTTTTTGCCTTCTGTTTACATTTAATGAACCATAATGAGAACTAAAGTGTATTTTAAAATTATCTCTTGTATTTAGGGAATATTTTATATCCTTTGTTAATATTTATTTCTCATTCTAAGGAAAAAGGGAGAGAAATAAATAGAACTGCTTTTTACTCATTTGTGGCTCTCATTTCAATCTGGAGCTTGGATCAGAAGTCTTTGGTGGAAGAATAGTTTCCGCCTCTGCCTGTAGTAATACCCGAACATTCTCTGAATGCTTATTTAATTTCCTGCTTTTGTCAAGTTCTAAATCATATACATTCCTGAGTTATTTGGTAACTCTTCCTAATGCTCGAAGTTGGTTTTGTTTATCTTGAATATGGTTATTTTTTTTCTTAATTTGGGGCATAAAGTCATCAGTGTAGTTGAGTTTAAAAATATTTTTTGATTATGCACTGAACAGTGGGTTCTGTGCCTGAGGCTGGAGATAGAAGCACGGGAAATCCAGTCTCTTCCTTCAAGGAGCTTATAGTTTAGTCAGAGAGGTCAGCTCATACACACATCATTGTGAGGTGACCTGCTAATTTATGGAGAGGCCTGTGTGGAGTGTTGTGGGAGCTCAGAGGAAACAGTCTCATCTGTCCTTTTTCTGCTCAGACCCTGCAGTTAAATGTGGCAGAGTGCTGTGGGGCTACATCAGTTCTGCATCGTTATCAAACACAGCAGGTTAATTTTTGAAAAACAGCTTTTGTATGTCAGCTTTCAGAGATTTTTAACTAACAGCAAAGCTTGATCTAAAGTGAAAAAGTATGTTGAATGTGTGAATAATTGGATACCAGTCTGGGAGTTCAGTATTCATAGATTTCAGCAGCAATGAATGACTGTCAAGTATTAGAGTTTACATACTTTGAAAGGAGAATTTTTCAGCAAAATTCAGAAAATCAAATGAAATGCTTCTTGCCAAGTTTGCCTAGGTTAGCATCAGTATAGTTCAACAAATACTTAGATTAATGTGAATTAAAAATATTAATCTGGCCAAAATTAAAAGTTGAAGCTCAGGCTGAATAATTTTTTTCTTCACTTCTTTCTGTTTTCCTCTTGTCAATTTTTTTTAGAGGTATAATTTTAAAAGTTACTTATAGACCTTTCCTTTCCTGATTGTATTAGTTATATGTAATAATTTTGGACAATTTGGAAATTATTAAAAAGTATAAAAAAGTAATCACTGATAATTTCACCATTCAGAAGTAACCATTCTTTGTTTATATTTTGATGTTTCCTTTAGTTTCTTTTTATTTCTGAGAATTGTAATTATACTGTATGTATGCTGCCTTTTTTACATTTAACATTATTTATAAGCACTTTTCCATGTCATTAAATATTTCTTGAAAATATAAGATTTATTGGTTATAATTAATCAAGTGAATTTATAATTTTATTTAATTATCTTCTCAAAAGATATTAGTGTTTAATTAGGTGGTTCTGGTTTCTTACTTTATGAGGAACTTTATGAGGATTATGAAAAGTGTGCTATTGATTATTCTTATACATAAATCCTTTGGTGAATCTTTGAGTCTTTCCTTAGGGTTGGTTCCTACAGGGAAATTACTCGGTCAAAGTATGTGCATGCTTGTACTTTAAGACTCTTGATATTTAGTGCTAAGTTGCCCTCCAGATCTGTACTCTCTTGTCAGTAGTGAAAGAGACTGCCAATTTCTCACAGAGAAAAATTATTCCATGGCTTCATACTTATCCTCTAACCCTGACCTGCTGCTGCTGCTGCTAAGTCGCTTCAGTTGTGTCCGACTCAGTGCGACCCCGTAGACGGCACCCTACCAGGCTTCCCCGTCCCTGGGATTCTCCAGGCAAGAACACTGGAGTGGGTTGCCATTTCCTTCTCCAATGCATGAAAGGGAAAAGTGAAAGTGAAGTCGCTCAGTCGTATCCGACTCTTAGCGACCCCATGGAATGCAGCCTACCAGGCTCCTCCATCCTTGGGATTTTCCAGGCAGGAGTACTGGAGTGGGTTGCCATGGCTTTCTCCGCTAACCCTGACCAGCCATCTCTGAAATGTGTACCTTTGCTCCCAGAATGAATGGAGGAATCTGTCAGAGAATGTTGGAGGGATGGGGCGTGGGTGAAGGGAAAGAGGTCAGGGAGGGACTGATGGATGAAAGGGTGGGTGCATGACTCAGAGCTGCCCTGGAAGAGCAACTCAGATCTGGTAGTGTCATCATGACATACAAAGAACAGCACTTTATTTTTAGAGACAGAACGTAGTCTTCTAATCAGCAAGCTTAGACAAGTTCTAGTTTACTCTAGGTCAGAATCGTCGAAAATTGAGAGCAGAAATAGAAAGTCAAATTCACGTTGTTTCATCTGAAGAGTTTACCTTCAGGGAACACTGTAAGAAAGCACAAGGAATTAATATTTGGAATGAGGAATGAGAGGAGAGAACTAAATTTCAGGTCTCTTTTAGACTGTGCCATGGCAGCTAGTGACACTGAGAATACTGGGGCACAGCAGCTTGTACTTCTTGGTTAGAAAGCACTTTTTCTCAAATTACTCTATATGCCCTGAGAAGGGTGGGTCCTGGGCTTTTAAGAGATGTATATATGTGTGTATTACATATATATATATATATCTCTTACAGCCTGCGTAACACTCATTTAATGTGTTTTGTCAACTCTTTCTGTATCATCTGCTTTTGTTTTAGTTCAGTGTTGCCACTGTACAGTTCATCTACGTGATAAGTAGCCCATGATCCCATCCAACTGCAGGATGAAGCCTGTAGTCTGATTCTAGAAAACCTGACTGTCCCTGCCCATAGAGGAGCAGATTCAGCACCAGGCTCTGCTCTGATGAACACCTTCTAGCCAGTGGTAGAAAACAAAGGAAAATGGAATAATTGAATTTGTCCAGCAGGCTACTGTGAGTTAACCCAGTTGGGTTTGCCTGGGATTTAAAATGAGGAGAGGAGCTTTTTTTTAAAAAAATTTTTTTTTAATTTGAGTCAGTTTTTTTTTTTTTTTTTTTTTAAACTTTATTTATTTATTTATGGCTGGGCTGGGTCTTGGTTGCTGTGTGAGGGCTTTCTCTAGTTGTGGTGAGCGGTGGCTACTCTTTGTTGTGGTGGGAGGAATTCTCATTATGGTGGCTTCTCATTGCGGAGCACGGGCTCTAGGTATTCGGACTTCAGTAGTTGTGGCACACGGGCTTAGTTGCTCCGTGGCATGTGGAATCATCCTGGACCATGGAACAAACACGTGTCCCCTGCATTGGCAGGCAGATTCCTACCCACTGTACCACCAGGGAAGTCCAAAGAGAGATGCTTTTAAACAGCTGCATAGAATTTTATAGTGTAGATGCACCACAGTTCACTTATTCAGCTGTTTGTGGCTGAAACTTCATTTTTTTTTTTTTCTATTTTTTTCCCATGACATGCAGTGCTGCAATATAAATTCTCATATATTTGGGCCAATGGAAATATTTATTAGATATGTATATATGCAAAGTTCATATATATGTACATATTAAAGTAATGGACCTTTATTTCTGTGAGATTGATACTTGCCAAAATGGATTCACTCAGTCACTGGCTGTTTCTATTTTAAACTGTTTATATACTAGCAGATTACTTCCTGAAATTGTAGGTGAGATAGGGCTTTTTGAAGCCCCCTGCTATGTCTGTTGTCAAGTAGAGAAAAATATCTTTTGAAAATTGCTTTTCAAGGAGAGTGGACTAAAAATGCCCTCTTTTGTGTTATTTTGTTGTTTGTCTTGACTGCGATGGGAAGAAAGGCATTTTAAGTAATAAATTCCTGGGAATTCCGTGGCTGTCCAGTGGATGGGACTCCACGGTTTCATTGCCAAGGGCGTGGGTTCAATTCCTGGATGGGGAACTAATGTCTTGCAAGCTGCACAGCAGCAGCCAAAAAAAGTAATAAATTATTAATGTGTTTTGCTATTAAATAACATAATACTAGTCAAGGAATGACAAATTGCTTTTGGAAGTATCTTGCTCAACAAAACTTGTTTAAAGACGCAGCATTATAATCAGTCACTTTAGGGCATTCTAATTAATTAGTTTCCAGAAATATTTAAACTTTTAATTTACTAATTTTAAAATGTTAGTTTAAAGGGTTCAGCAATACGTGAACCGTGAACTTGCAGATGTTCAAGCTGGTTTTAGAAAAGGCAAAGGAACCAGAGATCAAATTGCCAACATCCGCTGGATCATCAAAAAAGCAAGAGAGTTCCAGAAAAACATCTATTTATGCTTTATTGACTATGCCAAAGCCTTTGACTGTGTGGATCACAATAAACTGTGGAAAATTCTAAAAGAGATGGGAATACCAGACCACCTGACCTGCCTCTTGAGAAACCGATATGCAGGTCAGGAAGCAACAATTAGAACTGGACATGGAACAACAGACTGGTTCCAAATAGGGAAAGGAGTACGTCAATGCTGTATATTGTCACTCTGCTTATTTAACTTATACGCAGAGTACATCATGAGAAACACTGGGCTGGAGGAAGCACAAGCTGGAATCAAGATTGCCAGGAGAAATATCATTAACCTTAGATATGCAGATGATACCACCCTTATGGCAGAAAGTAAAGAGGAACTCAAAAGTCTCTTGGTGAAAGTGAAAGAGAGTGAAAAAGTTGGCTTAAAGCTCAACATTCAGAAAACAAAGATCATGGCATCCGGTCCCATCACTTCATGGGAAATAGATGGGGAAGCATTGGAAACAGTGTTAGACTTAATTTTTTTGGACTGCAAATCATTGCAGATGGTGTGCAGCCATGAAATTAAAAGATGCTTACTCCTTGAAAGAAAAGTTATGACCAACCTAGATAGCATATTGAAAAGCAGAGACATTACTTTGCCAACAAAGGTCCATCTAGTCAAGGCTATGGTTTTTCCAGTGGTCATGTATGGATGTGAGAGTTGGACTGTGAAGAAGGCTGAGCGCCGAAGAACTGATGCTTTTGAACTGTGGTGTTGGAGAAGACTCGTGAGAGTCCCTTGGACTGCAAGGCGATCCAACCAGTCCATTCTAAAGGAGATCAGCCCTGGGTGTTAAGGAATGATGCTAAAGCTGAAACTCCAGTACTTTGGCCACCTCATGCGAAGAGTTGACTCATTGGAAAAGATTCTGATGCTGGGAGGGATTGGGGGCAGGAGGAGAAGGAGACGACAGAGGATGAGATGGCTGGATGGCATCACTGACTCAATGGACGTGAATTTGAGTGAACTCCCGAGAGTTGGTGATGGACAGGGAGGCCTGGCGTGCTGCGATTCATGGGGTCACAAAGAGTCAGACACGACTGAGTGACTGAACTGAACTGAACTGAACTGAAGGGCTTTTTGCTTCATAGCATATGTTGTGGTTCCCTTATATGTAGTAAAAGAGTTCAGAACACAATGGCTTAAAACAGCCACCATTTGGGGACTTCCCTGGAGGTCCAGTGGTTGAGACTCTGCTTTCCAATGCAAGGGGTGCAGGTTCAATCCCTGGTTGGGGAGCTAGTGTCCCACTTGCCACGGGATATGGCCATAATTCAAGAACAAAACAAAAAACTGCCACCATTTATTTGTTCAAAATTCTGTGAACCACATAATAGTTGGCAGGGACATCTCGTTTCTGCTCCACATGGTGTTGTCTGGGCTCACCTGGTGGCCCTTTTACTGCCTTCAGATAAGCTAAGCTCACCCAGGAGGTTGCATTCAGCTGGGACCTTGACTGGGGCACCGTAGTGCTCCTCCATATGGCTTCTGCCTGTTCTTACATTTGGATGGTCATCATTCAGCAGTCTAAGCCAAACTTCTTTTCAGTATGGTGAATGGTTTCCCAGAGAACAGAAACAGAAGCTGCCAGGCCTCTTAAGAGCTAAACCTAGAATTGGCTTAGTATGTCTTATGCCACAATCTGCTGTCAAAGTCAGTCCCCAAACCAGCCCAGGTTCAAGGGGAAGGGAAGTAGCCTCTGATTCTTGATGAGAGAAACCACATTCAGGGATGGAGTATTGGTAAACATATCTGCATACTAGTGCATGCTTATTTTGTTTGTTGACAGAAGCCTAACAATACATGGATATGTATGAGTATATAAAGAAAAATCCAGTCTCTGCCAAATATTATAGTTAATATTCTTACCTCCCGACGTAAACAATGATAATAGTTTGGTATGTATTCTTTCACACCTCTTCCTGTGTTCCTACAGATATAAGCAAACATGTGGGCTTTTTACACTGGCTTTCTTTTACAAAAAACAGAATCTTAACATACTATTATTTTTCTCTAATTATATACTATTACATATTATTAGTCTGCAGTTTGCTTTCTTTGAAATCAACTTTACCAAGTTGTAATTTACATCCAATAAATGCCCCCATTTCAAGCGTACATTTCAATGAGGTTTGCTGTAAACTCATGTAACCATCACTACAGTCAAAATATAGAACATTTTTGTCACCTTAGAAAGTTCCTTTGTTCCTACATCATCTCCCATTTCACACCCCAACTCAGACAACCACTGATATGCATTCTGCTGCTGTAGATTAGATTTATTTTTTAGAGTTTTATGTAAATGGAATCATAAAGTGTATACTCCTTTGTGTCTGAATTCTTTTGCTCAGCAAAAGTTTTTGCCATTCATCCTTGTTGTGTATATTAGTAGTTCACTATTTTTTATTACTAAGTAGTGGTACTATATTTGAATATACCACAATCGTTCATACATTTACCTGTTGATGGACATTCAAGTTGTTTCCAGTTTTGAGCTATTCTGAGTGTAGTTGCTGTGAATATTCTGGTACAAGTCTTAGTGTGAAGATATGTGGTGGTGGTGCATGCTCAGTCATGTCTGACTCTTTACTCTGGACTGTAGCCCACCAGGCTTCTCCATATAATTCTCCAGGCAAGAATACTGGAGTGGGTTGCCATATCCTTCTCCAGGAGATCTTCCTGACCCAGGAATCAAGCGGGGGGTGTGTGTGTGTGTGTGTGTGTGTGTGTGTGTGTCTTGGGTAAGTACTAGGAATGGAATTGCTGGATCATATAATAGGTGTATAAAAATCTACCTAAATGTTTTCCAAAGGAATTGTATCATTTTACATTATGACCAGCAAGATATGAGAGTTCCAGCTGCTCCATATCCTTACCAACACTTAATATCATTCTTTAAAATTTTTTGCCATTTTAAAAGATGTGTAGTGTTATGTTATTATAGTTTTAATTTATATTTCCCTGATGACTACTTATGTTGAGCTCTTGTCTTTTCGTGTGCTTATTTTCTACTCCTATATCTCTTTCTTGAAGTAACTGTTAAGATCTTTTTCCATTTCTTAATTGGATTATTTCTCTTTATTTCTCCAAGTATTTATTGAGTTGTAAGAGTCCTTTGTGTGGAGTAAATACAAGTCCTTTGTCACATATATGTATTGCTAATAGTTTCTACCAGTGTTTTCTTTAATGGTGTCTTTTGAGGAGATACAGCGTTTTCTGGTGAAAATATTTATCATAATATTAATGATGATATTAATTTATTATGAAAAAACATAAAATTAGTTATATATTTTAGCTCATTTGCAGCTTAAGAACAAATTTAAAATTTTAATGGCAACAAAAAAATCAAATTGATGACATTATTTTGATATGATACATCATGTGTTGCTAAAATGAGAAATGAGATGAAGTCACTGCTCACAGTGTAAATATGATTCTGATGTTATGGTGAAGAATTTTTTTTTAGAGCAGCATGCCCAAATTTTTATATGTTGTATGATGAATCCTTACTCCCATATTTTCCCTCTATATGAACTATTACAAAACCCTTGCTCTGAAGTCAGGCTGCTCTTTTCAAATCTGAAAGCTGCCACTTCTTGAGTCTTGAATATGTGACCATAGGCCAGTTATTTAACATCTCTGTGTCTTAGTTTCTTCATTTGTACAATGATCATTGTAATAAGACTTATTTCATGGAGTGGATCTCCCGCCTTGCAGGCAGATTCTTGACCATCTGAGCCACCAGGAAAGCCCTATTAGTAAATTATCCTATAAGAATTGCTTTAGTTGAATCCCATAATTTTGATATGTTTTCATTTCAAAATATTTTCTAACTTTGCTTGTGATCTCTTTTTCTACCATGGCTTACTTAGAAATGTGGTGTTTTTTGTTTAAACTTCAGGTATTTTTCCTGTCTTTTCATTCATTGTATTTTTCTTTACCTCACTGAGCACAGCTATAGTTGCTGCTTTAAAATCTGTCTCTGATCACTGAAATGTCTACATCATTCAGTCCTGGCTTCTGTTGAGTATCTTTCTCCTTGAGAATGGGTCATATTGCACATCAGTTTGGATTATGTCCTGGACATTATTAAATTATGTTGAGAAGGCTGTGGATTCTGTTATAGTCCTTCAAAGTGTTAAATTTTTGTTTTAGCAGGCAATTAAATTAGACTCAAACTTCAGATTTTGTCTTACCTGAAGTGGGCAGTAATTCAAATCTCACTTCAGTTCTTCTAGTCTTAGCTGCAAGCTATTTTGTGGCTGTTCTACACATAATTTCAGCACATTTCCCTGAGATCCAAGAGAAACAATGGGAGACTATATTCAGCCACCTGAATACTTACCTTCCTTATAATCTTTGTCCTGCTTTTTTGTTACTTTGGGAGAAAATAACGTCAAAAAAGAAGAAGCCATCATTCTCATCCTTTTTTAAACCCAGGCCAGGTTGCTATGGCTTGGCTTAGCTCAGGAAACCAAAATCATAAAGAGCTATATGTGCTGTGTTAAGGGATTTGGATTTATGTTGACTTTATTATTTTTTTATATTATTTTTATTAGTCTTTGAATTCCATGTTTCATTTAGTCATTTAAGTAGGTAGTGAATTGGGATCATTTATACTTTAGTTTCTCCTAGGTAAATGAACAATATCAATCTTGACACTGATACAGATCATAGACATATGACATAGAGAACATAAACAATTTACTTATCCATAACTATATCATTCTTAGCCAAATAATAACATCCCTGTACCATAAATTTCCTAATTTACATTTGTTTTTAAAGTATATTAATAGAATTTCTTGCCTAACCACTTTTCTATGGTTGAACAAAGTTTCACCAATTTCATTTATATATTATTTCATTGATCCAATTATAAACATAAAAAGAAAATATATGACCATAAAACAAGATATTTGTATATTCCTGACAGATGTCTATAGGGTTACCTGGAACAGAGGCAATGGGTCTCCATTTGCATTGGACCTCAGAGTTCCAGACATATGTTGAGTTTAAATGGCAGTCAGGGAGAGATTTTAAGAAGGGAAGAATTGATCATAATTACTTTTTAGCAAAATCATTTTGGCTGCTATGAAGATGAGAATGAGACAAGATTAGAAGGGAGACTGATAGGATGTTGTTGGACAGTCTGTTAGGGATGGATATTGAGTGAGGGTTTACATGTGATAAAGAGGGAAAATGATGTCCCCAGATAAGAAAGAAAGTGTGAGAACAGAACAAAAGTGGGATGCTTGTACTGCATATGGAGAATAGAGACTTCACTTGTCTCCCTGCAGCAAATTGTGTTGGGTGCCTTGGGGAAGTGAGGCTAGATAGAGAGGATGGGGCAGACCGCAAAGAGCCTTGAAGACTGGGCAGAGGAGTTAGGACTTGATGTGATGGGCATTTGGGAATCACTATGGATTCTTAAGGAAGGAAGCAATGTGATGAGAGATGTATAGGTGTGGTTGGCAGGGGCATGAAACATGAGTGAAGAAAGGAGAGGCTGGAGCCAGAGAGATAGCTAAGAGGCTTTTGTGGTATTCCCTGGCATAAAGAGATGAAGACTTTGATTAGAGGGATGTCTGTGAGAATGGTGAGAAAAAGTAGATATTATAGGCAATTCAGAGGAAGAAATGAGAGACTGTCATATTTTTTAACATGTAGTGGAGATGAAGTTATAATCCACCCAGCAATTCTACCTAGTGTAGTCCACCCAGTTATTCTTTCTCATAGAAATGTTGAGAGGCTCAAATGAAATAAAATACACACACACACACACACACACACACACATAAAATCACTTAGAAACATTTGAGTATCATTATAGAGATATATTTATGGCTATATTAATTCCTGTACTGAGGTTGCCAGAGACCAATGAAGAGAGGTAGGACTATCTACAATGGCAGTCATTGGGTAGGGAAATAGGAATTTGATGTATAGATTTAACCTTTCTCTGTCAGGAGTATGCACTGCGACCCCAGAGTCATAACTTCCTCAGTTTTGATCTTGACTTAACATTTAATAGCTATGAACAAGTTCCATAACCTCTCTATTCCTTTTCTGTAAAATGGGGATAATTATGGTAGCTTCCTGATAGCATGGTTATGAAATTAAAAGGATAATATATGTAAAGTGTTCACAACAAGCATCTTTCATGGTAAAGGGTGAATAAATGTTGCTATTATTTTCTTTTGTTATTTTTCAGTTAGTACAATGTATTCCTCCATTCTCCCATGGCCAAAGCCAACCTGGAATAAACAGCCCTTCAGACAAGTAAAATGTATGATCATCCTGTCCTATTCAAGAATGCAAATCATAGTTGAATACTTATTTTATTCCAGGCTCTCCATTAATCACTTTATGTACATGTGCTCACACAATCCTTGAAATGACTTTACAAAGGTGATTCCTTTTATTATCATTACCATTTTATAGAGAGAGCAGCATGTTCAGAGTACTTAGTGCTTCCCCAGGATCATAGCAGGTTGGTGCTCAATCGGGGACTCAAAGCCTGATTTTACTGATTGCAAAGATCATGCCCTTAATCACAACTGTAATAAACAGTTGTTTGCTTTAACCCAAATTTTTGTTTGAATTAATATGAAGATTGTAAAAGCCAAATTTTAGTGTGAAATTAGAAAATCAGCTGTCTGATATCGGCATGAATTCCTAGAGGTAAAATATACCTTGGTGACTGCAGTAGCAACACAGAATTTCTGTGATAAAAAACTTACGGGGACTTTTAAAAATTGAATTATAATTAACTTACAATGTTATGTTATTTTCAAGTATACAGAAAAGTGATTCAGTTTTATATCTATAAATATATATTTAAAAAATATATATACATTCTTTTTCAAATTCTTTTCCATCATAGATTAATGTAAGATATTGAATATACTTTACTGTGTTATGCAGTAGGTCCTTGTTGTTCACCTGTTTTATATATAGTAGTAATAGTTGTTCAGTTGCTAAGTCGTGTCTGACACTTTGCGACCCCATGGACTGCATGCAGCATGCCAGGCTTACCTGTCCTTCACCATCTCCAGGAGTGTGCTTAAACTCATGTCTATTGAGTCTGTAATGCCATCCAACCATCTCATCTGTGGTCGACCCTTCTCTTGCCTTTGACCTTTCCCAACATCAGAGTCTTTTCCAGTGAGTCAGCTTTTTGCATCAGATGGCCAAAGTATTGGAGCTTCAGCTTCAGATTCAGTTCTTCCAATGAACATTCAGGGCTGATTTCCTTTAGGATTGACTGGTTAGTTCTCCTTGCTGTCCAAGGGATTCTCAGTAGTCTTCTCCAGCACCACAGTCTGAAAGCATCATATTCTTTGGTGCTCAGCCTTCTTTATTTTTTTAATTTTTTTCTTTGCGACTCCATAAACCGCAGCATGCCAGGCCTCCCTGTCCATCACCAACTCCTGGAGTCCAACCAAACCCATGTCCATTGTGTCGATGATGCCATCTAACCATCTCATCCTCTGTCATCCCCTTCTCCTTCTGCCCTCAATCTTTCCCACCATCAGGGTCTTTTCAAATGAGTCAGCTCTTCGCATCAGGTGGCCAAAGTATTGGAGTTTCGTCTTCAACATCAGTCCTTCCAATGAACACCCAGGACTGATCTCCTTTAGGATGGACCGGTTGGATCTCCTTGCAGTCCAAGGGACTCTCAAGAGTCTTCTCCAACACCACAGTTCAGAAGCATCAATTCTTCAGCGCTCAGCTTTCTTTATAGTCCAACTCTCACATCCGTACATGACCACTGGAAAAACCAGAGCCTTGAATAGATGGACCTTTGTTGGCAAAGTAATGTCTCTGCTTTTTAATATGCTGTCTAGGTTGATCATAACTTTACTTCCAAGGAGCAAGCATCTTTTAATCTCATGGCTACAGTCACCATTTGCAGTGATTTTGGAGCCCAGAAAAATAAAGTCTGACACTGTTTCCACTGTTTCGCCATCTATTTGCCATGAAGTGATGGGACCAGATGCCATGATCTTCATTTTCTGAATGTTGAGCTTTAAGCCAACTTTTTCACTCTCCTCTCTCACTTTCATCAAGATGCTCTTTAGTTCTTCACTTTCTCCCATAAGGGTGGTGTCATTTGCATATCTGAGGTTATTGATATTTCTCCTGGCAATCTTGATTCCAGCTTGTGCTTCCTCCAGCCCAGCTTTTCTCATGATACTCTGCATATAAGGTAAATAAGCAGGGTGACAATATACAGCATTGACGTACTCCTTTCCCTATTTGGAACCAGTCTGTTGTTCCATGTCCAGTTCTAATTGTTGCTTCCTGACCTGCATATCGGTTTCTCAAGAGGCAGGTCAGGTGGTCTGGTATTCCCATCTCTTTTAGAATTTTCCACAGTTTATTGTGATCCACACAGTCAAAGGCTTTGGCATAGTCAATAAAGCATAAATAGATGTTTTTCTGGAACTCTCTTGCTTTTTTGATGATCCAGCGGATGTTGGCAATTTGATCTCTGGTTCCTCTGCCTTTTTTAAAACCAGCTTGAACATCTGGAAGTTCATGGTTCACGTATTGATGAAGCTTGGCTTGGAGAATTTTGAGCATTACTTTACTAGTGTGTGAGATGAGTGCAGTTGTGCGGTAGTTTGAGCATTCTTTGGCATTGCCTTTCTTTGGGATTGGAATGAAAACTGACCTTTTCCAGTCCTGTGGCCACTGCTGTGTTTTCCAAATTTGCTGGCATATTGAGTGCAGCACTTGCACAGCATCATCTTTCAGGATTTGAAATAGCTCAACTGGAATTCCATCACCTCCACTAGCTTTGTTTGTAGTGATGCTTCCTAAGGCCCACTTGATTTCACATTCCAGGATGTCTGGCTGTAGGTGAGTGTGAATGATCACACCATCATGATTATCTGGGTCATGAAGATCTTTTTTGTACAGTTCTTCTGTGTATTCAGAAAACGAAGATCATGGCATCCGGTCCCACCACTTCATGGGAAATAGATGGGGAAACAGTGGAAACAGTGTCAGACTTTATTTTTCTGGGCTCCAAAATCACTGCAGTGATGACTGCAGCCATGAAATTAAAAGACGCTTACTCCTTGGAAGGAAAGTTATGACCAACCTAGATAGCATATTCAAAAGCAGAGACATTACTTTGCCAACAAAGGTTCGTCTAGTCAAGGCTATGGTTTTTCCTTTGGTCATGTATGGATGTGAGAGTTGGACTGTGAAGAAGGCTGAGCGCGAAAGAATTGATGCTTTTGAACTGTGGTGTTGGAGAAGACTCTTGAGAGTCCCTTGGACTGCAAGGAGATCCACCCAGTCCATTCTGAAGGAGATCAGCCCTGGGATTTCTTTGGAAGGAATGATGCTAAAGCTGAAACTCCAGTACTTTGGCCACCTCATGCAAAGAGTTGACTCATTGGAAAAGACTCTGATGCTGGGAGGGATTGGAGGCAGGAGAAGAAGAGGACGACAGAGGATGAGATGGCTGAATGGCATCACTGACTCTATGGACGTGACTCTCAGTGAATTCCGGGAGTTGGTGATGGACAGGGAGGCCTGGCGTGCTGTGATTCATGGGGTCGCAAAGAGTCGGACACGACTGAGCGACTGATCTGATCTGATCTGATCTGTGTATTCTTGCCACTTGTTAATATCTTCTGCTTCTGTTAGGTCCATACCATTTCTGTCCTTTATTGAGCCCATCTTTGCATGAAATGTTCCCTGGGTATCTCTAATTTTCTTGAAGAGATCTCTAGTCTTTCCCATTCTGTCGTTTTCCTCTATTTCTTTGCATTGATCCCTGAGGAAGACTTTCTTATCTCTTGTTGCTATTCTTTGGAACTCTGCATTCAAATGGGTGTATCTTTCCTTTTCTCCTTTTCTTTTTGCTTCCCTTCTTTTCACAGCTGTTTGTAAGGCCTCCTCAGACAGTCATTTTGTTTTTTTGCATTTCTTTTTCTTGGGGATGGTCTTGATTCCTGTCTCCTGTACAGTTTCATGAACCTCCATCCATAGTTCATCAGGCACTCTGTCTATCAGATCTAGTCCTTTAAATCTATTTCTCACTTCCACTGTATAGTCATAAGGGATTTGATTTAGGTCATACCTGAATGGTCTAGTGGTTTTCCCCACTTAAAGTCTGAATTTGGCAATAAGCAGTTCATGATCTGAGCTACAGTCAGCTCCCGGTCTTGTTTTTGCTGACTGTATAGAGCTTCTCCATCTTTGGCTGCAAAGAATATAATCAGTCTGATTTTGGTGTTGACCATCTGGTATTGTCCATGTGTAGAGTCTTCTCTTGTGTTGTTGGAAGAGGGTGTTTGCTATGACCGGTGCGTTCTCTTGGCAGAACTCTTATTAACCTTTGTCTTGCTTCATTCTGTACTGCAAGGCCAAATTTGCCTGTTACTCCAGGTGTTTCTTGACTTCCTACTTTTGCATTCCAGTCCCCTATAATGAAAAGGACATCTTTTTTGGGTATTAGTTCTAGAAGGTCTTGTAGGTCTTCATAGAACCATTCAGCTTCTTCAGCGTTACTGGTCGGGGCATAGACTTGGATTACCGTGACACTGAATGGTTTGCTTTGCAAACGAACAGAGATCATCCTGTCCTTTTTTTAGATTGCATCCAAGTATTGCATTTCGGACTGTTTTGTTGACTATGATGGCTACTCCATTTCTTCTAAGGGATTCCTGCCCACAGTAGTAGATATAATGGTCATCTGAGTTAAATTTCACCTATTCCAGTCCATCTTAGTTTGCTGATTCCTAGAATGTTGATGTTCATTCTTGCCATCTCCTGTTTGACCACTTTGAATTTGCCTTGATTCATGGACTTAACATTCCAGGTTCCTATGCAATATTGCTCTTTATATCATCGAACCTTTCTCCTGTCACCAGTCCCATCCACAGCTGGGCGTTGTTTTTGCTTTGGCTCCATCGCTTCATTCTTTCTGGGGTTATTTCTCCAATGACTCTTTGGAGTTATTTCGCAAAGAGTTGGACACGACTGAGTGACTAAACTGAACTGAGCAGCCTTCTTTATGGTTCAACTCTCACATCTGTACATGTCTACTGGAAAAACCATAGTTTTGACTATATGGACCTTTGTTGGCAAAGTAATGTCTCTGCTTTTTAAATACTCTAAGTTTGTCGTAGCCTTTCTTCCAGGGAACAAGCATCTTTTAATTTGATGACTGCAGTCACCATCTCAGTGATTTTGGAGCTTAAATAAAGCCTGTCACTGTTTCCATTGTTTCCCCATCTATTTACCATGAAGTGTTGGGACCGGATGCCACGATCTTCGCTTTTGAATGTTGAGTTTTAAGCCAGCTTTTTCACTCTCCTCTGTCACTTTCATCGAGAGGCTCTTTAGTTCCTCTTCACTTTCTGCCATTAAGATGGTGTCATCTGCATATATGAGGTTATTGATATTTTTCCCAGCAATCTTGATTCCAGCTTGTGCTTCATCTAGCCTGGAGTTTCGCATGATACACTCTGCATATAAATTAAATAAGCTGGGTGACAGTATACAGCATTGATAAACTCCTTTCCCAATTTTGAACCAAAATCCATTGATCCATGTCCAGTTCTGTTGCTTCTTGGCCTGCATACAGGTTTCTCAGGAGGCAGGTAGGGTGGTCTGGTATTCCCATCTCTTTAAGAATTTCCCACAATTCATTGTGATCCACACAGTGGCTTTAGTCTAGTCAATGAAGCAGAAGTAGATTTTTTTCTGGAATTCTCTTGCTTTTTCTGTGATCCAGCAGATGTTGGCAATTTGATCTCTGGCTCCTCTGCCTTTTCTAAATCCATTTTGTACATCTGAAAGTCTTGGTTCCGGTACTACTGAAGGCTAGCTTGAAGGATTTTGAGCATAACCTTATAAGCATGTGGAATGAGCACAATTGTACAGTAGCTTGAACATTCTTAGGCATTGCTCTTCTTTGGGATTGGAATGAAAACCAACCTTTTCCAGTCCTGTGGCCACTGCTGAGTTTTCCAAATTTGCTGGCATATTGAGTGTAGCACTTTCACAACATCATCTTTTAGGATTTGAAATAGCTCAGCTGGAATTCCATCACCTCCACTATCTTTGTTCATAGTAATGCTTCCTAAGGCCCACTTGACTTTACATTCCAGGATGTCTGGCTCTAGGTGACTGATCATACCACCGGTTATCTGGGTCATTAAGACCTTTTTTGTCCAGTTCTTCTGTGTATTCTTGCCATTTTTTCTTAATCTCTTCTGCTTCTGTTAGGTCCTTACCATTTCTGTCCTTTTATTGTGTACATCTTTGCATGAATTGTTCCCTTGATATCTCTAATTTTCTTGAAGAGATCTCTAGTCGTTCCCATTCTATTGTTTTCCTGTATTTCTTTTCTTTGTTCACTTAAGAAGGCTTTCTTATCTCTCCTCTCTATTCTTTGGAGCTCTGCATTCAGTTGGGTATATCTTTCCCTTTCTACTTTTTAGTAGTGTGTGTATGTTAATCCTAAACTCGTAATTTATCTTTCCCACTCCTCTTACTGTCACATTGATAACTACAAGTCTGTTTTCTATGTCTGTGAGTCTCTTTCTGTTTTGTAAGTTCATTTGTATCATCTTTTTAGATTCCACATATAAGTGATATCATATAATATTTGTCTTTTGCTTTCTGATTTCATTTATTATGATAATATCTGTCGTTCAGTCATGAAGTCAGATTCTTTTGCAACTCCATGGACTGTAGTGTGCCAGGCTCCTCTGTCCATGGGATTTCTCAGGCAAGAATACTGGAACAGGTTGCCATTTCCTTCTCAAGGGATCAAACCCACGTTTCCTGCATTGACAGGCGAATTCTTTACCACTGAGCCACCTGGGAAGCCCATGATACTCTTTAGGTCCATTCTTGTTGCTGCTATGGTATTATTTCATTCTTTTTATGACTGAGTAGTATTCCATTGTATGTGTGTATATGTATTAACATAACATGTGTGTGTGTGTATCACACATAACACGCCATGTCTTCTTTATCCATTTCTCTGTTGATAGTCATTTAGGTTGCTTCCTTATCTTGGCTGTTGTAAATAGTGCTACTGTGAACATAGAAGTACATGCATCTTTTCAAATTATTTCAGGATCACATGGTAGCTCTATTTTTAGTTTTTTAAGGAACCTCCATACTGTTCTTCGTAGTGGCTACATCAGTTTACATTCCATGGGACTTTTATGTTAGGGAATTGTAGGGGTTGACAAACCCCTGCCCTTGAGCCAAATCTTACCTGCTGCCTGTTTTATATAGCCCATGAGCCGCTAATGGTTTTCACATTTTTTAAATGGTTTGGGAGAGGGGGAGGTAAAAGAATAATAATGTTTTGTGACAAATGAAATGCAAATTTTAATGTCCATAGAAAATTTTATTAAAATAGTCATGCTTATTTATGTATTGTCTATGGCTATTTTTGCACTCCATTGGCAAAATTCAGTAGTTACAATGACAAAGATAAATTGGTCCTTGAAGCCAAAAATATTTATTTACTGTCTGGTTCTTTATAGAAAAAGTCTGCTGTTACTTTTCTAAGGTAACCATTATTCAAGTAAATACATATGTATATATTTCTTTGGCAACACTTTATTGCTTGCTCATCAGTGAAGTTTCTTTGGAAGGATAACTCATCTTTCAAAATCATTCTTAAGTTTTTCTTCCTGCTACATCAAGTTTTGTGTCTTAAACAGCAGAAACCTTACCCTTTATAATTAGAGCTCTTTAAATAGATTTGGATAGATATTACATTTCTTTTCTAAAATCACCAGCTGCAGTTATTAGCTCAGGAGATAGAAGATGTCACTGACAAAGAGTCCTTGCTTTAAAGATGACACAGTTACAGCTGGCCCTGCTTCTGTAAACCTGCAGATATGAAGGGCCAGCTAAGAAACTTGAGCATCCATGGATTTTTATATTCTCAGGGAGTCCTGGAACAAACTTCAGTATTCCCACAGATATTGAAGGACACTGTATACTTGAATGTTTCAGTTTTTTATTCTGCTGTTATTTTTATTTTTCCTGTCTTCATACTTTTGTTTTCTCATCTCACACCCCTAATTCCAATTTTGTTGTTGTTGTTGTTTAGTCACTAAGTCATGTCCAACTGTTGGTGACCCATGGACTGTAGCCCACCAGGCTCCTCTGTCCATGGTATTTCCCAGGCAAGAATACTGGAGTGGGTTGCCATTTCCTTCTCCAGGGGATCTTTCCGACCTAGGGATTGAACCCTTCTCCTGCTTAGCAGGCAGATTCTTTCCCACTGAGCCACCAGGGAAGCTCCAGTTCCACTTTAGAGTAAATTAAAGCATTAATTTGGTTTCTTTCTTATGACTATGAAACAAAGGACAGTGAAACATCTCATCTTTTATTTACAAGTTTTAAAATAGATTCTTGGATTCAGAATAGATTCTTGCATTCACTTTTACTTACGGACTTGCAAGAGAGTAAGCTAGCAGTCTGATTGGAATATTCCCTTTAGAAAGAAGTTGTAACTTGGTTTTCTTTTTCCTGAACCTGATGTGGTAAAGACTGATTTCATAGCACTTAAGGGATTTTCTGTTAAGAATTTATGCATGAAGTTTTATTCTTAGGCCACAGGCTTCTTGATTTCTGTTTGTCAATATTATGAGGTTCACTAACTCTTGGGCATGCTTTAACGAGTTCAAACATTTAGGTAGCAAATTAAATTAATTAAGTCACTGGAATGATTTTAATACTTTCATCATTACAAAATCATAAAGAGAGTTTACTTCACTTAAAATATCTACTTTTTTTTTTTTCTTCTTTCATCTTTTAAAATAACTTACCATAAACCTGGGACTTTTCCTCCCTTGTGATCACATTTCTGGCTTTACTTTATTAATTCTGCCCTTTAAGAAAATTCCACCATGTTTCTGAAGTTTGTTACTGTCTCAGCACAGGTTTCAGAAGAATTAATCTCTGTCTTGTCAGTAACCTGGGGTAGAGTCATTTGTTGTAGATTTTCCTTGTAGGGTAACTGTGTAAACTGAAAGTTTATACACTGGTTAAACCAATCTTGGAATTCAATGACCTGTTGAGATGGAATGAGTAACCTAGTTAATACACAACTACAGAAATCTTGGCATCCTCTGTTTCAAGCTGTCTTTCTTTCTTTATTACCTTAGTTCATTCGGTTGCCAAAAATCCAGTGGTACAAAGCATTTCCTGTCCATTGTTTTACATTGTCCAAAAGATATTTATCTATGGTTCTTACTTGCATGTTGCTCTTATTTGAAGACATGGGAAGAGTCAGAGTGTAAAGTACAGTCTTTTCCTCTCCTTTTAGTGCCCATCATTCACCTTTTTCTTCTCCCCTCTCACTTAAAACTTTCTTCTTGACCATCAGCAGAAAGTCATTAAATTTTAGAAATCATGTCAAATCATTCTTGTTTTTCCCAGTTTGTTGAAAGGAGGTGGCAGGTATATTAATATTTACTAAGGTGTGAATGATAGCCTCCTATGGTGCTGCCTTCTTGGAATGGTTTGCATTTTGAATAAGGAGGTGTTTTAGGCTAAAGAAACATAGTTCTAATGATTAAACAGACTCTGACGCAATACAGTTTGCAAATAGAGATATTTGGAGACAAGACGGTCTCTGTATCTCTTTAAAGCACACTTGGTAAGTCAGTTGCACCAACAATAGTCCTACTAACAAATTTGTTTGTTTGTTTGTTTTAATACTTGTCCCACAGAAATCTTCCCTTGGTTACATCTAAGCCTGTCAAAGTCTGTCTCCCTATAACTTATATCCAGATCATCCAGTCCTATGTAGTCTGTGTGATGAGGTACAATGAAACTAGCCCCTCAGATCTTTGCTGATCTATTCCTAGCTCAGGGTCACCTTTTGGTTACATTACCTTAAAAAGGATAACAGTATGAATGGAAAAAACAAAAAACAGCAAATCAACAATCAGCCTGAGGGAGAAAAGGGGTCCTGACATGTAGACACCAGTAAGGAAGAATCTGTCCAGGGACTACCCAGCATTCTTGCCCAGTGACTCCTGCCTCCCTGGCAAGCCCCATCAAGACCAGAAGATGGCTTTGGCTCCAGCCCTCTAATGCCCTAATATGTGCATCAAGCATAGGGCTTTAGCAGCTTTCACAAGGCCTTTTACCAGTCATCTCCTACTCTTAGGAAACCGGAAGTGTTACCACTTTGAAGATAGTAAAGAAGAGGGGAATTTTTTTTGTTCTCCTCTTCAGGCTAGAATTAGGAAATTATTCCCATTATGCCCCGTTGCTTATGCCCTTTTATAAGACATAAATCCCTGGCTTCTCTTCCACTCATGCCTTATGAGGTTAAACAAGAATGGAAATTGGTGATGACCGTGAAATGTCAGAGGTGTCAGGGAATCAGCGGGCCACAGTGATATCCTTTGTTTTAGAGCGGAAGTTCCTGCTGTTGTTAATGAGCCAAGTAAATGTCCTGATGGCAGTAGAAAGAAAGAGCCCTCTGCCCGGTAGACTAGAGAATGTATCTGTCTTTCTGTAGCTGTGTGACCTGGGATCAGCCTGTTAAAATTCTTTCTTTCTTTAGTACAGAGTTAAGAACATTTTTTTTTCTACCAACGTCAAATTCTTATGCACTTATAGGCACACAGGTGTTTTGCAGATAAAGAGGCTTACAAATGCACACACCATTTTTTTTCCCACTGTACTGTAGCTGCACATTTTATCATAACTAAAATCTCTTCTGTGTTTGTAAAGGGCTGTGTGGAGAAGGGAAACTAAAATCAGAAAAGAAGTGATTTCCCTAGAGCTGTAGGGAAACTTCATGGCTGAAAAGTAATTGTTGTTAATAGATCAAAATTTACCTATGAATTTTTTAAATGATGAATTTCATAAAAAATTAATTGCATTTAAATTATTTAATTCTCTAAACAGCTTTAGGATCTGCTGTGTCAATCTAATTTCCTTCTGACTTTGATTGAAATTATTGTCTCTGTTGACTCTGGTCCACATGTGGCAATAATTTGTAATCATGAAATGTTAAAAGAAACCAGTAATAATTCTACTATATTTCTTTCAGTAGTGAAATAGAATTCTAGGCCCTGAAATGCAGGAAAAATTAATAGATGTTATGAAGGACATAAAAGTGTCTATGAAGAGAGTCAGATCTGTATTTTGTCTCCTATTTCCTCAATGACTGGGTCAGCAGGAATATTTCTATGAGCGCATGTGGCTCTCCACCATGTACTTTCCCCAAAGATCTAGTCACTTTAGTTCCCAAATAAATGGGAGAAAAGGTAGTTTTTCTGGATCCCTTTTTCCAGTAGTAGATTTAGTGAAGTCAAGTGTGTGTTGTGACATTTGACCTCTTTATGCCTTTATTCTTATTTTCTCCCCAGAATATCTAATATCAAATCTAAAAGTACTGTCTTGGAAAAGGAAGAGACTACCTGAACTGCTTAGATTACAAAGGGGATTCAAACAATATAATTGAGATCCTGGAACCTGGAAAGATAAGATTCAGAGATATGCACACAAAGACCCCAGTTCTTCATCTCCACTTGAGTCTGGTCCCTAAGAGGAAATAAAATAAAAAGAAGCAATTGGGACAGACTTAATAAAAAGGCTGGAGCACAAAAGCTTTAAAACACTGGCAGGAGGTCTTAACTGTCCCTGGGTTAGTGTTTGTCAAGTGTGGTTTGGCATACCCAGAGATGGAGTATTGGTCCAAATGGCTATAACAATATGTAAGAACCTCTGAGTCTATCTCTTCAATATTTTCCTTGCCTCTTTTAAGAGACTTTTATATTATACTAATTTTTTTTTAGCTGATGCAGTGAAAATTAAAAGGTTTTTAAAAATGTTACCTGTTAAACTGCCAGCTATGAGGTAGTAAAGACTGAAACTGTATTGGCACCATTTTTTACTGACAAATAAGGAAGCATAGAGCTAGGAGAGGCAATGCCATTTGTAAAGCATTGAGAAAGCTCTGGGTTCCGCTTGACTGGCGGTCAAGGGCAGGACCTGTTTCCTGTAGTGGGCATACCATCAAAGAATCCAGATCTCCCGCTTCATGTTTGAAGGGAGCCACTATTGTGAATTGTCTGTGAGATTTGCCTCAAGCCTTTGATCTCTGAGCTTTTGGAAGGCAGAGTTATGTTTCATTATCAGATTCTGCTTATACACATACACCTCTTCTCTTGTAATATGTAAAGATTTTTCTGTTATATATTTTTCCAGCTTCAACATAAACTAGATTCTGCAGCCCTGCGTTTACCCCTCTTATTCAAAAACTTACTTTAAAAAAAAGCTTTATTGAGATATACTTCATCCTTACAATTCAACAGTTTACAGTGCACAAATCAAAATTTTTTGTATGTTCACAAGGGTGTATAACCATCACCACCACAGTCAATTTTGGGACATTTCACTACCCCAAGAAAAACCTATACCCATTACCAGTCACGCAGTCACTAACCTACTCTCTCTCTTTGAGGATTTTCTTACTGTGGATATTTCCTATAAATGAAGTCATACAACATGTGCCTTTTTTTTGAACTGGCTTTTTTTTTTTTTTTTTTTTTTTTTTTGGCTTTTTCTTTCTTATTTTATTATTTGAGTATAATGTTGTATTCGTTTCTGCTGTACAACAAAGTGAATCAGCTATGTGCATGTCAGTCTGACTTATTTATGTCTTTTTTAATTGTGTTGTCAGAGTTCTTTGTATCTTTCCCTGGTGGCTCAGATGGTAAAGACTCTGGCTGCAGTGCAGGAGATCTGGATTTGATCCCTGGGTCAAGAAGATCCCCTAGAAGAGGGCATGGCAACCCACTCCAGTATTCTTGCCTAGGAAATCCCATGGACAGAGGAGTCTGGCAGGCTATGGTCCGTGAGATCTCAAAGAGTTGGTTGTGACTGGAAAACACACACTCACACACACAAACCCATCCTACATTGAGAGTGAAGGAGGTATTAGCACTTCTGAGCTGATAAGGCCACACCATGCAGTGATTGGGTTAATGACCTGATTCATCTGTGACTATCATAGAAAGACTTTCTCTTGCTAAAGAATGTAAAAGTTTTCAATCATTCCATGAATCTTAATATTTTATTTACTACCCTTATTATGTAGAGAAACCCCTTACTATTTGAATCATTCTTCATTTGGTGGGGGGAGTTGATCCCTAAAAGATGATCATGTCCTTTGTCTGACTGTGACTTTACAACCAGTTAACAGAGTAAGAGTACACTGAAGGCATTGCAGTTCAGTTCAGTCACTCAGTCCTGTCCTACTTTTTTCGACCCCATGAACCGCAGCACTGCCAGGCCTCCCTGTCCATCACCCAACTCCCGGAGTTCATCCAAACCCATGTCCATTGAGTTGGTGATGCCATCCAACGATCTCATCCTCTGTCGTAGAAGTGATCTATCTGAAGATAAATTCAGTTCAGTTCAGTCACTCAGTCGTGTCCGACTCTTTGTGACCGCATGAACCGCAGCACGCCAGGCCTCCCTGTCCATCCCCAACTCCTGGAGTTCATCCAGACCCATGTCCATTGAGTTGGTGATGCCATCCAACCATCTCATCCTCTGTCATCCCCTTCCCCTCCTGCCCTCAATCTTTCCCAGCATCAGGGTCTTTTCAAATGAGTCAGCTCTTTGCATCAAGTGGCCAAAATATTGGAGTTTCAGCTTCAACATCAGTCCTTCCAATGAACACCCAGGACTGATCTCCTTTAGGATGGACTGGTTGGATCTCCTTGCAGTCCAAGGGACTCTCGAGTCTTCTCCAACACCACAGTTCAGAAGCATCAATTCTTCAGTGCTCAGCTTTCTTTATGGTCCAGCTCTCACATCCATACATGACCACAGGAAAAACCATAGCCTTGACTAAACAGACCTTTGTTGACAAAGTAATGTCTCTGCTTTTTAATATGCTGTCTAGGTTGATCATAACTTTACTTCCAAGGAGTAAGTGTCTTTAAATTTCATGGCTGCAGTCACCATATACAGTGATTTTGGAGCCCAGAAAAATAAAGTCAGCCACTGTTTCCACTGTTACGCCATCTATTTGCCATGAAGTGTTGGGACCAGATGCCATGATCTTCAGTTTTCTGAATGTTGAGCTTTAAGCCAACTTTTTCACTCTCCTCTTTGACTTTCATCAAGAGGCTCTTTAGTTCTTCTTCACTTTCTGCCATAAGGGTGGTGTCATCTGCATATCTGAGGTTATTGATATTTCTCCCAGCAAACTTGATTCCAGCTTGTGCTTCCTCCAGCCCAGCATTTCTCATGATGTACTCTGCATATAAGTTATTGCAATGCAAACCTCACTCTCCATCATAGAACAAATACTTTTGTTCTTTGTGAACACACATATACAATCAGATTCTCCAAACCCAATCTCCAGTTAAACCATTCCTTTCCTCAAAAAAGCATTATCAGTCTTTTCAACAAATGGTACTGGAACAACTGGATGTGTATATGCAAAATTTCCTTCACCCTTAAATCTCTTCTCTGGTGACACAGCTGGTAAAGAATTTGCCTGCAGTGTGGGAGACCTGGGTTCCATCCCTGGATTGGGAAGATCCCCTGGAGAAGAAAACAGCTACCCACTCCAGTATTCTGGCCTGGAGAATTCCATGGCCTGTAGATTCCATGGTGTTGCAAGGAGTCAGACAAAATTGAGCAACTTTCACTTTCACTAAATCTCTAGTGACCTGCAGAGTCCCTTGTGTGTAGTAGTACACATTAAATGTTTTCATTGAATTGGCTACATGGAAGGGCTGGAGTATGGAGATTAAATTTTGATATAATTCAGGGATCTGTGAATTCTTTAAAAGAATTGTTTAAATACTGTGTTTTCATTTTAATGATAATTCTGAATCACCTGGATACACATTATAATCAAGTTGCACTGCGCAATTTCAGTGCCCATGTTTGTGTTTGACAAACATTGATCTAAAACATTACTCAGAATGTATGTAAACCTCTGATTACAGAGGAGTGCTGGCTGTACGTGATCATTCAATCTTTGGAAAATATCATTACTTTTACCCAGCAGCACCTTCACTAGCAGAATATGATATTTCTTAGTTACTTCCTGTTGGTAGATAGAAGAGAGTAGTTAGGAATGATTTTATCTGTACTCAGTTCTATGTCTTAAAAAAAAGGGGGGGGGGAGAAAGAGAGAGAGAGGCAAGAAGGAAGGAATAGAGGCCCTCCAGACCTTCCCAGGTGGCGCAGTGGTAAAGAATCCACCTTCCAGTGTAGGAGACTTGGGAGACACAGGCTCGATCCCTGGTTTAAGAAGATCCCTTGGAGTAGGAAATGGTATTCAGTATTCTGAATGGCTTCAGTATTCTTGCCTGGAAAATCCCATGGACAGAGGAGCCTGGCAGGCTACAGTCCATGGGGTCACAAAGAGTCAGACACGACTGAGCACACACACACAGACATTAATAATAGAGTTTTGAAAGGATGTTGTAAAGATTTGACCAAGGATGGGATCTTCTTTCTCACTTAATTCTTCTTGCTATCACTTTTATGATATGTTTCAGTGAACTAGAAGAGTAGGTGAGCCTTGAAATCAGCAGATCCCCCAACTACTGAAGTTCGCTGTGTCAGTTCAGATCTGATGGTGCTCTTTCACTGTGTAAGTGTCTCTTGTTGCAGATGATCATCTCAGATCCTTTATGAGAGAAGGAAGGATCTGATAGGCATAAATGAATCCATCAATCTAGACTTCAAAGTACCATAGCAAAACTTGATTAAAAAAAAAAAAAAACTTCTGAATCCTAATTTGTTGAAGGAATCTTTTCCTATAGATGATAATTGATACACACAAGTCAAAGCCAGGTGAAAATTCTTTCAACTCTCTCTTTTCACTATGCACTTGATTTTTCACCTTCCAAAGAAACTCATTTTTTAATTGTTTGATCAAACAAATCTAGATCTTTCATTTACTCCCTTGAACGCACAGCTGTTTGCTTTAAAATAAGGTTGATTATTGCTGACTTCTTGAGAAGAATACAGAGATGCAAATAGCCAGGTGTTATCATTGTCATTGCACAAAGTAAAATCCATTAGAGCTGAACTAGGATAAACTCAACTAAAATCAGCTTGAGAAAGTTTCTAAAAGTTGGTCTTGAGTTTGCTGCTGCTGCTACTGCTGCTAAGTCGCTTCAGTTGTGTCCGACTCTGTGCGACCCCATAGATGGCAGCCCACCAGGCTCCCCCTTCCCTGGGATTCTCCAGGCAAGAACACTGGAGTGGGTTGCCATTTCCTTCTCTAAAGCATGAAAGTAAAAAGTGAAAGGGAAGATGCTCAGTCGTGTCTGACTCTTCGTGACCCCATGGACTGCAGCCTACCAGGCTCCTCCGTCCATGGGATTTTCCAGGCAAGAGTACTGGAGTGGGTTGCCATTGCCTTCTAGAGTTACACTATTATAATCATTGATCATATATCGAACTCTACATTTGATCGACTGCTTCAAGTCTAGTCATCATTTCCGTTGAAGGCTCAGTCATATACTTGGTAATACAAGAATAATAGTCTTGTGAAATAAGCAAAATACAAATGGTATAGTTAATAACATTAGTGGAATTAAAAGTAAATATTTTAGCCATGAGCCTCCCACACCAGTTTTTTTTTTAAAGATTGTCAAGACTAGGGAATGGGTCACTTAGAGCAGAAATCTGATTTTTCATGTGGTTCAAGTGTGTTACATTAAAGGATTTATCAGGTACAAAAATACAGCATTCAGTTTGAATTATAGCACAAATATCTCCCTGAGATGCTGTAAGGTGTCAAGGGTCTTGCAGTTGTGTAGCACTGCCTTTCTCATCATAGAGATCTCAGAATTCAATAGGCTGATAGCCCGGTTACTATCATTTAAAGCTTATGAAAGTTGTCAAGGCTTAGATATGGTCAGTTACATCCTCCATCCCCATTGAAGGCGCGCACACACACACACACACACACAAGCTGCTAAATGGTCATACCAGTAGAATACAGATCTTTGACCCATTGGGATCATACCAGTGGTAGATTGTTTGGGGTTACCTGTAACTTGTTAATATGTATGACCTTAAATTCACGGGAATCCTAGGCTACACCTTCGTATCATCCCTGTAGATGTCAAGGCCATAAATTAGTGCCACAAATGCACTGAGTTCCATACCAATCACTCTCTCTAAGGGTAATAACAGGCATAGTTCATAAAGCACCCAGCCTTGTCTCATAATTGCCAGGTTGATCATTTTTAGTATGATTTAACCATTCCCAACATAGAGGAGCCTTTAAACTTAAATGACCATAGCCTGGTGTTAACCATGTAGATCCTCCCCATAATTGTAGGAGTTTTCTTTTTAATAGATGAGAAGTTAATTTTTTATTGAGACTTAGCTCATCACTCAGATTGAGTTTAAATGACCCTAAGAGAAAACTTAAATCTATGGCCAGCCTCAGAGCAGGTATTTTTAATTGGCCAGGTGAGAGGATGCCATCTAGAATTATTATGAATAGATAGAACAGGACTGAACACTCATCTAAAACAAATTTCCTAAGGGTATCCAATCAGAGCCCTAAGAACAGAAATCCACCAAGGTAACCCAGAAGTAATAGGCACAGGTAATTGGCCACAACCCAACAATTGGATTGAGTTTTAAAGTTTACTGTGTTCATTTCCCTGAAGCTGTTGCTAAATGCCTAAGGAAAAGATGATGGTCTCTCCAACTTCAGTTCCATGGGTATATCTTAGTCTAAATATTGTAGTCCATGGTGAATACTTTCTGAAAATGGGGATTAGGGAGTTCAGAAATCAATACTATTTTTTGTAAAAGCCGTACAGTATGCATACTTTGAAGGAGATAGCAGGTTGGTAACAAATACTTGCCCTTGTCAGGGGGCAAGTGTATGCCACCTTTTCTAACAAAAGGTGAATTAGGATCTTAGAACCTTGTGGTTCAGGTAAGTTCAAACTGAAGAAATACAAACATCTCATCTGGATAAAGAAGAGCAGAAAAAGAGGCCAAAAATATATATTAACCAACACCCTCCCAGATGGGATAATTGAGATTTTGTTGCTTAATCAGAAATTAGGGAATAGCAGTGAATGTCCCAGAGCCTGAGGTTTTAGTTCATAATGAAATGGGTGGTTAGTCAGTAGTTGTGAAATACGCTCAGCAGGTAACCCCTTTACATGAGCGCCTACTGTAGATACTCACTTTTCTTTATTTAATAAGTTGGCAGATGTATAAAGATGACTCTGCTCTTTGGTAAAGCTGTATATATTGGGTTGGTCAAAAGGTTTAATCAAATTTATGGAATTGTGGACACAGCGGAGGAACGAGATCATGGGAGGAATTGGGAGAGTAGCATTGGCATATATACACTATCATGTGTGAAAGAGCTAGTGGGAAGCTTCTGTACAACGTGGGGGTGTAGCCTGGCTCTCTGTGATGACCTAGAGGGATGGGATGAGGGGGAGAGGAGCGATGCTCAAGAAGGCGGGGATAAATATATATTATGACTGATTTGTGTTGTTGTACGGCAGAAACCAACACAATACGGTAAAGCAAGTTTCAAAAAAAGATGTTGTGGAAAAAAGCCCATATGAACTTTTTGGTCAACCCAGAATATATATACATTGATATTTTGAGTCATGCTGTATACTAGGCTATTGTCCCAATTAAAATTGTAATTAGAAGAAAGAAAAGTATCGGGCTTATTTTTTTCTTTTATATGTTATAAAATTGACTTCTGGATCCTTTTAAAAACATACACTGTTAAGTTTCTTTGTTTTGGCAAATCTAACTTTTTTGACTTTGTGTTGATAGACATAGAACTGATGTAGAAGACCTCCACACTTAAATTTTCATATGTCAAATCAGAATATTTTTGGCTACAGGTAACAAATTCTCAACTGGCTTAAACAATAAGGAATAAATCATTACACATGACAAAAAGCCCTGAATTGGTTAATTCTTTGCCTCCATTACATCATTCAAGACCCCAAATCTCTTCATCTTTCTACTCTGCCAGCCTCATCTCCTAGTCCCTCATAGTTTCCATTGGCTGCAGCAACTCTGAGATGTTATGTTCTTAAAATCATTTGTTGTTGTTAAGTCGCTAAGTCATGTCTGACTCTTTGCAACCCCATGGACTGTAGCCCGCCAGGCTATACATAACCAGAGGCAAAGTATTTTCTTAGGGTCTTCCATCAGATTTTACTTCACATCTCTTAGTTCACACTGGATCACATGCCCAGAGCAATTAAGACAAGAGGATATGTCCACCATGATTCATTTAGAGCAATAAAGTCCTTAGCCTGAGTCAGATAAGTGGTGGCTGGACAGGGAGAAGATGCATATTTGAGCAAAGTTAGAGTGGTTTTACAAGGAAGAATGGGAGAATGCCAGTGAGACATACACAAGAAAATTTGACACATAGAGATCCCTTAAGCTAAAACTAAGAACCCTTTTTGTAGGATCTTTGAATTCTGTGCTGGTGTCACATGTAGCCCCAGAAGCTGTATTCTCTGTTCACATGCATTCATTTTGTTCTGCATAGAAACCTGGTCAGGACTAACTGGCGACTGGGATCCAGTACAATCTTAAGAAACCAACCACACAGCACAATAGGAGCAAGGGAGAGTGAAGACCGTCAGAGGTTAACAGAGCCTTCAGGAAATGGGGGCAGAGATGTAAATCCCCAAAGAAGACCAGGTTTGAGCAAGGTGTGACACGTCCTGGCTGTGTATATGAGGTCTGAGGGAGGTCAGGTTGCGGAAGACATGACGGCGCAACACTTTGAGAAATGCAGAGTGGGTGCAGGGAGTGTTCCAGCTCGCCCAGCCCAGTACCTGGAAAACGAGGCAGCAGGTGGGCCCGGAGCCAGCTGACTGGATTCAGTGTGGGCTTTCAAGATTCCGGGTCTCCACTAGCTCCTCTTGGTTCTTAGGTACACTTGGCAGTGGGGTTGGTGGAACATGGAGTTAAATGGATGCTCATTTGGAAAGTTGTAATGAAGCTCAGGCAAGGCAGGAATTTATATAAATGGAATGTTAAAATTTGATTTTGTTAACGTAATGGTACGCCCTTACCTTTTACGGTGAGAAAGTGCAAGAGGCAGCCATATGATTCCTACATTGAATATAAAACTGTTGTCCGTTCTATTCTTCAGTTTCCCCCAGGTCTTCACGTGACTTTTTCCTTCAGCTCTTCTCCTCTGATACCTTTTCCTTGAACCCTCACCCCTGACTCTTAACTGCTCCCCCTTCCTTATTTTTCTTCATAGCTCTTATTGCTGCTGGAAAGTTTATTTACTATTTATTGTCTTTCTCCTCCAGTAGAAGTAGGCTTCATAAAGATGGGAACTTTACTTTCATTTTCATGCTATATATTATCTCCAGTGCCGAAATCATACTTGGAACGTTTTAGGCACTTAATTAAGATTTGCTGAATGAATGAGTGAGATACCTCTTGGTATTCTTCCTAAAGAAGGAAATAGATGTACCTTCTTTTATTGACTAATGGGAACTGTGTTTTCTGTTTCCCTTTTTGCCTTAGCTGTTAGAATTGCTAAACTAAATTTGGGGTTCATTTGCAATAACCATTCTTAGCATGGAATATCAGTACTTCCTCACTATAGAGCTTTTAAAAAATACTCATTTCAGTTTCAGTATTATTTATTGAAAGTTGCCTCAAATCCCATAGGGAAGTAAATGAGGGTTGAAGAATAATAAATGAACTGCCTGACTGACTGAAGGGTGACAGGGAGAAGTCAGAAAAGAACACCAGGCTTTTGAGTCTGGATGAATAAGAATACTGGAGCTGTTGTTAATGGAAATTGGAACCAGATTAAAATATTACTCATAAAAGTATCTTTCTCTGTCACCATTTTGGGGACATCTCACTTCAGTGTTGTTGCTTGGTCAGTATTTTTCCTTTTCCTCAGTATGCTTTGAATACCATGAGAGGAGGGACTCTACCTGACAAATAGTACCTTTTCTTTACTACTTATTTTTTAATCCATTTTTAAATTGAAATATAACTAATTTACAGCACTGTTTTCCACTTATTATTTTTTTAATTGAGGTATATAGTTGCTTTACAGTTTACCTCTTATTTTTAACTTTAAATCCCTACATTAATAAATAATAACTAGTTTGTCATCTGCTCTTACCTTTTCAACCTGCAATTTCCCCTCCTTATGGACTCCAGACTTCTGTCATTCCTCAGTGACTTCCTTCCCAACAGAGACCTTCATTCCTTTAACCACAGCAGCCTCCCACTCCAGGGCTCATGAATAGATGCTTTTTCTTCCCTTCCTGCTCTCCTGAATCTCATTCCCCCGATGGCTAAGCCAAAGGTGACTCATCACCTCATAGACTTCCAACTGGAAGGGGCCAGAGAGACCGTCTCGTCTAATTGACTCATCTCCAGTTGGTCTGAGAAGGTGAAGGGATTTGCCCTAAGTCACACTGCTAGTTGGCTTCAGGGAAGAAATTAGAACACAGCAGGACTCCCCCAGCAGTCCAGTGGTTAAGGCTCCACGTTTCTACTACAAGGAGGTACCTATTTGATCCCTGGTTGGGTGAACCAACATCCTGCATGCTGAGTGGTGCTGCGAAAAAAATAAAAATTAAACAAAATTAAAATGTAGAGCTCTTAACTCTAGATGCACATCTCACTGCAGAAGAAGCAAGCTCCTTTCTGACTCCAGAAAAGGACAGTGTTATACCACAAGTAGAGAAGTATGTTTTTCTTTTAGTTGGAAATATCTTAAATGCATTGTATCATAGGAGTTAAGTGTAAGACTACCTACATTTGATCTTGGTTGTTTTGGACAAGTTATCTAACCTTTCTATTTCAATATATCCTTTTTCTCTTCTTTCTATGCATTTGTATACTTAATATACATATTTAAATCTGTAGATGTGGTTTGTTAATTTTGAGAGAAGTTACATGTGTGCATTTTATGTACATACATGGAATGATATGGGTTCTATTAGTTTCTTTCACTTAATATCATCTTAAAATATTTCTTTAGTAGTTTTTCCTCTTTCTTTTTTTGACCAAGAGGCCTGTGAAATGAAACTCAAGCCCCCTGCGGTGGAAGCACAGAGTCTTAACCACTGGATCGCCAGGACAGTCCCAGGGATACCTTTCCAATTCTGTCTTGTTCCTTTTAATGACCATGTAGTATTCCATAATATGCATAGTTACTTAACCACTTTCACGCTAATTCATTTTAATTTATATCTTCTCATTTTTCATGATTACAGCTCTACAGAGAAGCCTTTATGCAAATTGTTGTGCATAACATGTGCCTGCATTCGCTAGGCCTGGTTTTCAGAAATACAAATACTAGGTCTTAGTAGGCACAGTCCCCTCTTTCCTGTTCTGAAAACAGGGTATGACTAAGTCATCACTGGTTCAATTTCTGCATTTTATGTTGATGTTACTGGGCAGGGGGTTGAGTCTCATGCTGCATGTATTATATTAGGAACTGGGAGCATTTTAGAGAAATTACCCCTCATCTTTTTCTTACATTATAAGGAGAGTACATTGTGTTCCTGTCTTTGAGGGAAAGCAAAAAATAAACTTTCTCTTCTTCCCCCTTCCAAGTGACTAAAATTAGTGAAATTATACTAAGCAACCTCTGCTTGACTCTATGACGGCATTAACCACACAGGACTATAATTGTTGGTACTTATCTGTTTATACCCACCCCCTAAACTTTGGGCTTTTTAAAGGGTAAGGATTATGTTTTATCAATTTTTGTATCCCTCAAACATGAGCATAATACCAGCGCATAATTATATTTAGTTGAAGAAATGAGTGAATTCAAGTCAACATTGGCATTTGTTGAGTATCTAGGATGTGCAAAGATTACTAAGAACTGATAACAACAGAGATGAAGCAGTCAAAGTTCTCCCTCAAGGGATTTAAAGTCTAATGTGAGAAATAGATATAGGCTGAAAACATCTAGGAATCAAGGTGTTAGTAACAAATGTGATTTAAACCAAAGTATTGTGGGGTTTCCAAGGAGGCCTAATTAAGGCTAATAGAATATTAAGGAAGGTTTTCACAAATGAAGTAGAATTTGAAGCATTTGAGCTGGGCCTGGAGCTTCCCTGATGGCTCAGATGGTAAAGAGTCCGCCTTACTCTTTGGGCTTCCCTGGTGGCTCAGACAGACGGTAAAGAATCTGCCCGCAATGAGGGAAACCTGGGTTCAATCCTTGGATTGGGAAGATCCCCTGGAGAAGGGAATGGCTACCCAGTCCAGTATTGTTGCCTGGAGAATTCCATGGACAGAGGAGGTTGGTGGGCTACAGTCCATGAGGTCTCCAAAGAGTCGGATATGACTGAGCAACTAAGCATAGGACAGCACAGAGCTGGGCCTGATAGAGCAGGTTGTTGATTTTTCTGTGTAATTATCATTTTGGTGACTTTAAACGTATGTTTCAGAAACCATTGTCACTGTTTAGATGTCATGTAACCTTCAGTTCAGTTCAGTCGCTCATTCGTGTCCGACTCTTTGTGACCCCATGAATCGCAGCACGCCAGGCCTCCCTGACCATCACCAACTCCCAGAGTTCACTCAAACTCAGTCCATCGAGTCAGTGATGCCATCCAGCCATCTCATCCTCTGTCGTCTTCTCCTCCTGCCCCCAATCCCTCCCAGCATCCGAGTCTTTTCCAATGAGTCAACTCTTCGCATGAGGTGGCCAAAGTACTGGAGTTTCAGCTTCAGCATCATTCCCTCCAAAGAAATCCCAGGGCTGATCTCCTTTAGAATGGACTGGTTGGATCTCCTTGCAGTCCAAGGGACTCGCAAGAGTCTTCTCCAACACCACAGTTCAAAAGCATCAGTTCTTCAACGCTCAGCTTTCTTCACAGTCCAACTCTCACATCCATACATGACCACTGAAAAAACCATAGCCTTGACTAGACGGACTTCTGTTGGCAAAGTGATGTCTCTGCTTTTGAATATGCTGTCTAGGTTGGTCATAACTTTTCTTCCAAGGAGTAAGTGTCTTTTAATTTCATGGCTGCAGTCACCATCTGCAGTGATTTTGGAGCTACAAATAGGCTGAAAGTGAAGTGTTAAACTTGGGTTCTGGGACTAGGGCCTCAAAGCCAAGATCAAGCCAAAACAGCTTTAGTTCTCAGCATGTCCATGGAGGAAGAAGTTATTTCTGTTTTGTTTTTAAAGTCAGTTCAGAGTGCTTTAGCATTCTATTTCTCCTCTCTTTAAAAATGAAACACAAATTTTTCTTCCTTTGTTTTGGCTGCATGGCATGTGGGATCTTAGTTCCTGAATAGGGATCAAACTCACACCTCCTGCATTGGAACCGCAGAGTCTCAACCACTGGACCGCCAGGGAAGTCCCCCCCAAACTTTTCTTGACTCTATTTCCTTGACCAGCTATCACCCCATTTTTTTGATCTGCTTTGCAGAAAAACTCCTTAAATGATCTACTTTTTTCTCTTTTTCTATCTTAAACCCACTTCTGTCATGTGCTCACCCCTACCAGTCCATCAGAACTGTTCTTGTCAAGGTCAACAGTGACCTCATTGTTGCTCAATCTCATCGTCAGTTTTTAGTCTTCTTTTACCTTACTTAGCAGCAGTTAATGCAGACCATTCTTTCCTCTCTGATAGACTTTCTTCTCTTAATTTCTAGGATACCATGCTAATTTTCCTCCTACGTGGCTGGTTATTTCTTTTCAGTCTCCTTTGCTGGTTCTTCCCTTCCCAGACTCATCCCAGACTTAAGGTTGAAGGAAGCATACAGATTTGGTCCTTGGTCTACTTGCCTTCCTTACCTAAACTCACTTCCTTGATTATATATCTAGTTTCAAGGTTTTAAGTATCTACATTCCCTTGACTCAAAAATGCGTATCTTCAACCTAGACTTCTCTTTTCTGAACACTTTGTATATCTTCTACTTGCTCAACATATTAAAACTGAATTCTGACTTTTTCTTCTGCCCCAAACTTGATTTCCTTGGAGCCTTTCCCATCTTAGTTGGTAGTAACTTCATCCTACCACACAAAAGCAAAAATCCTCGGAGTCATCATTGGAGTCATCTGAAAGTCATGTTGGTACAATCTTTAGAAAATATGCAGAATCTTTCTCACCCCCTCTACTCAAGTTACCATTCTCTGTCAAGCAGCTTCCTGATTTGTACCCTGTTTCCACAAGACATACATACTCACATACACTAGGGTGTGTTCTTAGCACTGCAGCCAGAGTGATCTTTTTGCTTAAAATCCTCCAAAGGCCTCATTTTACTCTGAAAAAGTCCAAGTCCTTACAGAGGTCTATAAAGCCTTGCAAGATCTGCACCACCACCCGCCCTTGTCATCTCCCCTCTAGCCTGCTCTTGGGCTTTCTCTCTTTTTAAAAAAAAAATTATTTAATTTATTTATTTGGCTGGTTGCAGCATGCAGAATCTAGTTTCCTAACCAGGTCCCTTGCATTAGGAGTGCACAGTCTTAGCCAGGATTTCCAGGGAAGTCCCATCTTGGGCCTTCTTGATGCTCCTCCACAGGGTTTTTACCCTGGCTGTTCCCTCTTCCTGATGTGCTCCTCCCCACCATATCCACATGGGGACAGCCTCACCTTCTAGCCTTTGACTAAATGTCTCAACCATCTCAATGAAGAAGTCTGGGACTTCCCTGGTGGTCCAGTAGTTAAGACTTTGAGCTTCTACCACAGGAGGCAGAGGTTTAATCCTTGCTTGGGGAACTAAGATCCTGTGTGCCAAAAAATAGTAATAATAAAATAAAAACAAATCTGCCACCATCCTCATTCCTTCTGATATATTTACCCTGCTTTTCTCCTGCTGCCCCTCATGGCATTTATTACCTTCTAACCTACTGTATAGTTTACTGCAATGGAAGCTCCAAGAGGGCAAGGCTCTTTGTTTCTTTTGTTCACAGGTGTGTCCCAAGTATTAGCAACTATGCTTAGCACATAGTAGGTCTCTCAATAAATAAGTCATCGAGCTTTCCTTGACAAGGATCCAAAATGCCTTGATTGTCTTTCACTCACTTTGCTTGAATACGTAGGGTGATAGTGTAGGAAAAGTACTAGGCTGATGACCGGGGTCTAGCCTAGGACCAAACTTGCTATTTGTGTGGCTGTGAGAGTTGTATTGAATTTGTGAAAGTTTACTAAGCTATATACTTATGATATACATATTTTTCTTTCATATATATATATATAAATTGCTTTTTCACAAAATAATTCATCATGCATGTTTTCCCTAACATTATTCTTCCAGATATGATTTTTTAATGGTTATACAAGTAATTTGAAAAGCATAAAACACCATACACTGTTCAATGGTGACATATTATTCCTTCTTTAAGAAGTTGAAAGTTTGTTTTAAAAGACTGTGATTTCTTCTCTTTTGCTACAGGGGACATGGTCTCAAAGTACCGAGAGCCTTTAATCCACACCTTCCTCAGAGGAGCAAGAGATCCCGATAGTGCTCACAGAGCCAGCAGCCTGTCCAACCTTGGAGAGCTGTGCCAGAGGCTGGACTTCATGCTGGGCTCCGTGGTTCATGAGGTATTGCAGATTGATTCCTTTCTCTATAGCTTGTTTTTACTTGGACCTATAATGTAGCTTGGCCCTGGGAGTTAGGAGACCTGTGTTCTTTTCCTAGATCTAGAAAGTCATTTAACCACCCTCAGCCTTGATAGTCTCATATGTATGTTGAAAGTTGTATTAGTAGGAATTTTTTAATTGCAAGTGACAGGAAGTCATCTTAACCTCCTTTAAGCCATAAAAGAGGATATACTGTAAAGATTCCAAGGAAACAGAACAGAAGAAACTTTGAGGAAGGCCAAACAGAACTTTACCCTAGATCTCTGGGCCATCTATGAGTGTCATCTCTGTTCACAGAAACGTCTCAGGCAAATACGTATTCTAATTGGCCCCCACTGATTGGAGATATCCTGTGTTCAGGGAGACAGGGTCTTACTAGAAGAGACTAATTAAGTTCCATGTTTTGTTCACCACTTTATACCTAGTGCCTAGTACCTAGTAGGTAAAGGATAAATGAGCAGCAAAAAATAATAGCCATACAGATATCAGCACTGGATGCTCGCTTCCCCAGTGTTTGGAGTTTAAAAGACTGGTGTTAAGAGTTACAGATTTAGTGAAAGGTACATCACACTGTTGTCTTCTATGAATATCTTTCTCTAGCCTCTTAAATTTTATCTTTGCCTTTGTGTTTACTTAGTCATCAGTATATTAACATGTATCTGGAACACCTACTATGTATTAGACATTCTGCTATTTGAGGATGATGGGCAAAAAGACTAGTTAATATGTGACCAGGAGTCTTTTTACTACTAATGGGCTTCACCATCTTAAATCTTTTATGGAAGAAGATGGCTTATAAATTATAAATATGTAAATAGAATACAGTTTATATTACCTTTTTATTTTTGAGAGACTAGATTTTTTATACGGAGCACATTACAAGAACAAAAACTTAGAAAATTTGTAATACTGGCTTCTTTCACATTACTCAGTGTCCTAGGACTGACCATGTTGAACATCAAATCTTAAGAAGTACCTACTGAGAAGGAATTTTCTTCAGTGTCTGGTTATGTCTTATCAACAGGTGGCAAAACATACTCGTGGATGTTTACATACAGTTGAATTTATGGTATTTCCTGATTCCTCAGCTTATATGCTTTGTTGAATTGATTGTAAAGGCTCCTCTTATTGTTAAATTCCAACATAGGATTTTTAGGAAGTTATACATCAGTTGTTTCCTTTAACTCAAGAGGCATAGCCCTATGCCCAACTTTCTGTATTTGTTTGTTTGTTTGTTTGAAATCTAATTATTTATGTTTATTTTTTGGCTCTGCTGGGTCTTTGTTGCTGCATGCGGACTCTTCTCTAGTTGTGCTGAGCAGGGACTACTCTGGTGGCAGTGTGCGGGCTTGTTGCAGCGGCTTCGCTTGTGGAGCATGGCCTCTAGGTGCACAGGTTTCAGTAGTTGTGGCTCACGGGCTTAGTTGCCACACAGGACATGGGATCTTCCCAGACCAGGGATCGAACTGATGTCCCCTGCATTGCCAGGTGGATTCTTAATTACTGGATCACCAGGTTGGCCCCTTTGTATTTAAGTTTTTAATAACTTAAAAACAATGATTTTTCCCAACTTAAAATCTTTCAGTGTGCTAATACACATGAACCATTGGGCATTTGGTTTTTACTTTTTTTAGATGGCACTTTGCACTCTCTTACTGTTTAGTCTATTAACTTGAAACAGTTAAGGACTTTGCAGGCCTGTTTTGTTATATCAGCTAAAGATTTCAGTCTGGGTCCATTATTGAAATGGCTCCCATTTTTTTCCGTCCGTTTATTTGATCTGATCATGTGACTCAACCCAAACTGAACCATAAACCATGAACTGAAAAAAACTCCTGGACCATGATCTGAACCAAACCCAAATACTATTATTCCCAATAACAGAGATAGAGTTCACATACTGTACATAATTCACCTACTTAAAGAGTACAACTCAATGGTTTTTAGTATATTCAGAGTTGAGGGAGCATGCCCCAATTTTGTTGAACATAGCCATGAGCTGAATAGGTACTTCCCTGTAGTTCACACAGTAAAGAATCTGCCTGCAAAGCAGGAGAACCAGGTTTGATCGCTGGGTAGGGAAGATCCTCTGGAGCAGGGCATGGCAACCCACTCCATGGGGAATGGAGTATTTCCATTTTTGCTTGGAGAATCCCATGAATAGAGGAGCCCACAGGAGCCTGGTGGGCTACAGTCCATGGAATTGCAAAGAGTTAGACACAACTGAATGACTAACAATACAATATATGACCTGAATAAAAATGTCATCCAGATCTCCAAGTGAATCAGTTCAGATTTGACCATATCCCATACATTTTCTAAAACCAATGAACTCAAACTATGCTTGACATCATGATCTTCTCTGAACCCAGAAACTGAGACCATTCATCTTTCCTTTCTTCTCTTAAGGAAACTGTAACATGCTGATAGCATATGATTTCCTGTTGAAAGTGTTAGAGAAATTTCGTGGTTTGGTTAATTAGAAAGATTGTGCCAAAGCAGGTTTTGCAACATTTAAGAAGTGTCACAAAAAAAAAGAAGTGTCATCTTTCTGGAGACCCACTTGACCTGTTGGAAGAGAACCAAATTTCCAAGCATACTTGGGGATGGGAATGAATGAGGCCGACTCTACCAGCCACTTATCTGTGTGTTCACTTGGTCAGATGACTTAGTTTCTGAACTTGGTTTCCTGACCTAGAAAATGGGATTAAAATATCTATAATGCAGGATTGTTACAAGGATCTAGGGATAATATATATGCCTAGATACAATATACAGTGATTCATTCAACAATTGCTATTGAGAGCCAAACAGCATATATGCTAAACAGCATTATGGATATGTATCATTCTTCGAAATAGACATTGACTCCCATCATCTTGGATGGGATGTTCTAGTGAGAGGAGACAGACAATATACTTGTTAAAATGTATAGTATGTTATGGACTTCCCTGGTGGTCCAGTGGTTAAGAATCCACCTTTCAATGCAGGGGACACACTTTCAATCCCTGATCGGAGAACTAAAACCCCATGTGCTGCGGGTCTTAGCTGAGCCAGCGTGCCACAACGAAGAGCCCATGCACTGCAGCTAAGACCCGACACAGCCTACGTAAATAAATAAGAGAGATTAAATTCATTGCCAAGGTCATGCCAGGCTGGGATTTGAATGCAGGCAGTTGGTTCCTGAACCTGTGCTCTTAACGACTCCTCTGTATTGTCTCTCAATGAATGTTTTCATTTTGTTTATAAGATTGCTTTTGTGCCCTTGAAAAAGAAGGAGAGTTGCCATATGAGAAAAGCTCCTGACAGGAAGGGTCATGCAGTTTTGTTTTAACAGCACTTGCTTTTGGCAGTGAAACTTCAGAAGACAATGTATTCCTCTGATTTGAAAAACCAGGTGTTTCCATCCCACATAATTCCTGTCTCTTCTTTTTAGATGCTCTTTCTTATGTAGTACCCCACGCTTGCTGTGTCATCAGTGCCAAACCAGCTGCCTTGGTGGACTGCAAGTTTGAACATGATTGGACACCTGACAGTCTTAGTATTTCAGCCACTGAGTCCTCCTGTAGTCAGGCTACTCTTGTTCATTCACATCAAATAAGTGGGAGATTTGGCCTGGGTTTTTTTGTAGTTGTTCATTCGTTTTTCATTTGAAAAATACTTCCTGAGCACTTCCTCTGTGCCAGTTATAAGACTGGAGCCAAGCCACATGCTTGGGATCCAGCTCTGAACAGAGAACAGGGTTTCTGTCCTCATGAAGCTGACATTCTAAAGAGGACAGTTGGGTGACAAACAAGCAAGTGAACAAATATGTACTGTGTCATATAGAGTAAGTGCTAAGGAGATGAGTCTAGTCAGGCAAGGGCATGGAGGGAGTTTGCTATTGTAGGTGAATCTGTGAACCAGGATGAATAGGGAAAGCTTCAGTGATGAGTGACTTAAGCACACATGAAGGACCAGGAGCAGGAGCAGATCCTGGCAGATACATGGGGAGAGGGCCTTCTGGGCTTTGACTTTTACTGTGAGTGAGATGGGTAACCAGAGCAGAGGAATGAAATTATCTAACTTAGTTTTAAAAAATTATTTATTTATTTTTGGCTGTGCTGAGTCCTCATTGCTGCATATGGATTTTCTCCAGTTGCGGTAAGCAGGGTCTGCTGTCTGTTGCAGCGCGCAGGCTTCTTATTGCAGTGACTTCTCTTGCTGTAGCCAGAGGCTCTAGAGTGTGGCTGTGGCACACAGGCTTCAGTTGCCTTGCGGCATGTCGGATCTTCCCAGCCAGGGATTGAGCCAGCCTCCCCTTCATTGGCAGACAGATTTTTATCCGCTGGACCACCAGGGAAGTCCTATGTATTTTAAAAGTTTATTGTGTCTTCTTCTTCTGCAGTTTTTTCACTGTCTCATGAAAGCTGTTGAAGTCTTTTGTAGTCTCAGAAATGCTTGACCCCAGCATGTACTAGTGGAGAAGGAGCTTTACCTCTGGTGAAATGTGTCTTTGGCTGCAAACTGAAGGAATTCTTCTTCATGGGTGTTTGTCATGTGTCAGGTATATGAAAGGACACAAAGGAGCCAATCTCTTCCCCCAGGGAAATCTCAGTAAACTGTGGCACACAGGAATAAATAGACAGTGGAATAGAGTGCTATCCCATGACAAGCCCAAGGTCCTGAGAGAACACAGAGCTGGGACCTTCAGGTAGGCCTGTCGGGGCAGCGAGGAAGTCACATTGATCAAGCATGAGGCAGGCAGAGGAAAGGGAAGTATAACCTGTTTTGATATAAAATTGAACAAACCAGCCTCCATAGGCGCGTCTAACATGATCTGATCCAGGGGTCATAGCTATGGCTCTCGGGCTTCTGAACAAAGCTGTCTACTCTGTTGGGTAGTCCAGACTTGGGTACTGTCTGTGCCGTGACACTGCTTACAGGTAGGGAAGGAACATAAAAGGATATGAAAGGACCAGCCCTTTCACAGCCTCTACTGGGAATTCAGGTTTTTCCTCTCTGTTGATGTCAAGATTTAACCTGTCTGGAAACTATTATTATTTTTCCCCAATTTCTCCTTGTTCTTGTCAAGAACTATGTTGCTTAAAACCAAATCTTGATAGTCTCTTTCATCTTTATCATTCTCCGTGAAAAGTAAATACGATTTAAGCGAACTGCAGTGAGAGGCCCATCCTCAGAACAGCAGATAAGATATGCCCCAGGTGACAAGTGCAGGAGCGCCACTTGTAAGGTGGTGCCCAGAATTCCATAAACCCGGGCTTTGAAGGCTGATGCAGAGCTGTCGCCTCTGATTCCAGTGAATGATGATTAGATTTGATGACCAGACTTGTCACCATCAGTGCTGTTTTCTCGATAACAGCTCGTGCACCGAGATGAGGGCTCGTGTGGCTGTCCTGGGAAACCTCAGGGAAGCGAACAGAGCCACCGCGGTTCTGTTTCTCATCAGGTTAAGTGAGCAAGCAGAACACGGAATTAGAGGGATCCTGCCTGGCTGTTAAAGTTGTTTTTTTTTTTTTTTTCAATTGCAAGATTATTTTTATTTATTTTTAATTAGAGAATAATTGCTTTACAATGTTGTGTTGGCTTCTGCCATACAACAACATGAATCAGCTGTATGTACACATATGTCTCTTCCCTCTTGAGCCTCCCTCCCATGTTCACCTTCATCCCATCCATCCTTCTTGGTCATCACAGAGCCCCAGGTTGAGATCCCTGTACTATACAGTAGCTTCTTGTTAGCTGTTTTACATGTGATAGTATATATATGTCAGTGCTACTCTCTCAATTTGTCCCACCTTAAAGTTTCTTAGTTGACAGAAAGACAAATGATTTAGTATTGAACAAGTTAGCAGACTGACTGGATTTTAACAGAGGAAGTTTTGGGAAAGGGGAGGAAGGTGCTGTTGGAAAATTGAAATCATGCTTTCTTGATACCTGAACCCTGCCTACCTCTCTTCTGAAATTTTCCAAAGTTTATTTTTGGCCCTCTTGCCATTTGTTTTATCTTTATTTATATAGTTCTGGTCATGCTTGGTGTGCACCAGCCATTTGGGGAGTGATATTTTTCCATATTTCTGTTGGCTCCTATCAAGTGTCAAATTGGTTAAACTGACCTTTAGCATTTCCAAAGCAATCGTCGTTTTTCTCTCTGCATGGCTTTCAGAAGTGGAGATGATTTACATAGTTTAGCCAATTAAAAAAAAGCCTTCCATAGTTTGGTTTATTAGAATAGGTGCATTGGCCCTTAGGGCAGGTGACATGAAGATACCATGGAATGGGTTTCTGCCCTTTGGGAAGACTTAGAAGAGAAATACTATCCCAATTCATAAATTAGTAAAGACCTTACATCATCTATCTGTTCTCCAAAGCTTTTAGGGGGGTGGAAGGCAGTGTTGAGTATGTCCTTGGGGCTGGAGGTGAGAGCAACCAGCCATGAGAGTGACTTGTTCAGACTGGCCAGATGGAAGAGAGTGGCCAGGCATCTTCCCTGCTCGCAGTGTTTGACGAGGAGTCTGCCCCACTGGCCTGCCGAAGGACAGCGTTCTGAGTTGGTTATGGGAGCTTGACCTGAACAGAATAAGCTGTTTGTATCTTCTGATGGTATGTGCAAGACCGGATTAAAATTCTGATGCTTTAAAAAACATTTTGCACAACCGAACATTGTATACATGTAATGGGATTTGGTACTGTGATGAAGGTGTTGAGGAAGGTCCAGAAATACTTCTGGTCACAGACCTCTGCCTTCCTGTCCTGAGTGGCTGATTGCAGATGGGCTTGGTACAGTCTGGTCATAAGTCATCAAGAGCAGGAGGCCATTACGGCTGGTCTCAGCAAGGTGTGGAATAACTGGCTTCTCCCAGTCGCACCTTTAAGGTAGCACAGAGATTCAATGCTGGCCTTACAGCAGAAGCCCTTTTCCAGTCAAGATTCTTTTGCCTATCCTGACTGTGGAATAAATGCCTGACAGTCAGAGCTGATTCTACACTGAGCCTTGAGGCAGAAGCATTGGATCAGGCGGGGTTCCAGACCAGGAGGCTTTTGTCCACCAAATGTAGAAATGTGGGCCAAAACTAAACCTTGAAGTAAGCAGGCAAAAGGCTTTGGAGAGTCTATGTATTACATGGGCCTGGGCTGGCTTTCATACTTCAGTTATCAGACTGAATAAGCTAAACTTTTATGTGTCAGGAAGGCCTCGGACCTAGCTCCAACTTGTTCTCTGATTTCAGCTCTTACCTCGTAAATACTAAGCCTGCAAGTGGAGGTACCTATTATACTGTTGCCTTTTTGGAGGTCACCCAAGGTACTCCTCCGAGGACTGAATTGCTTCTACCGTTAATGCCAGAGGCATGGAAGCCACTGATGGCATTGGGTTGGGGGTCCCAGGTCAAAAGCAGAAGCAGCCTGCTGAGTCTTATTGAGAAACAGTCCCCAAAGAGTTGAGTTTTTCTGGAATTTCCCTTCACTTGTAAGCATCAGGCTTGTCTAATAGATGTACAACTTGATTAAATGCCAGTGTATCACAGATGCATTTATATTCAAGAACAGGCTACTTCTTCTAATCCCTTTGCCATTGCTGATTAATTAGACACTTTGAACTATGCCCAACTGTTTGAAAGCTGTGAAAAATACAACCTGCATAGTTAAAATTTCTGCACAAGCTATTTCCTCATTTGTGCCTACGTGCTTTTTTTAAACCTTTTTAAAAAACCATTCTTTAAATGTAATATGTATTTATACATGTTCCCAAGCACACAATCTGGCTATTTTCTCTATCATGGTTAGCAATCCTTCCAGTTGGCCAAGATATACACTCACACAGTAAATCACATAACAAAGTATGTAAAAAACCAAGTGAATAATTTAGACTTACCTTCAGATTTTTGCTGTCATTGGTTACACTTCACAATGTTTGTTTTTTCCTTCTCGATCTTGCACAAATACCTCATAAAGGATCGTTGCTGCTGTTTCTAGTGGTATCTTTTTATGGAGGTTTTAGAATATTTTTGTTGTGCCTACCAGGAGCTGGGTGGGAGCAGGATAGCTGGTACAAGGTATAGAAAATTTTCATTTTATGTTATATAATTATTACCATATATCTTGCACCATGTTTTGCAAAGAATTCCCGAGTCTTTTCTGTTATAGAACTGTCTTTTCAAGTAAATGAACGCTAAAAGACCCATTCCACAAGCGAAGATGCCCAGGCAGGGAATCTCAGAAACTGACCCCTGGTGACTCCCATGGGCCATACACTGGACTTGTAGGATGGGGTATCTGGATGCACTAGAATATCAGTTTGAATATTTATGTATTTCTCTATCCCTGGACTGAAAATTTCATCAGTTGGCACGTTGATCCTCATGCCAGGCCTTGAACTCGAAAGCCTGCTTGGCTCAATCTTAAAGGGCCTCAAGTCCCTATACACCATCATGTTTCAGACCAGTTTTTCTTTCTTTGACTTGATGTCCCCAAAGTGGGGTAGGTAACAGTTCATCCCACTTTGGAGGAGATATTTACCTCTGACCATGCCTTTATTATATGCACGTATATTTCCTTCCCACTCCCTAATCTCCCTCCTGAATTCCAAACCAGATTTTGCCCCTTTCCAGAAAAGCCAGACTAAATCAAGGTCTCCACCACTAGATCTCTCCCTCTTCATGGAGAATGAGGAAGCAGTCCATCTCTGGCTAAGCCAGATTGTTTGCAATGAATGTGTAGAAAGTGGAACACAGTTGAAAGGCCTTAGGTAATTGTGCAACTCTGGTTTTTATTGACTTCGTCTTCTCTCACCCTCCTAGGTAACAGCTTGTCTGATTGCTGTGGTGAAAACAGACCATGAAGTTCAAGTGCGGAGAGCTGCCATCCACGTGATTGTGCTGCTGCTTCGGGGACTCAGCCAGAAGGCCACTGAGGTAAGTCAGTCTCTTACCATTTGCAGATTCCCTCCCTCTTTGTTCTTTATCTGTTCATCAGTCTTCCTTTCACCAGGACAGGCCTGGAACCTTTTTCCTGGGTGAATTCATACAGATGAATCAGTCATCAGGGATTTTTATAGCAGGAAAATTCTGTTGTTTGCATCTTCAGTAAGTCTCTATTTTCTCTGTGTCACATTGGGCAAACTGCACACTAACCTCCAGAAAAACCAGGACACAAGTTTATAGGTTGAGGTCCTGGGCCTCAGCATTCCCTTCAGAGGGACAGGTTCCAGGGTGAGCTATGGACCGCACCAAGCCTGCTTTTTATAGCGTGAACTTGAGTGATTTGTCTTCCTGACTCATTTCATTGTTCATATGGAATCACTAAAGGGCTTCATTTCAAATGTCTCCTTTCTAGCTGTGAGTGCAATCCATGAGATTTTAGTCATTGCATAAATTAAACTTTTATTCCTCCTCCAAGTGGGTTTGGCTGGATTTCTCCCCAGTGTGTGGCCAGTCTAGGAAGAAAGTATATCTATTCATGTGTGTGCTGAGAATGAATGGCCTCTAAATTAATTTTCTGCTTGATTTTATTGGAAACACATTCCCAGTTGACTTTATAAAGAGAGTTTGCATTAATAATTCACTTCTTGGCATCCACAATGCTTGTCTACGGCTGGCACATCAGTATTTAACCAAGTGTCAGTGAAGCCATTAGGAAAGTGTTTGTTAAACACTTGGCTTTGTTCATGCTAGAATTTTGCCAAATCGAATTCCCGTCACCATTTTTGTACAAGCATTAGTTATCCCCCAGTTATTTTATCTAGGACCTTGACTGGAGTGGGGGACAGAGAGATCGTAACTCGACATTTCAGATAATGGTTTTAGGGTACTCACTGCTCTTGTTGAGAATCTGCTGTACAAAATGGAATTTTAAAAGTCAGTGTTTTTTTGTTTTTTTTTTTAACCCACTGTCAAAATCTACAAAACTCTTGACAAATATAGCATTGTTATGTAAGTTGTTAACAACAGAGGAAACTGGGTAAGGCGTATACAGGAATCTTCTTTATTGTCCTTGCAGCTTTTCTGTAAGTCTAAAATTATGTCAAAATAAAAATTTATTTTAAAAATTGAGTTACAACACTATTAAACTGAATCTTTAAAACTCTGTAAGTGCATACACCCTTACTCAGTGAGAGAGAGAAAAAGTGTGTGTGTGTATGTGTGTAGCATAGCAAATGTCTCTTTAGTAAAGTGCAAGAAGAAATAGAAATGGTATCCAGATTTTTTCACATCTGTATATAGCCACTGAAAGCAACACTGGTTGTCTCACCAGTACTGAAATAATTTGTAGCCATGGAAGGTTTGTGCCACTTTCAGAAAGCCACGTGAATGAAAAACCTCTGTTCTCCAAACTGTCTCCAGTCTGTACTCACTGAAATTTATAAATTGTGCTTACTCAGTGAATAAAGAAAAGGAAATGAGATGGGATGAGTGTACGATTTCTCTTCCTGTTGCGCCCTTGAGACCAGGTGTGTTAAGTCTTGTAATCGTAGGTGTGATTATCATCAGGGACACTTTAATGAGAAGCGGAGATAACCACAGAGCTTTCAATCTAAGATTTTCTTCACTGCTCTGTTTTGCCCCCAGGAACAGCTGAAATGAAAATGCCGCTTTGTTGGTGAAGTTTTGTTTTGTTTTGTTTCCTCTTAATCACTGTCTCTCAAGCTGCAGAGTGCCAAAAGATAATCCTAGGTTTCAGTGAATTCTCTGTGTCTCGTGGATGTGCCGGCCTACAAACTGTGGTCCCAGGAGCTTGAAAAGAAAGCAAAGAGTCCAGTAAGAAGTGAGGTCCAGAAGATCAGGAGATAGGATGAAATCAGAGAGGGAAGACATTACCACCCCCACCAATGGGGTAGCTTTTACCTCTTTCCCATTTGTACATAGCTAGAATAGCCACTTTGGAGGGAAATATAGCCTTCTCTTTCTTAATGAAGCACTTTCTCTGCTTAGCCCTGTTTTGGCCTTATGATCATATCTGTTTATTTACTCATTCCCAAGTATAACCTGCAGCCAGAAGGGAACCCCCTTTATAAGCTAATTCTGCCTTACCTTTGCTGAAAATTGAATTTACAAGGAATACCCAGGAGAGGAGATATGTTTAGACCTGTGCTTTCTGTTGGCCTCAGAGTTAAGAACAGCCCTCCTTATCATGGAGATTATGAGATGGGAGACAGCATGGGAAAATTGTGCCTAACTCTCTAACTCTTCCTAAGTTAAGTCTTTGCAAGGTGACTTGTTTATTCTGACAATGGTAAATGTTTAGAGCATCCATATTATTAGAACATTCATTCATTCCAAAGACAGTAATGAATAATTGGAACAGTAATGGCTGAGCAACAGCCTACCAGTTGTATCTGGGAGGCACGCAGTGCATTAGGGGTGCATGCATGCTTAATTGCTAAGTCGTGTTCAGTTCTTTTGCGACCCCATGGACTGAAGCCCACCAGGCTCCTCTGTCCATGGAATTTTCCAGGCAAGAATACTGGAGTGGGTTGCATTTCCTTCTTCAGGGGATCTTTCCTCAGGGATCATACCCTCATGTCCTGCATTGGCTGTTGGCTTCTTTACCACTAAGGCACCAGGAAAGCCCTTTTAAAGATTTTTGAATGAGTGATTTGGTGTGACGAGAGGCTCTCAGAATCCTGACCGTATATTTCCCTTAGGAACAATAGTTCAGTATCCATTAATTCAGGATCTGTTAATTCAGTGTTCACACAATTTTATAGAACATAACTATTAATATTATGAATAACAAGAATCAACTATATATACACTGGGGAAAAGGTTGAGTATCTTAAGAAAAAGAATGAATGATTTGGGGTTGACCATAGTTCTAGATTTATGTAGGTAACTAATACCACAGTCCTCTGCATAGTTTACTGAAAGTTGACTTAGAAGAACTGTGAGGGACTTTCCTGGCAGTCCAGTAGGTAAGACACTGCACTTCCACTGCAGGGGGCATGGGTTCAAGCCACATGGATTTGATCCCTGGTCAGGAAAATAAGATCCTGCATGGTGTGGTCAAAAAAAACACAAAAAACTGTGAAATACTTTAGAACTTTGCACACAGGTTTGTAGTGACTAAGTATGATGGCATTTTAATATTGAAGTTTTCTCCCTTGTTTTTTAACATTAAAAAGTAATTACAGCACATACCATTTCTTCCTTCTAATCCCTAATTTTAAGTGACAAAAGAATAATCTATACTCTAATGGGAGATAAGTAAGTCAGCTTTAGAATTTATTCCTTAAAGATGACAACCAACCCTCAACACCATCTTGTATCTTCAAAAATATGCAAAATCTAGAAACATCTTCAGGGAGAAGAGTTTGAGATTAATTATTAATTGATGGTTGAGTCAAGTTCAGAGCCAAATACAGGCCTCCACCCAGGAATTTTTTTTTATATTTATTTATTTGGTTGTGCCGGGTCTTAGTTGCAGCTTGTGGGACCTAGTTCCCCAACCAGGGATTGAACCCAGGCCCCCTGCATTGGGAGCACAGAGTCTTAGCCAGTGGACCACCAGAGAAGTCCCAGGAATGGTTTTTAATTCCTTCTTTCGAGTCCAGTGTTGGACTCTGATACTAGAAGTCTGTTCCCAGTAACTTTAGAAATAGTGGGTTCACTAACTTTTGTGCAGTTGGAAGTTGCTCTTCTACTTTTCTGTGAGAGAAAAGGCAAAAACCAAGGCTTAAAAAAGAAAGAAAAAAGAAGAGATGTGTGTATGATGTTATGTTTTTTTTATGACAGCAGTCACACATGGTTCATCCAAAAGATTAGTGAATGCATCCTGGGTTCAACCTTGTGCCTGTCTGTCCAGACTGAGAACTAGAACCCAAGGGGGGTGTGACAGTCTCTGATGCAGCAGGTTATAAGTGAACTGACAGACTACATGGAATCTTTTCTTCATTTTATTGGCTTTGTTTTATCCCCAAAGTTATTTTGACATTTGTTGTGGGGTTTTTTGGTGCTATGGGTGCAGTTAAATGAGCCCAGTTTCCTTCCCAGAGCTGGTTCCACAGACACCACTCCTTTTAACAGATCAGAAGTTCCATATGACGAGCAAATGAAAAGAACATTTATTTTAAAATGACTGGGATCCAGGTAATAATTACTCCTTTGTAAACTTTGAAAAAGAGCTGGGGAGAGCCCTTTCAAGACTGAAATTAAGGAGCATCACCCCTTTCTGGGAGCATAAAGCCACTGCCAGTTGAGCAAGGCAGGAGTTCTGTCGATCATCCACTACTGGCCCGGGCTTAGGTGTTTACCTCTTGATAGTATTAATAAAAGGCATTTAATAGGAATTCAGCATTTTGGGACATCGTTTATGATGCTCTGGAGACAGAGGCATAGAAGGGTTTTAAAGTGTGTTATATCCCCTACAGACACTTCCCTCTGACTCACTCTTAGACATTCTTCTTGCTGTTGCCCCATTTCAGTCGTAGAGAAAAAGTCCTCTTAGGCCCTGTATCAGTTTCCTAGGGCTACCATAACAAGTACCTCAAATGGGGTGGCTTAAAACAACAAAATTTTACTGCCTTGGAACTCCCCAGGGTGGTTCAGTGGTTAGGACTCTGCACTTCCATTGCAGGGGGGGCATGGGTTTGATCCCTAGTGAGAGAACTAGGATCCCACATGCCACATGATACAGCCAAAAAAATATAAAATGAAATAACTTTAAAATAATATAATAAAGTAAAATATTTACTGTCCTGTAGTTCTGGAGGCCAGAAGTGTAAAATCAAAGGGGACTATGTTCTCTCCAAGGTTAATTGGGAAATTCTTCCTTGCTTCTCCTCAGCTTACAGTGGTTTGCCGGCAATCCTTAGTGTTTATTGGCTTGACACTGCTTTATTCCAGTCTCTGCCTCTGTGGTGATCTGCATGCTCCCTCTGTGTCTGTCATTACATGGCTTTCTTCTTGTGAGGACACCAGTCATATTGGGTCAGGAGCCCACCCTGCTCCAGTATGACCTTATCTTAACTAATTGTATCACTCCAACTCTGTTTCCAAATAACGTGGAGTCACATTCTGAGGTACTAGGCATTAGGACCTAAACATAGGGGGAGCGGAAGACAAAATTTAACTCATAACAGGCCCTTAGGGTTCCATAGTCCTTTCTTTTGGTGCTTATGCTTCTCCACCTGTTCGTTATTGTTGCATCTTGAGAAGAGCCTGTTCTGTGTGGAGTGTCTCAAATATCAAAGACAACAATGATGAGGATTATAGTGGGGATGTTGTTATTATCATTACCACCATAACCACCACTAATGTCTGATCCACAGATTTGCTGGGTTGTTGAATGACTGTTGAAAACCCACCAAAGATCATTTTATATTCAATCCAAATGAATAGGAAATTTCTTTCTATCATATCAGCCCCTCACCCTCAGTCATCTCAGATTTTGCAGTTGAGCCTTTCAACTCTGCAAGCATCTCACAATTGCATACATCACCTCGTTCCTCCTCATGATTGTTACCAGCTTGACTGGGAAAATGCACAAGAACCTAGAAGCTTTGTAGTTATTGAACCAAAAGGACTTATATGTTTGGACTTGATTTAACCTCCAACACTGTTGTTTTCCCTACCACAAGGAAGCGGTGGATACAGCACCACAAAATAAGAAGAATCATGTTATCTGCTCTCATAACGCAGGCACTGAGCTAGTTCGTTGCTGTATTGTCTCACTTGATTCCTTCAGGACCTCTGAGGGGTAGGTGTTGTTACCACCATTTTACAGATAGCTAAAGGAAGCCCTTCAGAGGTTAAACAAACCACTCAAGGTCACACAGCTAGTATTGAGTGGTAGAGGTTTAAGCCCTGGCTGCGTTTCTGTAAGGCCTGTGCTCTAGCTGGCTTTACTGTTCTGAATGTTAAACTGCTTATTTTTTAAAAAACAAAGACTGGATAAAGATTATTTTTTAATGCAAAGAATTACACCAATAATATGTGAAAATATACAATAAGCAGTCACTGGTTTAATTTCCCATGCTGAGAATGTTTAAAGCAGTGTTGCAGTTTATTGAGTGGAGACTTGGTACCAAGTTTCAGTTCCTATTTAGCCATATACTTTCTCTGTAAATAGCAAGTTCTCATCCCTTCCCTCTAGCAAGGTGTTGCCAAGAAATTGTGATGACTTTCTTTACTTCCTAAGACCCAGTCAGACCAGAAGCACAACTTTTCAAATGTTCATTCCCACACATTAGAAATTAAATGTTTAGTCAGTAATGAATGCTTGTTTTTCCAAGGATCTCTACCATCTCTCTCAAAATTTCTATATGGGATAGTGATTCAGAAGTCATGCCTTGAAACCCCTGAGTTAAAGAGGGTTTGCAGCTAGATAACCCTGGAGATTGTCAGGGGCATTTTTCAGTGGTGTATTTGTTCTAAGCTCTGAGCCAGGGTCCTAGAGAGGCACTGGAAAGTTGTCAGGAGAGGAGTAGGACCAGGCTGGAGACAGACCCAGACTGAGGGAAGCTGTGAACAGAAGAGAGGCAAGGCCAGGTCCAGGCAGACAAAGACACTTCTGCAAGGCCACTGCTGCTGACCCAGAGGAAGGTAAAATGACCGTGCTCTGTCCATCAATAGCACAGTAGCCCCTTCTCCCCTCACCTTGTAGGTTTTTCTGACATAATTTCTAAAATTGAGATATAACTGATGTAACGCATATCTATAAAATTAGTCTACAACTCAAGGTTTTTAGTATATTCATTAACTTGTGCAAACATCACCACCATTTAATCCAGAGCATTTCATTACTTTCAAAAAGAAGCATTGTACTCATTAGCAGTTATTCCCCCATGACCCCCTGAAACCCATGGCAACCACTACTGCCTATGGATATCTACTGTGGATAGCCTACTTTCTGCCTATGGATTTGCCTTTTCTAGATACTTCTTATAAAAAAGAACCATAAAATGCAACCTTTTGTGTCTGGCTCCTTTTGCTTAGAATAATGTGGTCAAGATCATCCATATTGTAGCATGTATCAGAATTTCATTACTTTTTATGGCTGAATAATATTCCACTATGTGGATCTAGCATATTTGTTTACCCATTCATTCATTCATTGATGGACATTTGGGTTATTTCCACTTTTCAGGTATTTTAAATAATGTTGCTATGAGCATTTGTGTACAGGATTTTGTGCAACATATGTTTTCAGTTTTCTTGGATATATACCTAGGAGTGGAATTGCTGGGTTGTATGGTGCCTCTGTGTTTTGCTTTTTGAGGAACTGCCAGACTGTTCTCCAGCTGCACCTTTTTTTATTTCTATCAGCAGCACATGAGGGTTCCAAATGTTCCACATTCTCATTAGCTCTTGTTATTGTCTATCATTTACCAGATTTATAGCCATCCTACTGGGTGTAAAGTGGTGTACTTTATTTATTTTAGATTTTATTGTAGTTGATTTACAGTGTTAAGTTAGTTTCTGATACACAGCACAGTGATTCAGTTACATGTATTCTTTTTCATTGTAGGTTATTACATGATACAGTAGGACCTTATTGTTTATCTGTTTTGTATAGAGTAGTTTGTATCTGCAAATCCCAAACTCCTCATTTATCCTTCCTCCCCTTTGTCCATTTTGGCAACCATATGTTTGTTTTCTGTGTCTGTGAGTGTTTCTGATTCATAAATAAGTTCACTTGTATTTTAGTTCCCACATGTGAGTGGTATCATATGATACTTGTCTTTCTCTGTCTGGCTTACTGCACTTAATATAATCTCTAGGTCTATCCATGTTGCTGCAAGTGGCATTATTTCATTCTTTTTTATAGTTGTGTAGTATTCCATTGTATATATGTGACCATATCTTCTTTATTCATTTATCTGTTGATGGACGTTTAGATTGCTTCTGTGTCTTGGCTATTGTAAATAGTGCTGCAATGAACATACATCTTTTGGAATTATGGTTTTGTCCAGGTATGTGCCCATAAATGGGATTACTGGATCATATGGCAACTTTATTTTTAGTTTTTCAGGAACTTCCATGCTGTTATCCACAGTGGCTATACCAGCTTACATTCCCATCAGCAGTTTAGGAGGGTTCCCTTTTCTCCACACTCTTTCTAGCATTTATTGTTTGTGGAATTTTCACTGATGGCCATTAATGATGGCCATTCTGACTGGTGTGTATTTTTTTAACTTAGTAATTTTTATTTGATTTCTCTGATAATTAACGTTGTTGAGCATCATTTCCTATGCCTATTGGCCATCTGTATGTCTTCTTTGAAGAAATATCTATTTACATTTTCTGCCTATTTGTTGATTGGGTTATTTGTCTTTTTGTTATTGAGTTGCATGAGCTATTTGCATATTTGGGAAATAAAGCTCTTGTTGGTTCCATTGTTTGCAAATATTTTCTCCCTTTCTGTAGGTTGTTTTCTTTTTGTTTATGGTTTCCTTTGCTGTTCAAAAGCTTATTAGTTTGATTAGTGCTCATTTGTTGTTGTTTGCTTTTTTTCCTATTGTCTTGAAAGACTGACATAAGAAATATATGCATTCTTCCTCCCCATTCTCGTTATACAACCACATTACAGTTTTTACTGTATAGCATTTAGTGTTTATATTATTGTGACTATAACTATTATCTATAGCTGAGCCATGTAATATGATTATGTGATTTATGTCAGATTTATGATTAATGTTCTCTTTTAAGAGTTTTGTGGTGGCATGTCTTTATTTGCCTTTAAGTCATTTTGAATTTATTTTTGTGTTGGTGTTAAGTGTTCTGACTTGCATACCACTGTCCTGCTTTCCCAGCATTACTTGTCAAAGAGACTGTCTTTTCTCCACTGTATACTCTTGCCTCCTTGTCAAAGATTAATTGACTGTAGGATTTGGGTTTATTTCTAGGCTGTATTATGTCCTATTGATCCATATGTCTGTTTTTATGCCAATGCCATGCTGTTTTGATTACTGTAGCTTTGCAGTAATGTCTGAAATCTGGAAGGATTTTGCGTCCATCTTTGTTCTTTTTCCTCAGAATTGCTTTGGCAATTCTGGGTCTTTTGGATTCCATATAAATTTTAAGGTTATTTGTTCTAGTTCTATGAAAAATGTGGGTAATTTGATATGGATCATATTAAATCTGTAGATTGCTTTGGGTATTATGGTCATTTTAACAATATTAACATTTCTAATCCAAGAGCAGGGATTATCTTTCTGAATCATTTTCAGTTTCCTTTTTCAATGTTTTATAAAGTTCTCTGCATATAAGTCTTTCACCTCCTTTGTCAGGTTTATTCCCAAGTATTTTTTTTTTCAATACTATATTAGAGGGGATTGTTTTTTACTTTCCTTTTCTGATATTTCACTATTAGTGTAAAGAAATGCAACAGGTTTCTGTATATTAATCTTGTATCTTGCTGATGAGTGCTTTTTAAAATGTTTACTCTTACATTTCTAAGTAGCATGCTTATACTTTTCTTTCTTGATTTTTCAGTTCATTTAATGACTTCTGACTAGATCTAATATGTACAAGTGGGATGTCGTCATTATGTTCCTCAGGTATAAAAAACTGGCCTGCAGTGAGAAGGAATGAAACAGCAGAGTATATGTGGCTTAGACTTAGAGCATGAACTCTAGGACTAGAATGTCTAAGACTGAGTCCCTTTGGTTTCCTCATCTGTAAAATGGGGATAATAATAGTACTATTGTATAGGGTTGTTGTGAGAATTAAATGAACTTCTTTATGTAAAGTATTTGGAATGTATAGGTTCTAAAAACTCAATATGTATTAGTTATTATTAGTGTGTTCCCCACAAATATATGCATTCCTTTTCCCTCTTCTCCCTATATAACTACATTACAGTTTTTACTGTACAGCATTTAATGTTTATATTATTCTGACTATAACTGTTATCCATAGCTGAGCCACGTAATATGATTATATTTCCTTTTTTATATGAATTTCAGCTTTCTCTGAGGTTAATAAATGTCTCAGGTTTACAGTTGTTCCTTTTCTATAAATCTATTATGAATTCATCCCCAATCTCTGCTAAAAGTTTATAAATCTCTTAAAAGTTTCAAATACATCAAGTACTCTAATATCTTCACATGACTCCTACAACCCTTCATCCACTGGCCCTTCTCTGGACCCATTACTTTCTAAACCTGTTGCAAGATTTAAGAATAGAACACTTAAAAGCTCATGATGCTCTGTGTGCATGGGCAATACTTATGAACAGGTGGACTTTATAGGAGGGTGATCTGGCCAATTCATTGGGAGATTCTGACTTAGTTTGAAGTCTTGTCTTTGAGTCTGGTTAGAGAAGAACTGTCTTGTCTCCTTCCTAGAGGATGTGAGCCTGGCTGCCCGGGTTCTGAAAGACAGGTGTAAGGAGGAAGATGGCAGTCTCACCATTCAGTGTGTGGACTTTCACATAATTGTTCTGTTTTCAACATGGCAACCTCATCCTTAACTACATCTGATGTCCATCTATCCAGAGTCTCTCTAATTGGACCTCAAGAAGATAAAACTCTATAGACTTCTGCTGTGGTTGGGGAGAGGCAGTCACCTGGATACTCTGAGTGGAAGACATTAGGGGACCTAATACTACTCATACACACTTCTAACCAGGGCTTCTGTTCATCTCCATGTTAAGAAGTATAGCCCATCAACTCCTAAAGTTTTTTGCGTTTCTGTGGTGCATTAGACTTGTTCTGGGCTTCTTAGATTTAAGAATCAATTTACTATCCAAATCACACACTTCTGAGAGGACACTATTAATAATTATAGCATCACAGTAGATGTAATCTGTACTAACCTGGGCAAATCAGAACCATGACCCTAGGATTCATCCAGCTGCTTTCTAGCATCTAAACTTTTGTTGCCATGGCCTTGTTAGTTCTTTTTGTTCTAACAGCAGCATGACCACTGATGGTAGCCCAGTGTGGCATCTTACGTCTAACATTGAAATATTCTCTCTCTGGCCTCAAATGCAAAAATTTCTGGGAAGAAACATAATGTGCCAGCTAAGATCGGATACCCATCCCAGGTCAGCCAGCATGGCTGGGCCAAGTGGGGCGTGTGGGGTTGCTGATTTGTATAAAACCAGGTTCAGCCTCCCCCATAGCCATTTATGAGAGAAGAGGCTGGAGCCAGTGTCTGGGAGTAGGGGATAGTCCCGTAGATTTCCTCAACAGTAACTTGGCCAAATCAATATGACATTAGTGATGGATTTAAGAAGTAAAACTGAAAAGGTTGGGACTCAGTACCGTACTGTTTCTGCTAAAATATAAATGTGCAACTTTTTCTAGTGATAACATAAGTGACAGTTTGGAAGACCTAACATTTAAAGACTGCTCCCTTTCTGCCTGTTCTGCATAATCATTTACATAGATTTACATATGTTAGAACCTGAGTTTTCTTCTTCTGCATCAGACTTAAGCTATTTTATTTTCTGTAGGATAGCTTTATCCTTACCCTTCCTAATCTGATCTAAAATCGCCAAGAAGATACTATCATTTAAGCACAGAATTTTGAAATGTTCGTGGTAGAAAAGGCCTTAGAGCCTATTTCATTTATAATTCACAAAAAATTTCACTTTGCTTGTTAGTTCCGTGAGTTGCTCCTTCAACATGAGGTGTCCATGGTCAAATAACTTTGGAAAATGCTGTGTACTGCTGTATACTCCCCTCCTGGAGATTCTGTGTGCGTTTGCTTGTTAAGGGGTTTGAGAATCCTGCAACAAAGAAAACTAGCAGCTTCCTCAGCTGTTCAGCCATTTAACAAGGAACCCTGTTTTCATTATAAGCATGCCAAGTAATAATGTTCCATGGGACATACTTTAGAAAATAATCCAACCATCCTATTTTATGAATGAAGAAACAAAGTTCATGAAGAGACTGCAGTTAAGATTTTCCGAAGGTAATGCCAGGAAGGATTAGCATTGTTTCCAGTTATTCTTGGGAGCTTACGTTGGTCAAGGGCTCGTGAGAATATAGTATCTCCCCCTCTTCCTCTTGCTTAATTCTCTCACCCACTTGAACAAGGTTCACCTTTTTATCCATAGTGTCTTAGGTCACATCATGAAGGTGAATTGGAGCACAAGATAACCATCATATGTGGAAACATCAGTGTCAGCTCCCTTTCTCTAGATCAGAACCAACATACTTTGATTACAACAAGTTATTTTAACAAATATTTTAGAGCTCCCCTTTTTATCCTCCTGAAATGAAATGTATAGCTCCTTAACCTACCTATATTTAAAAATCAATGTAATATTCAACTATAATATAAAGAAGGAATAAAATAATAGTATTTTATAATAACATATTTTAATATAGAAATATCTAGGCCAACTCTAAAGATACAATGAACTGTTCAGTTCCTCTTCTATGTAGAATCATCATGAATGTAACGGTTACAAATACAAATCAATAATAAATATCTTATACCAGCTACTGAGAAGTAAGTTGAGTAGCCTGATTTTCCAAACTGGTAAACTGCTCTCTGTAAAATTCCAAATCCATAAAAATATTATCTTCTCTCAATTTATATAGTTCTTACATTCTTAAAAAATTCAGTGTATAATACAACCTAGTGAAAATACTTTTATTGAGCATTTATTAGATGGTAGCACATATATTTAAGTGCTTTAAATTAATTCATTCATTTAAGTTTCATAATGATCCCACTTAGGTACGATTAATATCCCCATTTTATACATGGGGAAACTAAGACAGAGAAGATAAGTAACTTGTTCAGCAACTATTTAGTAGTAAGTTACAGCCCAGTCAGTGAACCTGGGCAGTGCAGCTCCTGAACTTGTACTCACAGGTTCTGTGACTGTCATCTGAAGGACTCAGAAACTGAGTCACTTGGGCATTTTCTACATAGAACACAGCTAATGGAAGGTGACTTCGGATCCTGGAAACCAAAAGGAAAACAGACCAGAGTCTCTCTTTACTGATGGTTTACTGTCTACCCTGGAGAAGGACAGAGAGGGAGAGGAGAGTGTTGGGACCAGCCTCGGACCCAGATGCCCTGCTCCTGGGACTTGCCAGAGTGAACTGTTCAGAGAGCAGAGACAGAAAACAGCCCAGGCTTCATTTTTATTCTTCCTCATGTTCCTCTAGCCCTTGCCAAAAGCATAAGCCAACCATGGACTATGCCATCTAGCAACTTCTCATAATGGACCCAGAACTGAAAAGGAAGGGAGCTGAAAAAAACTGAAAGAGACACAGTACCTCTGGGGCTGCAGGCTGGGAAGTGAGGCTTGGGACTTCCCTCCTGCCCTGCAGCCTGATTGAGAATCTGCTCTTCCTCTAAGAGTGATTGTGCTAATAATCAGATAGGCCTCTGGGTTGCAAAACCCACTTATCTTTGCTCCATCCTCTGAAAGGGCGAGGTTCTGACTAAGGGTAGTCTCCTTGGAGTAACTTAAAAAGACAGTTTGGATTAATGCTCTGGGGTCTGTTCCAGCTCATTGCTCATCACCCCACAGTGTGTTTGCTCTTAGCAAATCTGCTCCAAACAAATTTTGTGTTCTCTGAGGTTTAGTATTTAATAATGATGTAACTAACATGTATTAAGGGCCTACTGTATGCCAGGCAGGAGAAGGAAATGGCACCCCACTCCAGTACTCTTTGCCTGGAAAATCCCATGGACGGAGGAGCCTGGAAGGCTGCAGTCCATGGGGTCACTAGGAGTTGGACACGACTGAGCAACTTCACTTTCACTTTTCACTTTCATGCATTGGAGAAGGAAATGGTAACCCACTCCAGTGTTCTTGCCTGGACAATCCCAGGGACGGGGGAGCCTGGTGGGCTGCCGACTCTGGGGTCGCACAGAGTTGGACACGACTGAAGTGACTTAGCATCGCATATGCCAGGCAAAGCACTGAATTCTTTTTTTTTTTTTTTTGACTGTGTCAGGTCTTAGTTGCGGAATGTGGGCGTAGTTGCTCTGTGGCATGTGGGATCATAGTTCCCTGACCAGGGATTGAACCTGCATCCCCTGGATTGGAAGGTGATTCTTAATCACTGGACCACCAGGGAAATCCCAAGCACTGAGTTCTTCGCATGCTTTATCTCATTGAATCCTGACAATCCTGTGAGATAATTATGCTCATAACCCTGTTTATGGGTAAAAAAATTTAAGTCCGGAAAGTTTACATTTAGGTGCCCAAGTCAGACAGAAGAGAGCTGAGTCAAACCCAGGTTGCTTCATTGCCAGCTTGTCTGTTCTGAAGGAACTAAGAAGAATAGGCCTGAGATTATACTTGAGGAAGAGGTAAACTGTTACAAGTGTACTAGGACAAACCTGGATTCCTAGGACTTCTTTCCTTCACCATGGGACTTCTACTCTTTAATTCTCCTGATTAGCAGATATTCAGTTACTCAGTGTGGTAAGGGAGCAGCCAAAGAGATCTTTCTGAAATGCAAATCTGAAGACCTGTCCTCAGCTAACATTTTTTTCAAAGGTTCCCTGTGGTCCCTAAGATAAAGGCCGGGCTCCCTAGCATGACGGGCAGGTCCTTTATAATCTGGACCCCTTTGGACTTTATAACTCTGTCTCCTATACTTCCCCCCAGGAGCCCTGAGAACCTCGCACCAACCCCACATAGTCAGTGTAATATTTCTTGCCTCCAGATATTTGTCCATACTGTTTCTTATGCCTCAAATGCCTTCTCCTGCCCCAACCTGTCCATCTGATAAACTTGTATTCATCGTTTAGAACTCTAAATGTTAAATGTTCTGGTCTTTGTAAAAAGCCTATCCTGATTTCTCAGGCAAATTTAGTCCTTCTTTTTCCAGGCTCTACAGTAGTTTATGTATCAGCTCAGGACCACAGTAGATATTGCACTTCTTTGTTCACCTCTGTTGTTGACAGGGGGCAGCCCCTGAACACACTGATCATATATATATATATACATATATATATATATATATTTTTTTTTTTTTTTTAAAGAAAATGTGGTAAAGGGACTTGCCTGGTGGCCCGGTGGCTGAGAGTCTGTGCTTCCAATGCAGGGGCCCTGGTCAGGGAACTAGATCTCACATGCCGCAACTAAAGACTAAAGATCCCACATGTTGCAGCAAAGATTGAAAATGCCACAACTAAGACCCAGTGCAACAAATAAATGAATAATTTTTTAAATGTAGTAAATATACATGACACACACAGCACGTCAGTAGCATTAAGTACATTCACATTTTTGTACTACAACCACTGGCATCCCTCTGCAGGACTCTTCGTCTCATAAAACAGAAACTGTGTACCCATTAAATGCTAACTCTCCCCCTCCTTCAGCCCCTTCCAATCTAGGGATCGAACCCAGGATCTTCCCAACCCAGGGATCAAACCAAGGTCTCCTGCATTGCGGGCAGATTCTTTACCAGCTGAGCCACCAGGGAAGCCCAACAATACTGGAGTTGGTAGCCTATCCCTTCTCCAGGAGATCTTCCCAATGCCAGGAATAGAACCAGGGTCTCCTGCATTGCAGGTGGATTCGTTACCAACTGAACTGCCAGGGAAGCCCACCCTTCAGCCCCTAGCAATCTCTGTCCTGTCCGTCTCTGTGAATCTGACTACTTTTCCACTCACTCTTATATTCCCCAAATCTGGCACATTGCTTTGCACAGAATAACACTTAATAAACGTCTGTTAAGAGAGTGCATGGAATCTTTTGTCTAAGATGCATGGAGCAATACATGTCTAAAATTTCTTTGTACCCGCCTTTGCAACAAATAGACTGCTTAGATCTTAAACTGGAAATTCTGGGGCTTCCTAACTTGTCCAGTGTTCACCTTTCCCCAGATCAGAAGTTGCCCAAATAGGTGTTCTCGTTAGGAGGGAGTTTTACCTTCCTTACTCAGAAACGCCTACAGTTTTCATTGCAGTTGGGTTGTAGACATGCTGTCCCCAGATCAGCTGGGAGGAGTCCTGAGGCATGGTGACAGAAAGAATACTGACAAGCAGCCAGAACTGGCTGCATTTGAAAACTTGGCTTCACACACTCACACACACTTGTGTATGTGTGTGTGTGTATACGTTGCTGTCAAAATTGTAGCATATGTGTTTTCCTTACTTCCTCCCATCTGAGCAGAGGTTTTTTGCTGTAATTACAGCTAACCTAGTAATGGAGGCAGCTGCATGCATTTTTGGGGAGCCTATAACTTTCTCTGTCTTCAGAGTTGCATTCAAAAAATAAAAAAGAATTATATTCCAATGTACATGTTTAAGAACAAATTTTTTAAATATTTCAGGAAAAAAGATGCAGTATTAATTTGTGGATCAAAATGTTTTTGACCCAGTCCCCTTGCTAGAAAATGCAAAATCTAGTAGTTGATAGTTAAGAAAATTCTACAAAGTGCAACAGATCATGTCTTGATCCCATTACCCTTGCTCTTGGCACTTGGATTTTTCATGGCCCAAGTTGTCATAGTGAACCTTCTTTGGAAACCATGACATGTCTCTTATGGAAATAGCAACCCACTCCTGGGAAATGGATTGCTTGGGGAAATTTCATGGGATGCCTGGGAAATCCCATGGCCAGAGGAACCTGGCAGCCTGCTCTTTGGGGTTACAAAGAAGTTGGACGTGATTTAGTGACTAAACAACAACGGCAACACCCAGTATTTTTGCCTGACATGTTGTATTGCTATATCCTGGCTGCTCATTAGAGTCACCTGGAGAGCATAAAAAGAAATTTAAAAAATTCTTTTAAGCCTTTAACGCCATACCCCTAATATTCTGATTCTTAGGTGTGAAGTGGGGGCCCACACATTTTCATAGTTCTCCAGGGGATTGTAATCTGCAGCAGAGGTAGAGAATCACTGTGTTAGAATGGTGGTGTTGCTCAGAGGCAGAGTCTGGGCTGTGTAGCAATACTTAAGCATTGGTGGGCAGGTTGCTTTTTCTGCTCTAGTCCATACCGTATATATATGAACACATACTACCAACCCCCCCAGGACTTCAGTCACTATGGTTTTCTCTGACCTGTTGGTGTAACTATAACCTTTTCTTCCTGAGGCATTTTGCACAGAGCGCTGAATTCCACTAGTGTGTGTGCATGCCTACTCAGTCGCACAGTCGTGTCCAACTGTTTGCCTACCAGGCTGTAGCCCACCATGGACTGTAGCCCACCAGGCTCCTCTGTCCTTGGAATTTTCCAGGCAAGAATACTGGAGTGCCATTTCCTCCTCCAGGGGATTTCCCAACCTGGGGATTGAACCCACGTCTTCTGCATTGACAGATGGATTCTTTACCTCTGAGCCATCTAGGAAGCCTGAATTCCACTAGGCACACCCTCTAAGCAGGGGTCCCCAACCTCCAGAATCTAATGCCTAATGATCTGAGGTGGAGCTGATGTAGTAATAATAGAAATAAAGTGCACAATAACTGTAGTGCATTTGAATCATCCTGAAACCATCCCCCAACACCCCAGTCCATGGAAACACTGCCTTCCATGAAACTGGTCCCTGGTGCCAAAAGGGTTGAGGAGTGCCCTGGGTTGGGAAGATCCTCTGGAGAAGGAAATGGCAACCCACTCCAGTACTCTTGCCTGGAAAATTCCATGGACTGAGGAGCCTGGTAGGCTACAGTCCATGGGGTCGCAACGAGTCGGGACACGACTGAGCAACTTCACTTTCACCTTAAGGGGAGTGGCCCGCACTTTCCTGACGGCCAGTCAAGCTGGACATGAGGCTGTGTGAGCCACAGGAGCCTGGGGTGCTGTGAGATGCCCCAAGCTAAGCAGTGCCCCAGAGGAAACCCACCACCTGTAGTCAGCCAGTAACCTAGCTGCTGTTCTTCCTCCTCCCTAGCCAGGCCTCATCCAAATCAGCTGCTTTAAAAGTGCAGGAAAAAGGTCAGATTGTCTCCAGAGCATCTGCCTGTGTGTTGGATTTCCTAGTAAGAGCAGGGTTTGTAGTGAGACCTGATGGATGCAGATTTGAATTCTAGCTGTGTCCTTGACCAAATCACTGCTGCTGCTGCTAAGTCGCTTCAGTCGTGTCCGACTCTGTGCGACCCCAGAGATGGCAGCCCACCAGGCTCCCCCGTCCCTGGGATTCTCCAGGCAAGAACACTGGGTGGGTTGCCATTTCCTTCTCCAATGCATAAAAATGAAAAGTAAAAGTGAAGTCGCTCAGTCGTGTCCAACTCCTAGTGACCCCATGCACTGCAGCCTACCAGGCTCCTCCGTCCATGGGATTTTCCAGGCAAGAGTACTGGAGTGTGGTGCCATTGCCTTCTCCGAGCAAATCACTAAACCTCTCTAAATCCCCTGTCCCTATTTTGTCAACTGGACCTCATAACACCTACCTCATAGGATTAAATGAGATAATGCGCATGAATGGCTTAGCAGTGACTGAAGCTAGTAAACACTCAGTGAATGGTAGTAGTGAGCCTTGACAGGCACTGTCTAATCCCACGTGGGAAGCATGAGTGTAGAAAAGGCGCAGGCCGGTTCTCCCTCGGCAGGGTGTCTGCATGGGAAGCTTCGAGGGCCAAGAAAAATGAAGCCCTTTTCTCCCAGATGCGGTAATTGAGTACAGTTTGAAAGCTGGGATTGTAATCCCCTTCCACAGACAAAGCGCCCCATCTCCTCTCCTGCGAGCAGCAGCCTGCTGCCTTTGCACATCCTCCGGCCATTTTTTCCTGCCTTCTTTGTTCTATTTCCGTGCCTGTGGGGATGTAGGAAAACTGCTGCCTTCCTCAGGTTGCTATTTAAAGACATTCTGAGAGATGCTGCCCCTGCTGCTCCTAGCACCACCACGGCAGCTGCTCCAGTCCCTGCCACAATGAGTGAACAGCCCCAGTGCCTACTTTTTGTTTGGGATCCCTGAGCTGTTACCTCTCCCAGGGGTTCACTGTAAAGCCCGTCTTAGTCTTTGCCCCTCACCTGCCCAGCCTGTCTACATCCCTGTAGCATTTTCAGCACATCACTAGTTACAAATTTCCCCTTATTCTTCAATGAAAATCATGCCTGATACCCCCTCATCCCCTCCTCACCCACCATCTCCACCTTGCACTTGAGATGCCTTTCTTATTTAATAGCCAGACACAACCCAGAAAGGGTAGAAATGCCATTTATTTCTAGGCCTAGCAGAGAAAAATACTTTAAAAGGTTTTGAAAAGCTCAGTAACCTCCAGCATTAATAAGAATGCCGCCCTGAACTTCAGCATGTTTGAGATGATCTGTCAGGCACAGATAGGAATCTCTCAGCCATTAGTAATCCTGTCTTTCTCTGCTGACCCACCCAGTGCTTTTCAATGAAGTGTCTCAAAAGCCAGGTCTTTCTGTTTGAATTGGGCCTGATTTCTTTTTCATAGAAGAGCCATAAAAGTGAAGTTTTAGGTTTTATCAGTAAAGCATTTATCCTTCTTTGGACTGAACTTCCTCAGTAATGTTCAGATTATCTGCCTCCATCCTGCTTCCCCAGTTTACTTTGTTTCCTGCCCATTATCCAAGGGAGACCTCAGAGCTGGGCTGCTCTCTGCTTGCCCAGAAGAGCCCTTGCTGGTGCTCTCAGCTCTGTGCAGGGTGCGCACTGTGTTCCCGACCACCAGAATTCAACTCTGGCCCCGATCCCATGCTCAGGCTGCATCAGTCCTGTTTCCCCTCTTTTACAGCCTTCCCCTTGTCTTCTGACTCTCCTCCATTTATTCATCTTCCTGACTGCTCCTTCTTTGGCTCCTGCTCTCTATTTTTCATTTTCAGAGCTGAGCCTTTCCCCTTATTTTCTTAGCCCCTGGGTGGTAAATCCAATTACCTCAATGTCAGAATAGTAGTACCACTGATACTTTGAATTATTGATCACCACACTGTGATAGCAAAGTACCCTCACCTGCATTATCTCTTTTGCTCTCACAGTAAACTTGTAAGGTAGGCAATATATGTGCTTATGTTCCCCACTCCTAGTAGTGAAAGTAATAACCACTTGGAGAGGCAAGATAATCTAGTGGTTAATAAAGAGCATTGACTCAAATCCAGACAGCCAGGGTGTGAATCCTGCATCCTGCTGTCACCAGCTGTGTGGACAAATTGGAGTTAATAGTACCTCTCTCGTGGTGTTGTGAGGATTCAATGAGTTACTAGAGATAAATTGCCTGGAACCACATCTGGCACATAATAGATATTATGTGGAGATTAGCTGCTGTTATCACATGTTCATTCATTCTTATGTTCATCAAAGATTCTTATCTGCCAGGCTCTGCTTGCGGTCTCAGTGATGCAAGAGCAGCAAGATGGACACAATCTGGCCTCAGAGCTGTCTCAGTATTTTTAAAAATATTTATTTGTTTGGCTGTGCCTGCTCTTAGTTGGACAGCACATGGGATCTTCAGTCTTTGTTGCAACATGCAGAAACTTTAGTTGCGGCAAGCGGGATCTAGTTCCCTGACTGTGGATGGAACCTGGGCCGCCTGCATTGGGAGCTCAGAGTCTTAGTCACCGGATCACCAGGGAAGTCCCGAGATCACAGTATTAGTGCCACCTGTGCAGCTGCCACCACGTGCAAATCCTTGTGCTTGGATCTTTACAAATAGCAATTCTCACAACAGCTTTAAAAGGAGGCAGTGTTATTCCCATCCCAAGAGGAAATCTTTGGTGTTCCAAAAGCCCAAGTGGTTTGCTCAGGATTCCCCAGCTGGTAATTGGGGTGCCAGGATTCACTTCACTGAGTTCACCTGCCAGCAGACCATTAGGTTCGACTCTGCATGTCTGTCTCCCCCAGTCAGCGGTGAGCTCCTGAAGGTTGGAGCTGGCCCTCAGCACCCAGCTTGCTGAGCTCAGTCTCCTGCACACATTCGGGAAATGTTGGCCAGTTTGTGCTCTCTTGTTGATGCTTGACTCTGTCCCATAACTAGTCTCTTCTGATCTTGCTCACTTCCCTCAGACATCAAGCTGACATTGGTTTTTGGTTTTAATTTATTTGGCCGCACCAGGTCTTAGTTGCAGCATGTGGGATCTTTAATCTTAGTTTTGGCATGCAGAATCTTTAGTTGTGGCATTCAAACCCTTAATTGTGGCAAGTGGATTCTAGTTCCTTCAGCTGTCGACCCTGGGTCCCCTGCATTGGGAGCATACAGTCTTAGCCACTGGACACCAGGGAAGTCCCCAAACATTGGTTTTAACATGGAAGCACAGGGGTCAAGATGAGGATTCTCAGAGGTTGACCTGACTTCCTCATGCCACACCTGATGCTTATTTCAGCCTGTCTTTAAACATAGTTGGATTCTGGGGTCGCCTCGTCTTCTGGGACCCAGTCAGAAAATTTTTTTGTCTGCCAGGTCAGTATCCAGCCACCAACTCCAGTTCACTTATTTCTCATGTCAGATCCTGCCTTTTATTTCAATGTCTGACTTCCCTGTTCTTTCTCTGCTTTTGTCTTTGTGCTCAGCACTTACTTCTTAACCACAAAAGGAATCACAATTCTTCTAGCTCTATAGAAGACTGAATTTCTAAATACAGTTAGTGTGTGCTAGCATTTAAGTTTTTAATCCTTTCATATTTAGTAATCCATTTTTTCCTTAAATATTACAAAAATAGAGATGGAAAGTCCTCCTCTAGATTATGCTTTCTGAAATTCTTATTTCTGTAAATGTCTCATCTATGGCCATTTGTATGTCTTATTGATCTCACATAATAATACAAAAGAATAGTAATTTCACTTACTTTAGTTTCATTTGTAAAATCACCTGGAAGTGTGACTTTTAAAATAATTTTTAAATGTAAATGAATACTAATTGCTAAATGTATTTACTCATGGAGTTTGTGTTAGGTAGTTTGACTAGAGACTTTTTTCCTTCCTGTTTCCCAGATATTCTGGGTTGTGGTTATATTGTCTTTATAATCAAATATATAAATAAGCTTAGGAATTAAAGTGAAGAAAGCAATTCGCCATGTATTTCTTCTTTTGATCTTAACACAGATATAACCACCACTCTGGGCGTGTTTGGGGTCAAGCTCATTGAAAGGGTCAAATAGTTTTCCTGGTTTTCCATTGAAAAGGCACCTGTGTTCTCAAGGCAGTCTTGCTCATACAGTCCCTTTTCGGTGGGTCGTGCCTCATCTGGCTTTTCTAAGCCATCTAACCCTGAAGACCGCCTGTGTCCCTGAAGCATCAGCCTTGTGCACTCCAGGGAACTGGCCCCTGCAAGGGCGAGGGTGGAGGGGGGAGAGGAATTGTGTGTGTTGCACCCACACTCTACATTCTTTTCTTAAAAGCACCTGAACCCCATCCCTTTCCAAAGAGCTTTTAGACTAGGAATCCAGGTACTTCTTGAAGCCATCCCTGGCCCACCCTACTCGCACCCTCCACCGCCTCTCCCTAGAGTCCTGGGGCCTTGCTGCGTGGGGGGATGAGAGCAGGTGTGTTGAACTCTTAATGAGAGGTTTCCTCTGTGGGATTGCCTATATCCTGCCCACCACAGAGGCTCCTGTGAGTAACTTTACCTTTGAACTCTCCTTGTATTCAGCCCCTGATCCACGGGATTTGGTGACAATCCCTGGCTGGCGGAAAGCTTTGATCCTTGGGGAGTCCAGAGGAAGTCCTGTGATGTGTGGGATCCTCAGCGCTATAGGGATTGGGGAGAAGTCTCAGGGCGGGTTGCTAAGACAGACCCATTAATTAAGAAGGAGCCTTTTTCCTAACACTCAGTTACCTAAAAAAGGAGATCCGGTAACTGATAACAAGGGACTCAGCACCCCTCAAGTATGAAGTGGTGTTTGCACAAGCATTATTGTTGTTTTAAGGACACAGCAGTGCCAAGAAAAAATTCCTACCCACACCAGGAAAGAAAAAGCACCCTAGCGACCAGAATGCCTTAGAACTCTCCTTTTTAACAAAGAAAAGCTCATCTTAACTTTGTTTTTGTCTTCTTTTTAAAAATTGGAATACAATTGCTTTCCAGTTTTGTTTTCGTTTTCTCCTGTACAGTGAAGTAAATCAGCCGTATGCGTACATATATACCCTCCCTCTTGGACTTCCCCACTCTCCCCATCACACCCCTCTAGGTCATGACAAAGCAATGAGCTGAGCTCCCTGTGCTATACCACAGCTTCCCACTCTCTGTTTTACACATGGTCATGTATATATGTCAATCCAAATCTCCCATTAGGAGGCTCTTGCAAAAAATTTTTAAGATATTTCTGACTAGGTGAAAGAAGAAAAAGAGATGACCTTATAATAAACAATGGGAGCACTAGAATTTCTGTATAAGAGACACTGGGCTATAATCCATTAAAGAGCATGTTGGAAGATTTGTCTTTAAGCTTTATTCACAAACAGGCATGCTGGTTTGCTTAGACTCTGCATTTATTTGAGGTGGTTTGAGGGTGAGGGGACAGACAGTAAAACTTCCCCTGGCCACTCTGTGGTGCCACCCATTGGCTACAAATAAAAGTCAGAGCGAAGGCCTTTTCGCATGGCAGGGAAATGTTCCTCCTCACCTCCACAGGCAGAAACCACTTCCTTTGCTTCTGTGGAATCACGTACGCTTATCTCTTAGACTGAGGATCACACCATCCAGTGTGCGTGTCTGCCTCCCTGCTGGGCTATAGCTGCCGGAGGGTAGGGTTTGTACATTATTCACCTTTTATCACCAGCACACTGCCTGGGCTCGAAGTAGGCCCTCAATAATGATTATTGAATGAGTGAGTAAGCATGAGGCAGTCGCTGCAGGGAGTCATCCTCTTTCTAGAATCGTCTCTCCTTTTCACACTGGCAGCCCTGGGGAAGGAGAAAGCTAGGTTATGAGAGGGCAGCAAGCGATAGTGCCAGAGTCAGACACCGACCTGAGCCTCATGACCCAGCAGCTCCAGAGAACATGGAGACAACCGCATGGCAGAGGTGGGGTGGCATCTTTGTGGACTTTGCCTGTAGGATTCAGGCATTTAATGCCGAGACATTGGGCAAAGAGCAGAGAGAGTTGTCTGCAGGGCCAAGTGCATAATATGTGGGGCCCAGTGCAAAATGAAAATGCAGGGTCACTTGTTTAAAAACAAACAAACAAAAAACAAGGAGAAAGTACCATTCAGGGTTTTTAAATATCAAGTTGTTTTCCTTTCTTCCACAGTCTCTCTGTCCTTTGCCTTGTCAAGGTGTTTATTATTTGCTGTTAACACTGTTGTAAGTTGAGAACCTTTTATGTGTTAAACCATTAGCATGGATTTTACTGAACATCTTTATATTGTGTGATGCCAATTTCAAATGTTTAACTCATTTAAACCCACACATGTTTAACTTACATGTGGGATCACCAAAATTATACAGTTTGTATTCTGTAGCTGGTACATGCATATGTATTTCCTTCCTAGCAGAACAGTGGAAAGTCTGCACAAAATTAACTGGTTTTATTTCACATCTTGATACACGCTCATCTTACCAGCACCCTTTATCTTCAGTTTACTCATGGATAAGGAAAAAGTGAAAGAACAAGAACTGTGGGCGGTCCTGTTTCCTTCTGTGTCATCATTTTCAGCATAGATGGCTGGCTAACACGGGGAATCCATGCAGAGGATATGATGGATTCCTTCCTCATCCATGTTTCTTGAAAAGTCGTCGCCTGCTTACTATATTTGAAGCGAGTGATGGTTTCAACGAAAGTGTGGCCTCTGCAGGCTTTCAGTGCCTTCACTTTTCAGTCATGAATGTAACAGATGCCCTCCCCTGGTAGAGGCTTCAGGACTAGCTGAACTCCCACGTGTCGTAGGTGCATCAGAGCTGAGCTCATGCGGCAGGAATGGGGGACACACGTATGGGGCAGATCTCCTCTGCTCACTCTCAGGTTCCTGTGTCCTATTGAACTTCACTTATAAAATCAGGCTCAAAGATGCAATTATTAAGTGTCAGGTTGCAGCAGCAGACCATTAAACCAGGCACGGGGCCCTCTTGATCATGAGACCCTGTGTGGCTGCACAGGTCACACACCTGTGAATCAGGCCTGGTTTCATGACACTGTTTCAGTGGATGTTCTCAGAATTTTTAGCTTTTACCAAGTGACAGACTAGCCAGGAATAGCATGCATGTGAGCCTTCTCTCATTTATAAATAGTTTTTAGATACTTGCCATGTGCCAGTCACTTTATGAGACACTGCGACTACACCAGAGTGTACAAGGCAAGACATGGCATCAGCATCAGTAGTACCTGTGAGCTAGTGAGGAAATACATATTTTTAGTTACACAGTGAGTGTTTAAATTCCAAGTGTGAGAGAGGCTACAGACGCAACTCTAAAAGGCTTACCTAGGTGGGAGCTAGGATGTGGCATTTCAGGCTGAGGGTGAGGAGGACTTGTAGGTGAAGAGAGAGCAAGGGTGGTCTCCCAGGCTGAGGGAACAGCATAAGCAAAGGCCTTGAGCTGGGGCGGGGCTTTGCTCAGACAAGGGAAGAAGAAGGCCTTCACAGCTGGAGCCCAGGGACAAGAGGGAGACCAGCAGATGGCCTGGGGAGCTGGTTTTGTGTCCCCCACCCCCTACCTACCTCCTTCCACTCTCCAGTGCCCATGCTGTTCGACAATATCAAATGATGGAAAGGGTTCTGTTTCTATTCTTTTGTTTTCTTTTCATCAATGTATTTATTTGACTGTCCCGGATCCTCAGTTGCAGCATAAGGAATCTTTTTTTTTTTTTAGTTGGAGTATGTAGGATCTTTAGTTGAGGCATGCAAATTCTTAGTTGGAACATAAGGGATCTATTTCCCTGACCAGGGATTGAACCCAGGCCCCCTGCATTGGAAGCATGGAATCTTGGCCATCAGACCACCAGGGAAGTCCCTCATCCTCTGTTCTTTAGCAAGTTCAAGATGTGTGATGCTACATGCTTAGTGTACTTGTGTGGAATGTTCAGGGGATCGTGGGGCCAGATGTAAGTGTACTAGCTACCCACTGAATTAACCATTTCCCATCATTTTTGTTCACCATTTCCAATTCACTTCTTATTCCTAAAATATGACCTCTGTTTCCTCAAACCTCTTTTCACACACTTTCTGCTCTCAGGAACTTTCCATGTTCGGTTCTATATTGTCTTCGTTTACTGCCAGAGGGTAAGCAGACTCACCACCAGAGGGTAAGCTTTTAAAAGCAGGTTCTGTGTCTCCTTTACCTATTAAATGGCCTTAAGAAAATCTTTGTCTAGTAGTTAATCCAGTTCAAAAAAGGCATATTTATTTTTAATAGATTTTATATTCATAAAATACAATATTAAACTGGCACAAAAGGGTATGTAATCCCCCACATCTCTCTCCAGTTTCCCTTGCTGGAGGCAGCCAGTATTTTGCAGAGATAATCTGTGTCTATTGTATATAAACTGTTATATATACATTTATTACATGGTTTTTATGAAAAGCCATAGAAGCGAAAGAATGAAAGAATTTCTCCATTCTCCTATTCCTTTTTTTATCTATTAGAAAGATGCAAATTTAAAACAGCAAGGTGCTATTTTTCCATTAATTTAATTAGCAAAGATAAAGAGTTTGCAATACTTATGAGAATATGGGGAAGTAGGAGTTTTCAAAGTGATAGGTAAAAATATAAATTATTACAACCTCTCTGGCCAGCTAGCAAGATTTTTACTGCACATTACCCTTTGACCTTGTAATTCCATTTCTGGATATTTGTCCTGCAAATATACTTGTGCATGTCTGCAGATTAGGTATCCGAATGTTTATTGCAATAATTTTTGTAATAGGAAAAGATCTTCAAAATACATTGGGTGGAGTGGGAATCATGGTACTTAGCAGTGTAGCATTTAATTCTGTGCTTTAAAAAGGGGAAGGAAAAAAAGGCAGATTTTATATATATATATATATATATATATATATGCGCTTATAAACACCTAGAATATTTTGCACAATTAAGAACGATATCCTCTGAGAAGAGAAATTAGGAGTCTTGGTAGAAGAGAGACTTATTTTTTAATATGGTCTTCTTTATACTGTATTACCTCTTCAATAAAAATAAACAGGTAAGAACACAGACTCTGAAAGTTTAAAAACTGGCTCCTCCTTTCTTTAGCCAAATGATGTTGGGAGTTTACTTAACCCTCTAATCAACTCTTATTTCTTCATCTGTAAAGTGGGGCTAAAAACTTCCCTTTATACGACTGGCATAAAAATTAGATAATATAAAGAAAATATCTAGTATAGTACCTGAACCAAAAAATGTAGCTTTTGAGGCAAAGAGTCCTAGACCAGAAGTAACTTTGCAAGTAGCTGCAGACAAGATATTTGACCCACTGGTGACCTGGACTCTTCAGTCCTTCGTTTGACCAAATGATCCCTAAGTTCCCTTATACTGAGTTGCCCTGCTCTCTTGCTAGAAGAACCCATTTCTTGCTAGAAGTTCTGACTTCCAAGCCAGGAGGATTTGGGAAAAAATTAGAAGCTTCTAGCAGGAGGTGCTTTGTTCTTTGGCACCTTCCCAGTTCCATATGAGACCATGAGATTAGAGTATTGGACAAGAAGAAATGGGTCTGACTGTGTCTGTGGAGTCCTATCTTGTTTCCCATTGCAGTGTTGGAGTTGAAAAAAAGTTACAGAGTGGCTGAGAGAATTGCACCAAAATGAAACTGGTGGAAAATTTTTAAAGGAGTGGCAAGGGAAAGCATGGTTGCCAAAGAATAGCCTCCTGGTTTCATGAGCTAGATGCCAGTTCTGTGGGTATCACAGAGGGCTTTGTGGGAGTTAGTAGGGGAGGATGCTAGGAACACCTGCATTGGGCAGTACTGCCTGCCTGTGGTCCTGAGGTTGGTGCCATGCTTTGGGACTGAAGGAAGGGATCTGGGATCTCTACTTGGGTCAGGGGCTAAAAGGCAACCACAAAGGCCAGCGTAGTAAGGGGTCAAGAGTGCGTGAGAAACCCAAAGGGAAGCCTATCTCAATACAGCTGCCCCACTCCCTTCTCCCACCTGAGAGGACCACGTTTTATCTTCTTAAAGGAGCCTGTGGGTTTCCTCCCAGAATACCTCAGATAGGAGAAGGCACTTAGGTCACTCAGAGAAAATTTGGCACAGTAGACAGATGGCCTTGACTCTGTCTCTCTCGTCCAGGTGCTGAGGGACGTCCTCAAGGATCTCTACCACCTGCTGAAGCACGTGGTGTGTTTGGAGCCTGATGACGTGGCCAGGCTTCATGCCCAGCTGGCCCTGGAAGAGCTGGATGGGATCATGAGAAACTTCCTGTTTCCGCCACAGAAGCTGGAGAAAAAGATCACAGTCTTGCCATAGACCAGCCTTGAAGGACTCGGAGAAGGCAGAGGGACCAAGCATCCTGAGCAGTGTCCAGGCCTTCCAGCAGGTGGCCCCACTGCCCCTTTGGAGCTGGCAATATGGCTGCCCCTGGAGGTGGCTTTCTGTCTCTGGTCACGTGTGTCTTCAGGCGGACCTTCCTGTATCATCTGTTTAGTCACACTGCATCCAGCTTAAAGTGTGTACCAATGGAAGAGATTACAGGTCTCATTGATCTGAACATTTTTCACTGTCCTGCAGCATTCAGAGGACATCTACCTGATGGAAGTATCTGTTTAACACAACCGATGGAGTTTGGTTAATTAACCATTCTCTTACGACTTCAGTATAGAAGAGGTTGACCACTCACCTATCACATACCTGATATTCTTCCCTGCTGATGGTCCCTTTTGTGATGAGGAGCAGCCAGGGCTTGTCATCCTTGGCTGCTCAGGAGGCATTTCAGAGGATGGAGATGCAGTTGGTGGTAGGGAGGGAAAGGAATTTGTTACCAAAACGTGCAAAAATGGAATAAAATAAACTCAGCTGGAAAGAATAACAGGTCTGAATCTGGTCCTCTGCTATTGAGATGAAAAGCTGTAGCATTGAGGAGGATTTGATCTCCAGAGAAAAGAATCAAACTGGTTGAATCTTCCAGAGAAGAAGGGTAAGCGCTGTGTTTGCCCTCCCAGGCCTTTTTCTTTCACTTCCTCTGCTGCTGTTTGCACAGAGTTGCCCTGATAATAGGAGAAAAGAGCCATGAACATCTCAGATAAGAGCTTATATCCTGCCTTCAGTCTTATGCTCCTTTAGATTGAGGAATGCTTGGACAGCATGTTCATACTAAATGCCTGTTGGAAGTGTGCTGTTTATTGGTGACCTGGTGCCATGTTTACTGAAGTCATTTCACATGTAGTGCTATAGATGTCTTACCAATTTACATATTTCGACCTCTGAATTTTGATTGCAGCTAAAAGAGAAGACAAAACGGAGAAACTGGATGACTGCTTCAGACAAGCCCTCTCTGTCATCAACACCTTGGTGAGGCTAACCCAGAGTCTTTAACCAGTCCTCAGGGATGAATTTTGTTGGAGTCTTATCCCCACTCTCTGGTGACCAGGCCCCAGCAGAAGCAAAACACAGTTTCCCAAAACTCTCAAGTGACTGAAGGATCTGTCTACAAGCAGGTCCATTTGCCAGTTAACCTCAGACTATTTCCCTCTGGCCAAATTACAGACATGGTCCTTAGCTTAGAACCTTTGTGGTGAGCAGTGAATTAGAACATAGGGAGTCAGGTGTTTTTAAGGAATATTTCCATTCAGCTAGGATATTAAGATTATTCCATTCTCCAGATCAAAGATGTCTAGAACATCAGGATTGGACCTTCAGATCAGAGACGAATCTCCTGTGGACCAGTTGGATAGACACTGGAAGTTTTTATTTCTTGGCCTTCCTCTAACTAAACTCTATACCACCCTCTTAAGATAATCAGATGTGTCAGACCATTGGTTTAATTTACAACTTTATTTGCATTAAATGCATTACAATTCTTAGGACATACCCTAATGGATCAACTTGATTAGACTGAGAAACTCTCCAATCTAAATACCCATCTAGGGAGTGCCTTGCAGAGCATCCTGGTCCCTTTATCTCCATTTAGAAGTTGTCTCTTAATTTGAATTATTTGGCAAGTGGCTAAAAGCATCTGTTCTTTATTGATTTTGATGGATTCAATTTCAGAGAGTGACTTTTTCTGTCCTTGTTACCAAACTCAAAGGGTCATTGTGTGTGCTTAGTTGCTCAGTCGTGTCTGACTGTTTGTGGCCCCCTGGACTGTAGCCTGCCAGGCTCCTCTGCCCATGGAAGTTTCTAGGAAAGAAAATGGAGTGGGGTGCCATTTCCTACTCCAGGGAATCTTCCCAGCCCAGGGATCGAACCCATGTCTCTTGCATCTCTGCATTAGTAAGTGGATTCTTTACCATTAGCACCACCTGGGAAGCCCAAACTCAAGGGGAGGGATACCTTAATGTCACCCTCCTAAACACCAAATATGACTAAAACATGAAAAGTTTCCAAATTATAATCTCCCATGTTTATCTATATAGATATTATATAGATATGTATATCTGTATACATTTCCATCCTTGAGAAAGAGCATGAGCATTTAGAGCTTTAGGATAATAAGAACACAAAACTTAGAAAAAGGTGCAGAACTCCAGGGGCAGATGGCAGGAGCAGTGGTGACAGTTCCTGCACAGGCCCGTAAGGTGTGTCTGCTTCTGTGTCACAGCTGCGTCCCTCCACTTGCCTCCGCCTCTGCTCTTCTCTCCTCCTTCTGGGGCCATCTTCTCCTGCTGCTCCTCGGGTCTCCTCCCTCCGTCTCTGCCACCGAAGCTCTCCTGGCCTCTCACCTCCAGTTCTTCCACTGCATAGTGGCCCCAAGCTCCCCTGTATCACTCATGGGTCTTTTACTCGCGCCCCTTCCCTTCCCTGCTTCTTCCTCCTCCAGGCCCACTGGCACAGCTCCCTTGATCTCCAGAGAATGGGACTGTGGCAGAAGACCAGCAAGGGGCCGAAAGCTGTGGCTGCAGCCAAACCCAGGAACTCTGCCCAAGTGTCAACTGCTTCATCAGGTTAGACTTCTCGGACACTCTGGATGGCTTCCCTCTCTGGTGTGCTGTCCTTCCTCCTTGGCACATACCTGCCCTTTTACACACCCTCTGTTATTTATTTATTTATCTATTCATTCATTCATTTATGCTGCACTGTGTGGCATGGGGGATCTTTAGTTCCCCAACCAAGGATCAAACCCTGCATTGGGAGTGTGGAGTCTTACTGCTAGACCACCAGGGACATCTCCACCCTCTGTTATTTAATCAGAAATCTCCTAACTTGCACTTTGCTCCATATCATCTCTCCAAACACATACTTTTCCATATTTTCATGTTCTTGTTCTTTCTTCACCTCTCTTCTCCATTCCTTCACTTTCCTATGGCTCTGCCAATCCATCCCCAGATAACAGCCAACCAGGGACGGTGGGTAGGAAAGCAAATCACAGTGACAACAGTTTGTTGAGCACCTACTGTGTGCCAGATGCTGTACCAGGCACTGAGAACACAGCAGACCTTCAGGGAGAGCTGACACTATAGCAGAAGGAGCCAGACAAGAAATAAGATAAAGAATAGAATATCAAATGGTGATAAGTGCTATAGGGAAAACTGAGGTCAGGAATTGGGCTGTGTATGGGCTGAGAGCTATAAGCTTGGATAAGTTGTCCAGAGAAGGTCTCCTGAGAAGCTGATATTTGAGTAAAGATCAGAGGAGATGAAGGAGCAGACATAAAGATACTTGGAGGAAGAGCAGTCCAGGCAGAGGAAGTGGCGAGTGCCAGGGTCCAAGGTGGGAGAGGAGAGAGGTGAAAGAGGAGGGATGGTGTGAGCCCACTGGAAATGGAGGGGAGGGGTGTGGGGCGCCTGGCCTGTGGACCCCTTTGAGTGAGGTAGGGGCAGCCACAGACCTATTTCCAGCTGAAGCCCCGTCAGCATGTTTTTGGTGTTTTTTTTCAGATTCTTTTTTTTCCTTTAAATGTGGACCTTTTTAAAGTGTTTATTGAATTTGTTTAATATTACTTCTGCTTTATGTTTTGGTTTTTTGGCCAGGAGACATGTGGGATATTAGTTCCCTGACCAGGGATCAAACCTGCACCCCCTGCGTTGGAAGGTGAAGTCTCTTTCAGCTTGTTTTTGGAAAGTACTTTGAGGCCAAGGTGATGAAAGCTGTAAAATGGGAAATACACTGAGGCAAAGGGAATTCATACCCAACCGTGGATTTTTTTCCCCCTGAGTCCTATGGAAGCAGTGAGCCCTGTCCCCTTTCACCACCCTCCTTCTTTGGCAGCAGAAGAAAGAGGACAGCAGCCCTGTGTGTCTGGCCTCCGTCCCTGCCCTGCTCCAGCTCTTTGTCTGTGAGTCTGTGAGTGAATGGAGCCTTGCCTGCCACCTGCCTGTGACTCGCGGGCAGTCCCTCCGTGGAGGGACAGCCAGGGCGAGTGAAAGTTGATCAGTGGGTGGGAGGACAATTCATCTGACCTGTGCACAGTCAGACTGGCCTCTGCAGTCTCTGCACAGAATCAAAGGCTCAGCTGGAATTTCAGTGCAAGGGGGGGAGTCAGAAAATGGGAACTGAGTTTCAGGGTGGGCTGTGGGAGGCAGCCACTGTGCCTGACTGTGGAAGAGGAGTAGGCATGTGCTTCTTCCCCTGCCTCCTGGACAGCAGCAGGCATGACCTCTAAGGGCCCAGCTGTGTCCTCCAGCGAGTTCTGCAGCCACGGAGCTTCTGCAGTCACACGCGGCAGCCTCACTGCAGTGCGTGCTCCTCTCCCTTCCATGCACCACTTGCTCTGAGCTGCCTGGGGGTTGGGAGTTGTCTTCCTACAACACCGGCTGCTGCCAGGGCTCAGGGCTGTGCTCAGTGTACCCGTGCCTGCCAGCCGTGTAGAGGGAGCACAGACCCGCATCACCAGCCTTGAAAGGGGCTGTTTCCAGTTACTCAAAGGGTCCTCCCTGTGGTCCCTCCCCACTGTCCTTCGTGCTGACTCAGGGGGTCCATGCTCCCAGAAGGGCTCAGGTGTTACCTGTTCCCACCCCCAAGACACTCTGCATCCCTGGGCATAGAAGAGCAAGGTCAGTCCCTCTGGGTTTCCTTTAGTTTCCTTTCGTTTTTTATCCATGAGGTTGTTTGATTCTCAGGACAGCATCGTGGATCGGAGAGGCAAGCTATTGTTACTCCTCTTCGGTGGAATTTGGCCAAAGTCTCCTGAGGGGTTGAAGCAGACTCTTTTGAACATCCATTGAATGCTAGGGAGCCTCTCCCTACAAAACTAGTATAGAAGGAAAACACTTCCAACTGGAGCACAGTTTGGGAAACATTCAGGGGCTCATGTACACACAGAAGCCCCCAGCACATGAGTCCCACGAAGCAGTGGTTGAATCTCCAAGGACCTGTGCTGAGGGATGCTGGCCCTGTGCTGTCCCCTGCCCTCAGAGTGCTGACGAGCAGCAAAGCCAGCTCCTCAGGTACAAACGCCCTGGCTGCATCTGTCTGTCTGTGCATGCACATGTGTGTTACATATGTTTTATGCATTATAACAGACTTAAAGTATATGTGACAAAGATATACTCACCTCCACTCCTACCCAAGGTTACCACTGATCGGCAGTTGGGTATATATCCCCAGATCTTTCCTTCCTTTCCCCCTTTTCCCAAATGAACACTCACATGTACATTACTGCTTTCCAAAGGAAAAATGGGATTGTCACCGTAAAGACTGTCCTGTGTATTTTTTTCTTAGTCACATATCTTGGAGACATTCTCAGTACTTACAGACTCTGCCCTGTGATGTGGTGTGTCTTCCATTGTATAGATGAGCCACAGCTGGTTTAGGCATTTGCCTCTTGATTGTCAACTGAATTATCTCTAATTTCCAGTGCTTCTCAAACATAACTCTTTGCATCTTGAAGTGTTTCTATAAGTCCTAAGAGGTTGGAAGAACAGATTCAAAAGATACAAATGTTTTCAGTGTTTGTACCAAAACGTCCATGAACCCACTTGTGCTGATCATGTTCCTCCATCCTCAGCTGACAGTGTGTTAAATAGCCATGCCATACAGGTTCAGTCACCACAGTGCAGTGTTAGCACCATTCTCTAAAACATTCCGGCCCAAGGAGTCTTCAGAGGATGGAGTTTTCTGTGGATCAAAGCCACTAATGGGGCACAGTGACACTCTGCAGCTGTGCTCACCGGCAGCCAGCTACGAGTACTCATCCTGGAGAGAGAGCCCGAGTCCCCGCAGGTCTGTTCAGAAGTGCTTGGACAAGGCTCTCCACTCTGAGACTCAGTCCTGTGTGTTCAGGGTGTGCCTTCTCACGGGGTTAGAAGTGCCCCCTTGATAATGACCATGGTTCCCAAGGCATACTCAGGACCTAGGGTCTGACGGCGCCTCAGGGTATCAGGTTCATCCTGTAAAACCCAGGTGGAATGATGGCTGGAGCTCCACATCACGTTAACACTATAAAGAGCTTATTATGCTCTTCTCTATACCTGACCTTTATTAATCCACTAAATCCTCACACTGGGCCTATAAGGGAGGTATTATTATTATCCCTGTTTTGTAGATGGGAAAACTGAGACACATAAGAGGCTAATTACTTGCTCCAGATTACGTAGTTAGTGAAAAGTAGCCAAACCAGTATTTGGACTCAGTCTGACTCCCAAGGCTGGGCTTTTAGCCACTGTGCTTTGCTACCCAATAGACAGACACTATGTTTCCAAGTGGTAAAAAAACACACACACACTTTTTTTTCCTTTCCTTTTTTAATATTTATTTATTTGGCTGTGCTAGTCTTAGTTGCAGCTCGTGGATCTTCATTCTCTGTTGCGGAATGTGAATCCTTACTTGCGGCATGTGGGATCTAGTTCGCTGTCCAGGGATTTAACCTGGGCCCCTTGCATTGGGAGCATGGAGACTTAGCCACTGGACCATCAGGGAAATCCAAAAAACTGTTCTTAATATCAGTGAGGATAAAGACAATGGTTTTCTGCCTGTTGAGATGGAGCATGTGTTTCAAGGTAAACCTCAGGCCAGACTCCCTCCAGATAGTGTCCTTGTACATCAAAACCCTACTTCAAACACCAGAACTTGTTACACATACTGTATTTGACCTTGTCCTTTGTTCAGCAGCTGGACATGAGATTTGCTCAAGCCCCCTAGCCTGTCTGCTTCTGTACTTAGACAGCTTTTGTAAATCGCTCATTGACATACCTGTTCTTTCTGGGGTAGCTAAGGCAGTAGACCTCTGAGGCTGCAGAGCTGCTGTGTAGGGGCATAGAAAATGTAGCAAGTCTTCCCATGAGCTCTAATCAGAACCCAGAAATGTCTTCTTAAAGGTTGTTTTTTTTGTTTGTTTCAACTTTTCACCTCTTATGAGCAGGGTTTCAGTTCTCAGATTTCAGTATCTCAGAATGATAACAATGGATGGTTTTAATTCTTGGGTATATATTTCCTGCATATATACACTGATAGCTCTATTCCATACCATTCCTTCAGAGAAAAGAAAATGAGACTGGAATTCATGGGCCTATTTTGCAGAAGGGGAAAATAGGGTTCAGAGAGAGAAGTTCTTAAAAATGGAAAGAGAAACGGAGAAATGAGTGCACTAGAGCAGAGAAGCTTCTGACGTTATTCGCTAGTTTTGTTTGTTTGTTTGCTCTGCTGGGTCTTAGTTGCGGCACACAGGATCTCAGTTCCTTGATCTGGATGGAACCCTGGGCCTGCAGCATTTGAAAGCAAGAAGTCTTAGCCACTAGACCCTGGGGAAGTCCCTGTTCACTGGTTCTTATAGGAATCAGGTAGCCAGCACCTACTCCATCAGAGAGATGCAGGGGCACCAAGGGTGGAGCTGCTGTTGTGAGGAGCCGCTTCGGAGCTGCAGGAGCATCCTCTCTGCTTGGGGGACTGGGGACAGCTACTGGGCCTTTAAGTGGTTTATTAAATGATGTAAGGTTTAATCTTCATTGTCTGCCCTAAGAGCTAAAGCCTGCTTAGAACAGTGCCTGGGTGGGGCTTTTCAGAGGTACAGCCCTAGACATCACACGCATAGGTAGCCAGGCGCTGGGGAGAACAAAGCTGCCTGCTCCAAGCTTCCAGAGTCTCTAGAGCTTGAAAAGGCTCCCCAACCCCTACTCCGCCCCACCCCCCACATTCACACACACCTTTATTAGACCACACACCCACTTTCCACACTTTAAAACCTATGGTGACCATATTAATCCTAGGGAAAGGCCTGCCTGAAATTAGGCTGTCTGTACTAAAAGAAATGTGGTGCTGATGCTTCAGAGAGCTGGGCCTGGGGTGAGTCTCCACCCTCCCACCACCACTTCCCAAAGAAACTGTATCAGTGTTGTTCAGAGATTGCAAAGAACAAGGCTCCAGCATCTGCCTTGTGGGAGTTGCTCTGTGGCCAGGGCCAGGACCATGTGAGAGAAAGTCGTAGGGACTCTGTGCCCCAAAAAAGAGCAGCCCAGATCCACCACCCTAACCCATCCTTCAGGGAGGAAAAGCCCTTCATGCACAGAAGTCCTGTCATTTGTGAAATAAACGAATCCTGGTTGCTATTTGGCAACTCTCTCCTCCCTGGCTTTACCCCTGTTATCCTGGAAAAAGCAGGCAACACTTTTGCCAGTGGAGAGGTTGTATCAACCCCATTCCAGGTAGATTCAGAGATCTGGGTACACACCTAGGTAGTCCCCATCCACCTCTGTTTATCTCCTCGGCTCTCCCTGCTAATTTCTACCTCAAATTAATGTCTTTTCTCCTTTTCCTTTTTACCTTGTGGCTCAGTAGTTCATTGGTTCATTGTTAAGTCTTTAAGGTCACTTCATTCAGACCAGTGTGGCAGGCAAGGTGCTGGGTAGACAGTCGTCTACTCTGGAGCTCAGCCCCGGGACTGGCTGGTTGGTTGCTGTCCTCCGGGTCGCAGAGATGTGCTTGCAAACCCATGTGAGGAGAATCCATGTGATGCGTGCTCAATGCTGGATGCATAATAGAATCTCCTAGGGAATTCAATAAAAATTCAAGCCTGGAGCTCACCCCCAGTGATTGTGACTAAATTGATCCGGGATAGGGTCCAGGCATTCATGTTTTTAAAAAACCTCCTGGAGTTTTAAAAGTCTAATGTGCAGTAGCCAGACGTGAGAACTGCTGCATTAGCTTATCTGGTGAGAAAAGGGTGGCAGGGAGCAGGAAGAGAGAAGGACACAGAGTGTGTGTGTTAGGGAGGTGTCCTAACAAAAAATATGAGTGTGGGACATATTTGGGGGGGTCTCTCCCCACAAAGGACTGATGGGAACTGCCCCTACCATTGGCTCTTCTCCAGTTGCTTTTATGGATGATGGAGCTTTGGACCTCCTCTGTGACAGTGACTAACTGTGTCTTTAATCAAGAAAGAGGACATGAAGCAGAAGTACGAGCACATTTAAGAACTGTAATTGACAATACTGTAACAAAGCCCAGGTGAATATGGAACGAGGTTACCTTAAGCAGTTTGTTCCCCTCCTGTTGATCCTTGATCGTACAACTGGGGCTCTAGGCTGGGATTGTGTCCCGATCAGGTCTGGGAAAAGTGAGTGTGTGCTTGTGTAATAAGCGAGTATGCACGTGTTGGTTCTGGGTACAGTACGTTATGTGCATGTGTGGGTGTGGACATGCCCATGGGTATCAGGATGGGAGTCAGTTTACAGCACCCAGAAAAGACAGCCTCTCCCTAGGCAGGAGTACGATGCTGCTGACATCATCATTCTTGGAAATACGTTTTTTTCAGGAAGAGCATCCTCTCAGGGTGCTCCTAGAGCCCACATTTAGAGTGCCTGCCTCGCTTCCCCAGGATCACCATGACCCTGGATGAGGGACTGAGTGGAGGTTGACAACCAGCTGGGTTGTGCCAGGCAAATCCTGTGCCCTGGTTCAGGGTTGTGTTGCCAAAAGGAAAGAGTCTTTTTGGAATTCACTCAGAGTTGCTGGATGAGCAGGCCCAGATCTACATACTCCCTTCTTCCCCGCAAAAAATCTCTTGAACAGTTCGAGGGATTTAAATAAAGCAAATTACTGGAGTTTTGGCGGCGGCCACTAATCCTGTATGCTGGCCCTCCCAACTTCCCTGCTTTTTCATTAGACTGAGGTTGCCAGACCTTTTGAACATGAACCCATATATGATGCTATATCCCACCCAGCACCAGTTTCTGTGAATTTACAATTTATATAATTTTATATTATTTTTATTTATTAATTTTTTGGATGTGTTGGGTCTCCATTGTTGCACGGGCTTTCTCTAGTTGCAGAGAGCGGGGGCTGCTCTCTAGTTACAGTGAGGTGGCTTCTTGTTGCAGTGGTTTCTCTTATTGCAGAGCATGGGCTCTAGGGCATGCAGGCTTCAGTTGTTATGGCTCATGGGCTTAGTTGCTCCGAGGCAAATGGAATAATCTTCCCAGACCAGGGATCAAACCTATGACCCCTGCATTGGCAAGCAGATTCCTATCCACTGTACCATTAATAGAATATTTGGAGAGTACAGAGAAAAAAGCAAAGAGAAAAATTCATTGATCTACCACCCAAATCTGATATTAATATCTGGGTGAATTTCTCTCCTGCCTTTTAATTCATAGGATTCAAAAGAAAACAGCAATGTTAATGCAGTCATTCATACATGATGATTTTTGTATCCTGCCTTTTCATTTAATATTGCATTATTTTTTGCATATTCCTTCATTCTCTTCCTGAACATTATATTTAGTAGCTGCACAATATTCCACCAAGAAGGTAGATTATGCTTTAAAATCGCCTTCTGGATTTCTTTCTTCATTCACCTGAGGGAGGGAGAGGAAGGAAAGATGGCCAGGAAGAGCTTTTCCTGTTCAGGATTCCAAGAAAAGCATCTCCAAGTCTGGCTTGATACTTCAAGTGGTTATCGTTCTTGTGTGCCCTTCTAATCCTGACCTTCAAGCCACCATAAAAGAACCTGACCCCTTAGTAGGAATTGGCAGCCCTGCCTCCAGTCGAGCAGAGGCCCCTTAACGTGAAATGAAAACGACCCTTCCATCCAAGGAGAGAAAGACTAGAGTTAAAATCTAACCACTGTAACTGCAGGACAGAGAAGTCCTTAAGCCTCCTTCAAACGTAGCACCTAGAAATGGTACTGATCACAGACTACTTGTCGGTAAGAGGGGAGAGCTATGAAAGGATAACTTTGTTTGCTGGTAGCTGCCTGGCTGCTGTCAAGGCACACACCTTCCACTTTGAATTATGTATTAACTAGTATTGCAGATTAAGCTGCCTTGAGGACAAAGCCCTATTTAGTCACCTGGGAGACATAGCCTGCTGCTTTTTGGGGGCCAATTTAAATTTCACCTTCATTAGCTTTGAGAGGTTTTGATTGTGGTCAGCCCAGAGGAAGTTGATGGGATGAAGCCTGGAGAGATTGGAGGAGACCTCGTGGCTTGGTTGCCATCCTCCATTCTGCTTGCTTTGCTAGAAGCTGTGGGCTGGGTGCCAGGGTGGAGCACTGAAGCGTGAGGTCAGAGGGCACGGGGGAGCTGTGGAGCTAGAACATCCCTCTACCCCTCCTCTGCCCAGTGACTCAGTAGGCAACCAGTGGAGCAGAGCAGCACCTGGCAGGGCTATCCCACAGCTTCAAGCATGAGTGATGACAACAGGGATCGAACAGCGGGCTCCTATTGGCACAGGTATTTGAATATTTCATGGGTTTGGATTTGAAAATTAGTTGAAAGGTGAGATATTGGTTTGTAGTAGTGTCAGATTCAGTCACCTCAGACCCTCCAGAGCTTTGAGAATGGCCTCTTCAGCCCTCCAAACTCTAGAAGTCTCTTTCCCTTGGTTACTCCACCACCTGTAGTCTCACTTGTGCCTGGTAGTTGACACTGCCAGCCCTCACCTCCACTTCCTGGAGGCAGCACCAACAATTCACACAACAGCCCTTTCTCACCCCTTTGTTGTGATTTATCTGCATTCTAGGGCTTCCCAGGTGGCGCTAGAGATAAAGAACCCACCTGCCAGTGCTGGAGACTTGAGAGACTCTGTTTAGATTCCTGAGTTGGGAGGATCCCTTCTGCCTCCCAACAGGTCTCCTACCCAACTCCTAGTCTTTACCCCAAAGTACCAAACAAGACTTATAACCTCTTACTGCTTTGCTCTGACATCTTCAGTAGGTCTCTGTTACCTACTGGATAAAACCCAGACCATTCTGTCACCCAAGGCCCTCCAGAATCCGTTCCCAGCTTCTTCCTCTGCAGGTAGACTATCAGGCACTTTCTACATGGCAGCAGTGATGCAGGGTCTTAAGTGTAAATTTTTTGTTTCATCCTGACTGGTCTTTGCTGGGCTTTGAACACACCTCACGCATTCCTCTGCTGCTGCTGCTAAGTTGCTTCAGTCGTGTCTGACTCCTAGCGACCCCATGGACTGCAGCCTACCAAGCTCCTCCGTCCATGGGATTTTCCAGGCAAGAATACTGGAGTGGGTTGCCATTGTCTTCTCTGGACGCATTCCTCTACTTTCTCTCTTTTAGAATGTTTGTTTGGCTGTGTTAGGTATTAGTTTGTGGCATGCAGGATCTTCGTTGTGGCTCACTGGCTTCTCTAGTTGCTATGCACAGGCTTAGTAGCTGTGCTGCCACGAGGGTTTAGTTGCCTTGCACCACCACATGGGATCCTGGGCTTCCCTGGTGGCTCAGATGGTAAAGAATCCGTCTGCAATATGGGAGCCCTGGGTTCGATCCCTGGGTTGGGAAGATCCCCTGGAGGAGGGCGTGGCAACCCACTCTGGTATTCTCGCCTGGAGAATCCCCACGGACAGAGGAATCTGGCAGGCTACAGTTCATGGGATCACAAAGAGTCAGACACGACTGAGTGACTTAGCACACATGTGGTATCCTCGTTCCCCAGCCAGGGATGGAACCCATGTCCCCTGCTTTGGAAGACCAATGGATTCTTAACCACCAGGGAAGTTCCTCCTCTATATACTCTTTATTTGTAAATGATGCCTTCTGTCTAGAATGCTCCTGCCGCTTTTTGTGAAACTCTGCTCAGCCCATACCAGCTCAGAGATCTCTTTCCTGAAAAAATCTGCAAATTCTTCTAATTGGAGTCTCTCAGCAACATTTAATTATGAACTTTCTTCTATGGTAACTTAAGTTTTTAAGTGTATTTGTCTTCAAAATGGATAACCATTTAGACAGCAGAGACCAGCCTGACACTTTGCAGGGCCAAAGCATCCTTCTTGGCTCAGAGCAGGTCATACGTGAATGTTGAAATACTGCATGAACCTTCTGCCACAGAACTGAATAGGTGGCTTACCCTCTGGAACCTGGGTAGCAGCTAGTTCAGCACCCTCTGAAATCACGTTTTTAAGTAATTGGATATGGAATTATTCCTATTTCTAAATCCCCAGTGGTAGGCAGAGATAAATGTGAGCTTTGTTGTATCAGCCCCTTAAAGATTCCCCAACCCACCTCCCCCTGAAGAGACTAATGCAAATAGGGCCCAGCAAAGTGGATGTTAATTACAGGCAAATTCTGCCTGGCCACAAGGGTAAAGCTCTCCTAGCTGCCTGATCACACTAGGTCACCTGGCCCTGAAGACCAGAAAAAGAGAATTTGCTCACCAGGGGAAACCATTTAAGGGGCCAAGCCAGTGGATATGGGCAGAGTGTTTACTGTTCTCATAATGGTGCCCTGGGCCTGCTGTTTATTTCGGAGGTTTTAATTGACTAGTGAGGTGGTGCTATACCAGCTCACCACCTATAAACCTCCCTGGAACCAGCTGAGTGAGTTAGGCACTAAGCCTGTGGGACAAATTTGGAGTCTTGGAAATTAACTAGGCATGAGATGATCCCGGAGCAGCCCCAGGAAACTTGCACCCGGAGAAGTCATGCTGCTGTGTTGCTGAGGGCAGAAGGGATCTTTCCAAACTGGCTGCTCTGTTCCTTAATTGTCTAAACAGGTCACTTGCAAGCAGCCAGTTGGCCGGATCTGACTCGGACACATTTGGCCTGACCTGTGGAGTGTTTTTTAACGTTTGAATTAGTAGCTAACACTTCAGTGGGAGAAGACTTCATATAAGAATCTGAATTTCTGGCTTCTCCTAACGATAGAGCACCTGGCCACGCTGGGCTATCTCTCTCAAAGGGACATCCCCTTTAAATGGGACATTCACTTCCCACCAAGCTGATCACTAATTTTTTGTTGCTGCCCAGCCTCTGCTTGTTTCCCCTGTTCTAATAATTTGTAGATTGCAGTGGGAGGTAGAATTAGATAGCTTTTCCAGTCTGGCAACTCCAGGCTCTGTAATGCCCCTGCGTGTAGAGGCAGTAGTTAGAGCTCAGGGAGTCCGTAATGCAATTGAGATAGGGCATTTTTCATGAATACTGAACTTCCTGCCACCAAGCGTCACACCCTGGAGGGATAAGTATGTAGAATCCATAGCATTGGCAAGCAGATGCCCTTCTCTGGTTGAAGTTGGCTGGAGTTAACCTTTACTGAGCACTTACTCTTGGTTGGTCTTTTCAATCTTTATGACAGTCCTGTCAAGCAGATAATCAGTCCCATCTCTGGGGTGAAGACACTGAGGTTAGTGCCACGTGGCTGGCTAGTGACAGAACTTACTCCAAGGGCTTAACCAAGGTCTTCTCTCTCCACTTGAGCTTCAGTAGCTGTGGTGCATAGGCTTAGTTGCTCCTTGGAAGATCCCCTTGTGGGATCTTCCAGGATCAGGGATCAAACCCGTGTACCCTACATTGGCAGCCAGATCCTTAACCACTGGACCATCAGGGAAGTCCTTGAACACTTGTTATAAAAAGCACACGAAAAAGGAATGTTTAAACTATGTAGCATATTAGTGATGATTTTCTCAAGCAAGAGTCCAAAATGATTTGGTTTATATACTGCAAGATGGGAGTGGGTGGAGATGTGTCAAGGTCTGTTTACCTGGGGGACTGAGGCATGAGCTCTGTGGCCCAGTGTGAGTCATGGTGAGCCCCTCAGACTTCTGAGAGGCGCAACTTGCAGACTGCAACTCACATTCCTATAAATTTTCATAGCAGTTGTCCCAGGGGTATCCAGGAGATATGTAAATTCATTTTTTACTAGTCTTCAATTATAATACATCCAAGATTTTCCGAGATTTAGAAACCATTGTGTTCAGCTGTTTATAAACTTCCTTCCTTGAATGCTAAGAACTCATCTCTGCCCAACTCGACCCCACTCCATCTCACCTCACCCAGGTCTAGCGTCAGCTTTAGGGAACTTGGAAACCTCTGGTGATAAGGTCAGTTGGGAATTTAGGAAGTCGTGGGTGTCGGAAGTAAAGGTGTAAAAAAGGGGAGGAGGAATTGGTTTTGGCTCTAGGACACAGGGAACTTTCAAGGTTCTTGCAAAACCGTTGTAGCTCTTGAAAGCCTTAAAGTCATCAGCGCCCCACTGCAGAATTCAAGAGCTTGTCACAATTGTTAAAACCTTTGACTTTTTTTTTTTTAATTTAACGAGTATTGTCTTCTGAGCCTTTTTTACCCCCAGCAGGAAGGTTCTGCTGTTTTAGCTTTAGGTTTAGTTTTTTGTGTTCTACACAAAGCACAGCTCCTTCGCCTGCAGCAGTCGGGGGATTTCTACCTGCTTGCTCGCTTTGCAGGGTGAGTAGGGTTCGAGGCTTAGAAGACGGGGCGTGGGGCAGAGGGCAAGTCAGAGTCACAATTTTGGAAGCCCCTATGGGTTATACTGAAGTTAACTGCTTCAGGTTCCATGTTGAGCACAATGACCACCTCTTCCCTGGGCAGTTGGTCCCGGGCTGAACGCGGAGGAACTCGGCTTTTGGCTTCGGTTGGGAAACCCAATTTCGGAGTGTGCGGAGACTGCGAGTCTTTCCGAACAGGAGGAGCCGCGTCCACTCGGGACCCTGCGTCCCACCGCGCGCCGGGCTTCCCCCGGCCGAGTCGAGAAGGGGATGCCCCCTCGCAGCCCTCAGGGGAGCCCTCCCACTCTTCCCAACTTTCCCGGCCCCAGGGCCGGAGGAGGGCGCTTCTCCCGGCGGGGGCGCGCTCGGTACTTAAAGGCTGCTCGGCGGGGCCAGCGCTCGTCAGTCGGAGCGCGCGGCAGCAGCAGCGGCGCACGGTGGAGCGAGGCGCAGCGGCGAGGAGCGGGAGGAGGGGCATGGAGCCGCCGCGGGCCTGCTGAGCACCGGAGCGCGGGCAGCCGGCGGCACGGTGAGCGCGGGCCTGGCCAGCCGGCCAGCCCTCTCAGAGGGGCGGGCTGCCCGAGGAACCCGGGCTCCAGGGGTGGCGCTTGCTCAGCCCCGCGGACCCCGCCGGCTCCCCCAGCCAGCCGTGTGGGTGCTGCGTGCAGCGCCGCGAGGCAAGCTGAGGGCTGCGGCATCTCCAGGCTTCCCGGCGGCCGTTCCTGTAGCCCCCTCCCCACTGACCCCTCCTCCCTTTCTTCATCCTCTCCTTCTCCAGCCTCTCCTCCCTTCCTCCCTTGCGGCTTCTGTTTTGTGAATGGATTAGGAGGTGGACGACGGGGAGGCGCACCAGGCTGGCTGGAGTCTCGCTGCCCCAGGCCCGCCCGGGTGTTCGCACCTGTCCAGGCACCAAGATGCTCGGGGCCCCGGTTACTGCGGGTCAGCCGGGCCGTGGCCGCAAGTACCCGCGGCCTGGGCTTCCCTTTCCTTGCGGGCTCGGAGGAGCTGGGAGGGAGGCCGGGCGCAAAGAGCCCCTGCCCCGCGCACAAGTTTCCGTCCCGCCGCGTGTGGGCCCCACAGCAGGGCACACCTGTCAGCTGGAGAGGCTACAGACTGGGCAGCCCCGCGCAGTGTCGGGAGTAGATGGGGGCGTTCGTCTTTGGCTGGAGGTTTTCTCTTTTCCACGTCTCTCGGGGTAGGAGGAGGGCTTAGGGCGCGTCCCCAATCTCTTGCCCTTGAAGCCGGGTGCGCATTAAGCTACAGGGGCTGAGCTCTCCTGGATCTCCTCTGAGAAAAGCGGGTGGAGGGGGACAAGAGGCTCCTCTCCGCCGGCTTGAGGGGTCCCCTGTCTGAGCAGGGCCACTTGAGGCGGAGCTGGCACCAGAGCCTGATTGCACATGGGGTCTCTGGCTGCGGGACCTTCTTGGGGCCTCTGTGGTATAGGGGTGCCAGGATAAAGCCTTTAGTTCCTGAGCGGGGAAGGAGGGGTCCTGCCCGGAAAGGAGGGGGCCGGCGACACTGAGGATGCCGCCTTTGTCTGCAGACACACTTTGCCAAGGTAGCGCCCGTCCCCCCTCCCCCCAGGAGGTGAGTGGGGCCTGGTCCGACTGATTCCTTGCGTTTTCCGTTTCTTCCCGGCTGGGTCGTGGGAAACGGGCACGTGGGTGTGGCTGGCACCGCCTTCGTTAGAAAGCCAGGGTCTGGTGGGGGTGAGAAGCATGGCCAGTGCCTTCCGGGCTGCGTTAACCTGGTGGGCACCGCCTCTGGCACTGCACCGAGGCGGGGCGCCAGCGCCGGGCAGGTTGCTGGGTTGGCCTCGGCGCCCCCTGCTCTTTACCAGCGCGCAGGCAGGCAGCAATGCCCGCAGCGCCCCCATGGCATATAAGCTCTAGAGGGGGGTGGGGGCTCTCCTAGGTGGTGGATGCAGGGCCTAGGGACCCGTGGACTGCAAGCGCGTGCGAGGGCCCCCCGAGGGGTGGGGCGGGGGAGACAAGGACGGCTGGGAATCTTGCAGAGGAAGCACAAGGCAGGCTCCCCGGGACAGCGGGGCAGAGCGCCCGGAGGCCGAGCTTCCCGGAGAGGTGAGGCTGCCAACAGCACTTTCCGGACCGAAGCTGCTGGAATGCTGCTGAGGCCTGAGTCTCCGGTTGATTTAGGCACCGACTACGTGTTCCTCACCCCTCCTGTGTGAGAGGTGGCAGGGGAACCAGCCCCCTAGCAAGAAAGTATGTTTGTGTTGAGGTGGCAGTCAGGAGTCAGTTTGAGTGAGACCTGGACTTGGAGCAAGCTTGGAAGTGAGACCCCTTTGTCTGTAAAGGGTGGGCGGTGGTGGTAACAGGATTCTCCAGATCAGGCAGGTGGCAAGGAGAGGAGATGGGGAGAGGGCCTCATCAGCCTTCCCCCAACCCCTCCCCTCCCCCACTCAGTCCTTCAGGGCTACTGTTCAGTATAATGATTTACCTGGGACCTATGGAACAAGAAACTATTGGAATCCCTCCCCAAGGAGTTGCTAAGTCCCAGAGAATTTGGGCAAGATCAGGCAGCCAGGGCGATAGTAGGGCTGTGTCTCCAGCACAAGGCTTCAAGTACCAAGTGCTCGACTCGGCTCACTAAAACACAGCTCTTTTCAGATGGGCAGATGCTGGAAGTCCTGAGTGTTCCTAAAAGAACCTGCCAGCATTTCCTGGAGTAGCGGGGCAGGGGTACAGGGGTACGTGGACGGAGATTCCATGCGGGCACTAGGGCCAAGTGGATGGGGCTTCCTGGCAGGCACCCGTCCCGGGCTGCTGGGCTGCGGCAGTGGCAGCTGCAGTTCCCCCTGGTGCCCCAGTGCTGGGCTTCTAGGAGGGCTGTCCACACCCCAGCTCTCATTTCCTTTTCTTTCCCTTGTCTGCTTTTCCTGGTTACTTTCCCTTTTTTTGCTGCCTCTCAAGTCAAAGAGAAAAAGATGAGAAACAGAGAACATTGGTAAACTTTCTCTTACAGATTTAGTTGTTTTGAGAAAGGGAAGCTGTTTCCTCCTTTTTTCCCTCAGGCACCTCTCTCTGTTTCCTGCTCTTTCTCATCTTTTCCTTCCCCACTTTCTTCATGGGTGTGATCCCCTGGTGGGTATAGGGCATAAAGGCTGCCTAGCTGCCCTTGCCCCTCCACTTCCTCCCTCTTCTTGGCTTCTCAGATGCTCAGAGCTTCCTCTGGCCTCAGGCTCACCCCTACTGAAGCTTACCTGTGAGAGCTTTGGGTCAGGTAGATCCCAGTTCTGCCACCAGCTAGGTCTCTCTCAGATCTCTCTGGCTTGGGTTTAGCTAATGATAGTAAACGCTGCTTTGAGTGCTTTATGTATATAACCCATTGAATCCTCAAAGATGTTAGGAGGTTAGTGCTGCAACACACATTTTACAGATGAATAAGGGGTAGAACAGGCACACAGTAAGTGGCAGAGCTGAGTGTTCTTGCCTGGAGAATCCCATGGACAGAGGATCCTGCCTGTCCTCTGTCTGCTACTAAACTACTACTACTATTGGTCTGGCTTTCGAGTCTCCAGTCTTGGTCATGTTCAATAAATGGTGATGGTTGTTATTAGTGGATCATTTCCCCAGTTCTAGGCCAGGCCCAGAGAACATGCCCCCACGGCCATTGACCAGAGAAACTGCCTCCCGCTGACCCACTTCTCCCACCTTCTCCCACCAGATGCCGGTGCAGCTGACAACAGCCCTGCGTGTGGTGGGCACCAGCCTGTTTGCCTTGGCAGTGCTGGGTGGGATCCTGGCAGCTTACGTGACAGGCTACCAGTTCATCCACACAGAAAAACACTACCTGTCCTTTGGGCTGTACGGTGCCATCCTGGGCCTGCACCTGCTCATCCAGAGCCTGTTTGCCTTCCTGGAGCACCGGCGCATGCGACGGGCAGGCCGGACCCTGAAGCTGCCCTCCCCATTGCGGCGCTCGGTGGCGCTCTGCATCGCTGCATACCAGGAGGACCCCGACTACCTGCGCAAGTGCCTGCGCTCAGCCCAGCGCATCGCCTTCCCCGACCTCAAAGTGGTCCTGGTGGTGGATGGCAATCGCCAGGAGGATGCCTACATGCTGGACATCTTCCACGAGGTGCTCGGTGGCACTGAGCAAGCCGGCTTCTTCGTGTGGCGCAGCAACTTCCATGAGGCGGGTGAGGGTGAGACGGAGGCCAGCCTGCAGGAGGGCATGGACCGCGTTCGGGACGTGGTGCGGGCCAGCACCTTCTCGTGCATCATGCAGAAGTGGGGAGGCAAGCGAGAGGTCATGTACACGGCCTTCAAGGCCCTTGGTGATTCGGTGGACTACATCCAGGTGAGGGTGCCTCCCTAGGTGTGTGTGGATGTGTGGATGTGTCCAGCCAGCCAGGCATACTCTCCTGGGGAAGTTTAGGTCCAGTCTAGGTGCCTTGTGTCTTGTGCTTTCCTCCCCTACACTTCAGAAGGCAGTAAACACAGTAATTTTCAACAGCTGTCCTGGGGTCAAGAAGACCTAGGCGGGAATCTTGGATCTGCTGGTGCTTTAGCTGAATGAATCTGGGCAGGTCTCTGGACTCTGGGCAGGTCTGTGGATTGGTATCCCCAGAGTGTCAAACAAGTGTATAGCATTTACTTTATACCAGACACTGTTATAAGTACTTGATGTGTTTTAGTTCTTTTAATCCTCACAATATTTCTAGGGGATGGGTACCATGCTTATTTCTACTTACAGAAACTGAGCCTGCAGTGCAGCTGCCTAATGCCTAACTTGCCTCATGTCACACAGCAGTCATGAGCAGAGCCAGGAGTGGGGCCCAGGCCGTTTGTCCTTGTGCAATACTGCCTCACCATTGACAGCATGGGATGAGCCTCTTCATAAAATGTGGGGAAGAGCAAAAAAGAATCATGCTCCAAAGCACTCAGATAGTTTTAGTTATGGGTTGATGAAAAGTCTCACTCTTTCTGGTGTCAAGTTCTTATCCGTGAGGCGGAGGGACACAGGTGCGAATTACCCCCCAGCTCAGGGCTGCAGCCATCTTGGCAGGGCCAGGACCCCAACAGACCCTGCCTCGCTTCCAGCTAAAGCGGGCATTGACACCTCCTTGAAAATTTTATTATGTTGACAAGGTAACACGGCTCCAGTTTTCATATAACAAAACCTAGAGAAAACTGATCAAAGATTATGCATCTCAGTACCGAGTAGAAACTGACACCCAGGACCCAGATTTGTGGTCCAGCATCTGTTCCCGCTTCTCTGTTCCTGCCCTTCTGCACATATGCCCATCGCTTGAATGAATAGCAGCTGCTGTGGTCGCCCACCTACGTACCAGCACAGTCTTGCTGACAGCATGTTGCGTACTCCAATATTTAAATTTTCTATACGGTACCCACCTAAAATTAGCTTGCTGCAGATTTTTTTGTCTTGGCTGTTTGGAAAGTTGTACCCTCGCATAAGAGTTGGTACACCTACCTCTTCCTGCCTTCCTAGGCCCAAGGGCCTCCTCAGCGCCAGAGAGGGAGGGCTGTGAGACAGGTCTTGATTCTGCAGTCCGTCTAGGGTCAGGGGCCTTTGAGACTTGCCAGTGGACTCAGACGACTTAGAAAAGCCCTGGAGCCCTGGCACAGGCTCAAGCCATAATGACTGCTGTCTATTCCCTCGAAGCACAGGATCCCCTCAACCCTGCCCTCCCACACCTCTTCCTTTCCAGTGTGTTCTGGTGGGTCGGCACATGGGCTCACCTGGGGCAGCCCTGGGCCTGCCTGTCAGTGAACACTTTGGATTTCAGTCTGTCTTCACGAGCCCGCTGAAGGTGTCTTTCCCTTTTCAGGAGATAACCCTGCTTCAGCCAGTGGGGAAGCCCTGGCAGCCGTTTCCTAACCTTGCTCAGTTGGAAAGACCTCCCTGGGATGAAGGAAGTGCCGCAGTGTGAGGAATGACAGTCAGGGCTGGAGTAGTTGTGTGACCAGCAGTGCTGGGAAGCTTGGCCTATAAGCTGAGGAGGTTCTGGGAGTGTGGCCTGAGCCTCCTGCGACCTTCCCAGTCTGGGCCAGTACTGTAAGGATGTGTCAGTGGGGAGGCAGGTCGGAGTGGCTGCGATGACTCTGGCTGTTCCCCTCTGCCCTCTGCTGCTTGTCTGCAGTCACTGAATCTTCAGGGATGGAGAGAGAGAGCAGAGGGTTGGAGTGCAGCCCCTTTCCTGCAGGCTAGTGGGCTCTCACTCAGCAACTTTAGTAGAAGAATTTTAGGTTTTTGCAGACTCTGGGCTCATCTGTGGATACTGTTTCTTGCTCTGTTGGGGTCAGGAAGCCAGTTCCCCTACCCAGTGGCTATTTGGGATTTTTACAGCATCTCAGTATTTTCTAAAATGTAGACAAGGAGTCAGGCAATAGGGTAAGTGTTTGTAGTACAGGTTCAACTATTAACAATAATGGGTCGCCTAACAGAATCAAACCAGGAGTCTCCCATGGAGGGGAAGGTGGGTGGGCAGGATTTGATCCAGGTTCTGAGTGGAGGAGCTGCTATCAGCTTCTAGGCCCATCCAGAGCTGGAATCTAGGTGAGAACAGCCCTTGGCTCTGCTGGGCCCTAGTCTGGGAGACCTGGCCAACAGGGCACAAATGGCCTGGCAGCCACACTGGTGGGGCTATGACTGGGCTAGATACACCTTCCACTTGGGCTGGCTGTCTAAGAGACTGAAACAGGGCAGCCTGGTTCATGATGATCCCGTGAGCAAGCTTTGGTGGTAGCCTCTGGCAGGAGCCATTTCTCAGCCTTCTGAGCAATGTCTGCTGGCCTTGCTCTAGCCACAGTGCCTGTCAGTCTGATTTCAGTGACGTTTTCCTTTCTTCCCAAGGACCCCAGAGAAATATATTAAGACCACTTCTGAGGAGCCTGGCTCAATCAGGGCTAAAGATCTGTCCAGTACTAGACACTTTTCCCTTTCTGGGCCCACCACTGAAAGTCCCCTGGGTTCCTCTCTCAGCCAAGCAGCTATCAAGTCGGTACCTGAACTCTCCTGTTTCTTACTTCCCTCGGTAATTCATCTCACCCCTTCTGTTTGGCATAGATGTCTTTGTTAGTGGTTTGAAGTGTGTCTGGTGAAGGGGTTATGTCCCTCGGGCAGTGAGCCACCAGGGGTGGGGTTGGTGGGTGTATGTGTGTCAGAATGGACTGACAGTGCCTTCCTTCTGCAGGTGTGTGACTCTGACACTGTGCTGGATCCAGCCTGCACCATTGAGATGCTTCGAGTCCTGGAGGAGGACCCTCAAGTAGGGGGAGTCGGGGGAGATGTCCAAGTAAGAAGTAACCAAGGATTCCTGTGGGTGGAGGGTCTGGATTCTTTCTGCTTCTTCATCTAATTGGATATACTGGGGAAGTGGGCATTTTGTTTGGGAGGGGGATTTCCTCTTTGACAGTTTCATTGGTACCAAAGGGCTCATCTGCTACCCACCCCCTTTTCTGTTCTATTTCCACCAGGGGCAGGGGGGCAGAAAATTACTTGACTGGTATGTAGAGAGCCTGTGCTGCTGGGAGGGGCACAGTGTTCTGAGGCCAGCCATCTTAGAGGAGGCTTCCTTTTTGGCCAGTGGTGCAGCACGCACCTGCAAAGTTAGACCCCCTGAAAAACGCTTGCTGTTGGGCACAATGCACTGAAGAGCTCTGTGCAGTATGGTATGAATAAAGGGCCAGATCTTCTTCCAAGGGAACTGCTGGCAACATACCATGTCTTTCCAAGAAGCTTTCCAACTGCAGAAAGGGTCAGTGTGGGGGGCTGGAGTGTTACTTTGCTTCTTTCTCAAGCCTTTCTCTCAGCCGCCACCACAGGCTGCCTCCTGAGATTGAAGGTGGCTTTGGCTGCTAGAGCACTTCATTGGGACAGTTGGTGCATATGACACAGAGGAGAGGTGGGGCTGGTGCTGAGAAGAGTTGACTGGGTGTGGTTGCCTCCTCTCAGCCTCTGGTTTCCCATCTCTGAGAGAGCTGGGACTTGTGGCCAGGAACTAGAGCAAAGGGCTACAGATCTCAGAGTGTAGGGAGGCCTCCTGTTCTCTGGTGTCTGTCTCCTGGGGCTCTCATCAGGCAAGGAGGCCCAGAATCTCTGGTTCCCTTGCAGATCCTCAACAAGTACGATTCATGGATCTCCTTCCTGAGCAGTGTGCGGTACTGGATGGCCTTCAATGTGGAGCGGGCTTGCCAGTCCTACTTTGGCTGTGTGCAGTGCATCAGTGGGCCCTTGGGCATGTACCGTAACAGCCTCCTTCAGCAATTCCTAGAGGACTGGTACCACCAGAAGTTTCTGGGCAGCAAGTGCAGCTTTGGGGATGACCGGCACCTCACCAACCGAGTCCTGAGTCTTGGCTACAGGACTAAGTATACAGCTCGTTCTAAATGCCTCACGGAGACCCCCACCAAGTACCTCCGGTGGCTCAACCAGCAGACTCGCTGGAGTAAGTCTTACTTCCGGGAGTGGCTCTACAACTCTCTGTGGTTCCACAAGCACCACCTCTGGATGACCTATGAGTCAGTGGTCACAGGTTTCTTCCCCTTCTTCCTCATTGCCACGGTCATACAGCTCTTCTACCGGGGCCGCATATGGAACATTCTCCTCTTTCTGCTGACAGTGCAGCTAGTGGGCATTATCAAGGCCACCTACGCCTGCTTCCTGCGGGGCAACGCAGAGATGATCTTCATGTCGCTCTACTCCCTTCTCTATATGTCCAGCCTCCTGCCGGCCAAGATCTTTGCCATTGCTACCATCAACAAGTCTGGCTGGGGCACCTCTGGCCGAAAAACCATTGTGGTGAACTTCATTGGCCTCATCCCTGTGTCCATCTGGGTGGCAGTCCTCCTTGGGGGGCTGGCCTACACAGCTTACTGCCAGGATCTGTTCAGTGAGACAGAGCTGGCCTTCCTGGTCTCTGGGGCCATCCTGTACGGCTGCTACTGGGTGGCCCTCCTCATGCTGTACCTGGCCATCATTGCCCGGCGATGCGGGAAGAAGCCAGAACAGTATAGCTTAGCCTTTGCTGAGGTGTGATGCAGCCCCCAAGCAGAGCGGGATGAGTGCAATGGGTAAGGGAGGGAAGGGGAACAGAAAAGACAGGGTGGGAGGGAGAGGGGGTGCTGTTTTAGTTTTTTAATGGTCCAAAGTGCAAAGAATGGTGACTGTCGTATGGCCTGGGACAGCTCTGCTTCAAGGAGGCAAGTCCAGTGCAGCGGAGGAGAGGCAGAGGAGGCATACTGTTTTCAGGCCGCTTGTCTGTTGCCTCCGCACATACAGGTGGCCTCTGGGCAAGATTCCACTTCCTCCCCTGAGATCCAGAGGGAACTCAGAAGTGTGCTAAAGCAAATACTAAGTTCCATTCAGTGGCAACTTCTCATGGGTGAGTGAGCAACGAGGGCCCAAGGGAAGGGGTTCTCTTAGTCCACCTGAACACAATCAGAGGTGGTGGGAGTACTTCTGAGTGATCTGGGCCAGCTAGTAACATGTCCCCACCTCAATCTAGTTATCAATGCAATAAGATTGTGCCTGAAATACAAGGCCCAGAAGCCTGATCTTTGGGCATCAGAAAACAGGGTCCGGGAATGGTGCTTTCTTATGTGAAGTACCTCATTCCGCATCTCAGCATCCCAAGGATGAGCCAGACTAGCAGGGAGTTAGCACTGTACTGTTTTTAAGTGTGTGTGTGTGTATGTGTGTGTATATATGTTAAAAAGGAAAGCTGGCCAGGAGGACCAAACGGTGGTGGTGGTGGTGCTAAAAGCCATGGGTTACATGGAGGCTGGGAGCTGACAATTCTACCTGGAAATTGCCCCGACATCTAGATTAGCTTGTCTGTGATCTCTTCTGAGAAGGTAAAATGTTCTGGTCATCTACCAAGAAGATTAACCCTAACATGATGAGAAAGGAAGTGAGGACTTGGGTATTACAAGCTGTATACTCCTGAATTCCTCTCTCAAATTCAGCTCTGAGTCTAAGCCAGCCTTCTCACTTGGCTTCCCTTCACAGTGATAAGTCACCTCTCCCACCCTCCTCCTCACCGAGTTAAGTTTTTCAAGGTGGCAAGTGAGACAGAGCCTAGGGCTCTCATTGGCCCCTCTGCAGTAGGCCAGCCTGCTGTCAGCATGTGGGGGGAAAACTATTAGGAGTCTCTGACCAAACTGGCTGCAGCCTGGAACTGCCTGGACAGGTTCCTTGGCAGCTGGACAGCACACATGACATTCAGGCTACAGTTCTTGACAATCAGCTCTAATGGAAAGCTTTTCAGCATTCCCTAAGTGAGCCCTCAGTCCAAGCTGGTCATCGTTGAGACTGTCCATTCTCCTCAGTGGCTTCTCCAGGGAGTTCTTACAGCCAAGTTGTGGATAGTCACTACTGCACTTGTTTGCTCCTGTCCAGAAACCAAACAAGGGGAGGGAACTGGTATCTAAATTCTAAGGTTCTTGTCTTCTCTCACGCCTCTTGAGGATGTTTGGTTTTCCTCTGCTTTTTTGGAGAGGGTGTGAGGGAAGGCCGTATTCTACAGATTTGCAATCCACAAGACTGCTCTGAGCTCTTGGGTTTAAAACCTGGGATACTGACTAAGCCTTTGACTTAGGGGTCACTTGCTCCAGTGTGCTCTCTCCAAATGTCCACTCCAGAGAGCCTGCTGACCTGTCAGAACCAGCACCAAGGTGGAGAGTAGTTGAGGGGCAAGCCTCTAGTGTGCCCAGGTGCTACCCACAAAGGAACTAGGTGCACTCTGAGCCAGAGTGGCAAACCCTGGTGCTTCCCGTCATCACCCGCCAACTCGTGGGTTTTCCAGGTGCGCCAACATTGCTGCATCGCATAGGCCTCAAGCTTCTGAGAAGACTGTTGGTTGACATCAGGCCTAATCCAGAAGGCTAGGAAGAGGCAGCAGGCATTTGCTAAAGGCAGTTGTTCCGGGCTCTTCCGTGTTTTTGCTGGCCAAGAAGTAAACTATTTTGAGCACTACAATGGAGGAAATCCGGTCAGCCAACTGCAGAGCTGACTTCACTAAGGGCTTGTTTTTCTTCAGCTTTTACTTGAAGGTTAACGTGGGATGGACGCCCAGATGGAGAGCTCTGGGCAGTCCCCCTCTCAGCTCTGCCTTGCACTTAAGAGATCACCAACTTTCCCCAGGTCGAGCAGGCAGGTACAAGTGGGCTCACAACGTTTGACCTCGACTGGTTTTTCTAAGTTATTTTGTACATTTTTCAGCAGCGAAACCAAACTGGGTCTTCAGCTTTATTCCCTTTCTTGCAAGGGAAGAGCCTTTATACAATTGGACACGTTTTGGTTTTTCCTCAATGAGAATTTTAACCCTCTTTTGTATTAATTTCTACAATTTGTAAACATATTTATTTTTACTTTTTTTTTTTACTTTCTGGTGAAATTTTTTATACTGCACTTATTTGTCAAAATAAAGAATCTCACTTAAGGCTGGTATCTCTGAACTCCTCCTTCCCTCTTTGAACTAATGAAAGGTCTTTAATTCAGTTCCAAGATGGGTATTTGAGGCAGAACTAGTTTTGTCAAGGTAATTCCAATGGAACTCAGAAGCAGGTAAGTTGTCAAAGCCTCTGTCCAGGCCTCTGGACCTGGGGAATACAGGAGGCCTGCTTAGTAACTGCACACCTGTGGTGGCTTAGTTTTTACTGTAGCTGATGCATAGGGTCTTTGGAGAAATTACTGAGCCAATGAGTTAGCCCTAGCTAACCAGTTAAGGCTAAAAACCAAAGCTTGCTTCCTCCTTAAATGAAAGTATATTATCTGAGAGGTCATGGAGGATTGTGGCCAAGCTGAAACAATGAAAAGCAGTGGGTAAACTTCCTTCCCTGTGGAACAGGTAATAAAAAGGGAGTGAAATCAACAGCCCTCTCATCTCATTTATTAAAGAAACAGTAAGAAAAGATACAATGTGGGAAAAACACCAACCATCCTTTCACATCAGGCTGAACAAAGCACAGTGATTTCTCCCCTTTATCCCCCACCCCCCACCCCAATTCCCATAATCCCATCCACATCAGTTTAATCTTGAGGTTCTTTTGATTGGGAGTACCAGTGGAGAGGGAGTTGGATGAGCAGTGTAGCCTTGGTTCTGGCTTCCTCTAAGTCCCAGGAGAAGGAAGCTGCAGACCCAGTCAGTCAAGCGGATGCTGTATTTGGTGGCTCTCTGAAGTGGCTGCACTTCCCTGTTCTGTGTTCAAGTCCCCAGGGGAAGAAGGTATGGCAGTAGAGGATGACCAGGTCAGTGTTGCAGAAGCATGGTCCTTTCACCAATGCAACATTTCTAGAGAGCATTGAGCTCATTCTCCAGTGGTGAGCAGGGGACTATGTATGAATTGGGACCTGCAGGCCAATGTATCCCTGAGGAAAGGTCCACAAGAACAATTCAAGAAACTAGTAAGAAACAAGGGGCAGAAAGCTGTGGGACAAAAGCACAGCAGGCTCCTGAAGGCTGGAGATTCCTTCTCTCAAGGTGGGATCATTCCCACCTGCCAAAGTCCACATCCCACAGTTAAAGTTCCTTCAGTCAAGAAAGACGCAGAGTGGGGAAAACGGCTCATTTGAACCTGAGCCCCAGGTATGTACTTCAGACTGTAGTTCCATATCTACTACTTTACCTGCCCAGAACCACAGTGCCTGGAAACCAAGGTGGTCCTGGAGAGAAAATGGTGTTTAAGGGGGCAACATTCCATTTGGGTACATTGTAGCCATTGGACCCCCTGGTCTAGGGAAAGCAGCTGGGTTTGTGCCAGGGAGGCTCCCCACTCTAGGAAATGGAACCAAAGTCTTGCTCACAGGGCCATTCATTCTTGGAAAGGAAGCTGGGTTTACACCCAGGGTCCCAGTTGGCCTTGCAAAAGGAGCTGGGTTGATACCCACGGGGCCGGCTGGCGAAGAGCCTAGTGGCCCTGGAGCTGGCCTGGGGAAGGTAACCTGACCAGGGCCTAACGGGCCAATAGACCTGGGGAAGGTAGCTGGACTTGGACCCTGTAAGCCAGTGGCCCTTGGGAAGTTAGCTGGGTTGGGACCTAGTGGCCCAGAGGCTCTTGGGAAAACTGCTGGACTTGAACCCTGGAGGCCAGCAGACCTCTGGAAGTTAATTGGGTTTGAAGCCAATGTGTTAGAAGACTGAGAGAAGGCAGCTGGGTTCAACCCCCCTGAACCTGTCCCCCTTGGAAAGGGATTAGCATTTACTCCCATAGGGCCAGCAGGCCTTGCAAAATGAGCTGAATTAGGGCCAACAGGGCCAGGAGCCCTTGACAGGGGAGATGGATTTGGCCCTGGAAGGCCAATTCCCCGAGAGCCAGGCCCTGAATTTGGGCCTATGGGGCCAGGAAGCCTGGCCATGGAAGATGGGCTTGTGCCCATGTTTCCAGAAGCCTGTGAGAAAGAAGCTGAATTTGCTCCTAAAAGACCTGCTGCTCTTAGAATGGGAGCAAGATCTAGGCCTTGAGGCCCAGCCATTCTTAAGTTAAGACCAGATCCTGTGCCCAAGAGGCCACCTGCTCTGGCATCCAGATTAGGGCCTGGGCCCAGGCCACCTGCCCTTGGATTAGGCCCAAGGCCTGGGCCCAGGCCACTTGATCTTGGGTTGGGCCCAAGGCCAGGACCTGGAAACATACTTGACCTCGGGGCAGGGTTTGTACCTACAAAGCCTGACCTCAGATTGGGACTCGGTCCAGGGCCCAGGCCAACAGGTCTAGGATTGGGAGGACCGTTTCCAGGAGTCAACAGGACACCTGCTCTCAGGCTGGGTCCAGATCCAGGGCCCATGGGGCCACCACTTCTGGGGTCAGGACCTGTTCCCAGAAGACCACTTGGCCTTGGGTTGGACACTGGACCTGGCCCTGGGAGAGCCCCTAGCCTTGGGTTAGACAGAGGCCCTGGGCCTGGAAGAGCCCCTGCCCTAGGATTCAGAGTTGACCCTGGGCTTGGGCCCAAGAGACCACCCGGCCTTGGGAAAGAAACTGCACCTGTGCTAGGGGGGTTCATCCCTCTTGGGAAAGAAGCCAGGCCTGGGTCATGAGCACCAGCAGGGAAAGGTGCTGGATTTGAAGCCAGTGAGCCTGATGAAGTGGGAAAAGGAGAGGGATTCCTTGGAAATGGAGCCAAATTTCCACCGAGAGAACTGCTTGCCATAAGGAAGGGATCTGAGTTCATACCCAGTGGGTGGCCTGTGTTTAGAACAGGACCCCCCTGGGGTCCCAGGGAACCGTCCAGCCGTCCTCGAGGTGGCAGGGGGGCACGAGTCCAAGGAGTTGGCCGCTCTCGAGGGAAAATCCGAGGTTCTTTCATACTTTCTTGGGGACGTTGGTGATGATGGGCTTGGGACGAGTTTTGAAAAGGATCTTATTTTTGATGAGTGCAGTCACCAGGTACCGGGTGCCACTCTCGCAGCCAAGTTCATCACAATCCTGCTCCCCGGGCGTGTGTTTAACAAGGACGGCAAAAGGTTTCTCCAGGTGGATGATTTTCCCATACAGGATATGATGCCCCACGATCAGCACAGGGATTCCCTTTGGCAGAACAAGAATGAGATGCCTGAGGTTCAGGGCGAAGTCATAACATTCAAGTGCCTTCTAGAGATGCTCTTAGGAGTCAATGCTGGCACCTCCACTCCCTCTACCACTGCTGAGAAGCCACAACGGATAACCCACCCTCATATCCTTTTTACTCTTTCCGGCCCCAGGTGAGAGAATTTCTACTTTCAGAACTGTGACCTTTCCAGATTCCCCAAAGCTAAATTACCCTGCTACTGCAGAGGTCAGGGGTGGCGGGGGGAGAACAAGAGGGGCTTGGCTAGACCCTGAATAACAAACCTGAGGGCAGTCCTCACTGTGGGTCCTGGGAGCACCACCTTGGTGTAGCTTGCTTTCCTGAGGCATTAGGCAGGGAAAGAAAAGTCCCCTCACCTCAGTGGTGTAATGTAGGTCTCCCAGGAGGTTTCCAGCTAATCCAGTGCTGTGGCGAGCCTCGATCTCCCCCTGTAGCTCCATCAGCACCCATTCTGCCAGGCCTCCAGCCCCAGCACTGCAAGCAAAGGGCTGGCGGTTACACTATTTTGGAGGGGTGAAGGATGAATCATAGTGTCCTACACCACCATTCAAGGCCCAAGGGAACTCCTTGTTGAGCACAAGTTCTTGGGAAATTGGGCAGTGCCATGCACTGAACTCAAAACTGAAAGGCTGGGATTTGTGCTGGATGCATCTGAGGACCCCAATTCTTTCAGGGAAATTTCAAACCTATATAGACTTGATCGTTCAAGCTAAATTAAAACCCTCAAAATTTACTCACCTGGAAATAACAATCTGCACCATGAGCTTTACGTCTTTAAAAAGCAACGGAAAAGAAGCTGTAGAGGAAAAATATATTTTTTAGGATAATCGTAACGAATGCTGTGTGCCAGGCACTTTCTAAATGCTTCAGACACATTTAGTTTCATTCCCCTAACAACTCCATAGCATGTACATTTTTTAAACTGGTATTATACATAGAGAATTGCTCCAGATCACCAAGGGTCAACCACAGTGTGCAAAGTTAATAGGTACCACAGTGTGTTCAACCAGCCAAGATTTGAACCTAAGACATATACTGCAGAGCCCACCCTCTCGTCAGTATGCTAACTTGCCTTTCTTAGGGGCATTATATTTTCCATTCTGTGTTTGTCTAAGAAACTAAGGAATTCTTTTTTTTTTTTTTCTTTTTTTTTAAGGAATTCTTTTAGATTTACTTTTTCCTTTGGCGATGGTGTAAGTCGATGTCTGCCACTTTGGTTATCTTTTATTTCAAGATTCAAAGGATCTCTCTGAACTAAAAGCTGAGAGAATGGAAAAGGTCCTTCAGACTTTAGTGAATGGTAAAGCTTATTTCTAACGTGATTCTCATCAAACACATTGCCCATCTTTCATTTAGACACTGAAACAACCCTGATGCTTAATCCTTCATTTTATACAATGGCCCCACCTGGTGGCAAGTTTGCAGTACTCTACAAGAATGAGTTAAAATGGGACATTTTTGCCTGAAACTGGCTTCTTATACTTGTCTTCCTAAGAAAGGTAGATTAATGGGGGGACTAAAGGGATGGGGGATCTAAATTATGACTTCTGTAAAAATCTTTCCAATGAATAGATGAAGCCTAGTGTAAGGTTATCAGATCAGTGTTTACCAACTGTAGAACAAGTTAATAGGTATTATAATTGTGCTCACTATCAGCAAACACCTGCTTAAACAGGTTTCCTTATTGACATGTCAATCTTTGTTTTGGATCTCCAGGGAAAAGTATCAATATACTGCCAGCAGCCCTGTAAGACAGCAGAACCTCTTACTCTTGAGCACCAAACACACTTTGGAATCATGAGGCTGGTCAATTACTGGACTTCAAGTATAAATAGCAGTTAGTATTTATTCTGGAGAAGGCAATGGCACCCCACTCCAGTACTCTTGCCTAGAAAATCCCATGGACGGAGGAGCCTGGTGGGCTGCAGTCCATGGGGTCGCTGGGAGTCGGACACGACTGAGCGACTTGACTTTCACTTTTCACTTTCATGCACTGGAGAAGGAAATGGCAACCCACTCCAGTGTTCTTGCCTGGAGAATCCCAGGGATAGGGGAGCCTGGTGGGCTGCCATCCATGGGGTCACACAGAGTCGGACACGACTAAAGTGACTTAGCAGCAGCAGCAGTATTTATTCAATTTTTACTATGAATCAGATGCTGTGCATATACATATTATGGATGGTATCTCATTCAACTACTGTGAGACAGGGACTTAGCCGTATTTTGCAGATAAAAGTTACTGAGGGATATACTCTTGCTTATATGTGGTACAAACACAGCTAGCAGGTAGCAGAGCCAGCATAAAAACGTAGGCCATCTGATTTCACACTTGTAATCAATACCTCTCAACCAAGGAGAAAACCAAGAGAGGACAAAAAGGCATGAAAGCATCAGGCAGGCACTGCTTACATGCATTTAGCAATAGCTTCATCCAGAAGGCATGCTTGAATACGCCAGACCTGCTGCAGCACTGCCAAGCGTGGTACCCCCTGACCGCAGGTGATACACTGGCGCAGGCGAACAAAGGTCTCACAGGTAAGAAGGCCCTACCTCCACCACCAACAGACCAACCAAAGCACTTTTAATATTCTCCCAAGGTCTCCTGAAGGAGAAAGACTAACAATTTAAAATTAGAAGCCCTAAGTTCAGGTTCCAGCCTGAAGTGTGGACACTCATCATACCCAAGTCACTGTGGGGCTAAAACCTAGATTGTTGGCTTCATTTAACTATTATGAAGACCAAATATTGTAAGATGTGGAACTGCTTTAAAAGACTAACATATAGCTAATTTTTCAAAGGATAAGTAAATCAGCATTTACACATTATAACTATAAAACTTAAGAGCATGGTAGGTACACTTTAGCCATAAATCAAAAAAGGCTCAATAACTGAAACTGAAGTTGTGAAGTTTCTAAGGGTTAATAAATACATGTAGATCAAGAAAGAGTTCTTGTAAATGAGTTTTTAAAATTGTACTTATTTTTTGCCTGATAACTGCTTTACAATATTCGTTTGATTTAAATAAACTTTTGGTGACTGATGATACAGTGTATTTTCCTTGGTAAGTGCAAGTGATGGTAAAATACAGGTAGTTTCAGAGAAGCAATAAAGCGTTCACACAGATACACATTTTAGGAAAATCACAGCAGGGAAGGCAATTAACCCTTAAGACCTCTGAAGACCTCTGACTCTGAGGTAGGAATGTACAGACCGTTTAGAAAAAGGGGATGTATTAATAGAAATACTTTTGGTGCATTCCCTATTTCCTGGAGTCTCCTGCCAGAACAAGAATTCAGAACAGTGGCCTACTTAGGGCTTTCACTGCCATGGGCCTGGGTCAGAGAACTAAGAGCCCACAAGCTGCGCGGTGTGGCCAAAAAAGCTAAGTAAATAAAAACAAAAACCAGAAAAAAAGTGGTCGAAGTGGATAAAGGAAAACAGATGCCTGGTAGCTGGGTCAGAGTAGTTGCACTTCCATACTTGTTGCTAATGCTCCAACAAGACCACACAGCTCTCTATCCACTTATGCCACTTATGTAGGTGGCCCTGCTTGAGTACACCTATTGATGCAGGCAGGCAGCTAGCAATTCTCCTAAAAACAAAAATCCTGTGACCTAAACACTTTAGACCTAATGAGGCTGGAGAAAGTGATGACAAATGAAGTTCACACCCAGCTTGCCAAAGTCTAGCTCATAGGAACCCGTGGACTGATGTGGCTGTATTTATGTACATGGGGGTGTATTTACCAAGTTAGTATTAATAAATAATGCAGGGGAACGCATCCCTTTGAATTTTAAAATTCTCCTTTAGCACCTTAAAATATCCTATTGGCTGAATCAGACTGTTCTTTTTCTTGCTCCATCCTCTAAACAGCTGTTCTTAAAACTAGGTATGTTTACCTGGGCACTTCACTAATAACACACCTAATGGAGGCACATTTCACCCAGTGTAGCTAAGTCACTTCAGTCGTGTCCGACTCTGTGCGACCCCATAGACGTCAGCCCACCAGGCTCCCCGCCCCTGGGATTCTCCAGGCAAGAACACTGGAGTGGGTTGCCATTTCCTTCTCCAGTGCATGAAAGTGAAAAGTGAAAGTCAAGTCGCTCAGTCGTGTCCGACTCCCAGCGACCCCATGGACTGCAGCCCACCAGGCTCCTCCGTCCATGGGATTTTCTAGGCAAGAGTACTGGAGTGGGGTGCCATTTCCTTCTCCAATGCATGAAAGTGAAAAGTCAAAGTAAAAACATGAGAACATGCAGTCCAATATGTCCCCATCCCCTTGAGAGCAGGCAGAGCAAGTTAGTAGGAAAACAAAGAGGTGAAGAAGTAAAATACAAGTCAAATCCTGTTGGTAACAAGTAACATTATAATGAAAAATTTCTGTAAAACAAAGAGATTTCTAAGTCTTCAGTCTCAACTCATTCCAACATTTACAAATAACCAACGCAACTTTTAAGTGTCTGTTCTAAGGTACCGCTTGTGTAGAAACTGCAGCTGTTACCAAGAGCAATATCTGAAGGCACAGTTTGACCAATGTACCATATCAAATCATGAAACTAAAAGTCAGTGGAAAAGATTGCCCAGCACCTCTCTCTCTCAACAGCCTTGAGTCTAATCCCAGATTTAGATAGGATCAACTGTCTTTGGTTAAGAATAATAATTCCAAGTTCCTGTAGAGCCAGGAAGAATTTTATGATCTTACTTTTCAAAAAGATGTTTAAATTCAATGTATTTCAGAGTGGAGTCTCAAAGCCCACGACTACAGTATGGACTTGGAGATGGAAGGTATGGAAAAAACCAAACACCTTTTCCCTGCAATGAATTATTTTGACTCCCTATCCCCTCTTATAAAAGGGGAAATTTTTTTTCTACCTAAGTTTTTGAGGCTGTTACATGGCTAAATAAATACATATGTTCTGTACTCATTAGTCAAATGACTTTAGCTATGTAAAAGAAACTTTTTAAAAAGCATTGTGTACATTTTAACTCCTTTTTTTTCCTTTATGGAAAGACAAAAACAAAATGTCTTTTTGTGGGGGGCTTCAAGATTTCTGGAAATAGTATCTAAAATTTTTTTAGAAATATCTGAGGTTACCTCAGATCATTCCCAATCCTAAGACCTGGAGATATTTTGGAGGTTGCAAGTAAAGCTGAAACACTGTTGTTTCTCAAGACAGTAGTCTGCATGACTTCAAGAGGCCTGAACAAACCACAGAGTAGCAAAGGAATCCCTTTTTCTCAAAACAAACGCATACTCACAATGGGAGCCCTAATCAAAACTCAAAAGGTTTGTCTGAAATCAGACCAAATCTGGGATACATCTTAACTGTCATTTTGAAGTCAGTTACTATTAAAGTTATTAAAACCTGAAAAATCAAAAGTGCCACCAGTTTCTTAGGAAGAAAAGTTCAGGCAAAGCATTATCTTTTTAATACAGAAAGCTTCATTTCTAACATAGCTAAACCTCTCTGAACATTTCCCTGGATTTTTTTTCATCTTGCAAACAATGCTATGATACAGGCACTGTCTGTCACTGCCTTTTTACAGTGAGGAAACAAGCGCAGAGAAGCGAAAGGTTAAGTAACTGGTCGGACACCTTAGAGTGGCTGCTGCGGAGTATGACCGTAACTCCCCCACAATCCACCCTTTCCTTCGGTCCTCTCACATAGGACCCCCCACCCCCATGCCTGATGTCTATAGAGGAACTTGCTTTATAAACACTGCTCTTCTTACAGCATCTACCACAGGATGGCAAATAAACCACCTATGAGGAAAATCTTACATACTGCCACTATGACATCTGTGGGGTAGGCAGCTGAAATCAAGTAAGCCTGCTTTTCATCATATCCAATTGATGAGGCTTAAGTTTCTGAAATCCCTAGAGATGTACTCAAGGTCAGCTCCAGGATTCAAAATTAGGGCCCAAACCCGTTTCCTTAATGTTAGACAAAGTCAGTCAAAAGAACAGAGCATTCTTTCTCACTGATTGATCTTATCTACAAAATTTTTTATCCATTGGTTTCTGAATTGTTTGTTAATATTACTAAGCGCTTAACAGAGAATAGCAGTGAGCAAGGATCCTTAATGGTTAACAGCTCCCAAAATAAGATGCAGCAGAAAGTGTGGTATGTACGGTATTAAACACAACATGCAGCTTTTATGGAAACAATGGGCTCTGACTCAATGGTTTAACCTAACTACACAGAATTAAATTTTATTAGAGCTAAACAGTCTTTTTAAAATTGTTTTCATTAGGCCCTTACAAATTTTTTCTAAAAAAAGGGGAATAAAGACTTTCACTTTTTTTTAAATTCATTTTTATTAAAAAATTAAATATGACAAAATATTTGCAAATTGCTGGGCCAACAATTAGCATTTATTGAGTCCATATTCAGTCCCAAAGACTATTCTGTGTTCAGGGATTTAGTGAGCATTCAGTGTCAGACCTGCCTTCTGTGAGTCTACCATCTTTCTAGCCTATGTATGATGGAGGTAATGTAATGTCAGTTTCTCCACCAATAAACTGAGCATAAAAAAACCTATCTCAAAAAGGTTGTTTTATTAAATGAAGTTATGAATGTAAAGTCCTTAGCACGTGCCTAACATATGGTAAAACTTATGGTCAAGCTACTGATTACCTGGAGGAACATGGCATTTTTCTTAGTACATGTCCAATAGAGTGACTTTACTCTGTTTAATTATTATTTTAATCTTTACAGTGGACTAAAACATCCTATAAAAGCAGCATGTTCTAAGAATAAAGTCAAGTTTACACAATGGGAGAACAATTCAAACATGGCAGGCAGGGTTTACCAAGCTGGGATTAAGGTTCAGGGATTAAGTTCTGGAAGGTTTTCTTCTCTAAGCATGGTAGCTATTTCTGTGTGCCTTTCCAGCAAATGAACAATTCATGAACTTTTACATACAACTGGATACAGATTACTTTTATTAGCAGTGTTACAGTGGTTTTGTGACTGATGGGGATAATCTAAGTTTCAAGGGAAGACCTTGTCTCTTGACAGACTTATTAAATGCTAAAATCCAGTTTCTAAATGAAAAGCCTGCTCTCCTCCGAAAAGGGGCCATGGAGGGTAGGTGGAACTGAATGCTTCCGAACTTTTCATTAGTGAACAGTGTGTTCAAAAACGTGTGTGGACACTATGCATACATGTGGGACTTTCCCATCACGTTTTAAGATTCCCATGATGGAGGGAATCAATTACTGGTATTCGTAGACAATAGGTAGAAAAGATGGCTTCAGTCGTTCTGAGTTACTCCAGTTTTCTCCATCTTCTGCTACTCTGCGGCCCCATCTACCCTTCCTCCTTTTACTGCCCTGAGCCCCTCCCTTGCCCAAAGTCCCTTCCAGTCTAGCTCTGCTAGAGGTCTCCCTCTATAGTGGATTTCCCTCCCACCAGCCCCATCTTCACCATCTCCCACGACCCCCTCCTCCTCTCCCTGGAAATTGAGCTACAAGCACTTCCTATTTCTAGCCCCTCCCACTTTCTGGGACTTCTCTGTCCGCTTCCCCTCTCTTGCCCACCCCCCCAACCCCCCCCCTCGACTTTCTCTAGGACCTCTTACCAAGCCTTTCTCCTACCTCCCAAGGAAACTATTTTAAACTCCACCCTCCAACCCCAGAATGGTCTTTCCAAACCGTTCACCCTCCTAAAGATCGCTCTAAACGTTATTCCTCTACCACCCTCATCTTCCAAATCGTTCCCTATGTCCCCCAATTCTTAAGTACTTCGCTCCTCCAGGACCCGACTCCACCCCACTCTTCTCCGGCCTCTCACTCCACCCACAAAAGAAGCTGGATCACTCTCCAGTCTCTTCCTTCCAGTTACCCTCCCAACTACCGCTCCCAATAGCCTCTTCCCCTCAAGATTTAAAAATGTCCCCTCCAAAGAACTCACAGTCCTACCCCCCGCTTAGACCCTTTCTGATGTTCCCGCTACTTCTGGGTTCCAGGTCTCCCCAGCTCTAGCAAGCATCGCGTGCTGGGTTCCCTCCCAACCCAGGGAAAAGCCCCTTCCCGCACATACCTCGAGATTCCGGCCCGCGCCGCCCCCTTCTCCGTCCTCCGCCCGCGCTCGGCCACTCTTTCCGCCCTTCTCCCGCTCCGCCCAGCTCGCTCCCTTCCCTCCGCCTTCCGACTCCGCACCGCTCCCTTCTCCGCAATTCCCGGCTCTCCTACCCCGAGGGCGCCTCTGGGTCGCCCCCACCTCTGCGCGGCCCTCCCCGCTCCCCTCCCCCTTCCCGGCCTCCCCTCCCCCGCCCGCCGCTCCCCGCCCCTCAGCTCGCCATTCTTCTCCTCGAGCCGCGCGCCCCGCCCGGCCCCAGCTTCCTAGCTTCCGGCTCCCTCGCACCCTCGCCCCCCCATCCCCGGCTCAGCCCTCGCTCCCCGCGGCCTCCCGCGCTCCCTGCCCGCGGCCTGACCTGCAATGGCGGCCGCCGATCGCGGCGCCGCGCGGCCAACGGGCGACAACCGAACCTCCCGCCGCCGTCGCCGCCGCCGCGAGCACTGCCTGCGCACTTCCGGCCTTGCGCCGCGAGCACTTCCGGGGCAGAACACGCGAGCGCGCGCACGTGGGGCCGGGGCGGAGAGAGGCGAGCTCCCTGAGTGGCGAGCCCTTCCACTGGTGAGTTGGGGAAGGGGCGTAGGGGCGGGGATGGAATGAGGGTGTATCTAGCGAGTGCGGCCTGCTCCAGGTCGGCCCCCCGGGAAACTCGCCGATTCCCCTCTGCCGAGTCCGGGTGGGGGCTACTCTAGAGATCCCCGGAGAGGGAAGGGGCGGCGGAGCCCTCGCGCGCCTCGGATGCACACATAGCCTACCTAGCTGGGCCGAACGCGCCTTCTCTCCTGGCAGATTCTTCACCTTGAAGGGAGATGAGTAAAGGGCCGAACTTGACCCGAGTGCGTCTGTTGGCGGCGGCGGAGCTGGGGATAGAGAAAGTAACTGACAGATGCCAGATCAGTCCTGTCGCTTCTTCCCGCTAAGAAGCTCTTGGTTCTTCCTGCCCATCAGCCCCACCGTCACCACCGTGGTTGAGTCTGTGATTTGCAGACTTAGCATGCAGTGGAGATGGAGATGTTTGCCAAAATTCAGGTTCCTTGATCATCTCCTACCCCAAAAGACTGGAATTCTGGAGCTATGGATTAGTACCCGGAATCCTGCCTTGTTAAAGATCGTTTTGATTTAGGAGTTCTGCGGACCTGACTTTGAGAGACTCCTTTAGACTGTCAGCATTTCTTGCTTTCTTAGAATGGTCGAGGTATTGATCCTCCTATTCACCACCCCCAGCCCCAGAAACCTCACGCACCAAATACGAAGGAGACTTTAGTTCTGCCTCGAATACAATTCCTGGGGAAGGAAATGGCAACCCACTCTAGTATTCTTGCCTGGAAAATCCCATGGGTGGAGGAACCTGGTAGACTACATACAGTCCATGGGGTCGCAAAGAGTTGGACGCGACTGAGCGACTTCACTTTCTTTTCGAATACATTTGGTCAGCTCCTTGTGGCTCCATTCAAGCGCGCACTCCCAGTAAAAAAATGAGGTTATGTTCAGTCTTTTGCTCTAAGATCAAGTTTTAGATTCTCACCTCTCTTCCTGGAGCACTTCCTTCAGGCAGTTTGCAGGATTGCTAGGAGGCTGGGTGATGCTCTATGTGATGATTTTTGAATTTTTTTTGTGGAAGAATCCTGAGCTTCTGGAGACTATTTGATAGATTCTTTGTGGACCATGAAAGCATCTTTAGTTGAATATTTTAAAATGAACCTCAGACAGACTTCCCAGGCGGTCCAGGGATTAAGACTGGGAGCTTCTAGTGAAGGGGGCAGGGGAACTAAGATCCCATATCCTCCCCACCCCCAGTTCCTGCCTGGCCTTCTCCCCACCCCAAAAAAAGGAGGGAAAAATAGAAATGAACTTCAGTGAGATACATTTGGAGTCTGCCACGTAGAACAGTGGTACTGTGCTGTGCTTAGTCAGTCGGTCGTGTCCAACTCTTTGCGACCCTATGGACTGTAGCCCACCAGGCTCCTCTGTCCATGGGGCTTCTCCAGGCAAGAATACTGGAGTGGGTTGCCATGCCCTCCTCCAGGGGATATTCCCAACTCAGAGATGGAACCCAGGTCTCCCTCATTGCAGGCTGATTCTTTACCATCTGAGCCACGAGGAAAGTCCAGAAGAGTGGTAATAACAATAGATGTGACATACTGCTGTTTAACAATGATTCTTTTCTCCTCTCCTAGGAATGGGTGAATTTAATGTCCATCGAGTGCGTTTCTTTAATTATGTTCCATCAGGGATCCGCTGTGTGGCTTACAATAACCAGTCAAACAGATTGGCTGTTTCACGAACAGATGGCACTGTGGAAATTTATAATTTGTCAGCAAACTACTTTCAGGAGAAAGTAAGTCATTTGGGAGCCTGATTTGGTGGTGTCGATGTTAATGTTTTTTTCTTAAGTTCAATTCTGCAAAATCTTCTATGTCCTTTTTGTATGCAAAGAGATAAGAAGAAAATGACTCTCCCCTACTCTCTCTATTGTTTAGAAACACAGAACAAATATACAATCTCTTGTCTGACTGATGAGCTTAGAGCTTCAATCTATGTAATGTTGGTTAGAAAGATCCTACCTAGGAATTGTGGTGCTCACTGCCATTTGGAAACTGATGTTTACTAGATCTGTTGGGCACAGCATTCTTATTGTCAAGATCATTGCTTCCTATCAGTCTCTGCACCATTGTAACTTTAGTAAAATGGCATTTCCTGCGGTGTTATTACCCATTTCACTGTTAATTCAGAAAAAAATTTTGATGAGATGTTTTAGTATCAAACTTTTTGGTGATGTGATAGCAAGAAGATGAATTCCTAAACTATCTATTTGAGAGAAGGTAGATTTATATACCTAATGTTTGGAAGTAAAGAAGATTTTGAATTAGGTAAAATATCATTTGGGTAGACGCACAGGGCTGTTACAGCAGCATATTTTTCAAAGTCTTTGATTACAGATTTCAGATGCAGCAAAATAATTCAGTTCACATTTATTGAGTGCCTTGCATGCCCTCAACACCATGATACAAATGAATAGAAGGAAAAAGGAATGCAGTGTCTTGCAGCTTAGTACTTGGAATTTAGGTACTCTGTAACTGTTTCTAAATGACTGCAAGCATTAGGCATTAAGATGAATGTCAGAGGCCCTACCTTCAAAGAGCTCAAAATCCAGTGGGGGAAAGATGAGTATACAGTTTTGAAATAGTGTGGTCAGTTTTATGATAGACCTAAGCATGGGCATAGAATCTTAGTGGAGAGGTGCCTTGCTCTGATGAGGTGGGTTTAGGATTCCTGGAAAGGGATGACTTACCTGAGCTGACCCCTGAAGCAATAACAGAGTTAAGAAATCACTGGTCAGAAAAAATGAGTCTCATTCTATAGCATGAAAAACATGCTGTGATGCACGCTTGTTGCATCCTGTGATTTTTCTTGTTATTATCATTGCAACTATATAATTGTTTATTTGTTTAATGTCTTCTTCCCTGCTGAACTTCAGATTTTATGAAAAAGGGATCTTGTCAGTGATATGGCTGTATTCCTAGCATTTAGCAAGTGCTTAATACAAAGGCATCACTGAGTTAATGTGTATTCGACTGGTCTTTACCTAGTACATCTTATTTTCCACTCCCATCAGTTTTCTTTTTTCTTGAACAATTAATTCAGTCTAGTCTTCCACTTTGTTTCCTTGTTCCTTTCCTGGCTATTGAAGATTGATTACCTTGGGTGATCACTCTCAGATCATGAGAGTGAAGAGTAGAGACCAGTAGTAAGGAGACTTATCTTCTATTTGTGTCATTGACTTTGGCAATTTGGGCAGACCATTTACAGGTGCTTTGCTTTTTTCAAGTTCAGATAGGAAAAATTGTATCTCTCCTGGAGAAGGCAATGGCAACCCACTCCGGTACTCTTGCCTTGAAAATCCCATGGACAGAGGGGCCTGGTAGGCTGCAGTCCAGGGGGTCGCCAAGAGTCGGACAGGACTAAGCAACTTCACTTTCACTTTCATTCCCTTTGGTGGCAAGCAGCTATAAGAATAAGATTCCTTGATTGTATGAATGCTTTTTGAGCAAGAAGAAAACACTTAGAAATCTGAGACTTGAATGAAAAGCTGGAGTGAGCTGCATTCATTTCTTTTATTTTCATTTTTTAGACATTTATTGGTGAAATTGGCCCACAATAAGCAACATGTTTTCAAAGTATACATATTGATAACTTTTGACATGTATACACCTTTGAGATCATCCATCAAGATCATTGCAATAACTTTTAAAAATCAGATAACATCAAATACAATTACTTGCAGACTTTATTGTCCGAAAACATTTTGCAGAACAAGTCCTAGAAGAAGAAACAAAACCAACCGTATAACTAAAATGTGAGCCTGAAAAAAAATGAAAATATCTGTATCATGATCTTCAGATAATGTGAAACTCTACACTAAGTTATTTCTAGAGAGGCGTTTTAATTTTCCCCATTTGCCTGTGATCACTCAGTGCTGGTAGCGGGTGAATTCATGGTGGGTTGAAAAGTTATGGTGTTTCTGTAGTTTTTCCCAGGTCATGAGTCTCGGGCCACAGAAGCTCTGTGCTGGGCGAAAGGACAGCGACTGTTTAGTGCTGGACTCAATGGAGAAATTATCGAGTATGATTTACAGGCATTGACCATCAAGTATGCTGTGGATGCCTTTGGAGGGCCCATCTGGAGCATGGCCGCCAGCCCCAGTGGCTCTCAACTTTTGGTCAGTATGCAACTATTGGTAATCCAAACCGAGTTTTCCTCTTGCGCCCATTTACACTTGCTTCCCTGTGTTCATAGGAAGGTGAAGTTACATTGTGGCCAGTCGCAATTCCCAGTCTGAGCTGAACTCAAGCAACCAATTGTACCTGGATTCCAATAGGAGATACACGATTGGGATTATTACTGGAGATGTAAAAATCCCGTGTCCTTTTGCACCCTTTCTGCTTCTACTTTGGATCTTGTTTGTTCATTTATGACACCAGAGGTTTCAGTGTGGTTCAGCATCTCCCAAATTGTGTCCTTTGGAATTGGGAGATACAGACACTGTCTTTTGTTTTGCTGTACTTTGTGTTTTATGATACATTTTGTTTCAGAATTACCACGTATTAAATCCTTCTGTAGATTCACAACACATGTTAGTATATTAAAAGTTCTGATAGGTCTTTTTACAAGTCAACTTGTGGAACCATGTTTCTCAAAAATTTTTTGAGCACAGACTTAAGATTTCCCTCCTCCCTGCACATTCTTACCATTAATTTTCTGTAGTGAGTTTCTGATTTTTTTTTTTTTTTGGTACTATTTTACAGTATCTTGACATATCTCCATGAAGGTGACACAGTTAATGGGTCTTTAATTTAGGCCGTCGTATCTAGCACAGACATGCCGTGAAATCCTATTTCTCCTCCATGTCCTGTGCAGGAAATTAGGCCACTCATTGGCCTGCTTTCTGGTTGGGATATGAAGGCTGCCAGGAACCAAATTTCTTGATACCAGTACTTTTTTCATCTCACAAACTATTTTTCCTCTTTCAGAGCAAGTGTTAGCTTGAGGGAAGAAATGTATATATTTTAAATGTGTATATTTGGTTCTCTAAAATGCTTTCTCTGTTTTCCACCCCCTTTTGCATGATAGGTTGGCTGTGAAGATGGATCTGTGAAATTATTTCAGATCACCCCAGACAAAATCCAGTTTGAAAGAAATTTTGATCGTCAGAAAAGTAAGGGTTATTTGTCATCAGGGCAGTGAGTAGTGTTAACAAGAAGTTACGTTTCTGTGCCACTGGAGATGGGATACTTTCCCATGGGTCCAGAGAATATTTTATCTGTGTGCCAACTTTCTGTGATGCAGGGTATATGCTAGCTGCTGTCCTTAGCTCAGGTTTTCTTTACTGTGTAGCATAGCGTAGTTGTGACTGCCTGGTTAAGTAATAATAGAGAAAACTGGCAATCCAGCAAGTGTTTCTGTGTGAATCAGTTTGTTAGTTCTCACTCACTTTAGTGAAGTTTTGATAAATGTGCATAAAGTCTCAAAACTAGGACTTTCCTGTAGGTAGGAGCTGTGGTTCTCAGTCCTGCTAGTACATTCAAGTTGAACGTGGGAATTTTATAGACAGTTGCCCCTGTTCCAGCTGCACCTACTGACACTGACTTCCAGATCAGAGGTTGGCAACCTGTTTCTGTAAAGACACCAGCTAATAAATATTGTAGGCTTCAGCAAAGTAGCCCTGGATAATGCTTAAACAAATGGGCATGGTTGTACTCGCCTAAAACTTCATTAACGACAACTCACCCCAAGTTGGCCTTTGGGTTACAATATGCTGACTTCTCCTCTGGAGAGTGGTGTCTGAGATGTTCTCTGTGTCCAACAGTAATATTCATTCTCTCCTCATCAAATTCCTGTATGTTTGTTTTTAATATCTTGCAGGTGTTGTTTTTTTTAAATTACAAAGGTGACACAGTGTTGTTAAAAATTGCATGCGTTTGAAAAAAAAATTTTCATGTGTTTGGCTAAGGGTGAAAGAAAAAATAAGTGGCTCATTTCAGTCTGTAGGCAACATTTTTAAATGAATCTAGACCTTTTTGTATCTTCAAATGGATGGATACATTGACGGATACATTTCCAAGAGTGCTTGCACCTGCTTTTTAGCTTACTTTTTTTTCATTTGCTATATCACAGACATCTTCCTGTGTGAGCTGAGTTGTGCCCATATGAGTGGCATTCCATTTTACGGTGTTCCATAATTTGACCAAACTCCTATTGATAGATATTATTATTAATATTTTTTTCACTACTCAAGCCAGTGCTGTCACGAACATTCTTCTCTCGCTTGGGCACTGCAGTACTATTTCTCTGGGGTGAAATTGCCAGTGTAGTTGCTGTGACAGATAGGCACGTTTGTATTGTGTTTGGTTACTGCCGGATCGCCCTCAGAAGGTTGTGCTTGTTTACACTCCTGTCAACCGTTTATCCATTATTAAAAGCAAGCATCAAATATGTCATGTGAGTCCCAGGAAAAAGTTGTTCCTCACCTGTTACAAAACAGTTCTTCTCAAAAATGCAGTAGGTAAGCGCTAAGACTATAGAACGCTAGCCCTGTAGATCACTGTGGAAAGAGAACTCAGTTACCGTTTGCTGTATATTTACGTGTATGTCACTTTCTCCTTGGTTGTAAAACTCCCCAGGTCGAATCCTGAGTCTCAGCTGGCATCCTGCTGGTACTCACGTTGCGGCTGGCTCCATAGACTATATTAGCGTGTTTGACTCCAAATCAGGTGACTGTTTCTCTCAGCTCATTTGGGATGTGGGTCTTGTTTGCAGATTCACATTTGTCTGTTTCCAAAAGCTTGTGTCCTTGTGCTTTCACCAGCCTTCTGAGATGTCACCATGAATTTCAGATCTTTCTTAGATTCCTACTGCTGCTTTTAGGAGAATCTTGATTCTTCAATTAAATACAGTATTTTTCGTCATAAGAATTCACACTAAAATTTGCCTTCAACCAGTAAGTTAATATAAATAATCAGTAGGTACCTATTTATATATACCAGTTCTTCATAAAAGAAGATGTCTGTCTTTGAGGACCCTAAGTTCTTGGTAACACAGTAACGTATTTCCTCTGCCCTTGGCCTGGAGGATTGGCTGATGGATTCCTTCAGTGATGAGACTGACTTCACCCTGTTAGGTGGCCGTCTGTACTCCCCTCTAAGATGAGAGGATACACACGGCAGGGATGTTGCCTTTCTCTTTCTCTGTACTGCTTAAGCAAGTTTTTTATTGTTATCAGTCATATATGCATATAGTCAAAGAACTCCGTAAGGCTTGTTACAAAAAAGCAGGACTCCCCCAGTATCCCTTCTCCTGCTCCTCAAAGGGAACAACCTGCAACTCTTAGTTGTTCCTTTGGGTATTTGTCTCTGTGCTATACATAGTATGCTTAAAACACTGTACTTTATTTTCTCTGTTTTAGCCCATTATTTATTGACTTCTCTATTAACCCTCTTTCTTTGCACTTTGCTACATGTACTCATTTCTTCTTGATCCTCCTAGGACGGTTATATTGTAATTTTGTTCAGATTAGCAGTTGATGTTTTTATTCTCAGACTATATAGGTACTACTTGCAGAGTAAATGTCTTTTCCTTTCCTGTATGGTCTTTTTAAATTTTATTTTTAACTGGAAAGTACCCTGTATTCTTTTCGTTAATATTGTGTGTCTGTCTCTCTCTCCTGTGTGTGATTGATACCTATATCAGTAATTCATCTCTACATTCTTCTAGTTGTATAAGGTAGGTTCTGCTACATCTGGTTTTCTTTCTCATTTTGGGTGCAGTGGGGTGCACTGCATGGCTTGCAGGATCTTAGTTCCCTGGCCAGGGATTGAACCTGGACCCCTGCAGTGAAAGCACCAGACCGCCACTAACCACGGACCACTAGGTAATTCCCACTTCTGGTTTTCTTCCTACTACTTTTGCCTCCTTGAAGGATTCTCTCCCAGAGCCTTGTGCCCTGCCTCAGTCGAGTGGAGCCAGTTTCTGGGCCTGCTGCACAACTCTGAGATCTTGAATTCTGGTTTTTCAACCATTCTGGGAATTTCTTTTGCTTGTTTCTCATGTGGAGTTCCCCATGGCCATGTCATGCACTTTCCTAGTTTATCACTTTGTTTGGTGGATCCTGAGAAAGGGTTTTTATGAGAAAGAATTCTACGTTGGAAATTATTTTTCCTTAGAATGTTGAAGCCCTGGTTCTGCTGTTCAGCGTCTATTGTTGTTATGAAGTCTGATGCCTTTCTGGGAGTAGATGCTTTGTGTAGGTTTTTGTGGTTTGTGTTTCCTGGGAGTTTTTAAGATCTTCCTTTTATCTTTACTGTTCTGAATTTAATAATTATGTTCTTTGCTGTGCGGATCTGTTAATATCGATTATATTGGACAACTTGATAGGTTCCTTTAATCCAAAAACCCATGTTTTCCATTTCTGAGGAAAAATTCTTATAATCATTTTCTAAATGAGTTGCTCTCCATTTTTTTCTAGAATTTTATCATTTGAATATTGGTTTTTCTCATTTATTTTCTTTCTTTCTTTTTCCTGTTACTTTTCATCTTGTAACTTTTTACTCTGCTTCCTTAGAGAGTTTGTCATCTTTATCTTAGACCTTTTCTTAAGATTTTCCTTTCTGCTGTTAGTTTCTAGACTTCTTCTTTGTTTCCTGAATGTTCTTTTTTATAGCATTCTCTTTTTATTTCATTATATAGTATACTATTCTCCAACACTATTCTCTTCTGCAACTGTTATTTATTTTTCTCTACCCCTCTCTTGGGCCTCTGCCTTCCATACTAAGGCTGTCTTCCAGTGTCTAGGGGTTCCTTTCATCACCAGACAGGTTTATTGCATCTAAACTTCACTGAGGAATGGTCTGGCTTGACTGTCAGTATGGGGAAGCTCTAAAGACAGGTCTTTTGTCTTGTCCAAGTCATATTTCCCAGAAGTGTTTTTTGTTCTCCTGTGGGGTGATAACAAGCAGGGCCCTCAGCATTCTAAGAAATCTGGTGTTCTTAATGTTGAGTGACAAGTTGCCACTTAATCTATGCTCCATATAGCACTCCCACCCTCAGTTACACTGATACCCCTCTTCAGAGAATAAGTTTCTAGTCTCCTCTGAGAAGTGGAATTTAGGGAGTTGCCTGGCTTCTTAGCTGTCAGGCAGGATCTAAGGGATATCATATCAGTTCAGTCACTCAGTCGTGTCCGACTCTTTGCAACCCTGTGGACTGTAGTACACCAGGCTTCCCTGTCCATCACCAACTCCCGGAACTTACTCAAACTCATGTCCATTGAGTTGGTGATGCCATCCAACCATCTCATCCTCTTTTGTCCCCTTCGCCTCCTGCCTTCCATCTTTCCCAGCATCAGGGTCTTTTCTAGTGAAGCAGTTCTTCACATCAAGTGGCCATAGTATTAGAGTTTCAGTATCAGTCCTTCCAATGAATATTCAGGACTGAGTTCCTTTAGGATGGACTGGTTGGATCTCCTTGCAGTCCAAGGGACTCTCAAGAGTCTTCTGCAACACCACAGTTCAAAAGCATCAATTCTTCGGTGCTCAGCTTTCTTCACAGTCCAACTCGCACATCCGTACATGACCACTGGAGAAACCTTAGCTTTGACTAGACATATCTTTGTTGGCAAAGTAATGTCTCTGCTTTTTAATATGCTATCTAGGTTGGTCATAACTTTTCTTCCAAGGAGTAAGCATCTTTTAATTTCATGGCTGCAGTCACCATCTGCAGTGATTTTGGAACCCAAGAAAAGAAAGTCTGCCACTGTTTCCATTGTTTCCCCACCTATTTGCCATGAAGTGATGGGACTGGATGCCATGATCTTAATTTTCCAAATGTTGAATTTTAAGCCAATTTTTTCACTCTCCTCTTACACTTTCATCAAGAGGCTCTTCATTTCTTCTTCACTTTCTGTCATAAGGGTGGTGTCATCTTCATATCTGAGGTTATTAATATTTCTCCTGGCAATCTTGATTCCAGCTTGTGCTTCATCCAGCCCGGTATTTTGCGTGATGTACTCTGCATATAAGTTAAATAAGCAGGGTGACAATACACAGCCTTGATGTACTCCTTTTCCTATTTGGAACCAGTCTGTTGTTCCATGTCCAATTCTAAGTGTTGCTTCTTGACCTGCATACAGATTTCTCAGGAGGCAGGTAAGCTGGTCTGGTATTCCCATCTCTTAAAGAATGTTCCACAGTTTGTTGTGATCCACACAGTCAAAGGCTTTGGCATAGTCAATAAAACAGAAGCAGATGTTTTTCTGGAACTCTCTTGCTTTTTCGATGATCCCGCGGATGTTGGCAATTTGATCTCTGGTTCCTCTGGCTCTTCTAAATCTAGCTTGAACATTGGGAAGTTCACGGTTCATGTACTATTAAAGCCTGGCTTGGAGAATTTTGAGCATTACTTTGCTAGCGTGTAAGATGAGTGCAATTGTGCGGTAGTTTGAACATTCTTTGGCATTGCCTTTCTCTGGGATTGGAATGAAAACTGACCTTTTCCAGTCCTGTGCCCACTGCTGAGTTTTCCAAATTTGCTGGCATATTGAGTGCAGCACTTTCACAGCATCATGTTTTAGAATTTGAAATAGCTCCACTGGAATTCCATCACTTCCACTAGCTTTGTTCATAGTAATGCTTTCTAAGGCCCACTTGACTTCACATTCCAGGATGTCTGGCTCTAGGTGAGTGATCACACCATCGTGATTATCTGGGTCGTGAAGCTCTTTTTTGTACAGTTCGTCTGTGTATTCTTGCCACCTCTTCTTAATATCTTCTGCTTCTGTTAGGTCCATACCACTTCTGTCGTTTATTGTGCTCATCTTTGCATGAAATATTCCCCTGGTAGCTCTAATTTTCTTGAAGAGATCTCTAGACTTTCCCATTCTATTGTTTTCCTCTATTTCTTTGCATTGATCACTGAGGAAAGTTTTCTCATCTCTCCTTGCTATTCTTTGGAACTCTGCATTCAGATAGATATATCTTTCCTTTTCTCCTTTGCCTTTAGCATCTCAGGTTTCTTAAACTTTTTTTCAACCGGTCCCTCCTTTTAACCCCACTTTCACCTCTTATTTCCAGTGTGTCTGGAGTCACCAGTTGCTGGGTCTTCTGAGGATTCCATGGTAGAAATCAGGTGGTTTCTTGGCTCTTCTTACTGCTAATTTGGGACTTAGTTTTCAGGTTCTAGTAAGTCAGTTACTACTCTGTGTCTGCTTTCCAATCCCCAAATTTTGACACTGTTGTCTTCTGTCCCATTCTCATGGAGATTTGGAAACAAGCAGAGGAGCATATGTATGCACAGCTGGCCATTTTTAAGTGAAGTAGCAAACGTCTCCTTTCCATCTCACCTCCTCACCACAAATTTCTTCTGTCAACAAGCCCCTGCCCCACCCTCCTTCTCTAGGTAACATTTTGGTGTTCCATACTTGAGTTCACCATAACCACTGTTTACTGGCTCTCTGTGGTCTGGGCTCAAGCAGCTGAACTTACCAGATGCTAACACAGACAGCTTTTCAAGACTAAGGAGAAATGAGTGCTGTTCAAACGTGGGCTTTGCTTTTTTTTACCAGGGAGCGCTATTGGTAAGATGCTGGTGGATAGGCAGTACATGGGCGTGTCGAAGCGGAAGTGCATCATTTGGGGTGTGGCCTTCCTGTCGGACGGCACTGTCATAAGCGTGGACTCTGCTGGGAAGGTGCAGATCTGGGACTCAGCTACCGGGACCCTCGTGAAGAACCATCTGGTCTCGAATGCTGACGTGCAGTCCATTGCCGTATCCGCTGTGAGTATAGCCCCTTTGGGGCAGTTCCTGTCCACCCTGGGCAGGGGGGCGAGAAGGCTGCGTCGGTGCTGTGCCACCAACGCTGTTCCCTAATCCTGAGTGTTGTAGTGGAGGAAGATGAGCTTAGAGCAGTGTGTCTCAAAACCCACAGAATTTGCCTGAACTCTTACTCTCCAACAGATAGAGAATAGTCCCTAAAAGGTTAGTTAGCTGAGAGGCTTTTTTCAGAGCCTCCTCATTCCTGGTTAACCCACCTTTTGACAGAGCGGGGTTTTTTTAATGTAAAATTCATATTTTATAAACATATAATATAAGCTTTTACAATATAAACTGATACAGTGCTTTTAAAAATTTTTAATTGGAGGATAATTGCTTTACTATGTTGCCTTGGTTTCTGCCATACAACAACGTGAACCAGCCGTTAGTATCCATATGCTCCCTCCCTTTTGAAACTCCCTTCCACCTCTCCCCCTTCCCACCCCTCTGGGTTGTCACAGATTTGCGCTCCCTGTGTTATGTAGCAAACTTCCCTCTAGTTGTTTTACACATATATATGCTTCAGTGCTGCTCTCTCTATTTGTCCCACCATCCCCTTCCCCCATTGTGTCTACACGTCTTTTCTCTCTGTCTGCATCTCTATTCCTGCCCTGCAAATAGGTTTATCAGAACCGTTTTTAAATTTCCATATATATGCGTTTATATTACAATGTTTGTTTTTCTGACTTCCTTCACTCTGTGTTAACAGGCTCCAGGTTCATTCACCTCACTAGAACTGACTCAAATTCATTCCTTTTTATGGCTGAGTAGCATTCCTTGTATCTATGTACCACAACTTCTTTATCCATTCATCTGTGGATGGACATCTAGGTTGCTTCCGTGTCCTGGCTGTTGTAAATAGTTCTGTGATGAACATTGGGGTACATGTGTTTTTTTGAATTATGATTTTCTTAGGGTATATGTCCAGTAGTATGATTGTTAGGTCATATGGGAGTTTTATTCTTAGTTTTTTAAGGGATCTCGGTACTGTTCTCCATAGGGTCTGTATCAATTTACATTCCCACTAACAGTGCCGGGGGGTTCCCTTTTCTCCACATCCTATCCAGCATTTAATGTTTGTAGATTTTTTTGATGATGGCCATCCTGACTACAGTGCTTTCTTAAATGTAGAATTTATGTTTTCTTATTGAAAAGCTGCTTGCGACTTCAACATAAATTGTTGTCATATTACTCTTATGCATATATAAAATGGAAAGTGTGTGAAATAAAGCAATGAGGTTATTCCTAGAACTTTTTCATGTTCAGCTGGACTCTGAATCACTTGGACTCAGTTCTCAGGCTCCATGGTTCCCACACATGCCTCTCTGCCATCCACGGTGTTCATAGAAGATGCCCCACTGTGGTCACAAAGTTTTCTTTTAGGCTTTTGACAACTCTTCCAGAAGTTTTGATATTCATTCTTTATCTGAAGATGTCACACATACAAAGATTGACAGATATAAGATTTTTATTTCAGAGATGTTAAAATGTGGGAGAGTGTGTACCTGAGAATCAAAGGATTGTGGTACTTTAAAAAAAAAAAAAAACTGAAAAAAATGCAGTGATACAAATTCCAGTCCTCAGAAATGCTTATCACAAACTCTGGAACTGGGCAGACTTTGATTTGAATCCCAGTTGTGCCACTTAATATAGTTCCATATCTTCCTCGGGCAGGTTGCTGCTTTCTACGCCTCAGTTTCTTCCTCTGTGAAAACAGCAATGTTCGTAATACATGCCTCCTAGCCGTCTGAGGAAAGGTTAAATGGGTTGTACTCGTGAAGTGCTAGGTACGGTGTCTGGCGCAGTGAGTCTGCTAGTACCATTTTTACATCTCTTAAAACCAATCCTAATTTCAGGCTTTTCTCCACACTCTCTTGCCAGAACAGATGATTATTTTTAGGTTTCTTTTTAATGGTTTTTCATTGATTAAAGAGTGAATTTTGGCAAACACCCAGTCCTTTGATACTTGGAGGCCTTGTGTGTGTCCACAATCACATACACACCTCTTCCAAGCTCCACTCACTCAGCTTTTCCCTTGCTTGGTTCCTGCTGCACTCCCAAGAAAGCCCTTTAAAAAATTTTTTTGTTTTTTTTAGTTTAACTTTTATTTTGGCTGCACTGCTTTCCATTGCAGAGCATGGGCTTTCTCTAGTTGTGGCACAAGGGCTTCTCTCATTACAGTGAGCAAGCTGCTTTCGTTGTGGAGCATGGGCTCAGTAGTTGTGGTATTTGGGCTTCTCTAGTTGTGGCCCATGGACTTCGTTCTGCCACCAAGGATCGAACCCATGTCCTCTGCATTGGCAGGCAGCTTCTTAACCACTGGACCACCAGGGAAGCCCCCAAGAGAGCTTTTGTTTCCTTAGTGCTTTTATGATGCGACCTCAAGGAAAGAGAATGTGGGGTGAGAGACTTGCCTTCCCAGTTCTTCTCTGTAGGTAGGACTTCGAGCAGATGGCCACTTGATCTGTTTAGTGGAGGTAGAGGCAAAGAGCACGTGAGTTCCTAAGCAGCTCAGTATTTTCCCTTTTGCTCTGGACTGATGCCTTTCAAACTGTACCCTCAGAGGAGGTAAAGGAGAGGCCTGTGTCCAGAGCAAAGGCTTTAGCAGCAGAGAGCATGTAGCTTTGTCAAGTCTGTAAATGGACAAGCAGGTAAACTCTTGAAGTTCCAGATTCCTTATCAGGGCAGAGGCCTATTAAATGATGATTAGGCAGGGGAAAGAAAAAGTAAAATCATGATTCATACAAACATGAAATAGATGTATGTCCAAGATTTTCTGTAACTCATTAATTAATGAGGGAGCCAGTAAGATGTCACAAGCAGTTCAAAGGGAGAAATCAGAGAACACAGTTATGTCAGGCCATCAGGAATGTGAAATGTTTTACGATTTTGTTGCAAACTCAGTGTCCACAGGGCAGTCATCCACTGCGTTCTAGGAAGCAGAATCCCTTTGCATCTCTATGCAAGAGAATCTTTTGCATCACTCAAATTTTCACAATTCGTAGACTTGTGAAATAGCTCTTGAACAATCAAAGGGCTCCCTTGACAAGGACTTGCTATGCTCATTTCAGTCCTTTAGAGTTGCTCCCAATAGGGCAAATGAAACTTAACGTTCCAGCTGGTGAAAGATTAGAGATGATATGACTTCAAGTTCCTAGCACCGTGTGTAGTTGACGGCAGCTCCGTTCTCATGTGTTCAGACTTCTAACTGGTGTTGATCAGTTCACCTACTCTTTACACTATTTGACTGGTTTAACTACTGATCCAGGTTCCTGATTTTTTTCTCACTACCCTATCAAGTATCCTGTTTTGTTTTTTTCTTACTCAGAATTATGTGCAAAAAAAAAAGTTACAATGAAAATGATTTTAGAGAAATTTTAAAAAGTAGTTGTAGACACAGCAAGACTTTTTAAAACTAACAGAAATCCCCATGCTCAACATACTGACCAGAAAGAGCCTTAAACTGGGGAACCAGGGAACCTGCATCTTTGTGATATTGATCAGGCCACTTCCCCTCCTCAGGCTGCCCTTGCTTCTCTAAAAAGAACAGTGAATTTTAGGGTTTTCTGAACTTCTGTCTTCTGGCTGCCTCTTTTGAGGCCCCTCCTCTTTTGCCCAATATTATTGCTATTCTGTTAAGGTCTGCTGCTGCTGCTGCTAAGTCGCTTCAGTCATGTCCGACTCTGTGCGACCCCATAGACAGCAGCCCACGAGGCTCCCCCATCCCTGGGATTCTCCAGGCAAGAACACTGGAGTGGGTTGCCATTTCCTTCTCCAATGCATGAAAGTGAAAAGTGAAAGTGAAGTCGCTGAGTCTTGTCCGACTCTCAGCGACCCCATGGACTGCGGCCCACCAGGCTCCTCCATCCATGGGATTTTCCAGGCAAGAGTGTTGGAGTGGGGTGCCATTGCCTTCTCCGCTGTTGAGGTCTAGTTTGCATTATATGAAAGCATTCATAAGTTTAAAGTACTTCCTGTTTATTCTGTCAGCAGGGGGCGCCTTGTGACCTATTCATAGAATTGTTAGCTTCTGGAGGAAAAAAGACCCCTGCAAACCTCCTATCCCCAATTCTGGGCATTTTCCCCCATAAGCTTTCCAGGTAGAAAACCTCGGGGAATATTTTAACACTGGGCTTTGTTTTGCTCAAATGTACCTCCCTGATGATTTCCTTTCTCAGCAAGAAGACAGTTTTGTGGTGGGCACAGCCGAGGGGACAGTGTTCCATTTTCAGCTGGTCTCTGTGACTTCCAGCAGCAGCGAGAAGCAGTGGGTGCGGACAAAGCCATTTCAGCATCACACCCACGACGTGCGAGCCGTGGCTCACAGCCCCACCGCACTGATATCTGGAGGTGGGTTTTGCTTTCCGCCTGGCTGCTGCTTTACTCTGCCCGTCTCCAGTTATGTTCATGTGGAGCTTTTTCTAATTCCGATGCTTTTTCCCCTCTCCTTTTCACTGCAGGCACCGACACCCACTTAGTTATTCGTCCTCTGATGGAGAAGGTGGAGGTAAAGAATTACGATGCTGCTCTCCGAAAAATCACTTTTCCCCACGTGAGTATCATCCTCTAACCCCACCGCCTCCTCACCTCCCCGTCCATCTGTCCCGCAAGACAGCAGCACTCACTCTTGGGCAAATCTGTAGGTCTTCTGTAGTTACCTGCCTTCTTCTTTCTTCTGTCTGTTTCTCAGCAAGCCTCTGGCCAAGAGATTTAGGGCAGCATTCCTAGTTCAGCTTTTGGGGAAATCACTCCTTTTTCCAGTTTAGTGTGGTTTATGGAGATTTTGTTTGTTTTGGAGGCTGGGCTCTTTATTATTCTGGATGAGAGAAAAAAAGTCCAGGCTTCCAGAGTTCTTTTCTAGGTAAATTCATCATCTTTCTAGGCTAGAAACTCTTCTACCCACTACCTGCTTCTACGTTCCACTCAACCAGTAAACCTTACCGAGTCTGTTTCCTCATCCTCTCTCAAATCTAGCCATTTCTCTTTGTCTACACTGCCATGATCCTAGTTTGGGTCCATGTCTTTTCTCATCTGGATTTTTTAACAATAGCTTGTTAATGATCTCCTTTTATTTAGTTTTGTGTATGTTAGTACATTCCAGCTTATTCTCCACATGATTTGTTTAGAAAGCAACTTTATTCATTGCTCCATGCTTAAATGCCTTTGGTTGGCCCTCGTTGCCTTCAGCATAAAGACCTGCTTCCTTAGCATGGCTCATGACACCTGTCTTGATACGGAGAAGAGAGGTTCTTCCCTCCCCTCTACTCTTACACTCTTGCAGCACCTCCATCACCACCCCTACCCAGTCTGGCAGTTCTGAAGGACTTCTCTTTACTCCCTGCAGTGCTCTCTTATCTTTGAGATGTTTCCCGAGCCACGTGTTTGCCTGGAACATCCTGACCCGCTTTCCTTCCTGAGTGATCTTTACCAGTGAACCATGTCTGGGCTCCTGTCTTTACTGCCCTGAAAGTGAAAGTGAAGTCGTGTCCAACTCTTTGCGACCCCATGGACTGTAGCCTACCAGGCTTCTCAGTCCATGGGATTTTCCAGGCAAGAGTATTGGAGTGGGTTGCCATTTCCTTCTCCAGGGGATCTTCCCGACCCAGGGATCGAACCTGGGTCTCCCACATTGTAGGCAGACGCTTTACCCTCTGAGCCACCAGGGAAGCCCATTACTGCCATGGGGTTAAACTAAATATCCTTTCTACTTTTATTCATCACATATTGTGCTTAGCCGTGTTAAAATTCTTTGCACCCTTAGTGTAATTGCCTGTTTAATTTTACATCAGTCCTTTAAACTGTAAGCTTGAGAGCAGTAGCTAGGTTTTTCGTCTGTTCGTTTGTTTGCGCTGGATTCTTGCTGCGGCTCACGGGCGTCCCCTATTTCAGCACACAGGCTGTAGAGCGCAGGAGCTCAGTAGTTGCCCCCTGGCATGTTCTTTGACCAGGGATCAAACCCACATCCCCTATGTTGAAAAGTTGATTCTTAACTACTGGACCAACAGGGACGTCCCAGTAGCTAGGTTTTTATTTACCGCTGTGTTTTTAGATCCTATGACAGTCCCTGGTGTATGGTAGTACTTAGGAAATACTTGTCAAGTCAGTGGATTTCAACAGTAAAAGTGTTCTGAGGTGTTGCTGCGCTAGATGACCCCAGCTTGTTTCTGTTTTTTTGATTCCTGGACGGGTACAGCGACGGCTTGTTTCCTGTGCAAAAAAGAAGCAGCTCCTCCTCTTCCAGTTTGCTCATCACTTGGAACTCTGGCGACTGGGATCCACAGTTGCAACAGGTAAGCTGGGAGAAGGTTTTTTCACAACAAGAAAACTGGGAGAGAGAAGCCAGAAATTGCAGTTGAAATTCTGCTTGTGGAAAATGGAAGTCGATTATTTTTCTGTTTGACATCCTTACTGTTTCCTGTCCACTAGATAGAGCAGAGGAGTTCCTCAGAGTGTGAAAATCATTAGCTGGACACCGAATCACCTTTGGAAAGTGTGCAGTTCCGTACAGCACACCGCAGGGTATAGGGGAGGCAGGGGTAGTGGAATAGTTCGCCCTGGCTGGACTGGGATCAGAACAGGCTGTTGAAAAATGACAGATTTTCATGCTGAGTTCTGTCAAGCCTTCATGAAGAAGGTCATGCAGATCTTATCAGGGTGACAGCCTCGTGGCCTTAGGTATGACACACGTGTGGGTGCTGTTGTTTTATAGTAGAGGCTTTGGCTTTAGGCTCCACGATGAACAAAAGAAGTTGAAGTTGAGGCCACACAAACTTCACATCCATCCACCTGCATGCCTGGCTGTGGGGAGCAGCTTCAGAAAAGAAGCGCCATGGCCATATTCAGGGCCCCCACAAAGAGGCGAAGAGAGTGCTCGCTGTTCTCCTCTTCATATACATACCCCCAGAAGACTCTAAGCTCACTCTGTCAGACATGTTTTTGATTTGTAGAGAGTCCATTCTACCCATTTTTTCTTTTTAAAAGAAAAAAACATTTGTATAGCCTTCCTTTGGGAAGAAAAATATCAAAGATGTTTCTTGTTCCAGGAAAGAATGGGGATACCCTTCCACTCTCTAAAAATGCAGATCACTTACTTCACCTCAAGACAAAGGTAAGGAAATTGAACTGGGTGTTCAGATTCTGAAATCCAGAACATATTTCCTGTTCTAAATTTGGGTGGGGGTCCTTAGCTGATATCCTAAACTGTGTAAAATGTAAAATTATTTGAATGAAGTACTATTATCAAGAGGATTGAGTTTCCTGTGATTATAAGTCAGGCATTCAGAATTTATTAGATGAATTAATATAAGAAATTGGTTTTTCTTGTTTTGGTATTATGAAGATAACATGCATATTCTTAAAAAATTCAAATAGTGCAAAAAGAGTATGCAGTGAAAATGAACCTCCTTCTAACCCTCCACCCCTCAGAGATGATTGCTGCCAACGGTTTCTTATATATTCTTTTAGAGAAAATGTTCACTTGTGTGCATGTGTATATATTCTTTCTTTCGGTACTAATGGGACTGTGCTCTACAAACAGCTTTTGTATCTTCCTTTTAAAACATGTTTAGTTGCACAATACTTGTGAATTACAGTCTTCCTATAAAGAATTCAAACAACAGTGATAGTTCATATTTTTGTCCAGCTCTTTAATTCTAGTCACCCCTCCTGAAGTGATTGCTGTTAATTGATTAGCTATATATGCTCCTTGACCTTGTTCTGCATATGAGTGTATGTATGTGTGTGTACATACATACTTAAATGTTTTTTCCTTTTATTGGCCATGCTGGGCAGCATGGGGGATCTTAGTACCCTGAGCAGGGATTAAACCTGTACTCCCCTGATTTGGGAGTGTGAAATCTTAACCACTGGACCTCTAGGGCAGTCCCCTTACCTAAATTTAGACGTTCTTTGAGTTTTTTGAATGATAACAAATGTTACACTAAACTTTTCCTTTGTAGTGCAAATTTTTTCTCACTTAATATTTCTTAGAGGTTTTTAAAGGAGGTTGTCATTGACAAAACAGAAAACCAGTCCCCAAGTCACCAGGCCTCCAAAGCTCCCTTGCATTCAATGCCTGCCTGATCAGGTATTTAGAGTTAGGTTTAGTAGGAAGCTACCTATGAAGTAGGTGAAGGGCTGCGATAAGCTGACATTATTCAGAGACCTCTGTTCTGGAAATCAAAGCCGCACCCTTCAGATGCTCCACCTGTGAAATAATCGTAGTGATGCACAGCACATGACCGTCGGGATTGCGTGTAGGTATTTGTGGGTTCAGAGTGGCAGTAGCTTGAGGATCCATGTCACAGTGAACCTTGAATGAAGTTTAACTTGACCGTTTGTCCTGCTTCCTCATTCTGCCAGGGTCCTGAGAACATTATCTGCAGCTGTATCTCCCCATGTGGTGGTTGGATAGCCTGTTCTACAGCGTCTCGTTTTTTTCTGTATCGACTGAATTACGAACATGACAACATAAGCCTGCAGAGGGTAAGTGATAACCCGGGGTCTGGTTGAATAAGAAGAAACATTATAGTGGGTGATTTTTGTGTGAAGTGGAAATTTTCTGAACAAGGATATGAATCCTTGTTCAGTGAGAAAACTTACAAAATGGTTTCTTATTGCCAAATTTAAAATTATGTTTTTGGAGGAGTAGGTAAATGGCACCAAATGGCAGTAAAAGGTTAGGCTTTTGAGGAGATGACGGGGGAAGTGGAGGGGATACAGTAGGTACGTCAGTGTTCCAGGCCCTTGGCCAGTGGGCCTCCTTGGAGACAGGAAGCACTCATGTGATGTGAGCCTGGCGCTGCTAATTTTTTATGGGCTTTGGGTCTAACTTCTCTCTCCTTCTGACCTTTACCACTGTTTCCCCCAAGGTTTCCAAAATGCCAGTGTTCCTTCGCTCTGCCCTCCAGATTTTGTTTTCTGAGGATTCAACAAAGCTCTTTGTGGCATCAAATCAAGGGTCTCTTCGCGTCATTCGGCTCCTGGAAGGAGGCTTCACGCACCCGCGTGCTTTCCAGCCCCAGTCAGGTGACAAGTTGGGACCTGGCCTCGGGAGGGAGTTGCCAGTCTCCGATGTTTCTATTTTTTCACTTGAGTCTCAATTGTCGGGGGTTCACTAATGCTCCTCTCAGTCCTGGAAAAACTACACACACACGTATCTGTGATTTAAAGCAGGAGGAGATACCTGGCAAGTGAAAACGCTTGATGAGATCTGAAGTGTTGCTCACACCTACTCTTTTCTCACTGGGTTTTTGATTCCTTATTTAGGGCCAGAGAAGTTTCATCATGCTTCTTGGAGTTTTGTTAGTAGAGCAAGAAGAACTTAAAATCATTTGTGATCCTGATAACCACCATTATTATCTGTGTATATTTCTAGGAGGTGCTTGTATGTAGGTATTTTGTGGACACGTTAATTTTGGGTTTGTTATTTTTTTTATACCGATGAACTTGTGCATACAGTTTCACTACCTGTCTTAATGTTTTTGGCTACGTTTCTGTATGTTTTGAGAACATGAGTGTGCATGAATGTGTGACTATGGGTAGATAACTTTTAGTGAGTTGACCCTTAAGAACTTAGTACTCAGTACTTCCCATGGGTCTTTTATTTTTCTCCCTTGTCCAGGATTATAATGACTTCACCATTATTTAGACTCCATCTGTCTGGATAATCAACTTTTAAGATTTTTTTTTAATGTGGACCATTTTCAAAGTTTCCATTAAATTAGCCACAATATTGTCTCTGTTTTATGCTTTGGTTTTTCTGTCCACCAACCATATGGGATCCTAGTTCTCTGACCAGGGATCAGACCCACGGCCCCTGAATTGAAGGTGAAATCTCAACCACTGAACCACCAGGGAAGTCCCTGGAAAATCAGCTTTTTAAAATCAACTTAAAGTCTCACTGCTCATAAGCAGCCCCAGAAGCAAACAGGAGAAGGAAACATACGAATCAGGAATCAGATGAAGTAAACTGATAGTATTTATTGAGCACCTATATGTGGTTTTATTATGAAACTTACATTCTTTACCTTGCCTTTAGCACTCATTTAAAATTGTGGTCTGCATTATATACGTGACTTTATTTTGTCCTCCTCTCTCATCTTACTGCCTCTGATGGTCAGGCTGGTTTCTTCACAGGCCTCAAACCTGTGTTTTCCTGTCCTTGTCACTTAGCTCACAGTGTTCTCCACCCTTTTCTACCCACCTCACTCATCCTTTAGCATCTAGTTTATGCCTAGTTGTAAAGCTTTTTCATTGGGGATGTTTTATAGGCAGCACTTACTTTGGCATATCACATCACTGTCTGATTTTTATCCCACAAGAATCTTCATGTTGCCACATTGGTTTCAAATTCTTTTAATGACAGAGATGGCTCATCTTTAGTGCCCATGCTCCCTTAGTGTCAAATATATAGCAGGCACTTTGTAAATTAAAGATCTGCCTCAGACGTATTGAATTTGCTGCTTGTAACTTTGATTAAAAACATTTGATAGGAAAGGACGTTTGAACAACTGAGGTACAGATTTTGGTGATAGCTCTTAAAAACTCGGATTCTCCACTCTCATAGTTGAGAGCTCATCTCGTTCCTGAGCAAGCGCTGCTTTCCGGTTTCTCTCTCTCTGGCTCCTCTTTACATGAAGAATGGCTGCTTAAATTACAGTAGTAGACAGATTAGCACCTAGAACTTATTTGTAAAACTGTCGAGAAATTGTCCTGTCAGTAATCGGAAACTGAGGTGGCTTTTGCCGTCAGACTCAGGGAAGGGGTGGCTGGCTGTGGACACGGAATTCAGAGACTGAGCTGCTCTTCTGTCCTCACAGGGACCGTGCAGTCCATGTGTTTGCTAGCAGTCAGTCCAGACGGAAACTGGCTCGCTGCCTCAGGCTCCAGTGCCGGTGTCCACGTGTACAACGTGAAACAGCTAAAGGTGAGCATGAGGTTTGGTTGCAGCAAACAGGAGGAAGTTAGCCCTGCAGTTATAAGACTCAGGAAGACTGAGAGGACCTGGAAAATTACTGGCCTTTTTTTTTTAACAAAAAATTTTTCCTGTTTTACCTGTTTGAAACCCCAGAGCTATAATCTTAAATTAAAAATCAGTCAATAGGAACAGTGAAGCCACTCATGCTCAGAAATTTGAAGTTAAGGATTTATGAGTAATGAAATCTACATCTAGGTTTTGTCTGTATTTTGAGGAGGAAAATTCTGATCTACAGAGGAATAGATGCAGATAGAAACAATTTCCTTCAATAGCTTGCCTTGTAATCTCAGGATACTTTCAAATTAAACAGAACTAGGAATAGCAGGAAAACATTTTTCACTAATTAGCAATGATATTGTCATCCCCAGATTGAATTACTAATGTTCCCTTATAGGTTGTCATCTTCATCTAAAAGCCAGATAATAATTACCATAAACTTAAGGGGGGTGGGGATGGGGAGGAGAAGGTGAGATGTATGGAGAGAGCAACATGGAAACTTACATTACCACATGTAAAATAGATAGCCAATGGGAATTTGCTGTATGACTCAGGGAACTCAAACAGGGGTTCTGTATCAACCTAGAGGGATGAGATAGCGGGGGAGATGGGAGGGAGGCTCAAGAGGGAAGGGCCATATGTATACCTATGGCTGATTCATGTTGATATTTGACAGAAAACAACAAAACTTTGTAAAGCAGTTATCCTTCAGTTAAAAAAAGAAAATACAAAAGAAAAAGAATTACCCTAAACTTAATAACTTTATTGCATAGTGGCAAGAGCATGTACTGCTCTTTGAGCCTTGCCTGGCATTTAAAAGTGTTCTGTGTACCAGTGCACATGCCTTGTGATGGACATATATGTCCTTGCCTAGGCATTAATTTCTTTTTTTTTAATTAATGTTTATTGGCATATGGTTGCTGTACAGGCATTAATTTCTTTTAAGTTCAGTGTAGAGCTGTAGATCCCCTGTTCAGTGATGTGTTTATGAGCAATTCATACCTGTGTAGAGACAGCAGGGAAGGCTTTACCTCCAGGTCTTTTGTGAACACTGTCATTTTTCTTGGCAGTTAAACTTGCACTTTTAAAAAAAATGAAATTAAAGTTTATTGTTTGGGGAAATACCTGACATTTACAGGAACTTCCGTAGAATAGAACGTTTTGAGTTCCAAGGAACACTATTTTAAAACTACTGACCTAGACCATCCGGTCTTTCCTGGGGTATGGAATCCCGTTTTAGAGTTTCCTGTGTCTTTGATTTGTCTGATCTGATCTGATCTGTGTCTTTGATTTGTCCCCAGCTTCACTGCACAGTGCCTGCTTACAACTTCCCTGTGACTGCTCTGGCCATCGCACCCAATACCAACAACCTTGTCATTGCTCATTCTGACCAGCAGGTAAGAGATCCCAGTGCTTTCTAATTCCCTCCAAATGGATGGGAACTAAAAAGCTGAGATAATAACAATTTTGGAGGAGCTTTTCTTCACAAATACTGAATGATATAAAAGCAGTTTCCTCTTGTGTGTAATAAAGCTTTCACATAAAACAATTTCTTTTAAAATCACATAAAAAACATAAAATACTTAGGAATAAGCATCACCAAGGAAGTGAAAGGATCTATGCTGAGAACTATAAAACATTAATAGAGGAAATCAAAGATGATTCAGAGAAATAGAAGGATATCCCCTGCTCTTGGATGGGAAGAATTAATATTGTTAAAATGACCATACTACTGAAAGTAGTCTGTAGATTTAATGTGATTCTTATCAAATTACTTGTGACATTTTTCACAGGACCAGAACAAGTAATCCTAAAGTTTATATGGAATCATAAAAGACCCAGAATTGCCAAAGCAGTACTGAGGAGAAAGAACAAAAGCAGGAGGCATAACCCTTCGAGACTTCAGACATTACTACAAAGCTATAGTAATCAAAACAGCTTGGTAGTGACACAAAAACAGACATAGGGATCAATGGAACAGACTAGAGAGCCCAGAAATAAACCCACCCACCAATGGGTTGGTTTATCTTCAACAAAGGAGACAAGAATATACAATGGACAAAATTAGTGCTTTATCTACCACTTTTTTCCATACCAAGTTGTAATGAGAATATAATTATAAGAGCTGTAGAATATCTGAGCTACAGAACACATTATGCATGAATTTATCAATACTTATAAAACCTCTCTGGTCAAATAGGCTTGATAATACCTGCCTCACTGAGCTAGTATACAAAAGATCAAATGTGATTCAAGAAGCACTGTTTTAAAAAACCAAATTATTATAAATTCTATTAAGTTTATAAATATTATATATAGATATACATATGACTTTATAAATTATCATAAAATTCAGAAACATTTTAAAAAGCTGAACCATCTCAATGCAGGGCTCTAAGAAGCACGCTTGAGTAGACCACTAGGCAGATGATGCTGGCTACTTTGATTAGCAGTTTTTACACAGACATATCGATTACATGAAGAAAATGGAATCTCTCATTTTAACTTCTTCTCTTGTTAAAACTAGCGGGAAATTTTTTGTATCTGCTAATTAGAGATTAATAGCGTTACTCACCGAAGAAGGCAGTGGCACCGCACTCCAGTACTCTTGCCTGGAAAATCCCACGGATGGAGGAGTCTGGTAGGCTACAGTCTACCAGAGTAAGACTAAGAGTCTTAGTCTAAGAGTCCGCTAAGCGTTGGACACAACTGAGCGACTTCACTTTCACTTTTCACTTTCATGCATTGGAGAAGGAAATGGCAACCCACTCCAGTGTTCTCGCCGGGAGAATCCCAGGGACGGCGGAGCCTGGTGGGCTGCCGTCTACGGGGTTGCATGGAGTCAGACACGACTGAAGCGACTTAGCAGCAGCCGCAGCGTTACTCACACACTGCAGTGAGGATACCAGGAGACAGCACTTCATATATTGCATAAATTGGGTATGACCCCCTTAGAGAGCATTTGGAGAAACCTAAAAAAAAATTTTAATCCACATCATCTTTGATTCAGAAGTTCTGGCTCTAAAAGTTCTCGCCGCAGGTGTATGCTTTCATTTGTACAAAAAAGACACTGATACAGAGAGAATCATTACAGCCTCATGTGTAGTAGCCAAAGATTGGAAATACCTCAGTGCTCATTAAACAGATAGAAAAATCCTGCTACATGCAGGAAGTGAATAGATTATTATTATGCCTTCTTCAAAGGAAGCATAAGTGACGTGTGTGGATGTTGGTATGAGTCAGTCTCCATGATACAATGCTCAGTGAAAAATGCAACATGCAGAACAGTGTGTACTCTGTGCATAAAATATCTCTGAAAAGATGTAAATAAGGAACACGCTACTTTTTTCTTGGGGAAAAGAGATATTAAGATTGCAGGGTGATTTTTCACTATATAAACCTTTCTGTGCTGTTTGAATTGTTTATTGTTCTGTAATTTACCTTAAATTGTTTTTATTTTAAAAAACAGCAATCGACACTTCCTTGTTGGTCCAGTGGTTAAAACTCTGTGCTTCTACTGCAGGGGTCGTGGGTTTGATCCCCAGGTGGGGAACTAAGATCCCGCATGCTGTGTGGTGCAACCAAAAAAAAAAAAGTAGTGAAAATGCGTATCCTGAATATGATACAGGCAAGGTTTATATAGCTGTTTTTCTGGTCAGGAATGACCTTCTGGTTTTCTGGGTACCAGCCTGCATTTCCTCTGTGTCATATCCTTTCTCAGGTATTTGAGTACAGCATCCCAGACAAACAGTACACGGAATGGAGCCGGACTGTCCAGAAGCAGGGGTTTCATCATCTTTGGCTCCAGAGGGACACTCCCATCACACACATCAGTTTTCATCCCAAGAGACCAATGCACATCCTCCTCCACGACACCTACATGTTCTGCCTCATCGACAAGTCACTGGTGAGTCCTTCTCCACTGCCACCTGTCCTCTCACTGGCTTCTGCTTTCCGTAGCAGTCTTTCGTTCTGAAAGCAAAGGAGGACCATGAGTTAGAGGAGGGAGAATCAGAGTAAAGGTTGCTGGTACCTTCTTTGGAGGGAAGGAGCTTTTAGTTTTGCAGATTTCCTCATTTTTCTTCGCAGTTTCCGGAGGCTCTGAGGGAAGGGGGCAGGCCTTGGTGTGCTGGTTTTTGCTGATTTGACTATTTCCCTGCTTTGCCTCTAAGCACATAAAATTAAGTAGGAAAAAGATGAGGTCCATATTCAGAAAGTAGCCATAATCAGGCACTCAGTCACTTCCGCTTTTGCACCCTGGGGTGACTGACACGATTTCATTGAAGGATATACATACAGGCTGGGGTTTTGACCGCTTGTGCCCCCCTGGGTTGAATTTACTGACACACCATCTGCCAGTTTGAGGAGCTGTTGTTAGTGTCTTGAGAAAAGGCCAGTTAGGAAAATTCCATCCTTCGTGGCTGTGATTTAGGTGGGATGTGAACATTTTTTTTTTCCGTTCCAGATTCCAGCCTCTGCCAGCTGCTCTTTTGATTCACCCTGAATTTCGTGTCTTTTTCTGGGCAGGCACTGTCTTCCCAGCAGTGGTGTGAGCTGTGGCCACGCCGTAATGCAGTCTGGGCTTAGAGCAGCCGGCCCACGGTGTTTTGGTGCATTGTGAAGGTGGGGTGGGAGCAGCACGGGGAGAGCAGCAGATGGCTCTAAAGGAGGTGTGCATGCTGATGTGTCACTGGAACTCATCTCGTGGGCCCTGCGTGCTCTGGGTGTGGGAAGCAGAGCCGGCTGACAAGTGCCTTTTGCGAGATGATGGTACAGGAAGGGCCCCTCCCACTCGGTTGCCTCTTTATAACTCAACTCAGATCAGCCCAAGCTGTTTTGTTCCCCCAGCATTGGTGATAAGTCCATCGCCTCCTCATGAAGGGCAGAGCTATTTCCCAAGGAAGTCAGAAATGAAATAATCACTTGCTTGGCTAGAGGTCATCATCTCTCATGGTGTCAGTGACATCAGTGGGGGTGGTTTGTGTCAGTTGGGCAGCCCACGGTCTGTCTGGGGGAGAGTCTAGAAAGCAGAGCCTGCACGAGCTGAGCTCCTATGCACGCCAGTTTGTTTCCGTCTCACAAAGTGTTACTGACGAGACTGGCCAGAAGCCCCGGGCCAGCCCTTTGATCTTGCTGGCAGAGGGTACCAAGCTCTCTTTGCCACATATTCCCCCCGCTATACAGTAGAGCTGGGGGTGTGGCTCTAGCTTTCTCCCTGAACTAAGAAAAGTCAGGGAGGGGGACTTCCCTGGTGATCCAGTGGTTAAGACTGCACTCCCAACACAGGGAGTGTGAGTTCAGTCCCTGTTCAGGGAGCTAGGGTCCCACATGCCGTGCAGCACAGTCAAAAATAAATTAATTTAAAAAAAAGAAGAATCAGAGAGGTAGTAAGTGTATAATATGATGTTTAGAAGATGGAATTTTCCTGAAAAATCACTAGAGTCCTTTGGTCTGTAGAGGCCCAATTTAAACAGTAATAATTATTAAACAACATATTTTTGTCTTTCTAGCCTCTTCCAAATGATAAAACCTTACTGTACAACCCACTGCCTCCCACAAACGAATCCGATGTCATCAGGAGGCGCACAGCTCATGCCTTTAAAATTTCTAAGAAATATAAGGTAATACATCTTCCATCATATTCTGAGTGGTTGGTTCCCTGTGATATTATCAAAATGTAGTAAAGTCCCACAAGAGGAAGACAAGAGTGCCTTCATTGTACATGCAGGGAACCTGGTTTGGGGAAATAAGCTGCCTTTCTGAGGCTATTTGTCCCTTAGGTTTGTAGTTGATTGTTCTTGCCTCGGTATATTAGAGCCAGACACATCATACTTTACAAAAATGAAATACGTAGGTTGTGAGAAATGATGGTGGAGCTCAGTTGGGTCTCTGTTTGGATTAAAGCTGGGCTTTTAAATTTGACTTCCAGTGGAGAATAGTTCTTCCACAGGATAAGTTTCAAGCAAATGGAAGTCATTGAATTTATGATCCCCTTTCTGGACTAGGCTTTCCACTCTGATAGAATACGTATTCATTGAATCCTAGAACATTTTCTTGGGGGTCTGCAGAATTTTTTAGAGGAGGAGGTGTTTTAAATTTAAGTAATTTGCAATTTGCCATTTATCAAGTTTAGGCTCCAGAGCCCTCTGTTACCATCAATTCATAAGAAATTAGAGGCTCACAGACCTTCTTTACAGAGAAAAATGAAGAATCCTGCTAAAATCTTAAATGATTGGATTCAGTTATAAAAGCTCCCAACCTTTGGAGTTCTAGGGCAGGAAGGCTCATCGGAGATTTACCCTCCTCCAGCTCGCATGAGGCGAGCCTTTTGGCCCTAGATAGTCAGCTGAGAACTAGCCCTGGAATCTAACTCCTGGTGAGAACCTTACCATCTCTCTCCAGCCTCTGCTCTTTGTGGATCTCCTGGATGAAAAGACCCTGGTGGCGGTAGAACGGCCTCTGGATGACATCGTTGCTCAGCTCCCACCACCCATCAAAAAGAAGAAATTTGGAACCTGAAAAGGGCACCATCTGTGTCCTTCCTTGAACTGTCTACCCTGTTTTCACAAATCATGATAATAAAACAAAGTTATTCTTTAGGACTAGTCATTATGAATGTTACTTTCTAAAATACTGGACAGTAATTTCCCTTCATCGACTGAAAGCAAACAGAAACTGCCAGGTATTTGTCATTTGGATAATGTTCCAGTTAACCACAAATTCATCCAACTTTTTTTAGTATCCTGTTCTTCAGACCTTACTCCCAGAGGTGGGGGAAGGCGATAGTTGCCATCTATTCCCTAACACGTGCTTGAGGCTTCCAAAGGCTGACAACTTTCATTGTCTACCAGCCTGTAGCCCACAGCCCGTCAGAGGTGTGGGGACTTGGCCCAAGTTGCCTTCGAGGATAGGGAAACTGGGGTTGCTTATCCAAGCTGGCCTCACTACCAAAAGCCATAATCAGGGTTATGTTTCAAAAGTGAATTTTAACTGTAATGCTCCATCTGAAAAATAGATGCCCTTAGCCACTGGTAGTGAACTAGTAAATTTTATTTGAAAGGAAACAATCAGGTTTGGGGATATCAGTCTCAGTAACACATCTTTTTATGTTCTAAGCCCATTCCAAAGGTTAGGGAAAACATTGGGCATTTTCTTACAGAGCAGGAGTGGAGGTGGGGACCCAAAAGCCTGATGTATAGTATTTTACCCTTTCTGTTCTCTTTTGCTTGCTTTGACATTGTTATTCTTATAGGTGTCATCAGTTGATGAGTTTTAATGTGATCTTTTAAATTAGAACATGAAGAACTAAAGTTGACCTGAACGAAGCAGATAGATTTCTTTCTCATCTATGTGGATATATTCTGTTGCATGCCTGTGGAAACCCAGTATGTGTGGTTTTGTTTGGGATAGGTGAAAGGCTGTGGTACAGACAGAGGAATATGAGGGCTCTGATGACATCATGAGTAAAGTGCTGATGAGAAACATTTTTACTGAGATGAACCCCACCCTCCAGCTTCAGTTCAGTCACTCAGTCGTGTCCAACTTTTTGCGACCCCATGGACTGCAGCACACCAGTCCTCCCTGTCCATCACCAACTCCTGGAGCTTACTCAAACTCATGTCCATAGAGTCAGTGATCCCATCCAGCCACCTCATCCTCTGTCGTCCCCTTCTCCCGCCTTCAGTCTTTCCCAGTGTCAGGGTCTTTTCCAGTACATCAGTTCTTTGCATCACGTGGCCTAAGTATTGGAGTTTCAGCTTCAGCATCAGTCCTTCCAATGAATATTCAGGACTGATCTCCTTTAGGATGGACTGGTGGGATCTCTTTGCAGTCTAAGGGGCTCTCTAGAGTCTTCTCCAACACCACAGTTCAAAAGCATCAATTCTTTGGTGCTCAGCTTTCTTTATAGTCCAACTCTCACATCTATACTCCTGGAAAAACCTATACTACTGGAAAAACCATAGCTTTGCCTACACAGACCTTTGTTAAAGTAATATATCTGCTTTTTAATATGCTGTCTAGGTTGGTCATAGCCTTTCTTCCAAGGAGCAAGCATCTTTTAATTTCATGGCTGCAGTCACCTTCTGCAGTGATTTGGGAGCCCAAACAATAAAGTCTGTCATTGTTTCCCCATCTATTTGCCATGAAGTGATGGGACTGGATGCCATGAGCTTAGTTTTCTGAATGTCGAGTTTTAAGCCAACTTTTTCATTCTCTTTCACTTTCATCAAGAGGCTCTTTAGTTCTTCTTCGCTTTCTGCCATAAGGGTGGTGTCATCTGTATATCTGAGGTGTGAAATATTGATATTTCTCCCGGCAATCTTGATTCCAGCTTGTGCTTCATCCAGCCTAGCATTTCTCCATGATGTACTCTGCATATAAGGTAAATAAGCAGGGTGACAATATACAGCCTTGACGTACTCCTTTCCCAGTTTGGAACCAGTCTGTTGTTCCATGTCCAGTTCTAATTGTTGCTTCCTGACCTGCATACAGATTTCTCAAGAGGCAGGTCAGGTGGTCTGGTATTCCCATCTCTTTAAGAATTTTCCACAGTTTGCAGTGATCCACACAGTCAAAGGCTTTGGCGTAGTCAACAAAGCAGAAAGAGAAGTTTTCTGAACTCTTGCTTTTTCGATAATCCAATGGATGTTGGCAATTTGATCTCTGGTTCCTCTGCCTTTTCTAAAACCAGCTTGAATATCTGGAAGTTCATGGTTCACATACTGTTGAAGTCTGGCTTGGAGAATTTTGAGCATTACTTTACCAGCGTGTGAGATGAGTGCAATTGTGCAGTAGTTTGAGCATTCTTTGGTATTGCCCTCCAGCCTGGAAAGGAGGAAAAAATGAGAATTTCTAGTAGAACTAACAGAGGTAATAAGATAAACAGAGCCTTATAATATATAATATAAAGGAAAGCCTATTTCGGGTTTGCTAAGAGAGAATAGATATAACAAGGTGTATAATGGTTGGTTTATAATGTCCTTTTTGCCCCATCTTTTTATGTTTTTTTTCCAGTGAGAAGAGTAAACAAATAGATGCAACATTTCAGGTCATTTGTGTAAAGTAACTCTCCTCTCTCTCAAGTACACCTTCTTAGTGAGACATATTCTTCCAGTCTGCATTTGACTGGTCTAGCCCAGGCTTTCAGTAGACTGGAATATCCTGCCCTTCCTAAGAAATCTTGGAGGTCTTCTTTTGTGTGATTGCAATCAAAGTTCAAGTCACTGAGCTACAGTGACTATGACCAGAAGGAGGCTGCTGCCGCCGCTGCTGCTTAGTCACTTCAGTCGTGTCCGACTCTGTGCGACCCCATAGACGGCAGCCCACCAGGCTCCCCCGTCCCTGGGATTCTCCAGGCAAGAACACTGGAGTGGGTTGCCATTTCCTTCTCCAATGCATGAAAGTGAAAAGTGAAAGTGAAGTCGCTCAGTTGTGTCCGACTCTTAGCGACCTCATGGACTGCAGCCTACCTTGCTCCTCCTTCCATGGGATTTTCCAGGCAAGAGTACTGGAGTGGGTTGCCATTGCCTTCTTTCTCCGAAGGAGGCTAGAATGCCTTAAATATTAACTCACTCGCTTTTCCCTGACTGTAGAGCTATAAATTCATAGACTCTTTATTAACTGGAATCTAGTTTAAGACTTGCTTTACTTAACTTTAAACATATTCTGAAATCCTGTTGATGGTGGCAGGTGTAATTCTGACAGAGAGGGCTCACAGATCATCTGAGTGAGGAAGTAAAACTTTTCTGAAAGTAGAAAGCATTCCTTTGCAACATTTCCAGCCAATGACTTGGACTTCCATAAATGGTATGGGAAGTAAAAGCTTTGGGCCTTGAAATTTTTCCTAAGCGGAGAGTTTCTGAATTACAAATGAAGCAGAAAGTGATTGGGGCAGAAAGTTAGAGAAATTGGGGGAAGGGAAAGGGAAATAGTGTATGTAAGGGACACTTTGGGGCCTGCATTTTAGGGTGATTTTACTTTAGGAGTTTGTGTAACCTAGACGCATTATGTTTCTGTTTCAGGCATTTTGCAGACTGCTGCTCATACTTGAGTGCCACAGAAAAATTTTGAGCTGAGACCAACTTGAGAAAGGTCATATTTGCGAACCTGACTCAATTGCTTTAAAAATTCACTTTTCTCATGCAGCAACTAGTAATTGGATCTCTGAATGGATAATGAAACCTTTACCAGGGAGATTACACCAGTTTAGATGGAGAGAAACTGAAATCTTGGAATATTGGAAGAAAGTTAGAGATCATGTACTCTGAGGGTTTTAAAGTTTGTTTTTTTTTACGTATCAAAACTTTCTTCAAATGGAACTTTGTTCTGAACTGAAATATATGCTACAGATAAAAGTGGAGCTGTTTAGGCTTTTGGGGGTGAGGGTGGGGGAACGAGGCCCAAGATTTTCTGAAAGAAACCTATGTGGCTCTTGGCCTCATTTTTATACTCACACTCATGGAAATGGAGAACAAGAGAAGGTGATTTTTCCCATGGTTACACAATGGTTCATTAGAAGCCAAGGTAGCATCCTTAATAATTATTCTTCTACTGTCTCTTAGCAGGAGGGATGCACTCATAAATAGGATTAGCAGGTGTGATCTGCTAAGGATTTTCCATTCCACAGGCTGCAGAAAAGGTGTTTAAGCATTTCTTGCTCTGGATGAGCACTTGATTTCGCTATTAGCATGAGTTCTCTGGGCAGTCTTGTGTGTAAACCAGAGAGTGTTGTAATGAATGACCTCGCATGGTGTCTGCTGGTGCTCTCATGGGGATGTTACTCTGAGGTTCATTCTTAGGGCTGGACTTGCTAACTCATATGGTGCTCATTTTCTTTCAGTTTCCCTTTGGAGTTGAATATATGTCCGTCAGAAGGGTTTGAAAGCACTTACTTATTTCCTTAAAACTTTGACACTGTAGTGATAGACTTTAGTTTTAGCCTGTCCAATGGGTGAAAAATAGTGTTCTGCCTTTTCTTGTTTACTCATGAGTTTGCTCACTTTTTGGTGTATTTGGCTATTTGGCTAATTGTGTAAATGGCATGACCTCTTCTCCTTTTCCTCCTAATGTGTTGTCTCTTTCTTTCATATTTCAAGGCATTTTATGATGTATCCAATAAACTCTCCGTGGTGGTGGAAATGTTCTGTATCTGTGCTGTACCATAGCCACATCTGGCTGTTGAGCACTTGAAATGTGGCTTGTATGACAAAAGAACTGAATTTTTAAATTTTAATTGACTTTAATCTAGGAATTCCCTAGCTATTCAGTGGTTAGTACTCTGCACTCTCACTGCTGAGGGCCCAGGTTCAGTCCCTGGTCAGGGAACTAAAATTTAATAAGCCACATAGTGCAGCCAAAAAAAAAAAAAAAAATTAAATAGCTATGTGTAGCAAGTGGGTTTCTTAGTGGACAACACAGATCTAGATATTAAGGCTTAGCTTGTGTCAGTTCTGTCTTTAGAACTTAATATCTATTTAACATACATTTATTGAGTGTCTGCTATATGCTTTGTATCAGCCAACAGACAGAAGATGGTGTTAGCCCTCAAGAACTTCACTCCCTAGTTGAGGAGAGAAGCCCATCAACATTAGAGATGAGTACAAAGAAGGGGCACCTAATGAGGTTGAAGGTAGGAGACAGTCCTTGAGAACTGGGTAGGAATTAGCAAGGTGGAAAGGAAAAGACAAGAGGCCTTCCTGCAGCATTCTGCATGCAAAGGTCTGAAGCAAGAGCATAGCCTGTCCAAGGGTTCACCAGTAGTTCCATGAGGTTGAAACACAGCATAGATCAGAAATGGAGGAAAATGGGGCTGAAGGGTACGTAGTCCTGGGCACACCCTGGGGGGTGACAGCTTCCCCAGCTGATAGTAACAAGCAGCAGATGAAGCACCTAGGAAAGGTAAGAGTGGAGAGCGCAGAGGAGAGCTAAGCAGCTTAGGTAAGGAGATTTGGATCAAGAGCCCTTAAGCCCATGTGTAGTGAAAAATAGGGCCAGATGGGAGTGGACCTTGAAGTCTGCAGTTAAGAATTATCATTCAGTGGAAGACACAGTTATGAACCACTCACATTCAAAGAGATGGCACAGTAAAAATGTCCACTTGTGTAAGTAAAGGGCAGAAGAGACTGGCAGTTAGGGAGGCAAATAACAGGCTCTTGTGTAGGTTCTTACCTCGGGGTTTGTATTAGTTTGCTAGGGTTGCCATACTGCATCACAGTCACTGGGTAGCTTAAACAACAGAAGTTCATCCTCTCACAATTTTGGAGGCTAGAAATCTGAGATCAAGGAAGTAACATTTCCTCAGTTTCTTCTAAGGCCTCTTTCCTTGGTTTGTAGAGGGCCCTTTTCTCCTTGAGTCTTACCCGTGTGTCTGTGTCCTAATCTGTTTATAAGTTACATTGGATCAGGGCCCACCCTAATGACCTTATTTTAATTTAATTACCTCTTTAAAAACCCTGTCTCCAAACACAGTCTCACTCTGAGGTGCTGGGGACCTGGATTTCACCTTATAAATTTTGAGGAAACACGATTCAGCCCATGACAGTGTGTGTGGAAGGGCTTCAGGGGCTTTGTGAGCCCCCAGGTTTGAATGCTGAGTTTTACACAAATGTGCATGTGTCTGAGGTGGGTGGGTCCCCAGCAGGCAGCTGATTCCCAAGGAGATCCATGTGTACGTGAAAATCACTTCAGTCACGTCCAACTCTGCAACCCTGTGGATGTGGACTATAGCCCACCAGGCTCCTCTGTCTATGGGATTCTCTAGGCAAGAATACTGGAGTGGGTTGCCATGCCCTCCTCCAGGGGATCTTCCCAACCCAGGGATTGAACCTGCCTCTCTTTTGTCTCCTGCATTGGCAGGCGGGTTCTTTACCACTAGTGCCACTTGGGAAGCTCAAAGGATCCATGATCCCTCCCCAGTTGGCTGTTCATGTGAGACGAAGGCCTTACTGGAAATGCCACAGGCATCGATAAACATGATTTGTTGTTCACTTGTATATGAAGAAAGAGAGTTTAAGCTGACTAGAAGACTACAGGTGTTAACTGCAAGGCACTGGAAATTCCATTAGAACTGGTATGGAAGGAAAGTGGATTTTTATTTTTGGACCTTATTTGAATTTCATGGGAAATTATATAATTACCATGATTGTCAATAAAAAACACTGGTGAATTTCCGTAACTTAAGTGGATTCAATGAACTAAACTTCTGCTTGTTAATGTCCTAATATTTTCCTAAAAGGAAAGTCACAGAACTACAAAACTGTCACCAGCTGCTTCTCATTAGGAATGTGGTTAACAGATGTGGGTTTTCAGTTATAACGCTTGAGATAGTTAATCCATTTTTGTGGGTTTCAGATGGATAGTGATTTATCTTGGTGGGATGAATTTTAAAATACGCTTGCATCAGCTAAAGGGTACTGTAGGCGCCTTTTCCTCTTGCACTTCATGTTTGTGCTGGAGAGAAAAACACACTCTAGGATATTTCTCCTGGAAGACAAAGTCATACTGTCGAAAGGGACAGTTGATCTCACTGTTCCCTAACAGGGGTGGATATTTTTTCAGAGTTGGATGTTGGATTGGTTATCTTCCAAGCTGCTTTCTCCCTCTGGCCTCTTCGTTAGTAGTGACTGAGCAGCTCTTGCTTTTGTTCCTCTGGCATCAGGCCGCCTTTGTGGTGTAACCTTCAGGCTTGCTAAGGGCTGCAGTTTTGCCTGAGGCCCTCCTTCCTCATGAAATTACACAACACTCAAACCTTGGAAGCAGCCCCAGATCCACTAATTCTTTCCTTTGGCGGACTTTTGGCACTCTGTACTCCCTTTTAGCCGAAGTGTAGCTTTACGCAAGATCTGTTTGTTACCAAAATTAATTTGGCCATTTGCCCTTTAAGCCTGGAATCAAATAATAGGATGGTGGACTCATTCCTCGATAAAGTATAGACTCTCAGCTGGAGAGTTTCTTCCAAAGGTTTTCATTGTGGCTGCTGCTAAAGGTCAGCAGGTAATGAGAGCAGCAGCAGCACTCTTCATAGAACTCGTATCAGGTACAGTACTGCTAAGCACTTTGCAACCATCATCCCAGTCAACCGTCCCAGCCGCCCTTTGAGGTAGATGTCTGAAGTTTTTCGAAGAACACTGAGGCCTATGACCTCAGTCCCTTGAGTGCTGTCATATAACTAGTAAGTGGCCAGACTATGATTTGAACCTTGTGCTTTTATTTTTGTTTGTTTGAGGCAAGCACCTGATACAGGTTTATTTGTTAATTTTTTAAATTGGAGTATAATTGCTTTACAACGTTGTATTAGTTTCTGCTGTACAACAACATGAATCAGCCATATGTATACATATATCCTCTCCCTCTGGAGCCTCTCTCTCACCCCTCTAAGTCATCACAGAGCTGAACCTTGTGCTCTTAATTACCATGCTATATCGCACACGTAGTATGAGAGAAAAGAAGAAAGGGGAAGAAGGGTCATTGGCTTTTGAGAGAGCCTAGAATCAGAGCCTGAGTCAGAATTGTAGGAAATTATGGATCTGAGAGTGCTAACCCAACCCCCTCACTTTAAAGTATTGTAGTGATGATGCCTGCCTTATTCTGAGAAAACGGTAAGATAACAGCTTGAGCAGAGAATACCTACTGATAGGTGACAGGAATGAAAGGTGATTAGGAATTATCACAGCCATTCCCTTTTTTAGAGGCAGATAAAATAGCATGCTTGTTCAAAGAATTACGTGTGCTTGTCTTGCCATCCCTAAGAAACTATGGGAACAGATGTGTACTCTTTTTAATTCAGATTTCATTATCCACAGTAAGTAGATTTCCACGGACTATTTGAGATTTCCTAGATGGCAATTTTCACTCTGCAAGGAACCAATAACCTTCAGAGGGATTATTTGAAATGACTGCAGCACAGGAGGCACTGAATTTCAGTCAATCACGTGTTTAATGAGTTCCTTCTCTGCAAGGTGGTATTTTTGGAAGAGTGGGGAACAAAAGGAAGTCGATGGGTGGTTCCTGCCCTCCTGTATTCTGTAACCTACTTAGACAAACAAGCAAGGCATAGAATAAAGTTGTTCAAAGGAAAAAGAATCCCAACAAATTGGGAAGACGAGAAAACTGGGATGAGATCTTGCAAGGTGGTTAAGTGGTTAAAAGGGGCAGGGAGCGTTTAGAAGGATGGCCTCCAGCAGGAATGTGTGGGGCGTCCTTGGGAGACTCTGGGTGAGTTTGGCCAATCTGTAGTGATGAAAGAGAATATGGAAAATTAATTTAAGTTCTGATGGAAGAGCTTATAAAACCAGTTCAATAGTTTGGAATCCCAATATCAATCTCCATTACCTTCTCTCTTCCTAGGGTTATTTTGCTATATAACTTATGTAAGTGCCCTCACCTACTATTTAGTTGTAAGATCTATGACTTCCTTCAGTTCTGTTGACCAAAAGGTCATGACATTTTTGGAAAGAATTTCCAGCACTTCCCTTTTGCTCATCAGGGTATCTTCAAGTGCCCAACCTTTGGGTGATTATGTACGTAAAAGGTTCAAAATTCTGCTTATACTCTAAGGAATCAGCTGCCAAGTGCTCTCTAATAAGCAGAAATTTCACATAACTCAGGCCTCTGGGGGCTCACGCCTCAGCTGGAGCAAAGCCAGAAACGTCTGTGACTGCAGGTGCACGTGGGCACATCGGGACCTGCCGGAACAGTGAGCTGGCCTCACTGCAGTTGATTTAGGAGAGGCTGGAGGGTTGAGCTTCTGCTGACACTTGCAGCTTGGAAAATCCTGCTCTGCCAATTGCAAAGAGGATTCTGCTGTAATGATTTTTTAGGGGTAAGACACTCTTCTCATTGTGAATTCTTTCTTCACTTGGGCTCTGGGTGACTTCTAGTCTCTATTTTTATTGTTTTCACTTCTGGTATAGGAGGCTCTTTGAAAGTTTCTGCCCATACTTGAATGCGCATTCAGAGTGTTGTATGGATACAGCTTACGAGCTTCAACATGAACTTCATGAGCAAGCAGGTATACAAACCCCTTTTACAGGAGTTGGTGTACACTCCCTGGGCTGGCATCCCCCTTCTCCGCCCCCCCCACCAGCTCCCCTCCTGCCCAAATGAAAATAGGGGAATTTTGCTTTTCCTGCCCCCCAAAAAAAGGAACGTTAGAGGGCACGGTGATCTCATGTTTTTGAGATCGATCTTCCCAGCGTGATTTCTGGACCTCATCCTTGAGGTCAGGACTTCTTTTTTTAAAAAGAAAAAAAAAAAAAAAAAAACACTGGACCAGGAGGGTGGGAGGCGTGAGTTGTCTGTTTCTTCATTGTGGGGTTTGGGCCAGAATCTTTGACTTTCTGGGCCTCAGTTTCCTCAGCTCTTTTTTTTGTTTTGTAATTTTAAGGTGAGATAGCTGATTTATTCTCCCCATTCTACTAAATCAATGTCTTTTTTTCCTTTGAGTATAATTGCTTTACAATGTTGTGTTACTTTCTGCTCTTGGAGCCCATGAAACTGGAAGAAGCAAGTGGAGTGTATCACCTATATCTTTGGATAAAAGCTGCTGCAGGCCCTACATTGTGCAGTGTTTCTGGGGAGGCCCATGTGCACTTGCCCCAACATAAAGCCATGACCTCCAGGGTGAGAAAGTTAGATCTAAAAATTCAAGTCCAAACACCTCCAAATATGTGGTTATATGCGGCTTTTTACACTCGTATCTTGTCATTGCCACTGACCCTATCCTCTGTTGACATTGGATTCTGGCATCTCCCTAAGTAACCATCATTTTACAGATATCTTTGAGACCTATCTATCGTGGCTGCGGGGCTAAAGATACCTTTCCTCTGACATTACTGGCAAGTAAACGGGATTACAAAACAGAGTGACAAATGCTTGGACTTTTGAGTTTCATTGTCACCTCTGTTAAGGCTGACCCCAGGCCCAACTAAATGTTCTCTTCTGCTCACAGTGCATTTTCTACTTGACACTCACCACATACTATAACATCAGGTTAGCTGATTATCATTTTTCCTCCCCAACTAGACTCTCAGCTGTGGTGCATTTTATTCATCTCATCTCCAGGCCTCAAAAAGGAGCACACTTGGCGGAGCTTTCCATAAACCAATCAATGCAAAAGTGAATCTGCAACTCGTTCTGTAAACCAATCAATGCAAAAGTGTACCTGCGACTGGGTCTTGCAGGCTTGCAAAGTGCCTCTCGAAGCTGATTTTACTCTCCGTGCCCAGGCAGCTCTGGCGAGTTGCACGGTAGAGGTCAGGAGCTGGGGGTGGGGAGATCGGAGGCGTACGAGGGAGAAGGTGAGACAGAGCCCAAACCACGCGAGCTACCACTGTAACCCACGGGACTGCGGGCAACTCCTTAACCTCCCGGAAGCGGTTCGGCTGTCCTCTCCCGACACCTCCGGAAGGTGGGCGTGGCCTCATGAATAATGAATCGCCGCCGAGGGCGGGGCCGGGCCCGCCCCCACGGGCGGGAAGAGGGAAGCGCCGAGGCTGCCTCACTGGAATGAGGGTAGCTGCGGCGACTGCGGCGGCGGGAGCGGGGCCGGCCATGGCGGTGTGGACGCGGGCCACCAAAGCGGGGCTGGTGGAGCTGCTCCTGAGGGAGCGCTGGGTCCGAGTGGTGGCCGAGCTGAGCGGGGAGAGCCTGAGCCTGACAGGCGACGCCGCGGCGGCTGAGTCTGAGCCTGCTCTCGGGCCTGCGGCGGCCGCCTTCAACGGCCTCCCGAACGGCGGCGGCGCCGGCGACTCGCTGCCCGGGAGCCCGAGCCGCGGCCTGGGCCCCCCGAGTCCACCCGCGCCGCCGCGGAGCCCGGCGGGCGAGGCGGGCGCGTCACCGCCGGTGCGCCGCGTCCGTGTGGTGAAGCAGGAGGCGGGCGGCCTGGGCATCAGCATCAAGGGCGGCCGCGAGAACCGGATGCCGATCCTCATCTCCAAGATCTTCCCGGGACTGGCGGCCGACCAGAGCCGGGCGCTGCGGCTGGGCGACGCCATCCTGTCGGTGAACGGCACCGACCTGCGCCAGGCCACCCACGACCAGGCCGTGCAGGCGCTGAAGCGCGCGGGCAAGGAGGTGCTGCTGGAGGGTGAGCCGGGCCGGCGGGCGGGCGGCGCTGGGCTGGGCTGGCCGGCGCTCACTTTGTTCTGCCACCCTGCCCCCTTTTGCGGGGCCAGCCCCTTCCCTCCCACCCGGAGACCTCACCTTCCCCTCTGCTGGCGGCAGGCTTCCCCACAACCCCGTTGCTGGGGCTTTGAGAATGGAAAAACTGATGCTCCCTGCAGGAAAAGTTGGGCAGCCGCCGAAGTGTGGCTTGCAGTCCCCTAGGAAGGTTTTAGTTTGGAGTAGCCGTGCTTGAAGCCCCGCCTCTGCACGCTAAGCTGACTCGAAGAACTAGAGCAGGACTTCTGAAGGTCTCCGTTTGCCTCCTGAGTGACGCTTTCTTCACTCACCTCTGGCTTCTCAGGGCAGGCAGGTCTGTTAAAAAAAAAAAAAAAAAATTTCATCCACACCGATGCCAGCGGTATGCTTGGGCAAACCACCAAAACGCTGGTTAATTTATGGGAATTTAACCCATCATTGGCTCTCAACAATAACCAAAGGAGATCATAGCACTTCATCGAAGCCAGAAAGCTGAAACAGCAAGTTTGTGTGGTTAATGAGCCTTGTTTAACAGTGGAGGCTCACGTGTTTGAACATTTACTGCCAACTAGAATTTTGCCCCTTTTTGCAGGAGACAGGGTGCCAGCTTCCTACCATTCACAGGCTTCAAGGCTTTAAAGCTTATTCAGAAGCCTGAAGTGTTAAATCTCAAGTTATGTTTGAATAGTCAGGATTATTCTTTTAAGTTTGAATGTGATCTATTACCTGGGTATTTTATGGAACTAAGGCAAAATAAATTTTATCTTCTTGAAGGACTCATGCATGTTGGAGGTAATATTACTTCAGAAATTTTTGAGCAATCAGCCTTATTTCACCCATTCAGTCATTTAAGAGGCATTTATTGCTGGCTATATAGAAGAGAATATAAATGATGATGTGTCTCTATTTGGTGTCTAGTTGGGAAAATGATAGAAAAATGCAAAACAACTTACAAATTATAGATTGTGGAGTGCAAACTATATGAATACCAAGGGAGTGCAAAGTTAGAAAGTAGTGGAAATCAGCTTGATCAGGGAGGAGTTTTTCAAGAAGCTGAGTCTTGAGCCAGGTCTCCAAGGAAGTGATGGACATAGGCAGGGATGAGTCAAGAGGGTATTCCTGGCAGAGGAAGAACAGAAGGGAAGGGGTGGAGAGTGGAGGTAGGAAGGGGCCAGTCATCAAACTGACTGAGGGGCCAGAAGTCCAGCTTGGCAAAGTGATTTTCATTTTTTCCTAAATCTGCTAGTAAACATTTGGGAAAGTGTTAGTTTCCAAGTAAATATTTTAATGTGCTCTAATTGCGAAATTCCAGTGTCCCACCTTATAATATCCTATTTATAAATACTTATATTTCGCTTAGGTGGGGCTAGGCACTACTCAGAAATTAGTGTTAATAAAAGGAGTAAAATTATAAATTGTGGCGGTGTGGGTGGAATGTGTGTAAAAAAAGAAAAAGTTGCCATAAATGTGTATCTTGAAATTGTGCTAGCTAAGAATTTGGTTATAAATTCTTAGAGCCAGAATACTGACTGTAGTACTATTTATGTGGTGCTCAGTGGTGATGGGCAGATGTTTCAGCTCTTAACCCCATATCTATATTTTTTTAATCTAGTTTTTGTTTAGATATAATTTGAACCTGGTATTCACACCACTTAAATAAAAATCATCTAGTAAACACTTCACAGTATTCATTCACCTAAAATAGGCCGCATGTGCTTTTAGAAGGAGGCTTTACAAATGGCAGCATAACATTTAGTGAATGTCTGTTTACCTAACACAGGTTCTACTTTATTTTCCCATTTTCTAAAAGACAAGGCATTTTTGTTTTTATATGTGTGGAGAGATATGAAACTGAACTTTAAAAATCAAAGGATATAAAAATAAAATTGCTTATAATATGCAAAACCACTGCAAACAGTGATTTCATAGAATCAGTCAGACGTTTAAAATTGAGAGCTAGTGACCCATCCAGGAAGGCTACTTTTAAAAGATAGATTTTTATGCTTAGCCCTTAGAGTTTTAGAACTGAATGATCCTTCCATTTGATGTCTCAAAACTTGAAAAACTACCTTAGCATAGCACCGTGATGCTCTTTGGGTGAGTGCAGGGAATTTTAGGCATGCCTTTATCACCCCCCGGGCAAAGCAAAGCTGTAGTCTCTGGTTGCCTGTGGTTAGGGAACCCAGTGAATTGAAGGTTGTTTTTTTTTTTTTTAATCTCATGGATTTGTAGGGATTATTCATTCATACATCAAAGGTTTATTCAGCTCTTCCACTTGCCAGAGGCGCTTAAAGATAGTCTGATTTCTGCCCTCAGGAAGTTTGGAGTTGAGATAAGAGAGAGTTAAGAAATAGTACAGCTAAGGGCTAAAAACAGTGTGAGAATACAACTCTGGAGAGGGTGCAGTACAAAGAAAGACCCTTGTGGGCATCAGAGGTTGAGGATGCCCAAGAAAAGGTTGATGGAGAAGTTCCAGTTTGAATCAAGCCTTCCCCTAAGGAGAGAGCTACCACCAGTAAAGACAAGTGAGAGACCTGAAGAAGTCACTTTGCCCAGGGAGGTTAGAGCACAAATGAGGGCTTTGTGGTCAGCTAGACCAGGGCATGTTTCTGGCTAGTGGTTTGTAACCCCTAGGCAAGTTACTCAACCTTGTTGCGCCTTAGTTTCCTCATCTGTAAAACCAGGATGATAATAACACCTCTTCACAGGGCTGTTGCTCATTTGACAGTTTACGTGCCGGGAGCCTTTTGGGGGAACTGGGAATAGAAGCAGTAAGCAACAGTAATGAAAACAAAGTCCGAATAAGGAAGGTAGGACTGGGTCGTGAAGGTATGCTACGAGTTAACACAGACACTCAGAATAGCCAGAATATCAAGTTGTTAAAATCCAGGGCTCCATTTTACTTGAAAAGAAATACATGATAAGAATAAGTTATTTTAGGTGAATAGGTCAAGAATGATTTTGCATTTCTTGCGTGCAAACCCCTTTTTCTAATCTTGTTTTCCTGTCATCTCTCATGTAGGCCAACTTTTTTATCCTTAAATTTTGCGTTTACTTTTCCATCCCTCTGATTGTTCCTGTTCCTTCACACTTGTCGCTCAGAACCTTAAAACTTGCTAATAACCGTGTACTTGTAATTTTGACTAATGTCTGATGTTAAGATATGCAGAGATACACAGATTCTCAGCATAAAGGGGTGACAACTCTTCCATCATATTGTATGAGTAAAACTATATCTCTGTGTTAGAGACAGTCTATCCAGAAAGCTTCTAGAATTTATATTTGAATTAGACTACACATTGAAAAGTGTTCCAGAGGAGGTTAGGAAAGGCAGAATGGTGTTCAACGTAAGATCTGAAATTTGAGAAAAGGATCAGTAAAATTTTGAAGCAATTCTCGTTGGAATATTGCTGGAAAATCATCTTTTATTGTGTAAATATGATTCTAAAATTATTGTTATCAAAGCTATGGAAAAGAAAATAGTTAAGTATATAGAGGAAGTAGACTGATATGAAATTTAATTTCAGAGCTGAAAATAATTTTTGTATCTATAGTTTGAGATTTTGAGTGTTATATATGACTAATGCTTTGTGTATGTTAAAGGACATTTAACTGCTGATGTTAATAGGCTGCTCATTTGAAGAAGCTAGTTTGGGTTCTTACACTGCTGTTTTCTTCACTGTGTGTTGGAAAGTTTAAGAGTCTTCTAGAGAAAACATTTTATATTTTCTTTGAGACTTTGCCATATATATTCATCAGTCTGTGTCTTAAAGAACCACTAAATTGTCAGGACATTTTATGTTTCTGGATTTTGGTTTTTTTTGACTAGCCTCATTGTGTTTCATTTGAGTGATTAAGCATGTTTATATGAGCAGCCATATCTTTGTAACCAGATTATTTCTTATAGAGTCCCCTTCTTGCTAAAATATGCTCTCTAAATTATTAGAAAAATATGAGAAATTTATTGGTTCTAATACAGAGTGGTTATGAAAATTCTAAGAGCATTTTTGGAAACCATACCCGGGCTTTAATTTAGGTCTCAACTGTAACTCAGAACTTCAACTGATGTATTCCCTGGTCTATAGTCCTTCAAGGATAAAGATTACTTTACTTTGTGATCAGATGTGTATCTTTATACCTGAGGGATGAGGGCCTGTGGCTATGGAACAGTGTTCTGCTGGGCTTAGCAGACTGGGTCATTTGAGGATTCAATCACTGTCCTTGGCTAGGCTAGCATACTCTCCTCACCAGCTGAACAAATGATGCTGCTTGCTTGCATTTCCCACTGAATAGCATGACAGTGCCTTAAGTTTTTTACTTGGGTTTTAAAATTATATGTGCATGTTCATGTGTATTTTCTCATTTGACCTTTACACCGTCCTTTGAGGCTGATGTTGATTGCATTGAAGTTCATTCATGTTAAGTGAGTTACTGAATGTCTCAGAATTTCTCTTTATTTTTAGGGGAAAAATGTTCATGTTTCTTGTGAGCATGAGGAAAAGTCTTACCTGGAATATTGAAAATTGTTAAAAAAAAAAAAGTCTCACCTTGCAGATGAAGACTTAATGACCAAAGAGGTCAAATAAGCATGTTGAAGGTCATGTAACTAACCAGTTATGGAACTTGGACTAAGACCCAGTTAATTCACTGCTATCTCCCTGGTACCATGCTGTCTACAGCCAGTCAGTCAGAACTTCCGGCGTCTCATGTGCATCATCTTGTTGCAGCGCGCAAAAGCAGCTGAAGGTGGTCGGTCCCTGGCATCGGAGAACTTAGACTGAAACTGGGGAGAGAACCCACCCAACAGAGAGTAATTGCTGCAATGTATAGTACTCACTCTTCAAGAATTCTCTGAAGAGGTGACCCACTGGGGGATGGAAGAGTCAAGTGTGACCTCATGGGGAAAGGATAATTTTGTCTGAGTTTGAAGGATGAGTCACTTCTCTGTAGTTGGAAGGCAGTTCAATGTAAGGAGGTAACATGCGCAGAAGCCAGAACAAGCATGACTTGTGATAGGAAGTGACGATAGGAATGGACTTGGAGGAATAAAATTAAGCCAAGTAGATAAATTGAAACCAGATTATGCAAGGCCTTGAAAGCAGGCCGAGGAATTTGGACCTTTTTCATTCTGTCAACCTTAAGTATCTACTGCAAGTGAGGTGTTGTGGTAGATGCTGGGAACTCAAAATTGGGAGGAATCCCTGCCCTTTAGGCTTGTAGGGAAGCAATTATGCAGACTGTGATACATGTTTGAAAAGAGATGAGAACATGGTGCCCTGGAAGCAGAGGTAGAAGTGAAGAGGAGATGGCCTATCAAAGGCAGGGAAGTGATGAGTAGCTGGTGTGTTGCGAGAAGTGAAGCGTGGGAAGGTGTGGGAAGGGTGTAGCAGCAGAGCGGGCTGGAAAGGTGGGCAGACACCAGATTGGTAAGGGTCTTGTGGGCAGTGCCAAGCAGTAGTCTCTAAGTGGAGTTTATATTTGCAACCTAAAACCTAAAAGAAGAACTTTAGTTGTATTAGTGTTTATAGATAACCCTGGTTCTCTTCCTCAGTCTTATAAGACAGTGACATTTCATACTTGATACACAGGGTGATGTCTCCAGGGAAGAGTGAAAACTTCACAGAGCACAGGAGTTGAGAGTGGTGACTTTATTCATTTTTATGCTCCTATCATTGCAACTTATTACTTGAGCCTGGTTGAGTGGATTTATGATATATTATCTGCTTTTAACTGCATTTATCTTTACAAAGTGAACAGGTGGCTTAAAGATTTGCACAGAGAAACCTTGGATTCATGATAATTCTAGCAATACAAATGATAACAAAAAAGTAGAGTTGTACTTTTCTCCTGGTAGGAGCTCTTTGTCACATTTCAGGGTAATCCTGTCTGTTAAGACGTCAGCCTAAAAAATGAAATCATCAAGAAGAGTATTTGAAATGTGGATTAACACATTACCATTAATAATGAACTATATAAGGCTGTATTGTACTTTGAATCATACAGTAGCTAATCATGGCATGACTTCATCAGGGATATATTTAGGGTATTTATTTCATCTTTATCTCATTCATTCTTGATGTTTATGTCTTGTATGTGTTTTATAATATGTGTGCTTTAATGAATATTCGTAGGATGAGCGCGTAGACTCACATGTTTATTGATGGGTGTGTACTATCAAGAGTTTTAGATCTGGCAAGCCACCCAAGTTGTTAAAGTGCTTTAAATAAGGAGTGCTTTAAACAAAGGAGCAATCTGCCAGAGAGCATGGCAGATGCGGAGTGTAGGAGCTCAAGACTATGAGGTCAGGGAAAGCACTTAGGAGCTTGTTGCGACACCATGAGGCTCGTGAGACTGGATAGGACAGTTATGAAACTGAAAAACATTAAGTAGATAGAAGTGGTGATTCTAAATGATGTTTGGAGACTGAGGGGGAAAGGAAAAGAGAGAGAGGATAACTCCTAGATGTCTGGCCTTGGAAAGTGGATAACTGTGAAACCAGAATGAATGGGGGAGGAACTAGTTTTTTTGTGGGGAAGAGAAGTTTGGTTTTGGACTTGTAGAATTTGAGTCACCTGTGTGACATCCTGGTGCAGAAGGCTGGTACACGTCTGCAGTCAAGAGAACTGTCAGAAATGAGCTGAAGATTCATGAGATGTTAGTGTAGGAGGGGTGATTGATGCCGTAAGTGTCGATGTAATCGTTAGGAGAGTGCAAATTAAAAAGAGAAGTAGGGACAGGATGGAACCCTGCAGAGCTGCTCTATTTAAAAGCAAGAGTGGAGGAACAGAAATCTGGAAAGGAGTGGTTTCAAAAAGGAGAAGGTGATCAGCATCTTGAGATGCTGGAGGAGTCAAGAAGGAAATAGAAGTCCATTGGATTTGGTGATTAGAGAACAAAATCATGAGAGTTCTCTTAAGAGCAATTTCAGCTGAGTGACAGGAGCAGAGAGCAGTGAATAGACCATACTTCTCAGCTTCTAAAGCTTCTCAGAAAAATAAATGCCACAAAGGTGGTAACTAGAGTGGAATAAAGTATCCAAGAAGAATCCTACTTTTGTAGTTGTTTGGTTTTTATTTTGTTTTAAGGGAAAGAATTGCAACCTATTTGTACAGTAAGGAGAAAAGGCCGGCGAGAAGGGAGAGGTTGAAGAGATAGAAGGGATGGGGAACTGATGCAATCCATTCCCGAGCCGGGAGAGGTTGAAGAGAGAGAAGGGATGGGGAACTGATGTGATCCATTCCCGAGCCAGGAGGTGACATGATGGGAACAGAATGTTGGGTTGGCAGCAGCGGATGCTCTGGATGCAATGCGAGAGGAGAGAGCAAAGGTAGGAAAAAGGACAGCTGTTGCAGGGAAGAGGAGGCCGACGCAGAGATGGCAACTGCTGGAGGGGTGACGGTGGTGGCACTGGGAACAGGGGCTGGTTCAATTCAGGAAACACTTTAAGGCAGGTGGTTTCTTGCCAGGGAACAGCAGAATCCACTAGGGACCTTTTCCTGCCCAGATAGCCTCCTTCTGACTGCCTGGGACACCCAAAGTTTGAGCACTTGTAGAGAATCTCTGGCCTCTGTTACTAGCACAGGAATTTGATCACTCAGAGTCGCTGGAGTGGAAACTAGAGAGCCACTGTTTTGAAGGAAGAAATGACAGGATGTGGGGGTAGATTGGACATAGTGAATTAACTCTGGGACAGGGACAGCAGGAGCACTCAGCCATGTTATAAAGCCCTTAGGCAGCGTAGCTCTTGTCAGCTGGCTGTGGAGATTGAGAAGAAAAATTTTAGTTTATAAACATCACATCTAGTCACATGGCATAAGAACATATTCTTCCTTTAAAGGTTTTATCCCCCTAGATTAGCGAAAGGAGTTTTGGGCTTCTGGAGAAAGGATGGTATATTTGGGTGAGTTTAATATTTTGTATCTGGAGAAGTAACAGTTGATTTAGTTACTTAAGTGCCATTCTAAGGAATATGCACTGAGTCTTTCATAAAATGTGTGTTTGATTTCAGTGTGAAAACAAAAATTTGTGAAATAATTCTGTATATAAACAGAGTGCCAGTGATTATGATATCAGTAGATTTAAAAAGAGTAGAGTTACAAAACTCAAATTTGGTTTGGTTTCTGTGATTCGGTTCCCATGACATTGCTAGAATGATTCGACATGTAAACTAGTGAAGAATATGTGAAGTGCAACCTTTTATTTTGGCCAAACCTCGTGGCTTGCCAATCTTAGTACCCCATGAGTGAAAGTGAAAGCCCTAACCACTAGACTGCCAGGGAAATCCCAAAGTGCAGCTTTTTACAAAAATTACTTTGACTTTTCTGCAACATTTTTTTCTTTCTACCATCTTCTACTCTTGTTTTTAATTTTACAAGTATTTCAGAATGCTTTATGAAAGTAAAGTTAATGGGATAGAGAGATGAGAAAGTTGAATCTTTATCTTTAAATTTAATTAAGCTGTTGTATATATAAAATATTTACACCTCACACTTGGAAATTGGGAAGTTTTGATTTTTCATTGAAAGAGACAAAGGTTTATTTTTGGTAAAATCAGTTGATAACGAGTTGTTTTTTTTTTAAGAAAAGATAATGCACATGTGTTATTCAAGGCTTTTTTGGTTTCACCACCAGTTCAAATTGAAGGGTGAAAGTATTGGAAAGATATAGACAGGTCTCAGGACTCCAGGAAAAGCTGAGCAGCCAGGCCTCAGAAATGTCAAGGACCCAGGCAGTGCTGAGGACTACGCTTTCCACTTTTGCTCATGTCTCCTCATCTCAGAGCTTCTCTGTTTCTCTCTGAGAACGTTCTTTTGCAACAGCTTTGTTCTAGTCCTTTTACGGGTTCACTTTTTACGTTTAACTCTTTAATCTACACCAGGTTTATTTTGACATAGGTATGCAAGACATTCCACTTTCTATGCTTTTCCAAATAGTTAACGATTGTCTCAGCATTTGTCAAATAACCTCTTGTATGCACTGTCTGCTAGATTGATGGGGCTGCCTGGAGTGCCATGTGGGGAAAGATTCCAAAGTCATATCTGGGTGCAGCAGGAGAACAGTCTATGCTTAACTAGGGACATCTGCAATGAGTGTGCTGTGTTGAGGTATATAATACACATGCTACATACCTGCCACTGTAGGGATGACCCATTCTTCCCTCACTGATTTGAATTGCACCATTGTTTATATATTTAATTTTTATATTCTGCAATCTGATTCTGGACTTTTTATTTGAGTGTTTTGTAACCATACTGTATGTTGTAACTTTAACAGTTAATAACTGATCATTCAAGTGGATTACACCAGTCAAGAAGAATTTGGAAAAATAACAATGAATAATTAGAGGCTGGTGTAATTACTTATTTATCCAGATAAATTTTGGAGTGGTTTTATCATTTCTTAAAAAAAATCCTTTGGGATTTTGATTAAAATTGTATTAAATCCATAAATTAATTTTTAAGAGAACTGAGATCTTTGTAGTATCTCTTTCCCAGTCATTTTGCCAGAAGTATTGGACCTCACTCATATATTCCAGGCATGTGGCAGGAGATAATGGGATGTTCCAGTTAGCCAGGCCTAAATCACATGGGAGTTTCTCAAAAGATAATCAAGTTGATGTTCCCAAAAGAAGGGGGAATGGATGGTAGGCAGACATAAACAACTGACACCCACACCAATGTTCTAAAACCACCAGAGGTTCGTATTAGAGATTAAATGAGAAATTACCATATTAGTTAAGAGATTTAGAAACTTTATAAACAGCTGTAAAGGGAAAGCAAGAAGAATACCTTTGCTTGGGTACAGGCGAGCTAGTTGGAGCATTTCACAAGATTCTTGAAACTCCAAAGTGCATAATAAATTATTAGTCTCAGCATTCTCTTTTGAACATCAGTTTTATATACACTTCAAGAAACTTTTCAAGATTGTATTATGATTATTGTTTTATAACTAGGGAAAGAAAACTATCTAGAGCTTGCAGGTGGACCCTGACGCCAGAGGTAGACTGGGATGGAGAAAAATCTTTGTCTATCAGAACAGACATAGACAGTTTTTTTAGTAAGAATTATTTTGGTTTGCAGAAACCCAAACCAAACGGAGCAGAAGTGGAATGTATTGCCTCATATAACTGCTAAGACTGGGGGTGGATCTAGGTTTAGGTCCAGAGGGATCCAAAGGCTCAAATTATCTTGGCTGCAACATCTGCTGTGGAGAATCTAATTCTGTGTAGTCAGCTAAGATGGCGCCAGCAGTTGTAGGAATGTATTGCCCTAACTTAGTAACCCCTTTAAAAAAGGAAAGTTTTTATTCTAGCACCTGAAGTTTCTGGGAAGGACTCTGATTAACTCTGCTTTGTCTACCCTTGGGACGTATCTCTGTTTCCACAATGGTGGAGACTATAATCTAGGCTTGCCTCATGTACCCATCCTTGGTGTGTTGAGATCGGCAGCATCACCAAACTATGAAATGTGGAATGGAGTAGATGCTAAGCAAACTTATGTCCATGATAATAATGCAGACTTTGAAGCTAGAGTGCTTGAAATATTTTTGTAGCTAAATTGTAAAGTTTTTAAAAGTTAAAACAGTAGAAATAAGTAATAATGACATTATTGAGACCTTTACTCTGCTAAGCTGTTTACATGCATTGTCAGTTTCTTTTAACAGCCCCGTGAGGCAGGTATCATCATGCCTATCTTAAATATGAAGAAATTGAAGCCTGCAGAGATGAAATAATTTGCCCAAGGTTGCAGCACTTGGATGGTAGAGGCACAGATTTATCAGACTCCACAGCTGCTGCTGTTTACTGTTTTAATAGATTGCTTCTCCAATGAATCAGTTTAAGAAGCTAGCAAGCCTGAAGACCAGTAGAATTTATCACTATGATTGGCTTCATGTGCAGGAAGTCATGCTCTGGATTCTGGGTTGTTGCATTGGTCCTCTGAAGGTTATTATTGTTAGTGCCTCCCAGTCTTTGATTTTCCATGCCAGGCACAAATAGATAGCTGTATGTGATTAATCAGTTCATTGAATATGCACATTTCTGCTGGACACTCGGAGAAGCAGAAAGAAAACATGAGCCCCACCATCCTTACCTCCAAATGGCTTTCTAAATGCTAATAAACGGACATAATCTAGATTGTCTCATACATGTTATGCAAGTGATGGACAAATACTGAGAGAACTTGCAGTACAGGAATGACGGACGTTAGAAATGTGTTTCTCTCAGGTGTGAGAGGGCCAGGCTGTAGAATGGGCGTGGGGCGTCTGGAAGATGAAGGTATTAATTTATTCAAAGGCTATTGATTACATGCTAGAATAAAACTGCATTTGTGCTTTATTTATTTATTTATTTTGGCCACACTGTCGGGCTTGTGGGATCTTAATTTCCTGACCAGAGACTGAACCTGGGCTCTGGGCAGTGAAAGCAGAGTCCTAACCACTGGACTACCAAGGAATTCTGTGAACTGCATTTATTTTTACAGTGAACGTAAAGTAAAAGTAACTGAAAAAATTAAGCTGACTCTTTGTTGTTCAGTCGTTCGTCATGTCTGACTCTTTGCGACCCTGTGGACTGTAGCACGCCAGGCTTCCCTATCCTTCACCATCTCCTGGGGCTTGCTCAAACTCATGTCCATTGAATTGGTGATGCCATCCAACCATCTCGTCCTCTGTCGTTCCCTTCTCTTCCTGCCTTCAGTCTTTCCCAGCATCAGCCAAAACAGCAACAAAAAAGACTAAAGTGAAATTCTAAAAATCATTGCTCACAACAGATGTTTTAATATTGATCTGCTTTATCCATTTACAGTACAATATAGTTGATTTTTATACTTGTTAATTTCATCTTAGGATGCAGAATAATGATATCCTCACAAAATGAGTGTAAAGCATTTATAGTGGAAAATAAATAACTGTAATAGTTTTAAATGCTAGCAAGCTGGTTTGTAGCAGCCAGGTCTGGCAGGTATTCTCAGAAAGGCAAATTTGTAGGGTTTTTTCCCACAATATATTTTGATAAGAAATATGTTTTCTTGAATGTTTTTCCTCTGCTCTCTCTCTAAGGAGATTGTGGTTAGAGAAAGATCTCAATTTGCTCTTATTTCTCTACCACCCACCAGTTGACTCCCACTATTCTCCATTTATTTCTCATATTCCCTCCTACTTCCTCTGTGCTTGGGACTCAAGAAAAGTCTTTGGGATCTTCAAGCATCTCCACCCTTAGGGATATAGTCATAGAAACTGAATCTTGTACCAAAAATGCTTAGGTCCCAAACTGAAGCATGAGAGGACAGGATACATAGGAATAATAAAAAAAATACAGCAAAGCATTTCTAGTGGCCATTAGCTCCCTATGTGACCTTGGAAAAAATATTAGCATTACAAGCCTTGCATTTCTTATCTATTAAAAATAAAATGCTTTTTAGTTCTCACATTTTATAGTTCTAATATGAGATAGAGAATGCACAGTTACAGTTACTATAAACTGACTGTAGAAATAGATGGATTGTCAGAGAGGATATAATCCAATTAATTTTAATAGTAAAGATATTCTAAATATAGTGAAGCTCTCTGATCATTCAGATGGAACCTCAGTGTTTATAATACTTCATTCTGCACTTTATTTATTGACTGTACCTCAGGGCATGCAAGATTTTTTAGTTCGCCTGACCAGAGATGGAATCCGTGTCCCCTGCAGTGGAAGTATGGAGCTCTAACCACTGGACAGTCAGGGTATTCCCTCAACTTTATTGTTGAGAGAGAGATACACAGAAGTGCCAGATAAGAGATTTGCAGAAAAATCAGCTTTTGCTCTTCTGTTGTTCTTTAGTCGTGTCTACCTTTCATTATAACTAGTAACTAATCTCCTTTAGAACAACATAGGCAACGTTTATTAAGCTATCTTTTACTCCAAGCAGAGGAGAATCACTTAAGAAAGAAGGAAAACTGAGCGATCTAGATGGCAATTAATTTTGCCACTGATTACTGTGTTACTTGAAGTTTGTTCATTGTTCTTAGTGAGCGAGGGCAAAACTATTTTAATGAATATTGCAAAGAAAAACCAAAACCTGGGACTTAGATGCCAAATAATTCCTTCTTCTTTGCACTTTTTAGTATGCCCTTTATTATATTTATTTGTGTTGACCATTATTGTCAAGCAAATTTATTCATGGAATAAATTTAGGAATTTAGATGTCAAAGAGTAGAACACAGCTGACTGAACAACAGCAACGAGGAAGATAAATGGAGTTGGGGAGAGGTTCATGGGGGCTTTTTGTTAGGAAATAAAACTGAACAAATAGGACAGAATTTTAAGATCAATAAAGATGAGTTATGTGAATGTTCATTGTACTGTACTCTATGTATTTAAGCATATTTTAAATATTTCACAGTTTTTAAAATTCAGATAAAATTTAGACAACTGTCCAGTTTTTCTTTTTGCTGGATCACTTAACTATCACTTTGATTCTGACTTCTTAACATTAAAAAAACTTGAAGTATAATTAACATACAATAATGTGTTGTTAGTTGTTCATTTCAATGAGTTTTTACCATTTTATACAGCTGTGTAACCACTACATAAGCTATAGAACATTTCTCTCACCTCCAGAAAGTTCCCTCATGGCCATTTCCAGTCAATTCCTTTCCCCACCCCACCCCTAGGTAACCATTTTTAAATTTCTTTCACCACAAATTAGTTTTGTCTATTCCTTTTTTCCTAAATTTTATTTATCTGTTTTTGGCTGTGCTGGGTCTTCATTGCCGTGTGTGTGTGTGTGCGCGCGTGCAGGCTTTCTCTAGTTGCATCAAGCGAGGGCTTCTCATCGCAGTGGCTTTTCTTGTGGAGCATAGACTCGAGGGCACACAGGCTCATAGCCTCTAGGGAGAGAGCTCAGTAGCTGTGGCACATGGGTTTAGTTGCTCTGAGGCATGTGGAATCTTTCTGGATCATGGATGGCACTCTCGTTGCCTACATTAGCAGGTGGATTCCTATCCACTGTGCCATGAGGTAAGTCCCAGTTTTTTCTGTTCTTGAAATTTGTTGGGATGGAATAAAAAATGTCGACATCTTTTTACCTAAATTTTTACTGGGTTGTTTATCTCTTTGTTGTTGGTTTGTAGAACTCTTTATATATTCTAGACACAAATCTGTTGTCAGATGTCTATGTTGTAACTATTTTTTCAATCCTGTATCTTGTCTACTCAATTTCTTTTTTTTTTAAAGCTGTAAAATTGCCAGTTTTATTCCTCTGGCTTATAGATCAAGAGGTTATTTGAGGTTTACATTTTTTTAAACAATTCTTTCATCAAGAGTTTAGGTGCTCCAGTTGCCCTTATATAAACTGATTGCAGATTCTTTGATTGACTTAATTATGCAAAAACCTTTAATTCTTTTTGTGTGTTTGATGTGTTCTTTAAGAAATATGTATACGGAAAAAGAAAGAAATACCATGTAGAAATAGGCACAGTTAAATTTTTGATATATGTATGTATGTATACAAACGTGCGTGCACACACACATACACAGTTTGAGATTTTCTTCTATGTATGTAAGCTGATACTAAATATACTGCCTTGTAGCCTGTTATATTTTACTTTATGATATGGGGTGAACATATTTTCATGCATATGTGTGAAGCTTCCCAGTTGAAAAATAGACCTGGAGAATGTGTCAAAACAGAAAATCCAGATGCTGGTAACAAGGAAACTACCTAAAACAAAACTCTACCAGATGATTAAAAATAAAACAAAAATCAGAGAAACACCAGAAAATGCTAACAGAAAGAAAGCAGAGGCCAGTTTTTAATATTAGACCTAAAAGAATTCAAGGCCTAAAGCGAACAGGATGAAGAGGGCAGCGTGAATGTCTTTGTTTCCAGTTCAGTTCAGTTCAGTCACGTGCGACTCTTTGTGATTCCATGGATTGCAACACACCATGCTTCCCTGTCCATCACCAACTCCCAGAGCTTATTCAAACTCATGTCCATTGAGTCGGTGATGCCATCCAACCATCTCATCCTCTGTCGTCCCCTTCTCCTCCTGCCTTCAATCTTTCCCAGCATCAGGGTCTTTTCCAATGAGTCAGTTCTTTGCATCAGATGGCCAAAGTATTAGAGTTTCAGCTTCAACATCAGTCCTTCCAGTGAATATTCAGGACTGATTTCCTTTAGGATGGATTGGTGGGATCTCCTCGCAGTCCAGGGGACTTTCAAGAGCCTTCTTCAACACCACAATTCAAAAGCATCAATTCTTCGGTGCTTAGCTTTCTTTATAGTCCAACTCTCACATCCATACATGACTACTGGAAAAACCACAGCTTTGACTAGACGGATCTTTGTTGCCAAAGTAATGTCTCTGCTTTTTAATATGCTGTCTAGGTTCTTGCCTGGAGAATCCCAGGGATGGGGGAGCCTGGTGGGCTGCTGTCTCTGGGGTCGCACAGAGTCGGACACGACTGAAGCAACTTAGCAACAGCAGCAGCAGATTTGCCATAGCTTTTCTTCCAAGGACCAAGCATCTTTTAATTTCATGGTTGCAGTCACTATCTGCAGTGATTTTGGAGCCCCCCAAAATAAAGTCTCTCACTGTTTCCATTGTTTCCCCATCTATTTGCCATGAAGTGATTGGACCGGATGCCATGATGTTAGTTTTCTGAATGTTGAGTTTTAAGCCAACTTTTTCACTCTCTGCTTTCACTTTCATCAAGAGGCTCTTTAGTTCTTCTTCACTTTCTGCCATAAGGGTGGTGTCATGTGCATATCTGAGATGTGAAATATTGATATTTTTCCTGGCAATCTTTATTCCAGCTTGTGCTTCATCCAGCCCAGCATTTCTCATGATGTACTCTGCATATAAGTCAAATAAGTAGGGTGACAGTATACAGCCTTGACGTACTCCGTTGTTCCCTGTCCAGTTCTAACTGTTGCTTCTTGACCTGCATACAGATTTCTCAGGAGGCAGGTAAGCTGGTCTGGTATTCCTATCTCTTGAGGAATGTTCCACAGTTTGTTGTGATCCACACAGTCAAAGGCTTTGGCATAGTCAATAAAGCAGAAGTAGATTTTGTTTTGGAACTCTCTTGCTTGTTCCATGATCCAGCAGATGTTGGCAATTTGATCTCTGGTTCCTCTGGCTTTTCTAAATCCAGCTTGAACATCTGGAAGTTCATGGTTCACATATTGTTGAAGCCTGGCTTGGAGAATTTTGAGCATTACTCTACTAGTGTGTGAGATGAGTGCAATTGTGCGGTAGTTTGAACATTCTTTGGCATTGCCCTTCTCTGGGATTGGAATGAAAACTGACCTTTTCTAGTCCTGTGGCCACTACTGAGCTTTCCAAATTTGCTGGCATATTGAGTGGAGCACTTTCACAGCATTACCTTTTAGAATTTGAAATAGCTCAGCTGGAATTCCATCATCTCCACTAGCTTTGTTCATATGATGCTTCCTAAGGCCCACTTGACTTTGCATTCCAGGATGTCTGACTCTAGGTGAGTGATCACACCATCGTGGTTATCTGGGTCATGAAGATCTTTTTTGTGTAGTTCGTGATTCTTGCCACCTCTTCTTAATATCTCCTGCTTCTGTTAGGTCCATACCATTTCTGTCCTTTATTGTGCCCATCTTTGCCTGAAATGTTCCCTTGGTATCTCTAATTTTCTTGAAGAGATCTCTAGTCTTTCCTATTCTATTGTTTTCCTCTATTTCTTTGCACTGATCACTGAGGAAGGCTTTCTTATTTCTCCTTGCTATTCTTTGGAACTGCATTCAGATGGGTATATCTTTCCTTTTCTCCTTTCCCTTTAGCTTCTCTTCTTTTCTCAGTTATTTGTAAGGCCTCCTCAGACACCCATTCTGCCTTTTTGCATTTCTTTTTCTTGGGGATGGTCTTGATCACTGCCTCCTGTACAATGTCATGAACCTCCGCCCATAGTTTTTCAGGCACTCTGTCAGATCTAATCCCTTGAATCTATTTGTCACTTCCACTGTATAATTGTAAGGGATTTGATTTAGGTCATACATAAATGGTCTAGTGTTTTCCCTACTTTCTTCAGTTTCAGTCTGAATTTGGCAATAAGGAGTTCATGATCTGAGCCATAGTCAGCTCCATCTTGTTTTTGCTGACTGTATAGAGCTTCTGCATCTTTGGCTGCAAAGACTGATTAAGTCTGATTTCAGTATTGACCATCTGGTAATGTCCATGTGTAGAGTCTTCTCTTGTGGTGTTGGAAGAGGGTATTTGCTATGACCAGTGCATTCTCTTGGCAAAACTCTGTTAGCCTTTGCCCTGCTTCATTTTGAACTCCAAGGCCAAATTTGCCTGTTACTCCAGGTATCTCTTGACTTCTTACTTTTGCATTCCAGTCCCCTATAATGAAAAGGACATCTTTTTTTGGTGTTAGTTCTAGAAGGTCCTGTAGATCTTCATAGAAGTGTTCAAGTTCAGCTTCTTCAACATTATTGGTCGGGGCATAGACTTGGCTTACTATGATATTGAATGGTTTGCCTTGGAAACGAACAGAGATCATTCTGTCATTTTCGAGATTGCATCCAAGTACTGCATTTTGGACTCTTGTGGACTATGAGGGCTATTCCATTTCTTCTAAGGGATTCTTGCCCACAGTAGTAGATATAATGGTCATCTGAGTTAAATTCACCCATTCCAGTCCATTTTAGTTCACTGATTCCTAAAATGTCAATGTTAACTCTTGCCATCTGTTTGACCACTTCCAATTTACCTTGATTCATGTACTTAACATTCCAGGTTCCTATGCAATATTGTTCTTTATAGCATGGGACTTTACTTCCATTACCAGTCACATCCACAACTGGGTGTTGTATTTGCTTTGGCTCCATCTCTTCTTTCTTTCTGGAGTTATTTCTCCACTCTTCTCCAATGGCATATTGAGCACCTACTAACCTGGAGAGTTCCTCTTTCAGTGTCCTATTTTTTTGCCTTTTCATACTGCTCATACTGTTTCCAGTTTCTAGTCCATCATCACAAATTTATTTCTTAGTCTTCTTATCTCTTCTCTAACGCTTTCCAACTCATCTGCTCCTCTTATCATTTCTTCATGGTCCAGATGCCCAATGGTTGTGTCTCTGACCAGGCAGAGTCAGCCCTCTAAGGTTTCCTTCTGCTTCCTGGGCTTGCACCTTCTTTGGAGAGTTGAGGATTTCCTTCTGCCTCCTGTCCCAAGGGCTGTCTTCCTCAGCCTTTGGCATGTTCTGTGGTTTTCCTCCTTTTTCTTCACAAGACTTTTGCATGTTGAATATTTTTCTCTTATATTCTTTTTGAGTAAATTGTGCCGAGATCTAAGGGATTTTTTTTCCTCCCTCTTCCCTTCGACCCTTTTGTGTCCCTCCTGAAAGACCAAGAGTACTGAAAGGATCTGAGACCCTTCTCTCCTTCTCCAGCAATAGGGAGCTGCCACAGGTCAATAGGCCCTGAACTGTAAGACCACTCAGTTTCTTAATGGTGGATTTGGATGATCTGAAGTTTTTTCTTTCATGGTGGCATTATGCTTCCTGTCCAAGAAATCTTTGCCCACTTCACGGGCACATGTTTTCTTCCAGAAGCTTTGTGCTTGTGTTTCAAATTTAGAGCTACAGCCCATCTTGAAGTCATCTTTTGTATATTGACTACTTTTCTTTGCTATAGATAGCCCTCAACCTGACTGCTAAAAGTTATCTACCTTTAATATTCTCATTATTTCTCTTTGGGGGTAATGGCAGGGGACTCTCTATATAACTTTTACCAAACCCTTTAAACACTGCTGCTGCCTGTTTATTTCTGTATTTTCCCTCTTCAGTGGTGTCTCACTGAAATCTCAGACAAATTGAGTCATCTCTCTCTGTTTTCTTTTTTGTAATTACACCCCATTACACCTTCAGGGCCTCCAAGGGCCTGATTTTATAGCAGGTATTCAGGAAAGCCATAGGAAAACAGCGTCCTGGCCTAAGGGTTGCCATTGAGATAATGAAGTATTACGTGTGACTGCATGATTATTTAAGGATTTCGATGCCTTACCATTTGTTTAAGCATCTTGTGCAGTATTAGCATTGTGATGTATTAATGTCACAGAACTAGAAGGACCATTGATTAACAGTAATAAATGGGAGAGAACGCACTGAACCAAAAGTAGCAGTCTTAGAACCTAAGGCTTTCTTAAATGCAGATCTGTACTTAAAGCAGCAACTAACTTATTTTTGTAATGTTGATATACTGAATAGGGGAGGGGGCTGTGGCAAAATAGAAAGGATTAAGGAGGCAAGGACACAAAATCCTTTAATACTGCTTAGTAAGGTATTCATTTTATCCATTTGTAGAGATCTGAAATTAAGAAAGGAGTATATTTTTAAGTTGGGGGTGGGGAACAGTTGCTAAATCATTGGATATTAACCAGATTAGGATACAGATTACAGCTAGAAGGAATGTTAATCCTGTTAGATCATCTTTATTGTCAACAACACTACCAAAAAAAAAATACCAATCTGAAATTATTCTCAGATTTTCAGGAAAAATTTTGAGCAGGTTATTTTAGATTTCTTATTTGAAGGGTAATAATCTTGAGTTTTGTCTTAAACATTTTTTTGCGTAATCAACTCTGAATTATTCATATGAGATTAATCAGATTTGCTATTATTTTCCTAATATATGTCATCTTAATTGAGTTTCTCTTGTCCTCTTTGGCTCTGGGTGAAGAGTGAATTACCATAATCTGCAGCATTTACTATGAGATAGAAGATGAATTTTAATATTTGCTTGAAAGTGAAAGAAAGTGAAAGTGAAAGTCACTCAGTCGTGTCTACTCTTTGTGACCCCATGACTGTACAGTCCATGAAATTCTGTAGGCCAGAATACTGGAGTGGGTAGCCTTTCCCTTCTCCAGGGGATCTTTGGGCAGATCTTTAGCATCTCCAGGCATATTCTTTACCAGCTGAGCCACAAGGGAAGGCCAGTATTTGAGCAAAATGTAATTGGAGATAAAGCTGCTGCTACAAAATAACAAAAAAGTCCCATAAATTTACATTGTTTTGGGAGTATCCACTATTGTGAACTCTTTCCTTATCTCTTCAACTAGTGAGAATGGTGGAATTGGAGGTCTTGACCCCCATAGAATCCTGCTTTCACGTGTTTTTAGCTTCCTGGCTGTTCACGCATGCCTTTTCATGATCCTGTCCCAGCAGTGTCTCCGCAGCAGCAGGAGTAAGTTGTACAGCTGTCAGCCAGTATAGGCACAGCCCAGGAGCTTTCATCAAGGCAAGAGCTAGGAAATCAGTGGCTTATTATGCTCTAGGAACCTGTAGGTCCACAAAATAAGGTGATCAGAAGGCCACCAGTTTTACTGTTGAGCAGAATACACCCGACTGAATCCATACAGGTGATTGTGTTGTAGAAGAAATAGCATTGGCTTTGGAACCTAGCAGACCTAGACCTCTGCATGTTGTGGGGAAGACAGTTTATTTTCTTTAAGCCTCTGTTTCTCAGTCAAATGATTCCGAAGGTTACATAAACTATTTTATATGAAGTTATTGTTGTTCGGTCACTAAGTCATGTCCAACTCTTTGTGACCCCATGGCCTATAGCACACCAGACTCCCATTTCCTTCACTTGTCTCCTGGAGTTTGCTCAAATTTATGTCCATTTATATGAAGCACATAACAGGTGTTCAAACAATGTTAATTTTCCTTCCCTTCTATGCATTATACCTGGATGGAAAATTATTTTAGGGTCTCTTTCTGCCTGTCTGGAGAAACTGGTGCTAGCTGGTTTAGGAGCAGGGCCTTATTTATCTCCCTTGTATACACCCAGTGTTTAGGTCATCTACTCATGTGACTTCAGCAATTACCTGAATATCTATAATGTTTAGCTACAGCTGTTTGTTCCCAGCCTTTCTGTGATCCCTTACCAGCATATCAGATTTAACCCTGACCTAGGCAAACTTCTTTGCAGTCATTTATTATTTATTTAAGGGTGTACAGCCTCTGGCCCTGTCTCCTTCCTCTCTTCTCATTGGCTTAGAGGCTTTCTCCTTGTGTTTGTCCTTCCCAGTTTTTACCTTAAGGCTTATGAAGAGCAGGAGTAAGTCCTTGAACCTCCCTGGTTAGTAGGAATTATTTTGAACAGAGAAAAATGTCTACCTTTAAAGAGCTTATAGTAGAAGGTAGTGTGATGGTTCCTATTCATACAACATGTAGGTTGTGAATTTTATGTACTATTGGAATTTCTAAAAATATTAACCTTTGGATTTTTGCCTTTTCCATTTACAATATTTCGTCAAACCCTTTCCTCCTGCCTTTTTTTTTTTTTTAACTCCATTAGTAATCTGTTATTATTGAGATTCTTCTCTTAATGTTGTCTTATAAGCTAGAGACTGGTGAGGACTGTCCTCCTTGGCTCAGAGTGTGAGGAAGCAAGAGTGGGTAGCATTGCTGTTCAGGGCTTTTGCTTCCGTAGGAGCACCAGGAGCACCAGAAATCTTCCCCCTAGCTCCAGATTCACTGGTTGTATTCATGTCATCAGGTATTATTCCAAATATGGAATTTTATTGCTCCTCAAAAGAAAACATGTTGAGACAGTAGTTTCTAAGAAGTCAGACTTTGCCACAATTCCTTTTAGGTATAACACCTCAGGCCTTTCCTAGCTTAGATTTAAAATTCTTTCAGAAGCACAGATTTTTCACAGGGACAGATGATTCATTAATTTTGCTCTATGGAAAGAAAGGATCTCAGGTTAAATACATCACCCACACCTAAATGAACTGACTACAGATTTAAGCTTTGGTAAACCTAAAACATATTTAAGAGCATCCAGTCTTATGGCACCCCACTCCAGTACTCTTGCCTGGAAAATCCCATGGATGGAGGAGCCTGGAAGGCTGCAGTCCATGGGGTCGCTGAGGGTTGGACATAACTGAGCGACTTCACTTTCACTTTCATGCATTGGAGAAGGAAATGGCAACCCACTCCAGTGTTCTTGCCTGGAGAATCCCAGGGACGGGGGAGCCTGGTGGGCTGCTGTCTTTGGGGTCGCACAGAGTCGGACACGACTGAAGTGACTTAGCAGTAGCAGTCTTAAACTGAAGCAAGATATTTTCAATACCCTACCAACATGAAAACTGGCAACTTCAGCCCCTTCAATAGTCTGTCTTAATTGAATAGCTTGTGGCTTAAACAAGTATTTTTCTGCTCTTCAGTTTACCACATCTTTCTTGGCATCAATTACATTTTTACTTAGTTCAAATCCTTAGTTTGACCGTTGGGCTGAATTCATTTATGGAAGGGGAAATGAAAAGTATTTGTGATGTTACTGCTGCATTGGCCACACATTGTCATGGTATGTATATAGTTTGTTTTCCTGAAGTTATATTTTTAATTGCCTATTTACAGAATCATGAAGTGAAGTGAAGTTGCTCAGTCATGTCCAACTCTGTGACCCCCTTGAACTGTAGCCTGCCAGGCCTCTCTGTCCATGGGATTTTCCAGGCAAGAATACTGGAGTGGGTAGCCATTCTCCAGGGGATCTTCCCGACCCAGGGATTGAACCCTGGTCTCCTGCATTGTAGGTGGATGCTTTACCATCCTTAGCAAAAGGAGAATTCTCATATGCATGGCCTAATTTACTTTCTTAGAGCTTAAGGGAAGTTATATGAAATACTTTCTCTGCATTTGCCCTCAGATCCATCCCAGGGAAGAGGTTGTTACCAGAATTGGTATTTCACAGGCTCCTAGTAAGGCAGGGAGAAAGATCTCCAGTTTTAGCCTTCCTTTTTCCTTCCTTCTCTTGCCTACTGATCCTTGGGTGTGTGGAGGGGTAGTTCTGGTGTCTTGTTTGTTGGGTGTAACATAATGGCTTTTCCTTTTAATTGGATAATATTTTCCTTCCCATTTCTTCTTCCCAGTATCTAGCATTTCCAGCCTACTTCTTTCAGATTTTGCCCACATAGGTGTGTAGATTAGGCTAGGGACAAATTGGAAATATCCTGTGCAGGTATGTTTGGAGTGCAGACAAACAATCCTTTGACTTGATTACATTTTGCCACTGAGGAGAGGAGCTCCAGAGCACACAGTTTATACTAATCCTGCTCACAACTCAAGTGATGTGTTGAGTGACATCTAGGTTGTATCCTTCTTTAACTCAGTTCTTTAAAATACGTATTTATCCATTTTATTATGAAGTTTGTGATCTGTGTTTCAGTAGTGACCTCACTTTTTTCTTTTTGAATATTCACCTTGGTAGTTCTTTAAGGAGAAATGATCCATAACAGCCAGGGCTACTTTTCACAGTATTTGATCACCCTTAACTAAATATCAACAACCTTTCTAGAACAGATCACAGCATTTTACCTTGACCCTGATTATGGCCTTTCCTAACCGCTTACATTTCTCTGAATGTTTCATGTCCTCGACTGGATGCTGTAACCTCAGCCAGGCACACTCACTTCCACCTTGTCTGCCTGGGGTACTTCTGCTATCTTTCAGTGATAAGTCTCCTATTACTTTGTGTAATACATTCTATATATAGTTCTGTAATGGAGCTTAATATAGTGAGTTGTTATTACTTATTCATTGGTAAAATATAGTAGTATTTACACGGTTGGTCTTTCTGTCTTTGTTATTTACTAGTAGAGTGGCACATGCAAAGTTTTTGTTTTTTTTTTCTCTAAGGTCTCAATATCCTCATTTGTAAAATGGAAGTAATAAATGTCCCTGCCTCCTAGGGGTATCATGAGATTCAGTGAAATTATTCACATAAAACACTTAACTCTGTTTTTGAACACTGAGTATTGAGGTCGGCGATTGAATATTTGTGTCCTCTATTATATCTTGAGACTGGTAGAGACATGGGATGTGTTTTATTCATCCTTCAGAGATGGCAGGGCTGAGAGGGGCCTGTTTCCTCTGAGATCAGGTCTGCTTTGTGAGCTTTGTTCATTAACCCTCACGGTAGTTCTCTGCTGTGATTAGGGCAGATGCAGAAAGGCACAGTGGTCATTTTTCTGAGTTCACACCACATGTAATCCTTTATGTTCTATGGTAATGCTCCTGGGGAGGAGGTCTTAACCAGTTTGTACATTCATTCATTTAACAGATGCTTTTTACCATGTGCTGTGCTAATTTGTGAAACTGGTGAAAATGACGGTCGGGTTCTGCACTAGGTCATAATAGTAATATTTCAAATTTGTATGGCTGTTATAATTCATAAAATCCTTTTCCAGTCCATGCTTTATTTAATCTTTACAATAACCCCCTAAGGATAGACTTGATGATTTTTACATATAAGGAAGCTGAACTCCAAAAAAATGGAATTAAGCCACGAGCATGGATGTAAATTCTTCTGAAGGATGGACACATGGAAGCACACTCTTTTCCAAAAAGTAATCATTTGCTTTTGAAAAATAGCATTCTTGACTCGTGCTTTTTGTTTAGTTTTGTCTTGGCTGGGGCTTTCCAGCTGCTTTTCCGCCCCCGCCCTATCTCTGCCACACCTACGGCGGGGATGGAGACCGTGGCTCTGACTGTCCTGGCGCCTCTGTGCTGCTGCCGGCTCAGAGCACCGTGTGCTGTCAGTATGGGCAGGCTAGTGAGTTAAATATTGATCCCTGGTTGTTATTATTAAAGTCTTGTGTCTGATACAGAAAAAGTGAATTACCACAGGGTGAAAGGACTCTGACCTGAGTTTTAAAAATATGCTAATGGAAAGGTCTTCATAAAATACACACCCTTCTGCAAGGTTGTTAGCCAGCCCTTTTTTCTTTTTTATTCCCCCGCCCCCCCATTCTTGAAACATGAATTGAAATGCTCACTTGTTTGCACACACGGTGAGATTATGCTGTTAATCTTAGATAAGACCTGGTTACTCCACTTTTTAACTGTATAGACCCAGTGAGCAAGTTTGAGTGCTGACTCATTTGTACTGGTGGCTGATGGATTTATAGAAACAGTGTTTTATGACTTTCCACTATCTCAAAAGCCAAACTAAAAGTTGAGGACATATTCAGGAAAAGATGACATGGGTTTTTAGCCGTGGCTTTGCCACAGACTGCAGCTTGGAAGAAGTTTTCTAAATTTCTTTGAGCCTCCTTTTTCTTAGAGTTTCAGTTTAGCATCCTTAAAAATGAACAGTTTATACAAATGATCACTGAGGTCTCCTCTAGCTCTGCAGTTTTGTAAATTATTTAGATTAGTATTTGTCCACAGGACACTCTGGACGGCTGTGTGTGTGTATAAGGAGTCAAAACATAATGCATGTGAAATTGATAGCTATTTCATTCACCTCTAAATATGATCATTTATTTAGGCTATATTGACTGTAGCTCTATAATTCAAGGGTACATACTACACTCTACACTTGTGGATCTTTCTCCTTTCCTAGAATAATCTCTGGGAGAGAGATGGATTTAGAATGCATGAAGATAAACATAATCTCAAGATAAGCACTCTTACTGATTATAGGAAGCTAATATTAACACAAATTGACTGTCAGTTGCAAGGGCAAACTCTCACATATCCAAAGATGCACTATAATATTACTTAGTATTATTTGACAGGAACGCTTGGCATGAAATTTTGGAATTACATGTAGATGCCTTTAAAATGGAAAGGGCTTCCCTGGTGGCTCAGCTGGTAAAGAATCTGCCTACAGTGCAGGAGACTCGGGTTCAATCCCTGGAGAAGGGAATGGCCTCTAGAATGACACTGTTCTTTGGTTTTGTCATGATTTTGACCTCTCAAATTTACTCTGACTTGTTAAGAATAAGTAAAACTAAAAGTGAGTGGAGGGAAATGCAAAGTGGTATTTGGTCAAAGGGTACAAACTTCCGATTATAAGATGAATAAGTTCTGGGGATCTGATGTTCAATCTGGTGACTATAGGTAACAAAACTGTCTTATATACTTGGAAGTTGCAAAGAGAATAGATCTGAATGTTCTCACCACACTTAAAAATTGTAATTATGTGAAGTAATAGATGTGTTAACTAACCTCATTGTGGGAATCGATTTTGAACCATTTGAATCATTTTGTAAAATATCTATCAATTTGGATTTGTGTCACATTTTATCATGAACAAATGGACCTTGTATATTTTTTGAGCAAGAATACTACAGAAGTGATATAGCCTTCTCAGTATATATGGGAGGGTAGGGTGCATGATGTCATATGTCTTAATACTTTAGAACTATCGAATCTCTCCACATAAAGCTACCATTTCCTCCTTTGTAATTAATAAATATCTTGGTGAAGATCTGTTGAGACTGTAAGTATCCTATTACTATTTGAACTTTCACCCTTATTCTTTAAGCCTTTTACTAATTTTAGTGTTCATTACTGGTTTGGTGTACAACAGTTATTAGTGTAGTGTCCTAATGATGATTTCCTTTTTTTCTCATTCCTTTAACACTTGTTAATTGGAATTCCTCTTCTTCTCCTTCTGCTTCTTTGCTGCACCACATGGCTTGTGGAATCCTAATTTTCAGACCAGGGATTGAACCTGGGCCCTCTGCCATAAGAATGGACCTAAGCAGTGGATGGACCACCAGGGAATTCTCTAATTGAAATTCATCTTTAAGAGCTATCCCTTATCCCTCATTTATTTATTTATTCAATTATTTATATCTGTGTGGACTCATGGATATTTATAATCCCATACCACTATTATTTATTTTGATGCTTAAATTGTTCCAGCTTTTTGAAAATTACCCTTTAATTTAAAAAGTTAATAAAACGAATTATAAGTGAAAGCCATTATTTGTTGTGGGTTGACCAGTACATTGCATTGTAGCTTAAATTCACTACGGTGGTTGATGTCTGTGCACTCTGGCAATTCTCGGTTTACCACAGCTGAACTCCTCAGTCATGTGTTATATAAGAATGAAGGGAAAAAAAAGGAGGAGGAGGAAAAGAAAATGAACACATCTTTGTCTTTTCTCCTCTTTCTGAACTCAGTTAATTCTGCCAATTTGGTCAGAAAATCCCTCGTGACAACAAAAGCTTGGCAGTTACTAATAGCAGTTCTTTTGTACAATAAAAAAATTGTGAAGTGGTTAAAGAGATGGAAACTTGGATGGCGTTCTTGTTCCCCCGTGGTAAGTGACTGGATGTTCAGGATGGAATGCTTGCTGACCCCTTGAGCACAGCTATTGTGCTGGGTTAATACTGTGTTTCCGTCTATAGTTTATCACTTGGCGTGCCTGTCTAAAACAAACCATCCGGTGTGTCCAGCTAGTCCAGGACATCCACTTTGCAACGGATAAGCATTTCCTTGTGCTTAAACTGCTAGGTCTTTTTTTTCTGGTTTAGTAGAAAAACATTACTTTATTAGTGTTTTTATTAAATAATTTTCAGTTATTTAATTTTGTTTGCTGTTGTTACATCCAGTTTTGTGTAACATTTTATTTCTATTTCTTTAACAGCCTTCATCATATAGTATCTTTTCTCATTTCTCCTTTATTAATTGGTCTTTTTGGGGGCGGGTTGTATATCTTTCTTTTCCTTTTCAACTAAACAACTTGAGGTCAGAGTGTGTATTAAACATTTTAAGTAACCTACATGCTTTGTACATAGACATTGATGTTGAAAAGGGGGAAACATTACAATCTTTTTTTTTTAATAGTAAAAATTGTCTCCTATCATTTATGTCGGTGGTTTAGTCGCTATGTTGTGTCCGACTCTTGTGATCCTATGGACTGTAGCCTGCCAGGCTCCTCTGTCCATGGGATTCTCCAGACGAGAACGCTGGAGTGGGTTGCCATTTCCTTCTCCAGAGGATCTTCCCGACCCAGGAATTGAACCCACATCTCCTGAATCGCAGGCAGATTCTTTACCAACTGGGCTATGAGGGAAATCCTATCATTTATGTTACTGAAAGTGAAAGTTGCTCAGTCTTGTCCTACTCTTTTCGACCCCATGGACTATACAGTCCATGGAATTCTCCAGGCCAGAATACTGGAGTGGACAGCCTTTCCCTTCACCAGGGGATCTTCCCAACCCAGGGATCGAAACCAGGTCTCCCACATTGCAGGTGGATTCTTTACCGGCTGAGCCACAAGGGAAGCCCAAGAATACTGGAGTGGGTAGCCTATCCCTTCTCCAGCAGATCTTCCCAACCCAGGAATCAACCCAGGGCCTCCTGCATTGCAGGCGGATTCTTTACCAACTGAGCTATGAGGGAAGCTCATTTATGTTAAGAGTAGATAAAAGCATGTTATCTTGGGTTTGTGAGACAAGGGCTTTCTTATAGAAGTATGTTTTAAACCATTATTGACTCCCTATAATATTATATTTTTATATCACTTCAAGAACAAACTGCTCATCCGCAAACCATGTGTTTAAGTAGATAATAGTTTATTAAGTAGAATTTTGTTCTAATGGCTTATGTTTTCTAATAACAGATTTAGTTGACGAGAACCTCAACAAAGATCATTCATGTGCATTTTGTGTGATAACCTTTGGTCTGTGGAGTGACCAGTTTCCACATAATCAAAAAGAAGATGATAGTGTTGAACATGGATGCTTTATTCAAATATTTGCAAAAATCCTTAATCTAGAGCTATTAGCAGCAGTTTTTAACTGGATTTTACCACCCATGCCATAAATATTTCTCATGTTTTCCCCAGGATAGGGAAATTAGGACTATAAAATATATCTATATTTGTGACAGAATTTTTCATAGTTCATCAGCCAGTATTTGTGGTTCATCTATATGTTCATGATCCCTGTTGTGAGCACTTTATCAAGATACTGCCAAATTTTGACCACTGTATTACATTCATTTGTACTAAAACTAAGTACACATATTGTTACAGTGATGTCATATGGATTGGGGTAAAACTTGCTCTGAAAGGTTGGAAGCAAGTGTGATGTCAAGCCAGAGTCACAAAAAGATTGTGTATGTGTTATGAAAGTACATGAATTTCACCTCATGAATGTGCAAGAGAATGTATTCAGGACCTTAAGTAGTCCTGCAAAGACAGCAATGCAGTTCTGAGGAGTGACTAAAAAGAGTGAAGAACCATGGATAGATAAACACTACAGAAGTGATGTGTTGTAATTATTGTTGACTTTTGTAGTCTTGGCTTTTAATCCCTTCAGTGACCCTTGGTCAAATGGAAAAGATGAGCAAACCAGAAACTGTGACATATGTTATCGTTCATTTGCTAAATTGTGTCCAACTCTTTGTGACCCCATGGACTGCAACATGCCAGGCTTCCCTGTCCTTCACTGTCTCCTGGAATTTGCTCAGATTCATGTCCATTGAGTTGGTGATGTCATCCAACCATCTCATCCTCTGCTGCCCGCTTCTTCTTTTGCCTTCAGTCTTTCCCAGCATCAGGGTCTTTTCCAGTGAATCAGCTCTCCATGACAGGTGGCCAAAGAATTTGAGCTTCAGCATCAGTCCTTCCAAAGAATATTCAGGGCCGATTTCCTTTAGGATTGACTGGTTTGATCTTGCAGTCCATCAAGATTTTGTACAATCTTCTGAGCCCCTGAGACTTTAGGGCTTAGCCTTCTTTACGGCCCCACTCTCACATCCGTACATGACTACTGGAAAAACCAGCTTTGACTATACGGACCTTTGTCAGCAAAGTGATGCCTCTGCTTTTTAATATGCTGTCTAGGTTTGTCATAGCTTTCCTTCCAAGGAGCAAGCAGCTTTTAATTTCATGGCTGCAGTCACCACCCAGAGTGATTTTAGAACCCAGGAAAATAGTTAATCTTATTTAATCCTCTCAGTTATTCAGGATAGTTGGTATTAAGGTTAATATTAGAGTTTTGTGGACTAGAAATTGAAATTGAAAAGTTGAATTATTTGTCCAAATCATGAAGTTTATAATTGACAGAACTGAAATTCAAATATGGTCTGTTCAATTTCTTACCTTAGCCTCTACCTACTTTGTCCAGAGTGAAGTGAAGTAGTTCAGTCATGTCCGACTCTTTGCAACCCCGTGGACTGTAGCCTACCAGGCTCTTCCCTCCATGGGATTCTCCAGGCAAGAGTACTGGAGTGGGTTGCTATTTCCTTCTCCGGGGGGATCTTCCCAACCCAGGGATTGAACCCGGGTCTCCCACATTGCAGGCAGACGCTTTAACCTCTGAGCCACATTGTCCAGAGTATATTGTATTAATTGCACACCAAAATACACACTGATATTCATTGTGTGCTCAAGCACAGGCATTGGCACTTTTCTTACATTTCTCATTCAACCGCCATAGCCATTTGAAGTTGGTATTTAACATTTTACAAATGTGGAAACTGAGGCTTAGACAAGAAAATTATGTGCTTCAGACCTCTCAAAAGGTAAATGGTAATATCAAGGCTTGTACTGAATTTCATTTGACTTTAAAATTTGTTGCTCTGTTTTTATGCTTCAGTGACTTTGCAAAAATTATCCAAAGAGCATCAACTGTAGGTTAGCAAATGCATTGGAGGATGTGAGATACAGACGTACGACAGCTACATGCTGATACTCCATTGTTCTTTCAGCATTTATGGAACAGTCACTTTTCCCCATTGTTGTTGTCTCTGTCCTTGAATCTTTTCCTGAAATTGGCTTCTAATCCATGTTTTTCTTTGTTATTTGATGGCGTGTATTAAGTTGCTCAGTTGTGTCCGACTCTTTGTGACTTCATGGACTACAGTCCATGGAATCCTCTAAGCCAGAACACTGGAGTGGGTAGCCTTTCCCTTCTCCAGGGGATCTTCCCATCCCGGGGATCGAACCCAGGTCTCCCACATTGCAGGGGGTTTCAGCTGAACCACAAGGGAAGCCCAGAATTAACTTTAGTATTATTTATTTAATAGAACACATGCTTATTTAAAAGTTCAAGCATTGTAGAAATAACTTTCAATAGAAGAAATCACTGTAATTACAATACAGATGTAACCATTATTAGCAAATGGGCATATTTTCTTGAGTACTTTATGAACATACTAATTATATATAATTTTTTAAAACATAAAAGCTTTTATTTTTCTTTTGAGAACTTACTTTTTTCACCTAGTAACTCTGATATACCCTGAGTTCTGCCTCTGGTTTTATACTGTTTGAGTCATTTTACATCGTTTTTAAAAATCTGATAAGGTTAATTAAAAAACAAAATAAAACTAGCCTCTACTTTTGTATTTTAGCAGGAGATTAAGAAGCATTATAAATTATTCCTAAGCAGCCTTATGCAAAGTGCCTTTCTTGTTGCCTCTGCTTTAGTGAAAATAAAAGTCTTTATCTTTCCATTTTTTCTAATACTATAGGTGGTCAAGACTTTCTTACAGTTGTCAACAGTCCTCTGCTTTCTATTTAAAATATATATATATTATTTATTTATTTATTTATTTATTTTATTTTATCCATTTGGCTGTGCCAGGTCTTAGTTGCAGCATGCAGGATCTTTAGTTGCGGCCTGTGTGATTTACTTTCCCAATCAGGGGTCGAACCTGGGCCCCTGCATGGGAAGTGTGGCGTCCTAGCCACTGGACCAAAAGGAAGTCCCTGCTTTCGTATGTTTTGAAGTAAGCAAGAGGGGAATGACACAGATAGGAGCATTATTTCACATAAAGCAGTACTTCTTTTTAGGGGAGGGAGAAGTACTAAGAGTAGAATTGACTTATAAAAACAGAGATATGTCACAGAAAATAAACATAAATGTCAGCACCAAAAAGAAAAGAAAAATATGTACCTTGAAGTAATTTTTCAAATGCACAGTGTTTTCTGGTTGTGGATGAGTTATATAAAGGATTTTCAACAAACATCTACTTACTGTTTAGCAGTTTCCACAAGGAAATTTGCTGGTAGCTATCTTCCTTATAAAAACATTTAAAAATGCAGACCTAAGATGTTTAAAACATTTTTTTGTTAAAAAATGAAAAGCTTGCATATACTTTTGCAGTTTGAAGAAACATTCCAAAGAAAATCACTTTTTAAATTCATTTTTTAAATATTTACTTTATAAATGACCCACAGTGGGTTTTACCATATAAGATTAGTAGTTGAAGAAGACTACCAAGGAGAAATTATACAGTAAACAGTCCAAACACCCAAATTATTTCAACCGTTTGTTCTATGTTCATATATATAAAAGCATGAAAGCTAATACTTTTGAATAAAAGTAATAGATAGCCATGTTAGAATTTAATTGAGGCCTAAAAAATACCCTTTTTTGCCAGTTTGCATAAATTTATTATAAAAGGCCATAATTTTAAAATCCTAAAATTTTAATTGTTGGGGATGAATTTCAGAGCTACCTTATTTCTGGTTTGTTTGGATTTATTCCACTGTAGCTTAGAGGTTTAAAAGGAAATTTGAGTTCTCCTTTGTCGTCTCAGTAGTAATTTGAGATCCTCAGAAAGGATGTATCTCCTACTTCTGTGGACTTGGACAGGCCTTGGAGTGAAATGGAGTAGGAAGATGGGTGCTGTGCTTAGTTGCTCAGTCGTGTCCTACTTTTTGTGACCCGATGGGCTGTAGCCCGCCAGGCTCCTCTGTCCACGGGATTCTCCAGGCAAGAATACTGGAGTGGATTGCCATTTCCTTCTCCAGGGAATCGTCCCAACTCAGGTTATCAAACCCAGGTCTCCTGCATTGCAGGCAGATTGTTTACCCTCTGAGCCACCAGGGAAGCCCAGGATGATGGGTAATGAAATTAATTGAAAATCTCAGGACAAACACAAGCGATAGTTACTTTGTTTTAAAGCAGAACACTGAAATCACATAAGCCTGTGTATTGCTTCCCAGGTAAATTAGATATCTGTCTATGGTTCTCCAGCTGTTGTGGATGGCCGGTTAGATGGGGTATGGGTGCCATTGTCATCAACTCAAGTGAAACTCATTGCTCCTTTAATAAGGCCGTGCAGGAGGCTATGTGCTTATGTCTGTTTCATTTAAATATGTATAGTAATAAGCTCGCTGATGCTACTCTGTGATCAAGTGAACATCTGAGTATGTCATAAAGGGGGCTTTTCTAACACTATAGTATTTAAGAATAGTCATTTAGAATGTCTTTTAATTTCTCCCAATTGTGAGCCCAAAAGTTAGTATACTGCTTTAAATGTTTAAAAAGTAAATCTCTGCCATTAGCAGTGCCTGGAAACTTGAAGAATTTCTGCCAAAGTTGTTGTGATCTTATTCTCTCTTGAAAGCACTAACGCTTGTGTTCAGATGCCCGAGTCAGCTGCTCAAGGCATATACGAGGTGTAGCCCTGCTCATTTTTCTAGGATGAAAAAGTCTCCTTGGCAACCTGAAGCAGTTAACTCTTACTCTCTCCACCTAGAAAATACACGTATTATAACTAGACATAGAAAGCACCCACATAAACACACAGAAATCTTTCTAAATGTTGACATTAGTATTATTGTATCTCCTAGAAGTACATTTAACTTTAGCAGATCTTGTTGAATAACTTATAAGAAAATAATTTTGCCTCTTCTACTGATGGCTGTTAAATTTTTTTAACTTTTCTAGCTTTTTAATTTAGAGAAGAAGAAAGGCACCTACTATTTATTGAATGTTTAGTATATGCCTAGAATTTTTACTTGTTTGCAACTAACAAACACACATACGTACAATCTATTAGTAAAGTTTCAAAGGCTTGTAAAGTTTCTAATGCTATAAAAGATTAATACTAGCTATTATGACATTGATAAGCATCGATAATGATCATATCTTTCTAGTTTTTCAGTTCCCTTGATACTACTCTAATGAGCTACCACAGTGTAATTTGAGAGGAGGTAGATGCCTGCGGTAACATATATTGATGTTAGCAGAGGAAATGATGACTGATTTATCTATATTCAACTATTTATTGACATTTTAATGCTTTTTAAGATTTTAATAATGTTCACTTTATCTAGTTTTTGAAATAAGAACACTATACCTCAAATGACAGTAGTCGCCAGTCATAAAGGAGGTAAAAGAAGTGTACCTCTTAAAAGTGAACTTAAAAAGAAAAATGTTTTCTTTTGATTAAAAGCCATATCTTAATTTGGGACTACCATTGATAGAAAAACCCTTTAATACCATTAATAGAAAGCTATCATTAATAGAAAAACAAGTACAGTATCTTTGTACTTGTTTTTCAAAGCTATGATGATTTGTTTTCATAACTGTCTCTCTTACTAGACTGGGCATTCCTGAGGGCAGAGTCCACGCCTAAGCTGCTCTTGTATTCTCAGCGGCTAGCCTAATGCCTGATACTTGGAAGGTAGCTACAAATGTTGATTGAGTTGAATCTAATTGAAGTAGAGATACCTAGCCTGGAGAAGAGAGAGATAATCTCGAACTTCAGATGTTTGAAGGGCCCTCAAGTAGAAGAGATTAAGTTTGTTCTGTATGGCCTCTGTAGACAGCAAACCAATGAGTGAAAGTTTCAAGTTTTCTAAATGCTGCTGCTGCTGCTAAGTCGCTTCAGTCGCGTCCGACTCTGTGCAACCCCATAGACGGCAGCCCACCAGGCTCCCCCGTCCCTGGGATTCTCCAGGCAAGAACACTGGAGTGGGTTGCCATTTCCTTCTCCAATGCATCAAAGTGAAAAGTGAAAGTGAAGTCGCTCAGTCGCATCCGACTCCTAGCGACCCCATGGACTGCAGCCTACCAGGCTCCTCCATCCATGGGATTTTCCAGGAACGAGAAGAGTTGTTTAAAGCTAGATGGGGCTGTCTCAGGAGGTAATGAATCTATATCCAGATTCATTTGTGTTGTCCCACTACTGAGATAATTCAAGTATTTAATTGTTCATTTTTTCCCTTTACTCGTGTATTCAAACATTTACTGAACAGGCACTGGTGTGAATGTTGGACATCAAGATTGAATAAACCATAAACCCTGCCTTTGGGGAACTTGCAGCCAGAAGGGGAACTGAAGTATTATTAACAAAGGATTACACCCCCAGGGTGCTTAGAAGTTATTACAGAGGAGTGAGTAAATGGCAGGACCATGGAGAGAGTAAACAGAATAGGCTGCTGAGGAGGTGAGTTGACCAGGCAGGCAAAGGGAGAAGGGAGTCCTAAGAAGAAACAATATGCAAAGACTCAGAATTCAGTTTTTAGGATAGAGTAGTGGTGTATCATTTGGATTACCTGTGCTCTTAAAGCACCCTCTAATCCTAAGACTCTGTGTGCGGGCTCTTTAACTTTGTGTATTTTTTTTTCACTTCATGCAAGATAGTTCCTGTATGTATATATTTCAGTTGTTATTTTTCATAGGAAGTAAAAATACTGACCTTCTTCTTTGACTTTTGTTTGTAGTTAAATTCATACGAGAAGTAACGCCATATATCAAGAAGCCATCATTGGTGTCAGATCTGCCCTGGGAAGGTGCTGCTCCCCAGTCACCCAGCTTTAGTGGCAGTGAGGACTCTGGTTCTCCAAAACACCAGAACAGCACCAAGGACAGGAAGGTCATCCCGCTCAAAATGTGCTTTGCTGCTAGAAACTTAAGCATGCCGGACCTGGAGAACAGGTGAGCTGTACCTAAGGAGAACATCCTACCTACTCACAGCTTTGCAAACTTAAACGGATATATTATAATACTGCTTTTGCATGTTTTGTGCAATATTATGACTGTTGACTAAATTAGGTAAAGAAAAACATCAATCTGAGAGGAGAGAGTCATTTCTGGGCTTCCATATTTAAATTACTTCACACATATATGTGTATTGTTGTTGTTCAGTCTCTCAGTCTTGGCTGACTTCTTTGCAGCCCTCTGGACTCAGCACGCCAGGCTTCCCAGTCCTTCCCTATCTCCTGGAGTTTTCTTAAACCCGTGTCCATTGAGTCGGTGATGCCATCCAACCATCTCACCCTCTGTCGTCCCCTTCTCCTCCTGCCTTCAATCTTTCCCAGCATCAGGGTCTTTTCTAATGAGTTGGCTCTTTGCATCAGGTGGCCAAACAATTTTGGACGAACACACAAGAAACTTAATAATGGTTATCCCTGGGGAGTGAAGTGGGATTAGAAGGTAGAAGGAAAGAAGAGGCCTTTACTTTTCATTTTATACCTTTATGGAGTGTTAATATTACTCCTTCATTGTGATTATGACTTAATAACTGAAAAAAATCTTGTTCAAGAAACTTTTAAAAATATCTCCATAGAAGGAAATTCCTTATACTATGGATAGTGTAAAGAATCAGAGATCTTCATTATAGATCAGATTGCATCAACTACTAATATCACCCTTGCAAGTTAGCTTCTCTTGACCTCAGCTTCCTCATTTGAAAATGAGAGCATTGGATAATCTCTAATGTCCCTCCTAGTTCTATCACCGTTTGGTTTCTATGACTTTGTCTTCATTAATGCCATGCAGTGGTACCATTAAACTTAGTGTTAGAATAGACATTAAGGGTAAAAAGAAAGATAACAATAGTTGGGAAGATCCCCTGGAGAAGGAAATGGCAACCCACTCCCAAATTCTTGCCTGGAGAATTCCATGGACAGAGGAGCCTGGTGGGCTACAGTCCATGGAGTCACAAAGAGTCAGACACAACTGAGTGACTAACTTTCGCATTCACAAGGACAAACTTTTTATAATCTACTTTGACTTTTATGGTCTCCTCTGATCTGATTGCATAGCCAGGTGCCTAGTCAGGATGGGATGGTTCACAGAAGACAACCAGAAACTGAATGACCTTGAGCATTGTAGGTCATAGGGACATAGAAGCTCCTGCTCTGTAGTATATTGTGTGTATGCTGGAAACAGCTGAGTTCTGCAATCACACAGGCCTTGGTTTGAGTCCCAACTAGGTCACTTGCTCCAAGGAGGGCTCTGAGCAAATTCCTGGACCTCTATAAACCTTCATATTCTCATTGATTAAGAAAAAAGGCTTAACTGTGCAGATTAAATGAGATAACCACATGCAGCCCTTTGCATAGAGTCAAACACATAGCAGGATCATAAGAAATAGTAGCTTAAAAAGTCTTAACTGCTAACTTTAACTCTGTGTGTGTGCATTGCAAGCAAGTTCTTTATGTCTGAGCCACCAGGGAATCCTATACACACACACACACACACACGTTTTGTTTGGCCTTGCTATGTGGCTTGTGGGATCTTAGTTCCTGAGTCTACAGAGGTAAAAGTGTGGAGTCCTAACCACTGGCTGCTGCTGCTACTAAGTCACTTCAGTCATGTCTGACTCTGCGACCCCATAGACGGCAGCCCACCAAGCTCCCCTGTCCCTGGGATTCTCCAGGCAAGAACACTGGAGTGGGTTGCCATTTCCTTCTCCAGTGCATGAAAGTGAAAAGTGGAAGGGAAGTCGCTCAGTCGTGTCCGACTCTTAGCGACCCCATGGACTGCAGCCTACCAGGCTCCTCCGTCCATGGGATTTTCCAGGCAAGAGTACTAGAGTGGGGTGCCATTGCCTTCTCCACCTAACCACTGGACCACCAGTGAATTCTCATATATACATATTTTGAAAATTATGTTCTGATATGTTTGTATTGTTTTTATTTGCTTTCTTTTAAAAGTTCAAGACATAGAAATTACTTTGTGTTACATACAGACATACAGGTTTATTTGTTAAAGATTATATATATATTGGATCATATGTAAATACAAAACAGCTTGATCTTTGAAGAAATGCTATGTTTATTTTTTTTATACAGTAAGAATCTAATTTGTAAAGTGAATAATCACCTCTTAAATCCAAATTAAATTTTTTTTCTCAAATGAGTTAGATTTATGTAGAGACTTTGATCTGTTAATCATGGACTTAAAAAAAATTAAATAGTAAGGACTAGAGTAGAGTTATAATGTGACTAAATTTGTCAACTGATTGTCAGGCTGAGGAAAGTATTCAGGCTATGTCCCTCCATTATAAATCATTTCTGAGAATGAGAGTAGATTGTTGTCTTAGTCCATTCAAGCTGCTGTTAAAAAAAAAGAAAAAAAACATAAACTGGGTGGCTTATAAACAACAGAAATTTATTTTTCATGGTTAGGGAAAAGGAGGGAAGTCCAAGATCAAGGCACTGGCAGACTTAGTGTCTGGTGAAGGCCCGCTTCCAATGGTCATTTCCTTGCCATGTCTGCAGTGGCAGAGAAGTCTAGAAAGCTCTCTGGGGTCTCTCTCACAGGAGAGTACTGGTCCCATCTGTGAGGGCTCTGCCCTCATGATCTAATTGCCTGCCAGAAGCCCCATTTGCTAATCTTGTCATATTCGGGTTAGAATTCTAACATACGGATTTGAGGTGGAGACACAAACATTTAGTCTATAGCGCTTGGAGTGCTGCTGCTATATCTGAGTATTGTAAGAAAAGAAAAAGTATTACACAGTTTCTGTAGGATACTGGAGTTGTGGGAGTGAGGAAAGAAGGAAGGAGGAAGATGAAATGACTTGGCTCTATTGCTGAAAGCCGTGCTAGTTTATCATCCATGAAGACGTCTTTCAGAGCTCAATAGTCTTGACCTTTATTGAAACTTGGGGCTGCATGCTCTTTAGCACATATGCTAAAGGTATTTGATCAATGATCAGATTTGAAATAGATTTTTAGAACCAAATGGAAAGGGCAGTTTGGGCTACAAGAGTGTATCATACCATGCTTTTTAGTAAGACCATTGATTGGTCTACTTGACCAGAGTGTACTATACAATGGAAGTTCTTAGAAGAGTCAGGCTGTTGAAGATTCTTAGGCTTAATTCTGCAAAACAATTCATTTCTGATGTGGCTTGAAATACCAAATTTGGGGACCTCCCTGGCAGTCCTGAGGTTGACTCCATGCTCCCACTGCAGGGGGCACAGTTTCAATCTTTGATCGGGGAACTAAGATCCAGTATGCCCCACGGTGCAGCCAAAAAAAGAAATACCAAATTTGCAAATGATCTGCTTTTTGTAAAATATAAATCGAAAGAGATTCAAAGTTATTCTCATGTCACTCTTACTTGCATTCCAAGCGTGCTTTCTAGAGAAAAAGAAAAGCAGTAGAATTACAGGTACCTGGAAAAATTACTTGTGACTTTGGTTATCCCCACAGGAATGTGGATCTTTATCCTATGTGTGTATCTTGGTAAAAAAAAAAAAAAAAAAAAGTTCAGAACCATTGACTCGTTAGACTGAAGTTAGGGTGATGGACTTTGACACTTCAGCCAAGCTATTTGTTTTCCATAAGCCATGGTTTCCTCCTGTAGAAAATGAAAGCTTGTGTGAGGATTAAATAAGAGAATGATTATAAAATTGGCATAGAATACTCTCAGTATATTATTATTATACCTGCTGCTGGTGTCCTTGTAACCTTAAATAAGTCCCTTAATTTCTCTGTCCTCCTATTTTTTTCCTTCCATAAAATGAACATAATAATACATGTTCAACTCTGTTTTTTAGAACTACTTCAATAATAAATAAGATAGTATCTATAAAATCGCTTCTAGCTCATTCATCCTTAAATTTATCTCAGCTTTGTCAAAGGGAATGTCATGACAGGTAACACAACTGCGATGTTTAAAGCCATGGAGAGAAACAGTTCATTTAGGAACAATAAAAATAAATTTTATCAGGATATCTGTCACCAAGATATTTATCACATTGTAGCTCTAATTTTTTCCCTAATGTTTTATTGTGAAAATCTTCAAACTTGGGCGAAGTCGAAATAATTTTACAGTCAACACTCATTTTTCCACCACCTAGATTCTACCATTAACATTTTATTATGCTTGATTTATCACAAATAGGCCCATTTAGCCATCCATCAGTCCATCTTATATTTTTGATTCGTTTCAAAGTAAATTGCATACATTACTATGCTTCCCTCTACTCAAACATGCATATAGAGTTCAGTATTTTTGTTGTAACTTTTTTTCTTTTGAGATAATATCTACATACAATAAAATATACAAACCATAAGTTTTGACAGATGCATTCAATTGTGTGACCCAAGCCTGTCAAGATACAGAACATTACTCTTACCCTGGGAAGTTTTCTTTTGCCCTCCACAGTCAATTCCCTCTCCCACCGTCCAAGGCTACTCCTGTTCTGACTTGCTGTCATGTATTGGTTTCAACTATTCTGAAACTTCATAAAATTATAGTCATGTCATGTGTACTTTTTGTGATAGAATTATTTTACTCAGTGTAAGATTTTTTTTTAATTTATTTTTTAATTGAAGTAAGATTGCTTTACAGTGTTGTGTTGGTTTCCAGTGTAGGATTCTTGAGCTTCATCCTTCCTGTTATGTGTAACAATAGTTCTTTCTCTTTATTGCTAAGTAGTAGCATATTTTATGGATATACCACAGTTTCTTGATCAATTTTCCTATTGATGGTTACAATTCTTGTGGGCATACATTTTTAGTTCTTGTGGGTAAGTTCTTAGGAGTGAAACTGCTGACTCAAAGGATAGGTGTATGTTTATTTTTTTAAAAAACCTGTGAGACTTTTTTCCAAAGTGGTTGTGCCGTCTTACATTCCTACCAGCTACATCCATACCAACACTGAGAGTGTCAGTCTTTTTAACATTAACTGTTCTGATGAGTATATAGTGGAATCTCTTTGTGGTTCATCCTTTGTGTTTATGTAAAGACTTCTTTGACAGGAGAGGAAAGCAGCCTTTTTTTCCCCTCTGTTTCACTACATTGATTTAGTTTGACTATCTAGAGCTGGAAAAAAGTGCTGACTATCAGAATGTATAAGTGAGGAGGGGGAAGAAATTTATTTGCTTTTTCCACCTCTCCTCTTTCAAGACCTCACTAGATGCTTCTGATCATTATAAGCAGTTCATTGTGGAAACTGAAAGCTAAATAAATAATGACAGACTCCAGGGAGAGAACATGAGCCTGTTCCTTAGCAAACAGCATTATGGGCAGTGCAGAGTTTATCGAGAACACGGTGTTCTTAAAGCTGCTTTTTGGAAATGTAACTGTTATCATTGAGGTTCTCAAGGTCTGGGTCATCTTAGCTTTGGCTGTTTTCCATGTAAAAGGTAAATTTTGGCTTTATAACATACAAAACAACATTATTAATTGAACATTATTATAAATTGAACTCATACTTTATGACAAAGACTTTTCTGAACAGAATAAGCAGGCTAGACTTAAAGAATCTTATGCTTCTGTGGACCTAACCATGATCTGATTCATCTGGTCAGAATGTAATTGCTTTTCTCAGGAAATCCTCAGTGGTTTGACTGGAGGCCAGACCTCTTCACACTGTAGCTGTCTCCTCCTCTCTCCTGTGGGCCCAAACAATGACTGGCAGACTGCCTCAAAACTCTTAGTAGTTTTCATTTGAATTTGTCTTTTAAAACAGCAGTCAACATTAGGAAACACTTTGTTCCCTTTATCAGCTCCAGGGGCTGCTTCTTCAAAGGCAGACTTCTGGATCCTAGAATCATTAGTCCTGTTGTGGAGTTTATATTCTGTTTCTTCTAATTTAATTTCCTATTTTACAATCACATTTTAAGAAACACTACAGATTTTCTCTTTTGATGAAAAGTTTGTGATTCTGTCCAAGGGAACTGTTTTACTTCCTGTTTTCCCCTTTTTTAGCCTAGTGGTTCCATGATCTTCTGCTTAATCAGGTTATTTTGTAACAGACTTATTTTCCTTTCTTTCACTTATTAATAAGTAGGAACTTTAACATCAGGATTTTCAGACTTTTAACTATGGCCAAGGACCTGTATCTGAGACTTTCCCAGGAACTGTATGAAGTCTGAAGGCTTTTTCAGAAGGTGAACGTTTTGTGCCCAGAGAAGGATGAGCTGATTCTTGCCTTTAGTGTTAAGTAGGTCAGTAGGAGGAGTGAAAGAAATTTTTCATCATGGTTTTGCGACTGAACTTTTAGCATGTGATTAAGGGTGTTAAGCTGGTTACAGTGCCAAAGCAACCAGGTAGAAATGAACAGCCTCTGTAGAAAATGGTCAGCCCGGTAGAGAGTCTAAACTAAGGACATCCCTGGCTCTTGCATTCAGTTTGATGGGATGAGGGTGGAGGTCAGGCTTCTGCTGGACTGAGGGTGGGACAGTCACTAGCTGCTGGGTGTGGGGAATGCTGAACCGGTCAGCTGGCCTCTCTATTTTAGCTGCGTGCCCTACTCCCACTTCCAGAGGTAACTGGTGCCTCCAATTCCTCGGCCTCTTTAGGATTCTGCAACATAGACTGGCTCGGATTTGACTTTCCCCTACTTTTCTTAGGTTTGCTAAATCATTTAACTACTCTGTCTGCTTGCCAGCTTCCAAAATTTTGTTGTAGTCGCTCCTCTCATCTTCTCCCTGAGCTTATAAGATTATGCTTTTTAAAAATTCCCTTTAAATTTGTAAATGACTCCTTAGATAAAATACCAAAAGCACAGTACATTAAAGAAAACTTTACAAGTTGAACTTTATTAACAATGAAAGCTTCTGCTGTGTAACAGACACTGTGTACTAGGTTTCTCCAGAGAAACAAACAATAGGATGGATAGATAGGTTTATTTACTCATTATAGGAATTAACTCATGTAGTTGTGGAGACAAAGTCCCATGGTCTGCAAGCTGGAGAAATAGAAAAGCCAGTCTTAAAATTCACCCCAAGTTCAAAGTCCCAAGAACCAGGAGCACCAGTGTTTGAGGGCTGGAGAAGATGCATGTCCCAACTTAAGAAGAGAGCTAATTTGCCTCTCCTCTGCTTTTTTTATTCTATTTATGCCCTCGGTGAATTGGATGATGCCCAGCCGCACTGGCGAGGACCATCTCCTTTACTCATTCTACTGATGATGCTAATCTGTTGCAGAAACACCCTCACAGACACACCTGGAAATAATGTTTTACCAGCTACCTGGACATATCTTAGCCCAGTCAAGTTGACACATAAAATTAATCATCACACACTGTTAAGAGAACAAAGAGATAAGCTGAGGACTGGGAGAAAAATCTTTGTAAAATACACATGAAATAAAGGACTGACATCTGAAATATATAAAGAATTCTAAAACTCAGTAATAAGAAAACAACCCAGTTTTAAAATGGGCAACAGACACTTCACCAAAGGAGAAATAGAGATGACAAATAGGGAAATGAAAAGTGTTAAAATCATATTCTATTAAGGAATTGTGAATTAAAACATTAAGATGTCACTGTACATGTACTAGAATGGCCAGAATCCAGCAAACAGTACCACATGCTGGTAAAGATGTACACCCACAGGAAAGCTTATCTATCAGTGAGGGGAATGCACAATGAAACGGCTACTTTGGAAGACAGTTTGGCAGTTTCTTACAAAGCTAAACACAGTAGTCTTACCATGTGACCCCACAGTTGTGCTCCTTAGTATTTACCCAAAGGAGTCAAAAACTTAGGTCCACACAGAAACCTACACATGAATGCTTTCATCATAATTGCCAAAATTTGAAAACAACCGAAAGGACCATCCATAGGTGAATGGATAAACAAACTATGGTTCCTCCAGACAGTGGAATATTATTCAGCCATAAAAAGAAATAAGCTCTCAAGCCACAAAAGACATGGAGGAACCTTAAATGCATATCGCTAAATGAGAAAGTTACATACTACAGGATTCCTTGGAAACAGATCAATAGTTGCCAGGAGTTCAGAGCCAGGGAGTGGGGGTAATGTACTATTTTAAATCTTCCCATAACAAGTGTATAATTGTTTTCTTTAGAGAATATAATCATTTTTTAGCCAACAAGTATCAATATTTATGTTAAGGACCATGACAGCAACAATTGATATAGTGAAAAATAGTATTAAAAAGAAAAAAACATAAAATAGTATAGAAAACTAAATAAAGGTCAGTGTGAATATTAAGCTATTTGTCAGAAATCTCTTTCCTTCTCTCTGCTTTTTCTGGGCTTTTTGGATGGAGGAGTTCCTCCTGCCTAGGAGTATGTGTCCTGCTGGTGACTCAGCATGTAGTCTCATCCTTTTTGGGTCCAATTAAATCTCCCTAGGCCATTTCTCTATTGTAATCCATCTTACATCCCACCATCAAATTATTTTTTAGCTTATTATTTTTAATTGTGATAAAATACACATAACATAAGATTTACCATCATAACTCTTTTTCTGGAGGAGCAAATGGCAGTTCATTCCTGTATTCTTGCCGAGGAAATCCCATGGACAGAGGAGCCTGGTGGGCTATAGTCCATGGGGTTGCAAAGATTCAGACATGACTGAGCAACTGAGCACGCACATATACACACAACATAAAATTTACCATCTTAACTATTTTTAAATGTATAGTTCAATGGTATTAATTATATTCATATTACTATAATATCAATCTTCAAAACTTTTTCCTCTTGCACAATAAAAATTGTACCCATTCAACAGCTCTCCATTTCCCTCTCCTCCCATCCCCTAGCCACTACCATCCTAGTTTTTGTTTCTGTGACTTTGACTACTCTAGGTACCTCATATAAGTGGACTCATATAATATTTGCCCTTTTGTGATAGGTTTGTTTCATTTAGAATAATCCTCTCAAGGTTCACTCATATTATAGCATGTGACAGAGTTTCTTTCCTTTTTAAAGCTGAATATTGTGTGTGTGTGTGTGTGTATCCCATTTTGTTTATCCATCCCATTGATGGACATTTGGGTTGTTGCCACCTTTTGGTTATTGTGAATGATGCTCCTCTGAACCTAGGTGTACAGATATCTCATAAAGTTAATTTTTTAATTCATTGTCTTGATCATATTGTCCCCTTGTTCAGAATCCTCAGTGATTCCACGTTGCTTACCAATTAATATCCAGACTTAACCTGCTATTCAAAACCCCCAAAGTTTTTATCTCAAGCTGTTTCTTGCTGTATTTAGCTATAGGATAGGAAATCAAATAAACTCATCAGAACTATAACTAAAACAGAAGCAAAATAGCTTGTGACTATGAAGATGCTTCAGGTATGGGCTTTGTGAAGTGTTTCGACTGGTCACAGATCTTATTTTATGTTTTGACTGTTTTCTAGAACTATTGCTGTAAAACTGTGAAGGCATATGAAACATGGATAGACTGGTGGGTAGACCTTCAGGTAGCTAGCAGGGTAAGTCTAGTGGGAGGGCGTGTCAGTGGATAAGTAGGTAGGCAGCATGGATAGGTGTGTTTATAAGCTGTATACCAGCTCGGTAAGTGTGCCCCAGGGGTGAAGAGGCCCCCATTGCAGTCCTGCTTTGCTGCTAACATCTCAGGAGTACCTTTTTGAGCCAAGAATTTTGTGGTAGTCATCACAGTTCTTTATAGAAGTAGTTTTTGTAACTTGTATATTAGTTAAATATAAACTTTCTGCCTTCCCCATTAGATGATAGGCCCAGTGAGAGGAGAGACTAGTTTTTCTCAATTTTTTTCACTATTGTATCTCTAATACAGTGTCTAGCATAGAATCTAGAAAACAGTAGGTTTTCATTAAATGTTTATTTAAGAAAGGATGGACTGACCAGAGCTCAAATGAGAATGAATATTTGCCACATTAAGTATGGCAAGTTAAAATGGAATTATAAAGGAATTTCTAAATATGACCAGAGAGAGGGATGCAAGCTTCAAGGCAGACATTGCTGTACCTGTAAACCAGTCATGTTGGTCAGGCAGTGAGGGATCTCGTGACAGGGCTGCAAGGAAGCAAAAACTGTCTTCAGAAAGATGAAAGAATAAAAAGTTCTCTCCTTGGTCAGTGGCAGTTTGTCAGTTTTCAGCCTACCATGAAAAACACTCCTAAGAGCTTTTAATTTTTTCCCTTTTAAAAGATATATATGTTCACTGTTAGAGCACAGCAGTGAACATATGTTAGTCATTTATTGATTGATTTTTAAAATTCATCTTGGCAAAAGCTTTGCTCAAAACACAAGATAGTACCCAGCAAATTGCTTTATAAGGAATTGGTTGCGTGTATCTTTAAAAAAATTTAAATAAGTCCTAAAGGTTACTTTTGAAGTAGAGATTGTTCTTAGTTGAGCATTAATAAATAATAGTCATAGAATTGAAGATTTCTTAACTATTTTTCCTCCACTACTTGGAGGATGATTTAATCATATGACATTACCCAGACCCTAGAAAACAATTCCAAATTTTCATAGAGAGTCATATTCTTCAGCTATTTTATTTCACACAGTGGAAATTTCAGTTCAATTTTTGGCAATAAGTTTTACTTACCTAGCAATACTATATACCAGAATTTTCTAAGTATTTAAAAAAAAAATTCTTTCATTACAATGTGCCTATGAGATTCAGCAAGCAGGCTCTCCATTTCTTTGACTTGGAAATGAAGGCGGAGTGAAGTATTCTTACTATGGATTCTACACTAGGTTCTCTCATTTCAGGTCATTTCATGAATATTGAAACAGCAGACCCAGCATTTAGTCTTTCTGGTGATGATCTTTCCACATGTGGATTTCTCTGGAATTGGACTCTAAGGAATTGAGAAAAAGCATTTATATTCTGGAATGTAAAATTAAAGTTGATTTTCAGTTATATATGTTAAACCGTGGCAGTTTTGATGGCTTCTGATCTAGCTCATTTTCTTTTTTCTTTTTCCACACAGATTGATAGAGCTCCATTCTCCTGATAGCAGGAACACATTGATCCTCCGTTGCAAGGATACAGCCACAGCACACTCCTGGTTCGTAGCTATCCACACCAACATAATGGCTCTCCTCCCACAGGTGTTGGCTGAACTCAATGCCATGCTTGGTGCAACCAGTACAGCGGGAGGCAGCAAGGAGGTTAAGCACATTGCCTGGCTGGCAGAACAGGTAGGCTGGGAGGCAGGGCAAGGTCTCACCGGGTCACCGTTCAGAGCCAGGATGGTTCCCCCATTTCGTATGTCTGGAATGTTTATCACACAGTCAGGTCTCCAGTGTCTAACTTGTAGATCTTTTGTTTCTCCTCCCCTAGTCTTTAGCTATTTATTGCTAATTATCACTTCCACCAGAAGAATTGACTGTCATGATAGTCATCATCATAACATAACTATGAAGAGATTTTTATCATTTCTGTCCTTAATAACAGGAGATAATTTTCATGATTTTAGAATGGAATCAGCAAACTTATTTTGCAAAGGGCTATTAGTGCCACGACTACTTAACTCAGCCATGATAGCAGCAAAACAGTCATAGACAACATGAACATGAATAGATGTGGCTGTGCTTTAATAAAACTTTATTTACAGAAACAGAAAGTGGGCTGTATTTGGCCCATGGGCCATAGTTCCCCAATTCTTGCTCTAGTCTATTGACAGAGTTTCAGAGACAACAGGCTTACTACCCTGATCTGGGTAAAGTTTAAAATATACAAAATATTTTACAAGCTATTAAACACACGTATAGTTGTCTTCTACAACTGACAAATGGAAAGAAACCAGAAAACTTAAATAGAGGTTGGGTGAAAGGAAAGGAAGAACATAACCCTAGTTAGTTTAGATCCAAAGTTTGACAAAAGGGAGACTAAAAGTTGTACATGATGTTACAACACATCCTTTTTCTTTCAGGGCCTTCACCATCAGCTGAGCCAGAGGGAGCTGAAAACAAACAGGGTTAGGGAGTCAGAGATGAGTGTTCAGGGGCTAACTCTGTTTTTCATTGGTTTTCTTTTTAAAAGTTCCTTTATATCTTTGCACCCTAGTTCCTTCATGTGTGCCAGGGGGGCAGGGATTGCATCAGTATCAGCCCATAAAGGTTCTGTTCCTTTGTGTTGTTGTTTTGTTTTGTTTTAAATACAGTTTTAGGGTCTGGCTCCCCATGGTCCCCCTCAGGAGTCCCCATTTGGTAGACTGATGGTGGGGCCTGGCAATCTCATTCGCTCCCCCAGGTGATAGTGTGGTGAATCAGTTTTGGACTCCACTGATCTATTTATTTTCAGCCATGAAATTTTATGAACACTTCAAATAATGATTCTAATAAATTAGAACACAGAATTAGTACTGTGATGATTTCTAGGAGGCATGACTAGAATAAGCAGAAGAAACTAATGAAAATCATGGTATAAGTACTTAATGACTTTGAAAGTTTTAGTATTTTATCATGGTTTCTATGTTTTTATATGCTGGTTGAAAAACTCAATGGAGTGGTAGTTGTTCTGTGCTTTTGGCAATGTTAGAAATCTGCATGCTTTAAAAAAATACTTTGGCAAGGTTCCAAGATTAAAAGGAGAAGTTAATAGGTGAAGTCTTACCCTCCTTCTGGTTCCCCATCCACCTAATTCCCACCCCTCAGCCCCCAGAAAGATAATCACTTTGATCCCTTTATAGTGACTCTTTTGAGAGTTTTCTTATGCAGGTAAAAGCAAATATGAAATATGTTCTTTTTCTCTTTTATAAAAGAAGAAAGTATATTATGCACACTACTTTATATCAATACTTTGCTGGTTTTTTTCATGAAACAATATAACCTGGAGATCTTTTTATATCAAAATATATGGAGCATTCTTTTTTACAACTTTATAGTTTTCATTGTGTGGCTGTAGTTAAGTAAGCATTTCCTCCAGTGTCGTCATAATCTTGTGCCCTTACAAAGAATGAATAACCTTGCTATAATGAATAACCTTGTGGTTTGTCCTTTCACACATGTGTTGTCCAAACTCTTTGGTTCCAGAATCCAGATAGAGCAGATAACAAGAGAACACACATTATCTGAATGTATTTGGTTCTTTAGTTTCTGGTAGTAAGTTGTAAAACTTTGGTTAGAAAAGGATTTATCCAAAATTTTAGCATCATTTCCTGAGCTTTGATTATTAGAGTTCATAGAACTGAATATGTGTATATCTGTTGGGCTTCCCTGGTGGCTCAGAGGTTAAAGCGTCTGCCTGCAACGCGAGAGACCTGGGTTTGATCCCTGGGTTGGGAAGATCCCTTGGAGAAGGAAATGGCAACCCACTCCAGTATTCTTGCCTGGAGAATCCCATGGACAGAGGAGCCTGGTGGGCTATAGTCCACGGAGTCGCAAAGAGTCGGACACAACTGAGCAAGCGACTTAACATTAACATTAGGATACATCTCAGAAGTGCTGTTTCAAAGGGTTTATTAATAACCTATCTCTATAAGGCAAATTACCCCCAAGACTTAGTGTTTTTGGAATAACGCTTATGTCCCACAGTTAATCTGGTAGCCATTTAGCTGGGTGGTCCTGGCCCAGGACCCTTCAGAAAGTTGCAGTCAAGCTGTCAGCCAGGGCAGCAGTCATCTGAGGGCTTGATGGGTTGGCAGGTGCACCTCCAACATGATTCATCTATATCACTGTTGGCAGGAAGTCTCAGTTTCTTGCTGCTTGTAGGCAGAAGTCTTCAGCTCCTTGCCATGCAGGCCTTTCCACAAAATTGCCTGAGTGTCCTCAAGATACAGCTGTGGGTTTCCCTCAGAGCAAGTGATCTGAGAGAGAGAACAAGATGGACACTACAATACCTATGTGGCTATGACCTAGGCTCTTCTTCTCTCTTCATTAGAAGTGAGTTATTACTAAGTCCAGTCTACACCCCAGGGCTCCAGCTCTTAAAGGGAAGAATGGTAAAGAATGTGTGGACATCTTTTTAAACTACCACAAAAGATACAGGCATTTGTATCAGTGGGCTTCCCTGGTGGCTCAGATGGTAATAAATCTGCCTGCAATGCAGGAGACCCAGGTTCAATCCCTGGGTTGGGAAGATCCCCTGGAGAAGGAAATGGCAACCCACTCCAGTATTCTTGCTTGGAGAATTCCATGGGCAGAGGAGCCTGGCAGGCTGCAGTCCATGTGGGTCGCCAAGAATCGGACAGGACCAAGGGACTAACACACACAACCACAAACACTAGGACTAACACTTTGTATCAATAATTTTGATGGATATTGTCAAATTGCCTTCCATTAAGATTGAACTAATTTAAATTCCCACCAGCAATATATGAGAGTTGCCAGACCTTTAAAGTGGAGTTAATTTGGTTTATGCTACATACAGACCAGAAGAAAGGAGAAAAAAAATAAAGCCATAAATTTATCACAGTCTGCCCTGGATGGACTATATTTTATGTTTGTGTTTCCTCCACTCAGTTGTGAGCTTTTCAAAGACAGGAGCACATTTCTCTCAAATCTTTTGCCCCAGAGAACTTAGCCTAATGCTTTGTATATAGTAGATATTCAGTAATTTTTTTCTTTGTCTACATATATACATGCAAAAAGCAAGTAGACAAGTCATTAATTATAAAACACTATCCAGGAACACAAGCTCAGGGTTGGGAAATAATACTAAGTTGAATAGTTTCAAGTTCTTTAAAAAATAGTACTACAGAACTAATCCAAAGTGCTGTTTTTAAACTGTTCATGATTTTTACTTTTTCCAAGTAGTTGTTTCGGTCACCCAAATCAAATACATTTAGAATAAGGTGTTCAAGCAAGATTGGATATTGTTTCTCAGAGGAATTTTATAATGAACTTACATATTTGATAAAGTTGAACTAGGTAAATGCCAAAGCCTTCTTTAATTGTAATATTTAATTCTATGAGTGTGAAAATGGCCAGTCTGTTTTCAGATCATGTAATCTTTTTAAAATAGGTAAGCATTTCTTTTAGCAATAGATATATTTCCTGAAAAGCATACACATAAATGAAACTGTTTTAGTTGTACCTAGAAAAGATAGGCATTTGGGGCAGATAACTTAAGGAAGGATTATTTATTTAACTGTAAATGATTTTTCTTTATCTGTTTGTTATTTCACATTATCATAAATTGAGTTTGCCTAAAATAGGGAAAACCTAGGCTATAGATGTTTGATAACTAATAAATAATTTCTGTGCAAGGGACTTATCTCTTTATTGATGCTGATTTTTATGTGACTGATAACTATAACTTTTATAGTCTTATATTCTAACTATACCTCTTATATTCTTAAGAACTATATATTCTTTTTTTTTAAGAACTATATATTCTTAAGAGGTAATTTTCTTTAAGCCTACCAAGTGTGGAGACATATATTATCTACAAAATAAGTATTTTAGGCATTTGAGTATTGTTGGGAAAACCAAGATAGCCAAAGAAAGCTTTGTTTTCACAGTTTGTACTTTGTCCCTCATTATTCTCAAAATGTGTAAAGATTCAAATTAGAAACATATACACTAAATCAGAATTAATGGCACAGTTTATTTTTTGCTCTATGTTTTCTATTGTAATACTAAAATGCATAAAGAACAGAAGTATATCACCTCTTAAAAAGATTTGTAGGATGAAGAGATTTAGGGAATGAATAATAACTATGATTAATTTTTTCATCTTTGGTGCTATTCAACTCTAGTTGTTAAAAAACAAAATTTGGAGAGGACTATTGTTTGGCCAGGTGTACACTTGTGTGGTTGTTGAAACACAAGCAAAGCAGAACCCTAACATTAGTATCCTTTTTTTCTCTGGCCAAAAACTCGATAGCAGGGGAAAAAAACCACCTCAGCAGTTGAGCCCCAAGGCTGCTTGTACTGATACCACAACTGAAAGCACGTGCTATATATAGCTGGCGGCATTCTGATTCCAGTGAAGGCAAACAGTACCCTTATAAGTTAAGGCAGATAGGCAAACAGAATGACTGAAACTGAGGTTTCATTTTTCTCCAGTGATTAAGTAGAAGAGGGAAAAGATATTCTCCAAAAGTGAAGGACTCGAAAGAGCTAAAGAAAAAACACTTTTTAAAAATTGTTTATTGAAAACACAAGTTCTCTGTCTTTAAATTGGATATTGTTTCTATTGACATTGGCAGTTTTCCTTTCTCTTCTTTGGGAAGAAATACATTTAATTCAGATTTCCTAAATGCATATACTGTGACCTAGCATTCACAATCTGTCTTATAACTTAGCAAAAAGAGTTAATTTGAAAAATCAGGTTATCATTTTATCCCTTTGGGAAGATAGATTTTTATATTATTTTCCCTATGAAACATTGTCCATAACAATCTCAGAGACAAAGACTTAGTAGTGCATATAAGTTAGAAATCCCTTTGTAGTATCTGTGACCCCAAAATTGAATCCAAGAGAACCTCTTTACAGCTGATACTTTCCCTCCAGACATCACAATCTTAGTCTTTCCCCCTAGACACATAAAATCTTAGAAAGACATCACAATCTTTACCCCTAGACGTATAAAGTCTTAGAAAACTCAGGTTCACCACTAAGGAAAGAATCAATTATTTCTCCCGTATTTTGCTAGAATTCTCAGGGTTGGGTCATGTATTTTGGGCTTTCAGCACGTGGTTGAACATGGGTAGCTTCACTGGCTGGAATTCATTCCCGCTCGTGGAATCCAGTCATAGCTCTAGCAAGAATAGAGGCCCAGTGTAGATGTTACAGCACAGAAATGAACCACTCAGGCCACTTTTCAGATTATAAACGTATTCTTAAAATGCTCTGACATGTTCAAATTACCTTCAGAAGTCATTAAGGAAGAGAAGATAAAAGGTGGATCTGAAGACAAGTGAGAGAAAAGTGATTCATCAATTTAAATTTATCTCGAAGCTGTCAGTGATAGCGAGCTGAAAAGTTGAGGGTTGAAATACTGTTGTTACGCACTCCCTGCTCAAAGGTCTCATCTTAGGAAGGCAAACATTTTGATGATACCAGGGTTTTACTTGAACATAGTCTTTTGCTTTTTGGCCTTGGATCCTTGACAATACATATAAATAGTGGTTGTTTTCCTTTGTTTTTAAACTATCACAGAGATAACTGAGCTTTATGCAATTAACTGCAATGGTACATTTGAAACTGAAGCATAAACTTCCTGAACTGTAATGGGCAACTCTTTGACAGTAGTTTATATCAGTGTTTTCCAAAATAGAACATAGTTGGTCATTTTGCCATTTTAAAAAGATAAAATAGAAATTATCAGAGTGCATTGTACAAAGGATAGGAATTATGGTTCTTTAGGAAATTTTAAAATTCAGTATTTATATATATGTGTTGAGTTGCAATGTAAAATGTATTTCTTATTGCAAGTCTTGATCAAAAATATTTGAAAAACACTGATGTTTAGATTATACGGACTTGGTAACAGTTTCTGTCTTGCACTTAGAAGATGTTACTCCCACATCAGATATACTAAAACCACTATCATTTTGAACTGAGTGCTATGTATTTAATTAGAATTGGTGATAATTAGTTATTGACATGACTGAGCGACTTCACTTTCACTTTTCACTTTCATGCATTGGAGAAGGAAATGGCAACCCACTCAAGTGTTCTTGCCAGGAGAATCCCAGGGATGGGGGAGCCTGGTGGGCTGCCGTCTATGGGGTCGCACAGAGTCGGACATGACTGAAGCGACTTAGCAGCAGCAGCAGCAGTTATTGTGGAGTAGGGGAAAGAAACTGTGTCATATCATTAGAAAATGTGTGTAATTCACTCAGGGAGCACTTTCTCCAGCTACACACAATCTACTTCACACCTCCCAGTGGAGAGGCCCTGCCAGTGGGAAGGAATCTGTGGGGCATTTCCTTTGTCTCACATGGGTTAGGATGGGGAGGCAGAATGGAGACCCACTGTCTTAGGTGGTCACTGAAGGAACTTTCACGGTTACATATTATTATAGTTAGCTCTACTTTCTGGATCTCACCTCTGTAACAGGCAAAGCTAGATGGTGGAAGGCAGCAGTGGAGACCTGTCCTCATGGCCGTGACTGAGAAGGACCTGCTGCTTTATGACTGTATGCCATGGACCAGGGATGCCTGGGCATCACCATGTCATAGCTACCCTCTTGTTGCCACAAGGTAAGACTAAAGACAACAAAATATCTGTCCTACTCTGAATCTACTAAGGAATTTTAAAATGACTTCTGTTATCTTTTAGGTGCCTAAAATAGCCTTCAAGCAGTGATGTAGACGATTTAGACAAAAACTTTTCTTTCACAACACTATTGATCATTTTTGCAGCTCCTAGCTCAGAATATATGGTTTCTGTCACTAGTATTTTTGTGTGTATTTTTTAAGTTGTCGAAGCAGCTCCCTAACTGCTCTTCTCAAGACTTGCTTACTCATGAAGATAAATAAATTGTGTTTTGGTGTTTTCTTTCCCTTATTGACTGTGACTAGAAAACCACTGAAATTGTGGCAGCATTTTGACCGAGTGATGAAATCATTTAAACCAGAATGTGGTACTGTGGATAAACTACACAACTCAGCCAAAATATTCTTCAACTTCTCTTTCTAGTATAAGAGTACAATTTGATTCCATCAAGTAAACATTTATTTGACCTGAAGCAACAGGATGTTTCTAGTATGCCAGATGTAGGGAGCTGGAAGGAAAAGAAAGGAGAAGTGTAGATTTGGAGGCCAATATGTCTTAAGAAATAACCAGACACTAGTTATCTAGTGTGAAACTAGGAAACATATTCACATTCAGTGTTAATTTGGGCTTAAAAAAGAATCCAGTTTTGATACAGCTCAAAAACTACACATTAAAAAGGAGCCCCACAAAGAAGTACTTGGCGGTCAAAAAGGCTAAATGATGGCGTCCTCTAGTACGTCCCATGGGGAGCAGTGTAGGGGCTCCTGCTTTCAGGAGACAAAGATTCATGTGAGGAAAGAATTCTTAAATTACAGGAAGACTTCTACGTTATGTAGGATTTCCTTCAATTTGCCAAGTTCCCTTATATATATCATTATTTTTTAAAAATATAATTTTCACATAGCTTTTCAGAAGTTTCTCTGTAATTTAGAGCTGTAGCCCTTAGATCACAGAATAGAGATGAAGGATTTATTGAGCCTCAGAGTTAGAGAGGTGTGCCCTGTTTAATTCCTTCAGGATATAAGGGTCCTGCAGAAAGGGCCTTGATGATTCAATAGCAAAGGCAGATAGTCTCTGATAAATAAATTAATTAATTATAGCTCAAAAATCAAAGAACACTGTTAGGGTGATATAAATTAACATGAGTTACTATTTACATTGGCTTGCATATTTACAGATTCTTAGAAACCAAAGCTGATCTAATAGTTGATATTTTGGGATGGTCAGGGAATTAAGTAAAAGAAAGTGATAAATGAAGAGGATTTTTATTTTATTCTTCTTATTTCATTTGACACATTTCCTGAGGTTAAAGCCAAGTGCCCGATAGAGGTAGAGAATTAGATACAGGTGCTGTAGATTTTGCAGGATGTGCATTTTGTAGTCTTTTCCTATATGCCTTCTTTGGAAAAGAAAAAGATCCAGAGAAAGCATGGCTACTTGACAATGTGGAAAATTGAGTGGTGGTATGCTTATGGGATTTATGGGGCCAAAGCCGCCTTTGCATGAGCTCATCGGGCCTTCCCACTAAGGGGGCCCTTTTGACAGTGTGTTCTAACCAACTGCTGTGCAGCAAGAGTCCAGCAGCTGGTTTGAATTAGTTTCCCTCTGCCAAATATTTCATAATCAAATCTGTAGGAAAAATTCTCCTGGACTTTATATTTTTTTAAGGTCTGATTTGAGATTAGCAATCAAACTGAATATGGGGGAATACACCCTGACACTTTGCTCACACTCTGTATTACTTGGATTGTATGTGGAGTAGTTTTGAAACTCATTTAACTCTTGCTGAGGTAGCTAATGTGTAATTGGCATGTTGGTTCTACAGGGATCAGCTCAGGGAGGTGGTTCTCAAATAATACTTTTGTGGGTCTCTGGGGATACCCTCTTCAGGGCGTCTGTAAGTTCAAAACTGTTTTCACAGTAATACTAACATGTTGTTTGCTTTTCTCACTGTTGACATTTGCACTGAGTTTGGAAAAATTGCTTATCATGAATCAAGGCAGTTGGCACCGAACTGTATGGCCTTGCAGGGAGAAAACATGCCAATTTAACCTCAGAATGCCTTTGTTGAGGCAGAAAATTGCTAGTTTTATTTAATCTCAGCCCTTGAGTATTCATCTTGTTGATAATCTGTGAGATGATGTGGGAAGTGCTTAGAGTCTACTTCTGCTGCATATGGAGGTGTGATGGTTTGCTGCAAAGAAAAGCATGTGTGGTTTTTGTGAGCTGAACTCGCTGTTTTTTTTTGTTTTTGTTTTTAATGGAACACCACTTTCCCTTTAAAAAAAAAAAACTGACTGACAGACTATGGCTATTCAGACTTGGGTATTTGTCAGACTTTTAATTCTTTCTAAAATAAAATTCAAAATGAATTTGTCATTTAAAGACAACACTGATGGTATTTGTTAACAATTAAAAATTTCTATCTTTCAAACAAAAAATTAGAATTCTGGAAAACTTGTGTCTCTCACTATAAATTTTGACAGCTTCCTAGTACTTAAAGACTTATGTGATGAGATCAGTGGCAATATTACCAAATGTGACTTTTTTATATAATAAAATGCTTTTAACATTTGGAAATGTGCATAACTCAATGAAAAAATATATTCCAAATGACCAATTCAGTTGCATGCTGCAAAATCATGCAAGGGTAAAAAAATCTATTCAAGCTGCAAGAGAGACCATTGGATTTTTTAATGTAACAAGATAATTGAGGGTTTCCTGGTGGCTCAGTGGTAAAGAATTTGCCTGCAATGCAGGAGAAGCAGGTTCGATCCCTGCTTTGGAAAGATCCCCTGGAGAAAGGCATGACAACCCACTCCAGTATTCTTGCCTGGAAAATCCCATGGATAAAAGAGCCTGGAGGTCTACAGTCCATGGGATCCCAGAGTCAGACACAACTGGAGCAACTTAGCACACATAAAAACTTTATTGATAAGGTTTCAGATCCTACCTTGCAACTAACCTTTAAGAAACTACTTGTTGATTTTTGGTTTGGTGGACAGAAAGATAGCCATAATTATCTGAAATAGCTATTAAAAGACTCTTTCCTTGTCCAACTGCATACCTGTGTGAGGCTGAGTATACTTCAGCTACATACTGTGACAGAATACAGATACACATAAGAGAATTCATCTGTCTTTTATTAAGCTGTATATGAAAGAGATTTGAAAAAAATTAAAACAGTGCCAGTCTTCACATTCATTTTGAAAAATATTATTAATAAAAGTATGTTATTATATTAGCACCTAATAGGTTTGTTATTTTTATTTTAAAATGAATTAATATTTTAAAGATTTATCAGTTTTAATTTCTCGTTATAGTAAATATACTGTATTTCCTAATATAGTAAATACAGTGCGAAGAGCAGGTGGCGCATGGGGCTTCTCATTGCCATGGCTTCTCTAGATGTAGAGCCCGGGCTCTAGGCGCGTGGGCTTGTGTAGTTGCGGCACATGGACTTACTAGCTGCAGCTTCTGGGCTCTAAAACACAGGCTCAGCAGTGGTGGCACATGGGTTTAGTTGCTCTGCAGCGTGTGGGATCTTCCTGGACCAGGGATCAAGCCTGTATCTCCTGCATTGGCAGGCAGATTCTTTACCACTGAGCCACCAGGGAAGCCCTAAAGTTTAATGCTTTTTAATATTTTCACAGAGTTATGCAATTACCACAGTCAATATTAGGACACTTGAATCACCCCAAAAAAGAAACTCCTTACCCACTAGCATTCACTCTTCATTTTCCTCTCCCTCAGCCCTAAACAACCCAAAGTTAGCTATGGGTTTTTTTATAGGTACACTTCATCTGAGTGATGAAGTTCCCTTCTATTCCACATTTGTTGAGTGTTTTCAATTTTGGATTTAATTAAATGATTTTGGATTTGTTAAAATGTTTTTTCCAAGTCTATTACAGTGATCTTGTAGGTTCTGTCCTTTATTCTATTTATATGGTTTTACTTATCAGTTTATAAATCAATTTTAAAACAATTTTTAAATTGAATCAATTTATAAATAAATTACCATATTGATTTTGAATATTAAACCAACCTTGTACTTCTGAGATAAATCTTATTTGGTTTTGCTAGATTCAATTTGCTAATAATTTGATGAGAACTTTTGTGTCTTTTATTTATGAATTATCTTGGTCTGTGGTTTTTCTTTTCTTGAGATGTCTTTGGTCTGGGTATTAGGGTGTTACTGGCCTCATAGAAAGAGTTGGGAGGTATTCCCTCCTCTTCTGTTTTTTGGAAGACTTTATAAAGAATTGGTACTGATTCTTAAATTTTTGATAGAATTCATCAGCAAAGCCATCTGGGATTAAGATTTTCTTTGTAGGAAGCTTTTCACTATTAGTTGAAGGGATTTTTAAAATGCTTTAACAGTCATACTTTCTTAGACAATGTTCTGCTCTTTCCCTTTTATCTGAAAATATTTTTTAGTTCATGAATGTCACATTTCTTATCTTTGACCTCGAAACCCTATTCTTAGGAGCATCTCATAGGGCAGAATATGTAGGACACATTGTAGAAACTAAGGTTCTTTCTTGCTTATGTTTCTCATGTTTTTTTCTCTTCTCTGTTTTGTTTCATTGCTGTCTCATTCTTGATTTGACTCTTCTCCCCAGGATGATTTTTTTGGGCCATGCTGCACAGCCTATGGGATCTTAGTTCCCTGGCCAGGATTTGAACCCAGGCCACAGCAGTGAAAGTGCTGAATCCTACCCATTGGACTGCCAGGGAATTCCTAGAACTCACTTTTTCAAGTAAAAAGATGTCACATCATTTTTTTTTTGTTTTTTTTTGTTTTTTTTTGTAGTAGAGTAGTGTCATATTTTAAGTGAATGAGAGTCAAGAGCTGTAGCCAAGTAGTTCCAAAGTTTCTTTTTTATGACTGAATAATATTCCATTGTATGTACATACCACATTTTATCTACTCATCAAGTGATGGATATTTGAGCTATTTCCACTTTTAGGCTATTAAGAATAATGCTGATATGTACATTTGTGAACAAATTTTTATTCTAATATATGTTTTTATTTCTCTTGGGTATGTACCTAGGAGTGGAATAGTTGGATCATATGGTACCTCTGTTTAACTTTTTGAGGAACCAGTCAGTTTAAAAAAAAAAGAAAAAATCATGGTCTATCTTTGGCCTATAGTAGCCTCTTCAGCTGGACTTCTGAGCCTTTTTGATAGGGCTTTTATATAAAAGTATTTGAGGACTTCCCCAGTGGTCTAGTGGTTAAGACTCCATGCTTCCACTGCAGGGTACATGGGTTCAATCCCTGGTCAAGGAAGTTCTGCATTGTGTGGCAAAAAAAAAAAAAAAAAGATATTTGAGAATTGCCATATTAGCTGTTATGATAGAACAGTATATTTTCTGCTGTAGATCTGACATTCTCCAGGAGACAATAAAAAGATCAGGTGTTGCCCAGGGAGAGAGAGGATAAGTAGGCAGTATACTGAGGATTTTCAGAGCAATGAAAATTCTCTGTATATAATAATAATGGCTATATGTATTTATATTGATATATTTGTCCAAACCTGGATTTTGACTGATTATGATGTATTGGTATACATTTATCCTTGGTAAAAAATTGCCATTCTGGTGATACTGACAGTGGGGGAGGATATGCCTGTTTGTGGCTTATTTCTTAATCAAAATTGAGTCTTTTTTTTTTTTGACATGCCTAGCCTCTTGGGAGAGCTTCCCTAGTGGCATTGTAAAGAGGTGGACACGACCAAGTGACTAAGCACAGTACAGCCTTTCATGGGAGCATGAAAAAGCAAATGGGAAATTGGGGTTCTTGGGCCATCTGACCTAGTGTTCTGCTTGTGACACCAGGAGTCATTTTTATGGGAAAACAGAATAGTATCTATGTCAAAGACTATAATCTTGTTTTGAGATATACTTACCTAAAAAATGCTGATGACGTTTATAATTTTCTGCATTTTTATCAGCATAAATTGCTGAGATTGTCCTCTGACAGTACATTAATGACTTTTGAACTTTGCTGTGTTTGTGGTCCTAGGCTGGTTCATTCTGGCTCTGGGTGTCGCTCACCCTCCCTTGGATCTGACCTGACATTCGCCACCAGGACAGGCTCTCGGCAGGGCATCGAGATGCATCTCTTCAGGGTGGAGACACACCGGGATCTGTCCACCTGGACCCGAATACTCGTTCAGGGCTGCCATGCAGCTGCTGAGTTGATCAAGGAAGTCTCTCTAGGTATAGATCCTGGCATTTCATTCCTAACAGTAATTAAATGGAACTGTCATTCTTTATTTTAAAGTAAAAATCATTATCCTGTGTGCCAGACTTAAAAATGTTCTGAAATAAGACACCTGAAGGTGATCATGATGGAAAGAAACTGAGTTTCTCTATTTCAGTAGCAAAGTTTTCGTAAGTTTTTTATGTGACTCTGAACACATTCACAACAGTTTCTGTACAACATAACATGGCAGTTTTACTCTTCATTATTTAAATATTTAATAATGTGAGGACTCATTTACTAAATACTAGGTGTGTTGACCCTCTTGTTAAGATTTGGAACATGGATAGACACCCTTAAAAGTGCGACCATCTGGAAAAGCTTATATCTGTAGAAAAGCGAAGAATCTGGAATTGGGGTTTCTGTTGCAAAGTTGGAAGAGGTGTGCCCAGTAAGTACTGAAATGAGCATCTAAAGGAAGTCACGCTGGTGGTCTCTTTCCATTGTTGGAGCGCCCTCTTGTGGCTTGTCTGTATGAATTTGAAGGGATGGGTTCATGTGTGTCTGTGTATATGGTTATATATAGATATTTCCAGATTGCTTTTCATTTTAACGAGAACACAGAGTTGTCAAAATTAAGACACAATTACAGTTTCTAATATGGTTTTAATTACTTTGAACATCTTGCCTGGAAGTTGGTTTAGTTTTGCTCCTGTTTTCTTAAATTTTGTTTCCTAAACCTAGTTTTACAGGATTTATGTAAAAAGAGAAAATGTTTGAGAGCAGAAAGTCTTGTGATTTATCTTCCTTTCCGTTGCTTTTGGAAAGTGAGGGGTCTCTGTGGCTTTAGAACTGCATGAGCAGCATTTCCATGGGCCATCTTCTAACAGTGACACCAGACAGCTTTTTCAGTGTTGTAACAATTCTTTAGCTGTTTAGGACGTGCTCTGTATTTTCCTTACAACCACAACGACGGTTCAAGCGATGACACCAATGACTAGATCCCGCCTTGGAATTTGACCAAAGTCACCACACCACACTGTCTTTCTCACTTGCTGTCTCCCACCCGTTGTGATTGGTCACCACATTAAGGACTCTGGGACTCTGGTTTTTGTCTTGGCCACAGAATGTGATTTCTGGGATGGAGAAGTCTTCAGTTGGACAGGCTGGATGCCCTGTGTCCTTGTGTGGAGTCCCAGGGGTCTGGCACTGGCACATGGGGTCACCATATCTTCAAGTATCTGGAGAGATATGCTTCCCAAAACAAAGAGTACAATGTGGCTTTTGAACATTTTTTAGTTTTGTGTTGTTCCTTTGGTGTCTGTAAACTTCGTATTACAGGAAAGCAAAACCTATTCAGTCTTTGGCTCACAATTGTTTAAATACAAATGGCTTGAATAGAGAGAAAATAAGGACCACCTGGTTCCTTATATTTTTAAATGGACAAAAGAAACTTGTTTTTTGGTAATTTTGAATTTTTTTGTTCTCATTCACAGCTCTATTTCAATATTTTACCTTGGTAATACTTTTCATTTCCACAATTCAAGTCAGTTGATATACTTATTAATCACTTATTCTGTATTTAGAGCTTTCCAGACATACTAAACTGGCTGAAAGTAAATCACTCTGCAAAGAACCAGGATTTCTTTAAAATGTGTGTGTGTGCATGTCCTCATGCGTGGTGCAGGCGCTTAGTCTGTTACACCTTTAATAGGGTGTGTGTGCTTGGTGTGCACATACACATGTATACACAGACATAAATAAGCCGGCATGTCCTTCAGATGCATGTTACCACCTTCTTCTGTTACATTGTTGGCTCCTTTTCTGAAGTAATTAATATTCAGAGTTCATTGTGCAAAACTCTCCTCTGTGAGTTATTCCTTTTCCTTATTTCTTGAACACGCCAGCTGCCTTGACTGCATGTTTTTCATGTCCAGTGAGAGGATACATTGGTCTGGGTATGAGGACTTGCTTGTTTGGGAACCATCCTTCCTGCTCACAGCATTCTTCCTCTCTCGGCTCTGGCCCTTTGAGTGATGATGAACTTGGCTCTCAGAGGACTGTGTTAATTCCTATGGGGCATAGGGCCTCTCACCAGTAGCCCCTGTACTAACAATAAAACAGCTTAAATGTTGGTGAAACCGGGACTTCACCAGTCTTGACAGGAGACATTTGCCAATCTTGATGATCAGTTCTTTTGGTCCCATCAATTCAGACGTATCTTTTCGAATTTTATCTTTGGTAGGACTGACAGTGTGACTTCCCAACTACCAACCATGTCACTGCCCCTGAAAGGTGTCTCTGCCTTTTGTCATTTGGCTGTTCCTCCTTGCGCACTCAAAACCTTCTTCCTACTCCTCACTGCCTGTCAGGTTTGACCACATTTTTGGGCCTTTCTCAAGTCCCATTCCTCCAGGAAACCATTCCTCAACTTGGGCCTTATTGAGTTTGGTATTTAGTCCTATTCTATACCCTTTACCTTAAGCAATTAGGGATTTCACATCTACGCCTGTCACTTATGAGGTCTTGAGAGCAGAGACCATGCCTCTTACTTCTCCAGCACCCCACACAGCCTCCTGTCCGCACAGTGTTCAGTTGATACTCACTGAATTGAACTGAATCAGATCAGATGTCAAGTAAAGTTATGGTAATTTCTTCTTCATCGCAATCAAGATGTTGACTTGAGTGACCAAAACAGAATTCACTTCAGGACATTCCAAATAGGTTAGGTATCACATATTCTCAGAAAGCTTCTTTTCCCTTTTCCCTTGTTTGAAGTCAGAAGAAGCCTTTGTCACTCTCTTAACTGAAGTAGGAACTTCATCAGTGATGTCTGTTGCTTGTCTTCAATAGGCTGCACGTTAAATGGCCAAGAGGTGAGACTCACCATCCACTATGAAAGCGGGTTCACTATCTCCAGGGAAAACGGAGGCTCCAGTAGCATCTTATACCGCTACCCCTTCGAAAGGCTGAAAATGTCTGCTGATGATGGCATCAGAAATCTGTATCTGGATTTTGGTGGTCCCGAAGGAGAACTGGTAAGCATGTTTCTGAAAAACATGTTTATTCTAATAGGTATTTTCTTTCTTATCATTTCTTACCTCTTGTTATAGAAAATTATGGACTTACCATCTAATATTCCATTTGAAGCCAAGGAAATTCTTCTTCACGTTTCAAAGATGCATGGGTTTGGCTTTGGGGTTTTGTTTTGTGTTTTCCCCACATTAGGGAATCATTGCCTTTTTAAAGTTTTGTTTGAATATCAGCAAGAGAAATTAGATAACCTTATAAGAAACAGGCTTTTGTCAAATGTAAGATATAAAATACTAAACCTGGCACACTTTAATAAATGAGTTCTATCCATTGCTGTTATCAGCAATTTGTTGGGATAAGAGTTAAAAGTAGTAGTGACTTAGTTGCTATAGAAATTCTGCTGGTCAGAAAAAAAAATGCAAATATATGTCCATACTCCCATCATCTGTTTTGACTTCCTTGTCCTTTAAAGGAAATACGCACAGGAATTCTTGAGTCCCCTTGGAGAACAAGAGAAGTGTGTCAAGGGTACTTCAGAAACCAGAAATTATGATAAAGGACTCAAAAAGTCATGCCTCTATGTCTTATGGTATTGAGCCAGTAGTTCAAGTTTTGTCTTATATGTGAAATCTTATGTCTATTGATATAGTCACAACAGGTATAAATTTGGAAAACAGAATCTTGAAGTTTTAGAACTAACAGAGATCTTAGGAATAATATAGTTCAAACTCCAAATGAGAAAACTGTGACTAGTAATCTTTTAAATGATGAACCTTTAGGAAACTATGGATAGCCATGGACTTCAAAAGCCTGTTGAAGCCTATTCATCGGATGTCAGCTGTCCAAATTAGAGGCCTGAGCTTAGGAAGGTATAGCTAGCCCTCCCAACTAGCTTCAAGATTTGCTATTCCCACCACAAACTGATAAGGGGTGTCAAAAATCTTAATAGATGATCACACTTCAGCTGCATTCACTGATTCCCTGTGGGAAATATACTTACAGTTACTGGTTTCCATATAGGATATTCCTCTTTTCTTTACCTCTTCTACTTTTAAGTTCTTCCTACCTGGCATGGTGGAATCTAGTACACCCCTAATAGTGTCCTAATTGTGGATGTGAACTCTCACGCTAGTGTTTAATTATGCCATGGAATAGCCTTACTTCTGAGTATATTTCCATTTGCAGCTCTAATTGCCCAAGTGTGGCCATAAATCTGGCACATCCTTTACCCAAGTTCTTTTTAAAAAGTAGTTTCCCTGGTGATCCAGTGGTTAAGAATCCACCTTGCAATGCAAGGGACACAGGTTCAATTTCTGGTCCAGGAAGATCCCACATGCCAGGGACCAACTAAGCCTGTGTGCCACAATTACTGAGTCAGCACTCTAGAGCCTGTGAGCTATGACTGCTGAAGCCCGAGCTCTCTTTCGCCCATGCTCTGCAATAAGAGAAGCCACCGAAATGAGAAGCCCAAGCACCACAAGGATGGGTAGCCCCCACTCGCCACAACCAGAGAAAGTTTTCCTTCTCAAAGAAGCAAAGACCCAGCACAGGCAAAAAATTAATGAATAAATCTTTTTTTTAAAAGTAGAATATCATGTTCAAATTTGTTTACTTTGCACGTTTGTGTATTAAAGCATCTCTATATAGTAGTGATAATTAATGTCCTTTCTCCACAGACCATGGACCTGCACTCCTGTCCGAAGCCGATTGTATTTGTGTTGCACACATTCTTGTCGGCCAAAGTCACTCGCATGGGACTGCTTGTATGAGCAGCAAAAAAAAAAAAAAAAAAAATCAGTTAAAGAGCCTTGAATGTCATAAGAAGTATTTACACCTCAAAAAAAAAAAAAAAAAAAAGCACAAAAAGAAAGCTCTTTGCTCTCTCCTCCAGCACAGTGCCTTGACAAGGACATGCAAATCACTGCTGAAATGTAACCATGTTTAAAGAAGAGCTTGCCTTTTACAAGCTACCTTGGCCAGAAATTCTAGGACTCTAATAAGCTCCAAAATGAATCTGTTAATTTATTGTCTAGTCTCCTAATGTGGTTTCTAAGTAATTAGGTTTATTTCCCTTGCTAAGAAGGGTGGCTCATTCTTTTTCATTTTGGGCGTAATCAAACATCTAAGTTTTCTTCTCCTCCTCCTTCCAGTAGAATTTGTTTCAGGCTTAACCTTGACCACTTACTTAGAACAACCATCCCTTCACAGGTGCTAGTTTGCAGCAGCCTGGGCTTCTTGGTCACTCTGTGTAGGTTAGACATTTGGTTGGAATTTACTGTCCTTATTTACTCCTCCTACCCTCAGAAGTCCTTGAATTGTATCACCAAAGGGTTCTTCACATGTCCTGGCTCTCCCTGTATCCCACCCTGACCATCACATCCCGCCACATCACTGGCTTTGTCAAACCTAAGTGCTCACTTTAGGACTTAGAACTTAGGAGATTTGATTTGCCTTGCTTTCCACTCCCTTTCTAGTAGTGACCAACTTGAAGAGCAAGTTGGTAACCACTGCTCTGAAAGCAAAGTTTTGCTTGTTTTAGGATTTTCTGATTTTTCTCTTTGGTAGGAGCCAGGGGATAAGATTTCTTTTAAAAGAAAATCCTCATTTTAGCTGAAGCCATTTTTTATTGCTGACCAAATGTGCCTTTGGTGAGGGTTAATGGAGCTTTATTAGTCACTGTTTGAATAACTGGATATCACTGCCATTCCAGGGAAGTCATCTATTCTAATTTTGAGGAACAGTCTTTGAGGTGGGTTTCCTTAGTGTGGTATCTTTTCCAACTGGTAGATCTTTTGAAGCAAGATAAATCCTGCAGAGCCAGCTTGTTTTAAAGAGTACACATCAGTGAAGCCAGCACACCTTCCGCACAAACATCGTGTCGCGTCGCTTTGGGCTGTGTGAGCCCAGGCGGGATCCAAGCCCAGGCCCTCTCCCTCCGGGGCAGCAGAGTGGCATCCGTCAGCACTGCTCACTCAGTGCTGGCTCAGTGACACCTCCTGCAGTGGGCAGGGCAACGAGATCATGGAACAGCTACCTGGGCTTCGCTCAGCATCACCAGATGTGTCATCAGAAGACCACAGCAGCAGCGAAAGTGCTGGTTCTGCGGTACTGGAGAACTGCATTCAGCTTCTTTTTCCTAATTATGAAGGAGGTATATATCTGAAACCATTTACAACAGTATAATAGCTATATAAAATGTCAAGGTTAGTACAGTCCCCAGATCCAAAAGAAAAGATAACATTGACTTGGCTGTCCTCTGTGCTCTCTGCGGAAGGGTCTAGGAATAGTTCTCATTTACTAGAGTCATTAGGAATGCCATAGAGGATGTATGTACTATGGAGGGTGTTGGAGGATAGCAATCCAAAGATAAGAAAGAAAAAAAAAAAAAACACCCACAGATGTACTATTTGCAAAGAGCTATTTGGTTTGAGCGCAGACAAACCTATAGACAGGAGGACATAGAGCAGACCAATGAGCAGAGACGGTTCAAATTAGACTTTGTAAACTCATTGTCTTCCCCCGCCCCATAAGTCAGTTCTTCTCCCAACTCCAGTCCCCAAAATGTTCTACTTAAAACTGGAAATTAAAATCGAGGCTAGAGTATAACTTTTAAGAGCTTTTCTTATGTTTTGAAATTTCATAAATCTAAGTTTGGTTCCATCTGGGATATGTTGCAAGTCAGAGAAGAAGGAAAATATCTTGAAGATCCAGCTAAGATTTCCAGAAGCAGAATGTCAACACACGATACCCTCAGATAAGTGAGCTTAGATGCTTTTTGCAGTGAGAGTATTATTAATCTGAGAAGTTGAACAATACAGTCATAGACTTCGCAGCAAAGTCATTTGGTGAGGTTTTCTGTGTTAGTATGAAAGGCTAATAAGACACTGAGAATTTTTTCTGGGGCAACTTCTGAGCCACACTGCTCATTCCTTATATGAAAAAGATCTATTAAAGAGGTGTGATTTAAATGTGGGCAGGAGAGGTAAGGCATTGTGTGCATTTTGGCTCATTTTGCTCAAGGTTTAACTGTCATAGCACCAAGATCCCTAGGGTTTCTTAACATCTTTTGAGTCTTGATGCGAAATGAAAGTGTATGGGGGGTTTCCTTTGACCACAAGCACCCCCAAGAGCAAGAGCCCTTCAGCTGCTTGTTTAACAAATGTCAGCAGCTTTCCAATCATGGGTAACTAGGTTGTTCTTCAAGTAAGTATGTTTGTGGGACTCTCATACCACAAATGAAGTGCTTTTTATGAATGAGACAGCCTTGGTAAATAGGTATTTTGTATCAAGATGCCAAAATGTGGCAAATTATCTTCAAATAGTAACTGCAGATGGGCAGTTTTGATATTTTACCTCTTTTCTAGAACAGCTGACTTTTCATTTCTCTTTCATTTTGAACTAGGAAGACTGTTGAGGATGTGGTGGGCTTCCCTGTGTCAAGTGGAAGGGAGCCGCAGAGTAGCATCCCTCATCCTGATGGACCCGTCCTGTGTCCTCAGGACCCACCTGAGGGTGTAGACGTCTTCTCCACATTCCACACAGATGCCTACAAGCAGCCAGCTGGGGTGTGAGCGTTCCTCCTCCTCATTCTCTAAAACTTCTCCCCTCCGTCTCCAAAAATAAAAAAAAAGGAAAGGAAGAAAAGGCTCAATTATACTTTTTCTGGAAAATGTGAGTCCTTTCCTCAAGTCTTCAAGCAAACCTTACCTGGAAATTAGTATCTAATTTTTTATATGAAGAAATACCTTAATGTATGTTTATACAGTATTTATTAGGTAGTCATAACTGTAAACTCACCTACCTAGAAAAGTTTCAGATTAAATATTGGGACATGTCCAGGAATAAAAAATATTACTTTGAAGGTCATTTGCCTATTTTAAAGCCATGTTTTAGCACCTTTTAGGCTAGGCGAAGTCTGATAGTGCCTGTTCCTGTCATCTGTACTCAAAGTTATTGAAAATTATTGCATGCAGGCGAGATCAAAGTGTTTATTTCCTATATTTTTATAAGTGGAAAAATCTCTCTGACCAACAAATAATTAAAGTTGTTACTGATTATTCTCTTAATTTATCATCCTAACAGAATGGTAACAAAGCTTTTTTCAGCTGATTACATGCACTTAGCTAATAAACCAAAATTTACTCTTTAAAAAAAATTTAAGCTGTGTGGAATCTGGACAAGACTACATTTCACTGTAAATGGTTTTGAGGGACAAAAGTGTGTTCACTTTTGAGAAAAAGTTATAATGGATTGTTTTTAATTTTGAGAGAACCTCCAGTCTTCTTGTTTAATTTATATCCATATTTTTAAATTCAAATTGTAAGCTGCTATGCAAAATCTATTAAAAGCCCTACCTACTTAAAAAGTTATAAACATTTTTGAAGTTTTCAGGGAAGACCTGTAGACTTAAGCACTTTCTCTGCTTTTTTTTTTTCTTCTTATATCTTAGACACGCTGAATTATGTTATTATTTTCACTGGTTATAAGCTATTGATTGTACATAATATTTAAACCATCCAAATATCCAGCATACATTTCCATGTCACTGCCATCCACTATTGATGCCGTGAATGAAATGGCTGGTTAGAAAGCCAAAGGTCATTTTTTTCCCCCCAATATCCAATGAAGAAGTAAAAAGCTAGATCTCTTTTGTCTCAAAGCATACTGAGATCTGCATATCTGTGTATGGAAGAGAGACTGATTTGGGATTCTGCTTAAACTTTAAGTTGTATTTGATTATAGTCATATTCATTTGTTTTACTGATGTCTATCAGATATATTACATGCCAAGTGGTACTACATCCTGTTGGAAATACCTTTCATTTAAATATGAATTCTTATCATGGCTTTTTTTCCCTCCATTAGATCAAAGTAGAGGAATCTGCCATTTTCTACCATTCTATGTCCCTACTTTAATTGCTTGGTGATCTAGAATTATTTTGTTATACATACTGTCTTTAAAAACTGACAGCAGCAGTCCTCCCACCCCTGCCCACCTTTTTAAGCTGTATGTTTCACTGTGCTGGGCATGGAGACACTCATTAAATGTGTGATGACAGACAATTCTAAAATAATTATGCTGTATATCAGGATTATGTGTTTTTGAGCAATATAGCTACTTCTATGGTAAATGATATTAAGTGAAATTTATTTTACACTAGTAATAGACTACATAGGTGGTTGATTTGAAACCCTTTCCCTAAAGCACACACACACACAAACATACTTCTAGCAGATCAGTAATTTCCAGTTAAGGTACAATTAATAGACACATAGAACACATCTGTCTCTTCAACACTAGCTAAACTGCCAACTGGAAGAATGGTTGCTATGTATTAACTTTAAAAAATATCTTAACAGGATTTCTTCTTTTATCAACTTGAGCTGAATTTCTTGTCACCTCTGTTCTTACTTTCCACTTTAGCTGACTGAACCAAAGCTTATTCTGGTTTTAAAAGTAAATCTACCCTTGATGTAATGCACAAATATGCCATATATTGCTTGCTCTCCAATGAACATTTGATTGTATTCAACAAAAGTCTATCATATGACCTGTAATCTTTGAATTGCCACAAAATAGATTGCTTGAAACTAAAAAGATGTAACAGAGAAATGATACTTCATTTTATTGTAAAATTAGGTATTCTGGCATATTTCTAACTTCTGAGTCCTGGAAGTACTTTGCTCAGTTTAATAATAATCTTACCTCCATGCCATTGACACAAATGCAAAATGTTTTGAGTCCGTCTTTATCCTAGTCCCATATAGACCCTTGGAGTCTGATTATCACCTCTTCCAAGGTGACAGAAGTCCCTAATGGATAGACAAAAGGTTCTTTGGGGCCCTAGAGAAATTTTTGAAATGACAAATCTAGTTAATTATATATTAATTCATGGATTCTTTCATCTAATAAGCATTTATTCATGTGCAGTTCTTCACAGGCACTCTGAAGGGTCCAAATGAAAATTCCTGCCCTCAAGCAACACCTCATGCATTATTTCTCAGTCATACCATGCCATCTATTTATCAGTCAGAGGTTAAGTCATTAACCACCTCACATTTTTACCAAAGTAAACCTCCAGTTCTGCTCACCTGGCAAACTGGAAAGTGTTTAAAAGGATGCTCAGTCATCGGTCCACGCCAGCATGAAAGAACTCCAAGCACATTTAAGAAGGTTGGTCTTTTCATCATGCATCTTTTTTTTTTTTTCTTAATGCAAAATCAGACTTAAGTTTGGGAAGGAGAATAATGTGGAATATTCTTAGTAAGGCAAATCACAACTAAAAGTAAGCTCTATTGCCCTAAGTGGATCAATGAGAAAGTCTTTGTTAAAGAAATACTTACCTATCAACAGAAGAGATCAATGTATATTTTATCTACTCCCCTTTGTAGATTCTGCTGATCCAATCATTTCCACACTTACAGCCTTTAAACATCTCATTTGCTCAAACTCCTTACATGTGGTAGATAGGCTGTTGCTTCATCTGAGAAATCAAAATAATGAAGATATTTAAAACTTAGCAAAATTTCACTTAATCTAGAACTTTGGGGCATTCAAACTCAGTAAAAAGGGCACCTTACAAGAATAAGGGAGGTTGCATGAGTTTTTCCATTTTTTCCTTCAATGTCAGTCCCTTTCTATCCAGGCTGCTTCCCATCCATCACTAGAGGCAGGCTTTCGGCCACAGCCTTTGTCATGCCCAGAAAGGTGCTGAAATGTTAGTGACTAGAACAGCATAGGGAACACAGTCTCCTGGGCTCCTTCTCCACGCTTTTCAGTGTCCTGTAGTTGTGCACAGAATTTAGGTCATCCCTATAATGTCTTGGTCTTCACTTTGTACCACCCCCTTTGACAATCAGGTGCTAATGATTCTGTTGGAACCAGCATGTATTGTGTGAATGTCTGTTCTGCCTAGGTTGGAAGAAGTTCTTTCCATCTATCTCAGTCCTGTTCAGGTGGGTGTCAGTTACATTTTCTCACCTCTTATTTTGTGAGTTAATAGAATTTAGAGGAAAAGAAATGATTTAAACTACAAGTTTGGGGTTTGGCACAGTCATCAATCTTGATGACACTCTTCATACTTTAAACCAAATCTTCTCTATCATAAGAACCAATTTCCGATTGTTTTTCTCTAGTTTGGACTCCAGTGTTATGTTTTAAAGTCTGGGTAACACTGTAAAACTGATGGGTTCAGTGTGATAAGACTTGGGTACCCAAAGAATCTGTTTCCTTTGTGGTACCAGACCCAAGGTCTTTTAGAAACTAATGTGGCAAAACACCACCTATGAAGGCCTGTTTTGGCTGATCTGTGCAAACTCCGATTATACCCTTCTGTATGTGTTCTGTCCCACACAACTCTCATTTTTTTAAGTATTAAGACCTAGAAAGCTAAGATAACACTTCTACAAGGAGTTAAAAGTATGTGATATTCTGGTTTTTTCCTTCCTTTTGGAATCCTGCATTTCAACAAGACTTCTTTTTAAGTATTGTTTAAAATTTAGGTCTCAAGTCTTCTGGCATTACCAGACTACCAAATCAAAACCCATGGTGTAAAACAGGGCAGTATTTGCGTTCTTAATAATGAAAAGCTTTATGTGTCCTCTGTAAGTGTAATGCATAGACAACACTTTCCCTTGAGTTGCACATCAACATAGAGCATTGTACATTACAATGAAGTTTGTACCTTAAGGGTATTATATATATAAATACATATATACCTTTGTAACCTTTATACTGTAAATAAAAGAATTGCTTTTAGACTTGTTTTTTCACTTTTTAATATTAAAATAGTTTCAAACTTACAGGAAAGTTTTAAGAACAGTACAAAGGGGCTTCGATGGCAGCTCAGTGATAAAGAAAACACCTGCTAATGCAGGAGACACAGGTTCGATCCCTGACCTGGGAAGATCCCACATGCCAGTGCACCACAACTACTGATGATGTGCTCTTGAGCCCATGAGCCGGAATTACTGAGCCCATGCACCACAACACCTGAAGCCCATGTGCCTAGAGCCTTGTTCTGCAACGAGAGAAGCCACTGCAATGAGAAGCCCGCACACCACAACATGCGAAAGCCCGAGTGCAGCAATGAAGTCCCAGTGCAGCCCAAAATAAGTAAATCTTTAAAAAAAAAAAATACAAAGAACTGCATCCCCATCACCCAAATTTCCCGATTGTTAACGTTTTGCCACATTTGTTGCGTTACCCTGTCCTCTTTTTCTGACATGATGTTCATCACCCTTAAATTCTCTAGTGTGTACTTTGCAAACACAGGGACACTCTCCTGTACTGCCACCCTACAGCCCTCCCAATCAGGAAGTCAACTTTGCTTCAGCACTGCCACCCATCTACAGACCCCATTTAATGGTGCCAGTCTTCCCAACAATGAATGTCTCCATTTCCTTCCTGGCACAGGATCCTATCCAGTATCACATGTGTTTGGTTGTCACATCTTAGCCTCTTCTGATGCTATTTTTAAACAGATTTAGGGCAACTCCAAACTCTTAAAAACTTAGTTTTTGTTTTAGTTCTACCACTGACCATCTGTGTGATGGGAACTTAATCACTGGATCAATCTGAGCTTTATCATACATTCAGTCGCGCAGAGGAAAGTGAGGTGAGAGTTTCTCAGGAATCTTGCTAGGAGCTCAGTGCTCCATTTATTTTGGTATCAGTCACTTTGTGTGATATCTCAGCATAATTTTGCCCTGGCCCTACCTCTCCAAAATGTTACAAACCTAAACCTTGTTTTTATTCCTCCTCCCCCACACGGTTCTTGCTGTCAGCCAAGAAGCTCCTTAACAAATTTCTCAGAACCCATTCCTTGCATGAGCCAGTCTGATTTTATGAAGTTGTATGGGCTAAGCAGAGTTGACTTACTGGTCCAAGCTTGGGTTTACAACAAATGTCACATTGTCAGCTTCATCAGAACCCAATATAGTAAAGTGCTGTGTGAGAAAGAACAAATTATGCAGACACTGTAGAGGACACTGTGAAGGTTCCTTAAAAAAAATTTATAGATTTACCATATGATCCAGCAATCCCACTCCTGGGTATATATCCAGAAAAGATGAAAACTCTTAATTTGAAAAGATACGTGCACCCCAATATTCATAGCAGCACTATTCACAATAACCAAGTCATGGAATCAACCGAAATGGCTGTTGACAGAGGAATGTATAAAGAAGATGTGGTACATATATACAATAGAATACTACTCATCCATAAAAAAGAAGGACATAATGCCATTTGCAGTAAAATGGATGAAGCTGATGGACCTAGAGACGACCATGTACCTTACAGGTGACTCAGTAGTAAAGAATCCACCTGCAATGCTGAAAATGAGGGTTTGATCCCTGGGTCGGGAAGATCCCCTGGAGGAGGAAATGTCAACCCACTCCAGTATTCTTGCTGGGGAAATCCCACAGACAGAGAAGCCTAGAGGGCTACGGTTCATGAGGTCACAAAAAAGTCAAACACAACTTATAGACTATACAGCAACAACAACAGAGATGATCATACAAAGTGAAGTCAGAAAGAGAAAGACAGATATATTACTTATAACTACTTATAAGTGGAATCTTAAATGGTACAAGTGAATGTATTTACAAGACAGAAATAGTCATAGACATAGAAAACAAACTTACTAAAGCAGGAAAGGGGGATGATAGGAATTTGGGATTAACAGATACACAAATTGTCACCTCTATACATTTATAGAGTTGCCACCCTTTACCAGCTTTGTTCACTTGAAATGATTTCAAACCATCCTTACTCCTCAAACCACAGGCCTTCCACTTTCTCTCCCTCTATCAGAAGATTCTCGTTTCTTCTAATTCACCAAGAAAACAGAAGCCATCCAAAGGTACTCTCCTAACGTCTTGTTATCTTCTGCCCAGCCAAGGTAGGCATCTATCTTCTCAGCTCCCACTTTACTGTCTACAGCCTATCCACCCACCTAGGCTTTGGTCCCATTCCCATTGGCTAGCTTTCTTTACTGGATTCTTCCTATTGGTTTGTAAACACGCTGCGCTTCTGTTAATAACCAATCTGCTATGCTTAAGATCTCCTGGGTTGAGCCCCTAGCTTTGGAGACCTAAGAAAATCACTTTCCTAGGGAGAAAAGTAATATAAAGGAAAACAGAACTGGCTTTAGACAGAGCCACTGGCATCTTAATAACAGTAAAGAGGGTCTAATAAGACCCAGTGTGGGGTACACTGTTTACATTAGCTCGCTCATTCATTTCCTCTAAAAGGCAGACAAGGCAGATACTAATTAAAAACTTTAATTAAACATCAGAACAGGCTTATTGTGAGAGAAAAACCTGCCCAACAGATGATGTTTTATTCCAAGTGGGATTCAGGAGTTGATGATTTCATTCCGGTCCGATTCTGGCCTCGCCCCCGCCCCCGACACGCCCCTTTGCTCAAGCCCTGGCACCACAGCCTCGGCTGAAAGCGGCGGCCTGCAGTGCCGGCCGTGGCCGCAAGGGGGCAGCCGCGTGGCTCTGGCCCGACCGCTCTGGGCCGCGCTCCTCGCTCGCCCTCGGACTCCGCTCCGGCTGCGAGCGGCCGCCCTGCCCGCGCCCAGCGCTGACCCATCGGGCCCTCCGCGCCGGACCAGCTCCTCGGCTCCCGGGGCAGGACCGAGGCCGCAAGCAGCGCTGCGGGGTGTGGGGCAGACCCAGGAGATGAAATGACAACGTCAACCCTCCAGGTACCTCGCCGCGGCCCAGCCCGGCTTACTGAGGCTGAAGGAAGCGCGGTGGGGCCTGCGGGCGGGCGGGCGGCCTCCTCCTAGCCGCGGCCTCGCGCCCCCGCCCCGTGGCTCTATGCCCGTTTCTCTTTTCTCGCGCTCTGAACCGTGGGTCGCTTCGCGTTTAGAATGCCGGGCCCGCTAGACCGGGCCGAGCCCCGAGGTCGCTGTGTGTAGCTGGCGACCCGGGGCTGCCCTGGGGATCAGCCTCACCCGGGCCTCACAGCGACGCCCGGGAAGCCCGGGCCCGCGGTCGGGCTGCTGGATCTCCCTTCTTCTCCTCCTGCCTCCCTTCGAACAGACCCCCGTTCCTCCCCCTGTCTCCAATTTCCTCTTCTCGGCCTAAGACCCTTCATTCATTCCTTGGATCGCGTTAGGTGGTGCTGGGGTGGCGCCACCTGGATGCATGACTGACCCGTCCTCCAGGTGCTGCTGGACCTAGGTGGGCCGGGAAACAGGAACGCGCTCTTCTTGTCTCAGACCTGAGTTTGAATCTTGGTTCTGCCACTCACTGGCATGTGACCTTGGGCTCGTTAGCTGATCTTGGGGTCTCGGGTTCCCTGTCAGTGAAATGGGATGATGCCCCGTAGGGTGGTTGTGCTTGTGGCTCTAGATCGAGTGATTCAGGTGGCGCATTCTTAACGCAGTGTCGGCACATATTCAGTGCTCATTAAGTGGTGACAGGTACAGTGCTTCGGGGAGTTGGGCAAGAGGTCAAGGAAGAAGAGGCATTTGGGTCCGTAGTCAAAGAATGGGGGCGGGGAGGGGGGGGTGGCAGATACTAGCAGGGATAGTTACTCCAGGTGGAGAGAAAGAGGGGAACAGAGGCATGGAATACAGTGGGTTCTAGGCCAAGAATTTGCTGGTGTCCAGAGCCAAACCTTACCAGCTACCAGTGGAAGCTGTTATCACAGGGGTGGACCAACATGGCTTGCAGATCTCACCTTCCCAGGGCTTGTGAGCTAAGAATGCCTTTTCCTTTTTTCTTTAAAGGAAAGCTTTATTAAGATATAACTCACATGCCATACAATTCACTCATTTGAAGTGTACAGTTCAATGCTTTTAGTATATTCAGAGGCTTCCCTGATAGCTCAGTTGGTAAAGAATCCCCCTGTAATGCAGGAGACCCCAGTTTGATTCCTGGGTTGGGAAGATCCGCTGGAGAAGGGATAGGCTACCCACCCCAGTATTCTTGGGCTTCCCTTGTGGCTCAGCTGGTAAAGAATCCGCCTGCAATGCGGGAAACCTGGGTTTGATCCCTGGGTTGGGAAGATCCCCTGGAGAAGGGAAAGGCTACCCACTCCAGTGTTCTGGCCTGGAGAATTCCATGGCATGGAATGTGTAGTCCATGGAGTCACAAAGAGTTGGACATGACTGAGCGACTTTCACAGAGTTGTGCAGTCATCGCCACAATCACTTTTAGAACACTTTCATCACTCCAGAAAGAAATGCTGCCTCCTTTAGCAGTCACACTTCTCTAGTCCCCAGCTGTATTTCTCCCAACCCTAGGCAACCACTAATCCATTCTGTGTCCCTAAGGATTTGTCTAATCTGGGCATTTCATATAAATGGAAGTATATATCAGTAATATGTGATCCTGTGTGATGGGTTCTTTCATTTTTGAAAAAAAAATTTTATTTCATTTTATTTTTTGGCTGTCCTGGGTCTTCATTGCTGTGTGGGTTTTTCTCTAGTTGCAGAGAGCAGGTGCTACTCTCTGGTTGCAGGGCACAGGCTTCTCATTGTGGTGGCTTCTGTTGTTGCAGAGCACAGGCTCTAGGGTGCAAGGGCTTCAGTGGTCGTGGCTCCCGGGCTCTAGAGCACTGGCTCAATAGTTGTGGTGCCCATCGCATGTGAGATCTTCCCGGATCAGGGGTCAAACCCCATGTCTCCTGCATTGGCAGGCAGATTCCTTAACCACTGAGCCAGCAGGGAAGCCCCGGTTTTTACATTTTTAAGTGTCTGGAAAAAGGGATGTTTCATGATATGTGACAGTCATGAAATTGAAATTCCAGTGTCTGTAAAGTTTTATTGGAACCCACCCCTGCTCATTTCATTTACGTATTGTCTCTGGTTGCCTTGGGGCTACAAAGGCAGAGTTGAGTAGTTGCAACAGACATTATATGGCAGGAGAGTCTAAAATATCTACATTCTGGTCTTTTATGGAAAGTTTGCCACATGTTAGCATGTCTTTTTTACCCTTTTCTTACCTGTTACTGGAGATTCCACAGACAGTTTTGTTGCCTTTCCCTCCTGTTAAGCAAAACTGTTTGACTCTAAATTGCAACTCATGCCTCTTGTATGTGAAAAACTTATGTATGGTTGCCAGAAACAGTGAATATGCTCCGAGGTGCACTGAGGATCTAGAAAGAGGGAGTGGATAGGCCTACTTTGCCACCTGAGAAGCAGAGCATTCCTAGAGTATCGCTCTGAGCCCCCCCTTTCAAAAAAGACCCAAGCAAAGTGTGTAGAGTGGAAAAGTCCAAGGACCTGGAGGTGTGTTCTGGAGATGAGAAGCCACTGGTGACAGGAGCACCCCGTCTCATGTCTGTCTGAAGAGAGGCCTCGTGGAGGACAGTAAACACATGAAGTTTGTGTTTAAGCTGATCATCTGGGAAGGTTCAGGGCTCCCAGCCATTATCTGTTTGTAAGGAGTATAGGGAGCTAGAAAACAGTAGCCTTTCCTCATCTCTTCAAGCTGGTGTGCTTGTGTACCATCAGCCTGGCCTGACCTGTCCCAGTCTGTTAGTTCTGTAGAACGCTCTGTGTCTTTCTGAGACTCCTTACTTTCAGATGAGAAAGGGCCCTGGGCCCTGCCAAGGGCTAGTCAGGAGGCTTATTGTTCGTTGTATGGCCAGTGGTCTCTGCCTGCCTGCTGTCTAGTGCTGTCTCAGTTTGAAGAGGATAATTCTGGTAGTGCTTCCCAACTTGGTGAAGCCATGGTTTCTAAAACTGGATGTGTAGGTGTGGGGCAGCTGCCTGAGAGATCCAGCAGGCTTTCAGTTCACTCCAGAGCACAGGCCTGCGGGATTTAGCAGGTTCACAAAGACACTCTTGCAGAGTTCTTAGGAGGGTCTGGAAGCTCACTCCCCACCACTGGCAGCACACAGATGCCTTTGAAGTAAGCAGGCACTTTTCTTCCTGGAGGTATCCGTGTATTGAGTCACATGGCTAAGCATCCCTTCCCTAGGAATCAACTTTAGGGAAACTGTCTTCTCTTTTCAGCCTAGAGAAGTGAGCTAGGCTAATACAAAAAAGTAGAGATCCCTTTAAGTCCATATCATAAAACTCTTGGATTGATGAAGGACTTTCCTAGCTGGCTGGGTCCTTTCTGGCCCACAAGGTCAAGGGCAGTTTCTGGCCTCCATGCTGACCAGTGCAGCAATCAGTTGGTTTTGCTGTTTGCCCTGTTGCAGGCTCTCAGTCCTGCTCTATTTCTCTTTCCCCTGAAATTGCGAAATAGAAAGTGAACTCTCCTTTTGAGCCCTAACCTGAGATACTTGATCAGGCTTCCACTTGACTGAGAAGGTAGTTGCTTTGAACTGTATGAATATATTGTGAAGCAGAACAGCTGTCTTTTAAGGCTTCCTTTCAAGGCCTTTCTAGTTGATGTTGGACAAGTAGGCCAACATAAAGGTCTGCAGCTGATGGATTCCCGGGTCTGGCAATATCTCTTATCAGTGTACTCCTGCTGCCTGGAACCCAGGGGCTTTCTGGATCTCGTGGGTTGTGTGTTTTGCATTTCCAGAAAGCCATTGATCTGGTGACAAAAGCCACAGAAGAGGATAAAGCCAAGAATTACGAGGAGGCGCTCCGGCTCTACCAGCATGCCGTGGAGTACTTCCTGCACGCTATCAAATGTGAGTCCCCCACAGGGTCCTCCCTAGCCTCAGAGCCGCGGTGAGAGGAGGGCGGGCACACGGAGCTCACAGGGGCCCCTCTGTGGTCCCCCTTCTGCAGATGAAGCACACAGTGACAAAGCCAAGGAGAGCATTCGAGCCAAGTGCATGCAGTACCTGGACCGGGCGGAGAAGCTGAAGGATTACTTACGAAACAAAGAGAAGCATGGCAAGAAGCCAGTCAAAGAGAATCAAAGCGAGAGTAAGGGGTGAGTACGGAGGAGTGGAGGACCCGGCGGGCCCGACACCCCCGCGAGCAGGGTCCGTTTCCTGCGTGCTGTTGCCTTGGTGCTGTCCTTTGGGGAATTCTCCTTGTAATAGAGATGATGCCTGCAGCTGCCTTCACCGAGCCCTTTTTTTTTTTTTCACCGAGCCCTTTACAGGAAACATACATCCGTTGTCGCACTAGATCTGTATGGAAAAGCTGTGGGCAGGGTGGGGAGTCAGCCCTGGACTCTGCAGCCAGACTGTCAGGATCCAGCCTGGCTCTGCCACTTCCTAGTCATGTGACCCTGGACAAGTACCATGACCCTGCTGGGCCTGCAGGTTCCTCATCTGTAGGAGGAGGAAGGTAGTGGGACCTCCCTCCCAGTGTTGCCCTAAGGAGCAAATGAGATGATGCAGGAAAAGCCCGGAGAAGAGAGCTTGGAGCGCAGTAGGGATCAAATAAGTGCCAGCTGTGTTATCAGGGGGTCTCATCTTCATGTGATGGACAGCGGCAGGCTCAGAGAGGTTCAGGGATGGCCACGGTCACAGAGCTGTTCCTTGATGGAGTCTGGACCCAGACCTGGGGCCTCTGTTTTGGACTCTACAGCCAGCGTTCCCTCCACAGCCTGTCACCTCACATCTGTGGTTTGAGCACAAAGGCCAGTGATGTCCTGGAGGTGAAGGGCGGGTGCGCAGCCCAGAGGTGGTGGAGCAGGAGAGAGAAAGGTGATGTGTCAGCTCTCCCCCCGACCGCCAAGTGAGGAGCTCTGCTCCTGGGTTGAGAGGACCCGCCCAGGGGCCCGGAAGAGTTCTAAGGATGACACATGACTTGTGTCTGGATCGGGCTTGGCCCTGGAGGCACAGCCACATACTGTCCTGCTGTGAGTCCCTGTGAAAGGCCAGGAGCAGCTCCCAGTGCTTGCCCGGCTGCTCCTGATGTCCAGCCAGAGCATAGGGCCCCCACTGGCCTTCTTGAGAGCGCACACGTCTCAGTTCTCTGCCCTTCGTGAAGAAGCGAGGGTTGGTGAGGAGAGTGTTTCCTGGAGGATCCAGAGGGGATTGCTGACTATGTGTAGCCACGACGTCCTTGGGGTGCCTTGTCTGCGCACCCCTCAACCACTGTCAAGCAGGGAAAGTGTGTGTTTAGCACCGGGCTGGCTGTCAGAGCCTGGCTTCGTTCTCTGAGCCTCCTTGCTAGCTGCCTCTCACTGCAGCCTGTCGTCTTCTGTCTCCTTTCCCAGCAGTGATAGTGACAGTGAAGGGGATAATCCAGAGAAAAAGAAATTGCAAGAGCAGCTGATGGGTAAGCAGTTTGAGGCCCGTGGTGGTGGGAGGGGCTGAGGGTGGTGGTGGTGGGTGGTGGCAGGGACCCCCAGATGGGTCGGGCTCCAGGTTGAAGACTCTGTCTTGGTCCTGCAGGTGCCGTCGTGATGGAGAAGCCCAACATCCGGTGGAATGATGTGGCTGGGCTGGAGGGAGCCAAGGAGGCCCTCAAAGAAGCTGTCATTTTGCCAATTAAATTCCCGCACTTGTTCACAGGTAAGAGTTAAGCCACTTTAGGCCCCAGTGCACAAAAGTCAGGCTTCTGAGAGCGCCAGCTCAGGCCCCCCGTGATGCAGGCATCCAGGGGGTAGGTGGCAACTCAGCTCCCTTCACCCCTAGCAGGCGAGGGCCTGGCTGTCCCGAGTGCGCTCCGTCAAGGGAGGGTCCAGGGCCAGCTCGCCGCGGTCACCTACTCCTTGGCTTCTTTCCATGTCAGAGACACTTTTGTGACTAGAACCTTGAATTGTTCCAGTGGTAGGCAGGGTCAGGAACCAGCGCCAGCCACTGTCACTTTGCCAGGTCCTGGGGGTCCGGAGCCAGGGCTGGGACCAAGCTCTCGGCAGGTGATTTAGTTGCCTTGACTCTTCTGCTCCTACAGCAAAGTCATCTTGTAGAGCTTTTTATTCCCGGCCATATTTACCGTGACTCCGGCCCCTCTGCTTTTTTCTCTCCCTTTCCCCAGTCAGGAAGAAGCTCACTCGAGTTCATTCTTTCTCATAGGCAAGCGCACCCCTTGGCGGGGGATACTGCTCTTTGGACCACCCGGCACAGGGAAATCCTACCTGGCCAAAGCAGTGGCAACGGAGGCCAACAACTCCACCTTCTTCTCTGTGTCCTCCTCAGACTTGATGTCTAAGTGGCTGGGGGAGAGCGAGAAGTGAGTCCACCCAGGCTCCGCTCCCACAGCAGCCGCAGTGGCTGCTCGCGGCCCAGCTTCCCTGCCCTTGGACTCGCCTCCCAGAGGCGCCGGGAGAGGGGTGTCTTGTTAGCTTGTCAGGTGGGACGCTGTCCTGACAGAGCCAGCCGAGCCTGGAAGGTCAGTTGGGAGCCATGAGTCCACATGAGGGGAAAGGAAAGGCACTCACAGTAACTGGGTTTCAGCTAAGTGTCCTCTGTTGGGGACTTTATACGGTTAACTTATTCCCCACACCGGCTCCCATTTTGCAGATGAGGAGACTGAGGCTGAGAGGAAGGGAAGGGACTTGTCCTTGTCCAGCGCTAACGAACAGGGCTGCCGGGATTCGAGACTGATGCTGAGGCTTGCTCTTCCTCCCAGTGCAGGCCTGCCTGAGGACTTGTTACTACTGTTTTTTCTGTCGACTCAGCCTCTCCGAGGGAAGGGCGAGAGGAGGGTGGTGCCAGGGACCTGGGCTGGGCCGGGATCCCACCCCTGTCTCCCCTCACAGGCTAGTCAAGAACCTGTTTGAGCTGGCCCGCCAGCACAAGCCCTCCATCATCTTCATCGACGAGGTGGATTCACTCTGTGGATCCCGCAACGAGAATGAGAGCGAGGCTGCCCGCAGGATCAAAACCGAGTTCCTAGTCCAGATGCAGGGTGTGTGCCAGTCCCAGGTCCCCTCCCCACTCCTTGCCCCACCTGAAGCCAGTCCTGGGCTTTGGTATTTAGCTGTGGCTGAATCTGACTACTCTTACAGTGGAGGGACTAGCAGAGAAGCAGGTCTTGGCTCCCTCTCATTGAGGCCTTGGCCGGCCGCCTCTCTGCCCCTCCCGAGGTGGGCAGGGCTGTGGGGCTTGTACCCCAGTAAGGCTTGCCAGGGCCCTGCCAGGGGTATCAGGGGACAGCTCCAGTTCAGGACACAGAGCCCCCAAGTTCCTTCCCTCCCAGGTCCTGACTGAGCCTGGCAGGTGCTGAGTTGGCGTCTGTTTCCCTTTGTCCACAGGGGTGGGGAACAACAATGATGGGACTCTGGTGCTAGGTGCCACAAACATCCCGTGGGTGTTGGACTCGGCCATTAGAAGGAGGTGAGTCTTCCCTGGAGGAGCCCAGGGCCGAGGTCTGTCTCCAGCCATGGTCAGCCTGCAGCTGGCAGCAGGCATGTAGCTGGACCCTGTTTCTCTGGCGGCTTCTCCGAGTCTACAGAGCCTTTAGTGAGGCCGGCTTCTGGAGGGCCCCCGAGCCTCTCCGTTGAGACCATCCCGCCTTCCGCTTTCAAGTCCTGCCGTGTGCTTGGCTCTCTAGGTTTGAAAAGCGAATTTATATCCCATTGCCGGAGGAGGCCGCCCGTGCCCAGATGTTCCGATTGCATCTGGGGAGCACTCCTCACAACCTCACAGAGGCCAACATCCATGAGCTGGCCCGGAAGACAGAAGGCTACTCGGGTGCAGACATCAGCGTCATTGTGCGGGACTCCCTCATGCAGCCCGTGAGGAAAGTGCAGTCGGCAACACACTTCAAAAAGGTGAGTGGGCCCACAAGGAGCCGCTTAGAAAGTGTCACAGGAAAGGGGATGTTGGGTCTCTGGCTGCTTGGGTGACAACGCATCTTGGGAGCCGAGGCTAAGTGCCTTCAGGGGCCAGGGCTGTACCTGCTCCCACCACCCCTGCAATGCTGGCTTGAGGGCAACCACCTCAAATCAGGTGATGCCAGAGGACAGGGCGCTGTGACCACCACCTCCGCCACCTGTGTCAGCCCTGTGCCAGTCGTGGTGGGCCCTGCGGTGTGTGTGAAAGCGAGGGGCATAAAATGGCACACCACGCAGAGGAAATGCATTCACGCGGTAGATGGCTGTCAGCGTCACCGCGGGCGCTGCTGGCTGTGCTCTGGGTGTTGGGGAGACACCCGTGACCACAGCAGATGGAAACCCTTACACGAGCCTCATCTCTAGGGGGGGACAGACGGCAAAGACTCCTTTCATAGAGGGTGGTGGAAACAGCAAGGGAGGGAGGTCTGGTGTTCTGCGATTTGGAGCGGGTGTGGGTAGGTTGCACTCTTAATGGATGGGGCACCCTGGGTGAACTGAGTCAGGAGTTGAAGGACGTAAGTGTTGAGCCCTGGAGATACTTGGGGAAATGTTGCCAACGGAGCAGGCAGCCTTCTGTTGGAAAAACACTTTTGACGTCACCACGTTCATGGTGAGATTTGATGGAGTTGATGAAGAAAGGAAGCTTTCTAGGTCTTTGGGTCACAGATTGTGGTTCTGGAGAACAACAGCTGGAACAGCTTAGAGCTACCCAGACTCCCAGAGCCCAAGAGTTTGAAGGAGCCCATCACTCAGATCAGACTGCTGATCTAGAAACCCAGGCCTTCGTCCACATCACGCTGTCACCTTCTCCTCAGGGCTCAGAAACCCGAGGTGTCCCGCCCCTTCCCCAGGTGCCAAGGGGCAGCCCTTCCAGCCAGTCAGGCTCCCGTTTGGTTTCAGGTCTGTGGCCCTTCCCGCACCAACCCTAGCGTTATGATTGATGACCTCCTGACCCCATGCTCACCGGGAGACCCAGGGGCCATAGAGATGACTTGGATGGACGTCCCTGGTGACAAACTCCTAGAGCCTGTGGTTTGCATGGTAAGTGGCTGGCTGGGAGAGAGGACTACAGAGAGCCCAGGAACCCGGGGGTTTTGGTCCAAGAATAAAATCTGCTCCTCCCCTCCCATGTTCTGTGCTGTTGTGGCTCCTCCTAGACAGAATGGTCTCTGGGGCTCTGGAGCTGGCGCTCCTTATACCAGACTCAGTGGGGACCCAGGATGGAGGCCGTAGTGTTAGAATTGTATCTTCTTCAACAGGAAGAGTAAAGGCCAGGTGAGGACTGCTGCTTTGGTACCTTTGGGGTTGGCCTCCTTACCCAGAAGGAACCAGTAACTGTCCTTAGCACTGTGGATTTGGTGCAGTTGCACAGGCACAGCTCACTGTTCTTGGCCTGTCCTTACCTCAGCCTTGCCAGTGGTCTTGCCTGTCCTGTGAGGTGGTGTCAGGCAAGATCACTGGGCCTGGTGTGGTGGGCGTGCACTTACAAAGAGCTTCTCACAGGAGTTAAGAGATAACAGGAACTTAAGACTCCCTCAACCGGAAGTAGGCTGTCTAGAAATGTTATAGGTTGCCCCAGGAGGCCTTCGGGCAGAAGGCAGGCAGTGGGAGTTCTGCATTTGGGACTTGGGGGTGACCTCAGAGGCAGGGCTCTTCCCACCCCTCTTCCACCCTGGACTCTGTGGGGCTGAGACTAAGCTGGGCTCGGAGCCCAGCCCCCCTCACCTGCCTGCACTTCTCTTTGCAGTCGGACATGCTCCGGTCTTTGGCCACCACTCGGCCCACTGTGAATGCAGAAGACCTCATGAAAGTGAAGAAATTCTCAGAGGACTTTGGACAGGAGAGTTAAAAGCTTCTTCATTTGCCTGATGGTGAAGGTGGGAGGTTGATTGGGGTCAATCCACGGTACTCCCCAGGTCAGTGGCCACACAGAGCTCCAGGGCTCGTCCCAAGGCCGCTGCAGCGTCCCCCTGCTGACTGGCCGTCAGTGGGGGAGCAGGAAGGAAGGGCCTCCCCGCTGCGGAGTCGCAGAAGCACATTCGGTACCTGGCGGGTACTGGCTCTTCCTGCTTCCTCCTCCTCTTCTGGATGCTCACCATCTCCTTGTCCTGCCCTCCTCCCATGGTTTTTTTTTTTAAACCATTCTTTGTTCCCTAAATTAATGCTGCTTGGATTTTTGACTTGTTTATAAATTTAAAACCTGCCCGAGTGGGAGCAGCCCCTGGCCTTGGAGTTGGCGCAGCGGCCCTTCAGAATGGCTGCCCAGCGCCCCCCGCTGCCCCTCCCTTCCAGATCCAAGTATTGCTCTGTGTGAACCAAATGGCTGTTGCCTGGGATCCCCAGTCCAGACTCTGCCTGTATGGGCCACGAGTAGAGCCAAGCCATTCGCTTCCTCCGGGCCCTGTGTCCTCCCTGCAGGAGGAGAGGATGGATTTTGTGAGCACAAAGCTGTGTAGATCAGACCGAGGGAACACAGTCAGGCAGGTGTCACTGCTGCCTCTTTTTTAATCCCTCTGAATGTGAGAACACTGAGCCCACCACTGCCCCGGGTCCCTGTCCTGGAAGCGGGCTAATAAACCCTTTTCATTTCTTGAGCCACCTGAGAGTGCTCTCATCTTTGACTCCTGTCTGGGGGCTCCTTGAAGGCCACACTTGCTTCCCCTAGAAAGACCCTCTGGTCTCTGCTCTCTTCTCTTCAGTGGAGCTGCAAGTAAACAGGAATGTCACCAGCGGCTGCAGTTCCGGGCCTGTTCTCCCATCGCGTTCACGAGACCTTTCTTCCCCCAAGGCTTTGGAAGCGGTGGGTGTGTTTCAGGGACCTGGGCAGTTCTTGTTCAACTTCCAAATGAGAGGCTGCAAGCTGAGAGGCCTGTGGTCTAGACACGGCCTGTGGTTGTCCTTTGGTTTGGTCTGCTGCCAACATTTAAAAGTCAAGAGCTGACAAAAATTGAGATCTCTGGCTTCTGAAGCAGGTTAGGGAAACACTGGCCTTGCATCCAGGATCTGCCTTCTTCGTCAGGGGACTGTGCCCTCCTGCTCACCCTCCCCATCCGGACTGCTTCACTCCTTGGCATTTCCTGTCCAGCCCCAGTGGCCCCTTGAGTTGGTGATTCCTGGAAGTGAGGCAGCCACGGCTCCAGAGCTGGTGGCAGGCCTGGGAGTACTGTCTGAGGGGCGGCAGGAGCAGCCTGGCATCCGGTTGCTCTAGCTCTCCTCCCCCTCCCAAACTTCGTGTCAGTGCCTTCAACCAGAATGGCCCACATTGTTAGCATTGCACCGTGGTGTTTCTTTGATCTGGGTAGGGGTGTCTGCTGAATTGAGCCAGCTTTTGCTTGGTTCCTTGAAGACATAGGCACAGTGCTCTTCTCCAGTGCAGTGGGTCAGCCCCGCTCTTGTTACCTGGAGCGTCAGTAGGCTTGACCTCCAGATGGTGCTGTGCTGGGTCGGGGGAGCTGTATCACTTGCTGGAGAGTTTCCACATCATGTTCCTGATTAGTTAGTTATGGACCCTCAGCCACCAGTTACCATTTGAAAATACCGTTCAAAAACTACTGGCCACCCCCTCCCTGTATTGCTTCAATTTAGTCAGTTGTGTTTCGTTACCTTTATTTAAAACGGAAGGCCCTTGCCTTTTTTTTTTTCCCCCAACCTGCTTCCTTCTTGCCGCTGCTTGAACACATTGGCAAGTCACAGGGGTTAGCAGAAACCAGAGGGCTGCTGGGGCTCATCGCCACAGTTCTCATCACAGTTGCCCTGCCTTCCCACTTCTCTCTTTACCCTGAGTGACAGGGCAAACACTTGTCTTGTTCGCTGCTGAGGCTGGCACAGCCATGTTGATGCTCAACATGGCTAATAAGTGCAGAGGAACTTCCTTCCCTAAGTGCTTACTCTGAAATTCACTTCCTCCCTACCTGGGGATTCCATTCTTAACCCTCTGCCTACATTGATTTACACTGTGGAAGTTGACTTCTAAAACTTTCATAAGCTCAAGGTGCTGAATCATGTGTTTGGTTTTGCAGCTGATCTATGTGCCCAAGATGGAAGAGAGTTTCTTCCTCGTAAAGGCAAGGATTTGTTGTCTTTGGGTTGTACTGTCTTGGGTTAATTGATCAAATCCATCCTTGTTTATTACAACCATAAATCTTATCTATTGTCAGCAACAGAATCTCAGGCTTTCCCCGAGGTCCACACTGAGCCGTCATTTTCTTTTGGGCCTTAAGTCAGGAAGTGTCCAGCAGATACTACCAATCTGTATAACAAAGGCATGATTAAGGACTGTTACCTCAGGGCCTGTAAGGAGCCTTCAGAATGTTTTAATGCCATCCTGCAAGGGAAAGGAGGCTCACTGAATCCTAATTTTCCTAAGGGGCTACGTTTTCAATATAAATGAGAGCTTACTACAGATTCCGAGAGTGCTGAGTCTGTCCTTACCTCAGGGCAGCGCTAGGCCCTGTTCCTCCCTGAAGTGTGAGGGACACAAAGCCAGACTTGGCTGGCTTGCATGGCCTCACACCCCCCAGACTTGGCTGTTTAGAGAAAGCACTTGGGGAGAGTGGGTCTTTCCTGGGTCGTTTGATTAACTACTGTTTAAGATACATTTTCTCTATAAACAGCTTACTGGACTTCTTACTATACCTGTATTTGGATTTTGGAGGACTTCGGTAAGAGTACCTGCATGGCAAAACTCAACATAAAAATGAGCTCCTTCACCTCTTGACAAAGCTCTGACAGAATCTTAAAGCTAAAACTGTGGTCGCCATGACGCTGGTTTATTTTTTCAGAATAAGTGTGGTGACGAGGAAACAGATGTTCTGCTTTCTGTTTCTGCCCTGACTGTGACAGGAAAAGGCTCATTGCTCCTTCTCAACTACAGGCAGTCCCCACTTGTTGAAACCACTTTGCACTGCTTTGCTTCTATGAAAGACCTACATTAGTACCTGTTTTCACTAATGGAAAGAAACTTGAAGAGGACTTTCACTTTAACAAAAAAGGCAAAAGCCAAAACAGCATTCCACTTCTGTTTTGCAGCAAGCTCTTACAGAAGCAGCGAGCACTCAGAGCAGCCAGAGTGGCACCACCAAGCTCCTTCCCCAGGAGCTACACTCAGCATCTCAGCATCCAGCCGTCATCGCTTTGCACTTGGTCTGTGAGCGCTTGTGCTGCATCTCGATTTATTCTGTGCATCTGTTAGCATGATGTGTCCTCCGTAACTGCTTCTTCCCTGTGTGCTATTTCAGCTTAGGAAAGGCTTCGTCAGAACGTTCTTTCAGGTCATGGAGAAACCTGTATCACTCCATGCCCTGCTCCATGGCCTCCTCCCAAAGAACGAGCCACGTACCAGCTACCTAAGAGATCTCCGCAGGAAAACCTTCCCCAGGCCTGTTAAAGGTGGAAAGCAAAAGCCCGAGACCTAAACTGTATCTGAACCTTGGAAAATGTATGACCACTCAGTTACGTTAAGACTGTCATTGAACTGGGGATATTCTGTCCTGTGTTTTGCTTCCACAGGCAGACTGGTATCCAAAACAAACAGAGACTGTGCAAGTAACACACATGGACCCTTTGTAACATAAGACATTGCTGAAGACAAGCAACCACAGCCTTAATCTGCATTTTAAACACAGCTTTCAGACGTTTGGGGGTTACATCATAATCTAATCTTGGCTTGGGGAATAGATGGCTACACTCTTCTGAAATCACATCTACTAAGAGTGGCTATTTATTTGCACCCCTCACCTCCCATCTCTATACAAAATTGCTAGGAAATGCCCACTCCTTTAGGGGAGATGTTTCTCTTTTCAAGTTGAAGATATATTGTCCATAGCTCATTTCAGGGTACACATTTTTAGCATCTTCCTCCAACTCAGTTCGGCAGCTTTGGCAATCTGTTGTTTTCTGTCAGAGCAGAGCCAGCACGAAGTCCAGCAAGGAAGATGTGCCCAGCTCAAAGCTGGAGTGTGTGTGTCTTGGTTAGTCATTCACCTCCATCCAGTGGATGTTTGTAAACGTCTTGCTGTCCATTTTGTCAATGAACAGGCAGCCCTGCAAGTGGTCCATCTCGTGCTGGATGATGCGGGCTGCCCACCCACTCGCCTGCCACACCACCTGCTCTCCTCTAGGGTCCAACCCTGCAAAGGAAGGTACAGCCTGGGTGAGGACATGCTGGAACTGCGTCATTCTTAACCTACTGAGACCTTCCCTGCCCCGGCTGTGTTTACAAGAGGCAACATCAGAAGGGAATGCAGATAGCAGCGCCTCTCCATCCTAAAAACGAAGTCTGAACTGTGACTCTACCAAGTATTCAACCAGGTTCCCAACCCTGACAGGTGGGTTGCTAGGCTCACTATGGGGCTAAAATGAGACATGATCTTCCCAAGTGGCTTGCTCAAGAACCACCATCACAACCCTCCAGCAAAGAATCACATTCTGCAGAATATCCTGTGGTATGACAGACAGGTACTGGCTTATCACCCTGAGCTAGGCAAAGCTGGGTTCCACTTCTCCCAAGCCACCATGACACATCTAATAGCAGCAGAGATGTGTGTGTGTGTGTGTGAGAGAGAGAGAGAGAGAGTAAAGAGACACAGGGTGAGCGACAGGGCAGAGGACGGGGTGAGAGCTCACAGTGGAATCAGGCCACCCTTCCAGTCCCCACCCCTGTGCCCCAGTTGAGCTGGCTGTGCTCTCAGAGGCACCTCCTGCCCCATCCCATCAGTCCTGAATTTCGTCCACTCTAGGGTCTGCTCTTTGTTCATGTCGGTAGGCTCCTCAGATCAGCCATCAACATGTCTACACTTTAACTGCAACTTGGCGTAAACTGTTTCGTGGGATCCGAGCCCGCCGCCTACATAGGTTGAAGGGGATCACACAGGCACCCAGTCGCCGCCCCAGGGACCCCACCTCTCCGCACCTGAGATCTGCACCGCCTGGAAGCGGGGCACGCAAGCAAGGAAGCCGGCGACACTCTCGCAGCCCTCAGGGAAGGTGACCAGGCGGCTGTCCAGCACCCGCAGGCTGGGGTTCACGAACACGCGCAGGGGGAAGGGCTCCATCTGACGGGCCTCGCGCACACGCGGCGCGCAAGCACGGAAGAGCGCCTCGGGGAACTCCAGCGCCAATACCTGCAGAGGCACTCCGAGTTGCGGCGCGCTCAAGCCCACGCAGTGCCGGCGCCGCATCACTTGCACTAGCCGCTCCACCAGCCGCTGCAGCTCGGGTCCCGCCAGCTGCGCGGGCTCTACCGGGGCCGCCACGGCCCGCAGCGCCGGATCCCCAACCTGGCACACACGCGGATACGGCGGCTCCGGCGTTCCCTGCACCAGACGCCGCACGTAGCGCCAGTAGGAGCGCCGGCGCGCCGGCCCCTCGAGTCCATCCCGGGTGGGCGTGGAGCTGTAGGCCCGGACGCCGCCGACCGCTACCCGCTCTCCCCACAGCAGGGCCGACCCAACGCAGTGCGGCGCCCGCAGCCACCGCAGCAGCAGCCCAGGCCCCAGGAGACCCATGGCTCGTGGAGCAGTCTTCCGCCCGGCCGAGTCCCTCGCCGGCCCCCGTAGCCGACGCTCCGCCGCCAGGGACGCCGGGAAGTAAAGTTCCCGTGCACCTTCCGGGAGCGCCGGCGCCGCTTCCCGTACGCAGCCTGCCTCTCCGCGGCGGCTTTCAGCCTTATTAAGTCCCGTTTATGATAGTTCAACCAAGCATTTTCAAGAATAGCCAAGAGGTTCACTATTTTTCAAATTTAATTGGAATATGGTTGCTTTACAGTATTGGGGGTTCCCTCTTGAATTACGCCTTTTGCAGCCTCTCCCACGCGCGGCAACACCCGTTCCCACCGGGGTTGCCTAACTTTTCCCGGCCCCACGCCCAGATACCCGCCGCATCAGCCTGGGGGGCAGGCAGCGCCGGTCAGATGCCCGCACTAGGCTCGTCGGGCTGCGGGGGCCCCGCGGACTCCACCTCCTCCTGCCCCGCGTCAGGGACAGCCGGGGTGACCGGGGTGACGGGCTCGGGGCTCGGCGCCTTGGGCGGCAGTGCTGGCGCTGGAGCCGGGAGCTCAGGGACTAGCTCCTTGTCCAGACAGAAGACCGGCTCTCTCTTGGGCAGAATAAAGGCCAGAGGCTCCTGGACGACGCTGACGTTCACGTGCCCCAGGTTTCCGTACTTGGAGAGCTGAGTGGGTGGAATGCCTGACCCAGAAGGTAAAGAACATAAGTGAAAAAAGCGTTTAATAAGTTTAAATATTGATGTGTCACAAGGGGAAAAAACCCAAAATACTTATTGGTAGTAACGAACACAGTTACCACATTTCAGTACTGTAAGTCACCTTTGTGATAGGGGACAGGGAGCTGTGCCGTAAAGCCAGACTGTGAAGGTAATCGTTAACAGCACAGCGCAGGGCGGATGGAGACAGACAGTGCCAGGAGAGCCTGGACAGGCACCAGCTTCCCCGGACAGGGCCAAGGAGAAGCTGGGGGAGCCAAGAGCAGCCACTCTGCTGGTGGGACCACTGCCCACTGCTCTCCCGCATGCCCTTCACCGCACAGAGACAGTGCACAAAGGGATACGAAAGTAAATTACAAAAAAATACTTCATAAGCACCGTTTATAAGCATTCATGGCAATGGAATCATAGTGGTTTTTTGTGATTGGCTTCTTTCACTTAGCCAGATATAATGAGTCTACTGATAAGAAATGTCCAGAAAGGGAGAATCTACTGCAACAGAAAGTAGGTTAGTAGTTGCCAGGGGTTAAGGGTGGGATTAGAGACTTCCCTGGTGACTCAGACGGCAAAGCATCTGTCTACAATGCAGGAGACCCGGGTTCGATCCCTGGGTCAGGAAGTTCCCTGGAGAAGGAAAAGGCAACCCACTCCAGTACTCTTGCCTGGGAAATCCAATGGACGGAGGAGCCTGGTGTCCATGGGGTCGCAAAGAGTCAGACACGACTGAGTGACTTCACTCAAGGGTGGGATTGGGGAATGACCACAATGAGCACCAGGGATCTTTGGGATGATGGACATGTTCTAAAATTAGATGATAGCAATGGTTGCGCACACCTCTGTACATTTTTACTAAAAACTCTGAATTTTAAAAATAGGTGAGTTACTTAGTATGTGAATTATGTCAATAAAATAGTTCTAAAAATTTTATCTTCTCCTCTCTTACCTAAGGTCTGTGCTATCTGGGCTGGAGGAAAAAGGACTTGGAGACAGCGATTTAAATAAGGAACAAGGTCTTCCAGGAAGACAGTGCAGAACTGGACAAAGAGCTCTTGCTCCCCACTGCTGAAGGCAGCCTCTTCCGCACGATGGAAGGCCAGGATTACTTTAGTTACCTAGGAGAAAAGGGCACCACCAATTACCTGTTAATCTATCCCCATCAGCAGTGACAAAGATGTGCAGCCCTCAAGTTTTCCAAAAGAACAGTCCTTCCAAACAGTACATCATTATCTTGTTTAAATTCACAATTGTGGTCAGTCTTCACAATTCTGTCACTTCAATGATGTATTTCTTACTCAACTAGTTTTATTATTGGTGCAGTTTCCAATTCCAGTGCAGGAACATCATGAAATACACAGAATACTTCATTTTTGGCTCCCATGGGAGATGGACTAGAACTCTGATGGATCCAGGAAAATACCAGCAATACCATAAAAGGTTTTACTGAATAAGGCCTTTGACGTTCCAGAATGCTAGAACCACTAGAAAATTGTAAAAGAGAAGGAAAACAGAGCTGCAAAAGAACATACATTATTTCCACATACTAAGAACATTCACTATTTCCACATACAAATAACAGAGCAAGCCTAGCTAACATTACAGACAGCTGTGACAGGGTTAAGAATAGAGACTCTGGGAAACTGCCTGGTGGTTCAGTGGTTAGGATGCCAAGGGCCTGCCTGGGTTCAATCTCTGGTCACAAGCTGCAATGTACCGCCAAACAAACAAGTAAATAACAGAGCCTCTGGTGCTAGATGTTCTGGGCTCTAGTTCCAGCTGTGCACTCAGTGCTTCTGTGGCCTCTAAGTGATTATTAAGCCCTCTGTGTCTGATAGTTCGCTCATCTATAAAGCAGAGCCAGCAGAAGGACCTAACCTCATAGAGTTGTGAGGATAAAGGCTGAATATGTATAAAGTATGATGAACTATGTGACATGAGGTAAGCTCTAGATGGATATTAGCTAATTACTATTACCTGAATTTCACTGACCCTATAAAGCTTCATTGCTCATGCTTTCTTGCTGTTTCTTACAGGAGGACATCAACAGAAAGACTTGATGCAAGCACGTCACAACTGCCACCTGGCTGACAGGGACTATAAGATGCCATCAATTATAAGAAGCACCTCAACATCTAAAGATTTAATGTTTAAAAATGTGCACCATACTCGGATATTAGTGGGATCAGCAGTGTTACTTATATTAGGCAGAATTCTAAGATGGCTCTTGTGATCCCCACCTCCTGGTACCCACTCCCTTGTGTTTTCTCCTCCTCCTTGAGCACAGGCAGAACCAATAGGATATGGCAAAGGTGAAGGATTCTGCAGTTTTCATTAACATCCCAAATCGGCTGACTGTGAATTAATGAAAAAGGAAGTTATCCTGGGTGGGCCTGACTTAATTAGATGAGCCTCTTAAAAAGAGGACTGAGAAAGAGACTCAGGCAGGAAAGATGCTCTCCCACTGGCTCTGAAGAATCAAAAGCTGTGAACTGCTCATGGAGTGGGGTGGTCTCTAGGAGCTGAGGGCCTCAGTCCTACAACTGTAAGGAATAGGAATACGCCACCGTGAATGAACCTGAAAGGAGGGGATCCTGAGACCCAGATGAGTCCACGGTCGGTCGGGCCAACAACTCGACTGCAACCTTGTGAGCAGGTCAGCCCAGTTATACTGTGCCTGGACTCCTGACCCACAGAACTGAGACATGATAAATATGTGTTGTTTTAAGCTGCCATGTTTGTGTGAGTTTGTCATGCAGCAACAGAAAACCAATACATCACTGAAAAATTACTACAGGTGAGCCACTTCACGAAGGAGGACTAACCAGACCTTTTCAACTAGAAAAACCTCTAAAACCACACTAAACCTAAGTCAACAGACACCCTGTCACACGGACTGGTGTATTACAAAAGTCGCCACCTGTAACGAAAGGAGCACCCCCCACTCCCCCCCCCCCCCCGGCAAAAAAAAAAAAAAAAAAGAGGCCGCAGTAGAGAGCCAACAGTCTGCGCTCACCTTGTCAAGGGCGTCCTCCAGGGCCCTGGTCACCTCCTGCGCCAGGGCCACGGGGCAGCAGAGGCGCAGATCATTGAAGGCGACCAGAATGCTGTTGAGGAAGCAGGCAAGGGGCGGGAAGTCTAAGAGCACCATGGGTGGCTGCAGGGTCCCCGGCTGAGTGACTGGAGCAGCAGCCGGCAGGGCACTGCTGCCCAGGATGGCTGGAGTCGAGATGAGGGTATAAGAGTTCATTTCATCCTGGAACTTCTCGACGGCCTCCTGAATTGCTTTCTGGAAAGTGCTGATAGCTACCTGCTGGAAAACAGGCACCAACTGACCCCGGAAATCAGCCCCTACTCGACTGAAGGACAGCCCAAAGTACATGCACTGGCCCAGCAGAGAGTCCAGACGGCTGCCAATCCCTCGGTTAAGGTCGGTCTCCAGCACCTGCAGGAACTGTGAGACTTTCTGCAGCACCCAGCCATGGAAGATGGCACTCTCATTCACCATGTGTTCACCCATGGCAGGAGGCAGCAGAGGGTCCTCATCTGAGAAGATGGCACGGTACTGGGTGATAATATCGAACAGATGGACACGGCAGGCCTCAATGGTTTTTGTGATGTGGAAATAGGGATCATCATTGGGGATGGCAGTCAGGATGGAACGGAGCCAAGCATCTCGGGCCTGAAGAAACTTGACCCTCAGCTCAGCCTCGGTGAAGACATCCATTTGCCGTAGAAAGCCAATGACACGGAGGCAGGCAGGGAGCTGGATGTTGGTCCTCAGCTGTTGGATCAGCTGGCTCAGCATCAGCTGCATGGACTGGCGCACTTCGTTCACAATGCCCTGACAACACAGGGTGAGTCAGTACGCTGGGGAAGACACTCCCCACAATCTATTCCACTAGCCCTGAATATTGCCAACCAACATTCCCACTGCTGTCCTGACGTATGATAGACTTCCTACAACTGATGCATGCAGGATCACCAACAAAGATTTGGTTCACTGTGGCCCACAGGCCCCGCCTGGTTCTCCTGCCCTCACCTGCGTCCTAACGCTCTCCCCTTGCTCACCACAGACCAGCCAGAATGGCTGTCTTGTTTACTTCTAAACACTCCCAACTTCTTCTCTCCTTAGCCTGCTATACTTGGTTGGACACTTTCTGGTTTGGTCTCTCCCCACATCATGTGGCTGGCTTCTCATAGTCTGGGTCTCAGCTTAAATGTTACTTCTCTAGAAAAGCCTTTCCTGACCACTCTTCCTGGAGCAACCCACCTACTCTTCTAGGCCGCTCCCTGGCATATTTTACTATCTGAAAAGATATTATTTATTTGCCAGTTAACAGCTTATAGTCACACGAAGCACAGCCTTGCCTTTGTTCACACTACTTCCCCAGCACCTAGATCATTGTCTGGCCCGTGGTTAATATTTATCAACTGACTGAATAATGAATGTATGCTTTATGAGCCAGCCTGCTTGCCTTGCAGTAACTGATGTGAAATATGCAAGGAGTTTCCCCAAGATTTATGCCTAAAGGGTCAGTGATAACCACAGAATTACTGACCATAAGAACATCGGTTTGAGTCTTCTCTGGGCAAGTTGGCTACCTGGATGACAGGGATGGAGGAGTATTTCCTTTCTAGTCGGCGTACGTAGGCTGCCAGCTCCAGGGCCTCTTCATAATAGCTGTTCCGGACACAGGTGTCCATGAGCTGAGGGATCTCCAGGATTTCCAGGATTTCTGTGTGCCGGTTTAGAGTCAGGGTGTTCATCCGGCGATTGGAACTGATCTCCTCAGCCTCTTTCACAAAATTCCTAGCAACAGTCAGGAGAACATTTGGTGGTTCACTACTGTGCATCCAGTTACCAAGCACTTACTATGAACTGACACCAGGCTAGACGATTAATCTAATCTTCACACCAAACTCATCAGGTACTTTTATCCCAGAGATTTTAAGCAACTTGTCTAAGATCACACAACTAGTAAGTGATTAAAAAAAAAAAGATTTGAATCCAGATATGCCACTTAACAAGCCATGGCAAGGTACTTAAGTCTCTCTGAACTGTTTCTTCATTGGTAAAATAGTACTACGACGCACCTCGTAAGGATGTGAGGATTAAATGAGTTGATGGGTATAAACCATTTAACACAGAATCTGATATGGAGTAAATGTTCCTTTAATAACAGCTGTTCTTATTTGTGTGATGCCCCAAGTAGCTTTGAACTACAACCTAATCCTCAAGTTCCCTCAGCCTCTTATTAATCTTCTCTGCTATTGTCCAACCTTAGTTCCTGCTAGTCTCCCTTTCTTCTCTGTAACTGCAGAGGCCTGCTTTGTGAAGCCCTCTCTATTCTAGAGAACTGGAAGAATATGAAAGCTAGTCTCAAATATTGAAAGACTCTATAAAGAAAACACTTTTCTCATGAAAGGCTGGAAGGCAGAATTAGGGATTATGATGGAGAGAGGCAGAATATGGTTCAAAAAGGAAGTCTGGTGGGGTTTTTGTGGGGTTTTTTTTGAGGATTATTACTGCTCCCAAATGGGACTTCCCGTCAGTCTCCTGTCAATGAAAGTTTTGGATCAGATGATCTCTGAAAGCTATCGTTATGTACGTGTGTGTTGTTTGTATGTGTGATTTGTGTATGTTTATGTAAATATGCACATATATTAAACTGACAATTGTAGGGTTAAGTAAATTATGATATGTCAGACCCAATGATAAGTGCTTTGTATGCATTCCATTTAGTGCTCACAACAGCCCGATAAGAGGGACGTGCTGCTGGGTTCCAATTCTGACTTCGAAACATCGTGCGGCGGTCTCAACTTCCTTATACACAAAATGGGAATGGCGTACCTACCTCGAAGGCTGCTGTGATGCTTAAAAAGATTAATAAAATGCTCAGAGGAGAAGCTGGCATATGGTAAGCACTAAGTGTTAAGTATTTCTATCATCATAAAGACAGCTATTACAGTTATTAGAAGCCCCTCTAGCTCCGGGCCCGCCGCACCTGCAGCTCTGTTGGAAGCTGGGCAAGCGGTCGAGCAGGCGGCCGAGCGACTCCTCCACATCCCCAAAGAGGCGGTGGATGCGCTCGGTGCACTCGGCGCCGCGGATGAAAGTCTTGTAGTTGGCGAAGGCCAAGTCGCGCGTCTGCTGCAGCAGCTGCGCTCGCTCCTCGGCCAGGCGCTCGGGCTCCCGCCGCAGCCGCTCCAGTCCTGAGCCACTCAACTCCCTGAGATAGCGTCCCACGTCAGGCCGCTCGCGCCACTGGGCCTCCGGAAAGCGGTCCCGGAACAGCGACGCCAGGAGCCCTTCATCCTCCACCTCCCCGAGAGCAGCCGCGGTGGCTGTCGTCGTGGCCGAGGCCGTAGTTGAAGATGGGATCGTCGCCGTCGCCGCCATCTTTTCGGCAACAGCGTCACTTCCTCTCCCGTCCAGGGAGGGCGCTGACTTTCTAATCTAGAACCGGAAGCGGCGGGGGGGGGGGGGGGTGTCACGGTCTCTATGGTTTCTCGTCAGGCCGGCTTTCTTTTTCCGCGAGTCCTCCAGATTACGGGGCGCTAGCGTGGGGAACGATTAGAAAGCAGCTAGAGAGGCCGGCTTTGGGGTTGCCAAGGAGAGCCCGGCGGCTGGGCTTCCGTTTCCGCTAACTGAGGCACGAGGATCCGGCGTTCTAACCCAGCGGGAAAATGCGGCCGCTTACTGAAGAGGAGACCCGAGTAATGTTTGAGAAGATAGCAAAATAGTAAGAGCGCTGGAGCAGAAGAGGGAGTGTGTGGTTGGCGGGGACGGGCGTGGGTGGGGCGGGGGTCGCGGTGCGTGGACGACTGCGGGCGCGGTCTCCAGTCCTCATTTTCCTCTCAGCATCGGGGAGAATCTTCAGCTGCTGGTCGACAGGCCCGACGGCACCTACTGTTTCAGGCTGCACAACGACCGGGTGTACTACGTGAGGTGAGGCGGCGCGGGGCCAGGTAGGCAGCGTGGAGCGGGTGCGGGCCTGGGTCCCACCGTACTCCCTCACCTCCTCCTTCCCTATCCCTTCAGCGAGAAGATTTTGAAGTTGGCCGCCAATATCTCCGGTGACAAGCTGGTGTCGTTGGGGACGTGCTTCGGAAAATTCACCAAGACCCATAAGTTTCGGTTACACATCACGGCTCTGGATTACCTAGCACCCTATGCCAAGGTTTGTAGGGTGGTTTCAGCTCGCCACTAGGGATGGAGTCAGTGTAGGCTGAGGGCCTCGTCAGAACGTAGAACTAGGCACATCTGCTATGCAACGGAGTTACTGACCGTGCCTAGGGTCAGTGCCAGCACCTGAAGCTGTACATCTGCTACCTGGCGTCGTTGGGGCTGGGGGCTAGGAGCTAACCCTGTGGGGCTGCGTAGTGGTCCTTATCTCCAGCAAAAATTGAAAAGCCTATGCAGACGCAGCTCGAGACTGAAAAGCAAATAGGTGGCTATGAAGAGGAGCCCAGTGGGGTACAGAAAAAGAGCTGTTAAACGTTTAGCCCATGGGAGAAATTGAAGAGTTGAGGAAAGAATCTCTTGGTAGTTCTCGTCATGCAGTGAACGGTTTAAGGGAAACAGGCCTCTTTCCCTGAAAATCCATATGACAAAATAAATGATGTGTGGAAATAACAATCACTATGTTTTGTACCTCCAACTGACATAGTATTATAGGTCAGGGTACTTCAGTTTTGAGGTCACAGAGTCGGGCACGACTGAGCAACTGAATATACACATACACGCACATAATTCAATGTAAAAGTAAGAAAGCTTAGTTCATAAGAAAAATAAACCACAGACATGGTAGCTAGCTAATTTACAAGGGTGTAACTGTTAGCATTTTTATGTCTTTTGGGTTTAATTCTTTTTCTTCTAGTATAAAGTGTGGATAAAACCTGGAGCAGAGCAGTCCTTTCTGTATGGGAACCATGTGCTGAAATCTGGACTTGGGCGAATCACTGAAAACACTTCTCAGTACCAGGGAGTCGTGGTGTACTCCATGGCAGATGTCCCTCTGGTGAGTAGAGATGGTGGCTGTTAAATAATCAAGTATCTTTTCTTTCAAGAAGGATGTGTTTTCAGTCTGCTCTTGAGAGGCTAAATTCTTGGCACCTTTTGAATTCTTCAAGAAACTGTATTTTTTCGTCTTTGTTGTTTCCAGACCTCAATGCGTATTTATTGAATGACTTGAGTGAATCAGTGTCTCTTCTTTTGAATCCCAGGGTTTTGGGGTGGCAGCAAAGTCCACACAAGACTGCAGGAAAGTAGACCCCATGGCGATTGTGGTATTTCATCAAGCAGACATTGGGGAATATGTGCGACATGAAGAGACATTGACTTAAAGCAAAATCGTCACAAGGACTTGTGGCTGTGTGGAAGGGCCTAGTTTGGTTTCCTGTGTCTCTGTAGGTGCCACCGTCATGTTGAATTTTTGTCAACACTGTGACCTCTTCAGGGACTTCTTAGTTTAATATTCTATCACGGACAAATGCAGGCTGGATTCTTACTATGCAGAAATGACTCAAAAATGGGGTTTTGGATCTTTGTGATTGTGACTCAATAGATTACTGTGTTTTATATTTGAATCAGAGGGCTTCATGTCTGAGTAACAGGTTCTAAATTGTTGGAACTGAGGACAAGAATAGCTTGTTATTGTTATCTGTGATAACACTTTTCCAAACACGTGATAAGAACATAATGAATTTTTTAACTATTTATTAATATTATGAAAAATAGATATTGCCATATCAAAATAGTAGGTCATGTTTGGGATTTTACAAATGAAATATAGATAAAATAGTAAGGGCAGTTTATTCTGTGGCTTTTCTATATGATAGGTACTGTGTGGTATGGAAGAAAAAACTCTGATTCAAACACCGTTTCTCACATTTACCAGCTATATGGTCTTTGATGAGTCATTAAACTTCAATAAGCTTCATTTTCTCCTTCTTTCAAAATACCTTACCCATCTTCCTAAGAATAGTTTTTAGAATTTAGAATCATGATTGTAAAGCACCTAACACAATGCTTGGCAAATGATGGTGTTGAATACATGCTAAGACTTGTTTTTGTAACACTTATACTGAGTATTTCTGTTACTAAGAATAGGATATTATGAATATAATTTGATTATATTACCTTGGCTTTAACAAGCAGTTTTCTTGATCTTTTTCTTGAATGGTATGATCCCCTGCTGAATGTTATTTTTATCACCTTGATTTCTATTATAAATCTTTAGGTTTTTTAATTCAATTTTTTTTTCTTGAAGTATAGTTGATGTACAATATTGTGTTAGTTTTAGGTGTACAGCAGAGTGATTCATTTATATGTATATTCTTATAAATCTTTAATTACCTCACTGGATTGGACAAAAAGCACTAATCAGAGACCCTGCAATAATAATTCAGCTCTTCCGTCCTCCCCCATGCCTTCCAAAATTACTTTTAGAATTATTAAAGTATTTTTTAGCAAAAAAGCATATCATAGAAAAAATTTAACTCCCTGTATTGTAGTTTCTTTTGGAGAAGGCAATGGCACCCCACTCCAGTACTCTTGCTTGGAAAATCCCATGGACGGAGGAGCCTGTTAGGCTGCAGTCCATGGGGTCGCTAAGAGTCGGACGACTGAGCGACTTCACTTTCACTTTTCACTTTCATGCATTGCAGAAGGAAATGGCAGCCCACTCCAGTGTTTTTGCCTGGAGAATCCCAGGGACGGGGGAGCCTGGTGGGCTGCCGTCTATGGGGTCGCACAGAGTCGGACACGACTGAAGCGACTTAGCATAGCATTGTAGTTTCCTTAGTGCATATACTGCTTATTTTAAATTCCGAAGATGACATCTCTAAAAAGAAAGCATTTTTCAGTTATAGCAAAGCAGTCTACAACTCCTGTTTTAGTGTGCAACATATAAACCCCAGTTTATATATTTTTGTCCCATTTGTTTCAACTCTTCTCCCTTCCAAGGTTCTCTGTTAATTTCTAAATAGATATAGTGAAGGTTAAAAGGTTGCAATATGATGGGCCATATTTTGATGATAGTATTTAGTGCATACTTTAGAAATAATCAGTGTCAGAACTTAACACATTTTATTATTTTATTGCTGTTTTGCTTGTGTAGATAAGAACCATAGAGTACAACTTTCTAAAATTGATTTTTTTCCCAACTTTACAAAGGTTTGACAAAGCTTGTGCCCAGAAGGAAAGAGCTAGGGCACTGTAGTCATTTGAGCTTAGCATCTTGGCTTCTGTGTTTCTGTAGTCATTGGGATATTGAAGAGACGCTTCAAGAAATACAGCTGCAGGATCCCAGAAAGAACAATGACAAGGCTCTGGGCTGTTGACCACCAATTCACATAGTTATAGTTTGATTGGAGAAGGAAAAAGTCCGCTGTTTTTCTCATGCGAGCGAAGTTGTAGTGTCGCCACATGTGAAAGATATTGTAATGCACCTTTCGTGTGCTCTCCTGTGGGACAGAAAGTGAAATACAGAAAGGGTTCCTTTCTACTTCCCATCTAGCCTCACCTGGGTACCCACCAGCACTAACCTCCTATATTCACGTGATTTTATGATATGTAAAAGTTGGCTATTGAGGGTGCAGAACAAAAAAAACAAGGGCTATTGGAGTTGTTGGTAAATGGCTAGTTTTGTTGTATATGAAAAAATTACTTGGACTTCAGTTTTTAAAAAATAATTTTTACAATGAAAAACTTCAGTGCTGAAACCAGAAAGCTCTTCCAGAGTGTGTCTAGATGTAGACATATACTCAGCACATCAGTGATGTTCTGGGCAGTGTCTTCTGTTCTTTGTATATGGTAGAAGATAAGAGCCTGCAAATTTTTTACTGAAGGGCCAGACAGTAAATATTCTAGGCTTTGAAAGCCATACAGTCTCTGTTGTGGTTACTAAACTCTGCCACTGTGGCACAAAAACAGCCACGGACATGTGCCCAGTTAGCTGTCCCCCAGTATCTTCAGGGAGGTTGGTCCCAGGACCTGCAGAGGATGCTCTGGTCCCATTGTCAGCCCTCCATATCTTCAGATTCTCCACTTGCAGATACAGAGGGGGACCAACTGTAATTGTCAAATGAGCATTGTTTTGTCCCAGTAAAACCTCACTTACAAAAACTGGGCTTTTGTGCATCAGGGAGACTATCAAGAAAGTGGAGAGAGATCCCAAACAGTGGGATAAAATACTGTATTGGCTGAAAAGTTTTTCTGGAAGATAGGCTAGAAAATCCTGAACAAGCTTTTTTGGCCAATTCAATATTTGCAAACCATATATCTGATAAAGGACTGTTATCTAGACTATATAAAGGACTCTTAGAAGTCCACCATTTAAAAACACTAGATTTTAAGATGGGCAAAGGATTTGAATAGATATTTCTCTGAAGTAGATATAGAAAAGGCCAAAAAACACATGGAAAAATGTTCAGTGTCATTAGTCATTGGAGACACAACTCAAAAACCACAAGATACCACTTACACCCACTAGGATTGCTATAACAAAGACAATAACACATTGGCAAGGATATAGAGAAATTGCAGCTCTCAACAGACACTGCTGGTGGGATGTAAAATGTGTTACCCACAGTGGAAAAGAGCAGTTCCTCATTGAAGTTAAAAAGTTATCATACTAGCAGAGTATACCACTTTTATGTGTACAGAAATAGAAGTATGTTCATACAAAAATCTATATGCTGGTGCTCACAGCATCATTATTTATAATAGCCAAGAAGTGGAAATAACCCAAATGCCTACCAGCTGATAAGAAACAAAATACAGTGCCTATATACAATAGAATATTATTCATCCAGAAAAAGGAATGAAGTACTAACACATGGTACAATGTGGCTGAACCTTGAAAACATGCTCAATGAAAGAAGCCAAACACAAAAGGCCACATTGTATGAGTCCCCTCATGTGAAATGTACAGAAGAGGCAAATCTGTAGAAACAGAAAATAGATTAGTGAGGGATTACCCAGGACTAGGGGGGCATGGAGAACAGAGAGTGAATAACAGGCATGCAGTTTATTTTTGGAGTGATGAAACTTCTGGAATTAGATGCTGGTAATGGTTGCAGGACCTTGTAAACCACTAAACTGTACACTAAAAGTGGTGTATTGTATCTAAATTAAAAGGCTGTGAGCCATTATTTGCTGATGCCTGGTAGAGGCATCAAGTGAGGAATTTCAAGAGCTCCAAGTCACAAAATTAAAGGCTTCAAATCTTTTTGCCTGTTTGGTTTCTACCCAAATGAGCTTTCACTAGTATGATATTATTCCCACTAATTCTAATCTTTCCTCCAAATTTAAACTTAGTTTCCATGGATGTTTCTCTCCCATGGAACAATTACCTCAATTGCATCCAGAGTATCGTTCAGTTGTTTTCTTTCCTTCTCTTTGTGGTCCATCTCAGGCCCCTCGTAGAAGACTCCAAAGTTGAGGTATACTTGCACGGAAGCAAAGCGATTTTGCTGGTTTGCTAGACAAAGCCGATAAAAACCTGTACGAATTCCAAGATCATTACCAAGTTCTTGATCTCCTACCCTCCGGCCCTCTAAATTTCCCTGGAGATAACTGTTCTCCAAAATTAAATGTGCTACTATAGACAAAACTGCAAAGATTCAGTTTTTGATGTGGAAGATCCTACCTGAAATGTATTTTACTAAATACCATAATGTTTTGCCAAATTTTAGTAACTTGAGCTCTGTATTGGATAGAAAACATTTTCGTCTTTTTCAACCTGTAATTCTCACATCTTCTAAGCTATTTCTAACCACAAGCATATTAAGAGCATATTGTTTGCCTGCTTGTACACCATTAGAGCTGGGATATCATCTTGATCTTGAAAGTAGGAAAAAGATGGATGCTGTATGAATGAAAGAAGCTATCCGGGAGTGACTTCCTGCAAGGTGGTTTGTATGGGGGCTGCTGGTTTGGGGTATGTACTGATGCTTATTCTCAACTGGGGTCGCCTCCTGCTCGTGACGGTGGGGGCGCAGTGGGGAGGAGCAGGGTTCGAAAGATGTGGCAGGGTATTTGATTGTCTTAAGTGACTGGAAGGCACTACTGGCATATCGGGGCCAAGATGTTAAATAATAATGCTGATACCCTGTGCTGTGAACTGAAGGATTGTCTTATGTACCTGTTGAGAAATACTGTCTTTTTTTGTGCACCTGGCTGGTACAGAGAACAGTTCATACTGAGTAGTGCTGTCCGGAGTGAGGACGGGCTCGATCTGACTGTGGGAATTTTATGGCGACTGGAGAAGTGCTTTGTTGTAGAATGTGGATATTTGTCATGGCCATGCATTTTCCTTATATTCTGAGTCTGCTTTTTGGTAACTGGCTCAAGTTGTTCTGATGACTGGGGTACTATCCCATAATAAATTTATTAATTGTAATTCTGTATCATAAATGGATCTGCCTGTTTTGATCACTTTCCCATAATCTGGTTCACTGGAGATGATGAAATAAAATCGAGCTTCTGGAGCCCAATCAAGGACATCTGATTAATGTCCTTGGCCATTGGCAGTCTACAGGAAATCTGGTTTGTGGTTTTCAAGGTTAATTTTTTTCCCCTACTGTTTCACCATCCATATGTGGAAAAGTCAGGGCTTTTGCATCTCAGTACTTATTAATTTCAATATTTCCTCATTATTTTCCCAATTTCAAAGAAATACAATAGCTGTGAGAATGAAAACAGACCTGTCTCGTGGGTAGAGAAGTTAATCTGTCCCCGAACATTCTTAGAGGTCTCTATAAGGAAACCCTGTGGGGTATGTGCAGTGGCAGCAACATGCCGGTCATGTGACATTCCTAGTGTCCGCTGAACCTGCCGAGACACATTAAAGAGGGAGGAAAGCCCGTGCTACATCATCAGGAAGCTAACTGAATGGTAAGATTGACATCCAGTGACCATCAGTATGGTGGTTCTCAGTCAGGGATGGTACTGCCCAACCCCCACCTTGAATTTGGGTCGAGGTATCGCATTGATGTTGCGTGCGAGTAGGGGAGGGCAGGGAGGCAGCAATGCTGAACATCCTGCCAGTTGGAAACAGTAAGCAAGACAAAGAATTGTCCAAAATGCCAATAGCACCTGGTGAGAAAACATGTCTCAGACCTTGAATCTGGCCATGTAGTTCTTGGCTGAACTCAACTTGGTTTTGACGTCCCCAGTGGTATACCAGACTTGGGCTTTTTTGATACTTGACAGCAAGTAAGGCATTCAATATGTACTTGTCTCCAAGCTGGATAAGCCCAGGCTGTGAGCTGTGTGGTAGCTACTATTCTATTATTAATTCAGAGATAAGGAAAATCTCTGATGAGTTAGTATAAAATGAATTTTAAGTTACATTGGCATAAGACTAATATAGTTTTTTAACATGTAAATAAAATTTAGAAAGTTAATAGGTTTCCAAGGTAAAGAACAAAGGAAATGAACAACTAAGTTACTGGTGAGCAGACCATCCTTGGGCACAGCATGGATTAAAGTACTTGGCTTAAAGTATTTAAGCAACAGGACTGATTACATAGAGAAACCTTGAGTTGGTGATTCTTCAATTTGCGGGAATTACCCCTAAAGGCAAGAGAGTAATATTGTTTCCCCAACTTCATAAACTGAAGCGTCTTTGAAATCTCTGGGTCTGTCTCCAAAGTCCGTGTGATTTTTTTCGTTCAGCTTGGTACCATATCCATATTATTTTAATATTTAAAAAATGGACTCTTTCTTTCCCCTCTCATCTCCAAATTCAAGTAAATGTGATGATTCTCTCTCCAGGAAGAGGCACCCAGTTTGTCCCATGACTTCGAGCACACTGCCATAGCCCCAAATTTGAGAAACCAAGCCATATGTTTTAGTGATTATTCATCTATCAAGTTTCCATTTAACTGCAGACCTATTTCACTAACAGGTGGGGAGTCATAGCATAATAAAGACAACTAGAACCTTGTGTTTATTTAAAACCTGACCCCCTTTATAAAAGGAAATGAACAAACAAGCAAAACAAGTCCCCAGTATGACCATGTACCCACCTCATAACTGAAATAGAAGTAGCCAGTCTGGTGGGCAAATTGCCAGAAGCATTCTGTGCCTCCTGGAGGGATCACAATGGCAAAGTCGTGTCGATCTGCTCCACGGAAGAGGGACTGGTCCCCAGTGCCACTAAGGGGTTCTGTCTTCTGGCTCCTAGCAGAGCTCACTAGGTTCAGAACCACCAGTCCAGCCGCAAAAAGCATAGGGAACATGCTGCTCCCTGGAGACTCCTGTGTGTGCAGCCCAGTGGAATCAAGCAGTTTAGTATATGTACTATCGAACCAAGCACGGAATCAAGCAATTTAGACCACTGCTGGGGTAATGATTAACTCCACAAGTAACACTTAGGCCAGTCTCAGGGCCACGCATAAGATATTCCAGAATAGAATTGGCATGATACCCCACATTTGGCTCACAGGAAGAATTTTTGCTTTAACTTCAAAAACTCAGTGGCTTACCAAACCTATTTAATGGGTTTCTACATAGACTATTACTTCAGAAGAGCGATTTCCACCCTTCCTTTGAGCTGTCATTTTTCAGTTTTTACCTGTTGGGAATAAACATTAAGTAGGTTTATTTCCAACTATTTGAATGTATGGACTTATTTCTCACAGTCGCTGGGAGGTTTTTTTAATTCATATCAAATTGTTAGATGATACCTGTTGCTCCTGTAAGATACAAGGGGCAAAACCTGTTTCAGGACTTCTTTCTGCCCAGTGCTACAGCATAGGAGAGCAAAGCATAGCATGGAAGTGTGTAGAAGCATTTAAATGGATGAAGAGTGAGCAAGAGACAGTGGTCAAACTCCTCCACAGATAACCCTCCTCATTCTGCTACCATCCACCTGAATGATAAGTCACCCCTAAAGCTATCCAAAACCCACTGAAAGACTGTTACGTTGTTCAAACACTTGATATGTCTTCTTTTATCTGTGGCTTCTTTAGCACCCACAGAGGGAAAAAGACTTATTGAACACCCACTGTCTTCATGGAGGAGAGATTTACCTGCATCTTATTCTCACATAAGCCTACAACGGAAGTACCATTACCTACTACATTAGAAATGAAATGGACATCCAGGGTCCAGGGGCTAACTCACCATCTACAAGCACAGCTGGGGCCCTGAGTAGGCCTCACACTCCTACCCCTCAGGACAGTATGTCTGTCAGTCTCTGAGTTCTGACAGATTCTACATGTTTTTCTCTCAGCCATCATCTTAAGCATGAGTACCTTCTAACCAAGTATTGCTTCAGAATGCATCACAATGAATCCGAGTGGTAATACTTTTAACTGTCACCAAGTATGTGCTGTTATGAAGAACGTACTTCATAATTGTGGTCAATTCCAGCAAAGGCCAGATGACATCACAGCAATCTGGAGGCACAGTGGCTGCAGTGTTGCTAAGGTGAAGGTAGGAGACACCGGGATCATTTCCCAGTGACGCAGTGACCGGCACCGCCACTGGAGTCCCACCACTGCCCCAGTCCTATCGCTGCTCACCAATATGTGGTAAGCAGTGACAGATTCACCAAAACAGTCATCAGTTCATGGTAAGTTGTCTAGTCCCATAGAAACTATAGGCAGAGGTTTTTCTGTACACATTCCGTAACATTATAGTAAAAAAAATAACATTGAAGTTATATTAAAAGGGAGGGGGGGAGGCTAGTGGATCTATGCATTTCTCAAATTGGAGAAACACTTAATGGAATATTTTGCTTCCTTAAGTATATCCCAGTGTCACACTTTTACTTAGAGTGTGCCATCTAACAATGTGAGAGTTGAAAATAAAGAATCTACTGGATCTTAAAGCTTGGTTTGGAGGGAGACAGCAACTAGCTACCACCAACATCAAGTGGAGACCAAGTTCTCACCTTCTTACTAGTTTAATTTGGGGCTAACTGTTAGAAAAACAGCAGTACCAAACCCCCAAACATGTAGTAAATAGGTATTAAAGCTGTACAAAGTTTCCAAATTTTAACTACAAGATGAATTTTTAAACTTTAACATTTGTTTTGTCAAAAGAAATGGACAAAAGGGAATTCTTTTGTCCTCAGAGGTATGGTATATGAAGAAATGAGACAGATTAAGAAAAACTTCCACATGTCTGTATGGCACAGCTTCTAAGGATTAGAACATTCAATACAGTTTGACATTAGTTTCTTAACACAAACAGCAGGGTTTACCAAAGCTTGTTCAGCATTTTGCTATCTCCGTTTTTTCAGCTGCAATTAAACAGCTACTTAAATTTGAGAGAAGCAAGACTTTAATGAAGAATGCTACAAGTTATGGACAATAATTAGTTCTCATTTTAAAAAAAGATTACAGAAAACACTTTACTGAAATTCTTTTTTGCTAAAAAGACAGTCATTAAGGATCTGAGAGACAGCAAGCACAACACAGTACAAAAGGAGAAGGGAATGTTGAATTCCAGTGCAAGACACTAACACAGCACAATTAGGGAACCAGGCGGAAGCAACCATTTCACAAAGAATGGAATTAGGCATTTATACTTAATCAGGATTTTTTTAAGCTTTAAAAGTCCAGCATAAAGAAGGGAATTGGGAAGAATGGATGGGGACAGGGGCTAAGCTTATCTACAATCACCATTTTACCAAAAAACACACTGGTTCAACCACGTGAGAAGTGGAGGTTAAACCTGCCTACGGAGGCCAGCAAATAGAGCAAATGCCAAGGCAGTCACGTTTCTAGGTGTTGATGTCACAATTGGCTGAACAATGTTTAAAGGGACTCTGATTCCACCAGGACTGGGCTCTCATCAACCTGGGCTCACGACAGTTGAAGTTCCTTTGCATTTGCATCAGAAGGCCAAAGCTTTACCTGGAAGACGTTCACTCCAAATAATGCTCATGTTGCTGGTTTTAACAGGTCATGGAGTCAAAAGGGGCTCCTAATAGACTCCACCATTTCCTAGGAGAAGGTTCTACTGATTACCAGGGATTTAAATTCAAGCAAACCACTAAAGAAGGGAAATACTAATGGTATTCTGGCACTGTACAAGCTGTGTGCCTGTCATCTCTGCCAAGGACATGGGGTGGACTTGGCTTTGTTTCTCAGCTCCATGATCTCCAACTGTGATGAAGTGGAACTGGGACCTCCCCCACATGAGAGGAGGATGCCCAAAATTCTCATCCCAGCCCACCTTCTGAAAGAAACAGCAGACTACCAGGGGCTATTATTAGGAACCATGCTCCTGTGAATTCTGTGGAAATGAAAGCCTGTTTCAGTTCATGCCAAGTCTTTTCATGGTCCGCCAGCGATCCTTAATCATCACAGCTGTTCGGTTAACAAATGGGTAGTTTTTAGAAATGGCAGCCCAGTTTCCTTCTCCATACTTCTGCACTCCAGCCTTGACCCACTCGCTTTCCTCTACAGTCCACTTCTGCAAGGGAAAAGAAGAGAGAGAAGCAAAGGATTTATCACCACCTGTTCACTCCACTTACATTTTCATATAGTGAAGAGGTCTAGGAGAATAACCTGAACCCAAAGGAAGGATTTATACTCTTAAAACATGATACAGATTATAAGTTAACACCATGGATTTGAACATCTACTAATTCTCAGTGTCTTACTGTTTTGTCCTCAACTAATAATCATTTCTGCATTCAGAACTTTAAACATGTATTGTTTATGGTTGGGAAATTTGTCAGCTTTCTGACCTAGATTTTTCTTCCAGAGAGTAACTATTACTTTAGTTTGGATTATCTGAAAACTACAATTAAATTTTTTTACCAGGTGCATGGGTAGTCTATGCCTGTGAAATGTGGGTACTTATTTTACCTCTCTTCTACCCCTACAACCAGAAAAGATTAGAAAAGACAGTTTAAAAAAAATTACCTGCTTTTTTGTTGTATTGGTTGCACTCTCTTCATCTGGTGCTGCTGGAAAACATTAGAAGCAGACTCATGTCAGAGCTCACCTTTCTCAGCACAACCCACAAGAAAAAGACACAGAACATCCCCAAAGGGAAAACTTGATTCAGATTTTACAAACTTTGAGAGAATAAAGGATATCACTAAAGGATAATTTGTCTTTGTCCTTTGCTTGCAAGATACCAATCATTTCAGTCCATGAGAATCTGTACAAAGCAAATACTTCACAAACAGGCATTCAGTAAACGGTCAGGATTTCAGGCTCTTTAGTAAAACCAATATCATTTTCTAAACTTAACTGAGGAACTGTGGTATTTAAAATCCTAATATATATATTAATATATGTATATACTCCTAATATACACATACATATATATGTGTGAATATGTAATATATGTATTTGTGTATATACATACACCTATGAGTGTGTGTGTGTGTGTATAATTTGTTAACTCCTTGTTAACCACTCCTTTGAAATAACCCAGTTTTATTGTTTTTTAATTTCCAAAATATTAGATGTAAGTAAAATTTGGCTCAATTCCTCAAACAAAAAGAATGGGGTAATAATTATTGTTTCCCACTCCAACAGACCATGTGAGATCTATTCAGATTCTACCTTTTCATCATTATGGATATAGGTCAGGCTTCATAAAACAAGGACCAAGATAATTTTTTAAAGGACCAGAGGGCTACAGGAGGGTATACAACACATGCCATCTCAAGCCAACAAGAGCCAGTTAAAAAGCTGCATAAGGCAAAGTTGCATAAACGTGGAACCTGCTGCAGGGTCTGCCTTAGCAGACATCACTGTCCCAGGAATGCTTCCTAAAGAATGAGGGAGGGTAACGCAGAAGAAGGGGTACTTACAGGACCAGATTATTTTTAAATTATGAAGTATTTCCTACTATATATAGTAGAAGCAGATTTCTGAAACTGACAAATCTGGACTGCATCAGAAGTGGATGTTTTCTAGAACTTTTATATCCTGTTTTTAAACATATTTAATGCCACTTTTATTAATCGTTATTTCTCCCATCTTCTCTGTAATCTTGATTTTGCCAACTATGTTTTTGCCAACAAAAGGTAATTCTTAAGGACAAAATCTTTGAGACCGGCAAAAGATTACTGGTTGCTGCTGTGTTACAAAAGTCTTCAGCATCTACAAGACTAAGGTTTAGCATGTAGATATTTTCATTAGAGTGCAAAGTATGTGGTGGGGTGGCGGGGGATCCTAATGCAAATGCTATGAAGCTTAGTATTCATTAAGGGAAAGGAACATTTCTCATCTTGGAAAAAAAACATTTATTATACACAAACTGACCATTTAGTTAAATAAGAAATGTAGGGAATGACCACGTCTACCTTTTCTAATTAAAATACTTTGGGAAGAATATCAACTACCATTAAATATAGGGTTTATTAAACCAAACCAAGAATTTTCTTTTAACTGTAAAATGTTGCTTTGATAGTCTCCATTCTTTAATAGGAAAAGACAAAACTGATTCCTCATGAATCACTATATGGAACTTTTAAACTTTTTTCTATTTTGGAGACGAGCAGTTTCTGGAACACTGATGTAACAGTAGCATGCATCTGTACTTCAGCAAGTGTCAAGGAGAGAGACCAGTGAGAATCTTCTGGCTTACCCTGAACTTGAAACAGTTCGTCCTCTTCCACCCAAGTCTCTTTTTCTTCAACCCCATTAGAGCTGTTCCACTTGCCTTTAGTTACTCTGAGGTAAAATCAATGAGAGGACAAGGTGTAAAACAAAATCATCCCAAACTCAGCACTGAATACATCACCATCCCCTTTCAACAACCTGTTCATTTTCCTGGGGCTTTTTGTTTGGTTGGTTTGAACTCCTAAAGATTTCAGCGTTATTCTAACCTAGAAGCTGCAAATTTCTTCCCCTCTGTCATAGAGATGCTCTGTTCCTATCTCTGGAGTGTTCTCCTTTTTTTTTTGGTGTGTTCTCCTTTTCCTCCCCATTCCTCAAGCCCAAGCCCACGGTCCAGTACCTTTCACCAGTATCATACTAGCCTCTTAATTGGAATCTCTCCCCTCCAGCCCCTTCTCCTTCCAAAGCCACCTGAACAGTCATCCTAAACTTACAGACCCCTCTCTCTATTCAGTGATACTTCTCACCCTGTAAACAGTTAAGACTAAATGGCCATATAGGGGAGCCAAGATCATCCAGTCTGGCCCATCAATTTCTCATCCATTCCTCCTTTCCCCACCAACATCCCTGCCACACCACCCACACACTCACTCAAACAGGACAGCCTCATCCTCCTCCCTCCTATGAGCTCTACTTTCCTGCCTCTCTGTTTAGTTCTCTCTGCTTGGGATTCCCTTCCCTGCCAAGTGAAGTCTTTCAAGGCCACTATTCTCAATGAAGACTGCCCGACACATACAAAAATCCCTTGCTCCTCTGCTTCCACTGTACTACACAACCATTTCACGCCATACCTGTAACCATAAGCACCTTGACATCAGAGACCATTATCCTCATTTGTCTACCCCAAACACCTTGCACCGTAACACATACCCTAACAGAAGCTGGAGAGAGATTAACTAAACTAACAATTGGATTATCAAAGAGCCATAAAGGAATTATACTATCAAAGATTACAATAGTAAGCAAACAAGAATCCTCCCTGTAAACATGAAATTTTTAGTACCTAGTTGCAACCAAAAACAGTTCCAAAACTATAAAATAATCCAAAATCCAAGTTGCTAAATAAATGGAATTATATATTCAGTCTTACTGTACATAGCACAAATCCGACCTCAGAATTATAACATCCTTTACAAAACAAACATGGAAAGTATCTGAACTAAGTTTTGAAGAATTTATAAAGATCAAAATCACCTGAAAAACCTGACAAGAGAGCACAGACAAACTGCTGTCTTCTTCCCCACTATGAAATTTTGTTGCAAAGCCTGTCTGGGTATTTTTCAAATGAGCAATGAAAGCAATTTGCTTAATAAATGCATACACTTGAAAAAAATTTCATAAGTTTTCTATACAGTTACTTAACTAAGTGACTGAGACAAATAGTGGACTCTTTTCTTTGTTTTTAAATTAGATCATAACCTCCAAAAGGATATTTCTAAGAATAACTGATTTGAGACAGAGTAAAAATTACATGAGGTTTATCCATCTCAGGATGTTAGCTGTGTTAAGTACTACTCATAAATAAAAGTCAGGATCAGAGTTTAAGTTTTCCATCAATTTATCCAAGTCCTGGGATAAAACTGGTTTTTACCTCTAGGTCCATCATTTTCACCTAAGTGGCTGGTCATTCTTCTGTAGACTGTCTTTGCAGATCACTTTGGTACTTTCTGCGCCTCCTCTGAACTCAGCATTTATTACATGTATAAACGTTTCAGTATTTCCTAACTTCTCATGTTGTAGACAGGGCTCAGACCTGGTTCTCATCTTGACTGCTAGCTGGCTGTGCAGACTCCTGGCTCACTGCGCTCCTAAGTGGTGAAGTTAGAACAACTTAATGGTCTTAGAGGGATTGGCAGACTACAGCCTGTGGCTACTGGTTTTTATAGAGCCCTTGAACTAAGAATGGTTTTTATATTTTTCAAAGGGTGGTAAAAAAACAAAATAATATACAACAGAGACACAAGTGGCCCACAAAGGCTAAAATGTTTCCTTTCTTACCCTTTTATAGAAGTTTTGCTGGTGGCTCCTTAAATTCCGAGAACCAAGAACTGTTACTTTGTTTGGTTGATAAAATACCTCTTAAAGCACTAGTTCTGTGCCAGGTGCCATGAGGGATATGAAAGCCCCATCAAGGTGACAGACCCTAAGCCTGCCTTCCCCGCCTTTTTTGAGATTCCACTGGCCCAGCCTCCCCTGAGTCCTGATTGCTCACCAGGCAGCAGGCTCCACCACCCTCCTCTCCTTTCCCTCAGTGTTGGTACAAAAGCTGTCAGTGATGTCTGCTCAGAGGCTTTCAGATTAGGTGTATTAGATTTATCTGGGGCACAGCAAAGCAGATTAGAGAGCACTCCCCGTCCCTTCTCACTCAGTAGTCAGGAACCCAACACTGCAGGTAATTGATGTGAAGCCCCACTTGAGAATCTCTGCCTGATAGAACATAATAGGAGCTAAAATCTGGTCCATCTACCTTCCAGACCCTTCTCCCTTCATCCTCTCTGTGCACTGTATTCTCCTGCCATACAGACTGCATGACAGTTTCTGGGGCATGCCAGGCTTTCTTGAGCTGTAAGAGGTTCCCACTGCCCAGAACCCCACAGCTCCCAATATGCTGGATGACTTCCTACTCATTCTCCAAGGCTAGCCCCTCTGCAAGGTTGCCCACCCACAACTCTGCTGCCCAGGTCAGCTCTTCTTCCCTGCAGCTCCCAGGGCACCTCACATAAGCTTCTTCTAGAACCAGAGTCAGGGAATCCCTTTTTTCTATAAAGTGCATATAGTGTCTTAAGCTTTGCAGGCCTTACTGTCTTTGTTGCAACTGCTCAACTCAAGGTAGCAGCCACAGACAATACATAATTCATAAGTGTGGCTGTTCCAATAAAATTTTATTTACAAAAACAGGCAACAGGTGGACTCATCAAGAGGCCATAATTTGCCAACCTCTGCTTTAAAAGAGTACCCATCCTTCCTCATACCTTTGACAGATCCTTCCATTTATAAAGCCACTGTAATCATACTCTTTCCAGTTTCCTCATCTGTTCATGGGAGCAACACCTATACTTCATAGAATTGCTGTGAGAGGCAGAGATCAGGTATCAAATGAGAATAATTGTGTGTTATTCAGCTTAGCCCAGCCAATGACTGACTCACTTCCAAATGCAGATAGTGGTATATAGTGCAGAACTGTGCCTGAGTATAAATCACTTATCAGATGCCACAGCCCCACACAGTACCTAGCACAAGCATGCTGGGGCATAGGTCCCCAAACAACTACAACAGAGTGCAGAAGTAGATGGCAGTGACCTTAGACCAGTGAGGTGATCACTTACAGCAGGTTGACCAGGGGAAATTTATGGAGGTGAAGCAGCTTGGTGTACATGGTGTATCAACATGGGTTTTTGTGTCAAGACTAACTAGGATTTAAAAATCCCAAAGCCCAATTTTGCCACTTTTTAGCTGTATGACTTCCGGTAAGTTAGTAACATTTCTGAACCTTCCTCACCAATAAAATGGGGCTAATAAATCACTCAGAGTGAGGAGCGTAGATATTAAGATAATTGAAAGTGCTTGGCCCACAAAGTATTCAGTTAACATCGCTTCTCTTCCCTTTGAAAGACGGATGGGGTTCTGACAAGCGATGGAGGAATGATAGTCCAAATGTGGGGAATGAGAGGCACCAAGAAAAGCAGACTGACAGAAACAGGGTTAAGGGGAACAAGCAGACCAGTCAGCCTAAAGCAAAGATCCACAAGAGGGCACAAAGGTAGCAAAACTGAAAGCCAGGTTGGGGTCATGAAGTGGAGCGAAATGAAAGCACTCTAACCACTGCCCCACAGAGCCTAGCAGAATGTGAGAGATTAGTATTTACTGAATTTGCCAAGTTTCAAATGTCCATTGAACGTGCAAAACTATAAATATTCATAAATCTCTTTTAAGGATCAGAGTATAATGTGGCCCAATTCAAACAAACTTCTTGTAAGAAGACTACTATTTAGTAGTCAAGGCACTCAGCAGTTCACTAAAAATGGAAGCAGTGGTGAGTAGGAGGCTCTGACACCCTTCCACTCCCACCTAGTGCAATGCCTGGAAGCCCAGCACAGGGCTTCAGAACTGGCAGAATGGCTATGATGTCCCTCCCCACCCTGAGTCACACTCTAGCAGTCTGAGCAAGCCTTGGTGGTGAATAACGTAGCTGAAAGTTACTTCATTCATGGAAGCAATACCAGGCCTAACCAGGACCACCAACCAGCCCCCAAACTTCTACAAAGAAGGTCTTCATACTTGGGATTCTTCTCCCCAGGGAGGGGTTGGTTGAGGACAGTGGGCTTGGATGGTGATGCCGGTGTGACCTCCTGGGAAGAGTCGAGGCCTGAGCTCGGCTCAGTACTCTGGCTGTCCTCCTCCAAAACCAGTCTGCTTATTGTCATGCGCTTGGTCTTGGGCTGCAGTTCAGAGCCACCCTCACCCTCAGTGGGGGCAGAACTTTCGTTATCATCTTTTCTTGTTCTCTTGTTTTTGAGGGCTGGTGATGGCGGGCGCGCTTTATTAGGAAAGACCATATCCTTCTGGTCCAGTTTTGAGAAGGCTGCCTCAGAATCTTGTGCACTGGACAAAGTCTTGAAAGCTGCTTTCAGAGTCCTAATCCCAATGGTGGTGGGTGTGCTCTGTAGCTGCCTACAAACAACGCAAACACAGAGAAATCAGTTTCACCACTGCTGAGGCCTGTCCAAGCAGCTGCAACTTTTTCAAACTGTGAAGCTTCAAATTATAGACTCAAGTTGAGAACGCTTCATTTAAAAAAAAAGAAAAGTGCGTGATACAGCCTTTATTTATAAGCACTTCGATTTATAAGTGTTAAGCAGAGGTTTTAAATATGATATGGAAATTGAATTATGAAGCTTAAACTTCAAGAGAACCTAAAAGGAACTAGGGCCAATGATACTCCCTCCAGAGACCTCTTCAGCGGGTGCACTAATCCGTTACTCTGCATGGACTAAAGCAATGCTTTCCGTTAATGCAAGAGCTCTGCAGAATGTCTAACAGCTGTAAGTCCATCTGGATGACCAACTGATAATCCAGCAATCTCACCTTCAAGTCTAAACTCTTCTTCCAGCCGTCCCAGTCCAACCCTCATGTGAGACTAGTTAAAGAGTGGTCTCAATTCTGCCCTATTTCTCCTACAATACACTTATAAATGGGATCTTGAGAAGTCTCAGTGAGGGGCATGCCACAGTCTTGGAACAATGAGAAACTGCCTGTTCAAAATAAAGTTCATCGAGCATTTGGAATAGCTAGTATGTTTTAAGAAAACACTGTAAGGAGAAGGCAAACTGGCAGCCTGCATGCCAATCCTAGCTGGCAGATGTGTCTTGTCTAACCTTTTTTTCTTTCCCCTTAATTAGACTAACTACCAACATTCAAAAATTGGGAAATCTCAAAAAATATTTTTTGCAACAATCACACAAAGCTGGAAAGCATGCTTTCTCTGGGTCGCAGTCCCATACCATCAACTGTATTATCCTGGACCCACTTTGCTCCTTTACATCTCCTACAGGGCCCTCAAAGAGATCTCTGCTTTGTTAACTGGTCTCAGCAATTTGATTCACAAGTCTGAACGCTGTATTAAGAGATAACATATCAATAGGGAAGTACTGAGGCAAAGACAGAGAAACAGAAGGAAAGAGCCTTTGAAGAATAAATAGCCAGTCGGGAACTTCTGCCTAAGACCTAACATCCTGTTTTCAATATTCCCATTTTCCCAGGGTGTGCTCTGTGAAACCCACAGTGCCTTCCTTGAGTAGCTCAGTAACATGTTAGGAAGTCAAATCACCAGGAAGAACTGACTCTGCTCTAAGATGACGACTATGCTTCCAACAACCTCTGTTTTTCATCCCAACATCACAAAAGTGCATCCCTCTTACCTGGCAGGTTCTCTGAGTGGCTTTTCCACAGGCTCTGGTGCTGGCTGAGGTTGTGGTTCTTTCACTGTGGCTGAGGCGGAGGACTCAGATTTCAAAGCCTTTCTGGCCATCTGAGAAAGGAAAAATAACGTCAAGAATAGGAAGTCACAGAATTTCATTAACTCTCTGCTTTTACCATGAACATATTCAATATGCAAGCATGTTTCATTTACAAACCCAATTTAGGCAAAGACTACAGGAGGACATAAAAAGGGAGAAAACTTAAAGAACTGTCTTAAATTTCTTTCTTCTTTCCTTCCCCACACAATGGCTCATAGTTTTCTATACTAAAGGAGAACTCAATCTGAGTGGTACTAAAAGGATCTTGATGTTGCAAGAATTCCAAACAGTTATTTTGGACAACAAACTAAGTGATTTTACTTTATGTCTCCTCTTCTGTCCTTTTACTCTCACCCCTAATCTAGTTTCTGAATCCTACATAGACCTTTGGGGTCACATGCAAAAGCCAGACTTTTGGTTTTCTTTGAAACTTAGGATGACCAATGTTTCCAAGCCCCACCGTGAGGAGGTAGGGCTCTGCGTCATCCAGGTGACTCTCCAGGAAGCGCAGCATCTTCTGCTGGAAGGTCTCATAGGAGAAGTTCTGGATCACAGGGTGGGCCAGGTTCTTTTCACGGATAATGTTTAGGAGGTCATTTCTCAGCTTCTACACAAAGGACCAATAGTTGAAACATGAGAAAGAAAAACTCCAGTAAAGATTCAGTGATGAGTTAAGACAACACTATCAGAACTTTCTCAGTGCTGTCAATGAATAGCACTGGGAGAAAAGGAAGCCTACCACAGTGTGTTAACTGCTGCGGCTGCTAAGTCGCTTCAGTCGTGTCTGACTCTGTGTGACCCCACAGACGGCAGCCCACCAGGCTCCCCCGTCCCTGGGATTCTCCAGGCAAGAACACTGGAGTGGGTTGCCATTTCCTTCTCCAATGCATGAAAGTGAAAAGTGAAACTGAAGTCGCTCAGTCGTGTCCCACTCTTAGCAACCCCATGGACTGCAGCCTACCAGGCTCCTCTATCCATGGGATTTTCCAGGCAAGAGTGCTGGAATGGCGTGCCATTGCCTTCTCCACTACAGTGTAGAACAGGTCAAAAATTACTGACCAGTCACGGTTGGTTACTATTTAGCTATACAAAAGGAAAAAAAAAAAAGATGAAGAACTTAGGATCTAAAGTACCTTTCTACTTTTACATATAGATTTTTAAACTTTCAAAAAAGAAAACCGAAACAGATGAAAAGCTCCGTATGTACTAGTATAAAAAGATCTCCAAGATACATTAAGTGAAAATAGCAATTTAATGGTCAAGTTTGTATGTAGAATACACTCACATATGTATATGGGAAGAACAGGAAGACTGGATATATGTGTATGTCTGTACATACACACATGCACACTTATTTGCCTACATATGCACAGAATCTGTTAAGGAGAAAAAAGCATTGGTTCCCTCTAAGGAGAGGAATGAGATAGCCAAGTCAGAGATGAGAGAATTTTCACTAAGCTATTTTGTTGTATTTATGAATGTTGTATTATATACATGTGTTAACTTTTCAAAAATAAAATTTATATTTATATATTAAAAAAAGAGCGGGGTACCAGCAGAGTTTTTGACACCAGAAAACAGAGGCATTGAGTCCTCAGTAAGGCAGATTCTCAAGTCTGCAGGATCAGCATTTATGTAAATAAAGTCAGATGTGTTAGTACTGGTGCTGATCACTAGTTTTGTCACATACCTGGCAGAAATGGTCAAGTAAATGATTTCTGTAAATTTTTCAAATTTTTGAAAAGCCATTCTAACAGTAAATTATCCTAGATATAAAAGACATGTTCAAGAAACTGAATATTAACATTCCTGACAGAGAACCCTTTCCCTGTTTCCCCATAAAAAGCAATGAGCTGGATATAGGTAATGGAAGCAAAGTATATCAAATTTACCTGAGTTGTAGGGTCCTTGGACATATGTTTTTTCAAAATTTTTGAAGCCTTTTCAAATTCTTTGTTTTTGATACAAATAATGACTGCCTAAAAAAGGAGGAAAAATTTTTTTAACTGTTGTAATAATGAAAGATATAATCAGAATATCAAATATCAAAATAAGCTCTACTGAAAAGTAAAACTGAGTCTTATATACCCAAGAACTTTTCACATTCTATCAAATTCCTGTATAAAAAACTAACAATTATTTTTCAACCATATGAACAACTGTGTAAGGTACTACAGTGTGTAAGGTACTAGATTTTCAGTATTCAGTTCAGTTCAGTCATTCAGTCATGTCCGACTCTTTGTGACCCCATGGACCACAGCACACCAGGACTCCCTGGCCATCACTGACTCCCAGACTTTACCCAAATTCATGTCCATTGAGTTGGTGATGCCATCCAACCATCTCATCCTCTGTTGTCCCCTTCTCCTCCTGCCCTCAATCTTTCCCAGCATCAGGGTCTTTTCAAATGAGTCAGCTCTTCACATCAGGTGGCCAAAGTATTGGAGTTTCAGCTTCAACATCTGTCCTTCCAATGAACACTCGGGACTGATCTCCTTTAGGATGGACTGGTTGGACCCTCTTTGCCGTCCAAGGGACCCTCAAATGTCTTGTTGAACACCACAGTTCAAAAGCATCAATTCTTCGGCGCTCAGCGTTCTTTATAGTCCAACTCTCACATCTATACATGACTACTGGAAAAACCACAGCCTTGACTAGATGGACCTTTATTGGCAAAGTGATGTCTCTGCTTTTGAATATGATATCTAGGTTAGTCATAACTTTTTTCCAAGGAGTAAGCGTCTTTTAATTTCATGGCTGCAGTCACCATCTGTGGTGATTTTGGAGCCCAAAATATAAAGTCTGACACTGTTTCCACTGTTTCCCCATCTACTGCCATAAACTGATGGGACTGGATGCCATGATCTTAGTTTTCTGAATGTTGAGCTTTAACCCAACTTTTTCACTCTCCACTTTCACTTTCATCAAGAGGCTTTTGAGTTCCTCTTCACTTTCTGCCATAAGGGTGGTGTCATCTGCATATCAGGTTAATGATATTTCTCCCGGCAATCTTGATTCCAGCTTGTGCTTCCTCCAGCCCAGCGTTTCTCATGATGTACTCTGCATATAAGTTAAATAAGTAGGGTGACAATATACAGCCTTGACATACTCCTTTTCCTATTTGGAACCAGTCTGTTGTTCCATGTCCAGTTCTAACTGTTGCTTCCTGACCTGCATACAGGTTTCTCAAGAGGCAGGTCAGGTGGTCTGGTATTCCCATCTCTTTCAGAATTTTCCACAGTTTATTGTGATCCACACAGTCAAAGGCTTTGGCATAGTCAATAAAGCAGAAATAGATGTTTTTCTGGAACTCTCTTGCTTTTTCGATGATCCAGCAGATGTTGGCAATTTGATCTCTGGTTCCTCTGCCTTTTCTAAAACCAGCTGGAACATCTGGAAGTTCAGGTTCATATATTGCTGAAACCTGGCTTGGAGAATTTTGAGCATTACTTTACTAGAGTGTAAGATGAGTGCAATTATGCAGTAGTTTGAGCATTCTTTGGTATTGCCTTTCTTTGGGATGGGAATGAAAACTGACCTTTTCCAGTCCTGGGGCCACTGCTGAGTTTTCCAAATTTGCTGGCATATTGAGAGCAGCACTTTCACAACATCATCTTTTAGGATTTGAACTAGCTCAACTGGAATTTCATCACCTCCACTAATTCAATATTACATTGGAAAAAAAAAAAAAGGACAGCTGATACAGCAGAATCTGATCTACTGGATTACAGACCATTTACTCAATCTGAATAGGGCCTCCTATGGAAAGGCAAAATGGACAGCAGACCCCTGGAACAGGTGGTTTTGTTCTTTTGGGATGCACAAGCTTTGATGTAACGGGGGAATGAGAGGAGGATATACTGGGGGATGGACAGGGGGAGGGACTTGCTGACCAGAGTTCCACTAGTGGAACTCAGGCCAATTCAGTAGGAGAACCAGCACAGCCTCTCATACTATAAACCCCAGGGGGCTAACTCCACAAGCAGCACAGAAAACAGGACCAAGTTCCACGTAGGATGAGAAGGTCTCCTCAGCCACAGAGAAAAAGGAGAGTCATTCAGTCAAGAAACCTATGTTCTATGTTCCAAGAGCACACACACAGTGTGTAAATAACAGTGATTGAAAATTAAAAAGGATATTTAAAAACATATGTGCACATTTTTTTAAAAATGAGGAAAGCCAGGAAAAAATTGGTACCACCTGGAGTTATCTAATAGGATAAAGGAGCTAATTTAAATACAGTGTCAAAGAAACATACCTCACACACAAAAAAAAAGGAAGGAAAACTGGTCCACAGATATTTTCAGTTCTTCACAGGGAAGAGTTTAAGGAGATACATACAGATCAAGGGAAGGAGGACTAGCAAAGGAATTCAGAAAATACAAATTTCTGGTGCTTCTGTCCTCAACAGGCTGAGCACAACCATACAGGGCAAAGGAAACGGGCGTCACATGCTTCTGAATAGCAGTTACAACACTAAGTTCCTGCTGCCAGGGAGGGGACGAAGTAAGTCTTTTCATTTTAATCAGATCATCATATTCACTTTTACATCATTATCAGCAGAAAAACTATACTAAGACTATACTTACTTTCTTGAAGAATACAAAGGTTTTTACCTTTTATAAATCATTTAGGTCCTATTATGTTTTAGCTCTTTTTGCGTGTACTGTTCTGACACGTGTCAACTCCTGTGGCCACCACAATGATGCCAGAGCCACGGATCCAATAAACCTCCCTTATGCTGCACTCTGTAGTTACCTCTTCCCCGCCCCTAACCCCTCATCTTTTCACTATTTCATCTCTTCAGAATGTCATATACATGGCATCATATAAATGGAGTCACTCAGCTTAGTTTTTAAAGGATATAGCCTTGAGTCTGGCTTCTTCCCCTTAGTGTAATGCCCTTGAGACCTGTGTCTTTCCCTTAGTACAATAATGCCCTTGAGATACCTTTCTGCATCCCCATCAGCAATGTATGAAGATTCCAGTTGCTCCATATTCACACTCACACTTATTAGTGTTAGAGGAGTTTTAAAGTTTAGCCATTCTAATAGGTATGTGCCAGAATTTCCCCACTGACTAAATAGTGAGCCTCTTTTAATGTTATTTGCCAACAGTATATTCTCTCTAGTTGTTTTCTTTGGGGTGTTTGTTTTCTTGTTCATTTTGAAAGGTCTTTAGATATCTTGGATATAAATTCTTTGTCAGATATGTGATTTGCAAATATTTTCTCCCACTCTATAGCTTGTCTTTTCATTCTCTGAACAGTATTTTTCTCAAGTTTTAATTTTGATGAAGTCTACTTCATGCTCTTGTGGAGCATGCTCTTAGTGTCATATCTAGAAGCTTTTTACCTTAAGTCCAGGACATAGTTTTTGGTGTTTTTTTTTAATGTTTTCTTCTAAAAGTTTTATTGCTTAACATTTAGATTACGATCCACTTTGAATCAAATTTTTGTAGGAGCTTTAGGTCAAGGTTCCTTTATTTTTGCATATGGACATCCAGTTGTTTTAATTCCATTTATGGAAGACTATCCTTTTTCCACTAAAATTCCTTCACATTAAAAATATATATATTTATTTGGCTGCATCAGGTCTTAGCTATGGCATGCAGGATCTTTCAGTTGCAGAATGTGGGATCCACTTCCCTGACCAGGGATCAAACCCAGGCCCCCTGCATTGGGAGCACAGAGTCCCAGCCACTGGACCACCAGGGAAGTTCACCTTCACATTTTTTTGTTAAAAATTGATCAGTCATGTTTGTATGGGTCTATTTCTGGACTCTCTCTTCTGTTCCACTCATCTATCTATAGTCATGAATACTGTAGCTTTATAGTAATTCTTAAAATTGGGTGTGAGTCCTCTAGCTTTGTTCTTCTTTTACAGAACTGTCGTGATTTTAGTGGGTTTTTTTTTTTTTTTTTTCACCTTACCATATGTCATCTAGAATCAGTCTGTCTGTAACAGAAAATCCTGCAGAGGCTGTGATTAGAATTATAGTAAATCCATAGATCTGTTGGAGAGAATTGACATCTTAACTATATTAGGTCTTCTAATCCATAGACAGGGTATTTCTTTCCATTTACTAGGTTGTGATTTCGTTAGCATCTTATAATTTTTCCACATACAGATCCTATATTTTTTGTTTGTTTTTGGCTGGCTGAGTCTTCGTTGCTGTGCATGGGCTTTCTTTAGCTGTAGTGAGCAGGACTACCGTCTGGTTGCAGTGTCAGGCTTCTCCTTGCGGTGGCTTCTCCGGTTTCAGAGCATGGGCTCTAGGGCGCGCAGGCTTCAGCAGTTGTGGCACGTGGGTTTAGTTGGCATGCAGCATGTGGGATCTTCCTGGACCCAGATCAAACCATGTCCCCTGCATTGGCAGGCAGATTCTTAACCAATGAACACAAGGGAAGTCCCACCTACATGTTTTATTATTAGATTTATACCTAAGTATTTTTTCTTTTCTTCTTTGGAACTATTATAAATGATACTGTTTTGATAATTTCATTTCACTGCTAGCATTTCACTGATTTTGTGTGTTGATCTTATATCCTGCAGTCTGGCTAAACTATTTATTATATAGCTTTTTGATATATTCCATGGAATTTTCTATATGGATAGCCATGTGATCTGAAAAAAGGGACAGTTTTATTCCTTCTTTTCCAATCTGTTATTTTTCTTGACTTCACTGCACTGGCTAGGTCTTCTAGTATGATGTAGAATGGAAGTGAGAACAGACAGCTTTCTCTCATTTTGGATCTTAGGGTCAAAGCATTCTGTTCTTCACCATTAACTATGATGTTCCCTGTAGGTTTTTTGTAGATGCCTTTTGTCAGGTTGAGTAAGTTTCCTTCCATTCCTAGTTTGGTCTGTGTTTTTACCATGAACTGATGTTCAATCTTGTCAAACGCTTTTTCTGCTTCAATTGATATAATCATATGATTCTTTCTTTGGACCAGCAGGGTAAAGTACATTCATTGATTTTCAAATATTGAACCAGCCTTGCATTCCTGGGCTTTAGTTTCCCCATTCTGCCACATACTAACTGTATCTGCATCCAGGACTAAGCATCAGAATAGACCAAAAAAAAAAAGGGGGGGAATCCATTTCAAGTTCTGGGAATTACAGCTCCACTGCTAAAGAAAAAGGTTGTCTTCCTCTGGTTTTAGGTGCCCCCCCCCCCCCCCCCCACTGTAATCGTTACTGTGTCACTGCTGCCACCAGTGTAACACTGCCTGGGTGCTAGGACAGGGAAGGGGGAAAAGGAAGGAAAAACCCCCGAGATTTCTTCCACCCTCTCTGACCCTTAGCTGATCCCCTTTCCTACTCTTCAGACCAGAGAAAGAGCTTCTCTTGGAGTTATTTCTGTTCACACCTGGAGTGTACTTCCAGGTTTCAGAATCCTTCAAGTCCAGGCCTGGTGATACTAGAAAGGGGAAAAATGGTCATCTACCCATCAGCAGTTTGGTAGACCTTCATACTCTGGTCTTCTCCATTTGCTTACTGGCCTTTACATTTCTGTGTTCTCAGATAGCTGCTCCATTCATTCTGTCCAAGATTTATACTTGCATTAAGAAACACAGAAGAGTATGCTTATCTATCTTCCCTAGAACTGGAATACAGGCCCAACTGTGTTTAATTTGTGAAACAAGAAAGGAAATGTGAATGCTTTCAAAATATAAATTTAAAGCCTACCTCCAAAGTTTGTACTATGAGCTTTTAAAAAACCATGCATTAATTTGATTCCCAGGAAGTTTTTGTTTGCTGCTGTTATTTTTTTAAGAGATGAAACTTTGCTTTTTGAAAACTTGGAAGTTTTCAGAGATAAGGATAATTTCTTCTCATGTATCTGTTAAGGTTATCATGTAAGCAACAGCAATGGTCTCTGGATAGCTTAAACAAAAGCAAAATTCCAAGCACAGATTTTCAATATAGCTGAGATAGGTTTATGTTGGAGGAAATGCCAGAAAGGACCTAAGAAGAGAAAGCCAAACTCAAAGAAGTGAAGAAAGGCTAAAGAAGCAAACTCAGAAAGAAACCTGGATGTTAAGGAACCACAAATGCTCAAAAAGCCTTGACAAAGCTTTCTGTTTCAAGAAATTAAAATTTTAAGACAATGTGAGATGCACCAGTCCCTCAAATGGGGTAAGTTCCCCCCCAAAGAAAATCAAGGTGCTATTACCAAAGGTGCACAGCAAAAGCAACACATAAATGCTTCCCCAAGGACATGCCATATATGTTATTCTCCTGTGTTCACCAAAACCTGGGGCCTCTTTTAGTTATAAAAAGAAAACCAACATAGTCTCAATATCATTAACAGCTTACAGAAGCAGTTCTCAAACTTTTGGTCTCAGGATTCTTTATACTGTTAAATGTTAATGAGGACCCCAAAGAATTTTTGTTTACATGGATTATATCCATTGATATTTACTGTTATTAGAAATATAAAACATAAAAATTCAAGATATTTATTCATTGAAAAATAACAATAAACTTATTACAGGTTAATATAAATAACATATCTTTATGAAAACTACTTATTTTCTAAGACAAAAGTTTAATGAGAAGGGTGGCATTGTTTTACATTTTTGCAAATCTGACTTAATAGAAGAAAGATGGTATTCTGCTTCTGTATTCATTCTTTTGTGATATGTTGTTTTGGTTGAAGGATATTAAAAAATTCCAGCCTCACACAAGGTTGAAAAAGGGAGAATTATTTTAAGAGCTCTTTTAGAAAATATGGATATTCTTCTTTGACTCTGCACCAAACTTTGGCAAGTGAACTTTTCATCATTATTATATTAAAATGTGATAGTCTAGCTTGCACTTTTAATGGATCTATTACCCTTGAATGGTTTTGCAATACAATTCATTGGTCATTTGGAAAATATTGGTTTACTGAGCTATGATCTTCCATGTGTTTGATACATTCATTAAAAATATTTTCAAAATCACAGTTATTAATATTATTATCAATCATATCAGAATTAAGTATTGGAAAGATAACTAGCATATGAATGTAGGTTTTCCAAAGTTCTAATTTTCAGCTGAAAAGCTTAAATTTTATCTCTGGCAACACATGCTCCCAATTGTTTTCATTGACATGACAAGTTCCCTCTGCTCTCTCAAGAAAATGACTACCAGATTTACCACATCCAAAAAACCAAACTTTGTCAATTATTTCAAAAACAGTGTTCCATTACAAAAGCAGCTAGGTCAGCATGCAGCCCAATCACACAAGTACTTTTCCTGAAGAAAACCATCATGTTTTGGTATGCAATAGAAATACTAAAGGAAAATTACCTATTTTGTCAGATGAAATATTGAAAAAAACATTTTGTTCAAGGCTTAATAAAATTATAATTTTTACTGCTTCATCAGACATTCTTAGGTGTATTAATAAAATTAATTAGGCTTAATAAAATTAATTTCTACTGCTTCATCAAAGACATTAACGGAAACTGGCTTTTTTTTTTTTTTAAACTGTAAGCATGTGCCAATGAAGAATACAATGACTACTAATACATTTTATTATTGCTTTGGTCATGCTATGACACCAGAAATTTTACCCATCACTGCTTTTGCATCATCAGTGTAAAATGCCAGTGCACTGAAAACCTCAATTAACATTTTGGCATTATTATGAAGATAGTTTTGAACCCTTTCAGGGTCCCAAAGACCTGCAAAGATCCCCGGACCATGCATGGAGAAGTTCATACTTAACAAATAACTTATTTGATAAACTTTAAAAAATAAATTTAATAAACTTTAAGATAAATTGCAGTGATACTTTACAAAGCTTAAAAATGCAACAAAAAGCCTCAGTGAGCCTCGGCATTCCAAGATATTTTCCTAAAGATGACCACTAACAGATTCTATGACTAAATAAGAAATTTTTTAAATAAATAAATATACTGAAGAGACAAGTGATACAACATCATTTAATAACTTGGATATTACTATGGTAGCCAGCCTCTAAGATGGCTCCCAGTGATCCTCACCTCCTGCATAGTCCCATTCCATACACTAATCCAGCTGGTCAGGTCTATGTGAACAAGAGCATATGGCAGAAGTCACTTCTGAGATTAGTTTATAAAAGACTACAGCTTTCTCTTCTCTTCGATCACTACTGCTCTAGGGGAAGCAAGCTACTATGCTCTAAGTAGCCCTAAGGAGAGACAAGGACCTGAAGTCTTCAAGCCAACAGCCAGCAAGAAAGTGAGTCCTGCTAACAACCAATGGAGTGAGCACAGAAGTGGACTCATCAGCCCCGGCTGAGTCAAAACTCAGCTAACTGCAACCGTAGCGGGCAGCTTCACTATAATCTCATCAGAGACTTCCAGATAGAAACACAGTTAAATCACTACCAGATTCCTACCCTGAACTAGCACCATTTCTTCCCATTCAAAAGATTCTTAAGCTATTTTCCAAGTAGGCATGGATTTCTCCTTTGCTAATGTCTTTTCTGGCATTTTATCTCTGACACAAACCTGACTCACCGATACTAAAAATCTATTCTTGTAATCATTCCTCCTTGGAATGGGAATTTTATCAGCATTCTTTGCAATACCAAAAGTAGATCCTGCCCCAAGGTCCTTAACTGAATAAATAAAACATCCCACACAGTTTTTTAACTTTTTTTTTAAACAGGGTGTCTGAGTACCCAGCACACAGCCAAGGGTCCGAAAGTCTTTGCTAAGCAAGGTTTTATCTCCTACCTCTCTGCTCTTGAGATCTCATCCTTTTAGGAGGTGCTCTTATCTTTTCTTACCAATTTCCTTACTTTCACCACCAAGACAATGCTGAGCTATTGTTGTTCAGTCTCCATCTCTGCATCTGCTTCCATACCCCCAGCCTTAGTTATTGGAGAAGAAAAAGCTTTTTCTGACTGGTTCCATGGCCACTTCAATGTTTTAAATATAAATAAGTTCCACTACTTAAAGCTAACTGAACCATAACATAGTTCCAGTCCCAAATTCCTAGACACTCTACAAGCTTTTTTCTTGTCAAGAATGCTGCCTGCACCAACCTCCTACCATTACTGTTTTTCTAATTTGCTGATTATCTCAGCATCTCTGATTTTGTCTGCTCAAAGGGAATGTTTCCTAAGCCTCTCAGTAATTGCATGAAAGAACGCAATGCAGTCCCACATTTTCCAAGGCACCAGCTCTTCTCCTTAGTCTATAATAAACAAGGGTGACCATATCCTAGGCCAGTTACTTTGAGCACTTTCAACATGCTGCTCTGAATGGTACAACCTCCAAAATGTCATTCTTCAATGCCAACTCACTTCCTGTGTACTGTGGCCCCTCCTGTCATGGCCACAAGGAAGACCATCAAAAATCACAAAAGCTGAGCATGTGCCTCAACAGTCCTTTCCAAGACTGGGCTACGAGGAAGGGTCACCTGATGAAGTAACACCTGTGTGTGTGAGTTAATGTGTTTTGAGTGTGCTTACTTGCTCTCTCTCCATCCCTGTCTGTCCTCCACCCCACACAGGAAAGATAAGCACTGATTCCTCAAAGAACTCTTATCTTTGTTAAAAGAAAAAAGAAATTAAAAATAGAGCCTTACAGCCTCCTTGACCAGTTTTCTACTGGATTCGATCACAGCCTCTGTCAGTGTAAATTCCGTTTTAATCATCTCCAGCACATTGATAGCTGATTCCAGTGGTGTGAGCTCAGCTTCCATATCGAAGGAACAGTCTAGGACAAAAAGCACAGTTTTCACTTTAACTGTTTTCTAAAGAGCAGAAGAATTATGTCTATATATATAAAAGAAAACATGCAAATATAGTTAAGACTTGCATTTAATTTGTTGATATCCTGGCTACAGGCTTACAAACATGTTAAGGGTCCAGATTCAAATCTCTGAATTTCAAGTGACCTTCAGTAATTTTCAGGACAGGTAAAAAATTTTTGTTTTTTTTTTAACACATGCATATGCATCTTAAATATCAGAATCAGATACAAAGAGAAACTATAGATCATTTTGCTAAACAGCTGTCAAGATCAATTTAGGAAAAGAAAAAAAAAGTGCTCATACTTTAAAAACACTCTACTATGGAGGACAAATGTCCATCTTCACATAATTCAATTTAGATAGCAACAAAGTTGGGGCGAGCAAGAAACAGGTGGGAGGAAATAAACACAAAAAAGCAGCCAAGAGAATACTAAGTGGAGAAAAGTAGAGCCAGAGAATAAACTCGTCCTAGAAGGAAAAAGACCACTGTGACTGAAACATAAGAGCCCACCTTAGACCCCGAATCCTTCAGGATATAAGTTTGAAAACAATGTAACCCTAAATAAGCTACGAGAAGAACATAAAAAAATAGCCATACCTAAATTTTCCCCTTCTTCAATGCGCGACAGACACTGCATAACCCGCAGCAGCCGAGACACGGTATGCTCCTTCCCCAAGGGCCTGACAAGCAAAGCTGGGAAAGAAGACATCGTTGACTCGGCGACCCCCAGCCGCGACACGTGGGGGCGCGGGGAGTGTGCACAGATCCCCTTCCCAGGAGCCCCCAGCCTCCTTCCCCAGGGCCGGCCCTCACCCTGCATGATGTCCCGGATCTGCCTGAAGTCCCCGTACCGGCTACCCCGAAAGGCCCGCAGCGCCTCGTGGAAGTAGAACTTGAGCACCCAGCGGTTGACCGCCTCCTCCAGCCGCACCTCCCCCGCGCCGCGCTCCGCGGCTCCCCCAAGCCCGGGCGCGTGGCGCCCCCGCCGAGCCCGCCCGCCGCTACGGGACGCCCGCCTGCCTGCCGCCCTCCCGCTGCTGTCGCTGCTCCCGCCTCCTCCCGCCATCGCGTCTGATCGCCGCGCGCCCTCCCCGCCCTCCCTGCCGGGACGCTTCCTCGACTGTGACGCCGCTGGGTCACGCACGACGCCCGGGCCGGAAGCGGAGCCCGCCGTCCCGGCTCCCGCGGCCATGATACGGACGGCGTTCCGAGCCGCCCGCGGGCTTCTGGGAGGGAAAGAACCGGAGGCTCCCAGCCTCCCTCTCGGACCCCGTAGATCCCAGTGTGCTGGCCGCAATGCCTGCTGGGAGTTGAAGTCAATGTTGCCGAGACGGATACACTAACCACGGTTTGCGGTTGTCAACTCCGAAATTACGGAACGTTAGAGACGCGGGGCTATGTGTAAACTATTGAAAAATACGTGCATCTTATTAAGCATTTTTAAAATCGTGAAATGTAATATGCAGGGAGGAAACTTTATTCTAAAGTTTACGTTTTAGTAAGTAAAGCAAAAGGCCAGTGTTAAACCATCAGGGGTCAAGAAATAGAATATGGTCGGCACCCCAGAAATCTCTAAACATGTAAGACATATAATCTTTAAAAATTTTTTATTTTCTTTTTATAAATTTTTTTTAATTTTTTTCGTTTTTTTTAAATTTTTTTCTAAGACATAATTTTTTAAAATCACAGAAGTAGCACATATAGAACAATTAGAAAAAATAAAAGGTTTAAGTTTAAATCAGCTATTAATATTAACATTATCCCACATGAAAAGAAAGGTTGAAATTTAGGTTTATAGCTTTCCAATATCTTGTATACCTATTTCGCTGTGTGTGTGTATATATACAAAATTGAGATTATACTATGTATATTTATATAAACTTCAATTTGCATCCAACATGTAATGAACATCTTTGCACGTCATTGTTTTTTTTTTTTTCCTATGGTGTCTTTAGCAGCTACATAACATGGTTCCAAATAGGAAAAGGAGTACGTCAAGGCTGTATATTGTCACCCTGCTTATTTAACTTCTATGCAGAGTACATCATGAGAAACGCTAGACTGGAAGAAACACAAGCTGGAATCAAGACTGCCGGGAGAAATATCATTAACCTGATATGCAGATGACACCACCCTTATGGCAGAAAGTGAAGAGGAACTCAAAAGCCTCTTGATGAAAGTGAAAGTGGAGAGTGAAAAAGTTGCCTTAAAGCTCAACATTCAGAAAATGAAGATCATGGCATCCGGTCCCATCACTTCTTGGGAAATAGATGGGAAAACAGTGGAAACAGTGTCAGACTTTATTTTTTGGGCTCCAAAATCACTGCAGATTGTGACTGCAGCCATGAAATTAAAAGACGCTTACTCCTTGGAAGGAAAGTTATGACCAACCTAGATATCATATTCAAAAGCAGAGACATTACTTTGCCAACAAAGGTCCGTCTAGTCAAGGCTATGGTTTTTCCAGCGGTCATGTATGGATGTGAGAGTTGGACTGTGAAGAAGGCTGAGCGCTGAAGAATTGATGCTTTTGAAGTGTGGTGTTGGAGAAGACTCTTGAGAGTCCCTTGGACTGCAAGGAGATCCAACCAGTCCATTCTGAAGGAGATCAGCCCTGGGATTTCTTTGGAAGGAATGATGCTAAAGCTGAAACTCCAGTACTTTGGCCACCTCATGCGAAGAGTTGACTCATTGGAAAAGACTCTGATGCTGGGAGGGACTGGGGGCAAGAGGAAAAGGGGACGACAGAGGATGAGATGGCTGGATGGCATCACTGAGTCGATGGACGTGAGTCTGGGTAAACTCCGGGAGTTGGTGATGGACAGGGAGGCCTGGCGTGCTGCGATTCATGGGGTTGCAAAGAGTCAGCCACGACTGAGTGACTGAACTGAACTGAACTGAACTGAACATTTTACCAATGAACCAAAGTCTCATTTATCTAAACAACTACTGTAAGGGGGCTTACCTGGTGGTTCAGATGGTAAAGAATCTGCTTCCAATGCCTGAGAAATCCCATGGACAGAGGAGCCTGGCAGGCTACAGTCCCTGGGGTCACAAAGAATCCGACACAACTGAGAGACTATCACTTTCACCACTATAAGTTATTCAGTTTATTTCAAAATTTTGTAATTCTAGACTATCTCAATATTAGAAATACCCTTTTAAATGTATCATTGCACAAATTCATAATTATTTCCTTAGGATAATTTCCTTAAAGTAGAATTACTGAGTTAAAGAATATACAGTAGAACACTGATCAGAATTTCACTCATCACTCTTCCCTTTTACTTTTGAACATGATGCAGACCCCTTAAAATGGCTTTTAAAGCCTGAAGAAGTAGCCTATTGCCAACTTCATTTTGGGCTCTTGTTTCGTGTGTGTGTGTGTGTGTGTGTGTGTGTGTGTGTGTGTGTATACAACTTCTATCATTTCCTTTTCACCTACTACTCAGTTTGCTCAGAGCCTTCACTTGGGCTTCCCTGTGGCTCACTGAAGAATCCGCCTGCAATGCGGGAGACCTGAGTTCGACCCCTGGGTTGGGAAGATCCCCTGGAGAAGGGAAAGCCTACCCACTCCAGTATTCTGGCCTGGAGAATTCTGCGGACTGTGTATAGTCCATGAGGTCGCAAAGAGTTGGACATGACTGAGCGAGTTTCACTTCACTTGTCCATTCTAGCCTTCCTAAATCCTTCCTGTCCTTCAGGTGTCACTGAAAAGACATTCACCCCTTCTTGGTTTTCTGGGTTAGGTCAAATCCTGCTTGTGCTGTGTCCTGAGCACCTCATACTTCACCCTTCCTGAAATACATTCTCCACAGTCAGCTCATTTGGGGGCTGGCACTCTGTCTTCTTGTTTGCCATGCATCCAAGAGCCTAGCCCAGGGCCTGCCATGTGAGGTTGGATAGAATTGAGTAGGCACATGAGTAAGGCTTTTGATACATGTTGGAAAACTGTACCACCAGTGTTTTATTTTTACTGAAATTTAATTCTGTGTCCACCAGGAAACTATATTTACTCAAACAGGGACATTCTTGTAACTGCCTCCCCTTTCTTAAATATTTGTGTTATGATTTTCTAGCTACAGAGCCGCTGACTGCATAATCTTATGACTTTACAGGATACATAGCCTGAGTTATTTTCTCCATTTCTATCCTTGTAGATAGGCCTGGAGAGGTCCATCTCTCCTTTTCTAAGTCTTCTTGTCCAATCCCAGTTCCAGATCCACTTCCAGCTTGGGGTTACATGAACTGGGTTCCTGAGCTTTACTTACTTCTTTACATTTCTGTGTTTGATTTGCCACATTGACCTTAGAGAGACTTCTTCATTCCACATCTACCATATCTTCCACAGGCAAGGGAGTTAGTGAATAAGGGGCATTTCCGAAGGACTAGGTGGGCTGTGGGTGTAGATAGCAAGTGGGGACATAGGATGTGAGCCACCTATAGGTGTCTCTGATGCACTTGGAATTCATCGCACATCATCGGAACTAAACAGAGAAATCGCAGTTCTGGTGGGTGTATGTGTCTCTTCTCTGGGAGGCCCAGTAATTGGTCTAGCTTCAAACGTTTTTCTACTAATGCCACTGGACCATAATCAGCAGAGATCTATTTTGGGGCCACTAAAGGAGAACTCAGGAGGACAAGTGGCAGCATCATTGAGAATGTGACATGACATGCTGGATCCTTGAATGAATTAGACTTGGACCTTAAACTGTTCAGTATCCTGGTCTGACAAAATCTCCTTATGGTGGACATTCCAGGATAGGGGAAGAGGCCTCTCATTCTGTCAGATCTTTGGTGACAGTGGCTGCTTTGTGATCCCAGCCTGCCTGCCTTATTTATTTATTTTTGGCTGAGTTGGGTCTTCATTGCTGCACAGGCTTTCTCTAGCTGCAACAAATGGGGGCTACTTTCTGGTTGCAGTACACAGGCTTCTTATTACGTTGGCTTCTCCTGTAATGGAGCTCAGGCCCTAGATGTGCAGGCTCCCGTAGTTTCAGCTCATGGGCTCAGTAGCCCCACAGCATGTGGGATCTCCCTGGACCAGGGATCGGACCAGTATCCCCTGCATTGCAGAGCAGATTCTTAACCATTGGACCACCAGAGAAGCTCCAGCCTATCTGCTTCTAACCGGGAGCCAAATTACCTGCCTCAAATCCTGACTGTTCGATTTGCTAGATGTGTAACCTTGAGCAAGTTACTTAACCATCTCTGTGCCTCTGTTTCCTCATCTGTCAAGCACAAATAACAGAGGTACCACATAGGGGTTGTATAAAAATTAAATGAATTAGTATTTCCAGCGCCCTTGGTGAGGGGGTCTGGCTTGTAGTGAGGGCTCAGTAAGTGTGAGCTACTTTTATTAACTTATCCATTCATTGCCTGCCTGCCTGAAAAGCCTTTCCTTTTCTTCTATATCAAAAATCTCATTTCTTGTTTTCTCTTTTTTAAAGTTAATGTGTAACACATAAATTGCATAAATATTAAGGGAAAAGCTTGATGAGCTTTCTCATTTTTCAGAGTCCCACTATTATGTGGTTGTCCCAGCATCACTCTCTTCCTGACCACAAATACCCAAATCTCATCTAAGGAATCTGATTGGAGGAGTTTCAGGACTTCTTGCCCTCTCAATGGGCACCAGCAGGGGGCAGTGTGATATAGGGGAGAAGCCATGGTCAGCATGACCACTTAGTCGTGGTCAACTCTTTGAGACTTCATGAACTATATAGTCCATGGAAGGGTAGCCATTCCCTTCTCCAGGGGATCTTCCAAGGCAGGGATTGAACCTAGGTCTCCCACATTGTAGGCAGATTCTTTACCAGCGGAGCCACCAGGGAAGCCCCATAGTTAGCATGTTAGGGACCAAATAGGCTTATCCTGGCCCTATGAAGTTACAGGCATACCTCAGAGATATATATTGCAAGTTTGGTTCCAGGCCACTGCAATAAAGTGAGTCGCACGAATTACCTTCAATTTGTTAAAAAAAAAAAAAGCTCAACGTCTGTGACCCACAATAAAATGAGGTGTGCCTATACTAGCTTGGCTAGGACCTTAACCTCTGGAAGCCTTGTTTTCCCAGTCTTCTAAGGACACCAGACTACCAAATGGAGCCTTTAGAGGGTTGTAGTGAAGAGGAAATGAGATAAGGCCTGTAAACAATGCCTGATACACTCCAGTTAAATTATCATAGTAATAGTAAAATTTTAACAAATACTAATACCCAGTGTCAGGGAGGGTGCTGTGAAATAAGCAGTTTCAGCCAGTGCTGGTGAGAGTAAATCAGTACAGCTTTTCCAGAGAGCAACTCAGAAAAAGAAAAAGGGGAAAAAAATGCAAAAGCCATACAAATTGCCTTGTTCAGAGATTTACTCTATGGAAATAATCATGAATGAGAGCACCAAGATTTAAGTACAAGGATTTTCATCACAACATTATTTGTTATGTAAAAAAAATCAGAACTCAAAAGATAATAAAATTGTTAACTAAGTCATTGTGTGTTCATAGTAAGGAATTTTTATTGGTAATAAAAATTGTACCTCACCATAAAATAATAATTATGGACCCAAAGATTATTTTATGCTCAAGAGGTAATAAGAGAAAAAGGATAGAAACATATAATGTGACAACAAATTTATAGAAATAATACTCATAAAAATTTTTTTGCATGTTTACTGTTTATCACTTACTATGCTAAGGTGACTTAGATCTGCCATTTCATTTAATCTTAACCAAAATGCTGCAAAAGAGGTCTCATTTTGCCAGTGTTACTGTTGAGTGAACTGAGTCTCTAGGAGGTTGACTTGCCCAAGATACCATAATGAGTATGTTTGAGTTAGATCTTAGATCAGATATGTTTGAATTTTTAAAAATATTTATTGATATGGGTGTGCCAAGTCTTAATTAAGGAACGAGGGATCTCTGTTGTGGCACATGGGATCTCTAGTTGCAGGAATCTTTAGTTACCACATGAAGGAATCTTTGGGGCCTCCCAGGTGGCGCCAGTGGTAAAGAATCCACCAGCCAACACAAGAGACATAAGAGATGCGGGTTCGATCCCTGAGTTGGGAAGATCCCCTGGAGGAAGAAATGGCAATCTGTTCCAGTATTCTTGCCTGGAAAATTCCATGGGCAGAGGAGCCTGCTGGGCTACAGTCCATAAGGTCTCAAAGATTCAGACACAATAGAGGGAATCTTTAGTTGTGGCATGCAGGCTCTAGTTTCCTGACCAGAGATCAAACCCAGGCCCTCTGCATCAGTAATGCCAAGTCTTAGCCAATGGACCACCAGGGAAATCCCCATATCTTTTTATTTTTAAATGGATGATGGTAGATATCAAATCACTACTGCATTTATATTTCATTGGATATATTTATGACAGTAATATAATGGTTTTATTTTTAAATGTTAAGATCTGTAATGTGCAGAAGTTACATCTTTTGTATCTAGTTAACACATGATGAACCACTTCAGAAAATTCCCTTATGCCCCTTTCAAGCCAATCCCCATCCCCAATTGCTCTTTGGGTTTCAACACCTTGGTTTTGTCTGTTCCTGAATTTCATATAAACAGAATCATGTAGTGTAATAGATGCTCTGTGCTGGACTTCTTTTGTATCACCATGTTTTTGAGATTCATCCCTGTTGTGCCTTTTATTGCTGAGTAATGTTCCGTTGTACAAAAATCCACAATTTGTTTATTCATTCTCCATAGGTACTTGGGCTGTTTCCAATTTGAGAGTTACAAATAAGGCTGCTGTGAGCATTATTGTACAAGTTTAAAACATGTAAATAAGATGAAAAACTTTTAGAGGTCAACTTATTTTTTAATTGGAGTAAAATTGCTTTATAATATTACGTTCCTTTCTGCTGTACAACAATGTGAATCAGCTCTGAGTATAAATATATCTGCACCTCTTGAGCCTCCCTCCCAGATATCAACTTTAAAATTGACAAGGGGATACATATTCTTAGGCAGTAATTTTTTTCTTTTTTTCTTGTGAAATATACATTCAAAGAATGCCTGTTTTCCAGTAAATCCATTTAACCATGCTGCCTAAGCTTAATAATGCAACAGTCTGTTGAGTATATGGTTGCTGCTAAGTCACTTCAGTCGTGTCCGACTCTGTGCGACCCCATAGACGGCAGCCCACCAGGCTCCCCCGATTATATGGTTACCTATTGCAAATATCGTCTCTCACTCTGTGCTTTATCTATTATTATACTCTTCAGAGAGTATACTTAAGAACCACTGGGTATCTTAATTTACGTATTAAGTATAATTTAATTTATCATTCTTATATCATGAGAGCTGACAGGACTTGTTAAAGAAATCCTTTCATTCATAAGTCATAAAGATATAGATAATATCATCTTCTAAAAAACTGTAGATTTTTGCCTTTCACATTTAAGTCTTTATCCACCTGGATTTTATGTTTGTATATGAAATGAAGAAAGGTCCAATTTCATTTTTTTCCATTAGGTATCTGGGGATCCTAGCGCTATTTTTTAAAAAGATCTTTTCCCACTCTTTGTAGTGCCTCCTTTGTTTTAAGTTAAACGTCCATAGAAGTATGTCTGCTTCTAGGGATACACCATTTTTCAAAATTATTTGATGGCATTTGTTGTTATTTAGTCACTAGGTTGTGTTTGACTCTTTTGTGACCCCATGGACTGTCGCCAGCTAGACTCCTCTGTCTATGGGATTTCCCAGGCAAGAACACTGGATTGGTTTGTCATTTCCTTCTCCAAGGGACCTTCTCGACTCAGGGATCGAACCGAAGTCTCCTGCATTGGCAGGCAGATTCTTTACTACTGAGCCACCAGGGAAGCCCATGTGATGACATTTACAAGCAGAAAAACTATGAAGACCACTCCATTAAACAAATTGTGTGGCTTTTATCTAGTCATTTAACTTCCCTGAGTTTCCTGCACTATTGGGGGAATATGATGGGGTTGCCCAGTAAAGCAACTAGAAGTTTTGACATAATAAACCTCAAGTGGCAGTAGTAGCCATATATTTTTTTTCTTTCCATTGTTATATTTCCAGCGCTATGAAGTATGTGGAAACAAACCTGCTTGTGGCAGGAACTGCCAAAGGATGTGACATTTGGGTGGGTCACGAATGACGTGGAATCTGTCATCCTTTTTTATGACCCCGATCTGTTGGCTGTCCACAGTGCATTTCCCATGTGTGTTTCATCTGCGTTCCATTGTATCTGCCTTAGAAGGGCCCAGAGGAAAAGGACTGTGCCCCACCCCACACATCACCTGTCGGGAACCCCAGTAGCAGTCGCCTAAGAGGACCTAGAACTGGACTGGCTCCGTGTTTGTCAGACACACAGACATGTCATCGAGGCCTCTTAAAGCTTCTTGCCACTGTAGTGCTGCAGGATTCCTAAGTTTCACCCACATGCTGCTCCCTCCCCAAACCCCAGCCACCGGCCAACACAAGTACAGCCAACAGACTCACCCACTTAACCCAGCACCACCACCCATGGGAGTGGTGAAATCCATACCACACCCCTGTACAGCCTTGCCTCTGGGAGAGGGAACACAGGGTCCTGCATATAGTAGGCACGCGATAAGCATCAGGTGCATAACAAATGAGTAACCATGTTACAATCAGCATATAAGAGAGCACATTTCCATCTGCTGCAGTGTAGCAAGAAGTGGGTAAGGTGTTCCTGGTCCTGAGTATGCATTGGAATCACGGTGTTGTGGAGGGGCTATTCAATATATATATTCCCTCCACATACACACACACACACAACTGAATTAGAACAGGAAAGGTATGTGCAGAAAGGAGTTATTTTAAATTAAATTCTCTGGGAGAATCTGAATTTTGATGCTCAGTCAGGGATGGGAATGATAGAATTATTAAATTCCTGGATCATTAAAAGTACCAAATTGGCCATCAATCAAAATTTAAGATTTGTTTGCCTTTGAGCCTGTATGTCTTCCTAATTTTATCCTGTGCCCCAAAATACAGACACAAACATATTCAGGGCAGCATTTTTGAAACAGAAAAATAATTGAAACTAGAAAAATTTCAATCATTCATTAAACAACTTTTATTGAGCTTTATTCTCATTATGAGAGACAGCACTAACAAGAAAATAATAAAATCCTTACTTTTATAGAGATTTATGTTTTATTCCATCAAAGAAGTACTGAATGAATAATTTGTGATACACCCAAGCAGTGAAATAAATATTATTGTAGGAACAAGGTTTGTCAATATATACTGCTTTGGAAAGGTGTTCAAGACAATTCTTTTTTTAAAAAAATTGGGGTATAATTGAAATAACATTAGTTTGAATGTATTATTCAAAAATCAGTAAATTAAAGAAAAAAGAAAAACATGTTGCAAAACAGTGTGCGTAGTATTGTCCAATTTGTGTGTAATACATATATACACATGTGCATATATATATACATAAGTAGAAAAAATGTGGAAGAATGTTCCCCAAAAATTGTTAATGACAGTTATCATTGGGAAGTATGACTGAAGGGAAGCAGATTTCTAGTTTCCCTTTATACCCTTTCATGCTTTTTATTTAAGTTTTTATTTTGTATTGGGGTTCAGCTGATTAACAATGTGGTGACAGTTTCAGGTGAACAACTAAGGGACTCCGCCATGCATACACATGCATCCAGCCTCCCCCAGACTCGCCTCCCATCCTGCTGCCACAAACATTGAGCAGACAGAGCTCCATGTGCCACACGGTAGGTCCCTGTTGGTTATCCACTTTAAATACAGCAGTGTGTACATGTCCATCCCAAACTCTCTAACTGTCCCTTCCCCTCATCCTTTCATGCTGTTTAAACTTCTTAACCTAAAGAAACATTACTTTTATAATTTTTTTGGTTAAAAAAAAAATTCCCTATAACCTGGAAAACCTAAGAGATTTTAAACTTCCAGCAGGGGGCAGCAATGATTCTCACGTATTTCTGATGTCAGCGTAAAACAGGATCAGTGTCCACAGATTTCCAATTCCAGGCCCAAAAACTATACTTGAATTACCAGATTACAAAGGAAACAAAAAGCAATATCAAAGAAACCTTAAAATTATGTAGAAATTTGTGACAAATAATTCCTATAGGGCTCTTTCTTCCTTAACATCTGTGCGTGAGTCTACGCTGCCTTTTTCCCCTCTCTGAAGCTCAGTTTTCTCATCTCCTTTTAACAGAGAAGGCAATGGCACCCCACTCCAGTACTCTTGCCTGGAAAATCCCATGGACGGAGGAGCCTATTAGGCTGCAGTACATGGGGTCGCTAAGAGTCGGACACGACTGAGCGACTTCACTTTCACTTTTCACTTTGATGCATTGGAGGAGGAAATGGCAACCCACTCCTGTGTTCTTGCCTGGAGAATCCCAGGGACGGCGGGGCCTGGTGGGCTGCTGTCTATGGGGTCGCACAGGGTCGGACACGACTGAAGCGACTTAGCAGCAGCAGCAACCTTCTGTTAACATCAGACAGTTTGACAAGCTAATCTTAAAAGATCTCTTTCCAGCTCTAAAACTCTATGACTTTAAGAATCTAAATCGGCATCAGGAAGAAACAAGCCCCAGTGCCCTCTGAAATTAATTGGCTTATCAAAGAATCTGCTTTATAGCTCTTAGCTGATCAGGATGAATTATTACTGGTTTATCTGTAGTGCAGATCAAAGAATACTTTTTGGGAGGGGGTGGGTGGGGAGGATGTTGGTATTTACTCACTCCACTGATGGAGAAAAAAGGAGAACGCTCCCACTCTATAAATGTTTAGCATGTGTGTAAAGGTCGTAGGTCTGGTGTTTAGAAATTACACACAGGCTTACGAAAGAATCTTCACTGGCTTGGCCAAATTAAACAGCAGGCAGTTGTAGAGAAATAAACACAAGTTAACATTTAACCATGAGTCCCTGTTCTTGCTGCTGGGTCTTTCTCAATAGGAGGGGCAGGGGAGAGTCAGTAGGCCCGCTAGCAAGACACTGAGCTCTTCTGGGAACACAGCCACCTACCACTTCTATAAAACACATACTTAATATATGTATTTAAATCCTGAATCATAAACTTTCCTAGCTATTTTTCATGTCCCAACAGCAGTGCCTTTTTTTTTTTTTTAAAGAATAATCCTTTATAAATTATAATTTTTTTAATTAGTTTTATTTAGTTTTTTGACTGTGCCAGATCTTAGTTGCAGCATGCGGGATCTTTGATCTTCATTGTGGCATGCAAACTCTTCGCGATGACCTGTGAGATCTAGTTCTTCGACCAGGGTTTGAACCCAGTCTCCCTACCTTGGGAGCGTAGAGTCTTAGCCACTGGACCACCAGGGAAGTGCCTATAAATTGTAATTTAAATTTATTTTTCCTTTTAACATTTGCCTGAGATTACACCACTAAAGTGTCGGAATTAAGATTTAAGCCTGTGACTGTCAGGATCCAAGAACCTTGACTGTGGTTCCTCTATGAATGAGGATTCGCTCCTTCTACTTGTTCTCTGGAAGCTGTGAATGTCTGCAAGAATTGATGAGTATAAGGTGAATGATCACTTTGTCACAAAGTTCTGTCTCACTTATGTATATTAAGCACTCATTGTGTGCTCATCTCAGGAAAGTGCTGGGGGTAAGGGTATCAAAGGATGAATTATTAGACTTGATCATTACACTTTAAGAAACTTCTAGTTTTTGGAGCTGACAAGTATATGAACATAACACGTGAAAAATAATAAGAAAACACAGATGAGGAAGAAGAAATCAAGGCAGCATAGCAGGATAGTTAAATCCATGGGCTGTGGAGTCCAGTTCTTAGCTGTGGACCGTCTAAGCCTCATTTTTCTCTTTTGTAAAATGAGGATAGCTTAGTGTTGGTAATTGCTGTGAGGGTTAAATGATTTAATATATTATTAAATGGCTTAAGATTGAACTTGGCAGGTGGAAACACTTATTAAAATGTATTGTTTGGTAGAGCACAGTGAGAATCATACTTGCTACCATATGTCTGGGGTGTTGACACCCCTTTCTTAAATTTTAAGTCTTAAAATGGGACTCCAAGAGTCCCATTTCCTTCGGCTGTATTCTTTTCCCTGATGTAGTTGTCTTTTGATCCTACTAGAATGTCTCCAGGAAAGAATGATGTGGCAAAGGGACCCCAACCCCTGCTCACCAAAACTTGAGCTGCATTGCAGAGAAGGAAAGCTAAGACTGAGAATAGTCCTCAGGACAGGCAGATCAGGAGAATCAACCCAGGAGTGTTTGTTAGAAAATGTCTAGGACCCAGTCCCCGAGATTTTTGTTCTGCTTCAAATCCAGTTTCAATACATACTTTACGAATATTTGAATTTAATTATTATCATAGGAAGGGTTTCACATGATTTTATCCTGCAAATCAACTCCCTTCCCAGCCCTGCTTATTTATTGCTCTCTCCCAAACACTGACTCACCTCCTTCATCCTCAGTCAAGGGCACTGCTTTGATATGCTACAGTGGCTGCCCCCTTTCAGCCTTGGCATGAGTCTTGGCATGAGGATGGATGCGCTCTTTCTTCTGAAACTCTCTGCCTTCTGACAGCTGTGCATAAGCTTACACATCTCCTCTCAAACCCACTAAAAACTCACCTCCTTCTGGAAGCCTTCCCTGCTTGAGTTCTTTACTTTTGTACTCCTGTCCTGTGCCACAGATGCAACTGGGGTTGTTGGGATGTAGACAGACAAGTGTCCTTGTGTCTCAATTGTGCGTTAAGTTATGGTTCTTCCCACTGGGGGTGGCGTGGGTTTGTGGAGAGGGCAGGGACTCTGGAATCTGGCATGAATTTGTACAGCAGCAGCACTCGTGAGTTCTCAAATTCATTCTGGCTGTCCTTTGTCACCTTGGAACTGCTGCTTTTTTTCTCCTGTGTGGTCGTCTTCCATCCCTGCTTCTCGAGGCAGCTGTGCCCTCCTCGCTGCACTTTCCTTCTCTCCCTGAGTGGGCAGAGGGCCCTTTTCTAACTTTGCAAAGCGCAGCTAAGACTGTGTGCCCCACCATTTCCTGTAGTGTCCTCCTCTGTCAAAGGGGGTTGATTACAGGCCCTTCCTCCCTGAATTCCTGTAAGAAAGCAGTGCCATCAGGCATGTTCACAGGATTTGTCATACAGCAGGTCATGGCAGTTACTTTAGACTGACTGGTTTGCTCCAAACCCATTCCAGCCCTGTCTTAGCTCACTTTCTGAACTTCAGGAGGCTGGAGGGATAAACCTGCATAACATGTCACAAACTCCCTTGCAGCTCCAGTTCTGTTTATGACTTGGATTCCATTTGTGTGAGTCTTTAGAACTAGGAGCTATGTGGAGGAAGAGGCAGGTGTGAAGCATCCATTTTGCTGAGGCCGTTCATGGCCAAGGCCTCGTGATTCTAGAACCAGCAGCTGTGGCGGCTTAGCAGTTCTGAAGCTTCCGGACGGTGACAGAGGCTGTGGCTTGCTTGTCAACGAGTTCCACAGTATCATTTTGGGAGTGGTTCCTGGATGTTTAGCCTAGAGTCTGTTTCTTGACTTTCTTACCAATTCTGTGAGGTAAAGCCATACCCTTTAATAAGTCCCTTCGTGTTTAAATTAGCAAGAGAGAAACCTGCTGTCTGCAACCAAGAGAACTGATGGTTATGTTAAGTGTTCAATAAACGTTAGCTGTTATTATCGCTTTAAAACTGTGTCGAAAGCTTGGTAATGAGAGCACGTAATTACATTTCAGGAAAGGGAATTTTAAACTACCAACCGGATAAGACCATGTAAAATGATTTCTACAGTAGTGCTGTCCCAGAGAGCTATCTTTGACTATGGGGATGTTCTATGTTCGCATCCAGTATTGTAGCCACTAGTTATACGTGGCTATTGAACACTTGAAATGTAGCCACTATGACTGAGAAACTGAATTTTTAATTTGATTTAATTTTTTATTCACTTATATTTAGCAACGACATGCAGATGGTGGCTACTGTGTTGGACAGCAAGTCCTTAAGTGTCTCAGCCTTACCTTCCAGAAGGGTCTGGACAACCTTCTCTGTCTCTAGCCAAGAAACTTCTTCATTGGTTCCTCAGTCCCCAGTCTCAAGCCACATGTTGATGATCTACAGAGGTGCAACATTCCCCAACAGTGATAACTTTGATACAAGTTTAGGGTCTCATTGTCCTCAGGTTTCATTCTAGGATTGCAAATTGGCTTTTTTGTTTCTTAATATTTATTTGTTTATTTGACCATGCTGCGTCTTTAGTTGCAGTATGTGGGATCTAGTTCCCCAACCAGGGATCGAAACCCAGGCCTCCTACTGGGAGTGCAGAGTTTTAGCCACTGAGCCACCAGGGAAGTCCCACAAGTTGGCTTTTTATTTACAAAACCCAAAAGTTTATGGAAGTGCTTTTGCTAAAATGCAGTCCGTATTGAAAGGGAAATTTCACCTTTCACTTAGAGAAAGAAAACCATTTATTATGTTCAATGTATATATATATTTTCCATAACATCTAGGTATTGAGTTTTCAAAAATATTGGAGTCCTTTATCAGTTAGACAAGTGGTTCTCATACTTTGCCGAGTATTAGAATCATTGTAAGAAAGTAATACTTGCCAGCCACACTCCAGACCAATTAAATTAGCATTGTAGGAAATGATTAAAGAGAACCAAAATTTTATCTCCAACAATCTACTTTTTTCAAAATTAGATTCCTATGTTAACTACTAATTAAAAGTTAATAAAAATATAAGAAAAATAATGATAGGATTTTTTAAAGGGGTAATTTATTGTGAGTTAAGATAATTATAGACCTGTTATTCAAAGCCAGACTTTTTTTTTCCCATTTTGGTTGACTGGAGACCACACAGAGACCGTAGTCACAGAGCCATCATCCAGTAATTCTGGGAAGCTTCTGGAACACAAACATTCACAAAGAGTACAGATTTCAGGGACTTCCCTGATGGTCCAGTGGCTAAGACTCCACACTCCCAATGCAGGGGGCAGGGGTGGCTTCCCTGGTGGCTCAGAGGTTAAAGCGTCTGCCTGCAATGTAGGAGACCTGGGTTCAATCCCTGGGTCGGGAAGATCCCCTGGAGAAGGAAATGGCAACCCACTCCAGTATTCTTTCCTGGAGAATCCCATGGACGGAGGAGCCTGGGGGGCTACAGTCCATGGGGTCGCAAAGAGTCGGACACGACTGTGCAACTTCACTTTCACTTTTTCAGGGAACTAGATCCTACATGCTATAACTAAGACCTGGCACAGCCAAGTAAATATTAAGAAAAAAAAAAAAAAAGATAACAGAGTTCAGTCAGGCTCCTCTTACAGACTGCCACTTTCACATGAATAAACCCAATCAATAATCCTATAGACCTTCCTTCCCATACAACCAAACATACGGAGAACTCAAAGGAAGCTGAGAAAAAAGATGAGGTCCAAATTCAGTGTTAGACGGTCTCCCTCGATCTTTTTTTTTTTTTTTTCAAGGTGGTCCTTTTATTATGCTTCCATCCCTCCACCTGCCCACACACAGATGTTCCCTGTGAAAGAACTTAGCCCTATGCAGTTCATTCCAGAATGGGATGGTCCCAGAAAGTTTAAAGAAAGGAACTTGCATTTCCTGAGATGACTTGCTCTTGACATTAATTCATATTTAGGAAGGAGCTTCCTAAGCCTTTTATAAATACCCGTGAAACATAAGTGACTCAAGATTGATTTTATTTCCTTCTGTCCCCCTGATGGTTCTTTAATCTTCCTGGAGTGATGCTATAACTTTGGTTCATGACAGCAGTGAGTGACAGCCTGGAGCTAGCCCTTTCCTCCAGCCCTGATTCAAAAGCAGTTGGGCGTTTCCCACAACTTGAGGGCCCAGGTGCTTGGAACTACTGCCAAGAACTTCTTCCAACTTAAAAAAAAAAAATTGTAATTATATCCATTAGTTCTGGGTTAGGTAACATTCAAAATTTTAAAATTCAGAGGGTACAAAGAACACAAAGTGGTATTTGTTCCTCTGTCCATGTGCCCCAGCTTCCCAGTTCTCTTCCCCAGTGCTACCAGTTGGAGTATCTTCTTCAAGATAGAGATTTTATGCCTATTTTTAAAAAACACATTGGGAATCCCCTAGTGGTCCAGTGGTTAGGGCTCAGAGCCCTCACTGCCCGGGCCCAGGTTCACTCTTTGGTCAGGGAACTAAGATCATGCAAGCCTCGAGGCATGGCTAAAAATAAAAAATAAAAGAATGCATTTATGTTTTCTTTTCCCTTTTTTCCCCTGCCTTTTGGCTGTGCCTTGCAGCATGCGGGATCTTAGTTACCCAAGCAATCAAACCCGCGCCCCCTACAGGGGAAGCATGGAGGCTTAATCACTGGACCACCAGGGTTAAGTTCCTCTTCCCCCCTTTTATTCTTTTATTTTATATTAATGATAGCACACCCTACAAATACATTTTTCATCTGTCTGTTTTTCCTTCTACTCCTGCCACTAGAATGGATGCAGCACGAGGAGAGGGACTTGAATGGTATAGTGTTAGATCCTCAGCATGTAGAATGGCGCCTGGCATACTGTATAAATGGCATCTTCATAAATGTTCATTGAATAAAGTGAATGAACACACTGTTCCACTTCTTGCCCTTAGGAAATCATCTCATTTCTGTCCATAAGGAACCTTCTCACTTATTTTCATGACTGGATAGGGTTCCATTTCCGGACTCATTATTATTTATTTAATCAGATCCCTACTGATGGACATTAGTTTGTTTCTAATCCTCAGCTATGAAATATTGTCCTGGCATTCATATTCTTATACAGACATCATGTTGTACATGTGTGAGTATATTTAAATGTAAGAGAAACTCCTAAATGTAAAAGAGCTAGGTCAAGGATAAGCTTTGAGTTACATTTTGCCAGCTTCTTTTTAATCAGAAGCACCTTGCCACGTCTAAATAGTGCTGCTGTGGTCCATGGCAGTTGATGTACGCCTGTTCTAAGAAAATCCATCATTAATGAAATTGTTCTGGTTAGGCCTGAATTTATGACTTCCACTTACTCCTGCAAATCCATCAGAAAACCATCACCCAGGTGGGAGCTGTTGGAACAACACAGATGTATTTCAAAAACACAATGTAGAAAGACAAGTGCACACTGCATGATTCCAAGAACAAAAGAGACAAATCTAGGTAACAAATCAGAACAGCGGCCGCCCAAGGTTTGGGGGGGCAGAGACTTTGGAAAAGGGGTACTAGGCACCTTTCTGAAGAGAAGGAAACATATCTTGATTTGGGTTGTAGTTTACATTAGTGTTTGCAGTTGTCAAAACTCACTGACCCACATTACAATGTAGATATTTGATTTTTGTAAAACATGCCTCAATTTTAAAAACTTAAAAAAAAAAATTTGAAAGAACTGGAGTTTGAGGATAGAACATGTTGCTCCCTGCAGATCCCAGTCATGCTGGCCTTTTTTCCATTCCCCAAGTGCACTGTGCTTTTTCTCACCTGTCAGCATGCATGCATGCTGTTCCCACTGCCTGAAACACTCCTTCCTTTTTACCAACATATAACCACACCCATTCACCCATACACACACACATGCACACGCACATCTGTCTTTTTATAATTCACAGTGCATCAGAAATATATAAAAAAATAAAAACAAATACAAAAAATATATAAAATAGTTCCCTCTTATACATGGGGTGTATGTTCTAAGACCCTCAGTGGATGCCTGTAACCTCAGAGAGTACCAAACTCCATATATACTGTTTTCCCCTATACATACATACTTTTGTTGTTCAGTCGCTAAGTCATGTCTGACTTTTTGTGACCCCCATGTGCTGCATGCCAGGCTTCCCTGTCCTTCACTATCTCCCAGAGTTTGCTCATCCATTGAGTCGTTGATGCCATCCAACCATTTCATCCTCTGTCGTCCCCTTCTCCTCCCACCTTCAATCTTTCCCAGAATTAGGGTCTTTCCCAATGAGTTGGCTCTTTACATCAGATATCTAAAGTATTGGAGCTTCAGCATCAGTCCTTCCAATGAATATTCAGGGTGATGAAGTTTAATTTCTAAATTAGGCACAGTAAGAGAATATCCAAATTGCCAGCATCGCTACTCTTGAGCCTTGGGGACATTACTAAGTAAAATAAGATTTATCTGAACACTGTGATATGATGACAGTCTGATAACTTAGTAGAATACTAAGTGACTAACTATCGAGTTAGCATATATATTGTGGATACTTGTCACAGCCCTGTTGGGATGAAGCAGGATGGCACGAGATATCATCAAGCTACTCAGAGTGGTGCACAATTTAAAATTTATAAGTTGCTTATTTCTGGAATTTTCCATTTAATATTATTGAACCTTGGTTGACTGTGGGTGACAGAAATGGTAGAAAGCAAAACCGTGGGGAAGGGGTGGGATTAGATAGAAAATGGCTGGAATGATACATTTCTGTATGAATTACTTTGTAACCTGTATGAATTGCTTTATAAAACTCAGGCATAAGAAAATGTACATTTCTCAATTTGGGGGAGACTTGAACTTAAATGCAACTCTGTCTCTACCTTCCAAGGTGATGGTGGGTGACACAATGTTGCTCTTTTTTTGCCACACTGCCAACTTGGCCACCTGAGCCAAGATATATCTGGAGTTGAGGAAATTCAGAAAAATTAAATGGTCTTTGGTCCACATGGTGGTCCCTGAGATGCTCATTGTTCTGTGTGGTTTACTTGAAGGGGAAAGGCTCAGCATAGTGTCAAGCTCAATCATCAGGAGCCTCTTGGAGGGTCCCAAGACCTAGGAGGTGTTTAGCACTCAGTCTTCCTAAGGCTGCCAGCCATCCCCATCCTGCCTCCTTCTGGGGTTCCATGTGGGGCTGAGGAACGAGCCTCTGTTGTTCTGGAGCTTGCCTTCCTCTCAACCCCCAGTGGGTTTGCACTTCAGAAAACTGTCCTGCAGAGAATGGCAGCAGATAGAGTGGCTTTGGGGAGACCCCTTAAAGCTGGTAAATCCCCATGTTGGAGTCAGCCTCAGCTTTCATTAAATAGCAAATGGGAAAACTGGAAAAGGAGAAGGAACTTTTTAAGCTTCTAAGGATTTTGCAAACAATTGAAGTAATTAAAAGTTCTCAGAAGTAGCCGATGGTGCCCTTTTCACCGAGGGAATGCGGGCCAAGCATGATATATTAAAAGAGAGGGAGCTGCTCTATTGAAGTTAAAAATAATCTTCTGTCACATGGCTAATTTGTTGGAATGCAGCAATTAAAAGGCTCTGGGCAGAGCGAGAGCTGGAAGCAGCTGGGGAGCTTGCAGGCAGAGTGCACGCCCTGGGGACTGTTGTTTGCAGAGAGAGAAAACACTGTCACAGCTGACTTAGGGCACCTTATCAGAAAGCCCACAAAGGAGCCAGGAAGAAGGAAAAGTGGGGTTGATTTTAGACCTGTGACCTGTGGGTTTATCAGACAGTGTAGGAATGGGTCAGGACTTGTCACCTGTGCTCTGGGATGGTGATTCACTCAGCAAGGATGAAGGCTTTCCAGTTTCCCCTGCACTTTGAAAACGCATGCCTTTGAATCCATTTCAAAGGAACACATAACCCGAAGGAGCCCTTTGATCCTCAATCCATGGGAAAAACCAATCTATATGATCTTGAGGGGCAAAGCTCAGGCCAAGAATATAAATCCTAGATTGGGGAGTTGTGTTTTAAAAGTTTTTGGTTTTGTTTTCCTGAAATTTTGAGTTCAAAGAGGTTTTTTGTTTGTTTTCACTTTTTGGCTGCCCTTGGTGGCATGTGGGATCTTAGTTCCCTGACCAGGGAGCGGACCCATGCCCCCAGCCGGACCACCAGGGAAGTCCCAAAAGAGCTTTAAGAAAACGGTTATCTATCTGGTATAATATGAGTTGTCCAGGTGAGGCAACATGCTCAGAGAGGCTGATTTGCCCACCGTCACTCAACAAGCAAGAGACAGAGGCTAGGTTCTAATTCAGGTGTTTAACTTGAGAGGAGGACGTGATGGTTACGAAGTGCGGGGTTCACATGACCATGATGTAGAGTCCTGGCTCCAGGGTTGTGGAACCCTCCCACAAGTGCCTAACCCATCTCATCTCAGTGTTAGTGGATGTAGAGTAGGAATAACAATAGTACCTGCCACCCAGAATTGTTACAATGCATGTGAAGTGCCTAATGTCTCTCTTGATTAAATGCTAAATAAAGTGTTAGCTGTTATTTTTCCATGGTTTTTTTCTACACTGCCCTGTATCCTAGCACCATCTTGCAAGTTAACTTGCCCACACATCCTCTTCTTTGTGGTTGGGGTTGTCTTGCTCTTCTTTCTACCTCCAGCTCTCATTCATTACATACAAAGGAAAAGAGAATCAGTCACTTTCTCCTAGCATTTTGTGCATTCCAGCACACCCATATTACTTGTCTTCTCTCAAGCTGTAGGCCCTCCAGTCTGTGTGTCCAGGTTGCTGGCAAGCAGAAATGGCACCAACATGAAGAAGCAAGTATTGCTGCCCCAATGCATTAACCAGAGCTATCTGAATCTTTTAGAATACTTGATCAATTTTCAAGTTTATAAAGGGCACCATGAAGGGGCTCTGAATGTCCGATGGATGTTTGGGCTTCACAGCCTAAGCACCCTTGGAAAGTGGAGGCCAAATTCTGTGTGCGCATACATTGCAAGGAACAGACAACCTACCTGACTCTAGCTTGAGCCAGAAATGGGCAAGTTTAGTGTCTCATGTAACCACAAGACTAGATAGATTTCATTTCTGACTAGATCCTAGGGTCAACAATGTCCCCAGGGCACCTTTCTGCTTTGTTGGGCTCTATTCTTTAGATTCTTGCTACTTTTGCAGACAAAATAGCTGTGGAGAGCTCTGAGCTTTACTCTTTTTCCAAGTCCAGTATTCATATTAAGCAGTCTTCCTGCCTTTAGTCCTGTTTCCTGATTGGGTACCTTAGATCAAGTGTCTCTTCCTGAAACAGTAGGGCCAGGGAAATGAGCTTCTCTAATTGGACAGATTGGATCACATGCCCCAACAGCATCTGATTGGCAGCCCTTGCTAGCTTCGCATACACTACAGCAGGAACAGTTCCTCCTGGGAAGATGGGGTACAGAGATCAGAAGAAAGGGAAAGGCAGATAGAAACCATTAATACCAAAGCCATGGGCACTTACGTGCACTTTTTGAGGGGGTAGTTTATAGCTTGCTTCATATCTTCCCAATGTTCTATAATCCAAGAAATAGTAAAACTTTGGGAGAGGAAATGCTTTTTCCCCACTCCAGATATTTCCTTCCTGTAGAGGGTCATCAATTAGCATTAACGCTCACAGCTCCTCTCCATGTCTTCCTTCTCCTGCACTTAGGGAAGGAGTATTAGGAGAAGCTGGAGATGAGTCTCCCAGTGTCGTCCTCTTCCTGGGCTCTCAGGGTCCAGATGCTGGGAAGCAGCATTCCTCCACCCATGGAGGGCACCCTGGTCCAGTGTTTCCTGGGACTGTGGGAAAGTCTATTTAATTAGGATTCAAGAAAGCCTACCGGGGAAACACATGCTCAGCCACATCTCTTAACATATAGCCTCATCAGAAGATAATTCATCTCCTCACCACCCAGACCCCCAGCTGATTCAGAGCCTGAATAGGGAGGAGGTGTCCTTTTTGTTGAGCCCCTTCTCAAAAGTCAACAAGAACCATCCACTTCGGTTATTAGGGACCCACAGATTTCATCCTTTCATGCTCCCCTTCCTGGCCGGGTCCCCCACAGAAGAAGCTGTCCGGAGAGACAGTGGAGTGCTGGGAGCAGGCTCAGAGGGTGGCCACAAAAATGATAAGAGGCAAGGAAGCTAGATTTACAACAGCAGGTTGTAAACTGGGATTATTTCACATGGGCGGGTGGGGGGCAAAGCCAGTGGAGGGGTGATTCAGGAGTAACTTGGACCTTCCCAGGCGGTCCAGTGGTTAAGACTCCATGCTTCCAATGCAGGGGGTGTGGGCCTGATCCCTGGTCAGGGAACTAGGATCCTGTATGCTGCATAACGTGGCCAAAAAGTAAAAATTTTGAAAATAAAATAAAAAACACAGGTTAAAAAAAATAGTAAAAATAGTAGCCTTGACCAAAACTGTGCTGAGGGTGTGGCATCGCTGGTATTTTTCCACAACCTCACCCTGACCCTGAGTGTGGTCACATGTGTGTCTCTCACCTCTCCCATCCCACTAGGGTCCTTCCGAGCCCACCTCTTTGAAAATAAATTGTTCCAGTTCCACAGAGGTGCGGGAAGCTGGGGCACACAAATCAACTTAAAAAATAACACTATAATTTCTTTTTGATTACAGAAGTAATATGCAATCTGTAACAAGAATGGAAAAAGATACAGAAAAGGATAAAGATGAAAACTGAAATCCACTCTAAGCCCTCAACCCTAAGATAGCTATCGTTAGGATTTTGGTCTGTTACTGTCAAGCCTTCTTTCTATACGTATTTTTTAATGTATTCTTCATTTCTTTTAAAAAAGATTATAAAAATATTTCAAATAAAATAGCAGCATGTAGTGTAAAGAGGAAAATATTATGCTATTTCTTAAAAGATTATTTCTCTTAGTATTACGATCTGTGTATACTATTAAGTGAATATTGTCTATTGCTCACTGCTTCCTTTTCCCTCTCGTGGCCTCAGCAAAGGCTGACACTGTGGCCCTCAGCTGAGAGGAAAGTGTGGGTGTCATCACACTAGAGACAGGGAACTGTGACTTCACCACAGCCACACCCAACCCCTGCCGTGTGGCCAGGATCCCAGGGGACACAAACAATTTCCTAACGTAATAGATACCTCTGTTGAGAAAAACGAGTGAGGAAGGTGGCTTCCATAAGACAGGGTTCTTGACCTTCCTTCTCTATTCTGAAATACCCATCACATCTACTATAGTTGCCTCCAGAGCCCCAGGATTTTGATTCTGATTCTGGGAGCATATAGCTGCAAATGAACAAAGAGCTGAGGGAAAGTTCCCTCATGTGTTTCCTTACATGAGTTGAGACAATAAGGGAAAAGAATGAGAAGAAATAAAAGGCTAGTTACTCAGGCTACTTTTAATGAATCACAACCGCCCCCCGCCCCCCCAACAGTGTCATTACCCATCCCCAGTCAGGAAAGGCTTGAGTTTTTCCATGCCAAGAAAAACAGAGGGCAGGAAGAAACAAATTATGACCTTGTTTGTGTTTTGTTTCTTAACTATTTGATTTATAGGCCCAGATCCAATGATTATGGATGAAAGAAAATGTCCCAGTGTCCCAAAGCTAACCTGAACTTAACCGGGGTGGATCTCACGTCCACTGCTCAAAGTTAGCACGAAGTTAAATGCTTTAAGAATAAAGCCTCAGGGTTTGAGGCTGCCTGAGCAGCCCAGTAGCAAAGCCAGATTCCTTTCCCATCGCCCCAATTCAGATGAGTAGTATGAAGAATTTAAAAATACTAAGTATTGGTGAGAATGTGGAAAAATTGGAGCCCTTGTGCACTATTGATAGGAATAGGAATGTAAAATGGTATAGCTGCTATATGGAAAATAGTATAGCAGTTCCTCAAAAACTTAAAAATATAATTACCATATGATCCAGCAATTTCATTTCCAGGTACTCAAAAGAATTAAAATCAGGGTCTCAAAGAAATGCCTTATACCTAAATATTATTATTTTTGGTTGGTCTTTTGTTTGCCCAACCATTATTTCTTGTTCTGGGAGGCAGCGACTAATACATTTGCCTTTAAATCTATTCAAGTGCACCCCCCGCCCCCCATAGCTGCCTCGTACTTGGAGGAATTCTGAATTAAGCAAAATGAGGGTAAAGTTTTTGAGCTGGCCCTTCAGAGAGTCACCAGACTGGTTGAAATGAACAGCCACAATTTTTGAAGAATGAGATCACTGCTACTACCTCCAGGACTAGGAACTTGTGCTAGGAATGGGGACTGCCATGGTCAGAGCTTTCTGCCGAACTGGAGAGCAGGGGATGGAGACAAGGCAAGTTAAAACATCACAGAGTTCTCTGACTGAGATTCATCTGTTTTTTTTTTTCCTTGATTAAGTGTTCACCTGGTTGTTGTAATTTTTTGCTTAGTTTCCAGAATGCCAATAAAGTTGATTTTGAGAGGGAAAAAGGAAAGAAAAATATCATGTAGCCATGAGCTCTATAGAAAGAAAACACAATGATGTTTTGGACAGAGCAGCCACTCAGGATGTGGAGGCTCACCGAGGCCTCACCCAGGGGTTGACATTTAACCAGAGATTAGACTGATAAATCTAAATGTGAAGTTGGGCAGAGAGAATATCCCCAAAGTAGGCTTGTGCTTGGCATATAGAAATCAAACCATCTTGACTCAAAAAAGAAATTTTTGGCCATTAGGGTTGTTGTTTTTTTTTTTTTTTTTTTTCAGATATGGATCTAGATGGAAGGTTGATAAATTCCTCTCTCACTCTTAACTATAGAAAAAAGATGTTTGACCTCACTCTTAAGAAGAGAAATGCAAGTCAAAACCACAGTGTGATATAATTTTTAAAAGGTCTCATCGTTTGGTTTTGCTGGCTGTGCTGGGGCTTCGGTGCTGTGCTGGCTTTTCTTTCATTGCGGCGAGCACTGTACAGGCTTCTCTTGTTGTAGAGCACGAGCTCTGGGCTTCAGTAGTTGCTGCTCCCAGGCTCTAGAGCCACAGGCTCAATAGTGGTGGCGCATGGGCTTCGTTGCCCCACGGCATGTGGAAATTTCCCAGACCAGGGATTGAACCTGTGTCTCCTGCATTGGCAGGCGGATTCTCTATCACCGAGTCCACCAGGGAAGTCCTAAAAATGTCTCACTGTTATAATCCAAAAACTTTGATAACACACACTCTGAGACTGTGAGGAATCCAGCACTCATGTACATCGCCAGTGAGAATATAAATTGGTGCAATTGCTAACATTACAATTGCATGTGCTTTTGACTTAGAATTCCCATTTCTTCTTATACATGTGTACAGTGATAAAAGATCAGAGTTGTATTAATTGCAGCATTATTTGCAATTCCAAAACACTAGAAACCCAAATCTCCAGCAGACTAGTTAAATTATGATATATTCATACCAAACTCTGAATACCAAACTGTAGAAAACTATGCAACTGTAAAAACTATGTAAAAATAAATGAGGGGGTACTTTATGTATCATCATCTAAACATTTCTAAGATGTCATTAAGTAAAAAAGGCAAGATGCAGAAGGGTGATGTTCACTACCTTTTATATGTAAAGAAAACTTAAGTATAAAAATGTTAGTTGCTCACTTGTGTCTGACTCTGCGACCCCATGGACTGTAGCCTGCCAGGCTCCTCCATCCATGGGTTTTCCCAAGCAGGAATAATGGAGTGGGTAGCTATTCCCTTCTTAAAGGGATCTTCTTGACCCAGGGATTGAACCCACATTGCAGGCAGATTCTTTACTGTCTGAACCACCAGGGAAGCCCTTAAGACTAAGTATAAATATGTGTATTTACTTGCATTTTGCATGGAGAAACTCAGGAAGGATACACAAAAAAATTATTAAATGGTTTCTGTGGTGGGTGAGTGGAAGGGAATGGAAAGTAGGTAGAAAGGTGGTGGGCAAGATACTTTTTATTGAGATGTTTAATTTTTTTTTTTAGTTTGGAGCCATGTGAATATATTAAGACTTAAAAATTAAATTTAAAACTTCTTCCCTTTACTACCTCTTATCTTAATTTATTAATTTATCACTTAATCCATAGCCATTGTTCACTCCTCCAGCCGCTCTCCTGAGGAAGTGTTTCATTAAATGAATGTGGATGATGGTTATAAAAAGTACATTAGTGCATATATATTTTTAAAAAGCTGACTTAAAAAACACGTTGGAGATTAATCTAATCACGAAGGAGATTTCTGTGCTTTACCCCTCATCCTCCACAGATTAAATAAAGGTCATTGACCAAAGACATTTGGAACATTCTGAAGGCAAAAACCAGCCTAAAGGAAACTTTGTGTTTATGGAAACATTATGATTTTTCAAAGTGGCCTTTGGCTCAGTAGATTGTAGTAAAAACAATGACATCATCCAATCTCTGAACTGGATCATCTTTATCAAAAAGAACCCTTTACCGGGTAAAGAATTTCTAAGTGTTAACATCTTTTTACATCCATTTTTTCATTGGCTCCACGTCTGGGAAGTATTGTAGTCTTTTAATGTTTTTTGATTCCCTCCTTATGCCCTTCCCCTAACCACTAAATTAACTTTGTCTGTTTTTTCCTTAACAGCTTTATAACTCACATACTATACAAATTATCTATCAAAAGTATACAATTCAGTATCTTTTAGTGTAGTTACAGAGTTGTGCAGGCATCATTGCAATCTAATTTTATAACATCGTCACCATACACAAAAGAAGCTTCATCCCCATTAGTGGTCATTCACCGTTTTTCCCAACCCTCTCAGCCATGTACAACCACTAAATGTACTTTCTGTCTCTATAGATGTGCCTTTTTAAAAAATAATTGTTTAATTAAGTAGGCTTTGTGGGGTCTTAGTTGTGGCAGGTGGGCTTAGTTGCCCTGCAGCATGTGGGATCTTAAGTTTCCTGACCAGGGATCGAACCCTCACCTCCGGCAGTGGAAGTGCAGAGTCTTAACCACGAGGCCACCAGGGAGGTCTCTAGATGTGCCTTTTCGTGAAATTATATATATATGAAGTCATACTGTATGTGGTCTGTTGGGATGGGCTTCTTTCACTTAGCACGATGATTTCAAGGTACATTCATGTTTTAGCATGCTCTTTTTTTTTTACTGCTGAATTATATTTCATTGTAAGGACACATACACATTTATTTATCTGCATATGGAATCCCATGGACAGAGGAGCTTGGTGGGCTACAGTCCATATGGTCGCAAAAAGTTGGGCACGACTGAAGCAACTTAGCATAGCATATCTAGATGATCATATCAAATCATATAAACATCATCCTAATAGAGCAGACAAAATATTTTACAGGCTTTAGTCTCCTTTTATGATTTAAAGAGAAAAAAAAAGACACCTCAGGAAACAAGGTAGGTAGGGGAATTCTATCAGATGAAGAGTATCTACTGACAAATCTACAAACATCATATTTAATTGTCAGAGACAGAATGCTTTCCTACTAAGATTAGGAACAAGCCAGAGATGCTCATTTTACCATTTTTATTCAGTGTTCCACTAGAAATGCTAGTGTGAAATACTCCTTGCCAGTGAAATAAGGCAAGGAAAAAGGCATATAGATTGGAAAGGAACAAGTAAAACCGTCCCTATTAGCAGATGATATGATTGCCACGTAGAGTTTTCTAAGAAATTTACAAACAATCACTAGAACTATAAGTGAGTTTAGCAAGGTTATAAGATACTAAGTCAATGTACAAAATCAATTATATTTCTCTATTATAGCAGCAAACAATTGAAAATGAAATAGTTCCATTTGTAATAGCAGAAAACCATAAAATATTTAGAAATAATTTTGACAAAAGATGTAGAAGACCTCTGTGCTGTAAACCACAAATTGAAAAAACATTCAAATAAGTGGAGCAGTGTACCATGTTGGTGGATTGTGAGCCTCAGGATTATTAAGGTGTTCATTCTTTGTAAATTCATCTATAAGTGCTTTTACAGAAATTAACAGGCTGATTTTTAAAAGTTACCTTATTATTTTGGGATACGTTCAGATTTACAGAAAAGTTGCAAAATAGTACAGAGTTTTTATATACCTCTCACCCCACTTCCAATAATGTTACCATCTTGAATATACCATAGTACATTTGTCAAAGCTAAGAAATCAACACTGGTACATTACTGTCACTTTAATCTGAATTTTACTGTTTTTTTCCCTGATATCCTTTTTCTCTTGTTCTAGGATCCAGTCCAGGTTGCCACTTTGCATTTGAGTTGTCTGTCTCCTTAGTCAAAGTGGGTCTGTGACAATTTCTCCTTGTGTCCTTGTTTTTATTTTTTAAATAAGTTTGATGGTTTTGATTGCTATTGGTCAGGTATTTTGTAGAATGTTCCTCAGTTTGGGTGTGCCTAATGTTTTTCTCCTGTTTAGACTGAATTATGGGTTTGGGGGAAGAATGCCAGAGTGGGGAAGTGCTTTTGTAGCACATACCAGGGAGTACATACTATCAACATGATTTGTCACTGGTGAGGTTAACCTTGATCACGTGGCTCAACAAGCTGATTTTAAAACTTTGGTGAAAACATAAAGGGTCTAGAATAGCAGAAACAATTTTGAAAACTCACAAAAGCTTGACTCTCAGCCTTACAAAGCGATCTTAACGAAGATAGTGTGGGACTGGCGTAAGGCTAGACAAATAACTGGAACAGACTAGCAAGTTGAGAAAAAGACCTACACTTACATGGTCAGTCAGTTTTCGACAAACATGAAAACAATTCAGTGGGGAACTGTTTTCATCAAATAGGTTGAGACCCTAAGTATCCACTTGGAAAAAAGAGATTGAGAAAGCCAGCTGAGGTCACCAAGTTTGTGAGTAGCAGGGACACAGATTTCAAGCTAGACTTTCTGGCTATCATGGGCTACCATTGTGAATATGAATTTATTTAAGCCATAGTATTTTCCTGAATAAAATTCAGTTTGAAGCCATATTCTTAAAAAAGAATGTCTATTGTCATGTCTATTCTTTAAAAAAAAAATCTATTGTCATGAAAAAAAAAAGCAGGGGCTGAAGAATCATGCCTGATTAAAGGAAACCAAGGAGACATACATAAATGCAATACATTACCCTGACTTGGATCCTTGATCCCATAGACATACCAAAATTTCACAAAGAACAGTATTATAATGATTGGAAAATAATGTGGACAGCCTGTTAGATAATAGTTTTATCTGCATGTTAAATTCTCTGAACTTGAAAATCATACAGGGGCTTTTCATAGAAGACACGGAATTATTTGGAGGTAAAGTGTCATGAGGTCTGCAACTTAACTCTGAAATGGTTTGGTTTAACAATATTAATGACAATAATAAAAATAAATATAAATGAAATAAAATATGGAAAAATAATAACCATTGGTGAATCTAAGTTAAAGTGGGAATTGATTATATTATTCTTTCAACTTCAGTTCAGTCGCTCAGTTGTCTGACTCTTTGCAACTCCATGGACTGCAGCACGCCAGGCTTCCCTGTCCATCACCAACTCCCAGAGCTTGCTCAAACTCATGTCCATTGAGTCAGTGATGCCATCCATCCAACCATCTCATCCTCTGTTGCCCCCTTCTCCTTTTGCCTTCAATCTTTCCCAGCATCAGGATCTTTTCCAATAAGTCAGTTCTTCGTATCAGGTGCCCAAAGTATTGGAGTTTCAGCTTCAGCATCAGTCCTTCCAATGAATATTCAGGACTGATTTCCTTTAGGATGGACTGATTGGATCTCCTTGCAGTCCAAGGGACTCTCAAGAGTCTTCTCCAACTCCACAGTTCAAAAGCATCAATTCTTCCGCGCTCAGCTTTCTTTATGGTCCAACTCTCACATCCATACATGACTACTGGAAAAACCATTTGAAATTCTAAAAAAGAAATTTAAATATTAATTAAAAAAAAAACACTTTAATCTGATTCTAATTCCAGTTGCCATGATGGTCACAAATTGAGTCTCAGTCATTTATGAGCATTTCTCTCCTCTGCCCCAGGGATTTTACATAGTGCAGAACATTCAGGAGGGTCCTTCAGTCCACACTGGTCACTTCCTGAAGATCCGGCAGAGCTGACAGCCTCTGCAGTGATGCTCAAATATATCTGCTAGCTGGGAGCATTGGCAACAAGGGTCCAGTCTTTCTGCATGCATCTTTTCTTTCCACTTCAAAGTCCTGTCACTAACCTAGGTCCTTTTGGCAAAGCTACTGGAGGAATCCCAAACTGCTTCCTTCTTCCCAGACTCAGGAGGCCCAATTTAGCTTTTGTGGTACTCCAAATATATTTGTCCAACCCCTCCCTTGGTGGAGAGTTTCTTCCATGCTAGCTTCTTCAGTTCAGTTCAGTTCAGTCACTCAGTCGTGTCCGACTCTTTGCGACCCCATGAGTTGCAGCATGCCAGGCCTCCGTGTCCATCACCAACTCCCAGAGTTCACTCAGTCTCACCTCCATCAAGTTGGTGATGCCATCCAGCCATCTCATCCTCTGCTAGCTTCTTAGGATCTTCAAAAACACTGTTGGACTCAATTTCCTAGAGGTGGAGGTAGTAAAGGAAATGCCATGTGATTTTGCTAATTTACTGTATGGAAGATAAACACATATTAAATATGCTTCAAAACAGTCTCACAGGGAATTCCCTGGCAGTCCAGTGATTAGGACCCTGTGCTTTCACTGCCAAGGGCCAGGGTTCAATCCCTGGTTGGAGGTCAAAGATCCAGCAAACCTCAAGGTGTGGCCAGAAAAAAAACCAAAATAGAATGGCTTAAAAAAAAAAAAAAGACTCACAGATAATAGAAAACAGATTAGTGATTACCAGTGGGTGCAGGTGGGTGGGGGAGGGGCAGTACTGGCGGGAGTGGCAGGTACAAATAATTGAGTGTAAGGTAGGCTACAAAGACATATTGTACACTACAGGGCATATAGCCAAATATTTTGTAATAACTGTAAATGAGTGAAACCTTTAAAAATTGTGTAAAAAATTTCAGTGTTTCCCAAAGTTACCCATAGATCACATGCATCAGCATCATTCAAAATAACTTGCTAAAAATGTTAATTTCTGATTATATATCCAGACTTGCTGGACCTGAATCACTGGAAATGGGGCTGGGAATTGGCTTTTTAAAATTTTTTGTGTCTTAAAACAATGTTTTATTATCTCATAATGCTGGGGTTGATGGGGCTGACCTGCTGATATAGCCTGAAAACAGTCATGGTTTGTATTAAATTGATTAAGGGGCAGTCTCAGCTGAGACACCCTAAGTAGCTCATCTTTGTCGACTAGGGGAAAAAAAGTACAATGTGTGAGCTGTGTTTTGCCTCATTTGGGGCAAAATAGGCCCAAAGAGCGGAGAAGGCAATGGCACCCCACTGCAGTACTCTTGTCTGGAAAATCCCATGGACGGAGGAGCCTGGTAGGCTGCAGTCCATGGGGTCGCTAAGAGTTGGGCACAACTGAGCGACTTCACTTTCACTTTTCACTTTGATGCATTGGAGAAGGAAATGGCAACCCACTCCAGTGTTCTTGCCTGGAGAATCCCAGGGATGGGGGAGCCTGGTGGGCTGCCGTCTATGGGGTTGCACAGAGTCGGACACAACTGAAGCGACTTAGCAGCAGCAGCAGGCCCAAAAAGACAGCATTTCTATAGCCCAAGAGATAGCATTTCATATAGCTCTGAGAAACTGCAACAAAGAGGTAGGGGGGAATGTCAATATATATATGTGATTTTGGTGAAGGGAGAGTGCATGCAATGAAACACATAGTATTTGCAGATTACTGATAGTCGCGAGGAGCATGTGTCACCATGAAGGATTTTAGTGCATTTCTAGATTCAAGGAGATGCAAAAATTGGGCTCATAAAATCATCTCCTGAAAGTCCCTAATTATCTGAAGACTTGTTCTGCCAGTTTTTCCCAGAGCACAGAGTGCCTCATTCCTGATCTCCACCTTAACTCCTTTCATGGGGTGTTCAAGGTCTGCAGCTGCAGTGGCTTATAATTTGGTCCTTGTAGAGGTAGGTGGCTGGAGAAGGCAATGGCACCCCACTCCAGTACTCTTGTCTGGAAAATCCCATGGACGGAGCCTGCAGAGCGGAGCCTGGTGGGCTGCAGTCCATGGGATCACGAAGAGTCAGACACGACTGAGCGACTTCACGTTCACTTTTCACTTTCATGCATTGGAGAAGGAAATGGCAACCCACTCCAGTGTTCTTGCCTGGAGAATCCCAGGGATGGGGGAGCCAGGTGGGCTGCTGTCTATGGGGTCGCACAGAGTCGGACACGACGGAAGCAACTTAGCAGCAACAGCAGCAGCAGAGGTAGGTGGCAAGTCCAATGTATAGGTAACATCTTTAATCCCAGACTTCTTCACAGCATCATGATGTGTTCTAAGATGGTGAAGATGGAAATTTCAAGGTTTCTTGAAGTCTGGATGTTGTAACTTGCACAGTACCATTTCTGTCACAATGTATTGGCCAAAGTAAGTAACAAGGAAAGCCAAGATTTGAGGTGAGGAAAAGTCTCACCTACAAGATTGAAGGTGGGAGGAGAAGGAGACGACAGAGGATGAGATGGTTGGATGGCATCACCGACTCAATGGACATGAGTTTGAGTAAACTCCGGGATTTGGTGATGGACAGGGAGGCCTGGCATGCTGCAGTCCATGGGGTCGCAGAGTCAGACACGACTGAGTGACTGAAAGTCTCTAAGTCTGGACTGGAGGGAATCTGCTTTTTTGTTGTTGTTGAGCTGCGTGACTTGTAGGATGTTAGCTCCCCCAACCAGGGATCAAACTTTCACTGCAGTGAAAGCTCAGAGTCCTAACCACTGAACTTCCAGGGAATTCCTGGGAATTTGCATCTTTAACATAGCCTTCTAGTTGACTCATGCACACCAGGGTTAAGTATGAATAATCATTTAACAAATATGTTTACAGAGCTGTGTCCTTTTGCATTTGCTACAAATTTCTATTGCTAGCACTTAAATTTATATATATATGTAAATGTTTTTGTTCCTTTCAGAAATTTCTGAAATAGTAATGTGCTTAAGTATCATATGGAGATGGGATCACTGGAGCTCAGGATGGTAGCAGAGTTTGTGATAAAGAAGGAATTCGAGGAGCTTGAAAGGTGAGTAGGCATCATAAGTGCGTGGACCTGATATGACCACAGATGTGGGCTTATACCAGTTGGTTTAGGAGTCAGGGACTGGTGCACAAGGCTTGTAAAAGGGAATGGCTGGGGATGGATTATGTAGAGTAATGACATGACTGAAGTGACTTAGCATCCATGAATGCATGGAGAATATGGGAGAGTGACATGATGAAAATAACATCTCACCATGACCAGTTTGTCATTTGTAATGGCAGTTAAGAATGCGTAGCTCATAATATTGCATATTAACTAAACTTATAATTCCAAAATGCTGGGACCTCTAACCAGCCACAGTTGAGGCGAAATTTTATTTTAGAACACGTAGAAACAGTGTAGTTGTCCTGCTGCTAAGCTGCTTCAGTCGTGTCCGACTCTGTGTGACCCCATAGACAGCAGCCCATCAGGCTCCCCCGTCCCTGGGATTCTCCAGTCAAGAGTACTAGAGTGGGTTGCCATTTCCTTCTCCAATGCATGAAAGTGAAAAGTGAAAGTGAAGTCGCTCAGTCGTGTCCGACTCTAAGCGACCCCTTGGACCGCAGCCTACCAGGCTCCTCTGCCCATGGGATTTTCCAGGCAAGAGTACTGGAGTGGGGTGCCATTGCCTTCTCCGGTACTTGTCCTGGTTACTTAATAATTCACTTAAAAACAGATCTCTCCCCCCACCCCGCCCTGAGCCTTATTTAGAGATAATTGACATACAAGAAAATCAGATTCTCAGTATTGGCACAAACTTGGGATTCTCCATATCGTACCCTCAAACACTATCTCAAGTGCCGGTTCACCGCTTGTCATTTATACACTGAATACTAGGCACCAAGCGCTCTGCAGATACACGCTCTCTCTCTCTCAATCGGCCAAATTTCTCTATAAAGTAGAGATTATCATGCCCGTTTTACTGGTGAAGAGGAACCTGAGCCTTAAAGAGACAGGTCACAGCCCGGAGAGTGCAAAGTAAAAATGTACATCTGGGGCTGGAACAGAAGCTGCGCAGAGTTGGGGTGGTGGTAGGAGCAGAACAAGTTGCTCTTGACTCAAGACGGATCCTCTACAAGGTGAAGGAAAATGGGGAAAAGGTGACTTTGCCCCGTCTTTCAGAATTCTGCAGGTCTGTAAGCTGCTTCCCTGGTGGCTCAGACGGTAAAGAATCCGCCCGCAATGCTGGAGGCCTGGGTTCCATCCCAGGGTTGGTAAGATCTCCTGGAGGAGGCGGCATGGCAACCCACTCCACAATTCTTGCCTGGAGAATCCCCATGGACAGATGAGCCCGGCGGGCTATGGCCCATGGGATCGCAAAGAGTCGGACACGACTGAGCGACTAAGGACAGCACATAAACCGACTGAAGAAGAAACCTCTTTCTCAGACAGACGTGTCTCTTAGGCGCCTTTCCAAAATCACGGTATCTGATTGGTGAGATTGGAGGGGATGGGTGATCCAGATTGGTTAGTTTTACCTCGAACCAGGCCGACGCCCCTAGGGTCTGGTGAGGAGTGTGTGGGAATTTGAAATAGAATTCCTCGTTTCATTGGTGAAAAGAAAACGAACCAGAAACTATTCGTAAGCGTGATTGGCTGTTGGCAGGTTGGCCCCGGTAACGGAAGCTGGTGAGGACAGAGCGGGAGGTCGACTTCCAGGAAGTTGTAGTGGAAACCGGAATAGCGGTGGAAAAGAGGTTATCTCAGGCCCAATGGCCACTGTGGTAGCAAGCGGCGGCGATGGAGAAGAGCAAGGAGTTGAGACTTCCGTCACCTATTACCGACTGGAGGAGGTGGCGAAGCGCAATTCCCCGAAGGACATATGGCTGGTGATCCACGGGCGAGTCTACGATGTCAGCCGCTTTCTTGACGAGGTGGGGCCCAGCAGGTGGACTGCGCTGAGGGGGTACGGGCCCCGAAACGCTGGTAGGGTGTGTGGGAGGGAAGTGAGGCCTAGCTGCGGACGAAAAGACGTGCGAAAAGGGACCGAGACCCTTCGAGACGGAGTTTGGTGGGGTTGAGGGGGGACCTTAGGTCTGCGTGCATTTCTTCCGCCATTAAGTGCTGGTACCTTCAATAATATGCTTCTGTCACATATTGAGCACTTACTGTTAGCTTGGTTAAACTTTTGAGTCACCGGTATCACCATTTTACAGAAAGGGGAAACCGAGCCTCAGAGTTTCTCACCTAACAGCCTAGAGTCATTCGAACCTAGGTCTGAAAGCGCAAAATCTCTACTCATTTTTTTTCACTGTGCCTTCTGAAGTAATACCACTGTTTGGTTTTAATTTTCTTGAGAAGAAGCTGGGATGCCTTCTCCCTTCCTACCATTATGCTGCGTTTCTTTTTCCTGTTTTGAGCAGACTTTGAGGCCAGAGGTTATGAGCTGATTTAGAGATTTTTATTTTTGGCTTCTGACTCAGATTGTTACCTCTTTGGTAAATCAAGCATGTGTATTAGGTTTTACAAGTTCTCCTTGAGACTGGTGCAATTGATTTTTTTTTTTTTTTTTAAGAAATACACTTTTAATTTGTTTAACTCTACTGAGGTGTAATTTACATACAATAAATCGTGCATGTTTAAAATGTACAGTTTGATGAGTTTTGACAAATATATTCATCCATGTAATCACAACTCCAGTTGAGAAAGAACATATTCATTACAGTAAAAATTTCCCTCGTGCTTTTTTGCGGTCATTCCTCTCAATCCCAATCCCTGAGGATTTGGGATATTTTAAGTGTAAATGTGTTTGGTGGTTTATTTTTGATGTGTATATTTTTATTTTGAGCAGATTAATAATCTAATGGTTAATTTCTTGGACATATTTGTATAATATAAACCTATTCACCGGAGAAGGCAATGGCACCCCACTCCAGTACTCTTGCCTGGAAAATCCCATGGACGGAGGAGCCTGGTGGGCTGCAGTCCATGGAGTCGCTCAGAGTCGGACACGACTGAGCGATTTCACTTTCACTTTTCACTTTCATGCATTGGAGAAGGCAATGGCACCCCACTCCAGTATTCTTGCCTGGAGAATCCCAGGGACGGGGGAGCCTGGTGGGCTGCGGTCTATGGGGTCGCACAGAGTCGGACACGACTGAAGTGACTCAGCAGCAAACCTACTAACACTGAGAAAAAGTTTTATTTCTCTTAGTTCTCTTTATGAAACAAATATACTAGTAAAAAAAGTTTTCTTTCTGTTAATTTGGGGCCTAGGGCATAAAGCTCTACATCCTGATTCATAAATCTCTAAAAAAAATTTTAAAACCTAAAGTTCCCCCAAAATAACATTGATTTTAATAAATCTTTCTAGTGGCCAAGAAGTTAACATCTTAGCATTTAGTAACTTCTTGTATTTGTGGGGCTTATGGCAGTTAAACGCTTTTAAAAGTGCTTTCCTGTTATTTCAGCCTTGAAGTAACTAATTGAGAGTGAGTTGGATAGTACTGGAAAAGAAAATGGCAACCCACCCCAGTATTCTTGCCTGGAGAATCCCATGGACAGAGGAGCCTGGTGGGCTACAGTTCATGGGGTCGCAAAGAGTGCGACACGACTGAGCGACTTCACTTTCACTTTCACTGGATAGTATTGATCCTTATTTTAGCAAGAATATAAGAAACAGGTTCAGAAAGATTTTGGTCAGGCAACTGATTAGTGGCAGGGTGTGTCTTAGATATATTCCTTGGTTTCTCTTGTCTACATAGCAATGCTTTGGAATTCTAGTCTTCGCTGTACTTTGGTGTATGCCTCGTAAGTTTCCAGTGCGGCTTGTAGCACAGTAAAGCATAGTTCAAAATGGGTAGCCAGTATGGGGTTTTTTGTGGTTTCATTCCCCTCCAATTTCTTCTTGATTAATTCAGAATAGATAATGAACTTGGAAGGAATACTCAGTGCATGTGGTGGTCATTAGTTTAATCTTGAACAGTTACTAGCTTGGTTCACCACGTGCTGATGAAGCCAGAGATATCATAGGTGTGCCAGCATGGCCTTTCAAGCTTGACTTGCAGATCTTTACCTGCAGTTCACCATTCTCACTTACCCTGTTCCAGAGTCTCTGTCCCTGTGTTCTTCTTCATTCCAAGTCAAGTGCTAAGGAGAAAAATGAAGCAGAGAAGAGGACTATGGACATGTATGGAGTGACAGCATGAAGATGAAGGGTTGAAATTTTAGGTATGGTGGCCAGAAATGGCTTTATTAAGATGATGACTAAAGTAAAGATCAGAGAGAAGTTAAGGGAGCTGGCCTTGTGGATATCAGCAGGAAGAGCTTGTTCAAAGCAAATTCAAAGGCCTTGAAGTGCGAGTATGTCCAGTGTGTTTGAGGAACAGTGAGGGAGGTTATGGTGGTTGGAGAGTAGTAGATGAGGTCAGCATGATCAAGGTGAGGAGCAGGTCAAGTACAGTTTTGCTGGATTTTGACTTTTGTTCTGAGATGGGTAAGCATAGTGGAGCTGCTGCTGCTGCTGCTGCTACGTCACTTCAGTCGTGTCCAACTCTGTGCGACCCCCATGGACTGCAGCCCACCAGGCTCCCCCGTCCCTGGGATTCTCCAGGCAAGAACACTGGAGTGGGTTGCCATTTTCTTCTCCAATGCATGAAAGTGAAAAGTGAAAGTGAAATTGCTCAGTCTTGTCCGACTTAGCGACCCCATGGACTGCAGCCATGGGGTTTTCCAGGCAAGAGTACTGGAGTGGGGTGCCATTGCCTTCTTCGAAGCATAGTGGAGCAGAGGACCAGTAATATGTGACTTAATGGTTTATTATTCAAGCATCTCTGGCTGCACTGTTGAGAAGAGACTGAAGGAACACCCGAATCTAGTTAGGAGGCTGTGACGGTAACTCGGGCTAGAGATAGTGGCTTAGGCTAGGGTAGTGGTAGTGAGAAGTGTCAGATTTTGGATGTACTATGACGGTAGAGCCAATAAATTTAATGATGCCTTTCTTTTTTTTTTTTTTTAATGATGCCTTAAATTTGAGAGTCAAGGGTGACTGAGGTTTTTGCCTTGCAGGTCTGGAGGAATTGGGTTGCTGTTAGATCAGATCAGGAAGAAACATCAATTTTCATCCTTTTCTTTCCAATCTGAATTCACTTTGGGGCTCCTCCTTAGAAAGAGGGTCCTCATTTGAATATATAGCATTTATAGATTGCTTTCTTTTTTGATTAATGAATATGGTTAGAGTGTTACTCTGGACTTTGAATGTGATAATTTAGAGTTGATAATATAATTGAATTATCTTCTAATAGATTAATTTCGTAGTTTTCAGTCAGTGGTATTGATTTAATTTATTGAAATCACAAATGAAAAACCAAAACATTGCAATCGTACACATCATATTTCTGTTACTTAGTGGTTTTGAAAAAAATTATGTAGAAATGGTTACAATATCTTATGCCATTGACTATGAAATATCGAAGTACATCTTAGCAAGGGTAAATATGATTTTGTGAACTTCGTTTCAGTTTATATTCTTACTACTGTGTCACAAGTGGGAAAATTTGGGAAACCATTGTCTTATGTATAATTAACCATTTCTGACAACAGTAACCTAAAATAACCCATTATGCTGTTTTAAAGCTTTCTATGTACTTTTTTAGTGACTGTTGGGATGAGTGGGTATACTGCTTTAGGATCTGCTTCACAGATGGGATAGCATTTTATTCATTCAGCAAACATTTGTTTAGTGCTAACTCTTCTCAAGTGCTGTGGTACTAGGTCCTGGTAGTATAAAAATAGACATAGATCTGCCCTCTTGAAGCTACTCTTCTAAGGGAGACAAAGCAAAAACAGTCAAATGTTTCCTTCCTGGGAAGGAAACAGGCAAGAAGTTGAGAAAGTAAAATGGCCGTGGTGGGGAAATGTACTTTAATAAGAGTGATCTGGGAAAGCTTCTGTGAAAATGACTTTTCGTTGATGAGAGGGAACTAGCTTTGGGAAGATGAAAGAAAAGAGCATTCCTACGGCATTTGCAGAGTCAAGCAAGAGTTTGGCATGTTGGTGGGACTGAAAGCAGCTGTGGCTTTAGTGTATCCAGTAAAGGTCAAGAATGGCCAAAGAACTTGGCAGGAGCCAGGACAGGCAAGGCTGGGTAGGTGATATGGATTTGTGAACCATACCATAAGTAAATGGAAAACCACTGATGTGTTTTAACATGGGGGTGACATTGAAGGAATTTATTTCAAATATATTATTTTTGCTGAAGTTTTGAGACTAGATTGAAGGGGAAAACAATACAGAAGGGAAGAAAGGTACTCTTTAAACCCCAAGAATTTGAATCCTCCATCTTCCATGGAGTGCTGCAGTCCATGGGGTTGCAGAGTCGGACATGACTGAGCGACTGAACTGACTGATAAACAGAAATAGAATCATATTGTTCCTTAATCAAGTTATGCTGCTGCTGCTGCTGCTAAGCCGCTTCAGTCGTGTCCGACTCTGTGTGACCCCATAGACGGCAGCCCACCAGGCTTCCCCGTCCCTGGGATTCTCCAGGCAAGAACACTGGAGTGGGTTGCCATTTTCTTCTCCAATGCATGTAAGTGAAAAGTGAAAGTGAAGTTGCTCAGTCGTGTCCGACTCTGTGCAACCCCATGAACCGCAACCTACCAGGCTCCTCCATCCATGGGATTTTCCAGGCAAGCGTACTGGAGTGGAGTGCCATTGCCTTCTCTATAATCAAGCTTTCAGATCAGATCAGATCAGATCAGTCGCTCAGTCGTGTCCTGACTCTTTGCGACCCCATGAATCACAGCACGCCAGGCCTCCCTGTCCATCACCAACTCCCGGAGTTCACTGAGACTCAAGTCCATCGAGTCAGTGATGCCATCCAGCCATCTCATCCTCTGTCGTCCCCTTCTCCTCTTGCCCCCAGTCCCTCCCAGCATCAGAGTCTTTTCCAATGAGTCAATTCTTCGCATGAGGTGGCCAAAGTACTGGAGTTTCAGCTTTAGCATAATTCCTTCCAAAGAAATCCCAGGGCTGATCTCCTGTAGAATGGACTGGTTGGATCTCCTTGCAGTCCAAGGGACTCTCAAGAGTCTTCTCCAACACCACAGTTCAAAAGCATCAATTCTTCGGTGCTCAGCCTTCTTCACAGTGTCTATTAATTGATTCAGAATAGTAATAGTATGTGTTAGGTGCTTATTATTCTAACAGCTTGCATATAATTTCTTTTTTAATCCACTTAATAGCCCATTTTAGAGATGAGAAAACTGAGGAGCAGAGAATTAACTTTAAAAAGGTCATAATGCTCACTGATACAAGCAGTCTGACCAGATAGCCTGTGCCCATGGCATTAGGATTTGCCTCTGTTTTTTGTTTTTTTCATGGCTATAGAATATAGAATTAGGTCTGTATTACAGCCACCTTCTTCCACATCTTAGATGTAATTTGAAAGGGTGGGAATGTGTTAGAGGGAAGTTAGAACTAGCACTTTTTTTCTGGAACCCAGGTAATTTTTTAATTTTTTGAGTAGGTCATATAGGTATCCTGTGCAAAGCCTTCTTCCCATCTGCCCACTTCCACTTCCTCCTAAAGTTAACTACTACTGTTTGTGAATATTTCCAGAGTTTTATTTTGTGCCTGTAAGCAAAAGTGAATGTAGTTCTTCTCATTCTTTTTTTTTCCCCCCACCCATAAGGTAACTGATAACATGCCTTTTCACATAACTGTATATCTCAAGAGTCTTTCCATATCCACATCTGGAACACTTTCTTATTATTCATAGAAATTGTTGAACTGATTCTGACTTACTCAAGCAGTCTTCTATTTTAAGCATTTGGGTTGTTAGTAATATTTTGCTGTGTAGATTTTTCCCCCATCTAAGTCAACTCTATTGAGATCTAACGTCCATACAACAGAACGTAGAGATTTAATATGTGGAGTTCCATGAGCTTTGACAGAGGTCTCACCTGTATAGTCCCCATCACCATCACTGTTTAGAACATTTCTACCATCTGTGTTCTTGTGCAATCTCACACTTTGTTTTTTGTCCTGACATCTTTTAATGTATCTGTGAGATTCATCTATATTTTTTCTATGTGTCAGCAGCGTGTTCCTGTTTAGGGCTTATTATTTCATTGTAACTGTACTAAAATTTAGCTGTTCACCTGTTGACTGATGCTGGGTTGTTTCCTCTTTTTTTTTTTTGACTATTATGAATAAAGCTGTTGTGAACTTTTCATGTACAAATCTGTGTGTAGATACATTTTCATTCCTTTTGGGGAAATACCTACAAGTGAGATTGCTGTTCTGTTTTTTTTCCTTTCTGACTGTACCACATGGCTTGTGGGGTCTTATTTCCCCAACCAGGGGTCCCTTGGCAGTAAAAGCTGAGTCCTAACCATTGGATGCCAGGGAATTCCCATAGCTCATATTTTTTTTGTTTTCTTTTGTTTTTGTTTTACATCTGAAGCAGTTGGCAGACTTTTTCCCCAGAGTGGCCCCCTCATTTTACAGTCGCATCAGCAGTGTGTCAGCCTTCCAGTTTCTCTCCATCCTCACTGACGCATGATGTGTTGTCAGTGCTTTTAGTTGTAGCCATTCTGATAGATGGGTGTTGGTATATGACAATGGTTTTAACTTGCTTTTCCTGATGACTAATGATTTTGAGCATCTTCAAGGGCTGATTGGCCTTGTGTGTGTCTTATAAAGTGTGTGTTCAGTCTTGCTCATTTTTAATTGTATTGTTTTCTTATTACTTACTTGAAGGCAGTCTTTATATATTCTGGATGCAAGTCCTTTCAGAAATATATATTGTGAATATTTTGTCACAGTCTGTATTTTGCCTTCTCGTTTTCTTAGGTGTCTTTTGAAGAGAATTTTGGTGAGATGTATATATATACATGCACATATATGTATATATACACTCATTTGGTATATAAAACATTCTAATGACTGGATGTGGGCTGTGGGGTTAAAGAGTCTTGTTCAGTTTCCTACTTTACTCTAACTTTAGGAAAATGTGCTCACATCTGTTCAAGGGAGATTATAGTATCTACTCCACAGAGTTGTTGAGACAGTTAATTTAGGCAATTCATACAAAGATTTATCATGGTACCTGATATAAAAAGCTGCGATTCATGGGGTCGCAAAGAGTTGGACACGACTGAGCAACTGATCTGCTCTGATCTGATGTTGTTTCCTATAGCATCTTTTGAGTGCATAGTAACTAGCACATGCCCTGAAGATGTAAAGGTGAATTAGATGCTTTGGACTTGCCAGGAAGATGAGATCTGTGCACAAGCAATTGTTGTGCATGGTAGAGTAGTCTTGCTTTAGGAAAGACAGAATGTGGGCTCTGCTTGGTGCCACCCCCTGAAAGCTTCAGAGTTTGACTAAGCACAATTCTTACTTTCTCCAAGGCTGGTCAAATGAAAGTGCAATTCAGTCGCTATATAGCTCGTGGAATTAACAAATCTGTAGCAAGTGTGCTTTATTTTCTCAAACAGGCCCATGTGGCTAGTCCTAGGGAAAGCTAGAAATAACATGAGGCAAAATTTAACCTCCAGCACTGCCCAGGTGAGCTGCCCTGATCGACACTTTGACTTTGGTGTGTGTATTTGTGCAGCATACATGCCAGCGAGGCAGAGAAGGGGCAGGTGGGAGTGGAGGAGGGCACCGCGAGCGCCCTCTAGATCTCACTGTGTTCCAGGTTCTGTGATATTCAGGAATATGGCCATGAGTAAGACAGCCATGGTTCCTGTTCTTAGGGAGCTTATAGTCTAGTGCAGGAAGAAGACATTAAATAAACAATTGCAGTTGTGATAAACACCGTGAAGATGCCTAAGGAATTGTGAGAATCTGTAGCAGTAGGACCTAACATGGTGGGGAATACGGGTGTATCATCTGGTGGGGATGAGTTACGTTTGGATCTGCAGACCTGATATTTAGACCCTGAGCAGTTGGAACTGCCAGAGTTACACCCTTTCTGGCAGCCATCAAGTTAACCTCTCCTAGGTGACATCCCTGCCTTACTAGGTTCTTTCTAATCCAAACGCAAATACCTATGGACCTGCACCATTTCCTGCTGTTCACCACCCAGGTCTCTTATCTTTCTTTGAGTTGTCAGACTATTTTTTACGAAGTAGTTTTTATCCTCTCCAAAACTTTAACCTCCGTATCTTATTTTGATGATTAGTATTCTGCTAATCTGTTTGGCTAACCTGGCCTAATTTTGCAGCTTCCGTAATCTTAATGTTTCTAGATTTCATTTTCCAAGTCAGGTGGTCTTAAGCATATCCTATTGTTCCATTTTTATTACATCACCATTCCATTCACAGAGATTTTTTCCATTCACAGAGAATTTGTGTAATTTTTTTCCCAACAAGATTTTTATTCTGTAACTGTCATTCTTCACACTCTCTTTTATGTCCATCTGTTCCTTGTCCATTCCATAGAATTAGCAATCTAGAAGTATTATTTTATGTTAGCAATTTGTCCTCTTTCTTTTCTGTATTAAAATATAAATTTTCTGTCCTCCTTTCAATAATACTTAGTACATGAACTTAATGAAAAGCTGAAAGATTTCCCTTGCTCCCTGCCATATAGTTCGTGAATTTACTAAAACCCTTCACAGAAGAACATCACAAAGTTTCCTTTGTATCTGTGAAGTATTTCATTTGATTATTGCTGGACTGAAATAGAAATGAATCCATCACAGGCATTGTTTCATCAATTGAAAGTTTATGATCTTGACTGCCATATAGTTTATTTGAAATATTTGTAATGTTATTTAATTGCTTATACAATAAAAGCTAAGACAAGATCTATTAGTCTTAAAACATAAAGGCTGTCAAATTCAGAAGAATCTTTTTTTGCAGATTCATATGAGATTTAAAAGTAAAGCAGAAAAAAATGGGAAATGTGTACCACCTTATGTTAGGTCTACTTAATAAAAACAGGGAGAAATTTATGACTATGTGATAGATTTGAATAGCACTGGTAACCAGTCTAGTTCACTAACCTCCAGACTCTCTTGGTCTTGTTTTATTTTGCTATGATTCAGACAAAAGTAAATTTTTGGGTTATGTTAATTATAGGTATGTAAACCAAGCTTTGTATGTGTGTGTGGTAAAGTACACATAAAATTTGCCATTGTAACCATTTTTAACTGTACCATTAGATGCCATTAATTGCACTCACAGTCTGTACAACCAACACGGCTATCTATTTCTAAAGCTTTTTCATTTCCCCAAACAAACTTCATAACCATTAGGCAATAACTAATCTACTGAAACCTGTGGGCCTAGAGCCTGTGCTTCTCGGTAATTGCGGGCTCATCAGTTGTGGCGCGTGGGCTTGTTGCCCCGCAGCATGTGGAATCATCCCAGACCAGGAATAGAAAAGTCGTCTTTCCTTGGCTTTCTTGACTTTGATATTTTTGGAGATCACGGGCAGATCATTTTGTAGAATGTCTCTCAGTTTGCAATTTTCCTAGGTTTCCTCATAAACTCACAGTATGCATTTTTGGCCAGAAGACACAGTAATTATGTAGTGTTCTCCCCGCTGCTCCTGTCACAGGGTATACAGTGCTGGTTCATCCCATTGCTGCCATTTAAAGGAGAAAAGGGAAAAGAGGAGGGCAGCAGGGGAGGAGCTTTTACATCAGTTAGCTTTTTAGAGAGCCCTTACTTTAGTAAATATCTTTTTCTTGTAGCATCCTGGTGGAGAAGAGGTTCTGATGGAACAAGCTGGAGGAGATGCAACTGAAAGCTTTGAAGATGTAGGCCACTCCTCAGACGCCAGAGAAATGCTCAAGCAGTACTACATTGGTGACGTGCACCCGGTAAGAACCAGCTGAGCTAGGAGTGCTTGTAGAGAGAAGCTATCTAGCAGCCACAGGTCGTGATGAGGGAATGAATGACTAAAGTGGAGATTCATTCAGCCCAGCCATCAGGCTAAATTTTCTCCAAAATCATCCAGCCTTACTGTGCTAAGCTGGAGCTTCTTGTTTGTAAATCAGCACATAGAGTATCTCTGAAAAGGAACTGATTTTGGAAGTGGGTTTTTAGTTGATTAATTTATTTGTAATGAGGTTAATATCATGATCTAAAATAATGCTTTGATTGTTCTTGCAAATTCTTTGCTAAAAGTGGTAACTGTGGACCATGCCATTCTAACAAGGGACTATGATGTGCTCAGAGTCAGGGATGCAGGGGTGAGGTCGGGGGTAGTGGGCAGGACCTTTCTATAGACCCTGACACCTCCTAGGGAATTGCTACCAGAAGGTAGTCTCATGTCCCAAAGTTAGAAATAAGTACGTAATGAGAGTTTGTTTGGATGCGTCTTAAAATATTGTTTTCCTCTTTAAACAGAATGACCTTAAACCTGGAGGTGGTAGCAAGGTAAGAAGTCCTCTATTTCTCTTGTGTTTCAAGTGTTTATATTTCTATTTACTCAAATGGAATTACTTTTTTTTTTTTTTTTTAAGTATTTTAACGAGAAATGTTTACTTTTCCCTCCAAGCAAAAATCCCATTTTTCAGGAATTTGCATCCAGTACCATCTCAGAAAAAAGTAGTGGAGACCTGAACAATAGGAACATTTCGTTCAGGCCCCTGTTCATTTTTTTAAAAAATTGAAACTCTAAAGCTATGACTTGTGTTCTTACATTCAATAGTATAGGTGATAATAATTGCTTCTGTGTTGGAAAAAGAATTGGAAAGTTGATTTATTCTTGCAAGTCTTAGAACAAGTTGTAGACTGGAATAATTGAGTAACTGACTGGAACAGGCCTTTCTGTCCACATTACCCTATTGTCTGGGCTCAAATAGGTCTACACACCCTTCCCATTCACTCGGTGATACCACAGAAGTAGAAGATTAAATATTTGAAAACTTTAATGTGTACTGCATAATGTACCAGGAAGAAAATTTGAATGCCTTTTTGTTTCCCACAAGCTGAATGCCTCACTTCCCTTATTCCCTCATTTTTTTTCTCTTTTCCTCGACTCTTCTACTCTCTTAATTTAAAGACGCAGCACTTAGTTGTCACCAGAACTTCTTGGAGGCAATGCTCCTTCCCCTTTTCCTCCTTCTAGCTTCCCTTTCCGCATTAAGCTGGAATTACTGAACCTGTGTGACAGCAAAGTTGGCCAAGACACACGGATTCTTTCAACTCTAGAGGTTGCTTGACAGATTCTGCCACCTGTTCCCCCACCATCCAGAGTGTTTGTGTAAATTAGCTCTTCCATCTCATTGCACTTTGCTACTCTGAACTGTTGAATTGTTTATGAAGGGGATGTGAAGTGGTTCCTTAAAGGCTTTGCGAGCACTGGTAGTTTGTCCTCCCCTCCCAACACATGTACTATCCATTCTTGAATCTTCACTTGTGTAATTAGGGTAAAATTTGAACTAAGCAATGGCTTGTTTGGTATATTGAACATGTCCAGAAACCATTGCTCTCAGAGGTCAACATCTGATTTGAGGGATATGCCTGTTTGTACAGGAGATGTACCTTAATTCAGGAATCATAACCCACTTGTTCATAGCACCCTGAGAGCACTTTTTATATTAAAACAAATAAAATCCGTGAGGGGAGAAGTTCCAGTGTCCAGAAGTCTTACAAATTGCTTCTTGTTGCCATTTTTCTTCCTTGCTGGTATAGTATGTAGTTAGGACCATCCTTAGGAATGGAGAGCAGTGTTTTTCCAGTTCTGTTCCTTGTACCGCCTGTATTGGAATCTCTTGGCATGTTTTCCAAAGTGCGTATTCCCTGGGCTTCCATTACTACTACTGATTCATGCTGTCTGGAGGTGGGAGTTTGCATTTAAAGTAACCCAGGTAGCCAAGCGCCAGACATTTGGCTGAATGACATGCCCATCTTTTCATGTGAAAACTTTTAGGGAGCTTTTAATCCTTTTCTGTGGAAAGCGCTGTCTGCCTTCTGTAGACCAAAGAAGTAACTAGAGATGTCTCAGATAAAACTATTGAGCCTTGAACTTTTTATAAGAAATAAAGGAAAAGAAACGCTTTTAACTGGTGAGATTTGATGAAATTTGATAAGAATTTAGAAGTCTCCAAATGTAGTTTGGCCCCAGCCCAGCTTAAATTAAGCAGTGATTAAGGGCAGTGTTTTCAAGACTCTGTTTTCCTCATGTCTGCTGTACTCAAAGTCTGCAGTCTCCTTTAAATAGAGAGTCTGATTATTGAGTGTTTCCAGTCACACTGCTGTACTTCAGGCAGACCAGCCAAGGGAAACCTTTGGGAAAAATTTCAAGACCACCTACATAGGTTGTCATAGAGCTTATATAGTCCAGCCTGATTTTAGTACCAGAAAGAAATTCTTGAGCCTTCAGATTTATTTCTTACATAGGTTCTAAATAAGCCCTTCTGCATCTAGGCTCCAGCTATCTCTTTTCTTAATTTTTTTTACATTTATCATGAAGAAGTAAATGTCAAGTTCATTTCATTACTGTGCTTTCAGTTAAGGTTTCAGAACCTCTGTAAAGAATTGATTTTTTTTTTTTTTTTTTACAATGCCTCATTTAGAGGTTTCTTCCGCCTTATGGACAGAGTTTTCATTTCCCTTCTTCCTTTATTTCTCTGCTTCTCTCTTCCCTCCACAACTCCATACCTCTTCCCCGTCTGAAACTACCTCCACACCCCTGCAAAAAAAAAAAACAAACTTTTTTTAAAGCACCTAAAACATGCTATTCCCAAGTGCAAATCAGGAACTTTCCCCAGTTTTTTAGAAACTGCTCTTCATACTACTTTTGCTTTGACACTGATGGTCACCATTGTTTCCTTGTAATGCCTGAGGTTCAAGACCCTGAAGTGTTTGTTACAATACCAAAGCTTAAAAGCTTAGAGACTGCGGATGTTTTTCTTACCTGCTTCAGTTGAAAATAACTAGAATTAAAAACATTTTTCTCTCTTAAATCTCTCTTCAGCTGAATTAGTCCCCATGCTACCAGTCTTCTGTTCACATTTGAGTTAACATTTTTCTTGTCTGCTTTTGAGTTACGGAAACTCACCTTAGAAGCTGTTTTCTGTGCCCATTTGCCTGCCTACTGTGCTGCAAGTAATCAAGATACATTTGTGGTCAGTGACGTCTCTTGATTATGCATTTAATTCTTGGTTAGAATCTTGATCAGTCAGAGTCTACCTTTAGTTCAGGAGATAAGGTAACATACAGATGCGACCTGACCAAAAAATGTGGTACTGTTTCATTCATTTATTCAGAAGGTATTTTCTAGGTTACAGTTCCCAACTGCTTCACTAGTCAAGTCTCATTGCAGTGAATAGACCCAATAACTTGACCGTTTTTCCATTTTTTGAATGGGAAGTTTGTGGTGTACATGGTTAAAAATTCAAATAGTACGAAAAAGTATACTATAAAAATGATTCCCATCACCAGCTGTGTCTCCCAGGTTCCCTTCTCCTGAGGTAGCCAGCTGCCATTTTCTCGTTTACTCTTCTGAAGAGATTCTGTGCATACATAAATGTAAATGGATGGGTGGAAGGCAGATGGATTGACCAACAGACCAACTACCCCATCCTTTAAAAATCTCGCACATGCTGTTCTGAGCCTTGCTTCTTTCTGCTAAAGCATTTTACCTTAGTGACTGTTCCCTATCAATTTATAAACATCTTTTTAAGCAAGTAAGGTTGTGTCTATAAAAGCTTAGCATGTTTCTTAAACTTCATTTTTCAACTTAAGAAATTTAACTTGAAATCTAGTCAGTTCTGTCTATATTAGAAGTAATTTGTAAATTACATTTAAAGGCAAGTACATTTTTCTTTCCCAGGTGTTACAGACTTTTGTTATACAGAGTTTTCTATTATAGTTACATACAGGAACATACATAATGTTCCGTTTACCTTCTCTTTTATGAGAGGGAAACTAAAAAGAACATGTACTTTATAGTTTTGTGATGTAGTTGGTTGTGTCATACTAAAAATTTCCTTTTAAGAATTGTTAAATATTCCTATCATACCTACAACCCAATTTATTAATATTTGAAATGGATATGCCTTTGGATGAGTAGTGCTTGGTATTTATCAAAGAATTTTGTTTGGTTGTTTCATTGTTGACTGTTTACCTAACATTAGTTTTTTGTAACATAATCTTTTGAAATAAAGCAGACTGTAGTGGCAAGGTCACTCTTGAAAGACAAAACACCCTTCTTGAGAAATCTCAAGGGTTAGTGTCTCTCCTTGTAATGCTTTATTTAGGAATGACGGGTAGTTTTGCAAAACAAGATGTCAGAAGGACAAGGGTAACATCTTTTTCAAATCAGCCCTCCAGTGTGGTGATAAGTAGAATAGTCTCTGAGTGTTTTAATTTTTTCCTTCCGTGTTAACTTCTATATTTTGTCACAGTGGGTTCTTGAGAAAGTCGTGTAGAAATTTGTCTCAGGGTGTTTTGCATGTTTGCATTTGCCCTTATGTACAGGGAACTATTTTTTGTATGACTGGGCTGACCAGGCATTTGTGCTTTACGAGACAGTAGTTGTTAAAACTGTATTCTCATCTAGAAAGAAATCTTAGTACATTGGAGCTTCATGAGAAGGCTGTCCTCAAGATCCATACCCCATGGCCATGAATATATTGACATCATGTACTTTCAAAACTCAGACTTCCTAGATTGTACAATGAACCTAACGTTAGAATTCATACAGTGATAGCTAATGTTACATAGTCTTTTGTATTCTGAGGGGAGAACCCTTTGCAATAGTTTGAAGCCCAGAGTTCCCAAGTTATTTTTCATGTTTCTGGCCACATACAAACCAAACTATTCTAAATAAAAAGCTACAAAAACTACCAGGCTGCCCAAATACTCATTAAAGTTGTTGAAGGTGTCCTGTGGCTTAAAATCCACTTCTTCCCATTTTAAATACTTGGAATCCTCTAGGAATGGCAAATATTCAATTTAGGAATTAACACATAAGCTTCTTATATACCTTATGTTTCCCTTTTATTTAAATCTCTGAAAGTCTAAATATAAGCTATTTAGGCTTGAAGTATATGTATAATGCCCTGTCTATATATTTGAATGCCTCATAACCATAATTTTGACTCATTGCTTCCTATGTATATTCTGGTGACAAAATACACCATTCCTTAAGAATGTGTTCTCCTATGTTTTTTTCCCTAAACAGGGTTCATATTGAAATCACCCCCCACTGATCCCTAAATCCGTTCCCATATGTTTGCCAGTTATGAGATTTCTTTATCATTCCTTTAACCACATGAAAGCATATCAGAAGAGCATCTGTGAGATCGAAGCATCTCTTTGTGGTTGTGCTCCTTCAGTCTTCCTGGATGTGGGAGCATGGTATTAACATTTCTCTAATCTTTAGAAGTCTGCTTTTGTAGGTTTTGCTACAATGCCCTTGGCTCAGAGAAATGTGTTGAGTTAATTGAATATGACTTTAGAATTCAGGTTCATCTGATCTGAGCTTTTCAATTCACAAGTGAGGAAACTGATTTAGCATGGAGCCCGAAGATACCAGATGTAATTTCAGTTACAATCAGCATTAATAAAAAGGTTACTCAAGAATTATGAAATATTTCTGTTGTTTAGTATTTATATGTATGTGCATATATTTATTTACATATTTATTTTATGAGGGAATTAAAGCCTTAGTGAATCTTGAACTTGAGGAACCACCTTGTTTAAACAGTTAATTTCTGTTAATTTCGAATTAAAGTTAGAGTAGACTTAGAACGATGTGGTTGTTGGGGAGTGTATTCCAGACTTGTTGGAGGAGAAAGAAAACATGGATGTTAATTACTTGAGAAAGCTTTTTGTAGAAGAACTCTGGACTTGAACTGCTCTTCTGTAACTAAAATCATAGGGTATTGTAGTTATTACTGTCTGTGCCAAAGATGGAGACCAGTGCCTTCTCCTGACCAATCTTGCATGTAAATTAACATGTGGGCAAGAACATAAGCAGCCAAGATATGCCTGAACACCCACAGGGGTAAATTAAAGTCAATCATAAACTGTAGGAATTTCACCTAAGAATCTGTTAGACTCAGCACAGAGCTCTGGAGTGGAAATGAGAACTGTGCACGGTGAGAACAGAAAGGTAGACTCGAAGAAAGATTCTGTGTTAATAGAACTTTTTTCTTTTTAATTTTGTTAAATTAAAAATAACTTTTTTGGCTTCTTTCTGAAGTTGGCTGAGGCACTTGGCTACCATGAGCAGTGTGCCTTAAACAACTCTTTCATTTATAGTTGATTAAAAGCAGAGTAACTGTCCTTTGGCATTTATTTGGCTGTCAGTATTCTAAAGAGGATATGCTGCTTTCTCTTCTCTTTGCTCCAGTGTTAGGGTGGTAGTTCTTTTTGCCTTCAGGGAAAGCTTGATCTTAAAACGGGTTGAGGTACTTGGTTAAAAGGAGGAATGAGCAGTAGGAAGGAAGGATGGAAACCATATACATTTAAATTTAAAAAAATTGCTTGTTAGGAACTATTACCATTTCAGTGTATTACGATCTTGGTATGTCTCCTCTCTTCCCCGCCCTCTTTCTTCTCTGGGTTGCTTACTGCATTGTCTGAGGTTCACTTGAGTTAGCACACACCCAGTGCTTGTGGTTGTAAAAGAAGCTAAAAACTACTAGAGAATTCCTTTATATGAACTAATGGCTTTTAATGTTTTTATAGGTTAAGCTAAGTGATACATATATTATTCATTATGCTCTCATGTAAGCCTTTCAGATTACCTTCTTTTTAAAAAAAATGCTAATTCTACATTTTTTGTTTTATAAATCATTGGTATATTTGTGGATGATGAAAGCATAAAAGACCATGGACATTTTATTCATAGAATTCAATCATTTTTCGGTTACTGTAGTGGAATATTTTGAAAGGCAGTGTAATAAATGAGATGCAGACACAACCGTCAGTACCACTCCCACCTTTCAACTCTGCAAAACATTTGCTGTATTTCTCAAAGATTGACAGTAACATGTTTTAACTAGCCTGACTCATTCTACTCAAGGAGAAATGTCCCAGATTGTTATTATCGAGATCGCAAAGAAATGTAATCAGATTTATCTAAAACTTTTTAGAGGTTTTACTTGGCTGTAGGTGAATTTCTTTCAGGTTTGAGGCATGGTCTCATTTGAATTACAGTGTTCTGGATATAGGAAGCTAAAACTCACCTCATGGTCTGCTCTAAAGTATCTAGGCCAATATGTATGTAGGGTTGTTGGAATTCTTGGAGATTACTGAGAACTGTAATTATGTGTTCATACCCTGGCATACTGCTGACTATTGGCAGAGATGATCTTTCGGGCAGCAGTAACCTATGCTAATGAGTTACTGTCCTCTGGCGGTAAGTTAGCATGCTTTTTTGTACTCTACAACTAATTAATGAAATCCATAAGTTCATTTGATGTTTATATAAATTGAATTTAAAATTTTGGTATCAGCTTTATTAAGATGTAATTCACTTTTCATCCAATTCACCTATTTAAGATGTATAGGTCAAGGGATTTTAGTATATTTAGAGTTGTTCAACCATAATCACAAATCAATTTTTGAGCATTTTCATCACTCTAAAAAGAAACCCCATAACCTTCAGCAGTCATTTTCCGTGTCCCTCCAGATCCTCTTCTCCCTGCCCTAGGAAACCACTGATCTACTTTCTTGCCTTTTGGTTGCCTGTTCTGAACATTTCATGTAAATGGACTTATGTAATACATGGTCTTTTTGTCTGGTTTTGTCAAGTAACAATTTCAGGGTTCATCTGTGTTGTCACTGATGTATCAGTACCTCTTGATTAGTTGCTGCCACTTTTTTAAAAATTTATTTTGGTATTTTCTTAACCCTTCCTGTTTTCGGTGTGAAATAAGCCCTAAGATCTCTAATCTTAATTATTATGATTTCAGAGAGTAAACAAGTTTTCTTCTCTAAGTCACAGATCAGTCATCTGCATGCTTTTGAGCATTTCCCAGTTGATCTCTATGTTACGACAGAGGAGTTTTTATTTTTTAAATATGTTTTCAGGAAATGTGATTTTAACTACTGCCAGTGGCAAGCCCAGCTAAACTAGGCATATCATTGTGACTGCAAATTAGTTCATTAGTTTATTGTAATATAGTTTGTATCAATGGCATTTTTTTTTCAATAAATAAAAAGAATTTAGGTCATTTCTGTATGCTTTCATAGTGTTCTTTACTAGAGAATGCCAGTATATTATCAGAAAAAGAATTGCCCATCTTCCCATTACATATGGATACTTGCAAACATCAAATTACATGAAAGATGAAGTTATTATTTTAGTTTCATAGTTTACATGAAGATTCATGAGAAGTTTTATATACTCTGTGTTAATCTATTTTTGTTTTGTTTGTTTTTAAATATGCGTCTTCTTCAGGAACCTCCGAAAAGCAATACGTGCAAAAGGTTGGTATTCCCTTAATAGACTTTCTTATGCTCCAACATACTATGTGGCAAAGAGGTTCCTTCCATAAATATACACATGTAACATAACTTAAGAGTATAGTTCGACAGCTCATTCTTTTTTTTTGGTCAAAATTACTGCAAATCAGTAGTCTCTTAGCTTTAGCAAAATTAATTTTCCAGTTTCAGTCATCTTGAATAATCTCAAAAAAGTTCTTGCCTTGAGTAGTTTTTAAATCTCATTGTGACATAAATCAGAGTCATACGTGGTAAGAGGCAAGAGTACATGGACAAGTACTACTCCTAAGTCAGACCCACAGTCTCTGCAGCTCAGCCCAGCTATGCAGTTTCCACTAAAAACTTATTCTCTTTTAATCCTCACAACACACCTATAATGTGGGTGCTGTTATTACATTTTACAAAAGAAAAAAATTGTGTATTGCAGTCATATTCAGGAGTTTGAGTTTTCTCAAAGGTTTACCTAGTAATGTCCCTTGCAGTAATGTTGCTAATACAGTAGTGGTAGCCCTGAAAAATATGCATTTGTCATCCCTTAAATAGTGTCTCTGCTTGAGATTATTGTAGAATCCTTGGCTTATAAAAATTTACAGAGATTATATAGAGCTGTTTCATCTTTCTGAGATCACACTTAAGGCATTTCATAGAAAGAGAAAATGTGTCTTCCCCCACCCCGCCCCTATAAAAGTACCATGTCTTTTTTGTTTGATATGATGGTCAGAATATTTTTAGAAAGTGGAAATTAAAGGAAACTGTTAGTAAATTCAGCTGATTTATACTCAGCCCAAAGTCCCATAAAGAATTTGAAAATATAGGCCATAAACTTGCTGTAGACTTTTACAACACTTAAAATTGGTTAAGAATTATTATGTAGAATACATAAAGAATTTTTACAAATCAATTAAAAAATAACTTTATAGAATATGAGAAAAAGATTTAAGCACCTCACAGAAGAGGAAGCACAAATATGAGCATATTAAAAAAAATATTTGATTTCATTTGTCATCAGAGAGATGTAAATTAAAATCATAGGGTATATTTCACACCTATTGGCCAAAATTAAAAATTATAAAAATAAGAAGAGTTGTTTAGGAAGTGAATTACCAATATTCTTAGGCCCTGTTAGGGTCTTGAGGAAATGTAAATGGGTACGATCACTGTGGAAAACAGTTTATGCATTATCAAGTAAATTTAATAATATAGTAACTTTTGATCCAGCAATTCCATTTCTAGGGAGATATATATATACACACACACACACACACACAAACACACTCAAGAAAAATGTGTATACATACATACCAGTGAACACATTACGGGAATGCTCATAGCAACATTATTCAAGATATTAAAATATTGGAAATGACCCAGATAACCATTCATTAGTAAAATGAATGAATTCATTCTGGGATATTCACACAGTGGAATACTACAAACCAATAAAAATATAACAGTCACAGCTACAGGCAATAACCTGGATAAATCTGAATGAATAGAGTTCTGTCTTGTGGGCAAGAGGTTGTTGTTAAACCTGTATCTCCTTTGCTGCAGTATAGATGCATTTCCTCTACTTCTGTTCTCAGTGGTCATAAAGTTACAGAGGATTATCTGAGGACTGATGGTCAACCATTCTTAGTCTTTTGCACTGAAGGCTTTATCTTCTGTGTTTTGTCAAGGGTCCTGCTTTTGATCTCTTTTGCCTCTTGGGCTGCCCTGGAAGGTACCTGAAATCATTACTCTTTTGGGGAGATTACTTTTATGTTTCCCTGTGCCATATGGCTGTTGTACATACTGACCAACTTGCTTGTGTCTTTAAGCAAAGCTACCTGGCTGACATTCTAAACTTGGCGAGAACAGCTTTCTGCCATACTTTAATGTACAAGTACTTGGCATGTTCAGGCAAAAAGAATAATTTTTATTATTGAACGGCAGCTGGTTTTTGTGGACTTCAAAGCCTTTTAATACTAAGACTGCGGGCAGCCAGGTCATTTGGATTAAAACTAGCAGTGTTAATTAAGTTCTAATAGCGAAGAAGGATGTTTTTTTTTCTTTTTTTGACTGTGCCATGTGACTTGCAAGATCTTAGTTCCCCAACCAGTGATTGAACCCAGGGCCACCGCAGTGAAAATGAGTCGTCTTAACCACTGGGCCACCAGGGAATTCTCTTTATTTTGAGGAGAATAATGACTGTCCTTAAACTGAGGAGAATTTCTTTGCAGGACTTCTTAAGCCGGCTACCATTTGCCTGACTTTATTAGCACTGTCAGTATGTTCTCTGTGTGTGCGTGTCTGTCCTTATTAGTGTCCAAACGAGGTTAGGAATCAAGCTGCTTGACCAACTTCCCTTTGTGATCTTGGGTGCAGAGCTTGTGTTTTCTATGTGTAAGAGGAGAATAATAATAGTACTTATTTCATAGGATTGTTGTGAGGATTAAATTTTAAAAATATATTTGGGGCAGATACAATATCATCAGCTATTGTATTAGGTCTCATTGGTTCTACACTGATAATTGTATACATAAAATGGTGGCCTTTTCCTGTTTAAGGATGTTAATTGTAGAATATGTGAAAAGGCTTGAAGAAAAATTTAAACTATCTGTAATCCCATAACCCAGAAATAATCATTTATGTCTTTGTGAAAACATACTGAGGTGTGTGTGTGTGTGTGTGTGTGTATTATCTTTTTTTGGTATCATGCTGTATGTTCCATTTTTAGTCCTTTTAAAATTATTGTTGAACTTTCACTTTAATTAAAATCTTGTGTTTTTGTTTTTTTATCCAAATCAAAATTCTTTGATTTGGAGACTATTAAATGTGAAAGTATTTAAATACTTGAATATTAAAATGTGAATGTTGAATGATAGGGAATATTTGGTATGAAATGTTCACAATTTTATTGCTTTTTTCCCCCTTGAACATCTAGCTACTGGTCGTATTGGATCTTCCCCATCGTGGGTGCTATTCTCTTAGGTTTTCTGTATCGTTACTACATGGCGGAGAGCAAGTCCTCCTGAGGAGACCTTGTTGAAGTCTGGAAAGCATTTCCACTTGGGAGCAAGAACTAGAGACTTATTTGGAGCCTGCAGTGGTGCCCTCTTCTCAAGTCCTGCCATTTGTATTCTTACCCCTTGGAACCCAGACGGTTGGCCAGACGTCCACCTCAGCTCCACGGCCGAGTCCAAGTCATTTCTCAGAGCCTTACTCTCAAAGCACCTGATCATTTTTCCGTATTGTTGCCTTTGTTTCCTCTCTTTACTCTTTTCCTTGAGTGCCTGTATGTTTTAGGACTGTCTTCTATGATTACAGTCCACATGTCATTGTGGCATTCCCTTTGGTAAAATTGCCTGCTTTCCAGTGCTTCAAACGCACACTAGACATATTTAACAGCGTGTCACGTTCTGGTTTTGAAGCTTTTCTTTTTCCCTTTTTCTTTTAAGTAAATGTTCCTATTTTTTAAATTATGACTTAATTTTATTATTTATCATAAGAGCTTTTAATTCATGGCATCAGGTTGCACATCTATGACTTAAAATGCAACTGCAGAATTATCCTGTTCCTTGTTTGTATTTGTTAAAACTGGCCAAGTGTAGCAAGGAGCCCTTGCCACCCTCTAAGGCATCAGATGGTGGTGCTGGGCAGAACGCTGCTTCCCTTTTGTTCATTGGGAGTGGAGAGAAACAGGGAGAGGGAGAGATGAATTAGGGTGACAGAGTGGATTCACAGTAATCTTTCTTTTGAAAAATATTGAAAAATACTACTTTAAGGGCAAGAGTTCAGAAGAAGCACTAAAACTTTCATCCTTTATTTTGATTTGGCACCAGTTCCTAACCATCTTTTTTCTTCTTTTAAAGTTACCATCTTTTATGGGTAAAATGCAAGTAAGTGTATCTTTAGAGCTTTACAATTTTATAAAGGATTTTGCTGTTTTTTTTTAATTAATTGGCAATTTTTTATCTCCCATTCTTTAAAAGTAAGAGACTCCAAATTGATAAAAGACACAGTATTTGATCTTCTGTTTGCCCCAGTAAAGTAACTCCCATGGTAAAGCAGCATTTGGAAGCAGTCTGAGAGTGGGACAAGAGTGTTTTCCACTTCATCTGTATTTTACCTCCATGGCTCCAATTTGTGGTTTTGTTGTTTTTCCATTGAGAGGGGGGAAAAAAGTGGTAGTTACTTTTTTTTTTCCCTTGGATAACTGTTTCCGTGAGGAGTAGGTTATTATTCAGAATTATATTACTGTTTCTTCTCAGTTCAGGCGTTTCTCTGGCGAATTTGGCTGTTCTCTTCCTCTCTGGAAGCACCTGAGGAGACCGTCCACTGGCAGTTTTCTGCTGACGACTGTGGTGATTCTTCCTCCCTGTCCTTTGAGGGTGACCAGTCTGCTCTGAGCCATTGTCACGTACAGCAGGGAACCGCGTGGTTCAGGAAGGACCATGGTCACTGCTCAGCGTCTGCTCCCCTCTTCCTGCTTGCCAGAGACTTGACAGGACAGGAAGCTACACAGCAAACCAGTGTCTGCCCATGCAAACTGCTTAAGAAAAAGTTCAACCCAGGTCTCGTATCCTGTGATTTAGCAGTTGAGCGAATTCAGAATTCATAAAAATAACATTAACCTGGTAATTGTGCACTTGGTTATGACATTATGGAGTAATTTTAGGGGATTTCTGGCCAGCTTTTATATGTCAGGGATGTGGGTTTGACTTTAAAATTTTTATCATCTTTAGAAAATATTTTGTATGTATTATAAGATGCCAATTTAAGACAATTTACTGAAAGAAAAATCTTTGATGATTATGTAACAGAGGTGGTGTGACTTGATTACTCCTCAATTTGAAGGCAAAGAAGGGTTTCCTTGAATAAGAATTGATATTTAATTGCTGTAATCATTTAAGTCACCTGATGACATGGGCCCACACTGGGGTAGAAATGAAGAACAAAGGAGTATTGAAGAGCTGGAAAAGGGAACATTCAAGCTAAAACTAAGCCAGAAGATAACTTGGATCAATTAAAAATGTGTTGGCAGTCCCCAAAATTGAATGGAAAACATCTGGCTTAGAAGAAATATTAAAGAACAATATTCTTCAGTAAAATTTGTGTTTTTTGATATTTTTTACAGTAAAGACCACTGCAAAAGGTATGTTTTTCTGTTTCATATTGGTTGTCGTTTCCTGTTTACATCTGGACTTGTTTTCATTCAGAGCCAGAGGAAAAGATTTTCAGACTTTGTCTTAGCCAGCCATGAAATCCATCCAATACCCAGGGCTCTCTTTTGATCTGCTAATGTGATGTCACTTTATGTTATAAAAACCACTTTTGGGTCCACTTATTATTCTGCTGCCTACATAAACAGCCAGGTGAAAGGTAGAGCTTGTGTGAGAGCTTGCAGAGGTTTTTTTCTAAACAATAAAGTAATACAGTATATTAGCCAAATCTATCAAAAAGGACTTTTCTTTGAAGACATAGATGGGAATTCTTGAAACAGCCTCGACGTTGATGGGTTGTGAAAAACCCCTCTGCAGAGCCAGTGGAGCCAGTCCCTGTTGTCCTGAGCCTCCTGGGGTGTCTGGAGTGTTGGGTTGTTTATTCCCAAGGAAGACTTAACCGCCGGCGCCCACCATACAGTCAGCATAATGGCTGGAGATCACAGGAGAGGAGATGAGGGGAAATTAGTGCCCCCAAATAAGGATGTTAGTGCCAGGTCCCAAGATTTCCTGCCTCTCTCAGGAGTTGGTTTTGGTTTCCAAATGACTTACGTTTTGTAAAGACAGGAAAGTGGTGGGGACAAAGTTTACACTGTGTTTAGTTCTCATGTGATCACTTAAGCTGCAACAAAAATCCATTGGAACCTATAATTTGACCCTGTAAAGTTCTTTCAGCAATTGTCATAAATGCACATGTTGTGAAATAAGAACATTGTTGTGTTTACACTCACTCAGTTCCCATGTAGAGCAAAGAAAAATGCTTTTCAGGCCAGATATATCATTACTTACAGAGTATCTCAAGTTTAAAATCTCAAGTGATACCCGTCTGATTAAATTCCATTTTAGAAACACAGAACAGTAATATTGGTTACTTCCTTCCCCAGGAGAAATGGATTCACATGTGTCTTGTGTCAATAGAGACTGTTGTTGTTTTTTTTCCTTTCTTTCTTTCTTTCAACCGTCTTGTTCTTTTGCCAAATCTCATGAAAGTAATGAGGAGTTTAGTCCCATCTGGCGGCTGTGCTCTGAGAGAGCTGGGTTTGTAATTTGTCGGGGGTGATCTCAGAGGGGAGGTTCCAAGAAGCAGAGAGGTACTTTTCAGATTACCTACTCCACACCAGCTTCTCACTCATGAACTTGAGGGGCCAGTTTGCACCTGCACCTGTACTCGCCATTTGCTGTTCAGGCAAAGCACGATGATTTCACTTTCTTTCTTTTGATTTTACCCTCCACTCTGAGCAAGTAATATTAACATTCCTTTTGTGTATTCAATAAATGGAGTTTGTTTACCTATTTTATCAGCATATTTTGAACAAAGATCTTTGTCTGCTGGAATGTGCACACAGTGAGTGTTTGTTTAGAACTACACACAATAAAGATACTGTTTTCCATTTCTTGCCCTGACTACAGTTATTTTGTTTGTTTTAATTTCTTTTTTTAGTCGAAATTTTGGTTCTGTAGTTCTCAGGTGTTCTGGAAGAAAAGAATTGGAGAGCATAAAAGCCACCTGTATCTGTGCTAATAGTGGGTTTAGTGTAACCGAAGAGAGTTCTGTGGTTCTTCAGGATTCTTGCTGCTGTTGCTCTTTCCTTGATGTGTGTTGCTCATTTGATAATCACGAGAGGCACAAACCAAGACTTTTGCTGTATTAACAGATATGATATGGCAACGAGGTAGACAGGTTTTTACTGAAACCATCTGATAAAGAGAAACCAGTTCAAGGTAATAATATTTGTTATATATAATGTCAGTCTTCAAATGGTTGTTTGTCTTGGAAATAGCTAAACTTTTGGGGGAAATTAAGCATTGAGATCGAAGTTCTAGTGACTGTTAATAAAACAAGGTAAATAAGCCATTTTTACAATGACCTTTTAAAACACACTGATAGCCTTCTAACATTACCATGAGACATCGTTCTAGGGTGTAGTTATTTCACTATCATGAATTGAGGATTACTAATAGAAAAGTCCCATTCTTGCTGCTAGTGTTTGAGTCTAATGTTTAATCTTCAGTCGTAATAATTCACTGTTCCTGATGCTGAGTGTTTGGCAAGTATTTGACAAATCCTGGTTGATTCCTGAAAACCTGAGATGGAAGATTGTGATTTCAGTTGTGTAAATTTAAGGGACCAAGCACTCACACAGTGTGCTAAATGATTGGTAATTGCAGGTAACATAGGTAACCTAACATTAATTAGCTTAATAGATATCTGTATACTCTGCAGGTTTTCCTCCATTTATGAGATGGTTACGTCCCAGTAGTGAATATCATACTGGATATCGCTGGCCCAGGTAAAGATCAAAATTCAAAAGTATGATTTTTACTGAATGCATATCACTTCCACTGTCATAAAGTAGAGAAACTGTAAGTTAAACCACACTAAGCCTGGAACTGCATTTTCAGGGCCAGTCAGCTTAATCACAAACTTAACATTTTAGAAAACAATTCTTGTATGAAGCATTCAGGAGAGACTAGGGTTGGATTCTAGGCAAAACATGAGGACACAGTTGTAATACTCATTTATGTGCCACCTATCTGCCACGCAGCATCTTAGACGACTTCCACACGTTTCTGATTCTGCAGGGTCTTTACGTGGAAATCGAGTATATCCAAATTTTACCAATGACTTGAGGCTACACAGCTGAGAGGTGAGCTGGACTTTAAACCCGACAGCTGTCAATTTCTAGTGTTGGTTGTTCCCATATGAAAACTAAGCTCTAGAGTCTTCCCTGTTGGTTCAGTGGTTCAGACTCCGCTTGCGCTTTCCCCTGCAGGGGGCACAAGTTCAATCCCAGGTGAGGGAACTTAAGATTCCACAGGCCATGCATCATGGTCAAAAAGACCCCAAAACCGAGCTCTGCTGCTGCTGCTAAGTCACTTCAGTCGAGTCCAACTCTGTGTGACCCCATAGACGGCAGCCCACCAGGCTCCCCCGTCCCTGGGATTCTCCAGGCAAGAACACGAGTGGGTTGCCATTTCCTTCTCCAACACATGAAAGTGAAAGTGAAGGCACTCAGTCGTGTCCGACTCTTAGCGACCCCATGGACTGCAGCCCACCAGGCTCCTCCGTCCATGGGATTTTCCAGGCAAGAGTACTGGAGTGGGGTGCCATTGCCTTCTCCGAACTGAGCTCTAGTTGTACCAAAATAATATGCCTGGTATTCTACTATTGATTATCATTTATATATATATATATAGATATTTCTGTGTATGGTCAATAAAATAGAATCATGAATAATACAATCATTTTTCTTAATCAGTAGATACTAGAAAGTAGATACTATCTTGGGAGTCCACCCCCAAAGTCTTCATTGTTGAAGAGAATCCTGTTGGTTCAGTGTGAACAATTTAGAATGACCCTCACTCCCTTCCTTGCGAAACAGTTTCTTGATGCTAGTTAATGAGAATTTAGATTTGAACTGTATTATTAGAGTCAACTTTGGAGAAAAGGTAGTCTGTAAAACAGTTAAAGACTATTGAAATCCTTAGGCAGCAGAGATGAGAAGTTCTTACATAACTTCTTCCATCCTCTAATCCAGTCTAGGGTTCTGGTTGAGATTTAACCTGGAAATATGTGTAAACTTAAAATTATTAATGATGAGTAATTGTTAGTAAGTTGGCTTGACCTTTGCCTCTTCTGAAACTATATATCATGAGGAAATCCAAAAAATGAAAGTCTTCCACTTCATGCCGTGAAGCACACGAGACTGGGAAACGGTCATTTCTGGCTTTTTTTCTTATATCATTGCAGAAGATGATTCAAGGTCATTGGAGGAAGCACAACATAATGCACATACAAACACTGTTTGTTCCAAGTGTGACAAGTGGCATTTTTGATTCATCAGTGCCAGTCTCAGAGCAGTTTCCTATTGTTTGCTCCTGGTCCTAAGCTCTGTGCCTGAGACATCAATGTGATGTTAACTTCAGAACCACATAGACCTGGTAAGAGAAAAATTTAAGAACCCAGGAGCCTGAATTTCATTTCTTCTTCGAGAAGTTTACTTTGGGGATCTTTTTTTCCCCCCCAGTTTCTTCATTTAAGTTTTTCAGGAAGGAAGGTGGCATTACCTTACAGAACAATAGGGAGATGTCCACAATAAAAAGAAATCCTCTCACACACCTGTCCACTCTGATTTAATTATCCAAGAAATCTAATCAAGAGCAGTCCAGGAAAATGAGTTTTCCAAGACTCCCAATCTGACACACACACACTACCCCCACCCCACTTTTTTTTCCTTTAATCTTTTTTTTTTTTTAAGGCTTTTTAGTTTTTAGACTTTTTCTACACTTCATTCTGCTCCATCTGGCCCCCTTAAACTAATGTTTTGCTAATAAGTGACAAGGTTACACCTCAGCTACGCGTCCCTTCATTTTTAAGTATTATGGTCCAAAAATATACCCACTAGCCTGTCTTAGAAAACATTTGGAAGAAATAAAGCTGATTTGTTTGTAAGCTGGGCCATCCATGTAAACTAGTGCAGTCCTGTTGGAACATCTTGATTGACCTTGCCCAGGGCTAAATTCTACCTCTGGACCTTTCATGTTTGAGTCAGTATGTTTGGTTTTTGTCTCAAGCTAGTTCAAACTTGGTTTCTAAAACATCTTGAATACAGTGGCCCCTGCAGCTTACCTGACCTTAAAATGCCTGCCTTGGTAGCATCTTTGAAAAGGTTCAGCCTCTCCAAGTATACCTAGCTCCTATAGGGCAGAGATTCATTTTATTCTGTGCCAAGTCTTAAGTATCTTTGCAAAGAAGAACTATTCATTACTTTAAAAAGATACACATTCAAAAAATATATACAAGTTTATTTTTGTCATAGAATAAGATAAATAAATGTATGTAAGATAACAGTTGCAAAGGGAACTTCACTTGTTATGAACCAGTTATGAATGAGCATCTGATGGGACCTAGGGGTAGGGAGCACAACTGAACCTCATGTGTGCTAGAACCAGTAGGAAGCAAGGTGGCTACATTGGTTTCCAGTCCAAACCTGTGAAGAAGACTAACTCTTAGAAGTGAGAATGTAATTAGCCAGGTAGTATCAGAGTGTCCATTTCTGGTGCCATCAAAGACAATGGGACACATTCCTCAGGTTTGAATGGGAGAAAGATCAGGGGGAAGCAGACAGCCAAGGCAGGTACTGTTATATACTTTGTGTATTTTGTCTGAGTGCCTTCATTAATAGACTATATGCCTCCTGAAGGAAGCCTCTTCCGCATCCTTCAAGTTGTTCTGCTTTATACTGGGCCATAGGAAGGACCAAGTAGATTCCGTATGGTTTACCATGCTGTGTCTAAATGAGCAACCTATCCAAATTTGTTGCAGAAGTATCTAGGACTCCCAAGTAGAATTTTGAGATGAATTCTAATTCTTCCCACATCACTAACAACCAAGAACCCCATTCACTCCTGCGTCCCTACAAATCCATTCTGTCTTCTCTGTAAATGAATTCAGCTGCCAGCATTTGTTGGTTTCCTAGATATATTTTAACTGAACTTTATTTTTTAGAGCAGTTTTAAATTTAGAAAAATTGCAAAGATAATACAAAGAGTTGACATAAATGGCAACCCACTCCAGTACTCTTGCCTAGGAAATCCCATGGATGGAGGAGCCTGGTGGGCTGCAGTCCATGGGGTCTCGAAGAGTCGGACACGACTGAGCGACTTCACTTTCACTGTTCACTCTCATGCATTGGAGAAGGAAATGGCAACCCACTCCAGTGTTCTTGCCTGGAGAATACCAGGGATGGGGGAGCCTGGTGGGCTGCCGTCTATGGGGTCACACAGTCGGACACGACTGAAGCGACTTAGCAGCAGCACCTGGTTTCCCCTATTACTAGCGTCTTAAACATTAACATGGTACATTGGTTACAGTTAATGAACCACTATCAATACACTTATCAAAGTCTGCAATTTATTCATACTTCCTATTTTTACATAATTTTTTTTTTCTGTTCCACTGTTAAATTTAGTCATCATTTCTTTGCCTCTGCTTGACTGTGACAATTTCTCAGACTTTTTGTGATGACCTTTAGAGTTTTGAGGAGTGTTGACCAGGTACACTGAAGGATGCCCTGAATTGGAACTTGATGTTTTTCTTATGATTAGACTGGGGTTATAGGTCTGGTTGGGGCCCAGGGAAGCTCTAGATGTAATTTGTTACTATTGTGTCATGTCAAGGGTATATACTATCAATAAGATGTATGATTGACGAGGTTGTCCTTGATCACCAGGTCAGCCTTGATTACCTATATAAGTTCTGCCTGCCATCATGGGATCTCTAAAGAGGTAGGATTTGTCCTAAGAGTATACTGAAGCATTATGTTCTGTGCTCAACATCACTGGTAACAGACACCATCCCAGTAACGTCAAAAAATGTTAATGACTCAGTGCCCAAATGGGCAATTCCGAGAGGAAGGATCATTGACATTCAGAGCAGAGGGAGAGAGGGCAGAAGGCTGCTGTGTTTATTTTGCCACGGTCAATTTAATCTCTCCTCCCAGAGAGTTACTTACCTCTAACCTTGAATCTCTTTAACATTAGATTCAGCCACAGATCTCCCCTGTTTATGACCCTTGCTACCACTGATCAGTATAAAGCATGTATATACATGAGTGGAGGCAGGCATTTTTCCGCTTTCATTCTGTGGCTTGCTGTAGGGAGCAATGGCATGGGCTTCTCAACATCCATCACACCCGAGCTGATAAGTCTAGGACAGTTGGGCCTGTCTTCTGTCCCGCATGGTTCTACATATGACCCAGTTCTCACCAGTGGGATGAAACTTGTGGAAGAAATTTTCTCTCCAAAGACAAGGGTCACAGAAAGAACTGCTATGGCTGTTTTGCACCATCTTGAGAAGAAAGCAACACACCAGGATGGCTGAGTGGAGGAGAGAACAGGAGACTGTTGCCAGCTGCTGGCACAGTGAACAGGAGACTCTTGCCAGCTGCTTGCGCACCCTGCAGCAAGACTTCCATTTAGGCAGAGATTGTAAATTTTCTTATTGTTTAAGCCATTTGAGTCGGGGTTTCTATTACTTGCAGCTGGAAGCATCCTCACTGATAAACTGTCCCTAAGAGGAATGACTCATGGGGAAATAGTCCTCCCAGCTTCTGATTAACTCTGGCCTCCAGAGATAATTATCTGGGCCATCAGATACACAAAAAGTATGGAGGTCATAAGACTAAAAGGAGCGTGGTTACATTTAAGGAGAGGGTGAAGACAGTGGCTGGGAGGGTGCCTCAGAGGGGCTTCTGGAATCTTGGTAATTTCTTGATCTGGGTGGTGGTTTGGTGAGTGTGTTTACTTTGGGATAAATTCATTGGACTGTAGACTTATGGCTTGTGTACTTTTCTGCATGGAGGTTATACTTCAATTTTTAAAAGAAAGTTTTAGTAAACTTTTAGTAGAGATATTACCTTGTAACCAGACCTCCACACAAACTGTTTATAACTTGAGTGGAAGGATATGAATGCCATATTGTGGTCATTTTATTAGGCAGCCAAACTCAGCTGCAGCGATGTGCTTTCTTTGATAGGCTTCCAGAATCTCATTGTGAAGACCCCCTGTCGCTAGTGTGTGGCCAGCCTTCTCTAATCTCAGCCAGAATGCTTTCCCGTAGGGTTTGGATGGGAGGGCGTCACATCCTTACAGATGAAGTACTTCATCGTTTTTAGAGTTCAGTCACAATGACAATTAAAAACCAAAATGAAAGGTAACAGGCTGGTGCCTGTCCACATAAGGCTTGGTCTTTCTCAGAGAGGCATTCTAGTTACAGGAGGGTCCACTCCAGAGAAACCACAGTTTGAAGACTGCAGCCAGCAACCTCATGCAGCCTAGGTTGAGACCTCTGGTTCATGGAGGAAGGGATGGAAGATGTTGAGTTAGTTGTTTGTGGAAGAAGAATATTACCATAGGGACTTCCCTGGCAGTCCAGTGGTTAAGACTTTGCCTTCCGATGCAGGGGGTGCAGCTTCGATCCCTGGTGAAGGAGCTAAGATCGAACATGCCTCTCAACCAAAAAAACAAAAACATAATAAATGGAAACCATATTGTTAAAAGTTCAATAAAGACTTTAAGAATGATTCACATTTAAAAAAAAATTTTTTTTTTTTTTTTTTTAAAGATAGAAGTTACCATAAATCGTAGGTTGGAGAATGGAACTGGATCTGGGGTAGCAAGTTGCTGGTAATATAAATCCTCATGAGGGAGTGGATTTGGAGAGTGATTACATCATGATACTAAATGGGGAATCTGGTTGGTGGTCAGACCCATGGAATTCAAATTCCTTAGCTCCTTATAGCCCTGTCCTGATTGAGGAGTTACGCTGACCTGCAGAACTGGAAGCTCATCAGAATGTGGAGACGTCTTAATTTCTGTCCCACCTAACTCATCAAGGTGCTTACACATCCAGTATATCCTCACTGAGCCTTGTGAGGTAGGTAATTTAGATATGATCATAAAAGAGACAGTGACTAAGAGAACAGACCTTAGAGTCTAAGACCTGTGTTTGAATCCTGTCTCTGTCTTACCAGTGGAACTGTGTTGTGAAGTGTACTCAAGCTGAGTGGTCAGTTGTTCTTACCACCATATGGCAACCTATGGAGACATTTTTGATCGTCGCAACTAGAGGAGCATCCCACGAATGCTGTTAAACATCCCGCGGCACACAGGACAGCTCCCTACTGTAAAGGACTGTGCAGCCCGAAATGGCAGCAGTGCTGCTGCTGGGAAACCCCTGGCTCTAATCTGATTTTTAGTCTCTTCATCCTACAATGGGGATATTGACAGTACCTAGTTGGATTGTTACGAAGAGTAGATGAAATAATGGTTGATATTGGACTGTCTGTCTTTCATTCTCTATGCCATTCTCAGAGCCGCCCTCTTTGGAACAGGCATCTCTCCAGAGTTAGATTTCCATGGGCTGAACGCTGACTGTCCATAGTTCCCATTTGGTTTCATGATGTTTGTCCCTGGCAGGCATTTTGCATGGTGTGTCTCTGCCCTGTGCCACAGTTGATTGGATCAGGGCAGAGGCCAGATGCAAACTAAAGCAGTTAAGAGTTCTTTTTCCAAGAAACTCTGTAATCTGTACTGAGAGACGTCTGGCCGGTGTCTTGAATCAGTTCAGTTTAGTTCAGTTGCTCAGTCGTGTCCAGCTCTTTGCGACTCCATGGACTGTAGCACGCCAGGCCTCCCTGTCCATCACCAACTCCTGGAGTTTACCCAAATTCATGTCCATTGTGTTGGTGATGCCATCCAGCCATCTCATCCTCTGTTGTCCCCTTCTCCCGACTTCAGTCTTTCCCACCTTCCAATGAATATTCAGGACTGATTTCCATTAGGATTGACTGGTTGGATCTCCTTGCAGTCCAAGAGACTCCCAAGAGTCTTCTCTAACAACACAGTTCAAAAGCATCAATTCTTCAGCGCTCAGCTTTCTTTATAGTCCAACTCTCACGTCCATGCATGACTACTGGAAAAACCATAGCTTTGACTAGACGGAACTTTGTTGTCAAAGTAATGTCTCTGCTTTTTAATATGCTGTCTAGGTTGGTCATAACTTTTCTTCCAAGGAGCAAGCGTCTTTTAATTTTATGACTGCAGTCACCATCTGCAGTGATTTTGGAGCCCCCCAAAATAAAGTCTCTTACTGTATGGAGAAGTTATAAACCTGGAAGCTGTGGGTGGTCATTTGCTCACATGTGAGTGGAGTGCAAAAAACCAGTTTACAGCAAAGGAGAAGAATGCAACAGTTCCAGAGAGAAGAGCTGCAATGAGAGACAGCTTCTGTTCTCTGTTCTCTGCACCTTGCCTGGAGGTGATGGAGGCCATTTCTGCAACCATGTCATGCTTCTTGCCCAAGCTGGCTTCAGTTACGTTTGTTGTGCTCCTGGGACATATTACCAATGACATAGGTAAAAACATTTAGCGTGGTGCCTGGGAATAGTCCTAAGTAAGTGTCAATTATTATCATTGTTCCCATTTTAGAGATGAGGAAGTCAAGGCAGAGAGATTAAAGAATTGGTCTTATGTCACTCGGCTCTTTAGGGGTAACCCAATCTAGAATCCAGGTGTCCTGACCCCTTGACATGGGTTGTGTTCCATCTGTCCTTTGAATTGTGAAATAAAACTTTAAGAATAGTGTATGAGTAAGTAAGTACCTATGTACAGTTAAAAATAATTCACAGTGAACCCTGGTGTATCCATCACCCAGGACAAGAACTCGAAAATTGGCTGCCACTCAGAGGACCTTCCCGTGTCCCTCCCTGACACGTCTCCTGCTCTCCCTGCCAGAAGTAACCAATATCCTGTTTTTTGGTTGAAATAATTTTTAATAGTTTTTCCACCCGCATTTGCATCCCTAAACCACATGATTTCACTTTCTTTGTTTTGGAACTTTATATAAAGGAAACTGTACTACACATAGTCTCTGTGACTTGTTTATTTCCACACCATGTTTGTGAGGCGCATCCATGCTGTGACGTGTAGCTGTAGTTCGTTTATTTTCTTTGATGTATAGTCCACGATGTGTTTATGCAAGGCACTATGAATGGGCACTGGATTGTTTCTGATTTGGGGCCAGCAGTATGACTGGAAGCATCCTTGTTTGTATGCTGGTGCACATGTGCAAGGCTGTCTCGTGGGTGTGTAAGCAGGAGACACCCTGCTGTGTGTGACTTGCTTTGCTCCACGTCCCTGTCAGTTTGGGTTCCCTTTTATGCAAATGCCTGTACCTGGGGCCACAGGACGAGGAAATTACTGTGTGGTGCTGTGGGACACACAGATTTAAAACACAGAATCCTGGGACTTCCCGGTGGTCCCGTCATTAAGACTCCAAACTTCCAGTGCAGGAGGCGTGGGTTTGATTCCTTGTGGGGAAACTACATTCCCCATGTGCAGGCAAAAAAAAAAAAGAATAAAACAATCCTTCCTCAAAAAGTTACACATAGAATTACCAAGGCAATGGCAACCCACTCCAGTACTCTTGCCTGGAAAATCCCATGGATGGAGGAGCCTGGTAGGCTGCAGTCCATGGGGTCGCTAAGAGTCAGACACGACTGAGCGACTTCACTTTCACTTTTCACTTTCATGCATTGGAGAAGGAAATGGCAACCTACTCCAGTGTTCTTGCCTGGAGAATCCCAGGGACGGGGGAGCCTGGTGGGCTGCCGTCTCTGGGGTCGCACAGAGTTGCACACGACTGAAGCGACTTAGCAGCAGCAGCAGCAATTCCACATCTAGGTATATACCCAAGAGAACTGAAAACACATTCACACAAAACTTGGGCATGAATTTTTGTAGCAGCATTATTCATAATAGCCAAAATGTGGAAATAGGCCAGGTGTCCATCAACTGATCAGTGAGATGTGGTCTGTACCTACGTGGGATATTATTCAGCGTAAAAAGGAATGAAACACTGATTATACTTCAACTTTGTGGTAAGTGAAGGAAGTCCAGACACAGAAAGTCACATATCATTCTGCTTATAGGAAATGTCCAGAATAGGCAAATTCAGAGAAGCAGATTACTGATTGCCAGGAGGAGCAAGGGGGCAGGGAAAACACAGAGTGACATTGATGGGTACAGGGTTCTTTTTTGAGGTGATGAATATGTTCTGGTATTGGTTTTCCTGGTGGCTCAGATGGTAAAGAATCTGCCTGCAATGCAGGAAAACCAGGGTTCGATCCCTGGTTCAGAAAGATCCCATGGAGAAGGAAATGGCAACCCCTTCAGTATTCTTGCCTAGAGAATCCTATGGACAAAGGAGCTTGGGAGGCTACAGTCATGGAGTCGCAAAGAGTTGGACACTGCTGAGCGACTAACAGTTTACACTTGACACTATATGTTCTGGAATTAGCAGTGAAAGTCTGACCAATTTGTGAATATACTGAAAAAACCACTGAATTGTATGCCTTGGGAGAATTTAACGGTATGTGAATTATACATACACACACATATATATATATGTTTGGGGGTATTTTATTATTCAGCAGTAGATAAACAGACTGTCAACTAAACAGAAAAGTTTCAAATGTTGCTTAATTAGAGGTATAAATTAAATTCTCTCTGCTATACTGCCATTTCCCTCAACTTATGATAACCTGTGATTAATTTGTGATGGAATTCTATGTGAGGAGTCCTTCACTGGGGTTCCTTTTTATTCCTATGTGACATTTAGGCTGCAAACCTTAAAATAGGTGTGTTTCTAACCTTCCGTTAAACCTTCTGAGGTACTAGTCTTGGCTGGACGTTCCCCCTCTTTGATAAACTGATGTTGAACCTCAGACAATGGTCATGGGAGTAGAAGCTTTTTTTTTTTTAAACAACTTTATTTTCCTATTTATTTTTGGCTGTGATGGGTCTTCATTGCTGAGGCCAGCTCCTCTCTAGGAGCGTCATACAGGCTTATCATTGCTGTGGCTTCTTTTGTCGAACTTGGGCTCTGGGGCACAATAGTTCTGTGGCCCATGGGCTTAGTTGTCCTGAGGCATATGGAATCTTCTCTGACCAGAGATCAAACCTATGTCCCTTGTGTTGGCAAGCAGATTCCTATCCACTGGACCATCAGGCAAATGGGGAAGCATTTTTGTTTTGCTTACTGGGATCACCAACTTTCCTAATTCTCTTTAACTTTTCTTTACTTATCAGAGATTTATTTAGTGTTTCCCTCAGGCCCTCCATCATTCTTTGATTCCCACACTTTCTATAGCACACTATTACAAGCATGTTCCGTTTAATCAGTGGTATGGGAATTAGATCTGAACAGAAATGTCAATACAAACACAGTTTCCTTATTGTTCATTAATTTATTCAAAACACATGTATTGAATACCTAGGACATGCCAGATGTTCCTTAGCACATTGTTGGCAAAACGGCGGTCAGAGAGTTAGATATGAACCTTGTTTTGGTCAGAACCACCGTTGGGTAGCCAATGCACATTCAGGTGGAGTCACCAAGGAGAGTTTAATGCATGGACAGTTTGTAGAAGTGCGGGCAGGGCTAAGAGATACCTGGTGAAGGAATGGTGGCGAGGCACCTTGGGGTGGCAACAGCTGGCGGCCAATGCCACCTGGGCCTGGGAAGACAACAGGGTTAGGAGGACCCAGCAAGACCTGAGGGAAGAGGCTGGACGGTGGCCCTGCAGAGGCAAATGGGGAGCTGCCTAGGACCCCTGTTGTCACAAACTAGGTTTTGAGTGGGGAGACAAAGAGAAAAAACAATTACGGAACATGATCAACAAACAGGATGACATGAAGGAGGGCATCCTGGGGTATGGGTGGCTGTCTGGGAAGGTCTTTCCAGGTAGGAGACGCTGTTGAGCTGGGACCTGAAGGGTCAAGCCCCAAGGTGACGAAGGCACTGCTGGCCGAGATGGGGAAGCTCAGAGGAGAGTCAGGTTTAGGGGAGGAAAGTCAGAAACCTTGGCACAGGGACATATTAAAGATAGAACCTATACAAATGCAGAAGAATAACAAATCAAGGCCAAGCAAGAGTCCGTGGGGTTCACAGAGAGGCAAAGGAGGAGAGGTGATGGCTGAGGGCTGACACCCAGCGCCCGCCTCAGAAGCCAGGACGTGTGTGGACTGCACCCTCCCTGGAGGTTACACCAAGTGCTGGCACAGCACTCTGGCTCCCAGCCCACCTGCCTGCTCGTGGGGCTCCTTCCAGTGTTTATTGGGCCTTCTGCCATGTCTGAGGTCCTCCCCTTACAAAGGCAAGAAGGGCCAGGGGAAGGGAGTGTCCCTTCTGAACACCAGATGGGACACATAGCCTTAAATAGGCAGTGGCCACAGGGAGAAAAGTGGGCTTGCTAACTCTGAAGGGTCCAAAGTTTGCTTAGGAATAGGCACCCAGGCCCCGATGAGTACCATGATGCCCAGAGCACCTGGAGGAAACAGCAGGCCTGACATGGCTGGAGCCAAAGCAAGGCATCAGAAGAGAACTGGGTCTGAACCGGCACCTTTTCCCTCACCTGGTGGGTGTCATGGCAGCAGCCAGAGCCCACCTTCAGGTGCTTCTAGCCCACACAATTTGGCACATCTCTATATTTTCTTCCATCAAGGTCTCTGCCTTCTGGCTCTCTGCCCAACCAGTTGCCCACAGACTGGAAAACAAAGGCTCGAAGCCTTCCCTGGAGACCTGGGCTTAAGGGATGGGCCTTGGGCAGGCTGGGCGGATGCTCTGTTGATTTTTTTTTTTCCAAGTGCAGAGAATGTGACAGCCAATTCCTGTTGGAAATAGCTTTTGTTTTCTTTGGAGCACAAAGCACTTTTCCTTTCTCGTGATTGTCTCAGTTCAGGTCATGTTTAGGATGATGATTTGCTAACCTAATTGCCTGCCTTCCAGATCCAGAGTTCTTAACCTTTTAGGGTAGAGACCCTATCGGAACTCTGATAAGAACTATGGACCCTGTCCCCCAAATGTACATACACACAGATACCCCCAGTTTCACATTTAATATCAATCCTAGGAGGTTAAAATCCCCTGGATGAAGAAGAGTGTGTTCTTCCTACCCCACACCCCTGCTCCCACCCCCAGGTTTTTTTTTTCCATCTGGATCTTAAAATTCCCCCAGCACTTCTTGCCTGGCTCTTGCCTGAATTAATCACCCCTGCTGAGGAGCAGGGACACTGGCTGGATTCGGGCTGCCTCTGGTTTCAAGACTCCAGGTCTGTGGTGCTTTTTCAGGCAGCAGGATATTCCAGTGGGGGTTGTAAAATATCTGTCTCATCCATGCCTGGTTATTATGAAGGAGCTGGGCAGCCAGAGTCTCGGAGATTCTAGAAGAGGTAACACAGCTTTGGGTGAGACTAGGGAGACAGGCGTTGTCTGGTTTTGTTAAATTCCAGAAGCAAGTCATTTTGCCAAAAATGCCAAAAATAAAAGGGCTGTCTAGACACACACTAGAAGCTCTCCTATGAAGAGAGGCCTTCCTGAAGATCATTGATTTATACTTAAATGGCAAGACTAGAGGCTTCATTTATTTATTTTTTTGGCCACACCGTGCAACTTGTGGGATCTTAGTTCCCTGACCAGGGATTGAACCCCGGGCCATCGACAGTGAGAGCTGATAATCTCTGGACCGCCAGGGAATTCCCTGGGTTCATTTATTTAACAGGCATGGTTTGCGTCCCTGGGGTGCACTGTGAATTAGACAGACAACGAACCAGAGAGTTTTAAAGGTAGTGACAAGGACAAGGATGAAAATAAAATAGGGTGAAGTAGTAGATGTGAACTGAGAAGGTGCACTGGAGCCAAAACCTACATATTGCAAAAGCAGCTTCCATCTGGAGGAGAAGAGCTCCAGGTGGAGTGAGCAGCTGCTGAAAAGGCCCTGAGGCTGAAACAAATGGGGCTGCTTAAGGAAAAGGAAAAACACCTGTGGCTGGTGCAGCTTCCGGGAGAAGGAAGGTCCAGCTTCCGGGAGAAAGGAGGCCGGGACGGGGACAGGAGTGGTAGGCAGCGGGTGGGCCGCGTTGGGTTTGCAGGAAAGACAATGGAGGGGGCAGAGCAGGCATCTGTGACTGGATTTGCAGATTTGCATTTTGAGATTTGGCCTCCGCGGAAGAAGTGTCTTCGGGGAGGGCAAGAGTGGAAGACGGACCGAAGCGAGGCTGACTAGTGGCCCAGGTGAGTGGGAGATGCGAGCCCTGACTTCCTGGTGGCCATAGATGGCAAGACAGAGACATTTTCCAATGGACACACGTGGTTCATATCATGTCATATACGCCAGCTCCAGGCGGGTGAGGCTCTGTGGGAACCCTTTATTACTGCGCAGAAGGACCAAAGTGAAGGTGCTCTTGCCAGTCTAAGGTTTCCTGTTAGTGCCTTCCAGGAAAAACGTGAACAGAGAAACGAATCCTCTTTTAGAGAAAGTTGCTTGGCTGTTCTTGTCTCTGCAGAATGTTAATCACCTTGGCAGGGAGGAGGAGGGGGAGGAGAGCTGGTATGTATTAGGTACCAACTGCATACCTTGATTTCATCTAATCTCACAGTAACCCTACAAGGCTCATAGTTTATTTTGTTTTGCTTTGGTGTTTTCTTTCATTTCTTTTTTCTTTCTTTTTTTTTTTTTTAGATAAGAAAACAAGTTCAGAGACGTTAGGTAAATTGCCCAAGGCCACAAAGATAACAAGTGATAGACTGGGATCCAAACCCAGGCCAGCGTGGTTCCAAAGCTTTCCACACCATCCCAGGTGAGCACATTGAGGAGGACTTAGTAACCTCAAAGCTCGCAGGGTTTTAGCTACTCCTTGGATGAAAACTAGCCTCTGTTGGGGAGTCCCCTGACTGTTCCAGAACATGGGGCGTGCTGAGCGCGGTGATGTCCAAGACTTGCATTTAGAGATGTTCCCTAATGTTTAGAAGATTTAATGATGCCAGAGAATCTAAGGGAGAAAGAAGGATTTGAGTCTTCATGTAAACAGGCTCATTAACTAGCAACAACTCAGTAAGGGTGAACTCAATTAGGGCTGACTGGAAGGTAGAATTTATGCCACCTGGCTTGACTCTTGAAATGAGAGACTGATGGTGGCTACGAGTTTATCATGGAGGAGTAACTCAGGAGTAATTTCTACTGAGAAATTCTGTGTTTTAAATCCTTCCCCTGCTGCTCTGCAGCCAGTTGCATGGCAGGAGGACTCTGGAGGGTTCTGGAGGACTCCAGTGTTTCCAGCAGGACCTCTGGCCTGGGGTCCTTGGAGCCTCAGGACTCTGTGTATCATGAGAACTCCTTTTGTCCTTGCAGAACAACCCAGAAGGGAGTGGGCCTCGCAGGGTCCACCTTGTCTGACTGCCTGGGATTGTCTCAGAAAAAGACTGGGGCAACATTCCCAACAACTGGACACAGGAAAAGCCAGCCCATCACACCCAGGGTTACACCCAGGCTTACAAAGAGAAACATGACATGTGTTCCTGTCTGTGGTGTTTCAGGCTCTCTGGTGGGTGTGCACACCTGTGACTAGACCAAGCTCCATGGAGGGAGGGCTGTGTCTTCTTCTCTTTATTGTTTTTGCTGTGCTTGAATGAATGAACGGAGGTTGACAGACACTGTCTTCATCCTCTAGGATTTGACATTTCAGCTGGAATTTTAAGCCCACAGAGAAAACAGAGGCTTCCCTGGTGGTTCATTGGTAAAGAAACCACCTGCCATGCAGGATATATGGGTTCGATCCCCAGGTCAGGAAAATTCCCCAGAAAAGGAAATGGCTACCCGCTCTAGTGTTCTTGCCAAAAGAATCCCATGGACAGAGGAGCCTGGCAAGCTATAGTCTGTTGGGTCGTAAAAGAAGAGTCTGACATAACTTAGCGACTGAAAAACAAACAAGAGAAAACTGAGGCATTAAGGGCAGTATGTTTTGAAATCAGATCTAGCTTCCAGCAAAGATCGTAAAGTCTTGGTTTCTTCATCTGCAGAAAGAGGTGATGAGGCACATCGTAGAAAGTGGCTGTAAGTATTGACTGAAGTCTTGCATTTATGTGCTGAGCAGAGATCTCAGCCTATAGCAACCTCAGAGCAAGTGCATAACATTTCTGCCACGACCCCCTACACCTTCCATGGTACTTCTGTTTCAGTAGGAACTTTCAGATCTTTTTGCTGTGATTCACATCACAACCCTATAATGTGTGTGTATGCTGCTGCTGCTGCTAAGTCGCTTCAGTTGTGTCCGACTCTGCGACCCCAGAGACGGCAGCCCACCAGGCTTCCCCGTCCCTGGGACTCTCCAGGCAAGAACACTGGAGTAGGTTGCCATTTCCTTCTCCAATGCATGAAGGTGAAAAGTGAAAGTGTGTATATATACCTTTAAATATAAGTAAAATGTAAATTTTATGAATTAATACCCTTTACCATGTGTGATGGAGTCTGATAGTTTCTACACTGTTAAATTTTGTGGGAAAAAATAATGCTAAAGGGGCACAGGAGAACTTTGGGGTGATGGACATGTCCTATATTTTGATTAGGGTGGTGGTGGTGTGGGTGTCTTTGTCAAAAATCATTGAACTCTACATTAAGATAGGTGCATTTTCAGTTCAGTTCAGTCATTCAGTCATGTCCAATGCTTTGCAACCCCATGAATCGTAGCACGCCAGGCCTTCTTGTTCATCACCAACTCCCGGAGTTCACCTAGACTCACGTCCATCGAGTCAGTGATGCCATCCAGCCATCTCATCCTCTGTCATCCCCTTCTCCTTCTGCCCCCAATCCCTCCCAGCATCAGAGTCTTTTCCAACGAGTCAACTCTTCGCATGAAGTGGCCAAAGTACTGGAGTTTCAGCTTTAGCATCAGTCCTTCCAAAGAACACCCAGGACCGATCTCCTGTAGAATGGACTGGTTGGATCTCCTTGCAGTCCAAGGGACTCTCAAGAGTCTTCTCCAACACCACAGTTCAAAAGCATCAATTCTTCAGTGCTCAGCTTTCTTCACAGTCCAACTCTCACATCCATACATGACCACTGGAAAAACCATAGTCTTGACTAGACAGACCTTTGTTGGCAAAGTAATATCTCTGCTTTTGAATATGCTATCTAGGTTGGTCATAACTTTTCTTCCAAGGAGGAAGCATCTTTTAATTTCATGGCTGCAGTCACAATCTGCAGTGATTTTGGAGCCCAAAAAAATAAAGTCTGACACTGTTTGCCCATCTATTTGCCATGAAGTGATGGGACCAGATGCCATGATCTTCGTTTTCTGAATGTTGAGCTTTAAGGCAACTTTTTCACTCTCCACTTTCACTTTCATCAAGAGGCTTTTTAGTTCCTCTTCACTTTCTGCCATAAGGGTGGTGTCATCTGCATATCTGAGGTTATTGATATTTCTCCCGGCAATCTTGATTCCAGCTTGTGCTTCTTCCAGCCCAGCGTTTCTCATGATGTACTGTGCATATAAGGTAAATAAGCAGGGTGACAACATACAGCCTTGATGTACTCCTTTTCAGTGCATTTTAGTGCTTGTCAATTATATCTCAATAGATTGGCTACCCTCCAAGTTCCTTTTTTATTGAGACACAATTCACATTCCATAAAATTCATCCTTTTAAAGTGTACAATTCAGTGATTTTTAGCATATTCACAGAGCAACCATCACCATTAGCCAGAACATTTTCATCACCATGAAAATTAACCCTGTATCCACTGACGGTCGCTTCGCATTCCCCCAATTCTAGCTTCTGGCAACCATTAATCTACTTTCTGTCTCTGTGGACTTGCTGGTTCCAGACGTGTGGGGCCAGGATCAGAGTCTTTGAAGCTGGGCTGGTTACTTTTTGGTCCAGGTTTTGGGTGACTTTCAAGGGCATCAGTGACACCTGTAGGTGACTCATCCTTTGCCTCTACTTCTTTCTTTAAAAATAGTTTTATTTATTTGGCTGCACCAAGTCTTAGTTGTGGCACATGGGATCTTTCGCTGTGGCCCCCCAGGCCTACCCAGTCCTCTGGAAATGCCCCCTCCTCTCCTGTGGAATATGATGGACAAGGATGCAGCCAAGCAGGGGTAGGGAAGGGATTCTCCAAGGTCAGTGTGGGAAACCCATCACAGAAACACAGAAAAAGATGCATGTTCAGACACAAGTCCAGCAAGACAGTGTCTGGAAGTGGATCCAAAATGGGGCTGTTATTGGCTGCCTGGAGGAGGAGAGGGAGCACCTGGAGGTGACTCATACCCCTGTGTCCCTGCCTCCTTCCTTCCCTGACACCCCATCTTGAAGTGCTCTGAGTCCCTTCACTCCCACTGCCTGGGAGAGGTGTGGACCAGGAGACACCTGAGGAAGGGAGAGGGTTGTGGGGGGAGCCGACTCTGCAACGTCAGTGAGGGTGGGACTGACCTGGACCAACTGACGCCAGTTCTGCCGTCATCTAGAAACGGGTCTGACAGACGGGCTTTCCAGAGGGAGACGTGGAGGTGTTATCGAGGGCCACCTGGAGACATAAGAGAAAAAATTCCTAGAGCTCTAAAAGCCCACTTTTTCCAGCTGTCAGGAAGGAAAAGGCAGGCTCTGGTGATGTCTAAGGAGTGAAATCACACTGACAAGACAAAATTTTAGAGAAGTGTTAAGCACGGTGAAGAGCATAATTGCCCATGACCCTATTTATATAAAAAAAGGGTATTATGTATGATTGTTCATAATAGACCCAAATCTGAAAGGAGTCTCACCAAACCTCCCATTAATAACCTTCAGTGAAAGGAATTTCGCTGTCTACTATTAATTTTTTTTTTTACAATTGTATGCTCTTTGTGTAATAAGACACATTTTAAATTTATTTTTGATCTATTTTTAAATTGGTGATACATTCACATGGAAAATCTCCTCATTCTTGTCTTCATCTACAAAGACAGGTAATGTGCATGCCATAGAGAATGTAAGTTACGTTCCTAAGGGTTTTTTTTTTGGTATCCTTCCAGAATTTCCTTATGTATATGTAAGTAAATTTGGATAGAGATTCTCTGTGTTTATTTTTGGCTTCACTGGGTTTTCATTGCTGCGCATGGGCTTCTCACTGTGGTGGCTTCTCTTGTTGCGGCTCTCGGGCTCTGGAGTGCTGGCTCAGTAGTTGTGGGGCATGGGCTTAGTTACTCTGCTGCATGTGGGATCTTCCCGGATCAGGGGTGGAACCATGTCCCCTGCATTATTTACCACTGGACCACCAGAGAAGTCCCTGGATAGAGATTATTAATGCAACTCTTTTGGAGCTCTGTCTCTAGGAAGGAAATCAGAATTTAAACCCAGTGACCAGACGTAAGGGCTCTGAGCTTTTCCCATAGTTAGACATCTACAGGGGACCAGTGAGCAGAAGGTACACCTTTCCCAAGAGGAGAAAGCTTTTAAATATGATATATGTAAAAAACAATAATTGGTAAATGCTCGTTATAAAGGGACCAGGAGGGAGTTCCCTGGTTGGTCCAGTGATTAGGACTTGGTGCTTTCACTGTCAGGGCTCAGGTTCAGTCCCTGGTTGGGGAACTAAGATCCCACAAGCCTCATGGCCAAATAAGATAAAAGGACCAAGAAATGCAATAAAAAGGGAAATCTCCAGAAAATCCCCTCAAGTCTCTGTACCTCAATCTAACAACAATGGACATCAGTAAAACCTCTCGTCTGGACCAGTGATGTCCAGTAGAACTTTCTGCAATAATGGAAATGTTTTCTCTGCTGCCACAGTAACACTATGCCCATGGAGTGCTTGAAATGTGGCTGGTGCAACTGAGGCCCTGAATTCTATATTTTAATTAGTTTTAACTTAACTATCCACAGCCTTGTGTGTCTAGTGTTTGCCGCAATGGGTAGCAGGGGTTATAGACCATTTAAATGCAGACGTTTGAGTGGAAGGATGTCAAGAGAGGCTAGAAAGGCTGACTTTTGGCTTCCCCTGCCAGAGGCTTCATCAGGGTGATTACTAATTAATCTAGGATTTCTACATGTGGGAATTATCTTAAAGTAACGGCTATGAGTTTGTTCAAAATCTTAACTCTGAGAGTGTTCATTAACGTGAGAGACTGGAACATTGTAGGAAAATATTTACTGACGTGAGACTATGTTCACAACTGTCTATTAAGTGAAAGGCAGGCTACAAAGCAGGATGATTTCTTTAAAATATGAATCTCCTAGAAAGGTATATTTCATATGCTGCTCGGCACGTGGCAAACACTCAATGAATATGTATTAATGAATGAGTGAAGGTTAATAAAGGTTAGCACTGGGTGACAAAATGGTGAGTGATTTTATTTTTATTTTTCATTATGTATCTACTTTTGGCTGTGCTGGGTCTTCATCGCTGGCCACAGGTTTTCTCTAGTTGTGAAGAGCAGGGCTCATCTCCAGTTGTGGTGCGAGGGCTTCTCTTTGCAATGGCTTCACTTGTTGCAGAGCATGGGCTCCAGAGCCCAAGCTCAGTAGTTGTGGCTCACAGAACTAGTTGCCCCACGGCATATGGACTCTTCCTGGACCGGAGATCAAACCCACATCCCCTGCATTGGCAGGTGGATTCTTAACCACTGGACTGCCAGGGAAGCCCAGTGAGTATTTTGTATTTTCTTCGACTCTCTTATTTACATTTTCTAACTATTTATGGTGAATACATGTACCTTTGTAATAAGAAGCAGCATGAATTGAAAAAAGAAGTATAGTTGCTGGGTCATGATATTTCAGAGCTGGAAGGAGCTTTGAAGACAAAGGCACACATGGCTAGTTAATGGCAGAAGCCCAGGTTTCCCAGCTATACACAAACATCTCCCCACGCCAAAGAGGAAAGATTGCTGGATGGTCTCTTGTTCTGGTGTGGCAGGTCAGGAGTGGATTTAGAAAGGAAAAACAAAGGGGAACAATGATCTTCAACAAGACATAATAAAACATCATGACAAATCTCACTAACAAACTCTGGACATTGATTTTGCTCCAGCTGCATCTGCCCCACCCAAACTGTCCTGCTTTGGGACACCCTGCTGGTCTCCCAGTCCAGCCAATGTTTTGGAGAGAAGTCTCTGTCCCTTGCAGGAGGAAGTCTCCTGGTTTTCTTTACATATTGGCTCTTCTTCACAGCCTGTTCTTTTTCAAAATTCTTGACTGAATCACTCAGTCCCTACTTCAGATGTCCTTTCTTTTTATCCAGGCTTTGCTGTTGGCATTTGTGCTCAACTTTGGAACTTAATGGAATGCACTTTACTATATGAAACGATTATTGCCACCTAGCAGCTCTTGCTGGGAAGGCAATGGCAACCCACTCCAGTGTTCTTGCCTGGAGAATCCCAGGGATGGAGGAGCCTGGTGGGCTGCCGTCTCTGGGGTCACACAGAGTCGGACACGACTGAAGCGACTTAGCAGCAGCAGCAGCAGCAGCAGCTCTTGGTTCGTTTTATCTCACTTTTTTTTCGAGTAGTGACTAGCTCGTAAACATTGGTGGCTACAGAAACATATAAAAAGGTATTTATCCACAAGAAATGAGAACATACACCCCAAAGCGTACAAAAATGTTCATAGCAGCTTTATTCACAGCAGCCCAAGCTGTTAACCATCTAAATGCCCATTAACAGGGGAAGAGATAAACAAGTTGCAGCAAATGCATTCAATGCAATGCCACTGAGTAACAGAAAGGGATACAATTCTGACACACACACAACAGTGTGGGGAAACCTCAGAGACACCATACTCAGTGCAAGAAGCCTGAAGAGTGGGGATGAAAAAAAAGGGGAGGTGTGGGCTATAAGAAAATAGTAATAAATAGAGTAGAAGTGGGTAGAGAGATAGATGAAACAGGAATGACAGAATGTTGATAATTGTAGTATAGGTCAATATCCCTGTTGAACGTAGATGCAAAAATCCTCAGCAGAATGTTAACAAACCAAGTTCAACAACACATTAAAAGAATTGAACACCATGATCAAGTGGGTTTTATTCTAGGGATGCAAAATGAAGGATAAAAGCCACATGATCATCTCAATAGATGCAGGAAAAACATTTGACAAAATTCAGCATCCATTTATGGATGAAAACTCTCAACAAAGTTTATAACAAAGTTAGAAAGGGAATGTACTTCAACATAATAAGGCCATAGATGACAAGTCCACCACTAGCTTCGTCTTCAATGGTGAAAAGCTGAAAATTTCTCCTCTAAGATCAGGAACAAGACAAGGATGCCCACTCTTGCAACTTTTATTTAACAGAGTATTGAGAGTCCTAGCAAGAACAGTTAGGAAACTCTGTATTATCTTCATAGTTTTTCTGTATATCTAAAACCCTTCTACAAAGTAAGATGTATTAAAACGTTAGTAACCTAGGCTGTGCTCTCAAGGGATGTAGTGGGTGGGGGCATGAATTCCTAGTTGATCTCGTGGGTCCAAACCTTGACTCCACCATGACCTTGAAAGAGCCCTTTTGGAGGCCAGTTTTGGCTTCCAAAAAGTGGGTATAATACTCAGACCTACCTCATGGGGGCACTGTGAGGAGCAAATGAGGCACTTGATACAAAGTGCTCAGCGCCACTGCTGCCTCCAGTTAGAAATCAATGCAGATAAAATAAAAGTGATTGACAGAGAGAGTGCATTTCTGGGCCAGGCAGTCTGGATTCAAATCCTGGTTCCTCCAAGGCCTGTTCATAAAACTGTGGGTCTATCACTTGAACTGAGCCTCAGTTTCCTTAGCTATAAAATGGGGTAAACAGCATCCACCAAGAGGGGGAGATTGGAGGATTGACTGGGCATGTATAGGTGCAAAGCCCCAGCACTGTGCACAGGGTAGGCTCTCCATCAGTGTGAGCTGTGGGAGGAAAGTATTAAGATGTGCGAGAAGAATTCAGAGCAAATAAAACTGCCTGAGCGTCCAAGAAGGCTTCCCCAGGAGGCTGCAGAAAGGGGCCCTGCTCTGGCTTCTGCACTGAGGCAGCTGATTGGCTGGCTTCTTGATCCTCCAAGGTCCTGTGTGACCTCCTCCTCCACCCTCTGAGGTCCTCCCAGGTCTTGAGCTTTGGAACAAAGCCTCTGCCTGCTGTTCGCTACTGTTCTCTGTCTGAACTCTGATTAGGTCCTTATCTCAGCCGGCTTTGCCCTGCTTGGCTGCCTGTCACATTCAATTCCACTCCAGGGCTTTCATTCTGCCTTGGCCTGAGTGTCTCCGAATGTGAGGCTCTGGGACACAGAGCCTGGGCTCCATTGCCCTTGGTTCCCACAAGCCTGAGCACTGTGTCTGGAACACAGCAGTGGAACAGAATAAAATTATCTCAAAGCCAACTTTTGGGTCTTGATGTAGTTGGATGTTAAGGTCACTGAGAGGCACCAGCACACGTCCCCTGTCACAAAGTACCTTCTGTCTCTGGACTCCCTCTGGCCCCGGGTTCCACAATCAGAACTTCATTGCTTTGGCTTAAGCCAAGTTAGGACCTTGTACCTGATAAAAAATGCAACATTCTGTCCTAGCAGGGAACAGATGGTCCACTCAAAGGGTTTAACTGAAAAATAAAATCAAGTAAGGTAATTGGTGACAGGACTCCATCCAGTGAAGTGGGGAGGACAGAAAGAAACAGCAGGGATGGAGAGGTGCCTTGGGACTTGTGACAACAGACAGCTGTTAGCATCCTGGGGTGGCAAGGCCGAAGGGAGCCCAGTGAGAGCTGAGCTGTGGAGGAGTCACCTTGAGGGGGATGAGGCTATAGAGATGCAGCACTGCCCAGGTGTGTAAGTCTGCAGCGAGGATGGAATATCTCCATGTCTTTCTCTTTTTTTTTAATATTTATTTTTTTGGCTACGCCAGATCTAAGGAGGAGAAGGGGATGACAGAGGATGAGATGGTTGGATGGCATCACCAACTCGATGGACATGAGTTTGAGCAAGCTTCAGGAGTTGATGATGGACAGGGAAACCTGGCATGCTGCAGTCCATGGGGTAACAAAAGAGTCAGACATGACTGAGTGACTGAACTGAACTGAGATCTTAGTTGCAGCACGTGGAATCTTTTCATTTGAGGCATGCAGGATCTCAGTCCCCTGACCAGGGATTGAACCCCGGCCCCCTCCATTGGGAGCGCAGAGTTACTGGATTACCAGGGAAGCCCCTCCATGTTCTTTTCTTGCTCTCAGGTCTCCTAGCAGTGACCACATTGGCCAAAACCAAATGGAAACCACAGGCTGAGGGGCTGAGGCAGCATGAAGGGCCTTAGGAGAAGCACAAGGGCAGAGGAAGGGAGTCCTAGGGTGGAATGAGGCTCTCTTGGGGCTGGGAGGGGCCAGAGATCATTGAGGGCCCCATACCTCAAAGTGAGATCCAGGGACCAGCAGTATCCACATTATCCACATCACCAGCAAGACTGTAGGAAAGGAAGACTCTCAGGTTGCACCCCATACCTGCTGAGTCAGGATTTACATTTTCCCAAGATACCTAATTCTCATGTGCCCGCATGTTGAGAAACACTGCTCGAACCCACCCTGCTCAGATGAGCCTGCTTGCTCATTTTCCCTCAGAACCCTTATGAGCTTGTTTTTCCCCCTCACAAGTACGTTTGTGCCTTCTTCATTCAGAAAGTCATTCAACAAATACTGAGTAACTAATCCCAAGCCTCGCACAAGGGATACAGAAATTAATAGCGGGAAGGAAAGCAGATAGGCAACTTCAACTCGGTGTGGGAAATGCTAAAATTGGGATAGTGAGTGTGGGTGGATACAGATGGACTAAAAAAGGGCCCCCCGCTCAACCGGTGGGGGTGGTGGTGGCGGTCAGGGTAACACTTCCAAGACTTGTGCCGCTGCAGTTGGCCCAAATTTCCCTTCCCAATCCCACCCTGTTCCTGACATCAGCACCACTCACTCTGCCTCAAATCCTCCTTCCCTGATTATTTCACTATTTGTGTGCCCAGGTTTCATTTCATTAACTAAAGTGGACTCCTCTTGTTTCCTCCCACCCTAACATCTAGTAGGTCCTGAATCCAAATATGAGGGGGTGAGTGAGTAATGAATTGGCAGATGGATGGTTCAGTACAGATGATGAGTGTATTGGGAAATGGTGAGACCCACTCCCTTTTTCCTACCACCCATCAACCTGCTTTGCAGAGCCCTTATCCCTCTCTTCCTGTCTGTATACGATTTTTGAAATATGAGTGTGTATTTCCTCACTTACAGGTTCTTTAGAAGCAGCTCGCAGAACAAGCCAGGAGGCCTCACATAAGGAAGTGGCTAGAAGCACAAATGCAAGCCAGACACCAGAGTTCAAATCTTGGCTTCATTATTTACTAGGTCAGTGGCTGGGGGCATGTTGCTTTACCTCTCTGTGCCTGTTTCCACAGCTGCCAGATGGGGGTAATAAGAGAGTACCCTGTTCATAGGGTTACTGGGAGGTTACACGAGGTGTTATCTGTAAAGTGACTTGGACAGCGCCTGGCACTTGGTAAGCGCTATGACGGTGTTTGCCGCTGCTGAGAAGTTGTGTGTTGGACCTGTGATTCATTTGCCACGTCTCGGGTGGTCAGGAAGGCTGAGAACATCCTGGAGACTGGTGAATAGACAGAGGCAGATCTTTCCCCCACACACAGCAGAGAATTCAAGCTGGAGGTGACAGGTCTTTGTCCCCAGCAGGTGGCCACCGGGCTGTGGGATAACTGGGGGCCATCACAGTCTAGTAACCACTTTTATTTTTAATTAAAACAATTTTTAAAAATTTTTTAATCTTTTTTTTTTTAGCCACACTGTGCAGCACATGGGATTTTAATTCCCTGACCGGGGATTGAACCCTAGTCCCCTGCATTGGAAGCATGGAAACTTGACCACTGGACTGCTAGGGAAGTCCCAGTAGCCACTTTCCTAGGAACTGGAAATGCCATATTGTCCTGTCCACATGGTGGGTGCTGTGACTGAGTCTTGTCAGGGAGCTCCCTGACCTCCTTCTCTCTGAAAGCCTTTGGGACTGATGAGCTTTCCACTTCCTCTCACTGTTCACTGGAAGTCAGTGAGTTGGCTTTAGCAGGTAGGTGGTGATACTTGGATATGGCTGGTATTGAGAGTATTTGGTAGAATTAGGATTTAGTGAGTTTTCCAGGCCAGAGGGCCAATCCGTTTCACTTGGGCATCCTCTGGACCTTGATTGAATCTGTTTCTTCTAAGTCAGTGGAGCTCCAGGCTGCCTCCTACCCACCTAATAGAATGGGAATCAGAGTGTGCGCCCTACATCTGAGACTGAGCATTTCTGACTCAGGGCCAGCTCAGAGACGTTTGGCTAACTCTGTGGCTCTGAGATGTTTTTGGAAACTTGGGGGATTCTGCACTATGGCTTTCTGGCTAGGCTGCCTCTGATTTGGAGGGAACAGGAGAGATTTCTGTCTTCCAACTCAGGGCTCAATACACTGATTCTTGGGGAGTGAGGGGTCAGGTGATGCCACTGGCCAGCCTGGGACATGATGGAGAAGCCATACAGGTGGCTGTCAGACCAGAGGTCAGGGATGGAGTGAGCTGAAACCACCACTTCCAGGGGCTGAAGGTGGGGTCACAAACACCGTGCAAAGTTGTGGTTCCTAATGCTCAGGTTCCTAATAACTGTCCGGAGAAGGCAGTGGCACCCCACTCCAGTACTCTTGCCTGGAGAGTCCCATGGACGGAGGAGCCTGGTGGGCTGCAGTCCATGGGGTCGCACAGAGTCGGACACGACTGAGCGACTTCACTTTCACTTTTCACTTTGATGCATTGGAGAAGGAAATGGCAACCCACTCCAGTGTTCTTGCCTGGAGAATCCCAGGGATGGGGGAGCCTGGTGGGCTGCTGTCTATGGGGTCGCACAGAGTCGGACACGACTGAAGCGACTTAGCAGCAGCAGCAGCAGCAGCTAATAACTGTCAGGAGATGTCAATTCAGACAGAAGTCACCTCCAGCAGCCTAGCCACAATGTTGGCTGGGTCATGTGGGGAGTTGACACCCATCTGACCTCAATTTGTCTTTGTGTATTCCTTGAAGGAGCAGCGGCACCAAAGTAATCCTATTCTTCACAGAAGACCCTCAGGAGCTTCCTTTTCTTTTAAAAAGCTTTTTATTTTGAGATAATTTCAAACTTAGAAAAAAGTTCCAAACATACCACAAAGAATTCCTACATACCTTTCAGTCTGTTGGCTGCATATGTTCTGTCTCTTTCCATGTTTGTTAGTTGCTCAGTTGTGTCTGACTCTTTGCGACCCCATGGACAGTAGCCCACCAGGCTCCTCTGACCATGGGATTTCCCAGGCAAGAATACTGGAGTGGGTTGCCATTTCCTTTTCCAGGGGATCTTCCCACCCCAGGGATCAAACGTGGGTCTCCTTCATTGGCAGGCAGATGCTTTATTATCTGAGATATCAGGGGAGCCGTGTGTGTGTGTGTGTGTGTGTGTGTGTGTGTGTGTGTGTATGTATGTATGTATGTGTGTGTGTGTATACAGAATTTTTTTCCAGAACCACTTGAAAGTATATTGTAGACATACTTGCCCCTTAATACTTAAGTTTGTGTTTCCTAAGAGCAAATGTATTTTATTACATAATCACAATATGATCATAAGATTCAGAAAAGAGAGCATTGATCTAACACTGTTATCTACTCTCCAGTTTGAATTCCAGTTGCACCAATTTCCAATTAGGTATTTTATAGCTATTTTCCCTTTGTCCAGTATCTCATCCAGAATAAGCATTTCATTTTGGAGATAGGTATCTTTAACTTCTTTACTCTAGAATCTTTCCCCAGTCTGTCTTTCTTTTTCATGTCCTCGGGAGTTTTCTAAGCAAATTTAAATCTAAAAGCACTTTCATGACTGTGACTTCTCTAAATGTTAACTCGAAGAAAAAAAAAAAAAAAAAAAAAAGCCCTTTTCAATTCCTTGCCTCTGAAGCCTCAAGACAGGTGGGTTTGACAACAATCTATTTTGGTCATGCCTGGGCAATTTTTTTGGCTTCTCCATCTACACTGGTCTCAAATGATCCTGGAGTTTGCTCTTGGGTACACTGTAGATGTTAGTAAGTACTTGTTGATTTGCCAGGAAAGAAAGTGGATTTGACTTCTGGATTAAATAACCCAAATGACATTCCAGGAAGGTTTTGCTGGTGTGGATAGAGAGACAAAGTGTTGGCACTTCCAGAGGTGAATACCTAGAGCATTAACCCAAGGTCAGCAGCAGGCTTGGAGTTCTTTATCTTATTTCCACCAGGCACTAAGAATACTAAGGTTCTCCTCCTCAAATTCCCCTGCAGGGGACTCAGGAAGCTTCACTGCAGGTTAAATGCATCCCATAGAAGGAGGGAATCACAGAGCTGTTAGGATCCTACAGATTTTGATGTGTACTTTTTTGACCTCCTGCCTGGAGTCTTTAAATTTGGATCATCTTCTTAGGAGCAACAGAGAACAGATCTTCAGAGTCATCCTATCCAAGATGGTAGCCAACTTCCAAGACGGTCTCCAACCTTGCCTCCTCTGGTATCCCCTTTTGTGGAACTAGTCCCCTCCCACATGGATTTGGGCTGGCCTATGTAGAATATGGTGAAAGCAACAGTCTAACTTAGGAGGCTAAGTTGTAAAAGTTAAGGCAGCCTCTACCTTGGTCTCCTGGCTAGCTTGTTTTAGAGGAAGCCAGCTATTAATATTTTGAGGACACTCAGTCATCCTGGTGGGGAAGCCCAGATAGAGAGGAACTGAGCGCCTCCCCCTCCCCCAGCCAAGAACCAGCACTAACTTGCCAGTTATGTGAGTGTCATCTGAGTGGATCTTCTGGCTCCAGCCAAGCCTTCAGACGACTGCCACGTTGACCAGCATCTAACTGCTTTACCTTATGAGAGACCTGGAGGCAAAACCTCGTATTCCAGGTGCTCCCAAATTTCAGACTTGCATAAACTGACAGATAAGAAATTACTATTATTTTAATGCATGAAGCTTTCGGGGTTATTTCCTGTGCAGGAATATATAATTGGTACATTATTCCATTGAAAAGTATAGAGAAGCACATGATCCAGCAGTTCCATTCCTAGATATATACCCGAGAGAATTGGAAACATATTCCAACGTGTTCATTGCAGTATTACTCACAACAGCCAAAAAAATGTTCACTGATCGATAGATACATGAAATGTGGTATATTTACTCTGTGGAATATTATTTGGCCATAAAGTGGAATGAAGTACTGATACATTCTGTAACATGGATGAATCTTGGCTAAAGTGAAAGAAGCCAGTCACGAAAGACCACATATTGTAAGATTCATTTATATGCCACATCCAGAAGAGGCAAATCTATAGACAGGAAGTGGATTAGCGGTTGCCTAGTGCTGTGGGGCATGGAGAATGAGTGGTGAGCACCTGTGGATACAGGGTTTCTTTTTGGAGTGATGATGAAACTGTTCTACATTTGGGGTGATGGTTGCAGAACCCTGTGAATATAGTAAGAGCCATTGAATTGTATACTTCGAATAGGTAACTTGTATATGTGAATTACGTCTCAATAAGGCTGTTATAAAAAAAATTATAAAGAGACAAGCTATCCTAGAAACCTCATAGGGGTTTAGTTCCTGTTCTTTTCGATGACAGTGTTAATGTCTCTCATGCCAGGTGCGTGGAAAAGGTCCTAGGAGATTTACCTGGCTGCATGGTAGAAAAGAACTGCTGGAATTGGAAGCAAGGAGCAGATATATGTTCTGCTAAAATCATTAAAGAGTAATTCTAACCTACCAAATGCTGTACAATCAGAATCATGAACTGTAACCCTGACAAGATTAGACTTTGGGGAGGAGATTAATAATTGAACCTGGATTCCTAATTAAGTCCTGGTGAGAATGTGGTTTCCACCCTCTATGACAGTCAGCCACTGTCAAGAGCAGTTTTCTTACCCTGTCTGCTGGAGCTTTAGCCCAGATGTTAAGTGCCCCTCCCATTTTTTTTAAAAAACATCAGATCACTGATGCTTTAGCCCAGAGCGTCTACTCTCAACTCTCTGAAGTTTCAGATTAGAAGTAGTCATGCAACTTCCCTGGTGATCCAGTGGGTAAGACTGAGCTTCCAATGTAGGAGATGCAGGTTCCATCCCTTGTCTGGGAACCAAGATCCTGCATGCCCCATGGAAAAAAAAAAAAAAAAAAAAGAAAAAAGTGGTCTCTGCTTTGCATCTGGCATCTGCAGGCCAATATGTTGGGCCCCCAAAAGTTTTGAAATTATTCAGTCACTCAGTCGTGTCCAACTCTTTGTGACCCCATTGACTGCAGCACGCCAGGCTTCCCTGTCCATCACCAACTTCCGGAGCTTGCTCAAACTCATGTCCATCGAGTCGGTGATGTCATCCAACCATCTCATCCTCTGTTGTTCCCTTTTCCTGCCTTCAATCTTTCCCAGCATCAGGGTCTTTTCCAATGAGTTAGTTCTTCGCATCAGGTGTCCAAAGTATTGGAGCTTCAGCATCAGTCCTTCCAATGAACATCCAGGACTGATTTCCTTTAGGATTGACTGGTTTGATCTCCTTGCAGTCCAAGTGGCTCTCAAGAGTCTTCTCCAACACCACAGTTCAAAAGCATCAATTCTTTGGCACTCAGCTTTCTTTGTGGTTCAACTCTCACACATATCATACATGTGTACAGTAGTCATACATGATTACTGGAAAAACCATAGCTGGAAAAACCATTGAAATTATTACTTTTATTTATTTGTATATGTTTATTTTTGGCCATGTCTCATGACTTTCAGGATCTGAATTCCCCAACCAGGGATTAAACCTGGGCCCTCGGCAGTGAGAACACAGAGTCCTAACCACTGAACCACCAAGGAACTCGCATTACATTTATTTTTTTATGATTTTATTTATTTATTTTTGGTTTACTGTATCTTTGTTGCTGAGCGGGCTTTTCTCTAGTTGTGGTGCGAGGGCTTCTCATTGCGGTGGATTCTCTTGTTGCAGAGCATGGGCTCTAGAACATGGGGGCTTCAGTAGTTGTGATCCATGGGCTTAGTTGCTCCACAGCATGTGGGATCTTCCTGACCTAGTGATGGAGCCTGTGTCTCCTCCATTGGCAGGCAAATTCTTTACCACTGAGCCACCAGGGAAGCCTTTCTTCTTACTCTTAAAACAGTATCAGTTCAGTTTAGTCGCTCAGTCATGTCCAACTCTTTGCGACCCCATGAATCGCAGCACGCCAGGCCTCCCTGTCCATCACCAACTCCCGGAGTTCACTGAGACTCACGTCCATCGAGTCAGTGATGCCATCCAGCCATCTCATCCTCTGTCGTCCCCTTCTCCTCCTGCCCCCAATCCCTCCCAGCATCAGAGTCTTTTCCAATGAGTCAACTCGCATGAGGTGGCCAAAGTACTGGAGTTTCTTCTTTAGCATCAGTCCTTCCAAAGAAATCCCAGGGCTTATCTCCTTCAGAATGGACTGGTTGGATCTCCTTGCAGTCTAAGGGACTCTCAAGAGTCTTCTCCAACACCACAATTCAAAAGCATCAATTCTTCAGTGCTCAGCCTTCTTCACAGTCCAACTCTCACATCCATACATGACCACAGGGAAAGCCATAGCCTTGACTAGACGAACCTTTGTTGGCAAAGTAATGTCTCTGCTTTTGAATATGATATCTAGGTTGGTCATAACTTTCCTTCCAAGGAGTAAGCGTCTTTTAATTTCATGGCTGCAGTCACCATCTGCAGTGATTTTGGAGCCCCCAAAAATAAAGTCTGACACTGTTTCCACTGTTTCCCCATCTATTTCCCATGAAGTGATGTGACCAGATGCCATGATCTTCGTTTTCTGAATGTTGAGCTTTAAGGCAACTTTTTCACTCTCCACTTTCACTTTCATCAAGAGGCTTTTTAGTTCCTCTTCACTTTCTGCCATAAGGGTGGTGTCATCTGCATATCTGAGGTTATTGATATTTTCTCCCGGCAATCTTGATTCCAGCTTGTGTTTCTTCCAGCCCAGCGTTTCTCATGATGTACTCTGCATAGAAGTTAAGTAAGCAGGGTGACAATATACAGCCTTGACGTACTCCTTTTCCTATTTGGAACCAGTCTGTTGTTCCATGTCCAGTTCTAACTCTTGCTTCCTGACCTGCATACAAATTTCTCAAGAGGCAGGTCAGGTGGTCTGGTATTCCCATCTCTTTCAGAATTTTCCACAGTGTATTGTGATCCACACACTCAAAGGCTTTGGCCAAGTCAATAAAGCAGAAATAGATGTTTTTCTGGAACTCTCTTGCTTTTTCTATGATCCAGCGGATGTTGGCAATTTGATCTCTGCCTTTTCTAAAACCAGCTTGAACACCAGGAAGTTCACGGTTTACGTATTGCTGAAGCCTGGCTTGGAGAATTTTGAGCATTACTTTACTAGCGAGATGAGTGCAATTGTGCGGTAGTTTGAGCATTCTTTGGCATTGCCTTCCTTTGGGATTGGAATGAAAACTGACCTTTTCCAGTCCTGTGGCCACTGCTGAGTTTTCCAAATTTGCTGGCATATTGAGTGCAGTACTTTCACAGAATCATCTTTCAGGATTTGAAATAGCTCAACTGGAATTCTATCACCTCCACTAGCTTTGTTCGTAGTGATGCTTTCTAAGGCCCACTTGACTTCACATTCCAGGATGTCTGGCTCTAGGTCAGTGATCAGACCATCGTGATTATCTGGGTCATGAAGATCTTTTTTGTACAGTTCTTCTTGTTCTTCTACAGTGTATTCTTGCCACCTCTTCTTAATATCTTCTGCTTCTGTTAGGTCCATACCATTTCTGTCCTTTATCAAGCCCATCTTTGCATGAAATGTTCCCTTGGTATCTCTAATTTTCTTGACGAGATCTCTAGTCTTTCCCATTCTGTTGTTTTCCTCTATTTCTTTGCATTGATTGCTGAAGAAGGCTTTCTTATCTCTTCTTGCTATTCTTTGGAACTCTGCATTCAGATGCTTATATCTTTCCCTTTCTCCTTTGCTTTTCGCTTCTCTTTTCACAGCTATTTGTAAGGCCTCCTCAGACAGCCATTTTGCTTTTTTGCATTTCTTTTCCATGGGGATGGTCTTGATCCCTGTCTCCTGTACAGTGTCACAAACCTCAGTCCATAGTTCATCAGGCACTCTATCAGATCTAGGTCCTTAAATCTATTTCTCACTTCCACTGTATAATCATAAGGGATTTGATTTAGGTCATACCTGAATGGTCTAGTGGTTCTCCCTACTTTCTTCCATTTCAATCTGAATTTGGCAATAAGGAGTTCATGGTCTGAGACACAGTCAGCTCCTGTTCTTGTTTTTGTGGACTGTATAGAGCTTCTCCATCTTTGGCTGCAAAGAATATAATCAATCTGATTTCGGTGTTGACCATCTGGTTATGTCCATGTGTAGAGTCTTCTCTTGTGTTGTTGAAAGAGGGTGTTTGTTATGACCAGTGCATTTTCTTGGCAAAACTCTATTAGTCTTTGCCCTGCTTCATTCTGTACTCCACGGCCAAATTTGCCTGTTACTCCAGGTGTTTCTTGACTTCCTACTTTTGCATTCCAGTCCCCTATAATGAAAAGGACATCTTTTTTTGGGTGTTAGTTCTAAAAGGTCTTGTAGGTCTTCATAGAACCATTCAACTTCAGCTTCTTCAGCTTTACTGGTTGGGGCATAGACTTGGATTACCGTGATATTGAATGGTTTGCCTTGGAAACGAACAGAGATCATTCTGTAGTTTTTGAGATTGCATCCAAGTACTGCATTTTGGACTCTCTTGTTGACCATGATGGCTACTCCATTTCTTCTGAGGGATTCCTGCCCACAGTAGTAGATATAATGGTCATCTGAGTTAAATTCACCCATTCCAGTCCATTTTAGTTCGCTGATTCCTAGAATGTCGACATTCACTCTTGCCATCTCTTGTTTGACCACTTCCAATTTGCCTTGATTCATGGACCTGACATTCCAGGTTCCTATGCAATATTGCTCTTTACAGCATCGGACCTTGCTTCTATCACCAGTCACATCCACAGCTGGGTATTCTTTTTGCTTTGGCTCCATCCCTACATTCTTTCTGGAGTTATTTCTCCACTGATCTCCAGTAGCATATTGGGTACCTACCAACCTGGGGAGTTCATCTTTCAGTGTCCTATCTTTTTGCCTTTTCATACTATTCATGGGGTTCTCAAGGCAAGAATACTGAAGTGGTTTGCCATTCCCTTCTCCAGTGGACCACAGATAAGATCTCTCTGCTTAATCCTGTCTCCCTTTTCAAAATGTTCTTTTAGAAATAATTTTTTGATTTTCAGAGCTTTATAATTTTTGTAAAATTTTGATATCTCTTTTTATATTATTCATAAAATTATAATTTTTGAGATCAAGCATAGTTAAGATGGCCTATAGTTATTTAGCATAAATAAAGAACAGGGCAATTATAGTTTCTTTTTTCACACTCTTGTAGAGATTTTTTTGTTTAGATGTCATTAACATTCAGATGACAATTTTTTTCTGGTTTATTGAGATATAATTAACATACAGCACTATATAAGTTTAAAGTGTACAGCATAATGATTTGACTTGCACATTTTGTGAAATAACTACAATAAGTTAACATTCATCATCTCATATAGATAAGTATCATTGTTTTATTATGTTTTGTGTGTGTGTGTTTTGTAAACTCCGTGAACTCAAAGTCCACTTTTTTTTTTAATATTTATTTATTTATCTGTTTATTTTTGGCTGCACTGCATCTTTGTTGCTTCATGTGAACTTTCTCTAGTTGCAGCAAGCAGGGTCTACTCATTGCGGTGCTCAAGATCTAGGTGCATGGGCTCAGCAGTTGTGGTTCCTGGGCTTAGTTGCTCCTTGGCATGTGGGATCTTCCTGGATCAGAGATAGGACCCATGTTCTCTACATTGGCAGGTGGAGTCTTAACCACTGGACCACCAGGGAAGTCCTTTTTGTTGTTGTTGTTTTTAAGTGACATGATATTTAAAGTAAATTGTAGCAATCTTTTTCAGATGAGGAAAGTGAGACCCAGGAACATTTAATGACTTGCTCAAATTGATACAGGTAAATACAATTGGGATTCTCAATCTCAAATTCTACTTTTATTCTGTGTAACCTCTACCCACCGGAGAAGGCAATGGCACCCCACTCCAGTACTCTTGCCTGGAAAATCCCATGGATGGAGGAGCCTGGTAGGCTGCAGTCCATGGGGTCGCTAAGTCGGACACGACTGAGTGACTTCACTTTCACTTTTCACTTTCATGCATTGGAGAAGGAAATGGCAACCCACTCCAGTGTTCTTGCCTGGAAAATCCCATGGATGGAGGAGCCTGGTAGGCTGCAGTCCATGGGGTCACTAAGTCGGACACAACTGAGTGACTTCACTTTCACTTTTCACTGTCATGCATTGGAGAAGGAAATGGCAACCCACTCCAGTGTTCTTGCCTGGAGAATCCCAGGGACGGGGGAGCCTGGTGGGCTGCCGTCTATGGGGTTGCACCGAGTCGGACACGACTGAAGCGACTTAGCAGCAGCAGCAACCTCTACCCACATGCAGTGGCACTGAATAAAAGGGATTCAGTATCTTATGAATGGTACTCATGATGACCATACTCAACCACTAAGTATCTGACCTGAGTTTTAATTTTTCTATCCAACTGAAGCCATTCCTGAATATATAACAAATACATTAATATGCACTGTCAGAAACATAATGAAACATAACAAATTTCTTGAAATTTTCAGCCTAAATTCTTAGTCTATTATGTTGAAATGAGAAAATTTAGGATCATTTTAGTTGTGAGTCTTTACTCTGAGATCCAGAAGTCTTTTAGAGTTCCCAGTTATAAAACTGCTAAACGAACTGTGCCAACAACTTACCCAAATTCCTCATTTGGCTGTTATCAGTGTCACCAGTAAGCGTTTTATTTTTGTATATGAAAAACAATGCCTTCTTATCATCATGGTATGCTGGCGGGTTTCTCTTGGGGGTATGGGGCTGTAGAAGGAGGGATTTTAAAGAGATTCTCACTGATACACAATGCTGGTACAAGGGTGAGTCAGATGCAAAATTTAAGGGCTTGCCAAAACCCACAGCTATCAAGATAAATGCCATTTTTATGGTATATTTTTAAAAAATCAAAATTAAAGAATTTTGATTCTTTAATCCAAAAGAATCAAAGAACGCATGATGAACAAAATGCTGGTATTTTAAGTGAAGGCAAGACCCGGCAGGGTTGGAATCAGAAAATGATGAATGACGTGGCTTCTACAAGTGCAGAGTCAGATTCTGTCTTCCCTAGAATTTTGATATTCATCACAGATATTTCTTTTTTGGAAGAGAAAACATTGCACTAAAATATTATTCATCTTGATTGCTGAATTTTTGGCACCACTTTAAATTTTCTGCAGTTGAGACAAGTATCTCTCTTGCCTCACCCCAGCCCTGAACATCTTTGCCAGGGAAAGCTGGCAAGAAACTCCCACACCACCCACCCCGTGTGTGCCTGGCTTTGTGAGCTGAAATTTCTCTCCCTGGCATCACTGATGGCAGGAGAAAACTTTTTTTCAACTTTTTCCATTCGGACACATTTATCTGTTCACGGGGCACATCCTGCAGCCAGGTGCTGTCATGGGGTCAGCTGACCCGACAGACCAGTGAGGGAGAGTGTCTTCCCTGCTGAGTCTCCACATTCCCTGGATGAAAAGTAAAACTTCTGAAAGTCCTAACGGAGGCACAAAGGTACACATTACCCACCTAATAATACTGTCAAATTGAATTCAACTTCTCTTTGGTGTCACCTGAATGTTCTCAAATGCTCCATGTTTCTGACATTGGAGGACAGAGGAACCTGGCATGCTGCAGTTCACGGGGTCGCAACACGACTTAGCGACTGAATAACAACAAAATCTGAGGTTATTTTTCCTCTAACAATCAAACAAGAGGCTTGGGCATCATTGCATAGTTTGGGATGCTCCCAAGGGAAAGGGAGAAGGGTTCGTACTGCATCTCTCTGCTCCTGCTTTCAGTCTCTGCTACCCTGACTCCCTAACCCTCAAAAAGTTCTTGCCCAGGCAGCTGTGATCCTCTCTGGGTAATGCTTTTCGCTCCATGCAGACACTTCTTTCCTCACATCCCCAACGTATCAGCAACAAGGCTTTTTGTGTAAGAGACCTTTCCTGAAGGTTTGTGGGGAACAAAGAGACTACAGCACCGTTCAGGACAGGAAACTATTTAAATTTTTAAAAAAGATATGTTTGGATGAGCAAAGTCTAAGATCATTCACTGCCAGCAAATTTGCACTGCAAGAAACACTAAAGGGGTGTTTCTCAGAGTGAAATGAAATGGCCTCTGATAGAAACTTGGATCTTGGGAAGAATGAAGGGCAAATAAAAAGAGTAATATTAAGAACCATTTGAAAATACTTCATTTCTTTAAAATACTTATGAAATAATAAGTATTTTACATTAAATGGCACAATATTAATTTTAAATAGACTGAAATGTTAGGATATATATATATATAATCTATATCTAAGGATATATATATATATATAAACTAAGGATATATATATATAAACTAAATATATGTATGTATATATTTAGATCCTGAAATATATGTATGTATTTTTTCTGGCTGCACCACATGGCTTGCAGGATCTTGGTTTCCTGACCAGGGATTGAACACAGGGCCTAGAGTGAAAGTGCCAAGTCCTTACCACTGGACTGCTGGGGAATTCCCAAGGATATATATTTTAATTTCTACATTGACTACCTCATTTTTAAATTTTTTAATCTAATTTTTATTTTATATTGGAGTATACATGATTTACAATGCTGTACAGCAAAGTGATTCAGTTATACATATGTCGATTCTTTTTTCAGATTTTATCCTATATAAATTGTTATAGAATATTGAATTGAGTTCCCTGTGCTTATTCAGTAGGTCCTTATTGATTGTCTTTTTATATTGTGGTGTGTATATGTTAATCCCAAACTTGCTAATTTATCCTCCCCCCACCCCCACCCCTGCCCATCTTTCCTCTTTGGTGACCATAAATGTGTTTTTGAGGACTCTGAGTCTGTTTTTGTTTTGTAAATAAGTTCATTTGTAACTTTTTTTTTAGATTCCACAGAGAGGTGATATCATATGATATGACTTTTCCTTTATCTGACTTACTTCAATTAGTATGATCATATCTAGGTCCACCATGTTGCTGCAAATGACATTATTTCGTTATTTTTTATTGGCAGAGTGGTATTTCATTGTGTGTGTGTGCCTCATCTTCTTTGTCCATTCCTCTGTCCGTGGACATTTAGGTTGCTTCCATGTCTCAGCTTGTAAATAGTGCTGCGTTGAGCACTGGGGTGAGTGTAGCTTTTCAAATTATGGCTTTCTCTGAATATATGCCAGGAGTAGGATGCTGGATCATATGGTAGTTCTATTTTTAATTTGTTTGTTTTCAGGTTTTTTAAAGAATCTCCATAAAAATTTAAGTTATCCATAGTGGCTACACCAAGTTACATTCCCACCAACAGTGTAGGAAGGTACAGGGACCACTTTAAAGGTGCAAAGAAGCATAACAAAAAATCTGATAGACAAAGTAGATTTCTGAAGAAATATTTAATCCAAAAGAAGACAAGATAGGAAGAAGAGAGAAGCAAACACATACCAGAGGACAAAGAAAAGAACAAATAATAAAATGGTAGACTTATATCTAACCAAATCAATAACTACATTAAAAGTTAATAGTCTACAACACTTCAATTAAAAGCGGAAATTGTCAGAACAGATAAAAATGCCTGTTTCAACTGTACCCTGTCTACAAGACACACGAGAACAGTGACTATTATCAGAGATAAAAAGGGTAATAAGTATCACCAGGAAGGTATAGCAATCATACATAACAGAGTTTCAAAGAGTTTTCATGAAGGAAAAACAGAGTGACAGAATTCAAAGAAATACAGAAATCTGCTATCATAATTAGATATTTTTAACACCTTTTCAGCCAAGACAAAATAATCATAAAAGATAGAGAAGATTTGAACGCTGCTATCAACTATCTTGTAAAGCATCTGCCTATAATGCAGGAGACCCGGGTTTGATCCCTGGGTTGGGAAGATTCCCTGGAGAAGGAAATGGCGACCCACTCCAGTACTCTTGCCTGGAAAATCCCACGGACGGAGGAGCCTGGTGGGCTACAGTCCATGGGGTTGCAAAGAGTTGGACACGACTGAGCGACCTCACTTTTACTTTCACTTTTCATCAACTATCTCTGTCTTCCCAGGTGGTACAGTGGTCAAGAATCCGCCTGTCAGTGCAGCAGATGGAAAAGACTCAGGTTCAATCCTTGGGTCCAGAAGAATTGCCTGGAGAAGGAAATGGCAACCCACTCCAGTACTCTTGCCTGGAAAATCCCATGGACAGAGGATCCTGGCGGGCTACAGTCCATGGGGCTGCAAAGAGTTGGACACTACTGAGCATGCGCGCGCGCGCGCGCACACACACACACACACACACACCCCCCCCAACTATCTTGATCTAATTGATATTTACAGAACAGTGTACTCAACAAAATGCACATTATCTTCATGTTCAAGTGCCCCTGATGTATTCACCAATGATCATGTGCTAAGCCGTAAAACAATTCTCAGTAAATTTAAAGTGGCTAAAGCTGGGACCTCCCTGGTGGTTCAGTGGTTAAGACTCAGTGCTTCCACTGTAGGGGGCACAGGTTCCAACCCTACTGGGGGAACTAAGATCCTGAAAACTGTGTGGTGCAGCCAAAATAAAAGATAAAATGAAATAAAATGGCTAAAATCATACAGAGAATGTTACCTGACCACAATGAAATTATGAGTCAGTAATAATAATGTATATAGAAAAATGCCAAATACTTGGAACTTAAATAGCACAGATCTAAATAATTAGTGGGCTTCCCAGGTGGTGCTAGTGGTAAAGAACCTGCCTGCAGATGCAGGAGATGTAAGAGATGCAGGATTCAATCCCTGCATCAGAAAGATCCCCTGGAAGAGGGCATTTCAACTCACTCCAGTATTCTTGCTTGGAAAATCCCCATAGACAGAGGAGCCTGGCAGGCTACAGTTCATAGGGGGACAAAGAGTTGTGCATGACTGAAGCAACTTAGCATGCACACAAATAATTAATACAAAAAGCCTCAGCAAATATTAGAAAGTATTTTAACTGATTGATTATAAAAATAAAATATACAAGCTTTGTGAGATCAGACAAAACAGTTCTTAGAGATATATTTATAGCTTTAAAACCAAATGGCAAAAAAAAGACTTAGGTTTCACTTTCAGAAGCTAGAAAAATAAGAGCAAAATAAACCTAAAGTAAATGATGGGAAGGAAGTAAGAAAGAGGACAGAAGTTATAAAAGAGAGAGCAGATAAACAAATTTAACAAAGCCAAAACTGGCTATTTGAAAAGATCAACAGAAATAACCCCCAGCTGTACTACTTCCCCCCTCCACCCCCTGCAAAAAGAGAAGACAAACTACCAACATTAGAAATAAAAGAAAGGATATCACTACAAATGTGGAAATTCAACAAGTCTCTTTCATAATCCTAGCAACCTTTTAAAAATGACAACCTGATTCTAAAATTTATATGGAGGACCTATTGATAGACTACCCAAACTGAAAGAAAAAGGAGCTGAAGGACAAGATAAGAAGGACTCCTGCTACTTGATTTCAAGACCTACTATAAAGTTATAGTAGTCAAGGCTCTATATCAAGATTCTATTATAAGGATCAACAAATAGGTTAATGGAACATAATAGGAAGTTCAGAAATATAATATTTAATTTTTGACAGAGGTATTAAAGCAGTCTAACAGAGCAAGGAGACTCTTCATTGAATTATGCTGGAACAACTAGATATGTGTAATTTAAAAAAAACTCAAACATTAGCTTACATACAAAAATTATTTGAGGTGGAGCATAGACCTACATGTAGAAACTAAAACTATAAAGCTTCTCTAGGAGAATATCTTTTGTGACTAGTTGATAAACAAAGATTTTTTTTTTTTTTAAGACAGGAAAATGCAGGCCATAGACTGGGAGATGTTCTTTGTAAAGAAAGCATTTATCTAACAAAGGATTGGTATTTGGGATTTAGAAAGGTCTCCTGTAAGTCAAGAGTACAAAAGACAAACAACCCACTAAAAAATGTCAAAAATTTGAAGAGACGCTTCACAAAGGATGTGAGATGAATGTCCAGTAAGCACTTGATAGCGTGCTCCATGTCATTAATTATCAGTGCGTGCATGCTAAGTCGCTTCAGTCGTGTCCAACTCTTTGTGACCCTATGGATGGTAGCCCTCCAGGCTCCTCTGTCCATGGGATTCTCCAGGCAAAACTACTGGAGTGGGTTGCCATTTCCTTCTCCAGGGGATCTTCCCTATCCAAAGACTGAACCTGTGTCTCTTGCATCTCCTGCATTGGCAGGTGGATTCTTTACCACTAGCTCCACCTTGTTCAGTTTTTCAGTCGTGTCTGACTCTTTGCAACCCCATGGACTGCAGCAAGCCAGGCTTCCCTGTCCATCAGCAACTCCCGGAACTTGCTCAAACTCGTGTCCATCGAGTCAGTGATGCCATCCAACCATCTCATCCTCTGTCATTCCCTTCTCCTGCCTTCAATCTTTCCCAGCATCAGGGTCTTTTCCAATGAGTCAGCTCTTCGCTTCAGGTGGCCAAAGTATTGGACCTTCAGCTTCAGCATCAGGCCTTCCAATGAATACTCAGGGTTGATTTCCTTTAGGATTGACTGGTTTGATCTCCATGCTGTCCAAGGGACTCTCAAGAATCTTCTCCAGCACCACAGTTTGAAGGCATCAGTTCTTCGGTGCTCAGCTTTTTTATTGTCCAATTCTCGCATTCGTACATGACTATTGGAAAAACCATAGCTTTGACTATACGGACTTTTGTAAGTAAAGTAGTGTCTCTGCTTTTTAATACTGTGTCTAGGTTTGTTATTGCTTTTCTTCCAAGGAGCAAGTGTCTTTTAATTTCATGGCTGCAGTCACCATCCACAGTGATTTTGAATCCCAAGAAAATAGTCTGTCACAGTTTCCATTGTTTTCCTATCTATTTGCCATGAAGTGGTGGGACTGGATGCCATCATCTTCATTTTTTGAATGTTGAGTTTTAAGCCAGATTTTTCACTTTCCTCTTTCACCTTCATCAAGCGACTCTTTAGTTCCCTCGTCCTGTCTGCTTCTGCCTTAAGGGTGGTATCATCTGCATATCTGAGGTTATAGGTATTTTTCCAGGGAATCTTGATCCCAGCTTGTGCTTCATCTAGCTTAGCATTTCACATGATGTACTCTGCATATAAGTTCCATGTCTGGTTCTAACTGTTGCTTCTTGACCTGCATACACGTTTGCAGGAGGCAGGTAAGGTGGTCTGGGATTCCCATCTCTTTAAGAATTTTCCACAGTTTGTTGTGATCTACATAGTCAAAGCCTTTAGCATAGTCAGTGAAGCAGAAGTAGATGTTTTTCTGGAATTCCCTTGCTTTTTCAATGATCCAACGTATGTGGGCAATTTGATCTCTGGTTCCTCTGCCTTTTCTAAATCCAGCTTGTACATCTGGAAGTACATTTGGAAGCTCCATCTGGGAAGCCCTAAAACGGTGTGTTGCCTCCCCATCGGGGACTCAAACCCCGGTCTCCTGCATGACAGGCAGGGATAATCACCACTATACTAACAAGGATGGCTTAGTTATCAGAGAAATGCAAATTAAAACTACAGTGAGGGGACTTCCTGGTGGTCCAGTGGTTAATAAGACTTCGCTTTCCAATGCAGGGGGTTCAGGTTCGATCCCTGGTCCAGGAGCAAATTCAATTAAGACTTTAAAAATGATCCACATTAAAAAAAATCTTTAAGAAAAAAAACACCACCACAGTGAGATATCACTACACACCCACCATAACAGCTTAAATGCGAAAGGCAAACACCGTCAAATGTCAGCAAAGTACTGAACCGGTATTAACTTTCCTGTCTTGTTGCTGGGAGTCTAAAGTCATACAGCCACTTTGAAATGAAGGTATGGCAGTTTCACATGAAGCTAAACATACCCCAACAACCCAGCAATTTTGGTTTTAGGTTATTTACCCAAGAGAAATAAAAGCATATGTCCAACAGAAAGACTAGTATGAGAGTGGTAATAGCGTTTTTCTTTATAAAGCCCCAAACTGGAAGCATCCCAGATATCAATCAACATGAGCATGGATAAACAAATTGTGGTACATTCATGCGATGAAAAGGAACAAACTACTTATTCATGCAACACCATGAATGAATTTCAGAAACATTATGCCAAGTGAAAGAAGCCTTAGACAAAAGAGTCCATACTATGTCATTTCATTTATATGAAGTTCTAAAGCTGGCAAAACTAATCTTTGATGGAAAAAAAAAGGAGAATACAAGACTGTAGTGGGGAATTGGGAAGAGGCACAAGGGAACTTTCTGGATGATAACAACAGTTCAGATTTTGTTAGAGATTTGGATTACACAGGTGTATGCATTTCTCAAACACAGTGAATTATATACTGTTACTATGAATGCATTTCTCTTCATGTAAGTCTTCCCTCAAAGGAAACCCCATAAATAAACAGTAAACTTTGGTCAATGACACATATTCTGAAATGCTAGGGAAAGTGCAACTTGCTTTGAAATGCATCCAGTCATATGTATATAGATGTTCACTATATAATAATTGCAGTTTCCTATGTTTGTAGTATTTGAAAATAAACTGTTGGGGGAAAAGTGAATACTAGATAATGTCCAAGTGCGTTTGTAGTAGCACTGTTTGCAGTGGCCCCCAGTGGAAATAACATCTCTGTCCATCAGCAATAGAGAGGATAAATAAATTGCATTATAATCATTAAAATGGAACAGTCTACAGCAATGAAAAATAAAAGATATATAACTATATGCACCAGTATGACTGAACCTCACAAATACAATGACGAGTGAAAGAAGGCAGATACTAAAGGGTACGCCCATGTTGATAATATACAAAAACAGGCAAAACTAGTCCATGCTGTTCAAAGTCAGGATAGTGACTGCCCTGGGGTGGAGTCACGACTGGAAAAGAATCCAAGGGCAGCTGCTAAATTGCCTGACTTGAGTGCTGGTTATATGGGTGTATGTGAAAAGTTAGCAGGTAGTAGACATTTATCTCTACATCTATTATTACTTCAATAAAAGAGTTCGAGAAAAAAAATTGTTAGACCTCACTGCTCTTAAAATAGGTTCCTCAGCCCCACCCCACCCCTGGGAATTCTTTGCCAGCCATTTTCCTCCCATTTCTCTTCTCCCAGCTCCCGGCCTCTGACACACCTATCTCCCTCACCTGCTAGGTGAGAACTCAGTGCGGAGGAATTTAGTTCTCAACCTCTACCCTGTTCTAGGCTCCAGGACAGAGTCAGCTAGAAAAGGCTCACAAAAGACTTTACCTAAACTAAAGAGCTGTACAGCTCCAAGATAAATTCCTTTGCTTCCTGATGGCAACAACAACAAAATTGCTGCAGGCATTCTTTAAAAACAAATTGTCTTCCCTTTACGTGGGTGTCTGTGTCTTCCCTTGCTGCCACCTTTAGTTTATCCCTCTTACTATTCCCCCCCCTCCGCTTTTTTTAGAGATTTCTTTTTTTATGTGGACCATTTTAAAGTCTTTATTGAATTTGTTACAATATTGCTGCTTTTTTTTTTTTTTTTTTAGTGTTTTGATTTTTTTGACTACAAGGCATGTGGGATCTTAGCTCTCCGACCAGGGATCAAACCCACACCCCCTGCATTTGAAGGCAAAGTCTTAACCACTGGACCTTCAGGGAAGTCCCACCCCTCTCTTTCACTTCAGTTGTGTTGGAATCTTTGCGACCCTTTGGACTGTAGCCCGCCAGGCTCCTCTGTCCATGGGACTCTCCAGGTAAGAACACTGGAGTGGGTTGCCATGCCCTCCTCCAGGGGATCTTCCCGACTCAGGGATCAAACTCACATCTCATTTGCCTCCTGCATTGGCAGAAAGATTCTTTACTGCTAGTGCTCCCTGGGAAGCCCTTTTAAAGAGAGGGAGTAGCTTGCTCCTTTCACCAAATCTGTGAAGCAATGACTTGCCTCAGAGATTGTTCTGTTGTTTCAGCTCAGGCCCAAGATTCCCCTGGCTTAGGTAAGTCAACCCCACCAAAAGTTAGAGGTGAGGTTAGAGGTGGGGGGAATGGGTTAATGGATGATGGGGGGAGGAGAGGAGAAGAGGGAGGTGGGGAGAAGAGTAGGGGACAGAAGCACAGTGGGGTGAGGATCCAACTCTGCTCTTCTCACCCTTGTGATTGGTTGAGAAGTCTAGATGAATGCACATCTAAACAAAACAAAACTATTCAATTAAACATTTCTTATTTTGCTCGGATGGATGAATTTCTCTCATCACTTAACGGATCAGAAGCTTTTGCCAGTTGATCTTTCCCTCTTCCTTGAAAGACTCCTCTAGGTGGCATCTTATCTCCCTGTCTGTTCCTTCTTCGTCTCCTGCCGACTTTCTCTTCATCTTTGACCTCTAAATGTTTGAGCACCCCAGGGCATGGTCCTTACACCCTACCTATTTAGTTACTTTCACTCTCTGTGACTCCACTCAATTTCGTGGCTTAAAAAAATACTATCCACACCCTAATGACTTCCACATTTGTGTGTCTAGCCAGATCGCTCCCTTGAATGCCGGAACTGTTTTAACTGCCTGTTCACCTAGATCTCTAATAGGCATCTGACATTTATCATACCCAGTACTGAGCTCCTGCTTTCCCTCCTCCAAACCTGTTCCTCCCACAGAGAGCTCAGTAAATGGCAACTCCATTCTTCCAGATGCTTGGGCCAGAAACTTGGGTGTCATTCCCGACTCCTCCCTTTCTCTCACCTCCCACTTCCAATCTGTCAGGAAGTCCTGCTGACTTCAGTGCAGAAGACATCCAGTCTCTGACTGCTCTCACCACCTTCGTTCCATTCGAGCCTCCAGCATTCCTCACCTGGATTATCAACAGCCTCCCAACCTCGTCCCCCATCAGCCTGATTTCAATACAGCAGCCAGGGTGATTCTGTTAAAATGCACGTCTGCTTGAAATACTCCATCAGCTTCCTGACTCACTCAGAGTGAACGCCAACATCCTTGCCATGGCCTGCTAGGCTCTGCACGGCCTGGCCTCCTCTCCTTACTTCTCTCGCTTCACTTCTGCCTGCTCTTTGCCTCACTGGTCTTACTCCAGCCACATTGGGCGTTCCTCGAACACACTCCTGCCTCGGTGCTTTTGCACATCCCCTTCACTCTGTTTCAAATGCCCTCCCCCCTCCGCGGCTCAATTTCTTCTCTTGTCTATGAGAGCTTAAGTCTGGTATTACTTTCTCAGTGAGGCCCTAGCCCCCCTGCCTAAAATTGTACATTTTCTTATGTCTTCTCTCTCTCCTTTCTCTGCCTCATTTCTCTTGCTGGCACTCCTTGTCATCTTAGACACATGTATTTTTCATGTGTTTATTTTTTTAAAACCTATCTTCCCCCACTAGAATGTAAAGTCCATGAAGGTAGGGATTTTTATATGTTTGGTTCACTGCCAAGTCTTCTAGAACAGTGCCTGTCATGTGTAAGTGTTCAGTATTTGGGAGCTTTTGCTTATTTAAATACTTATTCATTTATTTATTTAGCTGCATGCAGGATCTTCACTGTGGCATGAGGGACCTTAGTTCTCCTACCAGGAATTGAACCCATGCTCTCTGCATTGGAAGGTGGATTCTTAACCACATTGGACCACCAGGGAAGTCTACTCTTCCTTTCCCCTGCCTCCCCCAGTTGTGGCATGTGAACTCTTGGTTGCAGGGTCCTTGCTGTGTCATGTGGGATCTTGTTCCCTGACCAGAAATGGAATCTGGGCCCCCTGCATTGGGAGTGCAGAGTCTTAGCCACTGGACTACCAGGGAAGTTCCCCTCAGTGTTTGTTGGATGAGTGAATGGTTTCTTCAGAAGGGCCTGAGGGATGCTAACAGGTAAGAGGAAGTCCGTCAGATGAGAGAAGGCCAGAGGGGCCTACAGATACCTGGGAGGGGATGGAATTTTATTCAGTCTTTGGGGAATGGGGAGTCCTTGGAAAAGTGAGGAGAAAGAGAACTTTTAGCATAGTGAGTAAGAACTTGTGGAGTTGGCTGCTGTGGGTTCAAATCCTGCCTTGGCCAGTTACTAGATGTGGACAAGCCACCTCAATTCTCTGGATCTCAGTCTCCATGTCTATAAAACAGAACCCTAGCACTGACCTCATAGGTTTGTTGTTGGTTTTTAAATGGGTGTTTTTTTGCTTGTTTTTGTTTTTGGGAACTAATGAAATGACATACAAACAACGTTTAGCAAAGGCAGGGTACTTAGGAAGACTTGGTTCAAAAATTGCTAGTTATTGTTTTTGTGAAGAGATACCTATAAAGTAAGACTTCCTGTTGAAGGCCTTGATGAGCATTCAAATGGGACAGAGGGATGGAGCTAGTTGGGCTTGAGTTTTCGACTCAGGAGCAGTAATCCCTCATGGGTACACAACAGATTCTTCCTCAGAACTCTCAGTCCCCGGCCTCAGCTGATTGGGTTAAACCTAACTCCTGTCCTGCATTGGCTAAGATGGCCCTGCTTCCAAACAAAAAGGCAATCAGAGTTAGGCGCAAGTGTGGTGTGAGGCCTCTGCTGGGGACCCAGCAGCTCCCAGACACGTCTGCCTGTTGCTCTGTCGCTGATGCAGTCAGAGCAGAGAGAAATGATTCACTTCCATCCCGCCATCGACATCAGGATCCCAGCCAAGCACAGGTTTAGGGGGTTGCTCGGCGGATTAATTTTTTTTCCCCCTTCCTGAGTTGAAAGAGTAACTTTGTGTTTCAAAAAGGTACTTTCTTTATACAGAGAAATTCTGTGGTGAGGGCTCGCTGCGCTTGGTTTGGGGATGAACCACTTTTGCTTATGTCTGGGGAGAGAATGAAATCTAGTGCCCCTGGTTGTTTTTTTTTTTTTTTTTTCTTTTCCCCTCCCACCCAGTAGACATGCAGAGCTGAAAGATGTCTTTCAGAAAACCTGGAGAGGAGAGAGTTGACTCGTAGGTAAAAAGGGTGCCCGTTCAGAAGGCTGCCAGAGAGAAGTGGCTTCTTGTTTGTCAGCGTGGGTTTGTGGTAAGGAGGTCGGTGAAGCCCTCCCCAGAGGACCCAGCACTAAACAGAACAAATGAAACCTCTATTTGTTCCTCTCGCCCCTGGATTTAGATGGTGCTTTATGGCCAGGGTTATGGGGATCAACCAAAACCCAGGCTGGTGTTTATTCCTGGGATTGCAGAGACAGATGCCTCTCTGTCCTTCCATTTTCCAGGCCAAGAGGGCAGGAGACACTTTCAATCAAACAGCCAAGCAGTGAAGAATTATTTTCGAGGTGTCCACGGTGTCCCCAATGCTGAGCCTCATAAATATAAATAGAAAAAGTACAGAATTGAGGCTCCAGCCCTCAAGGCACATAAAATCCAGTGAGCAGGAGGAGGCGTGGTGGGCAAAACTGACTCCAAGAAACTGAACTGACAGCAGTTTCGAGGTACCAAGAACTAATCTTACAGGAAGCATGAGAAGAGGGAGAAGGTGGGAGAAGGCTTGAGAGAGACCAGACGCACCATGGTGACAGAAAGCCTCTGTCTTCTGTTCCCTGCTGCAGTCTGGTGCTTAGGATAATGCCTGATACAGAATGGGGATTCAGTAAATATTAAAGGAAGGAATGTAGAAGGAGGGGGCCAATGTTAGGAGGATAAATAGGTGAGGAAGAGGGAGGAGGGCATTCCAGCATGAGGAAAGGCCCCAAGAAATGAGTCGGATGTCTTGGTGAGACTGGTTTAACCACAGTGAAGGGTGTGTAGTGAGGAGTAGTGGGGAATGAGGTTAGATATGGGGCCAGACAGGGGGAGGCTGAAAAGCCAGGCAAAAAAATGTAGAGGAGATCAACCTTCCTCCGTCAAGCTTTTATTGAAGGTGGACCATTTGCCAGGTGCTGAGGCCAAAGAAAGTGGTAGAGCTCTAAAGATGAATCAAAAGGCATCAGCATGTGTTGGGGGTGGACAGAATGGCTGCACTTTATTGTAATAATTGTGCACATGAGAGTAGGGAAGAAACCTTTTGAGGCTCTAATCACAGTTTGTTTGGATGCAAGGAACTGAGACCATGCCCAACTCACTCAAATTAGTTTTGAGTCTATTGGAAGGTGTACCAGATATCCAAGGCTAGAAAGTAGAGTTCTTTCAAAAGGGAAACCAGAAGGCTCGATCTGGTACACCGGGCTGGTTCTTCTCCCTCCCTTTCTCCTTGCAACACCTCCTGGATTGTCTCTGACCTCTACCACTTCCTCCACACGCAGCTCCCTTCCATCCCCGATTCTCTCTTTTGCTAGGATTTTACTCGGTGCAAGCTTCATACCTTAACACCACAACACCCTCCTGCTCCAGGCTCAGCCATCCCCATTGGCTTTCTGAGCCTTTTAGGTCAGAACATCAAGGGAAGAAAAGCTGATTGGCTCAGCCCAGCCTCCAGATGGGTACCCTGGGTCAGGTGACCCCTCAGAACCAATCAACTGCGGTCAGGAGGTAATGCTCGTGATTCAAACATGGCTGCCTAAGCCTACTAAGACCTGCAGTTGAAGGCAAATTCCAAAGAAGTGTGAACCAGGAGGCAATAATAGGTTAAAGATACTGGGAGCAAATCAGTTCACTTGGTAGGAGTGGAAAAGAGAGAAGGCTATCACACTTCTAAGCAAGGCCTGAGTTAAAGGTCTGACTTAGTGTTAGGGGAAAAAAATAACACCCCAGTTGTGAATGAAAGCAGCATTTTAAAGCATTTAGGCTGGCTGTGGTCCATAGGACTTGTCCAAAAATCGAGAAACTGAAGGGACCCAGAGAGTCAAGAAAGCTTTTGCCTAGTCCAGCATGGAGCCGTGTAGGAACGGGGATTAAAAAACAAAAATGTAGCCTGAAAATTTTTTTAAGGGCAGAGTCTGCTTCTCATTTAATTGCTCTAACCCTGGCCTCATAGTTAGGCTCAGGGTAAGAAACTACGCATTTGTTGGACTGAATCGAGCTCCCCTAAAACCCAAACAAGGAACACATTGTTATTTGTATTCTGTTTGAGTAAAAGCCAGGACCAGGAACACAAAACAAAAATCAAAATACGATTTTTCTGACTCCTGATTCAGGGCTTGGGTCACTGGAGAAAGACTTGATGAGGAACAAAAATGCAGCAAAAGGAAAGTCTGGGCCAAGGTGCCTGGCAGAGGGCTAGATGAACAGATAGCCTGTGCCCAGTGGCTCAGAGGCAGATCAAAGCTGGCTTCCCCAGCACAGGCAGTAAGCGTGGCAGGAATCCGGACCTCTCACCCAGTCCCCCACCCACGCTCACAGATGGAAAGCCACCCCATTAGTGGTCACACCTTTGAACACTGCCAACACATGGGCATTTGTGACAAAAATTTTATAGTCTAGCAGGTAGCTCTTTCCAGATAGGTGGTTTTGATACAAGCAGGTCACGTGATTTCTGGCCTGACTCCCCAGGATCACAGCACACTCGGGCAGGTTGCTCAACTGCTTGGCATCTCAGTTTCTTCTCTTTGTAAAACCAGAAATGATTAAATCCTTAATGAGGGTCAATGAGGAGATTAAATGAGAGAATATAGGCAAAGCAGTTAAGTCAGTACCTGGCACAATCATCATCACCATAATTGCTACCAAAAAACTAGACTGCAGAAAAGAGCGTCCCAGGCTGGAGGGCCCCGGAGATCATTTTAACCCGCAGAGAGCGACCTGTTGGTGGCTGCGATTTGGATGTAGTACTCATCCCTCTTTTCTTCTGGGCTAGATGAATGATTGGTCCAGGAACAGCCATAGCAATTAAGCAAGACCGATCAGAATTCTTCCCTAGGATTTTTCCAGTTGGATCTTTCAGTGATAGAAAAGCAAATACCATCAGTTCACCAATCCCCCTTTCCCTCCTTAACCGTAAAGATGTGAGCCCAGAGCTCCATTTCTTCCTTTCCTCCCTTGTATACAGAAGCTGGCCTGAAAGACTAAAGCTGATTTGCAGAGAGCACCTAGGCCAGAGTCCCCTAGCTGGGCAGAGCCCAAGTTCCTGAATCCTATTGACCCTAGATCCAAACCCCTACTCCCACTTGTCTGCAGCCTGATTACAGTAGCCATTAAATTAATCTCTCTTTCCCACCTGATTTTGCTTTCTTGCTCTTTGCTCATCCCCCACCCCCATTCTCTTTTCCTTCTTAAACTGCTTGAGATTACATTTCTGTTACTTGCAACTAGAATTCATGCTTGAGGGTCAATTCAGGAGGAGAACATCTGAGTTTGCATTTTCTTTTACATTAGAAAACAACAATACATTAAGTTTCATGGCAAAACAATATAGGTTTATATATATTACAGTTTATATTATTTTGTTTTTAAATAAAGAACACTAGTGAAAAAAATTGATGGTGATTTGTAGCCACCAAAATGTTGGGATTTGGGTGTAATACTATCTTGGACCATTTGAAAAGGAGCAACCTAGGGACAACATTTACAGGTTACATCTATTAAATTTTTGAGTTGTTCTGAAGTTTGAGTGAATTTACGCCAAGGGTTGCAAACCTCAGTGCTACAGGAGCCAGGCAGGTAATGTCAGTAAGTGAGGTGCATGGTATGATGGTGAAAGACAAAAGGGAGTCGTGGGGACTGTGGCAAAGTGGTGAGTGCTTGATTTATCTTAAAAAAGCTGCTACCACTCAGCCCCAGCCCATTGTTTCCATGTATAAATATGGGCAAAGAGTTGACAGAGCCTCTAGTTTTTAAGAGATTCTGAACATTTGGGATGTTTGATGTGACTAAATTTTGAAATTTAGCTGTGAGTTCAACTTTAAAAAGTGGGTGTGTAGGTAGAATGACCAACTATTCTAGGACTCAGGGATTTCCTGGGGTGTGGAAGTTGCATTGTGAACTAAGACAGGTTAGTTAACTTACGTGCAGGCCACACAGAACTCTTGTGAGACCTCTGGCTCACATTTCATGGTGTGAAATGAAATGGTCTCATTTCACCTCAGAACGATCTAGTGAAGTAATGTGTGATCAGTAAGATTAAGGCCTCTCCCTACTGTTTCCCCTCCATGGCTCTAAAATCTCCTCTCTGCTTGGAGAGGACAGGGCCTCTGGGCAGCCAGGAGATTAAGGAGTTTTCTCCTTAATCCCCCTTCTTTAGGTTTAAAGAAAGGCTCCATTTATAATTACATTCCATATAGTGAACTTGGACGTGGTCCACTTGTATGAATGTGGAGACCAAAGGTGCAGAATTGGGAGGTGCCTTGCTCGAGCGAATGGTATGTTGGTGGCAGAAATTAACCCCGAGCATCTTGTTTGCTGGCTCGGTACCTGTCTTGTCTATTAGGGAAAGGGAAGGAGGCCAGCGTTTGCTGACAGTCTTCAGGGTGCCAGGTCCCATGCTTGGTACCCATATTAGCCCTCCTAATTCCCAATGGATTCCTGAGAGAAGAACTGGAGTCCCAGAGCCGCACCCTTTCCAGGACCTCCACCCTGCCAATCTAGGTGTGCTGGGAGAGCGTTTGGGATTGGCAGGTTGTCACTGCACAGAGGGAGGGAGGGATGTGCGACTCAGGGTAGAGTGAAATTAGGGATAAAAGAGGATCCCTCTGCACAAGGCTCACCAGCTGTCAGTGGCTCTGGGTGGGTTACAGGGAAAGACAGGTCCACTTGTCATGAAATCATTCTCTGATGAGGTGATGCATGTTAAGTGACCTATAAACTTTTAAGAACATTCCAGACCCACTCATAAGCATTAGGAATCATTCCCTTTGGAAAAGCTGGTGTTCTTGAGGCAACAGAGCGTATACCAGCCAAGTGGGGCGGGGAGGGCATTAGGATTTCCTCTCAACTGGAGGTCTGAATTCTTGTAAAGGAGCCGGAATTAGAAATACGGTTTGTGTCTCATTAATACCTGGAGCCCTTATATCTTATATGTGTCTCTGACCTCTTTTAACAAGAGGAGCAAAAAGAACTGTATTATATCACAGTTACCAGAGGATGTTTTTTCAGATCTGAGTTCAAGTTGCAGCTCTTTCACTTAACTTGATGGGTGATAAGGGTCACAGGCTGCTAAACCTTTCTGGCCCTCAGATTTCCCCTCTGAGAATGAGGCTTAACAAGACCAGGATGTGGGGCTATCAGAAGGGTTAAAACAAAATGATACACACCTTCCATATGACCCAGACATCCCATTCCTATATATTCACCCAAGAGAAAATGATAATGCATGTTCCAGGATGCTCACACACACATACACACAATTGTATTTGAATGTTTACAGCAGTTCTATTCATAACTGCCCCAACCCAAATGTCCTTCAATTGATGAATGCATAAACAAACTGATATATCCATACAATGGAATAGAACTCCTTGAAAATGAGGAATAAACTACAATGGACCCTTGATCAGCATGGGTTTGAACTATACTGGTTCATTTGCATGCCAGTTTTTTCCAATAATAAATACAGTATTACATGGTATGCCATTGGTTGAATCTGAGGGTGTGGAACCATGGATACAGAGGAACCTCAAATATATAGGGTGAACTGTAAGTTATACATGAATTTTCAGCTGGGCAGAGAGTTGGTGCCTCCAGCCCCCATGTTGTTCAAGAGTCAACTGTATTGATACACACAATGTATACAATAATAGTGGGGATGAATCTTAAATGTATTCTAAGTGAAAGAAGGCAGACATAAGCAGTTACAGTACTGGATTATTCCATTTATATGACATTCTTGAAAAGGAACAACTGTAAGGACAAAAAACATATGAGTAGGTTGCTAGGGGCTGGAGAAGCGAAAATCATTCAGTCGTGTCCAACTCTTTGCGACACCATGATCCCCATGAACTGTACAGTCCATGGAATTCTCCAGGCCAGAATACTGGGCTGGGTAGCCTTTCTTTTCTCCAGGGCATCTTCCCAACCCAGGGGTCAAACCCAGGTCTCCCGCATTGCAGGTGGATTCTTTACCTGTTGAGCCACAGGGAAAGCCCATTGTGGCTCAGGGGCCAGAGATGGGAGTGTAAATCGAGTGGCAGAGAGGGTGGGTAGTGAATGACTACAAAGAGTCGGGAAAGAATTTTTGAAGGGAGGTGGGGAGGTGATAAAATCTTTAAATATCTTGATGGCAGTAGTGGTTGCATGACTGTATACATGACAGTCAAAACTCACAGGACTGTCCACTGAAAAGGGTGAATTCTCCTGTATGTAAATGATGCCTCGTTATACCTGACTTTTAAAATGGCAAAACAGGGACTTCCCTAGCAGTCCTTCCAATTCAGAGGGTGTGGGTTGGATCCTTGGTTAGGAAGCTAAGATCCTACATGTCTCCTCATCAAAAAACCAAAACATAAAACAGAGGCAATATTGTATACAAATTCAATAAAGACTAAAAAAAAAAAAAAATGTCCAAACAAAGGAAGAGGCCCTGGCTCAATGCCCCCAAGGAAGAAAATAGCTAGACTCCTTTGCACAAAAGTGTTAGTAACAATGTGTTCTTCTCTCCAGCATTTTTACTTTTGAAAAAAGAGCCTGCAATTTTTATAGGAAAAAAAAACGGGGTGGCAGTCTGTGCATGTGTATTTATTTTTATTCGTATGTGTGAAAAGATATACAAGAAACTAGTAACCGCAGTGAGGTGACCTTGGGAGTGGGATAGGAATTGGGCAGGGGGGACCCAATCGGAGAAAGACTATTAAGTGTAACTGTGTGTGTGTGTGTGTAAGACATTCACATGGTTAAAAATGTATGTCATTTTATACGCATTTATATAAATGTCATTTTTGAATTACGTGAAAGTATTACCCATATAAACATTAAATAACAAAAAAATAAAAATGTTTAAAAAAAGGGGAAGTCTTTAATCCCCAGGCATGACTCTCCTCCAGTGGAATCTGTGAGGGGGTGGCATTCTGTGGCAGTCACATCACATGAGCGTCTGCTTCCTCGGCCTCTGCCCCACCCACCCTGCTAATAGACTGAAGACGGGACTTGGCTCCTTGGGTCGATGGGATTCTCAAGAGGGAACAGAACTGAGAACACCCTTGTTCTCCCTCAGGCCTCTCTCCCGCATGTCTCCCAATGGCAGAAATCTCTTCTTTTCTCTCTTTCACCCCACAACTGCAGTAGGACTTCGCCTTACAGATTCTTCCTGAAGGAGTAAATTATAGGCCTGAAGTCATGCTTTGGTCTACATGTCTGGTATCAGACTCTTAGATGCTTTCCCAAAGACATATTTTGGGAGAGAGCAAGCAGACCACCTATATTTCAGATGCCTGGGCCATTTCAGGACACCTGAAATATAGGGCAATGGAAAGACACACGTTGATTATTTCTCAGTCTTTTTGGGGGTGGAGGGGGGTAGACCTGGCTGAGAGCTCTAGGAAGGGCCAAGCCATGGGGTCTGTCATGTTTGGGAGGACTGGCTTGGGCTGGACTCAGGTCTGACTTTGAATCTCACCTTGGCCTCTTCCTGTGTGTGAGCCCTTGACTCAGAATCGCTGTACTTCAGTTTCCTCATTTTTGAGGTGGGAATGCTAACAACACCTATGTTGAAGGAGGTAGCCATGAGGGTGAGAAATGAAGTGGGGACCACAGGTGAAGGATGAAGGAGGGACGAAGGAGGCACCCTGGGTGCTCACACCCGGATGCCCTTCTCAGCCAGCTCCGCCTGGCGAGGCCGCGCATGTGGTTTAGGGGGAAAGGGTGACAGACCGAGAGGAGCAGTGAGGTGGAACAACACCAAGAATGAAAGCCGAGCCGCGGGGCTGACTCACTGGCTGACTCATTTCCTTGCCTGGGGATGATGTGAGCCTGCACCGAGCTGCTCCTCTCATCCTCACACCCTCTGCTCCCTTTTTGTGGGGAAGACCTCAGGAGGATCATCCTGCCTTCCTCTGGAGAGCAGGAACAAAGTTCTGGACCTTCTCTGTCATAACCAGGACCAGGGGAGAGGGCAGCTAGCTAGCTACCAGGTCATTTTCCAATCCGCAAAACAGTAGTCCCCGCTCGACATGATCATTTGAAGAAAGGACAGTTTTTGCCTTGGAATGTGTGAGAGATTCTTGGTTCTTTGTGCCCGTTTCAGGTTATCACAGGGGTATCTGCACCCTGCGGAATACTTGGAAAGCTCAGAAGACTGTAAAGAAGCTGGGGAAAAAAAAAATCACCCATAGTCCTATCATTTAGATTCAGGCATGATGGTGAATTTGGTATTTTTCCATTCAGTTTTTTTCCTCAGATTCTACAGTCAAGTTTATGCTGTTTATATTTGAGACAGCACTATTCAAAAGATATGTGACTGTTTTGGTAGCCTCATTAAAGAAAAATGTAAATAAACAAGTAAAATTAATTTTAATAATTATTTAATCCAGTAGATCTACCTTATCAATATAAAATCAATATATAAATCTTGAAAATTTAATAATTTCATTAAATTTCTAATGAAAGATTTTACCTTCTTTTTAACTCTTTGGAATCTTTTTTGGGAGAATTCCTCAGCAGTCCAGTGGTTAGGACTCCACACTTCCACTGCAGGGAACATGGATTCAGTCTCTGGTTGGGGAAGTTTCTGCTTGCTGAGTGGCATGGCAAAAAAAAAAAAAAAAGAAAAAAAATCTTTCTTTTTCTCCTACACTCTAGCACATCTCAATTCAGGCTAGCCAGGTTTCAAGCATTCAGTGGATACATGGGGCTAGTGGCAACACTGTTGATCAGCCCAGCTCTATACAATTTCTATCTTGCCTTAGTTATTGCTTAAATTGTATCCTAAGTGTTTCTTCCGGAGAAGACAATGGCACCCCACTCCAGCACTCTTGCCTGGAAAATCCCATGGATGGAGGAGCCTGGTAGGCTGCAGTCCATGGGTCCACTAAGAGTCAGACATGACTGAGCGACTTCACTTTCACTTTTCACTTTCATGCATTGGAGAAGGAAATGGCAACCCACTCCAGTGTTCTTGCCTGGAGAATCCCAGGGACAGGGGAGCCTGGTGGGCTTCCGTCTATGGGGTCGCACAGAGTCGGACACGACTGACACGACTTAGCAGCAGCAGCAGCAGCATCAAGTGTTTCTTCATATCATAAAACATCTTTTTGAAGAAAAAGAAAACTTTTAAGAGTTTAAGCAACATATATTGGCAATAGATTGGTATTTTGTTTTGTTTCTCTTCACTCAGGCACAATGTGTGTTAGCCATTTGATACAATTATCTCCAGACTCTTTTCTCCTAGGTATTCATACTGAGCAGAAATTGGACACATACCATATGTGCTATTATATAACTGTTCTTTTCACTCAAGGATACATTGTGAACCTACAAACAATAATGATGACAGTGTCACCTTTGAGCCTATGAAGAGAGCCAGGCAGGTTCAAACACCTGTGCTCATCTCCTCAGTGGGCGGGGGATCACTTGCATTCCCATTTCTCAAAAGTGATTTTCATCACTACAAAGTTGGGATTCCACCCAGATCATCTGATTTTTATCTCTGGAGCCTTTCATTTGGACCATATGGTCTTCTCCTGTAGGGAGGCAAGGGGATCCAAGATATGCCAAAGAAATATTTACAAATTAACTTTTGCAGTAGGATTCTCAATAAATCAGAGCTGTCTCTACCCTTGGGTTGCCTAACAACCTCTGGAATTACCCAGGTAAATCCTCTCCGCCTCCCCTTCCCCCTGGGCTGTCATCTGCTTTTGGGATACCCTTCTGCTTCCATGTTTCTCCTCCTCTGTAACTTCCAAGGAAGGGAATCCTGAGAGTCTCTCTAAGTCAGAGTTCTCAACTTCATCGCTGCTGACATTCGGGTCAGATAATTCTTTGCTCGGGGAGGGAGGGGAGTGTGCAGCTGTCCTGTGCACTATAGGCTGTTTAGGGCATCCCTGACCTCTGCCCACTGATGCCAGTGGCACTGCCCTCCAAACTATGACAAACCATTCCTTCTAGATGCCGTCGGGGTGAGGGGGCAGGGGAAACATTGCCTCTGTTTGAGAACCACTGCTCTAAGTGTTATTAGATGGAGGAGTCTTTGCTAACCCAAGTCATTTGATGTGACCCTGAGATGAGGTAGGACGATTACTTCCTATAGAGACTGTTGTCCCCACTAAGACAGGCAACTTTTTCCTCCGCCAGTGAGTCTCCAGTATCTGCATCTAATAAGCACTTGATAAATGTGTGCACCATCAAAGATGCTGGTGATTTGTTGTTGTTACACTTTATATTAGGTTTTTCAAGATTGAACTAAACGCACCCAATACATGTCCTCAGTGATAGTCCTTTTTACAGATCCATTTCTCCTGGAGTTCTATGCCTTTCAGATTCTGATATTCAATCTGTTATTTTCCTATGCCAAAGAGAATAATATGCAGTCTTAGCATTTACATTTCTGACTATCACATTACATTTGGACTGTGCATGTATGTCCTATGCTATACTGACAAATATTTCTATGAGGCAAAGGGAAGATGAATTTTCGCGTTTGCATCATATGCCATCTTTTGAGCATACTGTGATCAACTGCTTTTCTAATTTAGGGTATTTAGATTGTTTCAGATTTTTTCCTATTTTAAATAACACTGCAGGGAACATCTTTGTGTATATATCTCTGCTGTGCACTTTTTAAATAAAGAATTCAAAAGAACAAACCTCTTCCTGCTCAACATATAGTCTGCTTTGCTGAATTTTTTACCTGGAAACTCCTTCCCTGATTCAGGAAACAAACCTCCAAAATGAACTAAACTAGTAAGATTACATTAAATTCAGCTCAAGTTGGCTTCCCTCTTTATGCCTATAACTAGAATCGTGGCTTTGGAGACATCCTCATTGTCTGTCACTCCAGTTCTTTGAGCTTCAGTGTCCTCATCCATTAAGTGGGAGTAATAGTGGTACCAACTTCATGGCGTGGCTGAGGTGAGGTGTGCAAAGTTCTAGGCACCTATTAAAACCAATTTTAAAAATGTTAAGTATTAAAATGCTAATGGTAGAATCTAGGTGGTGGATATATATGTTCCCTATATATTAATAATGATTTCAACTTGTCTATGTGTTTGAAAGTTTTCATAATAAAATATCGAGAAGGGGTAACTTTGTAGATTAATGTTAGTTGATCTCAGAACTGTTTACTAAAAAGAAAATGGAGCAAATCTTAGAAAAAGTCAGGCACAAGGTAAGCATGTTATGCCAAGTTTGAAATGTGTAATCTGTTCCTTGGTTATCATACCCAATGTATTTAGATCTTCCTTGAGTAGAAAAGTGTGAGCAGAGCTTGTGTGAGTGCTGGAAAGGACTGTTGGTTATTTTACCATCTGGTCTCAGAATATAAACCACAGTGTGGGAATAGCATATGCTGTAGAAATGGTTTAGTTTTTTTTTTTTTTAAGTTTAGGAGATTAAAAAAGATATATATAGATAGATAGATAGATATAGATAGATATAGTTTGTTTGCAAAGTTACTTTAAAACATTTAGAAAAAACACGTGGTTCCAAGTCGAATGCATCTGAATTGCAGTCCTTTTTAAGCTGCTGAGTGGTTGTGTGACATTTAGTTGAGTCGCCTCTCCTCCTTGGGTCTCAGTTTCCTCCCCTGTGAAATGGGGATGAAAATAGTACATTAATCACAGAGAGATGGGAGGATGAAATAAGAGCGCATAAAAGTGTGCGATGCTAGACTCGGCACAGGGTGAAGGTTAATACCAGTGTAGTTTCTTCTGTTCTAAGGGTCAATGTTCATACATTGTTTTGGCAGTGAATTTTACAGAATGCTGCTCTGATAAAGTAACCAAAGGTGATTCTGCTGTTGGGAAGGTCACACAGGGCTCAGGAACTGCCCACAGGCGAGCGCTGAAAAACTCAGCATATTGTTCCGATTTCCTCCTATTCAGAGGCCTTGCACGTGGTGACTAGCTTTATGATTTCACTGAGATCCCTCCCAGAAATTTCACTTTGACCTTAAATGTGTGAAAATTCCATTCCTGGCAGGCAGAGCACACTGCTTTGGGGAAGAGAGCTGAACCTATTTTGTGTTTTGAATCTTTTGCTACTGGTTAATATCGGAGGACCTAAAATGTGAGCCCATGATGGGCAGAATATGGGCTGGCTATTAGCCTGTTATGAAATGCCATGCCCCTGTGTTTCCTGATATTTACAGGATACGCCCCTCTTTGTACGCTTCACCACTGGCAACGCAAAACACATTGAAAATTACACTCATTATTTTCTGTAAAAATCATGGCCATGGCCAGCATCACCATCCTCTTGGCATAGGAGAGAGGAAGATAAGCCTTCATGTCAAGGAAACAAGGCCTCCGCCCCACAGTCAGATACAGCCCTTGCCAGAGTGCATGACTGATGGAGTATATAGTGGGGCTCCCCTTATGCAGTACACAGCCTCCTGGACCCTGGGAACAGCATGGGTTTGGAGTTAGGTAGAATCTGCTTTGAATCTAGTCCCAGATATTTACTAGCTATTGGAGAAGACTCTTGAGAGTCCCTTGGACTGCAAGGAAATCAAACTAGTCAATCCTAGAGGAAATCAGTCTTGAATATTCATTGGAAGGACTGATGCTGAAGCTCCAATACTTTGGCCACCTGATGCGAAGAACTGACTTTATTGGAAAAGACCCTGATGCTGGGAAATATTGAAGGCTGGAGAAGGGGACGACGGAGAATGAGATGGTTGGATGGCATCACTGACTCAATGGACATGGGTTTGAGCAAGCCCCAGGAGTTGGTGATGGACAGGGAAGCCTGGTGTGCTGCAGTCCATGGGGTCACAAAGAGTTGGACATGACTGAGCAACTGAACTGTCTGACTGCGACCCTGACCCAGTTACTTAACCTCCTGAGCCTCAGTTTCTTCATTTGACTGTGATTTCATATGGTTGGTTGAAGGCTTAAATGAGATAGAATTTAAATACTGTATATGTGTATTTCGGTTCAGTTCAGTCACTCAGTCGTCTCCAACTCTTTGAATAAACATAAAAGAAAATGGCTGGGGGAAAAAAAAAAAAAAAGAAAATGCCTGGAAAGAGACACAAAGAGCTAATAGAAGTGGGGTTAGAATTTAAGGGCAGAATTACAAGGCCTATTTTGGTGTACATATTATATTTTTAATTGAAGTATAGTTATCTTCAATGTTATGTTAATTTCCACTGTGCAGCAAAGTGATTCAGTTTATATATATATATATATACACACACACACACACACACACACATTCTTTTTTTAAAAAAATATTCTCTTCCATTATGGCTTATCATAGGATATTGAGTCTAGTTCTCTGTGCTGCACAGTAGGACCTTGTTGTTTATCCAATCTATATATAAAAGCTTACCCCAATTTCCTACTCCATCCCTCCCCCAAGCCTCCCCACCTCGGCAACCACAAGTCTGTTCTCTATGTCTGTGATTGTTTGTTTTACAAGTATTCATTTGTGTCATACTTTAGATTTGCCATATAAGGGATATCATATGGTATTAGTCTTTTTCTGTCTGACTGACTTCATTTAATATGATAATACCTAGTTACATCCATGTTGCTGAAAATGTCATTATTGGATTCTTTTTAATGGCTGAGTAGTATTCCTTTGTATAAATGTACCACATCTTCTTAATCCACTCATCTGTCAAAGGACAGGTTGTTTCCATGTCTTGGCTATTGTGAATAGTGGTGCTATGAACAGAGGGCTGCATGTATCTTTAAATGCTGGTTTTGTCTGGGTGTTTTCCTACAAATGAGATTGCTAGATTGTGTGGTAATTCTATTTTTTTCCTGAGGAAACTCCACACTGTTTTTCATAGTGGCTACACCAACTTACATTCCCACCAACAGTGTAGAAGACTCTACAAGGTCTCCTTTTGGTTTGTATTTGAACATTTCTGTTTTGTTTGAACTCGTTTTAATGCACCTTTAAAAATAATATTATTGGGGAATTATTTAAGATTTACAGAAAACATGCAGAAATAGTGCTGAGATTCTTTATCCTCCTTATCTGCTTTCCCCTACTGTAAACATCTTTGGGTGTTTGGAATATTTGTCAAAACAAAGAAACCAATATGGTAAATTACTACTGTTAATCTTCAGACTTTATTTGGACTTCACTAGTTCTCCTCTAGTGTCCCTTTCCTGTTTCAGGATCTCTCAGACCCACATTGCATTTAGCTGTGTCACTTTTGAGTTTATGTATCTATATGTTCTCCTATATTTGGGAATGTATGTATATATTTCCATACATTTCTCTCGTGTGTGTGTGTGTGTGTGTATGTGTATGTGTGTGTATGTGTATGTGTGTGTTTGTGTGTATATATATATATATATATTTCACCCAAATATAGGTGAAAGAAGAGATCAAGAGGATTGAAAATGCCTGTGTCATAAACGGCTGTGCAACTGTGAGTCAGATGCTTCCCCTCTCTGGGCCTTGGTTTTCTCATGTATAATATCAATGGGTAGGGCAAAAGATTGCTAAGCTCCCTCTCTTAAGTCCAAGGTACCACTCTTTTTCAGGGGAGAAAAAAATTAGGAAGTTAAAGTGGGATGCAAAGGTGCTTTCAAAACACAATTGTCAACATGTTAAAATAGATGCCTCAGCTCCAAGGAGTCCCTTTTGGCCTCATTAAGAAAAGGAACAAAGATCTGATCACATCTTCCAACCAGGGACTCCCAATTCCCGTAGTCACTGGGGATGGAGATATTTGGTGATCTAACAGGTCTTTTCCATTTCTCTCTACTCAGTTGTATTTTTGTTGTCAAGGCTCTAAATGGAGGGAGCCTTGTTCAAATTCTGAGAGAGAGAGAGATTCTGTTCAAATTCTTAGAGGAATATAAAACATGGTAAATCCTGGATTTTCTTTTTGCTTTATTATTTATGATCTCCAGACCTCTTGTGAGGAGGACAGTGCCTATAGCCGGGCTCCATTTTTTTTTTTTTTTTTTAACCAGCTGGTTTAGTCTTTTTATTTTTTTAAGGGTTTTTTTTTTTTTTTTTTTAATATGGACCATTTTTAAAGTCTGTTTTGAATTTATTACAATACTGCTTCTGTGTTACGTTTTGGTTTTGTGACCACGAGGCCTGTGGTATCTTAGCTCCCCAACCAGGGGTCGAACCTGCACCCCCTGCATTGGAACGTGAAGTTCTAACCACCAGACCGCTGGGGAAGTCCCCTAGCTGGTTTAGTCTTAGGTTCATGGCAGTCTGCCCAAGATATGCCAGTGGAGCAAGCTTTAGATAATAGAAGTCCCATCTGATGTCCTTGCCACAGACCACTGGCATGAACTTATTTATTCAGAACTGTGCCCATGGCAGACAGGTGCTGTCCATGTTTAGTGAAAAGAGCAGGCCATATTGTCATATGATCAGGGAAGCTTTCCTCATCTACTCTTAAAGGTGAGCTCAGGCCCCTGGTAAGTACATTCAAAGCATTTGTTTTATGAATTTTTATATAAATGTATTTCCCACAGTTTTCTGCAACTTAGCTCTTGGATTCACTCTGGTTTTGACATCTGTCTACTTAGATCTAGTGCCTTCCTTTTATCTGCTTCATAATGCTTCATGGTACGACCATTTTATGTTTTATCAGCCATTCTCCTACTGATGAATATTTTAATTGTTTCTACTGTTTTATTTTCATTTTGTTACAAACAATTCAGCAATCAACATCTCCTTGGTTGCTCTCAAGAGTAGAATTGCTGAGGTATAGAAAATGCTAATGCTGCTGCTTGGTGACTTCAGTCGTGTCTGACTCTGTGCTACCCTATGGACTTCAGCCCGCCAGTCTCTGTCCGTGGGATTCCCTAGGCAAGAATACTGAAGTGGGTTGCTTTGCCCTCCTCCAGGGGATCTTCCCGACCCAGGGGTTGAACCCAGATCTCCTGCATTGCAGGCAGATTCTTTACCGTTGATCCACTAGGGAAGCCTGATACAGAGAGTCCTAATTTTAATTTCACTGGTTCCTGCCAAAATTATGCCCTGATTTCTTCATCTGTAAAATGAGAGGGTTTCAGCGATTTCTAAGGTTTCTTTCCGCCAGCTCGTAAAACACAATCATCCTGAGACAATAGAGGGGAGAGGCTGACTCTAAATTCTTGGCAGTGATCTCATATATACTGTGCTCAGTCAGATGCAGTGGAAACAGATAATATCCAGGGTCATGTGTTCCCCGTTGTTCCCTCTCTAGGTCCCTGGGAAGTGAAAACTCCATAAAACACCAGATCACATTTTCTTTTAATCCTCTAAGTAATAAAGTGGATAAAAGTTTCTGACAGTGGAAAACTCCAATTATTCAATTACATTAAAATAAATCTGTCAGTAGACTTGGAAACGCAAGCTCTGCTTGCTCAGATCGTTACAAAAGTAAAAAGGTTTCCATGCTATGAACAGTTTTCCTAACTTCCGCCACGTGATTGTGATTTAGGGTCATTTTACCGGCTTACACCTCCTGTTACCCAACTGTTAATATCAATGCAGTGAATGATACAACAGTTTGTAAGGGAACCCTATCTAATTCCAATAAATACCTCACTTCTATTTATCTTGAATGTGTCCATTGTCTCCGGGCAGTAACCACAATTCAGGATATCAGAATACCCACATGTGCAGGCAAATATATATTATATTCTTTAGAAATTAAAGATTTAATAGACATTGACATCATGTCCATGACTCATGTCCTCATGACTCCAAGCTCATTGAGAGGGCTTTCACCTACTGATCTGAGTTAGGAATAGTATTAACACAGTATGGGCTTTTCCTATTTAATTGTAGCTACTCAGTCCTTGGGATTATATTAAAAAGAATGTATATAAAAATGCATAAAATGATAGCTCAGTGTTGATTGTATACTGAAATTGCCTCCAGATATTAGGATCATGTCTGCTAGAAATAAAACTTTAGAACAAGACAAAAATGATGTGGTAATTTCCCTCCCAGTATAGATGTGCTTATTACAAAAGTTTGGAAATTATGATAGAAAAGCAGAAGGAAGAATGAAAGGATGATCACTATTACTATTTTGGTGTAGTTCCTTCCCATTTTGCTTTAGAAATTCTTTTATATTTTGAGACATTTCAAAAATATGGAAAAATGCAGAGTAACAAAATAAAAACCAGACCTATGTTCTCACAGCTGACTCAGGAATAACCATTAACATTTTTTAATATTTGCTACCAATCTTTGTTTGTTTGTTTGTTTAAAGAAAAAAGAAACACTGAAGATAAAGCTAAGGGCTGATTTAACCACCATCCCGTATCATGAGGTTGGGATTTTCCCTTCCAGTTTATTTTTGAATATGTGTGTGTATACATACAGAAATATACACATAAATTTTATATGAACAATATATGGTATTCTGAGTAGTTTTTTTTCATGTATTCCTATTTATAGGTCATAAAAATTGGTGACATATAGTGTTGTTTTGAGGTATCAGTACTGGTACTATAACCATTGTTCTGCATCTTAACATCCACCTTGAGGCGTGGGAATCCTGAGCAGGATAGGAGAATAAAACCTTAGTTCCCTCATTTGCAAAATGGACACAATAATAGTACCTGCCTCAGAGTAGATCACTGATGAGAGTTAACAATAATAGGAATATCGAGAACTCACTGTGCCTGGCACACGTGCTCCCTGCCGTTTCTCCCCAGCACTGAGAGCCCTCCAGCTATTGAATGAGGTTCCATTCCAACTACTATGTGACCTTCAGCCACATACCTGATCCCTTTGAACATCACTTTTCTCATATAACACAGATCATAATAATATGTATCTCTAGGTTGTTGTGACAAGGACATGAGATAATAATGTGCCTTGCGTGGGACCTCCAATGTTGCAAACACTAAGGAACTGACAGCTGTTATTATTATCTCTTTACTCTTTAAAATGAAAACATTTTAAAGTTGGAATATGATTGATTTACAATGTTGCATTAGTTTCAGATGTACAACTTAGTGAATCAGTTATACATATACAGATATCCACTCTTTTTTGGATTCTTTTCCCATATAAGCATTATGGAGTATTTGAGTAGAGTTCCCTATGCTATATAGTAGGTTCTCACTTACTAGTGAGAAAACCACCTGTTTTATACATAGCAGTGTGTATGTTAATTCCAACCTCCCAGTTTATCCCTCTTCCCTTCTTGCCCCCTGGTAACCATAAGTTTGTTTTCTACAGTTGTAACTCTTGTTTCTGTTTTGCATGTAAGTTCATTTGGACCCTTTTTTAAGATTCCATATATAAGCAATATCGTATGATATTTGTCTTTATCTGAGTTTAGTTCGTTCAGTATGACAATCTCCAGGTCCATCTATGTTGCTGCAGATGGTATTAGTTCATTCTATTCTTATTATTGCTATCTTCTTATCCTTTAAAAAGAAAGCTTGATCCTGCTTAATCAATCTTAATGGCTGAAAATAAATCCATGGAAAAAATGTTCTGTGGTCAAAAGAGTTTGGGAAACCCTGTCTGTTCTAGCTAGCCCTTGATTCACAGTGCACAGGAAGATATCAAAAGTGAAGAAGTTAAAAAAAAAAAGTTTAAAGTAAAAAGAATTTTAACCCAACATTTCCCACATATTTGATCACAAAACTCTGTTGTTCCATTTACATCTATAAACATCCCCAAAAAGTAATGTCCTGTGTGGAACACATTTTGAGTATTAGTTTAAGATATGACTCCCTCATATTACATAGAAGCATCTGAATTGGGGGCCTTCTTTTTGTGTCCACTCAAGAAAACTTAATTCACTCAAGGAAGTTTAGTTGGCTACTCCAAAAACTCGGTGATAAAAGAATACTGGCATAAATTAGAATATGTGTTGACAACCATGTACTAATTCTCAGATTCTCAGAAAGTTCTGAGAGCCTTACAGATTATTGATCCTGTAACAAAGAGCTTTCTTTAGTTATTTTAGAGGCAGTTGTCCATTCATATATTGGACAGAGTTTTGTGACCTAGAAGCAAATCTCTAATGGATGGAGACCCACCTTACCCAAGACTTGGCTTTCAAGTCTGAGGTCATTCAGATGTTCTTGAGACATCATAAACCAAGGCAAAGACCAGCTATGGATAGGGAGGAGGAGATGTTTGCAACACACATAACCAACAAGTTTGTATCCAGAATATATGAAAGACTATAACAAAAGACATGCCACCCGAATGAAAAAAAAGTGACAAAGGAAATAAACAGAAGAGGACATTTACTAGTCAGTAAATATCTGAAAAGATGCTCAAACTCAATAATAAGCAAATTTGAACAATGAGATAAATATATGTAGTAAAAGTACATAACCAAGCATGGGATGACACACTCCAACTTCAGAATACTGGCTACTGTAGGGGTAGAAAAAGGTAAAAAAGGATGAGAAATACTTCTACATTATGTATAATGTCTCCTGTCTTTCTAAAAATTATGAAGAAATATAGGGAAAAGTTGAATTTGTTAAATCTGGGTGATGGATATATGGCATCTATTTCCTGCACATTTGAAATATTTCCTATTTTAAAATAAACAAAAGGAAAGACTTCACTGTGATTACATGAATGTCAAACTTTGTAAGACATCACTTCATAAAAATATTTTCTTCAATTTCAAGTATTATTTTTATTTCATGTCTTTCATTTATTGATTTTGCACTTTGAGCAAGACCTGTCTGGAATAGTTTATACACTGTAAACCCCAGAGATGTTGGTTATTGTAGTTTAATTATCCTCTTAGGGTCTAGAGTCTAGGCATTTAGGCTTGGCTTAATAGCTGTTGCCTTTTGCCTTTTCTTAAAAAAAAAACTAGGCATGGATTTAGATGTACTTGACAATAATATTTAGGTGTATCAGTTAGGTCTCAACAAGCTTGCAAGTGACAGAAAAATCATTTCAAACAGGCTTAAGATGGACTTTTATTTGGCTGTGTAAGTGAAAAACTCTGGGTTGCAGGAGAGAGCTGGTCAGGCTTCAGCACCAGTGGATCCAGGGTCTTAAATGATGACATCTATTATCGCTTTCTAGTTTTTTTAATATTACAAATAATATTGCAATAAGCATGTTATTGCATGTTTATATACATGAGTGCAACCTAGATAGCATATTCAAAAGCAGAGATATTACTTCGCCAACAAAGGTCCGTCTAGTCAAGGCTATGGTTTTTCCAGTGGTCATGTATGGATATGAGAGTTGGACTGTGAAGAAAGCTGAGCGCCGAAGAATTGATGCTTTTGAACTGCGGTGTTGGAGAAGACTCTTGAGAGTCCCTTGGACTGCAAGGAGATCCAACCAGTCCATTCTAAAGGAGATCAGTCCTGGGTGTTCTTTGGAAGGACTGATGCTAAAGCTGAAACTCCAGTACTTTGGCCACCTCATGCGAAGAGTTGACTCATTGGAAAAGACTCTGATGCTGGGAGGAGTTGGGGGCAGGAGGAGAAGGGGACGACAGAGGATGAGATGGCTGGATGGCATCACCGACCTGATGGACAGGAGTTTGGGTGGGCTCCAGGAGTTGGTGATGGACAAGGAGGCCTGGCGTGCTGCGATTCACAGGGTCACAAAGAGTCGGACACAACTGAGTGACTGAACTGAACTGAACTGATACATGAGTGAAAGTTTATCAGATCTAGAAGGGGAACTGCTAAGTCAAGAGTATAGACATGTCCTACTTTCCAAACATTGTTGCCAAATTTCTACACAAAGTTAGGGATTTGTTCATTTGTTTATGCTTTGTTTTGTCAATTTATATTTCCACTAGGATCCGCAGTGTATGAAAGTTCTCATTTACTTTTTGTCTGATTGTATTTTGAATTTTAAGGTCCCTAAGTGTTTCTACTCTTTAGCCAGGTGTGTAAGATCAACATCATAAATCATGTTGATTGTATGTACGCTTGATATGATGTGATGAAAGTGGCATTTTAACTCATGGTCTTCCTTTAAGAATTCATTGCCTCAATATAATCACATAAATAATATCAGACAAATTCGAATAGAGGAGTATCCCACAGTATATCTGTGCAGTATTCCTCAAAACTGTCAAGGTTATCAAAAACAAGGAAAGTCTGAGAAAATGTCACAGCCAAGAGAATTCTAAGGAGACATGAGGACCACATGTAAAGGTCCTGGATGAGAGATCCTAGAATACAAAAGAGTGTTAGGTCAGCTAAGAAAATCTGGGGCTTTAATGAATAATGATGTGTCATTAATTGTAATAAATGTATCACACATATCAACATACAGGGAACCTGGTCATGAGGTACATGGAAACACTGTTTTCTCAGATTTTCTATAAATCTAAAGCCATTTCAGAATGTAATGTCTATTAATTTTTTGTACTCCTAAAGGTATTTAATTGTTATTTTAATTTTCATTCCTCTTGTTACTGGTAAAGTTGAGCATCTTCTCATATATTTATTGACTATCCAGGATTCTCTTTGATGAATTTCTTGCTTATATCCTTTGGCTATCTTTTAAAATGTGCTATTCCATGGACAGAGAACCCTGGTGAGTTACAGTTCATGGGGTTGCAAAGAGTTGGACACAACTGAATGTGTGACACTGATTAACACACACACATTTGTTTTCTTTATGATTTGCTGGAATTTATATATATTCAGTGTATTAATCTTTTATTGTGTCATCTATTAATTTTTTGTTGTGTTGAGTTGTAAATATCTTCAGTTGGTAAACATCCTTTGATACATTCTATGGTATATTATGGTCTGGGCAGATATTTAAAATGTTAATAGCATCAGATGCTTTTGTTTATTTTTGTACTTTTGAGTCTTGTGTAGAAAATCTTTCCTTATTTTGATGTCACAAAAATATTACTTGTTCTCTTCTAACAATTTTTGCAAGTTACTTTTTTACCTTAAAACTTTAAAATTACCTTGGAATTTCTTTTTATCTAGTATAAGGTAGGAAACAAATTTATTTTGTTTTTTTGTGTAAGTAGCTAATTGTTCCAGCATCATTTATTGAGTTTTTAATTTTTTACCACTGATTTATAATGTGATTTCTATTTTATGCCAAGTTTCCATATGTATTTCAGCTGTTTCTGGGCCTTTGTCACTTTAATCTGTTTGTCTATCCTTAAACCATTCTCAAATTGTTTTTTTTTAAATATGGCTTTATGATAAATTTTTATTATCTGGTAAGTCGAGTTCCCTCCTCCATATTTTTTCCCTTCAAAATTATCTTGGCTATTTTGGGCATTATGTTCTTTCATGTGAAATTTAAGATCAGTTTATCAAGAGCCATAAAATGTCCTTTTGGAATTTTGATTATTATGATGAATTTCTAGACTGACACTATAAACTAATGAATTTACAGGCTAATTTTGAGTCCTTCTATTCACCAACAAAGTATAGGCTCTGTTTACCTAAGTCATTTTTTATATCCTTCAATAATGTTTTGTAAATTTCTCCTTAAAGGTCTTGTCCATCTTTTGTCTGTTTTTTCATGGATATCTCATAGTTTTCGTTGCTCTTATTGTATTTTTTGTCATTACCAAAGCTTTTGATTCTTGGATGTTGTTTTTACTAGCAAGTTGCTGAACTCTTTGAATGTTTTTCTTGGACTTCCTACATAAAAAACCATTTCAACTGCAAATAGCAAAGATTTTTCTGTATTATTTTTGAATCTTTATTCCTCTTATTTATTTTTTTCTTATTTCATTGGTTAGGACTTCTAGAACAATGTTGAATAGTAGCACAGAGAGGAAAGCCTGTCTTGTTTCTTATTTTAATGAAATGTTTGTAATTTTTCAGCACTAACCATGGTGTTTGCTGTAAATTTGCTGTAGATTTTTGGTATATAGTTATCTCTCATTATCTGTTTTATTCTTCCTACAGTGATAGGACCCCAGATTTTTAGCTGATCAAACAGCTACACAAAATGCATACTATATTTCTCAGCCTCCCTTGCATTTAGAAGATATGGTTCTCTCTAAGCTTCAGCCAAGCATGTATGATCAAGGTGGTCCATATCCTTAAAGGGAAGGGGGGATGCTCTCTCCTTTCCCTTTCCTCCTCCTTTCTCTTGATAGCTTCACCTTTTTCTCTTTTTTAAAGTATGTGAGCTTTTAAAATTAATTAACTAATTTTTTGGCTGTGAGGCATGCAAGATCTTAGCTCCCCAACCAGGGATCAAACCCACACCCCTGCAGTAGAAACTCGGAGTCTTAGACACTGGACCACCAGGAAATTCCCAGGCTTACCTTCTTGATAGCTGATCTTCTGATGATCATGGAGCTGTCATGCTAGCCAGAATTGCCCATATTCACATGAGTAAGAAATAAATTCTTGTTTCACCCACTGTTTTTGTTTTGTCATTTGCAGGTAAACTTATCTTAATTAAACATCTATTGGATAAAAGAAATTCCTTTTTATTCCTAATTTGCTTGGAGTTTTTATTGTTGTTCGTTGCTTTTTTCTTTTTTGCATCATGACTGAGTAATAAATATGACACAGTGTTTTTTTCTACATTGATTGAGATGACCATAAGTTTGTCTCCTTTAAAATATTCTTTCCATCTCACCTATAACATTTATTTATCTTGTGACTTGTTTCAAACCAGGGTAGGAAGATTGATTTTATTATTCTAGAACATAGAGTTAGAGATATGTTTTCTGCCTAATTATAAGTATTTTGTAAGTTGGATAAGAATAAACTGGTTAAGGGACATAGAACTCTAAGAACTGTTAACTTGAGATACATTTCTTTAAATCAATTTTCCCATGTGATTATAAACTTTAAGAAATAGAAAAGAAAAAGATAAGACAAAAAGGAAAGACTTTATTCTTTACATTTAAAATTTTATTTGAAATGATGTAACATGATCAAGGGGAATTTTAAAAAGAAAAATCTGTAAAGCTGCCATCTAGGTGCAAATATTCTTATTGTTGCCTACTATCTTTCAGCCCTTGTCCATATACTCTTGTTTTTTTGCACTTATGATTATAGTATAGAGACACTGTTACTGAACAATAACAATAGAAGTTCATAGAATTAATGTTCCTTCCCACTTGAGTCACAGAATAAAAGAACTTTTAGAACTGAAGGGAAATTTTTAACCTCATCTTTTAAAGGCTGATTTAAATATTTGTTTCTATATTTATTTGATGACAGTTTTGATATAGAGTACTCTCAAATCATTAAAATCTTATATTTAGGATTGTATTTATGCTGTTCAATCTTTGTGACAAACTCAGTTCTAGGAATATTTGAATTTTTCAACACTTCATTAATTATAATAACCATTACCAGTAACATTTGTGTTACAGTATTATACTTCACAAAGCAGTTTCTCACAACTTAGCTCATTTTTTTCCCTAAAATAACTCTGTGAATGGCAAAGGTACTATTATAAGCCCATTTTGCCGAAGAAAAGATTGAGGCTTCAGAGTGATTAAGAGATTTATGTATTTACTAAGTGGCAGAGTAGAGACTCAAACTATTCTGCTTTTCCATCTGCACTAATAGTTTTTGAGCTCCACCAAATCAGATAATGCCAGCCATTTTTCAGTTTATAGTAGAACAATAATTAATTATTGGGCCAAACTTTCTCAGTTATAAATTTTTCTCTTATGTGTTTTTCTTAAATGGATACCTCTTGCTTGTCTGTACAAGATGCTGGAGTAGATGGCTTCTGATGTAGCATGAAGTTATGTGTCTTGTGATTTTAAGTTTCCCCATCAGCATTTCTGCAGTGTTTTGCAGAGAGCTCAGATTTCCAGGTGTTGAGCCACAGGAAAATATTTTAAAATCATTGCATTATGTTATGCTGAGTAAGCCCTGGGACCTGCAAGCCAAATGCATTTTAGGTCCCAAAATAATGGTGAAAAACTACTATGGACTTGCTTCATTCTCTCATTTCATACATTTTTTCCCTTACTGCTCATCAAAGTAAAGCTTATGGAGGGATATATATCCAAGGAAAATAGTTAAGATAAGGCTATAAACACAGATTAGCTACAAGGATGTTCATCTCAGTTCATTCTTATTGTTGCCTACTATCTTTCAGCCTTTGTCCATATACTCTTGTTTTTTGCACTTAAGATTATAGTATTCAGTTCAGTTCAGTCGCTCAGTCACGTCCGACTCTTTGCAACCCCATGAATCGCAGCACGCCAGGCCTCCTTGTCCATCACCAACTCCTGGAGTTCACGTCCATTGAGTCAGTGATGCCATCCAGCCATCTCATTCTCTGTCATCACCTTCTCCTCCTGCCCCCAATCCCTCCCAGCATCAGAGTCTTTTCCAATGAGTCAACTCTTCACATGAGGTGGCCAAAGTACTGGAGTTTCAGCTTTAGCATCAGTCCTTCCAAAGAACACCCAGCACTGATCTCCTTGCAGTCCAAGGGACTCTCAAGAGTCTTCTCCAACACCACAGTTCAAAAGCATCAATTCTTCAGCGTTCAGCCTTCTTCACAGTCCAACTCTCACATCCACACATGACCACAGGAAAAACCATAGCCTTGACTAGACGGGCCTTTGTTGGCAAAGCAATGTCTCTGCTTTTGAATATGCTATCTAGGTGGGTCATAACTTTCCTTCCAAGGAGTAAGCGTCTTTTAATTTCATGGCTGCAGTCACCATCTGCAGTGATTATAGTATAGAGAGACACTTTTACTGAACGATAACAACAAAAATTCATAGAATAAGTGTTCCATATTTACAAAGGTTTTCAAAAAAAGGAAGCAAACTAAATGACAGAAGTAGATGATTGGCTAATTAAGATAGATTCTACAGTTAAGTACTTCTCTGCCATCACACATTATTTAGAATATTTATTGCTGTGTACTGACGTCCAGAGTTGTGTCAAGAAGGCAGGATAACAGTATACATGGTGCAGCCAATTCTTGTATATATGATACACATATGCATAAAAAATTTGATCTTCTCTAGGTCGTGGTTTAGTTTTTGACTAATTGTTAATTATTATCTTCTTATTTATATTTTCTGCTATTTTTTTTTACAATGAACACATATTGTTTTTGCAATATAAAACCTCCACATAACTTTTTTTAATGAAAAAAACCCTACTCAGGCCTTTGTAAAGCATTAGTGAACATGTGATTTACTGCTACATTCTGTCAACTTTAAGAGTGAAGGGGAAGGAAATGGCTATGTACAGAATTTAGTTTAGATATAAAAATTTCTTCAAGGTAAGACCTTCAAATCTGTTAAAATGGTAAGAGTCTAGGGAATTTCCTGGTGCTCTAGTGGTTAGGACTCTGTGCTTTTACTGTGTGGGCTGAGATTTGATCCCTGGTCAGGGAACGAAGATCCTGCAAGTTGCAAGGCTGGTGGGAGGAGGCGAAGGTAAAGATACAGGTGAAACACTTAAGTGAAGGGAGGTGATCAGATTGCTGACTCCTGGGGCTGACCTGAATGTACAGTGCCAGAGACACTTAAAGGTAGAAAACCAAAGACTTTCTAAAGCTGGCTTCCCAGGATACAAATTGCCTTGGTAATGACTCTGAGATATAGTCAGTTAACAAGCGTGCATTGAGGACAAGAGTTCTGAGGAGAGAAAAGAAATAGAAATTCAGATGTCAATTATTCATTTATCCAGCCATTGCTCAGCCATTATCGATTGCTCTCTACACATCCTGCATTGTGCTAAGTGTTGGGCTCTGTTCTTTATAAGTTTACAATTTAGTTGGAGAGAGAAAAGATGAGACTCTAAGTCATTTGAGAAGTACATACCGGAAACTAGGAGGAAAAACTAGAGAACTTGGTTCAATTAAAGGGGACATCAGAATAGTGGAGTTGAGTGGGAACAGGCTTCCTGAAGACTGAAATTAAAAAGTTGAAGGAAGTTTCACAAAAGAGAAAGTAAACGTAAAGGGTTTCTGACTATTAATCTGATCGCTCACATGGACCTACGGTCTTTTCATTTATGAGATGTACTGCTACTTCTCCAAAATTTGAGATTTAAAAAATGTGCTCCCCTGTTTATAATAGCCAGGACATGGAAGCAACCTAGATGTCCATCAGCAGATGAATGGATAAGAAAATTGTGGTACATATACACAATGGAGTATTACTCAGCCATTAAAAAGAATACATTTGAATCAGTTCTAATGAGGTGGATGAAACTGGAGCCTATTATACAGAGTGAAGTAAGCCAGAAAGAAAAACACCAATACAGTATACTAACGCATATATATGGAATTTAGAAAGATGGTAATGATAACCCTGTATGCGAGACAGCAAAAGAGACACAGATATATAGAACAGTCTTTTGGACTCTGTGGGAGAGGGAGAGGGTAGGAGGATTTGGGAGAATGGCATTGAAACATGTATAATATCATATAAGAAACGAATCGCCACTCCAGGTTCGATGCATGATACAGGATGCTTGGGGCTGGTGCACTGGGATGACCCAGAGGGAGGTGGGAGGGGGGTTCAGGATTGGGAACATGTGTACACCTGTGGTGGATTCATGTTGATGTATGGCAAAACCAATACAATATTGTAAAGTAATTAGCCTCTAATTAAAATAAATAAATTTAAATTAAAAAAAAAAAAGTGCTCCCTTTCCACAAAATATTTACTTCTTTTTCATTAAGAAAAGATTAGGGGAATCCCCTGGTGGTCCAGTGGTTAGAACTCTGCACATTCACTGCCAAGCCTGTGGGTTCAATCCCTGGTTGATGGGAACTAAGATTGCACAAGCTTCGAGGCACAGCCAGAAAAGAAAAAGGAAAGAAACAGGCAAAATGAAATAGATTAGAATTTCAGAATTTCAGAGAGGGAGGTTACCTTCGTTATTATAAAGTCTGTGGAAGGTGCTGAGGTCGTTTGTAATTGTCTACCCAACATCTGTTCTCCCCCTCTTCCTTGCCAACTGACTTGCAATTGAATTCAGAGCATCAATGTAGCCATCTAGTGTACCTACACAGTTCCCAGGCTTCTTTGAGCTGAGATGATCATGTGACACCATCCTGGCCAATGATATGTAAGTAGAAGCCACTGTGTGGGTGTTCCAGGGATCAGAATTGCTCTTTTTACTCTTCATCTTTCCATTTGCCTTTCATCTAGAATGCAGACAGGATGCCTAGAGGTGACAGTCATCTTGCAAACATATGAACAAGGGCCCAAATCTCAAACTCTGGCAGAGGGGAAAGCCTGTGTGCCTGATGGCATTGCAGGACTTCAAGACTAGTACCGGATTGCCTAATCCAGACTCATTGCATGAGAAAAAGAAAGTCTGTGAGCCACTGGGTATGTTGTTGTTCAATCACTAAGTCACGTCTGACTCTTTGCAACCCCATGGACTGCAGCACACCAGGCTTCCCTGTCATTCACTGTCTCTTGGAGTTTGCTCAGACTCATGTCCGTTGAGTTGATAATGCCATCCAACCATCTCATCCTCTGTCACCTTCTTCTCCTGACTTCAATCTTTCCCAGCATCAGGGATTTTCCCAACGAGTCAGTTTTTCACATCAGGTGACCATAGTATTGGAGCTTCAGCTTCAGCATCAGTCCATCCAATGAATATGCATGGTCTTTCCATTAGGATTGATTGGTTTGATCTCCTTGCTGTCCAAAGGACTCTCGAGAGTCTTCTCCAGCACCACAATTCAAAAGCATCAGTTCTTTGGGACTCAGCCTTCTTTATGGTACAGCTCTCACATCTGTACATGACTACTGGAAAAACCATAGCTTTGACTATATGGACATTTGTTGGCAAAGTCAGGTCTTTGCTAAATCTGCTGTCTAGGTTTGTCATAGCTTTTCTTCCAAGAAGCAAGCATCTTTTAATTTCATGGCTGCAGTCACTGTCCGCAGTGATTTTGGAGCCCAAGGAAAAAATCTGTCACTGTTCCCACTTTTCCCCATCTATTTGCCATGAAGTAATGGGACCAGCTGCCATAATCTTAGTTTTATGAATGTTGAGTTTTAAGCCAGCTTTTTCACTCTCCTCTTTCACCCTCCTCAAGAGTCTCTTCAGTTTCTCTTCACTTTCTGCCATTAGAATGGCATCATCTGCATATCTGAGGTTGTTGATATTTCTCCCAGCAATCTTGATTCCAGCTTGTGATTCATCCAGCCTGGCATTTTGCATGATGTACTCTGCATAGAAGTTAAATAAGCAGGGTGACAGTATACAGCCTTGATGTACCGTTTTCCTAGTTTTGAACCAGTCCATTGTTCCGTATCAGGTTCTGCCTTTAGCTTCTTGACCTGCATACAGGTTTCTCAGGAGAAAGGTAAGGTGGTTTGGAGAACCAAATTCTCTTGAAGAATTTTCCATACACACAGTCAAAAGGTTTTGCATAGTCAATGAACCAGAAGTAGATGTTTTTCTGGAACAGGCTTGCTTTCTCTATGATCCAGTGAATGTTGGCAATTTGATCTCTGTTTCCTCTGCCTTTTCTAAATCCAGCTTTTATATTTGGAAGTTCTTGGTTCACGTTCTATTGAAGCCTAGTTTGAAGGATTTTGAACATTATCTTGATAGCATGTGAAATGAGCACAGTTGTATGATAGTCTGAACATACTTTGTCATTGCCTTTCTTTGGAATTGGAATGAAAATTGACCTTTTCCAGTCCAGTGGCCATTGCTGAGTTTTCCAAATTTGCTGGCATATTGAGTGCAGCACTTTCACAGCATCATCTTTTAGGATTTGGAATAGCTCAGCTGGAATTCCATCACCTCCACTAACTTTGTTTGTAGTAATGCTTCCTAAGGCCCACTTGACTTCACACTCCAGGATGTCTGGCTCTAGGTGAGTGGCCACAGCATGATGGTTATCCAGGCCATTAAGGCCTTTTTTGTGTAGTTCTTCTGTGTATTCTTATCATCTCTTCTTAATCTCTTCTGTTTCTGTTAGGTTCTTGATATTTCTGTTCTTTATTGTGCCCATCTTTGCACAAAATATTCCCTTGGTAGCTCCAATTTTGTTGAAGAGATCTCTAGACTTTCCCATTCAATTGTTTTCCTCTTTCTTTGCATTGTTCACTTAATAAGGCTTTCTTATCTCCTTGCTATTCTCTGCAGCGCTGCATTCAGGTGGGTATATCTTATCTTTTCTCCTTTGCCTTTCACTTCTCTTTTCTCAGCTATCTGTAAGGCCTCCTCAGAAAACCACTTTGCTTTCTTGCATTTCTTTTTCTTTGGGATTGTTTTAGTCACTGCCTCCTGTACAGTGTTACGAACCCCCATCCATAGTTCTTCAGGGACTCTGTCTACCAGATCTGATCCCTTGAATCTATTTGTCACTTCCACTGTATAATTGTAAGGGATTTGATATGTCATACCTGAATGACCTAGTGGTTTTCCCTACTTTCTTCAGTGTAGGTCTGAATTTTGCAATGAGGAGCTCATGATCTGAGCCACAGTCAGCTCCAGGTCTTGTTTTTGCTGACTGTATAGAACTTCTCCATCTTTGGCTACAAAGAGTATATTCAGTCTGATTTCAGAATTGATCACTTTGTGATATCCATGTGTAGAAGTCATCTCTTGTGTTTTTGGAAGAGAGTGTTTGCTATGATCAGTGAGTTCCCTTGGCAAAACTCTGTTAACCTTTGCCCTGCTTCCTTTTATACTCCAGGGCCAAACTTGCCTGTCACTCCAGGTATCTCTTGACTTACTTTTGCATTCCAGCCCCCTGTGATGAAAAGGACATCTTTTTTGGGTGTTAGTTCTAGAAGGTCTTGTAGGTCTTCATAGAACTGTTCAACTTCAGCTTCTTCAGCGTCAGTGCTTGGGGCATAGACTTGGATTACTGTGATACTGAATGGTTTGCCTTGGAAGTGAACCGAGATAATTCTGTCGTTTTTGAGATTGCATCTAGGTACTGCATTTTAGACTCTTTTGTTGCCTATAAGGGCTACTCCATTTCTTCTAAGGTATCCTTGCCCACAGCAGTAGATATAATGGTCATCTGAATTAAATTTTCCTGTTCCCATCCATTTTAGTTCATTAATTCCTAAGAGGTCGATGTTCACTCTTGCCATCTCCTACTTCACCATGTCCAATTTACCTTGATTCATGGACCTGACATACCAGGTTCCTATGCAATATTGCTCTTTACAGCATCAGACTTTACTTTCACTACCAGACACATCCACAACTGAGGGTTGTTTCTGCTTTGGCCCAGTCTCTTCATTCTTTGTGGAGCAATTTCTCTGCTGTTCCCCAGAAGCATATTGGACACTTATTGACCTGGGGGGCTCATCTTCCAGTATCCTCTCTTTTTGCCTCTTCACACTGTTCATGGGATTCTGGAGGCAAGGATACTGGAGTGGTTTGCCATTCCCTTCTCCAGTGGACCACGTTTTGTCAGAACTCTCCACCATGGCCCGTCTGTCTTGAGTGGCCCTGCACAGCATGGTTCCAGCATCTAAACACAACGCCTGCCTGATAAATCATCTGACTTATTTCACAGAGAGGAGACAAAGGCCCAAGAAAGTTCCATAATCCTGGACAGAGTGTATCAAGTTAAGACTTTCTTTCTTTGAAGTGACTGAATACCCAATGCCATACCTCCCATGGAAAAAAAAAAAACCTTTAAAAATGGATTCATCAGTTCAAATCATTGAGGTCAGGTGTGGCTTCCTCCAGAAACTCAAATGACTTTTTTGATTTGTGTTTTGTCCCCCTGTCTCCACTTCTTGGCAATGCTTTCTCCATTCCCTGCACCTCAGACAGGCTCTTTTCCTCTGTGTGGCAAGGTGATGCCAGCTGTTCCAGCCTGACCCCACCCACGATTAAGTCCAGCGGGCAAGCCAAAACTCCTCCATGGAGGAAACTCACCCCACTCAGGAGAAGTGTGACTGCCTGCTAGGCATTCCAAAAGGCCACATACTCTGCTTAGTATGTGCTGAGAACTAGAACTTAGAGGATCCCTGGTTCCAATTCAGTTTATTTGCCACTTCATCAAATACCCTCTGCTAGACTTAAATAGGCATATGTGACATCCATGAGAAATACAGATCTCTCCCATATTCCCTTGGATCATGTGATCACATGCTCCTTAGGTAGTTTTTGGCCACTGATGTATATGTGAACCCTGAAGAGAAAATACCAAGTCTACCTAGAAACAATTTGAACTCAAAAGATTGCCCCCAACTCTGAAGACAAAGTCAGATTTGGACCTTAGGGTGAATCTGCTCAAGAGCAGTAATAAAAATTAATCTTCCTTTTTTATTCTAGAGGGATATGTACTGGATCACCTCTCCATGGGTTTTTTCCTCATGTTTTTCTCTTTCTGAATTTCCCCCCTTTTCCTATTTCTTGCACCTGCAAAAGGATACTTACTTGATAACTATGAAGGGCAGATGATCTATTTGTTCCTTAGGGCTCCAGTTCAGGCAGGCAGGGCTCAGTTCAGAGTTCCCGCACCTTCTTTTGTACCTGACTTTTAAATGTTTTTGTCTTGGTCCAGACCTTACAGAGTAAACCTTAAGTCCATTATTACCCAACTCTTCCATGAATGGAATGTTTGCAAACTGATCTTTAAAAACATTGTGGTTGCTTTTTATTTCTACGAGCCTTTTTGTTTACTTCCTTTTTTTCAAAATTGTTGGCCTTTAGGATTCTTTTTCTAAGTAATAATTTTATTTATTCCTTTATGACTGTGCTGGGGCTTCTTTTTCTCTGCTCTCTAGTTGTGGTGCAAGGGCAGCTCATTGCAGCGGCTTCTCTTGTGGAGCGCAGGCTTCAGTGGTTGTGGTGCAAGGGCTTAGTTGCTCTGCAGCATGTGGGATCCTCCCAGATCAGAAATCGAACCTGGATCTTCCACACTGGCAGCTGGATTCTTTACCACTAAGCCACCAGGGAAGCCCTAGGATTCTTGAAATTCTTCCAAACGTAGCTACTCTGAAGGTGAGCATTTAAAGGCTTCTGTGTTAATGCTGATGTATGTTTAGAGTGAAAATTGGGAATACAAGTTCATATAGATTTGTTTCTTACCAGTTTACTCCTTTACTGAGTTTCAGCAAATTGTGTTTACTTGGATTTCCTATTGGTAAGAAGTAAATACAGGATAATTTCTTTTCTGGTTAGAGTTTTTGCTGCTCTGGATAACAAAGTGTAAAGTCTCTTGAGGGTAGTTCAGATTTAGTGGTGTTTGTATCTCCATTAAATATTATTTTTTTGATAGGTTAAGCTCTTTGGCTGCAACGATGAAGAAACTGTATGTGGATATTTCAAACCTTTGTCCCATTATCTTCTTTTCTTGAATATCCTCCGACTTTTCTGTCTCCCTCACTCATCCTTTAAGCATTTTTGAGTTCTTCTGATTCTACTTTCATACTTTGTACACAAAGCCTTCCTTCCATTTTTTTCCGGCTCTTCTTTTTCAGGCCTTATTCGTCTTGGCTGGGTTCTCTTTCCAGCCTCTCAGCTGCCAATTTACTCTCTACACTGCTGCCTCTGTTACTTTCTTAAAATACAACTCTGGGCAAGTCATCTCCCTCCTCAAAAAACCTTCAGTGGTTCCCCAGTACTACAGGATAAAGAACAAAATGTTTGGCATAACACTTAAGGCCTTTCGCCTCTGTCCTTTTCTTTCTTCTTTTGTTTCTCCTTTCATTCTATCCATCTCTGTACTCAGCATCAAATTCCTATTAAAATATCTATAAATGGCTTATTAGAGAGTTTGTTTCATTTTGTCTTGGTACTAAATTATGTGCTCACAGTCAATTATGAGTTATTTAAGGCAAGGATGTGTTTTATCTATTTTGATCTTAGAGTCTATACAAGTAGTGTTCACAATATACTAGAGAGAGACCCATAAAATGTAATTCACTGTGTTAATTGCTGTACTACAGTTTGAACAAAATGCTATGGGAACCCAGAGGGGAGAAAAATTAATCTTGCTTGGAATGGTTCAGGATGGATTCACAGATGAACTAATATCTGAGCTGGACTTTGAAGGATAAGTAGGATTTGTGCAGGTAGAGAAACTGAATAAATAAATAGATGAATATTCTCTCTAAGCCTCATATTTTATAATTAGATCCTAACACCTGTGGGTAGATCCCTTTGTGTCACTTCCCCATGTCTGGAGCAGTCCACATTTCTTTATTCAGCTGAAAGACATGGTTTGCAGGTGGAATATGTTATTTCCAAAGCAGTCTAGTTTATCCTATAACTTCAGCTTAGCCCTTCAATTCTGGAGCTTAGATATGGATAACCAATTCAACTATTTTGTCAGTGCATCCTTAACCTAAGTATTTAGTCACAATCCTCAGCAAAGCTGAGAAAAAGATACTCTGCTTCTTTGACCATCTACTGACAAAGTCCAGTGAAGCCCAGGTATTTCTTGGAATACTTGTATCAACACAAAATAGCTGTGATGCATCACAATATAAACATTGGTATGTTAGAACTTTGCTCAGCAATGATCTAACCTCTTTTAACCACTTTACAAAATTAGGGTTGGAGTGAAGAGATATCAGCTGTGGAGGATAGTAGGGGGAAGAGAAAGAATGACAGGTAGCATTTCTTTCTCTTCCCCTCTATCAGCTAAGAAAGTAAAAGGATAAATCATTTCTAGGTACCTGTACAGAATTCTAGCTTAGCACCTGTCACAGTGTGAGCTTGTTTACAGGTCAGCTCCTCCATTAGACGGAGAGTAAATTTCTCATAGGGCTTCCCTGGTGGCTCAGACAGTAAAGAATCCTGCAGTGAGGGAGACCTTGGTTCGATCCCTAAATTGGGAAGATACCCTGGAGGAGGGCAACCCACTCCAGTATTCTTGCCTGGAGAATCCCCATGGACAGAGGAGCCTGGTGGGCTACAGTCCATGGGGTTGCAAAGAGTCGGACAGGAGTGAGCCACTAAGCACACACACACGTATTTCTCATATTCCTCTTTGTAAAAATCTTCATGTTTCTTGTACTTAGCACAGTTCCCAGGGCCCATTTGTGGAAAGACACAAGAATAGATAGTATTCATACAGAAGAATGGTTTTTCATTTTTTTTTTTCCAGGTTAAGTATATTTCTTTTTCCAAAAACATAGAAAGTTAAAGACTTTCATCCTAAAGAAAGAGACATATGTAGGTACACACTTAGAAAAATTTGTATACAAGTTTAAGGAGATCACAGATGTCTTGAAGAAAACCAAGGGACCTCAGGTTAAAACTCCATGAACTGAGAGAGGGTAATGCTGCTGCTGCTGGTAAGTCGCTTCAGTCGTGTCCGACTCTGTGCGACCCCATAGACGGCAGCCCACCAGGCTCCGCCGTCCCTGGGATTCTCCAGGCAAGAACACTGGAGTGGGTTGCCATTTCCTTCTCCAATACATGAAAGTGAAAAGTGAAAGTGAAGTCCCTCAGTCGTGTCCGACTTAGTGACCCCATGGACTGCAGCCTACCAGGTTCCTTCATCCATGGGATTTTCCAGGCAAGAGTACTGGAGTGGGGTGCCATTGAGAGGGTAATAGGAGATTGTAAAACCACTTCTAATTTGTACTTTTGGTCAAACTAAGATCACAGCCAAGGTGGGGCTGCTAGACTCAATATATATTATAATTAGATGTGGAAAGAGCACCATGGCAAAGATAGGTGGTCGTATCAAGGCCAATGTGAATAAGGACTTGAGCAGTTTGCCTAAGTCTAACCTGCCTACTCTTGGGATGGGATGACCTAGAGATGTCTTCCTTCCTTTCTTGGTTTAAAGGGCTCAAGAATTTCTATTTTCCCATTTAAGTTACTCCTCCCTGATCCACCCTTTGAATTCCTCTGGCATTTACCTCTTTCCTCACTGCTAAATCCTCTGGATTCAAACTGATTGCACTGTATCTCAGGACTTGCAACCATTCTAAATCTTGAGAGACTTTTGTCTCCATGGGTCTTCAAATGAAAACTCTGACCCAGACCAAGCAACTCATAAAATGCCAAAGTACTTCATCAAAGTGAATGAGATGCCTGATTATCAGATTTAGGTACACTTTGAAAGATGTCAGAAGTGAAAATATTCTAAACTCCATGGCAAAACTATTGAAACAAATTTCACCTTCAGAAATATTTGCTAGAACATGTTCTAGGAGTGAAAATTGATGCATAAACATCATCAAATAAGAATTCGGTTACAGTTTCAGCACAAATGCTGTCCTGCTATTTCCCACCACTATCAATTCTCCATTATTATGAAGGAGTGCTCCCAAGGTGGGGCAAAGATAATTTGTGGTCTAAACTTTTTTTTGTCTGTTTCTTGAATTGCTCTGGAAATTTTCCTTTCAGGTTTTGTGTTTGTTTAGCAGGTTCACTACAATATACACGTGACTAAAATTATTTTAAAAGCCTTAATTGTATTAGAATGACGAAAATTCTGAAGATCTTGTGACAACACATGCCTCTATTCTGTATGAGTTTATTTAATTCCTTTTCAGTGGTTGATATTTGAACCTCTTTCAGTGAGAGCAGATCCAGCTATTCACTAAGGTGCCTAAACAGGTCCAGGAGGGGTTAAAGGACACACCGTCAGTGTAAGAACTGCCATTCTATTGCATAATCTACACAACCTTGTAGTTGAATCTGGGTTTCTGGGAACATCTTAATCAAATAACTAGGGAATATGATATAACAATTGGGAAGTAATGTAAAGAAATTCTATAAACTATTAAGTCTTCTTTATGTTTTGTCCCATGATTCTATTGTAATTTCCAGTGAAAGGAAATTTCCAAATTTTATATGCTTAAAGTTTTACTTCATGTTGGGCATAGAAAAGGTTTTATGAAGAAGTATGTTCTGGTGGAAGTGTTAGTCCCTCAGTTGTGTCCAACTCTTTGCGACCCCATAGACTATAGCCCACCAGGCTCCACTGTCCACGGAATTCTCCAAGCAAGAATACTGGAGTGGGTTGCCATTTCCTTCTCCAGGGGATCTTCCCGACCCAGGGATCGAAGCCAGATCTCCTGCATTGCAGGCATATTCTTTATAGTCTGAGCCACCAAGGGGGTGCTAATATGTTCTAGTAATAGAGTGGGTTTTAAAATATAAAATGAGACTATTTCAAATATCAGATAAAATGGAAAGCAAATGAGATATTAATGACCAGAAAAGGAAATACCATTGGAACTTGACGGTGCATGTAATTTACTAAAAACACAATGATCAGATAATTATTTTTGGTAACCCTGACTATTAGGAAGGTCATACTGTATTTTTGTGATCAGAGCAGAGCAAACACTGTTTACTGGTGAATCTGTACTTTTAGTCATTGAAAATCTGCGTCTCTATGGTATTGCAAAGCATGACCATGAAAACTATCCATTTAAGCGTTTTTGTTTTGTTTTTTAAGTATCTCTGTGAAAGGATGGGAGGTGGAGTTAACCACTGAGTTTTCAAATGTTTGTTTAGATACAATCACTGCTTGATGCAGGGCTTGATGGAGTGGGTCCTGAGCCCAAAGAATCCCTGGAATTCAGTTGAGGTCAAATTACCTTTTGGGGGAAACTTATTCACTTTGCTTTTACTCAATCAGGGAAAATCTGATTAACATAAACAACAAAGCTTAGCACAGTACTAGGAAAAAAGTCATAAAAGAGCAGAGAAATGTTAAGGGAAAGGGGAAGGAAGAGGCCTTGCCAATTCTTGACTTGTTAACTAGGGTCAGGACAGCAATGGGGATTTCCTATACCCTAAGTCTGTTGAATGATTACATAGATCTGGGGGAGAGGGATAAGTTCAGAGTGACTCATTCAACTTTTTTTTTGTTGTATGGGGTTCTGCCTGGTACCTTGCAGAATTTCCTCTTCTCACATTACGTATGGACTAATGGAGTGGGGAGGTCTCCAATAGGTGTTCACACCCACTTAGATCCAAAAGCTTTGGCCTAATCCTTGGCCTGTTGGGCAATGTGGGGTCTGAATCTTCCTCTCTCAAATGAATGGGACTTTGGCCCGTTTTGAAGGGACTTCTGTTGGGACTTGTTACAACAGCGTACATTGGTGATGTACTTTTGAGAATAATTTCTGGTTCTGCTTTGCCATCTTGGGGTGGCTCTGAAAAGCTTTCTTACCTCTGACAGGAAGAGAATGTTCACAGGGTTGATTACTACACACAAGGCAGTGAAGAGAATTGGGCAACCTGACTCAGATGTAAAGATGGAAAGATAGGTGGACCCTGGTGACACAAGTTTAAATTCCTGGTCTGCAGGTAAAGCTTTGCAGAGGGCCCCACCCCAGAGACACTTGACAGGGGTCTCCTTTGCTTAGGGCTTCTCCCTTATCCCCACCACTCCAAGTCCAGATGAATTGCTCAAATTCTTGGGGGAAAGGTTCCACAAATCCTGTGTGCATGTATGTGTATACACACATATATGTGTATATATATATAAATAACAGGCCAATTTTTTAATGATTTGTAACTATCTTTGTAAATAATAAAAACTAAACCAACTCAAATAGCTTAAAAATATTGCCCCAGTGGCTGCTGGCATTAGTATTCCACACAAGAGTAAAATTATTTCCTATGTAGCATACCCTGCACTCCAATTGATATGATTGATTTTTAATAACTTGACTAAAAATTTCTCATAAGTCTATTAGAGTCAGGAAACGGTCTGTGGTGTATGTGAGAATTTTCAGTTTTTGCAATGGAAACTTTTGGTCTCATGAATAGAACAGCAAAAACTCAAATTAAGTGTCCTTTCTCCATTCTTGTATAGTCCACAGGTTAAGAAGAAAAAGAAAAACTGTAAGAATGGTTTTTAAGTTTGCTTTTTTCCCCTCTACAACAGTCAGGTGGATTCATAGGACTCAGTTTTTAAATTGACTTTTATCTCCCACTCTGAAAACACCAGGCCATCCCAGCACAATGAGAGACTTAAATTTCTTTTTTTTTCAGCCTCTAAAAGTTGGGGGTTGGGGGGGAGAGAAAGAAGGGGAAGGGTAAAGATGGTAGAGAAGGTTCTTTAATTTAAAAACAACTAATAACTCAAGGTTTCCAGGATATGGTCTGCCATTTCCTAATTAAGAAATGAGTTTGATAGTCCTTTGGCCAACTCAATTCAGACATTGCTATGAAAACCCCAAAGGAGTGGTAACTCCAAGGGACGAAACTCTATTCCCCTCTGAGACCCCACGCCTGCCCGCTCGGGATGTCCCGACTCTGGGGGCGTTGGAGGGGGGTGGTTCTCCCCTGTTCCCGGAGACAACTCGGCTCCCCTAGGTTTGTGTCCTCCTGAGCTCAGCTTGGAGCTGGGCCGGCCGCCTCCGGCTTGCCGCCACCAGGTCGGTGCAAATACCTTTTCCTTCCCCGGGGCCCCAGGCGCGGACACCTCCCAGCCTCCCTCCCTCTCGGCAGCGGGGCGGGGCCGTTTCCCAGCTCGTGAACAGCAGCCCCGGGCCGCTGCAGCAGGAAGCGGAGCCCTTGTTGATGCTGTTCCGTGGCGCGCCTTCCCGCCCTCCGGTAGTCGCCTGGGCTATTCCCTGCTCTGGGGCGCCCCCCTCCGCGCCTGCGCAGTGCCTCGCGGGAGGCGGGGCTCAGATTCCTGTCAGCGGCGGCGGCGGTGGCGGCGACCGTCAGTTTTCGCTGAGGAGAAGCACGAAACGGACCCGTTGGCTCTCCCCTTCCCTTTCCCCCGACCTGAACCCCCGCTCCTGGCTCGCCGGGAATTAGTCGCCGTGGAGTTCTCCCTCCACCCCGCCGCTGTTTCCTCGGTTCGTCGGCTCGGTGGAAGTCACTGCCCTCGAGGAGGAGGCAGCGGCAGCCGCCCTCGCCTGCCGCCCCCGGTTCGGTGCCCGCGGTCCCGGAGAGGAGGTGCCGCCGCCACCGCCGCTCCCCCCCTCCCGCTGCCCTCGGGCCGGGCTGGGTCGAGTTGCGATGCCCTCGGACTTCATCTCATTGCTCAGCGCGGACCTAGACCTGGAGTCGCCCAAGTCCCTGTACTCACGAGGTGAGTCAGGCTGGGGGCTGGGGTGTGTGTGGGGGAAGCGGGGAGGCCCGACCCAGGGGGAACCGGAGGGGTCCCGGTTGGGGGGCGGCCGAGCTTCCGCCGGAATGGTCTGTCTTGCGAGGGGTGGGGGTGGTAAGGAGAGGCCGAGGGGCTGGGGGCGGTGGTGGAAGGGGCCCAAGAGGAGTGGCGGCCCCTCCCCCGCGGAGCCGCCTGCCGCCTGGGGCCCAAATACCGCCGGCCCCCGGGTCTGCGGCCCCCGGTGGCTCTGAGCGCCCCTCGGTGGCGGGCTCTCCCCTCTCCCCGGGCGGCCGGCCCCGGCCTCCCCGGCTTGAGGATCACCCAGGACTGGGCCCCGCGCTGGAGCTGCCGCGATCCGGGCGCCGTGGCTCTTCTTACCAGGACCACCCTCCCCAGCAAAGTTGCCCCCAAAGGGGCAGTGTAGCCTGGAGCTGGTTCTGGGTGCAGGATCACCATTTTTCTCCCCCTCCAGGTTGTTTGTGCGCCGTGGTTCTCCCCCCTCTCTCTCCGGCCTAGTCCACTCCCTCCCCTTGTTGGGACGGCCCCCCTCGACCAGGCGTCCTTCTTTCCTCGTCATCTTATTGCTGGAAAGAGCCCGAATTTTCTTTTCTTTTTTCTCTCTTTCCATCTCTGTGACAGTCTAATTACTTACTTCTCCCTCTGTTTTACAAAGAGAGGGGTGCTCTCTCTGCATTAGTTTTATTCCTCTCCTGTCCCAGGGGTACCAGCTCAGGGCAGAGACGCTGTCCTTTGAGAATTTTCTCTTTCGTTGCCGTTCTGGGGCTTGTTGCAGGGAGGGGACATTGCACAGAGTTTCCAGTTTTAAAACTGTTGGCTAAGGCTTGGAGGGGATTCCCGGGATATAAAATATTAACACTTGAGCTGATCTCTACTGGGGTTAAATTCCTATACTGGACACAAGAATGTGTTAGAACAGGTTCCTTGTGCAAGGGCCATCAAACCAAAATTCTCTCACTGCACTCTTCACCACTTTTTAAACCATTGAGAGGGGGTAAAATATATTACTGGGCTATTAGCCATTTATTTTGACGTATTAAAAAAATGAATACCAATGTGGACCTCTTTACTGAGAAATTCAGGGTCTCTTTAGTTTTGGGTTTGATGTATCCACCCGCTGATCCCACCTCTTCCAAAAAGGGCGGCTTCAGCCTCACCTTCTTCTATCTAAATCGCTTAAGTGAATCCGAGTGCGATGGTTTACTCTGGAAGGTACTGGGCTTTATCGACTGACGTTTGTAGAGTCCTACTTAGTGACTGTAGCCATTGTCTTGTTGTTGCTCTGATGACTTTAGCCGGCAATCACCATCCTGTAGGATGTTTTTCGGGCAACATTACCTGAAGTAGCTTGAAAATATTTAATTTTGAGTGTCAGAAGGAAGAGACGGTATCTAGAGGTGATCCTTAGAGGAGGGCTAATGTGATACAATTGGGTGTTAAAAATAGTCAAGACATTAACACCATTTGTGCAGTAATCATCAGATAATTTTCCATGAAACAAATGCTTTATGAAAATCTAAGTTTAGCATGAAGGCCAGTGTAGAGGCAATTCAGCCTTTCTTTGCAGAGAATATATTCGCAAATATGGACTTTAGCTCTTAAAAATACGTGACAATTATATAAGAGATGTATGCTATCCTTGGCTTTTTTTTTAGTCATTCAGCATAAAAAGTACTTAATGCTTTTTGTGTTTTTCAGATTCTCTGAAGTTACACCCATCACAGAATTTTCATAGAGCTGGACTATTGGAAGGTCAGCAAAGTGCCATTTTAAAGCATATTGTGTGAGTATGCAAAGGCTTTCTCTAAAATGGAGTTTAAATGAGAAACTTTGCAAACTCATACAATGTAGTTTTCTCCTGAAGAGCCTGATCCTTCTTTTAGAGCAGCTGAATGTTTTAGTGGATTTTATTGCTGTGTTTGATGTCCTTGTTAGCTATTGTATCTGTTTTGAGAAGCTTTGGGAAAAAAACCCACAAAACTTAAAAATTATGTGTTGGGTGTTCTATTTTAGAATTCCGTATCTTGATTCAAGTTTTTTACAAAGCAAACTGAATGTAAAAAGGCTCTAACATTAAGTAAGGTAATGAATATGACTAAGAGTGACACCAAACACGTTTAGTTTGAAAAGTCAAAATTTAAAACTTCTGTAGGCTGAGCATTTCAGAATGGAATATTATTTATTACAAAAGCATTGATGTCGTTACTGTTGCATCATTTTGAAGGATGAGAAAAGCCAAGTAATAGAGATACTGATTGAGTTATGCTTAGAAAAAAAGGTTTTAGAAAGTTCTGGAAATGTTAATAGACTGTAGAACAAACGGCTGACAGTTACTTTAGAAAACTTTATTCTGTGTTGCCTTTAGCATTTTTAGACAAAAAAAGAGGACTACTTGTTTTGTTTTTGTAGTTTTGTCATTTTTGGATCTTATAACCCTGGGAATTGGACTGCAAAGATGTTAACTTCCTTATGATGAGTAACCTGAAATTAAGAGACTTGGGGAGGGGGGAGAGTCATACAGTAGCAAAGTAAACAGTGCTTTTGTGTTGTAGTTGGTACTTTTTACCCGAACCCAAGCTGCCACTGTAATATACATGTAGCCCGCAACTTAAGCATTTTATGGTCCACTTAAAAAAAGGCCCTAAATATTTAAGTTTGACTTGAGTGTAGGTTTTTGCCTCCCATATGGTAGCCTGGTATATATAGCAAGGGAAAAAGTGGGTTTTGTATGTAAGCTTAAATTTGAATATCATTTAGCTACTTATTAGCTCTGTGACCTCGGGGAAATGATTTTATCTAAGTCTTAATATTCTTTTATTAAAATGTATATAATCTCTTAAATTTAGTGAGCTAATGTGTATGAAAGTGCTTAGTATAGTGTCTGGCTTATTACATGTTGTGTATTTGTTCCTTTAGTATCAGCCAAGTTGTCTTAACTGTAACTTAAAACATATAAAATGTTCTCAAATGAATTATTTATTATATTTATACTTATAAAAGTCCATAGTTATATATTAATATACAAATCAACTTCAATTTGAGGCAAGGAATTTCTGAAGCGTCTCTTAGTGAAGCATATTTGTTGTTATTTGTAATGTTCAATTTGTGACCATGTTGTGAAGTTATATTTGTCTGTATAAATATGGGCAACAAATTAGAGTGTTATAATTGTAGAGATATCAGGCAGGAGAAAGAAAAGAAAAAATATGAGTGTTAATTACTTAAGCAAATGTTTTGAAATGCAAACAGAAATTTAATATGTATATGTTTAACCAAAATGCTTTTACTAATTTTTCATTTTGGTTGAGAGGATATTCACTTGTTTCAAGTAAGATCACCCTTTACAGATTATATATAAATTGTAAAATGTATAAGTATCAAGTTTGTCATGTCCTTTTATATCTCTGATACAAAGTATCAAAAGAAAGTTGTTTGCTTGTGTGATAAAAGAGTTTAATCTATGTACCCTATTCTATTTTCAACCTTTTATTGTGGAAGTTTTAAAGAATATACAAAAGTGGAGAGAATAAAATGATGAAGCCATATAGACCCATGACCAGACTTTAACAATTATCAAAGTATGTCTACTCTTCTTAATCCTCTCTCCTCCCTCAAGCTGTATTAAATATCAGACATCATAATCATTTCATGTATAAATACCTCTGTATTAGAGTGATATTTCTTGTATTACTTCTTAAAATACTCTGTTATTCCAGGAAATACATATTCTAATTTATTTCAACAAGATATAGCAGGAAGCTACTGCTTCAAGTGTATAAGAAAATCTATGCTAGATTTGTAGGTTATGTGGTCATACTTACGTTCAGATCCTTGTTCAACATTTGTGTATGATCTCAGCTTAGTCATTTAGTCTTTCTGTCCTTCGGTTTTCTCTGTTTTTTAAATGGGGACAATAATAGTATCTTCATAGGTGTTGTTAAGATTATTTGAGGCAAATTCATGTAAAGCGTTTAGCCTGGCACATAGTAAACACAGTAAATGTTACCTAAATTTTAAAAATTTAAACAGTCATCTACATAGTTTTTACTGTGTGCCAGGAACTTTACAAATAACTCAATTCTCATAACAGCTATTTGAGATCATTATTATTACACCATTTCACAGATGAGGAAGCTAAGGAGGCACAGGGAGTTTCAGTAACATAGAGAGAGTCACACAGCTGAGAAGTTGTAAAGACAAGATTCCAACCCAAGTAGTCTCACTTTAGAGTCTGTGCTCTTAAGTACTAAACTGTACTGACTTGCTATGATATATAATATGAAGTATTGTCTAGTAATATTTATTGTGTGCTTACGTCAGTAGTCCAGATTTCCATCTGATAACTAAAAACATCAGCCTTGAGTGGGGTTTCCCAGATGGCTCAGTGGTAAAGAATCTGCTTGCCAGTGCAGGAGACATAGGAGATGCAGAAAGATCCCCTGGAGGAGGAGATGGCAACCATTCCAGTATTCTTGCCTGGGAAATCCCATGGATAGAGGAACCTGGTGGGCTACAGTCCACTGGGTCTCAAGAATCTTGACATGTCTTAGCAACTAAACACATGTGCACAGCCCAGAGTGAGGGAATTTAGTTGTTATCATACAATTTGTTAAGCTTTTTAAAGAACATAGATTTTACAAATTAAAGTTTTTTTGGGGGGAGGATTTGAAACAAAAGTTGGAAAACCTACAGTTGAGTTTTTAGCTTTAAAAATAGTTTCAAAATCTTTTTACTATTCAGTTTGTTTGCATTTATCTTACATATCAGTGATGGACCTTTCTACTCTGTCTCCTTTTTAAGAACAGGAAATTAGGTTTTGCTTTTTTTACTTGTGATATAATTGGCATATATTAGTTTCAAGTTGACAACAAAGATTTGATATTTATATATATTGGGAAGTGATCATCATAAGTCTAGTTACCTTCTGTCACCCTACGTAGTTCTGCTACTGCTGTTTTAATGTAGTGGTTGCCCAACAGTAGGAAAAGCTAGTTAATATAATGATTCATAGCCATTAAAATAATGTTCCTGATGACCCCATAGTTACATGTGAAACTCCTAATAAAATAAGTAAATAAAAGACATTGTTGTAATTATATTAAAAATAGCTTGCATAGAAAAAGTCCTGGACAAAAGTATATTCTGCAGATTTTTACCTTTTGATTCTATTTTTGCATTTTCCCTGCTTTCTTTAAAGAAGGTAGTTTGTATATATTTTTTAAAAGATAAAGTGGTTTATACTTAGAGTTCAGACTTTAAGGCTAGGATTTTTCTTTGTTGTGCCTGGAAAAAATGTTCAGCTACAAAAAAAGGTACCATTTCTTACACTTTCTATATTAAAAAATGTTGATTTTGGCATATATAGTTGGCTATGTAAAAACTGACATACAAAGTTAAATAAGCAATAAGGAGTCATTCTTGAAATACCTATAGAGATGTAATATAAGATGGTAGAAAATCAGATAAAACAGGGAAAATAATATAAGCAAATTAGAAGAAGATAGAGTAATAAAAACGGGATTAAAATTTTAAAATGCTTCAAAAAGTATGAGTTAAGAGATTACATTAAAATACTTTTAAAAGTATGAGTCAAGAAATTACATATGGATCAAATTAAAGAACTGGTTAGATAAGAGCTAAACACCAATATGATGTAGTCCTAATATGACTTAAATATTTAAGATTGGAAGATTTTTAAAAGAAAAGATGAAATATTGTAATGAGTTAGGGAAAAATAAACTACTTAAAAAAAAAACCACTACTCTAAATCTATTAGATATTATATCATGCAGTAATTTTACTTTATAGTTCAAAATTGAAAATCCTAAAAATAGTAGCAGGTTTTTTTTTAAACAGATTTTATTGGGATATTACTGGGATATTTAATTACCTTTAAGTCTGATTTATTTTTTTCCTAGGGCTTGTGTTCATAAGATAGTCAGGGCATACACGATGATATGTATTAAGATAACTTACTGGAAAGGACTTTTTGGAAATATTTAATGTTAAAAGTACTCTATTGAATCCTTTTCTGGGTTAGAATCTATTAATCTCTATTTGTCTATACCTAACAAACTAAAATATTATTATTGAAATAATTATAGAAATGAATTTTAAACATAACAAATTTATACCTAGTTCATGCCAACTTTTTGTTTCTAGGATCCATCTCTCTAATTTCCTTTCATTTGTTTTTTGTCTCTTCTTAAACTCTGTTTCTCTTTTTTTTTTATTTTAATTTTTATTCAGTACTAGAATTCGGTTGCTTATTACAGCAAAAGGATAGAAATACGTATTTAATCAGATGGTTCTTGGTCTGCTCTTCATTCACTCTTGACTCTACTGTATTTATTCCAGGAGTCCCCTAAAACTTGAAAATGAAAGTACAGAAAGACATTTCTTATTGTGATCAATAACTATATAAATAGCCACTTTTTATTAGAAAAAGTTGACTGATTAGATTGTTTTCTATTAAGGATAACATGTAATTAGAAAAAACAAAGATCAAATTAATCTGAACCATCAGTTGGGCCTGATTATATAGTGAGAGAGGATAATTCTGTTAGGTAAAAGATGTTCTTCAATAGTAATGTTGCTTATTATACTCTTTTCTTGTTATTAAGATTTTATTTCAAGTTGCGTGAGAGAGATTCATGTGTCTTTTATTTCCTGCTGTCTTAATAAAAATCAAGGTTAAAAAATCTAATTAAGTATATAATACACTAATTATAAACATGTACTTGAATGAAAAGGTAGAAATCATCTTTATGGATTAACTATAGATAATGATTTCAGCTTCCAAGTATAATAAAACCTCATGTTGTGATGAAGAATCTATATTTTTGGTTTAAACTAAAGATGCAATGCATGAGATTTTTCAGTTACTTTTATTAATAACTATTAAAATAGATTTTTTCCTCTTTTATTTTTAATATTTACTTTTATAAGTTGTTGTTTAGTTGCTAAAGTCGATAATGATTATTACTGCAGGCCAGCCATGAATCCTTATCCTGTCTTTCCCATTCAGAAATGATATTAGTCCTTTAGTAAATTTAGTACTTGGTTTTTAAAATGAGACAAGAACAGAAAAGTTACTAATAAATAGTGAGCCAAGTTGTTGATTACTCTTTACAAATTTAGTTTTAGTTTTAAAAAAAATCTACGTAAAGCCATCTTTGTAGGACATGTTAGAAGAAACAATGTTGGTAAAGAGAAGAAAGAGTAATCAGTTCAATGTTAGTAATAATTGAAAACATTTTTTGAGCAATTTATCAGCTTTTACAGATATTTTTCACATTTAATCCTCAGAAAAATCCTGTGAGTATCCCTGTTTAATCAATGAAGAAACTGAAGTATAGAGGGATTCAATGATTTTTCTAAGGTCACATAGTTAGCTAGTGGAGGAGGCTGGAATTTGAAACTTGACTATTTTACTCCAGAGTTTTGAGTTTTTACTTACTCTCTTTTAACAGTACAAATATTTGGTAATTGGTATTTATACTTCAGGCCCTAATGAGGTTATACCACTGTTTAAGTGGTATAAAAAGAATACTTTGTGTAGATTTCTTGAGCTTAACAGTTCCTATAAAATAATGAGAGAAATTCTATAAGCCACACATAAAAATCAGTAAAGATTATGATGATGACCCTTTTAAGGAATATTTTAATGCTCAAAATTAGCAAATCAATGCCTCCCTTTGGTGGGTGTCTTGAAGATTTATCTGAAGCACATCGCTGTTTGAACCTGTTTTGACTGATGATGGTGCTCAAAAGTGAAAAGAAAGGGGAGGGGTAAGCAAGCCACCACCTAAGGAGGACTGCTTTAAAAATGGAGGATGCCGTTGGTCTCTTCATTTCTTTGGCAGTAGTTTGTAGAAGCATAGAAGTCACTGCACCGTATTTCTGCTGGTATGTTTCAGAGCCTAACTAAACCCAAGAAGGAATAAGCAATAGAAAAAGCAGTACTCATAGAATATTGGGAGTTAGTTCTGTTTCTTGCTGTGGTTGGTGTTAGTTCCTGAGCTTGCTGAAAATTGTTAGGCAGTAGAAAATCTGGATATTAATTTTGATTAAGCCGTTAGACCACGTGGAAAATCGTATAAGTGGTCCTTTTCTTCATCAGGGACATTATCATCAGACTTGCTTACCTAAGAGTTGTGAGGAAGAATAACTGAAATAATGTTAGAGGATTTTGAAAAAAATAGTGATAATTTGCAAAAGGCCCTATTAAATTTACTTTGGTTCTTCTTTCCACTGTCTCGCTCTCTTTTTTCACCCAGTCTCCCCATTTTACCTATGTCTCCATTTTCTCATGGTTCTCTCTACATTTTGCTTGTTGGTTCTGCTGTTACTTTTTGTATCCTTTCTTTCCTCTCTTTTAACAAAAACAAACCATCTTTATACATGTACACAGGTATACCCATTTTAAGTGTTCCTTGAGTTTTTAACAAGTGTGTACATTGTGTAACCACTACAGACAAGCTATAGAAAGTTTTAGTCATCCCATGAAGCTACTTCTACTCTTTTGTAGTCAATTCTGCCCACTCTAGCCCCTCAGGCAACTACTGATCTGTTTTTCCCTAGATTAGTTTTGCCTTTTTAAAAAATTTGTATAAATGGATTTATACAGAACACACTGTTTACAGTATGCAGTGTGTACTCTTCTCTTTAATTTTGTTGTTCAACCACCATAACCTTCTAAAAAGGAAAACTAGATTTTTAAAGGACATAAAGTTAGTAAGGCATTTTTTATTTCTGTATTCTGAATGTAGCCAAGTGTAGCTTATTTTAGAGATAATTCTTTTATGCCTATGTGCAGGGTTATACGTTACAGAGTCATATTATTGTTATTGTTATATTATTATAGTAATATTATTATTCATTCACTCAAAGTGAATTTATTCCCATGTATCCTGGCCACATATTGCTTATAGTTTAGTAATAGAGATTGTATGTAAATAAGCAGTGATAACACAGAGTTTTAAAAGGTTTTATAATTCACTCAAGAATGGAGGATGAAGTTAATATGAAGTTCCTGTTTGTTAATAGGAAAATACTTTTGTGCAGAGTGTATCTGAATGTTATTTGTCCCCCTATTTAATAACTGTAAATTGAGGTTTAAAACTTTAAACTTTCTTTTTAAAACTGTTTAAGTCTTCAGAAGGTTATAGAGTTGAAGAATATGTGGAGGGTATGTACTTATTTATACTGATCATAAAGGTAAAAGTGTGAGCTTTCTGTCCCATGTGAGTACTATCTTGTGCTTGATTGTGAATTATAAATGCTAATTTTGAGTAAAATTCATGTTTGCCCAGTAATCATATTGTATTACTATACTACTATAATCATATTATACTACTATACTACTAGTTTGAACATTAGACTTTAAAATACTTTTGTAAAACAGTGTAACAGAACAATTAAATGTTTATTGATGAAGGTGTGATTAACCTTAACTATTTGCTTGAATTAAAGTTTTCATTACAGCAATACTACTGTAAAGCAGTTATCCTTCAATTAAAAATAAATTTAAAAAATAAAAATAAAGTTTTCATTACAATTTTCTAGGGGAGTCAATTAAAACCTTGTATTTAAAAGTGTCTGATAGCAGTAAAAAAATCCAAACATAGTCTTAACAAACAGCTATTCTTCACAATAGATTTGTAGTTAAAAGTCTTAGAGAGTTTGTTACTGTTTTTTTCCAGTTTTTAAGTAACAACTTGCTTGTTGGGTTTGAATTCTGAAAGGAAGATTTCTACTTAAAATTGTAATTAATGATAATAAATGAATGTTCACAAATGTAAATGCTCAATTTATGGGCAGTTATAAGTACTTGAGAAACACTGTAAATTAAAAGTTTACTTTAATAAGGTTTTATAAAATTGTATTGTGAACTCCAAAACTGTTTCCTATATTCTTTTTCATTTTTATTGTTAGGTTATATTCTAGTCTAGACTTTTAGGTAAGGTAAATGAATGGGAAATATAAACATACAGCTTGAATTTTGTAATTTTATAATGATTTTTGAAGAACTTTTCATTTTCTTAGTTTACTTTTGCCTATGATATTGAGTAGAGAGTGAACATTCATATATACTAATTGAATAATATGCCTTGGATAAAATCACCACTTAATTCCTTTAAAAACTCTTTATTGCTTAAAAAAAAACCAAACAAACCAAGATAATGAAGTTATCGAAGGACAGAAAGTTATTAGTTAACCAAATTACTGCTCTGTTATAGTAAGCATAAATAACATGTTTATAGTGTAAAATATAGTAAATAAAAACTAAAAAATGACTTTTTTGAGAATGTTTCCCAAACTTCACAAGAGTGGGTAACACTGTAAATGCTGCATAGGAAAAAAAAAATTAGTGCATCCTGAATTGAGAACAAATAAAAAGAAGAGTTGAAATCAAAGAATATGAAGTGATTTTCTAATAAATTCATAATAAATTAAAAGTGCTAGAGATGATAATAAGTAAATCAAAGTCCCATATACTTATCTGAATTGTGACTAAAAACACAATTTCAAAAACATATATTACTTAATAGCTGTGTAATTTTTTCCTGCAGTTTATTGTGATCCACACAGTCAAAGGCTTTGGCATAGTCAATAAAGCAGAAATAGTTGTTTTTCTGGAACTCTCTTGCTTTTTCGATGATCCAGCAGATGCTGGCAATTTGATCTCTGGTTCCTCTGCCTTTTCTAAAACCAGCTTGAACTCCTGAAGTTCACGGTTCACGTACTGCTGAAGCCTGGCTTGGAGAATTTTGAGCATTACTTTACTGGTGTGTGAAATGAGTGCAATTGTGCGGGAGTGTGAGCATTCTTTGGCATTGCCTTTCTTTGGGATTGGAATGAAAACTGAGCTTTTCCAGTCTTGTGGCCACTGCTGAGTTTTCCAAATTTGCTGGCATATTGAGTGCAGCACTTTCACAGCATCATCTTTCAGGATTTGGAATAGCTCAACTGGAATTCCATCACCTCCACTAGCTTTGTTCATAGTGATGCTTTCTAAGGCCCACTTGACTTCACATTCCAGGATGTCTGGCTCTAGGTGGGTGATCACACCATCGTGATTATCTGGGTCGTGAAGCTCTTTTTTGTACAGTTCTTCTGTGTATTCTTGCCATCTCTTCTTAATATCTTCTGCTTCTGTTAGGTCCCTTCCATTTCTGTCCTTTATCGAGCCCATCTTTGCATGAAATGTTCCCTTGGTATCTCTAATTTTCTTGAAGAGATCTCTAGTCTTTCCCATTCTGTTGTTTCTTGAGAAACCTATATGCAGGTCAGGAAGCAACAGTTAGAATGGGACATGGAACAACAGACAGGTTCCAAATAGGAAAAGGAGTACGTCAAGGCTGTATACTGTCACCCTGCTTATTTAACTTATATGTAGAGTACATCATGAGAAACGCTGGGCTGGAAGAAGCACAAGCTGGAATCAAGGTTGCCTGGGAGAAATATCAATAACCTCAGATACGCAGATGACACCACCCTTATGGCAGAAAGTGAAGAGGAACTCAAAAGCCTCTTGATGAAAGTGAAAGAGGAGAGTGAAAAAGCTCAACATTCAGAAAGCGAAGATCATGGCATCTGGTCCCATCACTTCATGGGAAATAGATGGGGAAACAGTGGAAACAGTGTCAGACTTTTATTTTTTTGGTCTCCAAAATCACTGCAGATGGTGATTGCAGCCATGAAATTAAAAGACGCTTACTCCTTGGAAGGAAAGTTATGACCAACCCAGACAGCATATTCAAAAGCAGAGACATTACTTTGCCAACAAGGGTTCGTCTAGTCAAGGCTATGGTTTTTCCTGTGGTCATGTATGGATGTGAGAGTTGGACTGTGAAGAAGGCTGAGCGCCGGAGAACTGATGCTTTTGAACTGTGGAGTTGGAGAAGACTCTTAAGAGTCCCTTGGGCTGCAAGGAGATCCAACCAGTCCATTCTGAAGGAGATCAGCCCTGGGTGTTCTTTGGAAGGAATGATGTTAAAGCTGAAACTCCGGTACTTTGGCCACCTCAATGTGAAGAGTTGACTCATTGGAAAAGACTCTGATGCTGGGAGGTATTGGGGGCAGGAGGAGAAGGGGACAACAGAGGATGAGATGGCTGGATGGCATCACCGACTTGATGGACGTGAGTTTGAGTGAACTCCAGGAGTTGGTGATGGACAGCGAGGCCTGGAGTGCTGCAATTCATGGGGTCTCAAAGAGTTGGACACGACTGAGTGACTTGATGTTCAAGCTGGTTTTAGAAAAGGCAGAGGAACCAGAGATCAAATTGCCAACATCCGCTGGATCATAGAAAAAGCAAGAGTGTTCCAAAAAAACATCTATTTCTGCTTTATTGACTATGCCAAAGCCTTTGACTGTGTGGATCACAATAAACTATGGAAAATTCTGAAAGAGATGGGCATACCAGACCACCTGATCTGCCTTTTGAGAAATCTGTATGCAGGTCAGGAAGCGACACTTAGAACTGGACATGGAACAACAGACTAGTTCCAAATAGGAAAAGGAGTACGTCAAGGCTGTATATTGTCACTCTGCTTATTTAACGTATATGCAGAGTACATCATGAGAAACACTGGGCTGGAAAAAGCACAAGCTGGAATCAAGATTGCCGGGAGAAATATCAATAACCTCAGATATGCAGATGACACCAGCCTTATGGCAGAAAGTGAAGAGGAACTCAAAAGCCTCCTGATGAAAGTGAAAGTGGAGAGTGAAAAAGTTGGCTTAAAGTTCAACATTCAGAAAAGGAAGATCATGGCATCTGGTCCCATCACTTCATGGGAAATAGATGGGGAAACATTGGAAACAGTGTCAGACTTTGTTTTTCTGGGCTCCAAAATCACTGCAGATGGTGATTGCAGCCATGAAATTAAAAGACGCTTATTCCTTGGAAGGAAAGTTATGACCAACCTAGATATCATATTCAAAAGCAGAGACATTACTTTGCCAACAAAGGTTTGTCTAGTCAAGGCTATGGTTTTTCCTATGATCATGTATGGATGTGAGAGTTGGACTGTGAAGAAGGCTGAGCGCCGAAGAATTGATGCTTTTGAACTGTGGTTTTGGAGAAGACTCTGGAGAGTCCCTTGGACTGCAAGGAGATCCAACCAGTCCATTCTGAAGGAGATCAGCCCTGGGTGTTCTTTGGAAGGAATGATGCTAAAGCTGAAACTCCAGTACTTTGGCCACCTCATGCGAAGAGTTGACTCATTGGAAAAGACTCTGATGCTGGGAGGGATTGGGGGCAGGGGGAGAAGGGGACGACAGAAGATGAGATGGCTGGATGGCATCACTGACTCGATGGACATGAGTCTAGGTGAACTCAGGGAGTTGGTGATGGACAGGGAGGCCTGGCGTGCTGCGATCATTGGGTCGCAAAGAGTCGTACACGACTGAGCGACTGAACTGAACTGAACTGTGTAATTTTAAGCAAGTTATTTAACCTTTCTATTTGTTTTCTATAAAGTGGAGTTAATAGATTCATATTTTGTTATGAGGATTGGATTGGATATTTGTTAATATTTCTAAAGAGCTTGCTACATAGTAAGCACTATATAAGTATTTGTTAAATAAAATTCATATGTAGAGCTAAGTTATTTGGCAAACATACGTACTCAAGATACAGTAAGGAAACAGGGTTTTATTATTACGCATAAGGTTGTGAACACCCAGATCAGATGTTGTTAAATTTATATGCTAAAGCTTAGATATTCACAGCAATATGTCTTGCGGAATTTATGTTCCTAAAATACAAATCTAATCATATTGCTTGCTTAAAAAAATCCTATAATGGTGCCCATGGGCTTTTAGGATGAAATCCAAATTCTTAAAGACCTACCTGGTTCTAGATTATCTTTTTGTTTTAATTGTGATGAAATTCATAGAGGATAAAGTTTATCATTTTAATAGTTTTAAAATGTATAATTCAGTGAGTTTTAGTCCATTCATAGTGTGCAACCAGCACCATTATATAATTCCAGAACATTTTCATCACCCCAAGCAGAAACCCCTTACTCATTTAGCAGTCATTCACCATTCCCTTCCCCACCCCCAGCCCCGGGTAGCCACTCATTTGCTTTTTGTCTCTAAGAATTTGCCTGTTCTAGACATTTCATATAAAAGAAATCATATATGTGGTCTTTTGTGACTTCTTTGTTTCACTTATAATGTTTTCAAGGTTTATTCATGTTGTAGCATGTATCAGTAATTCATTTCTTTTTATGGATGGATAATATTCCATTAAATGGATACATACTTTTGTTTATCCATTCATTTATTAGTTGATGGACATCTGGGTTGTTTTGGCTATTATGAACGTTTATGTACAAGTTTTTCTGTGTACAGATGCTTTCATTTCTCTTGGGTGTATACCTGTGAGTGCAAATGGTGGGTCATATGGTAACTCTATATTTATTTTCTTGAGGAACTGCCAAACTGCTTTCTACAATAGCTGCACCTTTTTACATTTTCAGCAGCAGTATAGGAGGGTTCTGATTTCTCCACATTATTGTCATTCTTACTGTTGTCTGTCTTTTTGATTATAGCTATCTCTAGTGGGTATGAGGCAGTCTCCTGGGGTTTTGATTTATATTTACCTGATGACTAATGATGTTGAATATCTTTTCATATGTTTATTTGCCATTAATATCTTTGGAGAAATATCGATTCAAGGCTTTGCTCATTTAAAACTGAACTATTTGTCTTTTCATCTTTTAATTGTAGGAGCTCTTATATTCTTTTTACAAGTCCCTTATTAAATATATGATTTACCAAAATTTTCTCCTGTTCTGTGAATTGTCTTTTTACTTTCTTGGTAGAGTCTTATGATGCACAAATCTTTTTAATTTTGTTGACATCTACTTTATCTGTTTTTGTTGTTGTTGCTTATGCTTTGTGTCATATTTATGAAACTGTTGCCTAATACAAGGTCAGAAAGATTACACCTATGTTTTCTTCTGAGAGTTCTGTAGTTTTGGCTCTTACATTTAGGTCTTCAATCCATTTTGAGTTAGTTTTTGTCTATGGTGTGAAGTAGGGATCCAGCATCATGCTTTTGCATGTGGATATCCAGTTGCCCCCAGTACTATTTGTTGAAAAGGTTGCTGTTTCCCATTGAATGGCCTTGGCACCCTTGTTGAAAATCAGTTGACTATAGGCATATGGATCCTCAGTTCTTTTCTAATCATCTATATGTTTATTCTTATGTCAGTACCACATTGTCTTGATTACTATAGCTTTGAAATTAGGAAGAATGAATCTTTAAATTTTGTTCTTTTATGAAATTGTTTTGGCTATTCAGGGTCCCTTGAATTTCCATTTGAATTTTAGAATCAACTTCTCAATTTATGCAAAAAAGTGAGCTGTGATATTAATAGGGGTTGCATTGAATCGGTAGGCCAGTTTGAGGCGCATTACCATTTTAATAGTATTCAGTCTTTATGAACATGGGATGTGTTTTCCTTTATTTAGGTTTTCTTTCATTTCTTTCAACAATGTTTTGTAGTTTTCAGAACATAAGTTTTACATCTTTTAAACATCTATTTTAAAGTATTTTATTCTTTTTGATCATTGTTTTTTAATAAAATTATGGAAATAATTTGAAGAAAGATCTCTCAAAACATAGGAGAGCTTTAGTATTAAAGTAATAGCTTATGCATGTGATCAGGAAATGAAACCCAAACCACAATAAGGTAACTGTACAATATTAGAATCAACCATGGAAATTAAAGCTGCAATAAACCATAAAGAGCATTTAGTAAAGTCCAGTTTTGTTTAAAAAGTTATACTGATAACCTTGTTTCTCAAGGACCTCACATTCCCTTATGTGGCACAAGTGCCTTATATCTGAAAGGTGCTTGAATGGATGACTGAATGAATGAATATCACATGCAAAAAAGAAGGAAGGAATGGTCTTGGAAGTCTGAGGATTGTGCTCTAGTTATATAAACCATGTAGAAAGCATTGATTGGAATAATAATCAAATTAAAATTATTACAGGTGGAAGGATGCTAGGCCTTTAAAGAATTGGAGCTATTTAATCTGTTAAGACAAAGGTTTAAGTAATTAAGATGAAAATGGAGGTAGATTTGATCACTAAATCTGGGATACTCAAATAAGAAGGTTCTCTTGAAGCTTGACCACCTTCACCCATTTCATTTACAACACCCACCCTCCCCCACCCCCAAAACCACCAGTCTGTATCTTTGAGTTCAGTTTTTAAGAAAAAATTTTGATTGCTCATATAAGTGAGATCATACAATACTTGTCTTTCTCTGTCTGACTTATTTCACTTAGCATAATGCCCTCAAGGTCCATTCATGTTGTTAAATGGCAGGATCTCCTTCTTTTATGGCTGAATAATATTTCTCTGTGTATGTGTGTATATATATCACATCTTTTTTATCCATTCATTTATTGATGGACCCTTTGGTTGTTTCCTTGTCTTGACTGTTGTAAATAATGCTGCAGTGAAAATGAGGGTGCAGATACCTTTTCAAGATAGTTGTTTAGTTTTCTTCAGGTAAATACCCAGAAGTGGAATCGTTGGATCATATGATTCTACTTTTAATTTTTTGGGGAACCTTTGTACTGTTTTCCTAGTGGCTGCACCTGACTGACATTCTTGAGCACAGGAATTGATGGTATTTAAATAAAAACAGCTTAGTTAAATGAAAGAAATACATAGATGATTGGCTATAAAGAAACAGTATGAAGAATCTAACTATACTTCATTTTATTGATTAGGTTAACTGTTCCTGTGTATTTAGTTTAATAGCAAAATACTGCTCATGCTATTAAACATTTATTTAAGTTATATTTAAGAGTATATTGGCTTTAATATATTTTTCATAAGTATTGATAAACATAAATGTTTTAAAATGAAGGCACTGATTTAATAAAAATATATTAAATTGATAAGCACATGAAAATTTTTCAACATCATTAGTCATTACGGAAATGCAGAACAAAACCATAGTAAGATACCACCTCAGATCTTCTAAGATGGCTATAATCAAAAAGACAGGTAAAATTAGTGTTGATAAGGACTCACACATTGCTGGTGGAGTATAAAACAGTACAGCCACTTTGGAAAATAATCTGATAGTTCCTCAAAAAGTTAAACACAGAGTTACCATATCCAGCAATCTCGTTTCTAGATACATACCCAAGAGAAATGAAAACATATGTACACATAAAATCTTGTATATATATGCTCTTAGCAGTATTGTTAATAATAGACAAAGTATGGAAACAACCCAAATGTCCATTAACTAATGAATGGATGGATAAACAAAATGTAGTATGTCCATTTAATAGAATAGGATTTGGCCAAAGGAATCAATTACTGGTACATGCTGCAACATGGATGAGTCTTGAAAATATGCTCAGTTGAAGAAGTCAGTCATGAAGGACCACATATTGTATGATTCCATTTATATAAAATCTACAGACTAGGCAAATCTAGAGAGGCAGAAAGTAGATTAGTAGTTCCTAGGGATGGACAGTGGTATGGAGAATTATAGTTAAACCATTTGGAGTTTCTTTGGAGAATGATAAAACTATTCTAAAATTTATTGTGATGATGGATGCACAACTCTGTACTGAAAGCTAAGTTTCCATTAACAGATGAAAGGATAACTAAAATGTATATAAATACAGTGGAATATTATTCATTCTTACAAAGGAATGAAATTCTGATATCATTTTACAGCATGGATTAACCTTGAAAATGTATGCTAAGTAAAATAAGCCAGACACAGAAGGACAAATATTGTCAGTTTCCTTGGAGTATCTAGAATAAAGACAGAAGGTAGAACATGGTCACCAGGGACTATGGGGAGAGGGCAATGAGGAGTTATTTTTTAATGGGTATATATAGAGTTTATGTTTGGGGTGATAAAGAAGTCCTAGAAATGAATAGTAGTGATGATTATTGTACAACATTGTGAATGAACTTAACGCCGTTGAATTGTTGACTTAAAAAATGGTTACAATGGTACATTTTATGTATGTTTTACCCCACACATGAAATGTTTAAGAAAGTAATTATAAGACTGAGATATAGTAACTTTTTTGGGGGTAAAGTTAATGAAACAGGTAATTGTGTGGTGGCACATGGAAGGGAGACTGTTTCATTTTCCCATTTAACACAGTGTACTTTAGCTGTCTGAATAATTTAAATGTGCTTTAAATGTAAATGGCATCATCTCAATACTGAGTATGCTACATTTTAAATAATCAAAAACAAAATTTTGATGAGCACGATTAGACTACAGATGAATTTGTGAAAAATTCATGAAGTAGATTAACTTCATTTAGATTGGAAATTTTTTTGACTATTAATATGCATGGCTGATTCATTTTGCTAATTTTTCGAAAGCAAATGTTTATATTTAATTGTAGCATGAGGATTGCAGTTTTCCGATAAATGTCACACAATAATGACAGTGAGCTAGGAGGAAGAAAAATTGCATAAATGAAGTGAGATATGCTTCTATAGCTATGGAAGCTATTTTGTTGTTGTTCAGTCGCTAAGTTGTGTCCTACTCTTTGTGACTCCTGTGGACTGCAGCACCCCAGGCTTCCCTGTCCTTCACCATCTCCTGGAGTTTGCTCAAATTCATGTCCATTGAGCCAGTGATACTGTCTAACCATCTCATCCTCTGCTGCCCTCTTCTCCTTTTGCCTTCAGTCTTTCCCAGTGTCAAGGTCTTTTCTAAAGTCGGCTCTTCGCATCAGGTGGCCAAAGTATTGGAGCTTCAGCATCAGTCCTTCCAGTGAATATTCAGGGTTGATTTCCTTTAGGATGGATTGGTTTGATCTCCTTGAAGTCCAAGGGACACTCAAGAGTCTTGTCCAGCACCACATTTCAAATGCATCAGTTCTTTGGTGCTCAGCCTTCTTTATGGTCTAGTTCTCACATCTGTACATGACTACTGGAAATACCATAGCTTTGACTGTACAGAACTTTGTCGGCAAAGTGATGTCTCTGCTTTTTAATACTCTGGCTAGATTTGTCATAGCTTTCCTTCCAAGGAGCAAGTATCTTTTAATTTTATGGCCAAATGGTGATTTTGGAGCCCAAGAAAAAAAGTCTGTCACTGTTTCCACTTTTTCCCCATTTGTCATGAAGTGATGGGACCAGATGCCATCATCATAAGTTTTTGAATATTGAGTTTTAAGTCAGCTTTTTCACTTTCCTCTTTCACCCTCCTCAAAAGGCTCTTCAATTCCTCTTCACTTTCTGCCACTAGAGTGGTATCATCTGCACATCTGAAGTTGTTGATATTTCTCCCAGCAACCTTGATTCCAGCTTGTGATTCATCCATCCCAGCATTTTGCATGTTAAACTCTGCATATAAGTTAAATAAACAGGGTGATAATATACAGCCTTGTTGTATTCCTTCCCAGTTTTGAGTCATTCTGGTTCCATGTCCGGTTCTAACTATTGCTTCTTGACCCGCATACAGGTTTCTCAGGAGACAGGTAAGATGGTCTGGTATTCCCATCTCTTGAAGAATTTTCCACAGTTTGTTGTGATCCACACAGTCAAAGTCTTTCACATAGAAAATGAAGCAGAAGTAGATGTTTTTCTGGAATTCCCTACTTTCTCTGTGATCCAATGAATGAATGTTGGCAATTTGATGTGTTTCCTCTACTTTTTCTAAACTCAGCTTGTACATCTGCAAGTTCTCGGTTCACATATTGTTGAAGCCTAGTTTAAAGGATTTTGAGCATAACCTTGCTAGCATGAAGAGTGAGCAGGTGAGCACAGTTGTCCTTTTGTTTGAACTTTCTTTGGCACTACCCTTCTTTAGAATTAGAGTGAAAACTGACCTTTTCTAGTCCTGCAGCCACGGCTGAGTTTTCCAAATTTGCTGACATATTGAGTTCAGCACTTTAATAGCATCATCTTTTAGGAATTGAAATAGCTCAGCTGGAATTCCATCACCTCCATTAGCTTTGTTTGTAGTAATGCCTCCTAAGGCCCACTTGACGTACACTGTCTTGGTTCATGTACCTAACATTCCAAGTTCCTATGCAAAATTGTTCTTTACAGCGCCGGACTTTACTTTAACCACCAGACACATCCACAGCTGAGGGTCTTTTCCACTTTGGCCCAGCCACTTCATTCTTTGAGCTATTAGTAATTCTGGAGCTAGTAGTAATTGCCTTCTGCTCTTCCCCAGTAGCATATTGGACACCTTCTGACGTGGGTTTGGAGGGGCTCATCTTCTGGCCTTTTCATAGTGTTTATGGAAACTATAAACCCTATTAAGTCTTGTAAAGATGTTCTTTTTGTATTTATATTAATAATTAGTAGAGGATAATAAGGACTGGATAACTGCCAGATTATTATTAGTTTTTGTTCATTTTCTTAATGATATCTTTTATCTTTTTATTATTTTTTAACTTTTATTTTATGTTGGAGTATAGTTGATTAACAATGTGTTAGTTTCAGATGTGCAGCAAAGTGACTCAGTTATTCATATACATGTACCTATTCTTTTTCAAATACTGCTATAATTAATAAAGGTGTAATTGTGTTCATCAGAGGACCTGGGTAAAATGCATTGTTGGGTAGTTCAGTATTTGTTTTGTGTAAGCGTTAAAGTGCTTATTTTCTTTTGGTCCTCAGACTACTAGAATGTTCTCTATTTAAGAGGACGTTCTTTTAAATTATTGCCACAGCTCAAGTTTAAGTTTGAGAATAAATGAGAGAACTTAAATATGATTCAGTTTAATGAAGTTAAATTTATCTTGACTAGTACTTGTAAGTTTACTGGTAAATGCTTATTAATCTGTGTACAAGTAGGGTTTATGAATAAATAATGTTTTAGGTGTAAATAATTTACAGTAATTTTTGTAGAATGACAAGTGCTTTTAGTGAGTACTGATTTTATCACAGATTCCCCAACTAACCTATAAGCTTAATATTGCCCCTAATTACAGAAACCAACCTACTCCTAAGAATATGTAAGAATAAGTCTGTAATCAAGCTTGGCTTTACTCATTTGGTGAAATTATGATGGGCTGCTTGAGGTGGCAAACTTCAGAAGGGAGATGGCCACTAATTCTAAAAATAAAAAGGTAACCTAAAGCTGAAAGATAGCTAGTGAGTAATTGTGTTCTCACCATACTTACTTGCTTATTTATGTCTAAATCCAAAGTGCATTTTCTCTTAAATTTAGATGTGCTTTGTTCTCCTATGCATTTATACTAGTATTTCTTGAACTAACTGTTAGGCCTTTTCAGAACATCAATTATCAACCAATATAGAGATAAACTGTATGTTGGAATTTCCCAAGTCAAATAGATTTAAAAGTGAAATTTAGCAAACCTTTATTTTATGAATAAAACAGAAAAAGTGAACTATGAAAAGTAAGGTCTTTTGGGAAAAAAATCACTGTAAATTGGAACCTATAATATTGCCCAGGAGAGAGAAACCATTTGTTGGATAGGTCAAATTAGAGGTATTTTGGTGGAAAGCAAGGTTCTAGGTCTTCCTTTAAGAACTGTTTGAATATTCACCACTGTCTAGTTCTGGAACCAAAGATGAACAGAGCATTACAGGGAAGGTCCTTCCCAGAGTATTGAAGGGCCTCCCTGTAACGCTACGCTCCATCTTGGTTTCCTGCTTCCTTTTTAGTAGGACATTGTTCATCTACTTGTGTGTTAATTGCATAGGGAAGAGATCATGGATTGTAGTAAACATAGCTCTTCATAAAGGTTGGGGTATACTGTGAGAAAAGTACCATTTAAGCAATTCAAATGTGGATGTGCTATATTAGGACAAATAAGCAAATCCACATTTGGATTGCTAAAAATCCTTAAATGTAGATAAAACTTCAATGTGGAAATTCAAAAGATAATATTTGGTAAAAATAAGAGAGTAAAGAAGTTTTTTTGAGTTAAAATAGCTAGGAATAGACAGTAAAAAGCAGTATCTCTAATTTTAGTATTCAACTATGATTGAATAGAAACTTCAGGATGATTCAGATAACTCCTTTGAGTCTTCAGGGTAAGGCCCTTGAATTCCAAATCTTTCTTTTCTTCAGCAGGAAGTCGTCTTTTTGGTTTTTTTTTTGATACGTTGTTACTTTATTTTTCACTATTCTTTTCCGTATATTTTATCTGTCATCATAGGTCATTCTTTGACACCCCAGGTATCTAAAGAGCTTTCCTTACTTTGACATTTGTAAGTCTTCTCAGTACAGATTTAGATGAGTGCTAAATACCAACTGACTTAATACTGATTAAGTATTAATTAATAAATAATTCTGAATGAACCAATAAATTGACAAATCTTGTTTTAGATGATTGGCAATGATATATAACAAAATGGTTTCCTAGTAATTTAAGGTTTGAGCATTTATTTAAAAACAAAAGCCATATTAGCTGAAACTCAGGATTTTTCAGGAGAGGTGTTTTGTAATTCAGAACAGTATTATTTCTTCTTTGTATCATTAAAATAAAACTCAGCTGAATTTCAGCTTGTAAATATTAGAAAATTGTTGTTTACAGTTACTTTGTCTTAGGTTATATGGAGAAAATAACTTCTAAAGTGGTTTAGATAGTCATATTTTAAATTTAATATTTATAAATTTCAAGCTGTGTTCTCTTTTTCTGGCCTTTCCTCCCCTTAGTTGTTGTTCTATTGCTCAGTTGTATCTGACTCTCTGTGACCCCATGGACTGTATGTAGCATGCTCCCCTGTCCTTCACCATCTCCTGGAGTTTGCTCAAATTTATATCCATTGAGTCAGTGATTTTATCTAACCATCTCATTCTCTGCCCTCTTTCTCCTTTTGACTTCAGTCTTTCCAAGTGTCAAGGTCTTTTCCAAAGAGTTGGGTCTTCTAATCAGGTGGCCAAAGTATTGGTGCTTCAGTTTCACCATCAGTCCTTCCAGTGAATATTCAGGATTGATTTCCTTTAGGATAGACTGGATGGATTTCCTTTTGATGTCCTTGCAATCCAAGGGAGTCTGAAGAGTCTTGTCCAGCACCACAATTCAAATGCATCAGTTCTTTGGCCCTCAGACTTCTTTATGAGTCCAATTCTCACATCCATACATGACTACTGGAAACACAGTATGTGACTATACAGGCCTTTGTCAGCAAAGTGATGTCTCTGCTTTTTAATACTCTGTCTAAATTTGTCATAGCTTTCCTTCCAAGGAGCAAGTGTCTTTTAATTTCATGGCTGCAGTCACCATCTGCAGTGATTTTGGAGCCCAAGAAAATAAAGTCTGTCACTGTTTCCATTTTTTCCACATATATTTGCCATCTGCTCTTGTATTGGACTCAGGACACAATGTAAGAGGGAATCACTCTTACAAAGTTCACAGTTGAGAGAAAATAAAATCAGCAAACTTTAAAATAATGCACTATGTGCTTTATTAGAAATAAGGGGTGTTATGCAAGTAGAGAAGAGGGAGTCCTTAACACTGTAAAGGATCGGCGAAGGCTGCACAGGATATGTGACTTCAGATGTCAGTCTTGAACACTGAAATCAGCATTTAGCAGACATTTTTTTTTTTTTTAACTTTACAATATTGTATTGGTTTTGCCATATATCAGCATGAATCCACCACAGGTATACATGTGTTCCCATCCTGAACCCTCCTCCTACCTCCCTCCCCCCGTACCATCCCTCTGGGTCGTTCCAGTGCACCAGCCCCAAGCATCCAGTATCGTGCATCGAACCTGGACTGGCGACTTGTTTCATATATGATATTATACATGTTTCAATGCCATTCTCCCAAATCCTCCTACCCTCTCCCTCTCCCACAGAGTCCAAAAGACTGTTCTATACATCAGTGTCTCTTTTGCTGTCTCATATACAGGGTTATTGTTACCATCTTTCTAAATTCCATATATATGCGTTAGTATACTGTATTGGTGTTTTTCTTTCTGGCTTACTTCACTCTGTATAATAGGCTCCAGTTTCATCCACCTCATTAGAACTGATTCAAATGTATTCTTTTTAATGGCTGAGTAATACTCCATTGTGTATATGTACCACTGCTTTCTTATCCATTCATCTGCTGATGGACATCTAGGTTGCTTCCATGTCCTGGCTATTATAAACAGTGCTGCAATGAACATTGGGGTACTACAGAAAGATTTGTTTAATGCATTTATTCATATTTAGTAAAGGTGTACACATAATCTATAATATTCAAAACATACTGGTAATCTAAAACTAGTTTATTCATTTTGGACACTAATATAACTAAAAAATGCGGTTAAATCTGGCATTTTCTCAACTCTCCACAAAAAAAATAATAATTTTAAATATGTCTTAGCAGGCATTTTTAAAATTAAAAATTATTATTTTTTTTTGTGGAGAGTTGAGAAAATGCCAGATTTAACCGCATTTTTTAGTTATATTAGTGTCCAAAATGAATAAACTAGTTTTAGATTACCAGTATGTTTTGAATATTATAGATTATGTGTACACCTTTACTAAATATGAATAAATGCATTAAACAAATCTTTCTGCAGTATGCAGTATCTTAGTTCCATGACCAGGGATCCAACTCATGCCACCTGCAGTGAAAGTGTGGAGTCTTAACCACTGGACTGCCATGCTATGCTAAGTCACTTCAGTCATGTCCGACTCTGTGCAACCCCATAGACGGCAGCCCACCAGGCTCCCCTGTCCCTGGGATTCTCCAGGCAAGAACACTGGAGTGGGTTGCCATTTCCTCCTTCAGTGCATGAAAGTGAAAAGTGAAAGTGAAGTTGCTCAGTCATGTCCGACTCTTTGCGACCCCATGGACTGCAGCCTACCAGCCTCCTCCGTCCATGGGATTTTCCAGGCAAGAGTACTGGAGTGGGGTGCCATTGCCTTCTCCAAGGAAGTCCTTAAACAACAAATCATAGTCAGAATTTTATTTTAATTGGTCAAGTTTTTTTTTTTTTTTAATTTTTACTAAGTTTCTGTATCTATCTGTCTCTCTAGAAGATATTATAGTGAAATACCTATGGAGAAGACCGAAATGGCATTTGCCATCAGAATAACTTTAATTCACCTCTAATATTTCAGCACAGTTATATTTTTAACAAAGTAATTTTGAGAATACAGATATAAATATAATTCTAAAACTGGTAGGTGTGTAGAATAGGATGAGAAAAAGGAAATAGGAGGAAATTAATTGAATTGAGTTTATTATTATATGAAATGATGCCATTTTTGGTACAGTGTAAGAGTATAAGATTATCAGCATTTTTTAATTAAAAAAACTTGTATTTTAACCTGTTTTTATGTTAGAACTTTTCCCCCCAGGTGCTATTTTCAGCTGTAGCTGTTAGAGGGCTGAATTTATCCTTTTCTACCTAGTTGTTCATTAACCTTTTAGCACTTGACTAACAGATTCAGAAAAATCTACTGCTTGTTAGTTGAAACTGCTAAGAGATGGAATAGGAACCATTCTGCTTCTAGTATATCTTCCAAATCTGGTTTCTTTTAAAGAAAAGTTCTTTTAACTTTAATAGACCGATGTAAAATGTAATGATAAACAAGTAGGATTATTTCTCTTGTTGGAGAATGGACAAGTAGACAGCTTACACTTGTGTTACACTTTGCCCACAGCTTTGTAGAGTGCTTTGATATACATTACTTCATTTAATCTTTTTGCACCTGGGAGGTATAGTTATCATCCGCATCTTACAGATAATAAAACCAAAACCCCAGATGATTGAGAGACTTGCCTAAGATTGCACTGTTAATCAGTAGAAGAGCTAGGTTTTGAAACGTATTCTGACTTCTGATCGGTTCTTTTTTTTCCCCTGTAATCTTGGCTAATAACATGTATTTACCAACTGACTGCAGATATAATAGTAAAAGAAAAAAATGTTATTCCTACCCTAACTTAGCTTGCCTTCTGGTTGGGGAAACAGACTAACAAATAATCCATCAAAAATAGTATGTTTAGGTGCTCTGAAAAAGGAAATAAATACAGATTGATGAGGTAGGACATGAGAAGGTGCCAGTGTGCCAGGGAATCAGAGAGGGGCTTTTGATAAAAGGTGAAATCCAGACTCAGTTCTGAAATGATAAAAATTCATCAGGTAAAAATGAAGGGACTTTGTTGGAGGAAGAATGTTTTAGGTGAAGGAGAGAATATCATATTGGAAAATATTGAGATGAGTATGTTGGAGAATTGAAAGAAATTCAGTACAGCTGGATCATAGAGCTAGAGATTGAGGAAGGGGTGAATAAGCTAGAGAAAAGGTGTAACAGTGAAAGATGTGGTAAACCAAGGCTGAATATGCTAAGAATCTGAATTAGTGCAGCACAGATGAAGTAAAGAGACCATCAAGTATCATAGAAAGCTTAATAAATGTGACAGAAGTATCATAGTCAACTAGTGACATTTTATACAGTTATTACATATGTCTTGTGGTTTTTTGTACAGTAAAAGTCACAGTATCCTGATAGTTGAAAACAGGTAACTGCACTATTCACCTTGGTGAATCTTGGAGATAGCTCTGGCTACAGCCATTTCTACTTCGCTTCCCTACTCTGGCATGTGTAGGTTAATCTTCCTCCAGTGTATTCTAAACTAGGTTTTAGACCCAAAGTTAATTGAGAATGAATAAGTAAGTGAGCGTTATCCTTGATAGACATTAATAGTCTTTGTTGTCTGGAGAAGATGTTAGGGAGAAAGTAGGAATGGAGGGGTGGAAGTTACGATTTGTTTCCATAATGGTATTTAGTTATTAATTTTTAAGCAAATTTTAGTCTTTAATACACTGAATATTAAGGTATTTGGGAAAGTGGCCATTTATCCATTTATTCAATGTATTTTGTGCTGAGTGCTTTAAAGAGACTCACCATTGTTAATAATAGAGCAGACACAATTTTAGTGTAGTTTGATAAGTGCTGCTTAGAAATTATTATTTCATGCTAAAAGTAAGGCTAAGTCCCATCAGTTGTGTCCGATTCTTTGTGACCCTATGGACTGTAGCCTGACAGGCTTCTCTATCCATGGGATTCTTCAGGCAAGAATACTGGAGTGGGTTGTCGTGCCCTCCTCCAGGGGATCTTCTGACCCAAGGAACAAACCAAGGGATCTCTTACATCTCCTGCATTGGCAGGTGGATTCTTTACCACTAGTATGTCCTGGAAAGCCAAGCAGAAGATGATGAGTTTCATTCTGAGTATGTTGAAGTAAGGTGGTTGTGGGATATTGAGCACCTCCTATATACCAAGCACTAATCTAGATGCTGGGGCCACAGAATTAAAGAAAACAAAGTTCCTGCCCTCACCAGTTTATATTCTGGTAGTTGGAAAGAGACAGTGAACAAATGATTATCAAATGTTAGAGGGTAAAATCAGACAAATCCATAGAGACAGAAAGTAAATTAGTGGTTGCCAGAGATTTGCGGCATGAGGGAGTGGGGAATGACCTGCTAATGGATATAGCATTTCGTGTTATTAATGTATTTTGGAATTAGGTAGTGGTGATGACTTTAAAACTTTGTGAATATAACTCAAACCACTGAACTGCACAGTTTAAAAGGGAACACCTTTGTTGCATAAATTACATCGATTAAAAAATGACACGGAGTGAAAAAACTTAAGTAGCATTAGGAAAGATGGTCTCCTGCATTGCAGGCAGACGCTTTACCGTCTGAGCCATACCGTCTGAGCTTATACCGTCTTGATATATTTTGTAGGAAAAGTGGACAGGAATTGCTTAAAGATTAGGTGTAGGGTATGAGAGAAGGAAAGTGAAAGATGATGACCACATTTTTGAACTGAGCAGGGAAGCCAATAAAATGATGCTGCTACTGCTGCTAAGTCTCTTCAGTCGTGTCCAACTCTGTGTGACCCCATAGATGGCAGCCCATCAGGCTCCCCCGTCCCTGGGATTCTCCAGGCAAGAACACTGGGCTAGTGGGTGCTATTTTAATAAGGTAGTAGGAGTGCCTCAAAGAAGTTGTGCTTCATTTGTACATGGACCTGAAGGAACTGAGGGAGTACAGCTATGGTAATATCTAGGGAAAGAATTTTCCAGATGGAAGAATGGTTAAGTTCAGAGGATTTGAGACTGGGAAGGTGCTTGGCATGTTCAAGAAACTCTAGTTAGGAGGCTAGTGTGCTGGAGCAGAGTGGATAAGGAGAAGAGTTGTAGGAGATAAAGTGAGAGAGATGTTAAGGTACTGAGATCACATAAGGACTTTAGGTTTTACTTGACATGGGAGCTAAGGAGTGATGTGAATTAGGTTTTGTGTGTGTTTTTATTTTCCAGTTATTTCTTTGAATTAAATGGATTGTTTTAAATGGATTATTCAGGGTACAATGTAGATAACAGTCCAGGTGAGACAGTTAGATCAGGATAGTAGTAGTACATGTAGCAAGAAATGTAAGAGTTCTTGATATATTTTGTAGGAAAAGTGGACAGGAATTGCTTAAAGATTAGGTGTAGGGTATGAGAGAAAGTAAGGGAAAGATGATGACCACATTTTTGAACTGAGCAGGCTGAAAAAATGGAGTTCTCTTTTAACAAGATGGTAAAAGACTGATGGGAGGGTGAAGTAAATAAAGAGATTGGGTTTAGACATACTAATGATGAAATGTCTATATAAGTATCCAAATGAAGATACTAGTCAGTATTTATATCTAACAATCTGGAACTGGAGGCAAACATTGATAGTCATCAATTTATGAATATCATTGAAGTTATGGTTGAAATTGAAATTAACCATCAAGAAAGGAAAATAAGAAAGAAGAAGGTTGAAAATTCATTTCGCAGGGCAAAACACTCAAAATATTTAAGAGGAATGGAAAAACTAGTGGACTAAAGAAGAATCAAAGAGGGAAGAAGAGAAACAAAAGATAATGGGGAGAGGCGTTACCGGTAATAGAGTCAGAAGTTGCAAATAAGTCAGTTTTATTGGAGTTTATTGGTGACAGAAATTTTGATGGACTAGTGGGAACAGAAGCCAAGTAGTAGTAGGTTGAGTAATAAATGTAAGGGGAGGAAGTGGAGGCAGCTAGTGAAGACCACTGTTGTACTAAGCGTGATTGTAAAGGGAAGCGAAGTTGGAAACTAGAAAGAGATACAATAGGAATAGGAATTTTGTGGAATGAGGGAGTTGAAGATAAAGAATAGGAATTTATTGATAGAAGAAACTTTTGAAGGACTAAGGAAGGAAAAAGGCATCTAGTACATAGGATTAGTTCTTCTCTTGGACCTAAAGGGACAAAGGTAAGGATAATTTGTATCTGGGAAAGGAAGAATGTGGGGAACTCGAGTCTTATAGCCTGCCTGTTTTCTTTGTGGAGCAATGAACACTCATTTACCAAGAATGATAGATGTGAGTTGGTGACTTTAAGATGGGAGAGCTGAGGGAACTCTCTGGTGGTCCAGTGGTTAGAACTCCATGCTTTCACTGCTGAGGGTGTAGCTTTAATCCTTGGTTGGGGAACTAAGATCCTGCAAGTCGTGTGGCTTGGCCAAAAAATAAAACAAAAAACAAACAAAAAAGACTTCTTGAGCTACTTTGAAGACCATGAATTCATAGTGGTACTAATCTGTTTGTTTTTATTTTCTCCATTGAAACTTAGATGCTGTGGTTCAGGAAGATGAATGGTTAGTGTTATTGACGATGAGTGGTTAGGGTTATTGAGGATTGTACAAGATTAATAGAATGAATATGTTAGAAAAGCAATAAGGGGTGGATAAAGAAATTCTCAAGACACAACCTACAACCATCTATTCCTTGAAGTTATTCTCCATTGGTCTTTTTCATTTTGTGTTTCTTTTCCCTGTTGATACTGCCTTATATTTAATCTATATAATGAATATTTACATATTTATTTATCTTGAATTTTTAAAATATAGAAAGATATAAAACAACAAATTACATGAAAGTGTGTTGTATCTCTATATGACCACCATTAATATGTTAATTATTCTTTCAGACATCTCTCTCTGTACTCTCTGCATGTATTGTTGTTTAGTTGCTAAGTTGTGCCTGACTCTTTGTGATCTCATGGACTGTAGCCTGTCAGGCTCCTCTCTTCATGGGATATTTCAGGCAAGAATACTGAAGTGGGCTGCTCTTTCCTTCTCCAGGGGATCTTCCTGAACCAGGGATTGAACCCGCATCTCCTGCATTGGCAGGTGAATTCTTTAATATCACTGAGCTACCAGGGAAGCCCCATCTACTTTAGATTATTTGTTCTTATTGTATTTCTGCATAAATGAGATATAGTACATCCTGTTTTCTTATCTGGTTCCTGATATTATTATGTATTGATCTATTATAACTATTACAAATGCTAGTCCCTTAGTATCCACCAGGGATTGGTTCAATCCTGGATTGGACCTCCGGGGATACCAAAATGTGTAGCCCTTGTGTAAAATGGCTAGTATTTGCATATAACCTATGCACATCCTCCCGTATACTTGAAATCATCTCTAGGTTTATTTAATAATATCTAATACAATGTAAGTGCTATGTAAATAATTGCCAGCCTGTAGCTGTTGGTTGAATCCAAGGATTTAGAACCTGGGGATACAGAGGGCTGACTGTATTCCATAATGTAATAACAAAATATACTTAAATCAACTAATCTTTGATGGGCTTTTATTTTATTTTTTAACTGTTACAAACATCACTATGTTTTATGTTTTTAACTGTTTTAAACACGTCATGCAATTTTTTTTTCTGCACTAGTATGATTATTTTCTGTGAGCTATTAGCTATTATTAGCTAATACTTATGTAGTGTTTTCTCTATGGTGAGCTCTAGTCTACCCACTTAAATTTATCTTTTATTTTAAAATTTGTTCTATTATTAAATTTCAGGGGGTTTCCTTCAGAGGTGCATCTTTTAGCTTTATCTTGAGAATGGAGTAACTAAAGGAGACTGCTGCTGCTGCTGCTGCTGCTAAGTCGCTTCAGTCATGTCCGACTCTGTGCGACCCCAGAGACGGCAGCCCACCAGGCTTCCCCGTCCTTGGGATTCTCCAGGCAAGAACACTGGAGTGGGTTGCCATTTCCTCCTCCAGTGCATGAAAGTGAAAAGTGAAAGTGAAGTCGCTCAGTTGTGTCCGACTCTAGCAACCCCATGGACTGCAGCCTACCAGGCTCCTCCGTCCATGGGATTTTCCAGGCAAGAGTACTGGAGTGGGGTGCCATTGCCTTCTCTGAAAGGAGACTACCCACTTGTAATTAGATAAAACCACACCCAGGTCATCCTGAAATTTAGGATGTAAGTTTCATTTAGTTACAACATTCTAATACATGAAGCTTTCTATTTTAACATTTTGTTCAATTATAAAAAGCATTTGGTTAAATACTTATAATAAGGCTTTCAATTCAAATCCTTGTTCTGCTACTAACTGTAGTTGTAGAACTCAAAACTTCAGCTTTCCAGTTTGTTGAATGAAAGGCATTTAAAGCATAAAACCTTTTTTTCTTGTAAAAATTTTATAACTAAGAATAAATACTTTTTTTAAAATTTAGCTAATTAAAATCCTTCCAGATGCAATTTAATGTTATTTAAATGCAATAACAATGCAATTTAATGCAATTTAATTTTTAATTAAATTAAAAACAATTTAATGTTTACCTTTCCTTTTCTGTTAGGAAAGGTAAAGAAATCTTCATTATCTTTTGTCTAGTAAATGTTCATGAAACTAAATCTATGACTATAAATCATGTATTCAAAGAATACTTATTGATCAAAGAAAATGTCCATGATGAATGTTAAGGAAAATATAAAATTATGATCCCAATTTTATTAAAGAGTCTAGTAGGAAATAGATTAAAATGTTAAAATGGTTATCTCTGAGAAATGGGATTTGAAGTGGCTTTATTTTCTCCTTTATACTTAAAAAATAATCCCAGTTTTCTATAATGATGTCTCTTTTATCAGTTTTATAATTTAACAAAATGTTAAAACAGGAAGCTTCATGTATTAGAATGTTGTAACTAAATGAAACTTTTATTATACCATCTTTTAAATTTTTCCTCACAGATTTTAATTTTCAGTGTTTGCATTTATTTCAGCCCTCTAAGTCCTCTTCATGTTTTTCATTTATACAGAGCTTAGAACATATTTCTCTATTAAGGTCTGCTTCTGTGATGTGTATAATTTCAGGATTGTCTGTTCTTGTGCATACATTCTAAATCAAAGAACTTGAGATTTGAACAGTTTACTTGTCAGTACTGTTATATACGAGCAGTTTTTGGTGATTGAGAGACCTACCAGTTATAGATTTCCAATAATATTAATAGTAATTAATGAAATTAGTTACATTATATTAATGATCATTTAATTATATAATAACAATAGCTAAAATTAATTCTTTCAAAGAAGCTGGGTCATTAAATTCTTGAATCATCTCATTTAGTCTTTAGAAGGACCCTCTGAAGGATAGGTAACATCGTAGCTCATCTATTTTACAGTTCAGAAAACAAGCTAAAAGTAACTTGTTCAGGGGTACCTTGTAGCAAGCAGTATAACTGGCATTCAAGAGGTATTCATTTGGTAATGAAACTGCCTCTCCCTTTCCCTATGGTAAATTTATCTGTCCTAGTTGTTGTGTGAGATTTGCTGGGATAATTTATATTTAAAACATTTAGCGCTGCATTTGGGTACCTAATAGGTGGTTACATGGATGTGGGACTTTTTGTTTTGTTTTTGTTTTGTCCTAATAGGAAGAGCAGTTACTTTGTATTAGGTGGTCAGATAAGGAATTGTTCTTTAAAATGTCTTTATTGATGAAACTCACATGAATTAACCATTTTAAAGTGAGCAATTCACAGTATTAGGCAACCGCTGTCTCTATATCTAGCTCAAAAATATTTTTTACCACCCCCAGAAGAAACCTTGTACTCATTAAACAGTTGTTCCCTACCTCTCCCTCTCCCTAGCCGCTGGTAACCACCAGTCTATATTCTTTCTCTATGGATTTGTCCTTCTGGTCACTTTACATAAGTGGAAGCATACAACATGTGACCTTCTGTGTCTGACTTCTTTCACTTTGTGTGTTTTCAAGATATATCCACCTTGTAGCATCTATTAGTACTTCATTCATTTTTACGGATGAGTACTATTTCGTTGTATGGATACCACAATGTATTTTGTCCATTCATATATATATATTTTAAATTTTATTTTATTTTTAAACTTTACAAAATTGTATTAGTTTTGCCAAATATCAAAATGAATCCGCCACAGGTATACATTCATATATTTTTAAAAAAATTTTATTTATTTTTGGCTGTGCTGGGTCCTCATTGCTGAGCAGACTTTTCTCTAGTTGTGGCGAGTAAGGGCTACTCTCCGGTCGCAGTACATGGGCTTCTCGTGTCCGTGGCTTCTCTTGCTGCAGAGCACAGGCTCTAGTGCAGGTGGGCTCAGTAGTTGCAGCTTCTGGGCTCTAGAGCACAGACTCCAAATAGTTGTGGTTTGTGGGCTTAGTTCCTCTGTGGCATGTGAGATCTTCCGGGATCAGGGATTGAACCCTTGTCTCCTCCTGCATTGGCAGGTGGATTCTTTAGCACTGAGCCATCAGGGAAGTCCTATCCATTTATTTCCTGATGGACGTGCAGGTTGTTTCTACCTTTTATCTCTTGTGAGTAGTGCTGCTAGTCACATGCTATGAATATGCACATACATGTATTTGTTTGAATACCAGCTTTCTATTCTTCAGGGCATAGGAAGTAGGTTTTTTTATTGGTTTTTTTTGAAAGTAGCCTTTAGGGGTTCTTTAAAATTCTATAAAAATATTAACAAAAAAGAAAGTGAAAAAGCAATATATTAAAAAGTACTGTTGTACATGTTTATGTCTTTATTATCTTGCATGAAGTGAAATGAAGTCGCTCAGTCGTGTCCGACTCTGCGACCCCATGACTGCAGCCTACCAGGCTCCTCCGCCCATGGGATTTTCCAGGCAAGAGTACTGGAGTGGGTTGCCATTTCCTTCTCCAGGGGATTTTCCCGACCCAGGGATAGAACCCGGGTCTCCCGCATTTAGACAGACGCTTTACTGTTTGAGCCACCAAGGAAGTCATTATCTTGCATGGAGCCTTATAAATATTTAGGTGCTTGGTAAATGTTAAAAATGAACTATTGGTTTTGAGACTGCTTTCTAATTCTGATATAGCTGTCAGCTATCTGATTTGGGGCAAATTCTTAACCTTTGGCCCTATATAGATGAAGTTTAGGTATCTATGACCTATAGAGATACAGTTTCTATATCTATAAAATAAAAAAGTAGACTAAATAAACTCTAAAAATCAGATTATTAAGTTCTGGAAAAGTCTATACCTTTTTTAAAAAAATATGAAGTGTTTTGGTACTGCATCTTTATTTCACAACTCTGGAAGATCAGGTACTTCCCAGCCCTTGACTATCATACACAGTTTCCTTCTCATTAAATTTGCCTCTGGAGAGGGATCAAAATCATCCATATGATCAAGAAAGTTGAGATCACCATTTTAGTCTTTAAGCTCTTGAAAAGTTTCTTCAGGAAAGATTCATCTTTTGTTTTTTCCTCCTTTCATTTTTCACAAGAAAATCTCAGTCATAAAACTCCTATTGTAGAGATTGAAAACTCAGATGCCTACAGGACTCGGTGTAATGTAAAACAGTGAAATTGGCTGGGTGGTACTTTCAGTAACTGGAAGTCACACTAAAAGTTTTCCTTGTGGGAATATATACTTAATGTTGCCAGGTCTTGTGATTTGTCAAGAGAAGCCAGAAATCTGGATTATGTAAAATCCCATTATTAAATGTTGACTACTAATTCAGAATGCTTTAGAACACTGTGCAGGCCAGACAGAACACTTTTGCCCTCCAGATATGTAGAAAGTGCAAGACCTGCAGAAAGAAAAGCTGTGCATTTCAAAGTGAAATTAGTAATTTTAAAATGGTCATGAATATTCACTTGATTGCCTTTGGAATGAAAAAAATAATGCTTGGGGAATGTCTCATATCCATAACAACCTCCTCATTGCATACCCATTTGAAGGCAGAAATTATGACTTTTATTTGTGTTATGAGCTCCAATTAGTATCTCCATAACTCAATGGTTCCTGGTAATCCCTCAATGAATACATGTAATTTTAGCAGCTGTGGCTCCCTTTATAACAAAGTTTATAGACTTAGGGTAGAGATAGCCATAAATTATAACCAGTTCACATGTAAACTTCTGGCACATTTTAGATTGGGAGATTTTAGGTTGAGGAAACAGCTGTAGTACTGTGTTGTTAGTGTGTGTTTAGCTCTTGTTTACCCTCACATTTGTATTTTTAGCTTTACTAGGAGGATAGTAATTATTTCTGTATTTTTACTTTGTTTCGCTTCCCTAAAAAATGAACTAATTTGAATAAGTAGTACTTCCTTGTTTTTATTTTTGTTTTTTTAAAGGTGCTGGCCACATCATTAGGTATTTCTGCCTTGTGTTGTTTGTATGAAGTTTAAATTCTGTTTCATACTTCTGTTCATTTATCCATCCATTTAACAAACACTGTATTGACCTTATCAAAGATGCCAAGGTCCTGAAAGAGCTGCCCTCTACCATCCCTGCCTTATCTCATGCTAGGAAGCACATTCTCTTGGTTATTCTGCTTTTGCCAGACTGTGCACCTTTTGGTTACTCAAACAAGCCACGTCTTTTCCTGACTTCTGTACATGTTGTTTCCTCAGATGATTTTACTTCTCTTTCTGCTCTTTTTGAGTTGCTGATTCACTTATACCCAGGAACCTTTCAGAGAGGCCTTCCCTGACTATCTTCTCTTATAGTAGTTTCCACTTTGTTCTTTATTACAGATTCTTATTTGACCTCTTCATAGCATTCGTCCCACTTTGAATTGTTAAAAATGATTTCTTGTTTTCCTGTTTCTCTCATTACAGAAAAATTCCTTAGGGACAGGGACCTTTTAGTCTTATTTAATTTTTGTATCCTTGGCTCACAGTAAATTACTTCTGGTTGAGTTAATTATTTGTCAGCATAATAGTCATTGTATGCCTACATTATGCTGGACAGTTTGTTTTAGGTGTGTTGTATACATTATTGCTAATGCTCACAACTCTACAAGATAAATAGATGTTATATTTTAAGCTTACTGTCATATTATAAATGAGGCAGTCAAGGCTTACTATGATGAGTAACTTACCTAAAGTCAGAAAATAGATAGAGCTGTAATGAAAGCCCAGTTCTCACTACCTTTGCTCTTGCATTATGACGTGCTACTTACCTCTTATTTATTGTAAACAGTATGGTATCCTGACACAAGGATCATACTGCTTTTATACATTTCTGTGTAACCTTGTGGTTTTCTCCTTCCTCCCTACCCCACTTCATGCAAAAATGATTACAATAATATTGGAAATACCTAATAACCATCTGCTATGTATAATGTCTCTTGATACTGATTTCTGATTGAAGTCAAATGAAAATTCATGTATTTTTGTTTAATAATAATATTGACAACCTCTAGTATTAGAAGTTTCATACCTTGAGTTTTAATCCCTAATTCCTGTATATAATTGGCCCTTTAAACATTAATAGATACAGGATTTCTTACATGCCTCTTAAGCATCTACTTCTAGAGCACAGCCAGTGCTGCTGCTGCTGCTAAGTCGCTTCAGTCGTGTCCAACTCTGTGCAACCCCATAGACAGCAGCCCACCAGGCTCCTCTGTTCCTGGGATTCTCCAGGCAAGAATACTGGAGTGGATTGCCATTTCCTTCTCCACACAGCCACTGCCTAAAAGAAATAATTGAATTATCTTTGAGCACTTTGAAGTGCTCCCTCCAAAGTCCCTCAGCTTTTTATCTCTCTCTTTTTTAATAGTGAAAACTTTTATATTTGGAATTAACCAGCCGGACTCAGTTTAGATGATCTCAATTTTGTTGGCAACACCCAAAGCATCATAGTCAGGAGCCATTCAAACATAGGCTTTCTTCTCTCCATCAAGCTTAATCAAGGTGTTGACCTTAGCTACAATAGTGTCATAGAGCTGCTTCACAGCCTATTTAGTTTGGTGCTTTTTGGCCTTGACATCCACGATGAGTACCATTGTGTTGTCTTCTGTTTTCTTCATAGCTGACTTAATGAGGAGGGGGAATTTGATGATAGCCTAGTGGTCAAGTTTGTTTCTCCTAGGGTCGCTCTTCTGAAGATGTTTGGGGTGCCTCCTGAGCCACAGTGTTTTGGGTTGCTGGAGGGTGGGTGACATCTGGATCTTTGTGTGTGTGTGTGTGTGTGGCTGTGGATCACCCCACTCCAGTACTCTTGCCTGGAAAATCCCATGGACGGAGGAGCCTGGTAGGCTGCAGTCCATGGAGTCGCTAAGAGTCGGACATGACTGAGCCACTTCCCTTTCACTTTTCGCTTTCATGCATCGGAGAAGGAAATGGCAACCCACTCCAGTGTTCTTGCCTGGAGAATCCCAGGGACGGGGGAGCCTGGTAGGCTGCCGTCTATGGGATCGCACAGAGTTGGACACGACTGAAGTGACTTAGCAGCAGCAGCAGCAGTGGCTGTGGATGCCTTTCACCATTGCTTTCTTTGCCTTCAAAGCCCTAGCTTTGGCTTTGTCTGCTGCTGCTGCTAAGTCGCTTCAGTCGTGTCCGACTCTGTGCGACCCCAAAGACGGCACCCTACCAGGCTCCCCTGTTCCTGGGATTCTCCAGGCAAGAACACTGGAGTGGGTTGCCATTTCCTTCTCCAGTTCATGAAAGTGAAAAGTGAAAGGGAAGTCGCTCAGTTGCGTCCTACTCCTAGCGACCCCATGGACTGCAGCCTACCAGGCTCCTCCGTCCATGGGATTTTCCAGGCAAGAGTACTGGAGTGGGGTGCCATTTGGCAGGGAGGGGCAAAGGCTTCCTTCTTCACTTTCCATGCCATCTTCATGAAAAAGCAACTTTTTGCTTCTTTATCTCAACAATTTTTTGGGTCTTCTTCTTTTTCTATTTTTCTTTCACGTTAGTAGAAGAAATGCTAAGGCACCCTCAAATCCCCGGGACTTGACTCTGCAACGTACTCCTTTGCTTTAATAGTTTTCAACTCTTGTTTTTCATTATTTACTATTATGGTTTTTTTTTTCCTTCATGGGCTTCCCTAGTAACTCAGCTGGTAAAGAATCCACCTGCAATGCAGGAGGCCCTGGTTTGATTCCAGAGTAGGGAAGAGGCCCTGGAGAAGGGATAGGCTGCCCACTCCAATATTCATGGGCTTCCCTGGTGACTGAGATGCTAAAGAATCACCTGCAATGTGGGAGACCTAGGTTCAATCCCTGGGTTGGGAAGGTCCCCTGGAGGAGGGCATGGCAATCTCTTGTTTTTCATTATTTTTTATTATGTTTTTTGTTTCTTCATAGTAGTAGTTGTCAAACTGTTTAACTACAATTTCTCTGGAATTGCTGCGGCACATAATAATACAATTCTAAAAGAAATTATAGTTAAAGTTAGAAAGCAAACTCCTTATAGTAGTATAATTCTATAACAATGCCCTAGAAAACTGTTTTATTATATTCATTGAAACACTAATTTCAACTTTACCATCTAATTGTCCCATAACTGTCTATTAGCACACAAGCATTCTTTTGGAAATTCAGTTGTGACTTCACAGTTGTCAGATATGGTGGTGGTGTTTTAATTAAATCTCTTCTGTATGTTCTCTCTTGGATCTTCAAACTGTTCCTCGTTACTGGCTGTTTTCCTTATACTGTCAAGCATACATATTTCTTCTTCCACACAATAAAATAACAGAAACCCATTATTTGGCCCTGTCTCCTTAAGTATTCTTTTTTATCTCCTTGCAGGGACTTTGTGAAATAGTAGTCTATATTTCTGCTTACACTGCATTTATTTCCTCACTTCCATTTGGCCGTCAACTCTTTTCCTTCTGGCTTCTATCCCCATCACTCCCTTGATACTTCCTTGGTAAAGGTATCAAGAAATATCTTTTGTCACATCAAATACATACATTCTTTCCAGTTTTTCTTATTCGAACTAAATGAGGCATTTTCATTTTGGGGCATCAGCTTCCAAGCCTGTTCTTTTTGACACTTTCTCCAAGCTATCCTCTGACTCTTTCTCTAGTTTTTTTTCCTAGCTTTTTTTTCCATCACTCTGACCCTTCTGCCTCTTCATTCATTATCTGGTTTGTCAGCATTCTTATGTATTCCCACAGCTTCTGTTTTCTTGTTCATTCATCAAATAAATGCCTGTTTGTGCCAGGCACTGTTGCTGACAAGACAGTATGAATGAGATGGTCATGTCCACTGTCCTCATGACATAATGTAGTTTAATAAGAACTACACAGAGGTAAACTGGTAATTGTGAAACAGTGGGTGGTGAGTGTTCTGGTAGAGGAAATACAGAGAAAGGATACCTAACTAAGACTAGAGTGGTTAGGAAAAGCTTTGGGGGAAGAAATAACAGTAGAAAGGGGCTGTGGGAAAAGTCAGTATTTCAGGAAGAAACAATAGCATTTGCAAAGAAATAAAATAAGGGAGTGCATGGCTAAAGTATTGAAAATCATTGTATCTTGAGAGTGTGGAGGGAAAGAGAAAGGAGGAGAGATAATGGTACATGGTCATAAATTAGGCACTCATATAAATATTCATTCAACAAGTATTGGTGCTATTATTTTATAATTATAGTGTCACATAATTATACATTTTAATAGCCCAGTTTTCACTCTTGCTGCTATGAACAATCACAACTAGGTTTTAGAAGATATCTGAGTCTGATAATTGCTTATTGCTATAGACTGGTCTTATGATAGGTTTGTGCTGCCTATTTTACTAGATCTGACTTAAAAGTCTATGTTATTGATTATTCAAGACCTTGGCCTACGATCTATTTATGGCTCCTCAGGGTCTTAGTTGCTGTGCGCAGGCCTTCTCTAGTTGCAGTGAGTGGGGGCTATTCTCTGGTTGTGCTTGAGCTTCTCATTGCAGTGGCTTCTCTTGTGGAGCATGGGCTCTAGGGTGCTTGGACCTCAGTAGTTGTGGTGCACGGGCTTAGTTGCCCCACGGCATGTGGAATCTTCCCGACCAGGGATTGAACCATGTCCTCTGCATTGGCAGGTGGATTCTTAACCACTGGACCACCAGGGAAGTCCAGATATTCTGTTTTTAGGGGGCATAACCTACTGTGTCTTTATTTTCTTTTACATATTCCTTTGTGCATAGAATACAAAGAGTACATTTGTATGGGTCTTTATGTACAGAGTATTTTTGTAATTTTACATGGTTCTCATTTTTTTAAAACCTTGAAGGACTTAACCCAGTATTTTTTACATGTGGCACATTATAGTATTTATCAGATATTTAATTGAATAACCTAAAATAGTTCTTTAAATCCCTGGTGGTTCAGCTGGTAAAGAATCCGCCTGCGATGCGGGAGAGCCGTGTTCGATCCCTGGATTGGGAACATCCCCTGGAGAAGGGAAAGGCTACACAGTCCAGTATTCTGGCCTGGAGAATTCCATGGACTGTATAGTCCATGGGGTCGCAAAGAGTCGGACACAACTGAGTGACTGTCACTTTCACTTTACTGTCACAAGTAGAACATGATGATATTCTAAGTTCTTTCTGAGTAAACATACTCAGTTCAGTTCAGTCGCTCAGTTGTGTCCTACTCTTTGCGACCCCGTGAATCGCAGCACGCCAGGCCTCCCTGTCCATCACCAACTCCCAGAGTTTACTCAAACTCATGTCCATCAAGTCGGTGGTCCCCTTCTCCTCCTGCCCCCAATCCCTCCCAGCATCAGAGTCTTTTTCCAATGAATCAACTCTTCGCATGAGGTGGCCAAAGTATTGGAGTTTCAGCTTTAGCATCAGTCCTTCCAGTGGACACCCAGGGCTGATCTCCTTTAGGATGGACTGGTTGGATCTCCTTGCAGTCTAAGGGACTCTCAAGAGTCTTCTCCAACACCACAGTTCAAAAGCATCAATTCTTCGGTGCTCAGCTTTCTTCACAGTCCAACTTTCACATCCATACATGACCACTAGAAAAACCATAGCCTTGACTAGACGGACCTTTGTTGGCAAAGCAATGTCTCTGCTTTTGAATATGCTATCTAGGTGGGTCATAACTTTCCTTCCAAGGAGTAAGCGTCTTTTAATTTCATGGCTGCAGTCACCATCTGCAGTGATTTTGGAGCCCAAAAAATAAAGTCTGACACTTTGAATTGTTTCCCCATCTATTTCCCATGAAGTAATGCGACCAGATGCCATGATGTTAGTTTTCTAAATGTTGAGCTTTAAGCCAACTTCTTCACTCTCCTCTTTCACTTTCATCAAGAGGCTTTTGAGTTCCTCTTCACTTTCTGCCATAAGGGTGGTGTCATCTGCATATCTGAGGTTATTGATATTTCTCCCGGCAATCTTGATTCCAGCTTGTGCTTTTTCCAGCCCAGCCTTTCTCGTAATGTACTCTGCATATAAGTTAAATAAGCAGGGTGAGAATATACAGCCTTGATGTACTCCTTTTCCTATTTGAAACCAGTCTGTTATGGGTTAAAATTATAATGACTTCTGTGTTTAGCCAAGATGAGGCTAAACACGGGGACCAGATTTACTTACTCTCTTTCCTGAAGAAACTAAAAAGCCAGATAAATATGAGACAGTGGTTCTCTTTACATTTAACATCAGGCAGTGAAGGAAAGTGATCCTTGAAGAAGAAAAAAAAAAAAAAAAACGCAAGAAGAGCCCTGGCAAGTTCTTCACTCCCTGGAGAAAGTTCCAGGCTTTGGTGTGAAAGGGGAAGTACAAATAGAGTCCAGTAGTCTCTGAGTTGAGGAGGTAGAACTAGGAGTCTGGGAAAGCCAAAATAGCTAGAGTTCTCAGGGGCAGAATATTAGAAAGGAGGGAAATGGAGCCAGAGAATTCTAGAGATCTGCAGAGGGTGTGCTTTGACTATTCAGCTAAGTGGTGATCATTACATGCAGGTGGAAAACCACCCACGACTGAGGAAAGAACTGCCTAAAAGGATGAGAGGAAACAGTGCTCAGATCTCACTAAGGGCTGGATATGATGCCTGTTTGCAGCAGCAAGAGCAGAATACTTTCTTTAAGTTTTATTTATTTATTTATGGCTGCACTGGGTCTTCATTGCTGCATGAGGGTTTTTTTCTAGTTGCAGCAGGCAGGGGCTTCTCTCTAGTTGTGGTACACGGGCACTTAGTGTAGTGGCTTCTCTTGTTGCAGATCATGGGCTCTAGGTGCGTGAGCTGCATTAATTGCAGCATGAAGGCTCAGTAGTTGCTATGCAAGGGCTTAGTTGTCCCTCGGCATTTGGAATCTTTCCTGATCAGAGATTGAACCCATGTCTCCAGTATTGGCAGGTGGATTCTTAACCACCAGAGGAGCAGGGAATCTGTAGAATACCATTTTACTCATGAGTAGTGTTAAGAAGGATCTTGCCTCGGTAGTAATACTGGACCAAACATGATCTGGTCACGGCTAACAAAACTTTATGAGCAAGAACTAAAAGGATCAAACTGTTCCGTAGTAACTTAACCATAACCCAAAGTAAAGCTCAAGAATATTTATAGGAATATGAAAATATAAGGACACAAAGTGAAATTCTCAATGTTTGGCATCAAGTCAAAAATCATTACCATGGTTCTAAAAGTTTGCTTTATTTTTATCAAAAACTACCAGTCATGGAAAGAGGCAGAAAATTACAAAATGTAACAAGAAATATCAATAAATTGAAACTGCTTTTAAAATAACTTGTGGCTTTTTTAACTTGTGCCCATTGGTGTTACCAGATTATTGGCCTCCCCAGTACTCAGTCTGGTATGCTGCTGCTGCTGCTAAGTCACTTCAGTCGTGTCCGACTCTGTGTGACCCCATAGACGTCAGCAAGAAATTTTGTAGGTCCCACCATCCTTGGCTGGCCTACTTTCTTTTTATCTCACCTTTCAATCTTCTTAGTTTTGGTGTTTTTTTTTTTCCTTTTAAATGTATGTAGTGTTCAAGATTTTTAGCTGAACTTATTGGAAGGAATAGTGAAAAATGTGTCTACTTCATCTTTCTGAAAATGAATGCCTCCAAGATAGTTCTTTCTGGAGTATTAAGCAAATGTTCTTTGATGAGTCATTTGAATATCAACGTGAAAAACAATGAACTTTGAGTTCAATAATATAATGAAACCAATTCCAGATGGATCATAGATATAAATATGGAAGATAAAGCACAAAGACTTCCAGAAGAAAACAGAATATCTTCATGTTCTTGGGGTATGCAAATATTTCTTAAACAGTATGTAAAAATCACTAATCATAAATGAAAAGATTCATATATTGAACTTGATTAAAATTAAGAACTCTTGTTTATTAAAGGTAACTTTATGGAGGTGGAAAGGCAAACCATTATGTGGGAGAAGATATTTACAGCATGTACATTTAACATAGGATTTGCATCTAGAATATATAGTGAACTCCTACAAATTAATATTTTTAAAAAACAGCAACCAAATATAAAAATGGGTAAAAGACTTGATGAACCATACCTTCTGACTCAGCGATTTCAACCTATATATATATCCAATGGAAGTATATATATGCACATATAAGAATGTTTATGGCATTATTTTTGTAAAAGGTAAAAACTATAAACATTAATTATTTAACAGCAGAATGGATTTAATTATTGATGATTCCATGCAGTTTACTTCACTGGACTGTAAATGTTTGAAAACAGATACAGGTCACTTTAGTGTCTACACTTACATACACAAAATAAATTAGTGGTGATAAAATTATGTTTTTCTTCTTTTAGAAGATAAACTCCTGAGGTACCTTGTAATCCAAAGTCCATGCAATTAGAAATAACATTGAATTTAAGAACTCTATTTTATTTATTTTATTATTGTGCCTAGCACATAATGAACAGTTAAATAATGTGCTTTATGAATGAATGAGCAGATTATCATTTATTAACTGTCTTTTCAAGTTCAAAACCAAATATGCATAAAATAATGCTCTATTTCATTTTCATTGATTATTATATACATTGATAAGTCCATGGTTATTTTAGTTTATTAAATATAGGACTATTTAAGATGGTTAACTGTTAAGCAATGGAACAGGTTTCTATTCAGTGTTGGTTTTGGAAACAGTAAGCTAAATTGCAAGTGTGTATACATATTATATGCACTATGTTTAGTCAGTCGTGTCTGACTCTTTTGGTTGAGATGCTTCTACTGCTTATATTCCAGAAATGAACTTATTTTGCTTCCCTGGTAGCTCAGTTGGTGAAGAATCCGCCTGCTGTACAGGAGACCCTGGTTCAATTCCTGGATTGGGAAGATCCCCTGGAGAAAGAATAGGCTACCCACTCCAGTATTCTGATCTGGAGAAGTCCATGGACTGTATAGTCCATGGGGTTGCAAAGAGTCGGACACAACTGAGCAACTTTCACACACAGTTAATGTGAGTTTAGTAAGGACAGAAAATTATGAAACACTGGAGCCTCCTTATCTTTTTAGCAAGCAAGCCATCACCAAAATTTAAGCTTGAGTGAAAGGTCCGTGACACAGATTGTCTGTTTTGTAGCTGGTTTATCTCCAGGAACCAAGAGAGTGCTTGGCTTACATTAGGCATTTAGTAGTTATTTGTTGAGTGAATGAATAAATGAATGAGAATATTTATTCAACAGTGCTTCATTCTATAGCAGTACAATGTTGTCACTGCTGATATGTCATTTATTACTTCTTTTATATATTAGCAATGTTTCTGAAATAATACGAAAATTAGAAATTTTCATGAAGTTTATTTCATAACTAAAAATTATTACCCAGTAACATTCTTTAGTATTTTGATAACCTCATCAGCAAACATTGAACTCCCATTGTGCGTATAGTACCACTAAACTTTAGTCATTCAAAGAAGACATATCATAGTTTCTGTCCTTGAGTTTTCAAGTAGTTGGAGAGAGAGAAAATAGGCATAAGGATGATATATAACAATATGAAGGTGTCAGAGTTACACTACACATGAGAAATTAATGTTATGTTCAATGAAAAGTTTGATACTAAGTTTATGTACATTATTCAACTTTTTAAAAATATGTATAGAAAAACAGGGAAAGAAAACATAAATATATTATGTTTTAGATGGTGAGATCATGGGCAAATTTACTTTCTTTCATACACATCTGTATTTTCAAAAGCAAGCAATAACTTTAACAATTTTCTGCCCCAGTTCTAGCACAAGATGTGTATTAAAGTGAAAAATAAAGCAGTCATGTACCCAGTATCAATTGTAGATCCCTCTCCTGTTTATACATTCACTAGGTACTCAGCCTCATCATTTAAAACTTAATTTGTTGACTTTCCAGTTTTACTCTTACTCCTAAACTCTCTTATCATGGGACACTGTACCACCTTACATTAATTTTTTGTGCCAGAATTTCTATGTGCTGCCTGGAACTATTTCTGTCTCTCCCTCTCCAGTCATCCAGTTCAGTTAGTTAATCACTTTCCTGAACATGTTTAAATTTGTGTTCTATTTGCCATTCTCACTGCCTTGGTTCAGGACCTCATTATTTCTTACTTCAGATCAGATCGGATCAGTCGCTCAGTCGTGTCCGACTCTTTGCGACCCCATGAATCGCAGCACACCAGGCCTCCTGTCCATCACCAACTCCCGGAGTTCACTGAGACTCACGTCCATCGAGTCATTGATGCCATCCAGCCATCTCATCGTCTGTCGTCCGCTTCTCCTCTTGCCCCCAATCCCTCCCAGCCTCAGAGTCTTTTCCAATGAGTCAACTCTTCGCATGAGGTGGCCAAAGTACTGGAGTTTCAGCTTTAGCATCATTCCTTCCAAAGAACACCCAGGGCTGATCTCCTTCAGAATGGACTGGTTGGATCTCCTTGCAGTCCAAGGGACTCTCAAGAGTCTTCTCCAACACCACAGTTCAAAAGCATCAGTTCTTCGGCGCTCAGCCTTCTTCACAGTCCAACTCTCATATCCATACATGACCACAGGAAAAACAATAGCCTTGACTAGACGGACCTTTTTTGACAAAGCAATGTCTCTGCTTTTGAATATGATATCGAGGTTGGTCATAACTTTCCTTCCAAGGAGGAAGCGTCTTTTAATTTCATGGCTGCAGTCACCATCTGTAGTGATTTTGGAGCCCAGAAAAACAAAGTCTGACACTGTTTCCACTGTTTCCCCATCTATTTCCCATGAAGTGGTGGGACCGGATGCCATGATCTTCGTTTTCTGAATGTTGAGCTTTAAGCCAACTTTTTCACTCTCCACTTTCACTTTCATCAGGAGGCTTTTGAGTTCCTCTTCACTTTCTGCCATAAGGCTGGTGTCATCTGCATATCTGAGGTTATTGATATTTCTCCCGGCAATCTTGATTCCAGCTTGTGTTTCTTCCAGTCCAGTGTTTCTCATGATGTACTTTGCATATAGGTTAAATAAGCAGGGTGACAATATACAGCCTTGACGTACTCCTTTTCCTATTTGGAACCAGTCTGTTGTTCCATGTCCAGTTCTAAGTGTCGCTTCCTGACCTGCATACAGATTTCTCAAGAGGCAGATCAGGTGGTCTGGTATTCCCATCTCTTTCAGAATTTTCCACAGTTTATTGTGATCCACACAGTCAAAGGCTTTGGCATAGTCAATAAAGCAGAAATAGATGCTTTTCTGGAACTCTTGCTTTTTCCATGATCCAGCGGATGTTGGCAATTTGATCTCTGGTTCCTCTGCCTTTTCTAAAACCAGCTTGAACTCAGGAAGTTCACGGTTCACATACTGCTGAAGCCTGGCTTGGAGAATTTTGAGCATTACTTTACTAGCGTGTGAGATGAGTGCAATTGTGCGGTAGTTTGAGCATTCTTTGGCATTGCCTTTCTTTGGGATTGGAATGAAAACTGACCTTTTCCAGTCCTGTGCCCACTGCTGAGTTTTCCAAATTTGCTGGCATATTGAGTACAGCACTTTTACAGTGCTTTACACTTTTATCATCTTTCAGGATTTGGAATAGCTCAACTGGAATTCCATCACCTCCACTAGCTTTGTTCGTAGTGATGCTCTCTAAGGCCCACTTGACTTCACATTCCAGGATGTCTGGCTCTAAGTGAGTGATCACACCATCGTGATTATCTGGGTCATGAAGATCTTTTTTGTACAGTTCTTCTGTGTATTCTTGCCATCTCTTCTTAATATCTTCTGCTTCTGTTAGGTCCCTACCATTTCTGTCCTTTATTGAGCCCATCTTTGCATGAAATGTTCCTTTGGTATCTCTGATTTTCTTGAAGAGATCCCTAGTCTTTCCCATTCTGTTGTTTTCCTCTACTTCTTTGCATTGATCACTGAAGAAGGCTTTCTTATCTCTTCTTGCTATTCTTTGGAACTTGGATTGTAAAAAACTTAGCTCTTCTCCACCTCTAGGATGTAGTCTTATTTTGCATATCCTGGGCAGGTGATCATCCTCAAATATGAATCTGAGCTTATCATGTCTTTTCTTGAAATGCTCAAAAGCTCCCTGTGTGCTGAGGGATAAAATCTTTATTGCTCAGAATGATTATACAGGGCCTTTCATGATCTTACCCCTGCATGTCTTCAGTAGACTCATCTCTTGCTACTTCTACATGTAACTCCTGTATTCTAATTTAACTAAATTACTTGAAAACCGAAATAAGCAAAATGCAAACACTCTCCTTGTTCAGGTTTTCTTTTACAGTTTCTCTTCCTTCTTCACAAATGTATTTGTCAAATACCCAATTCATTGTTCAAGGTTGACCTCAGGTGTCACATACCCCAGGCACCCTTTTCTGACCTTTATAGACAGTGTTTAGGATTCCCTCTTCTCCAGTTGTGTAACAGTCCATATTTCTATTAAAGCACATATTGAATTTTTTTTTGAAGTATAGTTGATTTACAATGTTGTGCCAATCTGTGCTGTGTAGCGAAGTGACTCAGTCATACACATATATACATTATTTTGTATATTTTTTTCCATTATGGTTTATTGCAGGATATTGAATATAGTAGGGAATGGCAATCCTCTCGGGTATTCTTGCTTGGAGAATCCCACAGACAGAGAAGCCTTTAGGGCTACAGTTCATGGGGTGGCAAAGAGTTGGACACGACTGAGTGACCGACACTAATACTTGCTGAATATAGTTCGCTGTGCTGTACTTTAGGGCCTTGTTGTTTAGCCATTCTGAATGTAATAGTTTTGCATCAACCAACCCCAAACTCCCAGTCCATTCCTCTCCCGCCCCCCAACTTGGCAAACACAAATCTGTTCTCTATAAGTCTGTTTCTGTTCTATAGATAGTTTGATTTGTTGCATGTTTTAGATTCCACATATGTGATACTGTATGGTATTTGACTTTCTCATTTTGACTTCACTTAGTATGATAATCTCTAGTTGCATTCATGTTGCTGCAAATGGCATTATTCTACTTTTTTATTACTCAGTAGTATACAGTGGAGTATATATGGACTACATCTTTTTTTATCCATTTGTCTGTTGATGAACATTTAGGTTGTTTCCCTGTTTTGACTATTGTGAATAGTGGTGCTCTGAAGATAGGGATGCATCTGTCTTTTTGAATTACAGTTTTGTCCAAGGAGTAGAATTGCCAGAACATATGGTAATTCTGATTTTAGTTTTCTGAGACACCTCCATACTGTTTTCCATAGCCACTATACCAACTTACATTCCCACCAACAGTAATAATTAGTGATGTTGAGCATCTTTTCATGTGCCTACTGCCATGTGTATGTCTTCTTTGGAGAAATGTCTGTTAAAGTCTTCTGCCCATTTTTCAGTTGGGTTGTTTGGTTTTTGTTGTTAAATTGTATGGGCTGTTTATATATTTTGGAGGGTAAGCCCTTGTCTGTCACATCATTTGCAAATATTTTCTCCCATTTGTAGCATATTGCATTATTTTTAAACTTGACTAATTTTATTTTCTTTCAACTGTGAATTTCTTGAGTGATTTCCTCTTAGGTTGTGTCCTTAGTCCAGTACAGGAGCTAAATATATGATGAATGCATGTTTAAATTAATTGTTCTGTCACGTTGAAGGTGTTAGTAAACATGAGATGGCATAGCTAAAAATACTGAGCCAATGAGTGTGGAATATAAGGTGTCAGACAAGTTCATTGGTCTTTCCTGGACTTGCCACAGTTCTGATACTTTTGAAGATTACAGATCACTTATTTGTGGAATGTTCCTGATGATTGCATTCAAATAATGCATCTTTGGTACAAATACCACAGAAATAATGATATATTCTTTCCGCATCCTAGGGTGGCATACAATTTTGATTTGTATCATTACTGATGATACTCACTTTGGTCACTTGATTAAGATGGTATCTGTCAGACTTCTCTAAAGTTACCCCATTTCTCCTTTGTAATCAGTAAATATTTTGTGAAGTTGTACTTTGAAACTGTATAAATATTTCATTCCTCATCATACTTCCAGTTTATTCATTACTATTTTATGTCAGTATGGACTTTTATGTTTTCATTCGATTTTAATCTGTTACTATTATTACTGTCTTTTTTGGTCATGCTGTATGGCTTACAGGATTAGTTCCCCAACCAGGAATTGAACCCAGGACATGGCAGTGAAAGCACTGAGTACTAACCATTGGACTGCCAGGGAACTTCCATTGCTTATTTTCATGCTCATGGTGCTTAGTGAGAGCCTGGTCAAGATAGTTTCTGTATCCTTTTGACATGTCTCCTTAGTTATTTGAGTACTTCCTTACTTTAGCAAAACAATATATATATCAGGCTAATCTTGTACTTTTCATATCCCAGTCCTGATAACAGCTATTTCTCAAAGAAGCCCTAACTACTTTCAGTAGAAAAGAGTATTTAGAAACCAGGATCTGGATACTAGCTAAGCTTATTTTCCATGAGTATGCTTTTGGGGTCATGCTTCTTACAGAATCTTTTAGAAGACAGAGCTTGGGAATATATGTATACTTACAGACCCTGATCAGAGAAGGCGATGTCACCCTACTCCAGTACTCTTGCCTGGAAAATCCCATGGACGGAGGAGCCTGGTAGGCTGCAGTCCATGGGGTCGCTAGGAGTTGGACACGACTGAGCGACTTCACTTTGACTTTTCACTTTCATGCATTGGAGAAGGAAATGGCAACCCACTCCAGTGTTCTTGCCTGGAGAATCCCAGGGACGGGGGAGGCTGGTGGGCTGCCGTCTCTGGGGCCGCACAGAGTCAGACATGACTGAAGTGACTTAGCAGTATCGTGCATCGAACCTGGACTGGCAACTCATTTCATACATGATATTATACATGTTTCAATGTCATTCTCCCAGTTCTCCCCACCCTCTCCCTCTCCCACAGAGTCCATAAGACTGATCTATACATCAGTGTCTCTTTTGCTGTCTCGTACACAGGGTTATTGTTGCCATCTTTCTAAATTCCATATATATGCGTTAGTATACTGTATTGGTGTTTTTCTTTCTGGCTTACTTCACTCTGTATAATAGGTTCCAGTTTCATCCACCTCATTAGAACTGATTCAAATGTATTCTTTTTAATGGCTGAGTATTACTCCATTGTGGATATGTACCACAGCTTTTTTATCCATTCATCTGCTGATGGGCATCTAGGTTGCTTCCATGTCCTGGCTATTATAAACAGTGCTGCGATGAACACTGGGGTACACGTGTCTCTTTCCCTTCTGGTTTCCTCAGTGTGTATTCCCAGCAGTGGGATTGCTGAATCATAAGGCAGTTCTATTTCCAGTTTTTTGAGGAATCTCCACACTGTTCTCCATAGTGGCTGTACTAGTTTGCATTCCCACCAACAGTGTAAGAGGGTTCCCTTTTCTCCACACCCTCTCCAGCATTTATTGCTTGTAGACTTTTGGATCGCAGCCATTCTGACTGGTGTGAAATGGTACCTCATAGTGGTTTTGATTTGCATTTCTCTGATAATGAGTGATGTTGAGCATCTTTTCATGTGTTTGTTAGCCATCTGTATGTCTTCTTTGGAGAAAAGTACAAATTTCCAAAACTCGACCAGGAAGAAATAGAAAATCTTAACAGACCCATCACAAGCACGGAAATTGAAACTGTAATCAAAAATCTTCCAGCAAACAAAAGGTCAGGTCCAGACGGCTTCACAGCTGAATTCTACCAAAAATTTAGAGAAGAGCTAACACCTATCCTGCTCAAACTCTTCCAGAAAATTGCAGAGGAAGGTAAACTTCCAAATTCATTCTATGAGGCCACCATCACCCTAATACCAAAACCTGACAAAGATCCCACAAAAAAAGAAAACTACAGGCCAATATCACTGATGAACATAGATGCAAAAATTCTTAACAAGATTCTAGCAATCAGAATCCAACAACACATTAAAAAGATCATACACCATGACCAAGTGGGCTTTATCCCAGGGATGCAAGGATTCTTCAATATCCACAAATCAATCAATGTAATACACCACATTAACAAATTGAAAAATAAAAACCATATGATTATCTCAATAGATGCAGAGAAAGCCTTTGACAAAATTCAACATCCATTTATGATCAAAACTCTCCAGAAAGCAGGACTAGAAGGAACATACCTCAACATAATAAAAGCTATATATGACAAACCCACAGCAAACATTATCCTCAATGGTGAAAAATTGAAAGCATTTCCTCTAAAGTCAGGAACAAGACAAGGGTGCCCACTTTCACCACTACTATTCAACATAGTTTTGGAAGTTTTGGCCACAGCAATCAGAGCAGAAAAGGAAATAAAAGGAATCCAAATTGGAAAAGAAGAAGTAAAACTCTGACTATTTGCAGATGACATGATCCTCTACATAGAAATCATGAATATCTTGTTTACTCCACTGGGACTCCAACATCTTATGCTGGGCTGCCCATCCATGGGAATGTCTTCTTCATCCTGCTCAGGCTTGAAGGCCTCACATGAATGCCCTCCTCACCCTGCTTAAATTTCTAATTCCCATGTTGGTCTTCCACACTCCCTTCATGGGCACATTCTGCTGCTGCTGCTGCTAAGTCACTTCAGTCGTATCCGACTCGGTGCGACCCCATAGAACGGCAGCCCACCAGGCTCCCCCGTCCCTGGGATTCTCCAGGCAAGAACACTGGAGTGGGTTGCCATTTCCTTCTCCAGTGCATGAAAGTGAAAAGTGAAAGTGAAGTCGCTCAGTCGTGTCCGACTCTTAGCGACCCCATGGACTGCGGCCCACCAAGCTCCTCTGTCCATGGGATTTTCCAGGCAAGAGGGCTGGAGTGGGGTGCCACTGCCTTCTCCGGGGCACACTCTACTTCCTGCTTAATCTTTGATACCCAGCTCAGGCAGCCCTATTATAGGGACATCCTTCTTATTGCTTGGGTTCTTAGACCTAGAGCTGGCTGCCCTTGCATGAATACCCTTTATACCCTGCTCAAGCTTTGTTTCCCTGTGTTAGGTATCCTCCATCACCTCACTGTCTTCAGCTGTGATATCCTGTGCCATCCCCTTAAGGCTACATTTCTCACCATGCTCTGACTCTGACACCCTGTGCTAGACTCTCTGCCTTCCCTCCTCTACATACTGTCCTCATTCTGTTTGGGCTACCCATCCCAGGAGACTTTGACTTTGCTTGGACTCTAACCCAGTAGGTTGTCCTGTGTGTCAGGCAAAATTTCCTCTTCTCATCCTGCTTTCTTGGGTTCCATCCCACCCTTCTACTCTCTCCCACCTTTCCCCATCCCCACCCCTAGATAAGTTATTCATTATGCTTGGGTTCTAACACCACATACTAGGCTGCAGATATTTTATTTACATTGCTTGGACTCTGCACCTGGTAATCTTCTCCCTCTCCCTCCCTGTCCCCATTAATATTTTCCTCACCCTGCTTGGGCTCTGAAACCATTTGCCAGGCCTCCACCACTCCCACCTGTACCATGGATTCCCTTCTCATTCTTTACTTCTGACACTCAGCCCTAGTTCTCCTTACCCTTCTTGAACTCTGAACTCTACAATTCTTTAAAGCTGATTTGAAAAAATATTCCTATAAGATGTTTGGAAATTATAAATTGATAAAGGTTTTACTCAGTAGTCAGGTCATAGGTAAGACTTTGAAAGTGTTTTTTCTAGAACAGACTTAAATAACTTCTTCTGAAAATAGTATAAATAGATTAAGAAAGTATAATATATAACAAAAATGGTTAAATAGAGTAATCCATTCTGTATCTTATAAGTGTTACTAAGTTATGTAGAAAATAATTGTGAAATTTTAAAGTGAAAAATAATACCTATTAGAAAAAATAGATCTCAGGTTATTCTTCTTATTTCCCAAATTGTTGCAATCTGTGCTGCTGCATATTGTTTAAAATTATTGTAGACCACTAGCTTGAGGAAAATGGTAATAAAATATATTCAAAAAGAGGTGATATGATTAAATAAGTAACAGCAAACTAGTAAATGGATTTAAACTTAAATGAGAAAATTTTATTAAAACAGAGATCACATACAAGTTATTCTTGGACTTAATAATCTTTTAGAAACCAAATATCCAGTAGACCTGCAGCCAGTACATTTTCCAGTGGAGATGCCAAGTATGATGACTGTCAAGCCCAAAGTGTTTTTAACAGAATGAATGCTGTCTCTCTTCAATGCAGAAGTATGTTGGCACAGTGGAGGTGCCAGGCATTTTGTTTTAGAATGTCTGATGTGAAACCATAGCCTTGGGATTCACCAGCTTATTGAGGTAGTTAATAAAGACATGGAAGAGTAAGGCAATTAGTTTGCCAAACCATTTGCAAGAACTCTTCGTAAGTCTTTTTTAACTCTTCTGGATGCTAAGGTAGCTTTGTATATAGACTTAAAAAACAAAGTGAAATCCTATTTTAAAAACAAGATACAAATATTTATAAATACATTTCCAGTATTATTAGAGTGTTTGCATCTAGTATCTGGGAGCACTCATTATTTGAATAACTAATATCTGTGCTGAGCATTAATTTACTTTTCATTAATTTTTTAAAGCATTTCCAACACAAAGTATCATTTTTTTTTTTTTACCACAAGTACTTCCATTTAGCTGATTGCTTGACAGTTGAATAGAAGCATTCATTTATTTATTCCTCTACTACCACCTTTTATATTGTTTATCTCAGCATGAAGATAAGTCTCTGGTATTAGTTGTGTACAACTATGATTTGTTTGGTTACCTGAAAGTTAATAAGTGTCTTCAGAAAAGTTCAAGAGTAGGTGGACTCTGAAAGTTCTGATCTTTACTTTCTGACTCTGAAGCAGCTGAATATTGAATGCTAGCTATCAGGTCAACAAAGGCAAAATGGCGATGTTGTTGTTTGGTCCCTAAGTCATGTTCGACCCCATGAACTGTAGCCCGCCAGGTTCCTCTATTCTTGGGATTTACCAAGCAAGAATACTACAGTGAATTGCCATTTTCTTTTCCAGGAGATCTTCCCAACCCAGGGATTGAACCCTTGTTTCTTTCATTGGCAGGCGGATTCTTAACCACTGAGCCACCAGGAAAGCCCCAAGAATAATTTACAGAGTTCTTTTTAACAGATCATCTTAGTTAAGCCTTATAGCAATTCTGAAGGCTATGCACTGTCCATGCATAGCCTTTTATTGTATTTACTGATTAGATTATATATTTTAGTAAAAAGAAAATTCTTGAGCCTGCTGTCCAGACCAACTTATTTCTGCTACTCCTTTGTCCTATATCCTTGTCTCCCCATCAAAGGAAATTGCTGTCCTAAACTTTATCATTCCCTTCTTTCGTTGTTTTATCATATGTGTTTTTCTTTTCCTTTTTTTTTTTAACTATTAAGTTTTACATTCTTTATTGGTAAAACTGACCTCACATAATTATTTTGAAATTAAGTGAGTATGTATGTAGAAGACCTTTGAACAGTGCCTGTGCCAACAACCAAGTGCTCAATAAATGGTAGATGTAATTGCATTATTAATGGTGTTATTTTGCAAAGGGGAAAAACTAGAAAAGCATGTCTTTTCTCAGCTGTTTCATTTGTTTTTGTCTCCCTGGACTCTTCTGTGGGAAAGTTAGGAGTATAAGGGTTTGAAGTCTTTCATGTTTTTGAAACTGGGCAACATGTAAAATAGTACAGTGTGATTTGGTTGATCAGCAGTTAGGAAACAGAGTTTCTAATTGAGAAGAATAAAAAAAATGCTTCACTATTAAGTTACCAGTTTTTTCTTCTTTTTCACTGCCTTGTGCCCTCAGGATAGAATTTCTGTCTCCTTGAGTTTGATGCAGTGTGATGGGACTCCCCCTATAGCCAGTGTTGCAGAGTTAAAGACCAAATTGCCCAGAAAGAACTAGTGATATAAAAGGATCTATTAGAATTTATTGAATGACTGACTGAACACACACACCAACCAGTCAGCCAATATTTGCATTGTTTACCTTCCCATCAAACATTAGGAAGCATTTAGTTTGCTTTTAATATCTGAAAATAATTTCATTCCTCTAATTGCTGTAGGCTCTGCACTGTTGCACTAACATAAAACAAATTCTTGATCTTCTGAGCTTGTTTGCTTTTCTGCCTAATTTCTTTTTTTCATACTTACACTTATGTTAATAATTTATGGTAACTATTCTATTGTACTTGATTTAAGTCTGTTACATGGATACTTAATCCCACTTATATTGGGATTTTGGTCAACTAAAATTTATAATGAACAATTAAATGAGTTGATTAACATTATTATTGCACAAATTATTAGCACATTAATGGAAAAAATATGATCATCCCAATTCTGACAGACCAAGGAATGAATTCTTTAAAAAGCAAAAGTAAAATCATTTCTAGATTTTGAAAAAAAGAATGAGAAAGAGAGTGAGTACATTTGAGTACACTGCACAAGAGCAGTTTTTTACCAGCTGTTATGTTGATCTGTATCAAAGTTCACTTTATTCTTTTGGGCAGATGTTCCAGCTTTTCATTATCTGTGATGAATTACGACATACGATATATTCCTCTTAGGCCTGAGTCATTTGCAAATTCCTTATCTTTTTTCAAGTTGTTGATGTAACTGCGTTTATCAAGGTGGGGAACCCATAAGATTTTTGAGTGCTGTTGCTTAGAGGCATCTGTTTTATGAAGTCTACATTAATCTTATTCATAAGAACTTTTAAAGATTTTCATCAGGTTATTTTACTGAATGTAGGATACCTATGGCTGTTAAATTTTCCTCATCTAATAGAAGAGCCTTAAAAAGCAAATTAAATTAGTTTGCAGTTTAGCCTTCACAGTTTTACTTTTTACAAACAGAAACTATGTGAAGAGGTATTTTGTCCATAAAGTTTATTAGGAACATAGACCTAGCTCACTCTTGTGCAGTTCTCAGTTATCTTTATTCTTTCTGTTCCTGTTTCTCTCTTTTTTAAAAACAGCGTTTACCCACGTATAATTTGCATATCATAAGATTCACCCATTTAACGTGTACAGTCAGTGGTGGTTGGTATATTTTATAGAATTGTGTAGCCATTGCCATAATCTAATTTTGGAATTCTTACTACCCCAAAAAGAAACCTTGTAACCATTTTCTCTCTCTAAAAGAAAAATCTTGAAAATTCTTTTAAAATCTAGTAGGTTCTTTTAAAAAAATGTACAGATTATACTTTTGTTTTCTAAGGAAGTCTTTTCTTGGCAAACTGCTTTTCCATTATAGGTTTCCCATTCTCTTTCTTCATATCCTATGCTTATAAATCTAGAATTTCATTCCTCCCATATTTATTTAGCTGATTTAACAGATAATGCAAGGAAAATAGATATGACTGCTTAACATGAGGCAGGATTGTTTGTTGTTTTCATGTATTTAAAGGGCCTGTGCTCTTCTTTGGGCTTCCCTAGTGACTCAGACAGTATAGAATCCTCCTGCAATGTGGGACACCTGGGTTCGATTCCTGGGTTGGGAAGAGCCTCTGGAAGAGGGCATGGCAACCCACTCCAGTATTCTTGCCTTGAGAATCCCCATGGACAGAGGAACCAGGTGGGCCCCAGTCCATAGGGTTGCAAAGAGTAGGACACAACTGAAGCAACTTAGCACTCATGCAGGCCTGAGAGTAAGACCAGTGTATGTGGTCAGGTTGTATAGTTTTATCTTGGAGGGAATCTCTTTGAGGTAATAGGCTAAAATAAAAGTTTTATTGAGGATTTAAGTTGCTTAAAGTAGCGGAGCCAACAGAGTTCTGTCTAAAGTCAGAGCCTGTGATGGTATGAACTGTTATTAACTGCTGTTTTCCTTGGAAAGATAGGATAACACTTCTGAATTCTCTAATTTTCAAACACTTGAGTCAGTTAATCAGAAAGTACCTTTGGTGAAGGAATGAATCCATCTGTCCTACACCTTCCACTTGACTTATTTGGTTTGGAGGGTAGGCTGTGGGGAAGACTGAGATATAAGAAGTTCTATATTTAGTTACTTTCCAGTGTATTTTTACTAACACTGCTTTTATACTTCTAATTTAGATTCAATTTTGTATTCCTCTTTGGGAAACTGAAATGTGGTTAGTTATTGGGCTGTTTCTAGGTTTGGTTTTTTTTTTCCCCTTGACATAAATGCATTTTGGCAGATCCTTTCTCTTTTTATCTAAGCGAATTTTACTTTCATATTTCTTTCTGTTTATCTCCTCCCCCCAAAAAGGGTCTTGAGTATGCTTTTCTTTTATATATAAGAAGCTCTTGTTTTCAGCATGGATTGAGAAAAATAATTGTATTAAAATCAATATTTGATGATGGGCATTTCTGTTTTAATTAGTTTCTCCCTACTCTTTCCTCTATATTATTTGAAAGATGGAAATAATTTACTTAAGCCTTATCAGTTCAGTTCATTTCAGTCACTCAGTTGTGTCCAACTCTTTGCAACCCCATGGACTGCAGCACGCCAGGCCTCCCTGTCTATCACCAGCTCCTGGAGTTTACTCAAACTCATGGCCATTGAGTTAGTGATGCCATCCAACCCTCTCATCCTCTGTCGTCCTCTTCTCCTCCCACCTTCAGTCTTTCCCAGCATCAGGGTCTTTTCAGATGAGTCAGTTCTTCACATCAGGTGGCCAAAGGATTGGAGTTTCAGCTTCAGCATCAGTCCTTCCAATGAATATTCAGGACTGATTTCCTTTAGGATTGACTGATTGGATCTCCTTGCAGTCCAAGGGACTCTCAAGAGTCTTCTCCAACACCACAGTTCAAAAGCATCAATTCTTCGGCGCTCAGCCTTCTTCACAGTCCAACTCTCACATCCATACATGACTACTGGAAAAACCAAAGCTTTAATAACTAGATGGACTTTTGTTGGCAAAGTAATGTCTCTGCTTTTTAATATGCTGTCTAGGTTGGTCATAACTTTTCTTCCAAGGAGCAAGCATCTTTTAATTTCATGGCTGCAGTTACCACCTGCAGTGATTTTGGAGCCCAAAATCACTGGAGCCCAGTCACTGATTTTGGAGCCCGAAGTCACTGTTTCCATAGCTTCCCCATCTATTAGCCATGAAGTGACGGGACCAGATGCCATGATGTTAGTTTTCTAAATGTTGAGTTGTAAGCCAACTTTTTCACTCTCCTCATTCACTTTCATCAAGAGGCTCTTAAGTTCTTCTTCACTTTCTGCCATAAGTGTGGTATCATCTGCATATCTGAGGGTTTCGATATTTCTCCTAGAAATCTTGATTGCAGCTGTGCTTCATCCAGCCCAGTGTGTCTCATGATGTACTCTGAGTATAAGTTAAATAAGCAGGGTGACAATATACAGCTTTGACGTCTTCCTTTTCCTATTTGGAACCAGTCTGTTGTTCCATGTCCCAGTTCTAACGTTGCTTCCTGACCTGCATACAGGTTTCTCAAGAGGCAGGTCAGGTGGTCTGGTATTCCCATCTCTTGAAGAATTTTCCAGTTTGTTGTGATCCACAGATTCAAGGGCTTTGGCACAGTCAGTAAAACAGAAGTAGATGTTTTTCTGGAACTGTCGCTTTTTCAGTGATCCAGCGGATGTTGGCAATTTGATCTCTGGTTCCTCTGCCTTTTCTAATACCAGCTTGAACATTAGGAAGTTCATGGTTCACGTATTGCTGAAGCTTAGCTTGGAGAATTTTGAGCATTACTTTGCTAAGGTGTGAGATGAGTGCAATTGTGCAGTAGTTTGAGCATTTTTTGGCATTGCCTTTCTCTAGGATTGGAATGAAAATTGACCTTTTCCAGTCCTGTGGCCACTGCTGAGTTTTCTAAATTTGCTGGCATATTGAGTGCAGCACTTTCACACCATCATCTTTTAGGATTTGAAATATAGCTCAACTGGAATTCCATCACCTCCACTAGCATTGTTCGTAGTGATGCTTCCTAAGGCCCACTTGACTTCACATTCCAGGATGTCTGGCTCTAGGTGAGTAATCATACCATCGTGATTATCTGGGTTATGAAGATCTTTTGTTTTATAGTTTTTCTGTGTATTCTTACCACCTCCTCTTACTCTCTTCTGCTTCTGTTAAGTCCATACCATTTCTGTCCTTTATTATGCCTGTCTTTGCCTGAAATGTTCCCTTGATATCTCTAATTTTCTTGAGATCTCTAATCTTTCCCATCTTGTTGTTTTCCTATATTTCTTTGCATTGATCGCTGAGGAAGGCTTTCTTATCTCTCCTTGCTATTCTTTGGAACTCTGCATTCAAATGGGTATATTTTTCCTTTGCTTCTTTGCCATTTGCTTCTCTTGTTTTCACAGCTCTTTGTAAGTCTTCCTCAGACAACCGTTTTGCCTTTTTGCATTTCTTTTTCTTGGGGATGGTCTTGATCATTGTCTCCTGCACAGTGTCACAAACCTCCGTCCATAGTTCTTCAGGCACTCTGTCTATCAGATCTAATCCCTTGAATCTATTTGTCACTTCCACTTTATAATCATAAGGGATTTGATTTAGGTCATACCTGAATGGTCTAGGGGTTTTTCCTACTTTCTTCAATTTAAGTCTGAATTTGGCAATAAGGAGTTCATGATCTGAGCCACAGTCAGCTCCCAGTTTTGTTTTTGCTGACTGTGTAGAGTTTCTCCATCTTTGGCTGCTAAGAATATAATCAGTCTGATTTTAGTATTGACCATCTGGTGATGTCCATGTATAGAGTCTTCTCTTGTGTTGTTGGAAGAGAGTGTTTGCTGTGACCAGTGCGTTCTCTTGGCAAAACTCTATTAGCCATTGCTCTGCTTCATTCTGTATGCCAAGACCAAATTTGCCTGTTATTTCAGGTATTTCTTGACTTCCTATTTTTGCATTCCAGTCCCCTATAATGAAAAGGACATCTTTTTTGGACATCAGATGATCATTATATCTACTACTGTGGGCAAGAATCTTTTAGAAGAAATGGAGTAGCCATCATAGTCAACAAGAGTCCAAAATGCAGTACTTGGATGCAGTCTCAAAAATGATAGAATGATCTCTGCTCGTTTCCAAGGCAAACCATTCAGTATCACAGTAATCCAAGTCTATGCCCCTACCAGTAATGCTGAAGAAGCTGAAGTTGAATGGTTCTATGAAGACGTACAAGACCTTCTAGAACTAACACTTAAGGCTTTTAGCAATGGTTTAACAAGCTGAAAATTTTTATTATATTTAGAAAGATGTAAAATTTGCCAAATGCTTTGAAGATGAAAATTTGAAGTGTTAGGTAATAGTTTTTCAAAAGAAAAATTTCAGTTGATTCTTCATTGTGAACAAAGATCATTTAATACTACAACTTCTAATTTTAGCTTTCCTTCATGATATTCTTTCTTATTCCTATCTGCATGAAACTCAGGATACATATTTTAACTGGGAGGTTCAAAATATTTTTGAATTCAGTAAACAGTTAACTAGCAATATTGTTTGCTACCGAGGATAAAACGTCTTCTAGTGCTACTTTTATTTTTTTAATCACTTAGTACAAATAATAATCTTCCTTAGTTGTTGAAATGTTGCTTTTCTTGGAATACTAGGCAAGTCCCTTAAACTCTGTGCCTTGGTTCTTCAGAAATGAACATAGGATTCTAATTGGTCTTCTGAAGATTTTTCCAACATTGATTCTACTATCTTTAAAGGATATCTTGATTATTATTTCTGTCCTAAATGCATGTAATAATGATTATAAACTAATTTTTGAATAGTAGATATAAATTTGATTTTATGGACAATTATAATATTATTAAATATATTTAAAAGATACACAGTATTCTTTAATCTGGGATACAAAACTAATCATAGTCTAATAAAGGCATTTATGCTTTTTCATTTCAGAGGATCCTATGCTTGTGCCTTTCTTGAGTTGGAGATATCTCAGAGTAAGAAGTAGTTCCTTGAGTCATAACATTCCTCTTTTTAGTGTCTTTAGGAGGGAAAAATTCAATATGATAGCAAATTAAAATATTTTATGTAAGTGCTGGATAAAAGAGCAGGAGTAGACTAATGGTCTGTTTGAAGAAGCCAATTTATAGCTGATATACACCAGTTCATGCCATCTTACATGTAAAGGATGAGAAATAATACTTTTTTTAAAACAGAGATGTGGGAGCATCTTGTGTTATTTGGCATTTCTACTGCCTAGTTTTATATGGTTTAAAATTTTTGGTAACTTCTTCTGTATATAATCAGAATGAAAGGAAAAGCCAAGAAGAAAATGGGAGTCAGAATGAATGGAAAGTTCATTGTGCCTTTCACTAAAATTATAATAAAATAAAAATGGTTGCTAATAATTTTTACAACAGTAATTACATGAAGTTTAGTGTGTGTGTGTATGAATAATATAATTCTTGTGAGTGGAAAGACATTAAATTTTGTGCTCATAAAAATGTTTTCTCTTTCTCCCAACAGAATCTGTCTATGATCTTCTCCCAAAGGAGTTACAGTTACCTCCATCTAGAGAAACACCTGTAGCATCAATGAGTCAGACAAGTGGTGGTGAGGCAGGCTCGCCTCCTCCAGCTGTAGTTGCTGCTGGTATGCATTTCATTTTACTTTTTAAAGAAAACCAAAGCATTATCTGGTCAACATGAACAGTGCTGGCAAAATTTGTATTAAAGAGTGTGATTTGAGGGTTTGTTTCAGGAGGTTTTAAAATACATACTTTAACATTAAACTTTTTCTATAAAATACTTTTATACATTTATTATTTCTTAAAATTTCACATTGGCACATCTGTTAGTGCCATCTCCCAGAATGGATCTTGTCTTCAACTATGGGAGTGAGTTTAAAGCTCTTTGGTTGACTGCACATAATAAAGTTATTAAATACCAAGCTGTGGATAGAAAATTACATTTGAGTCTATAAAACAGTTATTTTTGAAAGTTTGCTCCAAGGGGAAAATGTTTTATTTCGTGTAATCTGAAAAAGGACTCAAGCACCAAGTGTTTTTTTGGTTTGTAGCGTGTTACTATAACCTTTTCCCTACATTTAAAAACATGTGTGACCTTACACTTATTTTAAATTCAATCAAAAGTAATGGAAGATTTGAATGTAATATTTATATAAAGATACTTTTTTATATCAGTGAAAAAGTATGGAAAGTAATGTTTGAAATTTATCAAGTTTATTTTTAATCAGCTCTCAAATCATACACTTTATAATTATATAAAATTGGTTCAAATTTTTACTGAATTAAAAGATTGACAGATAAATTAATAGGAAAATGTCTTGATTATGATAAATAATAAGAATGCTTTCAATAATACTAGATTGCCCAACTGTAATTCTTTTTTTAGTTGGGTTTGCAGATTACTAAGTGTGTTTGGTTTTTTAAAAAAAGTTAGAAAATTATATGTACATACTCTGAAGCTTTATCTGTCTCTTACTAATTAGAGGTTTCTTGCCCAATATGATACCTTTCATCTTTTAAAATGGTTTAGAATCCATCAGAGGATTGTTTTCAGTAAATTCTTTTTGTTTCAAAGAGAACAGTGAAGTGGAAGGTTGTGGTTTAAATGAGGATATTGGTACTGAAGTAGAATTTTGGGTATTTTTCTTATTTGCATTAACCTAAGTCCAGTCACTTTGTGTACCAATATTTCCCCCGAGCCGTACAGTGTAATCTGCAGCCTTCCTTGTTGAGGGCAGGAAAACTTTAACCATGGCCAAGAAACATACTAGCCCTGCTCACTGTTCATGTGTTGCCAGACATTTTCTAACAGATTCTGTGGATTTAATCGTGAACTTTTTAGAAATTGAATTGTAAAGATGACCTGGTTTCATTTTATATGCACTGAATATTTTTTTCTGGAATTTAAGTATTTAGTTTTAAAATAGTATCAGATAATAAAATATTTTTAAAAAATTTTATATGAAATATTTCACTTTAAATCCACAGGTAGAAATTGACTAACTGATTTCTTTTGTATCTTTTGAGATTTTTTTTTTAAGCCATTTTGAATCTGTATAGAACTAAAAGTCTGTTTCTTCTGTGCTTTTTAACATCTGTTGACAGTAGATCCAGTTCCTTTTAAAAGCTGAAAAATGTTAACTAGATTTGGAAAAAGAACAACACTTCCTTTTAAATAATACCAAACTCGGTTTTAGAAGTTTTTATATATAAATATTGAAAGTTTTTGAATTTGAGTCACTGATGGAATGTTGATCCTTCCTCCCTCTCTCCCTCCATAATCCTCTCCAGATAAATTAGAATGAAGGCTTTGAGTTGAAAAATCATGAAAGTAAGAATTAACTCAGAGAAGGCAATGGCACCCCATTCCAGTACTCTTGCCTGGAAAATCCCATGGACGGAGGAGCCTGGTAGGCTGCAGTCCATGGGGTCGCTAGGAGTTGGACACGACTGAGCGACTTCACTTTGACTTTTCACTTTCATGCATTGGAGAAGGAAATGGCAACCCACTCCAGTGTTCTTGCCTGGAGAATCCCAGGGACAGAGGAGCCTGGTAGGAGGCCATCTATAGGGTTGCACAGAGTCGGACACGACTGAAGCAACTTAGCAGCAAGAATTAACTAAAGGGAGTATTCTGAAGTAATAGTCTTTTATTAGATCAAGCAGTTATTGACATTGTAAGATTGTGAAAAGAGTAAGGAGGTGACCTTGACAATTTTCATATATTCACACACAGAATGTTTCTGTGATTTAAAACCCATTTGTAATTTTTTTTTTACACATATTTACTTTTAACCAACATAGACTCATTCTAGAATTCTAGTGTCTTATTGGTAGAGCTTTCATCATCTAACATATAGGTAAGAGAGTTTAAATTGCAGAATAATTATTGTAGGGAGTTCAGTTAGTATATATATTTAGAGTTGCTTTTTAAAAATTTGGCATATTAATAGCCTTAGCGACATAAATGTCAAAAAGAATTTTGGAGTAAATTACCAGTTACTCAGTGTTTTCTGGACAAAAGACTAGATATTTAGGGAAAGATACATTAATTTAGACTTTTGTGATTTATTTTTTAATCTATAGCATTTGCTGTTTTAATATGAAATGCATAAAAATGATGACTCTTGATGTAGTTAATTCTTCAGAGTTTTGAAGGAGCTGGATTGGCTGCTATCAGGTATGAGGGCCTGGTGGGAACAGACTTCTAGTTCTGCCATAAAGGTTTGTGTTTCACAAATTCTGAATCAATTTAAATTTTAAAATTTAGAGACTGGGCATATAGATAGTCATGTACATTTTAAATTATTTAATTATTAAAAATGTGTTTCTCAGATTCGCCAATCTATATTTTTTTCCCTTTACGTATTACTGAAGGATTGAGTAAACATGATGCTGCTAATCCACAATCCAGAATATTGGGTAAAAGAATGTCTCTGAAACCTCCTTTCCTGTCTCTACATTATACACACTTTTAATACTGTCATTTATAATATCTTTAGTCTGGTAAGACCCTGGACTGGGAGTAGGGGAAAGAGGGCTTCCTTCCTCACAATGTCTCTCCTCTCCAGAGGGCCAGGTGTCACAGTCTGGAGGTGTAGTTGAATATCAGCAGTCTGAAATTTGTATTTTAAACCATTTTTAAAAAACATATGTTTTTATCCCACTAGAAAGTTTCTTAGTAGTTTGAGATTCAATATGTGAATGTATAAAAGTTTTAAAGTACAGACTTCCTGAAGAATATTGTAGGTTTTTGGTAATTAAGACAGAGGCCATTTTTCTAACAAAGTTATCCACATGAACTTATTATATTTTTTGGCAAAATAAGGAGTTGTTCAAGGAGTAGGTAAAAAATTCAAGTTGTGAAAGGATTCTTTTTGTTGTTTCTTGAATCCTATAGTGTAGGTTATAAGACACTAAAATATATTAGTAGGAATTACTAAGAAGAACTAAAACAGTCACATTAGAATTTAGGGGTTTTAAAGATATATGGCAGGTATTTTTCTTAAATAACAGCTTTATTAAGATATTGTTGTAAACTGAAAGGTGAATTGAACTTGGTTATTCCATATGATCAATTCCTACTTTTCCTAGAAAACTGGACCACTTCCAAAAGGAATTCAGTTACAAACATGTTGCCAAGTAGGATTCTGTCTTTTAAAATTCCATATAAATACATATATTTATACATATAGAAATATGTGTGTATGGACCTATGTATAGATGTTTACTAACATCTGCATTATTAGAATGAAAAAAGCATCAGCAGACTTGAACCGTAATGGTTAATTCAGAAACAATTACCAATTTGGGAGACTGTCCATATTGTAAATTTTCATTGACAAAAAGTACACATGGCTTATTAATGATTTATTCCCTAAATGTTTACCTTTTTGTTCTTTTAATTTCTAGCAGCTTTTATAAATATTGTGATTTATTCATTTTCTGATAGAATAAGCACATTTTTGTGTCACCCGAGTTTTAGAAATAGCATTTTGAAACTGCACAGATTCTCAACCATTCATAGAGAAAATACATATATCAAATAGACACAGTTTCTTTTTTCCCTGTGTTTTGTAGAATTTCACATTAATAAGTTAATGTACAGAAGCGGGCTTACTTTTTTATGTTACCAATAAGATTGATAATAAGCAAAAGGTACTACCATAACCGTTTTATAATAATTAGTTATATAAATAATAGTAATCAAGTTATATAAAGACACTCCAACTGTACTAGAGTGAGGGGAATTGATAAGGGTAGAATATAACAAGAGACTTCACCTATTTCTGTGACATTATTTTTCTTTTCCTATATGTGAAATACAGTAAAATTAGCTTGAGCTTTGGAATCATAAAGAACTAATATGAATCTGATTGCTTTCTTATCATTTCTATCATATAGACAGAATCTTGTGGAAATTGAGTAAATTTTTCATATTACCCCTGTAACTGGACAGTAATAACAACTTTTTTAAGGCTATTAAGAAGATAGATACTTAATGTTGCTTGATGATTAATAATGTTTAGATGAACATTGATCTCCCTCCCACATGGATTTCTCCTTTCATTTGTTAGTAAGGTTTTTAAAAATTGATCTTATTTTTATAAAAACAAGTTTTTAAGCTTTGTTTTGTTTCTTTCTTTCCATTCTCACTCTGCTTTTTACATTATTTTGAAGTTTTGTGTATCAGACAACACATGGGCTGTGGGATTTCCTCTCTGAGTTAGTCTTTAATGTTGACACTCTCTCAAGTCTTTAATGTTGACACTCTCTCACTAGGAACCTTTGTAAATAAAAAAACATGGATGAAGGATTATGAATCATAGGGAGAACAGACATTTCCCAGTGAGATGATTCTGCAGATTTGACTGATTAAGTATTCTTCCTAGAATGCTCTTCCCACTTTTTAAAAAATTAAATAATAAAGTTGGGTGATCGATTATCATAACTTTTTAGTAGAGCAATTTATTGCTTTTGGTTTTTGTCTAGATGTTTTATTTTATCTACAGTTGGATCTAATATACACTCTAATCCAGATCCAGTTGTAAAACCATTCTGAATAATAAAGTTAGAAGATTTTAATGATACAAAAACTATTTTTTTTTCCTTTTTTTGGTCACTTCTAAAAAAAGAAGTGTGAAGACATTGGACTGGTGTTGGCCGGAGTGCCTTTATTATTTAATCTAAATTGTTTTAAAATGCATTATATGATAAAGCATTGAAGTGACCTTCAAATAGCATCCCTCAGAACTGCTTTTTCTCTCTAGTCCTTAAGTTAATGTGATGGTAATCTCTTTTTGTCTTCAAGTAAACATTACCTTTCAGGTAGTATAATTGCTGTCTATTTTTTTTAAACCTGTTCTTCCTGGGGTCTTTGACAACAACAAATACAGTTGTCAGCTAGTATAGTTATTCCCTATTGTGTTTAAATTATTTGAGGGTGAGGATAATATCAACGATTGATGCTACCTAGTAGTATTTAAATCACTGGATGATAGAAGGCATCTTTCTCTTCCGAGAAGATTTAAAAAATAAATTGTATAATGTGTACTCAGTGCCTGTTTTACCCTGTGCTTATATACTTAGGATTGAATAGGACAAAATACATATTTTAAAAACATTGCTCTAAGTGTCAGGACACTTGCAAATGTTGTAAGCATTTTATTTTTCAATAAACATTATTTAATAAATATTATGTGAATATATTTATTAATGGCACTCAGACAAGGTAAAAATAATTATTTTAGTGGGAGAGTAGTTAATTGTATAGTATTAGAATTCTGACTGGCAATTTGATGAACTGGAGGAGAAAAGGATGGTCTGTAGTAAATCAGTAACAAACCTTTCAGTTTCAGCAGTAGAGCTAATTTTTTTACAAAATAGAGCCACTGGGATCAAGCATTTTATGCACAGCAGCATATCTAATTTAAAAGTGTAAATTAGAACTTCTCTGGCAGTTCAGTGGTAAGACGCCAAGCTTCCAGTGCAGAGACATGGGTTCGATCCCTAGTTTGGAACTAAGATTCCACATGCTGTGTAGTACAGGCAAAAATTTTTTTAAATTAAAAAAAATTTTTTTTAAGTGTACGTTAGTAACTTTGTCGGGGAGGGGTATGAAGAAGTGTTTGGAAGCTGGCCTGAGAAATGAACATACTCTTTTGCTGTAAATTTTTTTTTCCTGCTTTTGTGTATTTGTCAGAACATAACATTTTCTACTCTTTAAGGAAATTTGGGTAAGGGAACAGTTTAAAAACACTTAAAACATTCTGGCTTATGGATTAGATTGCATTAGTAAACAAAAGAGCAAATTGGTGAATATGAGTTAACAAAAATTTTGAATAAGAAATTTCTCCATATGCATTTATTTGGGTATTAATAATTTAATTTTTAAAAGTTTGTTTTAAAACATTGCTTATTGTAACATATAAACTTATGTTGGGTGGGAAAAGTACAAATGAGAAATTGAAACTGCTTTAAACATGTAAATTAAATGGTAGACACTATGATTTTTGGGTTTTGGGTTTTTTTTCTGTTTTGTTTTCACTTTTGTTTTTTGGTAAAGTAATCTGGATTGCTTATTTTATATGCTGGGATGCTAGTTGTTTTTTCTATTAATACACTTAACTTGCATTCTAGCTTCGCCATTCAGAGACAGGCATCGTGTGGTGGGTTGTGTGACAGTGTCTGTCAATAGTGAAGACAAATAGTGCCAGAGACACTTAACCCATCCAATCTCACCCAGGGTATAGGTCGGTCTCGTTTTCAGACTTCTTCATAAGTCTTTTTTTCTTTCTTTCTTTCTTCCTTCCTTCCTTTCTTTTTTTGTTTCTAAATAGTGAATTGATACTGATTGAAACTAAAGCTTTATGTAAAGTTTTAAACTTTACGTTAATATTTTAAGAAGAAGAAGAAAAGTAGAAAATGAAGGTTGGCATGTAAGGTGTTGACAAAGCAGGTTTGCAGCCACTTTGTGTGTTCTAGATTTTTCAATCCCTTGGCAACATGAATGTTGGCCTTATAAAATTTTTTCTGTCAATATCTTTCTTCTTTGATCTGAAAATATGTTCTTATATCTGGTGACTTTTATCAAACAAAATGTTTAGATTTGAAGTCATTGTTACCAGTAAGAAAAATGAAATACTTAAAAAGAATAACTTAGGCTGAACAGTAAGTGTTTTAGATCAGAAATGGTTTCCAGATAACCTGTGTTGCTTTTTATTACTATTTTCTGAGCAGTCTTGTTTACTCCTTCTCCGTTCCACTATTGGGTTCACTTAGCACACTTGTAAATTTTTATGGCTTTTTTTTTTTTTTTTTTTTTTTTAAGGAAACTCAACTGATTTTGCACTGATATTGAAAAGTTATACAATATAAGTGCATATTTAAATACTAGAGACCACATTTTTATCTTGGAAGTTTAGTTAAATGTCATTTCTGTTATATTTTTAAAAATCAGTGAAAGGTATTTGTTTCTTTTGAGGACTTTAAAGAATGTTCCTAATTTCATAGCTTTCTATAAAAAGTTTAGTTAGGTCCACAAAGTATCATCTCTTTTTTATGGTATTTAAAGCACGGAAATAATGTGATAATTTAATTTCTTGTTTACAAATCTAGAACTAATAGTTCTCAATTTTAAAATGTAATTTAAGCAAACTGTGTAAAATATACATGGGTTTCTCTATGTAGTATCATTTAAAACTCCATTTTCATCTTTCCAAACAAATTAATAATACAGTTGACCCTTGAATGACAGAGGGTTGAAGTGAGTAGGGGTGCTGTCCCTTAGCACAGTCAAAAATCCATGTATTACTTTACAGTTGGCATTCCGTATCCTTGGCTCTTCATCCACAGATTTGAAATCTAAAATGTTCTTGCTATTATTTTATGCATTTATTTTTAATAGATAATATTAAGAATTTGCTAAATTTTTTAGTAAATTTATGGATTAATACACAAGTATGTAGGGGCTTCCCAGGTGGCTCAGTGGTAAAGAATCCACCTGCAGCAGGTGTGGGTTCAATCCCTGGGTCGGAAAGAGCCCCTGGAGGAGGAAATGGCAACCCACTCCAGTATTGCCTGGAAAATGCCATAGACAGAGGCCTTGACAAGCTACAGTCTATAGGGTTGCAAAGAGTCGTACACGACTGAGCATGCATGCACACAAGTAAGTCACTTGACTTATATCTGAGTTTTAAGAAAGAAGATTCTTAGCACATTTTTGTAGAAATAGTAAGTAAGTTACCTCTGAACTCATTACTTCCAAGCTTTTCCTGTAGCAGATAATGTTGCTATAGTAAGATATAGTCTAAGCATTTTGAGTAGTAAATCTTTTTTTTTTAAACCTGATAGGTGTCTATTATTAACACATCGGTACATTTATTTACCAGTTTAATATAACTCAGCATACATAGGAAATACTGACCTTCCCGTAAATCAATTTAATTAAAAAGTAGAATTTTTACTGCATGGAAGTCATAGTATGTTACGTGTCTGGGGAGTCTAAGAAGAGAAAGATGTTGTCCATGCTAGGGGCCCATAGTTCTTACCCCTTACTTTACCACCTCACCTGGCATTATTAATGCACTTAGGTGATGTTTTCCTAACCAAAATGTAACATGCTTTTGTGAAGGGTTTTATACACCATCTTCATCAAGCATCAGAGGAACAGTGATACTATTGTAAAGAGTTTTATAGTTCAAAAAATTGTCTTATATTCATTATGTTCTTAAAATAAGGAGAACTTTAGTAATTTAGGATCGAACTGAGGTAACCTTTAAAAAATAATTTAAAAAATTAAAGATGCTTGCTACTGTCTTTTGACAGTTTATGTTCTCAGCTTTAATAGTTTTGTGCTCATGAACTTTTTAATTTAATAAGTATATCCAGGAAACTGCAGGTATAATATTCAAAATGTGTGTTAGATGTCCGTGGAAAATGTAGAGAATATTTTAACTTATGTAGGGTATGATATCACAGTTTGGCATACCTGTCCCAGAACAGATATTTATGTACTATTATATCAATTGGGTTTTATAACCATGATTTTGAAATAAGACTTGCAAGATTTAATCACACATGCTTTTAAAGAGCAATGCTAGATTATATCTTGCATATTAAATTCATAAATATCATATAACTTACTTTTGAGTTCATGATTACATTTTACCTAACTTCCCATCTTTCATGGACAGGGATCCCTGAGATGTTCATATTCTGCATTCTCATTTGCATGGTACCTAGATTCAAAGAGTGGGTGGGAGAAAATGTCTTTTTTAGAAATACAAGTTCACAGCATTCATGTTGCATGCTTTGTGTGTTCCACTGCAAATACTGCATGCTGCATACTTGTATTTCTCTGAAAATAATGAACATAGGCTCATACATACAACAACATGTTTCTTTTTTGCCAATAGTTGGAACAGATGGAGGAATGTTAGACATAATACCTTTTTTATCTTTTCTAAAATGAATTCTGTCATATTTTTCAAAAAAATAAGGAAAACCTTGTTATTTAAACCCAAAGTGGCTACAAATCAGCTCCTAAACTGTCACTGACATTAGTATCTAGAATTCTGTAGTTTTTACAGATCTTTTAAAATATTTATTTACTAAGAAAACATTGCATTAATGCATGATACAAAAGTGATAAAATTTTTCTTTAAATTGGAATGCAGTTTAAAGTGACTGAATTTTTCCAATTTCAACTACTGCATTTGACAAGGATACAAACTGGAAAATGGAACTGGTATCATCTAATTGCATTAAGTGCCTTAACTCATGGTAGTTGAGAAAAATCTTTCTATGTGGCATCATGTAGATTACATTATTTATGGCTAATATTAGTAACAGTATTCTTCAGCCTTGACAGCAGTGAAAAATTATGGATGAATTTAGTTCTTTCAATGATTTGAGTGTTTTGGTGCATTTTTTCAATTTAAAAATAGATCTTTGGCACTTGGCTTTTGATTATCTAAACATTGGCATTCTTATATTTCACTCTTTACATAATTAATGTGGATGTTGCAATTCTAGTAACTGGACATCACAGTTTTAAATTTTATCATGCCACTTTAAAACTGTAGCATATATGCTATAGATAAAAATTATTTTAATTTAAACATTTTTAGTTGTCACATGTTGCCTGTCTTCATTTTTGTATATGTTTATGATTATAAACCCTTCTGTATCTTATACAAGATAAAATTGTATAGGACTGATAACTTCCAACGGTAACATAAGTGTGCTTCCATAGATTATGTTGTTAAAGGGTTTAATAGTTGTATTTTTCAATGAACTGATCTGCCAGTGGCCACACATTTTGAAAAGATCTACTTTCGACTTTTTCGGTTAGGCATAGGCAAGGGAAATGATTTTATAAAAAACCTTTTTATAAGAACTATTAATAATTCTGATTCTCTCCAGAGATTTTTTTTCCTGTTCAACTCTTTCGTTAGACTTCAGTCAATAAAATTTACTGTTTACTCACCTGAAGAAATTCCCTTAATAGTTCAAATCAAGTAGACCTTTTAAAGAGAGAGTAAATGGACAGTGGTAACCAAGTGCTGAATGTGTAATCAAGTATTTTACAAGAAAAATCCATCCATTAATAAGTCCTTCCTCTGTTTTTCATTCTGCCACAAAGGATGGTATTATTAGAGATCATGGTTTTGAACTGCCACTTCCAACTTCTGGAGACCCTCAGTAGTTAACTTGCTTATCTTCTGCAGCCCAGCCTGTTCCAAATCAAACCTTTTTCATTTTTATTCTTCTAGATTTTAAAATAATCGTAGTGACGGTACCAGTTCCATTTTGCCTCCAAGTCAGTTGATTATATATTTTTTCTATTTATTTCTCATTTTATAATTGATATCTGGAATAATCAGCAGCTCTTTTCTCATTTATTTTCTCATATTTTTATTCCAGGATTTGCCTCTGAAGCAGGGAGTGTCTGCATTAAAAATGACCTGTAGTTCTCTGCTTCATAGGTTAGAAACTTATTTTAATATTTTGTGGCTAAGCACAGTCCCACTTTTCAAATTCTATAATGAATTATTTAATTGGCATTGAATGTGGACCACAAGCATATGTTTCATATTGGGGTTTTTTTTTTTATTATTTTAAATGATTAAAATTCAATAGAAATATCCAGCTGAGGCAATAAAAGCTTTGTTCTTGCTTTACAGCCTAAAACATTAAATTAGATTTTTAAAAATCTATCAATTATAACAAGTAAAATAATGCTATTTTGGCATTTTTTTTAAATTGTGCATTTTTAGGCCTTGTATTGCTTGAAGCATTTATATTCTAAAACTTAACCAAATTCCAACTATTCATTATGGGGAAAACAATCAGTTCACAAATCACTTTTCATTGGGACTGCTAGCCAGCGTAGGTGAAAACATGTATAGTGTATTTACTCTTAAATTGTACACTGCAGATGCTTCTTCAGCTCCCTCCTCTTCCTCCATGGGCGGTGCTTGCAGCTCCTTTACCACCTCTTCCAGCCCTACCATTTATTCTACCTCAGTCACCGACAGCAAGGCTATGCAAGTCGAGAGCTGCTCCTCAGCCTTGGGGGTAAGTAACCGAGGGGTAAGTGAAAAGCAGTTAACCAGTAACACAGTTCAGCAGCATCCATCAACACCGAAGAGGCACACAGTCTTGTACATCTCACCACCACCTGAGGACTTGCTGGATAACAGTCGGATGTCCTGCCAGGATGAGGGGTGTGGATTGGAATCTGAGCAGAGCTGCAGTATGTGGATGGAGGATTCCCCCTCCAACTTCAGTAACATGAGCACCAGTTCCTACAATGATAACACTGAGGTACCTCGTAAATCACGAAAACGAAATCCAAAGCAGAGGCCGGGGGTCAAACGACGAGATTGTGAAGAATCTAATATGGATATATTTGATGCCGACAGTGCCAAAGCACCTCACTATGTGCTTTCTCAGCTTACCACGGACAACAAAGGCAGCTCAAAAGCAGGAAATGGGTTGGTATTCACATTTTTTTTAAAGTTCTCTCACCATTATGCAAAACAAAAAAATAAGTCATTCCTCATTTTTCTTAATTGCTCAGCTCAAGTTTGCATCTAAAGCAAAGATACTAATTTTATCATTGATAAACATAAAAATTTTAACTTAAAATGATCAGGTTTCACAAGAGAAGATAATAAAATACCAGCAGATTTTGCCAGTAGGTACCTTAGTAAGGGTATGATTAAGTAGTAGAAAATGAAAATAATCTGTTTAAGAAGTAACTTAAATTTCAGATGAATTTATACTTTAAAAGATTTTTAAAATATTTTTACTCATTGAGATAACTAGTAATGTAATGGCTCTAGCTAAAACAGACTTTTACAGAGGGCTAATTTGTTTTCTCTTTCACATTGTCTCCCCCATATGATTCAGTTTATTTCCATTTTTGTGAAGACCTTATTTTCCTTTTATTTGATGAAAACAAAAAACTAAATTGATAGTTTGAGTCTCAATTTAGATTCATGTATTTATTTTAAGCTTTTTGTTTAATATATTTTGCCAGTTTAGGATTTCTTTAAAAATAAATATATCACTTTTTTTCTGTGATTCTGGGTTATGTATTTAAAGGGTAATAGAACAGAATCATGGTACCTATTTTGAGTTTTCATTCATTTCTGCCAGTTTACAACACATACTAAATGTATTTCAGTAGCTATATTACAGAACGTTCACTTCTAAAGTACAGAATCCTATGACTTAGCTTTCCAATTCCTTTGATACTTTCATTGTAACATTTAATTGCTAGACTTCTGATTACATTTTCCTACAGTATATTCAACGTAGTTTGATAAAGTTTAACTTACTGGATCTTGAGAGATTACTTTTTTTGGATGGTCTTTTAGTTGACCAGGATCTCCTACAATTTTAGGTTGTCACAGAATATGATGGAGATGCTTTTGATTGGTTCATTATTTGATTACATCATTGGTGGATTTTTAGATAAAAATCTGATTGAGAGTTAGAATATCTTTAGTGTTTATTAAACTTGTCCTTAAATATTTTCTCAGTATATTTTAAAAGTAATATCTACCATTTAAGCAATGATTATTCTGTACTGCTCTCTTCTCTGCTCTCATCTAAAACTCCTTTGGGGTGATGAAGTTACATAAAAAATGCCCATTACTCCTTTGGGGTGATGTAGTTAAATAAAAATGCCCATTTAAATATTTTTCATTTTTATAAAGTCCAGGTTAGGAAATTATATAAAAAATATTTATATACCCTTTCCAAAAGTATTGCTGTTAGCAGAGTCAACAATTGTAAGACATTTTGTAGAACTATTACCTGTAGAATAATGCTCTGAAACATAGTAGCATAGATATAAAAGGTTCATATGTGTCTATCATTAAATACAGGTATATGTTTATTTGGGCTTCTGTGGAGAAAGTGGTTGTTTTTTTTTTTTTTTTAAGTTCCATAAGAGAGATTTTCATTTTTATACTGAAAAAAATGTTAAAGTTCAGATGAAGAACAAATAAAATTTTGACTTAACAGTTAGTCAACACACATGATTTGCAGTTGCTGTTAAAAAGATATCTTGACATACGTCTTTTCTGCTTCTGCTTTTGTATGATAGATATATCTTAGAAATGATTTGAGGTTACCCAGGGAAAGTATAATAACATTTGTCAAGACAAAATCTCTCATGAAATAATTCATGGAACAGAAACTCATCAAGCAGCAGAAGAAATGTCCAGCTTCTTAGGTAATGGAAAAACATTTGACACTAGCCTATGAAAATGATGGAAGAAGTTTAAACTTTGAATTTATAAGAACTATATTGAGGAAAGGATAAAACCATATGTAAATATAAAAAAATTAGGTCTTTGGAAACAATTGTTAAGAGGATCTCAAAAAAAAGTTCATAGATGTTAGAAAATGAAAGAAATTTTGCCATAAAATTTCAATTTATATAAAGCTACGTTATAGAAAATAGACTCTAAAATATTTTGGTACAGCAGTTTTTATTTATCTTCAAGATGGAAATAGCATTTTGTATAATTAAAATGTTAAATGAAAGAATTTGCTAAGAAAACAAAACTATTTTTAAAAAACTACTGAGTTATTTAAGCATCCCATATTTTTCTTAAATTCTTCACCTAAATATCCTGAGAATCAGTAGCCCAGTGTCTCTTCTAGATATTCCTAGAAATTAAGATATGATATATGTGAAACTGTTTTAGGCATTTTGTAGTAAAAATTATTTTTGTGACAGGCAACCAGAACGATGTGCAGCACAGAGGAATTAAAGTATCATTTTAAGACTTCTGAATGGAATATGGCAAGATAGTGGATTTTCTTTTTAGATAGTCAATTTAAAAGTAAAATCCCATACAAATAGCTGCTATTTTCTTATTTTTTCCATAAGCCATAATGCATTAAAAATTAGTAATTTGAATGAATACTTTTCTAATAATTAGTTGATGTTCAGTTTGACACAGCCTGATATCTAAATATGTGTGTATTCCATTTTTACATTTAAACCTAGAGAATAAAGTTAGTTTTAAGGGCTTTTAAAAGTATCATTTCAGAAACTGATTACATGTGTTGTTCTTTAAACCATAATGTGTATACTTCATTAACTTAATAGTTTTCATCCCAAATGAAATGTTTTATTGAAATAATCAAGCTTAGTATCTTATTTATCCTCATAAATATTGCTTTGGCTACCATAAGTGAATACAAGCCATATCTTGCCAAATTAATGATGCGCTACAGTTTTCTTATATTTCAGACTAAAAGTCTTCCATTTTTCATTGTAAAGTTAATAGATATTAGTTACAAACATTTGAAAAATGCAGAAAAATAGAAGACAAGAAATAATCTATAATTTAGTAAATCAATGCAACTAATTTCTTTTAGTCCCTTTCAGTGCATATTTGGGGATGTTTTTATATGGTTTGAGTGAATATTTTTGCTTTGATTTTTAAATAAAAAAAATTTTTTTTTGACCACACTGTGCAGCATGTGGGATCTTTGTTCCCCAACCAGGGATCAAACCCTCACCCCCTGCACTGGGAGCACAGTCTTAACCACTGGACTGCCAGAGGAGTCCCTGCTTTGATTTTTCAAATGATTAAAAAACAGTATCACTATAGAATTTCACATGCAAAATACTGTATTCACTGCAAAGATTTGAGTTTCTACCCAGAATAATGAAAAAATAGAATTTATTGCCCTTTGTTTTGACTTTGATTCCATACTTTTGTTCATAGAATTTTTTCTTCCAGGGCCTTTTAAATTACTTATACAGGTAATCTTTGACTTAATTGTGTCAAACTTCATCAACAAGTTTGCCTTCATCAGCAAATATTTTTCAGCTTCTTTTGTTTTGGGAATTGTGCAAGGTTTAAGGAATATGAAGATGATGGAGCAAAGTACTTCCCCCTCAGAACCCTGAACCCTTTTTCTCAGTCAGTCTGACTGCATTCCTTTGCATCCCTTCTTCCCTCCATTCTTCTGTCCCTTTCCTAGCCATGTGTTCACCCCAGTCCCAAATTCCACTGAGAATGTAGCATTTCCCTCTTTATTATTGACTACTGAGGCAACAGTTTGATTAGAAATGACAGGGGTAGGGACTTCCTTGACAGTCCAGTGGTTAAGACTTCACCTTCCAATGCAGGCGATGCAGGTTTGATCCCTGGTTAGGGAACTAAGATCCCACATGCCTCAAGGCCAAAAAAATAAAAACCCAAAATATAAAACAGAAGCTATACTGTAACAAATTCAATAGAGTTTTAAAATAGTCCACATATTAAAAAAAAAAAAACTTTATTAAAAGAAAAGAAAGAAAATGGAGAGGTAAACATTGGAGCTAGGTTTTAGGCTGCTTAGCCACTATGTTTGAAGTCATAATATTTCTCCTGGGACCTGTTTGCTTTTGGACAGGATTTTGGCCACAGTCATCTCTTGGATCCTGTATCTTCAATATAAGTGTAAACTTTAGGACTGGGAGAATCATGCCAAAAGCGTTATAGGCCCTGACTCTGTTTTTAAATATACATAGGTAATTTTTAAACTATAGTATTGTGTTCTATTTATTTTTATCACATATTTACAGTACTTCAGATTAAATGTATTGACCTGAAGTCCTAACCGTCACTTGAAATATTTCTTCGAACATACATTCTGCATAGCAAATGCATGATACATCAGTAAACACTGGAAACCCAACTTAAAAAAATGTTGAATTGCCTATCTGTAAAGCCCAGATTATACATTTTTTATATGCTGAAGGCTTTACTTATTTAATCACAAATGAAAATACTCTGAAAAATTAAACTTCTGGGAAAGATTGTTTAGAATAAAGCTAATTTCCAAATAAAAATCGAATCACTTTTTTTTTTAGTATAGCTTTCTCAGTTTGATATACTGAGGAAGATATCCAAAAGAATATGCACATGTACCTTTGGTTTTTTTTTTTAAGGCCTTTTATGTTTTTCTTTTTGCTACCCCTACTTTTGCATTTCAAGACCTATTAGAAGATAATGATAATCTTGTAACTTTATGTAACCCTCACACATATATGTAATTTTTAAACTTTATTTTGACTGAAGTACAATGTGAAAGGTTACAGTGACATTAGCTATTCTCTTTCCTGTTATGCTTGGTTTATTGCATTCAGTCTTCCTTCTTCTTGCCACGTATATGCATTCTTTGTCTTCCCTGTCCAACTTTATTACAAAATTCAATTATTAGTTTTTTTAATTGAAGTATTTAGTTGATTTATAATGTTGTGCCAATCTTTGCTGTACAGCAAAGTGACTTAATATGTGTGTGTGTACATATATATATATGTACACACACACATTCTGTTTAATTACAGAGTTTTAAAAGGTACTTTGCTTATGGAATGTATCATTCCTTAGGCTGTATTTATTTTGTCAGTAAGGTAATTAGTTGTTTTTAATGTTATTGCTTGTTCTCTTTCTTCCTTTATCTTGGATGACTTTTGTAGAAAACTCTTTTTGATACTTTTTCCACTTTGTGCTTTGATTTCTCAGAACATTGGAAAACCAAAAAGGAACTGGGGTAAAGAAGAGCCCTATGTTATGCGGACAGTATCCTGTTAAAAGTGAGGGAAAGGAGCTGAAGATAGTTGTACAACCTGAGACCCAGCACAGAGCTCGGTACTTGACTGAGGGTAGTCGTGGCTCAGTAAAGGACAGAACACAGCAAGGCTTTCCTACAGTGAAGGTACTTATTTTATTTAGCAGTAAATGAAGAATTTTATCCACTTTTATTTATTAGTTATTTTGTTTTTAACCAATAAAAGCTGTCTAAAATAAAACTAATTGCTGTATATATTAGAAATTAAAGTAAAAGTCTGAATCATAAGCCAAATATTGTTGCTCTGATGTCATTTGAATTTTAGTTTAAATGGAAACAGAATGTGCTCTAACAAGTAAAATATATGGCAATCATGAACTATTTTCCCTTTATGTTTGACATTGGTAGCAACTCTTTTACATTCTTTCCAAACCTGTATTTTAAAAATATTTTAAAGTGAATCCAAAGAAATATTGTAGAAATTATTGTGGACTTGGAAAATAAGGTTTTTGAGATGTCAAAAGCAATCAGGTCTACTCAACTCTGAAAAGAGTTGATTGATAGGTAACTTAAGTTTTCAGTTCAGGAAACAGGATATCAATTGAGTCTTTAGCTTTTCAGAACTTAGACTAAAAGGAAAAAGAAGGAGCAGTTAAATTTCAGCACCTGGCTTACCTTATTATAAAGACTTTGTCTCTTTGAAGACAAACCAAAATAAAAGTGGGTAGGGAATATTTAACAAGTGTTCCTACCCCTTGCTAAATACTAAACAGGGAGGAATTTTGGCTAGTCACAGGGTAGATTCTTGTAAATACAGTTTGTGTAAATGTTTTAGTTGAACACAATTTCATTGAACTGCCTTTCTTTTTATACATGAAAGAAATAATGGTAGAAACTTGAAATCAAGAAACTTACTCATGACCATTATAAGGTTGGTTAATAGTTACATGTACAGTATCATTTCTACCCCTCTACTGCTCACCACACCAGTCCTTCTTTAGTCCCCCAAACTTAGGACAAGTAACAGGCAAGTGAAACATTTAAATTACGCTTTGTGTAAATATTTGTTTAGCCAGACATTTTGATAGTTTGAAATTTTTAACCTAACTGCTCTGGCTTTAAGTAAGTTTTGTCTAAGTACTTGTCTATAGAAGTATTGTTAGATTAATTGCCTGTGATAGGGGATGAATTGCCTGATCTTAAAAGTTTATTTATTCACTCATTCAACAGATATGGTACCCTTCTATATGTCAGACACTGTTCTGTGGTACTGCTGACTAACAGCTTGGGTAGACTGCTTATTTGACTCATTATGATACCATTGATACTGAGATGCAGCTATTCTTGAATAAAAAACATTTATGAGTTATTTTTAAGCACTCTGATGTGCATTGTACAAGTTATTTTGTGATTTTCTATGTTCTGTATTAGCAGCTTCAATGTTTAACTATAAACCTTATCAAGAACCCAATTTATTTATTCATCAGCATACAAACTGTAGTTTAATTTATGAAGGCTTGTTAGAGACCTGTAAATGACCCATAGGTCCTGGTTTGAACCAGCAGTTTTTCATATCATAATGTTCTGGCCCATGATTTTATGATGTTGCATATATGCATCTAGTCTATGAAAATAAGCCCCGTTCCTCTATTATTTATATAGCTGAAGGTCAAATGCTTTCCTACCCAATAACTTTCACAGAGTAAAGATTTAGCAGATGTACTCTTACTTGATGATGATGCCACTAATACAGTTTAGTGAATTTTCCATTAGTGTTGGTGGTAAATCCTGAGTAACCCAGATGCTTAGGCAGTCCACAAATTTATAAATACCTCAAAGGATTGTGTATTCATTCTCATTTGGTTGTAAAAATTAATTACAAATGATAATTTTTCATTACACATCTAAAATTTTAATTAAAATGTGGTTGTTGCAGAACTAAAACTTAAAGTTTTCTTGAAAAATTTAGCTAATTCTCCTTTATGAAAACATTTTTCCTCTGTTTTTCTGAAGGACTTATTTCTTTACTGTAATCCAGTTATAAATATAATAATATAAGACTTGACCTTAAATGTTTGATTTTTACAGTTCGATTATTTGAAATGCTAATTAGTGTTTATGCTCCATGTTATCTCATTCCAGCTGGAAGGCCATAATGAGCCAGTGGTGTTGCAGGTGTTTGTGGGCAATGACTCTGGTCGAGTGAAACCACATGGATTTTATCAGGCCTGCAGGGTAACTGGGCGAAATACAACTCCCTGCAAAGAAGTGGATATCGAAGGCACTACTGTTATAGAAGTTGGCCTTGATCCAAGCAACAATATGACACTGGCGTGAGTAATTACTAAAAATTTTTTTGTTAGTTCATTACACTTTTGCAATAGAAGGAAAAGTTTTTAGTTTGTAATGTAAATATAAAAGATTTTTAGTTTTAAGCATTGCAAATAAAAAGAATAGATTATGGCAGAATTGTAATGGAGGAAATGAATTCTTGCCCTTTGCTAGAGAATTCCCATAGTGAATGGCAAGGATATAAAAGCAAGGTGGAATGCTGGCTTTTTGCAAAATAATATAGACTTATATGTTGGTTTTATAATATTAACATTAAAAACTAAAATTACAACCAATTTGATTTGCTTTCCTAAGTTCCACTTTTGTAGTGTTTGCAGTAGAAACTGACAGACATCATTCATGGTATCTTTAACCAATCTTGGAATGAAAAAGCATATTGTTAGTCTAAATTTACCTTTTATTTCTGTTTTCCTGTGTTAAAAAAAATGATGTCCTATGATTACCTATTTTTCATGTTATGCATTTTCATTTCCTGAAATATATTACAAGTGTTAAGGATTTAAATTAAAATTTTTTTTTCCTTATCCCTTTTGTTGAGGACCTTTAATCTGAAAGATAAACTTAACAGCAGCAAATATTGATACGGGATAGACCTTGTTGTAATTATTTGTATTGGATAGCTAAAGACTCTTCTTTATTTGGTGTTTTTTTTTTAAAGCTATTTTGAATAAGTAAGAGGGAAATAATAAGTTGGAAAAGGGAAATTTTGAAACATTTAATAAAGTTTTTTTTTAACTTTTGGGATTATAAAAGTAAATGTATATGGTGGAAGATAGAGAGTTACTGATTATAAAAATAGTACTTATTCCTTATAAGTTGAAAACAGAATAAAATTTTAAAATTAGTAAAAATAGTAGTAATAGAAAGCTAAAAACATATTCCTCAAATGCCAGCTTCCAACTTAATAGAACTAATTACAATTTTGACATTTATTTTTTCATCCTTTTTTCTGATAAAATGAGATGATACTGTACTCACTGCTCTGTAACCTACTCTTCACTTACTATGAGCATTTTCCCATAACATTAAATATTTAAAGTGTACATTTTAATGGTACAGTGTTCCATTTTGGGGGGAGACAGTTGCTAGTTTTTTTCCAAGTAAAATCTGTTCCTTATTTTAATATCTGAATTAGGTACAAAAAGGAAGAGGATAAATTAAAATTTTTAAAGTGAAAGTATCTTTTTTTTCTCTTTTTTTTAAATTTAAATATATTTATTTTAATGGAGACTAATTACTTTACAATATTGTATTGGTTTTGCCATACATCAACATGAATCCGCCACAGATGTACATGTGTTCCTCATCCTGAACCCCCTCCCACCTCCCTCCCCATACCATCCCTCTGGGTCATCCCAGTGCACCAGCCCCAAGCATCCTATATCCTGCATGGAACCTGGACTGGTGATTTGTTTCTTATATGATATTATACATGTTTCAATGCCATTCTCCCAAATCATCCCACCGTCTCCCTCTCCCACAGAGTCCAAAAGACTGTTCTATACATCTGTGTCTCTTTTGCTCTCTCGCATACAGGGTTATCGTTACCATCTTTCTAAATTCCATATATATGTGTTAGTATACTGTCAAAATATCTCTTATAAACCGTAACTTATGTTCAGATTTTGAAATAGTGATTTCTATACTGTTTTTTCCCATTATTATTATAAATAAAAAGTTGACCAGAGAAGTTATGAATATTTAGAATTTACACTTCTCTATTTTTTAAAATTTGGAATAATTATATTACATATTCAAAAATTAATAAAGAAGCAAATTATACTTAAAAAGAAAATATTTAAGAATATATTACTATTTATACAGCAGAAACTATCAATTAATATATTTTTTCTGTATTAGGGTTGACTGCGTAGGGATATTGAAATTGAGGAATGCTGATGTTGAAGCCAGAATAGGAATTGCTGGTTCCAAGAAAAAGAGCACTCGTGCCAGATTGGTTTTTCGAGTTAATATCACAAGGAAAGATGGCTCCACTTTGACACTGCAAACACCCTCTTCTCCAATTTTATGTAGTAAGTAAGAAAATATGAAGATATTAAATATATAGAGGGGTTTTTTCCATTTTCTGTTATTGTTCAGATATCTCTAAATTTCAGTTGTATTACATACTCAAGCTTATGGTCATGCAAACTTTGCAACATTTTAAAAGCTATAGTCAAGTTTTCTAGTCTAAGCTAAAGGTGGGTAATTTCTAATAAGATTCAGAAGTTATGTAGCGTTTTGTAGTTTCCTGTTACTCTTATACTGATTTAAAAAGTAATTTGAATAGTTTGCCTAAGTAAATTACAAATCCGAAGGATTTTCACAGCATCTTCACTTTGTGGTAAATTGCTGTGATACTAAGTGTTTTGTGTTAGAACATAAAGAAACAGAAAGGTAAGCAGAACTTTGTAAATATATAGCAGTGAGAGTTCTGATTACAAATTAAAGTGCTGTAGTATAATGGGAAATTAAATTCTTACTTTGCTGACCTTGGCATAGAAAATAAATGATGTGTATATGTGTGTATTTAAATTCAGTCCTGTTGTATGTGCCTCACCATATAGTCTGGTTTCCCTGTAATGAGTATTAGTACAAGTAATACATAGGAAAATTTTTTCCTTTGTACATCCCTTAAGAAGATTTTCATTAAGTATTATGTTCTTTGGCCTTGCTTCTGAATTCAGAAGAGCAGAAGAGACTGAGTGAATTCCATTTACTTGAATTTCCTATTGGATGGTTATGAGTATTATGTCCTTGGTACCCCCAGACATTTACAAAGCCTTTGTTATTTAATTGTAGCTTAGTTTTGTCAACTTATTCACCCTTAGTAAATCTTATTTTTCCCTGCCTTTTAATTCATTTCAGATGTGAATACCTATACGTTAGCTTGGCAAATACCCTTGTTTTAAAAGAGTAGTAGTAAATATATTTGTGATCTCAAGAGAACTCACAAGACTTATATTTTTCATTATTATGAAAATTTTGTTATGGTATTAGTGTTTCCTTGGGCTATTTCTGGAGAATGTTCACTTATAAATATGCTCCTTTTAAAGTTTGTCGATTCCCTGTCCATTCTGTTGTGTTCAGATAGGGACAGAATAAATAATCTGTAGATGGTTTATTGAATTCTGAAGTTATTTTAATTTGGGTACTAGTTTACTATAAATCACAATATGTCTCAACTTGAATATTATAAGGATGGAATTTCAATTTTAGTGGGGTACATGCAGTTCTTCTTTTATATGATCTAATACTTTGAGCATGACCATAGCTACTCTCTGAAGACCAGATCCAGGAGATGCTAGACAATTCAGATCATATTGCCTTAGCAGAAACTGGGGGCGGATGGTTGTCAACTTTATTTTATTTTATTTTTTAATTATTTATTTTAATTGGAGGCTAATTACTTTACAGTATTATGGTGGGTTTTGCCATACATCAACATGAATCAGCCATGGGTATACATGTTTCCCCCCCTGTCCCGAAACCCCCTCAACTTTATTTTATTAATAATTGTTTGTTTCTTCTTTCAGTAGTTCATTTCTTTATTTCCTATTTAATTGAAGTATTGTTAAAATATAAATATAAATGTATCCAGCCAAAGATAGAAAATATAAAAGAAACAGAAAACATGATTTTCTGAAATTTTTCATCTGTAGTTATAATTTTCATTCGTTAATTATCACCATTTTACCATATTAATATGGTAACATATTAATATGTTCATGTTGCAAAAAGTGTTATCTCCCTTGGAAAATGTGTCTGGGTGAATATGATAGTCCTAAGAAGCAGCAGCATATAGTGGAAGGCATATAGAACTAATAGTAAAAATTGCCATATTTTGAACTCTGCACAGTATGCCAGAGATTTTATTAACAATTTTATAAGCATTATGTCATTTATCCTCACTATTGCCTTTCATTGTTTCTGTTCTACAGTTGATGAAACTGAGACTTAAATAACTTCCTCAAGGTCACGTAGCTAGTATATAGTAAGATCAGGATTAAAAGCCTCCTTTTTAGCCATTGTGTTGTGTTGCCACCACAGTCACTTAAAATTTAGCAGTACTAAAACAAAATTTGAATGATTCATTTTATCCCAGCTATAGCTTCCAGATGGTTAGGACTATAGTTACAGTATGAAATTATGTTAGAAAACTGTTTCCTCTACCTATAAGATTTGTGTTATGTAATTTATAGATTTTTTATGAATTTAGAAAATAGATCTCAATTTATATTAGGGGATTTTGCTTGAATACCTATATTATCCCTTCCATTTCCTTTTGTAAACGTCAGTTATTATGGAGGTGTAGGATATGTATTTTTACTCCTTTAGTTGACTATTTGGCATTTATATTGCCATCTGCTTGGTGAAATTGAATTAGGTAAACTTGAGCAATACTTTCTTTTAAAGAAAGATGTACCTTTGCAATAATAATTCGTTAGAAATGGAATGGGAGGTAGAAGGAAACAGGAAGATGAGAGGTAAGTAGAAAGGAAGAGGGGCCAAAAGGTGCTAGAGGTGAAAGGGAGGAGAGGAAACAGATAATTGATCTTCCCTCTAGAGGCACTCAGTGGAAAGAAGGCCTAATGCCAGAATTCATGTTGTGCCTTGTGACCTTAGAAAAACAATCTTGCTTCTACTTGTTGGTTTAACAGTGGCCATTGGATCCATTTTCTTTTAGTTCGTTTATTTTTAAGGGGATAGAAGAATCCTCTCCTTTCACACCTTTAGATTTCTCCAGAAAATATATATATACTAGATCAAAGTAAAAATATCAATTTTTATACTTTTTTAGTATCTACCCTAATATAATAATTTTTAATGTGGCAAAATTAATCATAGCTTTCTTCAATATAATGTTTTATCTTACTAATACTGTATTAAGTCTTACTAAAATTAACAAGTTCTTTCTTTACTTATTTCTGGCTCTTCCACAACTTTAGGGAACGACTAATATCATTCAGTAAACTTTTGTTCTCTTCAGTTCAGTCGCTCAGTCAGACTCTTTGCGACCCCATGAATGGCAGCACGCCAGGCCTCCCTGTCCATCACCAACTCCCAGAGTTCACCCAAACTCATGTCCATCGAGTCGGTGATGCCATCCAGCCATCTCATCCTCTGTCATCCCCTTCTCCTTCTGCCCCCAATCCCTCCCAGCATCAGAGTCTTTTCCAATGAGTCAACTGTTTGCATGAGGTGGCCAAAGTATTGGAGTTTCAGCTTTAGCATCAGTCCTTCCATAGAACACCCAGGATTGATCTCCTTTAGAATGGACTGGTTGGATCTCCCTGCAGTCCAAGGGACTCTCAAGAGTCTTCTCCAACACCACAGTTCAAAAGCATCAATTCCTTGGTGCTCAGCTTTCTTCACAGTCCAACTCTCACATCCATACATGACCGCTGGAAAAACCATAGCCTTGACTAGACGCACCTTTGTTGGCAAAGTAATGTCTCTGCTTTTCAATATGCTATCTAGGTTGGTCATAACTTTTCTTCCAAGGAGCAAGCGTCTTTTAGTTTCATGGCTGCAGTCACCATCTGCAGTGATTTTGGAGCCCAGAAAAATAAAGTCTGACACTGTTTCCACTGTTTCCCCATCTATTTGCCATGAAGTGATGGGACCAGATGCCATGATCTTTGTTTTCTGAATGTTGAGCTTTAAGCCAACTTTTTCACTCTTTCTCTTTCACTTTCATCGAGAGGCTTTTTAGTTCTTCTTCAGTTTCTGCCATAAGGGTGGTGTCATCTGCGTATCTGAGGTTATTGATATTTCTCCCGGCAATCTTGATTCCAGCTTGTGCTTCTTCCAGCCCAGCGTTTCTCATGATGTACTCTGCATGTAAGTTAAATAAGCAGGGTGACAATATACAGCCCTCTTCACAGACCTTAAAAAGGCTTTCTAATTCTTTTGACAGGTTGAAATATTTGCTTTGTTATTTTTCGGTATTCATTTTCTTTAGCTTTATTTTTGAGGCTCCTATTTGAACAGCATCTAAAAGCACATTGTTCTTTATAATACCAGAAAAGTGGCTGCTTTTTTCTGTTATAATTTCTTAAAGCAATGTGATCCCTTTCAAGAGGCAGCTTACTAATTTCTTAAAGGTAAAAATAAAACATCTAATGCTTAAATAATGCTGACTTCAGTTCTATTTGGTATAGAGTATGTCCTGTTAGGTAACCACCAAATTTTTTAACAGATAAGACTTTTAAGGTCAAAAGTTAAATTATCTTGAGCAGACTAGTTCTTTGTGTAATGTAAATACAAATATATAAAATAAACATTGTACCTTCAGAGGGGCCTCATTTGGCCATCTTATGCCTTTTAATGCATAAAAGGGAGAAAGGAGATAGGAAAAAGTTTTGATAATCATGAGCAAAGTGGAGTTTCCATATAATATCTTATAAGTAGATGGGGGGGTAGATTATAGACTTTCCATTCATTTTGTTACTATATTCATATAATTTTGCACCTCTTACTGTTTTCTAATCAAAATAATATTTATCATATTTTTCTTTTGAATGTCATTTAAAAACAAGTATCTAGTTCCAGTGTTACTCCAAAAAGTTATAAATTAATTCAGTTAGTTCTTTGTTTTAAAAGGGTGTATGATTACCAGTGTATGACAGATAACTGTTTCCATCTGTTCATACATTAACCCTGTGGTTCTAGACAGTATATATGTATACACAATCACAATTTTTTTTAACTCTTAGGCATTGCTGAAAATATTATTTGGTATTTAATTAGGATAAGATACTTGTTTGTATCAATAAATGAAACTAAATGATGCTAAAAGTAATAAATAAACAACCAAAAAAAATCTAAGTGCTTATACAACGCAGTTTTACTTTTCCCTCATTTTATGATAATATTGGCAGCAGTTGAGAAACAGCTTTTCTTCACTGTGGAAACCAGGCTTTAGAAGCTGCCTTTTTCTGGGATATTGCTATTTTTTAGTGGAGGAAAAAAAGATAGTGCAACCATGTGGAGATGGTAAAGCCTGGAAGTGGCACATTTACTTCAGTTCACATTTCATTATATAAACAATTCATGTGGCCAATCCTTAAATGAGTGGGGCAAGAATGACCTTGTGTGGAGCAAGAGTCTTCTGACAGAAAGGGCAGCCCTAGGGAAAACAGGGCAATAAATACTTTGACAGTAGTAATTTCCCACATTACTTTCTTGTAAAGATAAAATTGATTATCAAATATATAAGTACCTAAGGAGAAAAAAACTTAAAAACTTTGGTTAAAGTTTAGTTATTGTTGTTCAATTGCTAAGTTGTGTCCGACTCTTTGTGATCCTGTGGACTGTAGCATGCCAGGCTTCTCTGTCCTTAACTTTCTCCCAAAGTTTGCTCAAACTCTTGTCCATTTAGTCAGTGATGCCATCAAACCATCTCATCCTCTTTTGCCTCCTTCTCCTCCTTCCCTCAGTCTTTCCCAGCATCAGTGTCTTGTTGAATGAGTCGGCTCTTTGCATCAGGTGGCCAAAGTATTGGAGCTTCAGCTTCAGCCTCAGGCTTTCCAATGAATATTCATGGTTAATTTCCTTTAAGATTGACTGATTTGATCACCTTGCTGTCCAGGGAATTCTCAGGAGTCTTCTCCAGCAAAACATTTCAAAAGCATTCATTCTTTGGTGCTCAACCTTCTTTATGGTCCAACTCTCACATCCATACATGACTACTGGAAAAACTACAGCTTTGACTATACAGATCTTTGCTGTATAGTGATATCCCTTCTTTTTAATATGCTGTCTAGGTTTGTCATAGCTTTTCTTCCAAGGAGCAAGTGTCTTAATTTTGTGGCTGCAGTCTCTGTCCATAGTGATTTTGGAGCCCAAGAAAATACAGTCTGTCACTATTTCCACTTTTTCCCCCTGTTTGCCATGAAGTGATGGGACCAGATACTAATGATCTTAGTTTTTTGAATGTTGTGTTTTAAGCCAGCTTTTTCACTCTCTTCTTTTACCCTCATCAATAGGCTCTTTAGTTCCTCTTGTTTTCTTCCATTAAAATAGTATCATCTGCAAATCTGAAGTTGTTGTTTAATTCTCCTGGCAGTCTGGATTCCAGCTTGTGATTCATCCAGCCTGGCATTTCGCATGATGTACTCTGCATAGAAGTTAAATAAGCAGGATGACAACATACAGCCTTGTCATACTCCTTTCCCAATTTTGAACCAGTCCATTGTTCCATGTTCGGTTCTAACTGTTGCTTCTTAACACGCATGCAGGTTTCTCAGAAGGCGGGTAAAGTAAAGTAGTCTGGTACTCCCATCTCTTTAAGAATTTTCCACAGTTGTAATCCACACAGTCAAAGGCTTTAGTATATAGTCAGTGAAGCAGAAGTAGATGTTTTTCTGCAATTCCCTTGCTTTTTTGATGATCTGACACATGTTGGCAATTTGATCTCTGGTTCTTCTGCCTTTTCTAAATCCAGCTTGTATATCTGGAAGTTCTCAGTTCACATACTACTGAAGCCTAGCTTGAAGGATTTTGAGTATTGCTAGCCTATGAAATTGTACAGTAGTTTGAACATTCTTTGGCATTGCCATTATTTGAGATTAGATGAAGACTGACCTCTTCCAGTACTGTGACCACTGCTGAGTATTCCAAATATGCTGACGTATTGATTACAGCACTTTAACAGCATCATCTTTTAGAATTTTAAATAGCTCAGCTGGAATTCTATCACCTCCACTAGCTTTGTTCATAGTAATGCTTCCTAAGGGCCACTTGACTTCACACTTCAGAATGTCCACCTCTAGGTGAGTGTCCACACCATCATGGTTATCTGGGTCATTAAGACCTTTTTTGTATAGCTCTTCTGTGTATTTTTGCTGATTCTTCTTAAACCCTTCTGCTTCTTTTGCTGCTGCTGCTAAGTCCTTGCTATTTCTGTCCTTTATTGTGCCCATCTTTGCATGAAATGTTCCCTTGGTATCTCCAGTTTTTTTTGAAGAGGTCTTTAGTCTTTCCCATTCTGTTGTTTTTCCTCTATTTCTTTGCATTGTTCACTTAAGAAGGCTTTCTCATCTCTCCTCACTATTCTCTGGGACTCTACATTCAGTTAGTTATATCTTTCCCTTTCACCTTAAACTTCTCTTTCTCAATGTGTAAGGCCTCCTCAGACAACCACTTTGCCTTCTAGCATTTCTTTTTCTTTGGGATGGTTTTAGTCACTGCTTTCTATAGTGTTAGAAAACTCCATCCATAGTTCTTTAGGCACTCTGTCTATCAGATCTAATCCCTTGAATCTACTTGTCACCTCCACTGTATAATTGTAAGGGATTTGATTTACTGGGCATGGCCCTGCCCACCAAAGCAAGACCCAGCTTTCCCCACAGCCAGTCTCTCCCATCAGGAAGCTTGCACTAGACTCTTAGCCTCATCCATCAAAGGGCAAACAGAAGAAGCAAGAACTACAGTCCCACAACCTCCAGAATGAAAACCACAATCCCAGAAAGGTAACCAAAATCATCACATGAATCAGAGGTTTGTGTAACTTGAAGCTATGAGCTATGCCATACAGGGTCACTCAAGATGGATGGGTCATGGTGGACAGTTCTGACAAAATGTGGCCCACTGGAGAAGGAAAGGGCAAACCCCTCCAGTATTCTTGCTTAAGAACCCCATGAACAGTATGAAAAGGCAAGAAGATACGACACCAGAAGATGAGTCCCCCAGGTCGGTAGCTGTCTGACATGCTACTGGGGAATAGCTGAAAAATAGCTCCAGAAAGAATGAAGAGGCTAGGCCAAAGCAGAAACATCGCTGAGTTGTAGATGTGTCTGGTGGTGAAAGTAAAATCCAATGCTGTAAAGGAACCTGGAATGTTAGGTCCATGAATCAAGGAAAATTGGATAAGGTCAAGCAGGAGATGGCAAGAGTGAACATTGGTGTTTTAAGAATCAGTGAACTAAAATGGGTGGGAATGGGCAAATTTAATTCAGATGACCATTATGTCTATTACTGTGGGCAAGAATCCCTTACAAGAAATGAAATAGCCCTTATAATCAACAAGAGAGTCCGAAATGCAGTGCTTGGGTACAATCTCAGAAACAACAGAATGATCTCAATTCGTTTCCAAGGCAAACCATTCAACATCACAGTAATCCAAATCTGTGCCCTAACCACTGATGCCAAAGAAGCTGAAGTTGACCTATTCTATGTAGACCTACAAGACTTCTAGAACTAACACCTAAAAAAGATTTCCTTTGCATCACGGGGATTATAATGCAAAAGTAAGAAGTCAAGAGATACCTGGAGTAACAGGCAGGTTTGGCCTTGGAGTACAAAATGAAGCAGGGCAAAGGCTAACAGAGTTTTGTCAAGAGAAAACATTAGTTTTAGCAAACACCCTCTTCCAGCAACTCAAGAGACGACTCTACACATGGACATCACCAGATGGTCAATACCGAAATCACATTGATGATATTCTTACAGCCAAAGATGGAGAAGCTCTATACAGTGAGCGAAAACAAGACCTGGGGCTGACTGTGGCTCAGATCATGAGCTCCTTGTTGTAAAATTCAGGCTTAAATTGAAAAAAGTAGGGAAAACCACTAGGCCATTCAGGTATGACCTAAATCAAATCCCTTATGATTATACAGTGGAAATGACGAATAGATTCAAGGGATTAGATCTGGTAGACAGAATGCCTGAAGAATATGGACAGAGGTTTGTAGCATTCAACATGTATTAGACTATCTCATTAATTTAGAAGTTGATGAGTTATACAGCCATGTTTAAAATTACTTTTGCAGTATGTTATTAGGTTTGTTGTTATATGTTATAGATATAATATACATATTGTATAATTAGTATGTTATTAGGATTTACTAAAACAACAAATAGTGTAATCGGTTTCAAAGTGCTTAATCTTAAGGGAGTAGTTTTCTGAGTACCTAAAAGGTAGGTATTTGCATTAACCAGTATTCCAGGGAGTATTCTGGTGGAAACCTAGTCCTTAGGTGTCAATATGAAAGAATGTTTCTGGGGTCAAATATATTGAGAAAACTGTGTACTACACCCAGTTCTTGGATATTTATAGTGTACATCAGAATGTGAAATGTTTGGGGAAATTTTGGAACCTATTTTACTAAACAGTACATATTAAATTTTCCTAAGAAAATCAGGAAGATTAGTAAGCCAGTTATAGTTTATTAGATCTGGATCCTCCTCAGTACTTCTCTCTTTGTTAATTTACTAGTGATTAGTTAGTCTTTATAACTGAAAAATGAGTGTGTTTTATTTTTATCCTCAAGGTATCCTAATTCAGGGAGATCCTCTGGTAGAAAGAATTATTCTGAAATGGATTCAGTCTGTTTTCAGGTGTTCTTTTCATTTAGAGCCTCTAAGTCCTAGATCTGGATCCTTAAAGATACTCTTAATACCACCCAGAGGCTCACTTTGCCTCAGAAGTCTTGTGAAGGTGTAGCACAGCTAACATTTTTAAGGTTAGGATTGTGAGATGTTTGTTATTAAATTGATTTTTTTTGAATGTTAAAACAAAAACATGACCAAGTTCATATTTTACGCCTTTTTTTTTTTTCATGTAATGAGAAAACAAAGGTGGTATGTAACTTTGCTTTCTGTTATGATAAATTTTAATTTGCAGAATGAAAGTGAAAGTTGCTCAGTTGTGTCCAATTCTTTGCAATCCCAAGAACTATAGCCTGCCAGGCTCCTCTGTCCATGGAACTCTCCAGGCCAGAATATTGGAGTGGGTAGCCATTCCCTTCTCCAGGGGATCTTTACCCAGGAATTGAACCCAGGTCTCCTACATTGCAGGTGTATTCTTATACCCTCTGACCCACCAGGGAGGCCCAAGAATACGGGAGTGGGTAGGCTATTCCTTCTCCAGCAGATCTTCCCAACCCAGGTTTCGAATCGGGGTCCCCTGCACTGTAGAATAAAAGAAGGCAAATTCAGGGATCAACAAAGACAACTTACAGAACTGAATAATTGAGAGTTGATTTTAGGTAAGAAATGTATTGGTGGTTCTTCTTATGGAATGCTTATATATACCTACAGCTCAACCAGCAGGAGTGCCAGAAATCTTAAAGAAGAGCTTGCATAGCTGTTCGGTGAAAGGAGAGGAAGAAGTATTTTTAATTGGCAAGAACTTTCTGAAAGGAACTAAAGTTATTTTCCAAGAAAATGTTTCTGGTAAGTAGGCATAACACTGCCTTAGAAATTGTTGGGTGTTTCACTTTGTTATGAAGATATAGTTGTAGCTACAAAGTAAAAAATTTTTCATAATTTTAGTAAGTCACTGTTTTTTATTTCATTCAGATGAAAACTCTTGGAAGTCAGAAGCTGAAATTGATATGGAATTATTTCATCAGGTATAATTTAAACTTTTTATAGTTTGATTGTTTATTCTCGGAGAAACTGAGTTTTGCTCCAAGATTTTCCTAAATCAACAGATTAAATTTCTTATTTATATGGAATTGATGTAAATCATTTAAAGTTTCTTTTTTTTTTTTTAATTTTATTTTATTTTTAAACTTTACATAACTGTATTAGTTTTGCCAAATATCAAAATGAATCCGCCACAGGTATACATGTGTTCCCCATCCTGAACCCTCCTCCCTCCTCCCTCCCCATTCCATCCCTCTGGTCGTCCCAGTGCACCAGCCCCAAGCATCCAGTATCGTGCATCGAACCTGGACTGGCAACTCATTTCATACATGATATTTTACATGTTTCAATGCCATTCTCCCAAATCCTCCTACCCTCTCCCTTTCCCACAGAGTCCACAAGGCTGTTCTATACATCAGTGTCTCTTTTGCTGTCTCGTACACAGGGTTATTGTTACCATCTTTCTAAATTCCATATATATGCGTTAGTATACTGTATTGGTGTTTTTCTTTCTGGCTTACTTCACTCTGTATAATAGGCTCCAGTTTCATCCACCTCATTAGAACTGATTCAAATGTATTCTTTTTAATGGCTGAATAATACTCCATTGTGTATATGTACCACAGCTTTCTTATCCATTCATCTGCTGATGGACATCTAGGTTGCTTCCATGTCCTGGCTATTATAAACAGTGCTGCGATGAACATTGGGGTACTCGTGTCTCTTTCCCTTCTGGTTTCCTCAGTGTGTATGCCCAGCAGTGGGATTGCTGGATCATAAGGCAGGTCTATTTCCAGTTTTTTAAGGAATCTCCACACTGTTCTCCATAGTGGCTGTACTAGTTTGCATTCCCACCAACAGTGTAAGAGGGTTCCCTTTTCTCCACACCCTCTCCAGCATTTATTACTTGTAGACTTTTGGATCGCAGCCATTCTGACTGGTGTGAAATGGTACCTCATAGTGGTTTTGATTTGCATTTCTCTGATAATGAGTGATGTTGAGCATCTTTTCATGTGTTTGTTAGCCATCTGTATGTCTTCTTTGGAGAAATGTCTATTTAGTTCTTTGGCCCATTTTTTGATTGGGTCATATATTTTTCTGGAGTTGAGCTGTAGGAGTTGCTTGTATATTATTTATATGGAATTGATGTAAATCATTTAAAGTTTCTTTCTTGAGTTTCTTTAACTGAAATAGATTTATTCCACTGATGCTAGAAATGACAGTTCTGTATTTGAAAAGTTAAGACCATGAGAAAATTACCATTATTAATAAATGAAACATGTCTTTCCTAATATTTATTTGCTATCTTTACCTACTTTGGATTATCCTTGGGTTATCTTCACCTACTTTTTAATAAGAGAAACTTATTTATTGAGTACCTGCTATGTGCCAGGTGTTTTATATTTGTTCCTTAGCTTTTGCACTCAAGAAGCACTACTTATTACACTTAGAGTCTGTATTTGTAGGACCTCGGTATATATTCATTTTTGGTTTAAAATTTTTAAAAATTCCTTTGTGTTCTGAAAAAAATAAAGAAATTTAACATTATATATCCAATATATTGCCAAACTCAAAGCTAAAGGTACAGTGTTGCCTAAGAGTGCCCTCACTTCAGACACCAGCTGCACGTTCAGGGGTCCCCCGAACAGGTCTCACTTCTGAACAGTTGGCTTCAAATTCAAGGGTTTCCACTACCCCCAAAGATTTGCTAGTAGAACTCACAGAACTCAGGAAAGCACTGTACTTAACAATTTCAGTTTTATTATAGCAAAAGAACACAAATCAGATTATAATTTCTCAACTTCTAGCCTTCTGGGTTCTTTATATTGTATTTTTTAGAGAGTAAGAATAAAAAAAAAATAAGGTGGCGCTTTGAAGAAGATGGAATTTTCTATTTTTAATAGGCTAATGTCTATTTCATGCTCTGTAAAACAGATTATACAGTGGATTAATGCAGAATAATCATAAAAATTTGGTGGAATGGAAAGGAATTATACCCTCATTTGGTGGCTATATATAGAGGCCCTGGGGTTCTTGCAAGCAAGTATGTAAACAGGGTAAATCATAATATGATCTTTCATTAATTCTGTGGTTTTGCTATTTATTAAAATTTTTTTATCTTTTTCAGAGAAAACTTTCTTTTTTTCTTTCTTTCTAAAGGGCTTTCTGGGAAGTGTGTTAGAGTGGAATCAGAGCTGAGATATACAAAATAAATCCTAAAGATTATATTATATTAAAGAAAAAAAACACAAATTAAACATTTAGAAGAAAATATGATCAGAAAATACATTAAAAGTAAAGAAACTTTGAGTGTGGTCAATAAAGAAATAACAGGCCTATAATGAAAAGTTAAAAGGGCCTCTACAATAACAAAAAATGACCAGAAGATGGTAAAGTAGAAAAGACCATTTAATGATGACTTTGCAAATTGCAAATATAATTGTGATAGCTATTCATTTGAAACTCCAAAAATCAACTCACCAGGTATTAAACTTTTTTATTACTTGAAAATTAAGGCTAACAAAGTCTGGGAAAATAATCCTTTGTTAATATTTGGCTCTTCTAGTCAACGCCATAATATATCTCATACTCATGTATACCAAGAGCAATAGGCACATGGTCATTATATCTACTCACATTTTAACAACTTTAGATGAATTCTGTAGGGCCTTAATTGCCTATTAAATGTACATATAAGATACATATCTTAAAGACAAATCTCCTCTCTGCTGCTGCTGCTGCTGCTAAGTCGCTTCAGTCGTGTCCGACTCTGTGCGACCCCATAGACGGCAGCTCACCAGGCTCCCCCCGTCCCTGGGATTCTCCAGACAAGAATACTGAAGTGGGTTGCCATTTCCTTCTCCAGTGCATGAAGGTGAAAAATTAAAGTGAAGTCACTCAGTCGTGTCCAACTCTGAGCGACCCCACGGACTGCAGCCTATATATGTATTGTTTTGAAAGATAAGTTGGTTTTAAAAGAAAGAAGGAGAGATTAGCAGCTTGAATGTGGAGGTGATTTTAAAAGGAAACTAGAAGCAAGTATTTTAGAGCCTAGGAGAGCTCTTTTTTTTTTTTTTTTTTTTTTTTTCTTTTTTTTAGCTTTTGTTTTTTTTCACTTAATTATTTACTTTATATTGGAGTGTAGTTGATTTACAATGTTATGTTAGTTTCCAGTGTACAGCAAAGTGTACACGTATACATATATCCATTCTTTTTTTAGATTCTTTTCCCATATAGGCAATTAATATGGGTAAATTTTATTACAGAATATTGAGTAGAGTTTCCTGTGCTGTACAGTAGGTTCTTGTTGATTATCTATTTTATATATAGTAATGCCTATATGTAAGTTCCCAAACTTCTAATTTATCCCTCCCTCCCACCTTTCCCCTTTAGTAAGCATAAGTTTATTTTCAAAGTCTGTGAATCTGTTTATATTTTGTGAATAAGTTAATTTGTATCAGAGGTCTATAATATGAATAAGTATAACTTGTTTTACAGAACATGAAATAGACATTAGCCTATTAAAAATAGAAAAATGTATAATTTCTCAACTTCTAGTCTTCTGGGTTCTTTATACTGTATTTTTTAGAGAGTAAGAGTAAAAAAAAATAAGGTGGAGCTTTGAAGAAGATGGAATTTTCAGTAGAAATATGTAAAGAAAATTCTCAGAAGAAATGCCCAAAAGATCCTCAGAATTTTGGGGAACAACTAGGCTAAACAAAGACTTGAGAGTTTTGAAGTTATATGTTTTCAAAGTGGTTTTATTAGGAATTTGTTTTGTGTCTCCAGTTATTTTTATGTATATATCCCCAACTGCAAAATGACAATTTTGACAATGATAAATTATACCTTAGGAAAGTGAAAAATATCTAGCACCATTGCTTATAAACTCTGAAAAAAGATTATCTGCTAGGATAAAGAAAATTGTTATTTTGAATCCAACCAGATTTTTCTAAGAAATTAAAATATAGATATTCTTCCCTTTTTACCTCAGAAAACATTCTACCTGCTCCACAGGTCTCCCAGCCCTTTGTATGTTTTGTGTGTATTGTACTCCTAGTTCAGTGGTAGTTAATTGCTCTTAATTTTTGAGATTAGGTTTTTTTTACTTAGTTTTTAATTTAAATCATTTGTAGAATTTCATGATTTCAGATTGAGGATGTGTGAATAATTTGTTCATTTGGTTTTTAAGAAGTTTCAAATTAGGTTTGTTTAACTACACTCTAAAACAAGTGGAGTAAAAGATTAAAAAAATATATATATATATGTGTGTATATATATATATTCATCTGACTTTTAGATACTAATTCTGTTACTGATTACCAAGAACAAATTTTTTATTTGGAAGAATAATTTCAGTTATTGAGTTAGTCAAATAATCTTAAGACTGGGAAGATACTTCAGAAGTCCATCCATTCAGCCATCTCCTTAACTGTAGGTAGAACTGCTTTTGATGTAGTTGCAGTGTTTAAGCAAAGGAGGAAAAATGAAAGTGTGCAAGATTTTAAAATTCTTATTTCTTAGAATTTGAGTTAATGCAGATACATTTTTTGATGGCTTCATATACAATTGAGTATGTGCTTTCAAATTTTTGCCCCCTAATTCCTGTGGATGTATACATTTGTATATTTTTCCACCTGCATTAGAAGTGTGGTTTTTTTTGAGATAGCTTACTGGACTCAGAAAGCATTCTACTATTGCCATAAATAAGAAGCTATTTTTAAACTTATGATTATTTCAGAGCATGTTTTAAGATGGCTTAGAAACAAATTAAGTACTCAAAAATCGAACTCTTGGCCTCATTTGTCATGTTCTGTTCAACTGAGTCAGCCAACTTCCAGAGTCTGAATAAGTAAAAAATGACATTAAACTCATTTCATCCTCAGCTGTCACCATTGGCCTCCTGCATATCACATACTGAATACAAAAGCACAGTCACTACCTTTTGCTGTTCTTTTCCAGTACTATAACGTAGCAGGGAAGAAGAGAATAAGTCAGATGCAGTTCATGATATCTTCTAAGAAGATGTAGTCCCCTTGAATAAGTGCTGCTGAAGCATTTATGGAACTCTTCCCTTCTCTTAAAAAGGATGCTTCTACCACTATTTTCACACACAAAAAAATGACCTTGATTTACTGGGTTTTGGGTAAACTGAACTCTGTTGACTTTAAATGAGAATTAGTTACTAGTTTTAAGTACAAATTGAAATATTTAAAATTTAAATAGACTAAATGAGAATTAGTTGTTAGTGGTTAGAAAGCAGTGAACTGCATTGCAAAGTACATATCACCGTTAAGGTTTACAAAGCATATGGTAACTGACATTGTGCTTGGTGGGCAATTTTTTTTCTTGAAAATATATTCATTCTTTTTTTCAACAAATCTCTTTGAGTATATTCTGTGTGAGGTGCTTAATAGTGGAGATAGGATGAAGAACAGAACATCCTAGCTTCTCTTGGAACTTGCATTCTTGTGGTTGTAAAGGAGACAAAAAACAAGCAGATAATCACAGTAATTTCATGTGGTGATAAGAAATAAACAGGATTCTGTGATCAGATTGGAGAGGGGTGCCACTTTAAAGACGATGGTCAGAGAAGGCTTCTCTGAGGAGATGACATTTGAATGAGACCTGGAAATGGGTAAGGAACTGGATATTTAAAGAGATAAAGGAGAATAGTATTCCAGTGAAAAAGAATAGCAAAGTTGTAAAGGCTCTGAGGTAAAAATGAATTTAGTGTGTTAGTGTAAGAAGGTCAGTGTGACTGGAGTGTAACAAGCTAGAGGAGAATGGGAATGAGATAAAGTTGACAGGACAGGGACCTTTTATGCCATTGCAAAACATTGGTATTTTACCTTAAAAGCAATTTTAAGATTGATGTCATGATGCCCATGGACCCGAACCCCTAGTCAAACTTTTTAAACTTTACAGCTAACAGGAAAGTACTTAATTATAATATTTTATTTCAAATTTTTAATTTACATATTGCTTTATTTCTGCCTCTTGTAATTTTCTTTCAATTAGAATCATCTTATTGTGAAGGTTCCCCCATATCATGATCAACATATAACTTTGCCAGTAGCAGTGGGAATATATGTAGTAACCAATGCTGGAAGATCTCATGATGTTCAGCCTTTCACTTACACTCCAGACCCAGGTATGTCAAAATAAAAAGTTCTGAATCAAAAGGAGTAATCCATTTCTGCTTCTTCAGAAGAATATGAAGACTAACCAACCTAAAAGAGGAAGTAGTGTGCAAAGGTAAATTGATACCAGTATTTTTTGGAGATGTCATTATTTCCCAAGAAGATGGTCACCAAACCCTGCTTTTACTCTTAGTTAAGAGAACTGTTTCTGCCTTAGGGTCTAGTAATAAAAGAAAAGTTAGGAATTCTCTGAAGTCAGGCTCTACAGAGTTATCATACAAGTACTCCTTGTATGATAAGGTAAGAATTACCATTCATGGAATACCTCTTATGTACAGAAAGGTGAAAGTGACTACTTTAGGAAACTGCTAGTAGTTTTCAGTCTGGCTGTCTTACAGGGTGCATTTTGGGAGAGGTGAAAGGTAATCTCAGAGAGATAAGTGATAATACCACAAATAGAGTCATATGCCTGTAACATTTTATAATTTGTGTAGTCAAAAATATCAAAGACTTCTGGTGAACAAGTATTTTTAAAATAATTTTAAGCATTTAGGTAAAACAGGTGCTTTAGAAACCAGAGCAGTTGTTTTAAAATTTATATCTCTGGGTAAGAAATATCTTATGAGATTTTTACCTACATTCATTTAGTTGCCTGGAGAAGCCTTTTCCTGGAAAAGTAGAGAAAACATTTTGGAAATGGAAATGCTTCAGATATTTTGTTGATGTAGACTTGGCTGCTGCCATGCTGCCATTGATTTACTCCATTCGTATCTCAGGCATGCTCCAGAATTAGAAGTTCTTCCATATCTTCAAGTTTACTGATAACATTTTTTCCCAAATTGTTCAGAATTCAGTGAGGTGCAAAGTGAAAAATGATAGCAAGAAAAGAAAGCCCTGGTAACAGAAGTGTTGAACACAGTAGCTACAACAGAGTTATAATTAGTCTTGATAATTATTCTCTATCACTTAATGTTATCTGTTCCCTTTTTCTTTTGTAAATCATGTCCAACTTTCACAACATTGGTTATTTCCCACCAGTTTGTTACATAAGTGTGCCATAATATAGCCCTTATGAAATTATTTTAGTGTTTGTCTCAGAATAAAAGATCACATGTAGAAATTTCAGACAGAAAAAGACAAAGTTTGGAAATAATATACTGGCTTCAACAAAACTAGGAAAGAGGATACTGGTTTATACTTAAAAATCAAACAGTTGATTGTTTTCTTTCTAGGAAAGTCTCAAAAATCCAAGAAAATTTGATTTAAAACTAATGGTAGTTAAAGCATTTTAGTAATTGCTAGAATATTTAGTATTTTATGTGAAGAGAAGCTTGCTCATAGAAGGAGAAAAATGCCATACAGTAATTAATACATTCCTATGTGAAGGGGAGAAGGAAGTATGTGGAGGGGGAGGGGGAATAGCTTTAAAGTTCTACCATCCTTAAAATACTGAGATCTTGTTGTCTTTGTTTCTTTTTATTGATCAATAATAAAGAACTTCAGGACTTTGAAGTGCTTAGCATCAGCACTATGAATCTTCATTTCTTAGTGATGAATGCTCATTATTAAAATTTTTCCTTTGATAAATTACCAAATATAAAGCCTATACTAATTGGCTATATTTGGCCACATTTAGACCATCACTGACATATGTTTATTCTTTTATGTTTTTCCCCCTTGTTTTTTATATATACTAGATAGCAGTTGCTCTCAGAAACTCTTATTTGAATAAATATATTTTGTGCAAATTTTATAGTGAGATCTAATGATTCAGTTTCTGCCTTTATGATATAGCTAATTAAAGAATCTTCCCATAATCTCACTTTTTTGTATTTTATAAAATGTGAATGTCTTTTTAGGTGTGCACATGAGAGAATATTTCAGGAAAACTTGGTTATGATAATTTGCACTGTCTCATTATGATAAACTAGTTGCTGTTTTGACTCAGCTGGGGACTGTGGTTAAAGATTTGCATATTCAGTGGCATATAATAATTATAATTATAGGGCTTCCCAGATGGCGCTAGTGGTAAAGAACCTGCCTGCCAATGCAGGAAATGTGAGAGATAGTGTGTTCGATCTCTGGGTCAGGAAGATCCTCTGGAGAAGGGAATGGCAATCCACTCCAGGATTCTTGCCTGGAGAATTCCATGGACAGAGGAGCCTGGTGGGCTGCAGTCCATGGGGTCACACAGAGTCGGACATGACTGATGAGACTTAGCACTTAGCACATAGCAATTATAACAGCTAAAACAAGATCCACCCTCATTTTTGTGAGTTAAGAGTAGAAATGGTGACTGCTACACCATTTTGTCAAAATATTTAAGTTACAGACAAAAAAATAACAAATAAATATATTTTATCCTAATTTGACCTAGATACCTTCATAATAACCTGGAAGGCCAGATTTGAATTTAGGATTTTCAGACTGCTTGGAGGTCCAAACTGGAATATGGCAACACGAAGAAAGAGGATTTCCCAGCCTGCCACCCTTCTTTTCCCTCTCCTGGCTCCATCCTCCACCTGGAGGGCCTTGATGCACCAGCTGATGCTCCTAAGCTCTGTTCACCCTATAGGCTTAAGATGGCACACACAGTCTATAGAGTAGTTGTGCAGAAAATTTTGGTATCTTATGTATTTGGGTATGTAGTCTAAAAGTAGGATTAGAGCAAGGGCTCAAGCGAACGTAAACTGGCTCTGCATGGTTTGCCAGACACAAGCCCCTCTAAAGCCCTCTGAGTCTCTACTGCCAAAAATACATTACGTGTGCATCCTTTTAGACCATTACTTTGCAGACTTAAAAAACCTGTGTTTCATTGCTAGTCACTGAACCACTGCTTGACCATTAATTTGTTTTCTATCTTTTAAGACACAGAAATCATATTAGTTGTTTTTTGCAGTGACTCTGCAGTGGTAATTGCTCTAAGAAATGGAGGATAAAATACTTATTCATAATTTTTTGTTGCTTTAAAAACAAATGACTAAAACTTGTGTTTAAAGTAGAAACTTAAAAATTTTTTTGAAGATTAGTTTCCATTCTTAAATCTGTAATTGTTAGAATAAATGTTATGCTTTAAAATTGTCTATGAATTTCTTTTCCAGTCAATTCTATTCAGTTTGATAATTTCATTCAATTAACAGTTCGTTCAGATTATCATTTGTTGGCCCTTACATACAGCATGCTTAGATAAATGTTTTAACCTCATTCTTAGGAAACATGTACATTTTGTCTCTTTGTTCACAGTTAATTATCTTAATATTCTCTAACCATCATTTTGCATTATGATGTCAAGAATAAATTGATAATAAATTGGCTCAGTTCTTATTTTGAATAAGTTAAGGAATATAAATACATTGAAAAATAGAAATTAGCATTTATTTAAATAAAATTATTATACAGTCAATTTAAAAAAACCTTTTTAGCTGGAATTTAACTTTACCATTCAGAACTGATCACTACTCTTATGCTTATTAAATTTAAAATTTTCATAGTAGGTGTACTTGATATGTATAGATATAATATTGTAGCAATTCTTCATTAATAATAGCAAAGATTATTATTTCTAAGGCTTTATAAAAAAGTAATACTATATATTTTGTATATTCAGCACAGTTTTTAAAAAAAATTCTCAATTATGTTTCTGAATCAGTATTTTTAAAGTCATTTACATAGGTGAATGGTGAATTTACATAGGTGAATGGTGAATTTACATAGGTGAATGGTGAATTTACATAGGTGAATGGTGAATTTTTTTCATGCTAGTGTTACAGTATATTTGGTATTAATACGTTTTTAAAGATGTCATGTCAATCTTCTACTCATTTGTACTGTTACAAGAAAGATTTTTAAAAGTTGCTGTTATTTTTATTTTGTTTATTTAATAATAAGCATATGTTTCTGCCCACTTGGAGAGTGGTGCATTTTAGAGGGTAAACTGGTGATTATAGTTTATAAAAACTCATCTGAACCTAGAATTTCTGCTGAACAAATAATTTAATAATGCTTTGTGAGAAAATACTCCTGTTAAAGAACTTTAAGATATATATTTTTCAGGATAAGTTTAAATAAATACATTAATCTTTTTTGTTTAATAACAGCAGCTGTTGCTTTGAACGTGAATGTAAAGAAGGAAATATCTAGTCCGGCAAGACCTTGCTCTTTCGAAGAAGCCATGAAAGGTACCAAGTTAATTATGCTCAAAAATTGTAAATCAGTGATGCTATATATTTTATCTAACAAACCTTACTATTTTATTTACTGTTGTGTACTTGAAATAGTTAGCAGGTTATCTTTGATATTGTAAAATAAATACTTGTTTAACTTCACTGAATGCAGAGACTTGCTTCCTAACTTGATATTTCCAAACATTTGCCATATAAACAACTTTTTAAAAAACATATGTTACAGTTAAGGAGTTTTTGTTTTGTTTTTTATTCCCTAATATTAAAAATCTTAAAAGTATAATAGAGTACGATAAGGTATGAAAAAATAGCTGTATAAAGCTTCTTGCTGCCAGTGAGTAGGACTTAACGTTGAGGCTGAAGAACCAAAATAAGAACTATTGGCATTTGAAAAAGTTGCTTTAGGTACCATTCTTTCTTCTGATATCATTATTTCCAAGCAGACAATAACAATGTCTTCAGGATGTTACAATGCATTAGAGTAGACTCTTTTCTTAGCAGATTTCTAATACATCTGTGACACTCAATCATGATGCTTTTGTGCCATTATATGTTAAGATGTCAGTTACATAATGGTCATTGATTTATTCTATAATTCTAGCTTTTTCTTACATTTTTGCAATTAAATTCATGAGTTAAATTTAAAAATTTTATATACTTATATTTTTAAGGGGCATAATATCCTTAATACATTTTATCAAATTCCATGGAAGTTTTCCCTGTGTCATAGTAAAATTCAGCATTCACATATACAGTTCAGTATTGCTTGCCATTATAATTTCTGACCATCAACACTTCCAAAATAGATTAACTAGGAATTACGCACTAGTGTGAAAAGAAGAAAAGTGAAAAGCAAAGGAGAAAAGGAAAGATATACCCATTTGAATAGCAAGAATAGCAAGGAGAGATAAGAAAGCTTTCCTCAGTTATCAGTGCAGAGAAATAGAGGAAAACAATAGGATGGGAAAGACTAGAGATCTCTTCAAGAAAATTAGAGATACCAAGGGAACATTTCATGCAAAGATGGGCTCTATAAAGGACAGAAATGGTATGGACCTAACAGAAGCAGAAGATATTAAGTAGAGGTGGCAAGAATACACAGAAGAACTGTTCAAAAAAGATCTTCACAACCCAGATAATCACCATGGTGGGATCACTCACCTAGAGCCAGACATCCTAAAATGTGAAGTTAAGTGGGCCTTAGGAAGCATCACTACAAACAAAGCTAGTGGAGGTGATAGAATTCAAGTTGAGCTATTTCAAATCCTAAAAGATGATGGTGTGAAAGTGCTGCACTTAATATGCCAGCAAATTTGGAAAACTCAGTAGTGGCCACAGGACTGGAAAAGGTCAGTTTTCATTCCAGTCCCAGAGAGAGGCAATGCCAAAGAATGCTCAAACTACTGCACAATTGCACTCATCTCACACACTAGCAAAGTAATGTTTAAAATTCTCCAAGCCAGGCTTCAGCAGTACGTGAACCATGAACTTCCAGATGTTCAAGCTGGTTTTAGAAAAGGCAGAAGAACCAGATATTAAATTGCCAACATCTGCTGGATCATTAAAAAAACGACAGAGTTCCAGAAAAACATCTACTTCTGTTTTACTGACTGTACCAAAGCCTTTGACTGTGTGAATCACAATAAACTGTGGAAAAATCTTCAAAAGATGGGAATACCAGACCAGCTGACCTGCCTTTTGAGAAACCTGTACGCAGGTCATGAAGCAACAGTTAGAACTGGGACATGGAACAACATACTGGTTCCAAACAGGAAAAGGAGTACGTCAAGGCTGTGTATTGTCACCCTGCTTATTTAACTTATATGCAGAGTACATCATGAGACACATTAGGCTGGATGAAGCACAAGCTGGAATCAAGATTGCTGGGAGAAATATCAAAAACCTCAGATATGAAGATGACACCACCCTTACGGCAGAAAGTAAAGAAGAACCAAAAAGCCTCTTGATGAAAGAGGAGAGTGAAAAAGTTGGCTTAAAGCTCAACATTCAGAAAACGAAGATCATGGCATCCGGTCCCATCACTTCATGGCAAATAGATATGGAAACAGTGGCTGACTTTATTTTTTTGGGCTCCAAAATCACTGCAGATGGTGACTGCAGCCATGAAATTAAAAGACGCTTACTCCTTGGAAGGAAAGTTATGACCAACCTAGACAGCATATTAAAAAGCAGAGACATTACTTTGTCAACAAAGGTCCGTCTAGTCAAAGCTATGGGTTTTTCCAGTAGTCTATATAGTTGTGAGAGTTGGACTATACAGAAAGCTGAGTGCCAAAGAATTGATGCTTTTGAACAGTGGTGTTGGAGAAGACTCTTGAGAGTCCCTTGGACTGCAAGGAGATCCAACCAGTCCATCCTAAAGGAGATCAGTCCTGGGTGTTCATTTGGAAGGACTGATGCTGAAGCTGAAACTCCAATACTTCGGCCACCTGATGCAAAGAACTGACTCATTTGAAAAGACCCTGATGCTGGGAAAGATTGAAGACAGGAGGAGAAGGGGACATCAGAGGATGAGATGGTTGGATGGCATCACCAACTCAATGGACATGAGTTTGGGTAAACTCCGGGAGTTGATGATGAAGAGGGAGGCCTGACGTGCTGCGGTTCATGGGGTTGCAAAGAGTTGGACACAAGTGAGCGACTGAACTGAACTGAAGTGCATAATTATCTGATTTAACTACAGGACAATTTACAAGTCTCTGCTTTGGATAACCAAAGCAGAACATATATTTCTTGAACATATATTAAGTGCTAGTCAGCATACCACACTCTTTACCAGCATTATCTTGTTTAGCCAAACTCTGAGGTGGATAATTTATGATTCTCATTTCACAGATGAGGAAATCAAGATTCCAGAGAGGTTCTATAATTTGCTGAAGGTCACTTAGCTAAGATTTTAAAAGATAGATCAAGTTTTATTGTGTAAGGTAACATCTAAGCAATAATAATTCAAACCATGTTCATTAGGTTAATAATAGCATAATTAAACAATCATTAAAGAAAGTTAGGGACATTTGTGATCTTTCCTTTTCCAGCTTTGATGGGTTCATGCTTTTCTCCAAAAACGCCTAGATGTTTTTTTCCTAGAGTATCAGGGATGCTAATCTCATCCAGTGTGAAATTTCTCATACAAGATTACAGACTGAAGGTTAAAAGGTGTTAAACACTATGTTTAATTTTTGGTAATAAAATGATATAGTCATTTAAAAAAAATGAATAAGAAACAGACACACACGTATTATTCTTTTTCACACTTCAGACCTTATTTTGACAATTTTATCAGCTGAAATCATGTAAAATAATTTTATGAAGATATAAAATTGAATTGAATACTAAACTATTTATCAAACTTCCCTGGTAGCTCAGTTGGTAAAGAATCTGCCTGCAATGCAGGAGGCCCCGGTTCGATTACTGAGTCAGGAAATTCTGCTGGAGAAGGGATAGGCTACCCACTCCAGTATTCTTGGGCTTCCCTGGTGGCTTCGCTGGTAAAGAATCCACCTGCAATGTCGGAGACCTGGGTTTGATCCCTGGTTGGGACCATCCCCTGGAGAAGGGAAAAGCTACCCACTCCAGTATTCTGGCCTGGAGAATTCCATGGACTGTGTAGTCCATGGAGTCACAAAGAGTCGGACACAACTGAGCGACTTTCACTTTCAAACTATTTTATCAGTTTAAATTTTTCATTTGTCATTTTTAAATACAACATCATTAATTGGAGATTCCTGATCAGTTTTAAAAAGACAGTCGCTTTCAAGCAGGAATTTCCCTTGACAAATGGCTTATTTTTGTGATTCCTTGGAATCAGAGCTTTAGTATAACACCCAGGTGTCCTTCTTAGAGATTTAATTAGTTATGCTTTAATGATGAAGTCTTAGCAACATAAATGACTTAAATTTGTGTTGTGGCATAATCCTCCATATAACATCCTTTAAAATAGCCATCAATTACAATAAGATTTAGAACTTGATACACAAATGTGACATTATGTACAGACATAGAAAGCATTTGTTTCTTCATTCAGCAAATATTTATTTATTCCGTAGTATGCACCAGGCAACAACAACAAAATCTCTTGTCTTCATGAAACTCACATTCTAATAGAATCCAAAAGCAAGAATAGCAGTTGATGTTACAGGATCAACGTAAGACAATACTAATTGTCTTTCAAATTATCTTTTGAGGTGGGCCTGTAATACTTTTAAATGCCTGCCTGTATCTGTAGCTTTGACTCAGACAGAATTGAAATTGAATTGTGGTGGTATTGATAGAATCTAGGTGAAAATAGATCCAGAGAACTCATGCGTAAATGATTGATTTCTTAGAGTAATGAAAGCAGAAAATCAAAAGTGGGCACTTTTTCCTCCCCCAGTATAATCAGTTTTCATAGTGATTGTTTCTAGCCAATTGGCTGTGAGATAGGTTGAATAAAGACCAGAAGATTTCTAATATTTTTAAGTCAAAATATTTACAAAAATAACTATCCTGCTTATATACCATATGTCATTTTAAAACCCTCTTTGTAGCCAGGATTTCTTTTTCAGTATCAAATTAAGAAATCTGTGTATTAAAATATTAAATCACCTTGTTGTACACCTGAAGCTAATAAAATATTATGTTAGTTTTCAACTAAAAAAAAAGTTTAACAGCTAAGCTTTCTAAGGAATCTGTATTTCTTTACACAGGGTCTCAAAGTAGTGGTAAACCTTAGCTCAGAATTCGGCTATGTGTTCAATTCAGAAGCCTGCCTTCAGTGATGCTTCATCACTATGCTCCACTAAGTGCCATTGGCAGGCTTAACTAGACAAAAAAGAAGAAAGAGAATCAATGGGGAAAAGCAGTTAGAATGAAGTGGTAGAACCTGCCTATCTGCTACAGATTGCCTCTCCTTGGTTTCTAATCTGTAACTACTTCTGAAAATGGAAGTAGATGGAAGTAGAAAAATACTTGCTGGTTTTGCTTTGGAAATTTAATTGGTAAACCTAAAATATCAGTCATACTTAAATTTCTGAAAAGAAAAAAAATTAAGTCCTTTCTTGAAAAATGTGTTCATATGTCAACTTGGCAAATTCAAGTTTTCTAAGACATTAATTTAGAAAAGTGAATCTATTTGATCAGTTGATGGCATTCTACTGAGAAGCTTGAGTTTTGTTGAGGAGAGAAATGTTCAAGCAATCCTATAATCCCCCAAAGTTTGACTTTGTAATTTCCCGGCAGCCAGATACTAAGAGGAGAATATAACAGTTGTAACTGAGCAGCTTTAACCTCCTGGAGATATCCAGGCTGCATGGTCATGTCCAGCAGCGTAATTCAGGGCCTTTTGAAGAGTGCTGAGAGGTATAACTTGATAACTGAGTGCTCAAGCTTGTTGATATTTAACTCATAGTCTCAGGCTACTGCCAGGAGTCCTCAAGGGACTGCTACTTAAAAAGAGGGAGGACACACTTTGGGCACATTTGTATCTTCATGCTATTATCAGAGCATCAAAAAATTAGTGTTTTGAATCATGACTAAGGTATCAACACACAGTAGAATGATACAGTTGATTTCAGTGATTTTCAAGTTTTTTTTTCTTTTGGTGTGTGTGCAGCAATGAAAACTACTGGATGTAACTTAGATAAGGTAAATATGCTTCCTAATGCTCTGATCACTCCGCTCATATCAAGCACTATGATTAAGAGTGAAGACATTACTCCAATGGAAGTAACAGCAGAGAAAAGATCGCCTTCTATTTTTAAGGTGAGCTATATTGACTAGTGAGTGCCCTGTCACATCTTAACCTCAAATATAAAAATAATTATAGTTTGAGTAGTTTGATTTCTTTTCCCTGATGATGCTTTTTACTTTTCCTATTTCTCTTATAGCTGTTTCTCTTTGGCTGCACTTAATGAATTTTGCTTTGTAGAGTAAATGATTTTATATTCAAATAAAATAGCCTGCAGAGCAACTTCCAATATACATTTTTGACAAGAGAGGAATTAATACATTAGCCGGACCTTTGTGATGTTTGGTATAATGAAAGTACAGGTTTAACATTTTCAAAACTATAGAGACATTTTATTTCCTTTCTCTTCTTTCCTTTTTTCCTTTTTCTCTTATTTCTTTTTTCCTTTTTCCAAGAAAGATTCTTCTTTCCTTTCCCATTTTTCTCTTATTTCCCCTTCCCAATAATGTTATAAGTGATGCACAAATGGAGATATTTTAAAATTTGCTAGTAATTCATGAACCATAGAATTAATGTGTACTTACTGTCCTAAGCATATCAATAGCTGATTATTCTTCTGTGTCTACTTCTGTTGTTTGACTGTCTTTGTTTATATGCTTCTTTAAAAATCCTGATGACAGTAATATATAATGTTATCACTGATAATCATAGTCTTACACTTGTTTTCTGAATAATAATATAGACTGGGAAATTGGTCCTGTATATGTTTTTATAATAATAATTTTTGAAGAATCATATGAGCTCATTTATACATATACATATTATTTGGCTTTTATTTTTTAGACTACAAAGACAGTTGGATCAACTCAACAAACGTTAGAAAACATCTCTCACATAGCAGGAAATGGGTCTTTTTCATCATCATCTTCCCACTTAACTTCTGAAAATGAAAAGCAACAACAGATTCAGCCCAAGGCATACAACCCAGAGACCCTGACAACTATCCAAACACAGGACATTTCACAGCCTGGTACTTTTCCAGCAGTTTCTGCGTCTAGTCAGCTGCCCAGCAATGATGCACTACTACAGCAGGCTACACAGTTTCAAACAAGAGAAACTCAGTCTAGAGAGGTGTTACAGTCAGATGGTACAGTGGTTAACTTGTCACACCTGACTGAGACATCACAGCAACAGCAGCAGTCTCCACTGCAAGAACAAGCACAGACTTTACAGCAGCAGATTTCATCAAATATTTTCCCATCACCAAATAGTGTGAGTCAGCAACTACAAAATACGATACAACACTTGCAGGCAGGGAGTTTTACAGGCAGTACTGCCACTGGCAGCAATGGAAATGTTGACTTGGTCCAACAAGTTTTAGAGGCACAACAACAGTTATCTTCAGTTTTATTTTCTGCTCCAGATGGTAACGAGAATGTTCAAGAACAGCTTAGTGCAGACATTTTTCAACAAGTCAGTCAAATTCAAAATAGCGTAAGCCCTGGAATGTTTTCCTCAACAGAACCAGCAGTCCATACCAGACCAGATAATTTAATAGCTGGAAGAGCTGAAAGTGTTCACCCACAGAATGAAAACACATTGTCTAATCAGCAACAGCAACAGCAGCAACAGCAAGTGATGGACTCCTCAGCTGCAATGGTGATGGAGATGCAACAGAGTATCTGCCAGGCAGCTGCCCAGATTCAGTCAGAGCTGTTTCCTTCATCTGCTTCAGCAAATGGAAACCTTCAGCAGTCTCCAGTTTACCAGCAGACTTCTCATATGATGAGCGCGTTATCAGCCAATGAGGACATGCAAATGCAATGTGAATTGTTTTCTTCTCCTCCGGCAGTTTCTGGAAATGAAACTACTACAACTACCACACAGCAGGTTGCAACTTCTGGCAGTACCCTGTTTCAGACATCAAATTCAGGAGATGGAGAAGAGACTGGAGCACAAGCAAAACAGATTCAGAACAGTGTCTTTCAGACCATGGTCCAAATGCAACATAGTGGGGACAGTCAGCCTCAAGTTGGCCTTTTTTCATCTACAAAAAGTATGATAAGTGTTCAAAATAGTGGTACCCAGCAGCAAGGCAATGGTTTATTCCAGCAAGGTAATGAGATGATGTCACTTCAATCAGGGAATTTTTTGCAGCAGTCTTCTCATTCACAGGCTCAGCTTTTTCATCCTCAGAATCCTATTGCTGATGCTCAGAACCTTTCCCAGGAAACTCAAGGTTCTATTTTTCATAATCCAAGTCCTATTGTCCACAGTCAGACTTCTACAGCCTCCTCTGAACAAATGCAGCCTCCAATGTTTCACTCTCAAAATACCATGGCTGTGCTGCAGGGCTCTTCTGTTGCTCAAGACCAACAGTCAGCCAACATATTTCTTTCCCAAAGTCCAATGAATAATCTCCAAACCAACACAGTGACCCAAGAAGAACAGATTTCATTTTTTGCAGCTCAGAATTCAATTTCTCCACTTCAGTCAACATCAAACACTGAGCAGCAAGCTGCTTTCCAGCAGCAGGCTCCAATATCACACATTCAGACCCCTATGCTTTCCCAGGAACAGGCACAACCCTCCCAGCAAGGTCTGTTTCAGCCTCAGGTTTCCCTGGGCTCCCTTCCTCCTAACCCAATGTCTCAAAACCAACAAGGAACAATCTTTCAGTCACAGCACTCAATAGTTGCCATCCAGAGTAACTCTCCATCCCAGGAGCAGCAGCAGCAGCAGCAACAGCAGCAGCAACAACAGAGCATTTTATTCAGTAACCAGAACGCCATGGCACCGATGGCGTCTCAAAAGCAGCCACCACCAAACATGATATTCAATCCAAGTCAAAATCCAGTGCCGAATCAGGAGCAGCAGAACCAATCAATTTTCCATCAACAAAATAATATGGCCCCAATGAATCAAGAGCAGCAGCCCATGCAATTTCAGAACCAGACCACGGTTTCCGCACTTCAGAACCCAGGTCCTGCCCAATCCGAATCATCACAGACCTCCTTGTTCCATAGCTCGCCTCAGATTCAGTTGGTCCAAGGGTCACCCAGTTCTCAAGAGCAGCAAGTAACACTCTTCCTCTCTCCAGCATCCATGTCTGCATTGCAGACCAGTATGAACCAACAAGACATGCAACAGTCTCCCCTTTATTCCCCTCAGAACAACATGCCTGGAATCCAGGGAGCCACATCTTCACCTCAACCACAGGCTACTTTATTTCACAACACTACAGGAGGTACAATGAACCAGCTACAGAATTCTCCTGGCTCTTCTCAACAGACATCTGGAATGTTCTTATTTGGCATTCAAAATAGTAAGAAACTCGTTCTAATTTCCCATTTCTTAAATGTTATTGGTTGAAATGGTCACGTTATTGTTACCAGAGAAAGCACAACACAGTGGTTTTAAGAGCATAGATTGTAGTTGGACAGAAGTGAGTTCAAGTCCCAGCTGTACCACTTACAGACTGAGACCTTGGACAGGTTATTTGACATGCATGAGCCTCACTTTCCACATCTAAAATGGTGGTAATACTACAAACTTGACAAGGATATTGGGAGGATTAAAGGTGGTGATATATCTAAATATATGTGTCTGCCATTTTGAGATATAACCTTGAAAGGAAGATGAAGTACAAACGACAGAAAATTTTTCAGCCAGTTAAAGCAAGTAGTTTCCAAGGAGGTAGAAACCCACGTTTCTTTAATGTTTATGTACCAACGAAATTATATAGGACTTATGTTGATGACCAAGCAGTGTTATATTTTTATACTGCTTAGAGACAACGGAGGATGAATTCTACTACTGTTTGATGAAAACCTTTTTGGAGGCTGTCAGGTTCCTCACTTTTAACAAAATAATGCATTTATATACCCCAGCCATTAGTAAATACCTTCTTATGAATCTTAACAGAAAATAATTAATCAGGTAGCTTCTCTGTTTTCAATGTCTCTGCAGACTGTAGTCAGCTTTTAACTTCTGGACCAGCTACATTGCCAGATCAGTTGATGGCCATAAGTCCACCAGGCCAGCCACAAAACGAGGGCCAACCACCTGTGACAACACTTCTTTCTCAGCAAATGCCAGAGAATTCTCCAATGGCATCCTCTATAAACACCAACCAGAACATTGAAAAGATTGATTTGCTTGTTTCATTGCAAAACCAAGGGAACAACTTAACTGGCTCCTTTTAACTGGATATGTAAGTAATGCATTTTGGCTTCTTTCTTATTGAAAAGCATCAATAAATTTTATTATTCTTAGCATATTTGGGTTAAGTAATTTAACACTGTTTAGACTCTGATCTTTTAAAATATGGCTTTCTCACAGGGTACCTTTTTTACCCTGAATTGATTGCTCTGAATGATAACTTACAGTCATATTGTTAATACTGGGCATTCCTTCTGGCTCTTAAGTTTCTTTGCCCTTGAAATGACAGAACATCTGCTGAATGTACTATATATTGGACACAATTACATCTCATATTTCATTTCCTCAAGAAGTAAACCTTGAATCTGAAAAAATATGACAGTATAAATGTGGTAAAGTATCATTTATAGTAGTGTAATATACTTTGGGATCATTCAGGGCAACAGGAACTTTGTAAATGCTTTCCCTCCCTAGTGAGTTAAATTAAACGTCTTCTTTTTTTAGAAATTCCATGAAGAAAATCCTGATTTCAAGATATCCTGACATCTTGTGATTCCATGAGGATTATCGAACTGTTACTTTAAAAAGAAAACAAAATATGAAAAACTGTGATTGAGTAAATGGATAGATTTTACTCTGGCTGCAAAAGAGCACACCTTGGCTACCTATTGCAGTGATTAACCACCATTGTTAACATCTTTATATTTTATGTTCCTAATAACAGTGATGACTGAGAATCTATTTGAGTTTCCAGCTGACAGAATTAATTATTGCTATTTCTGTAGACACTCTTTCTTTAAAAGTACAGTTTAAGTTGACAAGCTGGATCACTCAGTTATTATTGCTATTAGAAAATAATTCATGTTTCATGTTTACTTTTGTTCGTTTGTATTTTCTTTTCTGCATTGTTTAGTCAAGTAGTGGCTTATGAAAAAGAGTTCAAATAATAACTAAGGCTGTGATTTTTCAGTATGAAAAGCACAGCTATTGTCTATAGTGAAGGAATCTTTTCTCAGTTTTTATGGAGAAACTGAAGGGATAACATTCTGACAAGTAGGCTGTATTAAGAGCTCTGCACAGATAAGAGGCCTCTATTTATCACAGACAACACACTTACAAACAGGGAACAGCTGGAATGCTATTGATTTTATTTTTCAGAGAGTCATTAATTCTCTTATGTTTCTGTTAAGGGTTTTAGTCATAACTGTGCATAGAAAAAGAAATACCTTGCTTTATTAAAAAAATGAAGGGGATGATGTATGGTAAATTATGTTCTGATAGCCTCCTACAGTAGTTAAAACTGACAGTAATTTGAGTCTTTTCTTCTTATCCCAGTCTTGGACTGGTATTCCCTTTTTATGTTCATCTATGTTTTTCTTCCCCTCTTCACTTTATTTTAGACAGTTAGTAATATGCTACTAGCTTTGTGACCCTGTAGTATGTTAAATAAAAAGACCATGTTGATCTAGGGTTACCCAGCAACTCCTGCAGCACAGGCAGGGGGTTACCCTTTCAGGAATAAGGGGAACTGACTCCTGAGAAATAAACAATGCATTTTTTTCCCATGAACGGTGCTGTTCTGAAGTCTTCAAATTTTTCCCTCTTATAGGAAGCAGTGTAAATGTTAATTAAAAAAGAGAGAAACTAAAATTTCTTGAAACATCACTTCTCCCTGAGCTGTAGTGAGTGTAATTCACTTGTCACCTCAGTGCTTTACAGTTTGAAGTGGTCATTTACCTGATGGTTCCCACAAGCCTTAGGCTTTACAGGGTCATATCATTGACTTAAAGTGAAGAATTTATTTGTGTTACATCTATAGAGAGCAAAATAACACACTCCAGAACTTGCAGTTGTAGTATTAGTTATACAGATTTGGGTGTTCTCACCACCCATGGGATGCCTGCTTCTCACTACAACCTGTTGTCTGGAAATATGCTTACGTCTTATTCTCCTTTTGGCATGTAGAAAGCTGTTAATACAGTTTAAGGCCAAATTGTGTGTGGCTTCTATATGTAGATAAGATGTTTTGGCATTCTTGTCCGTTTCATTTATTTTTTTAAATGTGCAAAAAATAGCCTGTTAATTGTTCATTCAAGGCTACATTTCTGTTTTTTGTTTTTGTCTTTTCTATCCTATACACTTAGTTGAACTTTGTGGAATTGTGGTGTTGGTTTTGTTTATACAGCCGGATTTTTCCCCCTTTTTGTGATGGTCTTCCTTGGTTCTTTGAATGTACTCTTCTTTAACTTGTTTTTTTCTCTTTGGTCTCATTTATCCTTCCCTCCACCCCCAACCCTTTCTTTCTTTCTCTCTCTGATTGAGAGGCATTGAATTATGTTTTCAGTAGTACAGGCTTCTTGCCGATATGAAGGGAACTTTTCAGAAAGAGACCCACTCTGGGTCATTTAATTTTGAATACAGTTTTCAATCGTTCAAGTTTTGGATGGTTTATATCTAATGTGTGTTTCATTTTTTTGGAAAGCTATATTTTGTATTTAGGAAATGGTATACTATTTTGCTATTTGTACTGAGTGAGTACATTGGCATAAATATAGAAATTTATATATATACATATATATAAACTATTCTTTTTTTGCCACACATTTTTGTGGTAAATTTGTGAGTTTGTCTGATGTTCTACCACAACGTGGCGTCTGATAAAAGTGAGGGGGGGGGTTTGTTATGTCTTTATTGAGTATTTAAGTATCTTTTGAAACAAATGACCTGTTCATCTGTGGCCATTCCATCAGGCAGTTCCTTGATGTGATTAGTGGGCTAAAGTCAGCTTACTGTGTGTTCGCTGGATCTTACACACTCAGCAAAATGTTCAAGTAAGGAAACCCATCTAGGCAGTTGTGTCAAATGGTGTTTCACAAGAATGAGCCATCCAGTCTTTGCTCACTATATATTTAATATTTTATTATTGTTGTTATTGTTATTATTAATTGGCTTTCTGTATTCTATGCCTTTTATTTATAAAGACACTAAAAAAAACATGTTTGTAATTTTAATAACATTTCCCCCATCTTGTAATATCCAGAGCTACTTTATAAATTCTCTAAACCAAAAGCATTTTCATATATATATATATATATATATATATATATATCTCTCTCCCCACCCCATCAGGAAAAATTACCCAGTATAGTTCAGGTTATGAGAAGGACCAGCCACACAATCCAGTGCTTCAGTTTTAAAATGGATAACTAATTACAGAGGATTGACTGATGTTAGAAAGCTTATCCAGTGGTATAAAAATAAGTAGAAATAAAATGCTATAAGTTTATTTCTGAGTTTTCTGAATTTTTTCCCAAGAGATTACACAGGAGACTCAGGAAAGTCTGTTTGTTCATCAAGTTCCACTGTTAACACTGCTCTATGGATGAAGTGGTGGCAAGAAGACTGGCTTGTGTGCTGACTTCTGTTATTTAGCAAGAAGTTTATCATTGTAAAATGCTGATTGCCAATGCCAAGTCACCAGGGACCAATTTTGTGTTTTGTACTATCTCAGTTTAGAACAGAACATACACCTGAACTGTAGTGGTTTGATTGGATGGAGGCAGAAAACCCAACTTTTATTTTCATAAATTTTGTGGTTATTTGTACAAGGGCTGTGCTAAGATACCATATTCTTAATTCAGTAATGATTTTTTTTTAACATTGTTAAATGTTCCTTACCGCTAAAAGGTCAATGTTAAGTACAGCATTCAGAACATATTTGGTTAAAAAAAGTATTTGTCTTCTTATTGAAGAGCTAGCTTAGTTGTCAGTGGTTGATACTTGTGCTAATAATACAGATTCAAGATTACTGTTACAAGTTACATCTATATATGAGAGCGATTCCAAGAACCAGCAGAGTCCTTGGAAACAACAATTTATTAAATTTACTTATGGCAGAAGGACTTAAGTGAACTATAAACCACACTTTATTCCTTTATAATATTACATTCAATTGTTCTTGCCTTTAGGAACTCACATGAATGCTTGGAGCTTATCTGTATGTCTGCATGTGTGTGTGTATGTGTGTGTTTGTCCTTTATTCCTTATTGTCATTCCATTATATATCTACACCAACATGGGAGAAGTTGTATACAACAATTAAAAGTTGTGTTTTGCTTCTTAGCTTTATCTTGTTACCTTTGTAATTAGAGTATTATGTTGTTATTTAACCAATGCAAATCTGTTTTCGCCAGTCTCCCTAGAACAGGTTTTAAAGGGCTTTGTTTATAATAGAAGCAGTATTATGAGGGACCTTCCTTCCTTTCTTTTTTGTAACATTGTTTATGCTGTAGTTGGGTGTTTCATTACAGTGCATTTCTTGCCCATCAGAACCTCAGTTAATCCACCTAGGAAAAACTGTGTCAAAGGGAATGAGAAAGAAACTATATCTAAGTCCTCCTTAGAACTAAGAGAATAATCCCTTTTGACCATTTAAACCATTACAAATGCTTATTTTGGAAAAGTATAACCTGTTTAGATGCATCAGCAATTATAGACCAGAAATTAAATGCTTAAATTAAAATTAATCAAAGCCTCAAAATTAAATATGGTTTTATAAACGCTCACTGGGAGTACTTGAGAATTTTTTCATCTTTCTGGTAAGAATTTCTGTTTTAGTATTTGTTTCCTAGTTGATTATTTTCTAACTAATTGAAAATTATATTAGACCTATTAGCTTCTGACCATTCTGCTTTATGACCACAGGCTTCTTCCCTTAGACAGACAGCTATGTTATATCTGCATGCCTTCGTTTTGTGGAAGGACTTAATAAAAAAGAGAGTGTATAGTTCAGTGGCTTTATTAGAAAAATGACTCGGAATACATATACCCCAGTGAATGGGGTAGTATAATCTCATAACATGTATTAAAAAGAGGTTTTCCTATCTGCTTATTTGTCACTAGAGCTAAATAGTGAAGATGATGTTCATAATGTAGTAAATACCAGAATAATACCTAAAATATCATTTGTGATTTGTCCCAGCATTCTAATTACTTCTTTAATCCCCCTTTGTTTTTGTGTCATTCTAGCCTCATTTATTAATATAAATCTATTTTTACTCCACTTTCTCTTTTAGGACATTTTTTAAATTAATATTTTATATCTAGATTAAATGCTTATGGAAAAGTGCCTTTTTACCATGATAGTGCCCCTTTCTTATAATTTCATTTTTCATTGTTGCCAAAAACGCATAGGCAAATGACTTTAATAGTCTCGGCTTTCATTTTTTCTTTCTGGTAATTCTTTTCTCCATTTCCTGATCACCATAGAAAAGTTTCAAACCTTCCTAACGCCCATTGGCAGAAGAGGAACAGAAAAGACATATAGCTAGGATTGTTTCTTTGAAAGAGGATAAGTAAAAGATCCTTTTAGACTTTATATAAATTAGATAAATTTGTCTTCATCCTGACCAACTGGCAAAAATTTTACTATATGTGAGACTATGGCTCAAATGGGTATGGTTAACTTTCAGAAAGGAAGTTGAAGCACCTGCTCTGCTCTTAATTATAAGATGGATGAAAATAAATCAATAACACATAGTTTAGGTAAAGCTTGGTAATGTCAATTTTTCTAATGATAGTCAAATAATTCATTGTTTTGTGCCTCTTGCCCATCAGAACCTTAGTAATCTGCACATGAAAAATAGTTGCAAAAGAAATGAAGTTATATCTGAGTCCCCCAGAACTAAAATAATTCCTTGCAGCCAGATAGAGTTGGATAGGGTGTCCCTCTGTTTTGCTTTGTTTTGTTAATTTTGCCTATGTTCCAGCTCCTCACCATAGTGGTGGTGCCTAAAGAAAGGGCCATCAGCAGCAAACAGGTCAGGATAGTAGTGACTTAGAGATAGAGCTGCTTTCCCTATGTGAGTATTTCCATGACTGTTGGTGGCTCTAAAGACTGCAGATCTTTATGCAATATTCTCAATACCCTAATGATATTATGCACTTTAATCATTCCAAAGAAGTAAAAAATGCTGTATAGTGATGATTCCTTTTGATGAATACATTTTAACTGCTTAGAATATTTATGTCCCTTTTTATTTTGGATAGCCAACTTGGTATGTTATGGGAATATTCTCTAAAATGACTGTATAGTAGGACTTACTAAGGCTTTGAGATGTAACTGACTATAAGGGGAAATGATTACACTTCAGAAAATCATTTTAGAAACATTAAAATGTTCAGCTTGCTAATCTATGTGTTCGAGAGTTAATTAACCAGCTTTCTTCCTATATTTTTTTTCATATTAATAACATAGTATATAGTTTTCTACATGTATGTATAAACCATTGGTTCTCAAAATGTGGTCCTCAGCGCACCAGCCAATGTCTGTATCACCTGGAAACTAGTTAAAAATAACAAAATCTTGGGCCTTATTCCAGACACAGTGAATCAGAAACTCTGGAGTGGGACTCAGCAATCTCTGTTTTTAACAAGCCTTCTGTTAAAGGTGATTCTGATCCATGCCAAAGTTTGAGAACCACTGGTTTATAGTGTATACAGTAAAATGTATTAATAGAAAGGGCTTTTTTCCCACTCACACAGTTATACATTGTTCTAAATGTAAATTCAGTTTAACCTGGTTATCTATAATCATTTACTGGTAATGATAATTTATTCTCAGTACTACCTATAGAAATATATTTTATGTACATATACAATTAGTCCAGTTATTGAAAATTCAGTTAACTTAGTTTGGTGTATTCCTACCACATACTAAAAAGTTTACATTAAATGACTGATTTAAATATATAGGTGCAATGGTCTATATTTTTTATTTTAACTATGGTGACATTTAAGTAGCTAATATAATTGACGGGTGCTAAAGTCTCCTGTTTATCCATAAAATGGGTACATTGTGGGCAGTGATAATACAAGCTTCATTTTCATTGCCTCTTACCTTACTAGCAGACGACAGTTTTGTCCTGGCTAGACCAACTCTCAGAACAAAATTATTTGTCATTCCTTATATTTACATTTGTATCTGAGCTATTAAACAACATGGCTAGCCAGGTCAACAAAGCACCTTATTTAATTTCTTTTTTTAATAGATAAATCTTCTTTTAAAATAGCTTGCTTTATATGAAAACTGACGCACTGGAAATATAACTACCCTTGGTTGGAACTTATGGTTCAGATGAGATGTTAAGCAAGACACTGTATTATTTGGTTTAGGCATTTCTCCCTTTCCAATTATATGCAACTAACCATAAGATAAATAGATTTATTTATACATTTTAATCTCTCTCTATAATTCAGTACCTCCATAATTGCTGGTGTTTACAAATCACCAGTTACTAAATTCATGAAAGAAAAATGCACATTTCAAAATAAAAATCACCACTGCTGTGTTTGCTTAATAGTAGCAGTGGAAATGTAAGTGGCTTACTCTACAAACTTCGGTGCTGGAAATACATAGGCAAACTGTTGGGAGATGCTCTAGCTACATTCCTGCTTTCTTGTTCCTGTTACCATCTTTACCACCTTATCGCATACTATATTCTTATTACGTAAGGCATTCTACCATACCACAATATTATTCAACTCCAACTTGTATTATTTTCTTTAAAAGTTCTGTGTTTAACCGTATTACCATGCTTTCTTTTCCCAGAATTAATTTGCCTAATTTGAGATAGTTTGTATAACTATTATTATTTTAGCTAATGAGCCTCAGGACAGCACACACAAACACACACACATGTACACAAACATGCCTTCTCAGATGTTGGAGAGTGACTTTGGAATCAGATTAAAGAACTGTCCTGCACAGAAGTGTTTATGACTTTCAGTGACAAACTGACTCCAGTGACATTGAGCTAATTTCTTTTGATCTAATGAATGTATCTGCTTCACCTTGTTCCCTTACTTTGAATTGATAAGCTCCAAGTATTTGTTACTTTTTTGGGATACTTTTTACTGAGTTCATTCATTTGTTTTACTTAGTCTTTTAATAAGTATAGTACAGTTATTTCATTAACCTGTTCTCAAGTGGTTTAGCTACCATTCTGCCATTTAAGTTTTTTATTTAATTTTATTTGCTTGAGTACACTGATCAACCACTGAGCTGCCTTCTTCCATTGTCCTGCAATGATATAAGGGTTACATTTTTGTGTATATGGCTTTCATAGTTGGTATTTCAGAGCACTGACACCAGATACTTCAGTTTATTCTCTGGGGGAACTTCATTTGCATCTATGTTTTTAGCTATCTGTGATAACTTGTTAAATATTAAAAAGATATTTTGCTTCTATTGGAACATTTGTATACTCGCAACTATATTTCTGTAAACAGCTGCAGTCAAAAATAAAACATTGAAAGTTTTCATTTTGTAGTGGTTAACTGTCTTTTTTCCTCAGACTTTGCGAATGAAGTCATATCTAAGAATGTCAGTTTTTAACAACATGAATATGTGACTGAACTTAAAGTCATTAGGAAAAGGTATGAAATACAGAAATATTTTTAATAGTGACTTTGTACTTACTCTTTTACCAGGTAGTGTACAAAAGTGACTTGGTGTGATAGAATTTTTGTTTTACTTAAAGTGTTTCATGTTTAGTAAAATAATATGTACATGTAGTGACAAGTTATGAATTGTGGAGGTGCTTTTGATGAAAACAAAGTCTCCCCAGCCCTCAGTCCCACATCCAGAGGCAGTCTCTTTTTATTCTTCTGTAAGTTAATCATTCAGAATGATTTTAGGTCATTTACATGGGTAAACATTATTTTTAAACATATATGTGTGTGTGTGTGTGTGTGAACACTGCTGCCATTGTTCTAAATATGTTTAAAAGTTGTCTTTTAGCATTTATGGACTTCAGCAACATTGGAAAGAAGTAGTAACCAAATGCAATTTAGTAAGTATAAATATCAAAAATATTTGGGTATTTTTGATCTGAAGATGGAACTACAAGTGGCTGCCAGAAAGGCTGATGTGGTCCTGGGTTACATAATCTAAGTTACAGTGTCCAGAACAAGGGAGAGAGTTTTCTTGCTTTACTCCAAGCTGATAGGAGTCCTGCTTTGTCAACTCGTGAGGAGCAAACAATTCTCAGCAGCCATATAATTAGGCCTGTCAGAGAACTGAACATCATTTATCCCTGCTTAGGGATACAGGGGGACTTTAGAAGTGTAAAAGCAGCTACTGACAAATATATACTACCATGTGTAAATTAGATGGCTAGTGGGAAACTGCTGTATATAACACAAGGAGCCTAGCCTGGCACTCTGTGATAACTTAGAGAGGTGGCATGGGGACAGGGAGAGGGTGGCTCAAGAGAGAGGGGATACACACACACACACACACAACTTATGGCTGATTCGTGGTGTTATATGGCAGAAACCACCACAACATTGTAAAACAATTATCCTCCAATTTAAAAATCACTATAGTTTCTCAATAGCAACATTTATGGTCTTTCAGGAAGACAGCTGATTACTGCTGTGCTCTATTTCATGGTGTCATTGTCCCTGCCTGTTCTGAGGCACAATAGTATTTAAAAACATAGGCTCTTGAGTTTGCCTCTTGGGTAAAGTTCTGGCTCCTATACCAAAGGTTTAACCTCTCCATTCCTCAGTTTCTTTATAAGGTGGGAAGAAAACTAGAATGATCCCCTAAGGGTTGTTATAAAAATTACATAAGTTAATCAGCATAAAACTACTTAGTTCCTGGTACACAGGAGCTAAGTGCCTAGTAAGTGTTAACTCTGTATTAGTCATACTAGTCCTGATACTGCTTTGTTCTTCTGCCTCTGGTGCACTGGATCCATATCCTTTTGCTTTTCCAAATACATGGTCCTTTAATTATCCTCTTTCTTTTTTTATTTGTAATTTACTTTTTAATTTTAATTCATATTTTTATTGGATTTTTATTTTCTGTTGGAGTATAGTTGACTTACAGTGTTGTGTTAGTTTCAGGTAAACAGCAAAGGGATTCAGTTTTATATATATAATTACCCTGTTTCTCCAGCATCAAAACCTTTTCTCGTACCCACTAGAATATGAATTTTCTGTAATGTTCCTCATCTCAAAAAACAATTTTCTTTGATCACACATCTCGCATATACACTATTTCCACTTCCTCTCTTTCCATTCCCTCTTAAACCCATTCCAATCAGGTTTTATCACCCCACTCTCCAGAAGTAGCTCTTGTCAGCACCACCAATGGCCTCTCAAAAGTCAATTCCCATGCCCGTTTCAGTCACTCAGCTTATCAGTAGTATTTGACAGTCTTTGAAACAACTTTCTTCCCTTGGCTTTCAGGACACGACGCTCATCTCTCTCGCTTCATTGGCCTTTTCTCTTATCATCTTGACCTTCTAATGTTGGAGACCTCTAGAAGTCGATCATTAGATCTCTTCTCTATCATAACTCAATTTCCAGTTGATCCCATCCAGTCACACTGCTTTATATACTTCTACGTGTTGACTTTACTCCAAGTTCCTCTTACCCAACTGTCTACTTGACAGTCACAACAGGCATCTCAGACATAACATGTCTGAAATCAAATTTTGATTTTCCCCTTCCCATCCCCATCTTCTGCACCCAATACTCTTTCCAGATTCTTCCTCATTTGAGCAAAATGAAATATCCATTCTTCCAGTTGTTTAAGCCAAAATACCTCTGAGGGTTTGTGTTTTTTGACCTTTATACAATCTGTCATCAGATCATGTTACTCTGACCTTTGAAATATATCCAGAATCCAGCCACTTCTCAATACAGCTATTGCTATCACTTTGAACCAAAGCATTTGTTGCCTTGATTGTCATAAGAGTTTCCCAGCAATTCTCCCTACTTCTCTCATTGCTCCTCATACTTGATTCTTCACTTACCAACTAGATTTAAACATAAGTCCTATGTTACACCTTTGCTCAAAACCATCCAGTGACTGACTTCCTGTGTTCTGCATTTCACAATGCTTGTAAGGCCCTTTGTGGTCTGTCCCAGCTGTGTGTCTGACCCATCCTTCTCTTGCTTTCTCTGCTTTGGTCACACTAAGTTCCTTTCCCTCCCTAAAACAGACTGATCATGCTGCTACCTCATGGGTTTGTGCTCACATCACTCCCGGTATGCCTATACTTCAGGGATCTACATGTCTCAGTTTCTTAATGTTATCAAGTCTTGGCTCAAATATAACCTTATTAGATCTTTCTTGATCACCCTGTATAAAACTCGGATCGCATATCTAACCCTCTTACCTGCTCTCCCTCTCTAGCATTTATCACCTGACTGACATTTGTTCTTCTATCATGGAATGCAAACCTCCATGAGGATAGGTATTTTGTCTGCTGTTGTATATTTCCAGTGCCTAGAAGAATGCCTGCCCCATTGATTAATCAAGATAATTCAGTCAAGTCACAATAAATATTGCCCCTTGGCATTTATTTATTACATTCCGTGTTTTTCTTGATTTCTATACCACTCTCATGATCCCTGGGTTGGGAAGACTCCTGGAGAAGGAAATAGCAACCCACTCTAGTATTCTTCCCTGGGAAATCCCATTGTCAGAGGAGCCTGGCCAGCTACAGTCCACAGGGTCGCAAAGAGACATGACTTAGTGAATAAGTACTCCTTCCTCGATCTTCTTAAATGTCCTTTAAATCCCTTGAGAGAATCTTAATAGGTTCCATTACCATTCAGAATGAAGCAGCCCTATTGGGCAAGCTCTCAAGTCAAGTCACTGTTTAGGCTTCTGGCCACAGTTTATCACTGAATCCTCTGATCCCTTCCCTGGTAGATTCCACTTTTGCCTTAAACCAGTGAATTTGAGTTTGTTTTATAGAAATGGATTTTATTTGGAACTTTTAGAAATTTACATAAAACTGCAGTGAGGATAAAGGCAAAAGAAAACATTTTCATGTTTTCAAACTGAAGCATCCAGCCATCTGCCATTGTGAATTTTGTGGAAAGAATACCCAATGCTTGCTGGCGTCTGGTACATGAGGTTCTCCTGCCTGACGCCATCATTTCCTTGGCAGGTAAGAGGCAACCTTGCTTTGCATCGTTTCTCCTGTTTTCTTTCTCTGGACCACAAGAGGGCATTCTTTCATCATTTTCAACTTGGATTATACCAACACTTAGTAGACATGCACCTCAGTTATTTAAACGGGAAGTTAGATTATGAATGCCAAAATCGTTCACCAAAGTTAGTGAAACTCTAGGCTTATAATTTTGCCCCCAGATTCATGGAACCAAGACACATCCTTGAAAGTCATCAGTTTATAAATGATACGGGGAAAATTTCCAGGTTAGTTATATGGATCAAAAAATGAAGTACTATTTGTGGAAGGCTGTTTTTAGGTATTAGGAGTACTATTTCTTTTTGTGAATTCATGCATTATAGCAGATGTAGTTATAGATGTCTTGGTTTATTTGCAGATACTAAATCAGAAGATTGAAGTGAAAAAGATTTTTATTAACTTTTCATTTCAAGGTATCTGTGTTAACTAACAACAAAAGTTGAAGGAAGAAGGACATTCCTATATAGGCATGGTAATCATTGTGTAGTAATAAAGCTAATAATGTATCACAAACAAGCAGAGAGTAGCAATTATTAAGCAAGTCCCTTAGGTCAGACAGATTCTGTCATTTCTTCCTCTGCCATAAACCTTCTGTCATAAACCACAGAGAGGTAATTAAAGAAAAATAGATCATTGAGGAGGTGGATGTTCTCTAGCCAGATTTATTCCTAAAAATATATCCCTAAAGAGAGAGGAATTAAATTGTGTAGAGGGCCTTAAAGAATACTGTCTGGCATCTTTCTACCTTTCTGTCTGGCTTTACATCCTAAGAGCCCTTTTGAGCCTAATCAGATTTTGCCATGATAGCAGTTGTAAGAATTGGTTACATTATTTAATAAAGCTATCCAAAAACATATGAATTTAGTCTGTTCTCTACTATTCATTCCTCATGGAAAAAGAAAAACACAGATCTTAAAAACTAAAGCAAATCAAGGAAGCTCAAAATAGAAACCAAGATTAGGTTACATTTTTAGAAGGAAGTCCGGTCTTGTGAATCTTATTTTATGGCTTTGATCTGGTTGTCCATTGGGATGGACTTGCCCAAGTGATGGCCCACAGAAAGGCCAAATTTCTTACTTTTCTGCTCATCCTGCACCTCCTTTTTCATTAAGAATCCTGCCTGGAAATTTAGGTCAAAGAGGCTACTTGGAGCAAAATACAGTGGCATCTCATCCCAAATATTCTCCAGGCGTTTCTTCCATCCTTCCAGGATCTGAACTCGGGCATCCTCGGGAGTGTGCCCAATGCTATATGTCAGTTGAGGTTCCAAGACTTGGAAGCCACAGAAGTGCAGAGTGCCACTCTGAGGATACACAAAGCACAGAGGTGAGTCACAGCTCAAACGCCACACACCTTGTACCACAGACAATGAAAGTTAATCTGGGTTTTCCAATAGGACACCCTGATGTGAAGGCCTTGAGAATTAGTTCATAGCTCCATCCTCTCACCTTGTGCTCTCTGTACCTAGCTGTTACCTATTTTAGCCTATTCAGCTGTACTCTTCTCTTAATGAATAAAGCCTTTGAAACTGTGCCAGCCTGGCACTATCTGCCAGAAGTGCCCAAAGTTCTGTTACCTCAGGGAGGGTTTCAGCTTCTCAGCAGCTGACTGTTGCCAAGACCTGCAGAGGTGCGTTTCTTTGCCTCTCCACATTATCAGACGAGTCTTCATAAAGTATTCTTGCCATTTGTTCTCCAGTGTTATTACTAATACTGATTCCCTCATCCTGTAGATGGCCACCTCACATGCTCTTCTTGCCAGCCTTAGGAGATTATCCTGAGGGTCCAGTGACCGCCAAAAAAACCTGCTTCAGACTTCAGTTTTGTTAGCTGAACTAAATAATTTCTTAACTTTCTTGGGCTCTGATAGTCTGTGAGGCTGTAGCAACAACTTGGAGGACAGGGAGATTGGCGAGAGATGCCAGTCACATGGCTGTACAAACCTGGGGGAGTCATCCATGCTATCCTCTGGCTAGGAGGGGAGAGTGGTGTTTGACCATGTACACACATGAGTTATTCTACAAGCCTGGGGTCCTGGGAAGACAGGTCAGTCCTAAAAGGAAGCCCCTTCTATAGTTCTTTGATCTTCATACCTCAGGTCTGTTTCCAGATGCTATCTGGAGGGTTTGGACCCAATAGAAAAATCAGTTAATCCCCCTGAAGGGTCACTGAAAACAAGATACCTGAATTGGCCAGAGAATGATGTTCATGTCCCCATGGATACCATGCAGAGAGTACATGGAGCCGCTGCCACCAGTGGTGATAGAAAGCACTGCCTTCTTATTCTGTAAAAGAAAAGTCATTATCATCTACATCTCTTTGGTGACAGGAAGTTAATGAAACAGCCCCAGGGAAAAGAATATAAAAGTCCCCACCCCCCACCGCCTAGATCTGCTCCTTATATTACTTCATACATTGGCTCTTCTGAGCCATGCAGTGTGACTCTGCAGAAGTACCAGCCTGGAAAGTGGTACGCAGAGGGGCAGGCCCAGGATTCCATGCTCTGGCATGTGAAGGCTGTCACAGTAACGCAAAATCAGTGCTGACTGCTGGTGCCTAGGTAGTTTTTTTTAAATCGGTCTCCTCACAGTACTAGGCATGTATCGAGGCTTGTGATCTAGAAGGTCTCAAAAATACTTCTTGTGTAGTTTTGGGTGTCTAGAAAATGAAGACAGACTCCTTTTTTTAATGGGACACGTTCATAAAGTTCATATCAGTACATAAAGAGGAAATAGTATAATGATACATTCACCATCCTGCTTTAACTCTCAGTATTTTGCCATTCTAGGTTTATCTAATCTCCATACATCTCTCCCAAAGGGCCCTGGAGCCTGATTGTGGTATCTAACTGTACTCAAAACTCTGCATCAAGACAGAGTCTTTCTAAAATCCAGGCATTAGAAAAAAGAAAACCAAGAACAATTATCCACCTACCCGAAAAGGCCCCTTATCATACATGGCAGCATACTTGTAAGCGAACTCCCCTATGAGCACCCGCTCAAACCAGCCTTTCAGGATGGCAGGGACTCCAAACCACTGCAGGGGGAACTGAGGGACAGAGGACAGAGAGGTTAGATTGGGAGCACCCCCAGCACAGAAGATCCAGTGCTTAGCTGCTGTCCAGGACATCACTGAGGGGGAAACTTTCTTCAGGCCCTGTCATTCCTCTTGGAGAAGGTAGAACATTCAAGAAAAGAAAATTTTAAAGAAAATCATTGCCCTTGGTCAGTCAGCTAGACACTCCTGTTCCTGCATACAAATAACAAATATCAGGTGGGTGTGAAGAGAGCCACGTGAAATAAAGACTTGTTTCTGTGAAATCTCGTTTGGCAGCAAAATCTGAACGGCAAGGATTGGAGGCAAAGTTGGCCTCAGTGTGTGACACCTAAATCAATATTTTCTCAAGAACTTGCTTCCGTGGGTGTGGTATCACAAATATGAGACCTGTACCTTGTGCTCACGGATGTAAAATCTTATCATTTAGAATAAACAGAACCACTCACAAATGCTATCAAATGATCAGTGTAACTAAGGTTCATCGGGGAATTCTCACAAGAAAGACCTGCTGGGGCTCTTGTCCTGGTAAAAGTCAAGCAAGGCCATACCATTATTTCTTCTTGACTCACTTAAAGGCTATGATGACAGGAACATGCCCAGAGGTTAAAAGAAAAAGCTAGGACAGAGAAGAAATTTGTAGGACTTGGTAGTTCTCTCTTTGAAGAATGGTTGACCCACAGGAAAGAGAGTAATAAGGAAGTCAAGTTTTGGACACGATTGAGAATGAGACCTGCATTCTTACCCTGAATCTGCCAATAATGTGAGGCATGAACTCTGCAACACAAGCCCCTTCCTCATCCATAAAAAGAGGGGCTTGAGGGGTCTCTAGTAGCTTCCCATATTCTCACATTTAAGGTGCTCCAATTGTGAAGGGCATATCTGCAGCTTTTAGGATGTGTAGGTTATTCGAGCAAGTAGATTTGGTCCCCTGTGAATGTTCTACAGTCAGGGCTGAAAATAGAATTGGTTGGCTTGCTTGATATTAAAAGTTGACTCTCTCAGGTTCCTTTTGGAGAAGTGAGACAGCTGAGCAGGGCCTAGCCCATGTGGCACGTTGGTATGAATGCGGGCAGTCTTTTCTCAGGACATTTATTTTAATGTTGCCAGACTATCATTTCTAGCACACTGCTTTTGCTGGAACAAGACTTTTCCTGTCATCTGTTGCAAAACTGATATAATAAATATGCAAATCTGTGGAGTTTACATTGCCCTTCCTTGTGTTGCTGTTTTGCAGTGTGCAACCTATACAGTTGTATGGTAGTAAAGAAAACATATGCATTGGATAGAAGCTGAATTTAAAGGCCATCCTTTCCAATTTATAAAATATGGTGATTCTTAGAAGCAGAACTGAAAGTTGCTACTGCTACTGCCTTAGCTGTACTGCAACAAGAGAGTAGAAAATGTAGACCAAAAAGGGATCCTTTGGGGCACTGGCTAATGTTATGTGGCTTTGATTCATAGCAACATGTAGAATAAGGGACTTCAAAGGTTAGAGTCTTTGCAGCTGATTGAATAACTGCAAAAATCACAGCCAGTATCAAACTTATGAAGTTTCCAGTGTCGCATACATTCCATGTTTAATACCAAAAAGCTGGTTGCGATTGGTAGCAGCAAAGTCACTGACTTCAGTCCACCATTGTCAGGAAAGGTGACTTACAAGAAGCATACCCAGTTTCAGTACTGACTGCTAAATGGTGAGGCAGCTTCCAGGAGAAAGGCCATGGTTTTGCTGCTAGAACACATTAAGCAGGGCAGTGCACACTGCACTGGGAGCTCCCATCGCAGAGAAGTCAAGCTCTTATGCCTCGCTCTACAAACTGTTTTCAGGATGCTTATGGAGATGGCGTGAGAACTGCAAACTTGAGTGATTCCATGAGAAATTACTAATTGAAGAAAAGACTAAACATTCTCGGGAAAAGAGCTCAAGGCTCACATGTCACCTCTGCAGTCACAGTCATACTTTCAAAGAATACACAGCCAGCTTCATAACATCTATAAATCTGTGTAATCCTGCACCTTTGAAGTAATTATCCTTCTTTAAGGAGAGTATGGTCAAGGGGGTGTGACTTTCCTAAGAGCACATAGCTAATTAGGTGTCAGGTCTAGGACAAAAAAAACAAGTGTCTCAACACCCCTTCTGATGTCTTACCACACCTGAAAAATCACAAGGTCTGCAGCTTCCAGCTTCTTTTGTTCGACCACAATATCTGGGCTCAGACGGCCTTCTTTATAAGCTAAAACAGTCTCGGCAGGATACTGAAAGTTCCCGGGGTCCTTCAGTTTACCTGCAGAGAGGAAAAGAGAAGCTGACGCCAGAGGGCCAAGGCGGGGCCAGAAAGCCCACAAGGGAGAAGTTCCACAAAGACCTAATTAAAGGGGAGAGCCGTTCCCACCTGTGATGTCCTTTCTGGAGATGACGGGATTGAAGTTCATGGCATACAGGTCCGACACAGTGACCTCCCATCCTTTCCTCTTCAAAGCCTCTATGGCAGCCTCCTTCATGGCATAGTTGAAGGATGTCCTCTCCGAGTGGGCCAGTACGATCAGTGCCTTTCTGACTATTTAGACACACACAAGGCACATGGAGAAAATCAGTCACCAACCAGCAAAGCTCAGGCTGCAGGGGAGCCCAGCTGGGCTCCATAATGGAAGACGTGACTTTGTTAGACACTGGGTTATGCAACCCGTCCACTGCATCCAGAAATACATTTTCTCATAAGTCCCATTGATCAAAGGAGCAATTTTTAACTCACTGGGAAACAGTAGCTAATCTAATAAATCGTTTTGGCATACTTAATCAAACATCTGCATAAAAATAAAATTTAGTTCAGTTCAGTCGCTCAGTCATGTCCGACTTTTTGTGACCCCATGAATTGCAGCATGCCAGGCCTCTCTGTCCATCACCAACTCCGGGAGTTCACTCAAACTAACATCCATAGAGTCGGTGATGCCATCCAGCCATCTCATTCTCTGTCGTCCCCATAAAATTATCGCCTTAGAAATCTCATATAAAGTGTTAGAGGTCAGTACAGTGGTTATCCTCTGTCAGGGAATAATGACCGGAAGGAGACAAAGCACCTGGGGTGCTGTCTGTGTTCTATTTTTTAAAATATGTATTTGGCTTTGCTGGGTCTTAATTGCAGCACTTGGGAATCTATGATCTTCATTACAGCTTGGAGGATTGTTTTGGCCATGTGGGATCTAGTTCCCGGACCAGGTATCGAATCCGGACCCCATTCATTGGGAGCAGAGTCTTAGCCACTGGACCACCAGGGAAGTCCCCTGTTCTATTTCTTGAAATGGATGCAGATTATACAAGCGTGTGTTCAGTTGGTGAAACTTCACTTAGAACTTGTGCACTTTCCAGTGTGTCTATTATATTCAATACAAGTTTCCCACTTACCACACACAGCAACGACTTACTGGCAGATTAAAGATCTAAATTTTAAAAACTGAAACTATTAGGCTAGCATGGGATGCTCTATGTACTCTGCTTATGTCTCATTTTTAATTGAACATCAAGGGACCACAGTATTTAAATTATAAACTCTGCCAACACCTTTATCTAGAGGCTTGTTGTCATTTTTGTCTTTTATGAAATTTTTGTTGCCAAGAAAGGCAGGATTACATTTTTCTCTTCTAGACTGAGTTGGTGTAGTGTATCATTGGTTATCAAAATACTCATAGCTTTGGGACTTTGAAATGGTAAATATTCACGATTTGTGAAAAAAGCATGACACATAACTGTATAATCTTAATTATAAAAAAATGCATGTTTAATTGGATAAATATGCAAGTAGGACCTAGAAAGGACACATCAAAAAGTAAACTGATTAGGGATAACTTTTTTTTTTTTGCTTCTTGTGTTTTTTTGTTTCCTATTATGCATATGTTAACTTTTAAGAAATGTTATTTTTAAAACCTTAAAAAAAAAAGTATGGGACGAAAGGGAGAAGCTGTATAACCTCTGGACAGAGGCTACTTTTTAGGAAAGACTACAGCTTCTGAAACCATGAAGGAAAAGTTTGACAGATAAAGCCCCAGAAACATTAAAAATTGTGTTTAATGAAAGTTTCCAGAAACAGAGTCAAAAGACAACCAGGAGAAGATATTCACAACTCTTACCAAAAAGAGTTAAAATCCACCCCCCCAGTTCAGTTCAGCCGCTCAGTCCTGTGCAACTTTTTGCGACCCCATGAATCGCAGCACGCCAGGCCTCCCTGTCCAACACCAACTCCCGGAGTTCACTGAGACTCACGTCCATCGAGTCAGTGATGCCATCCAGCCATCTCATCCTTTGTCATCCCCTTCTCCTCCTGCCCCCAATCCCTCCCAGCATCAGAGTCTTTTCCAATGAGGCAACTCTTTGCATGAAGTGGCCAAAGTACTGGAGTTTCAGCTTTAGCATCATTCCTTCCAAAGAAATCCCAGGGCTGATTTCCTTCAGAATGGACTGGTTGGATCTCCTTGCAGTCCAAGGGACTCTCAAGAGTCTTCTCCAACACCACAGTTCAAAAGCATCAATTCTTCGGCGCTCAGCTTTCTTCACAGTCCAACTCTCATATCCATACATGACCACAGGAAAAACCATAGCCTTGACTAGACGGACCTTTGCTGACAAAGTAATGTCTCTGCTTTTGAATATGCTATCTAGGTTGGTCATAACTTTCCTTCCAAGGAGTAAGCGTCTTTTAATTTCATGGCTGCAGTCACCATCTGCAGTGATTTTGGAACCCCCCAAAATAAAGTCTGACACTGTTTCCACTGTTTCCCCATCTATTTCCCATGAAGTGATGGGACCAGATGCCCCCAAGATGCCTACAAATAATTAGAAAAAGACAATGCAATAGAAAAATAAGGATAGAGAAGGAAATTACAAAAAAAACAATAAACAAATGAGAAGGTGCCCCGCCAGGCCTGTGAGGAAGAACAGATTAAAATGAGACATCATTATTTACTGATCGATTGGCAAAACAACTTAAAGACAAATTACATCAAGGGCTATTAAGAGTGCATTAAACCTGGCACATTGCCAGTGGGAAAATGCATTGCCTCAGCCTTTGGTGAGAGTAATCAAGCTGAATCTTTAGACATTTTAAAGACACATAAATCTTTGATCTAGTTGTCCAACTTCGGGGAATCTGTCCTACAGACTGTAAGCATCAGGATAGATGAGCAAGGATGTGTACTGAACCCTTGGACCCTTGTAGTCATTAGCAAAAATTAGACATAACCTCAATTGCCTATTTATGGAGCACATTTGAATAAATTTTATGATACTACTGGAATGCGAAGTCAAGTGGGCCTTAGGAAGCATCACTATGAACAAAGCTAGTGGAGGTGATAGAATTCAAGTTGAGATATTTCAAATCCTAAAAGATGATGCTGTGAAAGTGCTGCACTCAATATACTAGCAAATTTGGGAAACTCAGCAGTGGCCACAGGACTGGAAAAGGTCAGTTTTCATTCCAATCCCAGAGAAAGGCAATGCCAAAGAATGCTCAAACTACTGCACAATTGCACTCATCTCACATGCTAGCAAAGTAATGCTCAAAATTCTCCAAGCCAGGGTTCAACAGTATGTGAACCATGAACTTCCAGATGTTCAAGCTGGTTTTAGAAAAGGCAGAGGAACCAGAGTTCAAATGGCCAACATCCACTGGATCATTGAAAAACTAGAGAGTTCCAGAAAAACATCTGCTTTATTGACTATGCCAAAGCCTTTGACTGTGTGGATCACAACAAACTGTGGAAAATTCTGAAAGAGATGAGAATACCAGACCACCTGACCTGCCTCCTGAGAAATCTGCATGCAGGTCAAGAAGCAACAGTTAGAACTGGACATGGAACAACAGACTGGTTCCAAACAGGAAAAGGAGTATGTCAAGGCTGTATATTGTCACCGTGCTTATTTAACTTATATGCAGAGTACATCATGAGAAACACGGCTGGATGAAGCACAAGCTGGAATCAAGATTGCCAGGAGAAATATCAATAACCTCAGATATGCAGATGACACCACCCTTATGGCAGAAAGCAAAGAACTAAGGAGCCTCTTGATGAAAGTGAGAAAGGAGAGTGAAAAAGGCGGCTTAAAACTCAACATTCAGAAAACTAATAAGATCATGGCATCTGGTCCCGTCACTTCATGGCAAATAGATGGCGAAACAATGGAAACAGTGACAGACTAAGGTCTGTCTAGGCAAACCTTTGGTTTTTCCTGTGGTCATGTATGGATGTGAGAGCTGGACTATAAAGAAAGCTGAGCACAGAAGAATTGATGCTTTTGAACCGTGGTGTTGGAGAAGACTCTTGAGAGTCCCTTGGACTGCAAGGAGATCCAACCAGTCCATCCTAAGGGAAAACAGTCCTGAATATTCATTGGAAGGACTGATCCTGAAGCTCCAATACTTTGGCCACCTGATGCGAAAAACTGACTCATTTGAAAAGACCCTGATGCTGGGAAAGATTGAAGACAGGAGGAAAAGGGGACGACAGAGGATGAGATGGTTGGATGGCATCACCAACTCAATGCACATGAGTTTGAGTAAGCTCCGGGAGCTGGTGATGGACAGGGAAGCCTGGTGTGCTGCAGTCCATGGGGTCGCAAAGAGTCAGACATGATTGAGCGACTGAACTGAACAGAATATTATGCTGTTACCAAGAATGAGTTTGCTGCATGTATTGATATACTGAAATGTATACATGAATGTATACATGAATACTGCATGTATTGATCACCCTGAAAGATATCCGGGATATATCACTAAATGTTAAAATGGGGACTTCCCTGGCGATCCAGTGCTTAAGACCTCCTTCCAATGCAGGGACTGTGGATTCAGTGTCTGGTGGGGGAGCTAAGATCCCATGTGCCTTGTGGCCAAAAACCAAAACATAAAACAAGTAATATTCTAACAAATTCAATAAAGACTTTAAAAAATGGTCCACATTTTAAAAATCTTTATAACGTGAATGTGAATCTACTTTTATAAAAAAGAAAGAAACTCCATATTTGTAGGTAGATCTGCAGTCTATTGCTCTGAAGAGAAAAAGATGTGGCATGATCACAGGACACTGTTAACAGTTTTCTTAGGCAAGCAAGAGGTGGCAAGGGGGTAGACGCAGAGGGGAAGATGAGCTTTTTCTTGGACATCCTTTGTGTTAATAGAGTCGTTAGAACATGCCTGCTTCTGCAACAAGAGCGTGTAAAGGGTGCTTACTACATGCTGAGCATTGTTCTGTAGCTTTTTCAGTAGTCACAGCGACCCTGTGAGGTCAACAGACTATCATTAGGGATGGGAAGACTGAGGCACAGAAACTTTAAGCAGGTTACCCAACTTTACCTGTTAAGTGGTGAAGCTTGAAAATATATAGAGAGAAATCCACACAACAACATGCAGGGCACGGGGAAGAGTACCAGAGAAAGGAAGTTTACCATCCTCCTGAAGTTGGAGCTACAATTTCATACCTTACTAACTCTTCAAAAGCAGTGACTGTGGGTGGAACTGAGGAGAGAGTACACCTGCAACTTCTTATAGTGTTGTTTGAAGAAAATTAAGGCACCTGTAAGCCTTTAGGCCTCTCCCTGATTTCAGTATTAACCACACCTGGTGTAGGCATCTCCCATTGGCTTAAACTCAGTCATGTGTAAGCTTTAGGTTCCTGCTTGTCAAAAAAGAGGATTCCCAAGCTTGGCCTGGCCTTTTGGACTCCATAAACTCAGATTCGGTGGGGTATAAATTTGGTGATGATTTAAATGCTACAGAAGTGATTTAGTTTCTTCTGATGTGGCCTGGGAAAATGGAAAGGAATTCCTGAGGCTGCTTCAACAAATTCTCACCCAATTTCTTATCAACTCATGGACTAAACACTACTGAAAGCAACGTGAGTATATTAAACTCTAACATGCGTTTTCTTTGTGATTTATCTTTGCATTAGTCATATCAGTTTACTAAATACTGCTTTGTCAGTTTTTATTCTCTTGGCTTACTTCTTACCTACATATGTATATTTTAATTTTTAAATTTATATATATATAGTTTCACTTCTTACCAACATTAACAAACATTTTATAAGTAGTAAAACATAAAGGTGATTCCCAGAAAATGAGTAAGTCAAGACATCTATCTCTTGGCTTTCAAAGGGCTTACATCTACTAACTACAGTACAGCCATGACTGTTACCTTCAAAAATAAAAAAAAAAAATAAGATGAGACTCAAACAGGAAGAACATATTCACAAGAAATATAACTAATAGAGCTCAAAATCTGAAATATATAGATTTCTTAAAAACAACCCAGTAGAAAAATGGTCAAAGGTTATAAATGGGCAATCAATAGAACAGTTGTGCATATTTGCTCGAGGTACGGGTAAAGCAAGAGATAAGCCCACCTCTCCAGTTTTCAGGTCATTTTCCATGGCCAAATCTGAGTTTTTTTGGACTTAGAGGGCTCAGTTTCCCTTCCTGCCATTTAACTAGCTACACAAGCTTGACTTTATCAGAATTTACTCAAAGAAAGGCGTAAGACATATACACAAGTAACTAACAGAGGAAAACTGTTCACTTCAGGGCCAGCCCCTCAGGAAAGGCCTTGAGAAGGAGCTGCATTTGAGCTGAGTCTTGGAAGACAAATGGGGTTATTATCAGTACCTCTAATTTACCATTCAGTATAAAGAAATGGCAACCCACTCTAGGACTCTTGCCTGGAAAATTCCATGGACTGATGAGCCTGGTCTACAGTCCATGGGGTCACAAAGAGTAGGACACGACTGAGCGACTTCACTTCACTTTGCTTGTCCTGCTTGTGATTAACCCATCTGCTAGGAGTGAGTATATAACATAGCTAAGCACATATTGTTAATGCCTCTCTCTCCCTGCACCAGTTCCCTTTCAGGTCTCAATCCCTAAGCAATATGCTCCCAGTCCGTCCTCATTTCTCTGTGTCCCCACCATCCTACACCTTCTATTTCCAATCCACATCCACACCAGCCAGCCTTCTTTCCCCTACCTTGAAATGCTAATGTTCTCACGGACCCAGCCTCCCCACCTCGGTTTACTCAGCACTTAGGATGCACCTGGCACCTCTCTAGGCATTTGGGATACATCAACATATCAACACAAAACAAATCTTTGCCATTTCCTACTCCAGAGGATCTTCCCTACTCAGGGGCTGAAGCCGTATCTCCTGCATTGGCAGGCAGATTCTTTACCACTGTGCTACCTAGGAAGCTTAGTACTAGTTATATAAGATCTAAATCTTCCCATTTTCCCTCACTAGCTCCCCCAACCCCCACCCCTTTTTTTTTTTTTTTTTGGTCTGTTACACATAGATACAGAACATTCTATAGGATTGGAGAATGGGGAAATAGTTCTTGCCCTAGTATTTCAAGAGGGGTATTGATGCCCTCCAGACAGCTGAGGTACAAATAACCTAGAGGGAAACAGCCACTAATCTGCAGGCAGAAGCCTTGTCAGCCAAGCCCTACCCCTTAGGCCCTGAAACCTTGGGTGGGCTTCCAGTCCCCAGCTTACCTTAGCCCTTTTCTCTTGAGCACCTAAGTAGTCTGTCAGCTCCAAAAGCAATGTCTTCCCTCACCCACTTACTTTTAGCAAGATGAGGTTGTGTGTTTGTGTGTGTGTTTTCAGAAGGTAGAACTAGGTTCATAGGGAAGGAAATTACAAAAAGGTAGAATTCTGCCTTCTAGGAAGGAAATAGATATCTAGAGTTTAGCTCATATCCAATCTCAGAGTAAGGCTCTCTGGAAAACAGGGATTCCAGCCGCAGCAGGTGTTGCAGCTGGTCCAGTATGTGTGAGAGGCCATTCACACATTAGATTCAAGCTGTGGCCTCCAAGGTCCCCCTACGGTTGACGGTGGAGAAGGGAGGCTCTGTCACTAGAGGAGCACCCAGATCAGGTTTGCCCACTCCACGGGTCACAGTCTGAAAAGTTTCCTAGCCCAGCAGCCTGGAGCTGCTGGGTCTGATGTCCATCAAACTAAAGGAAGCAGCTTCCCCAGCTCAAGCACCCCCACGGCCAGATCTTCCAGTTTTCCTCCAGAAGTTGGGAATCCACCTTTTTAAGTGAAATTGCCTATAATTATTTTAAATGTTAGCAACTTATTCCAAAAGATTTTAAATACTATTAAGGTCAAGAAAGGTGTGCAAGTGGGCCAATTTGGTCTCTGACGGCTGATTCTGACCCTAGAGGGAAGGAACCTTTTGCTTCCAAGGTCAATTCTCTTCTAACCGCCCATCGTAGTTTCTGGGGGTGGGGTAGAAACAGGAGCCCCTCCTCTCCCGGCATCTGTCAGGGCTCATCCAGCGATTCTAATGCCTCCACGTTTCCAGTTTTAAGTCGAGGAAGAAAACTACAAGCTCCTGCTGGGGACAGCAAGGCTACTGGAGTGGTTGGGGGGCGGAGAGGGGGGTGGACACTCACCAGCCATGGCTCCGGCGGTGCGCTGATTGGCTGGTCTGCTGGTTGCCCGGGTGACTCAAGCTGGGGAGGGGTGGAAGGCAAGGCCCTCAGGCTGCTTAGCTAGCTGCCATCTAGAAGGCGTCACCGGTGCTGCCCGCCTCCGAGCGCCTGCTTCTTTATACCCAGTCTAGCTGGCCCGGCCCATAAACTAGGGAGCCAGCAAAGGCGGAGCCGCCGCTCAGGCCCTGGGGTGCAGGGCGGAGCACGCCTTGGCTGAGGTTCTAGGAAGAACTGGCAGTCTGAGTGCAGGCAGGCCTAAGGACCCTTGTGGAAGAAGGGTTCCTAGGGGATAGGGAGTAAGGAACCCATGGGTCTGGGTGGGTGTGGGAGGATGTCTTCTGGACCCTGTTCTGAAACCACCCTGGGACAAAAGGAGGAAGTGTCCGATGGAGTCCGGGGTTCCATTGGGCACACTATCCAGGCCTCTCCTAGCCCCGGGGAATGGCTCTGAATGGAATGGGCCGGTCTGAGAGAGGAAGGCGAAGGACTGCAGTTCTTTAGACTCAGATTCGCTGAGTCATTGTGACTAGACTTAGGATTCTAGGGCTGAGATGACCTGGGAGACTTGCTTCTAGAGAAATGAATTTGTTCCTGCTTTTGCAAGGTTCACATTTTACACTTGCTGGGGCCGGGGGGTGGGGGTGGGGCTCCCCCCCTAGAATGCACTACCCGGGTGCAAACCCCTTCTCCTCATAATCTGGAGAAGAGCTTTTTTTCCTGAAGAGCTAGTCCAAGGCTTGTTACCATCATCAGGGGAAGCACTTAAAGACCAGCCAAAAAAACAAAACAAAACAAAAGACCAGCCAAGACAGATAAAAGTGTAGTGCTGTTTATCCAAAGTCCTACTTAGGACAATTGATCGGAACAAAGTTTTACGTTTTTAAGTTTATCAAAAGTAAAAGTTATAATAAAGTCTTCATCCTACAGAAGGAAGACACTGTCAAAAGGTGAAGGAAAAAAAAACAGAACTTTAAAATACTAACATAACCATCAGAGGGACTTCCCTGGTGACCCTTCCAGTGGTTGGATCACTCTATGCATCCATTGCGGTATGCACGGATTGGATCCCTGGTCTGGGAACTGGATCCCCCGCATGTTAGCCCTGTGCTGATGGAAGAAAAAAGTGTAACCGTCAGAAAATTTACAGGTGATAACTAAGAAAACTCGAGGGAAGAAAAATGGGAAGCACACTAGGGGAAGAAGCAAAATTTAAGGAGATGAGAAAACTCAAGCAATCAAGATAACTTTTATAGTGCAATTTATTAAAAATCCATTTGAAGGCAAAAAGCTTGAACAGATGAAAAATTAAAATGTTAAATAAAGATGGGCTTAGTACTTTTACCAAGCCAAGCCATTTTGCACCTAAAGCAAGAGGAAGAGTTAGTTGAAAGGGATTATTTTGTTTAAAAACAATATTCAGTCGAGTAAGTTTTAAAGCTCTTGCTAGCTTTATTCAACAATTCAGGAATCCGGCAGCATTCAAGACTTAGCAGACAGAAAGGAGTTCTGAGGAGCTGTCCAAATTGAAGAATTTTCTAGGTGAAAGGAAGCAGGAAGAAGAAGTTATGCGAGGCAAAAGGTGGGTTAATTATTGCAAGGTTACATTCCTTTAAGGGATGGCAGGAATCTTTCAGGCAGATTACTGAAGATTCCAGATTGACTAAATTTAAGAGTCCATTTCTGTGAGAACCAAAACTAATTAAGTTGAGGTTTAGTGACCTGAAGCAGCCTAGGCAACTCCATTTTGGGCCTGTTTTGTTTTAAACAATGCCCTCCTTTTGATCAGACTCTCAGCCTGAGAGAAGTAACTTAAAAAGAATTTTTTTAAAGGTTTTAGTGCTACTCCCAGAAAAACTCTGGAATTCTCACAATTTTTTATGAGTCTCTGTGTTATATTCACAACATCAGACACACTTTTTTTGGCTGCACTGTGGACCTGGCGAGATCTTAGTTCCCAGACCAGGAATTGAGGCCAGGGAAATCACTGAGGCTTAACCACTGGACTGCCAGGGAATTCCTATCAGGTTCACTTTAAGTTGTTTTTTTTTCTTTGATTTTCTTCTGAGATTCTTTGGGAAATCCTTGGTTTGGTGGTTAGCAGTTGCAAATATGCATTTAAAACTTTTGAGAAAATACAGCACATGAAGGAGACGACTGATTTTTATAAGGAGGCGTGTCTAGAGTGCACTTGAGAGCCATAGTTCCCAAGACCCAAGCAAGTCAGAATCAAGTAAGTCAAAGACAGACACTATTGAAGGAGGGTCTCTTTTCAAAGTCAGCTGGCTTATCCAGTGATCTTACGTAGCTGAGTCTTAATTTCCTCAGAAGTGTCAGTCCAAGTATAGCAAGTGGTATGGGCTCTACACAGCACAGTTACCCCCTTGCTCAGCAAAAGATACTTGTCTTTCTTTCTGACTTACTTCACGTAGTATGATAATCTCTGATTGCATCTGTGTTGCTGCAAATAGTGTGAGCACACACAGACTATTTAGGAGTTCTGCCCATTTTTTGATGGGGTTATTTGGTTTTTTGCTGTAGAAATATTCTTGGTCCGACATCTTGGAGGAAGCAGTCCACCTTGCAGTTGGCTACTTCTCTTCCTAGTCAATTTGATTTTGAGGTCTCCAGTGTTTGCACAGGACCAGATGTCAGGTAGAGCCTTCTTCAGGCGTGAGATATGCACCCAAGGTTCAACACCTTGTAATTTGACAAGGGTATCAGTGATCAAAAGCACTTGGTAGCACCCTTTTCTTGAATCTGACCTTTGCAAAGCATCAGAATAAAACAGTAGTAGTCTGTAGCCAAAAGACTTGAAAATGCCCATGATTAAAGATTTGATGAGAGTTTTTTTAGTGGAATTAATAAGGAAATTTGGTCATTTATGTGATATACAAATTTTAAGATCATAATTGGAATTAGGATTGATAACATTATACTGCTGCTGCTGCTGGGTCGCTTCAGTCGTGTCCGACTCTGTGCGACCCCATAGACGGCAGCCCACCAGGCTCCCCCGTCCCTGGGATTCTCCAGGCAAGAACACTGGAGTGGGTTGCCATTTCCTTCTCCAATGCATGAAAGTGAAAAGTGAAAGTGAAGTTGCTCGGTCGTGTCCGACTCTTAGCGACCCCATGGACTGCAGCCCAGCAGGCTCCTCCGCCCATGGGATTTTCCAGGCAAGAACACTGGAGTGGGGTGCCACATTATACTAGGATATGTCAAATTTCTAGGAATTTCTATAACACCACCTATATTAACAACATGCATCATACAAATATAATCTAAGAAGGTTCAACTTCTTAACATCACTTCTTTTTTTTTTTTGATAATGCTTCCCAAGTAATATAACAAGTCAAATAAATATAATTAGCTCAACATCTTATCTGGTGAGTGACAAATCCTTTTGATTTTCCAGGGGCCTTTTGGAAAGACTTAAAGTGAGTTTGAGCTTAAAAGACTCCACTTAGGGACCTCCTTGGTGGTCTGGTGGTTAAGACTCTGTTCCCAATGCAGAGGGTCTGGGTTCGATCCCTGGCCAGGGAGCTAGATCCTATATGCTGCGACTAAGACCTGGCACAACCAAGTAAATAAATATTTTTTTTAAAAAGACTCCACTTAGAATTTTTTTAATTGAAGTGTACTTGATTTACAATGTTGTGTTAGTTTCTGGTGTATGGAAGAGTGACTCAGTAATTTGTGTATACAGTCTAGACTTTTTCAAATTCTTTTCCATTATAGTTTATTACAGGATATTGAACATAGTTCCCTGTGCTATATAGTATGACCTTGTTGGTTATCTATTTTGTAATAATTTGTATCTGCTAACCCCAAACTCCTAGTTTTTCCCATTTTCTTCTTTGGTAACTGTAAGTTTGTTTTCTGTATCTGTGAGTCTATTTCTCTTTTGTAAATAAGTTCATTTGTATTATTTATTTTTTAGATTCTACATAAGTGGTATCATGTGATATTTGTCTTCAGCTGTCTGACTTCCTTCACTTATAAGAATCATTGCTGCAAATGGCATTATTTCATTCTTTTTTTGTGGCTGATTAGTATTCCATCGTGTGTGTGTTAAAAAGATTCCACATCTTTTTAATTCATTTAGGCTATGCTGCATCTTCACTGATGCACCGCTTCTCTCTCATGGCAGGGAGCGAGGGCCACTCTCTAGTTGTGGTCGCTCGAGTTGTGACAGGCTCCCTGCTGCAGTGGCTTCCCTTGTGGGGCAGAGGCTTTAGGCGCCCAGGCTTCAGGAGCTGTGGCTTGTGGGCTCAGCAGGTGCAGTTCCCAGGCTCTAGAGCACAGTCTTAGTTGCTCTGCGGCCTGTGGGATCTTCCCAGAAGAGGGATTGAACCCATGTCTCCTTCATTGGCAGGCAGATTCTTTACCACTGAGCCACCAGGGAAGACAGGAAGACCCTTGCATCTTCTTTATTCATCTGTTGATAGGTGTCTGGGTTGTTTCCTTGCTTTGACTGTTTAACGCTGCGATGAACATAGGGGTCGTCTTTTGTGCTATGCTCAGTTGTGTCAGACTCTTTGTGATGGCTCCTCTGTCCTTGGGCTTTCCCAGGTGGGGATACTAGAGTGGGTTGCTATTTCCTCCTCCAGGGGATCTTCCTGACCCAGGAATCATACCTGTGTCTCTTGTGTCTCCTGCATTGGCAGGTGGATTCTTTACCATTGAGCCACCTGGGAAGCCCTAACATAAACTTGACTTGACTTTTAATAAACTTAGGTAGAATAAAAGTATTTAATTTTGATAACTGTAAAGGCATGCATGTTTTCATCAAAACACAAACTAGCTTTTATATACCAAAGATTATTCTAATCACATGAATATGAATAGAGCTCTTTATAAATAATACCTTCTAGAGTTAGAAAAGAATGACTCATTTATAACATATAGACATACATAAACATGCAGACAGAGGCAAATAGGATCTTATGGCTTTTGTTTTTCAATTTTATATGTGGGACAAGTACAATGATGCAAAATCCACTAGTGTAAAATAGAACAGTTGGATCCAAATTGTATTTCTGGCAGATGGACTAAAGTTAAGTTTTCCTTCTCCAATAACTGAAGTTTTTCATTAATATTTGTGGTGAAGATTTTTAAGATTTTTTCACAGGCCTAATTTCCAAATTAGGTCTGGAAGATCCTCCAGAGAAGAGAATGCCAATCCACTTGGGTATTTTTGCCTGGAGAATCCCATAGGCAGAGGAGCCTGGCGGGCTACAGTCCATGGGCTTGCAAAAAGTTGGACACAACTGAGCAACTAACACACTAATTTCCAAATCACCTCCCCCCACACTCCTTCTGATAAGAATTACCTTTGTTTCTAGAGGAGACCAGGTCGAACATTTACATATCACATGGCACAGAAAAAGAATTTAAGTTTCACCAAGAAAGAATTTTGTTCCCCAAGTCCAGAGGTTTTACAATATCTACAAGCCTTTTAGGATGGATAGGAGAGGTTTGGGAATTGGAAGAAAGAAAAGGTGTGGTTTGAATTGCTTCTAGAGGTACATTTCAGTTCTTGTAAAGACTCAATTTGCAATACAAGAACAGTTTGGTTTTTTAAAATATTTATTTTGCTTTGCTGAGTCTTCGTTGTGGCATGCCAACTCTTAGTTGGGTTGAGTGGGATCTAGTTCCTCGACCAGGGATCAAACCCAGGCCCCCTTCATTAGGAGCATGGAGTCTTAGCCACTGGACCACCAGGGAAGTCCTAGTTTTTCACTAATTTTGATTTTAGTTTCCTACTGGATATTTAAAGAAATAACTGGTAAAGTTGACCAGAGAATCTCTTGGAGTCCCGTCAACATGGGAGGTGTCCACGCATGGGCCTCCTTCAAGGGTGGAAATGGGGGCCCTTAAGTTTGATGTGGAATGATTTTGTTGCAGAGAAAAAGCCAGTTCTGACTCCATGCTGGAAACTGTTTCTTTGACTTGCTTTCCATTTCTTTTGTTACTATAATTATACTTAATAGCTGTTTCCTTTAGGAAATGGCAAGTGTCTATCATACAGCTTATCTAGTGCTAATCGGGCAATTCCTGATTGATTACCGTAAGGTTCTGTTTCTGGGAGAGCAGAAACTTTATTTGTTTGGTGATGTGGGACATAGCAAAAGCTATTGTCATATTTTAAACAATTTAGTGTATTAATTTTTTTTCATCCTGGATTTTCTTCACTAATTTTGATTTTTTAAAAAAATATTGCATGATTGGGACTTCCCTCATGGTCCAGTGGTTAAGGCTCCGAGCTTCCACTGTAGGGATAGCAGGTTTGATTCCATGATCAGGGAACTAAGATCCTGCATGCCTTGTGGTGTGGCCATAAATGAATAAATAAATAAGTAAATAAATATTGCATGATTTAGGGAATTCCCTACTAGTCCAGTGTTAGGACTCCATGCTCTCACTGCTGAAGGCCTTGGTTTGATCCTTGGTCAGGGAATTAAAATCCCACAAGCCACGTGGTACAACCAATAATAATAATAATAATAGTAATAAGTTAAAATACCGCATGACTTATATTGATACTGTCTAAAGTTGATAAACCAAGAAATAGAGCACATTATCAGAGTGTAACCACCAGAACCATTAAATACAGTGTTTCACAATATTTCTTCTAGGAATGAAAAGTGACAGAAGATTATTTGTTTATATTTAAGAATGAAAACTTTTAAGGGGTATGAGAGTTTAATGAAGAGTTTGCTACTCAGTAAGTTTTTGGGGGGACATGAGGGTCCGTCTAGTCAGTTCAGTTCAGCCGCTCAGTCGTGTCCAACTCTTTGCGACCCCATGAACTGCAGCATGCCAGGCCTTCCTGTCCATCACCAACTCCCAGAGTTTACCCAAACCCAGGTCCATCAAGTCCGTGATGCCATCCAACCATCTCATCCTCTGTTGTCCCCTTCTCCTCCTGCCCTCAATCTTTCCCAGAATCAGGGTCTTTTCAAATGAGCCAGCTCTTCGCATGAGGTGGCCAAAGTATTGGAATTTCAGCTTCAACATCTGTCCTTCCAATGAACACCCAGGACTGATCTTCTTTGGGATGGATTGGTTGGATCTCCTTGCAGTCCAAGGGACTCTCAAGAGTCTTTTCCAACACCACAGTTCAAAAGCATCAGTTCTTCTGCGCTCCAGCTTTCTTTATAGTCCAACTCTCACATCCATATATGACCACTGGAAAAACCATAGCCTTGTTGGGAACACAGAGTTTTAGCCACTGGACCACCTGGGAAGTACGTCCTTTTCCAAATTCTTGATGCCTTGTGGTATGCTGTGTTTTAAAGTAATGTCTTAAAAAAAAAATAAAGTAATGTCTTGTGTGTGACTTTTCATTTTAAGATGGTGGTCCACAATGTTTATGGCAGCAGAGATGGGTTTCATGGAAGGCAATTATTCCATAGACTCGGGCCGGGGCGGAGATGATTCAGTGAAGCTGGCGATGGGGAGAGGCACATGAAGCTTCGCTCTCTCAACTGCTGCTTCCCACCTGCTCTGCTGCCTGGCTCCTAACAGACCACAGACGGGAGCAGTCTGGAGGTGGGGGACCCCTGTTTTAAGACAGTACTTATTGGCTTGCTGTTATGAAAGATGAGGACGAGTATTTGGACAGTATCCACCAACTCTGCCTTTTCTCCCTCCTATTTTTCCAATATGGTGATACCAAAAACTCTGACTGAATCAGTACTTAGCGTTGATGCTATTATGACAACAGACCAAGCAATGAATTATGATTACGTTTCCTCTCTCCTACAACTTCCTATCTTTCTAGAGCAATATTTGCCTCTCTTTTTTCATGATTTTTCTCTACTGCAAGCACTCACGGTTCACAAGCATGCCATCTAATGTGTAAAAAAAAAAAACAACAAATAGCACACATACCATGAATGCTATTTTTTCATTTGGTGAAATTCATCAGATTTCCTGTCAGTTCTAGTCTTTGGAGAAAGGCACGCTGGATGTCCTGTCTTCCACTTGGGGCCGATCACTCTCTGAGGTCTGCTGCACAGCTGTCTTTCTGGGATTCTTTTTACCTCTGTCTTGTGTTAGAGCCCAACTGTTTCTCTTTTGTTTACTCTTCCCCACCCAACTCAGGATTACTTTCTCCAGTAGTTTCCCCAGAAAGGATAAATGAAAGGTAATTTTTTTGATATATTGCATATCTGACCATTAGATATCAGACCATTTGGTTGTGTGTAGAATTCTATGGTTGTCATGGAAAATCTGATACAATTTGCTTCCTGACCATTTGGATGTAGATCACTTACATTTTTCTCTGTAGGCACCTGAGATCCTTTTATTCCCAGTGTTCTGAAATTTTACCAAAATGAACATTATAGGGGTAACCCCCTCATATGCCCTTATTCTGTATATTACTATGAAATATATGTACACTTATATATTACTATGAAAACCATATTGTATTAATTTGTGCTTTTCTAAATGATCAAAATATACCATGCTAGGCTTATCAGTGGACAGTTCTTCTAATTTCATTATCCTTCATGGAAGAAAAGTCAACAGATTTAATTCCTCCATCCCTGTAGAGTAGGAAATAATGATCATGCAATCACTGAAGACTTACTATGCATCAAGGACTGTTCTAGATATAGTTATATATGTATTAGCTCATGTTAATTCCCAATAAAACCCTTTGAGAGAAGTGTTATTATAACTCATTTTTTAACAGCTTTATTAGGATATATGAGCCATAAAATGTGCCAATTTAAAGTGGCTAGTACAATGGCTATTAGTATATTTTTAGAGTTTTGCTGTGAGGACATTAATCTCATTTTAGAACATTTTAGCACCTTCAAAAGAAGCCTTGTACACAGCAGCAATTACTCTCCCATTTCCCTGGCTGTCCCTGACCTTTGGTCCTAGGCAACCAGTCATCTACTTTCTGATTGCCATTCCAGGCATCTTATAAATGATATACATTATATGGTCTTTTGAGACTGGCTTCTTTCACTTAGCATAATGTTTTCAAGGTTCATCTGCTACTGAGTCCAAGTTCATACTGCTCGCTGTACTACAGGTCAATAAATTGAGAGACAAGTTGTTGGGGCAAGGAAAAGTGATTTTATTCAGAAAGCCAGCATACCCAGAAGATGGTGGAATACTGTCCCAAAGAACAATCTTACCCTAGTTAGAATTCAGGCTTCTTTTACACTAGAAGGAGAAGGAGATGTGGCTCGTCATCGCAAACCTTTTGGTGCTGGAATCCTTTGTTCTTGCAGCTGTCCACAGAGGTCTGGTCACAGTGTTCCTATAAACACCCAGTAAGACAATTTTTATTTTCTGTACTGCAGGGATTTTTTTTTTCTTTATATATGAATGGAAAAGTATTAAAGGTCAGAGCCTTGAGAATGGGCTGTCCTATAAATGTCAGGCTATAGGCAATATTCATTTATAAAGGTGCAGAGCCAGCGTGACTAAGCACAGGCAACAGAGCTCAAAGCTTAGAGCTAAAGAAACGGGTTCAGTATGGAGTTAGGTTTGTTTTCTCTGTTACACATCCATGTCAGTACTTCCTCCCTTTTTATGACTGTAGTATACTCTGTTGTGTGGATAAACCACATTTTGTTTATTCATTCATTCATTCATTTATTCATTCAGTTGAAGGGCATTGTGTTGTTTCCACGTCTGGCTATTATGAGTAATGCTACTACAAACATTTGTACACCAGTCTTTGTGTGGACATATGTTTTTTATTTCTCTTGGGTAAGTATATATAGATGTAGAATTGCTAATAACTCTATATTTAACATTTGAGAAACTGCCAAACCGTGAGGTCAGGAATAAACCCCCCATTTTACAGATGAGGAAACAGGCACCCAGTGCTCACTGGCTTGTCCATGGCTCTACAGCTTGTCAGCGGTGTAGCCCAGAATTGGAACTCAGGCTCTTGGTCTCCAGAGCCAGCTCCTATCTCCTTGTTATCAGAGTTAGAGTCAAAATTCTTGAGTCTAGCTCCAGGTCAGCTGCTAATGCTTGTCTCTCTGAGCCCTGTTTGCCTTATCTGTAAAAATACAGGTTGGGACTGCATTGTCTTAAAGGTCTCTCTAGCTTTAACTTGCTGTCATTTTAAGACTGTACAGTTCCCATGATCGTCTCCAACCAGGCCTTGGTCCCAGGTGTAGGTATGTATTGGGCATTGTGTATCAACTGAAAACAGTGTCCTCAGGGCCTTCCCTGCATCCCCAGGGAGCATGCCAGCACCGTGGAGCCGTAAGCTTTGTTGATCGTCTTTGTTATCTAGAAAGAAGAAGCAGGGGCAGAAACCTCAGGAGTCCCCCATCCTCCTCTTGATGAAAGAACACAAACAGCCTCATTAGTCACCTGCCAAGGCCCTGCATCCAGAAGTCCCCAAAGTCCCCTTGGTTTTTTCCAGCTGCAGGTGATGGACTTAGCACAGTAGCTCAGAGCCATGTTTGGGCCTGTCTAGGGACCCAGGCATCTCTTGTCCTCGATGGTTCCCATGGCTACCAGCCAAGTATCCATGGAGGGAATAGGTCCTTGGTATTAGGAGACAGATGGTGCTTCGACTTTAAGCCCCGTCCCATTTTGCCCTCCTGTCTCACAGTCACAATCACTGCTGCACAGAACACACACTGTTATGTTGGACTCCCTGTTTTCCGGTGTGTCTTGATGGAATTTTGTCCTGTTACATATTGTGTGAAGTAGGTCATCCTCTGTTGGACTTAGACCTTCCCTGATTCAAGTGAAATTTCTCTTCAAATGGCATACATGTGTTGTGAAGAGATTTTATCTGATGTAGCAAATTGAGTTTTGGTCTCAGAGAACATAAAGTATAGAAGGGACTCATTTCCTTTTTTCCTTTCCTTTTAAAAAAAAAATTGTTTATTTTGCTGTGCTGGGTCTTAGTTGTGGCAAATGAAATCTTTACTCTTCCTTGCAGCATGTGAGATCTTTAGTTGTGGCATGCGAGCTCTTAGTTGAGGCATCTGGGAGCTAGTTCCCTGACCAGGGTTTGAACCTGGGCCCCCTGCACTGAGAGTGCAGTCTTAGCCACTGGACTGCCAGGGATGTCCTAGGGACCCATTTTCAATGCTTGATCCTTTTCACATCACTAGTAACTCTTCAGCTTTTGCACAAATACCTTCAGGATGGGGAACTCATTTGTTATTTCCATGAGCAAACTAAAAGAAAAGTTTGGAAAAAGTATTTCTTGCCTCTTGAATTATGTTCTCCAAAGTGGTCTGAGTCACGCGTTCAGCTCCACAAGCATTTGTTGAGTATCATTCAAGATCCAGGCACTGAGCTTCGTGAACAGTGTAGAAAGAGAACACCCAATGTCTGAAGAGGTACAAGCAGCTGTTAGTGAACATGCACAGTGTCACTGTGCTTCACAGAACTGCAGTTTCCTCATCGTCTTACACAAAAGGTTTCATTTATAAGAATTTACCTCCAAATACATGAACAAAAAAACATAGTGATGTGGACATGTTGAATGTTTCCACTCCAGATTTCTTCCTGTACATAAATACTGGGGTAGATAGGTAGGTTTAGTTGCTCAGTTGGGTCCGACTCTTGTGACCCCATGGACTGTACCCTGCCCGATTCTTCCGTCCATGGGATTTCCCAGGCAAAAATACTGGAGTTGGTTGCTATTTCCTTCTCCAAGGCATCTTCCTGACTCAGGGATCAAACTTGGGTCATTGATAATAATATATATGGGGTATTCTTCTAGATCCCCCAGACTGTTGCTGCTTGGCTATGAATTAGGATGATACTGCTTCCTTGGAAGAGTGTTTTGAAAATGTGAGAACACTGAACTTTCTCTTAAAAAAAAATTATTTTTGGCCACGTCCGGTCTTAGTTGCAGCAGGCAGGCTCGGTGGGTGGGGTGCGTGGGCTCTCTAGTCAAGACACGGAGTTTCAGTTGCCGCAAAGCTTGTGGGATTTTAGTTCCCGAACCAGGGATTGAACCCATGTCCTGTGCATTGGCAGGTGCACTAGACCAGCGGGGAAGTCCCAGGGATTGTTTCTTGTTCCAGTGGGATTGGGTGGGGCCACAAGACTGGTTCTGGCATCAAACTAGGAGTAGGATTCTTGCAAGGTTGGCTTTGTCGGGTGAGACCAGAGCAGCCTTTAGTCTGGAAATAATTGTTTCCTGATCTGGAGTACCTGCCTGATGCCTGTGAATTAGGAAGTTTTCCACTCTGTTTAGCAAGAGTGTGAAGCGTCCCTGGCTTCGGGTGAGCTTCGAGGATTATCTCGTTTGGGTGGGGAGGGGTATTTCCTTCCCCAGCCTCAGGAAACTCCTCACGTTTAAGTGCTCATCAGTACTTCGCCGAGGATGCACAGGGGCCCCTCTGCAGACCTGGAATGCTTGCGTGCACTCAAGCGCTGAGATGGTTGCTCCTTTCCTTTCTTTGGGCCCTCCTGGACTCCCAGCTCTGTTGCTCCACCTCTTCCTTCTGGAACTTCTCTCTAGATACCAAACCAATGCAATTGTGGAGCTCACCTGTCTCCTCCTCTCTTGGGGATCACCTGCTTGACCTCCAGAAGCTGAATACCATGGTTTTCTGTGTTTTAGCTCTTTATTAAGTTGTTTCAGGTGAGAGGGTAAATATGAACCCTTTTACTTCCTGTTGGCCAAGAGTGAAACTGTATAAAGACAACCCTAAAGGGTTTAAAGGCAACCTCCACAACCAAGCTAGTATTCTGGCTCTGTCTTCAACAACTGAAACTGAAACTCTTAAATCAGTCAGTAGAAAAGTTGTGATGCATGGCCAGCTAGTCAAAACACTTTGAGTAGCAGGTGGTGAGTTTGGTTATATATATATCTCAGTTTTTACAAGGCTAGTATTAAATGCCAAATATATGCAACAAGTATTTACCGGGCACCCACCACGTTCCAGGTACTGTTCTGTGTGCATATGAGCAGTGGACGAGATACTGCCTTGTCTTCCAAAACCTAACACACACCCACACACTTTTTAGCAAAAGAAAACACAAGGATAAGTCAGAAACAAATGAAATGGATTAGCCAGGGAGAAAGAGGAAATGGGGATGAGAGGGGAAGGCCATTTAGTTCTACACGCGCCTGTTTCATATAGTTTACATAGTTTTTACTTTCGGAACTGAGTTTTCACATTTAATAAATACATAGGACAGGAAATACCTTAAACTGAATTTAAGCTCCCCCCAATTAGCTTTATACTAAATAGAAGGCAATGGCACCCCACTCCAGTACTCTTGCCTGGAAAATCGCATGGATGGAGGAGCCTGGTAGGCTGCAGTCCATGGACTTGCTAAGAGTCGGGCACGACTGAGTGACTTCACTTTCATGCATTGGAGAAGGAAATGGCAACCCACTCTAGCGTTCTTGCCTGGAGAATCCCAGGGACGGGGAGCCCGGTGGGCTGCCGTCTATGGGGTCGCGCAGAGTCAGACACGACTGAAGTGACTTAGCAGCAGCAAATAGACAACCATACAGGGAAAAACATGATGTAAGGAACTTTTGAAGCTAGCACTCTATGAATACACTGTTAATGTAAGAACTTAAGAAATCTTCTACTCAGCAGGTTTATTTACCAAGTAATCTGTTAACCATCATTTAGGGTGAGGCACTGAGAACCAATGACCGTGTATGTAGCTTTCTTGTCCCATGTGGATCACCTCCATTTAATTACAAGGCAACATCCTGTCAAGCCCAAATAGAGGGGCATGTTGAAAACCTGGCTTATACTATTAAAAAGGTCAACTTCACAAATGACAAAGGCAGAGAGATTGTTCAGATCTGGGGGAAAATGTTATGAAGGACAGTATTGGGGTGAGTTGGTAAAATCTGAAGTGGTATGTATTAGGTAATAGTAATGTCATGTTAAATTTCCTGAATTTGATCACTGTGCTGTGGTTATGTAAAAGAATATCATTGTCCTAGGACACACTTTGTGTGTGAAGAAAGGGAAAAGCAAATAAAAAATGTTAACAATGGAAGAGTCTAGGTATTTTCCTGGATGACTGAAATGTTTTCAAAATGAGTTAAAATTAAGAGCTATAATTTATTTTTAAATAATAAAATTAGTACCTAGTATACTTTCTGGCAAAAAGAAAACCTAAATGCTTGATCCTTGAGTGCACACGTTAAGTGTTTCTCTCAAATTACCTTAAAGAAAAAAAGAAAATGCACAGAAGCTTATAATCACATTTATTAGAAAAATATTACCACTTAGAAGTTCCTGTCTTTAAAGGTTGAAGATCTGCTCCAGGCACCATCTGCTCTGTTTTCGTCAAACTCCCTCAACATGGCAGGAATCCCGGTTCTCTGGATGCGCACAGGTCAGGGGTTAGCCAGGCTCCACCACAAACTCAACCCGAGGCACCACAGCAAGTCCCAAGGCAGCGCTGAGGAAGTCAGGCCCCTTCTCTGTGTCCAGGGGGTTGTGGGGCTGGCACAGTGGGGGACCTGAGACTGGGTCTCCTGGCAGCCGTCCAGCTTGCCCATTGAGCTTATGCTTCACCTTTTCTTCACAAACTTCTTTCTGGAAGCATTGGGATTTAACCGTCTCCTCCCGGCTCCCAGGGTGCTGTCTCGGACCTGCAGGGTGGCTGAGCGGCTGGAGATGTCATTCTCTGCAAAGGGAGACACCCCAGCTACGTAGTCAGGGGCAAACACGTCGGTTTTCTGCCTGGCCTTTCGGGAAAGTCGCAGCTGAGGGAAGCGCTGATCCTCGGTTAGGTGGGGGTTGATGGCGTACTTGCCCCCTTTGGGAGTGGGGAGAGAGTACTGCACACAAGAAGGGGAAAGGCCATTAGAAGGACCGGGATTCGTATTCATGCACACCAGATCCTGCTAACGTAAAGCTCAGCTGACAACTCTGCACGTGGGCTGACAACCCCAGTGGAGTCTATCACTGCTGCCTGCTGTGCACTAAGCCCCTGACATGCATCTTCCCACTTGAGCCTCACCACACCTCACAGATGCAAAACCCAAAGCCGTATGCTGACTACATACTCTCAGATAAAGACAGAGAGACTGCAGACTTCCGACTATCTTTCTCTAAGTTACTTATTAATTACAAATAATAACCTTACGGGAAATTTGATCATCTTGGTTTTGGTTAATTATACTGGCATTACATAAGAAACTGCCTTAACTAAGTGATCAAAGTTATTACTAGCAGTAAACTGGACAACTAGTTATCATTTCCCCCCCTGACAGGACGCACTGGGGAGACCCAGCATCACTTCCGGGTGCTCCTGCCAACACTGCACAGCCTGAACCTAAGCAGGAGGGAACACCAGACAAACCCAAGGTAAGTGATGTTAGGGAACTGCTCCAAACTCTTTAAAACCATTGAAAAGCGTCAAGGTGTGAAAGACAACAGACTTGACAAACTACTTCAGTTTTAAAGAGAGATGACAAACACAATGTGTGATCCTAACCCTTTCTTCTTTTGCTGTAAAGGAAATCTGTGTCCAAGTTTGAATATGACCCATAGACAACAGAACTGCAGGCTAGGTCACTGAGTTGTATCTGACTCTTTGTGACCCCACGGACTGTAGCCCACCAGGCTCCTCTGTCCATGGGATTCTCCAGGCAAGAACACTGGAGTGGGTTGCCGCTTCCTACTCCAGGGGATCTTCCCAAGCCAGGGATGGAGCCTGCATCTCGTAACATCTCCTGCACTGGCAGGCAGATTCTTTACCACTTGTGCCATCTGGGAAGCCAGGACAGTAGTGCAGGAGTAACGTTAACGTCTTGGTTTTAGTAACTGTACAGTGGGTGTGAAAGCCAAAGTCCTTGATTCAGGAAACACACAGCAAAGTATCTAGGGGCCAAAGGGCAGCAGGTAGCGTTTACTCTCAGATGGCTTTTAGGGGAAAAGAAAAAATATATATAAATGACAGAGCAAATGTAGTAAACGATTAAATTGGGAAATTTAAGTGAACGGTAAAATGGGAATTTGTACTGTTTTTTGGCAACTTTTCTATAAATCTAAAATTATTTCAGAATAGAAAATTTAAAAATGAACAACCCTTCTCACATTAGTGGCATCTGCCTAGAGAACTCAGTGCTGGGTCGGCCACAGGAATACCCGCTGGCCTCTCAATGCTTCTCTCCTGATTCCTCAAGACAAATCCATTCGGCTGTGTGTCCAGGCAGAACTCTTGTGCAGAGCACTTCACACCCCTTCCCCTGTGGTTCTTGGAGCTTCTGGAAATTCTGCCCATCCTCAAACTCCCGCACACATCCAACCTCCACCACCCTACAAACAACCTCTCTGTGACCCCACATGTAATTTTATGTGTGGAATTACTGGTGATTTCTTCTTAGACTGCAAACTCCTCAAAAAGCTCATGGGGAGGCTGAATTGTGAGCCTTCCCCAACTGGATCACAGGCTTTCATGAACTATCTTGTAGAAATCATAAGGGTTTGTTCTTCTCTCTGATATTTGCTCCTGATGCTAAGAGGTCTAGCTTTCCCAACCCTGGGCCCTGCCGTCAGGGGAGGGGAAGCCATTCCACTCACCCTCAGGCCACGAGGATTTAGCACCTTCGGGTTGCGGGAGAAGTGCATGCGCAGGGCCCCGTCATCGCTGACGGTCACGGACACCTTCTTCAGCGTCTTGTTTCCACAGTGTGCACAGAACACTCGGCTCATGTCAGACGTTGTCCTAGAGACACAGAGGAGCCTCACTGCACTGGAGCCTCAGGCAGCAAACCCATCCCCGGGGCGCACGGCGAGTCTCGGGCCTCGGAGGAGGAGGAGGCGGCCGAGAAGTGGAAGCGGACAGGCTGAACTGCACTGCCATCCTGGACTAGGGCTGCCTGGCTGTATCGCGCGGCTGATACACGCACACTGCTGCCCCACGGTTCCAGGGGAGAATGACGCAGGTAGTAAGAAAACTGAGCAGGATGTTTTTACAGTGGCCGTGAACGCTTCACCGAATTTTGTCAGGCATTATGCTAAAAGTGTACCCTGGAAACAAGCCCATGAGGTGGGTATATCTGCATTTCACAGGTGGAGAAATGGCAGCTAGGCAAGATAGCTAGCTGCTCAAGGTCACAGAGCCAGTAAGTAGCATGCATACGCCCAAGGAATATGGCTCCAGAGTCAGCGCTCTTACCACCACCCCCCTTCTCCAGCGGCATGCTATTACATTATTACAACTATTACTGAATACCTTGGCCCCAAATGTCATGTCACTGGGCATGATGCCAGGAGGTGGCTCTGGAGATGCTGAAAACTTATTAACAAAACATACAGGAAGCACTATCGAAGCTGCTATGGTTGATGGGTGTGGGCGTTGAGGCCGACCCCGAGGCCTCTCTCCTCCCCTCTCAAGCCCCAATGGTGGACTCTGAACAGGAGAAGCTGCTGCTCTCAGGGACCAAGCAGGAGCCCCAGTGTCTGTCCTGAAGGAATTCTCCCTCAGTTCCCAGGGGCAGGAGACAAGAGCTGCGTGCAACTGCCAGAGAAGCCAGGCCCCTGACCTGATGTCTATGCAAGTAAATAGAACCCTCTTAACAGGGGTCAGGAAATAATTATTCTGTGCAAGAAACCATCCCGTCACTGGGGCTAATCTGAGGTGGAAGGAACACCTGCACAGAAGGCAAGGCTCCCTTTCAAGAAGCCCACAGAAGGTTTAAGAAGAGACGGGTGTTCGAAAGGGGCACCGGCGCCCACACTACTGGCTACGTACTTGAAGCAGCCATGGCAGCGCAGGATGTAGCTCCGGGCCTCGCGGATCAGCATGCCGTTCACGGCCAGCACGTGCAGCCCCATCTGCAGCAGGACATTCTGCAACCAACACACGTTAATGGGGAACCGAACTCAGAGCAAAACCGACATTATCTTTAACACCTGCATAATCACAGTTAAGAGAACTTCACAAACCCTGGTCTGGCTCCTGAAGGGCTTCTGCTCAAGAAAAGCAAGCATAGGATGCCTCTCAGACGGGTAAACTAGGACAAGGACCTGATTCTTCTGATGTCAAGTGCCACCGATGGTGAGCATTAGTTAGCCAAGACTTCCCATGAGCAATCTCTCTTTTTTTAAAGCAATCTCTCTTAACGGAGACATTCACTGTGTCAGAGCGAAATTATTCATTTCTGGATTGGAAACCTCTATAGTCTCAAAATACTGAACACAGCACAGAACATTACACACACTGAAAGAAAAGCACCAACCGATTGTGAACGTCAGACGTTAGAAATGTAATGTACTATATACATTTTGTCAATATATTATGAATCCCCAACTGCCAAGCAAAACGGCAAATTACCATAGAGATAGGCAAAGTTTCTAGAACCAGGAAAAGAAGCATTATGTAACAGTTCTGCACATCCCATCCCCAACCTCCGAGGGACCACTGTCCGTACAGGTATGACACTGAGCCCAGGCCGACAGGTACCCACCCCACCCACCTGCATGGCGAAGTCTGTAGTCACACAGCCGACCCGCACGTCCTTGGGGACAGCACACTGCTTCATCTCCTGCTGGATCTGCTTGATGTTGCCGGGGGTTATCCACCCACCCCCATCATCACTGTCTTGGTCCTGTCTTTCGTCAAGTCCATTCTCTTCATCCTCCTCCTCACTTGGAACATCCTCACCTCCGTCCATCTGAAACATTAATAGAATTCAAACTCCCTGCCCATGGGTGCAGCTGGAAGACGCTAGTCTGTGGTCATCAGATCATAAGGCAGGGCCTTACCAGCAGCTCCTGCAGTTCACAATCAATGTTAGGCAAAGGATTTCTCCAGAACATGAAGGAACTGAACTCTAGGTCCTCAGGCTCACTGGCTGGATGTCTCTGTTCTACTGTTTCTCGTGGGGGTTTAGGCTGAGATTAAAAGAAAAGTAATTTTAAAACCTGAAAACTGAGAGAGAGTTAAAGATGACATGATATACAATGTACAGGTCAGATCAGGCAGGGCTGGACATATTGCAGCATCTCTCGGGATAAATTTGGTTCCCTGGAATTTGTGGAGATCTGACATGGAGCAGAAAAAAGCATGAAGAGCCCAGCCTGTCTCAGAAATTACCTTTGAGGGCAGATGGAAACCAGAAACGTGCAGAGGCGTTTCTGGGTGCTGAATCGATGAACTCACTTTAACCTTTAAAAAGAAAAAGAAACAAGAGACAGCAGTAAGCGAAGAAATACAGGCTGAAAATTCAATATGGAAGAGTAATTAAAAAAAAAACAGAAAACAAAATACTTCTCCCTGGTTATTGAAATAAAAAAGATTTATTCAATGTTTTTTAAAAAGTGAGAAACATAAAAATATATGTGAAGAATTATTCAGGGAGTCCACTACCACCAAATAACCATTTTAGGACATTTCTTTTTTGGCCCTAGACATAAAGCTTTAATGAACATCATTAGGTATAAAACTTGGAAGTATCTTTGGTTACATCCTTAGGATAAATGCCCAAAAGTGGAATTGCTGGGTCAAGAGACAGGAGTTTTAAAGCTTCTGATACAAAACAGGTTAACTCCTGCCCAAAAGACTGCAGGAAAGGGTGGTTTTTAGGAATCTCAAGTTGACAGATGCCAAAACAGAAACCCGGCTCAGCCACAAAGTCAGCCTTTATGTAAAACTATTCCCTTGACTCCCATCCCCCGAGAACATTCTGGTGATGCACAAGTCTGCATTTTAGGCATCACTTTTAGACTGTTTGGACTGGAGGACTCTAAACCTGCTTGAGAGCAAGTGAAGGCAGTTCCAACTAGAATAGGAACACCAGTCCACGACAGTGGAGTGCTCACAACAGTCTACTAGTTTTGATGACTTTAGACAGTGGAGATCAAGTCATTCTTTGTAACCACTAGTTGAAATTACTTATTACAGTATAAACTATCTATCTTCCAAAATCCTCTGGCCTGGAAATAGTCAGTGCCCAGGCACAAAACCATTAATCTCTTCAACTTAAACGAGCTGGACAAACCCGTAAAAGCACAACAGGAACCCAGAATTTTGAAGGTTAGTAAGAGGTGAAAAAAATGGTAGCAGTTTTGATATTCCTTCTTGCTTGTTTCTGGAAAAGAATTCTATTTTTTCAAAAGTAGTGAGAATATAATTGATTTTTACTCTCTTTCTGCATTTTTAAATTAAAAAAAAAAAAAAAAATTTGGCTGTGCTAGGTCTCAGCTGTGGCATGCAAGATCTTTTAATTACAGTATACAAACCTGCTTAGGTGCAGCATGTGGGATTTAGTTCCCTAACCAGGGATTGAACCTGGGACCCCTGCATTGGGAACTTGGTGTCTTAGCCACTGGACCACCAGGAAAATTCCTCCTTCAGCATTTTAAAATTTAACCAATCTCACCAAGAACTTACAGGTCAAGACTGAGACACATTTGCTAACTACAATGTAATGAACCTTATCTAGATCCTGATTCAAACAAATAAACTATTAAAACATTTATAAAATAATTAAGAAATGTGAACAAACACATGCTTGGATATTTGATGATACCAGGGAATTGCTATTAATTTTGTGTAGGTGTAATATTGGTTTTGTGGTTATTTTTTAAAAAGACATACCTTATCTCTTTCAAGACACACCAAGAAATATCAGTGAAATAAGATGTCTGAATTCAAAATGCTCATGGCTGGAGTGGGTGGAGATGAAAACAGACTGATCATAAGTTGATAAGCATGGAGGCGGAATGATGGGGACACTGGGTCCATTACACTATTCCCTCTACTTCTGTACATCTGATAGTTCTCATAATAAAAAAGTAAAAATGGATGAAATCAACAATCCTTCTTATTTACCTTTTCTGGTTCTTGTTTTAGGTGAGACACCCCAACAAATTCTGCTTCCAGCTGGTAAGTAAGTGCCAGTACTTGGATATCTGTAGCAGAAAGGCTAGGATAGTCTCCAGTTTTTTTTGAAAACTCAGTCACTGTAAACAAGAGATTCCAAACTTCAGTTAAAAGCAAAGAGCCTGGATAAGCAAAGCCATAAAAGCAAAGATGACTCTGGATAACTGTAATGAAAGTATGAAAAGAACTTTGGATCAGTATCCCCAAACACACCTCACTCATTCATCTCCTGACCTTTTTCTACTCAGAACCGAGACATTTGTCTCTCTCAAGATTTATGCCAGTTAAGTTTACTGTAATGTCCTTATTGAGTACAGATGAAGGGACAGAAAAAAGTTAATAGGAAATCACTGAAAGTTAGCATAATATTTGCAAATGATAAGAGTTCCTTTTCTAGGCTCTGGTATTATATTAGAATAGAAAGTCTCTTCTCCCTCAGCAATAAAGTTCTGTGATTCTAACAATTCTTTTTAATAGAATGGATGATCACAGTACAAGTGGGATGGAAAGGTGATTCAACCAATAATTATTGTCTATGATGAGACAAAAACACTGGGTAACAAATATTGAACAGTTTTTGTATGTAAACCCACCCCAACAAGAAAACCCACATCCCTATTTAACACAAAGTGATCTCCAGCTCTTGTGTTGTTATTCTCCTGAGACATCAATAATAAGCATATACAATAATATTTTGACACATTAACAGAAACATGTCTTCTGCTACATTCAGTTCAGTTGCTCAGTCTTTGCGACCCCATGAACTGCAGCACGCCAGACCTCCCTATCCATCACCAACTCCCTGAGTCCACTCAAACACATGTCCATCGAGTCTGTGATGCCATCCAACCATCTCATCCTTTGTCATCCCCTTCTCCTCCTGCCCTCAATCTTTCCCTACATCAAGGTCTTTTCAAATGAGTCCACTCTTCACAGCATGTGACCAAAGTATTGGAGTTTCAGCTTCAATATCAGTCCTTCCAATGAACACTCAGGACTGAACTCCTTTAGGATGGACTGGTTGGATCTCCTTGCAGTCCAAGGGACTCTCAAGAGTCTTCTCCAACACCACAGTTCAAAAGCATCAATTCTTTTGCGCTCAGCTTTCTTCATAGTCCAACTCTCACATCCATACATGACCATTGGAAAAACCATAGCCTTGACAAGACGGACCTTTGCTGACAAAGTAATGTCTCTGCTTTTGAATATGCTATCTAGGTTGGTCATAACTTTCCTTTCAAGGAGTAAGCGTCTTTTAATTTCATGGCTGCGGTCACCATCTGCAGTGATTTTGGAGCCCCCAAAAATAAAGTCAGCCACCGTTTCCCCATCTATTTGCCATGAAGTGATGGGACCAGATGCCATGATCTTAGTTTGCTACTCTAGCACCAGGAACAATAAGTATACAGCTCACTAAAAATGCAGCTATTAATTAACAGCAGCTAAAATGTATTGGGTACTATGTATCAAGTGCTATGTTAAAAGCTTTTCATTTTATCCTTCAGTCAAATCTTTACAAAAAATTTTAAGTTGAAATACAGCTGATTCACAATGTTGTGTTAATTGCTACTGTACAAAAAAGTGATTCAGCTATACATTTATACATATATCTTTTAAAAATGTTCTTTTCCATTATGGTCTATTATAGGATATACTGAATACAGTTCTCTGTGCTATACAGTAGAACCTTGTTGTTTATCCAGTCTATATATAAAAGCTTACATCTGCTAATAACCCAACCTCCCTCCCTCAACTCCCTCCCTCTTGACAACCAGAAGTCTGTTCTCTATGGTTGTGATTCTGTTTCTGATAGGTCATTTGTGTCACATTTTATATTTCACATATAAGTAATGTCATATGATATTTGTCTTAGTATGATACTCTCTAGTTGTATGCATGTTGCTGCAAATGACATTATTTTGTTCTTTTTTATGGCTGAGTAGTATTTCATTGTATTTCTATACATTTCATTGTATTGTATTTCATGTATTTCATTGTATGTCTATAAATAGACATTTGGGTGGTTTTCATGTCTTGGCAAATGCAAATAGTGCTGCTATGAATACAGGGGTGCATGTATCTTTCTGAGTTACTACAGCTTTGTCTCAATCTATCCCTAGGAGTGGGACTGCTTTAGCCAAATCTTGTGAAGTAAATACTATTAGTATTTCCTCAGAAAGATTAAGTAACTTGTCAAAGATCACAAAGCTAGCATGTTAGAGAAAGCTAAAGTCACAAGTGGCGTAGGTAGCATCATCTCCAGTATCAGCCTTTAAATCCTAAAACCCCTAAAAACACTTTCAACCACCTAGGTCCTTTCCAGGGCAGGACTTCTATTTTTAATCCAAACAAATTTAATATTTACAAAACGCTGGACACAGTGCTGAGTGACATTATTCTTCCTTTAATGCTCCCAGCAACCCCGAGGATAGGTACTTTTGTTAATCCCATTTTACAGATGAGGAAACTGACGCCTAGAGAGTCTGAGTGATACACGCAAGGGAACATAGCTAGTAAGCAGCAAGGCCTGGCTGACTCATGACTCAGGAAGCCTCTCTCCCACCAGGATCTTGACCGTGGGGTTTCTAAACCAACTCTGATAAAGTAACCAGGCTCCAACTAGCACCAGAGCAGGTTCAGTCAGCAACCTGGGACCCAGCTTCACTATCAACATCGGGCAGAGGTACTCACCCAGTCGCACGTATTCAGGGAAGGGCTCCTTGAAACGCAGCTCGTAGGGCAGCACGGCGAGCCGCCTGCGCGTGGCCTTGTCCCGAATCTCGCTGATCACATTCCGGATGGTGTAGATGTTCTTCCCGATGTCCTGCGGGGAGACCAGCCCAGCTCACACCATCCCGCACCACGCAACGGGCTGCTGGATTTCCCAAACTCCGTCAGGGGCCACCAGCCCAGACCCCGCTCCTCTCCACAGAAGCATCCTGTACCTGCAAAGCCGCATCCAGCAGAAACGCCCCGGCATCCGCTACAACGTGCTCCACCGGCGCCATGTTGGCCCAACGAGGCCACACCGCGCATGCGCGCGGAGCTTCCGTCCGTCGCTCAGTACCAATCCGGGCCTCTTGGAACCGAGAAAAGAAGCTGCAGCTAAGCGGCGACTCCTGGCGGGCGCGCCGGCATTTTCCGGCTCTGGGCCACCGGCGCGCCTGCGCAGTACGGCCGCCCGATTGCCTGGGAGGTGTGGGCGCGGTCAAATCTTGGGAGGGATCTGGCGAGGGATGGTCGCCTGAGAAAACGCTGTTTGGCATCGACTGTTGGCCCTCAGGGCTTCCCTGGTGGCTCAGACAGTAAAGCGTCTGCCTGCAATGAGGGAGACTCAGGTTCGATTCCTGGGTCAGGAAGATCCCCTGGAGAAGGAAAGGGCAATCACTCCAGCACTCTTGCCTGGAAAAATCCCATGGATGGAGGAGCCTGATAGACTACAGTCGCACGGGGTCGCAAAGAGTCGGCCCCGACTGAGCGACTTCACTTCACTTTCATGATTGGCCCTCAGGGGCTTCCCTTGTAGCCCACTCGTTAAAGAATCTGCCTGCAGTGCAGGTGACCCGGGTTCGATCCCTGGGTTGGGAAGATCCCCTGGAGAAGGAAATGGCAACCCATTCCAGTGTCCTTGTCTGGAAAATCTCACGGACAGAGGAGCCTGGTGGGCTGCAGCCCATGGGGTTGCAAAGAGTCAGGCACGACTGAGTGACTAACACTATTGATCCTTCAGTTCAGTTCAGTCGCTCAGTCGTGTCCGACTCTTTGCGACCCCATGAATCGCAGCACGCCAGGCCTCCCTGTCCATCACCAACTCCCGGAGTTCACCGAGACTCATGTCCATCGAGTCAGTGATGCCATCCAGCCATCTCATCCTCTGTCGTCCACTTCTCCTCCTGTCCCCAGTCCCTCCCAGCATCACAGTCTTTTCCAATGAGTCAACTCTTCGCATGAGGTGGCCAAAATACTGGAGTTTCAGCTTTAGCATCATTCCTTCCAAAGAAATCCCAGGGCTGATCTCCTTGCAGTCCTTAGAGACTTTAATTGGCCCTTAGGACGTCCCTGGTGGTTCAGCGTTAAAGTATCTACTTGTAATGCAGGAGACCCAAGTTCGGGTCCCTGAGTCTGGAAGATTCCCTGTAGAAAGGCATAGCAACCCGCTCCAGTGTTCTTGCCTGGAGACACCCCATGGGGTCATATTCTTGCCTGGAGATGCCCCAGCTTCTGTACACTTGAATTCAAATAGTCTGTATTTGGTTTTATTGTTGAGTCAGTCGGTTCAGATGACCTAAAGACTGGGCTTCCCTGGTGGCTCAGTACTAAAAAACACTACCTGCCAAGGTAGGAGACTCCAGCTGAACCCCTGGGTGGGGAAGAGCCCCTGGAGAAGGAAGTGGCAACCCTCTCCAATATTCTTGCCTGGGAAATTCCATGGACAGAAGGGGATTGGCAGGTTACAGTCCATGAGGTCGCAAAAATGTTGGACATGACTTCGTGACTAAACAACTCTATGAAATACTATTTTATAGGCAAGGGGTGGTTGCTCAAGAAAACGAGGCCAGGCTAACATTGACTAAACGGTGCATTAACACTGAAACAAACCAACTCAGAGCCACTTTCTTACCTTTATGCCAGGCCAACCGCTGCTTTCTTACCCCTACTTCATTTTGAGCAATTTGGGGCAGGGATCTCTATCTCTCAATTTTTTACCTTAATATTCTTGCTCCACTTACATAAAGCAAGGCTCATAATTCCTTGCTGAAATTCTGTAATTATGAAATCTGGTCTGTTAGAAATTCATGCTGTTGAACTTGACTGAATAATGTCTTAAGTTTTCAGTCACCTATCTTCAGTGGTGTTAATTCTAAACTGTCTTTCTAGTCTTCACTCCAGTTTTCACCCCTTGATTATAATTTAGCCCTTGTACCTCCAAAAAGTCATTCATATCTCTGGGGGTCTTAACCACTGAACTACCAGGGAATTCCCTATCATATCAATTTGTTGTTGTTGTTCTTATTTCTCACATTCTCAGTTCCTCTGCAGAATTTTACATGGCTGACCATCTCCTCTTTCTGGACTGTCTCTCCTCTCTTCACTCTCGTGATGCATCACTATGGTCCCCCTGCATCTCTGATGATTTTTCAGCCTCCTTTAGCGCATTCTCTTCTGCCTTGCGCACAGGGCACCATCCACAGAACTGTCTTGGCCTCCATGTCTCTCTGTTTTCTCCTTCACCAGTACTAGGTATCCTAAAAACTGGTCATAATGATCACATTATATGAATACCTCTGGAATCTATAGGTCCAATCCCTGTTTATTCCCTAACCTAGTCTTTTGACCAAATCTTTCTGAAAATTTTTGGCATTGTTACTCAGGAGGAGGGTTAAAACTAGGTAATTGTCTCTCCTGCCCCAGCTTAAAATTTCTTCACTGGTTGAGTTCCTATTTTTACTAATGGCATCACCAAAAAAGGCATTCAAGGTAAGAATCTCTGAGTCATCTTTATTTCAACCTGTACTCCTCTTGCTCAAGTTTATTGATGTCACTTCTGAAACGGTTTGAGGTACCTGTGTCCCTTCTCCATTCATTCCCATTAAGTTTTTATTTCATGCCTAGAAGATATAGTTCACTCAACACTAATATTCCTGTCTCTAATTTATTCCTTAATTGACTGCTCCTGCTGCCTGGAAAGGCAGGGATTATATAGAAACTAGACCCCACAATAAAAGAGGTTTATTGAAATCAGCAATAACTCTGTGGACACTATGGTGAAGGAGAATGACCTAGATCAATGTTCTCCAACTTGAGTGTAAATCCGAATCACCTGGAGAGACTGCAGAACTAGAAATAGCTGGGCTTCATCCTCAGTTTCTGATTCAGTACGTCTGGGCAGAGATGGACAAGCTGCCTTTCTAGTAAGTTTCAGGTGACACTGATGCTGCTGACCTGGGGTCACACTTGAGAACCACTGATTTAGGAGAATAGTCAGGAAAAGAAAGATCAGGCTTTGAGCCATTCTTTTTCTAGTAAACATTAAAAATACTTGTCAATATAGGTTTCTTGACACTTTGTAGCTTTTGCCATTTTTTGGTAATACTTTAATCCCTTTTCTCTTTCCCTGTAATGTTAGTCTCCAAGTCCCCTGAAGCCTTGGGACTGTCATTTGGTGGAAAAAAATACATACCGAGAGCTAATTTACACCACCACGATTTGGGTGATGTGATAGCTACGAACAAAGTGATATCCTGTGTAGTGTCGAGGGGCAAGTTTGAGTTTAGAGGCCTAAGCTTTGGAGCCACATCTTGAAGGATGATGAGGGCAAAGACTCATGAGGTCTGAAAATCCAAAGGGAGTGTTCAGGGAGTTGAGGGTAATGTCTTTGGTAGCTGAAGGTGTCTGGGGACAGGTTCTCTCAGAAGTGAAGGGAAGAAATTCCCTGGTGGCCTAATGGTTAGGATTTGGAGCTTTCACTGGGAGACCCCAGTTCCATCCCTGGTTGAGAAACCATCCCACATGCTGCCAAAATACAAAAAAAAAAAAAAAAAAACAAAACCCAGAAAACCTCAGAGGACCCAGAAGTGAAGTGAACCCTGAAACACACTGTTTGAAAATCCTTGTTTTTTTAAAAAATGAAGAAAGTGAAGAAATCTCAAACATTATTACTAAAATTGTCACTGGAAACAGTTTACCTTAATAAATGAACACTTTCAAACATATGTAGCGGAGAAGGCAATGGCAACCCACCCCAGTACTCTTGCCTGGAAAATCACATGGACGGAGGAGTCTGATAGGCTGCAGTCCATGGGGTTGCGAAGAGTTGGACACAACTGAGCGACTCCACTTTCACTTTTCACTTTCACACACTGGAAAAGGAAATGGCCACCCACTCCAGTGATCTTGCCTGGAGAATCCCAGGGACGGGGGAGCCTGGTGGGCTGCCATCTATGGGGCTGCCCAGAGTCGGACAAGACTGAAGCAACTTAGCAGCAGCAGCAGCAGCAGACATATGTAGAAGGACTCCACGTATAACTCATTTGGAGATAATGACAACTTTAACATGTGAGACCCTTTATGAAAGAGAAAAGGTCTTGATTGTGTGCCAGTGAATATTTGACTTCACTTCCAGGAAAATTTACAGGTTATAAAACTTTATACTTAACAGTTGGGTAGGGGAGAGAAAAACTTGATGCAGAAGAAACACGACTTGAATTCAGTAAGTATATCTAGAATTCCTCTGGACTTTCCTGGGAGTGTCCCGGACTTTCTTGTCTCTGCCTTTGACCTTGTTTTCTCTTCTGCCTGAAAATTCTTCTTGCCAACCCCCACTTACTTAGTCTCCAAGAAGCCACTGTGTTGTTCCCTCTGTAAACTGGTCCTGATTACCCAAATCAGAGTTTTCTCCAAGGACAGATTTAGACCCTTATTTCCCACCATACTTAAAACATTTCAAATCTAGTCCTCAATGAGCAGTTATTACTTCTGCTTTGCATTGCAGTTACTTGGTTGTCTTCTTTAAGTAGGTTGGAAGTCAGGGACTGTTTTAGGGGCCTTTTTCCTTAAATGAACATTTCAATTTCTTTTTAATTTTTTGGGGGTGCTTTCATGATGACATAGTTCAGATTTTTTATGTGTCTTAAAATATCTCCTATATTGTAGGACCTATAGCAGCCAGTTCAGAGCTCAATAAAAGTTGATGTAGTCTATTCATTCAACGGATTATTTAAAGAGGCCTCCTATTGGCCAGGTACTGCTTTGGAAGCTGGGTTATAGCCCCTGTTGTCGTAATTTTTTTGTTGGGAGTAACAGATTATACATATACACATTCATGTGAAAGGCAGATAGTGCTAAGTTGAGGAAATAAGGAGAGAAAAAACAAATCAGGAAGGGACTTGTAGGAGGGGAAGGAAGAGATGAGTTGCGATTTTAAATAGTGTAACCAGGAAAGGCTTTACTGCAAAGGACAGTTAAGCAAACATATGAAAGAGATGAGGGGGTGAGCCAACTGGCTACCCAGGAAAAGAGCTTTCCAGGAAGAGGGAAAAGCAAGTCCACAGACCCTCAGGCTAGAGTGGCTGAAGCAGGGTACTGAGTGAAACTGCAGTTGGAGATGAGATGAAAGAAACAAAGGGGAGGGGTGGAAGGGACCATGTAGGGACTTTATGAAAGAAAAGTGAAGTCTTTCAGTCGTGTCCGGCTCTTTGTGACCCCATGGACTGTAGCCTACCAGGCTCCTCCGTCCATGGGATTTTTCCAGGCAAGAGTTCCGGAGTGGGCTGCCATTATTCAGGATATATATTAAGCTTTTACTCCTTTAACCCACAGTGAGAGACTGCCTTGTCTAATCCCTTTTTTCCTTTGGGTGAACACCTACTCAAATGCCACCAAATCAAAGAGGCCTTCCCCTAGAATAGAATTAGTACAACTCCCATCTAGAGAATACTAGAGATATTTTAATAGTTTTATAGATGGGATTACTGTAAGAATTAAGGTGTTAAGAGAGGACTGTAGCTCCTTAAAAGGCCATCTCCTGGATGGATTTGGGATGGGAAAAGTAGAGACTAAATGCTCAACCAGTTTAATTTGTATGCATATCTGATCCCTCCAACTGGAAGACCTAAGAATAACGGACTAATTAGTGCACAGTGCTTAAGGCTAATTAGGCGATTAATACTAATTTTAGTTAATGGTGATTGAAAGTGAAAAATTGAGCCTTCATTCAACTTGTCAAAGCTGAAGTTCTTGACCATTGGTAAAGAATACGGACTTAAAATGTTTTATTTTCCAATTCATAAAGTTCTATCTAATCCATATATTATCGAAATGGGGTTAGTTTGGTGTGCTGGGGCATCTTATGGACAACAGCAAAGGTTTCGGAGCTTTTCTACCTTTGTTTTATGTCACAAGAACAGATGCTCCACAAAAGCTACTTTTGAGTTTCTAGAGCTTAGAAACGTGCCTGGCACATAGTAGGCTTAGGGTTGTCAGGTATAGCAAATTAAAACATAGGATGCCCATTACATATGAGTATCAACTAGTTTTTTTTTTTTAACTATAAATATGTACTGTACCAGACAATATTTTGGGGCACACCTCCGTATTAATGGCTGTTTAAAATTACCATTTAACTCGGTGTTCTGTATTTTATCTTGTCTGTTAACCCTAAGGAGTTCAATAAATATCTGTTGACTTGAGAGATTGAACGCCTCCTCTCACCTGTAAAATGGAGCTAAGATAGACCCGCCCTCAGCGTTGATGGGAGGAGTAAACGAAGCGCCTGGCGCTCTGCGAGACTTCAATTTGTTTGCTGGGAGACCATCTAGCAAGTGGAAAATCCTCCCACTTTTTAAACGTACAAAAGACAAGAAAGCCTTCTGGCCAGAGGTTCTCAGGCCTGGCCTAGGTTGCCCACACCTGAGGCCCGGCCAGCCTCTTCCGGGTCAGCTGACCGCGCGTGGTCACGTGACCTGGCCCGAGTGCGGGCTGTGGAAAGCGGAAGTGGGAGAGGAGTTGGGCGCCGCTTCTGTGGCCGCTGCAGGTAGCCAGCGCGGGCACTGAGGACGCAGCGGGCGGGTGGGGGCGCAGGGAAGTCCGGGGGCGGCGGGCGGCGCGGGGTGGGCCGGGGGAGGCGCGGCCCCGGCGCCGGGGGGCGGCGGCTTCCTGTGGGAGGGGCCTGGCGCGGCGGTTCCGGCCTCCGAGGAGGGGTGTCCCGACTCCCGCCCGAGCGGGGTGGGCGCGCCGCTGGCCGTGCGCGGGGGCTGCTCCGAGGTGGGCGCGAAGGCCGTCCTGGGTGCGGCGGCCAGCAAGTCGTCCCGGAAAGGGAAAGCATCATAGGTGCCAGGCATGAAGAGGAGTGACCTTTGTTGAGGAAGCGGGGCAGGGGGAAGGGGCGACTTGGGGGATTGAGTTGTAGTGGGTCGCCTGAGAATGGGCGAGTGACGTGGTGGGGAAAAAAGGAGAAATTAGCAAGAAGATGCAGCTTGAGCCTCACCTGAGAGTCTTTTCCTTTCTTCCTCTTTGGAAATGATTAGTACTCCAGACTTTGATTTTGTTCCCATTCAGTGTTTTAAACTTCAGGAGGGATCATAGAATCTTGACCGTCTTGCTTGGGTATGGTTTCCACTTCTTGGGAACCTGGTCCTTCAGATCATCTTAGCGGTTTGCTCAGATCAGATCAACTTCCAGACTTAAAGTGGGCATGTTGCTCTGGCCTTAAAGTGGCTTTTAACCTCCAGTGTTGAGGAAGACCTAGTCCCAGCATTACCTCACCAATATAGATATGCTGTAACCTTGGACAGTGTCTACCTACACTACTTTATGACTTTTCCTCTTTCTTCAGTTTAAATTATTCAGTTTGCTTTACCATGTGACTGCTTATCTCTACGGGCTGTAACTAGGTAGCAAGACTGAACTGTGACCTGGATCATGATTTTGAAATTAAACACCTGTGCTAAAGCTGTTCGTCTTCATTTTCTTCGTGTTTACTAACATTTGCAAAAGTGGAATGAATTTCACAGATGTGGTGTTATTGGAGTGAATGTGTAAACTGGGCATTAACAGGAGTCAGAGTCGTTTTGGATTACAAGTAGGAAAAAAAATACTTTTCTAATGAATAATGAGTTCAAGTTTTTGGAGTACTTGACAAACATTTAAAAATTGATTTTTTGGCAGTCCTGTGAGTTAGGTTGGGAAGGTGTTACTCCCATCTCACAATGAACAAACAGACCTGAGAGAGATGACTTGATTTTTTTTTTTTTTTTTACATTTTTTTGCTTTTTCTTATCTACTGATCTCTTTCTCCCTGCTAGACTGCAAATTCCTCAGGGGTAGAGTCCATATCTTATTTGACTTATTTAACTACTAATCTAGTTCCTGGCACATTGTGGGCACTTGGTAAGTGTTTGGTAAATAAATGAGTTTCTAAAGGTCACAGACCTGTAAGTGGAGGACAAGATTTGAACCTGAGTCCTTGGTCTTCTCTTGTCAGATGTGCTTGCCATGTTCTGTTATTGGTACATGTGAAAATGATGGGCATGAGATAAGGCTTGAGTTGGCTTCTCAGTCTCCTTCATTTAATGACTACTTTCCCAGTTGCAAAGAGTTTATGACAGCATCTCATTTAATCTTTACCGTGATCCTGTGAAGGTTGGAATTGTCCATATTCTGCAGAAGAAGAAACTGAGGCTTAGTGAAGTCCTTGCTTTAGAATCTGGAGTGAGTGACTGAGTAGGGACTCAGGCCCAGGCATTTTATCCTTCAGCACATTCTTTTCCATTTATAGAAGCAACATAAAGTTTTATTTTAAAATATTTTTTCAAGTTTATGAAGGATGACATTTTAAGGGAAAGCTAGTACAGGTTATAGCAAAATTTGTGAACATGGAGTGTAACTGAAGTTTAGAAAATCCTGTGCTATACCATAGCTGCCTCTTCCTGGGAAAACATTTTTTCATTCAGTGAACATTTATAAGTGCCCACTCTGTGCCAGGCATTGTTTTAGAGTCACATTGTCCAGTGTGGTGGTCACTCTGCAGTGTTGAGCCCTGGAGTTAGGCTATGAATATAAAACACACACTATATTTTTGAAGTCTTAGTATGAAGAAAAAAGGCAAAATATTTAACTGTTAAAAATATTATAATAATGATAATGTAAATATAATATGAATATGTGCTACAAATGATAGTATTTAAAGTTTATTGGGTTAAAACAATAGGATTGAAATTTCCTTTGCTTTTAGTTTTTAAAATGCTTCCTGAAAAATTAAAAATTATAGTGCACAGTGCTGTTCTGAGCACCAGGACTGTGTTACACAATGAAGGCAAAAACCCCTGTCCTTGTGGATCTTTAATTTTAGTGGTGAAAGGCACATGAACAAAATAACCAAGTAAATGCACATTATGTTGTAATAAAGGAGGGAGGCAGAATGTGGAGTGTTGCCTGGCATTAAAATTTTATTTATTAATAAAGTAATAAATACTAGCTGTACCAGGTCTTAGTTGTGGCACTCAGATCCTTAGTTGCAGCCCATGGGAACTTTAGTTGTATTTGAACTCTCGGTTGGGGCATGTGGGATCTAGTTCCCTGGCCAGGGATTGAACCTGGGCCTGCTGCATTGGGAGCTCAGAGGCTTAGCCACTGGACCACCAGGGAAATCTTGGCATTGCAATTTTGAAGAGAGTGCTTAGGAAGTCTTCCTGAGAAGGTAACAGTTGAGTGAATATCTGAAGGAGGTGAGAGGAGCCAAGTGGCTAAATGGGGACATAGTGGTCCAGACAGAGGGAAGAGCAAGCTCGAAAGCCCAAAGGATGGACCACCCTTGGCAGCTTGGTGGACTTGCCAGGAGACCAATGTGATTGGAGTGGGTGGGTAAAGGGGAGGAATGAAGACGATGAGATCAGAGAGGCGCTGGGGGTAAAGGGAGAGATGGGCAGGTTGTGGGAACCTTGCAGACCACTGTGAGGATGTTCGTTTTCACTCAGAGTGAGTTGGGGCCATTGGAGGATTTTGTGCAGTGGATTGGACACATTTCATCCTGGCTTTTAACAGACTCACTCTGGGTGCCTTGTGGAGAAAGCAAAGAGGAGTGAGGTAGAAGCAGGGAGACAAGTTTAGAGGCTCCTGCCGTGGTCCAGGTGAAGGATGGGTGGGTGGCAGTGATGGAGGTGGTCAGCAGCAGTTCGGTGTGGGTTTATTTTGAAGTACGCCTACATCGAGTGTGGAGGGGATGTGAAAGGAAGAAAGGAGTTAAGGCAACGCATTTTGTGGTGTGAACACCTGGAAGAATGGAATTGCTACTAACTGAAACAGGAAGTTTCAGACCACCTGACCTGTCTCTTGAGAAACCTATATGCAGATCAGGAAGCAACAGTTAGAACTGGACATGGAACAACAGACTGGTTCCAAATAGAAAAAGGAGTCCATCAAGGCTGTATATTGTCACCCTGCTTATTTAACTTATATGCAGAGTACATCATGAGAAATGCTGGGCTGGAAGAAGCACAAGCTGGAATCAAGATTGCCGGGAGAAATATCAATAACCTCAGATATGCAGATGACACCACCCTTATGGCAGAAAGTAAAGAGGAACTATAAAGCCTCTTGAAAGTGAAAGAGGAGAGTGAAAAAGTTGGCTTAAAGCTCAACATTCAGAAAACAAAGACCATGGCATCTGGTCCCATCACTTCATGGGAAATAGATGGGGAAACAGTGGAAACTGTGTCAGACTTTATTTTTTGGGGGCTCCAAAATCACTGCAGATGGTGATTGCAGCCATGAAATTAAAAGACGCTTACTCCTTGGAAGGAAAGTTATGACCAACCTAGACAGCATATTCAAAAGCAGAGACATTGCCAACAAAGGCTCGTCTAGTCAAGGCTACGGTTTTTCCAGTAGTCATGTATGGATGTGAAAGTTGGACTGTGAAGAAAGCTGAGCGCTGAAGAATTGATGCTTTTGAATTGTGGTGTTGGAGAAGACTCTTGAGAGTCCCTTGGACTGCAAGGAGATCAGCCCTGGGATTTCTTTGGAAGGAATGATGCTAAAAGCTGAAACTCCAGTACTTTCGCCACCTCATGCGAAGAGTTGACTCATTGGAAAAGACCCTGATGCTGGGAGGGATTGGGGGCAGGAGGAGAAGGGGACGACAGAGGATGAGATGGCTGGATGGCATTACTGACTCGAAGGACATGAGTTTGGGTGAACTCCGGGAGTTGGTGATGGACAGGGAGGCCTGGCGTGCTGCGATTCATGGGGTCGAAAAGAGTTGGACACAACTGAGCAACTGAACTGAACTGAACTGAACTGACTGAAACAGGAAGACTGTAGGAGAAACAAGGCTGGGGCTCAATTTCATTGACTCTGATTGTAGAATGCCCAGTGATGGTGTCATGGGCAGTTCAGTAGGGAAGTCCAGAGTCAGGCTGGGCTGGGGTTGTACCTGTGGAAGTGGTTAGCATGAGGAGGTGAGGAGACTGGGCAAGGTCACTTACGGCGTAATGTGGATACATAGCCAAGAGGAGTGCTAGAATTTAAATTTTGAAACAAAAATCTTGGTTTATACTAGCAGGTATTTTAAGCATTGCAGTGTGTCTTGGGGAGCTTGGTTTTCTCTCCTTTTCACTTTTCATCTAAAGACCCTTTTGAATAACCACAAACTAATGGGTTTCTTTTCTTTCTAAGGAGGTGACTCTTCCAAGCGCGTGTCTCTGTAGTGCCGCTGAAAATCTATTTGAGTTCCAGTTTTTGGAATTAGTTGGGCTTTCTGGGTTGGCAACCAATTTAGAGACCTCCAAGAAGGATGGGAAAGAGAAAGACAGCCCGCAAGGACGGGTAATGACTTTTTACTGTTGGAAATGTTGATTCTACCTAAGAGGCATTGAATGCATGTTGTTGCCAGGCATCCTGCTGTTTTATAGATTTAAAACAAACAGAATCTCTCTGTGGTGAAGTGATCCATGCACGCGGTGGTGTAACTTAAGACGTGGATGGGCTGGCGTTTGAATCTTGGTCTCGTCTTCTGAACCCAGGTCTGATGCTTCTGTCAGCAGGACCTGTGGTAGTGGATGCGTGAATGTCAGCTTCCACTGGAATCAAGTCAGTGAACTGCTTTTGATTGACTTTGGGTTGCTTCAGACAGTTTTAGACTCTTGAATTTCTGAGAGGTAGGGACAAAAGGGAAAATCTTGTTTCTCTTAAAAAGAACCAACTGAATCTTTTTGAGAAGGTTACAGTCCCCTGCTCCTGCTTCTCCCCCAGCAGCTTGAAAAACATTCCAGTCCCCACGTTAATCACTCCTTCCAGGAAAATGCCAGCTATCAAGACTTGGCAGCCCTGACCTAGGGCAGGTCCTCTTTCTGTGTCACCCATGCCTTTTGCTTCCTGTTTTGTCCTTGGAACTGCTTTCCAGTCTCCTCTTCTCTGTTTTATTTTGGCCAGCTGTGCAGCTTGCAATTCCCCAGCCAGGGTTTGAACCTGGGTCACAACAGTGAACACCCAGAATCCTAACCACTAGGCCACCAGGGAACATCCCTGTCTCTTTCATTACTGACTTACAATCCCACTGTCCTTCCAGTGCTATGACCTCCCCTGTCCCTCCCTCTCTTTTTATGTGCTTGGTCTTTGTACGGATGGCCTTCGGCCAAGTTCAGTTCCATTTGATTGCTTTTCAAGATGGGTCTTTGGAGGATGGAAGGGAACTCAGTGCTGGACAGAGGAAAGAGGCCAAGAAAGAAGCATTAGTGTTGGAAAAGCATGAGAGGGTGGGGGAAAGAGGAATCTTCTGAACAGATCTGTCTCATCCACTTCTTTCAAGAAGTGGATACAGAATGGGTCTGTACTTATGAATAAGAAGCTCTGCCTGTTGTTTTAAAACAAATATTTATTTATTTATTTAGGGCTGTGCTGGGTCTTCAGTGCTGCACGGGCTTTTCTTCAGTTGCGGTGAGTGGGGGCTACTCTCTAGTTGTGGCGAGCATGGACTTCTTACTATGGTGCCTTCTCTTGTTGTGGGGCATGCACTCTAGAGTGTGTAGCTTCAATAGCTTCAGCTTTCAGGCTCTGGAGCACAGGCTCTAGTTAGTTGTGGCGCAAGGGCTTAGATGGCTTAGGTGCTCTGTGGCATGTGGCATCTTCCTGGACAAGGGATCAAACCTGTGTTTCCAGTACTGGCAGGTGGATTCTTTACCACTGAGGCACCAGGGAAGCCCTTCTACCTATTTTTTAATTAAAAATAAAATCTTAGTGCTGGTGAGTTGTCTTTGCTCTTCCCTACCTCATCTGCTGTGCAAGTTCTTCTGTCTCAAGATCAGTGTTCAGTGGTTCCTTGAGTCAAACCTGGGTCAAGAATTTCAGGAATCTCAGAGCTGGAATTTCAACATCAAGGACACATTTAGCTTGTAGTAATCCTTAAAGAGCACTTAGTAGTATTTGCTGGCTGCTTTACCTGAACTCGTTTATTCCCTATGATCATCTTACAAGGTAAGCATTAAATGCTATCATTAGGTTCATGTCACAGACTAGGAAACTGAAATTTAGAGAGGATGAGAAGTAACTTGTCCAGTGCCACGTGATGGCTAGTGACTGATGAAGTAATCTGTTTCCAAAAGATTTACTTACTGGTCTAAAAGGTTCTTGCTGAAGTTGGGTGATAAGAATAATCAAGTACTTCAGACACTGTCACTTGCTAAATCTGATGTGTGGTTGCTTTCTCCTGCCAAAAGCTCTCTGAGGATTTATTTAATGGGGGCCTCTTAGATCAAGATATCTGAGTCCCAAAGGGCAGGAGCCTCATGGCATTCTGTATTTCCAGGGCCTGGCATAGACCCGGGGCTTACCAGGGGTCTGTGAACATGTGTTGAAAGACTGACCATGGCTCAGGACTGGTTGGGTTGAATCAAAGGGGTTTGGAAGAGGTACGGTCAGAAGGCCAGATGCCCTCTTGCTGGAGGTGCCCTTGACAGTTATAGTCCCCTGCCATGACCCCTGCAGATACCAAAATCTGCCATTGCTAAGTGACAAGTGTCAGTCACTCAGTTGTATCTGACTCTTTATGAACCCATGCTTAAAGAATCAACCTATCCTGGGAATTCTAGTGGTTGGGACTGGCACTTTCACTGTGGTGGTCCACGTTCAATCCCTGGTCAGGGAAGTGAGATCCTGCAAGTCCTGCAGCCCAGCCAACTGCAGCAACATAAGAATCAACCCGTCCTAATAACACAAACATTGAGTTGTCCATTGGCTGATGAATGGGTAAACAAAATGCGGTCTGTTCTTACAAATGGAATGTTACTCAGCTAGAAAAAGAAATGAAATACTGATACCTGCTACAGTGTGGGGAACCTTGAAAACATTATGCTAATGAAAGAAACCAGATGCGAAAGACTACATATTGTTTGATTTCATTTATTTGAAATATCCAGGATAGGCAGATCCAGAGAGACAGAAGAGGTTAGTGGTTAGGGACAGGGGAGCAAAGATGAGTGAGAAGTGACTATTGGTTTCTTTTGGGGTGATGGAAATGTTCCAGAATTCAATAGTGGTGATGGTTGTACAACTCTCTGAATATACCAAAGCTCACCAAATTGTATGCTTTAAAAGGGTGAACTTACAGTCCATTCTGAAGGAGGTCAGCCCTGGGATTTCTTTGGAAGGAATGATGCTAAAGCTGAAACTCCAGTACTTTGGCCACCTCATGCGAAGAGTTGACTCATTGGAAAAGACTCTGATGCTGGGAGGGATTGGGGGCAGGAGGAGAAGGGGACGACAGAGGATGAGATGGCTGGATGGCATCACTGACTCGATGGACGTGAGTCTGAGTGAACTCCAGGTGTTGGTGATGGACACGGAGGCCTGGCATGCTGCGATTCATGGAGTCGCAAAGAGTCGGACACGACTGAGCGACTGATCTGATCTGATGGTACCTGAACTATATTTCAACAAAAACAGAGAGTCAGCCATGCATTTTCACCTCTGTATTCTGTCCAGGTCAAGAATTGTTTTTCTATTTTAATTGCGCTGGGTCTTCAGTGTGGCCCTTGGTCTTCTGTTGCTGTGGAGCATGAGCTCAGTAGTTGCCCTGAGGCCTGTGAGATCTTAGTCTTCCCACCAGGAATTGAATCCGTGCCCCCAGCAGTGAAAGTGCAGAGTCCTAACCTCTGGATTGCCAGGGAATTCTGCAGTCACATCTCTTAACACTATCATCCTCCTCTTTCTCTGCCCTCCAGCAGCACTGGCCCCTTTTTGTTCTTTACACTCTAAAGAATCTTGGTACAATTTGGTACAATCTCAAGAGCTTTTGTTCTTGCCCTTTTATCTGCCTGGAATGTTCTTTATTTGGTTGCTTTGGGTCTTAGTTGCATCATGCAGGATCTTTTGTTGCTGTGCACAGACTCTCTAGGTGTGGTGTTTGGGCTCAGTAGTTGTGAAGCTCTGGCTTAGTTGCTCCATGCCATGGGAGATCCCTGCATAACAAGGTGGTTTCTTAACCACTGGACCACTCGGGAAGCCCCTGTCTGCTTGGCATGTTCTAAGGCAGATACCCTCAGTTCCCTTCTTCAGACCTTTGCTCGGAAGGGAAAATCCCCTTCTAAATGAGACTTGCCTTGTCTGCAACCTTTAAAATCTTACTTCCAGCTCCCACCACCAAATCCCTGTGTTCCTTCACTGCTTTGTTTTCCCCAATACCTCTTGTCCCTTCTCTAGTTCTCTTGTTTGTTTCCTATTTGACGTTGCCTCCCCACACACGCCATTTCCCTCAGTACCCATCTTTTATTGTATAAAGAAGCCAGTGGGTGGAGCTTCATTTATTTCTTCTCTCATGCTCTTTCCTGGTAGCTTAGTGGTAAAGACTGTCTGCAGTGCAGATGACACAGGAGACTTAGTTTGATCCCTGGGTCAGGAAGATCCCCTGGAGGAGGAAATGGCGACTCACTCCAGTATTCTTGCCAGGAAAATTCCATGGACAGAGGAGCCTGGCTGGCTACAGTCCATGGGGTTGCAAAGAGTTGGACATGACTGGGCATTCACGTATGCGCACGTGTACACGCAGACGCACGCACGCATGCACGCTCTTTCCTATGTGTAGATATAAGTCTCTGACCTATATAATTTTCTTTCTTTCTAAGGAACTTCTTTTCAACAGTTTTTGCAGAGCAGGTTTTTGTTTGAGAATATCATTTTTTCTCCTTTGGTAACTTCATTGGACGGAAAATTCTAGGTTGGTGGGTTTTTCCTTTTAACACTGTAAACATCCCATTGCATTCTCTTCTTTCTTGTTTTTTAAGTTTCTTTTTTGATTTTTGTTATTTTTAGTCAAATTGACTTTGGTATTTTTGATTCTTATGAGCTTCCTGGATCTGTGGTTTGGTGTATGTCATTAATTTTAGGAAATTATTGTCCACGTTACTTCAGATATTTCTTTTGCCCCATTCTCTCTTCTTCTGGTATTTTAGTTATGTGTATTTTATACCCTTTAAAATTGTCCCACAGTTCTTGGCAGTTTCTGTATTTTCTTTTTTCATTAATTCTGTTTTTTCTCTTTGCATTTTAGTTTGGAATGTTTCTGTTAATTTATTTCCAAGCTTACTGATTCTTCCCTCAGCCACATCCAGGCCTTCTTCATTTCTGTTACTGTGTTCTGCATTTTCTTTGTATTCTTTCTTAGAGCTTCCATGTCTCTGCTTACTATTACCTACCCCTCTGTTTTTAATGTTGTCAGCTTTTTCCATTAGAGCTCTTAAGATATTAATAATAGCTATTCTAAATTCCCTGTCTGATCATTTGAAAATCTATGTCATATCTGAGTCTAATTCTGATGCTTGCTTTGTCTCTTCACACTATTTTTTCTTGCCTTTTAGTATAGCTTATAGTTTCTAGTTGAAAGCCAGGCATGATGTATTAGATAATAAGATCTGGGGTGAGTGAACAGGCTTTTATCCAGTTAGGCGTTTTGTGTAATCTGGCTTGGAGTTGGCTTGTATTTAATGACTAAAGTAATTGAAGGTACCTGAAGCTCATATTCAGAGAAGGCAATGGCACCCCACTCCAGTACTCTTGCCTGAAAAGTCCCATGGACAGAGGAGCCTGGTGGGCTGCAGTCTATGGGGTTGCTAAGAGTCGGACACAACTGAGCAACCTCACTTTCACTTTTCACTTTCGTGCACTGGAGAAGGAAATGGCAACCCACTCCAGTGTTGTTGCCTGGAGAATCCCAGGGACGGGGGAGCCTGGTGGGCTGCCGTCTATGGGGTCGCACAGAGTCGGACATGACTGAAGATACTTAGCAGCAGCAGCAGCAGTTCATATTATGCTAGTATCCTTGTTTTTGTTTCCCTTGTGTCTCTGGTCCTCCTAAGAACTTTTTCTTAAGTAGAGCATATACCTTTTAGCTCTTTCAACTGTAATCCACTGTTATTATTAATATTTTGGACCCTTGATAAAGTGGCAGAATGTGGGGGAGGGAAAGCATTTTATAATTTTATGGTTGAATCTCATTTTTTTTGTTGGTGTTGGGCTGCGTGACTTGTGGGATTTTACTTCCCTGACCTGGGCCCTTGGCAGTGAGAGCGCAGAGTCCTAACCACTGGACTCCCAGGGAATTCCTTAAATCTGAGTCTCTTAATGGGTCTCTGTCCCTGGGCTGTGACCTTTACACGTGTTTAATTAGTTAATTATTCATTCATTTGGCTGTCTGCTCTTAGTTGCAGCACTCAGGATCTTTAGTTGCAGCGTGTGGGGTCTAGTTCCCTGACCAGGCTTTGGACGCAGGCCTACCTACCTGCATTGGGAATGTGGAGTCTAAGTGATTGGACTCCCAGGGGAGTCCCTAAATACAGTTTCTATGAAATAACACTTTCATTTATGTATGATATACTTTTATATTTTCTACTGTTATTTTATATTTTATTTTAAAAAGTGCTTGTTGAGATTTATGTAGAGGTGAAGTTCAGAAGACAGTGTTTTTTATTTTTTAAGGAAATGTGGGTAGATCTACCACACTTAGTTCCAGCTCCCCTCTTTTTCTCCCAATAAATCCATCACTCCCTTGAATAATGAAATTCTTTGTGCATCTATAAACTTTGGTGATATTTTAGCATGTTCTGCCTCCTCCCTCAGCCTGTCCCACATTTATGCTAACTCAGTTTTCTTGGGAATGACTTGAATACAAATACTTTCATCACTATTAGCAGGGGAAAAATTTACTTGAGCATGTAAAGAGTCATTTAGTTGTGTTGCTTAGACAGGCGAAGTGTAAAATCTGGATCTCAGGTTTCATAAACTTCCTAAAGTGGGTGTTAGGAGTTTGGACCTCATGCCCATTGGAACCATGTCCAACATGGGGCTCTGAGACGGAAATCTTAGGTACTTTGGGGTAGGATCTGACTTCTTTCAATAGTGATGGTTATTTGTATTTATACATGGATTGGAAAGGTTCAATTCAAGACCTAGCTTGTAGTGTCAGGGTGGTATCTTGCTAATGGATTTGGAGAGACAGACAAAGCCCTGCATAAATAATATGAGTTATTGTAAATAAACAGTGACGGTAATTATGAAAGACGTTAGAGAAAGAAAACATGGTAGTTTTATCTATTTCTACTGCTTTTCCTGTTGGTTTTGTTCTGAGCTGCCTTTGGAATTTATCTGATTGATTTTGTTTTCAGGCCATGAAGTGTAGATCAAGAGGTTTGGTTTTCCTCCCATTTAACAGAACATGTGAGGGCTTTGAGTTTCATCCTCCAGAATTCTCTCGAGTTCCGTCCAAAGGCTAAAAACAGCTAAAGCTCAGGGAGAACAAGCTAGTTTAAAAATTATACTCAGTCGAGTTGCTTTAGGAGAAAACAAGTCCCAGTAGATGTAAAGATTTTTAAATTCTTCTTCTTTTTTTTTTTAAGTCTACAAATAATGGATTTCCAACTTTTAGTGTTTGAACCTCTGTTACTGAAAGCCCTGAGGCTTAATTTGCAATCATTAATCTTTCCTTCATTACTCAAGATATCATCTTTTTTTTTTCTCTCTCTTTTAAAGTTACTGTTAAATTATGAAAAAAGATCAAACATATGAAGTGGTTCAGAGAAAAAGATAACAGTCATAAAAGCCACCATCTGGATTTAATGAATATTAACATTTTGCCATATTTGCTTCAATATTTTTTCCTTTAAAGAATGAAATGTGGCAGATACAGTTGAAGCTCCCTTGGTCTCTCTCTGTTCGAGCCAGTTGCCTTGCTCCCTCCTCTGCTCCCCAGAGGTTACTGCTGTCTCAGCTTGGTGTGGTCTCTTCGAGTCCATGCTTCTGTACTTTTATTCCCTTACGTGTGTCCACAACAGTCGACGCACTTGTTTTGTGTAGGTTCAAATGTATACCACTGGCATTGTCCTATTGGTATGCTGATAGTTTTTTTTTCTTTTTAGTTCTAGTATTATAGTTTGGTGTTTGTGTGTGTAGGCCGAAATCCTACATTTCAAGAAATCTATAGCATCGCATTTTATAACTATTTCACAATGTATTCATTCCTCTTACTGTTGGGCATTTGGGTTATTTACAAATGTTTGCTGTTATGAACATTACCATGTTGAACATTTTAAACATGGTTTCTTCTGCACTAGTTGGAGGATTTTCTCCCGGCAAATACCTACGGGTGGAATCCTGGGAGGTACAGTTATTGTTGTTGTTGTTCAGTCTCGCAGTCGGATCCGACTCTCTGAGAACCCATGGACTGCAGCACTCCTGGCTTCCCTGTCCTTTACCATCTCCCAGAGCTTGCTCAGACTCATGTCCATCGGTTGGTGACGCCATCCAACCATCTCATGCTGGGTCGTCCCCTTCTCCTCCTGTCTTCAATCTTTCCCAGCATCAGGGTCTTTTCTAATAAACTGACTCTTCGCATCAGGGGGCCAAAGTATTGGAGCTTCCACCTTCAGCATCAGTCCTTCCAGTGAATATTCAGGATGCATCTTTAACTCAGTCAGAGGTTGCCAGATACCACCTAATTTTCATTGCTTCCAGAAGTATGGATGGAAGGAGTTGTCATTAACTGAGACACAGAACAGGATTGAGGGCAAATGTCAGAAGCTCAATTTTGTCAGTGGACAAGAGGACCTGAGGTTCAAGGGTGAGGTTCATACTGGACACACCCATTGGGGATTGTCCACAAAGAGATGGTAGCTGAAACCATGAGATGTGCTGAGATAACCAAGGGGAGATGTGTAAGGGCTAAGCTATTGGACACACAGGTGGTTGAAGGTTCAGGAGCGGAGAAGAAGCCAATGAAGGAGGCTGAGAAAAAGCAGCCTGAGAGGCAGGAAGAGAATCAAGCAGTGGTGTCCTGGAAGAGACCAGAGGAGAAAGCATTTCAAGGAAGAAAGAGTCAACCATCCATTGTGTCTGAAGCTGCCAATAGGTCATCTAAGACAAGGATTGAGAATTCACTATTGGATTTAGTACCATGGATGTCTGGTTTCCAGAAGTCTTGATAAGAATAGTTGCAGTATTATATTCCTATATGTTACCCATAACATTCCAGAAGTTTCCACCGCTGCTTTACATTTAAGATCAAAGTAAACATGCCTGTTACAGACTAGTCTAGAAAAACAACTGGTCCCTTAAAATTTATTTTGGACTGGGTATATCTCATAAAGAAGGCAAATGGTTTTGTTTTGTTTTTGCTAAAATCTTGAAGCATAGAATTCTTCTGTGGAAAATGTCAAAGTCAGTGTGACTTAGCTGTAGCTACATTTAATTCTCATACAAAGGACTTCCATTCTTAGAATAATATGGTGCATTCATAACCACATTTTAAGGCTAAACAGCTCTTCAGAAGAGGGAGTTAAGAGGAGAGATCAGATACAAATAGAATGAAAGAAGGTACAAATGATGTTGTATGGAATAGGAATTTCATAGTGTTCTTTTTTTAAATTGGGGTATAATTGCTTTATAGTGTTGTATTAGTTTCTGCTGTACAACGAAGTGAACCAGCTTTATGTATACATGTATCCTCTCCCTCTTAGACCCCCTCCATCCCAATACTTTGGCCATCTGATCCAAAGAACTGACTCCTTAGAAAAGACCTTGATGCTGGGAAAGATTGAGGGCAGAAGGAGAAGGGGACGACAGAAGGTGAGATGGTTGGGTGACACCACCAACTCAGTAGACATGAGTTTGAGCAAGCTCCGGGAGTTGGTGATGGACAGGGAAGCCTGGCGTGGTGCAGTACATTGGGTTGCAGAGTCAGACACGACTGAGCGACTGGACTGAACTGACTGATCTCAGCCGTGTAGGTCAGCACAAAGCACTGAGCTGAACTCCCTGTACTGTATAGGAGGTTCCCACTAGCTGTCTATTTTACACATAGTAGTGTATCAATTCCAGTCTCCCAGCTCATCCCTCCCCCACCCCATGTCCGCACATCTGTTCTGTATGTCCACATCTCTGTTACTGCCTTACGAATAGGTTCATCTGTACCATTTTTCTAGATTCCATATATATGCGTTAATATACAATATTTGTTTTTCTCTTTTAGCCCTACTTCACTCTGTATGACAGCCTCTAGGTCCATCCATGTCTCTACAAATAGAATATTACTCAGCCAGAAAAAGGAATGAAATTGGGTCATAGTGGGTGTTTTTTGTTTTTTAAATAAGATTTATTTGTTTGTTTTTGGCTGTCCTGGGTCTTCATTGCTGCACACAGGCTGCACAAGAGTGAGCAGGGGCTGTTCTTCATTATGGACCACCAGGGAAGCCCTGGTCATAGTGTTTTTACAGTAGCTGTTCTTGGGTGTGATCCTCAGGGCCCTGGTGGCCCCTCACGACTTTGAGGGTTTTGCAGGGTCAAAGCTGTTCTCAGGATAACTTTTCCTTCTTTCACTGTGACACATCTGCACTCATGGTGTGAAAGCAAAGGTCAGTGAACATGTTGGTGCCACAGTGTAAACCAGGGCAGTGTGCCCAGCCTGGGCCACTGTCACTGTGTTCCTCACCACGACCCACTCAGTAAAGAGGAAAGAAAAAGCCAGTTTCACTTGAAAATGTGCTTGATGAAGCAGTAAAATGACTAATATTCTGTGTGATGAAAATGGAAAATATGCCTAAAACACCTTTTCCTGTGTACCGCAGTATAATGGCTGTGTTGAGAAAAAGCACTTGTATGACTGTTTGAATAGAGAGCTGAATTATATAGTTGCTTTTCTCATGAAATAACATTTTTGCTTTATAAAAAAATCAACAAACTAATGTTAATAGATTTGGGTGTTTGGCAGACATTTTCCTGAAGATGAATGAAGTGAGCCTGTCACTTCAAGGAAAACAACTGACAGTACTTTTTGCCAACAATAAAATATGAGTTTTAAGTGAAAATTAGAAATTTTGGAACCCTTACATCTACCACAAAGAACTTGAAAGCTTCCCAATACTCAAAACCTTGTCTGATGAGATCAGCGGTGACATTCACAAATTGAACTTTTTTGGATAGAGATTGATGAAACATGTCAACATTTGGACTATCTATAGACCTCAGTGAACCAATATTTTCCAAATGATGATGTTTATGCAATTATATATGAGTAAAAAGATCCATACAGAAGGCAAGATAGACTTCTGCTTCTAGCCAAGATGAAGCGATGGGTATGCCTTATGGCTGATGTTGTCAATTAAGAATTATTTCCTACCAGGGTCCAGCCCCGGTTGGATCCAGGGATTCCCTCAGGATGATGGCATCAGCGATTTAGAATAGATTAATTAGAGATATAAAGAATGGTTAAATAGGGATAGCTCAGTGAGAAAATTCAGTGGAGAAAAGAGGCTGAATAACTTGATTTACGTGGAAAACCAATAAAACTCCAAGATAAGGAGTTTGCGTCACCTATGTAGGCCGCAGGCGTCTTCCCGTTCTCCCGAAGGAGAGGAGACATTAAGGCCTCCCTGGTCAGATCTTAGAAGCCCAGGCAAAATTAGTAGGCTTGACGAGCCTCCATGCTCCAGATGGGAATTCAGCCAGAAGGTGAGAGAAAGAACGACATGGGGAGACCAAGCTTCGGTGAGCAAGGCCCGTAGCTTTATTTTCAACAGGGGCTTTTATACCCTAAACTGCACATAGAGGATAATAGGGGATGTGAAATCATGCAAAGTCCGCAGTCTTTGATCCTTATCGAAACCAGGGTTTCTTTTCTGCAAACTTATCGTATACAAATGGATTAGGTGATTTACATCATCTTCTGGCCAGAAGGCATGTTAACCTTTTATGACTCTGACAAAGGTTTGTCAACCATAAGACTTATTTTCTCTAAGAGTAATTATTTTAAAGTTTGGCACCATCCTCCCGAAGGTGTTAGATAAAGTTGCATTCCTACAGGGCAAAGGTGCAATGGGTTTACAACAAAGGAAAGAATTTATTACCTTAAGGGTCTAAAGTTGTTAACACCAAGGCCACTACTTATTTTTTCTACATACCAACTATATTAATTAATACACTTCCAAGGATACAATACAGGGGATGTGGAAACTTGGCAGCAAGCATTGGCTCAACAATGAAATCTTCTACTAGTTCTATTCTGACAATTTCTAACTCTCCGAGAGGCTCTATACTATTTGAATATCTTAAGCTCCCCATGCCTCTCGTGGTTGGAAGACTGTAAACAATCGTATGCATAGCTGTAGGAGTCCGGGTAAGCCTGTCAGGCAAGTTAGAGAGCCATCTGAGGGGTTTGTGAACGAAAACACTCTTGTCACGCCCAGGAACTTTATTAACTGGAGCTGTAAGTTAACTCTTTTTCAGAGAGAGAGATGGTGGTGGGGGATAGCCCCCCGTAAAGTCAGAGGTATAGGTGAGAGCACAAAGCACTAAAGTAGGCAGACTCTGGTTTTGGGGTAGACGCTCAGGCAGGCCCAGAGGGGCACCCCTCGAGTTCTGGCTCGCCTTGCCCACCAGAACTCTCCCACATAACCTTGTTACGGGTGGGGACTCCCGTGCTGGCCCCCGGCAATTTCCCGTGCTCATTGGCCTGGTTCATGTGAACATGCAGGTGAGCACAGGGTGGTTGACTGAGTAACTGTGGGGCTTTGGAATCAGAAGATGTAGGTTGAATCCTGGCCTGTCATTTCCTTGTTCAATAAGCACACTTACTGGTATATCTTCTTTAGAGAAATGTTTATTAAAAGCCTCTGTCCATTTATTTATTTTTGGCTGCACTGGGTCTTTGTTGTGACATGGGCTTTCTCTAGTTATGTCCTGGGCTTTCTCCAGTTGTGGCAGGCAGGTTTTCCTCGTGGACCACAGACTCTAGAGCTCGCGGGCTTAGTAGTTGTGGTGTGTGGGCTTAGCTGCCCTGCAGCATGTGGGATCTTAGTTCCCCTACTTTTTTTTTTTTTTTAATTGTTGAACTGTAACTTTATTTTTAGAGATATTATTTTAGGCTCTCTCTCCTTAAGACTCGGATGTAGCAGTGCTGTGTCTTACTCAGCTCATCCAAGTCATGCCCAGATTCAGTAGTCATCGCAAGAGAGACAGACAGACATCACTCGGCCGGAAGCAGCATGGCTGCTGATGGCTGCAGTTGCTTGAATGTTGCAATTTTCTTGCTTCTGTCTCTTTAAACTCAGATATTAAAATTGAGCTCAGTTCCTTAGTCTCTTACTAGATGTCCTCTAAACCTGCTGCTATATTTGTCTTTCAGTGTCCTGGTGATGACATGGCATCTGCCAGCTCCAGCCGGGCAGGGGTGGCCCTGCCTTTTGAGAAGTCTCAGCTTATCCTGAAAGGTGAGTGGCACGGTATGAAGTTTATCATTTAAGGTCCAGCCCCATCCATCTTTGGGAAGGAGGTGGAATTATACCACATCTTGGCTTACGAGCAAAACTATTCATTTTTACAGGGTTGTCATATTATAGCTGGAATTCTTAATTTTTTTTAGAATTAAAACATTTTTTTGGCTGTACCATGCAGCATGTAGGGTCTTAGTTCCCTGACCAGGGATTGAATGTGCACCCCCTGTGTTGGAAGTGTGGAGTCTTAAGCACTGAATTACCATGGAAGTACCCTAAAGTTGGAATTCTTGCAGAGGAAGAAAAAAAGGAACTTTTTGGAAGAATTATACAAAATGGCAGTTCCTTCCCTCCCCAGGGCTCTTTTCTATCTACGCTCATCCCCTTGGTGAGCTCATCCAACCATATCACTTTAAGATGTCACCAATAATAAGATTACTGCCACATTTGTACCTCCAGCCTGGCCTTGTTTCTGACCTCCAGGTTTGTATATCCAGTAGCCCATTTGTCATCTCCTCCTGAATGTTTAGTAAACATCCAAAATGTGACATGCCTGGAACTGACCTCCTGATTTCTTTTTTTCCTCAAAATCCTGTATTCAGCAAATCTGCTTGTGTCTACCCTCAAGACAGAGGCCATGTTCAGCCACTTCTCACCACCCCCACCGTCCCACCAGCTGGCATCATCTCCACCTAAGATTAAGGCAGAGGCCTCCCAACCCGGCTTCCTGCTGCTTCCCCTTGCCCCACTTCATTCTGTTGATCACACAACAACCTGTGATCTCCTTAAAATGGAAGCCAGCTCCTGTCTCTCCTCTGCTCAAACATATCAAGGACTGTCTCCCTCATTCAGCGTTCAAGTTGAAGATCCCACGTGATACGGCCCCTGCCACTCCTCATTTCCTGTTCCTCGTTTACTCTGCTCTGGCTAGACGCACAGGTCCATGTGGACCTTCCTTGCTATTCATTGCCCCTGCCAGGCACGCTCCCACCCCTAGGCCTTTGCACTTGCTGTCCTTTCTGAGTGAAATAACCATTTTGACTCAGTTATCTACCTCGTCTACATCCTTACTTTCTGCAGGTCTTTACTCCAGAGTCACCCTGTTCAGCTAGGCCTTCCCTGACTCCCCCATCTGAAAACCCCCTACCTTGATTTCTACATGTCTCTCCTCTTTTTGCTACTTTATCTTTTTCTTCTCAGCCCCTGGTAGTATTTAACACTCTACCTATTTTATTTTTTCTACAATTATTCATTTATTTGGCTGCACAAGATCTTAGTTGTGGCACTTGGGAGAAGGATTAGAGTGAACTGCCAGGGTTTTGAATTTGAGATTACAGCTCGTACTGCCTTATCTAATAATTAGCAGGACTAGGTCAAAACAGAGGCCTGCCCATGGAAACCTGCGATATCCTGAGGTCCCTGTTTTGGGGCCATGTTATTCAGGAACACAACACACTGACTTCTGAAGGTTTCTCTATTGCCTTTCCCCGGTGTATATTTTCTTACTAGTGTGGCAAGAACTAACTTGATAATACAGGTGCATCTCAGCATACATGCACTTAACCTATAGGAACTTGGTAATACTGACCAGGAAAGTGGTGGGGGAAAGAGAGAAGGATAAAAACAGCCACTTAAACAGTGTGGGTTGTTCTTCCTCCCGTGTGTTTCATGGGTGGAGCCTCAGGTGTAATTCAGGAACTGTGGCCTGCTATCCCCTCTATCTGCCTTAGTTCTCTGTGCCTCTCCATAGTGCAGTCCAAGAGATTTTTTAAAAATTTTATTGACATGTAGTTGATTTACAGTGTTGTGTTGGTTTCAGTTGTACAGCAAAGTGAATCAGTTATTATATCCACTCTCTTTTTTTTTCTTTGAGATTAATTTCTTTATTTTAATTGGAGACTAATTACTTTACAATATTGTGGTGATTTTTGTCATACATCGACCTGAATCAGCCATGAGTGTTCTTGTGTCCCCCATCCTGAACCCCCCTCCCATCTCCCTCCCCACCCCATCCCTCTGGGTCGTCCCAGAGCACTGGCTTTGAGTGCCCTGCTTCATGCATTGAACTTGCACTCATCACCTATTTTACATAGGGTAATATATGTTTTCAATGCTGTTCTCTCAAATCATCCCACCCTCGCCTTCTCCCAGGGTTCAAAAGTCTGCTCTTTACATCTGTGTCTCTTTTGCTGTGTTGCATATAGGGTCGTTGTTACTATCTTTCTAAATTCCATATATATGTGTTAATATGCTGTTTGGTGTTTCTCTTTCCAACTTACTTCACTTTGTATGGTAGGCTCCAGTTTCATCCACCTCATTGGAAATGACTCAAATGCATTCTTTTTTTATAGCTGAGTAATATTCCATTGTGTATATGTACCACAGCTTCCTTATCCATTCGTGTGCCAATGGACATCTAGGTTGCTTCCATGTCCTAGTTATTGTAAACAGTGCTGCAGTGAACACTGGGGGTACATGTGTCTCTTTCAGTTCTGGTTTCCTCGGTGTGTATGCCCAGCAGTGGGATTGCTGGGTCATTTGGCAGTTCTATTTCAAATTTTTTAAGGAATCTCTACACTGTACTCCATAGTGGCTGTACTAGTTTGCATTCCCACTAACAGTGTAAGAGGGTTCCCTTTTCTCCATACCCTCTCCAGTATTTATTGTTTGTAGACTTTTTGATGGCACCCATTCTGACTGGCATGAAATGGTGCCTCATTGTGATTTTGATTTGCATTTCTCTGATAATGAGTGATGTTGAGCATCTTTTCATGTGTTTCTTAGACATCTGTATGTCTCCTTTGGAGAAATGTCTGTTTAGTTCTTTGGCCCACTTTTTGATTGGGTCATTTATTGTTCTGATATTGAGTTGCATGAGCTGCTTGTATATTTTGGAGATTAATTCTTTGTCAGTTGTTTCATTTGCTATTATTTTCTCCCATTCTGAAAGCTGCCTTTTCACCTTGCTTATAGTTTCCTTTGTTGTGCAAAAGCTTTTAAGTTTAATTAGGTCCCTTTTGTTTATTTTTGTTTTTATTTCCATTACTCTGGAAGGTGGGTCATAGAGGATCTTGCTGTCATTTATGTCAGAGAGTGTTCTGCCTATGTTTTCCTCTAAGAGTTTTATAGTTTCTGGTCTTACAATTAGATCTTTAATGTATTTTGAGTTTATTTTTGTGTTATGGTGTTAGAAAGTGTTCTAGTTTCATTCTTTTACAGGTGGTTGACCAGTTTTCCCAGCATCTCTTGTTAAAGGAATTGTCTTCTTTTTGCCATTGTATTTTTTTGCCTCCTTTGTCAAGGATATGGTGTCCATAGGTACATGGATTTATCTCTGGGCTTTTTATTTTGTTCCATTGATCTATATGTCTGTGTTTGTGGTAGTACCATACTGTCTTGATGACTGTAGCTTTGTATAGTATAGTCTGAAGTCAGGCAGGTTGATTCCTCCAGTTCCATTCTTCTTTCTCAAGATTGTTTTGGCTATTTGAGGTTTTTTGTATTTCCATACAAATTGTGAAATTATTTATTCTAGTTCTGTGAAAAATACCGTTGGTAGCTTGATAGGGATTGTATTCAGTCTGTAGATTGCTTTGAGTAATATACTCATTTTCACTATACTGATTCTTCCAATCCACAAACATGGTATATTTCTCCATCTGTTTGTGTCATTTTTGATTTAAAAAATACGGAATGCTTCACAAATTTGCATGTCAACCTTGTGCAAGGGCCATGCTAATCTTAATATATGGGCTGCTAAAGCAAGCACTATCCACTCTTTTTAAAGATTCTTTTCCTGTATAGGTCATTACAGAGTGTACTGAATAGTATTCCCTGTGCTATAAGTAGGTCCTTATTAGTTATCTCTTTTATATATAGTAGTATGTATATGTGTCAATCCCAGTCTCCCAGTTACCCTTCCCCTAGTCCTAGAGTTTTAAGATCTAATTTTTAAAGACACCAAGGCCCTCAAATGTAAGCCAACTATTTTATCTGATATTTAGCTGAAGGAACACCAAAAACAGCACAGTGAAGCAAAAATCTGGCTGTTTGGAATCTATTGAAGGATAATATGCCAACCTCTCTTCTGTTGCCTTCCTAAGAGCTCTTCAGGGATGTCATTTTGGAAATATGTGATTTTTACCTTATTTGTTGACTTTAAGATTTAAATGCTATGTGAAGATTTGACTCCGTGTGTAAGAAAACTGGCATTTTGTGTTTCCTCAGATAGTGAATAAACTCTAGATGAATGTGAGACCTTTATTTTGACTTATCTTTTAAGAATAAGAAACATTCAAAATACCATTTTAAGCATTCAAAATTAATTAGAAATTGTTGAAAGGAAATGTATCTTTACAGTGAAGTGACCTGACAAACTGGGCCCACATTAACCATAGGATCAAAATCCCCCATAAGGGGATTGCCTGGTGTATACAGTAAGTCTACATCCTAACCTGAGTGGTTAGTATTTTTGACAAAAATGTTCAATGTGCATCTACCCACGAGGGAACAATCAGAAGAATGCAGGATTCAGTGTGTTTTTATGAGACATCTGGTGGAAGTCTTTAAAAATCATTGTCATGGAAGAAGAAGGGAGTGCATTCTAGGTGTTAAAAGATTAAGGAGATAGCAACTGAAAATAATTTATGTATCTTGATTGGATCCTGGGTTGGGGAAAAAAACAGCTTTAAAAATATATTTAGAATAATTGGGGAGATTTGAATATGGAATGAATATCAACTGAAAGAGGGAGTGACTATACATTTTTTTTTAGGTATGATAACAGTGGGGTAGAGGTGGGGTGGGAGAATGTCTTTATTGTTAGCAGTTGCTTTCTGAAAGTAATTTGGGCTGATCTGTCATGAGGTCTACAACTTACTTTCAAATAGTTTACCAAAAATTAAATTGTGTAGATAAATATGTATATATGTACACATACAGACATAGATGTCTTACATCTGTATTTTGTGCTATCCAGTAGGTTAGAAAGTGTAGCCACAAAAAACTATTTACATTAAAATTAAATAAAATTTAAAGCTCAAATCCTCAGTCTCACTAGCACAGTTCAGGTGCCTTGTAGCCATGTGTATATTGCAGCAGTGTATTGAACAGTGGTGGAGCAGATATTTTTATTATTGTAGAGGTTCTCCGGGTAACATTGGTGATAGTCACAGAGAGGGGGGAAAAGTGAATGTAGCAAAATGATAACAATTAGTGAAGAATATGCTATTATTTTTCTTCAGTTTTTCTGTAAATTGGAAACTTCATGGTAAAAACACTAACTACACTACGTGATCTTAGCTTGCATCCAGGACTAGAAAAAAATCTTTCCTTTTCTCTTTTGTGATAATGGACATCGATAAGATAATTGGCAAAATTTGAATAAGGTCTGTACCTTAGATAATAGTATTAAAGAATGTTGAATTTCCTAATGTTGATAATTGTACTATGGTTCTGTTAGAAAATGTCATAGTTAGTAGAAAAGACAGCCTGAAATATTTAGGACTAAAGGGGCATAGTGTTTACAACTCACTCTTAGTTTTAGTTAAAAATGAATATGTGTATAAGAGAAAATCAGGGGAGAAAAAGAGAATGATGAAGCAGATACAGTAAAAAGTTAATGTTTGGTGATTCTGGGTGAAGGGTTTATAAGAATTCTTTGTATTTGTCTCACAACTTTTCTAAACGTCTGAAATTATTATATATATGTCTATATGTATATACACACATTATATATATATATATATATATATATATATATATTTTATTATTATTTTTTTAAGTAAATACTAAAAAACAAGGACCAGAACTTCTCTGGTGGTCTGGTGGCTAGACTCCATGTTCCCAGTGCTGGGAGCCTGGGTTCCATCTCTGATCAGGGAACTAGATCCTACATGCCACAGCTAAGATCTGGTGCAGCCAAATAAATATATTAAACAAACAAAAAACAAGGGCCAAAAGGAAACATGATGGCAGAGTTCACAGAACTGGCCTGGGACCTGGGAGACTTGGTTCAAGGCTGAGCACTGCTCTGACTAGCTCTCTGATTTTGGATACATTGTCTTACTTCTCTGGATCTTAGTTGGCCCAACTGTTAAATAAAAGGCTAGAACTTTTTGATTTCAAAGAAACTGTCTTGCTCAAAATGGTAGGACTCTGCAAGTAGTCCCTATTTTCTTTTTAGATTTAAGGGTCTGCATGCAGAGCTACCCTCCTACCACTAGGTGGCCTCAGTTAACCTCGATCTTTGTGTGTGGTAGTCTCGTTTTCCCACTCTGGGCCACATTTCCACGTACTACAACCTTTTTCCCTAGGATCATCCACTGTTGCTTCTGAAACTTCACCACAGCTTTGTTGCTGTTGTTCCTTGATTTCTCTCTCCTGTTTTTTGGGGCCTGGAGAAGAAAAGGATTGCTAGAAGAGAATCAGAGGTGGCTTTGCCCTGTCCCGGGTTGTGGACCCTTACAGGATTGTCACCCCTCAGAAGGTCTGGGAGGGAGAAGTATGCTAACTTCTGGTGGGAGCTCAGGCTCAGGCAGTCTTCTCATCACTGGTGAGGATTGTCAGTTATGTCTTCTGATTTGGGGCATAGGATAGAAGCCGTGTAGATGGGTTTTGTCCTAGTGACCTGGAGTTTCCACTGTGGCTGATACATAGTTATAAAAGGAGCTTGTCTAGCATCCAGCCCTGGGCATATGCTTGCTTAGGTGGTACTGAGTCCCTGACTAGCTGGTAGGTACCATGTGAGCATCAGAAATGCTGCCACACAAAGGAAATGAACAAAAGAGGAAATGTAGATGGTTAACAAGTACATGGGAAAAATATTCACTCTGGCTAGTGACTGAAGGAACAAATGAGAACAAATAAGCAAAGTCCGGTCATGACGTACGGCATAGTGTGGAGTCAGGCAGCCAGAGGCACATCCTGGCTCAAAGCTCCTGGATATGTAGCCTGGGGCAGTGACCTAGCGTCCCCAAGCCTGTTTCCTCGTGGGTGAAATGCAGTGATGAGGTTATTTCCTGCCTCACTATAAGGATTCGGTGAGATAATGTGTGCACAGCATAGTATCTGTGATAAGTGCTCATTAACTCTTAGCTGTTATCTTTATGCTATTTCTTTTTTTTTTTTTTTTGCTTCACCTACATGATTTGCCAAGAGTGAAAAAAACCATAGTACTCAGTGCTATGCAGTGTTTGGTGAAATGGATATGTTCCTATAGTGCTGATGGGTATCTACATGGGTTTAGAAAGGAATTGAGCGGTTTTAAGAACTTTAGAAAATGTTCGTATCCTTTGGAAGAATACTCAAACATGCATGCAGATACTTTATACATTTGTGGTCGTTTTTCCTGAGCCAAAAGTTGGAGGCAATTTATTCAACAATGGAAGAATAGTTCACTAAATTATGGCATATCCTTATAAACGGGCTTAGGTTGTAACTTTTGAAATAAATTTTAGGGGGAGAGGAGTTTTTAAGGAATTAGGGACGTAAGAGATGAAAGTCTAGAAAAAGTCTTTATTTACCAGATATCAGAAAAAGTCTGGTATGACTTAATGATAATCATCCCAGTGTTTTCAGGTTAGGAGTGATTTTTTTTTTCTTATCTTCTTTTCTTGTGCTATATGTATATATTTATATCCTCACATTTTAAAAAAGTCTTTTTAGAATGAGGGAAAAGCAAAATTTCTCTTTTTAAAGGAAACAACAAAAAAGAGGTAGAACATGTGCCACAGGGGGGCAGCTGGGAGCCCTCTGACTCATCCTTGACTTTTTCTGTCTTTCCCGGCCAGTGGTGTCAGCAAAGCCCAAGGTGCATAGTCGTCAACCTCGAATTAACTCGTTTGTGGAAGTGGCTGTGGATGGACTCCCCAGCGAGACCAAGAAGACTGGAAAGCGAATTGGGAGCTCTGAGCTTCTCTGGAACGAGATCATCATTTTGTAAGAGAAAACCCCTTCTCTCCGAAGGCAGCTCCCCTGGGGGAGGTCGAGAAGGGGGTTGTGGGAGATCCAGGTTTCGTGTATCAGCCTCTAGTCCTCTGCCTTGGGTACCTGAGGCACCTTCTCTTCAGGTGTTTTTACACTGTCGAGCTCACAGAGCATTCATTGTTTGCTAGATGGTTACAGGGTCAGCTCGGGTGGGGGTGGGGTGGGGAAGGGTATCTGTGACTGTCTTCCTCTTTGGGGTCCCCCCTTGGTCTCCAAGATGACAGCAGTATAATTTCTCTGCCTTCTTCTAAGTTGCAGGAATGACTGGTCTGCTTGGATGTGATGAATCAAGTATTTGTTTTCCAGGAATGTCACAGCCCAGAGTCATTTAGACCTGAAGGTCTGGAGCTGCCACACCTTGAGAAATGAACTGCTAGGCACCGCCTCCGTCAACCTCTCCAATGTCCTGAAGAACAATGGGGGCAAAAGTATGTATGATGCAGGGGTGGCTGACGTGATTCATCTGTGGGTGTGGGGAAGGGATATGAAGGCAGGGATCTCTCTCATGTGGCGGATAAACCTGGGTGATGCCGTTTCCTCCTGGACCAGGGGCTGCAGTGACTCTGCTCCCTGTGCATGGGATCCCTGGAGGTCTAGGGAAGCTGAGGGCTACCCTCTGCCTCTACTGTGGGACTCAGCCCCCTTGGTCCAAGGCCCTTCGTGCTGGGACATTTCCCTCTTGATCTTTCCTCAGGGATATGTGTGCTGTCCTTCTGCCCCTGCCCCTGTTTTCCTAATGTGTGATGTGTAGAATCAGACTGTTGAATGCTTCCAGCCTAAATCATTATTTTCCCAGTCTGATCCCTCAAACAGAACAAAGGAGCTCCATGTGTGTGTGTGTGTGTGTGCACATGTGCGTGCGTGTCTGCGTGGGATGGTGTTACAAACGGTGCCCTGTGCAGGCACTTGATAAACATTTCCTGGATATTGGAATGTGATGGAAGCTCCATCATGATTATTCAGTGTGTCTGCTACACAGAGATCTAAATCCTAACGTCTGTTTATTGCTGTTTGTGGTCAGTGGAGTAGCTCATGGTTGTGGCATCTGGACCCTCCCTCATAAAGCCTCTATTCAGAGCAGCACCAGATGTGGTGAGGGAATGCCACAGAAAGAAAGCCTCCTTCTTCTCTTGATGTCTGCTGTCTAGCAAATATTTTCTGAACGTGGATGTAGCTTGAGAGAGAGGTGGGGCTGGGGAGCGCTGAGATTCAAGGGTCTCGCCTTTTTGAGCCTGTCCTTTCTGATGGGCCTCGTGAGTGCTTTGCGAGCCTCCCCCAGTCTCTTCCTTTCTGCTGGGCACACAGTGATGTGCATCCGCTGTGGATCCGGGAATCGTCTGAAATCAGGGCCTGCCTCTGTTCTAATTCTACAGGGAACTACCCCCTGCTCTGTCTTCTGAGTTGGTCTTTATTTTCCCACACGCTAGTCTACCTTTTATAATTTGATTCTCAAGGGTAATTATGTTTACTATGTCATTTGGAAATATACCTCTGGGCATTCTCCTGTTAGGATCATCAACCGACACGCGTGTGCTTTTCTCTCCTTTTTCTTGTGTCCAGTTGGCGTACTTTTGCTTTCAATGGCAAAGGTAATTGTAGAAAAACTGGGACTTGCACAAAAGCACAGACACACAAAGAAAATAAAATAAATTCTCCTGGAAGCACAGTACCTAGTGATAATTATTATTAACTTTTTGATATATACCATTGTGAGGTTTTTTTTTTTCCTGTATACAGTGTCTTAATATTTAAGATGTTAGTGAAACAAAATTGAGATCATACATGATCATATTATTTTGCAACATGCCTTTTTTTCTTCAAAATTTATTAATATAGAGACTTCCTTGATGGTTCAGTGCTTAAGACTCTCTGCTTCCACTGTAGGAAAGTCTTAAGTAGGAGGCATGGGTTCAATCCCTGGCCAGGAAACTAAGATCCTCATGCTGAGCGGCATGGCCATAAAAAAAAAAAAAAAAAGAAAAATTAGAATGTGTTAATATATTTTTATATTAATTGTGATAAAAAACACATAACATAAAACTCATCTTCTTAACCATTTAAAAATGTACAGTTGAGTGTCATTAATTTCATTCATATGATTCTGTAGCTATCACCTCCATCCATCTCCAGAGCTTTTTCATCTTGCCAGACTCGAACTCTGTACCCATTAAACAGCAACTTCCTCGCTCCCCTCATCCTCCACCATTCTACTCTCTGTCTCTTTGAATCTAGATATTGCCTATAAGTGGAATCATGCACTTTTGTGTCTTTCTTCTTTCACTCAGCATAATGTCCTTAAGGCCCATTCACGTGGCATGTATCAGAATCACCTTTTTTCTCTTTTTTAAAAATTTATTTTATTTTATCTTGGTCAAGCTGTGTGGCTTACAGGATCTTAGCTCCCCAACCAGGGATTGAACCCGTGCCCTCAGCAAGGAAAGCGCAGAGTCCTAACCACCGGACCACCAGGTATTTCCCTGGAATCACCTTTTTAATGTTGAATAATATTCCATTGTATGGATACACCACATTTTGTTGGTCCATCCATCCATTAAAGGACACTTGAACTGCTACTTTTTTTCCTGTAGTGAACAGTGCTATTGTGAACATGGGTGTGCAAATATCTCTTCAAGTCCATGCTTTCAATTCTTTTGGAAGTATATTCAGAAGTAGAATAGCAGGATCATGTGGTAATTCTCTTAATTTTTTGAGGAACTACCATACTGTTTTCTGTCACTGCAGTACCATAAGATACATCAACATAACTTTAATTGTTCTTCAAAAGTCAATTTTTAATGTCTGTCTGGCAGTCATCTGTCAGATGACTGTGTGAAAATTTAAGGTTGAACACGTGAGTAATTTTCAGTGGTCACAGATAATTTTCACAGTCACAGATAATGCTGTGATGGTACTCTTACAAGTTTACAGGTTTTTGTACCAGTTGTTGAAAATTTGGATTAAATTACTGAACACTGACTTGCTGGGTTTAAACACTTTTCAAGGCTTTGGACACATATTGCAAGATTACTCTCCAGAGAAGTTCTCCCCGTTTACCCTGCCATCAGTTTTTGCCAATGTGGCTGGTTTCTATTGTACTTTGACATTTATTGGATTTGTTTGTAAGAAGAAAAAATATGCATGTGTATTTGGTAATTAACATTATGCCAGATTTGCTTCATCTATTTATCTTTGGCTGCAGTATTTTATTATTTGTTTATTTTATTATTATTACTTAAAAAATGTTTCATTTATTATTTAGTTTATTTTTGGCTGTGCTCGGTCTTCGTTGCTGTGCAGGGGGCTCTAGTTGCGATGAGCAGTGGCTACTCTCTAGTTGCAGCGTGCGGGCTTCTCATGGCAGTGGCTTTGGTAGCTGTGGAACACGGGTTTAGTTGCTCCTTGGCACATGGGATCTTCCTGGACCAGGGATTGAACCGATGTCCCCTCATTACAAGGTGGAATCTTAAACACTGGACCACCAAATTAGCCTTGACTTCAGTATTTTAAAGTAAATTACAGATGTTTCAAGCTTTTATCCTAGATTCTTCAGCATGCATCTCATTAAAAAAGGACTTTTTTTTTTTTAAACATAATTACTTTTTTTCTTTTTACAAAAGTACCATTGTCACATCTGGCAATATTTACGTGAATTCCTCATTTTCAACTAACACCCAGTTCATATTTGATTTCACCATTTATCTCAAGGTATTGTTTTACAGTTGATTTCCCTGAACCTGGGTTTGGGCAAGGTCCCCTCACTCCTTTTGGCTGGTATGTTTTCAAAGTCCCTCTACCTCCACTCCACTTTTTTTAAGGCTGTGATTTATTCCAGGAGACAGAATGTTTTTTAAAAGTGTGTTTATTGCCTTATTAATGTCCTTTGCTCATTTTTGTACTGAAATTTACTTTACTGCATTTATTTTATTTATACTGCATTTTAAATTTATTTATACGACATTTTTCTCTCTTGATTTTGAAAGAGCTCTTTATATATTAAGGTTGTTATTCTTTGTCTTATAATTTTTGTTTTCCCAGTTTTTCATTTGCATTTTAATTTTGCAATCATTTAAAAAATTTTTTTCCATACAGATGTTTTAAACATTTTGTAGTCGAATCTTTCACCTTTTAGGTTTTCAGCCTTTTCTTTTATGATTTGAAAGGCCTTCCCTCATTCTGAGAACAGGTAAATGATCATTTTCCTCTAGTTTACTGTGATTTTGTTTTTTTTAACTTAATTCTCAATCCAAATGAATTTATTTTTGTGTTCACTGTGAGTAGGGATATCATTTATTTTTTATTCTATTTTTTAAAAAACTGGAATGTAATTGCTTTACAATGTTGTGTTAGTTTCTGCTGTACAACAGCATGAATCAGCCACTTGTGTTCATATACCCCCTCCCTCTTGATAAGGATCTAATTTAATTTTTCCAAATATTTAACTGATTACTTTAGCACTGCTTATTGAATCTATATCCCCAGTGACTTGAGTTGCTACTTTAAGCATATATTAAAAACATGTATATCTGGGCCTGTATGGGGACTTTATATTTCATTTGTTGTTTAGTTTCTAAAATATCTATTTATGTATTTGCTCTGATCTTAGTGGCAGTGCATGGAATCTTTTAGTTGTGGCATGTGGGATCTAGTTCCCTGACCAGAGATCAAACCCTGCATTGGGAGCTTGGAGTCTTAGCCACTGGACCACCAGGGAAGTCCTTGTTTGATTTTTCAATTGGCCTTTTAAAATCACTTTGTCTTAGCTATTATAACTGACAGTTCAAGTTTCTCTTCTTTTCAAAATCTTCCTGTTTTTTTCTTTGCTTGGATGATACCGTCACATGAACTTTATTTTATTGGGTTCTCCCCTCTTTCTATTCTCCTACCCCAAATCCCTTGAGATTTTGTTGGAATCCTGATGTATGTAAAGTTTCCTTTATGGAGAATTTCATACTGATTCTTCCTACACAGGAACATGGAATGTCTTTAAATTCACTCAGGTCATTTTGAAGTTATCTTCAGATAGATTCTTTTAATTTTTGGAGAAGCTTTGATATTATTTTTAGTGGGATAATTTCCTGTTATGTCTTTTGACTTAATGTTTATTACTGGTATATGACTGTTAGTGTCTGTATTTTTTATAGTCAGTCAGTTGCTGACTTCTTAGTATAGATTTTCAACAGTTTCTTTTGATAGACATTTTTTTTTTTTAATGTGGGCCATTTTTAAAGTCTTTATTGAATTTGTTACGATATTGCTTCTGCTTTTCTGTGTTTTGGTTTTTTTGGCCATGAAGCACAGGGTATCTTAGCTCCCTGACCAGGGATCAACCCACACCCACTGCATTGGAAGGCAAAGTCTTAACCACTGGGCCACGAGGGAAGTCCTTTGGTAGATGTTTATATGGTTTCTAAGATCAATAATTTTGCTCCTCTTAGGAGTTAATTATACTTTTTTCTTGTCAGTTGCTTTGCATACAACTTCCTGTTTTAGTGGCGATGCAATAGGTATCCTTTCCTGTTTAATAACCAAGCTTATATTATAGTGACTTCTTCAGGTATGAGGTTGAGGATTAGTTGGTAACCTGTCTTCTTGGTTTATTAATTATTGTTGTCTTTAAAAAAATATCTAGATGGGGTTTGAATTTTTAGCAAATAGTTTTTAAGCGGCCATTAGGATAATTACATGATTTTTCTCCTTTTGATGTATTATATTAATTTCCATGTAGTAACAACCTTAGAATTTCTGGAATATACCTAATTGCTTCTGGTAGATTATTCCTTGAAAATTTTGTTAGAATTGCTTGTTCATATTTTATTTGGGAATTTTCCATCTATATTCATGAGTGACATTTGTTTGTAGTTTTGTACTATTTTTGTCAGCTTTGGAATTGAGGCTAGGCTAATTTTATAAAGTAAATTGAAGTGCTTTCCAATTTTGGGAATAGACTCTATAACATGAGAATTATCTGTTCCATGAGTGCAGGAAAGAGCTTACCCATAAAACCAACTAGGTCTGGCAGCTTTCTCTGAAATAATTCTTTGATGACTTTTTCAGTCTTTTCCCCCCATAATGATTGGTTTGTTCAGCTTTTCTGATTTATCATGTGTCAATTTTGTTAATTCATATTTTCTGAGAAAACCATTTCATGAGATAGTCAAAGTATTAATATAAAGATTTTAGATAGCATTCTCATTTTTAAAAATGTTTCTAATTTTTCTCACTTAAAAATGTTGATATTTGTGTGAAAGTGAAAGTCGCTTAGTTGTGTCTGACTCTTTGTGACCCCATGTGGACTATACAGTCCATGGAATTCTCCTGGCCAGAATACTGGACTGGTTCTCCAGGGGATCTTCCCAACCCAGGTATCGAACCCAGGTCTCCTGAATTGCAGGTGGATACTTTACCATCTGAGTCACAAAGAAAGCCCAAGAATACTGGAATGGGTAGCCTATCCCTTCTCCAGGGGATGTTCCTGACCCAGGAATTGAACCGGGGTCTCCTGCATTGCAGGTGGATTCTTTACCAACTGAGCTATGATATTTGTGTATTTTTTCCCAATTTTTTTCTCTTGCCTGGCATAAACATTTTTGTTTTAATTTTTGGCTTTTGATTTATTTTTTCACAGGACAGCTATTGTATTTGAACTTATCAATTATATTGTATTTTCTAATGTTAATTTCCATTTTTAATGTTAACTTTTTTCAACCCTTTGTTCTAGATTTGCCTTATTTATTCAGTCAATCGTTTATAGCTGTTTGAGTTGAAAGCTTAGTGCCTTTTTACTTTTGTCCTGTCTTATTTAATAATGAAAACATTCTTGCTTTAATCATGCTTTTGATTTTCTTTCCCCTTTGGTATTGAAGTTGTTTTCTTCTTTTAAAAGTGCACAAATCTTAAGCGAGACAGCTCAGTGAGTATTTACGTATGTCCACATCTGTGTAATGACCCCTCAGATCAAGAGAGAGAACCTTCCTAGGACTCTAGGAGTCTCCCCATGTCTCTTCCTTGCCCTGCCCTGAGATAACCACTATTCTGAATTTGATCATTATTGATTCGTTTTGCCTGTTCTTGAATTTTGGTATCACTGAAATCAGCTAGTGTGTTTTCTTGTGCCTGACTCTTCATTATATCTGTGAGATGCATCTGGGCTTTTGTGTGAAATGAGAGGTTTTTTTTTTTTTTTTTTTCTTTACTGGGGTGTGGTATCCTACTGTATGAATATACTACAGTTTATTTGTCTTGTCTCCTGTTGGTAGACATTTGGGTTACTTCCAGTTTTTAGCCATCATGAGCAATACTGCTGTGAACATTCTTTTTTTTTTTTATTTTATTTATTTATTTGGCTGCACATGGTCTTAGTTGTAGCACAAGGACTCTTCAATCTTCATTGTGGCATGTGGGATCTAGTTCTCTGACCAGGAATTGAACCTGAGCCCGCTGCTTTGGGAGTGTGGAGTCCTAGCCACTGGACTACCGGGGAGTCCCCTGCTGTGGACATTCTTAAACACGTGTTTTGGAGGACACAGGCACGCACTTCTGTTAAATCTGTCTACCTGTCTGTCTCTATCTTGTGGACTTGGTTCATAGGGTGGGCGTATGTTTAGCTTTAGTGGAGACTATCTGCTGGTGAACTGTTTACCATCCCCTATGTTTTGCCAATTCTGCTCCTTTTTTTGTAATTGCTATTGCGACTTTCTGTTTGAGCCCAGAGCAATTCAGGAGAGTGTTTTCTGTGGCTCCCAGGAGCTGTGTTGCTTATGGCAGTGGCTACAGCTCGTGCTGCTCTTGCTGACACCAGCCTTAGCACTTTGAGCGTGTGGCTGGGTTGAGTTGTGAGGCACATCAGATCCGAATCTGATGGAAAAATCTGGGCACTGGGCTGCTTTTTCTTAGAAAAACAAACCTAACCTGGCAATGGCATAGCTGATAACAGATAATACTCATAATGCCTTCCGTGCAGAGCAGGGCTGCTTCTGGTGATTGCAAATCTGTTGTGTAGAGAGAAGTGGTTAAGAATGTGTAGACTCTGAAGTCAAACTCCCTGGGCTTGACTCCTGATTCCCCCAGCTTTGTACATCAGACAGTCACTTCACTTCTCCATGCTTCTGTTTCCTTGTCTGTAAAATATTGTTTTGAGGTTCAGTAAGCTAACAACAGTACCCAACACATGTTGGTACTATATTAGTAGTAGCAATGGTAGTTATTAATATTATTCTGTCTCCTCTGATACTTTCCTTCCCAAAGATTAGAAAGTTCACATCCCAAAGATGGACAGGCAGAGACCTCCTTGCCTAAAGGGGAGGCAGCCCTGAGGTTGTTCCAAGAAAGAATGCAAAGAGTGGACAAATACAGTCTTTGCAAGTGTGAATGCTGAATGAACACAGGACGTTTCAGCACTGTGGTCTTGGCATCTGTTCTCCTCTGGGAGCTGCTGGGCCAGAAGTGTTTCCAGTGGCATCTAAGGTTTCGTAGGGAAGTGGCTCCCAGTAGGTGAGCTAATCCTCCTCTCACTGTGGCTGGGTCTTCCTGGAACCACTTTTCCTGGGAAAGGGCATGAGGGTGGCGCTTGCCTCACCTGGCGTTTTTCTGCTCCGTGGGACATAATTCATCCTTTCATTCTCTGCCTTGTTTTCCCCTGGGTGGACTTGGAGGTGGACTGGGAGACCCAGCTTATGTTTCCTGTGTCCCTGCTGGCCAGCAGTGCTACAGTGGAGGGTTTTACTCAAGTCCGGCAGTTACGTAATGGTCAGCCTTGGCCAGCTCAGCGGGGATGTTGACCTGGCTGTTGCTGCACATAGAGGACTTGACCAAAAGTCCTGATCTGGCTCTTAAGGATGGTTCTGGTCATCTCTGTGCGGAAGCCAGCTTTTGAGGTTGAATATTGATTTTTAAAACCTTTTTGTTTGGGGTATTTTCAAACATAATCCCTACCTGCCCAACTTCAGTGACCGTCGGCATGTTTCATCTGTCCCCACCCACTGGGTGATCTTCATTTCTTTCTAGCTTGGTAGCAGATAGGGTCTGAGACCCACTTTTCTCTTGTAGCTCACTTCTCTGGCACCTGGCCTCATCAACATTGCAGAACTTGGCACTACCAGATTGTCCCACTTTCAAGGAGGGAAAATGGCTTGAAGTAGATTAAAAAAACAAGCAAACAAACAAAAAACAGCCAGACTTCTTTGTTTTAAAGTAATTTCAAATTCAGAGAAGTGTTATAAGACTTGGACAAAGAATTTCCTAGACTCTTCATCCATGTGCTAATATTTTGATGTGTTTGCCTTAAACATCATCTGTATATCTGTATCTACGTGTGTAGTGATTTGTTGAATCATTTCAAACTATAAACCTTATATTTTTTTATCCCTGAATATCTAAGTGTGTGTTTTCTAAGAGGGGCTTCCCTCGTTGCTCAGCTGGTAAAGAATCCACCTGCAATGCAGGAGACCCCGGTTAGATTTCTGGGTTGGGAAGATCCCCTGGAGAAAGGGGTAGGCTACCCACTCTAGTATTCTTGGGCTTCCCTGGTGGCTCAGTCGGTAAAGAATCTGCCTGCAGTGCAGGAGACTCGGGTTTGATTCCTGGGTTGGGAAGATCCCCTGGAGGAAATTAACCAAATCAAGAAATCTGACATTTTTAAAATATTATTATCTAATTCATGTTTTCCTGTTGTTGCAAAAATGAATTTCAAGTGATTTCTTCCCCTGTCCTCCACCCCATCCAGGATCCCATGCAAGATTATGCATTGGATTTGGTTATCCATAAATCTGCTGTCAGTTCCTCAGCCTGTTTTTGTCTTTGAGAGCAGTGTCCTTTTTCAAGCGTTCAGGCCGTCTTTTTGTGGAATCCCCTCAGTGTGGATTCGGAGTACACATTTTTGGCAGGAACACTAGAAATGATGTTGTATCCTTGTTATTGAGTCAGAGCAGAGGGCACCCTACTCAGCTTGTTTCATTATTGATGACGTGAACTTAGCCATCAGGCTAAGGTGGGGTGTGTTAGGTTCTCTACTGTCAAATGACTATTTTCCCTTTATTTATTTACATTAAAAAAATATTTTATTTTTGGCTGGGTTGGGTCTGTGTTGCTGTGCATAGGCTTTCTCTAGTTGCAGAGAGCGAGGGCTCCTTTCTAGTTGTGGTACTCCGGCTTCTCATTGTTGTGGCTTCTCTTGTTGTGAAACACAAGCTCAGGGTGTGTGGGTTTCAGTAGTTGTGGTGCATGGGCTTAGTTGTTCTGAGCATGTGAAATCATACCGGACCAGGGATGCAACTTGTGTCCCTTGCTTTGGCAGGTAGATTCTTTACCACTGGACCACCAGGGAAGCCCTGTTTTTCTCTTTATAAATGAAAAGTTATTTCTGGGGAGATACAATACTTTGACAACATGTAAATATGGGTTCCTCATGGCGCCTTCACCTACTAGTTTGTGCATTCATGAACGATTTTTGTCTGAATCCGTTAATACTGTGATGGTTGCAGAACTTTTTTTTTTCCAATTTAGTCATTCCTTCTGTATTTAGTATTTGGTATACTGCTGTAAGGAAGAGCTTTTCCTTTTCCTTTATGTAGGTATGTATTATCAGTCTCATGGATTATTATGTAGGTATGTATTATTATCTCATGGATTCTTCTTTTATTCATGTGTTGTAATTTAGTATTTTGGTGCTCAAGTTATCCTTGGTTTGGCCTCTTTAAGCTCGCTCCTGCATCCTTTTGATAAGTCCCCATCATATTTTTTTTCCCAAACATCATCTAATATACATAGAATTTACTGTGTGATAAAAGTGGCATTTAAAATCAGTAAAGGACTTCCCTGGCAGTCCAGTGGTTAGAGACTGCATGCTTCTACTGCAGGGAGCGCAAGTTCTATCCCTGGTGGGGAAACTTATGATCCCACATGCCACGTGACACACAGCCAAAAATAAAGAAATAAAATCAGTGAAGAAAGGTGAACAAATGGCATTGGGACCATCAGTTAGCCCAGTGGTTTCAAAGTGTGGTCTCCAGATCACCTGGAAACATTAGAAACGTAAATTCTCAGGCTTTATCCCAGTCCTACAGAATCAGAAACTCTGCAGGCAAGGCCCACTGATCTGTGTTTTAACAAACATTCCAGAGGATTCTGAGGCCTGCTCAAGTCTGAGAACCGCTGAGGTACCACGTGGGAAGAAGTGCAGTTAGATACCTTCCTTATGTAACACTTGTGATGGTTTTCTTTATTTAGTTTTTAAGATGTTTCACTCTTTAACCAATCTGGAGTTTACTTTGATGTATGGTGTAGGCTGAGGATCTGGTTGTACTTTTTCCTCCTGGGTTTTACACAGTGTTAAACTCTTTTCACCGGAGGGAGTGTCAGTCTCAGGTTGGACATCTCTCTTCTTTTTATTTATTTATTTATTTGGCTGCATCAGGTCTTGGTTGCGTCATGTGGGACCTTTTGTTGCAGGGCACGGACTCTCTAGTTGTGGCGCATGGGCTTAGTTGCTCTGTGGCACGTGGGATCTTAGTTTCCCCACCAGGGATCAAAATCCATGTCTCTTGCATTGCAAGGCGGATTCTAAACCAGTGGACCACCAGGGAAATCCCTGGACATAATTCGTCTCACTGCTCTTTTTCTTCAAAATGTTCTTGGCTTTTGAGCCTTCAGTTTTCCTAAAAGACTTTATATACACACACACACACACACACACACAGTTTCACTGTAACGTCTTATGGAAAAGCCTAAATGAACTTTTTGGCCAGCCCAGTATTCTGCATGATGAATTCATGCTGCAATTGGTAATTCAGCCTCACAGGGTTCTTTCTAACTTTCCTCTTTTCCGTAGAGAACCCTGGCTATCACCATCATCCATACATTTACTCACTTCCTCAGTTCTATATACATAGGAGGTGGTTTGAGAATGGTTGAACCCAGACCTCTGTGACAAATGAAGTGCCTGCGAAAAGCTCCTTGCTTAGCTCTTCCTTTTCAATATGTGTCTGTTTTCTTTCCCCATGTGTGTCTCCCAGATTTAAAAAAAAAAATGAGCAGGAGAAAAAGCAAACAGCTCCCTATTTATTTAAAAATCTTTTAAGCAGAGGGCTATTACTGCACTTTATGTTCCGAGAACAGATAGGCCAGTCACACGGGCTGCACTGCCTCCCTCCCTCTGCTATGAGGATAAAGTGTTCTGGTGGGTGGGCATCTCAAGGAGGCAGGCCTGACAGACAGTGCTTGCATTTGTTTTAAAGTAAACACACTGTTTTTCCAGTTTTTCAACTGAAAGATAAATAAAATCATTGATCCTTGGAATCTGAGTCAGAGAAGGGAGAAAATTCTAAAAAATTGCTCCTCAGTTAAAAACAGTTTTAAGTTTGAGAAATTATTCACAATTTCTTCAGATAAGTAGCAGGCGGGCAAGAGACAAAAGTGAAAGGAAGGATGTGACAATCCTGTAAACTGGTAGGGAGCTGTTATTTAGAACATAGCTATAAACTGCAGTGTCTTGATTAGGCCTGATGGGAGAAATGGCCAAACCAGTCCTGCCGTAGCCAAGTAGTTACTTTTATGAACTTGGCAAACCACTAAGACCTAGTTATTTCAGTCTTATGGAATGCTCACAGAAGACTTCTGAGAAATTCAGCCTTGCTCCTAAAATTGAAAACATTATAATCATCCCTCGGTGTCTGTGGGACCCCCTCCCCCCAATACCACAGTCTGCAGATGCTCAAATCTCTGCTATAAAATGGCATAGTATTTGCATATAACCTGTGCACATACCCCCATATACTTTAAATCATCTCTCGATTACTTATAACACCTAATACAACCTAAAGAAAGAGAAAATGAAGTCGTTCAGTTGTGTCCAACTCTTTGCGACCCCATGGCCTGTAGCCTACCAGGTTCCTCCCTCCATGGAATTTTCTAGGCAAGAGTACTGGAGTAGGTTGCCATTTCCTTCTCCAGGGGATCTTCCCGACCCAGCGATCGAAACCGGGTCTTCCACATTGCAGGCAGATGCTTTACCGTCTGAACCACCAGGGCAGCCCTAATACAACCTCAGTGCTTTGTAAACAGTTGCTGGAGCACAGCAAGTTCAAGGTTAACTTCTGGGAACCTTCTGAAATTTCTTTTCCCTGAATATTTATTAAAAAATTAATTATTTATTTAATCTGGCTGTGCTGGGTCTTAGCTGCAGCTTGCAGGATCTTCGATCTTCGTTGTGGCACGTGAACTCTTAGTTACTGCATGTGGTATCTAGTTCCTGGACCAGGGATTGGACCCGGGCCCCCTGCATCGGGAGTGCAGAGTCTTAGCCAGTGGACCACCAAGGAAGTCCTTCCCTGAATATTTTTGATCCACACTTGGTTGTATGTGTGAATGGGGGACATTTTTTTTTTTTTCATGCTTATTGAAAAAAAAAAAAAAAAGACAAAAACTTTGTGAGTGTTAAGTATGTACCAGGTATTGTTCTGAATTCTTAATATTACATATACAACATACTATACTATGCTATAGTATAATATAATATAATATTATATATATTCTTTCCATTTAATCCTCCTGTATACCTGTCAGGTAGGTAGTACTGCCATCCCCTTAGATGATAGCTTGCCCAAGATCACATAGGAGGTGGTGGCAGAGCTGGGATTTAACCTAGGCCTTTTGGTCTCTGAGTCGTTGTCTGCAACCTCTGTTAATTACAACCTTCCAAAGGAAGTGAAAATGTCAGTCTCTCAGTCGTGTCCAACTCTTTGTGACCCCATGGACTGTAGCCTGCAAGTCTCCTCTGTCCATGGAATACTCCAGGCAAGAATACCAGAGTGGGTTGCCATTTCCTTCTGCAGGGGATCTTGACCGACCCAGGGATCAAACCTGGGTCTCCTGCATTGCAGGCAGATTCTTTACTGTCTGAGCCACCAGGGAAGCCTTGCAAAGAAGGAGAAGGTTAAAAATCACTGGAAATTTTATTTTTTCCCTACAAAGCTTCAAATCATACTCTGTTATTATGAAGTCCAATGGATGTTTGTGTTTTTTAGACTTTTTTTTTTATAGCCAGTTAACAAATAGTGTTGTGATAATTTCAGGGGAACAGTGAAGGGACTTGGCCATACATGTACATGTATCCATTCTCCCCTAACTCTCCTCCTATCCAGACTGCCACATAATATTGAGCAGAGTTCCATGTGCTATACGGTAGATTCTTATTGGTTATCTATTTTAAATATAGCAGTGTGTACATGTCCATCCCAAACTCTCTTAACTGTCCCTTCCCCAGATCCTTCCCCCTAGCAAGTATAAGTTCATTTTCAAAGTCTGTGAGTTTCTTTCTGTTTTGTAAGTAAGTTTGTATCATTTTATTTTATTTTATTTATTTTAATCGGAGGCTAATTACTTTACAATATTGTAGTGGTTTTTGCCATACATTGATATGAATCAGCCACGGGTGTACATGTGTTCCCCATCCTGAATCCCCCTCCCACCTCCCTCCCCATCCCATCCCTCAGGGTCATCCCAGTACACCAGCCCTGAGCACTCTGTCTCCTGCATTGAACCTGGACTGGCGATCTAGTTTTCACATATGATAATACACATGTTTCAATGCTATTCTCTCAAATCATCCCACCCTCACCTTCTCCCAGAGTCCAAAAGACTGTTCTATACATCTGTGTGTCTTTTGCTGTCTTGCATACAGGGTTATCGTTACCACCTTTCTAAATTCCATATATATGTGTTAGTATACTGTATTGGTATTTTTCTTTCTGGCTTACTTCACTCTGTATAATAGGCTCCGGTTTCATCCACCTCATTAGAACTGATTTCAAATGTATTCTTTTTAATGGCTGAGTAATACTCCATTGTGTATATGTACCACAGCTTTCTTATCCATTCATCTGCTGATGGACATCTAGGTTGCTTCCATGTCCTGGCTGTTATAAACAGGGCTGCGATGAACATTGGGGTACATGTGTCTCTTTCCCTTCTGGTTTCCTCAGTGTGTATGCCCAGCAGTGGGATTTCTGGGTCATATATCAGTTCTATTTCCAGTTTTTTAAGGAATCTCCACACTGTTCTCCATAGTGGCTGTACTAGTTTGCATTCCCACCAACAGTGTAAGAGGGTTCCCTTTTCTCCACACCCTCTCCAGCATTTATTGCTTGTAGACTTTTTGATAGCAGCCATTTTGACCAGCGTGTGATGGTACCTCACTGTGGTTTTGATTTGCATTTCTCTGATAATGAGTGCTGTTGAGCATCTTTTCATGTGTTTGTTAGCCATCTGTATGTCTTCTTTGGAGTGCATTTTAAAGATAATTTTTTAGAGCAATTTTAGGTTCACAGCAAAATTGACAAGGTACATGGACATTTTTTTATTCAGAGCTAACCTGGTTAATATTTTGTTATATATCCACTCAGCTTTTTTGGGTATGTCAATCATGTATGTATGTGTGAATATATAACTTTTTTCCCAAACTGGGAACTGACTATACATATTGCCTTGTAACTTGCTTTTTTCCACCCAGTTTTTCTACTTCAATGAAACTAGATTCTTTTAATGGCTCCAATAGCATTTTTTTGCTATGAATGTACCATAGTTTAACAGATCTTTTATTGTTGGCCGTTTCTCCTTCTTTACTACTATAAGCATGACTTTTCAGTAAGTTCTTGTAAAGATACCTTTGTTTTCCTGTCATTTTTCTTAGGGTAGTAAATTCCTAGGCATTCATTGCTGGGTCAGAAGGCAGACGAGTTGCAAGTTCCATGATGCCCACGGCCTGGGTCTGCTGCAAAGGCTGGATCCGTTCATGCACCCCCTGTGTGTGTGCACGTAAACTTGTTTCCCTTACCCCCAGTGGCGATGGGCACTGCCAGTCTTTTAACCTCTGCCAGTCTGTTGGGCTACAACAAGTGATTTCTCTTTGTTATTTTCATTTGCATCTCTTTTCTTTTCTCCTCTCATTTCCTTCTTGAGGAACTCTCAGGCAGGCTTTTACTCTCACTGCCCTGCTGCAAATATTGTACCAAGTCTGCGGTCACCTCCGTGTGGCTCAGTTCTCATTTCTTGAGTTGGAATCCATCGCTTCCTGACCTACTCTTGTCACTTGGTTTTCAGGACACCATGCCTGGATGGTGTTCTGTCTATCTCTCTGGTAACTCTTTTCCAGTCTCCTTGGCTAGTTTCCTTCTCTCCAGTCTGAAAACATTGGGATACCCCAAGTGACCTAGTTTTCATACGCCTGTTAATTTGCACCTCTTCCTTTCATGATCTTATCTGGCCGTATGACTATAAATTTGGTCTGCACACCTATGACTGGTACCCTTTGCCTTTCCTTGGGCAGCCCTGTGTTTCCAGCTGTCTAATCAGTGTCCTCAAATTAACGTGATACAAGCTGAGCTACCTGCTTTCCTGGACTTCCCAGGTGGCTCAGTGGTAAAGAATCCGCCTGCCAATGTAGGAGACATGGGTTCAATCCCTGGGTCAGGAAGATCTTCTGGAGGAGGAAATGACAACCCATTCTAGTATTCTTGCCTGGAAAATCCCATGGACAGAGGATCCTGGCAGGCTAAAGTTCATGGGGTTGCAAGAGCTGGACATGACTGAGTGTCTGAGCATGCACATGCCATATAATATATATTTTACTTATTTATCTGACTTATTGTCCTTTATAACTGGTATGTTAGCTCCATGAAGGCAGTCATTGTTTGGTTTTTATTGACTCTTTTTTTTTTTTTTATATTAGCAATTACCTGATATAACATGTTTATTTATTTTATTTTTGACCACACTTTGCGACTTGCAGAGCTTCCCCAAGGTACGAATCCATGTCCCCTGCAGTGGAAGTATGGAGTCTTAACCACTGGACCGCCAGAGAAGTCTGGTTTTTGTTAACTCTTGTATATCCCCTAGCCTTGTGACTAAAGCACAAAGAAGATACTAATACAATATAATGTAATTTGATAATATTTAGTATTAGTATATTATATATATAAAATAGGCACACTTAATTAGATTAGTGAGGATGAACATATCTTTGTGTGACTTAGGTTTTGTGGCCTGTGTCGTGGCTGAAGCAGAGGTGGGACCAGGGTGGCGCAGGGTGCCCTCTCTCAGGAGACATTGGTCAGAGTCCATCCCCAGCCTCCAAATGCAGAAGCCTTTTTTCATTTTTGCTTCCTTCTGGGCTCAGTTACGTCGGTGACTCCTGTTTTCCTTGATTGGCACCAGCTGCCAGGCACTAGGATTTAAACCTGTCTGTAACAGTCTCTGAAAAGCTCCCTGTGTGTTGCTTTCCATCATTGTGCACCTCAGGACAGATACGGCCGGGCCAGAACCTCAAGGAATTCCCGAAGAAGCCAGAAGCCACCCCCTCCCCCTCCCCCAGACCCCCCTTCCCCCCACCGGCTTCTCAGAGTTACAGCCGGGCCCATCCGTGGTTTCGGTGTCAGTGGAGAGCTGGTCGAAAGAAAAGGTCCTTTTAGCCAGGAGCCTCAAAGAGTAAACACACAGGCCCCAGCAACGCATGTGAAAACAGACCCGCTCTCTGTGTCACTGGCTGAGAGGCTGCCTTGTGGAGCCTCACTTGAGAAAAGAAGAAAAGCTTTTTCTGTCAGGAAAGCCTTTCCCGCGGTACGTGGCCGCCCCAGTGTAGCCTGGGGTTTCAGGCTGCCTTCAGAGTGTTCTGTAAACTTATCGGCTTTGGAGGGCAGTCAGCCTCTTGGGAATGTATATTTAAGTAAAGAGTGATTCCACCCCTCAAAGCATGAATGCCTACCAAGGCGGTCCCCTTTTTTCTTTTTCTTGAGATATATTGAGAACTTTTGGGTTTTAATCCATAGTATGTGGTCAGATAGTTTTCCCCTTTCTTCTTTTTTTCCCCTCCTTAAACTTGCGAATTTGTCAGTGTTGGATCAGAGTTTTGTGGGACAGGGAAATTTCCTTCTTTTTATTTATTTATTTTTTGCCCATACTGTGTAGAATGAGGGATCCTAGTTCTCCAACCGGGGGTTGAACCCATGCCTTCTGCATTGGGAGACGCGGAGTCTTAACCACTGGATCACCAGGGAAGTCCCCCTTCTTTATTTGTCAGCGTTCGCACAGTAAGTCCCTTTGAGCATCAGCTTGGATGCTGGAGATGCAGCAGTGAACTGAGGCAGACATCTTGGAATTTAGGATATAGAAAGGAGAGTGGACAGACTGGACAGGCAACCAGCGCAGACTGTTGCCGTTGTGACGGATACAATGGAGGAAAAGTACAGGGTACTTAACCCAGCCTGGAGACAGGGGCTGTTGAGGACGGCTTCCTGGGGGAGGTGACGCCAGAACTGTAGAAGAATGAGAAGTGATTGTCCAAGCCAACAGTAGAAAAGCATTCCAGGCTGAAGGAAGCTTTGCAGCAGGAATGAACTTGGTTCACCCAGGTCACACGAGAACGCTGGCTGGGCCTGGGCAGTGAGAGCCACTCATGATTATGGCCCAAAAAATGGCAGGAAGAGGGCACCTGAGCAGCACTGTCCATTAGAAATGAGAAGTGAGCCACATACGGAACCTAAAGTTTTCTAGTAGCCACATTAAAGAGAGTAAAAACAGAAGCAAGAGGGTCAAATCGGTTTTAATGATCTGCTTTCTTCAGTCCAGGAGAAGGAAATGGCAACCCATGGCAGTGTTCTTGCCTGGAGAATTCCATGGACATAGGAATCTGGTGATCTGCAGTCCATGGGGTTACAAAGAGTCAGGCACGACTGAGCAACTAACACTTTTCTTTAGTCCAGTATATCCCAAGTGTTACCATTTTGATATATGAAACCCGGTGTATTGTTTATACCCCCAGCACACCTCAGTCTGGACAGGCCACATTTCTAGTCCTCAGTGACCACATGTGGCTTATGGCCGTCACATTGGACGTTGCTCATGTCTAGAGGTTAAGTTACTCAAGGAAGATTTGGGAGACTTTTCTTCTAAACCAGGTTGCTAGTTTGTACTCTGTGTGCAGTTCTAGAAACTTCCTCCAGTCCTCTGAAACCTGTCATACTGTGGTGCTGAGCTGCCTCCTAGAGGGCCCATGCTGTCTCTGATCATTACAATCCACTTCTGAATTGACTGCTGTTTCAGGCATGAAATGGTAGCCTTGCAGAGAACCTGGAATGGGTGATAGGAAAACAAGACTGTTGCCTGGATATGAGCTGTTTCCTTCTCTTCTCCAGAAGAAAAAGAAAAAACCCAACAAAACAGCCCTGAAACATTGCATCTGATGGTGCGGTCTCTGTCTCTGTCTTAGCATCTTTCCAGTAGGCCGTATAGCAGTGTCAACTGTAGTCACCATGCTGTTCATTGCACCTGCAGTCTTTATTGATCTTACAACTAGAGGTAGTTACTTTTTGACTGCCTTCATCCAATTCCTCCTCTATGCTAATTAAAAAAATTTTTATTCATTTATTTGGCTTCTCCAGGTCTTAGCTGCAGCATGCAGGATCTTCAGTCTTTTTTGCAGCATGTAAACTCTGTTACTGCATGTGGAATCTAGTTCCCTAACTAGGGATCAAACTGAGCCCCCTGCATTGGGAGGGTGGAGTCTTAGCCACTGGATCACCAAGAAGTCCTCACTCTGCTGATTTTTTTAAAAGCAGAACCTAAACCATGGAAGTTCTCTTCTAGCTGGGCTCCTACATTTTGCTGTTCAGATGTGGTTGAAAAGGAGGTTTGTTCATTGAAAACCAATCTCTACTGTATTTAAAATAAAAAGCCTAGATTCTGTGCAATGGAGAGTGATGATGTAGTTGCCCAGGTTCCCTGAAGGCGCAGAGAATAGATGAGCTGCTAAGACAGGCCTGGTCTAGGAATCCTAGGAATTAATGGGTGATGAGGACTTTCTCCAGCTTGGGGAAGAGGACTTCTGGTGACAAGTCAGCAATAACTCATGTACACTGGCAGTTTATTCTAAAGACGTACCTTTCCCAGATCTGTATTTATTCCCTCTAAATCACTTTAAAAATAGGCAATAGCTTGACAAACAGTGAGATTCACCAAGACAAATGAGGCATTTTTTTTGTTTGTTTGTTTCTGTGTTAAGAGGACACTCTGTTGATTCACGAGAGACTCTTTGTCTATAATGTACTTGTTAGATAGATGACTCTGATGAATAGCTGGTTCTGGAGTGTTTACGCGGGTGCTTTTTTTTTTTTTTTTGCAAGTAGAGTAAAGCATTTGTAGCTGTAGGGGCTTGGACTTTAGAACACTGGGACCCTGCATCTAAAAAAATGATGTTAATCAGCTATACCCCAGTACAAAATAAAGAGTTTAAAGCTACTAAGAAAAAAAATTAGGGCAATCATGATTGATGAATCTGTCATAAACCGAAATGAGGATGTGTGTGCCTAACCTCTCCTCCCAATTCTTGTGGTTGAAGGCGAGCTATCCCTCTTCCTCCCATCTGAAGGGCAGACTCTCCATCCAGGCTTTGGAGCCCACCCTTTCCTGCCTTCTCAGGACTCCTTTCTGACTTTGCTGCTGCTTCTCTGCCTGTTCTTCTCTGTCTTCTTTGCAAGGTCATCTTCATCTGTTTGATTATGACCTGAGTTTCCTACCATTCCACCCGCTTCTTCTGTTTTCACATTCTTATCCTCTTTATGCATAATTACCTTGTGCAGGTGACCCATAGGTTTGAATCTCCAGCCTAGACCTTCCCTCTGAGCTCTGTACCCAGTGCCTGACTGCTGTCTTGCCGTCTCTTTGTGGATATGTCAGAAGCACCTCAGATTCAGTGTATTCAAATCTGAACTTATCCCCTCTTCCCTGGACCTAGACCTCTTCTAGTGTTTCATATTTCAATGTATAGATCCTCCATTTGCCCAGTTAAGTAAGTGAGAAACCTAGGAATTGTCTTTGATCCCTCCACTCCTCTTGGTGGTGGTCTCTGTCTCTGTCACTAAGTCGTGTCCGACTCTTGCAACCCCGTGGACTGTAGGCCGCCAGGCTCCTCTGTCCATGGGATTCTCCAGGCAAGAATACTGGAGTGGGTTGCCATTTCCTTCTCCAGGGGATCTTCCTGACCCAGGAATTGAACCCAGGTCTCCTGCATGGCAAGCAGATTCTTTACCAACTGAGCTACAGTCCACTCCTCTTGTCCACCTTCTTTGCTGGTCTGTTTACTGGTTCTCTTGGTTTTTACCTTTGCAAGTCTGTCCCCTTCTAAAACCTCTGCCTCTACTCGTCTAGTCCTTCCCTCTGGCCTCCTGTCTGCTCTGCCTGCATCTACTCTTACTCCCCTCCAGTCTATTTTCCATACTGTGGAATGATTTTTAAAATCATGAAGCTGATGTTGTCACACCTTGATTAATTAAAAACTGTTAAGTACCATGCTGCTGCTGTTAGGATAGAGAAAGACTTCAACACTGGGGCGCACAAGCCACTGCCACATCTGGTCACCACCTGGCTCTCCTGCCCCATTCCACCCACACACTCGTCTCTGTTCAGTTTCCCAGATGCATCTCGCTGCCCGTAGATGTGCCCGTCCAGCCTACTTCACACCCACCCCCCAAACCTGCTGGCTCTCTCCCTGAGACTTCAGATCACAGCTGAGTTGTCAGTTCCTCAGGAACCTTTTCCTGATGCTCTGACCAGGCCAAGTATCCAGCGCTCATGGCACCATAAGGTCTCCTGCATGAAATCTGTTTCACAGCTGCAGCTTTACATTTCTCTGGGAGGTTATTTAGTGACTTCTGTTTTTATCACTGACTTGGTGAGGTTCCTCAAAGCAGAGAGACCATGTCTATTTCCATTCTTCATGATAACACAGCTTCTAGCACAGTGTCAATAGTGGATGCCCAGAAAATGCGTCTTGAATGAATACACAAGAAAAAAAGAAAAGTTCACACACTTTGTGAAATGAAGCTCTTCTCATTTCTGGAGGAGTTAATGCAACCCTCTGTCAGCCAAGACTTTAATTTAGAGATGATTATTAAGAACGGATTCCCAGCGTTAGCCTACAGAAGAGACTTCCAGGCCATGCTAGGACTCTCACACCTTGTGCTCTGGGAAGAGGGCATGAGTGACGGGGGCTCGGGAAGGTGGGGTGAAGCAAAGTCAACATTGGTGCCCCAACAAGAATTCCAGTGTTTATGACCTGCTGCTAGCCTGGTAGAAAAGGCTTTCTCTTGTTAGGCTCCAACTGAGGTTGGAAGCCAAAGAGACATCATTAACAGTGAATCCTGGAAGCCCCTTGGCTTCCTTTACTGAGTAGGGAACGTGAAAGGGTGTTCTCTTTAAACCTGGGGTAGTCTCCAGCCTGTGTGTGTCTGAGTTAACGGGGATCCAGGGAAGGGAAAGGAGTCTGTTTACTCTCTGCCCTTCTGGAATTTCCTGCAGTTCCGTTTCTCTGTGCACCAGTGTTTCACAGCTATGTGCAGAAGGAACACTGACCTGTTAATGAATGCCCTGCTTATTTTCACTTTCTTCTGATGGGCCTGTGGGATCAAGGGCAGAAGGAGGCAGGAAGAAGGAGGTTTGTTTGCTCCGTTGCACAGCTCTGTTAAGGCCAGGTTAGTCACGTCTTCACTGGGCTTCTTCTGAGACTCCTGGCCCAAGAGGACTTGGTCTCCCCTGAAAGTATCCTACTTTGTGTCCTGTTGGGTTTTTCTCAAATTTTCAGGTTGATCCTTCCATTTGTATTCCTAGTCAGGAAGAAAAAGGGAAGAAAATATTTTTCCTTTTATAAGATAGAAGTGTATATGTGCACATGCATTTTGGGGGGTGTGAGGGGAGGGAGGGACAGTCATGATAGAAGATGATTCTAAAGTAGAAAGTCCTTTTGTACTTGGTGGCGAGACTGTCCAGGTAGGGGTTCTGGATTTAACTGAACTGCATTATAAGGGCACAGTTTGGCAGTTCTGGTATATATAATTTCTTTTTTCTTCTTCTGTGGGAATGAGGAAGGTAACTTCCTTGCTCTGTTTATCTATACTTATTGGTACCATATGCAAAAAACATATTAAAAAGTCCAAGTTAGGAAAGGGAAAAAGTAACTCTTAGAAAAATATTACTCATCCTCGTTGCACGTAACAGCTCTTCCCAATAGGAAATTATTAACCTGAAGCCACTTGCAAATCTGAAGCTTTGCAAGCTTCTTAAAATAAGAGTCAAGAGCTACTCGTTAAGCAGGTTGATTGTATATTTTTTTCTTTTTCGTTTTTCAAGATGTGTAGGTAATGTTAAATTTGTATTTTTTTTTCAAGTTTACAATCTCTGTTCTTTAGTATGCTGGCTAAAAAAAAAACCCCAAAAACTATTCTGGAAAGTGTCAAGCATCCACAAAAGTGGCAAGAGTCGTCCATGAGTCCCTACTTGCTGAGGTGGTGTGTGCTTCCATTAGGAAGCACCCAATGTCTTCTTGCCTCTCCCAGTTTGCAGCATTTAAAGAGATTTCCTGGCACAGTACTTGAGGATTTTCCTAATTCTTTTCCCCTAGCTTCTAATAGCTAACCCTACTGCTGTCTTTGACCTCCAGAAAGTAGCATCACAAGGTATTGGTAACCAGAGGGTTCTTATAGAACAGAAGAGAAGAAATAGGCTTGCTAAAGTTCACATGCATTCAGGGCCTTAGCTTTCTTCAAGGAACTGAAGTCTCTTGCCAGTGAAAATTTTTCATGATGTATGTTCCACTTGATTGTAATTGAACCTGACTTCTTCCAGCCATGCTCTAAGTGGGCACTTTTGCAGCCCCTGCCAGTAATGTGCCCAGGGCTTTGATTCCAAGAGCCTGGTGGGCCAGTGGAGCTTGGCTGGTGTGCTAGGTGGGCAGCCACAGGGCTTTCTTAACACATGCTGGCAAGGAGGAAAGGGGTGTTTCCCTTTGGCACCCCATACCCAGGAGACACTGCCATCACTTGGACTGGCTGCCCGCCATGACCTCCTCCCTGGTCTCATTTGCTTCCTCTCTCGCTCCTCCTGCAACCAGTGTGACGGCGCTGCCGCAGGTATCACCTCCCTTCCTTGTTCACGGCCCTCTGGTGGCTCCTGGTCTCACGCAGAGTGAACTCCAGACGCTTTACCAGGGCCCCAAGACCTTCCTTGTGAGTTCCCACTTCCCGCCACCCTCATCTCCTACTTCTGTCTTTCCTCATCCACTCCAGCCACAGCGGCCTCCCTGCCCTTGCTCAGACCAGTCAGGTGTGGCCCCCATTTGGGGTGCCTGTGTCTCACTCTCTCTCTGCCTGGAATACCCTTCCTCCAGACAGAGACATGGCGCCCCTGCCTCATTCTTCTTTAGGTCTTTGCTTCTCTGTCACCTTCCTGGTGAGACTTTCTCACCACCCCAGGGCCTCCTTCCACCTGTGTCACTCCCTGTCTCTTTCCCTCCTTTCATTTTTTTTTTTTCTACTGCATTTGCTGCAATCTAATGAATTACGTGATGTACTAAAAAAAATGGATAGTGTCTGTTTGCCTCAGCTAGAATATAAACACCCAGGGGCACAGCATTTTGTCTCTTCCGTACCTGTTGGATGTCAGAGACTGGAAGAGTGAGTGCTCGCTCGCTATACACGTGTGAATGGCACAACCGCAGATGGAGCAGGGCCGCACGAGATTGAAGGAGGTCAGTGAGCCTCCGATGCTGAATCTGGTTCCAGTTCTGGAACTTGACTTATAACACCCATGTTTTCATCAGCTTTTTGATTTTTGAGCAGTGCCTGAAAAGGTCCAGGGAAGACCTGGTGCAAGAGAAAGGCCCTTTGTGGAGTGCATGGCATGGCTGGAGTGAAACCTGAGGGCCTCAGAGGCGAGGTGGCTAAGGCTGCTATTTATAGCTCAGATTCCAGTATATGTTTTCCAGCCACACTTCTTTCAGCCTCCCCTGTATGTTCGAGTCTGTCACTCAATTAGCTAATGGTTTCTTTAGTCCCATTATGCATTGTAGGGCTCCCCTGGCTCAGGTGTTTTTTTTTTTTTTTTTTTTTTTAAGAGAATAATAGAGTGTTCTGTTCTCAGAGGTTTAATTTTGTAATAGCCTTGCCAATTAAAAAAAAAAACAACCTTTCCCAACTTTTTAACTTGCAGTTTTTTCAACATACAAAAGAATTGAAAGAATAACACAATTAACACCCAAATGCCCTCTACCAGGAACCAACACTTGTTAAGAATTTGCTACATTTGTTTCACCTCTGTGTGTGAGCCTGTGAGTGTGTGCATTTTTTTTTCTCTCCCTGAACCACTTGAAGGTAAACTGCAGATATCATGACACTTTATTCCAGAAAACTTGTCTCAGTTCAGTTCAGTTCAGTCATTCAGTTGTGTCTGACTCTTTGTGACCCCATGAATCACAGCATGCCAGGCCTCCCTGTCCATCACCAACTCCTGGAGTTCACCCAAACTCATGTGCATCGAGTTGGTGATGCCATCCAGCCATCTCATCCTCTGTCGTCCCCTTCTCCTCCTGCCTCAAATCCCTCCCAGCATCAGGGCCTTTTCCAATGAGTCAACAACTCTTTGCATGAGGTGGCCGAAGTATTGGAGTTTCAGCCTCAGCATCAGTCCTTCCAATGAACACCCAGGACTGGTCTCCTTTAGGATGAACTGGTTGGATCTCCTTGCAGTCCAAGGGACTTGCAAGAGTTTTCTCCAGCACCACAGTTCAAAAGCATCAATACTTCAGGGCTCAGCTTTCTTCACAGTCCAACTCACATCCATATACGACCACTGGAAAAACTATAGCCTTGACTAGATGGACCTTTGTTGGCAAAGTAATATCTCTGCTTTTGAATATGCTGTCTAGGTTGGTCATAACTTTCCTTCCAAGAAGTAAGCGTCTTTTAATTTCATGGCTGCAGTCACGATCTGCAGTGATTTTGGAGCCCAGAAAAATAAAGTCTGACACTGTTTCCGCTGTTTCCCCATCTATTTCCATGAAGTGATGGGACTAGATGCCATGATCTTAGTTTTCTGAATGTTGAGCTTTAAGCCAACTTTTTCACTCTCCTCTTTCACTTTCATCAAGAGGCTTTTTAGTTCCTCTTTACTTTCTGCCATAAGGGTGGTGTCATCTGCATATCTGAGGTTATTGATATTTCTCCGGGCAATCTTGATTCCAGCTTGTGCTTCTTCCAGCCTACAAAACCATGAAAGTAAGTGCAGATATCATCCTAATTTACTCTTGGATCTCCCAAGAATGAAACCATTCCTAAATACAGACATAGTGCCATTACTGAACCTAAGAAAATAAATGGTAATTAAAGACATCATTCAGTATCCAATCTGGATGTGAATTTCTCCAATCATCCCAAGAATATATTTTTCAAACTAAGACTTAGTCAAAATTCACACAAGACATTTGGTAGTTATGTTCCTTTAAATCTAAGAGTCTTCTTCCTGCCTGTCCCACCTCCCATTTTAAATGTTTTTAGTGACATTGGCTTTTCAAGGAGCCTGGGATAGTTGCCCTATAGATGTCCCATATTCTGGGTTAGTCTGATTGCTGTCTTGTGGTATCACTGAATTTGTTCCTCTATCCCCTTATTTCATGTAATCTGGGAAGGAGGTTTAGTGGCCTCATTGGATTCAGGTTAAATGCTTTTGTAAGAAGACTATTTATTTATTTATTTGGCTGTGTTGGGTCTTCATTGCTGCCCAGAGACTTTCTTTAGTTGCCCCTTGGCATGTGGGATCTTCCTGGACCAGGGATTGAACCCATGTCCCCTGCTTTGGCAGGTGAATTCTTAACCACTGGACCACCAGGGAAGTCCTATAAGAAGACTTTAGAAGTGCTGTTGTGTACTTCATCCTGTAACACGTCAGGAAGCATGTGGGTGTTGGATTGTCTTGCTCTTAGTGATGCTCAATTCAGTTACTTGGTTATGACACTAACGGCCAGAGGTCTCTCTGAAGTGTTTCTCTGTTAGTAAATAAAGCACTAGAGGGTTATGTTCTTAGTTTAAAGGGATCTTCCCTGGTGGCTCAGCATTAAAGAATCTGCCTGCAGTGCCAGAGTCCTGGGTTTGATCCCTGGGTTGGGGAGTTCCCCTGGAGAGGGGAATGGCTATCCACTCCAGAGTTCTTGTCTGGAGAATTCCATGGACAGAGGAGCCGGGTGGGCTATAGTCCATGGGGTCACAAAGAGTTGGACATGACTGAGCGACTAATACTAAAGAGAAAAACCTCCCCCGTCACTGGCTCTTTTTGAAAGTCAAACGTGTCTCCAAGACTTGTAAGGTAACTTCTGGACCTACGTGTGTATAATGACAGTGCTCGACAAGGTGAGCAAGTAATTGAGTTGGCGCCTCGACATGAGCCCAGTGGAGAGGAAAATTCAGTCTGTGCCCCTGGGTTTGTCAGAAGACCACAGTGGGGTGGCTGTCAGGAGGTGGAAATTAGCAGCAAGAGGCCTTGGGCTCCTCTAGTTTCCTGTCAAATATTATCATCCCTCCAGGAAGGAGGGAGGAAGGTGTCTACACTCTCTTAGTAAAGTGATGGCCTTTGAGATACCAAGAAGGGAATCGAGGAACCCTTCTAGAATGCTTATCCCAGCACATTTCCTACAATGGCATGTCAGACATCTTTAGGATGTGTCCTAGAAATAAGATGGAAGACCATTTGTCCTTGTGATGGATATGTGACCTTGGAAGACTTTTGTTGACTCTTTTGCTGAAGCCTGAAAAAGGCTTAGAAAGGTCAGGAGAAGAGTGAATATACAATGAATGAGTTAGACCAAGAGAAATTTGGACTCTCCAGCCTAAAAACAGGACCATCAACAGGGAGATAACAGCAACTTCCCTGGCAGTCCAGTGGTTAAGACTCCATGCTTCCAGTGCAGAGGGCTCGAGTTTGATCCCTGGTCAGGAAACTAAGGTCCCACATACTGCATGACGTGACCAAAAAAACTTTCTTCTAAATTAAAAATTATTAAAGGAACAACACAACAGGGACATAATAAAAATGACAGCTTACCAGGAACCTACTGCTGCTGCTGCTGCTAAGTCGCTTCAGTCGTGTCCGACTCTGTGCGACCCCATAGACAGCAGCCCACCAGGCTCCCGCGTCCCTGGGATTCTCCAGGCAAGAACACTGGAGTGGGTTGCCATTTCCTCCTCCAATTCATGAAAGTGAAAAGTGAAAGTGAAGTTGCTCAGTCGTGTCCAACTCTTTGCGACCCCATGGACTGCAGCCTACCAGGCTCCTCCATCCATGGGATTTTCCAGGCAAGAGTACTGGAGTGGGGGTGCCATTGCCTTCTCCGAGGAATCTACTAAAATACTATTTAATTCTTAACATATATTCTCTGGAAAGTGTGTTCTTACTCCTCCTGTTTTGCAGGTTGAGAGACTAATGCTCAAGGTAAGTACTCCAGTCTGCCTAACTGATATGCTATGCTAAGTCGCTTCAGTTGTGTCCGACTCTGTGTGACCCCATAGATGGCAGCCCACCAGGTACTGTGTTTGAATCCAGTCTGCCTAACTGCTACTTGTCTTAGACCTCTGAGCTCTACTGCCTGCTAGGGACTTAGGCCCTGGATCTCAGCATGAAGAGTAGGGAGATGCTCCTTGATGAAAAAAAAGAAAAAGTAAACATTTATTATCTCATAGTTTCAGTGTGTCAGGTTTTGGGAATAGCTTAGCTGGGCAGCCTGGCCTGAGCTCTTCCATGAAGTTGCACTCAATACACTGGGTGTGCTGCAATAATCTGAAAGCTAGACTGAGGCTGAAGGGTCCATTTCCACGGTGGCTCGTCTGCATGGCTGGCAAATGACGCTGCTGGTTCAGATGCCTCGGTTCTTTCCCCTCTCTTGGAGTTTGTTTTTTAATTGGAGGATAATTGCTTTACAATATTGTGTTGGTTTCTGCCATGCATTAGCACCATTCAGCCATAGATATGCATATGTCCCCTGCCTCTTGAACCTCCCTCCCGCCTCCCACCCCATCCACCCCACCCCGGGTTGTCACAGAGAACCTGATTTGAGCTCCTTGTGTCATGTAGCTCATTTCCAGTGGCTGTTTGTTTTACATATGGTAATTTATGTTTTTGCATGCTACTCTCTCAATTCGTCCCACCTTCTCCTTCCCTGACTGAGTCCACAAGTCTGTTCTCTCTGTCTACATCTCCACTGTGAAACTGAGAGTGTTACTCAGTCACGTCCAATTCTTTGCAACCCCGTGAACTGTAGCCCACCAGACTTCTCTGTCCTTGGTATTCTCCAGGCAAGAATACTGGAGTGGGTAGCCATTCCCTTCTCCAGGGGATCTTCCCAACCCGGGGATCAAACCCAGGTCCTGTATAGCAGGCAGATTCTTTACCGTCTGAGCAATTTGCTGCCCTGTAAACAGGCTCATCAGTACCATCTTTCTAGATTATCAGTTCAGTTCAGTCGCTCAGTCGTGTCTGACTCTTTGCAATCCCATGAACCGCAGCACGCCAGGCCTCCCTGTCCATCACCACCTCCCAGAGTTTACCCAAACTCATGTCCATCAAGTTGGTGATGCCATCCAACCATCTCATCCTCTGTCGTCCCCTTCTCCTCCTGCCCTCAATCTATGTATGTGTTAATATATGATATTTGTTTTTCTCTTTCTGACTTCACTGTGTGTAATAGGCTCTAGGTTCATTCCCTCATTAGGACTGACTCAAATGTGTCCTTTTTATGGCTGAGTAATATATTCCATTGTATATATGCACCACACTTCTTTATCCATTCATTGATGGATATCTAGGTTGCTTCCATGTCCTAGCTATTGTAAATAGTGCTGGAACGGACATTGGAGCACATGCGTCTCTTTCAATTATGGTTTTCTCAGGGTATATGCCCAGTAGTGGAATTGTTGGGTCATATGGTTCTATTCCTAGTTTTCTAAAGGGATCTCCATTCTTGGACTTTTGAAGGAACTAGTTTTCAGGTTACAAGTGTTCTTTTATAGAAATTTTAAAAAATTTATTTTTGGTGTGCTGGGTCTTCATTGTGGTGTGCGGGCTTTCTCTAGTTGCAGCAAGCGGGAGCCACACTGCAGCGCAGGGGCTTCTCACTGCAGTGGCGTCTCTCGTGGAGCACAGGCTCTAGGTGCTCTGGCTTCAGTAGTTGTGGCGCATAGGCTTAGTCACTCTGCAGCATGTAAAATCTTCCCTTACCAGGGACCACCTGCATTGGCAGGCTGATTCTTAACCACTGTGCCACCAGGGAGGCCCTATAGAAATATTAAAGTATATATATATTTATTTGGCTGCACAAGGTCTTAGTTGCAACTTGTGGGATTTAGTTCCCTGACCAGAGATCAAACACTGATCCCTGCATTGGGAGCATGGAGTCTTAGTCCCTGGACCACAGGGAAGTCCCTCTTGGGTTTTTGAAGGAACTAGTTTTCAGACTACGCATGTTCATTTCTAGAAATATTTGGAACTCACCAAGCCCCTTAGTGAAACTGACTGAAAACACACTCAGAAGGATTCAGAGAGATCCATTGCAGGGAAGAAAAGTTAAAAGAAGTGAGTGATGCCTTGAGAGCTCGAAAGCCTGAAGGATAACTGATTCCTACCTTAAATCCTTGAATTGATCAAGACTTTTTTAGGGGTCTAAGTTCTTAAAGGACCGTATCTGTTTCTTAGAGAGATGCAGGGCAGACTCTTTTTGGTGGGGTAAGGTTGTCTCTAGGAAATGCTCATGGAGATAGTTATTTATACATACCCTGCCTTGTTCTAGAAAACCAGCTTATAATAATACAGTAGCAACTAAGAGATAAAATGAAGTCGTGGTTTGATGGGTAGTGTGGGCAGGGAGGGAGGTTGGAATATATGGCATTTTCCTGGTCTGGCTTTGTAAGATGCGGGGAGGCATGGAAGGACTGCTTGGAAGTTCTCATAAACGCTGCCCTTTCTTGGTAATTATTGAACAGCCCTGAGCAAGGCTGTGGATCCCGGGCAGTAACTGGATGGAGGCCATTCCCTGTGGCCGGTCTCAGTGGTGGGGTCGGGTGTGTGTATGCAGCAGTTTCCAGCTTCCCTGGGGTTTGGTGCCTCTGCCTCGTGTCGGCTTGTTCTGTTTCTTCTTTGCCCATAGGGCTGAACTTGCCTAGTGTTCTAGGGGCTGGGTGACTCTGAACTGCCCTCTCACCTCAACTCATGGAGCCAGGTGTCCGTTAGTCTCTCCTTATGGAACTCAGCCAGGACCATGTAACTACGGGACTAACTTGCCCGTACTGAGCTTTTGTTGTAAACTTTTTTTACCCCTTATTTCAAAGCAAAACGTTTCCAGGATTGAAAATTAAAAAATAACTTTTTTAGGGCTTCCCTGGTGGTCCAGTGGTTGAGACTGTGCTTCCAATGCCGGCAGGGGTGGGGTGACACAGGTTCAATCCCTGGTCAGGGAACTAGATCCCGAATGCCTTGAGGCATGGCCCCCCAAAAAAATTAATTAAAAAACCAAACTTTTTAGCCCAAATAATAAGTCCCTACAATTATTTATGTAGAGATGATTCCTGATGACTTTTCCTTAGTGTCTCTTGACATGTTTAGATTCTTTTCGCTCCCACTCTATACTGGTTGGGGGATGCTGCTTGGAACTGCTTTCTTCCTCTGCATACAATCAATATCTCTTACTCTTTTCTTTCGGTCCTGCACATATAAGCAAACATATAAGTAATATAGAAATTACCTAGCAAACCTAATGCTCTAAAATGTTTAGAACAAAAAACAAGCACATCCTTCCCCACCAGCCTGATAAAACAGTTAGGCATATTCCTCCGTGTTCCGTTTTCCATGCCTTAAGACAAGTTTGAAGATGCGGTGAAAAACGTTGCCAGGGAAGCTAGAGTTGGTGAAGTGGGAGCTCATAACTTACAGAATCTTAACCTTGGTGTGCATTTGCGTTTGTCCATCCACATTGCTTTTTGTGTCCAACAGTGGAGAACACACAGCTGACCCTGAACCTGCAGACAGAGAACAAAGGCGGTGTTGTCTCGGGTGGTGAGCTGACAATTTTCCTGGACGGGCCGACTGTTGATCTGGGAAGCGTGCCTAATGGCAGTGCCGTGACGGATGGTGAGTGCCGCCCTGCTCCCCTGGGCTGTACCGGGACAGGGCAGGGTGGGGCAGGGCAGGGCAGGGCTGAGGAGGTCCCCAGAGCTGGGTTCTCTACCAGATATCTGGGTTCAGGTACTGCTTAGCCAGCCCTGACTTTTCTGAGCATTGTGGATCCCAATCATGACATGATTTTTCAAGGACTGCTTGCTGATAAAGGACCAAAATAAATGTCAAGTCTTGGTGAGTGTGTTGTTGTTTTGGTTTGAGAACAGAGAGAAACATCTTTTCATCCCACACGGACTTTGGAAAATAAAACATCTTTATTAAATGTTACTTGGGCCCGTTTTTCTTCGTCCCAATGCACTTAAACTCCCTGGGGAGCTTGAGAGTGTCTTTTATGAGATGGTCTTGATTGGGAGAGGGGAACCGTGTGTCTCAGAGATTCACACCAGCAACATACAGGCAAGAAGCAGGGAAATCGGAGAGTGGTTTCTGCCTTGTCCTGAATGTGGGCGGTTTGTTTCTTTTCATCTAGTTTGAAATTAGTCACCTTTGGATCTAGCAGGAAATTATTTCATGACATCTGAGGTCTGAAATGGGTTGGCTCTCTACATAATTTTTTCTCATTAAATGTGATGTAACTATGGCGTTTTCCAGGCCCCAACCAGGCTTTCCATAGGTGCAAGGGGTGAGATTCCAGTTCTGTTTCAAGGGCATTTGGGCGGAGTCTCAGTGACTGGATGGGCCTTACTGCTGCAAATCCTCCCTCAGCTGGGCTGCATGGTGCTTGGGGCGCTTTAGGTGCATCTAGAGAACACGCATCATTCACTCGTTCAGCACATATGTCCATAATTGAGCACTGGGTATGTACTAGCTCCTGGCCCAGGTGCTGGCTGGATGGCAGGGGCAAAATTCACATGGTCTCTGCTCCCTAGAGCTTGTGATCTACTCGGCAGGGGCAGGGGATATTAGATACCAAACGAGTAAATGCACAAATAATTATGTAATCATAACTGACCTGCTAGGAAGGAAGAGCACTAGGTGGTGTGAGGTTCCTCCACTTTAGGGGGAATCTCATCTACATTAGGGACCCAGAGAAGATTTTCTTTGAGGACGCTGAGACTTGCTAGAACATGAGTTTAGACAGGCCAAGGTGGGGACGTGAGGTGTTGGGGTGGCTGAGTAAGAGGTAGAGGGGTCTCAGGTGCAAAGGCTCTCAGATGGAAGCGAGTGTGGCCTTTCATAGGCATAGGGACAGCCAGTTGGATAGTGAGGAGTGAGAAAAGTAGAGTGGTGGGAGATGAGGCCAGTTCGCCACACAGCCTCCAAGACCTCAATAAAGATTTGGAACTACAACGTAAGAAGCAGAAAGCTGTTGAAGGGTTTTTAATCAGGAGAGTGTCATGATTTGATTTAGATTGGATCTGATCTGACTTTATTAAGTTTTTTAAATTTTATTTTAAAAATATTTATTTTTTTGGCTGCATCAGGTCTTCATTGTGGCCCACGGACTCTCTAGTTGTGGGCTCAGTTGTCCTGTGGCATGTTCCCTGACCAGAGATGGAACCTATGTCCCCTGAATTGGAAGGTGAATTCTTAACCCCTGAACTGCCAGGGACGTCCTTGATTTGGCTTTTCAAAAGCTCGCTGATTGTGATGTGGAGAGATGCCCCAATTCCTTGCCCCCACTTTGCATGGCCAGCATCTGGCCTCTGTCTCACGTGGTGTGGTTTCATTTAATATATAAGGCAACATGCTTGTAAAGTGCCTGAGACGTTCTTGAAGGTCTTGAGGAAGAGGAAGTGTTTCCCAGGTTTGAGCCCCTTTGTTCCTTGGCCCCATTCAGATCTCACCTGTCCTTGTTGGGCCGGCAGCTGCAGCTTAGTGGACACTCGCTGTCCGTTGGGGGTGGAAACACGCAGTTAGCGGTGTTGCCATACCCACATCTCGAACAGAGGTGTGAGCTTCTCAATGTTTCTTTCTTACGATGGATCCCTTTTCCAGGTTCACAGCCACCTTCGAGAGAATCCAGCGGGACAGCTGTTGCTCCAGAGAACCGCCACCAGCCCCCCAGCACAAACTGCTTTGGTGGGAGATCCCGGTAAGACATCCTCCTCCTGCCCTGTGAAGGAGGGGGAGCCAGGAGTTGCTCAGAGCTCCTGAAAACATGTGGGAAAGTGACGAGGAACAGTTTATGTTAGAAACTGTCAGAAATTTCCAGAAAGCTTGTAAATGACTTGTAAGACTTATAAGTATGTTAATATGGCCCAGAGGGGAATACACAACTCAGGATTCCCAGACGGGTCAGTGGTTCCTTGACAAAGATGGGGATGGATCAAGTTGTTTATTGCTCAGTTGAGCAGAGCTTGACTGCTTTTTGATGATCAGGTATCATGGCCACAGTTATCCTTCCAGGAAATACAAAGGAACACTTAGAGCAGTGGTTCTTTTTTTTTTTTTTTTCTTTCCTTTTTATTTAGGCTTGCCGTGCAAAGATTCTCTCTAGTTAACGGCAAGCTGGGGCTGCTCTCTACTTGCGGTGCGCAGGCTCCTCATTGTGGTGGTTTCTCTTGTTGCAGAGCATGGGCCTTAGGGCACACGGGCTTCAGTAGTTGTGGTGCACGGGCCTAGCTGCCCCAAGGCCTGTGGGATCCTCCTGGACCAGGGATCAAACCCCTGCGACCTGCATTAGCAGCAAGATTTCTAACCAGCAGACCACCAGGGAGGTGCCCAGAGCAGTGTTTTTGTGTATGTGACATTTTCTCTCTGTACATTTTTGTTTGTGGGGATAATCCATGATTCCCTTTGGAGTGCTGGTTCAGACTTCCTGCACTCAGAGTCTGAGCTGTATTATACTTGTTATATACACATCACAAATGATGTTATTTTTAGACTTAATTTTATTTATTGGCATCTCCATCTTATACCTATGTTAATGGTGCATACTCATCTCCATGGCCACTAAATTCCCAGGCAGGGGAGTAGTTTTAAGTATATTAGATGGGAAGGAGTTTTTATTATATATTGCTTATTGTTTCATTGTTTGTTACACTGTACAAAATTCCAAGACATTTTGAAGAAATTTTAAGGAAAAGAATCATATGGAATGTAGTTTGTAAATCAGAGTGCAGGTGAATAACTAGTAGAATCTTCCCAAACAAGTCCTGGGGCATGGGGGAATGATGCTTTAAGAAACAGAGTATATAGCGAGCTGGGGCTGCTATATACCCACAGCATCTGGAAAGACTGCACTGCGGACAGCGATCAGCCTGTCTGGATCTTGCGGTCTTGAGGGCTTGTGAGGTCTTGAAGGCCAGCAGGTGTCAGGAACAAGAGAGGGTTAGGTGTTTGGATCTTCTGTCTATAACATCATTAGGAGCAGAGGTACCATTTCTCTGTTGTCTCTTCTCCAAGCTTCTACAGAGCTCTGGCCTCATATCCTGAATATGGGTCGCCTAGTCTATCACGGAGAAGAGAGACTTTAAGTTGGGAAAAGTAGCTGGGTCTCACAGGGTTGTTGTTGTTTAGTTGCTCAGTTGTGTCAGACTGTTTGTGACCCCATGGACTGCAGCACACCAGGCTTCCCTGTCCTTCACTATTTCCAGGAGTTTTCTCAAACTCATGTCCATTGAATTGGTGATGCCATCCAACCATCTGATCCTCTGTTGTCCCCTTCTCCTCCTGCCTTCAATCTTTCCCAGCATCAGGGTCTTTTCCAGTGAGTTAGTTCTTCACCTCAGGTGGCCAAAGTATTGGAGCTTCAACTTTAGCATCAGTCCTTCCAATGAATATTCAGGACTGATTTCCTTTAGGATTGACTGGTTTGATGTCCTTGCTGCCCAAGGGACTCTCAAGAATCTTCTCCAGCACCACAATTTGAAAGCATCAATTCTTCAGCATTCAGCCTTCTTTATAGTCCAACTCTCACATCCGTACATGACTGCTGGAGTCTCACAGGGTCAAGTACCAACAATACAACTGGCAAATCTTGTATCAGCAGTAGCACCATTGGCACCCAGAGTCTACGGCCATACCACCCTGAACGCGCCCGATCTCGTCTGATCTCGGAAGCTAAGCAGGGTCGGGCCTGGTTAGTACTTGGATGGGAGACCATTGGCACCCAGAGCTAGAAGAACAGAGACTCCTCAGTGACGAGTGGCTGGTGGAGAGGAACACCTCAGGTGCTCGCTGTGAGAATACTGCCTCTGAGCCCTGGTGCTTGTCAGTGCCATCTTGGTCTTTGAGCTGACTGGAAAATTTGTGTCAAGCACAACTGATGTCACTTAATTTGGGGCTGGAGGAAGGCAGCGTTAGGCTCTTAACAGGTTCGGACTTAAGTTCTTGAGCTGTTTGTTGCTCTCTGAAGTTCTCTGATTGGTAGACCTTGAAATTCACATATCTGGATAGCCCTCCTTTGTGCTCTTGTTTGTGTTGAGGGCTGTTGATTGTTAGAGCAGTAGCTAGACTTCAATAGAAAATCGGTCGCAACTTTGCCCACAACACACAGTGGACATTCATTGGTAGTTAATTGTCAGTGGACAAAGTGCTTGTAGGTAAGTGAAGCCATATGGGAGCCTCCTCTGTCTGTCTGGCTGCTGCTGCATTTTCTACGTGTGGTCTGTGAATTTTCACAGGCCTCTGCCATCTAGGTATTCGTTGTATGTTCGCGTGGAACCCACTGCCATTTGGTGGCAAACACGTGGATGTATGGCCTTTATGAAGTCACCGTGCACACAGGGAGTGGCAGGGTGGTCTAGTGGATGAGCATGAGGCTCTGGCAGCAGATGTAGACTGAATCCTGAACCTGTCATTGACTTGCTATACATTATTGGGCAAGTCATCAAGCTTCTCAGCCTCTCAGTCTTTCCAGGTATAAAATGGGGGTATCGCCTGCCTCATGGGATCACTGCAGGAATTAACTGGGATGAGTTATGTGGCTCAGATGGTAAAGAACCTATCTGTAATGCAGGAGACCTGTGTTCAACCCCTGGGTTGGGAAGATCCCCTGGAGAAGGGAATGTCTACTCACTCCAGCATTCTTGCTGGAGAATCCCATGGACAGAGGAGCCTGGCGGGTTCCAGTCCATGGGGTCAGAAAGAGTCAGACATAATTGAGTGACTAACACACAGTACCATCTGAGGGCCTTGCACACAGGCATTGCGCAGTAAAGGTGGCCAAGAGTTGCATCTGGAGACTGTCTTTCACGCCCCACTTCCCCACCCCCAAACCTGGGACGTAACGCATGATGAAGCATTCCTGTCCAGGAGTCTGTAGTTAGGAGGGTGATGAATCAAACCTTCAGGACTCAGGGACAATCCTCCACTGTACTTGGTTTCCTGTGGCAGAGAGAATGACGGGCTTCGGCCCGCCACCTCCCAGACTAAATATTTAGCTTTCGCCGTCTGAAAGGGTAGGTTTTTCTTGGACTTGGGTGCTATTCTCCATGATCAAAGGTGCTTTGATGTGCCCATGAAGGTGAAGATTGCAGTGTGAAAGCAGCCTTTTCCTATCCTGCCCCTGCTTTATAAAGCTATAGAACTGGAACCGTGTAAGAGCTGTATCTTAAGGATTCATTTCCCCAAGTTCATCCAGCAACATTTCCAGGTGCTTGCTGAACAGGACCTCATAGCTCCGTCTCCTAGTGGGATCTTTCCCACTCGTTATGGGTCATCAAGTGGAACATCTCTAGTTGTTTTGCCATTTGGGCTGCTACATGGAAGCCAGCACGGTATCACCACCCATGGCATAAAGTTATTAGCAGACCAACCACGTTAGTATCCACTCAGTGGGTCTGGTTGAGTAAAGAAAGAGTTCATATCACACACTGTTGTATAGTCTTGCAATGAAATGCTGTCTGGTAGCAAAAAAATGGGGAATAGAAAGTTAATGTCAATGTGTTGGAATCTCAGAAACATAGTGTTGAACAACAGCTGCAGATGACAGAAAAAGTATATAGTATAATGTCATTTATATAAAGTTTAAAAAGGTAAAACAAAACCATGTGTGTGTGTGTGTGTGTGTGTGTGTGTGTGTGTGTGTATATTTTATGGATACTTTCGTGGGTGGTAAAACTGTAAAAAACAGAAGGGAATCATTAACCCTGAATTCAGGAGGGTGGTTGTCACTGGTGGGTGGGTTTAATGAAGAAAAAGCACAATGAAAGCTTCTGAGTACTGGGAATGCTATTTCTTAGCCCAGGGTTTTGTTTTGTTTTTCTTTAACTGAATATTTAATATATTCTTTCATTTGCATGATATATTTCACAATACAGAAACTATCATCTACCAATCTAGGTAAGCTGAATAGGGATGGTGTTCGGTTGCAGAGATTGTCGTCTACCTGTTGAGGCAGACAGGTTTCAGAACTTTGGGTTTCTCCAGGCTGGATGACGAGCACTCATTTCTCTTCCGCCCTGTTCATCTTTACAGCAGTGGAACTGGTGATTCTAAGACGATGCTCCACACTGGCCTTGGCGGCTGCGCTTCCACCACTTAAAGATCTCAGGCGGGAGAATGTCATCTGGGCCTTGGGAACAGGATCCAGATGAAAGCTGGCCGCTGCCAGACCGTGTGTCAGAATAGCAGTAATCATGGTGGCCCGAGAGGGCCAGTCTGGTGCCGTTTTGTGCTTGGAGTGGGGACTGTTACGTGGGGTACCCAGGGCTCTGTCTGTGCGTGTGCTGTCCCGGCCTGCGTCCTCAGCCCGAGTTCCCTGTTCCAGTGTTGCAGAGCCCCCTGGGAAAGTGTGTGCTAGTTGGCATGGGGAAAGCCTTCCACACCCTCCAATAATCCCCCAGTGTTTGTTTTATTTTGCTGGAATGAGGGCTGACTTGGGAACCGTGCCTAAGTCAATTCAGGTTTTGCAAATCTCCTGTGTGCCCAGTGTCGTGCACACATCGCCTTGCACGACGCTTGCCAGAAGCATGGTGTCTGCTTTCCACATGCAGTCTTCATGGCATATGCAATGTATGTGAAGTTTCACACCATGGGAGGCTCTGAGAGAGAAGAGATGAGTGTGTGGAGAGGAAGACATTGAGGAGAGGGAGGGCAGAAGTTTGCAGGGAGACTTGTCCACCGTCCAAGGGTTCAGTACAGTGGCTTAGGGGCTAACGGTGTTAACTAGAGAAGCTAACAGTGGGGTGAGCATGGAGGGAAAAAGAACCCAGCAGGGGGATCCCCGATGGTACTGGCAGCCCTCTTCAGAGGTACTGTCAGGTGAGAAATGGTTGGGAAATTCCAGACTGAAGGTGGAAAGCCAGAGCACTGGAATCCCTCTGTGGTTTGCTGATTCTTCATCACCTGAAATTACATGAAATCAGGGAGTTAAGGTGGTATCAACTGATGGGTGAAACCATCATAGGACTGTCTGTGAACTATGCTGTTGCTCCAAGCACAGACTTAAGATTCCTTCTGACTTGCAGACAGAAAAGGATAAATATCCTTTGACATCTCTTATATGCAGAATCTAAAAAGAAATGATACAAATAAACCTACAGAACAGAAAGAGATTCAGACTTAGAGAATGAACTTACGGTTGTGGGGAGGTGGGAGGGAAGAGACAGTTAGGGAGTTTGGGATGGGTGTGGACATACTGCTATATTAAAATGGATAACCAAGACGGACCTACTGTATGGCACATGGACCTCAGTTGAATGTTATGTGGCAGCTTGGATGGGAGGGGAGTTTGGGGAAGAATGGATACATGTGTATGTATGGCTGACTCCCTTCACTGTTCATCTGAAACTATCACAACATTGTTAATCCTTAACTGGCTATACCCCAAAACAAAACAAAACATTAAAAAAAAAAAAGATGAGAAAAAAAGATTTCTTCCAACTTGAACAACTAGCTCCTCTGTCTAGAATCCCTATAGATTTTCCATCATCATACAGGGAAATGGTATGAGCAAATGGAAGAATGCATTGAATTGGATTTTGGGTTCATAAAGTTTTTCAGTTTAGGCCTGAAATCTGTGAAAGAAATCTTGGTTAAGAAGATACAGGGGCTTAAGTAATTAATTTTTCTTTATTATATACTATATATGTATGTATTATAAGAATATGTGTGAATGTACATGAGTGTGCATGAACATGTTTGTGTGTGTGTTTGGTGTGAAGGGCTGGAGGCCTCTGTTCCCCATCAGCCGTCAGTATTGGGCCGTGTTGGTCAGAATCTGCTTTTTAACAAGCTCCCACACAGTTCTTTGACATGTGAGTTCATACCCTCCTATGATAGAGTTTTCATCCACCCTCCTTTCCTCTCTCCCTTTTTATCCTGCTCTGATGAAAGCGTATCAGATTTATTGACTCCCTTGCCTTGGCATTAGTGACCTCTGGAGATTTAAAAGCCCTAATCTCAGAGACATGGAAAGGCCCAAGGTCTCTGGTGAGCTCTAAATAGCTCATCAGCTGTGTCTGCAGACAGCCTAGCCCAGAAAGGAAAGAAAAATAAACTTCACCGAGCGAGAGGCTGCTGGGAACACTGCTGGAAGTCCTTGGGGGACCAGCGAAGACCGGGAAGCCAAGCTAATGGGAGTAAGAGGCAGATGGGAACTGAGCCTTCAGGCGCTGGGCCGCTCTCTGTCATTGTTGGCCACTGCCACCTGTCCTTCCGCTGAGATGACTAAAGGTGCTTGATTCGGAACTGTAGTTAGTTATTTTTGGCCACGCTCTGCCGCTTGAGGATCTTAGTTCCCCAACCAGGGACTGAACCTGGGGCCCCAGCAGTGAAAGCACTGATTCCTAACCACTGACCACGAGGGAATTCCCTTCCACCTGCAGTGATGTGGCGATGTCACCCTGTCAGCGTGACACTGACCCAAATGTCTTTATGGTCTCCATTCAGGTCTCCCACCCAATAACTTCTACTCAAAATCTAGCTGTAGGCTCATTACAATTGCTGGGGAAGAGATAGGAGTAAGAAAAGGAATATGAGTAATTTGTTTACTCATATAGTAATAACTGAGACCCGGTTCCTGCACAGAAGGAGCTTGCAGGGCTCTCTTCTGTGTAGATGGTGTGTAAGGAATAGGGTTGAGACCATGAACAAGAGCTACCCTGCATTCTCACTGAAAAGTCATCATCGAGATGAAGTACACATTTATTTATATGTTAATTTATTAATTCTGCACTGATTAAAATTATGCATTATCGTACTTTTTTTGTTTTAGGGTTTTGTTTTTGTGTTTTTGGCTGTGCCACGTGGCTTGTGGATCTTAGTTCCCTGACCAAGGATTGAACTCAGGTTTCTGGCAGTGGAAGCACAGAGTCTTAACCACTAGACCAGCAGGGAATTCCCTATTGAATGTTTGTTTATTCAGATCCGTTTTATCTCATTGGTCTTTATTGGAGGCAGTTTTTGCTGGAGGCAATATTTGTTCCACAAACATGAATTGCCAGGCTGTGAGCTGGGTTGTAGATAAAAAGATAAAAAAGTCATGGCCCTTGACATTGAGGACTGGCATCTGGTGGGAGACAGAAGTGACAGTTCAGTGTCGTGCGATGGACCCCATAGTGGTGGTGAGCGAAGCTAGTGGAAAGTTTACCTAAATCCACCAGGGGATAATAGGGGAAGACTTCACACGTTTGATCTGTATTTTGAAGGAGTTTGCAGACCAGTGAAGTTGGGGAAAGGGAAGTCGCTCAGGCTGAGGGAACAGTGTCGCCAAAGGCAATTGAGAATAAGAGGACTTGGCACATTTAGACATACTAGTCATTTGGTAATGTTGACACAAGATATTCAGGATGATAGCTGAAGCCAGCCATGGTCTGCAGGTCAAATCCAGGCTGCACTTGTTTGTTTGTTTAGAGCAGTGTTTGGTTCACAGCAACACTAAGCAGCAAGTACAGAGATTTCCCACCTACCACATACATACAGCCTCCCGCAGAGGGGAGCATGCCGTCAGCATCCCACAATAGAGTGGTTCGTGTTGCTACAATCGTTGAACCTACATTGACACATCATCATCCCAAATGATAATGAGAGACTTTATCTCCCAGTGTCCATAGTTTATATTAGAGTTCACTCTTGGTGTTGTGTACTTTATGATTTTGACACATGTATAGTGACATGCATCCACCATTATAGCATTATACAAAATAGTTTCAGTGCTCTAAAGATCTCCTGTATTCTGTCTGTTCATCCCTCTCTCCCTGTTAACCATTGATCTTTTTACTGTCTATATAGTTTGCCTTTTCTAGAATGTCATCTAACTGGTATCATAAAATTTGTAGCTCAGATTGTAGCCCTTCACTTAGTAATATGCATCTGAGGTTCCTCTGTGTCTCTTCATGGTTTGATAGTTCGTTTGTTTTTTAGAACTAAATAATATTTCTGGTCCCATCACTTCATGGCAAATAGATGGGAAAACAATGGAAACAGTGACAAACTTTTTTGGGGGGCTCCAAAATCACTGCAGATGGTGACTGCTGCCATGAAATTAAAAGATGCTTGCTCCTTGGAAAAAAGTTATGAACAACCTAGATAGCATATTAAAAAGCAGAGACATTACTTTGCCAGCAAAGGTCCATCTAGTCAAAGCTTTGATTTTTCCAGTAGTCATGTATGGATGTGAGAGTTGGACAATAAAGAAAGCTGAGTGCCGAAGAATTGATGCTTTTGAACTGTGGTGTTGGAGAAAACTCTTGAGAGTCCCTTGAACTCTTGCAAGGAGATCCAACCAGTCCATCCTAAAGGAAATCAGTCCTGAATATTCATTGGAAGGACTGATGCTGAAGCTGAAGCTGCAATACTTTGGCTACCTGATGTGAAGAACTGACTCATTTGAAAAGACCCTGATGCTGGGAAAGATTGAAGGCGGGAGGAAAAGGGGACGGCAGAGGATGAGATGGTTGGATGGTATCACCGACTCAATGGACATGAGTTTGAGTAAACTCCAGGAGTTGGTGATGGACAGGGATGCCTGGAATGCTGCATGCAGTCCACGGGATCACAAACAGTTGGACACGACTGAGCGACTGAACTGAATTGACTGAAATAATATTTCATAATCTGGACATACCACAGTTTATTTATCCATTCACCTACTGAGGGACATCTTGGTTGCTTCCGAGTTTTGACAATTTTGAACAAAGCTACTGTAAACAGCCCTGTGCAAATTTTTATGTGTACACGTTTTCAGTTCCTTTGGATTAATACAAAGGAGAGCAATTGCTAGGTTGCATGGTAAGAGCAAAAGAGTACTTTTAGTTTTGTAACAAATTGCCAAATTGTCTTCCAAAATGGCTATACCATTTTATATCCCCACCAGCAACGGATGAGAGTTCCTGTTGCTCCACATCCTCACCAGCATTTGGTGTTGTCAGTATTCTAGATTTTGGCCTTTGTAATAGGCATGTCGTGGTGTCTCGTTTGCATTTCCCTAATGACATACAATGTAGAGCACCTTTTCATATACTCATTTGCCATCTATATATCTTTTTTGGTGAGATGTCTGTTCAGGCCTTTTGCCCAGTTTTTAAATCAGGTTTTTCCTTTTCTTGTTGTTGAGTTTTAAGAGGTCTTTGTATATTTTGGATAAGAGTCTTTTATCAAGATATGGTTTTACAAATATTTTCTTCCAATCTGCGTCTTGTCTTCTTATCCTCTTGACCACTTCTTTTTGTAAATAAAATTTTATTTGAATACAGCACATACTCATTCATTTGGGCTTCCCAGGTGACACTAGTGGTAAAGAACCCGCCTGCTAATGCAGGAAACACAGGTTCAGTCCCTGGGTTGGAAAGATCCCCTGGAGAAGGAAATAGCAACCCACTCCAGTATTCCTGCCTGGGAAATCCCATGGACAGAGGAGCCTGGCGGGCTACAGTCTGTGGGGTTGCAAAAGAGCTGGACATGACTTAGCAACTAAAACAACAAAGTGCTTCCAGAACCTAGCTGCCTTATTGTCAGAGAGTCTACTAGCCCCTGGAATGAAGGTGTAGGAGAAGGGACACAGGAGAAGGCAGAAGAAGGTAGGAATGTCTTGACACAGTGGAGGCCAAGGCTAGGCTCAGGGACCTAGAGATTCCTAGATTGAGGTCCCAAGACCTCGGGATCAAGAGCATTGATGTGGGAACTGGAGAGAGAGGAGTGGAGGGCTAGCTGCAGGTGGTGGCTCCCCTGCAGCATGCAGACACTTAGTTGCAGCACGTGGGATCCAGCTCCTGGACCAGGGATCGAGTCTGGGGCCCTTGCATTGGGAGTGTGGAGTTTTAATGACTGGACCACCAGGGAAGTCTGAAGCTGTCACTTTAAAATGACTTCCCCCATAATGGTCGTGATTAGTGCTTAGTAGGCTCTGTGGAACAGTGGTACTGAGTGACTCGGCAGAGTCGTTCCTCTCAAAGTGTATCCATAGGAGGAGAACGCAAGCCAAACCTAGGAGATGCAGAGGACCACAAAGTGTATTCCTGACATTGAACAGTGGTACCAGTATAAGGTAACAGTATAAGGGTCTCCGTGATTCAGGGGGCAGGGGTGACATTTCTACTTTAACGAGACCTGTATCTGGATTCTAGGACTTCTCTGTCCTAGAAAATTGTAATTGAAAGGGCAAGAGTTGGGACTTCTCTGGTAGTCCTATGGCTAAGAGTCCACACTCCCAATGCAGTAGTCTGATCAGGGAACTAGAACCTGCATTCTGCAACTAAGACGTGGAGTACCCAGATAAATAAATAATTAAAAAAAAAAAAAAAGACAACGAAAGGGAAAATGTTTAGAGAGAAGTCAGTAAAGAGTATGGATCTCAGAGAAAAGACTTGAGTCACAGGAACTAGCACAGTTTGGGTATGTGATGATCAAAGATCGGAACAGAACTGACTGGAAATGCTTTGGACGGATGTGGATGGCGGGGAAAAGGACTGCTGAAGCCATGGTGTTTGTGGCTGTGGTTTGGTGTGATGAGGTTAGACGTTCCTTTAGGAGTCTGTTGGCCCTGCTTGGCTCCTTTCGAAAGCGCCAAGGTCTGTGGAAGTGGAGATTTAGGGTTTGGTTTAGCGACTGTCTTTATGATGGCATACTCAATAACCTAAATAGAATGACTCTTTTTATACACTGGAACAATTCTATATTTAGGTTTTTCACTTAGCATTAGGTAAAAATAGTCACAGAACTAAAGCACAGAACACATCACAGGATTTCTTGAAGTTGTTATGTACCCATACCTATTGAAAATATAGCAAAAATACTAGTCTCAATATTCTGAGTCTCCCATCCTTATTCCTATTTATGTATTAGTTCACTTCATTCTGGCACCCGCCCCCTACCATTCTGCTAAGATTACAGCCGCAAAGGCCCAGCTGACCTTGTCTGCAGGTTTGATCTTGTGGACTCGTTACATAGCAACAGGATGCAGCATGAAATAATGCAGTTGAGAGAGGTATGGTTAAGAAGGCGACCTGTAAACAAAGCCTTGAAGAAGGTGAGGGATTTCTCCATGAGGCTCTCTCGTCAGGGAAGACTTTGGGCAGAGGAGTGGCTCTTGCCAAGGAACCCAGCTGGGAGTGGGCCTTTGGAGTTGAAGGAGGCCAGTCTGGCTGGAGTGGAGGGAATGATGGGAAAATAGGAGGAGGTGACGGCAGTTAATAGGTGGGGCCAGGTTGTATCCAAGAATTTCTGCTTTGTGTATTTAAAGGTTTTATTCTTGGACCCACTATACAAGTTTGAAATATGTCTTATGGGTGAATTGAAATTTTTATCTTGTGATCCTCTCTTTTTCTAGCACCTTTAAAGTTTTATTTGTTCTGGGCAGTAAAAAGGAATAGCATTAAACAACATAGATGACTCTCAAAAGAATTATGCTAAATGCAAGAAGCCAGATATACAAAAGACTTCCTTGGTAGTCCAGTGGTTAGGAGTCCACGCTCTCACTACCTGGAAGGTGAAAGAGAAAGTGAAAGTCGCTCAGTCCTGTCTGACTCTTTGCGACCCCATGGACTGACTATACAGTCCACGGAATTCTCCAGCCCAGAATACTGGAGTGGATAGCCTTTCCCTTCTCCAGGGGATCTTCCTGACCCAGGAATTAACTGAGGTCTATGGCACCCCACTCCAGTACTCTTGCCTGGAAAATCCCATGGACGGAGGAGCCTGGTGGGCTGCAGTCCATGGGGTCGCTAGGAGTCGGACACGACTGAGCGACTTCACTTTGACTTTTCACTTTCATGCATTGGAGTAGGAAATGGGAACCCACTCCAGTGTTCTTGCCTGGAGAATCCCATGGACAGAGGAGCCTGGTGGGCTGCTGTCTGTGGGGTCGCACAGAGTCGGACATGACTGAAGTGACTTAGCAGCAGCAGCAGCCTGCATTGCAGGTGGATTCTTTACCAACTGAGCTATCAGGGAATCCTCACTGTCTGGGGCCAGGTTCAATTCCTGGTCGGGGAACTAAGATTCTGCAAGCCAGGTGGTGGGGTCAAAAGTAAATAAATAAGTAAAATAAAATGGTTAAGATGGTAAATTAAAAAAAGCCAGACACAAAAGGCTATATTCTATGTGATTCCATTTATATAACATTCTGGAAGAGGCAAAATGATTGGGACAGAAATCCTGTTAGCAATTATTGGGAATTGAGGGGAGGGATTGACTACCAAGGGCACCAAGAAATTTTGGCGGGCAGTGTAAGTGTTTTATATCTTGATCGTGGTGATGATAACATGATTGTATATGCTGGTAAAACTCATTTAACTATACCCTTGAAAGGGAGTGAATTTTACTATATGTAAATTATGCCTGAATTTTAAAAATCATTTAAAAAGTTTGTTTAGTTTGGTATTAATTAACATAACTTCCCCAGCTTCCTGTTGTTTTGTATTTTCTTGTCATATTTTCTGCATCCATTTAGTTTCCACATTTTTGGTGCTTATATATTAGATGGTGTTGCTCGAAACATCATTGAACTGGGTTTTTAACAAACAATACAAGGAGGGTGGCAAGTTGGAAGAACTAGATGAAGGGGGACTAAGGGATGCAGACTTCTGGTTATAGAATAAACAAGTCATGAGAATGTAATGTACAGTGTGGAGAATATGGGCAATAATTTTGTGATCACTTTGGTGGCAGATGATTCCTAGACTTTATATACATCAGTTCAGAATGTATAGAAATGTTGGAAGACTATGTTGTATACCTGAAAGAAATACAGTTTGTATGTCAGCAATACTTCAATTAAAAAAAAAAAGATTGAAAAACAAACCCAAACCAATATAATACCTTGTATCTTTAAACTGTTATGGTTGGTCCATTTGTTTCTTGTGATTCGTGATATCTTTTCATCCTCTTGCCTTTTAAGTGCTGTCTGTTCTGCTTTCTTTGTCTCTTTTTGCTAAGCCAACCAGCCACTTTAAGCCTGTGTTTGGCCTGCCTTTTCTTTGTCTTTATGAGTTGAAGGTATCTTGGGCTCACGAATTATTTGATAATGGAGTGCGAAATTCTGCACCTAACAGCGTAGAGAGAATAAGAATTTCTTCCCCGGCTCCCTGTCTGAAGATTTTCTGTTTGGACTGGGACTTCTCTTGGACTTTCATGGCACGTCTATGTGTCGGGTCTATTTTGTGTGCTCGTAAATGGCCTTTGAAGTTACAACTTTGAAAAAAGAAATTGACAACAATTTTTAACGTGAGATTCGTGAAAGTCTAGAGTAGGAGATAGTGTGAATCACTGCTGTTTGATGAAGGAGAAGGGGAGATGAGGATATGGTTGGTTTTGTTCTTTCTGTTTAAAATTTTTCCCTTAAAAAATGGTAAGCAAAACCTTTATTTGAAATCACACCCTACAGTTTTGCTTTACATGTAGAGAAGAATGATGAAATGGGGACTCCTGAGGAGTTGTTTTTTTTTCTCTCCCATCTATGGCACTCTTGTTTTGAAGGTTGGGGAGGGGTACAGGGGGAATTCTCAGCCAAACTTATCTGGGCCTTATGCATCTTTGTGTCCCCACCAGCCCCCGAATAGTGCTCTGCTGCACGTAGCAGCAGCTCAGTGAATCCTTGTTGAGTTGAAAGAGTCTTGTGTTCCTGCTTCTCACTTGCCAGGACTTCAGGGTGGGTCTTGCTACCAGTTTACATTCCTTGGCACCTCGACTCCCTGAGAAGTGATGGTTTCAGGGGCACAGGGTACAGGGGAGACTTTTTATCAGGACAGCCTTGTATTTCTAAAGCTTAGTGAGACCGCCAAGAGCGTGGTGGTTCCCCCTGGGTTTTTTTTTTGGCTGCAGTGTGCAGGATCCTAATTCTCTGACCAGTACTCCAACCCACGCACCCTGCAGTAGAAGCATGGAGTCCTAACCACCGGACCACCAGGGAAGTCTCTGCTCCTCCTGTTTTATTTATTCTTCATGATTGATACTTCCACTTTGAACCTTTTTCTTGGATTGTTCTTTTCAAGTCCTTACAACTTCGATGGTTAGCATTGGAATCCAAGATAAGCTGACACATAAATATGTCTTATTTGGAAAAAGCATGTGTAGTAACGTCCATGTTCCTGAACTCTACCAGGAGAGAGTGTTACTTACTCACCCTCTGAGAACAGTGATGTCCCACGTATAGGTAACTATTCACATCCCCAACTGATGGTTGGAATGTCAGGAGTGTGTGTCTCATGAAGGATATTTGGATCACAGAAATGGCACGCCTGTGAGATGAGCACTGATTCCACAGGGCATTGCCATGTCTCTATAAAGCCCTCCAACTTGAGTGAGGCCATGTGCTCAGCAGGAACTCAGGCTGTGATATGTCATCACATTCCCTGGTTTTATGCATTGAGGTGGGGTGTTTTTGGGAGGAGGGGCATTTTAGAAAATATTCCTGCCACACAAGGTATCTCTCTTAATTCCCATGTTCAATCACTTGCCTAGTCTTTACCTGTTGGAGAGTGCTTGAAAATTATAGCTAGAACAACAACAACAAAACCATGATAAATAAAATTTGGTCGGATGTGGGGATTGTCTTGCAATTTTAGTGTATGTGGCACAAAAAAAGTGTAATGAAATGATTTTTATTTGTAGACCTTGATTTGTAGACTAGAGAATGTTCTTACATGACGTTGAGGGCTAACCTTTTTGGAAGACACTAGCTCTGACACTTCTCAATACCTACTACCTTGTGGATTCCATCTCTTGGCATAGATTCCATTCTTTAAAGAGGTGGTTGGAGACAGGGAGGTGAGGAGTGACTGGATTGCTAGGAACATGGGAAATATTAGAGGTTACAGGCCCAAGAGTGCTTTTGTACTTGAGAGCTTGCGTCTTTTATTCATTCAGCAAATGTTTCTTTGTGCCTACTGTGGGGCCAAGCATATGCTAGGTTCTGGTTATACAAAGTTACACCTAAACAGACATGGCTTCCGCCTTCATGGGCCTTGTTGAAGTTAGACATTAAACAGATAAACAAACATAAATTACAAATAGAAAGGCTGGGTCCCTTCAGCTGTTCAGCTGAAACTCTCACAACATTGTTAGTCGGTTATACCCCAGTACAAAATAAAAAGTTAAAAAAAAAAAAGGCCATTAAGGAAAAGGATAGAATGCTGTGCCAGAGAAGTCAGGGAGTTTAGTGCAGCCTGGGAGGTGAGGGACATTTAGACCAGGATTTGAATGAGGAGCCAGCTGGGCGAAGAGTCCAGAGAAGAGGATGCCAGCGAGTCGATCAGCAAAAGCTCCAACTTTTCCTTGGGACGAGTTTAGAGGGAGGTTTGGAGGAACGTCTGATGAGCATATTCTTTTAGGAGCGTGCCTCCTTCCTGCTCAATCCCTGCCTTTGTGATTTGTTGCGTCAGAACACTTAGAAATAACGCCCTGGGCGCTGTCATTCTGGTACTGTGTGGTCCTTTCAGGTCTGTGGCTGTAGCTCAGGGATGCTCTGGGATGGGCCAGGTTCAAGCAAGAGGTGATGCCAGGGGGAAGAAGGTGGAAGAGCCTTTTCTGGCCCACCTAAAGCAGAAGTTAGAGCCCCGTGTTCAGGGTCGGCCCCCTGCAGCTTCCTGCTGTGTATCAGTGGAGGTTGACAGTCTCCTGAGCTGCTGGAGCGTCCTGTGCCCTTGTACCATCTCAGGACATGGGACAAATAAGTGAGGGGCTTCTGTGTTCAGGGAACCCCAGGTCATTCCCTGCTGCTCCGAGTGGGGGTGGGATGGAATGAGACACTGACCGCTTCCGCTAAAGCCCAGCATACAACCTGGGATGAGAGGAGTCAAAATGTAGTATATAGTCTCTCTTAAAGTGAATTTTTCAGTCTCAGAAAGCTGCCACCGTTGAGAATATTTCTCTGTTCTCCAGATTGGGCAGAAGTAAATCACTTGTCTTTCTGTCATGTAGAATGGGCTTGGCAGTTGTTTTATTTTTACCTTTCCTGTCATTTCTGAGGCTGGCAGCCAGGGGTAGGGTGTGGAATGGAGCCGTAAATTACCCTCAGAATGATTCCAGTGGTCCCATTTTTAACTCTTAATTGTGCCTTTCCCTTTTCACCGCCCCCTTTTACCCCCCTCCCATTCCCCCCCTCCTTGTCCACATTTGAATGAACAGGAAGAATTGAGGAGGCTGCATGTAGGTGGGAGCAGGTTTGCTTAGTGACGCCTCTCTGAATGAGGGAAACCATTTCTTTTCCCATCACTGCTTCCCATTTTTCCCTCCATGATTCTATTTTAAGTGACTGTTTTTTTTTTTTTTTTTTTTTTCTGATTCTTTTACTGGAAACCGGCCCAGCCTCACTCATTTTGTTTCCATGCTGCTATTAAAAGACAATGCCCAGTTAAGAGGACTTGGAAGAGGGGCAGGATGGCCACCCTCTTGCTTCTAGTCATCTAGGCAAAAATCAATTCCCTGGATTGGGATGTGAGAACAGTTTTAAGTTATTTAGGCAATTTTAACTTCTGTGTCTGTTTTTTTTTCCTTTAATAAATTTAAAGGGAGGAAAAACCCTACTATCAGTGGTTCTGCCCAGAAACTTCTCTTTTGCCCAGCTAATGGGCTTGAATTCTGAGGTCAAAGAACTTCCCTTTAGTATTCTGGGCCTCTTTTACCAAGATAGAAAAATATGCTTGGCACCCAGTATCCGGTCAGCCATGAATTCTTGACATTTGCAAGAGATGTGTCCTCGGGCATTGAAGAATCCCCATATTAATACAGAGTGTTTGTAGAGTTCTGAGTATTGCCTTACGGAGAAGGCAATGGCACCCCACTCCAGTACTCTTGCCTGGAAAATCCCATGGACGGAGGAGCCTGCTGGGCTGCAGTCTGTGGGGTTGTTAAGAATCGGCCACGACTGAGTGACTTCACTTTCACTTTTCACTTTCATGCATTGGAGAAGGAAATGACAACCCATTCCAGTGTTCTGGCCTGGAGAATCCCAGGGGTGGGGGAGCCTGGTGGGATGCCATCTATGGGGTCGCACAGAGTCGGACATGGCTGAAGCAACTTAGCAGCAGCAGCAGAGTATTGCCTGAATCATATTCCCTTCAATGTTCTTGTTTTCTGGGTGTTTTTTGGGGGGACAGATCCCCTAGAGAAGGAAATGACATGACAACTCATTCCAGTATTCTTGCACGGAAAATCTCATGGACAGAGGAGCCTGGTGGGAACACAAAGAGTCGAACATGACTGAGTGACTAACACACACATATCCTTATACCATACCTAAGTTTTCTTTTAAAACTTTTTGATTACTTTAAAATTTTTTCTCATGTGATTAGTTGTTTTTGCAGTGACTGAAACACACAGATTGCTTTTTAAAATGAAGATAGGTCTGTGAAGGTATAATCTGCATACAGTAACATAAACCCTATGCAATGTACAGTTCTGTGGGTTTTGATGGAAGTATAGAGTCTGGTGTGTCCTCAGTCACTCAGCTGTGCCTGAGACTCTTCCTTACCCCGTGGATGGTAGCCCTCTAGGCTCCTCTCTCCATGGGATTTTCAGGCAAGAATACTGGTGTGGGTTGCCATTTCCTTCTCCAGGAGATCTTCCTCACCCAGGGATCGAAACCATGTCTCCTGCATCTCCTGCATTGGCAGGTGGATTCTTTATCACTGTGCCATCTGGAAGCCCATAGAGTCTGGTAACCACCACCAAAAATCAAGATACAGAATGTGTCATTTCCCCCCAAAGTTCCCTCTTGCCCCTTTGCAGTCAGCCCCTACTTCTTTCTCCAGCTACTGGCAGATACTAATTGTTTCCTGTCCTTGCAGTTTTACCTTTTCTTAAATGTCATAAAAACAGAATGATACACTCTGTAGCCTCTTGTGTCCGTCTCCTGCTTCGCATAATTCATTTGTGATTCATCTATGGTGTTTCATCATCAGCAGTTCATTCCTTTTGTTTGCTGAGTAGTGTTTCACTGTGTGGATGTACCACATTCGGTATGTTCATTCACGGATTTGGGTTGTTTATGGTTTTGAAAATTATGAATAGTCACCCAAAATAGTTTGCCTACAAGTTTTGTATAAACATGTTTTCTTTTCTCTTGTATAAATACCTAGGCGTAGGATTGCTGGTTGGTACACTAAGTGCATGTTTAACTTTATAAGAAACCGCCAAACATTTTTGCAAAATGATAGAACCACATTGCATTCCCTTCAGCGGTGTTTGAGAGACCTGGGTGCTTTGTGTTCTTACTAACACTGTTTACTGTCAGGTTTTTTTTGTTTTGTTTTTGTTTGTGTGTGTCAGGCTTTTTTGTTTTGTTTTTACTTTGTCTATTCGTATAGTTGTGTGATGGTATCTCACTGTGGTTTTAATTTGCATTTTCCCAATGACTTGATGTTGAGCGTTTCTCTTGTGTTTATTTGCTGTTTGTAGATCTTCTCTTTTAAAACTTTTCAGTTAGTTTTATTGGTTTATTCTTTTTATTACTGAGTTTTGAAAGTTTTTTCTTATATATTCTTGATAGAAATCCTTTATCAGATACATGTTTTACAAATAGTTTTTCCCAGTTTAGGGATTGGCTTTTCATTTTCCTGATAGTGTTTTTGGAAGGGCAGAAGTTTTGAATTTTAATGACGTGCCTTTTAAATCCATTTCCTCGTAAGGGATATGATAGACTTACCAATCCCAAGTTCTGAGCCACCACCAAATTTTAAATTTCATTTTTTAATTTAGCAGAAACTTTTGTTTTTCTGTTTTGTGAGCTATTACTTCTTTTGACTCTTCATTTTGTTTTAACTTACATTACTGATAGTAAGGCTGCCTGTTTGTTCTTTTTTTTTTTAACAAAGTTTTGTTTATACTCCATATAAACGATTGCATATGTGATGATGATTAACAAAGCTGCACTGGGTGATAAGTGCTAAGTTACCCGCCAGGCTCACTCACTAGCCAGTGACTCGCACACACCAGCTTCATAGGGAGTGATGCAAATTTGTGTCTGAGCAGAATTATCAGTCACTGCATTTCCCCTAACATGTAGATCCTTGAGGTCAGGATTTCTTTTTATTTTGTTGCTAGCTCTAGAACATGGCCTAATAGATCAGAAAATAATGATTGAATTCAAGTTACTGGCTTTCATGAAGGACAGTGCCGAATGTCTCACAGCATTTGAGGCTGTGGCTCTCAGGGTTAGCTGAGGACCAAGGCCAACACTGAATGTCAAAGCTTGAATGGCAAGGGACAGCCAAGAGCCCTCTCCTGGGGGCCTCACTTGCATCAGATCATTTTCTGGAACATGGGGAGATAATCCCAGGACCCGGACCTTGACTGGTATTCCTTAGGGAGGCCTTAGTTTCTGACTTGAGAGAGGAATAAGTTCACACCAGCATTCTGAGAAAGCACATACTCTAGTGAGGCTGAATCTCGGTAACTAGAGGACTCAAAACCATTTGTGGAGTTTTGCTGTTCTGCCACCTTGTGACTGCCCCAGGGTCTGCATAGCTGTTCCCTCCTGCCCCCAAAATGGCGGAGGGATCAGGCCAAGGTTGAAGTCACTGGCAGAGCCGAAGCCAGGCTGCCTGTGGTGGAGCCCAGCTCATCTCCACCCATCACCCCATTTGCGTCCTGGTACTATTTTGGCTTATGGTGTGTGGTTTCAGCATTTGGGCCAGCTTTTTAATCACGACACAGTCCCATCTTTTAAGGGTTGAGTGAGTCCTCCCATGAGTTTGAGTGGGCTCCGGGAGTTGGTGATGGACAGGGAAGTCTGGCGTGCTGACTTGTGGTCCATGTGGTCACAGGGTCAGACCCGACTGAGCAACTGAACTGAACTGAGTCCTCCCAAAGAAGCAACTGCTGAAGAGAAAGATTTTCCTCAAATGTTGAGGCCTTCTCTTCTTTCTAAGAGTCTTATTTTAAAGATAATTCAAGAGGGGAAAAGTGGAAGCTCCAGATTTAAGGCAAGGGAAGAATCTGGGGGAAGTGTGTATGTATGTGTAAGGGTGTGTGTGTGTGTGTGTCTGTATGTATGCATGCATGTATGTATGGTGGTCAGGTAGTGGGATGGCCTTGTGTGTCTGTGTCTGTGTATATGCATGTTTGTGTGTGTATGGTGGGCAGGTAGTGGGGTGGCTGTGTGTGTGTGTGTGTGTGTGTGTGTGTGTGTGTGGTGGGCGGGTAGTGGGGTGGCCGTGTGTGTGTGTGTGTTTGTGTGTGTATGGTGGACGGGTAGAGGGGTGGCCATGTGTGTGTGTGTGTGGGTGTGTGGGTGTGTGTGTGGTGGGCAGGTAGTGGGGAGGCCGTGTGTGTGTGTGTGTGTGTGTGTGTGTGTGTGTGTGTGTGTGTGTGGTGGTGGACGGGTAGCGGGGTGGCCATGGGCCATGGGCAGGGAGGCAGCAATCCACGCAAAGCGGTCCCAGCTGCCCCTGGTTCTGGGCTGATCCCGGCGCTGCTGCAGCCTGTCATTCCGGGTGTGCTGCTCTCATTAGTGGTTGAATATTTCTGAAAGTGTTCTCTCTCAACTCTGACCACATGCCCTTTCGGGGAAGGGAGGGAGGGGCCAGGAGAGTAACAGGACCCACCCTGTTGTCATGCCCAGCTGCCCTCCAGAGGGTCAAGGAGCCCAGGGGGCTGGAAGGAGTCACAGGCCTGTCAGAGCCCGTGCGTGGGACACAACTGGTGCCTCGTTTTCTGCGCTGCCCTACACGGCCTGCCCCGCCTGGAGGGTCCAGCCCTCTGCTGTGGGCTCTGAGCACCCAATCACAGAGGCTTTTTTCTTTTGTCCTTTTAAGGGGATTCTTGGCTGAAATAGACCTTCTATTAACCAATTTGATCTCTCTCAAGCTCTCAGCCCTCAACACATACACACACGTTCACCAGCAGCTAATGACCATCTTCCCCTCTGGAACTAGCCTGCACTCCTGCTTTCGATGAGGACTTGTGGTAAAGTGCTCAGTGCTAATATTCCTTCCCATGGAGTGGGGACTCTGAAATATTTTTCTTGACTGAGGTGTGGTTGACAGCTTTGATTTATGAAATTAGCTCAGGGAAAAATAAGATGGAAAAACAGTCCAAATTAAATCTTTATTTCCATAGCTCAGTTGTGCTCTCCTGTCCATTTTTAACTGCCACGCAGCCTTAGGTACCAAGGACTCCAGGGTTTGCTAGGTTGCTTTTTTCTTCTTCTTCTTTTTTTTTTTTTTTGTAGTTTTGGCCCAAGAAAAACTTTTTCTTTTTAAATAATTGTGTTTCTTCCTCCTGCAAAAGTAGGCAAGTTTAATGAAGAAAATCAGAAAAACCTAGGAAAGCACAAAAGGAAACATCCATATTCCCAGCGTCCAAAGACAGTCATTGTAAACACTTGGGTGTGTACTCATCATGTTGGAGAAGGTAGTCATGGGGCCACGTCTTTCCCCTGGGGAGTTTGTTGTGCTGCAAGTTTTTCCCAGCATGCTGGACCAGAATGTCTCACCAGCAGAGGTGTTCTGGTGGGTGTGGAACCTTCCCATGGGGGAGCTTTCTGTTCAAGGTCTTCATCTCACCATTGGCCGAGTAACCCATGAATAGCCCGAAAGGGATTCAACTTAAGTCCAGGCTTCCCCCACCCCTGCCCCAGCCTCCAACCCGAGAGCATGGACTCTTGAACTTAGAGTACCTAGATTCAAATCTCTGCTCCATTGCTCACTTTCTTGGTGTCTGTTTTCTCACTTGTAAAATGGACATAATAATAGTTGGCGACCTCTGGGGTTGCCATGTTAAATGAGATAATATGTGCAAAATGCACAGCATACCACTAGTACCTGGAACCTGATATTCTAGCCCAGTGCATATTAAATACTTCCTTCGTCCTTCAGTTCAGTTCAATCGTTCAGTTGTTTCTGACTGTTTGCAACCCCATGAACTGCAGCATGCCAGGCTTTCCTGTCCATCACCAACTCCTAGAGCCTGCTCAAACTCACGTCCATCGAGTTGGTGATGCCATCCAACCATCTCATCCTCTGTCGTCCCCTTCTTCTCCTGCCTTCAATCTTTCCCAGCATCAGGGCCTTTTCCAATGAGTCAGTTCTTCCCATCAGGTGGCCAATGTATTGGAGCTTCAGCTTCAGCATCGTCCTTGCTTCCACACTTTTGTAGGTGGTATTCTCATTGCCCCTCGTCCTGTGGTTATAAATTGTTCCCTGGATCTCTCTCTTCTGGACAGGGGTGGTCTTTTCTTCCCTGGGTAGTATAGAAATCCTCTCACTGTTGAAAAGTTGTATGTAATGGAGTAGTAGGATAATCTCCTTTGACAAAACGGAAGCCAAAGGGCAGGGAAGCTCAGTCATTTTCATTGAATGAAGAAGTCAAGCTATGACAAGACTGTGGAGACACATACTGCCTGTTGCCTTGCGTTCTCTAAAGATGTCAGACGGTCTCTGTTGCTGATTCCGCCACTTTTCTTGAACAGATCCCTCTCTGCATTGTTCCTCATTTACTTCCATAGACTGTTGAGTCACCTTTTCTGGGTAAAACATGGCAACACGCACATTGCTTGAAGTTGTCTAATGCCCTTAACATTTATTCCCAAGGCAGACATGTTTCTAGCTATAGAGCAAATGGATTTGGATAAGTTTGGGGCTGCTTTTTTGGCTAATGGGAAAAATATGTTGTCTGTAGCCCATCCAGTGATTTTCTTGTTTATTTCCTACGGTCAAGCCCAATAAAAATAATGTGATGGTCACAGGATATTTTGCCAGTTATTTCAGATGTAGGGGCAATTCACTCTGGATTTGTTTACTTCAAGTGGAAAAATTTACCTAAAGTTACCTTCTGTACTTTTTACCAAGAAGGAAGCTTAACCTGGGTTTCTCCGTTTGGGGCCAGCTTCTGTTGAGTCAAAGACCAGCAGGACTATTACAGGGCTTATTTCCCATAAATAGTGAGAGAGGGAATACGGTGACTTAGGTGGGGGCACAGCTCTTTTTTCTTCATGGTAACTTATGTCTGTCTGTTTTATATTTTGAACCTGCAGGACGCACAGACATTCAAGTGGTTCAGCCAGACCAGCCACAGTAGCCGGAGAGCAGAGCCCCGGTACTAGCAGCCGGCACCACCAGCCCGTCAAGAACCCGAGCCACAGTGGCTTGGCCAATGGCACAGGTGAGTGACAGCGCAGAGCACCAGCCCGGACTCACCCAGTGCTCACATGGAGCCGGGGCTCTGTCTGCCGTGTCAGAATGCTGGGTGGGTGAGAGAAGACTCCCAAACTGAGCTGGAATTTGAATTCATCATTCTTTCCATGACCCATCTTCTTTTCTCTCTGGCATAGTCTGTACAGCCAAGGTCATTCTCCATATGACTGCACGCTTCTCAAACCTTCCTTGGCACAGAAATAAAAAGCATTAATTTTTAAATTCATTTCTTATCAACCTTGGATTTCTTGAGAGGGGATATCTTTTTTAAGTGATACTTTTTTTTTTCATTTCCCTAATTTATGGAAATGATCAGACTAAGGAGAAAGAAGGCTAAGTATTATTGTTAAGAGCTGGCTTAGAGAAGATGGTGGTGCTGTTGAGTGGGTTGGGATGCTGAACCGGGGCAAAGCCCTGGTGCCACCAGGGGGCCTCCTGTAGCTGTTCCATTGGGACTATTTGTCCCATTTGAGAGAGGAGAGCCCTTCCACATCCACACCGAACTTCTCTGCACTTGATCCTGCTTCCCCGTAAGTGGGAAGAGAAGGACCTGTTTCAAAACAAATCCATTTTTGTCCCGCTTTCCTTCCGTCTCATCGGGACAGTGCTGAATTTAAAAGGGAAAAACCAACCCCCAAAGGCTTATTCTTCTAAACATCTTGAGGATTGTCAAATCTTTTGAGATTTCTGGTCAATTGGTGATTTGTCTTAATTTGGGGCAGTTGGGAAGGGTCATGGCCACTTGCTTTGATAAACTGTAGGTGGGGGAATGCAGGTGTTTAAACCAGAAAGTGACACAAATAAATGTAGATGCTTGTAGTAGCAGAAGTGTGGCAAGGACAGGAAATTTGGAGCGGCATAGCTTCTTCTTTTTAATTATTACAAATTTGTTTTATTCTTTTTATTATGTTTACAGCACAATATTTAATTTCTAATCTTTATTTAGCAAGATCACTATTTAATATTTCTTTTATTTACTGGAAGTATTAAATTAAAAATTAAGTGTCATTGGATTGAACATAGCAGCGTAGCTTCTCCATGCAAGCATTAGCCTGGTATTGTTACTGTCCTTTCTGTAACAAACTTATTGAGCAGGAGGCATCGTTTGGGACTACCTTCTAATGACTTTCAGTTCTCTGGCAGCACCATCTGAGGGCTCCAGAGCCACTGTGATAGCTTAGGGTGTCGGCCATGATGTTGTCTGTGGCGGACTGCAGGACAGAGTGGCCTGGGTCCTGCGAGATTCACTGTCTGTGTGGTGGCCTGACTTTCTCTCTGGAGTTTGGGACTTGCCTGCAGAAACTGAGTTGGCCAGCTGGCCCTGAGCCTTGAGGACGAGGAAGCACTGGAGGTGAGGAGGATGAGTGGCTGGGCTGCCGTCTCGGCCTACCTGGCGCTCCTGTGCCAGCCACTGTGTCCAGGCGCTGGCATTGCCAGTCACAGAAGCCAAGGGTGGCCTGGCTTCCCATCTGTGTGGTGGAGACAGCAAGGTGGTGGCCATGGGTCATGCTGGAGAAAACTGTGTGAGCACCGTGGGCGCCAGTAAACGTGCTTCTCAGAAAAACAAGTCACTAGAAGAGGGCAGGTGTTCACAGATGGGCAAGAGGAACTGGCTTTCAGAATCGGTTGTGCCTCAATGCCACGGCCATGATACCAGCCTCTGTGTCCTTCCAGGGGCCTCCATTCTTGTGATGCTGGTCTCCCTCAGCCATCTCTGCTTGTCTTATAAGGACAATTCCCTCCTATGGGTAGGAGTAGGTCCCTACCATGGGCACCCTACAGGGTGTGGGCTCGATCCCTGCTAGGGGAGCTAAGATCTCCTATGCTTTGTGGCCAGAAAAGCAAGCCATTAAATAGAAGCAATAATGTAGCAAATTCCATAAAGACTTAAAAAAAAAATCCACATTAAAAAAAAAAAGCCCAGCTATGGGTAAATTCCGTTTCTATGGTTACGGTCTTGGAGTCAGTCTCCTTGGACATTTAAACAGGTCTGTGTTTCCCCTTGGCTTATTTTTAGGTACCTTCGCGTATTGTCCTTATCTCCAGGAACATTATGTATTTCAGCAGACGGGGCAGGTGCCAGCCACGTCTTCTGAAAGCCAAGTATCTGTAACCCCAAACTGCCTTAGAGATGTTTTATGGTGCTGTGTCTGAATGTCCAAACCGCTCCCAAATCAGTCTGTGAAGGACAGTCGTTGCACGTTAGGGATTTCTGCCTGTTCAAATACCTTTCAAATGCCTTGGCCCCTGTCTCGTCTCTCTCTTTTCTGCTCTGAAGATGGTTCACCATGCCTCACAGCCAGCCTGGACCTGGTAGGCTTTTTAATGTCTATCCAAAGGGTACAGAAAGATCTCAGTTTTCCTTTAGGGAGCAGACAGGAGCCCCCTCTTTTTGGCAGTGCAAAACGAGAAGGGGGTTGTGGCTCTGACTGAGGACACCTCCATCACTCAATATGTCTCTGTTCGAACTGTGAGGACCAGTTCCAAAATGGTGGTGGTAGTGAGCCGTGCCTCCAGGGAAGGTTTCCAGAGACCCACAAGATTTATTCAGCAAGCCTGTTTTTGGCTGTGCTCTGCAGCTGTGCATGAAAAAGACATCTGGGGCAAAAAGGGAGCTGAGTTCCAGGTGGTTTTTTCACGTTGTCACAACTGTAAAGTATCCATTTTTTATAAAAAGAAGGTGAATGGCAGCCTGTCTGTATAAATATAATATTTCTAAGGTTTTAGAAGTGGTGGAATCGGGTCTAGGATAATGGCATAGCACTTTATTGAGACTTGTGTGCAGTGATTTACTTTCTAATTTTTTTTATTGAAAACTTTATCCCCCTCAAAAAATTACATCTCTCACTCAATTCTCCCTTAAATGTGATTTCCGTGCATATAAGGTCAGGAGTCACACAGGCTGTGGTCAGATTCTACATCCCCATGTGCAGCATGTGTATAACGCCCAGGGACTTGATGGCCCTTATTTTCTAATTAATAAAATCAGGACAAGAGTTTATATCTCCTAGGCTTGTTATAAGGAATAAATTATGTAAGACATATAGCATGTCTAGCACAGTGCCAGGTACATAGTAAGCTCTTGATGTTAGCCTGGCAAATCATTTCATATGGTTATAATTATGTAGCATGGATAGACGTTCTTTTCTGCATTTCATTATTTTTTTTAAAGATGTTTTTGTTGTGGACCATTTTTAAAGTCTTTATTGAATTTGTTACACTATTACTTCTGTTTCATGTTTTGTTTTTTTGGCCGAGAGGCATGTGGAATCCTAGCACCCTGACCAGGGATTGAACCCGTATCCCTTCACTCTCACCCCTTCACTCTCACCTTCGCATGGGAAGGCAAATGAGGACCAGGGAGGTCCTCATTTCATTATTTTTGATACACGTGTCCATGTTTCAGGGTCTTTCTGTTTACCTTTTTTTAGTGGTTTCATACTGTTTATCAGTTAATATGCCATAGCTCATATAACCATTTCTCAGTCCTTGTGCATTTCTCTTCAGTTCAGTTCAGTCGCTCAGTTGTGTCCGACTCTTTGCGACCCCATGAATCGCAGCACGCCAGGCCTGCCTGTCCATCACCAACTCCCAGAATTCACCCAAACCCACGTCCATTGAGTTGGTGTTGCCATCCAGCCATCTCATCCTCTGTTGTCCCCTTCTCCTCCTGCCCCCAATCCCTCCCAGCATCAGAGTCCTTTCTAGTGAGTCAACTCTTCACATGAGGTGGCCAAAGTACTGGAGTTTCAGCTTCAGCATCAGTCCTTCCAAAGAACACCCAGGACTGGTCTCCTTTAGGATGGACTGGTTGGATCTCCTTGCAGTCCAAGGGACTCTCAAGAGTCTTCTCCAACACCACGGTTCAAGAGCATCAATTCTTCGGTGTTCAGCTTTCTTCACAGTCCAACTCTCACATCCATACATGACCACTGGAAAAACCATAGCCTTGACTAGACGGACCTTTGTTGGCAAAGTAATGTCTCTGCTTTTTAATATGCTATCTGGGTTGGTCATAACTTTCCTTCCAAGGAGTAAGTGTCTTTTAATTTCATGGCTGCAGTCACCATCTGCAGTGATTTTGGAGCTCAAAAAAATAAAGTCTGACACTGATTCCACTGTTTCCCCATCTATTTCCTATGAAGTGATGGAACCAGATGCCATGATCTTCGTTTTCTGAATGTTGAGCTTTAAGCCAACTTTTTCACTCTCCTCTTTCACTTTCATCAAGAGGCTTTTTAGTTCCTCTTCACTTTCTGCCATAAGGGTGGTGTCATCTGCATATTTGAGGTTATTGATATTTCTCCGGGCAATCTTGATTCCAGCTTGTGCTTCTTCCAGCCCAGCGTTTCTCATGATGTACTCTACATAGAAGTTAAATAAGCAGGGTGACAATATACAGCCTTGATGTACTCCTTTTCCTATTTGGAACCAGTCTATTGTTCCATGTCCATTTCTAACTGTTGCTTCCTGACCTGCATATAGGTTTCTCAAGAGGCAGGTCAGGTGGTCTGGTATTCCCATCTCTTTCAGAATTTCCCAGTTTATTGTGATCCACACAGTCAAAGGCTTTGGCATAGTCAATAAAGCAGATAATCCTGATGTAAACATCTTTACACACAACTTGGTTTCTTCTGGAATGAAGTTCTTGAGTCAAAGGATAAGTAAGTAAGTGTTAGTTGCTCAGTTGTGCCAGACTCTTTGCGACCCCATGGACTGCAGCCCTGCAGGCTCCTCTGTCCATGATTTTCCAGACAAGGACACTGGAGTGGGTTGCCATTTCCTTCTCCAGGGGATCTTCCCAACCCAGGGATCGAACCCGGGTTTCCTGCACTGCAGGCAGATTCTTTACTGATTGAGCTACGAGGGAAGCCCCAAGTCAAAGGATGTGAACATTTAAAAAGCTGAAGTGTGTTACCAGATTGCCTAAATCTGGTGTTATAATAATCATATATGCCAAGGCATTGTAAAATTTTCCTCGTGGCATATGAAGATTATTTTTCCCTTGACCTTGTAAATACTAGTTTGTCGTTTTGCTAACAGGTATAGAGTCCCACCTCATCGTTTAAGCTTATCGTGTTTCTACAGTTATCAGTTGCTTTTCTCTTACGTGACTTCTTTCATAGTGTTCAGTTATTTGACTTGTGGAGTTATAGAGGTTAACTTTAGAGATTTATATAGTCTTTTTAGTAAAATTGTGGTAAAATACGCATAACATAAAAGTTACCATTTAAGCCATTGTTAAGTGAATAATTTAGCAGCGTTGAGTGCATTCCCAATGTTGTGCAGCTTCATCACTGTCCTTTTCCAGAACTTTTCATCATCCCAAACTGAAACTCTGTACCCTTCACACAAAAGCATCCTCCCTTCCTTCTGTTCCCCAACCCTATCCCCTGGAAACCTCTGTCCTACATTATGTTTGCTTATTTGTTTATGACTGCCCTGGGTCTTTGTTGCTCTGCACGGGATTTCTCTAGTTGTTGTGACCAGAGTCTACTCTAGTTGCGGGGTGTGGGCTTCTCATGCGGTGGCTTCTCTTGTTGCAGAGCGCAGGCTCTGAGTGTGCGGGCTTCAGTAGTTGCAGCACATGGCTTAGCTGCCCCTCAGCATGTGGAATCTTCCCAGACCAAGGATTGAACCCACCTGCATTGGCAGGTGAATTCTTAACCACTGGACCACCAGAAACGTCCTCTGTGTTCTACTTTATGTCTCTATGCATTTGCTTATTCTAGTAGTTCATATTTTACATGGAATCATTTGTCCTTTTGACTCTGGCTTATTTCACTTGCATAATGTTTTCAAGATTAACCCATGTTGTAACAAGTATCAGGGTTTTGTCCTTTTTCCAGGCTAAATAATATTCCATTGTATGTGTTTACCACATGTAAACACAGTTTATCCATTCATCTGTTGATAGACATTTTGGTTGTGTCCTCTACTTGGCTGTTGTGGCTGATGCTGTGGTGAATGTGGATGTCTGAGTGTCTGTCTGAGTCTGTGCTTCTGGTTCTTTGGCTGTACACCTTGGAGTAGAGTTGATGGTTCATATGGTAATTCTATGTTTAGCTTTTGAGGAACCCTCAAACTATTTTCCACAGCAGATGTACTCTTTTCCCACTGGCAGTGAATGAGGGTTCCAATTTTTCCACATCTTTGTGAACACTTGTTTTTTTCTTTTTAATACTTAGTCATCCTAATGTTTACACATCCTTACACATCCTAATGTGTAAAATATCTAGGTACACAAGTTTTACTGGTTATTTTTATGATTATAAGTTTTTATTATATTTTTGTTTTGCCTTTTATCTCCTTTTCTGTGGTTTTTCTAGAAAAGTAGTTAAAAACTTAAAAAAACTATGCCTGAGCATTTTTTTTAGTGTTTGTAATTTCAACTTTTGCTTCCATAGTGAAAAGATTCTCTCATGTCTCTAGATGGAATAAATATTTTCTTCTGTTTCACTTTTTTTTTTTCATGTTAAACTATCCCACCAGAAATTAAAGTGGTATATCTGTATATGCACATGTATGTATACATTCATATTATGTGTATAATGAAGGCTGAGTTTCAATTAATTTTTCCCTGTAGCGAGATCCTATTATCCTATGAACATTAGTTGCTTTTTTTTAAATTGTGGTGATACTTTATGTTTATCACTTACTATATTCTTATATTCTTACTTTCTTATATTCTTATATGCAATGAGAATTCATTTCTGGACTCTTTACTTATCCTGTTTATTTGTGATTTCGATTATTGACATTTTTTTTAATGCCTGGAAAGGCTAGTCCCATCTTACTGCTTTTTCTCCATGATATGCTTTGATAGCTTATATATTTTCAGAACAAATTTCAGACTTTGAATGCTTAGGAACTTAAAAAAAAAATGAAAGTGTAACTCGCTCAGTCATGTCCGATTCTTTTGCAGTCTCCATGGGGACTGTAGCCTGCCAAGGAAGCCTTTAAAAAATTGGTGGAAGGTAAATGGAAATTGTTTGAATCTGTGTACTGACCAAGGAAAGATGGAACTTTCCCATCAGGTGACATAGTATGACTTGATCCATTTTCAAGTTTTCCTTTTTTCCATCTAATTTAATTGCTTTCTTTATATAATCCTCACCCACCGCCATGTCATGCTAGTCATGAACTGTTTTTCTGGTTTTGGTTGGTCTCGTGAAGCGGTCAGTTGATCAGTTGCATTGGAAGGCATTGCTTGGGTTTCATGGTGAGACATGCTGACTGCTTTACTGTGTGTCGTATGTTATGAGCTGGTCTTCCTTTTAAAAAGCTTCCATTGTTGGCAGGCGCCTTTTCCACACCCGAGTGAGGGGGCTGAAAAGACGTGTGTGTACAGTGAGAGTCTGTGCTGCACCACACACACACCTAAAGATCTTGGAACACACAGTGAGCTGGCCGCGGGTCTGGGATTAAGCAGAGGAATTTCCAATTCCTGATCTCTTTTTGGCTAACTGTGACTAGAGTATGTCTGAGCCCTCAATGAATATCTGATTCATAAAGTTACAGTGTTTAACCAGCATCACAGAGGGAACTTTGTGAAACACCCAGAGTTGCAGAAATCAGGCATTTTGCCTCCTTACCCCATTTACCCTCTCATTCCCATACATGAGAGCTATCTAAGCCATCTCTGTTTCTCTTTCCCCCAGCCCCTTCCATTGTGTTTGTTTAGTGGTCTTCTGGGTTTGAGTGCTGATTCTGCTACTTGCTTGTCACCTCTCTAAATGGTACTTCTGGGAGCCTCTGTTTTACCTTCAGTAAAATGGGGATAATACCACTTTCCTTATGGGGTTACTAGGAAGAAAATTGAGCTCATGAGAGTGAACTTGTGAAAAGCAGCATGGGATCCTGGATTAGATCTTGGAATAGTAAAAGGACATTAGTGGAAAAGCTGTGAAACCTAGATAAAGACTGGGATTTAATTAATAGTAATGTACTAATGTTACTTTTTTTTTTAGCTTTGGCAAATGTGCCATAGTTAAGCAAGGTAGTAATATTATATAGCATGGATGGAGGGCATGCTATCTTTGTACTGTGTTTGCAACTTTTCTATAAATTTGCAGTTATTCCCAAATTTAAAAATTTTAAAAAGAACCTGCTTTGCAATGATAGTGTTATCCAAATGTGAGGCACATTTATTTCAGATATCTTTTGCTAGATTATTAGGCCTATTAAATAAGTATATGTTCAATGAATGTTTGTCAAATGACATTTTACTAAGCGCTATGACAGTTTAAAGAAATATAAAATGAGCCTCTGCTCTATAGTCTGTTTCAGGGAAAGAAGCTGAAAAGACAGTCTGCCAAGTGCTAACACAGTAGATGTCACAGGGGCTGTGTGGTTGAGTAGCTGAGACCACAGGTACTGTGGGCTCTGCAGAGGGACCCGTCTGGGCTGAAGCAGTAGGAAGAGCCTGTAAAGAAGGGGGGCTGAGGTGAGAGAGGGATGGAGGCAAGGACATAGGAGGTAGAGACTAAAAGTAGCAAAAAACAAAGGAAAACAAGATTTCCCTCATTTTCAAGAAGAATAAGTTTTTTGGGACAGATAAGTTGTGTACATCAAATAATTAGGATTAAGAACACTGGCTATATTGAATAGAGCTTAAAAGTAACATACAGCATTTCTCTAAGGGGTGGTGAAATTGTAACTCCTCGTCTTTGACAATCCAGTTTTTCTCTCTACGTTAAGTCGTGGCTCAAGGATCATGCTCTGTCACTGTTTTACCAGGGTGACCATGGGGCAGTAACTGAATTGTCTGAAATTTGGTTTCTCCTGACTATAAGCTGCGATGGGGTGGATTTAATTCTGAAATTTCAAGTCCTTATGTTCTAAGAACATGTGTATATACACAGGCACACCTTATCTTATCACTCTTTGTTTCACTATGCTTCATTTGTTGTTTAGTTGCCAACTTGTGTCCGAATCTGTGTGACCCCATGGACAGTGGCCTGCCGGGCTCTGTCTCTGGGATTTCCTAGGCAAGAATAGTAGAAATGGGCTGCCATTTCCTTCTCTAGGGGATCCTCCTGACCCAGGGATGGAACCCATGTCTCCTGCATCTCCTGCTTGGCAGGCGGATTCTTTACCACTGAGCCACCAGGGAAGCCCATTGCACTTCACAGATAATTAAAAAAAAATTTTTTTAAAGCAAATTGAAGGTTTGAGGCAATGCTGCCTCAAGCAAATCTGTGGCACCATTTTTCCAACAGCATATGCTCACTTCGTGTCTCTGTCATATTTTGATAATTCTTGCAATATTTCAAACCCTCTACCAGCAAAAGAGTTGATGGTTAGCATTTTAGCAATAAAGTGTACATTATATTTTAAGACATAATACTATTGTACACTTCATAGAGTATAGTATAATGTGCTGCTGCTGCTGCTAGGTCGCTTCAGTCGTGTCCGACTCTGTGCGACCCCACAGATGGCAGCCCACCAGGCTCCGCCGTCCCTGGGATTCTCCAGGCAAGAACACTAGAGTGGGTTGCCATTTCCTTCTCCAGTGCATGAAAGTGAAAAGTCAAAGTGAAGTCACTCAGTAAGTGTCTGACGCTTCATGACCCCATGGACTACAGCCTACCAGGCTCCTCCCTCCATGGGATTTTCCAGGCAAGAGTACTGGAGTGGGTTGCATTGCCTTCTCCATAGTATAGTGTAAATACAACTTATATGCCCTTGGCAAGCAATTATGTGACTTGCTTTATCATGATATTTGCTTTATTGTGGTAATCTGGAATCATACCTGCAATAACTCTGATGTATGTCTGTACATACACACACACACACAGTTTTTTTGAGAGCAGAGAGGATAAGCATTGATGCGTAAAGTTTCAATGCTAGGATATCTGGCTTTCATATTTTGTCTCCAATCCAAACTTGAGATAGCACAAAACTCTTAAACAGATGAATGACTCTGGTAAATCACAGGCTCTCGGATAGCTCTGCGCACAGACTCAGTCCTGGTGGGAACCTTTGTAACTAGATTTGCAGTTGCACAAATGGTCAGATCCAAATAGTATTGACTGGACAGTCTTTTCCACTGGCATGCCCCAAATCTTTTCCACTGGCATGCCCCAAGGCTCTGGTTTTATTCTTTTCCTGGTTGACAATTTCATCATAGTTTTTTAATAGGCAGTACATACATGTTGTCAACACTTTATACAAAAGTAAAAAAGCTTAAACAGTGTAAAGAAAGTCTCTTTCCTGTTCTTGTCCTCCAGCCTCCCCTTCCCTCCCCAGAGCAGTTCCTGTTCTGTTTCTTATAATTCTTTCTAATTTGAATATACAAGCATGTCCATATATATTATTTGAACGTATACACATAAATGTTAGCACAATATACCTGCTGTTCTTCACTTTCCCACTTAAATCATCTTAGAATTTTTTCCAAAAAACTTGAAACTGACTTGAAAATCTTTGCCCCTTCTGTCTCCTGTTAACCCCAGTTAAAGAAGGAAACAATTTTAGTTCCAATAAGAACAATAATCACAGCAGATTGAAATGCTTTTTGTTGTTCAGTTGCTCAGTTGTGTCCGACTCTTTGTGACCCCATGGACGGCAGCACGCCAGGCTTCCCTGTCTATCGCCGTCTCCCAGAGCTTGCTCAAACTCATGTCCATTGTGTCAGTGATACCATCAAACCATCTCGTGCTCTGTCAGCCCCTTCTCCTGCCTTCAATCTTTCCCAGCATGAATGAAATACTTGAAACATATTTAAATCCAAGAATTCATAATGATTTTTAAACAGAATAAAATTTCACTTTTTTGGGAGGATGTGAGAGTATCAGCTCATTCTTCTGAAAACTGGTAAATAAAAGGAAAGACCAACTATTTTCCTTCTTTTTCTTCACAAACTGAACCTTGAGGTAGCCAAATAGTTAAAAAAAAATACATTTATTGGTTTATTTTTGGCTGTGCTGGGTCTTCACTGCTCTACTTGCAGAGAGCAGGGGCTCCTCTCTAGTCGTGGTGCTTGGGCTTCTCGTTGCAGTGGCTTCTCTTGCTGCAAAGTGTGGACTCTAGCACGGGCAGGCTTCAGTAGTTGCAGTGTGCGGGTTTGTTGCCCTGTGGCATCACCAGGGATTGAATTGGTGTCCACTGCACAGCAAGGCAAGGCAATGGCACCCCACTCCAGTACTCTTGCTTGGAAAGTCCCATGGACGGAGGAGCCTGGTGGGCTGCAGTCCATGGGGTTGCGAAGAGTTGGACACGACTGAACGACTTCCCTTTCACTTTTCACTTTCATGCATTGGAGAAGGAAATGGCAACCCACTCCAGTGTTCTTGCCTGGATAATCCCAGGGATGATGGAGCCTGGTGGACTGCCGTCTATGGGGTCGCACAGAGTCGGACACGACTGAAGTGACTTAGCAGCAGCAGCAGCAGCAGCAGCACAGCAAGGTGGAGTCTTTTTTTTTTTTTTTTTTTTTTTAGCAAGGTGGATTCTTAACCACCTGGGAAGTCCACCAAATAGTTGATAGGTGAAATTCCTCTTTAGAGGCATGATAGATTATTACTGTTTTGCAGTCCCTCACCAATTAGTGGATTCAGGCAATAATCATCAATGGCTGCTACCATTGCAGGAGAGACACCAGACATTCTGTGTCTCCTGATGGGAGTACTTCATATGTATGGGGTAATTTGTATTTCCTTCACTGTGAAGTGTCTCTGTGCATTTTTTTTTTCCTTGTTGATTTGTAGAAGCTTTTTTCATATCAAAGAAATTAGCCACTAGTCTGTAATATGAGTTGATAATGATCTTTCCAAGTTCATTGTTTTCTCTTTTAATTTTGCTTTTGCTTTTTTTTTTTTTGCCATTTCAATTAAAAAATGAATATAATTGAATTCATCAATCTTTTATGACTTTTAGATTTTGGGGGGTCATTTTGTTAATTAATTAATTTATTTTTGGCCATGTCTTATGGCTTGTGGGATACAAGTTCCCTGACCAGTGGAAGCACAGAGTATGACTTTTATTGGTAGATTTTGTATGCTACCTTAAACACTCTTTTCTGCTTTGAGATTATAAAAGTATTCTCCTCTATGTTCTTTTAGTTCCTTCATGGTTTCCTCTTTATGTCAAAATCTCTAGTCTATCTGGAGTTGATTTTGATGCAAGGAGTGAAATAGGGATGTAACTCAGTTTTTGTCTAGTACACTAGCCACTTGCCGTAGTACAGTTTACTGAACAGTCTGTCTTTTCTGTAGGAATTTAAAATGTCACCTGTGTCATATACTGAATTACTTAATTCGAGTGTGTATTTAATTCTGTTTCTGAACTTTCTTGTTTATTTAATCGACATCTGTCTATTCATGTATCAGTGCACATTGTTTTAGCTGTTGTAACTTTATAGTATGTGTCAGCTAATACTTTGGAGAGCACCCCTGCCCCTACTTCCTCATACACGCAAGACTCTTCATGTCTAGAATGTTTATGGCTATTCTTCTGTGTTTAGTTTTCCTTATACATTATTGAATAAATGTATTTGGTTCTCAAAAAAGTCAGGGTTTTTTAAATTGAAATTGAGTAAAATTTATATATTTTGTGTAAAGAGACTTGCCATCTGTTGTGTTTTACTAACTCAACCAAGATGCTGGGAATATAAGTAAAAATTCTTGCATTTATTTAGGGGAAACATCAGTTGCACAAAATAAAGTTGTTTATTAACTAATTTGCTCTGCATGTCAGACAATATTTAATATATTGGAGAGAAAGCAGATTATTTAAATTAATCACAGGTGGTTCCTAGGCTCTTTGCTGTTTGTTAGGATCAAGCTTGGCATCATATCATGTGAAGAAATTATAGTTTCAGCTGACAACCAATCTTACATCAGCTGACAGGATCATGTGGTTGCTTCCGAGTTATTATAATCCTGGGTCACATCAGAGGATGTGCAGAGAGGGAGAAGTAGTCTGTAGCAAGTGAGTGGTTCAGGCTCTGAAGGCAGACAGCAGGGGTGCGAATTAGGTGCCCTATGACCTTGGAAGTTTATTTAACCTTTTTGAGCTTCAGTTTCCTCAACTGTAAAATGGGCTTAAATGAGATCATTTAAAAGGCTTTGCACTTTGGTACATACTGGTGTTCTTTAAACATTGCTGTTATCATTTATATTGGAAATCTAACTCTGCTGGTCTGATATTATCTCATTTATTATGTTCAGTTTGTGATATCATTATTTAGAAATAAAGGCAATAGAAGATAACTAGAAAAGGGCAGCCAGGCCGTTAGAATAGGGCGTGACCTAGAGACATTAAAGAAATGGCAGGCCTTTCACTGGAACAGAGAAAGTGAATGAGAAACAGGGTGGCCAGATATTTATTCTGTATTGCTTGAGAGCATGGGAATTAAAACCATCTAGTGGAATTCGGTTTAGCATAAGGAAAGTCTTTCTGGTAGCTACTTCTGTTCAACAGTGGAATGGCTCTTTGGACGAGAGGGGAGTTTGCGGGAGAATGGATACATGTATATGTATGGCTGAATCCTTTTGCTGTTCTATCAGCTACCTGAAACTATCACAGCATTGTTAATCAGCTATACCCCAATATAAATAAAAAGTTAAAGAAGCAATGGAATGGCTCTATAGTGAGTTGTTTCTTAGAAGAAATGTTCAATAAGGATCTGGATGGCCACTAGGAAACACCAAAAAGAGATTCTGAATTACCAAGATGAGGCTAAACCAAAGGGGTTTTCCTACGGAATTCTAGTGTAAATGTACATATATGTTAGTCGCTCAGTCGTGTCCAACTCAATGCGACCTCATGGACTGTAACCCACCAGGCTCCTCTTGTCCATGGGATTCTCCTGGCAAGAATACTGGAATGGATAACCATTCCCTCCTCCAGAGGATCTTCCTAACCCAGGGACCGAACCCAGGTCTCCTGCATCGTCAGGTGGATTCTTTACTGTCTGAGTCACCAGACAGTAAAGCCCAAATCACATATGTGGAAAATTCTTTGTATATTTATGGCTTATCCATTTTCAAAGAATTTTAAATGTTTCAGACCATGTTTGGTTCCTTTCTGAGTGAGAGGATATTGCAGTGCCTTGGGGTCCTTGTGAACATGAGTAATCATCAAAGACCTGGAGAAATGAGGAGACTCAGGAATCAGCTCATTTCACCTCTATCTTTGTCTGTTGTTCCCTTGGATGCCATCTTTTCTGTGTAGGCTGTTAATCTTTGCTCCTTACTTTGAGTATGTATCTTTAAAAGAACAAGCACGGTACTCAAAGTTTACTATCTCTTAGTGTGAATGGAGCTTTTTGAAAGAAGGTGATATTTATTTGTACCTAGCAGACAAGTGATAAGTTTAAAAGAAAACCCTATAAACTTGACTTTGGCCTTGACTATGCTCCATGTATCACTAACACACTTCCCTGGTGCCTTACTTTTCCTGCTGCTTTTATTGCAATAAATGTAACCATAGTATGTTAGAAAATTTTAATAAAGTTATATAAAGGAGGTAATATTTAATAATCTATTTATTTCAGATCCATCTTCCATTTTTTTTTTTTTTCTTGCAGGCTCTTACTGACTTACTGTCTTTTCCAGTATTATGTTCTGTAAAATCTTTTGCTGTCACCGGGTAACATGTGTGGTAGCCTTGTAGGTTCTGTGTTATACCACTAAGTGAGAAACCTGGTAAATGTGAACACAATGCTGAGCTGATCTGTAAAATACCATTTATGTATTTTCAGTGAATGACGAACCCACTGCAACCACTGATCCCGAAGAACCCTCTGTGGTTGGTGTGGCATCCCCGCCTGTTGCAGTGTCCAGTGTGACCCCGAACCCCACCGCTGCGGCTATCCCTGCCACAGCCACGCCAGCCGAAGGGGAGGAGCCCAGCACTTCGGGCACTCAGCAGTTCCCTGCAGCCGCCCAGGCCCCCGATGCTCTGCCTGCTGGGTGAGTAGCCTTCTGTCCCACCACAGCAACCCCCCCCCCCCGACCCCCTAGAAAAAAACCAACTGGGGCTCCTTCACCAGGGCAAAAACAACGTGGTTATTCATTACCTGGTGGCTAGCAGTCCCTGGGGAGGCTGCCATGCATAGGAGGGAAGAAGGTGTGGAAGGACTGCTTATTCTACATAAATCTTGAAAAAGACCTAAATCATCTGGGGCTGAATCAATGCTACCTTATACGGTGACTTGAAATGAACAGCTCGACTCAAAGAATGTGGCTTTTATGGAACAAGGAGCTCATTTTGCCCTCCAGTATCACTGGGTTTGCCCAGCTCCTGCCTAGAAAACAGCTTTTATCCCTTGCATTTTATCTCAATGGCCCATGGAAGACTTTAGGCCCTGAGTATTACTGTATGTTTTTCCATGGCTGAGGCTGATGTTAACGTGGACTCATAGTTTTCTTGCCCCACCTTTTGGTTCAGAATGAAATCTGATGCGAAAGGCCTTGGGTGATAGGAAGATGGCCCCCGTAGGCCAAAAGCGAGAGGAAATGAAGCACAGGGACCTGGGAATCAAGTAGATCTGGATTTGAATCCTAACTTGACCCTTTATGACCTTGCCCAGGTGACTTACCATCTAGGTAAGGTAGAGGTGATAATCATGCATAACTACCTCCCCAGGAATTTGTTGTTGTTCAGTCACTCAGTCATGTCTGACTCTCTGTGACCCTGTGAACTGCAGCATGCCAGGCTTCCCTGTCCTTCACCATATCCTGGAGTTTTCTCAAACTCATGTCCATTGAGTCAGTGATGCTATCCAACCATCTCATCCTCTGCTGCCTGCTTCTGCTCCTGCCCTCAGTTTTTCCCATCATCAGGGTCTTTTCCAGTAAGTCAGCTCTTTGCATCAGATGGCCATGGTGTTGGAGCTTCAGCTTCAGCATCAGTCCTTCTAATGAATAGTCAGGATTGATTTCTTTAAGGGGCTCCAGTAAGACAGTGTATGTGAAGCCCTCACCCAATGGTGAGTGTTACACCTGGTGAATGATATTTTTGAAGTGGTTATGAAAGAATCATAGAAGAAGGGAATGGTTCTGAACTGGGAAACAGTCTTATCTCAGGGCTCCCAATCACTTGTCAGGGCCAATTCCATGCGGTGCCACCGCCCATCCTGGTTATCAGCTTGGAACCAGGGAAGCCCTTGTGATAAAAGGGAAGGATGGTATACTGATGTATAATACACCATACTGTTCTTCAGCCACTTTAGAAAACCCCATTGTCCAAACAAACAAAAAAATCCTAAATCTGAAGGCATTTGGGATTTTTACCACTTACATCTCGCATCCCTAGCATCTGGCACACAACTTACATTTCTTAACAAAACACAATGAACACATGAAAAATATCACAAATGGTTTTTAATCCCTCAGACCCATAGAGAATCAGGGGGTACTGAGAGGTGGCTCCAAAGTCTTCTGTGAAAATTTTCCTTTTGTGAAAAGATTTATAACTACTTGCTTGTGTGCAACTCCTTCCTACAGAGGTTTTTTTTTTTTTTTTTTCCTCTTGTGTATGTGGTAAGGAATACTCGAAAGACCTTTGTTTGGTTTATAATTTGAAATCTGTATATAATTTGGGAGGAGCAGAGTGGGATCCTTTTGGCAGAGGGAGAGAAGATGGCCGCCCGGTGCCTCAGGAGCCTGTTTGCTTTCCGCTGAGCAAAGCCTGGAATGCGGGCTTCCCTCCCGTGTGTCAGTCACAGGCAATTAGGGCTACTGGCTCAAGGCGTCTTTATGTAGGGCGTGTGTGAGGGTTACTGTTCTCCTGGATTGGGCCCTTCCTGTTTCCAGGCAGCTGGAAAACTCCAGGCCCTGAAAACACTCTTTATTCTGAGTCTGGCGGTCAGAGCAGCTCAGAGAAGCTGGTTTTCCTACTTGGCCTCCCACCCCAACCGGAGGCTGAACTGCTTCTCTTGGGTAGAGTTTGAACAGCATCTTCTCCCTGGAGCGTTTAGAATGCGATGGTAGGTCTGAGGAGGCTGCTTCCCACTTGAACATGAGTGATGGTCCAGAGAAAGGCATTGAGACCCAGTCTTGGCCACCCAGAGGGGCTTCCAGGTGCCCACTGGGAGTTCTGGTACTTTGTGGGCTATCTCGGGGCCTGGAGATTGCCACTGGCAGTGCTGAGTGCATGGTGGTGAAGCTGGCAGGCTTTCAGTTCTCTGTTCTGTTATGGCAAGCCAGAAAGGGCACACTTTCCACCCCGAGCCTCCCAACTCACAGCCCTGCTGTCTCCACCCTAACAGCTTACTTACAAGTTTAGGAGATCCAGACAAGGTGGATCATCCTTCCCTTCTTGGTATCTTACATTCAGGAGTCAGGGGAACTACTTTTAACCTTTTAAATAAAATTCTGAACATAACGTTTCACCACCTAGAATCCCTCACTGGTTTCCTCTTGTCTTTAGGAGTCAGTTCTCAAATCCCTAATAAGACCTGATAAGCTCTGCAGGACAAGGCCTCATCTACCCCTCAAACCTTCCATGGAAGACACACTTTGCTTTGCTCTCTAAGCTCTACCCATAATGACTTATTTTAGTTTGACAAGTATAGCACCCTTTCTCTGGGTTGGGGACTGTCATGCTTGTTACCACTCTGAAACCTTCCTCACCATTTTGTCCGTTAATTTCTCTCCATCTTCAAGTCTCAGATTAATCAGCACTTGCTCTGGGAATCCTTCCTCAATCCCCAGTAGACAAGATCAGACCGCTCTGTGTATTGCAATTCTTCTCACATGCGTAATTGCGTGTTCTGCGTCCCTCTACCCAGCTGGACTGTAAATGCCAAGATGGCAAGGAGCCTGGCACAAAGTCAGCTCCCAAGACATACTTGTAGTGCATTAATGAACCAGTTTTTTGAGGATTCCCCACGTGGCTTAGTGGTAAAGAATCAGCCTGCCAATGCAGGAGACGCAGAAGACATGGGTTCCATCCCTGGATCGGGGAGATCCCCTGGAGGAGTCAATGGCAACCCACTTCAGTATTCTTGCCTGGAAAATCCCACGGACAGAGGAGCCTGGTGGGCTTCAGTTGGCGGGGTTGCAAAAGAGTTGGACATGCCTGAACGACTGAGCAACAGCAATAAATCAGTTTAAATGCCATATATATATATATATATATTTTTTTTTTTTTTTTTTCCTCCACCTGGATGAATGTTTTCTGCTTCTTTGATGCCTCAAATAAAGAGGACCTATGACAGGAATTACATTTTCTTCCTAAGAGCAAGACCTTAATGGATCCCTCACTAGGTTGTCTGGCTTTGGGTTCACGTATGACTCTCACAGGGTCGGGCTGCTCCTTCCTGCTCACTAGGGGTCTTTATGCCTGGGGAACACTGCAGAGCATGTTTCCCCCTTTGTGTGGCCTTTGTGAGCCACGCTAGACTGCTTTTTTTGAGACATCCAGCCGACTCTGTCTCTTTCCAGCCGTACCTTCTCAACTTCTTCATCTTCACAGAGCAGTCAGGCACAGTTCACTTGGGGGTGCCAAGGGCTTATTTTTCCAGTTGCCACATGGCCTTTCTGAAACTTGCAGCAGATGCAACTGGTCATAAAGATGTCACATCCGCCTGTGTTTTAGTGACTGAAGGCCACCGAAACCTGGGCTGCCTCAATCCAAACAGAACACCCTTTCCTGTCTCCCGGTCTCTAAACCCTCCTCCTGCCTTCTGTACCTTTTAATTTAATTAGCAAGAAAGGAGCCAATTGGAAGGGCGTGGCGCTTTCAGGCTGCGAAGGCCTGTCAAGGGAAGGGGTGCCAGCCAGGCTCGAGAGACGTGGTGAGATAGTGGCCTGGGCGAAGGGCAGTGGGGAGGGATGCCTGCTTTGATCAGCTGGCCCTGCATCTGGTTTTTATCAGCAGGGAGCCCACTTTGGGGACCAAATGCTCATTAACAGACCGTGTGTACATGGCTTAGATAAACTCCAAGCGCGTCCCGGGCCCCGCCGCTCGCCCAGGCCCTTGCGCACAGAGGCGCATTATTCCAGCCTGGCAGCCCGCGCTGCGCTGTGGTTCCTTACATAAGGGAGGCCGTTGTGTTTGGACTCTGCCGGCTTACCTCAGCGCTGCCATTTCACACCATCCCTCTCCTCCCGCAGTCATTGGCTGCCCCGGCTGTTTCCTGCCTCAGAGGAGAATTAGTTGAGGAGGGTGTACTTTGGATCTGTTGGATTTGCCATCTCCCCCTACCCCCAGGTCCAATTCTGCAGAGCTAGAGGTCCTTTCTCCAGGTGGTCCTTGACACAGTATCAAGGGTGACAACCTGGTAAGAGTTCTTTGATGTTTTCTTCCTGGAGACACTTTAAGAGACATTGGAATTTGCAGCTTCTCTGCTAAGTTATAAACCAGCTGCTCCCATTGAATTTCATTCCAAACTCAATTTTGTCGCTAGCCAAAGATCCTTACCCAAGGAGTTTTAAAACAGTGCTTTTCAAACTGTCTGTGAAAAACTAGTCCTTTTTTTCCCCCACTGTTTTTGTTTGTTTTAATTTTTTTTCAGTCTCTTATGAACTCTTACTTTGGTCCTCTATTTAATGAAACAGATCTACAGATCATGTATTTGGATGTTGTGGCAATGTCAAATTGGTACAAAAGTTTCTAAAAGCCTACCAACTTCTGAACTTTTCTGGTCACTGAACAGTAACAGTGTGAGCCATGGACCATAGTTTGAGTAGCAAAGGATTAAAGGATTATACTGGAGAATCTGTGCCTTTGTGCTAAGTAGTATGGTTTAGTTCTTGACTCTGCAAGGATTATTACATGCTTAGGTAATGCCAGATAGTACATGTTACTGGCTTCCTCCTCCTCATCTCAGAATGAAATCCTTGTTTCCAAAGATCCTACTGTGTCAGGGCTGGCCCATGAGAAGTTCTTGCCCTGTTCTATGTATGTCTTTGTGTGTAACTAGGAATTTTCATTTTACTACTCTTTCTTGAGAGCTCCTCAGGAGCTGGTGTTGCTGTGTCCCCCATTTCTGTGTTCCCAGCGCCGAGCATAGTACTTGGCTTCTAGAGAGATGGAGTGAGAAGTGGTTGTTGAAAGACTAGATAGGTATTTTCATTCTCAATAGCTGTTACAATTTTTTATAGTTTTTTTTTTTGAAAAATTGGGAAAATAGAAGAAACAGAACAACACTAACAGACACCCACCTAGATATAACTATTGGCACATTTCACGCACCTTGTATCTATTTTTGCCTGATCATTAGCAATAGTTAACACATGTTAAATGCTTTCAGCGTTCTGGGAGTGCTAGGTTTCATAGGTGGGTTATTTCAGTCTTCATGGCACTCTGTAGTAGCTGCTATGCTACTTTTATCCTTATTTTGCAAATGAGGAAACTTTAAGTGGTTTGCCCAAGACCACATGTACAGACATGTACATGTAAACATTAAACACAAATCTACCAAAATTTAATAATCTTAGGGCATGTGCTTTTAAATTTTATTGTTTTAATTGTAAAATATTTTAAGCATGCAAATAAGAATAGAAAGTAATATAAGAAATACCTGTGGGCTCCCCAACTCAGTCTTATCAAACTTTAGCATTATGCTGCATTTAGTATAAACCTCCTCCTCCTTACCTTGATTTTTAACCTCTTTATGAAGGAGACATTATAAATAAAGTTGAAAGTCCCTGTGAATGCCTCCTCGATCCCATTCCCTATATACAGAGATACATGGAACTGGGGACATTCATTTAAACTGCTCTATGGTATTCTGTTGTATGAATAGGTATAATTTTATTTGTTATAATTAAAATTTATATTTACCATGTATGTGATAGATATATAAATATAAAATAACATTTTATGTTTGTGTTTGTTTATGTTATAATTACCTCTCTGCCTTTATTAACAGTGCTACAATGAAGTGTTTTCTGTGCATGCCTTTTTGTGTGCATGTTTGTTTCTTTAGGGCAAGCACTCAAACTGGAATTTCTTCTTTGTAGGAGGATGAAGGTTTTTGCTTTTAGTAGATGCTGTCAAATTGCGTTTTGAGTCAGTTCACCAATTCACACTCCCATGAGCATATATAAGCATTCCTGCTAAAGCAAAATTGTCAGATAGTTTTCACTTTGGCCAGTCTGAGGGATGTGAATGGGGTGTCTCGTGCTGGTTTACTTTGAATTTTCTTCCTTATCCTTGAGATTAAACCGCTTTTTATATTTTTAAAAAATTTGGCTTTTGAGTTTCTTTTCTTGTGAATTGTCTGTTCATGTATTCCTGTCAATTTTTCTGTTTGGCTATCTGTTGTTATAATCTGCAGGATTTCTTAATATGTGCTGGGTACCAGTTGCCTCTCAGTTATGTGCATTGCAAATATTTTCTGTGGCTTGTCTTTAAACATTTTTGTGTTGCTTTTTATTGTACAGGAGTTCAGATTTTAAGTAGTCAAGTTTGTTCATCTTTTTCACGTGCCTTTTGTGTCTTGTCTGAAATACTTCCTTACTCTGATTATGCAAAAATTTTACATGCATACATGACTCCCCCTGACCCCCATGTTTTGTAGATTCTGATATGTACGTTATTTCACATTTAATTTCTTTAAAATCAAGGTGTGATTTACAAGCATTAGAATGTTATAGTTTAATTGACAGAGTTTTTGTTTTTTTTTTTCCTTTCTTGGTGATATGTTAAAAATCTTATAATTGGTGGCATTTTAGATTTAATGAACAATAGTGTATTTTTATTGGAGAAGGAAATGGTAACCCACTCCAGTGTTCTTGCCTGGAGAATCCCAGGGATGGAAGAGCCTGGTAGGCTGCTGTCTCTGGGGTCGCACAGAGTCGGACACGACTGAAGTGACTTAGCAGCAGCAGCGGCCGAGTACTTTTATAATTTTTAAACAAAATTTTGTTTATCTTATGCATGTTATTTTTTCCACTCAGCATATTGTAAATAATATTTTAAATGACTGAATATTCATTATAGAATTAACATAATTTACTAATTTTCCATTTTAAAGCATTTAGGTTTTTTCCAGTTTTTCTGTAACATGTTACAACATACTGTGACAGATACACTTACAGCTAAATCTTTGACACATAATTATTTCCTTAGGCTATATCTTCAAAGTAGAATTGCTGAATTAAAGGATGTTCATGTAGGAGAAGTTTTTAACCAAGTTGCAAAACTGCCCTTGGGAGCATATATATCCATTTTTGCTCCTATCAACTATGTCTTTTAAACACTTAAATTTTTTTTAATTTAATTTTTTTTGGCCATGCTATGCAGCCTGTAGGATCCTAGTTCCTTAGCCAGGAATTGAAGCGGCTCCCCCTGCATTGGAAGCATGGAGTCCTAATGAATGGACCACGAGGAAGTCCCCCACCAACTTTTTTTTTTTACTGGAGAATAATTGTTTTGCATTGTTGTGGTGGTCTCTGCTTCCATAAAGTCGAATCAGTCATAATGATATATCTCTCTCCTCTCTCTTGAGTCCCCTTACCCCCCACCCCCTCCGTTCTACCCCTCTAGGTCATCACAGCACTGGGCAGGGCTTCCTGTGTTATAAGCCGCTTCCCGATAGTTACCTGGTTTACACAATAGTGGATATATGTCAGTGCTACTTTCTCAATGTGTCCTACACTCTCCAACAATTTTTTAAAAATGATTTTATTTATTTATTTTTGTCTGTACTGGGTCTTCACTGCTGTTTGAGCTTTTCTCTAGCTGTGGTGAGTGGGGGCTACTTTCTAGTTGCTGTACGTGGGCTTCTCATTGCAGTGGCTTCTCCTGATGCGGAACACAGGCTCTCGGGCATGGGGGCTTCGGTGGTCGCAGCATGTAGGCTCAGTAGTTGTGACGCCTGGGCTTTGGAGCACAGGCTCAATAGTTGTGACCCATGGGCTTAGTTGCTCCATGGCAAGTGGAATCTTCCCGGATCGGGGATTGAACCCTTGTCTCCTGCGTTGGCAGGTGGATTCTTTACCACTGAACTACCATGGAAGCCCTCTTCAACTATTTTTTAAGAGTGACTATTTCCCTACATTACCAAACTTATCTACAATTTTTAAAATCTTCAAATTTGATTTTAAAAAAAGTTTTTATTTTTTTAGTAGACACCATCTCTAGGACTTGTCTTGCATCTCTGTGAAAGCATATCTTTTAATGTTGTCATCTTCCATTGAAGGGCTGTGTGGACTTCTCCAAGTCAAAAAAAAAAAAAAAGGGATGGTTGAAAAAGGAGGAGAAAAACAGACCTTAATTCAGAGTCCTCAGTAGCTACTACTGTGCCCCACTATGCTTAGAGGGCATAAAGTGCTGGTTGTTGATAGTTTTAAAAAGGGGGTTAGTGTGCTTGGATTTAAAGGAAAGCTCAGTGTTTCAAGAAGGGTTCTGGGGGGAAAGTCTGAGTTTAACATACTTCTTACCCAGTTTATAGAGGACCTCCTGAAGCAATGAAAACAGTGGCAAGGAGATGTGTTCCATTGCACACAGATTTTTGATTCATAAAACAGTCTGACAGTGTCCCTACAGAGGAAATAAATCTTATGGTTCACCCAGGAAGTGGCCAGAGCTTGGGGAATAAATGGGATTTGGTTCAGAGTTAAAATTTATTATAGGATCATAACGTAAGAAAATATGAATTTCCCGTAATGTTTGCCTGAGGGAAGTTGAATCTCTACATAGGTAGCTTTAAGAATACCTGAATACTTTCAGTATATTTTTCTGAAGTTTAGTTTGTGTCTAAGTAAACCAGCAAGGCATCTTTTGTTTACTGGTACCTAAGTATTCTGGTAGGACTTTGTTTGCTGATGAAGAGAGTGTATTTTGAATGAGAGTCAGCTTCACTAATGCCCAGTGCTTGTGTTAATAAAATTTATTAACAAATTATAAAAAATACAAGTTTATAATGCTCTTAGTAAGAATTTGTGATTCATCTCTGATCTTAAACCAAAATACTTGGACTGTCAGATTTAAATTCCTTCTCAATTTAATTTGACTCTTGGTGAAACTGTGATTCTGTCCAAACTTACGGGAATCTGACCAAGATGTGTGTGAATCAGGATGGTTGAATATACACTGTAACGGCAAGTAACTGAGAACTGATTTCCTGAAGACCTTTTAGGAAACTTTCCACAAGAAAATGTGGTTCAGGTAACCAGACAATTTCCTTTCAGATAACATAGAAATGATTGCATGCCATCCTAATAATGAAATTGAGATTTTCTGCCTTTACCTTTTCAATAATGATGGTGGTTTGGGGCAGAACTGGGGCATGGAAGAGATACAACTTGTTATTAATACCAAACACAAGGTCGTGTGTTTGATGCACAGTGAGGCCAGACAATACCTAAACGTTGTGGTTTGGAGGGCAGAGAAAGGTTTATTGCAGAACTGTACAGAAGATGGGTGGCTTGTGCCCCCTAAAATCCCAAACTCCCCAGAGGGTTTCAGCAAAGCACTTCCAAAGGCAAGGTGAGGAAAGGACGTGGTTAGTTGTTGCAGACTTCTTGGTGTTGGAATCCTTTGTTCTTGCAGCTGTCCACATAGGTCAGGTCACGATGTTCCTATAAACCTCCAACAAGACAAATATTATTCTCTGTTCTGGAACTTTTTATATGAATGGACTCTTAAAGGTTGGAACCTTGAGAATGGGCTATCCTGTATATTTCAGACTATATGTAACATTCTTTTACAATAGGTGCAGAGCCAACATGACTAAGCACACAAAGTTTAAAGCAAGAGAAACAGATCTAATATGGAATCAGATGTGTTCTTCCCTATTACAAACTGAATAAAGGACAGTTAAAATCCATAGGAGCAAAGGGAATCTAGGTTTTTTAAAAAAGTACAGAGATTAATTGAAACTGAAGACTGTTTTTTAAGTCCTTTCAAATAGAAAGACCCTGTGTAGTCCATGGTCCAACTGAATGTTACGCATTGAAGGCCAAGGAGCAATGTGTTGGGAAGGGACCTGAATCGAACTTGGGCTTTTGAACACTGTTTCTGAGAGCATCAAAGGAAGCTATTCAGTGGGAGAGGATGTGACCCACGTGACCAGGATGCAGTATCGAGACCCATGGGTAGTTTCATTGAAAAGCCTTTTAATCTCAGCATGAAGAAGATGCTTATAAGGTTCAGAAACCTAACCCCTGCCAGGGATGCACTGATGAAAGATTGCTGCCAGTATCACTTTCTTGGCATGGGGAGACCAAACCAAGACAGTCAGAAGGCTTAATCTATGTGGGTCAGCAGCTACAGAGGGGAGAGGAGAATCGGGAGGCTCATTTGATTGACGATAGAATCGACCGACTCTGCCACAGGAATGGAGGGGAGGGATTTGTATGAATTCTGAGGAGCCGTGCAGGTAGGGAGGAGTTGAGAGTTCTCTAGGAAGAGCAGCTAGGCCAGGTCACAGATCAGGGAGGACCCACATGGACATTTAATCCGAGCAGGAGTCCAATTTTAAAAGGAAGAATGTAGATATCAAAAAAAAAAAAAAAAAGAAAAAGAAAAAGAAAGGTAATGGAAGAAAGGTCTTATTCCTCTTGGTAAGTATTTTTCTAGCTAAGCCAATTGAGAGGGTTCATAGAAGGACACTGAGATTCACCGGGCAATAATAGTGTCTGAAAGAGAGCCTTTCATTTCTAAGGATCAACTGGGATCAAAGACAGGATAGACAGGTCTTGTCTAGGCTTGGGAGGAGCAGCCATAACTCTTAAATATAAGCAAAGAGGACTTCACGCCGATTTCCTTCCTGACAGTGCAGGAAGACCACTGTGTCAATTAAAGGCATTTACTTCATGGAATTTTAAGAACTGTCCCTTCTTCAAATGAAAATAGTAGTCAGAGTATAATAAAACCAAAGTTCTCTCCTTGCCTCACATGAAATAGAAAAGAAGCCAGAAGTTGAGACCACTTACGAGATGAAAGTTATAACAAAAGAATTGTTGAAATAAAGAAAAATGTGTTTTAGCACCTTTTCTCTCCAACTACAATACCACGTATTTTGTCTTTATTCAAGGGAAGCCCCACCTGCCTATTATGGTCAGTTTTCCAAACAGTGACCTCAAAATGAGCAAAGTTGTTTTATTGGGGCTTTTGTGCCACGAAATTGCCAAGGACAGGAAGGATAGAGCTAATTTCTTAGGAAATGCTGAGGAATTCTCGGCTCCTTAAATCTTTATTAGGAGCAAATGTTACGAAAGAGTGGTTTACTACCCTTGCCTTGAGGAGCTTCCATATTTCAGTACTTATCCTTAAGCCAAATATCTTTCTCAAGACTTTCTTTATTTCCAAATTCAGATGAACAAAGAGAGTATCAAATTTGCTGCTTGATTACCAAGCAGACAGGAAGAATTTGAAGAGGTGGTGTGAAATCATTCTGTTAGCCTCCTTTGTGGCTGAAAAGTCCCTACTTGATCCCCAGAGATGGGACACTAGCCTCTTGAAACTTGCAATATCTGTTACTCTTTTATCTTTAATTCAAAAGGGCATTGAGAGGGAGAAGAGCTTTAACTTCGCCCTGTGTGTCTTTTCACCTGATCACTTTTGCCAGAAGATTCTCCCCACTGCTTCTTCTTCTTCTTTTTTTTTTTTTTAATTTGGCTATGCCGGGTCTTAGTTGCAGCACTCAGGGTCTATATTTACGGCATGGGGGATCTTTTAGTTCTGGCCTTTTAATAAAATACCAACTAAAGTGCATAGATCTTCCTTTTGCCAGAGCAGGGAGGAGCCAGGGCACTTGGGCCAGGTTACCAGTAACCGCTTCAGCCAGAAGCTGGAGTGGGAACATATAATATAGTGTTAGTCACTCAGTCATGTCCAACTCTTTGCAACCCCGTGGACTGTAGCTCACCAGGCTCTTCTGTCCTTGGGTTTTCTCCAGGCAAGAATACTGGAGTGGGTTGCCATTCCCTTCTCCAGGGCATCTTCCTGACCTGGGGATCAAACCTGGGTCTCCTGCTTTACAGGCAGATTCTTTACCATCTGAGCTACAGGGAAGCCCCAGGGAGCGGGAATACCCAGGAGAACAAGTGTCCTTGAGGGCATTTTAATCGTGTTTGTAGTACTCTGGTCCTCAAACCAGTAGTGGATCCCTTTTGAGAGGAGGGAATGTGGAACAAGCAGACCTCAGTGCTCCCGGGGGAAGCCTCCTAATGGTGCAAAGTGTGTAGCCTCTTCCTATAGATATCTGAGCAGGGGTTTCTAATTAAAAATGGAGCCTAGAAATGAATGAGGTGGATTTACTGTAATGTCTCCCCAGTCGTCATGATCCTGCAGGGCTCCCTACCTAGACTCCTGTGCTAGGGAGAGCTGTTCACGTTGGGGTGGGTGGAAGAAAGGCACCCGGCACCTTGTCTGCTGGGTTGTGGGTTCCATATAAGTTCCACTTGCCCTTCCTTTCTTCCTTTCAGGGGTCCATGGTAAAACTCATAGGCTAGAGAGTCTGAGCTGAGTTTTATTTAGCCCCTCTGAGCCTCGCTTTCTTTGCTCATGAAGGCATGTCCCACCTTAAAGGATGGAGGCAGGACTGGATGAGGTAAAACAGGAGCCTGCAACTCATTGTGGATGCTCTGTGGGTGATGATTACCCCTTCCCATTTTTGCCTTGGAAACCTTGCATGTATCTCTATCTGAATTAGCCTCTGAGAGGCTCATCAGTGGTGTCCATTGATCAGATGTGAGAAACAGTATCAAATAAAGCTCATATCTATTTGAGTAGATACAGCAGGCTTAGTGATAGAAGTTAGGACATTTGTTTCAGTATACAGTCAACTCTGCTATAACGTATGTGTTCCTAGAAATCACCGCTGCCAAATCATGCAACAAAAACCACAGGGTTTATGGGAAGAAATGGGTTAAGGACACAACAGACAAAAATTTGTCAGTGACACACACACAAACAAGAATGTAATAACATAGTAGCACGGTTTTACACATGTTAAAGGGTTGAGATGATAATACTACAATAAAGATGCAGGATTCCACGAGAAGACCTGCAGTTTGCTTGTGGAAGCAGATGCCTGAGGATTAGAGCTTGTTGAGTGTTGTCTTAAAGTGGTACAAGGAGGGTTTTCTGAACTCAGACAGGAGTTGTAACACCAGATGTGGGTGAGTATGATATGTAACACGCTCCAAAGTGAGGTAGCCGGTAGATGTGTGTGGTTTTTTGTGTTCCTACAATACTGGGTTCAGCCCGGGGAAGTCTTCTGTGTTCATAGTATGGTTAGAAGACAAATACATGCACAGCAAACGCAAAATTCACATCATGCTCACGTTCCCTTAAGTATCAAATCACATTGGCATAGACCTATGTCTTTAAAATACGCATTTCAGCAGAACTGACTGTACTAGCTTCCTGGTAAAGTCCACCTTCCTCTTGAAAGTGCCCAAAAGTAGAAGTAGATAAAATCCGTGTAAAACATAAAGACGAAGGGACCATTCGCATCCTTTATAAAATGGTAATCATTTTATAAACAAAGATAAATCTTTGCATCCCTTATATGTCGGTTACTATATTCTGGGTCAGTGGAGTTACTGTCAGACTGTGTTGAGTGTGGGAATAACAGGAGTATGGGGATGGGTGGTCCTTTTCTCTGTTTTGTAGTGATTTTGCCTTTGGATCCACTGTTTGGATCATCTGCTACCTTGTCTTTCTGCCATTGGCACAGATGAGCCACCCTTAGCACCCACACACAGAGACAGGGGTGGAAAAGCCAATAAATAGCAGTTTGCTGTGTTTCTTGGTTCATCCAGATCTCTTTTAAAGACCCTCTGTAAATGAGTCCTGTATCTTAAAAAGAAATGTGATCTTGAATATATATGATGCTAGGAGAACAAGGGGAATTGTATAATTTGTGACGTTAAGAGGTAACAGGTTGCAAGGGTTGGAGAGTCCATGGGTGAACTTTAGGTGTGGGGGTCTGTGAATCCCAGAAACTGCACACATTTTTGTTGGTAAGTGCATGGAGAGAAAGAGTCTTCAGCTTTCATTACCTCCCTAAAAGGACCTTTGGTCCCCAAATGGCCAGTAAACAGTGATTTGGAAAAATCCATGGGAATGTAGATTCATAGGGGTTATGTAGGGGAATTTAGCACTAACTGTGGGATATCTAATAACCTTGAGTCCATAAAGGGGAGTTCTCGTAGTTTTCTCTAGAAGCAGGCATGGGTCCCATTATCAGGGATGGCGTGGAGCTGGTCTGACCAGTGGGTTGGTTTTGCATGTTGTCTTTGATGTTTTCTGTCAAATTAGCCACATCAGTAGTGAAGGACCCCATTGAACCAGGACTTATGCCTTTCGCCAGCATGTCTCATGCCTCCCTTGACTTTATTTTGCAGATGGGAGCAGCGAGAGCTCCCCAACGGGCGTGTCTATTATGTTGACCATAACACCAAGACCACCACCTGGGAGCGGCCTCTTCCTCCAGGGTAAGACTTGGACCAATGAGCCCTGAGGCTCTAGAACTGGCACCAAGAGTCCCCTATCGGCTTCTCCACCACTCTGCCACAATCATCTCTCAATTTCCCCCACTCTCCTCCTTTCTCTGTCTCTTTTCCCCTCCTCCCATAGTCCTGCTCTTCTGTGGTCTCTGCTCTCTCATTGCACTTTCCCTTCTCCCTCCATTTGTTGCCTTGGCCATGGGAGTTCTTTTCTTTCTTATTTATTTATTTAACTGCACTGGGTCTTTGTTGTGACATGCAGGATCTTCGACCTTTCTGGTGCATGTGGGATCTTTTAGGTGTATCACGTGGGATCTAGTTCTGTGCCCAGGGATCGAACTCGGGCCCCCTGCATTGGGAGCATGGAGTCTTAGCTACTGGACCACCAACGTAATCCCCTGGCCCTGGGCTTTCTTAAGTGATATTCAGACCCCCATGGCTGTTGGGTTCTGGAGGAAGGAGGACTTGGGAGGCCTCTGAAGCCATTGGTCTCTCAGTGGCTTCAGACATTTCACCTGCAGAAATAACCTATAGAGTGCAGTTTTCAGTTTCAGCAGATGTAGCAAAGTTTAGGGACATTTATTCTGGGTCCTTTGACTGCTTTTCCTACCCACTTTAATTCTGTTCTCATTTCTTAGGACATACTAGGATATTTAGAGCATCTATGGGGGGAATAGAGTGCACAAGGAAGCCAAGATAGAGAGGGTGTTGATGAGTTTCGCAGCACCCTGCGTCCCGCCAGCCCCCGGAGACAGTGTGCTGCGGCATTCGGCTGGGCTTTGTGAGAACGCAGCTAAGTTCTCCAAAACCCGAGGATAAGTGAGGCTTCCAAGTAAGGGAAGACTGTCCAAGTTCAAGGAGAAAGGGTTTGGTTCCCTGCCTGCCAGGGACAGAAAGTTCTTTCCACATGTGTCTCCCAGTCCTGAGAGCTTTTGAAAGGGAATGTATTCTGCTCTCAGGAAAGAATCACCAGTAGAGTAGCTATGAAGGCCTCCTATGCAGAACATGAACACTGACTTCCTCTTCTGAAGCTGGTGGAGCGAGAGGCTTTCAGAGTGGGCAGGGAGAGCCCTGTGCTCTGGTTTGTTCACCTGTCAGGCGTGTGCTGGGCAAATACCACCCCATTTCCCAGTCCTACAGGTTTCCATGCATGGACTGCTTTTACTTTCAGTTTCCCTAGTAGAATGCTTGTGTTTTCCTTTCCTTCCTTGTCCTTGTGGAAGTCACACTCGTAATCCACCATCCTTAGTTCTCAAGCCCCCCCCTTCGCTTTTCTTAAACGAAGAAAACCTCGTTTATTTTATTTTTTCTACTATTTATTTATCTGGTTGTGTCAGGTCTTAGGTGTGTCACGCGGGATCTTTCGTTGCAGCACATAGACTCTCTACTTGTAGTGCGCAGGCTCAGTTGTTCCACGGCATGTGGGATCTTAGTTCCCCAATCAGGGATCAAGCCTGCATCCCTTGCATTGCAAGCCGGCTTCTTAACCACTGGACCACCAGGGAAGTCCCTGTTTTCTCCTTTGATTTAAAGTCCAAGGAACTTACCAAAGTTAAACGTTGACTTCTTAGAAAAAAGATTAAACATTTTATTATGGAAATTCTAGAAATATTCATATTGAAGTTTTCAAATGTGCACAAAGAATCCCCACACTCTCAACACCTAGCTGCAGTAATTATCATCTCAAGGCCATCCTTGTTTCATTACCAGGAGTTGGCAAACTGTGGACCTGTTGGCAAAATCCACCTGCCACCTGTTTTCATAAATGAAGTTTTATTGGAACATAGCCCCTCTCATTTGTTTACTTACGGTCCATGACTGCTCTCGTGCTCATTGGGAGAGTTGAGTAATTGTGACACAGACTGTATAGCCAGCAAAGACTAAAATATTTACTTTGCAACCCTTCGTAGAAGACATATGCTAACTCCTGCTCTGTCATCCTCGTTCACCCCTCCCCCACCCCATCTTAGATTATTTTGAAGCAAATCCCAGACATCATATTATTTCATCCAAATTTCAGTATACATGTCTAAAAAATGTCTCTTTTAAAAGTAAAACCACTGTATTTTTAAGTGTTTACCTACTACCATCAAATAGCCAGTCAGTAGTCAGATTTCTCCAGTTGTCTCACAAATTAATCATCAACTTTTAACAGGATGTGTTGCACACTTGTACTTTGTGTGTTTACAGCACATAAAACTCTTTAAGTGTGCTGGTTGCTTGCCTCTTAACCTCTCTGGTTTATAAGTTACGGAAGCCTTGACCTGGTGAACGTATGATGATATCTAAATGAAGATATTTAATAGTGTCTTCTAAGAATGGCTGAGGATTTACTCTTGTTTAAGTGTTGAGGTGGGATACTAGAGCCAGCTTTCTTATTTTCGAGAGAGTTACAATGATATTTTAAGAAAAAGATTCATTTATTTATTCTTGGCTGTGCTGGGTCTTTGTTGTGTGTGGGCTTTCTCTAGTTGTGACGGGCGTGGGCTACTCTTGTGGGGCACAGGCTCTAGGTGCTCGGGCTTCAGTAGTTGCAGCATGAGGGCTCCGTACTTGTGATGTGAGGGCTTAGTTGCTCTGTGGCATGTGGGATCTTCCTGGACAGGGATCAAATTGGTCTCCTGCATTGCAAGGTGGATTCTTAACCACTGGACCACCAGGAAAGCCCTGTAATGTTTTATTGGCTCAGCTCTGTGCCCTCTATAGCCCATGAGTTCTTCCTGAGCTTTAGGCCCTTTGAACTCCTGGCACTTAGTTCTATGATGTAATAGGGAACCTGGAGAGAACAGAATGCTCAAGCTTTCATTGCTAATTTATGGGAGAAGTTCTGCTCTAGGAAGAATTGCCATGGTGCGAGCAATCTTGAAACTACAGATGGAGCCATTGCATTGTATCAGCAGTCCTAGTCATCCAGGAGCGAGACTGAGCCGAAAGCTTCACTTTATTGTCTGTCCCCTCTGTCTGACCCATGGGACTCTTGTATAAAGACCAGTCGTTTACATGTTTTATCCTCACATTGAGAATCATTATTCCAGTTAGAATAAAGGTTGAAATACATATTGTCCTAACTTGTTCATAGCTTACAAAAGCTCTTGCCACTTAATAATACCATATGTGTTCCCCGATGGCTCAGAGGATAAAGCACCTGCCTGCCATGTGGGAGACTTGGGTTCGATCCCTGGGTTGGGAAGATCCCCTGGAGAAGGAAATGGCAACCCACTCCAGTATTCTTGCCTGGAGAATCCCATGGACAGAGGAGCCTGGTGGGCTGCAGTCCACAGGGTCGCAAAGAGTCAGACACGACTGAGCGAGTTCACTTCACTAAGAGAATAGCAGATGACACCACCCTTATGGCAGAAAGTGAAGAGGAACTAAAGAGCCTCTTGATGAAAGTGAAAGAGGAGAGTGAAAAGGTTGGCTTAAAGCTCAACATTCAGAAAACGAAGATCATGGCATCTGGTTCCATCACTTCATGGGAAATAGATGGGGAAACAGTAGAAACAGTGTCAGACTTTATTTTTCTGGGCTCCAAAATCACTGCAGATGGTGACTGCAGCCATGAAATTAAAAGACACTTACTCCTTGGAAGGAAAGTTATGACCAACCTAGATAGCATATTGAAAAGCAGAGACATTACTTTGCCAACAAAGGTCTGTCTAGTCAAGGCTATGGTTTTTCCAGTGGTCATGTATGGATGTGAGAGTTGGACTGTGAAGAAAGCTGAGCGCCGAAGAATTGATGTGTTGGAGAAGACTCTTGAGAGTCCCTTAGACTGCAAGGAGATCCAACCAGTCCATTCTGAAGGAGATCAGCCCTGGGTGTTCTTTGGAAGGAATGATGCTAAAGCTGAAACTCCAGTACTTTGGTCACCTCATGTGAAGGGTTGACTCATTGGAAAAGACTCTGATGCTGGGAGGGATTGGGGGCAGGAGGAAAAGGGGACGACAGACGATGAGATGGCTGGATGGCATCACCAACTCGATGGACGTTAGTTTGAGTGAACTCCGGGAGTTGGTGATGGACAGGGAGGCCTGGTGTGCTGTGATACATGGGGTTGCAAAGAGTCGGACACGACTGAGCGACTGAACTGAACTGAACTGAAGAGAGTAGATCTTAAAAGTTCTCATCACAGGAAAAAAGAATTGTAACCAGGTGCAGCGACAAATGTTAACTACACTTACTGTGGTGATTGTTTTGCAATATATACAAATATTGAATCTTTATGTTGTAAAGATAAAACTTAAACCTCATATGTTACATGTCAATTAGATCTCAGTTAAAAAAAAAAGCAACCAGTCATTTTATCCAGGAGCAAAAAGTGTTGGACCTGGTAATTCATATGAGTGCAATGATTTGTCTTCAGACACTCTTAGGTGGTTCTCAGACCAGAGGTGAGCAGGGGGAATAGGCACTATAGAGCATGGTATTGGGGACCACTGTCACAGAGGACTCCAACTTGGGCTTTAAGAAAGGCTAGGGGTGGACTTCCGTGAAAAGAGGAAGGTGATCCAGGTTAGGGAAACAGTGTGAATGTGAAAAGCGCATTTAGGGAATGATACATGGAGCAGTTTTGGTGGAGTGGAGGGTTTGTGTGAAACAGAGATGATCAAAGTATGTCTAGTAAGGTCCTAGGGTTTGGTACAGTTGCCCCCTGGAATCAAACAGCATGAAAGGGCCTCCAACTGCTGCTCTGTTTTTATCAATTGTAATTCTGTGTAAGATTTCACCTGCTATCAAGGGTGTGATTATGCTGTTTGACAGACAGAAATTCACCAATGCAGAGGACTTCTAGTTAAACATATGGATCAAACATGTTTATTTCCATTTCTTCTTGGAAACCCACTAAAATGGCAATAAAAGTTATTTAAAAAAGTATAATGATAAAGGCATGGAAGAGGAGAAAAAGCATATGGGAGATTGTAATCAAAGTTTAGTTGCTGGTAGAACTGAGAAAGCTGAAACCCAAGCTTCCAGTGTGGGGTTTCCACCCAAAAGACAGCCAGTCTGCACCATGGAGCCCTAGAAAGCCTCAGCCTTCAGGGACATACGGGGTATGTGTATGTGAATGTGTTATGTGTAATGAGACTAAATACCTGAAGTTTAAAACTTGTGCAGGGAGCAGCTAGATTCCTAGGTTGTCAGCCATCACTCACAACCTCCTGCCACACACATGTGTGCACACACACACACATGCAACCACATGGCTGCTGCTAGTATAAGAAGTTCCTGGTAGAATAGAACCAGTGTGGCGAACATGGTCATAGCTGAAGGCAGAGATGAACTCAGGAAAAAGGGATTAAGTGAGAATGCTATCCTCAGGGAAAAGATTGGAAAGTTGTTGTTTTTTTTTTTTTTTTTGCTGGGGTAGTGACAGGTGGTTCAGTTGGTAAAGAATCTGCCTGCAGTGAGGGAGACCTGGGTTTGACCCCTGGGTTGGGAAGATCCCTTGGAGAAGGGAATGGCTACCCACTCCAGTATTCTGGCCTGGAGAATCCTATGGACTGTATAGTCCATGGGGTCACAAAGAGTCAGACACGACTGAGGGATTTTCCCTTTCACTTTCTTTCAGTGACCAGTCTAAGGGGAGAAAACTATAGATCATGATATTTGAGGATCTTCAAGTGAAACAAGTGAGCAAATTCAGAAATCAGCTTTTAGACATGTTAGCACTCAGGAGGATTGATATAAAGCCATCATCAGATATGCAGGGTTTCAAAAAATTAACTTTGGTCCATCCTCTCTCAGAAACTCCTAGCTGTTTCCTTCCACCAGACAAGAAGAAACAGAGAAAGAAATCGTGAGATGCAGGACACAGGAGACTGACTCAGCTCAGGGGCCATGAGGAAGATGAAGGAGGATGACTTAGGACAGGAATGTAGAGCAGGCCTGGAGAACAACTTTCTGCCCCAGACAAAGGGTGCTGGACAGATGAGGCCAAGAGTTAAGTGACCCTGGTGGCACCTGCCCTGTCAAGAGTCTGGGGCTGAATTAGTGGCAGGTCCTTGAAGTCCAAGCTGAATAAAACATGCAGTTCTTAACTCTAGAGAAAAAGAAAAAGTTGTACAAGTAAGGATGTGTATGTATAGTATTCTAGAAAGTTATAATCCAAACCCCAAATATTGATTTAATGATGCTTTTCTAAATTTGGAGGACAGGAAAGGAGAGAGCTTTGTGTGTGTTAGCTGGTAGGGTACAAGAACTAATTCTTCAGCTTTGAGAGTGGCAAGTCCATAGTAATCTCTGACTTGGCAGAAATCAAGAAATTATGGAGTAAGCATTTATTTAGAAGATACAATCAAGAGTTGAAGGTAATTGTTGCCCCCGGGAAGCAGAATTCAGCAATGGGGAAGAGGGCAGGAGACACTGGATTTCATTGTCTCTCCTGTAGTACTGTTTGTGTTTCAAACTATAGATACATGATTCCTTTGCTAACAACTAAAAATAAATAAAGATCACCAGTTGGGAGAATTTATGAGAAAGGTGGGAAGGTTCCAGGCTATTGTGAGCCTTAAATACTAATTTGACAGTTTGACTCCAGCATTTCATAAAGGGTCAGTCTGCTGGGGTTACCCTGATGGTAGTTTATGGGCTGGATTGCATGGGAAGGTTCATTCAAGGATACTTGGACATGAAAATGGAAAGTCAAGGACAGGGAGACAAAATAAAAAGAAGCCCTGAGGCTGAGCGGCTTACTGACATCAGTGAGAAAGGGAAAGTCAGGAATGATGGTGTGGTTGCATTCCTGGGTGGTGGACTGATGGAAGGAAGACTGTGGAAGATTCAGGTGTGGGGCGAGAATGATGGTGTTTAGGTGAATCCAGAGTGATGGCTGATCATGAAAGCAAGGCAGTCCAGCAGGCGGAATCCATGCACAATCCAGGAACGGGCCTTGGGAGGTGAAGAGAAGCCAATTTTAGGGAGCCTTTCAGTTTGAAAGAATCATTGAAGAGGTGGCAGCAAAAGTCAGCTAGGAGGCTAACCCTGAAAGCTGATGAAAGTATCAGTCAGCCCAAAGCATTATAATCTTGTGAGTAAGATCAGAATTCAGAGATGGTGTGAGAAGGTAGTCAGGGAACAGAGACCCTCTGACACTTTGGAATCATCCAGTGTGATCCATTGTGGGTTCCTTTTTTCACTGGGTGAATCCTGTTTTCTTCAGTAGTATCTCCATCTTATCTTCTTGAAACTCCTTTTCTCCCCCTTCTCATTTCAGACTTATAATGGAAAATTCAGGCATACACCAAATTTGAGAGAATAGTACAATAACTCCCTTGTAACCATGGCCTGGTTCTAACAGTTAGTAAGATTTTGTTTCATCTGACCTCCCACTCTTTAGGGGAGGCAACTGATGAATTGTCCAGCAAGTCCCAGTCATCCTATCCTTTGATCTATAAATACACCACATACGCCTCTAATAGATGAGATTAAAAAAAAAAAATCAGAATACCATTATCCCAACATAATTAGCAGGACTTCTGTTACCTCATGTCATGTGCAGTCTGTGTTCCATTCCCCCCGATTGTCTTAAAAACATTTTCACACTTGCTTTGTTTGAATCAGATCCAAACTCAAGATCAACACATTGCTTTTGGCTGATAATCTCATAAGTCTCTCTTAATCTGTAAGTTCCTTTAACCTTTTCTTTTTTTTTTTTTTTAAACTATATATTTGTTGACAATGTTGGACATCTGTCTTGTAGAAATTCTCACATAATGAATGTGGCTGATTGTGATTCCTGGTGTTGTGTTATACATGCTCCTTTATTCCTTATCTTTCCTGGCAAACTGGTCATTAGATGTGGAGGCTTCATTAGATTTAAATTCATTTTTTAAAAATTGAAATATAATTTATGCACAGTGAGATAAACATATCTCTGTTATGCAGTTCACTGAGTTTTGGCAAATGCATACATTCATGTCACGCACACTCCATCAAAATGTAAAACGTTTCTCTCACCCTGCAGAGCTCTCTTTCTTACTTTCTTTTGATCACTTCTTCACCATATATGTGGAAATCAAGCTACACCTACCAAGCACAGCTGAGAATTTTCACTCTCTGTTCTAGCCCTGCCTTGCCCGTGAATATTTTAGCGCCAACTTTGGAAGATTGCTTCCTCACTAAAGATAACATGGAGAGTCCTGCTGTCTTTTGCACCAACTCTTCCTATGACCAGTCAATATATTTTTGCTGGCATCTTATGTCAGGACAGTTTCAGTTGCAAGGAAGAAAAATTTGGATCTAAATTGGCTTGAATAATGAAGAGATTTCACTGTCTCATGATCCTGAAAATTCTAGACATAGATCCTGGTTTCAAGGGAACCATGATCCAATGGTTCAAATGGTATCCCCAGGGGACTGGCTTTTTTCCTCCATTTTTCTGCTCTGCCATCCACTGGGTCAACTTCATATTGTGTTTGGGTCCAGGATGTTAGCCAGTCCCAGCACTGCATGCTTTCTCAATCACATCTGGCAAGGAAGACTACATTTTTCCCACTGTAAGTACTAAAAATTATGAGATTCACCCTGATTGGTTCGACATAGGTCACATGCCCACTCCCGGTCCAGTCAGCCATTCAACTCCAGGGTCAGGAGTATAGTCGGCTGCCCCAGAGCCACTTGGATCTCTGACATGGAATCCAGGGCCTGTTGGTAGAAGAGACTGGTTGGGGCTTCCCTGGTGGTCCAGTGGTTAAGACTTCACCTTCCAGTGCAGGGCGTGTGGGTTTGATTCCTGGTCAGGAAGCTAAGATCCCACAGGCCTCATGGTCAAAAACCCAGAACATAAGCAACAGAGGCAATCTTGTATCAAATTCAATAAAGACTTTAAAAAAAGTTCACATTAAAAAAAAATCTTTAAATGTTAAAAAAAAAAAAAAAAAGATTGAGATTGGTTGCTGCAGGGGCAACCACAGATGTCTGTTAGAATCATCCTGGCCCCCAAAGCGTCCGTGACTGGGTCCTACCTGGCTCTGCCTCCCTGGAGCAACCAAGCTCCTGGGCCAGACCCTACACCAGACCTTTCCTCGCCATCCTCCTTGCCAGCCTGCCCAATTTCTCTATGTGAGCCTAGGGGTGAGGTGGTCACCGTGTTCACGCGGAGCTTGATGTTTTCAGCTGGGAGAAACGCACAGACCCCCGCGGCAGGTTCTACTATGTGGACCACAACACCCGGACCACCACATGGCAGCGCCCCACAGCCGAGTACGTGCGGAACTACGAGCAGTGGCAGTCCCAACGCAACCAGCTCCAGGGCGCCATGCAGCACTTCAGCCAAAGGTTCCTCTACCAGGTGAGACGCGGGGGCCGGCCGCAGGGCGGAGGGCGAGCCTCCTGGCGCTGTGAAACAGGCAGCTTCACACATTCTCCTTCCACCTGTTCGGTTGAGTAGGGAAAATGGTGGGTAGAAATGTCAGTGCTCTGACCCTGGAGATTTTACTCATTACAATGAAATTCCTCAAAACTCCGGCATTTCTAACTTAGTGACTCAGTGTCTAGCTTCTGTATTTATGGGCTCAGTACCTGTGTCTGTAACCGAATTTCCCATCTTCCTTCTGAGACTGGATTTCTCTTCCGGTCCTTCCATCCAGGTCCATTTATCCTGCCTTGAGACCTGAAGGTCACTGTGACCTCTCCCATACCTCACCTTTTCAGATCTTTATTATCTGACAGATTCTTTTTTTTTTTTTTTTTTTGATATTGAAACTCTCTGAGTTTTTATTTCAGCATAAAAAGGTCTCTTAACACACTGGCCCTAGAAGATACACTTACAGTAATTTCCTCGAAAATGAACACAAGAATGGTTTTATGAGATATAACTAGTATCTGACAGATTCTAAAAGCTGGAGGGACTTGAATGTTCGCCTGGATCTGGGGATGGGCAAACTATGGCCTCTGGACCAAATTGGCCCCCATCTGGTTTTGTAAATTAAAGTTTTATTGGAACACATGTACACTCGGTAGTCAAGGTTTTGACTGTGGCTGCTTTTGTGCTGCAGTGACAGAGCTGAGTAGCCGCAACAGAGACCAGGTGGCCCATAAAGTCTAAAATAGTTTTTTTATGGCTGTTTACAGAAAAATTGTATGGATCCACCGGTCTAGATCAACTTTCTTCTCTCTGATTGTTGATTTTCCCCTTCTCCTCCCACCTGGAAGGTGAAGGCAGCCTTGGGATTGTCTCTTTGCTGGCATCTCTCTGATCTGTGCTGTTTTGAGCAGAGCTGTCTTCAAATATCACTGTCATTTTGTCACTTTTTAAAAAAATCGCTGTGGAGGGTTTAAGGAAAGGGGGCTTTGCTCTGAATTGATCACTGGTTCAAAACCTTCTGTGGCCATTACCTTCAGAATAACATTAAAATTTTCTAGTCCAGGATTCAGAGTTTTGTGGTCCTGTGTCCCTTTAGGAACTTTCCTTCCTGGGTCTCTGTCTCACTGGAGCCCTTCCCAGCAACCCAGTGCCTGGTGGGGAGCCTCTTTGACAGAGAGGTGGGATTCTCAAGTTGTAACTCTGATTGCATTTTCTCTGAGCCTCTTGAATTTGAAGCTTGGGATCTGTAATATGGAACCTGTACGAGGTGTGGTATACTGGAGGTTGGAAACTTGTTGAGCTGGTCTATGATATTACCATGTTTAACAAACATTATTTCTATTTGAATTGAACTTCAACCCTACAACTCATGTCTAAGTGCTCAGAAAACCTGTAATTCCAGTTAACTGAATAGCATTCATCATCAGCTTTGCCATCATTTCCACCTCTTTCTCTGTTCACCCAAAGCATGAGCCACCGCATCAACCATAAGACATTGCCCTTGGCTGGCTTGTTACTTCTTTTGTTCGTGGGGGCTGACTGCTCACCATATAGTGTTTGCTTAGTATGAATGAGCAGAAAGTCTGCTGTTTGTCACATTGAGTTGCCTCCAAGGTCAGCTTGATGTCTGTCTACACCCGCGCCCCGTGGTGTGTACCGAGTTCAGCATCTATACTGCTGGGCATCTGGCTGCCCACTCCACAGCCCCTCTACATATGCTGGGTATCACGTTCTGGCATGTTTCAAAACTGGGTGGACTCTGACCCTTCCCTGCATTTCAGAAATGATTCCTCTTGAGTTGGCCCCAAGGACTTTCCCTGCCATTTCTTTGGGTGGTCGTGGCTGCAAAACTGGGATGGTCTGAGCAGCTTTGTCCTTTGACTTAGAGACAAGGACGCATTTTAGGAGCCTTGCATAGTTTTGTCTCCCTGCTTACCCACTTTCTCAAATTGAAAAAGAAAAATCCATTGAAGGGCTCCTTCTCCCGCTTCCCTTCCCACACACCGAGTGGGTTCTGTCGGTTGGCCCAGATGTTTGGTGTGTGAAAGGGAAGATTCTGGAGCTCACGTCTGCTTGTGCTTTTGGAGGCCTCATCCCCCTCGCCTGCCTCTCTCATTTCAGCAACACCGTTCTGGGCCTGCAGAGGTAGAACTTTGACTTGGAGTGTCCCCTGAAAGTAAAAGTTCAGTGCTTAAAATAAAAAAGTCCGTTCTGAGTCCTCTAACACGGTTTCCTCAGCGTGGCTGGGGATCTGGGAGGGTTCTAGATGGAGTGATGATGCCCTTTTCTCCCTGAAACAAGACTCATGTTGAAAAATGGGCAGGCCTCTTTTTTTTGGGTCAGCTCTCAATGTCTCTCTGTTGACTTCCCTCCTCTTTGGAATTGGTTTACCCGTCTTGTTTGCTGTGGTGCCATGTCCTGGTTACAAGGAAGAAGAGTCGCTTTCATAGAGTTATTCTGGGGTTTGGCCTTGACCCAGGGTTTGACTCGGAAGACTTAAGAACTGATACTGTAGCAGCGCTTCCCCTCCCCCCTCTCCTCCTCCTCCGCCCCTGCTGCTGCTGCTGACGCTCCTGGGCCAAAACCAGACCTCATTCTTCTTTGCTGCCCTGCAGAGAACATGAACTATACAGTTTGACGTGGGAAGTCTAGGGAATCCCAGATGGCAGCCTCCTGCAATTCCTTCCAGCCTCAACACACACCTTTTTCTATCTCTCTGTTACTGTTCCTTTACTTCTTTTTAAAAATTAATTAATTAAGCATATGGGATCTAGCTCTCTGACCAGGGATTGAACCCGGGCCTCCTGCATTGGGAGCACAGAGTCTTAACCACTGGACCACCAGGGAAGTCCCGATCATTCTTTTTTTAAAAAAAATATTTATTTATTTTGGCTGCACCAGGTCTCAGTTGCAGCATGCAGGATCTTCAGTCTTTGTTGTGGCTTGCGGGTTCTTTAGTTGTGGCATGTGGGATCTAGTTCCTTGATCAGGGATGGAACCTGGGCCCCTGCCTTGGGAGCATGGAGTCTTAGCCACTGGACCACCAGGGAAGTCCCTCGGTCCCTTATTTCTGACACGTTTCCCTCTCCTGATGCTCCAGAGTGCCTTTGTTACTTGTGATCATCACATGCACACTTGTGTTTGACCCATGCTGTCTTGCTTTGCCATCTGTTTTCGTGGTCTTGCTGCCGTCCACAGAGCAAGCCCAGCCTGTTCCTGTGCATCTTCTAATTGCAAAAGGACCCTGCTCGCAGCCTGCTGCCATTTCTGTGGCCACTCCTCCTCCTCCTCTGCCACATGAATCCTCCCCTAATAATCAGAGGAGAACAGCCAGTGTCAGCAAGACCGAAACACATCACTCTGTGGCTGCTAACGTGTGACGCAAAAGTGCTCTATGCAGAAACAGTGTTTCTTACTCTGTAAAGAGTCCCTTGGATCAAATTCTCAAGCCACCTGAGGTTTTTTCTGCGCCTACTGGTTGCATCCTTTAAAAAAAAGAAAAGAAAGGAGCCTGCCTTCCACACTGTAACCTCTGTGCTCTCCCCAGAATTTGTCTTGCCCTCGGCTGTATTTGCTAGACATTCTTTATTTCTGAGTTGGTATCTTAAAATATTACTGGAAATTATCGCTCAGTCCCTGAGGAACTTGAACTCACATGAGCCCTCTGGCTCATGGCCTGCACCCCAGTTCTCCCCACCCAGGGACGGTTACCAGGAAAATCATTCAACAGCGTTCCTTTCTCTTCCTGATAATAAAGGAAGCTATCTTGGTCTCTTGGGGTCACTGGCACACCCCAGGGTCCCCCTTCTGCCAGCAGTCTCCCCACACCCCTCTGTGCTCTCCCGGCTGTGCTCCAGGTAGCACTTGCGATCTCTTGTTTCAGGGGAAGGTGTGGAAGAAGAAGAGAAGGGGCAGGTGATTGGCTCATTGCAGACATGGGATTTTGGGGTTTGGGTTTGCTGGCCAGCAAATATAGATTTTAATTTTTTTAATGTCTCCTTGGCTTCTTTCATCTCCTCTAAACATATTTCAAGTTGTACTGTATACATTAGGGAAGAAATATCTGAAATAATCAAGTGCTTTGCTTTAACTGTTAAGAGGTAAAATCACGAGTGTCAGCTTCCACTGACCCGTTTCATATATTTGCTCATGTTTATCAGTCTCTGGCTTCTCTCCCTTCCTCTCTCTCTCCCCCTGACCCCGTGCTGGGGAGGGGGTGATCTAATAGGATGAGAATGAGAGCATACCAAAGGCATTTGTCAGAAAAACCACCTGGATGAGAAAGAGTTAACATCGTGTAAAGTTTCTGACATTAAAAGAAGGCAAAGCCTAAGAAAGGGGCCTGTAAACATTTTTTTTTTAACTTTATTTACTTATTTATGCTGTAGCGTGCAGTATGCGGGGTCTTAGTTTCCTGACTAGGGATCACACCCATGCCCCCTGCATTGGAATTGCAGTGTCTTAACCACTGTGCCAACAGGGAAGCCCCACACATTTTTCATTTCTAGTTCAGTACAGGTCACAGAGGCTGTGAGGAAAGACCTTTTGGTGTATTGATTTGTAGAATTAGACAGGAGATGACTGTAAGCCCACTGAAGCCTGGTTGGTACCAGTTGGGAGCTAATTTCCCATCAGAGCTCCTGGATGCTTTGCAGATCATTTGTTTACTCTGAAAACAAAACAAAATAAACAATAACAAAAACACAGAAAAATAAGCAAAAAAAAAAAAAAAAAACCCACCACCAAAAATTACATCAAATTCTGCTGCTTTTAATTTCTTGAAATAATCTTTCCTGTAGTCCTTCCCTTTTGCAAGGACGTTCATTGCTCTAGCTCAGTGCTCACCCACTGCTTTCTGTTTGGCTTCATTATCTGAAGCGCATGTGTGTTTCACAAGGTGGTTGCTTTCCTTCGTTGCCGAGTATAGCTACGAAAAAGTCAGAGGAGCTTGGATTTTATGAGATGCTGACTCCCCTCATTTCCCCACCTCCACACACACACACCAAAAAAAAAAAAACCTCTGTGAATTTGGGAGGTGTTTTTTTCCCCCCAGTAACCATCAGACAAATCTGAATTGTGGTGACAAGCGTAAGGTTGAGGGCAACATGCTCCAAATTGAGGACAGCCTAGCGTCCCACACCTTGGAGCAGTCTCACCCTGCCTTTGCTGAAAGGTGACTCCGTTCCATCAAGGGACCTGTGGTTTCCAGACTTAAACGTCTTTGTTGCAACTTGATTTGGAAGAGAGGCCTGTGTCGCCACCACCTCGGAAAGAAAGTTGCTCTGTCATTTCAGCTGGGGGTGGAAGGGGTTTCGTTGGCCGTTGAGTTCTACCAATGTTTTCTCAAGCTGAGACTGAGCTCCATTCATTCTCCTGCCCGTGTGTGGCTCCATCGGCCCCAGACGGGGCCAGCCAGGCAGCCCGAAGTCTGCACTGAGAACTTGATCCCCCTAACATAGCGATTAAATTTTAGTAAGTGAAATAAAAATGCTTCGGCGAGAGAGAAGAAGAAGAAGAAGAAGAAAAAAAAAAACAACAGAAAGAGAGAAAGCAAGCAGGGAACAATGCTTGTTTTATTTCACTCTGAAGAGTCTTTGACAGCACCCCCTTCCCTGCAGGATATGAGAACTCTCGGGCCGCTGCAGCCTAGCCCCAGGGACCCCACAGCAGAATTAGGCAGGGGCTGGGGGGCTCTAATGTAAACAGTGACCCTCAAGGCCTGGAGTCAGCCTCCCCAACCCTGCTTCTTTCTTTCTTTCTCCTGTCTCCCCTTCTCTCTCACCACCTCGCCCCCAGCCCCACCTCCCCAGACAGGCGCCCACAGAACACTGAACAACTTCAGGTTCAGGCCGGAGGAGAATAAAGGTGCTTTGTGAAGGGAAGCCAAGCGTTCCTGGGGGAGGTGAGGGGCCTGGGGCCTGAATGTGCCCTCAGTCCGTCGCACACACGGCTGCTCCCTCTCCCTGCGCACCCAGGAGTGGGGTGGAGGGAGGAGGGCCCAGCCCCCAGCCAGGAAGCTCTGGGCGTGGGCAGGGCTTGTGGGAATGATTTCATTGGAAAGGCCTGCGATATTTTTTCCCCTCCCGTGTGTGGTTCTTGGAGAAAGTTGGAGGTGGTGGTGGTGATTTCAGTCGCCTTGGCTGCCCTGAGCAGGAGCTGAGAGGAGGCACCAGGCCGAGCTTGCCGGTCCCTCTTCGGGCCCTCCTGCCACGCCTGGGGCCCGCTCTGGGCCTCGGCTCACCTTCACCTGCACACCTCTCCCTCCCCCTCGCTCCACCCTCTTCACTACCTGTCCCGGCCCTCAGTGTGCAGGGTTCTTTTGGGGTTTTTTCCTTCGAAGAAGAAGAAGACTTTGGAGAGGAGCAGAGGCCACCTAAGGCCCCACTGTCTGCTCTGCAAAGTGCTGAAATGTGGAAACTAGTCCTTGGCAGTTTTAATTTTGATCGATTGGTTTATTTTTATCCAGCGGCTTTTTTTTTAACCCCTGTGTTTTGCTGTGTTTCTGTGTTTAGTCTTCGAGTGCTTCCACTGACCATGACCCACTGGGCCCGCTCCCTTCCGGCTGGGGTAAGTATTGAGTTCTCTGTTCTGTACCCTCAGGGCATCAGCTGATGGCTCCATGGCGCTCTGTCCTCTTTCCCCATGCGTCTTCCTCATTCTCCTGCCTCCGTTCCCCTGTTTGGACTCTTTCCAGCACACCCTCCAGGGATGCCCAGCTGAAACAGTTGCAGGCGATGGGGCTGGAAGGTGGGGAAAATAGCCGAGTTCTCCTGCACCCCTGGAACACCTCCTCCGCCGTCAGTGCAGGGGCCTGACCCTATGCAAGAAATGTCCCAGCAGCCATGGGACTGTTGGGTTGCAGTGCTGACTTTCAGGGTGCCCCCTCAAGAATCCATCCTATGTGATGAAGGCATTGTGACACTGGCTGATTCCTAGATGCATTTGTAGGTCTGTGGCTGTCTGCCGAGACACCTTACCATACCTTTCTTTGCAGTTGAGATGGTGGAGGACTTCAGCTCGATTTTGAATCATGGAAGCCATCTTTTTACTTGTGATAAATGGCTGTGAAAGGGGCCAGAGGGAAGCAGATGAGAGAGTTGAGTGTGGGCTGCTGACATTAGGAAAGTGTACCATTGCTAGTTTATAATGCCATGCTGGATTCTCCCTGTCACTGGAGAATCCCAAGTCCTTCGTGTCGTTGGCCAGTAATGAGTTAGAGGGATGGACAGCCGTGACCTGAGAGAGATGGTAGGCCTTATGACTATTTTGGGAAGGAGTGGTTGTGCCAAAAGCGGTCATGAGAGATGGTGGGACTCAGCGCATTCTGCAGCTCTGATCTGGGTCAGGGTTTTGTTCAGTATGTATGCCGAGAGTCCTTGGGAGCTGAAGAGGGCAGACTTTGCAAAACTTGGCATATGTCGGGTTTAATTTGTTTGTTAGGTCTGCAGGAGACAGTGGACGCCGGTTCGGTGGTGTTCACAGGTGGTGTGAAGTTGGGCAGGGGTGTGCTTCCCAGCAAAGGAGCTGACAATGATAGGATGAGCATCGCCTGGAAAGTGCAGCTTGTGAGCTGGATCCTGTTGATGCAGACGCAACTACTGCCTGGTCGTAATTTATGGGGTTACATCAACCCCCAGAGACCCCGAGGGTATCACTTAGTCAATTACCACTGCATTCCAGGGCACTGCAAAGACCCTCTAGTCCTTCTAGTGGGATATATCTGTTAGTGAGGTCCCCCATTTAGTTCTTGATTTTCAGCTCAGGAATCCCTTAGGCACACAGGTGATCCATCTGACTCCCTGAAAGGATGAAAGGTCATAGTTCATTGTTGTCTCAGAGTTTGACAGCAAGTCAAACAGGAGCGGGTCAAATAGGTTCCCTGGCTGGGCAGGAAAGGACTCATCAGATGAAATGAGAACTGTGTAAAGCTATCTGGCAGACCCTGTGACCTACAGTGGGGATCCCAGAGTTGTTCCTGGATCCCTAGAGTCAAGTGGTTTGTTTCCATACCAGTTCTGCTAAATGATGGTCACCAAGTAGGAGCTGCAGTGGGGTCTTGAGAACAGCTCCCAGATGCCAGGTGTGAAATAGCTGAGATGGGAATAGGAGCCATGGCTGGAGTCAGCAGTATTTTATGAATGATCAGGAAAACACACAAGACTGTGATGATGTGAAACTGAGAGGAAAAGGAGCGTCTGGCCAAGGGCCCGGGAACCTTCCTGATGGAGTCCTCTGGGCTTTGTGTTGGCTTCCCCAGGGCCCGTCTCCCCAGGGAGAGTTAAGAGTCTAAGAGTAGCAAAACCAGAGGAGAGTTGCGTTTAGGGCAAGCCTGCTGTTGAGTCTACTGTGCTCAGTCCCGGGTCCCTTTCTGCTCCTCCAGCAGAGACTCCACGTTCTCCCCAAGCACTGACCCAGGGGTCCAGACACCTTAGGTTTAGATCCACGTCGCCTCAGCTCCTCTGACCCTGGGTGTGTGACTGAATGCTCCCGAGTCCCTTTCTTCCTAGATGAAGTTGGGCTAGGATGTTTAAGGACTTTCCCAGCCCTCAAACTACCACGTTGTATGCAGCGAGGTGGTTCCCGTGGGCCGTGGGAGGCCCTCACGTAGTGACAATGGCATCGGCTGGCTAGACAGATCCCCCAGGCTTGGCTTTGGTCCTTGGCCAAGAATACATGGACGATCTAGTTCATAGCAGAAGCTTCTGGGCTGGGAGTGGCTTCCCCATCCCCTCACAACCCTGTCAGGAAGCCAGTCCTCTGTGGAACGGTCCCACTGGCTGTTCTGAGGTGATGGGAGCTCTGTCATAATCCCAGGCACCTTCTTTTCTTTCTTTTCCTTTTGTCTGTTGTTTTTTGAAGTTTCCATCAAGTAATGGATACCAGGTAAGGCAGACAGGGACCAGGACCCTTGGTTGATACTGTGAACATTGCAGGCTGCTGCTCAAGGGGTGGGGGCTGGGCTCCATAGTTCTGGATCTTTTTCAGCTTCTGGGTTCCCTGTAGCTTCTGGAACTGATTATTTTTATTTCTTTAATTTCTCCCTGTCATCGGTAAAGAGGGAGGGCCATGCACATTGTTTGTTTTCAGGACAGAAACAGTGTTGGAAGCCGAGAAACTTTTAAGTTGGGAAAGGTGAGCGCTATGTTGCCTGCCATCCACCTGGAACCAGCGGGTGCCCCCTTCAGTCCGTCTCAGAATCAGCAGCTAGAGTTGAGCTTGCCCCTGCAGCCCATGCTTCTCCCTCAAACAACTCAGAGCCATCGTTAGTACGGCAGTAGAGGGCCAGGGAGTAAATATTGTCCAAAGGAGAAAGTATGTCTGAGCTCACCAGACACTGCCCCTCTTGAAGCACACACGCAGGAATAATACCAGGACGCCCACAGCCCCAGGTGTCTGCATGTATGCACAGTATAGAGATTTTGCTGGGATGTGGGAGTTTGAGAACCAAACTTTGCCTTTAAGCAGGAGGGTACAGAGGCCCGGTGGTGCTGAGCAGAGAGGTATGAGGGAAAAGGTAGCCTCCCCCCCGCACCCCCAGTGACCCTGCCTGTGGGACAGGGATGCCTAGGTTGGCTGCATCCGAGGACCAGAGAGTAGCCGTGATGGACTGGGGTGGGCGCCAGGGTCGAGGGGAGGCTGGGCTGTGTCTCCACTTTGCACACAGCTGGATGCAATTACGCCTCTGGTTTCAGCTGGCCTGCTTCCCCCTCTGTGTTGCCACACCGCCCGCTTCCCTCCAGCAAACCAACCGACCGACCAACCGAAGACGGTGCTTCATCTTGAGTTGAAAACGTGTATACCCCTCCCCTGCTCCCCAGTAGGGAAAGATTCTCTTTGTCCTTTTTTTCGCCAGTGACAGACATGAGTGAGCCAGGCTTGCTCTGGTTCTCTAACAGGGTGGGGACAGAGGCAGAGACGCAGACCTAGCACCCAGGAGGTGGGAGCCAGAGGGGAGAGGACATGGGCTCAGCGTGTCTCAATCTGAGCGTCCACTTTTCTTTCTCCTCCCCGGCAGAGAAGAGACAGGACAACGGACGGGTGTATTACGTGAACCACAACACACGCACAACCCAGTGGGAAGACCCTCGCACCCAGGGGTGAGGACTTAGGCTGGGAGAGCTCTGGGTGGGCCCTGTGCACCTCCGTTGGCCTGGTGGCCTCGCACTGTATTTGGCCTCTGTGGCTGATGTTCTGGGACCTTTAAACACACACAAGTGCCCCCAGACCCTCACGATATAGTGAGAGCTTGAAAGTGGCACCTTACGTTGGCCTTCCTCATGGCTGTAGTGTGGCCTGAGTGGCCGGTGTTGCTGGTCTCTGTTGTACAAGCTGCTGATGAAGTGATTTCAGAAGAGTTATGTGAGAACTCCCCCTGACCCCAATACTCCTCTACTACCCACCCCCCAGAAGCTAGTCTGGGATGGGGCACTTGATGTCTTGGGATTGCTGGTGGCCGCTCAGGCCACGGCCATCCACCCAGGGCGGGGATTCTTTGCGCCTTGGGACAGTAATGATCTCTCTCCGCTGCAGACCTTGGGTATTGCCAATTACATTTCCTTGAGGCCTCTGCGGGTCCTGGGTAAAAGCAGAGAGAAGGCAGCTCCAGCCTTCTGGGGACCCCAGCCCCCTTAGCATGGAAGCCCAGAAGGTGAGATATGAGGCCCTGCAGCCCCTCTCTTCCCGTGTTTCCAGGATGATCCAGGAGCCGGCTTTGCCCCCAGGGTGGGAGATGAAGTACACCAGCGAGGGGGTGCGCTACTTCGTGGACCACAATACCCGCACCACCACCTTTAAGGATCCTCGCCCGGGGTTTGAGTCAGGGTAAGGACTTTGCATGTAGGGCTTCCCAGGTGGCGCTAGTCGTAAAGAATCTATCTACCAACGTAGGAGACGAAAGAGACATGGGTTCAATCCCCGGGTCAGGAAGATCCCCTGGAGAAGGAAATGGCAACCCACTCCAGTATTCTTGCCTGTAAAATCCCATGGACAGAGGAGCCTGGCAGACTACAGTCCATGGGGTCACAAAGAGTCGGACAAGACTGAGCGCCTGAGCACCAGCACCGAGGACTTTGCGCAGGTGACATCACTGTTAGCTTAGGCCTAGTATAGCTGCTCTTACCACCCTCTAGTGGCCAGTTTTGGTGCCACGCCAGTGGCGATGGGGAGGGAAGGGGCTTCTCTATTGAGACTAACACCGGTGGTCTTTCCCTAAAAGCAAGAGGTCTGGCTTTATTTCTAGATTTTCTTTTTAACCTTCAAGTCTGCAGAAGATCTTAGTGGCAGTCCCTTCCTTTCTTTTATGCTTTACTTTACTCGTCTCTAAATTAACAGAGCAGTAGCTTTCCTTAGGGCTAATAAGTTGCCAAGTTTTGAGAAATCTCGTGGATTCCAGAACAACTTTGCTCTTCCCAGGACAAAACAAGGGTCCCCTGGCGCCTACGACCGAAGTTTTCGGTGGAAGTATCACCAATTCCGTTTCCTCTGCCATGTGAGTTCTGGTACTGGGGCCTCCCCCTGGAGATTGGGGTTACAGAGTCATTTCAGCAGCTTCCTAGCCTAATTGCAGGCATTGGAACACTTGTGTCTTAGGTGGGAGCAGGTCACTTGTCTCACTCTGAGCAGTTATGTGACATTGTCTTCCATTCCTAGGGGACCAAGTTCTCTACCCTCCAAACCCGGGGTAGGGGGTAGGGGAAGCCTATTCAACAGACAAGTGATCAGATTGAATAGTTACCACCAATGCCCCAATTTGAGGTCTCTGTTTTCCTTTTCTTTTCAGTCAAATGCTCTCCCCAGCCACGTGAAGATCAGCGTTTCCAGGCAGACACTTTTTGAGGATTCTTTCCAACAGGTTAGAGAATAATCACTGAGTCTAAGACCCAGGGCAGGGACAAGGCCCTCTGCTACCACCCTATCTTCTCTTGTGTGGCCCTTTAAACCCGCATGATATGGTTTTTAAGACGTGGGCCTTGGTTATGGGGGATCAGCTGAAGAGCAGGCCTGGGAGTCCCTGGTCGCCTGCCCCTGGCCTGCCATGGAAGGGAGAATGGCAGGCTGGCCACGACCTTCTGTCTCCCCAGATCATGAACATGAAACCCTACGACCTGCGCCGCCGGCTCTACATCATCATGCGTGGCGAGGAGGGCCTGGACTACGGGGGCATCGCCAGGTGAGCTGGGAGCCCTGAAAGGCCGTGCTGCACCCCGCTTCCCCAAGCTGCAGGGCACCCGGCCAGGAAGCTGCCTCCTTTCTCAGACAGTTGCCAAAGCTCTCCTGCACCTTCAGGAGTGGGCAGGAGTGTGGGTGGTCCGGAGGGGCATGAGAACTGGGTCCTGGGGTCCTCTTCTGGGCTGGGCATCAGCCCTCTAGTTGCTGGGTCAAGGGGAGGCCGGGGGGTGGTTTCTAGGGGAGGGGTTCAAGATGATGGCTCTTTTAAAAAAATTTTTTTTATTTTGTATTGGGGTATAGTCAGTTAAGCTGTTGTGATAGTTTTAGGTGAACAGTAAAGGGACTCAGCCGTCCATATACATGTATCCATTTTCCTCCAAACCCCCCTCCCATCCAGGCTGCCACATACCATTTGAATAGAGTTCCCTGTGCTGTACAGTAGGTCTTTGTTGAGAACAATGGTTCTTTACCAACCAACTTGTCATTATTTCTTTACTTTACCCCATCTAGTCGCACCAGTGGGCAGTGGTTAGATACCGGTATTAAGTGGTTGTCCATTGGAATAGACCCTGGACTTCACTTCCTCTTGAGGCAGCTGGGGTGGATTCAGTTGGGGGTCTTGGCATAGATCTGGCATATATAAGCTGTGTCCCAATCCAAAGGGTATTGATCAATACTCAGCTGCATGTCATGTGCACAGTGACAATAAAATGAAAACAAATGATATACTCCTAAAAAGGACTCAAAGCATTGTCTTGCCCTCACCCCAGTGCTGCTACAAAAGTTAATAGATTGTCTGGCAAAATGTTGCCTTGGACGATGGGGCATGAGGGCCCCGGCAGAGAGGAAGAGCGTCTTGGCTGCGGTGACCGTTCAGCCTGCTGGCCTCTCTTGGTGTGGGGACGTCTTCTCGCTTGGTGTTGGGTTAACTCGCTCCTGGTCCTGTGTGTGCTGGTGGCGTTGCCCTCTGTGTTGGCCCCCGTGGATCGATTGCTCTTTTTTTTCCATGGTGACCGTGGTGACCTCCTCTCTAGGCTCTCCTTGGTGGTGTGGCTCCCGCCCCGTGTGTGTCTGTCTCTCTGTGTCCTGCCAGTGGTTTTACCCTATGGTAGGTTACGTCATGCTGTTCTACCACAGGGTAGAACCACGGACAGGATACCGGGGCACCCTCTGCATCGAAGAGATTCCTCGTCTGCCTGGCCACAAACAGCCCAGCAGCCAAGGACTGGCCCCCCTTGGGACGTCCCCCTGCTTGTGTAGCTCAAGCCTCAAAGGACTCTGAATTCTGGCTTGAGGCTTGTACCTAGGGTGCAAAGAGATGCTAAGGTGTGGGCGTTGGTTCAGATGAATTCGTGGACATACGGGGAAGGGTATGGTGGTGGGTCTGGGGTAAAGGGATGGTGGGGTGGTGGGAGTGAGGTGTAGACACAACCTGATGAACAGAATTGTCCTGCATCAAGGATTAAGAACACATTACTGTGTATTCATATTAGACTGCTTAGGTAGGGTGGAAGCAGGGTGACTGCTGGTCATAGAGCCCTTTTGCAAGATTTAGAAAAAAATGTCCTTTCTCAAGACACTTCTGTGTTGGAAAATGGTCACAATATACTGGTTTTATTAGAAAAAAAAAAAGGCAGCTTGATGCTATTTTCAGGAAATTTGTTGTGACAAATGTACACATCTATGATACTTTAACGTCATGTCCTTGTGCAGTGCACAGTCTACACAACTGTGCATGGCAACCCAGCATGCAAGGAGCCCCTTTGCCATTAGATGCTCTGGATATCAGATGGAAAGCCCCAGAATACAGCACCTGGAGCCAACACTCACACACACGGGTTTGCCTGAGCATTGTTGTCCAGTGCAGTTGTTCTGATTCACCCTAGGTCTGACCCTGCCCTGTTCACAGAGGTTAGCCCAGGGTTGATCGCAGTGGGGCTGCCTCTCCAGGATGCATGTCTCCAGACTATGTACTGTTTGACGGCAGAAGAGACTCGTGCCTGCAGAGCAGGTGAGCAGGGTGTGATCCACTAGTCCTGTTTTCCTCTCTCTTCTCTCACAGAGAGTGGTTTTTCCTCTTGTCCCACGAGGTGCTCAACCCCATGTACTGTTTATTTGAATACGCCGGGAAGAACAACTACTGCCTGCAGATCAACCCTGCCTCCTCCATCAACCCCGACCACCTCACCTACTTCCGCTTTATCGGCCGATTCATCGCCATGGTAAGATTCGCTGTCATCAGACCTCCAGGGAGTGCAGTCACAGACCTGTAGACCACCAGCAGCTCTGAAGGCTGGGTGGCCACTCTCTGAGCTCTGCCCTCATCTTTACAGAACTCACTAAAGATGCAGAAAGCTAGTGAGAGTTCTGGAAATAGTCCAGAGTACTGAGGAGGTTTTCACGTTCATTTGTGTAGGACTTGTCAAGAGAAAGCCCAGGGTCCCCGGATCAAAGTCTTCACTTAACACTCAGTGCATGTGCTGTCAAGGGTGGAGGATGACGGGCTGTCTCTGGGTGTTGCCATGAGCTGGGTGGCGGTGTCTGGGAGTGTCCGACTGAGACTTGGGCCTTCTGGAAGGGGATGGGGAATCTACACTAGCTGAGAATGGGGCCCTAGTTAATCGACCGGTGCAGGATGTTGGAGTCATCTGGCAGGAGGAGGGAAGAGCAGGGAATGGGGAGTTGGGCGTTTGTATTTATGTAGAAACGGGAGCACAGTGTAAATTTGGAAAGGGCGTCACCTTGTGTGCATCCGGTTGAGTACCTCGTGAGCACCAAGACCCAGGATGGAGAAAGGGGAGCCCATGGAAGGCCCGGTCCCTCTGCCACGTTTGGTCGTTGGAGAGCTTTCGCTGCTTATTTGCCTTTGCTTCTTCTTCTCACTTCCTGAGTGAGCGTCAGCCCTGCTCCCCTCTCAGGAGGACCCAGGAGCCCATGACTAAGTATGTCCCTTCCCTTTGTCTGGAGGTTCTTGGCCAAGGTGCTTGGGCTCAGGAAGTGGGCACATTCTTCCTAGGTCTAGAGACCCGCCTGGCCCTGTGGCTGACAGGACAGACCAGTAAAACCCTAGACTATTACTCACTGCTGGCCCGCCAGCAGCAGCAGGGGCGTCTGCATTATTTTTGGCTGCCTCTGCTGCCCAGCTCTGAGCAGCAGTGAGTCAGGGCCGCCACCTGGGGCTGTGCTGAGCGAGTCTCCTCTGTGTGCGTGGAGGCAGACCTCTGCTAGAGCGAGGGGCTGGTGGGCACGCAGCGGGCCAGAGGTGGGTCCTTGTGGTCTGCAGGTGGGATCAAGAGGGCTGCAGACCTAGCCTTCAGGCCCCTGGGAGAGCCAGATGCTCAGGACCGCAGGGAGCAGTAGCTGGGCTCTGATATGGGGCATCTGAGGAAAACCAGACCGCTCTGCTGTGCCTCTTCTGTCCCCAGGCTCTGTACCATGGAAAGTTCATTGATACAGGCTTCACACTCCCTTTCTACAAGCGGATGCTAAACAAGAGACCGACCCTGAAAGACCTGGAATCCATTGACCCTGAATTCTACAACTCTATTGTCTGGATCAAGTGGGTCCCCTCTGTTGCCCGGTGCTGGGAGAGGAGGGGTCTCTGGGTGGGTAGTAGGCGGGTGGAGATGCCCAGCTTCTAGGTCCCCCTGTCCTGGGATGCTGTTCTGGGCTCTAGGCCACCTGTGAGTCCTTGTGTCCCACGGGCACTGAAAGTGAGTGACGGGGCAGGACCGAGGGAAGACCCTTCTAAGACAGACACCTTCCCTTTTGGTCTCTTGTGCCCCCAGGGAGAACAACCTGGAGGAGTGCGGCCTAGAGCTGTACTTCATCCAGGACATGGAGATCCTGGGCAAGGTGACGACCCACGAGCTGAAGGAAGGGGGCGAGAGCATCCGAGTGACGGAAGAGAACAAGGAAGAGTACATCATGTGAGTCGAAAGTGCTAGGGAGCCGGCGGGGCCCGGGAAGTGGGGGCAGAGATACAGCCGGCCGCAGAGGAAGAGCCTCACGCTCTTATCCCAGGGCACCGTCTTCAGCTAGGCCCCCTCGTGTGGCCCGTGGGTCTCCAGGGATGGGAAGAACCCTCTGTTTTGCACTGACCTTAGATGGCTGCCGTGGCAGTCATGTGCTGGCCAGAGCCAGGTAGCCAGAGCCCGAGGCCCTCTGTTCCAGCCCCTGGGTGCTCCTTGTTCCCAAGTCATAGATTCATGACTGCAGGACAGAATTTCTTTGAAGAGGCATAAAAGTTCGACGACTCCTTCTTTGTTCTCCTAACTGAAAGGGCATCTGTGCTCTGCCTGCTTAAACCCACCGTCACCTGTGGGATTGTACACGAACATGCCTGTTCACTTCAGGTCCCTTGGGCCAGTCTTTTAACCCCCGTTCATCTGAGCGTCAGTCAGCGGTGATGGGAGGAGCAGGAGGAGGAGATGTTGAAGATTCAGGTGTCTGTGGGTTACTGTGAGGTTTTAAAGGCCATGCTCTAGGGCCGAAGTTGCCCAGGTGTCCCGCCCGCCCAGGTTGGCTCTCAGCTGCCTCCTTGCTGCCAGCAGTGGCCACCTCCCAGCAGACCCTGAGCTGCCCCAGAGGAGTGGGTCTCGGGCTCCCCCGACGGTCAGTCTTGGTTTCAGGCTGCTGACCGACTGGCGTTTCACCCGGGGTGTGGAAGAGCAGACCAAAGCCTTCCTGGACGGCTTCAACGAGGTGGCCCCCCTGGAGTGGTTGCGCTACTTTGACGAGAAAGAGCTGGAGGTGAGAGCTGAGATTGTGGGGACCCTGAACCCCCGGCCCCTGGGGCTGTCCTGCCCTTTGATAGCCTTGCCGATCACCCACAGCAAGTCACCAGTAAAACTCCATGCTCTCCCAGGATGGCATCAGCAGGCACATACGGTTAATTTGGGTCTTGCACCTGCCCTTACCTGGGCTCTTGTTTGCAAGGGGTTATCATGCAAGACTTGGGCTACCCATACTGTTAAAACTGCCGACAGAGACGTGTGGGGTGCTTCCTCCTGCCAGGGAGTAGACGGGGCCGTGTGTGCCGTGGGGACGGGGCTGGTGCTGGGTGCCTGACACCCCCTCTCTCCTCCATAGCTGATGCTGTGCGGCATGCAGGAGATAGACCTGACCGACTGGCAGAAGCACACCATCTACCGGCACTACACCAAGAACAGCAAGCAGATCCAGTGGTTCTGGCAGGTGGGCCCTGGGTCTGTCCCCACAGTAAGCGCAGAGGCTCTGGGCAGGCGTGTTTGGGCGGTGCCCCCAGGAAGCGAGACCAGATTGAGCTCCAAGCTTGTGGACACTTGTTGTGTCATCACCTTCCTCGTCTTCGACACTCTCCTCACCTCCCCCAACTCCCAAAAGGAGGCGAGAAACCCAGTCTTGGGACGATAGGAGCTGGGTTGTGGCCGCTGCATTCGACAGGAGGTGTTGCTGGCAGTGGGCCAGCCTCGGATGCTGGTGTGCGGGCTGGTGGGGAGGGGGCCATGAGCAGGGAGGAAAGTTCTTGCAGGTCACGTGGTCTCCAGCTGGGTGGAACGGAAAGCTTGGGCTTGGCTCCAGAGAAACTGAAAGAGCTCCTTGTCCTGCATATAAGGAGTCAGTTGCTTTGTACGTGCGGGTCTTGTCGTTGTTATCACTGTGCGGTATAGCGTACATAAAACAGAACGAGCAGAGGTAGGGTTTCTGTGGAGGTGAAGTTCACATACCATAAAATTCGCCACATTAAGTGCTTGGAGTGGCTCTTACAGTGGCTTCTGACAGTGCTGTGCCCACCGTCACCACTGTTGAATTCCAACGCATTTCATTTCCCTCAGAAAGAAATCTCACACCTATTAAAGCAGTCAGTCTCATCCTTTGTATGTTTTTAAAGATGGAACTTGGGGGACTTCCCTCGTGGTCCAGTGCTTGAGCGCCCACCTTATGGTGCAGGGGACACTGGTTCGACCCCTGGTATGGGAGCTAAGGTTCCGCGTGCTGCAGGGCAACTAAGCTCACTGGCCACAACTGGAGAGTCCATGTGCCACAACCGAAGATCCTGCACGAGGCAACCAAGACCCGATGTAGCTAAATAAATACAAATTTTTTTAAAAAGTGGAACTTGGATGAGGAAGAGAATTTCTGGCCTGGAACCAAGAGATGTCGCATAGACTGGTGGGAATGATGTATACACACAGCCTCTTAGAGCGGCTTTGGGGCTTCCCAGGGGGTAACTGTCACCCACCCCCACAGACCACGCTGGGGCTCCATGTTCTCAGCCCCAAAGAGGGGCCCTGGCTCATTGCGGGGTTACAGGTCAGGGTGAAGTGCTGGTCTGAGTGGGCCCTGACTCTGCCTGGCTTGCGGGGCTCCAGGTGGTGAAGGAGATGGACAATGAGAAGAGGATCCGGCTGCTGCAGTTTGTCACTGGGACCTGCCGCCTGCCTGTCGGGGGATTCACTGAACTCATCGGTACGTTTTCCCTGCCCTGCTGGTGCTGTTGGCTGGAGGTGAGGACAGCCCAAAGCAGGGACAAGACCTCATGTCTTCCTGGAAGCAAGTCAGTGTGACTTGTCTGTGGTGGCGTCGGAGGGTCCTGCCTCAGGAAGGGGCCGACTTGGCATAGACAACATGTGTTCCTTTGGATACAGGTAGCAACGGCCCACAGAAGTTTTGCATTGACAAGGTTGGCAAGGAAACCTGGCTGCCCAGGAGCCACACCTGGTGAGTGTGCTAGTTGCAGGGGGAGGTGGCTGGAACCCGAGACCCAGTGAGCCCCCAAGAGCAGCCCTGAGGCCGAGGCGGCTTCAGTGCCTTGATCCTGGCAACCTGTGTGTAGTTGCGCGGTGCTTAGGTTTGGGCAGATGGGGCTGAGGTGTGCCTGGGCCTCTGGTCTTTCGGGAGTTGTGACAGTATCTGTGTGCCTTGACAGCCATACCAGCTATGAAATACAGTAAGTCCCCTACATACAAACCTTCAACTTGTGAACTTTCAAAGATGCGAACGTGAGTTCATGTGTCTAGTCATGTAAGTTCGCTCACACCTCTGGCGTACATTGTCACGTGCGTGCATCCTCTACAAGGAGCAGAAAGTGGCAAGGGGATTTTCTTTATCTGAGGAGGCACCGTTAGTTTTTGAGGCATAGGACCCAAATGTAGAATGGTATATGAAGGTTGCAGCAGCCGTTCAGAATGTAATCCAGTGCTACCGTGTCACCTGTGATGAGGGAAAAAAGATCTACCACCCAGACATCACTGGATCATTTTTTTTCAAGAGGGTAGACAGGGTTGAATCCAGCAAGGAACCAGAACCTGTGGCATCAACGTCAGGAGTGCAGCTTGCCCACCATCTCCTATTGCTGATGATCCTTTAGCTCTACCGTCTTCCTCTTCCAATCAGGAACTCTTCTTGCCTGTTCACTGGATGCCAAGTCCGTGTATTCCAGCTATTGTACTCTATTTTTCAAAGCTCTGTATTGTAAGATAGAAAATGTTTTGTTTTTTGTGTATTATTTGTATGAAAAGTATTATAAAGATATTACAGTATGAATTTGAGCAAACTCTGGGAGATAGTGGAGGGCAGGGAAGGCTGGCGTGCCGCAGTTCGTGTACGGGGTTGCAAAGAGTCAGACACTAATGACTGAAGAACAACAACTGGATAGCCACCTGTGTTAGTTGAGTACCTAGGCTAACTTTATTGGACTTAAGAACAAACTGGGCTTACAGACATGCTGTTGGAACGGAACTCGTTCATATGTAGGGAACTTGCTGTATTGAAACACTCCTATTCCAGTCGGCAAAGAGCTCTGTCCCCGGTCTTCTTCTGCAGTTCTCCATTTCCCCTGTAGCCCTGTCCCCGCCTCTAATCCCTTTGTGGTCCAGGGGCACAGCGGGGCCTTTGAGCACCCTGTTGTGTGTGGCCAGCTGGCATCGTGGTTGAGTCACAGTATGGGATCTCTCAATACCCCTGTGGCTGTTAGAGCTCTGACCTGTGCCCCGTGCTGACTGCCCTACTCTCCTTTCTTGACAGTTTCAACCGGCTGGACCTGCCGCCATACAAGAGCTATGAACAGCTGAAGGAGAAGCTGCTGTACGCTGTTGAGGAGACCGAGGGCTTTGGACAGGAGTAACTGAGGCTCTCCCCCACCCCAACCCCCAGCACATGTGTAGTCTTGAGTCCTCCCTGCCCGAGGGGCCGCTGGCCATGTAGCCCCCGGGAGGCCCCTGAGGATGGTAGTCCTGTGTAGGACCGCACTGTCATCAGGCTGGTGGCAGCAGAGCCTGACCTCAAGAGGCCCTGCCCTGCCCTTCGCTCCTCCCCACTGGTGGCAGCCTGGAATAAAGCCCCCATGTCACCCTTGGCCCCATCAGCCATTGCAAAGTCTGGAGGGCTGACCCTCTCTGCAAAGCTCATCCTTCTTCTCCCTTGAGACCAACCCTAGGTTGGTGTGAGTGTGCAAGGGAGGGCGCCCTGTGCTGAAGCCCTGGGCCTCACAGGCTGGTTAGGTGAGAGGGAGACTGGCCATTTGGGGTAGCTGTTCTGGGCTGAGGAAGCCCAGGGTCTTTGTCAGTAAAAGAGGTTCTATTTTGTATAGAGCTTTTCCAGTGATCTATATAAATGAAGGTCTGAGGGAGGGGAGCTCTGGACCAAGGTCACCTCTTGTCCCTGGCTAGCCAGCTCCAGCCATGGAGGCTGAGCAACACGGCCCCTCTCTCTACTCAGTGCTGGCCAGCTTGTTCCCTCCAGCAGATAAAGGGTGGTCACCAGCTGCTTGGATGTCAGGGGGATGGAAACCCCCTCAGATTTTCTTTTCCCTTTTACATAAACTTGAAGCATTTTGTGTGTAGGGCCGCTGTGTGTTCTGTGGTTGGTATGCTGCTGTCACTTCCTGTCAAGGAGCTGGTGCGCCAGGCATGGCTGGGACCCAGAGGCACCCAGCACCGTTGGTCCAAGAATTTCCAAACAGCTGCTCCTCTTAGGAGCCTGCTTCACAGTTCTGTGAGCTCCGGCAGGCCTGACCCAGTGGCTCAGTTTCCCAGCAGCCTTGTCCCCGAGCCTTTGACAGAGAAGGGGGGAAGGGGATTATTGTCCTGAGTGTCACCCCAACCTCGCTGCCTCCAAGAGAGGAGAACTCCCTTTGCTAGATGGAGTGATGGGGGTGCGTGGGGCTGACCTGCTAAGACCCTGGACCTCCAGGCGGCCCGTGCGTCCGGATGGAGAATGAAGTGTGTTCCTGCTACTGTAGAGTGTGTTCACTCTGCCTCGAAGTGTGGCTTTACCTGCACAAAAGAGACGACGCTCTTGGAAACCAGCAGAAGGACCCTGAGCTGCTGTGCACAGTCTGACTTGATTGCTGGAGCTCCTGCCGACCTCTGCCGTGGGCGTCCTGCCATGAGTTCAGATCTTCCAGGCGAACACACTCCTCTGGGAGGCTGGAGTGGTGATTGTTGCTGGGTCCCCGTGCAGGTCGTCAGGCCACCCACGGGGCTGTCTGAGGACAGGCTCGTGCTCCCAGGTCCTTGTCCTCCCCCCGCCACCCTGGCCCACGTCTGCTCTGTTGTGTGTACTGATGCGAGCAGCTCAGCTCACCGCAGCCCAACTTCCTCCTTCCCTCGGATTGTTGGCTGTGCTTCCCTGCGGTGTCTCACCATGTTGGGGATTGGGGCGCAAGCCACCATGCTATGCAGGGTTTGGGAGCCTCAGGCTTGTGGGCGTGCAGAGTGCGTTCATGTGGGTGTGTGTGTACATACGTGTATATAACTGAGGTGTCTGTACGGAATGCCCTTTGGTAGCTCTGAGTTGGTCACCAGATTGTTTTGTAATGCCCACCCCCTTGCCTTGGTATTGCCAGTTTCTTGTGCAATAAACAATCAGCAGCTGTGGGCAGTGTTGGTGTGGATGTGTCCAAAGTCACTGTCCTCCAGGCAAAAGGTCTCTGGGCCCCACAGACCCTCCAGGTCCACACAGGGGTGGAAATGCTATGACCTTGCTGGTTTTGAGAATTGTGTGTCATTAACTGAGACAGCCACACTTTTGATGGGTGGCCCAGTCTTCAAGGATCGCGGGCTTCAGCTCTCATTCATTTGCCTCATGGCTACCTTTGGCCTGGGTTTCTCTGGGCAGTTGCCATGACACCAGAGCATCAACAGCCCGAGGCTGCAAGTTGGACGGCTTTTAGGACCAGCTCCTGGGTAGCCATTCATTTGAGAAACATTTCCTGTTTTCTTGAATTCTGTGATAATAGAGGGATACCCTGGACTTGAGCTCATGGTCAGCCAGGGGCTTGCCACCCACTTTTTTGAACTTAAAGGTTCTGATAGGACCCATCAGCGCAGTGTTGATGCTTTTGACATGGAAGTGATTTTGTCCCGGATCAAGCCTTGCTCTGATCTGGCGTCTTTCTGGGGTGGGGTGGGGAAGGCAGAGGTGTGCAGAGCATCTTCTCCTGGGAGTTCATCAACCGAAGTCACTACCCCCAACACCAAAGCCATTTCTCACTTGACAGGGCTATGCTGTACTTTGAGGAGGTTTTGACAAAAGTTCATGTGTTATACAGACGTCTCATAATAAATTCAAATAAAACATCCCTAGTCAAAATTGTTCTCCCCTTTCCTATCTCCCGAAGTAGCTGCTGTTCAGTTTGCTGTCTTTCCAGACTATTTTATGTGTATAAATCATATGTACATATAATTTAAAAGTATATTAAAAATGAGATCTTACACATGTTAAGCAACTCATCTCATTAAATGAGATAGCAGGGACACCGTTCCGTGCCCGTCAGCCTAGGTCCAGTGAATTCTGTAGTGTGTGATATTCCATGTCATGGTTGTTCTGTAACACACCCACCTTTGTCCTGATGGGCACTGCATTTGTGTCCAGCAGTTTGCTGGTGAAGCCTCTCGGCCAGGTCTTGTACACCGATGCTGCTTTTCTGGGAGTCGGCAGTCCTAGAGTTGGACTACTGAGTAAAAGTTTTAAAAAGGTTTAAAATTCCAGGATAGGAAGGGTTCACAGTGAAAGCCCCCCTCTTTTGTTCCTTGGGCATTCTGATCACCATCTGGAGGCAACTATTGTTGCTGGTTTCTTTCGGATCCTTCCAGATAGATTTTAAAATCCCAGCAAATTCTACTCAGTTGCCCTTCAAAAAGGTTCTTGTTTTAACAGCCTTAGTGGTGGACAGGACCCGTTGCCACGCCACTCTGGGAACTGGATCTGTGAACTCCCCTGTCTGTTCTTCCAGTCCTTTCACATTTCCATCTCCTAACTCTGGGCATCTTCCCTCGTACTTTTACATGATCAAAGTTTTTTGTTTGTTTGTTTGTTTTTAAACATTTATGTTCTATTCTGTAACCATAATGCTCTACTTTTTCTAAAGGTTTATTTAGAAAACTGAAAAGCAAGAAAAATGTTAATATTACTATAATGATATAAGTGCTGTTTACTCCGGAACTAAATGGTATAATGTAATACAAATATGTATTCTTCATACAGCTCTTTAACCCTAGGGTTTCTAATTACTGATCTTTGCTTTTATTATAACCTCATTTTTTTTTTTCATACTCTGAAGTGTTTCAAGTTAAATTAGACAGTCAGGAAGGGTCCCCACCTCTACATGCTGTAATAAGTCCCTGATAAAATTAGCCAAAGCTGCAGAATTATTTTGGAAGTGAAGAGCAGATCTGACTCTGCTCAAAGTCCTTAGTGGGGCTCAAGACTTTACATAAGTAAGACCTCACTGGATTTGGAAAGCTTAGCTGTTGCTCCCCCACTGTCCTTCTATATCAGAGCTCACGGCAACCTTCTAGAAAAACTTATACTAAAGATCTATGTGCTTCCATTCAGGGGAACGCTTATAAACATCAGGCTGTTCTTGGTCTTGAGCTAAACTTAGCAACAAGGCCCCAGTTTCATCTTTGGGAAGAAAATTGAGTCAGTGCTCAGAATTATTACCTCTCCTCAGTTCTCAGCAGTCTGCCCCATGAATCTTTTTCTCCAGGATGCTCTGATTCTGAGGTTGGTTCAAGTTCCACAGTCACAAACTCACTTTCCTGTGGTCCATGCTGCGAATCAAGCACCTATCAGCTGACTCAGAGAGGGCACGTGATTTATCTTTGGCATGCTATCTGTTATTTGTACCTTCTGAACATCATCCTGGACTCAGGGCCTCGCTCCAACTCAGTCGATCCCAGTGACGGTGATCATTGTTTTCTTTTTGATGCTTGTCACAATTTTGGCCCCTTCACCTTGACTCTCTTTTCACATCTCCAGATGTCCTTGATGGTCTCTGTGACATCGAATCCCAACTCTTGTTTTTTGTTTTTGCCCAAACACAAAATCAACTCCTCCACTGAGCCCTGGTTCTTTTTGGTCTAAAATAGTACTAGAAATCAAAATGTGGGGGTTCCATCAAAATGGTACCATGAACTCATGACTTGATCAGCTTCTTGGCTGCACAACCATAAAAAAAAAAAGAGAGAACACAAAATATAAAAAAGAGAGAAAAGACTGGCTCAGAAACAAATAAGTTCATAGGTTATAAATAAAAATGCAGAACGTTGGGCAAGATGGAACCGTTTGGGTCTGCTGCACCTAGAGCCTGGCAGTGATCGCTGAGAGTTCAGCTGCTGTGGAGTAAAGGATCTAAGTATGCTCCAGAATAGATGGGGGGTGGGCACCAGTTGTGTACCTGATATGGCTTTGAGAAAGATGGAGGCCCAAGGAGGAAAACCCCTTAAGCCAAACCATCCCACTGGTTGTAGCCTGGATCTGTGACAGTAACCCAGGTTACTCTAGGCTAGGGCCCCAAACTGCCATTCAAAGACCAGGCTGCAGAATGGATGGTCAGCAGGACAGGACGTGGCAGCTGCAAAACCATCAGACAGGAAAGAATGAGTGCAGACGGAGGAGGAGGAAGAAAACAACTCCCTACTGAGAAATTTTGGCTCCGCATTTCTGAGAAAGACACTCATGAGTGGTCTCTTGCCTGAAGGTCTTCGCTGTAAGGGCAGTAGGTGGCTAGTGGACTCATGGAGCCTTAAGTGTCATTGTTTTCTGGGGGGTGATCAGTTTGTCTAGAGATGAGTCCTCTGCACCTCACCTGAGTGGGAGACTATACCTGAGTCAGGTGGCCTGCCTATAGGCTTCCTGGGAGTAAGAAGCAGGAAGGAGCCAGGGTTCTTGGAGTCCTGACCACTGACCTTTTCTTTCCCTCTGGCCTTCTGCTCTGGCTCGAGTCCCTGCAGCCAGCAGAGTGGAGGGAGCCAAACTGTACAGGGCTTTGGGGGCGGGGACCCACTCTTCTGTGTAGAAACTTTTACATACCCCAGTTTTTAATTTTCTTCCTGCCTTCCTGCTGCCCCTAAGTACTGAGTCTCTGAGGACTCACTCATTTCCTGTCTGCATCTCCCTGTGTCTGAGGTTAACATTTCTCCTTGGTTAGTTACACTCCTCCATGTCCAAACTCTGTTAAACGACCTTGCCCATTGCTGAATCCTCTAATGTTCTCTCTGCCCTTGTGGATTAAAACTTTTCATAAAGCGTTCTTCACAGTTGTTTCAGCGAGTCTGGAGAAGGAGAGGCGCTTCATCTGCTGTCTCAGTTAACTTCCTCTCCTTTGATAGGTCTGCCTGCGGGCAGCTTGCAGCTGTGCAAAGAGGTCCCCACGAGGGCTTGGCTGTTCTGTTATACTGACTTTCCACTAAGCTGCTGTGTTTACCCCCGTGGCACTAACTCCGATCTTAAGCCTGAACCTTTCCTGGCTCAGAACCCTTGTTGGCTTAGCTCCTGCTGTGTGAATTCTAGGCTGGGGCTCCTGCTGCTTGGTCACTACTCCTAATTTCCTCCTTCCAGAAATGTGTCGAATTCCCTTGTCCACCTTTTATTTGCTGCCTCTCAAATTGGGTCAGTTGGCAAGGGGAAAATAGGAAATCTTTGACATTCATTCGCTCTCGTTTTAGTACAGTCTCGGGAGGGAGGAAGGATAAATATTAATACGTGTATGTCAGGACTTTTTTCCTGTTTATTTTTTTAATTGGAGGACATTGTTACAATATCATGTTTGTTTCTGCTGTACAGCAGTGCGAGTCTGCTGTATGTATACACATATCCCTTCCCTGCTGAGCCTCTCCCCCATCCTGCTCTTCCAGGTCATCGTGGAGCACCGAGCTGAGCTCCCTGTTACACAGCAGCTTCCCGCCAGCTTGCTTTACACACGATTGTGTGTATGTCAGTGCCACTCTCTCAGTTTGTCCCACCCTCCCCTCCCCCTGCTGTGTCCACAAGTCTGGGTGTCTATTTCTGTCCTGTACATAATAGGTTCATCAGTACCATTTTTCTAGATTCCATATATATGCATTCATATATGATATTTGTTTTTCTCTTTCTGACTTTACTTCACTCTTATGACAGACTCTAGGTTCACCAGCATCTCTAAAAACAGAACTGATTTTTGCTAATCAGCCATGATTTTGCACCTTATCTCTGAAGAGCATTGACTTGGTTCCTAACTCTAGGGGTTTTATTTTGTTTTGGTTTGTCACCTCCAAAGCCACTGGGGGGCAATAGGTAGTCCTGCTTATAAACAAGAGGAGTGTTTTGCTTCTGCATTTTCTATTAACATCTTTACTCTAAGGTTTTCATTAGGCACTGAAATTTAAAATGAAAACCCTATTGTAGTTGATTGTGGGTTGCTTATTTTTATCTGTAGGGGACAGGCCTCTTAAGTTCCCCCCATGACCCCCTCCTGATATGCACACCTTGTGGTATCATTCCTTCTCCTTGAGTGCGAGTGGTCTAGAGACTTGCTTCTAACAAACAGAATGTTGCAAAGGCGATGGGCTCTCTCTTCTGTGATTAAATTACCAAAGATTGGGACCTGCTTCTTGCTTACTGACTCTCCATTGCCTTCTTGGCTTGTGTACTTTTCTTTAAAAAAAAAAAAAAAAAAGGTAAGTATGTATTTATTCACTTATTTGACTGTGCCGGATCTTAGTTGAGACACACAGTATCTTCGATCTTTGTTGCAGCGTGCAGAATCTTTAGTTGCAGCATGTGGGATCTAGTTCCCCAACCAGGGATCGATCCCAAGCCCCCTGTGTTGGGAGTGTGGAGTTTTGGCCACTGGACCACCAGGGAATTCCCTTGGCTTGTGTACTTGGATGAAGCAAACTGCCATGGTGGTGAGGCCCACATGGCAAGGGACTGAGGGCCTCTTGGTGTCAATAGCCAGTGAGGAACCGAGGCCCTCGTCCAACAGCCTGTGAGGAACTAAATCCTGCGAGCAGCCACATACTCCTGGAACCTTGAGACAGCAGCAGCACGGCCGATACCTTGACTGCCACCTGTGAGTGTCGGTGAGCAGCGGACCCAGCTAGGCTGTGCCTGGGCTCCTGACAGAAACTGTGAGAACTAATGTATATTGTTTTCAGCAGCTAAAGTTTATGGTAATTTGTTATGCAGCAGTAGATAACTAACACACTATCCTAGCTCAGGTGAAATAGTCTTGGCTTAGCATGTCTTCCATGTCCCAGGTCCTGAATGTGGCCATGATTTTTTGTTTGTCTTTTTTTTTGGCTGCACTGCACAGCATGTGTGGATCTTAGTGCCCTAACCAGGGATTGAACCTGTGCCCCCTACAGTGGCAGTGGGGAGTCCCAATCCCTGGACCAGGGAAGTCCATGGTCATGATTTTTAATAATGAGAGAGCCTTGGCATGTAGTTCAAAAACAATCACACTAACTAGGGGTAAAGGCAGAAAGGTACCAGCATCACTCTCCTTCCTTTTCTTGGGGAAAGAAAAGACTGGGGAGTGGGAGTCCTTTCAATACCCACCCTGAGTCCATGGCCTGACGTCACTGCCCAGGGGGCACTGATGGCCTCAGAGGCCTTGGGTCCGGCTGAGCCTGTAATGGTGCTCTGTCTTGGCGTTGTCATTTGTTCTTATTTGGGCAAGAGTTGGCACAAGTCTTGTCCAGACTCTCAAGGACAATTTTGGGTTCGTTTTCTGTATAATTACAGGGTGAGCAGTAGGGTAGACGATGCCAGTACAGCAGTGAATACGTCTGGAGGACAGGCTCTGCTGTTCCAGGACTCCCACTGGGGTTGGTTCAAGGGGCACATCTCCCACCTCAGTGATGCCTCCCTCATGAGCATCTGGGCCTTGGTGAGTTGTGGGTGTAGAAGCATTCTTTCCTCCTGGGATGGAATGTATCTCATCCTTGAACTTTGGTTTTTATAGTCATGGTTGTTTGCCAACTCTTGTGATTGGTTCACGTTGGTTAAAATATGGGGCATGTGGGGTCGGGGAGGAGTAGCTCATGCATTCAACTTTGGCTTTTATCCCATCCCTACTCTTGAACAAGGACACAGATCCCTGAGGCATCATCTGTCTGCCTTGAGGTACAGGGAAGCCCCAGGTTAAGTATATTTTTTCCCCTGCTTTATTGAGATATAATTGACATAATGTGTTAGTTTAAGGTGCACAATGCGATGATTCATGTACATGTCGTAAAATGATTACCACAGTGAGGTTCATTGACACATCCATCACCTCACGGAGTTCCCATTTTGTTGTTGTTGTGACCGTTTAAGTTTGCATTGTGGTGAGAACTTTTGACTCTCTTAGCAACTTTCAAGTATAGGATACAGTCCCAGAGTCTTATCTGCTGAGGGGATAAAGCCAAGGTTGAAAATGAAGCAGAGGGGATAATAGATGAACTGAGGCTGTTGATTGGTTATTTTGGTTAAAAGTTAAGCCAGATTATCACTGATCAGACACTAGCTGTAGCATATAGATAGAGGTAGATACTGGTGCTATGTTGCAGAGAAGGACGACGCTTTGTGGATTTTAATAGACACATAAGTATGAGAAAAGATCTTAAGTTGGGAAAGGACTAATCCACAGAGTGCTGATGGTAAGGCAAAAAATTAGTAGTTTTATCTACATTAAATAAAGATTGTCTAACTTGCATATATGCAGAAACTACCAATTTCTTAAAAACACAGATTCCCAGAGATTCTAATGCAGTAGGTAAATTGTATAAATTTACAAAGAAATAAATGATATATGAAAAGGAGTAATAAATGCTCACTATGCACTGTAGCTTAATGATTTTACTACAGTTTACTATCATCCGTTTTCTTGAGGTTATTTTTATCTATTGTATCCATATTTGGGTAATACTATGTAATGCTGTGCTAATGTGCATCTTTTCCCAATTCATGTTGGCCTTGAAATCAGCTGTGTTGGGAGTATTTACACCAGGGAAATTGGCAAAGGCCATAAAATCAATACCCTTCCTCCTCTTTTTTAGAGACCTGGTTGTTACACATTTACCAGCCCTTCATTGTATATGGTCCTTAAAGAAACCAGGAGTGGTATCAGTAGTGAGGAAAATCAAAGCATGAACTATCTGAAGGGCAGAGAAAACTTTATTTATCATAGAGTACAGCAGGGGTGAAGGTGTGGCAACCTGACCCAGTTTTTTGCAGCAAGATGCTCTCTAGATTCCTTCAAAGCCTAGCGTAGATGGTTGCAGCCAAAAGCAGAAGTGGTGGGAAGCAACTCTGGGGAAGGTTCCCAATTCCATGATGAACTGGAATGTGAACCAACGTGTCTCTTGCTGAGATATTAGTCAATGGTGCCATCTAGTGTTGAAGTACAGATTGGCTCCAAAGAGGGACACTTAGAGGAAGCCTTCTCTTGACTTAGGCCTTGGAAACACACTAACACAGTTTCCTCTATTTTCTTTTTCTACTTCATTTCCCTACTTCTGGAGTCATTTTCTACCCACTCCTCCAACAAGAATAGCCACTGGTGTTTTCTTGTTGTTATTGTTGTTTTATTTTGAAAGATAGGAATTCGGTGTGGTTTCCAAGCAAAAGAGAGAAATGCCAAGAGTTGAAAGGCATAAATATGGAAATCAGCAATTTCCTGCATTATGTATAATTTGGAATGAATTTGCTTAGGGAAGTTGTAGAGATCTTCTCTTGCAGGTCACATAATTCAGATGCTTCTCTGCTTTTCCAGCATGTCCCAGATATCCTTCCTATTTCCTGTGACAGGGGCATATGAAGTCATCAGCATGTTGTAGTGTAACAAAGAACCCAAATTCATTCTTAAGTCTTTCTGCTTCATAGATATTTTTGTAGCAAATAGTAGAAGGAAAGTCCTATTCATGACTTACAAGTGAATAGGATCTTTCATTCTTTTATGAGAACTTGTGTTAATAAGTCTTTTATTTGAAGTGAAGGTAATTGTATATGATTAAGTTCTCAAAGCTGGAGAGTCCTCCAGAAGAGTAAGATTCTGGGATTAATTCCCACTGGAAAGGTTGACTGCATCATGAGCATTGGAGAAAGCAGTATGGTAGTCCCTCAATGAATATTACTTCCTTTTTTCCCCTTTGGTGATTGATGATCTGTGTAAAATGAAAGAACATTTAACTAATTAGTGGGCTCAAAGCTGTTCTACCCTGACAGTTTTTAATCTTTTCACTAAGGATAACTGACCTGTAAGTTTGGGACTATTTCAGATGTTATCAAACAGAATACCAGTAAGGAATCAATGTTATCCTCTCTGTAACGTGTGTAGCTGGAGCAGCCTGAACTGTTATTGTGAAACCTTTCAAAATGGAAGGAACGGAACGTCACAACTCTGGATACGAAGTCCGAAAATGGGATTAGACTTTACCCAGGATACTTTTTCAATGTTCAAAGAACAACAAAAGTAGTTTAGAAATCTCATCTTGAGACTGCTAAGCTATCTGAACACACTTTATTTTAGGTGAGGGCCATGGGTTTTGCAGTCAAGTCAGCTGCTATTTATATAAGCAAGCCTTCATCAACAGTCTTATAAAGCTCACCCTCTTACATAGAATGGCAGCAATTTTGCCTGAGAAAATAAGCCTGTGTGACTCTAGAGGCGACATACACTTTTTGTTAGAAGAAGGAATTGAAGATCCTGTGGGTAAAGTGAAAGTCAGTTTTGTCCATATGCAGGTCCAACTGTTAAATATAACAAGGCCTGGGTATTCCCATGTTCCTACATGTTCAATAGACATTCCAATTTATCAAACGGTAACAAACCTAAAAGCCTGTGACATTGTCCTTATAGACCCTGGGAAAGCTTTTTAAGTGCAGATCATTCTTCTAAAGGTGGATCTGATCCTGTGTGGTCTTAAGCTGCCCCCCACCCCACCCCACCCCCACCCTACATAAAGGACTCATTCTTTGGGATAACTTTCTCCTTGTCCCTGCTTGGCCTTAGGTCCATGGCATCTCTGGTCTTTGCTGCCTACCCTGGAGAAAGGTTCCCTTTCTCACACCAGTCTGTTCTAAACATGGCAACAAAATCTCAAAAAACTTTTAATAACACACTCTTGTCATTTTAAATGCATCTCAAGCTTTGAACTATGTATTTCAAATTTCTTTTACTTAGATGCACTGGGAACAACCATCTGACTTTTGACTGCCACAACAAACAAAAAACTTATCTAGTTTTTTTCCCTTTGCTATTTCTTATTATCTCAGCATCTTAATGAACTTTGAAGTGACCACTGATGTGGGTAGTTCTGTCATATAAAAATCAACCCCCAAATTTCCACTAACTCGTTCTTTGGCAGGCAGTTCTGTCGATTAAAAACGGATGCTTCTGGCAACTTTGAGGCACTGTAACATTAAGAAGTGGTTTATGAGATTCCACTGACTTCATTTTAGTGCTATTTTATTGTATTCTTAAATAGTTGAACACCGATAGTCCAACATGGTAACCCACTCCAGTACTCTTGCCTGGAAAATCCCATGTACAGAGGAGCCTGGTAGGCTGCAGTCCATGGGGTCGCGAAGAGTCGGACACGACTGAGCGACTTCACTTTCTTGCATTGGAGAAGGAAATGGCAACCCACTTCAGTGTTCTTGCCTGGAGAATCCCAGGGACGGGAGAGCCTGGTGGGCTGCCGTCTATGGGGTCGCACAGAGTCGGACATGACTGAAGTGACTTAGCAGCAGCAGCAGCAGCAGTGAGCTCTTAGAGATGTTCTAACTACTCAAAAAAGGAAGTTAGTATCCAAGTGACAACTATTAAGTCAAATGATTAAGTACCTTTACTTACTTTGTTCCATCCCACTGACACTGTCATTTGACGTACCTACTGCAATAGTAAGTAAATATGTCCCTTATGAAAACTTAAGAAAGACTGCTCTAGGGACAGGAATCTGAGGTACGAACTATGACCCAGGTCTTCTGGGCTCTGTTGGGAACTCTCATTACAGCTTTATTTTTAAAGGAATGAGATTCTCTTTTTCATAAAGGATCCAGTCTAAAATAATTCGTTCAGGCAGCTTCAATTAAAAACTGTCTTTGTTGCTTCTGAAAACAATGGATCACCACTCCCAGAGTTAAAAACGACCAGAACACAGACTTAAAAACCAAGCCATTTAATTGTGTCTTTGAAGGTAAACAATATCTTGATCCCAAGCCCCAAGAATACCAGAGCTACGAGTCTGAGAAGTCCCGCGGGGCAGTATTCTCACAGAGTCCTGAGGGTCAGACCTCAAAGTGTTCCAAGGCAGAGCACTTAAGGAATTCATGCATTCCATTCTGCAATTTTGCAGACGGCCAGAAACAGACCCCTAGAGTCTCTTGAGACGGGAAAAATTCAACTCCTGGTCTCATAGATAAAAGTAGGGAGAGTACCAAAAATGTTACGCTTACTTCTCTTCACTTTTCTCACACAGTCTGAAACCTGAGCTATCACCTCCCCAACTCACAGTAGCCGAAGCTGCAGTTTAGGTTCAAGATCAGTCCCTCTATCCAGAGAGCTCTCATCAATACAGCTTTTTAACAAGCACTTTAAAGAACCCTCTGGCGGCACAATGCGTTAGTATACAAGATTTTAATTTACAAATTAAAAAGCTACGTTTTATTTTTTCTCCTTTTTCTCTTCTTTCTTTACATCACTCTTTTCCTTCTCTTTCTCTTTGTCGTCTTTTCTGTCCTTTTTGCTGTCTTCCTTTTCTTGCCCTTCTTTCTTTTCTGCGTCCCGGTTGGCAATCTTGTTGTTGATGAGATTGTGCAAGGCGACTACAGAGCGGATCAGTGAGGCCAAATATACCACCACCATCTGGTCATTGGTCTTCAGGTAAAAGGCCTTGACAAACTCCTGCAGGCTGACATCCGGCAGCAGGTTGAAGACGTCCTGCAGCTGGTAGATGATCTGGTGGTTGATGGGCAGCTTGCCCGTGGCCACCTTCTCCAGGTAGCCCCTGATGTCCAGGAGCTTGGAGTTGAGTCCCTTCAGACCATGGACCTGGTTTGTGATCCGCTGGGAAAGAGTGCCCACTGTAGTGTCTTTGATGTCTCTGTAGGAACCCACAAGAAAGAGCAGGGGTATCCATCAGTGTCCTATACCATCACAGATTTTCACATTCTAAGGGAATAACTCAGTTTGTGAGGAGGGGCAAGTTTTCTAAAGCAAAAATGTTACCTCTCCGTTTGATAAAGATTTGAGTATAAAGTGCCTTAACCTTGTTTTCATTTGGAAGCATATGTTTTATCTTTCTCATCACAGGACATCTTTCAGAAGAAAAGAGAGAGCTAAAATGAAATCATGTTCACTAAAAAAATTTTTTTAAATCTCTACTTCAATTTCTCTTGTTCCTAAAGAGGACAGCATTCTTTTCACCTGCATCTATAATATGTCTTGAGATGCTTTTAAATCAGTCAGTAGTAACTTTCTGAACTGAAACGAATCTTATTGTTTGAGAAAATCTATGACCTTTCAAATAAGTCAGGGTTATGTAATTATTTTTCTTTTTTTTCTAAAATTTGGCTGTGCCGGGTCTTGTGGCACTCTGGATCTTTAGTTGCAGCATGTAGGATCTAGTTCCCTGAGCAGGGATCAAACTCGGGCCCCCTGCATTGTGAGTGTGGAGTCTTAGCCTCTGGACTACTAAGGCAGTCCCGTAGAGTGTAAAAGGCCTTGATGCAGATTCTCTGCAGAAAACTGGCCAGCTACATTCATTGTAAAGGAGGTGCACTTAAAGAACACACACTTGCTTTTAACACGCATGTGTTCCTGTCACAGCCAGCACCGTAGCTTCCAGACAGGGTGTGCTATCCAGAGTCCTAAATCGTAACTCAGGACACTTCACACATGATCCAGGACTGGAGCCCAGGTCTGATGCCGTCCTAAAGTCTCACCGTAATAAGTGTTCAACTCCGACTTCCTCGGCTTCCTCTGCCCCAATTTCACTGGTCACGTGCTCAAATGTTTTTGAGGTTGGAGTTCCATCCTGGGAGAGGAGACTTAATGATAGTTATTTACTTACAAACAAATGAACAAACTAGCACATGTTCCTTTTCACACCTTGGCCCTTCTGCTTTAAGTCCGATCACGTGAGGGGTGGTAGTGGGTCTTCTGTGGCAAGGGGGGGTAAAATTTGCTTTGAAAGCTGTCACAGCAGTCCTGCTCAGGGTTGAGGTATACTGCGGCGTCATCCTTAGCTCATTTCTGAGGCAAATCCTGATATTATCTTAAGTCTTCAGTAGAGATGGACCTTCAGAGAAGTCTCAATTTGGCTAAATTTTAAGGACTGTCATAGTTCATTCTAAAATAGGCCATATTCTGAACACTGTGCCTGAGACAAGCTTATGTTAGAAAATATAACTTTGAACCATCTACTGTCCATTGGGTCAAAGATCAGTGCACCAAACAACGTGGTGAGAATCACTGATTTTCTGGTGGCCTGAATGAATCAAGGCACCCATTAGTGGATGTGGTTTGCTGTATCACCTACTTATTTCTTGACAGGACTCAGGAGAAACTTTTCTCAGATCTAGTGCCAGAAGAGGCTGTGCATCTCCTGTCAAGGCTGTGAACTGTTTGCACGCAGGAGCGCATTGCAGTACGTGCACAGGATGTAGGCAGATGGCTTAGATGCAAAGCCTAGCTTTGCTGTGTATGTGCTAAGGGAGCTGTGAGATCTTGGGAAAGTCACTTCACTTACACTAAGTGGTATAAACATCAGCTGTTGTTATTTTATCCAGGATAGTGTGAATCCTGAAAATGACATTTTCCTCTTGGCTTTGTATGCTAGGATGGTCAAAGCCTTCCAACACCTGTGCAGGACTTCATGGCATGTCTTTTCAGGTACTGATTTTTCCCTGGCTTCATCTTATAATATGACCCTTACATCCCCTCTATCTTCTATGAAAAAATCCTGTTTCATTGGTGTGTGTGTGTGTGTATGCATATGCATGTGTGTGTGCAAGCAGCCTCAAACTCCTTTTTGAAAGAAGCAAGGTAAAATTTAACTTGTAACAACTGTATCAAGACCAGGGATGAAAGCCTTAACTGCAACTAGGCAACAGATCTGGATCTAAGTTCTCTAGTAGTTAAGGCAAAGAGAAACAGGGGCACAGAGCTCAGGGCAAGGAACATTTGCAGGAAGCTAAGTTAAAAAAGCCGTTTCCAGATTTTAAAATTGAATATATGGATAACTATAAGAAGAAAGACAACATTTACTCCATCTCTCCGACTTTTGACTTTGGAAGTTCAAGACCGAGCTCTTTGTATACCCTAAGTGCAAATACTTTATGCTCAAAACAAAACTCATATAGTTTCACAACAAATCTTATCCTAGAATCTGCGTTCAATTCTGTTTCCTGGAAATAGAGAAAAGCTATTTTGGCAGCTTGTCCTGTCCATACCCAAGGCACAAGCTAGCAAGACCACAAAGCAGGTACTGAATACAATGGAGCCAACTATATAGGTGTCAAATCATATAGATGGGTTTTGCCATCTAGCTCCAGGCAGTTCTGACTTACTCTATTTGAAAACCTAGTAACTTCCAAGAGAAGACTGTCAGAGGTGGGCCAACAGTGGAAATGGCACTAGATTAAGATCAAGCTCATCAGGCTCTGCATACTCTGCTGAGAACATCTCTGGGTGATCATTTGACTACTTTGGTCTTAATTTCATTTGTAAAAGGAGACTTTAGATTTCTATGGTCCTCTCCATTTCTAAAATTTGGTGATTCAAACACTCAGGAGGGAAAAAACATAATATCAAACTGTTGACAGAAATCAGTAACCTTTTGTTATAAAGTATTTGTTGACTTGAAATGGGAGAAAAACCCAATGGCCCTAAAAGTAGCAATTCTAATCTCCTAGGCTCATAAACAAGATGACTTACATCATGAACTTCTTCCACTGAAATATATGCTTCTGTGGGCAGTCCCAGGTCCTTTGGTTTCACATCAATGATGACCAATACCTGGCAGAAAAACACATCTTAGGAAACCACCTTGTACTAGGCACATAGGGAATAACTGCAGCCATTCTGATGATGATTACTGCAGCTTTTTCATTCATTTAACCAGATAATGAGCCAGAATTTTCAGGAAAAAAAGACTTTACATTTCAAATTTCGTATTTGCTCTGCTCTTCAACCCCATCCATTACCAAGGTGAAAGGTAGTAGTACAGTGAGGAAGGAATCAAGCAGAAGGAAATTAGAGTCAAGACAGCCAGCATTTTAATCCCAGCTGCACTCTCAGAAGATCTTACTAACCATTCTGAACCTCAGTTTTCTCATTTGTAAAAAGGATAACAATCCCATACAGTTGAGAGGATTAAGGAAGGTAACTTACATACTCAGCACTGAGCAGATGTTTAATTTACTAAATACACTGGGTTACTGTATACTACACAAAGCACTGTAAATTAACACAAATTTATAGAGAAAAAGTGGTGAAATGATTCACTATCCACTAGGAGGCTCTTGGGTTAACTGGCAAACAATTATCAGTCAAGGGTTTTAAAGATAAAGTGCACTTACTGAGTTAGGGCAGTATCTTTTCATGAGTTCATTGATGGCGATGTCATTCTTGTGTAGTTTAGGGCCTGTGTGGTACCACCCAACTATTCTTTCTCTGGCTACGAAGGAAAAAAATAGTGGCTTTGAACTGTTACATAAAGATCTGTATATTACCCTCAAAAAGGGTAAGAACTTCAGTAGTTATGTTCTCTACCTTTTCAAAAATTCCAGGCATCTAAACTTTAATGTGCTTATGAAATCTTAAATTCAAAAGCAGGAATCTCTGAAAATAAACAGCAGGGGAAATCTAGAGATAGCCATATCTCTGACTAGTTTAAGAAACCAGTCATACATGAAGCAACTAGAAAACAATTCCAAGGGAATATATAAACAAATGCAAGTTCATTTCACATAGGTTACAGCAGTGAGTGTTGTGGGAATAAACATTTCCAAAGCAATGTGGCTGCTGTAATGAAATGAAAATGATACACATGACAGAGATATTTACCTTGGTGGTACTAAAGCTCTAGAGGCATGTGGATTTTATTTGATAACTTTTTGCTTTTCTGGTGCAGAGGGCTATCTCTCCCCTGAAACCTAGGTGGTCTAGCTGGCCTTAAATTGCTACTCCAATTTCTCATTTATTCTACCTCATTTGTCTACTAACATTGGCCTTACTTTAGTCTAGCTAAGTGAAAGGGTCTTTGACATTAGACAAAGAAAAGCGAATACTTAGAAAAGGCATTAGGGACACACACGCACATTTACACACCACACCACCCCCCCCCCCCCCACACACACACCAGTGCCACAGTGCCACCTACCATTGACCTTCTTAAACATTCCATACATGTTTTCCAAGTAATCATGGTCTAAAAACCAGACAGAATCATCTTTGTCGTCTTCATCAAAAGGAACTAGAGAGGAGAAAAAAACCCAAAAAAACAGTTTAGGGTGCTAGATAGAACTCCAAGGGCACATATCACAGCTGTGGACTTCTAGGCCAGATTTGACCCATGTCTTTAGCTTGTCCAATACAGTGTTAAAAGTATTTTTGAGTTGCTTTTATTAAAAACTGGAAGATTTCACATACAAATCTAGACCTCTAGGCTCTCTTGAAAAATTGGAAGACCTGGCAATAACTGGCTATAGCCATACAGAGGTCACCTCCTTTGAAAAGGATACATGTTCTTCAGTTTGCTAAAAGTTCCATCATTTCCTAATACTTCTGTTGGGCAAATTACATTACTGCCTGATCCTTTTAGACACTGGAGTTAGTGACCTCTAGTCTAGCAGCTATGCCAGCAATTATTTTGTTGTTCATTATTGTTGCTTTAATCATAAAATACATAGATACATTCTTCTGAACATTCACGAAACAGTGAAAAGGTTTTTATCTCCCCCTTGCCTACCCATAACCACGGTTAATAGTTTCGTTCAGGGGTTGACAAACTATACCCACTGGCTATTTAAATAGTTTTATGCAATATGGCTATTAGTTTGTCTACATACTCTTTTTAGTTGCTTTCCTGCTACATTAGCAGAGCTAAGCAGTTGCACTGGAGATGATATGGCATGAAAATACTTAAAAATATTTACTATCTACTTCTGTGTGTAGCCTTTAGCCTCCCTGTTCTATACTTAAGCAATTCTGAAATAGAATCGCTTGGTTGCAGTAAAGAATGGAGACCACGAAAATTTTCTTTCTTTTTAAAAGATAACTGACATTTTAACCATACTCAGAAAATGTAAAATTTGTCTATTTTTTTTTAAAACTGAGGTATAATTGACAGATTTTTCTTTTACCTGCAAAACTGTTGGATACATCGAGTACTTTCTTTTGCCATGACCCCAAAAGCACACCAACAACACGTTTTTGGTTTCCAACCTTGCCTATTCTGAATGAGAAAACAAAAGATCAATCTGGATAGGCACAGACTCAACAATAAGATACCTAACACGAAATACCAATGTACCGATACAATTTAGCTTAGCTGGGAACTGATCCCACTAAACAAATGTAGTACATTAGTCTTAAAAAAAACAACAACAACAAACAACCCTCAAACCTTATAGAAATTTAAAATGGAGAAAATGAAAACTCCCCAGATCTTACAGTTTTAAATGTTATTTGGTTGGTGTTTGAAAACACATTTAACTTTTTATTTTGATAAGAGCTTACCTTTCTTTCTTAAACTTTCTCTATCTTCTCTATCCTCCAACCTTTTCAGGGATAAAGATGCTAAAGCTGAACCAGTGTTATGGTCCAGCTTGCCAACTCTTCTCTGAAACAAGCCCAACTAGATGGCATAAACAATTCTTTGTATCATCTAGGGGCTGAGAAAATGATTCTGACCCAGAAGCATGTGTATGCCATTTGTGATCTCTCTGAATGGCTAAATTAGGCAGAAGTTGGAACTGAGCTGGTGACTAATCATACTGGGAGGAGGGCTGAGGGAACAAGAAAAACTACCTCAGAATTTCTATCTCCAAATCAAACCCCCTTAGTAATTTTGTGCTAAAGAAGGACAAGTGTTTCACTTATTTAATTGGTCTTTATGTAGAATTCTCCATTAACCACTAACAAATGTGACATAACAAACAATTCTATGTTCAAAGGCCAGACAAAAGTCATTGTGAAATGAACCACAATTTCTTAACAGTTGCTGGTTCACACCAATTGAACTGTACTTATCTAAACACATGATTTGGCAAACTTATAAATGCTTACTATGTCTAGGGCTTGGATCAGAATTAAGTATTCTGATTTTTGGGGGACTAAGTTCAAAGGAAATTTCCACACTCATGGGCTTTTCTTCTAATCTACAAAAATGCATTTGTGTTTTAGAAAACCCTACAATTGTCTGACACAGCAGCTTGCAGTGTCTGCCTTCACTATGCCCTTAAAAATGTTTGTCGAATTGACTGAACAGAACTGAAATGATACCTGCCTTCTTAGCACCTCTAGTATCCTATGGGAGAAAAACAGTAATTGTACAGTGGAAAAGCTCACCTATCTTGTTAGGCCAAGGGTCCTACAAAGAAACGGAACTAAACTGGGGGCCCTATACCTCACAGGAGTCTTTGAGTTTGGTTTTGGCTCTGGTTGAATTGGGAGTTGTACAAAGCAAGAGAATGGGCACTTAGCAACTATGACTTTATAGCAGATGCTCCCAACTGGGTCTTACAACTTTCCAATTCAAGTAACTACTGTAAAACTTATGAACACATGTAACAGGTCCCCCGGGACGAACAGCTCGAAAACAAGTAAGCGAAGGCAGAAGAAATATCTGTGGGATGTTTTCTTATTCATTAACGCCTACACCTTCAACTGGTCTCATTTTTAGAAGAAAAACTTGACTTTAAGACTTAATATAGCTAGGTTTTAAGTCAACGTCAAACCAGATTCCCACTTCTGAAACTTCCACAAGTTAAAAGCACAGTTCTTGCAGGGACCAGACTTTCGGTGACCGTCTTCAGAGCCAAAAAGCGCGAGTCTGAAGGGCTTTCCTCCCCAACACCGAGTCTCTTAGGCGAAAAGGGACGGACGAGGCGATAGACAGGCACGAGGACTGGGGATCAGGATCAAATGAAACCTGCTCCCCATACTCTGGCATCGTACGGACTGGGTAAAGGGGATGATCAGCTCAGTTCCCAGGACTGCCGGCTGGGCAGAAGACTCCGGGTAACTTGGGCTTCATGAATGGACTTAATGTGGGCCCCTCGGCGACTCAGGGCCACCCCCGGTGCGTCAGCACCCCCGCGGCCGCCGCGCCGTACCCAGCGCGCCCGTGACTCAGCAGCGGCGGCGCCACCGGCCCCGGTAGGCCGCCCCGTGCCGCCCGCTCACCGATTGAAATGATCCACCACACTGAGCAGCACCAGGGGGTGGACCACCACCTTCTGCACCGCCAGCTCCGGCATCGCGACACACCCCGCCCGCCAGGCCCTGCTCCCCGCGACGCGCAAACACCGGCAGCAGGAGCGGTAGTAACTCTCGGATACCCTCCAGGCCTGGCTCCTCCTCTTCCGGCTGAGCCGCCGCGGCGCGGCTCCTTCTTCCGCTCCCAGAGTGCCGCGCGGGTCGGGCTGGGTAGGTCTCTCCCGCTCCAGCCTTGAGGCGGGGAAGTGCAGGGGAAGGCGGGACCTGGCTCGGGTGACAGGCTAAGACTTTTCCAGGTCATGAAAGCGAACAGCTCACTAGAGACCGATAAAGGTTGACCTCCTGGTGTTTGCCCTGTACTGTCACTGCTGTGACTTTTCACCTCAGAATCTTCTTAGCTCCCCTCCCCTCCCCCACCCGAAGACTGGAGAAAATGCTGAGAAAAAAATGTAAATAGTAGTGTTTCCGTCATTCAGAAAATGTTCACTTTCAATTCTAGTTAAAATCCTCCAGAATTTCTTAGAGGTTGTTATTTAGTCGCTATGTCGTGTGCGACTCTGCGACCCCATGGACCGCAGCACACCCGCCTTCCTTGTCCTTAAAAGGCGCTTCTTAGAGGAACTAGCTTTAAATCTCTAGCATTAGGGCATTTCTTTAAAATAGGTTTGGTAATTTGTCTCATTATTATTTTATTGTCGGAGAATTTCCTCTTAATCTTTGCTGTGGACTCTTAGCAAATAGTCAGCCTGGCTATATTGTCCCATCTGTCTTTATATTACTTACCATTTAACAAGAGCTATAAGAATGAAAACTTATAAAAAGATTGACGAAAAAACTGGAAAGCAGTAAGGGAATACATTTTCATATTTAGCTGGAAAAGAGAAAAAGACTAAAAGAGGAAATGTAGGAGAAGGGAACGGCTACCCACTCCAGTATTCTGGCCTGGAGAATTCCATGGACTGTGTAGTTCATGGGGTCTCAAAGAATCGGACACGACATAGCGACCAAATAATAACAACAACCTGTTTTTAAGCACCTTCCACCTTCCCTGTAACACCAGAGAATCTGACCTCTCTGAAGAATGACCAGGAGACTTTTGTTCTGAACCTTAGCCTTCCTCCAGTAAAATCAGGGAGCTTTTGATAGTCTTTTTTTTTTTTAATTTTTAAATTTTAAAATTGGAGGATAATTGATTGCAAACTTTTGATATTCTTTCTGGGCCCTGCCTCTCGTTTTCATTTCATGTACTCTTCCAACTTTTGGGAACACTGTTTTGGATTTTCCTCATTTCTTTTAATAGTTTTGATTTGGCTGTCAGATAATTGCTGCTACTTTTTAAAATATTAAATAATAGAAATTTTAAATTAACGAAATTTAAGTCAGCCCCATTGTGTGATGTGTTAAAGCTTGTTTGCTGGTTTTTAGTGCCTTGTTCAAAGTAGATGTTCTTGTTTCATCTTTTATATGATGCTGTTCAACACGGGGTAGACATGTAACTATTACAAAAAGATCTTGGAAGTGTTTTTTCCCCCTAATTTTTTAAGATCAGAAGTTGATTTTAATTTTTCTTATGTGTTAGGTAAGGCATAAGAATTGAAGTCTAAAAGAAGCATATTTTTGGACTAAATTATTTAAAGGATATAAAGAAGACAGCTTGAAACCATAAGTAAGATATTTTTCATGTCCTATTTTTTTCTTTTTCTTTTTAAATGAAACTGACCTGAAATAATAACTGATTTTGTAGCCACTAAGGGCTAAATTCATTCAGAGGAATGTAGAAGAAGACATAAGAAATCTACTTTCTTTTGTTCATTTAATTCTAGACTTCACTTTAAGAGGTTCTGATGAGAGCATAAGTGTAATACATTTTATTTTCCTTTAACTGCTTTTTTTTTAAGAAATGTAATTTTTAAAATTTTATTTATTTTTTATTGACGTATAGTTGACATATAAGTTATTGGTGTATGATGTAGTGATTCATAGTTTATAAAGGTTATACTCCATTTATAGTTAATATACAATATTGGCTATATTCCCTGTGTTGTATAGTATAGTTTTGTAGCCTATTTTATAATAATAGTTTGTGCCTTTTAATCCCTTACCTCTTTGTCTTTCTTTTTTAGTATTAAGTTCATTTCCCAGATTTATTGAGATGTAATTGATATGTAACATGTAAGTATAAGGTGTCCAATATGATGACTTGATATGTTTGTATTGCAAAATGATTACCACAATAAGTTCAGTTAACACTTGCATCATTTCACAAAATTAGCATTTTCTTTTTGTGATAAGAACATTTAAGAGCAACCTCAAATATATACTAATATAGTATTATTAACTATAGTCACCACACTGTACCTTAGATCTCCATTTTATAATTGGAAGTTTGTGCCCTTCGACCAACAACTCACATTTCCCCCACTGCCAGCCTCTGGCAAGAACTAACTATTCTACTCTATTTCTGTGGATTCCAGTTTTTTCAGTTCTGCATATAAGAGAGATCATATAGTATTTGTCTTTCTATGTGACATTTCACTTAGTATTAATACCCTCAAGATCCATCCATTTTGTCACAAATGGCAGGATTTCCTTCTTTTCTATGGCTGAGTATATATACACCACATTTTCTTTATTGACACTTGGGTTGTATCCATGTCTTGACCATTGTGAATAATGCTACAATGAACATGGGGGTTCAGACATCTCTTTGAGATAGTAATTTCATTTCCTTTGAAAGTGGGGTTGCTGGATCATATGGTGGTTCTACTTGTAGTTGTTTTTTTTTAGGAACTTTCATATTCTTTTCCATAGTGGATATATCAATTTACATTCCCACCAAGAGTACACAAGGGTTCCCCTTTCTCCATATCCTCACTAATGCTTATCTCCTGTCTTTTTGATAATAGCCATTCTAACAGGCATAAGGTGATATCTCATTATGGTTTTGATTTGCATTTCCCTGATGATTAGTGGTGTTGAGCATCTTTTCATGTACCTGTTGGTCATTTGTATGTCTTTAAAAAAAATCTCTATTCAGGTCCTCTGCCCATTTTAAATTGGATTACCTTACCTGACGTTCTTAGCGCTTGTGAAGTTATTTTTGCATGTGGATGGTTGTTCCAATCGATGTTTCCGGGAGAGGCTGAGTGCTAGAAATTCCTATGCCACTATCTTGTTCAATCTGTCACTCAGAATTCACCTTTGTCTTTCAATTTAGGGAGATAGCTCCCAGAGACCTTAGTATCTTGAAAGAGTTCTTATTTTTGTTATGTCCAGAACATGGAATAACAGTCCTGCGAGCATGGCAGCAATACTTTGAACTCTGCAACCTCTGTTTATCATCTTATTAGATTTGGAAGAAAAAGATAGAAGATATGCCACCTTTAGACTAGGCTGTATTCATTGCTGGAGTTCACACATCCTGCAGGGGTGCTGAAAATTTACCATTTTCTTTGGTGGTGTCCTGTTTCCCTGATTCTTGTGTTCCCTATAGCCAAGCACAGACACCTCTGCATTTGAAGAAGCAGTCACCTCTTCCAGACTTTCTGGACTGACTTCAGGAAAAAATAAACACCTTCACTTGTGAGTGAAGGCAGTCTGGAGCTGTGGCTTTAGTGATGTGAGGTGTTAAGTATGGGTGTGAGTAGAACCTCTGGGTTCAAGGGTGTGTGACTGGTTTGGCTCAGGGATGGGTTCACCACATCGATGATGCATGCTTCTTGGGGAGAGCTGTGGGTCTGCAGTAGCTGTGACGGCTGTTGAGGTACTCAGCGGTGCCTTTAGGTCTGGTGCCTAGGTTCCAGTTCAGGTAGCAGTGGTGGTCAGAATCTGGTGGTATGCACATGCTTGGCATTAGGGGCCAGCTGCAGGTGCCTGTGTGGGGGCAGGGGCCTGCTGTAGACACACACGCAGCGATGAGAGACAGGGCCAGCAGCAGAGGTTGGAGCCAGCTGCGCGTTCGTGAGTAGCTGAGGGGACCCTGGCTGTTGGTGTAGACCCATGTGATTGCATGAGTTAGTTGTAGGTATGTGTTCTAGTTAGACCATTCTTAATTGCTAGTAATGGTGCTCTACTCTAATCAGCTGAAGCAAAGGGAAATTCACTATCTCATGTAACAAGCACATTCAAGGGCCCTTCTTGTTCCAGGGGCTCAGTTTCTCTCTCCACCTTTTAGCATCTTTCAGTGTTTTGATTGCATTAAGACAGATTTCCTCCTAGTGATGGGGAAACATGTTGATGGCTACAGATAGTCCCAGGTTTAAATCTTTAAAGGAAGGAGAACTTTGGACTCTAAATCTTTATGAAATTTGATTGGCCTTGCTGGCATTGGGGGCCTTTCTGAACTGACTGCTGTGCCCAAGGGAATGTAGTTCTCTAAATGTCCAGTTGAAAATCAGTTTGAAGACGGTACAACTATGATGGACCGATCAGCTCACCATGACCACTTTGAGTGGGGAAGGAAAAAGGGGATGCTGTAATTGGAAGCGGGGAATGAATGCTTAGCCGGCAAAAACAAGTCTGTGATATAAAGAGCTTAGCATGGTTCTTGGAACATAGTAAGAATTCAGCAGATGTTAGACATGGTTATCATTAGATTGTAGGATCGTTATTATATATTATAGCAGACTATAAGAATATTTTCTTGGGAATTCCTTGGTGGTCCAGTGGCTAAGATTCCTGCTTTCACTGTCAAGGACCTGGGTTTAACCCCTGGTTGGGGAACTAAGGTCCTGTAAGCTGCGTGGCACAGCTTAAAAAAAAAAAAAGAGTTTTTTACTTTTTATTAACTGGTGTTTATATTTTAAGTAATCCAGCAGTAAAAGAGTTGAAATTTATCTTTTGCATTTGCTGAGTGTTTCTTTTTTTTTTTTTTTTTTTAACGGCTGTGACTCATGTGGGGTCTTAGTTCTCTGGCCAGGGATCAAACCCATGCCCCCTGTATTGGGAGCATAGTCTTAACACTTGACTGTGAGGAAAGTCCTTGTTGAGTGTTTCTTTATCTTTCTTTAACCTTAGGTATATTTAGTTTATGGAAGAGTGTTTAAAAAATTCCTTTTTGTAAATGTATTCGTTATTATTTTGGTTTCTCAAAAGGCTAATTGTTGCAGAAAGATTGGATACATTTAAAGACGCTTTCCTTGTTTTATGCTTTCCACAAGTGATGGCCTTGTGTGTTAGCCATGGACACCTGCATGATTGTTATTTCTCTTGTTGTTGTCATAGTTCATGTAACTGCAAATTAAAAAGGACCAAAAAATTACAGCAATTTCTAGTTTATATCCAGAAATGGAACTCTCCACAGGAACCCTTGCATGGTACAAATATGTTAGAAAACCATTTTCTGTTGTGCTTTGAAAGCCTGTAAGGAGGCCACAGTGAAGCATAGTTCATCTGTCTTGGATGAAGCCCAGAGAGACTGTGCAGACTGTAGGAAATCTCCCATCTGAAGAGTTAATTTTCTTTCAGGATCAGTGTTAGCGGCTGCTGTGATTAAAACAGGACACTTTAAGATTGGTATAGGAACACTTAGAACAGTTGACTATAAAAGAAAACCCAGGAGGCCAGATTCAGCCTTGGGAGCTACTTTGGTTTGAGCCTCAAAGACCTTTATTGTGAGTTTACCTCTTCTTTGATTACACATGTATTCAGCTTTTTTTTTTTTAGTATTCATTAATAAATAAAAGCAAGCAATTAGTTTCATTTATGTAATATTTTTAAATATCTTGAATGCCATTTTTGTCTTTTGTTCCTATTTTCAGAGCTACTCTTTTTTTTTTTGTTATTATATATTGGAGCATAGTCGATTAGCAATGTTGTATTAATATCAGGTGTACAGCAACGTCATTCAGTTATATATATATGTGTGCGTGTGTGTGTGTGTATATATATATATATACATACACTTGTATCTATCTTTTTCAAATTCTTTCCCTATTTAGGTTAATACAGAATATTGAGCAGGTTTCCTTGTGCTATACAGAGGCACTCTAGATAACCAAGTAAAATTAAACTTTTTAAAACTGGATTTTAAATTTTTATTTATTTAAAAATTTTTATTTATTTGGCTGTGTCAGGTCTCAGTTGCAACACATGGGATCTTTGTGGTGGCACATGGGCTCTCTAGTTGTGGCATGTGGGCTCAGTAATTGCAGGACATGGGCTTAGTTGCTCTGCAGCATGTGGGATCTTAGTTCCAGGGACTGAATCCATGTTCCCTGTGTTTCCAGGCAGATTCTTAAGCACTGGACCACCAGGGAAGTCCCTTTACTAAATTTTTAGATGCAGATTTATGAATGTAGTGTGGAAACAAGTATAAGGTTTGAGGACAGATCCTTTTAAAGTGAAAGTCGATCAGTCGTGTCTGACTCTTTGCAACCCCATAGACTATACAGTCCATGGAATTATCCAGGCCAGAATACTAGAGTGGGTAGCCTTTCCCTTCCCCAGGGTATCTTCCCAGCCCAGGGATTGAACCCAGGTCTCCCACATTGCAGGTGGATTCTTTACCAGCTAAGCCACAAGGGAAGCCCTTCATCATTTTAAGGACAGATATATTTTCCTTTATTTTCTTCAAGATAGTAAATCAAAGTAGCATTTTTTAAAATTAGAAAAACTGGGGCAAAAATATTAAATAACAGCTGTTGGAAGGAAAAAAATCAACCATAATCCTAATCTTTTTTTTAGATTTTTGTATTTACCTTTCAGTTTTGGGCACGTGCACACATACTTCAGTTGAAATTGAAGTTTTAATGCAAGTAGAAAAACTATTGACAAATTTATGGTGAATTGAATCAATTTGAAGTTGCTATACTTTGTGTTTTAAGAGTAGAGTAGTGTTTGTCTTTTTTTTTTTTTGCTTTCAGCAAGAACAAGAAAGGGGAAAAGTCAGTCCATTGTTCATATAACATGAAAGATTCTTCTTTTAGACCTGAAAGTCAGAAGTAGGCATTAACCTGGGTTTGTGGTAGTGCTTCATTATTATTGACATTCTCTCAAGTTTTCCAAATTTCTGCAGTTTGTTCCTACAGGTACCTCTTCCCTCCTCCAGCCAGGACCTTCAAGCCTTCTTTCAAATTGCTGACATTGTTTTTTTCTCCCAATGCAAAGTGCTAATATAACTTCCTTAAAATCCTTCAGAACCTTTCCAGTGCCTACGAGATAAAATCTGAACTTTAGGAAGGTGTCCAAGACTCTTCCTAACTTTGCCTCAACCATCCCCTCAGAGCCTTATCCCCTATGCCTCTCTCTTCTGTGAAACCAACACGAAGCGCCAACCATTTAATCTGTTTCCAAAGAAATGTCCTGTTCCCTGTGCTCATCATTCTGTTTCCATTTTCTGAATTGCCCTTGACCTCTTAAACACCAGAATTTCTAGATCTCTCTCAAGGACCACACTCAGTAGATCATCTCTTCTGGTTAGTTTTCTTGACCTTCCCCAGCAGTGTTGGTTCCTTTCCTTGAAGTCCGCACAGCACTTGGTACATATTTCTATTGTATTGCTCATCGTGCTCAATAGTAATGATTCATTTGACATGCATCTCTTTAGTCTTAGTGTGTATGTGGAGGCCAGGACCATAGCTTAGTCATCTTCTTAGTGTCTGCACCAGAGTCATACACTTGCTAACTGTATTGTGTAACTTGGGTAGTGTGTTTCACAGTACATCCATATGTACATCCATACATACATACATACACAGTACATCCATATGTTGGTCAGTGATCTTTCAGCATGCAAAAAAGTAACAGTATTCTCTGTAGTTGCCTGTTTAGTCAGTGATCTTTCAGCATGCAAAAAAAAATAACAGTATTCTCTGTAATTTTCTATTTTAGTCTCCCTGTATGCAAAACCAAAACAAAACCAAAACCAAAGTTATACGGAATGAGCAAAGCTCTTTGATTAAAAATTTCCCATCATTGCATGTCATTTTAAATATACCCGTTGTTTTGAATATAAATGAAGTGTGTTGAAATGTGAGTGAAAAAAAATGCATGGACTATTATTGATGAAACCATTCAAAACCAAATGGTATATTCTGGGTAGCTGTAATTTTTCAAAAGGTACTATGTACAATTTTAGGTTAGTGTCAGATAACCTCTTCACCTTCATTTCTCTCTTAACACCTTTTATCATAATTTCTGAAGCTCCCCTTTGTAGTTCCAGTTGAAAGTCCTGAGGCAAGCTCTTTAGAAGTCTAACACCTGCTTAGGGCCGAACTGGCAGGGGGAAAAATTGAAAAGCAGTGAAGAGTCTTTTCAATAAAGTACTTAGCATTTTAAATAGTAGATGTTTGAAAAAAAATAATGGTAATAATAGTATTGGAAACTCTTATACCACCCCACACAGAGAGAGGAATGTGAAGCTGTTTAGTGGGTTCTTACTTTGAGTTCTCAAAATCCTTCATTTGCAAAGATAGTTAAAACTTGATTTTGATTAAATTAAACTACTCAGAATGTGGACTTTTCCTTGAGCACAGATTTATACTTTCTCTTTTAAAATTCAAACCCGTTTCCTTCCAACATCAAAGAGAAATGATTCAAGGCTTTTAGAATCTTATTCTTAAATACCAAAAACCCTGGGATAATAGTTAGAAAATTAAGAAGGGGGTTTTGAAATAATTAAATTTTGATTCTCATCTGCTGTTTCATCTTGACTCTCTAAAGTACCATATTCCAGGTTAATGACAAAGTTTTAAAAATGTACATGTGTTTTTTTAACCCTTAATGATTTTGTATTCTCATGAATTCCTGGAGCCTTTTAAGATTCAGAGTCCCGTGGTGGACTTTTTGAGGTTACAAATTTTAATATTTTATCTTTTTGTTCTGTAACTGGAGGAAATTTAACTTGTTTTTCCAGCAGAGGGAGACATCTGACCATGAATGTGCTGCTGCTACTTGCCAGGAGTATTCTGTAGCCCGTTTTATCAATATACATAAAAAACTCAATGTTCAAATTAACTAGTTCAATAAGTAATTTAGCTCATTGATTTTTGGGCATATCCTAAGTGCCATTACAAGCTACGGATATTTTAAATGCCATTACCTAATAGAAGGAATGTTTTAAGCACCTTTTATTGATTTTATTACTGCTTTATTTTGCTGTCTTGGTTTAAAATCATTTTAACCACTCTGTAATCAAGAAGAAATATATCGTTGGTGAAATACAGTCAATTTCCTAAAAACCTTTGACATCGTTAAATAAGGAATTACAGTTGTTAAATCATGTCAGGCAATAACTGAGGGACAGAAGAGATATAAAATTTGGAGCAGTGGGCCAGCATACCAGTAAGCTGCGTTGACCTCTAACATTCAGCTTCTGCATGTGACAGTCACACTTCAGGTTTGCTTATGGTTTTTACATCAGCAAGACAGATTTAAAATCTCAGGTAGCAGGAAAGATGGAAGAACGATAGCAAAGTATAATACAGGGGCAATTATAGTGCTTTCTAATGACCTTTTGTAGCTTTCGGTAAAAAATGATTCTCTAAGCAATTTTTAAGTTTCATTTGCTTAACTTGCTAGATTATAGTATATTGATATTCTGCATAAAAAGGAGTCGGAGTGCTCATAGAGCTTTTTTTTTTTTAACACTTTCTTTTTCTGCTCATTTGATTTTCTATTAGCAGTATTACTGAGCTGATCAGCTGGTAGATAGGCAGGGACACCAGTCCATACACTGCTTAATCAAAGAGGTGCCGAAGTGGGTAGTGACCACTGAAGCTTGATAGAAGCCTGCTAATGAGTTGATTGCATTGACATTTGATGTAATTTAGCTGTAGAGTGGCAAATATCAATACCTGTATATGATTTGGCAGATGGTTGTTGAACTGTGATTAGAAGTTTAGAATGATTCCCGGTAAAAGACCACCTGGCAGTAACCCAGGAACAGAGAACTGAGTTTTCACCATTAAATGGAATAGGTCCATAAAGTCAAGTGTTTTGATCATTAATGGAATCTTCCCTTTTCTTTTAGCAAATGTTAGCTTCAAGAGGAAATTGATAATTATGCATAGGTCTATTAAATGATCTTAGGGAGAGCTCTTTGCATTCCTTCAGATGAGCTTGTGTCTATAGTTGTGGTGGTTATTCACCAGCAAGGAAAGAAAACTAGTTAAAATGCTGATAGGTGTTGTTTCAAATATAGCAAGCATGTTGGAAGCATCTTTGTAGAATTAATTTCTTTGAGGCTAAAAATCAGATTCGGTTGTAACATTATTGATTATTCTATATTAATTTATATACTATATGACTATGTTATGAAATAATTTAAGGTATACTGAGGATTGTTATATGTAAGACACTCCTATAAGTGTTTGAAATATAAAGAACACCAAGATGATGCCCTCCTTTCACTCAGTGAAGGAAGGGTGGTAGATAAACTCATACTGTGCACGTCCTATAGAAAGAATGGAATAAAGGTTCAGGAGCTGTGGCAGCATAGAGAAGAGTAATAGGTTCCTCTGTGGCAAGAGGAAATGTCAGGAAGGGCCTTATGAAGGTGTCACTTAAAATAGATTTTTAACAGAGATCAGCATTCAGAGGTGGGGGGACTTAGCAATACAAAAGCTGTTTTTTAAAAAATAGGTTTCAGTTTTTAGATCAGTTTTACTTTCACAGCAAAACTGAGCAGTGAGTTGGAGAGTTCCTATATGCCCCCTGACCCTACAGATACACAGTCTCCCCTACAACCAACATCCTGCATCAGAGTGCTACATTTGTTACAGTTGATGAACCTGTATTGACATGTAGCTACGATTCAAACTCCTTAGTTTACATTAGTGTTCACTCTTGGTGTTGTATATCTATGGGTTTTGACAAATGTATCATGCCATGTATCCACCATTGTAGTATCACCCAGAGTAGTTTCACTACCCTAAAAATCCTATGCGCTCCACCTAATCATCCCTCTTTCCCTCTGATCTTTTCTCTGTCTCTGTACTACAGAAGCTTTTGAAAAATTTGAACTGTTTCATACACCATTATATACATACATACATACATACATATATATATATATATAAATGTGATGTATAGAGAAAAGTGAAATAAATAAAATGTATTCACTTTCCAGCTGAGGTGGTAGAATATTACCAATATTTCTGAAGCCCTAGTGTATTCCTTTCCAACTGCTTTCTTCTGCCTTACCAACACTTCAAATTATTTAATATTCAAAGTACATCTAGTTGCAAAGCACACAAAAACCTGAAGGCCCACATCCTTTTTATTCTTATCTTTGGTTAGGTCCATGCAAGATGAAGTGAAGAAATGGGTTGATATTTGCCTACTGAGTTCAAATTGCTTGGAAAGCTATTTTGTGTGTGTTGTGTGTGGAAAGAAAGGGGGAGTCCTGGATAACCTAAATGACTATCAAATTTGAAATAGGGCATAGTCTGATTTATTCAAATTATAGTATCTGCTTCACTTCGAGCTTTAGGGACCTTTCTTTTCTTGCTCAGTATGTCCAGATTGAAGGACTAACCTCAGTGCCATATGGTAGAGTCACATACTTGGCTGTGGAGACTCATTCAGAATTTTCATGCGTATAAACATCCGTGTCAGCATGGAATACTCATCTTTAAATTTAGCAGCAAGTATTTTCAGAATTATTGGGTATTTTTATAATTTGGCTGACGTCCATGCTCTTATTCCTTTGGTTTCATTTTCTAGTTTCATAGGACTTATAGGTGAATATGTTCTATATTAAAGTCAGTGGTATGTTGAAAAGTAGACCTCTGTAGGATTCTTTCCTTCCATCTCTGACCCACTCTGTGGGCCAGTTCTTCGCCTACACCTGGATTATATCTCAGACACACCCCTTAGGTTTTCCAGCTACTCTTATTTAAGAAGATACATTCTGATTACCTCTAGTCATTATAACAGTCTACATTTAGTAATATGACCAGTCCAGTGTAACATTCTGAACTTTATTACAGTCCAAACCACTCTTCTTGCCCAGCTTGGTGATGGGTTAGATTGAGAATCCCTCAGTAGGAGGTGGGGATGGGGTGACTTCTCCATTTTCCTTTTGGAGCTTCTCTTCCCTACTTACCCCAAACCCTGGGTAGGGCTGAGAGAAGTGAGGGAGTCTGGCAATCATAGGAACGTCTCCCTTGGCAGTCCTGTTCTGATCTGCTGGTGGTGTTTTCTGGGCTTGGCAGAGGCTCTGACTCTGGAGGCATACTTCCCTAGGTGCCCCCTCTGGGAATATAGGACAGCAGCTCACGTGCCCCTCCTCTGCATTCCAAGGTCCATCTCTAGCCTCTTTCTACTGGGGCTGACCCTCTTGAGTTGGGATCTCTTTTTAAATGACCCACTGACTGCCTCTTTTACATAAGGGCCAGTCATGCAGTTGCTGTGGGGATTAAATGAAATAACATATGTAAAGAGCTCTTCCTGGCACTTATCTGTTGAATAAGTTGATTTGTGTTTTACTGGATACCTTCTCTCTGGGGTCACTCTGCAAGTGCTTTATGAACCTAATCATAAACCAATTCTAGGAGTTAGATATCTAAGAAACTCCGACTCATTAGGTTATTTGCAAGGTCATGAAACTAGAAAGTGGCTAAGCTTAAATTTGAACCCAACTCTGGTGTAATACAGGAGTCTCTGGTCCTTTGGACTATGGTCTATTGCCTTCTGAAACAGCCTGGCATGGGCCATATAGTTCTAAACCCTGGGAACTCTGGTTAATTAAACTCTTGGATTCTAGTGCCCGTTCTACCTTATCAGTTTCTTAAGTGTCAGGTGTGCTATAAATCTACAGGAATTTTGATTTACCTTGTACTTTATCTTGGATACTTTCACTTGACCATGTGATATTTGGACAACCTTAGTTCCTTGACATGATTCCTTTATCTCCAGAGATGTGGGCTACATTTCTGATCAACTCAATCAGAGATTCAAAGAAATTTATCCTGATAATCCAGAAATGTTCCAGTGCTTCACTGGAGTTCATAGCACATATGGAATTTTGAGCCTCACAGGATAATCTCTGCAAGGTAACCACACATCTTTCTTTTGCCTCCGGTAGTCTGGGGACGACAGAGGATGAGATGGTTGGATGGCATCACTGACTCAGTGGACATGAGTTTGAGTAAGCTCCAGGAGTTGGTGATGGACAAGGAAGCCTGGCGTGCTGCAGTCCATGGGGTCGCAAAGAGTCACACATGACTGAGTGACTGAACTGAACTAAACTGAGTATGAGAACTGATAACCAAGACAGCTCTCCAAGCTGCTGTGCCAACTACCGCAGATGCCTCCAGGCTGATCTGTGCAGACTGGAAATCTCAACAGAGAGCCCTAGAAGAGTTTGAAACCTTGTTCATTCTTATTCACTTGGGACAGTGGGTTAAGAAAATTTACTTTGAAAAGAATTGCCCAGAGTTAGACTTGGATAAAGCAAACCATAGAAGAGAAATAAAATCCCTAGAACCTTAGTTCTGTTTTGTTTTAGTAAGGTGTCATTTACTGAAATCTTAATGGTAAAGCCAGGTCCTGGATATACACTGCTGTGAAATGTGTACTTAATCTGTATGTTCTAGAAACCTGCATTGAAATTAACTATTGTTTAGCTCCTTTAACTTTTGTAGCCCACCAAGCTGCAAACTGCCACATACAGATAATTCAGAGTTCTGCTTTTCATTTGCCCTGTTGCTTGCAGCAAAGAGAAGTTGAACCCCACATTGTAAACTGGCCAGTTTCTATATTCAGTCAATTTAAATGGATAGCTGTACCTTCTTTACTCTGCTGTGGAGATATTGTCAGAGGGAAATGCATTCAAAAGTCTTATTTTGTGTGCTGTAAAATAAATGAGGTCTTATGATAAGAATACCAACTCTAGTTAGTCCTTTTTTTGGCTCTATGGAGAACTTAGTGATAATCAGGAAAAGACATTTCTCGTTTTTTGTGCCTCAGCTTCCTCTGCAAGAAAGTATAAGTAATAAAGCCTGCTCTTTAGGACTTTGTAAGGCTGTGTGGCAAAGTATTTTAAGCTCCTTGGAGAAAAAACCTACTCAGTGAAGTTGCTATTCCTTTTAACGTCAATTATGTTCTGAAACACGATTTCAGAATTTCAGGATCCCAGGACCTATGATTGAACTGGCAGCTGATTGATTCAGTGGAATTCAGTATTCTCGTTCTCGACACCACACCAAAATTTGCCTTGGCTAAAAGAGGTAAAACATACAATTATGGTCAGAAACGTAATAATAAATCTACTGTAACAACTGATATCTTTTCTGTAACAACACATATCTTTTCTGGTATTTATCTGAATATCCATGCTTATGAAAACTAGAAGAGGCTGTAATTTCAATAGTACCAGCAACTCTGTGAGTATCCAAAGCCATTTAAATTATGATCTGCTTTTATTTTTCCAAGGTGCATGTCTGAAAGATTTTCATTTTTTTTTTGTTTGGAAATTTTAAAAAAGGAGACAAACAGTTAAAAGTATGGAAGTTCTACGCATGCTGCTTTTTCTGCACCTTGAGGACTAGCAAAATCTTTAATATGAGACTTTATTTGTACAAAGCAAAACTTCAAAACCACTCAAAAGCTTTTCTTATTAACTGCTGTCAGTCCTGTGATTTACAGAGGCAATAAAGAACTAGAGGGGGCACATTTATCATGGAGTTCAGCACACCAGGAGCCATTTTCTCCAGCAGTAAAGGCTAGTGATAAAACAAATTCTTTTGTTCTATAACCAAGACACATTCTCTATTCCCTGCTCTCTAAAGTTGGGCACGCCAGGCTTCTCTAGTGGCAACTTGGCACCACTTCATCCACGCCTAGTGATAAATTGTTCACGTGAAAACACTGATGACACACCTGGAACACCTGGCTGTGAAAGGTGCTATGTGCTTACCTTCAGCACACAGTGGTTAGCTCTCAACACGTTTGTAGTATTAATTCCTAGTGCTCTGTGTGTGTATGTGTGTGCACACTTTCTTTGGTTTCAGAAGGGAGTAGACGGAAACATTAAATAATTTGGATTTTATTTGTTCGGTAAAGAGCATATAAAATTTGAATTTTGGGAACTGTACATTTCTTGTTGGATTAAAGAATGCCTCATCTGAATGTTGATGCTGAAAAGCAAAATCGGTTCCAGTACACATTTTTTTTTTCAATTTTCTTTGATTTTGATTTTGTATTTTGTGTTCTAGGCAGGTAGGTGTGATACACTTTAAAAAAGTTATTTTTTAATTGAAGGATAACTGCTTACAGAATTGTGTTGGTTTCTGCCAAACATCAACATGAATCAGCCATAGGTTAAGTTGTCTCTGAGCATTGATTGTAACATTTGGGGGTTTTTGAAATGAATATGTCAGACTTTGAGCTAAGGTGGATGTAAAGGCTTCAACAGTTTTGCTCTTTGGGAGACTTACAAAATGGAACAAAGTGGAGCATTTTGGAATATTCTATAATTGAGTACATCCATCATCCAATAGTATTTATTAAGCGCTCACCTGTGCATGACAATGTTCTGGGCACAAAGATTATTGGGAAAAAGGTCAATGACTTGGAACCAGAGACAGTGGTAGTGTTTATACCTTTGGGAAAATGAACACAAATATTAAATTGTGAATGCTATTCCTAATGGAGCAAGTTATGTAGTTTAATTTAGTCTCAGAAAAAGACAAGAACACTCAAAATCTCCTGGCCTTTCCCAATTATATAATCATTAACTATGCTCTTATTGGAGTATTAATGAAAAATAGTGTGTTTGAAAGACAGTAGCAAGGCAGAAGATGTGAAAAATTCAGGAAAAAAAAATCGGGCCAGGTGCTTTTGTGACTCATTGGCCACTCTTAAAAACTTTTAGCTGGGAAGGAATTTGGAATAGAATTATGTGGGAGTTTCGTTTATCCATCTGTTCTTTGCAATGTATAATTTAGTGGTTAAAGTTGTTCTCTTGCTTCTGTCACTATCAGTTTCTTTTCAGAGGAAGGGGAAATAGGTCCTTTTGTCAGTAATTTGGCAGAAGTGCTGAAAAGCCCATTATCCCTGTTGGAGAGAAAGCAAACCACCCCTGATATGTGAGGGCCTGGCAGGCTTCATAGAGAGAGATGAGCCTAGTGAGAAGGTTCTAGTGAGAGGGTTTTTTTTTTTTTTTTTTTTTTTTTTTAATTTTCTGGGAGATACTGATTGTTAGACTTTTTTTTTTGAAACTGTCTAACATTTTCTTGAAGCAAAGTTATCTGCCTTTTACTCTCCACTCCCAAAACAAATTCATTGGTATTAGAAGATATGGGAGAGAGAGGGAAAAAACACAGTCATTTGAATAAAAAAGTCATATCTTTTATGTACTTTATGCTATATTCTGTGTACTTGGGAAATGGCTGCATCTGTCCAGAGGATGGTGGAAAATTGAATACTATGCTTCATAGTGTGCTTCTTGTAGTATTTCCTTAACCAAAGAGGAGCAGCTGTTGGGTAGCAGAGAAAGCACTGTTACCAGCCTGAGCATATGGAAGTTCGAAGCTTTGGCTGATATAGATGTCTGGGCAACGGTTGCAGAAAGACTGTCATAATTGTTTGCTGTGATTTTAGGTCCACACTTCAATGTTGGAAGGGAAAACTTTTTACAGAGGCTTACTTTTTTTTTTATATGGCTTTGAAGGGAATTGTATTTTACTTCTGACGCTTATTGTATTGTAAAATCTCTAGTCTCTGATATTTAAAGGTGGAAACTTTTAACTTTCTTAAAAATCCAACTCTAGGGACTTTTTAGTAGTATAGCCTCTCAAATAATCTTAAAGCTTTGAAAAATGAAATACTTTATTTTATGAAGCAGTTTTGGGGTCAGTTTTTTTCCCTAAAATGTATGCTTTTATGTTGGGTAGTTTAAAGACCAGCTGTTAACTGAAACCAACCGTCAACGAAGTTACATAAAGTTGTGTTTCCTATTAGTCTTGTATCTTTCCTATTAGTCATTTGTGAAAGGATATAGGAACATCTAAGAGAACTCTAAACAAAAATTGAAAAAACAGATGTCAAAACCATATTGACTTGATAGTTTGCTATTTTTTTTAATAGAAAAGGAGCTTAGTAATAGTGGATTATGAATAAGGCTCATGTTGCTAATTTATCAGAGAAATATTTGTAGTAGTTTGCAGTTGAAAATTGGTGTTTATCTAGAATTTAAGAGAATCAAGAAAATAAGTTGAAGGTTACGCCTGGGAGGACCATGAAGGAGGAACTTTGACATTTTCAGTAGTTGGGCATGCATGGGCCTCTAAAGGTGTGTTTATTATGTTGTCATGGTGAGCAGTGAATTAAAAAGATAACAAGACTGCTCCTTGGGTAGTTGTGACTTATTGGTAGTTATCTTTACAAGAGTTCCATGCTGACTTAAGTAAAGATCTTTGGTTAAAAAAAAACAAAACAATCAACAAACTTTATTTTTCAAATAAATTCAGCTAAAAGCCCACAGGCTTCCATGACACTGCACTGAATTATTATTAATGTGCTCTGCTGTGAAAATAATGCTTGCTGCTGTTTAACAATAACCCCGTCCTCTGGAATTTTAGGCAAGTGGTAGGAAAATGAGAGGCAGATTTAGGTGCTGCTGCTGAATTAAACGTGCTGGTTGATGGGCACAACATTTTTATAGTTACTTGCGCAAGGGAGTGTAGAGAGAGATCTTTATTTGGGGTCAGGTCACATGTGGGACCAGTTGTTTGAGAGGCAATTTTGGCAAGCACGGGTATTGCTCCTGTTCAGGAAAAGATCTGTTCAGCCTATTGCCTTGAATGTTCCAGTACAGCCTTCTCTTAGGATTATGTGTGGTGTTTCTTGAAGGCAGGGACATGATCTTTTAAGGATCTCCCTTATTGATTTTAGGAATTAAAATAAAAAATTGGATACATCATTTCTCATTAGTACTTTTTAACTTGAATGTTTAGTAGACTTGATTTGAAGTTCATTATTATGATTACAGATACCTTATCTATTTGGAGTGATCTTTAAGTCAAGGGCCTACATTTTCAAACATGTATTCCGTTATTCTGATAGTTAGTCTTCCTTCTCCCTACACTCTCATCTTCTAGCCATGCCAGACTATCAGCTATTCTCCACATATGCCCTCTCATATGTTGCCTCTCCAGCACCTAATATCTGTGTGCCTTTTCGCACACTGTGCAGATGGAATACTTATACACCAACCCCTGTGCATTGTATAAGGTCCAGGTCATAGTATATTACTGCTGAGAGTGCTTTCCAAAGCCGTGCGTATACTTGCATGGAGTAGACTTCTCTCTGTCCTCCTCCCCTACAGCATTCATTTGTTACAGTGTTAGTGTGTTCCCCCTTCTTCTGTGGATGGTGGGCCCTGGAAGCTAGAGGCAGTATGACTCTTATCTTCTTATACTACATGTGGTCATGTACAGCACCTCATGTGGTTCTACAGGGTAGATAGTAGGTAAACCTTTAGCAATTGGAATCCAGTCATGGATGATTGCAGATCCCTTATAAGATGAGATACTCAAGGAGTTCTGGAAACTATTATTGGTCATGTAAGTGTAATTCTAGTGGATGGAATTTAATTTTATTTTATTAAAGAAGCCTCATGGCCATGAGGGTGACAGATGTCACTAAAGTTTGGGGTTGCATACTCCAACTCAGTGTGACTTCCTGTTCGGGTGGAGAAGCCTCAACAATGTGGTATTTTGGAGGACATTTAAAATACTTATCTAAGGTGCTTTTGGTACATTTTCAATTAATCCTTAGTTTTCCACAGATACATGAGAATCTTAGAGATTGCCTAAAGTCAGCACCTTCCCTAGGCAGAAATCTCTTCCTAGACCTTCCTCATTGTGTCTACTTCAAGACATCAGTGTCGTGGAGATTGCCATTCTGACCATTAAAAGAAAGCTGGGGAGAGGGTAGAAAGTTTCTTCCTGTGATGGCTTGTTCATAGTTTAAGTCACTTTTCCTCGTAAGTTTTCTCTTTTCTAGGCTGACTATTTCTAACTCCCCCACCGTGTGAGTCCATCTTGCCATCCAGCACAGCTGATTGAGATGGACAACTTATCAAAGTCACCTGTTCCACTGGCTGACCAGTGACTGACTGATCCAGTTTTCTGTCTCTGGAATCTGCCTAGGAGAGAGTAACTGTAGTTAACTGTAGGGAGTTGAGCTACAGGGACATGTTGGGGAGGAGGCCTGAGTCAACACATGGCAAACCAGTGTCAGATGAACTAAAGTTATGGTACAGCCATAACCACAGGTCAGAGAGAACTGAGTGTCGGGAGGATGGAGCAGAGCCACACAGACAGAATTAAAGACAAGACTCATGCAATTCCATAGAGAGTTGGAGAGTGAGCCTGTGTCTGTCCCCAAAGGTGGGCCTTTTCGGCAACTGGAACTGGGAGGCCTTCTTCCAGTGGCATCTGGCATACTGATGTATGGCACAGGAGAGGGAACGTCAGCAGTTACTCAGGAGGCAGTTTAGTGCTCATCTTCTGAAGCAACAGTGGTTCAGATCATAGATGCTGGTATGAGACTGGCAGGGTTTGGGTCCTATCTCTGCTACTTACTACTATGTGACTTTGGGCTAGTTACTTACTCTTTCTCGGGGCCTTAGTTTCCTTATATGCAGGGTGGACACGGTACTAAGACCTACATCATAGCATTGTTGAGGAATCAGACAAATTAATGTGTGTAAAGCATTTTACTTGAAAGAGTACCTGGCCTCCAAAATGTTAGCCATTACTATCATTAAAAATAATAATAGTTGCGGTTGTTTTAGTGTCTGAAAAATTGTTCAGACCTTATTTTTGAAAGTAAAATATAGTGGTTAAGATGGTGACTCTAGAGTCTGACTGCATGCCTGGTTTAAAATAACACCATTTCCAGCTTCTTCAAGTTTTATAAGCTTCTTCTGCCTTGGTTTCCTTATTCATCTAATAATGCTAATACTCACAGAATTCATGTGAGTGAAAGTGAAAGTCACTCAGTTGTGTCTGACTCTTTGTGACCCCATGGACTATATAGTCCATGGAATTCTCCAGGCCAGAATACTGGACTGGGTAGCCTTTCCCTTCTCCAGGGGATCTTCCCAACCCAGGGATAGAACCCAGGTTTCCCACACTGCAGGCAGATTCTTTACCAGCTGAGCGACAAGGGAAGCCCAAGAATACTAGAGTGGGTGGCCTATCCCTTCTCCAGTGGATCTTCCTGATGCAGGACTTGAACCGGGGTCTCCTGCATTGCAGGTGAATTCTTTACCAACTGAGCTATCAGGGAAGTTCATGTGAAGAATAGTGCTAATACTCACAGAGTTCATATGAAGGTTAAATGAATTAATATGTGCAACATATTTGGAAAAGAATATGTATAGAAAGGATCTCAATAAATATTATTACTACCTCTTGTGACTTCAGCATGCCTTTGGGTTTTCACTAAGACATTATTTTAATGAAGCTATAGGAGACCTAAGTATATTTACTTGTATGCCATTCTGTCTCATTTTCCTCTGGGAATCATAGTCTCTCTGATGGTCATATCCAACTGATGTAGGATTTCACTAGCAGTCTATGAGGTAGAGCCTGAAGATGTCTTGCGGGCGGTAGAAAGTGTGCATTTGGAGTTCAGAAAGAGGTCTAGAATAAAGTTATTGATTTGAGTAGGTATAGCAAAGGTGATGGAGAAGGCAATGGCACTCCACTCCAGTACTCTTGCCTGGAAAATCCCATGGATGGAGGGCCTGGTAGGCTGCAGTCCATGGGGTCGCTAAGTCGGACACGACTGAGTGACTTCACTTTCACTTTCCACTTTCATGCATTGGAGAAGGAAATGGCAGCCCACTCCAGTATTCTTGCCTGGAGAATCCCAGGGACAGGGGAGCCTGGTGGGCTGCCATCTATGGGGTCGCACAGGGTCGGACACGACTGAAGCGACTTAGCAGCAGCAGCAGCAGCAAAGGTGATGGAGAAGGCGATGGCACCCCACTCCAGTACTCTTGCCTGGAAAATCCCATGGACGGAGGAGCCTGGTAGGCTGCACTCCATGGGGTTGCTAGGAGTCGGACATGACTGAGCGACTTCCCTTTCACTTTTCACTTTCATGCATTGGAGAAGGAAATGGCAACCCACTCCAGTGTTCTTGCCTGGAGAATCCCAGGGACGGGGAGCCTGGTGGGCTGCCGTCTATGGGGTCACACAGAGTCAGAAACGACTGAAGTGACTTAGCAGCAGCAGCAGCAAAGGTGATGGGCTTCCCTGGTGGCTCAGATGGTAAAGAATCTGCCTGTAATGTGGGTGACCTGGGTTCAATTCCTGGATTGGGAAGGTCCCCTGGGGAAGAGAACAGCTACCTACTCCAGTGTTCTTGCCTGGAGAATTCCATGGACAGAGAGCCTGGTGGGCTACAGTCCATGGGTTTGCAGAGTCAGACACCACTGAGTGACTTTCACTTCACTTCAGTGAAGGTGATGGGAATGGACAAGGTCATCTTGGGAGAATGCTCAGAATGAAATGAGAAAAGGCTTGAGACAGATCCCTGAGGTTTTAGGGGTAGTAGAGATTTTGGAGTAGGGTGGAAGGTGACAGAGGAACATGAGCCAGCAAATAATACTCAGTGTAGTCAAACAACTGGTCCTAATAATGAACATGGTTGAAAGCATACTGTGTGTCAATCATGGGTTCAAATTCTTTTATCCATTTATTTAATCTTGTCAACAACTCTTAGGTAAATATTATTATATTCTCACTTTACAGAGATACAGAGAAATTAATTTGCCCAAGGCTGCAAAACTAGTAGTTGATAAAGCCAGAGGAATTTGAACCTACAATCTGATTCTAAATCTCACAATCTTTTTTTTCCTTTTAATATTTTCCCCTTTTGTTTGGATTTAAAAAAATGAAGTATAGTTGATTTACAATGTTTTGTTAGTTTCTGCTGTGTAGCAAAGTGATTCAGTTGTGATTCAGTTATATATTCTTTTTCAGATTCTTTTCCATCATAGTTTATTATAAAATGTTGAATATAGTTCCCTGTGCTATACAGTAGGACTTTGTTGTTTATTTTATATATAGTAGTTGGTATCTGCTAATCTCAAATTGCTAATTTATCCGTCCCCACTCATTTCCCCTTTGATAACAATAAATTTGTTTTCTGTGTCTGAGTCTGTTTTTGTTTGTAAATAAGCTCATTTGTATCACTTTTTAGATTCCACATATAAGTGATTAGATCTTAGAGTCTTAATGACTATACCAGATGGCCTCCAAAGGCAAGTAAAATAAACATAGAGACTAAAAGTTGTCTCATTGGCATTTGGATTGTTGATGCTTTCTATTTTGGTTTATTTCTTTTATTATTGTTCCAAACTGACAGCACATGATGTTGTCTAGTAATAGCAACTTCATGGTATATTTAGAAGCTAAACAGTTGTGAATTGAGAAATGGAAAGTGTGTCGGTCAGTTTTTGCTGTGGTAATAATGCATAACAAGCAACCCCAAGATGTCAGTGGTTTACAACCGTAAGTACTATTTCTTGCTCATGAATCTGTGGGTTGGCTCTGCTTCAGGCTTTAGGATGGGTTAGGTTGGTTTCACATATGTATTAATTTGTTATGGCTACCGTAACAAAATACCACATCCGTGGTCTAAACAACAGGAATTAATTTCCTTAAGAGTTCTGGAGGCTAGGAACCCGAGACCATGGTGTCAGCAAGTCTGGCTTCTTTTGAGTCTTTTCCTTGGCTTGCAGTTGTCACCGTCTCACTGTGTCCTCACTTTGCCCATCTTTCCTCTGTGTAGCCCTTTGTGTACGGAATTTCTTCTTCTTATGCAGACATCAGTCAGATTGGGTTAGGGTCCACTCTGACAGTCTCATTTTAATATAATCACTACTTAAAAAACCCATCTCTAAATACAGTCACAGTTTGAGACACTGGGAGTTAGGACTTCAATATATGAATTTGCTGGGGTGGGGCCCCCAATCGGCCCACATCAATGTTTCTCCTTCTGGGACCTGTGGCTAAGTGGGGCAGAAGCGTAAGATACCTCTTAAGGTAGCTTGGAACTGGCACACTGACACTTCTGTCCACATTCTGTTTAAAACAGGCTTCATGACCAAGCTCAAAGTCAGTGGGATTGGGGTCAGTACTCCATCCACAACGAACCTGTGGGATTAGTGCGGAGGAGAGGAAACACTGAATACCAAATATAGAATTCTCTACAGAGCACTAAGGGCTTCCCTGATAGCTCAGTTGGTAAAGAATCTGCCTGCAATGCAGGAGACCCTGGTTCGATTCCTGGGTTGGGAAGGTCCCCTGGGGAAGGGAAAGGCTACCCACTCCAGTATTCTTGGACTTCCCTTGTGGCTCAGCTGGTAAAGAATCTGCCTGCAGTGTGAGAGACCTGGGTTTGATCCCTGGGTTGGGAAGATCCCCTGGAGATGGGAAAGGCTACCCACTCCAGTATTCTAGCCTGGAGAATTCCATGGACTGTATAGTCCATGGGGTCACACAGAATTGGACATGACTGAACGACTTTCACTTTCATTCAGGTGTTTATACAGAATTAAACTGTTTAATTGAAAACCACAGTCCATACAGAGCAACTTTCAGTCATGAAGCAATAGCAAGTCTTTTCCAAGAGGTTTTGTTGAGGGAAGTAGAAAGATGGGGTAGTAGGTAGATGGGACACCTGTTCTCAACAAACGTAGATGGTGTGTAACTAACAGATTTCGGTGACAGTCTTTCAGAGCAAGCCTACCAATGGTATGAAATGGAACAGGAGTGCCTTCTCTACCAACCTTTACTTCTTGGTGATCCCTAAATGCCTTCTCTTTGTTCCTATTCTTGTATGCTGAATGCCTTTCCCCATTTTTATTTTCTTGAATAACCACTGTTCATCCTTCAAGACTTAGTTCAAAAGTCACTTTCTCTGTGATGCTTCTGTTTCCCTGAGGCAAAGCAGGTACTTCCTTTTCTATTCTCTTGCAGCACCTTTGTTTTAGCTTTTATTACTTTTTAAATTATAACTTTGTGTGTAACTCAGATATCAGCTTTTCTCTTGTCCTCCGGGTCCAGCATCAGCACAATCAGTGTATGCCCTGGGTCCACAGGATGCGAAATTCAGTGCTGCTTTGGGCTCACAATCTAAAGTGGCCATCACCACAACAAAACCTGAAATGATAACTGCCACCCTTACCCCCTGCACGGAAACAAAAACCAATAGTAAAAATTTAGGTTCACTTGTTAAAAGTCTTAAGGGAAAACATGCTTTTGGAAGGGAGGTGGTAGAAGGGTAGAATCATACTCTAAGGCAAATAACTACAAAAATCCCTTCTGGACATTTCTACTCTTGTTTCAAAATTTTTCTTGGTCATTAGAGATTCTTTGCCCAGCACTGCCCAGTCCCTCTGGCTTCTGCACGGCTGCTGGCTAGATCAGTACCATTCACATAGAAAATGATGTATGTGGTGTTTCCTGGAGTCGTGTGTCGTGGCCCTGGGCCAGTTGTGTCTTCTGCCTTGCACATCTGCCTATAGCCTTGGGACTTTCAGTTGCTATTCCCTGTTAAGCAAAACAATTCAGCCTGCTCCATTTAGTCCTCTATGCATTTAGTCCAAATGCACAGTGATACTTAACCCAGAAGAAGGGAAATAGGAACCACTGACTGTAGAAGGAGGTTTAGTGACTGTTTTTGATTATTTTAGGAGGCCCTTTAGTGGACCATACCCTTAGGGGCCCATCAAGACATTTTCTAAACTGAGATGATATTCCCTTATAAGAAATTCTTATTGTAGTTTTTGTGATACTGCAGTTTTATCCATATCACTGTACATGTTCACTTAACTGTTTACTAGGATATTCTTTAAGGCAAGAATTCTACTCTATTTGTTTTTGTATTCTGACATCCACTAGAGTCCCTGAAACTTAATAAGGGCTTAAAAATGTTGGTTGAAAACTTAAATGAGTACAATTCAATATTCTTTATTTTAAATCATAATCAGTAAGCCAATGGAATATGAATTAGAAACTAGTAAATATATTTCCACATTCCCAGAATTGAACTAGAACTGTTATTTTATTGAACCTGAACTAAATTGAAGTAAAGCTTCTTGATATTTTCAATGTAAGTCAGTTAGAATTGCTTACTGGCTTGAATCAGAGATAAGCTTCTTCTCTGCTGAATGCAAAAAGGGGACTAATTTGAAAAAATTACCAGTTTATTCCTATTTAGTAAGGTACTTAGACATTCTATGAATATGAAATTACTGTTTCATTGACAGTAGATCTAAATATATTAAATTGTAGGTAAGATCTTTTCCTCTTTCTTCCAGTGAGATCACAGAATTTCTTATAAGATTCTCTGACCTAACTGGAATTATTCTAGAGCTTCCCAAAATACTGTGAGTAGTCTTCTCTTTGTCTTTCTCTGTCTCTCATTTACTCAGTCTTTCCATGACTCCTTGGCTTATTGCTAGAAACCCATTCTATAGTAAGATGAAGATCTGTTAGGAAATTAGGAGATGGGAGTAGGGAACTTTATTTTGGCAGGGGGAGGTAGGAAAAATAAAATAACACTAGGAAAAGCTTTGTATCAAAGTATGTGCCCAAAAGTCTTACACATTTTGCTAAATAATATTGTAAACTTTAATAACAGTAATGACAGTAATATACAGTTAATTTGGATCTGGTAGAAGAAAGTTGAGTGAACTGTAAGAAGAAAATCTTTGTATTTAAATTTTACCAAATTTCTTTTGCCTGATGAATTTATTTTGGCTTACCATTCAAAAACATAATTTCCTCCCCTTAAGTTATTTGAATTCATTTGCAAGACAAACTAAAATCTGTTGAGTAATTTCAGAACTTTGCCCTTTAATTTGGCTGTATTAATTGGTCCATAGAAAATATTTCTTGAAAGTGTTTTCCTTCTGCTAAAAAATAATGGTCATGGCTCCAAATAGTCTTATGATGAAATGCTGCATTGTCTCATCTGTTATCACAATCTAGTGATAGTCCCTTTAATTTCCCCAAGATTTTATTAGAATTTAGAAAAGGCTAATTAGTTATCCACTGATCTTAGTTGAAGAAGATTTTAAAAAAATATAATATTACAAAACATTCTAGTAGGGTATGAAGGTAACACCACAAGGGGGGTACTATAATTTTATCAAATTTGTCCTGGTAAGTTGGCTCAGAAAGTGAAATGATTAGAGCTTGCAGAGTTAATTTTAATATGCTAATACATCATAGCAAGTTGGGAACTTAAATAAGATGATACAATTAATATACTTTTATGGGATGTAGAAAGACTTAGTAAGGTCATTTGTAGATTATATTAGAGCTACATTTAGAATTATTGGGTTTAAGATTCAGCATTCTTAAAAGAAACCAGCAGATGTCTGACGTATGCATTTTAGTGACCTTTGAATGAAGAAGTGAATGCTGAATTGTGTGGATCTTGTCTTGGGTTCTTAAAATAAATTAACTCTCCTGGCTCCCCTCTAAATACAACTGGGATCAAGTCTTTAGATTTTAATTTCTTTAGTGTTGCAACATAGAAAATGTTGCAGTATGTTAATCCTGGAAGGGATTTTTTTAAAAGGATATTTAATCATAGAGGACTCCAGTTTCTTAATGTGCCTCTGAAATGATTCTGTAATTTTGCTTGGTAGTAAATTTGAGTGGCTTGTAGTCTGTCTTTGTTGGACAGTTCTCTTTTATTTAGACCTAAGTTTATATTTTTTGGACATGCTGCAGCATGCAGGATCTTAGTTCCCCTCAAATCCATGTCCCCTGCAGTGGAAGCACAGAGTCTTAACCATTGGACCGCCAGAGAAGTCCTTAGACTGAAATCTTTGAAGATGCTTATATGGCAAAAGAAATTTTTTTTTTAATATATAACATCTTGGTACTCTGTTTTTATGCTAATTTTACCAGGTGTTGCTCATTTGCTGTCAGGGTAGACCAGGTGTATTTAAAATAAGCTTATGATTCATCTATGTGGAAGAAGAATTACATGTTTACAGATTGCAAACAGAACTGCTAGATATTGTCTTTTATCACATACTTACCCAGTGGCACATTGGTCCAATATTTAGTATCGTGCTAGGATTAAGTGAGATAATGTGTGTAAACTGCTTAGCTTAGTAGCCAGGGCAATGATGAGGCAGCTCACAGCCTCAGGGCTGCTGGGGGCCTCCTTGGCTCTGCCATATGCTCTCCATCTCACCACAAGATGCAAGATTAGAAAACTGCCTCTGTGTCTCTACCCTTCAAATGAGCACAAATGCTAGAATTTAGTGACTAAAAAGCACAGTCATTTTCTTGATATTCTTCTACTCAATAAAGTAAGCAATCTATATTTTTATAATTTGTAACTTCCCCGGACTAAACAAAATGCATAATTTAATTTTGTATTTTAAAAAAGCAACCTTCAACTCTTTTGATGTACTTTGAATTATCCTAGCCTAAAAACGGTTGCTTATGATATCCAAGGACATACTTCAGTATTTTCTTTCTTTTTATCCTTCTTTTTGCCAGTAAGGGACTCCTGTTTACCTGAAAGCCCTGACTTGCCCCCACCCTTAGAATGGTTCTGATCACTGAGCAGTGGCAGCTGTTTCATAAGATATTTTCATTGGTATCATATTTTCTTCTTGGCTTTTCAGTCCTCATGCTTGTTTCTGAAATCCTTTGTGTAAATTCAGTCTTTTGTAGTTCATACTGCCTCATATCATTTCCCTCTGCTCTCTGTGCATGATTTCCTAATGCCAATATGTGTTATTTCAGAATCTGGGCTCTACTTGTCCATCTTCCCTTCTGTTCTGCCTGGTGATGGTCAAAGTTGACTTGACTGGAAGACTCGGTTCCCAGTGTTACTAAACTCTGAGCCAGTGAGAATCAGTCTCTTCTTCTTTTAGAACTTTGATATGTTAAGCTTGATATAAGCTTATCTTTATGGCTAAGAAATGGACTCACCAGGTGGTTCAGATGGTAAAGAATCTGCCTGCAGTGTGGGAGACCCGGGTTTGATACATGAATTGGGAAGATCCCCTGGAGAAGGAAATGGCAACCCACTCCAGTATTCTTGCCTAGAGAATTCCATGGACAGAGGAGCCTGGTGGGCTATAGTCCATGGGATTGCAAAGAGTTGGACACGACTGAGTGACTAACACACACACAGCTAATAAATGGATTATACAACAGCATGCTCAACATCAACCCATTAAAAACAGTGCCTGTTACTATCAAAGTCACTTTTTAAATGACTGGCTCTTAGGAGGAAATGAGATACTAAGAAATAAATTTCCTGCTTCTAATGGAAGATGCAGTGGAAAATAGAGGCCCCTGTGGGGAGTAATCTTTTGCTTATGATGGCAGAATTTTAAGTATCTATGTGGAAACCAAACATTGTGACAGGAATTGTGTCTATTTTCTTCACTATTGTTTCTCCAGAGCCTAGGATAGCACCTGTCATGTAATAAGCCCAAAAGAAATATTTACTGAATGAATGAAATGAAGAACTAGGTCCTGAGCACACAGTGGGACTATTGCATGATGCACCCAGACTGTTTGGATGACCTGACTCTTTGGATTTCCTGAAACAACTGCCTTTGACGGTGACCTTCAGCATCATGTTGTGGCCCCAGAAGATCACTAAGATGTCATCTTCCATTAGCTATATCTTTTGCCAGATAGGATATTCATACAGGTGTTGCTACTTCTAGACAAAAAGCCTTTTTATTGTTTTTCCTGAAAGGGACTGATTTATTTGACCTGTTCTGAAGATGGATTGTGGGGATTGGGATAAACTATTTCCTTGAAGATTAGGAAAAATTAAGGAAAAAAACCCATCTTAACTCCTACTGCTAACTCAGGGATTCACTGACATAGAGTAGATATCTAATCTTTGCTTCTTGCTATGGCAGAGGCTTTGACTGTGTGGATCACAATAAACTGTGGAAAATTCTGAAAGAGATGGGAATACCAGACCACCTGATCTGCCTCTTGAGAAATCTGTATGCAGGTCAGGAAGCAACAGTTAGAACTGGACATGGAACAACAGACTGGTTCCAAATAGGAAAAGGAGTACGTCAAGGCTGTATATTGTCACCCTGTTTGTTTAACTTATATGCAGAGTACATCACGAGAAACGCTGGACTGGAAGAAACACAAGCTGGAATCAAGATTTCTGAGAGAAATATCAATAACCTCAGATATGCAGATGACACCAGCCTTATGGCAGAAAGTGAAGAGGAACTCAAAAGCCTCTTGATGAAAGTGAAAGTGGAGAGTGAAAAAGTTGGCTTAAAGCTCAACATTCAGAAAACGAAGATCATGGCATCCGGTCCCATCACTTCATGGGAAATAGATGGGGAAACAGTGGAAACAGTGTCAGACTTTATTTTTCTGGGCTCCAAAATCACTGCAGATGGTGACTGCAGCCATGAAATTAAAAGACGCTTACTCCTTGGAAGGAAAGTTATGACCAACCTAGATAGCATATTCAAAAGCAGAGACATTACTTTGCCAACAAAGGTTCGTCTAGTCAAGGCTATGGTTTTTCCTGTGGTCATGTATGGATGTGAGAGTTGGACTGTGAAGAAGGCTGAGCGCCGAAGAATTGATGCTTTTGAACTGTGGTGTTGGAGAAGACTCTTGAGAGTCCCTTGGACTGCAAGGAGATCCAACCAGTCCATTCTGAAGGAGATCAGCCCTGGGATTTCTTTGGAAGGAATGATGCTAAAGGTGAAACTCCAGTACTTTGGCCACCTCATGCGAAGAGTTGACTCATTGAAAAAGACTCTGATGCTGGGAGGGATTGGGGGCAAGAGGAGAAGGGGGCGACAGAGGATGAGATGGCTGGATGGCATCACTGACTGGATGGACGTGAATCTGAGTGAACTCCGGGAGTTGGTGATGGACAGGGAGGCCTGGCGTGCTGCGATTCATGGGGTCGCCAAAGTCGGACACGACTGAGCGACTGATCTGATCTGATCTGATGGCAGAGGCTTACGTGTTTTACAGGTTGTAGCAAAAGAGCCATAGGAATGAAATGGGGTAATTGATGGGCAAAGACTTGGCCAAGCATGTAGTGATGGGTAGGCATCACAAGGCCAGAGGAGGGACCTTTTTTCTGGAATCTTATAAGTCAGAAACTAGATTGTTTCCTGTCCTCCTCTGCCACATCCAGTTGGACAACATGAATGAAGTATCTTATTAAATCTTGAGGTCTAGTCCCTTCTCTTTTTTATCTGCTGCTGTGATGGTTCAGGTTCTCACTTTTTGTAGCCTAGACCTGTAACATGGTAACATGGTAAAGTGCTGTTCCGGACTGTTGTAAAGTGGTCCAGTGCTGTCTGCAGTATTTAAACAAGTGTCTTTTCCTTTATTCTAGTCTGCCTCAATTGATTCCTTTATTCCACTCTGCCTCAATTGATTCCTTTATTCTAGTCTGCCTCAATTGACTGTTCACCCTGCTGCCAGAAGGATCTTTTTGAATGGATCTTTTTAAAATCTTTTTTTTTTAATTTTATTTTATTTTTAAACTTTACAGTATTGTATTAGTTTTGCCAAATATCGAAATGAATCCACCACAGGTATACCTGTGTTCCCCATCCTGAACCCTCCCCCCTCCTCCCTCCCCGTACCCTCCCTCTGGGTCGTCCCAGTGCACCAGCCCCAAGCATCCAGCATCGTGCATCGAACCTGGACTGGCGACTCGTTTCATATATGATATTTTACATGTTTCAATGCCATTCTCCCAAATCTCCCCACCCTCTCCCTCTCCCACAGAGTCCATAAGACTGTTCTATATATCAGTGTCTCTTTTGCTGTCTTGTACACAGGGTTATTGTTACCATCTTTCTAAATTCCATATATATGCGTTAGTATACTGTATTGGTGTTTTTCTTTCTGGCTTACTTCACTCTGTATAATAGGCTCCAGTTTCATCCACCTCATTAGAACTGATTCAAATGTATTCTTTTTAATGGCTGAATAATACTCCATTGTGTATATGTACCACTGCTTTCTTATCCATTCATCTGCTGATGGGCATCTAGGTTGCTTCCATGTCCTGGCTATTATAAACAGAGGTGCGATGAACATTGGGGTACACGTGTCTCTTTCCCTTCTGGTTTCCTCAGTGTGTATGCCCAGTAGTGGGATTGCTGGATCATAAGGCAGTTCTATTTCCAGTTTTTTGAGGAATCTCCACACTGTTCTCCATAGTGGCTGTACTAGTTTGCATTCCCACCAACAGTGTAAGAGGGTTCCCTTTTCTCCACACCCTCTCCAGCATTTATTGCTTGTAGACTTTTGGATTGCAGCCATTCTGACTGGCGTGAAATGGTACCTCATAGTGGTTTTGATTTGCATTTCTCTGATAATGAGTGATGTTGAGCATCTTTTCATGTGTTTGTTAGCCATCTGTATGTCTTCTTTGGAGAAATGTCTATTTAGTTCTTTGGCCCATTTTTTGATTGGGTCATTTATTTTTCTGGAGTTGAGCTGTAGGAGTTGCTTGTATATTTTTGAGATTAGTTGTTTGTCAGTTGCTTCATTTGCTATTATTCTCTCCCATTCTGAAGGCTGCCTTTTCACCTTGCTAATAGTTTCCTTTGTTGTGCAGAAGCTTTTAAGTTTAATTAGGTCCCATTTGTTTATTTTTGCTTTTATTTCCAATATTCTGGGAGGTGGGTCATAGAGGATCCTGCTGTGATGTATGTAGGAGAGTGTTTTGCCTATGTTCTCCTCTAGGAGTTTTATAGTTTCTGGTCTTACGTTGAGATCTTTAATCCATTTTGAGTTTATTTTTGTGTATGGTGATAGAAAGTATACAGGATCAGACTTTTTAAAATCTTTAAAAAGTCTGATCCTGTATATTTTCTGTTAAAAAAAAACAAAAACCACAGTGACTCCTGCTTTCAGGATAAAATCTCAGATAAAAATCCCTGGATTCCAGGCTAAGGATCTGGACTATGCTTACTTGTTTAGCTTCACCTGTTATAACTCCTCCTATCAGACCCTAGACCTCAACCATATATCCTGAAAGTTATCAGCTCTTTTTTTATCCCTGTACCTTTGTTTTTAAATTTGCTTATTTATTTATTTTTTAATTAAAACATTTAATTGGAAGATAATTGCTTTACAGTGTTGTGTTGGTTTCTGCCGTTTAACATTAATTAGCTGCAAGTATGCATATGTCCCCTCGATCTAAAGCCTCCCCCCCATCCTTGTACCTTTTCCTGTGCAGGTCCTTGAATTTGAAGCATCCTTTCCCCACCATTCCATGCCTTTGTACTTGGTCTTGATGGTGGAGCCATCTTTCCTTGGTGCCTGATTTACATTATCTCTGTGCCCTCTGTTGATCAGAGATAGTCTGCCTGCCTCTTCCTGTTTTAAAGTGTATGCCTTGTTTTGGGATGTTCACATTGTTTCTTGTTTTCTGTTCTGTTTTTAAAAATTTGATGATTTTTATAGTTCACTGAAGAAGTAATATCTCTTAATTCTACTATAATCATATAATGTCAGAAGTATTAATCAAACAGTAAAAATTAAAGAGATGATTTCTACCAATTTTAGAAGCTGTTCTGTCATGTTCAAACCAGTCAATCCTAAAGGAAATCAGTCCTGACTATTCATTGGAAGGACTGATGCTGAAGCTGAAACTCCAATACTTTGGCCACCTGATGTGAAGAACTGACTCATTGGAAAAGACCCTGATGCTGGGAAAGATTGAAGGCGGGAGGAGAAGGGGATGACAGAGGATGAGATGGTTGGATGGCATCACTGACTCTATGGACCTGAGTTTGAGTAGGCTCCAGGAGTTGGTTATGGACAGGGAGGCCTTGTGTACTGTAGTCCATGGAGTCTCAAAGAGTCAGACACAACTGAGCAACTGAACTGAACCGAACTGACTGTCATGTTTGCTATCAAGGAAAGGCCTATTTAGAGTCTTCCTAAAGGCAAGGCAGTGAGACTAACATGGGGTCTGATATTTGGTGGAAAAAATGCAAAGAAGGGAGAATGGGTAGAAATGGAGAGGTGATGATTTAAAAGCACTTGCAAAGTGAATATACTCACTAGATAACTTTCTTATTAAAAGTTCTTTTGTGCCTCTTTCTGGGAATAGGTGTACAAATAAAGTATCTCTTTTTTAATTTCTGTGGAGTCTTGATAAGTATCATGGGGTTTATTCTTGAATATCTGTGTGAAGCTTTGATTAGAGTATAGTAATATATTTTTGAAGCAGAAAAAACAGGAATAAAAAAATACTTCAGATAATTCTCAATTTCTGTTTAGCAGGATCTGATATGAGCAGAAATAATTAGAGTGATAAAGTCTAACTGGCACTAGTAAATTTGACTAAAAGCCAAGAGCAGCACAGCCAGGACACTTATGTTCATGTTTAAATTACTCAAGTGCTTAATTGTATAATTTCAGTTTCAATTACTAAATGCCTTTACTTTTAAAATTAGTCCTTTGGGTATTAGCTGCATGATGTTGTTATTAAAGTTGAAAATCTGCTATTATGGTTTAGAGGATTATTGTAAAGTTGTTGGCATATGTCTTGTTTAATAAATAAGTTTAATTGTGCATGTAATCTGGTAATTTAATAATGATGAATTATATCTTAGAGAAATATTGAGTGACTATTTTTTTTCTTAGGATAAAATAAAATTACTTTTCAGGATTTATTTTTTAGAGGAAATATTATAAAAATACCTAAATGCCTGTTGTAGCATGTAAAATCCTGTGAAAAGTAAGACCAAATGGAGATTTTACATTAAAAATCCCCCCTTCCATATAAAAGAGGTTAGCAGTAGAGAAATGAAGTTTGATTAACAAGGAAGTGTTGTTTATACATTTAATGCTTTCTCAGTTTGTCTTGCCTCTAGAATATTAAGAGTATGACAAAGTAGCCCATATAGCAGATTAGTGAATTTTTGCCCCGTGAGGCATATTCCCGTTTAGATGTGAATTTGCAGCTGCTATTAATGTTAATGAGCTTCACTATTCAAGTAAGTCCCCTGAGCTCATTCTGAATTACCTTGGGCAAAACTATCTGATTGGCATTACATTGTTCATGCTTCTGTCAGCTCTAGTTGTCTCTATTGAATTCCACTGGCCAAAAAAAAGCCAATTGTTTTCGACCTATATGTCAGAATAAGAAATTTCAGAAATTTAGAATTCAGGTATATTCTCTTTTCTAAATGATATTTTCCTGTTTGTTAATTTTTAGTTGAAGTCATTGCATCAAGAAGGATTGCTTTTTTAACCTCTACCTTTCTTTGATGGGTAAAGAAACAGAGGGACAAAAGGTTTCTTCATCTTTTGTAAAAGATTGTATAACTAATGGTAGAGAAAGGACTAAAATCCAACTCCAATTAAAAAATTCATTGATACATTACCTGATTTGTTTCAACACATTGAGAGGAAACTGAATGCTTTTTAAAAAACTAGGTATAAGCTTGTGATGGGTACATAGAATATTAAACAACTAAAAGAATATCCTTGCCTGTAGGTAAAACAGTAAGTTGTATTAAAAAAAAATGAAGTCAGTTACATCATGAAGCTCAGTTATAGACTATTTATATGATCATGTTAATTTAAATATTGATTATTGATTTAATGAAAAGTTATGATACAGTTATGGTGGGTAGGAGGAATTGTGTGTGTGTGTGTGTGTGGTGGGGTAACTATTAATAGATGGGTGGATAGTGGCATAAATATTTATTTTCCATAATAGAAAATCAATAGATAAGCATATTTTGGAAACATTTTTTATTATTTATATTTATTTAATTTATTTTTCGCTCTGCCGGCATTCGCTGTGTGCTGGCATTTCTCTAGTTGTGGCAAGCAGGGGCTACTGTCTAGTTGTACTGTATGGGTTTCTTATTGCAGTAGCTTCTCTTGTTGCAGAGCACTGGCTCTAGGCTGCAGGGCTTCAGTAGTTTGGGGCTCTAGAGCACAGGTTCAGTAGTTGTTAGTGCATAAGCCTAGTTTCTCCTCAGCATTTGGGATCTTCCCAGATCAGGGATTGAACCCGTGTCTCCTGCATTGGCAGGTGGATTCTTTACCACTGAGCCACCAGGGGAGTCCCAATGATAAGCATATTAAAATACAGATGTAGGTATTAGAAGAGCTAAAACAATCAAAAGTGTGTGCCTATGAAGAATGCCCACCAATTCTTTAATATTCCTCTCTTCAAGAGGTGAGCGAGTGTAGGCTGGACTTCGTGACTCTCATTTAATGAATAGAATAAGGCAGAGTGATAGTTTGTGACTTCTCAGATTAGATTGTAAAAGTTATTGGGGCTTTCTTATATCACTTGCTTTGGATAAAATCAGCTAGCATGTGTAAGGACGCTCAAGCTGTCCTATAGAGTGATGGGCCATGTAGTTGCAACAGAGTGAAGCACAAGATTGAGTCTGGGGAAGTGGCTACACATGGTCTGTGTCATTTGGTGATAGACTGAGTGATCATTTCTAAGATGGAAAATGAAGACTTTCATATCCTGAACCTTTTGTTGTTTAGTTGCTAAGTCACGTCCAACTCTTTGTGACCCCATGGACTGCAGCATGCCAGGCTTCCCTGTCCTTCACTCTCTCCCAGAGTTTGCTCACATTCATGTCCGTTGAGTCGGTATTGCTGTCTAATCATCTCATCCTTTGCTGCCCACTTGTCCTTTTGCCTTCATTCATCAGGGTCTTTTCTAATGAGTCAGCTCTTCATATCAGGTGGCCAAAGTATTGGAGCTTCAGCTTCAGCATCAGTCCTTCCAATGAATATTCAGGATTGATCTCCTTTAGGATTGACTGGTTTGATCTCCTTGTCCAAGGAAGTCTTGAGAGTCTTCTTCAGCATCACAGCTTGAAAGCATCAATTTTTTTGGTGCTCAGCCTCCTTCATGGTCCAGCTCTCACATGACTACTGGAAAAACCATAGCTTTGACTATATGGATCTTTGTCAGCAAAATGATGTCTCTGCTTTGTAATACACTGTCTAGGTTTGTCATAGCTATCCATCCTAGGAACAGGCATCTTTTAATTTCCTGGTTGAAGTCACTGTCTGCAGTGATTTTGGAACCCAAGAAAATAAAATCTTTCACTGCTTCCACTTTTTTCCCCATCTATTTCCCATGAAGTGATAGGATTGGATGCCATAATCTTAGTTTTTTTGAAGGTTGAGTTTTAAGCCAGCTTTTTCACTCTCCTCTTTTACCCTTATCAAGAAGCTGTTTAGTTCCTCTTCACTTTCTGCCATTAAGAGTGGTATCATCTGCATATCTGAGGTTGTTGATATTTCTCCCAGGAATCTTGATTCTAGCTTGTGATTCATCCAGCCTGGCATGATGCACTGTGCATAGAAGTTAAATAAAGAGGGTGGACATATACAGCCTTCTCATACTCCTTTACCAGTTTTGAACCAATCAGTTGTTCCATGTCCGGTTCTAACTGTTGCTTCTTAACCCACATGCAGGTTTCTCAGGAGACAGGTAAAGGTGGTCTGGTATTCCCATCTCTTTAAGAATTTTCCATAATTTGTTGTGATCCATACAGGCAAAGGCTTTCTTGTAGTCAACGAAGCTGACATCTGAAAATTGAGCTCTAAAATATTTTAACTTCGTGGTTGTCCCTATAAATTTTGGATAGTGAACAACTCTAAATGGACCTCATTAAGATTTCTAAAATTAAAGTAGAACATATTATTTAACTGTTCTCCACAAATGTTATGTGGCCTTCTAGGGTTTAATTAATTAGTTAAGTAACTGATTCTTCTTGCTTATATTTCTGGATTTCAGCTTCCACTTTACTTTTGTCCTCAGAGGTGTCCTTGGGCTTCCCCGGTGGCTCAGACAGTAAAGAATCTGCAATGTGGGAGACCCAGATTCAACCCTGGGTTTGATCAGGGAGATCTTCTGGAGGAGGGCATGTCAACCCACTCTAGTATTCTTGCCTGGAAAATTCCATGGACAGAGGAGCCTGGTGGGTTACAGTCCATGGGGTTGCAAAAGAGTTGGACACAATTGGGCGACTAACACTTTCAGAGGTGTCATTATTTTCTTAGTAGCCCAACTCTGCATTTGAGTTTTATTTGAAATTATTACACCCAGCATTTTTAGTTATTTGCAGTGGGAGAGTTACTCAGGGTCTCTAGTTTGTTCCATTGGCAAAGATTCTGATTTAGTTATGCCAGTGTTTGTGAAGAGTCGAGTCTGTGACCAGTTTGAAAAACAAATTCCATACTCAAGATGAGAAAGCTCAAGAAAAATTGCTCATTACCAGCCATGACAGGCATTGTTGATACCCCATAGTATTCTATCAGCCCATCTACATTTCCCTGCACTGAGGTCGGTCTTAGGTATGCCAAGCTTTTCATCTTAACTGCTCCCACCTGAGGGCTTTCTCTGGCTCTGTAGTATCTGGGCTGGGCACAGGTGCAGCCTATAAGGGTGGGATTGGTTGCGTGCTCAACCCTCAGCCAAAGAGGGCTAAAAGTTAGTAGATAAATACCCTTCCTCCCAGGCCTCACACACGTAGGTTTTGGGGCATGTGTTACAGAAGTCTTGGAGGGTCTCAGCAGCATGTGCTCCTGGCATTTGTCAGGCAATCTGCTCAGCAATGCACCCTTATGTGATTTTTTTCTTTTCCCCACTTCCTCACTTGTGCCTTCTGGGACCACTTCTCAAATTAACTGCCTATAGCTTTATCTTAGGGTTTGCTTTTGGGGGAAACATAAGATGCTATTACACAGCCATAAACTTTTTTTTGACTCTGTGTATAGTGGAACCAGTCTCCATCAATTTTCAAAAAATTACCTTATTATTTATTTTTGGTTGCCCTGGGTCTTTGTGGCTGAGTGCAGACTTTGTCTAATTGTGGTGAGTAGGGGCTACTCCATGGATTTTTAAGTTTTGAGACTTCCCTGGCAGTCCAGTGGTTAAGACTCCAACCTCCCAATGCAGGGGGCCCGGGTTTGACCCCTGGTTGGGGAAGTAAGATCCTGCTGGCTGCACAGCGGCCAAAAACAAAATAATGTGTGTGTCAGTTTTTCTTGATAAAATACAGAAATGACTTCTCTTTGAATTTAGTCTTAATAAAAAAAGGTTAACTGCTTTGTAACAATTTTGGGTTGATATGTGGAGTGTGGTGTTTTTGTGGTCTGTTCTCATTTTAAAAAATGCTGTAAGAAAAGTGTTGGTAAAGCTACCTTTTCCTTTGTTTTTTTTTTTCCTGATATTTAAATTCAATTTTTGTCTCTTAAAATGATTTAGAAGTATTGCAAACTGTTCTGTTAATTGACCTAGAAAGAAAAGTGATAAATCTTTCTAGAAATTCCACGGACTCAGAGTGGTGGTACCAGGTGATAGCAGTGATTACTGCTGCCTAAAAAGTGAGAAAATTAGTTAAGAATAAGTATGAATTCAAACCTCTGTAAATAGTAGAGAGGCTATGATTAATGTTGGTAAGAATTCCACTTGTTATATATATGTTTCTTTTGTCTAATTTCTTATTTATACTTTTGGTAACACAGAATTGTTTTAATTTGCATGTTTTGTGGCTTTTTCTTTTGGTGCTCACCATTGAACATCCAAAGTAACCTATCATTAAGGGGTTTTCAGAAAGTTTCCAAAGATGGAAATAATTCAAAATAATTATATGTGCAGATAGGTTTGATTTTTGTTAGTTAGTGGTGATTTGAGTTTTTCTTGGTGATGCTGGAAGGAAGTTTTGAGCAGGTTGGAGTGTCATTGAGGGGCAGGATAGCAGAGTGGAAGATATGACTTTTGAACTCAAGTACCCATCCTAGTCTTTTGCTAACTTTGTGCACCTAGGAAAATGGTAGTTTCCTCATCTGGAAAACCCACTTTTGTGAGGTAATTATAAGGGTTAGACAAGGTAGTCAGTATGAAGTACTAAACAGAGTGGCTGGCATATTTTGCAACTGTGTAATGCTAACTTAATGTAATGTAGAGACCTTGAAATAACCTGAGCAGGATGACTGACTCCTATTTCCCACTTTTTCATTGGTGCCTAATTTCTGAAAAAATGTGGTTTTATTTATAACTTTGCATGGGAGTTTTTTATACTACCTCATTCAGCTATCATATTGTTGCACAGTTTATTTCTCCTCTTGAAATAGCTCATCCTAAAACATGGACCTCTCTCAAATTGTAATTTCAGCTCTGGCATCATTTCCAAAATGGTTTGGTCTGTGGGGTTGTATTCCAAGTACTGTAACATCACATGTTTGACCTACCCCATTCCTTTTGAAAATTTACTCTGAGCTCAGTTCCAGGATAAGTATTCTATTTTGGGATTCTCCTGGATACTGTCTTAGGCCCCAAATTGTTGAGAGTGACTCCCAAATTGGAACTTAGGCCCCAAAATGTCATATTAGGGTACCAACATGACTATTCCATCATAGCATCATATTTGTGGAAACAGTTTAGTTACCAGGAGAGTAAAGAATTAAAAATTGGCCCCAGTGTAATATTCCCTCCATAAGACATGTTGAGTAGTGCTCACTGCATGGTGAGTATTTGCAGCCAAAAAGCTTCTTTCTTAGGCACTTCTGTGCCAGTAATTTGAGTCACAAACCGATGGTAAATCAAGTCTGTTGTCAAGCCTGTTTATGCCAATTTTACTTGATATTTTGACTATGGACTGTGGTTATATATTATGTAAACTGATGAATTATGAGCATAAGTAAAGAGTTGTTTTTATGAAAATTATGTTGAATACTTTAGAAAAACTCAAAGGCATGCTCAATGCTGTCAAATTAGATGTTTAGTGCTGGAACATATCACAAGTCCAGAAGTGTTCTCTTCCTAGAGTACTGGCAAGTTTCTTTACCTTACTTTAAGTATAAACTGGAAACCATAGACAGTGTCTTAGGTGCAGCTCCTGTGAGTGTGATACTCTAGTTGGTGGATTTATATCTACACAAAAGTCTTGGTTTTATATCAGAAGTTTGGCAGCAAATATTTTATAGCAAATAGATGGCTTGGATAGAGGAAGAAAATTAAGATGTCACATATCAGGCAATAGAAGGGAGAAATTATCCAATGAACAGTCTGTTGATTAGTTGTCTACAGATTAGTGAAACATTTAGCAAAATATATTTTTTTAAATTTTATTTTATTTTTAAACTTTACATAATTGTATTAGTTTTGCCAAATATCAAAATGAATCCGCCACAGGTATACATGTGTTCCCCATCCTGAACCCTCCTCCCTCCTCCTTCCCCATTCCATCCCTCTGGGTCGTCCCAGTGCACCAGCCCCAAGCATCCAGTATCGTGCATCAAACCTGGACTGGCGACTCGTTTCATACATGATATTTTACATGTTTCAATGCCATTCTCCCAAATCTTCCCACCCTCTCCCTCTCTCACAGAGTCCATAAGACTGTTCTATATATCAGTGTCTCTTTTGCTGTCTCGTACACAGGGTTATTGTTACCATCTTTCTAAATTCCATATATATGCGTTAGTATACTGTATTGGTGTTTTTCTTTCTGGCTTACTTCACTCTGTATAATAGGCTCCAGTTTCATCCACCTCATTAGAACTGGTTCAAATGTATTCTTTTTAATGGCTGAGTAATACTCCATTGTGTATATGTACCACTGCTTTCTTATCCATTCATCTGCTGATGGACATCTAGGTTGCTTCCATGTCCTGGCTATTATAAACAGTGCTGCGATGAACATTGGGGTACACATGTCTCTTTCCCTTCTGGTTTCCTCAGTGTGTATGCCCAGCAGTGGGATTGCTGGATCATAAGGCAATTCTATTTCCAGTTTTTTGAGGAATCTCCACACTGTTCTCCATAGTGGCTGTACTAGTTTGCATTCCCACCAACAGTGCAAGAGGGTTCCCTTTTCTCCACACCCTCTCCAACGTTTATTGCATGTAGACTTTTGGATCGCAGCCATTCTGACTGGTGTGAAATGGTACCTCATAGTGGTTTTGATTTGCATTTCTCTGATAATGAGTGATGTTGAGCATCTTTTCATGTGTTTGTTAGCCATCTGTATGTCTTCTTTGGAGAAATGTCTATTTAGTTCTTTGGCCCATTTTTTGATTGGGTCATTTATTTTTCTGGAGTTGAGCTGTAGGAGTTGCTTGTATATTTTTGAGATTAGTTGTTTGTCAGTTGCTTCATTTGCTATTATCTTCTCCCATTCTGAAGGCTGACTTTTCACCTTGCTAATAGTTTCCTTTGATGTGCAGAAGCTTTTAAGGCTAATTAGGTCCCATTTGTTTATTTTTGCTTTTATTTCCAATATTCTGGGAGGTGGGTCATAGAGGATCCTGCTGTGATGTATGTCAGAGAGTGTTTTGCCTATGTTCTCCTCTAGGAGTTTTATAGTTTCTGGTCTTACGTTTAGATCTTTAATCCATTTTGAGTTTATTTTTGTGTATGGTGTTAGAAAGTGTTCTAGTTTCATTCTTTTACAAATGGTTGACCAGATTTCCCAGCACCACTTGTTAAAGAGATTGTCTTTAATCCATTGTATATTCTTGCCTCCTTTGTCAAAGAGAAGGTGTCCATATGTGCATGGATTTATCTCTGGGCTTTCTGTTTTGTTCCATTGATCTATATTTCTGTCTTTGTGCCAGTACCATATTGTCTTGATAACTGTGGCTTTGTAGTAGAGCCTGAAGTCAGGTAGGTTGATTCCTCCAGTTCCATTCTTCTTTCTCAAGATCGCTTTGGCTATTCGAGGTTTTTTGTATTTCTATACAAATTGTGAAATTATTTGTTCTAGCTCTGTGAAGAATGCTGTTGGTAGCTTGATAGGGATTGCATTGAATCTATAAATTGCTTTGGGTAGTATACTCATTTTCACTATATTGATTCTTCCAATCCATGAACATGGTATATTTCTCCATCTGTTAGTGTCCTCTTTGATTTCTTTCACCAGTGTTTTATAGTTTTCTATATATAGGTCTTTACTTTCTTTAGGTAGATATATTCCTAAGTATTTTATTCTTTCCATTGCAATGGTGAATGGAATTGTTTCCTTAATTTCTCTTTCTGTTTTCTCATTATTAGTGTATAGGAATGCAAGGAATTTCTGGGTGTTGATTTTATATCCTGCAACTTTACTATAGTCATTGATTAGTTCTAGTAATTTTCTGGTGGAGTCTTTAGGGTTTTCTATGTAGAGGATCATGTCATCTGCAAACAGTGAGAGCTTTACTTCTTCTTTTCCAATTTGGATTCCTTTTATTTCTTTTTCTGCTCTGATTGCTGTGGCCAAAACTTCCAAAACTATGTTGAATAGTAATGGTGAAAGTGGGCACCCTTGTCTTGTTCCTGACTTTAGAGGAAATGCTTTCAATTTTTCACCATTGAGGATAATGTTTGCTGTGGGTTTGTCATATATAGTTTTTATTATGTTGAGGTATGTTCCTTCTAGTCCTGCTTTCTGGAGAGTTTTTTATCATAAATGGATGTTGAATTTTGTCAAAGGCTTTCTCTGCATCTATTGAGATAATCATATGGTTTTTATTTTTCAACTTGTTAATGTGGTGTATTACATTGATTGATTTGCGGATATTGAAGAATCCTTGCATCCCTGGGATAAAGCCCACTTGGTCATGGTGTATGATCTTTTTAATGTGTTGTTGGATTCTGATTGCTAGAATTTTGTTAAGGATTTTTGCATCTATGTTCATCAGTGATATTGGCCTGTAGTTTTCTTTTTTTGTGGGATCTTTGTCAGGTTTTGGTATTAGGGTGATGGTGGCCTCATAGAATGAGTTTGGAAGTTTACCATCCTCTGCAATTTTCTGGAAGAGTCTGAGCAGGATAGGTGTTAGCTCTTCTCTAAATTTTTGGTAGAATTCAGCTGTGAAACCGTCTGGACCTGGGCTTTTGTTTGCTGGAAGATTTTTGATTACAATTCCAATTTCCATGCTTGTGATGGGTCTGTTAAGATTTTCTATTTCTTCCTGGTCGAGTTTTGGAAAGTTGTACTTTTCTAAGAATTTGTCCATTTCTTCCACGTTGTCCATTTTATTGGCATATAATTGTTGATAGTACTCTCTTATGATCCTTTGTATTTCTGTGTTGTCTGTTGTGATCTCTCCATTTTCATTTCTAATTTTATTGATTTGATTTTTCTCCCTTTGTTTCTTGATGAGTCTGGCTAATGGTTTGTCAATTTTATTTATCCTTTCAAAAAACCAGCTTTTGGTTTTGTTGATTTTTGCTATGATCTCTTTTGTTTCTTTTGCATTTATTTCTGCTCTAAGTTTTAAGATTTCTTTCCTTCTACTAACCCTGGGGTTCTTCATTTCTTCCTTTTCTAGTTGCTTTAGGTGTAGAGTTAGGTTATTTATTTGACTTTTTTCTTGTTTCTTGAGGTGTGCCTGTATTGCTATGAACTTTCCCCTGAGGACTGCTTTTACCGTGTCCCACAGGTTTTGGGTTGTTGTGTTTTCATTTTCATTCGTTTCTATGCAAATTTTGATTTCTTTTTTGATTTCTTCTGTGATTTGTTGGTTATTCAGCAGCGTGTTGTTCAGCCTCTATATGTTGGAATTTTTAATAGTTTTTCTCTTGTAATTGAGATCTAATCTTACTGCATTGTGGTCAGAAAAGATGCTTGGAATGATTTCTATTTTTTTGAATTTACCAAGGCTAGCTTTATGTCCCAGGATATGATCTATCCTGGAGAAGGTTCCATGTGCGCTTGAGAAAAATGTGAAATTCATTGTTTTGGGATGAAATGTCCTATAGATATCAATTAGGTCTAACTGGTCTATTGTATCGTTTAAAGTTTGTGTTTCCTTGTTAATTTTCTGTTTAGTTGATCTATCCATAGGTGTGAGTGGGGTATTAAAGGCTCCCACTATTATTGTGTTATTGTTAATTTCTCCTTTCAAACTTGTTAGCATTTGTCTTACATACTGTGGTGCTCCCGTGTTGGGTGCATATATATTTATAATTGTTATATCTTCTTGGATTGATCCTTTGATCATTATGTAGTGACCATCTTTGTCTCTTTTCACAGTCTTTGTTTTAAAGTCTATTTTATCTGATATGAGTATCGCTACTCCTGCTTTCTTTTGGTCCCTATTTGCATGGAAAATCTTTTTCCAGCCCTTCACTTTCAGTCTGTATGTGTCCCCTGTTTTGAGGTGGGTCTCTTGTAGACAACATATGTAGGGGTCTTGTTTTTGTATCCATTCAGCCAGTCTTTGTCTTTTGGTTGGGGCATTCAACCCATTTACGTTTAAGGTAATTACTGATAAGTATGATCCCGTTGCCATTTACTTTATTGTTTTGGGTTCGATTTTATACACCGTTTTTGTGTTTCCTGTCTAGAGAATATCCTTTAGTATTTGTTGGAGAGCTGGTTTGGTGGTGCAGAATTCTCTCAGCTTTTGCTTGTCTGAAAAGCTTTTGATTTCTCCTTCATACTTGAATGAGATCCTTGCTGGGTACAATAATCTGGGCTGTAGGTTATTTTCTTTCATCATTTTAAGTATGTCTTGCCATTCCCTCCTGGCTTGAAGAGTTTCTATTGAAAGATCAGCTGTTATCCTTATGGGTATTCCCTTGTGTGTTATTTGTTGTTTTTCCCTTGCTGCTTTTAATATTTGTTCTTTGTGTTTGATCTTTGTTAATTTGATTACTATGTGTCTTGGGGTGTTTCGCCTTGGGTTTATCCTGTTTGGGACTCTCTGGGTTTCTTGGACTTGGGTGATTATTCCCTTCCCCATTTTAGGGAAGTTTTCAACTAGTATCTCTTCAAGTATTTTCTCATGGTCTTTCTTTTTGTCTTCTTCTTCTGGGACCCCTATGATTCGAATGTTGTAGCATTTAATATTGTCCTGGAGGTCTCTGGGATTGTCCTCATTTCTTTTAATTCGTTTTTCTTTTATCCTCTCTGATTCATTTATTTCTACCATTCTATCTTCTAATTCACTAATCCTATCTTCTGCCTCTGTTATTCTACTATTTGTTGCCTCCAGAGTGTTTTTAATTTCACTTATTGCATTATTCATTATATATTGACTCTCTTTTATTTCTTCTAAGTCCTTGTTAAACCTTTCTTGCATCTTCTCAATCCTTGCCTCCAGGCTATTTATCTGTGATTCCATTTTAATTTCAAGATTTTGGATCAATTTCACTATCATTATTCGGAATTCTTTATCAGGTAGATTCCCTATCTCTTCCTCTTTTGTTTGGTTTGGTGGGCATTTATCCTGTTCCTTTATCTGCTGGGTATTCCTCTGTCTCTTCATCTTGTTTAAATTGCTGAGTTTGGGGTGTCCTTTCTGTATTCTGGCAGTTTGTGGAGTTCTCTTTATTGTGGCGTTTCCTCACTGTCTGTGGGTTTGTACAGGTGGCTTGTCACGGTTTCCTGGTTAGGGAAGCTTGTGTCGATGTTCTGGTGGATGGAGCTGTATTTCTTCTCTCTGGAGTGTTAAGAAATGTCCAGTAATGTGTTATGAGATGTCTATGGTTTTGGGGTGACTTTGGGCAGCCTGTATCTTGAAGCTCAGGGCTGTGTTCCTTTGTTGCTGGAGAATTTGCTTGGTATGTCTTGCCCTGGAACTTGTTGGCCCTTGTGTGGTGCTTGGTTTCAGTGTTGGTATGGAGGCGTTTGATGAGCTCCTGTCAATTAATGTTCCTTGGAGTCAGGAGTTCCCTGGAGTCAGGGTTTGGACTTAAGCCTCCTATTTCCAGTTATCGGTCTTATTTTTACAGTAGCTTCAAAACTTCTCCTTCTATACAGCATCATTGATAAAACATCTACGTTAAAGATGAAAAGTTTCTCTACTGTGAGGGTCACTCAGAGAGGTTCACAGCGTTACATGGAGAAGAGAAGTGGGAGGAGGGAGTTAGAGGTGACCCAAATGAGATGAGGTGGAATCAATAGTGGAGAGAGTGGGCTAGCCAGTAGTCACTTCTTTATGTGCACTCCACAACTGGACCACTCAGAGATGTTCATGGAGTTATACAGAGAAGAGAAGAAGGAGGCAGGAGACAGAGGTGGCCAGAAGGATAAAAGGGGGAAATGAAAAGGAGGGAGACAGATCCAGCCAGTAATCAGTTCCCTAAGTGTTCTCCACCATCTGGAGCACACAGAAATTCACAGAGTTGGGTAGAGTAGAGAGGGGTTAGGGAGGAGATACAGGCGACCTGGTGGAGAAAACGGAGAGTCCAAAGGGAGAGAGAGCAGTCAAGCCAGTAATCTCGTTCCCTAGTGAAAAATGGGTCCTGAAGATTGGGTTCTTAAAGGTACAAAATTGGTAACAAATACATAAAAGCAAAAATTAAAAATCTAGAGTAGAGTTTGGAATTTCAAAAATACAATGTTAAAAAAAAAAGAGGAAAAATAAAGAGAGAAAACAAACAAACCAACAAAAACAATGTCGCAAAAATTATAAAGAAAATACAGGTACAAAATTGATATCAAATACCAAAAAGCATAAATTAAAAATCTTGAGTAGAGTTTGGAATTGCAGATATACGATGTTATACAAAAGAAGAAGAGAAAGAAACAGAGGGAAAAAAAAGTCACAGAAATTATGAAAAAAACTATGGGTACAAAATTGATAACATATACCAAAAGGCTAAAATTAAAAATCTAGAGTAGAGTTTGGAATTTCAAAAATACAATGTTAATAAAGAAAAGAAGAAAAAGAAAAAAACAAAACAAAACACGGTCAAAAAATTATAAAATATATATATGAAGTTTGCTGAAGAAAAAAAAATAGGGTCTTTTTTTTTTTTTGCAAAGTAATAGTTATAAAAGTGAAAATTAAAGGACAATAGAGGACTTAAAATTTTTTTTAAATTAAAAAAAAAAAGATTGATCGTAAAAATAGTAAAAATATATCTAGGTCTTTCTCTGGTTTTGTTGTGAGTATTGTGGGTTCAGTTCATTTTTGGCTAGTTCCTTGGTCTGACTTATATTTCTCAAGATCTATAGGCCCCTTCCTATGTAGTTCGTAGTAACCACAGGGTTTTAATCTATGGCCTGTAGCTTCCAAGGCGTTTCCCTCTGTTATAGCTTCTTCTGTTTGCTGGTCTCTTCAGTGTCTGGTTCCCACCCTGACACAAAGGGGACGGTGGAGGACACTATTTTTTTAATTTTATTTAGGCTCACTTGTTCAGTCGCGCTGTGGGGAGGGAGGGAGGGATGCTGCAAACAGATAACACTGGCGTGCGCTCGCAGTGCCTCAGCCACACTGGGTCTGCCCCGGCTCACGGCACGTGTAGCCTCCCTGCCCACACTGCTCGGGCTCTAGGTTGTTCCGCAGGGAACAATCAGAGGCCGGCCCTGGGCTGCATGTACCTCCCAGGTCCAAGCCGCTCAGGTTCAGGCACTCAGGTAGTCCTCAGAGGCGCAGACTTGGTTGGGCCTGTGTTTTGTGCTCTTCCCAGATCCTAGCAGCTCAGGTGATGTGTTTGGCGGGCGCCAATGCTGCGACTTATCACCTCCCCGCCACTCGGTTATCTGGGTGTAAAACCGGCGCACCTTCTCAGGCAGATGTTGACCGTCCAGACCCCCAAGAAGTTTTAGTTAGCAAAGAAGCCTGCTTACAGTTTCATAGATAGTGTCTCTCTTGGGCTGCGATTGCCCCCTTACGGCTCTGGCTGCCTGTCACCAGAGGGGGAAGGTCTGCAGCCGGCTATCTCTGTTCAGTCCTTTGTTCTGTGCGCGGGCCTGGCGGTGTCTTAGGTTAGGGCTGGCTTTTCGCGTGGTAGATAGCCCACAGTCTGGTTTGCTAGCCCAAATTATTTCGCTCAGATAGCGCTCAGGACATTCGGGCCGATTCTTACTCTAAGGGACACAGCCCGCGCAGCGCTTCCCTGCCCAGCCCCCACTTGCTAATGCCGCGTGCAGGCGTCTGCGCTGCTTCTCCGCTGGGGGAGTTACCGTAGGGCTCACAATCTGCGATTTTTAATTGTTTATTTATTTTTTTGCTCCCTTTTATGTTGCCCTCTGTGCTTCCAAAGCTTGGCACAGATTCGGCAGTGAGAAGGTTTCCTGGTGTTTGGAAACTTCTCTCTTTTTAAGACTCCCTTCCTGGGACGGAGCTCCGTCCCTCCCTCTTTTGTCTCTTTTTTTGTCTTTTATATTTTTCCTACCTCCTTTCAAAGAGTTGGGTTGCTTTTCTGGGTGCCTGATGTCCTCTGCCGGCATTCAGAAGTTGTTTTGTGGAATTTACTCGACGTTTAAATGCTCTTTTGATGAATTTGTGGGGGAGAAAGTGTTCTCCCCATCCTACTCCTCCGCCATCTTGGCTCCTCCCCTCTTAGCAAAATATTTTATAGGTGAATATTTTTACAATATTGATAAATGGGCCCAAAGTGTAAGACACTGCTTATGAAAACAATTACATGAAAAGTAGAATGTGCATCATGAAGAGCCCAAGAAACACTAGAGCAGTGGCCTGCAGGCTACCACCTGAAGCTTAAAAGTTGCTACTTGAGGTAATTGACCAAGCCACAAATCCTAGAGCACTTAAAACCTATGAGTTTGCTGGTTTACAACAGCTCACAAAATATGGCGTGGATGAATTCTACAAAGAGTTTGTTTTTTATGAAGTTGTACATTTTCTAAAGAAAGCTACCTGAAAAAAATACTAAAAGAACTATATTCTTTTAGCTATCACTCCTTTACATTCCCATTTTAAGGACTTTGTGAAGTGAAGTTGCCCAGTCATGTCTGACTCTTTGCAACCCCATGGACTGTAGCCTACCAGGCTCCTTGGTTCATGGAATTTTCCAGGCAAGAGTACTGGAGTGGGTTGCCATTTCCTTCTCCAGGGGATCTTTCTGACCTAGGGATCGAACCCGGGTCTCCCGCATTGTAGATAGACGCTTTACCGTCTGAGCTACCAGCTAAGGACTGTGTAGGGGACGTTTTCCCCAGCAGATATCATCTGTTTGATTTAGTCAGTGATAGGTTAAGGAATTCTGAAGTGTTTATCAAATAAGACAAGTGGAAGCTTTTGACTTTTATTTTGGAAACAGTTTAAGATAAAAGTGTAGGTAGTGCAGAATTACTGAGTCATTAATGTGATAGATACTATTTATAATATACTATTGTAGTAAAATAGTTTCCAGTTCAGCATATGTTGCATCTTGGAGAAAACTGGTCTGAACTTGACAACCACTGCAGAAAATCTAAATGTATAAGAAAATAATAAAGGGCATGATTTATTAGTTCCCTGATCTCAAACAAATCAAGGGTTCTAGTGATTTTTAGGAGGATGATATGTAACATAGGGTTGAGGGTGACAATTTATAGGAAAATGAAAATGTGAATGATGTAGAAATTATGCATGCCAAAAGAAGAGATGGAGCTGAATATGAAGAAAAGAACAAATCAAGAGGCAAAATTACTCATGTTGTAACCAAAAAAATGTCCTTGCATAGTACACTGAACCACAGTCTGAACTGACAACAGTCAACAAACGTGGAGGAACTAGATATGAAAGTTGCATGCCAATTAATTTGTGTCTAACAAATTAATATTAGATTTATTGAATGAACATATATTTGCTTTTTAAGGTAAACTGTTTAATATATGAATTTAAAGTTATTTTTCTTCCTTTAACCTAAATTAAAAAATTTTTTTTAAAAGTTAGCATGTCAACCATCAACTCTGAATAAGATAATAAGATTTCTACTGTTCTTACATATGCTCTCTGAGCTTCTGTTGCTGCTCTTAGCTTCATTCTTCTCAAGTTGGATTCAATAATGTGAGATGAAGCTTTATCAATTGAGAGTTGAGAGGCATCCAGAGTCAGCAAACTTAGTTCCAGTGTCTTCCAAGTGACACAGATATTATACCTTAAGAAGGGTAAGAGCAAAGTGACCACTTAGGCATTTAGGTAACTTGGAAGCTGTGATCTTCACCCATATCTCTGAGACAGCATTGGGATATTTCCTGTACTGGTCAGTCATATACATAGATACCCATAGATTTGGGGACTAAACACTTTTAGTATAGACTCAAAATTAGCTGTCTTTGAAAATCTGGCTAATGTATCAGCACCACGCATCCCATAACTGCAGTTGCCCATTCAACAGCTGTAGTTTTGCTGTGATGCCAACAAGTGAGGTCACAGGATTGGTGGCAGTTTTGTGAGCTAATGAAATTATGGGCTTATAAAACTCAGTCTATATGCAGACTTTTGTGTGCTTCTATTTTAGTTACATTTTGTCTTTCTTTCCCTTTTTCCATTCATCACCCTTTGGCTATTACAGAGTTGAGGGGGAATCCCTTGTGAATTGTATAGCCTCAGAAAAATAAAGCAAACATAAAGACAAAACGACTTGGGTCTCTGTTCTTACTGCCTACATGAACATCCGCTCGCTGTTTCCTTTTCACAGTGAATAGGGTCTGATATGCCTCACATTATGAACCTTAGAGCTTCAATTAAGGGATTCAATCACTCTGTTTTGGTCATTATGCAGAATTGACAGAAAGTTTTCTTCTTGCTCCCATAAATTGCTGATATTCCTTTGGGAGAACTAAATAAAGATGCTATTAAGAGGAACATTAAGAAACCTGACAAATGAGAACAACAGACAGCAGAAGTCAGCACATGTTCAAAGGAAAGTTACTACAACCTCTGTCATTGCATTTTCAAAAAATCCCCTTCTCAGATGATTAGTACAATGCTCACGTGCTTCCTAATGTATTTTGCTCATGATGTGATGTATTCTAGGCACATTTGTGGGTGTAGCAGGCTTTTCTTTTACAAAAGATTTGAATAATAAGATGGACTGTCTATTTAAGTGGGGTTTTTTGGTTGTTTCAAAAATGTAGTATTAAAATATAGCAGTAGTAAAACTGTACACTAATAACTCTTATTCTCCCTGGCTTTGGATCAAAATAGCAAGCTATTGCATCATCAGTAATATAGATATGAATTTAATACAGCTGACAATGTGGCTACACCTCTCTTGGAACTTTGAGGAATGAAGAATACAAAAACAAGCCAATAGCTATTATTTTCCTATATCCCTGTGCATCCCTTTAACATCAAAATCCTTTGCTAATGTCATAACATTCTTCTTGTTCCCCTTTTTCAAACTCTTCAGTTTAACTTCTTTGTAGTCCCAGACAGTCATATTAACACCTGGCCCTTATTGTTCTAGAACTTCTCTACTGGATTCAGCAGTTTGGTAAGTTAGACTCTTGGTTAATGTTGAATGAGTACATGGCATCTCTCCCAGCCAATCTTGCCTACCAGTCTTGCTTTTCTCTGCCCTTCACTGGTATCTCCAACCATCCCAGTGTCTTTGTTTCATCCAGGCTTTTTGGTAGAATTCTATGATTTATCCATCATAAGAGTGCCCTTTCCAGTACCTATTACAGATCCTTTACCACTTGCAGTTTATTAGTTTTGCAGTTTTCTTTATTCTCCCCTGACCCTGCCTTTCCCTAGACACACACACACTCACACTCTGCCTCCTAAATCCTTAGCATGTCAACAGTCAACAGTCAACAGTAGTATCCAACAAGCTGTGGCCTCTTCCCTCTTCCTTTTTTCTATATTCCTTGCAAATAATTTATGGTCTCTATTAGAGGATGACTTGACCTAATTTAAAAGAGATTAGACTACCCAATAAAACTACATATCCTATATTTGACACATTATTTCATAGCCCTTCTGACATTCCTTTCATACTTCTCTGGCAGTCTCAGATGATTCTTTTCCCTAAAGCTGATACTTGTATTTTGGCACCTCAGCCCCACTGTTAGTCATAGTCATTGATTGCATCCTTGAAATCTTCCATTGTTCTAGTCATATTTCAACTTATTTTCCCCTTGGTTTTGCATTTAGTATTTCTCTTTCAATTTCGTTTTCTCAAAGTAGGTTGTTAATTCATTAATTGTGTATACATTTTAAAGAGACACTACCTTTTGTTTGGTTCAAGTAAGAAAAGTAGGATAAATGCTTGACTCATTTTTGTTACTTACCCATTTTTAAGATAATGAATTAGTTTTTAACTATACTTTAACGGTGGCCAGTTTATCTTTGACAAAGGAAGCAAGAATATATGATGGATTAAAGATGATCTCTTTAACAAGTGGTGCTGGGAAAACTGGTCAACCACATGTAAAAGAATGAAACTAGAACACTTTCTAACACCATACACAAAAATAAACTCAAAATGGGTTAAAGATCTAAATGTAAGACCAGAAACTATAAAACTCCTAGAGGAGAACATAGGCAAAACACTCTCCGACATACATCACAGTAGGATCCTCTATGACCCGCCTCCCAGAATATTGGAAATAAAAGCAAAAATAAACAAATGGGACCTAATTAAACTTAAAAGCTTCTGCACAACAAAGGAAATTATAAGCAAGGTGAAAAGACAGCCTTCAAAATGGGAGAAAATAATAGCAAATGAAGCAACTGACAAACAACTAATCTCAAAAATATACAAGAAACTCCTACAGCTCAACTCCAGAAAAATAAATGACCCAATCAAAAAATGGGCCAAAGAACTAAATAGACATTTCTCCAAAGAAGACATACAGATGGCTAACAAACACATGAAAAGATGCTCAACATCACTCATTATCAGAGAAATGCAAATCAAAACCACTATGAGGTACCATTTCACGCCAGTCAGAATGGCTGTGATCCAAAAGTCTACAAGCAATAAACGTTGGAGAGGGTGTGAGAAAAGGGAGAAAGGGAACCCTCTTACACTGTTGGTGGGAATGCAAACTAGTACAGACACTATGGAGAACAGTGTGGAGATTCCTTAAAAAACTGGAAATAGAACTGCCTTGCTATGCTATGCTATGCTAAGTCACTTCAGTTGTGTCCGACTCTGTGCGACTCTAGAGACGGCAGCCCTCCAGGCTCCCCCATCCCTGGGATTCTCCAGGCAAGCACACTGGAGTGGGTTGCCATGTCCTTCTCCAAGGCATGAAAGTGAAAAGGGAAAGTGAAGTCGCTCAGTCGTGTCCGACTCCTAGCGACCCCATGGACTGCAGCCTACCAGGCTCCTCCATCCATGGGATTTTCCAGGCAAGAGTACTGGAGTGGGGTGCTATTGCCTTCTCCAGAACTGCCTTATGACCCAGAAATCCCACTGCTGGGCATACACACTGAGGAAACCAGATTTGAAAGAGACACGTGTACCCCAGTGTTCATTGCAGCACTGTTTATAATAGCCAGGACATGGAAGCAACCTAGATGTCCATCAGCAGATGATTGGATAAGAAAGCAGTGGTACATATACACAATGGAGTATTACTCAGCCATTAAAAAGAATACATTTGAATCAATTCTAATGAGGTGGATGAAACTGGAGCCTATTATACAGAGTGAAGTAAGCCAGAAAGAAAAACACCAATACAGTATACTAACGCGTATATATGGAATTTAGAAAGATGGTAACAATAACCCTGTGTACGAGACAGCAAAAGAGACACAGATGTATAGAACAGTCTTTTGGACTTGGTGGGAGAGCGAGAGGGTGGGAAGATTTGGGAGAATGGCATTGAAACATGTATAATATATGAAACGAGTTGCCAGTCCAGGTTCGATGCACGATACTGGATGCTTGGGGCTGGTGTGCTGGGACGACCCAGAGGGATGGTATGGGGAGGGAGGAGGGAGGAGGGTTCAGGATGGGGAACACATGTATACCTGTGGCGGATTCATTTTGATATATGGCAAAACCAATACAATATTGTAAAGTTAAAAAATAAAATTAAATTAAAAAAAAATAAAGGTGGCCAGTTAACTTCTTTAAGCAATTATTTTGTCATGAACTCTTAAGTTGAAACATACTCAATAGGCTTCAACCCTTATTGAAGCGTAAGGTATCCCAGGTTTGGTCAATGGGAGGCTCTTTAAATTGGCACTTGAATCTTTTTGGCATCACTCTGGAAGACTTTGCTAGCTTTCCTGCTATGTGAGCTAACAAAACTTTTAAGCTCATTTTATTCATTTCCTGCCAAAGACTTAGAGTCAGTTATTTCACCAAGAAGACCTATATTCTTTTGATAGGAAATGCTATTTCGTCACCATGATCTGGGCACTAGGGAGGTTCATTACTTTATTTCATTGTATTGTGTCTGCAGAATGTCTGCTGGAATTTTGATTGAGATTGTATTGAATCTATAAATGAATTTGGGGACAACTGATGTCTTAACAATATTGAATATTTCATTTGGGTTATCATTTCATTGATTTATGCATTTTTAAATTTTTCTCATTGTTCTGTTGTATACAGAACACTGTGTAGACATTTCTGGTAAAATTTATATCTATGTATTTCCTAATCTTTGATGTAATTGATAATTGCTCTTGAAATTTATTTTCCAGTTTTTCCCCTTCCTAGTATATAGAAATATGACTGACTTTTGTATATTGACCTTGTATTCTGTAATCATTTTAACACATTTATTCTACTTAAAAAAAATGGAATCTGTAGGATTTCCAGCTTATATGACAGTGTTGACAGTGTAAATAAATAGTTCCATTTGTACTTTGTGGTCTGGATGCCTTTTATTTCTTTTCCATGCCTTATTCACTAGCTAAAAACCAATAGCATAATGATGAATAGAAGTGGTGAGGGTGGATATCTTTCCCTTGTTCCTGATCTTAAGGAGCAAGTATTTGTTAGTCTTATGCTGTTAACTGTGCTGCCAGATACAAGTTTACATAGATGTCCTTTATCAAGTTGGGAAATTCTCTTCCTAGTTTGTTGAGAGCTTTTATCAGGAAAGGAGGTTAAATTTTTGTTAAATGTTTTCTTTCCATATGTTGAGATTGTTGCAATTCTCTTTTTTATTTTAACGTGATGGGTACATTACTTGAATTTAAAAATTAACTCAGTTTTGTATTCTTGGGTTAAAACTCACTTGGTTATGCTGTGTTATGCATTTTGTGTATTGTTGGATATATGTTAAAATGCTTAGAATTTTTGCATCTGTGTTTGAAGCACGTTTTGTGATTTTCTTATGTTATTTTTTGTAATTAAATTAATTTATTATTATTATTTTTTAATTTTATTTTATTTTTAAACTTTACAAACTTGTATTAGTTTTGCCAAATATCAAAATGAATCCACCACAGGTATACATGTGTTCCCCATCCTGAACCCTCCTCCCTCCTCCCTCCCCATACCATCCCTCTGGGTCGTCCCAGTGCACTAGCCCCAAGCATCCAGTATCATGCATCGAACCTGGACTGGCGACTCGTTTCATACATGATATTATACATGTTTCAATGCCATTCTCCCAAATCTTCCCACCGTCTCCCTCTCTCACTCTCCCACAGAGTCCATAATGAAGAATAATTGCTTTGGAATACTGTGTTGGTTTCTACCAAACATCAACATGATTCATCCATCAGTCAGTCAGTTCAGTCGCTCAGTCGTGTCCGACTCTTTGGGACCCCATGAACCACAGCATGCCAGGCCTCCCTGTCCATCACCAGCTCCCGGAGTTTACCCAAACTCATGTCCATTACCCAAACTCATTGCCCATTACTCATTACCCAAACTCATCACCATCGAGTCGGTGATGCCATCCAACCATCTCATCCTCTATCGTCCCCTTCTCTTCTTGCCCTCAATCTTTCCCAGCATCAGGGTCTTTTCCAATGAGTCAGCTCTTCGCATCAGGTGGCCAAAGTATTGGAGTTTCACTTCAACATCATTCCTTCCAATGAACACCCAGGACTGATCTCCATTAGGATGGACTGGTTGGATCTGCTTGCAGTCCAAGGGACTCTCAAGAGTCTTCTCCAACACCACAGTTCAAAAGCATCAATTCTTCAGCACTCAGCTTTCTTTATAGTCCAACTCTCACATCCATATATGACTACTGGAAAAACCATAGCTTTGACTAGACGGACCTTTGTTGGCAAAGTAATGTCTCTGCTTTTTAATATGCTGTCTAGGTTGGTCATAACTTTCCTTCCAAGGAGTAAGCGTCTTTTAATTTCATGGCTGCAATCACCATCTGCAGTGATTTTGGAGCCCCCCAAAATAAAGTCTGACACTGTTTCCACTGTTTCCCCATCTATTGCCATGAAATGATGGGACCGGATGCCATGATCTTAGTTTTCTGAATGTTGAGCTTTAAGCCAACTTTTTCACTCTCCTCTTTCACTTTCATCAAGAGGCTTTTTATTTCCTCTTCACTTTCTGCCATAAGGGTGGTGTCATCTGCATATCTGATGTTGTTGATATTTCTCCTGGCAATCTTGATTCCAGCTTGTGCTTCGTCCAGGAGTGGCGGCTGTGTGGCGCAGGAGAAGCTGAAGTTGAACAGTTTTATGAAGACCTACAAGACCTTTTAGAACTAACACCCAAAAAAGATGTCCTTTTCATTATAGGGGACTGGAATGCAAAAGTAGGAAGTCAAGAAACACCTGGAGTAACAGGCAAATTTGGCCTTGAAGTACAGAATGAAGCAGGGCAAAGGCTAATAGAGTTCTGCCAAGAGAATGCAGTGGTCATAGCAAACACCCTCTTCCAAAAACGCAAGAGAAGACTCTACACATGTACATCACCAGATGGTCAACACCAAAATATAATATAATATATAATATAATATAATCAGATTGATTATATTCTTTGCAGCCAAAGATGGAGAAGCTCTATAGAGTCAGCAAAAATAAGACCAGGAGCTGACTGTGGCTCAGAGCATTAATTCCTTATTGCCAAATTCAGACTGAAATTGAAGAAAGTGGATAAAACCACTAGACCATTCAGGTATGACCCAAATCAAATCCCTTATGACTATACAGAGGAAGTGAGAAATAGATTTAAAGGACTAGATCTGATAGAGTGCCTGATGAACTATGGACAGAGGTTCATGACATTGTACAGGAGACAGGAATCAAGACCATCTCCAAGAAAAAGAAATGCAAAAAAGCAAAATGGCTGTCTGAGGAGGCCTTAAAATAGCTGTGAAAAGAAGGGAAGTGAAAAGCAAAGGAGAAAAGGAAAGATATACCCATTTGAATGCAGAGTTCCAAGGAATAGCAAGGAGAGATAAGGAAGCCTTCCTCAGCGATCAATGCAAAGAAATAGAGGAAAACAATAGAATGGGAAAGACTAGAGATTCAGCCATAGGTATACCTATGTCCCTTCCCTCTTAAACCTCCCTCCCACCTCCCACCCTGTCCCACCCCTTTAGGTTGAGTTCCCTGAATCACATAGCAAATTCCCATTGGCTGTCTATTTTACATATGGTAATGTGTATTTTTCCATGTTACTTATCATGTTATTCTTTTTTGGTATTAATGTAATGCTAGCTTCATAAAATATGTTGGGAAATATGTTTTTGTGTGTGTGTGAGGTTGTTTATTTTTTTATAATACTTTTCCTATCTGTAGTGCTATCACCTCTCATTTCTGGTATTGTGTTGATAATTTGTGTTGTCTTTCTCCTGATCAGCATGGTCAGTAGATTTTTGAGAATATTCCTAGAGATAAAAAGTTATTTTATAAATAAAGTGATAAAGCTGTCAGTTTTATCAAAAGAATATCATAATCCTAGTTGTTTATGGACCTATTAACAGATCTTCAAGTTACGTTAAGCAAAAACCAATAGAAATGTAGGAAAAATGGACAAATTGACAACCGCAGTTGGAGATTTCATCACTTGTCTCTTAATCATTGATGGAACAAGCAGACAAAAAAGGAAGGACATAGATTTGAGTAACATTATCTACCACATTTACCTAACTTACATTTATAGAACAGTCCATCCAACAACAGCAAAATAAACATTGTCAGGTGTATATAAATATTTGCCAAGATAGGCAGTCAGTTCAGTTCAGTCGCTCAGTCGTGTCTGACTCTTTGCAACCCCATGGACTGCAGTGTGCCAGGCTTCCCTGTCCATCACCAACTCCTGGCGTTCGCTCACACTCATGTCTGTCAAGTTGGTGATGGCATCCAACCATTTCAACTTCTGTCATCCCCTTCTCCTCCCACTTTCAATCTTTCCCAGAATCAGGGTCTTTTCCAGTGAGTCAGTTCTTCACATCAGGTGGCCAAAGAATTGGAGCTTCAGCTTCAGCATCAGTCCTTCCAATGAATATTCAGGACTGATTTCCTTTAGAATGGACTGGTTGGATCTCCTTGTAGTCCAAGGGACTCTCAAGAGTATTCTCAAGAGTATTCTTCAACACCACAGTTCAAAAGCATCAATTCTTCAGCACTCAGCTTTCTTTATAGTCCAACTGTCACATCCATACATGACTACTGGAAAACTCGTAGCTTTGACTAGATGGACCTTTGTTGGCAAAGTAATGTGTCTGCTTTTTACATTTCTTTAAGGTAGACATTTACATTCTTTAAGGTAGCAAAGGAAAAAAGGAAAGATATAAGCATCTGAATGCAGAGTTCCAAAGAACAGCAAGAAGAGATAAGAAAGCCTTCCTCAGCGATCAATGCAAAGAAATAGAGGAAAACAACAGAATGGGAAAGACTAGAGATATCTTCAAGAAAATTAGAGATACCAAGGGACATTTCATGCGAAGATGGGCTCAATAAAGGACAGAAATGGTATGGCCCTAACAGAAGCAGAAGATATTAAGAAGAGGTGGCAAGAATACACAGAAGAACTGTACAAAAAAGATCTTCATGACTCAGTTAATCACGATGGTGTGATCATTCATCTAGAGCCAGACATCCTGGAAGGTGAAGTCAAGTGGACCTTAGAAAGCATCACTACGGACAAAGCTAGTGGAGGTGATGGAATTCCAGTTGAGCTATTTCAAATCCTGAAAGATGATGCTGTGAAAGTGCCGCACTCAATATGCCAGCAAATTTGGAAAACTCAGCAGTGGCCACAGGACTGGAAAAGGTCAGTTTTCATTCCAATCCCAAAGAAAGGCAATGCCAAAGAATGCTCAAACTACCGCACGATTGCACTCATCTCACACGCTAGTAAAGTAATGCTTAAAATTCTCCAAGCCAGACTTCAGCAATACGTGAACCATGAACTTCCAGATGTTCAAGCTGGTTTTAGAAAAGGCAGAGGAACCAGAGATCAAATGGCCAACATTTGCTGGATCATGGAAAAAGCAAGAGTTCCAGAAAAACATCTATTTCTGCTTTATTGACTATGCCAAAGCCTTTGACTGTGTGGATCACAATAAACTGTGGGAAATTCTGAAAGAGATGGGCATACCAGACCACCTGATCTGCCTCTTGAGAAATCTGTATGCAGGTCAGGAAGCAACAGTTAGAACTGGACATGGAACAACAGACTGATTCCAAATAGGAAAAGGAGTACGTCAAAGCTGTATATTATCACCCTGCTTATTTAACTTCTATGCAGAGTACATCATGAGAAATGCTGGACTGGAAGAAGCGCAAGCTGGAATCAAGATTTCCGGGAGAAATATCAATAACCTGAGATATGCAGATGACACTACCCTTATGGCAGAAAGTGAAGAGGAACTAAAAAGCCTCTTGATGAAAGTGAAAGGGGAGAGTGAAAAAGTTGGCTTAAAGCTCAACATTCAGAAAACAAAGATCATGGCATCCGGTCCCATCACTTCATGGGAAATAGATGGGGAGAAAGTGGAAACAGTGTCAGACTTTATTTTTCTGAGGTTCAAAATCACTGCAGATGGTGATTGCAGCCATGAAATTAAAAGATGCTTACTCCTTGGAAGGAAAGTTATGACCAACCTAGATAGCATATTCAAAAGCAGAGACATTACTTTGCCAACAAAGGTCCGTCTAGTCAAGGCTATGGTTTTTCCTGTGGTCATGTATGGATGTGAGAGTTGGACTGTGAAGAAGGCTGAGCGCCGAAGAATTGATGCTTTTGAACTGTGGTGTTGGTGAAGACTCTTGAGAGTCCCTTGGACTGCAAGGAGATCCAACCAGTCCATTCTGAAGGAGATCAGCCCTGGGATTTCTTTGGAAGGAATGATGCTGAAGCTGAAACTCCAGTACTTTGGCCACCTCATGTGAAGAGTTGACTCATTGAAAAAGACTCTGATGCTGGGAGGGATTGGGGGCAAGAGGAGAAGGGGACGACAGAGGATGAGATGGCTGGATGGCATCACTGACTCGATGGACGTGAGTCTGAGTGAACTCTGGGAGTTGGTGATGGACAGGGAGGCCTGGCGTGCTGCGATTCATGGGGTTGCAAAGAGTCGGGCACAACTGAGCGACTGAACTAAACTGAAGGTAGACATTTTTTACATTACTTTGATAAGATAGACAATATTATGGTCTATGCTGCTGCTGCTGCTGCTGCTAAGTCGCTTCAGTTGTGTCCGACTCTGTGCAACCCCATAGACAGCAGCCCACCAGGCTCCTCCGTCCATGGGATTTTCCAGGCAAGAGTACTGGAGTGGGGTGCCATTGCCTTCTCCGATTATGGTCTATAAAAAAGTCTCAAATTTAAAAGGGATTTAAATTATACAAACTATGCTTTTTGACTGCAATGCAATTAATTTAAAAATCAATTACTCAAAAAATATGGAAAACCCCCAAATGTTTGGACACAAAACAGAATAGTATTAAGTAAACCATGCATCAAAGAGGAAATGAAGGGGAATTTAGAAAGCATTTTTAACTGAATGAAAATGAAAGCAAAACAATACAGAATTTGTGACTACAACTGAAGCAGTGCTAGAGGATATTTATGAGGCACTAGGGCCTATATTAGGAAAGAAGAAAAGTCACAATTCAGTGACTTTATCTTAACCTTCTTCCACCTTAGAAACTAGTGAAAGAGAAAAACTAAAAACAGGTACAAGAAAGGAAAGAGCAGAAATCATTGAACAGAAAAACATAGAAAAATAATGAAACCAAAAACTGGCTTATTAAGAACCTGCCTTCATTCCCCCAGAAGAGGATGAAAGACCATAAAGATCCCTGCTCACATGGAGCTTATGTCTTAGTAGAATAAGATTTAATAAAATCAAGCACTTGAAAAAAGTTATGGAGAAAATATAATGGAGATGGTGAGAATAGTACACTTTAGGAACAGGTCGAAAAGGCCTGCCTGGCTGGGCCTAGTGTCATATTTTATCCAGGCCTAAATGACAAGAGTCGGACACGACTAAGCAACTGATCTGATCTGATCTGAAATGACAAGGTGTTGTTGGATCAAGATCTAGGGGAAGCAGGAATAGAAGGAACATACCTCAACATAATAAAAGCTATATATGACAAACCCACAGCAAACATTATCCTCAATGGTGAAAAATTGAAAGCATTTCCTCTAAAGTCAGGAACAAGATAAGGGTGCCCACTTTCACCATTACTATTCAACATAGTTTTGGAAGTTTTGGCCACAGCAATCAGAGCAGAAAAAGAAATAAAAGGAATCCAAATTGGAAAAGAAGAAGTAAAGCTCTCACTGTTTGCAGATGACATGATCCTCTACATAGAAAACCCTAAAGACTCCACCAGAAAATTACTAGAACTAATCAATGACTATAGTAAAGTTGCAGGATATAAAATCAACACCCAGAAATCCCTTGCATTCCTATACACTAATAATGAGAAAACAGAAAGAGAAATTAAGGAAACAATTCCATTCACCATTGCAACGGAAAGAATAAAATACTTAGGAATATATCTACCTAAAGAAAGTAAAGACCTATATATAGAAAACTATAAAACACTGGTGAAAGAAATCAAAGAGGACACTAACAGATGGAGAAATATACCATGTTCATGGATTGGAAGAATCAATATAGTGAAAATGAGTATACTACCCAAAGCAATTTATAGATTCAATGCAATCCCTATCAAGCTACCAACAGCATTCTTCACAGAGCTAGAACAAATAATTTCACAATTTGTATGGAAATACAAAAAACCTCGAATAGCCAAAGCGATCTTGAGAAAGAAGAATGGAACGGGAGGAATCAACCTACCTGACTTCAGGCTCTACTACAAAGCCACAGTTATCAAGACAGTATGGTACTGGCACAAAGACAGAAATATAGATCAATGGAACAAAATAGAAAGCCCAGAGATAAGTCCACGCACATATGGACACCTTACCTTTGACAAAGGAGGCAAGAATATACAATGGATTAAAGACAATCTCTTTAACAAGTGGTGCTGGGAAATCTGGTCAACCACTTGTAAAAGAATGAAACTAGAACACTTTCTAACCCCATACACAAAAATAAACTCAAAATGGATTAAAGATCTCAACGTAAGACCAGAAACTATAAAACTCCTAGAGGAGAACATAGGCAAAACACTCTCTGACATACATCACAGCAGGATCCTCTATGACCCACCTCCCAGAATATTGGAAATAAAAGCAAAAATAAACAAATGGGACCTAATTAAACTTAAAAGCTTCTGCACATCAAAGGAAACTATTAGGAAGGTGAAAAGACAGCCTTCAGAATGGGAGAGAATAATAGCAAATGAAGCAACTGACAAACAACTAATCTCAAAAATATACAAGCAACTCCTACAGCTCAACTCCAGAAAAATAAATGACCCAATCAAAAAATGGGCCAAAGAACTAAACAGACATTTCTCCAAAGAAGACATACACATGGCTAACAAACACATGAAAAGATGCTCAACATCACTCATTATCAGAGAAATGCAAATCAAAACCACTATGAGGTACCATTTCACGCCAGTCAGAATGGCTGCGATCCAAAAGTCTACAAGCAATAAATGCTGGAGAGGGTGTGGAGAAAAGGGAACCCTCTTACACTGTTGGTGGGAATGCAAACTAGTACAGCCACTATGGATAACAGTGTGGAGATTCCTTAAAAAACTGGAAATAGAACTGGCTTATGATCCAGCAGTCCCACTGCTGGGCATACACACTGAGGAAACCAGAAGGAAAAGAGACACGTGTATCCCAATGTTCATTGCAGCACTGTTTATAATAGCCAGGACATGGAAGCAACCTAGATGTCCATCAGCAGATGAATGGATAAGAAAGCAGTGGTACATATACACAATGGAGGATTACTCAGCCATTAAAAAGAATACATTTGAATCAGTTCTAATGAGGTGGATGAGACTGGAGCCTATTATACAGAGTGAAGTAAGCCAGAAAGAAAAACACCAATACAGTATACTAACGCATATATATGGAATTTAGAAAGATGGTAACAATAACCCTGTGTACGAGACAGCAAAAGAGACACTGATGTATAGAACAGTCTTATGGACTCTGTGGGAGAGGGAGAGGGTGGGAAGATTTGGAAGAATGGCATTGAAACATGTAAAATATCATGTATGAAACGAGTTGCCAGTCCGGGTTCGATGCACGATACTGGATGCTTGGGGCTAGTGCACTGGGACAACCCAGAGGGATGATATGGGGAGGGAGGAGGGTTCAGGATGGGGAACACATGTATACCTGTGGCGGATTCATTTTGATGTTTGACAAGACTAATGCAGTTTTGTAAAGTTTAAAAATAAAATAAAATTAAAAAAAAAAAAAAGATCTAGGGAAAAACTATACAAGGCTGGTGAAAAGGCCCTGTGGCAGGAAGAATAATGTGAGAAAGAAATATGCTTCTATTTTGCTTAAGCCACTGTTCTTTTAAATACCTTTTTCTCATCCTTTTCTTCCTCCCCTACCCATGAAAATTTATTTTAGGTATGTCTAATTTACATAGTATGTAGCTGGATTTTTAAAATCTGTCTTGAGAGCTTCTGTCCTTTAAAACTGGAATTTAACTAATTCACGTGTATCAAATTATAGACACATTTATTTCTGTATCTTCCGTTTTATATTTTTTTCCAATATGCTATGCTTTCTTGTTTCATTTTCCTTTTTTTTGTGTGGAATGTATTACCTTTTTGTTACACTTTTCTCATTCCATTATTTTTTATGTTTTGTAGTTTTATATGCTTTATATAGTGGTTTTCTATTAAAATTTTTTATTAGTATAGTTGATATACAATGTTATGTTAGTTTCTGCTGTAGTATATAGTGGTTTTTAAATGATCACATTCAAGTTTAACATTTTTCTTCGATGCCTAAAATTAATTATTGCATATTCATTACTTATGTACAAAATGAGAATCAGCATATTGCTCACTTTTCCCCAACCCATCACTTTCTATGTTAAAATTATCTTGGATTTTATTTCTAAATTGTTATTTTGAAATCAGGTATTTAAACTGAAATATTGATTTTATTAGTTTATTTGCTTAGCACTTTTCTGTCTGCCATATCTTCTTCCTGGTCTTTGTGTTCTGGATCTTTAGTGTAATCACATTATATATGTTCACTTAGTCTCTTACTGGATGATGGATGAAGACTCAGTTTTGCATCTCTTGAGCTTGGCTTGTAGTAGATACTTAGGAAATGTTCACTGAATGATTTTAAGTTTTGCTATTATATCTTGGCCCTGTGCTTGCCTTGATCTTCTTTCCTCTTTTTTTAGGCTACCTCATTCTTCTTGGTCTAGGCCCTTATATGGTAACAGAACAAGGCTGTCTGCTCCTTTTGTGGTGTACCACAGGTACATCAGATTTGTCAGGAACAGTCCTTTTAAACTCAGGTCCCAAGGAGATCTCCTTGATGCACGTTTGCCTTGACCTGCTTTTGCTGTGCTTTGACCCTCAGTCAGTTGCTGAAATTTATTTCCCTAGAAATTTGTATGTATGGTGGCAGAATACTTTATAGGGTTGAGATAGCTAAAGGGTAGGGATGTTAATGGAGGAGCAGCAATGTACTGAGTATTTATTTGCTAATTGTGAAACAGGAAACACACATCTCAGGCATTAGATTGTGGATGAATCTCCAGATGGTATATCTGTTTATCTGGTCATACAGTCTGACTATGTGACTCAAGGCAAGATCATTCTATAAAGACTCTTTTACAAAATCCTAGAAGTGTTAGGATGTTTACCCTAGGCCTACATTTTACATCAATTAAGTTTCATTCTGTTATATTCAATCGCTTGAGATATCAGACTAAAAATTTTCCTCTTGTGTTTATACCTTTAAAGGATGTATTGGCTATTATCATGGGTCCCTAGCTAACTCAGTGGTTGTTTGGCCAGACTATTAATTATTAATTTTTTTACTTTTATACTTTTTATGTCGTTAGTTCTGCCCTTGTTACTTCTGCATTCCCATCCCTACCCACAGCTGGCTTGTATGTGCTAAGTCACTTCAGTTGTGTCTGACTCTTCGTGACCCTATGGGCTGTAGCTCACCAAGGTCCTCTGTCCACAGGATTCTCCAGGCAAGAATACTGGAGTGGGTTGCCGTGCCCTCCTCCAGGGGATCCTCCCAACCCAGGGATCCAACCTGCGTCTCCTGCATTGCAGGCAGATTCTCAGATCCCCGCTGAGCCACTGGGGAAGCCCACAACTGGCTTGTGTCTACTCAGGCTCTCTTAAAAGAACTCAAAGAGTTTTTCGAGCAACGCTTTTTGTTTATCTTTTCCTTGCTAGCACCAGGGATAAGTTAGGGCAATGACCAGGAATCCTGTACCAAAGGGGCTGCTACAGTCATAGTGGGAGTGTGGGTGGGGGTATAGTAAAGTGAATCCAGCCAGTACCAGAATGGTCCTGGATATGTTTCCTTTCCACCTTTCCTTCTCTCCACCCTCCCAGGTCCCTTTAGAACCTAGCAAAGGACACAGACATAGTCGGGCATCTTCAGCCTGAGGGAGTAACTGTTATTTTGTTGTTGTTGTTGTTCCTAGTGATCATTAATATTTACTTTCACCACCAATAAGAAATGACCAAGAAGACAGCTCGGCTTAGACTTTTGGAAGGAGGTTGTAGGAATATGGGGTGTGTTTGTGTGAAATGTGCTTTGCCATAGTTGCATGTTCAGGCCTGCAATTAAATAGCCTGATAGTTGACAGAATTCTTGCTTTCCTCTATGGAATTTTCAGTCTCTGAACTGAACTATGTAAAATATTCAAGCATTTAAAATATATACTCACATGAGATTTCACTTAGAATAGGACTCTATGAATATTCATGTTGAAGTATTTAGCCTCAGGGTGTGAAATATTAATCTCTTACCTGAGTTTTACATCTAATTCTTTTTCAGTGACGCAGAAGAAAATTAAATGTTACCTGCCACCAGGGGCATCATTAGGACAGGCTCTTTAGGTTAAAGCTCTAAAAGAACTCAGTCTCAAATAAATTTTTGCTGATTCCTATCATGCAAGAGACACGACTTATAAAACTATTACCCTTGTTTTTGTGCAATAGTGACCTATTTCTCCAGATGTGACAAGCACATACTATTAAAGATCAATTTCTATTGTAGTTAATGTGAGTAGTACAAGTTTTTTTTTTTGTATTAGAATTTGCCTTGAAGAGAGCATGCCTAGAGATTACAACATCAATAGAAACTATAAAGATAGATTCAATATGACGAATAAGCAATGAAAATAAGTACTCTACATTGAGTAGGAAAACTTAAGATATAGTACTGGATTACATTTCTGTTGTGGTATATGTTTATTTGTATTTGTGTTTTTATTGTTAGTTGGATAGTTTCAGGTTTTTTTTTTTTTTTGAAGGGTGAGATGGGTAAGGAGTGGAGGGGAAAAGGCAGCTGAGGGGTAGTTTTTGTATTTGTTCCATTTTTTATTAGAAAAATAAATATTCACTGAGGAAAATTTAGAAATAATGGATAAATAAACCAAAAATACTTCTGACCCTATTAATAGGAAAAACCACTATAATTTCAATTTATTACAGTTTATTTGGTCCTTTATTCTATATTAAAATTTTAAATAAGTATATTTTACAAAAGCAGAATCATACTGTTAAAGTCACTCAGTTGTGTCTGACTCTTTGTGACCTCAAGTACTGTATAGTCCATGGAATTCTCTAGGCCAGAATACTGGAGTGGGTAGCCTTTCCCTTCTTCAGGGGATCTTCCTAACCCAGGGACTGAACCAGCTGAGTCACAAGGGAAGCCCATAACTTGCTGTACTTCAATAATTATGACAGTTTTCTTGGCATCATTTAAAGTAGCTGCATAGGATTCTATTGAGTTTCCCTAATGGCTCAGATGGTAAAGAATCTGCTTGCAATGTGAGAGACCTGGGTTTGATCCCTGGTTTGGGAATATCCCCTGGAGAAGGGAATGGCAACCCACTCCAGTATTCTTGCCTGGAGAATACCCATAGACAGAAGAGCCTGCCGGGCTAAAGTTCATGGGGTCACAAAGAGTTGGACATGACTGAATGACTAAGCATATATACCCACTCCAGTATTCTTGCCTGGAGAATCACATGGACAGAGGAGCCTGCTGAACTACAGTCCATGGGGTTGCAACAAGTCGGACACGATGGAGTGACTAACACTTTCAGGATTCTATTATATGGATGTATTATAATTCATTTAAATTGATATTTTTGATATTCGGGTTGTTTCCAATTTTATGTTGTTATAAGTGGCATTTCAGTGAACATCCTGAGACCTTAACTTGTAAATAGTATGCACTTTTAGTACCTTTGATATATATTGTCAAATGGCCCTCCAGAAAGAATATATCAGTTCATGTTCCCTCACCTTCCCTAATGCCAGGCATTTTCATTAAAATATATATGTATATTTGCTAAATTTTATAGGGAAAATTCAGTAACTTTTTAATTTTAACTGAGTTAAAATTCTACCTTTATCACATGAAATGTATTTTTAAAGGCTAAGTTCTTAAAGAATAAAAGAGCAAAAGAAAATTTTCCTTTCCTTTGTACTGGAAGGAGATGGAATATCTTCAAAAGAAATGATTTTCATTTCAAGGATTAGTAATGATTCCAGTTGTGGAAATCATTGCAATGGTAGGACTTCGCTCCCTTGAGACACAGATCTTTCTCCAGCCTTTTATTGCAATTAGGTTCATTGTGATGAGATTTTACCTGTATATAATTCAGCAAATTTACATATAAAAAACTAACCATGGGTTTGAGATTGATACAATCCCATGAATTTAATGACTGCAAGAGTCTGATTCAGGGTTATAATTAAGAAGCACATGGGTGGCCTTGGATATAGGCTAGCCAGGAGTAAGTAGATTACTTTCATATTTTGAGTTTAGTCCTAGGTGGGGAGAAGAATGCCAGATAGCATGAAAGGATAGTATTCAAACCAATAACAATATTCATATTCTTCTAGAAGAATTGTAGAAGGCAATGGCAACCCACTCCAGTACTCTTGCCTGGAAAATCCCATGGACGGAGGAGCTTGGTAGGCTTCAGTCCATGGGGTTGCGAAGAGAGTCGGACACGACTGAGTGACTTCACATTCACTTTTCACTTTCATGCATTGGAGAAGGAAATGGCAACCCACTCCAGTGTTCTTGCCTGGAGAATCCCAGGGATGGCGGAGCCTGGTGGGCTGCTGTCTATGAGATCGCAGAGTCGGACACGACTAAAGCAACTTAGCAGCAGCAGCAGCAGAAGAATTGTTATTATAATAATAAAAATGTTGGTTTAGGCTGAGCTACTCACTAATAAAAAGTTCACTAACATGTCCATGGATTGACCTCACTAGCTCAATTTTGAACTCAAAGGTTATATCCATTTATTTTGGCACTTTTGTTGGAAGATTAGCTTGAGTATTGGGAATTCCAATGAAGAACTGTAGCGTGGAGGCATCCTTCTTGTGTCATTTTATTTAAATGCTACTGGAAGTCTGCATTTTATCACCCATATTTACTAGATTATGAGAGGTATTTGGCAAAAGCATATTAGATCATCTAGTTTATTTGTTTATCATTGTTATTCTAAGATGATCACTTGTTTCTGTTATCCCTACTCAACTATTGCAATTCTCTTCTGTGGTTCTCGCATACCAGACACATTATTGCTAGATTAAATGTCTAAAGAACATGAATTTGCTGAATTATAGACAGATCATATCCCATCATGCCAAAATCCTTTTGAAATCTTGAGTGGCTGTCTTTCCCTTTAGAAATTAGTAGGACTCAATTATCTGCCAGTCAAAGCCCATAGTTGTAAATGTTATTGCCTGCCTTTCCAGTTTCATGTTTCATCTGCAGTTTCCTACCCTGAATAGAACTCTTGCTCTCTTACCTGCTTACTTTTTTAAAAAAAAGGCTTCTGTTTTGAACTGGGATGTACTTTTTCATTTACACAAGAGAATCTTGGGATATAAAGTTTGGGAGAGACCTTCAACATTCATATTTTGTGATTTTTTGAGACTCAGAACATATATTCCTGACCCTGATTTCTAGTTGAAATGATTTATTTCCTCTGATTTTCTATGTTCTTTATTCATACTCCTTTTAAGACAGCATTGATCATGTTCTGCCCTATTTTATAGATGTTTATATACTTGTCTTATTCCTCTAATAGATTAAAAATTGCTTGGGATCAGGACTGCATTTTATTTTCTTGTTCTTGAATTCTTTGTAGCACCTAGTACAGTGCTCAGCATACATTATTGATACACTTATATGGATAAATGTCTAAACAAAGATACAGTGAGAAATTGTTGGCATTATTATTCATGTGATTTTGAGGGTGTTTAATTATGATAGTAAATTTTGATGACATCCAAAACTTCCAATTTTTGTGCATAGAAACAAAGACTTTGTAGTATAGTATAGTTATAGTTCATTATAGTTGTTTATACTGAATCTTTTGGAGGACAGATTAAAAATTTTAATTAAAAAAAAAGCTTTGATATAACTTGAAGTTTATTTGGAAAAAAAAAAAAAAGCAGCATGGAGGCAAAATTACCACCCTTATAAAAGAGTAGTTAAGGCTGACTTGAGAGATGGGAGTGAACATAAAATGTGTGAACTTTCTATTCACTCAGTTTCTTGATTCTGTCAGTGCCCTGTTCAGTCATCTTGAAGGAATTTAGACCTAAGGCATTTTTGGGGTTCTCAGCCAGTCACTGTATTTAATCTTTTTAGAGAACAGTTTACAGATTTGTTGACTCTGCTCCAGCTCAGCCTGAATCACTTGAACAACTGCCTGACCACCTTTCTTCTTCATACATCCCCACACTCAGGGCACTGGAAACACTCTCTGCTTAGAATCATCTGCAGAATGTTGTCAATAAACCCGTTCCCTGACATCATTCATGACTTCCTGTTGATGAAATTCAGACTGGAGCTTTGCAGTCTGTGCTCTGTCTAATCTGGTTCCATTCTACCTGTGCAACCTATCTTGCCTTTTGCAAATGGCATAAAAAAAACAAAAACAAAAAACTTGGGGAATCATAACTTGGAGGTCTTTCAAATCCACCACTCTTAACTTTCTATAAGCCATGTATGTTGGTACTGCATGGAGCAATTTCTCTCTTCCTCCTTTTTCTTCAGACTTTGTCTCTCTGGCCAGGTCGTCTTTCCTCCACAGGAATTCCCTCCACAGGTGCTACAGCCTCCCCTCTCTGGCGCATTGATGGTCTAGTTTGCCCAGCTGCTGCATTTGCCTGGTTTCTCTTAATATACTGAGCACTGGCACACACTTGGAGCCAGGGTAAATATCTAGTGATAGAAAGTGGAAATCATGATGTGTGTATCTCTTGTGTTGCTGTGGTGCTTATAATGTGCTAGGGAACCTTCAGTGAACATCTGAGGGTCTATAACTTGGGCAAAAGTTCTATCTATAGTACAGTATGCTGCCTTTCAGAAAGTTTGTGATATTTTCATGATAATTTTGTCTATTATAATTTTTTTCTTTTCTCCCAACTTTTTGTTCAGTTGCCAGTTGTGACCAACTCTTTGTAACCCCATGGACTGCAGCATGCCAGGCCTCCCTGCCCCTCACCCTCTCTGGGAGTTTGCCCAAGTTCATGTTCGTTGCGTTGCATTGATGATGCTGTCCAGCCATCTCATCCTCTGATGCCTTCTTCTCCTCTGCCCTTAATCTTTCTCAGCATCAGGAACTTTTCCAATGAGTTGTCTGTTCACATCAGATGACCAAAATACTGGAGCTTCAGCTTCAGCATCAGTCCTTCCAGTGACTATTCAGTGTTGATCTCCCTTAAGATTGACTGGTTTAATCTTGCTGTCCAAGGGACTTTCAGGAGTCCTCTGAAAGGAGTCCTTCTTTCAGGAGTTGGAAGGCATCAATTCTTTGGCAATCTGCCTTCTTTACCATCCAGCTCTCAGAACTGTACGTGACTGCTGGGAAGACCATAGCCTTGACTATACGGACCTTTGTTAGCAGATTAATGTCTCTGCTTTTCAACAATTGTCTAGGTTTGTCATCACTTTTCCTGCCAAGATTGCAATCATCTTCTGACTTCATGGCTGCAGTCACCATTCTTAGTAATTTTGGAACCCAAGAAGAGGAAATCTGTCACTACTTCCACCTTTCCCCCTTCTATTTGCCATGCAGTAATGTGGCCGGATTCCATGTCCTCAGTTTTTTTTTAATATTTAGTCTTAAGCCGGCTCTTTCACTCTTCTCCTTCAGCCTCATCAAGAGGCTGTTTAGTTCCCTTTCGCTTCCTGCCATTAGAGTCATATCATCTGCATATCTGAGTCTGTTGATATTTCTCCTGCCTATCTTGATTCCAGCTTGTAACTCATCCAGCCCAGCATTTCTCATGTGCTCAGCGTATAGGTTAAACAAATGGTGACAGCAGACAGCCCTGTTGTACTCTTTTCTCAATCTTGAACCAATCAGTTGTTCCATACAGGGTTCTAACTGTTGCTTCTTGACCTGCACACAGGTTTCCAAGGGGACAGGTAAGATGGTCTGGTATTCCCATTTCTCTAAGAGCTTTCCACAGTTTGTCATGGTTGTCTGCATGTTTGAATTCCTGTTGAGAAAAGAGGACCTGGCCAGAGATATAACTTCAGTTCAGTTCAGTTGCTCAGTCGTGTCCGACTCTTTGCGATCCCATGAACCACAGCATGCCAGGCCTCCCTGTCTGTCACCAACTGCCAGAGTCTGCCCAAACCCATGTCCGTTGAGTCGGTGACACCATCCAACCATCTCATCCTCTGTGGTCCCCTTCTCCTCTTGCCCTCAATCTTTCCCAGCATCAGGGTCTTTTCAAATGAGTCAGCTCTTCACATCAGGTGGCCAAAGTATTGGAGTTTCAGCTTCAACATCAGTCCTTCCAGTGAACACCCAGAACTGAGACAACTTATAAAACCCTAAAAAAAATGTTGGATTTCACTGAAACACCTTTAATATGATAATTATAAAACACATGATAAATACGTAAAATTTAGCATCTTCTTATACATGACCAGAGTAGACTTATGCCTAAATAACAGTCTGGCTGTTGGCTGCCTAAGTAACTTATGCCCAAATAACAGTGGCTGTTGGCTGCAGTTGGGCATTGAATGTGGAGGTCAGGACCATCAGCCCCTGTCTCCATGTATAAATTTAAGCCAACTTCTACAAAATTTTCCTAAAAGCAACCTAAACAACTTCGAAAAAAACTCTCTGATTTTATAGGACTTGCCAGTGGAATTTGTGTTCTCTGTCCCAAGTTTATCCTCCCAGGTGACAGTGTGCAGTGGCAGTTCCTGTGCTCCCAGACAGAGAGGATAGCCCATTCTTTGGGTAGAAAGATTAAAGGACTAAGGGTTTCTGATGGCTCTTTGAAAACTCTGCTCTTTCTCTTTGCCTTCTTGTCTAAAATATTTGAGTATTACTAAAAACCAATCATTGCAATTTTCTCCTTGTTGCAGATTAAGTGGTTCCTTGCAGTCTAACACTTGATTTAGCTCTGCTTTGTTATTCAAATTTTGCATTTTATATCAATACAACAGTTAACAGCTAGTAAAGCTCTGTGAACGTCAGGGGATCTGACCATGACAGTAAATAACACATACCATGGAAGAAGTCATCTGCAAGTTTTAAAAAGCCATTGTCATATTTATATAGAGAGCTCTGTATTTTCTCCACAAGAGGGCAGGAAAGTCTGGGCTGTAAATATAATTTTTCCAAAAAAAGTTTTTATGGGAAGAACTGTTTTACTTTATCTTCCATACATATTTGTTAAAATATAAAAATGTTTCCACTTAAAAAAAGATCCACGAGTAGATTTTTTTTTAATGTTTCTCTTATCTTCTGGGCAGGTACTCTTTAGTTTTACCTCTTCTAGATTCTAATCTTAGGTTCTAATTGCTGAAATGAGTGTTTTTAGGCTATTGTTATCAGTAACCAAAGTAACTCCTTTTCATCTACTCTTGATTTTAGACTCTTAATAAAATGCGATGGTAAGGAAAACACTAACGTTTCACTAGCTGTTTCTGCCAACGAGAAAAGAATACCCATGTCAAAGGAAAACAAAAATCACATAATAGGTTTGAGGCCAGTCCTGAACATCCATAGGCATTCATACATTCTCCTGCTTATATTAAGTTTTATTCTTCACTGCTTCCCACTGGCTCCCACCCCCACACCACTTTCATCTGTTTTGTTGTGAGAGATTTAAATTATAGGCCATGCTAGAAAACCCATCTAAATCTGTGATATCAAAAACTAAGTGCTTCTCTCTTCTGGTGATCACAACAGGGTTGGCCTAACATGTTAGGTCCCACTGTGCTGACATAACAACAGGATATGCCATGGAGGAGGAGACATTTGACAAATTCAGTTTATTTTCATAAACATATACTTGGAGAAATATTTGTAGGATTCACATTTTGGGGGTTGAATGCTCCTTGAATATGCACTGCCAAGTGAACATTTTTTTCATTCTTTCTGCTTATCTTTCTAATTTTTTTCAAAAAAAGAGCTCAGAGACAATTTGAAAGATAAATTGTGTAAACCAATAAGGCATTAAAGACTCAATTTTTGTTTAAGGCCGATAGTGATTCCCCCCTGTAGGGCATGAAATTAAAATGTGTGCACAGAACCAAATGATTGCTTCAGTACCATGTTTTTAGTGGCAGTTGTCCTCTCGAAACAGTTAGTACTGCTAAAAGGAAGCGAAGTGGAACAACGCAGGTGGCAAAAGATTGATTCAAAGAGGATGTTTATACAGAAAAATTATTGACAGCTACAGACATGATCAGTTGGCACAGCTTGGTGATAGGCATGGCGAAAAGATGTGAGAAAGATATCACAGAAGTAACATAGGGCTTTTTTTTTTTTTTTTGCTTGTGAGATGCAAGTGTAACGGTTGCTCACTTGCATACCACAAATATAAGCAACATGGCCACCCACATGCTCTGTTTGCTGCAGTATGACTGTCCAGAAATTCCAAGTCATTCGCACCCCTTCCTTTCAGTGCCATGGCAGTTTGCAGCCCTACGAAAGGTTTACTTGAAAAATCCTTTATTGTCTCACTCCTCATTATAGATACAGATGGCCACATGGGTTTGGGAAAAAGAAACTGTAGAATATGTAACAGTCCTAAAAGTTCATTTCAGTCCTATGAATACTTCATGTCTTTTTTTTCATAGTTTGTCTTCTTTTCAAAACACAGACAGTGGGAGTTAACTATTTTTCTTTAGAAGTAGTGTAATGGGTGGGGTGTATGTGTATCTGTATGTGTATCTGTATGTGTATCTATATATTATATATATAAAAAATAATTTTTCTTTTCCATTGTAACTCATTTTTGCCTGACTTTAACATAGTCAGTCTTGGTTGAGTGAGTGATATCCCAGAATTTCTGGCTTCCTTCCAGCAGGCAGCCCTTTGCAGAGGGAAAAATGACAAAGTTCGACTAAGAATTCCATAGCACAATGTAAAGAGGAATGTACTAAACAGACTTTACCCAAAGGAAACATGAGGAAAACATCTTATTATAAGATATATATTTAATATGTTTTTCATATTTGGAAAGAGAAGTTAATGTCTGGGAATGTCCTTTGATTCACTGGCCAGAAGGATTTTTGTTACTCCATGTACCTTTCCCCTACCCCCAAGTCTTTAGATTAGAAATGATTTATTTACAGAGAAAAGAACAGTACTTTGATATGTTATACTAATGTTAAACATTTATGGGGTTTAAAAATATTTATGAATGTGTAAAAGTTATTAAAGTGAATGTGCTTTAGGTTACCTTGTGATCAGGTAGTATGAATACAGAAATAGGAATTTTTATGAGAGAAAAAGACAAAGAGAAAATATTTATGAGTAAATTTGTAACGTTTAATAATCTTAGGGTATAGGACTGTGTCTCTTTTGTATATAATTTAAAATATATACAATAATCTTGTTTAATGTAGATTTAATATATACATACTTTTGTAGAGTCTTGATAAATTATAATCTTAAAGCTTCAGAAAAGTTTCCTTATAACTCTTTATTTCTATTCTTTCAAAAAAATGAAAAAAAATTTTCAATAAAAAAACTTACATAATTTGCTCTTCATTAAAAATTATTTGGAGAAACATTGCACTGCTTTTTTGGGCATTAGCTTTCAGAGGAAGAGAATTTTTATTTGTTCTGTAAGATTATTCAGGGTTTATGTTAGTTCACAAGAAAAATGTTCAATACATTTACATAAAATTGCATGTACAAGTAGGATACAAAGATAGAGGCTATGGGCTATTTCAATGACCTAAAAGTAAAGTGAACCTAAAAGTAAAAGTTTACTTTATATCTTTATTAACTCCCATTTTTCTAAAAGCATCTGCTGCTGCTGCTGCTTCTAAGTTGCTTCAGTCGTGTCCGACTCTGTGCGACGCCATAGACGGCAGCCCACCAGGCTCCCCTGTCCCTGGGATTCTCCAGGCAAGAACACTGGAGTGGGTTGCCATTTCCTTCTCCAATGCATGAAAGTGGAAAGTGAAAGTGAAGTCCCTCAGTCGGCGGACTCTTCACGACCCCATGGACTGCAGCCTACTAGGCTCCTCCGTCCATGGGATTTTCCAGGCAAGAGTACTGGAGTGGGTTCCCATTGCCTTCTCCGCTAAAAGCATCTACTTATCCTTAAAAGGATAAATGCCATTCTGGAAAAGTTAATGGCACACCTAACACAAACAAAGCAAGGCCCTTTCCCCCCCAGTTTTTCAAGGAAACCCCCAAGTTTATTACTCTAAAATTTTTCTTAGTTTTCTATTTTGCATCTGAGATTTGTAAGCATTAAATGATGCTTAAAACACACACACACACACACAATCCTGGTCTTTGTGTACTCATCAAAACAGGGGTTAGGGAGTTAATGAGACCAACCTAAACATGTTGAAGAGATACCATCTTCCTACTTCCCTTTCTCTCAGTGTTCAGGCCCTTTTTGTGGCTTTGTAGCCAACTAGGCCAACCCACACCAAATTAAAGCCTCACAGATCTCCTTTCACTGTGGAAGAACTGGAGACGATCCCAGTGCAGCTAAACTTTAGGTACTTCATTATTATTTTGCCACCTCAAATTCTTTCTGCCTTGTTGAAGCTTATGTTGAATTTTCATACATATCTACAACTGTTGTGATTACTTAGTTTAAGCAGAAAATGAATATTTTGATTCTAATCCCATTATTGATGGCAGGAGATGTGGGAGATGAGACAAGAGGACCCATTATAAAACCTTAAGTTTTGTGCTTTGCTTTGGTGTAATAGCTGTGGTTTATAAATTTTACTTATAGTGAAAACGAGTAGGACATGCAAGGTATATTTTTTAATTAAAATTTTAACTATGTAAAGAATCACTTGATAATTTAGTTTTATGGGGAGGGAGGAGGGAGGAGGGTTCAGGATGGGGAACACATGTATACCTGTGGTGGATTCATTTTGATGTTTGGCAAAACTAATACAATTATGTAAAGTTTAAAAATAAAATAAAATAAAAAAAAAAGAATTGTAAAAACCTGTATAAATTTTACTTATTTTTCTTACTAAAGCTTGCATTTTATATCAGTATAGCCATTTAAAAATATTTATTTATTTGGCTGCACTGGGTCTTAGTTGAGGTATGTGGGATCTTTAATTGCAGCTTGTGGGGATTAGTTCCCCGGCCAGGGCTTGAATCTGGGCCCCCTGTGTTGGGAGCTTGGAGTCTTAGCCATGGGACCACCAGGGAAGTTCCTGTATAGACATTTTTAATTGTAGTCAATGACTGTCAAGATCTTGAGATTTTTATACTTAGTGTTTACTGTGGTTCTGTCACTTGGGGAAGTAGATAATAAAGGTTGAGACTAGTTAAACTGTTGAAATGGAAACTATATGTAAGTGCTATCTTTATGAAAATGTTAAGTAGGTGGGTATTTTTTTATTTCTGTAAACAAAGATGCCATGGTTGTATCCTTAATTGAAGCACAGGTTTCACAGTGTTGGGGAAAAGGCAAAAGGTGAGCACTAACAACTCAGTGCTCAGCTTTGAGCATCAAATCAAGTTATGGGAGGAAGTTGCAGTAAGACAGTAGTCTCGAGAGTCAGGCTTTGTCAAGAGAGAGAAAGGACTTCGGTTTTCCAAAGCTCCTGTTGCATTGTCCAGAGACAATAAGCAGAGGCTGAGAATGCAAAAATGGAGGTATCTACTGGGCTCTAACAGTGCCAGAACAGATCAGAAGTTCTATCAGTGAGGGGCTTCAGCAGGGGATACTGCAGGGTGACCAGGAGGGAAAAAGCTATCTCTCTGGAGGCTGCAAGGCAGTGAGGACCCAGAGGACAGCTGAGGGTCTGGCCCTTGAACCCCAAATGCTATAAAAATAGTACAAAGAGCTCCTCTGTATTCTTTCCTCAGAACTACCAATTTATAACTTAAGCTTTAGCATTCTCTAATATTATTATATATAATATATATGAGATAATTATATCTAAAAATATTATTTTACAGTATATAAGATAATAATGTAAAATTATTTTTTGAACCATTTGAGAGTAGGTTGCATAAATCATGCCTTTTTTACCCCTCAGACTTTATGGGTATATTTTCTAAAAACAAGGATATTCTCATACCTAATCATATCAAATTCAGTACTTCTATGTAGTTTATGGTACATACTCCAATTTCATCCTTTGTCCCAATGGTATCCATTTTAAGCAGGTTTTTTCTACTCCAGGATTTAGTCCAGGGCTACCTTTTGAATTGTGTTGTCTTGTGAGATGGAATTAGCTTCAATTGACAGTTTCTAGTCTGATTTCTCACTCTACACACCCAACCTCCACCTCCCAGAATGGGAACTTCAGGGCAAGTTTTTTCTTAGTTTTACATATTTATCTGTAACACATGTTGATTTTGCTACACATATCATCTTGTACCCATTACTGTTTCCAAATGCTTCCAAATGAGCACTCTATGTGCAGTTGAGAGATTTTGTCTTTATTCTGCATAAAATCTGCATCAAGTAGACTGTCAACCCAGTGACAAATGGATTGTTCTCACTTCTCTAGCCTTGTAGGGTGCTTTAATGAAGTTAGAAGAAAGTCAGGGTCATATATATTAAAATACAATAGCTACATTTTATTACATGAACTAGGTACTTAATATTTACACTCTTACTTGATCTTCAAACAAGTCCATGATATAGGTTATATCCTTCATGAATCATAAGTCCAGTGTTCTCTAGCCTTTGTCTGACTTCCCACCACTCTATTGATTTTCCACTCACAGAGACCTTCAAGTTTCTCAGAGGGTTGTGTTCTTTGCTATCCCAGGGTCCATACAAACACTCTTCCCTTTGTCTGGAACATTCTTCTCAATATTTTTTGAAGAAGCTTAGCTGTTACAGGAAGATGAGAGATAAGAGGGTCAAGGGGGAGTTTTGTGTGTGGTTCTTGTTTCTGATGTTGTGTGTATATTTAATGACAGACACATATTTATTTTAGTAGCTGAGGGGAAAGAGTAAAGGAGATAGGATAAAGATACAGAGGATGGCAGTTAATGAAGGGAGATTCCTAAAGAGGAGGGTGGGATGAGAAATGGGATACAAGTGAAGAGATGAACTTTGTACAGCTAGGAAAAATCAGTGGAGAGTGTGCCAGAAGTTGAAGTTTGGCTTTGTTTAAGAGTCCTACTTTACACTGTGTAATGGGAGGTTAGGTCATCTGCTTGGCTGCTCTGAGTAAGGAGACTGGAGGAGAAAGGGAGGATGAAGGTGAGAGTGGATAGACAATAGGGCCAAATCATAAACCGAGGAACCTGGGGACAGAGTTACCCGTGCCCTCATTCTTATGCTGGTGTTCTGGAAAGCAGTATGATTTTAGAAGCCTCTTAGACGTAGCGTAGTGTGGGAGCAAAAGGAATATAGGTATAGGGTACCTGAGAAAGACTCAGGAAGTCCTGGCCTATAGGAGGAACAATAAGAGTTTTCCTGGGTGTCTAGAGTGGCACAGATAAAAATACAAGGGGCTATGGAAATGAGGAAGAAGCGGAAGTGATTTGTGAAAGGAAACCAGATGGAAACAAAAGCATTTGAGAGGACACCAGCCTGACTGATAAAACTGATGACCCAGTTGTTCTTCCCTATGCATTAGTTCTGTCTAGTACCCCTAATGGAAGATGGTAAAAATCTGAGCTACACAGAAAGGTTGTCTTCTGAACCTTCATGCCCTAAGAAAATATAATTGGCTTATAAATAACATCAGAAAAGTCTTATAAGGCAAACCCTAGTTCAGCTATCTTATAAATGGGAGACACTTCTAAATGTTAGTGTTACAAGGACTGAATTGGTTGAGGAATTTCCATTGAGAATTGGAACTGAAAGAGATGTGCAATGATAGAAATGGAAATCTTTCTCTTATGAGCCTTTGGAATATAGACCTTTTTACTTTCCAATAATTTTCTGCCTGAAGCAATGACATATCTAATTAATAATAATATTCTATTAAACAGTATGATTAATCTGAGAAATCATTATGAACAAGTAGATTAAAAAAGTAACCTAAATCCCCTTGGTCTGATTTAAGATAAAATAAACCTGAATTTCTTATCCAGAGAGATTTGTTTCCTTGTGATATAACTTGAGGGTATGTTCTATTTCTTTGATTCTTTTGGTGTGTGTTCTTTATTATCTGATTAACTTACAGGAGACTTTTTGAATAAGTAGCACCTATTCAATTGTCCCTTAATTTAATTACACTTTTGTGTAAGCTATTTGCATGTGGATATTTTTGCAGAATATATCAGTTACATAATATCTTTCTGTTGTTAGCTTCATATGGGGCAAAGCTGTTACTCTTAATATTTTACTAATAGAAAAAAGATTTGAGAGAAATAGGCAGAGAAGAACCCCATGAAATATTTCAGCATAAATTCTAAAGCTTGAAGCTTTGTCTGATTCCTGAGCTAGAGAAGTGGCAGTAGCACTGTTCAGAAAGTTCAGTGATTGAAAACAACATAAATGGTCTTGATTTCTTAAAGGGCATGATTTTAAGCAAGTCCAGATATTTTAAGAATTGTTGTTCCTTAAATCTCTAATTCATACATGAGAAGATTACTGATAAAGCTTCCCTCAGCAGGCATTGGAATACAGCCATTGAAATTGAGGTTTGGGAACTGCTTTGCTTCAGGTTTCAGTTTGACACTTACAGGCCGTGAGATCTTCGACAAGTTGGTTAATGCCTCAAGCCTAAGTGTCTTCATCTATAAAATCGGGAGATCACTGCTTTGCTAGGCAGAAATTCCTCATTTGTGTGCCTTTTCCACAGAAGGTGTGAGTGTTGATCTTCTTGGCCCTTTCACCTTAGGCCTCCAGCAGTGGGACAGGCTTCATGGGTTTCTATACATACTGAGTAGTGGGAAAGTTGAGGAGGCAAAGCCAGTTGTGAGAATTAAAAGTAATATATGATGAAAGTGAAGCCTTTAGCTTTGTCTGGGACCTCATAGCTGTCCAGTGAAAGTCAGCATCTATTACTACTTATTGCAGTTGAGCATTCATCAGATTTTTAGATTATATATGTTATTTTTAGTGAGTCTTTTAGTCAATTGTCTTTCAGTGAATTGTCTTTCACCTGGAATTTTAACATTACAAAGAGTTATCTATCAGCTGAAACTTGGAGCCATATGACAGCTAACTAAATTTCCTAGTAGTACATGGACATTATATATATTTTACATTTTACAAAACATTTTTCACATCGTATTACTATTTTAGTATATGATCAATACTATTTATGATCTGTTTCAACATTTGGTTTTGCCTAAACTGATTGTCTCTGGATATCACATAGACCACATTCTGAAAGTTCAAGAAAATGCTACTCACATGTACACACCGCTTCTATCTATAGATTGTTTCAGTAAAACATACACACTGCTTAGATAGTAATACTTATAAATGTTGACACAGTTGTAGTAGTTTGTGCTATTGTTTAATAAAACTTGATTGGCATTGGGAATACTTCCTATAATTCCTTCTAGTAGCTAAAATAAGGGTGAAAATGTAGTAAACAAAAATGGCAGAACTATCTCGTAATGTAGGTAACATGAGTAAAGTTTTAAAGTGTCAATGGAGAATGAAAAAAATTTCTGGGATGCCAAGAATTTAAAGATGCAGCTTTGAAATGAAAACATGTTTTAAACTAAATATATTAAGTGAAAGTTATCTAGAAGACAGTTGTTTAGCTGCTAAGTCATGTCTGAGTCTCCTGCAACCCCATGGACTGTAGCTCTCTAGGTTCTTCTGTCCTTGGGATTTCCCAGGCAAGAAAACTGGAGTGGGTTGCCATTTCCTCCTCCAGGGAATCTTCCCAACCCAGGGACTGAAACCTCGTCTCTTATGCTTCCTGCCTCCTGCATTGGCAGGTACCTTCTATACCACTGAGCCACCAGAAAAGTCCCTAGAAGATAGTGGGATAAAAACTCAGTAAGGTATATATGCTCTTAAAGTACAATTGTATTGATAGTTAATCATCATCTCCATGATAGTTTTCATGTATTTCAAATATTTATCTATCCATAAAGAGCATATGCAGGGCTTCCCAGGTGGCTCTAGTGGTGAAGAACCCACCTGCTAATGCAGGAGACTTAAGAGACGCAGGTTCGATTCCTTGGTTGGGAAGATCCCCTGGAGGATAGAAGAGTCAGGAGAGGACCCCATTGACTCTAATGCATTTCCACTATTGAGTTCTCCTCTGTGGGTAATTTTAGTAGCCCTTGAGAAAGTCAGAATACCTCCTAATCTGGCTAATTGATTCTCTAATTTCTATAAACAGAGATTCTTACCTTTTGGTCTTATCAATACTTAGTGTAGTGCGACTTTAAGCAAGGTAACCTTGGCTTCAAAATGTAGCACTGCCACACTGTGCAGTGCCAGTAGGTACCATAACGAGGTAGTTTATGTGCATAGTGCCTAAGTAAACAAAAGGCATGGGAAGGGTCAATCTTCTACATACCTTAATTCTTTCGAGTAGTATAGATGCTGTTTTTGATTTTGACAGGTCATGTGAATAAAATTTTTCCATAGTAAGGACGATGTGCAAAAAGCCATTCTGTTCAGGGACACATTTGTGCCTGTCCCATGTAGGCTTTACTTAAGTCTCATATGTACACATAACAAAAATCATGTTAATTCAGACCCCACTAGATTGGAAGTTCTGGTAATGGTGATGAGAGCTAGATTAGCTTCTCCCATCTTCTTTCTGTCACTCTGCTTTGGGAGGTCCTGGCCCTATACTCCTCTTCCTATTCAATATCCTGGTTGGAGGTCTCGCTGCCTCTGTTAACATGGTGATCAGCTAATGAAGCTTAAAACGGTTAATGATGGAGTAGATGTTATAAGTTTGACCTTTGTCATCACCCATAGGGCAAAAATGAGGAAGGGCTACTCTTCTCCACTAGACAAGCATCCCATTCCATTTCTGCTCTCTATTTATCTGTGAATTTGGTGAGAACTTGCTGAGACTCTTGTAGAACTTCTTCTATTGTCCTTTAGCTTATTTACAGAACTGCTGTGATCTAAATCTGGGTCCTGGAGTCTTGCAATAAGTGGGGTAGATTGGATTTTACTTTTGGAATGTTTATGATCTATTGAGCAACTTATTAGCATCATAAAATTGCAAGTTTCTTCCATATTAAGGTTAATTTTTTTCAGAGAGTTTTAGAAGAACTATTTACACATGGACAAGATACTTACAGTGTGACACAAGCTTGTATTATTTAAATTGGTAGTCTAATTTAGCTGGTGTCTATAGTAGATTTTTTTTCCTTTTTTTTTTTTTAAATTTTATTTTATTTTTAAACTTTACAATATTGTATGGGGAACACATGTATACCTGTGGTGGATTCATTTTGATATAGTAGATTGTTATAACAGCCTCTCAGTGAATCACACCTTTCTGCTCTACACCTGCTTTGTTAATATGATGTTGTTGTTCTTGCCATCAAGAAATGGAGTCTCTTTCTCTAGTCCCTTGAGTCTGATCTGGCTTTGTGACCTACTTTGGCTGATAGGATGTGATAGAAGTGATATTTTAGACTTCTAAGCCCAGGTCTCATAACTTCTGTTCCCACAGCAGGGGGACATAGCTGTTAGGGAGTCCAGGCTATCCTCCTGGAGAAAGAGGCCACATGGAGCAGCCCCAGCTGAGCACCAAGGCCATAGACAGTGAGTCAGGCAGTCTTGAATCCTGAAGTCCCAGCTGAGTCACTGCTCTGCCAAGTCCTTCCCAAATTCTTGACCCACAGATTTGTGAGCAGTTAAAATGGTTGTTCTTTCAAGTCAGTATACTTTGAAGTGGTTAATATGCAGTAATAGATAATCAGTTGAACTACAAATCAAAACCATCATAGGGGCTGTTATAAAAAACAGATTCCTAGGTCCCATCTCCAGAGATTCTGATTTAGAATGTCTAGTAAGGAGAGGATTACCTCAAACCTCTGTAATGTCCCCATGCAACTTTAATTTGGGAAAATTTCAAATCAATGGAGAAGCTGAAAAAATAGCACAGAAAGCATTCAACTACTCCTAAATCTACAGATTGTTAATATTTTACCTATTTGGTTCATCTATCTTATTAGATAAAAGAATCTGTCTTATTCGTCTCTTTTTTTGCAGATGTCATTTATTTCATCTGAATACGTCAGCATTTATTGCCAAGGAAAAGAACACTTTTACATGACCACATTATCATTCTCATATCTAAGAAAATTAACATCGATTCAATAAAACCACTTAATATAGTCTGTATTCAAATTTTTTTAATTTGGACATGTCTTTTATAGATTAAAAAAAATCAATTGCCTACTCCTATCAAAGGAATTCCATTTCTTATATTCTGGAATATATCTCCTTTTGCCTTCTTAAAGCTTCACTTCTTTGCATCATCCATTTTTGCCTTTGTACAGAACTGTTACTATCAGCAAATGAACACATGTCCTGTCATCTCCCTTTCCTTAACTTCTCATCTCCTCACTCCCCATCTCAGCTAAGGCCTCATCTCTAGGTTGCCTTTTACAACAACATTTAAATCATAAAAGTTGCTGACACTAGCTGTTTTTGCTTCCTTACGTCTTATTATCTTTTCAAAACTGTTGTAGGTGCTCTGTACTCTCACCTGCACAGAAAATCTCTTTCTAAGGTTACCAAAAATTTTGATGATTTCAAGTCCAGTGGTTACTTCTCTATCCTCACATTCCTTGACCTTTCAAATGTTTTCCCCATAGTAAACTATTCCTTAAAACACTGTTCCTTTGGCTTTTGTGACATCAAAATCACCAGGTTTCCTTCTTATCTCTGTGGCTGCAACTTCATGGTCTTGTTTTATTTTTATTTTTTTGCTGATTTTCGTAACTTTTTCTGCCTGACCTCTAAGTGTGGGAGATCCTCAGGGATCTCTCATCCATTGACAGTCCCTCCCACTAACACCCTTGCTCCAAGCCCCATGATCTCATTCAGTCCTAGGCCCTTTGCATGCATATACTGAGAGGTTCCCCAGTTCATATCCAGCCCTGACCTCTCTTCTGACTTCATCTCATGTAACCAACTGCCTACTTGATACCTCTACTTTGATGTCTAAGGGGTGTCTCAAACCTAACATGCCCCCAAATATTTTTGATTCCCTCCCCTGCCTTACTTCTGCCCCAGGTCTTCCCCATCTCAGTTGCTTTATTTACCCAGTCCCTCAAGCAAAGCCCAAGAATAAACTTACTCTATTTTCTTCACCCTGCACAGCTAACCCATTTGCAAGAACTTCCAACTCCATCCCTGAAAGGGACTCTAGGAATGCCTAGCTTTTCTTACCTGGTCCAAGTCACCTTCATTTCTAGTCTAGATCACTGAAAGACCTTTGAGCTAGCCTGTTTCCTTTTTATCTCCCTAATCTATTTCCCCACGATCTGTCGTCACTTCTGCTGAAAACCTGCAAATTTTTTCCTTTACACTCAAAATTCTTACCTGGCCTGTAAGTCTTTTGTAACCTGACCCTGCTTCCCTGAATTGCAATTTCATCTTGTTCACCATGACAAAGCTGTCTTGGCCTTCTCTATGTTCCTTGAAACTGCTCTATTTTCTTCACAGCACTTATCAATTCTAATAGTACTCTTTCATTGTAGCTTTCCATTTGTCCTCTAAGTTTGCTGCTAAGTCGCGTCAGTCATGTCCGACTCTGTGAGACCCCATAGGTGGCAGCCCACCAGGCTCCCCCATCTCTGGGATTCTCCAGGCAAGAACACTGGAGTGGGTTGCCATTTCCTTCTCCAATGCATGAAAGTGAAAAGTGAAAGTGAAGTCGCTCAGTCGTGTCCGACTCCTAGAGACCCCATGGAGTGCAGCCCACCAGGCTCCTCTGTCCATGGGATTCTCCAGGCAAGAGTACTGGAGTGGGGTGCCATTACCTTCTCCCATTCTCTAAGTTTAGGGGTTTGAATTCTTATGTGGGCACTATTATGTCTTCAGTATTTAGAATGGTGTCTGGCACTTATTAGGTAGTAAATAATTGTTGAAATGGTGGATGATACCAATATTAGAAATCTGGGACTCATCCTACGATTCTCATGCTCTGGCTTTCTACTTCTAATCAGTAACTGAGTTGTGCAGATTTTTTACTCTTGATTTTTCCAAAATCTGTCTCCTCTTCCTTCATTCTACTACTGCTCTCTTGGTTTATACCATTAGTACCTATGTGGTTTCTAAGCTTCTGGTCAAGGACTGACACTGCATAGAACTTTTTTCTTCCTACAGGAGAAACCAATCAGCTACTCTTTGTGCTACCATGATATCCCCACTTCTGCAATAGGACCTCTAAGGCTTGGTTACACTTACCTTTTACTGTGTTCATCTCCTTTTACAATATTGTAATCCCTCTGGATACAGGGACCACATCTTTCTGGTTTTTTTATTCCTGACACCTCGCACAGTACCTGGCATATAGTAGATATCCAGTAAACATTTGCAACGGCGCAGGAGCGCAGCCGAGAGGAGCTACCCCATGCCCAAGGGCAGGGGCAGCGGCCTAGGGGAGCTACCCTGCTTCTGAGGTAAGGAGCAGCGTCCGCACTTTCCTGGAGTGGAAGAGAGACCCCATGTCCAAGGTAAGAGAAACCCAAGTAAGACAGTAGGCACTGAGAGAGGGGATCAGAGGGCAGACAGACTGAAACTACAATCACAGACAACTAGCCAATCTGATCACAGACCACAGCCTTGTCTAACTCAATGAAACTAAGCCATGCCTTGTGGGGCCACCCAAGATGGCCAGGTCATGGTGGAGAGGTCTGACAGAATGTGGTCCACTGGAGAAGGGAATGGCAAACCACTTCAGTATTTTTGCCTTGAGAACCCCATGAACAGTATAAAAAGGCAAAAAGATAGGACACTGAAAGATGAACTCCCCAGGTTGGTAGGTGCCCAATATGCTACTGGAGATCAGTGGAGAAATAACTCCAGAAAGAATGAAGGGATGGAGCCAAAGCAAAAACAACACCCAGATGTGAATGGGACTGGTGATAGAAGCAGAGTTCGATGCTGTAAAGAGCAATATTGCATAGGAACCTGGAATGTCAGGTCCATGAATCAAGGCAAATTGGAAGTGGTCAAACAGGAGATGACAAGAGTGAACATCTACATTCTAGGAATCAGTGAACTAAGATGCACTGGAATGGGTGAATTTAACTCAGATGACCATTATATATACTACTGTGGGCAGAAATACCTTAGAAGAAATGGAGTAGCCATCATAGTCAACAATAGAGTCCAAAATGCAGTACTTGGATGCAGTCTCAAAAATGACAGAATGATCTCTGTTTCCAAGGCAAACCATTCAATATTACGGTAATCCAAGTCTATGCCCTACCAGCAACACTGAAGAAGCTGAAGTTGAACAAATTCTATGAGGACCTACAAGACTTTCTAGAAGTAACACTGAAAAAGGATATCCTTTTCATTATAGGGGACTGGAATGCAAAAGTAGGAAGTCAAGAAACACCTGGAGTAACAGGCAAATTTGGCCTTGGAGTACAGAATGAAGCAGGGCAAAGGCTAATAGAGTTTGGCCAAAGAACGCACTGGTCATAGCAAATGCCCTCTTCCAACAACACAAGAGAAGACTCTACACATGGACATCACCAGTTGGTCGACACTGAAATCAGATTGATTATATTCTTTGCAGCCAAGATGGAAAGGCTCTATAGAGGCAGCAAAACAAGACTGGGAGCTGACTGTGGCTCAGATCATGAACTCCTTATTGCCAAATTCAGACTGAAATTGAAGAAAGTGGAGAAAACCACTAGTCCATTCAGGTATGACCTAAATCAAATCCCTTATGACTATACAGAGGAAGTGAGAAATAGATTTAAGGGCCTAGATCTGATAGACAGAGTACCTGATGAACTATGGAGGGAGGTTCGTGACATTGTACAGGAGACAGGAATCAAGACCATTCCCAAGAAAAAGAAGTGCAAAAAAGCAAAATGGCTGTCTGAGGAGGCCTTAAAATAGCTGTGAAAAGAAGAGAAGTGAAAAGCAGAGGAGAAAAGGAAAGATATACCCATTTGAATGCAGAGTTCCGAAGAATAGCAAGAAGAGATAAGAAAGCCTTCCTCAGCGATCAATGCAAAGAAATAGAGGAAAACAACAGAATGGGAAAGACTAGAGATCTCTTCAAGAAAATTAGAGATACCAAGGGAATATTTCATGCAAAGATGGGCTCAATAAAGGACAGAAATGGTAGGGACCTAACAGAAGCAGAAAAAATTAAGAAGAGGTGGCAAGAATACACAGATCAGATCAGATCAGTCGCTCAGTCGTGTCCGACTCTTTGCGACCCCATGAATCACAGCACGCCAGGCCTCCCTGTCCATCACCAACTCCCGGAGTTCACTCAGACTCATGTCCATCGAGTCAGTGATGCCATCCAGCCATCTCATCCTCTGTCGTCCCCTTCTCCTCCTGCCCCCAATCCCTCCCAGCATCAGAGTCTTTTCCAATGAGTCAACTCTTCACATGAGGTGGCCAAAGTACTGGAGTTTCAGCTTCAGCATCATTCCTTCCAAAGAAATCCCAGGGCTGATCTCCTTCAGAATGGACTGGTTGGATCTCCTTGCAGTCCCAGGGACTCTCAAGAGTCTTCTCCAACACCACAGTTCAAAAGCATCAATTCTTCGGCGCTCAGCCTTCTTCACAGTCCAACTCTCACATCCATACATGACCACAGGAAAAACCATAGCCTTGACTAGACAAACCTTTGTTGGCAAAGTAATGTCTCTGCTTTTGAATATGCTATCTAGGTTGGTCATAACTTTCCTTCCAAGGAGTAAGCGTCTTTTAATTTCATGGCTGCAGTCACCATCTGCAGTGATTTTGGAGCCCAGAAAAATAAAGTCTGACACTGTGACCACTGTTTCCCCATCTATTTCCCATGAAGTGATGGGAAAAGATGCCATGATCTTCGTTTTCTGAATGTTGAGCTTTAAGCCAACTTTTTCACTCTCCACTTTCACTTTCATCAAGACGCTTTTTAGTTCCTCTTCACTTTCTGCCATAAGGGTGGTGTCAACTGCATATCTGAGGTTATTGATATTTCTCCCGGCAATCTTGATTCCAGCTTGTGTTTCTTCCAAACCAGCATTTCTCATGATGTACTCTGCATATAAGTTAAATAAGCAGGGTGACAATATACAGCATTGATGTACTCCTTTTCCTATTTGGAACCAGTCTGTTGTTCCATGTCCATTTCTAACTGTTGCTTTCTGACCTGCATACAAATTTCTCAAGAGGCAGATCAGGTGGTCTGGTATTCCCATCTCTTTCAGAATTTTCCACAGTTTATTGTGATCCACACAGTCAAAGGCTTTGGCATAGTCAATAAAGCAGAAATAGATGTTTTTCTGGAACTCTCTTGCTTTTTCCATGATCCAGCAGATGTTGGCCATTTGATCTCTGGTTCCTCTGCCTTTTCTAAAACCAGCTTGAACATCAGGAAGTTCACGGTTCACATATTGCTGAAGCCTGGCTTGGAGAATTTTGAGCATTACTTTACTAGTGTGTGAGATGAGTGCAATTGTGCGGTAGTTTGAGCATTCTTTGGCATTGCCTTTCTTTGGGATTGGAATGAAAACTGACTTTTTCCAGTCCTGTGGCCACTGCTGAGTTTTCCAAATTTGTTGGCATATTGAGTGCAGCACTTTCACAGCGTCATCTTTCAGGATTTGGAATAGCTCAACTGGAATTCTATCACCTCCACTAGCTTTGTTTGTAGTGATGCTTTCTAAGGCCCACTTGACTTCACATTCCAGGATATCTGGCTCTAGGTGAGTGATCACACCATCGTGATTATCTGGGTCGTGAAGATCTTTTTTGTACAGTTCTTCTGTGTATTCTTGCCATCTCTTCTTAATATCTTCTGCTTCTGTTAGGTCCATACAATTTCTGTCCTTTATCGAGCCCATCTTTGCATGAAATGTTCCTTTGATATCTCTGATTTTCTTAAAGAGATCTCTAGTCTTTCCCATTCTGTTGTTTTCCTCTATTTCTTTGCATTGATCGCTGAAGAAGTCTTTCTTATCTCTTCTTGCTATTCTTTGGAACTCTGCATTCACATGTTTATATCTTTCCTTTTCTCCTTTGCTTTTTGCTTCTCTTCTTTTCACAGCTATTTGTAAGGCCTCCTCAGACAGCCATTTTGCCTTTTTGCATTTCTTTTCCATGGGGATGGTCTTGATCCCTGTCTCCTGTACAATGTCATGAACCTCATTCCATAGTTCATCAGGCACTCTATCTATCAGATCTAGGCCCTTAAATCTATTTCTCACTCCCACTGTATAATCATAAGGGATTTGATTTAGGTCATACCTGAATGGTCTAGTGGTTTTCCCTACTTTCTTCAATTTAAGTCTGAATTTGGCAATAAGGAGTTCATGATCTGAGCCACAGTCAGCTCCTGGTCTTGTTTTTGCCGACTGTATAGAGCTTCTCCATCTTTGGCTGCAAAGAATATAATCAATCTGATTTCGGTGTTGACCATCTGGGGATGTCCATGTACTGAGTCTTCACGACCCAGTTAATCACGATGGTGTGATCACTCACCTAGAGCCAGACATCCTAGAATGTGAAGTCAAGTGGAAGGAAGCATCACTATGAACAATGCTAGTGGAGGTGATGGAATTACCATTGAGCTATTTCAAATCCTGAAAGATGACGCTGTGAAAGTGCTGCACTCAATATGCCAGCAAATTTGGAAAACTCAGCAGTGGCCACAGGACTGGAAAAGGTCAGTTTTCATTCCAATCCCAAAGAAAGGCAATGCCAAAGAATGCTCAAACTACCGCACAATTGCACTCATCTCACACACTAGTAAAGTAATGCTCAAAATTCTCCAAGCCAGGCTTCAGCAATATGTGAACCATCAACTTCCAGATGTTCAAGCTGGTTTTAGAAAAGGCAGAGGAACCAGTGATCAAATGGCCAACATCTGCTAGATCATGGAAAAAGCAAGAGTGTTCTAGAAAAACATCTATTTCTGCTTTATTGACTATGCCAAAGCCTTTGACTGTGTGGATCACAATAAACTGTGGACAATTCTGAAAGAGATGGGCATACCAGACCACCTGATCTGCCTCTTGAGAAACCTGTATGCAGGTCAGAAAGCAACAGTTAGAAATGGACATGAAACAACAGACTGGTTCCAAATAGGAAAAGGAGTATGTCAAGGCTGTATACTGTCACCCTGCTTATTTAACTTATATGCAGAGTACATCATGAGAAATGCTGGGCTGTAAGAAGCAGAAGCTGGAATCAAGATTGCCGGGAGAAATATCAATAACCTGAGATATGCAGATGACACCACCCTTATGGCAGAAAGTGAAGAGGAATTAAAAAGCCTCTTGATGAAAGTGAAAGTGGAGAGTGAAAAAGTTGGCTTAAAGCTCAACATTCAGAAACCTAAGATCATGGCATCTTTTCCCATCACTTCATGGCAAATAGATGGGGAAACAGTGGTCACAGTGTCCGACTTTATTTTTCTGGGCTCCAAAATCACTGCAGATGGTGACTGCAGCCATGAAATTAAAAGACACTTGCTCCTTGGAGGGAAAGTTATGACCAACCTAGATAGCATATTCAAAAGCAGAGACATTACTTTGCCAACAAAGGTCGTCTAGTCAAGGCTATGGTTTTTCCAGTGTTCATGTATGCATGTGAAAGTTGGACTATAAAGAAAGCTGAGTGCTGAAGAATTGATGCTTTGGAACTGTGGTGTTGGAGAAGACTCTTGAGAGTCCCTTGGACCTCAAGAAGATGCAACCAGTTCATCTTAAAGGAGATCAGTCCTGGGTATTCTTTGGAAGGACTGATGTTGAAGCTGAAACTCCAATACTTTGGCCACCTCATGCGAAGAGCTGACTCATTGGAAAAGACTCTGATGCTGGGAGGGATTGGGGGCGGGAGGAGAAGGGGATGCCAGAGGATGAGATGGCTGGATGGCATCACTGACTCGATGAATATGTGTTTGAGTGAACTCCGGGAGTTGGTGATGGACAGGGAGGCCTGGCGTGCTGCGGTTCATGGGGTTGCAAAGAGCCCTCGTGACTTAGCAACTGAACTGAACTGAAATGTTTGAAAGAAGATAGTAAATGCAAATGGATGAGTCTGCCTAATTCAGGCCATTTGAAAACAGCTACAGTAAAATACCTAAAATTTAGATATATAGATAATGATGGTTAACTTGTAAATTTAAAATTTTATAATCAAATTCACCCTTTGTAATTAAGCCTCAGTGAGTAATGATTGATAAACTTGCTTTTGGAATTACTGTGCTCTGCATTCCAGTATCTTCAGTTCTATCTCTTAATGTTTTTTTTTAGATAATTTTATATGTGAAAATTAAAAAGGTATCATCTCCATTTTTTTCTTATAGAGATTTAAAAATAACTTAAAGAACCCCATGTTATATACAAGTTTTAGAAAATATTTTTTTTTCCTGCCCTTTGTGTCTTCTGGTGTCTTTTAAATATACAGGGCTACCCTGGTGGCTCAGATGGTAAAGAATCTGCCTGCAATGCAGGAGACCTGGGCTCAATCCCTGGGTCAGGAAGGTCCCTTGGAGAAGGAAATGGCAACCCACTCCAGTATTCTTGCCTAGAGAATTCCATGGACAGAAGAGCCTGGTGGACTATAGTCCATAGGGTTGCAAAGAGTCAGACACAACTGAGCGACTAACACACACACACACACACACACACACACACACACATACATTTATATATCTAAAATAATTTAGGGAAACTGTAAGTAAAATTATTCACACATCCTAAGACCCTAATCTAACCATGGGTGATTTGAATTTTCATTCTTATTTTTGCTACAATACTCACTCCATGTGTATCTTTTGCTTTTTTAAATATTGAAATCAAAATATATAAACCCATATTGGTTACCATGAACCTGTAACTTTGTACTATTTCCAGACAATGAATATACAGTATATTTTGCATGTAATTTTTATCTCCTTCCATCAAGTGTAACAGTATGTTGTATTTGCCATGGGCCTTTAAAGCTTCAGTGTTGTGAAGAGCTCTGCATGAAATTTTAAAGAGACTGGACCTTTCATCTGCACAGCAGCAGGGCAGCTTGCTATAGGGACAAGAAAGGGGGAGAGAGAGAGAACATTTTTGAAGCAATAGCAAAAAATAACAGCAGAAGCAATTATTTCATCAAAGGTTGATTTTTTTCTTTATTCCCTATATATGTGTGTGTGTGTGTGTGTGTGTGTGTGTGTGTGTGTATATATATATATATACACTTTTTTTTTTTTTTTTCAAATTTCTTAGCTGGAGATTTCTGTATGCCTTTGTCTTCGTCTCCTGGTGTGTGTTTAATTTGCAGGTTTCACATGGTCAAAATGGGCATAAATTCATAAATGAAAAATATTTATTGTAGGAAGTGGTGTTATTGATAACAGTATTTAAATACATCTGCACGAGATATGCAAGCTGGGAATGATGCAAAGAACTAAATTTGGCATTCACTAGGGTTCTTAGTGTGTTTATCTGCTTGGGGATGTGAGTGATAAAGATATGTTTTCTTCTTGACTTCATTTTTTCTCTTTTTTCTCCCATAAACATTAGCATAAACTGACTGCCCTGGGAGAGTAAGAGAGTTTTCTCTCCGTCTCTGTGGCTAATAATAACATACTTTTTATTTGGGTTGGGACTGGACATCCCTGGCTGTGAAGTGAATGAGTACTTAGCACTTACAGCAAGAACGTTATTTTACTGGCAGTGAGAAAAACCAAATATAACCCATCATTTCCTTTTACCGTGACCCTGAAATTGCATCAAAATGAAATGCCTGGGCTTTCCTGTGTATAGGACCTGAACTTCTCACTCAAACGAAGCTTGGTAGTCTTCCAGAGAGCTTTCTGCGTTTTTGGAGTCGGAAGAATCATGTTGCGTTCCAGGTATTAAACTTGGTAGTATTTTCTTCCCTGTTCTGCTGTTTAGTCTTGGATGACTTGCTCTAACTTCTCTCTGTCTCCATTTTCGTTCTCTTTAAACTGTTGGGAGGGTTAATAAAATACTTACCTGAGCTTTGAGGTTTCTGAAGGAAGCCCCATCTCCCCATATTACTTTCCTATTTATTTTGTAACTAACTATAAGCTTAGTGGCTCAAAAAGAAAGCACATTTATTCTCTTCCAATTCTGGAAGTCAAAAGTCTAAAATAAGCCTCATGAAGTTAAAGGTGTTGATGGAGCTATGTTCCCTCTGGAGGCTCCAGGAGGAGAATCTGTTTCCTTGTCTTTTCCAGATTATAGGAAAAGACTACCTTCCTTGGCTCAGGGCCCCTTCTTCCGTCTACAAGGTGCATCGCTCCAATCTGAGCTTCTATCACCCTGTTTCTTTCTCTAGAGCCTTAATCACACATGAAAAGTTCTCATTAGCAGATAAGGTAACATAGTCACAGGTTCCAGGAATTAAGGCATGGACATCTTTGTCAGGGGGAGGTATTATCCAGTTTATCACCCCTTCAGCATTAGACTACTTAAAATTTTTGTAATCATTCTGTTGTTTCTTTCCTCTTCATCCCATCCTTAACTGGCAATGATTGTGAAATTCTTAAATGTACAAGAGAAAAGTTTTGTTGACATCCTCTCCACAGTTGCTCTTAAGAGTCAAGCAGAGATTAGCTTCAGAGGAGTAAACTTTCTGAGGTGACACCCTAAGTATTTGAGAGTGTTTTCCCCATATCTTTGAGAGGCCTGTGGACTGTGAGGAAGCAGATTTTTAGGGTCCATTGCTTTAGGTTCAGCCTGATGCCTGGAGGTGCAAATGTTTGAATTCCAGCTATGCTATGCTTTCTCAGTGGTTGGTTATACTTCATCCTCTTATATTTGTGATAAACCTCTCTTCATTTTTTAACCCACATTCTGACCTGCTGCTTATACTTTTAGGAAGTAAAACTTAGTCATCTAAACTTCACCCTCTCTTTTCCATAGCACGTGGTGCATATTTTTATTATAACTCCCATCTCTTAGTATTATAAGTCTGTGTCTCCTAAAAAATGGACGTGCTCAAGGGCAGAAATCCCACCTTACTTACCTTCTTATTTCCTTCACTAAAATGGTGATTGGCACAGAGTAAGCACTTAGCATGTATTTTTTTGAACAAGTGAATTACTAAACAACTATAAGTGTATCCCCATACCCTATAGACTGAAGCCCAAATCTCAGCAGATTATGAAATCTTTAGTTTCCCTTCTTCCCTCTTCCTGTTCCCTATTTACTATTCAATTCATGGCCTCCCTGTGTTGTACTGCTTTCTGTTCTCCAAGTTACTTTTGATTTTATCTTCAAATCTTTGTTTCCAATGAGATAATATATAAACTAACATTTGAGGAGATTTGATCTGAGCCTTAGTACAAAACATTTTACTGGTATTTAGTCCTTACAATAATCCAATGTAGTTTGTAGTTTACATCTTACATATAAAAATTCTGATGCTTGGAGAGATTACACAACTTCCCCTAGACCACATGGCTATTAAGGAGTAGCTCTGGGGTTTAATGGAGAAGGCAATGGCAACCCATTCCGGTACTCTTGCCCAGAAAATCCTATGGACGGAGGAGCCTGGTAGGCTGCAGTCCACGGGGTCACTAAGATTCAGACACGACTGAGCGACTTCAGTTTCACTTTTCACTTTCATGCATTGGAGAAGGAAATGGCAACCTACTCCAGTGTTCTTGCCTGGAGAATCTCAGGGACGGGGGAGCCTGGTGGGCTGCTGTCTATGGGGTTGCACAGAGTCGGACACGACTGAAGTGACTTAACAGCAGCAGCAGCAGCTGAGGTTTAAACTCAACAGCTGAGGTATGGAGCCTATACTGATTATTCTCTCTGCCTCCTGAAGGGATGATTAGCACTTTTCAGAAAACTCTGCATTCCTTTTGTGCCCAACATAGTGCTTAAAAAACCTACATCTATTTAGGATTGAAGGTTGGGGTGAAGGTTTAATTATGATGGCTCTTTTATGGCTGTAAATCAAAAAGAGCACTGGTAGAACCACTCTGGAGAACTTCTTGTAATCCATTCCCAACCACATCTCAATCAGCGATAGCCACAAATGCCTGAGAATTAATTTCCAAAGAAACAGTAGTCATTACATGACTGAACCAAACATCAGCCATCCCTTCCTTCTACCTCACTGATGTCCAAGCCTTTTTTGTTTAAAGCAGTGTAATCCATTCTTGAAAAAAATCTCATGTAGACCTCTAATATACAAAACAGGTAAAAGTGTACATGAATTTTCAAAATATTAGTGGGTCCTTCCAGAATTTTTACATAAATCTCTTTCTCAAGCTTAAGGACACAGCATCCTTCCCTGCAACTCCTTTCTTGCACCCAAACTTACCCCAATTCTGTATGTGTTAATGCCAGGTCTGTGGGGAGAAGCCAGGTGGCCTAGGTTTATGATGGATTTGTGATATATATATATATATATATATATATTCTTCAGCAATGGATTGTGTCATTCACTTAGATTAAATTCAGAACAGGGTTAAAATACCCAAAAAGAGTGGAAATATACCTGAAAGACCATAGAAGTTCCTAATAGAAAAGAAGCTCACTTAAGGCCCATGGAGGAGCTATTCATTCTCTAAAAGGCATTCTGGAGTGACATTGCCTTGGTGAATCCACAGTCTAGGCACTGGCCTTTATGCTGGAAGACTGAGAAATTTCAGTTTGTTCATATAGCATGTGGCCCTTTTGGTGGAACCAAATGTATCCCTGGACCAAGGTTCTTGTTGACTCTTTGAATAGGTACTATCACCATGTGCTTGTCTGAAACCTTTGTTCTGTGCTTCCATGGCTAAGCTGTACTTGTTTTACTTGACCTATTATATCCTTAGCTATATTAGCACATACAGCAAGAATATCATCCAGTATTGCTGACTCTGAAGACTTTCTGCTTCTGTGACAGGAGAGGGGATACCATTCATGATAGTTAAAAACTTAGGTGTTGAATTAAACAGGGCTGAATTCAAATCCTTGGCACTACCATGTGCATATAGGCTATGTGATCCTTGCTAATTTCCTTAACCTCTCTAAGTTCATTTTCTCTTCAATAAAATAAAAACAACTGAGGGTTGTTGTTGAAATTGAGTAAGATACGATGTGTGAAAGTCCCTGGTGGTTGGCCTAGGAGATTGCTTGGAGATTGGTAACTGCAAACTTTGTTATTATTTTAGGCAGCCTCTCATCTCTCTCCTTTGATCCTTTCTGTGTTGATTTTCAAGTTTAACTTTCTGCTTGTTTTTTCTTAATTCCAGATTCCAGGAGGATGCCCCACAGTAGTTATGAAATGCCAAACATGATATCCCTGGCACAGCTAGCTGCTCAGCGTCTCCTCTCCTCTGCCACTGAGGAAATCATGCTCCAGGAGCCCCCGATGCCAGTCCTGGCTCTCATCTGTGTGCGGTGCTGACTATTCCATGGCTGTGAACCAGGATGTAAGTGGGGATTTCCTCTGTGAAGGAACAGCTCTTTCCTTGACTCCTTGATTGAATGAGTCTGTGCTCTGCCCCTTTCTCCTGATCAAGTATGTGTAGTATAAACAAATTTTATGCACATCACATATATCTATGCTTGTGGGACATTCAAGTGATACATAAATACGTGAAAACTTACTAGTTTCCTTCATTCTCTCAGCTGCACTCCCCCTGTTAACTGAGCATGGCTATTATTTTAGTGTATATCATTCTAGCCTTTTAAAAATATCATTCTAGCCTTTTTTTCTGTGCAATTATATACTTAATAAAAAATGGTGTTATACTCTTCTTTGGCAACCTGCCTTTTAAATTTAACATTTCTTGATCTTTTCATGTCCGCATATACAAATCTATCACATTCTTCTAAAGTTTTGCATAGTTTTCTGCAGATGGGTGAGTCAGTGTTTACCTGAGAGTATTGATGAATACTTAGTTTTTCAGTTTTTTTATATTAAAAACAAGGTTTCAGTGAATATTTTTGGGTTAAAAGGCATGTTCCCAATTAACATCCTAAAAGCCATGCCACACTACTGTGAAAGAAAGCCTATTTCTGTACACAGTGATCAATATTGGATTTTATTTAATCTTTAAAATTTTTAATAATCTGGGTAAAATCCTTATTTAAACATACTTTTTTCTGATTATATGTGAGACTAATCTCCTTTGCACGTTTTTCATTTGTACTTATGAATACTGTCAATGTATTTTTCTCAGTTTTATTGTGGGTTGTCTTTTTTTAAAATGACTTTATTAGAAGCTCTTTGTATGCTATTGGTTTTTAGCTCTTTGTTGGATATACCATAACTATTTTCTCCTAGTTACCTTTTCAAAATGGTGTTCTTTGTATTTTTTACTATATACAGAAGTTTTAAATTTTATCTAGTTCTTGTTTTCTTACTGTGGCACTTATGATATGTTGTATTTGTAAAGGGATATGAAGGTATAAAATCAGTCTCCTTTGTGGTGAAACAGGCTAATATTAATCACACATCACAAGTTAGAAAAGCAAAGCAGAAACAGTTTAAAGATCTGTTGTAAATTCCAGCTACTTTACTTTCTAATCAAATCAAGTATTTATGGAACACCAGTGTGTTTTGTGTGTTAGATAATTAAAAATATAAACTATGGACTCTAGAGAGCATTTGTATGTGAAACACAAATATTTAGCTACACTTTGAGAAAACCATATGGCATTTTTTAGCTTAAGTGCTAATTTTTTTTTTTTTTATGGAAAGAAGTAATATCAGAAGTCAAAGGTCAACAGAGAACATGCACTAGTACCTGTTAAAGGCCATGAGCATAGAGGAATACTTGAATTGAGGCTTAAAGCCTGGGAAAGATACAGTTATGAGGTTGTAGGGTCTGTAGCTGTTATCTATTTCTGCATAAAAACCACCTCAAATCTTAATGGCTGAGAAAGTACCTGTTTAATTTAGCTCAATATTATATTGCAGGTTGACATTGTTGGTTGGGGTTAGTGGGCAGTTCATCTGATGTGGGCTAAACTTGATTAACCTTGGCTGGGCTCCTTATGTATTAACAGTCAACTGGCAGATTGCCAGGGCTGATTGATTTATGATCCACAAGATCACATCTGGGACAACTGGGATGACCGGGGCCATTTCCCACGTGGACATGGAACCTCTAACAGGCTAGTCTGAGTTTATTTCCATGGTGGACACAGAAGTCCAAGAGTTTGAGAATGGAAGCTGGAATGTCTCTTGAGGCCTAGGCTCAGAGTAAGTGTAGTGTCATTTATGTGTATTCTGATGGTCACAGCTACAAGACCAGCCAAGATTCAAGGGTTCTCTACTTTTTGTTGGAAGGTGCTGAAATAGTGTGACTCTTTTGTAGTCGACTCCAGGAGTCCAGTTCAGACTCACGTTTGCTCAGTGATTTAACCCTTGCAGTTAAGTGTGATGACCATGCTCAAAATCTATCTTTGACAAAGCCTAGTAGAAATACTGGCACCCCACTCCAGTACTCTTGCCTGGAAAATCCCATGGACAGAGGAGCCTGGTAGGCTGCACTCCATGGGGTCGCTAAGAGTCGGATATGACTGAGTGACTTCACTTTCACTTTTCACTTTCCTGCATTGGAGAAGGACATGGCAACCCACTCCAGTGTTCTTGCCTGGAGAATCCCAGGGACGGGGGAGCCTGGTGCGCTGCCGTCTATGGGGTCACACAGAGTCGGACACGACTGAAGCGACTTAGCAGCAGCAGCAGCAGCAGTAGAAATACCAATATAAATAGCAGCAAGGTAAAAGTCTGAATACAAATGACTTTTTCTTCAGCCAAATGTGTATTGACTTTTTAGGAAACCTTTTTTTCAACTTGTTTTAAATAGGTCAGTTAGGAACATGATGTCTGGATTGTGGTTATCTTGCTTTCCCACTCCTTTGAAAAAAAAGCAAAACATACTGAAAGGGTGAAGGAGATGTGGTGTTTAGTTCTGTTAAAAAATGCCATGGTCATGAATGCAGAGCATTAAAAAAGTTACACATGACAGTTCTCCAATTTAAAAGAGCCAGCTTCAAGTTTTGATTTCTTTATTTTCAACTTAGTTGACTTTGCAGTTTCTGATTTCAGTGATTGGTGTAATTCCTCTTATCTTATTTTGGTTTTGTAGAAGCAGTTCTAGAAATTTTGTCAATTCTTGTTTTTACTATGTGGAGGTAAGGGGAGGTGGCCAAAAACTCCTTTCTCTAATAAGCTTCTCACCCCTAAAGTGACCATGATAGCTTCTCAATCCAGACGGTTATATGTGAGGTTTAGACAGAGCCAGATAGACCTACTGGTTCATGTCTTTGTTTATAAAGTTATGGTTTTTCGGTCAAACCTTTAACTCAGAATGAAACATGAGTAATGTCAGGGTGTAACATTAAAGGTGGAATACTAAAAATGATGTTTTATAAAAACTCAAGGTTATTTTTTCTTGTTCTCAGTTCTTCCTTACTTAGGGACCAGATATACCTTAAGGTTGTTACATATTTATGCATAAAAATCCCAGTTTCCCTCTGATTCTTGTAAATGTACCAAATGATGCTAATTAAAATAAACACCCTGTTCAACAGAGAAACAGTGTATTATAGTAAGCTGTCTGTGAATGCTAGAGCCAGAGTCTTGTTTGAATTAGGAGGATGTTTGCTAAGTTAAGGCGTCCTACAGAGATGTATAAGGTCAGAGCTTCCAGCAGTCCATACTGTCTTTATTGAGAGACGTATTTATATCTTCCAGACTAGTAATTAATCACTCAGTGGGGTTTTTTGGGGGACATCATGCTCACAGAGAATCTTTTTGTGCTGCCAGGAACCACAAAGCATGGGCACAATTAAAATGCTGATTTAATTTATTATATTGAGGCATGGAACAGGAATGTTTAAATGATGTTGACAGGGCCAGAATTTCAGAACTACCCTTTTAAAAATAGAAAACAAATGCCTACCCCCTTAAATTAAATTATATTAATAACATGTTTCTCTAAGTTGCCTAGAAGCAAAATAAATCTCTTGACATTAATTAAAATTTAAAGATATTGTATCATTTGTTGTTAATGTGCAGTCTTTGTTAGGGGAAATACATTTCAAAGTGATCTATTTATGAAAATTAAATGGAGGAAAATTGCCTATTGAGCAAATGTCGTTTAATAAGGCTGCTTTTCTTAGAAATGTGGATTCTAAAGTAACAAATGTTTTTATATTCTAATAATGGTTTCTATTTTTGATCCTCTAAAAATTGTCTTTGTTACTTGAATTTTGATATTTCCACACAGAACTTCATTGTCAGGGGGGTTATAAACTCTAAAAACCAGGAAGGCTTTCATATATTTTGGGGTATTGAGTAACATGCAATTGCAAAAAGAACTGACGTGGTTAGGCATTTGGATCTCATTCAAAAATCACGGCAGGACCAGAAGCCAAAGGATCCCATTAGCAGCCTCTAACTAGCTTTCCTCTAATGAATACTGTGTTCTGTGTCTTTAAGCTACACTTTCCTGGTGCCACACAAGCTAGAAACTGCCATGAGATAATGGATAGATGTTGTCAGCAAAGGAGAGCTAATAGTCACCTCTGTGTGGACCTCACATGAAGATAATGTACTGAAAAGTTGCACATCTCTACTGTTAGGGAGAAAGGTGGTTTTTCACTCTGATGCAGGTTTATTATTTTTTTTGTGTGTGGCATTGGTACAGATGCATTTAACTTGGGCTTAAAGTTCATTATAGAATAAAACTGTTAGAAAATGTTAAAATTATGTGTTCTTCAGTGAATGAAATAAAGAAACTATGCACATTGTTCCTTATCATGCTACTGCCTTTTTTTTTGTGGACTTGATAGTCCAACTACAGTATAGGAATTAGACAACCCATGTTGGTCTTGATAATTCTGGTGATAGGAGTGCAAATTGGATGGATGAAAGGGAGTAGTTGTTCTATGTGGGTTCCTCCACTGGTTAAAATTAAAGCCCTTACAGTGAAGTCAATATTTATTTTGTGACCACTTACATGGTTTGAGTTTTCTTCTGGGAAATATTCCTTTTTTTATGGAAAAACTCTTTGACTTATATGCTAAATAATAATTAACCATTTTTAACATTTTGTTTTCCCCCCACATCCTTTTAGCTACCAAATCCTGTGGCTTCTACTCTTTAATGTCAAAATGTTTTGTTCCATGCCCCTCCACAGGTTCCCAAACTGCCATCACTGCAAACGTTGGTTTGTTTATCTGTCTCCTTTACTAGACTGTAAACAGAGGGCTTGAATCACATCTTATTTGACTTGGGCACAGTGTCTGGCACATAATAGGCCTATATGTATTCCATGTATAAATGAAGGCTTTTATATAAACCATATAATTCAGTCAGTCTCAACTGAGTGTGGGGGTGATTTTTGCCCCCCTCCCTACAATGGACTTTTGGTGATGTCTGAAGACACTTCTGATTATTCTTACTGGAGTGTGTGTGTATAGTACTAGTATCTGGTAGGTAGAGACCAGACATGTGGCTGAACATCTTACAGTGCACAGATTTGCAACAGGAAATATCAGGTCCAAAATGTCACTAGTGCCAAGGTTGAGAAATCGTGTTCTAACTTAATTTTCAAAGTATCTCTCTCAGGTAGATGGACAGTTTCTTCACTGAAGATATGAGAAAACACACTTGGAGAGATTAAATGACCATTCCAAGTCCTCTCAGCGGAAGGTAGTGACAGGACCAGGAACTTAACCCTAGGCCCTTGATTCTTTTTGTTTTTTTCTTTTCTTTCTTTCTTTTTTTTTTTTTTATCTAACTTTACAATATTGTATTGGTTTTGCCATATATCAAAATGAATCCGCCACAGGTATACATGTGTTCCCCATCCTGAACCCTCCTCCCTCCTCCCTCCCCATTCCATCCCTCTGGGTCGTCCCAGTGCACCAGCCCCAAGCATCCAGCATCGTGCATCAAACCTGGACTGGCGACTCGTTTCATATATGATATTATACATGTTTCAATGCCATTCTCCCAAATCATCACACCCTCTCCCTCTCCCACAGAGTCCAAAAGACTGTTCTATACATCAGTGTCTCTTTTGCTGTCTCATATACAGGGTTATTGTTATCATCTTTCTAAATGCCATATATATGCGTTAGTATACTGTATTGGTGTTTTTCTTTCTGGCTTACTTCACTCTGTATAATAGGCTCCAGTTTCATCCACCTCATTAGAACTGATTCAAATGTATTCTTTTTAATGGCTGAGTAATACTCCATTGTGTATATGTATCACTGCTTTCTTATCCATTCATCTGCTGATGGACATCTAGGTTGCTTCCATGTCCTGGCTATTGTAAACAGTGCTGCGATGAACATTGGGGTACACGTGTCTCTTTCAATTCTGGTTTCCTCAGAGTGTATGCCCAGCAGTGGGATTGCTGGATCATAAGGCAGGTCTATTTCCAGTTTTTTAAGGAGTCTCCACACTGTTCTCCATAGTGGCTGTACTAGTTTGCATTCCCACCAACAGTGTAAGAGGGTTCCCTTTTCTCCACACCCTCTCCAGCATTTATTGCTTGTAGACTTTTGGATTGCAGCCATTCTGACTGGCGTGAAATGGTACCTCATAGTGGTTTTGATTTGCATTTCTCTGATAATGAGTGATGTTGAGCATCTTTTCATGTGTTTGTTCGCTATCTGTATGTCTTCTTTGGAGAAATGTCTATTTAGTTCTTTGGCCCATTTTTTGACTGGGTCATTTATTTTTCTGGAATTGAGGTGTAGGAGTTGCTTGTATATTTTTGAGATTAGTTGTTTGTCTGTTGCTTCATTTGCTATTATCTTCTCCCATTCTGAAGGCTGTCTTTTCACCTTGCTAATAGTTTCCTTTGTTGTGCAGAAGCTTTTAAGGTTAATTAGGTCCCATTTGTTTATTTTTGCTTTTATTTCTAATATTCTGGGAGGTGGGTCATAGAGGATCCTGCTGTGATGTATGTCGGAGAGTGTTTTGCCTATGTTCTCCTGTAGGAGTTTTATAGTTTCTGGTCTTACGTTTAGATCTTTAATCCATTTTGAGTTTATTTTTGTGTATGGTGTTAGAAAGTGCTCTAGTTTCATTCTTTTACAAGTGGTTGACCAGTTTTCCCAGCACCATTTGTTAAAGAGATTGTCTTTAATCCACTGTATATTCTTGCCTCCTTTGTCAAAGATAAGGGGTCCATATGTAGGCCCTTGATTCTACATGTTAGTAATAACTAAATTATTTCAGTTACTTAGATGAGTTACTTAGATGAGCACTGTGATATTTTACTTTAATTATCTGGACATTTGCCTTAGATTTTAGCCTTGAAAATCTGTCCATGTACTACTTGAGTGTAATATTAATCATTAGAAAATAAGGTAGAAAGTATTTGTGTGCTTATTTGAAAGGTATCTCTCCTGGAGATTCCTTTGGATCTTATATAAAAATTTTTTGAATCTTCTGGGCTTACTGAGAGAGGGTTTCTCTAGTGAAGTGACTCAATCTGTGCCTGGATATTATTAACAGTTCTGAATAATTAGTAATACAAGAATATTTAATATGGTTAAACTTGAGACCTGAAACATCTGAGATGGCCATTAGATCTTTTGAGCTAATACCTGATTTAATTTTTCATGTAGTACCTACATACATTCTGGGATTACACAGAACACAGAAGCTGTAAGCACATGAATCTGCTTACCACCTGAGTTGTAGCTCTGAAGTAAAACTAGGGTGTGTTTGTGCCTAGACCACTGTGCTTGCCTCTCTAGAAATAGCAGGAAAGATGCCGATAAGAGTAACTAATTGGTCTAAGGGGAAAAATAGCTGGACAAGAGATGGGAGCTCTGGTGTGCAAGGATATTTCCAGTATACAAGATTTTGAGGGAGAAAAAGAGAGAGATATTTGAGACATATTCTCTCTCCTCAAGGAGTGTTCAGATAGTAGATGAGATGTATGTATGTACATATGTATCAAAACTAACAGAATAAGATAGCAGGAGGGTCGGATGATGGTAATAGCAGGGAACACAGAAGACAAAATATTTTATATTGGTGAGATCTGGGAAGGAATTAGCCTTCTCAGATGCAAAATACACATATTAATCCAAGTTGGAAAACATAAGTTAAAAGCATTGGTTACAAAAAACATTTCGTAGTAAGTTATTGTAGATAATATCATTTTAATATTGTCAAAAGAAAAATAACTCTTTCCTGGAATTTCTGTACAGTCTTTTTGATATCCAGATGTTCAAAAAGTAAATATCTTTATGAAAGATTTTATTGCCATTTAAAATTCTTTTTATACTATCAATTCTTCATGTTTGCAGTTTCTGAGTATTTCTGGGTTCTTTAGGGCACAATACCACACTGCAAGAGAATTATAAGAACCTTCTATATAATAATCCTTGAAGCCACTTGAAGTAGAATTTGAAGACTGTTTAGAAGAACATAAAATACCCTTATTTCCATCCTGTCTTTGAAAATCTGCATTGCATTGTATTTAAGCTGTGGCTCTCTCAAAGTTGGAATGGGTGGCTATTCAAGAACACCTGAGTCAAAACAGCAGAAAGATAGTCTTAGAGGCAGATTCGGGTATATGTTTTCAAAATTATTATAAATATCCAGGACAGAAAATGATACTTTAGTTCATAGGAGAAAGGAAAGTGTCTGAGAATCATTCCAATAAGAGGCAGAAGTAAAACTGCTGATTGACAGTACTTGTTTTACCTTTTACCTTAATTCCAAATTTAGTATTAGACTGAACCATTTTGGCCACCAAAAATGGCAGTTTCAAAGTTAAAACTAACAGTGGCTAAATATGCTGGGAATTGTGGCTAAATATGCTGGAAATGGAGAATTCCAATTTTGAAATCAGCAGTTGAAGAAATATAGGAATGTGTTAACAAAATACATTATGAATACATGAATAACATCAATACATAAAAAATTGAGTCCCATTCAAGAATACCAACACTTGTGAAAGTTAGATTGATGGCATCAAAAAATTATACTGTCCATCTGATTCATGGCAGAGTACAAAGATAATTCATGTAAAAATTATAAAATTGAGAAGACTTAAGAGAGACTAGAGGAAAAACAGGTAACTTGGTGGTTTCATCCCCCAAATCTTATTAAAAATCTTTCAGTTTAGCTTGTTTAAAATTCTTCATTAACAGGAATGTTTGAATATATTACTCAAAAAAGCAAAATTAAACAGACCTCGAGGTGACGTTATTTTACACTGAGATATTACACAAATTTTTTTTTAGCTCATGGAATATGGCAGCTGAAAGGATTAATTTTAAATTTCAGTCCAACATATCTAAGTTGTAAATAGTAAAAGCTATGCATTCCAAATCATTTGAACACTTTTATTCAGATGAATAGAGGAACACACTATCTCCTTTTAAATAGGACTGGTGTCAGGTAGAACTGTGAAGTAGCTAAAGATTGTTCTCTGTTTGGTTCCAGACTCTTCTTTTTATGTTGTTTCATGTCCACTTCTGTTAATACCTACTTTCAGAAAAAGAACTGATAAACTCATTCACAGAAGAGTGAAATGCCTGAGGTTCAGTTTGTGACCCCTTTCTGAAAAGTTGGCAGGCTGAATATTCCATCTATTTAAACATTCTGCTAAACTATTAATTTTGGAATTCAATTATTTGATTTAACGATTTTTAAAAATTTTCTGATTTCCCTTGAATATAATCCTAGTAAAAAATGACTTATGTATGTGGTATTACCATCTTCTTACTTGGGCTTTATATAAGATTTGTTTTCAGAACTTTTAAGATGATTCTTTGTATAGAATCTGACTCCTGGGGCTGGAATTAGTACCTGGTATGTGGCTTATAAGGAAGGTTATAAAAAGTCTGTGTGAACAAATGCAGTGCTTGGAAGAAAATAGGCCATGGACTGGGGAATAAAGTGATGGTAGAAGAATCAAGTAAAGAAGTAGACCAGGGAACCTCACATTTGACCATGGGCTGGGGCAGACCTGAGGCCAGAAAGGTGAAGCTGGGGCCAGCAGGGTACAAGCAGTGGAGAAGATGGATGAAGGTGAGGGTGAAGCTCAACCGAGGGCTCCATCTCTGCTTACTTGTGGGTCAACCTTCTTGGGCCTGGGACCTAGAAGAAACAGGGCAGAGCTGGACTTTCCTAGATATTATAATCATATTAACCTTAGTAGCCAAGCGATTTGTTATGTATCTGTTGTGTACAGAATATAAAACAGACATTACAGATGTTGTTTTGAAGAATCAGTGATCTGTAGAGGAAAAACCAAGTGCACGTAGGAAATTGTGGGTACGAAGACAATTCATTGGTGACTGTATATCTAACATTAGGTGTTAGAAATATTAAAATTCAGTATTTCAATTCAGGAATTTGACAAAGGAGATATCAAAAGTGAAGAGGATCCATGACCTCATTTAGGTAAGTGTAGAGCCACCTCACAAATGTTTATCTCGTCCTTTATTCAGAAAAATAAAAAGTAGAGAATATAAAATTAAAAAGTTTCATAAAATTAATTTTAAAATACTTTTATGTTTTAAGACTATGTCTTATAAGAAAAGTTCAGTGATACCATGCAAAAAAGTATGAAAGCAAGTTTGCTCTGAAGTCTTACTGAATATTAAGCACTTTGTCCAGTACTGTGCAAAGGGATTAAGGTAAATATTAATAGAAGGGTAAGAGTTAGGCCTCCTTCCTTAACTTCTATGCTCAGATCAGAGAAAATTCTGAGGAAACATCAAACACACTCTGTTAGATGCCAAGATGAGTGTCATAGCTTATTTTGATGATATTAAATTATGTAAGTGATGGTACTTCAGATTTTCACTCAGCTTTCTTCTTCTAAATGTAATGTTTCTTTTTTCTCCATCTGTCTTCAATATTTTTTTTTTTAGCAGTGTGACTATGTTGTGCCTTTTTTTTGGTAGCCTGTTTTTCCTTTTTTTTTTTTTTTTAAACAAATACCAGTTGAGATTCTCTGGGATTCTTGGATATGTGGTTTGTTGGTTTTCATTAATTTTGGAAAATTTTCTCTTCAAACATTTCTTTCTATCTCTTCATTCTGGCTTCAGTTCCATATATGTTAGGCCATTTGATATTATCCTATAGCTCTGTTTTTTCTATTTTTAAACTTCTTATTTTCCTTCTTTGTGTGTGTGTTTGTTTGTGTTTTAGTTTGGACATTTTTTATTAATCCATCTTTAGATTCATTGTGTCCTGTCTGCTAATGAGTCCATCAAAGGAATTCTTCATTTCTAATACTTTTTTTTTTTTTTTACTTACAGCATTTCCATTTGAGCCTTTTTTATAGTTTGCATCTTTGCTGACATTTCCTGTTTGTTCATACATGTTCATCTTTTCCTCTAGATCCTTTAATATTCTAATCATCACTTTAAAGTCCCTGATTGATAGTTCCAATATCTAAGTCATCTCTGTGTTTACTCTTGTTAGTTGGTTATTTAACAGTGACTTGCCTTATTATTTTTTAATGTCTTTTACTTTTTATTGAATTCTGGACACAGTGTAGAGAAGAATTGAAGAGACTGAGTTAAATAGTATTTTTGCCTGATGATAGACATGCCTTCTCTTCTTTCATGCCAGTAGTGTGGAGGTTGCATGGATCTATTCAGAAGTTGTGCCACATTAGGGCTTTCTTGTTGTTATGGTTAACTTCAGTTCTTCACTGGCTTCAGATTACCCCAGTGGTGGCTGGTTAAACACCTTGTGCTTAGAGTGTGGCCTAGGAGTGCCCAGAGGTTTTTCCTCAATGTTCCCATTCTACCTTGTCTACCTGAGCTACAGAGGGGTGTCACTTTATTTCGTGGATTGATATTGGGCTCTTGGTAGGCACAGGGAGCTCTCTATTGTGTTGGTCCAGCCTTAGTCTTGAGAAGCTGCTGTGTGTCTTGGCTTTGGGGTTAAGGTTTTCTCAGCATTCCTTCCTCTCTTCCCATGGCAGCCAAACTCTGCCTTGAGTATGTGGTTGGTCTTAGATAAGAGAGAATTTGTCTCTCACCTAGCAGAAGCTGATCTCTGCTTGGCATCAGTCCAGAATCCTGGAAGAACTCCTGCCTCACTTCTGCTTCTGTCCCTTCCTCATAAGCAGTGCATCTTTGCATGGTTGCTGAGGGCAACTGGGTTTGTTGTCCCTCCTTTCATCTCTCTGTGTAAGTATTATCATACTAAGACAAAATTTGAGGATTTCTAGAAGGCAGTAAGATGCTCAGAGGAGACATCACCATCCTTTTCTCCTTTGCAATAGTAAGATAGTTGAAATAATTGAAATGATATTAATAGTGTTAACCTTGAACTTCCTGAAGTTGTTTCTGAATCCCAAGTCCTTTCACCTTTGAGTTTTAGTCAACACCCCTCTCTCCATCTTCCTTCTTCAGAGTAATGGAATGGGAGGATAGAGGCTGCATGTCTTCTACTGCAAGTTGGGAAAGGCTCTAGAAGCTGGGTGGGCAAGGTAGGGCTTGGAGGAGCTGTATCAGCAAGTGTAAAAGCATCTGTGTATGGGGGAAGGGACCATATAGAAGTAAAGAACAAAACAAGAGAAAAAGAAAGTTTAAAGAAGCTTTTAAAGTGTTGTTTATTTTTCAGTGCCTGTGTTACAGATAAAAATCAGGCCTGATCTTTATCAGGATCCATTTTTTTCCCTAAAGTTTTAAAATTTAAATTATAAATACTTTTATAATCAGCACTAATATTAATGTAAATAGGTATGTAAGGCCACCGTGGAAAAATATATTGAAAAGTTCAAACAGATTTTTGAAGCTGTATAGACAAGGAAACATACCATGCTATCTGTGAAATGTCTTTCTTTCTTTAAAGCATTTATTATACATTCTATTCATATATCCCTCCAAAGTAACATTGTATTGTGTTTCAGAACTAGAGTTTTTTTTTCTCTATGTGAATATATGGAAAGGACTTTATTGTAGTTCTCTAAATGTAAGATGCACATGTTTTTTCACATTTTAATGTCTCCAAAATGGGGATGTATTTTACCACCGATCATGATAACCTAAGTGGCATGATTTTTTTCTTGGTAAATAAGATAGTATGTTTTATGATTAATGACATCTTAAATTTGAGGAAATATGATATACTATTTTACAGATGAAGAAGCTAATAACCATTTGACATTTTGGGTTGTGATCCACCCACAAGGTATTACATTCTTGTGTTTGAGATATTTAAAACCTTAAATTTGAATTTTTTAAAAATAAATTACTTTAACTTTTAGCTATGGTATAAAATAAAATGCCTTTCTTCCTACAGATTTAAATTATTTTATTTTATTTCCTCTGCTTTTCAGTTTATTCACAATCTCTGTAGAAATTTGACCACTCTGTTTTCACTCCTATTTTCAGAGCAACTGGTCTGTATTTTATGTTCATAAAAGGATCTTCCAATAGTGTATGTGCATATGTGCTTCATCGCTCAGTCCAATGTTACGTACGCATGGAGAAATCACACTAAAGTACTTAATTTCTCTTGTTTCTTTGAATGGGATATATGTCCAGAGGACAATATTTTAATGTAATTACTATGTAAATGGTGGCAGAAAAAAACTCTGAGTTTTTAAATTCAAGCTTTGTCGGGTAGATCATAGTTTGTTGCCTTTGACTCATAGGAATCCAGTTGTCTTGATTACAGTGACTGGATATCAAAAGATGACTAAATGAAATGAATGACTTGTGCAATAATAATTTTAAAAACCCTTAAGTTATCATAACTGTTAGCTTTAATTAAGGGCAGAGAATCTTAGTTACAACTTGACATCAAAAAGTACAGTCAAGTCTTTAATAGATTTGTTCATTGTCTGTATTAGGTCATATATGTATATAGCTTATGGGTTAGATAATTTGAGAAAGTAAATATTTTTTCTCACTATCAACATAGTTAAAACTCTTTGAAGAGTTGTCACTTTTACATAGGAAAATATGGTGATGTAAAGAAAACTGTTTCCTAATTTAACTTAAAGCATTTTATTTGATTTGGTGGCTTCTCTTAGACCCAAATCTCAATCATCCCCCCTTATATATTCATTCCTCACTCCAGTAACACACAACTTCTTTAACACTTGAATTCTGAATAAACACATGTGGAAGAACAATAGGATAGAATTCTGATAAAACAAATTAAGCACCATTAAACCAGAGTTTTGGCATGTGTTTTGGAACAACTACAAGGAGCCATAATGTGCTCTCTAATCCAGCCAGTTGGTCTCATTTGGGGGTCATCACTGAGGAGATACTAAAGAACTGTACAGAGGCTCTTTTTAGTGTTTGAAAGAATTCATCTAGACCCATTTGTACTGAATCAAAGATAAAAACAACTCAAATTAATATTGATGATATTTTAACACATTGAAATGAGAAAAAGAGGTAAAAATGAACTCTGCCAAGTGAATGTAATTTAAATGAAATGCTTCTCAAGAAGCAATGCGATTGGCTGGATTTAGGAGGAGATAAATGTTTGATAAGTTGTGGACTTAGGTCTGGGAGAATGTAGCTTGATTCTGGGCATATGAAAAAAAATGAGAAAGGACTTCATTAGAAAATTTCGGGATATTGATCAATCTGGTGACCTGTGGGTTGGTTGGAGGAGTGGGATTATAAAGAAACTGTGTACATACTAAGCACTCATATTGAAATTATTAGAGATCAGTAGAGAATCTACCAATCCACCAGCAGTCCCTGGTGGCTCAGATGGTAAAGTGTCTGCCTGCAATGTGGAGACCTGGGTTTGATTCCTGGGTTGGGAAGATCTCCTGGAGAAGGAAATGGCAATCCACTCCAGCACTCTTGCCTGGAAAATCTCATGGACGGAGGAGCCTGACAGGCTACAGTCCATGGGGTCCCAAAGAGTTGGACACGACTGAGCAACTTCGCTTTCACTTTCAGAGAATCTACCACAAATACACTTTCCACCAGAAAAGCTGCTTTCACCCCCTTATATTTGATAACTGAAGTGTAAATGTAATTCATGGGTCTTCCTGGGTGGCACAGTGGTAAAGAATCTACGTCTCAATGCAGGAAATGCAGGAGACATGGGTTTGATCCCTGGTCAGGAAGATACCCTAGAGTAGGAAATAACAACCCACTCCGGTATTCTTGCCTGGGAAATCCCATGGACAGAGGAGCCTGGCAGGCTACAGTATATTGGATTGCAAAGAGTCAGATATGACTGAGCATGCACACATGCAAATATAATTCATAGTGAATGTTTATATATAATTAATTGTTCTTTAGTTAAATAAAAGAAGAAAACCAGGAAGAATGGATCCATAGAGAAATTAGATGTATATGGAATGGATCTGGGGCTAATGGGTGTTTTAAAAGGAATTCAAAAGGATAACATGTATCAAGACATGATACCAGAGGAGGAAAGTATTATTTAAAAGCCTAGTCACTATATATCATGCAATAATTTCAGTATTTCTGAAATGTATAAGACTGTATTAAAAATAAGTTACAAAGTTCTATGGCTTCAATGCAGGTTCATTCAGAGAACAGGAAAAAAGCCCTTTGTAAAATATGGAAACCATCTTGAGTTCAACAAATGCCAGAAAAAATTATAATTGTAAAACTGAGATGTCGACTATCGTTATTACAGTGGCTGTGTTGTTTCCAATAACAATTTGGCATTTTATTTAGTCTGTAACAATCTACAATTGAAATATAAAATAAAGATTTTTCTTTTATTTCCCTCTGAAGTTCTGTGCCAGGCTAAGCAGAACCGAATGAAACATCTGTGGATGATTAAAGCAAGCTTTCCTATGAGGTTTTGAATAGAAAGTAAACATGGATTTTATCCATAGTCAACAGCATTTACAAATGTAAAGGGAGGAAGCTACTGAGTTTTTGAAGAATGAGCTGTTAGAGAGGAAATAGAAGTATGGAACGGCAGATGGCGATAATTAGTTCCATATGGTGAAAGACTTCTATTAGAAAAAAAAATGACAGTGAGCTGTTCTGGTTGGGTGATATTTTATTGAAGCAATATTTGTGTCTTGTTTCCTATCTTTGTCTTTCTAGAATTGTCCCATCTCCAAAACCAATCAACTGTGACTAACATGTGAGGGATTGTTTGGGAGTGTACTTTGGTACTCATGAGTGAGAAAAACTCAGGTTAGGATGTTATCCAGTCTGGGGGAATGTCCCATTGGACGCCCACTCATCTCTTCTACCTGGGATTTTCAATTCTCCAATATATTACTTAACTATTTTGGGACAGTCAGAGTTCCCTCGGGGAAGGCGATGGCACCCCACTCCAGTACTCTTGCCTGGAGAATCCCATGGACGGAGGAGTCTGGTAGGCTGCAGTCCATGGGGTCGCTAGGAGTCGGACACGACTGAGCAACTTCACTTTCCCTTTTCACTTTCATGCATTGGAGAAGGAAATGGCAACCCACTCCAGTGTTCTTGCCTGGAGAATCCCAGGGACGGGGGAGCCTGGTGGGCTGCCGTCTATGGGGTCACACAGAGTCGGACATGACTAAAGTGACTTAGCAGCAGCAGCAGCAGCAGCAGCAGAGTTCCCTAAGAACCCTGGCTTTAGTGCAACTGCCTGGATTTGAATTCTGTTTCCCTTCCTCACTAGTTACCTGAACTTGGGGCAAGACCTAACCTTTCTATGCCTCAGTTTTCTTATCTGTACAGTGGAAATAGTTACAATACCAGACTTGGAGTATTGTACAACCTAATGGTACAGTTGTTGTAAGGATTAAAATTAATGTATATTAAAAATGCCCACCAAGTCATTTGGACCCCACCCTAGACCCACTGAAGCAGAATCTGTATTTTTGATCACGTATTCCTTCTCAGTAAACAATTTCTGATTATTTATCTTCACTATAGGCTGCAGTCCATGCGGTTGCTAAGAGTCGGACACGACTGAGCGACTTTACTTTCACTTTTCACTTTCATGCATTGGAGAAGGAAATGGCAACCCACTCCAGTGTTCTTGCCTGGAGAATCCCAGGGACAGAGGAGCCTAGTGGGCTGCTGTCTATGGGGTCGCACAGAGTCGGACACGACTGAGGTGACTTAGCAGCAGCATAGGCTTGTTAATATACTTAGTAACTTATGTGTACTATTGTTCTAATATAAAACATACATTTTATAAGATCTACAAGACAGATTGTTTAAAAGAGAGAGGAAAATTAAATATAAAAATTTGAGTATTTTTTTTCCCATATCCTGGTAAATTAGGATTTAGAGGTCAATGGTTTAGAATATATTAATAACATAAAGAGAGTGGTACTGACTTCAACTAGCCAAAATCTTCAGGCAGCAACAGCAACAACACAGCACACAACCCCAGAGCTTTGGTAATCAGTTTCTCCATCCCTCCAGGCTCATGCCAAGGCCAAATGTGAAATCCTGTTCCCAGTTCCCTGTGTTTTGGATTTCAACAGTATTTTTGTTTACTTTTATCCCTTTGTTCTCTGTGCTTTTTTATATCGCCAACCAACTCACTTTTTGCAGTTATGACCTTGATGGTATTCAGAATCCTCTGTTCTTAGCCACAAATGTCAGTAGCTTTCAAAAAAGATGAAATAAGCTCTTTGTTTTTAATTGTTGATAAAGGTTTCCTCACTTGCACCTTATTTCAATTTTCTTCCCAACTGGCAGCAGTTGCAGCAGCTTTCTTAGTTCTGGGTCACTGGCAACCCTGTTTGAGTTATGCTGCATCAACATGCAGAGGTGTTAATCTTCTTTTGTTCCCTCTCACAGCCTTTCTCTAGCTTCATAATTATCTGAGGTTGGTAACAACTCTTAACATACTCTGTCACCTTGAAATCAAGAGGGTTTTAGCTGAAAACTCAAAGTCTTTTAAAGATGTTGTTTCTCTCAGCTATGAATAGTGAGGGAAAATTTGAACATGACAGTCCTTAGTTGTAATGATATTTAGGCGATGGATCCCATTACTTTGCATAATGTGGGATGCTGACATTTTCTTCAAACATGTAATCCTTGTCATTGAGTGTGGGAAGGAGAGAGATTGCTACCTGAAGTAGGGGCAATACAGGATGGCACTACAGAGAAATGACATAAAGCCCCAAATAATAGCAATAATCATTTTCCATTTCCTATCATGTCATTTTTATAATTCACAGGATGTTCTCTGGTACTGTTTTCATGATTCTGAGCAGCTGCTGCAGTTCTAAGCAATGTGTAGAGCATTTCTTATATAAATGACTTACATGTTAATATTGATTATATTGAAACAAAGTAATTTGTATCATTAGAATCATATCAAAATATCACTGAATTATTTACAGATAGCTTGCATTTGAATGCTTATTCTTTACATTATTATTATCTTGAGAGAGAATTCATTGGTGCTTTATTTAATGACACCAACTTTGTGGTAAATATTCAAGAACAAGAAGATAGTAGTATACGTTGCTATTTATTAGATTCAAGAAGAGTTTTATTTAGTTTAAATATGCTATATGTACCATACACTGATTAACAAATTAAAAATGAATGCAACAAAATAATAGACATAAAAATACAAAGAATCCCATCTTTAGAGTTCTTGTAGGAACATGGTAACAGCCTAGAATTGTAAGTTCCTGCCTCCCTTCCTAAAAATCATACAAGGAGAAAGCAATATGTAAAGCATAAAATTAGCATAACATAGAGTCAAGGAGAAAGGAACACTTGGCCTGAGTGATGAGTCACCATTGAAGATATGTGGGGAAGACCATTCTAGATTGTCAAAGGTAGTGCAAAGGCTCTGGGGAAGAAATGAGATCAGGTACAAAAGAACAGAAAGATCTGTGAGGCTTGATTAAAGTGAATGAATGGGGAGTGTGTTAGGAGATGATGATGGTGATGGAGACCTAGGCAGGAGTCTGAACATGCAGGGCCTTATCCATCAAAGTAAAGAATTTAGTTATTATTACAATACAATAGACAGCCATTGGAGTATTTATAGCAACAGGGTGATAGTTTTATTTACTTTTTAAAAGATCACTTTATTATTGGGACAATTGTGAAATTTGAGTAAGGTCTGTAGATAATAAAATTATTCATGTTAATTTCCTGATTTTTAAAAAGTATACTATTTTTATAATGATATCAGAAATGATATTATATTCTTTATTGTTCAAGACATCACAACATAAAAGGCTTTGCTTATCAATATGATGAGGGAGATACAATTGAATTTTTACATTTTTTTATTATTAAATGTTAATTGTGATAAGTATACTCTTCATTCAAGAGAAAGTTATTGCTTTGAGGAAATACAGCTGAAAGTATTGAGGGGTAAAAAGGTGGAATTGTTACTGAATTGGTCACCTGGACCCATGCTGGGGTCCTAGCCTGGGCTGAGACCCCTTGTTTCTGCTGGGGAAATTCTTTTTCTGCTTGGATTTGCGAAACCAGTAACAAAACGGATGCTGAAACTGAAATAGTGTAAGCTTTATTCAATGGCCAAAGAACGGAGAAGTGGGAACTTACTGAATAGTTCTCAAGTCAACTTCTCAAACTGACACCATATATATGACACTACATATAAAAGGGGGTCAAGGTGGGAATTGGAAGCAACAGTTAGAACTGGACATGGAACAACAGACTGGTTCCAAATTGGGAAAGGAGTATGTCAAGGCTGTATATTGTCACCCTGCTTATTTAACTTACATGCAGAGTACATCATGAGAAACGCTGAGCTGGAGGAAGCACAAGCTGGAATCAAGATTGCCGGGAGAAATATCATTAACCTCAGATATGCAGATGACACCACCCTTATGGCAGAAAGTGAAGAAGAGCTAAAGATCCCCTTGATGAAAGTGAAAGAGGAGAGTGAAAAAGTTGGCTTAAAGCTCAACATTCAGAAAACTAAGATTATGGCATCTGGTCCTGTCACTTTGCAAATAGATGGGGAAACAATAGAAACAGTGAGAGACTTTATTTTGGGGGGCTCCAAAATCACTGCAGCCATGAAATTAAAAGACACTTGCTCCTTGGAAGAAAAGTTATGACCAACCTAGATAACATATTCAAAAGCAGAGACATTGCTTTGTCAACCAAGGTCCATCTAGTCAATGCTGTGGTTTTTCCAGTAGTCATGTATGGATGTGAGAGTTGGACTATAAAGAAAGCTGAGTGCCGAAGAATTGATGCTTTTTAACTGTGGTGTTGGAGAAGACTCTTGAGAGTCCTTGGACTGCAAGGAGATCCAACCAGTCCATCCTAAGGAAATCAATCCTGAGTATTCATTGGAAGGACTGATGTTGAAGCTGAAACTCCAATGCTTTAGCCATCTAATGCAAAGAACTGACTCATTGGAAAAGACCCTGATGCTGGAAAAGATTGAAGGCAGGAGGAGAAGGGGACAACAGAGGATGAGATAGTTGGATGGCATCACCGACTCGATGGACATGAGTTTGAGTTGACTCCGGGAGTTGGCAATGGATAGGGAGGCCTGGTGTGCTGCAGTCCATGGGGTCTCAAAGAGTCAGACACGACTGAGCAACTAGACTGAACTGAACTGAAAGGAATATCCATGACTTATCTCAGAACAGGGGTGTGGTTTGGACCTGCAACCAAGGCATCTTCCTTTTCAGTCCTTGTATGGGTTTCTTCAGTTGTCATGGCAACTGTCTGCTATCTCAGTGCTGGTGGGTGTGTCATACAATGACTGTTTAATGAGGTTCAAGGTCTGCTACTGCTAAGTCACTTCAGTCGTGTCTGACTCTGTGCGACCCCATAGACGGCAGCCCACCAGGCTCCCCCGCCCCTGGGATTCTCCAGGCAAGAACACTGGAGTGGGTTGCCATTTCCTTCTCCAATGCATGGAAGTGAAAAGTGAAAGTGAAGTCGCTCAGTTGTGTCTGACCCTCAGCAACCCCATGGACTGCAGCCTACCAGGCTCCTCCATCCATAGGATTTTCCAGGCAAGAGTACTAGAGTAGGGTGCCATTGCCTTCTCCGGTTCAAGGTCTACTGGAAGTCAAATGTTTTGGGCCTTGCTGGTTCTAACTAGTTCTTGTCTTTTTGCAGCTTCCTCCTGAAATGTAGATAAGAGCAATTGCTTTCCATTTGAGGGAGAGCCAGGGGTATAATTCTGGGGCAACAGCCTTGTAACGGGATATCTAAAATGCTTCAGAAAAAAAAAAAGTGTGTGTGGAGAGACAGAATGAAACACAAATGTGGTAAATGTTAACTTGGGAATTTGGGGAAAAGTTACATAGAGCTTCTTTGTGCTATTCTTGTAGTAATGTTACAACTTTTCTGTAAGTCTGAAATAATTTTTAAATAAAAAGTAAAGGAAGGAAACCAATGCTGACCTGTGTAAGGAATGATTTATATACAAGCAAATGTGGGCGCAGGGAGACTGGTAAAAGAAGTACGGCAGTGGTCTAGGAGAGCAGTGATAGTGGGTGGATTGGGACAGTAGCAATGAGAATAGAGAAAAGTGATCAGATTCAAGACATACATGGTTGATTAAATGTGGTTGGTGAAGGAAAGAAATGAATGATATATGACTTCAGGTTTCTTGGTTGAAATGATGCCCTTTTGTGAGAAGGGAAGACTAAAGTTGTTCAGAATGTAGAAAAAGTTATCCTGATTATTTGAGGTTTTGAGTTATTAGAGTTCATGGTGCCAGAACTTACAATTTACATTTTATAAAAGTTAAGTTCTTAATCTGACAAAACCAGAGGTTAAGTTCCTATAAAGAACAATTAGTTTTGCTTCATTTTGTTGGTGGCACCTTTGTCTTTGAAAGAATATACTACTTAGAAGAGGAAGCATTTGAGTGGGTTGGTTAAAAGAAAAAATCTCATCACGGCATTTGGCTAAACAACTCAGTAGTTCCTCACCATTACCAGTAAAGAACATGATACAAGGATAATTATGCAGAAAAATTCCAAGAATTATATTTAGACTATGAACATTGTATGGGCTTATTGTAATAAATTCAAACATTATGGAAATAAAAAGTACAGTTTTTCTTCTCTCCTAATTCTGTAGTGCAGAAAGTCCAATAGCAGTTGGATAGTTCTCCTTCCACACAGCTATCCCTGTAGTTCCCAACCCTCTCCATATGTATATATAACGTAATTTAACTTTTTGTATATATAAAAATAGGGTTGTATTAGTTATTTCTTGCTTTGTATAAGATTCCCACCCCCTCCCCAAATGTAGCAACTGTAAAAAACAAACATAATTTCGAAGATTCTATGAGTCAAGAATCTGGGTGTGGCTTAGCAGGATCCTCTGCTTCCAGGTCTCTTTTGAGGCAATTAGGTTGCTGGCTGGGGCCGTGGTATCAGATGAAGGCTCACCTGGGAAGAATATGCTTCCAGATCACTCATGTGGCTGTTGGACGAACGCCTTAGTTACCTGTTTGTTGGAGACTTCCCTTGGTTCTTTGCCACAGGGATCTGTCTATGGGAGCAGCTCACAGTATGGCTTCACATTATTGCCAGCATTTGGGGTTTTTCTTATTCAAGGTTTTGGTCATTTTTGAGGCTCCAAAATCACTGCAGATGGTGATTGCAGCCATGAAATTAAAAGATGCTTACTCCTTGGAAGGAAAGTTATGACCAACCTAGATAGCATATTCAAAAGCAGAGACATTACTTTGCCAACAAAGGTTTGTCTAGTCAAGGCTTTTTTTCCAGTGGTCATGTATGGATGTGAGAGTTGGACTGTGAAGAAACCTGAGTGCCGAAGAATTGATGCTTTTGAACTGTGGTGTTGGGGAAGACTCTTGAGAGTCCCTTGGACTACAAGTAGATCCAACCAGTCCATTCTAAAGATCAGTCCTGGGTGTTCTTTGGAAGGACTGATGCTAAAGCTGAAACTCCAATACTTTGGCCACCTCATGCGAAGAGTTGACTCATTGGAAAAGACTGATGCTGGGAGGGATTGGGGGCAGGAGGAGAAGGGACGACAGAGGATGAGATGGCTGGATGGCATCACCGACTCAATGGACATGAGTTTGGGTGAACTCCAGGAGTTGGTGATGGACAGGGAGGTCTGGCGTGCTGCGATTCATGGGGTCGCAAAGAGTCAGACACGACTGAGCAACTGAACTGAACTGAAGAGGTATTTAGTGTTATCTTATTTTTCATTTGTGTTTACCTTATATAGGGTATGGAACATATTTTCATATGTTTATTTGCCATCTGTATATCCTCATCTTCTTTGAGGTGTCTGTTAAAATCTTTGGCACATTTTTAAAATCAGGTCATTTGTTTTCTTATGGTTGAGTTTTTAAGAGTACTCCAATATTTGGATAATAATCCTTTATGAAATGTATTTTTTGGCTATTATTTTCTCCTAGTTTGTGGCTTGCATTATACATCTGTTACTGTCTTTTACAGAGCAGAGTTTTTCATTGTAATGAAGCCTAGCATATCCATTATTTCTTTCATGGATTGTGTCTTTGGTATTGTATCTAAAAAGGCATCAGTGTTCCTAAGGTCATTTAGGTTTTATTCTATGCTATTTTCTAGGAGTTTTATAGTTTTGTGTTTTACATTTAGGTCTATGATCAATTTTGAGTTAATTTTTCTGAAGAATGTGAGCTTTGTTTCTTGATTCATCTTTTTTTGCAAATGGATGTCCAGTTATTCCAGTACCATTTGCTGAAGAGACTATCTTTGCTCTGTTACTTTTGTATCTTTGTCAAAGATCAGCTGACTATCTTTATGTGGGTCTATTTCAGGCTCTCTATTCTGTCCATTGATATACCTATTCTTTTTCCAATACTAAAATGTCTTGGTTAATGTAGCTTTTATAGTAGGTCTTGAAGTCAGGTAATAGCATCCTCTAACTTTGTTGTCCTTTTTCAATATTATGTTGTTTATTATAGGTCTTTTTGCTTCTCCACAAAACTTTAGAATCAGTTTGTCTATCCAGAAAAAAAAATAACTTAGGATTTTGATTGAGATTACATTGAATCTATAGGTCAAGTATAGACATTGTAACAATAATCAGTTTTCCTATCTATGAACATGAACTATCTTCCCATTTTACTTCTTCTTTGATTCTGAGTATAAACATTTCTATAGGATGATTCTTAGGAATGTAGTTAAAGGTATGAATATTTGAAAATTTTATAACTGTCACCAAATTTCCTTCCCAAAAAATTGTACAAGTTTCAAATTGTTTTAAGCATTTAAGAGATCGCCCTTTATCCAGACACTCAACTGTGTTGGATGATAATAATTAAAAATTTTTTAATCTGTTAACTAAAATTTCATTTTAATTCCATTTGTCTCATTACTGTTGAAATTGTGTAAATTTTAATATGCTCATTTGCCATTTGTACATCATCTTTCCTAATTTCCTATTTGTTGTTTTTGAATTTTGTTCACGATTTATTTTATTAAATAAATAAAAAGTAGTTTATTATACTCTTTTTATTCTGTGCCCTGGAACACTATATAACAAGGCTTATTAGAACTGAGACTTCAAGTAAGTTGTACTCCCTGGCCAGTCCATGCCCTTACTCAGCTTTACTTATTTTTTTCATCTGTATTAGTTTCCTATTGCTGGTGTAATAATTTAGCACACATTTAGCAGCTGGAACAATACAGATTTCTTCTCTTATAGTTGTGGAGATCAGAAGTCCTAAAATCAATACGTTAGGACTGGTTCCTTCTAGAGGTTCTCAGGAAGAATCTATTTCCTTGATTTTGCAGCTCTGAAGGGCTGCCTCTATTTTTTGGGTCTTGGGTCTTGGCCCTTGGCCCTTTCTTCCATCTTGAAACTCACAGAACTCACAGGGTAGCCTATTCAAATCTGTCTGACTTTAACCCTCCTGCATTCCTCTTATCGGAGAAGGCGATGGCACCCCACTCCAGTACTCTTGCCTGGAAAATCCCATGGAAGGAGAAGCCTGGTAGGCTGCAGTCCATGGGGTTGCGAAGAGTCAGACACGACTGAGCGATTTCCCTTTCACTTTTCACTTTCATGCATTGGAGAAGGACATGGCAACCACTCCAGTGTTCTTGCCTGGAGAATCCCAGGGACGGGGGAACCTGGTAGGCTGCTGTTTATGGGGTCACACAGAGTCGGACACGACTGAAGTGACTTAGCAGCAGCAGCATTCCTCTTATAAGAACCTCTGTGGTTACAACAGATCCACCTAGATATCCAGGAGAATTATCCCAGTTCAAGGTTCTTAATCATATCTGCAAAGTCCCTTTTGTCATGTGAAGAAACATAATCACTTGTTTTGGGAGATTAGGATGTGGGCACCTTTGGAGTGGGGAAGAAGGGTTTTATTATTCAACCTACATACTGTGTAACATATGATATTTTACTTCAGTCAATTCAGCTCGGTTCAGTAACTCAGTCATGTCTGACTCTTTGAGACCCAATGGACTGCAGCATGCCAGGTTTCCCTGTCTTTCACCCACTCCCGGAGCTTGCTCAAACTCATGTCCATCGAGTTGGTGATGCCATCCAACCGTCTCATCCTCTGTCATCCTCTTCTCCTCCTGTCTTCAATCTTTCCCAGCATCAGGGTCTTTTCCAATGAGTCAGTTCTTTGCATCAGGTGGCCAAAGTATTGGAGTTTCAGCTTCAGCATCAGTCCTTCCAATGAATATTCAGGGTTGATTTCCTTTAGGATCGACTGGTTGGATCTCCTTGCAGTCCAAGGGACTCTCAAGAGTCTTCTCCAACATCACAGTTCAAAAGCATCAGTTCTTCGGCACTTAGCTTTATTTATGGTCCAGCTCTTAAATCCTTTGACTAGATAGACCTGTGTTGGCAAAATAATGTCTCTGTTTTTTAATATGTTGTCTAGGTTGGTCATAATTTTCTTCCAAGGAGCAAGCGTCTTTCAATTTCATGGCTGCAGTCAGCATCTGCAGTGATTTTGGAGCCCCCCACCCCCACCCCCGGCCAAATAAAGTCTCTCACTGTTTCCATTGTTTCCTCATCTATTTGCCATGAAGTGATGGGACTGGATGCCAGGATCTTAGATTTTTGAGTGTTGAATTTTAAGCCAACTTTATCACTCTCCTCTTTCAATTTCATCAGGAGGCTTTTAGTTTCTCCTCACTTTCTGCCTTAAGGGTGGTATCATCTGCATATCTGAGGTTATTAATATTTCTCCTGGAAATCTTGATTCCAGCTTGTGCTTCATCCAGCCCAGCATTTGGCATGATGTACTCTGCATATAAGTTAAATAAGCAGGGTGACAGTATACAGCCTTGACGTACTCCTTTCCCAATTTGTCCATTATTCCATGTCCGGTTCTAACTGTTGCTTCTTGACCTGCATACAGGTTTCTTAGGAAGCAGGTAAGGTGGTCTGGTAGTCTCATCTCTTTAAGAATTTTCCAGTTTGTCATGATACACACAGTTAAAGGCTTTGGCGTAGTCCATAAACCAGAAGTTGATGTTTTTCTGGAACTCTCTTGCTTTTTTGATGATCCAGCAGATGTTGGCAATTTGATCTCTGGTTCCTCTGCCTTGTCTAAAACCAGCTTGAACATCTGGAAGTTCTCAGTTTATGTACTGTTGGAGCCTGGCTTGGAGAATTTTGAGCATTACTTTACTAGTGTGTGAGATGAGTGCAATTGTGTGGTAGTTTGAACATTCTTTGGCATTGCCCTTCTTTGGGATTGGAATGAAAACTGACCTTTTCCCATTCTGTGGCCACTGCTGAGTATTCCAAATTTGCTGGCATATTGAGTGCAGCACTTTAACAGGATCATCTTTTAGGATTTGAAATAGCTCAACTGGAATTCTATCACCTCCACTAGCTTTGTTTGTAGTGATGCTTCCTAAAGCCCACTTGATTTCACATTCCAGGATGTCTGGCTCTAGGTGCATGATCACACCATTGTGGTTATCTGGGTCATGAAGATCTTTTTTGTATAGTTCTTCTGTGTATTCTTGCCACCTCTTCTTAATATCTTCTGCTTCTGTTAGGTCCCTACCATTTGTCCTTTATTGAGCCCATCTTTGCATGAAATGTTCCCTGGTATCTCTACTTTTCTTGAAGAGATCTTTAGTCTTTCCCATTCTATTGTTTTCCTCTATTTCTTTGCATTGATTGCTGAGGAAGGCTTTCTTAATTTGGCTGATTTTATCTTTAGTTTAATGTGTTCATCTAACTTTAGTTCACCTTTAACTAAAGGCTTTATCAGATTCAGGTTGAGTTTAATAATTTTGACAAAGATTTCTTATAACTGGGCTTCCCTTGTGGCTCAGCTGGTAAAGAATCCACCTGCAATGCAGGAGACCTGGGTTCGATCCCTGGGTTGGGAAGATGCCCTGGAGAAGGGAAAGGCTACCCATTCCAATATTCTGGCCTAGAGAATTCCGTGGACTGTTTAGTCCATGGGGTCACAAAGAGTTTGACACGAATGAGCATCTTTCACTTTCACTTCTCTTATAACTGGTGCTGCATACTTCTTATAATATCAAAAGGCTGTAATGTTTGGTTGTTTTTCTTCATGTTATATTATCAGTGGGCTCAGGTGCTTTCAGTCTAATCCATCCATTATAAGGTTCTGCATTACTCTTACCTAATGGTGTTAGCAGTCATCCATGATCACTGCCTAGATCCATTATTTCATTAGATGTTGTGAAGTGGGGAGTTTCAATTTTATAAATTCTTAATATCAACTAAATGATTACCCTGAGATAGATTTCATAGAGAAGGGCAGGATACATTCTGGAGTCTCTTATTTGTAGTTTTTTCAAAATAAGTTGGTGTTCTAGAAATCTCTAGAAGTAATCATTTTGAATGTGTTATTAAAATGCATATATTTTAATGTTTGTGTCTCAGTCTATTGTATTCCTGACTTTTCAGTGTTCACAAAGTCTGTCCCATATTTGGCCATCGGAGGTCCTCTGTACTGATCCTTGGTCCTTTTCACGTGACCCTTATAGTCTTGTTTTCTGGGACAAGTTATCAGACTTACATTGTACAAACTTACATTGTACAACTCTTGCTCCTGATCTGGACTCTGTTACTTCTCCAAGAAGTTCTGGGTTTTATTAATGGGAACCATCATTAGTTTCTAAATAGTCTATAATTTTATTCTTAGGTGTTGAGTTATTCAGAAGAGTGTTTTTAAATTTCTAGGTAGTTAGTTTTTGGTTTTGTTATTAATTTCTTTATTTCCCTGAAGCAGAGAATATTACTGTATGATTTTCTTTAAAACTTTCCATTGGATTAATTAAAAAATGTTTTATGAGCATTTGAAAAGAACTCTGTGGAGTTACTGAATCGATTCTTATATTGTATTCACAAACATCCCTTATCTGTAAGTTTTAAGGGAGCTGTGTTAAAAACAACAAGCTATTATAGAGGTTTGTCAATTATTTCCTTTCTGAAAGCATTTCCGTTTACTTTAAAGGGCTGTGATTTAGAATGTAAGATTAGGGTCTAGGGAGAAAATCTAATTTTCATCTGTAAAATGGGTAATTTGAAACAGTATAAAATTAAGTTTTCTTCTCTTTATCAAGGATTAAGTTCCACAGAGAACAAATGTAGATTTTTACTTCTGTAAAAAAGTACTTGGATTTTGTTGGTAGCTCCTGGAGGAGTTGAAAATGTCATGTTTTGGGAGCTGTTGTGCTAATTAGTATATGCAGTAATTTAATCATACAGTGAAATGCAAACTGTTGAGCAGATAAATAAATGAGAAATTACTGGATAGAGGACAACATAATTTTTGTCAGCTGCACATATTTTCTTTTAATACTGCTTCTTGGTAACCTGTTAGCCTGAAGAAAACAAAGATCTGTGTAGAATATAAGTACAATGCAGATACCCACGGACTGTGCCTTTTCCTTCCCTGGAATGCTGTGAAATTATAAATGTTTGCATTAAGAAGGCCCAGCATATTACCTGCGGAGAAGGCAATGGCACCCTACTCTAGTACTCTTGCCTGGAAAATCCCATGGATGGAGGAGCCTGGTAGGCTGCAGTCCATGGGGTCACAAAGAATCAGACACGACTGAGCAACTTCACTTTTACTTTTCACTTTCATGCTTTGGAGAAGGAAATGGCAACCCACTGCAGTGTTCTTGCCTGGAGAATCCCAGGGATGGGGGAATCTGGTAGGCTGCCGTCTGTGGGGTCTCACAGAGTCAGGCATGACTGAAGTGGCTTAGCAGCAGCAGCAGCATATTACCTGAACACCCCATGGGAGGCCCAGCCTCACTTGCTCTGGGATGGCATCTGTGACAGGCAATGTTCACATGAAACTTCAATACACTAGGTTGTGGCCTAATCAAGAGAGCCATTCATCTACAAGTCTCCTTCCATTTCAGCTGTTTAAAAATACAATTTCACACATTCTTTCATTTTGTTAATGAAATGCTATGCTTCAAACCAAGGGGCTTGCCTGCCAGGTGGAGCTATAATTATGCCTGGGCAGTCTGCAGCTGTGCTTAGTTATAAAGCTTTAACTAAAGAAAATAGAATTCAAGTTGCTTTTCTGCATCTCATAATGTTTCCCCCAAATCAGTACATTTATATGACAGTTAAATATTTTCTAAAGAGACTACTGGCATTCAAAAGTATATATTTTTTTCCATTTGGCCAGGACATTGAAAACCTGGTACTTAAGATGACCTATTTTTTGGTTATCTTTCAGCAAAACTAACCCTAAAATGATTGTTTTGTTTGCTTAGAAACAGCATAATACACCTCTTTCTTGACTCCTTTTTACTTCCCACCCACTACCCCTAGTCTATTGGCAAATATGCTGGTGCTGATTTTGAAAAACATCTAGGATCCAGCCACTTTGAACCCTATGACAGCCACAGCCTGAGTCCAGGCTGTATCACTTCTTGGCAAGACTGCCACCAAAGCTGTAGATACAGGCTCCTGCTTCCCTTCCATGATGTGTTCTACACCCACCCACCTGATCTCTTGAAAAGATAGATTGGGTTATGCTTCTGCTCTGTTCAAGACCTCTTTTGGTATCTTCTCACTTGGAATAAATCTAAAGTTGTTGCTGTGGCCTACCATGCTGTACCTGATAGGGACCCCTCTTGCTCTCTGCTCTCATCTCCTGTCACTCTTGTCATTGGTGCTTCCATCCCAGTTGTACTAGCCTCCTTGCTGGTCATAAACACAGTGAGCATGATACTATCTCAGGGCTTTTGCACTGATTATCTCTACTGCTTGGAATATCTTTCCACACGTATATATGTAGGGTTTGTTCCCTTCATTCAGATCTCTGCATAAGTTTACCATATCAGAGAGGCTTTCCTCCCTAAAATCTTACCCTCCTGCTTACTGTCTTTTTCCTTTCCTAGGCTTATTTATTCTTTTCTTAACTCTTACCAGCATGATAACATGTCTCTAGTTATGCAAATAAAAAATGCAAGAGAGCCCATATTTTTTTTTTCATTCATGTGTTGTGTTCCTGTGACTAGAAAAGTGCCAGTTACATTAATGCCAAATCAGGAATTATTGGATGAATACACAAAGATCAGTGCCTACTGAATCTCCTGAAGTTGAACTGGGTGCCCTCCTGCCAGGAAAGTCCCAGCCCAAATCATAATTTGATAAAGTTGGATATAGCAACCCATAGCCACTTCTGTTTGGCACTGCAATCTTACTGTGTACAAATGGCCTATTGACTGTGTCACCCTTTTTTTCTTTTCACAATGACTTACCATTTACAAGCCTTTTCCCACATATTATCTCATTGAATTGTCATTTTTCAAATTTTAGTGGTGAGAAGATGTAGATGCAATATGACAGAGTTGGGATTGAAACCCAGGTGTTTTAAGCTCAGTGGACTTTTCTTGCCCAAACAAATAAAATTATATTCAGGCCCTTTTTATAAGGATAGCCTTCTCAGAATTTTAAGGAAATTGATACACTTTTAAAGAAGAATTACTTTAGGCATTAAAACACTGCTGTTGGGACTTGAAGTGGCTCTAGTTATTTGAAACCATCTTCAGCAAGAAGTAAGGTAGGAAGAATATATTCTAAGGATAGGTTGAATTTGCTCACAGCATGGCAGCTAGTTCCACATGGGGCATATTGGAGGTCAGACAAAAGCTGCAGATCTCTTAAGGCCTGGACTATGATTTTTTGTTTTTTATGTCACTTCTACCACATCTGGATTGATCCTGTGATCACAGGGTCACAGGGCCAGTCTACATTTCAGGAGAAGAGAATAAACTCCACCTCCTGACTGGAAAGTAGAAAGATTACCATTGCAAAAGATGTGTTTTGGCCATTTGTCAGAACACGACCTACTTCCAGATGTCATCCTGAAAAACTCTTAATTTTGTTACCAGTAAAGAATCGAGAGCTTTCAAAGACAATGATGATAATTACCCTTTCGAAAAACTATAGATTTTCTTTGGTGTACTGGTTATTGAAGAAAAGTTTCACCTCTGAATAGTCCTATCCTCACTGGATCTGCCATTAGATCCAAGAGATTTATTGTCCCCATTGATTGTGACAGCATTGATAACACCTTCAAAAGTAAGAACAAAAACTTTATTATGGAATCTCATTGAGTTCTCTGTATTTCAACTATGTAGCCCCTCTTTGTATTTTGCAACAGGGAATAATGAAGCTGACATAGTATTTGTCACAGGGAAGCTTGGATAAGACAATGTAGACCAATCATCGCAATGCAATTCTATTGGCAAAATAAAATTTGAGGTAATATTTTAATCTTGTAGTCTTTCAAAGTAAAAAAAAAAATACAAGTATATGGATGGCTTTAAATTACTGTTCCTTAACATTTATTTAGATATACTTCTACCATAGTAGTCCTCCCTGGTGGTTCAGACAGTAAAGCGTCTGCCTGCAGTGCAGGAGACCCAGGTTCGATCCCTGGGTTGGGAAGATCCCCTGGAGAAGGAAATGGCAACCCACTCCAGTACTCTTGCCTGGAAAATTCCATGGACTGAGAGGTTCCTCAGAGCCTGGTAGGCTACAGTCCATGGGGTCGCAAAGAGTCGGACACGACTGAGCAATCTACTATAGTACTAGGTACATGGTGGGGCACTGAATAAATATTTGCAAATGTTGGATATTATAACAACTTCAAAATCAGTTTTGTCCTAGAAATTTCTTATGAGAAAGAAAGGAAGTCTCATTAACTCTAACTGTAGATTCTTACCAGGTGTTACTATTTTACAGACATATGTAAACTATATGTATATAGTATACCTAGTCATTGTTTTAACTTTCACTTTATCACTATCATTTTCAATTTTGTGACATTTTGGTCTCATGTTTTAATTTCCTACCCTATTCTGTGTTCCCCAACTCACCCTCTGGTGCTTGGCAGGACAGTCTGTCTGGAATTGCTGAGTTAACAACTTCCTCTGCTGTGATCATGTAATTCTAATCTTTGCCTTCACGAGAGGACTTTTGTGAATTCTAAGCCCATATGCTGCATATTCCCACTTTGCCTCTGAAGTAAGTTCCAGACATGTGACAAATGTGGTCAAACTATTTACAACAAATGTCCACAGGAGCATTCATACTCTGTGACTGGGAAACTAGGGTTGATTCACAAAGTTTCTGTTTGACTTGACTGTCATAAACAATGAGATCACGAAAGTAAATACACCACATCTGGTTCTCTGGATCCTTGCTTGCATGGATATTTCTGGGAAGGAAAAAGCCATGTGGATCAGGCAGCATCATATTGTCCACATAATTAACAATATTTTCTAAGAAGTAAAGATTTGTGGGCGGGGGTGATTCTGAGTAACTGTCACTCTCATAGTAAGAAAGCAGTCACTGTGTTTCAGTCAACACTATTGTATGGACAAATCAAAGCATTTGGATGGTTTGGTATGCCATGGAAATACTTGTGGTAGAAGCAAACTTAAACTAAGTTCACAGGTTACAGTCTTGGCTTAGTGCAAGAAAACAGTTGGCTAGCTGCCCTGAATGTATAGCTCTCTTGTGTTTTTTTTTTCTCTTTTTAAGAGGTATTTTCTTAAGATGCTCTTTAGTTAAAAGAGCTTGTCCACATTCAGATGTTTTTTCAGTTACTTAATTTTGTAATAAACAAATTAGGTACAAATAACTTCATAATAAATAAATTAGGTACAAAAATGCCAACTTGATTATATCCTCAAGAATTAACCAAACACTCAAATAGATAAAACTGCTGATAATTGTTAGCCATGAAGATGTATTTCAGTTAGAGGTAAAAACAAATAAATTCTCCTAATGGTCCAGAATATTTGTTAAAATATATGTTTTTCTTGAAGTGTGTTTGTATTAGGTATAACCTATATTTGTTGACTCTTTAGCATATTATTTGCGCTTCAAATGCTTTTTCTCTCCTTATAATGCACAGTAATAAAAAGTATTATTATATTTGGAGGTATGTTGGCAAGGGAAACTGGTAGAGTTAATCCAATAACTTAAAGCTTCTTGGAGAAAAGATGCTATAGAAACGCAAGTATTATTATTACTGTGTGGAGCTGGACACCCTGCCTGCTGTTTATGAAAGTTGGCCATTTAAGAAGAACTGAAGAATTGGCATAGCTGGAATTGAAGGTGTTTCAAAGTTTTTTTATGTAATTTTTTTTTAACTAAGAAATGAGCACGTGTTGATCTTCAGTGAAATAAAGCCACCTTAAAGTTTTTATCTGGGTCCAATTTAAATACTATCTTAAAAGAAGCTGCTGCTGCTGCTGCTAAGTCGCTTCAGTCATGTCCGACTCTGTGCGACCCCATAGATGGCAGCCCACCAGCCTCCCCCGTCCCTGGGATTCTCCAGGCAAGAACACCGGAGTGGGTAAAAGAAGAACTGAGGTAATCACTTGGCCACCTCATGTGTAAAAGTTAAACATGTAGTAGAAAACATTTTTTTAATTAAAAAAATGGTTTGCTTAGATTTCTTGTTACTACTCTCCACTTCTAAATATGATGCTATCAATGATTATTCTCCAGATATAACATGAAAGTGAAAAATCCAATTCTTGGAGGTACTAGTAGTCAAATTGGAAATATGATTCTTTAAAATATAATTTGTAAAGCACTGACCCTTGAGATTTAGATGAAAGAGAATCCAGGATGCACAGAATGACATATAGTTTTACATTGATAACTGAACGGTTGTGAATGAGAATTGTCAGAGTGTGTCAGTACTGGGGAGGCAGTAAGTGTAGAGGAGAGAGCGTCATCTCTGAAGTTAGCTTGGCTTGAATTTAAATTTTGGCTTACTAGTCATGTGACCTTAAAAAAAATCATGAATCTCTCCAAGCTTCAGTTTCTCCATCTATATATTGGGATGGTAAAATCAAAACAACATTAGTGCTTTACACATAGATGAGTTCTCAGAAATGGAGGCCAACATACCAACTAAGTGTTGCCATCATCCTAATTAAACTTGACCTAGGCGGTGGGGACACAGGTAAAACTGTACAGGAAGAGGAGCATCCAGGAGCCAATATTTTTTATGTTTTTTTTTTTTTTGACTAAGAAAGGAGAACATGTTGATCTTCAGTGAAAGAAAGCCACCTTAAAGTTTTTATCTGGGTCCAGTTTAAATACCATCTTAAAAGAAGAACTGAGGTAGTCACTTTGGCAACCTCATGCGAGGAGTTGACTCATTGGAAAAGACTCTGATGCTGGGAGGGATTGGGGGCAGGAGGAGAAGGGGACGACAGAGGATGAGATGGCTGGATGGCATCACCGACTCAATGGACATGAGTCTGAGTGAACTCCGGGAGTTGGTGATGGACCCGGAGGCCTGGCGTGCTGCGATTCATGGGGTCGCAAAGAGTCGGATACGACTGAGTGACTGAACTGAACTGAACTGAGAATTATACCGGGAGCTCTTAACTGAGTTATTTGCAAGATATTTATACAGTTTCTGTATAATTAAGATCTCTTAAATTACTTTTACTTTTAGCTGCTCACTTTAGAGAATGAGATGGAGAAAAGAAAGGTCACAGAAATTAATTCTCTTGTTTTGATAGTTATTACTCATTACCTTTGGAGGGAGAGGGAAGTTATTCATAAAATAAAAACATTGGTTTGATGTAAGTTTTTACTACAAAAATAGCAGTTAAGAAAATAAGGTAAAATTTTGTTGGTTAATTAGCCGGATACCTACATGTTTATTTCATTGCTATCAGTGCTATAGTTAAAAGATTTCCTGGATATCTTGTAGTAAATGACCTCTTTAGGGGTATATTTTAAAAATTGCTTTAGCAATATTTCAGAATATTTCTACCAGGTATATTTGCTTATTCCAATCATTTCAGTTATTCTGTAATTAACAAAACAGAGGAAATGTTTTCAACTTTTTCTTTCTTTAGATATGTGTCTCAGAAGAGGATATTTTAGTGTTACTAGTTAACTTTAGATAAAAGATAAATATTACCTAAGTTCATTTGAATATTGGATCCTGTGTCTGAAAAGAATTATTGAGTGCAAATATTATGCATTTCCAAGTATGATGAAGTATATTTAGTGTGTCAGAGTAATGATTTACAACTATGTTTGTCCAGCTACAGCATTGATGAAAACATTGGGCTAATATCAGAAGTAACTAATTTTATTGCTGTGGACTGCTCAGTAGAGGTGTCTTTTTTCAGCTGAGAAAAGTAATTACCTCAGTTCTTCTTTTAAGATGGTATTTAAACTGGACCCAGATTAAAAACTTTAAGGTGGCTTTCTTTCACTGAAGATCAACACGTTCTCATTTCTTAGTTTAAAAAAAATAACATAAAAAATATTGGCTCCTGGATGCTCCTCTTCCTATACAGTTTTACCTGTGTCCCCCCCCCCCCATTTATATATACATGCACATGCGTGTATAACCATTTACTTTGTTCCTGCTAGTCTCTTTCATTTAAATTGTTTATTCATTCTCCCTTAATTTTTCCCTTGTATTCTCCTTGCTGGTTCAGAAATGAATTCCTTTTTCTGCAGAAGCTCAGCAGGAACTGTATTAATGCAGCTGGAACACCACTACTGTGGTGTCAGGATGCTGGGGTGACCTCTGTATTTGAAAAATAGAAGAATTGAAAAGTATCCAGCAGCTAAAATTCAGGAGGAAAAAAATCTTGATGTTATCTTGTTCATTTTTACCAAGGAAGTATTTGCCACATCTCCAAGGTATCCTGTGAGAGAAAAATCATGATTAAAAAAAAACCTTCAAATGAAGATGAAACAGGCAGAAAAGCTGAGTCTGGGATATGTATTAATACTTTCAAGTTGCAACTCATAAGAAACCCTGGAATATTGAGGTGCATGATTGATATAAACAGAAATACAACATTGCCTCTACCCCATTCACTTAAACTGTATTATTTCCAGGAATGAGAACCACCTCAAAAATTTATCTTCCAAAGATAAAAGTGGTTTGTGTTTCTAGCTATCCTTTATCAATGTCAGGCTGTGATGGTTGGCTACTGCGTGGGTATCCTTGTTACTGAGGGCAACGCAACTTAGTCAGGACTGACAGGATGTCCATTTCTCTCCTGCTGGGTCATTTGCTTGCCAACAATATTTTTTTTCCCACGAATAATATTCAATGAAATATCTGATATTTAAAAATAAGATGCTTACCCTTGCAATTGTTATTAAATTCTTTTCCTGGCCAATAATACATAGGCTTTGATCTAAAGTTCTACCACTGCTAGAAGGACTTGTGTGATTACGATAATGTGCACTGCTCTTTTTGCTATTCCTATAGGGAAAATAAACCCCACATTAGTTCCATATTAGTACCTGACTTGGAGAAGTTAAAAAGCACCAGAAAAAGGTTAAACAGAGTCAAGTACACATAAGAGAGCAGGGGTTATTAGTGTTCAGGGAGCCATTAAAAAATTCTGCTTATACAGAAGAATTTATTGGTGCTCCTGCTTCTGGCCGCTTTATGCATTTTAATAAAGAGGGTGTGTGAGAGAGAGAGAGCGCGTGCGTACGTGTGCACTTGCATGCATTTTGTGGCAATGATTGAGCAAGGACTTTAGCTAGTCTGTTGCTAATTTTATCTTTTTTTTTCCTTCTTTCCCCCAAGTCTCTCTCTTTAACTTTTGGCTTCTGAAAGTTCTGAAAGTCACTGTTACAGTTTTATTAAGGCAATCCATGAAAAATATGCCTATTGACTCTATGGATATTTATTTTTCTGATACATGTATTTGGGAAGGCTTTTTACTTTAGCTAGATGTTTGAAGACAATTATCTAGAGGAAAAAAAACTAAATTTGCAGTTATATGAAACAAAGAGTTTGTGAAATTCTATATTTTTTGTTGCTTTGAAACAAAAATGCATTTTATTAAGCTACATGGATCATAACTGAAAGTAGTGTGAGCATACATATTTTACTATTCTTTCTACATTTTCATTGAAATGATCAAAGGAATATAAAATTAGAGAAAAAGGCAAGCTAATGCTGGAAATTAGAATAGAATGTTACCAACACTTAGGAGCTTGGAGAGAGATTTGCAAATATTCTATGGACAAGATTGAACTGTGAGGAGAGCCAACCAGTATGTGAAAGAAATGTCTTTTTTTCTAAGAACAGACACTGAGGCAGACCCAGTTGTAGGCTTGATGAATCTGGGTACTAAGAGAAGAGTAGTCTTTGTGAATGGAGGAAGAAGACAAATATTGGTCTGAACATATGCACCAGATAGAACACTGCATGGCACTTACTCCTGACTTATACCTGGGACATATATCTGGATCAGTTATGTAGAGCTTGATTTTATAGCTAACCTCTACACTTTTTTGTTTTTTTGATGTGTTTCTTTTAATGTTTTTTCATTGTGGTTAGTGAAAACACTTTGTATGACTTGAATTGTTTTAAATTTATCAAAATTTGTTTTATGCTGCCAAATATGGTCTGTCTTTGGTGAATGTTCTGTGTTCACTTAGGAAGAATGTGTATTCTGCTCTTGCTGGACAGAGTTAATTAGGATATGTTGGTTGAATATATTGTTCAAGTCTATATTCCTACTGATTTTCTGTTTGTTTGTTCTATTATTAAGAGATGGGCATTGAAATCCCTAACTATAATTTTAAGTTTATCTATTACTCCTTGAATTTTTATCAGTTGTTGCTTTATGTACTTTGAAATTTTATTATTAAGGGAAAAAAGTTAAAAAGTATTATTTTGTCTTGGTAAATTGATCCCTATATAGCTATGATATTCTTTACTCTGAAATCTAGTATCTGAAAAATACTATCACTCTTTCTTTTGATTAATGTTAGCATGGTGTATCTTTTTACATTCCTTTATTTTTAACCTAAATGTGACTTTGTATTTAAAATGTGTTTTTGTAGGCAGAATGTTAGGTTTTGCTTTTATATCCAGTCTGACAATCTGTGCATTTTAGTTATGATATTTAGACCATTTATGTTTAATGTGATCATTGATATGGTTTGGCTTGAATCTATCACCTTGCTATTTGTTTATCCTCTTTGGTTTTTTCTTTTTCTTATTTTTTTATTTAATGTAACTTGTTTTATTATTCCATTTCATTTCCTTTTTTGATTCATTAGCTATAACACTTTGCTATTTTAGTGCTTGTTTTACAATATACAGTACATAGCTTTAGTTTACCACGGTTTACATTCAAGTGACTTTATACCATGTCATGTTTACTATAAAAATCTTACAATGGCATACTTCTTTCTTCTTTCCTGACTTTTGTACTACTATTGTCTTATATTTAGCTTTTACACATGTTACAAATCACACACTGTGTTGTTGTTTTTATTTAAATAGTTATATTATCTTTTTAAAAGATTTAAATAATGAGAAAAAAGTCTACATATTTACCTATGTTATTATTTCTGGTTGTCTTAATTCTCTTCTGTAGAGCAATATTTCCATCTGATATTATTTTCCTTTGTCTACAGAGCTTCTTCTAACATTTCTTAGAATGCAGGTCTGCTGGTAATAAATTTTCCAGCTTTTATATATCTGAAAAAGTTTTTATTTGCTTTGTCATTCAAAGATATTTTCACTGTGTATAGAATTCTAGATCTCCTCAAATCAGGAAATTCACTGGGTTCTGCCTCAGTTTTCCTTCCCTGTACTGAGGTTAGAAACTCTTTCCAAGCAGTAAGCTAGAGAGGTCTTAGGGCTCCTCTTGTTTGTTTTTCCCTCTTAGGGATCACTGTTTCCACTGCCTGATGTCTAGTGTCCTGAAAACTGTTACTCATATATTTTGATGATTACTTGTTTCTGGCAGCAAGGTAAATCTGGCTCTTGTTATTCCATCTTGTTTGGGAGGCAAAGTCCCTTTACTTGGATTATAATAAAATTTAAAAAAGCTTCATGTATTTAGCTCCATGTGTTTAGTGAAAGTGAGTCTATGAATGTTTAATCATCTTTGAAAATTCTACCATTTATCATCACATAATTTTACTTTTTATTTTATGTAGTACTTAAATTTATCTTTCATCATTTTTTGTTATTAATATTGCTACTACTGCTTTACTTAAAAATTTTATTGAAGTATAGTTGATTTACAATCTTATGTTAGTTTTTGTTGTACTGCAAAGTGAATCATTTATACTACACATTTATCCACTCTTTTTAGATTCCTTTCCCATATAGGCCCTTACAAAATATTGAGTAGAGTTCCTTGTGCTGAAGGTCCTTGTTATCTATTTTATATATAGTAGTATGTATATGTTCAGACTTCCCTGGCTCAGACGGTAAAAACATCTGCCTACAACATGGGAGACCCGGGTTCAATCCCTGGGTAGGGAAGATCCCCTGAAGAAGGAAATGGCAACCCACTCCAGTACTCTTGCCTGGAAAATCCCATTGACGGAGAAGCCTGGTAGGCTACAGTCCGTGGGATCACAAAGAGTCGGACACGACTGAGTGCCTTCACTTTCACTTTCATATGTCAATCCTAGTCTCCCACTTTATCTCTCCCTTCACTTCCTCTTGGTAGCCATAAGTTTGTTTCCTTTATCTGTGACTCTATAATTTGCAAGTAATTTGATTTGTACCATTTTTTTTTAGATTCCACATATAAGCAATATCCTATGATATGTTTTTTTATGTATGACTTACTTCATTCAGTATGACAATCTCTAAGTTGATTCATGTTACTGCAAATGGCATTATTTCATTTTTTTCATGACTGAGTAATATTCCATTGTATATATGTTTACTTTGTTTTATATCTGCTTTGAATCTCTTTAACCATCTCTTTATTTGGTTTTCTTGTTTGAAATTTACATTTTTAGTTGAGATATATAATATTACAAAAAATTTCAAGGCCTATAACACATAATATTATAGATCTCAGTCCTGAGGTCTGTTCCCTGTTGGTAATTACTTTAAAAAATTTTAGCTCTTTTTTCTTATTTCCTTGCATACTTAAAAGAATACTGTAATGATTCCCCCCCCCCCCCCATTTTTAGAGATCACCAATGGACTTCCTATTAATTTTGTGAGATTTAGTTTATACCTTCCCTCACTCCCAGTTATATACACAGTTTTATTCCTTCAGTCTTCCCATTATAAATATGTCATGTTTGTTTAGATCAATGATCAGAATTTTCTTTTTATGAAAGTATATGAATCATATTTTTGTGTTCATTATCTTGTTTAACCTTTTGTTTTTTCTGCATTTCATAATTGTCTTATTTATTTTTACGTTATTATGTATTTGTCACTAATTCAGTTTCATTTATTTACCAAATTGAAAAATAAACTAATACTTGATTCTTATTTATTAATAGTAATCTGAGTGCCAATGCTTTCTTTAGTTGTTTCTTCTGGAACCTTCCATCATTGTGCTACTGCTTGTTTTGCAAGTCTATTGAGTAGTTATCAGCCTGGGACTTCTCTCATCTTCCTGTGAATTCCTATTACCAATCCTTTTTGTTGAATCACTCATTTTCTGTATTCTTGGTATAAGTTCAAAATTTTGTTTGTCACCTCCCATGTAACTTCCTAAGATATGATGCATGGGAGATAAATTTTTTGAGATCTTCATACCTGAAAATGTCTTTACTCTCTATTTTGATTAAAATTTGATTGGGTTTACATTTCTAAATTGAAAGTTCATCTTTCCCTTAGAATTTTTCAGGGGGACACTAGCTTTTAGAGTTGCTGTTGAGAAATCAAATGCAATTCTCACTTCTTATCCTTTGAACTCAACCTGATTTTTCACTTTAAAAGTTTTTTTTTTTTAAAACAGATATTGTGCCCCTAAGGGGTTCTCCTTAGATTCATTGTATTGGGCACCAGCTGAGCTTTTTAAATCTAGAAACTTGTGTCCTTTAGTTATGGACCTTTAAAATACTGTTGCTTGATAATTTCCTTCTCTCCTTTTTCCCTTTGGAGTTCTTAATACCCAATTTTCATTCAGAATTTACTATGGGCAGGTACTGTTCCAATGGCTTCACATGTACTAAATTGAAATAGGTTTCACTAGCACATTCATTTTTCAGATGAAGAAACTGAGCTCAGAGAGGTTAAGAATTTGTCTCAGGTTACACAGGTAATATACAGGGCTTCAAACCTTGACTGCTGGTGGGAATATGGACTTTAATTCTTTCTTATGCATACACTCAAGTGTCCCAAACTCCAGTCTTTAGAGTTACTGGGTGCCTCACCTGAAGTTGTACAGCTAAAGTTAGCTTACTTGGTTTCTGGCCTACTTTAGCTTTCTCTCATCAGCCAAGGCTACTAGTCTGACAAATTTCCAGGTTCAAATACCTGATAATATCTTTTTTCTTAATCATTACCTTTTAATTCTCTTTGTCAGTATGTCTATATATTTTTTATTTCTTTTAATTGCTTTCATGGGTTTCAGGAGAGATAAGAGATAAATATTTGATTTACTTTCTTTAATAAGAATTTCCATCCACTTATTTTCAGTTTTCTGTTAATTTTATATTACATATCACGTGACTAAGTTTGTTTTTTGAGGCATTCTGACAGTGTCTTTTCTCTTAAGGTAACACTGGGTTAACTTGATTGTATTCCTTATATTTTTATTTATAGTAATTATTTACTTTTTATTTTACTTAGAATTTTGGTGAGAATTAAGTAGCTTAATATGTAAAATTCATGTAGAATAGTGTGTGATACATAATCACTAGAAACATCAACTATCCCTCATGCAGTGCTGGTGGGGTTGTATAATGGTGCAACTGCTTTGGAAAACAGTACCAGAAAAAGTTGAATAGAGTTACCATATAACCAAGCAATTCTACTCCTAGGTATATATCTATGAAAACTGTTTTTATGTACACACAAAAATTTGAACATGAATGTTCATAGGAACATTGTCCATAATAGCTAAAATAATGGAATCAGCTCAATTGTCCATTAACCAGTGAATGGATAAACAAAATGTAGTGAGACTATAAAATGGAATATTATTCAGCCACAAAAAGAATGAAGTATTAATACATGCCATAATGTGGATGAACCTGGAAAATATTTTGTTAATTGAAAGAAACCAATTAACAAAAGGCCAAGTATTAAATTATTTCTTTTATAGGAATTGTCCAGAATAGGAAACTTCATAGAGACAGACAGTATATTAGTAGTTGCCAGGGGCTTAGCAGGTATGGGGATGTTTGCTAATGGATGTGGGTTTTTTTTGAGGGGGATGATAAAAATGTTCTGAAATTAGATATTGATGATAGTTGTACAACCTTGTGAATTACTGAAAGCTACCCAATTATATGTTTTATTTTTTAAAAAAATTTTATTGGAGTATAGTTGATTTACAGTGTTGTGTTAGTTTCTGCTATAAAGCAAAGTGAATCACTTATATACACACACGCATATATATTCAGTAATTTTTAGATTATTTTCCCATATAGGTCATTAGAGTATTGAGAAGAATTGCCTGTGCTATACAGTGAATTGTATATTTTTAAAGGGTGAATTTCATATTATGTAAATTGTATCTCAATTTTAAAAACTCAGAGAAAGTTATGTTCATTGATTGGAGAACTCCAAAGAAACTGCTGTCAGTCTTCCATAAAGCTATAGAGTAAACATAATTCTAATAAATTTTCTGGATTTTATTTGTGGAAAGTGACAAGCTGGTTCTAAAATACATGTAGATACATAATGGGCTAGAAGTAGCCAAAGCAACCTCAAAGAATGACAAACTTGTGGGTTTTACAAAAACATCCAGAATATAATCTAGAAATATGTGTTATTGCTATAATAAAGACTATGTGGCCCATATATATTCAGAGTTTATATTCAATTATTCATAAAACAGACTTATGGAATGGAGTCAAGAAGCAGGAAGAAAGCTATGCTTAGTTTCAACAAGTTCTTAATTTCCTATGAATGATGTGTGTCCAGCTTAATAAATGCTCAGTAAATCTCAGTTCCAGAATCCTTAAAGGGTACAGTGAGCCATGTTTTCAGCAGTGGTTTTCCATGGAGAAGCTCAAGACAGATAATACCAAAGGGTGGGTAACAGCTTTTGGTCAGTATTTTTATGCAACACATTTAAGATAAAGAGGAAAACAGTTATAAATGGCATTATCTTGGTATCTCTGTAGGATGTTAGACCAGTTCTTTACATTGATATGTTTCCGAATTAATACTGTTTCAGACTGCATTTCTACCTTATACATATATTTTCAAACAAACTTAAACATGCTCCAGCATGTTTTACTGTCTTTCTCAAAGACTAAATAAAAGAAAAATGTCCATGAACAAAGTTGTATCTTGGTGTTGGGTCTCAGCAGTTCAGGATTATGACATCTATCTATAATCTACCCAAAAAAATCAAAGAAAAGCCAAAATGTACATATTAGCATATGGAGTTTTTGCTTGTAGGTGGACACCATTATTAACAGCCCCACACAATTAACAAACTTGACCTAATGGACATATTTAAAACAGTACCTGACAACGGCAGAATATGTATCTTTTCAAACACACATGGAATATTTATGCAAATTAACCTTATTCTGGGCCTTAAAGCAATTTACGACTTATTTTAAGGCATTCAGATAATATAGTCTGCATTCTCTTATCTCAATGAAACATTTTTTTAAAAAAACTAGAAGAATCCTGTATGTATTTGTCAGTGTTTAAGAAGGAATAAGAGACCACTTTGGGTTTTTCAAACAGATGATATAGAAAATTTGTTGCAAAGGTTTTGGAAGAGCTGGGAGGACAAAATGGAAACATGGTTACATAGAGCAGATGGTGGCTGCTCTTCTGGGTGCCACTGGCGGACCTTTGTTGCTGCTGCCATCACTGCCAGAGGCACAGCCAAAGCTCTATTAGAGGCCAAGGAAGAGTGCTTCTTTCTCTCTTCTGCTTTCTAGTCTCTTATTAGTGCCTCCCTCTAAAAGAACCAACAGGAAGACAGCTAGGGAAGGAGTCTGGAAAATGTAATTGCAAGTTCCTAGCTCTGGCATTACAGGGGAAAAACTGAAGAGCAAATGGAGGACAACTGATACTATACAGAATGCGTGCATGCTAAGTCTCTTCAATGTATCGTACTGTTTGTGATCCTATAGACCATAGCCAGCCAGGCTCCTCTGTCCATGGGATTCCCCAGGCAAGAATACTGGACCACTCCTTTAGGTATATGTACTCAGCACCCATATGTACTCTCATCTTTAAGCCCATGCAAGTAAAATAAACGTGTAACATTATGCTTCTGCCTAACAGGTTGAAACTATTTCTTGTACAAACAAAATGGAAGATACAGAATTCTGTCACTGAATTTATCACTAGATGATATTAATTACCCTTCTAATTTAGTAACAATCCCACTTAGATATCCTGTAACCTAAAGACCATAGTTTTAGTCACTTCCAACATAAAATACAATGACAGGAGAAAGGGAAAAGGGAGAAAAGATTAAAAGATATAGTTATGCAGATAATAAGCAAACAAAAATATGCTTGTCTGCTATAATGCAATTAACATAGAAATCAATAATAAAATTAGAAAAAGCATGTTAGGAAATAAAAAATGAGCTTCTGAACAATTAGAGTCAATGAAGAAGCCATCATGAGGATTAGAAAGCACTTAGAATGGTCAAAACTGAAATGCAGCTAAAGCAGATCTCAGAGGAAATTTTATGGCATTACATGCTGTTATAAAAAGAGATAAGCAAAAATTCAGTAAGATTCCATATTAATTAAATGCAAAGAAAGTAGAAGGAAGAAGGTAATATGCATAAAAGCAGAATTCAATACAATAGAAATCAAGGTATTAATGAAGAGGATCTATAGAACTAAGTTATCTGAAAAGATTAATATAACTGAAAAATGCCTAGTGAGACTAATTAATAAAAAGTAGTCATTATTGGGATTGAAAAATAAAATTTAAGTATAGATATTCTGGATGTTATAATGATATCTGCAGGCTGTAATAATAAATATTCAGGCTATAACTTTGAAAGTTGATGAAAAATGGGCAAAATCTTGGAAAATTTACCAAAAACAGACTCAAGAAAAGACAGGAAGCCCAAACAATAAAAAAAAAAAAAAGAAAGGAGTGTAATTAATAATAAAAAATGTTCCCACAAGAAAAACTCTAATTCCAGCAAAATCTGCAAACATTCAAGGAAAAATAAGTCTAGCATATGCTATTCCAGAACATAGAAAAAAAGATTAGCATATTCTTGATATCAACACTTGACATAGATAATATAAGAAACATAGAACAGTATTATCATGAAAATATGTTTTAAAAAACCCTGCCAACAAAATGTTGGCAAATCAAAACCTGTGATATATATAAAGGATAAAGACTCGAGACTGAGCAGTGTTTGACCTAGGAATACTAGGTTGGTTTAACTTTAGAATATTAGTGTTATTTACTACATTATTAGATTAAAAGAAAAGTCAAACTATCACCTCGATAGACACATACAGGTGATTTGAAATTTACTGTGAAGTTAGGAAATATTTTTAGCAACCTGAGACCAGTAGGGAAATCCCTTAAATTGGTCAGTTCGGTTCAGTTCAACTCAGTCGTGTCCGACTCCTTGCAACCCCATGAACTGCAGCACGCCAGGCCTCCCTGTCTACCACCAACTCCTGGAATTCACTCAAACTCATGTCCATCAAGTCGGTGATGCCATCCAACCATCTCATCCTCTGTCATCCCCTTCTCTTCTTGCCCTCCAATCTTTCCCAGCATCAGGGTCTTTTCAAATAAGTCAGCTCTCTGCATCAGGTGGCCAAAGTATTGGTGTTTTGCTTCAACATCAGTCCTTCCAATGAACACCCAGGACTGATCTCCATTAGGATGGACTGCTTGGATCTCCTTGCAGTCCAAGGGACTCTCAAGAGTCTTCTCCAACACCACAGTTCAAAAGCATCAATTCTTCAGCGCTCAGCCTTCTTCACAGTCCAACTCTCACATCCATACATGACCACAGGAAAAACCATAGCCTTGACTAGACAAACCTTTGTTGGCAAAGTAATGTCTCTGCTTTTCAATATGCTATCTAGGTTGGTCATAACTTTCCTTCCAAGGAATGAGTGTCTTTTAATTTCATGGCTGCAGTAACCATCTGCAGTGATTTTGGAGCCCCCCAAAATAAAATCAGCCACTGTTTCCACTGTTTCCCCATCTATTGCCATGAAGTGATGGGACCGGATGCCATGATCTTAGTTTTCTGAATGTTGAGCTTTAAGCCAACTTTTTCACTCTCCTCTTTCACCTTCATCAAGAGGCTTTTGAGTTCCTCTTCACTTTCTGCCATAAGGGTGGTGTCATCTGCATATCTGAGGTTATTGATATTTCTCCCGGCAATCTTGATTCCAGCTTATGCTTCCTCCAGCCCAGCATTTCTCGTGATGTACTCTGCACAGAAGTTAAATAAGCAGGGTGACAATATACAGCCTTGACGGACTCGTTTTCCTATTTGGAACCAGTCTGTTGTTCCATGTCCAGTTCTAACTATTGCTTCCTGATGTGCATACAGGTTTCTCAGGAGGCAGGTCAGGTGGTCTGGTATGCCCAACTCTTTCAGAATTTTCCATAGTTTAGTGTTATCCACACAGTCAAAGGCTTTGGCATAGTCAATAAAGCAGAAATAGATGTTTTTCTAGAACTCTCTTGCTTTTTCGATCATCCAGCAGATGTTGGCAATTTGATCTCTGGTTCCTCTGCCTTTTCTAAAACCAGCTTGAACATCTGGAAGTTCACAGTTCAAGTATTGCTGAAGCCTAGCTTGGAGAATTTTAAGCATTACTTTACTAGCATGTGAGATGAGTGCAATTGTGCAGTAGTTTGAGCATTCTTTGGCATTGCCTTTCTTAGGGATTGGAATGAAAACTGACCTTTTCCAGTCCTGTGGCCACTGCTGAGTTTTCCATATTTCCTGGCATATTGTGTGTAGCACTTTCACAGCATCATCTTTCAAGATTTGAAATAGCTCAACTGGAATTCCATCACCTCCACTAGCTTTGTTCGTAGTGATGCTTCCTAAGGCCCACTTGACTTCACATTCCAGGATATCTGGCTCTAGGTGAGTGATCACACCATCGTGATTATCTGGGTCATGAAGATCTTTTTTGTACAGTTAGGGTTTCTGAAAAAAAAAAGTAATTGGCATACTTATTGGTGAGATTTTGACACCTTATATATGAGATTAGCAAAAGATGAGGATGTCCCTGTAGCTATTAATACTTTTATTTGGTAGTTTATAGAAAATTTTGATGAACACCATAAAGAATAAGAAGTAAAAAGTATTAGAACTGGATGGAAGGAGAAAAAAAACTCACTATTGACAGATGATAGAGTTGCATAGAAAATACAAAGAAAGCTACAGATAATTTATTAAAATTAATGAGTTTAGAAAAGTATAATTGAATATAAAAATCAATTTACAAAAATCAATTGCATTTCTATAGGCCAGTAACATTCAGAAAATGAATAGAAAAGATGTTTATAATATTAGAAAGATGTGAACACAGAGGAATAAATATAACAAAAGAGATGAATGAGCTTTTTGGAAAAATTACAAAGTTTTATTGAAGGATATTAAAGAGGGCATAGCATGGCATCCCACTCCAATATTCTTGCCTGGAGAAGCCTATGGATAGAAGACCCTGGCAGGCTACAGTTCATGGGTTGCAAAGAGTTGGACACAACTGAGTGACCAACATACACGCACACACAGAACCAAGCTTATGAATCGGAGATTTCAATATTGTAAAGCTGTCAATCGTTCTGTAACTGATTTAGATTCAATGCAGTTCTGCTTAGGATCCACACAGGATTTATTTTTCTTTTGTGACATTTGATAAGCTTCTTATATGGTAATGCAAGGGACCAGGAATAACCATAATACTCTTAAAGACAAATATCAATGTTCAGGAAATTGCCTGGCCAGATCAGGATGTATAAAGCTCTAATAATTGATACGCTTTGGTGTTATAGGGACAGAGCTATAGGAGAGCATGAAGGAGCCCAGATAGAAGACATCCACACAAATAATGATGTTTGATGCATGACAGATGTTATAAATTCAGATCAGAGGAGAGTCAATGGTGATGGGACATCTGGCTATTCATCTAGGAAAAAAAAATGTACTCCTACCTCACACTACACATAGAAGTCACTATCAGACTTAACACCTAATGAGTTTTTAAGTTATAGTTTTTTAAACAAGAAAGCTTTTAGAGGCTAATACAGAAGATTATTTTCATGACCTTGATGTAGGGAGAGATTTCTTAAATAGGAAACATAAACTTGAACCATAAAGGAAAATGTGTTTGAATTTGTACATTGAAATTGAGAATTCGTCAAAAGCTAGCCAGAAGAGAGTAAAATAATAGTAAGCAAAGAGTTCTGTAAATATGTAAAAGGTATTTATAATGTATAATCCAACACTGGACTAATAACCAGGGAATACAGTGAGCTCCTCTGTGGCTGGAGCTGAGACTTCCCACTTTTCGCCCAGGGGCTTCTGGCTAGTGTCTGCAAATGAAGGCCCAAGAGGAAGCTCAGGAGGACCTAGATGAAGTATCTCCTTTCCTTTCCTTTTTTTGTTCCTGCCGCTGTGGCTCCAGTCACAGCATACAGTTGACTCCAGCTTCCAGCTTCTTTTATCATGTCCAGCTATTACTGCCCTTCAGCTATGTGAGAGGAACCCTGTTCTCTAGAGAGCCCCACCTCGAGCTCCTTCTGCCTGCATTTCTGCCTGTGGAGCAAGGAGTCTGCAGGGCCAACGTGATGTGACTACGTGGTGTCTGTTGCCTGCCTGCTCCAGGAGGGGTAACAAAGAACCCTGACATTCCCTGTGCAAAACACTCAGAGTCCCTCCTTCCAAGGGTGGACCATGCCCATTGGAGTGAGCACATTTCGGCTTAGGGATGGCTAATTTGTATATGATTGTGTGCATATGCAAGTGATTGGAACTTGCAAGGGTGTGCTTGGGAGATCACATGTATGTACCTGAGGCCCCTGAGAGAATAGGATGTGCTGGGTGAGAGGGAGTGGCTCATGGTCTGGGGCTCTGAGCCTAGAGTATGGTCAAGTGCTGCCACAGACTAGCCAGAAGCTTTGAGAGGTTGAGAAGTTTCAGTCAATGCTTCTCAAACTGGGGTGAAAATATAGTTTTTCTTTCTTAATTTTAAACTTCAGATTTATCAGAAACTAATACTTTTGTTAAATATAATAAATACAAATTACAAGAAAAATCAAATTTAAAAAAGTGTACAACCAACATAGCATGACTGTCAAATTGCTCTAAAAATTTCTAAACACTGTCAGTTTCTATACTCACTTGGCATGGACCAATAACAAATAATTTTCATCCTGGTATTGCAGGCCATACTTGGAGTACTAGTCACCTAAGTTAAGTCCTGCCGGCCCCCCCACCCCCGCCCCAGACATTGTGAATATATATCTGTTAAAGTGTGATGATAGCACATAATTTAACTGTTTAAATGTAGACAACATTTATTGAGTCCCTACTATGTGCCAGGCACTGTTCTACGTGCTGGGTGGGGACCTAATGGAGCTTACAATCTAGTTGGGACAGCACATAGAGAACAAAGAACATATTAAATAAATGCAGTGTCAAAGTGGTGAGTGCTGTGGAAAATAAAAGGAAAGCATGGAAAATGAATCAGGAATTTCTGGAAGTGGGGTAGAGTGTGTGTATAATTGCAAATTTAAATAGAGAGGTCACATAGACTTATCTGACCTGAGAATGTGACAGTAGAGGACTTGAAGATGGTAAGGTGTGAGCCATAGGAGGTAGACATGGAGGAATCCCTCAGGCTATAATGTGTAGGCACAGGTATGGGCATTCCTGGAGAGGAGGTAGAGAGGAGTGAAGTTAAATCAGAGAGGTAGCTGTGTGCTCAGATTGTGGAGAGTCTCACTGGCATTATTGCTCTTACTGAGTTGAGCAGCCACTGTAGGGTTCAGAGAAGAGTCAGTGTCCCAGCTTGAGTTATATTTAATAGGATTGCTTTGGCTGCCACATAGGGAATAGACTTGGAGAATGGACCATATTGAGTAAAAGAAGCTTTTCACTGAAAGTATACACACTCAGGTAGTAAAACTACAAAGAAAGTCAAAGGAAGAGCAAAATAGGCATTCAGTTCAGTTCAAGTCGCTCCAGTTGTGTCTGACTCTTTGTGACCCCAGGGACTGCAGCACGCCAGACTTCCCTGTCCATCACCAACTCCTGGAGCTTGCTCAGACTCATGTCCATTGAGTTTGTGATGCCATCCAACCATCTCATCCACTGTTGTCCCCTTCTCCTCCTGCCCTCAATCCTTTCCAGCATCAGGGTCTTTTCCAATGAGTCAGCTCCTCGCATCAGGTAGCCAAAGTATCAGAGCTTCAGCCTCAACATCAGTCCCTCCAATGAACATACAGGACTGATCTCCTTTAGGATTGACTGGTTTGATCTCCTTGCAGTCCAAGGGACTCTCAAGAGCCTTCTCCAACTCCGCAGTTCAAAAGCATCAATTCTTCAGTGCTCAGCTTTCTTTATGGTCCACCTCTCACATCCATATTACTGGAAAAACCGTAGCTGTGACTAGATGGACCTATATAAGCATTAGAGTACAGATGACTTCCAGGAGAGACAGATGATGTGATGGGGGAAGGGCTCTAAGTGGCCATGTTCTCTTTCTTCATCTGGGTGGGATTTTTAGTGGTAGTCACTTTATTAACACTTTAACTTTTAAGCATATGTTTTAGACAAGTATTTGATACATACAAGTAACAATAAGAAAGAGAGACAACAGAAAAAGAACCTTTCTCTTAGTAATAACTTAAACTGTTTTGCCCTTCAATTATACAATAGGTTACTGTTTTTCTAGATTAAGATAACAGTTTAAGTTGTGCTTGAATACTCTCTGGGGAATGAAAAGAATACTGATGCTTTATTTGGGTGTGAGTTGTCCCTGACTTGTAGATATCAACTTTTGACTATTAAAATAACACAATAAAATGGAGAAATGGATGTCAGCCAATATGTTTATAGGCTAGACACCTCCAATTTAGATAAACATGCTTATCAGTCGGTATTTTTTGAGCTGCTACATGTGCAAAGAAATTTGGTAGTACAAAGAATATTTAATCTAGTTAGCAAGATGAGATCAATATAACAATTAATTACCCAAGACATTGTATTGTTAATTGCTAAATTGTGTGGTACCAGATGAAAATGTGCTGATAGTATCATCTGAAAATTCTAGCCATAGCAACAGATACAGTCCATGGCTTTATTTTAGAATGAAGAACCTGAGTACAGAATTTTATTGTCAGTTTTTATTATCATATTAACAGAAAAGATTATGGAAAGTAATTTGCTATTGTGTGTCTATATGAATGTTAGTTATCTCTGATGTTTAATAATTTCACACATACTTCAGCCAATATGCTCAGTTTTCTTTTCATGATTCTTCATCTGCCCAGAGTATTTCCATGTTTCTCTTTCCATATTAGAAAGGTGCAAATAGTCCTAGGAAATTGGACTACTCTTGCTGCCTTTGTCTTTCACATATTCTTTAGTGTGAATGAGATTACTAAGTATTTTAGCTTAAAACACCCCCTGCTGGGCTGTATACAGTATAAGTAATCAAGAGAGAATGAATACTATAACTTCAGGAATTTTTAATTTCTTCTGGCTAATTATTTCAATAAGACCTTGAAAACAAACTGGTAATTGGGAATTACCTTAATTAAGCAAATTAAAGGAAGTATTTAAAGTCACTTTTGGGGAAGATTTTATGTTTAGTAGTGCTTTGCTGTGTTTTAATTTATTGATGACATATATTAACATAGCTTAATATCTTTATGAGCTACTATATTATATATTATGAAGTTAATATATTTGTTGTCAAGTGTTGATAATTTTCCTTTGGAGCTCTGGAAAGAAAAACTATTTTAAAGTTTTGTAGTCAAATGGACTCTAACTTTAGGTGTCCACTGCTGTCAAGAGCCAAGAACAAAATTAGTTATGTTGAATGCTTGACATGACTCTACTTCTCATAAATACATGTGGAGAAACAAAATAGTTGTCTTCTTGCTGTGCTTTCATGTGTGGCTAGAGTCTAAAATAAATGGTGTATTTCAAGTAAACTGTTGAAAAGTCTGACTGTACTGTAATGGTGATTCAGTTATTTTTTTAATGTATGGATTTGCCTTAAAGTATTTTATCCCTGGAAACATTTTTCATACCATATAGTTTCAGGGGTTTAGTAGTCCCATTTGCTTTTCTTTCCTAAATTCTATCCTAATTCCAGTCACTTATTCTCCCAAGCTGTGTTAATATTGAGAATTATCCGGGAGGAAAGGTGGGAATGAGGAAAGTGTGGCCTCAGAGGTGTGTGTTTATCTTTTGCTTTATTTTATTTGACATTGTTTTGGCCTTAAGCAAAGAGAGGAAATTTGCTTTTGTGATTCACTTGCTTATATAAAGGAAAAAGAACCGCCTGCCCTTTTTTTAAAAAAAAAAAAGAAAGAGAGAGAAAGACATCTTTAATAATTCTGTTTTAGGATTTCTTCAAGGTATGACATATATCCTAGATTAAAGGCATTCGTGTAGTCAGCAGGAATCTAGCCTCAGTTCATATTAATGCCTATAAGAGTCGATTCTGTGCCAACACTATTTCTAGGGATGAAATTAACAGCAAGGTGCAACAGCTCATTGATGTCAGAATAATAACTTACCATCTGAATGTCAGGAGTTGGTAGAGCCTTATTTGCTTGGGGATTTTAAATGTCCTGAAAGGTCTGAGAAACTTGGGTAAGTCTACATTTGACTTTGTTCCTTATCCCCGGGTTGTTTTCATTGGGAAATTTGAGCTTCAAGTTCTGTTCTGTGTTTAAGTGGGTGTTCCTTGTAGTGTACTGAAGTGACTAGCAACTGTATTAGAAGTATGTGTGTGGGAAGATAGTTGAAGAAGACTATAGCCTGCCCTGAGGTAAAGATGTTTAGATAGATGGAAACGCAGTGAGAATGGAGGGTTCTTTGGCACCCTTCCAAAGGCTCTCCTTCTAGTTTTAAGCTCCCTGAGGTATTTGGAAGGTAGGCAGTATTAAAATTAACATATTAAATACTTCCCATTCTGTAATGATTCCTGAGTTTTTGATTTATATTAACCAGGCCTGGTTAATATTTTTTTCCCATACACAGTCTGAGTTCCTTAATAATCTCCTTGAGGTCAAGGATAGTGTCACTTTTACTATATGTCTCTAGGGTACTCAGTAATATTTGCAGAATATAAGACCAAATGAGAATGCTCATTTGGATTAAGGTAATGCTTGCTTTTCCATTTTAATGTAACTACTACTGAAATCAGATCAGATCAGATCAGTCGCTCAGTCGTGTCCGACTCTTTGCGACCCCATGAATCGCAGCACGCCAGGCCTCCCTGTCCATCACCAACTCCCAGAGTTCACTCAGACTCACGTCCATCGAGTCAGTGATGCCATCCAGCCATCTCATCCTCTGTCATCCCCTTCTCCTCTTGCCCCCAATCCCTCCCAGCATCAGAGTCTTTTCCAATGAGTCAACTCTTCGCATGAGGTGGCCAAAGTACTGGAGTTTCAGCTTTAGCATCATTCCTTCCAAAGAAATCCCAGGGCTGATCTTCAGAATGGACTGACTGGATCTCCTTGCAGTCCGAGGGACTCTCAAGAGTCTTCTCCAACACCACAGTTCAAAAGCATCAATTCTTCGGCGCTCAGCCTTCTTCACAGTCCAACTCTCACATCCATACATGACCACAGGAAAAACCATAGCCTTGACTAGACAAACCTTTGTTGGCAAAGTAATGTCTCTGCTTTTCAATATGCTATCTAGATTGGTCATGACTTTCCTTCCAAGGAGTAAGCGTCTTTTAATTTCATGGCTGCAGTCACCATCTGCAGTGATTTTGGAGCCCAGAAAAATAAAGTCTGACACTGTTTCCACTGAAATAATTATCCACATTTCCCTCCATTATTTAAAAAAAAAAATTTATTGAATGCTTGTGTTAGATTTTCACAAATAATACCTTTCCTGTTGGCCACATTGTATTAATAATCTCAACTGGGAAGAGTTTCACGTTTGAAGAGGTGTGATTCTTCTTAGACCCATTCCCTGCCTTTCCCTTGCTGTTCTGTTTGCAATGGGTCCAACACCTTGAGTCTGTTTCTTAGGTTCGCTTGCTAACTGGTTTCCAGTTAGGTTTGGCCAACAGCAAGAGAATGGTGAGCAGGCTGAAGGGAGAAGCCAGGGCATGTCTCCGTGGGTATGTCCTCCTGTCTCCTTCTGCTTCAGGTTGAGTGCCTAACAGTATTTATGTCTCTGTTCTTGTTCTAGCTCCCACCCCGTATGCCCTCCTGCAGTGGCTTCAGTTTCTGCTGGGGGCTCTGGTAAAGTACCTCCACCCTTTGTCCCTTTTGCTTAGAGATTGACAGTGGCTCCTTTCTCTCTTCACTTCTTTCCTTTCTTCCTTCATTCCTTTCTTTTTTCTTTTTCATTATTTTCTTCTGACCGAAATATAATTCAGATACCATAGAATTCAGCCTTTCAAAATGTACAATTCTTCGGTTTTTAGTATATTTACAGACTTGTGTGAATATCACCGGTTATTGAATTTTTGAACATTTTCATCATCCCAGAAAGAAACTTTGTACCCCTTAGCAGTCACTTCCAATTTTCCTCTACTTACAACCCCTGGCAAACAAGAATTTACTTCTTGTCTCTATAGGTTTGCCTGTTCTGCATGTTTAGTATGGAACCATACAACATGTGGCCTTTTGTGACTGCATTCTTTCAGTTAGCATAATGTTCATCCACACTGTAGTATATATAAGTACTTCAGTTTCATGGCTGAATGATATTCCCATTGTATGGATATATCACTTTTCACTTATCTATCCATTCATCAACTGATGAACATTTAGTTGTTTGCATTTTTCAGGCCATTATGAATAATGCCGCTATGAATTTTCATTTGTAAGTTTTTGTGTGAACTTATGTTTTCACGTCTCAGACTGAAATTCTCAGTTCTCTTAAGCCGAAAGAGAGAGACCTAGGAGTAGAATAACTTGAATCATAAGGTAACTCTACACTGAACCTTTAACAAACTGGACAGTAGTTTCTTTGTACTGCAGATCTCTGCATTACTGTTCTCTTTTTGGCCATTTGGCTTTTCCAGCCCCTTTATTACTAGTTTCTTTTTTAAAAAATATTTAAATTTTTTAATTGAAGGTTAATTGCTTTTTTGTGGTTTTCTGTCATACATCAACAAGAATCAGCCATAGGTATCCCTATGTCCCCTCCCTCCCAAATCTCTCTCTCATCACCCTCCTCATTTCACCCTTATTTTTCTCTATTAAAACAGACAATTCTGGTGTAAACTTTGTCTCCTTGACTGAACCTGACTGAGATGGTTTCACAAAAGTCAAAGCTATTTATCCTATCAACTTTCTTCTCTTTGCATAACTGAGAAACCACAGTTATGCCAAAATAGAAGAAACCACAAAGTTGTTAGCACTATCAGGGAACAGGTATCTGGTTAATTAGATTTTGCAACTTTATTTGGTAATTTGCTATTGTCACCAACTTTGAGTATAAGTAATTTATTTAGAGAGCAATTCCAGAACCCTTCAAGAGAGTAGGGAAGTGAAACAGGAGGGAAGAAGGCAGTAAAAGATGCCTTGATGAGCAGGTGACTGTTGAGGTCAACTGGGGCTCAGTTCTGCTGAGGACCTTAGAGAAGCTATAGAACATGTCCCAGAATTGTCTAACCCGAGGGGTGTGGAAACTGGGGGATCTCTTCACTGTATTTTGTCATTGCTCGATGGCTGCTCCCCAGGGAATTAATTCCCCAAGCACTTCAGGCATAGTCCTGTGGACAGAGAAAGACTGAAGATAGGGTCCCAGATGCTTTCAGGAAGCATTGCTCAAATGTTGACAGAAGTTGGGAGATCTGTAAACTCCTCTAGGGTAGTGATCTTGCATTTGTATCTTTAAATTTCACTTGTGAATAATAAGAATTAGTTGATTTTATGCATGTGTGAAGGAAACTATCCAGGGAAACTTCCTGAAGCTTTTATTTATTTATTGAAGCTGTCATCTTATGTTTATACATTGGAACTTTCCTTTCAGGTACTGGTTGATCTCGAAATTATGTGTTTTTAGAAAGAACCACAAATTCTCAGTTTGTAGCCAGACCATCAGCTCTACTGTCACATCCTGAAAGAAGCCTCATAGAAATACATACAAAGTTAAAATTTCCTGGATACTTTTAGCTGTAGAGAATAAAATCTATAAGGGAAAATAAAGTCTTTCACCCCAGGTTTTCATAGACAAAAAGCAGAAGTTTGTGACTTATGGACTTCGTGATTTCAGAAGTCCTGAGAAATGACAGTATTAAAAAAAAAAAAGACTGATTAAAATCAGGAAGTTTTGAGGAGTTTCTTAAAACAATGGAGCAAAAAAATAAATAAATAAAAATAAATTAAAAAAAAAATAAAAAAACACAATGGAGCAATAGACAGAACTTGTTTAGATCAAGTTTAAAAAGGCAGTGATAAAAATGTAAATTAGTAATTGCCTCTGGTTCTCTTAACTAGCTGAATAAATTTAGATGCAATCAACTCTCCTCCCTCAGATTAAAACTGTGTTTTCATTGTGTTGAAAGCAAAGTGATAGGAAAGCAGAGAGCTTTAAAAATTGAGAAATTACATGTAAATGGGTTAAGGCCACTGGCATTTGGGAAGCTTCTTTCCTATTCTTGGATCTAGCCCAGGGATCCCCTGGGGCAGGGCTGGGCCACATCTAAACCATTTTAAAGAATTTGCAATGTCTCTTGGTCATCCAAATGGGTCATAGTGATCACTGTTACATAAGTTATTATAGAACCTTCACTGTCCATGCCTTGATCCCTATAGTCTGGAGCAGGCAGTGGTATTTAATCATATCTGGCATGGTTTGTCTCCCCATTTGGGAAGTGACAGCAATTTATACTTTGCCTTTAGCATCCTCCACTTTCTGTTTCACACCTTCAACTCCTCTCTCCATAATCCTGCTTGTTTTCTTTTGGGTAGTGTGAAAGTGAAAGTTGGTCAGACATGTCCGATTCCTTGCGACCCTATGGGCTATACAGTCCATGGAATTCTCCAATCCAGAATACTGGAGTGGGTAGCCTTTCCTTTCTCCAGGGGATCTTCCCAACCCAGGGATCGAACCCAGGTCTCCCACATTGGAGGTGGATTATTTACCAGCTGAGCCACAAGGGAAGCTCTTTGGGTGGTGTACGCTTCAGCAAACCTTATCACCTCTTGGAATCTAAGATTTACCAGCTACAGATAATAATAGTGGCTACTTCAGAGTTGTAAGAGTTAAATGAGAAAATACATATTGATGGCTCCACAGAGTGGTACTGAATAATTGGTAGCAGTTATGATTACATCCAGGCCCCACTTGTTAGGCGAAGCACACTGACTGGAACCACCCACCCTGCAGGCACCATGGTAACCATTTGCATGCGTTGTGTTACGACAGGAGGTCCTGGTAAGGAACACAGAACTATTAAATCACCAACAACTGCAAGAGTTCGGGAAAGGTCAAAGGGAGACACCACATGTCCCACCACTTCCCAGAATCCTTCTCGCATCCATCTTGGCTGAACAAGGCATGCACCACCAGGAAGGAATCTTGAGTCAGGATGATTGGCTAAAGACAACCTGGAAACTAATCCCAACACCATAAAACCAGAGACTGCCAGCCACGTGGCAGAGCAAGTCTCCTGGGTTCCCCTAACCTACTGCTCTCTGCCTGGACACACTTTCCCAATAAAATTTCTTGCTTTGTCAGCACATGTGTCTCCTCTCACAATTCATTTCTGAGTGTTAGACAAGAGCCCAGTTTCAGTCCCTAGAAGGGGTCCCCCTTCCTGCAACACACTCATCTGTCTGTTTTCTTCTTGAGTGACCCCTATTACCTGCTGCTTCAGCCTTCCACCATCCTCTTTTATATCCTTGGGATATTTTCTCAGAAATTTCTTTCTGTCTTGCTTTCTAAGCCCTCTCCTTTCCCCCTCTGTATTTTTGTAGTTCTTTCCTTCCCTTGCTGCCCCTTGCTAAATTTTTTTGGAACAGTTGTCTTTACCTGCCACATTCACTTTGTTTCCTAGTTACCCTGTATCCCTTGTGCCCTGGCTTAGACATTTCCTTCCAAATGTGACCCTTCTCAAGGTCATTAATAAGCCCCTGCAGGTAACATCCTGAAGCTTTTTTTATTTTTTAATGCTCCTTCACTTCTTGGCTGTATTTCACACTGTGCTCACACACTCCTTGAAAATGTCTGTGCTTTTGGCCTCTGGGGCCTTCCTGTCTAGGTCCCCTTCCTTTCTGACCACTCACCTTCATTTCTCCCATTCCTTTCCTGTTTCTTAAAGGCTGGTGTTTGCAAGTTTTCTGTCTCTGGGATTCTTCTTGCTCTTCCTGAGATTACTGTTTGCATCCATATCTAAGGCTTTGATGTTCATTGTCTCAGGGTAAGAGCTTATTCTGAACTCCATTTGCTTACTAGTCATTTCTAATAAACTGGGCACTGACTCCCAAACTGAACCGATTACCTTCTGACACACCCTCTTCCTTTCTTGTGTTTAATGGTGTCAGATCAGATCAGATCAGATCAGTCGCTCAGTCGTGTCCGACTCTTGGCGACCCCATGAATCGCAGCACACCAGGCCTCCCTGTCCATCACCAACTCCCGGAGTTCACTGATACTCACGTCCATCGAGTCAGTGATGCCACCCAGCCATCTCATCCTCTGTTGTCCCCTTCTCCTCCTGCCCCCAATCCCTCCCAGCATCAGAGTCTTTTCCAATGAGTCAACTCTTCGCATGAGGTGGCCAAAGTACTGGAGTTTCAGCTTTAGCATCATTCCTTCCAAAGAAATCCCAGGGCCATCCACCCAATTGCTCAACTGGAAACTTATCCCCCTTGGACTCTTCAGTCCCTCATGCTAGGGTCCGTTTCGCCGTTTTACTTTTTGGCATTCAGATCTGCTCCTTCCTCTTTGTTTCTCCTGCCACTAAGACTTTGTGGTCTCCCAGATAAATTATTATGGTAGCAACTTAAGTCACCTCTAGACCTAAAAACTCTCATTCCTCTTCACATTTCTTAAATGCAGGTTGTATCAGGCAACTTCCCTACTTGAAAACCTTTGATAGATTTTCATTGCCTACATCAGTGACTCCCACTTTGTGCCTTGGATGGTACTTGAGAAGAATTAAATGTTACTGGAATGGACCTTGCCGGGAGTCAAAGTTGCCCAGAACTGAGTTTGGGGTGCAGGCATGGAGGATAAGAAGAGTTTGGCAAGGGAGGAGGAGAGACTTTTATCAGGTTCATTGGTGATGGTCCTAAAACACATTTACGCAGGCCCACCCTTCTCTTCTGCTCTCCTTCCCCCTATCAACTTCCACTGGCCACTCTTCCTGTGATGAATTTCTCTGCAACCCAGCTGTATGTATGGCTTTCTCAGGCAGAAACACCTTAGCCTTGCGCCTCAGGCTGGACCAGGTGTCCTAGGAAAGGTGAGAAAGGGCCCAGTTCTAGTTCATGTCCCCAGGAGGCCACGGGGTACTGGTGCTGGAAGCTGACCCAGCTGGGTTGGAGCCATGAGTCTTCCCTTACAGACAGTGTAAGCTTCAGCAAATCTCATTGTTTTGAACTTCAGTCTCCTCAGCTATAGAGTGTTATAGTGTATTATACTATAAACATAGCAGTTACTTTGAAGAAGTTGTGAGTTAAATGAGGAAAAGCATGTTGATAGCTTCATGCAGTGGCTGTCCATAGTAGTGGTGAATAAATGGTAGCAGTGTATTTACACCCAGGGCCCTTTAGGCCCACTCATCTGCTCAACAGTGCTGAAAGCCTTGTCTGAGAGACTTGGTAATGAAACCTCCTAAAAAACCCACATGAAGAACTTGTCATCAGTATTTGGGACATTATGAGGAGATACTCAAAAGATTGCTAGAAGATCCTTCTAAAAATTTTCTCAGATTATGAGGTGGGGTGAATGTTATGGAGAATCTCTTTTCCATTATTTTTCCGTTATTATCAAATAACATGAAATATACTGAAGTAGAATGGGTTCTAGTGCTCTGATCAGATGGCTTCTGGTGACAAGAGATTGTTGAGCAGAAGTGATTATCGTTTTGGCTACAACTGATTTTTAGGATGCAACCATATCAATAAAGGGGTTAAATTTTTTTGGCTTTTTTCAATTATGTGTACAATAAATCATGATTTTCTGTGCTTGAGCGGAGAATTGTCCTATTTATGTGGAGCCTCTTCTTTTTAAACCTAGTGAAAATGAGCCGATTTTTTTTTTTTAAGTAGTCACCAACAGTTCTGTTCTTATCACCGAGGAATCTGTTTACATACATACATTTTTACACATCAGTCAGATTTATCATTTGCATATTTAATTAAGATATTTTCATTAAAACTTAATATTTTATGGATAACTTAGCTATAGCAACGGAGAAGGCGATGGCACCCCACTCCAGTACTCTTGCCTGGAGAATCCCATGGACGGAGGAGCTTGGTGGGCTTCAGTCCATGGGGTTGCTAGGAGTTGGACACAACTGAGCGACTTCACTTTCCCTTTTCACTTTCATACATTGGAGAAGGAAATGGTAACCCACTCCAGTGTTCTTGCCTGGAGAATCCCAGGGATGGGGGAGCCTGGTGGGCTGCCGTCTATGGGGTCACACAGAGTCGGACACGACTGAAGCGACTTAGCAGCAGCAGTAGCAATAGCAGCTATAGCAAAAAAGATTTTCATTTAGAATAGTGATAGGATGCTTCCTTTTAAAATGTTTACAAAGGAAAAATAAGAGAACTGACCTAATAACATTTTTAAATACAGTAAAGTAAAATAGAAGAGTGGGTGGCTCACAGATATGACAAAAACATAAACCTTAGAGCATCTGAACTCCTCGACATGGCCTCTGTACCAGGGTCAGCAGTGTTTCCCAAACTAACTTTCATGACCAGAATGTGACCTTATTTGGAAATAGTCTTTGTGGATAGTTAGCTAAGATGTGATCATATTGAATTAGGGAGGCCCTAAATCCAATGACTTCCTTATAGGAAGACCATGCATAGACACATGGGGGGAAGGGTCCGTGACAATAGAGGCAGAAATTGGAATGACGTGGTACAAGCCAAGGAACCCCAAGGATGGCCAGAAGCTAGAAGAGAAGCATAAGACAGATTTCCCTCAGAGCCTTCTGAAGGAATTGACCCCATTGACAACTTGATTTTTGACTTCTGGCCTCCAGAACCATGAGACTAGATTTCCGTTATTGATACTTTGAGGCACCTGGTTTGTGGTAACTTGTTAGAGCAACTAATATGAAACTAATACAGCCTCCCTTCCCAGGTCTGCCTGTTATACTCATCCTTAATATTTTCTGAAGATGCATGGTACTTCTCAGGCTTCTGTTCCAGGCCTTTTCCTCTGATTGGAATCCACCTTTTCCATCTATTTGTAGACCCTGCTCAAATTTACTGCCTCAGAATCCTTTCCTCCTTTGCTCTCCTACTTTATCTGTGCACAGTCCATCCTTTGTGTCCTGTTGTATTTTCTCTTCCCAAGATGTTGTACATACTTTGTTCTGTGTCTGCATTTCTAGTAACTTATGTTCTTCTTGGGAGCTGGGGCAGTTTTATCTTTATACGTTTCCTACTTTGGCTATGATGGGCACTTAATTGACTTCCATTAAATATTCAATTAGTGAAAGTTTCTCTTTTGTTGTTGAGGTTTCTGTCTTTTAAAGTGAAAGTGAAAGTGAAGTCGCTCAGTCCTGTCCGACTCTTTGAGACCCCATGGACTGTAGCCTACCAGGCTTCTCTGTCTGTGGAATTTTCCAGGCAAGAGTACAGGAGTGGGTTGCTATTTCCTTCTCCAGGGATCTTCCCGACCCAGGGATAGAACCTGGGTCTCCCGCATTGCAGGCAGACACTTTACTGTCTGAGCCACCAGGGAAGCCCTCTGTCCAAGCCTATTTCTTTCATTCTTTTTGGAAGATATGTACAGAAATGAATGTTACTTTGAGAGATAGAGACCCAGTCATAGAGAACAAATGTTTGGATATCAAGGAAGGAAGGAGAATGTGGAATGAATTGGGAGATTGGGATTGATATATATATATATACACTAACAATGGCACCCCACTCCGGTACTCCTGCCTGGAAAATCCCATGGACGGAGGAGCCTGGTAGGCTGCAGTCCATGGGGTTGCTGAGGGTCGGACACGACTGAGCGACTTCACTTTCACTTTTCACTTTCATGCATTGGTGAAGGAAATGGCAACCCACTCCAGTGTTCTTGCCTGGAGAATCCCAGGGACGGGGGAGCCTGGTGGGCTACCGTCTATGGGATTGCACAGAGTCGGACACGACTGAAGTGACTTAGCAGTAGCAGCAATATGTATAAAACAGATAACTAATGAGAAACTACTGTATAGCACAGGGGATTCTACTCAATACTCTGTGGTTACCTAAATGGGAAGGAAATCCAAAAAAGGAAATGTATGTATATGTGTAGCTAATTCACTTTGCTCTACAGTAGAAACTAACACACCATTATAAAGCAACTGCTGCTGCTGCTAAGTCGCTTCAGTCGTGTCCGACTCTGTGTGACCCCATAGACGGCAGCCCACCAGGCTCCCCCGTCCCTGGGATTCTCCAGGCAAGAATATTAGAGTGGGTTGCCATTTCCTTCTCCAATGCATGAAAGTGAAAGTGAAAGTGAAGTCGCTCAGTCATGTCTGACTCTTAGCGACCCCGTGGACTGCAGCCAACCAGGCTCCTCCATCCATGGGATTTTTCAGGCAAGAGTACTGGAGTGGGTTGCCATTGCCTTCTCTGATAAAGCAATTATACTCCAATAAAAATTAATAAAACAATTGTTAATAAAGAATGCTACTTGGATATAAAAACAGGCCATTTTTATATACAAAGTTAGCCTTTGCTGTTAGAAACTAGCCTTGCTGTTAGAAACTGCTATTTAAAATTTGTTTAATTTAGAACTTAATTTTATTTTATGAGGTTAAATAGTAGAGTAAAAGAAATAAGCCAATATATAACTGTCTTGAAATTCTGGAGATGACTTTACTGAAGGCTCTTAAAAGTAAGTTCATTGTCAGCAAATCAGAGAAATTTTGAAATGAGTTCACCATATTAAAGCCATGAAAAGCTTTTATGCCCAGAATTATTCTTCATGCTGTTTCCTACCACAGGTGTGGGAAATGAGTTAAGGGAAAACTTTATGGGAAGAGGTCGAAAACATTTTTTAATCCATAATCAGTTGAGAGTGGTAAGATAGCTGTCATTTAAAGACTGAGAAAGGACTTTACTTTAAGGAAAGAAAAAGAATTACAAAAGTGGAAGACCAAGCATTTCAAGGATTCTGTCTATTTTATTATTTTGTGTTTTTAGAACTATCTTCTGGCATCACAGCATTGACCACTAGTTATGATAATTTATTATTCAAAAAAGGGAGGGAAAACATTGACTGTAACAGGTTCTTAAAACATAAGCCAAAATCCCAATGAGATTATGCATTTGAAAAAACTGACTGTGGTTGTGTTCTTAAATACCAGTTTTATGTAGGGAAAGAAAAAATATTACCAATGTGGCTTTTGGTAATAAATTTAGGTTTCCTTAAAGTTAGATGTAGTTGCAAGATGGCTTTCTATGGGCTCTGTAAGAAAAAGTTTTTACAAAGTTTTTTTTTTTTTTTTTAATCTGTAGGTGAAGTGGTAAGGAACCCGCCTGCTAATAAGTGAGAGACATGGGTTCAATTTCTGGGTCAGAACGATCTCCTGGAGGAGGAAATGGCATCCCACTCTAGTATTTTTGCCTGGGAAATCCCATGAACAGAGGAGCCCGGTGGACTACAGTCCGTGGGGTTGTAAAGAGTCGGACATGACTTAGTGACTAAACTACAACAAGAAGAAAGGATCATCCCTCTGCCAGAGGTGTTCTAGCTGCTTTCACTGGCTTCATTCTTATATGTAGCCTCTACCAGTGAGTCTGGGATTATCCTGCAAAAAGAATATTTCAGGAATTGCAGTTCTCCTTTTTACTTTTGGGGGTGATGCTCATTTCTGCTGCTGCTACTGCTGCTAAGTCGCTTCAGTCGTGTCCGACTCTGTGCGACCCCAGAGACGGCAGCCCACCAGGCTCCCCCGTCCCTGGGATTCTCCAGGCAAGAACACTGGAGTGGGTTGCCATTTCCTTCTCCAATGCATGAAAGTGAAAAGTGAAAGTGAAGTTGCTCAGTCGTGTCCGACTCTCAGGAACCCCATGGACTGCAGCCTTCCAGGCTCCTCTGTCCATGGGATTTTCCAGGCAAGAGTACTGGAGTGGGGTGCCATTGCCTTCTCCATCTGACAGTCTAAGGCTACAAATAAATACCGCTGATGGTTTTTGGGTTTAGACTCTGTTAGTTATCTATTGCCCAAAACATTTTTTTAAAGATTTTTTTTTCTTATGATTCTATGGGTTGAGGGAGTGGACTTATTTACCTGGGTGGTTTTTCTTCCTCATGATGTCAACTATGGTTACTCAGCTCTCTGCGTTCAGTGGCATCTTGGCTGGACTAGAAGTTTTGGGGAAACTTCACTCCAATGCCTTATGCTTTGCTGTTTCTCCACGTGTCCTCTTTATGTGGCTAGCTAGGGTCTCCTTAACAGCATGGTAGTCTCAGGTTAGTCAGACTTCTTAAACTGAGCTGGCTTCAAGAGGAAAATCAGCAATTGCCAAGAGTTTAGAGTCTAGGCTTGGATCTAGCACAGTGTCACTGCCACCCTAGGTACAAGCCCAGCCCAAATTCAGGGAAGGAAAGTAGACTTTCCTTTCTAACAGGAAGAGTGACTTGCTTTTTTTACAGGAAGGGAAAAAATTGAAGGCAGCCATATTTGAAGGCTATCTAACATAGGCTCATTGCTACTTAAATTAGTAGTTTAATTTTTCTCATACAAATTCAGCTCCCTTTGAGCGATTTTACATTCAGTTGCCAGTTTCAGTCAGCATATTCTGGTCCTTTAGGAAAGGTGGTCCTAATTATTAATAATTGATATTGTGAAGTTAGACCTTACTAAGTGCTCAGCTGTGACTTCAGTTCTTTATGTATATGATCAAGTCCTTAAAACAACTCTGTGAGAAAGATATTATTCTATTTTAATAAAAAACTGAATGTTGAGAAAGCAAAAGCAAGCAAGCAACTTGGTCAAGTTCTCACAATTTATAAAGTTGTAGAGCCAGGTTTGAAAACTAGAGCATCTTTAAGCTTGGTGCTTTTGCATTGAAAAGTGATAGTTTTTTTAGGTCCATTTTGAAATTTCTATTCAAAACTGCTGTCAAATCCTGCTGCACCGAACTTGTTGATTTCCCTGAATTCTGCTCACAGAATTTCCTTGAAATAGATATTTCTGTTTTCAGCATGCAGACCAGGACAAAGGTCTATGAGATGTTTTCATTAATGGAAACTCCCAACCTTTTTGATTTATGGAGTCTCTAAAAGCAAAATTATTCTGGGGGGACTTCTGCAGTTCTCTACTGGGCTTCCCTCGTGGCTCAGACAGTAAGGAATCTGCCTGAAATGTGGGAAACCTGGGTCAATTCTTGGAATAAGAAGATCCGCTGGAGGAGGGCATGGCAACCCACTACAGTATTCTTGCCTGGAGGATCCCCATGGACAGAAAAGCCTGGAGGGCTAGAGTCTATGGGATCGCAAAGAGTCAGACACGACTTAGCAACTAAGCACAGCAGTTCTTTACACCAACCCTAGAATCCTTCCCATGTTCACATACTACACACCTGAGCAGTATGGAAGATATTTCCACATCCCCAGGTCTTACTATTTTCTTGTCCAATATTAGCATATCTTAATTATATTTTTACTGCTGAATTATTAGACTGAGGCTGTCCAGAATACAGAGAATTTTTCAGTAGATTAAACAAATGTAAGACTGGCTTTTACTATTTTAAGTGTTAGATTCTTGTCATGTTCTCTTGTGAACTTTAGTCTGTTAAATTCTCTACTACATTCCTTCGGGCCATTAGTACTTTCTGAGCCTTTCTGTAATTCACTTTGATGTTAATATTTTATGTTTCTGGTCATGTATTTACTGTTCACCATCATTAAAAATAGTTAAATTGCTCAATCACAGGCTTTGGATTTTTATTATAATTCTTTAATTCCCTGAAACCTGTTTCTGTGATAAAAATGCCAAATATATCCAGAAATTTGGATGTTTCTTCTGCTGCTAAGTCGCTTCAGTCATGTCCGACTCTGTGCGACCCCATGGACTGCAGCCTACCAGGCTTCTCCATCCATGGGATTCTCCAGGCAAGAACACTGGAGTGGGTTGCCATTTCCTTCTCCAATGCATGAAAGTGAAAAGTGAAACTGAAGCCGCTCAGTCGTGTCCGACTTTTAGCGACCCCATGGACTGCAGCCTACCAGGCTCCTCCATCCATGGGATTTTCCAGGCAAGAGTACTGGAGTGGGGTGCCATTACCTTCTCCGATTTGGATGTTTAAATATTGCAATTCTCTTACAGTTTTTTATTTTTCAGGGAGTACAAGAATTTAGAACTGGTAAAGATCATAAAAAGGCCATTAAAAGTTTGACTTCCACCTTTTATACCATGAGTTGGACAGGCATGATGACACCATATTCTTATTTCAATACCTGGGTGGAGATTTTAATTCAAGGTTGAAATTGGTGCTGTATCTTAGACCTAAAATACTGGAGGATGAAATCCACTTTGTCTGATATTAGTATAGCCACTCCTGCTTTCTTTCAATTTATATTAGTATAGAATATCTTTTTCATCTTTTTACTTTCTTTGCAGCAGCAGCAGCATAGAGTTCGGTGTTACCTCTTTTTTCTCCTAATGTAATTATCCCTGCTTTTTAGTTGTGTTTTTAAAGACTATTTACATTTAATATGGTTCTTGGTATAATGGTGTTGAACTGACCATCTTGCTTTTGTTTTCTGTATGTCCCGTCTCTTCTATGTTCCTTTTATACTCCTTTTCTTTTTTCTTTCTGGAGAAATAAATGGCAACCCACTCCAATATTCATGCCTGGAAAATCCTATGGACCGAGGAGCCTGGTGGGCTACAGTCCATGGGGTCGCAAAGAGTCAGACACGACTGAGCGACTTCTCTTCTCTCTTCTTTCTTTCAGATTAATATTTTTATTGTTCTTTATTATCTCCTTTGTCTTATTAATTATCTTATTTAACTGGTTGTTTTGGAGTTTATGTTATATATCTTTAATATTTCATAGTCATTTTTTGCTGTTGTACACTTACACTATAAGAGACTGACAATAGTATACTTTCATTTTTCTTTCCTTTTCTGGCCTTTAAGCTATTGTCATACCTTTCATTTTTGTGTACGTTGAAATGCATACAAAATCTTGTTACTATTTTTTTTTTGGCTTCAAACAGTTGTATATCTTTTAAAGATATAAATTTAAAAAGTCTTTATACTTACATTTGTAGTTTCTATTTCTAATGCTTTTCCTTCTTTTGTGTACATCCAGGTTTCCATCTGGTATCATTTTTATTCTTTTAGAAGCACTTTACTATTTCTTGTCATGCAGGTCTATTGGTGATTAATTCTTTCAGTTTTTTATGTTTAGATCGGTCTTTGTTTCACTTTAATTTTTCTATTTTGCTGTCTCCCCCTTGCCTCCCTCTTCCCCACACTAGTCTGCACTTTAAAAATATTGTACTGTTTCCTAGCTTACATTGCTTCTGGTGAGAAATCTGTTTCTCATCCTTTGTACATAAGGTGTCCTTTTCCCCATCTCTTCTCACTACTTTTCACATTTTCCTTTTTATCGCTGATCTTAAGCAATTTGCTTATGATGTGTCTTAGTTTTCTTCACTTTTCATAATTATGGTTGGAATTCACTGAACTCGTTGGGGGTTTCCTCCCCATAAGGAATTTATTTTGGCAGACCTAGGGATGGGGAGGGCCCTGTATCTAAAAGAAAGTATTGGGCTTCTTGATGGTGAAGCATGGCTGATGCTGGTGATGTAGGACCCAGTAGGGGCAGCAGCAACTTGATTTTGTAGTTGTGAAACTTCTTGGCCATTGGCAGATGGCACCTTTTGGCTGTGATCTCCTCCATCATGATGATCTGGATTGAGTGCTGGACACCCGTGACCTGATGGCATTGAGTGTCATTGCCTGTGGTAGTCAGTTCAGTTCAGTCGCTCAGTCATGTCTAACTCTTTGCTACCCCATGAATCACAAAACGCCAGGCCTCCCTGTCCATCACCAACTCCCGCAGTTCACCCAGACTCACGTCCATCGAGTCAGTGATGCCATCCAGCCATCTCATCCTCTGTCGTCCCCTTCTCCTCCTGCCCCCAATCCCTCCCAGCATCAGAGTCTTTTCCAATGAGTCAGCTCCTCGCATGAGATGGCCAAAGTACTGGAGTTTCAGCTTTAGCATCATTCCTTCCAAAGAAATCCCAGGGCTGATCTCCTTCAGGATGGGCTGGTTGGATCTCCTTGCAGTCCAAGGGACTCTCAAGAGTCTTCTCCAACACCACAGTTCAAAAGCATCAATTCTTTGGTGCTCAGCCTTCTTCACAGTCCAACTCTCACATCCATACATGACCACAGGAAAAACCATAGCCTTGACTAGATGAACCTTTGTTGGCAAAGTAATGTCTCTGCTTTTGAATATGCTATCTAGGTTGGTCATAACTTTCCTTCCAAGGAGTAAGCGTCTTTTAATTTCATGGCTGCAGTCACCATCTGCAGTGATTTTGGAGCCCAGAAAAATAAAGTCTGATACTGTTTCCACTGTTTCCCCATCTATTTCCCATGAAGTGATGGGACCAGATGCCATGATCTTCATTTTCTGAATGTTGAGCTTTAAGCCAACTTTTTCACTCTCCCCTTTCACTTTCATCAAGACGCTTTTTAGTTCCTCTTCACTTTCTGCCATAAAGGTGGTGTCATCTGCATATCTGAGGTTATTGATATTTCTCTCAGAAATCTTGATTCCAGCTTGTGCTTCTTCCAGCCCAGCGTTTCTCATGCTGTACTCTGCATATAAGTTAAATAAGCACGGTGACAGTATACAGCCTTGACGTACTCCATTTTCTATTTGGAACCAGTCTGTTGTTCCATGTCCAGTTCTAACTGTTGCTTCCTGACCTGCATACAGATTTCTCAAGAGGCAGATCAGGTGGTCTGGTATTCCCATCTCTTTCAGAATTTTCCACAGTTTATTGTGATCCACACAGTCAAAGGCTTTGGCATAGTCAATAAAGCAGAAGTAGATGTTTTTCTGCAACTCTCTTGCTTTTTCCATGATCCAGCGGATGTTGGCCATTTGATCTCTGGTTCCTCTGCCTTTTCTAAAACCAGCTTGAACATCAGGAAGTTCACGGTTCACGTATTGCTGAAGCCTGGCTTAGAGAATTTTAAGCATTACTTTACTAGCATGTGAGATGAGTGCAATTGTGTGGTAGTTTGAGCATTCTTTGGCATTGCCTTTCTTTGGGATTGGAATGAAAACTGACCTTTTCCAGTCCTGTGGCCACTACTGAGTTTTCCAAATTTGCTGGCATATTGAGTGCAGCACTTCCACAGCATCATCTTTCAGGATTTGAAAGAGCTCAACTGGAATTCCATCACCTCCACTAGCTTTGTTCGTAGTGATGCTTTCTAAGGCCGACTTGACTTCACATTCCAGGATGTCTGGCTCTAGGTCAGTGATCACACCATCGTGATTATCTGAGGCGTGAAGATCTTTTTTGTACAGTTCTTCTGTGTATTCTTGCCATCTCTTCTTAATATCTTCTGCTTCTGTTAGGTCCATACCATTTCTGTCCTTTATCAAGCCCATCTTTGCATGAAATGTTCCCTTGATATCTCTAATTTTCTTGAAGAGATCTCTAGTCTTTCCCATTCTGTTGTTTTCCTCTATTTCTTTGCATTGATCACTGAAGAAGGCTTTTTTATCTCTTCTTGCTATTCTTTGGAACTCTGCATTCAGATGCTTTTATCTTTCCTTTTCTCCTTTGCATTTTGCTTCTCTTCTTTTCACAGCTATTTGTAAGGCCTCCCCAGACAGCCATTTTGCTTTTTTGCATTTCTTTTCCATGGGGATGGTCTTGATCCCTGTCTCCTATACAGTGTCATGAACCTCATTCCATAGTTCATCAGACACTCTATCAGATCTAGGCCCTTAAATCTATTTCTCACTTCCATTGTATAATCATAAGGGATTTGATTTAGGTCATACCTAAATGGTCTAGTGGTTTTCCCTATTTTATTCAACTTAAGTCTGAATTTGGCAATAAGGAGTTCATGGTCTGAGCCACAATCAGCTGCTGATCTTGTTTTTGCTGACTGTATAGAGCTTCTCCATCTTTGGCTACAAAGAATATAATCAATCTGATTTCGGTGTTGACCATCTGGTAATGTCCATGTGTAGAGTCTTCTCTTGTGTTGTTGGAAGAGGGTGTTTGCTATGACCAGTGCATTTTCTTGGCAAAACTCTATTAGTCTTTGCCCTGCTTCATTCCGTATTCCAAGGCCAAATTTGCCTGTTACTCCAGGTGTTTCTTGACTTCCTACTTTTGCATTCCAGTCCCCTGTAATGAAAAGGACATCTTTTTTGGGTGTTAGTTCTAAAAGGTCTTGTAGGTCTTCATAGAACAGTTCAACTTCAGCTTCTTCAGCATTACTGGTTGGGGCATAGACTTGGATTACTGTGATATTGAATGGGTTGCCTTGGAAAGGAACAGAGATCATTCTGTCGTTTTTGAGATTGCATCCAAGTACTGCATTTTGAACTCTTTTGTTGACCATGATGGCTACTTCATTTCTTCTGAGGGATTCCTGCCCGAAGTAGTAGATATAATGGTCATCTGAGTTAAATTCACCCATTCCAGTCCATTTGAGGTCGCTGATTCCTAGAATGTTGACATTCACTCTTGCCATCTCTTGTTTGACCACTTCCAATTTGCCTTGATTCATGGACCTGACATTCCAGGTTCCTATGCAATATTGCTCTTTACAGCATCGGACCTTACTTCTATCACCAGTCACATCCACAGCTGGGTATTCTTTTTGCTTTGGCTCCATCCCTTCATTCTTTCTGGAGTTATTTCTCTACTGATCTCCAGTAGCATATTGGGCACCTACTGACCTGGGGAGTTCTTCTTTCAGTATCCTATCATTTTGCCTTTTCATACTGTTCATGGAGTTCTCAAGGCAAGAATACTGAAGTGGTTTGCCATTTCCTTCTCCAGTGGACCACATTCTGTCAGACCTCTCCACCATGACCCGCCCATCTTGGGTGGCCCCACGGGCATGGCTTAGTTTCATTGAGTTAGACAAGGCTGTGGTCCTAGTGTGATTAGATTGACTAGTTTTTTGTGAGTATGGTTTCAGTGTGTCTGCCCTCTGATGCCCTCTTGCAACACCTACCATCTTACTTGGGTTTCTCTTACCTTGAGCGTGGGGTATCTCTTCACGGCTGCTCCAGCAAAGCGCACCCGCTACTCCTTACCTTGGACGAGGGGTATCTCCTCACCGCCGCCCTTCCTGACCTTCAACATGGGATAGCTCCTCTAGGCCCTCCTGTGCCCGCGCAGCCACGGCTTCTTGGACGTGGGGTTGGTCAGGTCCCAGTAAACCTGGTACATGTGGGTGCCCCTGCAGGAGCTGTAGTGCAGTCAGATGCTGAAGTTCCTTACCTGCCGGGGGATTTCTTGAACATCTGCCTACAGTAGACAATTTCCCTGAAGAATTCATCTTCTTCAGTTGAGATGCAAAGTATCAGAACTTGGAACTTGGCATAATTAGGTGCAAAGATGGAAAGATTTTTATTTGATAGAGGGGTGATAAGTGGCATTTGGGGGTGGGCAGGGAGGCTCCCCCCCGACCTTGTACTCTCATAGTGTGCTTGCGGCCTTCATGACACTCTCTCCATGCTGGCCGCCACACACAAGTCTTATAATTTTTTCAAATTTAGAAAAACTTAGTCATTATTTTTTCAAATAATGTTTTTGCTCACTACCCTTAGGGATGCCAGTTATATTTAGCCATTTGAGGTTGTCTCATGGTTCGCTGATGCTTTGTTCATTTATTCCTCGTGTGTGTTTTTTCCTGTCTGTTTCATTTTGGATGGTTTCTATTGCTATACCTTGTAGTTTATTCATCTCTTCTAATCTCCTGTTAATCGCATACAGTATATTTGTCATCTCATGTATTACAGTTTTCATATCTAGAAGTTCAATATGTGTTTCTTCTTAACACCTTCTAGGTCTCCATTTAACATGTTCAATCTTTCCTCTATCACTTTCCCTTGATAATTCTGTCAATTTTTGATTTTTATAGTTTGAAGCTATATTGTATTAGCATTTAGGTTAATACTTTGTGCATGCGTTTATACATGTATGTGTCCAAGTATATGTATTTTTGTGTGTACACATGTACCTATACCTGTACACACACACATACACACACACATAAATGAAATCTTCTTGTGGAATTTTTCTTCTATTTCTTTTAAAACTTTTTATTTTAATTTGTACTTTGATACTAAAATTACTAAAAATCACTAAATTACTATTTTCCTCTGGTTAGTGTTTGCCTTGCCAATCTTTCCTATATTCTTATTTTTAATCTTTCAAGCTCTGTTTTCTCTTCTAAGCACTATAGAACTGAAATTAATTTTGTTTATTCTAATAATTAGTCTTTGAATTAGAAATATTATCTGTTTATGGTGTTTTAGTCTTAGTCATCACAAAGAATTAAAGAGTTGTAAAAGTAGCTATGATGGGAGAAGCAAAGACGTTTAAGAACTTTTACAAAGGTCTTGTTTTTAGGTCCCGATTTTAATTTTTTCTGGCTTTCTTTCTTGAATAGAGGCTTGAATTCAATTGATTCCCATCAAATCATCTTTCTTCTTGGCATGTAGGCCTGAAAATGCTAATGGAGAAAAATGATCTTACTTTCCTAAGGTTTTCACGCTTTCCCAGCCTCCTGTCTCACATGACAATGGATCTTTTAAAGCATTTATAAACAATATTATTTTGTATTTTGAAAGTTAATTTTAAACAATGTCAATTTGTAAAAAAAAAAAAAAAAATATATATATATTTCTTAGTGTATTGATTTCTGATTGTCTCCATTTTCTTTAGTTTATGAAGTTGCTCCTTTTGGACATTTGTTTTTAGTTTACTTGATCAGTGTTGGGGTGAAATTTTTTATTCTGATAGACTATATAGTGTTCAGGGTCATTTATAATAAATACAGGGTAACATGCCTATTACATAAAAATAAAACAGTTTTTGTGAAATGAATTGGAAGATGTGGCATAATTAGACAGTAGGCATTTGTATTCTCCTATTATCACTTTAGAGAGGCAAAAAAAAAAAAAGGAGGTAATTTATTTCATCTTGGTAATGCTCCTTCTTTCTGGTCCAACAATTTATCAGAAATGTTAATCCAGCAAGCAGTAAGTTGGTGGGGGGTGGGGGGGGCAGTGAGAGAGGGGATTTAAAATTAGCCTGGAAATATTGCACAACTCATTAAAAATGTAATCATGCGTAAAATGAGATCAATGAAAATTTATCTAAAAGTGCAAGGAAAAGGCATTTTCTAGTATGATACTGGATTTAATAGACTGGATTTTAATTTAGTCAGTTTGCTACAAAAAAATCCCTCCAGGCTAAATAAAACAGTTTTCCCTCCCAGTTATTGTACAGACAGCTAATTTTCAGACCCTTTCCTTCTGATATTCAATCTTATCTCTTGCTGCGTACGGGTTTCACTATATTGCAGAATTTGTTTTCTTTACATTTTCCATTACTGCTTTCATTTGCATGATAAATGATTAGAAGTAGAAACAGGAAAAAAAACTATGCAGAACATTTCTTTGTTAATTTTGTTTAAATTAGAGTAACTTTTTAAATTCATCCTCCTCCCTCCCTCCCCTTTTAACAACCAGTGTATCTGAATTATTTTAGTATTTTATTGTAGAGATAGAGAATTGGGTTGCAGTGTTTTCCTTGCACTTTCTTCATATAACATTTTATTTTTTTCTTATGTTTGTAGTTTACATTTTGGTTCCTACCTTATGCAGTTAATGATATTGATGAATTCTTCTCTTAAAAGACATCCTTGTGTCTGACTCTGAGTCTAAGGTATAGGTGTGTAATTTATGTTGACATTGATGACATTAAGTGCTTTGAAGATTTATTTTTGCAGACAATATCATCACAATTCTTAAGCAATAAATATGGTTTTTAAAAATAGGTTTCATTTATGTCTTCTCCCCCTTCTATCTTAGCTACTTTTCTAGTCGGATAATTTAGAATTGTGAAATGATGTAACTAACTAAACCCATTAATGAAAACTTTCTATTGTTTTCCTTTTCCCCAAAGTTGTAAATGAAAAGAGGCTAGCTTTATTAATAAAAATTTGTCTGGGCAAAACTTGCCTGAGCAAAAATTAGTTTGTAAGCCTGAATGAATGGTTCCAGCAATATTTGTTTGTAACAGAAGAATCTTATGATCATATTACGATAACTCACATAGCTTTTTATTTTCTTATTATACAAACTTTATTTAAATACTGCCCTGTTGTTAAAAAAATTCAAACATTGCTATTAATGTTGTCTTGATTATCCTTCCTATCCTTCTCTTACCTAAAATAAACACACTAGTCCTCAGCTATTCTTCCTGACATTTTTCTCTGTAAAATAGACCTATACCCGAAGAAATGAAAAGTGAAAGTATTAGTCACTGAGTCTTGTCTTACTCTTTGTGACCCCATGGACTGTGGCCCACCAAGCTCTGTCCATGGGATTTCCCAGGCATGAATACTGGATTGAGTTGCCATTTCCTTCTCTGATAAATTGGTTTTAATTTCTGTTAAATTATTCTAGTATGAATGATATTACAATATTTTAATTTATCTGCATTTTCTTATTTTACTTAACATTATATCTTAGATAATTTTCCATTTCAATATGTACAACTCTATTCTGTTGAACTGTTGAGTAGTATTCTATGACATGGAGCTAGGAAGATCTGGAAGGAACCTAAGCATCAATCTTTAGGAGAGGGTTGACAAACAATGGGGCAATAAGAACCTTTGTGCATACTTCTGTGCACAGTGGAAATACTTTTGTGGGGAAGAAGGCAAGAAGTAGGAGAGCAGGGTCTTTGAATGTCCCTAAATTTTCCTCTGAGAACTGTTAGAAGGTGGCTCAGTGGTAAAGAAACTGCCTGTCAGTGAAGGAGCTGCCAGAGATGCAGGTTTGATCCTTGGCTCTGGAAGATCCTTTGGAATAGGAAATGGCAGCCCACTCTGGTATTCTTGCTTGGAAAATGCCATAGACAGAGGAGCCTGGTGGGCTACAGTCCATGGGGTCACAAAGAGTTGGACATGATTGAGCATATATGTACTGTTTACCTAAATCCTATGCTTTAACAATTGTCTCATTGTCATTCATTTCTAAGTAGTTTGTGAATTCTATATTGATTTTTCTCTTAAACATGAGTTATTGTCAAGGGGGAAGTTTCTAAGTCTATAGATTTTTGGGGCTATCTTTTTGATGATGAATCTAATTTTACTACTTTGTTGTGATCAATATGGCTTTGTATGATTTCTGCTTTACAGGAGTCAATGAGATTTTTCTTCATGATCTAATATGTGATCAATTTTCTTTTGTCAGTGTCCCTGACTGAGGAGAATGCTCTTTATTGTATTCAGTCTTCTATTTTATACTTATTATATCAAACTTGTTAATTATATTATTCAAATGCTAAATATTCTTACTCTTGGTTCATCTATTGTATATGCTGGTTCCTGAAAACTGTGTTGTTAGATATGCCCAAAAGTTCATGTGTTGAATTTTATTGGCAAATACCCCTTTTTGTCCTTCTAGTGCATTTGCCTAAAGTTTTCTTTTTCCCTAATACTAAGAATTGCTTAGTGTATCTTTTCTTATACTGTTATCTTCACTGTTTCTATGTTGTCTTATTTTAGATAGGTCTTTTAAGTATGGCCTTGGAGAAGGAAATGGCAACCAACTCCAGTATTCTTGCCTGGAAAATCCCATGGACAGAGGAGTCTGGCAGGCTATACCCCATGGTATTGCAAGAGTCAGACACGACTTAGTGACTAAACCACCACCAACCATGGGTTTTCTACTAGAATATTTAAGTTTCTGTTCTTAATAGATAGTGATCCTTCACCCAGATGTTAGTTACCAATGTTTTGGGCTTATTTACATTTTCTATTTTATGGTACCTTTTTTGTTTTTTCTCCTTTCTGTCTATCTTTGGTTGATCAGTTTATTTTATTCCATTTTTTCCCTCCACTTGTGGTTTGTCAGTTATATGTCCCACTTCTTTTTTTTTTTCCTAGTTGTTGTTTAGTTGCTAAATCATGTCCAACTCTTTTGTGTTCACATGGACTATAGCCCACCAGTCTCCTCTGTTCATGGAATTTCCCAGGCAAGAATACTTGAGTGGGTTGCCATTTCCTATTCCAGGGCATCTTCCTGACCCAGGAAGGCATGATTGAACCCATGTCTCCTGCATTAGCAGTCAGGTTCTTTACATTGAGCTTACGGGGATGCCCCCATTTTTTCTAGTTGTTGTTCGGTCTCTCAGTTGTGTCTGATACTTTGCAACCCCATGGACTGCAGCATACCAGTCTTCCCTGTCCTACACCATATCCCGGAGTTTGCTCAAACTCATGTCCTTTGAGTCAATGAGGCCATCCAACCATCTCATCCTCTGTTGCCCCTTCTCCTCCTGCCCTCAATCTTTCCCAGCACCAGGATCTTTTCCAATGAGTAGGTTCTTCCAATGAGTCATCTCTTCACATCAGGTGGCCAAAGTATATTGGAACGTCAGCATCAGTCCTTCCAATGAATATTCAGGTTTCCTTTAGGATTTCCTTTAGGATTGACTGGTTGGATCTCTTTGCTGTCCAAGGGATTCTCAAGAGTCTTCTCCAGCACCACAGTTCAAAAGCATCAATTCTTTGGTGCTCGGCCTTTGTTATGGTTCAGCTCTCACGTCCGTACAAGACTACTGGAAAAATCGTAGCTTTGACTATATGGATCTTTGTCAGCAAAGTGATGTCTCTGCTTTTTAATACGCTGTCTAGGTTTGTCATAGCTTTTCTTTCAAGGAGTAAGAATCTTTTAATTTCATGGCTGCAGTCACCATCTGCAGTGATTTTGGAACCTAAGAAAATAGTCTGTCACTGTTTCCATTGTTTCCCCATCTATTTGCTATGAAGTGATGGGACCAGATGCCAGGATCTTAGGTTTTTGAATGTTGAGTTTTAAGCCAGCTTTTTCACTTCCCTCTTTCACCTTCATCAAGAGGCTCTTTAGTTCTTCTTTGCTTTCTGCCATTAGGGTGGTATCATCTGCATATATGAAGTTATTGATATTTCTCCTAGCAATCTTGATTCCAGCTTGAGCTTTATCCAACCTGGCATTTCACATGATGTACTCTGCATGTAAGTTAAATAAACAGGGTGACAATATACAGCCTTGATGTACTCCTTTCCCACTTTGGAACCAGTCTGTTGTTCCATGTCTGGTTCTAAATGTTGTTCTTTGACCTGCACACAGGTTTCTCAGAAGGCAGATACAGTGGTCTGGGATTCCCATCTCTTTCAGAATTTTCCACAGTTTGTTGTCATCCATACAGTCACAAAGATTTAGTGTAGTCAGTGAAGCAAAAGTAGATTTTTAAAAAAAATTCCCTTGCTTTTTCTATGATCCGGCGGATGTTGGCAATTTGATCTCTGGTTCCTCTTCCTTTTCTAAATCCAGCTGGTACATCTGGAAGTTCTTTGTTCACGTACTGTTGAAGTGTAGCTTGAAGATTTTTGAGCATTATCTTGCTATCATGTGGGGTTTCCCAGGTAGCTCAGTTGGTAAAGAATCTGCCTGCAATGCCAGAGACCCCAGTTTGATTCCTGGGTCAGGAAGATCCTCTGGAGAAGGGATAGGCTACCCACTCCAGTATTCTTGGGCTTCCCCTGTGGCTCAGGTGGTAAAGAATCCACCTGCAATGCAGGAGACCTGGGTTTGATCTCTGGGTTAGGAAGATCCCCTGGAGAAGGGAACAGCTTCCCACTCCAGTATTCTGCCCTGGAGAATTCCATGGACTGTATAGTCCATGGGGTTGCAAAGAGTTGGACAGGACTGAGCAACTTTCGCTTCACTAGGATGTGAAATGAACATAATTGTGCAATAGTTTGAACATTCTTTGGCATTGCCTTTCTTTGGAATTGGAATGAAAAGTGACCTTTTCCTGTCCTGTGACCACTGCTGAGTTTTCCAAATTTGCTGGCATATTGAGTACAGCACTTGAACAGCTCATCTTTTAGGATTAGAAATAGTTTAGCTGGAATTCCATCACCTCCACTAGCTTTGTTAGTAGTAACACTTCCTAAGGTGCTCTTGACTTCATACTCCAGGATGTCTGGCTCTAGGTGAGCGACCACCCAGTATCCCCTCAATAACCATCATGGTTATCTGGGTCACTGAGATCTTTTTTTGTGTAGTTCTTCTGTGTATTCTTCCCACTTCTTCTTAATATCTTCTGCTTCTGTTAGGTCTATACTGTTTCTGTTCTTTATTGTGCCCACCTTTGCATGAAATGTTCCCTTGGTATCTCTAATTTTCTTGAAGAGATCTTCAAGAATATTAGTAATGATATTGAAATCCTTCAATAAGGTCACTTTCTAGGATCAGTGTTACCTCCTTTGAGTTTTCATTGCCCTCTGAAATGTATTCTTTAGCTAATTTGTCAATAGTAGCTTTCAATGTGCTTCCTTGGTGGCTCAGTGGTAAAGAATCTACCTGCTAATTCAGGAGACGCAGATTCAATCCGAGTTGGGAATATCCCCTGGAGAAGGAAATGGCAATCCACTCCAGTTTTCTTGCCTGGAGAATTCCATGGACACAGGATCTTGGAGGGCTACAGTCCATGGAGTCGCAAAAGGGTTGGACACAACTTAGCAACTAAACAGTTACAACAGCTTTCAATGTACTTTGAATAATATGTGCTTAGTCTGTGAGAATGTAATAAATGTTTCAGAGGTGTTTCAATGCTTAATCAAATAGTCACTAAATAATTATAATAGTAGTCAAAGAGTTGTGTGGTTTCTAAATTACATGAATTCCACTGGTTTTAATAAATGTTAAAGTACTAATTAAAATTTTTTACTAAGTGATGCATGAGGTTATATTGTAAAATATTTCATAAAACTAAGTTGATTGGCAAACTGTTAAAAACTAGACTTTGGTGAACCGTCTGGGCCCGTTGAATTTGACGCTATGTCAAACTTGAGCTGTTCCTATGAATCACCTTTAATTTCCCTCCTTGGTAATGGCCCTCCCCTCAAAATCTTATTCTGCCTCTTAATAACCTAATTCATATCCATTTTTAAACATCTTTTTCCAGTAAACTCTACATCCAATCTGCCTACATGGCAGAAATCTCGGGATTTTATCATTTCAGTCTTATCATATAGCTTTTTAATTTTATATTCTGTAAGGTTGTACCAAGATGGCTTCAAAAAATTGGTGTGCAAGTAAACAATTTCCTGCTCAGAAGACCTAAATTTCTATCTACTCTGAACCATTGGATAGACACAGTAGCTCACCCATGTTTCATGGAAACATTTCCCACTATGAGGTTGTCTGCATATTTCCATGTGTTATTTTTTCCCCCTAGTGTACGGACTTCCTTTATGGTCAGGAAACCCCTGACCTAAAGTTAATGTCAGAATATCTCTAATAGGGCAAGTTTATTTCACAAGACCTCTAATATTACTCTACAAAAGTGATATTTCTTCACCTTGGTTATGTCCTTGGGTCACTACAAGAATATGAGATAACAGTCCTTTTTGTTTCTACTTTAGATCATTTATACACCTTAATAATTGTTGAACAAATGGATTCCTCTGTTTTGTGGATAATTTCTTTTTCTCCCCCTTAACATTTTATTCTGGTGGTTGTCATATTGTTTCATTTGTGATATTCTATAACACATGCTTCCATATGACTCAGCTCTCAAGAGTCTGAGTGCCTCAGGTCTGAAATATAGAGGAAGAAAAGGAATCTCACCTTTCAGTATCGTTTATGACCATCAGCATTTTACCCAAGAGTTGGCAAAGTGCTTTGGAATTTTTTGAGAACAGGCTTTTCTTAATAAATAAGTGGTGTCATTATTTTCATCTCTTGACCTATGTAATGTCACAGTGAACATCAGTTCAGATTCTGTCTACTGCTTTCCCCATGTGTTCTTTTTACATTATCTGCTTAAATATTGCTCTGAATGGGCTACCTGGGATTTGCCTTCATGGCACTATGTACTCATTTTTATTTCTCTATCAGTCTGTCTTTCTCCAGATGGATTATAATCTCATTGCCTGTTAAGATCTCCAGATACAGGTTGCTTTTACAGTTAGATTTACTACTAATTACTGGTCTGTAACATTCTTGTTTCCTAAAAGAATGGAAAAACAATTTTTGTCAAATCATGCAATTATTTAAAGACAAAGCCTGCATGGGCTTCTCTGGTGGCTCAGACCTGCATTGCTTCTGTCTGCAATGCAGGAGCTCCGGGTTTGATCCCTGGGCTGGGAAGATCCCCTGGAGAAGGAAATGACAGCCCACTCCAGTATTCTTGCCTGGAAAATCCCATGGACGGCAGAGCCTGGCAGGCTACTGTCCATAGGGTTGCAAAGAGGTGGACACGACTGAGCGACTTCACTTTCACTTTCACATGGTCTAGTGCAGGGGAAGACTTTTTGGTTAATGCATGGGACAATGTGTTACATGTGTACATAATTAAGATGCTTATTAGAAAATTGTATTTAATCTCTACATTATATTTGTTTTCAGGTACAGTCCTATTAGAGAAAGCAATGGCACACCACTCCAGTAATTTTGCCTAGAAAATCCCGTGGACGGAGAAGCCTGGTAGGCTGCAGTCCATGGGGTCGCTAGAGTCGGACACGACTGAGTGACTTCCCTTTCACTTTTCACTTTTCACTTTCATGCAATGGAGAAGGAAATGGCAACCCACTCCAGTGTTCTTGCCTGGAGAATCCCAGGGATGGGGAAGCCTGGTGGGCTGCCGTCTATGGGGTCGCACAGAGTCGGACACGACTGAAGTGACGCAGCAGCTGCAGAGTCCTATATATGTTGTATCACAAAGATGACATGCTGATGACCTATTAAAAATGAAAATGAAAGATGGGGACAGAGATAGAAGAACTTATTTTTAAAAAGCATGTTGCTTTCTCTGCATCTATTGAGATAATCATATGGTTTTTATTTTTCAACTTGTTAATGTGGTGTATTACATTGATTGATTTGCGGATATTGAAGAATCCTTGCATCCCTGGGATAAAGCCCACTTGGTCATGGTGTATGATCTTTTTAATGTGTTGTTGGATTCTGATTGCTAGAATTTTGTTAAGGATTTTGGCATCTATGTTCATCAGTGATATTGGCCTGTAGTTTTCTTTTTTTGTGGGATCTTTGTCAGGTTTTGGTATTAGGGTGATGGTGGCCTCATAGAATGAGTTTGGAAGTTTACCATCCTCTGCAATTTTCTGGAAGAGTTTGAGCAGGATAGGTGTTAGCTTTTCTCTAAATTTTTGGTAGAATTCAGCTGTGAAGCCGTCTGGACCTGGGCTTTTGTTTGCTGGAAGATTTTTTATTACAGTTTCAATTTCTGTGCTTGTGATGGGTCTGTTAAGATTTTCTATTTCTTCCTGGTCGAGTTTTGGAAAGTTGTACTTTTCTAAGAATTTGTCCATTTCTTCCTCGTTGTCCATTTTATTGGCATATAATTGTTGATAGTAGTCTCTTATGATCCTTTGTATTTCTGTGTTGTCTGTTGTGATCTCTCCATTTTCATTTCTAATTTTATTGATTTGATTTTTCTCCCATTGTTTCTTGATGAGTCTGGCTAATGGTTTGTCAATTTTATTTATCCTTTCAAAGAACCAGCTTTTGGTTTTGTTGATTTTTGCTATGGTCTCTTTTGTTTCTTTTGCATTTATTTCTGCTCTAATTTTTAAGATTTCTTTCCTTCTACTAACCCTGGGGTTCTTCATTTCTTCCTTTTCTAGTTGCTTTAGGTGTAGAGTTAGGTTATTTATTTGACTTTTTTCTTGTTTCTTGAGGTGTGCCTGTATTGCTCTGAACTTTCCCCTTAGGACTGCTTTTACCGTGTCCCATAGGTTTTGGGTTGTTGTGTTTTCATTTTCATTCGTTTCTATGCAAATTTTGATTTCTTTTTTGATTTCTTCTGTGATTTGTTGGTTATTCAGCAGCGTGTTGTTCAGCCTCCATATGTTGGATTTTTTAATAGTTTTTCTCCTGTAATTGAGATCTAATCTTACTGCATTGTGGTCAGAAAAGATGCTTGGAATGATTTCTATTTTTTTAAATTTACCAAGGCTAGCTTTATGGCCCAGGATGTGATCTATCCTGGAGAAGGTTCCATGTGCGCTTGAGAAGAAGGTGAAATTCATTGTTTTGGGATGAAATGTCCTATAGATATCAATTAGGTCTAACTGGTCTATTGTATCGTTTAAAGTTTGTGTTTCCTTGTTAATTTTCTGTTTAGTTGATCTATCCATAGGTGTGAGTGGGGTATTAAAGTCTCCCACTATTATTGTGTTATTGTTAATTTCTCCTTTCAAACTTGTTAGCATTTGTCTTACATACTGTGGTGCTCCCGTGTTGGGTGCATATATATTTATAATTGTTATATCTTCTTCTTGGATTGATCCTTTGATCATTATGTAGTGACCATCTTTGTCTCTTTTCACAGTCTTTGTTTTAAAGTCTATTTTATCTGATATGAGTGTTGCTACTCCTGCTTTCTTTTGGTCCCTATTTGCATGGAAAATCTTTTTCCAGCCCTTCACTTTCAGTCTGTATGTGTCCCCTGTTTTGAGGTGGGTCTCTTGTAGACAACATATGTAGGGGTCTTGTTTTTGTATCCATTCAGCCAGTCTTTGTCTTTTGGTTGGGGCATTCAACCCATTTACGTTTAAGGTAATTACTGATAAGTATGATCCCGTTGCCATTTACTTTATTGTTTTGGGTTCAAATTTATACACAATTTTTGTGTTTCCTGTCTAGAGAATATCCTTTAGTATTTGTTGGAGAGCTGGTTTGGTGGTGCAGAATTCTCTCAGCTTTTGCTTGTCTGAAAAGCTTTTGATTTCTCCTTCACATTTGAATGAGATCCTTGCTGGGTACAATAATCTGGGCTGTAGGTTATTTTCTTTCATCATTTTAAGTATGTCTTGCCATTCCCTCCTGGCTTGAAGAGTTTCAGTTGAAAGATCAGCTGTTATCCTTATGGGTATTCCCTTGTGTGTTATTTGTTGTTTTTCCCTTGCTGCTTTTAATATTTGTTCTTTGTGTTTGATCTTTGTTAATTTGATTACTATGTGTCTTGGGGTGTTTCGCCTTGGGTTTATCCTGTTTGGGACTCTCTGGGTTTCTTGGACTTGGGTGATTATTTCCTTCCCCATTTTAGGGAAGTTTTCAACTATTATCTCCTCAAGTATTTTCTCATGGTCTTTCTTTTTGTCTTCTTCTTCTGGGACCCCTATGATTCGAATGTTGTAGCGTTTAATATTGTCCTGGAGGTCTCTGAGATTGTCCTCATTTCTTTTAATTCATTTTTCTTTTATCCTCTCTGATTCATTTATTTCTACCATTCTATCTTCTAATTCACTAATCCTATCTTCTGCCTCTGTTATTCTACTATTTGTTGCCTCCAGAGTGTTTTTAATTTCACTTATTGCATTATTCATTATATATTGATTCTTTTTTATTTCTTCTAAGTCCTTGTTAAACCTTTCTTGCATCTTCTCAATCCTTGCCTCCAGGCTATTTATCTGTGATTCCATTTCCATTTATGATCAAAACTCTCCAGAAAGCAGGAATAGAAGGAACATACCTCAACATAATCAAAGCTATATATGACAAACCCACAGCAAACATTATCCTCAATGGTGAAAAATTGAAAGCATTTCCTCTAAAGTCAGGAACAAGACAAGGGTGCCCACTTTCACCATTACTATTCAACATAGTTTTGGAAGTTTTGGCCACAGCAATCAGAGCAGAAAAAGAAATAAAAGGAATCCAAATTGGAAAAGAAGAAGTAAAGCTCTCACTGTTTGCAGATGACATGATCCTCTACATAGAAAACCCTAAAGACTCCACCAGAAAATTACTAGAACTAATCAATGACTATAGTAAAGTTGCAGGATATAAAATCAACACCCAGAAATCCCTTGCATTCCTATACACTAATAATGAGAAAACAGAAAGAGAAATTAAGGAAACAATTCCATTCACCATTGCAATGGAAAGAATAAAATACTTAGGAATATATCTACCTAAAGAATCTAAAGACCTATATATAGAAAACTATAAAACACTGGTGAAAGAAATCAAAGAGGACACTAACAGATGGGGAAATATACCATGTTTATGGATTGGAAGAATCAATATAGTGAAAATGAGTATACTACCCAAAGCAATCTATAGATTCAATGCAATCCCTATCAAGCTACCAACAGCATTCTTCACAGAGCCAGAACAAATAATTTCACAATTTGTATGGAAAAACAAAAAACCTTGAATAGCCAAAGTGATCTTGAGAAAGAAGAATGGAACTGGAGGAATCAACCTACCTGACTTCAGGCTCTACTACAAAGCCACAGTTATCAAGACAGTATGGTACTGGCACAAAGACAGAAATATAGATCAATGGAACAAAATAGAAAGCCCAGAGATAAATCCACGCACATATGGACACCTTCTCTTTGACAAAGGAGGCAAGAATATACAATGGATTAAAGACAATCTCTTTAACAAGTGGTGCTGGAAACTCTGGTCAACCACTTGTAAAAGAATGAAACTAGAACACTTTCTAACACCATACACAAAAATAAACTCAAAATGGATTAAAGATCTAAACGTAAGACCAGAAACTATAAAACTCCTAGAGGAGAACATAGGCAAAACACTCTCTGACATACATCACAGCAGGATCCTCTATGACCCACCTCCCAGAATATTGGAAATAAAAGCAAAAATAAACAAACGGGACCTAATTAACCTTAAAAGCTTCTGCACATCAAAGGAAACTATTAGCAAGGTGAAAAGACAGCCTTCAGAATGGGAGAAGATAATAGCAAATGAAGCAACTGACAAACAACTAATCTCGAGAATATACAAGCAACTCCTACAGCTCAACTCCAGAAAAATAAATGACCCAATCAAAAAATGGACCAAAGAACCAAATAGACATTTCTCCAAAGAAGACATACAGATGGCTAACAAACACATGAAAAGATGCTCAACATCACTCATTATCAGAGAAATGCAAATCAAAACCACTATGAGGTACCATTTCACACCAGTCAGAATGGCTGCGATCCAAAAGTCTACAAGTAATAAATGCTGGAGAGGGTGTGGAGAAAAGGGAACCCTCTTACACTGTTGGTGGGAATGCAAACTAGTACAGCCACTATGGAGAACAGTGTGGAGATTCCTTAAAAAACTGGAAATAGACCTGCCTTATGATCCAGCAATCCCACTGCTGGGCATACACACTGAGGAAACCAGAAGGGAAAGAGACACGAGTACCCCAATGTTCATCACAGCACTGTTTATAATAGCCAGGACATGGAAGCAACCTAGATGTCCATCAGCAGATGAATGGATAAGAAAGCTGTGGTACATATACACAATGGAGTATTATTCAGCCATTAAAAAGAATACATTTGAATCAGTTCTAATGAGGTGGATGAAACTGGAGCCTATTATACAGAGTGAAGTAAGCCAGAAAGAAAAACACCAATACAGTATACTAACACATATATATGGAATTTAGAAAGATGGTAACAATAACCCTGTGTACGAGACAGCAAAAGAGACACTGATATATAGAACAGTCTTATGGACTCTGTGGGAGAGGGAGAGGGTGGGAAGATTTGGGAGAATGGCATTGAAACATGTAAAATATCATGTATGAAATGAGTTGCCAGTCCAGGTTCGATGCACGATACTGGATGCTTGGGGCTGGTGCACTGGGACGACCCAGAGGGATGGAATGGGGAGGGAGGAGGGAGGAGGGTTCAGGATGGGGAACACATGTATACCTGTGGTGGATTCATTTTGATATTTGGCAAAACTAATACAGTTATGTAAAGTTTAAAAATAAAATAAAATTAAAAAAAAATTAAGAAAAAAAAATAAAATGGAAAAAAAAAAAAAGAAAAAAAAAAAAAAAAGCATGTTGCTGAAGTTTTCTTCTGCTACAGATAGGAATATATATAACTCCTGTGTAGTTTCTTCTAGGGTGATTCTATAAATGCATTTCCTTTTAGTTGAAAAAGGAGTCACACTGGCTCTCTAAGAATTTAATTGTGTTTCTGTTCTACAGACACACTCGGTAGATTTTCATGGAATTTTTGTGATTGAAGAATGTTATATTAACACTGTAGTATCAAATGGGTTATTAGACTTTTTTTGTTTTTGTTTTTATTGCAAGCAACAGAAAAGACAACTTAAAAAAAAAAGGAGTATATTGTTTCAACTATCTGAAAAGTACAATAGGCTTCAGGTACAATTTAATCCAGGAGTTCAAATTGGGCCACTAAAATTTCAAATATCTGCTTCTTTACTCTGTTTCCTGTGTTGATCTGTTCTCAGCATCTCTGGGCAGGATGGTGCCCGAAGTCTCCAGGCTGACAAATCTTTCCTATAGAATCTTTTGTTTACTGTTAGCCTCTAAGGCAGAGAATTTTACTTCCCTGAAACAGTTTGTGCTTCTTAGAAGCAAATTTGTGTTTGTTGCTATTTGATTTTGAGTAGAAGGAGGTAATCTTGCAGAAATTTGACACTTTGCAAAATACTGACTTTTGCAGAGTGAGCTGCTGAGAACTGTACTTAAAATTCATCTGTGAATGCAGTTTCCTCATAATGATGTCTCAACACACAAATATTGTCAAGATCGACTGTCTTGTGGATTTGGAGGTATATAATGATTTGGTGAGAAGGAAATAAAGGAGAAAATCATCAGTTAGTGTTGACCTCTGTTATTGTTCCCCACCACTAGCAGGGAAAGTTTGGTTTGCTTTCCCTGGTGTTCAGGGGGTGTAGGCAAGAGTCAAACTTCTTAATGAGAGGAAACTTTTCTTTTTTAAAAAATTGAAATTAACCACAGTTGATTTACAATATTGAGTTAGTTTCTATTTTTAGTTTTTTAAGGAACCTCCATTCTGTTCTCCATAATGATGGTACCAATGTACATTCCTACCAGTGGTATAGGATGGTTCTCTTTTCTCTACACCCTCTCTCTCATTTATTATTTGTACTCTTTGATGGCTGTTCTGACCCTCTTGAGGCGTCATTGGTTCTGACCCTCTTGAGGTTACCTCATTGTAGTTTTGATTTGTATTTCTCTAACAGTTAGTGATGTTGAATATCTTTTCACGTGCCCATTGGCCATCTTTGTCTTCTTTGGAGAAATGTCTGTTTAGGTCTTCTGCCTACCTTTTGATTGAGTTGTTGTTTGTTTGATATTGAGCTGTATGAACTATTTGTATAGTTTGGAAATTAATTCCTTATCAGTTGCATCATTTGCAATTCTTAACAGTATGATCACGGAATCACAGAAAGTTAGAGGTGAGAGGGATTTTTGAGATCATCAGGTCCTGCTTGTCATTTCATATAAAAAAAGAATGAAGGAAATGTTTAGAGATGATGTGACTTGGGCCAGTCAGTTTTTGGTCAGTGTCAATTGTAGATGGTAAAGTGGAGAAAGCATGACATTTGGAGGCAGACAGGCCAATGTGTAGTTTCTCTTCCTCCACAAAACATGCAGATTTGAGCTAGTTACTTAATGTCTACATGGTTCAGATATTAAATTGTTGAGTGATATGTAGGTAAAGCACCTATTAGAGTGCCTGGCACTTAGTGTGTGCTCAGTAACTGTTAAGTAGGCTTCCTCCTGCAGCGAACATATGCCTTCATTTATTTCATCCCTTAGAGTGTCCTTGCGAGCTTTAACTTTATTAAATCTATCACAATGTCATCTATAAGTGCAAACAATCCACTCATTTTGTTGTTGTTGTTGTTGATTTCTTTGTAACCAGTCCTTCCCCTTGAAAAGGAAGGGCAGGTCTGAGTTCATATTTACCTGGTAAAATTAGGTGCTTTGTGTATTAAACAAATCTGTCTCCATGAACATTTCACATTATAACACGAAAGTCAATACAAATAAAAACATACATGAATATTGCTACATGTAACATTAAGAGATTCTAGAGCTTGATTTGGCCCTTGCCTACCTTTCTGCCACCCACCTACTACTTCTGTCACCCTAATTACCAGGTTCTTGTTAAGTTGGCCTTCAGGACATGCCTCCAAAAGGTCAGATTGGTTCCTGCTCTGTAGCCTTGGCAATAGCTGTTACCTCTAGTGCCTGGAATGTTCTTTCCCTGTTTTGCTGGGCTCCTTGTTGTCACTCAGATTTTTTGAGTCCTTAGCTGATCAGCCAATCTGAAATGCCCTTAGTCCTCTATCACATCAACTGGTTACATTTTCATTATTCAGTTCAGTTCAGGCATTCAGTGTCCAACTCTTTGTGACCCCATGAACCGCAGCACACCAGGCTTCCCTGTCCATCACCAACTCCTGGAGCTCACCCAAACTCATGTCCATTGAGTCGGTGATGCCATTTTCAATACAACCCTTGTTATTTGTTTGCTGATTTATTTTTGTGGATTGGCTGTGTCCTTCCATTTGACTATTTAACATAGTTAGCTCTGTTATGAGGATAACTACATAGTTACTTTGTAATTAACTATGTAGCTATCTCTCTTGTTCCCCATTGTATAATGTCTAAAGCAGTGCCCTGTACGCAGTCCATAAATATTTGTCAGATGAATGAGGGAGTGTATTTGAATGACCCATTTAAGTTGCACTGTGTGTCGTGAAAAGAGGTCCAGGCCAGTATTCTAAGCTACTTTTACTCCAGACTATGTGATCTCGGGAGAGAATTCTACCTTTTGGATGTTGATTGCTTTTCTGATAAAATTAACTAGATTACATAAAGCTTCTTTCTTCTCTTCCAAATTGTAATTCTGTGGACATGCTGGACAATTGATAGGGCCCAGGACATGATATCCCCAAATATGGTACCTTGGCATATTGAATATTTTAAGCTGAAGGAATCTGAGAAACAGTCAGTACAGGAAGGACCTTCTGACCTTTTCCTTCTTTGGTGAAGCAGATCATAACACCTTAATTTGAGATGCCCTTCCTGCCTTTGTTATCTCCGAAGGTGGAGGAATGCTGAGAGGAGTACAAATGAACAGGTTCTGTTAAGGTTTCCCCAGTTATTACTTTTCGCCTGTACCCTTTTGTCCTATCACATGTTCCCCGGACTTTGCACTTTTCATTACACTTAGTATCAAAACACTCAGGTTAACCCTCATCTTCAGGTCTTTGTTTCCTTATGAAGGCTCCAGTGTAACTAGAAACTTATGTTAGTTAAATTTTTATGTCTTTATCCTAATTTTTTTTTATCCTAATTTTTTTGGTCGATTGAATTTTCAGGTCTAGCCAGAGAAATAAAGAGGGTCAAGGAAAAGTTTTTCTTTCTTTTAACAGTCTGATAAGAATTTACTTTTATAGGTAAAGGTGCTCCTTTAGATGGTATCTGTGTATCAAAGAACAAACCAAATACCAGGCAGTAGCTGATGGCTCTGGAGAATCAGACAATAGGTGAAAAATAGGCATTACTTAAGGTAAAAAAAAAAATAGCTTTATATGGGGTGAAGTATTGTATTACCTGTGGAAGGTAGATTCATAAATACTTAAGAATCTTCCTGATAAATGGAAAAAAGGTGATAGTAATCAAAACATAAATACCCATTTGAATGATTCCTTCCTATGTAATTTCAGGGAAGTTATGTAAAATTAACATTTAGGCCTTTCTTCTGTGATTACCTTTATGAACAAACTGACAACTGGCAGAATTCTTTTCCTTTCCCCACTTTATTTGCCTTTCAGAATAGAAAGTGGTAATTCAGTACTCTGCATTAGTTTCCTATTGATGCTTTAATAGATTACGCCAAACCTGGGAGTTTAAAATAACACAGATTTAGTATCTTACACTTCTGGAAGTCAGAAGTCTGAAATATGGATCTCACTGGTCTGAGATCAAAGTGTCAGTCGGCTGTATTCTTTCTTAAGACTCTGGGGGAGAATGTTTTCTTGCCTTGTCCATCTTCTAAAGGCTGCCCACATTTCTTGGTACATGGCCCCTTCCTCCATCTTCAAAAGCCAGCAGTGGCCAGTTATGTCTTTATCTCGTACTGAATCACACTGGGACTCACTTGTCTGCCTCCATTTTCAACTGTTAAAAACCCTTGTGATTAAATACCCTGGATTATAACCCAGGATAGTGTCTCTGTTTTAAGGTCAGCTGATTTGCAGCCTTAATTCAATATACAGCCTTAATTCCCCTCTGCCAGGTAATATATTCACAGGTTCTGGAAAATAGGACATGGATATCTTTGACTAACCACATGTACTCAGTCCTGTCCAACTCCTGCAGACCCCATGGACTGCAGCCTGCCAGGCTCCTCTGTTTATGGGATTTCCCAGGCAAGAATAGAGGAGTGGTTGCCATTTCCTCCTGCAGGGTATCTTCCCAACCCAGGGACTGAACCCAGGTCTGCTGCTGTCCTGCATTGGCAGGCAGATTCCTCACCACCAAACCACCTGAGAAACCCATGGACATCTTTGAAGGAGTGTAATTCTTTTCTTTTAAAAAAATTCTTAGTTAGAGGATAGTTATTTTACAGTATTGTTTTGGCTTCCGCCATACATCAGCATAAATTAGCCATAGGTATACATATGTCCCTTCCCTGCTGAACTTCTTCCTGCCGCCCTCCACCCCATCCATCCTCACTAAAGCACTGGGTTTGGGCTTGCTGCATCATATAGAAACAAATTGGAGGAAGTGTTATCTTGCTTACCACACACTACTTAAGAAAAAAAGAACTGTCCCCAAGAAAAACAAGTTGCAAGGTATCTGCCAAAATGAAAGCAATGTATGTATTAATATGTGAAGATAACCGTATTCCATTTTCAAATGTTTAAGAAATAATGTGATTGACATCTATCTTTGGGTTTATTGAAGAACAGCTACCATATAGGTCAAGCAATATCCCCAATGATAGGTTAAAAATATCAGCGGCTGGGGGTTTGTAACCCAGATTCAGAAAACCATCTTGATCCTGGAACTCTTTCTTTAATCTACCAGGACCATCTTTTATGTGTTGAGCTGGTAGAAATTGTACAGTCCCATTTACATAGATATGCTGTCTACAGAAAACGTTCACTGATGTAGTTTGGTTGAAACCCCTTTGCCTTGCAAGTCTGGCTTCAAATGATTTGGGAAAGAATCTATAGATATGACCAACCACACAACAGAAACCTGTAATATTCCCTTGTGAAACAGCAGACATAAATTTCTGCTTTGCTTACCTGGAAGCCAAGTGTACAGAGGGAAGGAAAGTTAACTTCTGGCCCTGATTCATCAGTTTTATTGAAGTTAAATTCTTTTGTTTTAATGCACACTTGATTGAGCAAGCATTTACTGAGGCAGTTATGGTTTGTAGGCGAAAGAGACAGTTGAAGAAAGAACAAATGAATCTAATGTAAATCAAATACTTAGTCCTTTTATAGGGACTACAAAGACTTAAATCTGTGTTCTTAATGGTAATTTTTACAAAACTCCAATAGGAGGCTTTGACAGTGATTGTTTCGGTGGGGAGATGGGTTTTTCCTTTCACATGCTAATCACCTGCTCCTGGTGATATTTCTCTCCTTGACTGCAGTCATGGAATTGAATAATTTATGGAATGAATTTTGTTGTAAATTTATTGTGTCACAAGCAGGTTGTAATTTCACTAACAGTTCACTTAAGTTATTAAGTTAAAAAAATGTGTTTGATAGGATAGTGCATTTGGAGGCTTTTTTTTTCCTCTCAGCAAGTTCACATCTTATATATTTTCAAAACAGAGTACTTGCCTAATTTTTATTCAGAATCTGATATGCGAGAAGGAAGTACACATTAACATAAGTGGAATCACATTTGCACCCTATTGTTGAATTTTGGAAGTCATAAACAAATTATTGAAGATTTTATAGAGACAGAAATAGCATTAAATCCACAGTGCTGTGGCGCTGCTGCCATTGTTCCCTGCATAACTGTCCCCAGCTTGCTGATGATGAATGAGGGGCTGGCGGTATAAAGGTGAAGATGTTCCTGGGAGGGGGAAAAAGCCACATTAATCCCTTCATATTTTGCTTCAACTCTGAGGTTAAGATAATGGCACACTATCACTCCCCCAAATCTTATCCAATTCTGCAAAGAGAATAGGAAAGAAAAAATCTTTAAATATCTCTCGCAGGGGTATCTGATTGGCCTCTGTCTACATTTGCTACAGTCTCAGGGCTTCTCTTTTAATGGCCATTCCACTGTGATAAGAGGCAACATTTGGCTACTGCAGAAACCTCTGCTTATTTCTGCTCCCAATGCTTCAGCATTCAGCAAATACACATTTAAGGTCGCCAGTTATTTACATTGAAATTTTTCTATTGACCCTGCCAGTGTGAATGAATTTCAAACAAGTCGTTTCTTTCTCTGTATAGATGATTCCCCCTAGGTTCCTGGTGGGGATTACTTTTAATTCCTCTAGGAGTTCCCTCTATTCTTGTTAGCACCCTGAGGATTTGCTTTCTGTTTATCCCCTTGTTTGTGCGGGCCCCCTCTCCCTGCACCCTACCCTGGGTATTCCAACCCTTGCATGGAGGGCGCTGGATAATAGCCACTATTCTTGAACAGGAATAGTTTTTAGGCCTTTAGAATAGACATTTTCACCATCTGTTACATAGAATCTAGAAATGTGATGAGAAAACAGGTTGTAATTAGTTTAAAAAAATGGTAAAACTCTGTGTGTCTTAATACGTTTAAAGTTGATGAAATAGCCTCTAGATTTCCATGAAAAAGAAATGAAGCTTGTACTTAAAAAAAAAATCAATAGGGTTTACTTTTTGAAGCAGTTTGGGTTTTTAAAAAATTGAGGGGGAAGTACAGAGTTCCCATATGTTCCTATCTCCTTCCCCTTCTTAACATCTTGCCTTAGTGCTGTTAAAAAGCAAAATTTAACTGAGTAAATTGTAAAGTCTTACTGGCTTTATTCAAGGATAAACAGGCAGCAGCCTATCTAGCGTACAGAAAGGAGCTCTGAGGAGCTGTACAAAAGGAAAGACTTTATAGGCAGAAGGGAGCGGGACAGGAATGTATACAAGTTTCCCCCTCAATCTGAAAGTAGAACCTTCTTAGGAAGTCCTTCATAAGCCAAAATGGTGTAAGGTGAAGAAGCAATTACCTTAGGACATATCTTGCTAACAGATGCACAAAATAAATTGAGATAAAGCACAGATGCTCAGAGACACGGTTCAGAGTTATGGCGGCTTGATGCTGAGATGCTAAGTGTAGTTCCTGGGGAAGGAGCTTGCTGGTGCCACTCTTGCTCTTCTGGTTGCCTGCTGCCTCTGTAAAGGCTCACTGCAAAACAAATGCTGAACACTTTTCATTTTTTGCTTTTTTAAAAATAAAAAATGAAAATCCTCTTCAGAGTTCTTTTGGTTAGTCAAAAAACGTACTAATGCAGATCTTTTGTAAAAGCAAAGTGGCACAAAGCAAACTTTCAAAAAGCAGGCGATACCAGTACTAGCAAGAAGTGGATTGGTTATGGCAAGGTCACTTTCCTTTAGGGGATGGCAGGGGCCTACTAGGTAGATTATCTAAGTAGTGCTGACCACGTGATTCCTGACTGACAGGCTTATGATTCCATTTTTGTGCTAAGTTGCTTCAGTCATGTCCGACTGTTTGTGACCCTTGGACTGCAGCCTGCCAGGTTCCTCTGTCCATGGCATTCTCCAGGCAAGAATACTGGAGTGGACTTCCCCTCCTCCAGGGGATCTTCCTGACCCAGGGATGGAACGCATGTCTTGTTTCTCCTGTGTTGGTAGAAAGGTTCTTTACCACTAGCGCCACCTGGGAAGCCCAAGATTCCATTTTTGGGAGAGGCCGAAACTGAACTCTTGGTTTGGTGTCGTGGGGCTTGAAAGTGAAAGTCTCTCAGTCAAGTCCGACTCTTTGTGACCCCATGGCCTATACAATCCATAGAATTCTCTGGGCCAGAATACTGGAGTGGGTAGCCTTTCCCTTACTCCAAAGGATCTTCCCAATCCAGGGATCGAACCCAGGTCTCCCACATTGCGAGTGGATTCTTTACCAGCTGAGCCACAAGGGAAGCCCAAGAATACAGGAGTGGGTAGCCTATCCCTTCTCCAGAAGATCTTCCCAACCCAGGAATCAAACCTGGGTCTCTTGCATTGCAGACGGATTCTTTACCAACTGAGCTATGATGGAAGCCCAAGATAAAGCATATATTTTGTCAGTAAAAATGACAGTACTTGTTGATGAATGAACCCTCATATTATCTGTCAGAGACAAATATCTGTGACTTGAAGACAAATCCCACTATTAAATATCAGCACGTTTTAAGTTGCATGATGGAAAGATTTTATGAGAAATTTAGAAAACTCTACTTGAGTGTTTCAAGCCCTTTGAGCTCATTGTCTCCTGAGGACTGTATCTTTTTTTTTTTTTTTTACTGGTTAAACATAAATCTTGGTTTTATTTGGTCTAATGTTAGCCACAAATGTATTTCTTTTCAGACAAAGCATGGACTGTATCTTAAAGCATGTTTAATAACACACTATTAGTGTTCAAAACCTTCCAGTATTAGTTCTCTTTATGTGTAATTCAGAGATGTGTAGTTTAGGAAACATTGGCAATTACATGGGTTTGGTATACTGGGTGTGAATTTGGAAGCAAGTACTTTCCTTAAGGTTGTTATACTATTGTGTCAAGCCAATGTCTCAGGTCATTCAAAAACTTCATGAAACTTTCTTTTATTGTTTTGTATCACCCCAAAATAAATGCTGACATTGAAGAAATGTGCTCAGTGTCTAGCACTGGGTCTGGCTAGTACATAAAAGGTACTAGACAGGTACTGGCAGGATGGAAAAATGAATGTAAGGCACTTGAGTCTTGACATTACCCTAATAACAAGCACGTGGAGAACTCACAAGTCTTGCAATATTTAGTTTTTGGGGCAAACAAGTGTCCTCACTACTACAATCTATCTTCTGGGTAAGAATCTAAAGCTTGGCTCAGTTGAGAAGGATGTCATATGAATAATACTCACTCTACTATTACTCACTGTACCTACATTGAGTTCCTGAAGAAGTGAAGTGAAGTTGCTCAGTCATGTATGACTCTTTGTGACCTCATGGACTGTAGCCTATATGCTCCTCCGTCCATGGGATTTTCCAGCCTGGATGCCAAATACTAGGCTGGCTCTGGGGATTATAAAAGCAAAGAAAACATGATACTTACCCTCAGTAATTTCATGTTCTTGGTGAGCAACACTTCTTAGGGGTTAAGGAGAAGTGGTGAATGGGATTCATTTTCTGTAGAACAAGACATCTGGGTGTTGAGGCTCAGGTGGCATGCCTAGAGGACAAAAAAGAAAGCAAGAGGCAGAAGTCCCTGATTATCTTTTATCTTTTCCACGGCTCATTTCTACTTTGGGTAAATGAGCAGAATCTAACATTCAAGGGAACAGGCTGTCAGTTCTTTCCTAGTAAAAGATAAATTTCATAATATTACGTCTGAGCAGGTAAAATTTTTCCTTGATCATTCTCTATAAATCTTTGTTTTTTTGTTCCATCTTGCTCTGGACCTTGGGAATTTGATGCTTCAGAACCCCATCATCCAGGCCCTTTGCCCAAATTCTGTATGGGCTTTAACAAGGGGGGAAAAATGCAATGAAACAACCCACACATAGTTTATAATCTGCAGGGAGAGAAAGCAAATTCTTGAAGAAATATATGATGAAGAGAATAATGCAAGTTAAATACAGAGTGCTCTAAGTGGAGAGGAAGTTCCAGGGTGGCTCACGTCATGTTTCCTGGGGGAAGAGGAACTGGGACATGACAGAGAGGATTAGGAAGGATGACAGGCTGTATCAGCTTATATTGCCTCTCTGCAGTCCATTGTTATATTTTCAGAAATTTTGTTGTGGGTTAATGTTGCCTTACTGGGTTGAGTCAGCCACTGTATTTACACCTAATTAGGATGAAATCAACCACTGTATCTCCGTGAAGTATTTACACCGCAGAAATTGGCAAACACTGTAACACAGGGCTCCCTTCACCCAGAGCTGATTGTTAAACACTCACTAGCATCCTGCTGAATGTGGGGAAACCATGGCTCTGACAGGGACCTGGGATGCAAAATGGAAAACTCTAGGTAGGAACCTAGGCAGGGAAGTAAGAAAGGAAACATTGCGTGTGTGTGTGTGTGTGTGTGTGTGTGTGTGTGTGTAAGAATGTAAACATTAGCATGATTGAAGAGTAGGAGAAACACAGGGGAATGTTAAAAATGAGACCAAAAAATAGGTTAGGGTCTTGAATATCACAATTTTTAGTGAAAGGATTTTTTATTTCATTTGATAGTAAGTAGAGAGTCTTGGAAGGCTTTGGATCTTGAGTGAGATAATCAGAAGACGATGCTATATAGGCTGTTGAATCATCACCCAAGATTAAGGTTACAGAGCTGTCTGAAACTTAGCTCATGTCCTTCATATGTAGGGTTTCCAAATATTGCAGCTGTTACTTTCACAGTTTCTGTTCCTTCCATCCCTTCATTTACATTGTCAGTGGGAAGCTGGGGAGCTGACCTTGGGGTTCAGGAATGAGCTTTCTTTCTTTGAAAGGTCTTTTCTACATCAAAATTACATTTTTGGCATTTGTAGGGGTGTGCAATCTGAGGTAAGAGGTCTAATTTAATTCCCCGCCCACAGTTAGCTAGTGGTTTCAATTTATTGACTAGTTCACTGTTTCCTCACTAATTTTAAAGATCAGGACATATACAGATGATAAAGGTTAAGATCCAAACTGATATTATCAGAGTGTCTGATGCTTTTACCAATGAGTTATAATTATATTAGCATCTCTAACATGATCTAAAACCCTTTGCTTTAACTGCAGAGCTTTCTAACTTGTCTTATTAATGGGCTTGCTTTAATATGGGTTCTCCCAGAAGTTGAATCTGAGGCACAGTAGTAGAGTTTCGGGGAAGTGATGAAAGGAAGGGACGGTATCCAATAAACATTTCTTTGTGATGTGTTACCATTGTGTGTAATTAGTTTTGGTCTTAATCTGTGTAATAAAAGTTTTAGCTACTAACACTTATGTAGTGCTTGTTATATACTAGGCACTGTTCTAAATCCGTTACAAATCTTAACTCATATTTTTTGTAACAACTTCATAATTCTTCCATTTTGCAGGTGAGGAAGCTGAGTCAGGGAGAGATGTGATCAGGGCCAATAGCTTGCAAGCAGCAGGTCCAGGAATTTGCAGGACTTTAAGAAATTGCAGGACTGATTATCCAGGGGAAAATGTTCTTTACAGTGAAGTGGGTGTTCTTTACACTGAAGCTAGGGCTTCTGAAATTACATCAGTGGTGAAAATTGGCATGAAATATTGCTCTGTCCTTAGGTAAATATTTGTGGAAACCCAGACCTGACCCTTAGATACACCATTCTATTTTGAAATAGAGTAGACAATAATTTCCTAAAGAAAGCTGTTTTAAAAAATACTGATTAGATTGTCCATTTGAATGATACTGAAATGCATTTGTTAAACTGCTGTGTGTAAAATAAGGAATGAAGGAAAACGCAAAAACCAGAATCTTTTGTTTTTTCTTTCATTGGTTTATCTATCAAACCATTTCCCCCATCACTGTGTGTCAAAAACCAAAATGTAAAAAACATTTTTATCTTTCATTTTTTATTAAAAATACTGTTAGGACTCTAATGTTGTAAGAATATATTTAATTTTTAATTTGCATTTGATTTATCTATCCCGCTGTAACTGGTGCTCACTCACTCCAGGATACAGGTTAATAACCTCATTGCAAAAATTCATTGAGAGACAAAGCATAAGAGGTGGATTTGTTAGGATCCAGAGAGAAGCCACTCTTCAGGGTGTGAACCATTGCCGAGGGCAAGGGCTGGGGCCATGGTATTAGGCCTGGCTAGGTTTTGTGATGGAGAAGGCAATGGCACCCCACTCCAGTACTCCTGCCTGGAAAATTCCATGGACGGAGGAGCCTGGAAGGCCGCAGTCCATGGGGTCGCTGAGGGTCGACACGACTTCACTTTCACTTTTCACTTTCATGCTTTGGAGAACGAAATGGCAACCCACTCCAGTGTTCTTGCCTGGAGAATCCCAGGGATGGGGAAGCCTGGTGGGCTGCTGTCTATGGCGTTGCACAGAGTCGGACACAACTGAAGCGACTTAGCAGCAGCAGCAACAGCCTAAGGAAAAAAGAATGATAAAAGAACATCCTATGGTTTAGGTAATCATTTAAGTCACTGTCTTTTAAAAAAAATAACCTCTTTATTTCTTGCTTTTTTTGCCCATATACCATTTTGTGCATTTCAAAGCTCTGTTGGCCATTAAAAAAATTAACTACATCAAGGCATTGTTTTCAAAAGAATTATAAATAAGTTACTATAAAACTTTGGTTTATACCATAATGGTAAGAAGACATATTTATATTTCATATATCTGTATTAAAATTAGAGTAGTGTTTGTGATTTGCAATACACTAAGGTATTTTTCTTATTCATATCTTAATAACAGCATTAGTTAATGTGCTTATGAAGCACATAAGCTAATTAATCTTAAAGAAAGTTATATAAAGACATCAACAGAGTTTTAAGAAATGTGCTAAAGTTGTAGGTCAAAAAGCATGCCAAACCAGTGTAGCTCCCCTCATTATGTATTATAAATAAAAATGTTAGTATAACCACTTAGCACAGTGCTTTGCACATTGTAGCATCAGCTAAAAGCTTTTTGAATGAATGGATGGATATGTGATGGCTAATTTATGTATCAACTTCTCTAGGCTGTGGTACACAGATATTGGGTTAAATGTTATTCTAGATGTTTTTGTAAAGGTATTTTTTTAGATGAGATTAACATTTAAATCAGTAGACTCTGAGTAAACAAGATTACCCTCCATAATATGGGTGGGCCTCATCCAATCAGTGTAAAGCTTTAGTAGTAAAAGACTGGCTTTCCTCACAAAGAAGAAATTCTGCCTCTAAACTTGAGATGGGGAGAAGGCAATGGCACCCAACTCTGGTACTGTTGCCCGGAAAATCCCACGGATGGAGGAGCCTGGTAGGCTGCAGTCCATGGGGTCGCTAAGAGTCAGACACGACTGAGCAACTTCACTTTCACTTTCCACTCTCATGCTTTGGAGAAGGAAATGGCAACCCACTCCAGTGTTCTTGCCTGGAGAAGCCCATGGACGGAGAAGCCTGGTAGGCTGCAGTCCATGGGGTCGCACAGAGTCAGACATGACTGAAGTGACTTAGCAAACTTGAGATGAAGTAGCAACTTCTTGGGTCTCCAACCTGTTAGCCTGCCCTGCAGATTTGGGATTTGTCAGCCAGTATAATCATGTGAGTTAATTCCTTAAAATCTATCTATCTATCTACACACACACACACACACACACACACACACACATCCTATTGGTTCTTTTCTCTGAAGAATCTTGAGTAATATTGGATAAAGCTATTGGATAAATATATTAAGATATGTACAATTGTATTAGAATTGTGAAGGTGAAAAAAAATCTATCCTCCCAAAATTTTGTGTTGAGATGAACACCAACTTGGTTGTTACAACTGATAATTTTTTGAAATGAATTTGCCTTGTGGTGAAATTCTCCTTTTTTCATTTCTTTACCAAAGCCTTCTCATACTCTTTTTTCCCTTTTTCCTTTTCCTCTCCAGAGACTCTTTGGGTTTACACTGGCTTGTATCTTTAAAGGTGTTGATGTTCACTCCCCATCAGAATTTGATTAGCTTCTCAATCCTGTCTGTTAAATGATGATCTCTAAAATGTATTAAAGCTTTAAAAGTTGACTATGTCACTAATTTATTAAGTTAGAGGAATTACTAGGTCTTTGTGGAATGTGGCATAATACTTAATTTTTTGTGTGAAAGCAGTCATGGTGACAGTAATTCTTTTGGTGTTTGTTACTTTCTGTTATAGCTTGTGGGATTTTAAATTAGACAGAATAGAGAAAATGAAATGAATCTTGTGTCCATCGTACAGGCATCCATGATTGTAGAATAAGGGAATGTAGATGGCACAATAATAGAACTGTGCCCAGTAGAGCACAGAAACCCAGAAAGCAGCCTTGTGGAAATTGTAAAACAACATTTAGGAGAGATACGTCACTGTTATTTCTGCCCATGTGCCACTTGCCCCAACCCATTGTAAGACAAGGGTGTAGGTGCAAGTAAGAGTGAAGATTTAGGGCCAGTCGTTCAGCGTATGCTCTATTGTGTGTGCTCAGTGGCTCGGTCATGTCTGACTCTGACCTCACGGACTGTAGCCTGCCTGGCTCCTCTGTCCATGGGATTTTTCAGGCAAGAATACTGGAGTGGGTTGCTATTTTCTCCTCCAAAGGATCTTTCCGATCCCGGGGTTAAACCCTAGTCTCTTGCATTGACAGGAGGATTCTCTACCATTGAGCCACTTGGAAATTCTAGTACATTCTGTACCATTATTTGAAAAAGTAAATAAACAACAATAAAACCTTTATGATATATTGGGTAAATCAAAAGGGATTTCTATTCAGAGGGTTTCCTTTTAGTCTAGCAAAGTTTGATCTGTCTAGATTAGTGTTTCACTGGATGGATAATTAATAAGGATATTAATATTAATTGAAGAGTTGATGAAAAGCTCTGTTTCCATAGAAGCTATGGTGGGTTCTCATGCCTTATTTGATTAAATGTTTCATGGACATGAAACCTTCCCATTGGGAGTTAGACATGTTATCTTAATTCTTTGAGCCAGTTGTTTCTTCTGATGTGACATCTTTACAATGTTCTCTCAATTGAGGGACTATTGATCAGTTTGCCAGCATTATAGATTTTCATTCAGCAACAGTGCTTCTGAAACAAATGCAGAGTTGTCTTTTAGAGAAACGCCTGTTCCATAAAAATTTTAAGAACTAGAGCAATGACCATCTGTTTTGATTATTTTAAGCGCAGTTCTTTCGGCAGTCTGGTACAGGAGATGACCTCTCTGAGCCCTTTTCAGTAGTGTGATTTTAAGATTCGTTGCTGGAAAAACTTACTGAAGCTCTTGCAGAAACAGATCAACAAGGGACTCATAAGTGTTCATTGTTTTACATTTGAGAGTCTTTTGCTGCTCTGAGGATAAAGACGGGCTCATTGCTGGGGATTAAAGGGTTTCAAGGCAGGCCAAATGATAACCAGCTGGCTTACAGTAAAGTTTATATTCTAAGCCTCTCTCTTATAACCCCCAAAGATTTTATGTTTACAAAAGCATTCAGAGTGAATTTGCCATTAGTGCATGTTGGTATCCTCTTAAGTCTTATCACGTAGGAAACTGAAGAGGAAGTTTAGGCAGACAAAAGGAAGGAGGTATAACATAAGAAATGTGAATGAGAACCAAAGAAATTTCACAGGACTGAAAGCAATTTGGACCTAATAATGTGTTTGAAAACACTGACGGCTAGGCTAGTGAAAATTCCACTTTTTCAATAACTTAAACAAAAATCCAGAAATTGGAAAATGTAGCTTGAGGTTTGACTGTCCCATACTCTTTTTCTCCATTAGTAATTTTTAATAAAGGAAAATTGTGCTTCAGAGGGGGAAACAACCTGAACAAGATGGTTTATTCACAGTCCTTCAGATGTGATGATCTGTGGTATTTAGTTGAGGATTAGCACTGTAGCAGTTGAGAGAGCAGCAATGACTCTTGATTTCTAGATGAAGACAAAGATTGCTGTTGATTTTTTTTCCGGGGGTGGGGTGTAGATATTCACTGAGATACAAAGTCAGCCTCATTTTCATGAGGAAGTTTCACTTTGATACTTAATGCAGCTATAGCATTTTACATTCCCACAGACTGTTCTACAGGCATTTCATACATTCTGTCAGAATCCTCTTAAGGTTAACAACTGATTAACTTGATTGTATTCCTTATATTTTTCTCCGTGTTAATTAAGAAAAAATTAAAATTTATTTTTACTCAGAATTTTTGTGGGAAGAAATGCCTGCAGAACAGTGTGTGGTATATAATAAGCATTAGAAACATCACCTATCCCTCATGCAATGCTGGTGGGATGTAAAATGGTGCAGCTGTTTTGTTTATTTTTTTGCTGTCTTGGTTGCTGTGCGGGCTTTTTCTCTAGTTGTGGTAAGCAGGGATTCCTCTAGTTGCAGTCTGCAGGCTTCTCATCGCAGTGGCTTCTCTTGTTTCAGAGCACTGGCTCTCGGGTGTGCAGGCTTCAGTGGGTGTGGCACATGGGCTCAGTAGTTTTGGCTTGTGGGCTTAGCTGTCCTGCAGCATGTGGGATCTTCTCAGAGCAGGAACTGAACCCATGTACCCTGCATTGCAAGGCACATTTCCAACCACTGGACCACTAACTGAAGTGAAGTGAAGCTGCTCAGTCGTGTCCACCTCTTTGCGACCCCATGGATTGTAGCCCACCAGGCTCCTTGGTCCATGGGATTTTCCAGGCAAGAGTACTGGAGTGGGTTGCCATTGCCTTCTCCAGGGGATCTTCCCAACCCAGGGATTGAACCCGGGTCTCCCGCATTGTAGGCAGACACTTTATTGTCTGAGCTACCAGGGACCACTAAGGAAGCCCCAATTAACAATTAAAAAAATATGTTGATGCTTAGGAAAGTTTATGTTAGTGTCCTTACTCTTCATTGGTAAGGCTATGTAAAATTTTAAGAATGTTTATAATTCAAATTTAGAAGAATTATCCCCAGGTTTCTTTTCTTCGTGAGTTATGAAATTTGAAGGCATTTCTTGAACAGTAAACAGCCTGACAGCATTCATTGTTGTGGATGTCCTTGTACATTGTAAGGTTTATGTTATTTTCATCAACATCAGAACTTCCTATGGAATCAGGAGCATATTTAATCTTTCCCCAATGTGCTCTTTTGAGTTCCTCTTCTTTATTAATTTAACAATCAAACAATCCAAGAATGTATTCATTATGATTAGTCAACATTTAGTTCTTCCTGTAATAAATTAATTGCTTTTGGTGTGATTTCAGCAGTTTTGATACAGTTCTTTTCTTGATATCAGAGTCACTCTATTGATTTCACCTCTCATCTCTACCTCTTTTGTTAAATATTCCATTATTTTTAATCTGAATTTTCATCTCTTTAATAAATAAATTTAAAGAAGCCAAAGAAGATGCCCTTAAATATACATCCAAATCAAGGGTCTGTAATTTCTTTCTTATTTATTGAAATTTTATAAGATATCTTTCTAAATTATGGTTAAAATGGTAGTTTCAAGCTTTCCTATTAAAAAGAGAGAAAGATACATATGATGTGTTTCAAATTGTACACACTGTATCATTTTTGACAGGAGAGAGCTTCTATTTTGACTGTGCATTTATGAGAACTGAATCCTCTGCTTGCAATTTTATGTATCTGATGATTGGAAGAATTTTTTAAAGACTAGCTTTTTACTTGATACCTTTCAAACCTTGTCATGTCATGATACAACTTGTGACCCTGCTCCTTCATGTCATGTAGCTGGGTGAGTGGGCACAGTGGGGAATAAGGAGTATCCCTGGAAACCTTTCCTCTGGGAAGATGAACAATATTTTAACTATGGAAGGGACAGCAAAACACATCACTGAACCCATAAACCCCAAATCAGCGTATTCCCAACTCCTTTACCAAACGTCCAAAATGCCCACAGTCAGTCTAATGCCACCCGACACAAGGGGAGTGTGACAGGAAAGTCAGAGTGCAGAGAGACAGTGTCTTAATCATGGTTAAAAAAACATCTAGGCTTTGAAAAATTTTTAACAACATATTGCTAAGGTCTGTCCACAGGTTTGGAAGGGGCTGTACAATTGAGAGGCCCCAAAGTTCAAACTTCATTAGCTTCACAGTAAAGATGCCTTAACTGTAAAGATAAAACACAATTTTGCCCGTCCCACTGAGGTATTCTCTTGGTCATTGATATGTCTTTCTGGGTCACACATTTTTCATATGTCACTTAAGTATTCTAGAAAATATATACATGCAAAAATTATCTCCTCTTTCTGTTTTTTTTTTTTTTTTTTCGTCTCCTAGTTCTCTTCCAATATGTTTATCCTGAAGGAAACATGTCTCTGGACATATGTAGCCTCATGCACTTACATGATTTTAACTTGATAGTAAAGCCAAGTATTATTTTCCATGTCCTTCACAGATGTACTTGAAAATGGTTGTTTGGTTAAATAATTTCAGAGGTTCCCTTGAAGCTACCTTAATCATCATAGACATTGGTTTTCTTTGCTTATTCTCATGTGAAGTTTAAAGATACTTCTTCCAGTTTAATTTTATGGTGAATTTTTGATTATAGCTATTTACAAGTTACATATACAAATGGCTAGCCCTCATCATGTATGAGTATAGGATAACTGGGATGATGGTCCTTCAGAGATTTGCCACATAATCATAAACAAATGGTCTTTCTCTGTGAATGTGATTGTGACTATAAAGACATTTTGTAAAGAATCTTCTAGGGGTGATATGAGGGTATCAGGAGCGGTTATGAAAGTACCACTGATGGAGATTTATGATACTACTAGCGAGCAAAACCACAAACTTGAGAGAGCCCTTGGCTGCCTATTGCTTGGCCTTTTGGTTAGTACTTTTGTGATCTGGCTCCACCAGTTTTCACACTAAGCTCGATGGTGGCTAGGTGTTATCATTTTCTTTTGTGAAGAAGGTTTTTTCCCCAATGTAGTAAAGTTGCTCTTTATAGAGATAAGTTTTTCATGTCTACTTGTCCAGGGGAATAATAGCTAAAAATTTTTAAACAGATAATCTATAACTAAGGAAAGCAATATCTGATTATTAAAACTTTTTTTGATGTTACATTTTTAATTAAGAAACTAAAATTCTCTTATTTTCTGGAAAATTCAGTGTAGTTCAGACATGAGAAGCCAAGTGAACAGTGTATATTTTCTCACTGTATTACTCTAATCTCTTTCTTTAGGTCAAGGTTAAATGGGTCTAGCAAAACAGATATCTGTGTTTATAATGCAATAAAGTGTAATGAGTGTGGTGACTTTTTCTAATTTACCTCAGCTGGATATGCAAATGAAATGATTAAACTTATAACCCATAACTCTATGGGGGAACTGATGGGTAACGAAAGTGCAGAGTATTTACTGTAGCTAATGGGAAAGTTGTTAGATGATAGGACTGTAATATGTTCTATTTGCAGATGTACTAAAGAGCTAGTTAGCAGTATAAATGAGGATTTGGTTATTTAGGAATAACCTTCAAATTGGCAAAATTAGTCCCAACAGCATGATTTAAATTTAAAAAATCAATCATTTTATGGTATTTGAAGTTACTAACTACAGCTTGTTCTGTGTATTTAGAGATCTACTTTTATATATAGGAAATTAGTCTTAACATGACATAACACATCTATACAGTATGTAGTTCTTTATTTTTATACAATATTCTTCTGCAAGAAACTCAACTTCTTTACAAGGGTCAGCTGGTTAACTTCATAATATATTTGTTAGGAAGGCAAGGTTCAGGGTTATCATAATAACTTTATAGATAGAAAAATTATAGATGCAGTCATTTGCTCCAATTCTATCATTAAAGACACTGAGTGAAAGTTAGGTATTTTGTCTGTCGAATATAGATAATACAATGATTTTCTTCCGATAGCCAGTTATAAATATTTTCATTTTATAACCTATGTATTTACAAATTTTCAGGCCTTCAGAGTCACCTTCCCCCTTTAACCCACATAACCTGCCCTCAAATATTCTATAGTTAGAGGGATAAATGAGTAAATAATAGCAAAGTGGTATGAAAAAGTAACTCCAGTTTAAAGAAGCAGAGAGAAGTCCCTCTTTGGACTCATCCAGAAAGAGGATTGCATAAGCCATTCACAAAAATGTGGACTCAAGATTAGAAAAGACACCACAGTCTATTTTGTCCACTTTCCTCATAATGATGCATGGATTGCTTTACTCTGTAATATCTCCATGGCCAGGGATCATTTGACTTAAGCACTTGGAATGTCAGGAAACTAGCAGGCATATGAAATTGCTGATATACAACCATTTTTGACACATACAGTGGCAACATCATATAATTTAATAACTTCTTCCTTACCATAGACCAAAATCTTAATTTTCTGTTGCATTATTACATTGGAATATTATAAAAACTGTTCAGAAGAAGGTATTTAAACTCTGTTGTTAGTACATTATTCTGTTGTTTCACATTTCCAGTTTTTTTTTTTTACCCTTGGTGAGTACAAAAAAAAAAGCAATTAAAAACTTATACTACTTCAAAATCATACCTTTAAAAAATTATCTCTTATATCCTAAATAGAATTGTTTTTTTGCCCCAATTTGCTTCAGTTTTGTTTATACGCTTTTGATCTGATATACTCTGCTGCTGCTGCTAAGTCGCTTCAGTCGTGTCCGACTCTGTGCGACCCCATAGACGGTAGCCCACCAGGCTCCCTCGTCCCTGGGATTCTCCGGGCAACAACACTGGAGTGGGTTGCCATTTCCTTCTCCAATGCATGAAAGTGAAAAGTGAAAGTGAAGTTGCTCAGTCCTGTCTGACCCTCAGTGACCCCATAGACTGCAGCCTACCAGGCTCCTCAGTCCATGGGATTTTCCAGGCAAGAGTACTGGAGTGGGGTGCCATTGATATACTCTAGTGGAGATAAAATGAGGTTGCAGGGGTTCCACCGCCAAACTCTTCCCTGAATTTCCCTAAATAAGAACCATGTTCTCTCAATAAAGCTGGGGGAAGAAAACAATCATGTTGCTTCCTATGTCTCTATTTCTTAAAGCAACTTTTCAATACCTATAAGACAGCACCACAGTATAAAGAAAGCTCAATGGATATGACATGGAAAATAAATAATTACTAAAATAAAATAGGATCTACTGAAATCTTTCTGGAAAATGTCTGATACTCACCTGAGTCATAATTTAGTCCAGAATGGTCCACAAATGCTACAGACTATTGGGACAAAGTTTGATGGATATTTACATGGTCTCAAAATCTCTTCCTACAAATTATAAAGGGAGAAAGAATAACTTTAGAGTGACAAAACCTGACAGACATCACCTTAACCAAGTCATCAAAGTTAATATTACCAATAATTGGACAAAGTGATACGGTGTGCCTCCTGATATGTGACACACTTAGGACACCATATCAGTTCAATGTCATTCCTGCCAAAAATGTATTCTATATAAACTAAATCTAATCTTGGCAGAGGAAGCATCATCTAACTCAAGTTCAGTTCAGTTCAGTTGCTCAGTCATATCCAACTCTTTGCGACCCCATGAATCGCAGGATGCCAAGCCTCCCTGTCCATCACCAACTCCCTGAGTTCACTCAGACTCACGTCCATCGGGTCGGTGATGCCATCCAGCCATCTCATCCTCTGTCGTCCCCTTTTCGCCCTGCCCCCAATCCCTCCCATCATCAGTCTTTTCCAATGAGTCAACTTATCGCATGAGGTGGCCAAAGTATTGGAGTTTCAGCTTTAGCATCAATGGACACCCAGGACTGATCTCCTTCAGAATGGACTGGTTGGATCTCCTTGCAGTCCAAGGGACTCTCAAGAGTCTTCTCCAACACCACAGTTCAAAAGCATCAATTCTTTGGTGCTCAGCCTTCTTCACAGTCCAACTCTCACATCCATACATGACCACAGAAAAAACATAGCCTTGACTAGACGGACCTTTGTTGGCAAAGTAATGTCTCTGCCTTTGAATATGCTATCTAGGTTGGTCATAACTTTCCTTCCAAGGAGGAAGCGTCTTTTAATTTCATGGCTGCAATCACTATCTGCAGTGATTTTGGGGCCCCCAAAAGTAAAGTCTGACACTGTTTCCACTGTTTCCCCATCTATTTCCCATGAAGTGATGGGACCAGATGCCATGATCTTCATTTTCTGAATGTTGAGCTTTAAGCCAACTTATTCACTCTCCTCTTTCACCTTCATCAAGAGGCTTTTGAGTTCCTCTTCACTTTCTGCCATAAGGGTGGTGTCATCTGCATATCTGAGGTTATTGATATTTCTCCCGGCAATCTTGATTCCAGCTTGTGCTTCCTCCAACCCAGCGTTTCTCATGATGTACTCTGCATGTAAGTTAAATAAGCAGGGTGACAATATACAGCCTTGATGTACTCCTTTTCCTATTTGGAAACCAGTCTGTTGTTCCATGTCCAGTTCTAACTGTTGCTTCCTGACCTGCATATAGGTTTCTCAAGACGCAGATCAGGTGGTCTGGTATTCCCATCTCTTTCAGAATTTTCCACAGTTTATTTGATCCACACAGTCAAAGGCTTTGGCATGGTCAATAAAGCAGAAATAGAAGTTTTTCTGGAACTCTCTTGCTTTTTTGATGATCCAGTGGATGTCGGCCATTTGATCTCTGGTTCCTCTGCCTTTTCTAAAACCAGCTTGAACATCTGGAAGTTCACGGTTCACGTATTGCTGAAGCCTGGCTTGGAGAATTTTAAGCATTACTTTACTAGTGTGTGAGATGAGTGCAGTTGTGTGGTAGTTTGAGCATTCTTTGCCATTGCCTTTCTTTGGGATTGGAATGAAAACTGACTTTTTCCAGTCCTATGGCCACTGCTGAGTTTTCCAAATTTGCTGGCATATTGAGTGCAGCACTTTCACAGCATCATCTTTCAGGATTTGAAATAGCTCAACTGGAATTCCATCACCTCCACTAGCTTTGTTCGTAGTAATGCTTTCTAAGGCCCACTTGACTTCACATTCCAGGATGTCTGGCTCTAGGTCAGTGATCACACCATTGTGATTAACTGGGTCATGAAGATATTTTTTGTACAGTTCTTGTATTCTTGCCACCTCTTCTTAATATCTTTTGCCTCTGTTAGGTCCATGCCATTTCTGTCCTTTATCAAGCCCATCTTTGCATGAAATGTTCCCTTGGTATCTCTAATTTTCTTCAAGAGATCTCTAGTCTTTCCCATTCTGTTGTTTTCCTCTATTTCTTTGCTTTGATCACTGAGGAAGGCTTTCTTATCTCTCCTTGCTATTCTTTGGAACTCTGCATTCAGAGGCTTATATCTTTCCTTATTTGGTGGCTCAGGGTGCATAATTTAGGTGGAGGAACAATCTGGGCACTTGTTTTCTTGGGTTGATAGTACATTGCTGGTGCTTCACTGAGGTGAGAACAGTGGCAGTTTTCTCAAGAAACACTTGCTCTTTTGAGTAATCCTAGCATGTGCTGACTATCAGTATTTTGACATAGCTCTTCTGTTTTTACCACTTTGATCTTTAAAAACCACCAAAAAATGTGACAGTTATTTATTTTCTATATTGCATAGATGTTGTGTATTATATAAGCTTAGTAGGTTTGTCTTACTAGTGGTTTTAAGTTTTCTTTCAAAAAGGAGAAAACTTTACACTATGCAAACAAGTTGGTTTCAAGGACTCTCATTAAATTTAGTCCTTCAGTTGTTTCTGTTGTCACAGATTTTAGTTCTGGGTTTCAGTGGATTGGTTTTCTCTTCATGGATCGTATTTCCTCACTTTTTTGCATGCCTGGTAATTTTTTGGATATAGACATTGGGAATTTTACTTTAAATACTGGATATTTTTGTATTTATATGTTCTTGAGGTTTTGGACAGTTTGTTAATTGTGTTTTGGGACACAGTTACTTGGAAACTGTTCAATACTTTTGGGTCTTTTAAGGTTTGTTAGGAAGGACCAGAGTTGTATATAATCTAGGTCTATTTTCTACGGAGGCAAGACCCTCTGAGTTCTCTGTCCAAAGCCCTGTAAGTGTTGCAGTTTGGTTGGTGGTAACAGTTTTTGTTCTTGATCCTGTGTGAGCTCCAAGTTTTGTTTCCTCTAATCCTACAAGTGATTTTCTTCCCGGCAATGGTGTGAGGGTAGCCTCCTCACAGCATTTCCTAGCCGGTTCTGTACTGAAAGCTTAGCAGGGAGCCTGGAGATCTCTGCAATTCTCTCTGGCAGCTCTCTTCTCTCTGGCATCTGTTCTGAGAACTCGAGCTGCTTGGCCTTCCCAATTTCCAGCTGCATTTCTTCAACTTAGCGGATCACTGGGCTGTACCTGGATTCTGTGCTTCATTCTATGTGGCCTGGAATCTCTCTCCAGGCTCCTAGCTGCGGCAGTTGTAGGGTTCACCTTGTTTGTTTCCCATTTGTCATGGATCATGGACTTCTGCTCTCTCATATCCAGTGTGTGGAACACTTTCACACATTGTTTCTCATTATAATTGTTTCAGGTGGGAGGGTAAATCCAGTTCCTATTACTCCATCTTGGTTAGAGGTACAAAGTCTTAGTGATTTTATATATAATTATAACAGTTATAACAATTCATAATTTTCAAAAGATGCTGTCTCCATTTAAAAAATATCCAAAATGCTTGTTCATGCTTAGAGGGGATATAAGATAAAACACTGTAAATGAGTGATCAAACAGGTGTGTGTGTGTGTGTGTATGTGTGTGTGTGTATATATGTATACACACACACATATAAAACTCACTGCTGTGGTTAAGTGATACAAGTGCTAGTACTCTGGATTGTGCATTCATTGTAACAGAATCCTGTGTGGAAACACACCTGTCCGCTTCAGCTTCTTGTTTAATGACGCTTTCTTCAGGTTATATTTGGACGTACAGTTGTGTCAGGTTCCTGAAACTGAAGTCACAGCGGATTGAGAACCACAGACCCTTCATAATTCTCTTTACTTTTGGTTGTAGTGTCACTTTTTAAGTAATAAATCTCAAATAGCAAAATTTTCCAAGTTTGAATAAAGAGACCACATGTCAAGCTATTAGTAAGACAATCTGTGGATCTAAATGGAGGTCATGAAATGGTCTGGAAAAGTCCGATGAGGGCTTTGGGAAACACCTGAGGCAAATAAAAAGTGAGAGAAGGGGATACAAACATTTTAAGTTTAGAATTAAACTTAAACTCTTTAAATAGGAAGAATATACAGCTAATTCTACTTATAAGTGGGTTTTGTTCTTCATCTTTGTTTTAATCAGAAATTACATTACTTATCAGTGAAAACAGATATGTTTTAAAACACACTATTATGTTAATAAAGTGGTTTGTTTTTAGTGAAAACTGTCTGGTGAACTGATGGGGTGTTTCATGTATTTTTGCTATTCAGGTATTCACATCTAAAGTACAACCAACCACTGAAATTTTATTGTGTAAATAGTCACTAAAATTTGCCTAGAGGCAGTTTCTTAAATCCAGACATATTGGTTGGAGAGAGTTAATTTACTTCTTTAAATACTTGATCTGAATACTAATTCAGGATGTAAATGTCACAGTTTGCCCGCTTTAGGGGTTACAGTGATTATTCCATGAGAACAATATTTGAATAATCATAACTTTTTTTCATTTTGGAAGAGAACAGATGATTATTGAGTCAGCCATAAGTACCAGCACCTATGCTCCTAGTTTCAAATATAACTTGAATTAATTGTTTTCAGTAAAATAAGTAGGTATTTTATAATTATATGTTAATTACTAAATAATATGGTTTTCCAGTTTTGATCTTTGATGTTTGACCACATGGATTTGCAGAGTTATATGCTAAATGATGCCTTATTTTCTTAAAATTCATAAAATGGCACTTAAAAATAAGAATTTTAAACTATATCCAACTTAAGACAAATATTGACTATTTTGTAGGTGTTTCCTATGCTAATGAAGTTTGATTATTTGAATTGTCTTATGAAAGATACTCAAGTAAATTACTCATATGACCTACTTTGAAAGCTCATTTTACTAGATTAAAATTATTTACCCAAGACAGATATAAACCTAAAACATTCTCAAAGTATTCTTCAGATCAGCTATATCAGTGTCACCTGAGATACCTGTTAGAAATTCAAGTTCTCCAGCCCCACCTTAGACATACCAAATCAGAAACTTAGGAATGGGGCCTAATCATGTGGGTCTAAGCAAACCCAAGGTGATTCTGACACTTGCTCACATTGGAGCTCCTGTGATCTGAAAGAATGCTTCTCTGACTGCAAACACAAGGCCAGAAAAGCTGCTTTTCACAAGAATTTTCTCCAATGTTCATTCGCATCTCTGAAACTCCTGTCATAAATCTGGGTTTGAACTGTTAGTTGAAGCTAATTAGGATTTGAACCTATTTAGAGTATTCACTCTAAATTCTCTCTAAATAAGTGCAGTCTCTTCAAACCATTTTTTTCAATTTAATGCCCAAATGATCATTTCATTGCCCAAGATGAAAGTAACTAATTTGTTGTATGATTTCCAAACTGTAACTAACTCAAGTTAACCAAGAGAGTTTCATCTAATTGGGTGAACTTTTGATGGGTAAACTCATCAGAACTAATCTGAATACAGAGATTTTCTTTTTCATTTGTCTTTCTCCACCCACAAAAGGGGGAAAATGACTAACTGCTGATAGTTACTGCTTTCATCTGTACAATTGCCAGCTTGCATTTGGTTTCATGAAATACACTTAGATTTGCTTCAAAGTAGATTTGCTTCAACATCTTTGAGTAATTGCTGCAACCTGGAAGACTGGGAGTGAGCTCTTACCTCTAGGAGAACCCAAGTTTATAGGCTATTTCAAAGCAAGGAGGAATGAAAAAAACTGTGTTACCCTCTGCCAGGGGAAAAGAAAGACCTTTGAAAGGTGAGTTTGAGAATTTTTTCACCTTATTGGACAGAAATTTCTTAAATTAAATGTCATATAACCTTAAAGGGTTGGAATATTATGAAAATATATAGATGTGTGCAGAAAAACACTGCTTGTGATGAGAAATTTCTCCTGTGAATTACAATGAAGGATATTTGCTCTGTTTGAAACTTGCAATGAGCATTGGGTTATTAATATTATGAAATTTAATCTGAGATTTAGACAGTGTCAGTGTCTTTAATTTATTCTTATTTGGATGGCCTCATGAGATTCATGCTCTGATAAGCTCTGAAAGTTAGTGGTGGCTTAATCTTAGCCTGAATTCCAGACATATCTACGATTTGTTCATGTACTCGGAGTTAGCTGGTATGTGCAGGTAGCTTCTGAAAAATGGCTTAATTTTGGTAGTCCTCTGCCTTTTAGATGAAACATTTCAAAGTAGCCATTAAAAAGAATGAGGTTGAAAAAGCAAATCTCTTTGAGATAGTTAGGGAAAATGTGTAGGTAATTTTTTCCTCATACTTTATATATGATTATCACTGGATGTATTGCTGGGTTTTTTTTTTAGATTTATTTTTCTCTGTTATTGGAGAAAAGGATAAACTTAATCATTTAAAACAATAAAGTCAGATTAGGGTGGTAAAAGGAAAAAGCCATCTCATTATTAAAGGAGACTCTATGCTTTGTCTACTGCATGAGTCTAGTACACAAATTTTTAAGCATTTTGGTTAAACCTGTCAGCCATGGTAGTCCATCAGTCCTCCATCTCCCTTTCATCTTCCAAACTTTTAGGACATCTTTCACTTGTGCTTTTTTCACCCATTTTCCTTGCCCTTATCACTATATACCTATTTTAAATCTTCCGTTAGTGTGTCACTTTAATGGACTTTTAGAAACAGAGATGGTAGGGCATCTTAATCAGAGACCCTCCATACAGAATACCATCTGGCCTGTCTGCCTCTGCAGAGTTGGTTCTTCCCCTTGAGTATGTCAGAATCATCCAGAGCACTTGTTAAACAACAGTACTGGTTTCACCCTCAGAGTTTCTGACTCAGCAGGTCTGGAGTGGGGCTCAGAACTGCATTTCTAGCAAGTTCCCAGGTGATGCTGAGGCTGTTGTTTGGGAATCCTACCTGGAGAACCACTGCTCTAGACTCCATCCCAACCTACTGCTTGCTGCAGGTGTTAGTTTTCTAAAACAAATCTGCTTGTTGCAGTGCCCTGTGTAAGTATTTCAGTGATCCCTGATAGCACATGGGATGATGTCCAAATTCCTTGGTGTGTCCTCAGCTGTAATACAATTTGAGAAATTGCTTTGGCTTTAATTGGCTCAGAACTTGCTCATGCACCCTGCGGGGATGGTACCCAGACCTCTGTTTTTCTTTGCGTCAGCGGAGGTTGGAGTTGTGGCCCGAAGGTAAAAGATACACACACACACACACACAGAGTTTTCTTTCTAACTTTCATTTTCTTGAAATGGATATACCAGACCAGTATGCCAGGGGAAGAGAAGAGAGGAGGAAAGGGAAGAGGTGTTCTTATACTCTAGGAAGGTATTATATGGAGGCCCACCCCTTGGTCTGATGACCATCAAGTATCTTTTGACACTTATTGAAAGGTGCATGTTAATTAGAAGAACATCCAATGTGAAACAATATGCAAATTGTCATATACAGTGTCAAATACAGTGGTTTTAAGAATTTGCGACTGCCTTACTATTTCCAGGGATGGGGGTAAGTGCTTTGAATGATTACTTCCTATTATTGATGCTCTCTACTTATATGAGAAAACACAAAAAGGCATCACTGGCCAGTCACACGCTGATGTGATTCATCTCACCGTGTCATAAAATTTGCCCGAGTTTTATCCCTCTTCTCCTAGCACATCAGCCCGCTTTTCCACCTTGCCCTTAAAGCAATGGGTGCTTATATTCCTCTCCATTTCCTTTTGGAAAATTCTTCTGTACAGGTTATATTTCTGTTTCACTGTTAGCAATTGTGACAATTTCACTTTGAGTGTATGTAAACTGTAAGTCATTCTTGTTACTGGTATTTGAAAAAGTGGATACTGGGGGTTAGGAATAGAAGTTGGTGCAAACAAAAGTTAGAAGACATGAGAGAAGCTGAGGAAAGAGTAATCTGGATCTTGGGGCTGCATCTTTGATGCTGTGGGAGGAGGGACAGGGGGTTAACATGGACACAGAGTTCCTGAGGACTAGGGGAGGGAGGCTAGAAACAGTTATCCTTGCTGCAGATGCATGACTTAAGAGAAACTATATTCTACAAGAGCTTTTTGCAAAGTGGTGGTTGCTGCTGTACTTCTTTTTCTCTTCCTCTTTTTTCCTTTCTCCATTTTTATTCCTACTCATCATATTCTAAGTCCAGTAACTCTGTGGGGTCTGGGGAGAAAGAATTTATTTTCACTTATAAAATAAGGAATGGATTGAACACTTGGGTAAATGACTTACACAGAATATAGTTCCTCTTACATTATGCATCTGTAGCAAAGCAGAATGAATTTACATATATAGAACTTCCATAGGAATTCTGGCATTTATTCTTGCCTCCCTGGGTCTACTCCTTTCTGGGCCCTAGTTTTGGCCACGGGACTTGCCAATGGAATAATAGCAAATATGATGTAGAGGCTGGAAAAGTACTTGTGGTTAGGACTTACTTGGTCTAGTTGCTGAAAGCCCTTCTGCCATTGTATGGATTAACCCCATCAGCCTTTTGGAGGATGAAAGACTGTGTATCCTGACACCCAACCATCCAGGCCATCCAGTGAAGGCCACAGACATGAGTAAAGCCATCCTATATCACTTGGCCCCGGCTGAGTCACTCCATATCAGTCATGAGAAATAATGAAAGTTTATGTCACCAAACTTTGAGGTGGTTTGTTCTATACCAGAAATTAATAGTATAGTAACCTCTACTATAGTAACCTAATATCTCAACTATGTGAAATACTGTTAATTTTAATTTCATATGTAACCTTTGTTGTGTCTTAATCAAGTTCTATAGATTAGTCATTAAGAATGTGGGCTCCCTAGCCAGACTACCTGAATTTAAATTTTGATGTATCTGTTAGCTACATGACTTCTGCACAAGTCATCAAATCTCTCTGGGCTCAGTTTTTTTTTTTTTTAATTAGTACTATTGGGAGGATTAACTGAGAATACAGTGAAAGGCACTTCATATTGTTCCTGATATGTAGTTAGTACTCATTAAACATGAACAATTAGAAGTAGTATGCAATATTTTTAGAAGTGCTCATCAGTTCAGTTCAGTTGCTCAGTCGTGTCCCACTCTTTGTGACCCCATGGACTACAGCACGTCCAGGCTTCTCTGTCCATCACCAACTCCCGGAGCCTACTCAAACTCATGTCCATTGCATTCACGATCCCATCCAACCATCTCATCTTCTGTCATCCCCTTCTCCTCCCACCTTCAATCTTTCCCAGCATCAGGGTCTTTTCCAGTGAGTCGGTTCTTCACATCAGGTGGCCAAAGTATTGGAGTTTCAGCTTCAGCATCATTCCTTCCAATGAATATTCAGGACTGATTTCCTTTAGGATGGACTAGTTGGATCTCCTTGCAGTCCAAGGACTCTCAAGAGTCTTCTCCAACACCACAGTTCAAAAGCATCAATTCTTCGGCACTCAGCTTTCTTTATAGTCCAACTCTCACATCCATACATGACTACTGGAAAAACCAGAGCTTTGACTAGACGGATCTTTGTTGGTAAACTAATATCTCTGCTTTTTAATATGCTGTCTAGGTTGGTCATAACTTTTCTTCTGAGGAGCAAGCATCTTTTAATTTCATGGCTGCAGTCACCATATGCAGTGATTTTGGAGGCCAAAAAAAAAAATTAAGTCTCTCATGGTTTCCATTGTTTCCCCATCTATTTGCCATGAAGTGATGGGACCACATGCCATGATCTTCGTTTTCTGAATGTTGAGCTTTAAGCCAACTTTTTCACTCTCCACTTTCACTTTCATCAAGAGGCTCTTTAGTTTTTCTTCACTTTCTCCCATAAGGATGGTGTCATCTGCATATCTGAGGTTATTGGTATTTCTCCCAGCAGTCTTGATTCCAGCTTGTGCTTCATCCAGCCTGGCATTTCGCATTATGTACTCTGCATATAAGCTAAATAAGCAGGGTGACAATATACAGCCTTGATGTACTCCTTTTCCTATTTGGAACCAGTCTGTTATTCCATGTCCAGTTCTAACTGTTGCTTCCTGACCTGCATACAGATTTCTCAAGAGGCAGGTCAGGTGGTCTGGTATTCCCATCTCTTTCATAATTTTCCACAGTTTATTGTGATCCACACAGTCAAAGGATTTGGCATAATCAATAAATCAAAAGTAGATGTTTTTCTGGAACTCTCTTGCTTTTTCTATGATCCAGTGGATGTTGGCAATTGGATCTCTGGTTCCTCTGCCTTTTCTAAAACCAGCTTGAATATCTGGAAGTGTACGGTTCATGTACTGTTGAAGCCTGGCTTGGAGAATTTTGAGCATTACTTTTCTAGTGTAAAAGTAATGTAAAACCATTACTTTTCTACTTGGAGATGAGTGTGAGATGAGTGCAATTTTGTGGTAGTTTGAACATCCTTTGGCATTTCCTTTCTTTGGGATTGGAATGAAAACTGACCTTTTCCAGATAAAGGCAAAGGAGACAAGGAAAAATATACCTATTTGAGTGCAGAGTTCCAAAGAATAGCAAGGAGAGATAAGAAAGCCTTCCTCAGTGATCAATGCAAAGAAATAGAGGAAAACAATAGAATGAGAAAACTAGAGATCTCTTCAAGAAAATTAGAGATACCAGTGGAACATTTCATGTAACAATGAGCACAATTAAGGACCAAAATGGTATGGACCTAACAGAAGCAGAAGGTATTAAGAAGAGGTGGCAAGAATACACAGAAGAAATATACAAAAAAGATCTTCATGACCCAGGTAACCATGATGATGTGATCACTCACCTAGAGCCAGACATCCTGGAATGCAAAGTCAAGTGGGCCTTAGGAAGCATCACTATGAACAAAGCTAATGGAGTTGATGGAATTTCAGTTGAGCTATTTCAAATTCTGAAAGATGATGCTGTGAAAGTGCTGCACTCAATATGCCAGCGAATCTCGAAGATTCAGCATTGGCCACAGAAGTGCTCATAGGTAACTCAGTATTCTGACCTTATTTTTCCATGAACTTCTGAAAGATGTCTTAAATGTCACTTCTATTGTGAAATGGATTTTCATGAATGAACTTCAGGGTTGGTAAAGGACTCCAACTTTGTTATCATTCATCACATTTTTTTCTTTGTACATCTCTTTCTGTAGGCTGTGGTTTCTTTAGGACAGGGGCCGGGAACAGCTGTATTATTAGCATCTAGCATGCTTTCTGTCATGCTGTGGAGTAGACAATAAGTAGCAGTTGAATGACTCAACATGCTTTTGGCAGTACCCCTCCCCTTCTCAACACTTACCACCTTGGCAGCTGGGGCCCTCAGGATCATTCTCATTGAGGCTTTATCCCTGTTTACGACGATCATAAAGCCAAAGCCGTAGAAGGCATTTGAGTTTGTGACCCCTGACCCAAATCCCATCAAACATGAAAAATCAGTTACATCTCTAAACTTTCTACTACCTTATGATAAAAGCCATCGTCATATCCCATTTAGAGAAAGGCCTCTAAGATAGAGGGCTGTAAAGTGATGTGAAATCTGATATCAATCAGGAGGAACTGACAGGACCATGAGGAGAAACTAGGTTCCTGGAGCTGTTGGCTTGACTCTGGTGGTGAAGATAGATGAACTAATGCACGAAGCAGTTGCAACTGACATTCTGTCCTATGTCTCCTTGGCTTACAGTTGAGTCCACTTGCAGCTACTGTGGCTGGTTTCTATGCAGTGTAGCAGCTTCCACCTCCAGTCCTGTGTCTCTGCTTCTCCACCTAGGAGCTTTCTCTTGCACTGTGCCTGGATGTCTCAAAGCTGGGGAACTTCCTAGGAGCAATTGTAGCTCCTGAAGGATGAGAGGCAGTGAATACATTTTCCTGCTTTCCCATCATTGGGAGAGACATTTCTGATTTACCTGCCAGTTCAGAGAGTCCCTAGTTGCCTATTGCAATATCCCCTTATAAACACACCTTTTTTTTTTTTTTGGTCTTTTCCTTCCTTTTCATTTTCCCCTTTCCCTCAGTTGTGCTTCCTGGGATCACCTCCTGAATAAACTACATATGCTCAGTGACTTGCCTGCTCAGGACCTATTTCCTACATCAGGACTGACTGCCTTGCTTTTTCCCAAGGAACATTTAAGTCAGAAGTAAGAGTACTTACTTCTCCATAATAAAGTGTGTAAAAGATAGATTTTTGTACACAACAGAAAAATAAGGAGAACAGCTGGCAGTATTATGGGCCAGTGATTTCTACAACATTTCATAGATTTCAGAAATCTCCAGAGCAAAAAAATCCCAGGATGGCAGACCTGTTCATTTATTTTCTGGATCTCCTCCAAGCCTATCCATACATTGCGCCAGACTTCCCCACCCATAGGAAGAAATAAGCTAAAAAATACTGCAGTGGAGCCAAGTTAAGAAATCTTTCATATTCAAAGTGACTGCTATTAAGTGTCAGGTAATGTGCCAACCATCTAGGGAGAAACCTCTGTCCTTATAATATTCCTTGAACGCAGTGAGTACTTAATATATTTTTGTTGAATTATGCCTGAGGATCTTACATCCTAATTAAGGAGGCAAGACATGGACTCAGTGGTTAAGCACTTCTTAAGGGTGTTATTTAATTAAGGACAATAATTAACAGAATAGGTAATAAATGCTTAGGGTAATTCCTCTAGGGTTTGGAGGCTGGAGTGAGTAGAAGAAAATTATAAAACTGATTTTAAATTATCTAGTCCCTTCTCTTGATTTTATAGATGCTGAAACTAAGAACATTCATTGCAGAGTCCTTCTCTTAGTTAAACATGATTATGTGATTAAATCTGTTTAAAAACAGTATTTAGTGCTGTACTTTGAGCATAAACCTGTGTCAAAGGATGGAACTAGGATTAGTTCTAGGAGTAGTAGCCTAACCCTCTTTATATATATCTGTATTTCTTATTCTTGTACTTGATATAAGAGCCTCTAACAAGTCAGGGAAGCACCAGAACTGGCTATTAGTGTCTTGATTTTTTTCCTATTATTGACTCATCACTGAAAAAAGAAAAAAAGGTATCCTTTTCCTCCTGTGCTCTCATTCCAACAGGATGGTAAGTAAGCCTGGATGTTCTGAAAAACCTCAGCATTTCAGTAGCAAAGAAGTATAATGATTATGGAAAAAACAGTGGAATTTGGGAGTGTTTGTGACTCTTTTACAGAAGAGTACAATAGGATTGTTTCTTCCAGGTCCATATTTAAACCTCTCTGCTGTTGAGGGTTGTTGAGAGATGCTATATATCATTTTTTTTTCTTGCGCTGAGCCCAGGGCTTCTGCCATTCAGGACAAAAAGGGTAGAGATCTCTGACCAGGTCCACCTTAGGTGCTGCTGAGACCATGGCCTGGGGCCATTCATGGATGAGCTGTCCTTGTGGTGTTCACACCAAGCTTATTGGTTTCCTATTGGCTCCCAAGACTGTGGCACTGAGTGTGGGTCAGATTTCCAGACAGCCACTGCTGTTTGAAGTTTGCTACTTACAAGGTTCTATCCATGTTACCTGCTAATCCTTTGCTTGGGAACCACTTCTCAGCTGGGAGGAAATAAGCCTGGACATAAAAGATTTGGGCTGGTTGTCTGCCCTGAGAGGAGACAGTTCAGTTCAGTTCAGTTCAGTCGCTCGGTCGTGTCCGACTCTTTGCGACCCCATGAATTACAGCACGCCAGGCCTCCCTGTCCATCACCAACCTCCCGGAGTTCACTCAAACTCACGTCCATCGAGTCGGTGATGCCATCCAGCCATCTCATCCTCTGGCGTCCCCTTCTCCTCCTGCCCCCAATCCCTCCCAGCATCAGAGTCTTTTCCAATGAGTCAACTCTTCACATGAGGTGGCCAAAGTATTGGAGTTTCAGCTTTAGCATCAGTCCTTCCAAAGAAATACCAGGACTGATCTCCTTCAGAATGGACTGGTTGGATCTCCTTGCAGTCCAAGGGACTCTCAAGAGTCTTCTCCAACACCACAGTTCAAAAGCATCAATTCTTCGGCGCTCAGCTTTCTTCACAGTCCAACTCTCACATCCATACATGACCACTGGAAAAACCATAGCCTTGACTAGACGGACCTTTTTGGCAAAGTAATGTCTCTGCTTTTGAATATGCTATCTAGATTGGTCATAACTTTCCTTCCAAGGAGTAAACGTCTTTTAGTTTCATGGCTGCAATCACCATCTGCAGTGATTTTGGAGCCCCCAAAAAGTAAAGTCTGACACTGTTTCCACTGTTTCCCCATCTATTTCCCATGAAGTGATGGGACCACATGCCATGATCTTTGTTTTCTGAATGTTGAGCTTTAAGCCAACTTTTTCACTCTCTTTCACTTTCATCAAGAGGCTTTTGAGTTCCTCTTCACTTTCTGCCATAAGGGTGGTGTCATCTGCATGTCTCAGGTTATTGATATTTCTTCCGGCAATCTTGATTCCAGCTTGTGCTTCTTCCAGCCCAGCGTTTAAATGCCTTTTAATTTTTTGTTGAGTTGATAGTAGGAAAAGTTAAGATACCATAATAATTTCTCCATATCTCCCAAATGGGAGTCTCTTTTTACTGAGTAAATGACAGAAGTCATGAGGAGGCCAGATTAGAGAAAAACTTTTGATTCCCTCAAAAAGGTCATCTGAACTGTTTTAAGAGTGGTGCATGTGGGATGGGAGATTGACAGAACAAAATAAGTGTTTCAGGTGTTTTAGCCTGGTGTTTTTCAGGATAAATTAAGAGTGTAGAATCATTTAGCAGATAGTAAGGGTTATAGTAAGTTTTGGAAGGAGATGCCTGGCTGGTGGCAAATGATTAGAAATAAATTCAGAGAGAGATGGTTGGAATACTGGTGACTTATTACCTACTCTGTCAAAAGCACAGGATGAATAAGGCCCATAAGGTCCCTACTGTCATGGAACTTAGCTTTTAGAAAGGAAGACAAATAAATGATAAACCAATAAGCAAAATACAAAGAAATAAGATTTTTGGATGATGATACATATTCCAAAGAAAATAAAACAAGATGATGTAATGACAATGATAGGGGAGTGGGTAAGGATTTCTACCTTATAGATCATGGTCACCAAAGGTCTCTCTGAGGAGATAACCTTTGAGCTGTGTGCCACCCTTGTCCCCTCCTGTCATGTGTGAACTCTGGTGCACAAATGCCTATACTTTAGCTTCTTCCATCAGAGAACTTAATAGGCTAAGTTGTGAAGATGCATTGGCTATTATGAGGGCAAGAATTTGTCTTTAAAACCTTTGGACCTCCCGCAGTAGTTGGCACTTCACAGACATTTAGTAAGAATTTGTTGAATGAGTAAATGAGTGAATCAACTTACCAAGAGAAAGAGTCTAAAGAGGACAGTGAGTGAAGGATGGGGCTTTGGAAAACGGTCACAGTTGGGGATGGGGTCAGAAGGAAGAGGGGCCAAACTGGGGAGTCTGTCTCTACTCTGTCATCCCTGCCCAGTTAGCACATTATCCTGTGGCTATCTCACTTGCTTCTCCTTGCAGTTTCTTTATCAGTCTGAAACTGAGCTTTTCAGCATAGTAGCCACCAGACAGGTCTTGGGTATTGAACATATGACATATGATTAGTTCCAGTTTAGATATGTTATAAGCATGAAACACATACCAAGCTCAAAGACTTAGTTTCTTTCTTTTTCTTACTGTCATATAGAAGTGAATATTTTTATGTTGATTGTGTTAAAAGATACTTTAGATATATTGGATTAAATTAATATTAATGTCACTGTTTAGTTTTGCTTTTTAAATGTGGTTACTAGAAAATTGAAAAATAATAGTTGGCTCACATTATATTCCTATTGCATATCATTGATTTATTATGTTGTTATTTAGTCACTAAGTAGTTTCCAACTCTTTATGACCCCATGGACTGTAGCCCACCCAGCTCCTCTGTCCATGGGATTACCCAGGCAAGAATACTGGAGTGGATTGCCATTTCCTTCTCCAGGGGATCTTCCCAACTCAGGGATCGAACCCACATTTCCTGCATTGGCAGGAGGATTCTTTACCACTGAGACACCAGCGAAGCCCAACATTGGTCTATATGCTAAACTAAATAGATTAGTTTGATATTAGCTGGTCATCTCTGAAATGAGTGGTACAAAGAAGAGTGATGACTGTCACTTCCCTCTCAACAATTAAAAAAAATAATAACCAACACAGTGTAAAAAATTGGGACCAGACATAGAAGGTGTCACATTTTCTAGCCAGTGAGACATGACCCAGTATAAAACATATTTGGGAAATAACAGGTTAAACTTACAAATTCATAAGTAAATTTTGTCTCCTTTACTGGAAAATGGCTTTTCAGTTTTGGAGTGGAAGAGAACCCTTATAGCTTTTATGCTAAAATATCCCTTTTCTAATTTCATTTCTGATTTATTCCTGCTCTTTGGTATTTCAGCCACATGATAACTGTATAACTTAAAATATGTTTTTTTTTTTTTTTTTTTTCCTGTGATCGAGTATAGTCCCTAAAGATGAAGTCAGTGATGTCCTGGCTTCACATAAGTGATAGCAATATGAAGACACTTAAAAAAGAAAAGCAGATGTTAGTTAGACACTCTACTTTTATCCTACCAATAACTTTTTTAAGATTGAGCTCATAATGCCCGGATGTTAAAGTTCTTTCACAGATCCCAAATTAGGAATGTTCCATGTTGCTTTAATCCATTCCATTGCAATGGCTTTATTAGATGAAACACCCTGCTGAGCATCTGAAGAACAGTGGGATTATCACATTTCCCTTTGAAAATCCAGTAAAGACAAAATAAATGGTTAACAAAACAGAGCAAATTCAGTTTGCAGGTGTTCATAGGCGATGCAACCCCCTGATTGAATGAGTGTCTGTATTCCTCTGTGTTTGCAAAACGCCTGTTAAGCGGGCCAGAGAAATTCAGGAGGAAAAAGAAATCATAGGGCAAAAGTTGCTTTTCTCTCCTTTTGATGTGTTGCTAATTGCATTGTGTTGACTGCAGGGATGGAGTGTTGGAAATCTGAAAACTTTATTTTGTTAAGTTTTACTTTTGACTTCACCCTGGGTGTGCCAATAACAGTTCTTTATCATCTGTATCTCCTAGAGTGTTGACTCTTTAACGATTGATTTTTTTTTTCTAGGCAAATCTAATTAACTATTTGAAGAACTTCATCCAGTGACACCCCAGTTACTACACACACTTGGTGGGTAGCTCTTCGAGATTCTCTTAAAAACTTGGTTACGTCCCAGCACTCTAAAAATTCTCATCTGTGAGAGCTATTTGAATTTTGTTATTAGTGTCTGCTGGAAATTGTAATTCAATAAAGAGTAACTCATTTAAAAATGTGTCATACTGGGCATATATTAGGTATCTTGGGCAACTTATGAGACACAGAAAAATATACAAACATTCAGGTCTACACAGGAAATTGGAGTGATAGTGAACAATTTGAAGGAGGCATTTTGTATTTTTAAAGAAGCTATAGGTAGATTAGGAGTGTGTGTATATGTGTGTGTCTGTGTACGTGCACGCATAATACACACACACATTTAAATCAGCGAACACAGCAGTCTTTTCTTTTGCTCTCCTCATTTGTTAGCATTTTCTACCAATCCCCAAGTGCAAGGTGGTGGATATAAGAAGAGCTTCTGTCAACATTTAAAATAATCATAAACAAGGACTCCTGCCTATTTCTTTGTGTAATGCGTGTGTGACCCTTGAATGAGATTGTATCCGTCTCCTGTCCTCTCTCTTTCTCTCTTGTTCCTTTTATAGACATAGGATTATTGCTATAGAAAATATGGTCATGCCATAGGGGAATGTACCTCCTGTCCAGGGTATTTTTTTCAACTACATCTGCAGACTGCAGCTGCTGCAGCCTTTGGGGGGAAAAAAAATTGTGTCCTTATGAAACTGTAGTTCTTGAACAATGAATTCTTCCTCACAGGACACTGTACTTTTTTCACTGCTATTTAGCACAGTCTGACATTAGTCTTCCCTGCGGTTTATTTGCTGCCCAAGTTCACCATTTGACATATGTAGGAATATTTAAACAAATTTTTTCCTCCAGAGAAGTTTGTTTCATCTTTGGAACCACGGGGCTTCCTGCTGACTTCACAGGACCCCTCATACTCTTCCCTCCTTTTTTCCTATGTGCTGCTTCTCTGTGCCCACCCCCACATGTCCCTTTTCTTTATGACGAGGTCTCTCACAGTTTTCCATTTGCCTTCTGAGCTGGATTCATCCCTTCCCCATCCCCCACTTACTGTCTATATGCCAAACCTCTTCATCTTTTGCAAAATGTCAGCAGAGTTGAACTTCCAATTTCTCCTCCCCCCCTTTTTTTTTTTTACTATTTCAGTACATTTTGTCCTTTCATGAATTGTAATTTCCCTTGCTCTTAAACCCAGTGCGTAGAGAGATTATGAAATTTCTTTGTAAAACTGGGTAAAAATAAAAATATATGTACTTTATTTTGGTATATTTCCTTCTTTTGTCCTTTAAACATTGTTAGATACTTGAAACATAAGGGGGGCACACCTTGATTTGATACATGGAAGTCTGCAGCCTGTAGGCAAATAAAAAGACAGCTAGATTATGGTTGATAATTCATCATATAGAGAGATACATTTTTGTTTCTTTAACTTTTTCTTTTTAAAGAAATAGGCAGGGGTCCATGTTTATCATTATTTTAAATATTGATAGAAGCCCTCTTTATACCAACCAGATTGCATTTGGGGATTGGTGGAAAATGCTAGCAAATTAGGGAAGCAAAAGAAAAGACTGCTGTGTCCACTGATTTAAATGTGTGTGTGTGACACAGATACATGTATATCAGGTGAAGTCAACCTTGATGTGTGATTTTGTAGTTTAATTTAACAGTTTTTAAAAATGGGTGTTTTCAGAGACCAGTTAGTTTTCTTCCTCCTTTCAATTCAGAAGCAAGTAAAACCAAACTGTTGATTGTCCTCTAATGATTTTGAGGTGTTTCTTATAAGCCCTTTAAAAATAAGCATTAAACTGAGAAAGAAATCTAAAGTCGTTACTTTCTGATTAGTACAGATGTCCATGCTAACATTCAAGCTTCTCGTCAGTTAATATTTTTATGGGGAACTTTTGGTGCCTTTTCTTTTTAAAAATAATAGAGAGAAAGCAGTTGGCATGTTGACATTAAGCTGTATTGGGGAAAGTGGGTCCCTACTCTCCACATCTGTTCAGTGTTTCTGTTGCCTTTCATTTTCTAAAGTGTTACATATGGAATACATATGTCTTTGTGTTCTGGTACCACAGGAAAAAAAAAAAAGGGAAGAAATAAAAAAGAAAAATCACAAAGAAATCAATAAACACCTGTTATTCCCAGATCTGCAGTTATTTGGGCTCAGAAGCGCCTGCAGGCAAAGTTAGAACAAAAATCCTTGGATGTCTGTATGCCTTCATAGATTTCTCTTGACCTGTATGAGAGTTTTTAAAATTTTATTTTATATTTATTTCATTTCGTTTCATCTTACTTTATCACAGAGTGGACCCTTCACCTTCTGTTATTTTACTGCCCTGGATTTGTTCTCTCCAATGTATATTTCCTCTTTCCCTATATGTCATAATTTTGTATTCAACAAAGTGGAGAATTTTTTTCCCAACGACTCTAGGATGCAGCCTTACTTTCACCACTTCCACAGCAGGTTTCCTACGTTAGATTGCCCCCTGCTGCTTCCGGAGCATTAAAAACAAAGCTCAAAATAAAATGTTTGGGGACATACCATTACAAAAGTATCCAGTGAAATATACTGGAACCTAATCATTTGAAAACACGTTCAAAGATCAGTAATAATTGACAGATGCTTCAGTAATAATTGACAGATGCTTTGGTGTGTCATACGGAAATTTTAAACCTAAGAGATCGAGCTCACATGGTTGCACATATACTTGTAGCCAGTTCACACATTGCCTCTTCCTATTGTTAGTTATGAATTAGAAGGTGTTGTTTTAAATAATTGTGAATCACGTGATATGCTTTTTATTTTGTCTGTCGCAATGTAATTAATAGTTCCCACAAGTAGATTCTGACCCAATTGTACAATTTTTTTTTCTTATAAAAAGTATACTTTTCCTTAAGGGCAGGGACCATATCATGTTTGTTTTTGCATTTTTGATCCAATGCCTGACATATAAAAGACACTAGATTAAAATCTGTTAATTTCACTAGATTCATTCATTCAGCAAAGAAAGAGTAAGATCACTAAGCTTTAATTCATCAAAATATTTTTTGTTTGACTTAGAATCAAGAAGAGTAAATAATGTAGCTAACATTTTTAAAGAAATAACTCCCAGCAAAGATACAAGAAAATTTTCGTAATCCCTACTGTCATGGCAGATTCCACGTTACTGGCTTATATTGTTGGCTTTCAGAATTTAGTTTCTCCTTATTGCTGTTTCTTTCTCAGCTCACATTTTATATATAGACTTGACCTACTCTCCTGGGTACTCCTCCCTGGCCCCATGTATGTTTCCTGGATATATCTCATTCAAGACTTTGGTTATTAGAATTTGTCTGCATTCTCTGATAAACCTGTGGGTGACTTGAGGGCAGGAACTATCTTGGATTCATTTCTGCATCCCCAGCATCAATGCCAAGAATGTCCATTTGCTATTGAATAGTTGACACTGAAATGGGATTTACATAGCCTCCAAAGAAAACAAGCATTAAAAATATGAATAAAATAATAAAAATGGAACTAAAACAATATTACATGTAGCATCTAGTTTTAGGGGTAATCTAACTAAAAACAAAGGACAGCAGTGAGTTATAAAATGACTATGGTGCCAAAGTCAAGGATTGGATAGTGGAATGAAAACACAAAATTAATCATGATTGGTTGCCCTAATCTCTATCCTTCTTCCCCACATGTAATCATTACAGCATCTCTGTGTATATGTTCTGATATTTCTTCCTTCCTTCATCCCAACACTTGAGTCCACTAGGTCTGGCATTTTGATTTGACGAGTACTATGATCGATGACTTGGTTTTAATAGCCATAAGAACTTTGAGATACTAGGGTAGGACTGAGGGATCTTGGCTCCCTCACTTACCTGGATACTATTAGAGGTTGTAACCGTATTCTAGACCTTTTGCTTCTCTTTGATCCTTGGCCTGGAAAGGGTGAGTTCCTGGGGCATAAGTATTTACTGGGGTAGTATGTAGAAAGTCCAGACTCCTCATGCTCAGTCAAGAAATGTTCACCGTCTAAGACCCCAGGAATGCTCTCTATCACCTTTGGTTTCAAGTCTATAAAAATTAAGTTCATAAAAACCATTTGAGTTTTAAGCATTTGCTATCAAAATAAAGAAGAGCTTATTTAAGAAAATTCTTTCAGGACTCATTCTCCTTCCCAGCTAGAAGTAACTAGCATCCTGAAAATTTTTTCTCTCATTATGTTGTCCCTTAAAAAAAATAAGTTTGCCACTGTGTGATAAGGAGGGATCATATATATGTGTACCTGAAAGTATTCTTGTTTACTTTGCAACTTTTGAAGAATGGTGTCTTTTAAAGATACTTTCCTGCAGCTTGCTTTTTTCAATAAAATTTATATATATTTTTGCACGGAGATCCAACCAGTCCATCCTAAAGGAGATCAGTCCTGGGTGCTCATTGGAAGGACTGAGGCTGAGGCTGAAACTCCAATACTTTGGCCACGTCATGCGAAGAGTTGACTCATTGGAAAAGACCCTGATGCTGAAAGGATTGGGGGCAGGAGGAGAAGGGGACGACAGAAGATGAGATGGCTGGATGGCATCACTGACTCGATGCACATGAGTTTGGGTGAGCTCTGGGAGTTGGTGATGGACAGGGAGGCCTGGTGTGCTGCGATTCATGGGGTTGCAGAGAGTCGGACACGACTGAGCAACTGAACTGAACTGAAGGTTTATTCATGTGATTGCACAGAGCTATAATTCATTCTTTTTCACTGTTACAAAATATCTCATTGAATGAATATAGCCCAGTTTATTTATCAAAATCTCTAGGTGTGGGTGTGCTCAGTTATGTATGATTTTTTGCCACCCTGTGAACTGTGGCCTGCCAAGTTCCTCTGTCCATGGGATTTCTCAGGCAAGAATAACTGGAGTGGGTTGCCATTTCCTTCTCTGGAAGATCTCCCTGACTCAGGGATTGAACCTGCATCTCCTGCATTGGCAGGTGAATTTTTTGCTGAGCCACCTAGGAAACCCCATCAAAATCTCTACTGATGGACAGTTGAGTTCCTCCCATTTTTTGCTATTTCTAACTTTGCTATAAGGGACATTCTTGCCTACATGTAAACATTTCTTTAGGATATGTATCTAACATAAGGATTTCTGGATTGTATGTACATTTTCAACTTTATTATGCCACATTATATACCAAGATGGTAGCACACATTTATATCCTCATCAGTAGGGTATAATCTCATTCTTCTGTATTCTTGCATTGGCAGGCTAATTCTTTACCACTGTGCCAACCAGGAAGCCCACTCATTCTTCCATATTTTTGGCAGCCCCCGTTTTTGTTATCCAAATCTTTATATCAACTATCTAGTTTCTTGATATTGCAGACTTTGTAAATCTTGAGTGAGCTTCTGTAACTATGATTCCATTTCCTAAGTGAGACCTATGGAGCTGTTGGATTTCACTGTTTTATATCTCTAGGCAGAAAAACACATAGAAATGATGTTGCTTCTACCAACAAAAATTCAGTAGACTCTTATTAATATTATGATACTGATATTGTAAAATGAGTGTAATACCTGTTCTGTTGTAGACTATCTGAATCATAGTGTGAGGAGCTATGTGTATAGGGGAAACACGGTGGCACTTGATTTGATGCATTTGAATCCTTGCAATAGCAAGATGCATTGATTGTCTTTATTTTTACCATATATGTGACATTTTAGGAAATAAACTTCAGATTTAATTTTGAGGGGAATGGACTTCCTAAAAGGGCTTCTTCCATTAAAAGATTCATCTGGCTGCTTTGAGGAGTGTTTCTCATCTGAATTTTAATAAAAGGCACACATTTTTATTCCAGTTCCCCTGTGACCGGTATGTATATACTTGTATTCTTTTTAATAAATCAAAGGAAAATGGTAACGAAAGCATCCACACATTTCAAAGATCCAATGTAATCATAAACTACTCAGTCTTGACTCTGTAGCTATGATGATATGAACTGAAAATTCATTGATGTATGTAGCATTTCTGTCTTAAATCATAGCTGTATATGTACAGGTGCAACCGTACAGATTTCAACAGATTATAATATCCATGTACTCTGCATATTCTATAAAATTTATGTGTCAATTGTTGTGACTTCATGTACCACTCAACCTGTGAATTGAATTTAATTATTTTTGCTCGCTGAAGATATTTTGATATTATCATCATCCTTATTTTAGATATGCTGGTCATTTTAAGAAAGGCATCATTAGATGTATGCTCTCTGACTTAGAAGCCATAAAGATAGAAAAATAATCCATTGCTGGGAATCAAGGAATATGGATTTATATCCTTGCCAGGGGTGTCGCTGTTCTGATCTAAAATCCTCTCTCTCTTAAATTCATTCATTTCAACAAGGAGATAAAGCTGAAGCATCATTTTGAGTTCCTTTTAAAAGTGAAGGACAGTACCAGACACCACTAAAGCCATAAACTGTTAAATATATTATGTTTCTTTATAAATTCCCAACTTTTCCCAAACAAAGAATTTGGGTGAAGGGAAGACCCTAGTGATAGGCAAAGGGTCTTCCTTTGGCTTTGAATAAAGGTCAAGGAGTGAGAGCCCAGTCTTGGATCAACATTTCCTGTTCCGTGTTTTGACATCCTTAGTGTAATCAAGAAAATGCAGATCCAAACCAATATTCTCAAGATGTGGAACTGCTTTAACAACTTTCCTGGTGATTCTGATGCATTCCAAATTTGAGACTCACAGTTATGACCAACCTAGATAACATATTCAAAAGCAGAGACATTACTTTGCCAAAAAGGACCGTCTAGTCAAGGCTATGGTTTTTCCAGTGGTCATGTATGGATGTGAGAGCTGGACTGTGAAGAAAGCTGAGCGCCGAAGAATCGATGCTTTTGAACTGTGGTGTTGGAGAAGACTCTTGAGAGTCCCTTAGACTGCAAGGAAATCCAACCAGCCCATTCTAAAGGAGATCAGCCCTGGGTGTTCTTTGGAAGGAATGATGCTAAAGCTGGAACTCCAATACTTTGGCCACCTCATGTGAAGAGTTGACTCATTGGAAAAGACTCTGATGCTGGGAGGGATTGGGGGCAGGAGGAGAAGGGGACGCCAGAGGATGAGATGGCTGGATGGCATCACTGACTCGATGGACATGAGTCTGAGTGAACTCCAGGAGTTGGTGATGGACAGGGAGGCCTGGCGTGCTGCAATTCATGGGGTCACAAAGAGTCGGACACGACTGAGAGACTGAACTGAACTGAACTGATTTAAACTATTAATGTATCATTAAATTGTTGTATTTAACCAAAATTTCCCTTGGAAACACAGATTAAGCATCTCCATATAAATGAAAGTTTATCAAGTACTTCTTGCTATTTTATCACTGGTAAATAATGGAAGAAAAAAATGATCCTCATTTTTATATCATATTTTTTTACATTAGCATTCCTCCAGTATCCTTTTTTTGGGGCAATTTTGTTATTGTTCGGTCTCCTGTTGCTTTTAAGTATTATAAAATTTTATATAGTTTGACTTGATCACTTTTGCAACAATTCAGTTTTCTATGTGAAAAGTATCCTACTGAGTGCTTTGGAAGTAATAAAGGAGAAAACACAATATTTTCCCTCAAGGAGGAAGAAGAAAAGCTAGTTAAGAGGGCACCAATTTCTTGATTTGAAACTTCTCTACAATTATAATAAAACAATATAGAGAGGGAAGAGCTATCTGATTTGGGGTGGACAAGCTTTTTACATGAGGTAAATTAATTTTTTTGCATTAAAAAATTTTAAATGCTGGTAAAATAAATATATATAAAATACACCATCTTAACCATTTTTATGTGTATAGTTCAGTAGTGTTAAGTACATTCACATTGTTGTACAATAAGTTTCCAGAACTCACTCTTCTTGTAAAACAGATATTGTACCCATTAAACAACAACTCCCCATCCTCCTTTGTGCTCAGTCCCTGGCAACCACTGTTCTACTTGCTGCCTCTATGAATTTGACTTGTCTTGGTACCTCTTATGAATAGAATCATACAGTATTTGTCTTTTTGTGACTGTCGTATTTCACTTTACATGTCCTCAAGATTCTTCCAAGTTCTACCGTGTGTCTAAGTTTTCTTCCTTTTTAAAGCTGAAAATGTTCCCTTTTATGTAGATACTGCATTTTGCATATCCATTCATCTCTTGATGGACTCTTGGGTTGCTTCCATATTTTGGCTAGTATGAATAATGCTGCTGTGAACATGGATATGCAAATACCTCTTCAAGGCCCTACTATCAGTTCTTTGGATATATACTCAGAAATGGCTGAATCATGTGGCTTCCCTGATGGCTCAGTTGGTAGAGAATCAGCCTGCAATGCGGGAGACATGGGTTCAATCCCTGGGTTGGGAAGATCCTCTGGAGAAGGGAATGGCTACCTACTCCAGTATTCTGGACTGGAGAACTCCATGTACAGAGGAGCCTGGGGGGCTACAGTCCATGGGGTCACAGAGAGTCAAACACGACTGAATGACTTTCATACACATTGGAAGTTTTAGTTTTAATTTTTTTTTTTGAAACCTACATAGTGTTTTTAACAGCACCATTTTACTTTCTCACTAATAGTACATAAGGGTTCTAATTTCTTCACAGCCTCTCTGACATTTGTTATTTTCTATGTTTTGGTTTTTTGGTAGTAGTCATCCTGATGGATGTGAAGTAATACCTTCTTGTGCTTTTGATGTGCATTTCCCTAATGATGAGTAATGTTAACCATCCTTTTATATGCTTGTTGCATGACATAAGTTTCTGTCTAAGCTCGTAGAAAATTATGGACTTGGGCTTTTGAAAAGGGGAATAGATTTCCCAAGTGAACAAAGAGCCATTAGTTAAAAGAAAATGAGACTTTTTTTTTTGGCTGTGCTGTGCGGCATGTGGAATCTTGGTACCCTGATCAGGGATCACACCTGTGCCACCTGCACTGGGAGCATGGAGTCTTAACCACTGGACTGCCAGGGAAGTCCCAAAAGGAGATTGTTTTGAAGGACAGGTGATAATGAGACAGGAAGGGTGGAGAATTGGTGGTGTGGATGATGGAGGACACTGTTGATCACATGTGGGACTACACTGTGGCACGCTCTTGGAGAGTTTTGCACACTGAGATTACATGATAATACAGAGATGTGTTATTCTGGCAGTTGTTGATTGAATTTCAGTGGCCAGGGATAGAGCCAAGAGAATGTTTTCCTAAAAGCTGTCACCCTCATCCAAGTTTGAGGTTCCGAATGACAAATCAGTGACCTAAATAGGAGTGTTAAGTTATATAGTAAGTAGTTTTCAAAATGTTAATGTAATTTTTAAAACTAAATGATCTCCAGATTAATTTTTTTTAGCTGCTACATTGGAAACTTTGGATTAATTTATGTGCAACAACCATATATGCAGGTTTAAAAAAAAATTTATCCAAACCATTGAAAATTACTAATGCATAGTAGAGGGGTGTGGTAGACTGTAAAATCTTCTCCCCCCACTCCAATATACAAGGTTCTAACACCTGGAACTTATAAATACTATCTTACTTGTAAATGTTACTTGATTTGGAGAGTTTCTGCGATGTGATTATGGTAAAGATTTCGAGATAAGGAGATTATCCTGGATTGCCTGGGTGGATCCTAAGTATAGCAATAAGTCTCCTTATAATAGTGGGAGACAGAGGGAGACTTCACACACAGACACACACACACACACACACACACACACACACACATATGGGAAGCTATGTGAAGATAGAGTAGAGGAAGAGATTTGAAGATGCTGGCCTTGCAGATTGGGGAGATGTGACCACAAGCCAAGGAATGTTGGTAGTGAACAGAAGCTAGCAGAGGCAAGGAATGGATTCTCCCCTAGAAACTCTTAAGAGAGCACAGCACTGCTAACACCTTGACTTTAGCCTAGTGATACGGTTTCAGACCTATGGCTTCTAGATTTATGAGAGATAAAATTATCTTGCTTTAATCCAGGAAGTTTGTGATAATTTGCTACAGTGGCTAAAGGAAACTAACACAGTGGATGAAAACTTTGTATCCTAGCTTCCCAGATGAATAAATCGACATTGCCACTTACTGGCTATGTGAACTTGTACATCTGGTTTACTTCTATGCTCCTCATCTGTGAAATAGGAATAACAAGAATGGGAGCTGCTTTATAGCATAGTTGAGTGACCCAAATGAGCTTACCTGGCTATGATAAGCTCTCTCATCACTGTTGTGGTGGTGGTGGTGGAGTCACTAAATTGTGTCTGACTCTTGGGACCCCATGGACTGTAACCTGCCAGGCTTCTCTGTCCATGGGATTTCCATCATAGTCAACATTATATATCTCTATCACTGTTATCATCTCTTTTTCCCAGGCGACCTTTAGGATTGGATTTTTGTTGATCTTCTAATCACCTCAGTTCATATTTTTTATTTTGAAGCCTTCTATCCTTTTGTAAGTCTGTATCTGAGCTCATGGTCTGGCCTTTCCTTGAAATTTTATTGTTTCAGCAAAGTAACTTTCACCTTCAGCAATAGATTAGAGAACACTGCAAAAATCAAATTATGGCCAACATTACCCAGACCAGCTGGGGCTTTACCTCCTCCTGTTTCTTATCCTTACTGTTCTCCTTTCCTCTTCTACCTCTTCCTCCTCCTGCTTCCTTCTACTATTTCTTCTTACCCTTTTTCTTTCTTCCTTTTCTGCTTCTATTGGAAATGGTTCCAAATCCTTCCCTAGTTTAGCATAAGGTAGAGAGTCATTTCTTGATTATAAATTCTAGAGGATGAAGACACTGTAATGATAAATCCAAATGTTAGATGAAGGCATGCCTCATTCAATGGCAGCCCAGCAGGCTATGTGACTTTACAGAAATATAAAATTAACCAGGCAACACATTTGATTTCTAAATTATTTGAGAATTCAGATTTTGAGTATTTGATCTCTTCCTTGCTTGCTTATCTCTATATTTAGGCTTTGTGCTAGCACATGGTCTTTATCCAGTCCTCTGTCGATGAGCATTTAGGTTGCTTCCATGTCTTCGCTATTGTAAACAGTGCTACAATGAACATTGGGGTACATGTATCCTTTTGGATTTTGGCTTTCTCTGGATATATGTATGCCCAGAAGTGGGACTGAAATAGAGTCACAGATGTAGAAAACAAACTTTCGGTTACCAGGGGAAAAAGAAAGGGAGAGATAAATTGGGAGATTGGAATTGATATATATATATACTTGCTTTTATTTTTCATTTTGCTTTTTGTCATGAAGTCATGTCTGACTCTTTTGTGACCCCATGGACTGTAGGCCCACCAGGCTCCTCTGTCCATGGGATTTTCCAGGCAAGAATCCTGAAGTGGGTTGCCACTTCTTTTTTCAGGGGATCTTTCCAACTCAGGAATCGAAATCACAGCTCCTGCCATGTCTCCTGCATAGCAGGCGGATTCTTTAGAGCTGAGCCATACTACATATAAAATAGATAAACCAATAAAGACCTACTGTATAACACAGGGAACTCTACTCAGTGCTCTGTAATGACCTAAATGGGAAAAGAATCTTAAAAACAGTGGATAACTGACTTGTTTTATTGTATAGCAGAAACTAGCACAACATTGTAAATCAACTACACTCCAGTAAAAAATTATATAATTTTTTTTTAAATTTTATTTTTTAACTTTACAATATTGTATTAGTTTTGCCAAATATCGAAATGAATCTGCCACAGGTATACCTGTGTTCCCCATCCTGAACCCTCCTCCCTCCTCCCTCCCCATACCCTCCCTCTGGGTCGTCCCAGTGCACCAGCCCCCAGCATCCAGTATCGTGCATCGAACCTGGACTGGCGACTCGTTTCATACATGATATTATACATGTTTCAATGCCATTCTCCCAAATCTCCCCACCCTCTCCCTCTCCCACAGAGTCCATAAGACTGATCTATACATCAGTGTCTCTTTTGCTGTCCCGTACACAGGGTTATTGTTACCATCTTTCTAAATTCCATATATATGCGTTAGTATACTGTATTGGTATTTTTCTTTCTGGCTTACTTCACTCTGTATAATAGGTTCCAGTTTCATCCACCTCATTAGAACTGATTCAAATGTATTCTTTTTTTTTTAAATGGCTAAGTAATACTCCATTGTGTATATGTACCACAGCTTTCTTATCCATTCATCTGCTGATGGGCATCTAGGTTGCTTCCATGTCCTGGCTATTATAAACAGTGCTGCGATGAACATTGGGGTACATGTGTCTCTTTCCCTTCTGGTTTCCTCAGTGTGTATGCCCAGCAGTGGGATTGCTGGATCATAAGGCAGTTCTATTTCCAGTTTTTAAAGAAATCTCCACACTGTTCTCCATAGTGGCTGTACTAGTTTGCATTCCCACCAACAGTGTAAGAGAGTTCCCTTTTCTCCACACCCTCTCCAGCATTTATTGCTTGTAGACTTTTGGATTGCAGCCATTCTGACTGGCGTGAAATGGTACCTCATAGTGGTTTTTGATTTGCATTTCTCTGATAATGAGTGATGTTGAGCATCTTTTCATGAGCATCCATTTCTTTGGAGAAATGTCTATTTGGTTCTTTGGCCCATTTTTTGATTGGGTCATTTATTTTTCTGGAGTTGAGCTGTAGGAGTTGCTTGTATATTTTTGAGATTAGTTGTTTGTCTGTTGCTTCATTTGCTATTATCTTCTCCCATTCTGAAGGCTGTCTTTTCACCTTGCTAATAGTTTCCTTTGATGTGCAGAAGCTTTTAAGTTTAATTAGGTCCCATTTGTTTATTTTTGCTTTTATTTCCAATATTCTGGGGGGTGGGTCATAGAGGATCCTGCTGTGATGTATGTCAGAGAGTGTTTTGCCTATGTTCTCCTCTAGGAGTTTTATAGTTTCTGGTCTTACGTTTAGATCTTTAATCCATTTTGAGTTTATTTTTGTGTATGGTGTTAGAAAGTGTTCTAGTTTCATTCTTTTACACGTGGTTGACCAGATTTCCCAGCACCACTTGTTAAAGAGATTGTCTTTAATCCGTTGTATATTCTTGGCTCCTTTGTCAAAGATAAGGTGTCCATATGTGCGTGGATTTATCTCTGGGCTTTCTATTTTGTTCCATTGATCTATATTTCTGTCTTTGTGCCAGTACCATACTGTCTTGATAACTGTGGCTTTGTAGTAGAGCCTGAAGTCAGGTAGGTTGATTCCTCCAGTTCCATTCTTCTTTCTCAAGATCGCTTTGGCTATTCGAGGTTTTTTGTATTTCCATACAAATTGTGAAATTATTTCTTCTAGCTCTGTGAAGAATACTGTTGGTAGCTTGATAGGGATTGCATTGAATCTATAAATTGCTTTGGGTAGTATACTCATTTTCACTATATTGACTCTTCCAATCCATGAACATGGTATATTTCCCCATCTGTTAGTGTCCTCTTTGATTTCTTTCACCAGTGTTTTATAGTTTTCTATATATAGGTCTTTAGTCTTTAGGTAGATATATTCCTAAGTATTTTATTCTTTCCGTTGCAATGGTGAATGGAATTGTTTCCTTAATGTCTCTTTCTGTTTTCTCATTATTAGTGTATAGGAATGCAAGGGATTTCTGTGTGTTGATTTTATATCCTGCAACTTTACTTTAATCATTGATTAGTTCTAGTAATTTTCTGGTGGAGTCTTTAGGGTTTTCTATGGAGAGGATCATGTCATCTGCAAACAGTGAGAGTTTTACTTCTTCTTTTCCAATTTGGATTCCTTTTATTTCTTTTTCTGCTCTGATTGCTGTGGCCAAAACTTCCAAAACTATGTTGAATAGTAATGGTGAAAGTGGGCACCCTTGTCTTGTTCCTGACTTTAGAGGAAATGCTTTCAATTTTTCACCATTGAGGATCATGTTTGCTGTGGGTTTGTCATATATAGCTTTTATTACGTTGAGGTATGTTCCTTCTATTTCTGCTTTCTGGAGAGTTTTTATCATAAATGGATGTTGAATTTTGTCAAAGGCTTTCTCTGCATCTATTGAGATAATCATATGGCTTTTATTTTTCAATTTGTTAATGTGGTGTATTACATTGATTGATTTGCGGATATTGAAGAATCCTTGCATCCCTGGGATAAAGCCCACTTGGTCATGGTGTATGATCTTTTTAATGTGTTGTTGGATTCTGATTGCTAGAATTTTGTTAAGGATTTTTGCATCTATGTTCATCAGTGATATTGGCCTGTAGTTTTCTTTTTTTTGTGGGATCTTTGTCAGGTTTTGGTATTAGGGTGATGGTGGCCTCATAGAATGAGTTTGGAAGTTTACCTTCCTCTGCAATTTTCTGGAAGAGTTTAAGCAGGATAGGTGTTAGCTCTTCTCTAAATTTTTGGTAGAATTCAGCTGTGAAGCCATCTGGACCTGGGCTTTTGTTTGCTGGAAGATTTTTGATTACAGTTTCAATTTCCGTGCTTGTGATGGGTCTGTTAAGATTTTCTATTTCTTCCTGGTTGAGTTTTGGAAAGTTGTACTTTTCTAAGAATTTGTCCATTTCTTCCACGTTGTCCATTTTATTGGCATATAATTGTTGATAGTAGTCTCATATGATCCTTTGTATTTCTGTGTTGTCAGTTGTGATCTCTCCATTTTCATTTCTAATTTTATTGATTTGATTTTTCTCCCTTTGTTTCTTGTTGAGTCTGGCTAATGGTTTGTCAATTTTATTTATCCTTTCAAAGAACCAGCTTTTGGCTTTGTTGATTTTTGCTATGGTCTCTTTTGTTTCTTTTGCATTTATTTCTGCCCTAATTTTTAAGATTTCTTTCCTTCTACTAACCCTGGGGTTCTTCATTTCTTCCTTTTCTAGTTGCTTTAGGTGTAGGGTTAGGTTATTTATTTGACTTTTTTCTTGTTTCTTGAGGTATGCCTGTATTGCTATGAACTTTCCCCTTAGGACTGCTTTTATTTATTTATTTATTTTTTTAAATTTTATTTTATTTTTAAACTTCACATAATTGTATTAGTTTTGCCAAATATCAAAATGAATCCGCCACAGGTATACATGTGTTCCCCATCCTGAACCCTCCTCCCTCCTCCCTCCCCATTCCATTCCTCTGGGTCGTCCCAGTGCACCAGCCCCAAGCATCCTGGACTGGCAACTCGTTTCACACATGACATTTTACGTTTCAATGCCATTCTCCCAAATCTTCCCACCCTCTCCCTCTCTCACAGAGTCCATAAGACTGTTCTATACATCAGTGTCTCTTTTGCTGTCTCATACATAGGGTTATTGTTACCATTTTTCTAAATTCCATATATATGCGTTAGTATACTGTACTGGTGTTTTTCTTTCTGGCTTACTTCACTCTGTATAATAGGTTCCAGTTTCATCCACCTCATTAGAACTGATTCAAATGTATTCTTTTTAATGGCTGAGTAATACTCCATTGTGTATATGACCACTGCTTTCTTATCCATTCATCTGCTGATGGACATCTAGGTTGCTTCCATGTCCTGGCTATTATAAACAGTGCTGTGATGAACATTGGGGTACACGTGTCTCTTTCCCTTCTGGTTTCCTCAGTGTGTATGCCCAGCAGTGGGATTGCTGGATCATAAGGCAGGTCTATTTCCAGTTTTTTAAGGAATCTCCACACTGTTCTCCATAGTGGCTGTACTAGTTTGCATTCCCACCAACAGTGTAAGAGGGTTCCCTTTTCTCCACACCCTCTCCAGCATTTATTACTTGTAGACTTTTGGATTGCAGCCATTCTGACTGGCGTGAAATGGTACCTCATAGTGGTTTTGATTTGCATTTCTCTGATAATGAGTGATGTTGAGCATCTTTTCATGTGTTTGTTAGCCATCTGTATGTCTTCTTTGGAGAAATGTCTATTTAGTTCTTTGGCCCATTTTTTGATTGGGTCATTTATTTTTCTGGAGTTGAGCTGTAGGAGTTGCTTGTATATTTTTGAGATTAGTTGTTTGTCTGTTGCTTCATTTGCTATTATCTTCTCCCATTCTGAAGGCTGTCTTTTCACCTTGCTAATAGTTTCCTTTGATGTGCAGAAGCTTTTAAGTTTAATTAGGTCCCATTTGTTTATTTTTGCTTTTATTTCCAATATTCTGGGAGGTGGGTCATAGAGGATCCTGCTGTGATGTATGTCAGAGAGTGTTTTGCCTATGTTCTCCTATAGGAGTTTTATAGTTTCTGGTCTTACGTTTAGATCTTTAATCCATTTTGAGTTTATTTTTGTGTATGGTGTTAGAAAGTGTTCTAGGACTGCTTTTAAAGTGTCCCATAGGTTTTGGGTTGTTGTGTTTTCATTTTCATTAGTTTCTATGCATATTTTGATTTCTTTTTTGATTTCTTCTGTGATTTGTTGGTTATTCAGCAGCGTGTTGTTCAGCCTCCATATGTTGGAATTTTTAAGTTTTTCTCCTGTAATTGAGATCTAATCTTACTGCATTGTGGTCAGAAAAGATGCTTGGAATGATTTCTATTTTTTTGAATTTACCAAGGCTAGCTTTATGTCCCAGGATGTGATCTATCCTGGAGAAGGTTCCATGTGCGCTTGAGAAAAAGGTGAAATTCATTGTTTTGGGATGAAATGTCCTATAGATATCAATTAGGTCTAACTGGTCTATTGTATCGTTTAAAGTTTGTGTTTCCTTGTTAATTTTCTGTTTAGTTGATCTATCCATAGGTGTGAGTGGGGTATTAAAGTCTCCCACTATTATTGTGTTATTGTTAATTTCTCCTTTCATACTTGTTAGCATTTGTCTTACATACTGCGGTGCTCCCGTGTTGGGTGCATATATATTTATAATTGTTATATCTTCTTCTTGGATTGATCCTTTGATCATTATGTAGTGACCATCTTTGTCTCTTTTCACAGTCTTTGTTTTAAAGTCTATTTTATCTGATATGAGTGTTGCTACTCCTGCTTTCTTTTGGTCCCTATTTGCATGGAAAATCTTTTTCCAGCCCTTCACTTTCAGTCTGTATGTGTCCCCTGTTTTGAGGTGGGTCTCTTGTAGACAACATATGTAGGGGTCTTGTTTTTGTATCCATTCAGCCAGTCTTTGTCTTTTGGTTGGGGCATTCAACCCATTTACGTTTAAGGTAATTACTGATAAGTATGATCCCGTTGCCATTTACTTTATTGTTTTGGGTTCGATTTTATACACTGCTTTTGTGTTTCCTGTCTAGAGAATATCCTTTAGTATTTGTTGGAGAGCTGGTTTGGTGGTGCTGAATTCTCTCAGCTTTTGCTTGTCTGAAAAGCTTTTGCTTTCTCCTTCATATTTGAATGAGATCCTTGCTGGGTACAATAATCTGGGCTGTAGGTTATTTTCTTTCATCGCTTTAAGTATGTCTTGCCATTCCCTCCTGGCTTGAAGAGTTTCTATTGAAAGATCAGCTGTTATCCTTATGGGAATTCCCTTGTGTGTTATTTGTTGTTTTTCCCTTGCTGCTTTTAATATTTGTTCTTTGTGTTTGATCTTTGTTAATTTGATTACTATGTGTCTTGGGGTGTTTCGCCTTGGGTTTATCCTGTTTGGGACTCTCTGGGTTTCTTGGACTTGGGTGATTATTCCCTTCCCCATTTTAGGGAAGTTTTCAACTATTATCTCTTCAAGTATTTTCTCATGGTCTTTCTTTTTGTCTTCTTCTTCTGGGACCCCTATGATTCGAATGTTGTAGCGTTTAATATTGTCCTGGAGGTTTCTGAGATTGTCCTCATTTCTTTTAATTCGTTTTTCTTTTATCCTCTCTGATTCATTTATTTCTACCATTCTATCTTCTAATTCACTAATCCTATCTTCTGCCTCTGTTATTCTGCTATTTGTTGCCTCCAGAATGTTTTTAATTTCATTTATTGCATTATTCATTATATATTGACTCTTTTTTATTTCTTCTAGGTCCTTGTTAAACCTTTCTTGCATCTTCTCAATCTTTGTCTCCAGGCTATTTATCTGTGATTCCATTTTGATTTCAAGATTTTGGATCAATTTCACTATCATTATTCGGAATTCTTTATCAGGTAGATTCCCTCTCTCTTCCTCTTTTGTTTGGTTTGGTGGGCATTTATCCTGTTCCTTTATCTGCTGGGTATTCCTCTGTCTCTTCATCTTGTTTAAATTGCTGAGTTTGGGGTGTCCTTTCTGTATTCTGGCAGTTTGTGGAGTTCTCTTTATTGTGGCATTTCCTCGCTCTGTGTGGGTTTGTACAGGTGGCTTGTCAAGGTTTCTTGGTTAGGGAAGCTTGTGTCGGTGTTCTGGTGGGTGGAGCTGTATTTCTTCTCTCTGGAGTGCAATGAAATGTCCAGTAATGAGTTATGGGATGTCTATGGTTTTGGGGTGACTTTGGGCTGCCTGTATCTTGGAGCTCAGGGCTGTGTTCCTTGTTGCTGGAGAATTTGCTTGGTATGTCTTGCCCTGAAACTTGTTGGCCCTTGTGTGGTGCTTGGTTTCAGTGCAGGTATGGAGGCAGTTGATGAGCTCCTGTCAATTAATGTTCCTTGGAGTCAGGAGCTCCCTGGAGTCAGGGTTTGGACTTAAGCCTCCTGCTTCCAGTTATCGGTCTTATTTTTACAGTAGTTTCAAAGCTTCTCCTTCTATACAGCACCATTGATAAAACATCTACATTAAAGATGAAAAGTTTCTCTACCGTGAGGGTCACCCAGAGAGGTTCACAGCGTTACATGGAGAAGAGAAGAGGGAGGAGGGAGTTAGAGGTGACCCGAATGAGATGAGGTGGAATCAATAGAGAGAGTGGGCTAGCCAGTAATCTCTTCCTTATGTGCACTCCACAACTGGACTGCTCAGAGTTGTTCACGGAGTTATACAGAGAAGAGAAGAAGGAGGAAGGTGACAGAGGTGGCCAGGAGGATAAAAGCAGGGAATGAAAAGGAGGGAGGCAGATCCAGCCAGTAATCAGTTCCCTATGTGTTCTCCACTGTCTGGAAAACACAGAAATTCAGAGTTGGGTAGAATAGAGAGGGGTTAGGGAGGAGACACAGGCGACCTGGTGGAGAAAAAGGAGAGTCCAAAGGGAGAGAGAGCAGTCAAGCCAGTAATCTCGCTCCCTAGTGAAAAATGGGTACTGAAGATTGGGTTCTTAAAGGTACAAAATTGGTAACAAATACATAAAAGGAAAAATTAAAAATCTAGTGTAGAGTTTGGAATTTAAAAAATATGATGTTAAAGAAAAGAAGAAGTAAAAGAAAGAAAAAAACGAACAAACAAAAACAAACAAGGTCACGAAAATTATAAAGAAAATATAGGTACAGAATTGATAACTAATTCAAAAAAGCAAAAGTAAAAAATCTAGAGGAGAGTTTGGAATTTCAAAAGTACAATGTTAAAAAAAGAAGAAGAAAAAGAAAGAGAAAAAAAAAAACAATCAAGAACAAACAAAGTCACTTAAATTATAAAGAAAATACAGGTACAAAATTGATAACAAATACCAAAAAGCATAAATTAAAAATCTAGAGTAGAGTTTGGAATTTCAGATATACAATGTTATTTAAAAGAAGAAGAGAAAGAAACAGAGAACAGAAAAAGAAAAAAGAAAAAAGGGTCACAGAAATTATAAAAAAAAAAACAAAAACCTATAGGTACAAAATTGATAACAAATACCAAAAAGCTAAAATTAAAAATCTAGAGTAGAGTTTGGAATTTCAAAAATACAATGTTAAAGATAAGAAGGGAAAAAAAAAGGTCAAAAAAATTATAAAAAATATATATATTAAGTTTGCTTTAAAAAAAAATAGGGTCTTCTTCTTCTTCTTCTTCTTTTTTTTTTGCATAGTAATCAGTTATAAAAGTGAAAATTAAAGGAATAATAGAGGACTTAAAATTTTTTTTTAAAAAATTAAAAAAAATAAAGATAAAAAAAAAAGAAAGAATGATCGTAAAAATAGTAAAAATATATCTAGGACTTTCTCCGGTTTTGTTGTGAGTATTGTGGGTTCAGTTCATTTTTGGCTAGTTCCTTGGTCTGACTTATATTTCTCAAGATCTATAGGCCCCTTCCTATGTAGTTGGTACTAACCACAGGGTTTTAATCTATTGCCTGTAGCTTCCAAGGCAGTTCCCTCTGTTATAGCTTCTTCTGTTTGCTGGTCTCTTCAGTGTCTGGTTTCCGCCCTGACACAAAGGGGACGGTGGAGGACACTTTTTCTTTTTTTAGGCTCACTTGTTCAGTCGCGCTGAGGGGAGGTAGGGAGGGATGCTGCAAACAAATAACACTGGCGTGCGCTCGCAGTGCCTCAGCCACACTGGGTCTGCCCCCGTTCACAGCGAGTGTAGCCTCCCTGCACACGCTGCTCAGGCTCTAGGTTGCTCCGCCGGGAACCATCCGTGGCCGGCCCTGGGCTGCATGCACCTCTCAGGTCCAAGCCGCTCAGGTTCAGGCACTCGGGTAGTCCTCAGAGGCGCAGACTCTTGGTTGGGCCTGCGTTTTGTGCCCTTCCCAGATCCGAGCAGCTCAGGTGATGAGGTGTTTGGTGCGTGCGATTGCTGTGACTTATCGCCTCCCTGAGCTTGGTTATCTAGGAGTGCAACCGGCACACCTTCTCAGGCAGATGTTGACCGTCCAGACCCCCAAGAAGTTTTAGTTAGCAAAGAAGCCTGCTTACAGTTTTATAGATAGTGTCTCTCTGGGGCTGCGATTGCCCCCTTCCGGCTCTGGCTGCCTGTCACCGGAGGGGGATGGTCTGCCGCCGGCTATCTCTGTTCAGTTCTTTGTTCCATGCGCGGGCCTGGTGGTGTCTTAGGTTAGGGTTGGCTTTTCGCGTGGTAGATATCCCACAGTCTGGTTTGCTAGCCCAAATTATTTCGCTCAGATAGCGCTCGGGGTATTCAGGCCAGATCCTTGCGATGCAGCCCGCGCTGCGCCTCCCTGCCCAGCCCCCGCTTGCTAATGGCGGATGCAGGCGTCTGCGCTGCTTCTCCACTGGGGGAGTTACCATAAGGCTCACAATGTGCGGGTTTTAATTGTTTATTTATTTTTCCTCCCTGTTATGTTGCCCTCTGTGCTTCCAAGGCTCGGCACAGATTCGGCAGTGAGAAGGTTTCCTGGTGTTTGGAAACTTCTCTCTTTTTAAGACTCCCTTCCCGGGACGGAACTCTGTCCCTCCCTCTTTTGTCTCTTTTTTTGTCTTTTATATTTTTTTCCTACCTCCTTTCGAAGACTTGGGTTGCTTTTCTGGGTGCCTGATGTCCTCTGCTGGCATTCAGAAGTTGTTTTGTGGGATTTACTCGACGTTTAAATGTTCTTTTGATGAATTTGTGGGGGAGAAAGTGTTCTCCCCATCCTACTCCTCTGCCATCTTAGCTCCTCCTCCCAAAAATTATATAATTTTTTACTGGAGTGTAGTTATATATATATATATATATATATATATATAAAGTGTAGTGTTATATATATATATATATATATATATATATAAAGTAGGCCTCTGCTGTTTTCTAAAAAAGCTTGTCTACTTTGCTCAATGCTGGATGTTTACTGAATATCTTTGAAAAGGCCATAATGATATGCTTTCTTAGCTACACAATGAATTTCCAAGTATTTACTTGACTAAAAGTACCTTGGGAACAGATTTTTCTCCTGTCACTTTGGTACACAGGAGGGAGTACTCAGAAATTCTGAAGAGGCATGGAAATGGCAAATAATGAAGTCTGGATGAATGTTTCATTGTGGTTGAATTTTAAAAGCACTTTTATTTAATTTATTAACAAAGCAAGAGTTTGTTCATATCAGCATACATTTGTAAGTAGGAGACAAACTATCATCGTGCATTTTTCTGGACCTTATTTTTAACAGCAAAGGGCTGAATCTCAAAATAGCTACTGCTGTTAGCTCATCCAGTGGTTATCCCATGCTCAGTGTACAACTTTGTCCTAACTTGTTTTATTGGAGGAAAAGTCAAATTCTGAACATAATAGTGATGCTATGTTAGTTGACAAGGTGGTAAACAGACTGGAAATCAGTGAAGGACCTTCCTTTTTGGAGCTGACACATCTCAGACTTGTTACATATCTAACGCTTATTACCCATCCCATGATTTCATGAAGCCCAAGCAACCTGGAGATTTAACACCATTGTCAACATGGCAACATTTTTTTTAAAGAGTCACTTGTTCATTTTTCACCAGGAGGAAGAGAGTCCATGCTCTGAATAGAGCAAGCTTTCAGTTTATGACATTAAATAAATTCTCTTACTGGCTTTAAAATCCTGGGATTGAAAGGCCCTGATGTTACATTGAAATAGATTTATGGGATGTTCTGAAGATGGGTTGTTAGGACTATGAAATATCAGATGCATATTTGGGTAATTTTCAAGTGAGTGGAAATATCATCCTGGGCTTGGTTCATTTCATGTTGTTATGGTCTGCCCTTTCTGGTTTTTCTATCCTGTTATTCATTAGGTTATTCATTATACTCTTTATCCCCACCCTTAGGACAATTTGTTTTGCTGAACATTGTGAGATACAGTTTCTTCATAAAAATGATGCCATTCAAGGCCACCTTATGCACAGCCAGAGGCAAAAATTCCTTAGGAGAGTCTTTGCAGGACTCAGAAACTTCCTCTTTGCCAAATAACCTTACTTTCTCTTAGCATCTACTGTTATTTGCTAAAATTTTTAGTCAGTGAGTCATTCCTCTGGGCTAGCAAATACTATTGGAGAAGGAAATGGCAACCCACTCCAGTGTTCTTGCCTGGAGAATCCCAGGGACGGGGGAGCCTGATGGGCTGCTGTCTATGGGGTCGCACAGAGTCGGACACGACTGAAGTGACTTAGCAGCAGCAGCAAATACTATCAGAAAAAAAATGGAAGCAGCTATCAATCCCCCTGGGAAGGGCTTTCCAGGTGGCTCTGTGGTAGAGAACCCGCCTGCCAATGCAGGAGACATAGCCTCGATCCCTGGGTCAGGAAGATTCCCTGGAGAAAGAAATGGCAACCCACTCCGTGTTCTTGCTTGGGAGATCCCGTGGACAGAGGAGCCTGCGGGCTACAGTCCATAGGGTCCCAAAGAATCAGACATGATTTAAGCTACTAAAAAAGAATAATAGTCATACACCCCCTAATGCAAATCATCTCTTTGGCTCTTCCCAGCCAATAACTGAGCTTGGAGGGAATGGAATTTAAATCAGGGTTAAAAGAGAAGGATAATTTGGAATAGAAGCTCCTTTAGAGATCAGGCCTAAGTGAGAATGATAGGAGGCTATACTTAGGGCAGCATTTGGGAGGGTGACAAGAGAAGGTAGGAAGACACATTTTAGTGACTATAGTTTCCTAGATAACTTCATGTGAAAGAGGGGAGTGAAAAAGTTGGCTTGAAACTGAATATTAAAAAAAAACAACACTAAGATTGTGGCATCCAATCCCATCACTCCATGGCAAATAGAAGGGGAATAAGTGGAAGCAGTGACAGGTTTTATATTCTTGGGCTCCAAAATCACTATGGATGGTGACTACACCCATGAAATTAAAAGACGCTTGTTCCTTGGAAGGAAAGCTATGACAAACCTAAAGAGTGTATTAAAAAACAGAAACCAAAGGTCGTCTAGTCAAAGCTATGTTTTTTCCAGTAGTCATGTATGGATGTGAGAGTTGGACCATAAAGAAGACTCAACACCAAAGAATTGATGCTTTTGAATTGTGATGCTGGCGAAGACTCTTGAGTCGCTTGGACTGCACAGACATCAAACCAGTCAATCCTAAAGGAAATCAACACTGAATATTCATTGGAAGGACTGATGCTGAAACTGAAGCTTCAATCCTTTGGCCACCTGATGTGAAGAGCTTACTCGTTGGAAAAGCCCTTGTTGCTGGGAAAGATTGAAGGCAGGAGAAGAAGGAGGTAGCAGAGGATGAGATGGTTAGATGGCATCACTGAATCAATGGACAAGCTCTGAGAGACAGTGGAGGACAGAGGAGCCTGGCATGCTGCAATCCATGGGTCACAAAGAGTTGGATATGACTTAGCAACTAAATAACAAGTTAACTTCATATTGGTGACCCGCCATGTTGAGATTCTCATTATGTGATAGCATAACCTCTCACTGGAGCATAGCTCTACAGACACAAGGCCTGTTCATTCAGTGGTGTTGTCAAACACCTACTGCCAAGTCAACTCATAGTATGTGCTCCATAAATACGTGAATCAATGTATAGCCTGGTACACACAGATTACTTTTAAGATGTTTTGCTTTACACTGCTGAAACTATTTTTTGAGTTAGTTTCAAAAATGCTTGTATTTTTAAGCTCAACCCTGAAATGATTTTTAATCGTCAAATTATACCAGACATAGTTTCTTAAGTAAGATTCATCTAACAAGTGTTAAGTGTTAGATATTCTAGCAACTAAACAAGCTTATTACAGGAATTAATTAGTCAAGTATTTGACCACATATGCTGTACCAGGAGCTACTGTGTGGTTTGTTTTTTTTTTTTTTCCTGGAAGAGGGCAAAGGCAAATTTGTTAATCCATATTTTACTTTTGTACTTACTTTTATACTTAAAAGAACCCAAGGCAAACAATTAGGACTTTTACTATTTGAGGATACAAATATGCATGATAAATAATTGTCATAATTTTAATCTTTCAGATTTTACTTTATGGTTGTATTATGACCATTTGTCTGATGTATTTAATTTTCTAAATTTCTGTTGCATGAAAAATGGAAACTGTATTGATTTAACATCAGAAAAATGTACAGTAGTTAATATAAAAAAAGGCTGCATCTAATTTTGTTAATAAACTATAAATGATAAAATGACATACGGTTTAGATATCGAAGTATTAGGAACCCTCAGTTTTCTGTACCATTAATAAAGTAGTTTTAGTTTTGGCAGCAGCATAATTCTATAGTGTGATATTTCTACTTTATTGTTCCTTGAAGTAGACTCAAAATTTTGACATAATATGGGAAAATTTCCCCTAGTAAAGTGTGCACTGAGCTAATGGGATGTGATATTTGTATTACAAAGGTAAGCCTTACATAGATTTGCAGACCAGTCATCATAACTACCCTCAACCCTGAAGTTGAAAGATTTATTAATGTCAGGTGGCATACATTTGCCATCATTTATTATGAATTCAAACAAAGTTTGCTCTTCTTGACTGTCTCTGGAGCAACAGTCAAGTTTAGTAGCTAACTCTGGAACATTATGACCTTGATTTGAGTCTTGGTCCTCCACATATTAGCTGTATTATCTTAATCATTCTGTGTTTCCGTTTTCTCATCTGTAAAGTGGGGATAATAACTGGGTCAACTCATATAGGGTTGCTCTGAGGATTATATAAGTTAATACAAGTAAATGTGTTTAGCAGTGACAAGAACATAGTAGGTACTTGATAAATATTAGAATTCCTAGAAATAGATTATGAGTAAGAGTATTACAAGCAAAGTGAGTTTATGAATAAAATATAATGCACTGTATCAGTTTGGCGTTATGTCTTGGAAGAGATTTAGTTTAGTCACACAAGGAGAGGTTAGGCTAAGCACAGAAGACTTAAAGGTGAGAAAGAACATGGGTATCTGCATTTGTAAGTTCTGCAGAAGTTGTTGAGCTTGTGAAAGATGAGGTCGGATAAGTGAGGACTGAATCCTGAATGCATGACCCAGAGCTTCGTGGTTATCTTGAGGACAGTGGGGAGCCCTAAAATATTTTAAGTTGTACAGTGACATGCTGAGATGAGTTTTGAGTAACACCACTGTGCCTGCAGTACAAAGAATGAATGGATTGGAGGATTGAAGGTGATTCGACTGCTTCAGGAAGTGACTGAAGAGGCTATTAAGAGGCAAGATCAAAAAAAAAAAAATCAAAAAGAGACAAGATCAGTGGTAGCCTAAACCAGGCTGGTGTGCCAATGAGGAGAGAGAAATGGACAGATTTGAAGTCTATTGAGAAGATAGACTCAGTAGCATTTAGTGATTGTTTCAATGTGGTGAGTGAAAAAGAGGTAAGAGCTGGGAAGGATGGTCAGTTTCCAGGCAGTGGCTGACCAAGATATTGCCTACCTACCTGGCCAGATACCTAGGTTTGTAGTGGGCCATAGGGCTTACAGGAGTAATGTGATCTGATGCAGCTGCTGTTTGAAGTGAGACAGCATCACCGGTAAAACTGAAGTATTTAGTCATAGGCTGGAGGTCAGGAAGGTATATAAAAACATAGAGGAGTATGTTGTCAAAAATAGAAAATGAGGGAAAATCTGGGGTCAGATTTACCTAAGACATGGCCCCTACACTGTCAGGGTTCCACATATATATTATAACGTGACTCTTCTCTAGTGAGTACTGTCCCCCAGAACAGCCCCTCTAAGCTTTAAACGCCCTGGGCAATTCCAAACCTCTGTTGACTCTCCTCTTATCTGCCCTGGAGCCTTGGTACTAGCAGTTAAGGATTGTGTCTCTATCCCTGAGGGAAACTGGAGCTCACCTTGAACATGAGATTTTCTTGAGCTTGTATTTCTAGGTTCAGAAGACCCTTTCTTCCCTCTGGGACTGTGGACCCTGAGGAATTAAAGCAGAGCGCTCCTAATTTTTCTTCATTCATGTCCTATTTATGACATATTCATTCCTCAGTCCTTAAGCTTTCTTTTACATCATTCTGTTGAAACCTGAAACATGATGCATTTTACCTAGGCATTTCTGCAGGCTTGGCTCTAGAGATGAGTTAGGGTGAATTCAGGTAATTGGTAAATTAACTTTCTAATTTCAAAGTTCAAGTTTTACAAGTGATTGTAAAGCTTTTATGATAAAATACAAGCCTTAACAGTGTGAATTGCAGCACTGGTGGGTGGGAATTAAAGAATTAGTCTCGTTCAGAAATTAGCAATCTAATCTAAGAACGGTAGAATTGTTCATTTGTGTGGATGAAATGCGGATCTTGTTTTCAGTTTGTTTAATATTAGGAATTCAAGAAGAGGAAGATTCAAAGCATTTCAAAATATTGGCAGCCTTCTTAAGGGGATCATTATAGCAAACCTCACTGAAAGTAAACAGACCTCTCTTGCTTCTTCAGTAGACAAACTGCGATGGTGAGAATGAAATTAGCACTGAAAGTATTAAAATATTGATAGCAATCATTCCATGTCCAGGCTTTGCCAATTAATAATTAATTTTACCTTGAAGGTAACTGTAAGAGTCAGACTTTTTTTTTTTTTTTTTTAATGCTTTCACTTGGCAAGAATGTTGACTTTTTCCCCCTCAACGTTATCAAGTCTCCAGCAAATAACTCACATTTTAATGTGGTTAGTTGCTGAAATTTCTTTTGTGTGCATTCATAAAATGAGAAAAAGATTTGTTGTGAGTGGTTTAGAGAAGGGGTGCGTTAGTCATCTCTCTGATTTATATGTGGCGTTAGTAGACTCTTACTGTGTCATTGCCCGTTATGTACTTCTCACAGTGTACCTGTTGTTTAAAAAATTTTTTTCAAGTGCCATACCCAACAGTAGAGGGAATGATCTTTATCCTCTGAATGCTAATGATTACAAAAGGGTTATAGATGGTTACAAAATGGATATTTTCTCACCAAACTAGGAAGCATTTTTCGTTGTTTTTTTTTTATGGCTTTTTCGGCAAGGTAAGTTTGTCTTGAATTCCTCGTATTATCATCAGTGAACAATCTTGTTGCAGCGGTGCTATTTTATAGTCAGAGGCGGTTATGCTGTCTCAGTGTTGCTCTTACTCTAATGGTGGGTAGCAAAACTTATGTCCTAATTTGTTTTATATATTCAATAGTTATATATTCAGAAATCCATTGCAAGGTATTTTATTTATTTATTTTTTTAAATTTTGATAAATAAAAAGTGGCTAAAATAGTTACTCATTCTCTCAACTCTTTGCTGACTGCCTGGTATGTGATTGTCCAGAAGAAAGTGGATTTAAAACCCGTTTGTGTCATACTGTTTAAAGAAAAGTGCTCTATTTCTTGTTTTCTAAAATGGGACAAGATATTTAAAGTCTTTGGTCCTTATGCCGAAATGTTTCCCCTGTTTAAAAAAAAAAAAAAATCCACCCCTTCCAGTGAAAAGCATAGGCTTAATTATTTTTAATCCCTGGTGGCTCAGACAGTAAAGAATCTGCCTGCAATGCAGGAGACCTGGGTTTGATCCCTGTGTTGGGAAGATCCCATGGAGGAAGAAGTGGCAACCCACTCCAGTATTCTTGCCTGGAGAATTCCATGGACTCTAGAGGAGCCTGGTGGGCTACAATCCATGGGGTCGCACAGACTCGGACATGACTGAGCAACTTTCACTTTCTTGCACGTTTAGATTTTTGTATTTACTTACTTTACTGAAGTATAGTTGATTTACAATGTTAATTTCTAGTGTTAAGCAAAGTGATTTGGTTGTGTGTGTATATATATATATATATATTCTTTTTTTAATTTTTCATTACGGTTTGTCCAAGGACACTGAACGTAGTTCCCTGTTAGTGGGAATGCAAGTTGGCGCAACCACCTTGGAAGATAGTATGGAGGTTCCTCAGAGAACTAAAAATAGAATTATCATATGATCCAGCAATCCCTGGGCATATATCCAGACAAAACTATAATTTGAAAAGATAACTGCACCCCTATGTTCATAGCAGCACTATTCATAACAGCTAAGACATGGAAACCACCTAAATGTCCATTAACAGATGAATGTATAAAGAATACTACTCGCTCAGCCTTAAAAAAGAATGAAATAATGCCATTTACAGCAACATGGATACAACTAGAGATCATCATACTTAGTGAAGTAAGTCAAAGAAAGACATATAGCATATGATATCACTTATATGTGGAATCTAAAATATGACACTAATGAACCTGTCTGCAAAGCAGAAACAGACTCACAGAACAGACTTGGTTGCCAAGGGGGTGGGAAGGGATGGGGAGGGATAGACTGGGAATTTGGGGTTAGTAGATGCAAACTGTTACATGTAGAATGGGTGGACAAGGTCCTACTGTATAGCATAGGAAACTGTATTCAATGTCTTAGAGTAAACCATAGTGGAAAAGAATATTAAAAAGAATTTATATTAAAAAAGAATATATTAATAAAAAAGAATGTATATAAATATATAAAAAGAATATATATAAAAGCTCTTAGAACTGATAAACAAACTCGTGTCCGACTCTTTGCGACCCCATGGACTATGCAGTCCATGGAATTCTCCAGGCCAGAATACTGGAGTGGGTAGACTTTCCCTTGTCCAGGGAATCTTCCCAATCCAGGGATCGAACCCAGGTCTCCCGCATTGCAGGCGGATTCTTTACCAACTGAGCCACAAGGGAAGCCCAACGTTAAAAAGAATTTATATTAAAAAAGAATACATAAATAAAAAAGAATGTATATAAAAATATAAAAATAATATATATAAAAACTCTTAGAACTAATTAACAAATTCAGTAATGTTGCAGGATACAAAATCAATACATAAAATCTTGCATTTCTATACAAGATGTAAACTATTATATATAGATTGAATGGACAGCAAGGTCCCACTGTATCACACATTTATTAATAGTTTTTGAGTAATGCCTTCCTTCAGGTTTTGGAAATATTTTGTTTGAAAGTATTTTCTTATGTATAACTATAGGGAAAGTATAATTTTCCTAAGTGACCTTGTTCAAATATTTGAGAATAGCACCTAGCACAGTGCCTGACACATGTATTTATTGATACTGAGTGTGGTGTGATTTCAGTCTAAAAAATCCAGTAATTCAGTTCCTGCTCTGTGTAGTCATCTGTCTTCTTAGCGTGCTTTCTTGCTTTTATTTCAGTCTCAGTGCCTTAGCTCCAACTTGACCCAGACCATTCAATCTGCTTGTTTCTACCTAGCCTATAAAGAGCAGTTTTCAGGCAATTAACTGCAATATTATACATAGGACTTGCAAGCATTGATTATTTTGAATAAAAAAGTCAGGAATAGAAGGTAGTATTTTTATTTGGGTGATGTAAGTCCATGGGCTAGCAAAGAGTCAGACACTACTGAGCAACTTTCACTTCACTTCACTTCTTGTGTGGATGAAAGAGAAGCTACCAATCAGGTTTCATAAGCCACCATATTTATTATTAACAGTATTTGTGTGGTTTATAGTGTTTCTGCCAATTCCTGTACTACTGATCCTCTGGCATAAGTTATGCTGAGACACTTGCCAAAGAGTTAGACACTTACGGTTCTCTGTAGTTCCACATGAGATTTATATGGTCCAACCAGTAATTTAATTTCTACAATTTTAAGGTCAATAGGCATTGTCACTTGTGAAATGTAAGTGAGTGAGAATTTATAATAGTCTTCGGATGACTTTTATTTTTAGTTACTCTCTCCCTTCATGAGTATCTATGAAAACAAAGATGTACCAAAACAGTATAATACTCATAATTTTTCCAGATTCGTTAGAAAGCACACATTGTATCATAGTAGAGTTCCCAATGTAAGTAGACAAGAAGTGCTATAATGTTTTATGTTCAGCCTTTCAAAACTCTGTTAATTATGCATAAGATAGTACTCTTCAATAACATCAGGAGTACACAAAAGAAATCATTAGTTTTATATTCCAGAGCTGAATGTGCATCTGTTATAACTATGCATTGGATGCCTTCACCCACGTGGCTCAAAATCACTTTTTGATATAATGTGATATCATAAATGACTATGAAGAGTATTATATGGTGGATTAAATTATATCAGAAACTTTTACAAACCAATTTCATTATTTGAAAAGATAATCTGCTGAGAACTTATGACAATGGAAGGAGAGGTTATTGATCAACCATTTGCCATTGTCTTTATTTCAATAAATAAGGCCTCTGACAAATATCCTCTCCAAGATGCTTAACGTTCTACCACAGCAGTTTCAGTATAGATAGAAGTGGATCTTGGTGGTAGAACCTTCTAGGAATATGTTAGAGAAAAAGCTCTGTCTTCCTGTGAAGTCTGGTCATGACAGGATATCCAGCAGTATATCTGCATATTCCTTTAAGTTGGAAGCATCCTAGAGAAATATTTTGAGAGGTAAGAGAAGAAATACACGTTGTACATTTAAAGTGACTTTGTGAAGTGATATGATTTGCCAAAATGCACATTATTGTAATTTAGCCAAGATAGGTGGCCAATTGAATGTTCACGGGACTGTGTCTACATGCTATTTACAAGGCCCTTTCTGATAGAACTAGCAAAATATACCTTTTCCTTTCAGTATCCATTTGGTTAGGAATGCATCCATTACTTATAAATGATGGCACCCTCTTTCTCTCTCTTTTTTTCTTGGCTACTGTAAATACACGTGAAAGTAATGTGTTTTTTTCTATTTTTGTGGTTGTAGAAATTATTTTTAAATATACCATGTGTTACCTTAAATTTAATTCTAAACTGTATATTTGCTTAAAAAGAAAAGGGAAATAAAATTTGAGAAAGACAATCATATCCAAACAGAGAATAGTTTTAGCCATGCGTTTTATAGCCAGAACTTCAAAGCATGGATGGAAATATTCTAAGATTTTCTTATAAAAAGCTGGTTAAATTTTTACAAATGTCACATTGCTGACACCAACCAGAAGCAATTAAAGTACGAAAATAGAATTTTTATATCTGTTATAGGAATGATACATTCACTGGAAAAAGTCATGAAATAAACATTGATAGTGATAGTTTTGTTTTAGAGTTCTAGAATATAAACACATGAACAAAATTACAGAAAGGGATTTGCTCTTATTTTGTTTATGAATTCCACTGTTAGTAATAAATGTTAAATGTCTTACTGAAATAGTTTTTGTTGGAAATATAAAAACATGAAACTAAGCTTTGAAAATTCTGAATTGTGTCTTCCATGTTAGACCTGGACATAAATGTCCATCTCTAGTACCCACATCTAGTTAGTTCCTAACCTAGTCCCATTATCTACTAGCTGTTTTATCTTAGGTAAGTTATTTAAATCCCTTTGTGTCTCAGTTTCTTCATCTGAAAAATGAAGAAAAATAGTATAATAGTGTTTCTTTCAGTAAGTTGTTGTAAAGATTAATTTAATACATGTATAGGAATTCAAATAATACACAATGTTGGTTATTCCAAGTTGTAGTATATTAATAAAGTTCTTAATTAAAATGTTTTTTCAAGTTATAAAAATTGTATATTTTCATTTAAAAAATTTAGGAAATGCAGAAAGATATAAAGAATATAATAAAAATCACTTATCACTCCCCACAGAGATAATCACTAGTACATTTCATTGTGAATCATTGCTTTCTTAGTAACTGCACATTCTTTTGGTTAGTATTGCCTACTATATTTCTCTTTATCAGTTTATTTTCAACTTTTCAATGCCATTCTGTGATGTCTCATTAATGAACAACATATAGTTCAATTTTAATTCTCCTTGAGAGTATATCTTTAAAAAATACAATCGAAGTAATTTGCATTTATTTGATACTTAAATTTTTTTTAGTATCTTTTCTGTTTGCATTTTTCTTTTTTCCTTCTTTCCTACATTCAGTTGAATTATTACCTTTTTTTAAAAATCTCCGCTGCTCAGGCATCTTCTCTACTGAATTTGAAGTTTGCATTATATTTCAATTCTTTTCCAATATACACCTGAAAATATTTGATGTGTGTACTTTTCCCTTTTTTATTGAGATATACTTGATTTAAAATGTTTTAGGTGCACACTTTAGATTTTCCTATTCTATCTTGCTCTCAAATGAAACAGTGACCCTAGGACCTAAGCACTTCATTTCCTTGTTTCATGTTATTTTTATCAAGAATTTTATGATTTTATGCATTTGATGGCCTGCAATTAGTTTTCAGTTCAGTTCAGTAGCTCAGTTGAGTCTGACTCTTTGCGACCCCATGAACTGCAGCACGCCAGGCCTCCCTGTCCAACACCAACTCCTGGAGCCCACCCAAACTCCTGTCCATCAAGTTGGTGATGCCATCCAACCATCTCATCCTCTGTTGTCCCCTTCTCCTCCTGCCCTCAATCTTTCCCAGCATCAGGTCTTTTCAAAGGAGTCAGCTTTTCGTATCAGGTGGCCAAAGTACTGGAGTTACAGCTTCAACATCAGTCCTTCCAAGGAACACTCAGGACTGGTCTCCTTTAGAATGGACTGGTTGGATCTCCTTGCAGTCCAAGGGACTCTCAAGAGTCTTCTCCAACACCACAGTTCAAAAGCATCAATTCTTCAGTGCTCAGCTTTCTTCACAGTCCAACTCTCACATCCATACATGACCACTGGAAAAACCATAGCCTTGACTAGACGGACCTTTGTTGGCAAAGTAATGTCTCTGCTTTTTAATATGCTATCTAGGTTGGTCATAACTTTCCTTCCAAGGAGTAAGCGTCTTTTAATTTCATGGAGAAGACTCTTGAGAGTCCCTGGGACTGCAAGGAGATCCAACCAGTCCATTCTAAAGGAGATCAGTCCTGGGTGTTCATTGGAAGGACTAATGTTGAAGCTGAAACTCCAGTACTTTGGCCACCTGATACGAAGAGCTGACTCATTTGAAAAGACCCTGATGCTGGGAAAGATTGGGGGCAGGAGGAGAAGGGGACAACAGAGGATGAGATGGTTGGATGGCATCACCAACTTGATGGACAGGAGTTTGGGTGGGCTCCAGGAGTTGGTGTTGGACAGGGAGGCCTGGCGTGCTGCAGTTCATGGGGTCGCAAAGAGTCGGACTCAACTGAGCGACTGAACTGAACTCAACTTAATTCTATCAACCCATGTTACCAATTACTTTGCTTGCTATTATTTCTTATATCCTATTCCTTCTTATAGGATTCATTTTCCTTCTGGTCAAATACATTCTTCAGTAGTTCTTTCAGAGAAGTCTGCTTACAAGCTCTTAGTTTTCGTATCTTTGACAGTCTTCATTTTATTTGTAGTCTTAGGTGATTGTTTAACTGGGTATGAAATTTTAGGGTTTTTTTCTTAGTGTTTTGAAGTTAATATTATCCTTGTGCATATTTTGTTGCCTTCGATAAGAATCCTGTTTTGATTATTGTTCCTTTGAAGGTAGTTTCTTCACTCTTTTGCAGCTTTTGCATTTTTTTCCCTCTCTCTCTCTTTTTTTTTTTTTTTTTTTTTGGTGTTCTGTAGTTTTATCTTTATTCTGGGGAGTTCAGGAACTCTCAATCTGAGGATTTATATTTTTACTTCTGAAAACTTTAAGAATATTAATCTTTCTTTGTTTGCTGTAGTCTCCTTTTCTCAGATAACTATCATATGTTGGAGTTTTTTATTCTCTTCTAAATTTCTCTTTAATATTTTCCACTTTTTTAACTACTTGTGATGCATTCTAGTTGACTTCCTTAGACATATCTTCCAGTTTAGTAAATTTCCCTTCCTGTTTGTCTTCTGTGCTCTTCAGTGTATCATTGTGTGTTTGTTTGTTTGTTTGTTTTGCGCCAGTGATAGTCTTTTAGTTCCAGAATTCTTTTTCAGATTTTCCATTTCAAGATATTTTTCATGGATTCCAGAAAATTGATGTGACTTGCTTCATTGGGATACTTGCTTTATGATGGTGATATAGAACTGAACCTGCAATATCGCTCAGGTATGCATGTACCCTGATCCTCCCATGTGGGATCTATTATCTTTTTTATCTGCTTAATGGCTAAAGTTCTTAAAGTTGCTTTAGTATCCAAAGTTATTTGATTATGAGTTTTTGTTGCATTTTGCAAACTTTTATAATGTTAGATTTCTTTGTATTTGCAATCTTTTTACAGTTACTTCTGATGAATTTTAGTTCATCAATAGTAATTGTATATTTGTAAGTACATTCTGGATTGTGGAAGGACCTTTATGGGGCAGTTTTATGCTTTATTCTACTGTGGATGAATGGATTTCTCAGCTTTTTACCGCTTTTTATATTAATTTCTTAATTTGGAGTTTGCTAGTAGCTCAAAGAATTTTACATTGTGCTTGCGTGCCTTGCAGGGTAGGGAATTCACAATTGTCAAAACTGACTCTGCTTCCTATCTATACCTTGAGGCAAACTTTGTGTTTCCCCTGTTGGTTTTTTTTCCTACTTCTAGTTTACCTTCTGGTCTTGCCTCTTAAGTTTGTGTGTCATTGCCACAATATACATCCACTTCTTTCTGAGGGACACATGGCTTATTTTTCTAGCCCCTACAAATGTATTTTTCTTATCAGGTCTAGCTGTGTTGGAGAAGGCAATGGCAACCCACTCCAGTACTCTAGCCTGGAAAATCCCTACAGAGGAGCCTGGTAGGCTGCAGTCCATGGGGTCACTAAGGTTCAGACATGACTGAGTGACTTCATGTCCACTTTTCACTCTCACGCATTGGAGAAGGAAATGGCAACCCACTCCAGTGTTCTTGCCTGGAGAATCCCAGGGACGGGGAAGCCTGGCGGGCTGTCGTCTATGGCGTCATATGGAGTCGGACACGACTGAAGCGACTTAGCAGTAGCAGCAGCAGTTAGCTGTGTACTTTGAAAAACTTGTTCAAATTTTATCTAGAATTTCTAGATGTCTTTGAAGTGGGAGGAGAGACTTCACAGCTCAGATCAATCTGCTATCTTTGCTGGAAAAGCCTCCTTTTTTTTTTTTAATGACCATATTATATATGTGTGTGTGTTATATATGTATATGTTTTGTTAATTTCTTTTGTACCTCTGAGAGTTTATCATGAATCTTTATACCTTTATTAATCTTCTAAACCATGATTCTTTAGCAATTTCCACAGATTAGTTGTATTATCTAGGCAATCCCTGTTGTTGCATATTTTCTGATTTTTTTGAAGTTATAAATAATTCTGTGAATATCTTTATATATCTTTGTGAGCATCTCTGCCAGTACTACCTTCTTAGAGGTGAAAAAATTATTGTATAACAGGATAAGATTGTTACAATATGAAGGACTGATTAAACATTAGTAATAGGAAATACAATGGGTGTATCACAAAAATTCTGAACACTAAGAAAAAAAAGAACAGGATAAATTGTAAGAGGACTATAGAAGTACATAGATTAGAACTCTGTACCATTATAAAAGTAAAATCTCAGTTTATTGACTTCATCCAACAGATATTTGAGACATTATGTTGAGGACTGTAACTAATAGAGATAAGAAATGAATAAGACGTGGTTTCTGCTCTTCAGAAGAATATAGGTGAACTCTAAAAGCAGTTAAATACAACTGTATGAAACTTTCATGAAATAGCAGCCATATGTAAGTAACATACTTCAGATAACAGGAGGGTGCTATGAGATCTCAGAAGAATGATCTACTTAATCCAGTGGAGGAGGGACTATATATACCCTGGTGGCTCAGACGGTAAAGAATCTGCCTGTGATGCAGGAGACCAGGGTTCGATCCCTGGGTTGGGAAGATCCCCTGGAGGAGGGAATGGCTACGCATTCCAGTATTCTTGCCAGGAGAATTCCATGGACAGAGGAACCTGGTGGGCTAACAGTCCATGGGGTTGCAAAGAGTTGGACACAACAAAGTGACTAACACTTTCACGTATCTACCTAATAATTTACAACTCTTAAAATGACAAAAGAAAAAGGGTTAAACAACAATGAACACATGGTTATAGGAGGGATAGTGGATTTAGTTCTTAATTTTGTGTATATAACTACCTCAGTAAACATTTTCTTGTCTGAGTGAATTGCCTCTTACCAGGGCTCGCTTCTAGTACAAATGGTTTGTTATCATGTCACCAGCCAAAATGACACTGTCAAGCCTGTTCTTTAGCTTCTTTACAGCAGCCTAACAGTCATGTCAACTTCCTCCTTCCAGACAGAAACTTCATTAATCTGGTTTTTCACCATTCTTATACATGGCTATGTGCTCCAGAAGATGCTCACCCCATCTCTTGCTATAGGGTTCCAGTTAATCCAAGTCAGTCATAGAGCATTCCCTTGCCAATGACTGGTTTAGGCATAGACATGTAATACAATTTTGGCAGGAAGAAAATGTTGCTTGGGGCATTCTTGGAAAGGTTTATTCGCCCATGTAATGGGGAAAAGATGGTCTTTGCACTGGCCATTGTTGGGTCTGGGTACTGTACTTGGAACTGTTGCAGTCATCTTGCCTTTGGTTTTTGGATGAAGTCAGTACATAGGAAGGAGAAACTATGAAGGAGAGAGCGAACCTGGAGGCTGCTCTGATACTTAATGCTGTGATAATAAGTGCCCAGACCATTTGACTTGTGTTAATTGTGTTTTTCTTTTACCTGAAGCTGAAATCTTCCTAAATGATGCAGGAGAGGAGGTGTCTCTTGGGACTCTTGTCACGTCAGGATAATCCCTGCAATCAAGTGTCTGATCCAGGGATACAGACAATGTTCTGGATGACTTGGACTGCTTTCCTATTTGTTGCCTTTGGGCAGTTACCAGAATAAACTGGATATTTGCATTTCCATATCACCATGTCTGTTTCCAACTTTTCTAATGTAAAAGTAGATTCTTCCAGTTGGTTTTGAAGTGATCTAAAACCAAGAAAACTATTGATACTGCACAGTAATGATCTACATATTTCCTATTCAATTCCTTTGTCATGAAAATTAGGGAAAAACTACAGAATGATAATTATTTTTTGGCAAAATATTATGAAAAGCATAAATCTCCACTTTTCAAATACGGTAAGATAGCTTGCATTCACTGCTTCCTTGTGTCTTCACTGTGCTGTGACCATAGCTTATCACTCACTTTCAAACTTCTTTTCAAGCATTGAAACTCTTTTTATTATTTCCAAATGATTTCTAAATGAGCAACAGCACCCCCCACCAAAAAAGAAGTTGTAATAAATCAGATTATATTGATTTTATAAATTCAAATTTATAATCGGAGATTATGGGACAATTGCAATTTGAGATCAGCTTGAGCAAGTCATTCTTTGGTTCTAGATTTCCATGCTGAGAGAATTATGATTCATTCAGTTCAGTTCAGTTCAGTCGCTCAGCAGTGTCTGACTCTTTGCGACCCCATGAACTGCAGCACACCAGGCCTCCCTGTCCATCACCAATTCCTGGAGTTCACCTAAACTCATGTCCATTGAGTTGGTGATGCCATCCAACCATCTCATCCTTTGTCGTCCCCTTCTTCTCTGTTACAAGTTTTAGGATTTTGTTTGTTTGCTTAAGAAGCTTGTTTTGTAATCTTTCAGTCAATTCAGTTCAGTCGCTCAGTCGTGTCCGACTCTTTGTGACCCCATGAATCGCAGCACACCAGGCCTCCCTGTCCATCACCATCTCCCGGAGTTCACTCAAACTCACGTCCATCGAGTTGGTGATGCCATGCAGCCATCTCATCCTCTGTCGTCCCCTTCTCCTCCTGCCCCCAATCCCTCCCAGCATCAGAGTCTTTTCCAATGAGTCAACTCTTCGCATGAGGTGGCCAAAGTACTGGAGTTACAGCTTAAATATCAGTCCTTCCAATGAACACCCAGGAGTGATCTCCTTTAGAATGGACTGGTTGGATCTCCTTGCAGTCCCAGGGACTCTCAAGAGTCTTCTCCAACACCACAGTTCAAAAGCATCAATTCTTCAGCGCTCGGCTTTCTTCACAGTCCAACTCTCACATCCATACATGACCACTGGAAAAACCATACCCTTGTAATCTTTAGGTTCTTAAATAAGGATGATTAGAAATATTTTATTCGAAGCGTGTTAACCTCATTGCATAATGTAATGTAGTGAAAATTTCAGATACAAATATTATAATATTGGTATAGAATCATGTGTGTGTCTGTTTTTAAATACCATTTTAGAAATAAGAACTATTTAGATGAAGAAATTACAATAATGTAGTTTTTGTAACCTTTGAAGTATTCTAGCAACGCTTGGAGATGAAGACCATCGTTTTTAAAAAATTTTTATGATACTTCTCATGCCATGTAGTGATTATTTGACAAACTTTCAGTCTCCCTTGAGCTTAGGGAGCTTTCATTCTCCCTGCTTGAAGGCAGAACTCGTATTTCATTGATGGTGAATTTAAGGACCCAGTTTTATTTTTACATGGTTACTCCTCCTTAGACCATCTGAGAGCTTCCCAGGGTAACATTCCTCATCTCTATAGCACAGTGCCTTCTGCATGGTGCACCTATGGAATGAATTATGTTACATCCCAGCAAACATTTCTCTGCCTGTCTATCTGTTCAGTTTATAAAAGACTGATTTAGGAGTTGGTTTCATTGAAGCTTCTTTTACAGAACACATATGCAGATCCATTTGTGGTAACTTTTGTTGCTTTCTTCATGTTATTAGATAAAAAGATACTTGTAGAAATTTAGCAAGTATAGTAAAGTATGAAGAAAATAATCACTGTGAAGCTTTTGCATTTCCTTTCAGTCTCTCTTCTCTATATATATTAGTTAAGTTAATGATGTCTGTATCCTGCTTTTTTTATGTAACATAAGTGGACATTTCTTCACTCTACTAAAGTTTGCATAAACCTAATTTTAGTTTTTTTTAAGTATTCCATCTTATGAAACTCCCATGGTTTATTTTACCCATTATCTATTCTAAGACGTAAAGTTTCTAATTTGCATTTGTAGGTTATGCATTACAAAATGCTGTGATTTTTTTGCCTATAATGTATCAACTGTGCAAAGATTTATTTGTCTAGGGTAAATTCCTCAAAAACAACAACAAAAAGGAAAGTACTGGGCCAAAGGTGCAAACATTTTCAGGGCTCTTGTTTTTTTCTTTTTTGCCTCAGATAAATTTGTCATTGTTCCTATTGATTCTAGAGAAGTTGATTCTGGTTGCAGTTGTGTAACTGTTGATGCCTCAGAAAATTCTGAGAATTAAGAATTTTAGAATTTAGATGACAATAGAAGTAAAAGCTATGTTAGATTTACCAAATGAAGCAGATATCAGAACCAGGGCATCCTGCTATTTAAGAAAATTGGCTTTCAGATACTATATTTTTTCTCATTTCCTTGGGGATTCTACCCTCCAGGACTTTTTGCAGCCCTGATTCTTGCTGGATTTACATTTCCTGAGTTTCATTTGCATCTGACCTTTCCCTAAAGAACAAGGGATGGAAAATCTTGTCGGGGATGCACTTCACTTAAGAACCAGCACCCATTTATTTTCTCACAACCTTACCTTGGGTTTTGGTCAGAGAAATACAGTTCTAATTTCTCCTCTTGATTTTGCATTAACAAAGCTTTTTTGAACTCACACATGTGGAAAGACTTGATACAGTGAAAACAACATTTTGTTTCAGGGAAAGGGTACTATGTATAAGAGGAAATGTTGAATCTGGATTTTTATGTATTTAAAAAATTTAACTTATTTACCCAGAAGCAGAAATCCCAGGGACGGGGGAGTTTGGTGGGCCGCCGTCTATGGGGTCGCACAGAGTCGGACACAACTGAAGCGACTTAGCAGCAGTAGCAGCAGAAATGATTTGGGGCTTAGGAAAAAAAAATAACAGTTTGAAATTCATATGTTGTTATTTGATTTAAAATCATATCTTCCTTCATCTAGATCATACCAGTCTAATTCTAAAAGAAGCGTTCAAGGGGTTTGAATGGATTTTTTTTTTTTTAACGTAAAGAAAGGGCATATTAAAAAAAAAAATGACAAATTGGCTTTTCCCAGTGACAGACTTGATGCTGTTAACTAATCCCTTAACGAGCGATATTTACCCATACATTTTCCAAATAAAATATGGGTATATGCAGGTTTGGCTTAAGATTCTATAATACAGACACTTTAGCTGCTAAGGAAAAATAAAACAAAAAAAATTGCCCCAAGGGTTATAAGTACTGGGGGAGAGGTAAGAATTTTAAAAAGCCAGAGAGAGGGAATGATGTGACTTTGTAGAAAGCCTACTTAGGACAGAGAGGGGAGGAGTTTGTAGGGATGGTTTAAGGGTAATGCAAATGCCTGGGCATTGCTTAGAAGATCTGATCAGTTATCCAGAACAAGTCATGCTTACATTATTAGAACCTGAGTATTAAGGACTGCCATTCAGGCAAGCACTGATGATTGTTTTCTGCTAAGAGGTATTAGAATTTTTTTTTTTTTCCAGAAGTACTGTGTAATTTCTATTTGCCCTCCTCTGTAAAATTCTTTTTCAGATGGTGAAATTACATTTTTATGACTTTAGCTTAATTTGGATTCAGTTCAGTTCAGATTTTGAAAATGAGAAATTAATCCTGTACTGGGCTAAAACTTGGATTGCTAGAATGGCTGATCATTGCATCTCCCCATAGCCTGCAAATTTTTTGAGAATCCCATTAGATTTTATTCAGGAGTCCCTTACCAGCCAAATGTATTGTTTCCATGGATACAATTAATGGGGAAAGCAATTTTATAAGACTGATGTAAAAAATGAGCACTTCATCAGCCCCCCTGCTGGTCGCATTTAGAGACTGGAGGAAGGAAGTCGGCTCTTGAGGGGCTGGCACAAGGTCTGTGGTGTAAAGGGGGCAAAACAATGAAAGCAGAAGTCAGAAGTGTCTTTTTAAGTATAAGGAATTGCCACTGAAGACTTTATTAGGAACTGTAAAATGCCACTAAATTGTGACACCTTTTCACACACCTTCTATTTACAGGATCCATTCTGTGACAACCTTAAAAAAAAAAATTCCTTAAAAATACATCCTTTCATTAATTGCTGAAACAGGTTTTAGGGTATTTAGTGCAAGACAGATAGACCCAAGAAAGAATGAAAACCTTGATGAAATGAAGGACTCAGTAGCTCTTAACTGTAATTAATTTCTACCACAATATTTAAGTTTTAGGTAATTATGACTCAATCATCAAAATTTCTTTTGATTAGCATTTTTATTTATTCTTTGAAAGACGTGCAGTGAGGTGAAATCAATACCACCTCATCTCATTTTCCAGAATATCAAAGTGAAAATAATAGAACCACAATATAATTTCCTAAGCATCAACGAATGCTTTCACTCCACTGCCCTAAGCCCAGAGCAGAAATCTAAAGAGAGTTTTTGACAAATCAGAGCCCTACTGTACGTACAATGGTTATATAATGTTTGAGTAACTATTAAGAAGTATTTTAAAAGGCTACTGTAATTTGGGGAAGAAATAAGGCTGGAACAATTGTGTTTTCAGTTTAATATCACCATGCAGTTTGTGACAAAAATGTTGCCCTTTTCCTGTTTGCCTGTGACTGGAAATAGGGGATAGGCCAACTTAAAAAAAAGTATAGTGTGAACAAATACATTTAAGGGGGAATGAATTCAGTCTAATTGCACACAAGCACATTCATTTAATAAACTATTTGTTTATATTTTCTGCAGTACAGCTATCTTGTTTTTTTTCTCTTTTCTTTTTTTTTTGAGATTGTTTTGAAAGGGGGCTGTTAAAAAGATGCTTTCCCCTGCAGAGGGCAGTCTGCCTCTACAAAATACACACAACTCCACAGCATTTAAGCATAGAGAACAAGTATGTAAAATTATTTTTTAAGCTGCGAATATAAATAATTCTTTTTGTTTTGGGATAAGGCTATAAGAAATTCTTCTATAGTAGGAAAATACAGATTGTGTGTAGCTCTATGTGTGTGTTTCCCTCTTGCCCTTGTATGTATTGTCTTGTTGACCAGTTTTTTTTTTTTTTTTCTTTTTTAAGGTTGAAGGCAATTTTGAGTAAGTATTGAGTAAGGGAGATTACAAATAAGGTCCCAAATGGAGGGGGAAACGGTAATCAGAGTAAGAGAAATATCAGGCTGAATTGTAGATTAAAAATGTATTTGTATTAAGAATTTGAGGGCATACAAATTGCACCGCAAAGGCAGAGAAAGTAAAACATGCCACCTGATATATATATTTTTAAATATAGAAATTAATTTCAGTTTAAAGAGGTTTCTCTCTGCAGCTTGAGATATTTAATCTGAAAAGTGTGAGAAAATAGGTATTTCTTTCTGTAATATTTCTCTCTTGTTTGATGTACGTCTCTGTCTGAGCAAGGAATGGATTAAATAGAGGCAGCTCTTCCAGAGGAGAATCGGAACCTTTCAAGAAGAGGCGCTGATAGGCATGTAACTGATGCACATATAAATACAAGACAACAGAATTCCCAAACAGTTTAATTGCAGATTTTCTGGACTTTCAAGGGGGAGGGGAACACTTTCTGCTGACCAGGAGAAAAGTGCCTAGAGATATTGTGAAGCCTGAGTTTAAGGGTGTGTGAGAAATGATCAAGCTGCACATGATCATTTCCACAAATGATCTTCAATGGGCAAAATAAGCTGCCTTTCTAGTGTAGAAATTCATAAACACTGAAAAAAATTACATGGATTTTGTTTATTGAAAATCTTGAAAAAGGGTTATATAAAAGACTCCTTAAAAACACAATAACTAATAGAGGGAAAAATGCTAAGCAACTTACGTCTTGGGAATATTACAGAAATCTGCAGCTCACACCGATTTTCATGTCGTGAATGCAAGTTGTGGAAATACCTTTGAGAATATCTCTTTTGCTGTTCGCCTGCCTATTTACTTGCCAGGATTTTCTCAGTTCCTTTTCTAAAGCAGCTTGAAAATGTGATTTCTTGTCAAGACGCTTTTGTAAAGTGCAATTTATTTATTCACTTCTCACCACATATGTTTTTATTAATGTGCAATTATTGTATAGCAAGATAACGCCAGCACAAAATATATTGTCTCTAAATGAAAAGGAGAAACTGTAAGTGGTTTAATTTTGAAAACTTATACTTTTGGAGCTAGCTCTCAAAGCATGCAGCTTTGTAGTCTGTGGTTGATGATGGCTGCGGTCGAGCCAGGTGGAGCAAAAGCTGCAAAATGGCAGGACAGTGACCATCAGGGAAGATCATGAGGAGTCCTGTCAGTTTCCAAGGTGAAATGTAATCAGGTTCCATAGCATGATGTAATCTATCTTGTTAGCCCATTCTGAACTATTTTGAAAATATAAATTATAAACCTTTCAAAATTTAAAACAGGGAGATTCAGAACTGCCTAGGTTGTCATTCGGATGTTTATTTTGCTGCCATGAATTTTATATCAGCAAGTTTATTTTAATCAAGTGGCCCATTCTACACCATATTGATATTGCACATACAATTATGGTTGTTAGTTTCAACCATTTAGAAAGAATTTTATTTTAGCAAGTCTATTATGATCAAATAGTCTATTCTCTTATATTGACATTGTTCTATCCTATCATAGTTGCTAAGATCAATCACATATATTTCTTCTTTTCCAAAACTATACAGCAAGTATAAAAGGTTTGCATACATCAAACTAGCTTATCTTTGAGGGGTATTTTGCCCTGTGCTATCATAAACAGTTGGATATTGCTTATGCCCTCTAAACCTAACTTCAGAAGTTATGTTACATCCTTTTTGTTTTAAATGAACACTGTATAAAGCTCTTGAGATATTAAAAATTAAATAGGATGATGAAATGCACAAAGTATTATTAAGACTTCCAGATAAAGAGTTACAGTGTAGGATATCTTGGTTATTTTTCACTAAAAATGGAAGACTTTGAAACTGTGAAATTTGTGTGCATTTTGTGTCACCAAAATTAATACAGCTTAAGAGAGTGATGCTTTTTCTCTTTTCTCACATAAACACACACACGTACATATATATATATATATATATATACACACACACACACACACACATACACACACAAAATGCAGAATACTCATATATATAAAAATATGCCTACTTTCTTCCATGGCTACTGAAGTACTTCTAAACAGCTATTTGTAAATTAGTACCCTTGCCAAAATATTTTAACTTTTACAATCTGTCAAGTTCATTGTACACACTACATAATCCACCGAGTTGGATTTATCTTGTTCGTGCTGAAACCTTGGGAACAATGCTTACAGAGAAAAGAGTGGGTGGTTTTTACATGGCTTGAAAATTTTAAATAATATTTCAACTTTTATATGTATGTACTATTAAGTGATCTTAATGCCTTGATTTTTTTAAGTATTGTCTTAGAAATTGAAATATACATTGAAATTATAAAAAAAATACAAAACATATATTTTTTCCTGTCACCTCAAGAAAACTCAGTTCAACTCACTTTCACGTTTGATTTGAAAAGCAGAAGCATTCAGTGCTGTGATTACCCCTGTCTTCAGTCTGCACTGTACAGCATTTTCTTGCCACCTTCCACAACCGAGTTGCTGGAAAAACCACAGTGGGAACCCTGATTTTTCAGCCATTCTGTATCTTTGCTGCTGTTAGACTCTTAATTCAGCCTGAATTTATAATATTTACGTTTGCTCTTATTACACCAAAAGAAATTCCTTGGAATGCATATTCACTTTCTCCCCATTCCTTTCATTTGCAGATGAAAGGCAAATGCAGATTAAAAAAAAATAAATAAATACGATGTGGTTAGGACCATTCATCACACTCCCTGTCTGCTGGGTCTTTGTTTCTGTTTCATGCTGTGTGCATTACATTACATTTCTGAACCTGTTGTGAGTATTTTTTTTTTTAAGCATTTTTCTTTTGTAGTTTATTAAAATAAAAATATTTTCAGTCAGCAGAAATCCCATTGGTTCTTCTGCAAATCTTGCCCCACAGGCCTTTGTAGGACAAGAACGGATTGTCTTGGGCCTAATTCTGAGCATTGTTTTTTATGAGGAAATCAAAAGTATAATTGTTAAAACCCAGTGTGTCCTTTTATGTCTGAAAAGGAGAATTAAATTGCTGGTGGCAAAGCAACAGGGGATAGAGAGAGAGAGTGGATGTGAGGCAGGCCCTTTGGAATTAGGGATTTGTTGTTGTAAGTAAGGGGAGAGTATACTTCAGCATGTACACAAGTGAGTGTGCATTTGGCAGGTAGATCTCGGAATCTGGTGAGTACAATGCAGTGGAAACTGAAAAGGAATAAATGCATTAAAATAGTCTCTTTGGCCATTTAGTTCGCTCCTGTCAAATTCTTAAAGGTCCCAATTTGCAAATAGTAGAGAAAATACTTGATTCACAACTTGGAGGATGAACTATCAAATACCTACCAATTTTGGTTTCTTCTGGGGGAAAAAAAAATCTTTATATTCTTGAGGGATTTTTTTACCCAGACATTATTCTTGACAGGACTACTCTACCTCTTTGACCTATGCTTTCATTTTTAATTTTGAGGAGAAATAGCTTGAAATTTTAGTTTCATTTGTGCTAATTACACTTTCCAAATCTGATGGCTAAAAAGTGTATCAGGATTTGGGGCGTGTGGCATAACAGTTCTAGATTCCTAAATTTAATGAAGTTCTAAGACCATCCTCAGAGATCTGTCTTTCATGGGATTATTTGGACAATTTTGAATTTTGCCATACGACACATAGTTTCACTGCATACTTTAGGGTACATATGTAAGACAGAGGATCCTGTGAAAACACTTTATGTTCCAAGTTTAACTGGGATATAACAAAACAGATTTCAAAAAAGAATTCAGTGCTATGAATCCAGACAAAACCTTGGTGGTGTGCTCTGGTGGACAAATGGTTAAAATATACACTCATTGGAGTATGAAGGCAGTTCTTCTCAGCTGTCAGATAGTTTGACCAGTGTCAGGCTATCCTGACGCGTGCAGCATACCTTCATTGCATCATAAATAAAACAGACAAATTACTTTTTTTTTCCTTCAGGATGAAATAAGCACCATGAGAGGGGAGGGAAAAGGATTAGGGAGGGGGAAGGGGTGACTTGGAGGGTTGATGGGGAGGCAGCGAAGAATTAGAAAGGAAAAGAAAGAAAGAGAGATCCTTTTAGCCCCTCTATGAATCTCGGAATGGCAGCCGAGAACAATGAGAAAACCAGGCAATTACCTAGAATCCTGTTCCCTTATCCAGACATAGAAAATATATTCTTGCACTGGCCTTCCTTCCATCCCCCACTCCCCACTCGCTTCCTTCCCTTCCCCCAGTCTATCTAATTCAGTTCTTTAGTGGAAGGCCCAGCAGATGTAACAAAGGGGGAAGGGTTTCTGATGATGGACCACTCACTGACTCAAGGGCCCAGCCTTCCCGGTCTGCTGTGGGAAACATTTTTTTTTTTTTTTTTCTTTCATAGTCTGTACCCTTACAGACTCTGGTAACCTCTGAAGCCACAGCAGTGAAAAATGAATGGAAAGGTATTTTATATCCTGAACTCTTTTCCTGATTCCCTGAAAATCAAGTGGTCAGGACCCTAAATCATCTGGCCCAAATGCCCTCAGTTGACATGTCACTTCAGCCTTGGGAAATTCTGCCCTAAGCTGTGAGTAGGAATTCTGGGCTCTGAAACTGTTTTACCCAGAAACCTTCCTGAATTTCAGTGAGGGATTCTGCCTTACTTCTTATAATGTCATTGCAGTCCTGTAAGGGGCTGCCTCCTACCCAACTCTCCCTTCAGTTAAGTACCAGTGATTGAAGATGCTGGTAGTATTGGTGATTTCACAGATTCTTTCAGAGTGACTCAAAAGCCTGTCCTTTCTTCACTCCTGTGCTACCTGGCCACCTGGCCAAAGCTCCTGGGACATGTATGGAAGGATGTACCATAAATGACTGTTTCCCTCTGAGGCCTTTACAGTTGGAATGTGTGTGTCCCATTATATGCTGAACAGGGACATTTGGTTAGAGTGACATTTAAGTGAGAGTGTGTGTCTGAACCCCTGTTGTTTATATTCCAATATGGCAACAGTGGCTCTGTATCTGATTTCTGTGTCTTCTAGCCACCCCCTCCCCAAATTGGCAAGACTGACTTTGCATTGTCTGGAATGCTGATAACATATGGTTATATAACAATGGTTTGTTGACATATCATCCACACTTCTTATCATGACCAGTAGTTCATAAAGCAAGACAGCTGCCTGGGGTTAGGGTGTGGTTGACAGCTGCTTACAAAAATTCCTCTCTTCACTCTTTACAGTAGCTGTGCAACCTCTATAAAAAGTAGAATACCAAGGCTTTCCCATGGTAACGTTTACTCAAGATACTGCTTGAAGGAGTATCTTGAGTTTCTTCTTGGAAAAACAATTAACAAAATCTCAGAGGCCAGGAGATTGCCAAGACCACTTCTCTACATTAGCCAAAGAAGACTTGTTGGCATTCACTAGCTTATTTAACCTCTTCCTTTAAGTAAAACAGGTTTTTACTGAAAATGCCATTGTTTCCAGTGGAGTGGCGGTGGTATTTGGTTTCTAAGTGGATGCAAAGTACTTTGACATCTTTTTATTTCTTAAAGTGTGATTTATGTCTTATATAGTTTTCACTGTATTTATTTTTACAACTTGGTTGTGAGTTAGTAAGAGCTGGCACCCTGATTTAGACTTTGCTGCATTATCCTGTAGGATGTGAAGGTTTGCAGTTGAAGCCTGGGGGTTCAGATTCCAGTTTTACTTCTTGCCTGGTGTGATGTCACAGAGATCAGGGACTCTTACTTAGGTTGAGACTCAACTTCCTAGGGACAAAAATTCATCAGAGGTCTGGTGAAGTTTAATAAAATAAAAGCATATCAGATCACTTGGTATATTGCCTGATGCCTAGAAATGGTTATAATTACTCCAGTATGTAGTCATAAATATCTGTTGATTGAGACTGAAGTTACATAAAGACAAGCCTAGATTAAGCAGCTATTTTCTTAAGAAAATTGTATTGTTTAGGACAAACCCCTAGAAATAAAGGTACTCCAAAAATATGTTGGAAGACGATAGTATTTAACCTAAAAAACAAACAAACAAAAAAAAATAAGTCACCTGAGATAGTTTTAAATTGCCAGTTAGAGCTTTTTCTTTTTTTCCTTAGAAGTCATATCCGAATTTAGCGTTAAGTTCCAAAAGTAAGTGCTGAGACAAACGGTAACATAATCCAATTAATGAGTCCCTAGTAAAATTGGTAAGTTTATACAGCAGATTCATCATAAAAGGAAAACCCCCGATATTCTTTATTTAGGGGTTTTTCTGATATTTAGTCCAACTTAATTGGATCTTTTTAAATCTTTCTGGATTGTTGTCCTTCCAAGATTTATCTACTACTATTATAGATGATCCTTCATTAGGTAAGATCCCCTTTTTTCTCCAAATTTAATTTCTATGAACTTTGTGTTTTAATAAAACTTGGCCACAGTTGAGGTTTTTAATGTCAACATGATTGTTTTCAACCTCACTGATCTTCTAATTCCCATGACCTAATTCACTTATAATTACCCTGACTCCCCATGTTGACAGTGGGGGCAGTTGTGCATGTTGTATGGTGCATCCTATTAGATAGAGCCCATGCTGTTGATCAGAATGGCTTTTACCTACAAACCTCATATATGAATAAAAGTATATAAAATTCTACAAGTCTGACAGAAAATGAAGCAGAAAACTTTTTCTGGGTAATTGTACTGAAATGGCTCACCCCAATTTGTCTTGCTAGGGACTGAAGATACCCTGAAAACATTCTAGCCCATGCAAGGACAGTTCATGTCCTTAATTGTGTAAACTTAAGTAACTAGGAACAATTATCTGAGTGAATAATTTAAAATATTATCTAAAGCCATAACCCCTCTTTTTCATGGGCCTATAGCATTAGTATTTTTTTAAAAATATTTGACCAAATTTTATTTGAAAGAATGGCTTTAACTTTGAGAGAAACACAGAAACAGAAGGAAAGGGTTAAAGTGTATGTGTTATTTAAGTATACATTAACTCTTTTTATGATGCTTCTGGGATGTTGAGATTTCTTTTTTAAATGTTAGAGGATGACAGGTAATTCTAGAGGGACATCAAAGGACAGAGGATGTGATATCATATTAAGATCACAGTTTGGTAAATCTGTGCAAGGATTTTCCTTAATCTAATGTAAAGGTTTGTAAGAACCTGTCATCTTTCTGCTTGTTGGCTGCGTTTTACATAATACCCTTCAGCATCATTGATACCAACCTCGATGGCATTATTACTGCTATTTACAGTCATGTGCTAGTAATGTTAAATCCGAATGGGCTTAATAAAATAAATTAAGTGATAAAGATTTTAATGCTATTAACAGTCAGTAATACTTCTTGACAGCACAAGAAAAGGAATAGCATGCTATTACCCAGCCTACATAGACTCCACAGTCTGTAAAGATAAAGATTCCTGGTAATTCATGTTGATAAACCTTATTTTCTTAAAGTGCCCCTCCCCCACACTTCCCTATTCTTTTCCCCCCATCTCTTCCTCCTGTCCTTTCCTTTACTTCCCTCCCTCCTTCCCTTTCTCTTTTCCTCTTTGTGATCTCTCTGTGTGTGAAGATGCATTCTTCATGATCTCTCATCTTTACTGCTCTGCAGTTATTCTGCTGTTATTGTCTGGAAATTGACCATTGCCTAGCAATCGTGTGTGCAACTTGTGCCAATAAACCTGCTGGCTCAGCCTGCTTTCCTTCCAGCTCTTTCTGCCTTCCTTAGCTAGTGCTTTCCTCACTCCCACTGTCTTCCAGCTTCCACCTCAACACTCTTCATCCTCCCGCAGATGCTTCCTGGGGTTCTTTTTGAAATGGATGCTAGTCTTTTGTTCCAGTCCCACTCTGAGTGGCTAGGGTCAGGCAGCTAGCAGCCTCCCCGGGGCAGTGCTGTGATGAATTTTGGCATGGCCAGGCTGTTTAACAACTCCATCGCAGAGTGCCAGCTTCCTCAAAGATTGAAAGGAACTGTGATGAGCTTTTTCCAAAGGCTCCACTCAAGTTTTGAAATACCAAAGATTCCCGTGGATCTCTAAATTATGTGGTAATTTTTTGAACCACGCCTTCCCAATAAAAATGAATTTTCTTTTCCAAGAAACATAGCTACTCTGTAATCGTATTAGTTAAGAACTCAAATTTTCCTGGGATCCTAGTTGTTTGGATTTAGTAAATTTTTAATTTAAGAATGTTCAAGTCCAGTCAACCTTTTTCTCGCTAATTGTCAGTTGTGTCTTATCTTTGCTATCATTCAACATTCTTCTTTTAAAAGTCATAAGTCTAATAAATGACACTCTCAAATAATTTTTGAAAACACTTGTCATTTCAGAAACATTTAGAAAGTCCTAACTGAGTGAATTTTTTAAAGTGGGTAGGACCAGGTATTTATGCCCAAACTATTTATCTAGTTCTGTACCTATATGAAAAAAGTGTTTAAATTAAAATCCTTTTCATTTTCTTTTATGGTGTTGAAAATTTATCTTTCAAGATTATTTTATCTTTTTATATCTATGTATTTGGGTTGTAATATGGACACTAAAGAGGCAAATAGTGGTCTTTAATTGGGAATGCTTAAGAAGTCACTTAAGGAAATACTGCCAGGGACCTTCAGATATTAATCCTGAAGGAGAAAACATTCAGACTTAGTTTATGTGACTGTGTGCACAAAACAAGCATATTGTATGGCTTCTTTGCAAATCAGGTGTACTTTTCAGATGTACTTCACTGTCATGACCCCCAGCTTTGCTGTAACTAAAGAAGGGGAGAAGAATGCATGATGGTGTGTATATGTGTGTGTTACCACTGAATGTGATGAGTGTTCTCAGGAAGGATAGCTTGGGCCAGGTTAACAGCTCTGTACCCTCCTTCATATCCTTTCTGGTACTCATTAAGTTAATATACTGTTGCCTGCATGGGGCAGCTTCTTTGATGGTGAGTACAGTTAAATGCCTATTTAGACATGTCATGGACTAACCAAGACAAGAAGGTGCTTGAAGTGCGGTAGAGAGATGGGGGAGAGAGGGAGAGCGGGGAGGGGGAGGGAGAGAGAGAGAAGAATTGTTGCTATATATTTTTAAACTTAAAAATGCTTCTTAACAATCCTTTGCAGCTGGCAGAAGGCTAAGGTTTCTCACACTATGAAAGGAAGTCAGACCATAAATAAGGCAGTCGAGTGCACCTGGAAAGAATAAAATGCCTTTCTAGACTTTACACTGTGCTTAGAATGGATGCCAGCCTGGTGAGTGCATTCAAATGGTATGGAAGAATGTGTAAATGCCACATTAGTATAAAGCTAGGGAAATGTTTCCATTTTTAATCTCTAACTTTTAAGCTAATGGTTTACGGGAAAAAATATGGAAAGGCATTTTTCAAAGTTTAGTGTCTTGCTGTCATGTTAGGCGCAATGGACCTCTTCCAAGAAGCAACAACAGAGTTAAGACAGAAAGAGACAGAGACTAACAAACTTTGCAGAAGCTGCCACAGTTTTCACACTTAGGGATCTAATTCAAAGATGTACGTTCCTCAGCTGATGTGTATTAAAGATCCAATGATCTTTAGCCTTTTTTTTAACCTCATCCCCTCTCAGGACATTACACAAGAATTTTTTATGGCTGCACCAGTCAGACATACACTGGTGCAGTTCTTGGGTTGGAAATTGTGGATGCTTCTATTTAATCATTTGGCTGCCAGTACTGTCTGTGAATTACATACCATCTGGCTTAGGACTTTTGCAAATTTTAAGGCAGGGTACTCAACCTTCCCAGAGGCTGGCCACTGCTGAAACTAGTCAGCAAACTTATGGCTATATTATTTCTGTCTGAAAAGTGTGTGTTGACAGCCTCCCTTATCTGTACAATAGGATTCATGTCTAGGCCATGGAGGTGGAAGGGGAAGCACGTTATTTCCTGGACCCAGTGGGCTAGAAGAGGAAGACAGAGAGTTGGTGAAGAAGAGAGAGAGTTGTTCTTGAACAACACATTCCTGATTCTGCTAACTTAGTCCTTAGATTCTCAAATGCAGATGCAAAAGAAAGCTTTATTTTTGTTTGGTCTGTATCAACTTTTACAAATTAATACCAATGGCAAGTTGATTGTTTAATACATTCTAAGAACATTTATGGATATAGCAGGAAAGTAAAAACAAGTATGTCTGGGGCCAACTGCCTAATAGTCACATTCTTCCTTCCTTCCCAGGTTTGTCTCCCATCACTGCTTTCTTCTAATGGCAGACACAGATTCTTTGTGTCTCCTGGCCTGTTCGTTTCATTAGTGATCTCTAGTACAGAGAGAAACAGTGAGCAGAGGAGGGTCCGCAGGAGCCAGCAGAGAATGTATTCCCTTGTAGAATGTATTAATCTAGGTAGCCTCTTCCCAAAACATGGGCTCTGCCTCCTGCTGTGAAGCCAGAAGGGGATGCTTGGAAACAAATAACAAGTGCATGTTTTGCCAAGTGTTGCCAGGACCAGATGGCACTCAGGTTGTCTTGAGTTACTGTGATTGTGCAAAGGGCTTTTCCTTGTCGGCTTTCAGACTTTTTCAGGGAAGCTATATCGTGTACTGAACCTTCATGGACTAACATTTCTGATGATTATCTTGTGCCAGATACTTTGTATTATACAATTTAATCTATTGAAGGGGAAGACAGTCTGAATATTTGACTTTTTAACATACCAACTTAAGTCTTTCTAAAAAGAAGAGCAGGGAGCAACTAAAAGAGGAAAAAAGCTTATTGTCAGTTTGTTTTGTGTAAAAATTCATTGCATGTTTTGATCTTTCTAGTCATTCATTAATTCATTCATTTTTTCCAACTCTTTTATGCAGGCATTGTTCATGGTGCCATGAGGGAAAGAAAAAAATACAAGTTATGGTCCTTATCCTTAGAAAACATATACCTTAATATGCATCATTTATAGGAATGTATTATAATTTTCATATATGTCGACAAGTGACTATTCTGAGTCAAGATTCTTTTTTTTTTTAATTCAAGATTCAAGAAGCAAAATATCTGCCTCCTTTTTTCAGAGTAGTAATTCCTGCTTATGTCTTAAGTAAAAAATAAACCTTTTCACCTTGAATTTTTAAGAAAAGTTTTGTTTCATTAATCAAAAAAAAATGTATGTGTTGAATGTGCCTCGAATAATTCTAAAAGAGTAAGTGTCTTAGTTGAAAGATTCAAAACCTAAGTTGATAGTTTGCTTCAATAATAATTGAAGCCCAGGATTTATTTGAATATGTTTGTGGACCAGATCCTGAGACTGTTGCCTTCTTTGATTAAGATGGAATTTGCCATTCATAAAGTTAGTATATATCCAAAAGGAGAAGAGTGGCATTTTTACAGTAATGCACTGTGAATGTTTAGTGTTTCTTTTCTGATATTATTGCCTAAAATTTCCAATAGTGTAAATTAGACCCTCTAATACTTGTCTCAGCAGTAGGCAATAATTGAGGATATTTGATGGTTTTTATCCACATGGGAGAATGTACCACATATTTCAAAAGCAGCAAATCTCTGCATTCAGTTTATTTATATTGCATTTTTTAGTTTCAATATTTTGAGAAAGGAAGGAATAATTAAATAATATTTTAAGAGATCAATAACAGAGATAGAAATTTGATAAAGAAATAAATGGCAATAACCTACATTAATATGCATTTCTTGTATGTGAATTCAGTTTGTGTTCTCTTTCAGCAACTATTTTCATAAGAATCTTGGCTGATTTTGGAGGCATGAATCATCTTTCTTGTTTTATGATCTACTTTTTTTTTTTTAATATGAATGCATTTTTAGTTCATCATTTTAAAGTTCCTTTTTGGTTCAGAATCAAATAGAGAAAAACATGAGAATAAAGAGGGCAATATTATTAGTTTGTTAGGAATGTCACATAACACATGTGGGTATTATACGTTATAGTGTGATATATAAATCTCTTTCCTGAATTTATAACTTTACTGTCAAAATTCACCTGAGGGTGACGCTGTGAAGGTAAGAAATCTTAATTGAAGAGAGATTTACAAAACCAAACCTTAAAGAAAACACCAGAGAGTGTTTCTAATTTTCCTAAGCACAGTTTTTATATTTGTATTCCCTCTAATATGGCAATATGATTTTTAACACTAAATTTGACAAGCAGTAAATCTAATTATTACTGAGCATATGAAAAAATATATAATGTAAGAGAGCTGGCATCTAAATATTTTGCTTTCACATTCATGGAATATTTGTTAAAGTTTCATAAGGACTTAAAAATCATTACATATTACAGTTATACCTCTAATAAACTAATTATATATGTTGTTTCTACTATGTAATTAGGTATAATTATAATAATTGCAAAACAGATGATAATCAACCTGAAATTACTTTATAAAACAAGAACATTTACACAACAATAATGTCATTAAAAAACATAAGCCCCCAAGAATGAGACAAAGCAAACAACAGCAGGAAATTCAGTTAGGGATTAAGTGTCTAGCACCGTAGGTATAATAGGGACGCTGTCACCTTCCCATTACCCTAATGCACTCCATTCCTCTTAGATATAGTATGTTTAAATCCCGAGCTGTGAATTTCTAGGCCTTTGTGTCTTTGTCTCACTACCTTAACATTTTTAATGTAGTTTTTGTTGTGTAAATCTATATAAGTGCCATCACCCGTCAGCGGTGACATCTGATGGCATGAGGCCGACCCAGTCTGCATGTATTAGGGCTTTTTGTGTTTGTGCAGTGGAAACTACTTAAACAAATTCCAGTTGAAGGAATAAACCTGTAAAAGGAATACATTTTCCCTGTTCTGAAACAATAGCTCAGTGTTGAATGGATGCCCATGAAAAGAATAAATCGCATAGAAGGATAAAGTTCTTTTCCTCAGAATGGCAAGAGGATAGTAATAATGATTTTGACCTATCGAGGAAATAAATCTCTTGATTTATCAGTTTAATGTGGAGACCAATCTAGAACACATGCCAGGAAACCACCTTGAAATTACTGCTAAATTTGGGATGGTCCAAAAAGAGATTCAGATATCAAAAACAATATAAAAAATTCAACAATTTCACAGGAAAAGCTGAGGCCCCAGACTGGGCAGGAGCACTTTGACATTATTTACCTAACTCTTTAATATTTAGTCATTCTTATCAGTGCCATACTCCAGTAAACCAAATACCTGAAGAGCTATGATTGGATGTAAGAATCAGCCTCCATTAAAATAGAGTATTTACTTGCAACTGATCTTTTGTATTGTTTGTGAACAGTGGTTCAGGAACTGTAGATCTGTTATTAGATATGCCTTGGTAAGATTTGTTGTGAATCTGCAGTGAATTGGGGGCTTTAGAAATGTGTAGATCCTTGTGTCTTCAGCTCCTATTACTGGGGGGATCTGTGCCATATAAAAGTTCAGTGTCTATTATCACCTTAATTTGTAGCAGAAAAATTGGAGTATATTTAAGAGCATTTAGGACTTGAGATGCCGAATCAAGTTCAATTTGAGAGCTTGAAGATGCCAACTCATATTCTGGTTTCTTCATCTGTTAAACAAAGCAGTCAACAAAATAATATAGATATAATTTTCACAGCTGCCAGCAGCTAATGTAGACATGTAATGTAATGATGCTTAATAAATTCTTGCCAAATAAATATGTAAATAAAGGGGGAAAATAGTATTTTCTGGGTTCCCCCCCACCCTGCCCAACTCCTAAAAGAGTATGAATTGTTTTCCCAAAGAGTTTGGTAATATTACTTAAATTTTAAATAATACTTTCTTTTCTCTGATTATGAAATAATGTTTACTATATATATATTTTTTAAATTACAAATAGGCTCAAAAGAAGGCATGGAAAGGCTTTGAGGTGTGTGCTTTCCAGAAAGCTTCCACTCCCACTAATATAGTGAAGTTGCTCAGTCGTGTCTGACTCTTTGTGATCCCATGGACTACCAGGCTTCTCTGTCCATGGGATTTTCCAGGCAAGAGTACTGGAGTGGGTTGCCATTTCCTTCTCCAGGGGATCTTCCTGACCCAGGGATCAAACCCAGGTCTGCTGCATTGCAGGCAGACACTATGCCATTTCCCCACGTTTACCAGTATTGGTTATCTTAATTTTTAAAAATCTGTCAATTTTATGTGCCACATCTTACTTGTATGCATTGTCTTTAATTTTAGAAAACTTACTTTTCTTCTGATTTCTGTTTCCATTTGCTTCTATTGGATATGGTTGATTTTTTGATAAATATTATCTGAATCTCTTGTCTATGATGGGAAAATCCTGCAATGTTGTGATAGCCTCCTCCTGCTATGAAAACTGAAAGTTCCAAGTCTTTCTTATTATGAAAACACAAGTGTGTATAGCAGGTTCTACCCACAGGATGCCTCTGATTCAGAGTTGAGTTATCCATGAGAAATTCTTCTTTGTGACAGTTGTCGAAAGAGAGTTCCTGGGGAGCAGGGGGAACCGTGCTGGTGGTATCCAGTGTCTACTGACTGAGGTAGGGCTGCATTGGCCAGTGCTCAGCAGGGGCATCAGTGACTTCCTTACTAAACCAGATCTCTGCTGGGATTCTAGGTATCAATCCCAGCTTTGTAGCTTGAAACTTGTATCTACTTTTCATGACAGTCTTGTGAGCTTGGTAATAATTTTTAAGAATAAGCATTCTTTTTTGCTTAAATAAACCAATATACATTTTTATTTCTTGCTTCTCAGGATATTAATTGATAAATAAGTGGATGCTGGGACTGACTGATTCTAATGTTGCTAGATAATTTAAAGAAAAAGAATAATAGACTCAAATTCCTAAATTCTTGGCTTTAGGAAAGGGATTTTTTTTTTTAACCAAAAGAATATCTTCTCTGTTGTAGCCACAGAACAGAGTAAATTCAAAGTAAAAGGTGATTGACTCCCACGCCAAGATTGTTGAATTAACAAGTCAGCTGAACTCACTGTCTGGTGTCGAAGTGTAATAATGAAAAAAGGGTGAAACTACAGAACTGGGAGTGGAAATATAGGTGAGGATTTGAATGATTCAGACTGTAATGGCCTCCCAAATCCACAAGTCTCATTTGGGCTGAAAGAGCCTTCTTGCCCAATCTTGCTTGAAAACCCTGGAATGACCTCTTTGCAAACAGAATCCAATCCTCCTTATGGCCCATTCTCAAATCATGCACCATCCCTAGACCTGTATCTTGAGACAGATCCCAGCATCTCTTATAATAACCATCAGAGTTGAACTACAAGATTTTGCTAATTTTTAAAATCAGATAATATATGTGTAAATAGATTCTGAAGGTATAAGAACATGGAAGAAAGAGTGTAATTTTAAGTTCAGCTGAATTAATATGGATGTACTTAACCACAAATTCTGGATTCAATATAGTAGCTTAAGTGAGAGTGGTTAATGTCATACAAGGCATTCAGCTGCTTACGAAATTAGAAAAGTTGGAGTAGGTTCATCATGTTTGCCTAACTCTAACCAGGTTCTCCAGGAAGATTCAGAAGACATTCCCTTCAGGCATTTAAAAATACGTGAGTATTTCAGGTCTGGGAAGAGTGCTGCAATGTCCATTCTGTATAAGCCAAGGATGCTAGTGGGAGATGTAGTAGGGTTTCATTAATTCAGTTAGGATGCATGGGTCCCAGGATGGCAGAGCCTAAGTACCAGCTCAAAAGTATTAGAGATAAGGTGAATGCGGTTATGATAATATGGATTAGAGCTAGTGTGATAATAGTTAGACCAGCTGTAGTGTTTGGTGATAATTAACAGGATTAAAATAGATGGGTAGCCCAATTAGATTCTACTTAATATGAATAAGAAAAACTGCATGCTTGATGAACTAAGGCCTGACAATAGTCGTGATCTCTTTTAAAGTCCTAATGTGTGTAAGTTTACAGGTTCAAAATTTTTTTAATGAAGGGGAAATCAGATACTCTTGAGAGGAAGAAATCTACAGTAACATCTTAATTAGACTTTTAAAATCTTTTATCTTTTACAAAGGGACCCGAGCCATTTACCAGGGTGACTGAACACTTGCGGAAAAGGGAAATACCTAGACCTTTCATAATTATTAGATGTTAGCTCTGGGCTAACTAAAGGTTCTGGGGACCCAGAATGCAACCTAGTTCTTATGTCAGAATATGGGATTTATGGAATTCAGATGATAGAGATTTGATCCAAATTTGTCTTATAGTTAGCCCATTGGGACCGTAAATGCATCTCTCTTTTATTTCTTTAATTCATGAATTTATTGTTGGACTATATATCATTAGCAATAGAAGAACTCCATAATGGCTTCTGATATATCAGAAAGGAACAAGTGGAAACTGCTGGAATTTGTCTTACTACCAAGAAACTAAATGAAAAGCAGTACCAAGTCCCTGGGGAACTGCAGCTTTAAATGTCATCATAAACCACTCGAAAATGGCAGGGATATTGAGTCTTATCACTTCTTAACATAACTCTCTAGTATGAAAAGGTCTTAGAGAATGTTGGTGGATTATCATGATAATAAGTTTAACAGGTGGTAACTTCAGTTAAATCAAGTGTTTCAGATGCAGTGTCTTTACTGAGGCAATGAACATAACCTTAACTCCTGTTCTTCCAAATCTGTTTTTTGATTTCAATACATAGTTAACCCTTGAACAATACTCTCTATGTTTTCAAAGATCTGCATATGAATTTGCAGTTGGTCTTCCATACCCATGGTTCTTCCTCTGCGATTCAACTAACTGCAGATCATGCAGAACTGTGGTACTTATTTATTGAAAAAAAAAAATCCTTGTATACCTGGACTTGTGCAGTTGAAACCTTGTTGTTCAAGGGTCAACTGTATCTAGATACAGCATTTTTCTTACACTTGGCATGGATAACAATATACTTTTGCCATTTTGCCTCAGAGTTATGTATACTCTCTGATCTTGAACCATAATTCAATCTAGGGAGAGCTTGAATGTCTCATCCCAAAGGACATCAGCCGAGGTCATGAAATTAGTGAGTTTATGCTGATATAATTTGGAGAACATGAAGTAGCAGACATTCCAAACTGGAAAGTGGGAACAAAATCCCTGAAAATATAAGACCTGAGTTGCCCAGTGAATTGTGTAGAGGGTACAGGGCTTTGGAAAATTTCAGGGTATTTGCTGAAGTTTGAGCCTTCTACCATTACAAAAGAGATAGAGAACTTAGTGGGTCTCTTTTCATTCTGAAGGCATATATACTAGATTTGGCTGTGCTGCTTAAAGACCACTTACTATGTGTAGCAGATGCTGTCAGGGCCACATCCATATCTCCTCACCTTTACTCTCTCGTTACTTCAAGGAAACTTAAGAATTGCCAGCACCTGCATTCTTTTCCCTGACGGATTTCTCTCGCTACCAGAGCATACTTTCTTGCCATTTACTTAAAGTGTCTTAACAGACTGCGGTATTACATAAAAACTGTATTAAGTCTCATTAGGAGAAGCATAGCAAATACACCTGGGGTTTGAGATTAAAGTCATGCTCTCTTAGTCAGGTAACTAGTTCTTTTGATTGAGAAACATCTCTCAGCTTGTTTTAAGATCCTTATAGAGAATAAATGTTTAACTCTAGGCATACCAGATAACTATTCAACCTGAGCTGCCCAGGATGTGTGTTATGATTCACCAAGCCATATATCTGGGTGCGTTAAACTGGAATACATTTTCAAATGGAGGTGCTGTATTGTATATGGGACCTAACTTAGGTTTTTCTAAGCTCATAGTAAAGGGAAGTCTCTACGACCGATTGATTGAGTAGGAAAGAAAGATGGAAGTTTAATTACCAGTGGCTCTGCATAATAAATTAGTACTACCTTGATGAGAAAGGTTTCTTTTACAAACATACTCAGGGATAGCCTGTCCTCCACTCGTGAATGTCATCTGATCAAGGTTGATTTGACTACTGTCATTACTGAATGCCCAGTTTGCTACCTGTGGCTTCCAGTATGGTACCATATTCAAAGGAAATTAGCCAGACATCAGACTATGCTAAGACTGTATCATCATGGAGCAAGAGTAATTTTGAATTTGAACTTGCTTTTGTTGTCTGCCATGTGTTAGCCCCACCATCTTTAGAGTCACTAAAAGTTTTATTTTCTACTGTGTTGTTACATGTTACATAATTTCTGAACATGAACTCAGTTTACATAGAAGGAGTAAGGCAATGGGTATACAGCACATGAGATTCATTCAGTGTCCCAGAAGTTGCAGTATAGTTCATGAAACATAATTTTTAGCTTTCCAGCCTCTGGAGTTCAGGAAAACATAAAAGAATGTAAGAATGGGTGCTAATATCAATCATTTTCTGCAGTTTATGCAAATCCCCCAGGATGGTGGAAGGCCCATTGAAGATTATGTTGTAACTTTAGATCAGAGACTACTTTGTGAAGTTGGGGTGCTGTCCTATGGGGTACTTTAAACTAGTATGTATTCTTTGAACTAGTGAGCAAAATGTGATTCTGTGTGTGTCATATCAAGAATGTGTAAGTTTGGAAACCAAGGAGGAGGAAAAGGGAATGGTACCTCTCACAGCTCTATCTAATGACCCACTCACAAACTTTGAATTCCTGTATTACTCAGGATTCACTGTAAGAAACAAAAATCACTCCAGCTATTTTAGGCAGGAAGGACTTTAATATAGGCAATCAGGTGCTTATGAAATCATGCAAGAGTGAAAGAGTGACAATCAGGAGTCATTTCAGGAGTAATTGCGTTCAAGAAAAATCTCCTATTGCCACAATTCTAGAATTGGGTAGCAGAGATGAAGAAATGACTGGAATGGTGAATGCCTGTCAAACACATCTAGAACATTTCTCATTTGAGGATCTCTGAGATCTGCTGCTTGAAAGGCTTAGTTCCCAAAGAAAGATGGCTTCCATCAAGGGAACAGCAGTTATGTCATTGAACTCAGGCTGAGCCAACCAACCCAGTCATTTCAGACCTCTTGTGCCATTTGATAAATATTAATAGATGAGAAGTGTTGTTTAGGTTTGGCATGGGAGATTGTTCCTGTCAGTAAAGTTACTGTGGCATGACTGCAGCAAGAAGGAGTATGGAACACAGCAGATTTGGAACCTAGGCTTTAGGGTACCTTCGTGTACTGCTCCAGTGATAAAACAATGAAAGACTACATCAATATCTCAAATCTCTCAGGTCTGAAGGTTTAAATGAAGGTTTAGGCCATCACATTGGGTAATGAAATCAGGTCAACAGAATGAAATTGAATCTGGAAGGAGACAGGGAGGAGGAAGTCAGAAGTACCAACGGTAGCATCATGTCCATTTACAGATGACTGTTATATCTGCCCGTATTTTCTTACCTGCTGTGGTGTCTTATGTACATTTACATAGCTTCGGAAATCTCTTTTCCTCTTCCTTACACCTATCATTTCTCTCTATCTTACATTGTTTATGTTAGTGATTATTTATAATTTAGTCTATAGATTACACATTATTGAAAAGTGACAATATTTGAAGATCTTGGACTTGAAGCTGGATGCATTAACTGAAAAGTTTTTGGGTTGTCTGCCATTGGAGGAGAGAAAACATGCTTTTAGATATCAGATAAGGGTTGATGTATTATGTTAGGTAAGAGCTCTTTGTGGAAGAAGAAAAAGTATGAGAAAGAAAAACACATGTTGATGTGGACAAAGAGTGAATTTTCAGGGAGCATTTGTGGTCCGTTTTGGCCACTCAGTATCAGAACCTCCTCACATTTTGGATTCTTCCTCTTCTTACAAGCCTTGTTGTGGGTACTGCTTACCTTTTGCTGGAAAAGCTGAAATGCCAATTATTTGCTTTTCTTCTCTCACCCCTTTTTGGCTCTCTTGCAGCTGGAGAGCAAACACATAATCTAGACTTCAGGGACAAATGTCTTACAGCGACAGGAGAAGCACACCCTTGAGATCATTCCCTGCTAGGGCAGTGGCTGCAGAAGGTGTGTGTTACTGAGACAGCAGCGTGCTGTGCCAGTGAGACCACCCCACGCTCCCACTTGTGTTCTTGGGTGCTTAGCAGTGTCCGTGATAGCGTCCTCTCAGTCTGTGGTGTGATTTTTGAAAGTCTTTTTCTCTATGTTGCCCCATATCTAGCTCTTCAGCCTTTCTGGGGGTTCTTTGAATTACCCACTACCATTTTTTTTCCCTTATTCTTTTCTTTTCATTTTTCATCACCTGTGGTTGGTTTCTGTTCCTTGCCAATAGGAAAATCAGACTATTCAATGATGGAATAGAAGGAGCCTGGACTTGAGGCAAGGGCTGGGTTGGAAACAGGGGCTGCCACCTAGTGACCAGTGACCTGGGCATATTATTATTTTATTTACCAGAGCCACAGTTTCCTTATCTGTAAAATGAGAATAAACATTTCCACTTTGATTATTGGGCACAAAGCTCATATGAGCTAAAACTTTTGACGGTTCCTAGACCTGGGCCTATCACATCTTGTTTTTATTGCTGTTTTTGTTATTAAAGTAGCAGTACAATGGGAAAATGCAGTGTTTGAACATAGAGTAATTGTCCTCTTATTAGAATATCTGACTGTGTTTAATATAACTTTCATTAAGATGTCCTAGAAAAGAATATGTTTTCTTGCTAGCTCCTGAGAGTACATAAAGTAATGGAGTTTTAGTTTACCAATTTTGAATGCAAGTGTTCTTTATTTTCCATTCAGGTACTTCTGTAGCACATAGTTCAAATGTCTGAAGGTTATCTTGGGAAATAGAGTAGCAAGATGTACTTATATATCTGATTGCTGCTAGAAAGTTTAATAAAATCAGTGAATATACTAATAGGTATGCTATTTGTGGTGAAAGGCAGTTTGCTTTTCAATGAAATTATTTCATTCCTTGCAAAGGAATACTACATATTTTTTTGTTATTCAGTTGCTCAGTCATGTCCAACTCTTTGCAATCCCATGGACTGCAGCACGCCAGGCTTCCCTGTCCTTCACTCTCTCCCAGAGTTTGCTCAGACTCAGTCCATTGAGTTGGTGATGCCATCCAACCATCTGTCACCCACTATTCCTCCTGCCCTCAATCTTTCCCAGCATCAGGGTCTTTTCCAATGAATTGGCTGTTCGCGTTAGTTGGCCAAAGTATTGGGGCTTTAGCACCAGTCCTTACAATGAATATTCAGGGTTGACTTTGTTTAGGATTGACTGGTTTGATCTTCTTGCTGTCCAAGGTACTCTCAAAAGTCTTTTCCAGCACCACAGTTTAAAAGCATCAATTCTTTGGCGCTTAGCTTTTTTTATGGTCCAACTCTCACAGCTATACATGACTTCTGAAAAAAACCATAGCTATGACCATCCAGACCTTTGTCAGCAAAGTGATGTCTCTGCTTTTTAATTATGCTGTCTAGGTTTGTCATAGCTTTTCTTCCAAGGAGTAAGCATCTTCTAATTTCATGGCTTTGGTCACCATCCACAGTGATTTTGGAGCCCAAGAAAATAAATTCTGTCATCAGAGACAGACTGCATATAGAAAGTATAAATAATAATTAAATAAACACCTATATACTTATTTCTCAACTGAAGACACTTGTGTAATTCAGCCCATATCCCTTTCTCTGTCTTCTTTCTAGCAGTATATGTAAAAAGTGCTTGGAATTATATATAACAAACTGTTAGCAGAAGTAGAAATCATGGGGTATTTTTGTTGTTTAGTGGTAAGTCAAGACTATTTTGTAGTCCCATGAACTGTACCCAGCCAGGCTCCTCTGTCCATGGGATTTCCCAGACAAGAATATTGGACTGGGTTGCCATTTCCTTCTCCAGAGGATCTTCCTGACCCAGGGATTGAATCCGCATCTCCTGTATTGGCAGGCAGATTCTTTACCACTGAGCCACCAGAGAAGTCTAGGGTGTTTTTACTTTCTTCACTTCTTTGTAGTCTGATTTTTTTAGGAGCAGTTTTTTTTTTTTTTCATTTAAGAAAATGATACATTAAAAAAGAAAAACAACTAATGTAACCATATCAAATGCATTGGAGCAAAAAAAAATTAATGAGTAATTTGGAAAACATAGGTACAACAGATTTGGTAAACAAAAACATGAAATTTCAGAAGCATACTGTCAACAATTATTCAGACAATGATTGGTTTTTCCTGGTTTAATTGTTCACTGTGATTTGTAGTGATTATAAGGGTGGATCCTGAAACCAGTGGGTATAGTTTCAGACCCAGGTCCAATATTTATTAGCTGTTTGACCTTGAGCAAGCCATGTAAATCCCTTTGCCTCAGTTTCCTCACCTATAAAATATGGATAATTACAGAATCTTTCTCATAAGAAGGCTGTGAGGATTAAATGGATAATTCCATCAGATAGAGGATAGAGATACATAAGTAGTATGTGTGTGTGTGTGTGTGTGTGCATGCTCATGTGTATAAGTTCTCTCCAAGCATAGCAATTGGTACATTACTGATAGATCTTCCTTTCCCAGCCACAAATAGTAGCCAGGAACCAACAATCAAGCATTTCCTCTGTGAATATAGAAGTTGAATGTGATGGACTTCTTTAATTATATATTATAGACATGAAACATATGTATATATACATATACATACATACATATATAGAAATCAGTTCAGTTCAGTTTAGTCGCTCAGTTGTGTCCAACTCTTTGTGACCCCATGAACCGCAGCACGCCAGGCCTCCCTGTCCATCACCAATTCCTGGAGTTCACCCAAACCCATGTCCATTGAGTCAGTGATGCCATCCAACCGTCTCATTCTCTGTCATCCCCTTCTCCTCCTGCCCTCAATCTTTCCCAGTATCAGGGTCTTTTCAAATGAGTCAGCTCTTCATATCAGGTGGCCAAAATATTGGAGTTTCAACTTCAACATCAGTCCTTCCAATAAACACCCAGGACTGATCTCCTTTAAGATGGACTGGTTGGATCTCCTTGCAGTCCAAGGGACTCTCAAGAGTCTTCTCCAACACCACAGTTCAAAAGCATCAATTCTTCAGCCCTCAGCTTTCTTTATAGTCCAACTCTCACATCCAATACCATAGGGTATTAGATGGTTGGATGGCATCATCTGCTCAATGGACATGAGTTTGGAAAAACCATAACCTTAACTAGACATTACTTTAAAGTAATGTCTCTGCTTTTTAATATGCTGTCAGGGTTGGTCATAACTTTCCTTCAAAGGAGTAAGCGTCTTTGAATTTCATGGCTGCAATCACCATCTGCAGTGATTTTGGAGCCCAGAAAAATAAAGTCAGCCAATGTTTCCACTGTTTCCCCATCTATTTGCCATGGAGTGATAGGACCAGATGCCATGATCCAGATGCCATGATATATAGAAATATTTGTATTTAAATATTTTAATTTAATTCCTTACTGTTGAATACACTAACAGTCAAGATTATTAATTTGCCTCTGGGCATAGCTTTTCTGCTGCTGCTGCTCAGTCGCTTTAGTCGTATCCGACTCTGTGCGATCCCATAGATGGCAGCCCACCAGGCTTCCACGTCCCTGGGATTCTCCAGGCAAGAACACTGGAGTGGGTTGCCATTTCCTTCTCCAATGCATGAAAGTGGAAAGTGAAAGTGAAGTCGCTCAGTCGTGTCCGACTCTAGCGATCCCATGGATTGCAGCCTACCAGGCCCCTCCGTCCATGGGATTTTCCAGGCAAAAGTACTGGAGTGGGGTGCCATTGCCTTCTCCTAGGAGGTCCTAAGAAGTGTTAAAGTTGTTGAAGTGTTTTGTTTTATTTTGTTTTGCTCATGCTTAAAGATTTATTATACTGTGGACATATAATAGAGTATGCTGCCTATGTAGTTTCTACTATTTGGTGTTCAGACAGTATTTCTACCTAATATATGGGAAAATAATATTAATAGTCTATTAAAATGTTTGCTTTGTATGGGGGTAATCATATGTATTATTTTATCTGTCAGATTTATACTCTGGTGTTCCTTGCATTTTCATTATGTCCTTCACTTAAAATTTTTTTCTTTTGTAGGGCAATATTATTCCATGCATAAAAATTAACAATTGTTGCAGTTTCATTACATATTGTACCTTGACTCATTGGAAAAGACCCTGATAATGGGAAAGATTGAGAGCAGGAGAAGGAGGTGACAGGGTATTAGATGGTTGGATGGCATCATCTGCTCAATGGACATGAGTTTGAGCAAACTCCGGGAGACAGTGAAGGACAGGGAAGCCTGGCGTGCTGTAGTCCATGGGTTGCAAAGAGTTGGACACAACTGAGCAACTGAACGACAACAATCAGTATAATAATACCCTCTTTATTCACTTAATGCCTTGCCTTGATTTTTGCTTTTACTGGTACTAATATGGGAACTTACCACTTTCTTTTGGTTTGTGTCAGTCTATTACATCTTTGTCCATCCTTTTAATTTTTAACTTTTTGTGTCACTTTGTAAGTGCTTAGGCAATTTTTCAATGCGGTTTAAGAATTTTTATTTATAATAGTGGTTAACTCATTTATAATTATAATAATTATTGGGCTAGTCAATGTCACTCTTGGGCTTCCCTGGAGGCTCAGTGGTAAAGAAACCTCCTACCAATGCCAGGAGACACAGTTTCCATCCCTGGGTTGGGAAGATCCCCTGGAGAAGGAAATGGCAACCCATTCCAGTATATTTGCCTGGAAAATCCCATGGACACAGGAGCCTGGTGGGCTACAGTCCATGGAGTTGCAGAGTTGTGCATGATTTAGCAACTAAATAACAATAGCAACAATGTCACTCTTACTGCTTTCAGAGCTTCCTTTTTAATTATGTATTTTTGCTGCTTCCTATCTTTTGAACTACCAACAGTGTATTCTTTGTGTTGGTTTTTGTCAGTGCTTTGGGTGTTACATGTCCTGATTTCAGTTCTATAAATAGTGACCATGCTTTTTCCAAAGCAGTTATTTCTAAATATTTTTTTGTAATTTTCAAAACTGACCAAAATAATTGCTTAAACAGTAATTGGCAGGATTCTTTGGTTGCTGTTGCTAATGTGTTAAGGTGCAGGATAAAAGAAACTTTCCCCAACTTGATTTTCTCCATATTATAGGAGCAAGTAGGGAAAACAACACCCTTTGCTGCAGCTGAAAATAGTATAGTAGCAGGTAATATCTTGAGTTTCTGTGCAAACATGATAAACCATTTAGCATATGAGAATATATCTTTATAAAGACCATAATGTATCTGCTCCTAAGAATAGCCATCCTAGATTTCTTTGTTTGCTATGATTGAATAAAAATGAAGAAGAGCTAGAAAAGATTCAGGGAAGAAAAATAAAGACATTAGAAGCAGTTGAGATGTTTCCATATAAAGAAAAATTTCAGCATAATAAATTTTAGGTTCACTGATAGGATGAGAACTCTGAACCAAAGGAATCTGCCTCAATGAAAATTTGTATTTGTTTTTAACATAATGAATTTCTTTTCCAAATGTGTTAATTTATCAAAAAAAATCATGATACACATATATTTTTGATCTCTATATGAATGAGATATGGTGATTATTATTCCTTTTACTAAAGATATGAAGATGAGCTGAGATTATTTCTATTGTGTTTTTGCTTTGAACTAGACCTTGGTTAAATACTCAACTTGGAGATAGTCTTTTGAGTTAGAATTGATCAAAATGGTTATCTTCACCAAATCCTTCACCTTTCTTTGAGCTGAATTCATGTCATACAATTTTGAGATTATATTTTTCTTAGATGGTCAAAGCTCACATTTCTGCTTTAGAGATAGAATAATAAAAACAAAGAGGTAGAACAAAAGAGAGAAAAAAGTTTAAAGGAACCCACTGAAAAGGTAAGAGAATTGGAGAACTGATTAGTTAGCAGGTAGGACAATTGGTCAGTTTGACATGACTTATTTGGGAATCCTATAGGTGATAGTCATTTTTCTGGGACTTTTCAATAAGCTAGATAAGCAAGATGGCTGACCTGGTTAAGCTGGGCAAGCTGGCTGGTTTGGCTAAGTAAAAAATATCTAATATCATAATGTATGTATATTGCAGGACCATAATTCACAATGATATTTTGCATATAGATGATGACTCAGTGAAAGATGTAGGTTCTGCAATTTATTGGTGTCTTCAACCCTTAGATGAATATTTAATAAGAGTTTGTTAAAAAGGCTGTTTAGAGAGCATTATCCCTATGGCAAGTATTTGGTCAATATAGAGTATCAGTAGCCAAGGGACAGTGTTACTAAGTAGATCGTTTGTGTTGTCAAACAATGTATTTTAAAAGTGCTTGTTTCCCAGCACCAGTAGTGGGGATCATCCAATCTGAGAGTGACTCTTCAGATTATTTTTTAAATCAGGAATTACCTTGCCAAGGAATTCTGAATATTATTAAATTTACTTGAAAGCAATTATATAGAACAGTTGTACATTAGTCACTGTGAAGAAAACCATTTATAAAATCTATTCAGCAATATTTTTCATACTTTAGAGTAAAACATGGAACTATTATGACCTCTTTGGAACGTAGCCCAGTAGAAGGAAAGCAGACATACGGAAGAGAGTTTCAGAATCTTTATTCTCCACTCACAAACAATAAGTTTTTCCAAGTTAAAAAGTTCTGACTATGTCTGTGTATTTTTTGGCATCCTAGACATTCCCCTGGTAGCCAATGACTCACTTTAGTTCCAGTTCTGTATCAGGAAGGGTGTAGCATTGAGATGGGATGATGGTTCTCAAATATGGATATTAGTTCATGAGGGAAACAACTATGTGCCAGATAGCTTTGAAGGTCACATTATTTGCGTTATGTTCATTCTCTCTTTTTCATCTTGCCCAGCGGGCAACCTACTTATAAGGGCAAATAGGTTATATGGTGACTTGCTGTGGTGTTCTCAACGAATGTCCAGTGTTTGTTCACTCTTAAGTTAATCAAGAAAGCCATTCCAACAGAGCTTGACAATGCAGACATTACGTGTCCTGTGAGATTTTTAAAAAAATAATTGAACAATGATTTCTTTTCTTGGGGAAGTAGTAGCTAGTGGGTACCTGTTTATGGGAAAAGTTGAGAGACAAAGAGTTTTCAAGCAGCCAAATGAACTGAACATGGATTGGAAGTCAATGAAAAGAGGGGGAACCAGAATGACTGTGAGTGTTTTGCTTGTCTCACAGCATGCACACTTATTTCTGTTCCATTGTTTGTGACACAGAATGTGATGTCACCCAGTACTGGGCCTTGGCAGGGAACCTAAGTGTGCCCAACATTAACCATATTGAGAAGGACTTGGCCAAAAGTTTAAAGAGAAACACATGATTCCCAGATTGTTGCAGTATCTAATTAGATACTGAGTAGTGGGAGAATGTTGAAGAATAAGAGCAGGAAAAAAATCTGGCATGTCTTTTGTTGAAATTCAATCCTCTCATTTCCCCCTCTATGTTCTCTGCAGCAGTCTGAAAACTTTTCAATCACTTTTTTTTTTTAAAGGATGCAGTGAATTTTATCACAATTTTGTCAATCAGAACCACATGTGCTTGCTCCATTGATGACAGAGAGTAACAAAATCATATTTGTTAAGACCAAACCTCAGGTAATAAATAACTTGGATACAATGTGAAATCTAATGTTCTTTAAAAGAAACAATGAATGTTTCTGAAAAATTTAATTTAGAGACTAAAATGAACTTTTTGAAGAGAAAGCCATATGAAAATTTTACTTGTGGCTCAAGAACCTTTTTTCCTCTATCAGACCTATTCTATTTTTCTGTCCTGAGGCCATAATAAGAACTCTCCTACAAATTGACCAGCTTTCATGTGATGTAGATTAAGGTCTCTAAATGTGGGTTATGGTTATGACCATGTTTTAGAGCCAAGGTGGGCAAACTGTGGTCCCCTGGCAAATCTGGCCCAATGCCTGTTTTTATAAATAAAGATTTATTGGATCACAGCCTCCACTGTTCACTGACACGTCCTCAATGGCTGCTCTTATGGTACAGTGCTGGAATGGATGCATAAAAGAATGAGGGGCCTACAAAGCCTGAAATATTTATTGTCTGACCTTTTGCAGAAATAGTTTATTAGCCTCACTTTTAGACAACCAAGAATAGTCAGACAAAATACAATCAAAATAACTGACTCCTGGGGAACAAGGATTAAGAAGGATTGTGGTAATTTAAGAAATATCTCCTTCTGATTCTCAGGCTATGGATTTGTTTTCAGTGGCATAAGGAAGAGTAATCCTGTGTATGTGACAAAGGTCACTTAAAGACCTCCATTCTCTATTATTGAGATTTTTTATCCTTGGTTTTGGGCTTTGGCAAGTGGCCAGAACTTGTATACCTGTGCCCTTAACCAGAAGGGCCTGGCTGCAGCCTAAATACATAGTAGCTGCTTTAGGAATGTGGAAATGTCAAGTTCTTCTTTGACATCACAGCTGTGGAATGGTTTGTCCTAGCATTTGTAGCCTAGGATAGTTAAGGGCCAATCATAGTCTTTAGAAAGTGATGAATGTTACGGTGTCATTTTGTCTGTTTTTATTTTTAGATTTGGAACCCATTTGATTTTAGGAATGCTATCAATTTTAATGTGACTGTGCAAGGAGAACAAAAGAAATGTAATCATATCTTGAACAAGATCTTTGATCACTTAATTGATGAATTAAAACTCTCAAAGGCTGTGCACCAGGCGGAATGCTTCAGATTTACTGGTAATTTTAGAAGCACTTTGTTATTGGTTCCTTATTTCCAGCCATCCTGCAAAGGTATTTCAAAATGTGTATTAAAGTCAAAACCAAGCTGCCTCTCTTCTCCATCAGCCACAGAGCTCCGGGGAACTTTTCTAGGAAGGCGATGTCAGGATATTTGGAAAGGTTAATTCATCTCTAGGTGATAGGAACCAGGTTCTGTCCACTTAAAGGGAAAGAATGGAATGGGGGAGGGGGACAAAAATCAGATGGCTAGGAAGAAAATAAAGGCTACATAACTAGAGAAAATAACCACGAAATGTGTAAGGCCTGTGGGCCTTTGCTTAAAAGAAATCAGGCTGAGGGCAGTTAAGAATTTGAATGATAATATAAAAGGTCTCTACTCTGATTAGACATTTTTGAGTGATTAATGCTCTCTGCCATCCACTGCATCATTTTTGGTAAGTAGGGAGATGGTAATAATTTTAACAGGTTGGTTTGATTTTGTGTGTTGCTTATCTAACAAAGTGGAGATGACAGATTGATTTCTCAGCATCCTCTTCCAGCTCTAGCTTGTTTGTATATCTGAATTGTAGAACACCTTTTCAGCTTACTCCTGCACTCAGAAAACAAGCTGAATCTATTGTGTCCAGCAAAACCCCTGAATACTTGGGGCTCTTGGGTAACTTTGTGCTTTGTAGCATGAATAGTGAAGACGAAACAAACTGATGGACCATCATGCATCTTGGAGGCAGGGCACTGGAAACAGAAATCTTCATTATTCTGATGGCCAACATGTTGAAATATTTTTTACTTGGGGACTAAAGTTCATACTGGGACATTGTCACCCGATTTCAGGAAGGCAATGCAGAAAGCTCTGAATTGGGATCCAGAGGCTTGCTACATTCTGTACTGATGCTTTATGCTGTTGCTGCTGCTGCTAAGTCACTTCAGTAGTGTCCGACTCCGTGTTGACTCCATAGATAGCAGCCCACCAGGCTCCCCCATCCCTGGGATTCTCCAGGCAAGAACACTGGAGTGGGTTGCCATTTCCTTCTCCAATGCATGAAAGTGACAAGTGAAAAGTGAAAGTGAAGTCACTCAGTCGTGTCTGACTCTTAGCAACCCCATGGACCACAGCCTACCAGGCTCCTCAGTCCATGGGATTTTCCAGGCAAGAGTACCAGAGTGGGGTGCCATTGCCTTCTCTGGATGCTTTATGAGTCCATCCTCAAAAATCTCTGGTTTGTGACATAGTATATGAATGGTCACATTTACCAATGGCAGAGGCACAGTGCTTATTAGAACATTTTCTTGTAGAGGTTTGTGAAGTAGCCTATTTTGATATTGGAAAAGAGGGAAGAATTAGGTAAATATGGCATGCCTAGACCTGGGTTAGGGTTAGTCTTACCTGGAAATTGTTTTAAAAGTTAACTTGTTTATTCGGCTGCTCTGGGTCTTAGTTGCATCATGCAGGAGCTTTGATCTTCATTGCAGCATGTGGCATCTTTTAGTTGCAGCAAGCAGAATCTTCAGCTGTGCCATGAGAACTCTTAGTTGCAGCATGTGGGATCTAGTTCCCTGACCAGGGATTGAACCCGGGCCCCCTACATTGGGAGCACTGGAGTCCTAGCCACTGGACCACCAGGGAAGTCCCCTCACCTGGAAATTTGAGTTTAGTTTTGGGACCACATTTTAATAGATATATTACACACTAGAATATGTCCAGGATGGTGAGGGTACCTAAAATTTAGTATTCATTCATTCATTGAAGTTTTTGTGCTTATCATATAGTAAGTGCTGAACCAGCCACTGGAAGTACAACAGTAAAAGACAAATATGGAACCTACCCTCGTGGAGCTTACTGTCTAAAGGGGAAAATGAAACACACACACACCCACATACACACACACACACCACACACCACACACACACCAGCTGGCTAACTAATTAACAACTCATGAAGGTGCTGTGATAAAGAGGGTGAGTTGAGTTAGTCCTAATTCAGAAAGATTGTCAGGACTCTAAAGTGCAGGCTCAGTAGTTGTGGCCCACGGGCTTAGTTGCCCTGTGGCATGTGGAATCTTCCCAGATCAGGGATTGAACTTGTCTCCTGCATTGACAGGTGGTTTCTTTACCACTGAGCCTCTAGGGAAGCCCCACAATCATCTTTAAATCAGTGGTTTTTCACTATTTGTGGAGCCACAGAGTACTTTAAAATCTAATGATAGCTAAGGACCCTTTTTACAAAAAAAGGATCATACATCTAATATTGAACACAACTTAAAAAAAAATTAACTTATTTCAATTGGAGGCTAATTACTTTACAATATTGTGGTGGTTTTTGCCATACATCAACATGAATCAGGCGTGCATGTGTCCCCCCATCCCAAACCTCCCTCCCACTTCCCACCCCACCCCACCCCTCTGGATTGTCCCAGCGCACAGACTTTGAGCGTCCTGCTTGATGCATCGAACTTGCACTGGTCATCTATTTCACATATGGTAAAATACATGTTTCAATGCTGTTCTCTCAAATCTTCCAACCCTCGCCTTCTCCCACATAGTCCAAAAGTCTGTTCTTTACATCTGTATTTCTTTTGCTGTCCTGCATATAGGTCATTGTTACCGTCTTTCTAAATTCCATATGTATATATGCCTTAATCGGAGAAGGCAATGGCACCCCACTCCAGCAATCTTGCCTGGAAAATCCCATGGATGGAGGAGCCTGGTAGGCTGCAGTCCATGGGGTCACTAAGAGTCGGACAGGACTGAGTGACTTCACTTTCACTTTTCACTTTCATGCATTGGAGAAGGAAATGGCAACCCACTCCAGTGTTCTTGCCTGGAGCATCCCAGGGACTGGGGAGCCTGGTGGGCTGCCGTCTATGGGGTCGCATAGAGTTGGACATGACTGAAGTGACTTAGCATAGCGTAGCGTAGCGTATATGCCTTAATATACTGTATTTGTGTTTCTCTTTCTGACTTCACTCTGTATAATAGGCTCCTGTTTCATCCGCCTCATTAGAACTGATTCAAATGTGTTTTTTTTTTATAGCTGAGTAATATTCCATTGTGTATATGTGCCACAACTTTCTTATCGATTCGTCTGCCGATGGACATCTAGGTTGCCTCCATGACCTAGCTATTGTAAACAGTAAACAGTATTGTAAACAGTCCTGCAATGAACAGTGGGGTACACGTGTCTCTTTCAATTCTGGTTTCCTCAGTATATATGCCCAGCAGTGGGATTGCTGGGTCATATGGCAGTTCTATTTCCAGTTTTTTAAGGAATCTCCACACTGTTCTCATAGTGGCTGTACTAGTTTGCATTCCCACCAACAGTGTAAGAGGGTTCCCTTTTCTCCACACCCTCTCCAGCATTTATCATTTGTAGACTTTTTGGTGGCAGCCATACTGACTGGTGTGAGATGGTACCTCAAAGTGGTTTTGATTTGCATTTCTCTGATAATGAGTGATGTTGAACATCTTTTCATGTGTTTGTTAGCCATCTGTATGTCTTCTTTGGAGAAATGTCTGTTTAGTTCTTTGGCCCACTTTTTGATTGGGTTATTTATTTTTCTGGTATTGAGCTGCGTGAGCTCCTTGTGTATTTTGGAGATTAATTCTTTGTCAGTTCTTTCATTTGCTATTATTTTCTCCCATTCTGAAGGCTGCCTTTTCACCTTGCTTATAGTTTCCTTCATTGTTTAAAAGCTTTTAAGTTTAATTAGGTCCCATTTGTTTATTTTTGTTTTTATTTCCATTACTCTGGGAGGTGGGTCATAGAGGATCTTGCTGTTATTTATGTCAGAGAGTGTTCTGCCTATGTTTTCCTCTAAGAGTCTTATAGTTTCTGGTCTTACGTTTATTTAGACCTTTAATCTTTGCATTTTGAGTTTATTTTTGTGTATGAAGTCAAGTCAAGTTGCTCAGTCGTGTCCAGCTCTTTGCGACCCCATGGACTGTAGCCTAACCAGGTTCCTCCGTCTGTGGTTTTCCAGGCAAGAATACTGGAGTGGGTTGCCATTTCCTTCTCCATTTTTGTGTATAGTGAACACAATTTTAACAGTCCCATGGACCACCCAAAGCTGACCCATTGACTGTTCACGGGCTCCAGCTTAAGAGCCCTTCTTTTAAATAGGTGAAGGGATTGCCTGTGGGAAAGGAATTGGCCTAGTATTATCAATTTTCATTAGATAGTCTGGATTCAAGTCTTCTCAATTATCTGAGTTTTAGATTTCCAATTGGTGAGATGAAGATTTATAATGCCTGTTTTATCAATTTATATAGCTGTTTTAAGTTGACTGAGATGGTGCTTTCTTAGTTAATATCACTATCTAATCCTTTTAAGCAAATAAAGCCACAGGGACATAAATATGGCTTGGTTGAAGAACTTTTGATAATTATCATTTTCCTTAGCAAAATGGATTACTTGGTGAGGTAGTGGTTCATAAAACTGTTCAAGCAGGATCTGAATGACATCTTGCCCATAATCGTATGGAGAGTGTTGGACTAGATGATCTCTAAAACCTTGCCCCACCTATGGTCTTTACTGGAGCATAGCTACATGCAAATTTGTAAGGTTAGATGGGGAAGTAATATGTGCTCATGCTCAGTCACTAAGTCATGTCTGACTCTTTGCAACCCAATGGACTGTACCCCATCAGGCTTCTCTGTCCATGGGATTTCTCAGGCCAGAATACTGGAGTGGGTTGCCATTTCCTTCTCCAGGGTCATCTTCCTGACCCAGGCATTGAACCCCATGTCTTCTGCACTGGCAGGTGGATTCTTTACTACTAAGCCACCTGGGAAGCCCAGTGTATGGTGAAGTGAAGTGAAGTGGCTCAGTCGTGTCCGACTCTTTGCCACTCCATGGACTGCAGCCTACCAGGATCCTCCATCCATGGAATTTTCCAGGCAAGAATTCTAGAGTGGGTTGCCATTTCCTTCTCCAGGAGATCTTCGCAACCCAGGGATTGAACCCAGATCTCCCGCATTGCAGGCAGACGCTTTACCGTATAAGCCACCAGGGAAGCCCAATGTGTGGTAGATAGTGCTAAATAAAGCAGGTAATAATTAAATTATCGGGACAGACAACGAGCAGGGTGGTTGGCCTAATCATATCCTCAGACACCTTTCCTATAGTCACCTTCATCCAAGGGTGGCCAAATGACAGACATTCTAATGAACAAACAAAGTTTCTAGGAAAGCCACCTCCTAGAAACCTCATGGCAGACCTAAATAGTAATCATGTTTGAAACTTTTTCCATTTATTTTTACTTTCTTCTGTCCTTAAATTTGGAAGTGATGTCAAGGAATGAGTCAGTCATCCTGTGACCATGAAAAACAGTCATGAGGCAAAGGTTGAGAGAATTGTTGAAATGTTTTCATTTCTCTTGGCTATATACCTAAGAGTGGAATTGCTGGTCATTTGGTGATTGTTAAAACCTTCTGAAGAACCGCAAAACTGTTTTCCACAGAGGCTGTACCATTTTACATCTGTCCTAGCAACATATGAGGGTCCCAATTTTTCCACATTCTCTCCAGCACATACTGTCTTTTTGATTGTAGCTGTCTTAGTGGATGTGAAATGGTTTCTAACTGTTGTTTTGATTTGCATTTCCTTAATAACTAATGATAGTGAGCATTATTCAATGTGCTTATTTGTCATTTGTATATCTTCATTAGAGAAATGTCTACTCAGATCCTTTGCCCATGTTAAAATTAGGTTATTTGTCTTTTTTGAGTTTTAAGAGTTCTTTATATGTTCTGGATACAAGTCTTTATCAGATATTTAATTTGAAAATATTTTCTTCCGTTATGTAAGTTGTCTTTTAACTTTCTTGATGGTATTGTTTATAGTTCAAGTTTTAAATTTATTTTGATGTTGTGTAGTTTGTCTTTTTGTTTTTTTTGTCACTTGTGCTTCTGAAGTTGTATCTAAGAAAACCTGGCCTAATCCAGGATCATGAACATTGACTCCTAATGTTTACTTTTAAGAGTTTACATTTAGGTCTGTGATCCATTTTCAGTTCATTTTTTTGCATGTGGTGTAAGGTAGAGAGCCAACTTCATTCTTTTTTATGTGGCTATCCAGTTGTCCCAGCACCATTTTTTGTAGACTATTATTTCCCTGTAAAATTGTCTTGGCATTCTTGTCAGAAATCACTGACCATAAATGTCAGGGTTTCTTTTTGGACTGTTAATTCTATTGCATTGAGCTCCATGTCTGTCTTTATGTCAATACTATACTGTCTTTATTCCTGGGGAAGGAAATGGCAGTGCACTTGTGTACTCTTGCTGGGATAATCACATGGACAGAGGACTGTGGTGGGCCACAGTCCATGGGGTCACAAGACTCGGACATGACTGAGCAACTGAGCACGCATGCACATACACAGTCTTTATTACTAAAACACTGTAGTAAGTTTTGGAATCAGGAAGTGGGAATCCCTAACTTTGTTCTTTTTCAAGATTATCTTTGCCTATTCCCTTGCTTTTCCATAGAAATTTTAGGATCCATTTGTCAGTTTCTACAAAAAGTTAACTGGGATTTTGATGGGGATTATGTTTAATCTATATAATGGTGAGTATTGCCATGTAGATCTTTCTGATCTATGAACATGGAATATCTTTCCTTTTATTTAGATTTTCTTTAATTTCTTTAAGCCTTGCTTTGTAGTGTTCCATCTACAAGCTTTGTATTCTGTTAAATTTATGTCTAAAATTTTTATCTTTTTGATGCTATTATAAATAGAACTATTAGTTTCATTTTACAATATTCAAGTATATGGAAATACAATTACTTTTCTTATATTGATCTTGTATCCTGCAATCTTGCTGAACCTTTTATTAGTGCTAATTAATTTTTTGTTTTTAGTTGTCACCTTGGCTTCCCTGATAGCTCAGTTGGTAAAGAATCTGCCTGCAATGCAGGAGTTCAGTTCAGTTCAGTAGCTCAGTCGTGTCCGATTCTTTGTGACCCCATGAATTGCAACACCCCAGCCCTCCCTGTCCATCATCAACTCCTGGAGTTCACTCAGACTCACGTCCATCAAGTCGGTGATGCCATCCAGCCATTTCCTCCTCTGTCATCCCCTTCTCCTCCTGCCCCCAATCCCTCCTAGCATCAGAGTCTTTTCCAGTGAGTCAACTCTTTGCATGAGGTGGCCAAAGTATTGGAGTCCCCGGTTCAATTTCCTGGGTCAGGAAGATCCACTGCAGAAGGGATAGGCTACCCACTCCAGAATTCTTGGGCTTCCCTTGTGGCTCAGCTGGTAAAGAATCTGCCTGCAATGTGGGAGACCTGGGTTCGATCCCTGGGTTGGGAAGATCCCCTGGAGAAGGGGAAGTCTACCCACTCCAGTATTCTGGCCTGGAGAATTCCATGGACTGTATAGTCTATGAGGTCGCAAAGAGTCAAACACGACCGAGTGACTGCAGTTTCACTTTGGGTTTTGTTATATATAATATCTTTCTATATATAGGATTATTATTTTCTGTTCATTGTTTTCATCTTTTTGCTAAGTTTGGGTTAACACTTTTTCTATTTTTTTTTAAGTAGAAAGTTAGGTTATTGATTAGAAATCTTTCTAGTTCTATAATATAGGTGTTTACAGCTATAAATTTCCTCTGAGTTTTGCTTTAGATGTATCCCACAAATTTTGTTATGTTGTGTTCGTTTTCATTCACCTCAAAGTAGTTTCTAATTTGCCTTGTGATTTCTTCTTTGAGCCATTGGTTACTTAGGTATATGCTGTTTTAATTTTCACATACTTGTGAATTTCTTAAATTTCTTTGTGTTATTGATTACTAATTTAATTCTGTTGTGATCAGATAAGGTGTTTTGTTTTATTGTAGTCCTTTAAAACTTACTGTGATTTGTTTTATGGTCTGGCATATGGTCTGTTTTAAAGAATGTTCCATGTGTATTTGAGAAGAATGTACATTCTGCTGTCTTTGGGTAGAATGCTCTACCAATAATTGTTACATGTAATTGATTTATACTATCATTTGAATTTATATTTATTTATTGATCTTCTATCAGTAATTGAAAGTAGGATACTGAGGACTTCCAGTATTGTTGTTCAATTGTCTGTTTATCCTTCAATTCTGTAAACTTTTTTGCTTCATCTGTTTTGGGGCTCTGTTGTTAGGTGAATATCTTTTTATAATTGTTATATATTCATGACAGAGTGATCTTTTTAATAATTATGAAATACCCCTCTTTATTACCAATAACATAGTTTTTGTTTAAAGTCAATGTTATATGACATTAATATAGCTATTTCAGGTTTCTTATTGTTGTTATTTACGTGATATATCTTTTCCAATCATTTTACATTCAACTTGTTTGTAGTTTTGAATCTAGAGTGTATCTCTAGCAGACAGCAGCATATATTGGTTTTTTGTTTTTTTTTAATCCAATATGACAGCCTTTGCCTCTTGGACAGATTGTTTAATCCATTCACATTTAGTGGTATTATTTTTGATATGATTAAAATTACATCTGCCACTTTGCCTTTTGTTTTCTGTTTGTCTTGTGCTTTTTGGTTTCTCTGTTGTGTGTTTTTTGTTTTTTTTTAATATGAGATACTTTGTAATGTAATACTTTAATTCCATTGTGTGCTCAGTCATGTCCAACTCTATGTGGCCCCATGGACTGTAGCTTGCTAGGCTCCTCTGCCCATGGGATTTTCCAGGTAAGAGTATTGGAGTGACATGCCATTTCCTACTCCAGGGTATCTTCCCAACCCAGTGATTGAACCTGCATGTACTGCATTGGCTGGCAGGTGGATTCTTTACCACTAGGGCCACCTGGGAAACCCTTTAATTGTATTGCTGCTGCTGCTAAGTTGCTTCAGTCATGTCCAACTCTGTGCAACCCCATAGATGGCAGCCCACCAGGCTCCTCCATCCTTGGGATTCTCCAGGCAAGAACACTGGAGTGGGTTGCCATTTCCTTCTCCAATGCATGAAAGTGAGAAGTGAAAGTGAAGCCGCTCAGTCCTGTCCGACTCCTAGCGACCCCATGGACTGCAGCCCACCAGGCTCCTCCATCCCTGGGATTCTCCAGGCAAGAACACTGGAGTGGGTTGCCATTTCCTTCTCCAATGCATGAAAGTGAAAAGTGAAAGTGAAGCCGCTCAGTCCTGTCCGACTCCTAGTGACCCCATGGACTGCAGCCCACCAGGCTTCTCCATCCATGGGATTTTCCAGGCAAGAATACTGGAGTGGGGTGCCATTGCCTTCTCTGGCATTAGAGACTCTTAAATTCTATTTGAGTAATTTTGTTAATGGTTCCTCTAGGGTTTACAAGTCTACATTTTAAGTTATCAGAATCTACTTCAAATTTATACTGACTTTGTTTTAAATATAAATTTTTTTCTTTATTAGTGTGTTGTCACTTCTTTTTGTGCTATTATTATTATATATCATGTATAATACATTATTATAATTTACTTTATTTAGTTTTATACTTTTTAAGATACTAAGAGAAGAAAATAGAACGACTATATATTTGTGGAGTTTGTTACATTAAAGTTCTTATTTACTCTTCTGGTTTTTTCATTTTTTACTTTGGGTTTGATTTCCATCTGATATCATTTCCTTTCTTGAATAAGAACTTTATTCCCACCTGCTTTCTTGGTGCTCTTATTGTCAAATATTTTATATTATGTTATAGGCTCAATAATATAGTTGCATATTTTTATGCAATTGATTTTAAAATCAATTAAGAGAAGAAAGATATACTTTCATAATTATATACATAATTACCTTTATTGGCACCTGTCATTGTATGAATTTGAATTACTGCCTGGTGTCACTTTCAGCGTGTAGAACTTCCTTTAATATTTCTTGAAGGTATGTCTACTAGGAACAAATAATCTCAACATTTTTTCATCTGGGAATATTTTTTTTCACCTTAATTTTTGAAGTGGTATGATTTTTCTGGATATAAGATTCTTGGTTGACAATTTTTTTACAGTCAGTACTTTGAATCTGTCATCTTGTTGCCTCCTGGCCTCTACTATTTCTAAAGTCTGCTCTTAATCATGGAAGTGTCCTTATCCTTGTTTGTTTTTCTCTTACTGCTTTCTAGACTTTTTTTCAGTATCTTTGGATTTTGCCTTTGTGATTATTCATGTGTCTGGGAACAGATCTTCTAAGTTTATCCTACTTGAAGTTGGGTGAGCTTCTTTGTGTGTAGATTAATGTGTTTCATCAAATTTGGGAGGTTTTCAGCTATTAAAAAAAATTTTTTTTTGGTCATTTTCCCTCTCATGTCTCCTGGTAGTCCCATTACATGTATGTCAGTACACATAATGGTGTCCTACATTTCTCTTCTCATTTTTATGTATTTTTTCCCTCTGCTCTTCAAATTGCATAGTATCTATTAGTCCCTCTTCAAATTTATAGGTTTTGTCTTCTTCCTTCTACTATTGAGCCCCTCTAGTGAATATTTTATTCTGGTTATTGTGCTTTCCACTCCACAATTTCTATTTGGTTCTTTGTCATAATATCTCTTTATTGATACTATACATTTGATGACATTGTCATCTTAGCCTTTTGTAATTCTTAGTATCATATTCATAGTTTTTAACTTTTAGTTTTTTGAAGGTATTTATAATGACTGCTTTGAGGTCTTTGTCTGCATAGTCTATCATCTGGGCCTATTTAAAAGCAGTTTTTATTGCTCAATATTTTCCCTTTGTGGGAGTCACACTTCTCTGTTTCTTTGTGTGTCTCATAATTTTCAGGAGGGGATTAAATAATATATTTTAGCTACTTCAGATAGTGATCTCTTCTCCCAGGGCATTTTGTTGTTGTTTTCTCATTTCGATTTTATATTTGTTTACTGACTTGGCTGAAATAATTCTTGAAGGTGTCTTTCCCTTGAAGTGTGTATCCTCTAATGACCTTACTAAGATTCCCCTCCTCCACCTTTTACTTTCAGCCTGGCTACTTAGGGTTGCCTCTGGGTTAGAGTAGATTACTGTTAATTTGGTGTCTGATCAGAAGCCCCTTGTGCTTGTGAGGCTGCCACCCTACTTGATGGGTTTGTGTGTAGCTTGAGGAATGCTTTCAAGTCTGTTTGCATTTGGCTATGATTGATCCTGAGTTGAAGCAGCCTTGAAGATGCATTCAGCTTGACACAGAATTGATAGTGGTCCAAAGAAGACTTCTCTTGGATGTTTCTTTCTTTCTTTCTGTCTATTAAGCTTTTAGCTGCTCTGATGATTTGATTGAATCATGGAGCTGGATTCTTCTTATGATTCTTCATCAAGATCTCAACTGTTTTCAATAAGACCCTCAGCCTGGCCAAGTACCCAGTGCCTGAGGTCTTCTGCCCCAAGGGTAACTTTATCTTGGTAGGTTTTCTATATCTTAGCCAGAACCTTCTGTTTGCATGTTTTCCAACCTTGGGCAAAATTCTTGCCTTGAGATGAATCATATCTAACCCATTTCACATAAGACCCAGCATATTCCTTCCATTTCAGTGCCTTGAATCTGCTACCCTTTTTACGTTATTCCACTCCTTCAACTATTATGGATGCTTTTGGTTCCTGATCATTGGATTGAGTTCCCAAACATTTTTCTTGCTATGTCCTACAGTCTTGCTATGTTCTACAGTCTTTCCGGAGCCCTGCATTGTACTGAGGTCCTTATTTGTGTCTGTTTCAAATCCTGTGTCATTTCAAATTTTCTATGGATTTTTAAGGTCTATAGTTAGAGTGGACTCTCAAAATTTGCTTGGCACCTCAGTCCAATTTCTGTACTTTAACTGCTCCACTTTGTTTTCCATTGGTCACTGCCTCTCTTTCCTTATTCCATAGAGTAGCATGACTGCAATGTGTGGCAGCACTTTTGTGAAGGTTTGAAAGTTAGAGAGGGTTATTTCATTGCACAGTAGGAAGTAAATGAAATTACATAATAACATTCACTCTTTTAAAGTATTCTTTGGTCACCCAAGGACTTCTCACTGGCTGATTTTCTCCTTAAACCCTGGCCATGTAGCTGGCTTGATGCTACTCTGTCTTTCTTGATTCCATTGTCCATATTTTCTCCTCTCCATTCCAGGGGGTTCTTACCTATCTCTCCTCTTGCCCACCTCCCTTCCTTTTTGAGTGTACATTTATCAAAAATTGTAGTAAATATACATAATATAAAATTTACCATTTTAACTATTTAAGTGTATAATTGAATGGCAATAAGTACATTCTTAGTGTGGTACAATAATTACATAATCCATATCTAGAACCTTTTGTGATCCTAAACAGAAACTCTGTACTTTTAAAGCAATAACTTTCCTCTCCTCTTTCCAGTCCTGGTAACCTCTGTTATACTTTCTGTCTTTTTAAAGTTACCTACTCTAGATATCTTATATGAGTAGAATCATACAATATTGTTCTTTTGTGTCTGGCTTATTTCACTTACTTCGCATAATGTCTTCAGAGTTCATCCATATTATAGCATGTATCAGAATTTCCTTTCTTCTTAGGGCTGAGTAATATTCCATTGTATGTATATATCTCATTGTGTTTTTATGTTTATCTTTGGTGAATACTTGGCTTCACCTTTTGGCTATAATGAACAGTGTTGTCATGAACATTGCATATATGTACCTGTTTGAGTCCTTGTCAATTCATTTGTGTATATACCTGGGAGTGAAATTGCTGGGTCATATAGTAATTCTGTTTCTAGCTTTTTGAGGAACTTTCAAACTGTTTTCCACAATGGCAGCACTATTTTATAATCTACCAGTAATACACAAGTTTTCCAGTTTATTTACATCTTTGCCAGTGCTTCCCCCCCCACCCCGCCCATTCATTTGATAATGAAGTGAAGTGAAGTCTTTCTGCTGCTAAGTCTGCTAAGTCGCTTCAGTCGTGGCCGACTCTGTGTGACCCCATAGACGGCAGCCCACCAGGCTCCCCCGTCCCTGGGATGCTCCAGGCAAGAATACTGCAGTGAGTTGCCATTTCCTTCTCCAATGCATGAAAGTGAAAAGGGAAAGTGAAGTTGCTCAGTCCTGTCCAACTCTTAGCGACCCCATGGACTGCAACCTACCAGGCTCCTCTGTCCACGGGATTTTCCAGGCAAGAGTACTGGAGTGGGGCGCCATTGCCTTCTCTGGAAGTCTCTTTAGTCATGTCCAACTCTTTGCAACCCCATGGACTTTAGCCTGCCGGCTTCCTCAACCCATGGGATTTTCCAGGCAAGAATAATGAAGTGGGTTGCCAATTTCCTTCTTCAGGGTATCTTACTGACCCAGGGATTGAACCTGGTTCTCCCCCATTGCAGGTAGACTCTTTACCGTCTGAGCTACCAGGGAATCCACCAGTAATGCACAAGTGTTCCAGTTCATTTACATCCTTGCCAATGCTTTTTCCTCCCCTCACCCATTCTTTTGATAATAGCCATCCTAATAGTATGAAGTATCCTGTCCATTTTTAACTACTCCTCTCCTTTCCCCTGCCAGTGGGTGAAGGAGATTCCTTTTATTATGTAGAGCAGATAAATAGGAAGAAGCTGAGAGAGCAAGAAGAACTATTATAAATTTGTCTACTCTTTAACCGTGAAGTATTTCTAATATATGACAATATTTAAGGGATCATAAACTCCTCTTTTTAAGAATCAGATTATCAGATCTTATCTTTTTGCCTTATTTGTTTTGTATTTTATAGTTTTCTTTGCCTTGAGATGTACTTTTCACTCATCAGTGGTTACCTGTCCATAAGCTAAAGGAGATAATTGAAATATTTATTCTCTACCTGGTCCAAAGCAAGTTCTCATTGTCTTCAATTTTTTTTTTTTTTACATTTGTGAAAATGATTCTTTTAAGGAATTAACTTAGACAATTGTGGGAGCTGACAAATTCAGAATCTGAAGTGCAGGCCAGCAGGCAGGAAACTCCAGTAGGATTTTTATGTTGCAATCCTGAGATAGAACTCCTTCTAAAAAATATCCCAGGTTTTGGAGTAGGAAATGGCTACCCATTCCAGTATTCTTGCTTGGGAAATCCCATGGACAGAGGAGTGCAAAATAGTTGGACACAACTTAGTAACTAAATAACAACAACAAAATATACACTATATGTTCTGTTAAAGAAAAAAATAATAGATTTTCAGATGGTAACTAGACTTGTGGTGATCATTTAATAATGTATAAAGTTATCAAATAACTTTGTAATATACCTGAAACTAATATAATAATGTAATTCAAGTATACTTCAATAAAAAATTTAATGATAAAATTATCATAAAAAATAATAAATATTTTAAAACTCAGGCTTTGCTCTTAAGGTCTTCACTGATTGGGTGAGGCCCACTCACATTATTGATGATAGTGTTTTAAAAATTTTTTTGTTTAGATTGAAGTATAATTGCTTAATAGTGTCATGTTAGTTTCTGCTATACAACAACGTGAAGCAGCTGTATGTATACATATATCCCCTCCCTCTTGAGAGCCTCTTTCTCAACCCCCATTGTTTTTTTTGTTTGTTGTAAATTTCTGTTCTATCAGCTTTGAGTCCAGAGATACTTGCCATGTTTTAGAATGAAGCTTTTCTTTACATTTAGGCAGACTAATTTTTTAAATTTATTTTTTAATTGCAGGAAAATTGCTTTACAATGTTGTGTTGACTTTTGCCATACAATGCAAATCAACCATAATTGTATATATATCCCCTCTCTCTTGAGCCTTCCTCGCCTCCCCCCATCTCACCCCTCTAGGTCTTCACAGAGTGCCAGGCTTGGCTCCCTGTGTAATACAGCAATTTCTCACCAGCTATCTATTTTACACATATATCATATGTGATACACATATATCACAATAGATATAGTGTCACATATATCATGCTTATGCTCAGTTGTGAAGTCATGTCCAACTCTTTGCAATTCCATGGATTGTAGCTTGCCAGCCTGTTCTGTCCATGGAATTTTCCAAGCAAGAATACTAAAGTGGGTTGCCATTTCCCTCTCCAGGGGATCTTCCCAACCCAAGGATCGAATCTGGGTCTCCTGAGTCTCCTGCATTGGAAGACAGATTATTTACCACTGAGCCACCTAGGAAACCCACAACAGTGTATATATGTCAGTGCTGTTTTCTCCATTTGTCCCACTCTCTCTTTCCACAAGTTCATTCTCTGCATCTAGGCAGACCAATTTTTGAATGTGTTTTGTTCACATTTCCTAAGTCACTCGCAAAAATATCATTATTACAGTCTTCTAAGAGGTAACCTCAGGAGCTCCATTTTTCATGTGAGGAAACTGAGGTTTACAGAAGGATAAAGGAAAGAAAGGATGTCCGAGTAGCAGAGCTTGGGGAGGCAAAAACAAGTATAGAGGAAGACTGCAGACAACAGGGTTCATGGATTCTTCTGTTAAAGTAACACGTTAAAATATTTGAAGGAAACACAATGCTTGGATTTAAAGATTATGCCAGGGTTTCAGAAAGAAAGATGATAATGGTGATTAAACAAATAAAAACATACATTGAACTTTTTTTCTCAGCTAAGGAAATTAACAATACTTTAATTTTATTTTAATGCTTTGTAGTTTATATATCTTTTGTTTTCATTATTTCATTTGATTATTACTATAGTCAAATGCCTGGAAAAGTGCCTTTTCTGAGTCCCATTTTATAGATCTTTTTTTTGAAAAAGGAAGGACCCTAATTTTCATTGACCTAATTTTCATTTGCTTTATGTTGGCCAGTTTATGAAAATTTACCTCATTTAAGCATCACAGCTTAATCTATTCATCTTATAATCTATTAATCATATAAACAGATAGTACTATTACTGTTTTCCAGATTAGAAGACTGGTGTCATAGGTGCTAAGTGAGCAGCCCAGGGTTTCACAGAGAAAATCAAGGCTCAAATGTAATTCTCTTTCTACCATCAATGTTAACTACTAAGAAACTTAATCTGAAACTAGAAGTCTGTGCTGTTCATTATGGTATCCCATCAGCTACATCTGGCTCTATAAATTTAATTAAAATTTAATAATATTAAAAATTATTTCCTCAGTCTTTCTAGCCACATTTCAGATAGTCAGTAGCCACATGGGGCTTTTAGGTACCAAACTGAACAGTGCAGCTACAGAACATTTCCATCATTGCGGAAGTTCTGTTGAATAAGGCTACTGGAGAGGCTGTACCAAATGTCTAATACCTGTGTTAGATGTGCATATGCCAAAGAACGAAAAAAGATGGATTCAAGAAAACAAGGGATCAGAACAGACAGCAATACCAGTGAAACCACTTGTTTTATTTATGTGAGGGGTGAAACAAATTATTTTGAGTGTGTATACAGCAGGCAAGAATAAAAAGAAAAAAAAAATCCCTCATTTCAGCATATGCAAAGTAGCAGAGGTTGAGTTTAGGATGTATTGGTAAATGTGGTAGTTAGTGAATAAGTATTTGAGTGTCCGTAGGATGCTTAGTTTTATACTAGGTGCTTGAGGGTATGTATTAAAAATAGACATGGTCTAGTGCACAGTTTGTGGATCCTATGATTTTTCAGAACTCCCAGAAAAGCTGACAAAGAATTGCCTCATGCTCTGCACAAGAACCGTACAGATAAAAACCATTCATACTGTCAACACAGTCATACAGAATATTGGCTATTATTTTCTCCCTCAACAAATGTGGAAGATAGGTTGCCTCAGGCAAAATAGTATTTTACACATGGTTTCCCCAAAGCCCTGTGCATATTTAGAGCTCTCCTCAAAATGTTTGCATTTGTTCTTCCAAAAAGAAATTTGCATGACATTTTAGAATTGCATTCTGTCTAGAAAGCAAATCCTAGCTTTTCATATTTAAATTCAAAGCTTTCTGATGTAAAATCTGCCAGGAGAATGTATGTTCCAAATTAGGTTCTTCTTAGAGCACAGCAGGTGTTTTTTTTTTTTACTATTAAAGTAATTTTGGGGAAAAATTCCTAACTTCATGCTATCTTTCTTTCTTGGTTGAGAAAACCATTGTGACTCAAGGATCCAACTCATTTTCTACATATAAGAAATTGAGGCTGGATTCAGTTTGATGGGGCTGTTCAGAGACACAGTCATGTGATGTCATTGGTTAGACACTTGATGTCACACTTGTTTCATATAAGGGCCATTAATAGAGTATTTGACAGTAAAATAGTAAAATTCTTTAATATTAAAGTAGTTGATCATCCAGTTAACAAAGATCGGTGAATAAAAAGCCTCTTGGTAATCCCTCAAATTCACCTTCCAAACTGACTTCATTGAACATTATCAACAATGGGTACTGTGACCTGAAGACATGATCCTTTGAATTTTTTATTTTGGGTCCAATTTCTTTAAATTGTCTGTGAACAATGGATCAGCATCTTTCTCTTCAAAACTATGCAGCAAGTTAAAAAAAAAATAGTTCTTTCTCATTTTTTTTTCCTTTTACTGTCCATTTTGGCAAACCATTTAATATTACAGTAATCCAAGTCTGTGCTCTGACCAGTGATGCTGAAGAAGGTGAAGTTGAATAGTTCTATGAAGACCTGCAAGACCTTCTAGAACTAATATGAAAAAAGATGTTCTCTTCATTATAGGGGACTGGAATGCAAAAGTAGGAAGTTAAGAACTACCTGGAGTAACAGGCAAATTTGGCCTTGGAGTACAAAATGAAGCAAGTCAAAGGCTAACAGAGTTTTGCCAAGAGAATGCGCTGGTCATAGCAAATACTCTCTTCCAAAAACACAAGTCTACACATGGATATAACCAGATGGTCAATACCGAAATGATTGATTATATTTTTTGCAGCCAAAGATGGAGAAGCTCTATAGAGTCAGCAAAAACAAGACCAGGAGCTGACTGTGGGTCAGATAATAAACTTATATTGCCAAGTTTAGACTTAAATAGGGAAAACTTCTAGACCATTCAGATATGACCTAAATCAAATCCCTTAAGGATACACAGTGGAAGTGACAAATAGATTCAAGGATTAGATCTGATAGACAGAGTGCCCGAAGAACTATGGACAGAGGTTCTTAACTTGTACAGGAGGCAGGGATCAAGACTATCCCCAGGAAAAAGAAATGCAAAAAGGCAAAATGGTTTTCTGAGGAGGCCTTACAAATAGCTGAGAACAGAAGAGAAACTAAAGGCAAAGGAGGAAAGGAAAGATATATCCCTTGAATGCAGAATTCCAAAGAATAGCAAGGAGAGATAAGAAAGCCTTCCTCAGTGATCAGTGCAAAGAAATAGAGGAAAACAATAGAATGGGAAAGACTAGAGATCTCTTCAAGAAAATTAGAGATACCATGGGAACATTTCATGCAAAGATAAGCACAATAAAGGACAAAAATGGTATGGACCTAACAAAAGCAGAAGATACTAAGAAGAGGTGGCAAGAATACACAGAAGAGCTATACAAAAAAAATCTTCATGACCCAGATAACCACAATGGTGTGATTGCTCACCTAGAGCCAGACATCCTGGAATGCAAAGTCAAGTGGACCTTAGGAAGCATCACTACAAAGAAAGCTGGTGAAGGTGATGGGATTCCAGTTGAGCTATTTCAAATCCTAAGAGATGATGCTGTGAAAGGGCTGCACTCAATATGCCAGCAAATCTGGAAAACTCAGCAGTGGCCATAGGGCTGTAAATAGTCAGTTTTCATTCCAATCCCAAAGAAAGGCAATACCAAAGAATGTTCAAACTACCACACAGTTGCAGTCCTCTCACATGCTAGCAAAGTAATTCTCAAAATTCTCTAAGCCAGGCTTCAGCAATACGTGAACCATGAACTTCCAGATGTTCAAGCTGGATTTAGAAAAGGCAGAGGAACCAGAGATCAAATTGCCAACATCTTCAGGATCATTGAAAAATCAAGCGAGTTCCAGAAAAATATCTACTTCTGCTCTATTGACTATGCCAAAGCCTTTGACTGTGTGGATCACAACAAACTGTGGAAAATTCTGAAAGAGATGGGAATGCCAGACCACCTGACCTGCCTCCTGAGAAATCTGTACTCAGGTCAAGAAGCAATAGTTAGAACTGGACATGGAAAAACAGACTGGTTCCAAATAGGAAAAGGAGTACGTCAAGGCTGTATATTGTCACCCTACCTATTTAACTTCTATGCAGAGTACATCATGCAAAATGTCGGGCTGGATGAAGCACAAACTGGAATCAAGATTTCAGGGAGAAATATCAATAACTTCAGATATGCAGATGACACCACCCTTGTGGCAGAAAGTGAATAAGAACTAAAAAGCCTCTTGATGAAAGTTAAAGAGGAGAGTGAAAAAGTTGACTTAAAACTCAACATTCAGAAAACTAAGATCATGGCATCTGCTCTCATCACTTCATGGCAAATAGATGGGGAAACAATGGAAACAGTGATAAACTTCTTTTTCTTGGGCTCCAAAATCACTGCAGATGGTGACTGCAGCCATGAAATTAAAAGACGCTTACTCCTTGGAAGAAAAGCTATGACCAACCTAGACAGCATATTAAAAAGCATAGACATTACCAACAAAGATCCATCTAATCAAAGTTATGGTTTTTCCAGTAGTTATGTATGGATGTGAGAGTTGGACTGTAAAAGCTGAGCACCGAAGAATTGATGCTTTTGAACTGTAATGTTAGAGAAGACTCTTGAGAGTCTCTTGGACATCAAGGAGATCCAACCAGTCAATCCTAAAGGAAATCAGTCCTGAATATTCATTGGAAGGACTGATGCTGAAGCTGAAACTCCAATACTTTGGCCACCTGATGCAAAGAACTGACTCATTAGAAAAGTCCCTGATGCTGGGAAAGACTGAAGGCCGGAGGAGAAGGAGATGACAGAGGATGAGATGGTTGGATGGCATCACTGACACGATGGACATGAAGTTGAGTAGGCTCCGGGAGTTGGTGGTGAACAAGGAAGCCTGGTGTGCTGCAGTCCATAGGGTCGCAAAGAGTCAGACACGACTGAGCGACTAAACTGAACTGTTGAGTATCTACCATAATGAATTATGATGGCTTCACTCAGGCAACAGTTATGACCTAACTGTTGGGTTGGGTAGCCTTTCCCTTGTCCAGGGGATCTTCCCAACCCAGGGATTGAACTGGGGTCTCCTGCATTGCAGGCAGATTCTTTACCAGCTGAACTATCCAGAAGCCCTTATGATCCGGTGGCAGAGATCAAACTGGTGAGAACAGAGCCAGTGGTATGGTTGTTTGGTATGATTGATTGTTATAGTAATATTCCTGACTCCTTGTAGCCACACCCACATGACTCTGGGCTTAATCATGTGACTTTCTTTGACCAGTGGGACAACAGCAATGTGACATAGCAGAAGCTTGAAAAACACTTGTGCAATTAGACTTTCCCTGTCCTTGTAACTTTCAGAACAAGGCTGGTTTAGAGGATAAGAGACCATATAGAGCAGTGACCAGCAGTTCTAGCTGAGTTCTCATTAGACCAATGTAGTTGGCAGCTACCAGATATGTGAGCTAGGCCTTTTGACTTCAGTTAGCTCACCACTTGACTTCAGAGATCAGCCAAACTGGTCCAAGATAACTGTTCCACCTGGCTAACCCATCAGATCAGATCAGATCAGATCAGTCGCTCAGTCGTGTCCGACTCTTTGCGACCCCATGAATCGCAGCACGCCAGGCCTCCCTGTCCATCACCAACTCCCGGAGTTCACTCAGACTCAAGTCCATCGAGTCAGTGATGCCATCCAGCCATCTCATCCTCTGGCGTCCCCTTCTCCTCCTGCCCCCAATCCCTCCCAGCATCAGAGTCTTTTCCAATGAGTCAACTTTTTGCATGAGGTGGCCAAAGTACTGGAGTTTCAGCTTTAGCATCATTCCTTCCAAAGAAATCCCAGGGCTGATCTCCTTCAGAATGGACTGGTAACCCATAGAATACCCAAAGAAACTCTTTTTGGTTTGGTTGCTTTCTATTACTGTTTCTATATTACCTAATGTCTCCTTTTGTCAGAGTTGTGTCTTCCCTCCATTCCCTTTGTCTTCTTATTTTTCTGCCTTCTTGAATTAAATGCTTATCTTATTAATTTTCAGTCTTTTAAAGAGGTTGGGAAACCTTGGTTCCAAGGTAGAATTGAAAGGTTTTGGTTGTGAATTGAATGTTGGGACTGAACAGGGAAGAAGCATCACAAATGGCTCCCAGGGTTTGGAATTCATTTAATGACTGGCATTTTCTTTGCTCTAAAGGTCCTAGATGAGTTGGCCTAATTTGTGTCAGTTAAGGTTTAACAGAAGTCTCTATTAAATCTCCAGATGATATCACAGGTAGTAGGTAGGTTTTGTTATCTCTTTGTAAAATAACAATAGTACTGATCTAATAGGATTGTTTAGGAATTAAATAATACATGTAAAGTATTTGACATGCACACAAAATATTAGGTATCGTTGGATATTATGATGATTATTATTAGGCAGGCATAGTGGAAATCCCAACATGAGGATTCTTTCATTGAAGACCACAAATGACCTGTCAGAGTCTTCCACTCAAGTGGGAACCAAAGACTCAGTATTAACTGAAGTGCATCTCTAACATACCTTGGGCTTGCTGAACTCATTTGTTTTTGATTCATTACTTTGTTTGTATTTTATATTTAAACCATGTCCTCATCATGTTCATTAGGTCATGTCACATGATATCACTGTGTACCGGTTCTTCATGATCCCATTCTGTTCTGAATATGAAGAATTGGAGGTACTGAAGGGTCCACAGAATTAGAAATAATGTTGAAACTAAAATATTTATTATTCTTCATTATTGTTTACGGTTTCAAATACTTGGTAAATTTTCAGGAGAAATCATTTAAAATGAAATGAATTAAAAAAAAATATACATTTACTGTTAGTAGGCAGGATTGTGTCCCTACGGACAGGTTTTGTCCATCTTGCTAGTTCACTACAGTTGGAGGAAGCTATTTCCCTTTTCCCTTTTGGGCTGTCTCAATAATTACAATTCTTTATTTTAACACATTGCACAAGCATGAGATCTTATTTGTACCAACACTTGGCACGTTTTATTAGCTCCTACGTGGCTTCCAACATGAGTGCCCTTAATTCTCTTTGAGATAGATGGAAGGTGTGCCTCGCTTCAGACCGTGTGGCTGCAACAGTATATTGGATGGTGCTGGGTACCCTGTTGGTGCCCAACAAATAAGCTCTAATGCTGATGAGAATGAATGAGCAGGCAAGAGGAGAGTCATCCATCAACTCTCTGTCATACAGTATTGCAGCAGAAGACAAACCAGTGCAGTCTGCGTGGAGGTCTGGGTGGTGTATTGGGCACAGACTTCCTTAGTTAAATCTTGCTGGGAGTATAACACTACTACACTCCACCTTTGATTGTTGTATCTGATTTTTGCTGGCTGAAAGAACACAGTTCATTTATCCCACTGACCTATTAAAGACTTCTGGCTTCGTTTTTTGGTCCTTTATATATAGCACAGAAAAGGTGGGTGGCAGAGATACCTCCAGCCTGAAACATAGCTAAAGGCCTTCCTTGATGACATGCCTCTTTAAGTACATGCACTTTATAGATTATGAAACAGGCCTTACCTCAAGTAAGACCTCTCTTTTGGCAGAGTTAAGTTGAAATGCAGAATTATTCAGAGACTTATTTTATCTCTTTTAGCCTGTGGACAGCAAAACAACAGCCACCTTACAGGAGGAAATGTAAACCTTCCAATCAACCTTTCTGTGTCTAATTATGGCCTTCTGCCATTTTGAACTTATGAAGCCCAAAAGGGAGTTTCTTTTCCTGATTTTGCAAATTTCTTCACCTTTTGCTGATCCTTTGATGGAAACCATAAATCATCTTAAATTAAGTAAGGTGGCAGATTATATTCCATTTCTAAAGAAGTTTAACTCTCACAAAGTGTTCTGAGTTGAATGGAAACTACTATTGAACTCTTGTTAAACAGAGAAGACAGAGTTGTATCATAATAGTAACTGCTGCCACTGAAATAATTCTGAGATGCCATAGTCAGCTTCCAGTCTCAGGTACCATGAATATAAGAGCTTTATTCTCCAACTGCTTTAAGAAAAACTGTGATTACAGTTTCTTCCATGGCTTCCTCAATTTCAAGTCTGAAATTCTTTAAAAGCACCTTCCAGATTTGAGCAGTGGAGGGAAATCCCATCTGGGCAGTTCTTCTGTGCAGGATCTGGGAGTGGTGCTAATGGGGAAGGGGGCTGGGAGCAGGGATTCTTACAGTTGGAAGAAATAACTACTTAAAGCAAATGCTAATGATTTAAAATGTTATTCCTTCTGTGCTTTTAGAAAAAAAAATAAAATTAAAGTAATAAAGGCTCACAGCCTGTACCTCATCTCCAGTCACTCCACTGAAATTCCCAAGAGGGTCTCGACTCCCCTCTCCTCCCTTTAAAAATGGTGGACCTGGAACCACTTACAGGAGAGGTTTAATAAGAGGCAAATGTGTTTTATATTTTGTATCTTGTTAAGTGAAAAAAGATGGATTCTTGCAAGTAGTCTCTTGGTGCAGATTTGAGTGGTCTGTGCATGCAAACGTGGGGATGCTTTGCCAGCTAGCATCTCCGCTCTGGTCCCCCATGGCTACTTAAAATACCCCTCCCATGCCACTGCCCCCACCTCAGAGCTAGCAGAGATGAAATTGCTTCATTTGTAGAATGGATCTGCAGATCCAGGAAACTTGTTTCTGTCTGATTTACTGATAATTTACTCCTCATTTGATTTAGGGGGGGAGAAGAGTGGGGATAAAAAGAAAAACAGTCTCAGTTCACACAGCCCTTCCTTAAGGAAAGAGGGATTGCTGTGCCGGTTGGAGAAAATCATGATTCAAAGGAACTGAAAAAAAATTAATAAAGATTTACACAAAGGTTGCACACTTATTAGAGCGAAAACAGGAAAAACCTTGCACCTGTGATGAAGTGACCAAAAAAACCCTACACTTAAAGAAGCTCATTGGAAACTGGGCAAGAGAGAATCATTTAAAAATTTTATATATATATATATATATATACACACACACACACATATATATAATTTTAGATATATAATTTTACAATGAGACACATTCCCTTTCTGGCAATTTTTTTTATGACCTTTGGGTGCCAGATAGCACCATTCCTGCTGTCTGCTTTCACTATTCAGCGTTGAGGAAGCCCATTATATCTGTCTTTGATCCGGAGATCGGGATTGCTAAAACTGATGGCCACAATTAAAGACAGTCCTGTTGAAAAGCTGACCTCTGTCTGCTCTCAACTGCATGTAAACTTTTCAATATGGATGTAATTTGGTATTAAATTACCCATGCTTTATTGCTTTTTAGTACAGCCCTGTCTGTTGCCTTTTAAAGATAAAGGTAACATAAAAGAAAAATTGTGGTGTGTCTGCATAATTATGTAATTATAAACTTGTTTTCCTACATTCAGAAAACCCTTTGTGTGTGTGTGCATCTATTGAAAAGTTAATAGGCTAGTAGGATTGGAGAAGAAGCCTTTATATATATATATATATATATATATATTTTTTTTTTTTTCCTCCTGATCTGTTCAACTTAGATATATGCTATGCAAGATAGGTCACTGTATTTAACTATTTTAATCTTGGCTTTCAGAGGGTATTCTTGATTTGGAAGTGAGGTGGTTTTGCAAAAGATGTTGCTATGTTTATTTTTTACCATCAGCCAAACTGGCATGGATGTTATGCCAGAGCTCTGAGGCAAAACCTACCCAATCTACCAAAGATTGGACCTATCATGGCAACATGGTAATATCCTACATGTCTGCAATGAGCTCTTGGATGATTTAAACCTCACTGTGCTTGCAATTAAAAGCAATGGTTGTGACTTTCTCCTCTAACGTTTTTGTTTGGGGTGAATTCTGCTGAGGGGCATGGAAAACAAGCTGAAAAGACGGAAGCAGGTTTCCCTTTTACATTACAGAGCTGCCCACTACTCTCAGTTGTTCTAGCTAACACTGTTATTTCAGAGTGGAACCAGCGTAAGCTATCATTAGAGTCAGATATAGGTTTCTAGAATTGCATCTTCTGAATAGAGAAAGAGTATCTGTTTGGTGGGATAGTTGAAATCACAATTCCATGATAAAACTTGGAGGAGGACAAACTCTCAGGCCTCTGGAAATGTGCAATAATTCTCTGTGTAAATGGAAAGTTTTGAGCTTGCTTCCTTTTCTTGTTAAATATTCCATGGCAAGATTTTCCAGTAGAACCACATTTAAAAAGCCAAGCAGATAAAAAGCTGATATCAAAACAAACAACCCAAGGGAGGCCAACAGGCTGCTCCAAATACCTTAAAACATAATAAAGCAAAGGTATCAGGCTGGGGGAAAAGTGTCTGCATAATGCAGGTTAGTTCATCTCTCCCTCCTTGCTGGTCCTCTGTTGGGTTGTGTGGCTAGTCTTCTGCCCCACTTACCTGATTCTCTGGGCACACTGAAGAATTGGGGTCTGACCCATGTTGTAATTCATCTGGTTGCTCTATAAAAATTGCCTCCTGTGGGCTCTCATGCAAAGAGGTAATTCCAGAATATCAAGGAAATGGGGAAAATAGATTCCATGATAGATTTAACCCCCCACTCCCATCACCTTCCAGCATAACTTGCTTTAGAGACTGAGACCAAAGAGAAGACTCAGCTTCAAGTAATATTTTTCAAGTCACTGTTTAAAATAGGGCTCATCCCTTTTTTTTTTTTTCCCCTTAGTGTCACCAGGATCTCCTTTTCTCTGATGTTGCTAGTAGTAATGATGAGAAGACTGGGCATAAGATACAGAAGGGATTAAGGGTTGGATTTGGGGTTAGATCTGAGCCATCCAGGGTGGTAGCCACTAATGTGATAGAGCTATTTATATTTAAATAAAAAAATTATATAAAATTCAGTTCCTCAGTCACACCACTAAATTGCAAGTGGTCAATAGCCACTTAAGGCTAGTGGCTACCATGTTGGACAGAGCAGATATGGAACATTTCTGTAGTGGCAGAAAATTTTATTGGCCAATACTGGGCTAGTAGGAGCTGGAATGTCAGGTCTGCTCTTACCTTGGCTAGGTCACTGTACCTAAGTTTATTCATTCATCTGTTAAATGGGAATAGTAATAGTATCAACCTCTTGAGGTGATGATTGGTGGGATAATTAAAAGAGGTAATACATGTGCTATCTGATAGGAGTTTCTGCAGTAATAGAAATGTTCTATATCTGCATTGTCTGATATGGTAGCCACTAGACACATTGGGTATTGGGCACTAAAGATGTAAAGAATGTGACTGAGAAACTGAAGTTTTAGTTTTGTTTGATTAAATAAAACTTAAAATATTTGCATGGGAATAGTGGCTATTGTATTGGAGAGAGACCTTGCTCAGCAAATACCAGCTTTTGTTTCTGTTAGTTCTTCTCCTAATTTGGAAAAGGTGGATAATGAATCACAGGTTTGTTTTGAGATTTAAATGAGAAAAATGTTCTTGAAAGCACGAATTAAATCTTACTTATTTAACATATTATCACTGTTTATTAAATTTATTTATAAATATGAGGCTTATGGAAATAGAAAAGTTATGAATAAGGATCACAAGGAATTATGAAGTAATAAAGGGCTAAGAAATAAATTTGTCTTGTTTATCAATGTTTGAATAGTTTTGAATTCTAGAAAAGTTACAGAGTATTATTAGTTCAGAAGACTAGTGAGAGAATCATTATTCATCTACCTGTCCCCTTTAATTTTATATGTTACCATTAATATATAGACCAAGTATGATATTTTTTAAAAGGCCATTGGGATCAGCTGCATTATTTTCTAGTATGAATACTTTAATTTGGCAGTATTCTTGATATTTTTTGCTGTAGCCACAGGTTTCAGGGAAAACCAGAATTCTCTCTTTAAATGCAGCTTAACAGTGGAAGAGAATTTTGGTACTGAAGTATGGTACTGACCTAAAGAGTTTTAGCCAAATCTGCAAAGCAAGCAGACCTGCTTTTGATTTCCTTACTTGCAGCATTAATTTGGAGCTGTATCTACAAAATTCCACTGAGCATTTGATCATGTGCTCTCTTGCACTGTTTTGCAGGAGTTTGTCCTGTTATTCCAACTAAATCATAAGCTTCCTGAAGGCAAAGCCCACAGTTTTATATGTACTCTACATCTAGCACAGTGCTGATAGGTTCTATCAATAAGGGTTGACTTACTATTGATTTTTCTCTGTCTCTTTTTGATAGAACACCAAATTTTATTATGCAGTTGTGATGTAGTGAATACACTTAAGGCTTTCCGTGGCAATGAATAATGATTCTGCATTTGTTTACACTCAACAAAACCTCCAGTGATTTTGCCGAAACATCCCAAAGACTTGACTGTTATGAAGCCCTCATGTTAGAAAAATCAAGTCTGTTGGTGGCATCAGCATCACCTATAATCACTCCTTAAAGATCATCACTTATTTTACCAGTAGAGAAACAACCTGACCTTTTTAATCTTAGGAAAAACATTCTATTTTATCCTGAAATATTTGGTAAAAATTACAGTGTCTATTAAAAAAAATCATTATCAATTAAAATTAAGTATGCAAGAGATGCTGCAATTTGAGATAACTTTAAAGGTCCAGTTTTGTAAAAGATCTGAGAATAATTTAGTTCCTTCTACTAAACTACTCCACCTAATATCTTGATCCATATCCATTTTAGCATTTATTTGCATAACAAAATACCAAACTTAAACATTTTGGGGGAAATTCACCAGAAAAGCCAATTGAAAGAGAAATATGCCTGCTCAAATAGACCTGGGCCCCAACATAGAGTTTTAGAGTTGAAAGGGATCTCAGAGTGCAAATGATCTGGTACTACAGAGGTTAATTAACTGACTCACAATTACTCAGAGCCAAGATCAGGTTCATTTCAAGTCTGAGGGGCCCATTCCACTTTCCAGTGTAGACGCAAGACATGAATTCACTTAAATAAAAATCCATCATGAGCTCAGTGCTAGTTTAACCCCAATTGTTAAAATTGTGCTGCCTCGTGGGCCCTCTGCTGCATTTTTATTAATCCCTAACTCCTCATTGAGATTACTTTATTTAAATGTCATCACCCAGCTCTAAAATATGCTTTCAAAATAACTGTGGTGGCCATGGAATACAAAGTATTGGGAGAAGAAAAGGAAGCAGTAGAAGCCAACTTCTGTTTGATATGTAGGCACATTTCAGTCCACTGGGTGCCAACTTCTGTTTGATATGTAGACACATTTCAGTCCACTGGGCCCCTGGTGGTGGTACTGAGGCAGGCTTTACAGCCAGGCCTGGACATCCCTGCTATCAGAGGGGGACTGCCATTGCCACTGGCAGGGGTGTACCTTTGGAGGCATTTGGGTCATTGGTGGAGTAGGATCAGAGAAAAGGTATAAAAACTGAGATGAAGCAAAGGGGTCTATAAACTAAAGTCTTATAATGCAAGGTGGGGTGGGGGAGGCTCCTAGCATTAGATCGAGAGAAGATCAGTCAGTTAATAAGTTTGGGGTGCTGGCGACTAAAACCAGATCACTGGTGGCTGTCAGCTGGAGAGGGGCGTCATCCCAGGTGGATGGCGACCTGGTCAGCTCTGTTACAGCATGTGCCTTAGTATTCATTTCTCTCCACTTTTTTCAGTCCTTTGTCGAGAGACAGTGAAGGGTTAGCCTTTTCTCCCCCATGCTGATACAGGTAAAGACAGAGACTGATGGTGCCAGCCTTAATTCCCCAAAGAAAAGGAGATCTAGATTTATGTGAATACCTTTAGTTCTGAAACAAGAAAAGATGAAACAGGTTGCATTCATGTATTCATGAAGCAGACAGTGTGTGTATTGGCGAATTCTGTACAAATTCACTTATTGTTCCATCTCTCATTTCTGAAGACCCTGGGTGCTCATTTTCCCTTAATAACATAAAAGCAGTTTTAGCACAACTGAATTTTCAGGTTTAAAGCAGGGTATCCACAATTCAAAAATGCGTGTGTGTGTGTGTGTGTGTGTGTGTGTGTGTGCATGTGCACATGTGCACCTGTCTGCGTGCATGCGCAACAAGTTGATTAGAAGATCAGTGTGATTCCACTGGGAACCAAAAGTTTTTTTCTGGCTTATGAGATTTTTTTTTTTTTTAATCAGTAAACCTAAAGGACATCTTCCAGCTCAGAGAATTGTGGTCATGGGTCAGAATTTGACATCTTGATAAAGATGGTGAGCTGCGACAAGAAGGCAATTTTCCTTTCTTGGTTTGTATCACTAGTCTTGCTATTCCATTGACAGATGTTCTATCTTTGATAGCTGTAATGACAACTTTTATGGGGCCTAGGAAAAAAACTGAGTTTAGGAACAGCGGTCCTCAAATGTTTGTATGTTCATAAATTACCTGGGAGACTTCTTGGGGGAAAAAAAAAGCAGATTGTGCTTCAGCAGGCCTGGAATTTGGCCCAGGAATCTGTGATTTATACAGGTAGCCTAAGAGATTCTCATGTGTAGCCACACTTTGAACGGGAGAGGTCTAGGAGAGGGGTGGGCAAAGTACAGCCTGTGGGCCAAATTTGACTCATTGCCTGTGAGTGAAAATAAAGTTTTATTGGAACCAAGTCACTCTCATTCATTTTTGTATTGTCTGTGGATATTTTTGCACTGTGATGGTAGAATTGAGTACTTGTGACAGAGACTATATGGTCCATGGGGCTTAAAATAATTACTGTTTGGCTATTTACTGGAAGAATTTGCTGTCCTCTGGTTAAGAAGAGAAAGTTTTCAACTTGTTGATGTAAGTCAACATATATGTGTGTATATATATGTGTGTGTGTGTGTGTGTGTGTATAATATATATATGTGTGTGTCTATATCTATATACACATATGCACACACACATATATAGACATATGTATATATGATATTTTAAATGCCTAGTATTAGTTTACCCATATATAAGGTACATAAAAGTGTGGATGAGTTGGTTCAAGGGCTAGAGGTCGAGTGTGGTGCTATCTCAATAATTTAATAGGAGGACTATAATACAGGAGTTAGTAGTGTTAACTCTGTTGTTACACAGATGATGCTCTGAGATCTGGCTGTTACACGTTGGACTTGTGACCTTGAATAAGTTACTTTATGTCTCTAAGCCTCAGTTTCCTAATCTGTGAAAAGGGGTTGATAGTAGTACCTACTCATGGACTTGTGCAGATTAGAAAAGATAATGTGAGTGAGGTGCCTGGTATTATGGTCAGTGAGAATTCTACCACTGAACCACCCTTGCACCAGTAATGCCTGATATTGTGTCTGGCACATAACAAGTATTCAGAGAATGTTGTCTCTTAGAATCATCAACATCTTCACCAGCACTGTGTGTCACTACGTAGCTATAGGGTACTGAAGTCAACAGACTTGGCGCTGTTCCTGTTCAGCTCGCTGGGCTGACAATGTGGGCCAAAGTTCAGGACTCTGGACAGCTAAGATCCCAAATCTGTTGATTCTGAACCAGGCATATTTGGAGGCATGATCTTCTCTTATTAAATGCCATTTCCAATTTCCCCCTTGAATACACAATTTCAAGGAGGTGCCTATACCTTTGAAAGCGGCTCTTTCAATCTTTAAAATATTGCTTAATTGTAGCCGTGAAACCCCAATTCAGTTCAGTTCAGTCACTCAGTCATGTCTGACTCTTTGCAATCCCGTGGACTCCAGCACGCCAGGCTTCCCTGTCCATTACCAACTCCCAGAGCTTAGTCAAACTCAGGTCCATCAAGTCAGTGATGCCATCCAACCATCTCATCCTCTGATATCCCCTTCTCCTTCTGCCTTCAATCTTTCCCAGCATCAGGGTCTTTTTCAAGGAGTCAGCTCTTTGCATCAGGTGGCCAGAGTGTTGGAGTTTCAGCTTCAGCATCATTCCTTCCAATGAATATTCAGGACTGATTTCCTTTAGGATTGACTGGTTGGATCTCCTTGCTGTCCAAGAGACTCTCAAGAGTCTTCTCCAACACTACAGTTCAAAAGCATCAATTTTTGGCACTCAGCTTTCTTTATAGTCCTACTCTCACATTTATACATGACTACTGGAAAAACAATACCTTTGACTAGATGGACCTTTGTTGGCAAAGTAATGTCTCTGCTTTTTAATATGCTGTCTATGTTGGTCATAGCTTTTCTTCCAAGGAGCAAGCGTCTTATTTCATGGCTTCAGTCACCATCTGCAGTGATTTTGGAGCCCAAGAAAATAAAGCCTCTCACTGTTTTCACTGTTTCCCCATCTATTTGCATGAAGTGATGAGACCAGATGCCATGATCTTAGTTTTCTGAATGTTGAGTTTTAAGCCAACTTGTTCACTCTCCTCTTTAACTTTCATCAAGAGGCTCTTTAGTTCTTCTTCACTTTCTGCAATAAGGGTGGTGTCATCTGCATATTTGAGGTTATTGATATTTCTCCCGGCAATCTTGATTCCAGCTTGTGCTTCATCCAGCTCGTGAAACCCCATTCCCTATCAAAAGTTCCATCAAACAGCAGCCAATAAATTGTAAGTTAAGATACAAACTGTGAAGAACCTGTTTACTTTGTTATACTTTCTCCAATCTACAGTGAGTCACTGATGGTGGATACAATACAAATGTACATGTTATATGTAGTTGTGAAAGTTTTTGCCTGGAATTCAATGGATATTTCTTTTCTGCTCTGCTTTTTCACTGTGGTCTAAGTGACCAAAAAAAAAAAAAAAAAAAAAAAAAAACCCACAACCGAAAACACAAGATTCAGTAACCCTCTCTTTGTTCTATTTAGAAAAGAGGTTGAATTTGCCTTTCAGTGGGGAAAGAACAAATAAAATTCTTTATCCTCATCACCACAGATTTCTCCTCCATGTGCTAAGTGCAGGGCTGTGTTTGGGTCTCTGGGTACACCCCTTCACCTTTACACTGAGTCAGTGATTCTCAGTGGGGATGATTTTGCTTCCTCTTCGGGGACACTTTGGGTGTCACAACTTCAAGAGCAGTGCTCTTAACGTCTAGTGAATAGAGGCCAGGGATGCTGCTAAATTCTGTATAGTGCAGTGGACAGTGCCACCGTACTCCTATCAGAATTATCTGGTCTAAAATGTCAGTAGTGCTGCTGTTGAGAAACTCTGGTCTCTGGGGAGAGAAATCCAGTTTCTCTACTTCCTGGACTACCTCCTGCCTTAGGTACCAGTTGATTCGTAATTATAGCTCATTTATTGCCTTGAGCCCAGCCACCCAAACTTTCTTTCTCCTTTTTGCAGCCTTTCTGTAATTGATTGTATTGATATCCCAGGAAGTATGCTTTCTGATTAAAAGGAGTTTATAAAGTAAAATGTACTCACCTGGGGGAAGGTTAGAACAGAGAAGGAATGACTGAATCAGAGTATGGCCCATATTTTTTATTTTTTGAGATGAATGAGTCCTTACCTTCCTGGTCATCCAGTCCTGTATACCACAGTGATACATGATGATTTCAAGTGGTTTATGCCAAACATTATGTTTCATTTAATCAATGCATATTTATTTTAATGCATTATATGTATTCTGCACTCAATAGGTCAGCAAATTTGGAAAACTCAGCAGTGGCCACAGGACTGGAAAAGGTCGGTTTTCATTCCAATCCCAAAGAAAGGCAATGCCAAAGAATGCTCAAACTACCACACAATTGCACTCATCTAACACGCTAGTAAATTAATGCTTAAAATTCTCCAGCCAGGCTTCAGCAATACGTGAACCATGAACTTCCAGATGTTCAAGCTGGTTTTAGAAAAGGCAGAGGAAGCAGAGATCAAATTGCCAACATCCGCTAGATCATCGAAAAAGCAAGAGAGTTCCAGAAAAACACCTATTTCTGCTTTATTGACTATGCCAAAGCCTTTGACTGTGTGGATCACAATAAACTGTGGAAAATTATGAAAGAGATGGGAATACCAGACCACCTGACCTGCCTCTTGAGAAACCTGTTTGCAGGTCAGGAAGCAACAGTTAGAACTGGACATGGAACAACAGACTGGTTCCAAATAGGAAAAGGAGTATGTCAAGGCTGTATATTGTCACCCTGCTTATTTAGCTTATATGCAGAGTACATCATGAGAAATGCTGGGCTGGAAGAAGTACAAGCTGGAATCAAGATTGATGGGAGAAATATCAATAACCTCAGATATGCAAATGACACCACCCTTATGGCAGAAAGTGAAGAACTAAAGAGTCTCTTGATGAAAGTGAAAGAGGAGAGTAAAAAGTTGACTTAAAACTCAACATTCAGAAAACTAAGATCATGGCATCTGGTCCCATCACTTCATGGCAAATAGATGGGGAAACAGTGGAAACAGTGTCAGACTTTATTTTTCTGAGCTCCAAAATCACTGTGGATGGTGACTGCAGCCATGAAATTAAAAGATGCTTACTCCTTGGAAGGAAAGTTATGACCAACCTAGATAGCATATTCAAAAGCAGAGACGTTACTTTGCCAACAAAGGTCCGTCTAGTCAAGGCTATGGTTTTTCCAGTGGTCATGTATGGATGTGAGAGTTGGACTATCAAGAAAGCTGAGCGCCGAAGAATTGATGCTCTTGAACTGTGGTGTTGGAGAAGACTCTTGAAAGTCCCTTGGACTGCAAAGAGATCCAACTTGTCCATCCTAAAGGAGATCAGTCGTGGGTGTTCATTGGAAGGACTGATGTTGAAGCTGAAACTCCAATACTTTGGCCACCTGATGCGAAGGGCTGACTCATTGGAAAAGACCCTGATGCTGGGAAAGATTGGGGGCAGGAGGAAAAGGGGCGACAGAGGATGAGATGGCTGGATGGCATCACCGATCGATGCACATGGGTTTGGGTGGATTCTAGGAGTTGGTGATGGACAGGGAGGCCTGGCGTCCTGCAGTTCATGAGGTTGCAAAGAGTCGGACACGACTGAGCAACTGAACCGAACTGAAGTGAATATGTATCCTAATTAAATATTTCATTAAAAATTGCAGCTACTGAAGTTAAAGAGAAAATGTTGATATATAGTTAGTAGTATTTAATAAAACCAATTATAAAAATGCAATGACAATAAGATTTTGTTCTAAAGATTAATTTTAAACAAAGTTGTTTTTAAAAGTTAGTTATTTTAATAAGAACTATTGGGTAACACTTCAGTGGGATGGGATCTAGCAAGTCCATGAGGATGACATTAAAATTTCTGAGATCTGGGAAACTCTAACATTGTCCATCTCCCTTATTTACACATGAGTTAATGATCATGATATTTTAATAATCATCGTGGATAAGTGTGATATTAATAATGATTTAGAAAGCACTATCCCATTTATTTATTACTGGGAAATTAAACTGCAGTGCTTATGGGTTCTAATCAATGGCAACCATCATTTTGCTGATGAAGCTACAGTTTGAGCAGGTTTTCATGAGGATACTCATCTCTGTTTCTTTCAGCATCATTTGGGATGGCTGGATGAATGGGGCGTCAAATCCTCTGAACAGTCACTCACTTCTGTGGTGGTGACGCTGGCTGTGAGTTAGAACCTCATCAGGGGCTGTGGCCCAGAACGTCTACATGTAGCCTCTCCATGCGATCTATGGCTTCCTCACAACACGGCAGCTAGTCCCCAAAGGGGAGTATCCAAGACAGAAGAGCAGACGGAAACTGTTTTGCCTTTTATTGTTTATAGCCTCCGACGTCACTACAGTATCACTGACACCACAGTCAGAGTGGGTGGGAACTAAAGCCCACCTCTCAGTGGGGGAGTGTCAGCGTGACAGTGTTAGAATAGTGTGTGGGATGGGATACACGTTGCCACCATCTTTGGAAAAAATAATCTGTCATAGTACTATCACATATATTAGTATATTTAACATTTTGCAGCTATTTATGTGAGCCTCTGATCACCCTTGCTATCCTTACTGTTTTCCAGATGTAAAAGAATTGAGGCTCAGAGAGCTGGACTGACATGCCACTTAACACATGGGTAGTTTGTAGCTGAAACAAAGTTAAAGCAGTTTTGGGACCCAGAAAAGGCATTCTTCGCCAGGTTGCCAAGTTCACAGGGATCCTTTTTACATTGTCTCCTGGCCTTTTGCTAGGATCATTGCCTTCACTCCTTCTGGGGACATTCATTGTGCAGTTCTAGAAGAGGGCCAGATAACTCTTAGAAACAAAGATCCCATGTTCAACTTCCTTCAAATGTCATCAGATCCTGAGATGCTTTTGTGAGAGGCTATTTACTGGTTTTTGTTTTGGTCAAGTAGCTTAATTTCTTTTAGGCACTAGGACTAGGAGGTCAAAACTATTTTGAGATAATTGTGTTGATCACATTTTCTTGAGGATTTTCTTGAAAATTTTAAAATGTTTTAATATTTCAAATAAAATATAAAAATAGTACTCCTTCCCTACCATCTAGCTTTAATAGATCTTTGCCATTATTTATTGTTTCACTTAAAAAAATTAACCTCTCTGAATTTCATCAGTTGTTTTTTTTTTTTTTTTTCTGTTGTGAAGTGGCCGTCTTTCTTGTTTGTCGATAGAAACTATACTTGTAGAATTATGCAGATATGTGAGCTGCAAATTAATCAGGGGTGGGCTGGGGTCAGAGATCTCAGCTGCTGCTGCTGAGCTGCCTGCATAAGCGCTAGCAGTGTCTGGCCCTGTCCTGCTCAGACGCTGCTCTGGGTCTGAGGCACATATGTGTCTCACAGCCGAACTCCCAACGTGAGCAATACTTTTGTTGTTGTAAATGGCAGAATGTCATTACTCTTTTTAATGATTGAGTTGTATTGATTATATATACCACATATTCTTTATCCATTCATCTGTTGATGCAGCCTTAGTTTGCTTCCTTATCTTGGCATTTGTGAATAATACTGCTGTGAACATTCAGGTGCATGTATCTTTTTGAATTCGTGTTTTCTTCTGCTTTGGATATACATCCAGCAGTGGAACTGGTGGACCATATAGTAGTTCTATTTTTAGTTTTTTGTAAAACCTCCATACTCTTTCCATAGTGGCTACACCAGTTTGCATTTCTACTAATGGTGTACAAGGGTTCCTTTTTTCCCTCATCCTCACCGGCATTTGTTATTCATGGTCTTTTTGATGATAGCTATTCTGACAGGTGTGAGGTGCTATCTCCTTGTCGCTTTGATTTGAACTTCTCTGATTAGTGATGCTGAGCATCTTTTCCTGTACCTGTTGACCACCTGCATGTTGTCTTTGGAAAAATGTCTGTTCAAGTCTTCTACCCATTTTTAAACTAGGTTATTTGTTTTTTGACATTGACTTATATAAACTGTTTATATATATTGGGTATTGATCCTTTACGGTTCGTATAATTTACAGATACTTTCTCCCATTCAGCAGGTTGTCTTCTTGTTTCAACTGATGGTTTCCTTTGATGTGCAAAGCCTTTATGTTTAATTAAGCCCCATTTTTTTTTTTAGCTTTTATTTGTCTTACTTTAGGAGATAGAGCCAAAAAAATATTGCTGTGATTTATGTCAAAGAGCATTCTGCCTTTGTTTTCTTCTAGGAGTTTTATAGTATCCATTGTTACATTTAGGTCTTTAATTCATTTTGAATTTATTTTTGTATATGTTATGAGGAAATGTTCTAATCTCATTTTTTTTTTTTTTTACATATAGCTGCCCTGTTTCCCTAGGATTACTTATGAAAGAGACTGTCTTTTCTTCATTGCATGTTCTTGTCTTCTTTGTCATAGATTGAGTGACCATAGTTCCTGGGTTTATTTCTGGACTTTCTGTTCTATTGATCTGTGTGCTTGTTTTGTGCCAGTACCATGTTGTTTTGATTACTGTAGTTTTGTAGTATAGTCTGAAGTCAGGGTGTATGATATGTTCAGCTTCATTCTTTTTCCAAAGATTGCTTTGGCAGTTCAGGGTCGTGTGTGGTTCCAAAGAACTTTTAGGATTATTTGTTCTATATATGTGAAAAAATTCATGTTTTTTTTATTTTTGGAGCACTGAGTACTGTGCTTAGTGACATAAGATAAAGATAAATACTTTATCACTTATATGTGGAATTTATTTTATTTTTATTTTTATTTTTTTAAATTTTATTTTATTTTTTAAACTTTATATAATTGTATTAGTTTTGCCAAATATCAAAATGAATCCACCACAGGTATACATGTGTTCCCCATCCTGAACCCTCCTCCCTCCTCCCTCCCCACACCATCCCTCTGGGTCGTCCCAGTGCACCAGCCCCAAGCATCCAGTATCGTGCATTGAACCTGGACTGGCAACTCGTTTCATACATGATATTTTACATGTTTCAATGCCATTCTCCCAAATCTTCCCACCCTCTCCCTCTCTCTCAGAGTCCATAAGACTGTTCTATACATCAGTGTCTCTTTTGCTGTCTCGTACACAGGGTTGTTGTTACCATCTTTCTAAATTCCATATATATGTGTTAGTATACTGTATTGGTGTTTTTCTTTCTGGCTTACTTCACTCTGTATGTGGAATTTAAAAAATAAGATAAATGACAAAAATAACAAAACAAATACTTCACTTAAAAACACAGGGTATTACATATATCAAATTCCCTCTCACCCTCCCTAGAGAGAACCACTATTCTAATTTCATATTCTAATTGTATCATTCTAATGATATTCTATTTATATAATTTCTGAGGATGTTTTCTTTCTTTCTTTCAAATATAAAAGTCTAGAAATGATATATTTTTTAAAAATATGTAAATCACTACACTTTATCCAACATTGTAGTTTTGGGATTTAGCCATGTTTAAATTTTTAGAATAATTATTTTATTTTTATCCACCCTATGGTATCCCAATGAATGAATAAATTAGATTATCCATTCTTGTTAGCTTCTGCTTCTTTCCTTTTTCTGTTCTGATGAGCATGCTGGAGTAAATATCCTTATTACATGCCTTCTGGAGCATGTGCAACTATTTCTCTAGGATTGATTGTTAGAAATAGCGTATGCACATCTTCATCATAGGAACTGCCAAATGTCCCTCAAGTTTATTCCTCCAGTTATATATAGAAGTTGTTATTTCCTTCCTTTCTACTGACACTTTGTGTTATCAGGCCTACTTACTTTTTAAACCAATCTGATGGCATAAGATGACATTTTAGTATTGTTTGAATTTCTCTTAATTCTGATGAGTTTGAACATTTTTCATAAATTTACAGTTTATTTGGAGTTGTTCTTATGTTAATTGCCTGTTCATTTTCTCTGCCCATTTTTTTCCATCAAGTTTCTTTTTTATTATAAGTATGTAGGAATTCTTCATATGTTCTGATCAGAGTACTGTGTTAATTATATTGTGGAAAATAACTCCATCTACTCTGTGACTTGTCTTTTCACTTTTTCCCCTATGCATTTTGTCACAATCTGTTGCTAAAAATTGCCTTGGCTATTTTCATTTGTTTGCTTCCATGTGAATTTTCAGATCAGCTTGCCAACTGCTAAGAAATGCTCTGCTGGAGGTTTTGATTGGTATTGTATTTAGTTCAGATTGTTTTAAGGTGCATTTCCACCTTGAAATAAAGTTTTGCTTTCCATAGCAAAGCATAGACCTCCATGTATTCAAGTCTTTTGTTGAGTCTTCAGGTCTCCCTCTTCTGGCACCTGTCTGGGGATCGGTCAAATAAGCTTTTCTAGAATTCCTCCTCCCATGCCCACCCATCTCCTGAGCCTCCTAAGTCAGTGGTGATAATGGACCCATTCTGTTAGCCACAAACAAAGGCACTGTGGACAGTCCATTAATTGCTGCCTTCTGGACAGTCCATTAATTGCTATACTTCAGGTGCTACGATGGGAGCAACAGAGCAACTGAAGGCTGAGACCCAGGCAGCAAGTTTGAGGAAGAGACCTGGAGGTCCAATCACTATCAGTTTGGGTTGTTTCCTAGGTCCTTGTGTTTTCTGTGTTCTAGTAGCAATGTGGCCTGCTTTAGAACATAGTCTCCAAATAAATGGGCTTCCCTCATAGCTCAGTCAGTAAAGAATCTGCCTGCAATGCAAGAGACCTGGGTTCAATTCTTGGGTTGGGAAGATATCCCCTGGAGAAGGAAATGGCAATCCACTCCAGTATTCTTGCCTGGAAAATCCCATGGACAGAGGAGCCTGGCGGGCTACAGTCCATGGGCTCACAAGAGTCAGACGTGACTTAGCGACTAAAACCACCTCCAAATAAAACTGCTTGTGTTCAAATTCCATCTCCACCACTTATTAGCCTGGGAAAGTTACTTAACTTATTCACCCCCTAGTTTCTTTATTTGTTAAGTAGAGAATCTCCTGGGGTTGTTTTGAGGAGTGAAATAAGTAATATCAGGAATTACTTATTTGGAATTCCTGATTATTAGGAATTACTCACTGCTCTAACATCACCATTAGTTATTGTTCTTGTTATTGTTTTTATTATAGTGAACCATCTTAGATTCAAGTTGATATTTCCCTATGTGTGCTTTCTCTTGGATTGGGGTTCCTGGGAAATACTCTGTCTAACCTATTGGAGGTTGATAGTGTCCATGAGCATATTCAAGATTCTTAGAATATTTGTAGTTAAAAAACTATTTAACATTATTTAAGCCAATATTTTCTGGCCCTTTTTGTCCACTGAAATCTTCATCTCCCTTTTTCCAAAGAGGACTTATTAAATTCAGTGTAATTAGCATTCAGTAGAAGATATTTTCAGGAATAGTCTTTGGGGGATTACCTATAAAAAGTTATCTTTATTTTGGCATTTATTACAGAAAGATATCTCGAAAAGATAAACTCTTAGAGAAGGATTTGAAAACACAGGTTGGCTAAAGAATAGATTGACATTGGTAGGCAGTCTCTGATGAATGAAATATCCTTTAAGTATTTGAAAAAAATCTCCCAATAATCGTGAACACATTCATTTAACTTAGAGTATTGAAAAAAAGAGGGTGCAAGTTTGTTGTTTTTATAAAATAGAAGTGTCATATTTTTGGTGCCTATATTACAGCCTGGTGCAGAAGTAAAATTTTATTCATTTCATAGAAGCCCCATTGGACTTTCTCCTGAAGGCAGGAAGGCCAGTTTATTGGTATTTATCACAGTTCATTTACTGCTTGTTTTTATTTCTTCAAAGAACTCAAGTTGCAATTGGGAATGGCATTTTGAGAATGCTGGGAATGTTGCTGAGAATATTTTTTTTTTCTGTTCCCTTCCCTCCCTTTCTGTGTATTTTGTTATGTACTTAGCCAAACCTGTGGCTGGTTAATTATTCCAAACCCAGAACAAAATGCTAAGGCGCAGCAGAGGCAGCAGCTCCATTCTGCCGCCTCTCCTATCGCTGTTCCGTCATTGCTCTTAACCAAGAAAAGGAAGAAGTAGATTATGCTAGTGTTGGATCCAGATAGTTAGGTCTTTAATCAAGAAAAACAAAGCAGAACCAATTGTAAATAATGTTTCCTTTCTTTTAATTTCCTGAAAGATCTTTTCTTAGGATAGCTTCCCCCAACCCCTCTCTCTGTTTTCTCCCCATGACACTTTTTGTCGCATTAAGATGGCACCTAGGGACTTTCCTGGTGATCCAGTGGTTAAGACTTCTTCCAATGCAGGGGGTGTGGGTTCGATCCCTGGTTGGGGAGCTAAGATCCCACATGCCTGGGGGCCAAAAAATATAAAACAGAAGCAATATTGTCACTAATTCCGTAAAGACTAAAATATATGGTTCACATTAGAAAAAGATACAACAACAACAACCTGTGGGGCCAGGTTTGAGTTTGAGATCTGTGTGGGTCAGGACCTGGTAGGAAAGGTGTGACCAAGCAGAGAACTAAAACTGAGGAGAAAACTCTAGGGCAGGATCATTGGTTTTCTGAGTTACTCACTGTTAATTCTCTATCACAGATTCCTTTCATTATCAGATAAAGTGAGCAATGAAATCCAGATGACTTGCTGATAAACTGTTATACCTCCAGTTCACATATGTTAAAATCTCTAATTTTAGTTCTGTATGCTTCTAAATCTTAACAATTGCTTTATCACTTTGATTTCCATGGCTTATGTTTGGTTTTTTCAAAATAGTCATGCTAAGTAACATTTTGGGCTAACTTGAGTTAGGAATGTTTTGTTATTTAACAGTCTTCTGAATGAATTTTGTCTCATATTTTTGTCTCATATATTTCTTTTCAAACAAAGCTCAAATAAGTACTTAAAAGTGTATGAATTACTCAGAAATCAAGTTAAAGTAGTAACTTTGGTTTTACCTGTCAAAGATACATTGATCTGGGACTTAATCACGACTCTACTTAAACAGAAACATTAAAAGTACAAAACGAGGCTTGTTTTTCATTAAAAAAGAAAAGAGCTGGTAACACTTGGAATACATAAACATTGCTGCCTGGTAAATTATAATCAGATTGCTATTGTATTACACATTACATTGTGCTAATGCTAGAAGACCCATTCACAATGATGTCATTTCAGGCTCTGAGTCGACCAGATCTGTTCCTGTTAAAAACACACTGTGCTAACAATTTGCAACAGACCAAGGGGTTATTTGACTTGGGCAGGACTGGCTAGGGTAGTAAAGAGGTATTTCTTTTTACTGAGAAAAACTTTCACTTTGTCTAGGACAAGTTTCATTAGACACAGGACATTTTGTTAATTTAAAAGATATCTTCAGTGCTTCCAAATCCATTTCTCTGTGTACAGTTAACTTTACAGTAGGATCACATGAAGGAGAAGTTGAGACCTGCAGAATAAAGTTTTCACCTTTGTGCATACCTCTGTTATCATTGCAGTTACAGCAAGAAGTTGATGGTCACACAAATGGTTTTTAAAGGAGATGCTTTTTATTTTATACTTTATTTCCTAATATTTCCACTAGTGGGCGCTGCAGTGCTTTCAACTCTATATTTTTATCTGGGCACAATATTAAAAAACCATACATGCAGTGAATGGTGAGTTTCCCTTAAGAGCTACTGTCCTGTCAAGAAAGATACCAAAAATACATTTGGAAGATTAAACCTGCTGAAATTATTTACTAAAATTTTAGAACAGAATAATGTGCTTGCGATTGCTACTCCGTTTTTGTTGGCATTCATTTATACTTGTGAATTGTCACATTTATTCTTGTGTGATAGGCATATATGTTGAAGTCAACATTATGCAGAAAAGGAAAGGTACTTAATGCCGTAGTACAAATAAACAATATTTATTAGGAGAAAATCCTGCCTTTTTCTATTAAAGGCGGACATTTAACACGTTTGGTTTATGTAATTTTGAGTATGAAGCAGCGCCGTTGTGGCTGTCTCTTTGATATTTAGGGAAGAATTTGATGCTTTAATAAGGGAATCCTCTGTCTCCCTCATCCATCATCCGCCATCCTCATCCATCCAAACACCACTGTAAATTTGTCAGAGCCTTTTCCATATTCAGTACTTGTATAAATAATGGCTGCTGTGATTTGAGAAAAGGGGAATGCGCACTTTCTCTGGCTGTGTTATATATTTGATCACAGTCATGGCGACACATTACAGTTTTTGTTTTGCCTTGCTCAACGTCGGCGCATATAACTTAAGCCCCAGAGTGAAAGGACATTTTTGTGTGTTGACCCTTATTGTGGCTAGTACTTGCCGAAATGAAATTAGTTTGAGGGGTTTTCTACAGCAGATGAAACGCAGCCTCTGCTCCATTACTACGCTTTTATCATTGCCCATCGCCTCTCCTTCTCTCCTTTTCTATCTTAGGGATTATGCAGGTTCTCTGCAATATTCTGAAATTAATCAAAGCAAGCAAAACCCCATGCCTTATTATCCATGACAAGAAGAGAGTGGTTTCCACAATCCAGACAGCTTTGTGATGTTGTCCAGTTGTGTAACTAGAATTTTATTATCTTTTTTTTTAAAGGTTCTGGTTTTCACACAATGAAATCTTTTCATGTTAAAGTTGTATGAGCAGTGGATCGCTCCATGTGAGTGTGACAAAGGATCTGAATTTAACTGATAGACTGTTTCTCTTATTTAAATAAGGAACTGATCTGTGAACAATGTCCACTTCTTTCTTTGATTTTTAGCTTAGCAGAACTGCTGTATGTCTTTAATGCACATAGTTTGGGTCACAGAAGCTTTCTATGCAATGAGATAGGAGCAAACTTACAGGATGCTTATCCAGTCTGGACCTTGTATTCTATCTTATCTTTTTATAATCATGCTCTACAAATTATTTTTTTCCACTAAATTAGTGGCCATTGTACAGATTGCAGACACTTAGTTTGATTGAAAGTAATAAAAGGAGATTATCCACTGGGTTGGTTGAGTGAAGGTTCTGATTTGACCCACTGCCTGGAGAGAAAAGAATTAATCTTATAAACCCGACTCACTTCTGCCATGCTTTGAAAAACTGCCAGGAATGCATTAGATCCCTTTTGTCTTAAGTCCAGTGAGAGCTAAAGGTGGAGTGGAGCAGATCAACAAATGAACCAAATAGATAGTGGCCAGTATATAATGCTTTGAGTGGTATCTTGAACTATGATGAGGGCTTTTTCTCACTCCCTCTGTAAACCCCTACCACCACAGTCTTTGAATTTGAGGAGGAGGAGGACAAAAAATAGGAGAACAGTATTTATTTATTAAGTATATTCTTTATGTTGGGCAATGTTTTAAATTCTAAGTTTAGAATCTAAGCATATTCAGATTATATATGTTTTTGTATCTTATCTTTATGAAATAGAATATTATTAAGCCAACTTCCTGGGCATGGAAACAGCTATAAAGAAGTAAAGTACAAAATCCCACAGCTAGTTGTGGATGTTTTGAGATTTAGACTCAAGTTGTTTTTTTTCCCCTCTAACAGAGCACTTGCTTGTAAGCACCATGCTCTCCTTCTTCCTCAAGATAGCAAAGGTGGAAGCATTAATTCCAGGAGACGGGAATGGGATACTGCAGCCTGCCCACTGTCAGGCTGGCACAGGGAGGCACTCAGGAAAAAAGAAATGAGTGAATGAAAAAGTACATCATTAATGTTGAGGGGTGAACCTTTGTCCTTTTCAGGAGATAGCACAGTGAACTGGAGGGGCCCAGGGTTTGGAGCCGCCCAGACCTGGATGTATGTATCCTTACTCTTCCCTTTGTTGTCACTGAAAGTACATCACTAATCTCTGTGTTTCTGTCTCCAAGACACACCTTATAGGTTGTTGGGAGCATAGTAAAGATGGCCTGATTGATGTTGGGTGGCAGATTCTAGTATGAAGGTGGGAAAGATGTGATGAACTGCCTTGGCCAGGAGGTTGGAGGTTGGGGGATAGTATTTGGCACCAAGAAGAATGCAGAGGGAGAGTCCCATATGTTATATTGGAAGAATCTTATGGCACCTAATTCAAATGGGAAATCCCAACTTGGAGAAGCTCAATAACCTTTGAACCTTTAAAAGACAGTTCTTCCCCTAGAGCCATTTTTAGGATATACTTTAGGCAAAAATGGCATTGTCAACTCGGATCTTTATTTTAACCATGTAATTTCCATGAGTGTCTGGAACAGTACTGAGCGTTCACTACCAGTCTTAGTTCATTCCATTTATGGAGGCAGCCAAGGTTTAAAGGGAGAGGCACTGATCAGCATCTTTCACATCCAATTCTCTCTTCCTTTGTATTTTGATTTCTGCCCTGTTGTGGGGAAAACAGTGAGAGAGGGGAAAAGAGCACAAACCTTTTGCTGGAAATAGTTCCTTTCCCTCACATTCTTCAGGCCGTTCTGTTCATCTGAGGGTGTTTTCCTTTGATCGTCAGCCTTTTGTGGTTGTTTTTATTGTTGATGGTTGCAATCCATTTCCCTTTAAAATCTTGAGACCTAACAGAATAGAATGAAGGAGGGAAAGGAAAGAGTAATGATTAAGACCGTCCTGAGGATAAATGACAAGGGCTCAGGCTGGGAGGCCACACTGTGACAGCAGGTCAGTGTGCTAATGACTGTTCTGTGGGCTGAACCAAGATATTTGGAGGGAGATGTCTGTGGGGCCTCCTGAAGACTGATGTACATGTGTGTTACGGTGTGTGTGTATGTATACTCAGAATTCAATATGAGCCTCTTCAAACCTCACCTATTTTTGTTGTTGTTTTAGTTACTAAGTAGTGTCCAACTTTTGCGACCCCATGGACTATGGCCTGTCAGTCTCCTCTGACCGTGGGATTTCCCAGGCAAGAATAGTGGACTGGGTTGCCATTTCCTTCTCCAGAGGATTTTCTAGACCCAGGGATCAAACTATGTCTCCTGCATTGTCAGGCAGATTCTTTACTGCTAAGCCACTGGGGAACCCCCACGTGCTTGTGGGGATGCCTTTATTATCTACTAGCAGAGAGAATAGTCTGTGGTTTACCTGGTTCCAAAGTCATCAGTAGGACTTGTCTTACATATATATATATATATTTTTTCCTTTTAAAGATTCATCACTTTTTTAAATTTAGAGGATAATTACAATGTTGTGTTAGTTTCTGCTGCACAACAATGTGAATCAGATGTCTTATATTTTGACATTGCTTGCTCAGGTAACTTCACCCTAAAAACCTAGTCTGCTGCTGTTTTTCTTGCAGGAAAGAAAATGCGCTCTCTCTCTAACCCAGAGCCTTAGCTATGAGTGAACTGGAAACTGGAAGACCAGGACTGAAACTTTTTCTTTCCTTAAGTCTAAAAGCTTTTGGTCGAGTGTCTGGACAAACCTCCAAGGGGTCGGGTAATGGGTGGGGATGGTGACTCAGGGCCTGCTTGATTTCTGAACTTTGGGGCCACTGGGACTGCCCCTTCCTGGCCCTGTCCTGGCCTCTCAGTGGTGTGATGGCATCGAGCCCTTTGGGCATCTGTGAGGGTTTTTTCCTGACAGCACGAGAGCATTCTTTTTTTTTTTTTTTTAATTTAATTTTATTTTTAAACTTTACATAATTGTATTAGTTTTGCCAAATATCAAAATGAATCCACCACAGGTATACATGTGTTCCCCATCCTGAACCCTCCTCCCTCCTCCCTCCCCACACCATCCCTCTGGGTCGTCCCAGTGCACCAGCCCCAAGCATCCAGTACCGTGCATCGAACCTGGACTGGCAACTCATTTCATACATGATATTTTACATGTTTCAATGCCATTCTCCCAAATCTTCCCACCCTCTCCCTCTCTCACAGAGTCCATAAGACTGTTCTATACATCAGTGTCTCTTTTGCTGTCTCGTACACAGGGTTATTGTTACCACCTTTCTAAATTCCATATATATGCATTAGTATACTGTATTGGTGTTTTTCTTTCTGGCTTACTTCACTCTGTATAATAGGCTCCAGTTTCATCCACCTCATTAGAACTGATTCAAATGTATTCTTTTTAATGGTGGGAATGCAAACTAGTACAGCCACTATGGAGAACAGTGTGGAGATTCCTTAAAAAACTGGAAATAGAACTGCCTTACGATCCAGCAATCCCACTGCTGGGCATACACACTGAGGAAACCAGAAGGGAAAGAGACACGTGTACCCCAATGTTCAACGAGAGCATTCTTGCTGCACGGAAACCTCATCTGTTTCTTCCATTCTTGTCCCTTCCAAGGGGAGGAATTGGATAAGGAGCGCCTGAATGGGGAGGTCCCTGGGGGTAGGCTGTGGCCCTTCTCTGTTTCCCCGCAGTCTTAGCCCGAGTCAAGCTCAGGGTCTGCAAGTTGTTCTGCAGATGGCCTAGCAGCAGACACCCAGCTGGGCTGATTTAACCCACAGAGTGTTTGTGTTTATGTTTGACAGCCAAGACAGGGAGCAGGAAAACTGTTTTCACTGGGATCAGCCTCAGTTGTTTCTCCAAAAGCAGTTGGTTGAACGGCTGTGCTGTTTCTGGAGCCGTTATGCCATGAAGTGAAGTTTGGATGAAGGACAGATGTATTATCTAGGAAAGAATCCTGGTCCCTTTCGCAAAGAATGTTCAGTTGTTTCCTGGGCCAACAAATGAAACTGCTCTCCAATGTTCTGTTTATGTAGACACTATTTCTGGGGGAGGAAAAAAAAAAGCCCTAAAGACATTAATCCTCCTTTGCTCTGGAGTAAGTAAGTAGCAAGTGTCAGTCAATATCCATTTTCTAGGTGAAGAAATAGAGGCACTGAGAGATTAAATAGATCATTGCTTTTTAAACTTGGATGTATTCATGAAGTGCCTAGGAATCTTGTTGTAAATGGAGATTTTGATTCAGTAATCTGGGGAGGAGACACGAGAACCTGTATTTCTAACCTTTTCTCTGGTGATACAGATGTTGCTAGTCTGTGAGTCATAGTTGAGATTAATTTAGGCTCATGGCAAGTTAGAGAGCAGCTTACTAGATAAGGTTGCTTCCCTGTGTCCCCAGGAAGTGAAACAATACAGTCTTCTAATCAAGACTGTATCTCAGTTGTTTCAAAATAGTTATAGAAAGCATAGCACTTCCTGGACATTGTGGCCAGAGGGCATAAAAAACCAAATTGACCGGAGTGGTTTTTAGCAGAATTAGGTAGCTAGACTAGTTTTATACAGACATAACTAGAGCTTGCCTTAGATAACAGAAGCATAAAAAATTATACCCAAGCATCAAAAGCTCAGTAGTGCTTAGAAGAGAAGGCAACTACTATCTTATAGTTCATGTTCCATTCCTACTAAAGTCAGTAAAGCATGTATGTGTGCCTGCGTGTGAGCACGTGCATAGGTCCAGTGTTCCTGTTTCTAACTGCACTCCTGTGGTCTATTTCCTTAAAACATGTTATCAGAGCGGTGTTGCCATTGTAAAAGACAATCTTTGCCATGTGCTACTATTCACAAAGATTTCGCAATTTGTTGATGACTCGCACATCTGTGTGGAAATATACACTACTGCCTTCAGCTGCAGTAGTTTATGTCTTTCTCCCCTCTAGAATATGATTACCCACAAGTATGTAGGAGTCATTTAATGGGGAGCAGGTGTAAGAAGAAACAGTAACTCTGAACAAAAGGAACGGATGCAATTGCAGCATGCAGGATTTAGGCTAGACATCCACATGCAGAGAAAATTCTCTTCTGCCAGTAAGAGCAGTGAAACACTGGAGCACAGGATGAAAGCAGAGTGGTGGTACATTCTCGAGCATTTGAAAGAAAAGGGCAGGTGGTTTGATTTCAATGCTCTCTATTCAGCTCCTCTCAAAGGGAGGAGAATGAATTCTGCAATTGCTGGAGATCATTTTTAGCTCTGTGATTCATGAGAATGAATTCTGGGTATATCTGATTAAAAGCCATGTCAAAGAGTCACATATTCCAGAGATCCTTTCTGATCATCCTAATTGATACTGGAATATAATTGTTTTTTTTGGCGTGGGGATGGGAATCCAACAAGTATTTGCTGAGACCAGTTTCATGAAATGTCTTTTTCTTTGAATGATTTTCACCTGCACCTTCAATGATAATAAAAATTGTCTTCCCCAAGGGCTTATGAGATATTGTAAGTAGAGTATCATCTGGAATACTCAGGGGATCCAGAGGTCATCAGATATTCTTTCTCCCAGTATTATTTTGAGTGTTCCAAATTTTAATAGTCTATATAATAGTCCTTCATTTTCCTTTCTAATTGGAATTTCAACTAGGGGTGCCTGCAGGCATTTACTTTCCTCACTTGGAATGCTTTGATGCACTAGGCAATGATAAAGGATGTCCATACCTTGGTGCAAAATTGCCACACTGTTATAATGTTTGGTATTATACCATATTAAAACCCGTGTCTCGAGAGAGAATGACAGTGCCTAAAAATAATGGAGATTAAACTTTCCCAGCTTTTCGGAGAATACTGAAAATAAAATACTGTGTGTCTCCTAAGTGACTAATGGCACCTTCTTATAAACAGCATCATAAGATCTCTCTCACACACACACACACACACACATACACACATGCATGCACAGTCACATAAAGATGAGAAATGGATATTTGAGTTTCTAGTGAATATTTTCTGGGTCCATTATATATGAGGTCAGCAGCAGTGTATGTTCAATAAAATTCACAGCAGGAAAATAGGAACCTGGAGAAATTCTACAGACCTTTTGGAGCCAGATAACTCAAACATTAAGAAGGTGCACAAGTTTTCAGCTTTTGAAAGCAAGAATTAGGAAGGTGGGAAAGGAGGATGGGGGGAAGCTGATAGTCAGGCGTGACAGGCCTATATTTCAAAGATTGCTATGTGAGGGAATTTATGGCACCCGGATTCCATACTTTTTCCTACTGTTGTCTTTATCCCAGTCACAAAATCTACTCCTCAGTGAGCTGAGCCATCAATCAGGCAGGGTCTGGACAAGAAAAATGGAATTCTTTGGTGGTGGTTTTTGGTTATTCAATCCTAGTTAGCTAAAGCTAAATTAACACAACAATTCATTCTCATCACTTGGTCAGATTGCTAGACCATGAGGTAAATTAGTACTTTGAAAGGAAAGATACACAGAAACTCTGTTTCTGGAACATTTTATTATTCCATAGAATCTGAGAAATTTGGACACCATGGATTACTAGCTTTCAAAGCTTGGTCAATTAAAATTTTTTCGAGAAAGACATTTCCAAATTAAAAAACAAAACCCAATAAACAAATAGGAAGCAGAAGAACCAACTATTATTTACTATAACTCTTATTTCATTTTAAAAAAGATATTTGTACACTGAAAGTATGGAAAGGGAATATTCTCCAAATAAAGGGTTGCCTGTATGTTAAATAAACTTAGCTATATGATGGCTTAATGAAGACCAGTGAATATCTCATCGTATACCAACACTGGCCAGCTGATTTGGATTTGGGAACCATTTCTTCAAAACCCAGCTATTTGTTTAGAAGTCAATTTGCTTGAGGGGATGGGGTGATTTGTGGAGGCCCACTGGACTTTGGCTGTTGGTGATCTTCACTGATGAGATAGATATGCCATAAAAAGATAAGAAACATTAGGATGTTTTTACAAAAATCTTTTCATAAATGAAAACACATCATTTTGACTCAACTAGGCTTGATGAATTTCATAATACCCAGTTTATCTTTTGATTGTCCAAGATTTAGCAATTCTGTGTCCTTTTAAGTAGAAGATAAGAAACCTGTTTTGTCTTTTTTAGGAAATCACACATGGTATATCTGATTAAACTCTACTCTGTTTTCCATTGTTACAAACATGAGATGACTTAGTAGTTTCACTGCAGAAGCATGCATCATGATGTTTGAAGTGAGAAATCATCCTGTTACTATTATACAACTTTTACTTATAAAAACTTAACTCTTCTTACTGTTGTGTTATATGTAAGGGCTTCCGAACCATGAAAACTTGGTTGAGAGGGAATGAAATGAACATCTATACTTGAGGATTGAAAACCAGTTGTATAAGCCTAGGTTGATCCAAGCATATGTACTTACCTCACATTTTGTACCTCACTTAAGTATAATAGTCCATTTTTTTAATTCAGATTTTGAGTTTTGAAATAAATGCTGAGGATGAGGTAAGTGTCCCAGGACAAGCTCCCTTTCAAGGTTAAAATTGTCTGTAGCAACTGTTTTGCTTAAGAAAACACCTGAGTTGGTAGAAATCACATAGAATGGTAGAGCAGGAGAGGCTTGAGGAATACTTTATTTTATAGATGAGGAAGGGGAGGGAAAGGGTGCAAGGAGGGAATCAAGTTGAAATGCAGATGTCTGAGAATAACTGGACCTACAAGTGGAAAATTGAGGAGAATGACAAAGTCGAAAACTACAATGGTATTTCAGATAAAACTTTACAGATTCCTTCCAGCAATATGTGGATTGCAGTTGGAGTGAAGTGAATGGTTTTGCATATAATGTGTTCCACAGCCGTTAGGAGATGCCAGATGTGTGTGTGTGTGTGTGTGTGTGTGTGTGTGTGTGTGTGTATTATGTTCTTTGAACAGACAGTGCTAACAAGGGCCTGCACATGGTCACTTACTTATATCTGCAATCAGCTATAGCTTTAAAGTGGTTTCCCTGCTGGCTTAGTCATTAAAGAGTCTGCCTGCAATGTGGGAGACCTGAGTTCGATCCCGGGGTTTGGGAAGATCCCCTGAAGAAGGAAATGGCAACCCACTCCAGTAGTCTTGCCTGGAGAATTCCATGGACAGAGGAGCCTGGTGGGCTACAGTCCATGGGGTCACAAAGAGTCGGACACGACTGAGTGACTAACTTTCACTTTCATAGCTTTAAAAGGCTCAGGCCTCCTGAGGGCATTTTGGAGGTTCACTGCAGCAAGGGCTCTCTCTTTGTGTGCTGTGATGATAATTTTGGCAAAGGAAGAGCGTGTTCCAGTTTTAGAATCCCTGGAGACTCTTTTGTCTTTCTTGATTCAACTCTTACAGCTTGGACTGCTTTGGCTTAAAAGAAAATTACAAAAGTCAAGCATCGCTGAGTTGACCTTAAAGGAATAAACAATCTGAGGATCACAGTGTAGTCCTTGTATTAAGCTCATTTTTGTTTGCTTTTGGTGGTTTTTGGCCAACTATGCCAAGGCATTCAAGTACTTAGGTCTTCATAAAGCTGTTCCTTTCCTCCACTTGTGTTAATACACGTATTAAGTCTACTAGTATCTACTTAGCATAAACAAGAAGATAAAAATGATTCCTATGATTGAAATGTTTGTTATTTAGCGTTAAGCATCTTCCTGCTCCCATGCATTTTGCATTTTAATCCACTTGGTGCTTGGTTTGGGGATTGTTAGATTAGTTTTAATCCCCTGTCTAATAGTGGAGTAGTGGTGAGATTTATTACACAGACGGGGTTTGGTTCTTGGATTTAAGAGGGCTCACATGCACTCTTCATGCATATTAAATTTGGGAAACCACTGGTTCAGTATAAAAGGTTGGGGAGACATCCTTTATCTTAGAATGATTCTCTTTAGGCACACAAAGTGCAGATGGCATTTATTGTATTAATGAAAAGAAAATTGATTACAAGTGTTTCTCTCTTTTGGGGTCAGACTAATGTTCTCAGAATATTTTTTTTTTCCCATTTGAAATGTACTCTACTATCATTTCAAAGCATTTCTAGATGTCTTCTTTATTTCTTGGGAGGCCACCTCTAGGAGAAAGATAAATAGCTTATTATGTAATGGATTCTTCCCAAGACAAATGGAAAAGTTTGAGTACTACCCAACCAGGGAATAAATATTTTCGGAAATCACAAAAAAATAGGAGAGCTCACTAATCCTTGAGAGCCTAATTGTTGCCATTTTCTCCAAACTGATTAAAAAGTGTGCCATTTTGAAGATTGGAGGATTATTGTTATTATTTATATATTTTCTATGTTTCTTACAATGTGAAAAGATTCTGGTTAATAGAGTACAAAACAAACAAGAATACCATGATTGTACATTTTTGTGATTAATAAATAAAAATAATGCTGGAGCAAAACTTTGTAGTGGGAGCTTTAGTTTTCTTCTGTTGTTCCAATTAAGTAATTTTGCCTTGGGGAGAAGAAAGAATATGTATTAAGTAATGAAGAGACAGATACTGGGAATAACTTGGGTTATAGGGTGGAATATTTAGGTTTTTTTATGGTTTAAAAATACCATCCAGTATTTTGAAATAGTCTTACTCTCAGAACTTGAACTTGTATTTGTGACCCAGCAAACCTCAATGGCACCCCACTCCAGTACTCTGGCCTGGAAAATCCCATGGATGGAGGAGCCTGGTGGGCTACAGTCCATGGGGTCGCCAAGAGTTGGACACGACTGATCGACTTCACTTTCACTTTTCACTTTCATGCATTGGAGAAGGAAATGGCAACCCACTCCAGTGTTCTTGCCTGGAGAATCCCAGGGACGGGGGAGCCTGGTGGGCTGCCGTTGATGGGGTTGCACAGAGTCGGACACGACTGAAGCGACTTAGCAGCAAACCTTACTTGCAGTTTGTCTTTCAAGGCTATTTTTCGCCCATTAAAGGTTGATCCTCTAAAGGAAGAAGACAAGCATGTGTAATGGTCAGTACTACTACTACTACTAAGTCACTTCAGTCGTGTCCGACTCTGTGTGACCCCATAGACGGCAGCCCACCAGGCTCCCCCGTCCCTGGGATTCTCCAGGCAAGAACACTGGCGTGGGTTGCCATTTCCTTCTCCAATGCATGAAAGTGAAAATTGAAAGGGAAGTCGCCCAGTTGTGTCCGACTCTTAGCAATCCCATGGACTGTAGCCCACCAGGCTCCTCCATCCATGGGATTTTCCAGGCAAGAGTACTGGAGTGGGGTGCCATTGCCTTCTCCGGTAACAGTCAGTAGTCTCCTGTTAAAATAGCCACTGAAATGAGGGCAAAACTGTTCAGTTTACTTAAAAGACATATTTATTTATTTATTTAGTTTTAAGGAAATCCAGAAGTGCTGAGAGCAAGGGGTAGGGGGTGGATAGGTTGTGGAAGATGAGGTTAAGACATATTTAAAATTTACAAAGCAATGTTTTCTCTCTATGATTTGAGAGTTCAAAGCAGCCCTTCTGTATTAATTTTTCCTTCAAATTTTGTTTCCAAATTTATGTTTTATTCATTAAATTTATTTGGTGCTAGCTGTGAATACAAGTAACCCAAAGTTAGTGTAATTGATTTCCTTGAGAGACAAAAACAAGAAAGAAATGTATTCTCTTGGAATGTTACTATGATTTTAAATCCCAGTAAACATAGCTTTTCGGAGAAGGCAATGGCACCCCACTCCAGTACTCTTGTCTGGAAAATCCCAATGGGTGGAGGAGCCTGGTAGGCTGCAGTCCATGGGGTCGCTGAGGGTTGGACACGACTGAGTGACTTCACTTTCACGCACTGGAGAAGGAAATGGCAACCCACTCCAGTGTTCTTGCCTGGAGAATCCCAGGGACGGGGGAGCCTGGTGGGCTGCCGTCTATGGGGTCACACAGAGTCGAACACGACTGAAGTGACTTAGCAGCAGTAGCAGCAGCAAACATAGCTTTTAATATATAATATAAATAAATGAACAATATATTTATATTTATATTTAACAATGTAAATAAATGAACTTCATAGTAATTTTCACCAAGTTTGGACACCTAGTGGAGCTTTTTAACATCTCTGAGACTCAGGTGAGAATATGTTGTTGGATTTGATAGAGTCCAAGGAACCTTTCAGTTCAGTTCAGTTCAGTCACTCAGTCGTGTCCGACCCTTTGTGACCCCATGAATCGCAGCAGGCCAGGCCTCCGGATCCATCACCAACTCCTGGAGTTCACCCAAACTCATGTGCATCGAGTCAGTGATGCCATCCAGCCATCTCATCCTCTGTCGTCCCCTTCTCCTCCTGCCCCCAATCCCTCCCAGCATCAGGGTCTTTTCCAATGAGTCAACTCTTCGCATGAGGTGGCCAAAGTATTGGAGTTTCAGCCTCAACATCAGTCCTTCCAATGAACACCCAGGACTGGTCTCCTTTAGGATGGATTGGTTGGATCTCCTTGCAGTCCAAGGGACTCACAAGAGTCTTCTCCAGCATCACAGTTCAAAAGCATCAATTCTCCGGTGCTCAGCTGTCTTGATAGTCCAACTGTCACATCCATACATGACCACTGGAAAAACCATAGCCTTGACTAGACGGACCTTTGTTGGCAAAGTAATATTGGAGTAGTATAAATCTTGCAAGCATATTTATGAGAAGTAAGTCTCATTGACCCCTAAGTCGTGTGTGTGTGTGTGTGTGTGTATGTGTGTTAGTGTGTGTGTGTGTGTGTATGACAGAAAGATGTTTCTCACTGTTGTTCAGACTGTGGAGATACCTCCCCCGAAAGAGAAAACTTGCATCTGAAATTCCTTTTCATCCTGAGCTGGTTTCTGAAAATGGTGGGCTAAATCCTGAGTGTTGGTAGCATTTTGTCTTTCTAAAAGGCATGCTATGTTTCCATCCATTCATTATTCAAATATTTGCTGTACGCTTTGTGCTTTATGTGGAGAAGGAAATGGCAACCCACTCCAGTATTCCTGCCTGGAGAATTTCATGGACAGAGGAGCCTGGTGAGCTATATACAGGCCATGGGATCACAAAGAGTCGAACACAGATTCTGTGATCTTATGAGCTAATGTCAGATAGGAATCTGTAAACCTGTTACATTCTTGTTTTTGAAAACCCAAAAGTTTAGAAATACTTCTTTCATACTAAATAAACCATTAATGTGATGGTAATATTTTCTTTTGCATTTCATCACCATCCAAATGTTTCCATGAGAAAAGGAACACTGTCTATCTTGCTCACTGTGGCATCCCCAGAGCATAGGATAGGGTCTGTGACATGTTGCACTTAATAAATAAATTAATTTATGGGTGAATAGAAGAGTGTGTAGATGGATGGATCTTTGGAGAAGAGATGTCTGAGTCTCTGGATAAATTCTCAGACAACAACTTCTTGATTTAATGTGCAGATTTAGAGCATGAATTCTTTTCAAACATTATGAAGTTCAGTCCATAGTCAGCCAGACCACACAAAGGGGATGGTCTGGAGTTGGGTGGTGAGACAGGGTTTGAATCTGGGGGCCAAAATTAGGATTTAGAATATTTCAAATAATGTATATATACATATAAAATATTTAAGCATATAATGTATTAACAGAAATCAATGTAATTATATTGCTGTAGTATATAATATCACATATATCACAATATTATATATAATAATTGCTATAATATTATATAATATATACAAACATGGATATAGCACTTTTCCTATATATTAAAATATGCATATAGTGGAAATATTGTATACTTCAATTTTTGTTGTCTGAGTGGAAGTTTCCTTCTATTCATAGTTTCTTGAGTGTTTTTATCATAAAAGGATGTTGCATTTTGCCAAATGTTTTCTGCATCGAGATGATCATGAGGGTTTTTTGTCTGTGTGTCATTCTGTTAGTTCTTTGTGTATTCTATCCAGTTTTCTTGTTGCTTATTGTGAGAAACAGGCAAGTTATTCCATCATGACCAGAAACCCTTGCATGTTGAAGTTTTTCAAAATCTTTTTTCATATCTATTAAGCACTAATTATCAACACCCTGAATTCAGGTTTTCTGTTGTAATTATTGGTGCTTTGGGGCATATGTCCATCATCTTTCTGTTTTTATTGTCTTGCTGATTTCCCCCTTCTTCTTGCTTATTTCTTTTTTCTGGTTGATTGCACTTTGGTGGTTACTGTTCATTTCTGTAGTTAAAAAATATCTTGATCTACCTTACAACAAGTCAGGGTTCTCAGAACTTTTGACCCTTTTAACCCAGTACAAAGAATTATGTACTGTCACTGTTCAATAGTTTAGTTCCACCTTTTCTCCTAAATACCATGAATTAGACATCATCATTATTGGTATTAGTTTATATAGACAGTGTATGTTTGGATTTATATCCAAGTTTACCTTTTATTTGTTTAACATTAATTTCTCTATCTTAAACCTCCATCTGGGTATTTTTTCTAATTCTAATCCTTTCTCATTTATTTCTCTTAATATAATATATTCTCTGTCTTTGGTGGAGTGTAATTTCACTACAGTGTTTCTAGGCATGGATATCTTTTTATTTTTTTGAGATCTGTTGTAGCACTTGGATTATTGGATCATTTTGTTTTGGAAAATTCACACCTTTATCTCTTTAAAATTTTCTTTTCTCCTTTTGCTTTATTTTTCCCTCACTGTTATTCTACCTAGATATATTTTAGAAACAATTATTGTCTCCTCTATACCTCTTTAAACCTTTTATATTCTCTGTTACCTTGTCTTTAAGTTCTTGGTAATTTGTTAAAATGCATTTTCCATTTCACAAATTCTTTCTTTAGCCATGATTATGCTATTTGACCCATTAATTATTTTATTTCAATAGTGATATTTTAATGTCAAGAATTTCATTTATTTTTCTTTCAAATTTATCTGAGAAGTCTCAATACCTTCTTGTTGCTCTCTTATCATTGTAACTATGCTCTCATTTCTTTAAATATCCTTGTCCATAGATGTGCTCTATTCTGCATGTGAAAATCCCAGTATTTAAATTCTTTGAGAGGTTAGCCTTCAAATTTGTTAATTTTTGGCTCTCCTTCATGGTGTGTTGCCTTCACAAATACTTAATGATCTTTGCTTGTGAGCCCTACTTCTTGATCTTAACCAGTAGTACTCCTTTAGATCTAAGTTGTGGATATACATCTTTGAAAGAGATGCTCTTCTTTCTGTAGCTAATAGATGCCCCCAGTCTGCCACCAATTTTGGAGGTCTGGGGTTTAGCACAGAAATCCCAGGCTCAACTTCCTCTTTCCTTGCTGGCTCAAGTCTCAGTATCTTGATACAAGTACTTCAACTGACATTGCTTTCAGGGTAATGTATCTCCTCACTATCTATTACTCTGACCTCAGCCAAAGGTTTTAAGTAGAAAATGTGAAATCCTGTCCTTTGAGTCCCTATAACTTGTGAGACCAGTGACACCTTAAGAATGTGCCCCATTCAGAGTACAGTTGTTCTGAAGTGTGATGCTCCCATAGGGCTTTTAGATAGCCATAATGCTAGAAATAGAAGTCATATGGTATTACTTTTAAATACTAATTGTTGCTAGAGTAAAGAAATGCATAAAGTTTATCTTTAGTTTAACTGTGTTATCTCTGAATTATTTTGGAATTTTCCTATACACAGTCATATCTCTTGCAAACAAAGATGTTATTGTTCTTCCTTTCCAACCCTAATAGATTTTGATTCATTTTATTTTCTTACTGTACTGATTAGAACTTAGAGTACAATGATAAAAAGAAGAGATGATAGTGGACATCCTTGTCTTGGTCCTGATCTTCAGGGATCAGTGTTTCACCACAAAGTATAAACTTTGCTACAGTGTGTGTGTGTGTAAAACAATTAATTCTTACACAGAAATTGGAAAGAGCTTTGTAAGATTTAAATTTGATCCTGAAAATGAGTAGACTGAGATATGTTATAGCTATATGGTATGTATAACTAGATTACATTGATAAATGAAAGAAACAGTTGGGATGGTTAATAAAATTTTTGATCTTATGTCTGCACATTCTTCACCTATAAATCCAAGGACAGCAAAGCTAAATATATAATTTTTGTTTTCTAGCTTTCTTTTTAATGGATATATGCATGGCTTTTCTGTGTGTGTAATTCTAATCAGGCAAAATTAGTAGTATAGCAGAACTGAAACATTCATGAAGTTAGGGTCTTTCAGAGAGGAGTAATGATGGGGTAGATTTGATGAAATTTTCTTTTCTTTTTAGCAGAGTTTCTTGTTTTTCTCCAGTATCCTAATCAGGAACAGATACATCCCTGCCTTTAGTAATAAGAACTTTATCAATTCTTGAATTCAGTGAGCTTGGGAGAGATTTTGTCTGATATTTGTGGCTCTTTTTACTTCGCTCTCAATTACCTGCATCGTAGGATGTACTTAGCTCTTTCCATTGGCTTTCTCTATGTGATATCGAATAGTTCTTCATGCTATCAGCCCCCTTCTCCTCACTAACTGTTCATTAGATGAGGGTGGCTGCTGGCCCAACATACTTCCTCTTCTGAAAAGTAGGAATCAAAACCCAAGAAAGTCAGACATTCTATCTTTAAGTAGGTGAACTTGAAACAAATTCAATAGCCATCTGTACTCACTTGGGAACTGTGGATAAGAGAAGATGATTCAGCAGGGAAGGAGAGAAGAATTCAGAGAGGAGTTGAGGTGAGAGATGAGAAGAAAGGACTGTCAGGGTTCTGACAGCATACCTTTTTCTCATTCTCATTCTTTCTGGCTACCTACAACCTTTGGGTTCATGAAACACCCTCATATCCTTATAATGTTTTTTTTCTTCTTGTGAACGCCATATGTGGCCACAGTCTTAGGAATCCAATGTACCTGTTTTTTTTGTTTGTTTTTTTTTTTGCACCTAAATTTAAATTTGAGTTCTAGTGACTCTGAGCAAGTTATGAATCTCAGTTTCTGTATCTGTAAAATGGGGATAGTGACATCTACTTTGCAGAGTGCTTATGAGCATTTGAGTTAACATATGTAGTGGAACAGCTGGCTTAGAGTAGACTTTTAATAAATAATAGTTATTCCTTTCTAAATTATTTTTCCAGTCCAATATGGTATCTGATAGTGCATTGTTTGCATGCTTATTATCACACATCCTATTCTGCCTGTGATATCGCTACTTGGATGTTTGCCCTGTCTTCCTATTAGATTTCAAACTTCTTGACAGGATGATTTCTGACATGTGCTTCTCACTACCCTATCAGAAACGATCTCAGAGTTTGTACTCAATAGATAATTACTGGATAGTGTAAATACTTTGGGGATTTCTTGTCAGGGGAAACCAGAAGAGCTAAGAGTAGAACACTTTACCTATTATTTATGATTGTCCCCTTTATAAAGCTAGGCAAACACAAACTCTGATATCTTCTATTCCAGAAAGAATTGCCCGTAAGTAAACAGTTCTCTTCATTGGTTAGACCCCTGACAAATCTTGGTTGTTTTAGTTGTAGTTTTAAAAATAAAATCCTATGAGGAACTCCAATATATGAAACAGATTTAAGCAAAGGCTTTGTGGTTGAGCAGAAGAGAGAGGCCCTGAGTCCTGCATCCCATCCAATGGTAGACCCCAAAGCACTTCAGGGCTTGGTGAAAAACATTTTGGAAACCGTTACTTTGGATTATCTAGGATAGTCTATGTAACCCACAGCTATCATGGGGTTTTACTGAATTAGAAAAAAAATGGAACCAAAGGAACAAGATGCCATAACCCTTCCCAGAGTGATTATGAAGGTTTTAGAAAGCTTTAGGGGATTGTTGTCAAACTTGTTACAATTGATGGTGTGGGAACTCTTAGCCACTATTATAAGCAAGAGAGATTTTGCTGAGGTAGGATGGGAAATGTTTTGGGCTTGATGTCAAAAGATGAGGATTTGAATTCTCATTTCTTTTCTTACTGGCCAGTGGCTTTAGGCAACTCTGCAACTTCACCAAGTCTCAGCTACAAATTGGGAATTATCACCCCCATCTACTTCGCAGATCTGTCAGCTAAAATGAGACTGAGATGTGAAATGGTTTTATAGTTTGAAAAAAAAAAAAGTACTATATAAATATAAGGCCTGCTTAGTAATATGACTAATTAAGGGAATAAAGAGAGAAAACACAGTATGTACAATTAATGACTTTACTTAGACTCAGTTATTTTCATCCTTTGACATGGCATACACATATTCCTTTTTATTTTTGCTGAAAGTCTAAATGACTGTACTATCAATAAAGGTCCTCCCTCCTATACTGTGCTGATGAAAGAAACCGAAGGCCTAAATAAATGGAGATGCATGCTATGTTCATGGATTTGAAGACTTAACATGGTAAAGATGTCAGTTCTCCCCAGTTTGATGTAGATTTAATGCAATTCCTGTCAAAATGCCAATAAGATTTTTGTTGATAAAGATGAATATTTTAAAATGTATATGAAAAGGCAAAGGAAGTAGAATAGCTAAAACACTTTTTTTAAAAAAGAACAGAGTAGAAAAATCAGTCAACTCAATTTCAAGACACGTGATAAAATGATATAGAACTATACTCAGATACCACACCAATGTCAGATTCTTCCATTTGATATTGCACCATAATTATGTAAGATTACCTGTAGGGGAAACTGGGTGATGGGTTCTTGGCAGTCTTCTACTACCTTTGCAACTTCCTGTGAATCTATAATACTCCATTTTTTACAAAAATATTTTTTTTTAGCTTTATTGAAATATAACTGACATGTAAAATTGTAAGATATTTAAAGTGTACATCATGGCGGTTTGATATATACATCGTGAAAGTATTGCTTCCATGTTAGGTAATTAACATGTCTATGACCTCACATATTTATCCTTTATTTATTTATTTATTTTTTGGTGAGTACATTCATTTTGCTCTCTCAGGAAGTTTTAATTATTGAAAGTTTAACGCACAAACACATTTCAACTGTGTCAGTCATTTGCTGGCTGGCTCTTAGCCATTATTCTCACTATTCTGTGTTTTCTTGTTGCATATGATGGGAAGCTGGGGCCTTGCAAATGACTTCTCCCTAATTCTTTTGTCAACTGGCTTCATCTTAGGTCCTACCAATTAATGGCCCTAGGGAGGGACTAGGAAACAGGATCTGGGGAGAAGCCACTTTATTTTCACTTCTATCTTCCATCAACTTTTCTCCAGCAAAAACAGGCAACAGTGGAATGCGGCATTTTTTGGCAGTCCCAGCCCATGCTCTCTGCAGCCTTTTCTTTGGTCCCATCATTAGTACTCAGCACCCCCTCAGTAGTTCCACATGTAGTCATGAGATACTCCCTCATAGACTTGGCATTGCCTTTCAGTCCTCTTCTGCACTTTTGGACTCTGATAATGTAACTGCCTCTCCACCAGCCCTACTAGTGGCAGCTGCTTTCTTTAGTTACTAGTCTTTGGGTTACTATACCACCTTCTCATACTCTCTGCTCTTTTAATACCTTTCTAACCAAGTCCTGAAATTCCTGAAGTGGTTCTGATTTGACTCGACTAATGCACCCAATGTGGGTGAAACAGTGCTTTGTGTTAACAGGAATTAGGCAATATTCTTTCCATCTCTTTATTTCAGTGCTGAACCATTCCTTGAAATCCTCTTTTGGCAGAGCTTTCTGGAGATGGGGAAAAACTTGGGGTATCCTGAACTTGAACTGTGGTTGAAACTTGGCCCTAAGATCTCTGACACCTTTAGGAAAGGTAGAGACTGAAACGGAGAAGGCAATGGCACCCCACTCCAGTACTCTTGCCTGGAAAATCCCATGGACGGAGGAGCCTGGTGGGCCACAGTCCATGGGGTTGCTAAGAGTCGGACAAGACTTAGCGACTTCATTTTCACTTTTCACTTTCCTGCATTGGAGAAGGAAATGGCAACCCACTCCAGTGTTCTTGCCTGGAGAATCCCGGGGACGGGGGAGCCTCGTGGGCTGCCGTCTATGGGGTCGCACAGAGTCGGACACGACTGAAGCGACTTAGCAGCAGCAGCAGCAGAGACTGAAAAGGGGGGAAAATATCCTAATCACTTCAAGTTGGAACACCGTTTTCTGACTTTCAAGAGAATGACACTTGGATGCTGTCTTTTTTTTTTTTTCCTAGGAAATCTGCCTAAATAAGCTAAGTCAAAACAGAAATATATTTGTCCAGAGGCTCCACCAAATTAAATCACTGTGTATTTCCTAGACCTTTTGATTTTCTGTTCCTGGAAAAAAAAAATTGGGGGAATGAACATAGCACCCAATATTTTAGTTTTACCAAGAAAGCATGTTAAAAATGGGAAAATGGCAATAATTTATTATAGTTATTTCATTAAAGAAATAGCAGCTTATTTAAAAAATAAAAATGACATGAGAAAAATGGATAGAGTTTTAAATTTAAGAAAGTATGCTTCACCATTTCCTTATTTGTTTATTTTAAAAATATACCCCATCCCCATTAAATATTCCTACTGGTCTGGTGTTTAGGAACTTCTTCTGGATAACTTGATGTTGATTCCATAGTGTAAGTAGAGTACACTTTAGAGATAGTGTTTCTGTTAGGGAGATATTTCTTTTGTAAGAATGTTGAGATAGAACTCAACATTTTCATCTTTTGACATGGCATACACATATTACTTTTTATTTCTGCTGAAAGTCTAAATGACTGTATTATCAGTAAAGGTCCTCCCTCCTATACAGTGCTGATGAAAGAAACCAAAGGCCTAAATAAATGGAGGTGCATGCTATGTTCATGGATTTGAAGACTTAACATAGTAAAGATGTCAGTTCTCCTCAACAGTTTTCTCTCCTCAAAAACTGTTGTATGTTTATCTGAAGATGTGTATCCTCTTGTTTCACAGTTGCTGATAGAAGTTGAAAGTTATGTTTTCCTGAGAGATTGAGATTGTGTGTTTTCAGGAATCTGCACTTATTAGTGTGTAGGTGAAAAGTTGGAACACAGATTTTGGGAAAGGGAAAGTGTCCCTGCTTTTGCCTGGAATCCACTGTTGTACTTTGATTTCGGAAACTCTGGGAACATCTGGAGAAAGTTTTCTTGACCCAGGTATTAGTTTTTTCGCAGTGGACACCAAGGACAGTGAGAATAGTGATACTTAACCCAAGTGGCTTTGCAAGCATGCCAGCCAAAGCAAAGCATGTCAGAGGCTACATGGTGACTGTAAGAAAGACAGTCTGCAAGCACACATGAAGTTCTTCCTTTTAAAACTCTTGGATGTTCTTGGAAGTCAGGGATTTTTAAAGGGAAATATAACCTGTCAGCCTGTGGAGTAAGAATGTGATCGGTTGCTTCAGGCTCCTCTATCCATGGAATTTTCCAGGCAAGAATACTGCAGCAGGGTGCTATTTCCTACTCCAGGAGAATTCGCATCTCTTATGTCTCCTGCGTTGGCAAGCAGATTCTTTACCACTAGTACCACCTGGGAAGCCAGAGTAAGAATAGGAACTTGATCTGATGGTTGTTGTTGTGACTTTCTTTGTAACCAACTACTGAGGGGAGAATTGTGACAGCATGTGATTGTCCATGATATGTATCAGTTAGCTTTTGGTACATGAGAAACCACTCTACAACTTTGTAACTTATAACAACAAATATCTCTTTTTTAAAATTTTGTGAATTAACTGGAAAATTCATATAATCCGTGTTGGCTTGATTTGGGCTAGACAGACTAGAATGGCTTTGCATGTCTGTGGGCTCAGATGGAAAGGCTGGAAATACTGAGACTAATGGGACCTCTTTCCTTGTAATGTTTCATTTTCCAGAAGACTAACCCATGCTTTGGCACATGGTGGTGTTGATGCCCATCAGCAAGAGAGGGAAAGTAATTTTTGAGCTTCTGAATGCATCATGTTTGTTAATATTCCTTCGACTAAAACATCCATTGGTTTAGATTATGTTCAAAGCCAGATTTCAGGGGAGGAGGAAGTGTTTAACTTGGCTAGGAGAAGCAGCAAAATCATATTTAAAGGGTCATGGATATGGGAAGGGAGTAATTTGTGACCATTTTATAATCTTCCACATAAAGTGATGGTGAGAATCATAACTCTAATATGACACATCCTATGAGCTCATACCACACATAGGATTCATCATCCAGATGTTCAGCATGGCTGTAAGTTTCTAAGTGATGGAGGTGACCTGAATCACTGGTAGGAAAAATTTTATCTTCTCTGGAAAGCATCATCTGCTGTGATTTGCCATTTTAATTTTATTTATTAGACTATTATCTTTCAGCTACAAATCCAAACTTCTGTTTGCTCCTCTGTTATTTTGAGGACTGGGCCCTACAAATTCCATTTTTGCCTTGCCTGCAGGTTCTCTTTAAGTTCTACCAATAGAGACCACTAGGAGATAGTGAAAGGCTGAAGAGGAGGATATGGCACTCTTTTGTCTGCTTTTTGTAAACTTTGCATCAGCTTTTTTCCTATGGGCATCATTCCAGAATGATTTTGTCCGTGTAAGTTATTTCTTCTGGTAACAGTTGCATCCTATTAACAGTTTTCCTAGCATCTTTAAGGGCTTTCCTGGTGGCTCAGTGGGTAAAGAATCTACCTGCAGTGTGGGAGAGCTGTGTTTGATTCCTGGCTTGGGAAGATCCCCTGGAAAAGAAAATGAAAACCTACTCCAGTATTCTTGTCTGGAGAATTCTATGGACAGAGGAGCCTGGTGGGCTACAGCCATGGGATCACAAGAGTCAGACATGACTGAGTGACTAGCGCTTGCACTTTCATCAGGCCCTGCTCAAATACACCAGCACCAGCCACCCAGTACCCCATCTCAGGAGACCTGGATTTGGCCCTTTTCCCAAACCCCTTAGTTTTAATAATTCCAATCCCATTCCCTTTATTCATCCTTTCTTTGAAGTGGTTGGTCCTTCTTTGACACCTTAGGGTTCTTTTTGTCTTTTCAATTCACTAATCAGAATTGTTTATACCAAGTGAAAAATTCTCTATATTAAATTTTCTGTTACATTAACTGGTGTAGTTTCTGTCTTCTGCCTGAACCTGGACTGATCAGGTAGGAAGAAGATACTGAGGAAAGCTTAAGTTAGATTGAAATGCTTAAAACACTACTTAAAACTATTTTGTTTTAAGTTTTTGTTTTTTGGTACTAGTTGCTTAATTACAATTACAAAATGTTTAAGACATTGTATGACTTATTTTGTGAGTCTTGAACAACCTTGATAACAAGACTCAACAAGGATAGTATGAGAAAAGGAAAACTATAGTCTATCTCTCTAAGAAAGAGAGATGCAAAGTTAAGGACAAAATATTAGCAAACCAAATCTAGCAAATTATATAAAAGATACAGTTTTATGTCCTGGGCTTGTTTTTGAAATACAGTGTCAGTTTCATATTAGAAAGTCAGTGAGTGTATAATCATTATATATTATGCAATAAAGTATATAGTACTATATTAAAAAATAAATTATATCATCTTAATAGATGCAGAAAGAAAGTTTGATAAAATTCATTATATCCGGTGTGAGACTTTTTAACAAACTAGGAATAGAAACATTACTGATTTGATAGCTAATATCTAAAACCCTGTAACAAACATTATTCTTAACAGATAAGCAATTAAAAAATATTTCCTTTTGAGATCAGGAGAAAGATAAAAATACTTATCACTTTCATTCAACATGGCAACAGACATCCTAGCTAGTGTGATAAGGCAAGAAAAAGAAAAGATACAGGATTGTAGAGGAGGAAATGAAATGGTCTTTCTTCATAGATGATATAATTGTGAATATATTTGTGAAAACCCAGAAGATTCAAATGATAAGATATTAAAATTAATAAGAACCTAACAAAGTGGCTGGAAACAAAATCGGAATGGAAAAATGAACTGTATTTCTATATACTAATAATAAATAAAAGTAAATTAAAAGCATGTTTTCTAAGGTCAAAAAATATGAAGAACCTAGAAATAACTGTAAGTCATTAAATGTTGCTAATCTTAAGATTAAAAACTTAATTGAACAATATTAAAAAGGACCTAGATAAATGGAGAAATGTAGCATATTTATTAAGGATAGCAATTCTCCAAAAATTGATCTAAAGATTTAATTCAGTTTCAATCAAAATCTCAACTTAAAAAAAAATATATGTATATATACACATATACAACACACACACACACACACACACACACAAAGGATGAAGTATTGCCAAGTTGACTTTTAAAGGAAATTATAGTCAGGGCTTACTACCAGATGTCAATGTATATTATTATGCCACACTGATACAGTGTAGTATAGTGTAGGTATAAATAAACAGGCCAATGGAAGAATAGAAAATGAAGAAATAAAACAGCCCATATGTATATATTAGATACATAACAGAGGTGGTTTTATAGATCAGTGGGGAAAGGAGAGACTTTTCAGTAAATGGTATTGGGACAATTGGTTATTTATATGAAAAAAAGAAATGAAATTGAACCTCTACTTCACAGTATACAAAATAATCATTTCCAGGTGGAATAAAGACCTAACAATGTAACAGGCAAAGCAATACAGCTTTTAGAAGATAATTTAGGAGAATATCTTCATGACCTCAGGATAGGGGAAAACTTTTTAGACAAGGCACAAAACCACTAACCATAAAGAATCAATATCATAAACAGACCTACATTAAAATTCAAAACTTACATTTATCATAAGATACTGTAAAGATCTTATTGGACAGATGCTTGCAACATATATAACTGACAAAAGAGTGGCAATCAGAACATATAAAGAATTCTTATTAGCAAATTAATAAGAAAAAGACTAATCCAGTGAAAAAATGGATGAGAAATCTTGAACTTTCACACAAAAGAGCAAACCCAGTTGACCAGTAAGCATATAAAACATGTTTAACCCTGATGGTCATCAGGTCACTGCAGATGAAAACCAGAAAGAGTTATTATTGCATACTCGACACCACAGCAACATTTTTAAAAGCTGGCAAAGATTGTTGGGAACTTTGCTGATGGGAGTGTTGATTGAGATACCATATTGGAAAAGAGTTGGGTTTACTTAGCCAAGTTGAGCTCACTTGTATCCTGAGACACAGCATCCTATTTCTCGTTATACATACACTAGAGAAAGTCTTGGAGAACGCAATGGCACCCCACTCCAGGACTCTTGCTTGGAAAATCCCATGGACGGAGAAGCCTGGTAGGCTGCAATCCATGGGGTCGCTAAGAGTCAGACACGACTGAGCGACTTCACTTTCACTTTTCACTTTCATGCATTGGAGAAGGAAATGGCAACCCACTCCAGTGTTCTTGCCTGGAGAATCCCAGGGATGGGGGAGCCTGGTGGGCTGCTGTCTATGGGGTCGCACAGAGTCGGACACGAATGAAGTGACTTAGCATAGAGAAAGTCTTGCTCATGAGTGCCAGGACACATGAGCAAGAACCGTCACAGTAACAGTGTTTAAATAACCACAGACTAGAAATAATGGAAATGGATCAATAAAGACTGATAAATGTAATATATATCATATATATACATATATATGTAACATATGTAATGACAAAATGTAATAATACATAGCAATGAAATGAATGGATTATGGCTACACATGACAAAATCAGTGAATCTTAAAATGTTGAGCAAATGAAATAAGCTCTGAATCATAATAGAGTAATGAAACAGGCAAAACTAAAATCTTGTTGGGATTAAAAACAGAAAAACATGCAATGATAAAAACATAGGTGATGACTATATTAAAATTCAGTAGAGTGAGAACCTCTTATAGGATGGTGAGAATAAAAGGACGATGGTGGAGACTGAGATATGGGGACACAGGTTGGGAGAAAGACTGGATGCTAAGGTGTTGACAAAGTTCTGCTACTTAAACTGGTTGGTTACACAGGTGTTTGCTTTATGACTTTTCTTTCAGCTGTCCATGTGTATTTGTCCTGTGTATGGAATTCATGGTTAAAATACATTTTTATTTATCATGCAGTATCTAATACAGAAATTGCAGAAAAGGGAATGTGCATCTGGAAGCTACAAGTTTGCTTCTTTCAAAAGTTGCTTTCCCTTGAAAGATGCTTCTTTATAAACAAATCTTTTTTATTCATTTACATGTATGTAAACATTGCTGTCAACTATCATTATTAATCTAAGTCAGTTCATTACAGATTTGACCAAGGGTTATACTGAAAAATCATGAAGTTTCAGTCCTAAAACAGCTCTTTTTATGGTTCTCAGAATCTTAGCATCACTGGCCAGCATATATTTCACTGTGGGTTGTCAACATCATGGAAAACATTGACTATAACCCTCCCCCCGCCAGGAATGACTTGTACATTGGTGGGCTCAGAGTATCCCAGAATGCATTGCTAGGCGCAACCCTGCATTTATAACCCTAAGTGAAACTCCATTTTGCCATTTAAGCATTGATGCTTTCCTTTGGGGAACAAAATTTCCACATAAAAAAGTAACAAAACAGCAATTATGTAAATTGAATGGAAAAAAACCAGTAGTGTCCTGTTGGAGGTAATTTTCCCCATAATGAATGTTGGGGGAAGGAGGAGAATGGGAAGGACTAGAGATTAAAAATAGGGAATTGTGTATGTGTATGTAATAAGCTTGCACAGAAAGCAGATGCATGGTGTGGACGTCATGTATAGAGGCAATAATCTGTGACAGAAAGATTTACATAATATTCTTTCAGGGCAAGTTCCCCATTTTGAAAGATGGTGAAATGCAGACAGCATGCCTGACTATAATGAATCTAAATCAGGTAAATAATTTGCACTCTCAGATTATGTCCCCCCACCCTGCCCCAATCCATACTTGCTTAATGGGTCTATTACAGTTTAGAGGGTAAAGAGAACTGAAGTTACCCTGACATGTTCATGTGACATACGTGAAAACACTGCATTTCAGAGGCAGAGTGGTACTGATTGACAGTCACAATTTTGATATTGCAGGTTGTAATTAATAATTGGTAAATTCACAAGTGGAAAAGAAATCTCCCTAAATCATTGAAAGGAATGCTGTTTTAAACACACACACACACACACAGGGAAAGAAATCTCCCTAAATTATGAAAAGAATGATGTTTTACACACACACACCCACACCCATACCCACACACACACCCACACGCACCCACAAACTGGCTTACAGGATTCTAGATTAAATGGGATGCTACATTTTCCCTGCAGTGGGTCCCAACCATAAGATGAATATTATTTAAAATATAAATCAACAACCCCTTTTCTTCCTTCTCCTCCTTAGCAGTAAATTTCCGTTAGGTCCTGGGATGCTTTTTGGTGGAAGAAGGAAAACCAAGAGCACAGGATGCTGTTCATCTCATTCGATGTCACGCAAAATGGGGCAGGGATGAGATCGAACTACCTTCCTTCCTTTAAATGTGCTGACAGTCCTTATGTTTTAAGCTTTCTCTGCTTCTGTTTATCAACATCTTCCTTGTCTGTTATGCTCCCTATTACATTTGTATAATTCTGAGTGACTTTTTCCTGTGCTTTCAAATTGGACATGGAGGTGTTTTTTGAGTGAGTGTATCTGGTGTACAGAGGCTAATAGACTTGACTCCAGCAACCCCTGATACCAGAGTTATGATTTCGGGCTTTTCACTGTGCAGTAGCCTTAAGCTGTTGGCAAAGTCTTGACTTAGATACTCAATACTCTGCCTCTATTTCACAACTCTCAATTAACCTGCAAACCTCTTGGTGAGTGTAATGCTTAACAAGAGCTAGAGTAATTAACTGTCTATAATTACTGTACAAAGGAATTTAAAGTATTGTTTCACATGTGTGGAAAAAAATGCCTTTAAGATTTGGTTTCTCCCTTTGAATATTGTATGTGAATTACATTACCTGTTGTATACGCATGATATTTCTTTTTTCAGGTTAACACAGAATACTGAAAGAGAAGCAAATTGAAGAGTGTACTGAAAACACCAGTGTTGTTTGTCCTCAATATTTTAATTTTTTCAGGCCCTCAACCTTGGGGTACTAAAATGAGATGGGCAATGGAAAGAATTCTACTTAGGTTTTTAAAAAATAAAAAAATACAGTTTATTTGGTGAGTGTGTCTGATTGCCCAGGCATATCCCTGTTTCAGATGCAGGCGACCATCAATTATTGCTACACATTTATCATCATAAAATGCTTATTTTGACTTTTTTTTTAAAAGGGAAAATTATATAAGTGTACACACACAGAGATGCATGCAAGCATACACATAAACATATATACATACATTTAAAGGGCAGAGCAAGGAGCTGTCTCTCAAGGGTAAGTTATTACTTGCCCTTGCTTGGAAGAAAAGGCTTTCTCAATGGGATTATGTCCTCTCTCATAACCTATCAGTTGTCTGATCAGAAATTCATAACGCAGCCCATCTATCGCTCAGCTCAGCCAGGGCTGCAGGATTGAATTTAAATAGGCAAATGCCAGACTTGGGCGTTGACATTCTCTCTGTCTCTCTCAATCGTTCTCTGTCTCCTGTCCTCCTCCCAATCGTATTGTCTCTTTTCCTGTCGCTATCTTAAAAAAAAAAAATTCTTCCACATGCCACCATTTTATATTAGGCATGAACTAACATGATGAGAAGTTATCAGGAAATGGAGGGTGGCTGGTGAGTGGTGAGGCAGACACAGTGAGAGGCAGAGGGAGGGGAGAATGAGAGAATGAGATGGAAGGAAATTGTAAATTGTTTCTGTCATACCCTCGCTGGGACAGTAAAACCTGGTTGTTTTTTGTTTTTGTTTTTTTTACTTTTAAAAGGAAATATTTCAGGATAAATTGCTTACCACATATCCTTACTCAACCAGCAAGATGTCTCTGTGTATATAGTTCACATGTATCCATATTTTAACCCTTCTTTTTGTCTGGCCATTATGTGGAAAATGCATTTGAACCTGTACATTGTCAATCTTGGCTTACTCCGGCTACATGGCTCCTGAGGGTGTCAATTCTATAGAGTTGTAACCTGATGACATTTAGCTCTGGTCTGATAAAGTAATAATTCACAAGTTCTCTCCCCACTCTACTTTCCCATCTTCTCCAATCCCAATATAAGTAAATCAGGTTTATCTCTAAGTCCAAAAACCACAGTGCAAGTAAAAACTTGTTTAACTGGTGCTGCTGCTGCTGCTGCTGCTGCTAAGTCACTTCAATCGTGTCCGACTCTGTGTGACCCCATAGACGGCAGCCCACCAGGCTCCCCCATCCCTGGGATTCTCCAGGCAAGAACACTGGAGTGGGTTGCCATTTCTTTCTCCAACGCATGAAAGTGAAAAGTGAAAGTGAAGTCGCTCAGTCGTGTCCGACTCTAGCGACCCCATGGACTGCAGCCTACCAGGCTCCTCCATCCATGGGATTTTCCAGGCAAGAATACTGGAGTGGGGTGCCATTGCCTTCTCCGTGTTTAACTGATAGCACATTAAAACTATCTGTAGAATTTAAATGTTGAAAGTTAAGGATTTTTGTATTCAGACAGATGGGTGAGTGTTAATCATTCTGGTTGGGTAAACTGCAAAGGATGAAAAAATGAAAATAGCAAGAAAACAGCCTGTTGCCTGGCAGATTCTCCTTTAAAAATGTGGTAAAATTCAACTTGATGTCAGATTCCTAGCTTTTAAAAGACATGTTCTCCTCTCTGTCCCTCTCCAGTATCATTTTTCTGGGCTAGAAAGTGAATCTTGAACTAAGAGTTTCATTATGTTTGTATTAAAATTCCTCTCCTTGTGACTTTGTCTAGAGAAATTATATCCCTTGATTTTAATGTTTCCATCAGTAATGCTTAGTTAAAAAGAAACATTTATAAGTGTTTATTTTTTTTTAGATCACCATCAATTTATGGGTATTTAAATTTATTTCATAGGACAAAGTCCAAATAAATTTTGTCCACATGGGAAAACATATGGTATGGGGGATTTTGCACAACTTGTAACAAATTCCTCAGCTTTAATAACAATGATATTCTGCACTATAATGTACTGTTTCTGCTTGAGGAAGGATGGAAATGTTGCTAAATACATTCATTTTTTTAAACATCTTTATGCAAACCTTATAATCTCCTTCCTGTTTTAGGACATTGAAAACTCATTGACTTCAACTGATGAGAGATTTGATAGCCAGAAGCAAAAAAATCAGAGAAGCTGGTGCCATTTGTCCAGTTAACCACTCACTGACACACAGGGCTTGCAGAATTTCCTTTGTTACCATGTTCATTTTCAAATGTGTCTACCTACTTGTAGGTACTTGACCCATGGAGAATTCAATTAGTACAGAATTTGGTTCAATTGCTTCAGAAGAGAATAAATCTCAACCAAACTCACTGAAGACCCAAAGAAGTCTCCTTTCTTCTGAGATTTGCACTGATAAATAAAGAAGTCCTTATACTTACTCTGGGCTTCCCAAGTGGCTCAATGGGTGAGGAATCGGCCTGCAGTGCAGGAGATGCAGGAGATGTGGGTTTGATCCCTGCATTAGGAAGATTCCCCTGGAGGAGGGCACGGTAACCCACTCCAGTATTCTTGCCTGGAGAATTCCATGAACAGAAGAGTTTGCCGGGCTACAGGCCTTGGGGTTGCAAAGAGTTGGACACAACCGATCAACTGAGCACAAACTTACTCTCCTTGGTGTTTTCTCTCGTTTCACAGGTCTGATGGGCTCCCCAGGTATTCCTATTTTTTAGGAAGGGCTAAATTGTATATTTCTGGTGGGTCAGAGTTTTATAGATGTGTTTTTTTTAACAGTTTTATTGGGCTATTGTTCACATACCCTACCATTCACTCATTTAAAGTGTATTCAGTGGTTTCTAGTTCATTCACAAGAGTTGTGCAACCGTGGGGCCATAGTCAATTTATAACGTTTCCATCACCCGCAAGAAAACATTTCATACTTGTTAGCAATCACTCCCCATTTCCTCTCAACCTCCTCTCCCTCGACTTTATCCCCAAGTAACTGCCATTCTACTTTCTGTATCTATGAATTTTACCTGTTCTGTACATTTCTTATGAGTGGAATCATATGTAGTCCTTTGTGACTGGCAGATATAGTTCTAAACCTCTGCTGTGGACACTGTCCTTTGGAGTCCAGAAAGATGTGCATGCTTACAGATACTGATAAGAGTTTTGGGAGTGGTTGTCGCTCCTGAAGTCCTTGAACCCCTATTTAAAAGTGTCATTCCTTTGGCTGCTGTAAGAAATGTTCTTTATTCTTACAATTGAACTATTCAGGGGAGAGAGGTAGGCAGGGGCTTATCTTTTCAGATAACTCTTGAAGCTCTAAGCCACTGTGTCTTCACTGCACCAGTAGTTTTCCTGTTTTCTGGTGCTATTTATTTTTCTTTCTTAACATATTTTATTAATAGTAAGGGAAAATACCAGCAGAGTCTACCTTTTGCTTTCCTAAACCAACTCAGCAATTGTTGAACTTTACATTGAAGTCATATATTTATTACTATAAAATAAAATTCACAGTCTAGAATGAATTAGGATGGTTCTTAAAGAAGTAAGAATTACGAATATAGTTTTACTTCTCAATTTTTGCCATTTAATTCACCTCTGCTACAAACCAGGTACAGGTGGAGAAGACTGATGAAAGTTTTGGCAGTACCGTAAGATTCTTTTAAAGTCTGTAGGGTGGGTAGTTAGATAGGTACGTAGGTAGACAGATGAATAAATAAATAACTAAAAGCCATAGGCAGAATTCCAAAAATGCTTTTTAGGAACTTAGGGCTTGCCTTATTGCCAAATGGCCACTGATCACCTTTCCTCTCTGCCTGTTTACAGACATTTTTTTCCCCTGCTATTTTCCCATAAGCTAGCTACAGAAATGCAAGATGCTTTATCTCATTTTGATTAAGCTTGGTATGTATCCAAGGCATCCCCTGCAACTCTAAATGTTCCATTTTTAGACAAGAATCTTCCGGGAGTCACATAACAGCCTGGCATCTTTTGCAGACCTTTTTTGCCATGCAGGGCTTGTGCAATTATGGCCAGTCCATTGAACCATTCTCAAGATTTTCTTACACACACCTTCCCATTTTCTGCTTCAGACTGTCTGACACTCTGAGCTTCCAAGAAAGCTGCCTGGAGAGAAGCCCAAGAAGAAGACTTGTCTGTCTTCTGTGTTTTATTCCAGGGAGGGCATCACAGTACAGTTCAAACCCATCAAACTCATAGTTCATGGGGAAAAAATACCTAGCCAGGTTAATGCATGTTGTTTTTCAATGGACCTTTACTGTTTATTTTCTTTGTTACTTCCTCTCTGCTTTGGTTGTTTTCTTTTGCACTTTTTTTTTTTTACCTTGGGAATCTTATTTTAAGAGCAATAGAATTTGTTGGAAAGCCAATTTTACACACACAATGAATCTTTATCTCCATATTATTATAAGCAAGAAGTACTGGGGATACATGGGACAGAAAGTGCAATAAATTTATTTCTCATTTTCAGGCTGTAAGACAGGGTCCAATTCTACCTTGAGATTGATTAAAAAGAAATGCTGAATTTTGTGGTGCACCAGCACCACACATACCTGGGCTTCAAATGCAGCCTCAGACATCGCTGCCCTTCATTACCTTGATTTTGTAACCTGGGGGCTGCTGGGGCGGCCGACTAGGCTTGAGCTCCACCTGAGCTTCTTTAGTTGGTTAAAAGCCAAGGTCATGGCAACTAGGATTTCTTGCGGTAAGGACATCCTCACAAGTCCTTTGTGTTACCAAAAGGAATACAAATCTGGCCTTTTTTCCTTTTCCATAGTGTCAACTAGGAAATTAAAAACTATAAAAAGCTGAAAAAAGGAAGCAATGTTCCTGTGTGACAGGAGGCAACTCAAAATTGACCTCCTGAAACTAGGTCACACAGGGCTCCTTTGACTTCGTGAAGAAGTTGATTCATGGAAGCCTGTGATAGGAGAAGTTTAACCACACAGTGACTGTCAGGGTTACCCAGACGTCAGCTGACATTAGTTTGTCCTCTGAGATTTAAACTGATGGTTGGACATGTCCGATAGGAAACCCAATCTTTTTACCAAAAATATAGTTAATTTTTTTTTTTTATGGTCCCTCCTAGCTCTAAGTGCTTTCCTCCAGTGATTTCCTAGTCCCCACATAAACCACACTCTATCAAGCGTTTTTTTTTTTTTTTTTTTTTTTCTGGATGTCTCTGCATTCCACAGCAACCTAGATATTAGAAATTAGCCCTTGCCTCCAGTTTCCCCCAAACTATGCACATAAGTCGTATTTGAGCAACTGACTTTGTTAAAGGTTTGGAAGTAAAGGAAGAAGTTTGCTTTGCAGTGAATACAAGCAACTTTAACATTACATGAATATATTCAGGCAAGTTTTTTGGCTTCTCATCACCAGAAATTTCTGACTACTTTTCTCTGAAGGTATCAACCTTCTGCCATGCTAAATAGTCACTTCTTTTTCTTTCTCTTTCCCATGCCCTCTTCTTTCATATCCCTACCTCTTCACTTCCTAATCTTTGTGTTTCAGCATGAACAGCAGTTTAGTGCTTTTTTTTGTGGGGAGGGGTGGTGTTTTTATCTTCCAGTTGGTCTTGCCTTCTACGTGCAAAGTGGCATCTGAAGGGTTTCCTATTCCAGGATGGTTTATTCCTTAGCATGAATGCTACTGCTTGCTATTTTAAAAAAGTCTCCCTGCAGCATAGCTCTCTAAAGACTGAGGATGATGGAGGCAGAACAAAAATCAAGCCCCGTTTTAATTCCAGTAAAAACTTTGGAGGAATCCTGCCATGCTTCCTTGGATAGTTCTACTTCTGACACTTAGATATGGTATTTACAGTTTTTATATTGCATCAATGAGTTGATTTTAAACCACTGAAATATTTATATTTGAATTTTTAAAGTAGAACAGTAAGATTTTTTTCCTCCCAAACTAGGAAGCAACTGAAGCTACTGGTAATAAAAAAGGAAAGAAGTGTTAGAAGTTTCCAGAAGTAAATACAAAAAAGTGGTTTTGTTTCTGCAAATAAAAATGATGTCTGCCAAAGTCATTACAAATTTCTCAGGATGGTTGTGAAACTTTATATGTGAACAAATAAATACATCTTACAGATTATAATAATGATAGAAATATCTAAACCAATTTGAAATATAATTTTAAGCCAAACTTCTTACAAAAAATGAAATATGTCAGAGGAATCCAGCAAATAGTTGACTATGTAGAGAAAAGATCAATGTCTGAAACCTTTAAAAAAGAAAAGATACTCTCAGCTGTTACAAGACTCTCCACAAAGCTGTAACATGACATAGAACTGATAAGTATAAAGTTTAAGATAACATTTTTTTTATCAGAATGAAAGAAAAGCAGATCCTAGGTAGAATTTTTTTCTCTGAAAATAGATTGTTAGACTCAGCTCTGCCTTTTGTGTTGTGATTCCAGTCAACCTGTATCCAAAATTTAGCTTAGCAGGGTTTCTGATCAGGTAGATGTCAAATGTAGAAAATCAGAATCAAATGATTTTTGGAACTTGAACAGTATTTTCATGTGTAATTCAGATTCATTTTGCTGGCCAGAAGCATGCTGGTTTTCATCTGTTTTTCTACACTGGTGAAGCTTCAGCCCCCTTGGTTTGTAAACCTCGGTGGGAATTACTTTCAGGTTCTCATAGTTTTCATGATGTCATCAGGTGTTTCCTGATGATAACTCCTGGACATCTCATGCCCACCCTATCTCCACATGATTATTTCAAACTGGTGAGAGTGTGAAATACAAGGCTTAATCTCTTGTTTAAACATCTTGAAAGGTCTGTGCATTTAATACATGCACATACTTTTGAGAGGATTCTGATGGTGTTGAAAACTAGTTTAGTTTGGCATGCAAAATAGTTGAGAGATCTGTACCTTTGACATCCACATTTCCTACTGTTTGCTTGAGTTCCTGTGGAAGGTATGCTGTAAAATAATAGAAAGTGAGTCCTCAAGAGAGCTTCAGTGAGTTTATAAGAATAAGACAAGAGAATGGAATTTCTTGAGGGCTCACGGTTAAACTGAAAACTGTAACAAAGTTAGTTTGGTAGCAGCATACCAGTTCTGTACCATCTGGTTTTCAAAACCTTTGAATATATTTTCTCTTTATGTATATAGAGACACATATGTATGTACATGTGTGTGTATAAATGTTAGTTGTTGTTGATGGATGTTTGCTTAGCTGACAGATCCAGTGAGCCAAGTTCTCTTTACGATCAGAGAAGGTACACAACAGAGACTGTAACATAAGTTAACTTATACCCTTATCTGTTGTGCCTTGTCCAATGTCAATATTTCTAGAGAGAAATGACACTCAGTGTCAGTCAGTCACACGAAATTCCAAGCTTTAGTATAAGTAGTTGATACTCATTGCTGCTGCTAAGTCACTTCAGTCGTATCTGACTCTGTGCGACCCTATAGACGGCAGCCCACCAGGCTCCCCCGTCCCTGGGATTCTCCAGGCAAGAACCCTGGAGTGGGTTGCCATTTCCTTCTCCAATGCATGAAAGTGAAAAGTGAAAGTGAAGTCGCTCAGTCGTGTCCAACCCCTAGCGACCCCATGGACTGCAGCCTTCCGGGCTCCTCTGTCCATGGGATTTTCCAGGCAAGAGTACTGGAGTGGGGTGCTATTGCCTTCTCCGGTTGATACTCATTACTTATCCCCAAATGTCTTTGATCAACTGATAGTGATGGAAGTACTGGGATTATTTTGGAACATTATGGAAGACAGAACTCACGTCTGGTCTTTTCTGTATTATCCTGTTCATTAAATATGGCATTCATTCTTTCTTGTCTTCTAACATTCTTCCTTTTTTATTGTACGTTTGAGTTGGCTTTTTTTTATTTTATTTTATTTTTAAACTTTACATAATTGTATTAGTTTTGCCAAATATCAAAATGAATCCACCACAGGTATACATGTGTTCCCCATGCTGAATGAGTTAGCTTTTTCTTGACTATAAGATGCCCTGCCCTAACCATCTAGAGTGCATTATTTATCAAAAGACCCCTGAATGTATCTGTTTGCATATTGTGCTCATTGTGGGTAGTTAAGTGTAAGTTTTCATCCTAGCGAATATGACCGTAAGTGCCCACCTTATAATTCAGTTCAGTTCAGTTCAGTCGCTCAGTCGTGTCCAACTCTTTGCGACCCCACGAATCGCAGCATGCCAGGCCTCCCTGTCCATCACCAACTCCTGGAGTTTACTCAAACTCATGTCCATCGAGTCGAAAGAAAGCTGAGCGCTGAAGAATTGATGCTTTTGAACTGTGGTGTTGGAGAAGACTCTTGAGAGTCCCTTGGACTGCAAGGAGATCCAACCAGTCCATCCTAAAGGAGATCAGTCCTGGGTGTTCATTGGAAGGACTGATGCTGAAGCTGAAACTCCAATACTTTGGCTGCCTCATGCGAAGAGTATACCTGTGGTGGATTCATTTCGATATTTGGCAAAAACCAATACAATATTGTAAAGTTTAAAAAAAAAAAAAGAGTTGACTCATTGGAAAAGACTCTGATGCTGGCAGAGATTGGGGGCAGGAGGAGAAGGGGACGACAGAGGATGAGATGGCTGGATGGTATCACCTTGTAATTGGTGACCTGTAATTCAAATAAATTCCCTGACCCTTAAGGAAAGTTGCAGGAGAAATCACTCATGAAAGTAACTGTGATGTTTTTCCCCCTCTGTGCCAGAGAGAGATGGATATATAGTGGCTTTAGCTTCTAGAGCGCTGGTTCATAACAGTTCAGGTCATGGTTTCCTTTGAAATTCTGATAAAGGTTACGTGTGAGTGCGTGCACATATGTGTGTGCACACACATACACACACTCAAGTTTTGCAAAGTATTTCAGAGGAAATTAGTCCTATTAAGACTTATGCATACATGTTTAGACTCCTTCATCTTGAGAACCCACACATTGAACATTCTGCATACTGATACAAAAATCCATTTTTTTTAATTACGAAATTAAGCAGCCATAATGTGTCTACTATACCATCTCTTGAAATTTACCCTCTTCCATATCCTACTTCTGTTTTTTTTCTTATTTTTTCTCTGATAAATCTCTTTTCCATTCCTAGTCAACTGTGCTTTTCTCCATCTGTTCCCCACATGCCTTAGTTCCTGTAGGAGACTTGACAAATTATATGGTAGTGCTTAGAGGAAACGGGCTATAGCATGGTTACATAATTTTGGTAGCAGTCACTGTGCAGTGTGCCAAAAAGTAGTGATCCTGGTTTCATTTTGTCAATATCAAATGCAAAGAAAGAGCAGAGGGACGATGTGGTAGTTATATTTTATAGGCACACAAGTTTTGATGTAAAACAAAAAATACTGATGCTTTTTCAAAAATGTTTAGTGTTTGATGTCACTTGAATTATGGGCCAGGAAAATAAAGTGCCGACTTTGTTTTCGAGGGTGTTTAACGGGAGCTTTTAGTTTTAGAAGTGAAGGTGTGATTACCTACAGTTGGTCTTGAAATTATTTAATTCTGTGCCACATTTTAAGTAGACTCTGTAGAAACCAATGAAAATGAAAACCAATGAAGTGTCCATTTCAAGATACACCTTTAGAATTAAGCAAGTTAAATCAATGGAAATCAATAGAATGTTAGGAGAACCAAGAAAACTACCTGACAGGAAAGCAGTGAAGTAGTGAATTAACTTTTCATACCAAAATCAGTATATTTCCACTGCAGTCCTCGGGCTGCATACGCTCACCCGGGTGAGTTAATCTACATGTGATTTCTTGATTTTAACTATTTGAGGCCATTGTTCTTTAAAAACAAAAACAAAACCAAAACCAAAAAACTGCTTTGTGCTACAGTAGGGGAAAAACTTGCTTTTTTGAATGTAGTCTCAGGTCTGAGATCCAGGAACATATGAAACTTCCTTGAATGTAAAGATTCTAGCTCTGGCTTGCTTTTCTGAGAAATTCTTGGTCCAGTTTTCTTTGAGATTTTGGTCAGTAACAATAATAGGTGATTATGATTCAGTGTATTGAATTTTGTACATTGTTTTGATAGGCTTTATAGCATCTACTCTGTAAACAATTGTTCACATTTTAGGGTTAGTGAAACTCTATATGCACTAAGCAGAAGACTAAAGGTCCACCCTGCTTCTACTTAATACCAGTTCTTATCCACTAAGAAAAGAAGTAACAGGAAATAAAGATGATGTATCACATGATGGATTTAGGCTACATAGGGTAATTTGATAACTGTTAAAATTGCTTCAGCATATGAATGGTTATCATGAACTTCTCTTTCTGGAAGTCTTGAAACTATAACCATGGTTTTTCACTTGTCTGGGATGGTTTAAATGTGTTCCTGCCAAAATTCCATAGTATCTTTTAGTAAACTTTTCTGAGAATAATCTGAATTAAAGAGCTGAAAATTTATCAAACCAGTAAAGTGTTCTGAGTTATAGATGTTGATTTCTGGATTACCTATGTACTGTTTAAAATATACATTTTATATTGTTTATTTTATGCGAGTTCTCTGCAAGTAATTTTATGTTTACAAAGACACTATAGATTATTTTTAAAAATGAGATAAGAGAAGGGGGCCCCAAGCCCTACCTGAAAGTGCAGTGTCATTCATGTCTTTTATTGTTTTTTGGTAGTATTGATGGGCATTTTGTTGTATTTTTCTGCAATTAAAAATCTCACATGTACAGACTTGATACAGAGTGAAAAACTGAAGACTTAATCAGACCTAAGGAGGAGCTGTGACATAAGAAACAAGAAAATTTCCCTGACTCTGTTGAGAAAAGCCAAGATATTTAGATTTTTGCAAACTTCCTAATAAAGATACAAAGTCATCTCTACTTCAGAATTCTGTGTAGAAGATGACTTTCTATATCACATATAAGATAAATAAGTACCTATTTTACTATATGTAAAATAAATAAGTATTTATTAATAAATACTGTATAGCATAGGGAACTATACTCAATATTTTATAACAAGCTATGTGGAAAAGAATCTGAAAAATAAATGTATATTATATTTATAATACATATATATATAATAAACTGAATCCTGCTTTACACTAAAGCTAACATAACATTGTAAATCAACTATACTTCCATTAAAAAAAGATGACTTTTTATTAGGTATCTACTAGTTATATGTTAAGTTGGTAGATGAACTAGTAACCTGGAAATGGACAAATTGAGACCTGGTTGCTTTATGCTATATAGGATCTTAGACCAAACCTTAAAACAGTTTTCCATTGAGTATTAACTACCACATTTGTTGATAATTGGCAATACTCAGTTTTTTTGGCCTAAAAGTGGCAATTTTGTCTCTCCACCCAATTCCATTAGATATATTTTGCAAGCTATAAATGCTGTAGGCTATCTATTTTAAAGTGGAGATAACAATTATGTTTTCCACATAAACTTGTTTTGAAGATTAAATGAGATAATACCTGCAGCTTGCTTAGTACAATGCCTAGCATAGTAAGTACTCATGATCTCTTGTTATTATCACTGTTATTAGGATGTAAATAAAGAAGTCACTGTATTTAAATCAAATTAAAAACAATTACCAAATTAAAAGATATTTTCCCTTTGTTGGCTTGAAATATATCAGCTAGTTAATAGTGAATGAAATATGGACAAAATGAATATGTCTTCATTTTGATGTAGAAACCATTCAGCTCTCTAGCCTTAGTACTTTGAAAATGTCTTTTACCTAGTAAGAGCCAGTGTATATTGAATTGCATTGAACTGAGTTTCTGTTAGGTTACAGGGCAATTTCTAATTCTGCCTTATTTTTTTTGAGACCTCATTACAAAAGATTTAAATAAATTAGGCGTATGAATGTATTTCAAGGTACTTGCAAGAAGTGGTCATGATAAGCAAATCTCATAAATAGTAACTGTGTTATCATTAGATGTGCTGAGACAAAAGATAGGCAAATGGACTCCCTTGAGGGCAGAGGACAGAAGGGGAACATAAGACTCCTGGTCAGACCTGTACCAGGACAGTTCAAGAATCATACTGAGGGTTACCTGTAGTTAGTCTGGAACAGGTCCTCCTTCCATTCAGACTCTTGTCAGAGAAGAAAAGCTCCCTCAAAGAACAAGACTGGGCATTCTCAAATCTTAAAGAACCAAATCTGGATTTTGTTAAAGTAGTATATTCTCTTGGACTCCTAGTATTGACAGAAATTATTTTTAGCCATCTTATATGGTATTTTGTGTAAATTTGGACAAGCATTAAATTAGACATTAGCTTCCTGTGTGTATAGCTTTTATATAGCTATAAAATCAAACTAAATTTACAGATTGCTATATAAGTTTACTATAAAAACCGTTGAAGTTTAAATTAACAATGTTTTAATGTTCTATGTGATGTTTTTGCTGAAACTAAAGGACTGATGGTGGATTTAATCATAGAAAAATAGATTTTTGTCTTTGATATTTTACTTATTAAGTTGATTCTTTGGATTTTGAGCCTGATGGGATTATTTTAATAATTGCCATTATCATGGTTATTTTTTCTTTTATGTACCAAATTCATTTAAAATCACTTATCCATCACTTTGATGGTTCAGTCAATTTGTTAGTGCTGCTCAAAATACAATATTGAAAAAATTTTAAATGTGCTTTAATGAAAATTTCTTCACTATTCTACATTTCTTGAAAATAACTTAAGTTCTTATGCATAAATATAGGAGTCTCACTATTAATTTAAAATGGGAATATTATAATGGGACCTTGTGTGGTATTCCAAAGATTCTTTGGAATTTAACTTCTATTAGTGTGTGTCATGTCATGATTCTATTTCACCACCATTTTCCTCCATTCCACTTTCCACAAAACTTTTGTTCCGGCAATGTCTGTGAAGTCATTTGGCAAGAACCTATCATTACATATTAAGTTGGCCTTTGCTTTTTTCTCATTAGATGCTAAGTATTAAGGGAACACATTAATCTCCCACACTGTCATTTTCATGATGACACACCAAAAACTCAATTTATTAAGTAACTTAAGAATCTACATCTTATTCTGTGAAAATGGCTCTCAATTGATAATTATCACTGCAAGAAAGAAATTTTGTCTCGATAGTATAAAGAATTCCACATGAGTATCATGTTCAGTTCAGTTCAGTCGCTCAGTCATGTCCAACTCCTTGCAACCTCACGGACTGCAGCACGCCAGGCTTCCCTGTCCATCACCAACTCTCGGAGTTTACTCAAACTCATGTCCATTGAGTCAGTGATGCCATCCAACCATCTCATCCTCTGTTGTCCCCTTTTCCTCCTGCCTTCAATCTTTCCCAGCATCAGGGGCTTTTCCAATGAGTCAGTCCTTCACATCAGGTGGCCAAAGAATTGGGGCTTCAGCTTCGGCCTCAGTCCTTCCAGTGAATATTCAGGACTGATTTCCTTTAGGATGGACTGGTTGGATTTCCTTGCAGTCCAAGGGACTCTCAACAGTCTTCTCCAACACCACAGTTCAAAACCATTGTGTTGGATATGGCACAATTTCATGTTTGGGTTTTCAGTTTTGTTTTCAAAATTGAAAAAAATTTTGGGCTACTTCACTGTAGCCCATGAGTATGTTTTTGAGTGAATGCATTGAAGAACAGGGCTAAATATGATTGAAACAAAAAGAAGTGTCCCTGTGAAATGAATGTATCTCCTATCCTGACCATATGTAGAACTGTTTCTTCCAAAGAAAAGCATGGAAATATTTATTACAAAAGGTATTTTGTAAATTGAGGTAACATTTCAAAATATTTAGTTAAGCCCAAGAAGCTTCAGTGGCTGAACCCTACTATATTTGTCATTTGAGACCTTATACTTATTTTATTGCTAATTTTAGTTGTTACCTAAGCTTCTCGTAATCACCTGAATCTGGTAGAAAATTTTTACTCTATGGCATTAATTGTCTTGACAACAAACTGTATGTGTATTAAATGTAATTGCACTTGAAGGAGCCGTCAGAAGTGTCAGAAAACCTGAAGACCAGTGCTAGCTCTAACACTTTCTAATAATAACTCAGAAATTTTTGAAAAATCAGGATCTCTCAGCCTCCATTTCCTTACCTAATGTTGCTTGATTTGCCTCATCAGGAGGTTAGTTGTGAGGAAGCAGTGTAAGTTGATTGTACGTCGAAAGCATTAATCTTATGCTTATACATGTTACTACAATAGAGAACCCCCCCTGCCCCCAGTGCAAAGTGTTTAAAATCTTGTTATATTCAATTGTTAAGATTCTCCAGTTCTTTCACTTATTTTAGACATTTCTACCCATTATTTCAGCCTTCATTTGCATCCTTTAAAAAGTTATTATAGATCAGATGTCAGAAAACTGCAGGCTGAGTCCTGTCAATCACCTGTGTTTGTAAATAAAGCTTTATTAGAACACACTCATGTTCACTGATTTATATATTTTCTGTGACTGTTTTTTACTGCAGTGGCAGTTGAATAGTGTGGCAGAGACTGTATGGCCTGCAAAACCTAATGTATTTATTATGTGGCTTTCTACAGGAAAATATTGGTACCCTCTGTTACATATCACTCGAGTCCAGGGCCAATTATAATTCAGTCCTTTCTGGAATCTCAGTCTTTGTAGATGATGTAATTTCCATACTCTCCTGTAAGGGACTAAGTGGGCCTGAATATATCCTCTTAGTAAGGAGCAGCCTTACCCCCTCACTTGTGATTCATGAGTTCAAAGATGTGGATGTCTTGGAATCTTTCTTTCTTGCTCCTTTCAGTGTCTTGATTCTTTGAAAGAATAGTCTCAGTGAGCTGAGTGATGTTGCTGAAAATTTTGGTTAGAAATCTAGGCACATTTAAAATCTAGTTCATTACTAGGACACCACAGTGTATGCAGGCTAATGTGTTACAAATTTTTAAGTTCAAATGGAACATTGAATAATGGAAATTACCAGTCCAGCAAACAGACAATGTGGAAAGATAAAGTAGATAAGTTCACATTTTAAATGCACTAGAAACAGTAAATTCCTGTTACTAGGTTTTTATATGTTTAAGTTTTTAGGCTTACGCTATATTCATTTGAATTTGAAAATATCTAGTGGGAGAGATGGGGGATTTAGCAATCTATACAAGTTTACTTTCTGCTACTTTAGAAAAGTCAGAGGTGTCTCATTTAACATAAAGAATTTTAGAGCTGAAATAGACCTGAGAGATCAACATTTCCCAACCTCTTTTGACCCACGGACCATTTTCACAGTAATTTATAGTCTTTTCAAACCTCTTGGGTATTTTTAAAATCAGTTCATCATTTTTGTGTGATATATTATGAAGAGATAATTTTAAGTGAAAACTATTTTATCTTAGATTAGTACATTGTTAAGGATTATATTATACATTTTATTTTAACACGATTATTAATTATGACATACATAAACAAATTTTGCCTTTTTTCATTTGTTAGTGAAAGTCGCTCAGTCATGTCCAACTCTTTGTGACCCCATGACTATACAGTCCATGGAATTCTTCAGGGGATCTTCCCAACCCAGGGATCAAAGCCAGATTTCTCTCGCATTGCAGACAGATTCTTTACCAGCTGAGTCACAAGGATGAGTGGTAAATACTTTCTTGGACTTCCCTGGTGGCTCAGATAGTAAAGAATCTCCTGCAATGTGGGAGACCTGGGTTCGATCCCTGGGTTGGGAAGATCTCCTGGAGGAGGAAATGGCCACCCTCTCCAGTATTCTTGCCTGGAGAATTCCATGGACAGAGGAGCCTGGCGGGCTACAGTCCATGGGATCACAAAGAGTCAGACATGACAGAATGACTAACACACACACACACACACACACGCACACACACATATTTTCTCAGTTCACAAAGAATTTGTGAAAGAAAAAAATGAATTGTTATAAAAATTGAAAATGACATTGTCTTCATATGTAATTTTGAAACTGAAATGTAGATTAATGTAAGAGGCAAAAATTGTTTTCATGATCTGTTTGAAATTCTTAGACTTTATGATATAAAAATTAATTTCTGTCTTACAGATTTTGTATTTGTGCTTTTAAGTGATGACATCAGGGAGATTTGGAGTTTCCCTTCTCCAAAGAAATCATGTTGGCTGAAAAGTTAAGTGAAAAATCAAATTAGTTATAATTAGGTGTATATGTTTGTATATTTTAACACTTTGCAAGTACCAGATGTATATGAATATGCTATGTAAGAATTTTGATCAGATAAATATATCCTATAAACCTCTTAAGGCAATTTGGCACAATCACTAATATTTTTGGGATTCCCTGGTGGCTCAGATGATAAAGAATCTGTCTACAATGCAGGAGACCAGAGTTCAATCCCTGGATGGGGAAGATCCTGTGGAGGAGGAAGTGGCAACCCACCCCAGTATTCTTGCCTGGAGAATTCCATGGACAGAGGAGCCTGGAAAGCTATAGTCCATGGGGTTGCAAAGTGTCAGATACTACTGAATGACTAACACACACATTAATATTTTAATTTCATAAATCTTTATTCAAAATGCCTCTCCCCTTGCTTTTTTTTTTTTTTTTTTTTGGCTTTTGATATCAATCAGAGGTCCATGATGATTATACTTTAAACTCCATATGACCACAAACAAGGTATCTTAAGCCTGAGCCATGGCCAATGACCGTGGTAATTGTCTGAGGCTCTGGGTTCAGGCCATGCTTTTCACCATGTGGACCTCATGCTTATTCCACATATGCTTGGAGACTCTCAATCCCTCCAACTTGAAAGGGTATGTCAGTGATTATTTCACAAAGGAATGAAAACAGTTGTTACTGACAAGGGCCCTGTGGTCACTGTTGCTCATCTTACATACAAGAAAGCTACAACCAAGTGAAGTGAAATGCTATTTCTGGGTTCATAGAGTAGCCTAATGGCTACCATCTGGCATCTTTCCACATAAATGTGAGTGATTAAATAATGGTACTGTACCCTGCGCAAAGCATGTGAAGCTGACCTGGTTCTGGTTTTTAACTGGGAGTAGCTCAGATGGTAAAGAATTTGCCTGCACTGCAGGAGACCTGGGTTAGATCCCTGGGTTGGGAAGATTCCCTGGAGAAGGGAGTGGCAACCCACTCCAGTATTCTTGCCTGGAGAATCCCATGGACAGAGGAGCCTGGCAGGCTACATTCCATAGAGTCGCAGAGTCAGACACGACTGAGTGACTAATGCTATCAGTTAGTTCATCCCCAATCATATTTTGTGTTCTAAAGCTGTTATTCAGCAGAGGAAGCCTGTTCAGTTATTTCTTGGGTGTCTCATTTGAGGATGTTGATTCTTCATGTGTCTTCCTTTATAATAGATACACCAGTATTCTGATGGAAATTATTTGTAAGTCTAGTCACAGCAAATACCTATTCCATAGAAATCACTTTGTAACAAAGGCTACTGAACCTGAACTAATGACTCATCTATTGGAATCAAGTCATTGGCTGAATGACTTTACAGAGATGAAAAATTTGAAGGATACCCTAGTGCAATAGATTTTCAGCATAAACAAAATTTGTCAAAAACAGTATGGAATAATTGGTTAAAATCATTGCTATAAATTCAGACTGAAGATTAAGTACAGTCTGTTGTAGCATGTGATCTCTATTGGTCAGTCCAGTAGAATCCCATTCAAGGTATGTGTCCATTTGTAAAATTGATTTGGTCATGACTGTTTTTCCTGCTGATTATAATAAAGGGATACTTGGTTGTCTTCGACTGATTGATTGTTGACTGTTCTATAATTCAGCATATATTTCTTGATTTGTAGTTCCTCCTCTCCATTGTTAAATTTATCATATTACATTATCATCCAGTTTAAGACTATGCTGTCATTTTGTTGGAGATTATTTTAAACCAATCTGTTATTACCATTAGGAGTGGAAAGTTTTCTGTTTGTAAGGTAATATGTTTAGTGACTAGCTTGTAGTGAAGGTGAAATGTTAGCCTAGGAGAGGATCACAGAGCATTTAGAAGTTTAGTCTGGTTTAAGTATGGGTTGGCCAAAATGTTCATTCAGGTTTCCCTAAGATATTATGGAAAAACTTGAATGAACTTTTTGGGCAACCCAATATGTATTTTTATGAAATGGGAATATATCCTGGTTGTCTGTATTTAGAGGTTCATATTTTTCAAGCAACATTTTAGGATTATAAGGAAAACAAGGTCTTAACTAACTGGTTAATGAATCAGCAAGTGTTCTACTGTTCAGTATTTTTTCTAGTCATAACTGCTGGCTACATTTGTTCTTGACAGAATCACTTACCTGTGCTCATTCCTAACAAGCTAACTTTCTGGAAGATTTTGAAAAATATTCTGTCTACTGTTAAACCTTTGTCCAATAAAAACTGTATTTATTGACACCAATGTTCAAGACATTCAAGATTTCACTTAATAAAACAGTCTCTATGGCTATTGGCCAGTTGTTTAATTCTCTATGATCAATTGTTTATAGTGATTATATTTTAGAAAACTAAAATTTCTAACCTTTGCAGAGTGATAGCTTGGAAGAAAACGGTTTAAGACTTTTTCATAAAATCCTAATTAAACAGTTATGCTTTTGGGTTATGTTGTGGACAAAGTAGGTCTGCACTCCAAGTGGGGGTAGCTGGACTGGATGGCAGATGATATCTCCAGGTTGCCACATGCCTTTAAGGTTCAATAATGTTAACTCTTCAAGCAAGCTGGAGAAGGAAATGGCAACCCACTCCAGTATTCCTGCCTGGAAAATCCCATGGACTGAAGAGCCTGGTAGGCTACATGTGTCCATGGGGTCACAAAGAGTCGGACACGACTGAGCAACTTCACTTTCAAGCAAGCTATGTTCTTATGGTGGAGAAGGCAGTGGCGACCCACTCCAGTACTCTTGCCTGGAAAATCCCATGGACGGAGGAGCCTGGTGGGCTGCAGTCCATGGGGTCGCTAAGAGTCGTGTACGAATGAGCAACTTCACTTTCACTTTTCACTTTCATGCATTGGAGAAGGAAATGGCAACCCACTCCAGTGTTCTTGCCTAGAGAATCCCAGGGACAGGGGTGCCTAGTGGGCTGCCGTCTATGGGGTCGCACAGAGTCGGACATGACTGAAGCGACTTAGCAGCAGCATGTTCTTATGGGAACATTAAAACACATTTATTAAAAATATTATGTAAAACCTTATAAGTTTACCTGCTTGCCTCAATTAAGAATCATGAAGTTCTAAGTGGGAAATTGGGTTAGGAGTAAAATCTGATTTCTGTAGAACTTTATAGGTGACTCTTCACTATGGATCACAATGCTGTGCTGAATGTACAATGAAAATTAGGCACCTTTGAATAATATTTCCTATTCTTTGATTCCCAAATGTAGTATATAGGGAAGGATGAAAGTGTGTATGTGTGTGTGTGCACACATGAAGATGGGTGCTTGGGAGGGGAATATAAACTATAAGATTAGGCTTCTTTTCTTCCCTTTTGGCTATCTCAGTGGGAAATACCAGTGGCAGATTATTCACATGGCTATGCTGTAAAATCATAGGTTTTTAATGTCTGGACTACTGAGTACAAACATAACATTTAAATAAAAATAATTCAGAGTATTTATCTTCACCAAATCTTCTCTGTCCCACAGAGGATGAGAGCTGTCTCTTTAATAATGCAAAGGAGTAGTAAATTTCAAGCTGAGGATGGGCAATAACAAGGAGAGTGATCTCCACGCTGCCCTGATGTCAGTGGAGTGCCTTAGGAGAACACCTTATTAGTTCTAACAGGCTGGTTAGCGCCGGGTCACCTCTCTGCCTCCATCTTCCCCAGCAGGGTCACTCATCTCTGGGCTATATTTGGGAGGGGAGAAGTGAGGGGGAGGGGAAAGAATATATTTAGAGCTTCTCTCATCTCCCCAGCTTTGAGAGCTGTTTATTTTTATTTGTTGTCCAACTGTGTGATTCTCCTCTTTCCCTCACTGCCCACTCTTCTCCTCTCATCATATGTCTGCATACATTCTCTGTGTTAAGGCAAAAGCACAATGTTGTTTTTTTTCCTCATCATTGTTTCATTTTTAGAAATTACCAGAAATAAATGTAGTTTATAAATCTATATTTAAGCGAGTGTTTACTGTGTTGAAAACATTAACCAGAAGAAGGGCCCAATTAACATGAAAAACCAAAAGAAAAAAAAAAAGGAAATATAGATATGTATTTATATACCTTTTACTGTCTTAAAAAATGGAAGTCAGTATATTTTATAAATCAGTCACATTTAGAGTTGCACTTGATATGTTTTTACAAAAGAAAAAGATTATCCTCTTTTTAAAAATGTATTTTTTTTGTCATCTTCGACTTTTTTTTTTCATCGTAGCTATGAACATCAGGTCTTTCTCCTCCCCAGCCCCCATCCTCCATCCAAAAATGAATGCAAAGAAATACTATTAGGCTGTCTGGTTATGTATTTTTTATGAGGCCATACAAGACGCTGCCTGACCCCTTGCAGCTCATGTTATAAGCACACTGAAGATGCTTTTCATTTGGGTTTTGCTTTTCAGCCTGGATGACCTCTATTAAATAAAAAAGGGGGGGGTTGAGAGTTGGGGGGGAGGCCTAATATGTGACCCCAGGGACTAGTCGCTTCAAGGATTACATTTAATTCATATGATAATATTGAAATATAACGTTCCTGGGTCCCATGTTTTGGTTATTTTCTCTTTATTTCAGGAACTCATTGATGAGTCTTGTCATAGACGTTTTTCATCGATTTGGGGTAGAAACTGTGACTCATGAATTAGGGTCAGATTCTTAAAATTACCTTTCCCCCCCTCTTTTAGGATTCAGGTCACAAATACAAAACATCTCTCTCTTCAGAGTTTCTCTGGGAGGTACAGAGGAATTATTTTTTTTCTGATGTGTCTGTTAGGAGTTGTTTCAAATGAAGAAAGTTTTAATTTTGATGTTTTCTTAACCATCATCAAGATCCTGAAGTTCTTTATTAGTGTGAATACTAACATCTTTTAAACTCACTCAGTGCCTCCCTCCCTTCTATCCCTTTCTTTCCTTGCTCCCCCTGCAAAGTCAGTTACACATATATAATGGTATTCTCTCATACATATGAGTCATGATCTACATAGTGACCCACATTGGGTCATTGTCCCATGGTACATATATTAATGCTGTAATACAAATTTTTGCATTGCTTTTATTATTATCCTATTTTTTATAATTCCTCTAATTAGTTACTAGTCAGTTGAATAAATTTTAAGAGACCTATAACTTGACCATGCATCATTTTTTTTTCTTTTTACAGTGAAACATTGTTCATACAATTTAAATTTAGGATTAATGATCAAAACCAATTTGCAAAAGCATCCTTCTGGTCAGTTTTTAGAATTACATTTCTATTAATGTTTCTCATAATATTGGATGCCTTTTTGTCTTTGCTAGTTGAAATGAGCAGGTTGAGAAATGGAATTAAACTGGACACCATTCGTTGTATTTTAAAAATGTTTTTATTTCTTTCACTTAACAGACTAGCACTTAATGTCTGTGAATCAGCTGCTGTTCATCAGTACTCCAGCGGTTCACTTGTCTTGGAAAGCAGGTTCCTTGGAGGGACAGTAACATTTCACCAGAGCTAATAAAGTCAATTAGGATAATGTTATACAGTAGGCCACTGGAAAAGTAGGTGCACTTTGCACGAATCATTCTATGTTTTTAATTCATACAGTTTTACACTTCATAAGGAATATTTAAAGACAGCTATTGTTATCAGTTGCATCAGCTTGGAGATATATATATATATATATATGATATGTATATCATATATATATTTAAACACTATTTTCCTTTTCCCTTTTTCCCCTTAGTTGTTGCAAGAAAACGAAAGCAAGAAAATTTGTGGACATGTTCACACATTTTCATTGCCACAAAAGTACTGATGAAAACTGATCAAAGCTGGGAAATTCATTGCAGTCGCTGAAACCCCTTCTCAAGCCAGTCCCTTATTGCATCGGTATTGGTACAAATGTGATTCAGCAAATAAAACCCCTAGCTGCCGGGCCCCCTCTGCAATCAGAGAGCAGCAAAGTGGATCTGCAATAGGGTTTTTTTTCACGATGACTCATAATTTTCCTACATTTGTTTGCATCACAGTCTTAACATTTCTGACATCTGGGTTACTGGTGAAAACGTACATATGTCTCTGTGTATACATAGAGTATGTATATTTTTGTCTTGGTTAGTCATTGTATGTGAAAGGGATGTTTTAAAAACAGAGACTTCAGGTTCTCCTTTGTAAAGCATTAAGCTGTGACCCTCCCCTCCTCCCTTCCCTCCCCCTCTAGCCCTGGACTTCATGATGCCTTCTTGACTGCTAGCTGAACATGGAGTTGTCTTTTTATTTATTTTTTTTATAAACCCAGTCACAACACAGAAAGAGGAGGAGGAGGGGAGAGAGAGAGAGGGAGAGAGAGGGAGAGGGAGAGAGAGAAGTAAAAACCCTGAAGGATGGTTCTCAAAAATTCTAAAGGAACCACAGGGAATTCCTTTTAAGAGCAACAGAAAGCAAGCTAGCTGAGGTAAGGCAGATGTGGACAGCCTTTCTTTTCTTCTCTTTTCTTTCCTTTCCTCTGTCTTTTTCTGTGTATCTCTCTCTCCATTTCCTCACTCTCTCCTCATATTCTGTCTCTCTCTCCCTTTACATTCATTTCTCTCTCTCTCTCCCTCCCTCTCTCATCCTCTTTCTCCCTCTCTCTCCCCCTCTCCTCAAGAGCTGTTTCTTTATGGATCTGGGAGGGCAGGTGGGTGGGGGAGCTACCTAACTTCTTCCCTGCTTAAGCAATCTGAGAATGGAACTCATGTGAATATGCAAATAGGACTGCCTGGGCCGCGTTGCTGACACGTGTATGTGTTGTATCCTTCTCCCCACCTCCCTGTCTTAGCGTCTGATCTTCAACAGATTGCTGTTGTTTCTTGTGATCACCAGCACAGCGTGCTGGAAAGAGAGATGGGGGGAGAGGTGGGGATTGGAGGGAGTGTTGTGGGGCTGGAAGGCAGGAAATCAGACATGATTGCTGTGACTTTTTTATATTAATGTGTGGCTTTTTTTCTAGCTCATTTGCATGTCAAAGTGGCGGAGGTGTGAGGGCAGAGATTAGTATGGAGATGACATAATGATGCAATGAATTAAATGTGATCACTTCTCAGAGCGGGGGTGAGGTGGGGGGGAGCAGTGAGTGGGGAGGGGGGTAGTCAGCAAGACAGACGGAGTGAGAGAGCAAGAGGGGAGCGCTGCTTCTGATCTTCACCACACAGTTGATTGATGTCACCAGCGAACAGAATGCATCTTTTTATTGTGATGATGGTGATGGTGGTGGTGGTGATGCTGATTGCCATGATTACACTTATCGTTAGTGTGAAATTTGAATTTTAAGTGGTCAGTGCAGGAGCTCCAGTGCACGTGATTGTTTGGTCCATCATTGCAAACCCTTCACTGTCAAAATTTAACGCCGCTCCACGTTTGCTTTTATTTAAAAAGGAGAATGCAACATACAGGAAAGAGATGACTAATTTCTGATGTTACACACTGAGCTGGGATACCAAGGGTTTTCATGTTTCTTTAGCTCTATTTTGTGTATGCAAACAAAAAAAAGAGGGGGGTGAGATTAAAAACATTTTTATTATTACCAAAAAAATCTTCTATGGATCAGCAGGGTGGCAGGGGTTTCAACCGTTGACAATCAAGAAAATGCAATTTCATCTCTGGCATTCAGTGTTATCTTCCTTTAATAACAAAACCAAACCGGACTGATTACTGAACAAAGCAAATTCTCAGGCGGCTAGTTGCAGGTCTGAATGCAGGAGTAAAAACTGAACATTTTCCCCCTTGCTTTTGGCTATTTTGAATGCAGCACCTGTAAATATGCAGGAGGTAGTTGTAAAAGGATTCATGGGAAAGGAGAAGGGGAGGTTTTAATTTAAACTTTCTGATAATTAAAAGAAGAAAAAGAATATAAACACACTAGAAGGGTTTGTAGACTTCGTCGATTTATTTGTTGTAGAAGTCAAATTCATTCTGTCTGCCAGTAAGTTTTCCTCTGATTAGTCTCATCTATTGCTTCTTTGGGAGGATGAACTTCCTACAGTATAGACAAATCTGTATAGAAATTTAGGTCTAATTGTTATGTGTGCAATAACCCTGATGATATAAATGAGCACTTAAGAATCCACAGAACATCACTAACATTAATTTATTGAAAAAGAAAATCCAAAGCAACTCCATTAGTTTTTCCCTGTTATTGTTAAGGACTTTAAATGGATTTCCTAATTGGATAATTTTATTCACAAGAATAATACACAAATGGAAAATGAGCCCTAACCCTTGGGGAGGAGGGGGTGGTCTGCAGAAGGAGGAAGAGTCAGGGTAAGAGCAAACCCCTGTCAACTTGTAGGACACCTGCTCGGATAGCACACTGAAGGGAAAGATGCAGGATTCCGAGGAAAGCACCCATGTGTGAGAAAAGCACCCACGTGTGAGAACGAGCAGTCAAACAGGGGTGGAGGGACCAGGGTGCTTTAAGCATGTTCAGGCAACACGGGAGATAAATCCCCTCACCTCCTTTTTGTTATTTAAAACAGTGTCCGTGATTGTCGCCCCTCTTTGGTCACAGGCACTTCAGATTCATTCTATCCCAAGTTTTCCTAAGATGGAGCATCACATCTTTGCCCTCTTGGCCTCTTTCTCATTCACATCTTCAGCATTTTCTCTCTACCATGTTCATCTTCTTGGAGTGGCACTGGGGCTTGCATTGTGTCTCTTCCTTCTCCTAGATGAAGGCAGCTATGCTTACAATAACCTGGATCTCACTGAATGCTGTGCATGGCTACTATTAATAGAAAAGCATCTTGTGTTCTATTCTTACACCCTTTGCCTGCCAAACACTGGGAAAGGGAATCAAGACAGAGAAAAGTTCTTGAGCGCTGGTCTGGACTGGCTTTCCTCCACACACATCAGTACCTGTATCCTTATTCTCCACCTGTCCCCAGGTGGTACCGTGGCCTCTTCCGCACCCTGCTTTTTCCTTGCCTTAGTCTTCTAGGCCAATAAAGAAGAAAGGCAGGGATGAGGATTGTTCCTATTGATCTGCCCAAGGGGATCATTAGGCATCCATATCAATCTACAAATCAGTGGGCCTGTGTTACTAGCTTGGGCAGTCATTGCCAATTTGTTCCTATTAGATGGTGGAGCCTGGAGGTGTTTGATGAGCAGATTGGGTCTTTATCTCAGCACTGGAGAGTATGCAGGCTTGCTGCCAGACAGCAGAAGTTTACAGGATATTTTGGTAGCAGGGACAGGAATCCTTATGAGTATTGCTTTTCAGCCTGAAATCTGTCTGCACATTAACTGGACTTCCATAGTGGACCCCACCCCACCCTCACCGATCCGATCGTCTCTAGTTAAAACTAGCCCCCACTTTGCCTCCCCCAGCCCTGACATCTTCCTGGAAAGCTGTCCACAGAAATATCTTCTTGAGTATTCTTTTGTAATCCTTTCAGGGACCGGACCGGCATCACTGGAATGTAGGCACTTTTTCTTTTCCTTCCTCCAGCTCCTTTGCTACCAGGAGCAGTGTATTTACTGTCGAGCAGGTGACACTGAGCTGCGATTTTCTCTGTAGTTCAATTAGAGAAAGTAAAAGTTAAAGCTCCAGGTAATTTTGTTTGGGGAATTCTATTTACCTTTTCTCTTTGAATTGAAATCTAGAAGGAAATGTGTTCTCATTGCCATCTTTGTAATTAAAAAAAAATCTTTAAAAACCATCCTTGTCTCTAGTGTTGGGCTTTGAAAGAGCAACAACTATGGCAGAAGCCCAGTTCTCTTGTGTGCAAGTAGATTTGAAAAATAAAAATTATGTTTCTGTGGGGGAAGGGGAGGGGAACAGGATAATGAATGAATAAGCACAATTTATGCCATTTTACTTCTGCAAGGATGACATTTCCTCTTCATTATTTTGTGAAAATCTCAATTTTAAAGCTGGTTTTACTCATTCCTGACATGAGCATTATTCAGTATAAATATCTGACCATTGCCAGACCATGGTGATGTTCTCAGTGACATTTCTGCTTTATAGCTTTCAGTGTTGGGAGGAAGAGAGACAAGGGAAGGTGAGCTGATTCAGACAGGGAGGGAGGGAACCAGGGCAGTGCCCACTTCCTGGGAGTTCTGTTTGTATCTCACTCTTGAGTTTTGTTACCTGTGAATAATAAACAGTTACTCAGAGTCCAGCCTGGGGTAGGTGGGCAAAGTAGCCCAACCTGAGTTGTATACTTAGCACTTCTGTCCTTGAAAATTTGTTCATCATTCCACACGGGCAAAAAAGTGTGTGTGTGTGTGTGTTTAATATAACCTTTCATGTTTTGAGTATTGAAAATAAAATGGAACTCTGTTTATACTAGATACCAATTTGCAAGTAGTTTTGGCCTGCTTTTACTTGCCTAACATACTTTTTAGATAACTAAAGAGAAAAACCTGCATTTTACTTTAGGAAACTTTAAACTTAGTGATTATTACTGTTTATAGCTTGTATTTATATTGTCCTCAGCTGCCTATTTATCTGTTTTTTTTTTTTGTTGTTGTTGTTCCTCCCTGATCCTGTTCCAGTGCATCCACTCTAAGGAGCATTCATTTCAATCCACTTGACAAGAGCCCTGCTTTTTTTTGGTTGTGGAGTACCTCACAGAACTTCACAGAAATACATCTGTGTGGGGTGTATGATTGTTGGAAGTTAAACCACCTTAATTTATCATAAACCAGACAGCCAGTCAGCTTTCATCTTTACAGTGCATGTATAGAAATCGATTTGGAGTGGACTCAGAGGAATGTTTTAAGAGTTTGTTTTGCAAATATTTGTAAACTGTTTTCTCTGGAGCAGAGTCTGTTTCAGTATGGTCACTATACTATTAAGAACAGAGCTTATTTTGAGGAAGATGCTGCCAAAATCTGCTGTTTGTTTTATCATGAGGGTTGGGAGTTCACATTTGTTTGGCCACTGTCAAAACCAGAGATATCGGTGAATAAGCCGGTTATTTTATTCATCCTCAGGATCCTCCCTCTTCCATTTTTTTGAACCCTATGAGAACTTTCAAATGAGTGAAACATACAACCCAGGTGCTCACTTTGATTTTCTGCCTGAAGGACAGAAAGGGGACCTTTTTGCATTTCACTTTAGTAGAGAAAGGAAACCCTTCATTTTCTCATCTCCTAAGGGCTTATTACTTAGGGATGTTGATAGTATGTTGCAACTTTATAGAAACTTTTAATCAATGAGAGTCTGGTTCTTTAGCCAGGACATTTACAGTTTCCAATTCATCTAGCCTGGGTACGAGGGACATTACTTTTATTTCTCTTACAGTGATAGAAAATATTTTCATTCCATAACACACTGTTTGTTTATCTATCCATATATCTCCCTGTTTTTTCTTGTTTTATTTAGTGTGGCTTCATATATCGCATTTCTCCATGAAACAATTGATACATTCTCAGTGCGCGCTGTTGTGGGTAGAAAAAAAACTCCCAGATTAATGGTCAGTGTCTCACACACGCATATTTGTGTTGTGATCCTACGGAGGAGCTGCGAATTACTGACAAGATCTAGAATAATTCCTAATGCTGTCGAAGGCTTCATTTTCTCCTCGGCATGATGGATGAGGCATAAGAAGTGCTTTCTGAGATCATTATGTGCATCATTCTGTTAAGTGTTATTAAAGTCCGTCTGTCTTAGGCAGCAGAAACAATATCTTTGCCCTTATTTTGCTTGCGTTTTTAAAGATGGTAACTGCAGATCCCTTTCTTCCTAATGTGAGCTTTTGGGGAAATCATTTGACTACCGATTTGTGCCATAAAATGATTAAGAATTGTATTTTTCTTTCTATTTAAAATCTGGTAATGCTAATCCATAAACAAATTCTGGTTTATTTCTAAACCTTTAATTCATAATAAATGCTTTAGAATTGCATTAAAAAAAAAAAAAGGACATACAGAACATACTAGGATCTGGGGTGTGGGTTTCAGTCTGTAACTTCAAAAAAGATTTCATAGTCTTTTATTTTCTGGGCTCCAGTTATTTTAAATAGCACTATTTGTTACCTTGAATTGATTGTGCAAGAAATAGGATAAATTTGAATTTGACAAATATTTCATAGAATTTCTCCCTTAGAGGCAGAAGTATTCAAAATTGACAATGCAAAGGCATGTAAATGGGAATGAAAACTTAGCTCTAACACTTGGCTAAGGAAAGTTTGTTTTTATAAGCTATGCATTTGGAGGGCAAATCTCCCTTAGTCAGTTCCGAGCGCTCGCTGTTTTTGGATGATGGTGGGTGAATGCGGGCTACTTTGAAAGTGAAAGTAGCTTGCCCTGCTTAAGAGAGAGACCAGGTAAATTACAGACAGCTCGTGTTATATCTTAAGCAACTTCACCCAGACAGAAGAATTTACGTTACAGCTTTGTAACTTTCCTTTAAGTCACAGATTTTCTGTGATAACAAAATACATGCTGTTTTACAGAAGCTTTTCATTACACCCAGTAGCCCTGCCCCATCACCCTTTTTGCTGTTGTTGTCGTTAACTGTTTTTGAACAGTGTAGTAGGGCATCCTTAGACCCTGGAAGGCTTTTCAGAAGTAAATGAAACAAACAAACAAAAAAAGATCATCACACTTTCTTTTAAAATGCTACTTCCCCTTTTCAGAAACTCAATGAGACCTAGAAAGGCTCACTTTTATACTTTTAATAGAATTATGTAAGTTTGATGCACAACTGGGATCAGCTCAGCCATCCACAGCACAGCAAGTTTTTGAACATTTAATTTTATATTTGAATAATTCTCCAGATCAGGCTATAATCATGAATGTCATATAAAAAGAATTTTTTAATAAATTACATAATTTCACAGATGTGCAAATACTTCTGAGAAAAAAATTACATTGATCAGTTTTTAATACCCCCCTGTCTCACCCTTCAGTCAAAGGAAAAAATAGCTTTTTTCCCATCTTTGTCTTCAGAAAGGTGCTAGATTGTAAACATCTGAAGGAAATGAAAGGGGGTTGGCCAGTCCACCCCAAACTCTTTCCAGATTTTCAATCCTTTCAGCAGCAGCCTTCAGTTTTCAGAAAAGAGGGAGGGTCTAGGGGAAAAAAAAGAAAGGAGATGTCTCTGTTTATTATTAAAATTTAAAGTGAAAAGCATTGCTATAACTGGCTAATTTTGAGTCTACTAATTTAGAGGGCTTGAACAACAAGAGGCAAAATTTAGAGAACGTATGTGCTGCAGTGATTGGGAAGATAAGGCATTTGCAGCTAATTAAGTCCTAATTCTGGAGAAAGGACAATAAGCAACAGATGGCTATCATTTCTTTTACAGCTTGTGAAACAATAGCATGTGGATATTTAATTCAAAAACTATTCAGACAAACACAATTATTTTTACTTTGGCAGAAAGATGATTATTTGTATAGTGTTTCTAAAGCATAGCCTATATATTCCTGTTTGAATAAAGGCATTTCAGAATTTCTGTGTTTTGCAAATCCTGGAATATTTCCGGGAGCAACAATTGAAGCCATGAACCGTGGTCATTTTGGGAACAGTCACCTGTGGTTGAAATACTACTGTTACTCAGGGCAGACTGAACAAGTGCTTTTGAATACAAAACAAACAGTTGAATTAAGAGTCTTGAGTGTGTTGATTTTTCCATGTTTCTTTTGTTAAAAGCTTTGACTGGGGAATACTTCATGGCCTCTGTACCCATATAATATTTGGATATTTGATATGTCATCATAAAGATATTCTGAAGTGAAAAAATTGTGTTAGCATTTGGCTCATGGATAATGATCTGGTTAAGCTGCAGTTTTTTAGGACTTCCTTAGACCGAACAGAAGTATTCTATTTTTTTGGTTTTTTTTGACTAAAATACTGAGAATAATTTATAAAAATAAAACAAGGTGTTGTATTCAGATCAGTAGGTATGAAATCACAATTGCCTCTTTGTCTTTCAGAAACCATACATACCAGATGCAGTATGAGAAAAATAATCTGAAATGTTGGGTTTATTTTCAATATGCAAGTAGTGTAAAAATATGCAAGCTCTGATCGCAGTGTGCTGGAAACTACTCCACAAAAAAATGTGTAACGAAAGCTGTTACTATAAGTGCGGTTCATGTATTGGAACAGCTGTGACAGCCTGATACAGTTTAACACTTGTTCAATTATAAGAAAAAGAAATTCAGAAGGGAACTTGATTTAGATAAGAATTTTAAGTAATCCTTAAAATTTCCCAAGTAACTTCTTCTTCCAGTCAAAATCTCACCTTTCCCCCTACTTTGTTCTCTTCTCTAGCCCTATATTTAGTGTCCAGCCCAGTTCTAGAGACCTGGGAAGTAACAGCTGCCCTTGACTGGACCACTTTCTCCTTCCAAATTCTGCTCATATTTTATGTTTTTTTGAGTGTCTGGGTTACAGCGATTTGCAAATTATTTCAGGTGTCTGCTCTTTTGTATTCACTTAGGAAATTGCAAAGAAATCGTCTAGTAGCTGGCCACACTTTTCATTATGCCCATTTCTTTTTTCATTTTCAGGTGATTTTACTGTGCTTTTACGGCAGATAGATTTCAGTGCCTACAAGAAAGGCTGACACTGATATCGATACCAAACCTGTAGTTCTGGGAATTTGTGCACATGTCACTCTTTTCCTTTTGTTTAGCAAATGCTTGATTGATGTGGGTGCAATGTGTGTGATTATGTGTATATATCACATGCATGTCATATATATGTGTGTGTGTATGTATCTGTACACACATGTATGCTATAATGTTTGTGGTTCATCTAAACTCTTTATTGGAGTAACTAAATACATAAGGAACATATGTTCCCAAATGTGAAATTTCTTTTGTTTAGATTAACTTTTTATTTTTCTAAGCAGTTGTCTCTATGGTTTGTTATCTGTATAAAGGTTTAATTTTGTTAATACTGCATATTTTGAGAGTTCATATTAATAGTGTTTGCTTGATGTCCTTAAAAGTCAACATCTTCATATTATTTTGAAATTGCCCTCCTTCAAAGCAAAAAAAATTTCTCAAAACAAAAATCAACCGTTAACAGAAATTATTTAGTATTTTTAATCTTAAAGACAATTATTTTTTCACTTTGACTAAAAGTAAAAAGCACAGGCATTTTAAAGAATTCTCAAATCCCAGTGTTTATGATCAAGTCCTGCTGGTAGACAGTGGGGAGAATTATGTGTTTGTACCAAGGGGACAAATGATCCTCAAAACTGTGTTTACAGAGTTGCTTATCTTAGCTTCAGAATTTCCATTAACTTTACATTATTGAAGTATTTGAAAGTGGATGAGAGAAATAAAATACTGAACTTTTTCGAATGGTTTTTTGGGATACTTAGCATCCAAAAAGCTGACAAAAGAGTCTGTACTTTAAGACTCAGGCTGGAGAGGGGAGAAATGGCAAAAGCTATCTCTTTTCATTCTATAGTGGTTGGTATGGGCAATTTAAAGTAGGATCCTGGAATTTCCAGACCCCAACTCTATCTTCTAAGTCATTTCTGTACCTGGAATAAAATGTTGCTGTTGAAATTATTGACATAATAGTCCCCATGAGGACTCATAGCCATCAAAGTGAAATCTCACAATAAATTCAGAGGCCACCTGGAGAACCACCGTTAAAGAGCTTTTTAGAGGGGGGAAAAAAACTTTAAAAGCTTAATTCTTCTTAAATATAAGTTCACTGATCATGTTTCTGTACCACTTTCCTAGAGTTTAGTTCTTTACTTTTAGCTTTGTTAAATAATCCTTTAAAGCTTTTTTGACAGCAAAAATGCTGTGTTTTGTATAGATGACATCACTAGCCCAACTCCAGCCACGTTGAAAGCCAAGGGGTTACTAAGCAATAAACCTCGGTCAGGATTTCTGCGTGTCTCGGGGCATAAAAGCCTTAAAACGTGAGGTGGGTCTTAGTGATCTGTGGGACAAACACTCCTACTATAATACCAGAAGCATTATTGATCAGTTTGGGGGGAACATTTTTTTAAAAGCTAATTAGTCTTTGCAGAGTCGAATAACTAATGCTGTTTTACACTTAGCACTCAGGCGGTGCTTTTCATCTTCAAAGTGCTTTGAAAACATTAACTAATTAATCATTAGCTAATTTAGCAACTGACGATAAAAGTTAAGGGACTAAAAGAGGCTGGATTCTACCAGCGTTTTGTGCACAGTGACCTCTCTCTGGAGTCAAAGGGAAGGTCTTTGTCTGGAAGGGAACCCTGGGGCAGGCCACCAGGTGTGGGTAACGATAGGGGACACTGCTCAGGTAATATCTGAAGAGAACTGAAACAAAATCTTTTAGATACACACTCCTGGACAATCTTGACATTCAGCTTTTTTTTTTCTCTTGGTTTAAAAAAACCAGTTTTTTTTAAAAAAGGCAGCTTTGTAGCAGGAAGCCTAACAAATATCCAGAGTATATAGGCATGCTGAAATTTACAAGTATGACCATCCATGGGCAGAATGGGAAGTGTGTGCATTAATGATCTTTATCTCCCTGGGTCCAGTGCCATGTACTCCATGAACACTACCGTGGAAATCTAGCTTAGTTTGGGAAACTCAGTGTAGAAAGAGCATAAGAGAATTTTCCTACATGTCGTGACAAACAGCATGCTTTCCAGGGGCCTTGTCTGCTCTGCACTGTAGCCCCATCCATTATGTGAATGAGATGTGAAAATAGTTCTTGTTTCTCTGAGATATCAGCAGACCGCACAAGCTGAGTTTCTTTAAAAATACGGAGACAGTTCATCTATAGCCTTATGCTGAATGAATGAGTATGTGTGGTCCAGCTCATTTAAAGAAAAAAAACACTCCACAAAAGCCACCGGTATTAGGGAATGTGGTACCAGTGACTGCAGTTTTGAAGAGTGAATATACTTTGTTTTGCATTCAGTTTCTTTTCATTCCCACATACCCCTTTCCTGCAATGAGGAAAAGCAAGATTTCAGAGTACTAAGAAATGTTAAATGTTAAAAACTTATCTACATTCTTGCCTGTTATCACCAAACGGTTGGTAAAGGAGGGGGGCAGAGACAGGTGGTGTTTACGTTTTTTCAGAGTAAGTGCTACAAAAATAAGACTAATTATTGAAAACTTCCCACCAACCAAACTTGGATATCCTGCAGATAGTAAAGGGCAATGGAAATAGACAATGCATATCTAATACAGTCTGTTAGTTACTGCAGAATTACTTGGTGTTCTGTTGGAGAAATTTAAATGGAGATGTTGCACACATGCCCTGGGATAGTGCTAAGACTTTACTCCTAGTTGTATTTTGGGTTTATGCAGGGCTACACTGTCTTAACCCTGAACCTGGCAATAATTCTAACTTTACTAGCTCTCTTGAATGTAAGCCTATGTATCTCCCCACTACCTTCTCCTGTTACTATTTTCTTCTAGAGGGGTGATTTTTAAAGATCCACAACAAGGTTTCAAATTATGTTTCTTGTTGAGAAATTAAAATTTTACACCTTCCCTGTTAACATTTTCTGTTTTTGTTTTTTCTTTTTTCAGAAGGAGAAGTACTTCCTTTTTAAAGATCATCTATTTTTCAGTTTGCTGTTTAACTGTAAAGCTCTATAATTTAAACACTTTGAATAAAACAATTCTTTTCCCCATTCTCTGTCTCAGCCCCCTGCTTGCCCCAAGATCTCATCAGAATGGCAATTTTTCCCCTTTGCTTTTGGGGAATATCCTTTAGACAGCTGCCATCCATGAGCCAACTTTCCCCTTTAGCTCTCTCCCTAGAACTTGTGAGTGAGTCCTTTGGAAAGGTCAGGAGCCCTGATTAGCCTTGAAGTTAAAGAAATTATTGAATGTAGATTGCTATCCTCCCATTCACACCTATTTTACCGTATTCTTTTCTATAATTATTTATTTTTGATTGACTGATTTACAATATTGGTTTGGTTTGATTTCTGTCACACATCAACATGAATGAACCGTAGGTGTACATACGGCCTCTCGCTCTCATATCTCTCTCCCACCTCCTGCCCATGCCCACCCCTCTAGGTTAAAGAGCCCCAGCTTGAGTTCCCTGAGTCATGCAGCAAATTCCCATTGGATTTCTTATTTTACCTTATTCTTATATCTTTAACAAATATTATTTTATGCATCAACATGAATCATCACCACATAGAGAATCACGTGAGAAGTAGTTTATATAAAGTTGAAATTAGTATCCTATGGGATTCTCCAGACAAGAGTACTGGAGTGGGTTGCCATTTCCTTCTTCAGGGGATCTTCCCGACCCAGGGATCAAACCCAGGTCTCCTGCATTCCAGGCAGACACTTTAACCTCTTAGCCACCAAGGAAGCCCAGAGTATCCTACAACAGTTGTTATCAAAGTTTGAGGGGTTGATTTTGATCTGAGGAGACATCTGGTAATGTCTGGTGACCTTGTTGATTATCCTAGCTATGTGTATGTAGAGGGTTACCAGTGATATCTATTGGGTAGGAGTTGGGGATGCTGTTTACCACCTTATAATGCACAGGAAATCCCCCTATAACAAGGAATTATCTACCTCCCCCAAATGTGAATGGTGTGCAGATTGAGAATCTTTGCTGTTTACTTACTTTTCACTTTCATGCATTGGAGAAGGAAATGGCAACCCACTCCAGAATTCTTGCCTGGAGAATCCCAGGGACGGGGGAGCCTGGTGGGCTGCCGTCTATGGGGTCGCACAGAGTCGGACACGACTGAAGCGACTTAGCAGCAGCAAACCTATACTTGGAATATATAGGCAGTAGCTTTTAGGTAGGAAATTGTTTTCTTTTGATAGTGCTTATAAAACAGATTCTTAATTGGGATGATAGTCCCTTCTTGCTTCTATACATCTATTTCCTCAGTTTGATTAGTTTTATATAGAGAGGGAGAAATGGCTCTGCTTGATTTCCATTTCTCACTTTTAAAGATCATAGAACAAGCCAGCTGAAATTAAAGAGAAGTGTACAAATGAGCAAAGGATGCATTGATGGAAATGTAAGTCCAGCTTGCAAAAATTTGACAGATTTTTGGTTTTTAAAGGATAACTTAGCTTCTGCATCCCAAGCAGCATAAGGAGATAGAAAAAGACACTTTATGCATATGATGTCAAGGGTTTTCTCTAGATTTTCACTCTTCTTCACCCCAGATGACCAGGACCCTTGCTTTTCATTTTGTGATTTTAGGTGTTAAACAAATCTCTTGCAGGAAAGATATTGGCACATATTCTTGTGAAAAATCACAAGCTAGAGATTACAGGAAATGACACCAAGGTTGTTCTGGGTGTTGTTAACTTGTTACTAAATAGTAGTTGGAAGGAGATGAAAGGAGAGCCTTTAGCTGGAAATTAAGAAGCAAAATGCTGGGAGGAGATCTCAGAGTAAGAATATAATGATCTATAATAAGAACTGTTGTTTTAATGACAACATATATTGTCATTATATATGTGTGTGCATGTGTGTGTGTGTGTGTATGTATATATACACTTATCTGTTTTGAATGCTGAAGGGTATAGAACTGGATATCTCTCCAATTACATCTATTTGCCTTTTAAACTAGCCTTACTATTTTTAGTGAAGTTGAACTTCACTTTCCCAGTAGATGGCATTGTAGTCTGTTCAGTGGAAAAGGGCTTCCCCTAACCAACAGGACTTTAATTTTTTTTTATTCCTCTGAGCTTCTTCCTTGATAATGTACCCCCTCCCTCTTGCATTAAATACTAGCTTGAGGTTATAAATAAGAATCTTGTTTTTGCTAGTTACCTGTAACTCTCAAAAGATTTGATTTAAAAAAAAGATACAGTAGATAATTTAATATCCTTATATCAAATGAAAAAATATAAAGACTAGACCTGAGAGTGCAGCATATGGAAAAAATATGCAAGCATGGAATAGTCTCAGAATACACTGTTTCAAAATGAGAGCCGCCTCTGATCTTCCTAAGTATACTTTTCTATATTAATTCATTGTATTTACAGCATTTTGGTGTCAGTGTGAATAGAAGCCTTGAAAAAGTTATTCCATGTCAAAGATTTTCAGATACAATGTATTCTTCTTGACTGAACCCCCATCAACTTTGAATCATCTTTATTAACTCATTGTTTTTAAACTCTTTTTTAAAAAAAACTGTCTTGTCTAGGTACATTGCATGTAGGAGAGTTGCATATTTTTATTTAATTATAAATATTACTTTCATGATAGTTTTTTCTTCTTTTAAACCATGAAACCTAAAAATAACAGTGGTAATTGATTGAGCTAGGGTAAGTTGTCACTCCTTGATGTTACAAAATGGTTGTTACATCATTCTTATTATTATTTTGCTTATTATGAAGATCCCTGAATAATGGTCAGAACATTAAACTGAATTTCAATAAAAGAAATAATGATATGGTGAAAAAAGATACATTGTTTGTTAAAAAATTCATAATGAGGATTTACCTATGTGAATACTTTTTAAAAATAGAGATTGAGTGTATTGACAATTACAATCAAAATGGATTTTCTATTTTTGTAGATGAACTTACAAGATGAAAAAAACATGTTTGTACTTTTCTGTGTGTGTTTTAACAGCATCTGGGCTTTCCTTTGAGTCCTTGTTTTCCTGTGAAGCTATTATGTTCTCTTTTTAAAAATATTTTGCTGAAACTGTAAACTTTTTTCCCCCAGATAAAAATCCTTTTTCTACTGAATGTAATCTGTATTTCTCTGATAGTCATTTGGTAATAATATTTGACTTCCATTTATCAATACTGTTTCTTTCCATTATTTTTAATCACAAGATTATGAGCTATGTATTTAGTTATTATTTAAGCTAAATGGTGTCTTTGGCTGTTAGCTCGAAAAGATAATGTCCCAATATCAGGATTAAGTTTTCATCTATATCAACTGGCTTAAAAATACCCAACTTGATTCCTTTTGAATTAACTCAGTCTTATTTTATTTTATTTTTTTCAATATCACCTATCACCATAGTAACCACTAGCTGTCAGTTCAGCTTCTGACATTTTTCTCATTTGGTAAGATTTCAGAATTGCCATCCTCCCTGCCAACATGTCATGAACAAGAAAAAAAAATTGCATGAAAAATCTAATGGGTGTCTGGTCTGATTGTCCTCATTCGTGGCAGGAAAGACAAAAACTGATGAATTGTGAAATGTATTCAGAGGGATTCAAGGAAGCAAGTGCCTGGGACCCCCTCCCCCCAACACCTCGTTTTCATTTTGTTATGCTTGATGCACTGTACATGCTTACCCTGACACTTGGGTTTGTAGAAATTTAAGATGAACAATTTTTACATTCACCCTGCTGATCTCTCTCCCCTACCTTATTTTTTTTTTTTTTTGTAAAAACTCATCATTAAAAATAAAGTTACTGGGGCTCGTATTTAGCATGATTTCTCACTCGGATCATAGATTTCTAGTAGTCCAAATTGGCTTCCAATATTTAAGATGTTATGCTTGCAAATGCACAGCTCTGTTTTGGAGCCACATATGGACCATGGATGCACCCAGTGGGTTTTGCATGTGTGTGGTGTGCGCGGGTGGTTGAGAAAGGATATTAGGCCCATTTGAAAAAAGAAACAAAGCTGATTCTGGACCTTTTCTAGCGGTTTGTTTTTCATGGCAAAGAAAACTAGGAGAAACGCTGTTATTTTCTAATTCTTCCCAGGACTCTGGTTTAACAAATGAATGGGGGTTACATGCTAATGAATTTCTACCCCAAGTATCTGGCTGGGTAATTGATGAAAGGAGCTAGTTTTGTACTTATTTTCTTCTTTTTTGATTGCCAGACTTGTTAGAGCAAAAAGCAAAAAAGAAAGGGAAGTGATAATGTACTTTAGCTGATGTAAACATGCAAGTTATTGAATAAATGTTACTGATATGACACAAACATATACCCTGTACATGAATCTTATCACTGACACTAGGCAAGACATATAATATGTATGTGGTTTGAATACAAGTAAACATATTAAATACATTAGTGTGTATTATGCACACAGATGTTCATGTTGTTAATTTATCCTTAAGCTATCTAGGTGTACATGGACTTGATAAAACTTATGAGTCTTTCCAGAGGTTTTACTTTGAGTGAGATCAATCTTATAGGGTATTTTTTTCATGACTGTCTACAAAGTCAGGCTCAGCAGCAGGAACTCATTCCAGAAACATAAAGCTGATTTGATAAGCAGCTGCAGAATCCAATGCCTTTTACTAACGGGTGGACAACCCAGGATCATGCATGTACATATCGGGATGTTTCCATTTCACATTTCATATGCTATGGCTTTAGCTCCTTTTAAAAAATTCACACACTGGATGGTTTGGGGATGTGTTGTAGAATTACTGCAGATTTTTATTCCCAACTGTATTTAAACATTACATATGGCTAGGAAGGAATGGAGAGGCCTAAGGAAAAATATCTCCATTAGGAACCAAAGTTTCTTAATTTGAAAGCAAAATCACATATATATTTTTGGTATAATTTATATGAATATTAAAACACTTAATGTTCAGGGTAGGTGGATTGATAACATGATTTTGGCATTGATGATTAATGGTGTGCTCGAAATATACATGCATAAGTGCATACATATGTATATGGCTATAATGTGTGTATAAAATAAGCAATTTGGTTCATCATGCTTTTGTTATTTGATTCTTTATAAATTTAAACACTTTGGAGAAACCAGACAAATAATGCCTGAATGTTTGCTGCTATTATTATGAAAAAAATGTAACCCTTGAGAAATAACTTGAAAATTGATATTGAATCTCAGGGTATATTTCAAACACATATTTGGAAGTGGAAAATAGAAAGTATTTTTTGCATACCAGCAAATAAATTTACCTTATAAACGAAAAAAGCTAGAAAAACATAAATCTTTTAATAAGAAAAAATAATATTTTTATAAGCTGCATTTTAAAATGAATGGTGTAAACAGAATATACTTTAATGCTTTTATGCTTTATAAGATTTATAACAATAATCAACAAAACCTTGTAACTGTGTTTGCACCTTATGTGCCTTCAAGCCATTGGACCTTGCAGTTAATTGTATAAATTCTATACACTATGGGAAATCACGATGTATCATTTATATTCAGCGTGTGTCATGTGTATAAATATTAAAATATATTAGCCAAAAATGGCTGATTATTCCTCAAACATTTTGTGATAAATCTTATCATTTTATGGGTTGGGTGGGGGAGCCTAAATATTTAATGTTATTTGGAAATATTCTTTAAACAACCTAGATTTATTATTAACCTTTTAAACATTTATAACTGCGTTAAAATATTTGGGGACTTAGCTCACTGAACAGCCATATACCCGAGTAAAGTTGTTTTTGTATGCAGTATGCACCAGCAGCGCAGACTTCACTGTTCTCCAGTGTGGTACCTGCATAAGTGTTCTCTGGTGCCAAACTTAAGTACATGAAACACCCATTTGTGCGTGTCTTGAGAGTTCCCTGGTATCACTGATATAGATCCAGACTGGAATACCATATTCTCTGTATGTGCAGGGATAGTTTGAAATCTATTTAATTATAATTCTTATTCTTAATTTTTAAAAATCCCGTCCTAGACAGAAAGGCAACGTGTAGGTGAATTTTTGTATGCGAATACTCTTTTTTTATTTTCAATGTGTATTTGAGGAGCTATTTTTAAAATGTGGGTTGTATATATTCATACATAAACACACAAGTCAAATATACAAAGGCTTGACGTAATAGCAAATGTAAAAAATTAGAGTGATACATATTTATTGAGACTGATAGAGATGCCTAATGAATAAACAAACACAAGGTTGAATTGTTTTACAAATGTATTTGGCAACTGCCCGTAGCAGTGAGTGTGTACATTTTGAGGGGAGGAAATGTCAGAACAGAGTCTTGTAAATACATGCAGCTGGAAAGAATAAAATAAAAAATGATGGCTAGCGCTGACAGGCAGACTTGGGGTGTATGATATACTTTGTTCATTTGATTCTTAGAACTCAGTCGGGGGTTAAATTGGAATCCAGACATCAAAGAATTCTTCCACCAGACCCAAATTTTGCCCGTATAATTTTTTTTCTTACAGTTGTCATAATTTTAGCTAATTTCACAGTGCTATAAATTTTTACCGTTTGAAGTCTTTTTTTTTTTTAAATATGCACACAGTATGTATAGATCTCATGTGAACTACCCACACACTTGATATTGGGTACACCTACACATAAAAATGACACACACGTATGTATATTACACATGTGTCTATGCATGCACATTACAGATGGGGAGAGAAATGGCGCAGGCAGCCACTGCGTTCATCTGACCCCAATTCTTGAAATATTAAAGAGAAAACACTAACTGTTTTCAGTAGCGATACATTTCTTTCTTTTTCCTCTTTTACCATTCCCACCTCCCCGCCCCACCCCACCCCCAACACTGTTGTGTCTGAAAATGTTGGAAGCATGTGGTGCTGCATATTTGGAGGTTTTGCAGATTTCTGTACGATTTTTATCTGAAGGTCAGGTCTGAGGAAATACATCAGGTTGGGATGTTTGCCGTTTGCCATTTAGCCTTGCTCTGCTTATCAGATCATTTTGTCGTGTGGGCCACAAACAGGGAACTCCTCTAAAGAGAAAGTAAAAATAAGCATGATTGTATTTATATGCAAGTTTTTCCTTTTTAAAGAGTCAAAACCTTTTTTTAGGTCTACTTAATTTTAATCATTCCTTAGGTTCATTGGCTTATGTTTATAATTCAATTTACCATTTGCATTTTGCAAATAAAAATGTTAAAGGTGAATGCTTTTTTTTCTCCCTTTGTAAAAGAAAAAAACAGTGATAGATCACATCCATAAGGTGTCATTTCTGAGCCACTGGTGTGAGTTCACTATGCTTGGTTTTACCTGAATATGCCACTTATGATAAAGAAACCCATATAAATTGAAGAAGAGGATTCTCTTTACTTGTGCTTTCTATAGCTCTAAGAATCTTGTTTTCTAGTTGATGAACTTGTCTGTTTTCAAATGAGCTATGCTCATGCAGGCCTGAATAATATGGTCACTACCACCACCAGAGTATATAAGCAAGCTGTGGCTCCTATTCCATGAAATTAACATTGTTTATGGAAGCCCCAGATGGAGAGAGAATTTCATACCATAAATTGTGTGAATTAAATTTATTCAAGGTAGCTATCCAATCTTCACCACTTCATGCAGTATTCAAAGGTCATGCAGAGCCAAGGAAAATGAACTTTCATTCTCCTGCTATTAAGAAAGGATCTCCTCCCATTTACATGGAGAGTGATTAGACAGGAGCCATATTGGAAAACAAAAGCCATTATGAGCAAGAATTGGTCATAGCTTTTGGGAACCAGGTAAGAGACGCCTATTGGCTTTTAGGATTATTGGGTAACTAATTATGCTTCTGATTTCAACCAGTTATTCACCCACAATTAAAAATGAGAATATGGGTCTCAAAGTTGACTATAAAATTTTTCATTTGGACCTACGGAAAATCCTAGATGACCTTGATTATGGTAAACCTGCCTTTTTTCATCAGCACCATCACTCTTTGAAATAATTTCCAAAGAGGAGATCTTATTGGGAATTCTTAGAGCAAGTCCACTTTCATCTCCCTAAGCATTTGTGTAGTTGAGGGGACTCTGAAGCTGCATGTTGTTTTTCAAAATACTTCTTTATTTTGTTAGTTAGCTAACTGTGGTCTCACTGTTAAACTACTGTCAGAGGTAGCTAATAAGGACTTGATTTTTTTTCTTTTTAAAGAGAGACTAGTGGAAGACTACCATAAGCGTTGTTATGCTGTCTTTTGCAAAAGGTAAACATTTGCTTTCCATCTTGATGTCATCTTTTCAGGTTATTATTTGGTCACTAATTTATCTCACCATTAGCGAATTACAGTAGATTATTGCTTGGATGTGATAAAAGCACCAAGGAGCTGTGGTCCTGTGGCTATTTCGGGCAAAGTCATAAGCACACTCTTTTTTTTTTTTTATTGTCCTCCCAGGGAGCAGAATTTGAACTTAATATTCCATGAAATAAGCCATTGTAATCACGTTGGGTTAATAGAAGAAGTAAAATTGCCTCTCCTCTCACAAGACATTAGAGCAAGGCTGCGTTATTAAAGTTTTCTTGAGGACAGGCGGTTTAAAATATATCCTCAGTGGCTGACGCAAGTCCTTTCAGGGTAGATGACAGCTTTTCAGATCTTAATAGGCTTCTCATTCCTGGCCCATGAGTTACCAGCAATTCTTCCTTTTGAGCCAGGCTATGACATGACGGCTAAAATCTGATATAACGCAGTACCATGGGTTGTGCAAACCTTTCCTCATTAAATGGGTTTATGTAAGTTTGTGTCAATAAGTAAACAATTAGAACTTGTAAACAAAACAATATTGATTTAGGCCACTTATTCTAAAACAAGTTGACCCACAAAAGTCTCTGTTGGATGGCCTCCTTGGAATCTATAACCCACCAGTACGTATAGACCAGTAATCTGTTTGATTGGCCTAGGAAGTGTTGAGGCTATGGGAGGCATTATTGAAAGCTTTTTTTTTTTTTTTTTTCATTTTAAACCTTGCTGGTGTGTTGTGCTTGGTCTTTTGGTGAGCAAAATTTAAGTAAAAGTTATAAGAAGAAAGCAGTGAAGTATTTATGTGTCTCTCCACCTCCCACACCTGTTTACTGCCCAGCATCTTCTGCTGTTCATGTTCGGGTCCAGCTGATATTGGGAGCGTGGGTACTGCCCACCAGTCCTCATAGCAAACTCCAACACTTTTGCGATTTTGAATTGACTTTGAACTTAATTTGAATTGGGGACTATATCTCAGAATGTATTTTCCTTGTTGTGAGTTTATGAGCAAAGAAAAACAAGAGTTTACTCTCAAATACTTCATAATTGCCATTTTTCAAGTCATGACAAAATCCAAGAAATACAGAGAATAATAGACACTCCTTTGGTGCTTAGAAAAAGAATTGTTTTGAGAATTGAGGTGAATCAGTTTGAATCTCTCTTTAACTTTTTTCTCTTTCTATCCTTTCCTTGGTTACTTTTTCCTCACAGCTTATCTCTACTCCATGGAGCTGAACAGACAAATGACCAGTTGTACTGGTGGTGATGCTTTGCAGCTCCAAGGATTGGCTGGAGGTAATGCCTCATTAATGACTCTGCCTTCAGCCTGCTAGTTGAGAGGGAGTACCTAAACTGTGTGGTACGTGTGATGCCCACTGGTATGAGGAGATTCTCTCAAGGCCCTGGCATTCTTTGGAATTCAAGCAGCAAATCTCAGTTGCGTATAAAGTGATTATTTTTATCTGTAAATATGATGTGTAAGAGATGCATAGTGAGGGAGTTGAAAAAGATGAGATTTTTTTACCTTCCTACACATAGTATTTGGAAACAGCTCAATAGGAGTCAAATGGTTTCTTTCCCAACAAATCAAAGGACTTCTTGGAGCTACTTTATGCTCACTTAAAGACTGGACACAGAAGATACAAGAATGTTTGGTTTAATTTAGTCAGTGTTGATTGAACATCTGCTTTGTTTCAGTCTCTGTCCTAGGCCCCTAACAGCCCAGTGTAAAAGACACAATCTCTGACTGCAAAAAAAAAAATTTTTTTAATGCATAAGATCACTTCCTCTAAACAAACAGGAAGCAGGGTTAGAATCTGCAAGATACCTCAGCTTCTCTCCAAGCCTACATGTGCCTCTACAGACTCCTGCTTCATATCATGGCAGTGGGCTTCAATAGGTCACGTGCCAGCATTTGTAAATAGAAACACATTAACAGCTGCCTATTTTGACTCTGTTTCCTTGTCCCAACGTATATGTGTGTGTGCCTGTTTCTTTCCCATGATAATTCTTAAGTACAGTCATGCAAATACACAAATAAGTTATGTATGTATATCCCACACATTCTAAAGCATTTCTCCTGTTATTTTTTGCACGGGCAAGCTCTTTGTAGTAGAGTGTATTTTATCTGTGGTGCATAAACAGTTAGCCCTTTGTCTGTGTAACTTTTACTTGAAGACAGTTCTCTGCAGATGCTTAGCTTTTTTTTTTTTTTTTTGGTATTGACATAATTCATTCTCAGCTGATAAGTTTTAGCCCTTTTCCCTAGTCAAATGGCATCTAAAATTTAACTAAACATACCCTCTGTGCTTACTCGTTGAGTTGATTTGGGTGGTTGGGGCTGTTTGCTTATTCATGAGTCATATTTAAAATGCTGTCTTTTCTAAAATACCCTGTAGGTTGCTACACTATGAATTTGCAGCTCTGCTACCAACTGTGTTTCCAGAGTTGTACAATTTATGTGTACCTTGGCCATGATAAGGTTTTTAAGAAAGTGTTGTAAACATTACTAGCTACTGGGGAGGTTAATGTGAAATAGTCTTGAAGAATACTGACCTGGATGAATCTGTCCAGGGCTTTTAGAGAACAATGGGCATTTCATTCTAATTTAAATTTAATAGAACAGTGTTCACCATTTTCAAAGAGTAGAACTTCCAAGGAGGGAAAATGGAATAAAGAAGGTTATGAAATCATGAGAAAGAATAAAAGTGATCTTTAAAAAGTAGATCAATAGCTGGCTTACAGCCCTTAGATTATAAACTGATAATGCAGAGTACTGAAATAAAAATATGGAGCCTGGGTGCATGATGGAACAAGAGGGGAAAGCCATCTCTTTAAAAAAAAAAAAAAAAACTGTACAGAAACCCTTCAGAGTGCATTGAGTAACGTCTGCGGTGGGGCATCCTCTGCATCCTCTGAATAGGCTTTGCAGCATAGGCTTTGGTTAACACGTGTAGGTTTATTAGCATGTCCCTGTTCTGCCAGGTAGATTTTTCATTTATGTGGTGGAATGAAGAATCACACACACTTTCAGAGTGGGTAGAGGAAAGCTTCTGCAGGTACCACTCGTCAACCTTTGCATGTGTAAAAATCTTACCACCTTCAATGGATGATATGGACATTACAGATTCCACTATCAGAAGTCTACTGTCTGTACCATTTATGATTTTTTGGTTACAAATCTTGAAACTTATTCTGAGCAGTTAAGCAAACAAGGATTTATTGGGAAGAAGGGGAACAATGAATAACCCCCAGACACCAGGGGAGCAAGTTGGGGGAGGGGCAGGATCTGGGAGCTTGGAGGGCTGGAGGCATGGAAAAGGAAGTGCGGTACCCCATTCTAGTGAGAATGGGCTGGCGGGCTGGCTGTTGTTGCTGCTCTGCTGGAGGCTCCACATCATCTCTCTGTTCTTGCACCACTGGCTCGAGATGCAGAGTCCTGTAAGAGAACATGTGTTTGCTCAAGCTTGGACCACAGGTTCATCCCTGGGAAGGGTCAGTCCACTGCAGGTTCTCAAAAGAGAAGCAAGCACCTGTGCTTATCTTCTCAGCAGACCTTTACTGCTGGAGAAGAGATAATTATCTGTGGAAATCAGGTTGCATGGAAATGCACCCGTGGGGTGGGAATGGATACTGGATGCCCAGAAGATAATACGTGTCTGCTACACCTTCTAATTAAATGGTAGTAAATAGATATCACAGTTGGAAGGTGTTAAGTAGCACATGAATATTAGAAAACACCAGTCTTTAGGCACATAAAATTTTAGATGAATAGACTAAGCTGGAAGTACAAAACTAAAATGCGGGGAAGAAACTCTTCATTGGCCTTGTATGCAGTTGTGAATGGCTTTATGTCGAGTCACATCTACCGTTAGCCTCATGGTTTCCACAATGCTAGGGAGTGTTTGCTTTGCTTGTGGTTTGCGATCTTACTACCCAGCTGCTTGCTATTCAACTGCATGGATGAGTGAAGCAGAATTGTGCTTAGGATCTGGCTATGCCCCACTTACTTAGGCCAGGGGCCTTGGCTCCCCCATCTATAAAACAGAGCTCACAATAACATCATAGCATTGGTTTGAGCATTGCTTGAGAGAACTCAGGTGGAGCATCTAACTCCGGAACTGGCTCATAGAGCACTCTCAGTAAACGTATACTAGATGCTGTCAGTGCTCACCATGAGTCCCCTGCGCCTACCTCTGTGCTCACCTCTAGTTGAGGTGGACTATTCCATGCTGCCAAACAATTTCTCCCCTCTCAGGTCTCTGTCCCCTAGTCTATGGGCTATTTCTAAGCTGTGAACACTAGCCCAGCCCAAGCACTGGGCAGCATGAAGTACTAGAAATTAATGCCTCAAAAGGGGCAATACAAACCAAGAAAAGACACAAAAGGAGTTGGGGGATAAGCACCCTGCATCTCCAGCCCTTGGTGGTACAATTCTGAGGCCTGTTCTCCATGGATACATCAGAGACTCCCCAGCAGGATTGAGCACTAGGTGCCCTTAGTATTCATTGGCTGGCTAATGCAGCATTATCATTTTTTTCTCCTTTGCCTGCTCCCTCACTTAACCTTCCTGAGTTCACCTCCTAAATAAACTCCCTGCACCCAAGTCCTTGCACTGAAGCCTGCTTTTGAGGGAACTCTAATTCAAATAGCTATCATAGGCAACTGAGATATTGTCAAAGGTAGGATCAGCCCTGAGGTTAAATCTGTTTTTGACAAATACTTTCCTTTCCTTTTCCTCCTCCTTATCCCCACTTCCTTTTTATTATCATTATTTTGATGCCTGGAGTACATAAGGAGAGAGAAAAAAGACAAAAGTCATGTGAGGCTAGAACTCTGAAAAGTGGTGGACTTTTGCAAGTTTCGAGAGAGGAGGGAGTGACAAGTACTTGTTATCACTCGAAGAAAATTGAGTGTTCAGACTAAGAAAAGGATGCTTAAACAGGCTCTTAGTAGCATCTTCTTAGGCACAACTGGATGCTTCTCTGATCATAGTGTAAATTCTTCCCAAATCAGGACTCAGGACACTCTGCCAGAGGTGAGGAATGGGGAGGTGAGTGGGAGGAAGGAAATCGACAGTGTAATGTGGGCAATTAATTAACAAAGCTGAAAAACTGTCTAGACCATCATACAGGTGGGAGGTGGGATAGTCCCAGTCCCAGGAAACTGGATATGAAGAGCTCCTTGAATGAGCACGTAGCAGGCAGGCCAGCTGCACAGGGGTAATCCTTCCTGAGCTCTCACTCGGTGTCTTTCAGTTTCTCAGATGTTGTTACTGCCTCAGGAGGCTTCCTCTTGCAGTTTCCGCAACCTGGACTATTCTTACACACTGCCTGCAGATCTTTCATTGATGTCAACTCCTTATTTTCGGATCCCAGTTGGATCAATGAGCATTTGTTTCGTAACAAGTGTTAGTTGCTCAGTTGTGTCTGACTCTGCGACCCCGTGGACTGTAGCCCACCAGGCTCCTCTGTCCATGGGATTTCCCTGTCAAGAACATGTTGAGGTTTGACAGAAAACAACAAAATTCTGTAAAGCAATTATCCTTCAGTTAAAAAATAAATAATTTTAAAAAAAAAGAAAAGAAAACTACTGGAGTGGATAGCTATTCCCTCCTCCAGGAGATCTTCCAGACCCAGGGACCAAACCTGGGTGTCCTGCATTGGATGTCCTGGGTGTCCTGCATTGAATCTGGTGCCAGATTATTTACCATCTGAGCCACCAGGGAAGCCTTTGTTGCATAACAATCCGCTCCTAAACAATAGTCATATAGTTGCTCATGATTCTGTGGGTCAGCAGTTTTAGCTGGGGTCACTTGGCATGGCTCACCTCTAGTGTTGACTGAGGTGACTCATTTGTCTGGGTTCTCGGCTGTGACAGCTGGGTTGCCTGGACCTGTCTCGTGGAGATGTTCCAACAGCATGAGGGAAGAAGCTGCAGGGTCCCTTGAGGGCTAGGCTCAGAACTCACATAGGGAAAACTTCTCTCAGATTCTGTTGGTCAGTTCCAGTCTAGATGCAAAGAGTGAGGAAATAGTTACTGCTTCTTCATGGGGGAAGCTGCAGTGAGTGTGTGGCTGTTTCCAGTCTGTAATACCAATCAAATACCATTTCTAATTTAGGGATGCCTAAGAACTTCCCTGCCAGGCTATCCCAGGTCCCCCTATTTCATTTTCTAATGGCACTCTGTCCCATTTTTTAGTACTTGTCCAAATGTGCTAATCATGGTAGGTGGTGGTTTAGTTGCTAAGTCGTGTCCAACTCTTGCGACCCCATAGGCTGTACTCTGCCAGGCTCCTATACCTGTGGGATTTTCCAGGCAAGAATACTGGAGTGGGTTGCCGTTTCCTTCTCCAGGGGATCTTCCTGACCCTGGGATCGAACCTGGGTATCCTGTGCTGCAGGCAGATTCTTTACTGACTGAGCTACTAGGGAAGTTGTAATCTTGGTAGAATGATTCCTTTAATGTCTCCCCCTACTCTAATCTTTGTGTTTTTTATTGTATCCTTGTCATTTAGCACAGTGCTTGGCACAAAATAGTTAATAACTGTTCCTTGACTGAATGATAGTTTTGAGGAGCAAGTATAAAAGTGAGTGTGGTGGTAGAGAAGCTGTTCAGGAGGAAGTGACAGAAATTCAGCTTGAAAGTTGAAAGAAGACTCTGATTGTGTATGCTGGTATGAATTATGAGTAAAATTGTGAAGACAGAAGCAGCATTTCTGGCAGTGGATTGTGAAGCATGCCAGTGATCTATCAGAGTATATATAATGCATACCAAAACAAAGGGAATTCTTTTGGAAAGCTTAGATAAGGCAAGAGCACAAAGCAAGAGTAACTTAAAAAACTGCTTTTATAATTTGAAGCTGAAATTAGTACATACCGCATGATCATTTTTCTGTCAAGAGAATTGGGCTACATGCATATTAATCAGAGTTCAGAAACTAATAAGAAATTAAGAATCTAAAAAGGCTGGCTGGAATATGCTTCATTTACACACTCATTCACTCTTTCACAAAACATCTTTTGAGCTTCTCCTAAGAGCAGTATACTTGGCTAGCTGTTTTGGAAGAGGTAAGGGACATAAGAAAGGTCCATGCTTTATAAGGTAAGTGGAGATCTAAGATATATGTTCAAATGCCTGTCTTATGATATGGAAAGTGATCTAGGTTGGAACGAAGGCCTGTAAAACTTATCTTGTGAATTCAGAGAAAACTTGGGGCTCACTTCTGGTCGCTGAATGTCTTTTTTTTCCGCCTATTTTTTTCTGAGATTGAAAACTAACTCTCTTTACATGTATTCTGCTCCCTGTGAGGAGTAATCTCCTTTTAGACACAGGATGACTTTGGTTTCTATAAGTCATCTCACAGTCTTAGGCAAAGAAAGTACATCTTTTTTGGTGTCCTACCATTTACACTCTTCAGCCCCAACTCCTTCTGATATACCTTCCACGCGGGTCTACCCTCTGGGATCATTGTTCATGATCCTCACTTTTTGCCCAGTGCCTACATACTGAAACTTAACTTTCAAAATCCTGTGTTTCTCTAGGGAGTGCCTCTACTAATTAATCTGTTCTAGTTCTGCCAACCAGGGGTCGTTTGGAGATAAGTACTTCCTGTGAAGTCATGTGACTTTAGGTATTACGTAAATACCTAATACCTTTAGGTATTATGAGGTTTTGGTGTGGGTAGTTTTCTTTTTACCTATCTGTTTCCCTCTCATCTTGCTAGTGAGGATGGGGTTGCAGAACCTCAGAGGGTGAAAGAAAAGCAATTAACCTGTATACATTTTTACTATACGTTAAGCACAAATCCAAGAGCTTCCACATGTGTATCCGATGAGGTTTTTAGTTATGTACCATAGAACCCACTCTAGGTAGTTAAAGTCACAGGAGATTTTAAGTGATATAGATAGCTCATAAATTAAGTGAGAAGGGCTAAGATAGAGACCCCAAGCTGAATTTCCAGGGAAGACTCTTAGAGACACATCACAGGACAGACCAACGGCAGGAGCTACAGCCCCTCCGGAAGCTGGAGCTTGGGGTTTTGGGTTCAGAATCAGGAGGTGGGCAGTGATCTGCACACACAAAATGTCTGGCAGCCCCAGGCCTCTTCCTCCACATAACTTGTGTGGGTGCTTCTCCTTTGAAGGATCTAGAAGTCAGAGGAGGCAGGAAATACAGCTTTTAGACTTTTCTTTGGGCAAGGGAGATAGTAGTACACTGCGGGGGACCGTCACACGTGGAAGGAGCCCAGGGATTGGGGGAATGACAACTGCAGTTGGTCCCTCAGCAAATACAAGGCGCAGTTTGAATGTTTCGCTTCCATATGGATGATTTAACCTGAGCTCTGTCAAGCAGGCATTAATGCCTCTTCTTTTAAGATTAGGGGAAAAGGCACAAAGACCCAAATAATTTATACATAGTTTGGAATAGAATTGGGATGAAAACCAAGAGTGTACTGACTTCAAAACCTTCTGATGTCCTTGGCATCATTTTTGGTTATATTGAAGAGTATTTTTCTTCCCTGGCCTCTGGAATTATCTCAGAAAACAGTGATCATATAGGCACTTTGTTGTTAAGCAAATGACTTTGATTATAAAAGTAGAAGTTCTTTAGAAGTGTATGAGAAAATTTGTCAGCATTATTTCTATCAGAAAGTCTAGAAAAGGGAAACTAAAAAAACACTGCTTCTCCTCTTCCATATAAAACTGCTGGGAATGTGCAAAGTGGAGAAAGCATGAGGTGGGGGTTGGGGAGCCGGTCCTGACACTTGTTTTTCAGGCTTTTATGGTGAAGCTGTGCTAATGTCTTTAATCGCTTCCAAAGAAATGACAAGCAGAGTTCTGCACCAAAAAGGCCCGAACTTTTATCAAGTGCTAGTATCTTTGGGCGACAGCATTGGAGAAATAGAAAACAGGCCTGAGGAAGGTGCAGAGTCTGCTTTGTTTCACATTTTTTTTCCCCTACCAAGATATAAGTGAGATCTTTCTATAAAGACCAAAATGGCTCCATGAGAATTGCCATATTAGACAAGAGGTCTTTTTACTTTTTATGCGATGCGTTTGTATTGAAAACACATGTTGGAGGCCAAAGTAATTTTCTTTACAGACAATGAATCTTACAACTGGTTTGAACAATTTTTAAAAACTTGAGTGTTTTACCACTCCTTGTGATTGTTAGAACTAGAAGAAACTACCCCCCCCTCAAAAAAAAACACCTTACCCTAAACCACCCCCTCAAAAACCCACCACCACCAACAAAAAATTATGAAGGAGGGAAAGAAGACAAGAAGAGTAAAAATGGAACAGAACTGTTTGAAAAGTTGCAAGTTACCAGAAATTAAGGAGTGCGAGAGCCTTTGCAAGGCAGTGATTCTGTTGCTTGAGAAATTTTGGTTATAGTCACTTGCAATGTACTTTGGGGAAAATAGCTTTTATCATTTTTCAAAATGTTAGTAATTTGATAATTCATCAATTTTTAAAAATCAAAACACAAAAGAAAGCTATCAGAAAGAAAAACCCACTTTAGGGTGGTCTTGCTTCAGGATAGTCTAATACCAGGTTCTCTTGGCTGTTGTGTTTTTGTCCAGCGGTGATCAAGGCAGCGTCTGTTAAACTAAAGTGAAGAGTTATTGTGACCTTCACTGTCAGACTCAATTTGAACCAGGCCACAGGACTTTGCATTTTATTTTTTTAAATTAGCCATTCCTGTCTCTTGGTGTTTGTCTACAGGCTGTTCCTGCCGCATGAAAAGGACATGCGCCAGGATGCTTTTACTTTCTTTCACATTCCCACATAAACAGCACGAGGCTACCTTAGAAAATGCTCTGAACCGGAGTGCAACTTGCTGACATGGTGTGCAGTTTCTCTGAGGCTTGAGTAATATGTGAAGTACGTTTGTTGTTAAGTCTGAGTGCTCCTGGGCAACTTCTCTGTGTGTTTCTCACCCTCTTTGCTAGAAGAGAGCATGATTCTCTTCTTTGGTGTTTGGCTTTAGTTGTAATGTTTTTGCTTTCTTGTTGCTACCTTTCTCTTGACTTCTTGGGTATTATTTTGTCAATAGTCAGTGGAATTGTAATGTCCAATGACAAGAACAAGACCAGACCTGGAGAGTCACTACTGTGAGCCTTCTGAAAGTGAAGGAAATGGGGTGCTGGAGAAGTGAAATGACTCATTCAAGGTCACACATCTAGTTCACGGTCTGCAGACTCTCCATCTGAATCTCTTTCCCCTGGGCCAGATGGGAGATAGGCAGAGAGAATATCTTGAGTCAGAAAAGGGCTGCTTCTTTTACTGAGCACATCAAAAGTTTGAAATGGTCAGGCTTTAGTTTACATAATTAAATTAATTTTGACTCCTCAATTGTGGCAATGTAATAATAATAAGATTTAAATCCATCGATACCCTTTTACTATTTTGCTGGGTAGTATTTATCATTTTATAAAGTAGGAGCTTCAGGACATTCCGGAAATTTATTTTAGGCAACAGAGAACTTCAGTCCTCAACGGGGCCTGCAAATGATCCTCAGGGAACCTTTGAACATGATTCCTCATCTTGGGCTGAAATTTGGAAGTACTTCCTCATGTTTAGCTCTATAACTGTTCTTCTCTGAGGAAAAGATGGGGATTCATGCTCTCCTTGTCTTCCTGTAGGTATTGTTTTGTTTTGTGTTTCAATAGATGAATTACGTTTACACAAATAGAGCAAAAGAGCTGAAAGGGAGAAGTAGATGATGGTCGATGGTTAGTTCAGTCGGGAAAAGCTGGGTCAAAATCAAGTTTCATCCTCCTTTTTTCCATCTTACCTGCATTGTAACTTACTGAAAGTTGTGAATTATTATGAAACTAAGAGTTCCATCATCCTTGATTCAGTCCATCTGAAAATGCTGTATTAAATCCAGACCAACCTATGATCACCTCCCACTTGCTGAATTTCCCCAGACATCTTTTGTGATACCCATGTATTTTTGTGTATCAGAGTTTCAATGTGGAATTATTCCTCTCAAATCCCAATGCCAGATTAACCTATATGTCATCTGTTTACAAGACACTATGATTCTGGTCATCCCTTACAGTGAATGAGACAATGCATGGCAGTTTTCATGAGGGTATAATAATGCAGATCACATCCTAAAATACAGTGTGATGCAGTGCAATTCACATTGGTCATTTCCTTTCAAAATGGCAATTGTGGTTTCATTGCTATAGAACCCAGCATTGGTCTTTTTTGCCAATGGAAATGGCCTGTTGATATCAGAGCATCGAAGGCTCTATCAAGATAAGTAGCTGTTCTCCCCAGAATGGTTCTTCTTTCAATACTTAGGCCTTCTCAGGGCTATTTAAAAAGGTTTGAGCCTCTTTCTATTTTATTTCTCATTCTCAATCTTCTAAAATCACTGTTACTGAACTTTTCTTGTGCAGAGCATTCAAACCTTCATGTGTGTTGAGTGGCAAGCATTGCAGGGCAGGCTCCTTCAGCTGGGCTTAATCAGGGATATATTTTTGATTGTTGCAAAGTATCAAAAGTTTCAAAGTATCAGAAGCATCATAATTCACAACTTTCAGTAAGTTACAATGCAGGTAAGATGGAAAAAAGGAGGATGAAACTTGATTTTGACCCAGCTTTTCCCGACTGAACTAACCACCATCTACTCCAGGGTTAGGCAACCCTGTTCCTGACCACTCATGGAAGGAGAATCTTCATGGACTCCATCTATTAAGAAAGTGCAGAAGAAAAACCTTTGTGCATTATATTAAAACTTACACAGCACCAGGCAGTTCTGTTTAGGGTTCCTGTACTCACATCTTTTATTTTGAAATGTGTTTCTCAAGTTTCATGGGGTTTCATTGTAGAACATATCAGGAAAACTATTCTGCCCTTCCACTTCCCTTTCAAAAAAATGTGTTGATGGTTAGAACAAGGAAGTCTAAGAACAAAGAGAAAACTTGAAAAAAGAGTGGAACCTGTGGGGTTATTTTATAGTAAAGATAGGAGTCATGTCCATTCTACCAGAGGACTCAGTGTCTACATGAGCAGTCACTTTTTTGACTGGTAAATATATTTAGGGAGAAGTGCATTTAGATGCCATCTTTACTCATTTATTCTTCAAACTGTAATACAGCACATTTTGGGTTTTAGTATATTGCATTTTAAAACTAATGATGCATTCATTCTAGAGCAAATCTTATTTCTAAGCCCTAATTTAATAGAATTAAACTCTAAGCTGAATTGGTTTTATGAGATAAAACTCTGAAGTTGATAACTGCATTTAGGAATAGTTCAGGTATTGAGTTTCTAATTTGCTTCCTGAGCATGGAAATCCCTCAGATAATCAATATTGACTGCCTTTAATTGGTAGGAAAGGCTCTTGCTGAGTTTTCTATCTTTTGCTGATGGAATTGCCTCCGCACCTTTGTTGTCGTGCTCCTCTGATTGGTCACAACTGAAGAGCTCTGGGTTTGAGTTCATTCAAAGTTGGAGTTGGATGTTTGTTCCTGACTGGTTTACCACAACTGTATTCAGCTCTATTGAAGCAACACTGGTCCTGGAGTCCTTTCTTCTGTATGCCTTATGGAGTTTCTGGGTTTATTTCAGTTTTCCTTTAAGACTGTATATTGAGTCTTTATGACAGACCATTACTGTTTTGGTTGGGTGGGGGGCGGCGATGGGAGCAGGCTGGTCAAGGTAAGATCAGGAGCTTCCTAAAGGGTAGGGACATTTCTGAATATGCTCTGACACCTCTAAATAGTTTTAATACCTTCTGAAAATGAAAATCTTGCTGTTAAATGTTGTATTCCAGACGTTATAGGCATTGGAAATTGATTTCTCCAAATCCCTTAAAAATCAGATGCTGGCTTGTTTTGGTATAGGAAATATATTAAAAATGTAAAACACAGGCAAATGTGTATTTTTCTTTTGGAGCAGAGGGTACCTCTTCATCCCATCCTTGATCCAAATCCTCTAAGAAAACCCCCCCCTTTTTTTGTCCCTGTCAATCTAGAGGGATTTTGTTTAAAGGAATTGAATGTGAATACTATAGACCTGCTACTGTCTTTGGAAAAGGCAATGGCACCCCACTCCAGTACTTTTGCCTAGAAAATCCCATGGATGGAGGAGCCTGGTAGGCTACAGTCCATGGGGTTGCTAGAGTCAGACATGACTGAGCGACTTCACTTTCACTTTTCACTTTCATGCATTGGAGAAGGAAATGGCAACCCACTGCAGTGTTCTTGCCTGGAGAATCCCAGGGACGGGGGAGCCTGGTGGGCTGCCGTCTATGGGGTCGCACAGAGTTGGATACGACTGAAGCAACTTAGCAGCAGCAGCAGCTACTGTCTTACCTCATTTTTCAAAATGAGACAATTCAAAATCTTTACTGTTTCTTTTTTCTTATTATCAAGGAATAGATGTTTAGTATAAACACTTTTTTAAAAACTATGGTATAGCACATAAAATAAAAAGGTAATCTCACTACTTACCTATAATAGCTGCTAATGTTAAAGGGTATACAGGTGAAGGAATCAGGATCAAAATGCACATACTTCTTTGTGAACTCCTTTTAAAATTTAATGTTACATTGGATACATTTCTAGATGTTGTTAAATATACTTTTGCAACTTGATTTTTTAAAAATTAATTTATTTTGATTTTTTAATGGTTGCACAGTATGGATGCCTCATAATCTGTTTAACTGATTCCCTGTTATTGGGTATGTGTTTTCTTTTCAATTTCCAAGTATTATATATATAGGGAAAATCTCAGTTCAAATACCCACACTTTGCAATATGTTTATTATGTGGCCTCAGACTTGTTTTTCTTCTTTTCCATTCAAAAACTCTCCAACATGATGAGAAATGTTTTATATATTTAGGTTATTTGTGAAGTTTACTTTAGCTCTTTAAGTTCTATACTCTAGTAAATATTTTTTGAACTTATTAAGTTTTCCATAAATGACTAGATCTGTGTATTTTATTCCTGTCTATAAATTTGCATTAGTTTTAAGGTATATGTGGGAAAGGTGAACTACTACTTAACTCATGAGAGCTTTGGCCTCTGTTTGGAGTTTATAGCAGTGTATTTCCTTTTCTTCTGGAAAACTCTGTGTTATCAGTGACCTTGCCAGCTGCTGCTGTGGCTGCCCACCTGCTGTGCCCTGGCTGTGCCCATGCAAGTTGGCCAGCCCTCTGATAGTTCAGACAGGCCACTGAACGTGACTCCTGCCTGAAAGGCTGAGAAAGTAAATCGTGGATCTGGCACATTTCAATGCAAGTAAATTACATTTTGTCAGCTTCATTGCCCTGAATTTCACGCGCAAATGTGGGACTTTGAATGACTGGCATTGACAATAAAAAAAAAAAAAAAAAAGGAAAAAACAAGGCTAATGCCTTATTAATGCAAACAATCTCTGATTCAAATGGCTGGAGGCAAGGAGTTGTTGCTATTTCAATAGGGACAATTGCTAGTTTTCCTTCTGTTCATATTAATTTCTCAGAAAATTTAAGCTATGTTTTGTTTTCCAGTCTGCTTCTCGCTGGATTGGAAACACCAATGCCTTCTTTGGAAAAATACTGGCTTTTGGAGGCTTGTAGAAACTAGGGGATTTGGGGTCCTTATTCATCAGGGCTCTTGTGCTGTGATTTAGGTAAGAACCCACATGTTCTCTTGAGTCTGCCTCTGGGCATCCTCCTTTTACTGCAGATCCTTGTGGTTTCATCTCTGTGGTCAACCTCTTAGAAAAACTCTTTCTGAAAAATCCAGATACCAGAGCAGCATGGTAGGTGTTTTAATGTTCTGGACAAACAATCTGGGGTCTTAGGTTGCCTTTTAGAAATAAAATATTTATTCTCTCTCTCTCTTTTTTTTTTTTGGAAGAGTGGGAGACATTTCTTTGTCTCATCAGCTGCATCAAACTTGGTATTTGCCTTTTCTATTTGATCAGAAAAAATGCCCAGCTTCATGGAAGTAAAAGTCAGCTCCTACTTCGATCCTATGTATGTATTCGTTCTTATTACTCATCTCAAATAGAAACAAATGTATATGTTAGAGTGCTCTTTAACTGTCCACACCAGAGGAATCTGCGATACTAAAAATTCTAGGGAGTTTATAGGTAGGTTTGACCTCATACTATCTTGTTTCGGGAGTCTGTCAGCGGGGATACAGGAAAACATCTCTTTTATCTCTTCACATATTTACTTTGCCTCTACTCAAAAACATATGCACAAAACATAGAACAACAAGCAAAAGAACTTGCATTGTATGTGTGTGTTTGTATGTACTCGCTTTTTGTTCAGCTGAAAGGTCCTACAGTGTGTAATGTTCCGAATCAAAAATGGGCTTTTTTATTGTGGTCTTGACTGAGGTACAGAATGGAGACAAATGACCCAGTCTAACACATGTGACAATAGGAGAGCCTCAGAGACTTGGGGAAACATCTTCAGGCTTATCAGCAAACTTCGAAATGTGCAAAGATCTAGTTACAGTCAACACATTCACATGATGGTGAAACTTTGACCTTGACTTTTGAGCTTCTTGCCATTTTTTAAGGCCTGGGTGAGCAGGTCTGTCTGACTTTTCTAGGAGAAATGTCTGACAGAGGATTCAGGGCTGAAACATCAGTGATTGTATGAGTGGTGATGATCTCCAATTTCATCACTTGGAACAAAGAGAATGTAACATCATTCATAGTTCTATTAGACCCAATGCTACTATTTCAATAACAAATATTTTGTAATATCCTCTTTACTTAGCCTGACAATAAATACATAGACTACTATTCATATAATTTAAAAAAGATTGTTAAAAACACCTCAATAAAAAACACAATTGAAAGGAAAGCAGTTCATAATAAAATAGACATTGCATATGAAAATACTCAGGATAACCATACTAGGAAAAATACGGAAGAAGTTGGTACCTATACTCATTGGTGGATGCACCATGGGTAAGTGACAAATGCAGACCAACAGAATGTGTTGCGTTGGCAACTTGGTTTCACTGAGTTGCTTTGTTATGACTTTCTGATGTGGGGAACAGCTCTTGGTAGAGTTTGGAATGAAATAACATATAGTTGTCTCTTGATTTATCTGGCAGTTGCATTCCTAGAAAATTCATTTATATTCACACTGAATGATGGTTTGTTTATATGTGAGAGAACTTAGGTTCTAGGCTCAGATAATGATTAACAAGTGTTTACCTTGGGGAATGTCCAGTGGGGTGTTGGGAAGTCACGCAGGAGGTAAGTAAGATAATTTTTCATTGTGAGGGATGGTTTTGGATTGTGCTGGATGCTTAAGATCCTTGGATCTGCCTGGTACATGTCAGTAGTGTCTCTGTTGCCTCAATCATTGTGACAATCAAAACTGCCCCCACCAAGTTCCATATTGTGAGACTACTGTGGAAGATGGGATGTGAGAAGGAATCTTAGAGAGACAAATCTGTAGATGCTAATTCCTCAATGTGGAAAAAAAAAAGCCCCGTGATATCAAATTCAAGCACAAAATATATCAGCTTAGTGTGCATATTAATACATTTTGATTACAATGGTAAAGAGTCATCATTCCAAGATTTCAGGAGGCATTCTTCAATTCTTAGCTTCTTTGTCCCCTCCAAAGGGGTTTTTTGAAGAAATTAAAGGTATATGCTATATTTGAAAGCTTAACATATGCCTAGCACTGTGTTAAGCTGTATGTATATATTATTTTATTTAAACTCCCACCTGTAATTTTTGAAGATTTTAAGCTGAAACAGAGGCATTCAGAAGTTAGAACAGAAGCAAAACTTACCCAGCTAACAAATGTAAGATTTGAGCTCAAGTAAGTCTAAGAAGAGCTTTTCCTGTGGTTCAGCAGTAAAGAGTCTACCTGCAATACAGGAGATGTGAATTTGGTCCCTGGGTCAAGAAGATTCCCTGGAGAAGGAAATGGCAACCCACTCCAGTATTCTCCTAGGAAATCCCATGGATAGAGGAGCCTGGAGAGTTCCAGTCCACGAGGTCTCAGAAGAGTCCGACATGATTTGGGGACTAAACAGCAACAACAATGTCTAAGGAAGTAATACAACAACCACTTCTACACAGGTAACCGCAGAAGGGTACAGTTCATAGATTTCCCCTCTGCCTATAAACTGTCCTAAATATGCTTTAGGAGTGTCTAAAATGTAGCCCTACCTTTGTAGAACATTTGGGCTCTGGATTCTCTTACCTGCTGTGTCCTGTTGAAGGCTTTATTAAGCACCATGTTCTAGTGGTTAATTTTCCTCTCTCTGAATTGAGTTCTATATTTTAATCTATGTTTGAGCTCTTTGTAGAAAAAAATTAGTTTGTAACCATGTTTTGACAGCAATAAGACAGACTGTAACTTGGAAGTGGAGATATTGTGGTCTTTTGTAATTGTGCTTAATCACAATATATTTCAACAAAAGGAAAGTTTAGGAGCAGGAGAAAAAACGAAGATGGGATAAGATAGAGGAGGTGGCATAGAGCTATGTGCGTTTTGCCCCAGAGGTCACCCTGGCTAGTGGGTCCCAGGTTCTGGTGGAGTAATTGGCACATCTCCATGGCAGAAGCTGGTGATGTTGTGTCACCCAGATTTCCTGGGATCCCTTTCACTGCTTGAGTGCCCACCCCTCCGCTGCTGCTCACATCTGCAACCTTTCCCGGAAGATTGGCCTTGGCCAAGAATGGCTTTGCCAGGAAGTTCTGGGAGTTTTTCTCTCAATCCACAGCCCTAGGTATCCTGTAGTCAGTAACTGGCTTTGGATTGAGGGGTGACAAAAGCCTTGTTCCCTTTCTTCAGGGCAGGACAGACTCTGCCAGGTAGGTTAAGTCTGAGAGACCCTCGTGGAATTGGACTGAAGTGAGACTTGATCCAAAACGGTATTCTTGCTCCCTCCTGCTGCTGCCCCATCCTGCTCCCTTTACCCTCCTCCTGAGAGCTCTTGCTTGATAATTCATTGTGCCCATCTCAAGGTTGTTTCTATGGAACCAGACCTGAGACAGACACAGTTTTTAAAAGGAAGCCACATTGATTGCCAACCAAAGTCCAGCAAGACTTGTTTAAAAAAAAAAAAAAATGACCATTTTATTGAACATTTCTCTGTCCATAGCACTCTATGAGGCACTTTATATAAACTATCTCTTTCGCTCACTGTGTCTTTTACAGTTGGAGAAACTGGACTTAGAAATGTTAACTGACTTGCTCAATAGCGGGTAGGTTGGTAATTGACGGAGATGGGATGTGACTTCAAAGCTGTGGTCTGTGCCTTGTTTTCTGTCTCCCTAGTTACTAGTCACTGAAATAGTGAGCCCTCAGTAAAGTAAGCCATGGTTTTCAAGAGTCAGCATGCTTTACTAAAAGTAAGTGTTGCCAAATTAATCATATTTACTATTTTTAACGAGTGTGATACCAGTGCATAAAGGGGACATCTTGAATTGAAGCAGGCATGCTGGTAAAATCTCTTCCATGTTTTTGAAGACAAAATGGAGAAATGTGTACTGACCAGTGGAGTATATAGTTAGTTGACTAAACATTCTCAGCGCGTTTTACTAACCAGAGCTAATTACCCTTATATTACAACCACTTCCAAACCAGATGCCCTGTTATCTTTTTAAAAAAATTTAAATCAATAACTTAGATGACAACATAGAAACTGTACTTTTCTGGTATGCAAACAGAAAGAACTCTTATATTGGCTATCAGAGCCAGTGTTCTATGGGACACGCTATGGCCAGCTCTTCTTTTTATCCACCAGAGATCAAATATCATTGCCATAGGTTCACAACAGCTTTGTGATTGGGCTCAGGCTTGACCATAGACCAGTTGTGAAAAATAAGACCAAAAGTTCAGAACTGCTTCATGACCCTGGCAGAGTCTCCCTTCTCTTGGCCATCTTTGGTCCAGCCTCAGATGTGATCCTGTCCATGCTCCTTCAATTCTGGGATAAGGATGTGTTCCAGCTGGCATTTGGGGAAATGCTGCCTCCACTCTAATAAACCTGCCTCTAGATTAGACTGGATTTAAGTCTATAAAAACAAAATTGGTTTACTGTTCCTCTGGGTCTTACTAATGCTCCTAATGAGAAATATTATTTATCAAATACTATATGCCAGATTGGCTTCCCTAGTGGCTCAGATGGTAAAGAATCTGTCTGCAATGCAGGTTCAATCCCTGGGTCTAGATGGAGAAAAAGGCACTTGATACACATTATCTAATATAATATTCACAACAACCCTGCAAGATAGCTTTCATTAATCCCATGAGACAGATGGATAAATTGAGAACTTCAGAGGCTAACTAATTTCCTGAAGATCACTTAGTTCCCGAAGGGTGGATCCAAGTTTCACTCTGACTCCAGTCAGACTGAACAGAATCATCTCCTCAATTCACCACACTGAGTGACTCCAACGGGCCTAAGATATAACCACAGATGCCTTCAAAGGGAGCCTTTTTCCACCAAGGCTCTGATAGGAATGTCATTTTCATATAGGTTTTGTGAAACACTAGCATTCCTAGATCAGAGAGCAGTATCATCATAAGGGCTGTTAAATCTCTACAATGTTTGAGAACCAGAGTAATGAGTATGACTTATAATGGAAAAATGGAGGGAGAAGTGTTTAAAAACATCCAAAAAAAAAAAAAAAAAGCACCTTACTGGAAAGTTTCAACCAAGATGTCACTTTACTGTTTGTTGTGGTCCAAAACCTTGTGATAGGCCACCCTTCATGACTCAGCTTGTGTTTTATTTGTATTGAAAGTGTATCTTTTGAAGTATCCGCCACTGGGAAGTTAGTTTTCTCTCCCTGTTGAAAGGGTCCCTTCGTGGATGAGAAGCCTAGCTTCCACTGTAGGAATGTCACGTTTTCTCATGCACAAGTAGGTAGCAAGAGGGCGCCCAGACATTTGGCTTACTGCTGAGGAATCTGTGCTTATTCATGCATATTTACAAGGTAATTAGTTGTCCATTCATTCATTAGCGTGTTTATAGGGCCACTCGCAAAGCCTCTCAATTGCGGCTTGGAAGAGAGAGACAGCCGTGGCGGGCCTCCGGGGAACACTTGGGTTAAACAGAATCACAGCTGGATTTAGTGGAACACACTAGTCCCAAAACCAGAACTAGCTTAGTAACTCAAATGCGATTTGTCAATCACCCCCAAAATGAGGTATTGAATTGGCTCATTCATGTTTTTTCTCTAAAAGTCAGGCAGAGACTCACGGATGCTAGAAATTTCTATTTTTAAAGCCTTCCACATCCAGAGAGAGATTTGAATAGTTTCTTTCTTTTTTTTTTTTAAGTAGCTCACACTCAATGTTAAAAAAAAAATTTGCTATACTTAAATTTACTTTTTGGTATACGGGTCCATGAAAGTTGATAAGTATGGCATGGTACAGAACAATTTCCATGTGTTTTAAAAGTAAAGACGTTTTTTTGTACTTTATCTCCCCCCACCACTCCAAATTAGTCAAATAGATCTGAAGTAGACTAGCCGTATTTCATGGAGCAGGAAAAGACACTCTTTTTAGAAAGACAGGTCTGTTTTGATTCATGACAGCACAGGTGGCTGCAGGAGCCACTTTTGGGGAAATCCTGATGGAGCCAGCGTGCCTCAGTGGAACACTCCATCCTCAGAAGGGAGTACATAGTTCTGTGGACTCAGAATTGATTTAGGGCAAGTTACCTAGTTTTCCAAAGCATTAAAAAAAAACCCTAAACTATAAAATGAGGATAACGTTTCCTGGTGTGAGTGAATATCATTCCTGTGACCCCTTGGGTGTGGTTCTCTGTGTATTTAAAACAAGCTCCCTAATCACTTGAGGCTGGACCCACCATGGGGGAAGGTGCTCCTTGCGCGAGCAGCTTTGCATTCCAGATGAGCCCCCTCCTGGATATCAAAGGGAGGCAGTTCGCAGAACCAGTGTTTTTGAAAATCTGTCCCTGCATTAGATCTGAGAGAAAAACGTCTAGCTCTTCAAATCATCTCACTCTCAAACCCCATCTGAATCTTTGTTTTTCCCAGTTCTGGGTCCCCTACGAGCATGCTTCCTGTGGTTGTGTGATATTTCAATATTTAGTTCCTTCAGTCAACTCAAAAGGACTTCAAACTCACCTCCTTTCAGGAAACCTCCATCCAAACTAACCTCTTGGAAGACTAGGGGTTATCAGTATAGGGCTGCTTATTAAAAAAAAAAAAAAAAAAGAAGTTCCCACCTCCTCCCACCCTTCAGTTTCTGTTGTGTGTTCCAGCAGCCTTTTACTTATGATCCGTCTGTCCATGTGGAGGTGTTGCAGGAAAGGGGACCCCTTCCAGGGCCCAAAACTGGGCTCTTCTCTAACACTCAGAAATGAATTGTCCGAGGAGACACATCTGCTGACAAAGCAAGAGATTTTATTGGGAAAGGGCACCTGGGTGGAGAGCAGTAGGGTAAGGGAACCCAGGACAACAGTTCTGTCACATGGCTTGCAGTCTCGGGTTTTATGGTGATGGGATTAGTTTCTGGGTTGTCCTTAGCCAATCATTCTGACTCAGAGTCCTTCCTGGTGGTGCATGCCTTGTTCAACCAAGATGGATGCCAGAGAGAAGGATTCTGGGAGGTGGTCAGACAGGTGGTTTCTCCTTTTGACCTTTCCCAAACTTTTCTGGTTGGTGGAGGCTAATTAGTTCCCTGTTCCTTACCAGGGCCTCCTGTCATAAAACAACTCATGCAAATGGTTACTATTGTGCCTGGCCAGGGTGGGCAGTTTCAATCAGTGTGCTTCCCCTAACAGAGGCAGCATAGTGCAGTATTCAGTGCTCCATTTTTGGAATCAGTCTGCTATCTGTCTATGCTTTCATCCATCTATATATCATTTCTATTAGTGTTTAGCCATTTCTTTACCTATCAATCATGTATCTGGCTTTTTATTCATTCATCTGTACCTTTGAGAATGTTTTTTAACCTTTCAGAGCCTCAGTTTCCTCATCTGTAAATGGGGTTAGTAATAATGCTTCAGAGATCTGTTATAAGGATTAAATGATACAGTGTATACATAGCATTTGAAATCATCTCTGTTACATAGTATTAGCCATAGTATTACACAATATTGATTAGCTTGGTAGTATTCAGTTTAGTCACTCAGTTGTGTCTGACTCTTTGCGACCCCGTGAATTACAGCACGCCAGGCCTCCCTGTCCATCACCAGCCTCCCGGAGTTCACTCAGACTCACGTCCATCGAGTCAGTGATGCCATCCAGCCATCTCATCCTCTGTCGTCCCCTTCTCCTCCTGCCCCCAATTCCTCCCAGCATCAGAGTCTTTTCCAATAAATCAACTCTTCGCATGAGGTGGCCAAAGTACTGCAGTTTCAGCCTTAGCATCATTCCTTCCAAAGAAATTCCAGGGCTGATCTCCTTCAGAATGGACTGGTTGGATCTCCTTGCAGTCCAAGGGACTCTCAAGAGTCTTCTCCAACACCAGAGTTCAAAAGCATCAATTCTTCAGCGCTCAGCTTTCTTCACAGTCCAACGCTCAAATCCATACATGACCACAGGAAAAACCATAGCCTTGACTAGACGGACCTTTGTTGGCAAAGTAATGTCTCTGCTTTTCAATATGCTATCTAGATTGGTCATAACTTTTCTTCCAAGGAGTGAGTGTCTTTTAATTTCATGGCTGCAGTTACCATCTGCAGTGATTTTGGAGCTCCCAAAAATAAAGTCTGACACTGTTTCCACTGTTGCCCCATCTCTTTCCCATGAAGTGATGGGACCAGATGCCATGGTCTTTGTTTTCTAAATGTTGAGCTTTAAGCCAACTTTTTCACTCTCCTCTTTCACTTTCATCAAGAGGCTTTGTAGCTCCTCTTCACTTTCTGCCACAAGGGTGGTATCATCTGCATATCTCAGGTTATTGATGTTTCTCCCGGCAATCTTGATTCCAGCTTGTGCTTCTTCCAGCCCAGCATTTCTCATGCTGTACTCTGCATATAAATTAAATAAACAGGGTGACAATATACAGCCTTGACGTACTCCTTTTCCTATTTGGAACCAGTCTGTTGTTCCATGTCCAGTTCTAACTGTTGCTTCCTGACGTGCATACAGATTTCTCAAGAGGCAGGTCAGGTGATCTGGTATTCCCATCTCTTTCAGAATTTTTCACAGTTTATTGTGATCCACAGAGTCAAAGGCTTGGGCCTAGTCAATAAAGCAGAAATAGATGTTTTTCTGGAACTCTCTTGCTTTTTCGATGATCCAGAGGATGTTGGCAATTTGATCTCTGGTTCCTCAGCTTTTTCTAAAACCAGCTTGAACATCTGGAAGTTCTCGGTTCACATATTGCTGAAGCCTGGCTTGGAGAATTTTGAGCATTACTTTACTAGCGTGTGAGATGAGTGCAATTGTGCGGTAGTTTGAGCATTCTTTGGCATTGCCTTTCTTTGGGATTGGAATGAAAACTGACCTTTTCCAGTCCTGTGGCCACTGCTGAGTTTACCAACTTTGCTGGCATATTGAGTGCAGCACCTTCACAGCATCATCTTTCAGGATTTAAAATAGCTCAACTGGAATACCATCACCTCCACTAGCTTTGTTTGTAGTGATGCTTTCTGAGGCCAACTTGACTTCACATTCCAGGATGTCTGGCTCTAGGTGAGTGATCACACCACTGTGATTATCTTGGTTGTGAAGATTTTTTTTGTACAGTTCTTCTGTGTATTTTGCCACCTCTTCTTAATTAGCCTTCAATATCTGCATTATTTCCATGACCTCCTTTTCTCCTTTTTCTCTCATATTCCATTCACAGAAGCAGGGCATGATTTCTCATTTGTGACCCTCCTCAAACCCTCAGTTCAGTTCAATTCAGTTCAGTCATTCAGTCGTATCCAACTCTTTGCGACCCCATGAATTACAGCACGCCAGGCCTCCCTGTCCATCACCAACTCCCGGAGTTCACTCAAACTCATGTCCATCGAGTCGGTGATGCCATCCATCCATCTCATCCTCTGTCATCCCCTTCTCCTCCTGCCCCCAATTCCTCCCAGCATCAGAGTCTTTTCCAATGAATCAACTCTTTGCATGAGGTGGCCAAAGTACTGGAGTTTCAGCTTCAGCATCATTCCTTCCAAAGAACACCCAGGACTGATCTCCTTTAGGATGGATTGGTTGGATCTCCTTGCAGTCCAAGGGACTCTCAAGAGTCTTCTCCAACACCACAGTTCAAAAGCATCAATTCTTCTGTGCTCAGCTTTCTTCACAGTCCAACTCTCACATCCATACATGACCACTGGAAAAACCATAGCCTTGACTAGACGGACCTTTGTTGGCAAAGTAATGTCTCTGCTTTTTAATATGCCGTTTAGGTTGGTCATAACTTTCCTTCCAAGGAGTAAGCGTCTTTTAATTGCATGGCCGCAAACCCTACCTTCATTGAAACTTAAGTGTTGATAATAAAACACTTAGTTCTGTTCAACTTACTTCATCATCACGACTGACGCAAATGTTTCACCACATTTTATAACTTTTTTCTATTTGTGGTTTTTTTCAATCCCCCTCTTTTTTTAACTACTGCAGTTTCATGTGGCCACCAATTCAGTTTCTATATTCTCACAGGTGTCTGTTCTTCTTGAACACATGTTCAGAAGTATGCTTCTGAGTGCCCAGGTAATATTAGGTCACAGTCATTGAAGGGCTTGGTTTTGGAGCCAGAGCAGGCAATCTGCAACCACCACCTAATTTTGTATGGCCTGTCACCTAAGGATGGTTTATACATTTTAACATGGTGAAAGAAATAAAAAAGAAAACATTTCATGACAGGTGAAGATTATGTAAAGCTCAAATTTCAGTGTTCATAAAGTTTTATTGGACACGGCCACGCCCATTCATTTACAAATTGCCTGTGGCTGATGTCACGGTACAGTGGTAAAGTTGAGTAGTTGCGACAGAGACAGAAAGCCCCCAAAAGCCTGAAATATTTACTGTCTGGCTCTTTATAGAAAATGTTTGCTGACTACTGACTTGGAATTTTGTTCTAAGTAGAATAATGGTGAGAAAAGAGAATATCCTGATGTGAGAAGTAGGGGATTGGAAGCAGGTTACTTCAGGGGGAGTTGTCTTTGAGTAGCTGTTGTCCTGCTTTTTCAGTATGTCCTATTCCTTGTCCGGCACATTTAGCATATTTGATGGGGTGTGTATTTTAAGTCAGTTTGCATAAAACTTCTGGGTCAAGTCGGCTTCCTGATTCTCTGCCTGGCGGTAAAACCAGACACTGTCATCTTTGAGTACTGGTTTCACAGAACACAATCCCTTTCCTCAAAGGCCAAAGCTTTGTTTCTTTGTGAACTATGGTGGCTCTCCTTGAATTTCTTTTACTGATGTTCAAAAGCCGGCCTTTTGTCACGAATATCTTCACACGTTTTAAAACAGCGAAACTCCAGGCTTTTCAGCCGTGCAAGCAGAAGGAGCGCCTGCCATTGTCTTTCTATTGGGGTGATTGACTTGTTCTTTAAATAAAACCACAGCCTTTGTTCTCAGTTCCCCACTAACTGCCATATTAAAATTGTTTTGTTCATGTCTAAAATAACTTGAGTTTGTGGTAGTTATTCTGTTGTCTGGCAAACAATTAAGCACAATGTTTACAATGCAAATTGACACCTATTCTGGAAAAATTCTGCAAAAACAAAGAGAGAAATCTAAATAACAAAATGAGGCAGAAAGAGATCATGCAGGTTTTTTTTTGTTTTGTTTTCTACATAATGTATTCCTGAAAACTTGTCCAAGAGTTATGCAATCAATTCCTGTGTTGTGCAGTGAGGGCTCCATTTGTGGAGAATTTTTTTTTAAATGTCACAAGAGGCCCAAAGCTGATTGGGCACATTATGCCTTCCTTGGGTCCTGAGAGCAGGGGCATGAGAGGTGGCACTGTGTACCGAGGTGACAGCTCATGCTGGATTTTAAGGAAACTGAGCCAAGCATCTCCCCTGTTGTGGCTGATGGTTGTCTGCTCTGTTGTTTAGTCGTGCCCATCTCTATGTGACCCCATGGGCTGTAGCCCACCAGGCTCCTCTGTCCAAGGGATTTCCCAGGCAAGAATACTGGAGTGGGTTGCTGTTTATTCCTCCAGGTGATCTTCCTGACTCAGGGTTAGAACCTGCATCTCCTTTGTCGGTAGATGGATTATTTACCACTGAGCCACCTGGGAAGCCTTGTGGTTGATAGTTAGGTGGCCCCTAACCTGGAACCTATACAAATAGATGTGTTAGAGTCCATGAATAAAAGCAGAGATAAAAGTATCTTTTATCCCCTCTTATTTCTCCTATCATATTACTAGCAGTACAGAGCCTTGTCTGTCTGGGTGCAGTATGTGCACATGTGAAGCCTGATGGCTTCCCAAAGGGAGAACCTTGGTGAGGTAGGAGGGGACAGATTTGAGACCAGTAAGGGGTGCAGGCTTGTCGACTTAAAAAATATTCACAGCCTAAAAAGTGAGAGTTATGTTTTTTTTTGGTGGGAATTTTTAGGACTTCAGGCCCAGGAGACAGAATCTCAGGTAACCCTGAGAGAACTGCTTGAAGGAGGAGAGGAGAGGAGCCAGGTTATATAGAAGTTTTGTAACAAAGGGTAGGTAGTCTGAACATCAAAAGAATATTGTTAATTAAAGAAAACCAGAATGGTTGAATGGCATCACCAACTCTATGGACAGGAGTTTGAGTAAGCTCCAGAAGTTGGTGATGGACAGGGAAGCCTGTTGTGCTGCAGTCCATGGGGTTGCAGAGTCAGACACAACTGAGCGACTGAGCTGAACTGAGATATCTCAAGTTAAGGAATTTAGTGTTTTTCTATGTATGGGAAGATGCAAAAGTCTGGGCTCACTGAAATCATTCCTTTCATATGCATCTCAGCTGTCCGTGGCCAGTATCTTGTGTTTTTCACATCCTGAGCTCACCTTAGGGAATGGCTACAATCTGATGGCTGAGTGATAGCAGGTATTCTCCTTCCTGAGTGCCCTTTGGCACACATTGGAGGGCTGGAATCGCTGATGACCGTGACATCTTTGTTTACTGATTCGGCAGGAAATATTCCATTTCTCAGGCAGGAGACTGCATCCCTAGTGAAAAAGCCAGACTCTCAATGTCTCGCTTCTGACTTGGGTGGTCTAGCTGTTCAAGTCAGCTTGTTGAAGCTGTGGTTTTTGGAGCCTAAGGTTTGAGGGATGCTTTTTTCCCCTAAGGTCCTACGCAGGCACTGGTAGCTCTTCAAGGACCTAACCTCTCTCTGCCACCTTTTGTCTTGGTAGCAGCAGACAGTGCCAATTTGGGATGGCTTGTAATCATTTATTATCATACAGATTACAAAAAGTTCATGAAGCTGGATTGTAAAATTACACACTGTATACTGATGTGCAAAGAAAATGTAATTTTTAATGTTTCATAAGAGAGCTACTCTTCCCTGGTAGCCCCCATACTGCTGGGATTCAAGTAAAACTAAAATGTGGTCTGATTCAATTATTTAGATAGCTTCTTAGGTAAAGGCCTCTTTGCGGTAAAGGTTTAGTTTCTCTGATTTCTTCATCTGTTTCTGTTGTTCTCCAAGAGAGCTTCTAGGTGGCTGGTGGAGGTATCTCAACTTATGGTGAGGGGACATCTTGCACTTACACATGCAGGTCCCTGTACTGTCTGCTGGCCCCTTCTGTGGCCATGTCCATGTTCTGAATCTGCCTGGTTTTGAACCCCTGGCTCTGGTTCTGAAATTTACATCTCTGACATCTTGGTGCCTTCTCTCTCAACTTGGCCTTCCAGCTGACTCAGCCCCTCCTAAAGCCTAACCCTGCCTGTCTCTCCTGAAGTCCATGACTCTCAGAATCACCCAGTCTCTGCTGTGAGCATCCTCTCCCTTATAAATCCATCAGCTATCTTCTGGGACCTTCCACAGGGCACCCAGAAACTAACACATACTGACTTGCCTTTGACATAGAAGCTGTGTGTCAGATACTGGGCTGGGTGGTAGAGAAACAAAGATCAAGTCCCCGTTCAACCTAAGGGCTTAGATGAGAGAACTGACTTGTACAAAATGGGATTTGAGGGAGTTGTTGACTGTGGGGGGAAGATGTCTTTGGGAGGATGCTGGAAAGTCTGTGGCCATGGGAAACAGTGAAGAGACGGGATGGGGGAAATATTAGCAAAATTAGCAGGAAGTGCCGAGCATCTCTCTTAAAGATTGGTTTAGACCATGGTTCCCAAGGATAGGGTTAAAGTGATAGAAGTGACTGGAATCATGAACTCATTTGCCACATGAGAATGGAGGCAGCATGTCTCCTTGGGACCAGCCCACCATGAGAGGTTAGCACCCTGCATTGGTGCTTGCAGGGCATTTGAGCTTTGTGGGTGCAGGCTTCCTCTTTTTCTTAACTCAGAGACATGAAGAGACATTTAATCCTGCAAATGTATTATGCTGGACTCAAGGCAGCTTCACAAGGATGGACATTAAAAATATTCTTGAATATTTTATTCTGTTCAACTATGCATATGTATTCCATTCAACTGAATTTTACCAAGACTAGTTTTTTTGCATGTATAGTGATATTTTTAGTACGGACATGCAAGAATACACTTGTATCCCCTGAAAGGTTCAGAATATTTACCCAAAATACTCAAAAGCATACTTTGGATTCATTGTCCAGGTAGACCTAACTTTTTTCTGCTTTTGTAAAGTGAAGCCAATATACCTTACATCAGCTAGCTTAGCACAGGAAGCTGCAGTTTTCTGCTGATGTTAGTAGTGATCATTAGTAGAGATGTCCTAAGAGGATTTGCCCCAGTGTCTTCAACTGGGGTCTCTGAGACCCCAGTCCTTCCTTGGTCTTTTAGCTTTAGGTTTTCCCTGTGAACTTTTACCTGAGCTGCTCTTTCAGGTCAGTGAAACATTGTAGGAAGCTCCTTGCTAAACCCCTGTCTTGAGAGAACTCTAATCAATTTCTGACCTGCCAGTACATACCACACATAACATGATACACTTAATGCATGCCAGCAACCACAAACACACCCTCTCCACACACCACACACATACACATACACAGTAGTAGAAGCTGGCCTGAAGGACCTTACTAAAGCACACACCCTGCTCTCACTGCCCTTCTGTATAACTTGATGTTTGGAAACATCTGTGTTAATCGGACTAGGGAAAAAAAACCCTGTTGTTGACACTTGACATGAAAATAGGAAAATCTCTCTTTAAAGTATCACTGTACGCTTTCCAGGTGGCACTAGAGGTAAAGAATTTGCCTGCCAATGCAGGAGACTCAGGTTTGATCCCTGACTTGGAAGATCCCCTGGAGAAGGAAATGGCAACCCACTCCAGCATTCTTGCCTGGAAAATTCCATTGACAGAGGAGCCTGGAGGGCTATAGTACATGGGGCTGCTAAGAGTCAGATATGACTGAGTGACAATAATGTATTAGTGTATGCTTTCGGAAACTCTTTCAAATTCATTGGACCTTTTAGTTATCTGAAAGGTATATTAGGATTCATGGGGGTTCTCTGAGCTGCAGACCTTATTACTAAGCCTCATGTACCTGATTTTCACCTGGTATAAATTAAACTGGAAACATGCATTTTGCTTTGAGCGGTTTTCTCTTTGATTTGCCCCTGTGTCTCATTTTATTAAAATTTACTAAAAATGAAAGAAAATATACTCATATTAAAGATATTTCATCTGCCATTTTTTTCCAAGAGAACAGACAAAACTGCACAACACAGTGAATCCATATATTGATGATAGCTCTGGTCAGATCACCCCAAAAAGGGAAAGAAGACTAGAAGTCCTAATGGAAGAAAGGCTTTCTGGGCCTTTGTTTGGAGTACTCCATGTACACTAGTAATTTGCCAAATTTCATCAGAACCTGACAACACTCAAAAATGTCTAGTGGAACAAACACACGATGGCAAGTGGTCAAGTTGAGATGAGACCTGGAAAAGCTAAATAGCTGAGCAGGTCATGTTCAAGCTCACGTGGCAGTGACAGTGAGGCTTTACAGACAGTCTTCTATCATACCGCCATTGCTGGAAGAGAAATTTCTTTCAGAAATAGCAGGAATGGGAAAACAGAAAAACTTCTGAAAATTCTTGTGCTCATCGTGACTCTAGAGTGTGGGTGTTAGCTGTTTGAGAGAAGTTGCATAGATTGAAAAGCAGAAGGCCATTGAGATATTTTAAGTGGTTAGTGTCTTTACACTGCTATTCCAGCAATTCCTGGGTTATACTTGAGTAGATGAATTGGTCTCAGTCATGGAAGATCACACCCTGTTAGCCAGAAAGGCAGTCATCATGTTGTTCTGATGGAGCTCAAAGAGTTGAAATTGAGTAGGAGTGGTTCCGATTTGTGGGGAGATTGTGTCAAACAGGTTGGGTTAGATCAAACAAGCCATCCAAAGATAACACAAGTTTGGTTCTAACTCATGCTTACTCAGTGTCTTAGTTCAGGCTGCTACAGCAGCAGAAAAACAAAGGCTGGTTAGCTTAAAACATAGGAATTTATTTTCTCCCAGTTCTAGAGGTTGGAAGTACATGGTCACGTTTTAATGAGTGTCTTCTTTCTGGTTTGTATATAGCTGTCTTCTTGCTGTATCCTCCTCATATGACAGAATGAGATTATTTTTCTTGTTTCTCTCCTAATGAGGGCACTAATCCCATTCATGAGGGCTCCAACCTGGTGACCCAATTACCTCCCCAAGGCTCCACCTCCAAATACCATCACATTGGAGATAAGAGCTTCAGCATTTGAATGAGGGGGCCAAAACATTCATTCCATAGTGCTCACAGTCTACCACACATGGCAGTGAGCTTCTGTTTATTGTTGCCACTGCTAGACCTGATTTGTCAGAAGCTCCATCTTTTTTTTTTTTTTAATTGGAGTATAGTTGATTTAGTTGAATATATATAGTTGATATAGTTGATCTTTAGTTACAGTATAGTTGATAAACCCTGAATATTCATTGGAAGGACCAATGCTGAAGCTCCAGTACTTTGGCCACCTGATGTGAAGAACTGACTCATTGGAAAAAAACCCCGATGCTGGGAAAGATTGAAGGCAAAAGAAGAGGGTGGCAGAGGATGAGATGGTTAGATGGCATCACGGACTCAATGGACATGAACTTAAGCAACTCTGGTAGGTAGTGAAGGACAGGGAAGCCTGGCATGCTACAGTCCATGGGGTCCCAAAGAGACAGACATGACTTAGTGACTGAACAATAGCAACAACAAATAGCTGATTTACATTGTTGTGTTGTTTTCTGGTGTACAGAAAATTAATTCTGTTTTATATATATATATATGTATGTATATATTTGAGACTAGGTTGCTAGTCCCAAACTTCTAATTTATCCTCACACATCCCCTTTTCCCCTTTGGTAACCATAAGTTTGTTTTGTTTCTCTGTGAGTCTGTTTTCTGTTTTCTAAATAAGTTCATTTGTATCATATTTTTGATTCTATGTATCGGAAGAAGGCAATGGCACCCCACTCCAGTACTCTTGCCTGGAAAATCCCATGGACAGAGGAGCCTGGTAGGCTGCAGTCCATGGGGTCGCTAAGAGTCGGACACGACTGAGCGACTTCACTTTCACTTTTCATTTTCATGCATTGGAAGAGGAAATGGCAACCCACTCCAGTGTTCTTGCCTGGAGAATCCCAGGGACGGTGGGGCCTGGTGGGCTGCCATCTATGGGGTCGCACAGAGTCGGACACGACTGAAGCAACTTAGCAGCAGCATAAGTGATATCATATGGTATTTCTTTGTTTGACTTACTTCACTTAGTATGATAATCTCCAGGTCCAACCATGTTGCTGCAAATGGCATTATTTCATTCTTTTTAATGACTGAGTAATATTCCATTGTATATATGTACCATATCTTCTTTATCCATTCCTCTGTTGATGGACATTTAGGTTGCTTCCTTGTCTTGGCTATTGTGAATAGTGCTGAGAAGCTCCATCTTGACATGAGCTTCAGGAATCCCAGAGGCAGGAAAGAGAGGGACTATTTTGTTTTGAATTAGGAATGCTTAAAGTTTCTTCTTCAATGTGACCAGTCAGGGATGGTTAGATTTCATTGGTTAAAGCAAGTTGCATGGCCACCCTGGTGGTCAAGTAGATGTGGAAATGTGATCCTGCTACACTGTCTAAAATGTATACTGAATGTTTGTCAGTAGCTCCAATGATACCACAGTTTACACTGTTGTGTTGTTTTATGGTGTACAGAAAATTAATTTAGTTTTATATATATATATATACACACACACACATATATATATTTGGGACTTAAGAGTCATTTGTTATTTATTTATCTTTGTGTTAAGAAGTTATTCTTCTCTTCTCATACCAGTATCTATTCCATTTAAAGTATCTTCCCCCCTCCCCCAAAAGTGAACAAGTTAGTAACTTATTTTTGTATGTAAGAACCTCATTTTAAATTGACTAAGCCTACAAATGTTCATTTTTTCTGATGCAGTTATTATATTAAATGCTCTGCTGTAATTGCTTATTGCGTCATGGGGTGACGAACATTACAGATGACCCTTGCAGTGTAGAACACTCTTCCTCTGCAGATGGCTTCAGTATAGAAGGAGATTAATGGCGAAGTGCTCCTCAGTCTGCTTGGGACACTCAAGACAGTCTACTTATATTGAGAGAAAGTGCATTAAGCTATACTTTATATCTCTTCCCTCTCATTCTGGACTGAAAATTGTTAACATCTTTGAATGAAAGCTTTCATGCCCTTGAAATAAACAGTATTCCAATTTCCTGCATCATCTTCTCTATGCAAAGTATGTGCAGTTCTTTTCATTTCCTTGAATCAGTTTTCTTTTCCCTTGTGTCCTTTTTGAATTCTACCTTGCTCCCAACCCAGATTTGGGGAAAGGGATGAAAACAACAGAAATAAGGCACATTTGGTCAAAGACCAGGCTTACTGGAAAACACCTTTGTTTACTTCAAGGGAAAACTGGGAAATTAAACATAGTCTCCTTGACTCCTTGGGGGAATCAGCTCTCATGCAGTTTAGAACTGAGGTTACCCTGATTCTTTCAGTTTCCATTCTAGATTCCTCAGGCAAACCAGACTGAGGAAACTTTAGCTCATCTTACTTCCCCATCTCACTGGTATCATCTCTGGTGTACTTTGTCTTATGGCTTCTCCAGTACTTCGGAAGATGCTTAAGATCTTTCTTTCTTTTTACTTCTTTCTTTACTTCCTTCCTTTCCTAGCTTCTCTCCCTGAATCCTTCTGTCCCTCCCTTCATTCCTTTTTTGGCTTTTGTAATAAGGAGTAGCACCATTTTGCAACCAAAACACCTTTCTTGATAATTTCTCAGGGCGATCCTCATTCACTGTTGTATGTCTTTGTGTTTTTGCCTATTCTGAAAATTGTCTGTAAAATCTAACATAGGTCAGATTTGTTGTTGATGTTCAGTTGCTAAATCATGTCCGACTCTTTGTGACCCCGTGGACTGCAGCACGCTAGGCTTTCCCGTCCTTTACTATCTCCCATATTTTGCTCAAACTCATGTCCACTGAGTCAGTGATGCCTTCCAACCATCTCATCCTCTGTCACCTCCTTCTCCTGCCCTCAGTCTTTCCCAGCATCAGGGTCTTTTCAAATGAGTCAGCTCTTTGCATCAGGTGACCAAATTATTGAGGCTTCAGCTTCAGCATCACTCCTTTCAATGAATATTCAAGGTTGATTTCCTTTAGGATTGACTGATTTGATCTCCTTGCTGTCCAAGGGACTCTCAAGAGTCTTCTCCAGCACCACAGTTCAACAGCATCAGTTCTTTGAGGCTCAGCCTTCTTTATGGTCCAACTTTCACATCCATATATGATTACTGGAAAAACCATAGCTTTGACTAGACAGACCTTTGTCAGCAAAGTGATATCTCTGCTTTTTAATATACTGTCTGGGTTGGTCATAACTTTTCTTCTAAGGAGCAAGCATCTTTTAATTTCATGGCTGCAATCACCATCTGCAGTGATTTTGGAGCCTAAGAAAATGAAGTCTGTCACTACTTCCATTTGTTCCCCAGATACTTGCCATGAAGTGATAGGACTGGGTGCCATGATCTTAGTTTTTTGAATGTTGAGTTTTAAGCCAGATTTTTTACTCTCGTCCTTCAACTTCATCAAGAGGCTCTTTAGTTCCTCTTTGCTTTCTGCCATTAGTGTGGTATCATCTGCCTATCTGAGGTTGTTGATATTTCTCCCGGCAATCCTAATTCCAGTTTGTGCTTCATCCAGCCCGGTATTTCATATGATATACTCTGCATATAACTTAAATAAGCAGGGTGACAACATACAGTCTTGACATACTCCTTTCCCAATTTTAAACCAATCCATTGTTCCATGTGCAGTCCTAACTGTTGCTTCTTGACTTGAATACAGGTTTCTAAGGAGACAGGTAATATGCTCATTGTTAAATGTAGTATTAATACCAGAGCCTATTGGGGGAAACTTTTCTTCCCCACTCCTCATGTTTCCATCCATGAGGAGAGGTTTCTGCTAGTGTGACTCCTGGCTTCACTCTGAGTCAGTAGGCAGGTATTTAGCTGATTGTTACATTTGGGAAGAAAGAGCAAGGTGTTTACTCGGCTCTATGCTTTTTCCTCTTGGGATGCACCTTCCCTCCAAGAGCACTTGATATGCTACCATTCTGTGGGTCTGTGATGTCCACCTAACTGTGGGATTTGCTTGGCTATATGTCCTCCAACTTAGCCTTTTTCATTAGTAAAGTTGATGTCTGGACATTCGTCTGTTATTCTGCTGCTGCTGCTAAGTTGCTTTAGTCGTGTCCTACTCTGTGTGACCCCATGGATGGCAGCCCACCAGGTTCCCCTGTCCCTGGGATTCTCCAGGCAAGAACACTGGAGTGGGTTGCCATTTCCTTCTCTGATGCATGAAAGTGAAAAGTGAAAGTGAAGTTGCTCAGTCGTGTCCAACTCCCAGCGACCCCATGGACTGCAGTCCACCAGGCTCCTCAGTCCATGGGATTTTCCACGCAAGAGTACTGGAGTGGGGTGCCATTGCCTTCTCTGCTGTTATTCTACTATTTCTCTTTTTGTTTAAGAGTGAGGTGAGAAAGAGGGGTGTTATTTATTGAACCCCATCACACCAAGGGATTAAGAAAAGCATTTCATGACTAAAGGCCAGATAGATAGCGCCTTAGGCAGTGAGTGGACCCATCCAGCCATTCCAGAATCAACCCTGTTTCCTTTATTTTCTAGAGGCCAGTTTTTCCAGAAAACTTCTTTTTGTGACTCAGATTCATTACTGATCATTCCTTCCTCCTACTTTCCAGAGCATCAGTAGACTATATGGAATATTATGGCATAATTTAAAAAATTCTCTGAGGTTCATTTCTTCATTTTAGAGTGTAGTAGCTTCCTCACAGTTTATTTTTGGGGTAGGGCAATTGAGATTATATGTACATAATAAATATTATATGTATATGTATGTATACACACACATACAAACATCACCAAACACATACAGTAAGTTACCTGATACTTGGTAGGTGTTCAATACATAGATATTGTTCTTATTGTCTTTGTATTTTTGCATGATTTTCTTTCTCAAATGATCAAGATCCTGCGCTCCTTGAGAACTATGCCTTATATTTCTTTTCCTAGTTTGCAAGGATTTGGTAACCAATTCTAAATAAATTATTGAAAACATTTCTTGAAGCCAACATAAAACTGATCTAAACCTATTTTTGAGAACTTCTAAAAATCTAGTTTGGGCAGGAATTACTTTTGTTCCATTATACTTTCTATGTGTAAGTCTGCATTTAGACCTTGACTTAGATGGTAGTAAAATAATAAATGTGTGTGTCAGACAGCCTGCCTTCTCATTTTGAAATTCTCCCAAAATATCTAACACTTATCATCAGACACTGTAACAGAGAGAATTTGTGAGGAAAAAACGTGTTTAGCAACATTCCTCAAAGGAACAACAGATGTGTGTATGTATATATATTTAATGTATAATACCAGCATGCACACATCAACATGTGGACACATGGTAAAAAAAAAAAATAGGTTGAAAGCTTAAAAAGGACATTGCTTAAAATAATTCCATTTATTAGACATTAGATATCAAAATATGCTTATTGAATATATTGTGTCTTATGTTTATGTATGCCTGTTACCCTAGTCTTTAAATAGGCAACTGTGGGCTCTTTATCCCATTTCTTAGGCTCTTAGGTTAGTGTTTTTTATGACGTGAGCATCGGGGCTTATGTCCAAACAGCCCAAAGTAAATTTGACTCTTTAAGAACTGGGGAGTAACATGGACAACTAGCAGAGATCCAGAGGGCTGGTGCCATCTGGAACAAAAACAAATGGCTTCCAGAACGCTATATAGCACAAAACTGCCACCAGGGAGGGTCAGTGCTGGGCAGATGGAGAAAATGGATGTCCAACTGCTTGTCCCTGTCCCTGAAGGAAGGTGTACAATAAGCAAACTTTCTCCCTCCCTCCCTCTTCCCAATCCATTGCCCCTTTGCCTCCTCCTCTGTGTTCATTTGCCCTCCCCTGCAGGTTCAAGGAGCAGCGAGTTGAAAATAATCATTCTTGGTGGGAGAGTTTTACAAGAGAAAGTTGTGGGATTGCTAATTATTTTATAATTAGGTACTAGATTAACCATCTGTATGAAGGAGAGAAAGTCAAGGAATGAATTTGCAAGAAGTTGTAGCATGTAGATACGTTCCTAGGAAAGCAGTTCCCGTTACCATTAATAGACATCATGTAGATGAATCTCCGAGCGTTGCACACACTCATCTGCTGAAGCCTCACTCTTCCAGCTGTCATTTCGCCCATTCCCATCTGTTTCTTATGCTCTAATAAACGATAGCACTAATTTATTTAGCACCTCTCATCAGAGCCCCCAGGGCTGCTCCAACCCTGCAGGGATTCTCTGCCAATATGTGATGACCTCAGAGTGGACACATGGCCTGCTGCTTCTGGACGTCAGTACCAGACTCTGAAATAGGACTTTGCCTTCAGGGATGTTCACCATCAATGGTGTGATTTTTCCACTGCCCTTTTCAAATCCCTTTAGCCTTGGGAATGGAAAATTTGGCCTATTTCTCCAGGGCTGTGAATACCCTGGGAGTTGCTTGCCAGCAGAGGGTCTAGAATGTTTGTAGATATTTATGGTTGCCTTTGAAAATGTTTATTGGCCTTTTATTGGGTCTTCTGGAGGTGACTGAAAGAAAAGAGAAATAGCTAACATTCGCATTCTTGAGGGTAATGTCAGTCTTTGAGCTTGTTACTGGCCTGCCCAATGCCTGGATCTGTTTCTCCAGCGCGTGGAGACGGTGGACCTGAGAGCAGGGAGTGCAGCTGGCTGTCTTGCCCATGACTGATTTCTTACAGACTTTGGGCCTTGCAGGCTGTAGTTCACTTGCATATTGAATAATTAGGGGTTGGTGGGGAGAGACAGTATTTTTTATAGTATTTAAAAGTAACTTGGAATACAGAATTTAGAATGCAGTGAGACAGTCTATTCAAAAAAATTAGAAATGTTCATTTATTTCTCATAAACTGATGCTTTGAATTAAGTTTTGAGCCCAGTGCAACTTATTAATGTTGTCAATTTATGGAAGATAAAAGAAGCAAATTCTTGTAGCGTTAAAAACTGAGTCACGGAACGTTGGAGATTTTTTTTTAAAGCAGGAAATGGGAACAAAATATAAGGGTTCATGTGGGAGGAATTGTAGAGGTTGAAGGAGTGGGATTTAACTTCCTGGATACTCACAGTTTTTTAGGTTGCTGCCTTTTCTTTCCTCTTCTGACAGTTTTGAGGTTAATTTGAGAGGAAATACCTTTCTGAAACTGTTTTAGAGACAATTAAGAAAAGAGGATTTGCTTAGTTCAGAGTTTAGCTGTGTTTCTCAAAGAATACTTTGAGCAACTCTGGCCTGATAACACATTGCTGGAAAAATGGAGTCTGTGATGAAATAAACTTGAGACACACAGCATAAATTTTTCTTTCTCCTGGAGATTTACAAAGCACATGGTAAGCTAAAGGCTCTGATAAGTCCTGCAATGAATAAGCTGGTTCAATTTTGTTTATCTAGCATTTTTCAAACTTATCTGAGCACAGTGCTTTTATTTCTTTCTTTTCTGGATCATGTCTATGTGTGATTCTTTTCAGGGAACAAACTTTGAGAGATGCCAATGTGCAATCAATTTTCCTGGAATATAGCTATTTTTTTTTTTTTTGAAGCAAAATGAGCCTAAGTGCATGAATCTTGTTTTGTGTGATTTCTGAGGTGTCCTTAAACATACGTGCAATGTGCCTTTTTCCGTCTGTGGTTCTTTTAGTCAATCAGAGCATCCACAAAAGGGCTTGCCAAGTTTCCTTCTTCCAGGTGCCAGAAGCAATAGGTACTAACACACTTGCTCTCATCCCTTGATTCCAAATCCTCCTCATCCTTTCAGTCAAAAGAGCTCAGCAAATTTTATGTGTAAAGAGCCAGAGAGTAAATATTTTCAGTTTGGGGGGCCCGGTGGTTTTTGTAGCAGCTGCCAAATTCTGCCATCATACGGATAAAGCAGCCTTTAACACTATAAACGAAGGGGTCTGGTTGTGTTCCAGAACCACTTTACTTATTGAAACGGGCAGTGGCAGAATTTAGCCAGCCCTCATGCTAGACTCTTTTGAGGGGTGAACCCCTTCTGGAGCCTTTCTTGAGGTTCTAGCTACTGTTTCTGCCTTAGTCGGAATCTTTATCTGGCTGTGGTATCTTTGTCTAATCAGTTATGTTATCCCGAGGGATGGAGGGACCCAGGGATGGTGTCCCTGTCTCATCATTCTTGTCAGGCTTTCCCTCCCTCCTCCACTGTGGCCTCTCTCTTCATCCTTTGGTTCCTCACACACACTGCACTCCCTTTCTTTGAGCATACTGTTCCCACTGCCTGCAGTGTTCCTCCCCCGTTTCTCCCTTCCTGATTAGCTGTTACTTTGGCATAAGGTCTTAGCCTACACAAGCTTTTCTTGATCTCATGGACTTGGTGAAACTCCCCCATTATAAGAACTGAAACCTTCACACACCTCATAGATCTTTGCTGAAATGCCATTTCCTATTAATTTTTATGACTAGGTATTTAATGTCTGTCTTTCTCACCGGCCTCTAATGACCATGAGTGCAGAAATCAGGCTTGGTTTTGCTCACTGTGTACAACCCTAGCATGTAGCCCAGAACTGACATATAGTAAATGCTCAAGAAAAATGTACTGGAAAAGAAAATGAGTGCATGAGCAAATCAGTGCTTGAATGATTGGACTCATTCAGTCACTTATGGTAGATTCAGTGTTTTGTCTAAGAGCTTGCACATATATGCTTAATAAATATTTTAAGGAATAAAAATTAATGGCTACTGTTACTCTCAATATCTGAAAGTAACATGGACTTCCAGCTGTGACTCCCTCTGGCATTAGTTAGAAATTTATAGGTTATGCCACATGCCACACTGTGGTACTTTCATCCAAATATTTGATTTCTTTTAAAATTGAGCTCAGCATCAACTGCCAGGCACAAACTTTACAATAAATGACAGTGATTTCTTCCTACTTGGGGAACCTTTAATATCTGTGCTGAGCAGAACTCAACTGGACATTAGCACCCAAGAATAAAGCATGATAGCATCCTTTAGTATTTCTTTTAATTAAAAAAAAAGATAGTAAAGGGTGCCTTTTCAATGACAGCCAACCTGAGAAAAGCCACCAAGTGGAAAATTTCGAGTTAAGATGCAATTGTGTTATTAATTGTGTTATAGGTCTTTTACAAAAGTCATAACATGGTGAATTTGGGATGAATAGGTGTTTTTCCTTTGAAACTCAGGGAAGTTAGCTGGCAGAAACCTAATGTGACTGAACTATAGTGTGTTTCCTGGACCTCTGGAGAAGAAAGCCTTCAGCCTGGGGTGGTGCAGTGAATGGAGATCAGAGCCCCATTTCTGGGTTCTGATTCCCAGCCCCTCCCCTGATGTGTGAGAGCTTCAAAGAGAAAGAGAAAACAGACGCTTGAGGAGCACAGACAGGAAAGAGAAATCTCACCCAGGTTGGCATTGGATCCTGTTAGAAAATTTTGGTTACACGTTGTTGTGCTGGTCAGTGGCAATGCCAGCAGAGATGGTCCTTTTTGTGGCTCAAGATTTCATGAAGGGCCAGGTGTGGCACTCCCTTAGGAGGCAGCACCTTAGCTGTGCTCAAAGGCATACGTAGAGGGCAGATCCCTTTGGAATGGGTCTCCAAGCATCAGGAATCCCTTCTTGTGGGGTCTTTGGGCTGCATCCACTCTAACATGCATGACCTGGGATGTATGGGCATCTCAGAAGTGTGTGAGGGCTGCACTTGGAAAGGTCAGTCCACGTATGCGAATTTCACACTACAGTATTTTTGACTTCCCACTGAGCCCAGCACTCTAACAAATATCTTCCCTCAGTTATATGTTGGCTGTGGATAGTAAAAGGGATGTATGTGCCCAACATGCCTCTAAATTTCCAGGCATTAGTTTAGACAGAGGCTAAATGAAAACATTGTAATCTTGCCTCCTTATCCCTTAGACCTCACATACCAGATATAGGTCCTGGACAGCCTATCACTTTCAAGAGCCCCGTACATTGCCAGCACTATGCCAGGCACTTTAATACGTTATCTCAAATTGTCATAATTCTGATCAATGGAGGTAGTTCCCATCTTACAGCTAGGACTCTGAAGCTCAGGAGATTTGTGATTTACCTGTGGCCATCTAACAGGTTAATAGGCACAGTTAAACTACAGAGACATTGGGAAGTGTAAGGATTGATTTCTTGAAAGATTTTTGGGAATTTCTGATCATCAGTGCTCCTGATCCATGCACCTGCTGAGTGTGCTGCTGGCCACACCTCAAAACAGATGAGACCCTGACGCCGGCCCAGGGGGGAGAACAATGACTGACTGTATTATGCTGGGAATCTGTGATCACAGGATGGAGTTATCTGATGGGATTCCTTGAGTAACATTTGACAGCAACCTTCTGTTCCAATGTCACCTCAGCTACTGTTGGCATTGGGAGAATATTTTCCTAGGCTACATAGTTAAGAGGGAGTCTCACTTATGCTATGCCATTGGTAATTCACTGCAGAGCAATGGCTGCTTGCATGGTGTACTACGGAACTGGTTTTATCACCAGATACAAGGAGATGCATGAGGTACTTGAAGAGTTACTTGGGCATGGAGATCAAGTTCATTGCATAGATTTCCAGAACCAATCTACCAGTTTATGGTTATTTCAGAGTCTATCCCTGCATATTTCATATGTATTAGTCACTGTCAGGAGTTCAAGTCAGGTCTTCTTAGTCATCACGTGTGTTTTTGTCATTATTTGTCTCTGTGAAACTCTGCAGCTTCCTGAACGTCTCTGCATAGTCGATGTCCATCTCATTACTGGTCAAACTGTGAGCAAGTAAAGTTTGAAAACAGATTTGGAATGCAGTTTCAGAGGCATGAGCCCTCTCCACTACAGTGTGCATCTTTACCTGCCTTTCCTTGAATCCATTTGGTGTTTGTCGTCCTTCGTTGCACTAGCAGGGACCCAGAAAGAATCTCCTTAGAACTTGTAGTTGAATTGTGCGTGGGTGTCTGATTCTTTAATGCTTTGATATAAAGTTTGGCAGTTGCCATATGTCTGAAACCCCTACTGAACCTTTCCTGAAAGAGCTGGGATTCTGAGTCTTGTAAGAGCTCTGGCTGGTATCATATAATGATGCCGAGTTGTTGAGAAGACCTCTTATACATGTAATTTGTACCTAAAATTGCTTAGCATGGAATCCATCCATCTCCATGGTATTGGAGTGGGGACTGAATTAATGTCAGCTACCCTGATGAATATCACCTTGCCATGAACTTCCTTATAAGCCATTTTCCTTTTTCTCTCTTGCAACTAGAGGTGTTAATTGGCTGCATTGCCCCTAAATAAGTATTTGCTTTTTTCCCACATTCAGTCGGATCTCAGTTTTTCCATAAACAGTTGCAAATGATAGAATAAATCAATATTTGTTAATGTTATGATGCAGCAGCATCCCTCAGATCTACAAAGAATGATTTATAGACTACAGCATTTCAAGCCTGACCCGTTCGGGTCTCGGAAAGCACTTAAAAAATAAATTTACCCTGGCCTCTCTCACCCCATTTCAAAAAGGGTGACAAAGATGAAGTAATTTATAAGTCACACTTTTATTAATGCTTTTAACTTTCATACACTTGGCTTTGTTGGCCTTCGAGTGGCATTAGTGCAGGGCCTGGTTGAATGGTAACCTTCGGCACTTTGAGGGGGGTTCGGTACAAATGATCAACTCATAAATAGGTGCTGGGCTCCACATTATCCTGCCATAAATTCACCAGACCTTTCAAGTACATCAAGTAAGAGCGAGTTGAACTAGGCGTTTCACTCTGAGTTTACAGACTAATGCAGTACTAATGAGTATCTGGGCAAAGGGTTCCCAGAACGATGTCCAGGACTTTGCAATGGAAGATGCTGCTTGTCACCAGGGAGCGGAGGGCCTTGTAACATAAGAGTCATGGGGAGCCAGCCTGTCTGTTTTCAAGAGAACCAAATGAATGTTCCCAAGCTGTAGGAACTCCTCCTTTGCAGCCAGAGCAGAAAAATGAGGAATCGACTTGAACTTCACAATCTGCCTGTCAAAACTGAGATTTTAAGACTTACTGTTAGGGGGTCTGTAACGTGAAAAGGAAAATAGGTAGAGAAACTCCCCCCAAAGATGATAATAGTCACCTCTTTGCTTGAGGTCTTTAAAAGAGAGTCTGTTGTGGTTTGTAGGATTAGTGATGACAGGGTGTGGACCTGTCAGAGCAACTTTGAGAAGCAGCAAATGCTGCTTTTCTCCTTCCCTGCAATACGATGAATGAGTCAGTGTATTACATTGATTAGTAGAAGGGGGGAAAAAAGAAAATAAAAATCACTGAAATCATTGACCCTGTACTTAAGAATTGCTTTGGGCTTGATTCATAGCATGAAACTTTCAGACATGCTTTTTGCTGTCACCACAAGAGATAGTGTGCACCAATGTGTGTGCCCTCGTGCAAGCTGGTTAGCTGTGTGGTTACCTTGGTTGGCAGCCTTGATCATGCCTGCCTCCTTCCCCATCCCCAAACCCAACAGGTACTAGGTCATTTTCCTGCTGTCTCCCTTACTCATGCCTTCAAGCCCGTGCCACAGCTTCTGCATTGCTTAGGCCTTAAATGTCTTTTGCCTCGCATCTCAATCCATATCTGATTGGTTTTCTCTTAAATCTTCACTTTCATTTTGTCAACTCTCTGCACAGAAAGCTTAGTAATGACTGACTGTGTGCAGAATCAGGTGCAGTCTTTTTTGTCTGGATGTCCATGGTTATCTGGCATGTGCCTCTCAGCCCTTGGCATCTTCTATGCCCTGCAGTGCCCAGTCTCACCTCCACTCACTCACCTCACCTCACCCACCTCATCAGCTTCCCGGTTGTGAGAGTCCTCTGCCTATTCAGTTTCTACTCATCCCTCAAGACTCAGCTCTTTTAAAAAAATCCATTGTGACACCTTTTTTTAAAAGATCAGAGGTCAGCAAACGTTTTTCAGTACAAGGCAAGGTAGTAAATATTTTCAGCTTTGTGGGCCATACACTCTCTTTGTAACTTCTCAACTCAGCCACTATAGGATTGAAAGCAGCTGCTGCTGCTGCTAAGTCACTTCAGTCGTGTCTGACTCTGTGTGACCCGATAGACGGCAGCCCACCAGGCTCCCCCGTCCCTGGGATTCTCCAGGCAAGAACACTGGAGTGGGTTGCCATTTCCTTCTCCAGTGCATGAAAGTGAACATGAAATGAAGTTGCTCAGTTGTGTCCGACTTCGCAACCCCATGGACTGCAGCCCACCAGGCTCCTCCATCCATGGGATTTTCTAGGCAAGAGTACTGGAGTGGGGTGCCATCGCCTTCTCCGTGAAAGCAGCTGAGGACAATACATAAATGAGTGGCTGTGTATCAGGAAACTTTATTTACAAAATGAGGGGATGGGATAGACTTTGCTTGTGGGTCTAGAGCACAGCCACGGACTCCTGACTTAGATACATGGTGAAACCACTTTCCAGTGAGCTCACATGACACATTTAAACCTTTCTCATATACTTCCTTTTGATATAGAGATTATGTTAGATTATTTATATTTCATAACTCTGTCATCTCCATAATTAGATTTTAAATATCTCTTTTACAAGTATCAACTTGACAGTTTAATATAGAATAACAGAGCTGAAAGAGATCTAGTCCCACCATTTCATGTCTATGTCTATGTCAGTATCTATATCTACTTCTATACCTAGGTCATCTGTAACTATTTCTTCTTTTTCTCTGTTTTGTCTTTTTGGGCTGACTGATTTTGTAGATTGAGATTCTGAGTGTCTCCTGTCAAACACGTCCTTTAGCATTTTATCCTATATGTGAAGACATAGGTATTGAGCCCATTAAAGGCTAGGGTCACACATTTTAGTTACTTGAAAAGTAGTAGCTTTCCCTAAGTCTTCAAACACCTGAAAACCTGATGACAATTGTTTTCTTTGGGGATTAAAAGATGGATAAACAGTAGATTAGAGTTGGGTCCTTGTAAGGTTCTTCCAGATAAATTCTGCACAATTGACACAATGTGGGATGTTCTGTTTAGAGAGAGAACTAGTTGAAACATTTTCTATGTACCTTGGATGTGTGAGGACTGCTTTTAAGGATTTCCTAGAAGCCACTTCCTGCATGGGGTTTCTGTTGCTAAATTTAGGTTTACACTAAGATTGAGTTTGGCTCCAGAAGTCAGCAATCCTGGTGAAAAGCATTTTGGTATACCTAGATCAGAAGGATCACTTACTCTGCTTGGAAGTGGGAGCTTCGGATAGACACATTCTGGTGGCATGTTTTACCACAGAGAAAAGGAAGTCAAACTTGATGGGATATTACAGATAATAATAATAGATTATGTTGTGGTCACTGTTGTCTTCATTGTTCTAGTATTTGTTGAGTGCTTACTATAGGCCAGGCATTGGGCTGCATTCATTCTCATGTTATGTACTCTTTGGCATTTCCCCATTATATTAGAAAAATAAAATTGATGTCTATCACCCTACCTTTAAGTATGATGACTTTTTTAGTGGAGATTTTGGAATAAGCTGAATTGATTACAACATAATAGGAACATATACGTGGGATGTGATTGATACTTTCTAATGGTTGTGAACTGCATAAAGTCAAAACACCTTCCATAAAAAGAAGTGTTAAGTTTCATTTGAAAAATACACCCATCATACATTTTTAACTATTTTTAAAATTGTTTAGAAAGCTATCTTTGCAAGAGTCTACATGGTGAGCAACTTTTTCATTAAATCATGAAGATCCCAAGATTACTTCATCCAACGTATTTAAGCAAGCTAGAGGTATAGTTTGTTTTTGGTTTTAATTTTTTAAAATAATTACTGTGTGGTATTGGTTTTGTAGACTTATAGACAGAAGATCTGTCTGGCGACTGTTGTTTCTGTATCTGCCAGTTGACAGTGTTAGGGGTAAGAAGTAACTCCTCATCATCACTTGATCTGATTTCATTTTGAATATAGAAGCCAATGGAAAAAATTGAGGCTATGGATCCCATTAGCTTTGCCATCATCCTGCCCCTCTGCAGTTGAATATATATTTATATTTATATATATTACTTAAAAGGAAAACCAGCTGGGTCAAAAGACTCCTACTTGATGATTAGAGAAGGCAAATCACTTACAACTTAAGCGTGATAACCGATAATAGAAGATTGAAAGAAATGAATTGCTGCAATGAGTTAAATTAAATTCAGCACAACTAATAGTAGATTAAGCAAATATTACAAATTAAAACCAAAGCTCCAGACAAACAAGGGAAAAAATCTTGCCTGGAGCTGAGCTGACAAGGGAACCAGCTGATAGCCTTGATGTGTCTTTGCTCTGGGAGGGAGTCCCTGACTGTGGGAGACCAATGGGTATGGGGTACAGGAAAAGGAAGGAAGTTGTGCAGAGAACCGCATGCATGGCTAATGAGGGAGACTTCCGGTTCAGTGCAAGAGCCATGGATACCTACATAACCATTACACAATGGGCTTGTGAGGAGAGTCTATCTCAAAGGTTGTTAAAAGTACTGAAATGAGTGGGAGGAAAAGGCTCTAGGTTCTAACAAGGGAAGACAGGTGTCATGCTCACTGCTTTTTGAACTGCATGATTTGCCTTTTTTTCCTTAAATTTTTTAAAAAAATTGAAATGTAACACATATATAGAAAGTACACAAATAAGTGTGAAACTCAAAAGATTTTCACCTGTGCAACCAACTTCCAGATCAAGAAAGAGAGCATTACCCCAGTAGAGGGAGTCCCCACTACCCCCATGTCATGGACTGCCTTGCTGCTCTGCCATTGCTGTCTATCCAGTTGAGAATCCTGGCTCAGTTACCAGTGAATCTTGTTTCCCACTCAAATATTAGCCTAAAATGACAAAGATAGAGATAGGATAGAGACAGAGGGGTGAGTGTGTATGTGTGTGTCTCTCTCTCTCTTTGTGTGTAAAACACACCCACAAAATAGAAACAACAGAGAGGAGAGAGAGAAATTGGTTAGCTTTGAGGGAAGCTGTTACAAATTCCTAGCTTGGAAGTTAGATGTTTGTAGAGCCAGAAGGAAAGACTCAAACTCCTGGTGTTTGTTTAAAGTAGATTCATTGGAGGCCCAAAGCTGAGCATTCACAGTCAGACCTATATCTGCTACTTAGTGCGGATCATGCATTACAGACATTAACTAATTATTTCATGTGGCACCCTACCAAGAAGTAGGTAGGTACTATCATACCTGCATTATAAATGGAGTTAACAGGCATAAAGAGATAAAGGTTGCTCCTCTTTCGGAACTTTACCCAATGAGTTTCTGCCTTTCCTGCCACCCTTGCACTCAGTGGATCTTCAGGCTAATTGGTAGTCATCATATGTCTATATGTTTATTCAATTATTTATTCATCACACACCTATTGAGCTGTTTTATGGCATTGCAGTAGGCTGCATGGAGGATTTGAAAATGAACAGGCATAGTCTATACTATCAAAAAAGGAATAATTCTTATAGGTGTTAAATCTTAAATCCTGTCAGAGGGCAGGTGGTAAGACAGTGGGGAGCGAGTAGGACTATGGCAAAGTGGAGGTGTCTACTCCATCTATTTATTATAACATGGTAATTGCCCCAAACAAATGCACCAATCATTAGGATTCTTCATGCGAAGCCAGCTTGAGGAGGAAGAACATTATTTGCTATAGTGCAGTGTGGCAAATACTCTAATAGAAGTATAAACAGTGTCATGAGAAGATGGAGAGGACAGTTCGTTATGTCAGGAGGACACAGGTAGGGTGTCAGGAATAGATATACAGGCACCCAAGGGGAAGCTGAGAGGGCTTTAAAGAGATTTACAACCATAAGATCTTAAAGTTTGAAGAGAGGCCCAGCCTGGGCTTCCCTGGTGGCTCAGACAGTAAAGAATCTACCCGCAATGCGGGGAGACCTAGTTTCAAACACTGGATTGGGAAGATCACCTGGAGGTGGGCACAGCAACCCAACCCACTCCAGTATTTTCGCTTGGAGAATCCCATGGACAGAGGAACCTGGTGGGCTACAGTTGATGGGGTCGCAAAGAGTCGGACACAACTGAGCAACTAAGCACAGCACACAGCCTGTGCTTGGATGCCTCCACTGATGGGAATTTAGCTCATCCCTTTGGAAGTGTCTCCACTGCCTTGGTGATGAAGACTACCATAGGCTTGCAATCAACCTGTCTAGGTTAGAATTCCAGACTCAACCACTTATTAATCATATGACCTTGGGGGATTTATTTAACCTCTTTGTGCCTCAGCTTTCTCATCTGTTAACAATAATTGAATTGTTGCAAGGGTGGAATGCAGATAAAAACCTAAGCATAGTCTTGACACATAGGAACACTTAGCTAGAATTGTTCCAAGGCAGCTAGAATCAAGGGAGACTTGGGACTTGGGCTCCCATCTGGTAGTAAAGCCCTGAACTCCCCAAAGAGGCATTGAATGAACAGAGTCTTTATGAAAGAGGTAATCTCCTGCCTGTAAGAAAGGGAAGGGGCTGAAGATCACCTTTGATGTTTTAATGGGAATTAGCCACACTATGACTTTCCTGTGCCCTGGGAAATTCCAGCTACACATGGCACTTTCAGCTGACACAGAAGAGAGAATTATGAGCCTTGCATGAGGTACACTCAAATATCTCAAACTGAGGAATCCAATTCAGGAGAAAAGCAAGAGCTAGATGTGGTCTCTTAAGAGAACTAAGCCAGTAGCACATTTCAGTTGGATTTTCATCATGTTGAAGGGACAGCGGTATTAATTAAACGTCTGTCATTGGAGGTGGGAGTTTTAGTATTTTCACACTATAAAGGGGATATTAAGATATGATGTTCTGAGCTTTCTACTACATTTTTTTTTCTCATTTGGTATATTTGTATTTGCAAAGTTCTTGAACGTACTACACCGACTGTTCTTATCTCAACCTTCCTGGGTTGTTCATATTATTCTCTTATTTTTGGATAGAGGTACAAGTCACCGAGAGAGGAACCATTTAGAATAATAGGTTGTAGAGTTTTAGGGATTTGAAAGACCTTGGAGAGCATATAGTTAACCAACTTATTTTACAGATTGACAAAACAAAACTCAGAACAGCAAGTGATTTACTTAAGACCACGTTGCCAATTAATAATAGTCTACACTTGAATTCAGTCCTAAACTTCCCTGACAGTTAATACGCAAGTGCTTACAATTTTTTAGTTTAATAGCCTTGGCTGAGTCTTTTCACCTCTTTGAGCTTCTATTTCTTCTTTTGTGAGCAGGGATAATGATAAATACAATTCATAGGGCTTCAGGGGAGAAGGCAATGGCACCCCACTCCAGTACCCTTGCCTGGAAAATCCCATGGATGGAGGAGCCTGGTGGGCTGCAGTCCACGGGGTTGCTAAGAGTCGGACACAACTGAGCGACTTCACTTTCACTTTTCACTTTCATGCACTGGAGAAGGAAATGGCAACCCACTCTGGTGTTCTTTCCTGGAGAATCCTGGGAACAGAGGAGCTGGGTGGGCTGCCTTCTATGGGGTCGCACAGAGTTGGACACGATTGAAGTGACTTACCAACAGCAGCAGGGCTTCAGGAAGGGCTGAGTAGGATAATGTATGTAACAGCATTTTGAAACACTTCATAAAATGCTATAGAAACTTTAAATATTATTACCGTTTGAAGTAATCCAGCAAGATACTGAATTGGAAGTTTGACAAATACAACTCAAATAAAAGGATGTTTGAGTTGGAAAAGGCCCTTAGAGGTTATCTGGGTTAATGACCAATTAATTGAAGACTTTTTTATGCATCTTTATTCTTAAATCAAATAATCTTTTAAAATGTGCTTTCATAAACTGACTTTCTATGCAAATAAAAAAAAATTTTGATTATCTCTGAAAGAGGACTTTCCATCAGAGGGCCCAGATACTTTTAACACTGATCCATAATGCAGTTTATTAAAAATGGCAAGAGATGGTTTGGTTGAGCTGTTGGGCTTCCTTCTTGCAGAGCTGTGTGTGAGTCATACAATTTCACTTTCTTTTGTGGGGTAGTAGGTTAAGTGAGGGAGTGGCTTAGGGCATTCTGGAAAATAAATACTATGAAAAAAGCCTCAGATCTAGCATCCAACAGCCAAGACATTCTAAGGCGAAAGTGCATGTAACCAATTCTTTGTAGATTTGCTTCTCACATTTTTGGCAGACATGAGGAGGCAGACATTGCAATAGGTGGGTTGCAGAAAATTTTCTTAAATTCCCTGTACTACTACTAAGCAAAGTATTGGGTTGGCCAAAAAGTTCATTTGGATTTTCAAACCCCAAGTGAACATTTTGGCCAACCCCATATCAGAGTCAAGATAAGTAGGAGGGAAGGCAGGTGACCACAGGGAACTCTGGGCAGGGCAATCATTTTTTCCAGACTAAATAGGGTTTTGATAGTCTCCTGATTTCTGAAAACTATTGGAAAACTCAGGTTAGGTAATGGAGATAATTTATTATTATTTTTTTTAATGAGCAGAGCGGGACAAGAAACTCACTTTAAAATCTACTCCTCCCCCTGCATTGCTCCTTTGCATGTTCAGCCCACAGATCAGAGGCTGCAAAGAGTGATTCACATGAGGGAGATGAAACTGCATTCCCACTTTGTCCCACCTCCCTGCTTTTAAGATCCTATATAACTCCAACTCCCCTGGTAAATGCACTTCCACTGTTAATAATTTAAATGATGATGTAGCCTCAGTGAGAATAAACACCATGAAACACAGAGCTGTGTACAGCAGAGATTGTACATTTGTGACAACTCAAGGCTGGGCTTTGGAACAACTGTGTGGTTGATGGGCATGCTCAGGCCCAGGTGGGGGGACCTGAGCCCACTTGAATGAGACTGCCAACCATGCCACCTCTTCCCCACCGTGGAAGGGGCAGGCTTCCACACAGTGGCACCTGCCTGAATCAGGCGCATTTTCATCGCATGTCAGGCAGATTGCTGCAGCTCTGTACACTGCACACGCCCTGTGCAGCTGACCTGCATTACAGCTGTGATGATGCTTGTCAGTGAAAGGAAGTTTCAGCCTCAGGAACAGCCTTAAAAAGGGCTTTTAATTCCTCCTGGGAACTCTACCTGTGCCTTAGGATGGTGGCGGGGTCACCTCTGTTCTGACAGCTGAGGAGAGCAAGAATCTGCCATGTGGTTTCCTCCTCCCATCTTTTCATCAGCCCCTTGCTCTTTAGAAAACATCACACTTATTGCTGATTACAAATACATTATAAAAACAATAACAAGAAAAAAATAAACCCAAGTTAAAAAAAAAACCTTATGTGATAGAATCTGTCTAACACTAATCAAGTGCTATAAGTTCTGCTTTTCAAAATAGTAGTTTGCTATACCTGGAGAATCCCAGGGACAGAGGAGCCTGGTGGGCTACCATCTATGGGGTTGCACAGAGTCGGACACGACTGAAGTGACTTAGCAGCAGCCGCATGACTTAAAACAAATATTTATTTATTTGACTGTACCACGTCTTAGCTGCAGCATGAGGGATCTTTAGTTGTGGCATGCAAATTCTCAGTTTGGCATGTAGGATGTTAGCCACTGTACTACCAGGGAAGTCCCTGCTATGATTTTTTTAGCTTGTAGATGTAGATCTTCAGGGCTGGCTTCCTTTTTCAGTAGGTTTTTTTTCTTTTTAAGATTTTTAAACCACCCATTTTGTCCACTTCCTCTTGAACCCCTGACTCCGACAACAATCAGGCTGTACTCTGTATCTATGGGTTTATTTTTGTTTCTTTAGATTCTACATATAAGTGAGATCGTGTGATATTTGTCTTTGTCTGACTTATTTCACTTAGCATAATGCCCTCAGCATCCATCTGTGTTTTCAAATGGCAGTATTTCCTTCTTTTTTATGGCTGAGTAGTCTATCATGTATATACCACATCTTCTTTATGCATTCGTTCATTGACAGACGATTAGGTTATTTCCATAACTTGGCTACTGTGAATAATATTACAATGAATACGGGAGTGCAGGTATCTGTTCGAGATCCTGATTTTAGTTTTTTTGGATCCCAAAAGTGGGATGCTAGATCATATGGTAGTTCTGTTTTTAACTTTCTGAGGAATCCATATTGTTTCCTATAGTAGCTCCATCGATTTACATTGTCACCCACAGGCCACAAGCGTTCCCTTTTCTCCACAGCCTCACTGATGCTTGTTGCCTCTTCTCCTTTTGGCGATAGCCATTCTAACAGGTGTGAGGTGATGCCTTACTGTGGTTTGATTTGCACTTCCCTATGATTAGTAGCGAAGAGTACCTTTCCTGTTCTGTTGGCCACTTGTATGTCTTCTTTGGAAACAGTTTTCCAGCAGGGTCTTCTCTAAGGCTACTTAGAACGCTGGGTTACTGCCCTTGTAGTTTGTATACTCTGAACACTGTCTGCTCATTTCTAGCTCTAAATTCTTCCTTCTCTTCTAAAATGTTTCTCTGACTTTCTGGAGACTCCTTTTGTTCCCCCTGGAAACTAATAGTTTAAATGGCTGCGCATCACATACCAGGGGTATCTGCTTCAAGCTCTTAAATCTCTTACCCAGGTTTCTCCCATCCAGGTGTACTACCTTCAATTTTATTCAGTTCAGTCTCATTCAACTGACATTTATTGAATGCTTACAAGTTGTAAATCCCTAGATGCTTGAGGCTGTGTATCTGTCTCTTTCTCACTTTCTATTCTTTCATCATCTTTTATCCATCTGGAGCATAAGATACAAGAAGTCTTACAGAAACTTATATAGACTGCTTTCTTAGCATGTTCAACTTTTCTTCTTTCTATTATTTAAAACTATTCTATAATAATACGGAGAAGGCAATGGCACCCCACTCCAGTACTCTTGCCTGGAAAATCCCATGGATGGAGGAGCCTGGTGGGCTACAGTCCATGGGGTCACTAAGAGTCGGACACGACTGAGCGACTTCACTTTCACTTTTCACTTTCATGCATTGGAGAAGGAAATGGCAACCCACTCCAGTGTTCTTGCCTGGAGAATCCCAGGGACGGGGGAGCCTGGTGGGCTGCCGTCTATGGGGTTGCACAGTCGGACATGACTGAAGTGACTGAGCAGCATTCTATAATAATAACTGCAATGACAACAATAAACCAAGAATCTTAACCATCTACCATTATGTTCTCTACCAAAATGGGATGAATGAAATTTAACAAGTTTCCTTACAGCATTCATTTCATGATTATTCTCCCAAAGGAGTTGTTTCATTCTGGTAATAACAGTGTAGTCACAGTCCAAGGGTATGGTTTTCACCATTTTCCCCTTCTTCTTCCAAAGTTCTCATCATGGAGTATTCTCCAGAAATAAGCTGGACTGTTTTCAACATGCACCTCCCTTCCTGCCCCTTCTCTGCTCCTGACAGAAAGGTTAATATTGAGAGGGTGAATGAGTGTGAGTTCCCAAGTGTGGGCCTTTAGAACCTGGCTTTGAATCCTGGATTTTCCATTGCTAAGTGTGTGGTTTGGAGCAAGTTACAGTCCTTGAATGTAAAATGGTGACAATCATAGTACCAGGTTCATAGGAATTGTTGGAACAGTTAAAAAAAAAAACTACATGTAATCTAGCAGGATGCCTTGCATAATGCCTGCTTGAAAGGTACATTGAAAAGGAAATGAGATGCTAGAATCTTGAGTGGGTGGATGAAGTATCTTACTTAAGAAAATGGATAATTTTAGCAGCATTTAAGTTATATTGGTTCAGTTAGCTTGATGGTTATAAATATTCCCCAAATCCATATCTGGATTTTTCCTAAATTTGGATATCAGTGGATCTGAATGTTCTTGCAGTGATAAAAGGAAGAAAGGAAAGAAAGAGGGAAAGGAGGGAGAAAGAGAGAAACCAGTCAAAGGATGTCAGTGTCAGATGGACTGCGTCATGTTTGAGAAAGGTTTGTAAAGTAATGAATGTTATGCATGCACATAGCTCAGCTTCTGACATGACTTTGATGATAATATCAGTTCCCACATCTCAAATGCCAGAAGTCCTTACCTGGAGGTGCCCACTACTTTCTTCTCACAAGTCACAGTTTTTCTTTGTAGCCATTACATTTTTTCACATTCTGCTTTCCATCACAGCTATTTTGCTCAGGTGGAATCCCTCAGTGCCATTTTCTCATCCTCCTTGCCCTACCACATGGTGGATGGAATTGGGTGGAACACGGCCATTCATTTGGGCAAGGCTCAAACCTGCTGACTAGATGATGGATTCCCTGTAGTCCAGAAACAGTAAAACCTGAACACAAGATCAGGGCAGTGCAGAAGCTGGAGGGGGTTTGGGGAGGCAGATTGGGAGCAGTCTCCCCTTGGTTTCATTTTTGAAGAGTGGCACCTTTCACCAATTTTTAAAGGATGTAAGATTTTGCATGAAGATTGTCAAGATGATGATGATAAGGGAAGAAGCATGAGGAAACAAAGGTCACTGTGCTCCAAGTATCAGGTGAGGCGTTGGAACCTCACTGCGGTATGTCACCATGTGGCTCTTTTACGTCCACGCTCCCGTCCATCCACGAGTGTATATAGGTGTTATAGGTTGAAACTACCTGACCGTCACCTCCCCCCACCCTAGCCCCGAGCTTGCCCTTCTTGTAAAACCTGTGTACTCCTACATGAGGCCCAGCCTGCTTTTCCCCACATTGCCCTCCACGTACCCAGCTGAACTAAACCCATGGCCTCAGAACCCTTGAGGGTCCAGCCCCGCCTCTGACTCTGGTTTCTTTTTCTCTTACTGTGCTGTTGTCACATGAGCTTCCTGGAGGCCCCTCAAACGTTCTGATCATGTTCCCGTCTCAGGGCCTTTGCCCTTTCTGTTCCCTCCGCCTGAAGTGTTCTATTCCATATGTGTACATGGCTGATATACTCCCTCATTTCTTTTAAATGTCACCATCTCATCAAATGTCACCTTCTAAGAGAGGCCCTCTCTGACCACCCAAGCCAGACACGTTCTCCTGTCACCCTCTCTCTCCTTACTCTGCTACACTAGTTTTCACATGCCGCTAGGCATTGTGTTACGAATGTATCAGCTGTTGTCTGCTCCCCAACTAGAATGCAAGCTTAATGAAGGCAGGGACTTTGACTCGTTAGTCCTTTGCTGTATCCCACTGCTGGAGCAGTGCCCAGTACATCATAGGAACTCGGTTAATTTGTTGTGTAAATGAGTGAACAATGAGTGATTTTCACTCATCCATCCATTTAGTGCATACCGGTTGAGTGCCTACAGTGTGCAAAGACAAAGACATCATAGTCCTTGCCTTCTAGGATATAGCAGTCTTGAGGAGATAGACATAAATAGATACAGATATATAAACAGATATTTATGAAGAAGATTTGAAGGTACAGTGATAGAGTTATGGCCCGGATGTTTTCTCAAATACAGTGTCAGAGAAGCAGCAGATAATATGCTGACATTAAGTATACTCCCTTGCTTAAGAATTGAAGCCACAAATAAATGTGTGTGTGTGTATGTGTGTGTGTGTCTTTAGTGCTTTGGCATTATAGGATTTCATAGAGTTTGGAGAAAGGCTCAAAATAGCTTTTCAGTGATGTTACAATATGACAGAAAGGTGAAGAATTCACTTTCTTTCCCCTCAAATGAAATAGAAGCAGTGGCATTTCTCCCAGGTGGGCCCAGGCATTGTACAAGACCCACATATTTTTCAGTAAGAGGCTCACATTTGCTGTGATGCTAGAAGCTTCTAATAGGCCTCTGAGGGTTGTAAATTATATCAAATAATTTTCCAGATACTAAGCTGTTGTTTTTTAAAGGATGGAGATGGGAGGGGTGAAGATGAAGCTTTCCTTGGATCATGAAATTATACCTTCTTCCAGCCACATTCAATAAATCTTTTTGAATGTCAAATATTCATTCATTCAGTATTTCCTGAGTATCAACTGTGTGAGAAGTGCCATGTGGGACCATGGGACTGTCCTTAGTTGGCTTAAAATCCATAGATCCTTACTGGAAAACCTGCTAGAACTTGATGTAGCTTTTTGCTATTGTTTTAGCATTTATATTAAATTACTGTGGTTTTTATTATATCCTTATTGTAGCAAGTCAAATAAAATAGAAGTATATAAATATGTGTAAAGGAAAAATGTTCAATGATCCACTCTTCCTCTTCATTCCTACCACCCCTTGTAATTAATCTTTCAGTAATTTGTTGGATGGGCTTCCCTGGTGGCTTGGTGGTAAAGAACCCACCTGTTAGTGCAGGAGACTCAGATTTGATCCTTGGGTCGGGAAGGTCCCCTGGAGAAGGAAATGGCAACAAACTCCAGTATTCTTGCCTGGGATATCACATGGACAGAGGAGCCTGCAGGCTACAGTCCACGGGGTCGCAAAGAGCTGGACACAACGAGTGACTAAGCAACAATAAATGTGATGGATATCTTTCTGTATCATTATCTTTGTACACATACCCAGACTTTACTTTTATTTTACAAAAATGGCGTTATATCATACAGATTGCCCTGCAGTGTACTTCTTAAAACTGACGAAGGTATAATAAACATTTTTCTAGTTTTTTTTCTTTCTAGTAGGTTCATAACTTCCTATAGACTGGGTATAACAGAATGCAGTCACCCATTTCCTTAATCATAGACTTTTAGGTGAATCAAGGTTTTTTTCCTATGATATTCAATGCCTAAATAAACATCCTCATACATATTTTTATATATTGGTGATTTTAGTTCTGTCCAGTGGATTCTGATAAATGTGATTATTATGTCAAAGAGTAAATGAATTTTTAGTCTTTAATAGGCATGGCTTGATTACCTTCCAAAATGGAGCAATTCACATTTCCTTCAGAAATAGATGGGAGTACTTTTGTCCCTAATATTGTCCCCAGCACTGGATGTCCTCAGTATTTTTAAGTTTTGTCAATAAAGAAGTAATTGTATTTAACAGAGATAGTTCCTTGTTGCTTTAATTGCATTTACCTGACCATCTGTGGGGTTGGGTATCTTTCATACATTCAGCGGACGATCTGCATCCCCCATTCTCCAAGTTCTTGTTCACGTCTCTTTGCTTATTTTCCTACTATGTTTTATTTTTCTTCTTGACCATAATAGAAGCTCTTTTGTGTGTTAAAAATGATAATGCTTTGGCTACATATGAGAATACAGCATGTATTAATCTTGCAGATTGATATAGCTGCTTATTTTTATGATTTCTTTCTCTTTTTTTTATCTTGCTTAGAAATCATTCTTCATCAGCTTTTTGGATGTGGTGCTCATCAAAAAAAGTGAGTTGGATAGGTCAGGGTCTTTGGGGCGGAGAGCAAGGTCCCGTTTGCGGTTCTTGTGGCTACAGTGTAACGTGTCAGCGTCTGTTGCTGCCACACACTTAAGACCAAGACACCATCTCCATCAGCCTTGCCCTTCGCACTCTTCTCCCTGAGTTACAGTAGGTTTTTGCCTGTGGGCTGCAAACCTTGTGTTCTATCAGCAATGCCGAGCATACTTCTACTAGAAAACATTTGGGATGCTCTGAACCTCAAAATGAGGTTATTGAAAGTAGTGGTTATTAAAAAATAATTTGGTGTTTCCTAATATCCCAAGGGCTTCCCTGGTGGCTCAGTAGTAAAGAATCTACCTGTCATTGTAGGAGATTTGATCCCTGGGTTAGGAAGTTCCCCTGGAGAAGGAAATGGCAACCCACTCCAGTATTCTTGCCTGGGAAATCCCATGGACAGAGAAACACAGTAGGCTTCAGTCTGTGCAGCTGCAGAGTCGGACACGATTTAGCGGCTAAACAGCAACCACAGCAGTATCCCAAGGCCATTTCTTACTCTGGGACTTGTCCATACCCAAATATCCAGTTTGCCATGAGGCAGACTAGCACACCCCTCCCGGTCAAGCTTATCTCTCATTGCCTTTGCTTTGTCTCTCTTTGGCCCCCTACTCTGAAAGAGTCATGAGAAGTCTCTAATACCTCTTGTTATTTCATCCCGGGAACTGGATTTTATACAGAATCGATTTAATTAAAATCCGCTATTTATTTTGCATCTGTCATGTTGTTAGGATGTAGTTTCTACAGACCCAGGCTTTGAGGACTTCAGTGTGTCTCTTCGGTAACTGAGTAATTTGTTCCCCTTGACAGGACTAATGTTCTGTCCTTCATAAACAGGGATGACTTTAGAAGGAGGCAGGCTCTCAGGTGAACTGTTTCTCTAATGATAAGGATAGATGTGAATGTTTAGATTTTCATACACATTTTCCCTGTCCTTGTGACTAAGCTGTCAGAGAAGGCTGGAACATCAGAGCTACAGGAAAGCTGAGGCAAGAAAACTGAGGCAGAGAGAAGTGAAATGGGCACATTCGAGTCTCCCAGCATATTGATGTACACTGACAGTCCTTGTGGATTTGTGACAACCACAGACACAATAGTAATAGGATTTATATGTAGATTTTGGTAAACGAAAACAGGGTCGGATGGACCCATCAGCACATATATCATCATATTATTGGGACGCTGACCACTTCTAGAACTCTGAAGGTAATTCAGAGTCACAGTTTAGAGCAAGAATTTGGACCTCTCTACTCATTTCATGCTGTGGAAATGGAAATACAGGGAAATGAAGTGATATGCCAAAATTGGAATCCATATGCCTTGATTTCCTGGTCTAGCCCTCCGTCTTCTGTCTTATACCCCTATGGTTGATGCAATAGTTTCAGGAGTAATTTTTTCAGTGAGCAGTATAAAGATGGAAGCCCAGTATTTATGGAGAAACTGAATCTATTGCCACATTCACATATACCCCCTTAACCTGCCTCCCAGCTAAGGAGGCTGGTGTTGTCTTGTTAATTTGTTCAGAAAATATGTATGTCATTCCCTATGCTGGGGCTCAATAAACCAGAGGTAGGGGCCTGAGCAAGTGACTAAAATTTCGTTATTACCAGTGGGGATAAAAGATGCAGCCCGCTGAAAATAAACAAATCCCTTTTTAACAATTTCACTAAAAACATATGCCATATAATTGAATATAAGTACAAATAAAAGGCACCTAGTACAGCTTGTTCCAACTTCTCTTTTATTAGAATCTAAGTGGTAACATTCATTTCCAGGCAGTGTCACTGATGTTGGTTTTGTTCATTATTAGGAGACTGTAGTTATTGCACTCTGAAGGGAGCAGCCCTGGGTTTACACCCGCCAGGGCTGGCAAGTGGCTGAAGAACTAGACACACCAGCTGATGGGCCTTTTATAGAGTCAGTGAGTCAGAAATCATCTTCAGAAAGCGGTGTCCCTTCCCTGAGCCTGCTCTCCCAGGGGGGCATGGACACTTGTTTTCCTTTGGCTGTGGATGTGGTACAGACTTCGGCTCAGAAGCTGCCTGATTCCTGATCTGGTGCCCAGGGGCAGCTGGAGGCGGGCGGCTCAGAGGCTGATGCGGCCGCGGCCACATGAGATGCGAGGCCAGCTGAGCAAGCACCAGGGGCTGATGTCCCGGAGGAACCCTGATGTTTCATTATTTTGATTTTATCTGGCATGAATAGAATTCATGGATGGGCTTCAGAACAAGGTGAAAGAGGAAGAAGGAGGAAAAAGAGATCACAAATTACAGCAATAATTTATGACCCAACAAAGAATTCTCTTGCACCACCCTCACAGCCCCTAATAAGCACATTCATTTGACTTCTGTGATGGTAATAATCTTCCCACTGATGATTTCTACACATTGTTATTGTTACTATTGTGCGTGTTTGGTAACGATGGCCAAAAATCAATATTGGGTCTTTGGATTCTTCGAATACAAAAGATAAAATTCTTTTCCTTTCCCACAACCTTCACACCTTAGCTAGAAGCAGCTTCAAAACCTGGAGACAGGAGGGGACCTTTGGTGTTTATCCTTCTTTGTTTCTGGAGCTTTCAAGACAGAACTGTAGCCAAAACTGAGTTGCTTTTTTCTGTGCCTTTTCTTCCTGGAAGGAAGGGAAGAGGCTATTTTCTTCCCCTGGGAAGTTCTATATGGAGTCCTAGCTCTCCTAAGAAGATCCACAGAAGCAACAAGTGTAAAAGATACCTGGGTACCAATATCCCAAGCAAAATGAGCATCTCTCCCCTCTTATCACCTTTACAAGTGAGAAGGCTGCCCCAAAGAAACCTCCCACAATTTGAGTTCTGTATCTAGATGCTTTATGACCTCATCCTAAATGCTTGGTGCTTGCTCTCGCAGTACAGACCTACTTAGGCATTCATCTATCTGCTTTTAAAAAAGATGTACATCATTTACACTTACATAGTATCTTACCATTATCAAAAACAGTTTTATAGATTTTTCTCATTTTTTAAAAATTTTATTTTATTTTTAAATTTTACAATATTGTATTAGTTTTGCCAAACATCAAAATGAATCCGCCACAGGTATACCCGTGCTCCCCATCCTGAACCCTCCTCCCTCCTCCCTCCCCATACCCTCCCTCTGGGTCGTCCCAGTGCACCAGCCCCAAGCATCCAGTATCGTGCATCGAACCTGGACTGGCAACTCGTTTCATACATGATATTACACATTTCAATGCCATTCTCCCAAGTCTTCCCACCCTCTCCCTCTCCCACAGAGTCCATAAGACTGATCTATACATCAGTGTCTCTTTTGCTGTCTCGTACACAGGGTTATTATTACCATCTTTCTAAATTCCATATATATGCGTTAGTATACTGTATTGGTGTTCTTCTTTCTGGCTTACTTCACTCTGTATAATAGGTTCCAGTTTCATCCACCTCATTAGAACTGATTCAACTGTATTCTTTTTAATGGCTGAGTAATACTCCATTGCATATATGTACCACAGCTTTCTTATCCATTCATCTGCTGATGGGCATCTAGGTTGCTTCCATGTCCTGGCTATTATAAACAGTGCTGCGATGAACATTGGGGTACACGTGTCTCTTTCCCTTCTGGTTTCCTCAGTGTGTATGCCCAGCAGTGGGATTGCTGGATCATAAGGCAGTTCCATTTCCAGTTTTTTAAGGAATCTCCACACTGTTCTCCATAGTGGCTGTACTAGTTTGCATTCCCACCAACAGTGTAAGAGGGTTCCCTTTTCTCCACACCCTCTCCAGCATTTATTGCTCGTGGACTTTTGGATCGCAGCCATTCTGACTGGCGTGAAATGGTACCTCATAGTGGTTTTGATTTGCATGTTTCTCATTTAATCATTATATCCACTCTTAAAAGTGGCTATTGGTCAGTGCCATCTTTAGATAAAGAGATTGAGGGTCAGAGAGAATATATGTCTCTCAAAGCTGCTTGAGTGGTGGGTGTGGATTCAAGAGTCCTGTAAGGAAAGAAGAGTATTTCTGCCTTACCTGGTTTGTGTCTCCGGAGTAGTACAGCATTCACCGCAGGTGTAGACGCTGGCTTACTTCTACACTCTCCTCTTAATTTTAAATAGACACTTCAGTTTCGGGGGAAGCTTTGAAGACAGTTGTGACTTGGAGAAGCTTTATTTGTGGGGCACTGGACATAGGGAGAGTTTGAGAAGGCAATGGCACCCCACTCCAGTACTCTTGCCTGGAAAATCCCATGGATGGAGAAGCCTGGTGGGCTGCAGTCCATGGGGTCGCTAAGAGTCGGACACGACTGAGCGACTTCACTTTCACTTTTCACTTTCATGAATTGGAGGAGGAAATGGCAACCCACTCCAGAATTCTTGCCTGGAGAATCCCAGGGACGGGGGAGCCTGGTGGGCTGCCGTCTATGGGGTCGCACAGAGTCGGACATGACTGAAGTGACTTAGCAGCAGCAGCAGCAGCAGAAGTATGTTTCTAATGATTTAATCTTAGCAGACCATTTGTAACTCAGACATCAGGCAAGGTTTTTGTGTCCAAACATCTCTAGGTAAGATGGCTAAACTCTCACCCTCTGTAAATATCCCATGTAAATATAACACCCTTTACAATACTTCTGCAGATTTCCAAGGGGCTGAAGCATCCCGGTGGTTACTTCTTGCTTCCTCGTTCCTGCTTCTGTTGAGTCAGTTCATCTTGGACGTTGTCTTGATGCCCTTCTGCTGTCTGTGATGTATGATATGGCCGAGTAACTCAGGCATCTTCCTAAATTTCCTTCAGACAAACCACTCATAAGAGGTGTGGGTTTATTTAAGTGTGTGTGGGCTTCATATAACGACTACTGACATTTTGGTAGGACAGGAGCACTTACATATCACCATCTGGTCCCTTTTTTAGCTTGGATTTCCATTTCCTACCTTTTTGGCAAGATTCTTTCGTCTTTTTCCTCCTTTCTCCACTTCTCACCCACTCCCCCATCCAAATTCCACCAGTTTTGTGTGCATTTCAGTATAACTACCTCCTATGTTTCCTTCTGACTCAGGCCCTCAAGATCTCAGTTTCCCCTCAAGCACCTTATCAAGAATATTTTCCTTAAAACGATCATTCTCTCTGTACAAGGAATTCTGATGCCAGCCACATCAGACCTTTTTTCTTTTTTCCTAACCATAGTGACAAGTGGGAGAACCCAGTCTTGAATGTGTGATCCATCTCAACATTACAGTGCTAATACTGATGCTGATACCTGATAGTTACTGAAAGTTTTCAAGTTCTCAGCTTGTGTTGCCTGTACATTAGTATATTTAATCTTCACAGTAATTCCTGTCATCCCAGTTTTTGGATGAAACTGAGGGTCACACAGAACCAGAAACAAAGCCCAGGTTCCCTGGCTGTGCCAGAGCTCTTTCCCCACTGCACGGCAGGTGCAGTTCTGACCCAGCCTCTTCTGTCCTGGTTAGTTTCTGTGTTTCATTGGCACACAATGACTCAGACTGGAAAATATCAGCCCTCTCTGATTTATGTTTGCCACTGGCCTCCCTGGGACTTACAGTCTTGAATAATTAACTTTATTGTTTTCAACAACACTATACATTCAACCAGCAGCCCCAGGTGGGCTCCTGGGTCCCATGCCTTTTGTCATTTCTGGAGATCCAGAAACATTCATTGTTCAGTGAAGGCCACAACCTTGTAGGAGCAGGTCATGAGACCACATCAAACGTGTGACCTGGTTCTTTAAAATTTGGACTATTTCTCCCCCTCCATTGGCTGCTACAACCTACCTGCATGGATGTTGTTAAGTTGTTTTTTTTTTTTCTCCAAGTAACATTTCTTCAACCTGGAAAGTCTTAATCGCACAGGATCAAAGCCATGTTTAAGCTCCAGCAAGACAGGGGTTAAAATGTTTTTTTCCCACAGGATTTCATGAATAGGCTGTGAGCCAGGTTTTGGTCCCTTCCATCATCTCCTTATGTAAGTGTCCCCACTTTCCCAAGTATGCTTTATCTTGACTATTACGGAACTTAGCAGCCAAGGTACCATAACCTCTGGCTGACCTTGAGCTGCTGATGCTCTGTCATGCACTCCAACTTCTAGGATCTGTAGAGGTGGCCACAGCCTTGCAAGACATCTGAAAGCTTTCCATTTCTGTATTCTATAGCTGTGTCAGGTCCTTACCTCTTTTCAGTGGTGTTGGGTGACTTCTAGATCCCAGTAGCATTTCTCGTCTTGTGTGATGTGTGCTCTTCTGAAATAAAAACAACATTGCTGCAGTTGGTCTCTCTTATTGGAAAACAGTAATTTTCCACTGCCTGGGCTGTTTTCCTTGGATGATGGGCTATAAGAAGGAGCAGTGAGAATATGAGGAGATTGGTTAACTTCTTTTTTACCAGCAATCTTTTTTTTCTTCATTTTGTCAGGACAGCTAGAGTTTTATTGACTCAATTCTTCCAAGTCTTTCTGCTTGTTATTTGGACTTCATTGCTAAATTGGCAACTATTATGCCAAAGGCCTAATAGTTTTGATAATATTTTGTATTTTTTGTTAATCTTTTTTTTTTGAGCATGGGTAATAAAAATGTCAATGCTTTGCATTTTAGAAGTAAAAGAAAATTAGACACCTGCTACATAATATGCTCATGGCATTATATAACAAGTCTTTCTACTAGAAATAATGCTCTAAGTTGTGCTGTATATTAAACTTGTCTATTTATCAAACTCAGAAATATATTAGGTTGAAATCTATGAATTTGCCTATTTTGTAGATCAAAACCATTCAAATACTGGCAGTTTCATAGGGTACCACTTGTATCAGCAGTTTACACGGCAAAGCCTGATGGGAAGCAGGAGGGGTGATCCCTGTCTCCAGGCAGGATTGCATTTCAGTCATACTTAGAAGAATCTTAGAACTCACACTTATTAACATTTGGTGTCAAGAAATGAAGTTCCAGAAGCAGTTCTGGGCTAGTTAAGGGATTAATCATCAATGTCAAAGTGGGGAATGGGGCATTCTGAAAGCTCAGCAGAAATGGCAGGGCTCCCTCCTCTGTAAGATCTTACAGGACCCCTCACATGTTGTCACTCTTGGTGGGTGTGGTCGAGGGTTTCATAACACAGAAAACCTCTCCATTTGCTTTCACCTCTCACCAACCAAAGCTTTGATTCCAGGCTCATCAAAAACCAGTGAAGATTGACTCTGGCTTGCAACCTGCTTGAGACTGTGTCAGATCGTAGCCCTGAATGTGACAATATAAACTGTTGAACAGCCTGCCTTGGCTACCTTAGTGGACAAATTTGCTAAATGAAGACAAGGAACCTGCTTGACTCAAGCAGTGATATTTCCAGACACAGCCGAGTTGTGGGGATAGTCTTTGGACTCTGGGTAGAGTTTTTGTGATATATCATATCTAAGCCAGATACTCAAGATATCTGCCCTTTCTCTCAGCCTCCTCCCTGCAGGCAGCCTCTCCCCACTCCCACTATCCCTTCGCCAGCAGACCTTGATGCCCAGAGGATTCAGCTCCGGGTATGCCTTCGCTCCAGCCAGTTCTTATTCCATGCATTGAGCTTGCTCTTTAGCAGACTCACACTTTTGTTGCCAAGAAAAATGTAGCCACTCAGTCCTGGGTGTGTTCCTAATACCTTCAGAAGGCAGGAGTTTTAGAGACTGAGTTCTTTTTTGTGATGAAGACATGAGGCAACCTCTTTCCCTTAGCCTCGGAACCGAACTCAAAACCTTTGGACCTTGTGGCATTATTCTGACACTGAAGACATGTTTGGATGTGGGATGCATGATGACAGAAATTTCCGTGCAATCTGTAAACTCTGTTCAAATGAAATAAAAGTACCCAATGTAGTCTCTGGCCCTTCACAAGCTTCTGTTGGATGCAGAAAAGGTATAGGAAAATTGGCTGAAGAGGAAAGATGAGAGGCTTTTAGGTCAGAAGGTCCAGGCTCCGGTCATATATCGGCTACTTGTACGTGTATGACATCAGGCCACTCTTGCAGAGTTTCAGTTCCCTCCTTTGCAAAGTGGGGGTCCCAGGACTCCCCAGGATTGTCTCCTGGTCATAAGATGCAGTTGTGGGGGGAAAGATGGTTTGAATAAAGGATGACACATCCTGAAAGCGTTGGGTGTCTTATACCCTCCAGGTCTGATTCTTATTATGCCTTGGACGTCTCGCATAATTGGAGAAAGGACTGGGCTAATATGCCTCAGAAGTGGATGGTTCTTAAAATTGATGAGCGGCTTTGAGTCCGCATCAATTTCTTACCCAGCCATCAGGAAGCAGCTGTGCTGGTGAAGGGCTGAAAGGGGTGTGGAGTGGGCTGGGGAACCCCATTACAGAAAAGCCTCCTTCCCAGCTAGCCCTCGGTCCCCACCCTCCTGCAGCGTGTTGTTAATAAGGGAGCTCGGTCCAAACCCGGTTTTCCGGGATCTGATGAAAGCTGTAGCCTGCTTATGGAAGCCGTAGCCTACTTAAATCACTTTCCTGTGGCCTTTAACCTCAAAAGATTACATTTTGTGGGGGTAGGTGGGTAGTGAGCAGCAGAGGACCAGCCTGCTGTCAGAGGATAAAATCAAATTTTTTTTATGTGATGTTGCTGCATTAAAAGAGCCAATCTTGTGTCATGTAACAAGTGAATAATGGCTCTAGCTTGTGATGTCAAAATTTTCCACACGTCTCATAAATAAATCCAGCCACACCCCTCCCCCCAACCACCACCCAAAGGCTATCCGTTTTTGAACCTCAGCTTGCATCCCAAATTAAGAATGCGTTCAGATTCAAGGTTAAAGGTACAGTATCCCGTTTCAAAAGGCACGTCAGTGTTTCTGCTGAGAATGATAAATAACATTTGAAACAGGCTATCAGTTGTCCAGAGGACTCTTCTTCCTCCTACTCCTCTTTTTTGCCCTAATTTTGCTGAACATCTGATCCTTTGGAAAGAATAGATGCTGTATTAGGCCAAGCCTTGATGAAATTTTCTTTAAAGAAAACCATTTGAGTGAGATCCCTCGGGGAGGGAAAAATCACACAGTCAAATAGTCCAGTGGCCCTCAAGAGCAGAGACGCTGGATCCAGCACAGCTGCAATTAGGATTAGCAACACAGCCAAGCCAAGTGCTCTTTATTGCAAGAAGCATAGCACATTCATTTGAGACCTGTCCACTTGCATGGGGCTACCAGGCACAGATACTGACAAGAGTCAGAAAACCTAAAATGTTGGTGTTGTTTGCCAAGGAGATTCTTCCTGATCATTGTCAATTGTGATAGACGCAGGTGACTTTCCGAAATAAGAGTGCAAACCATCCTTTGGTGAAACACACCCGTTATTGTTCCCTTTCTTCTAATGTTAAAAGATTGGCCAGTGGTCAATGTACAGGGAGATTTTTCTATAAAATCCAGTCTCGTTGAAAGCTCCTTTGCTGAAGCAAAGCTGTCTCTTTATTCTCCCTAAAGGACAGAAGGCTTTTTTGTTGTTGTTGTTTTTCCATTTTAGAGAGCGTCAGGGGGAGGGAACGGACAGGGACATGATGGCTGAGAACCAGAGCAAAGAACAAGAGGGGAATTTGGCTGAATTTTCATAGAGGCTCAAGTCCCCCTGTCTGCTCGCTCAGTCCCTCTCTTCTCTTCCCACCTCACAAACAAAGGCAGCATCTTTCTCAGATAATGCCGCGTGTGTCAGAAGCGAACGTTCTGGGAATGTACGTGGTGACCTGCTCTGTGTAACAAACGTCAACCCCAAACCATACAGAAGTCGCTACATCTGTTTTGGCTTTGTTCGCAGCACAGAGGGGAGGGGGGTGCACTCCATGGTCAAGGGCCAAACTACATGTCATATTTCATTACCTTCATTAGCTACTACAGAAGGCTGCATTCAAAGAAAAGGTTGGTATTAACTCTTGAGCCGCCAGCCTTTTCTAACAACCATTTTCGCCTTCACCCACTGCTCGCCGATCCCGTTTGTTCATGCTGTGGGCTCTGATTTAACTAAACTGTAAATCAGCCGCAAGGTCCACGATTTCACCTTCTTAACTTAAAGGAGGCAAGCTACTGTTTTATCCTAGGTAGCTACTTACAGGACGGCTGAACATCTGGAACCTATTAGGACAAATGCTAGTGTAAACCCAATGGGGAAAGCATATTTAGAATTAATAAAACTTTCCCTTCTTATTTTGTCTGCAGTTGTCTTTTTCTTTTCCCCTTCACATTATTTCTGTGATTTAGTATTGCCAGCTCTTTCTTAGTTGCTGTAGTGAGATAGGATGATGTTTATTGTTACCCTGCTATTTTTCTTTGTGGGAGGAGGTTTTTCTTGGTGCTCTCTTGTGATGACATTAGGCTCGCATGGTCGCTACCCCTGGAAATAAGAGCCCGTTTTCCCGTATTCATGTTGCATTCTTAAGGTATACTTTTCAATTACTGAAATACAGTGAGTGAAGGTATAAAGTAGATCGTTATACCGTATGGCTCTAAAAATGGTCCATTTTCATGCTGCATATTGATTCTATTTAAAATCATCTGTGGCCAGCACATGCTGTTATTTCACGTTATGAAGAATGGCCACTTGGCCAGCACAGGTCAGAACACACCTGGACTGTGGAATTAGGAGTCTGGAATTTTGATTCTTCATCTTGACGCTGCTATTGATTTATTGCATGATATTAGACAATGCTCTTGCCCTTAATTCTCCCATCTGTAAACTACAGATCATTATACCATTACAAGGATTCTAGGATCTAAAATGACTTCATTTTAAGATACCTTGAAACACCCCAAGAAGACAGTACTTGAGGATCCTATGTCATTTGGAATACTATACCATCCATTTATTTTCATTAATACACATTTGAAAGATACACACCAGTGGTTTGAAAGTGTAGTTCCCAGACCAGCAGCATCATTAGCACCTGGGAACTTGTTAGAAATGTAAATTCTTGGCCTACAGACTGCATTAGAGACTCTGGTGGTAGGATAATTCTGAGGCACATGAAAGTCTAAGGCCCACTGATCAATAGATTTGGCTTCAAGTCTGGGAGTTAAAGCCACAAAGCTCTGTCAGCCTAAGCAGATGTTGGAGTGGAAGCTCAGCTCAACAAGGCTTGAACCATAGCATCAAAAAGCTGCTCTTGACCTGTAACACATGTGGGTGAGCCCTCTTCAGTTCTGACTTGTGCACGATGCCAGTGAAAAATTGTTTTTTCTGGTTTTTGAAATGAGTTTTATAATTGCTGCTGAGCATTATTGGCGTCCCATACTCAACTGTCCACTTTGCAAGCTGGTATGTCTCTAATGGCATCTTGGATACAGTTTAACCTGCCAGGAAAATAAATTTATAATGTAGATTGACAACCACCAATGGAATAAGTCTTGAATCTGGGATTCCAGTGTACACAGAGACAGAATGATGCCATCAGTCAGTCAGTTCAGTCGCTCAGTCGTGTCCGACTCTTTGCGACCCCATGAATCACACCACACCAGGCCTCCCTGTCCATCACCAACTCCCGGAGTTCACTCAAACTCATGTCCATCGAGTCGGTGATGCCAACCAGCCATCTCATCCTCTGTCATCCCCTTCTCCTCCTGCCCCCAATCCCTCCCAGCATCAGGGTCTTTTCCAATAAGTCAACTCTTCGCATGAGGTGGCCAAAGTGCTGGAGTTTCAGCTTCAGCATCAGTCCTTCCAATGAACACCCAGGACTGATCTCCTTTAGGATGGAATGGTTGGATCTCCTTGCAGTCCAAGGGACTCTCAAGAGTCTTCTCCAACACCACAGTTCAAAAGCATCAATTCTTCTGCATTCAGCTTTCTTCCCAGTCCAACTCTCACATCCATACATGACCACTGGGAAAACCATAGCCTTGACTAGACAGACCTTTGTTGGCAAGGTAATATCTCTGCTTTTGAATATGCTATCTAGGTTGATTGTAACTTTCCTTTCAAGGAGTAAGCGTCTTTTAATTTCATGGCTGCAATCACCATCTGCACTGATTTTGGAGCCCCCCAAAAATAAAGTCTGACACTGTTTCCACTGTTTCCCCATCTATTTCCTATGAAGTGATGGGACCAGATGCCATGATCTTAGTTTTCTGAATGTTGAGCTTTAAGCCAACTTTGTCACTCTCCTCTTTCTCTTTCACCAAGAGGCTTTTAAGTTCCTCTTCACTTTCTGCCATAAGGGTGGTGTCATCTGCATATCTGAGGTTATTGCCAGTAAGTCAACTCTTCGCATGAGGTGGCCAAAGTGCTGGAGTTTCAGCTTCAGCATCAGTCCTTCCAAAGAAATCCCAGAGCTGATCTTCAGAATGGACTGGTTGGATCTCCTTGCAGTCCAAGAGACTCTTTCTGTGGCTGTGTTCATTCTTTACACTTTACAAGAGTTGTAAAACAAAAACTAACCAAAGAACAGACACCCAGACAAGTGATCTAGTTTTGTAAATCAGTACATGTGTGCTCAATCACATCTGACTCTTTGCCACCCCATTGACTGTAGCGTGAGAGGCTCCTCTGTCCGTGGGATTCTCTAGGCAAGAATACTGGAGTGGGTTGCCATTTCCTCTTCCAGGGGTTATCTTTCCAACCCAGGGATTGAACCCGCATCTCCTGCTTCTCCTGCATTGGCAGGTGATTCTTTACCCCGAGCCACCTGGGAAGCCCCTTGTATATCAATGAGTGAAAGGGAAGTGAAAGTCGCTCAGTCGTGTCTGACTCTTTGTGACCCCATGGACTGTATAGACCATGTAATTCTCCAGGCCAGAATCCTGGAGTGGATAGCCGTTCCCTTCTCCAATATATCAGAGAATATGTATATCAGTAGCAATATGTAAATTATAAATGCGGGAGTATATGGGGTAAACTGACTTTTAATATGTCTCTGCATTTAGTGTTACTTTGTGCTGAGAGGGACTGTTTTCACAGGGGAGTAAGAAAATGTACTCATGTTCTCATCTCGTTCTGGCGTTTTAGATTTCCCTAAGATTCAAGAATCATTCTGAAGTTGAGAGAAGGGCCAACAAATTAGGACAATTTTTTGTTCCCATTTTTAACCTGAGACCAGTCAACTCAATTCTTCCTCCTTTAAATTTGTCCTAAGTTGGGTCCTACAATGAGACCTTTTGCATGACAAGTTTCAGCCTGGAGCAAATTTTTATGGCTGAATTATAAACCCTTGAAAATAGGGGTTTATAATGGAAACGCTGACACAACCTTAACTCTAGCGGCGAGAGTGCAATGCAATAATAAATGAGGCAGAACAGCAAAGTGCTGCTTTTAATTTATCATTTAGTAGGAGAAAAGGGCCTTGTTTACTTCTTCTTTTTCATCTTCTTCTCTACTTCCAAGACTTGCAACCATTATTTTGAAATGTATTTTATAATAAAACCTCAGTGGTTATGTTGCCTAGGGCTTGAGCGTCCATTTTAGAAAGGGAGAAAGAGAGAGAGAAATTTTTGAGGCCTAAGAAGCATGTTCTGTTGACTGATTATGTTTTGACTGCACGGTTGCTGCCTGGCAATGCATTTACTATGGAACAGATCGGCTACTCTGCTATGATCCTATTTGGACATGTCTATAATAGTAGCAATAAAATTATTATAATATTTGAAGTGCCTTCTAACACCTTTTATTCAAGACATCACTGTATTTTGACCACACGGATTATTTTGGAGTCAATTATGTCATGTAGTTTAGTATCTTTCCGCATTCCCTGCATTCCCATTTTGTGGATGAAGAAACTGAGGTCACTCACTGGTGTGATTTCTATCAATTCCTTCCTTTACTGAGTCTCTGTGTGCCAAGCAGTGGGCTGGAACATAAAAGAGCATGCCCCTGCTCTTAGGGAGCTTACAACCCAATGGGCAAAGCAAACACATAACAAAGAAAAAAATAATGGGGCAAAACAATGTAACAGCAGAAGCCTGTTGTAAAGTCACTTTATGAAATGAACATTTAGTTACTTCTAGTCCTTACTTGGTCATTGCTATATCCTTAGAGGGGCTCAAGGGTACAAAATCTCTTATATGTTTATTTTATACTCTCCACTCTTCTCACTATGACATCCAGTCCCATCCCTTCATGGCAAATAGATGGGGAAACAGTGGAAACAGTGACAGACTTTATTTCTGGGGGCTCCAAAATCACTGCAGATGGTAACTGCAGCCATGAAATTAAAAGACCATTGCTCCTTGGAAGAAAAGCTATGACCAACCTAGACAGTATATTAAAAAGCAGAGACATTACTTTGCTGAAAAAGTTCCCTCTAGTCAAAGCTATGGTTTTTCCAGTGGGAATGTATGGATGTGAGAGTTGAACCATAAAGCTGAGCACCCAAGAATTGATACTTTTGAACTCTGGTGTTGGGGAAGACTCTTGAGAGTCCCTTGGACTGCAAGAAGATCAAACCACTCCATCCTAAAGGAAATTAGTTCTGAATATTCATTGGAAGGACTGATGCTGAAGCTGAAGCTCCAATACTTTGGCTATCTGAAGTGAAGAACTGACTCATTGGAAAAGACCTTGATGCTGGGAAAGATTGAAGACAGGAGGAGAAGGGGACATCAGAGGATGAGATGATTTTATGGCATCATCGACTTGATGGACGTGAGTTTGAGCAAGCTCCAGGAGTTGGTGATGGACAGGGAAGCCTGGTGTGTTATAGTCCATGGGGTTGCAAAGAGTCGGACATGACTGAGCGGCTGAACTGAAGTGACCATTCTCACTATGCCTCACAGGATGACCTTTAGGACTGCAACACTCTCATCCTTGTCTTGCAGCTTCTACTTTGGTTTAAGTAATAAGAGGGCTCAATAAAAGAATGGGAGGCAGGAGGAGAGTGAGGTTGTGGTACTTATTCCTCTGGCTCCCTCGCTTTCTGGCTCAGAATTGGTTCCATTTCTCTGTTGAAGACCATAGCTCCAGCCCTCTCCCACAGCTACTGATCTTGTCAGATTTCATCAACCTCACCCTCCCCTGGGACTTTCAGGCCTAGGAATGATAATGGTTTGTACCTTGCTACCCCAAGGTGCTTCACCATCTCTTCGGGGTTTCCATAAACCAAGCTCACACTTCTGCAAATGGTTCCTTCTTTAAACTCTCCTTAGTTACCCTATTTGAGTGTGCGCATATTGTCTTCTGCTGGTCCCCTGGCTGATTAAAATATGTATATACAGATCACATGTGTGTACATACGTATACACACATATATACACTTTAAGAAGACAGAGTATCTAGAAGAAGATTTATCGAGTAGGTCTGTCCAACGTTGGGATTTGTGGTGAGTATGTTACAAAGACGGTTCTTTCAATTCCTAGGCCAGGTAATGCATCCATCATGCAAGGCAGCAAGCCTCTGAAATTACATCAGATTTATAACATAATAAACTTTCATTAAGACGAAGCTACATGAAACCTACTCCCTTTCACTCCCAGGACTAAACAAATGCTGCTTGAATATCTAATGAACCCAGGTCTCACCCAAATTGGTAATGCTGGCATGAAGATAGTAGAATAAAACCAGGAGACACAGAATACCCACTTCATAGAATATCCTCAGTAGGATATTCTCATAGTAAATACTGAAATATTCTCATAAATACTGAAACAGTATTTATGGCATTGTCATCAATTTTCTTCAGTCATCCAAAATGAGATGTGTGAGACTAGTTGCTGAGGTTGATCTGTGCCTGCACCCATTATACAGATTCCTGTGTGCATTTTAATAAAAACATGTCTTATAGTTTATTGAAGGATTTACAATTTTTGGTTGCCTTCTCCTTTGACACTGTATGAGATAAATCAGTCATGATCATTCCTTAGCATTTTAGAGAGCAAATACCCCAATGATGGAATGGAATTTGTTCACTAAAGGTACCTCCTACCAAGACGTAGTTCAAAAATATGGTGGCTAAAAGCATGGATTTATTTCTGCCCTCTCTCAAAGCCTTACAAAAATGATGGTTTAGGTATAAAAACACATAAAGTCAGAAGGATAACAAACAGAAGAGGAGGTGGATGGCAGATAAGAAATGTCCAAATTTGGAGAGCTGGGAAACAACTGGACTGATGGTAACAGATTTAGTGGAAGACAGAAAGGTGGAGCTACATGTCTGCAAAATGTTGCAAACTGAGCCAGTGTGAGGTGCTAGAACAAGAAAGATGCTTCTGTTGGAGACAGTGGCTATTTCTGTGGGTGTGGGCCTGTGTAGAGCTGGGCACAGAAAGAAGTGGAAGCGGCATAAAAGTCAGTTGATCTTCTAGATTCCTGCACTCTGTGCTTCATATGAAGAGCTCTTTGCCCAACTACCCTAGAAGCTTGGCGCTCTAGAGAGGCTGAACAGGTGCTGATGTGAGGAGTCCAGCTCGGCTGAGCAAGGAATACTTAAATGAAGTCTGAGTACTAAATGGTGAGGCTTCTTTGCCCTTGTTTGTCACATGGCTGGAGAACATTGTTGAGCCGGCTTATCATCTCCAGGCTTGAGACTGGAAGAGTCCTTTCTGAGGAAGCTGATCATTCCAAGAGGAAAGATCTATAGATACTGTCAGCTGAGATCCCAAAGAAACAACCAGGTCCCCTTCTGAATATAGAAATCACCCCACACAGAACTTCCAGTGGACTTTTAAAAAAGTGTTTCATTTTAAAATATGAATGAACAATGTCCACTCAGACATTTAAGGGAACTTTTGCCTTGATGATAGGAACAAAGAAGAAAATGGAACCCAGAGGGAGTAGAAGTAGCGAAGAAAGAAGAAAATATAGAAGCAAAATACACAGGGAGACACAGAAAGATGCCACATTCATGAAATAAGCATAGGGTGCTATTTCAAAAGATGACTCAAGATGAAAAAGGGCCCCCAAGTACTCAGGCCAGAAGTGGATATGGCAGAAATTTCATTTAAATAGGGATAAACAATTTCAGAGGGAAAAGCAGTCCCAATCAGCATCAACTTTCTCAATAGAAGTTCTGAAAACAAGAAAACAATAAATATTGAGCAGAAATTATTTCCAGTGTAGAACTTAATAACCAAATTGTTGCTTAAGGGTGAGCATAGGATTTACTTCTCCTGTCCCTTTTCTCAGAAAGTTATTCACGGGTGTATTTTACTAATAAGGATGGAATAATCTAAGAGAGTCCCTTGGACTACAAGGAGATCAAACTAGTCAATCCTAAAGGAAATCAGTTAAAGACTGATGCTGAAGTTGAAGCTCCAATACTTTGGCCACCTGATGTGAAGAACTGACTCATTGGAAAAGACCCTGATGCTGGGAAAGATTGAAGGCAGGAGGAGAAGGGGACATCAGAGGATGAGATGATTGGATAGCATCACTGACTCGACGGACATGAGTTTAAGCAAGCTCTGGGAGTTGGTGATGGACAGGGAAGCCTGGTGTGCTGCAACCTATGGGGTCTCAAAGAGTCGGACATGACTGAGCAACTGAACTGAACTGAATCTAAAAGAGAAGACATAAATATCTAGGAAATGGAAACTTTAACACTGGAAGGAGCAAATGGAATTCTCATGATAATTAGGGAAGAGACACTTCAAGATGATTGCTGACCAAAGGAGTCTTTCAGAAGTGACCAGAATTGGCCTACACTGGCCAGCGAGCCCTACCTGGGCTCTAGTCTGAGCTTTTCTCAATTTCATGGACAGGTTTTTTATTATTATTTTTTTTAATAAAAAGAGAATCCAGTTAGAGATGGTTCCTCCCAGCCCTATGATGACTCTGGTTATAATCTATACCCAGCAAACTTTTTCTGTTAAGAGTCAAATAATAAACATGTTCAGTGTTGTGGGCCCAGTGATCTCTGTAATAACTACTCAATTCTGCTTTTGTAGTCTGAGATGACCATAGACAATATATGGACAATGGGCATGGCTGTGTTGGAATAGAACTTTACAAGAGGAGCAGCAGCCTAGGGTTTGCCAAACTCTGATCTATATTAGTGGTTCCTAAAGTGTGATCATAAGACTACCAGCAGCAGCATCACCTAGAAACTTGCTAAAAATGCAAATTTGGGGGTCACAGCCTGGATCTGCTCTGTCAGAATCTTCAGGGATGGGGCCTTCAGAAGACCTACAGGGAAAGTCCTGATGAATACTAAAGTTTGACAAACATGGATGTCTCTTAAAAAAAAAACAAAACTTAATGATTCCAGGTTTATTCAGATACCATGCTCTCTTGCTCAGGTAATGAGGCAGGCAATGTTCAAATAACTAGCTTTAACACCCTTGCTTCCTCCATAGTTCCCAAATTATTTTAATTTTCTCATCTTCACAAGAAAATTATCCCTTTCTGTTTTGTTCATCATAATCACTGCTAAAGCTTTTAATATGTAAGAAGTGAAAGCTGTTGCTTTTACACGCAAGTCTTCTTTATTATTGTTACAGCATAACTGATATTATCTTTCATGTGTACCCAGGGACTTCCTTGTAAATAGCAAATAGGTGTCTGAAAAAGCAGCCTTTGAATAGTAATGACACTTAACAGTTCTGTTACACTTTCATGGGAGGCAGTCTGCCATATATACACTTTTAAAAATATGAGGTTATTCATAAGTGAAAGAAATTAACAGGGAAAGATGAGTCAACATGAGAATTCAATTGGAATAAGCCTTGCTGGAACATAGTAGGAGTTCATGGTGGCTAAAACCCCGTCTTGACTTGGAAGTCTAAGTTAGATGAAGAGAGAGAAGATCTTAGTAATTCTTGGGACAATAGGTTCATCAGAAGTGATCTTTGTTGCTGCCCAATAAGAGTGTATGTAGCTCCATTTCGGCTTTTCCTGAATTGTGCTTATATGTCTTAAATTTTCATTTGTGGGATTCTCTGGCTTAAGGTCCTCATAGACTAGGACTGTGTCTACCTCTGTAGAGCCTAAACATTTCACCTTGCACATGGGGTGGATGTGGTAGAGTAAATGAAAAATGAATGAATGAATGAACATTGTGTAGGATTTTAGGGCCCAGTAAAGGCCATTTCATTCTTGGGGTTTTCTTCTCAATCACATCCCAGAATGAAACGACACTCCTTCTGCTTTCCCCCCATTCCCTCCTCCTCCTCTTTCATTGTTGTGGCTATCTTTTCAGATGAATTATCCACATCACTAAAAAAATTAACTTCTGGACAGTCATTTATAATTGGATTGTGTGTGTCATTCCAATACTGGACTCACTGATCATACCCTGGTGGTCTTTAGATATGTGAATTTGGGCTCAGTCAGTAACGAGAAAAGTGATGTCCAGAATTCCCAAGATACATGTTTACAAATGTTTGGGAATTTAGGAATGTTACAGTCATATGACAGTCTTTGTCTTCAAAATATGAGATGTGGGTTACTGCATTCTAGTCTGTGTGGCCATCTCCTGGGGATTCCAGCTGGATACTCACCCTGGGGCAGGACCCAGGACACATGGGGCTTACCCCAGAGCAGATGCATCCCATGATACCAGAGAAAACAATTAATTCTGGCTTATCTCCCCAGAAATTTCCAAGTTCATTTCCCACTCACCTGTGAATTTTCCATATAGAACCCTTATGATTAATGTTCCACAGAATAAGAATAATTCCTCCTTTCAGAGATTTATTTACCATCTATGTTGCATTTTAAGTATGCGATGTCCTCCTTTCACTAATCAAGATTCTGGACCTTACTCAAGATCTAGAGTATCCCCTTTCAGTGAACTCCTTACTATGAAGTGACCTTGACATTACCTGAACTCAGGTACAAATTGTTGGACATTATTTTTACATTGATATGGTTTCACTGTGTTAGTTTGAACTGCTGATTAAATCCTACATTGCCATTTTATCTTTTTATTTTTATTAATTAGATGAGACTGTAAGCTCTTGGAAGGCAAGAGCAAGGTATTAAGCTCTTTTAAGTCCTTTCGTATGCTGCAAAACCATACACATGGGAAATGATTGTAGCTCTGAGTAGATAAAAGTGAATACATCATCAGTGGTTGTTCTCAGATTAAGATTTTCCCTGTCTGATTTTTAAAAATAGTTAAAATCAAGTTTCAAACAAAATAATGTACATTGCTGCTACTCTTTAAGGGATTGTTGTAAATTTTAAACCTGTTTTTGAGGAATATTTTATATTTTGCAAGGTATTTTCAGTATTCATTTAACACAATAGCTCTTGTAGACAAGGGAAGGTAATAGAGAAGCTGAAATCTCACAGGGTGATTATTTGCCTGTCATGTGGTGATTTAATGAATAAATGGGCAAATGGATAAATATGATGGGCAAATATATTCAGAGTTGGAACCATGTCATTTTGAGTTGAAGGCTAATGCCTTTTTTCGGTACACGCTCTTCAGCAGTAAGGGCAGTGGTTAGTGCAGGATCTCTTAGAGTTTTGTTTTAGGAGTGTTTAGTGCACCTGTTCCCTTTCCCAGCATGGGTAACCTCCAGTGCCTGGTCTATTTCCTGCGAGTGAGCTTCTGAAGTCAGCTTTGCATCCAGCAATTGGCTTTGCTGTTTTGTATTATTTCATCTTTCTCAGTCTCTTCCAGGATCCAGGGGTCCCTTCAGCTAAAGAGAAAAAAAAATCTCATCTCTACCATTTGGGAAGTCTGAGGCAGTACCTCTCTGAACCTCAGTTTCCTTATCTGCAAATGGAGTTGAAACAGAATCCAGTCATACAGATGTGAGGATTAGATGAGGTACTGTTACATACTCAGCACTGTATCTATCACAGAAAACAAGCTCAGTGCATAGTGAGCAGTCACCAAATATTCACTACTGTTGTTGACGGAATTGGAGAGACGCACTGAGGAAAAAGGATTTAGGGACAATGTCGTCAACAGAGTAGAAATTAATGAATATTTACTTATTTACATTCAATTAAATTTAACTCAGCTTTCCAAAGGAGGCTAGTTGGTCCAGGGAGTGGTGAAAAACAGAGATCCCTGCCACGCACACGAGATGGGGCTCCGGCATCTAAGCTCAGTGTGTTGGGTGGGGTGTGCCTCTTCTCACAAAGCGTGACAGTACTCGGATGTGAAACAGGGGAACGCAGCACCTCCTTTACATTCATGGGAAAAGATGAAGAGTAATCCTACCTCTGGTGCTGCCTTCCCTTCCAGGGGTAGGGGATTGGCCCAATTCAGTTGCACAATGTGTGAGGATGTAAATCCGATAATGTCATGCCTTAAAAAAATAAAGAAAGCAAGCCGTGCTGATTGCTTATATGGACAGCTGGCACACCTTAAGAAGCAGGAACAGTTCAGGCGGGAATGTAATAAGGCCCAGGAAAGTGGCAGCATGAAAGGGATGACCTTTATTTGCAATCATGGCTGAGATTTACAGTTTATTACTGATAGCTTTTATAAAGAGCCATTCAGTTCAGAGGTGAGAGGTTTGTCATCTGGAAATGCAATTAACTTTACCTTATCCCAATCCCCCTGGTCTTAGTATGAGAGCAGCACTCCAGCACTTCAGCAATATCATGATTTCCTCTCTAATTTCATTTCTGTCTATTGCATCCCCAGGTCCCTGGCATTAACGTGGTTGCATATTTTTTACTATTATTATTTTTTATTATTGCTACTCCCTGTCATCAGTAGCCAGAAGGCACTTGTGTATTTTTTTTTAGATTTAAATTATTTGATTTCTGAATGAGGAAACCTCAAAGCATAAAGCCTTTTTAAACCACAGCAGTTAGAGTAGCACACAGAACCAAGACATGCTCTCTTAGGTGCCTGAAATTAATTACAGCAATGGAGAGGTTGTAGCAAGGTAGAGTTGTTGTTTTACACAAAGATGGGACCCTAAGAGTTTAAGCCCTTGCAGTTCCACACATTTCAGTGGCCCATGCCTTGCCTGGAAAGATGCTTGCTCTCCCATGCCTGCTCAGACATACATGTGTGTGGAGGAAGCACAACATGATTGGAAACAGGAAAAAATGAAAGCGATTTTGGCACCCCTGCTGTGTGTGTATGAGAAGTCCCGAAAGGTCTATTTTTGTTTCACAGGTTCAGTTTTATGACCCTCTCTTGTCTGTTAAGTCAGGTCTGCAGGAATTTAAGAGCCAGACACAAAAGCAAGAATTTAGTACTTTTTGCCAGTTGGTTTAGGTTATTTGAAATATAGCCTAGTATATTTTCCACACTAGGTTGCTGCCAGATAGAACAGAGGAGGGAAGTGGTTCCAAGAGCCTGCATCCTCAGATTTTTCAACCTCTGAAGAGTTGAGGGAGAGGAGAGGGATTCTGCTGGGGGCACCATCACTTAACGCCACACTGTCTGCTGCTCTGGCCACTCCCCCTGCCTCCCGATAGCCCTTCCACCTGCCTTATAAACCCCCAAATGAAGGGACCTTTTACAAATTCCTGAGGCTCTATCTGAAAACTATTTCCTCTGGGGTAAGGTAGAGCAGAATAATTACTACCCCTGCATTTTTCATCCCGATTTTATTGTGGCTATTATTTTCATCAGTGTTAGAGGTTAATATCCCTATTTTTCCCCTCCACTGCCTAAATATAACTGGGGCTCAGCACACAGCCAGACCAGGTAGTGAAGGAAATAGCATTGCCTCCGAAAGAAGTTCAGATTAGTCGAACTGAAATGAGGGTTTGGGGCCCTCGGGTAAGAATTACCCTGCTGCAGCTGATAGCAGATAGATTTAAACCCATAGTATTTCTTTTCTCAGCTGAGAGAGGTCGGGTTAAAAGATTCAGAAGGTGAATAGAGCATGAAACGATGCACTTATATAACTATATTGGTGCTACAATAGAACGGCATCACTAAGAATAAAAGCATCCAAGAGCCATTTTTAGCAGGAAGAAGGAAAAGCAGACACCTCAGTTGAGCATCCTTAAAGAGTTCTTTGTAAGCAAAGCGGGGTTGAAGATGCTTAGCTTAAGGGATTGTGCTAAACTTGAGAAGGATATATTCAACTGCCCTTTCCCACAGAAGTGCCTTAAAATTTTTCAAATCTTGTGTTTTAAATCTTGTTTGTCCCCAGGTTGTGTCTAAACTCAAAGGATAGAAATGAGGAATGGGGCAAGCATGGAAGCAGGGGGGCCATTTAGAAGGCTATGGGAGAAACATGTATATATTTGGCTGAGTCCCTTCACTGATTACCTGAAACTGTTACAATGTTGTTAATTGGCTATTCCCCAATACAAAATGTTTTTGCTGTTAAAAATAAAAATATACCCTGATTTTAAAAAATAAAGAAAAAGGCTCATGTTACAACAACAAAAAAAGGCTATTGAAGAGTTCCAGTTGATATGCTATCTGAGCTTATGACAGGGTGCTAGCAGTTTTGGCGGGGAGAAGTACATGGCTATGAGATAAATTTTGGAGGCAGAACCTGCAAGATAGACTTCTGGGTTGAATATGATCAGGTTCAATTAATATGGGATTTGAGTCTTAAGGGAAGTCAAGAAAACTAACTACATCTTAGAGCAAAAATGTACCCATTCACACAACTGCTTACTTAGAGTTACAAATGCTACAAAATGGGAAAACCATTCCCACTCAGAAAAGCTATGATAAACCACTGTCCAGGTCTGATAAACAGTTTGTGTTTAGTTACCATCTGTGGCTCATGGTATTACCCAGTTGCTCATCACATAATGAACGCTCCGAACTGTGAAACTCAATAATACATGCACTTTCTCTTCACAAATGGCAGTGTCTTAAGAGAGTGTGTGTAGAGCAGCATCTTCATTTCTTAGAATCAGCATCAACAGTGGATATAGAGATTTAAGTTAAGTTTGGTATAGGGGTGAGCTGTGTGTTTCTACTGAGGAAGACCAGCACATATGGGTCTTTGTTAGACTGTCTCTGGGCCACCAAAGTCAGGAATTGTGATGGATCGTGGGAGTGGCTATTCTAAAGCCAGAATGGGTATGAGGGCAGCATGAAGGTATGAAAGAAATGAACTCAAGTTTCATTTAATACTTAATGGGTTTATGCCAGAACCATGTGAGGTGATGGGGATTCTACAGCAAGTAAGATAGACACGGTGTCCACCCTTACTTGTTACAGAATTGAATTTGGAGAATTTTTGGCCCACAAAGTCAAGAGTAAAGAATCAAAGAGAGTAATTAAAGCTTAATATCTTTTCAGCTTTTTAAAAGGGTTGTATGATGGAATGTTGGAGTCCCATGGAACTTGTCTCTAAACCCTGTTCTCTTTCTACATTCTCTCCTTAGGTATTTTCATCTATCTTTAAATACAATCTGTGTAAGATAATGCTCAAATTTGTATGCTAAGCCTCTTTCTTCCTCTGAGTTCTAAATGTGTATAGCAGTAGCAGCAGTGTTAGTCGCTCAGTCGTGTCCGACTCTTCGCGACACAACGAACTGTAGCCCATCAGGCTCTTCTATCCAAGAGATTCTCCAGGCAAGAATACTGAAGTGGATTGCCTTTCCCTTCTCTGGAGGATCTTCCTGACCCAGGGATCGATCCCAGGTTTCTGGCATTGCAGGCAGATTCTTTACCATCTGAGCTACAGGGAAGATCAAATGTGTATAACCAAGTGCCTATTCAACATTTCTGCTAAATGTCTGAGAAGCAGGCGTTAAATGTGGGCAAATCGAACTCCTGATTTTCAACCCCAAATTTAATGCTTAACTATCCTAGTAGATTTCATCGCTGCCCATTTTTAGTTCCTCTTACTGCAAATACAGGCTTCTCTCACCTTCTGCATCAATGCCCTTAACAATTCTTCAGGTTCTGCCTTCAAAATGCCCTCCCATCCACCTCTTAACCCTCCAGTTTATACCACCCAAGACCCTGGCGTAAGCATGGTCATCTCTTGTCTCCGGGTTTGATTGGTCTCCCTCTCTCCATCCTTGTCCTTCTTTCCCTTGTCAGTTTCTTACTCAGAAGCTATAAAAGCATAGAGCAAAAACAGTTTTACAATGTAAATCAGAGCCTAGCCTTATCCACTAAAAAACCTCATCCTGTGTCTTCCCATCCTTACCATAGTCTCTGAGACCCTAAAAGTCTGGTCTTTATCTAAAGCTTTCACATCTTCTTTCACCAGAAATGGCTTTGCTGTGAAGTTTATTTCATGGCCCTTCATTCGTATGGTTCCTTTCCAAGATTTGAGAGGTCCTTAATCAAGTTCATATTTCTCATTTTATTTCTTGTGTTTTAAAGTTCAGTTCAGTCACTAAGTCATGTCCGACTCTTTGCAACTGCATGGACTGCAGCACGCCAGGCTTCCCTGTCCTTCACCAACTCCCGGAGCTCGCTCAAACTCATGTCCATTGAGTCGGTGATGCCATTCAATTATCTCGTCCTCTGTCATCCCCTTCTCCTTCTGCCTTCAATGTTTCCCATAATCAGGGTATTTTCCAATGAGTCAGTTCTTCACATTAGGTGGCCAAAGTATTGGAGCTTCAATATCAGTCCTTCTAATGAGTATTCAGGACTGATTTCCTTTAGGATTGACTGGTTTGATCTCCTTGTAGTCCAAGGGACCCTCAAGAGTCTTTTCCAACACCACAGTTCAAAAGCATCAATTCTTGGGTGCTCAGCTTTCCTTATGGTCCAGCTCTCACATCCATACATGACCACTGGAAAAACCATAGCTTTGACTAGACAGACATTTGTCGGTAAAGTAATGTCTTTGCTTTTTAATACATTGTTGAGGTTTGTCATAACTTTTCTCCCAAGGAGTGTGTCTTTTAATTTCATGGCCACAGTCACCATCTGCAGTGATTTTGGAACCTAAGAAAATAAAGTCTGTCACTGTTTCTATTGTTTCCCCATCTACTTGCCATGAAGTGATGGGACTGGATGCCACTACCTTAATTTTTTGAATGCTGAGTTTTAAGGCAGCTCTTTCACTCTCCTCTTTCACTCTCATCAAGAGGCTCTTCAGTTCCTCTTCGTTTTCTGCCATAAGGGTGGTTTCATCTGCATATCTGAGGTTATTGATATTTCTCCCGGAAATCTTGATTCCAGCTTGTGCTTCATCCAGCCCGGCATTTTGCATGATGTACTCTGCATATAAGTTAAAGCAGGGTGACAATATACAGACTTGTATTCCTTTCCCAATTTGGAACCAGTCTGTTGTTCCATGTCTGGTTCTAACTGTTGCTTCTTGACCAGCACACAGGTTTCTCAGGAGACAAGTAAGGTGATCTGGTATTCCCATCTCTTTAAGAATTTCCCGCAGTTTGTTGTGATCTACATAAAGTCTTTAGCATAGTCAATGAAGCAGAAGTAAATGTTTTGCTGGAATTCTTTGTTTTAAAGAGGATCCTCCAAATTGCATAAGCTTCAGGCTCCATGAAATCTGGGTTTGCCTCTTCTTCTAGCTCTCTACTTCTTTCTTATTTCTCTCCAGCCACATTAGCCTTTATCAAACATGTCAAAGTTATTCTTACCTCGTGGCCTTTGCACTTACTCTTTCTCTAAGTAAAGTGAAAGTAAAGTCACTCAGTCGTGTCCGACTGCTAGCGACCCCATGGACTGCAGCCTACTAGGCTCCTCCGTCCATGGGATTTTCCAGGCAAGAGTACTGGAGCGGGGTGCCATTGCCTTCTCTGCTCCTGGGCCTTGGCCTCCTTCAATTTAGGTGCTTTCTCTAAAGCATCATACAGTTCACTCCCTTGTTCTAAGTTTCTGCTGAAATATCTCCTTTTGAGAGATGGCTTCCCTGACAGCCTTCTCTCTGCTTGCTCTTTTCTTTTCCTTCTTTTAGTGCTTTCTACGGACACGCTATTATACGTATTGATGGCTGTGACAATAGAATGGAAGGTACTTGTGGGCAAGGACTTTACCTCATTTAATGTTTATCTGCAGATCCTGGAGCAGGGCCTGGTTCCTAGCTGGTTCTCAGTGAGTGAGTGTTGGTTCAGTGAAGATGGGGACCAGCTGTTCTCCACCTTCACTGACGCAGAAAGAGTTTGATGAGAACTGAAAGTGCAGCACAAAGAAGAGAAAAAATTACTGCCTGGTGGTGACATCTATGGAATGTAAAGAAGGAAAAGCAGTGGGCCCCAGCTATCTGGACCAGCACTGTCCTCTAGAACTTTCTGTGATGATGGAAATGTTACATATTTGTGTTTTTCAATATGATAGCCATTAACCACTGGGCCTTTTCATACCGTTCATGGGGTTCTCAAGGCAAGAATACTGAAGTGGTTTGCCATTCCCTTCTCCAGTGGACCACGTTTTGTCAGAACTTTCCACCATGACCCGTCTGTGTTGGGTGGCCCTACATGGCATGGCTTATAGTTTCACTGAGTTAGGCAAGGCTGTGGTCCATGTGATCAGATTGGTTAGTTTCCTGTGATTGTGGTTTTCATTCTGTCTGCCCTCTGATGGAGAAGGATAAGAGGCTTATGGACGCTTCCTGATGAGAGAGACTGACTGAGGGGGAAAATAGATCTTGTTCTGATGTGCAGGGCCATGCTCAGATCAGATCAGATCAGTCGCTCAGTCGTGTCCGACTCTTTGCGACCCCATGAATCGCAGCATGCCAGGCCTCCCTGTCCATCACCAACTCCCAGAGTTCACCCAGACTCACGTCCATCGAGTCAGTGATGCCATCCAGCCATCTCATCCTCTATCGTCCCCTTCTCCTCTTGCCCCCAATCCCTCCCAGCATCAGAGTCTTTTCCAATGAGTCAATTCTTCACCATGAGGTGGCCCAAGTACTGGAGTTTCAGCTTTAGCATCATTCCTTCCAAAGAAATCCCAGGGCTGATCTCCTTCAGAATGGACTGGTTGGATCTCCTTGCAGTCCAAGGGACTCCCAAGAGTCTTCTCCAACACCACAGTTCAAAAGCATCAATTCTTTGGCACTCAGCTTTCTTCACAGTCCAACTCTCACATCCATACATGACCACAGGAAAAACCATAGCCTTGACTAGACAAACCTTTGTTGGTAAAGTAATGTCTCTGCTTTTTAATATGCTATCTAGGTTGGTCATAACTTTCCTTCCACGGAGTAAGTGTCTTTTAATTTCACGGCTGCAGTCACAATCTGCAGTGATTTTGGAGCCCAGAAAAATAAAGTCTGACACTGTTTCCACTGTTTCCCCATCTCTTTCCCATGAAGTGATGGGACCAGATGCCATGATCTTCGTTTTCTGAATGTTGAGCTTTAAGCCAACTTTTTCGCTCTCCTCTTTCTCTTTCACGAAGAGGCTTTTTAGTTCCTCTTCACTTTCTGCCATAAAGGTGGTGTCATCTGCATATCTGAGGTTATTGATATTTCTCCCGGCAATCTTGATTCCAGCTTGTGTTCCTTCCAGTCCAGCGTTTCTCATGATGTACTCTGCATATAAGTTAAATAAACAGGGTGACAATATACAGCCTTGATGAACTCCTTTTCCTATTTGGAACCAGTCTGTTGTTCCATGTCCAGTTCTAACTGTTGCTTCCTGACCTGCATACAAATTTCTCAAGAGGCAGATCAGGTGGTCTGGTATTCCATCTCTTTCAGAATTTTCCACAGTTTATTGTGATCCACACAGTCAAAGGCTTTGGCATAGTCAATAAAGCAGAAATAGATATTTTTCTGGAACTCTCTTGCTTTTTCCATGATCCAGCGGATGTTGGCAATTTGATCTCTGGTTCCTCTGCCTTTTCTAAAACCAGCTTGATCATCAGGAAGTTCATGGTTCACATATTGCTGAAGCCTGGCTTGGAGAATTTTGAGCATTACTTTACTAGCGTGTGAGATGAGTGCAATTGTGCGGTAGTTTGAGCATTTTTTGGAATTGCCTTTCTTTGGGATTGGAATGAAAACTGACCTTTTCCAGTCCTGTGGCCACTGCTGAGTTTTCCAAATTTGCTGGCATATTTGAGTGCAGCACTTTCACAGCATCATCTTTCGGAATTTGGAATAGCTCAACTGGAATTCCATCACCTCCATTAGCTTTGTTCGTAATGATGCTTTCTAAGGCCCACTTGACTTCACATTCCAGGATGTCTGGCTCTAGATCAGTGATCACACCATCGTGATTATCTGGGTTGTGAAGATCTTTTTTCTACAGTTCTTCTGTGTATTCTTGCCATCTCTTCTTAATATCTTCTGCTTCTGTTAGGTCCATACCATTTCTGTCCTTTATCGAGCCCATTTTTGGATGAAATGTTCCTTTGGTATCTCTGATTTTCTTGAAGAGATCTCTAGTCTCTCCCATTCTGTTGTTTTCCTCTATTTCTTTGCATTGATCACTGAAGAAGTCTTTCTTATCTCTTCTTGCTATTCTTTGGAACTCTGCATTCAGATGTTTATATCTTTCCTTTTCTCCTTTGCTTTTTGCTTCTCTTCTTTTCACAGCTATTTGTAAGGCCTCCCCAGACAGCCATTTTGCTTTTTGGCATTTCTTTTCCATGGGGATGGTCTTGATCCCTGTCTCCTGTACAATGTCACAAACCTCATTCCATAGTTCATCAGGCACTCTATCTATCAGATCTAGGCCCTTAAATCTATTTCTCACTCCCACTGTATAATCATAAGGGATTTGATTTAGGTCATACCTGAATGGTCTAGTGGTTTTCCCTACTTTCTTCAATTTCAGTCTGAATTTGGCAATAAGGAGTTCATGGTATGAGCCACAGTCAGCTCCCAGTCTTGTTTTTGCTGACTGTATAGAGCTTCTCCATCTTTGGCTGCAAAGAATATAATCAATCTGATTTCGGTGATGACCATCTGGTGATGTCCATGTATAGAGTCTTCTCTTGTGTTGTTGGAAGAGGGTGTTTGTTATGACCAGTGCATTTTCTTGGCAAAACTCTATTAGTCTTTGCCCTGCTTCATTCCGTATTCCAAGGCCAAATTTGCCTGTTACTCCAGGTGTTTTTGACTTCCTACTTTTGCTTTCCAGTCCTCTATAATGAAAAGGATATCTTTTTTGGGTGTTAGTTCTAAAAGGTCTTGTAGGTCTTCATAGAACCATTCAACTTCAGCTTCTTTGGCGTTACTGGTTGGGGCATAGACTTGGATTACTGTGATATTGAATGGTTTGCCTTGAAAACGAACAGAAATCATTCTGTCGTTTTTGAGATTGCATCCAAGTACTGCATTTCGGACTCTTTTGTTGACCATGATGGCCACTCCATTTCTTCTGAGGGATTCCTGCCTGCAGTAGTAAATATAATGGTCATCTGAGTTAAATTCACCCATTCCAGTCCATTTCAGTTTGCTGATTCCTAGAATGTCGACATTCACTCTTGCCATCTCTTGTTTGACCACTTCCAATTTGCCTTGATTCATGGACCTGACATTTCAGGTTCCTATGCAATATTGCTCTTTACAGCATCGGACCTTGCTTCTATCACCAGTCACATCCACAGCTGGGTATTCTTTTTGCTTTGGCTCCATCCCTTCATTCTTTCTGGAGTTATTTCTCCACTGATCTCCAGTAGCATACTGGGCACCTATTGACCTGGGGAGTTTCTCTTTCAGTATCTTATCATTTTGCCTTTTCATACTGTTCATGAGGTTCTCAAGACAAGAATACTGAAGTGGTTTGCCATTCCCTTCTCCAGTGGACCACATTCTGTCAGATCTCTCCACCATGACCCACCCATCTTGGGTTGCCCCACGGGCATGGCTTAGTTTCACTGAGTTAGACAAGGCTGTGGTCCTAGTGTGATTAGATTGACTAGTTTTCTGTGAGTATGGTTTCAGTGTGTTTGCCCTCTGATGCCCTCTTGCACCACCTACCATCTTACTTGGGTTTCTCTTACCTTGGACGTGGGGTATCTCTTCACGGCTGCTCCAGCAAAGCACAGCCATTGCTCCTTACCTTGGACGAGTGGTATCTCCTTTCTGTTGATGGGTGGGGCTGTGTTCCCTCCCTGTTATTCTACCTGAGGCCAAACTATGGTGGAGGTAATGAAGATAATGGCAACCTGCTTCAAAAGGTCCCATGCACCCACTGCTGCACGCAGTGCCCCCAACCCTGCAGCAGGCCACCACTGACCCACGCCTCTGCTGGAGACTCCTGGATACTCATGGGCAAGTCTGGGTCAGTCTCTTGTGAAGTCACTGCTCCTTTCTCCTGGGTCCTGGTGCACCAAAGGCTTTGTTTGTGCCCTCCAAGAGTCTGTATAACTTCTGGCAGCTCTATGGTGGGGTTAATGGCGACCTCCTCCAAGAGGGCTTATGCCATACCCAGGCATACTGCACCCAGAGCCCCAGCCCCTTCAGCAGTCCACTGCTGACCCATACCTCTGCAGGAGACACTCAAACACCATTCTGGCTCAGTCTCTGTGGGGTCTCTGGGTCCTGGTGCACAAAAGGTTTGTTTGAGTCCTCTGAGCGTCTCTGGTGGGTATGGGGTTTGATTCTAAATGCAATTTCACCTCTCCTACCATCTTGCTGGGGCTTCTCCTTTGCCCTTGGATGTGGGGTATCTCCTCAAAGTCACTCCAGTGCCATGCACCTGCCACTAAAATGTTGGCTTAAAACTCAACATTCAGAAAACTAAGATCATGGCATCTGGTCCCATCACTTCATGGGAAATAGATGGGGAAACAATGGAAACAGTGACAGACTTTCTTTTCTTGAGCTCCAAAGTCACTGCAGATGGTGACTGCAGCCATGAAATTAAAAGATGCTTGCTCCTTGGAAGAAAAGCTATGACCAACCTAGACAGCATATTAAAAAGCAGAGACATTACTTTACCAATAAAGGTCCGTCTAGTTGAAGCTATGCTTTTTCCAGTAGTCATATGTGGTTGTGAGAGTTGGACCATAAAGAAAGCTGAGTGCAGAAGAACTGATGCTTTTGAACTGTGGTGTTGGAGAAGACTCTTGAGAGTCCCTTGGACTGCAAGGAGATCCAACCAGTCCATCCTAAAGGAAATCAGTCCTGAATATTCACTGGAAGGACTGATGCTAAAGCTGAAACTCCAATACTTTGGCCACTTGATGCAAAGAACTGACTCATTTGAAAGACCCCCATGCTGGGAATGATTAAAGGCAGGAGGAGAAGGGGATGACAGAGGATGAGATGGTTGGATAGCATCACCAACTCAATGGACATGAGTTTGAGTAAGCTCTGGGAGTTAGTGATGAGCACGGAAGCGTCACATACTGCAGTCCATGGGATCATAAAGAGTCAAACATGACTGAGCGACTGAACTGAACTGAACCACTGAGCTCTTGAAATTTAGCTAGTGAAACTTAGAAACCGACGTTAAATGTTATTTGATTTTACTTAATTTTATTTCAATAAATTTATTTGTTTAATGTAATTAAATAGCCTCATGTGGCTAATGGCTAGCACATAGATCATCAGTATAGGTCTAGGGACCCAGAATTCTTTTTCTGGAATAACATGATACAGCCAGATGCAAGAGCTGAGACGAACACCAAGTGCTTCTGGTTTTAGGAAAAAATGCTCTGGTATCTGCACAGGTAGTGCCGGATATAAAATGAAACATGTTTTTCAAGATATTGAAATCTTCCAAAAGCAGGAACTTTCTGAGAACAGTGTCTGTTATTATTGTTAGCAATAATAGATTTTTTAAAGATTAGCCTAGATAGCTTAGAAACATACACACACCACATAAGGTTAGAACCTAAATGCCAGGTGACCTCCACCAATTAGAAACAGGAACTACCAGTGAAAGATGGGAGACACTTGTAATAAATACAAAGTTCCACGATCAGAAAGGGATGTAATAAATATAAAGTTCCATGATCAGATAGCCAAGATGCAAATGAAAATGAGATTTGGTAACTGCAGAGCTGGTGAATCTGAAAAATACCTGAGGGGAAGAGTTGATGACCAACTAAATAGGGGTCACTCAGCGATACCCTGGCGGCAGGGATTCCACTTTCAAACACAGGGTATATGGCCAGGGGCGAGAGGCGGAGAATTGTGTTGTTCTTCCTCATCCAAAAAAGATTCTAACCACATCTGGAAAGCTAGCTCTGGTTTACATCCCCACAATTTAAGAAGAAAATAAAATGTAGAGGAAATAAAAGAAAGACCACAAAAATGATACGAATGTTGGAAGAGCAAACCTGAGTGGTCTGACTGAAGGAGTAATTTATATTTTCCCCAAAGAAAGGCGTCTATGGGGGAAGTGACCACAGTCTATATAAATACCTTCAGGGTAACCGTATAAATGAGAGAAAGTCACTATCTTCTCGGGTGGCTGGACCAGGAGCCATGGCTAAATCTCAGAAAGAAAACGTATTTCAGCCATTAGTAAAACAAAACAAATTCTCCTAGGCCATGAGGACTGGACAGGGACGGAGCTCTCAAAAGAAGGAGGCCAAGTCCTGTCACTGCACTCAGGAGCTGATTGAATGAGATAGTAATGGAAATAAAAGGAACAGTAGACTAAGGACTTGTGAAATAATTGGTCTGATAGGTCTGGAAATCTGCCTTTGGCTGTGGCCCACGCAGGAGGCCTCAGAGAAAGGTAAAAGTTCCTCACAGTATTTCTCCAGACCTGCCTAAGCAAGGCAGATGGGCAAATTCCCTACTTAAAATAGGCCCAAGTTTGATGTTTTGTGCAGTGCGACCTCATTTGCCCACACCCTGCTGATCTGGATTCTTGGTTCATCTGACCAACTCTGCTGTGGGGACTGGGGCTGAGAGGGGCCATGATGCCAGGCTATTGCGGCAGCATCCCCAAGGTCTCTTACTTAGAGGGTAGGACCTGTGTAACCTTCCAAGATTAATCCTGGCCTAGCCTGATCCAGGTAGAGAAAGCAGGGATGTGACTTCATCAGTAATAATCCTCAAAATGCTTGAATTCACCCTCACTGTTTTTCTGAAGACTCTATGAATTGATCTTCTTTTTGATCTTTCCATTATGAGGCGTCATCATCCCAGTCTCTTAGTGCTTCAAACATTTGAGTTCTAAGAAGCTTTAGAAATTACATCATCTTAAATTTTTCACAATGACACAACAAAGCTCAGCAATGTCAAGTGATTTGATATCAAGGTCACATAGCTAGTTAGGGACCAAACCAGACTTCTGATTCCCAGACCTTTATCTACTGCATTATAGTGCCCTGCCATGCAATGGGAGAAAATTACACATTCACCCATCCAGTAAACAATTTTTGTCCACTATGGTAACCTGTAGGGGCACTGTGTTAGATTTAGCAGCTCTGTTGGAGGAGGAGTTAAAATATGAATCATGCACAGATTCTAGCTTCAAGAATGATCACCTCCAAAGCAGAATGTGTCTACCTCAGGGGGTTCCCAAGGCAAATCCACTGAGGGTGTCAGAGCATGGAGAAGGAGGTGGCATCAGAACTGTACTTTGAAGGATGGTAAGCGACTTAGCAACAGCAGCATTTGGTAAGGTGGGGGAGCCAGAGGAGGTGGGGAGTTTCCATTGCAGGGAAAAGAATCCTGTCAGCATAAAGATGCGAATTCTCAAGGAACCATACTGGAAACACAAAGTAATTACAATTGGATGAACCTTCAGGATAGGGAAATGAAAGAGTAGTAAATACGATTGGAAAGGTAGAGTTGTACTAGATTGTGGCAGGCCAAAAAAAGTTAGTTCAGTTCAGTTGCCCAGTCATGTCCGACTCTTTTTTTTTTTTTTTTTAATTTTATTTTTCGTGTCCGACTCTTTGCGACCCTATGAACTGCAGCACACCAGGCCTCCCTGTCCATCACCAACTCCTGGAGTTCACCCAAACTCATGTTCATCGAGTCAGTGATGCCATCCAGCCATCTCATCCTCTGTCGTCCCCTTCTCCTCCTGCCCCCAATCCCTCCCAGCATCAGGGTCTTTTCCAATGAGTCAACTCTTCGCATGAGGTGGCCAAAGTATTGGGAGTTTCAGCTTCAGCATCGGTCCTTCCAATGATCACCCAGGACTGATGTCCTTTAGGATGGACTGGTTGGATCTCCTTGCAATCCAAGGGACTCTCAAGAATCTTCTCCAACACCACAGTTCAAAAGCATCAATTCTTTGGCGCTCAGCTTTCTTCACAGTCCAACTCTCATATCCATACATGACCACTGGAAAAACCATAGCCTTGACTAGAGGGACCTTTGTTGGCAAAGTAATGTCTCTGCCTTTCAATATGCTATCTAGGTTGGTCATAACTTTCCTTCCAAGGAGTAAGTGTCTTTTAATTTCATGGCTGCAGTCACCATCTGCAGTGATTTTGGGGTCCAAAAAAATAAAGTCTGACACTGTTTCCACTGTTTCCCCATCTATTTCCCATGAAGTGATGGGACCACATGCCATGATCTTAGTTTTCTGAATGTTGAGCTTTAAGCCAACTTTTTCACTCTCCTCTTTCACTTTCATCAAGAGGCTTTTTAGTTCCTCTTCACTTTCTGCCATAAAGGTGGTGTCATCTGCATATCTCAGGTTATTGATATTTCTCCCGGAAATCTTGATTCCAACTTGTGCTTCTTCCAGCCCAGCATGTCTCATGATGTACTCTGCATATAAGTTAAATAAGCACAGTGACAATATACAGCCTTGATGTGCTCCTTTTCCTATTTGGAACCAGCCTGTTGTTCCATGTCCAGTTCTAACTGTTGCTTCCTGACCTGCATACAGGTTTCTCAAGAGGCAGGTCAGGTGGTCTGGTATTCCCATCTCTTTCAGAATTTTCCACAGTTTATTGTGATCCACACAGTCAAAGGCTTTGGCCAAGTCAATAAAGCAGAAATAGATATTTTTCTGGAACTCTCTTGCTTTTTCAGTGATCTAGTGGATGTTGGCAATTTGATCTCTGTTTCCTCTGCCTTTTGTAAAACCAACGTGAACATCTGGAAGTTCATGGTTCACGTATTGCTGAAGCCTGGCTTGGAGAATTTTGAGCATTAGTTTACTAAAGTTAAGGTTGTCTTAATTGTTTACTAAAATCATCCAGCTTAAACCAAAGTGGAAGTAGATGGATGAATTAACAGTCACCAAGAGAATTTACATGAACTGATTTTGGGGGAAGATTTTGTTTCTTAGCTGAGAGGAGAGAGAAGAGTTGTATACAAGATAATAGCTGTGCAAAGGTTTTCTGGCTTGCTCTTATGACTCGAGCCAAATGTTCATCTTCTGGTTGTTTTCAAACATATTATTAGATACATATTTGTAGTTGAGAATTATCCCACTTGAAACCCAAAGTGATCTACGTTACGTGGCTTTAAAATCTTGGTGGCTGTAATTGTGTCTTGTGGTGAAGTAATAATATGATTATTATCGCCTCACGTGCAGAGAGTTTTACATCATTCTTATACTATCTCCCTTTCACAAAAGAGGAAACATGGACTCAACTGTCTCGCCAAGAATCATACAGCTAGGAAGTGACAGGGCAGAATTTCAGATTTTTCTGTTGTGAACTAAATTATAATGGTTTCCAACTCTACACTCTCCCATTGCTCTGTGTGAGAATGTGAACTTGTTGTATCCAGAGTAACCCGCCTGTTTGTTACTGCAGCCATTAACTTCCTGGAGTTCTCACTACAGGAGTTTATGTTCCTGATGAGCATTTTTCCCTCGAAATTATGACCCCTAAATTTTACCACACCACTTCATGTTGAAGGCATTGTTCTGACACTTGGAGATTCATTTATTCAGCAAATACTTGTTAACTGCATTTCGGTTTCTCTAAAACACTTTTGATTTTTCTAAATCTTGCTTGTAGATGGTTCTCAATATCTACTTCATGTTCATTTGAATGTTTGTGTATGTCTGTCTGTCTGCATATCTGTCAGTTCTTTCACGCACTTTCTCTTCACCTGGTTGATTAGAACAAGTGGATTAATTCTCTAAATCCCTGAATTGTGGAATTAGTTTTGATCAGTTCTTGCTCTGGGTATTCTTGTGTTGCGTGAACCTGATACTTGCTGCACTTTGAGGTTTTCTCATTCTTGTGGCTTTCCCTGGGAGACGTACATCCCCACCCTATTCATTTTCTCATGGGTATGCTGTGGAAATGATTTTGATCCCATTGTTCTCATTGTTGCTGCCACTACACGGTGATGTGTCTGCTGTATAAGCTGTACTGAGGTTTCCTCTAGCTACCAAGGCCCTGTCACTGAGGTGACTTGCCTTTGCAGAGCCACTGTCTTTGGGAAGTTGAGTTCTCGTACGAGGTCAATGCCGCTAAATGGCACCATTGCTGTAACCAGATGCCTTTGCTGCCCATGAAGCATTTGCAAATCCTCCCGGTCTCTATTCACAGACTCTGCTGGCTCTTCCTTTGTCCAGGGTCTTTCATCTTTCCAGGGCCAATCTCCACCCTCTGATTCATCATCACAAGGGGACTTTCCATTTGTTGTTTGCTATATTCTCATGCAGCCTTATCTTTGATGGTTTCCATTTCAGCACTAGTTAGCAAGAGTCTCTTCAGCACGGCCCCATTCAGTTTTGCAGTTTTGTTCTTTTACCCTGTTCTTGACAATTACAAGATTTGGGCTGATCAATAGCCTGTGTGTTTCTTAACCATGCATTGTTATCTGCTTTTCCAATTAGATTAATTCCAGATAGCAGTGTTACATTCTTGTTTATTTTCATTGCTCACCTCAATATCAGAGTTACTTTTTATAACTCATATGTTTGAGAGTGGCATTGTTATCTAAATATTTCATTTGATACTGATAAGTATCAGTGTATTACTACATGCTGGTGCTGCTAAGTCGCTTCAGTCGTGTCCGATTCTGTGCGACCCCATAGACGGCAGCCCACCAGGCTCCCCTGTCCCTGGGATTCTCCAGGCAATAGCACTGGAGTGGGTTGCCATTTCCTTCTCCAATGCATGAAAGTGAAAAGTGAAAGGGAAGTTGCTCAGTTGTGTCTGACCCTCAGCGACCCCATGGACTGCAACCTTCCAGGATCCTCCATCCATGGGATTTTCCAGTCAAGAGTACTGGAGTGGTATTACTACCTAATTGTTGATAATTCACAAAGGTTTTAATTTTCTATGGTGCTGTAGCAAATTACCACAAACAAAGTGACTTAAAGCAACACAAATTTATTGTAATTCTGGAGATCAGAAGTTGAAAATAGGTCTTGTGTTTCTGTGTGTGTGTGTGTGTGTGTGTGCTCTTAGTCATGTCTGACTTTTTGCAACACTGTGAACTATAGACCACCAGGCTCCTCTGTCCATGAAATTTCCCAGTCTTGAATACAGGAGTGAGTTTTCATTTCTTACTTCAGGGGTTCTTTCCCGACCCAGGGATCAAACCTGTGTCTCCTGCATTGGCAGGTGGATTCTTTACTGCTGAGCCACTTGGGAAACCCCCTAAATAGGTCTCAGTGCACTAAAGTCATTCATTTCTGGAAGCTCTAGGGTAGAATCTGTTTTCTTGTCTTTTCCAGTTTCTAGCAGCTACCCACATTCATCTGTTCATGGTGCCCAACCATTTTCAAAGCCAGCAATGGTTGATGGAGTCCTTCTAACATTGTCTCTCTCTTACTCTGATACTTTAGCCTCCCTCTTCTACTTTTAAGGGCTCTTGTGATTATGTTGGGACCACCTCAGAAATCCAGAATAATCTGTCTATCATAAAGTCATGTGGTTAGCTATCTTAGTTCTTTCTACAACTTTAATTCTCTTATCCTAAGTAACATAACACATTCACAAATTCCAGGGATTAGGGTCTGGACATAATTCTGAGAACCATTCTGAGACTGCCTACCACAGGTGGTGATAAATCATAACACCTGCTTACATGATTCTTGTGAACAGTATGATGGAACTACATTCTAACTTCACATAGCTAAGCCATCTTTTTCCTTTGGAGCTGTTGCTGTGTACTGAGAGAGTTCTGTTGACTACTGGAACTAAATATATGGGTTGAGAAGGAGTGACTGAGAGGCAGAGAGGTCACAGGCAGTAACCTTGGTGTTCTTTTGTGTCCTTGATGCTGGGCATGTCTGTAGGATAACTGGCTTCTTCATATATCAGAAAGTGTCTGGCAAAACATTTGTCCCTTTAAATACATTTTAGCTTTAGAAGCAGTTTCAGTGATTGAAAAGGTAGAAATTCTCATTTCACATTTTAATTCACTTTTTAGCTGTGATAGGTTTCTAGATTGTCACTGCTTTTCTGTCTTTATAGGAAACCAAATAGCTGCCTGATCTGGAAGTCCTGAGTATAAATATAGATGTTCATGCCCATTAAAATTTGAATAAGAATGGTAACATGGTGCTATTAATTCTGTAAGCATTTGATGAATTTGTGTAATATACTGTACATTACAAACTAACATAACACTATTATGAAATGTCATTATGACATTTCCCAGGTTATGTTTTCAATCAATCTAAAAGAGCTCATTAGGGGCCTTGTGGCTTGGGATGGTTTGCTAGGTGGCTTACAGATTTACCTAAATCCTCAGAAAGTTTTGATCTAAGACAATGGGGAACAGCATGAGACACTAGAACCTTTACTTCTAGTTGTGATTTTATTATAGCCAGCTATATAACACTGGCAAATTTATTGATATCTCTGGGCCTCAGATGCCCCATGTATGAAGTGGCAAATTTGGCTGAGCATTTCATTCAGGGTCAAGGACGGGTTTGTTAGATTGAACAAATAAATGTACAGGGTGCTCAGTTTAATTTGAATTTCAGACAAACAACAAATAATTTTTTAGTATATGCCCCAAACATGGCATGAAATATATTTGTACTAAAAATTATACACTGTTTGTCTGAAATTCAAATTTAACTAGGCATCCTGTGTCTGTGTTTGACAAGATAAAGTAGTTTTATGTATGTATGCTGTCACTTTCCCTATCAGTCCGCTGCAAGAAACATGTTTCCTATTGTGTGTGGGTCCAGCTTTCTGTTCTCCCAGCATAATGCTCCAGATAGTCACCACCAGTCACTTAAAGTTGGCACAGATGGTCAAATCCAAGCCTGATAAATATTTGTAGAGTGGAAGAGTAGCTGATATCCCTAATTTAATCTATTACCTTTATTCTATTTCTAAAGTTCCATGATTCTATACCATGTACATAGCATCAGTTCAGTTGCTCAGTCATGTCCGACTCTTTGTGACCCCATGAATCGCAGCACGCCAGGCCTCCCTGTCCATCACCAACTCTCAGAGTTCACTCAGACTCACGTCCATCGAGTCAGTGATGCCATCCAGCCATCTCATCCTCTGTCGTCCCCTTCTCCTCCTGCCCCCAATTCCTCCCAGCATCAGAGTCTTTTCCAATGAGTCAATTCTTCACCATGAAGTGGCCCAAGTACTGGAGTTTCAGCTTTAGCATCATTCCTTCCAAAGAAATCCCAGGGCTGATCTCCTTCAGAATGGACTGGTTGGATCTCCTTGCAGTCCAAGGGACTCCCAAGAGTCTTCTCCAACACCACAGTTCAAAAGCATCAATTCTTCGGTGCTCAGCTTTCTTCACAGTCCAACTCTCACATCCATACATGACCACAGGAAAAACCATAGCCTTGACTAGACAGACCTTTGTTGGCAAAGTGATGTCTCTGCCTTTCAATATGCTATCTAGTTTGGTCATAACTTTCCTTCCAAGGAGTAAGTGTCTTTTAATTTCATGGCTGCAGTCACCATCTGCAGTGATTTTGGAGCCCCCAAAAATAAAGTCTGACACTGTTTCCACTGTTTCCCCATCTATTTCCCATGAAGTGATGGGGCCAGATGCCATGATCTTAGTTTTCTGAATAGGTTGGAATAAAGATCATCAATCATCAACAGGTGTGTGTTAACATAGATAAGCACATGGTTATGTGCAAACTGCAGAGAGATTGTTTTGAACGTGGATCTCAGGAGGGATTAAGGTGATCTCTCTTCCTGTTGGAAGCTTGAAATGGAAGATGGGATTTCAGGTATAGCTTGACTTTGAAGGATGATACACTGGAGGACCATCAGAAGGGTTGGGCTCGGGACATTTGTGAGGTGTCTCCTGAATATTTTCCCTCTGTCCTTCCTTCCATATCCACTCCCCTTCCTTCCTCACTGTTCTTTGTGCCCCAGGACACCTACTGGTTTGGATCCTATCAGTGGGATCCATTGCTTTGTGATTCTCAGTTGAATCTGGCAACTCCAAATCAAGAGATTGGAAAGATGGAGGAAGGCGTGGTTGGAGTATTTATTCCACAGGAAGTGGCCGAGAGTTGGTTGTACCCCTTTTACCAAAGACCCCAGATCCTCTCTGGCATATTCCTCATGCAGCTGCTCTTCCTAGGATGTAGGGATTACTCCCTCTCTGTGCCCCTTCAGGTCTAGGGGTCGTAGTGGCTCCCTGCTGTTGCTAGTATTAAGGTACTGGTGCTAATTCTTGTTTTCCAAAACCCTGCTCTCAAGTTTATAATCAGTCTCTTTATTAAACTCTCATTGAATACTCATTTTGAGTGTGCCATCTGCTTCCTGCTGGGGCTCTGACTGGTACACGTGGGTACTGTTAGCTAACTATTTGAGAATACGTGGCTTACGAGGTTAAGTCACTGGTCCAAGATCACATAACTCATAAGTGGCAGATCTAGGACTCAGATCAAGAATTATCAAGTCAAGCTGAAGAAGTAGGAGGAAAGTATGTTGGGAGATCCATAGGAAGTCTGGTGATGGTCTTGGAAACATGTATTTTTCTCCATTGCCTTGGAAGATATTCTAAGGAAACAAACCTACATCATCATCTATTATGTCTCTCTTTTTCCATTTTGGGAAAGAAAGGATAAGAATATGTCTCAAATGCTTATTCTTTCTTGGTCTTAAAAAAAAATTCTGTGAACCAAATAAAAAAGTAGAGATAATGTCCAGATTTTATGATTCTCAGCCTAGTGCTCTGTACTCTAGAAAATGCTGCTTCTAGTACCTTCTGTCCATCTTCATTACCTTTCTTGAAGCTCAAATAACTTTATCTTGTAAAAAGATCCATTTTGGGGGCTTCCCTGGCAGTCCAGTGGTTAAGTTTCCTCGTTTCCAAAGCAGAGGATGTGAGTTAGATCCCTGGTTGAGGATCTAAGATCCTACATGCCACGGGGTGTGGCCAAAAGACTTAAAAAAATTAAAAATTAAAAAAGTTCCTTCCTTCCGCCAAGGATGAAGATATTCTTAGCAAAGCATTACTATTATTATTATTATTGACAAGTAGCATGATATACTTAACATCGTGTGCCTCTATCTGAGATAATTATGAATTGACTTGGAATTAAATCACCTTTCTTAGGTCAAACCATTTCCCATGAGCTTTCCCTGCTGCCAGCTAACCTGAGGATGATGTAAAACAGAGGAGGCAAGTCTGGGGACCCATGTCCCTCTGATCTGCAGTCCTCTCTTGAGTGACACATGCTTTGGACACCCTGCCTGCATATTCCATTTCTGTTTACCCTTTTATGCAGCCTGAGTTCACTCAATTTCCCGTTTTTCCCACCAAATATATCTTTTTGAAAGCTTAAGTTTACCTCATGTTCAAGCTTTTTTTGAATCATGTCAGTTTCTCACTCAGTTTCTGCTTCATTTCCATTGGTTTTGCTAAGTTAAGGTCCACTCTTGACTAAATAAGCAGAAATGACATTGACAAGATGGAAATATGGCACAGATGTCAGGAGGATGTCACCCCTCATTCCTGGGGGAGGAGGGCTTGGTGGCACCCATAAAGACCAGGCATATCCTAGGACGTATGATAGTGATACATAGGCAGTTACCCTGGTGCAGTAGCTAAGCCATATATTTTAGGAGGAGAAATAAGAAATTTTGAGATAAAAACATATACAAGGTAAGGATTATACATAAGAGCCAACCAGTTGTTTAGGAGAGGCATTGGTTTTCTCAGTTAAGAAAAAGTTTCTTCTGCATGACTTTAGTTAATTTTTTAAAAATAGATTTTACTCCTGCTATTGCTGTAGGGGACTAGAGAGACATTGAAAACTCATGCTTTTTTCCATAAAGGATTTTCTTCAAGGGTGTGAGATTGGAGGAGTCTTTCTCTCCAGTTCGTTCACATGATGTTGTTGGTGAGGAAGTTCTGCTCTAGGGAATAGATGGATCAGGAGCTTTGATTTTTATTTTTCTCTCCAATTTCTGAAAACCCTGTCCATATTGAAATGGACCTAGAATAACCCTAGGGCCTTACTGTAAGCACCATCCATAGGGTACAGTCACAGCAACCAATTTTATGGGACCCTCTTGGTCAGAGCCAGTGGTGAGGCTAAGAGAACGGGCTGGTGACCATAAACCATTCTGTATATTCATCCTCATGCAGGAAAACTAAGTACCTTTAATTGACATTGAACTTCTTTCATAGAGAATTGTACCAAAACTAAACACATTGTTTTTCATGAAATTCATAGTAGACCTATTATTTTTCCACTCTATGTAGACCAAATAACTTAGACAATGTTTTCCAGACTTAGTGTTTACTGGTAACTGGCCTTGAACTAAAAATGGACTGAATGACTCTAATCATGACTGAAATGAAAATGTAAGTGATTCAGGTCCCAGGTGGCCTTCCCCGATGTTTGATTTCAAGTCTAAATTGAGGCATTTGGCCCAATAGCCATACAGAGGTGACCTTCAGCCTTACCCAACTCTTCTTTTCTCTTATGTGGTATAAATCAAGTGTGTAAATTAGGTAATTTTCTCCATGAGTTATTAGATCAGTATTTAGGATCAGAATAGCTATGTTCTTTACCAAGCAGTTATATATATATATATATATTCACACACACACACACACACACACACACACACACATATATATATATACACTTTTAGCAGAAAGGTCAAGATGTTTTAGTAACTCAATAAAATGTTACCAATTCAAATCAGACACATCTGCATTGCAAAAGCTGCCACTATTCTTTGGCTATAGAGAATCTGTCTTTCTAACCATTTAGTAGTGACTTGGGTTGTTTGGGGAACCCATAAGATAAATTAAAGAATGTGGACAAGATTAAAAAAAAAAAAAGGTAAGAAATGTTTTCCTAGAAGTTAGGAGGAAGCAGCTAGGATATAAAGGAAATAAAGATAGCTTTTCTGTAACTTTGGGGAAGAAATGTGAGAAAGAAATATCAGTGAAGAGGAAAGAGGATGAAACAAAGAAAGTTGGAGGTAATGCTGTGGAGACAAATGGGGATTGAAGAAGAGTCTTGGGGATAAACTGTTGTTTGTGCTTTCTGATCCAGGCATTGAAATTATCCTGAACTGGCAAGATGTTGACTCTAGGGTACACAGAACAGAATATTCCAACACAGCTGCCTGTGAAACATGTGTCAAGACTCAAGGTCCCAGAGGGCTAGGCTACAGATAGGGATCAACCTAGGGGAGAATCAGGGTGATTAAGACTTCCTGAACTTTGGGATATTCAAGTTACTGGTGCACTGACTGCCATCCTGATTTTAGGTTTATGTGGGTATAGGCTGTCTCTTTGGTTTTAGAAGTTTCTCCAGCTGTTCTTTGGTTGCTCCTTTCTTATATGTTCATTTTGGCCAAGCATCCTCCATGGCTGAACAGCCTGTGATCATAGAGGGCCCTCCTTCCTTCTTATCCTCAGCCAGAGCTCATTCCCTTTTGTATTGGCTGTTTTCCTTGGAAGCGTGAAGCATTAGCTTTAATCAGTTTATAGAGCCCCTGACCTAATTTTACATCTGCAATAAGATCACTATGAATTCTCTGCTTCCCCATGGAGGATAAAGCTCTGCCTCTACCCCCTCCCTTCTGTAATCTTTCTTTGTGATGGACGTTAGAGAGCCTGGCAGGGTCTGTTCCACACTGCATTGCTCCAAGAGAAAATTTATTTATATATTAATTTTATATAAAAAAGATTTCTCATAGGGAGCCAAAGATTGAATCATAGTCAGAAACCTAATTTGAGATTGAAGGCAGGATAGTAGCAGGCGAACAATGTCAAAGAGCAAAAGCTCTGGGGGTGGGCAACGCACAGGCATTAAACGTTTGTTTTGCATCGTACACCTCTCTGTTCCTTCAGCATGTTGGCACATGTTGCAGGCCAGCCGTGTGTATCAGTTTTCTTTTGCCATATAACAAATTACTGCAAATGTAGTAGCTTAGAACAATATTCATTTGTTATCTTACAGTTCTTGTAGGTTAGGAGTCGGGGCTCTGCTTAGCTGGGTTCCCTGCTCAGGGAACAAGGCTGAGATCAAAGTATTGGCTGGGCTGTGTTCTCATGTGGAGGCTCAACAAGGGATGAATCTGTGTCCAAACTCCCCCAGGTTGTTTGCTGAATTTATTTCTGTGCATCTGTAGAATTCATGTCAGTTTGTTTCTTTAGGGTGAGAGAGAGAGAGAGAGAGAGAGACACTTTGCTGAAGTTTCTATCCTCTGAGTGAGTGAGTGAAGTCACTCAGTCGTGTCCTACTCTTTGCGACCCCATGGACTGTAGCCCACCACACTCCTCTGTCCATGGGATTTTCCAGGCAAAAGTACTGGAGTGGGTTGCCATTTCCTTCTCCAGAGGATCTTCCCAACCCAAGGGTCGAACCCAGGTCTCCTGCATTGTAAGCAAGACACTTTACCGTCTGAGCCACCAGGGAAGTATTATGGAGGTCCTCTAGACCTCCTTTTAAAGGGCTCATCTGATTAGGTCAAGTTGACCCAGGATAATCTTCCTTTGGATTAACTTATTTAACTGCTGAGAGATTTTAATTACACCTGCAAAATCCCTTACTCTTGCCATACTAGTTAGTGGGGTCATAGTTTCCAGGCCTACTTACAAGGGAGGTATTATATGAGAGTACGGCTCATTGGATGCCACCTAAAGGGCGTATCCTCTATATTTCATTAATCCTTTATTAGTCAAGATGCCCAGGATCCCAAAACATCTCATCAATATAGCTTTATCATTTTAACAACGAAATATGGCCAAAGGAACAGGACTACATGCCTTTTATAGTGGTCTGTATTTTCTTTCTGCTTATAAAAATCAGTTGTGAGTTCACTTAAATGGGTTCCTGTGGATAATAACCAAGACATGGGAAATAATTTAATTAGAGTTTATTTGTAATTACACACCTCACTCAAGCCCATTAGTTACACTCTCTGTATTTCTTAATTGCCTTTATTTTGTGAATGCCTCAGACTTTTAAAAAATTTTATAAGGTTTGATATCAACTTTCTGTAAGCCCTTTCCACATGATAAATCAGTTTCAAAGACGGGTGACTTTTTTGTGTGTAACTAAGAAATTACAAAAAATTGTATTTTAAAACATCATGACCTACACATTGAAGACATCTAGTTTTTTTTTTTTTTTAATCTTAAGTTTTAAAGACTGTGTATGACAAGGTAAAGAGATTAAGGGGTATTCCTTATCTAGTACACTTGTGAGGAGATATTAGGGGAAAAGCCCAATTTCAACTTTTTTTCCCTGTAAGACTGAGACAGACCCAAGCATCAGTTTTTATTAGAAATAAAAATTCCCAAGATTATTCTGCACCAAAGAAGTGGACTCTATTTCCCTTCAGTGCTCTTCCTTTATTCACTAAACTCAAAGGTATAATCTTGAAAATTGAGCCCATAGAACAGGAAACCATAATATCCTTCAATTTAAGAGTTCATGAGAATCAGGAATCCTGTTCCAGAAATAAATCATCAAGGAAAGGAGCTTAGAAGATGAAAGTGGTTAGAGAGTCCCGGTAGAGAAGGAGTTGAGCTTACCTATACTCATTGATGTATCTGCCTCCTTCCTCTTAACTTCTGTTTTTCCCCCTTCACAGTGACTTCTCTCACTGCCTTTTAAAGTGGAAACTTGTAACTCCTGAAGCCATGTTTTGGAGATAGCCATTCTGCCTTTTCCGTTTAGTCAGAATTTTTAGCTGGTACCTGACTTCCTGGTACTCATCTCCCAGCTTTCCTTGCAGCCAGGCATGGCCATGTGACTAAGATCTGGCCAGTGAGATGTGGATGGAAGCGATGTACACAGTTTTCCGCTCTTGTCCTTAAAGGGAAGGGCCGTGTTCTCTACTTCCCTTGCTTCCCTTCCTATTGCCTGGATGTGAAGGTGAAGATGGAGGCGGGGTTGGTCATAGTGACTCACGTGATGGAGTCCATGCACTAAGGATGACGGAGCATCAAGAGCAAGGACCCTAAATGCCAGTAAGCATGTGCAGTCACTGAACCTACCCTAGATTATCACATGAGAGAGAAATAGATTTCTGGTTGGCTCAACCACAGTTAGTATCTTGATTAAATCAATGTAACTGATCTCATAACAGATGTATCCGCTTAGAGAAGGTGAATCATCTGTTGAGTCAAGGGACAGAACAGTGGTTGAGAGCAAGGCTTTGGTATCAGGTGGATCTGGATCAACTTTCAGTGCTAACTCATCACCCGTACCTGTGACAGAATTGCAGTTTCATCTTCTGTAAAATGGAGATAGTAGTAAGTGCCTCATAGCATGTTGTGTAATATCAGGGGATGAAAATTTGGTGATACACAAACTAGATATGGCCTGTGTTCCCGGGGTGCAGAGGGGGAGAGGCATGGATAGTGGCAAATGGTAAGCAGTGCTGTGGAGGAGCAGAGGAGAGCAATGTTCAGGGGATTCCTTAGAGGAGTCAGTGAGGAGGAAGCAGCTGTGCAGAGCGCATCTCCTTTCCCTGTCAGATATGTCCACGTGTTCAGACCTTTAGGAGGTGGCTTGCCCTTGCCCAAGCTCTCAACAAAGTTTCAATTATAATCCTTGAATTTTGGGTCGGGCTGTCCCCCGTCTAGACTAGACTGTATGCCCCATGAAGGCAGTGTGCATGTTCACCTTGCTGTTCGCTGTAAATATGAGGCATCCTGCTATTAGCTGAGTGAGGAATGATTCATGATCAAAGCATATCTTCTAAAAGAGATTTAATCTTACTGTCTTCAAAGACAATTGGGTTGGAGTGAGACTAGCTAGGTGTTATCTCCAAGAACTCTATGGTGAAGTTGCTCTATACAGTTAACATTTTTACTGAATTCTTAGACTTAGCACAGTGCATGGCATAGAGTAGGTGTTTAATAAATATTTGTAGAATAAATGAATGAATTTCTAGCAATGTTTCAGTTCTCCTGGTTGGTTAGAAATCTCACCATGATGAACATCCTAACATCTAGGGCTATGCACAAGAGGAATGAGCCCATTCGGGAAGGACTAAGGTCTTTTTTGGAGATGTGGAAGGATTTAGAGGAGGGTGTCACCCTCTGAATGGAGGACCATGTCTTCTTGGGGAAGGTCAACCCTGAGAGTGTGTGTTCTCTGAACATGTGTGTACTTTGTATCCATGGTTATTTGAAACTTACTCTTCGGGAGTTTTAATTATTTTTATTCAAATAATCTCTGTGCTCTGAATTTGCTTAAACGAAATGAGACTTCTCATACAGTGAGTCACAAATTCTGATTGGCATCAACATCCATTCTTCTTGGACACAGGGAGGCACATGGAAGTCGTTGAAGCTACCTGGAAACCAGAAGCAAGGGTCCTGGTCCTGGTTCTATCTCTTCACCACTGTGTGTCCCTCAGGGACCTTCCAATCTGTGCTCAAATATAACACCCTTTACATGTTTCCGTCATGAAAGTCCTCACGTTTTGCTATAATCTCTTTTGGGGGTCTGTTTCTGTCACTAAATTATGATTGTCCTGTATGTATCTTTTCCATGTTTTATCTCAATGCCTAACACCATCCACAGGGTTGACGGGTACCCATACATACTTCCTGAGTTAAAAATTTTCTGTTGCCCTCATGGAGAGAGGAAAAGAGAAGTGGTTCTTTGGTTTTCATGGGTGAAGAAACTGAGTAGCAGCAAGAGGAAAATGCCCCAGGACTGACTCCCACATTCTAGGTGTGCCACTTCTCTGGGTATTTCACTGTGGAGTTCCAGTCCACAGGAGAAACTTGTCCATAGACCCCAGGGGGATCTTCACAGAGTTCGTGTGAGCTGAGGGTATGGAATAGACATACTTCTGCACTCCCTTTTCTGTCCCCTGCACTGTGGCATGCAGACATTGTTCCTATCACTTCCCCTCCTTCCCAGCATAGCCTTACCCACCTTTTCTCCTGGCTGGCTTTTGGACCCCCTCCCATCCCCGCCCTTCACCATTTCAGATTCCCACAGCGGCTCTTGGGAAGAGATACTGAAGCATCTGTGAGCCAGCGCTTGTTCCTGAATTTCCTTATGGTGACTAATGGGTAACACCTGTCCTGTGGAGTCCCTCTTGTGCTCTTAGGATTGGATTTATCACTGCAGTAGTTTAACCATAACTAGAAAAATGTAGCTCTCTAAAGTCCCTATAATGTGGAGGTTCCTAACGTGGTCTAAGTTATTCCTTGTGTCATAAATAACACAGACGGCACTATTATGGACCAAAACCCTGAAAAGAAGAGGCACTGAGTGCATAAATAACACGCACTCAATAGGGGCTTGAGAAGACTCATGGAAGTACTTTGGTTCCTGATGGAGGACGAGGAGCGGGGTGGGGTGAGTGGCTTCTAGGAATACATGGGATTTGGGGGCCTGGGCATGAAGGGAAATATCTTCTTGTCTATGAAAACTTTTCCAATTACACTAACCTAAGCAGTCAGGGTGGCATTCGGGGGGCGGGGTGGTCTCACCTGGTCAGAGCCCAAGGTCAGCATGGTCTCCCTTCCTGGAAAGGGTGGAAAGAGGGTCAGCCTGCTTGGGTACTTTTCTTGTCCTGTGTACCCCCATGACTGCCAGGAGAGGAAAGAAGTTAGAAGCAAGTCCATGTTGTGTAATGATCTTGGTCCCGGCAAGGACCCAAAGCCGAGTTTTGTGATCGCATATCTTTCCATCTATTATACCCCAAGTCAGTTATCTTGTTGAGTGTAACTGCCATTTTTACTGGATTAGGCCTATCGGATTATTCTCTAAAGATGAAGAAAATGCTACTCCTCCAACAAAACAGTTTCTGCTTTACCTCAAAGGCCTCTCATTCTCTTTGCTTTGAGGAAGAGAGAAAGAGAGAGTGAGAGAATGTGTGTGCAGTGCCCTTTATTTGGACTTTTATCTTAACCTGGGAATACCTGATCTTCTGTTTCCTTCCTTCTCATGTAACTCTTCATTGATTTTCTTTAAATCAAACAAGCCACCATCACAGACTCTTACAAAAGAAAGTCAGTCATCAAGGAGCCCTGGGCTTGGAATAGAAGCCAACCTAATTTTAGTTGCTGGCAACCCTCTCTAAAGCAGTGGACAGTGGTCAGAAGTTCATTGTGGCCTGTGCTATCAGGACCCAACAGCGGCTGACCACTGTCCCCTGACTCCCTGGGGCCCTCAGGGAGCCCCCACTGATGAGTTCCACCATAATTTCCTGGTGAGGCAGCTTGTCTGCCAAAAGTAGATCTTGCATTCATTATTTTTAAAAAATTAAAACTGCTTCTGATTTATGGATTAATCTCTTGCCAGTATCACGGGTTGGGGGTGCTTTGCTGTGCCTCATCCTGATAAGCAGAGTGGCCCAGTCTCCTCTTTTTCTTCATGGGAGGTTGGACTCTGCCTTTGGCTGAAGTCAGGGGCTTAGCTGACTGTGAACTGCCAGGGGAATTCCCAGGACATATCTGCAGCTTCCCCAGCCCGCACAGACCATCCCTTTAAATCTTATTATAAGGATACTTGGTTATTAAAAAAAAAAAAAGATTTGTTTGATTTGTTCATACTAATAAGTACCAGAAGTTCTTGTAGGATTTTTTTAAAAGGAAGAAATAGTGTGAAGAATTACTCACACATTATGCTCTGTCTTGAAAAATAGTCCAGACCCTGTCTACTTATTGATATAATTAAAACTGGATTAGTAGGATGGATTATGGAGTTTCTAAGACCATTAGGGAGTTTGAGTTCCAGACTTTGCCTACCCTTTTTTCCTCCTCTCTATATTCCCTTTTCTCCAGTTCAAATTTATATATGTCATTACGTCCAACTTAAACAGGCTGAGGTCTTAGACATGGGACTTTGATTGGCAAAAGGGAGAAATTTGGGGAAATAGCATAGAATATTTGAGAATAAAGAGACCTTAGAGATAATTGGGCAGTGTAGACAAGTGGTTAAGTGAGTTAAGTTGCCTGGATTCAGACCATGACTTGATAGCTATGTTAGCATGAACAAATTCATCCCTCAGCCACACTGCACCCCTCTGAAATGTAACTTCCTGGTAAAATGGGGATTGTAATAGCCTCTACTTTGTATGGGTATTTTGAAAATTAAGTGAAATTATGTGTGTAAAGTGTCCTTATAGTAAATGTCCAATAAAAGTTATCAATATCATCACTGTCATCTAGTCTAAACTCCTGGATTTTGGGGGAAGGAAAACTGGGGTTCTGAGAAGCCTACCAAAATTTCCCAGTAACTTAGAGCTACCAGCAGAAAGGATCCAGACAAGGCTTTCCTTAAGTGAATTATATATATTGTATAATTTTCAGAACCTCTCTAGCTAATCTTCCCTCACCTTTTTTTCCCTCTGATGTTAATTTTACTTCTTCCTTCAGCTGAAAAGGAACGTACATTGAAAAGCTCACTCCCAGTTCAGATTCGTAAAGCCAAGGCTATCAGAAATAAAAGCATCTTAAACAAAGCAGCTTCTTGTGAGAGCACAAAAGTCAGATCAAGGAAACATCTGCTTTTTAAATAAGATGCCCTGTCTTATTGCCAACAGTGTTCTGGTGTATACAGCAGTATGTGGCACATGGTTTGACAAAGTCTGCTGAAGGACAGTCATAAGCTCAAGAGACAGGTATGTGCCTTGATCCCTCAGGGGTACCAGACAGAGAGATGTCCTTTCAGCAGCCGTGTTCTGCCACCAATGGGATGTAAGTGTAGAAATCTCTCTCTACCAGTGGTGAAGAATTTGGTTTCAGTAGTGAATTCTCTTGCCTCTTTCCCTTCCCTTTGCTGTTAAAATGAAAAATGATTTGAGATTAATACAGAGTTAAGATTGTAGATTACACTTTAGAAATTTTTGAGTGGAAGCCATAGGATGAGTTGAATTGATGTGGGTTTTGTAACTGACCAACATATCCATGAATCATTTTTTTGGCAGGTGCTTAAATCAGTTTTTAAGCACCTGCCACATGCCATGCTGCATGCAGAACCCATGTGCTCTGAGTTCTAAAGGAGTTTGCAAAGTGTTTGGAAAGGACAAAGGACATGAAACATTTGTAGAACTGTCCAAGAGTATAAAATTGAATGAGATGTTATACACACAGAGTTGATTCTTACTATTTGCACCACTTGAAGTGGAAGTGTTAATTCCTCAGTCACGTCTAACTCTTTGCAACCCCAGGGACTCTGTCCATGGAATTCTTCAGGCAAGAATACTGGAGTTGGTTGCCATTTCCTTCTTCAGGAGATCTTCCTGACCCAGGGATCAAACCCGGGTCTCCTGCATTGCAGGCAGATTCTTTACCGCTGAACCACCAGGGAAGCCTACTTTATTTGTGCCACTTAACATTCTGTCAAGCCACTGCCACACTGAAATTAGTGAATCCTGAACTATTGCCCCTGGAAAAATACAGGGTTGGGTTCCTGCCAGCCTCTGGTTACATTTTGTTTACTCATTCATGTGTAACCTTGTTTTATATGTGTTTGTGTTTAGAAACACCTTATTTAGTATATGTTGCTGATTGGAGCTCACAGCCAAGTGCACTGTGACTCACGTCTGAACAAAGCTCATCTAACACACGTTTTCTCCATAATGCACATCACAGACTTTTGTGCTTGGAACATTAGACAGCACTTTGGCACCGTGCTTGGGGCCATTTTAAATAGAGAAATCACTGCCACCACCACCACTAAAATTCATAAAAAGGCAAGGAAGAAAAAAGAAAGTGATACTAAATAACCATACAAAGGACATCTATTTACAGTATGAGAGTTGGAACCAGAGACAGAGCATTGCCTTGGTTGACCACAGCTGGGATGTGCATGAGGTTGGCTCAGAATCCTCAGTGCTCTGCACACATCCACAAATGACCGTGAAATCCCCATAAGTGATGAGTTTGAAGTGAATATTACTGAGGAAGCAAATTCCTAAATAATGAAGGCCACTGTATCTTCAATTGTTATTTGGTGTTATCAGAGATTCTGTGCCATTGCATGTTCTATGGGCAATGAGAGAAGGAAGCAACCAGGTTACTGGAATAAGGGGAAATTTTATGGAGCAGATAGGACTGGAACTGGACTTTTAAAGATGAGTGAAATATAAGAAAATCAGAAAGGAGGGGGCCTCATGAAAGTATGCAGGGAGAGGAATAATTGTTTTGTTGGGGGTGTGAGAAGACTGACCTACAACTCAAAGATGTCCACATGGAGGTGTCATGGGAGGTGAGCTTGGGCTGGAGAAGCAGACATGGTTAGTTTTGCCCTCAGGTCCTGGCATCACCTCAGTCATCCTTTAGGAAACAGTCCATTCACTCTGTATGGTTTGGATGGGCTAATACTTCCCCCCAACTTCAGGAAGGACTTGCTCCAGGCTGGGTTAGTTAGGGTGTTTTGTGCCCTTGACCAAATGGCTGCTTCAGGTGTTGGTACGTGACACAGAGGTAGCCATTGAGACTCTGCTCTGGACGTGCTTTCCTGCTCAGATTGATAGTTGCAAAAAGAGGAAGTTTGAAGCTGTTAGGGACCACTGGCAAGAGAGAGTCTGAGAATAAAACAACGTGTAGTGGAAAGTGGGAGAGATGGAAAGAGAAAACAGAGAATGAGGCTGGACATTGTTTAAAAGTACCTGGATCCAGTAGTATCTGAAGGAAACTTTGGATTTTTCAGTTACATGAGCCACTCCATTTTAATGTATTTTAATTTCCTCAGGTAGTTTGAGTTGGGTCACAGCCAAAAGGTCAGTACAGTAAGTGGGTGTCCCAGTGAAGGGGTTTTGTGTGAGGAAGAGAAACCCTCTCAAACCAGTTTCAATTAAAAAGGAGGTTGTTATAAGTCACAGAAACTCACATGGAATCCAAGCTCAAGAAACTTACCTGGGCTTCACAAAAACTGGAATTGGGAACTAAAAACTCAGGAATTATGGCCATTTCCCTGTACATCAGAGGCGGCATGGATTTGGTCATTTCTCCTTCTCTCTAGACTTCAGCTCTGTTCTCTTTTCCCTCTTTCTCTGCTCACAGATCTTGCTCATGGCTGGGAATGGTAATCTTGATTTTTAATCTTGTTCCCAGTGTTTAAACCAGCCCAATTTCTCTGAGTCCCACTTTCAAAACCCTGAGAAAGGAGCTTATTGATTTGGCTTATCTTTTCTCATAAGACCAGCCTACTGATCCTTTTCACAGATAGACGAAGCTATGGTTTTTCCAGTAGTCATGTACAGATGTGAGAGCTGGACTGTAAAGAAGGCTGAACACTGAAAAATGGATGCTTTTGAATTGTGGTGCTGGAGAAGACTCTTAAGAGTCCCTTGGACTGCAAGGAGATCAAACCAATCAATTCTAAAGGAAATCAACCCTGAATATTTATTAGGAGGACTGTTGCTAAAGCTTCACTACTTTGGCCACCCACTGTGAAGAGCCAAGACTGGAAAAGACCCTGATTGATGCTGGGAAAGATTGAAGGCAAAAGGATAAGGGGATGTTAGAGGATGAGATGGTTAGATCGCATCACCAACTCAATGGACATGAGTTGAGCAAACTCCAGAGATATTGAAAGATAGAGGAGCCTGGCGTGCTACAGTCCATGACGTTACAAAGCATCAGACATGACTTAGCAACTGAGCAACAACAACAACAACAATGGGTCCAATTGCTGCCAAACAGGGGCGGTAATGATTGCATGGATCCACTAACACACATCTCTGTTACATCAGCCTATGGGTGAGGCTATCTCTGAGAAAGTTTTCAAAGTCAGATGGGGGCACTTGGGCTTGAGGTTGTGGCAGTAAAAAGATAAAAGACAGATGGCAAAAGATAACTTGATATTTACTTTATCCTACTTTTGAATACCAGAAGATAGGACTACAAAAGTACATATTTATATTAAGAAAATTATGTAAAAATTTAAAATATATACATACATATTTATGTACCTATACATACAAACATATGTATGTGCATATTTATACATATGCATACTTACGCCTTTCCTTATATTTCACTCCATTTTGTTTTTCTTTTCTAAATTCCCACTGAGGCATCATGTACATATGTATTTTATATATATTTATACACACATATATGTTATATACATATATATATATGCATATATAACCATATGAGCTTTCAGCTGGCACTTGTGGTAAAGAACCCACCTGCCGACGCAGGAGACATAAGAGTTGCAGATTTGATCCGTGGGTTGGAAAGATGTCCTAGAGGAGGAAATGGCAACCCACTCCAGTATTCTTGCCTAGAGAAACCTATGGATGGAGGAGCCTGGGGGCTACAGAGTCAGACACAACTGAGGTGACTTTGCACACACTCATATAACCATATACTTAAGCATTAGTGTATAATTTTTGCAGGTGCAAGGACAGACATCTTGAAAGCTGATACACAGTGTTATTCATAAATTGAGAGCATACATGTGTATGTTTACAAACTAGTATGGATTTTGGCATTGTTACTTAAAACCTTTCCGTGGTTCCCCATTACACCATACTTTTTGAAAAAATGTTTCTTTTTGGCTATTCCAGGTATTCACTGTTGCACACAGGCTTTCTCTAGTTGTGGCGAGTGGGGGCCGCTCTCTAGTTGGGGCGCACAGGCTTCTTGTTGCAGTGGATTCTCTTGTGGAGCACAGGTTCTAGGCACGCTGGCTTCAGCAGTTGTGGTGCATGAGCTTAGCTGCCCTGTGGCTCATGGGGTCTTCCCGGACCAGGAATTGAACCAGTGTCCCCTGCATTGCAAGGTGGATTCTTAACCACTGGGAGTGCCAGGGAATCCCACATCCTGCTTTTTAAAATCGTGGCTCTCTAATATAGTATATATTGTATATTTGCATATTATTTATTCAAAACACTGTACTCAGTGCAAAGTACAGTATGGGCACAGAATGTTTGTTCAAGGGGCTTCCCTGGTGGCTCAGACTGTAAAGAATATGCCTGTAATGTGGAAGACCTGGGTTTGATCCCTGGGTTGGGAAGATCCCCTGGAGAAGGAAATGGCGATCCATTCCAGTATTCTTGCCTGGAGAATCACATGGTCAGAGGAGCCTGGCAGGCTACAGTTCATGGGGTTGCAAAGAGTTGGACATGACTGAGTGGCTAAGCACAGCACAAACATTATTGAGTGCATGAATGAATGAGTTTGTGCCTGAGGATTCAGGGACCTTCTTGCCATAGCTCTTGAGTTCCTCCCTGAGGTCTTCTGTCCATAATTTTTGAAAACTGGTTTTGAGGTACACATAGGTTCTGGGAACCCAGGTCTGTCTATCCACAACAGAACCCCATGCTTCAATTAGACGCATGCAAGATGCTGCTTTTCTATTGAATTTTCTGATGGATGCAACTATAGATATTTTTTCAGAACAACACCCAGACCAGTAGACCTATAGACCCACTTTGGATTTTTACGCTCTGTAGATGGTTATCATAGTCCCCTAGGTTGTTATTTAGTCAAATTATGTTCATTTTATCGCCTATGCCTTTCCTCATATTTCACTCCCTTTGATTTGTTTTTCTTTTCTTTTCTAAATTCCCTTTGAGGCATCACATCACCCCTAATTGCCTGCAATGTTCCCAGTCTGGTCTCACAGCTGACACACAGGCGCAGCCTCAGCCTGGGTTCGGGATGCCCCTCTGCGTATGGCTGAACATTTTACTAGCTCAGAGAATTGCTGAACAGCACTGCTTGCCTAACCCCCTGATACCTCTTTACCACTAGCTCACCATTTGGTTGTTTTCTCTATTATTGCCACCCAGGAATCCCCTTCAAGTTAAATTCCATCTTTAAGTTTATTCATCCCCAGTTAGATCATCTGCATTTTTTCAACCAGTGCCTCATTGTATTACTTTTGACATATATTACCAAGATCTGTGTATAGCTTGGTATTGTGTGCCAGTCTTCAACTGCTGTTAGGAACACCTCCCAATTTAGTTTCATCTGTAGATGTGATTATCATGATAATAGTAACACAATATTCCCCTCTCTTTCTTGATTCTTAATAAAGTTGGTAGGGTAAAGCTGTGTATCTTTGCTGATCATACACTCAGGACTTTCTTTTCACAGTTCTGTCCGTTTCCGCTCATGGCTGGGGTTGACTTAGGGCTGTTTTTACTTCCCATGACAGTGCTGAAGGACTCACCTAGCTTCTCTTTATGAAAGGGCTGGCTCTTCAAATACAACTTACCAAACCCAGGGGAGGCTTTCAGCCTTGGTTTCTTTCTCCCTGTTGGGTTCCTTCCTCTTCAGTTCCATCACGGAGGTAAGACACATCCCTTGATCTCTGAAGGGAATTGTAGATTGTTAATGGTTGAGTGAATAAGTGAATGGATGGCTAGATGAATAGGTGAATGAGTGAATGAAGCTGTCAGAAACTAGGCTGCTTGCTGCCGTGAGGTTAGTACATGGAGCTTGTGAAACCAAAGCAATGGTTACTTCTCATTGGTTTGGTATAAATTGCAGTGTCCTTTGGGCAATCTCAATCTATTTCTATATCAGGCTACCCTTCCCAAATACGGAGCTTCTGCCACTCTTCAACACCAAATGTTGCATTTCTGCTTTTAACTCAGTCCTTGTATTTATCCACTGCATGAAAGGGCAAACATAACACCTTGTAATGCATTCCAGTGCATGTGGCATTGATGCCCCTGCCTTATGATCCTTATCTCTTCCCCAGAAATCTCCCTCACACAGTTGCACATAGTAAAGCATCAGGAAGGGTAGCCTCATGTATTTCAATTGCATTAGTAATACTTTATTTCTCACTGGTTGGTCTTTGTTATGTTATTCTACATAGCTTGGAGTGTTTTAGATATTTCATAAAAACTTAAAAAAATAAGAGGCATGGGCCTTGCCTTCAGAAGACTTCTACTTGTTAGAGAAGACTTGCCCAGTAAAGAACTATAACAAATTATGAGAAAACACTACAGACTGGATGTGTCTATAGTACTGTGGCTCAGCGGTGGGTGAAAAATTTCAACCTACTTAAAGGTGGTAGTGGTATTATCAGGGGTGGTAGGAAGGGAGTGATAGAAAAAGCTCAGAAATTATCCTTAGGACAAGTCTTGAAGGATGAGTAGAGTTCACCAGGCAGACAAAGCAGTAATGCTATTTAAGGCAAAGGGAATGGACAGGTGAAAACACAGAATGCATTTGAGAAGCTGTAAATGGTCCAATATGGACAGAATGAATGTGTTTGGGAAGCGGGGAGATTTGAGTTTGCAATTAGTTTGAGAGAGATTATGTATGTCATTCATGTCAGGCTAAGCCATATGGATTTTATTGTGTAGGCCCAAGGGCTTTTAAATTGGGAAGAGATATGATCAGATTTGCATTTTAGAAAGACTAACTAGGCAGCAAATTGAATGTGGGATAAGCCTGGAGGCACAAGTAACTGCTCCTGAAGGAAGTGTAGGTAAAGATGTTGGGAAGAAGAACAGCATGTGAGGCAGAGGGAACAGCAGGAACATCAGTATATAGGAGAATAACATGAATTTACATTTAAAAAGTAGAGTGTAAGCATTTTCCACACAGTTCTTATGCAGAAACTTGAAACCTACCAATATAGCCGATAAATTCACAGCAGCTCTACAATGAAACATATGCATTTTTTGTTATAGTAAAAGAATGGATAACAAATTGTGATTTATTTGTGGAACTTCTTTGCTTTGTTCATATTTGCATTGGTTTAAAACCACAGGATGTTATCACTCATCATTAAAATATTTAAAATAGCAAACTACTGCAATAACAGTTTAAAATATTCAGAATTATTTGTTGCATGGCAATGAATGAGGGGCTAGAAGTGAATCTTGAATGCTGGACCAAGAAATATAAACTTTATTTGTATGATACTGAGGAACTATTTCAGGTTTTTTTAGAAGGGATGACATGCATAAAATATAATTTTAGGAAGATTTAAGTTTATGGTAGGTTGAAGCAGGTAGACCTGTTTTGTGTTGTGAGGTATATTTCTGTATTTTTTGAACATTATCACACATTATTTCTTTTAATTCATGCATTAAAATTCTCTTTGAAATTACAAAATATTCTGCATCTTTCCAAGATGATTCTGAAACAATGATTCAAAGTGATTTCTACAGTCTAGTTGATAGAACATTATACCCAACTTCTTTTCCTCTTCCACTGTATGTATTTGTAAACAAAAGATAGGAATTTCCCCAGGATAGATTTGACAAATCCCATTCAGCTGTATAACAAAGTAGCCAGGTTATTTGCTAGGGTATAGATCTATTCCAAAAGCTTCTCTGAAAAATCAACAATGACTATCAGTTTTGCAGCTTGAGCCACTGAATGGTATTGATGCCATTTAATTAGATGGGATAATTTGTGGAGAAATACTATAGGATGTGTGTGTATATATATAACTACATATATCTGTACCTTTACTTATCTGACCTGGTAGATAAATTTGGGAGCAATCAGCATAGTTTTTTGTTGTTGTAAAATCCATAGGACTGGTTAGATCGCTTTGTGTATTAGTCAAGATAAGCTAAGCTCTGCTACAGAAACAAACAAGCCTTGAAAATCTTAGTGACCCAACATAATAAGGTTTGTTTTTCTTGCTTAACTCAGAGTCAGATACAAATGTCTTGGGCAGGTGGCTCTTCTGTAATCAAGGATATGAGGAATTTGAGTTTCCTCCACTGTGGGACTCTGCCAGGAGCAGTGCTAGGATCTACCCACATATGCTGCTCTGCTTTTTGTTTGTTCCTCTATTTTCGTGACTTTTGAAAAGATTGATAAAAATATTTACAATTCAATTTTAGAATTCACTGAATGTTAATAATCTAAAACACAGCCCCTGTTTGAAAATGTTTGTACTTTGGCAGTTAAAAAAAAAAAAAAAAAAACTCGCCTTTAAATATTAGGTAAGTTTAAGCTCTGGCAATTTTAATTAGATATATGAGAGATTTTGATCTGTTTTGTTCTTGCAGAAATCATCATTTTAGGGCATTCATTATCTTGCCTGTGGACTGATTCAGAGTGCTGGATAATTTCATTTTAATATAGTGTTGGGAAAAACCCCAAATAATTGAGCTATTATCTTAGATGGCTGCTTCTCTGTTGCCTTAGTATTCTAAGAAAAGTGACCCCCAGTACAGGAAATATTCTCATCAGTGAAACCCCACTTAGCATAGGATGTAAGTCTCAGAGGGGCTAGAAATAAGCCATGTGCTTTCTGGAAATACTTTTCTAATCCAATGGCCCTAAAAGATAACTCTGTATTTAGTATTCTGTCAGGAGACTACCCAGGTGCCATATTTATATATCATTCCTGAGAATGGTTTAAAACTGAGTGCTATCAAGCCTGTTTTTCTTCTGTATAGAAGAAGGAGATTTATAACAAAAATCATAAATAAGAGACAAAGGAACTCTGAAGTTTCTTTTTTTCCTGCCTGCCTTTCCCTGTTCAGTGATAGAACAATTTATGAATCTGACAAATCCTCCCCTAGATAATGGTAAGAGTAACACAGTGTTCAGCTGAGTAACTCTGGGCCACTAAAGTTTATTAGACTGTAGAGCAACAGCAGCGGGATTGATGCAATAATCAAATGACATGCTTGATTTGGATTCTCCCAGTCTCTCTCTTCCCACCCCAGCCCTCCTTATACCTATCCCTCCCTCCCTTCTTCGTGCCTGTACCTAAGGAAAACTAAAGAGAGGGAATTTGAAATTGAATAGGTTGGCAGGGGTAGACTCCCAGCTTCCACAAGCAGCATTCACTCAGAAAGTATGAGAAGTCTGTGCCAAAAGGTTAAATGAAAATAAGGAACATGGTCGTGAACACATCTCGACTAAATTTTTCGTTTGGATCCGAGAAACCCAAGAGGCAAGAGAAGCCTTTTCCATCTGCCTCACGCTTAGGCCAACTCTGAATTGTTGGGACACCAGAGACATCAAAATACGTCAATAACTTGAGTTAAACCAATATTGATGGGTCAGAGTTGGCAAGAAGACAGAAATTTAGGCATTGGGAAAACTGCTTTGAAAACTCTAGACTCCACGGGGTATGTTGATCGTAAAAGCTTTTAAAGTGAAAGTGAAAGTGAAGTCGCTCAGTCGTGTCCGACTCTTTGCGACCCCATGGACTGTAGCCCACCAGGCTCCTCCGTCCATGGGATTCTCCAGGCAAGAGTACTGGAGTGGGTTGCCATTGCCTTCTCCAGGGGATCTTCCCAACCCAGGGATCAGACCTAGGTCTCCCGCATTGCAGGCAGATGCTTTAACCTCTGAGCCACCAGGGAAGCCCAAAAGTTTTTAAGAAGTCACTAAATCCAGCGCTTCAAAATGGCAGCCGGAGGGTGAGGCTGGGTGTGCATTTGCTTGGTTTGGACCACGCTATTTTGTGAAGTTGAGTTTTGATGCCTTCAGGGGAGATTTTCATTTTCACAGAGCTTCCCTTCTTCCTATTAAGTTCTACCTCTTGTATACATTTGGGCTTCCTTTGTGGCTCAGCTGGTAAAGAATCTGCCTGCAATGCTGGAGACCTGGGTTCGATCCCTGGGTTGGGAAGATCCCCTGGAGAAGGGAAAGGCTATCAACTCTAGTATTCTGGCCTGGAGAATTCCATGGACTATATAGTCCATGGGGTTGCAAAGAGTCGGACACGACTGAGTGACTTTCACTTGTACACATATGTGGCTTAATTCCTGGCCTGGGATGGCCTTTGTGTTTGAAAAGTAAATCCATCTACTGCTTCTAGTTGGACCACGGCATGACTCCTGACTAAAAAGATGTGGGAGTCTTAAACTAGATTCTTTATTCTCTGCTTGTAAGAGGATGAAATTTGCTGGAAATTGCTAAATGTCACCATTGTTGAGGTGACACTGAAGAAGTCAACATATTATGAGAAAACCAGCAGGACTGACACCCAGTCCAGGAGACCTTCAGCTTTTCAAGACAGTGAAAGAAAAAGGTCTCTCAAATATCGAGAAACGTACTTTATAACCAGAATGGTCTGTGATGAATGGGATAATAATATTGCACCCTGCATGGACATTACTGCTTTTTTGGACACTGGAGCAACTGTATCACTCATTTCTGAGAGGTTGTCAAAAAAAATTGAAGGGTTTAAATATATGACCTTTTACAGGAATTACTTCAACAATAGCTTATTCTACTGAGCCCATTGAAGTTGCAGTTGCAACAGTGTATTTCCTGTTGCGAGATGCAAATTGTGGGCTAATTGCAAGATTTAATCCTACCTGTTTAGGGCAGTCCTCAGAAAACTGGGTTTTTGCAGCACTATTTTATGGGTCAGTACCAAACATTCTGTCACAAACAATAGAAGGAAATTTAAGAAAAGAAATAGTAATATTCAGAATGCAAGAGCTATCAGAAATATAGACTGATCTTGGAGCAAATGGGTTTTGCTTTGTAAATCAAGTTGGTAATTAGACAAGGGAGCCATTCAGGTTGATGCAGAACACCAAAGCCTCCAAAAAACAGGGGCAGTGCAAATGCCAACCAGCTACGTGTGATAAAACAAAATGAGGAAAATGAATGCTCACCCGTTCTTTGGTTAGTCACTCTCCTAGGAAACACCACACTGTTATACCTGTCTAGACCATGCATACAATCTAGCCTGAAAGAGGCATTTCAGAAATACCAGAATGAGGTAGGCGAGAATGTTTACTGAAATAGATAACTGAAAGCGCCACTTCTGGCCTGTCAGTTTTGCCATTGGAATAACTGTGTCTGATGCCCTGAGTAATCTCCATCTGTATCAGTTCTTCAGATTCACTGGTGTCACCTGTAGTCATTGACAGCTCCCCAGATCTTCTCTGTCAAGTACCATATGTGCACACCAGAGACATATCCAAAAGCTGCTGGCAAATATCTTTAGATAATGAGTGCAAATTAATAACTCGTTTTGTACGTCACAAGGGATCATGCCATTTTAATGTTATGCCCTTTGGGTGAACAAATGGGACAAAGATCTTTTAGATACTAATGAATAGTGTCTTACAAGGATTAATTTGTCCAACTTTTTGCTGGGCTGACATCACATGCAGCATGGCTTGATTTGTTGGGTCTGTGGTGGGGTTGGCTCTGTAGAAGTAAGAAGAAAATGAATTTTAACTTTGGGCTTTAAGGCTGATATTTAAGAGGATTGTCATTCTGGTTTCTCAGTGAAGCAGCTTCTCATAGGGTTATCAGGTATGGTAGTACAGGCTGGACCCTTATTCACTCACAGTGTAGTCTGCATGAATGGTGCCCCACTCCCCTCCCCCAGAGCTGAGTGCACACAGTTAGTGCAACTGTTTGCAGTGGATCTAGTAGCCTCTCATGACTAACCATCATTTCATTCTGGATGGCAGCGTGTATTAGTAATGGTAAGTGTAATACTCCACTGTATTAACAAGAATTTGATTATTCACTAGGTTTTATACTCTTTCTGGTTAGGAATACAGTGGCTCCTGTGTTTATTATATACTGAAGTTTGTGTATGCCTGTGTTTTCTAATGAAAAATTAGATAAAATTTTTTAGCTATTATATTTCTGTATATTAAAAGTATAGATTGGAGTGGGTTGCCTTTTCCTTCTCCAAAAGTATAGATATTTGCCAGTATTGGCTAGGGAAAAGGGAAATAAGTATTCTCTTAAATTCTTATTTCGTAGCATAAATCAGTAGGGCTTTTTGATTTTGGGGGAAATTTGGAAATTCTGTTACATAAAAAATGTATGTATCTAACAGAAATTCTTTTGCAAGGGTACAATATATGTATAAGTATTGTTTGTTGTAGCTTGTAATAACAAGGACAAACCAGTCACACCCCAAAGTAGGAATTTAACTAAATCAGTGGCAGACTGAGTCTTTGCAAAGGACTGCTATGAAACGATAAAAGAGTAAAGCAGACCAACTGTGTGTACAGTACACACCATTGCAAGCACATGTGGCAACAGTGTCTGTTTATAAGGACTGACCTAAAAGAGACAAAGGTATATCATTAAACGGAAAAAAGAAAGATGTAACACAGTATTTAGGGTATGATATCATTTACACAAGAATTAAGTAAATAAGAATGATACAGAAAGTGAAAGTGAAAGTGAAGTCGCTCAGTCGTGTCTGACTCTTTGCAACCTCGTGGACTGTGGCCCACTAGGTTCCTCTGACCATGGGATTCTCCAGGCAAGAATACTGGAGTGGGTTGCCATTTCCTTCTCCAAGAATAATACAGACACATACATAAAAAACAGTTCTGTGTATATAGACTTGTTCAGTTAGTTCAGTTCAGTCACTCAATCGTGTCTGACTCTTTGCCACCCCATGGACTGCAGCACACCAGGCCTCCCTGTCCATCACCAACTCCCAGAGTTTACTCAGACTCATGTCCATTGAGTCGGTGATGCCATCCAACCATCTCATCCGCTGTCATCCCCTTCTCCTCCCACCTTCAATCTTTCCCAGCATTAAGTTCTTTTCAAATGAGTCAGCTCTTCGCATCAGGTGGCCAAAGTATTGGAGTTTCAGTTTCAACATCAGTCCTTCCAATGAATAATCAGGACTGATCTCCTTTAGGATGGACTGGTTGGATCTCCTTGCAGTCCAAGGGACTCTCAAGAGTCTTCTCCAACACCACACTTCAAAAGCATCAATTCTTAGGCGCTCAGCTTTCTTTATAGTCCAACTCTCACATTCATATACATAACTACTGGAAAACCCAAATCTTTGACTAGATGGTTGTTTGTTGGCAAAGTAATGTCTCTGCTTTTTAATAAGCTGTCTGGGTTGTTCATAACTATTCTTCCAAGGAGTAAGCATCTTTTAATTTCATGGCTGCAGTCACCATCTGCAGTGATTTTGAAGCCCCCAAAACAAAGTCTGTCACTATTTCCATGTTTCCCCATCTATTTGCCATGAAGTGATGGGACCAGATGCCATGATCTTAGTTTTCTGAATGTTGAGTTTTAAGCCAACTTTTTTACTCTCTTCTTTCACTTTCATCAAGAGACTCTTTAGTTCTTATTCACATTCTGCCCTAAGGGTGGTGTCATCTGCATATCCCAGGTTATTGATATTTCTCCCGGCAATCTTGATTCCAGCTTGTGCTTCCTCCACCCCAGCATTTCTCATGATGTACTCTGCATATAAGTTAAATAAGCAGGGTGACAACATACAGCCTTGACGTACTCCTTTCCCAATTTGGAACCAGCCTGAGGTTCCATGTCCAGTTCTAACTGTTGCTTCTTGACCTGCCTACAAATTTCTCAGGAGGCAGGTCAGTTGGTCTGGCATTCCCATCTCTTGAAGAATTTTCCACAGTTTATTGTGATCCACATAGTCAAAGGCTTTGGCATAGTCAATAAAGCAGAAGTAGATGTTTTTCTGGAACTCCTGCTCTTTTGATGATCCAGCAAATGTTTACAATTTGATCTCTGGTTCCTCTGCCTTTTTTAAAATCCAGCTTGAACATCTGGAAGTTCACAGTTCAGGTACTATTGAAGCCTGGCTTGAAGAATTTACAGTATTACTTTGCTAGTGTGTGAGATGAGTGCAGTTGTGCAGTAGTTTGAGCATTCTTTGGCATTGCCTTTCTTTGGGATTGGAATGGAAACTGACCTTTTCTAGTCCTGTGGCCACTGCTGAGTTTTCCAAATGTTTTGGCATATTGAGTGCAGCATTTTCACAGCATCATCTTTCAGGATTTGAAACAAATTAACTGCAAATCATCTCACATGCTAGTAAAGTAATGCTCAAAATTCTTCAAGCCAGGCTTCAGCAATACGTGAACCGTGAAATTCCAGATGTTCAAGCTGGTTTTAGAAAAGGCAGAGGAACCAGAGATCAAATTGCCAACATCCGCTGGATCATGGAAAAAGCAAGAGAGTTCCAGAAAAACATCTATTTCTCCTTTATTGACTAGGCCAAAGCCTTTGACTATGTGGATCACAATAAACTGTGGAAAATTCTTCAAGAGATGGGAATACCAGACCAACTGACCTGCCTCTTGAGAAATTTGTATGCAGGTCAGGAAGCAACAGTTAGAACTGGACATGGAACAACAGACTGGTTCCAAATAGGAAAAGGAGTACATCAAGGCTGTATGTTGTCACCCTGCTTATTTAACTTATATGCAGAGTACATCATGAGAAATGCTGGGGTGGAGGAAGCACAAGCTGGAATCAAGATTGCCCGGAGAAATATCAATAACCTGAGATATGCAGATGACACCACCCTGATGGCAGAAAGTGAAGAGGAACTGCAAAGCCTCTTGATGAAAGTGAAAGAGGAGAGTGAAAAAGTTGGCTTAAAGCTCAACGTTGAGAAAACGAAGATCATGGCATCTGGTCCCATCACTTCATGGGAAAGAGATGGGGAAACAGTGGAAACAGTGTCAGACTTTATTTTTCTGGGCTCCAAAATCACTGCAGATGGTGACTGCAGCCCTGAAATTAAAAGACACTTACTCCTTGGAAGGAAAGTTATGACCAACCTAGACAGCATATTCAAAAGCAGAGACATTACTTTGCCAACAAAGGTCTGTCTAGTCAAGGCTATGGTTTTTCCTGTGGTCATGTATGGATGTGAGAGTTGGACTGTGAAGAAGGCTGAGTGCCGAAGAATTGATGCTTTTGAACTGTGGTGTTGGAGAAGACTCTTGAGAGTCCCTTGGACTGCAAGGAGATCCAACCAGTCCATTCTGAAGATCAGCCCTGGGATTTCTTTGGAGGGAATGATGCTAAAGCTGAAACTCCAGTACTTGGGCCACTTCATGGTGAAGAATTGACTCATTGGAAAAGACTCTGATGCTGGGAGGGATTGGGGGCAGGAGGAGAAGGGGACGACAGAGGATGAGATGGCTGGATGGCATCATTGACTTGATGGACGTGAGTCTGAGTGAACTCCGGGAGTTGGTGATGGACAGGGAGGCCTGGCGTGCTGCGATTCATGGGGTTGCAAAGAGTCGGACACGACTGAGGGGCTGAACTGAACTGAACTGAACTGCAAATTGCATCACCTCCACTAGCTTTATTTGCAGTGAATCTTCGTAAGGCCCACTTGACTTCATATTCCAGGATGTCTGCCTCTAGGAGAGTGATCACACCATCATGATTATCTGGGTCATAAAGATCTTTTTTGTACAGTTCTTCTGTGTATTCTTGCCACCTCTTATATCATCTGCTTCTGTTAGGTCCAGACCATTTCTGTCCTTTATTGTGCCCATTTTGCATGAAAAGTTCCCTTGGTATCTCTAATTTTCTTGAAGAGATCTCTAGTCTTTCCCATTCTAATGTTTTCCTCTATTTCTTTGCACTGATCACTGAGGAAGGCTTTCTTATCTCTCCTTGCTATTCTTGGAACTCTGCATTCAAATGGCCATATCTTTCCTTTTCTCCTTTGCCTTTCACTTCTCTTCTTTTCATAGGTATTTGTAAGGCCTCCTCAGACAGCCATTTTGCCTTTTTGCATTTCTTTTTCTTGGTGATGGTCTTGATCCATGCCTGCTGTACAATGTATCACGAACCTCCATCCATAGTTCTTCAGGCACTCTGTCTATCAGATCTAGTCCCTTAAATCTATTTCTCACTTCCACTGTATAATCGTAAGGGATTTGATTTAGGTCATACCTGAATGGTCTAGTGGTTTTCCCTACTTTCTTCAATTTCAGTCTGAATTTGGCAATAAGGAGTTCATGATCTGAGCCACAGTCAGCTCCTGGTCTTGTTTTTGCTCACTGTATACAGCTTCTCCATCTTTGGCTGCAAAGAGTATAATCAGTGATTTCGGTGTTGACCATCTGGTGATGTCCATGTGTAGAGTCTTCTCTTGTGTTGTTGGGAGTGGGTGTTTATTATGACCAGTGCGTTCTCTTGGCAAAACCCTGTTAACCTTTGCCCTCTTTTATTCTGTACTCCAAGGCCAAATTTGCCCATTACTCCAGGTATTTCTTGACTTCCTACTTTTTCATTCCAGTCCCTTATAATGAAAATGATGTCTTTTTTTGGGTGTTAGTTCTAGAAGGTCTTGTTGGTCCTCATAGAACCATTCAACTTCAGCTTCTTCAGCATTACTAGTCGGGGCATAGACTTGGATTACTGTGATATTGAATGGTTTGCCTTGGAAACGAACAGAGATCAGTCTGTTGTTTTTGAAATTGCATCCCAAGTACTGCATTTCAGACTCTTGTTGACTGTGATGGCTACTCCATTTCTTCTAAGGAATTCTTTCCCACAGTAGTAGATATAATGGTCATCTGAGTTAAATTCACCCATTCCAGTCCATTTTAGTTCACTGATTCCTGAAATGTCGATATTCACTCTTACCATCTCCCGTTTGACTATTTCCAATTTGCCTTGATTCATGGACCTAACATTCCAGGTTCCTATGCAATATTGCCCTTTACTGCATCAGACTTTACTTCCATCACCAGTCACATACACAACTGGGATTTTCTCTGGAGGATGAGACTCTGTAGCCTCCAGGAATCCCATTTGCTATGACATTTATTTCTTTTTTTAAAAAATTGATGACAAAAAATAAGAAAAAAAATGTATTTGTAATTTAGAAAATGAGCCTACCAGCTTCCTGATTGGGAGTGCACTTGGGGGTTTTGCTAGCTTACATTTAGGATCATGAGTCTCTTGATAATATGCATCCACAAGACAAAGAGAGATTGGATACCAAAGTCAGAGCTCATTGCTGACTCTGTAGAAAGAATCCTGACTCTGTCCCATTAATGGTGACCACAGTTTCTTACAGTGGTTACTTGCTTGGCAGGCTAAGCTTTGTCCTAAGGTTTGACAAGGTGCAGATGTAGATATTCCCTAGGACTGACATTTCAGATAGTCACAAACCTGATTGACCATATTCATTTCCCCTCCAAAAAGGCCTTGCAATTTTTGTGCGTCACTGAAGGATCAAAATTACACAACATGGGATATTTTTTCTTGGTCTAATGGAAGTCCAGAGCTCAACCAGTCAAGTACTGGTGGTGGAAGCATCCTTAGCCTTTTTGGGTGGTAGACACATGAGAAATGGAAGCTATGGGAACAATAATCAATCTACCTGCATATGCACTTCAAACATCATTTTGCACTTAATTCAATTCAGGAGCTATTCTGCTGTATTTTAGAGACATTCCATTGTTTTTGTTCAGTAGGTAAGTTGTGTCCAACTCTTTGCAACCCCATGACTGCACCATGCCAGGCTCCTCTGTCCTCCACTATCCCATGAAGTAATGGTACCAGATGCCATGATTATAGTTTTGTTTTTGATGTTTTTATTGCTGTTTAAAATTAGTGAACTAGAGAATTTACATTGGAAAAGAATATATTTTTGAGTACCATATGCATATTTAAAAATAGCTTTAACCTCAGTAGGAAGAAGTCCCTAGGAAATCTTCTTCTTCAAAGATTTAAATAATGAATTGATGCTCTAGGTTGATGCTTTGGAAATTTGAGTGGGTTATGGATTGATGACCATGGTACTGGTGATACATACTTGCTAAATGGGGACCCACTTAATCTCAGCATCAGGAATTGCTTGTTTTCTCCTGCTCTGTTTTCATTTTGTGGACACTGGAGACTTCATTCATGATTAAGTTTTACCTTTTTGGCTTTGTTGCAAGAAAGCGTTAGAACCAAACTGGTGATTTGTTCAAACAAGTGTGTAAGACTTAGCGCCATTTTGCATTTACCCCTTTCTGGATCTTTGTTTATACTCCTTGTGTTTTTCTTTCTTCCCAATTTCTCATGTAGGTTGCCTTGTGTTATTTTGTATAATTGTGAATAAGTATTAATCTTTTTAAAGGATAAAGAAGGATATAAATAAATACAGAGATAAGTAAATAAATGCAGTAGTCCTAGAAGCACTGGCATTTTGCCTCTTCTTTAAGGCTCAGGGATCATGTTTTCCTGGTGTTCAATGGTGTGTCCTAAGTCATGTCTGATTCTTTGAGGCACCATGGACTGCAGCATACCAGGCTTCCCTGTCCTTCACTATCTCCCAGAGTTTGCTCAAACTCATGTCCATTGAATTGGTGATGCCATCTGCCCATCTCATCCTCTGTTTGCCCCCTTATCCTCCTGCCTCAATCTTTCCCAGCATCAGGGTCTTTTCCAGTGAGTTGGCTCTTCACATCAGATGACTGAAGTATTGGAGCTTCAGCTTTAGCATCAGTCCTTCTAATGAAAATTCAGGGTTGATTTTCTTTAGGATTGACTGGCTTGGTCTCTTTGCAGTCCAAGGGACCCTCGAGAGTCTTCTCCAGCACCACAATTCAGAAGCATCAGTTCTTCAGTGCTCAGCCTTCTTTATGGTCCAACTCTTATATCCGTACATGACTACTGGAAAAACCATAACTTTGACTATATGGACCTTTGTCAGCACAGTGATGTCTCTGCTTTTTATTATGCTGTCTTGGTTTGTCATAGCTTTCCTTCCAACGAACAAGTGTCTTTTAGTTTCATGGCTGCAGTCACCACAGTGATTATGGAGCCCCAAAAATAAAATCTGTCACTGTTTATACTTTTTCCCCTTGCATTGGCCATGAAGTGATGAGATTGGATGCCCTGATCCTAGTTTTTTGAATATGGAGTTTTAAGCCAGCATTTTTACTCTTCTCTTTCACTCTCTTCAAATGGCTGTTTAGGTGTGTCTTGGTGTGTCTATGGCTATTGTAAGAAACAAAACTGCCCACTTTCCAAAAGCTGTTTGGAGTTGGATCTGTGCAGTTGGGTGTATTTGGACATAGCTTGTAGACACACATATGGCATGGCAAGTTTCTGACCTGCCTCTGGACTTCCAGGATTTAGGAACTCAAGACAGTTGGAGTCTCAATGGTTCCCTAATAGCCACTTTGGTGAGAATAACAACCCCATTTGACTTGTGAGGTGGGTATTTTTATAAACCTCATATTTCTCCATGTGATGACTTCTTAAATAACCTGATGAGGAGGCGGCCGATTTTTACCTTTTTACACCCTACCTACAAGAACATTTCTGAAACCAATACAATGGAAATGCCTTTTACGTTCTTTCTTTAAAAGTGTGTTCAAAGTCCTAACCGCATAGATACTATGGCCATCCCATCATCAGCTGTGTACATGAGGAGTCAGTCTTAGGGTGTTCTTCTAGAGAAGCCTTCTTTTTTTCCCAGTGACTTAACTTTTTGGCCCCTTTGTAGCTCAGCCAGTAAAGATTCCACCTGATATGCAGGAGATCCCGGTTCAATTACCCACTTCAGTATTCTTGGGCTTCCCTGGTGGCTCAGATGGTAAAGAATCCACCTGCATGTGGGAGACCTGGGTTCGACCCCTGGGTTGGGAAGATCCCCTGGAGGAAAGCATGGCAGTCTGTTCCAGTATTCTGGCCTGGAGAATTCCATGGACAAAGGAGCCTGGTGGTCTATGGTCCATAGGGTCTCTAAGAGTCGGGTATGACTAAGTGACTAAGTACACATGTAGTCCATAATGAGGGACACGATTGAAAGCAGAGGCTGCTTCTTCAGTAATTGATTGTGGGCTGAGAATCTGGAGCTTGGTGATTTTTTGTCCATTGAGTACCATTTTACTGAACCTCAGCCCGGAGAACACCTGCAGAAAAAAATACCTTATGGTAATATCTAAAGTAAACTTCAAAGTATTTTGCATTCACATGTATTTTGCTTTTTTTTCTGAAGGCATTGAAAACACAGTAAACAGATCACCATGTTGTTACTAGTAGCATCTTGCTAAAGGAAGTGAATGGCACTTTTTCATGTGTTTTGTGAAGTTAAGGGCCACAGAGAGACACAGAACAATTAGCCACCAATAATCAGGGCTAGAATAAAACTTGCCCATCTGTCATTTAGAGCTCTACTGTCAAAACAGCCTCTGCTCTAGCATCAGAAGTCCAGTTTAAGGGATATTCGCATCAACCTTTATTTAGAGTCCAGAGTTCCCCAGCCTGCCAAGTGAATGAGTATTCAGTCACTTCAATGTGTGTTTGATGGTAGTTAGCAACACAAAGCAAGCCCAATGCCCAAAGAATGTGTAGAGGAATGTTAATTCTAGAAGCGACCATAACTTGATTTTCATGATTTCCTTGAGTTTAAAGCCTCGACCACAGTATTACATTACCAAGTTATTTGCATTTGAAATATAATACCTGGGGGAGGGGTGACATTTAATTAAATTACAGTGCTACCCTCAGGCTGCAGGGAACCAGACTGGCACCAGGCTGTGTGTGGAAGGTGCTGGATGTGCATTTTGTGCTTTTCCTGAAAGGCAAGGACTGGGAGGAGGAAACTCCAATGCCCCCCCAGAAGCATACCAGTGCTGAGCAGGCGCAGTTGACTGGTTTGGACTTAAAAATGCAGAATTTAAAGTGCATGTGTGAGTCCATTGAATGTGGAAAAGAGCACATACCTGCAGGCTCCAGTCTCCACATTTTCTAAATGTCCTAAGAGAAGAGAAAGAGTGAGAATCCCTCGGCTTACGATAGACATAGCCCAGCCTAGGTCAGCATCTTCCCCAGTGAGAAAGGAAACTCTTGTCTTTTGAGTCAACATAGCTCATGATAACTGGGGGACTGTGGTGCCCTTGCTCCTACTCTCTTGAGAATCCATGGTAATGGTTAGAAAAGGCCACCAAGGTCCCCACTGCTCAGAAGACCTTCCTTTCCATGCCCTTAAGCCCCCATTCACTAAGCAGGTACAGAGGTGGGAACATTCAAGATGTCCACACAGAACTCTAGCCATCTTATCTCCCATAGCATCTGTTTTCAACTGGCACAGATTTTTCCCTCCTAGGGAGACATTTTCAATGCTCAGAAACATTTTTGGTTGCTATGATTGGGGAGGTGCTACTGGCATCTGTTGGGAAGAGGCCCTGGCTGAATATGCTGAAATAATATACAAAGCATGAGACAGCCCCTCACAATAAAGAGTCCTTCAGCCAAGTCAACAGTGCTGAAGTTGAGAAACCCTGTTCTGACAGAAGATGAGATTATGAAAGAGTGGATTCTAGTTACTGAGTTGGCTATCAAAATAGAAAATAACTTATAAAATTGCATTGACCCAGTGTGTCGTTCAGAGTCCAACTAGGAAAGTGGGGACCACTTTGGTGTTTAAAAGGAAACAAAGGTTTTTAAATTGAAGTATAGTTGATGTACACTATTGTGTTAATTTCTGCTGTACAGCAGAGCAGTTCAGGTATATATATATTATTTTTTAAAGTTCTATTTCATTCTGGTTTATCACAGGATATTGAATATAGATCCCTGTGCTATACTGTAGGACCTTGATGCTTATCCATTCCATATATAATAGTTTGCATCTACTAACCCCAAACTCCCAATCCTTTCCTCCCCACCTCCTCACCTCCAGGGGAGGTGTGCATGTGTTTCTGTTTGTAGATATGTTCATTTGTCATATTTTAGATTCTACATGTAAGTGATATCATATGGTATTTGTCTTTCTCTTTCTGACTTACTTCACTGAGTATAATAATCTCTAGTTATTGCAAATGGCATTATTTCATTCCTTTTTATGGCTGAGTAATATTTCATTATACATAATAGGATGATATATATATATGTGTGTATATATATATATATATATATATATATATATATATGCCACATCTTTATTCATTTATTTGCCAATAGACATTTAGGTTGTTTCCATGTCTTGGCTCTAGTGAATAAGTGCTGCTATGAACATTAGGGTGCATGTGTCTTTTTGAATAACAGTTTTGTCTGGATGTATACCCAGGAGTATGCTGGATCATATGGCAATTCTATTTTTAGCTTTTGGAAGAACTTCCATACTATTTTCCATAGTGGTTATACCAATGCACATTCCCACCAACTGTGTAGGAGGGTTCCAAAAGGGATCAAATTTGATTCATAGATTCAGTTGTGCAGGTGCTGGAGAGGCTGGGAAGCAGAGAGAACAGCAAGTCAAGGCAGAGAGGACAGCAAGTCAAGGCAAAGGTTAGCAAAACCAGGAAGTCCCTACCATTTCTTGGCCAAGGTACAGGGTGGGATGTGGGGACGTTGCTGTTTAGGGATTATGGTAGCTAGAACCACAACAAGCTGGTCTGGTAGGAGCTAAAATCGCTGAGATGAGGAAGCTTCTGGAGGGACAACCAAAGGAAGTGAGGGAGAAATACTCCGATTTTTCTGTCCTTCCATCATGGAATCTCCAACCAGTGCCTCCTATCATCTCAGTTCAGTTCAGTAGCTCAGTCATATCTGACTCTTCACAACTCCATGGACTGCAACATGACAGGCTTCCCAGTCCATCACCAACTCATGGAGCTTGATCAAACTCATGTCCATCAAGTCAGTGATGCCATCCAACCATCTCATCCTCTGTCGTCTCCTTCTCCTCTCACCTTCAATCTTTCTCAGCAACAGGGTCTTTTCCAAGGAGTCAGTTCTTTGCATCAGGTGGCCAAAGTATTGGAGTTTCAGCTTCAGCATCAGTCCTTCCAGTGAATGTTCAGGACTGATTTCCTTTAGGATGGATAGGTTGGATCTCCTTGCAGTCCAAGGGACTCTCAAGAGTCTTCTCCAACACCACAGCTCAAAAGCATCAATTCTTCGGCACTTAGCTTTCTTTATGGTCCAACTCTCACATCCATATACATAACTACTGAAAAACCAAAGCTTTGACTAGATGGACCTTTGTTGGCAAAGTAATGTCTCTGCTTTTTAATATTCTGTCTGAGTTGGTCATAACTTTTCTTCCAAGGAGCAAGCATCTTTTCATTTCATGGCTGCAGTCACCATCTGCAGTGATTTTGGAGCCCGCCCAAATAAAGTTTCTCACTGTTTCCATTGTTTCCCCTTCTATTGGCCATGAAGTGATGGGACTGGATGCCATGATCTTAGTTTTCTAAATGTTGAGTTTTAAGCCAACTTTTTTACTCTCCTCTTTCACTATCATCAAGAGGCTCTTTAGTTCTTCTTTGCTTTCTGCCGTAAGTGTGGTGTCATCTGCATATCTGGGGTTATTGATATTTCTCCCAGCAATCTTGATTCCAGCTTGTGCCTCATCCAGCCTGTCATTTTGCTTAATGTACTCTGTATATAAGTTAAATAAGCATGGTGACAATACAATATACAGCCTTGACATACTCCTTCCCTTATTTGGAACCAGTCTGTTGTTCCATGTCCAGTTCTAACTGTTGCTTCCTGACCTACCTACAGATTTCTCAGGAGGCAGGTCAGTTGGTCTGGTATTCCCATCTCTTTCAGAATTTTCCACAGTTTGTTGTGATCCACACAAAAGCTTTGGCATCATCAGTAAAGCAGAAATAGATGTTTTTCTGGAACTCTTGCTTTTTCGATGATCCAGCAAATGTTGGCAATTTGATCTCTGGTTCCTCTGCCTTTTTAAAACCAGCTTGAACATCTGGAATTTCATGGTTCATGTACTGTTGAAGCCTGGCTTGGAGAATTTTGAGTATTACTTTGCTAGGGTGGGAGATGAATGCAATTGTGCGGTAGTTTGAACATTTCTTGGCATTGCCTTTCTTTGGGATTGGAATGAAAACTGACCTTTTCCAGTCCTGTGGCCACTGCTGAGTTTTCCAAATTTGCTGGCATATTGAGTGCAGCACTTTCACAGCATTATCTTTCAGGATTTGAAACAACTCAACTGGAATTCCATCACCTCCACTAGTTTTGTTTGTAGTGATCCTTCCTAAGGCCCACTTGACTCCACATTCCAGGATGTCTAGCTCTAGGTGAGTGATCACACCCTCATGGTTATCTGGGTCATGAAAATCTTTTTTTTACAGTTCTTCTGTGTATTCTTGCCACCTGTCTTAATGTCTTCTGTTTCTGTTAGGTCCAGACAATTTCTGTCCTTTATCGAGCCCATCTTTGCATGAAAAGTTCCCTTGGTATCTCTAATTTTCTTGAAGAGATCTCTAGTCCTTCCCGTTCTGATGTTTTCCTCTATTTCTTTCCACTGATCACTGAGGAAGGCTTTCTTATCTCTCCTTGCTATTCTTTGGAACTCTGCATTCAAATGGCCATATCTTTCCTTTTCTCCTTTGCCTTTCACTTCTCTTCTTTTCATAGCTATTTGTAAGGCCTCCTCAGACAACCATTTTGCCTTTTTGCATTTCTTTTTCTTGGGGATGGTCTTGATCTGTGCCTGCTGTACAATGTGTCATGAACCTTCATCCATAGTTCTTCAGGCACTCTGTCTATCAGATCTAATCCCCTGAAACTATTTGTCACTTCCACTGTATAATCGTAAGGGATTTGATTTAGGTCATACCTGAATGGTCTAGTGGTTTTCCCTACTTTCTTCAATTTTAGTCTGAATTTGGCAATAAGGAGTTCATGATCTGAGCCACAGTCAGCTCCCAGTCTTGTTTTTGTTGACTGTATAGAGCTTCTCCATCTTTGGCTGCAAAGAATATAATCAATGTTTTCAGTGTTGACCATCTGGTGATGTCCACATGTAGAGTCTTCCCTTGTGTTGTTGGAAAAGGGTGTTTGCTATGACCAGTACGTTCTCTTTGCAAAACTCTGTTAGCCTTTGCTCTGCTTCATTCTGTACTCCAAGGCCAAATTTGCCTGTTACTCCAGGTGTCTCATCTGAGCCCTAGCAGAAAGCCAGCTGTTCTGGGAGGCTGGGAAACACAGATGCAAGGAAGAGGGGTGAATGACTTTGAATGCAAGCAAGTGCAAACTGGTCCATACTATCTTAGAGAGCCTAGTGAACTTTTCAGAGCATCAGAACAAACCATGGCATGTTTGAGCAAACATCCAAAGAGTTCTGCATTATGGCTGGTACTGTTTACCACAGAACATCATCTTTCCTCCTGCCTTGCAACTTGAGGCTTAAAATAATTTTAAAATTCCCATAATAACAAAGAGAAGATACAGTTATCTCTTTCTCATTCAGGCTTAGAAGTAGCCAACTTCATGTGTTGAGTGGCCTTGTGACATGATGTAGAGTTTTTGTCTCTGTGTAGACAGCACAGTTTGTTGGAAATCCATGTCAGTGTGCAGAGCACACACTGTTAATTTTACTGAATCTGTGGCAAACTCAGTCCTTCATTGTCAGGCTTCAGCTCATTTTGGTGGCAGTGATCTTGCTTCTTGCTTCACTCGAATGTATATCCTTTCCATGGGTCCTGCCCCTCTGGAAACAGGCTGAAAGGAGAAAGCTGTTGGGGAGATAGAGAACCTGCTGTGATGAATTTTATTTGTTCTTACACTGTGATTTTTAAGAATTTAGACAAAGCAAAGGAAATTAATTTGTTTGTTTTCTATTTGAACAGCCCAACAAGTTCCCAAAGTCATGGGGATAAAAGTGATAAATTTTTTAGAGTCTTCTTTAAGAGAGTTCTATGGATGCTTAATTATTTTTGCCCCACTTTTGATTATGTGCACTAATGGAGATGTGGAGGGCCCAAATCAATACCATCCCTTGATAATCCAAAAAAATCTCAATGTTGCCATTAGTTTTGACCTCCTCCCCCACCAAACCTTTTATCAGAGCTACTAAAAAGTGCCTCTGCACCCCCTGGGTTCTCAATATATTCAACTTGTTGACAGGCTGACTGATAAAATTGTCTGATTTGAGTTTTATCTCTTTTTTCCCTGCTCCTGCCCACTCTCTGGGGGAGGTGCTAATGAGCAGCACAAGAACAAAACCACAGGAAAAAGAGACTGCAGAAAAGCCAGGGTAACACACAAAATGATTAAATAGCTCCCATATCCCTGAAACTTTACTATATAATGTCAGCTTTGTAGGATTTTTTTTTTCTCTTTTCCTAAAATAAATTGAAATAACTCAAATGGGCAAAGTATATGGAGCCTGCATGGACCCTTTGAAGCTTTGAATAGCTTTTGTATGGTATTCGTTTTCTGGGGAAAGATTTTTAATTATTAATCCTTTTATAAATGTCATTGATGTTACTCCTCATGCTGGTAAAATGCCCAGACATCTTCTTAACTTCAAGGCAGCTGAGAATTGGGGTGTTTGTCTTAATCCCTTTAAGGATGACTAAAAATAAGAAAGAACTTGGGGACCAGGTTAAATTGTTTTTCTTGTGTTATATTTGTCAGACAAATTTATCCATTATCCAAACTGGACTCATGGACGCCATAGAAATAGCTGGCTGCATCACTATCTTACTGCGCCTGCTTACCCTTTCCTTTTTTCCCCATCATGGGGGATAAGGCAGAACTGACAATGAACAAAGCATATACATTGCTACATTGCCACAAATACCAGATCTCTTACAAGTCCCAATTTACATTATTCTTTAAGATCTGCAGTAACACCACTGTTTGGGTCCAGTACCTACTAATGACGACCATGTCTTCCAATTTTGTCAGAATATACCATTAAATGAATGGAGTGCCTGATAAAATGTAGAAAGGTGAAATGCAGTGAAAGGTTCTCACATGGAGGAATGAATTGGCATCTGATCAGATGCCTACAAGGGAGACAATGACCTCTCTCTTTGGGCTTTATTCTCCATGCAGGAATGAAGTTTCCTCTTTCTGAAGGAAAAAACAGTGCATTTTCTGGTTTTCCTTTCTGTTTCCTTCAGTCATTTTTACTTCAATTTACCAGATATAGTTTGAAAGCAATTTCATAAACATTGAAGTGGCTATGAAATTCAGTGTTTGTATCTGGTAGGTGGCTTATAAGATCTAAGGAACCACCTGGTTTTGAAGAATTGGGATGATATGTCAAGGTTCAATCAGAGACCCAAACCATCTTGAGTGATTAGAACAAAGGATTTATTATAGGGTTTAGGCCTCACATAATTGTGGGAGCTGATAGATTGGACCTTGTAGGCTCTTACCTCAGCATCCAGTATTGGAATTGAAGTTGTCAGTCAGATCAGCGGTTGGGGAAAAAAGCTTGAAATAGACGAGAGAGAATGAACCAGAAACTCATGAGAATAGCTGAATACATGAGCAGAAACTGGTCAGATGTATATAGGGATTCCATTTCCAATCTCAGAGAGACTGGATGACTGGAAAGAGAAGATGGTGCCTTTCACCAAGGAACCATGCATGTACCTGCCCAAAGACTGAAAAGTTGAAGGAGCAGATCCAGCAGGAGCTGGAGAAACTGTGGCTCCAAGTGCTGCTGCACATCACCTGGGTGAGCCAGCGGATCCCTGATAGTGTATATGAGCTGTCATTGGGCCTGTACCCAGCCACATGCCCCAAACTTCAGAGCATAAAAAAAAAAAAAGGCTGTACTTCACTTCTGCCTTCCAAATATTGCACAAAATGTCATTTGTGGGCAGTGCTAATTTGAAACTGTGCAGGGAAGGTATGCTGGAAAACAACCATAGTTCTTTCTTAGTTAAGGTGATACAGCGCAGTCACTTGATGACATGACTCAAAAGAGATCATCTCTGAGCACTCAGATATGTAAAGGGGAACTCACACTTTGGAGAAAGGCACCTTTCCAGGAGACTTATTTCTTGGCAAATTGCTAGGCGTCACTGTTTAGTGACAGCACTTTGCAACTTTCGAAGTTGCATTTTTCTTTTGTTAGAAACTGTTGATACATTTAATTTACTGATCTTCGTAAGCCATGGTACTTTTACATGAAAAATTACTCTCTACAAATGCTAAAGTATCTGATAATCTCGTATTGTAGTATGTATATATTTTAGCCAAAATATTTACATAGGTATTATGGCTTTAATTCAGGCAAACTTTTTGTGATAAAAATTCTATAAGGTTAAATTCATCAAATTATCTGTCTCCTTGTAATTCTTTTAATGTTCTGCCAAATTAAGATGCCTCAAAATCATAGGTTTTCTCAATTTTATACCACTAAAATCATAACTTACATGTTTTTTAAAGATCTTCATCAAAATTGTTTGAGATATTTTAAAGCATATTTTTAGAATCTCAAAGTTTAAAATCTTTCACATTATTTGTGCTCTCATCATTTAATATGTTTAAACTTCCTTCTTGCTTATTGGGGGGATAAATTTAATGTGTTCTTACATGTAAATTTTATTTCCAGTAATTGTCATTCACTGAATTCTTCATACTATAGTTGGTTTTTTTAAGTATTCATTTGTTCTCTACTTGATTAAAATTTTCTAAGTGATTTTGAGCAAAATGTAATCAAAATCTAGAGAACTCATTTATTTACAAAATTAATACCATTGTAAAGCAAATCTTTTTTTTTTTTTTTTCAATTTGAAAGCAGTCACTGTTTATGAACTGACCAGGTTATAAAAATAATCATGGTAGATACTTCAGTTCTTCCTTCTAATAAGGCTGTTGATCTGATCTTCCCTGTTGCCAACATCTCCATCTTTTACAAAATGAGTGATCTTTCTCTTCACTCCACCTTGTGGAGAAGATAATGTGAAAAGCCACAGGAAGTTGTTTGCTCCTTTGAAACATTTTCCCGCAGTTTAGATCTCATGAATCAGATCCTCTGTGCAGAGGATGCCATATTTACTGAGATCGAACAGTCAACGTGTTATCTGTCAGGGCAGTTCACTTCTTGTTGATTTTGCCATAACCATGCTTGTAGACCAGTTCATTTACTGACTTCAGGTACAAGCTGGAATCAAGATTGCCGGGAGAAATATCAATAACCTCAGATATGCAGATGACACCACCCTTATGGCAGAAAGTGAAGAGGAACTCAAAAGCCTCTTGATGAAAGTGAAAGTGGAGAGTGAAAAAGTTGGCTTAAAACTCAACATTTAGAAAATGAAGATCATGGCATCCAGTCCCATCACTTCATGGGAAATAGTTGGGGAAACAGTGGAAACAGTGTCAGACTTTATTTTTCTGGGCTCCAAAATCACTGCAGATGGTGACTGCAGCCCTGAAATTAAAAGACGCTTACTCCTTGGAAGGAAAGTTATGACCAACCTAGATAGCATATTCAAAAGCAGAGACATTCCTTTGCCAACAAAGGTCCGTCTAGTCAAGGCTATGTATGGTTTTTCCTGTGGTCATGTATGGATGTGAGAGTTGGACTGTGAAGAAGGCTGAGCGCCGAAGAATTGATACTTTTGAACTGTGGTGTTGGAGAAGACTCTTGAGAGTCCCTTGGACTGCAAGGAGATCCAACCAGTCCATTCTGAAGAAGATCAGCCCTGGGATTTCTTTGGAAGGAACGATGCCAAAGCTGAAACTCCAGTACTTTGGCCACCTCATGCGAAGAGTTGACTCATTGGAAAAGACTCTGATGCTGGGAGGGATTGGGGGCAAGAGGAGAAGGGGACGACAGAGGATGAGATGGCTGGATGGCATCACTGACTCGATGGACGTGAGTCTGGGTGAACTCCGGAGTTGGTGATGGACAGGGAGGCCTGGCGTGCTGCGATTCATGGGGTCGCAAAGAGTCGGACACGACTGAGTGACTGATCTGAGTCTGAATCTGAATGCAATGTGTAGCTCCACAGTTCTCAGCATGTTAATTGAAGCCTTGTTGAACTTCAAAAAGGTGCCACTGAAAATCTGACAGAGGCAGAGAAGCCGCAACTTTTTCAGACCTTTGGGCTCAGACCACTGATAGCTCTGATCCTGATGACAAATGCCAATTTGGGTTCTCCAGACACATAGAAGTTGCTGACTTTTCTTGCCATCCTAGCCTGAATTCTCAGTTCTGTATATCTGCCTGTATATATTCCTTGTGATAATGCTTAGCTTTTTCATGGATAAGCTTCCTCCTTGCCTTTTGAAGCATCTTTGGGGCAAACTTCTGCTCAGATGCTTGATCTCAGGTGCTCTGTGAAATCCTTCTGCTGTTTCTGGCACAGCAGAAGCCTCTTTCTTCTCTTCTTCAGCCTCCATGGTTCCAGCCAGGAAAGAGGCCAAATAGGTTGATTTTTAAGGTAGTTCTTCAAAATTTCAAATCTAAAACCCAACTGACAATAATGATGAACAGCAAGGACAGAAAAATCATAGTCATGGTAAAGTTTTTTTTTAAAGTTAATTTTGCATCAGTTTAGTAAAAAAGTCTTTGTACTTCAATTACTGTATTTTGAGTATATGAAATGTAAATTTAACAACTATTTCAACTAAAATCTCATATGAGTGAAATTAAAAATGAGTCATTTGATGTAAATGAAAAGCCATGGTTGTTGGTAGAGTGGTATGCAACTGCACTTTCTATAGCTTTACAGACTTTATCATCATTATATGGAATAGTGTTCTTTGAATAACCACTCATGTTGTAAATAGAATACAGTACCTCATTAGCAGTTTTGTTTTTTGCTTTACTTGTGATCAGTGATACCACTATGATCCCTGCACGGTGGATGGTAAATGTTAACACATACATTGTGAAAGTTATAAGCTCTCATGAGCTTTTTTAAGAAGCAGAAATTCAAACTTTAGGTTGTCTTTAAATATGTATCTTTTGTGGTTTTTAACTTACTGCTGGCTTAAGATAGAAAAGTGAAAGTGAAAGAGAAGTCGCTCAGTCGTGTCGGACTCTTTGCGACCCCATAGACTGTAGTCTACCAGGCTCTTCTGTCTATGGGATTTTCCAGGCAATAGTACTGGAGTGGATTGCCATTTCCTTCTCCAGAAGAATAGAAAAGTATTTTCAAATACTTAAACAAATAAATATGTAGTTATATGTTCTCACCATACACTGAAGGAGGAAACTCAATAGTCAAAGCACACAGGCTACTCTTGTAGGATCCATAACAGGACTGCTATAGTTTTCCAGTTTTCCTGCTGATTTCACTGCCTTTGTGCATCTTACAGTCATGGACTATGGCATGTAAGAATCCAGCAAAGACAGCAGTGACAGATACTTCTCTCACCACCAGAAACCAGAGGAGTTAGATCTTCCTAAGTGTTTATCGATGAGTACCCTGCAAGTTGTCCTTGAAAGAGAGGAATGAATTGCCCCTGGGAAGGGTCTGGGAGAGAGAGATGGACTAGGAGTGGTCATCTTTCAGATGTAGCCATGATCTAATGTGAGAATTCTATTATTGCACATGCATTTCATTTGCAAGTTAAAAAAAAAATACGGCAGAAGTTGGAAGTACAAAGTACAGTTCTACTAGAACCACCTTGGATTGTTTTTTTGTGTTTTTTTTTTTAATGCAGTTGTGACTAATGATTCTTCATTAATAAGACAAAAATTTAAAACAACTTCTAAAACAAATGGGTAACAGCAGCAACCTGGGATTGTCCTGGGCAAATCAGAATATGTGGTCACCTAACTTGAAGGCAAAATTTGTTTGTCTATGTGCTTATTTTATTGCTAATTTAGAGAACTTGATGTATTTGGTTGACCAAGAAGTTTGTTCTAGTTTTTCCATTACATTGTATAGAAAAACTTGAATGAACAATTTGGCCAACCCTATAGATGTTCTCAACTCTAATCTTCCTTGGTTGGTAAAGAGACTGTTCTAAGGAAAACTAGGTTGTAGTGAAACCATAAGTAAGTGTTGAAATTGTGTTAGTCTTCTTCCTCATCTTTAGGAGAGTGGAACCCATTTGGTTTGATTTATCAAACTTGAGATTATTCTGAATATTACTTAGTCTAGAAGGCTGCACACAGTGTTTTACACTGACCTAATTGGTAGAGATGCTTATTATTAAATGGAAATATTTGTTTGGAGTTAGAATAATTTCTAAAATTATAGATTCTGCAGAAAATAAAAAAAAAATCAAGTCCTGAAAACTCCAGCTAGGGTTCACATTTTTAACAAATCAGCAGGCATTTGAAACAGAGAAATGGCTTTATTCTGCTAGCTTATTTTACTAATTGTTATCCTCTCCTAACCCACTCCAATATTCTTGCCTGAAAAATTCCACAGACAGACGAGCCTGTCGGGCTATAGTTCTTGGAGTCCCAAAGAGTCAGACACGACTGAACACACGTGGACACATGCACAAAATAGTGCCAGTTCTGTCTAGTGCATCCGTCCAAAAGGTGTATCTTTAACCCTGTTAGGCCTCCTGAGAGGAATGGTTTTTCTCTTGCAACTTAAGCTTAAATGATTCCTGCTTACAAGAACAGGTTTCAGGTTAAAAAATCTTGCTTGGCTTTATTTTGAACATTTACATTTCCTTATTGTAGCCTGTCAGTGGTTATTCAGAAACTTTCCTTGAGGAGTTTGGAGTAGCTTTTTTTCCACTCTTGAACATCATTGGTTTATGTGTATGAGCTGCTGTAAAGTGCAGTGATTGCTTAAAAACACTATAGTTACTTTAAAAAGATGACTTTGATTGTGTTTTTTGTTCCCATCACAATAACACTTTGCAGGTGATTATTAAATTAGAGATTTTCTTTGTTTTTCTAACAAAAAAAAAACCCCTTTTTTATGTCAGCGCCAATTATGAGTGGTAATTTTTCACATTTTACAAAAGATTTTTCTGTCCTACCTCCACGCCCCTCCCCCAGATAAAGAAGGGCTTTGACATTCTATGACAGGGAGGGTTTTTTGCATACACAGTGCTTTTGACTTTTCTTTAAAAAAAATCTGTTGACTCTATTGAAATGTGACAGGACAATATTTAACCTGAATAGAGGCATGTTGACTCCTCTTATTAAAACTGACAGTTAAGGACGTTTCTCTCTTTATTCCTTCTGATACACGCAGACAAGTCTTCACTGCTAACTAGTATACAAAATCAAAAACAAAAAAATACAGAGCAAAGAGATGACTACCTTATAAACAATATATGAATGACAATTGCAAGTTTAATCTAGCAAAGAAACCTTTTTTTATCCTTTAAGAAAATTAAAGCCCTTTCAAATTAGCTTGATATATGAAGACAGACTGACATCATTAATTTTCAAGTATTCACTCTTCTTCCCTAGCTGCCTTTCTCTCAAAGATAGGCAACATTCCACTAAGCCCTGGACAGGGCCACAGCGACACCTATGGAGAGAGTCCAGGGCCTCCATTGAGCCTTGTGTAGAGCTCACAGCCTTGTGTCATGTTTCTCAGAATTCCTTTGCTTATTCTGCTGTCATGAAATAAAAATGGTGGCCATGGAGGTTTGTCCCTGAGCTCCCTACTACCTGATGATTGCTTTCTCCGTTTCAGAAAAAAAATATATGGCTGAAAATATTAAGATCAAGCTTTCAAGTTCTTTCTGTTTTGTTGAACCAGTAAAGAGACTTATTAGCATGAATGAGGCTTTGTGCATGGAGTGGGCCTCTTGGGAAGAGTGCAGTTGGGAACCGGATGCCAGCTTTCAGAAAGAGGAGGAAACTGTATGGCATTTGGATGTCTTTGGGTACTTGCCCACTCTCCTTAACTTCCAGGTTCAAATTTCTTAAAAGGAACTGTTGTCTTTCTCCCGTGTCATACACTGGATATTTATGTGATGTAAATAAACTGTCCACTGAGACTCACACTTTTTGTTTGTGGGGGGCAGGTGGTAAGAGGAGGATATTACACGATTAATGGTAGAGTCATTTTTGTTGTAATATAATTGGAGCTGTAGCAAAATCATGAATGCAACTATTTGTTACAGAGCCAGCAAAGTTACCTCTTATTCTTCTTTTCCTGCTGAACCTTCTTTTCTCTGCATTTATCACTGGAAAAGGGTCCTTGCAATGGTCATCAAGGCTTTCAACATTTTGTTGTGGAGAGTCAAAAAGATAGCAGTCTGTTCCATGGCAGACTTCTATGTCAAGCCTGCAGAAGAATTAGTCTTCTGTGTATTGATATTGATCTGTCCAGTTTAGTCTCTAGAGATACCCTATTTCTATTTCTCTGGTTATCCTAAAAGGGGCTAGGTGAGACCCTTGGTCAAAGCAGCCTGTAGATTGTATTATAGAAGCAATTCTAGATTTTTTTTCTTTCTTGAGTAGAAGGACCCAGTGGTGCCTGTGGTAACCAAGACTTCCCTTAGATCTTCAGGTCTAAAGCTGTCAAAAAACATTTAAAATATGTGTGTGAATTAACGTTCCTGTCCTTTGTGTTTGTCAAGATTGTGGGAAAGGCTGCCAAGTCTTTCCTGGTGTCTTAGTTGGGGTTATCCCCCAAGTAGACCTCAGGGCAAGGATTTAATGCAAGTAGTTCATCTGAAAAATGGTCTCGGCTGTGCTGGAGGGGACTGGAGGCAGGAAAGGCAGCCATTGAGGGATGTGGTAAAGTAGGTCAGCACTGTGGGGAACTGGAGCTTTGTCCTGTCAGGGGTCGTTAGAGGCTATGTAGACCATCCTTCATAAAGAGACATTTGAGGGACAAGAACATTCTTTATCCATAACTACTGTCTCTTGTTAGTTGAAGGTCACTCCTGAGCATCTGTTTCTTAGCACTTCAGGTCTCTTTTCTGTCCTGAACCCACCACCTTGGCTAGAGAGAGAGCAGGAAGATATGTGTATGGGAACATTCTGCTGACTATCTCTGGGTGGCCTGAGGGGATACAGGGAAGACACCAGGAGCTTCTGGTGCATGTGCTTCATGTGGTTTAGAGAAGTAAGTACAGTTACAACTGTGTGTGTGTGTATCCATTGAGGGTGGGGGATTATTAGTTCTTCTTAGACTTAAAGTATGCATATGTGTGTGATGGTGGACACTACCACTGTGACACTCAGGTAGATACAGGGCTCTCGTTACATACGGAGTGAGCAATAGATCTGTCACGGGCAGGAGGAAGGAGCTACACATTCCCTGGTTCTCTGCTTGGTTATCTGAGCTCGAACTGAACGTGAGACGCAAAAAGGAGAGACACCAAGACTGCTAATAAATCACAAGAGTTATCATGAATGAGATGGAGTGGTGGGCCATGAGAAGTTTTATTTTCACTTGATTTTGGTGGCCATTAGCTCCAGAATGGTGCTATTGTAGAACTTCTTGCTAGTTTCATGTAGCTGTTGAGATATGGCTAGTGTGACTGTATTAGTTATCTAGGGCTTCCAAAGTAAAATACCAGAGACAGAGTGGTTTACACAACAGAAATTTATTTTCTCTCAGTTCTGAATGCTGTAAATCTGAGATCAACGTGTTGGTAGGGTTGATTTCATTCCAAGGCCTCGCTCATTGGCTTTCCAGTAGTTGCCCTTTTGCTCTATGTCCTTATGGTCTTTGTGCACACGCATCCCTTGTATATCTCTGTGTATATTAATTTCCTCTTCTTATAAGGACACCAATTAGATCGAATTGAGACTCACCCTAAAGCCTGCATTTTAACTTAATTGCCTCTTTAAAGATCTCATCTCCAAATGTAGTTACATTCTGAGATTTTAAGGGTTAGGACTTAAATGTATGGATTTGGGGGAGGGGACAGAATTCTGTCCATAATAGTGACTGAAGAGCTGTAATTTCTAACTTTATCTAATTTTAATTAATTTAAATTTAAATTGCTACATGCCCCTGGTGGCTAATATCAGGCAGTGAAGATCTAGAAGATATTAACTCTTCTACTATGAATCCAGAAAGGTCTGGATGGGATTTTTTCCTTGACCATCAAGGGGATGGTACTAATATCCAGTCTGTTACTGGCTTTCTCTTTATCATCTCCTACATTTACTCTCCTCTGTAGCTAATTGATTTGGGTGCCCCAGGCTTAGCTACATCAGGGGCCAGTGTCCACTGAGGTAGACACTCTTACCTATCCACTCTGCCTTTGAAACAACGAAACACATTTATTTAATGGATGGTGAGAGAAACCCACTTAAGGGGAAAAACTAAATAGTTTAATATTTTCAAAATATTGTCTCCATTATGCTATAGCTAATAGGGCTACTAAAGAGTTAGATGAGCACATGGGGCAAGGGTGTGGCAGGGCTAGGGAGGGATGGTGTCTGAGTGGATGTCCTGTTCTGTAACCTGAATCACTCATGGTTTGAAGAGGTAGCTGGGTTTTATTCTTAGCACCACTGCCCATCCCTTCTTCTAAGTAGCTCAAATCATGTCCTGACCTGGTGTCTAAGGGCTGCCGGTTTGAGAGAATTAAAAAAGAGAATAAAGGGAGGGGCTTGGGTAGCTCCTCCCTGCTTCTCCATTCCCTTCTCTTACCTCTGTGCTCCACCCAGTTCTCTGATCCCCCAACCTCAACACCTAGGCACAGACAAGAAAGTAGCAAAAATGAAAAATGGTGTCTGGCTTCCTTCAGTTCAGTTCAGTTCAGTTCAGTCGCTCAGTCGTGTCCGACTCTTTGCGACCCCATGAATCGCAGCACGCCAGGCCTCCCTGTCCATCACCAACTCCCGGAGTTCACCCAGACTCACGTCCATCGAGTCAGTGATGCCATCCAGCCATCTCATCCTCTGTCATCCCCTTCTCCTCCTGCCCCCAATCCCTCCCAGCATCAGAGTCTTTTCCAATGAGTCAACTCTTCGCATGAGGTGGCCAAAGTACTGGAGTTTCAGCTTTAGCATCATTCCTTCCAAAGAAATCCCAGGGCTGATCTCCTTCAGAATGGACTGGTTGGGTCTCCTTGCCTCCCTATTGCAACCTTGGTCCCTGTCCCACTGGGGACCACAGTTAGCTTCAAACTTAGCCCCTCCTGAGCTAGGCTGGGTGATACAGGAGAGCTGTTGGCCTGCAAGCCTGAGCACGTACTTCCTTTGCTGCTGCCTGGAGGAAACAACCCTAGTGGCAGGGGCTTGGCAAAGCACAGAGCATTGGAAATCAGCCTGGGCCAAAAATGCAGGTCTAGTTTTCTTTTTATATATAAAAGCTTTAAAAAAAATCTTTAAATTTGTTCTTCAAGAAGAAATAAACCTTTATTAGACCCTATGTATTGCTGTAAATTTGATTGACCAGATGTTTGTCAGATTTAATACAGGCTGTTTAAAAAGTTGCTTTCTACATCTTGACTGAGACCCTTTCTGGTGAGGAAGGAGCTGGTTTATAGGAAACAATGAAATCATTTTTTACACCTTACAGATGCTCTAATCCCATTACAGACTGAGGTGTTTAAAATTCTTGGTGTTTTCTTGCTTTATTTTTATGGTATAAGTGATTCTGAAGGAGAAAGCCAAGGCAAGAAAATATTTAAATAAGGCATTGCCCCAAGGGATGGTGGGAGGGCAGAGGTGGAGGGAGGGCTACAAGGAAAGGCTGAAGGTTATTTTTTTGTATTTGATTTGCTTTCCAGCCATGGTTACTGGCTACAGCTGAAAGGCCACTGCTAGAACTCTGATCAGTGATGCCAAGCTCTTGGACCACAATCCAAGAAGTTGCTACGTGGAGGAACTGGGGCTAGTTTTTCTCCAATCCTACTGAACAGAATGTGGCTTCCATAATCCCCTAATGTTCTTTGCTGAAAACAGGCCATTAGTCTGTTTCCTAAAACAGTAGTAGATTGAAACGCCCTCAAGGACCAGGCAGTTGCCAGAAGTGACCAGAGTGAGCCAGACAGCTCTCTGTGGCACAGTGGAGTGGGACTCCAAGCCCACCCAAGAAACAGTCTTCAACTACAGCATCTTGGTGCCCTGTGGAAATGTGAGCCCAGTGAAGGGGTGTGTATGAAAAATTCCCGATTTTAGGTAAACAAAATTCATCTACAGGGCATACTCTGCCTGAGGACGATAGGTTTGCAAGCTTGTTCTGATTAAAATGTGTATAAATAGAACTGCACGATTTAAGAGGTAATTAGTCCCCACTTTTGAGTTGTTAGAACTAGTAAAAGTGTTCTTAAGCTTTGGAAGCTGACACAGGCGTTGTCTGCCTTTAATTTTGCGGTGTAAGGGGATTAAGCAGACTCAGTGACTACCACTATCACCAACGTGTCATAAAAGAAAGGACATTAATCCCCACCATGCACACCCTCCCCCCCCAAAAAAAAAGTAGGAAGGAAATCATCTAAAAGTTTACAAGTAGCCTTTCAGGTGAATACTTTTATTTTTATGAAAAAAAAAAAAAATCAAATAACCCCCTATTCTAATTTTCTTGTGCATGCTTCATCACAGACCAGTGGTGATTCACAGACCATTGCCAACACTATCCTACCTGTTAATATTAATATAGATTGTTTCCTTCAACTACTTATACCACTAGGGTGCTATTGAGCTTTATTCAATGACAAATTAGGTCTATAATTATTTCAGTCACATAGAGGAGAACTATGTCATTTTTATTACAAAATAATACAAACAGAAGAAAATTACAATTGCCCCACTTCTACTTCTGTGAGATGACCAGTGTAAAATTTTTGATGTACCCCTTTCTCATATTTTTTTCTAATTGTATATTTGTTTGGAATCCTGCTGTGTATGTTGTATCATAATCTGAGTTTTCACAACAGTAATACACTTTTCTTTACTCACTAATCAGTAACAGTATGTTACTTATTAGGTTACTTATTATTAGTTGTATTATGTTTTGTGGTGCAATTAACATTGATGATTATATATTCATGTTATTCCTCACTTTGAATTTTCCAAAGAGTACTCGGAATGAAGATCTTTGTCGTATAGAACCTGCCTTCTGAGTATCTTATTTTGCTTGTTTTTCCTTTTATACTTCCTGAATTTCTAGTAAACGCTTCACACGTAAACGCAAGTTCATTTTATCTGTATTCCCAGTCTAAATCATTTGTGAACTGTCCAGGGGATCAGCAGTGGAAGATGATTTTGGGGCCAGTTGGAGCTGAGCTCCCCATTGTTGTGTTGTTTAGTCACTGTAAACAACGCTGTAAGCTATGTGATCAAAGGACTGTAGCCCGCCAGGCCCCTCTGTCCATGGGATTTCCCAGGCAAGAATACTGGAGTGGGTTGACATTTCCTTCTCCAGGGGATCTTCCTGACCCAGGGATTGAACCTGCATCTCCTTCATTGGCAGGCAGGTTCTGTACCACTGAGTCCCCATGGAAGCATGTGTTCCTCATAGTGGGTGCTATTAGATAATCAGTGTGAAGCAACATTGAGCCACTTTGGTAAAACGAATGACAAGTGCTGGTCTCATCGGCGGAAGGGAGAACAATTGAACCATGTTATCATTTAGCTTTACAACCACATAGATGTTAGGCAGCTATGTGAGTGTCCATGAGTTTGATACTGAAACAGTTGGAAATTCAATAAGATTCAACTGTCCTGCTTAGAAAGAGGTGAGAAATGCCAAGCTCTCTTCATATCCGGTTGCATATCTTCTCATATTACTTGAATAGATTCAAAACCATTTTAAAATATACCCTGTCCAGAGAGATATAGAATCTCTTTATTATACATCCAGTTTGTAAAAAAAATGTTGCAAATCTTCCTTGTGAGTCATTCTTATCCAGGTTATTGGAAGCAATTTCATTAAGTGTGTCATGGTTTATACCTTCATTTAGAATCTTCTCACCACATGACTCACCTTTACAATTTAGTTCCCACTTAGAAAAAAAATTTACTTTTCTGGAGATTTGGGCATATCCAACCTTCATGCTATTGTATTTCATGACATACTCTGTCTACTATACTTTGAAGTAACTTCTCTGAATGGGAGATGAAAGAAAAGAACTCATGCATTTGAAAGACGTTTAATTTTGCTGCCTACAAATCAGAACCAAGTGTGAGAGAACTTCTTGATTCATAAAGTCAAGGTTAATTTTAGGAAAATGGTATTGGTGTCCCAGATAGCTTGAAACTGAATTCTGACAACTCAGGTCTGGAACTTATTTAGTTCACTCTGCATTTTTCATAACTCCAGTGAGCAATACTCCATGGCACTGTTAACCAAGTAAATATGACATCAGCATCCTTGGTTTCTTTGAGTCATTAGCTCTAAGCAGAATGTGAATACTACATGTTTATTGTCTGTTGTTAAATTAGCATGTAAGCTCCATGAGGGCAGAGATCTTGTTCATATATTAACAGCTGTAGATTCAGTAGCTATCAAGCCCTAAGCATATGGGAAGTTCTTACTAGCTAGTGAATGCATGCATAAATGAATGAACCATCAAAATTGAGTAATTCACTAGTGTCTTACTCAAGGCCAGCTAATAGTAAATTCTCTTGGCTCATGCACATTTCCCAGAATCAAGATTTTGTTCTTTTACAGGCTAGGTCTGTGGCAGGAAAACCAAAGAGCATCTCCTTGCATCCATCTTCAGGACCGCTGAAGAAATAAAGCCATACTGTTATACAGAGATAACCCCTCTTTATGTTATGTGTGTAGTCACCTGAAGTTTTTTCAGTGTATAGATACAGTGTTATAGACATCACAGAATCATACAGATGTAACTTGTGTATTTTCCTGTGTCATTAGATGGTATTTTAAATAACCCTGTGTACGAGACAGCAAAAGAGACACTGATGTATAGAACAGTCTTATGGACTCTGTGGGAGAGGGAGAGGGTGGGAAGATTTGGGAGAATGGCATTGAAACATGTAAAATATCATGTATGAAATGAGTTGCCAGTCCAGGTTCGATGCACGATACTGGATGCTTGGGGCTGGTGCACTGGGACGACCCAGAGGGATGGAATGGGGAGGGAGGAGGGAGGAGGGTTCAGGATGGGGAACACATGTATACCTGTGGCGGATTCATTTTGATATTTGGCAAATCTAATACAGTTATGTAAAGTTTAAAAATAAAATAAAATTAAAAAAAAAATAAATAAAAGCATGATTTTAAACAGCTATATGACATTTTCTCACATGAATGTACCAAATTTTGTGTTACCATTTAACATCTAACAACTGAAATGGACATTTAGATTATACCTTTTTCTCTTTTAAATAATGTTGTGATAAAAATCTTCAACTTCTGTTCCTAATACTCTGATGTTTAGGATTAATTCCCAAACACTGAAATTTGTAGTTAAACAGTATGAATATTTAAAAAACTATAATAAATATGGCCAAATTGTCACTCAGAGAGGCTGTACCAATTTATACCCATGTAACCTATGTCTGCAATTGTTTTCCACACTGCTGCTGCTGCTGCTAAGTTGCTTCAGTCATGTCCGACTCTGTGCAACCCCATAGATGGCAGCCCACCAGGCTCCCCCAGACTGGGGAGAAAACTATAGGTTGCCATTTAAAAAATGAAACCAACAAAACTTTGTCTATGTGTTAATAGAAAATATTATTTTACTTTCTACTTCATTGATTATTAGCATTTATTGGTCCTCTACATTTTTCCTTTGGGAATCTTAATGTTGGAATCTTTAATGTTCTTGCCCATTATTCTATGAGTTATGCTTCCTTTTCCTACATGTTTATTACCCAGCTACTACGTACCAGGCCCTGTTCTAGTCTCTGGGGGAGCAGCAGTGAAAGAAACAGCAAATGTCTATTGTCATAAGAACTAAATGAAATCATGTCTGTAACACCCTTAATGAGTAGGTTCTGCCTCATGCAAGACCGTAGTAGGTTGTTATCCAGTCATTCTTGGTGTAGTTGTATGTCTGTCTGTGCCAGGAGCATTAGCTACTGTTTTGCAGACAGGATGTTTCTGGAATTTTTCTATATTGAATTGGCTAGGTGGCCCTAGTGGTAAAGCATTTGCCTGCCAACACAGGAGATGTAGGAGACACAGTTTTGATCCCTGGGTCAGGATGATCCCCTCGAGGAGGTCATAGCAACCCACTCCAGTATTTTTACCTGGAGAATCCCATGGACAAAAGAGCCTGGCAAGCTACAGTCCAAAGTGTTGCAAGAGAGTCAGACATGACTAAAGCGACTTAGCACGTACACAGCACAACAATGACTTAGGGTGTTCATGGGCATGACTGTGCACCTCAAGTACGTATGTTTCTCTAAAGCGAAGCAATATAACCAGATTCACAAATTGCTAGTGGCCCCTTGAGTGCCACCCGATGAGAGAGGAAGTGTAAAAAAGTCAACGTGAAAAGAGACAGTAGCCTTAACTGACTGCCTCACATATCTTATATTTGCAAATTTTGCAGAACTGTATGAATCTTTGTGATGGTCCCTTCCAGTGCTTCACACTTAATCTTCCTCTGGGGTAGGATAGTTACTGAGGGCTTGAATATCATTACTTAGACCCCATGTTCTGGTGGGATTCTCAAAATACAATTTAAAAGTGAAAGTTCAAAATCCCCAAGATTTCTTGTTTCTCCTTGCTACACAGAATTTTTAATCCAGTGTGCACACTGCCATTTTGCAGTTGAGTATATGGCATCAAGGGTGACAAATCAGGCAGCTGCAATCAGAATTACAGGTATCGTGGGACTAATTCCATTCCTTGCCCTGATTTCAATGTGTTTCCCATATGATATGACGGAAGAGGACTGCGTTTTGTTTTTAAAAATAATTCATAGTCCAGCCACAGAAGGCTAGTGTCCAAGTGGATCCCAGGTCTGCCTCTTTCAGCTAGACCTCAGTCCCTCTCAGCTTCTCTGTTTGCAAATGTTTCTGCCAAAGAGGAGCTGTGAGAAAGGAAAGGAGGAACTTGTGGGCTTTAAGGGCCTGTTCTTGTAGCTGGAGGGTACAGAGGTTGGGACTGCAGGGAGTGGAGAAAGGATATCTGGTTAGGTGTTGAATTTATATCAGAATAAGTGTATCCTTTCAATAAAGTACCACTTGGAATAGAATGTTACCAAATCCTTGCCTTTTACCAAGAGCAAACCGACCACTTGTCATTCCGCAGTTTGATGGCTGTTGAATTACTTAGGACTGAGCCAGAGGCTGGCGGGCTGTATGCAGAGTGCTGTGTAATTGTGTAGTTTTCTGTGGTCCATCTTTGGAACAAGATCTCACAAAAATCACTTTTCATGGCTAATGAACTGAGAATCTGGGAATGAGATCCAGAGCCAATTCTTGGATTAAATCTTCTGAGCCTCAAACAAGTCTGCTTAGGAATTTGGGGGAGGGGAGAGCCCATGCCCTCTAATGAAGGAAGATAAGCTCTGACCTTCCTCACTGAGCCTGGAGACCTGCTTGAAGAGGGTACCAACGACCAATCAAGGCGGATCATGAATATCAAAAGGCTTGTTTGAGCATGAGCAACACATTGAGTGTGGCTTCCCCCTCTGTTTGGTTTCCATGTGATTTCTAAGAAGTGCTTTCTCATTTTAAAACATATTTCAAGTAAGAAGCACTTGCATTCACATGCTGATCAGTAACCAAATGGTGGAGGTCTCTAGTGAACAGCAACGGACGGTGGGGAAGGTAGGGTGGGGTTGGGGGGATCAGGAAACCTCTGACACAAAGGAACAAAGTGAAGTGGGAACTGGTGGTCTCTGGTAAAGGTGGGTGGTCTATTGAGAAGGGCATTTCAAGGCGGATTCCATCCCATGATGCACATGAGTAGATAAATAAATATGTATCTGCTTTCCCTTTATTCCACACTAAAGATGATGACTGCAGGTGTTTTAGGCCCCCTGAGGAGGAAGACAGAGAGCTTGAGCCCAGGTATAACTGCATTAAAAATATTTCCAATAGGTCCCAACTAGATCTCCTTGTCTTTCGTCTGGTTTTCTTTCTGGTATTGCAAATTTCCTTTCCCTCCTTTTATTTTTCTGCTGGCCTGTGGTGCTTGCACTCATTTCCAACGAAGGACATGAACATTCTTTCATATGGCAAGGTGAAAATAATTTTATTTTCATCACTTCCCTCACCTCCCCCCACCCGAAGCTTGTGATGGATTTACTTGAAAAAAAATAATGACGGGGCTTCACAAACTGGCCTGACAGTTGTGATGCGGAGAGCGAGCCGGCTGAGTAGGGACGGTGAGGCATCTCTGTACCTATTATGGCAAAAATCGATAATGCTTTCTGTAAATTGCTCCTCCCAAAGGAGCCGAACAAATGCAGGAGACAGGGGAAGCCATCATTCTGTGTGAAGGCTCCGCACACTTGGACCAGTGCAATTATGAGCAGGAGGGCGGTTTGGTCTGTGTGTGTGAGTGTGCTCAGAGTAAGAATTCTGGGGGTGGGGGGAACTTATTCATCATAAAAATTTAATTGCTTCTTCTCTCGGAAAGGTGCATCCTTCTATCTGCCCTTTCAGTGTGGGAGAGACCAGAGTTACCCCTTTGGAAGTGGCAGTGGATGGGTTAAGAGAGTAGCCAGCCTATTTAATTGTTGATTTCCTGGCTGAGGACTTATTGTTCTGATGCTTTTCTGGAAACTCTCTTGTAAGGACTTTGGGAATTCCACACTGAATCTATGACAGTAAACTAGCTTGTATGCGTGGGCTGTTTTAAAATTTCCTTCACTTTACAAATCTCTATCTTAGGATCTTTGAAAAGACAATATATTACAAGTTTCTATTTTTTCTGTAAGATTATGACTCCTGGCCTTTCCACCCCACCCTACTCCTGGATTGCAGAAGGCGATTGGAATCATTTCCATAATGATGGCTCTTGTGGGTCACTGCCATAATAACTTTATTTCCTGGCAGGGGAACCTAAAAATTAATTAGACGTGCCATCATGCAGTGATATTAAAAGTAACAAAAGATGTCATAAAATAATTTTTCAACTGATGTGTTTGGCTTGGGGAAGTGGTGTACCTAGAATGCAAGGAGTGTTGTTTAAATAACTCACGTTGAGAGGAAACATGCTCTGTTGGAAAGACCACTCAATTCAGAGCCCAGAGGTCCTAGGTATAAAGAACAGCTATGCTACTTACTGATTTGACCCATAGCATTTCAGCCCTGGTGTCTTCCGCTGTAAAATGGGGAAGGTGAAACCTACTTATGCTCTGTCACACACTGTGAGAAAGTTGTGTGAAAACCCATTGCTAACATTAAAGTCATGAGGATGTACATTATTATTAGCTTGAAGACCATAAGCAAGCTTAGGCCTGGGTGTAGTTGAATGAAAAGGCCAAGTGGGTCTGTCCACGGTTATACAGTGCCAGTGTACCTGATCTCATTTGGTTTTGGATCCTATTTGTTAAAGTCAGCTTTCTACAGAAGATGAGACGATAAGACACCTAGGTTTCAACCCACGTTGGAATTGACAATGTACATGAGGGGAGAATAAAACTGTGGAGATTTGAGTCATTGGAATTTTATCTGACAAAAGATCTGATGAGACTTCATTTCCCATGGCATCCATTTTAAGTGAAGCAGGTAAATTGGGGGTTGACACTCTATCCTTAAGTAAGAGGTAGCTATAATTCTGGCAGGAAGAAAGACTGCAGAGAAACAAAAGGCACTATTTGAAGGCAAAGAAAGATTCTGAAAAAGAGAGGCTTGAATTTTATTTGAGGAGGTGAGACTGGCAGAGTTTTCTATGGTTTTATCAAATTGTTTTGTTTAAATTAGTGGTAAGAGGACTAAGAAGCTGGTGTGTGAGAGGAGGCCGTGGACGTCCTCAAGTAAGATGGTAAGCAGGAAAGGGCAGATGGTGAGACAAGGAGGGGAAAGGAAGCTATGCAGTCTAAAGTTTTAGAAATAAGGGAAGTAGACACATTGGAAACATCCAAAATAATCACTAGCATCATGAACCAAGGAAATAACCCAATAATGGCTGAAAACGTATTTCAGTTGATGGAGCAGTTGGGAATAGAAAGTCAGCACATGTGTTGAAATGAGTTAGGCAGACACCTTCATGCAATAAAGAGTTTGAATGCACAGGAAGAAGATAGGGTCATCTAGAGGGTACTTGAATGGATGGACACTTGGGGACATGATATGAGAAACAGAGTCACAAACACCCTGGGAAAAAGTTAAGCTTGTGAAATCTTCTCAGGTTGGTAGAACTCAAGATCTAGCCCAAAGCTAGGACATGAGCTGAGAGCTAGGCACCACCTAACCCATCACAGCATATCCTTTCAAAGGACACATCGTCTGATGTCTGCCCCCTGCTGGAAGCAGCTGCCTTGACTCTCAAAGGTAAGGAAGAGAGAGAAAAAAAAAATTTTTTTGACCTATTAAAGTCAATAATGCCAGGATCCTGATGGATCCAAGTGCATCTGAATAGCATATTAAAATGACCAAAATTGTCTTTTAAAACCTACTGATGTGGGTCACCCAAGCAGCATGCTCCCAGCTGTTAATAATTAATACTGGGCATCCTGGGGAGGAATCACTGTGATAATTGTAGCCGACGAGCACGAGTCTGGCAGCCCAGTGTGCTGAGGGTCGGAAAAGGGCAGCGGGGGAAGGAATCACACATCAAGGGGTGCCAGCGGCCAGGTATCAGTGGTCTGCTTCCTTTGGCTGTACTTATTCTTCTGATGGGAAAGCCTTCTAAACAAGGCTGTGAATTGGTTTTCATGCTCGCATTGACAGATTGGGAAAGCAGTTTGTTCTACCAAATTTAACAATGATATATCATTATCACAACTTTGGGGGAAATCTATAAAATCAATAAGTTTGTAGCCTGAACAGGATTTGTATCGCTTGCTTGCTGTGCTGGTGTCAAAGCGTGAGCATATGGATTGAGTCACAGCCTGAGATCAATGGAATTTGTGGACAGTGAGCTCAATAACAAGCCCTTCTGAAAAGAAATAGATGTAAAAAGCAAATTTACTAGAGTATAAAAAAAAAAAAAAAACTAATATCTTTTCCGCGCCTGGCTGTAAAGTGCTGTTTGGCTGCCTTTGGCTGTGGGTACTTTGAAAGCTGTCTAGGGTATGTGCTTGCAATGCTGAATGCTCCTGCCCTAGCCTCATGCATTGCATGTACAGTTGGGTGCTTCTGTTTGCAGGGTTTGTACTAGGAAACTCGCCAAGAATAGGAGGAGGGGGAAAAATAGCCCTTTATATTGTAAACTGAATAAAGAATAAAAACAGTCAGTGTGTCTGCTGGGGAAAGACCACGGTGGCTTTATTTACTTTGTGCTGGTAGGACTTGCTAATGGAGAAAAATAAAAAGGCATAATTAAATAGTTTAATGAATTCGCAGCTCTTTTGTTTGAGTGGGACGGGAATGCATGTTCCAGAGAGGCCTCACAAAGAGCTTGGCTGGCAGTGAGTTAAAAGTAGGAAATCAGTTCTTTGAAGGCATTTTTATACTTCATTATCCCAGCATGTAAAATGACTTGTACTAAACGATTGAGGATTTTATTTTTCACTCTCTCTCTTTCTCTCTTTTTTCCTAAACAAAAGAGAGCATGGGGTGGCTGGTGTCTAATTCCCCTCCGGGTCCTGGAGCTAGGAGATCAGCCAGGCTGATCACCAGGCTGGTGGGCAAGTCCCTGCCCAGGAGCGGAGTCGAGGGTTCTGAACCACCATGGAGCCCAGGGAGCCTGTGCAGGAGCCCTGCGAGTGGGCATCAGTGGCCCCTGCTCTCCCCGTCATGGGGGAAAGCTCCTGCCTATTGCCTGGCTGTGACTGGGGGCGGTCCTTTATGTTGTGTTTTTTTTCTTAGGAGCCAGGATCACTTCTCCTTCCCTCTTAGGGTGAAAACAAAGGGAAAGAACTCCTGGGGAAATTAAGTGAAGTTGGAGGAATGCTGTTTCTGATTCTCAGTCCTGACCTGGTTTCCTTCTCTTCCACCAGAAGGATGTGCTCAGAGGCCAGGGCCTTCGGGGAAGCCAGCTGGCCACCAGCACCCAGCTGTTCCCCACTGGCCATAGGGTTCTCACGCTCAAATTGGGCAGCTGGGCACTGAAAGGCTGGTGAGAAGTAGGCGTGTTTCCAACCCTCAAGAGGCAAACAGGGCTTGTGCTACCTACCCAAGCAGGTCGAAGACACTGCCCAAGAAAGTTCATTTCATACTGCAAATTGCGCAGGGGGTGGCAGAGCACAGGAGCGTTCAGGGGTCTGGGTTTGAGGTTGTGAGACATCTTGATCACCCACTGAAGAGATGGCCCAAAGGAGGGCCGCCTCCGACCCTTGAGGGAGTAGGGCAGCCCGGACTTTCGACCACGAGGCATGGTGTGGTGGCTGAGGAGCCACCATGAGTCGTCTTTCACAGGGTGAGCCGTGGGTTTTCTAGAACCAACACCGACCGTTCTTCATCCTGCCCATGAGGCTTGTGTATACAGAGGGTAAGCAGGATGACTGTTTTTTCAATAAGTCTTGTATTTTAAGTGCTCTGCAGATTCCTGCCGTCTCTCAGCTCCCCACCTCTCCCTTTCTGACTGTTTGAGTGCAGAGTTTCCCAGAGGGTGTGGCCAAGGCTGGTCCACAAGGGATGTCCCTGCCACGTGGCAGCTGCCCGAGCGCCCCTCTATAGATTTGTTGTTATTTCTTCCTTCCAGCCAGACTGAGGGCTCTCTGCCAAGCCTCCTGTGGCAGCGCTGTGAAGGCGGTGGAAAAACAGCCCAGCTGAGGTGGTTCTAGGTGACACTCCTAATCCATCTTTGGAGGAGAAAGGCCCTCTTGGGTCTGAAAATAATCACTGCTTCTTTCTGTCAGCCTTTTATTTTCTCACTCTCCTCTCTCTCTCTCTCTCTGCTGTACTCATCTGTTAGCCTTGCTTCCAGATTCAGGACCCAGTCTTTTCCCAGCCCAGCGGGATGCCCCAGAACCCCTCAGCAGCATGACTCTGCACCCTCTACGTCAGAAGGCTGGTTCCTGGTGGCCTTTCTGCTCTGTCACCTTGCACACGTGAGTCAGCTGAATTTCCATTCAGTCCTCTGCCAGGTTTGGAGATTTGTGCTTACAAAGCCTCTCTATACCTTTAAAGGACTCACATTTGATTATAAACAACACTTGCTGTTTGTTTCCTGTTAAATTTTACCTCATAAACAAATATTACTATGTGAACCTCAGCCAGTAATTGTTAAATCCCGACTTTTTTTTTTTCCTCATACCTATAATGCATCAACTGTAAACCTAAGATTTAAACTTTAAAGGATGGTTTTCCTTTCTCCATCTCTCTGGTGAGCTGAAGGTGGGGGTGTTTGAAGTAGTTGGCCCCATCTACATTAAAAAACACCATTTGGAGGGTGGATCTCCCAGGATTGAATATAGTTAAACACTCTGGTTAAACAAACAAACCCAAAAGGGCCAAGCTCTGAGTTCTCTTGCCCTTTTTGAATCAGGTACTGAGAAACGTGACAGAAATTATTTTCACAATTAGCCTTAACTTTTGAATTACAGCATTTCTTTCAGTATAATGACCAGGCTGTGTGGTAATTTACAGCCAGTCCCCGGCCTTGCTGAGTAGCAGGGAAATGCTGTGAAAGTGACTGTTAATATTGATCAATGAGGGCTAGAGAGAGCTGCAGACCCTCAGCACTGCCACTTAAAGTGGGCAGGAAACCCAAATTGACCAGTAATAAAGTGTTTGAGGTTGTACGAGGCGGCTCCTGGGGAAACTGCTGCTCCGAGAGGAGGCTGGAGGAGAGAAGCTGTCAATTACTCTTGTTTGATGCCCAGTTACTGAGCAGGACGGAGCAGGCTGGGGCCTGTGACTGCCAGAGGATGGGAGGCAGACCCGGCCTGAATCTCTCTGGAAAACCATCTTTGTCTGGGTAGGAAGGGAGACACAGGGGCTCTCTTTACATTCCTTATGGGTCCTGAGGCCTGGAACTCACTGCCATCTTCACCCAGGTTCTTTTAATTTTAGGGCAGGAAGTAAAATGTGAGCTGATGGCAATCTTTCCCCTACTTCTGTGCTGGACACTAGTGGGTGATGGGGCTTTGGTTTTGGTAATTGTTGCAGTTTTGTGGGTGGAAGACCAGAAGTCTAAAAAGACAAGATTCGGAAATGAAAATCAGCTTCTGTTATGGACTTTGGGCTTAAGTCTCATTTAAGGTGATGATGTTGTCATTACCATTTTCAGTTAATTACTAATAATAGTAGGCAAGATGATGCTCTGATTTCAGTGCTTATTGTATTAACTCATTCAACACAGAAAGCAACCCCAGGAAGGGAGATGCTATTGTTTTGCCAAGGGAATATGCAACAGGTATATGATAGCAGTTTTGATAGGAATTCTACTACTTAGAAGAGATGAATTAGAACATTCTTGGGACGAGACCATGATCCAGATGAACAATTGACCCAGTAATTGTTCCCGGAATAACAGATTTCCTTTAATGAACCTGTGATATGCAGCATCATCTGGGGTTTGTGTTGTTAACATTATAATTCAATGGGGTTTTGTTGCTTTAAATCAGCTGTATATACTCAGTTGAGAGGTGAGTGATTTAGTTTAAAGCTAAAATTGAGTAATCAACCAAAAATAGATGATTGTAATCAATTTAGTTAGATTAAAAGATCAAAAAGTATTGATAAAACGGAGACTGCAATTACTCATACAGTCATTCTACTTTTTCTGTCTGACCTGACACCACTCAAGAGTCCTTTGTTAGGTTACAGATTGCATGTAAAACCATTTAGGAACTCTTCCAGTACAAGTAAATACTTATAAAAAATGATGAAATATTTCAAGTGTACAGATAAAAGTATACAGACTAATACCTTTTCAGCCATCCAGGTTTGTCAAATCTGAACATTTTGTTACATTTGTTCTGGCCACTTTTTCCAACCTATGAAGCGTTTCAAGTCCTTTGAACCCTTTTGTGTGCACCTTTCCTTGATCTTGGGTTCCCTCGTGGTTCAGCTGGTGAGGAATCCACCTGCAGTGTGGGAAACCTGGGTTCAGTCCCTGGGTTGGGAAGATCCTCTGGAGAAGGGAAAGGCTACCCACTCCAGTATTCTGGCCTGGAGAATTCCATGGACCGTATAGTCCATGGGATAGTAAAGAGTCAGACACGACTGGGCGACTTTTACTTTCCTTGATCTCATTTCACTCTTTTCGCTCTTCCTTGCCCCCAAGAATTAACCACTCTCCTGAATTTGATATTTTCTTTTTTTGCTCACATGGGTGCCACCAAAAATGGCATATAATTTTGCTTGTTACTTTACATCAATGTTATCAAACTGCATATGTCTATTTGCAACTTGCTTTTTCCCCCACTCATTAAATTTTTAAGATTTCTTCATGTTGATATGTTTAGCACTTTAACTACTATGGAATATTCCAAAGGCTTCTTTCTAAGTAAATTCACCATCATCTCTCCAGAGTATGGATTGGAGATGTTTCCATTTGCTCTGAGCAAAGGGGTCAGTCTGGGTAGAGTGGTTATTCTTCTTAAATCATGAGGAAAAAGCAAATACTGAGAAAGTTGAGCAGAAAGGGAGTTTTAAAAAATCAATTTGACAACTTCAAAGAAGTTGAATTAAAATAAAAAAAAACTGATTAATTCAGTACACAGTGAATTGTATAATAAAGTATATTGACCGCTGAATTAGATTTTTAACTCCCAGTTCAGTCTTACCCAGCCTATTTGGATTAGAAAGGACGTGACTGAACTGAACTGATAGCTGCTTTACAATGTTGTGTTAGTTTCTGCTGTGCAGGAAAGTGAATCAGCTATATATGTGCCTATATCTCCTCTTTTTTTAATTTCCTTTCCGTTTAGATCATAATAGAGGACCGAGTCGGAGAAGGCAATGGCACCCCACTCCAGTACTCTTGCCTGGAAAATCCCATGGACGGAGGAGCCTGGTAGGCTGCAGTCCATGGGGTCGCTAAGAGTTGGACACGACTGAGCAACTTCACTTTCACTTTTCCCTTTCATGCATTGGAGAAGGAAATGGCAACCCACTCCGGTGTTCTTGCCTGGAGAGTCCCAGGGATGGGGGAGCCTAGTGGGCTGCCATCTATGGGGTCGCACAGAGTTGGACACGACTGAAGCGACTTAGCAGCAATAGCAGCAGCAGCAGAGGACTGAGTAGGGTTCCCTGAGCACTAGAGTAGGTTCTCATTAATTATCCATTGTAGTATATATAGGACACACTCAGTTTTAAATTGCAAAGCAGGGCAACTCAGTGAAGAATATATGGCCCAGTGTCCATCTGCTAGCATCTGCTTTGTCTGGCCTCTGGGGTTCACTTTGTTACCCACACCACAGACTGGAAGTATGAGGAATATGAATCCCTACTAAGTGCATCTTTCAACCAACGACTGAGGGGATTTTGTGAGATGGTTGGTTGGAGTTGGCTCATACTGACCTGCAAAGTTTGATTGTTAAATTTTCTGAAATTTTGTCAGTCAGTTGTTAAACACAGCTGTTACTAAAAATTAAATTATATACACTTGCATTATAATTAAGTAAATTATATTAAAAGTAAAGGTAATTTCTATTACTTTCTAATTATTTTACTACATTTTATGTTTTCCTGTACTCTTGTCTTTTGTATTAAGTGGCTACTATGGTTCTTTTCTCAGCTCCATGTTCAATGACATTATATTGGTAGCTTTAAATCAGACATGATGGGAGAATTTACACCATGGAAATTGGCAAATGTTACAAATCAGGGATCACTCAACCCCACTCTCACTCCAGCTGGAAAACGTGTTGTTAAAGATTTACCAACACATTACTGAGATGGTAAATAAATACTTGAGCTCCTTTACCTCTCAGTGGGGGCAGCTCTGAGGTGCAGATCTACATGGGCTGAGTTGCCCAGCAAGATTTGGGTTCAGTTTCTCATTGGTAACTTTCTTGATGACATATGTTTGGCTGCTTTGCTCTGTGTCACTGTTCCACTCATTTCCGAATAATTCTTGAATTACTTTTGAAATAAACTATTTAAAATGAAGCCCTTGTTTCAAGCTGTGCTTCTGGGACAACCAAAACCAAGACAAATAACAAGAACAATTGCTGTTTCTGATGAGTAGGTCAACAGTTGCCTGTGACCCAGTGAGCAGTGGCACCCTGGCATGTGGAGGGCATGCTCTGTGGATAACCCACTGGGGGTTAGCACCAACAGGGTTCTTCTTTCCATGAAGTATAGTTGTAATTACTTTAAACAATATGTTTTCAAGCTCATTTTATTTTTTTTAATCTAACATTTTCTCTCTACTGTGGGAGCCCTCTTTACGTACAATCTCTTATTCATTCCTTGAATATGAAACAGTATGTTGAACAAATGATTGGTTGTTTGCTCTTCATTAACTGTAAGTTCCAATCTCTCCAAAATATACTGCTGTGAGGACAAAGTCACTTAAATGCATGTGCCTTTTTTTTTTAATTGGGATTCATGTGGTATAAGAGACCAAAGAGCAGAGTTGTCACGTTTTCAGTCTTGAATTGTATGATCTAAAGTAATATGATTCCTTTTTCTTTTTTTTTTTTTTTTTTTTTTTTTTTTTTTTAATTTTATTTTATTTTTAAACTTTACATAACTGTATTAGATTTGCCAAATATCAAAATGAATCTGCCACAGGTATACATGTGTTCCCCATCCTGAACCCTCCTCCCTCCTCCCTCCCCATTCCATCCCTCTGGGTCGTCCCAGTGCACCAGCCCCAAGCATCCAGTATCGTGCATCGAACCTGGACTGGCAACTCATTTCATACATGATATTTACATGTTTCAATGCCATTCTCCCAAATCTTCCCACCCTCTCCCTCTCCCACAGAGTCCATAAGACTGTTCTATACATCAGTGTCTCTTTTGCTGTCTCGTACACAGGGTTATTGTTACCATCTTTCTAAATTCCATATATATGCGTTAGTATACTGTATTGGTGTTTTTCTTTCTGGCTTACTTCACTCTGTATAATAGGCTCCAGTTTCATCCACCTCATTAGAACTGATTCAAATGTATTCTTTTAATGGCTGAATAATACTCCATTGTGTATATGTACCACAGCTTTCTTATCCATTCATCTGCTGATGGACATCTAGGTTGCTTCCATGTCCTGGCTATTATAAACAGTGCTGCGATGAACATTGGGGTACTCGTGTCTCTTTCCCTTCTGGTTTTCTCAGTGTGTATGCCCAGCAGTGGGATTGCTGGATCATAAGGCATGTCTATTTCCAGTTTTTTAAGGAATCTCCACACTGTTCTCCATAGTGGCTGCACTAGTTTGCATTCCCACCAACAGTGTAAGAGGGTTCCCTTTTCTCCACACCCTCTCCAGCATTTATTACTTGTAGACTTTTGGATTGCAGCCATTCTGACTGGCGTGAAATGGTACCTCATAGTGGTTTTGATTTGCATTTCTCTGATAATGAGTGATGTTGAGCATCTTTTCATGTGTTTGTTAGCCATCTTTATGTCTTCTTTGGAGAAATGTCTATTTAGTTCTTTGGCCCATTTTTTGATTGGGTCATTTATTTTTCTGGAGTTGAGCTGTAGGAGTTGCTTGTATATTCTCGAGATTAGTTGTTTGTCAGTTGCTTCATTTGCTATTATCTTCTCCCATTCTGAAGGCTGTCTTTTCACCTTGCTAATAGTTTCCTTTGATGTGCAGAAGCTTTTAAGGTTAATTAGGTCCCATTTGTTTATTTTTGCTTTTATTTCCAATATTCTGGGAGGTGGGTCATAGAGGATCCTGCTGTGATGTATGTCAGAGAGTGTTTTGCCTATGTTCTCCTCTAGGAGTTTTATAGTTTCTGGTCTTACGTTTAGATCTTTAATCCATTTTGAGTTTATTTTTGTGTATGGTGTTAGAAAGTGTTCTAGTTTCATTCTTTTACAAGTGGTTGACCAGAGTTCCCAGCACCACTTGTTAAAGAGATTGTCTTTAATCCATTGTATATTCTTGCCTCCTTTGTCAAAGATAAGGTGTCCATATGTGCGTGGATTTATCTCTGGGCTTTCTATTTTGTTCCATTGATCTATATTTCTGTCTTTGTGCCAGTACCATACTGTCTTGATAACTGTGGCTTTGTAGTACAGCCTGAAGTCAGGTAGGTTGATTCCTCCAGTTCCATTCTTCTTTCTCAAGATCGCTTTGGCTATTCGAGGTTTTTTGTTTTTCCATACAAATTGTGAAATTATTTGTTCTAGCTCTGTGAAGAATGCTGTTGGTAGCTTGATAGGGATTGCATTGAATCTATAGATTGCTTTGGGTAGTATACTCATTTTCACTACATTGATTCTTCCAATCCATGAACATGGTATATTTCTCCATCTGTTAGTGTCCTCTTTGATTTCTTTCACCAGTGTTTTATAGTTTTCTATATATAGGTCTTTAGATTCTTTAGGTAGATATATTCCTAAGTATTTTATTCTTTCCGTTGCAATGGTGAATGGAATTGTTTCCTTAATTTCTCTTTCTGTTTTCTCATTATTAGTGTATAGGAATGCAAGGGATTTCTGTGTGTTGATTTTATATCCTGCAACTTTACTATAGTCATTGATTAGTTCTAGTAATTTTCTGGTGGAGTCTTTAGGGTTTTCTATGTAGAGGATCATGTCATCTGCAAACAGTGAGAGCTTTACTTCTTCTTTTCCAATTTGGATTCCTTTTATTTCTTTTTCTGCTCTGATTGCTGTGGCCAAAACTTCCAAAACTATGTTGAATAGTAATGGTGAAAGTGGGCACCCTTGTCTTGTTCCTGACTTTAGAGGAAATGCTTTCAATTTTTCACCATTGAGGATAATGTTTGCTGTGGGTTTGTCATATATAGCTTTGATTATGTTGAGGTAGGTTCCTTCTATTCCTGCTTTCTGGAGAGTTTTGATCATAAATGGATGTTGAATTTTGTCAAAGGCTTTCTCTGCATCTATTGAGATAATCATATGGTTTTTATTTTTCAATTTGTTAATGTGGTGTATTACATTGATTGATTTGCGGATATTGAAGAATCCTTGCATCCCTGGGATAAAGCCCACTTGGTCATGGTGTATGATCTTTTTAATGTGTTGTTGGATTCTGATTGCTAGAATTTTGTTAAGGATTTTTGCATCTATGTTCATCAGTGATATTGGCCTGTAGTTTTCTTTTTTTGTGGGATCTTTGTCAGGTTTTGGTATTAGGGTGATGGTGGCCTCATAGAATGAGTTTGGAAGTTTACCATCCTCTGCAATTTTCTGGAAGAGTTTGAGCAGGATAGGTGTTAGCTCTTCTCTAAATTTTTGGTAGAATTCAGCTGTGAAGCCGTCTGGACCTGGGCTTTTGTTTGCTGGAAGATTTTTGATTACAGTTTCAATTTCCGTGCTTGTGATGGGTCTGTTAAGATTTTCTATTTCTTCCTGATCGAGTTTTGGAAAGTTGTACTTTTCTAAGAATTTGTCCATTTCTTCCACGTTGTCCATTTTATTGGCATATAATTGTTGATAGTAGTCTCTTATGATCCTTTGTATTTCTGTGTTGTCTGTTGTGATCTCTCCATTTTCATTTCTAATTTTATTGATTTGATTTTTCTCCCTTTGTTTCTTGATGAGTCTGGCTAATGGTTTGTCAATTTTATTTATCCTTTCAAAGAACCAGCTTTTGGTTTTGTTGATTTTTGCTATGGTCTCTTTTGTTTCTTTTGCATTTATTTCTGCTCTAATTTTTAAGATTTCTTTCCTTCTACTAACCCTGGGGTTCTTCACTTCTTCCTTTTCTAGTTGCTTTAGGTGTAGAGTTAGGTTGTTTATTTGACTTTTTTCTTGTTTCTTGAGGTGTGCCTGTATTGCTATGAACTTTCCCCTTAGGACTGCTTTTACCGTGTCCCACAGGTTTTGGGTTGTTGTGTTTTCATTTTCATTCGTTTCTATGCAAATTTTGATTTCTTTTTTGATTTCTTCTGTGATTTGTTGGTTATTCAGCAGCGTGTTGTTCAGCCTCCATATGTTGGATTTTTTAATAGTTTTTCTCCTGTAATTGAGATCTAATCTTACTGCATTGTGGTCAGAAAAGATGCTTGGAATGATTTCTATTTTTTTGAATTTACCAAGGCTAGCTTTATGGCCCAGGATGTGATCTATCCTGGAGAAGGTTCCATGTGCACTTGAGAAGAAGGTGAAATTCATTGTTTTGGGATGAAATGTCCTATAGATATCAATTAGGTCTAACTGGTCTATTGTATCGTTTAAAGTTTGTGTTTCCTTGTTAATTTTCTGTTTAGTTGATCTATCCATAGGTGTGAGTGGGGTATTAAAGTCTCCCACTATTATTGTGTTATTGTTAATTTCTTCTTTCATACTTGTTAGCATTTGTCTTACATACTGCGGTGCTCCCGTGTTGGGTGCATATATATTTATAATTGTTATATCTTCTTCTTGGATTGATCCTTTGATCATTATGTAGTGACCATCTTTGTCTCTTTTCACAGTCTTTGTTTTAAAGTCTATTTTATCTGATATGAGTATTGCTACTCCTGCTTTCTTTTGGTCCCTATTCGCATGGAAAATCTTTTTCCAGCCCTTCACTTTCAGTCTGTATGTGTCCCCTGTTTTGAGGTGGGTCTCTTGTAGACAACATATGCAGGGGTCTTGTTTTTGTATCCATTCAGCCAGTCTTTGTCTTTTGGTTGGGGCATTCAACCCATTTACGTTTAAGGTAATTACTGATAAGTATGACCCCGTTGCCATTTACTTTATTGTTTTGGGTTCGAATTTATACACAATTTTTGTGTTTCCTGTCTAGAGAATATCCTTTAGTATTTGTTGGAGAGCTGGTTTGGTGGTGCAGAATTCTCTCAGCTTTTGCTTGTCTGAAAAGCTTTTGATTTCTCCTTCATACTTGAATGAGATCCTTGCTGGGTACAATAATCTGGGCTGTAGATTATTTTCTTTCATCATTTTAAGTATGTCTTGCCATTCCCTCCTGGCTTGAAGAGTTTCTATTGAAAGATCAGCTGTTATCCTTATGGGAATTCCCTTGTGTGTTATTTGTTGTTTTTCCCTTGCTGCTTTTAATATTTGTTCTTTGTGTTTGATCTTTGTTAATTTGATTACTATGTGTCTTGGGGTGTTTCGCCTTGGGTTTATCCTATTTGGGACTCTCTGGGTTTCTTGGACTTGGGTGATTATTTCCTTCCCCATTTTAGGGAAGTTTTCAACTATTATCTCCTCAAGTATTTTCTCATGGTCTTTCTTTTTGTCTTCTTCTTCTGGGACCCCTATGATTCGAATGTTGTAGCGTTTAATATTGTCCTGGAGGTCTCTGAGATTGTCCTCATTTCTTTTAATTCGTTTTTCTTTTATCCTCTCTGATTCATTTATTTCTACCATTCTATCTTCTAATTCACTAATCCTATCTTCTGCCTCTGTTATTCTACTATTTGTTGCCTCCAGAGTGTTTTTAATTTCACTTATTGCATTATTCATTATATATTGACTCTTTTTTATTTCTTCTAAGTCCTTGTTAAACCTTTCTTGCATCTTCTCAATCCTTGCCTCCAGGCTATTTATCTGTGATTCCATTTTAATTTCAAGATTTTGGATCAATTTCACTATCATTATTCGGAATTCTTTATCAGGTAGATTCCCTATCTCTTCCTCTTTGGTTTGGTTTGGTGGGCATTTATCCTGTTCCTTTATCTGCTGGCTATTCCTCTGTCTCTTCATCTTGTTTAAATTGCTGAGTTTGGGGTGTCCTTTCTGTATTCTGGCAGTTTGTGGAGTTCTCTTTATTGTGGCGTTTCCTCGCTGTGTGTGGGTTTGTACAGGTGGCTTGTCAAGGTTTCCTGGTTAGGGAAGCTTTTGTCGATGTTCTGGTGGATGGAGCTGTATTTCTTCTCTCTGGAGTGTAATGAAATGTCCAGTAATGAGTTATGAGATGTCTATGGTTTTGGGGTGACTTTGGGCAGCCTGTATCTTGAAGCTCAGGGCTGTGTTCCTTTGTTGCTGGAGAATTTGCTTGTTATGTCTTTCCCTGGAACTTGTTAGCCCTTGTGTGGTGCTTGGTTTCAGTGTCGGTATGGAGGCGTTTGATGAGCTCCTGTCAATTAATGTTCCTTGGAGTCAGGAGTTCCCTGGAGTCAGGGATTGGACTTAAGCCTCCTACTTCCAGTTATCGGTCTTAATTTTACAGTAGTTTCAAAACTTCTCCTTCTATACAGCACCACTGATAAAACATCTACGTTAAAGATGAAAAGTTTCTCTACTGTGAGGGTCACTCAGAGAGGTTCACAGCGTTACATGGAGAAGAGAAGAGGGAGGAGGGAGTTAGAGGTGACCCAAATGAGATGAGGTGGAATCAATAGTGGAGAGAGTGGGCTAGCCAGTAGTCACTTCCTTATGTGCACTCCACAACTGGACCACTCAGAGATGTTCACGGAGTTATACAGGGAAGAGAAGAAGGAGGCAGGAGACAGAGGTGGCCAGAAGGATAAAAGGGGGAAATGAAAAGGCGGGAGACAGATCCAGCCAGTAATCAGTTCCTTAAGTGTTCTCCACCGTCTGGAACACACAGAAATTCACAGAGTTGGGTAGAGTAGAGAGGGGTTAGGGAGGAGATACAGGTGACCTGGTGGAGAAAATGGAGAGTCCAAAGGGAGAGAGAGCAGTCAAGCCAGTAATCTCGTACACTAGTGAAAAATGGGTCCTGAAGATTGGGTTCTTAAAGGTACAAAATTGGTAACAAATACATAAAAACAAAAATTAGAAATTAGAGTAGAGTTTGGAATTTCAAAAATGCGATGTTAATGAAAAGGAGAAGGAAAAGAAAGAGAGAAAAAAACGAACAAAGAAAAACAAACAAGGTCGTGAAAGTAATAAAGAAACTACAGGTACAAAATTGATAACTAATACCAAACAGCAAAAATTAAAAATCCAGAGTAGAGTTTGGAATTTCAAAAATACAACGTTAAAAAAAAAAAAAAAAAAGAAGAAGAAGAAAAATAAAGAGAGAAAACAAACAAACCAACAAAAACAATGTCGCAAAAATTATAAAGAAAATACAGGTACAAAATTGATATCAAATACCAAAAAGCATAAATTAAAAATCTTGAGTAGAGTTTGGAATTGCAGATATACGATGTTATATAAAAGAAGAAGAGAAAGAAACAGAGGAAAAAAAAAAAATCACAGCAATTATGAAAAAAACTATAGGTACAAAATTGATAACATATATCAAAAGGCTAAAATTAAAAATCTAGAGTAGAGTTTGGAATTTCAAAAATGCAATGTTAAAGAAAAGAAGAAAAAGAAAAAAGAAAAAAAAAAAAAAAAACCACGGTCAAAAAATTATAAAATATATATATGAAGTTTGCTGAAGAAGAAAAAAAAAAAATAGGGTCTTTTTTTTTTTTTTTGCAAAGTAATAGTTATAAAAGTGAAAATTAAAGGACAATAGAGGACTTAAAAAAATTTTTTTTTAATTAAAAAATAAAAGAAAGAAAGAAAGATTGATCGTAAAAATAGTAAAAATATATCTAGGTCTTTCTCTGGTTTTGTTGTGAGTATTGTGGGTTCAGTTCATTTTTGGCAGTTCCTTAGTCCGACTTATATTTCTCAAGATCTATAGGCCCCTTCCTATGTAATCCGTAGTAACCACAGGGTTTTAATCTATGGCCTGTAGCTTCCAAGGCGTTTCCCTCTGTTAGAGCTTCTTCTGTTTGCTGGTCTCTTCAGTGTCTGGTTCCCGCCCTGACACAAAGGGGACGGTGGAGGACCCTATTTTTTTTTTTTTTTTTAATTTAGGCTCACTTGTTCAGCCGCGCTGTGGGGAGGGAGGGAGGGATGCTGCAAACAGATAACACTGGCGTGCGCTCGAAGTGCCTCGGCCACACTGGGTCTGCCCCCGCTCACGGCGCGTGTAACCTCCCTGCCCACACTGCTTGGGCTCTAGGTTGTTCCGCCGGGAACAATCAGAGGCCGGCCCTGGACTGAGCTCCCAGGTCCAAGCCGCTCAGGTTCAGGCACTCGGGTAGTCCTCAGAGGCGCAGACTCGGTTGGGCCTGCGTTTTGTGTTCTTCCCAGGTCGAGCAGCTCAGGCGATGAGGTGCTTGGCGGGCGCCAATGCTGCGACTTATCGCCTCCCCGCCACTCGGTTATCTGGGTGTAAAACCGGCGCACCTTCTCAGGCAGATGTTGACCGTCCAGACCCCCAAGAAGTTTTAGTTAGCAAAGAAGCCTGCTTACAGTTTTATAGATAGTGTCTCTCTGGGGCTGCGATTGCCCCCTTCCGGCTCTGGTTGCCTGTCACCGGAGGGGGAGGTCTGCAGCCGGCTATCTCTGTTCAGTCCTTTGTTCTGTGCGCGGGCCTGGCGGTGTCTTAGGTTAGGGCTGGCTTTTCGCGTGGTAGATAACCCACAGTCTGGTTTGCTAGCCCAAATTATTTCGCTCAGATAGCGCTCAGGACATTCGGCCCGATTCTTACTCTAAGGGACACAGCCCGCGCCGCACTTCCCTGCCCAGCCCCCGCTTGCTAATGCCGTGTGCAGGCGTCTGCGCTGCTTCTCCGCTGGGGGAGTTCCCGTAGGGCTCACAATCCGCGATTTTTAATTGTTTATTTTTTTTTTCCCCTCCCTTTTATGTTGCCCTCTGTGCTTCCAAAGCTCGGCACAGATTCGGCAGTGAGAGGGTTTCCTGGTGTTTGGAAACTTCTCTCTTTTTAAGACTCCCTTCCCGGGACGGAACTCCGTCCCTCCCTCTTTTGTCTCTTTTTTTGTCTTTTATATTTTTTCCTACCTCCTTTCGAAGAGTTGGGCTGCTTTTCTGGGTGCCTGATGTCCTCTGCCGGCATTCGGAAGTTGTTTTGTGGAATTTACTCGATGTTTAAATGCTCTTTTGATGAATTTGTGGGGGAGAAAGTGTTCTCCCCGTCCTACTCCTCCGCCATCTTGGCTCCCCTCTATGATTCCTTTTTCTTTGTGACTGCTAGTAGGAGACACATTTGCTTGTGCTCATTTCACATTTTACAGATATTTATCACTTTGTGGCATGATCTTAATTCTACTGAGTACTTTTCAACATAGAAGGGAGTGATCAGAATTAGCCAGTTAAGATAGAATTGGCTGTTTGCTAAGGCCACATATTGTTCAGTTTCATCTTGCTTTTTATTTTCCTACTCTTGACTCACTCACTCTGCCTTCTTTCAACTGGGGTCCTTTGAAAACTTACCACAGTGAAGCAGAAAATTTTTAGTGCATCTTAAACTTGAAGATTGCCTGTCTGTGCTTTTCTTTCCATCTACCTGTGTGTCCACCTTAATGTACTTTTGTTTAGTGATTGGAATGTCCACTCCAATGTCTACCCTGAACCTCTCAGGACTCTTAAATCTTCCGAGCTTGTGAAATGATGCAGGTAGGCACAGTCCACCCATCTCCCCATGCTTCTTTATTACTGGTTTGTTATAGATACCGTTTGTTTCATGGCTCTCTCTGCTACTGCTATTGGAAATTATAGACCTTTTCCCTATAAACTTCCCCCTTCCCCTCCCACATCAATTTTTCTGCTTTCTGTTGCCTTCTGAATTTCAGTTCCTATTTAAATCCACAGAACCTAGTTTTTAATATTATTGGCTAATTAATATATATCTTTTTAAGGAATGACTCTTTTGCTTGCTTAGGTGGGTTGTTATTTTTAATGATTGCTTTAATGGTAGTCGAGGATGTCCTCGTCTAGGGAGGCCCTTTCTTTCTGTCCATAATGAGGCATAAGTCATTTGCACTGTCTTGAGATTTATGGAGGGGCAGGGGTGGGGGGAAAGCACCTTTTCAATATATTACATCTTAAACAAAGTGCTCCCAAAGCAAGAGCAGAACAAAACAAAACAAAAGGACAGTAGAGCCTTGTGTGCTGTTTAGTTTGATGTTCACTGAGTTGCATAGAGGTTTGCTGACTGCTCTGGAATTGGTAGGCAAGACTTCACGTTTCATCTGGGTTGCTCTTTCGTATTCTGTTCACCCTTAGCTTTTTTCCTTGTGCATCACCGTCAGCATCACTGTCTCCCTCTCCTCTAAAGTTACCTCGTGTAGTCATATCCATGTCATTGGATAGTTATGATAGTTCATTTCACCATATCACGAATTTTTTAGGGGGAAAATGATGTGAAAGAGGGCATCTTCATTTCATACAGGTAGGCACAGTGACCTCAACACTTAGATGTATGACCTCAGGGGCATTTGTAATTTGATTAAAAAAAAAACAAACAACCTTTGTCTCCATGAATTCTGTGCTGTCCCATCTTTTTAGGTCACGTCATAGAAAAAATCTCCCACCAATGCAATTGACTTTTCACCTGTGCTATTGAAGTGCATTGTGGAGGGGCTGGTACCTGCACAGGTGGGCAAGTTGTGATTTCTTGCGCATGAATTAAATGCAATTTATATTTCTACTATTAAAGATTAAAGAGCAGGTCAATTTTGAGGTGGGTTCAGCACACCTATTGTTACCTATTCTTTTCTCTTGGTTTACCTCTTTGTGAATTCCAGGAGAGAGAAAGCCCCACCATTCAACATAGTTTTGAAACATTGCTGGAGAGACCAAGTTGGTTTTTGTATGTATCCCATCCTACGGGAGTTGGTGTTGGACAGGGAGGCCTGGTGTGCTGCGATTCATGGGGTCGCAAAGAGTCGGACACAACTGAGCGACTGATCTGATCTGATCCAGGCTCTGTGATGCTGCCAATAAAATGTCCCCCAAGAATCCCTTTCTCTATACTCTGTCCTGCTTCAGGACACTTTTACTTGGCTGCTTTGGTTCATCCTTGTCTTGTTTTTGTAGCCCTTCTCCACCCAAATCCTCTCATTGTGACTGTGGAAAGAGGGTGCAATTTTATTACCCTAACACTAAAGCAGACTTGAAACCTGAAGAAATAGTTGCTTATGGCCACATTGCTCTCTCTGCTTCCTAGACTTCGGAAATGAGGCATTTCATTTCTAACCATGGTTTGAAGACCATATAAATGTGTTTCACACAATACAAAACACCAGCTGTATGTAGATTCTAATATTTTTTCATTAAAAACCCGTTGCTTCTTTCCTCTTGCTTCTCTTGATATGTACAGTGATAGAAAGCTCCCACATACCTAAGACTTCCTTTTTTTTCAGACTCAAACTTCAGAATATTTTCAATATCTGCAACATTATCTTTTGAATAATAATTACCTCTTATATTAAATTATAAGACAGCAGGATTCAGGATTAGATCTCCCCATATTATTCTAGTGAAGGAAATTATGACAGGGGTCATTTTTTAGAATTATGTAGCAGGGTAAAAGGTCCTAGGCAGCATTAGAAGGCAAAGGCGTTTATAATTAAATTGTAATTTAGGCCAGTGATTTATCGTTTTCTCAATGAAAAATTTGGTGCTGCCTAGAGATCCTAAGAGGAACTTTAGTGAGATACAACTTAATGAAATAATAAAAAGAAAAATTATTCTGGAATAGATTGTATTACAGTGGCGGAACAATTGCAGCCTGCCTTCTGTGGGTATTTTCATTATCAACCCTATTTTTCAAGGATCTCTAATTTAACTATCATTTTCTTTTCAGGATAAAACATGGCCAGGAAATTTTGAATTTTTTATCCAGACAATTTTTGAAGACTTTGAAAATATAATTAAAAACCTTTGCTTATGTTTTTTCATGTTCACAAATACATTTGGAAACATATTCCAATTTGCTTAAAAGTTGTTCAAATTGTTGAAGTAACAACAATGTTTCAAAGACGGGTATATTTATTTTGGACTAATAGATGAGTCTCTTTTATTCACTTATTATGAAGGCTCATGTCCATAAGGGTGGTCATCTAGTATTTGTGTGTTATTTTTCTATCTGCAGTTCTGTATCTCCCATGAGTGAGATAGGAGATCTGATCTATGGGACACAAACCAAAAGGGAAGTTGCAGAATATGAATGATTCTTCCATTGTAAAATAAAAAAGTGAGGTCAGGTTTAAAAGGAAAAGAGTAGAATCCTTTGTTAAAACAAAAAAAAGACTTTCACAAGCAACATGATGTCAGTGACTTTTATGGAACTAATTGGGACAAAAGGTTTGGCCCAGGATAAGGCCAGTTCAATTAGTGTTTCGAGTTGAGCGATTGAACAGTTGAAGTATTTAAAAAAATGAAAGTACAGCTTGCATTTGTGGTGTGATACTCACATTACTTGCATTTGTTACAATTCAAGTTGTTTACTTATTGCTGTATTTCAGTTGTCTTCATAGAACCTTGATTGCGTTAATGATTTTGGTGGTGGTTCTGTAAAAATAATCAAGCTAATAAAGTTATAATGGCATGTGTTTTAAATAGTTGGTTGAAAATGGTCTAAATATCTGTTTATCCAGTAGTCTGTAATAGCTTCTTCACTCAACACCTAATCTACTTGGTAAATAATCTGTGTTTCAAAAAATGCACTGTGTATTTACATAATAGACTTCAGGTGTATTAAGAAAACAATATATATTCTATACATTCTTGAAATATCTTATTCAACAGAAATTGTTGCCATTCATTGAGTAAAGAGTGTGCATTTGAAGAATTATCTAAAACAGTTATATGAAAAATCATAATGTCTTGCAAGAACCTGTTAAGGTTTATTTTGTCTCTGATCGCGTAAGTTTTGTCTTTTTTACTTCTTAAACATACATGACAGACTTTGAGATGAAACTTTTAGGGAGAGCAGAACCCTCAAAAATATGAACTTTTCGGAAGAGAGGAATGCTTTTTTAATTTTCAATACCTGCTTTGTAACAATGTCCTTCTGAATACTTTTTCAAGATATTAACCGGATGTTTCTAATCCTGTGGTCTTTCTCTGTCTTTCATATTTGAGACGAGATTGACCTGGTATGGTGACCCTAACATTGCTCTACAGGCCAAGCCCTATGATGATTAAAAGTACAGGAAAGCAGTGTAACCTTGGGCAAGTGACTGATTTGTTTCTCGTCTGTAGAATAGGAATAATAATAACAGGATCTGCCTCATGAGGTTGTCGAGCATGTTAAATGAGTTAATTCAAACAAAGAACTTCTAACAGTGTTTCGTGTACTTGATAAATGCTAGCTGGTATATCTGGTTACTTGTAATTGTAGAGCATGACCATTCTTACTAGACAGATGTTGACGAAAATATTCTATTAAAAGTCTGCAATAAAAACTTGGCGATCTAAATCTTGACCTACATATGAAAAGCTTTTGAAAGTGAAGCCAGTGAAGAAACATAAACCACTAGGGGAAGTGACTGATATAATAGGCAATCCACAAAACATAGCTCTTTTATTCATGTGAAATATGTTAATCTGTCATTTTATTTTCAATTCTCATGCCTTTTTTTTTTTAACTTTTCATTTTCAAGTAATTTTAGACTTAGAGAAGTTTTAAAACAGGAAAGTTTGCATATAACTATCACTCAGCCTCCCCTAAAGTTAACGTCTTGACTTGGTATAATTGTTAAGACTAAGAAATAATTATCAACAGAATACATTTAACCAAACTGAACAATTTATTTGGCTTTCACTGATTTTCAACTCGCAGTCTCTTTATGTTCCAGGACCCAGTTCAGGTCCACACACTGCATTTAGCTGTCACATCTCTTTAGTTTCCTTCAGTCTGTGACAGTTCCTCAGTCTTTCTTTGACTTTCATGACTTTGACAGTTTTGAAGAGTACTGGTTTCGTATTTCATAGAATATCCCTCAATTTGAAGTTTTCTGATTTTTTTTTTATCATTAGATTTGGTGGGTTTTGTTTTAGTCGCTCAGTTGTGTCCGACTCTTGCAACTCCACTGGGCTCCTCTGTCCACGGGATTTCCCAGGCAAGAATACTGGAATGGGTTGCCATTTCCTTCTCGCAGGGAAATTCCTGAACCAGGGATTTCCCGAACCAGATGAACTTGCATCTCTTGAGTCTCCTGCATTGCAGGCAGATTCTTAACCACTGTGCCACCTGGGAAGCCTAACACCCTGGCACCTATTGATATTTATATAACCTCTACTTTCCTGATCATTTGTTAGTGTTTAAATGAAAAAGTTAAATTCAGAAATAGGCATTTTTTTGACTCCACAGAATAATTCTGTTTTGAAATATAAGAATTGTTTTTTCTAAGAGTTAATTAAGATACACTTTTTTTATTCCTTATTTCTCCAAAAAAAATTTTTTTTGTTGTTATAAATAACTAAACTCTTCTTTTTTTCTGTTTTTCTTCTTTCTTTTCTTCATAGACTGTTGTGTCCCTTTTTGTTGTGTCCCTTTTTGATGGGCCATAAGCAAACTGCTACTATTAGGATTAATTGCTTCATGCTAGATATAGTGATTATTGTCAGATAAGGCAATGGCACCCCACTCCAGTACTCTTGCTTGGAAAATCCCATGGATGGAGGAGCCTGGTGTGCTACAGTCCATGGGGTCGCTAAGAGTCGGACAGGACTGAGTGACTTCACTTTCACTTTTCACTTTCATGCATTGGAGAAGGAAATGGCAACCCACTCCAGTGTTCTTGCTTGGAGAATCCCAGGGACAGGGGAGCCTGGTGGGCTGCCATCTCTGGGGTCGCACAGAGTTGGACACGACTGAAGCGACTTAGCAGCAGCAATGATTATTGTAAAATTTAAGGTTGAAGCTTATCAACACTTAGAATTTATGTTTATATTCCTACCTTAGAATTTATGTTTATATTGTCTTTTCATCATTTCCAAAATCCTCTGGAAATACTGAAGATATGAAAGCCACAAGTCAAATGATATGTGGAAATTAAGGAAGGACTTTTGTCGGGGATTGCTGTGAGACAAGGAAAGAGGGTAGAGAATAAATCAGACCTCTATTTACTATGTTCACAAACCTGATGGTTTTGATAAGTCTGACAATACACCCAAAATCCACACAAATGGAAGTGATGAATTTAGAGCTGAGCAATATACTACATTCAGTTCCTACTGTGTGTTTGTGTGTATGTGGTAAGTTGTTTCAGTCCTGTCTGACTCTATGACCACATGGACTGCAGCCTACTAGGTTCCTCTGTCCATGGGATTCTCCAGGCAAGAATACTGAAGTGATTTGCCATGCCCTCCTCCAGGGGATCTGCCCGACCCAGGGATCAAAGCCACCCTCACTTATATCTCCGAGTGCCACCTGGGAAGTCCTCAGTTCCTATTGGTTTCTCTTAAAAACCAAATTGTATGAGGAGGTTTCCAGGCTGGATAGTTAATGAGAGTCACAGGTAACTTAGCATATCATTTATCAATGACTCTGTAATCAGAATTTTTGACTCCTCATACTGTGACCTTATCTAATGTGGATCTAAACAGCCACCATGGAAGTGACGAGTGTCACAGTGTTAACTTCAGGAAGAATCTCAAGGTGCTACTTCTCACTTCAACCTCTTTTACAGGTTGAAAGTCAGGTTACTCACTCTGGCAGACCCTGATGGACACCATTTATATCTTTTGGGCACAATATCCTTTTACCCTGAAGGCTGCTTATTGAGGACCGCTGTGACTGTCTGCCAGAGGACGGTTTTTCTGATTGCATGCTCAGTTTGGTCAGCATGTAGGCCAAGCCAGAATTGCCAAAGAGTTGATACCACCAGAAGAAACCATCAACTAGTGACAAGTGAGGGTTTAGTGGATACACCTATGTCTTCCCTTGGTTCGAATAACAGGGGCATGTAATACATTAGCTTCCAGAACCCCTGTGGGTTTAAGCTCCAATTGCCCACTAACTCAATAATGCACCTTGTTGATGTCTCACCCTTCTGTGTCATGCATGCTGGTTTTTCCCCCAGATAACTTCCCAAATAAACTACTTGCAGTATTATCCTTGTCTTAAGGTCTGCTTTTGGGAGAATATAAACTATAGCCAGACCAAGTCTGAGTTATCTCTTAGCATAAAATGGTTTCCAAATCCCTTACTTCCTCTCCTTTGCTGTTTCTGTATGTTTATTTTGTTCCTCTGGCCTCTTGTCCAACTGGTTTCTCTCTGGAGAGCTTAGGCATGAGGAGGTGAGCAGGATAGAAGGCACTGGTGATGCTGAGACAAATGGGTATTGTAGCATCAGGGCAGGGAAGAGAAATTGGGCATTTGTTGAGTGCCTGCTCTGACCCAGGCACTGGACTGTATTAAGTGCTTTACAAAGGTTATTTCATCTCATTCTCTCACCAGCCCTGGAAGGACTGAAATATATGAGTCTTTTGCAACCGCTTGCGTAAATAGCAGTATTAAGGCAGAGTTGTTTGGCTAAACAAGTGACCCTTCCCTCTTGCAGTCACTGGCCACACCATGGATCTGAACTTCTTAAGCTTAACGACATACTTGGTTTTTCTAACTCTGGAGTCAATCATGGCTGTTTTTTTCCATTGGTCAGTAAATGGCCTAATCATCATGTGGCCTTTTGCTTCATATTTGTCACTGTCAAGTTGGCTTTGTATTTTGGAAAGCTTCCAGCACTCATTACCATAATGATAAAAGGAGAGATGCAGTGGGCGCTTGGGCTGATTTCCATTGAGAGAAGTTCATATTCTCAGCACAAGGACTTGGAAAACTGTTTAGAGGGGCCATTCTTGCTTTCAGAATTTATCCCTTCAAAACCAAAAGAACCTGCAAACCTGTATATTAAAACACGTTCATGGTTATTTGAGTCTGCAGAATTGGAGCTGTCAACTTGTCCAGAATTAGCCTGCAAGACAGCCAAGGTTGATGGCAGAACTCTAACACTAATTTACTTATAATTTGCTTTTGTTTCTTCTCATCTTGGGAGCCGTTCCTTGGTGTTTCATAATCAGTCACAAGCCAGGCAAGCTCGTAGGTTGTTTCCTTTAATGGGTGTAAGACAAGCAAAGGAATTCTAAGAAAACCTCCTAAATGGAAGGCAGGCGTTTTGTTTTGTTTATTGTAGTTGGGATCCTCTGAAGAGAAGCACCTTTTGTACTGACTTGCAGAGCTGTCCTTTATGTGACTCTAAGAGCCCAAGTTTGTGCTTATTAGACAGAGGCCAGTGTGGCCTTTACAAGGAGGAAAGAGCTTGACTTTCATCTTAGCCTTTCTAGTGCAGGCTATAGGCTGGTCTGTATTCTCACTTGTCATTTTCTTGCCTGCTAACGGTATTGGGAGCTCTCCAGGAACTCTTCATGATGCAGCTAAAACACAAGTGTCTTGAGAAGCCCTAATCCAAAGTGAATCTTCTATAAATAATAAACAGCAAATAGGCTCCACTTAGTTATATTAACCTCCAAATAGGTCAGGCACATTGTTTAAAAATGCAAACATCACAATAAAACGGATTCCCTAGATGCAGAATTTGATGTGTATGTGCAGATTTTCTGGACATGGTACAGGAAAAAATAGCCCACACCTATGCTTCACTACTTAAAATATTTATATATTATCTCTGAAAAGTGCTACTTTTGAGATGCTATTTATTATAAGCTGATAGAACTCAAGGGCTCTCTGTCCTCGTAGAAGTCCTTCTTATCTTTCCTGATTGCTGAGTAGTTACTGCTAACTTTACTTTCCAAGACCTGTGGAGTCCTCAAGTGAATTGGAGCTCTTGCCAAATTTTTCGTGATTTCTTGCTGAACAACTTGGCATTCATTGCGATACTCTTTTAGTTTTTTCAGTGGGTCTAATTTCACATGTTAAGAATCTTATTGTTTGCCAGCCAAAATAAAATGGCACAGTTCAAAACTATTTATACAATTCAAAACATTTTTTCATGCGGAGCTCATTCTGCTTGCCTTTCTGCCTCGATTGTACGTTAACTTCATTTCTTTCGTGCCAGGAATAATTAGACAATTAAGTGCTGATGCTCTGCAAATGAAATGGCATATTTTCATTGAAATTCTAACTACAAAAATACCTAGTCTAATTCTCATTCCTTCTTAAAATCAGATGGGTAAAGTGTTCCACTGCAAACTCTAACATACAGACCCAAAAGTATTTGTACTTGGACAAAGATATGGCACTATAATTCGATTGAGGAATGGCAGTAATTACTTTTTCCCTGGGAAAAGTAATTCTTGCAATTAAAAATATACAGAGCTTGTGTGAGACATTTCTGTACTTCCCAATTTGCTTATGGTTTAGCCATTACCCATGTCAATCTATAATTCTGTTGTAATGATTTTAAGAGTAAATAAAGTTGCATGATGTCTCACAGTATGTGTGTATATATATATATATATATATATAGAGAGAGAGAGAGAGAGAGAGAGAGAGAAGGGACCTTCATTGCTGTGTTGAAATCTCCTGATCCTTTAAAACTACCTCCTTTAAATCTTCTTTTAATTCCTTTCCTTCTCCTCTCAACACCATAATTAAGAGATGATATAGAAGTCCAATTTACTTGGGATCTGGCTATATATCTGGTTGGATCCATTCACATGAAAGGGATATAATGCAACTCCCAGCCTGATCCACCAGGACTCCTCTGTAGTTTCCCATCTGAAGATTGCACTGAACTCCAGTAATCTCTTTAAAAATGAAATCCTTTATGCTATATGAGAATTGCTTCCCTCTCTCCCCAAACCATGTCTTCCATACACACTGTCACTTCTGCCACATTGTATTCATTAGAAGCGAGTCATTAAGTCCAACCCACACTTAAAAGAGGACAATTAAGTTTTACTTCTTGAAAGGAAGAATGTTAAATAATCTGTGGACGTATTTTAAAGCCACCAGAATCCTGGACAAGGATTTCAGATGGAGGAGTGACATGAATCTTCAGTAGAAAAAGGTTGGCTGAAATATAGAGTGCAGAGTATACTCATATAAGAAGGGCCTGGGCTATTTGATCAGAATCTCCTTTACCCACTAAACCAGAAACCCTATTAAGGCAGGGACCACATTACCATTGATTCTCCAGCACTTGAAATCCCTTGCATGTAAGAGATGCTCCTTAAATAATTTTAGAATGACTGAATCAGTTAATCACTAACTTAATAAATGAGGAATGGGTGACTTGATTACATAATTTGAGAGAAAGTATGTCAAAATGGTAAAGGTACTCTATGGAATCATAATGCCTGGGTTCAGAGCCAGGCCCCACCACATACCAGATGCATTTCTTGGGAGGTCACTTAATCTTTCCAAGCCTCAGAGTAAAAATGGGAATATTAATATAAGCTATCCTATGGAGTTATTATAAGGATGACATGATAATTAGGTATAGTATTTGGTACATAATAAACTAAGAAGAGGTGGCAAGAATACACAGAAGAACTGTGCAAAAAAGAGCTTCACGACCCAGATAATCATGATGGTGTGATCACTCACCTAGAGCCGCACATCCTGGAATGTGAAGTCAAGTGGGCCTTAGAAAGCATCATTACAAACAAAGCTAGTGGAGGTGATGGAATTCCAGTTGAGCTATTTCAAATCCTGAAAGATGATGCTGTGAAAGTGCTGCACTCAATATGCCAGCAAATTCGGAAAACTCAGCAGTGGCCACAGGACTGGAAAAGCTAAGTTTTCATTCCAATCCCAAAATTTCATTCCAATCCCAAAGAAAGGCGCTGCCAAAGAATGCTCAAACTACTGCACAATTGCCCTCATCTCACACACTAGTAAAGTAATGCTCAAAAATCTCTAAGCCAGGCTTCAGCAGTACATGAACCGTGAACTTCCAGATGTTCAAGCTGGTTTTAGAAAAAGCAGAGGAACCAGAGATCAAATTGCCAACATCTGCTGGATCATCGAAAAAGCAAGAGAGTTCCAGAAAAACATCTATTTCTGCTTTATTGACTATGCCAAAGCCTTTGTGTGGATCACAATAAACTGGAAAATTCTGAAAGAGATGGGAATACTGGGCCACCTGACCTGCCTCTTGAGAAACCTATATGCAGGTCAGGAAGCAACAGTTAGAACTGAACATGGAACAACAGACTGGTTCCAAATAGGAAAAGGAGTACATCAACACTGTATATTGTCACCCTGTTTATTTAACTTATATGCAGAGTACATCATGAGAAACGCTGGGCTGGAAGAAGCACAAGCTGGAATCAAGATTTTCTGGAGAAATATCAATAACCTGAGATATGCAGATGATACCACCCTTGTGGCAGAAAGTGAAGAGGAACTAAAAAGCCTCTTGATGAAAGTGAAAGTGGAGAGTGAAAAAGTTGGCTTAAAGCCAACTGAATGTTGATTCAGAAAACGAAGATCATGGCATCTGGTCCCATCACTTCATGGGAAATAGATGGGGAAACAGTGGCAGACTTTATTTTTGGGGGCTCCAAAATCACTGCAGATGGTGATTGCAGCCATGAAATTAAAAGATGCTTACTCCTTGGAAGGAAAGTTATGACCAACCTAGATAGTATATTGAAAAGCAGAGACATTACTTTGCCAACAGAGGTCCATCTAGTCAAGGCTATGGTTTTTCCAGTAGTCATGTATGGATGTGAGAGTTGGACTGTGAAGAAAGCTGAGCGCCGAAGAATTGATGCTTTTGAACTGTGGTGTTGGAGAAGACTCTTGGGAGTCCCTTGGACTGCAAGGAGATCCAACCAGCCCAACCTAAAGGAGATCAGTCCTGGGTGTTCATTAGAAGGACTGATGCTAAAGCTGAAACTCCAATACTTTGGCCACCTCATGCGAAGAGTTGACTCATTGGAAAAGACTCTGATGCTGGGAGGGATTGGGGGCAGAGGAGAAGGGGACAACAGAGGATGAGATGGCTGGATGGCATCACTGACTCGATGGACATGAGTCTGAGTAAACTCCAGGAGTTGATGATGGACAGGGAGGCCTGGAGTGCTGCAGTTCATGGGGTCACAAAGAGTCGGACACAACTGAGCGACTGAACTGAACTGAAACATTTAATAAATATTAGTAATTATAACTATTGTTAATACTCAAGTTTTCAAGCTGTTAAATAGTAGAACCAGAATTTGAATTCATATCTGTCTTGTTTGAAAGCTCATAGTCCTAACATTTGTAACTTCAAGAGTGGAGGTAATACTATCCTTTCATGTTATTATAAAATATTGAATATAGTTCCCTATGCTATGCAATAGGCCCTTGTTGTTAATTTTGTAAGTATTAATGTATACATCTTAATCCCAAACTCCTGATTATCCCTCCCCCTTTCGCCTTTGGTAACCATAAATTATTTTCTATATCTGTGGTTCTATTCATGTTTTATTTATAAGTTAATTTGTATCTTTTTTTAGATTCCACATGCAAGTAAATCTGAAAAAAGAATATATATATAAATATAAAAAGAATATATAATATAGATAAAAAGAAAACAAATATATAAAAACTGAATCACTTTGCTGCACACCTGAAACTAAGACAACTTTGTAAATCAACTATATTTCAATTTAAAAGTTACTTTTTCATGAGTAGTGGTGTTTAAACTCAGTGGGCCTCTTCAGTCAATATTTTTTTTTTTCGGTCAATATTTTGATAGAAGTTCTATAGTACTTGGCTTTTAACAAAGTCTTGGGCTTTTTTTAATTCAGTTGCAGAAGGAGATGATGGAGCTTCTTGAGGCTTAATTTTTAACAGGTTTTTCTAAGCTAGTTCTAGAAAACAGCAGGGAATACCACCAGGACCATTTTTAGAGAACGCTTGTTTTGATTGACTAAGCTATTCAGCAAGAACAGTAGCAGCAGCACAAAACCACTCCAAGTTGTGTTGGATAGCTGAGAGACCCCACATAACCTATGTTGATGTACATGTGAGAAGCCTTTAATTTCTTATAGAGAACAGTTTCTTCTATGCTCTTCTTTCTACAGTGTTCAGTTTGATATGTGGGAAAGAATAGGTCTGTGTTGGTAACCTATTGATGAATAACAAACCACTCCATACTATAGAGGCTTAAAATAATAATCATTTAATTTTCTCACCAATCTTTAACTCAGAGGTTCGGGTTGGGGTCTGCTGGGCACTGTTGCTGGTCTCACCGCAGGGGATGGCTGGAGTAGGAACAGATGGTCTAAAATAGCCTCACTTACGTGTTTGGTGCTGGTACTAGCTTTCAGCTGAATCATATATCTCTAGACTCTAGCTGGGCTTATTCACATCATAGCAGTCAAAATAGGAAATGTCCTATTGAACAAAGGCTTTTCAAGATTCAGCTGCATGACATTTGTAAATATCCCATTGGCCAAGAAAGTCACATGACCAAGCCCAGATTCAAGGGGTGGACAAAACTGCTTTAGAATAAAAACTACTTTAGAATCTCATGGACTGAGGAGCCCCGGGGGTTATGTTCCACGAATCAAAAAGAGTGAGATACGACCGAATGACTAACACTTTCACTTTCTTGATGGGAAGAATGAAAAATGCTACAGAGTTGTATTGAAAAGAAGTATGCTTTGGTCTGGGGTGGTAGAATCGTTCTGGCTTCTTTGCAAACAGTTACCACAATGTGGAAGATAGTAGCAATTTCATGTTTCCAAGGTGTGAAGCAAGTCCGGAAAGATCTTTTGAGGGATTTACATCTCAGAGTTATATCTGGCACAGAATTGATGTGAAATGTGCTTCTTTTATAGGTGCTTCAATTAGGTAACTAGGTGACCACGTAGTGTTAGTTGGTGATCGCTGAAACCTTAATGCACATGCCCTGTATGTGGATGCTAAGATACAAACAGATCCGAGTCTGCAAATCTAGCTTGGAACTGTTGGGTGGATGTAAAAGCTTCATTTATGCTTCTTAAATACTGCATGTCTACTGGGTAAACTTTGCTAATGAAATTTCATAGTCATGTTTTCCAGTTTCTTATGAAATTTTAAAATTCCAAGAGACTTTCAGAAATTTCATTTATTCTATCTGAATACGGCATAGAACTCCTGATACAATCTTCTCAGGAAACTGCCATGCTGTGCCTAGGCCATCTCTCTCTGAATCCCCACCCTCTAAGCCCCGTGTCCAAGTAAGACAGCTAGTTATATGTTAAGCAAGTGGGAGAGCAAAATCAGCAACCCTAGGAAATCAACCTCTGGGACCCTGTGGCTACTCTTCTTGGGTGTCTTGAGTGAATTTAAAATTTGAGGACTTTCTAAAATTGTCCTGTTCCTGTGGCATGTGAAATCATGATTATGTGAATAAAAGTGATGTGAAACCTTAAAGTTTTCAAGTAAATAGATCTTATTTTGATATTTTGAATTGGAAGAAATGCAATATTTCTAAGATAACCTCTCCTAAATTTGCACCTCGAGGTTTAATTGATTATGACTTGTAACAACTGGGAGTTATCATTTGGCATATAAGCCTGGTGTGCTGCAGTCCATGGGGTAACACAGGGTGGGACATGACTTAACAACTGAACAACAACAACAACATATTTCTTGGATCATTTTGAATGGGTTGATTTGTGTTAAACTGGATTTGGGGCTTTATATCAGAAAAAAATGCATTGCTTAAAGAAAAAGCTATGGTTATTGTGGAAATGTTGGGGCCTAACAGAAGAGTGGTCTTTAATATTAATAGTTTCTGAATCTTTAGAGGATACTAATGATGCTACTTCTCTTTCTATTGTACATGATCAGAAAATACACTGTGGGCCCACTTTGTAGCTTATCTTAGTTTTTGATTCTCAACATTTCACAACACAATTTATCTAGTAGTAAAGAATCCAGACGTTTGGAAACTCATTAAAATAAAAAATGCAGCTTAAAGAAAAGGTATACTATGTCTCTTGAAACATCCCATTTTTTTTTTCTTTAACTGAGGATGGGATGTTAAAAATTAAGTTCCCCATCCCTGAGGGTGTACACAAAGTTCTATTCTGGTAAGGGTGATGAATAGAAGGTAGAGTGGACCTTGATCAAGATAACCCAAGCACATTGGCCATATGATGTTCATTTCCTTGGTGCTAAGGTGGTAGACTTTGGGACTCTCCTAAAGAAAGGGTCCTGAATCCAGAAATAAATGCTACACATTTCATAGTTACTCTAGTGGGTGTCCTGCAAGTATGGGAATGTTCACTTTTATGCTTTGCACAGTGAGCTGTACATCAGGCATGCCCTGCTGAGGGGAAGCCCTCACCCTAAACAGAAGGAAGCCTCCACCTGGAGGTCTGCAGCCTGGATGACCTTTGTGCACTGATCATACTGGACAGCTCTGAAGACCACTTAACTGCACAAGGCATTCACTTTCTTAACACATGGAGAGCATGCTGAAGTTCCCCAAGAGTTGGTTGGGTTTGTCCATTGCTGTAGGTCAGATTTTTCCGAAATGAGTTCTGCATGATGCCCTGCCCATGATTCTCCCAGAAAGGAAAAAGGATTCATAGCTGGAATGGTTTGAATATATCATTATCCTCTTGGAGATTCACATAAGCATATTAAAGGTTCAGAGAAGTTCGACAGGAAGACAACTGTTTAATCTTGTTTAAGCTATCTTTTCCTACACATCTGTGAACACAGATTTATTTTTCCTGACACATAATAACATCCCACACTTCAAAGAATATTGCTGTAGATAATCTAAGTTTGATCCTCACATTAAGCATACTTTTAGAGACTGACTTACATCGCATGGCGTTGGCTCCTTGTAGAAGAGCATTTGCCATGCTGCGATTTGCTATTATGCCATCAGCCGACTTGAGGGTTGTTCCAGAAATGAAACACAGGGAACTTGCCATCACATTCGTCGTGGGCACCTCTTTAAGTATGTAATCGACATGATTAAATAACACCATCATGGAATTGGTATATTAAAACAGTCTACATGTATTATCTTACAGTTCTGAAGGTTAGAAGTTGGAAATGGGTCTCACTGGACTAAAGGCAAGGTTCTGGCCGAGCTCTGTTCCTCCTGGAGGCTCCAAGGGAGAGGTCATTGTCTTGCCTTTTCTAGCTTCTAGAGACTGCCCACATTTGTTGGCTCATGGCCTGAGTCTTCTTCAAAGCCAGCAACAGGCAGTCCAGTCTTTGTCATGATTCCAACTCTCTGTCTGGTTCTTGATCTTCTGTCTTCCTCTTCCACTTTTAAAGGACCCTTGTGATTATCCAGAGCCTAACCAGGCAATTGGGGATAATTTCCTTATTTTAAGGTCAGCTAATGAGCAGCTGTAATTTCATCTGTAGTCTTAAATCCCTCTTGCTACCTAATCTAATATATTCACAGGGTCCTGGAGAAGGAAGTGAACATCTCTGAAGAGCGGTTATTATTCCTACACAACACAGCATACATATCACTCTTTGTGCTTTGGCTTCTAGGATGCTGAAAACTATTTAATAACTATTTGGACCTTTATCTTATTTTTCTAACCTTATTTTCCTTTTGTTCTTATATTTTCATTCTTTTGTAAAATTCATGTCTTCACACATGCCTGCACATTTATCAGCCTTGTCAAAATGTAGAAATAATCAGTGCCAATAATGACTCTCAAAAATGGTGGTTGGCAAAGTACAGCCCATGGCCCAAATCCAGTCTGCCTCTTATTTTTTGTAAACAAATTCTGTTGGAACCCACCTATTGTTTTCCTGAGATAAGGACTGAATTGAGTAGCTCCGGCATAGAAGATATGGCCCACAAAAAGGAAAATATTTAGACTCTGGCCCTTTCCAGAAAAAGTTTACCAGCCCTTTCTCTAGACACTCTGAGACTTATTAGCATGTTGTTCTCTTTTTACTACAAAGGGAGATATTGGGTCACTTAAAATCCCTGAGACATGTTGCATATAGTCATTTTTAGGTTTTAGCTTTAGTAGAGATTTGTGAAATGCCTGGGAAGTCTGGGACAGTATGAATATAATCTAAGTCACTTAAGAAAATAAAATGGTCTGTTGACTTTATTAAATCAGTTTCTATTTACATATTTTCAAAAGGTTATACAGTGGCTTAAGTCTCTGATTAGATTTTGTTGATTGGTGGTTACCACCTTGTCACACACGTAGACATACACACACTGCTATTACCTCTGCTCAACCTTTAGGAGAATGAGAGGGAAGTGACTATGGGCTTTGAGCTATTCTTAGCATTTCTCAAGTCTGATGGTAATCGTGCATTCACCCATAATGTGCATCACTGATGTTTTCAAAATGGAACAACAACATTTTAGTAAACACCTTTTATGTACTGGTAAAATTATAATAAAAGATATCTGTGAGAGTGAAAATGTTGAAAATCTCTAGAGTATACGTCTGTTTCCAAAAATCATGTACATGTTATTTATGTTTCTTTTAAATCAGTGATTAACATATGAATTATGAACTGTGTAGATGATTAATTTCTTTATGACCTTTCCAAATGAAGTCGTTTTGAATTTTCTTCTAAAGGATATCTGCATTTTGAGCAATCTTTCCTTAAAGCAGCATACCTGGGTACCTTATAAGTAAAAATCTTAATTCTGAATGCAGTTTATACATGGAGGAAGAATGGGATATTAAGTCTGGAGAACAGGATTAGGTACCTATTGTAGGGCAACTTCTGAGAATGCCCTTATTAGATAGTACTAAATAGGCTTGGCACTTAAGCGTTTAACTTTTCTTCTTTAAAGCTGTATTGAGGTAATATTAATATACAAACAAATTGCATGCACTTAATGTATTTATCTTGATGAGTCTGGGCATATGCCTACTCCTATGACGTCACCATAACCAAGGTACTAAATACGCCAATTACCTCTTATTATTTCCTTTTGTTCTTTGGTAGTTTCATTGTTGTTGTTGTTATTTATTTTTCAGTAAGAGTGTTTAACATGAAATCTATCCTCTTAACATATTTCAAAGCCTACAATTCCAATACTGTGTTAGTAACGATTGGTACTGTGTTGTATAGCAGATCTCTAAAATTTCATTTTTGCATAGTGGAAACCATATACCTGTTGAAAAACAATTCCTCATTTCCCCCTCTCTCCATCCCCTGGCAACCACCATTGTGTTCTTTCTTCTATGAGTCTGACTATATCTCATATCCATTAAAAAAAGAATCATGCAGTATTTGTCCTCATGTAGTTGACTCCTTCATTTAGCATAATTCTCCAAGTTCATGCATATTGTCACAAATGGCTGGATTTACTTCTTTTTTAAGGCTGAATAATATCCCACAAAGTGTGTTTACCTTTATAATGGCTTGGAAACAATAACCAGAACCAGGGCTTGGCTCGTTCTAGACTCCTGCCTGTTCTGAATTAAATTTCTTTCTGTATTTCTGGGCTCTTTCTTTGCCCATTTTTGGTCAGTCCCCTCCTTCCTAATCTTAATCCCCCCATGTTTTCAGTAACTATAATTTTAATGAAACAGTCTTTTTAAAGTTCATGTTTTAAAATTTACTTTAGTCCTCCTTCACTTATTTGGCGAGGCACTTTAAACTTGATTTTGGACAATGATTCTTAAAACTGTTTTGAGATATAACCAGTAAATGGATCAATTATTGTTGCTTTTCTGAAACAATTTTCTCCAATTAAAATGTTTCCCCCTCCCATGCTCTTCTAATTTATATATCCATTTTAGTTTGGGAAAAATGGCAATGTATTTATAGAATCATTTTCTACCAGGTTTGACCATCTCAACTTTAATTTCTCTACTTAAAAGTAAGTAATAAACAGTAAGTTACTCTCTCCCATAAAAGCAGGCATCCATTGACAGACAGTCACTTCTGTATAACGTTGAGTCTACTTCTCTCTAATGTTCCCCAGCGGTCAACGGTAAAGAATTTGCCTGCAATGCAGAAGCCAGAGGAGACCTGGGTTCAGTCCCTGGGTTGGGAAGATCCCCTGGAGGAGGAAATGGCAACCCACTCCAGTATTCTTGCCTGGAAAATCCCATGGACAGAGGAGACTGGTGGGCTATAGTCCATGAGGTCACAAACACTTGGACACGACGCAAGTGACTTAGCTGCACAGCAGCAATGTTGTGTAGAATAACCCAAATCCTTGTAGTAGCTTTCTGCTTCTGCTAGTCTTGCTGGATTTCTGGACTTTTTATTGTTCCTTGGCACTCAGTCTTTGCATGTGATGCATTTTACTTTCAATCTGTGTCATCCTATTTACAACATGCTGGTGACAATATATGAACTATACCAGTTTCCACACACTATGAAAAGTACTTATCCACACACAAAAGCAAAAATGAGGTTAAAAAGTTGATATTTGGCAAAACTAATACAATTATGTAAAGTTTAAAAATAAAATAAAATTAAAAAAATAAAAATTAAAAAAAAAAAAGTTCACTTGAATTTGGATCTTTAGTAAAAAAAAAAAAAAAAAGATTGGCTGTTTGTCCATTAAAGTTTTGTGTTATTATTAGGCCAATTTACATAATATACTTCTACCACTGAGTTCCAAACTCAACTTAGAACTCTTCTTTAATTATTTCTGGAGAAGATATTTGGTGTACTGTACTTTGTCCTTTTCCCAGATGAAGACCTGTGAGAAAATCACAAATTCATTTGTCTTCTCCTAAATCAGCAGTTAAACTAGTAATAAAATATATCCATCATTAGTGATTTATTATTTAATGTGAAATGAATTTCTATTACCACCTTCTACTTCTACCTTTTTTTTTTGAGAGGGAAGAAGGTGGAAGGGATGGGACTTTCTTTTCCAATGGAAACAGTGCTTCCATTCTGAGATGTGATGAAGCAGTCAATGTTCATTCTGACCATGACCTCCATAGCTGGCAGATTTTTATCGACTTCTCACTCAGAATACCTCATTTTTGTTCAAGCATACATGTCACAACTTTTAACTCTTCTTGATCATTTTGATTGCTATTTTCTATATCTTTTCCTTACAGCAATTCTTTATTTTTTAATATATTTACAGACTTGTGGATGTCTTAAATTCTTCTGTGACCATAAGAAGAAGGAGTCAAATAAGAATGCTTTCCTTGGTATGTACCCACATTCCAACTGGGATGCTCATGGAATCTTTCTCAGAGTACTTTGTTTCATTCAAAGTAGTTGGAGGTTGATTTCACATGGAGGGTGTTCTCCTGTCTGATTTCTTAGACATGATTATTTGGATTATGGATGACATAGAAATGCCTAACTTAAATTTTAATGGCTTTACTTCTCAAACTCTATGTGTTTTTCCCCGAGTTTGTCTTTTTTTTTTTTTTTAACTTTTGCTACAAGTGTTTCTATGCCTTCTGCACACTATGATAAACTCAACAAATACTTAACTTTTGTTACTGAGAAAGTGAATCCAGTTGGTGAAGATTCTATTGGTATGTAGGTAGGGACTCATTATATAAGTCATGAACTTTGGCAGTTTCAGTGGTTAGTTATTGCTGGTCTTGGTGTGAGTGTCATGTGGATGGTATATAGATGTATTCCTTGTTGAGAATGATCCTAAGTATGAACCTCTGTTGTTCTAGAAATGACTGAAGAATAATGACGGGGAAATCCATAGAGTAGTGAAGTAGGATGTTGTTTGGAATTCATTGAATGTTTCTTGGAATTCATTTCCATGGCAGTAGTTAGATATGTGGATATGGCAAATTTTTCTCCAGAAAAATTGTGGTTTTGGTTTTCCTAAATAGGGAAAAAGAAAAGAAGAGAAAGAGAGTTTTCAGTGTTAAGGCATGTTGGAAGCAGTAACAAGTTGCCATTTGCCATTTCCTATGCCTCTTTTCTATTGCACAATGCTTCTGACCTGGGGAGCATTTCATTGTCCAGCAAAACATCTTTCTGACCTGAAGTATACAAGGCAAGATTTAGTATTGCTCTGAAAATATACTCCTCCATCCTGTGATTTCAAAGTAGAGATGTTGTTAAGAAAGAGCAGGGACTGGGGTGACTGCATCAGATATTCATTTGATGAAGTGTTCAGGAAACCAGATGGTTGGTATCAAATAAATGCCTTGATAAAATACTTTAGAAATAAAAACTGGTTCCCATTAAAAACAATATATACCCCTCTGGAGGAATTTGCTTATGACTTTCACCATTTTGTTTTCATTTATATCAAGTAGTTTTAAAAATTAAGTATGTCTGTGAGTATAAACCAAGCTTGGACTATAGATTTTAAAAAGTCAGCGTGCTTGACTGTGGATATTTGATCCCTACTTGGTCACCTGGTGTCCTTATCCTGGTTATCACAGCAACATTTGCTTAGATGGAATACTGACATTCTTGCACACTGAAGCCCCAAACACTTGAATTTTCCAACAATGAGAACACTGGGTGTTTCTCTTTGTGTGTGCTAATGGTATGGTCTGATTTTGCAGAATCACTGCAGCAAGTTGTAAATGATGTATGAAATGGAAAATTCCTGTCCAGTGCACAGAGCGAATATATACAGTTCTATGCACTCACTGCAGTGCTGGGCTGTTTATTTTAATATTTCCTTCAGATATATAGTAATTTCTTTGGTGAGTCACATCCAGATGCTTATCACTGGCACAGAGCACAAATTTCCTTTATATGCATTTCATATGAATTTCAGTCATGTATTTAAGTGTACTTAAATTAATAAAATACTAGATTTGAGAGAATTTGACTTTTAATATTTTATGAAAATCATAGCAGTACACTAGTTTTGAAAAATTTCAGAAATATCAAAGGGTCCAAATAGTAAAATTAGAAATCATTTAATCTTGTTATTGAAAAATATCCTGTTTACATTTAGTATTTATCATTTAAGGCTTTTATCCCTTGTGGTTAGACTTCATTCTGTAAAATAAAATTATTAAGTTGTCTTATTTGTAAATTTTTATTCCCCATTGTCAGTAAGGCTTGAATATCTTTTTATGCTCTTCTACAATGTAACTTTATCACTTCATACTATTCAATTACATGAGTGTAGCACAAAGAAGATTTCCCTGTTCTTATTGAACAGTGACCATTTAGGTTGTTTCTAATTTTGCTGATACAAACATTTCCTATATAGGCACCGCAATTTTATGTGATTTTATTAATTTTGGTATATGTTTGGTAATGCCACACTTGTCTCCACTTGTCTCTTTCAAAATGTTCTTGGTTATTGTATTTGTTTCTCTGTTGGAGTTTGGTGATAATCCAGTTAGAACTGGCGTCTCTGTAAAACTGAGTCATTGTTGTTGGCAGATTTTCTAACATGGATTCATTTTAGTATACCGGAAGTAAACACCCCTAATTAGGTCATGATAATTTTTTATTTAGAGTTTCTACATCTAACACCTAAGATGTATCTGTAAAGTTCCCTCTTTGTGCCTTCTCTTAATATTTTGAATGAGGGTCTCATAACATTAATTAACAAGATTCCTCCGTCTTCTCTGGCCCTCCTCCCCACCCCACACCGTGCTCTGGAGGCATTTAAATAGCATGGAGGTACCCCGTGTTCTTTAAGTAATGTCTGCATCTGGCTTATTTGGGGGGATATTTTCTTTGAAACCTCTCATTTCCTCTCAAGGTTATTTTTTGTTTAGATTTTTTTGTATCTTCATACTAGCTTCTTAAGTTGCATGTTCAATTTATGTTTACTATTTAAAATATTTCAAACTACTCATTTTCCCATGATTTTCATTTTAGCTGAATCATATGACTTTTGATATGTTGTATTCATTAATTTTTAGTAACTTAATGTATTTAAATTTAATAAATCATTCAACAAAAACCAATTTAATTCATTGTTTAATAACTTGAAGTATTTTTATATCCTCTATGACCCAAAATTCTTTCAAAAGAGTAAATTTTAAAGTAGTTGATTTTTAAGATTTCATCTGTTATTATTGATTTCTAGTTTAATTGTTTCTGAAATATACCTGGTATGACTTTTACTTGAATTTTACTGACATTGTCCTTATGAAACAGTATACATGGTCATTTTTGGAAAGGGAGTCCATGGGCACTGGAGATGAGAGTTATTTTATCTAGAGAATTTATTGTATTATCAAGCTTTTCTATATCATAGCTTATTTTTGTGTATGTGTGTCTTTTTCAGTCTTCTTCGGGCAATTGTGAGGGATGTTAAAGTCCTTTATTAATTTGTTCTTGTCATTCTTTAACTCTTATTTATAGAGGTATTTGCATTCTGACAGAGAAGTATTATTTGACACACAAACATTGTGTATTTGTGTTGAATTTTACTGCCTTAGTATAACATCTCCTTTGAACATTTCATATGTTTTGCCTTGAATTTTCTTTAATATTGGTATTAAAACCACTATTTTCCTTCTATGTCTATCTCTTTAACATATCTTTGCTCATCTTTTACTCATCCTATTTGTACTCATTTGTCTTAGCTATATCTCTTGTAAAAAAAAATATGTAATTAGATTTTATTTTGTAGCTCAGTTTTCTACTTTTTATCTTCTCACAGAGAAGTTTAAGCCATTTATAGTTATTGTTATAAACAATCTATCTGACTCACTTCTTTCATTATGTATTTTTTTTTATTCTTTGAGTGATTTTTTCCCTTTATTCTTCTTTCTTTGAGCACGTAGACTATATCATTCTTTGTTAATTTTTAACAGAGTATATATCTCATATTAAATTATATTTTCATTTGTTTCTCCAAGTTCAGTTAAGTTCAGTTGTTCAGTCGTGTCTGACTCTTTGAGACACCATGAACTGCAGCACGGCAGGCCTCCCTGTCCATCATCAACTCCCAGAGTCCACCCAAACCCATGTCCATCGAGTTGGTGATGCCATGCAACCATCTCATCCTCTGTTGTCCCCTTCTCCTCCCACCCTCAATCTTTCCCAGCATCAGGGTTTTTTCAAATGAGTCAGCTCTTTGCATCAGGTAGCCAAAGTATTGGGGTTTCAGCTTCAATATCAGTCCTTCCAATGAACACCCAGGACTGATCTCCTTTAGGATGGACTGGTTGGATCTCCTTGCAGTCCAAGGGACTCTCAAGAGTCTTCTCCAACACCACAGTTCAAAAGCATCAATTCTTCAGTGCTCAGCTTTCTTCACAGTCCAACTCTCATATCTATACATGACCACAGGAAAAAACCATAGCATTGACTAGACGGACCTTTGTTGACAAAGTAATGTCTCTGCTGTTTGATATGCTGTCTAGGTTGGTCATGACTTTCCTTCTAAGGAGTAAGCGTCTTTTAATTTCATGGCTGCAATCACCATCTGCAGTGATTTTGGAGCCCATAAAAATAAAGTCAGCCACTGTTTCCACTGTTTCCCCATCTATTTGCCATGAAGTGATGGGACCAGATGCCATGATCTTAGTTTTCTGAATGTTGAGCTTTAAGCCAACTTTTTCACTCTCCTCTTTCACTTTCATCAAGAGGCTTTTTAGTTCTACTTTCTGCCATAAGAGTGGTATCGTCTGCATATCTGAGGTTATTGATATTTCTCCCAGCAATCTTGGTTCCAGCTTGTGGTTCTTCCAGCCCAGCGTTTCTCATGATGTACTCTGCATTTAAGTTAAATAAGCAGGGTAACAATATACAGCCTTGATGTACTCCTTTTCCTATTTGGAATCAGTCAGTTGTTCCATGTCCAGTTCTAATTGTTGCTTCCTGACCTGCATATAGGTTTCTCAAGAGGCAGGTCAGGTGGCCTGGTATTCCCATCTCTGTCAGAATTTTCCACAGTTTATTGTGACCCACACAAAAAAGCAAAATGGCTGTCTGAGGAGGCCTTACAAATAGCTATGAAAAGAAGGGAAGCGAAAAGCAAAGGAGAAAAGGAAAGATATAGCCATTTGAATGCAGAGTTCCAAAGAATAGCAAGGAGAGATAAGAAAGCCTTCCTCAGGGATCAATGCAAAGAAATAGAGGAAAACAACAGAATGGGAAAGACTAGAGATCTCTTCAAGAAAATTAGAGATACCAAGGGAACATTTTATGCAAAGATGGGCTCAATAAAGGACAGAAATGGTATGGACCTAACAGAAGCAGAAGATAGAGAAGAGATGGCAAGAATACACAGAAGAACTGTACAAAAATTATCTCATGACCCAGATAATCATGATGGTGTGATCACCCACCTAGAGCCAGACATCCTGGAATGTGAAGTCAAGTGGGCCTTAGGAAGCATCACTACGAACAAAGCTAGTGGAGGTGATGGAATTCCAGTTGAGCTACTTCAAATCCTGAAAGATGATGCTGTGAAAGTGCTGCACTCAATATGCCAGCAAATTTGGAAAACTCAGCAGTGGCCACGGGACTGGAAAAGGTCAGTTTTCATTCCAATCCCAAAGAAAGGCGCTGCCAAAGAATGCTCAAACTACCGCACAATTGCACTCATCTCACACACTAGTAAAGTAATGCTTAAAATTCTCCAAGCCAGGCTTCAGCAATACATGAACTGTGAACTTCCAGATGTTCAAGCTGGTTTTAGAAAAGGCAGAGGAACCGGTGATCAAGTTGCCAACATCTGCTGGATCATCGAAAAAGCAAGAGAGTTCCAGAAAAACATCTATTTCTGCTTAATCAGAGTCTTTGACTGTGTTTCTCCAAAGCATTCTTAATTTGTGTGTCACTCTCAAATTTATATCTTCTGATTAAATGGAAGAATCTAGCATACTTCCTGCCCTAACACATGTACCACAGCTTTTCCCAGTCCTACATTTTGGACTTTGTTTCTCCTGTCTTACGTTTTAGAAAAAGCATTATTTTAAAAAATCTTTATTCTTATAGCATATGCCTTATTCTTCAAGAATAATATTTTTATTTACATTTAGCTTTTAAAATAGATGTGCTATAATTTTATTTCTTTGTTTAACTGATTTCATTTTTCCCAGTTAGATCACTAGACTTTCTTTATTCTTTTTGAGCTCCTAATTCTTATTTGTCCTTCAGTGAGTTTGGGTATGGCTTTAGATATTTTTTCAAAAAGAATGCATGGTTTGTACATTTTCTAAAATCATATATTTGTGAAGATATTTTTTCTTCTTTGTTTAGGTATACACTTCTTGAGTTGTACCATTTCCCTTCAAATTTCTGTAATTTTGTTATATTGATTTCTACATCAAAGGAAAGTCTGAGGCAAGGCTCTTTTTTTCTGTGTATAATCATTGGTGTGTGTGTGTGTGTGCGTGTGTTGTTTTTCTATGCCTTGGTATTTGTGAGACTTTATTCTTGTAACTCAAAAATTTTGATAGGAGGCACCTAAGTATGGGTTTGAATAATAATAATCAACCTTTCATCTTTATCCACTGGAATTTTTTCAGTTGATGAGTGTTTTTGTCTGTTATAACTTAAATTATTAGAGTTGTCACATGTATTATGATCTTCTCAAGAACCCCAGTGATCTAGATGTTGAAACAGTACGTTCTATGAAGGCAGGAGCCATAGAAGCCTTGTTCACTGCTCTGTACCTGGGTATATAGGTCTAATGCCTGGCGTATTCTAGACATTCATATATAGTAAGTAGATGAATGATAAACCCCATCTCTGACCTTCATGTGTATGTTTTCCTCCCTGATAATTTTAATCTTATTTTTTCATCTGCTTGTAGGGATGTTTGCGAAATAGGCTCCCCAGGAAACCATGAAGCTGAAGGTTCTACTTCAGGATTAATGTGCTCAAGGTTAACCTACTTGGACATTGATATTGCTTCCCTTGTCTCCTTCCCCTGTTGTCTTATGAAGATACAGCTTTACCAGAACTGTCTTTAGCGTGAGAATCAGCAAAGTTTCATAAGTCTAAAACATTCCCTCTTAACATGTAATGAGTTCAAGTTCTTCCTAGTTGATAATTAAATCCAAGAGTAAGGAAGAGGAAGTAAGCGAGCACTGAGCTTACTTAGCTCAGATCCAAAGCTTCCCTCTTGACCAAGAATATCACTGATAACTGACTGCTTCTCTGTCAGTTAGCCATTGTTGCATAACAAACCATCTTCAAATTTAGTGGCTTAAAACAACAGTTGTTTATTAGCTTGTTATTCTCTTTGGGCTGGGCCCATCTGTGCAGTTCTGCAAGTCTCACATGTGCACACACATGTCACTGTAGTCAGCTGGGGGGTCAGCTTCAGGAGATCTTGATGGCCTCATACATGTGTCTGGTGTTAGAGGCACAAGACTGAGAGTTTCTAAAGCAGCAAGAGTAGGAAAACCCCAATACACAAGCACTTTTCTAGCCTCTGATGGCATACTTTGCTAAGGTTCCATTGGCCAGAAAGTCACCTGACTAGTTCAAATTCAAGGGGTAGAGAAATGAACTCTGGTTCTAAATTGGAGGAACTTTCATGTCATATTGCAATGGCATGGATACAGGGAGTGAGCAAATTTGAGGCCTTCTTTAGAGTTCACCCTCAATCACTCCTATTTGGGATTCTGGAAACCAAAGGTATTCACTGAAACATATCTATCCATTCCTTACTCTGTTGTTCTGTTGGCCAATTAAGTTGGAACTTAATCTAACCTTACAGTGTGTGTTTGATCTGTAGTCTCTCTGAAGAGTTACACTGTGTTCTTTCTACATTGTCATTCTGGTATTTGCTGTCTTTAATGTAGATTTGCATGCTGCCAATACATTTTTGGTTACATATAGTCTCTTCTTACCGCGTTCATCTTTTTTTTTTATTCTGTTACCTTTTCATGCTTTTCCTTATCGTTTTCTGTACCTTTCATGGTGAAGTCTGTTCCACAAGCATCATATTTTTCAAAAGAAGTGATCTTTCTCTGAGTTTGTGGGATGTTTTTGTTCCCTTTCTATGTAAGTCTTAGAAATGCTTTGTTTGGTGTTTGTCAACAGAATAGGGGGTTTGCTCTTATGTCTATTTTCTTGTGTGGTGGATCAGATTTCCTTCTTGGATGTGTATATGGAGGATGTATTAATGTGCATGCATGCTCAATTACTCAGTTGTCTCCGACCCTTTTCGACCACATAGCCTGCAGCCTGCCGGGCTCCTCTGTCCATGGGATTTTTCCAAGCAAGAATACTGGAGTGGGTTGCTATTTCTTTCTCCAGGGGATTTTCCCAACCCAGGGATCAAATCCGCATCTCCTGCCTTGGCAGGCAGATTCTTTACCACTGAGCCACCTGTGGAGCCCTGTATGTACATACCTCCTAGTCCAATTCCCAGTTTTTAGGGAGAATCATTTAGAGAGTGAATCCCTGAAAGCTCGATCTCTGTTCAAATGGGATACATAAGAATGTCAAATTTCTGGCATGTGCTCCTTAGGTCTAAAGGCAATGAGAAATCTCTTGCTTGCTGATGATGAGGGTGATAGGGGTCATTTTGACAGCAGAGGGTATGTGATCTCTTCTCCTCTCTGTTCAGTTTATGTGCAGGTTTTGTGACTTTTTTGCAAACATTTTTATTAATAATATACATATAAAATTAAATATGTAATATATGTATATTATAAAGCATAAAAATGAATATCAGTAAACTTATGACTCAGATTAAGATGAAAAACACAAACAGGGCCATGGTATCTCCCTCCTGGACCTTACCTGGTCCTCATCCTACATCTGCCCACCAAGAAATAACCACTATGCTGAATACAGGGCTTACTACTCCCTTGCCTTCTCTCTTTTATGTGTAACAATTCCTTTTGGATATGCAGATACATCATGAAAGTACATGAATATAAATGTATAAAAGTGTGAAGTGTAAATAATTATAAGATCTTTCTTAGGGTCATTTTAATGCATGCAGAATCTTAGTATTGATCATTTGTACCTTTTCCCTTTTTAAATTATTTTATTCTGATTAGTTTATAATTTTTTTTTTCAAAAAGAACTTTTGGCTTTGATCATTTTCTATAACAGTTATTTTTCTATTTTACTAATTTCTACTCATCTTTATTATTTGATTTTGGGACTGAGTTCTGAAGAGTAGGTAGAATTTGGCCAATTTAAGAGCATGAAGGGCTTCCCAGGTGGCACTAGTGATAAAGAACCCGCTCGCCAGTGCAAGAGATATAAGAGACGTGGGTTCGATCCTTGGGTTGGGAAGATCCTCTGAAGGCATGGCAACCCACTCTAGTATTCTTGCCTGGAGAATCCCAGGGACAGAGGAGACTGGTGGCCTATAGTTCATAGGGTTGCAAAGAGTTGGACAGGACTGAAGTGACTTAGCATGCACGCATGTGTGCAAGAGTATAACATCCTTAAATATTTGTCAGTATTCATGAGAATATTGGAAATAGTGTTTTAATGTCTGCTGTTGAACCATTAGTCCTACCAAATCCCCTGGGATTCAGAAATGTTGAATAGAAGTCTTCTACACTTAGAATCATTTGATTTCATTTAAACGTGAATATTAATTTCTGAAATATTGGTGATATTTTAAGTCTCATATTCACTTCCTAGGTTTACAACATTCACCCTATTCCCAGAATATCTTTGTTCCTTCTTTTTCTAACTCTTGATAAAAGCAGATTCTAAAATGGACATGTACCTCCTAGGGGTGCCACATTAGAAATTATTTGACAGTGTTTTTCTAATAGATTTTGTCTTATGTACATGATTCTGTCCTTAAACTATTATCGATGTTCATTTGCTTTGATTACCTGTATTCCCTCTCATGCATCCCCTCCACCCTGAATCTGTCCCCCATTCTTGGATAGTATCAATTTTGTTCACCTAGTGTTTCTATCTTAGAAAAAAGCAGAAGGATGACACAGTTAAATAGGCCATTTAACTGAAGAATGGCATGTCACACATTCTTTTTCTATATGTATAATGAGAGAGAGGTATATAGGTTAATGTATGTATTTATGGAGATGAATATTATGGCTATTTTATGATATTTAAGACTAAATGCCACAGTTGTATTTTTTTTTTTTTAAAGTAAGTCTAAACTTCCCTTTAAGGAAAGCCGAGAAAAGTAGTAATTTGGAACTAGTTGGCTTAACTTAAAAAGCTCCCCTGTGACATCGGAGTGTGTTTCATGCAATTGCTTTCTTAGACTTGCTCATTAAAATATTGACTACTCTTTTTCTTCAGTAAATGCTAATCCTGGCTCCTATGTAAATGTATTTACATTTCACTGCAGGCAGCCTGCCAGGTTAGAAATAAAACCAATTTGTTAATATCACTATTTCCTTTTCAGCAAAGAAAATATGCATTAAATTAAAGGCTTTCTAAAAATAATAAGAAATGACTTCAGTTGATACCAACCATTTATTTGTCTCTCTGACTTAGGCTGTGACAACTCATCTTTATCAGCCTGCATTCCTCTGTTCCTCTCTGCTCTGGCCATCTTCTGTGCAAAACTCTGGATTCTTAAAGACCCCAGACCAGGTCCTAATGTTCGCTTTGCCCGCTTCTCCTCACCTTTCCCACTGTTGCACCTTTGCTAGTCCCTGCCAGCACCTATCTGAGAATGCAAAACACTGTATTTAAAAGAACGTGAGCAAATATGGTTAATCCTGGTTGATGACATGCTGCTTTACTGGAGCATTCTCCCCAGAAATCTTGGAAATCTTTGAACTGCAAGAAGGTTCCCATTTGATTTACGATTCGTAAGTGGATCAGTGTTATTAAAATCCACAGGAGTCCTTTGTTCATTTAGTCATTCTGAGGGCCACCCATCAAGTACTTCTATATACTATTTTGCACAAGAGCATCTTCCCAGAGCCCTTAGCTGTTTCTTAAATAATCCTTCTATAGAAAGAACTAACTATGCAACTGTACATCAAGTCATATTAGAAACTGGAGAATGTGCACATTGTGTTATCTGAACTTGGGAAGTCAAGTGAATTTTCAGTAAAGCTAACAAGATATTACCCTTGTTAGCATACTTTGCCTGGCTAAATGCTACTTTTTACTTTGTTGATTATTTTTTAATAAAATGAATTGATTGATATTTGCTATTACTCCTGTAACTTGTAAAAAAAAAAAAAAGAATCATTTGCAAATGCCCATGGTCTAGTTGGTCCTGAGAAAAATAAAATCTGGCATCTAAAATTTGGTACATAAATTTTGTTACTCCTGATTTTTCTTCTTATTTCATTTTATTTCCCTTGTTTTCTGGTCCAGTCAAATGTTGGCCTTGGCTCTATCAATTTTTAGAAGGATGAAGTCTTACTGACAATCTTCATGTTCTCTTTCTATGTCAGGGAAAATATTAAAGAAATAAAATAGTTAACCTAAACAATGAACGATTGCCTACTTCCCACCTTTTTCTTAACTAGCTTTAAGTCCTAGGGTCCTAAATTCTTTACTGTACTGACTCCACAATAGCCATCAAAATAAGGAAATCTTTCCCCTCTTCAGTCCTTTCACCTTTCAGAGTTTTATTCTGTCTTATACACATTTAGTTTGAAGGGAGTTGTTGGCCTCTTGCATCATTGTTTATATATATATATATATATATTTTTTTTTTTTTTTTCCTATTGGTATGGCATCATGTCCACTTGCTAAATCCTGTACAACCTTGAGCTGGGTGCATACCAACAGTTTAATGACCCTTCTGGTATAGTCTTTGGTCCAAAAAGTGATCAGTGTTGAGATGCTTCTCAGGAAGAGAGATTTACCAGTACATAGTTGTTCTGTGAGGAAAACCGCCTCATCCAGCTGGTAAGCGATTTATGCCCTGAAGCATGAAGATTTCATAGCCCTTGTCATTTTATCCTTCCTGGTGTCGCTGCAGGTGCTATTTTTATTCATATAAATATTTAATCTTCTATAAAACTTATTAAGCTGTTGGCCTCAGTAACATTTTTTGGCAGCAAGTTTCCTAGGTTAAAGGGACACAGTCAACTACAACAGCTTAGCTCAAGATCATAGTTTTAAATAAAGGCATAAAAGGTGATTTTTCTGAGATTAAAAAAAAAGACTCCAGCAAAGCTGTTTGGGGTTCACCTATGGCATTTCCCAATAATGCTTCCACTGTCTCAATAGTGCTGAGTTGGCATCTAAGAGACCAGGAAGCAAGCTCAGTTGAAATTAAAGTGAGAGTATTTCATATATATCTTTTTCTGGACCCAGTAAAGATGAGAAGTAGATAAAATGTATAGGCAATGTTCTTCACTTTCTCAGCATTCAAATCTCCACATTAAAAGTAGTTGGCTTCTTTGGATGGATACCTCCTGTTAAAACAGGTGACCTTTCTCTGAGCTTCTTCATTGGGTAGAGGACCAACAGGTAATGAGTGGTGGCATCTTCTAATTCCTTTTAGATGGTTGTCTGGAGATCAAGTGGAGGTTTCTCCAGTTGAATTTGATTTAGCCACAACCATATTGGAAATTTAAACATAAGCATCTAGACTTATGGACATGGACCATCCAGATGGATGTGGATTAACTCTGGAGTCATACATTTCTTTGTCTTCCTGGGTATTTATAGGAGCTGATACATTTGGCCTTGAACTAGCTGGACAATGATGGACACTTGTACCACAAAATATTCTGGTGTGTATAGACCTATACTGGTTTAGAGACTGTATCTAACTTAGATGAGTTAAACTCTATTGGCAGCCCTAATATAGGAAGTTTATGATTCTTAAGGAAGAAAAATAGCATGTTAGTAATAGAACATAAACCATGGGATATGTAATGAAGTTATAAATTATGAGGAATTATAAGGGCTGTATAAATTCAGAGAAGGGATTGGTTATTATTGACCAAAATGCTTTAAGTGATGGTGGTAGTTGAACTGATTCTTCTGAAAAACCTGAGATCTGGGCAAGGGAAGAGAAAGTGAGTGGGTGAGGCATTAGTGAGGGGTAGGGCAGGGCTACCATTTAATAGCAACATAACTTCAGTGTAATAGGTTCTGTGACTTCTAAAATAGATTCTCACCTAAAGAATCATAATGAGATTAAGTGTTGGTTCAATCCAGATTATGTGGAACTAAATTTGGTGCTATTCTTTCTTTTATAATTATTATCCTTTCTACTGATGTAATTAAAAGAACATTCTCCCAGGTCCAAATATCAAGGTCCAGTAATTTTTAAAAAATATCATTAACTCATCTTGCTTAGCAATACTTTAGTTCCTTTTGTTAAATAAGTGACCAAACTGTCATACATGCTGGCTGAGTGCAGATTGGTCTAGCCACTTTAGAAACTGTGTTAGCAGCTTTTTATAAAGTTAAGTATGCATATACCAGCTTTTTATAAAGTTAAGTATGCATATACCATATGACCCAGAAAACCTACTCCTAGGGATTTGCCCAAGAGAAATAAAAACTTTGTCACATCAAAAATTGTCAGTGAAAGTTTACAGTGGCTTTATTCATAATTACCCAAAGTTGTAAAGAGTGCAAATGTCCTTCAGCTTGTAAGTGAATAAGCAGTGGTATATCCATATGACAGAATACTACTTAGTAATAAAAAGGAATGGACAACATGGGAAAATCTCAAATGTATTACACTAAGTGAAAGAAGCCAGACTCAAAAATCTCTATGCTGTTGATTCTGTACATCCTGGAAAAGGCAAAATTATGGGAAAGATAACAGATTGGTCATTGCCCAAGGACTGGGGCTTGGGGAAAGTGTTGACTGAAATTATAAGGGTGTTTTGGGGGAGTGATGGAACTTTTTAGTATCTTGGGGTTGGTGGTGGTCACTTGACTATGCATTTGGCAAAACTCATAAAACTATACACCAAAATGAGTGGATTTTTTTCATGGTATTTATATGGCACCCCACTCCAGTACTCTTGCCTGGAAAATCCCATGGACGGAGGAGCCTGGTATGTTGCAGTCCATGGGGTCGCTGAGGGTTGAACATGACTGAGCGACTTCACTTTCACTTTTCACTTTCATGCATTGGAGAAGGAAATGGCAACCCACTCCAGTGTTCTTGCCTGGAGAATCCCAGGGACGGGGGAGCCTGGTGGGCTGCCGTCTATGGGGTCACACAGAGTCGGACACGACTGAAATACTTAGCAGCAGCAGCATACTTTAATAAAACTTACTTTAAAAAAGAAGTGGCCAACCACACGTTTTTCACAAATCCTGCATTATGACCTTACATGGGTTTCCTATGCTCCAGTTTTCAGTGTTTCACATTCTAACATCTTTCCCTCTTGAAAGTTTTTGTTTATAAGCTTCCATCATCCCTTGAAGAAATGTTTAAAACTCTCTTAGAATTTTGGTGGAGATGCTCAAAGACCTAAAATGAATGGTCAGAGCTCCCTTTGAAAACACAAGTATTTTATATGTAAAGAGGAACTACTTTAAAAGGACTGTTTCATATATTGAATAGGTGACTCTTTTGAGATATGGTTATGACATGATAGAACCCATGTGACTTCTTTGCTGTGTCACGGATCCATAGACCTTATAAGATGTGGAGATTTGAACCCTTTAAACTAGTCTATGCATTCATTTTCCAGATACAAATAAACTGTCTAGTTCATTGTCTCCAAAGTTTCACTCAGGCTGCTTAAAGGATATGGAAGAAAAATCACAAAACTTGCTGTGTGGTACAGTGAAAAAAAAAATCATTTGTTCTTCAGCGATGCCAAAGCATCTATTTTTCTGTGGTTTAAAATTTTTATTTGTATCTCACTTGCTTCTAAAATGGATTTGGGGTGGCTCCTCTTAATAAAGTAGATTTTCTGAAATTTATCCTTTTCACCAGGTCACCTTCCCACTTCCAAACCCTTCACTTTGCTGGAACAATCTATCTGTTATACCCCAGACAATGTACTGCCCTCTATCTGGATCTGAGCTTCTCTTTTCAAAATTGAAGTCCAACTATGACCTGAGGGATCATCTCTTCAGCGGTCCCCAAACACCAGTTATGTTCCTTTTCATCACATGTGTCACCCTATATTTAATTAATTAGTTACTTATTCATCTCCTATGTTGGAGAAGGCAATGGCAACCCACTCCAGTGTTCTTGCCTGGAGAATCCCAGGGACAGGGGAGCCTGGTGGGTTGCCGTCTACGGGGTTGCACAGAGTCAGACACGACTGAAGCGACTTAGCAGTGGCAGCAGCATCTCCTATGTTAGACCCTAAGTGCTGTGGGACCGTGCGTCTCTTAATCACTGTTGTATTTTCAGCTAACAGGAAACACTAGCAAAATATTTGTTGAATAAATGAAGGGACCTGCCATCCCCAATGGGCCATACTTGTGCTACTCACCCCATGCTTATACCAGTTTATACTTTAAATACTTTGGAAATAGTTTAACTATCATATATCTGAAAAATACTGTTAGTAAGGAAAAGCGAGATTTTTGCCATTACAATTTTTTTTTGTTTGGGGCCTATCTCAGGGCTTTGTTATAATTTCCTCTTTGATACTTGGTTTGTGTATTTGCCTGCTTTTGTTTGTCTGTTTGGGGTTTGGCTGGATGTAACCAAGTGGCAGCTCCTTCACATGAGTGCTTTGTACAGTATGTGCCATGTCTCACTGTAGCTGATACATAAGTAGCACCTAGTATGCAGGTGGTGGGTGGTCTCTTCTATGTAAATGAAAGTGATTGTTCTTAGGATGGGAAGTCCAAGATGGCAAATACTATGGGATTGCAAATTTCAGCATAAATCTCTGGCTATTTGTGGATATTGAGTGATTATTTTTAACCATTTGAAATCACTGAATCAAAGACTAGCCATTTTAATAATTGGGTTTCTGAAAGGATATAAATATGTAGCCATTACATAGAACTTACATACTTTATACAGGCCTGTGCATATATAGAGCTTTAACTGTAAATTTTAACTATGTTGGATTTTTGAATTAGAAATTGATGCAGTTGTCAGAGGCTTAGTTCCTCCATTTAATGTAGCTCTTTGTTCTTAATGGGAATTTAGGTCAGCACTGAACAGTGCCAGGGCATCCCAAGAATTTCCCCCAGAAAACAAGGGTGCCAGACATGCAGAAGAAGGTCAGCAACACTGTTTGGCAAAGTTATATTCCCTCCTATCTGGCAGCAGTGCCTGGTTCAGTTTGGACAGCAGAGACTTAAAAAAGGATTTTCTTTTTCTCCTATTTTTTTTTTCTTTTCATTTTTAAAAACCATTTTCCTTTCCCAACATAAAAGTTGTTTTCTATCCAATTCTCTCTGAAAACAGCATATCTATTTAGAGAAAAATGTAAACTCACTGTGTCACGTTTCTAAGCAGGCCGTGTTTTCTGCAGTCCCACCAAGTTCTGTAGCCATTTGAGTCCTCTGAGTCCAAATGATACTTATGTAAGGACATGCAGTTGAGATGGGAGGGGGTTACAGCCACAGAATTTGATTTCGCCAAATGAGAAAGAAATGGCTGCCACATCCTGAAGCCAGTCCAGAGCCCTCTTAGAGATACAGATTCACAGCACTATTCATCACCGATGTCACTTTAGAATCCATTATTATGATTTTGCTCTGGTTTTCACGGCTATGCTTTTCAAACTCTGTCCATTCTTTTGTCAACAAGTGTTTCCTCAGACGCTTCTCTGCTCCAGATGCTTTCTGGATCTCGGGGACGCATCAGTATTCAAATTGAGCAAAATAATTTCCCTTGTTGTTTTCTGCTCTCCTTCCAACCCTCAGAAGCCAGTAGGCCTTTATTTCTTATCCCTAGTAGGAAATAAGAGAGAATTTGTGGTTTTCCTCTGAGATCACCCATGAAAGATTGGGTGATTGAAACTAGAAATCAGATCTTCTTGCTCCCAGCTCACCAACCATACCTTTCATCACACCAGACAAGACCTGTGGGCAGGGAGTAGCAGTGGTCAGAGTACCCTTTGGATTGGAGCCTGTTGCATTTGTCCTTGGATTTGACCTTCCAAAGGACCACTGAGCAACTTGTCTTTGAGAAATGACCTGCCATTTTCAAACAGCATCAAGGAAAGTCAGTGAGACAACAGAATGAGAAGCAAAGTATTGAGTTTAAAATGTTCTTTTTGTGTATTTGAAAAGGAAAAAAAAAAAAAAAAAGACCATCTGTATATATGACTTAAGGAGAAGATATAAAATGAAATAGTTTTCTCAAACTCTTATGTCTGTTGAGACACTCCTAATCAGAGTGGCTCCCCACCCACCCTTGCTTCTTTTATTTTTTATTTTTATTTTTTTGGAAGGGGAGGGATGACCCTGCTGAGTTTTGGAGTATGCCTATAGCAGCTTTTAGCAAATCACGGTCCCAGCAGTAGGTTCAGCTTTGAAGAAAGATTTACAAATCCCTCACTGCTTTATAAATATCTGCATTTATATCTTAAAGAAGAAGAAGAAAAAGCCCCTCACAGTTGGTCTCAGGCTCCTCACCCTCTCCTTCCCCCCACCCCACACTTCCCCTTTTCTTGCTTTCCTCTTTCAGAAATTAAAGATTGTGATGTGTGCAGGAAATGAGGGTCTATAAAATTGTGATAAAGTGTTCCTGCAAAATTGCCTTTGAATTTTCACCTTGAATTGCAGGCGAAATGAAATTGTTCGCTTTCAGCATTGCTTTGTTTTTGACCCCTTTTTGTGAATTCTCAAAGGAAAGAAACATATTCCCATCTTTTATAGTAATCAAATTTATCTGGCATCTCTCAGCCTCTTGAATTACTTATGCTAGAGTTGGCCAGCCTCAGGAAGGTTGTGGCTGGTTTATTTATTTATTGTTCTAAAGTGAGGGTTTTTGACATGGGTTCCCTACTTCATCCGAGGGGAGTATAGAAAAATCAAAAGTGCTTTCTGACATTGCATAATATGTGTTATGTATACACATGCGAGCATTATTATAATGGTAAAAGATACCCATCTAAGGAGATGTAATAGAGGACCCCATGATCATAGGTCATGGTTATTTAATATTTTCACCCGAGAAGGGGAATGTTTCATGCACTGATTATAAATAAAATTATATGTAAAAAGCAAAAAAAAACAAAAAAAATCCGGGAAAAGGCTTTGCATTGGAAAGCAAGTGCTAGCAATACCTACTTGTAAACCTGTTTAGTAACTAGTTGGTTTTAACAAGTATTAATTCTGTACCAGGTGATTATATCACTTTGTAATTTAGGGAGTTTAATGTGACTCTTTCATGTAAGAATTTGGTATCAGAAAGTGAATATCAGCCATCACCTGCAGCTGCGTTCTGTTAAGCCTAGCCTTGCTTGGTAACCCCGAGTTCTCTTTTAATGGGATTCATTCTTTTCTTTTTATTTCCAGTCCCTTGTGCCTATACTCAAAAAACCCTAAGCTACAGGTGCAAGCCTGTAGAAATCAGATTTGAGTTTCTAAACTAAATCTCTCTTATGTTGAGAAAGCAAAACAATATATCACTATCAGGGAGAATACATAAAGAATAATACTTCTTTGTGTGGCCTTAACTTCCACAGGGCTTACGTTAAAAATTAGCTCAGAAAACTGTGTTTTGAAACTATTACTAATGCCTCAACCATCCTTTATTCATACCTATACTTAGAACACTATGATGCCTGCAACTGTTGAACGCCTATCATGTTTACATATTTCTAAATTATAATAAGTTAACCCTGAAAAGCTATACAGTTACCTTTTCTATTATTTTTACAATATAAGCAAAATATGTTTATGCCATAATTTTTTTGTACATACCAACTTTCAATGGATTTCACTGTGTTTCAGGTTTACTAGTTACACACTTCTTAAATAAGAACTCACATAAACCCCAGAAATGTTCCTTTAAAATTAGTCTTATTCAGGTCAGTAAGAGGTCCATGTAAGTTTAACAAAACATAAAATAAGGATCTCTAGGGAAGGGGGTGACGTGTAGTTGGAGTGTCTCTCACACACACTTTACTTCCATGATACTGTGAGATCTTGAAATCACTGAAACAGGCTGATACGAAAGTCATTCTCTAACAGATAGGCATCTCTCTGTATATCTGCATCTTAGTAGAACAAACATTAAGATTAAGCAACAGCTCAGAAAGTGCAGGGTAAGTGGGAATGTTCACATCAAGCTACTTAATAACATTAAATTTACGTTAGAAATATTTATTTTAACAAGCATTAGCAGTGACCACATTGCTGACTAATTTATGCAGTCAAAGGAATCAACTAACCCAACTGTCACAATTTGTTTTTGATGAAAAAAGAGAAGAAAATGGCTGTCCAAGAAGATTTAAATGGAAAAGCATAAGTTTTCATAGTATTTTTTTGTGGGCTACAGATTTTAAGAGGACGTAACCTCCTTTATATGTCGTATATATCAGCAGCTTGCATATCTCCTTTCTCCCTTATAAAAACAATTCACAACTTTTATATAAACATTTTAATCTATAGAAGAGTGAATTAATATGATTCTTAATTGTGGCCAAAGTACTGGAGTTTCAGCTTGGATTGGGGGCAAGAGGAGAAGGGGACGACAGAGGATGAGATGGCTGGATGGCATCACTGACTCAATGGACGTGAGTCTCAGTGAACTCCGGGAGTTAGTAATGGACAGGAAGGCCTGGCATGCTGCGATTCATGGGGTCGCAAAGAGTTGGACACGACTGAGCGACTGATCTGATCTGATCTGATCTTAATTGTGGCAATAGAAATAAAAATGAGATGTTTATTTGAAATAAATTCTTGAAATCATTTTCTTCTGTCCCCTCAGAGATGGCAGCAAAAACCCTTTTTTGATTTGGACACAGTAATTTAAATGTGTCCAGTTTTGCCGTTGTGCCTACGAATCAATTTAGTGTGGGTTTGTTCACATCTAAAGGAAAGTTAAATGCTGACTTTAAAAGTGGAGAAATGTTCCATAGATATCCTTTGCTTTCAAAAAGCATGCATTTGACTGTGATCCTTAAAAGCTTTTATTGAACTATTTTCTTTTTCTGTTTGCAAAATTCACAAAGGGCTGTCTGTAAGCCCTCTTCATATTTTCCCCAGTTTGGCCTAAATTTTGCCTCAGGGGAATAAACAGCAACAGTGTTGCATTTCCCATTCTGAACATATATGCCAAAACAGAGAGCTTTTATTACAAGGGAAGAAATCAAATCATTGTCACCTAAAGTGCTAATTATGTCTGATAAATGTATGGCATGCACTTAATGCAAAGAGAGCTTAGGAAATGATACACCTTCCGTAATTACAGTGACCAACCTAGCTCCATCAATCTAAATTTTTTTTCAATCCATGTTCATTTGGGTGGCTTTATTCTTATTAAATGGCTTTCTTAAGCTTCAACAGACCCACTTGCTGCTAATAAGGAAGCTCACATAAGTATTTTGGAACTGCCTACAATAAGATGGCGTGTTATGTGATACACATCCAGATGAGTGTACACAGATAAACAGGAACCACAGAGGAATATGGTTACAGTCTTCTCCCACTGGGCCTTGGAATTGCAAACTGATGGTAAAATTTGCCATTCTTTGCTTGCCTAATGAATTTGTGTATCCAGTTAACTAAGGTACTGTATTTCTTTATCAGAGGAGCCTGAAATCCTTTCATAGCTGACAACAGACCCGTTAGTCTCTTCCCCTGGGGACATAAATGACCTCGTGGGTAGGCACGCTGTCCTCAGAACCTCTGACGATAACATTTAAGAATTACTCCTCTCCCTCTGTTTTTCTCCATGGAAGAAAGCCACCATTCTTCTCAGAGCCAAATTGTATGTGGCCTCTAATCGAACCTGACACCCTTACACAAATGGAATAAGAGTAGGTTTTAATTAGACTGAAGGATGCTGATTTTCTCTGAAGCCACTTCAGAGCCCCTATCCTCTCCGAGTCCTCCAGCAGATGCACTGGCTTGTTTCACGCATCCATCCATATTTGGCTGCAGAAACCTTGCTCCAGAGGGTGTGTGAATTCAGGCCTATCATCGGGACTGATTGGCTGAATAGTATTTTCAGATTTTTGTTTTGCTCTATCACAATTCTATCTTTTTGTGTGTCTTAATTGCAGATACAGCAAGGTACATCTGTGGGAACCGTGCATATCTGGGCAGGCTTTTCTTTGCATCACTGAAATCCAACCAAACTATTCTCTTGTTTTTGCCTCTTCTTTCTCTCTGGGTCTTTTTCTCCTTAACTCTCCTTAACTCTTGATCTCCTTTGCTCTTCTTAACCTCTCCCAATTAAGAGTTTGAATTTAGTTTCTTTCTAGTTAATGTTGCTTGCTTTTTCACTTGGAATTTTTAGCACTTTGTGTTTTTGAAGGCAGTAAAGAAGCTGAAAATCCCTCCATTTCCTTCTGATTACATATCTGAGGATTTTTGTGGATTTTCAAGAGAGTTAGTGCTACCTGATGCAACGAAAGCATTAGTGGTAAATACTGAACTTCCATTTATTTTTACTTTTAAAATCATAATTAAAATGACAGAATTCAAAGTTTTGGGTATTATAGTTATGCAAATAGGTAAATCTTGAACAAAGTCGTAGTTTCATGGAACATCTTTCTTTTATTCTTTTTAAATAATTTTGCACTAAATTCTCAAATTGTTCATTTGTTTTAGCCTACTTTAACAAAAGTCTTTCTCAATTGCAGATTTGAAGTCATTAAAAATGAAAAATGTATTTGGAATTTTTTAGTTTGGTTCTGTATAGTCCATGGAGTCACAGAGAGTCAGACATGACTGAGTGACTTTCACTTTCATAATGTATTTGGCCTTCTCCAGTTTGGTTCTGAATACATATGTGTGATGATAGGTCATGTAAAAGATTTTTAAATAAAAAAATAGTTTTCATTTTAGCCTGAAAAATTCTAAATGTGTGAAAAATATTTTAAGAAACTTTCTATGAGTTTAAAAGACTAGTAGTTTGAAATTCATATGTTGTAGATGAACATATTTAGTTGTAGTGGTTGAAGCATAAATGTGGTATTAATTATAGTATTAAAAGTATATGTACTTCTCACAAATATGGTCAACTTTCAAAAATGAAGTAACAATTTATTTCACAAAACCTACTCCCTAAAAATGACAAATGCTATAATTTGATTTCTGAATTATATAGTTTGTTGTAGTCAGGCATAAGTCAAATATTAAAATATTAGGACTAATTTCATTCATTGTTATATACCTATGAGAAATAAAAATAAGTATTCACATGTACACAAATCATTATAGCAGCATTATTCATAATGGCTAAAAGGTGGAACCAACCCAATGGCCATTGACTGATGACTAAGTAAATAAGATGTGAGAGTTGGACTGTGAAGAAGGCTGAGCCCTAAAGAATTGATGCTTTTGAACTGTGGTGTTGGAGAAGACTCTTGAGAGTCCCTTAGACTACAAGGAGATCCAACCAGTCCATTCTGAAGGAGATCAGCCCTGGAATTTCTTTGGAAGGAATGATGCTAAAGCTGAAACTCCAGTACTTTGGTCACCTCATGCGAAGAGTTGACTCATTGGAAAAGACTCTGATGCTGGGAGGGATTGGGGGCAGGAGGAGAAGGGGATGACAGAGGATGAGATGGCTGGATGGCATCACTGACTCAATGGACGTGAGTCTGAGTGAACTCCGGGAGTTGGTGATAGACAGGGAGGCCTGGCGTGCTGCGATTCATGGGGTCGCAAAGAGTCAGACACGACTGAGCGACTGAACTGAACTGAACTGATATGGTATATTCATAGAATGGAATGTTAATTGGTCATGAAAAAGAAGTACTGATACATGCTACAACATGGATGAACCTTGTAAATATTCTAAGTGAAGAAAGCCAGACAGAAAAGATCACATATTATATGATTTCATTTATATGAAATTGTCAGAATAGGCAATTCTCCAATGCATGAAAGTGAAAAGTGAAAGTGAAGTCACTCAGTCGTGTCCAACCCTCAGCAACCCCATGGACTGCAGCCTACCAGGCTCCTCTGTCCAAGGGACTTTACAGGCAAGAGTACCGGAGTGGTTTGCCATTGCCTTCTCCATAGGCAAGTACATATAGACAGAAAGTAGGTTAGGAGTTGCCTATGGCCAGAGGAGCAGGGAGATAAGGTGTTTAGGGGTGATGGAGAAGGAAATGGCAACCCACTCCAGTGTTCTTGCCTGGAGAATCCCAGGGACGGTGGAGCCTGGTGGGCTGCCGTCTATGGGGTCGCACAGAGTCGGACATGACTGAAGCGACTTAGCAGCAGCAGCAAAGGAGCGGGGAGATAAGGTGTTTAGGGGTGACTGTTAAAGGATAGCTAAGTTTCTTTTGGGGATGATAAAAATTGGTCGTTGCATAACTCTGTGAGTAGATTTAATCCACTAAATTGTACATTTAAAATAGATGAGTTATATGATACATGAATTATAGCTCAATAAAGCTATAACAAAAAAATTAAGAGTTGTATCTATACATTTGTATTTTAAATGCTAATAAGCAAAGAGAAATATCTGACTACTTTTGAAAAAGAGAACTATGATTTGTTTAAAGATATTTTGTCTGGAGTGAAATTTCTAGATTAACATGCTAGCTAATATGTTATACGTATTGACATTCTACCCAAGACTTGCATTTCTATTATAATAGAAATAGTAATTTATTTTGTGGGTGAACTTGTGCAAATACTTTATATTAGTTCTTTTTAACATTTTGCTATAAATTATATTAAAATTTAGGAAGAATGAGAGAAGTGTAATCAGAACTTGAGTTAATCTTTATTTTTAAAAATGTGTATGATACTATCTAAACCTTTCACATTTGAATTTGAATAGTTAGGATATTTTACTTTATATTTTGTTTTGAAAACTAGATAATGACAGCAGTACTTTTTTGTTTTCACTTTTGTTTAGTGTAAATTTTAGCATACATTCAGCAAACAATTTTAAGGATATGAGTATTTGGTTTACTAGATACCTGTGTATCTACCACTCAGATTAAGAAACAGGTCACTGTCAGCTCTCTGGAAGCCCCTTTTATTGGCCTGTCCAATCTCAATCCTTCCAACCTCTTCAAATATGGTTCTTGAGATGATCATTTCCTTAAGTTGCTTTAAAATTTTACCATATATGTATGTATCCCTAAGCAATATAATTTACATTTGCCAGGTTCTTAGCTTTATATAAGTGGAATGATTTGGTATATATTCTTTGTTAATTTTTATTTTGGTCAGCATTGTGCTTGCAAGATTCACTTAAGACAGGGTAGGCTTCTTATGCTGCTGCTGCTGCTGCTGCTAAGTCACTTCAGTCGTGTCCGACTCTGTGCGACCCCATAGACGGCAGTCCATCAGGCTCCCCCGTCCCTGGGATTCTCCAGGCAAGAACACTGGAGTGGGTTGCCATTTCCTTCTCCAGTGCATGAAAGTGAAAAGTCAAAGTGAAGTCGCTCAGTCGTGCCCGACTCTTAGCGACTCCATGGACTGCAGCCCACCAGGCTCCTCTGTCCATGGGATTCTCCAGGCAAGAGTACTGGAGTGGGGTGCCATTGCCTTCTCCAATGCTTCTTATGCTATAAGAGACCAGATAGTAAAAACTGGTTTTAAGGGCCATATGATTTCTAGCCCAGCTACTGTGCTTTGTAAACCTGTGAAAGCAGTCATAGACTCTATGTAAGTGATGAGGGTGTTTATATTCCAGAATAATTTTATTTACAAAAATAGGCCTCTTTTGAAGCCACAAATTACCAAACCTGATTTGAATGATTGTATAGGTATAGTTTATTCATCTTCATCATTGCATATCTGTTCTAATATTATTTTACTCATTTAATTTTATTGGAGTATAGTTGATTTACAGTTTTGTGTTAATTTAGGTGTATAGCAAAGTGATTCAGTTGTGCATATATATTCATTCTTTTTCAGATTCTTTACCCTATATATAGATTATTACATAATATTGAGTATAGTTCCCTGTGCTATATAGTAGATCCTTGTTGGTTATCTATTTTAAATATAGTATTGTGTGTATGTTACACTATCTGTTCTATTTTTGATGAACATTTGGTTTGCTTCCAATTTGGGATATTATCAAAAAGCTTGTTGTAAATGTTTTTATATGTGTATTTTGGTGAAAAGGTGCAATCATTTCTCTATAACATATATTCCTTGGAGGACAAATAATGGCCCACTAGATAGGACCTCTTCACCTTGATTGTTAAATTTCAAATGGTTTTTCAAAGTGTTGTGTTATTTTTCTTTTTTCACTTTATAGTCTCACTAGAGGTGTTTAAGAATTCTCATTACTCATCTAATGAGAATGAGAACTCCTAGAAAACTAACCAAAATGATCACATGGATCACAGCCTTTTGTAAATCAATGAAACTATGAGCCCTGCTATGCAAGGCCACCCAAGATGGATGTGTTGGAGAGTTCTGACAAATATAGTCCACTGGAAAAAGGGAATGGCATACCTCTTTAACATTTGTACTTTGAGAACCCCATGAACAGTATGAAAAGTCAAAAAAATATGACACTGAATGATAAACCCCTAGGTCAGTAGGTGTTCAATATGCTACTGGAGAAGAGCAGAGAAATAGCTCCAGAATTAATGAAGAGGCTGAGTCAAAGCAGAAATAATGCCCAGTTGTAGAAGTGGTGATGAAAGTCAAGTCCCATGCTGTAAAGAACAGTACTGCATGGGAACCTGGAATGTTAGGTCCATGAATCAAGGTGAATTGGAAGTGGTAAAACAGGAGATAGCTAGAATAAACATCAACATTTTAGAAATCAGGGAAATTAAATGGACAGGAATGGGTGAATTTAATTCAGATGACCACTATATGTACTACTGTGGGCAAGAATCCCTTAGAAGAAAAAGATTAGCCCTCATAGTCAACAAAAGAGTCCAAAATGCAGTACTTGGGTACACCCTCAAAAACAACAGAATGATCTCGGTTCATTTTCAAGGCAAACCATTGAACATCACAGTTATCCAAGCCTATGCCCCAACCACTTATGCTGAAGAAGATGAAGTTGAACAGTTCTATGAAGACCTACAAGACCTTCTAGAACTAACACCAAAAAAGATGTCCTTTTCATCAGAGGGAACTGGAATGCAAAAGTAGGAAGTCAAGAGATACCTGGAGTAACAGGCAAGTTTGGTCTTGGAGTACAAAATGCATCAGGGCAAAAGCTAACAGAGTTTTGCTAAGAGAATGCACCTGCCATAGCAAACACCCTCTTTCAACAACACAAGAGACACATGGGCATCACCAGATGGTCAATTCTGAAATCAGATTGATTTTATTCTTTGCAATGGAAGATGGAGAAGTTCTATACAGTCAGCAAAAACAAGACCAGGAGCTGACTGTGGTCAGATCAGGAGCTCCTTATTGCAAAATTCAGACATAAGTTGAAGAAAGTAGGGAAAACCAGTAGGCTATTCAGGTGTCAGCTAAATCAAATCCTTTATGATTATACAGTGGAGGTGACAAATAGATTCAAGGAATTAAATCTGGTAGACAGAGTGCCTGAAGAACTATGGACAGAGGTTTGTAACATTGTACAGGAGGCAGTGACCAAAACCATCCCTAAGAAAAGAAATGCCAGAAGGCAAAATGGTTGTCTGAGAAAGACTTGCAAATAGATGAGGAAAGAAAAGAAGCAAAAAGCAAGGGAGAAGGAGAAAGTTATACCCAACTGAATGCAGAGTTCCAGAGAATACCAAGGAGAGATAAGAAGGACTTCTTTAATGAACAATGCAATGAAGTAGAGGAAAACAATAAAACGGGAAGACAAGAGATCTCTTCAATAAAATTGGAGATACCAAGGGAATATGTCATGCAAGCATGGGCACAATAAAGGACAGAAATGGTAAGGACCTAACAGAGGCAAAAGAGATTAAGAAGTGGCTAGCATACCCAGAAGAACTATATAAAAAAGGTCTTAATAACCAAGATAACCATGATGCTGTAGTCACTTACCTATAGCCAGACTTCCTGGAGCGCTAAGTCAAGTGCTCCTTAGGAAGCATTGCTACAAACAAAGCTAGTGGAAGTGATAGAATTCCCGCTGAACTATTTCTAATCCTAAAAGATGCTGCTGCTAAAGTGCAGCACTCAATATGTCAGCAAATTTGGAGAATTTATCAATGGTCACAGGACCGGAAAAGGTCAGTTTTCATACCAGTCCCAATGAAGGACAGTGCCAAAGAATGTTCAAACTACTGGACTCATTTCACATGCAAGTAAAGTCATGCTCAAAATCCTTCAAGCTAGACTTCAGCAGTATGTGAACTGAGAACTTTCAGATGTACAAGTTAGGTTTAGAAAAGACAGAGGAACCAGAGATCAAATTGCCAGTATTCATTTGATCATAGAGAAAGCAAAGGAATTCCAGAAAAACTTCTACTTCTGTTTAATTGACTATGCTAAAGCCCTAGACTATGTAGATCAAAACAAAGTGTGGGAAATTCTTAAAGAGATGAGAATACCAGATCACCTTACCTGTCTCCTGAGAAACCTGTATGCAGGTCAAGAAGCAACAGTTAGAACTGGACATGGAACAACACACTGGTTCAAACTGGGGTAGGAGTATGACAAGGCTGTATGTTGTCACCCTGCTTATCAACTTGTATGCAGAGTTCAGTTCAATTCAATCGCTTAGTCATGTCCAACTCTTTGCAACCCCATGGACTGCAGCATGCCAGGCTTCCCTGTCCATCACTAATTCCCGGAGCTCACTCAAACTCATGTCCATAGAGTCGGTGATGGACAACCGACTCATCCAACCATCTCATCCTCTGTCATTCCCTTCTCCTCCTGCCTTCAGTCTTTCCCAGCATCAGGGTCCTTTCCAATGAATCAGTTCTTCACATCAGGTAGCCAAATTATTGGAGCTTCAGCTTCAGCATCAGTCCTTCCAATGAGTATTCAGGATTGATTTCCTTTAGGGTTAGCTGGTTTGATCTTGCTGTTCAAGGGACTCTCAAGAGTCTTCTCCAATACCACAGTTCAAAAGCCTCAATTCTTCATCTCTCAGCTTTCTTTATGGCCCAACTCTCACATCCATACATGGCTACTGAAAAAACCATAGCTTTGACTACATGGACCTTTGTCGGTAAAGTAATGTCTCTGCTTTTTAATATGCTGTCTAATTTTTTCATAGCTTTTCATAGCTTTTATATACAGAGTACATCATATGAAATGCTGAGCTGGATGAATCACAGGCTGGAATCAAGTTTGCCAGGAGAAACATCAACAACCTCAGATATGCTATTGATACCACTCTAAGGGCAGAAACTGAAGAGGAATTAAAGAGCCAGTTCATGAAGGTGAAAGAGGAGAATGAAAAAGTTGGCTTAAAACTCAATATTCAATAATCTAAGACCTTGGCTTCCAGTCCCATCACTTCATGGAAAATAGATGGAGAAAAAGTGGAAGCAGTAACAGATTTTATTTTCTTGGGTTCCAAAATCAGTGTGGATGGTGACTGCAGCCATGAAATTAAAAGACACTTGCTCCCCGGAAGGAAAGCTATGACAAGCATACACAGCATATTAAAAAGCAAAGATACTGCTTTGCTGACATAGGTCCCTATAATAAAAGCTATTGTTTTTCTAGTAGTCAAGTACAGATGTGAGAGCTAGACCATAAAGAAGGCTGAACACTGAAGAAGTGATGCTTTCAAACTGTGGTGCTGGAGAAACTTGACAGTCCCTTGGACTGCAAGGAGATCAAACCAATCAGTCCTAAAGGAAATCAAACCTGACTATTGATTGGAAGGACTGATACTGAAATGCCAACACTTTGGCCATCTGATCTGAAGAGTTGAGTCATTGGAAAAGACTATGATGCTGGGGAAGATTGAAGGCCAAAGGAGAAGAGGGCAGCAGAGGATGAGATGGTTTGATAGTATCACTGAATCAATGGACTTGAATTTGAGCAAACTCCAGGAGATAGTGAAGGGCAGGGAAGCCTGGCATTCTGCAGTTCATGGGGTCACAAAGAATTGGACATGACTTAGTGACTGTACAACAGCAACAATCTAGCCAATTTTATTAAATTTATTATTGTAATTTTTTGTATTTAAACATTTAAATATATTGGCATAAAGCTTTTCACAACATTTTCTTTTAATGATCACAGCATCCGAATCATGTTCTATATCATTCCTAATATTGCTTTCTTTAGTGCCTTATTTATTTCCTTTACATATTTTACTGAATGTTTTGCAATTTTATTATTCTACTCAAAGAAGCAACTTTTTAATCCATATTTATTCTTCTTTAATGAATGTATATATTTATTATTTTCTTCTTTCCATTTTCACTTTGTTTTTGCTTTTTAATTTTATCAGTGTTTTTATGTTTAGAAATGAATAATTAAGCATGACATGTCATAATTTTTCTTAACTTCAAAATTTTTCATAATTTTTATAAGTGAATTTATATTCACTAATAATGTTAGACTGATTTAGCTATATCCTATAAGTTTTTATAGGTAGTATTTTTCATTACCATACATTTCTTATCCACTATACCACAAGGGAAGTCCTTGTAATGCATTTCAAAATAATTTTCCATTATATTTCTTTGTTGAGCCATGAATTATTTTGGACTATTTTTCTTTAATTTCTGTACTTATGGGACATCTGGTTTTATTTTGTTAAAAGATTTCTGTTTTAATTAAAGTGTGGTTAGAGAAGATGATTCTTATGATTTCAGTTCATATAAGTTTTTTGAGATTTGCTTTATGATGAATTTTTGTAAATGTTCCATGTGAGTATAGAGCACACTCTATGATTTTTGGATATAGTGGGTATTGTGGCCTATAGTAAAAGTGATCCTTGGTTTTATTTCATTAATCGTGTTTAAAATGTTCTTTATCAATGCTTTTGTCTTCAGATTTATAGTTTTGCTAATAAAGCTGTATCTTTTTAGAGGTTGATAAGCCTGTGTTCTATCCTTTTCTATCTTCCTAGCCTCAGCTTTTTGTATCCTTATTTTTTAGATATGTCTCATAATCATCACATAAATTTTGTTTTTATTCACTCTGACAATCTTCATTTTTAAATTGGAGCTGTCAGCTTATTTAAATTTATACTTAACATAGTGAAGGTTAAATTTGTGTTTAAATTTTCCATCCTGTTTTATATATTTTGTGTTTCAATTTATATGCTTATTTTTCCCCTTTCCTTCCGTACTTTAGATTATTTTTTGTTACTGTAACTATTTCTTATACTCATTTGGAAGTCATACACTCTATTTTTACTCTTTCATTGATTTTCATGGAATTTATAGCATGTTCAGTTCAGTTAAGTTCAGTCGCTCAGTCAAGTCTGACTCTTTGTGACCCCATGAACCACAGCACGCCAGGCCTCCCTGTCCATCACCAACTCCCGGAGTCCATCCAAACCCATGTCCATTGAGTCGGTGATGCTATTCAACCATCTCAACCTCTGTCGTCCCCTTCTCCTCCCGACTTCAATCTTTCCCAGCATCAGAGTCTTCTCCAATGAGTCAGCTCTTTGCATCAGGTGCCCAAATTATTGGAGTTTCAGCTTCAACATCAGTCCTTCGAATGAACACCCAGGACAGATCTCCTTTAGGATGGTTGGATCTCCTTGCAGTCCAAGGGACTCTCAAGAGTCTTCTCCAACACTGCAGTTCAAAAGCATCAATTCTTTGGCACTCAGCTTTCTTCACAGTCCAACTTTCACATCCATACATGACCACTGGAAAAACCATAGGCTTGACTAGATAGACCTTTGTTGGCAAAGTAATGTCTCTGCTTTTTAATATGCTGTCTAGGTTGGTCATAACTTTCCTTCCAAGGAGTAAGCTTCTTTTAATTTCATGGCTGCAGTCACTATCTGCAGTGATTTTGGAGCCCAGAAAAATAAAGTCAGCCACTCTTTCCACTGTTTTGCCATCTATTTCCCATGAAGTGATGAGACCAGATGCCATGATCTTCATTTTCTGAATGTTGAGCTTTAAGCCAACTTTTTCATTCTCCTCTTTCACTCTCATCAAGAGGCTCTTTAGTTCTTCTTCACTTTCTGCCATAAGGGTGGTGTCATCTGCATATCTGAGATTATTGATATTTCTCCCTGCAATCTTGATTCCAGCTTGTGCTTCCTCCACCCCAGCATGTCTCATGATGTACTCTGCATGTAAGTTAAATAAATAGGGTGACAATATACAGCCTTGATGTACTCTTTTTCCTATTTGTAACCATGTATACCTATTGAAATCTGAAATTAATCAGTATATTTATTCTTTTTTCAGAGAAAAGAAAGGTTTTTGAACACCTTAACTTAGTCTACTTTCTTTCTGACTTAAGTAATTTTGTTATGAATGTGTTTTAAATTTTTTATAAATGTTATTGTTTTATGTCAGTGTTTGTTTAAATTAATCCATAATTTAGCACTTCCTTATATTTTTCTCACTTATTGCAGATCTTTCTCTTGGGATTAATTCTTCCTTCTCCTAAATTATCATTTCCTTTAGTGAAGATATTCTGGTTACAAGCCTCACTTTTTTGTGTGTTTAAAAAATGTTTTTATTTCTCTTTCACTCTTTGTGACAAGGAGTATGACTCCTTTTTTTTTTTCTTTGCTATTTTACTGTTGATGGCCTTTAATCCTCACTCTCTCCTTCTTCATCTCTGCCCAACATCTGAGTAGGCTGATAAGAAAATCAAGGTGCTTTCTCCTTTGTCACCAGAGGTAGATTCAAATTATACAAGTCCCATCCATCATCTGAGAGTCCTCACCCTGGTTGTATCTCCTAACCACAATGAGAGACCCAAGGCAGTCTCCCTTTTTTGCTTTAACCAGTTTCAGACCATCTTGAGATATTTGACTCATTCTCCCCAGAAAGCTTTAATTATATAAGTAATAAATCTTTTCATATCCTCTTAATATGTGTGAGTATCTCTGTGTGTGTATGTATGTGTGTATGTGTGATTAGTCTCAACACAGAAACTGAGTTTTCAGTGAAGCTCCATCCTGTGTCCCTGTAGTATACTCAAAACCCTAAAACGATATTTTCTCTGAGTATGAAGTTTCTAGTTTTATAAGTATTTGCTTTCACTATAATGAAGAAGTCTACTGTCTTTTGGCTTCCAATGTTGCTACTGAGATGTCAAATGTTTATCTAATTATTGCTCCATTGATTATAATTTAATTTGTCTATTTTTTGTGGTTCCTTTTCATATCTTTACCAATTATCTTTGGTGGTCTATAGTTTTGCTATGATGTTGCCCAGGCAACTTTAATTCAGTCATCTGAGAGTGAAGGTTAGCTGGATGGGTTTACTTCTGGCTTACTCTTATCTGAGGGTGTGAGCCTTGGGGAATCCAGTTTAATTTGGAGAAGTTTGCTTGTTTGGAAAATGCCCTTAGGGCAAAAGAAATTTTAGTGTTCTGCTTTGCTCTTTGGGCTCTGCTTCCTCTGATATTTTGAAGGAAATTTTTTACTACCTTATCAGATCTTTGATAGTCTTAAGAAGTTACTTCAAAAAATGTCCAACATCATTTGTGATTATTTTCAATGGGAGGATGGATCCAAATAGTCTAGCCTGCCATATTTTCAGAAAGTAAAGTTGTAAGCTTGATTTTTTAAGAGATTCTTACTTTAAACTACGAATTCAGAGTGTGAATAACAAACCCCGTTCTTTAACTTTGGGTGAAATTTTGAACCAAAGACTGAAGATATATGATCAGAGCCTCTCATTTTAAGATCCCAACTCCAACTTGATGGGACTCATTAGTGCTCACAAGGTGGGGTTTTAAGAATGAGTTAGTGGAGGCACAGATAAGTAAGTTGCTCAGATAACTTTTTTTTTTTTAGGTGGTAGAGCTATGCCTCAACCCCCAGATCTGTTTGAACCACCACCTGTGTTTTATTCAAACATATACTTCTTCTGGCCAGGTTTAAAATTATTCCTACAGCCCTCTAGTTTGGTGTTTGGTGCCTACATGGGCTGTCTTATACACAGCCCATGTTGGCATGGACAGGTGTTCCTGAGGTTTGCCTGTCTCTCTACCTCTGGCCCCAGAAATTTGAGTAGTAACCATTAGGAAGAGTTATTTATGTTCCAAAGATGTTGTAGAGAGTCTAGCTCTGCATTGTACCAGATTTACTGACCCTAACTCTCTATAATTATTAAAATCCAGGGATAGAATAAAACCAAGTTTTATTAAGGCTATTTCTTAGTAAAAATGTGCTCATATTTATCACAGAATATCAGAATATTTAAATCAGGAAAACCAAGAAATTGGAGGATAGCCACAGTCATATCCAGTCAAAGACAATTTCTTGGAAATCCTTCCAAACTCTCTATGCATATTAACATATACTCTATAGTTACATTTATATTTTAGTAGGGAATCATGCCATACATGCTGTTTTGTAACTAGGTTTTGGGTGCATGGTATGTGCCTTAATGATGATTACATGTTGAATAGGGAACAATATAGATTGAGATCAAAGCTGGAAAGCAATAGGAATTCAGGCCAGAAAGCTTTTCTAAGATATCACAAGCTTCACACTGGAAAGCAAAAAGAGTATAATATGACTTCCTAACTACTTTCTGATGTTATGCAGCAAATCTTTACTGACCTATGGAACATCATTGTAAAGAGAGAACACTTGCTATCTCTGAAGCAGAGATAGTTATGGTAGCCAACATAGAAATTATTGTAGTATGTTTTGAAGGCTGTTGTGATATTTTGTTCCTGTTGATATACTTCTTCTGAGTATAGTAGTTATTTCAAAGCATTCAGCATTGAACATGATAACCACAATGCTTAAATATAAAGATATTTGCATCTAGGGGACTTTCTACTACTATCACTTAAATACCCTGAAAAATTTATTTTTACTTCTATTAACATTTGAAAACCAGAAAAGAACAAAGTTAGCCATCCAAGGCTAGAAGTGATTTTGGAGGGCAAAGGGTTGATTGGTGCAAAGAAGTTAGTATGTTTCTAATCTAGGGATTATAAACAACTGTGGAAACCTTAGAATGGAAATTATCCAACAGTGAGGCAAGTCAAACTATAATATTCTGTTTTATATTAGTGAACTGGTCTGTGGTGTTCCAAGTCCTTGTTCATGCACAACTTTTTCTAGTCCTATATACTCAATTGATAACAAATCATTTAACATATCTAAGACTTTTTCATTCCCCGAAAAATTAATATTTAGGTGGTTTTATATTATTTGTTTTTATTGAAACAGTGTGGCAGAAGGCACCCTCACACATAACTTGGTGCATTTGGCCAAATGTTCTAGTAGTATACATTCTTACTAGGAAAAAATTTTATATTAAAGGATATGCATTTACAGAACTTTGACAAACAACTGCCACATTATCCTCCAAAAGTAGTACCAATTTACATTCTCACCAAGAATGTATGACATATCTTACTTTCTGATGTTTAATGTTAATATTATATTTTTCAGCTTTATTGAACTATAATTGACACATAATCTTCATAGTTTTTAATCAGATGGGATAAAATATAAAGTGTCACCTTATTTTTAATTTGTTTTAGTCATTACTAATGGGTTGCAGCATATTTTTCATGTTTACGGTTAATTTATATTCTTTTTTTGTTTGTTTCTTTTGACCATTTTTCTATTGTATTTTTTGTTCCTTTTTGATTTGTTAAGTGCCCTTCAGCAGTGTGCATAATATACATGTTTTGTTTATTTAGGAGCATGTGTCAATAAGCCTAGAATTTTCTTTCTTCTTTCTCATTTATTTTTTTCCCTCTTCTGCCTTTCTCAACTGTGGACTAGAAAACCTTTAATCTCTTTGTAAACTATGATGCAGTTTTTATAACTTTGGAAAGCTGGTACAAACAGTGAAGTCATTGGTCCTAATTTGCCTGAAACAGTTCTGTTTTCTCATATTGTCCCAGCTTAATTATTAATAACACTGTCTTTCACTCTCCAAAGTGTCCCAGTTTTGGGCTATAAATTATGGTCCCCCTGGAATGAGCTCAATGATAAAATAGGCTAAGCCTGGGGCATTTGGGGGTACAGATCTTTCACAGCATTTTTCATTTCTCATGTGGTTATCATATATTCAAATTTTTTGTTTCATTCATTTTTGAGCTAATTTAGAAATTTATATATTTTCCTAGAAAAGCATCTATTTCACTTAGGTTTTGAAATTTATCAGTATTCAGTTGCAGAAACACTGATTTCAAGTACCCTGAATCACCCATGTCAAGGATCAAGCAGAAAAGGAATTCTTTGTGGGTGAGGTTTAGGAAAGAACCTAATAGGTGGATCAGGCCTGTGGCTCAACCTGTAGAAAATTCAGTTAGCCTCAGGCCTAAAAGCAACTGATTGGATCTGGCCATTCAGATCAGATCAGTTGCTCAGTCGTGTCCAACTCTTTGCGACCCCATGAATCGCAGCACGCCAGGCCTCCCTGTCCAACACCAACTCCCAGAGTTCACTGAGACTCACGTCCATCGAGTCAGTGATGCCATCCAGCCATCTCATCCTCTGTCGTCCCCTTCTCCTCCTGCCCCCAATCCCTCCCAGCATCAGAGTCTTTTCCAATGAGTCAACTCTTCGCATGAGGTGGCCAAAGTACTGGAGTTTCAGCTTTAGCATCATTCCTTCCAAAGAAATCCCAGGGCTGATCTCCTTCAGAATGGACTGGTTGGATCTCCTTGCAGTCCAAGGGACTCTCAAGAGTCTTCTCCAACATCACAGTTCAAAAGCATCAATTCTTCGGCACTCAGCCTTCTTCACAGTCCAACTCTCACATCCATACATGACCACAGGAAAAACTATAGCCTTGACTAGACGAACCTTTGTTGGCAAAGTAATGTCTCTGCTTTTGAATATGCTATCTAGGTTGGTCATAACTTTCCTTCCAAGGAGTAAGCATCTTTTAATTTCAGGGCTGCAGTCACTATCTGTAGTGATTTTGGAGCCCAGAAAAATAAAGTCTGACACTGTTTCCACTGTTTCCCCATCTATTTCCCAAGAAGTGATGGGACCGGATGCCATGATCTTCGTTTTCTGAATGTTGAGCTTTAAGCCAACTTTTTCGCTCTCCACTTTCACTTTCATCAAGAGGCTTTTTAGTTCCTCTTCACTTTCTGCCATAAGGGTGGTGTCATCTGCATATCTGAGATTATTGATATTTCTCCCAGCAATCTTGATTCCAGCTTCTGGCCACTAGGAGACTATTATTTTCAGTATGATGAGAAGGATGGAACCTGGATAGCAAAACAGGATTGAGTTGAGGATTTGGAGGGAAACAATGTGGATGATCTTTAAAAAAAAATGTGAAGATAAAAAGAGAAAAGGAATGGCACACAGTTCAGCAGAGGGGTAAAACCAAGAAAGGGCTTTTGTTTTAGGGAAATTTCAGCCTGCTGTGGGCAGAGAGTTAGATGAAGAGATAAAATAGAGAGATGGGATTTGGGACTCCAAGCATTCTGTTAATAAAGTTATGAAGCATTCCCGCAACTTTAACCTGGACCCATGTTCATGGAAACACTGGGATTACTGGGAAGGAGCACATTTCATATTGAGTTTTGAAACAGTCTTCAGCAGGGAGAAAAGTGTAACTTCACCTTAATGGAATGTGAATTTAAAGCACAGTCCTGTATGTAATTGGCTAAAATGAATGGCGTTAAAAAAAAATTTGTGTTTATCATCACAGCCAGAGCAACAGGTAAAATCATTTTGTGCATCAGAGTCTGGTTCATTTGTTAAATCAGTGGTCATCTTTAGTTACTGGTGATAAAATCTCTCCACATGAATTTTTCCACAATTCAGTACATTACCTTTACGAATATCTCCAGAAAAGGATTCATTTGTATTTGTAATCTTGAAGGACTTGTCTCATTTACAGTTTTATTTTAACTAATAGCCATTTCAAAAAAAAAAAAAAATCCATGAAAAACTAAATCTCCTGATGATTTCCTTACTCATTAATGAAGACTTTTCGTATGTACTACTGTGCAAATGTCTTTGAACTGTTTTGCTTAAAATAATGTTTTTAGTTCTTTCGAAAAGGTGCTGGCCGAGCCTTTAGGTATCAAAATCTCTATGCTTAGTGCTCCTTTTACATGACCCTAAAAGTTAAACTGCTACACTGGGGGATTTTTCTTTAAATTTAATTTAATTGAAAATCTCTTCAAATTGTATTGTTGGCTTTGGTGCAGGGCATGAAATAATTTTCCATCGCACCCCACCATTCCTCGAAGGTCAGACTTTGAATTGGGCTGTTACTGTCTTGCTGCAGAATTTCCAAGCTACGTTAATTTTGGGTCTGCTGTTGATGGATGGAGCAGTTTGAATTCTGACATGCAGCAGGCCGACTTGAATGACCTACGGAGGCAGATGTCAGCCTGTTATTTCATGCCCGTTTGTTAGGAAGGAAAAACAGCGTCTGTTCAGGCTGTTCTGTTCTGGGTTGCCTAAGTGAAAGTATGCAAGAGTGGACTACACTTAATATAGGTAGGGGGGCAGAAAGTATGTGGTATTTATATAATATGTTGACACATAAAGGAACATATGAATGGTGGGTGTATTATGCTTTTATAAGTCATTTACTATTTTGGTGTATATAAATATTTTGTGTGGATGTAAATGGAAGCGTGTATGTTAAACACATATACTGCAAAATTGCTCTCCATATAGAGGAGTGTATCCACTGATTGTGTACTCAGGCATCTTTCTATGGCCACATGTCTTCTTTTCATTGAGATCAGTGAGTGTATCAATGTGTCATAGATAAAAAGATGGCATGTATGGACCCTGAATTGTAGGGAGAGCAACATTATAGAGTTAGGAGTGTGAACTGGGAGGAAGAAGTGGGAAACCAGAAAAGATACAAAGAAAGGGTTCTATTTATATTCTTGCAAAATATTAGAGCAGAACTGAAGGCTAAGGACCAAGCAGCAGGTGGATATAGTCTGATGAGCCATCTGATAATGTAAAAGAGATTGGAGTTTCTTCAGACATCAGAGTTTCCTGCAGAAATGACTTGAAATTATCCCGAGGTCATGAATTGCCGTGACCTGTCCATCTTCCTTCCTTAAGCAGCTGCCTTGATAAGGAGGAACAAATTAGATGGGTAGATTCTCAGAAACTGCCAGAAATCAGTATTGTCTGGGGAAGACTTCAAGGAGGATGTGGGCTAGTTCTCTTCATTCCAGCCCAGAACTAGTTTTACCTGCTTCATTTGTATCTGGAGACTTTGCAGAGAGACCAGTTATCAGACTGACGCAGTTTGTTTATTAATTTTTATTTTTGTAGAATAATACATACATATAGTTTTAAAAAGTCAAATAATACGGAAAGTTTGAAATTCCAATAGCAATTCCCTAATCCTCCTACCCCTAATCTTAGTCCCTAAATGGAGCTACTTTCTATTCATTATCTATCTCTTCTGCTGCTGCTGCTAAGTCACTTCAGTCGTGTCTGACTCTGTGTGACCCCATAGACGGCAGCCCACCAGGCTTCCCCGTCCCTGGGATTCTCCAGGCAAGAACACTGGAGTGGGTTGCCATTTCCTTCTCCAATGCATGAAAGGGAAAAGTGAAAGTGAAGTCGGTCAGTCGTGTCCGACCCTCAGTGACCCCACGGACTGCAGCCTACCAGGCTCCTCCATCCATGGGACTCTCCAGGCAGGAGTACTGGAGTGGGGTGCCATTGCCTTCTCTGATCTATCTCTTATAATATGCTTCTAAATAATGTTAGTATTCCTTAATTTATCCATTTTAGTCTTAATGTATGAGCTTCTGTTTTAGCTGATGTGGATTCAGCTTTCATATACATCAACCCATTTCCCCTCTGCCATGCTTCCTAAATCAGTATTCAAGTTTATATCTTTATGATGAGTACAATATGTTATATAATTATTGACTTGCTTTCACGATATTTTTTTTTCACTTGCTTAATTTTCTCAGTGATCCTTTCCATCCTTTCCGATCAATCACTATGTCCATCGCATTTATCAGGAGTCCAGTATTGGCAGTTTTTCCTAGGCCTGCTTGGAGACATTTTCTTTTGTTCTCAATCTTTTGTTGTCACATTGAGGTTAACCATTTCCTTCTTTCTTGTTTTTGGTCACTTTTCCTCAATTTTATACCTCCTTTCTCAGGTTATTCCTTCATTTTGTTAGGGCAGCTCTCCGGTAGCTTTCTCAGACAATGTGTACTGAGAGGTAGACACTTTCAAAACCTAAATATTTATTCTATCCTTGAACTTAATTGATTCTTTGGGTATAAAATTCTGGTTTAAAAATAGTTTTATATTAGATTTTTTTAAGGCACCGCTCTGTAATCGTCTAGCTTATAGTGCTAATGCTGAGAAGATGGATGTCATTCTGGTTCTTATTGCTTTGTGTGACCTGTTTTTCCCCTTCTGGAAAGATCTAGAATCTTCTCTATGTTTGCAATATTTTGTAATTTCACGATTTGCCTTTATGTGGATCTATTTGCATTTACTGAGCAGGACTTCCCAGGTAGTGCTGGTAGTAAAGAACCAGCCTGCCAATGCAGGATATGTAAGAGATGTGGGTTCTATCGCTGGATCAGGAGTATCACCTGGAGGAGGGCATGACAACCCATTCCAGAATTCTTGCCTGGAGAATCCCATGGACAGAGGAAGCTGGCGGGCTACAGTCAGTAGGGTCGCAAAGAGTTGGACATGACTGAGCATGCACACACGAGCAGGGAACCTGGTTGAAACCTTTTAATTCGAAAGTTTTGTGCTTTTAGTTCTGAGACTTTTTTTTTTTGAAATATTTCTTTGATAATGTTTTACCTTTTTTCTCTTTTAGAAACTTCTGTTAACCAGAAGGTAGACCCTCCTGGATGTATTATTTAATATTCTTACCTTTATTCTTCTGCTGTCTTTTCATTACACTTTCAGTGAAATTTCTTCAGTTTTACCTTTTGGCCATTCAATTGGATTTTTAAAAAATTATTGTTTTTTTAAATTGTTCATATTTGTAAAAATTCTGGTTTTTGTTTCATATATACACTAACTTCTTTTATTTTTCTGATGATATTATTTCTTTTTGAACCTTTCCTTTGACTCTTTACATTGTTTCTCTTTCCTCAAAGTTCCCTTTTAGCAGTTCACTTCAGTCTCTGTCATTCCATTTCCCCAAGGGTGCTGTGTTCTTTGACTTCCTCAGTTCAAGAGTGAGGCACTAAAAATTGATTGGCTGTAGGGTAGGAGCAGGGAATGAACTTTTTTATTGGGGACCCCCCCCAAGTGATAGATTTCTTTTTTGAGTACTCTTCAGTTTCGCTAGAAACTCTCATTTTTTGCCTGGAGGATATAATCCTGGCTGGAAGATATTTGGAAGCCTGGCAGGAGATATGGGCTTGGGCAATACTGCTCATCTTGCAAACTTTTGCTCAGTGCTCCTGTTTCATTCCCAAATCTAGAGACACTTCAGCTTAAATGCTCCCTAAAATAAACCTTCCATCTTCTCCAGAAATGAAGCAGGAGTTATCACCTGGCTCTGCAGAATGAGAGAGAGAACAGAGAGCTCAAAATACTCCTTTTACAAACTTTCAACCAATCCTTTTATTTTTAGCCTTTTTAGGATTCTGCAAGGGGAGTCAGCTTTCTGCTCATCCCTCTAGAGAAACTTATTTCAGCTTCATCTGCTCTGCTAAGGCAATTATTATTCTTCCTATGACTTGCTTTCTTCCAAAGATTTGTTGACATTTCTCATCTACTATCATTTTCTTTCCCATTTTCCTTGTCAATTTATGACTTCTTATTCTTTGATTATTATTATTCCATTTTTTATTCTCATTATTTTGGTAGGATTGGGGGAGGAAGCTGAGATAAACACATGTTAAGTCTATCATGTTTAACTGGAAGTTTATGAGGCTTTGCCTTTAGAACAGCTCTCAATGCCACTGGATTTGTACCAGGAAACTCCTGCTTTAAGAGAAGAGAAAAATCCCCATTTTTTTCATTCTGACCTTGCCACTGACTCTAAACAAAAGCCAGGAATGTGGTATGTTTCTCTTTTAATATTAACCTTTATGAAAGGGTATGATTAAACCACTCTGCTCTCGAGAGCATGCCAATAAAGAACTCTTCAATGACTTTTGAGTCTCATGGGGCTACTATAAACCCATGGTTTAGAGATTCTTGCTTTGGACTTTTCTATTTGTGGGCAAATGGGTTTATCTTCTCCAAAACATTTTAGTTGCTTTTCCTGGATAAACAATGAAAAAAAATCAAGAAAAGAAGACTTTAGTGTAATATATCTGAGCAGGGGAGCTAGTATTGGCAGATTCAACCAGGTCTCTAGAGGAAATGCCACTGTAAACTTGATTAGGGTCCTGACAGAGGTTCTAAGATGCTCTGCAGTAGGATCTTGGATATGAAAGAGGAGGAGTAGGAGGATTAAAAGAAATAGAAGAATGTTTCCCCTACACTTACTTGCAAAGGACCATTACTTGGTATTTTTTCCACATGGCTTCTATTGGACTGACCACAAGAGCACTTTCTTGAGTGCTGGAAATCTAACAGTGCTGATATACAACTCTTTCTTCTTTTTTCATTTTACTTTTCTCTTCTTTTTTCAGCAGGACCCAATGAAGTCTCTGTAGCTTTCATCAAAGTTAAAGCCCATGCCCCTAGACCTACTTTTAGATGCCTTCATTTCAGACAGATGTTTTGGAATATAAAGAGTCCATATTAAGAGAAATAAATCAGATTCCTACTTCTTTCATTCATTCAACAAATTTTTATTGAATACCTGTTATGTATCTGGCACTGTGTTTTGTGATAGAGATGCAAAAATGAGTGCTCCCTACTCCCAGAGACAGACAGGTTACTGAGACACACAAGCATTTAGAAGACAAAACACAACACAGAAGGTACTATCATAGAGGTATAGTAATTTATTTAACAGATATCTATTAAAGGCATATCATGTTTAAGGTATACTAGATACTAATATCGGCAGAGAAGGCAATGGCACCCCAGTCCAGTACTCTTTGCCTGGAAAATCCCATGCACGGAGGAGACTGGTAGGCTGCAGTCCATGGGGTCGCTGAGGGTTGGACATGACTGAGCGACTTCACTTTCACTTTTCACTTCTATGCATTGGAGAAGGAAATGGCAACCCACTCCAGTGTTCTTGCCTGGAGAATCCCAGGGACGGGGGAGCCTGGTGGGCTGCCATCTATGGGGTCACACAGAGTTGGACACGAGTGAAGCAACTTAGCAGTAGCAGCAGCAACAGATGTTAATATCAGAGAAGGCAATGGCACCCCACTCCAGTACTCTTGCCTGGAAAATCCCATGGATGGAGGAGCCTGGTAGGCTGCAGTCCATGGGGTCACTAAGGGTCAGACACGACCGAGTGACTTCACTTTCACTTTTCACTTTCATGCATTGGAGAAGGAAATGGCAACCACTCCAGTGTTCTTGCCTGGAGAATCCCAGGGACAGGGGAGCCTGGTGGGCTGCCATCTATGGGGTCACACAGAGTTGGACACGACTGAAGCGACTTAGCAGTAGCAGCAGATACTAATATGCAAAATGGAGCCCTTGAAAGAACTCACATCTATGTGAAGTCATTTGAAGAACCTAGGGGACAGCGTACAAATGAAAGCCCTCATTCTATATATCTAGATATTGAAAAGTCACAAGTAAAAATCAGCCTAGTAAATAGGATATTTGTAATTTTTAATGCCTAACTGATTGGATTCCATTCCTGCCTCTCTTTTATAATTTAAATAACCATTATTCACATTTTCTACTTACCATTCTTGCTTCTTGATAATCCATTTTATGCAAAACAATTTGGATTAACAATTCTTGATAATCCAAAATTGGGACTTCTAATAAATAAATATCAGGTTAAATCAATTACCTGCCTAGAATCAAATCCAATCACCTTATTAATTTCCAATTTGGGACAAATCAAACTGTCATTGAGCATCCTGATACATATATCTTTACTTCACATTCATGATTATTTCCATAGAATAAAATTCTCTGAGAGTGTGATCATTTTATGACTCTTGAAAGCTACTGTTACACTGCCCTAAGGCTACAGTGTATAAGTTTACACTCACACTAATAGTGTATGAGAAGTTTGTTTTGCCTGTACTATACCTGGTGGTGGAAATTCTAAGTTCTTTATTTTTTTGATGATTTTTATTTATTTATTTTTTAATATAAATTTATTTATTTTAATTGGAGGTTAATTACTTTACAATATTGTATTGGTTTTGCCATACATCAACATGAATCCGCCACAGGTATACACATGTTCCCCATCCGAAACCCCCCTCCCTCCTCCCTCCCCATACCATCCCTCTGGGTCATCCCAGTGCACCAGCCCCAAGCAACCAGTATCATGCATTGAGCTTGGACTGGCGATTCATAAATATTTTTCAATTTGACTGATAAAATTGATATATAATTGTTTTATTTTTGAGTCTCCATTTACCAAAGAAGCTGAAAATCCTTTCATAGGTTTTCTGAGCCTTTCATTAACAGTCTTTCGCCATTTTGCCTAAGCCACTTCTTGTCATGTACTCTATTAGGGTGTTCATCATTCTGTTCTAAGTTAAGCACACTTAATATATTGCAGATTTTTGTCTTCATGCAGTATGCATAAGTTGCTTTTCAATTTGTTCATATAGTATCTTTTTGTGTATACATTTTACATGTTTGTTAGACTAATCTACTAATCTCTGGCTTGATAGAATCATCTCTTTGTTCTTCCAAATCAAGATATAATTTAAACATCAAAAATTATATAATAGATATCCATGCACCCATCACTCAGCTTTAATACACACACACACATATACACTTTCTTCAGCCTATCTTTCTTGCTTCAGCATATCTTTATAAAGACAAAAGAAAGGGCTTTAATTTCATTTTCCCCTCAAATCACATCTGATCTCATTTGTTTTACTGGTTACTTTTCCTATTGATTTGAAATGTCACATTGAAGTATAGAAGTTTTAAAAATATATTTGAGTGTATTTTTTCACATATTACTTTGTTCCATTGATCTACCTATATCAAATCAGAACCTTATTGTTTTAATTACTGTAGCTATCTGCATTTTAATAGCTATCCATTTTTTTCTGATATTTAAAGCTAATTCCCTGTTTTTATTTTTTCAGATGTGCTTTGGAATCATTCTATTAAATTCTACCCGACCCCAAAGACCTTTAGTAGTTTTTAGTGTAATTATGTCCCATTCATCAATTAATACCAGCTGAAGTTAGTAGCTTTATGGTTGTGTACCTTTCCATCTAGCTACAAAGATGATTTTGTCTTTGTCTATTTTTTGTTTTATGTCCCGTTTATGTAGAAATATTGCAGTTTCCACTATATGGATAATGTGCAATTCTTATTAAATATATTTCTAATAATTTTATCCTCTAATTCCCATAATGATTGGCACATTACAATTGTTTTTTTTTTTTTTTCCCAACTGGTCATTGCTGACATATACAGAAACTATTGTTGTTGTTTTTAATTAGCTGAATTTTACAATTTGCCACCTTGTAGAAGGGTTTAGTTTTCAAAGATTTTTGGTTACTACTCTTATATTTGTCAGGTGCCAATTATATCATTAGAAAACAGTTATACTTTTGCCTCCTCCTTTCCAGTATGCATACTTAAATAGTTACTATTCTTACCATATTGCTTTGGCTGGAACTTCCAAAATGAGATTGAAAGATAGTGTTAATAATGATGAAACCAAGCAACCTTGTCTTATTTTTGTTTTCAGGGTTCACTATGAAGTTTGATGTTTTCTGTTAGTTTCCAATAGATATATATAGTCTTTAAAGTTTATTATAATGAATTTAGTTCTAAAGATAATGATTTTGAGGGGTCTGGAAATAGCTAATATGAAATATTAAGTTAATTAAAGAGATCTAGTCAGGGCTCTTATTCTTATTAATACATATGAGAAATGAAATTTTGAGAGTAGATGTGAAATTATGGACACAGATAAGCTCATTCATGGAAAATGTATAAAAATGATAAAGATCAAAAGGATAAGAAGTAAAAATAAACTACTTAATTTAATTGTTCTTTGGTCACTTGTGACTATAAGAGGAAATTAATAACCCTATTGAGAACAGAGTACCATACATTTGGTTAAAGCCAAATTACAGTAAGATCTAAAGAATACATATGTCCAAGATCAGGAGCAGCAGCCATGAAGAGGTACCCCACGTCCAAGGTTAGGAGCGGCAGCCATGGGGAGATACCCCACATCCAAGATAAGGAGCAGTGGCTCCACTTTGCTGGAGCAGCCGTGAAGAGATACCTCACATCCAAGGTAAGAGAACCAAAGTAAGACAGTAGGTGCTGAGAAAGGGCTTCAGAGGGCTGACAGACTGAAACCACAACCACAGAAAACTAGCCAATATGACCACATGGACCACAGCCTTGTCTAATTCAATGAAACTAAGCCATGCTATGTAGGGCCACCGAAGACAGACGCGTCCTGGTGGAGAGTGCTGACAAAATGTGGTCCACTGGAGAAGGGAATGGCAAACCACTTCAGTATTCTTGCCTTGAGAACCCCATGAACAGTATGAAAAGGCAAAAAGATAGGACACTGAAAGATGAACTCTCCAGGTTGGTAGGTGCCCAATATGCAACTGGAGATCAGTGGAGAAAAACTTCAGAAAGAATGAAGGGATGGAGCCAAAGCAACACCCAGTTATGGAAGTGACTGGTGATAGAAGCAAGGTCTGATGCTGTAAAGAGCAATATTGCATAGGAACCTGGAATGTTAGGTCCATGAATCAGGGCAAATTGAAAGTGGTCAAACAGGAGATGGCAAGAGTGAACGTTGACATTCTAGAAATCAGTGAACTAAAATGGACTGGAATGGGTGAAATTAACTCAGATGACCATTATATCTACTACTGTGGGCAGGAATCCCTTAGAAGAAATGGAGTAGCCATCATAGTCAACAAACAAGTCCAAAATGCAGTACTTGGATGCAATCTCAAAAACGAAAGAATGATCTCTGTTCATTTCTAAGGCAAACCATTCAAAATCACGGCCATCCAAGTCTATGCCCTGACCAGTAATGCTGAAGAAGCTGAAGTTGAATGGTTCTATGAAGACCTACAAAACTGTTTAGAACTAACACCCAAAAAAGATGTCCTTTTCATCATAGGGGACTGGAATGCAAAAGTAGGAAGTCAAGAAACACCTGGAGTAATGGGCAAATTTGGCCTTGGAGTACAGAATGAAGCAGGGCAAAGGCTAATAGAGTTTTACCAAAGGAACTCACTGGTCATAGCAAACACCCTCTTCCAACAACACAAGAGAAGACTCTACACAAGGACATCACCCGATGGCCAACACCAAAATCAGCTTGATTATATTCTTTGCAGCCAAAGATGGAGAAGCTCTATACAGTCAACAAAAACAAGACTGGGAGCTAACTGTGGCTCAGATCATGAACTCCTTATTGCCAAATTCAGACTAAATTGAATAAAGTGGGGAAAACCACTAGACCATTCAGGTATGACCTAAATCAAATCCCTTATGATTATACAGTGGAAGTGAGAAATAGATTTAAGGGATTAAATCTGATACAGTGCCCTGAGGAACTATGGATGGAGGTTCATGACATTGTACAGGAGACAGGGAGCAAGACCATCCCCAAGAAAAAGAAATGCAAAAAAGCAAAATGACTGTCTGAGGAGGCCTTACAAATAGCTATGAAAAGAAGGGAAGCGAAAAGCAAAGGAGAAAAGGAAAGATATAGCCATTTGAATGCAGAGTTCCAAAGAATAGCAAGGAGAGATAAGAAAGCCTTCCTCAGTGATCAGTGCAAAGAAACAGAGGAAAATAATAGAATGGGAAAGACTCCTCAAGAGAGTTCTCTTCAAGAAAATTATAGATACCAAGGGAATATTTCATGCAAATATGGGCTCAATAAATGACAGAAATGGTATGGACCTAACAGAAGCAGAAGATATTGAGAAGAGGTTGCAAGAATACACGGAAGAACTGTACAAAAAAGATCTTCATGACCCAGATAATCACGATGGTGTGATCCCTCACCTAGAGCCAGACATCCTGGAATGTAAAGTCAAGTGGGCCTTACGAAGCATCACTACAAACAAAGCTGGTGGAGGTGATGGAATTCCAGTTGAGCTATTTCAAATCCTGAAAGATGATGCTGTGAAAGTGCTGCACTCAATATGCCAGCAAATTTGGAAAACTCAGCAGTGGCCATGGGACTGGAAAAGGTCAGTTTTCATTCCAATCCCAAAGAAAGGCAATGCCAAAGAATGCTCAAACTACTGCACAATTGCACGCATCTCACAAGCTAGCAATGAAATTCTCAAAATTCTCCAAGCCAGGCTTCAGCAATACGAGAACTGTGAACTTCCAGATGTTCAAGCTGGTTTTAGAAAAAGCAGAGGAACTAGAGATCAAATTGCCAACATCTGCTGGATCATCGAAAAAGCAAGAGAGTTCCAGAAAAACATCTATTTGTGCTTTATTGACTATGCCAAAGCCTTTGACTGTGTGGATCACAAGAAACTGTGGAAAATTCTGAAAGAGATGGGAATACCAGACTACCTGATCTGCCTCTTGAGAAACCTGTATTCAGGCCAGGAAGCAACAGTTAGAACTGGACATGGAACAACAGACTGGTTCCAAATAGGAAAAGGAGTATGTCAAGGCTGTATATTGTCACCCTACTTATTTAACTTATATGCAGAGTACATTATGAGAAACCCTGGGCTAGATGAAGCACAAGCTGGAATCAAGATTGACTGAAGAAATATCAATAACCTCAGATATGCAGATGACACCACCCTTATGGTAGAAAGTGAAGAAGAACTAAAGAGCCTCTTGATGAAAGTGAAAGAGGAGAGTGAAAAAGTTGGCTTAAAGCTCAACATTCAGAAAACTAAGATCATGGCATCTGATCTCATCACTTCATGGGAAAGAGATGGGGTAGCAGTGGAAAGAGTGACTGACTTTATTTTCTTGGGCTCCAAAATCACTGCAGATGGTGACTGCAGCCATGAAATTAAAAGACACTTGCTCCTTGAAAGGAAAGTCATGACCAACCTAGACAACATATTAAACAGCAAAGACATTACTTTGCCAACAAAGGTCTGTCTAGTCAAGGCTATGGTTTTTCCAGTAGTCATGTATGGATGTGAGAGTTGGACTGTAAAGAAAGCTGAGGGCTGAAGAATTGATGCTTTTGAACTATGGTGTTGGAGAAGACTCTTTGAGAGTCCCTTGGACTGCAAGGAGATCCAACCAGTCTACTCTAAAGGAGATCGGTCCTGGGTGTTCATTGGAGGGACTGATGTTGAAGCTGAAACTCCAATACTTTGGCCACCTGATGCGACGAGCTGATTCATTTGAAAAGACCCTGATGCTGGGAAAGATTGAGGGCAGGAGGAGAAGGGGATGACAGAGGATGAGATGGCTGGATGGCATCACCAACTCCATGGACATGAGTTTGGGTAAACTGTGGGAGTTGGTGATGGAGAGGGAGGCCTGGCATGCTGCAGCCCATGGAGTCGCAAAGTCAGACACGCCTGAATGGCTAAACTGAAGAATACATATCCACAAAATGGAGAAGCCAATATAAGCAACTATTTAAAGTAGTTTGATGGTAGAGAAAATAGACTGGTAACTTCAGCAGGAAAAAAAGTCAAAGGAGGAGATAAACATTGTTGACTGAAGGAAAAAAAATTGAATAAAAAGGAAAGGGGATGGTTGGTGGATGTAAGTCATGGGAGTGTTAGGATGGTCAGTGGTCAGTAGGAGACTATCCAGGTCATAGAGTGAGAGGGTCGCTTTGGAAATGAGAAAGAAGGCAGGAAATGAGTGTCTGTTCTTTTGAGATACAGGTAAAAAGCCTTTCAATTTCAACCTACCATTACAAGCTCATCACAAGCCTAGGGCATCAGTTCCCTGTACACCAGTGTAATAGAACACTTGGTCATACTTGCATTGGTATGTGTGTGTGGGGCGGGGGTGGGTACTGTGTGGGAAAAGACAACTTTCTGGGCTGAACAACTAAGTAGCATGCACCTCCCTCCACCTCTGGCAGAAAGATGAGTATTTGTTGAACAGTTCACACATTTGGTGGGTTCTACTGGCTTCTGGAAAGATGGCTTATCAGTGAATTAGGTAGTACTTTCTGGAGTACAATATATACCTATTTCTTGGATGTCCCTTTCATTCTGTTTATAATTGTACCACATCAAGACCTTTGCCAAAATTTCTTTTTAGTGAGGAAAATTTGACAAGATTACACAGGAATAAATCATAGTTTGCAAATTGAAGTTTTCTCTTCCAACTCTTCCGTCTTCACCCATTACCTCAAATGATTACTTTTATGGTTACACTAATCTTTAATAAGATCACTAAACATACCTTAAAACCTGAAATAAAAGTTCCCAGACTTTAGAAAGGAGAAAGTGCCCTTCTCCTGTTTCTTCTTTTCTGCCTTCTTGGTCACGCAGTGCTGCCTTCAGCGTCTCAGAGGGGCTTGTTTCTTCCAGGAAACTCACCCAGTGATATTCAAAGAGTGGGTGGCACCGGCCCCGTTCATGTTTGCTGTCCTCAAGAAATCTGTGTGCCCAGCTTGCTTGTAAGATACATACATGCAAAATGTTATGAATGATCTATCTCTGTTTGTAAAAATCATAGCTGTAAAAAAAAAAATCCAGAAAAAGATACCCATGTTTATTTTAAATATTAAGCTATTAATACTTAAATATGAGTGTTAGTGAAATTATAAGTTTTATAATTAAATATATATATAAATATAGTGAACATCTGAGTTACCTTCTCCATGACTGTATTGTTTTCTTAGTACAAAATGACTGAAGACTGACTTCTTAAATTTCAGCCAACTCTTCATATGAATATGAGTCATTTTGAGGTAAAAACATCTCTGAGGGAAAGGAATAGAATTAGTCATGTTCAGAGAGAAGAAAATAATAGTGTTTGATTTTAGTTCACTGATGCAGCATGATAATTTCCCAGTTTTGTGTAACATGTACATTTCTTTTTTAAACTACTGACGCCATATAGTGTGTGTACACATATACATATGTATGTACATGTATATTTACATAGATAGATCTTTGTATCCTGGTTTGATCATGGAACATCCTATTTTGACCATTTCTATTATAAAAAATGTCAATAGTATTTTGACCACTTCATAATATCCTCTTGTAGATATGTATTATACTTACTTTACTATTCCTCTTTTATTGTACCTTTAAAGCTTTTTAAAAATATTTTACTATTAGAAATAATTCTTTGATAAACATGACTACCCTTAATCCATTGTTTTACCCTGGCTTTTTTCCAAAGGTAGATTCTTAGTAATGAAGTCATAGAGTCAAAAGCCATTTTTTAAGGCCCTTGATGCATGTTGCCAATGCTTTGAAGAAAGGCCGGTCAATCCATGCTGCTCTGACAGCCACCAGTATTGATGTATAGAGAAATATTATGTGTCTTTTTCCCTTTGTTAAATAACTGCTTCAGGTATAGGGGAAAAAATTATCGGGAATAATGTAAACAAACCTATGTACCCACTACCAAGAAAAGAAATCAAAGTTACAAATAGCTGTGACGTCCCCATCTCATTTGCCTCACTTTCTTTCAAAAGCGCTTCCTAAGTGTGGTTTTATCATTCTTGAATGCATCTCCATACTGTTACTATACTAGCCTTTGCTTCTGGTTTTACACTAGCCCTTTCTTAAACATTTACTAATGTGATATATGACAGAACAATTTTGCAATGTTGATTTAATTACATTTTCATGGTTACTTATTGTTCCTCTGTCTGTCCCTTTTAAAATTGGCCTTTGGTTTTTCCTTGTCAATTTCTACATCTTTTATATATTAAAGAAACAACTTTTAGACATATTTGTAGAAGATATTTTATTTACATTTATTTTAAAATATCTTTGAAACATAGGAATTAAAATACAACAAAGTTACCAATCTTTTTGTTAACTTCAACCATTACTTTAATGCTCATAATATCTTTCTGTGTCCAAAGTCCACCTAGCATATGATTTTCTACTAATCTCTTTTGTATAGTTTTCTAAAGAGAGGAATCTGCCTGTGTGTCTAATTTTTAGGTGTTGATGGGGGCAAGAATGCCTGTGTATATTCTTCTCTTTCAATCAAATGTGAATACTTTAAAGGCAAGAACCATTTTTTAATCTTTTTCTCTAACTCCACACCCAGTGGAGTTAGAACTTTAGGAATGCAGAAATTGCTAGAACATGTTTGTTAAATAAAGAAATGACCATCATATTCATATTTTACATGCACTACCTTAGTGAAAACATTTTATGACCCTTTTGGAATCTATCCTGAAGCATTTTCTTTCTCTCTACCTCCTCTTATCTCCTTTGTATTTGTCTTAAATAACTTCAAGTATTATAAAAATGGCTTATTTGCTTCATTTGAAATAAGCCATATTTCCATTTAGAGATAAAAATACAAAATGTAAACACACACAAAAAATTAACAGCATGCTTTTTCCAACCCAGCGGCAACTTATTGAATTATCTAACCCCAATTCTGTACATAGATTTGTGATTTATATGTAGATAGAGAGAAATGATCTCTAGCTAAACGATAAATGAAATAGATGACAGATACATAGAGATTACATGTTTTAAGTTAAACAACCAACTGGTTTGAAGCTGGAATTTCCTTGGCTTTATAGCATTCCCAGCCACCCCTGCCAGAACTCTGAAAGTCTGAATGCTACATCCTGAGTTGTTAAAGAAATTATGAATTTTTAACATATCCAGAGGATGAATTAATATCCCTAGCTAACATTTAGTATTTGTGGGCCATGTTGGTTTCAGAAAACTTTTGCATTTTAAATATTCACGGAGGTTGGTGAAATTCACACCAAAAATTCACACCTGACTTAAGACCCAACTCCAGGTTTTTCTTTGGCATCCTCCACAACTCTGAATGGTTATGCCTCATTTCACCCATCTCAGAAATCATCTTCTCTGATTCCTTACCACTGCTCCATGTGGAAACTTACTCTCAAGGAAAACTCTGACACCAGGACGTGCCACCTCAGTGTTGTTAGAAAAGCCTAGTGAATTGATACTAGGATGTGAATGCAGGTTAAAACAAACAAAGGAAGACAGAAGGAGAAACTCAAGTCACCTCTCTATAGGTTTTTTTTTTTTTTTTTGAATAGCCACCTTCTTCTTCCAAAGAAATTAGGTTTTTAAAAATATATTTAAATGGCACCAAGATTGCAAGTCCTCCTGATTACAGCTAGGGAGTTAAGTTGAGCCTGTCATTCTTTTCTTAACTGAGACTGTTCTGGATTATTCCTCTGTGAGTTTATGAGTTAACAGCGAGGCACCAGCTGAACTTTCTATTTCTGGGCTGGTGTTCACTTATGTCATGACTTGGTTGAAGTATGACTTTAAAACACCATTAATGAGTGGTTGCTTCTGGTCAAAATCTGGTGGCAGGTCCATTAGTTAGATCTGGTCTTTCCCCAATTTGCTGTCTGTCTCCTTTTCCATTCAAAAGTACGGAGTTTGGTGGAACCCAGTACCCTGGGCAATACTGAGCAGCACCTAAAATCATTTGATATGAGAAGCTGTCTTCAGTCCCTTTAAGGCAAGGTGAAGCTGATGTTTGATGCACTATGTATTTAATTTAGTTTGCTATAGAAAAACAATACAGATGCGAGGACCCCAGATGAAACCTTTTCCTTCTGAGAGAAAGATCACCCCCTTCACACAATAAAATTAATTTCCAGCTTCCCTTTTGGCCACACAAAGGACTTTTTGGAGGTGGAATTAAATCTGGAGGCGGAATTAAATCTGGAGGCTTTCACTTGTCTTGATTTTCTTGCTAAATGTAAACTGTTTCAAAGAAGGTTGAAATTAGACTAACATTTTCCAAAGTGTCTACCTTTCAGTCTCACTGAAGAAAACCTCTGGATTTTTTTTCACTGTGCTGAAATACCATGACACCTGTCTAGACCAATTAGAGCGAGAGAGCGGTTGAGTCTCTGCAATAGAAATGATGGATGTGCTGGGGATGGTTTTAGTGACTCATTAGCCAAATGCTACAAAGATATAAAAGTTTTTATTTTCATTTACATCAAGAGCCTGCTTAAACCTGTACCATTCTCTCCATTACCTCTTTCTTGTGCAGTTGAAAGCAACTATCTGTTCAAACCACCCAGCATGCCTCGAATTTAGTATGCAAACTGTCCTGATGCCCGTTCCTTTTGAGTTATCCTGATCCTATTTCTAACTAGTAGGATTTCCAAACTGAAAGAGGAAAGTGGCAGTAATTTAAGTATACTTTAAATTCATCTCTTTCTATCCATCAATTGTGCTTGGAAGATGGACACACAATGTTTTTGCTGGTGTTTTTTTTTTTTTTTTTTTTGCTTTTTTTTTTCTTTTCCTTTTCATTTCTTTTTCTCTTCATCTCAATTTATGGCATTTGAGTTTGCTTTTATCTTTTATTATCCTCACCCAGCCTCCATCTTCTCATCCCCTCCCGTGATTGGTCCTGTGGCAGGTGCATCTTTCTTTGGTGCTTTGGAAAACAGGAGGCCTTTATTCATATTAAGTCCACAGTATCATAAATGAAATTTCAATTCGGGTGTAGAGGTTGCCCTGCTTGTAATATGAATCATAAACACCAGCAATGCAATTTTAAGAAGCTGGTTTTTTTTCCCCCCTAAGAAAGAAGGAAAATAAAATCTCTGAATCTGCTAAAGTCAGACCACCTCCCCCCACCTGCTTCCTTACTCTGAACAAAGGCTGGTCAATCTCAACCCTTCTGAATACTGTATGAAATTCCAGGCCGCATACAGAGCATGTATGGAAACAGAATGTGCAGCAGGAGATGGATTGTGCCGCTCGCAGTATTTACGTACCGGCGGCCCTGTTTGCGCGCACACACACACACACACATGCGGCGCGCTGGTGTGGGGGGAACGGCTGGCTGTTGGTGCAGATTTATGTTTCCCATCACTGCTCTCTATCCTTTGGGATCAACTTTGTCACGGGAAAACCGGCGGGGGTTTATTACAGTGTATGACAGCAGGTATGGGGCTGTATGTACATTGTAGATTCATTGTCCTCCTGGATCAGGATTAATACAGCCACACACCCCTTCTTTCCAAGAGCTTACTTGGTGCGCGGACATTCGTATATCTTCCGGGGCTGGGTCCTCACAAGGCCCCTGGAGGTGGGCACAGGACCTACATGGCTCAGCCAGGGCTGGGAGTGCATTCAAAGAGATTTGGTTGTAAAGGCTTACTGCTTTTCATTTAAAAATGTAGGTTATTTAAGAGACAGAAATGCACCTGAAATAGGAAAACTGGCCAAACAAGGAGAAATGCATAATTCGCCAGTGTGATTCAGAACAATTAAATAGACACAATGCTCTCTGAAGCTATAAATTTAGTGAAATCAAATGTAAATTTGTTGAGTGCCATGAGCAGTGCAGGCATTGAACTTGGTACTGTAAGGAGCACAAGAAGGTTTCTAGAATCGAGAAAATTCAGCTTCTGAGGATTCACATGGTACAACTCTCCTCCCATCTCCCAGGACTCCTTGTTTTCTGGTGAAAGAATTTTGTTTAGGATCAATAGAAGCTCATTTGGGCTAGAGCCCTTTTCAGCAGACTGTTTTTCTAAGCCTGAAAAATTAGGATACTTCACAAATGGTTGCTTTTTCTCTAAAAGAATAGATCCATAATAAATTTGAGCCCCAGAAATCATCTAATTTTTAAATGGTTGTTTGAGAGAAGAATTTTGAAAATATAATTGGGGGGAGAAACTGGAGTAACATTGATTTTTTTAAAAGATTATAACACAGTGATATATTTGTTAATGAAGAAAATTTATAAATTGCTTTCCTTATTCCCAGAAATGTGATAAAAGAAGTAATGGGTTGGAGATAGACATTGTGGATAGTTTTTAAGTAGAATAATTTAAAGGGATATTACTCATTTCTAGATAATGTACTAGATGCTGGATACTGCAAGCAACAAGATAAAATTTGTCACCTCAAGAAATCCATAATTCAGGAGACACCTCACACTAGCCCCTTAGCTTATCCTGCTTCTTCTACCACCTTTCAACATCCTCCCACTAACAGCTGTTTTCTTAAAGTATGTCAACTCTTTCCCAGGCATGATCATTATTAGGAACAAATGGTTGAAAAACACACATCTGAAGTTTATGCACGATTCTTCATTCAAATGAGCTTTGGGAATTCTCTGGTGGTCCAGTGGTTAGGACTCGACACTTTCACTGCAGTTTCCAGGTTCAGTTCCTGGTCTGGGAACTGAGAGCCCACAGGTCATGCAGCGTGGCCAAACAAAACAAAACAAAATTAAAAAAAAAAAAACACAAAAACAAAAAACGAAGGCGCTTTAAGTCATACAAATGAGAAGTCAGGTTTTTCTCGACAAGCTGATCAGTAAGGTGACTTGTCTGTGCCTCTGTGCCTCAAACTTTCTGGCTTGAAAAAGATGCTAAGGAGTCTATGATGCTCTCCTCTCCTACTGATAATCTACTTTATCAGTAGATTGAATCTTGCTGAAATACACAGCTAGTTACACCTTTCCTTAGCTTTTATGTAAGACTCATGATAAGGGCTTTTCTTTTTGTTTTTTCTTCCTTCTGTCCATCTTCAAATTCTAGCAAATATATACTGTTAGAAGCCCCTGCTTCCCTGTAGCTCAGATGGTAAAGAATCTGCCTACAATGTGGGAGGCCTGGGTTCGATCCCTGGGTGGGGAAGATCCCCTAAAGAAAGAAAGGGCAACCCACTCCAGTATTCTTGCCTGGAGAATCCCATGGACAGAGGAGCCTGGCGGGCTTCAGTCCACGGGGTCGCAAAGAGTTTGACTCTATTTAGTGACTAACACGACTTTACTAGGAGCCTCTGTGTTCACCTTGCTATTGCCTGCATCTGTGTCTTTGTATGTGTTTTGCCATACCCTTTGGAGAAATCTCTTCTGCTTAATGTTCTTCACACTTGACAAAATCCATGATTTCCTTCAAAACTATGAATATGCTTCCGTGTTTTAATCATGGGTCATGTGCTTAGTCTTATCTGACTCTTTGTGACCCCATGGACTGTAACCCACCAGTCTCCTCTGTCCATAGAATTTTCCAGGCAAGAATACTGGAGTGGGTTGCCATTTCCTCCTCCAGGGGATCTTCCCAACCCAGGGATCGAACCAGTGTCTCCTGAGTCTCCTGCATTGCCGGTGGATTCTTTACCTGCTGAACCACTGAGGAAGCCCATTTTCAATCATAACAGTATATTATTTTTGTTTTCTTCTCTGTCTTTATAATATGATGAATTTTTTGACATAGGGAGCAAAGATATGTATGGCTGCATCAGAAGTAGAGAATAAAGTTCTCCTTTATCCCTTGATCCTCTACAACAGACATAGAGCCTGGCACAAAATAGTTCCTAAATAAATATTCTTTGGGTTGTATGTTGAGGGAGATTGTACAAGTTAGGTGAAACAACTGGGAAAAAAAACAAAGTAACATTATCATGTAAAAGTGAAGCGTCCCAAACATGTATGTCACCATGGTTTAGAGGAGTGTAAAGTCAATGAAGGACAGAAGAGCTGCCAAGTCTTCCAGGCAGATGGAAGGCCTAAGATGGAAATTAAAGGTAAGAAGAGAATGTTTGTGGGGGGAGAGAGGGATGACATCCCAGAGAGAAAGAGTACTGGCAGCAAAGAGCAGTAGACCATTCATTGGTGATCACATAGTCTAGATTTTTTTAAGTGGTTCTTACTGCGTGTCACTTAATTTTTTTTTTTTTTTTTTACTGAAAGCCATTCATCAAATGAATTATGTCAAAACATAATTTAATTTTCACATCTTTGTAAGATTTTTCATATAAATATATTTGTAAATTGAAATATGTATCCTGGTCTTAGAAGATAAGGGTACAAATTCTCGATGTCAATGTGCATTTAAAGATAGAAGTCTTATGTTTAAGGGTACAGATGGTTCAAGGAAACCAAGGTCATGGCATTTTCTTTTATGGCCTTGCTTTGGCTGATGAGTCCAATTCACCCGTTTCCATCCCAGATGTAGGAGCTATACAGCCATCCCTGTCCAGCTCAAAGTGGAAACCAACAAATTTGTTACATGACATGTCAAATACATTATTTATTCTCATATGCATGTCATTTAAGGATCTGTTTCATGAAGAAGGGAGAACTTTTAGAGCCTTACTAGTCAGTCATTCCAGGACCACCAGCATCACTTGGGGTCTTGTTAGAAATGCAGAGTCCTAGGTCCCAGCCTGCACCTAAATTGGAATCTACATTTGAACAAGCTCCCTAAGTGATGTGAATGCCACTGACCTGCAGACTGTACTTTGAGTAGCAAAGCCTACAGCAGTTTTTAAACAGGTTCCTCATCTGAACCACCAAAAAAAAAAAAACAAAAAACACTACAGAAAATGATTTGAGAGACTGTTTTCCCAATCTCCCAGAATTGGGAGATGAGTAGTACATTCTAGGTGCAGAGGTAAGAGGTTAATTTATTACATGCAATGGATGCTTTGGAGTATTAGGGCTTAATTAATCCTCTCATGGATCCTCAATCAGGAAAGGCACCCAGAATCCTGAACTTGAAGAAGAATTCAGGTTGACGCTATTATACTTGCTAAGTCACTTCAGTCGTGTCCAACTCTGTGCGATCCCATAGACGGCAGCCCACCAGGCTCCCCCATCCCTGGGATTCTCCAGGCAAGAACACTGGAGTGGGTTGCCATTTCCTTCTCCAATGCATGAAAGTGAAAAGTGAAAGTGAAGTCGCTCAGTCGTGTCCAACTCTTAGCGACCCCATGGACTGCAGCCTACCAGGCTCCTCCGTCCATGGATTTTCCAGGCAAGAGTATTGGAGTGGGTGCCATTGCCTTCTCCGGCCATTATACTTAAACGTCATTAAATTGAACACATTGAACTAGGCAGGTGTGAGCTGTAATCTTACTGTGAGATGGAGGGCTTCCCATTGGTGAATCTGTTTTTATTCTGAATTAGCAGAAATCATGGCCAGCTTTGTACAGACTACAGCAGTCTAAAAAGTTTAGCAGATCTTCCATGCCTGATTCACAAAACCAAACGGTACAGATCTAGCTGTGGCTGAGTTAAGTAAATAAAAGCATGACGCATGTCTTTCATAGCTCCACATACATACTGTATTTAAATAGCTTCAGAATCCAAATATATTTTTCTCAGATGCCTAAAATAAAAATCACTTTTTGTGTGTGCCAGACTGTAGAACAGCCACTGGAAATGTGGTAATAGGAGAGATGAAATTCTTCCATGCTCTGGGCCCTGAAAATGGGGCCACAGTTGACATTATTTGGCAACTTTCTCCATTAGCATTCTTTACGACAGTCACACCTGTCCTTTGCATGTAAATGTGTGTGAGATTGGATCTGGGAAAGAAGAAATGTCTTTGAGCAGGAGGCAGCATTTGGCCTCACTACATGGAGTAAGAAATCAGGAAGAGCCAAGGCACATTAACAGCCGGGGACTTCTGACGCTGACCTCCTACAAAATTGGATCAGGCTTTTCCCTGGCAGTTGTGTTAAGCGCACACATTTGATGAAACGTGCTTCTGAAGCTGGCATATTTGACTGCTTGCTTGCTTTCTTCCCTCTTTTTTTTTTTTTTTTTCTGGGGGGATAGATTCTTTATTATCTGCTGAATTCATTTCACCCTGTCAATATTCTATAGAAAAATGATGGACGTTCTATAATTTTGACTTTTATATTAATTCATAATTTTGATGGCTGTACCCGAGGGCTGCTTTTCTCTCTTGTCGCCTTTCCCTCGCCTCCCTCCTGCCCCTGACTTAGGTCTCTGGTTGCTCCATCCAGCAGCTAGGCTTATGACAGCCGCATCTCTCCTTATTGCCTCAGTGAACTGCAGGTCTTTTTTCATATTAAGCTCGCAATAACGGCAATGAAATTCAGATTTATAGCTGGAAATCAGCCTATTTGTAATATAAAGCATAAACATTGGAGCATTTGCAAAAGCTAAAGATTTTTTTTTCCTGCTTTGTATTTTTCCTTCCTTGGAACTTCATGACTTGAGTCCCAAACAAGTGCTATTTTAAAATTTCCTGGCACCATGTAATATAATTGATAATAGTGTTTAAGCAGCATCTAATATCATCCAGCATAGTGCAAAGTGAGCCATCCCAGGATATGAGCTTAAAAAAATTGCATTAACACTTAGACAAAATGAAATTTTTATACTTGATTTGCTCATGGTTGGACGGATGCAACTAAACACAATTTGAGCTGTCACTTTGCAAAGGGGAAAAAAATATGCAACTTTGGAATGTTTCAAATGAGCCCAATATTAGATTCTATAACTCAGAGTGACACAGGAAATACTATTTGCAACACGATTGGTTCATTAATATTTGGTAATTGTAGTACATCATTTTAAGGGGGAAATAAAATGCAAACAAATGTTTGCAGCTTCCAGTCAGTGACTGCTTCTCAACTGCCACCACCAGGGAAGGTTTGGGAGCGAAAGGACACATGCTTTGGGGAGTTTCCCCTCCCCATTTTCATTTTGGAAGAATAATTTTCCTCATAAACCAACATGTCAGACAAAGCATCTACATTTTTAAAAAAATATTATTTCATGATTTTCCACATGCACATTTGATGTAAACCCTGGAGGTGTATTCCCTGAGTACCTATTACCTCCATTTTAGGGAAATTACATTAAATTATTAGTGACAAATTTACTTGTCTGCCAATGTATTTTTCTGGAATTTTACTACAACATCAATACTTGGCTGTTTTATATGGGCCCTCATTTACCTGTCTTTGAAGGCAGCCACCCCTTGGGGAGCCCTGTCTGTCACTAACAGAAGCTGGGAAAAGTCTAAGTTTAACATTCACAGTTTTGAATTAGATGGAAAAATATGTTGTACTTTAAAAATATAATGCACCCTTCTGAGTTTTGCAATTAGGCAACTTGTTCCATAATCTATTGTTTCACTTTTTGAATAGGGAGGAAACAACCCAAATCATCACCAGGTACCTGAGCATGAACAATGGATGTTCTCTTCAGGTGTAAAGTATGTCTGCCAAGGACTGACAGCAAAATGGGGATAGATGGTCACATTCTTGTGTTATTTTAGGGGAATTAGTGCAGAAAGGATTTACAATAATACGAATGAGCCTGCAGCTCTGAGGTCCCTCGTTGGAGAGGTGCCTTTAGTGTCCTGGGAACTGCTGGGAGCTGTGGAGGGTTCTGGGATGGCAGGGTGGCAGGGAGCCAGGTGTCATCAGGGGAAAATCTCAGAAAAGAGGGATCTGATTGATGAGAGCCAATTCTTTGTTCTGATTTATTTCCTCATTTTAAGTAAATATTAGCATCAGAACCTTATTCCATATTCCTTTCATCCAGAGAAGTCTGTAAATTCTTTAAGTTTCAGACCCCACAAAACCAGGATCTGTTCTAAAGAAGGATGTTATTTTTCTTGGCATCCCAGTTTATGAACAGAGTTCTGGTAAGCAGAAGCAACATGTGTGAGGAATAGAACCAAAGTTTTGTCTCAAACTGTGGAGTCCTGTTGAGGGAATGCATAAGACAAGTGAGCGTGTGGTTGACCTAAGTTTGAAGCAGAAACAAAGTGAAAATGAAGAATAATAAGCAAGAATGTAAGTCCCAGTGATGTGTGCTTAGTCACTCAGTCGTGTCTGACTCTTTGTGACCCCATGGACTGTAGCCCATGAGGCTCTGCTGTCCATGGGGATTCTCCAGGCAAGAATACTGGAGTAGATTTCCAGGCCCTCCTCCAAGGGATCTTCCCAACCCAGGGATCGAACACAGGTCTCCTGCATTGCAGGTGGATTTTTTATCCTCTGAGCCACCAGGGAAGCCTGTAAGTCCTCGGGATAGGGGGTGGGCGTGTACATTCATCTCTCCATTTTCCCTTTGATGTAGAATTCTTCATTAGAACTTACCAACGCTCTGATGACATTTAAACTTTCTCCTATATTATGTTTGGTTCTCTGGTTTATATATTATTTTTTCTTTAAGATTCTTAATTTTTTAGCAGAATAGTTCATTTTTAGTTTAAGATCCTGGGGTCTCAAGTCAGTCCAGACCCTCTGTGTTGTGGTCTTACCAAAAATATGCAAGTAATTTGTTATTGTAGATACTTAACTTGGAGTTGAGAATTGCACAGATATGTGTGTGTATGTGTGTGTGTATACATGCACTATATATACTAAATTCTAGTATGCATTTTATATATATGCTAAATTCTTAGGAATTATTTTCTTAAGAATATGCAACTCTATATGACTCAACTTTTGACTATTGCTGTTCTTCCCCATTTTCTACTATTCAGGAGCCTCCCTTTTCTAAAAGCCTTTCCTTCCCTCCCCCCAAAACACAACCATTTAGATCAAATTAACTAGAATAACTGTTTCAACTGACCTAAATTCATCCTCTGCTATGGCTTGGGAGGTTTGACCTTAATTAAACCTCTATTTTGCCGGAGAATGAGACTGCTGGAGGGGAAGACCATATGAATTTCTACTTTCATTTCAGGTGGAACATTTGTAGCACCTGGGAACAGATCGTTAATGAAATATTTGTTTTATCCAGCAGTGCTCTGTTAAGACCTGGAAATTTGGCAGTTTGGCAAGTCTAAATGGGGAAGAACAGTGGCTAATGTCACAGGAAGGAGATAATAAAAGGTCAGTGCTCCTGAAAGAGATATAAGGGGTGATGACTCAGGACAAAATGGCAGAGACCTGTGGACCATGAGCATATTATAGGATTTCCTTTCTGGCTTCTCAGTTTCCCCTCCTTACTTAATCATTGTCCTTGGTGCCAAACAACTGAAATTCGTAAACACATTTAGTATCACAACTACCCTACAGGACAGATACTGTGATCCTCATTTTCCCCAAGAGGAGACCAAAGGACAGGGCAATATAAACATTGTCTTAAGGACATCTAATAGTCCACCCAGGATTCCTACTGACTTGTACCTCACTCACAGTCCAGTTAATTTCTTCTCTGTTCAACTACCTTCTAGCCATCTAACTAATTCTGAATGCTGAGCTGTTTTGAAATGTTTACTTTTAATTCTTTAGCCAATTTTAGTATCTCTTGAATAGTAGTCTTTGACTATATTGTCCAAATTTGAATAAAGAACAATTAAAGATGAAAGTCATCTAACTTTGGTCCCTAAAGCATTGCCTTCACTGAGGGGAAAGGGACCAGTGATGAACTTGGGAAGGAAAGGTAATCATGCAGAAAGCTGGGCAAACCTGTATGTTCCATCCCAAACTACATCAACCCTAGTAGTAAAGTGTTTTGTGTTCATCTTCTTTCAAACCAGAGACTCTTTATTCAGAGAAAATGTTTAGAAATTGTTCACCTGTCCTAACTGTTGAGATGTCGTTGCTAACATCTCCTGCAGCTCCACCCCTGATGGCTTGTGAAGCTTCATGATTGCTTTAAACCGAACAAAAATTTTGTTAAAAAGGTTGGGATTGATGAGTGACAGCCACCCAGTGGAAATGTCATCAAAGCCTTTCAGTTTTGTTTTGCATTTATTGCCCTAAGAGCAATATTTATGTTTCTTTGACATTTGAAATCAATGCTTCCACTTATAAATCTCAACCTGAGAAACAGGTGTATGCTGTTACACTTATGCTTTTGTTCTTAGGATGCAACCAAAACAGAATATTCTTCTTCTGCCCCTGCCACTATCCTGGGTGTCCCCTACCCATTGAACGCAGTTGTAGCTCTAATATTTCAAATGCAGTCTGTGGGCTAAATTAATCAGGTGGATAAGTATTAAGTACTTCTCAAAGCCTACTAGTGTGCTAGGTATTTTGGAGGAAAAAATATACCCAGGATCCTACATGTAGTCAGAGAAACAACCAAAGTTGATAGAGCAGCACTGGTTTAAAAACTGAGATGTGAAATAGAGACTATTGCTGATGCTCAGAGAGATAGAATGTGGTAACCAGTGACAGTTTTGTGGGTGGGAGTTGGGTTTGGTCAGCAGAAAATGGCATAGCACATTTCTGGCAAGGGACAGGAGAGGCAGGAGGTGGAGATAGCCTGCATTTTGCAGCTGAGGCTGGGATAAGAAATAAGTGGAAATGGATTTGAAAATGGAAATGAAGAACTCTATAAACTGTGGGGCATTCATCAGGAGCCATTAAAAGAACACTAAGTTTGAGAAAGCAAAACTAGTGATAGAAAGGCCAAGAGCTTTACAGACCTATAGTTTTATTTTCCCCATGCTGCTCATTTTTATTAGTATTTGTATAGCTTTGGGTGGAATTTTGAAGATGTCCTTATTTTGAACCCTCTCATAGAGAAGTTAGATGTTGAATTTTTCTTAGCTTTTCATACTAAATATCCATTGAGATGATATTGAACAGTGTCTGCATAGACTAGGACAATGGTGATTTAAAATATGCTCTTCTTTTCTTTTTGTCCCCCATAAGCATCCTCTAACTTATCCATGGTAGTCAGCTGTGACAGGTCATAGTCCCATCAGTCTCATGCCTAGAGGCACATCCTGGTCCATTATTCTGGTTCAGAAAATGCCATCTTCTGAACTATTGAGGGCACCAAAGATACAGTGGGTCTGCCTGGCATCTTTGGAACAAAACTTAATTTGGGGTCCTGCTTCACCTTCAGAGATTTAGCAGATCCACTTTGCCCTTTTAAAAATTCAAAACTGTTTCCATAAAGAGGACTTTATGTTACTTTGTGTTTCAGATATAAAATGAGAGAGTTTGAATTGCAGTCATCTCTTCATGGTTTGAAATCTACATGTATCTTTAAAAAGTGCTTCTTGGTTCCTTAACCCCCCGTGAAAAGAAAGAGACCCACTTTTGATTATGGACTTTCTCATTATGAGCTGTGGAACTTGGGATGAGTTGCTGAAGTTCTCTGAGCCTCAGTATCACCATCTATAAATGTGGAATGATAATAATTCTCTATAAGCTTATGATTTTGAAAAAATTAGAAGTATAAAGAAACTGGCGGTGTACCAGACTCACAGTAGAAGATCCCCCCAGTATCGTCTCTATCTTTGAGTTTGTGACTTGATAGAATTTTCTAATCCTAGGGTGTTGTAGGATTTAATTGGGTAGGGAATTGCCAGTAGGCATTTAAGAGAACCAGTGGACAGTGATGGTGATCTTGCTTCTAACATTCTAAGGTTCTCAGATAACTCAGCTCTGAGGAACTGCCCTAAGTGGGGAGTGCTACTCTAATGACGATCATTATCGACTGAAGTCTAGACACCAGACATAGCACTGCTAGTGTCCAGTCGTAACACATTCATTTGCCAGGCAAAAGGAGACCCTGTGGTTGCATGGATATTGCGTTATGAGGGATCTGACAGTACCTGAACGTTAGTTAATGACTTAGAAAGAAGTGGTTCAATTGCTTCATAGGCCAATGTGCACAGCCAGGAGAAGTTCACAGGCAGTACCACCTCGGGAGGCAAGGAGAAATGACAAGGACATTATTTAAGACACCCATGTGAGCCTGTATGAATGGAAGGGAGAGCATGTGGGTAACTGAAGGAAGGCACTGTCATTCTCCTACTCAGAAAGCCTGTCAGTCCTAATGATTTGAACTGAGACTTCTTTCTGTTTGTTTGTTTCTAAGCAGGGTAACATTTTTAGAGTCCTCCCTATGGTACCTTGTTTTATAAGTTGATTTCCTATTAATGAGGTTTCTTCAGTGATTTTGTCTTGCAAAAACAGTTCTAACAAAGACAATACATTTGACTAATAATAGCTCAGATGATTGTATCTATTTTTCTAGAAAATTTCGTAAAGAATTTTTCAGGCATCTCCATCTCATATATAAATTTCTGTTAAGTAAATGGTACAAATTTATCTTCTTGGTTAAAAGCATTGAACTAGATGGCCAGTTCTCTCGGCATTGCTTTTCACATGTTTTTAATTTTTTGTGTCCTCTAAAAAGTGATCAAGCATGATTTATTTGGAATATGAATGATTATCTGTATGTGTGTCTTTACCGCATCTACCTGCACAGTCCCCCATGTGTATTTTAGCAACTTCTGCTAGGATTCATGTCTTGTGTTTGTCTTCAATACTCAGTGCCTTTTCTTTGCCCTTCGCTGTTTTCCTCGCCTCACTGTCAGCGCTTGATGAGGAGTCAGCTGCCCGAGTGGTCAGCGGCTAGATTCCCACATTATGAACAGCCCTTCATATAAATTACTGCTGAGAGTAGAGGCCCCCTCCTCCCAGTGGCAAGGGTTACTTACATTTCAGAATGTTGGAGGAAGAGGTGTTTGGTTTTGAGCAGAAAGAACTTCTCTGCACACTTGCTGTTTACAAACTCATCTGTACCTAATCTTTCATTTCGGCTCAAGATGGAGGGTTTGCGATGAATGCAGTTGACGCAGAAAATGGCCGAGTGCTTGGCTTCTTTTATATACATCATGCTCTGTGCACACAGACTCTGAGCGTCAGTTAGAGAGAAGTGACAGCCGACTTGACCTTTCTCTCTGAATCGCATGTGGAAAAAGGGAATTAGCTTGCTACAATGGTACTTGAGAACTTGCTTTAACTTATCACTTTCCTCTTTAGAAGGAGGAATGCGCGTTAGAAATGCAAAATCACCTTCAGGTCTCATGTTATTTAAAATGAAACTAAACTTCCTGATGATATTAAATCAGATGTGTCAGAAGAATTTACTAAGGTGATCATAATGCATAGCATACAAGTTTTCTTCTCTTTTTCTCTCTCTCTCATTTTTTTTTAAACAAACCAATATTTACATTTAGTGTTGAGATGTATTGTGTGTGTGTATTGAATTTTGCATTGGCTACTGAGCTTCCCCAGGAGAACATAGGAACAATAGGTCTACTAGTGAGGTATGAGGTATAAAAGCTTTTAAATTGGCTTCCGTGTAACTGGAAACCAAATAAATGGCTATGGGAAATAGGAAAGGAGACTTAGCCGGGTTTTCCATAGTTGCCAATTACTGCTATTAGAAGATCTAGTATGCTCTGCCTACACCCGGAACAGCTTGATTGACACAGACCTCAGCCAATCATAGTGTTTCCTTGTCAGCTGTAATTAGCCTATGATCAATTACCATGAGTTTAGACTAACTTGAATGGAAAGTGAAAACACATTGTAACCCAAAAGCTCATCAGGTAAATATACCATATAGAGACATATCTTCCCTGACCTCTCTGACATTTTCAAACTGTTTAAAAGTTGAAGTTAATTCTTTCTGATGGCCTTTCATCTTCAGTTGACAACAGAGAGCCCCAGAGTGGCGGCAGCTCTCGTCAAGTGAGCCTGTCTTATCAAAAACAGCCCCTCCAGACCTTCCAACCCAAATATTCCAATCTGAAATAATTGCATTTAAAATTTCATGTAGCTTTTATGTCTTCCCTGAACTATCCTGGTATGAAATCACACATATCTCTTCCTGCAGCTCGCTTTAAGCTTCAAATTTTGCTAGTTTAAAAATGCCTTGCAGAGGTACCACGTAGCCTGTAGATTGTACAACTGTAGCTGGAGTGAACAGCTACAATTTGTTCTGCTGCGTCTTGTATTTGTATCTACATGCTCGGAAGGTGTTTCTGCAAGTGTCAGTCCAAGTTCTGTTTCTGTACTCCTCGTGCTCAATCCAAGCAGCATCAAATCTTGTCTTTTGCAAACGCAGCAGAGATCCTAGATTTGGCTCTGAGATGATGTGAATCATCTGTTGAATATTTAGATTTTTAACACCATGTTTTAGTTATCTCTTCTAAACTCAATTCAGTTGGTGATATGGGGGAACCCTGTAAATGGCATGTAACTGTTAGCTGCTAGCCACGTTATTATCCATTGTCTTGGATCCAAAGACAGATGGCTGGATCCCAAATCTTTTATAGAAGGACTTTTGCTGGTTTATAGATTCGAAGGCAATTTCCATCCTCTGTTACCAGCCCTGTTGACACAGGTACTGATGTTGCAGGGGATCGGTTTATGTTTGGGGTTCAGAGATGTGTCTTTTTGGGCAGAATCCTTCCACAGACCTGTGTCTTTCCTGTCCTCCTTCCTTTCATAAGCCAGAATTCCTTCTCCTGGTGTCTGACCAAGCCCTATCACAGGCATCATCCTGGGCCACTTTGTCCTGGTGCCTCTTGAGCAGTGGTCTCGAGACTGACATTTCTTTCACCACCCCTTCCCTTCCTCTGCCCTTCCTCTAGATTCAGCTCCCAAACTGTGCCCTGAGTTGTGGCAGGTTTTTTTGTTTTTGTTTTTAAATAACTCTGCCCCCTTGAATAAATTATTTAGTTAGGTTTATGTGAAGAGAAGATCACACTGAAAGGAAAATACTATCCTTCTCAAAGTGATTTTCATTGTTAAAACACAGCAGACTCTCTTCCCATTCACATAGGTGAGGCAGGGCTGTAGAGTCAAGGTTCCAGATTGAAGCAAAAAGAGCTAGGAAATAAGATCTTTTAAGATCTTTCCTGAGAAAGCAATAAAAGTGAAAATGTGCATGCCTTCTCAGTGTTAGCTTTTCTCTTAGATGTAAGTTACCTGTAGAATCTTTCTATTTTTTATTTTAAGCTTTTACTCAAAGAAAAAAAGAGACAGAAAAGGAGGACCCAAAGATTTTGCATCTTTCAAAAAGCCAACACGATAAAACAAATAGTGTGTTCAAAATAAGAGGATCTTTTTCAGAGCCAGAGGTCTGTCTGCTGCTGACATTTGGAATCTGAGTTGACTTTCCATATTGCATGTAGACTCCTGCCTTTTATTTTTTCAAATGGCTGGATGACCAGTCACATGTAGTCCTGACTAGACAGATGCCTCATTACCAACCTGGCGTTTGCTGCTCCATGAACAGCACAGATGTGCTGAAGGGGAGTGTTGCCGAATAGCGTCCCTCTTTTCTTCCATGTTCTTCCTTTCTTTTGTCAGAAAGCATGCTTCAGAGAGCATGTCTTTCCAGACATAGATATTACTAAAGATATTACATAAACCTGAAAATTTGCTTATTCATTTTAGGCACTGTAAGACAGAGACAGATGAAAGCCTATAGTATAGCTTATCTTTGGGCCCGAAGAAAAGTTCTAATAGAAAACAGCAGTGTGCTGAGGGTGTTAAAAGGGTTAGGGTTCAACTCTCTGAGGCTGATTTTATTAAGACTTTAATGTACTATGGCCACACCCTACCTGCTGCCTCAACAACAACAGTTTAGTCCTGTACTCTTTCTGGGAGATTCATGGGCCTAGAGTTATTTATACAAAACTGCTCACAAGAGGGACAAATGCAGACACCAATCTTGAATACCATGCCCAGTTCCATAGAACACAGAATCTCCATAGATGCGCTTTGTGAAACATTTCAAAGTAGCGACTACCCCTGCCCATTCAGGAGCCCCAGGGAACACCATGTGGCCCTGAAAGGTCATTTGTAGAGAGGATCCAGGTCTTACCATGCCTTAACCTGGGCGATTTCTGTCAACTTTACTCTCACAGGAAGTCTTACCTTTGACCCCAAAAGAGCAAATCATAACCATCCTGCTTCTAGAGCCTTTCACCTGTTCTCCTAACAGTTACACTGCTTTGTCTTCCTCCTGCACCAGGATCATTGTGAATTTCAGAATCCTACCTGACATCCAAAGAACAAAAGCAAAAATTAAAAACATGAATTTTCCTTATGTCAGTGAAAACGATAAGGCACTGGCATCTCTTTATCGTTCTTTTACACAGATAGTCTGTCTCTTTTGAACATTAAGAAAAGTTCAGAGTGGAAGCCCTGGTTGAATCAGAGCGTAGGGAATGGAATTCCTTAGGTATGAGCCTCATCTTCCCCAAATGAAAATGAAGTTAGAGCAGATTCTGCTGAGACTGTTTTGACTCACAGGCATTTCTGAAACTTGGATTTGGTTTTCTATATAACAGTATACCAGTACTAATCTTTTGAATGAGATCTTAATTTTCAGTAGTATAAATAAAGACTGATATTCTCTTTCATGTGTTTTCCAAATTCTAAGAGAGTTAAACAGTCTACTTTGATATTCTACTAGTCTTTTATCTTAGAGAATTCTCTACTCTGGCAATTTATTTTTTTCTTAGAGTATTAAGATATTAGAAATTTCATTGGGACTACATTCTCATCTTTGGTCTTCAGCTGTTTTAAATCTTTATTTCCTTTTTTATTCATTTTATTAAATTTTCCTTCCTTTTTTCTTGTCCACTGCCATGCTTGTATTTTCTCTTTTGCAATACTTCCTTATCTCTCCCTCTCTTCCTTCCTTTCTTTTGTCTTTTCTTTTTTTAAGATTTAAGGGCACTGTTCTTAGGTTTCATTTAAGAACTTCAGAAAATAACTCCAAAATGAATTTGTTATTTTTTAGTTATATTAAAAGCAAATTGTTATTCTATGTTTAAAGTGCGCATTTTTGTGCTTTGAGAATGCAGCTTGTTTCACTTCACATTTCCAAATGCTAGAACTATTTTGTGAGTTAGCCAGCCGGTTAGAATTCCCTAGTCTCCAAGCTGTCCTTGCTTACTGCTCAGTGACAAGATGCCCCCACACTCTCTCAAACTCCTTTTGGCCCACCGATAGAAATCCATGTTTTTGTTTTATTTTTAAACAGCTTTATTGAGATACAGTTTACATGGCATATGATTCACCCATTTTAAGTGTTTTGAGGAAATAGAAGCTTCCTTCTCATTCAATTGCATAAATTTATTTATTATTTGAAACTGGAAAAGCTACAAAACATGATCAAATAGAAATCTTGAAACATTCTTTGAACCCCATTCTATTTAAATGCATAATTTTCCTATTACAGCCGCCTGTTTGCACCTCTGGAGTTAAGGTCACAGCAGCGTTTGCATTATAAACCCTTTTTTCAAGGGTTTATAAATGCAGCTGCTTTTGTTTGCTCAGGACTGAAGCTTGCCTCGTGAGGTTTCCATGCAATAGAGCAGCTTTTTGGGGTTGAGTTTTCTTTAACTAAATTAAAATTTTAAAGCACCATGTTGCCCTTTAAAAAAATCATGGCAAGTGTCAAAAAGCCTAAGTAAGAATTTCTCCCCAAATAACTTTTTTTTATGTATATGTAGTTTTTAATTGCCTTTGCTTCTAAAAATTCTCCACTGTGCTCAGTTTCTGATTAATGTTATTTGCTTCAAATATTTACAAACCTAAATCCAACTTGGTTTATAAATGAAAGAAAAAAAAAAGCATGTTATATACGATTGCTGTCTTTCAGCATTGTTAACAGAATTATCTTACAGTGCATAATAAAGCCCAAAGATGGCATGTAAAGATAGAGAACCTGTCATAACCTCATGAGAAGTTACACAAATATATATGCATTTGAGAGTGCATGTTCTCTAGGAGAGTTTAAAATATTTAAAAAGAAAACCATTTACATTTTCAGGATCATATTTTCCTTTTTTCAAAACAATAAAAGTGTGTAGTAGAGGACACAGAAACCACCATAAATTATTAAATTGATTTTAGATGTTAAAAAATGGAATATACAAGCTCATTAAACAAAATACAATATTAGAATGTCAATTTAAATGAAGTATAATTGAGAACCCTGACTTTGTTTGCATACAATTGCCAGAAACTTCTAATCAGACCTTCACTTGGTAATTTTAGGAGGTGTTTTACCTTTCAATCACAGACCAGTATGTTTGTGGCTGCCTAAATCTCACCTTAAGTCTCAGAACTCAGGTTTCATCTTGTTCAATTGTATTTAATTTTTTAAAAAATATTATTTTATTTATTATTTTTGTGCGCATTTGTATTTGTATGGAAAAGATGGATAAATCAAAAGCAAGATATTGTTAATGAATATTGTGTTCTGCCATGTACAATTTGATGGAAAATAGCATATTCTTCCCCAAAACATCCACAGTGCTCAAGACAAAAGCATTTTGTAGTCAGGTCCATTTCATGGTGGACTACAAATCCCCAGAGTCAGGGACTCCCCAAGCAATCCTGCATCTATGTCTTACCCTCCCAGCAGAGCCCACGCCTCCTGCAAGTTTGTTGAATGAAGAAATGACTGTCCTGCTCATCCGGAAGCTCTTGGACAGCAATCAAACACTCAAAAACCAACAGTTTTTCTAACCTTCCTCCCACCTCCTGACTCCTCAAAACTAAACAAAACAAAACCAGCAAATAAACAGAAAGGTTTAATCTGGATTTATGAGACCTAGCACGAGGGTGAAAGCCTGAGTTGATGTTTCAGCTGTTTCAGCTTGAGTTGAGGTTCCGGCAGTGGCTGACAAAGGCTTCATCAGGTGCCAAAGAAATGCTGTCCCAGAATCTTTCTGTGTCAGAGCCTGTGGGGGTAGTCGTCCATCCTGAGCCCTGAAATACAGGGCTCCCCAACCTCCCAGCTTTAAACAGTCCTTTGAATTTAGAATATGCTTATCTAAACCAATTTTTTTTTTTCTAACCAAATAAATACAATTCTAAGCTAGTGTTGAGAAACTGTATTTGTTTCCTGCTAAGATATTTTATAATTCCCCTTGGTCTCTCCCAGTCTGATTTTTTTTTTTTAAACTGGGAGATTGTATTTATCATCCTGTTTCTTGACCAAAGTATTGTTTAATATAGTTGTATTAATTTAATTGTGTTATAAATTCAGTAACATAAGAAGAATGGGAAAAATAATTTTGTTAATCCAGTGCTAACAGGTTTAATCTTTCAATCTGTTGTTTTTGTTAACAGACCATTTGTTTTTCCTATGGGTAGACAACAACAGAAAGGTGCCTTTGAGTGCTTTTATCCTCACAAAGTGAAGCATTTCCCAAGCAAGAAATGTATGAACAGAGGGAAGAAAACATACAGTGTTTCCACGTAGTGATAGCTCCCAAACAAACATGCCTCTCCATACTCTACTTTCACATGTGTGTGAAGAAAAGGGGACAGAGTGCCCAGAAAAGAAATACAATGATGGAGGTGTGAAATCATCTCCTTCTGTGAGTGGATGCATCAGATTTTCATTCTAGAATGAAAATGAATCCGTCACTTCCAGCCACCCACCATTTCCCATTATTCCCTGAATATTTTTTCCTTCTAAAGTTAATGGTATTAAAAAATGGGTACTTTGGCTCTGGAAAAAATCCAGAGTACAGTTGTCCCTAAGAAAAATCGAAATCCTGCCTTTGTTTCCTCTCATGCAGTAGGGTGGGATCTTGTAAGGGATGACAGGCATGGCTCCCTGGCCACCTATGCTCCGCTCCAGGCTGTCAACAGCCAGGAGCCTGAACATCCCACCACCCACTCTCTACCGTACACTTGGTCTATACATATTTATAAATTTAAACACTTACGTACACATTTCAGATTAATTGGTTGAAGTAAAGACTCTGAGGTTTTTCACAGCCTAAGTTATTTAAAAATAGTGTCTCTCGTTTTTTGTTTTTTTTTAATTTTATTTTATTTTTAAACTTTACATAACTGTATTAGTTTTGCCAAATATCAAAATGAATCCGCCACAGGTATACATGTGTTCCCCATCCTGAACCCTCCTCCCTCCTCCCTCCCCATTCCATCCCTCTGGGTCGTCCCAGTGCACCAGCCCCAAGCATCCAGTATCGTGCATCGAACCTGGACTGGCAACTCATTTCATACATGATATTTTACATGTTTCAATGCCATTCTCCCAAATCTTCCCACCCTCTCCCTCTCTCACAGAGTCCATAAGACTGTTCTATACATCAGTGTCTCTTTTGCTGTCTCGTACACAGGGTTATTGTTACCATCTTTCTAAATTCCATATATATGCGTTAGTATACTGTATTGGTGTTTTTCTTTCTGGCTTACTTCACTCTGTATAATAGGCCCCAGTTTCATCCACCTCATTAGAACTGATTCAAATGTATTCTTTTTAATGGCTGAGTAATACTCCATTGTGTATATGTACCACAGCTTTCTTATCCATTCATCTGCTGATGGACATCTAGGTTGCTTCCATGTCCTGGCTATTATAAACAGTGCTGCGATGAACATTGGGGTACACGTGTCTCTTTCCCTTCTGGTTTCCTCAGTGTGTATGCCCAGCAGTGGGATTGCTGGATCATAAGGCAGGTATGTCTCTCGTTTTTAAAACAGTGGGCTAGAACAAAATTAGGATTTGGCTTGACTGGAATTGAATTTTTGGGTGTAGCCATTCTTATCTGGCATCTCTAGAAAGTTTTCTTCAGTGAGTATATACTCCTATCTTTTTTACATTTCTGAAGTAGGTAACGCCTTTAAAGGGTTCGTGAACTCTCCCCTCTCCTGCCTTCCTCCTTTTCTCTCCTTGCTTCCCTGTCTTTCCCACCCTTTTTCCTCTCTTCCCCTTCCCTCTTCCTTCCCTCCCTGTCTCCTTCCCTCCCTCCTCTTATCAGGCTACCTATGATTTTCCCTTTAAGTAACCTGCCAATGGCTGAGGGTAAAATCCACAATCTGAATATTTTTTTGTTTTTTTAAGTTTTCATTTAAAAATATGAATGTGGATGCTTCCAATTGTGTCTGCTCATACTCTCTATTTAAATCAGGGCATTCTAGAGGAAAATGCCTTTTCATTGTTGGCAGCACATTCAGTTTCCCTTCTACTCCTCATTGGGACAGTAATGAAGGGCTTAAAATTGATCCTTTTTATTTTAAAAAAAATGGAGGCAGTGTCATATATTTGAATTTGTCTCTATCATTTGTTTTCCACAGGTGGGGAGTAAACACTGCAAGCGCACATTCTGTAGGTGGTTATGATGGATAAATTGATTGTATGATGCAGAAATCAAAATGATGGAGGGATGATGATGATGCACAAATCAGATATCTTTGTGTGTCTTCTCACTTCTGAGATGGCATTAAGTCAGAGATTTTACCAAAGTGATTCTAAATACCCTCGTCTACCAGAATAAAAGTTGCAGCTTGTGCAAATCCAGACTGGAAGCACAGAGATCTGTGCCAATTTAGAGAGGTGGAAAACTTCAGGTTGATATAGAGTTTATGAAGAGCTGAAAGTAAGATGGCTATTCCTGCATTTTATGAAATTTGCATGTGTGTGTGTTTAGTCACTTCAGTCATGTCTGACACTTTGTGACCCCCACGGACCATAGCCTGCCAGGCTTCTCTGTCCATGGGGATTCACCAGGCAAGAATACTGGAGTGAGTTGCCTTGCCCTCCTTTAGGGGATCTTCCCAACCCAGGGACTGAACCTTTGTCTTCTGTGGCTCCTGCATTGCAGGTGGATTCTTTACTACTGAGCCACTGGGGAAGCCCAGTTTATGAAATTTGGGCATCTGCGACTGAGTGACTTCACTTTCACTTTTCACTTTCATGCGTTGGAGAAGGAAATGGCAAGCCACTCCAGTGTTCTTGCCTGGAGAATCCCAGGGATTGGGGAGCCTGGTGGGCTGCCGTCTATGGGGTCGCACAGAGTTGGACATGACTGAAGTGACTTAGCAGCAGCAGCAGCAAATGCTAAAGAGAAAATAAATGAAAGATGGAAAGTAAGAGATAAGAAAGAATAATGAAGAAATACTAGCAGTAAGCACAGTTCTGTGTATATTCATGTGTAGTTTTCATGGCTGAACTCTCCATTTTTTTTTAAGTTTCTTGTTTTTTTAGCAAAATAACTTTTAATATATATTAAATCTGGAACCAGAAGCATTTAAAGTAAGAACACTGCACCAAATGATGTCCAGTAATGGACCAAAGATGACAAATACACAAGTATCACATCCTTTTCAATATCAGGCATGACTCTACTGGAGGGTCATTGCCATGTAATTAATTGTTAATATCATGTCACTTCCACTACAGAAAATGCTCCCCCAAATATTTCATTTGAAAAGTTTTGTTTCCACCTGTTTTGGAATATTAGCATTAACAAATATTTAGCTTTGAAGAAATGTTTTCAGTTTCACTAAAGTGAAAACCAATATTATTATTGTTGTTTTTCCACCTTTTAATAACCTCTGAAACTGAAGAAATAAGTGATCTCACCCCACCTGTCTTTGTAATATTCCTTCAAAGCAAAGAGAGTCAGCTGAATTAAATTCTACATGCATGGATTTAGTACCTACTATGTGCAAGTATTATTAGGCCAAGCACAGTTTAGAAAGTCCCATATACACTGTGTTGTCATGTTTCGTAGCTTTGTGAAAGCTTCTGCTTTAGATTCAGTTAGAACATCAAGCCAGCATGAAGCAAAAGGGTACAGGAATATAGGGGGGATATGTAGGGTTCATGGGCAAAAAAGTTTCCTGATGCTTCAAGCCAACTTGCACACATTGTGCCCGTCTCTATCCCTCAGTGTAGGTGGGGATTGCAGTGCTATTTCCCCAGTGTCATCTTCATGAAGCAAACCCTTCTCTCCTTTTTTAGGTCTGAGTATTCAGCATACACTTTAATCCTTTGTGGTCATTCCTGGTTGAGATGACTAATGTCAGATTTTTCTTGACAGAACGTGGTTATAAGTTCCCAGACTTTATTTTTTTTGGGCTCCAAAATCACTGAAGATGGTGATTGCAGCCATGAAATTAAAAGACGCTTACTCCTTGGAAGGAAAGTTATGACCAACCTAGATAGCATATTCAAAAGCAGAGACATTACTTTACCAACAAGGGTCCGTCTAGTCAAGGCTATGGTTTTTCCAGTGGTAATGTATGGATGTGAGAGTTGGACTGTGAAGAAAGCTGAGCGCCGAAGAATTGATGCTTTTGAACTGTGGTGTTGGAGAAGACTCTTGAGAGTCCCTCGGACTGCAAGGAGATCCAACCAGTCCATTCTAAAGGAGATCAGCCCTGGGTGTTCTTTGGAAGGACTGATGCTGAAGCTGAAACTCCAGTACTTTGGCCACTTCATGCGAAGAGTTGACTCATTGGAAAAGACTCTGATGCTGGGAGGGATTGGGGGCAGGAGGAAAAGGGGATGACAGAGGATGAGATGGCTGGATGGCATCACCGACTTGATGGACGTGAGTTTGAGTGAACTCCGGGAGATATGATGGGCAGGGAGGCCTGGAGTGCTGCGATTCATGGGGTCGCAAAGAGTCAGACACGACTAAGCGACTGAACTGAAGTGACTGATGAGCAGTGTTCACAATGATAACATTTTGTGTTGATTTAGAAATTTTCAATTGATTCATAGTTCCTTCACATTTATTTCCTCATTGGATCTTCGAAAACAACTGTGTTAGGTAATCAAGGATACCTAGTACTTTTCCCATTTTGTTGAAGAAAAAACTATACACATTAAAGTTGTGTGGAAAGAATTGAAGCTGTGGGTCCCTTGCTCTTAGCCACGGATTCCACCTACTGTCCTTGCTGAGGGTCCACAAACTGAGACCCAAGGGCCAAGACCAGCCTGTAGCCTATTTTTTCTTTTATGGTCCCATGAGAGAATGATTTTTAAATTTTTAAATGATTACATTTAAATGGTTTTATAAGTACTTAACCTAATAGCCTATATTTTATCTCTTGGTCTTAAAATATTTACTCTCTGGCTCTTCAAGAAAATGTTTGCTAAGCCCCTACACCATCTTCTCCAGCCTTCTTCCTATCCTACCCAAACCAGTCCCTCCCCAATTAGATTATTGAGTCTGTAAAGCAAATACCAACTCTTTTTTCTTTACGTATTTGGCACACCAGGTATGGATTTCTATGTGTGTAAAAATTTGGCTAATATTATTTGACCATTTAATTCACTCAGACAGACCCAAGTATGCCAATTATGCCTGGACTCTGCCTTGATTTGGGGTTAAAATTATAAATGGGGTTGCAGTGGAGATAGAAAAGGTCTAGCTGCTGTAACTTTAGTGTCTGATTTCTAGCATAAAATTTGTTTCAGTCAAACCTAGGCACCCCAGTGACAGAGTTTTCTCTCGCATTGTGACATCCTAACGTAAGGGAAAATGTGTATCATGTTTAATTCCCTACCCTTCTCCATGGCAAGGTAATTCAGTGATTGCCTTTAGTTCTCGAGTTCCTTTTGCATCTTTTTTTTACATCTCTTTTGCATCTATGACTCTTTCAAAATAAAGACAATAGAAGGGACACTGTTGGCTAGAGAAACATGGGTTTCATGTTAAGAGCATCTTGAAAATTAGGCTGTTTCAGTGACCACATTCGCCATTCTGAAGATGAAATTCTCAGGCCTCAGTCATCATTTTAGTTAGAGCATAACCAGAACAGCCATTAAAACTGAATGTGGCCTTGTTGGGCTAAGACAGGAGGGCAGAGCAGTTACTCCAGGCTCAGCAGTATATGACAGGGGTGTATCCATAAACACATTAAGTGAATTGGATGTAAAATGCAATAGGAAATGCTGTGGTGAGAAATGGATATTCTGCCTCTGTCTATCCTCGGATAGATTTTAGAAATTGTCTCCATATGGAAGGCAACACTGGCATGGTAGTAGGCATGAGTCAAACACTTCCTGCCTTGCTTAGCAAAATACGAGAGAATGCAGAGACTTGTAATCGTGGGAAAGTTTAACAAGGCAACTTGCAAAACTAAAGCATATCTGACTATCTCACTGGTGTTCCCAGTGAATTAGGTTTGAAATCTCGACCTAGGTAAATGTTTTGGGGGCAATAGTGACTTCTCTTTTTCCTTTTAAAAATAGTATTTATTTGGTGTGTTACTTTTCTGAATTATAAGATGTAACCCAGAATGGAAAACTTGGAAGATATGAAAAAAAAAAATCTGAAAAATCTACAGTCCTACTCAGAGCCACCCACAGGTACTATTTCAGAACACTTAGTCTCAGTTTTTATTTTCTGTGTAGAGGTATAATTTTAGACAATGTTGAAATTTTGCTTTATTTGATTTCTGTTCTGCTATTTATTTTAATTAATGATGCAATGTGATTCTTTCCCCCTGAGCATTTTTAACGAGTACATCAATGGTGTTATAATTCATACCATAATTATATAATAATTTCTGTATTCATTCTTCTAGTATTAGCCATGTAACTTGCTTTAGTTTATTAATTTGTTATAGTAATTAATGTTGCAATGAATTTTTAGGAAGAATTTCTGGAGATGGGTTACTAGTTCAAGGGGCATAACCCTTTTCTAGATTTTAGAAAGCTTGTATCAACTTATATTCTTTTCAGCTCTCTATGAGAGCACATTTGCATCAACTTTCAAATGGTGAGAATTTATTTCTTTTCAGTCTTTGCCAACTTAATTGTTTAAAGAACATCTTGATTTTTTGATTCTGTTTTTCTCATGGGCTTATTAGCCAATTGTATTACCTTTGAGGGTTATCCATTAGTTCATCCTTTTGCCCATTTGGGTGGGGGAACAGTGTTTATTTCTCTCTCTCTTTTTTTAAATTGAGTTGCATGATACCTTAAAGCCCTCAGATCATAATATTTTAAAATTATTTTGCCAAGGAGAGTAAAGGGAATCAAGTGGAAGCATTCAGAATTAGAAATTCATAGAAGTTGTGGTTTTATATGAAAAATTAAAATAAATATAAATAATTCTTCTAAAAGATTTTTTGGGGTATAGAATATATTGAAGGTTAGGTCAGTCCCCACTGTAGGAAAAGGGGCTTGATTCTCCTCACATCTCATTTAAAATTAGAAGCTTCTGGTTTTGTCACATTTAAATATATAACCAAAATGTGGACTGAGCATTGCAAAAGGTAGATTTCTCTCTGTGACCAGACTTTTTGAGGCCTCCCAAATTGAAACAATTAAAGCACTGTTTTAGAATAAAATATTTTACATAATCAAAACCACCACCCAGATTTTTAAAAGTTAGCATTTTGCCACAGTTGCTCCACATGATTTTTTCCTGGTTTTCTTTTCTTTATGACAGAATAAGAAGTCACAGGCCCCGAATCCCATTCCCCTCTCTCTGAGTGTTTTGTTCCTGGCCAGTTTATGCTTTTACTACCCATCCGTGTTTGTTCCAGTAGTCTTAATTCTGTGTTACAGCATGTTATCTTAAGCATCTGTTTCATTAACTTGCCTCCCATTCACTTAACGTTATTTTTAAGAAAGCATCACTTTTTGAAATATTAAGCATATATTTTCAAATGCTCTATATATCAGGGAATACCTGGCAGGGTAAATGTGGTGAAGTGACAGAATTAAAGAAAGAGTGGCCAAACGCTGCAGAACCAGAGGTCAAAGCAAGGAGCTGTTAAAACGTCTGTTCAATTGGGTCACTTTGCAAGTCGTACAAAATCATAAACCTGTTCTCTGACCTCGATGAATTTTATTCTAATTGAGTAAAAGAAAGTAGAAATAAACACATGATAAATTGAAACAGAGATTCTTTATCTTCTGAGCTACAGGGAAATCCCAAAACAGAGAGCCAAACAATTGTTAAATAACCCTTGTGTGCAGGAAAACTTTTTTAATGTCACTAGTGAGCATATGCTTAAGGGTCAAGAAATGAACTGACTTTTCTAATACTTAAAACCAGGATGGAAATACATATTTTTAGTAAAACACTAAACATTTTTTGGAGAAAAGCCTATTACTCATTGTGTTGAGGTTTTCCTCAAATAGCTATTGACCACCAGCTCTGGGCAGGGCACGTTTTGTATGTGTTAAATATAGCTTGCTGTTTCTGGAGTTAGGCTGAGTTCCAGTGGTTCAAGAGCATTGGTGCTCCACGATGAGCAGATTCTCATTTTGTGCCTCCTCCTCTTGCGGGGGTAAAATGGGGCTGGGAGGCCAAGTGTGTGTTGACAAGGACAAGCGAAGTGTACCGATATCAAGGATCCTCAGGGCTATTAGAAAAGAGGCTGTGCTATAGGCACTAAGCCAGAAGACATGGCAGCCATGGGAACACGAAAAAGGGACATTGGATCAGGGAAGAAAAAGTCAGCAGCCTTCTGGGTCACATTCCAGGTTCCATCTCTTCTGAGGCCTCACAAGATTTCTTCCCAAAGATGATGTTGCTTCTTCAGAAGTAGCCCACTTCAGATCTTTCTGGCTTTTAGTCTAATGTATATTATTATGTATACATTATATATGTATATATATGTATAGATGTATATGGCTAATACAGTCTTATCCAGCTTTGGAGGGTGTTCCACTTGGCATGCATTGGCAAGGTATCCTATACTCATACAAAGAAGGTCTCAGAGTTCCCTGTCAAAGTATTGGGATCATCCCATGCACAAATAGGTGCTCAGTATATATTTATGGACTCCACTATCCAGCAACTCCAGCCCTGCCAAAGTTGCCTCAGTAACATTGGGGATGGGGTGGGTGAAAAAAAACTAGGAGGGAAGAGCTAAAATTTGCAGTAAAATCTGAGCATAAAACTTCCCAAGCAGGAGAAGCCAACAGACTTCAATTGACTCAAAAAACTCACAAGATAAAAATTCTGTTCTCTGAAGAGAGGCTCCATTATTTAGTGTCCCCCCCCCCAAAAAAAAGCCTCATCATACTAGGTGTGTGTGTGGGGCAGGGGGAGTATATTTACCTGTGGATTGGAGTTTCCTTCTTTTTGATGACATTTTAATCTTGGATTCATTATTCAGTATGTAAACCATTTATATAATAGTTCTCAATTGGCTGCCATCGTTTTTGATGACCTGTCCTAATGGAGAAAGCAGCCGTGGAGAAAATCCAAAGCAGTTGACAATCCAAATGCTGTTAGATTTGCTTGTGAAATGCAAATGTTTGGTTTTCCACTGCAGGTAGGTTCAGACTCATGGGCTTGAGAGATATGTAGTTACATGGGCCCATTCCTCAGAAGGGCCCTGGTCCTGGTTTAATGCTCTACTGTAATTGCCTTGAGATTTTAATTGCTTTTGAACAAAGGGCTCCACGTTTTCATTTTGTACTGGACCCTGACAATTATGTAGCTGGTCTTGGCTTCAAATTAGCTTTTCTTAGACTGTAACATGATTCTGCATCCCAGAAGAAGTCCATGTGAACAAAAGGAAGAGGCTTCTCACAGCCAGAATGTGGCCAACATTCAGCCTGTGACTTTTCTCTGTGTGATACCCGCATGGCTGATGGAGATATAGCTGACATGTGCTGAGAGTCTTCCAAGTGCCCAAGAAGGTAAGATATTATTGGTACCTATGACATCAGACTTTAAAGGTCACAGAGAACAAATGTGTCATCCTCTGTAAGAATTAAGAAGGTATGGAGAAACCCACTCTTTAAGGCAGTATTTTAAGAACTGTATCACCAAGAAAGGTGTTCGAGTGTCCCGTTGTGAGTTTAAATCCTATTATTGGCCAGTGACAAAGAGCAGACATGAACTGTGATTCATGGATGAAAGGTGATGTGGCTTGACCTATCTTGGTCAGAAGAATTTGTCCGGAGGAAGGCTTTTGATGCAGAGGAAACTGCAGAGAAAGCAAAAGTATGCGCACATCCTTTAGCTTCCTGAAGTGCCCTGTGACTTGTTCCTACAGAGAAGGCTTGCATCTCTCTTAGCGACCTGCCTTTCCCCATATACCCTGACATCCATTTCTGAGCCAGGGGTACCCAAGCAACATTTAAGCCTTGATCCTCTCTCTCATATTTAATAAACCTTTGAAGTAATTCATCCTTTTTGCACACCCTCATAAAGAAAAGTTTGGCATCAGTGACCATGCCAAATGCCTACAGTAACAGCGATCATATATCCCAGAGTCATGCCATGCAGGTCTCAACAGCCACTTATTCATGTAACAGTTACTGAGCTTACCACTCAAGAGTTCTACTAAACTCTAACATATACATTGTATTCATTTCCTAGACTCATTGTAACAAATTACCTTAAACTAGGTGACTTGAAACAATGCAGCTTTATTCTCTTACATTTCTGGAGGCTAGAAGTCTGAAATAAAGGTATCAGTTGGGACCATGCTCTGTCTTAAAGCCCTAGGGGAAAATCTGTTCCAGGTCTATTTTCTGGTTCCTGGTAGTTGCTGGCAATCCTTACCTTATAGAAACATCATTCTAACCTCTGCCTTTGTCTTCACATGGCCTTTCTGTCAGGACACCAGCCATTGGATCTAGTGCCCACCCTTAGCCAATATGCCCTCATCTTAACTTAGATAATTACATCTTCAAAGACCCTATTTCCAGAAGAGTTTATATTCTGAAGTTCTGGGTGGACATGAATTTTGGGAGGATACTATGTAACCCACAACACATTCATTTTCTGCTCTCAAGTTGCTTGCCATGCAGAGTGGGAAAAGAGAAATACGAAATCATATTCTACAGATACAAAGGGGTAAAGCTCATAAGAAATAGACAGACAAAATGCTGTGGAAAGCTATAGGAAGGGGAGACAGTTTCCAGAGGGCACGATGAGGAAAGGCTTCATGGAAGAGGTGGTGTGGTTGTTGGATGTTGACTGGTAAGTAGGACTGAGACATGTAGAGAAAATATATGGAGAGAGTTTGGGAAACAACATGAGCTAAGGCAGGGAGGAGAGAATCAGAGGAGCACGTACATATATGAATTATTGAGCTTGGCTGGAAAATAGAACACATGATAATGAGCGGCATCCAGAAGAGTACCCTGGATAAGATGACAGCGATCATGAATGCCTGCTTAATGTGTGTGAACCTTGTTCATCAGGCAATGCAGAGTCACTGATTGTTTTAAAGAGCAGTGATAGATTGTGCTTTGTGTTTTAAGTAAATATGGCAGAAGTAAAAGGGATGCATTTATTCATTTCTTCTTTTGTGCAACACATATTTATTGAATACTGGACTCTGAGGAGTATGATAGATCTGAGAATGTGATAGAGAGTTGCAGTTGTCTTTCCTACACACTAGAAGCTTTCTGTCCAGTAAAGAAGACAGAGAACTTAGATACTATTAGGCATGTAATAATACTTAGGTATTATTAGAATGCAGCATGCCATGATGGGTGCCATGAGTACATAGGGGAGAAACATTTATTCTACCATGGAAAGCTTTTAAAAGGAATTGATGTTACAGCTGAGATGAGAGGAAAGATGGCAAAGTGGGCACTCAGAGTGTGGGCAACATGTTTGAAGGCTAGACACTAAAGCCATTAGGGGAAGCTACAAGAAGTCCCCCACAGGAGGAAGTTTGGTGTGGGGATGGTCAACACACTGTGGGTAGATGTGGGGGGAGAGGTCATAAATGAAGCAGGAGAGAGAGAGAGAGAGAGAAGCTAGTTTATACGCCACCCTGAAGGCAAAGACATAGCGAGAGCTGCATTTTAGAAAGGCTTGCAAGGGTTGTTTTGTGGGGAAGAGATTAGAAAGTGGTGGTCAATGGGAGAGAAAATGATGGCCAGGTTCAGGGCAGTAGCAGTGGAGACAGAGAGAACACTGACCAGAGAGCTATTTAGGAGGGAGAATCTACTGGACTCCAGAATGATAGAATGTAGAGTCTAGGAAGAGGAGGGAGCCACAGATGACCCTCAGGCATAGACAACCTAGTGAATGATTCAGGGAGTTAGAGGCCAGCTGAAGGGGTATGCACTTCTACTTTATTGACTATGCCAAAGCCTTTGACTGTGTGGATCACAACAAACTGTGGAAAATTCTGAAAAAGATGGGAATACCAGACCACCTGACCTGCCTCCTGAGAAATCTGTGTGCAGGTCAAGAAGCAACAGTTAGAACTGGACATGGAACAATGGACTACTTCCATATCAGGAAAGGAGTACGTCAAGGCTGTGTATTGTCACCCTGTTTATTTAACTTATATGCAGAGCACATCATGAGAAGTCCTGGGCTGGATGAAGTACAAGCTGGAATCAAGATTGCTGAGAGAAATATCAATAACCTCAGATATGCAGATGATACCACCCTTATGGCAGAAAGTGAAAAACTAAAGAGCCTTTTGATGAAAGTGAAAGAGGAAAGTGGAAAAGTTGGCTTAACATTCAGAAAACTAAGATCATGACATTTGGGCCCATCACTTCATGGCAAATAGATGGGGAAACAGTGGAAACAGTGAAAGACTTTATTTTGGGGGGCTCCAAAATCACTGCAGATGATGACTGCAGCCATGAAGTTAAAAGACACTTACTCCTTGGAAGGAAAGTTATGACCAACCTAGACAGCATATTAAACAGCAGAGACATTACTTTGCCAACAAAGGTCCATCTAGTCAAAGCTATGGTTTTTCCTGTAGTCATGTATGGATGTGAGAGTTGGACTATAAAGAAAGCTGAGCACTGAAGAATTGATGCTTTTGAACTGTGGTGTTGGAGAAGACTCTTGAGAGTCCCTTGGACTGCAAGGAGATCCAACCAGTCCACATCCTAAAGGAAATCAGTCCTGAATATTCATTGGAAGGACTGATGCTGAAGCTGAAGCTCCAATACTTTGGCCACCTGATGCGAAGGGCTGACGCATTTGAAAAGACCCTGATGCTGGGAAAGATTGAAGGTGGGAGGAGAAGGGGACAACAGAGGATGAGATGGTTGGATGACATCACCAACTCAATGGATATGAGTTTTAGTAAACTCTGGGAGTTGGTGATGAACAGGGAGGTCTGGTGTGCTGCAGTCCATGGAGTCACAAAGAGTCAGACATGACTGAGTGACTGAACTAAATAGAAGGGGTATGTGTGGGGGAGAGAGATGGTGAGTTCAACTAGAGAATTTGAGGCTCTTAGGAGATATTTAGGAGGAAGCATCCAGTAAAGAGATATGAATTTGTGTTAACAGAATATCTGGGCTCAGATAACGATGCCACAGTCATCAACATATTAACTGGCAATTAAGTGTAAATTCCCTGGTAGCTCAGCTTGTAAAGAATCTGCCTGCAATGCAGCAGACCCTGGTTTGATTCCTGGGTTGGGATGATCTACCCACTCCAGTATTCTTGGACTTCCCTGGTGTCTCAGACGGTGAAGAATATGCCTGCAATGCGGGAGACCTGGGTTCGATCCCTGGGTTTAGAAGATCCCCTGGAGAAGGGAACAGCTACCCACTCCAGTATTCTTGCCTGGAGAATCCCAAGGACAGAGGAGCCTGGCAGGCTAGAGCCCATGGGATCACAAAGAATCAGACATGACTGAGTGACTTTCACTTTCACTTTTAACTTTGTGTGAGTAGAGTTGAAATAGTAGAGGGCCTAGCCCAAACCATGTGAGCATGTATAATGAAGAAATTGGCAGACAAAGGGGACCAAGGGATGTGGCCAACAGAGTGGGATGAAAACCAGAAAAGAATGGGTCATAGGACCCAAGAAAGGATAATATTTTAAGAAGGGAATTGTTGGTTCTTTTGAATGTAGATGAGAGGTCGAGTAAGATAAGAACTAAACAGTGTCTATTGGATTGAGCAGCCAAGTAGTCCTTGGGGCCCATTGGAGGCCATCATCTGGCCTGTGGGATGTGCTGACCTCGAAGAGGAGAGTGGTGGCGTAAATGATAGATGATTAATAGGCAAGCAGTATAGAGATTGGGTAACAGGGATGATGGTGATATTATTGACAGGAAGGGACACTGATGGAGAAGTTATTTATGTGTGGGAAAGGGGAGATAATGAGCTCCATTACTTGCAATGAAAGCATCCTGAGGAAATCTCTTGCTTGTCTAAGCAACCCTAAGACAAACATCCTCACACATGTTCCCTTGGAGACCTGTGCAAGATCTTCTCTGCGGTATTGACAAGAAATGGAATTGCTGAGTTATTCTTAAGGTACAAGGATACTAAGTGCCAGTAAGAACTCCTAGGAAGCTCTTCACAAGGACTCTGTCATTTATGTTCCCAACACCAGTGTGTGGAAAGTTCCCATCTTTGCTACAGCTTGGTATTATTCCATTTTCTAATGTTTGCCAATCTTACTGGTATAATGGGATGTTTCACTGTTATTTTCAAATACATTTACCTGTTACTAACAAGATATTCATACTTTTATAAACATTCAGGCTTTATTCCTCCTTGTATTGCCTAGTCATAGCCTTTATCTGTTTTTTTTTTTTCTTACATGTTTCCTATTATTTTCTCACTGTTCATTTGTTCATTGCTTATTTTTCATGTTAAACCTGTATTGGTTTTAGACATTGCAAATAGCTTTTATTTATTAGACATCCATAATTTTGACCTTGTCAAACCCATTAATGCTTGTGCTTTATAATTCTTTCCCCTACCTCCCTCCTGCATCATGGCAGTTTTTAACTTTTTTTTCTCTTCTTTTACTTCTACTTTTACCTTTCACTCTGCACTTCCTAATACCCCCCGGAAATCCTTTTGAATATGGTGTGACATAGGGATCTGCCTAATTTTTCTCCTGCTGGGGAATCATTTTCAGCTATAAATTTCTACTAATAAACCCCTGTTGGTTTTCTTTTGTGGGAAGCACTTGGTTTTCTTTGTGGAAGGATTTTTGATTACTGATTCAGTTGTTTTTGTTGGGATATCTCCTGGAATCTATAGATCCACTGGGAGGAAATTGATATTTTTTTCACTATTGAGCCTTCCCATCTATGAATGTGACATGGTTCTTTATTTGTTTAGATCTTTTCAAATTATTCTAGTAAATGCTTAGCTGTAATATTAGGCACATTATATTTTTATGCTATTATAAACAGTATCTTTGTAAAAATGTAATTGAATAATTTTTCATTGAATTATATAAAATATAACTGTTTATAGTACATTGATTCAGAATAACACTGCTAAACTATTCTGTTTAGATTTCCTTTTCACTTTTTAACCTTCACAATGATATCTATTTGATTAATTTTGTTGTGGCTTCGCCAATCATGCCTTTTCTTTCTCCTCCTGCACTAGCTGGAACCTCTAGTACAATGTTGAATAGGAGTAGTGACAGTGGGCATCCTTTCTTATTCCCAGTTTCAAATGGAAGGCTTTCAGTATTTCACCATTAATAAGATGTTTGCCAGAGGTAAATACCCTTTATCAGAGAAAGGGTATTTAATTCTGTTCCTATTTTGCTAAAAGTTTTTATATTGAATAGATGTTGAATTTCATCAAATTCTTTTTTACATCTATTGAGTAAATCATATCATTTTTCTCTTTAATCTGTTAATGTAGTGACTTATAGTCATTAATTTGCTAATGTTAAATAAACTTTTCATTTCAAGGATAAATCCTACTTGGGCATGACATATTATCATTTTTATATATTGCTGGGTTTGGTTTGATAATACTTTAGTTGAATTTTGCATCTATTTTTTTGAGTGATGTAATTTTCGTTTCTCATAATATCCTTGTCAGGGTTTGACATCCCATTTTGCTAGCCTCATCAAAGTAATTGGGAATGGTTCCCCTTTTTCCCATATTTTAGAATAGTTTTTATATTAAAATTATTTGTTCCCTAATTACTTGGTAAAACTCATCAGCAAAGCCATTGACATACTAAGTTTTACTTGTGGGATGGTTTTTGATGACTGATTCAGGTTTTTGTTTTTTTTTTTTTAATGTTTATGAGGATATTTAGGTTTTCCTTTTCTTTTCAAGCCAATTTTAATAGTTGTATTTTTCTAGGAATTTTTAAGTTTTATCTATATTTTCAAATTTATTAATATAAAGTTATGCATTGTAGTTGTTCAGTTAATAAGTTGTGTCTAACTCTGCAACCCCATGAACTGCAGCTCACCAGGCTCCTGTCCTTCACTCTTTCCCAGAGTTTGCTCAAATTCATGTCCATTGAGTCAATGATGCCATCCAACCATCTGATCCTCTTCGTCCCCTTCTGCTGCCTTCAGTCTTTCCCAGCATCAGGATCTTTTCCAATGAATCAGCTCTTCACGTCAGATAGAGTATTGGAGGTATTGGAGCTTCACCTTTAGCATCAGTCCTTCCAATGAATATACAGGGTCGATCTCCTTTAGGATTGACTGGTTGGATCTCCTTGCAGTCCAAAGGACTCTCAAGAGTCTTCTCCAGCACCACAATTTGAAAGCATCAATTCTTCGGCGCTCAGCCTTCTTTATGGTGCAGCTCTCATATCCGTACATGACTACTGGGAAAACCACAGCTTTGACTACTGGGAAAACCATAGCTTTGGCTGTATGCACCTTTGTTGGCAAAGTTATGCATTACATCCCCTTGTTATTCTTTTTCATATCTCTAATATATCTGTAAGCAGTCTTCATTTTTATTATGAATATTTTTATATTTTCAATTTTGTTCTTGATCTGTCAGTTTTACTCATTATTTCAGAAATTAAAAAAATTTGAGTTTTTGTCTATTCATTCTACTACATGTTTATTTTCAAGTTCTGTTTATTAATGCTTTTTAAAAAATGTTCTGCTTTATACTTGTCTTAAAAAAAAAAGCAAAGCTTTTTATTGTGAAAAATTTCAAGCATGTGTGAACTAGATAGAATAGTAAAAAGAACTGTCAGGTATCCAACATTAACTTCAACAGTTATTCATATATGATCAACCTTGTTTCATCTATACCCCATCCACTTTTCCCCTGCCCTTTAGATTATTTTTGCGGTATAATCCCAAGAGCATGCCATTTCCCCCTAAACAGTTTAATATATATCTCTAAATGATGTGGAAAGGTGTTTTTTTAAAAAGTGTTTTATTTATACCTCCAAAAAAAAAGGTTTTTTTTCATCTTATTTTGGATAATTTCAAATATATATATATATATATATATATATATATATATATATATAAATACAGGAAATAGTACAATGAACCTTAATGTAGCCATCATCCAGCTTGAGCAACTGTCAGTTCTTGATATCTTATTTCCTCTGCATCCTTCCCACTGCCTCCCACACACTATTTAAAGAAAATATTTATTTAAAGAAAAGTCTATTTGTATTTTTACGTTTGCAGTTATCTGAATTTACCTGTAAGGTCTAAGGACTTCATTGCAAAATAGAGACAGAAAAACATTTTCATGTCTAAAACTTATTAGCAGTCCTTAATATGATCAAGTATCTAGTCAGTGTTTATTTTCCTAATTGTCTCTTTTTACTTTACCATTTCTTTGAATCAAGGCCCAGATTCATAGTAATATATTTCATTCAGTGATATTATCTTAAGTGTCCTTTTAATCTACAGTGACCTTATCTTTCTCTTTTACTTCTTAATTTTTGCTTTGTGTTATTTTTTTTTTTTTTGAATCTCAAAACCTTTACTTGAATTATTATTATTATTTTTTTTTGTTTTTTTTTTTTAATTTTATTTTATTTTAAGACTTTACATTATTTTATGTGTAAGTTCACTGATTAAAGAAGCCAAATTATTTGTCTTATAGATAGAGCCACAATTTGAATTTTGTTCTTTGCATTCTCCTGTTGTCATTTAATGTATCCTGTTCCTGTATTTCAAAGTAAAATAATAGTTAGATCTATAGGCTTCATTAGATAATGACTTGATTTCTTTTTCTAAAAATGCTCTAAGAGGTTAAGTACATTTACATCAGAATACATGCAATGTCTGAATTTTCTTTGTTGTGATGTTACAGATATTGATGTTATTTTTTTGATCCATTGATTCATTAGCGGTTATACAATAGCAATATTCTATCATTTACCTTCTATTTATTAGCCAGAGCATTTCTTAAAGCAAGGTAAGTTTTTATCAGCAAATATCTGGTTACAAGTAAGGTTTATATAAGAAATAAAGGACATGATTCTTTCCCTTAGTTTACCAGTTTTTAAAATAATAAGTTGCTTTTCCAGAATACTCTAATGATGACCAGTGTCATCAATAGTATTATTATGAACTCTAGATTTAAATATGTTGATGTATTTTGATGTGTTGAGATTATTATTAATGCTGCTGCTCACATTGTCCCATTTGTGGCCAGTGGGAAACTCTTTAAATTGGTTCCTGTGTCCTTACAATACAGACTATGTCATGACTGACACCCTGGCTACTGGTATGACACAGTGTTCCATGTTCATCTTGTGGAATCTGACTCAAACTGGGAATCAATTATTTTTCCAAGGAGCACTGGCTCCTCTTAGTTGGAAATAATTAGAGACCACAGTCTCAATGTAAGACCCGCCTGTTGATAACAGGTTGGTTATGGTTTTTAAGTTTTCAAGAGACCATGTTAGAACAATTTTTAAAAATTGTTATTATCATGAGTTCATACTGATACTGCCAATCCAAATTCAGGGCTACCTGTTTTTGCTTACCTTCATCAAACTTATATCTGCATATCCTTTCTTCCATGCTGAAAATCTGTGCCAATATGGTTACTTATTTTTGTTATCCCATGATATGCATAGGGAAGTTTCAGAATAAAAATACCAACACTACCACCAATGATAAAATGCTTTAAAACAGTTTGACATATTTTAGAGTATTTAGATTTTAGGGCAGCATGATTTATTGTCAACTTACTGTATTTTGAAAACAATGATGTTTTTTTCTTTGAGAAGAGGTTTCTGTTAAGTGACACTATTTCATTTTAACTTCAATGTTTAAGGATTGCATTTTAAATTTAATGTTTTGTACTTTTACCAGATTCCAAAGTCAAATCCACAACAGAGAGTATATTCACAGTTAACATTTACAACATCTTTACTATCTACTCTACTCCCCATTCCCTATAGGTAGCAATTACCTTTTACTTATGATTTTTTTTTTACTTATTCTGTTCTTATATATATACATATTTATATGTTCACTTATGTATTATATTTCCCTTCTTAGGTAAATGGTAGCATAATATATATGCTTTCTTCTACCTTTATTTTTTCACTTAAAACATAAGAAAATAGATGATATAACACAATAGTTGACATGATACCACTGTCACATCCAAAAATTTAATATTTTCTTAATTAAATATCCAGTCAGGATTCAGAATTCTCAAATTGCATCATAAAAGTAATTTTTGTTCTTTTTTCAAAAATTAATTTTTTAATGAACCAGACCCTATATATATTCTATATGTTTATTCTATTCTCTCTTATATTCTATATGTTTCCTCTGCATCCTCACTTCCTCTTTCCCCTCCTTGAGCAGTTTGTTTAAGAAAAACCAGGTCATTTGTCATGTAGAGTTTCCTTTTTTTTTTTGTAACTTTAAACTTTTTATTTTGTATTGAGGTATAGTCAGTTAATAGTGTTGTGGTAATTTCAGGTGAACAGTGAAGGAACTCAGCCATACATATATACATGTGTATATATATGAATGCAGTCTAAATTTTGCTGATTGTGTATCCATGACACTGGTTAACATGTTCCTCTAACTCCTGTATTCCTAAGCAATGGTTCAGTTCAGTTCAGTCACCCAGTCGTGTCCGACTCTTTGCGACTCCATGAATTGCAGCATGCCAGGCCTCCCTGTCCATCACCAACTCCAGGAGTTCACCGAAATTCATGTCCATCGAGTCGGTGATGCCATCCAGCCATCTCATCCTCTGTCTTCCCCTTTTCCTCCTGCCCCCAATCCCTCCCAGCATCAGAGTCTTTTCCAATGAGTCAGTTCTTCGCATGAGGTGGCCAAAGTACTGGAGTTTCAGCTTTAGCATCAGTCCTTCCAATGAACACCCAGGACTGATCTCCTTTACGATGGACTGGTTGGATCTCCTTGCAGTCCAAGGGATTCTCAAGAGTCTTCTCTTACATCACAGTTCAAAAGCATCAATTCTTCGGCATTCAGCTTTCTTCACAGTCCAACTCTCACATCCATACATGACCACTGGAAAAACCATAGCCTTGACTAGATGGACCTTTGTTGGCAAAGTAATGTCTCTGCTTTTTAATATGCTATCTAGGTTGGTCATAACTTTCTTTCCAAGTAGTTGGATCAAAAAATCTTCTAAGCCTTTTGGGTATATTTTGTTTTTCCATTTCTATTTCTTAAGATGGATTCCTATTGCATTGATATTTAGCCTTCCTTCCTTTCTAAGGTGAACATTTAAAGTGATGTCTTTTTTGCTATATACAGTTTTACCTGCATTCTGTAAGCTTGAAAGCTAGTTTTTGTAGTGTTTTCATTGTTATTCAGTTGTAAACATTTGCTCATTTCTACTATGATTTTTTCCTTATTAGATTTCTTATTTACAAATGTTTTCTAAATTCTGAACCGATGGGGGTTTCAGTTGTTGTTTTTATGTTATTGATTTCTAGGTAAACTGCATATGGTCAGAGAACATATCAGCATTTGCTGTAGTGGTATAATATAGTTTATCATTTCAATCCTTTGAAATTTGCTGAGATTTGCTTTATCATTCATCACCGAATATATGTCCCATCTTTAAAAATGTTCCTTGAAAAGAATGTGCATTCTAGTCTGTAGTTGGTTGGTGCAGTGTTCTATATATTTAAGTTGTACTACAGGAAATTGCTGTTTTTGAAGGTCTAAATGAAACTTCTGCATTTTAAAAAGATATGCTTTATTTAAAATATATACCATCATCATTGAAGTTTTTCTCTGAGTGAAGTATTAAATGAACATTCCATATTTTTATAAAATTTGGCACTTTTAGGCTGTGCTGCTGCTGCTGCTAAGTTGCTTCAGTCGTGTCCGACTCTGTGCGACCCCATAGATGGCAGCCCACCAGGCTCCACCGTCCCTGGGATCCTCCAGGCAAGAATACTGGAGTGGGTTGCCATTTCCTTCTCCAGTGCATGAAAGTGAAAAGTCAAAGTGAAGTTGCTCAGCAGTGTCAGACTCTTTGCGACCCCATGGACTGCAGCCCACCAGGCTCCTCCATCCATGGGATTTTCCAGGCAAGAGCACTGTATAACTTACTAAAACCCTCTAGTGACTGCTTATCCAGTGGGATAGTTTTGTTTATTGGGAAGAACTCCAAATCCTGATAAAGGTGGTAGCACATTGGACAGCAGTCTAGTGAGAATGTTGGGCACACCCAGCTGTCATAGCCCAAGTCAGTTACTTTTGCTGTGGCGGTTAGTGATGAGTGTGGTGGAATGTCAGTGTGCAAAGTTTAGGAATGTGTCTGGTAATCAACGTGGATTGCTTTAAGATCATATTTTTGTTTATAAGTTCTAGTTTTTGATTATATGTTGCTGCTGCTACTGCCTAATTCAGGTTTTAAAAAGAATAATAAATTATGACTTTCCAGCACAACATGTAGTATTTTGTAATATAGTTATGGGTTTGGTCCTTGTTTGGAAGCTTCACTGACATCCAACCACTGTTCAGGTTATTTGCAATCATCATACAGCTAATGACTCACTCTAAAACTGGCTCTGTGATAGACAGTGTTAGGTGTAGCTCCAAATGTCTTGGTTTATTATTCATCAGTTGGTGTATTCACTTTTCTAATTTTTTTTTTTTTTACCTTTCCTGTAGAAGTCAAGTGTTGAGAAGCTATCATAGATCTCAAATTATGATTTGTGAATTCACTTCTGCCCTGGCTTGGAATTGACCTTTCAAACTAGAGTTGGATATTCCCAAGGCCTTTGAGACTCAGATCCCTGAAATAAGATTTCTAAACCACCAGCAAATAGCTCTCTAACAGAGCCATCTCCAAGGGCAAAATTGTTGCAACCTATTTCAATGGTACTGTGTCTGTTTAAAATTATACATTTAAAAAGTATTTAGAATTATTTTGACAATATCATAATGTTTTGTTGTTGCTGTTCAGTCACTCAGTTGTGACTCTCTTTGTGACCAACTCTTTGTGACGCCATGGACTGCAGCATGTCAGGCTTCCCTGTCCTTCACCATCTCCTAGAGCTTGCTCAAACTCATGTCCATTGAGTCGGTGAGGCCACTCAACCATCTCATCCTCTGCCTTCCTCTTCTCCTGCTTTCAATCTTTTCCAGCATCAGGGTCTTTTCCAATGTTTACATTGGAGGAAAAATAACCAATAACAAAAACAGCCAATTATCAAAGAGAATTAAACAAAATTAAATAAAATAAAGTCTAACAAGACAGTAGGAAATAAACTGTGTATCAGTTTTTGTGCATCTCAGGTAATTTTTAACTCAGCTAATACTATGTCATGTGGTAAAACATAATATTTTCATTACATCAATTTTAGTTTTGGGTTTTTCATATCTTCATTATCTTAATTACCTTCTATTTCACTTATCAATAACAGAGAAATGAATTAAAATCTTCATCAGTGATTATCCCACCATTTGTAGAAGTCTATATTTTCAGTTATTTTCTCTTAATACATTGAGATTTCATTCTGAGGGTTTCTCACCTTCATTGTTTCTGAACAGTAGTCAGCTGTCCACCTGTTCCTCCTCTGAAGGTAAACTGTATGCTTTTCAGATGTTTTCTTGCTCTCTCTTTTTTGTTTTTGTTTTGGCTGTTCAACAATTTTACTGTGATATATCAAGATACAGATCTACTGTAATTTTTTCTGCTTGGGTTTTAGTAACCTCCGTGAATCTGACCTCCATTACTTATGGTACATTCTCTGTCATTATTTCCAATGTGTCTTCTACCCATTCTGTCTTCTCTTGGGAACTCTAATTTGATGTATGTTAGAACTTCTACCTCTGTATGTCATTTATGTTAACAACTTAATAACATTTTCCATATTTTTGTCTCTCTGTACTGCACTCTGGATAAGTCCTTCAGATATATATGGCAGTTCACTAACTGCCTTTGTCTATTTCCAATCTGCTTTAGCTTGCTCTTTGAAGATTTAGATTTTGGTGACTAATTTTTTTTTTCCCAAAAAGTTATATTTAATTTGCTGTCATTCTGCCTGTTCACTTTTCATAGCAAGTTATTCTTTTCCTCTCATTTTTAATTATTTTTTTGTGGTTTAAATATTTTTATATATACTCATGTCCCAGTCTCTATCAGGTTCAATTAGAAGTTCTAGAGAGTTTAAGTATTCTTTTTTATGGGCTTTGTTGATTCTCCTGTCAGGCAGGTTTTTTTTTTATGGTATACTTTGTAAATTTGAATTGTGAGTTCATCTTTAGTGGAGGCATTTGTCACCTAGACTGGAGCTTGTCTGTCCAAAACGATTTTGCACTACATTATTTCTTGGGATTTAGTCTTTCTGTAAAAGCACAACTGCTTTTCCTACCCAAATCTCAGGTGGAGATAAATTTCATTGTTATTTCCTCAGGTAAGATGGCAAAATTTTTTACTAGGCTAGCTTTCATGGATGATGAGCCCTGTGAGGATTCCAAATTAACTGAAATAACTTCCCAGCACACAATGCATACAATCTTATTTTCTGTCTCTACCCAGCCATTAAGTCCCAATTCATTGGATTTCTAAATTTGAAACACATGGTTTTGTCCCCTCACACTATTCACATGACAGCTTGAGTGCTTATGATGCTTTCAGCCCATTCTTTCTTCCTGGTATCTGAATGTTTTCTTCTTCTTGCAAGGTTGGATGTAGATTTTTAAAGCCACTATATTTTATTGAGATTTTATATGTTTGATTCAAGTGAGAGGACTTTTATTTGGAACAGGTATTACAGGTTCACTCTTTGTAGGGAAAGGGGTATGCAGATATGGCAGTAGATGAGACAGAAAGGGGCTTCATTAGCCCAGATAATGTCAGTACACGTTGAGATTTTCAGAAGCATTTTCAAGACCATGTCAAAATTGTCCTGGGAAATCTGTGGTTTGTAGGCATTCCCCATGACCTTGAAGGTGTAATTCCCCCACCCCCTAAGACTAGGACAAGAAATGAATCACATAGCCTTTAATATTTGGATTAAGCAAATGCTACAGTTTATATAAAACAAGGCAGTTCAGTAGTGATTGAAGCTCCACAAGGTGGTTAGTACCTGGAACTAATCCCCAAATCTCAGCATGTGGATTTTATATGACTGCTTAAGCTCTCCTGCTATGTGTCATCTGATATCACTCTAAGGCAAGAGTTAGGTCCAGATGGGGAATCTGGATAACTAATAGTTATCATTAGATTTAGACCTAACTTCCTATCTTCCTGTATGTTAGCTATGAAGAATATTGGAAGTAGGACTGAGATGTGTGTTCACTTGGGACACACGAGTTTTGTAGGAATAAGTACAATATAACTTTAGATTTATGAAGATTAGACACAACCTCATGGAAGGTGCATGAAAGCTAATGTAAAACACATATTCATGTGTTCCCATTTCAGTATGGCCCAATCTTTGCACTGTTTGTGTCTTGAAACTTCTCCAGAGTGAAGGATGTTTTTGCCTCTAGGATTTTGTACTATGATCTTTCTTACACTGAGTTCTCCAACAGGCTTGGACTCCATTTGCTTTCTTCACTACATTTTCTAGTCCTTGTCTTGATCCATATTTTGTCTCATAGTATAATCATGCCATTATTCATTTGAAAAACAGTGTTTCAGTTATTTCAGATGGAACTTGAAAAGAGGGGGAAGTATATGTATGTACTCAATACACAATTTTAAGTGGAAAATTTGTTCCAAGTTTTATGATCGATTAGTGATATGTATCGATCATAATCAATCATAAAACTTGGAACAAATTTTCCACTTAAAATTGTGTATGATCGATTAGTGATATGTATGAAGAAGGCAATGGCAACCCACTCCAGTATTCTTGCCTGGAGAATCCCATGGACATAAAAACCTGGTAGGCTGCAGTCCATGGGGTTGCAAAGAGTCAGACACGACTAAGCGACTTCACTTTCACTTTTCACTCTCATGCATTGGAGAAGGAAATGGCAACCCACTCCAGTGTTCTTGCCTGGAGAATCCAAGGGATGGGGGAGCCTGGTGGGCTGCCATCTATGGGGTCGCACAGAGTCGGACACGACTGAAGCAACTTAGCAGCAGCAGCAGTGATATATATGGTAATGCAAACATAAACCCTTTACAATTATTGTAATAAAATTAATTACTATTTAATTATAATACTTAAAAAAATTGCTTCTTATACTTAAACATGTCAAGCTTAATCTCTAGGACATATTTGAATGTAACAAGGGTCCATTTATGAGCATCTTTTTTGTTCCTGCAAATAACAAGTCTAATTCAAATGTGAATAGAGGAGTCAGAACTATACTCCTTATTAAGCTTGGTTCTCGCTGTAGTTGAAATGTTAATGTAGTTAGGGCTTTAGAAGGAATTACTTTATTCCATGAACCACTCATTAATGCCATTACTTTATTCTGAATATTGATAGGCTTATACCCAAATTATACAATTCCCTTCTCTGGAAAATGCTTAGAATATGTGTGGCTGAGTCCTTTTGCTGTCCACCTGAAACTATCCTAACATTGTTAATCAGTTACACTCCAATATGAAATAAAAAGTTAAAAAAAAAAAAGAAAATACTTGGAGAAGGCCAATAGTCCGGCTATTTTTTAAGAACTTCCTGCTGAGAACATTTTTCCTTAAAAGGCTAGATGGGTATTTCTTAGACCTGTTCACTTAACAGGCCTAAAAGTCATGGTAACCCAAAAGTAATGAACATTCATAGTGTCCAAATTATGGTTTCTAAGTATCATTCTCCACTTAAAGAAGCTAGGGCTTCTTAAAGAGCTGGCTGGTTCCACTCCGATACATAAGTTCATAACAAGCTATCATGCCAGAAACTGAAGAAGATATTAAAATAAAGTATCGTGTCAAAGGACATAAGACTAGACATGATTTGGCTCCCATTGGCAAGAAATGGGACACTGTGAGCATCAAAAAGAATAAGGAATGAAGTTGTTGAAACACAATGAGTCTAGTGATACTCAAATGAAGAGAAAGAGAAAATAGGGAGAGAGAAGAGACGGGAGGGAAAAAAACCCCAAAACAACCACCACCACTAATTGGATACTGTTAGTATGAACTCTTTACTCTGAAAATTGGCAAATAAAAAGAAATAAGTAAGCATTTATCCTTTCTTTCCCATATGGGTTGTATTTCTGGATAATACATAGTCCCAGTTAAAGAGGGAAACTTATTTTATATAGAAGGATTTCAACTAACATATTGCGAAAAAATTATAAAATTAGTCACTTTTTACAGACCCTAATGAAATAATTGGTACTTCATAATGCTAAAGACAGGAAGTTTTCATTTAATCCCTTGTAAGGTTGTCCAAAGAGAATGTTATACATATATATGTATATATATTTTTATATAAATTATATGTTTTCTATGTATATAATATACATAATGAAAAACAGGTAAAGCAAAATAAATACATTTTGGTTTAGCTGAGATGACTAGAATGGGAATTTAAAGGCCTTGATTCTGTTTTTAACTCCATGCAAAAGAAGTACTTTAAATAAAGCAAGTCACTTATTTGAGTGTGCATTTTCCTATTTATAAAACAGTTTGTAGTACAACATGTCTTTTAAAAACCTGTTAATTGGAATTGTGATCTGGGACAATAAAGAAAAACAAGGATTCCGTGTTCACTGTAGGCTTGAAAGAACCTGCATATTACATTCTTGTCCTTTAGAGTCATAACACATAAGGAACTGATCAAACAATTGAACCTTTTTAGCTCAGTGTTTCCCAAATATATTTAACAAAAATACTCTTATTCTTGATTTTTTTTTCATTTAACACCTATGAAACTTTGGGGGAAACCCTAGACTGTGTGATCTCCAAGGACCCTTTTGGCACTAAAGCTCTACGAGCCTATGATTCTGTAAGTCTTTTAAAAGTCTATAGAAAATCAAAATAACCAGTTAATACAGTGGGAAAAAAAATCAATCAAATCAGTTGTCTGACAGAAGTGCCTATTTAATTCAGTCCAAATGTTTTATCAAGTAGCCCCAGGTAGACCAGCTTGAGTGTTTAAAAAAATAACCTTGGCAGCATCCTATGAATCCAAGCTTTGTTGTATTTGTGAAATGCTGAGCTTGAGCAAAGCCACAGCATTCATTTGGTCTATCACAGTGATCAAGGCTGATTGCTCACCAATCAGAATGGATATTGTGATTCACATCAGTCAGAAGCTCAGCAATGAGCAAGTTGACTATACATGTATTCCCAGGAATTCCTGAATGACCACCGTGCCATTGGAGAAGGCAATGGCACCCCACTCCAGTACTCTTGCCTGGAAAATCCCATGGACGGAGGAGCCTGGTGGGCTGCAGTCCATGGGGTCACTAAGAGTCGGACACGACTGAGCGACTTCACTTTCACTTTTCACTTTCATGCATTGGAGAAGGAAATGGCAACCCACTCCAGTGTTCTTGCCTGGAGAATCCCAGGGATGGGGGAGCCTCATGGGCTGCCGTCTATGGGGTCGCACAGAGTCAGACATGACTGAAGCGAATTAGCAGCAGCAGCAGGACTTTAAGCCACAAATATAACCCCTAGTGTCTCAATTTTAAGGAAAGAGAAGGCTGCTGTCAACAGTTTTCTCCCCTTTGCTCTTTGTAGAAGTTTTTTAAGGTTGGGAAGTGAGGGTCAGGGGGCAGGCACAAGAGTGGAAATGTTTAAATACCAGCATAAGAAAAAGTATGCCCAATTCCGTGACTATCCTACAACAATTCAACACATGAGTTTTTAAATTAAACTTTTCTGCTCATTGTAGATTGACATGTAGTTACAAGAAATAGCACAGAGAGATCTCATATACTCCATATATGGTCAGTCGGTATCTCCCAGTAATAACATGTTGCAAAACTATGTATTAAATTGTCACAACCAGAATAACCATGAATAATTTTTAAAGTTTAGAGGAGATGCCAAAAGTAAAGAAAGAAGAAACATAAGGGCCAAAGATACAATGAATACATAGATTTGATTTCAGATTGATTACCTATCACCCATGTTTTAAGAGAAGAAATCCAAAATACTACATTTTATCAGTAATGAGGCATCCTGATGATTTCTCTTTCTGCATTCGTATAAGTAAATCATGTGTTTTTATGTGTGCATAAGGTCTTAACATGTAACCCTTAGAAATCACATAAACAATATGATTTTGTGTATGCTCCCATCCCCTTCTCCCCTCAAAATACACGAAGTCTCAAAATGTCTGAAGGTACAAACCAAAACATATATATTGGAATCTAGACCAAACAGAAGATCCCATGTATTGATTGAATCTGCTGTTAAAGCAAATTTTAAACCCATCACTTATTTTGAATGTTAAAGGAAGGATGGTGCAAAAACATCTCTCTGCCTGGGACCTATGGTCAGCAGGGGATTGGAGGGTCCTATCCACTTACCTTTAACAGACTTTTACTTCACTATGTGCATCTATGATGATGGAAGAGTCATTCCTCTTCTTTTCTCCTTTTGTGATAATTATTTATCCAGATACTAGTGCCAGATGAAACCTGCTGCAGCTGTAGGTACATTATCTATTCTTGCCCATCGCTCAGATCCTTGGGTGATGCAAACATGTGTGCCAAGGGTAAATATTTGACCGTTGTTCTAGCCACCATTGCACAGCCCCTGAGTGACCCTGCATTAATTAGCTGAGAATTTCAGGGCTTTGAATCTGATTGAATCAAAATATTGTTTTTACAAGTTGATGAAGGCTCTTGATTGATGTGGGCCCTGCTGATTCTTTAAAGGATTAAATTGTATGTACAGATTACAGAGTCCTGACTGTCACTGCTAAAAATGAGATTTTTTTTTTTTTAACAAAGCTTCAAAAAAAAAAAAAAATAGGGCTATGGTGTGTTTTTTCCCCAGGGGATGTTGTGATCATTTCAGTGGGCATTTAAGAATTTTAAAAATTGATAGAAATGGTCAAAGAAAGTATCAGGTAAAAACAGGAGAAGAGAAAGAGAAATGGATCAAGGAGGAAGAATGATGTTGGATTCCATTCATCTTGAAAATATGTTTTGTGTACACATCTCCCATGGTAAAGCCTGCCATATTTTACCCAGGATACAGGAAGGAAACACAATGATTGGGGTCTGAGCTGGTCAGGGCTTAGAGGAATTGAATGGCATGCAGCATCTCCAGTGAGAGACACTTACATGGCCCCGGGTCACGCAGCTCTCTGCCTACTGAACCCGAGAGCCCCACGGCATGAGTGAGATATGACAAGAACCAGAGTTAGGCCCTGGTCCAGAGAAAGGGCAAGACAAGAAAAGCTCCAGGGGAAACTGGTATCAATAGAGATGGAAGGAGGAGCACAGATTTCCCCTTGCCAGCCGTTCCATGTTCGTAGCAAATATCCACATCCTCAAACAAGGAGAGTCTCAATGTTGCCCTCTTATATTTCTCTTCATCAAGATCTCTTATACTGGTCCCATGTTGATTTTTTTTTCCCACCTGCAAATTTACAAAACTTTAATTTCATCATGCACCTGTTAACTTGAAAAATAACTTTTCTCATGGAGTCTGTATTGGGTAATGAATCAAAACCAATCAGCATACAGAAGAAACAATAAAATGGAGCACAAATCATCATGTGCCCAGAGCAGGGAGATTGCTGAGGTCTTAGCTGGCAACCCTGATGTGGCTTCTGAGAATGAACCACTGGTTTTAAGTACTTCTGGGAATATGCTGCTTCCCCTAGGTTCCTTTTGGGACAAATTAGCTGTAATCCTGGGTGTTTTTGATATTTTCTTCTTCTTTCACTTATACCATGAAGAGGGGGTGGGTCCTGAAAATTGGTTAACCCATAATATGTTATGTGATGGGCAGAACCCAGTAATAAGTAACAATGACCTGGAGCACAGAAAGGGGGAATCTTTAAAGAAGTAAAACTGTATGTACTTGGGTTTAGTTTTAAAAATTCTTACAAAAGAATTTTTCTGCATGCGAAACATTTTTAAAGGAAAGTGTTAATGAGCGCTAAGTCTGCTCATGCTGTTATAACAAAGTACTAGAGACTGGGTGGCTTATAAACAACAGAAATGTATTTCTCACAGTTCTGACAGCTGAGAGGTCCAAGATCAGAGTGCTGGCAGGGTCACATTCTGGTGGGATCTCTCTTTGTATCCTTACAAGGCAGCAAGCAGAAGGGAAGCATGTTCGGCTGTGAGTTTTATAAGGGCGCTAATCCCATTCATAAGGGCTCCATCCTCATGACCTTATCTAATTCTTGTTACCTGCCAAAGGCCCCGTCTCCTTATACCATCACACTGGGAGGTTGGGGAGGACACAAACATCAGTCTATAACAAAGTAGTGACTTTAAAATTAAATGCAAAGGAAAATGAATGTTGGGCGGTGGGCAAGATCACTAGGGGGCTGTGGGTCTTCAGAGGCACTTTGAGGGAGATGACAGATGTGAATGCACTAAGTGCAGAGAGAAGTCTCCTAAGGGACCAACGAGAAATCACGAGGAACCAGGGTAGTTGGTGATTATTTGTGATTTATTTAGCTTGGTTGAGGCAAGAGAATGAGGTGGATCAAGGAGATGAAAAATTATGTAGAGGATTGGTCTCTTGATGAAAAACTCTCTCACATAGAGATGCCAAAAGCAGAAGAGACGGAGACCCAACTGTAGAAAGTGGGCAGAAGGATGGCAGAAATAAAACCCCTTATGTGTGGACATCCATTTCCCTTTGTTGGTGTAGCTATTTGAAGACATACAGTCAAATCTTAATTTAGTGGATCTTTAGTCTGGCTGGTTATCACTCATCTGCAGAATTTTATAATATATAAATTTCTGGTTTCTTGATTTATCGGGTCTGACGTTGGGGTCCATAACTCAGTAATTAAAAGTCTCTAAGGCCAGAGCTTCTGAACTTTAAAGCGCATGCAAATGCCTTTGTTGAAAAGCAGACTCTGATTCAGTAGGTCTTGGGTGGGGCCTGAGATGCTGTGAGTCCAGCAGGCTTCCAGGTGCATGGTGTGCCTGCCCCAATTTGAGTAGCAAGACCAGGATGATCTGGTAACCAGGTAACTTTAAGATCCACTTCCTGAGAGCATCTGAGGTCCAAAGAACAATGTGCATGGTCACCTATCTGAAGGAAGGGTTACATTATTTCTCTAAGCAATGAAAAATAAAGAGATGATTTTTTTAAAGAGGAACCAACACATGACGATAGAACAGTGAGACTATTTCTTTTTCTGCATCCACATATGAAGTCAGTCTCATTGTACTCTAGCCTCATAGTGAGTGAATGAAATAAGAAAATAGAGGTCTTCTAGTTTCCCTGGAATATATAAATAATAGATTATTCCTCTAGTTCTTCTTCCTGTCTTAAGAACCAAGCTGGCATGATTTCAAAAGAAAGGGAAGAAGAAAGAAAGAAAGGAAAAGAGGAAGGGGAAGGGGAGCAGGGAAAGAGGGAGGGAGCAGGTTGGAGAGTGACTGTGGGCACTGTCAACGGGGGAGGACTGTAGAGCTGTGTGAGAGACGGAGAGGCTGAAGAGCTACGGCTAAGTGCGTGCGCACATGTGTGCACACCCACATGTGTATATGTGAATATAAAATGGTATACAATGTAATTATCTACTGTAATGTATATGTGGTTTTATGTGTATATGATTACATTAATATATTGATATGTATATATGTTTGTGTATGTCTGAGTGCATATGTATAATTGTATATATGTATATAAACATACATATGTGTGTGTCTTGTAAGTGCAAGTTAGTCTCTCAGTTGTGTCTGACTCTTTGCAATCCTGTGGACTATAGCCTGCCAGGTTCCTCTGTCTATGGAATTATCCAGGCAAGAATGTTGGAACGGATTGCCATTCCCTTCTTCAGGGGATCGTCCCAGCCCAGGGATTGAATCCAGGTCTCCCGCATTGCAGGCAGATTGTTTACCATCTGAGCTAACAGGGAACTGTATATAATTATATATGTGTGTGTTTGTGTATGTGTATATATAGGGGCTTCCCTTGTGGCTCAACTGGTAAAGAATCTGCCTGCAATGTGGGAGACCTGGGTTTGATCCCTGGGTTGGGACAATCCCCTGGAGAAGGGAAAGGCTACCCACTCCAGTATTCTGGCCTGGAGAATTCCATGGACCGTATAGCCCATGGGGTCGCAAAGCGTCGGACACAACTGAGCTACTTTCACTATATATAGACAGAGTGAAAGAGAGAGGAACAATAAAACTGATGGAAGACAAACCCTTCAATTCTAACATAATAGTTAGAAATATTATGGTTATCTATAATATCAATAGATATTAAAATAATCTAATAGATTATAATAATCATCATAATTTGATACCTGCCAGTGGCCGGCTATATTCTGCAAACAATGCTTCAGTGAAACAAACATTTTTTAGTCAAATATAGCTGTAATCAGGAGTGTTGACCATGTGTATTCCCACCTTCTATTTTGGGTATATGAAAGTCCCATCCTCCTTTTGGGAGCCAAAATTCTGGTCTTTTCCCGTGAAGATCCAGGGGTTCTCTGTGCTGTGGCTTCAGCGGGTGTAGTCTCCATTCTATAACTCAGATCAGCCCAAGAAGAATGCAACTGCTCCTCACTTCTATTTTAGAAATGAAGTTCTACCTTCACCAAGAAGTCTAGGCACAGCTTCATTTCCCTTCAGACCGGGGAGAGTTGTGAGGGTCTTAGGTGTTAGAGCCCAAAAAGGAGAATGGGAGTGAGGCATGGAATTGTGGGGGCACCTGTAGTAGGTTCAATATTCTTGCAGAAGAGCAGTGCATCAAATGCAGTAAAATGCACCCCTTCCCTCATTCACTATAACGCTCTTATTATCTTGGGCTCAGGTGTGTTGCATGAATATACAATAATGGGGCTAACAAGATGGTTTGGGGTCACAGAGGGATAAACCATGGCATAATCCAGCTCTGAAAGCCGTTCTGGTAATGAAAATTGTAGACCAGTCTTGTGGCTAGTTTTGTAATAAAGATATACAAAGATGAATATAGGTTTCCAGGAATTAATCTGAGAGCATTTGATCCAATTTATACTGGAGTGGCTGCATTGAAGGCAGCTCGGTAGACAGGATTCCAATTTAGGTTGATAGAGTGCTGTGGGGTCCAGGGAGGAAGGGTTCCCTGTAATTGGGAAATGATTTTATTTTTGAAATGCCCATCTCTTGGCTTTGTCAAAGGCTGTGCATCTGTCTGCCTCGCCTATGAATGCAGCCAGGCTCAAGGCACCGAACCCTGCGGTGTAAGCTTCTGGTTCAGTATTCAGCGTGACAGACAGGCTTCCAGTTTTATTCTTTCAGAGGGGACCCCAGGACACACTGCATTTTATTGTTGCGATTGTTCTGTGGACCAAGCAACATTAGACCCACGGAGAGCGGAGGCTCAAGACAGCTTTATGTCATCTTCTCCTTCCCCCTCTCTGTCTTTGACCTGCTAAAAGTGGCCAAGTTTAAGGTTCCTAGGAGTTTTTCTCTGAAGACAGCAGTTGGGTCTGGGAAGCAGGGGAAACTGCTCTTACTTTGTCCTTGGAAGTGTGTCTTTCTCTGGCAGATGGCCAGGTCAGGGACAGAACCGGAGGCAGCTGAATGCGGGCTGTGACTCTTGAAGAACTGGAATTCCTGGCACACTCTTACATAAAATAGCCTCAGACCAACCCAAGAACGTTGACTGTGTCTACCTTATCTACATGCTATCTGTTTACCTCTCTGAGCTGCCAATTCAGGAAAAACTTGCTTTAAGAATATTTACATTCAAAACCCATCGACTTTTCTTTTTTTAAGTGGCATTAGGAAATTATTCTCTTCAAATCCTGCTTAGGTGGCTGTTAAGAGAAACCTGTGTTAAAACTCCTGTTCTGCTTAAGATGAATCAGAAAGCATTGACTTCTGACACTCTCCTTTAGAATTTTGGAGCTTCTTATTTGTAATTTTATTTACAGACTTCAAAAATGTCAAATTTTAGTTCCTTTTACTAATGTAATTTTGAATATATGTGAGTTTATTTATCATCTATGAATTTATATGTTTACAATTCACTATGAAAACATACCATGATCATTAGAACACCTTCTAAAGCTCAATTTGAAACACTCCTGTCACAAAAACCAAAGAGGAGTTTGTAATACATTTTTATTTGTGCCATGAAATTATCACTTAGGATTTTCATATAAGTATTGAAAAGTTAGCTAAATAACTGTTTCTTGTAATGTTATGGGAATGAAATTTAATTATTACTGAAGGCTTTTTACTTTTCTATTTTTAATGTTATTTTAATACTTTTCTTAATTGCATACCTTGGCTTGTATACTAATACACGCAAGGTGGTATATGATGTGAACATGTGAACTGCCTTTAATAACAAGTAAAAAAGCAGTTTGTATTCAGCTTAAAATAGCCCACAGCTAAAATGAAGGATATAGCTCTGCAGCCAATGAACCCAGAGAGAGTTTAATCATTTAGCCTGCAGATTACAACCAAGGCATTTTTAGAGGATTTTCAAATATATACATATATATATATACACACACATATATATACATACACTGGAATTTGCTTATTACTTATATAAATCACTTTTTTGTTTAATAGAAAAGAACCAAGCTTTTTAATTCATTTTTACTTTTATACAATCTTAGCTTAGATTATCTTTATTGGGAGGTGGGAGCGGTATTTTTAGATGCAGCAAATGAGAAAAAAAATGCATTTTCAATTGTCAGTAGTATTTAATTTCTATCAACAATTTTTTAATTGTTCACCTGAAAAGCAAAGCTTTAATGTATCAGCCTAAATTACAATACAAAAGAAATCAGAAATTATGGCTGTTAACATTTCCCATTTTCAGATCTTACTGATTAGATTAGAGAAAATTATTCCTTATAATTTCACCATAGAAAAGCTATATGTCTAGTCCTATCACTACTTCGAAATGAAATTAAGGAGAAATGTTTCTTAACATAGTATTTGTATTTGTATTTTTTTTTTCTTTTTTGAGAAGGGAAGATTGCAGCATCTAATTTTACCCATGATTTGTCTTTATTAAAAGCTCTTGTCAGGGAATTAAACTTTTTGGATCTGGGCATTGCCTTAAAAATACAAAGCCTATCATGATGTTGGTTTTATAATAAAAATTAGACTGATTTTAATTTAAAGAGATTTATAAGTGGTTCTCTTAGGAATTTTGTTGTTTTATTCACCAAGTTAGTAGACCAATAGAAACATACCAATGACGTTTAGCTTGCAAGTTAATGAAAAACAAATCCCCTATTGAAATAAACTAGATTTTTTTTTAATATAGAGAGATCAAGTTCATGCCTAAGAAACTTTTCAAGGAGAAAACTCTACTAAATTTCTTTCTCATATTTTTAAGGTCAAATGCTTTCTGTATCATGGAACTCACCTTTTTTTGTGGAGAAATCTTGCTTTCTTAGAATTCACTAATGTCATTTGTAAGGGCAAACTTTTTTTTTCAATATGGTATAAGTGTCTAAAATAGAAAAAATGGAAGGAATCAGAAAAGCCTTTTAACGTGAATGATTCGTATATAGGCATCTTAAGAAACATGCATACTGTACATGAGTAAACAATACTTATGTTGTGAAAGATGCTAAATCAATGTGTATTTAACTTCCAATGAAAGTTGCAGGGCAGAAGCAAGCATCTATTAGGGAAACATTATATGGGGTTGCATTTGTGATGGGAATCCTAAGGAGCTTTCTGAATATGTTAACTTTTTTGGATAACTCAGTGATGAAAGCTTACAGCCGAGCAAGTGTATCTCTTAACACAAATTTGTAAGGACGTTTTTGATATCTTCATTTCTAATGTTTCAAAGAAGCTTTGTTAAAGTCCAGTTTCCGTAAAATGTCTACTTGCAAAGTGTCAGATCACAGGAAAAGAAGACTTTTAAATATTCAAGGAATATTTGTTTTTTAAGTAAAGCTTATAAAAATTGCCTGGCAAGCCTGTTTTAAGGACACCAGATACCTTCACCCAATAACATACTCTTACCTTCTGAAAGAGGAGACTCTACAAGCAAAATGGGCGCTTTGGTTTCTAACTGCTATTTACAGCAAATGATCAATTTGTTATTTTTCTTTCCAAATATACAGATTAAGATAATAAGAGAAGCAACAGTGGATTCCTGGTGGAATTAACTGGTTCTTCTCAAGCTTCTTTATGGCATCAACAGCATTTGTGTGTTCTCCTGGCCCTGCCTGGGAGTGTACGTGTTTGTATATACAGGTTTCACTGGCAGACCTAATTTCAGGATACATAATGCATGATTTTGAAACCAATTTGTTATTGTAATAAAATATTTTTTAGGAATGCATGGAAGTACTCGAGAGGAGAATGTTAAATTATACATGCATTGTGGCCGAGTGGATTCATTTAGCTCAGTCTGTAGGTGAATCTCCCCGTGACCTTGGCACTTGCTGGCTAGTATAGAATAACAATCAAAGCTTGGATTGGAAATCCGACCATTTCCAAATATTAACAACTTCTTTCAAAGGAAATGCTGATTTCAGCATTTAGGTAATGGAACATCAGTATCTCTTTCAGAGTTTTTAGGGGAGGGGGAGAAATTAAAAAAAAAAAGCATCCATGATCTTAATAGGATTAAAAGCCAGGCTTTTTATTTTTAAAATGCTAATTTGTTTTCTGTATTCTATTTTCATATCAGGGATTGTTATTCACTACCCTAGGACCCACAGGCCACTGAGGACTCAGAATTGCATTGGTAATGATAGGAAAGCGACATAAAAGCTTTCATTCTGAAAGGAATTCTATATTCTTTCCAAGCCCATTTTCTTTTTTCTTATGTAAGTCAGCTTGGGGTACAACATTGGAGATAGAAGATGGGAGAGGACAGATATGCATCAGGTCGCTGGCCTGACTCCTATCTACTTACCCTTCCACATTAGCTAACAAACTTGAATCATTAGAGGGGCATTAATTGAAGCAGCCTGTGACCCATATGAATTGGATGAACTGCCTGGGCTGGAGAAGTTTGGCTGTGAAGTGGAGCGGCCTGAGGCACGTAACATCCAGTAATCTGCTCATCTGGCAGGCTTTCACCAGCAGCTCACCCATGGCTGTCGGAGCGAACAGTGGGGCAGGGAGAGTAGGCTAGAACTGAGACAATAATTTACCATGTAATTTGTTCTGAGATTCCTTTGATAGACTTCACTACCAAAGACATTTGCAAGAGAAGGGGACCTCATACCCTGACACCAGCCCCATCTGGTGACTAGAGAGGGCTACATTGTCTGGGCCTGGTGACGACCTTGTTAGATAGGACTCACCTGTCCTTACCTGCATCTTTCTTCCCATCTCGGTTTCTTTGCCTTTTCCTTTCCTGTCCAACCCGGGAATGAAGAGAGAGAGAGAGTACAAAATCGAGTTACGTACAAGTTGATGAAAACCGAGTGTAGCAATCCAAAGAAGCAGGCAATTTTAAGTTCGAGCCTGTTTGGCAAATGAGGTGTCCCATTTGGGGAAATACATGTTCCTGTTTAGGCCCAGCAGGTGTGCTAATGCAAGGCAGGCTTCCTCTGGTTGCCTTATTTAGGGGATGTTACAAATGGAAAGACTATTTAAATGCTCACAAAGACATTAACAAACAAACATACCCCACTCTCAAAAACCCTTTCCTGAAAACTGGAGGAAAAAAAAAATCAAAGGAAAAAGGCCCACGCTTTGGGTTTTACTCACTTGTGTTTTTAATAGTTGTTTAATGACCTATAAAGTCACTTTTCTAAGAAAAGAAACATAAAGGAATTTGGTAACTAAAAAAATTTAAAGGGAGGGGGCTGCTGAGACATTTCCTTCCAGCTGCTGAAAGAAACTGAACTGGCTATTTTCTGTGCTGCTTTGAATGGTGTTTGCAGCATTTACATTTCTTCCTTCCTTACCCACTTTGTTGGAGAATATAAATGTTGAGGCTCTTTTTTTTTTTTTTTTTTTTTCCCTGCCAGAACTGTTGGTTTGGTTGGGATTGTGTTTTGTTTTCTGTTTGAAGATATGGCAGATAAGAGGGAGGCATCATCTACATTTTGCTTAGTACATTGGTTTTTAGTCAGTGTCCTTTTGGGGGAAAAAATTCCTTCAATTAGCATTTCTCACTAAAACAAAGAGTTTTCTCTGTTCAAGCCTCGTTACTGAAATATTCGAAGGTATTTAATGTTGCAGCCTGTTGCCATGAAAATGAAAATGTGAGTCATGTCTTAATTAAGGCGATGCTTAGGCCAGAAGATATACAAGTAAATCCTGTCTTGGAATGGAAACAAAACAAATGGGTGAAACTTTTAAGTGTCCCCCTTAACATTAAAAGGCATTCTCCATTTCCCCATGCTGGTTAAATATGTACTATGGAATCTGAAGAAAGAGAAGACCCTGGGCTTTGACCTTGGCCAATAGGGTGCTCTGTGTACAGAAAGTGCACCTGAAGTTGGCTGGGTTTATCCTGGTAGAGGAACCACTACCGAGTGTCGCTGGGAAGATAAACGAGGAAATCTTAACAGAATTGATAGTGGCTAATGGTTCTCCAGCTTAAGTTCTGGGCTTCCGCTTAACATGGAGAATTAGTCGAAAGGAAGAAAATTTGTGAGTGGATGAAATGGATTACCCAATGTAGTGGATTGAACAGTGTCCCTCCAAAATTCATGATGACCAAGAACCTCAAAATGTGACCTTATTTGGAAATAAGATCTTAGCAGACATAATTCATTACAGATCTTGAGTTGAAGTTATCCTCAGTTTAGCGTGGGTGCTGGATACAGTTATTAGTGTTCTTATAAGAAAAATGTATAACACACAGAGAGACACAGGGGGAAAGCTGTGTGAAGACAGAGGTAGAGAAGAGGGTGTTGAATCCATAAGCCAGATCAGATCAGATCAGATCAGTCGCTCAGTCGTGTCCAACTCTTCACAACTCCATGAATCACAGCACGCTAGGCCTCCCTGTCCATCACCAACTCCCGGAGTTCACTGAGACTCACGTCCATCGTGTCAGTGATGCCATCCAGCCATCTCATCCTCTGTCGTCCCCTTCTCCTCTTGCCCCCAATCCCTCCCACCATCAGAATCTTTTTCAATGAGTCAACTCTTCACATGAGGTGGCCAGAGAACTGGAGTTTCAGCTTTAGCATCATTCCTTCCAAAGAAATCCCAGGGCTGATCTCCTTCAGAATGGACTGGTTGGATCTCCTTGCAGTCCAAGGAACTCTCAAGAGTCTTCTCCAACATCACAGTTCAAAAGCATCAATTCTTCGGCACTCAGCCTTCTTCACAGTCCAACTCTCACATCCATACATGACCACTGGAAAAACCATAGCCTTGACCAGACGAACCTTTGTTGGCAAAGTAATGTCTCTGCTTTTGAATGTGCTATCTAGGTTGGTCATAACTTTCCTTCCAAGGAGTAAGCGTCTTTTAATTTCATGGCTGCAGTCACCATCTGCAGTGATTTTGGAGCCCAGAAAAATAAAGTCTGACACTGTTTCCACTGTTACCCCATCTATTTCCCATGAAGTGATGGGACCGGATGCTATGATCTTCGTTTTCTGAATGTTGAGCTTTAAGCCAACTTTTTCACTCTCCTCTTTCACTTTCATCAAGAGGCTTTTGAGTTCCTCTTCACTTTCTGCCATAAGGGTGGTGTCATCTGCATATCTGAGGTTATTGATATTTCTCCCGGCAATCTTGATTCCAGCTCATGCTTCTTCCAGCCCAGCGTTTCTCATGATGTGCTCTGCATAGAAGTTAAATAAGCAGGGGGACAATATACAGCCTTGACGTACTCCTTTTCCTATTTGGAACCAGTCTGTTGTTCCATGTCCAGTTCTAACTGTTGCTTCCTGACCTGCATACAAATGTCTCAAGAGGCAGGTCAGATGGTCTGGTATTCAAGGAAAGTTAAAAATTGCCAGAACCGCCAGAATCTCAAAGACGGGCATGGAATGGATTCTCCCTCAAAGTCTCCAGAAGAAGCAGTGCTGCCAACACTTGTGGCTTCCAGAACTTGGAGACTATACGTTTCTGTTGTCTTAAGCCAGGAGGTTGGTGTTAATGTCAGGGCAGCCCCAGAAACTCATACACCCAGAAATGTAGCACCCAGTTGAGCTATTTTAATCCTAACAAGGAGATAAATCTGAATTTTATCTGCCATCTACAAAGGCTTCTTGGTCTCACTTGTATGGTACACAGTTTTTGTTAATAGAATGTAAGGGTACCCACGGCCCTCTGGCATTTTGAAACATATCTTCAGCTGATATCAGGAGGGAGTAAAATGACTGCTTCAGCAAAGGTGCCCTGGAGTCTCAGGCTAGCCCTGGTCCAGAGTTTTCAAGTCTCTGGATTGAGCAAGAAGGTTCCACAAAGAGTCTTCTACCCAAGGGGAGATAAATCCAGATATTACTATAACTTATCTTTTCTCCCAGGAACCAAAAAAGAATTTTTGGCACTCTCATGCCCTAGAATTTGGCCAGAGTCCTGAGAACACAGCTTCAAGTACCCATCTCTCCCGATGACGCAGCACTGTACGTTAGACATGTACTAAAGTTGCATTGTGCTTTCAGGACACCCCAGCTTGGCAGGCAGTGATGGTGGCCAACTTGGATAATGTGTTTACAAGAAGAGGGACTAACTATGCAGTAGGTAAAGAAGATCACTAAACCTACACTTGGAAGGACAACCTAGACTGGTCTGGGTGACCTTGGACCAGTCACGTAACCCAGACAAACTTTATTTTCCTCTTCTACAAAAAATGGGGCTAGCTCATCCTTCTCTGAGTTCTGAGGTTTAGAGCGATAATGTGTATGAAAATAATCTGGAAATTATTAGGTGCCCTGCAAAGTTTAAGTATTTGAGGTAACCTTTGGGGAAAAGACCTGCAGTTAATTTTTTACCCCTTAGCACCACCTTGTGTCCAAGCTACTGCTCTTGAATTTTGGAGTCCTATGTTACAAAATGGACCAGAAGGATTCATTAAAGCTTTCTTCCTGAAGTCATCAATGTGAAAAGTAAAAGTGAATAAACTCTTTGTGACCCTCACTACTCCTTACAATTAGTCTCAGGTACAAATGTTAAACAATAGATGTTTTCCTACTCTTCAGAAGGCATAGCAACTGAGAGATATCCCCAAACTCATCGATTTCAGTGTTTTATCCTAAGAGAACAAAGAAGAACTCCCAAGTTAAATACATTGCTTAGGTACAGGTATTTTATACCATGAGAGAATTTTGGAGAAACTACTGTCTAATTCTTAAACTTGAGCAGGCTTGACCACCACACATAGAGCCACCTGTAGTATGAGTCTGAAATATGGGGATTAAGAATGGGCTTAGGTAGAAAATGTACCCAACTCAAGGTCTAATGCTAGGGGCTAGCTAGAGGACCTGATAATAGATGGGTATGTTGGGTCTGATCCATGTCCTTGTTTGTATTGAGTTTGAACTAATTGGAGGGATGACAACCCAGGATAGGTGGTGGTTGTTATTCATTCGTTACACCATGTCCAGTTCTTTGCGACCCCATGGACTGAGGCACACCAGGCTCGCCTGTCCTTCACTATCTCCCGGAGTTTGCTCAAACTCATGTCCATGGAGTCAATGATGCAATCCAACCATTTCATCCTCTGTTACCCCCTTCTCTTCCTGCCCTCAATCTTTTCCAGCATCAGGGTCTTTTCCAGTAAGTTGGCTCTTTTGCATCAGGTGGCCAAAGTATTAGAGCATCAGCATCAGTCCTTCCAATGAACATTCAGGGTTGATTTCCTTTAGGATTGACTGGTTTGATCTCTTCGCAATCCAAGCAACTCTCTAGAGTCTTCTCCAGCACCACAATTTGAAAGCGTCAATTCTTTGGCCCAACTCTGGAGAAGGGAATGGCAAACCACCCCAGTATTCATGCCTCGAGAACCTCATGAACAGTATGAACAGGATGGGTAGGAAGGATGGAGTATAGGAGTCAGAGAGACTTGGGATAATGGCAATAACTATAATCCAGTGTAAATATGGTGAAATTCTCAAGTGGAGAAACACTCAATGTAACTTGAGGATAGAGGGAGTGAGTCCCATATTTAAGGGATGAAACCAAGGATTGGCAGTAGTGGACATGAGGCAGGACTACCATCTTGGAAGAGAACTCTGTGCCAACCAAGGTGCAGGGTGAGCTTATTGTTGCCATTGTGGGAGGGAAGTGCATTGTTGCCCAGAGAGGAGGCTGGGTTCAGTTAGCCCTGAAGGCACCAAGCCCTTGGTTCAGGGAAGCTGGGGTATTATGGAAAGTGAGATCCAGGATCATGACACATTGCCAGGTTAATATCCCATGGACTCAGGACGGAGGTAGGTTGAACCCAGAGGTCAAAGTCTTCTAGACCTGTGACCAGATAGGAAGTACATGCTTGACTCACCCTACTGCTGTCCATGAGTGAGTGACAAAACCATGCCCTAGCTTACAAATGTAATCTGTTAGACTTTACCCTTGAGCTATCTCTAGTATATGCCCTGCTTTAGACTATAATGGAAGCCATCTTTCAAGAACCTCATTCACTTGTTTTTTACTATAAAGAGAAATGTTTTGAGTCACTTGAGGATTTAATTTAGGGGTCTTCATCTGGCACAGTGTTATGTCATTTGTCTCATAGATATTTGTCCTCCCACCTAGACCATAAGCTCTTTGAGGATAGAAAAAAAAATTTTTTTTTCACTCCCCCCAAAAAACACAATTCCAGGACTCAAAAACAAAATGGACTAAGAACTATAACCTGCATACGTGACCTATTCTTGGTGACAACCAATTGCTTTCTGTGGCCAAGAGCGGGGACAGCAGAAAGTGGGGTGAGAGGAGGGTAGGGGTGATATTATACTTAGATCATTGCTATTTCACTCAACACGGAGGTAGGCAGCAACCAATCACAGCCCCTATCACATGTGACATCCATGCACATGAAAATTGGACCTTTAAGACTGCATATTCAGAGGCTAATCACCCTCTTTAATACCCCCTCCAACAACCAAGTCTTCGTTTTTGCCTTTATTTGTAAAGATGGTGGGTACTGCTGGTTAACTGAAATTTTCCAGCAATATTTTGAATCGCTGGCATTAGAACTGCTACTGAGCGGTTTACAGTATTTCAGGCAAAGGTCTTCTTTAATGGAGGCAAAGATTTTCCGCTTATCTTCCTGTAATGGCACAGTAACTTTGCTAGGGGGTGGATTTTGAAGTATCACTTAACAGCAATCTATTTCCTTAAGATTCTTGATAACATGGCTTGTATTTCACCACTAATAAATAGGACCAGTTTCAGAGAAAGGCTTTTAAAAACATAGAAGCATTGGATTTGCCAAAATGTATATATCATTTTGTTTGTTTTTTTGTCCTTCTCATTGTCATTTTAAAGCCATCTTTGGAAAGGGGGACATCTTCTGTGTCCTTTCTGGTGAGATAAGGAAGATGCTTCTCATGGCCTCTTCTGAGATGTGTCCCTTCCTGGCACTTTTCAGTTCAGAACTGCTGGGCTCGGCATTTACCCTAGAATATTTTAGCAGCTACCTTGACAGAGAAGTTCCTAAGACAGATCCTAGGAAACATTCAGATCTAAAACAGATTCTCCACTTCTGGAACATTCTGCTTCAGTAGATAAATTCGCTGGACTATCTTTGAAAGAGGACATTTGTGATCATAGTTTCATCTGGATGTTTACTCATAGGTCCACTCTTATCAGAAGCATGATTTTATAGATTTTTATCTGGCTCTATTAACTTTTTCAATATTCATTCATCCATTCATATGGGCACTTTCTTCCCAAGCAGAGTTAACAGGGCAACAGGTGGGGACACCAGAGACATCAGGGGCCTCATTTTTATTTCTCAAAGTTGAAGTGCAAGCCTGCTCCAGGGTTTAGAGGAGCCCCACACAGACCAGCTCAGTCATCCCAAAACCCACAGAGATGGATCACATACACTGGGGAGACTGGGACAATTAAAATCAACTTTTGTTTAAAATTAGTACCCTGGAACTTGGTATTTTAGTTTTCTTTTCGATAATAAGCCCACTTCAGGTAATGAGATTTTTGCTCTAATCTGAAGGGAAAGAAGGCAATCACTGTTTGTTCTGAATTTGATAAATTCCAAATTTGTGATCATTTGGCCTGGTTAAGAGAAATTTTAGATTTCTGTTACCTTTGCACTAAGTTTGTAAATATGGACTGCGACAAAATATTAATATGATGTAGCATTTCTAAACTAAAAGAACAAATACTTTTAGGGGTTTGAGCTAATTAACTGTGATATGCAAGGACTTAACATTTGTTATCTATATATCTTTTCTAAGGCCTTTCACTTAAAAAGTTCTTTTATTTTTGGTGACTTATATAATTGTGTATAAAATGTAGTGATAAAACTGCTTTTTTAAATTAAAAAAAATCTAAAATTCAGATGTTTCATAATGAATGAGCTTATTACATAGTTCACATCTATGTATTTATGGAAAGTGAAACATGTTGCCTCAAGTCTATTTGTCAGTAAAAACTTTTAGAACTCCAGTCTTCTGCCTTTAAAAATCTAATTGGTTCAAATTCAGTATGGGGTTGTCAGCTTTAGCAAATAGAAACACAGAACACTGAAATAAATTGGGATTTCAGATAAATAACAATTACTATTTTAGTTTATCTATGTCCCATATTTGGACATACTTTTACAAGATGTTTGATACCAAATATACTAAATATTTTATTATATTACCTATCTATACTATGTCCTGTATGTTATCTGGTAACTTTAATGAGGGAAAGATTCAGATTGTGTTTATTCATCTTCTCTGATGATTTCATACTAGTTTGCCTGTTTAATCAAACCTTCCAAGGTGTCTGTAGTTTAAACAAGGAGCAGAGGAACACCACCCAATCTCATGGAGTGTTTGAACTTGGCCTGTCTCTGACTCGATGAACCATGAAGTAGAAACAGTGACACAAGGGACATTTCAGAGGCCATATCACAGACACATCACTTCCCTATCTCCCAGTTACGGGACCTTATTTTTAAATTACAGGTAGTATCTGTATGTACCATGTGCTGTTGATCCAAGTAGAGTTTGGAGACTCCTTCTGAATCCCTGCCCAGGGCCACTCCTTAGCACCTTGGAATTCCACAGGGATTTTATCATTCTGACCTGGACCCACTCCAAACACTCGCCTGGCAATTTAGATTATAGTGATGATGATTCAGGCTTTATGAAGTACTGACTTGATGGGTAACATAAGAATAGAACTACAGAGCCATAAATGTAGAGAAAAAGCATGAAATCAGTGGGAATCTTGGCATCCAGAGAGCATTTAAAAAATCAGCCCTGTCAGTGTCTTTATGATAAAATAGTGTTGATTTTTTTTAAAGAGCTCTGCAGCCATCCCAAGCACTGAGGGGTGTAATAATGGTTCTGTTTTTTGTTTCCTCTCTTACCTGTGTGTAGGAGCAGGGGAAGGATGGGGATCTTGCTTTTTAGTGTGGTGTTTACCTAGAGATAATAAACTGAAACTCTTTTGCTCACTGTGGTCCCTGAGATAAGCTGTGAAAAGATTTCTGTAATTGGGAAATCGTCAGCATCCTGCGACTTAAAATTTAAAGTGTGGTGCAAAAACCAGTCAATAGAAAAGAAGGGAAAGGCAAACGGGAACACTTGACAGACAAGCTTTGGATCATCATAGCACTGGATTTTCCATCCCATCCCCGCCAACCCCCAGGTCTTTGGTGGATGAAATGTCAAATGAAACAAGCCCTTTTAATTTTTCTATTAAATCCAGCTTTTAATAACAAGCATCCTGGAAGAGGAACAGATAATATTTGTCTTATGAAATGTAACAGCCAGCTCCCTTCTCGAACACAAACCTGCTCACAGGACTTTATCGTGGGCTCAGGCCTGACAAGTTTGCAAACACTCCAGTTGCCAATTAATTAGATCCAGATGCTTCTTCCAAATCGTTTTCTCACTGTCCCTGCATCCCTTCCCATGGAGGGGATGGTGGAGGAGAGGGAGAGCCAGAATCTGCCAAAAGGCCTTTATGTCCCAAGAAGTTCTGCCATGGTTTCTTTATCATTCTGTGTTTGCTTCATTCATGCTGCATTTGCACTGACCATCAAGGAGGCATGAAGGGGCAGGTGGATGCCCCTCAGACACAGCTACTTAGGTCAGATGCAGCATCTGGACCTGAGACAAGCGTGCGTGTCTGCATTTCTTGTCCTTCATGCCTCTGGCCCACTGTCTCGTACGTTGATCTTGGAAGGATGCACAGACCCAAGAGAAGATCTGAGTGAGGGTAATTCCATCATGGCCCAGTGTCACAGGGCTATTTCCAGCAGTTAGAGTCAGCGTCTATCAGCAGTGACCTGCCACTGGAGGCCTTGACTTACTTTCGGCAATGGGTTGCGGGGAGGGAAGGGGGCAGAGAAGGGAGAAGAGGAAAACGGAAATAAAGGAGTGCTCTGTGTGTGTTGGGAGGGAGGCTGTGAATGGAGAGCCCACCCTCAGTGGCTGTAGTCTCACCCCATTCACAGTGGTCCCTCCAGCTACGCCCGCCGTTGACATCCTGATGCCGTTACTGAGGCCACTACAGCTTTCTGTATTTGATCAACTTGTCCCCATCTGCTTTGGCAACAAGAAATAAGAGGCCCTGGCAGTTACTCCAGGCGTCATGGTAAAAAGCTCAAGCTTTAGTACTGTTTGACAAGGGAAGGGATTGCCCTACCAGCACGTGGTGGTAGTATTTGAAAGTACTTTCCTGTAGAAAATTCCAGGTGCCTTTGCTCTCTGAACGCACAAACCATTTATGAGGCAAAGTTGTCCTCATTTATAGGGGGTCTGTTTTCTTTCTTTCCCTCTTGAAGAAACCTGTTATTCAGTGGGCCGTAAAATGGAAAGTAAAGATCAGAGGTAGTGGAAATCATATAATGTACCTGGGTAGAAACATTAGACCTCTCCCATAAAATGTTAAGGCATTTAGAAATTTTCACCCTATTATTTCACCATGGCCTGTTGGAAGCTTTTCTCCCTCCGGGTCCCTTTGGCCTTGTTCTGGGACATCTTCTCAGACGGATGTTCTCCATGCCTGTATCTATCTGTTTCCTAAAGGAGAGAAGCCTGATAAGAAACACTTCGGGTGGTTAAATTTGGTTTTCTTAGTTACAATTGCTTTGGTACAGACTGACATGTTATATTTCCACTGAGAGCCTCCACAGTGGTTTTGGTTTCCACCTGGCCATCCTGAATGCTGTGATTTTGGAGGGTTTTGTACAGTGGGTAAGGTTTGTTGTTTGTTTTGTTTTATTTTGTTCAGCCTACAAACTGTCTATCAGACAGTACAGTACTAACAGATTTTTATTTTCCCAAAGCCCCATTTCTCTCTGCCTTCAAGTCTTGCTTCTTTGATCGTGTCAGGAAACCTTTGTTCCCTGGGTACCCTCTGCCTTCTGGGCAGCCCCATCACATCTGTGTTCCCAATGGTTCACCTCCCACTATAGCTGACCGGGCTTCAGGGTTGACCACGCTGTGGGCCCTTCCTCATCTGCCCATTCTTGACTCATCATCTGTCTCGGTTCACTGAGACCTTCTTAGAGCTAGTCTTGTTTTAAATCAGGTCTTCCAGCAGAGGATGTTCAGCAAGCAGGGCCTGGAGGGTGGATAAAGCCACCCATTCAACATAAGACATCAACCTAGTTTGAATTCAGTTACCTCTCAGAATTCCTTCCTCTGATCCCTCAATATCATCTTTCCTTTCTTTCTGTGCTCCTTCCTAACCACCTCCCCCCTTTCTCCCAGTAAAGCCCCAGTAGATTTCTCTCTGGAGAACAATAAGCCCCCGTGTTTGGTGCCCGTCCGGAGCTCAGAGGGAAAGTTGAGGTCAGCGTGGCAGGCTGTACAGCTTTCTTTTGAGGCAAACAGATGGTGAAGGTTAAATGACAGCTCTCTGACTGCCTCTTTTGAAGTAATTGGAGATAATTTGTATTTTGAATCAGAACTTGACCATTGTCAGAAGGGAAGAAGGTTAATATGGAAACGATTTTACATTAGCCCCTGTTTCTTACGCTGCCCCCCTCCCCCCGCCACTTCTTTCTTTCTCTCCTTCGGATCGGTGTTTCTTTAATCCTTGCTCCAGGCAATTGGTGAGATCCTCTCTGGGCTCCGTGTGCCTCGTTTTAGGCTGTGGCTGTTATGAAAGCCAACAACAGCTTATTAAGGCCAGTGATAATCTCTTCTACTGATGTATTGTTGCTTTCCAGAGGTCCAATTAAGGCCACGCATCGGAAACAAGATCTTGTAAACCTACGGCTTCTTACCTAGGACAGTTTGCAAACAAATGCATAGACTGCTTCCGAACACAGACTGATTTCCTATTGCAGAGAACAGTGTGTCTGCATGAAGAAAGGGACATGCTTGTCTTTCACTGCCTGCCACCTTTCCTCTCCAGACACTTAAAAAAATTTATTTTAATTTCAAAGCCTGGCTTTGGGCCCCACCTCTGATGTGAAGTGTCGTATTGTTTACCTCTGAACTGCATCCTCTAACGAATTTAAAGTACTTCCTGAAGTCCCACTCTGGGAGGGAAGGGGAATTAAGCCCCTGAAAAATAAGAAGTGCTTTGCATGTTCTAGAAAAGAGACTTAAGGGAGTAGCCCGTGGGTTTCCCCTCTTCCTATCCCCATCATAAATTTGCCCAGAGCGAGCAGGTTCTTAAACTAAAAGTGAACTGGGAAAGAAGTTGATATTATTGCCACTTAGGGGAAACCTGGGTAGAAAATACCCTGCCTTTTGGAGGTGGCTATGATATTAATCTAGGCAATTCATAAAGTGCACTATCTGGGTATTGCCAGGAACCAGGGATACTCTGGTGAAGGGCGGGCACGTTATCATTTCCTGGTGTATTGGACATTAAGCATCATTTCACAACTGATGAGAATAGGGGTGCCCACACTGTCATAGACACTGTCCCTCACAGGCTGGCCCAGGAGGTACGGGTTAGGATGCATAGTTAGTTACGTGCCCATCCCATGTCTGCCAAATGTCAGCAAGAGGTGGGAAATCTGACCACCAGTTGGGTGAAGATGAAACTCAGTCCTTCTTATACTGGGGTCTGAAAAAGCAAGAAATTAGCAATACTTTGCTGTAAAAAGAATCTGGATATAATCACTAACATGAAAAAAATATAAGTTTTATTTGACACCGCCACACAAAGTTTTCATCTATAGAATCCAGAGAGAAGGAGCAAAAGCAGAGACTGAAGTCTGTCTACAGCATGTTTCAGTGCTATTTGCAACAGAAGTGCCGAAGGCAATATTGTATTTTATTCATATACATCTGGTTTATTATGAAGCACATTTCCCCCCACTAACTTAGAGAAAGAAAAGAAGATATTGTCGTGTTATCCCTGGCTTTTTCTTAACCATCCAAAGTAAAGAAATGGCTGCAAAATATTTAGAAGCAATTCAAGTACCTTAGTCGCTTTCATCAGATGTTCTCTGTACAAGAAAAAGAAAAAAAAAATCATTCTATCTTTTTATTTTTACTTTGCTTTAATCTTATTTGATGATGTCTCAACAGGCTGGGACATGCTTTCTTGGATGGCAATTTCACTGCACCATATGTGTCTCTCACAAGATAGCGGAGTGAGATGAATCTTGGCAGGAAGAGAACTAAACACATCGACAAAGAAAAGAAAAAAATTATTTACTTAACTCCCTGTTGCCTGCATACATTTCCCCGCCTTGCACTCTGACTCCCAGTGCAGTAGTTCAGACTTAGTTAGTTATAAACAAGGGTGTGAAATGCAGGCCCCCATTTATCACTTTTTCTGATCACTTGCTCTAGTTTTTCTAAAAACCCACATTAAGCATTTCAGTGACTAGATGATGAAGCTTGGTATATGAAAAGAGAAAATCTGGTACCCTGCCTAGACCTCCTGTGTGGGAGGAGCCCCAGGCCTGCCCCTAGAGGCAGCAAAAGCCCCCCTTCTTCTCTCTGTACCTGGTGATGAATTTGGGGGCCTCTGGCATCTAGTCAGAGGGAATCTCTGTTATGTGAGCCACGCTGTCACCATCTCTGCTTCAAGTTGCTTTGGACTTTGGGTGCCTTCAGGTCATCATAAACTGATTCACATGACTAGTCTGTATAGGATAGCTTTGTCTAATAAATGCCAAATTAATAGGAAGAAATGATTGTAAGTGATAAGGGGGTGACTAATTGGTTTGCAAATGGCTCTGATATAGAGTTCCATCACTTTCATCATAGGGACCAAGGGCTATTTCAAAGGACGGGCCAGGGTCCTGGTGTGAATTCCTTGGTCACCTTTAGATGGGGAAGGGGGCTTTTTTGCTGTCATGTATTCAGGTCATGGAGGCTAGAGTTCCTGAGGACAGTGTTAAAACCCTGAAATATGTATATTTGTACACTGTGTGATGTTTTCAGAGAATAGCCTAGCGACCTTGTTGTGACCTCTAGTGGCCTCTAGTGACATACAGAATAGGGAATGGAGCTCAATGAGCTATTTCAAAAATGTTTTGAGATTTAAGTGAAATCCAAAACATAAAGATACAAATAAGAAATACTTTTCATCAGCCATCTTTGAGGAAAAAAAAATTCAAAACTTATTTTCCAGGTATCAATCTAAAATGTTTGGAAGTAGTATTTTATGGGGGTAAAATGCCCATGTTTGGTTTTTCATAGGGATGATGAGAGAGGGGAACACCCTGCACTTGTCACCCTTGGGGTCAGATTCACAGGTGGTGTGATTAGGGCAGTTAAGAGAGCGTGGCGATGTGTGACAAAGGGTGCTTGAAGAATAAAGTTTCCTGGGATGATTCAGGCTTGTGAACATAAATGGAATCATGAGAAGATGACTTAGGTCCCAAGAAAAGAAGAGTCACATTCAGAATTAGCTGCCTTCAGATGTACACACTGACTGGTGTGTTATTTTCCAGGAATCCTGTAGGTCAAAAGATCAGTCTAGAGTAGGACAATTTAAGGTTTGTTTTTTTTTTTTTTTTTAAACACACATAAAAAGGAGTGTAAATGCAGCATGACAAACAGGTATCTAATGTTATTTTGCTAATGGACAAAATGCCTTTCTTCTCTCATTTATGCTCAGGTCCTCAGAGAACAGAGTTCAGAGAAAATTTTGTCTTCTAGTTCTCAGAAAAATATCTAAAATTTTAGAGATGTTGCAGAACCCACCCAAACTCTACTGATTTTTCAGCTGGAGTTTTAACTGCAGTGATAAAAATAAGTGTAAATGTGGCACAGATGCTAATTGCTTTAAATAACAAACTGATTTAATTAATTTAGTGGTGTCCATGTCTTAGGCTTTTCAAGCTTTTGCCTTGGAAATATACATTTGGATCAGGATAGAGTGATTTCTAAATGAAATGTTAGTCAATATTAATTTCATGACTGATTTTTCAGTTACTAATGGTATACTTATTAGATGCTAAAAACATGTATAAGGCATAATAGATATATTTCTCTTAATTGCACACTTTCTTGGCTTTGCAAATTGAAAGGAAGAGGTGGGAAAAATTACCGAAAGCAGGGTGGAGAGAGGTTACTGGCAATGATGTAATTTCCCTTTGGTATCTCGTCCCACTAAAAACTCAAGATTGCCCCATTATAAATACCAGATCAATGCAATTTATTTCTCGAGTTAGGGCTCTAGTTAGAGGTCTATTTGGATGAGATGTGTAAAAGATCCATGACCATGTGCTTTCTCTCTCTCCCTCTCTCCCCATCTCCCCCCCACCACTCACTCTCTCCCTCTTTCTCTCTCTCTCACACACACACACATACACATGCACACACAGTCACAGACATATTCAGACTTATCTGTACAGGGATTATTTATATCCTTTCAACATAAAACAGCAAGATGGAGTTAGGAAATGTTGATGCTAACTGTGCAGATATTATGTACATTGTACACACAATATCAATTGTACATTGAGAGAAAATGAGTTCCCATAACTCCTTGTCTAAACAGCATACCAAAACACAAAACTGCTTAAATCATTCCAAGTCTCCAAATCCACACACACAAAAAATTTTATTTTTAAGCTTTAGGAACAGGATAAGATAAAGCAGGGTGTAGATGTGTTTTAATTTATCCAATTTCTCTGAAATGGATATGAAAATGAGGTAGAATCTACGTGGTTTGATCAACTGACTTCTTTTAGAAGAAATAATTCTGAATTTTAGCAAGTGCTAAACTGCTTGTTAAGAGGATGTTCCAAACTGCATGAAGAGACAAAGCTTATGAACTCTGGAAAAGTCTCTCAGGTTTGGATGATTTGAAGTGGACAATGAGAGCAGATGAGAATCCGCCTCCTACACTCTGTTAAACATGGCCCGTGGCTGCTTCCTTATTTATTGGAAGGGTAGTTAATAGTTCAGTTAATAGATTATCTTGTTAATTAGATTTCTACTTTTAAGACAAAAAAAGATGCATCATTTGGTCAAATTATTAGCCCATTTATACTGACTTTTTTTTTTTTTTTGCTTATTGTGTCACACTGACTAGTGTTGTTGGAAGAATAGAGGGTTGCTTCTGTTAGATTCAGTGTTTGATGGTGGGGGCCACTGAAAAATTCCCTCTCATTTTCCCTTCTAATGTAATATCAGTTAATTCTCAAGAGGAATCCAGACAAGGTGTTAAAACTAGGATAAAAGCATTGTAATACCAGAAAATCTGCTCTGTCAAACCAGAGGCCGCTTTCCTGGTGGGAAAGCAGAAAAAGTAAACAGTAGCAATCTCTCATGTAACAGAAGATTTAGGTATAATTTGTTTAAATAGTAGCAATAATGATTATTAATTCACCCTTTGAATGTTAACAAAGACCTGGTTTTTGTTAGTTTGTGCTTTCGATTCATTTCCAAGCTGAAGTTTGTTTTAGGCTAATGCTGCCATTGATGAGAAATGCAATTATCTTTAACTTCCTACTCCCCCACCCCGCCAAATATATTCGATGTTCAGCAATACAAAATAAAATAATTCCCTTCCAGAGCACTGCTTTGCAAATGTCGTGAGCACACTGGAGTGAATTTTTGTTGAATTCTTCTTTACTTCCCTGGGAAACAATAAGGAATTCTTTTTGTTCTTTGCCGCAGAAGGTATAACAAATGGATTTCGAAATACCTGCACTCTATCAGTGGTGCTTAGAAGAAAAAGAAAAATCAAAGCAAGAAATAAAAATCACAAAATGGTAGAGTCTGACCACTTTATCCACAATTTGCGTCTGACCTCATTGTTGAAAAATTTGGTGAAGGATCACAGTGGCTAATTTTTCTCCTTTTGATGCTATAACATTAGAACTAATTTTAGGTGTATTTTATCCAGTTCGGTGTAAAAGAGTCAGAGTCCCTAGGGGACCCTACCACAGGGACCCCTTGCTTCTCCACAAGGCAGTCCTGTCCTGGGCCTGCTGTCAGCAGAGGCGGGCTCAAGAGCAGGGTCCAGCTTGTCCCGTCAAGTTTATCGTCCACTCCATCAAAGGGCCTAATGGTCAGCAGAGGGGGCTAAATGTGTCCCCCGTGACCTGACATTAACGGAGTGGACTGGTTTAAGTGTTACTGAGGGTGTCTCAGAATGATTTGGACGCCAATACCCGTTTCCCTCAATAAGCCGTCATTTGGGTCATGACTCAATACAGCTTTTCACTGACACGGCCCAGCCCCGAAGTGCTCCTGGGGGACATGGCCTCACCTCCGAGACCAGCAGACAGCAGGGCTGATCAATGCCCTCTGACAACAAGTGAAACAATCACCTTTCCCTCACCCCTCCACCTCTTGGCACTTCCCACCCCGAGCCCGTCTGACCAGCTTGAAAATGATAAAGATAAATTGTTTTATCTAAACATAGAGTCTGACACAGAGAAAAGACAGGAGGAGTGAGGAGAACCGCCCAGTTTGTCGAGAGTCTCAGATTCCAGCTTTTTGCTTCTCATGTAATTTTGATGGGGGGAAAAAAAAATCAGTCTGTATATCAAATGTAGAGCTCGACTGATCCAGAAGGGGGGAAAAAAAAGCCTGGAGTTGTGGAGGATATTTTCTTCTCAGCTTTAAGCTGGCCTATAAACATTAGCTTTGTAGGTGTTAGGGAGACACAGGGCGTTTTCTGTGTTTGGATTGGGATTTTGACAAAACCATATGCATAGGAAATAAATTTAAATTATAAGGTTCTTTAAAAAGCAGAGTACTTTTCAACATAATACTGATGTGAGAAATCATTAGAAAAGGCTTGAAATACTTTTAAAAAGAAGATTCCCTGCAGAGTTCTAAAATAACCATTTAAACCATTTTTTTTTTCATTCTTGTTTATTTGGTTTTGAAACAAACCCAAAGAAGACAGAAAAATGTACATATTTTCTTGCCATCATGACTGTTGTTTTCTTCATGACATAAAAAAAAAAACTTACAAATCTATAATAATGCCCAAGTAAGAATTGTGGTATATATATATAAATACTTTAAATATTAAAAAAAAACATTTTGGAATACTTGAAACAAGTGGACTAAAATGTTAAAGAGTTATTTCTATTTACTAATGATAATATCACTTTTCATATGGATTTTAATGTAATATTTCTTTGTGAAATAATTTTAAATTATTTTACTTTAGGCAGAAAAAGAAAAGTAATTCTACTAGATCTAACCTTACACACTCATCTAAGAGTATGATTATTTATGAATATATAAAAGGAAAAAAGTATATCAGAAGAAAATTTCATTTCAGAACATCACTGTTTGAACAGATTTGCAACGTCCCTTTTGCAATTTCTGGGAAGTAACTAAAATTTCATATGCAATTTTTTAAAACAAATACCTATTTTAATATTTTGGCTGAGGATATCTGTCTCCACTCATATATTTTCATTTGATTAAGCAAACTGGGAATGTAAATCAATAGGAAAATAGTCACATAGTTTTTTATCCTTTGTAGAGACATAATTTACTAGTGCTTTTTATCACTTGAAGTCTAATTTGTTTAAACAGCAATCCAAAAGCACATTTTATTTACATAATTATTTATGTGAATTATCTTCCTTTCTTGGCCTTATTAATCTTTCTTTTCTCTATTTTGTTTACACCTTCTAGTAGAGTAAATATATTATATATACAGTATTTCAGTGTGTTATTTCAAAATAGTTTATACTATTAGTTGCTTTAAGATGATGTTTAAAAAATGTATATATTTATATAGGTTTATAATAAAAAATTGTATACCAGCTTTAGCAACAAATTAACATCTTCCTTTGGGGAAGCACAAATACTTATTATATAATTACACTTTAAAAACAAAAAAAAGAAAAAGACTAAACACCCAAAGTGTCAAGAGTCAAGCTTAACAAATTTAAAAGCAATGAAATGAAAACCCAGTTAAGCACAAAAGGTCTTTTTTGAATTTAGTGAAAAGCTGTTGCAAGAACTAAAGAAGACGAGATCTGTGCCTCCAGTATTCGGTTTATTAGGTCCGATGCTCGTCTTCAAAGGAATATCACAGCCGTGTGGCATTTAAGGATTTAGAGGAATTCTGAGAATTTGAGTGCTTTTTGCCAAAATGGATTCCGTGTGCACTTTAGCCATGAAAACTGATTTAGGACCTTTTATTCACTCTTAGTCCTCCAGCTATATTTGTTCAGTTAGATAACTACAAAATTATCCGTCGGTAAAGGTAGAAAAATCGAGAGATGGGCCTAAACAAAAATTACACATCTTAGCAAAAGAAAAAACAGACTCCTCTGTTTACTGCAAGGAGCCAGGCAGGTGTGGTTACAGAGTTGGCCACCAAAATAAGAGGCTGCAAGTTTTCAGATGCTAAAGTAGCATTTGGGTCTGTGTTTATTTGCTCAAAGCGTATTATGATTTTAAGGTAACATTGGACATTATCTGTGTTCAGAAATTCCAAAGTAATCAGGAAAATCAGATTTTATTGCACTTTAGAAATAGTAGTAGCTACAAGAATATGGCTGTGGCATGATTGTAAATGTGTGATGGAAGCACAGAGCTTGGAGCCAGGACATGCCACCAGGACAGACTTGGTTAGTATCCATCCACGACCAATCCCTTTCTTGATTCAGGTTTAAATAGGGCATTTTAGACCTAGCCTTCAGATTAAAAGAGCACAAATTCAGCCTTGTAATATGAAAATCAAACCCTATTCACTATTAGGATCGTCAGCAAGAGCTATTTCATCCATTTCTCACCCACCCTCTGCTCCCTCCTTCTGTCCCTGGATAAAACTGGGTTCTAGGGTTAGGAAGGAAAGTGACAGGAATCTTAAGAGATCTCATTTTGGAATGAGGACTTCTTGTCCCTGGAAGTAAAGGAATAAAGCCAAAGAAAGAAATATTTCAGGAGAGCGGCTGATAGGAGGAAAGTCTGAAGTTTGAATAAAAGTTTTAAAGTAGGATTTAATTTAAGCCAGGGCATTGCTTTCTTTTTATTAGCATTGATTGTACATAAGACATTGCACAGTTTTTTGTGTTTTTTTTTTCCTTTTTTTCCTTTCTTTCAGTCTTCTACTTTTAATTTAAAGCCAATTTAGTAACATGGGACTTGTTCTGTAAATAATAAAAATAGAAGAGTAAAATAGTCCATGTGCAGGAGGGGAGGAAATGGGGGCATGTACCTCACTATAAAGATCACTGAATTTTTAACACAAAGAACAAATCTGTCTATCCGACATTGTCATTAGGACAGAAAGATTTTTTTTTCTTTTTTTTTTTTAATCATTTCAATATAAGAAAAGGACCCCTCTCAAGATAAGGTTGCTGCTTTTGCAGCACTGGGTATGTTATTATTTTAAGATGTGGTTATATTCTCTGCCTCTTACATTAACAATGGGGGCAGGGGTAGGGGTGGGTCCGAGGGGCCTGAAATGACAGAATGAGGGACACACAATAGGATGGCCGTGACTCTGAACAAATAAATAAAACATGTGAATCACAGTCTCTGCTCTACCTCCCTCCCCCCTCACCCCCCAACTGTGATTAAATTTGCTGTGGTCATTTCCCAAATGTCTGCCTGATAAAAAAAAAAAAAAAGGAAGGAGAAGCAGCAGCAGCAGCAGCACCCAGACCCTTTTCTCACACTGTGATGTGACTTCAAGTGAGGGCCCTTCCTGGAGCTGGCAGCCTCCGCTCCTGCCCGTCAATCCTACCAGCACAGACACGCATGCCGCTTTCATTAGCGAAAATGCTCCACATCTGATTGCTGTCCTTCCCCAGCCCCCTAAACAGAAAAAAAGGGGGGGAAAACAAAGCCAAACAAAACCTACCAACCCTATAACACCAACTCTGCCCTCTTAATAAACAGCTTCCCAAACTCTACCCCCAGCATCACACTGAAACCCTAGGCGCCTGGGGCTCGGTAATGGGATTTCTCGTACCCCTTCCTCCAACCACCAACGCTGCTTCCCAGCAACCTATTGAGTGCACAGGGGGAGAAAAAGAATACATTTTAATAAATCGAGGGGAAAAATGATTTTGGTCCTGTGGCCCTGTTTCTTTAGTAATAGAAAAAGGTGAGGTTGTTGGGGGGATAAGGGAGGGGGAATTTAATATTGCAAGAGATAATAGCAACTATGTTAATATCCGGAATTTTCAATGTACCATAAGTACATTTTGTTTTTCCTTTTAGCACGATTTATAATTAAAGATTTTAATCTGGCTTCACATTGAGTTAATAAGCCCTTTGATTGATTAGGATTCATAAAATTGCCATTTCCCGCTGATGCTTTGTGTTTCTGGGGATGTTCTTTTGAAAAGCTGGGTTAAGGTGAATAGGAAGCAGCCATTGTTTAGGCTGAGCTGTGCCAATTCTGGGAACTCGGAACTGCTTTATTCAGAGTTTGTCCCCTGCAATATCTTGTTGTTCAGCCAAATTAATGCAGATAGGATCTGCTGGGCTACAGTTTAGCCATTTTTAGGGGGAAACTTTTTTATTATTATTATTATTTCAGCAGGTGTTCCATGCAGTTTCTGCCTCTGTTTCCTGACCTGTTCTTTGGCTTAAAAAATAAAATAAAAACCAGGATGAAAGAGCATTAAATTGATAAATAGAATGTTACAAACTGTTTCAAAGATAAAAGAGAGAAAGGTACAAACCAAATACATATGAATGCAGGAAACCCAAGGAAACTGGGCTCCGCTTTTTCTTTTAAAAATTCAACTTCAGAGGCTGTGCAACCAATAAATTATCCTTTTGCATTAATGGCCAATACTGCAATATGTGGGAAGTGTCCTCCTTCGGCTAAAGGGATGTCTTAGAAATGTAAACACAAATGAATAAATAGGAGAGCGGGGCTGAGGGAGGGAGGCATCCAGGCGGCGCGCTAATGCTGTTTATCAAGGTAAATAATAGATCCTGCCACCCCTCCCTCCAAAACCAAACCAAAATGAAGAGCAAAACCAAGAAACAACGATAAATTCTTAAAAGGAAAAGAAAGAAAGAGGAAAAGAAAATGTGCGAAAGAGCCAGTGATTTGAAATGTCCCGTCAAAGGGCCCCTTTCTTCAGTTCATTGTACCCTGCATGTCTATATGGGAGTGTGTACAAGAGAATTCTTTTCTCCCCCTTATTTTTAGCAGAGGGGAAAAAAAAAGTGATTCTCTTCAGCTTCCGAAGGGCCTCACTGTGGGGACCGAACCAGAGCAAATTCCCTTTGTGTTTCTTGCTCTGAAGGGACCTGCTATTGTTGATCACGAGGCCTCCTGGAAGACCGAGTGGGGCTGTGGGCTGTGGGCAAAGCTTCTTCAGAGACCACTGCCTTGTTTTGGAACCGATACTACCTCTTCTCCCCTGTCATCTACCCCAGTTTACTTGGCACGACTAAGCATTTTCCCCTCCGTTTATCATCATTCAGATGTTCTGCAAAGGCAAACATTTTTAGGGCTTTTATGGGGAAAACTGGAAGCACATGCAGGGCATGTCCAGCCCGGAGAAAGTGCCCAGACAGCGCCCCCCAACCCCCCCACCAGGTGGGCTGGGAGGTGATGCTGGGCTTGCTGCTCTCCCACACCTTTACCTGGGGCTCTGCCCGGCTTTCCTTCCTAACGTTCAAGCCCCATCTTGGTGCCTGTTTGGCCAAAGACACATCCCAGGCGGCGTCCTCAGTCCTTTCCTCACTCAGTCCTCATCACACATCCACATCGACACCCCTCCCCAGTCCCCTCCACGCCCCACCCCGAGGTTTCTGTTTTTGCCATAAAATAGCAAACACCAGCACAAAGTAGATAGTGGCCAAATCCTCGGAGGGAAGCGGGTTTGGGTTTGCAAACAGACAGGGATGTCGCTCTCTACCCCAGGAGTCCTTGCTGTACCATCACTGACCTCATGAATCCCGGACTGGCGGGCCTGATTGGTGGGCTTTTAAACGTGACTAATGAAGAAGATTTACCCTGGGAGGTGGGGAGGCCCCCTCCCTACAACCAAATAGAATGTGCCCTGATGCATTGTACTTTTTACAAGAAAAAAAGAGAAAACAAAGCCCAGTACATGCAACTGTGGCAATGCAGAAATAAATTTAAAACAAACTCCCCCCACCCTTTTTTTTTTCTACCCTGAGTCCTAGGCAATGACAGCAGAGAACAAATAATTCCTGGTGCCGTGTCTTAAAGGTACCTTTGAATGAATGTCAGCTCCTTTCTACCTTAGTGCCAGGCGATCGATGCTTCATTAGGGCCGAATTGTCTTTTGCCCATGCAACCTTGAAAACAGTCCCTTTAATTACCTGTGAGGAAGTCGGGAACCCTCCTCTCCCCTGTATGTCCCTCTCTCCCTTCCGGCTTCTCTCCCAGTTCTTTCTCTCTCTCCTCCCTCCCCCATCCCTTTCAGGGAAGTGGGGGTGGCTTGATGGGGGTCACTCACATTTTTATTCACAGTCAGTCTGAGTACATCACTCCTTGATAGAGAAGCTGGGAGAAGAGGAAGGTGGGGGTGGGGGAAGAAAAGGAAAAGAAAGGAATATTGGACCCCGAGGTGAGAGGGCAGGGTTCAAGTCCAGACTACAGATCTATTGAAAAGGTTTCAGCCAGGCAGGCCTCCACTTGACTTTCTCATCAGACAGCTTTATGGATTATCAGCTGCTCCGTTTACACCACAGCTCCACGCACCTCCCCGCTGCTAATCACCGGGGGTTTCTCAAGAATGCAGACCCAAAAGGCTTTTGGACAGGTGTCATCCAGGTCACACAGAAAAGGGGGAACCTGTTGGCTAAATATTTTACAGAAAATACAAGGAACAGCGTAGCTCGATTTAATCCCTCCCATCGAAACTGAAGGCGTTCCAAATAATTGTAGGCCTGGCAAGTCGAGCAGTGGAAGCAACTGCATAAATAATCGTATTTGTTATGCACTATTAAAAATTCAGAAAGATTTTAAATTCAAGTGATAATCTGGCCATCCTGAGGGATAGGCTTGTATTTAATCGCCAGGTATTTTTACCTATTCAATTATGATGAGAAATATTCTAATGAAGTCATAAACCTCAGCAGAGGAATGTTAATCACCTTTGCGTGCTCTGTGAGCACCGTGTTGAAAAACATACCTGCCCAAACTGAGCTCCCTCCTAATGCGCTAAGTCAGGAGCGCGTTGGAACCTTGTTCACTTAGAGGTTCCCCAGGCACCTGGAAATACATGGCTGAAAACCATGAAGGTCATCTGATCGTCTCTCCAGTGAATGTATTTCTATCCAAGAAATGAGTCAAGGATGCATTCCCCCCAAAATTTACACAAAAGGGTGAAATTACGTTGTACTACCCCCTTCCCACCCCTCTACCACCACCACACATAAACACATGCATAAACTGCAGGGTGGGTGTTCCCAGAGAAAATATGGGATGGCAGTTCAATTTGAATTTCAGATAATGAATAATTTTTATATAAGTATGTCTCAAATATTATACCAAAAAATTACTTATTGTTTGTCTGAAATTCAAATTTAACTGGGCATCTTTTGTTATCTTTTTTTACTTGGTAAATCTGGCAGCCAAGATTCCTCAAATGAGACAAATGAAAGTAGCAATGATTTCAACTCACTTAGAAAATACATAATTGTACAAGGATTTATTTGAATATTTTGGGGTCTAGCTTATGACACAGAAGACGTGAGGTGTTATACTGTGTACAGGTGCCCTGCTCTGTCAAAAGCCATCTCATTCTGTCTCGACATGGAAACCCTCCTGGTTGAGGAGATGGCAATAGGCTTAATAGGCTTGTATCTGTCCATTCAGCTCAATTGTATTAAAAAATGAGACCTGTGGATACAAACTGCTGTCCTCTCGTGTACGCAGGCTAGGGCCATGTTGCCATCATCACCTGGCAGGCCTTGTGTGTGAGCCCAGTCCTGCCCAGTCTGCCTCTGAAGTGTGTGGACACAGGCACACCTGTGCAGCCCCCACGCAGGCCTGCGTCTTCTGGACCAGCCATGAAGACTGAGCCTTCACACGCACTGGGTCTGGTCACTGGAAAGTGCGTGGGGAGGAGGCGAGTAGTGTATCCTGCCTCTGACCTCAGTGTTTGCCCTCACTCAGGAACCTATGATGTCATCACATCAAGCTAAAATAACCACCCAACAGGAGAGCAGAGGCTCAGGGCTGGGAGGGGAGACAGGGGAAGCACACTTCCATATCTCATTGCCAACTGGACTGTGAGAGCCTTTGTGCTCAGTGCGCTGTGTCAGGAGGGAGGATGATCCAGGCCTTAGTCTCAGCGTGCAGGGTCCTCACGCTTGTGCTCAGCTGGGAGGTCAGAGGGCATTTTCCTTGCCTTTATTTAGTCTGCTAAATGAATAGAAGAATTTAATTTCTATTTGTGTATTTCTGTCTGCAGTATTTCTGTCTGTTTTTACTACTTTGTGCCAAGTGGGGGACATGTCACATCTCACCTAAGTTTGCTGAGCCCAGGATAAATATTCATAAAGATGAGAACGTGTTTCAGGTTGCAGATGGGTGGGTAGAGAGGGAGGGTCAGGCTGACTTGATGCTTTTGGATAACTCCTGCCCGGCGGGCAGGGGGCAGTGCTTCATTTCTGGGAGGAGTAGAGGGGATGTGGTCTTTGAGAGAATTGCTGCCCCCTATTCCAAAAGAGTATCTCTAATCTGCCTGTATCCCAAACTCCCTACATTTACGAAGCACAAGTGAAACAGTGCATCCCCCCGCCTTCGGGTGTGCATGGTTCAATGCAGCTCAGGCCACTGTCTGCCGCGACGTCAGCCGGAGAGTGTGTTGCTGGTGTCTGTAAGCAGCTGAGTCTGGACATGCTCAAATATGGCGCTCCTGGTCTGAGTTGCAATCAAGGCATATGTTTATCAACAAGCACAGTATTTGATCTATTAATAGAAAACAGCACAGTGATTGTGGATAAGATGATCTTTGGATTGCTATTGTTCCTGAAGTGGGGGAGTGAGCAAGTGATCCACAGATATTTAGAAAAGAAAAGGGAAGGGGGGCTGGTGTGTGTGTGTGTGTGTGTGTGTGTGTGTGTCTTCTTTTGGGAGTCAGGGAATGGAAATTTCCCCAGAGAAGAGAATAAGCATTCTTTCGTTTCCCCCTTTGACCAATGTTGACATCATATATCCTTCTCTCTTAAGGTGGGATGTTAAACAATTGAGGGGAAACTAAAAGGTAGGATTGCAGCCTTTGGGCTCTTGAAGCAAAAAGGGATTACCTCCTTTATGGGATTTCTTACTCTGAGAGAAAACATGGTTTCCTTGAAAGTAGATTTAAAAAGAAACCTCAGCTATTAAAAGAGTTCAACCTGCAAAGTATTTTTGTTCTGTTTAATTTTTCCTCATCCAGGAGTTCAACAAGCCCAAATGGCTAAAGAAGCAGTTATTCTTGAGGCCACTGAAGCCTTTGTCCTCTTGGGCCTATAACACCTGAAAGCCAGCGGCCACCTCACACCAAAGAAAAATGCACTTTCTTCAAATACAGTGTGTCTGCATTACAGACTAAGAAAATGAACTCCAAAATCCTCAGCCTAATATAAGTCTGTAGCTTGTAGCTGCCTAGGCAGAGCCAATTAACATCTGTAATATTCAGAATATAGACTTCTGCTCCCATAGTATGGACGTCCCTTGTGTAGTCCGTAAATTCCTACTTCTATCCATACATGTGAGTATGTGCAGAGAAAAGCAGAGTCTGTGTATAACTGGGTGTCAAAATGCAACTTCTTGCCGCAGTGAGTTTAATGTATTCAGTCACCTTCTGTTTATTTGGGTATTATTTACTGAAAACACTTGGGAAGCTTTGGCCTAAGAGTGTAGGAAAACCCAGACCAAGTGTTGATCCTGATGTCCCTTCTTCACACACCAATGCCCGAACCCACACAGGCAGATGGCGGAAGAACCGTCTCTCTTTACTGCACAGCATCAAATAAGGTCAGTAATGCTGCTTGTGCGCCTTCTTCTTTTATTGTCCATGTTATCGAGGAAACCTATAAAAGTTCCCTCTTTTGATATCTTGACCCACGGTGTTGCTCGCATGCTGCTTTGTGGTTTAGAGATTTAAAGAAACAGAGAGGGAAAAGGAGTAAGAGAGAGAGTTTGCCTTAGGTGATAAACAGCAGTGTAAGACCAGAGGCCTTATGGAAAAAAAAGAAGGAAAAAAAAAAAAAAAAAAGAAGAAGCAGCAGCAGCAGCCGTAGCAACAAGGGAATTTGGAAATGATCAGGGGGCATGGGGGGCTTATAGGAAGAGGTAGGGGCACGTGAGGGAAGATGCAAAATCAGTTTCACTCAATAACAATGTAGAGTAGAATTCCAGACCTTCATAGACTTGTTTACACCCTGGCTTCAATGCAGGGACAGATGTGTGGCATATGTGTCTAGAGGGTCACCCAGTCACATAAGAAACACTGGAAATCCACAGGTACACTTGTTCAACTGAGTTTTCAAAGACAAAAACAAAAACAAAAAACTTTATATGATAACATAGGGTATAGGCATCTGTTTTAAGTGGAAATTTGAAATGAGATGCTGTCATTTCCCCTCATCTCCAGGCATGTTCAGTTTCCCTTGGTAAATCAGGCCTTCTTGGGCAGACCTCTTTGTCTACGCCCCTGTTTGAGGAAGATGTCTCGGTGATCTTGGATCTTGGACCCGACAGATGTCATTACACTTGTTTATTGAAATAATCATTGTTCAGTGCATGTGGCTTGCAACGCATTTCTATCCAAGTCAACCTGGATAATTTTCAGTGGTGGAAGGAGGTGCTGCTATTGTTGGGAGTGTGTTCGCTGACGAGGACGGGCAGGCCTGCCTGTTCATTTTTCTCCACGGGCTCCGTGTGAGTTGTCAAGCCGGCCAGCTCAGTGGTCCTAAATTTCTACAACGTTACGTCTCTGCTGTTTTAGCAGACGGGCAGGTGCCAGGAGAGAGAAGTTAGGAACTGGGTGAGAACCAGGACCACTTACACAGGAGATGGCGATACTGTGCGTTTTGTCTTCTGTCTGGACTTCTCCTCTGATCCCTGATTTGATGGAGGTGGAGTTGTTTTCTTGTGAAGAAGAAAAAAAATTGTGTGACTTTTTCAGAGACATGTGAGTTTAGAAATAAATGACACAGTATTTGTTGTTTGGCTTCTGGAATGCACCCCATATGCACTTCTTGTTGATATACCTTCAGAGCTGGAGTTTGGACTTCATACTTAAGTGCAGGGTGACCTTTTCCATTTCATGGCTCTTTTGTTAAATTTTATTCCAACAATCCTTGGTGAAAATTTTTCCTAAACCCTTTACAGCAGAGGAAACAGAAGAGGGCATAAGATGAGACACTGGAGGCAGTGGAGTGAAACTTTTTCCATTTTTTACTTTTAGTTGAGTGAGAGTGAAAGTTGTTCAGTTGTGTCTGACTCTTTGTGACCCCATGGTCTATACAGTCCATGGAATTCTGCAGGCTAGAATACTGCAGTGGGTAACCTTTCCCTTCTCCGGGGGATCTTCCCAACCCAGGAATCAAACCAGGGTCTCCTGCATTGCAGGTGGATTCTTTACCAACTGAGCCATCAGGGAAGCCCTTAGCTGGATAGTGAAAATATGAAAAACAGAACAGTGATACAGCAGTCATTGATGCGATGTGTACTTAATGCTGGGTGAGAATGCACTGCTCATGTTCAGTCCTCAGAATGTTCTCATGTAAACAAAGTAATATTGGTAATGCTGAACCTTGAAGACAAACATCAGCCAGCGACATCATGCCTACTCAGGCCTCGAGTACTCTGTGTTGAGTGAATAAATTCAGTGGATCATAACTGAGTCAGTTCCGAGTCAGGTCAGTATATGATGAGATAGATAACTTATTGCTGGTATCTTTTGAAGGCTCAGGTCAGATAAACACTAAAGCAAATTAACATGAACTTGAAAGGGGGGATTTGTGGATACTCATCGTGTGAGCTTTTTCTTTAAAATAAAGAATATCATTGAATTAACTTATGCAAATACATCATCCCAGATAATAAAACACAGATCCTTTAGTTAAATGTGTAAGAGAAGTAGGTAGTCAAAGAGGTAAGAGAGGTTGTGTATAGATCACCTCGTAGGCCTTTGGAAGGACTTGGACTTGGACCTTGAATGAAGGGATTAGCCATTAGAAGATCTTGAGCAGAAGAGAGAGGGTGGCTTCTGAGTTGAGAACAGAGGCCAGAAGTAGACACCCTACTGCTGTAATCTGGGTTAGTGATGACATCAGCTCTGACCAGCAGCCCTGGGTTTGCTAAGAAGTGGCCCACCCTCCAGTAGCACTGACATCACTTTGGCAGTTCAGTATGCACAGAAGAGGCGCTACGGCCTAACTGTGGGGTTAAGGGAAGCAAATTCGCAACCGTGGCAATGCATCTCTGGAAGTTCTGATCACATCTGAACTGTTAGGGAAAAGAACTAATCTGGAATGCAAGCGGTACGTTTCAGTTGCCAAATACAAGACGGTCGTTCCATCCCCCTAAAAGCTCCCTCACAGAACTGAATCTTGGATGTGAAGGGAGTTATTTCCTAAGAAGTTTCTGTTGCCCAGTTGCTGAGTGTCATCACATAGCCTAAGATCGCCTAATTAACACCCAAAGAAGCAGGTGCATCACTGGGGATGTAACAGCAACAATCGCAAATGACACAATTATTTCCAGCACTTGAAATCGGAATTTTCAAGTGTGAAAATCATTTTCCACTGAATTACTATCTAGGCAAAGGCACAAAGTAACAGTGCCACTGCTTTCCACAGAAGTCTGCTGCTCTCTGGAATTTTTCTGCAGTTCCTGATGGGGACTTTCTCATCTGTCACCTGGATACTGGGCAGGGGTCAGAGAGCAGCTTTGCTGAGGCTGCCAACTGACCTCTGCAGGCCAGGGGAAGGCAGGGGCCAGGCGGGTCTTCCCTGTGTCCACGTGGCAGCAGGCTGGGAAACTGCCGCACCCCTCCCCACGTGAGTGAGTGCCACACCATTTCTCTCAATGTGAGGCAGTTGGACACATCAAGGGAGAGAAACCTGCTGAATTAGCTTCTCCAGAAGGGCTGGAATGTTTTTTATTAATCCTGTTCCTTGGCACCAAACTCTCTGATTCCTTCTCCTTTCCCATATAGGCTCTTTTATGAGCATCCCTGAAATTAATGGCAGATCTTTTGACTAGGGCAGCTTTTCTCTTATCAGCTTCTCTGTCCAATGGGCAAAATTGCTGTCTACATATTGGAGATCTAAACAGGAGAATGAGATACAGAACTGACGAATGTCTGGATAATTTAGGACCCCCCCCCCAATCTATTTTACTCAATTTTCAAAGTAGTGGAAAAGCCACTCGCCTCCACCCCCACCACCTGAAACCTCACCACATGTACTGTTTTCATACAATGCATTTATGCTGTATGGCCTCTTCCTTGCTCTGCTCGTATTTTATTTTTTGCTGTCCTCAAGGAAAGCCTAGCTTATTAATTGTTAAACATGTTAAGGAACTGGGGATTCATTACATGCTGTTCTCAATTCAGAAGGTTGGAGAGCCAGATGCCTGTCTGTATCCAGGAGGCTGATGTTCAGTCATGTATCATTATAATGTAGCTGGTGTAATGAGGCTGAGGTCCTGGGTGTGATTCCCAGGGTGCCAGTTACCTCAACTCTCTGGCTGCTGACGGTAACTCTGTTCTGATGCTGCACTTCTAGTGAATGAGTTGGTCAAAGTGAGACTGAATGAGAGTCTGTGACCAACATATCATCAATGCTTCAGGAACAAGAACTCACAGCACGTGCCTTAGGGCTAGAGTGTGTGCCAGGTCCTTCTTCTAGCCTCCCCCAGCAAGAGCTGAATTCTCCCCATTCTGAATCTCTTCCATGCTTTTGTATTCTCATGAAACTTAGCACATGCTACTTGAGACCCCAGTAATTACTGTCCACACATTGTCTTCCTCACTGGGTTATAAACTCCTTGAAGACATAAACTATATTGAGTACATTTTTATGTCTCTTACAGTACTAATGCACACTCAGGAAGTTCTTGCTGAGAAAATGGATAGAGGATGGATAGTTAGAGACATGGATGGATAAGTAAGTTGTGTGAGTTGTCTTTGCATATTTGCTGGCTGGTACCTCTGTTGGTATCCATCAAGGACAGATAGTTCAGAGATGTAAAATAGATATAATAATCATGCCTGATGATAAAGCTACATCTTCCACAAAACTGATATATCTGATAATGAAATGTGCATTGATTGCTCATAATAAGCTGATAATGCATAGAATTTCCCATCCCACCAACAGAACCAAATCCTTGTAAGTATTTAATGCATGTCTAAATCCTCTCTTTTGGACTTCCCTTGTGGCTCAGCTGGTAAAGAATCTGCCTGCAGTGTGGGAGACCTGGGTTTGATCCCTGGGTTGGGAAGATCCCCTGGAGAAGGGAAATGCTACCCACTCCAGTATTTTGGCCTCTGGGATCGCAAACAGTCAGATTTAGAAAAGGCAGAGGAACCAGAGATCAAATTGCCAACATCTGTTGGATCATCAAAGAAGCAAGAAAGTTCCAGAAAAACATCTACTTCTGCTTTATTGACTATGCCAAAGCCTTTGACAGTGTGGATCACAACAAACTGTGGAAAATTCTTCAGGAGATGGGAATACCAGACCACCTGACCTGCCTCCTGAGAAATCTGTATCCTGGTCAAGACACAACCATTAGACCTGTAAATGGAACAACAGACTGGTTCCAAATTGGGAAAGGAGTATGTCAAGGCTGTATATTGTCACCCTGCTTATTTAACTTATATGCAGAGTACATCATGTGAAATGCTGGGCTGGATGAAGCACAAGCTGGAATCAAGATTTTGCTGGGAGAAATATCAATAACCTCAGATATGCAGATGACACCACCCTTATGGCAGAAAGCAAAGAACTAAAGAGCCTCTTGATTAAAGTGAAAGAGGAGAGTCAAAAAGTTGGCTTAAAACTCAACATTCAGAAAACTAAGATCATGGCATCCAGTCCAATCACTTCACTGCAAATTGATGGGGAAACAATGGAAACAGTGACAGACTTTATTTTCTTAGGCTCCAAAATCACTGCAGATGGTAACTGCAGCCATGAAACTGAAAGACACTTGCTCCTTGGAAGAAAAACTATGACCAACCTAGACGATATATTAAAAAGCAGAGACATTACTTTGCCAACCAAGGTCCATCTAGTCAAGGCTATGGTTTTTCCAGTAGTCATGTATGGATGTGAGAGTTGGACTATAAAGAAAGCTGAGTGTTGAAGAATTGATGCTTTTGAACTGTGGTATTGGAGAAGACTCTTGAGAGTCCCTTGGATTGCAAGGAGATCCAACCAATCCATCCTAAAGGAAATCAGTCCTGAATATTCATTGGAAGGACTGATGCTGAAGCTGAAACTCCAATACTTTGGCCACCTGATGTGAAGAACTGACTCATTGGAAAAGACACTGATGCTGGGAAAGATTGAAGGCAGGAGGATAAGGGGATGGCAGAGGATGAAATGGTTGGATAGCATCACCAACTTAATGGAAATGAGTTTGAGTAAGCTCCAGGAGCTGGTGATGGACGGGGAAGCGTGGTGTGCTGCAGTCCATGGGGTCACAAAGAGTCGTACACGACTGAGCGACTGAACTGAACTGAAAACCTCTCTTGGAGGCTGCTCCCATTTTAGAGAAAAGGAATCTAAATCAGAATGGTTGAATTGTTCTGCACAACATCAGGCAGTACAGAGCAGGATCAGTGGAATTAACAGCAATATTAGTTATCTGTTGCTACAACGAATTACCCTAACATTTCACAGCTTCAAACAACAAACATTTATTATCTCTGCTTCCCTGGGTCAGGAGTTTGGGTGCAGTTTAGCTGGAGGCCTCCATCTCTGAGCCTGTCTGTTATAGGGCTGTGATCAAGGGGTCAACTCGGGCTGCTGGCACCTCTAGGCTTGATTGGTGAGGATTCGCTCCAAGTTCATGTGTGAGGCTGTTGACAGATCTGAGGTTCTCAGATCTTGGAGATTTGATTGGCTGGAGCTCTCAATTCCTGGCCTTGGTTTCCACACAGCAGCTCATACATATGGCACCTTGCTTCCTGCAGGCTGAACTCCACGAGAGAGTGACAGAGAGCAAGCAAGATGGAAGTCACAGTGTTCTTGTCACCCAACCTCAGAAGAGACAGGCTGTCACGGTTGCTATGGTCTCCTTGATAGAAGTGGGTCAGTACGCCCTGCCACACCGAAGGGGAGAAGGTGGCATAAGGCCAGAGTACCAGGAGGCAGGGGTCCTTGGAGGTCGTCTCAGGTACTGTCAACCACGGTGGGCACCCCCAAAGCTCCCAGAATGCCTCTCTGCCAGCTGCCTCTCACCTGTCTGTACATAGTGTTGGGTCAGAAGGTGGTGCCACATAAGAGACCAAAGAAGCAGCCTGCCCTGAAAGTGAAATCTGTTTTCCCCATTTCAACAGAAAACAAAGGTGAATGTGGCTTCTTGCAGGAGACTTCTGCCAATAGCCCCTCCCATCCTGAGTGGCACCGCAGCCTCTCACCTCCACTTCCTGAGCTCCCTTCAATAGATGGCGGTGGATTTCTGGGAAATTCAAACACATGTGCTCTGCCCTCACAGTGAACTCCTCAGGCTGGGACCCTCTGAGATGGCGAGACTGCTTTTCCAATGGGATCAGTGATCAAAACTGTTGAGTGTGGGGGTGGAGGAAGGAAAAATCCTTCCTGATGGTTGGTGAAGCTGCAACTCCATTCTGAAGCTGGTTGTCTCTTGTGTTGGAAATGAATGCTTTGAATTGACTAAAGTCCCCTAGGAGTTTATTCCTTTGTGTCTCTTCAAGCGAGGCTTTCAGGAGAGACATAATCAAAGAGATACAGTATAGTGGACGAGGAGCAGAGGGTATTTTTAAGCCCCCTCTTGCCTTGAATGGTCATTTGCCCTGACAGTCCACTGTTCTGCCAAATCTCCTTAACTCCCGAAGCAAGATAATGACATTTTATTAAAGAGCGATTGCTGGGTTATTAGCCACCAGGCCTAAAACACTGAAGTGTCATCATTCTTTTGCTTCTCTTGGCTCAGATCAGCGTGGTTTCAGCTGCTTCAGAGATGTGAAGTTCAGAGCCAGCAGTTCTCTCCATCCTGCTCAGAATTAACCAATAAATTAGAATAACTAAGTGAGAAAGGGTTAGACAAAGGCAGTGTTGAAACTGGAGGCCAGGGCCTGGGTCATTTTGAATATGAAACGAAGCATGGTTTATGTTTTGTATTTTATAGGTTTTAAAACAAAGCTAAAGTATAGCATTAAGGATCAAGGTCAGGGTGTTATCTTTTGTGGGGTGAATGGGGTGGGGGTGGCGAGGTCACAACTTATGCCAAAGACTTGGCCCCTCCTTTCTCTGTAACATTTATTTTCCTGAGCTTCTGTCTAATTAATATAAGGCCTTGCTCGAGCACACTGGCCCTCATTGGGCCTGTCACTCGTTAATCAAGCGACCCTTCTAGCCTTGGGTAATGACCTTGAAAGAATATATCAGCCCATGATGGCGGAAGTGAGGAATTAAATTGTTTCTCTGAGTGCTTATGGTCATTGCTGACAATTTATATCTCACAGCTGCCCTGGGCTGGCCATACTGGCCATTGTGCAGCAATCATTTTCCTGGCCAGGAATGGATTGTGTGCCGGACAGAGACCAAGCTGGCCTCCTGTACATCTCCATCTTTATGTTATTTCCCCTCTCCCCACCCCAACCCCCCCTTCTTTTAATCACGTCTTTGTTTGAGAGGCAGGGATTGTACAAAGTTAAAAGCTTTGTCATTAAGGCCACCAGGAGCCAAAAGCATGGGGGAAATCGTGTGTCTGGCTAGACCTGCTTTGTCCCTGAGCACACCACTTTCACCTCTGCTGATGTTAGGCCGAAAGGGAAGTGTCTTGAGAATTATGCTAGCTCCAAACTCATAAGAGAAAAATTACTGGAAATATTAAAAGGCTGTAAAGGGTGTATTGTATACAAGTGATTAAGCCCGAACAATTTCTGTGTCTTTCCAGGAGGTCAGGGAGATATTGGCTGCTGGTCCTGAGGGGAAGAGGGGACTTACATCCTTCTGCCTTTTATGGTGCTGTATTTAGACGTAGTGGTGTCTAGGGGTGTGCTGGTGTGCAATTCAAACCATACCCTCGCACCAAGATAAATGTTATCTGTCCCTGAGATTAAGCCTTGTACATCCATTCAGAATCTGGATACCCCCTTCTCCTTTTCTGTTCATTCTTCTTGAAACTAAGTAAGTAAATCTTAAGAGGTCTTTTCCTGTGAAAAAGTCTATTTCATTGTTTTACTACACCACCTGTTAGGTTTCCAAAAGAATTAAGAAGGAGTTTTTTCTCATGAGCTAAAATTCAACAGATAAATAGTATACTTTTGCATGGCTCAGGCTACAGTGGCTGGGTTTGTGTGTGAAGCTTTGTGAATACCATGGCATAGCTTTGATTTGTCCCTGGTTGTCTCTTGTATAAAGACGTTTGCTAGTTATCACTAAACGTATGCGCTACAATTTCAAAGAAGAGAAATCACCAGCAAGGACCTCCAGAGGTGGGGAGAGAATTAAGTGTTGGTAAAAGCTAAATTGTGATTCTCTCCTTTCACTGGCTCCTGGCTTGGCGCCTGGGTCTGTTTATCATTATTGGCCAATGCCTTCCATACACAGAAAAAATTCTTTTTCCTGGGATCTATGTGGTCTGAGAGCTTCTGCAAGTCACAGCTTGAACTCGAACTTGAGGAGGGTCCTTTTGTTACCTTTTTATGTAGAGTGGTTGGCGGAAGAGAGTCGATGAGGAGAGTTGGTTTCTAATCACTCAGGCACACTGGCCCTCTATGAAATAGGATACATATTCATTCTGTCTTCAGCTTATCTGAAGAATGTGTACAAATGCTGAAAAGGAAGACTTCTGACAACATATATGTGAATAAAGGCAGGCAGGTTAATAGAATGCAAGCTGACCACACGCATGCTGGTCCTAACAAGATTCATATCAAGATGTTTGCTCTTTAACGGGAAGCTCATGGAAAGCAAAGGCCACATCGTTTTTATCTTGGGATTCTTTACCACCACAAGTAGTGGCTTACAAATCTAGGCACCAAAGAAAAAAAGAAAAAGATTTATTTAGTGATGAGATTAATTCATCCATCCTGTGGTCACAACATATGAGTCAAACTGGTTCTTCAGCTCTTAGGGAAATAGGACAGAACTAACACCATGGAAGGGAGTCTTACCTGTCTGTCTCCCTGTCTTCATTACCTGCAAATATGGTAGTGGAAAGGGCACAAAACTGAAAGTCAGAGGCCTCAGTCCCACCCTAATGCCACCACTCACTCAAGCGCCAACTTCACAAGAATCGTCCGTTCTCTGGGGGCTGCTGCTGCTAAGTCGCTTCAGTCATGTCCAACTCTGTGAGACCCCATAGATGGCAGCCCACCAGGCTCCCCCGTCCCTGGGATTCTCCAGGCAAGAACACTGGAGTGGGTTGCCATTTCCTTCTCCAAGTCATGAAAGTGAAAAGTGAAAGTGAAGTCGCTCAGTCATGTCTGACTCTCAGCGACCCCATGAACTGCAGCCCACCAGGCTCCTCCATCCATGGGATTTTCCAGGCAAAAGAGTACTGGAGTGGGGTGCCATTGGACAGCAGAGTGTAAATCTTAGATGAAGGGGCTAGACTTGCTAATTTCTGTGGTTCTTCCCAGCATTTCTGCATATTAGAAGACAGCTATCACTTTGTGGGAGAGAAAGCTAAGTCATAGGAAGAGAATGTCTTTATGTATAAAAAATAATTAGTGTTGCCTGTGTGCCTACAACATGGCAATGTGGCTGGAATTGGTTTGTAGAAGGAATAAGATAACAGACAAAAACCCACGTAATTCAAATCCAAGTTCACACTCAGCCTTCTGTCCTCCCTTTGCTCAGACATTCATGTCTACTATTCACTGTGACTCCTGGTAGAAGCAAAACTGCCAGGATGGCAATTTTCCAATGTGTAATTCTAGTGATGTGTAATTCTAGGGAAGACTTGACAAACCAAAATGATGGAGATATTTGAAAGTTTCATTTGCTCTTTTGCCTAAGTTCTCAAAATCAATCCATCATCCCCTTTTGTAGTATCCATGAGTTGGCTAAATTTTTATGTAACCATCTATGCTTCTGTATTTTCAATGATGGAGGACTTAACTGCTCCATCTAAATATTTAGGTTTGTGTACTTGTTTTGATAAAGGATAGAGTTTCTTTGAGATAGGAAATCCATCTTTGTGAGGAGCATGTAAGAGGCAAGGCAAAGTCAAGGACAAGAAACTTCAAAAGGGGTGAAAGAGAAAACTTTATCCATCTTCTGTCTTATTTTCTTTGTCATTCCTTCCTTCGCAATATATGCATGAAAAAAAAAACTGTGTTCTGCCCACTCCCAGAACCACATAAATTGCAATGAGACATCCCAGGCCTCCAAGGCAAGTGGCCATATGCAAGGCTGATGATGCCATCTTGGGCATGTGCAAAAATGCCATGGGTGTGGAGTGTGCTCCTAAGTGTGTCAGTGAACTCTGCCTATGAGACAGGGCCACAGACTCACTGAGAAGACAGCAACAACCCTGCCCCTGAGATGGCACCTCAGATGCTGGTAGCAAAGCATGCAAATCCAGGAAGGATGCATGTGGTCACAAGCACAGAAACCAATAGTGTTGGTGCTTAAGTCTGAGTAGTAAGAGATCTCATTGCACCAGGTAGCTACTGTGTTCCAAAAGTTCTTTACTAAATAGCTTTCATGTGTTTTTGTTTGTTTAGCCTTAATTTTTTTTTCAAACTGTCAATATTCCCAAATGATTTCATAGGAAGCCATGTATATTTGTTATGCTCAAAAACAATGAACATCCATGATCTGATGCTGAACTTTGTTGATTGAATAATCATAAATTCTTCTTCCTGTATTCATTAAGTGCAGACCTATGTAACTGACAGGCAGAACTTCAGTGAATCATTGGATAACCAAGGCTTTCATGCAAACTTGCTATAATTTTAGCCAAAGGGAAAGGAACTTGGCATTTTCATCAAGCTTTGTGAAATCTTTATGATGGGAAAAATATTACTCTTGCAGACTCAGGATTCTAAGGACCCAGGGCTGGAAACCACTGGATTTTTTTTTTTTTTTCTGGCGGAATTTTAGTCACCATACTAAGCAGAAGTAAGAAAAAAATTGGTCACTCTGTGAGTTCACCTTTTTGAGCAGGATCTCAACTAATAGGGAAAACTATTCTTAGAGTTTCTCGATTTTCACAAATTTCTCCCTTTGCCTGCTTTTACTACATTTTCTCACAGTGGCTTCCATGAGTCGCCACGGTAGAGTGAAGTGATGTGGGCATTTGGAGTAGAACAAATACGGAGTTCAGGGTAAGCCAGAGAAATCACTCCTTCCCCAACCTGTCTATAGGATCCATCTGTTCATTTAAGCAAAAGTTGACCAGTTCTATTCTGATAAGTTCAGAGTCAGTGACCCCGTAGCTTAGTGGAACAAATGACTATTACTGTTATTAATGGTAGTTCATTTTCATCCAGTTTGGTTATACACCAAACTCCATTCTTAACTCTTTAAAAAAACCCTCTAAGGTAGATACTAAATTTTGTATTTCATTGATGAAATTCCTCAACTAGAAAGTGACAGAGTGCCTCTAACATTTGCTGTCTGATCTATATGGTACCTAGTCAACCAGCCAACAAGGAGACCTAAGTTAAGTTTGATCATTGAAGGCTAAGATTTCCTAACTGCTTTGAAAAGCAGAAAGCTTTCTGGGATTAGTTTGCTTTATTGCCCTATCATCCTCTGAAATTTTAAAGGTCCAAAATTATTTTGTATATTGTGATAATTTTTGAGTCACTTTAACCTTAATTCAGAGTCTGTTATCTCCCACATATCATAAACATCACTCCAGTATATAATGATCTCTGTTCTCTTCCCTATACTGTTTTATGGACTCTTCTATGGCAAAATCTATGTCTTCGTAGACATCTTTTAATTTTTTTAGTGTAAATAGTATGTGTTAAATAAATATTTGTTAGCTGAATTGATTTTATCTAAATTTGCACTTAACTCCATAGATGACCCGGTTTATTTCTTCAATAAACATTAATTTCACTTCTACTTCATACACTTGCTAGGCATCAGATGTTTGTGGAAAGAATGAGTGGAGATAGTAAACTTCCAGAGCCAAAGAGCCCAGCGTTGAGGAAGCTAGATGGGCACTTTGAAAGGCAGCTCAGCTGCTCTTCTAAACCCAAAGGAAGAAGAAAATTAACACTTATGGGCTGAAACTGACCAAAACCAATGTTTTATAAGATATTTCCCCCAAATCTATCTTCTCAAGTAAAAGTCTATGGTCCATCTTTGCTTAACACGTGAATTTTGAAAAATTTCAGACAAGTTTGTTCAGTTATGCCTATGTAATTTTAGTTTTCATCCTAGATGAAGACAAAAGACTATATAGTTTTTTCAGCTTTAATTCAGAGAATGTGGGACAATTTATGGAAAGTTTCAGAAAATGGAACTTTGGGGATTAGACATAATCATAAAATATAATAATTGTTGAAAGACACAATAATGTTCCATTAAATCATTTTTGAAATGGAATTTGAAGCAACACTTTTTGAAGTAGCCTTAATTCCTAGTATGGGTAAATATTTGAGAGGGATTTATTACACAGCTCATTTGTTAGTGGCAAGTAATTCCTGGGACAAGAAGTAGACCTAGATGTAGGGCTACCTCTTCACCTTCCTCCAGGAGGAGGCCAGGGAGTTGTCGGGGCTGCTTTCTGAACCCGTCAGCCACTGACGTCCCTGGGAAGAGACACTCTGGTTAAGGGAGAACAGCTAGACTAGACAGGTGACAGGTGACCAGGAAGAACCTGGGACAGAGAAAGGTGGTCTCACCTGGAAGGTGAAAAAAGAAAGGAAACAAATTCCAGTTGACTGGGGTACAAGCTCCAAGGTACATGATTTTGAAAGCAGGACAATTTGTGAATGAGAATGAATAAATAGGCCCAAGGAAGAGTAGAATAGAAAGGAGTTAAGAAGGAAGAAATAATTATTAAAAAGAAAAGCAAGCAACAATTTCAAAATAAGTAAGATCCTAGAGAAAAATAGGAAAAATGATACAAGAAAAATTTATAGAAAATTTTAAAAAGAGGCTAATTAAATATACATTTAATCTTAGATAAGTGAAGAGGGAAAGAAAGGTGTTCATAAACCCAATAACTAATAAAGAAGAAAATATCTTTCCAATGAAAACTTTTCATCTTCTGATTTACTGATGGTTTGCCTGTTTGTCAAAAATAATTGTTAGAGATACTAGAAAATTTTTTAAGCTTAAGATCAAAAAGGATGGATCGTTTTGAATCCTCTGCAATTCAGCAGATTGCCTGTTTTTCCCTAAGAGGTTGATGGGTTTAGAAATGTTTATATCTATCTACTTACTTAAAGGAGACTTGGGAAATTCGCATTTTCCATTAGCAGACAATGAACACCACTTAGTGCCTTTGAGACTTTACTGGACTTAGCAAAATCCGCTTGCCTTCATTGCTTTGCCTCTTTCATGCCACAAATCTTGGTGCTTTTTGCTGTGTAGCATCATGGCCACTGTTCTTTTTAGCTGGGAAGACAGGTTAACCTTTTAATGGCAAAGTGGTCACCAAGTGTGTAGACTATGCTTTTCAAAGACCTCTTTGGACACAGAAGTGAAGGCAGTCAATAGAATTTTTCCCTAAAAGAAACGGCTTAGGGATGATTTAGACTAGACAGATGGAAAATTTTTCACCTGGCAAAATCTGTTAGATATTCAAGTTTGTTATGGGAGGAATTTGCTGCTTCTCCCTCTGTGGAGATCTTTAAAATGCCTGTCTCTGTGAAGTGGCTGACTGTAGTGAGGTCCAGACCTAACTGTCCCTCTCTGCTGAGGCCAGGGCTGGCACATCTCCCCTCGCTCCCCTGAATGGGAAATTTACAGTGATTTCTCCTCACAGATGGTTAGGGACCTGTGGATAAGGTGACTTCTGAGAATCAGTCATTTGGCAAGAGGTAACTGAATGAGGCAATGAAAAAAGAACTAATGGGGGAACTTACACAAGTAAATCAAGAAGTAACTTTTTCAGGGAAATAGGACCCAGATGAAAAAGTAAATGATGTTTATCAGCAATGTATGCTGAGTCTTAGATGAGTACTTTATTTATTTTATTTTATTTTTTAACTTCACAATATTGTATTGGTTTTGCCACATATCAAAATGAATCCGCCACAGGTATACATGTGTTCCCCATCCTGAACCCTCCTCCCTCCTCCCTCCCCATACCATCCCTGTGGGTCGTCCCAGTGCACCAGCCCCAAGCATCCAGTACCGTGCATCGAACCTGGACTGGTGACTCATTTCATATATGATATTATACATGTTTCAATGCCATTCTCCCAAATCATCCCACCCTCTCCCTCTCCCACAGAGTCCAAAAGACTGTTCTATACATCAGTGTCTCTTTTGCTGTCTCGTATACAGGGTTATTGTTACCATCTTTCTAAATTCCATATATAGTACTTTAAATAGTCAATTGAAAGATGATCTCAGTGACTAGAGATTATCAGCGGAGCAGATAGGTTCAGTGGCCTGCCCATGTACCTTAAGCCATGTTGTCCAATAATGGCAACCATTGGCCACATACAGCTGTTAAACACATGAAATGTGGCTGGTCCTCACTGAAATATGCCCTACATATAAAATGCATCCCAATTTTTGAATACTTATTATAAAAAACATGTAAAATTTCTCAGTAAATTGTTTATGTTAAATACATGTTGAAATGATAATATTTGGAGTAATAAACTAGGTTGAATTAAAAAAGATAATGTTAAATAATGAAAAAATTATTGAAGTTAATTTTACCTGTTTGTTTTGAACTTTTTAATGTGGCTACTAGAAAACTTAAAGCTTAATATATTCAGGCTGTATGTGGGACTTACATTATATTTCTGTTGGACTGAACTGCTTAAACCTAGAGTATTTCAGGATCTACATTTCTATACTGAGGGCTTCTTCTGAAGTTCTGACAGATGGGAGAAATTGGGAATTATCATCCTTCTTCCTCTACATTGGTCCTTACCCGGTAACTTTTAGGAGTTGGTGTATAAATACCCCATTCCTTTACCTCACTGGTAAGACAGGCCTAAGGTGTATGTTTTGTACCATTTGCAATATTTTCCCACATTTGTCCACTCCCTTGCTGATTTTCCTTGTTCTCCTCAAGTAAGCCATATGCCCTCAGATTTCTTACCTCTCCTGCTAAGACGACTAACCCAAACTCATGCAGTCCAGGGAGAAGGTTATAGAGTTAGACATGGCTTTTGAAAGGTAGATGAGATTTGTAAAAATAGATGAGAAGGAACATTCATCTGTACATCTGTTCACCCGTGAATTTTGCTAATGAATATAAAGACAAACACTGTGAAAATAGAGATGGCCATGTCTGTTAGAGGAGCATAAGATGACAAGTATTTCTAGAGAAGAGGAGAGGAGGGGAGACATATATAGGCGAATACAGATGGTCTCAACTGCTTGAAATCTTACAGGCCACAGGGAGCTTCTTATTGAAGGTGTTAGATGTTGGAATGACATGGTCACCACAGAGCTTTAGGAGGTGTTACTTTCACAGAAATATGAAGATGATACGAAGGGAAACTCTGAAAGAAAGCAGGCCAGTTCAGCTTGTTAGATTTGTTGTGAGAAGATGAACATCTCAGCTGAAATGCTGGCAAACAGAAGTTGAAAGGAATAATTACCTTAAATGAGTGTGGTGTTGTACAGTTTATCAAGCATTTTCTTGTGCTTGATCTCATTTTATCCATCATCAACCCAGTGAGGTAAACAAATGCAAAGAAGCATTGTGACCAAAGCTGTGAAAGGTCTTGGTGGGTGATCAGAAAGGAACATATCAGAGATGAGCTCCAAAGTGGGGACGATAGTGATATCAATACTCTGTCTATCTGTCCAGCCATTCAAACCATTTGGAGTGAGTTTACTTAGCATTTTTTGTGTACCAGAACTCTGCTCTGGTTCTTGGAATGCAGTTGTGAGTGAATCAGACAAAGCTCCTTACTCCATTAGAGCTCACATGATGAAAATCAGGGGTAGTAGAGGAAGGGGAAATAGTTTGAGGAAGAAGGTGATGATTTATTTTTGGATATATTGTCTCCCAGGTATTTTGAATAAAAATGCCTAGTGGTCTACAGGCTCTTTGAACAGTCATTCCAAAGAAAATGTTGAGCTGCAGGTATGCTGAACCTTACCCGCAAAGAGGTGTTCTAAAACTTCTGATCACTAGTCTATGGCAGCTATGAATCATGTGTTGCTGCTGCTGCTGCTGCTAAGTCGCTTCAGTTGTGTCCGACTCTGTGCAACCCCATAGACGGCAGCCCACCAGGCTCCCCCGTCCCTGGGATTCTTCAGGCAAGAACACTGGAGTGGGTTGCCATTTTCTTCTCCAATGCATGAAAGTGAAAAGTGAAAGTGAAGTCGCTCAGTCGTGTCCGACTCTGTGCGACCCCATAGACAGCAGCCCACCAGGCTCCTCTGTCCATGGGATTTTCCAGGCAAGAGTACTGGAGTGGGGTGCCATTGCCTTCTCAGAATCATGTGTTAGAACACTTAAACACTTAAATTTGCATGCAGTGTAAAGATGAACACTTTGGGTACTTGAAGATTTTATTGTATGTATGTGAGCGTGTGTATCTCTTGTGTATGGTCATATATGCATTTGTTGGTACACACACACGTGTTTTCTTTTCTAACCATGAACCTCAGCCATGGCAGAATGTAAGCCATGATGACAAAAGCAGCAGAGCTGCTGCATAACTTCCTCTGCGCAGCCTCAGCTACATAAGGTGATTCAGTGCTGTTATCTTTTCTAGCAGTGATGGTACTTAGTTTTCTGAGACTTGTCTTAATGTTTCAAAGTGTGTTCATAGAGGTTGTGGCATTGTATTCCTAAAAGACCCCATGGATCAGTGTTTAAGGATGGTTGCAAAGAGTTCGCAATAGAGGTGCTGACATGTTTTCTCCTGCTTTCTGTCTCTGAATGTAAATTTATATCATCGGGATTACTTAGCTCCATGTTATATCCCATGAATGGCAAATGACCAATGGAAACAGCGTGTTTGCATTTGCACAGAGAATATAGCATTTTGACTGACTCTGCATCATCTTCCAGATGGGCTTGTTTGACTGATTTAGCCCATCAGTCCAGCCATACAATCATTCCATTTAAACAGCTGGTCAGATGATCAAAATAGTTAGACATAGATACAGCTCAAAGAAATGTCTCTCATGTAGAGTCCCAGATTCCTTCATGACAGATTTTAAATGGTCCCAGATTCCCTCTAGCCATAAATCATTTCAAGGACTCATTTCCCAGCCTCTTCTCCATTACGTACTTCTAAAGAGACCGTATCCTTAGATTCTCATATTTGTTCTCGCTCTACTTACTCTTTCCTCTCTCCTCCCCTCCCCTCCCTTCTCCTCTCCCTTCCTTTGGCCTCTCCATCCTAGTTTAGCCCTATCTTATTGGCTTCAGACCTCTGCTTCATCTTTGTTACCAGGAATCTCTTTACATATTTGACTGGGTTATCATTAGCCAGTACATTCTGTTCCAATTTAATGTGCTGTGTCCTGTACATCCTCGAGTGCAGAGAATTGGTAATTGGCAGCCTGGGAAGCTTAACAAAAAGATGACAGGACTTGCAGAGCCTCAATTGTGCTGCCCTTCTACACACACAAATCCGATTTAGGTCAATGAAAGTTATGTAGATAAAGGCATGGAAAGGGGGCCTTCAGAAAGCAGATTTCCTGGTCTGTATCAGATTCAAAGCCTTTTGGGAAGCAGCACTGAAAAGCCTCTGGAAACACTTGGGATACATACCTTGCAGTGAATGTGCTGACATTCTCTTTATTTTCTTTATTTCTCAAAACATGAGACCTTTTGGTTTATGGAGTGGGGTGGGGGGGGGAATAAAAAGGAAACTTGAATAAAATATCAAGATGGTAAAGATGAGTAAGACCAGCTCAACTGTTGTCATATTTTGTCCATCATCACAAGTGAGAGAGAGAGGGGTGTGGGTGGGGAGAGTAAGGCAGGGACAGCAATTCTCCTAAGGTAGATCCAGCATGGAGGGGAACTGGCAGTTCATCTCAGCTCACTCATTCATTCACTCGTAACAGTTTGATCAAGCTCAGTGGCTCACCCTCACCAGCCTTTCATCTCTGCTCTCCAGGCAGGGATAGAGTGACATCCAATACTTAGACAGAAGGTAGTCTTAGATCCAGGAGGCCTTGGTAACTAAGGTAGATATTATGTTCAGCTTCTTTGAGCTTCAGTCTTGTAAAACAGTGACTATCACACCTGTCTCACAGGGTCACTGATGATTAAATGAGATGACAGGTACAAAGTTTGCACTTAACCAGTATGGCTAGTATCCTTAGTGGAAGTATAGACTAATAATAATAAAAGTAATATTTCAGGATATTTAGTTCATATATAAAACGGTAAATGAAAACAATAGGACATTAGTCATAAAGTCATTGAGAAGAATAAATATGAAAATAAATATAAAATGCTTAGCATGGTATTTGGTTCATCACATACCACCAATAAATGGTAATCAGTACTAACCATAATAGTAACAGCTATGATCACCTACCAAATACAGAGGCATCTTTTGTTTTGGCTAAAATACAACTTCTTCTGTGAAACCTTCTCTTCCAAATCAACCCATCCTGACTCTGTAGAAGCTGGCATAGCTGAGGGTGGAGAATTGCTGAGAATCTGCTGAGTGAATCCTGCTTCTTCATTGCCTCCCCTGTGGTGGGCTTGAGTGTAAGACCCGCATGCTTTGTTCTACCTCTCATGGGTATATCTGTACGTTCCTTTCTTAGATATCCTTGCTTGCAGTATTTCACTTTTGCCCCTTCCAAGCTCCTGACTAGCTAGGGATTTGCTACTGCTCACGAGCCTTTGCATGTCTTCTCTCAGACATTTCAGTTCAGCTCAGTTCAGTTCAGTCGCTCAGTCGTGTCCGACTCTTTGCGACCCCATGAATTGCAGCACGCCAGGCCTCCCTGTCCATCACCAACTCCCAGAGTTCACCCAAACTCATGTCCATCGAGTAGGTGATGCCATCCAGCCATCTCATCCTCTGTTATCCTCTTCTCCTCCTGCCCCCAATCCCTCCCAGCATCAGAGTCTTTTCCAATGAGTCAACTCTTCGCATGAGGTCGCCAAAGTATTGGAGTTTCAGCTTTAGCATCAGTCCTTCCAAAGAACACCCAGTTCACACTGAATCAATGACCAGGTGTGCTGTTCAGAGCTCTGCTTTATGAGAGAATGACCCATCAGTTTCTGCAGTGTGACTGCCAGGTGAGATGAGGGTCTTGAAATGCTGCCAAAGAGACCACTGGGTTTTATTGCTGCCTTGGACTGATTGTTATTTCATCTGAGTTCATGTTTTTATGAAGGTTTCCAAAACAGTTAGCTAAAGGCAAACATCTCCATAATATTTGTAACTGTGATTTCCTGAGGCCATGCAGATGTCATCACTACCACCCAGTCTGACGGTTTGCATTTTACTTGCCCTCCTGCCGATACACCACAGGTGAGAATCTCAGTAATGGTGATGCTACTCCTCGTAACAACTGCATTGGCCTGGGTTCACCAGAAGGAAGACAAGGTGGGTTATTTGGAAGTGACCTCAAGGAGTAGAAATGAGTGGACTGTAGGAAAGATACATGGAATAAGAGTGATTGTCAAGTTGGCCACTGCTAGAAACAATGTATGCTTAATCCTACCTGAAACTTCTGAGGAATTCTTTGAGATGAGTCTCAAGAGTTGTCTGCCTTGGTTATAAAAGGTAGAAGAAATTTTCCATTAATTTCCATTCTTGGCCAGTTTTGAGGTGGCCATACCTGAATGTTGAGCAGGTTCCTATAGGTTTATCATTTTACACCATCGGAGAAGCATAAGGCAAAAGCTAGAGTTATGGTGCAGATCTCATGTCTGGCATCTGCAAAAATCTGATCAAAGATGTTTGTGCATAACTGGGCATTCATTACTTTAGTTGATGGAGTAGATGGTGGCAGAGAAGATGTAAAGTGGTGCATGTGAGTTACCCTGTACAAGGTCCCACTGAGTTCTCCCTCTAAGAGCCTTCCTAAGCCCTCAGATGTGGACTGAGGGAAACGTTGGCCAGGGCAAGTATGGTCGTGAGTTTGTTGCTAGAAAAAGACGTGAAGGAGAAGATACAATCATTTTGATTTCTCTCCTGATAAAGAACAACCTGAGCTTCCATCTACATTTGTTCAACTTGGCTGCTACTCAACTCCATGGGCTGTCATTCTTATTATCAGAATGAAAACTGTCCCCCCTCCACTTGGAGCTGCCCAGTACGTCACCTACACATCAGTATATAAGGACTCTGGGTGATTTCCCTAATTTCAGAGTTAACAGTCCAAATGGAGCTAAATGGAGTCTCCACCCTTACATTCGGTAAAAGCCCCGGATAAACAGAATCCCATATGACTGATGTTATAATTGTGGTCTATATGAAACACTATGGAGGTTCAGAATACAAGTGATAAATTACGTGGTGTTCAGGTTGGGGCATTCATTCACCACAAATTTATTAACCACTTACTTATCTAGCTGCTGAGGATATAGTGGCAAACACAGTCCTTATTCTCACGGAGCTTATGCTCTAGTGGAGGAACAGAGACATTGAACAAACAAACAGGGATAATATTAGATAATGATAAATGCTCTGAGAAGAATTAAGATAGGATTAGCAAACAGCAACTGGCTAGATAGTTACTTTAGAACTGTTCATCAAGAATGTCTTCTCAGAATAGATGATATTAGAGCCAGCATCGGAATGGCAAGAAGGAATCAGAAAACAGCACTCTAGGGAATGGGGACAAGTAGCACAAAGATGGCTGAAAAATGCATTGGGCACACCTGAGAAAGGGAAGGGAAGCAGCACTGTCCAGACCAAGGTGGGAGTGGAAAGAAATGAAGTGGGAGGTGTAGTCAGAGCCCAGACCATGCAGGATTATGCAGGGTACCTCTTACTCTAAATGGGTGTCAGAAAGAATGGCTTCTGGGGACTTTCCAGTGGTTAAGACTCTGCACTTCCACTGCAGGGGTTCTACCCCTGGTCAGGGGACTATCATGCCAATTTATTAAACCAGAGGGATCTGGGGCTTAGTGGATATTTAGAAGTTCTTCAGATTAGGGTAGGAGGAAGGCCATTTTAAAAAGAAGGAACGGAATTGACAAGGTCCAAATATGAAGACATTCCATTTTAGTAGCTACCATTATAACTAACTTGTACTTGTGAGAATCAATGTCAAAGTCAAAGTAGCTATGCTGGAGAAGACCTTGAGAATACCTAATTAATTCTTATCTGCTGTATGTGAGCATATATTTCTCCATGAGACTGCCCTTGGAACTGACTTGATTCATTGGCATCGTCCATCAAAGGGTCTAAAATGTGCCTTGACTGTTCATATTTGAGCCTTTGCACGTTTGGCACTGGGTATCTTTTCCCCAGATTTATTCAAAAGACATCATAGACCTTCAGCACAGTTCTTATTTTGGTGAAAGTGTCCAAGACACACAACCTCCTTTGACAAAAGAGGAGAGAGGCACATTGCTTCTATTTTTGCTATTTAAGGCCTAAGTCTCACTAAGCCACAGTTTTCATTCCTATCTGGATGAGAATATATCACTGAATCCGTATCTTTCCAGGGTGTACTATTCTCCGCGGACTGTGTTTTGCCTGTTTTTGATGATGACTTGTTGGATGATGGAGAATAAATTGAATATGATTCAAGGTTGTCCAAAGTTCAGCTCACACTCTTTCCTGTAACTGGTTCCATGTGATAAAATGAAAGCTTTGTTTTTATGCTCTGCTCTGCCTAACTCACATATGTGTAATGACAGTCCTGAGGAGCCACGTGTCTGTGCTTGACATGTAATACCCTTTCACCTGTGTGGAGTAGTCCGTGGTATTTACTCAAGTCTTTTTTCCCTGAAACATGCTTCCCTCCCCCCACCCCCCGCTTTTTTTGTTATGATATTTGAAAAATAACAAAAAACAGCCCTCACTAACTGATCTAACTTCTTTTCACAAAATGTAGACATTTACTCCAGAGCTCTTAGAATTAAACTAAACCTTAATGTTTCCACCTGACCCATCCTTACCCGTTTCACAGATGGAAGACTTGAGACCTAGCCAAAATAATTTAGCATATGAGAAGCAGAATGATTTTACCAAACCCTTTGGGAGCCTTGATGAGACATCCTTAAAGTGCCATGTGGATTATAATGAGTCTGGTTAGCTAACAGTATCCATGATGGGCATTCAGGGAAAGTCACTCTATACGGAAACCAAATTATCATCTGTAAGCATTTGCAGAAGGACTGCATGTTACACTTGCCTCTCTGCCTTGGTCCTAACATTTGCTGAGCATCTAGTGTGTTTAGGTACTAGTTTCATCACAAGATTTTTAAGCTCATTATAACTGTTCCATTTTGTAGATGGTGCTAAGGATTCGATAGGTTGAATATTTGCCTGTAGTCTCAGAGCTGAATTTCAAGCTTATCCTCTGCCACTGCATCTACTCCTCTTTCCAGTGTATCTGATGCAAGGGCATGCAATGGACTGTCTTCTGGGAGTCACTGCAGGCTGAGAGGTGTTTTTTATTGAACTAAAAGACATATGACCTTCAGCCCATAAACCTGGGATCTATTGTGTATACAATGATCACTACCAATCTGGATGCTTTATATCACCTTATTTCTCTGTTTTATTCCCCCCACCTTATTTACTGATAGTTTTACTCATTTCCCCTAAAAAGGAAACACCCAAATCTGGTCGTCCATCCAAAGGGAAAAAAAGCTATAGGCAGATATTAGAACAAAAGGTCTGCTAAAAGTGAAAAGGGTGTTGAATCTGTCTCAAGAGTGTGGATATAAAGCTGGAGATGCTAGAGGCGAAGGGAGAAGCACTCCAGTGTAGGTCCATGAAAGAGGCCAGGTGGGAAGGCTCATGTCAGAACTCTTGAGGAAATACTGAGCATTCCACACAGCACAGTTTAGAATGGATTTCTGGACACAAAATGTGTATTATCGCCCAGCTTCAGCCAAGAAGAGGGCTCTCTGAGGCCGCATGCATATTAAAGTGTGTAATCTTGCCGTTACTATGGGGAAATGATTTACAGGATCATACAACCCGCTGCCTCCTGTCATCTGCTGGGACCCTGTGGTTGCCGTGGCTGCACATGGGGACTCAGCTACCGAGTTAATGTCACCTACTGTGTAAAATTGCACCTCAGCAGAAGGAGAAGGCTGATTGGTTTCGGCTGGGGCTTCATGTGGTGAAGGCTTAACTAGGAGAAAAGCCATCCGAACCCCTGTGGCTTCCAGTGAGGGGGGTGGCAGAGCCAGACCTGACACTGAGACCTGCTTTGGTGTCAAAGCTCAGGTCATTCTGGCTGAAGATGCCTGGACATTCTGTTAGCGGGTCTGTGGTAAACTTCGGGGCATTTCCTCAAGACTTTACACAAACCTAAGAATGTGAGTCGGAGAAGGCAGTGGCAACCCACTCCAGTGTGCTTGCCTGGAGAATCCCAGGGACGGCGGAGCCTGGTGAGCTGCCATCTATGGGGTCGCACAGAGTCAGACATGACTGAAGCTACTTAGCAGCAGCAACGAGAATGTGAATATTCAACAGAAGGAAATCTGGAGACCAAGTCTACGTGTCCACAATATGATATTTTACAGAGAACAGAGTTAGGAAGATGTGGGTGTGTAGAGAAAAATGAGACAGCAAAAATCAGAGAGAAGTTGTCTGGTAGATGTCCTAGGCATCCCTAAATATCTGGGACAGGTCCAGGCAAAGTGGCAGCATGAGAAATTTGGAACTAGGCATTTTTCATGGAAGGACAAATGAACTTGCTATTGAACGTCTTGGTATCTCAGATCAGATCAGATCCCAGGCTTGGAAGAGTATCCTCAAGATCCAGTTTGTAGCAACTCAGCTATTGTTGGTACCAATCCTTGATCCACTGGGGCTTCTAGTGTCTTCGTCTGCAAAATGATGAAGCTTTAACAAGGTGAAATTCAAAGCCCCTGCCTCCCGGGCGCCCATCCTGCCATAACACAAGCCCCTCAGTTTCCATGTCCGCCATACACTGTCCTGCTGTCCAGCTGAATGCCTGACACATAGTAGGAACTCAGAAAACATTGAACGGAATGCCTCCCGCAGCAGAGTGCCAGTCAGTACTTATGCGTCCAGAAGGGAAGATTCTTCTCCAGTGAGCGCATTAGTGTTAATGTGGCCATGCCCCTTGGTTCTGCTCTGCAGTTCCTCAAGTTTTCCAACAGGGGAACAGTAACAGTACATTTAAATGAAGGCAGGAGAGTATCCCAGTGTCAGCCACTGGGGGAAAAGTGGAAACAAAATCGAGGATTTAGAGATGACCAGGTGCAGCTCCTAAGCCTTATAGCCCAGACAAAAAGTGAAGTTTCAAGGATCCTCTAGACCCTCAGCCATGGAGAAGGCAATGGCACCCCACTCCAGTACTCTTGCCTGGAAAATCCCATGGATGGAGGAGCCTGGTAGGCTGCAGTCCATGGGGTCTCTAAGAGTCAGAAATGACTGAGTGACTTCACTTTCACTTTTCACTTTCATGTGTTGGAGAAGGAAATGGCAACCCACTCCATTGTTCTTGCCTGGAGAATCCCAGAGACGGTGGAGCCTGGTGGGCTGCTGTCAATGGGGTCGCACAGAGTGGGACACGACTGAAGTGACTTAGCAGCAGCAGCAGCAGCAGACCCTCAGTCAAACAGACTGGGACCCTCTCCATTCTTATCTTGACTTAGTGGGCTTATTTATATATATATTTTGCCTTTTTTTTACCCCTTCTGTGTGCTTTAACTTTAGTTAATGCACAAGGGTGACTAGTAGTGGATGGCTCCTAGGAATAAGGAGACAAATAGCCCTTCACTTGCAATCAAGCCATATGTTCGAGTCCACCATTGAAGGGGGTGGTGAGGGAAGAAACCAGGCAAAGAGAAAGTGAGCGAGTGGTCAGTCCCACCATCCCTGCCTCGCCTCCCGTAACTGACGTAAGCCTTCTCCAAGAGGCAAGACTTTTTAAAAAATGCGTTTGTTTCCACTCTCAGGTGGTGCAGTGGCTGGCATCCTGCATTTAGACAGCAGAACAGGGAGGATATACATATATATTTATATTTATTGTATTTTTTTCAGGCACATTCATCTGAAAAGGCTTGGGTTGATTAATATTTTCCGCTGTCCGGTAACCATGGCAATAGGGTCAGCAGATATAATACTTAATTTAATCTTCCAGCTGCCTCACTGTGCTTCACCAGTGTCCCGAATAATAGAAAGCCTTTGCCTCTCTCTCCCTCCTTCTCTTTCTTCCTCTCTCTCTCCCTCCTTGTATATTATTATCTTTGCCAGTGGCTCCCTCACATGACCCAAAAGGAATACACTGGGTTTTTTTCCTCATTTCGTTTTGTATATGCACTTAAAATAAATTCCTGTGTGATTCCACCTCCCACCCGAGCCAGTTCCCCCTTCAACACCCCAACCACCCTCTTCCCCCTCCACCTCCACCCCCCACCACTCCCCCCACCCAACACTCCAGCAGCCAATCTCCACGGAATGACAGGAAACGTGGGAAGATCCTGATAGCTTTCATAGCTGCACCGTAAGGTTTATGAAACACACTCCTCGGCCAAATGAACCCATGCGGACTCTCCTCCTCACAGCACACCCAGGCGATTGGCTGAGAGCGCCTTGCTGGTCCGCTTCGCTCTCCAGGTGGGTTAAGTGCGTTGCTTTGTCTTCATTTGGCCCATTTCCCTTGTGTCATATCTCTTTATTTTCTTTCTCTTTCCTTCCTCCTCCTTCCCTCTGATGATTATCATTATTATTTTTTTTTAAAGCTATCATGTTTTTGCACACACTCAGTATTTGGTTGGTTCTAGGGAAAAGGAGAAATTGGTTGTGAACCCTAGGTAGACTTTTGCACAGGAGCAAATTAAAAAAAGGCAGTTTGGGGAGAATAAAGGGGTTGGGGTCTGAGATGGATATTTTTGTTTTTCCCGCTTTCACAAAAGCTGATGTGAATTCTCTGATTTAAGTTCACTTGTTTCTTTCCTCCTTTGGTTTATTATCCTGCCACCATTTATTCCGCATCTATTCAAAGAAAACATTAAAACTAAAATAATACTTTCTTCCCAAAGCTGAGAGTGGGTGAGGGGAGATATTTTAAAAAGAGTGAGACAGAGGGGGAAAACAAGGAGAGAATTGCTGGAATATGGTTTGTAAGAAAACTAACATTTTCCCATTTCTATTTATTTATTAATCAGATTTTATTAATCCTGTCATCGACTCAAACAATAAGCATATTTTCCCATTTTTGCCCCCCTACTTTTGTTGTTGTTTAAAAATAAAGAGCAATTTCTACAGCAGAATAGCAAAAATGAAGAACTATCACCATCATTTCTTCTTCTAAGGAGCACAACCCCAGTACATTCCTTCAAGAATTCTTATTTTCCCTATTGGAAGAAACAGGTCAAAAATATAATAAAAAAGTGCCGATTGAGCATCCATTGACTTTAGTCTGAAACCGAACCAGGTCTCTTGATTGCATTTTCCCCACATGGAGGAAGTGGCCCCCATCTTTCTTTGATAACATGTTTCATGTAGACATGCAGTCAGTATCTGTGCTCTTCAAGGGCAACTCCTGTATCCTTTTTTTCCCACTCCCCAATTCAGGAAATGGTGCATCCAGTTAAATCATAACATGGTCTGTAATCAACATGTTGGTAATTGGAAGCTTCTCGAGTTGGACTGGGGCCTGGAGGAGAAGAGATGTGCAGCCATCAGTCTCTTGAAGTAGGTGACGCTGTGGGGCCACCGCCAGGAGCAGACGTGTGCACTCATTACCTTTTGCAGACAGGTCTCATGTTAAGCCATGTGACGTATCTCAGGGAGGTCCTAAACATGTAAACAGTTACGACTTGAAGCAAAAGGAAGCCTGTAGTTGTCAATATGTCCACCATCTCAGACATACCCAGAGACAAAGCTACCTGCAGAATTACTCTGGGCTGCTGATGCTGTTTACCTAAGAGACCACGTCACACAAACCCTGGAACGTGAGGCACACAGACCGCTAAGTACAGATATAGAGACAAACACCTCTAGTTCATCACCATGGCTACCACCCAGACGAAGCTGTGAGTATCCGCAGCCCATGGTCCTGCGGTGCCAATGCTAGCTCCCGTTTTAGGTTCGCATCATCCAGCTCTGACTAGAGCATCTCTTGAGAAAGCGGGAAAGGGGACCAACCGTTCTGAACGATCACCCCAGGCTGTGGAGCCACATAGTGATGCACTGTGAACGCTGTTTGCCATCGTGTTGAACAGTTATGCTGGTGTATCAGGGAGGTGCTCTGGGGTTACAGGGAGCAAAGACAATATGAGCTTTCCTAAACTGAGAGTCCATTTTAATAATAATCAGGGGAATGAGAAGAAAAGGAAACTATTTCCTACATACACCTAAAGATCACAAAGAACTGGAACATTCAGTGGCTCTGTGTTTTAACTCTCTAGTGGTTCAGCATCTAATATTCTTCATCTCCTGAGGTTCCTATAGGGCATCCTCTCTCTCCAGCAGCTGTTGCCTATTGCTTCTCCTCTAGCAATTCCATCTCAGACTTGAGGGTTCAAGAGATCCCACTTGTCTCTTTCTCTGCCTTGGTTTCTCACCTCTCTACTCCCCTTTCCCATGGCTTCTGCCTTCTTTCTGTGGGCTTCTCAGCTTCTGCTCTGCCTACCCCCTTGATAGGTCTGAATTCCACACACTTGATAGGCAAGGGTCTGAGTGCTTCAAATCACCGTAGCTTCTTAGGCCCGGCCACGTCAGAGGCCACTACCCCAATCTCTATTACTGTCCTGGGATCAGGGGCCCATCTCTGACCCTTTTAACCGTGGTCAGTTGTTGGCATCATGAGATACAAAAGAGGCAAGATGACCCCTTCAAAAAGGGAGCATGGTTATGGTGGGCCCCTGGATTTCTCAGCCTTTAATCAACTGAATGTGTCAGGGTTCTCAAGTCTGCACCACCTTGCACATCTTGTTGGCTCTGAACCTAAGACTTTATCAAACAGGACCAAGAAAAGTGCATTTTCCAGCCTGCTTTCCTTAATGGCCTTTTAGAAGTTTCCATTTATATTCAAAATGGAATAACCACAGGTTTCTTGATCTATGGCCTTTTTTTTTTTTTTTTTTGCCTGATCAGTGACTGTTAATACTGTATCTTCAACCACTTTTCAGGGGGTTTACCTCCTAGAGGAAAGCAACAGAAAAAAAGAGATAACCCACTGGCTGTGGGAGGCACAGTTTATCACAGTAAACAAATGGCTCTTTGTTTAAAAAAAATCCTACACAACAGCAACCAAACCTCTTCTTCACAGAGCCTCTTCCCAGAGGCGTAAGAAAGGCACCTTCAGTGGTTTCTCATCTTCCTAAGGGAGAGGGGTTGTGTGGGTCTGTCAGGACAGGCATGGCTTCCAAACAGGGGCACAAGCTGCCTGTCTGAACTTCCATCTTTCTCACACAGCTGCTTTTTTTTTTTTTTTTTTTTTTCCTGTTAGGCTTCTTTTAATTTTTCTAATTAATTCTGAGAGCTCTTTGAGACATTTTCCATTTTGTTCACAGTTTGAGTCCTGCTCTGAGGTGTTCTCAATAAATGTCTTGGTGTCTTCAGAAAAATTTTTTCACTGTAATGGATCCTTCGATAGAGACTTGCGCTCCTGTTTCATTTAGATGTTTGATCTGATTGTCATTTTCAATCCAGCGATGGCTTTGATTATCAACAGTGACCTATAAATCATAAGCACTCACAACACAGTTCAGAGAGGGAGTGGGGGAGACTGCTGGTTAAAGATTCCAGAATGAAGGAGCTCATAAATGATGCAATTTCTTCTTGTTAGTTGCTGGGATAGTTTAAGAAAAGAACCAAGATAGTTGGCTTATTTCATGCTGAAGGCAGATTTGTCCACAGTCTCAAATCATGAGTGGTGTGTGGAGGTGTGTGTTTAAGGAAAGACAAAACATGGAAAATTTTTACTGTAGATTTTTGTGACTGTTGTATATTTTTTTCCCATTTCTATATTTTATTTCAATTGTTGAGATCACTTCTTAAAATATCTATAGTCTCCACTCATCAAGTTCCTATTTGGATCTTTGCAGACTTTATTTCGTTGGTTCTATCATAAAGCTGTGCCTCTCTCATGTTTTCTCGTCAGGTGGATATTTGTACCACAACATGAGGGACTTAAGAGGCAGCACAGCTGTTTTCCCAAATGTGTGACTTGGAAAGATCCAATATACTACAGTGTGAAAAACACAGATGTCCTCCTCCACTTCAGAGAATGCCTGTCAGTCAGTTGCCACCTGTTCAGAAAGGGAACTGACGAATGCGAAGTGGCAGCATGTTACCAACTTCCCAAACCCAAGCTCTTCTCTCTACTGTGGCAGAGATCAGGAATAACTGTGTGTGGATGAACGTGCAGCTCTGGTTGTCTTTCTTGATTGTGACCCAGCAGAGGAGGTCATGGGCGCAAGGACTGGAAAGGTGTCTCTGAGTGTTTCCTTCAGGCCACCCAATTCTCTTCAGTTACCTTCTACTTGTAGGCTCGACATCCTCCTACCCAGGATGCCAAATGAAGTCCTTACTGAAATAAACTAATTCTGTGGTTTTGCCCATGACTGTGAGCCTAAGTCCAGCTCTCACAAGCTCAATTAGCAGGGTCAAGTTACTTTTAGAGGTGAAAAATGGTACCTGCTCCTTACTTCTTGCCTCCAAATTAGTGAAATCTTTTCACACCATCCAGATCCATCTCCCACTTCAGAACAAAAGCATTAATTCCCCTGGCTATTGGGAATGTTTGACAGCTCTCAACAGGGTCTCTCTCTGGTCATTATACTATGTTAATAAATACCCTTCTTCAGAGGCAGACCATATCCCATCTGGAGCCTTGGTTTTATCTGTATCACAGTTTGACTTCTTCCTTGACCCAATCCTTCCTTCACCCCAACAAGGGTAGTATTATCCCACATACTCTCCTCAATAAACTTCATGCATGGAAATATCCCTCACAGAGCCTGTATACCTGAGACCCATCTCCAGTAAGACCTTCAATGTGGTGTCCTGGAGGCAACCCCAGGCATCCCCAGACAACCTTGAAGCCTGAGAGACATGGTTTGATGTACTCAGCCCCCTGCTCACCCAGTAGTTATTCCCTGAGTTAACTTGCATGACCATCACATTTCATGAAAGTGTCCATCCTTTAAAAAGATGGCGTGGTCATCATTTCCTGTAAAGGTATCCCTTCTACAACTGTTTGGGGATTTGAGTTGTATATCTTTCAGAAAGTGACTGTGTTCACATATTTATTGATGTATACATACTTACAATAACGTGTACAGGTCACAGGTTCATTTGTATGTATATACATACCCATGTAACCAAACCCACATCGATCTATCAAACATGTCCAGTGCCCAGGAGATCCCTCATACCCTCAGTCAGTTCCTCCACCAAAGGCCAATACTGTTCCAAACTCTAACCATGGAAATTAATTTTAAAATGATTATTTTGTGCATTTTGATTTCTCTTTTCATTGACAGTCTTCAAAATTTTGTCAGTGCTGGTGGCAGGGTCACCATTTCTGTTACACATTTAAAAGGCAATAAAAATGTTTAGAAGCAGCATGTAGAAGGAAAAAAACTCTCAAGTCAGTATTTATATGAAGCACTTAAGAGTATAAGCAGGGACGTTGTTAATATTGCACACATGTATAACCTAACAGGCAGACAAATGGTTGTAAAATGCCATATAGCCAAGTTATATTATTTTAACTTAGTCACTAGGATGGTTAGGTTGGATTTGAAGGAGTCATTAGGTTGAGATTTTGAAGTTAAATTGGGATTTAACAATTTAAAGTCTGGCTGTGTTGCCATTTTTTTCCCCAGAGGAGTCATCCATTTTAAAAGGTATCACCTTATAATTCTCATAATCCTTCTCTCCCCAGCACTATTGAAGTTCCCTCCCTGTTTTTAACCATATCCTTTGGGCTGCTTCAGCCTTCAGTCCCACTCTTTGCAGTGTTGTTGCCAGGATTCCCAGAGAGTTTCAAGTTGCATTTATTGAGGTCCACAGTTGAGGCTTTCTTTCTCCAAGGGGAAGAGGAAATAAAATGATTGTGAAATAAATGTGGTGGCAGTGAATGTGTCAGACAGTCTTCAAGTGGCTGAAAGTGGGGTGAAGCAGATTTGTATCTTGTTCCTTGTGTCCATGCTGATCGGTTAGAGTTGGTGGCCCAGTCTCCAATCCCCTACTGAAACAGTCAGGTCCCAGCCAGGAAAAGAGAGCCAGTGTTCTTAATATTGTGGAATTCAATGTGGGATCTAGTTTGAAAGGTGCTGGAAGAGCATGGGGTGGCAACTCAGAGATTAGCATGTCAGGAAGCTGTTACTAACCCTATCCTAGAGGAGCAAAGAGAGGAGGAGGTGGTTCAGAGCCCAGGGACCTGGGACATCTGAGGAAGTGAGAATCACAAGAGGGCTGGCTGGCAGGAGAAGCAGCAGCTTCCATTGAGACCAGCCAGAGCAGAAGCAAGAGGAGAAGGGAAGTGGGAGAAATACCTGGCTTCTCCCTTACTCCCACCCTCCGGGCTCCTGCCCATCCTTCCCTTTTTGGCTGACTCCATCCAACCAGGAGCCATTTGGAGAGGGAGCTCTTGGGGAATAGAGTTTGCACAGGGCTGCCCTCTGGAATATGGGGCAGGAAAGGAGGGTTTGCCTTTGAGAGCAAAGAGGCCAATGACCAGCGGACCCCCTTTCCCATCCCTCCGTAACTGATGAATAGAAACCCTTCCTACCACCCCTGTGTACAACCAGTTTTGTAGGATGCGTTCCTAAGGAAAGCAGAAGGCTGAACCTTTAGTGCCTTTGTTTTCAGGGCCTGGGGACTGCCAGCTGGAGGCTGTGCTGAGGGGCTCTGTTTCTTGCTTTTTTCGAGCTTACAGATGCCGCACCTTACTTTAGGATTTACAGGCGATTGCAGTTTCATAAATCAGCGATGTGCGCTCCGTGTGGGAGAGTCTGCAAATTCTAAACTAATATGTCGCTCTTTTTCTGTCTAGCATCATATTTATGTTAAGGCTGCATAAATCGTGCTCTCCGCTTCTACAGCACAATCACAGTGAAAAGCGATGTAGCTAACAATAAGAAAGAATGGAAATTAAAATGCAAGAAAACAAAATGAAGTCAAAATCCATGTGACCCGAGAGTTAAAGCCACTTATTTCAGAAATGTGCATTGATTAAGGGAAGGAAATCAAGTATTCAGTCTGCATTTAGCCACTTGGCTGCTAAGCCGTTTAGCCTGTTCTCTTGCTGTATCAAATGTGTCTCTGGTCAAGGCCCTGAGGATTGTCTCCACAACCGAGGTGGGGGTGGTGGTGGTAAGCTTGTGAGCCTTAGTGTCTTTTCGGGGGCAAACTTTCCAGAGGGATCTTAGGGGCCAGTGTACTGAGGAGGAATTGTAACAGCAAAACTGGGACCAAATTTCCCACCAACAGGTGAAGACAGAAATGGAACTCAAGAAAGCACTTCTCAGCCTTGAGTCATGAAATCCACTGTTTCCTGCCTAGCTTAGCAGACCACAGCAAGGTGGATTTGAGCTGCTCCATTTTAGCAGAAGTATTTCTGCCATACAGATCTCAGTGTATTTTATGGGCACAGATTTCTTCTTTTAGTATCAGACTCCTAGAAGGCATGAACGTACCAGAGCTAAAGAACAAGGCTGCTGCTAAGTGAGTGGTTCCTTTGGCTTGCAGAGGGCAGTGATTTCAAAGGGAACCCACCCAGAGACATAGCATCTTCCTTTCCTTTAGGGGTATTTGCTTTTCAAGTTTGTTTATTACATTTGAAAAACCAACCGAAACATCAGCTTATGCAGTAGACCAAGGAATAAAAGGTAATATTTTAACATGCTAAAGGAATTCTGCCAGCCAGTCATAAGTATCAATCCATCACAATTATTAGAAACAATGTACTCTGCAGTAGTAAAGAGATACAGCCAATATGCAGACATACACGAAATAAATTCCCTCTTAGGCTGGTTGTTCCGCCCGCCCCCCACCCTCTCCAAGGCAAATGCAGAGACTGTACAAAAGAGCAACATGGAGATAGGTGGAAAACAACATCACACATTCTTTTCTGTGTTCAGTTTTTCCTATGTCTCCGAGCGGAGCTTATATTGGCACCCCAGTTTCCCTCTTAAAAACACAGATTGGCCCTGGATCTGGAGGTTTATCCTATACAGAATATGATTAGAATACTCCTGATTACATGTAAACATCAGCAAAAACAGCCACTGGGGAGAAAGAAATAGGATGGATTGAAGAGGTAAATTGATTCAACCCAGAATACGGACCTCACCGATGTGTTTCTGCACATGGAGATGGCTGCTTTTGCTTCCATTCGCTTTCCTTGCTTTTCCAGCCATATCTTCATTAGCAGAGAGAAGGCTAGAGGCAGCCCCTCTTTCCTGTAGCCATTTGCTTTACGTAAACCAGCTAGCAAACCGCTCCGTTCGTATTGATGTAGACATTACCACAAATCGCCACTTAGGGACCTGAACGAATTGACTAACTGGTTTCAGATCCAATACACATAACTTGATCAGACACAAAGTTTAAGTACACTTGCAGGCGTGCCAACTGCACCTACCGGGAAGTGACTCTTTGGCTGCCAGTCTAAAAAGGCCCTAAGGGAAACCCGGGAGGAAGGCAGGCAGACCTACGGGTGAGGCAGCAAGTCTGGAGGTTACAAGAAGAACAGCCCAAGGTGGAAAGAAATAAAGCATTCTGAGCAGCAAGCAAGGCAATTTCAAAAGCCACGTGGACACTTCAGTCCAGGGTACACTTGATTCAACCTTCATTAATTTGGCTTTTTATCCTCCCTTCCGGCAGCTCTGAGGTCTGGGAGCCTGAGTGTCAGATGACATGGGCAATGACTGAATTCAGATCAGAGAAATCTCAGCTGGTCAAGGGTCAGCTGCGTGTGCACCTGCCCATCAGGCTGCCAGGTACCCATGAACAATGGTGTTTGAGTTAATTGTCTTCTCAGTAGCCAGGAAATTACCTGGGTAGAACTGGGCTAAGGCCTTGGGAAGAATGAACGGCACTGACCCTGGAGGTCAGGGCTTGTCTGTGGTGTGGCCGGGCTGAGGACCATGTGAGCCTGTGCTTCCCGAGCTCCACAGGCCAGGCCAGCCCTGATTAAGTCGCCCACCGTGCCAGAAGCCCTCACTCAGTCCTGCCCCAGTCAATTATTGCTTTAACAGCTTCTCACTCCTTTGGGTGTAAGTTTTTGTTTTCTCCAGTCACCTAGGGAGTGGGGATGCTGCTTTTCTGTGACATGAAGCTTTCCCTTGGAATATTACATGATAGAATTTACAAAGTTGGATGTGCAAGTGGATGGGGTGGGTTGGAGTTGTAGCCATGGAAGTTTCTGGAAAAAAAGAGTAAGTCAAAAATATCTGTCACTTCAACTGAAATGCATAAATCTATGTGCATTTATGTGTGTATTGGGGAGGGAGAAATATTAATAACAGTGACTCAGTTAGGATCCTAGCAAGACAAGAGTGCAGAGTCTATTAGAGGCAGATGAGGCCAACGGCTGCAAAGCAGTAAGTGACTCCAAAGAGAGGCTCAAAGTTAGAGCAGAACAGAGAGGCGGGAGTTACTGCAGGGGGAGAAGTAGCTAGGGGTAGATTTCAAGAAGGATTGTATTTGAGCAAGAAGCCTTTGAAATTTGAAAGAATTATCAAATAAATAAATGGTTTAAATAAAGAAGTAGTTGTTACTTCACTTACCATTACGTATTTAGATTATTATATATATAGTTAATATCTCATTTATTTTTTATTCATCTGTTTACTGTGTACTTATCAACCACCTACTGTGCCTTGAATGCATGGTCAACACGGTGGGACACAATACAGACTTGGTTAGTGACCATGTAGAGTTTACAGTCTCACAACAGTTGTCTAGAAGCAGATTACTGGAGGCTTAAGGCATTTGGCAATGAAAGCTTAATCCTTACGAATTGAAATAATTTAATGTTAAAAGTGATTTTTTAAAGTGATATAATAATAACAGGAAGAAATAATGATGAAATGTATTGAACACCTATCTCTGCCCAGGAATTGTGCTGGGAAATCTCTCTATATTGCATCATTTAATCCTCACAACTGTTTTGTAAGGGAGAGGTTTTTAGTGCCATTTTACACACATGGCTTAGCGAGGTTAACATAACTCCCACATGTTATGGAGGAAGATATGGATTTCGAATTTAGGCATATCGGATCCCAGATCCTTCACTCATTCTTCTCCACCAGGCAGCTTCCCTGGTGATATGTGGAAGTTTGGCCAGGGTAGAGAGACTGGTATGAGGGACCCGTGAGGGGAATAATAGTATTGTTATTTGATGAGAATAGCAGTGGATGTACAAGGAGATTACACAGTGTACAGATGACAAGGGAGTGGGAGAAGAGTCAGGCTCAGCAGTCTCCTCAGAGCTCTCCACGAGATTGGGAGGCGAGTGAATTGTGAAGGTGGAGGAGTCAGGGACAGCTTTTAAGGTTCCCAGCTTGGGTGCCCAGAAGGGCAGAAGGTCAGTAACTAATACAGAGACGGTGGAAAGGGGGTTGGAGCCAGAGGCAGGAGATGGCAGTGAATTTCATTTTGAACAGGTTTCATGTAAGGAGATGGTTGAACATCCAGATAAGCATAACTAATAGTAGTTAGATATATGGCATTCAGGAGAGATTACAGTTAGGTATACAGCAACAAAGATGCCAAGCAAGCAGGAGCACAAGCCAAAAAGAAGCAACTGTCTCTGACTGCTCTGTTCACAAGCACTCACTGGACGCATCGGGCATTGGGCGTTTCATGGACCGACTGGGGGACAAGGGTTTCTCAGGTCAGGGCCATTGCAGTCTGGGTCAGGCGAGTTATGGCTGTGAGCGGCTGTCTCATGCACTGTGGGATTTTAGCAGCTTCCCTGGCCTTTATCCACTAGATGCCAGCCGTGGCAACCAAAAATGTCTCCAGACACTTCCAAATGTCCCTTGTGGGGGAGCAAAGTTGCCCCCAGCTAAAAACCACTGAGGTAGATAAACCTAAGAGTTTTATTTCTAGTTCATGTGACTATTTTCTAAGCATAAATATCATGTTACACACACCTATGTATACACATATATGTGAATCACATCATCTGTGCTACGTTTTCAGTCAATGGGACTCAGCGCTGCTCTTGTAATTACATACACAAGGAAAAATGACTCTGCTATGAAACAGAAGATGGAATATTTCTAAATTCTTTAGCACTAGTCATTTGCCTATAGTTTGAAACCTTTTGAGGTGTGTTCAAAATCACTTAATTATACAGTTTCGGTGCCTGTGTCAAAGGCAGCTGATGCTCACCAACTACCCACGTGCTCTCATATTTCTCAGACAGTTGAGTTAGAGTCAGGCAACTGGTTTATTCAGTGATTTGAGAGAGAGGAATTGACATGTATCACTTCTGGGCTGAAATAGATAAAAGCCAGGTGTCTTTTTCCATTTCTCTTGCCCTGACACAATGGCATCAAAAGCCATATTCCAGATGACTTATTTTCTAGATGGAAGAGGGCTGCCTGAGCCATATCTGACTTTGTATGGATATGAGGTGTCAAGGCTTAGACTAACACTTGGAGGTTTATTTGTTACCACAGCAGAGCTTCGCTTTACTCTGATGAATAGAACTCTTATTGGCAAAGAAGGCAGGGGGAGCAAGAAAATTTTACTGAGGTTTTGTGAAATGTATGTGCACTTTACAGGAACCACGTATGTGACAATCACGTATAAGAACTGTGCCTAATAGAATAGTAAGATCGATGTTAGTAGCACTGAGAAATCTGACATGGTGTTATATATTCAGTCAGAGAAGCATCAGGTAGCTGTCACCTCCGTAGTTTCCCACTTTCAATGGAGTTGTTTTTTATTCATTCATTTATTTTTTGACACAACATGACTCTGGTAAATGGAGTTTGTGTCAGTGAAAGGTGGAATTATTCAGTGTTCCAATTCAGTCTTGATTTCAGATGTATCATGTGTTTTGAAACTAATTTCCACATTACTTAAATCACAATAAAATGTTCCCTAATGTAAGCAAGAAGGAAATTCTCTGTGGGTTTTAAAAAACTTACAAAGTTTTACAACAGAAGTTGGGCAAAATTTCACAACTCTGTGCTATAAAAATATGAAGATCTTCCTTTCTTTGGAAAATATGTCTGTGAAAGTACTATAGTTCATGTGATGTTTCTTGAACTTTATATCTCACTAGATGATATTATCCCTCCATTCTGAGCAGCAGGGGAATTCTTGATAAAACTGTTAGAATCTTGGTTGATGGTATTTTTGTTAACCTTAAGGTGCAAAATGTAGGGATTTTAAGATACTCTTCCACAAGTATTTGAACAACTGCAGTGGCATGTCGTGGGAATTGGTTGTACAACAGAAATTTGTAACAATTACATAAATGGTGCATCTCACGTTTTACATTTGATGGTGTTTTTCATATTTATATAGCATGAATAGACATGCTATTCTTTTGTGATTTTATTAAAGTGCCGTTCAGACAAATTTTGACATTGTAGAACACAAGATTTCTGTGACTGATCCCTGCTTTTAAAAGAATGTTAGTAACATTGCAATTACTATGAGTTTTTGTTTTATTCATTTGAAAAAAAAAAACTGGAAAAAAAGATGTTTTAAGCATTCTGAATGAAAACTTCAGTCCTTTTCATTCCCCATATTCTTATTCTTAAGATTCATTTTGATATTTGGCAAAACTCATACAATTTTGTAAAGTTTAAAAATAAAATAAAAAAAATAAAGTAGTGTAAATAAAAAAAAAAAGAAAGTAAGGGGAAATTATATTGAAGTCAGAGGCTATTTGTGAATATTTTCCTGTAGAACTGAACATAGAAGGAAAGATTCCTAAGATAATGTGCTTAAAGTAAGAAAGCTGTAGAAGACAGTTACTAATGGTGGTATTTGTTCAAATTTGGAGCCAGTGCATCCATCAGATATCAGGAATGTATAATGTTAATTGTTCAGTCATTCCAGGGCTTTAAAAGGCAAATCTCAGTGCTTTTATGAATTATGCTGGATTCAGTTGGAAAAAAGCCCTAAATGGGATGATCTGGAGAAGATATGGAATCATTTCTGTGTTGCTCATCTCACTTTGTCATAGAATGATCTTTTTAATGAACTTTTGGTTCTTAAATCATATCTTAATGAGAACTTGCTAGCTAGATGGGATAGAAATAAAGATCAAATACTGTTGAATGTATATATAGATTTTCATCAGGAATACATTAGAATCTCAACCATGAGGAAAGCAGGGAACCTCCTTATCTCCTTGCCAGTTTCAAATGCTGTGGTCTAGAGGGCATCTTCCCTAATGAATCTATTTTAGGTATCAGAGGAGTTATTGATGATATTCAAATGGCAAAGTATTTCTGGACAATCCAGTTGAGTTTATCAGAACCTTGAGAAAATATGAAGGACCAAATAACTATTGAAAATAATGATAATATGAAGAGTTTGCTATGATCTGGATGCTGTGTTTAAATATGCTGAACGTTTAATTTTATTTAATCATCACAGCAACCATATGAGATAGAAGCTATTATCATCTCCATTTTACAATCAGGAAACTGACTGTAAAGTAAGTTGTCCAAGGCCATCAGTCAGTAGGTGTTTACACTGGCATTTGGCTCGTTCGAACAGGTACCTTCAGTCACCATTCTATCTTGGCCCCTAACAACTGTAAATATAACTGGACATCAACTTCAGTAGTGGATGGGGTGATGCAGACAAAAACAAAAATAACGTCTAAGCTGACAGACAACTTTTGCAGGGGGTTTTATATGTCCTGTCATGCAGTTTTAGCCTCTGGACAGCCTATACTTTCCTAAATCATAGCCAACTGCCTAGAATGGGGAAAACTTGATCAGTGAAACTTTTCCCAGTAGAGTCTAAATATTACCCTCCCCTTCCTTGTTTTTTTTCCCCAACAGGATTCAAGAGGCAACCACTGAGGTTTGCCTGCTAGATCCATCCATGTCAGTATGAACTTACACTCTGTCATCCCTGCGGTTCCTCCAGTGTGGGCTGACATTAGCTGTGACCTGCCATTTGGCCATGAGATTCCTACTGATGTGGGCTCTTTTTTTCTTTTCGTCCTTCTGACTTCCCTTAACCCCACTCCAACCATTGCTTGGCCACGTTGCTTTTCTGATCACCACCATCACGAGCTGTCTCTCTTTTCCTTGCCACCCTCATGGCTGCTATCATCAATCTGCTATGATAGTGTTACAACACTGAGTAAGCAGCTCTAAAGGATGGCCCCACTCCTTTAGCTTTCTTAAAGTGTTTGCAGCTCTTCTGTCAGTTCCCAAAAGAGTGGCTCTGCTCTTTCAGGTTCTTCTAGGTTCCTCCCTTGAGGACCTGGTATCATTTATCTACTGCCAAGTAACAAATCACCCCCAAAATTGGAAGCTGAAGACAAAAATGATAAGGTATTCCACTCTTCTGTAGGCAGACCATTTGGGCTGGGTTCAGCCAGATAGCGCATTTCTGTCCCACACAGTGTTGGCTGAACTCACTTAACATGTCTGGGAGTTCAGCTGGATCAACTAGAATAGTTGGATCACTCTCTCCATTTGGTCTCTCACCCTCAAGGAGGCTAGCCTAGGCTATTTTCACATGGTGCCAGAATCATCCCAGCAAGCAGTAACAGAAGACAAACTCCAGTGTATGAATACAAAACTTCTGCATACGTCACATTTACTAAAGTCCCATTAGCCAAAGCAAGTCACATGATCAAGCCCAGAGTTAGTGTGAAAGGGTCTACATAATACTGTGGATGCCAAGAGATGTCATTCACTGGACCGTGGCTATAACAGACCTTAACGGTCATCCTGGAGTTGGTTCAGAAGACATTGGTGTGACTCTGGTCGTACAACACCAAACCTAAACTGCCCACCATCAACTAAACTCCTTAGTTTGATTTTGAAGGCTCACACAATGTGGATCTCTTCTAAAATTATCTTTTTATAAACCTCTTCAGAAATCTACTCTAGCCATTGTTCCTATTCAGTGTCTCTTCCCATTTACCCGGGGTCAGAACCTTGCTCTCTAAATAGTAAGCTATTTCCGCTGAAGGAACACTATTCTTCTACCAAACTCCAATCTCCAGCCTCATTTCCCATCATATCATTCCTACTATTGCTGTCATCTCAGAAACCTTATTTTCCAAGTAAGTCTCAGGCCCTAACACATATATACGGAAGATATAAATAAATACCCAGTAACCTGTCTTGACTTGGGCTTATGTTAAAAAAAATCCCAAACTGCCTTGGGGTTTGTGAATTCCCTGCAAGGGTTGAAGTGATCTTGTTCTGGGTTTATGGGGAAGCCTGAGATCCTGAAGTGTGTAGAACACAGCACAGCACATTGAAGGATGGATTCTTTGCAACATTCTCAGATAAAAGTGAATTCCATTTCTGAAGATAAAAAAATAGAGAAGAGAGGCCCCTAGTTTCAGCAGGAAATGAGGAAGATTCTGAGTTAGAGTGAAAGCTGCATGACAAAACCCACTAGGTCACCAAGCACCACGGAGTTTATCTGTTGTGTTTTGAAGTCACATAGGTCTACCTTTATGTTGGGGACTTGCTGGGATTCTGGAACAGACAGGCTTTGCTGGTAATGCAAAACCTGTTTTCCTAGATGCAAAGGCAGTGGTGGAGAAGCATCAGCACATGCCACTTTGAGCCCTCAATTAAGCTTTTGGATAATCAGGTGGCATTTATTTAACACATGTTTATGGACCCACTGTTATGTGCCAGGCACCCATGCTAGGTCCTCGGGGCTCAAGATGATTAGGAGAGGGCTAACTGCTGCTCTCATGGAGCTCACAGGCTTGGGAAAGTGATCCGTTAGAGAACATGGCAATATGTTCTAGCGCTGGCAGTGTGAGAGGGGGCTTGCTCCAGCCTTGGGAGGTCAGTGGAGGAAGCAGCGTCTAAGCAGAGAGCTAAGGAAGAGGATTCAGATGAGTCAGCCTGAGGGCAGTTGTGCGCGTACACATCCCCGTGTGCGCCTGCAGGCACTGTGTGACAGAGTGGAGCGGTGGTCAGGGACCCCTCAGTGGGCAGAGGCAGTAACTGGTGTGGAAGTAAGAGGCGAGAGAAGGCACGTTGAGTTTAAGACACTGAGCGCATTTAGCATGGTTGGGTTTCTGAGGAGGGAGAAGAAATCCTGTTGGAGGGCAGACGGGAGCCTGGAGGCTGCAGCCTCATCAGCCACATCAAGGAGTAGAACCAGAACAAAGACTTAAACACAATCACAAAATGGAAGGGCATTTTCACCAGAAACATTTTTTTCTTTTTTTTTTTAAAAAAGTAAATGCTTGAGAAGTTCCCCCACATATTCTCAAGTTTTTCTCCAAAGAGAATCGAAACCTAGATTGTACCCAACAGTCAAGAGTTCTTCATTTACAACCAGCCAGGAATGGGGCTGGGAGGGAGGCTGAGTAGAGAAGCCCTGGCCGCTTGCTCCCTGTGTCCTGAACGGGCTTAAACACTACAGGACTGAAGGGCCCAGCATCTCAGTCCCGTTCCCCAGATCACCCATTGGTCCCGTCTGCCCTGACATTGGATAAGCAATTTGTCATTTTCTTTTACTCATTTTTCAATCCTCTGTTTGACTTTGCCTCATCTATTTTTAGCCTTTCTCATGTTTTTGTTAATTTTCCAAATGCACAAAACTAGCCATTAGTTCTTTCTTTACCCTTTAAAGGACAAAATTGGTGGGGTCCTTTTGCAGATGCATCTCTAAGGATACTTCAAACCTCAGAAACATTCCTTTTTTTTTTTTTTCTTGTGGGAAATGCTATCTGATTTTAAAGACATGTATGTGGCTATATCTTTCCAGTTATCCAAATGGAAGGTTCCTGTTCCTTCCCATATATCAACACTGACGATTTTTATGAAATACAAAATAAAAATAAAGTGCCAAAGCAATGCATGTAATGTTCCTATGCCTCTGGAGGAATATAAATGAGAGACACCGTGTGTCCTGAGAGGCCTTTTTCATGGAAGGCATACCTCCTGCAGAACAGAGGCTAAAACAAGGGAAACTGGAAGCTGATGCTTTAAAGCAGAGAGACTTTTTAGAAGTGTGGGCCTTCTTCACATTGAGGACTCGGGAATACAGTGCTGGCTGTCCCCTCTGATGCCCTCAGCTGACCTTCACTCATGACACACAGAGGGGTGAGCTCACCCTAGCAGTCATCTGATATTCCTGGGGCCCATCTGGTCACTAGGCACCCAGCTCCTGGGGACATGGAATTAGGCTGTCTCAAGAGAATGCCCAGGGCAAAAGTCTCCGGATTTTTTCTGTCTGAGTTTGGGACTTAAGGCATCCGAACTGGAGGTTTTGAGCCCAGTACCAGAGCTGTTAGGACCTTAAAAGCAGCCAGACTTTAGACTCTTTGAGAGTGAGATGGAGTTATAGCACAGCTATAACCCAGAAGGCCAGGTTATCTGGACCATTGGACTAAGGTGAGGATACTCCTTGGTGAGAGTGTTGTTTTTTTTTTTTTTTCCACCCCATCAGTTTCAAAGCCTCTCTCATCACCCAGGGCTCTGAGCCAGAACTTAGACCCAGGAAATCTGTACTTTTCTTACCTGCAGACACTGGGTTCCAGGACAGAAAAGGAGCTCCTGAACCAAACCCGTATTCTTGCCCTTGCAAATTTGACATTCTTGCAACAAAGTCTAGGCACCCACTAGTGGGGTATTTCAGACTGTTTTCTTATTACTAAATGGAAAGGTATTAACACAATGCAGAAATTTTTTAAAAATGCAGAGGGTGAGGGGCGGGGGGAGAGAAAAGAAAAGACAGCCGCCTGCTCTTTTCTTCTTGGTATTATTATTTGTGACAAAGCCCTCGGTCCATTTTTCTTCATAATTTGCAGGACTCCTAATGGGAACAGCACCTCCCAATTACCATGGCTGCCAAAGGCTAATTTGGTTACCCTCCGGATCCACAATAGCGAAACTGTGTCGAGCCTTTGTCGATATTTGCATACTATACATACCAGGAATGTAAAACAGCTGCCTGGCCCCTCTCCCACTATCATGGCAATTATGGGTCATTAGCTTCCCCCCCCAACTCACCCCCACCCCGCTTTTTCTTGTTCTGTCTTCCAGGGTCTGGTAGGCAGTGGTAGGCAGCTGACGGATTTGCAGAGACAAGAAATGAGAGCGCAGAGCTGCGTGGCCTATTTGTTAAGAGTCGGGGGCTGACGGACTGCCACTTGAATTGCGCTCACACAGCCCTGCGCCTTTATTCACGGTTCCCTCCTCCTCTTTTCTTCCATCTCCGCCTGCCCCCTGCCCCGGCGCCCCCGCCTCTCTTTGGGGAAGCCTCTCAGAGGGTTAGCGGCAGCCCGCACGTGTCTGTGTGTATGCATTTGTCCAGGCAGTCGGGCTAGGACCTCTGGGCAAGGCGCGTGCAGGCACTTGGCGCTGGGGACGCGCCCTTCCGGGGACGCGCTCCCAGGGATGGAACTTGTAGGGCCAGCCCCGAGCGCCCAGGCTGATCCACATTTAGAGGAGGAGATGCTTCACTTTTAAGTTTTCTTATTCAGTCTTAGCCCCTCGAAGCGGGTGGGGGCGAAGGAGGAGACGAAGAATGAGAAAGGGGCTTACCATGACGTGCTTGCTTCTTTGGAACAATGTGTGTGTCTTGCGGTAGTTAATGGGAAGTTATGGTTTTGAATATAATTTTTCCCCCTTCAAGCTGCTAATTTTATTGACAATATGGATAGATTGAAAGACCCAAAGCTTTTGTGTTGTTTTGTTAAAGCAAATAAGTGAGGCACAAATGTAAATTACATCTCCAGGTTCACATTAGAGGTTTGCAAATAATACCGAGCTAATGGTTATTGCAAAGGAAAATAGCACTGGGATCAATATTCTATACAGTGGAAGGCGATACCTCTCTCTCTTTTAATCACCTCATTGCAGAAATGGCATTGAAATTTGAAATCTCATTTTCTCCATTTGTACAAATTGAACATAAATCACTATGAGTGAGGGGAGGTGGCAGACAGCTTCACTCTTTGTGGGATTGCATCACTAATTAGCATTGGGCTAAAGCAATGCACAGCCCAGGCGGGAGAGGCTTTGCTAGACCTCTGGCCCAAGGCAGGATGCTCTGAAAGCCTAGCCAAGTGCAGGGAGGAGCCTGCCCACCTAGTGGGGAGTAGGCGAGGCCAGGGTCAGCCCTGCCAAAGAACTGAGACAAAGGGCAGAACACATCTCAGGGCCTCAGTAGCTCATACCTGTTTTCTGTGCCAGGATGGCAGCTCCCCCCATTCCCTTAGATGTCCGTGAGGTCAACATGTACCAGGACATCACTGTTTCCGGTAAGAATCAGGTGAGATGTCAGCTTCTAAGCCTTGCCTTTGTCTGTAGGAGGAGAGGATGGACTACCTGAGGCTGGAAAAGCCCTGCTCAACCCAGTCACCGTGCCACCTCCTCAAGCCCGCCTCCTGCAGACCAACACCAGCCCCCACTTCCCTGCCTGTGCCCGCCCCTTCCTTCATTCCCAGCTCCACACACTTGCATTGAGTGGCTGTCAGAGCTCTAAGCTAGATAACAGATATTAACTACAAAGCATATTCAGATATGTCAAAGGGCCTCTGATACTGAACCCACCTCAGCTACATTTTCTCAGCGTCACTTACAACTTACTTGACCTTGGCTGTGGGAGAAGCATTCAAGAAGCACCGCTTTCTCCCTCGCTAGGCTAAAATACCCCACAGCCATGCATTTCCAGAAGCCTGCCAGGGGGTGCTAAAGAACCCTCCTGCCACCAGACGCAGTTTCGATCCCTGGGCTGGGAAGATCCCCTGGAGAAGAGCATGGCAACCCACTCTGGTATTCTTGCCTAGAGAATCCCACAGAGGAGCCTGGAGGGCTATGGTCCATAGTGTTGGAAAGAGTCAGACATGACTGAAGCAATTTACCAGGCATATACTACCTTGCATTTGTGCAGACAGGTTATGCATTTCCAGAACTTGGCAGATACTAGGGGTGAATGAGTTTTGTTTATTATTATTTTTTTAAGATGACAGAAGACAGGGGAGAAAGTTGGTATGTGATATGTGGTAGGGGGAGAGAAGAGGGCAAGGTGGTGAGATGTCGATGCAGCTTGCAGGCCTGATGGATTTAAGCCTTTTTTCTTAAAGGTTTGGGACAACATGGCTTAGGGAGGAGTTGTGCCAACAGAGCCCTCACCCATCTTTGCAGCTGGCCACTTACCCCCTCACTAGAAGTAAATAATGTTCTGCTGGGTGATTAATGGAGGATGTTTAGTTCATTCAACTTGATACCCCGAGGGCAGGCTGGACTGGTAAAATATTTATATATTTATACGCAAGGCTACTCCCACAAGGGCCAGTGTGTGCAGATTATTCCCAAGTGGGACAAGCGAGTGTCCATCAAGGTGGGGCCTCAGCAGTGGCCAGTGACACACACTGCCGTCACAGCCAATGGGTCACCATTAGAATAAAGAAAGACACCCGTTCATTCCCAGCCAGAAAGGCCTTTTAGAAGGCTGAGCAGGATGGCCAGGCAGTCTCCAAGGGCATGTGTGATGTTCCAGGCACAGTTCTGCCCTCTTCTGCTCGCCACTCCCTCTCTGTGCCTGGAAAGGAAGGTGGAGGGACTCCTGTAGACTTTATCAACACCCCAGGAGTTTTCCACCCTCCTCCTCATCCTCAGTCGTGGCAGGAGGAGTTAAAAATAAGGGAAGTTTGGGGGAAACGAGGTTCATTTCCTAAGGTCCCACTCATCCATTTCAATAGATGAAAGCAAAGAAAATACAGCAGACCCCATCCAAACAGTAAGCAGGTGGTAGCTGCTAATAGAGAAGAAATAAAAACCTTTTAGAAATCAGAGCTGACTACAAAAAACACTGACAAAGTGGAATGAAAGTTCTGAACAATCAGTTCAAAGAAAAAGGTGTTTGAAATAAACCCTTAAAAACATTTCAAATGCTGAAGAAAAAAAAAAAAGAGCTGCTTTAGATATTTGAAGCCAGGATGACTTAATCTGGAGAGAAGACTTTTTGAATTCTACTTAAAAAATAGAAAAAGGATTGATGAGGCCTTGGAGGTGGCAGACCCCCATCAGGGCACGTGGACAGCCTTGCCCTGATTGTGAAGCCCAGTCCATCACTAGCTCCTGGGCTGACCTGGGGCTTTTAACCTTCGTGGGCCTCCATTTGCCCAGCTATAAACTGGGGTTACTAATAGGCGTGTCCTCTCATCCCCCTGGTCCCTAAGGAAGTGTAATAGGATAATGGTCCTAATCCTATCGATGGAGAGTGAGTAACTGCCATTTTTGCTGCCTTTAGCCCAGCAGGTATCCTCCCAGAGGCCTTTGGGGACCCTCCCTTTTCTGGTGAGTTTCAGCATTCAGTCACTTCATAAGAAGCATGCCTCTCTGTACCAAGTACGGTGGCATGTGATAGTCATCATGGAGAAAGCACCCCATCCCTCCCTCAGGTTGACCACAGGTTGAAGGAAGGCAGGCAAGGTAACAGGTGATTATAGAGCAGTGTGAGGGAGCAAGCATGGGATGTCATGGGAGCTCAACCTGGAGAGGCTTCCTGGAGGAAGTGCCGACTATGCTCGTTTCTGGCAGAAGTGGCTGGGTGTCAAGGCTGGGAAGGGCATCTCAGCCAAGGGAACAGCATGTGCGAAGGTCGAGAGGAATGAGTTTGGAAGCTGTTGAAAAGACTCTTCTGGCAAAGGAATTGGGGTACAAAGGACAGACCGGAGACAGAGGATCCTGGAGCGGGAAGCAGGAACTGTACCCCCGGGTGTTTAGGTAAGTCAGGAGCTAGATTCCTGGTGCTAGACTTCGGCAGTTTGCAGCTGTGGGAACTCCACAGCCATCCGCAACCCACAGTCCTTTGGTTTTTCTGATCCACCATTCTTAGCAGGTGACTTCCCTCTTCAGGATCTTCTCCCTCGTAAGGAGAAAGGGTAGCATGGGCATGGCATGGGCACGAAACAGGCTGTAGCAAAGCCTTTTCCAACAGGTGAGGGGGTGTGGGTTTCTCTTGGGTGTGGGCTGTGGCCATTACCTCCGTGAGATTTGCAGTCATCTTGCATCCATACCCTATCAGGTATTTGCACCTTACCTTTTTGTTTTATGAAAAAGCTAGGAGTTATAAGGGGTGGACAGGTGAACAGAAAAACAGCACAGAAAAGAGTAAGAAATTTAGATATTCGCTGCAGTGAAAAATACAACCCAAAAGTCCTAAAAACAAAATCCCTCTTTGGTAAACCAAAGGATTCCTGGGGTGTGACGATTGTCTCGGCATGCATGCAGTTTATTATTTGTCCTGGATTTTCCTTTTATTACTATTTTTAAACAAAGTGGCATAATTAACTGTTGCATTAAAATAACCCAGGAGGTCTGATGGACTTCCACTTGGTTCTGCTGGCTCCTGTCAAGATACCATCCAACTGTGTGTGAGATGCAAGTTTGGTTCAGGCTGAAAAATTACCAGGGATGACGTGTCCCTTTTCAGTTTGTTCCAGGCACAAGGTAATTGATGCCACTTTCTACAGTGCAGTGTGCAGGGTACTTGCTGATGGTGTGAAGCGCATGCAGCTTTGAGCACTGGGGTTCAGGGCCTCCTCCAGGTCTCTGGTGGTGAGAAGGGACTGATGCTGCCAGCCCTACTTGCTACCTGCCTTTAGCCAGTGTTGGGGCCCTCAGCATGCAACAGGCCACTAGGATGCCAGTTGGCAGGATGTGTATGAACTGTGGAAAACCACAGGTTAGGTGTACATGAAAATACTGGTTCCATGTAGAAAATGGAGTCTCAGCAGGTCTGCCTGGAACAGAGTGCTCTTGTAATAGCGGTTTTGTCACTCATTGTCATTTACGTCCACAACTTATTTATTTCATTATTTGGTAACATTTTTATTTTGAAAGAAACACTTCTGGCAGCAATGAGCTCCAAAAATGCATGTTTAATAAAAAATTAATTACTGGGTTTCTGTTTCTTGGGAAAGTTGATGAACGTGTAACTTACACAAAATGTTTATCCACATTTACCATCCATTGTTGTAAATGACCACATTAAAAATAGAGGAAAAACTTGACTTGCAAAACATTAGCATCTAATTTTTAAAGTCAGTTATTTTAAGAAGGTTCTCTTCTAGATGATGAATTCACATATGAATCTGCCAAAGGTGGGTTTACAGACTCCTCTGTAAAGCATGCTTTATATCAAATGACTGTTGTTTCCTAAATTTCACGAATATTTTTATTCCTAGTCTCATATATGTGCAAAACTTGGTGTTCATAGTACTAATATGTTGAGATTAAGCAGAAGAAAAACTGCAGCTAGTTCAAGGGTATCAATTTTATTAGTGCTATTTGATACTTCACAAAGAAAATCAATTAATTCTAATAGTTAGTTCAAATACTCACTTTCAATTCAGGAAACAATGATGAAGTTTCTGGAATTTCTAAAGAAGGTGAAATACCTACTTTTTTAGTATTAGTGTAAAATTCACTTTTAAAAAATGATCTTTTTAGTTTAACTTTGAAGATAAAGCAATTAGTTTTTGTAGTGGTAAATACACATTTAAGTTTTGGTGATACACATCTTCATGGTAAAGGTAGTGTGATGACAAAATTAAGATATTTATGGAACAGAAATAGGCTTTGAATTTGCTTTGGTGCTCATATAATTCATAGTTCCCTCCCACTAAACTGCAACATTAGATCAATTAAAATAATTAAGGAATGCTTTCCTGTGCCAGAATGCACTTTTTCCTTGCTGCTCATCATCAGTTGTTGTTTAGTCACTAAGCGGTGTCTGTCCCTTTGAGATCTCATGGACACTCCAGGCTCCCTTGTCCTCCTCTGTCTCCAAGAGTTTGCTCAAATTCATGTTCATCCAATCAGTAATGCTGTCTGTCCTTCTCATTCTCTGCCACCTCCTTTTCCTCCTGCTCTCAATCTTTCCCAGCATCAGGGTATTTTCCAATGAGTCAGCTCTATGCATTAGGTGGCCAAAGTATTGGAATTTCTATTCTGGGTTGATTTCCTTTAGAATTGACTGGTTTGATCTTGCAGACCAAGGGACTCTCAAGAGTCTTCTCCAGCACTACACTTTGAAAGCATCAATTCTTTGTCACTCAGCCTTCTTTATGGTCCAACTCTCACATCCGTGCATGACTACTGGTAAAACCATAGCTCTGACTATACGGAGCTTTGTTGGCAAAGTGACAACTCTGCTTTTTAATATGGTGTCTAGATTTGTCGTAGCTTTGCTTCCAAGGGGCAAGTATCTTTTAGTGTTATGGCTGCAATCACTGTCCACAGGGATTTTGCAGCCCAAGAAAATAAAATCTGTCACTGCTTCGACTTTTTCTCCTTCTGTTTGCCATGAAGTGATGAGACAAGATGCCATGATCTTAATTTTTTGAATATTGAGTTTCAAGCCAGTTTTTTCACTCTCCTCTTCCACCCTCCTCAAGAGGCTCTTCGTTCCTCTTCACTTTCTGCCATTAGAGTGGCATCGTCTGCATATAGGTTGTGATATGTCACCCAGCAGTCTTGATTCCAGCTTGTGATTCCTCCAGCCTGGCACTTCTCATGATGTCCTCTGCATGTAGATTAATAAACAGGGTAACAATATGCAACCTTGTCTTACTCCTTTCCCAATTTTGAACTAGTCCCTTGTTCCATGTCTTGCTCTAACTGTAACTTTTTGACCTGCATACAGGTTTCTCAGGAAACAGGTAAAGTGGTCTGGTATTCCCATCTCTTTAAGAATTTCCCACAGTTTGTTGTGATCCACACAATCAAAGGCTTTAGCATAGTCAGTGAAGACGATGCTTTTCTGAAATTCCCTTGCTTTCTCCATGATCCAACGAATGTTGGCAATTTGATCTCTGGTTCCTCTGCCTTTTCTAAACCCAGCTTGTACATCTGGAAGTTCTCAGTTCACATACTGCTGAAGCCTAACTTGAAGGATGTTGAGCATAACTTTACCAGCATGCAAATTGAGCATAAGTGTAGAGGAGTTTGAACATTCTTTGGTATTGCCCTTCTTTGGGATTGACCTTCTCCAGTCCCTGTGACCACTGCTGAGTTTTCCAAATTTGCTAGCATATTGAGTGCAGCACTTTAACAGCATCATTTTTTGGATTTTAAGTAGCTCAGCTGGAATTCTGTCATCAATAGGGATTTTAAAAGATTTTATACCTTTGAAGAACTATTTTGTAAATCAACCTACATGTTTTGCAATGGTCCTGACCTTTTATAAACAAATTTATAAAATTTGATTGCATTTTATTCAATGTCAGTTAGATAACTTTAAGAATAGAATATTCAAAAAACTATTTTAAAGCTTTTAACCAATTGCAATTTTTGAAAATATTGCTTGCAAACAGGACAATGAAATTTATCCCTAGAACAGAAAGAAAAAAACCATGAACAAATTAAATGTTGAGAACTTAAAAATTATGAATTTTATTTTCAAAATTATTATTGCACTTTAGGATATCTTGATCTGTTGGAAGACTCTTTTGATGACATTTCCATTTTTAATTGCTTAAAGTTACCGTCTTGGCAGAGGGAATGAAACTGAAAGGCTTATGATTTGGAATCATAAGTTAAGTATAAGTCGCTCAGTCATGTCTGACTCTTTGTGACCTCTCTGTCCATGGGGATTCTCCAGGCAAGAATACTGGAGTGGGTTGCCATGCCCTCCTCCATGGATCTTCCCGACCCAGGGATTGAACCAAGGTCTCCTGCATTGCAGGCAGATTCTTTACCAGCTGAGCTACCAAGGAAGCCTTTGGAATCATGAACAAAACTAATTTAAATGGTTTTCCCCTGAAAAAATATCTGTGGGAATAAGTACTTGGGAGGTAAAAAGACAATATCTGAGAAAATAGATGAGCTAAAATATTTATGGGTTTCCCTGATAGCTCAGTTGGTAAAGAATCTGCGTGCAGTGCAGGAGACCCTGGTTTGATTACTGGGTGGGGAAGATTTCTTCTGGAGAAGGGATAGGCTGGCTACCAATTCCAGTATTCTTGGGCTTCCCTTGTGGCTTAGCTGGTAGAGAATCTGCCTGCAATGCGGGAGACCTGGGTTTGATCCCTGGGTTGGGAAGATCCCCTGGAGAAGGGAAGGGCTACCCACTCCAGTATTCTGACCTAGAAAATTCCATGGACCATATAGTCCATGAGGTCGAAAATATTTACAGATTTTAATATGAAAAATACAACATTGGAGTATATGCTGGTAGAATTTGCTCTGAATTTACAAGGCATCTTAGTAAATTTAGAGAAAGTATTTTTCTCAATTAAAAATAATATTATAATCTACAGAGACGGTTCAATTGAGAGTATCAACAGTTTCAAAATTATTAACAGTAGAATGCAACTTCAGTGCTTTTTGGTGTGTAATACTTCAGAAAACTTTAAAAATGCCACTTCAAAGAAGATTATATGCAATTTTATGAAACAAAAAGATTAAAAAATAAATCCATGTTTTAAAAAATGGTCTTTATAAAAATACCATGACATAATAATATCAATATTAAAAATAAATATGACTAAAAGTACATTAAAATATATGAAGCTATGCTAGGCACCATTATTCTGCTAATGATATTGTTTAATATTCAGATAATAGATTGAACAAAAGAAATTATTTTCATTTTGCTTTAATGAACACAGATATGTGTTATATTTTTAATAGAAATGATTTCATCTTTGAAAATAGGTTTTAAATAAAACTATTTTATATTCCATCAATATAAATAAAATCCATATATTAGTAAATAAGCTAATATTTTAAATTACAAATTTTAATTATTCCTGTCACTTCCTTTTCCTCTGAAAAATCTCCATATTTGTTGATAAATGTGTGGCCTCCTCATAATGGGAATAAAAACTGAAGAAATCATCAGCAAGAAAAGATCAAAATGAATCAAAGAGTCAGAGAGCAGAGGCGGGAACAGGAAGGAAAACCATGGAAGCCCCAGGAGGAGGAAGAAGGGGACAGGAAGGGAGATGGGGAGCCCCAAGGGAGCCCTGGCGTACAAACTGCTGAAGAAGTCCCTCCTGGGGATGCTGGTGTACTCCTGGGGGTGGGGGTGAGTATCAGGAAATGAACAGTAGCAAGTCTGAAAATGGCCCCATGACATCACAATATAGGTCCCCCTAGTGGTAAGTACCCATCACATTTTTTGAAAGAAATAGTTTATCAGTTAGAGAGGCAGTGCTATCGATTATTGACTCCTCCATTCACTGACCCATCCATCTCTTACAAATTCACTCAGTCATTCATTAATTCTTTAATTAAATGAACCAAGAAGCATTTGCTTAATTCTTACTATGTGCCAAGCTCGTTAGGCACAGGTGAAGAATGCAAAAAGGGGACCCAGAAGGCACATCTACTCAGAGGGGCACATCAGGGGTGATGATCCGGATTCTTAAATAAAACTTCCTCCTGCTGCTCCTTCTCCATTTTCCCTTCTTTCCCCCTGGAAGTGCTGTATCCCCTGGCAGGGTTTCAGGTTGGAATGCAAGACACTGCCCTTTGCTCTTGGTATTTTTAATAATAAAATAAGAACCATAATGCAGATCCCTAAGAATGATCATCTTTGCTCCCTTGGTGTGCTTTCCAACTGTTGTTTCATTCCTGTCTGGTCTCAGACAGTGTCCTGGAAAAACTTTTAGGACCCAGTAGCTGTTTCCTGTTCCAGGTTCCTTGTGTGTTGTTTCTGGGCACAGAAACAAATCCAATTCAAGCAAATAATGCTGTCATCAGGATCTTGTGCAGGCATCAGAGGGGAGTTGGCCTGGCCAATGGAGTGCTCTGTTTAAAATATCTTGAGATCTTCAGAAACATTTGTTTTTACTCAGAAGTGTTCATTTGATGTTTCCCTGACCCACGCAGTTTCCCCATGGGCTTAAGCTCCCTTTTGTTAAAGAAACAGATGGGGAAAACCAGTTCAATTTGTGTTTGTTTTAGCATTTAAGACAGCTTACTGTGAGTTGCTAGAGTTTGGACATTGCAGATAGCGACACTTAATATTTAGTGGGCAGATAAGGGAACAGAATCACGTGGCCAGTTTGGAGAACTGAAAGGAGGGACCTGCCCAGTTCCACAGAATAAAGCCATGGAGACACTGGAAGTGGAACCCTGTGATTCTACCGTGGACTCCTTTCACTTGAGTGGGATGCTCTAAAGTAGATCACGAGAATCTCAAGTATCTGACAGATTTTGCCAACTGCTGGTGGTTCCCATATGCCTCATATCTCATTTTTGCCCTTCTACTATATTCAAATGGAAGTGCCCCCACACACAAGTCAGCACACAATGTAAGCTACCATCATGTGATACAATTCCACCCAGGCACACTCTAGATCGTTAAGGACTGCTCCAATCCACGGGCATGGCCACAGTCAGGGTCCTGGCAGGGAATGGATGGTGTATCTGAGATGCTAATTTAATGAAGAGAGTTTAATAGTGTTGATAGAGGTGAAAAGGTAAAGGGAACTGACAAAGGATGATGAAACATCTCAGAGAAATAGAGTGGCAAAAGGAGAAACAGAAGTTTCCCCCCTTCTGTTGAACACAAGGTCTCACCCTTGTGAGACCTGTGGCTGTGAAAGAGCTGTGCCTGTAGGCAGAGGGATATGACCACCGTCAAAGCAATGGTGAAGCAGAGAGGGAGCTGAAACAACCAATACTTTGACCTCTGACCTCCTTCTGGATCTTCCCATTGGTCAAATCCATCTGGGAGCTGGAGGAAAAGTGAATCCGTGTGATACAATCTGTAGAAGCTAGTGTCCTGGGACACAGAGCCTGGTGGAGAAACTGGAGGATAATGTAGGAGTCTGCAGAATAGAAAATAGAATAAACAGCACATCCCTTGCTTTGGGTATGCACTCCTGACTCAGGCAGTTACGACCTGTCTAAAACTCACTGCGCTGTTTCTCCCATTGGTGGCAGGACTAGAAAATATGCCCCTTTCAATATGGTGGAGCATCTGGCAGCAAACTAGAAGTATTGTGGCTCCGTCAGAACCTGTGGTGTAGACAAAGCCAGTAAGCCAATGAAGTGTGATTTCACATCGTACCACCACAGGCAGGATAATCCAGAAGTATTTATTTGAGTCTTTACATTTAACATTTTTAGGTATTTAAAAAAACAGAACTAGTAGTCAGAAAACCTGGGCTCCTGCTCCAGCTGGCTGTGGGTAATCCTCTCTAGGTGTTTTCTCATCTGTGAAATGAGGAAATGGGGTTAAAAGCTGGTTTAAATCTCTTTTGGCACTAACATTCAGTGCATGCATGCTGTTGATTGTCATGTCCAACTCTTTGGAACCCCATGGACTGTAGCTCTGCAGGCTCCTGTGTCCATGGGATTCTCTAGGCAAGAATACTGCAATGGATTGCCATGCCCTTGTCCAGAGGATCTTCCCAACCCAGGGACTGAACCCACCTCTCTTACATGTGCTCTTTACCACTAGTGCCACCTGGGAAGACCAAATGTTCAGTAGGTCTTTAAATCGAAACCAAAGGCTACTAGGAGGAATGACAGGTTATACAAGTGAATGCCTGAAGCCCCTCCTCAGACGTGAGTGTATGGAAAAGCAGGGGTGGGTTCTGAAATGCCTAGGCTGCTGGACAAAGTTTGGCATCACAATGTCAGAATCAGAAGGTGAGAAGGTGATTTATCCCCAAGAAGAGGGCTAGCTCACATGCTTAACACACCAGATGCTCTCAGATGTCTCAGCTTGCTTCAAGGTCTTTCCTAGGCTAAGACTAACTGTAAAGATTCAAGTAAGTTCTTCACTCTGCTCTTCTCCACCCAGAGGAACAGAGACATTTGAGTTTCCCTTCAGTTCAGTTCAGTTGCTCAGTTGTGTCCGACTCTTTGCGACCCCATGAATCGCAGCACACCAGGCCTCTCTGTCCATCACCAACTCCCAGATTTCACTCAAACTCACGTCCATCGAGTCGGTGATGCCATCCAGCCATCTCATCCTCTGTCGTCCCCTTCTCTTCCTGCCCCCAATCCCTCCCAGCATCAGGGTCTTTTCCAATGAGTCAACTCTTCACATGAGGTGGCCAAAGTACTGGAGTTTCAGCTTTAGCATCATTCCTTTGGTGCTCTTTTATCAAGGGAGATTGCTAGTGAAATGTTTTTCCTATAGTTCCCTCTAACCTAGTCCCCAAGGGTATCAAAACCTGTAGGGTTTCCCGGGATCTCTTTTAACCACCATCACCCAAGTCAGTTAGACCTGCAGTAAAGAGGAGACCTGAGGACTGATGAGATTTAGAAAGACAGAAACAGTCACGCGGTGGGGGTCTGTCTTGCCCACGTGTAACAAACGTAGGGTATGAATAGCCTGCCTTGGCCCGTCTCTTCACCTATGGCCGGGACTTGCAGCTTGCCCACTGGTCAGAATCAGCCCCAGAAAGTGGCACCAGTGCCACACTTGCCACTTTGTATGCACAGCTCCAAAAGCAGCTCCAGTCACACATCCTAAGAGCAATCAAGATTCCTACACGGCACAGTTAATTGTTGACTATGATAACATATCTTGTTATCAGTTTTTCTTTAATGAATCCCTTAATAGATATCATTAGACATTAAGTGCTACATTGCGTCCTCTAAGAAGAAACATTTAAAGAAACGACACACACACACATTTTATGTCCTGAATCAGTGCTGAATGCCATCTCTAGTGATCACGAACCACACCGTAGAGTCATGTTCTCCCTCGTGATGTGCTCACATTTGCTTCTTTGGCTGCTGAGAATATGTGTCTTTGAGGACAGTATTTGAAGCTGCGATTAGATGTACATCCAAAAAAGGAGACGAAAGACTTTGACTTCCAAGGAAATCACTGGATCCCGTAAGAAACACAAAGCCATAATGAGAAATAGATAAGTAATCTTAGTTTGTCAGCACCCTGGTAGGGAACTAAACTCACAACTTCCACGTTAGTGACACTTTCGCATTTAATTTCCTGTGAGCCACGCTGAAAATGCATCCATCGAAAGGTGAATTTCACTCCATAGAGCTGTCTTACTAAGTGAATGTGTGCGAGGTTGTACCTGTCAAAACAAGACTCTGGAAGCTCATTTAGAACTATAATTTGGGGTAGGAGGAGCAAAGGGGATTGTACCCTGTAGGACTATCACTGTTTTCTGGATGCCATTATTGCTACGAGTAATTGGTTATTCATTAGCACTAACTATTAATTATTAATATTAATAAGAACTGTTTTGAGAACCAGGAACCTACTGTTTGCTGTGTCCAGGCTGGGCCATTCTAGATCATTGGCTTAGTGGGTAATATGCTAACCATTAGGGCTTCCCTGGTGGCTCAGATAGTAAAGACTCTGCCTGCAATGCAGGAGACCCAGGTTCAATCCCTGGTCAGGAAGATCCCCTGGAGAAGGAAATGGCAACCCACTCCAGTATTCTTGCCTGGAAAATCCTATGGATGGAGAAGTCTGGCAACTAACACACGTGCATACTAAACCTAAAGGCAGATGTGGACCCGGAGGCCAGGAGCAGATCTGAAGTCCTATTGGAGGCCTCTTGTTACAGGGATCAGGGCTCCTGTGGCCTCCAGACAGCCTTGCATAAGTAGACAGTATATCAACACCTCCATGAAGAGAGCAAAAGGCACTTCATCTGTGGGAGAAATGTGTCACACCTGCAACTCAAAGTCAAGTGTGCCCCAGAGATGGGCAGCATCAGCATCACCTGGAAAATTATTAAAATGCAGCACTGCAGGCCCCATCCTGGACCTCCTGAAGAAGATTCAGCATTTTTACATAATCCAAGGTGATGGCTATGCACATTGAAGTTTGAGGACCACTGCCCTAGCCTCTAGTAATTCTCCAAATCAGCTGCACACTAGAATCTTACTGGGAAGTTTGAAAAAACCCAACACACAGGCTTTTACCCCAGAATAATAAAATCATTATCTTGGAGGTTGGAGCAAAGTGTTAGCATGATTTCAGAAGCTCTGGTAATTTTAACGGGTGGTCAACTCGGACAACTTCTCATCAGGAAGACGGGCGCACTAGATTAACTTAAAACCTCTTGAGAACTTAGAGAACTCATGTTCTGATCCTTGGAGTGGATTCGGGGCCGCCATATGCATGCAGGTGATCTGCATCCACCTGGACACCTCCCTTTGTCAGTCCCCTCTCCCTCCCCTCCAGGCCCACAGCATCTGTCCTCCTCCTAGAGCCCCCAAACACTCAAGGATCCTTGGCTGCCCTTTACTGGCTCAGCATTTTCCTGCTGCCTCCCTGCAGTCCACCCCTAGCTTTGGTTGATTCTTTTCCCCTCCAGGTAAGACCACCTGTTTAAGGCATCTCTGCTCTTAGGCAACGTCTGTGCTTTTCAAGGTTTCGGTTATCTGATGGAGGTAGAGGAGTTAGGTGGTAGGAGAGGCTGAGGAGCCTTGCTCTAAATCCTCATGCACTTTTAACAGCAGTCTTTGAAGACTAGAACCCTACTAGTCTTTTGCATTTAGCGACAGTCCATTTCTTATCTCTAAGCTGATGATGCTAATACATACCTTACACTGTTTATTAAGTTCTAAATCGCTTATTACAGTTTTCTAATTTCCTTCTCCTCTTCACTATGTAATCAGGCCAGAAAGAAAACCATTATCGTAGAAGTCAGGATAAGGTCAGGGGTACCTATGGGAAGACAGAATAAGTCAGAGACTATGGATTTGTGATTAAACATTCTCCCCACCTTTTAAAGAGATTACTCCTTGTTCCCCCAAATCCTTTCTCCCTTCTTTCATGGTAAGATCATCTCTCTACTGGGCACATTTGTTGCTGAGAATAAGGACGGCATTTCCCAGTTTCCCTTGAAGCCAAATACAAACATGTGACTAAGTGTACACGGCGGGTTCCCAACCCTCCCTTGAGGGGTCCCTTGTGCACGCTGCTGCATGTCTTCCTTGTTCCTTCCTTCATCCTCTGCTTGGAATAAAAGTGCAGCCATCTTGGGCCAGGAAGAGGGGGACCGCTGCTTAGGATGGTTGAGCAGTTGAGTTGGAAAGGACTGGCGTTCTTAAGATGTTTGCGATGTAGAGTCTTGAGCATATTCCATTTGCACTTTGTTTATGTAAACATGAAACGAACTTCCTTCATGTTTGTGACAGCTGTTTTGACCTGACACTTGCAACCAAACCTAATCCCAGCTGGTGTATCACCTAAAGCATCTTCTGCGTTGGTTAAATTCTGAAGATTTTTTTCTTTGAATGTTTAACTTTATTCTCTAGTCAAGAAAGACTAGATAAGATGTAGATTCCGCAGGGTGGGCTCATAGCTTAAATCTTACCAGCAACATTCTTAGCAGGTTTTCCAGCCTTGGAAAAGGTGGTGGTGGCCAGCATCAGGGGACTGAAAATCAAGAGAGAAGAGCTGAAGAAAATCTACCCTTTTGATGTTCTTAACATTCTGCCAACTGGTCTTTGGGACAGCTTGTCTTGGGGCCTTGAGAGTATAAGTAGATTTATTTTGGATACTGTTGCTTTTTATTTTTCTAAATTTTTTAATTATGAAAATTTGCTAAAACTTAAACTGAAAAACTTTTGTAATAAATACCCATCCACTCACCATCTATAGTCAGCTGTGAACATTTGAATGGATTTTCTTTGTCACAGTCCATCTATCTGTTTTCCCTTCTGCCCATCCATCACTCTATCCTTTTGGTCAACTGATGTCAAAGTAATTTGCAGGCACTAGTTCCCTCTCTCTTGAATAGTTTCCTGCTTTCTATACAGTCTGTTCATTTTTACAACTTCTTCGCTTCTGTTCAAGCCTATATCCCTGCAAGGAAGGAGAGCAGGAGGTTGAGGGCTAAAATTTATGACTCACAGATCTGCATAGGGTTCATCTTTCCTCTTCCAGCACCTGAAGTTCCCAGGCAGTTAATGGAAGTAGATACCAAAGCCAACAGAGCTGCGTTGTCCTCTGGAGAGATCTTGCCTCCTCTTTCTCTGTTCTAACAGTTGTCCTGAGCTGGTTCTCTAGATTTCCTTGAGCCCTACAGCTCTCTCCCTTCTCACCTGACTCCTGTGATTTGCCCCCAGGGCTTACTAAGGTACCAGGATCAATCCTCTTTAGCTGGAATTGTATCCATTCTTCTTTTCAACTAGCTTTTCCTCCACAAGCTTAAGCTTGCCTCCCTGTGTCGCATCCTTAGGGCATTTGTCCATGTGTTCTGTGCTCGTCATGTACCCAGACCACTCTAGAAAACCAGTTCACCTCCCTTTCACTCACACATCTTATGTTGATTCTGCCTCCTTTCTTGTCCTTCCTGGGGCTGCAGCTCAGCCTTCCTCAGAGCCTCGGTCTTCTGAGCTTCCTTCATTCCAGTCTCTGGAAACCCCAGGACATCAGACCTCCTGGAGCTGAAGAGGGAGTGAAGAGTTCTGAGTTAGGTCCCTGAATTTTTCAGTAACAAAACAGATACCTTAAAGGGTTATGTTTGATCACAGCCACAGCTGGTTGAGAACTGGCAAAGTGCCAGGGGTCATGAAAGCACTTCACCTCGTGTATCACTTCATTTTATCCCTCCAGCAATACTTTGAAGTAGGTACTTTTATTTCTCTTCCTGTTTTGAATGAGGAAACAGGTTCAGAGAAGTTAAGTGACTGGTCCATGCTTACACAGCTGATGGAAGTTTTTTAGAAGTACTTTTGGTATCAGGGAAGCTGAGATTGGAAAGAATGATTTTTGTGGGGAATTTAATAGAACTACAGTTACATTTATATTTTCATGTTGCTGTGTTTTTGTTTCTCAAGGCAGTGTTTTTCCAACCAAACCTTCAGACCCTAGGCGCTCACAAACATTCTTATGTTTTACTACATTTTCTTTGAAAACGCTCCATGCATTCTTCCAGTGTGAGAAACACTGGCTTGGAGTCCAGGGTGGGGCGGGTCTGTCCCTCCCAGTCTGTCATTTCCTTATTGTCATGTCCTGCCCCCTGCACCCTCCCAGACCATAATGCAGGCCATAGGTAGCTCTGTGCCCAGAATTTGGTGTCTCAGTCCTTGGGCAGTAGTTTTCTTATCCATCTCATCTGCTCTTGGGACTGAAGAGGAGCCAAGGAAGGGGCAAGGACTCTGGGAAGGGGAGAGAGGGACAGGCTCTATTCCAGGCAAGGGAAAGGCTCAAACCAGGGCCCAGAGGCAAAACTTGGCTGGAACATCTGAAACAGTGGTGAGGCTGTCACCTGAGACTGAGCAGGAAACCAGCAGAGGAAGGTCCGTGGGCAGCTTCTCTGAGGAGACTTGAGCACCAGGCTGGGGAGGCTGGCTGGTGCTGGAGGCAGTGGGGAACCCGAGAAGAAACAGATGGGGAGGACTTGCTAGGGTTCCTGCCTCCAGGGACACCTCTGAGGCCCTTGGCAAAGGCTTCTTAGCTGGGAGCAGGTGAGGCGAGGCATGGACCTGAGCAGCCTGGAGCCCATCCTGCCTAGGTACCTGGGGAGCGACTGTGAGAACCTGCTTCTGGGTCTCTGCTTCAGCCCTGGGAAGGCAAACCTGCGCACTGGAGATGGCTCAGCTCTCAGACCCCAAATACAGTTTTTAGCCATTCTCCTGAAAGAAAAAAATTGTTTAATTCTACTTCTTGAGTTGCCCTTTGCTTCAGTACAGCCTAAGCTGGAGAGAGGGAAAATAACTATTAACCCAGAGAAGCGAGATCAGGGAAACGCAGTGAATGTGTTTCTCATAAGCACTGAGGTCCTCTTCCTTGCTGCTCTTGCCCACAGGGGGAGACCAAGAGCAGCTGGGTCGCCCTGCTCTAGTGACCACACCAGCCCTCCTGGGCATGTGCATGTCCAGGTCATGTCCGGCCCCATGGAAGGCTCATCCCCACATTCCTGCCCAACTTCAGCAGCCCCTCGTTATGTCAGCACTATGTACATTCCTACCTCCCCAGGATCCTGAATAAAGCCAGCAGAGGAGGGGTGGACTGGGAGAGCAAACTTTCTTGTGTGGACAAAAGAAAGATAAGGAGACAGGGACCCAGAGCCAGGTTGGGGACTAAGTTGGTCCCCAAGCCCCTTGGCGTGACCAAGCCCCAGCACAGCTGTGACATTAGCAGCCGGCATTTGAGGCACAATAATAATTCTTCAGATCAAAGCAGCTCCGTCTTTAGACAATTATAGTAAAATTGAAGCTCTCCTCTAAAAGAAACACATGCTCTTGTTGTGTTTTGCCCCCTCCCCCTCCTTGTTTTATTCTTTATGAACAAATTGGTTTCCAGGGCTATAGAAAGAACCGACTGGAAGCTTAAACTCTCACTGTCTGCCCAGGGGTGGATTTGCAGGGGTGGACATGGAACATCTGAAAGCTGATTTTTTTTTTTTTTAAATTGATATCCAAGAATAAAAGAGAGAATGGTAGGAGAAGCTGATCAGGAATGAATAAAGTCTCCTTTTAAGCTGAAATAACCCCCTCCCCCATCTTCCCTCCAGAAAAGCTGGACTGTAATTGCTTGCAATCACTCGGCACAAATTGTCTGCTCGTATTTGCTTTTTAATTTTGTATAATCTGGTCCATTTCGCCTCTCTCTGCCTTTGAGCTTAACCTCTCTCTTTCTCTCTCTCTTCCTCTTATTCTTTCTCTCTTACTCTCTCTCTTTAATTCTTCAGGCTGTTCAAAAAATTAGTAATAATTCCCAAGGATATTTGATGGCTTTTACCAAGCAAAGGCACTCAGGGAAAAGAAAACACACACACACACACACACACACACACCCCCTCTGAATGGAATGGATCTGGGCTGCATCTACTTAAATGTTCATTTCTGCATCCAAACTATTGTTTATTTTAATGCATTAATATTGTTTCTAAAGGCATGGTAGGCATTTTAATAAAGAAATGGACCCCAAAGTGAGCAAAAAAAAAAAAAAAAGCCAGAACAAGGGAGGTGTTTTCTCAGAGTAACTGTGCAACATTTTTCTGTTTTTTTAAGCAGGTTATGTCTGCTGGCCCCACACAGTCCCACTGGTTCTTGCTCTAATGCATATGCCTTCCGTGGAGCACACTGCACCAGCCATCCTGCCTCCCCAGCCAGTGCTTGACCTTGTTCTCTTGTCTGTGCTTTACTTATATTTGTTGTTGTTTAGTTGCTAAGTCGTGTCTGGCTCTTTTTCGACCACATGGACTGTAGTCTGCCAGGCTCCTCTGTCCATGGGATTTCCCAGGCAAGAATACTGGTATAGGTTGCCAGTTCCTTCTCCAGGGGAATCTTCCCAACCCAGGGATCGAACCCACATCTCCTGCATTGGCAGGTGGATTCTTTACAACTAAGCCACTAGGGAAGCCTGGTACTTTACTGATATAGGGGCCAGTGAATCTGGAAGGAGACACATCAGTTAGTATTACTTTCCAGCTATATGAAACGTGATAGGGAAGTGAGGAGGGCATTTAGGTGGAGAAAAGTTCAGGGGAAAAGTCCTCAATGGGCAGAGAAAAGAAGAAAAAGGGGAAAGATGTGGGTGTAAAGAGAAAGCCAACAAAACCATAAAATTAAATGCACAAGTTACACTGGAAGTGATGGATGTAACAGATTCAAATATATTGTACCAGCACCATATGCCCTGGTCTTCTGAAAGAGAAATGAGATGCCAAGAGCAAGAACATCAACAGGATCATGACTGAGAGTTTGATTTCCGTCGTCTGATCCTTAGTGTATGTTGTTTACAGCTTACTTAACCTCTCTGTCCTTCCATTTCCTTTTCTGTAAAATTGGGATGGTAGTATATCCTTTCTTATGGGGTTGCTTACAATACGTAACAAACGTAAACTGCATGGCAGGTACTCGGCATTTTTAAGTACTCAGTAAATACAAACTATTGTTATTTTAGCTTAATAGCAAATGATTTAAAATACCAGCCAGGACTTATTCACAGAAGCAGATAGTATGAGTATTATGTAATAAGGAGTTTATTATAGACATCAGAAACTTGCACAATTGTGGAAGGAAGTAAGATCTGGAAGGAAAGTTGGAAAAAAAGAGAAAAGTCACTGACCCAATTCTTTCACTAGAGAATTCTATCAAATTTTTAAAATATTGACACCAATCCTACACAGTTTCATCCAGAAAGGAGAAAATACTTCTCAATTCATTTTATGAAATTAGTATTACCCCAATACCAAGAACAGACTTACACAGCATAAAAAAGGAAAACTTCAGACAGATATCCCTCATAACATAGATGTAAAAATCTTAAATAAAATATTAGCAAAAAGAATTTAGTAATATATGAAAACAGTTATATACTATGACCAAGCAGAGTTTATCCTAGGCATTCAAAGCTGGTTAAATATTCAAAAATCGAACAATATATTCTACCATATCAACAAGAAAATCACATGATCGTGATCATAAAATTTAATACCCTTTCATGATAAAAACTCTGAGAAAAATAGGAATAGAGTGAAACTTATTCAAATTTTAAAAAGTACCTACAAAAACCTACAACTAATACTATACTAAAGGATGAAGGACTGATTGCTTTTTCCCAAGTTTAGGAAAAAGACAAGGATGTCTATTTTCACCACTCACATTCCCTACATTGTTAGAAGTTCTGGTCAGTGCAAACACCAAAAAAGGAAACACGACTTGCAGATTGGAAAGGAATAAAATTTTCTTAATTTGCAGAAGACAGGATTGTCAACATAGAAAATCCCAAGGACTCTACAGTAAACAAACAAACAAACAAATTCCCTAAATAAATGAGTTCAGCAAAGTCACAGAATGAGAGATAAACATACAAAAACCAACTCCATCTTTATATACTAGTACTGAACACAAAAAATAAAAAGTAAAAGTACAATGCCATTTATCATAGCTTTAAAAAATGACTACTTAGGTATTAATCTAGCAGAATATGCAGGATTTGTATGTTGAAAATTGCAATATGCTGATGAGAGAAATCAAAGAAGATCTTAATAAATGGAGAGAAAACACTATGATCATGGTTTGGAACACTCACCATTGTAAAGATATCAGTTTTCCTTGAATTGATGTATAAATTCAACGTAATTCCTGTAAAAATTCCAGCAAGATTTTTCTTTATAAATTTAACCAAGATTATTTAAACATTTATATGGAAAGTCAAAGGAACTGGAATAGCTAAAACCATTTTGAAAAAGAAGAATGAAATGGGAGGAAATCAATCTACCCAATTTAAAGACTTCTTATATGGCCACAGTAATCAATATGATGTTGTCACACAGATCAATGGAGAAAATAGAGAACTCAGAAATAGACCCACACAAATATGTCCGAATGATTTTTGACAAAGATATAAAAGCAATTCAATGGAGGAAAGATAGCCTTACAGCAAATGTTGCTGGCACAATTGGATACCCATGGGCAAACAGAAATGAACTTCAACCCAAGTTCACACTGTATACAAAAATTAACTCAAAATGGATCCCAGACTTAATGTAAATCATAGAATGATAAAAACTTGTACAAAAAAAATTGGAGAATCTTCAGGATCTAGGTCAAGGCAAAGATTTCTAGACTTGATATCAAAAGCCCAATCCATTGAAGGAAAACTTAATAATTGGTTCAACAAAACTGAAAACTTTTGCTCTATGAAAGGTCTTAGGATGATGAAAAAGACAAGCTGCAGACTGGGAGAAAATATTTGCAAACTGTATCCAGCAAAGGACTAATTTCTAAACTATGTTAAGAACTCTTAAAGAACTCTTGAGAACTCAGATTCTTTACTGTCTGAGCCACCAGGGAAGCCCAAGAACACTTAAAACTCAACATAGAAAAACAAACAATCCAGTTAGAAAATGGGCAAAAGACGCAAAGAGACATTTCACCAAAGATGATAAGCAGATGGGAAATAAGCAGTTGGAAATATGTTCAACATCACGAACTATTTGGGAAATATAAATGAAAGCCACAATGAGATATCATTATGCATATATTAGGTTGATAAAGTAAAACAGAGTGTCAACACCAAATGCTAGCAAGGATGCAGAGAAATCAAATTCCTCATACATTGCTGGTAGGAATGTAGAATGATAAAACTGCTCTAGAAAACAGTTTGGTAGTTTCTTAACTTAAAAACGAAGCATTCAGTTATACAACCCAACTCCTAGACACTTATATCAGAGAAATGAAAAAGGATGTTACACAAAAACCTGTCCATGAATGTTTGTATTAATAACAACTTTATTTGTAACAGTGAAAAACTGAAAACAACCCAGATGTTCTTCAGTGGGTGAATTGTTAAACAGCAGTGGTACAGCCATACTGTGGAATATCATTCAACAATAAAAACAGAAGAGACCATTGATATACCCAACAACCTGGGTGGATCACCGGAAAATTTTACTGAGTAGAAAAAGCCAGTCCCCCAAAGTTACATGCTGTATGATTTCATTTATACAACATTCTCAAATTGAGAAAAAGTGTAGAAATGGGTAACAGATTAGTTGCCAAGGATCAGGGAGAGAATGGAGATTGGAAGGAAGTAATTGTGACGATAAAAGGGCAATAGGAGAGAGCCCTGAGGGATGGAAATGTTCTGTATCTTGACTCTATTGATGTCGTAGCCTACTTGTGATGGCGGACTGTAGTTCTGGAAGATGGTATCATTGGAGGAACAAGGTACATAGGATCTTATTATTCCCTAAATGCACATGAATTTACAATTATCTCCAAAAACTTTAATTAAAAAAATAAAGCAGCCAGGAGCTCAGTGCATCCAGTGACTCCAAAACTTTTCCACATTCCATCTGTTTGTTGTTCAGTCGCTCAGTTGTGTCCGACTCTTTGGGACCCCATGGACTGCAGCACACCAGGCTCCTCTGTCCTCCCCCAACTCCTGGAGTTTGTTCCAATTCATGTCCTTTGAATTGGTGATGCCATCCAACCATCTCGTCCTCTGCCGCCCCGTTCTCCTTTTGCCTTCAGTCTTTCCCAGCATCAGGAGCAGAAGAAGGTAACATGGAATATTGAGACAGAGGTGACAAGCATAACAACAACAACAACAAAAAAAAACAAAAAACAAAAAACAAGAGAGTCAGAGGAGAAACTCCAAGTTCAGGTGTAAGAATTCTCCTTGCATGTCATAGGCACCATGTAACCACTGCTGGGCTGAACATGTCTATGTAAAAGGAAGAGAGAAATAAAGAAGGGAGATCATGAGAAAGAAGAGGAGGATGGAAAGAGGAAGGAAGAGAAATTTCTTTAAGGATAGTTTTTTTAGTTGACTAAAGAGGGGACAGAAAAATCAAAATGAATATCCTTTACCATAATAGGTGACTATTATGGGTTGTTGTTGTTTAGTTGCTAAGTTGTGTCTGACTCTTTGTGACCCCATGAACCACAGGGCACCAGGCTTCCCAGTCCTTTACTATCTCCCAGCGTTTGCTCAAACTCATGTCCATTGAGTTGGTGATGCCATCCAACCATCTAGTCTTCTGTTGCCCCCTTCTCCTCCTACCTTCAATCTTTCCTAGCATCACGGTCTTTTCCAGTGAGTCAACTCTTTGCATCAGGTGGCCAAAGTATTGGACCTTCAGGTTCAGCATCAGTCCTTCCAATGAATATTCAGGGTTGATTTCCTTTAGAATGGACTGGTTTGATCTCCTTGCTGTCCAAGTGACTTTCAAGAGTATTCTCCAGTGCCATAGTTCAAAAACATCAATTCTTTGGCACTCAGCTGTCTTTGTGGTCCAACTCTCACATCCATACATGACTGGAAAGACCATAGCTTTGACTAAACAGAACTTGTTGGCAAAGTAATGTCTATTGTGGGTAAAGGTTGTGAAATCAGCTCATGGAAAGTCACAGAAGAATCTTCTGAACAACTGAGTTTAAGCTACTATCTTTAGCTAGTATTACCATCTCCCTAGCAGGAGCCAGGGTGGAAAAATACTGTAGCCACGTGCCCCTGAGCAAGGCTGTGTCCTAAGAACTTGCTGTGCATTATCCAATTTTGGCATCACCATGAAGCAGGTATTATCCTCTTATTTTAAAGGTGACTGAATGAGGTTCAGAGAAGTTAGGTAGTTGCCCAAGGTCATTCTGCTAATACATAGCAGATCCACATGGAAGGAAGCATTCCAGCTCCCACAAGGCAATCAAAGCCAGGCATTTCAGGGCTGCCACTGGTGGGGGAAACATTTTCTGAAAGGAAAGGCCAGACCTCATTGTTCTCCATATCTGGTGTCTAGGATTTCCATTCCCACTGGGGTCTCTGTCATTACCTCTTGACCTACCAGGCTTAGTTCAAGGCAGATGCTCCCCTATGGAAGAAAACCATCGTTTCCTCATTTAAAATCTTCCAAAACTTGCAGAGGACTATATCCGCTATGAGGGGAGGGTGCAGGAAAGGGAGAGGAGTGGGTCTTCCAGTCTTCCCAGAAATATGAGGTTCAGCCACCCTCTATATGTGGTGAATACACCCCTCCATTTCTAACCCAGAGCAACCAGTGGATTCCCTTCCTCCTGAATGTTCTCTCCAGTCTGTCTGATCCTAAAGCCCAGAGTCCTTCATTACCCACGCTAAAGAAAATTTATAGGATAACCCTTTGACTGACCATTCAAGTATTTTCGCCTGGAAGATAATTACAAAATTTGAAGGAGAAGTAGGCAGAGAATTGTCGGTAGTTAGAGTGTATACATATGGTTTTCAGTAGTTGATGCTTAATAATTCTTTGTTAAATAAATAAATTATCCAGTGCAGCTTGATTCAATCTTTTTATCCAGATAGAGGTAAAATGACATCTGGATCCCATTCTCCAGGACTTGGAGCAGCTCTTCATTCATTTCAAGGTTGTAATTTTCATTTTGTTGTCAAGGTAGCTACTTTTAGAACCAAAACAAAGGAGATGAAAGTTTCTGAGTTTTGAGTGGCACGTGCTTTCCGCCAGAGCTGGCTGTGGTCTTTCCTATGAAAACATACTGTCCCACATTTTCAGAGTCTTGAGCAGTAAGTGTTCTCTGTCAAGAAACCAACAAGGAGATTGAATTGTTGTGGATGTTTTCTAGAGGATGTATCTAGTCTCTGTGACACTTTGGTTTGTTTTTATCATTTTGCTTTGTGAGGTACGGAAGGTGATCCATATAACCTCACAGGCTTTCCTGTGCTGCCAGAGATAAGGAAGGAAGGATGGGAGGAAGGGGCAGGGGAAGAAAGGAAGGAGGAGATGACATTCTCAGTTTGGAAATTAATCCCAGTCTCCTGCTACTTTAAGAACTTGACAAATTGAAAGAGCTCTTTTTCTTTTCTTTCCAGAAACTCGAAAAAGGAAATAAGGAGCAATTCTAAAGTATCCCTGTCTCATGACCCTGTCATATTCTCGGGGAAATGAACTTATGGAAGGCTGCAGGACATGCCAGCAGAAGAGGTGAAGGGTTCCTGACTCTTGAGAAGGATCCCGCTTCCCTCTTCTCCATTAGAGGGAGAGCTCCCCGCTAGCACCCTGATCTTTCCTGGACCCTTTGAAGACAGCAGCCACAGGTTCCTGGACTGGAGAAGTCTGACGAGCAGTTCTTCCCAGGTAAGTGATACTCCTGCTTCAGATTCTGAGAATTCTGAGAAAGAAAAAAGTCAGCAGTGTAATGCGGTTTGTGAAGGGACACCCACCACCTTGGGTGGTAGGGCACGTACCACACGTGGAAGTAATGCTGGGAGCCCTCCAAATGCAGGTTAAAGGATTTCTCCAGCCCCTTCACTCCTCCCCACATCAAACAGATTGCCTCTGTAAAAATAAATTGGTACCTGCTTCTTAACAAACGAACCTTTGAGGGCAAAAAAAAAAAAAAAAAAAAAAAAAAAAGGCAATGTTAAAAAAAAGAAGAAGAAAATTACATGTGTATTTTCTCCTGACACAGTTTTAAAAGCTGTTTGTAGCTGATTTACAATGCTCATAGTATTCAGCTTTTCATTTGAAATTCTAATAAGTGTTTTGAATGGGCTGGAGCTTGTTAGAAAGTAAAGGGAATGAAATGTCTTTATTGAATTGTGAGGTTTTACTGGCTTCCCCATAGATGTCCTAGGTCTCTTCTTGGTGTCACCCTTTCTTTCCATGGGATTTTTGTTGAGTTGATATGAAACACAGATGCAAACATGGAGCAGGAAGAGTAACTGGGTAGAACCATCAGGTAGGGTCCATTTATGCAGCCACCTGGGTCTGTATTTTTCACGCTTTAGTTTTTACATTCCTATGATGTGCAAGTGGATTGGAAGAGTTACCTTTTCCATTCTCCCAAGAAATTCTCCTTTAAGAATACAAGTGGAAGCTTCTTGGGAAGTATTTGGACCTCTCAGATCAGAGGTGCTCTTTTTATGGACTAAATGTGTCTTCTAAAAGCAAGTGTTGGCTGATAGGAAAATGAGGCCTGTGCATATCTTGGTTTCTATCAAGAGGTCATGTTTTAATTTTATAAGCTATCCCATCTATGATGGGCACCAAATAATGCCACAGTGGTTTAAAAAAAAGACAGTCATGTCAGAATTTGTAATGACAAACTTCCATTTGTAAATCATTAAAAAAAAAAAAAAGGTAAGTAGCGTGTTCTTGACATAAAAAGTCTAATTCTCATTTGGTCTGACTTTAGCAAAGGTAAATCAAGACCCAGGTTAGCTTTCTATTGCAGATTTTTTGGTTTTATTTGGTTTTTGTTGTTTTGTTATTACTGCTTTATGCTCTAATATCATACCTTTTGCAACACTGTTGCTGTAAATGATGGAAGTCTTGAGTATTTACATAGTATTATGGCTGAAAAGATAGGATGATTTGTGGCTGAAAAGATAAGATGTTCTTTATGCAACACAACACATCTTTCTTCTAAGTATTTGTAGTCACTTCTTACCTCTTTTCCTAACCCACACACCCTCTTTTAGAGGGGTGACCTAACTTGGAAAAGAAAACAGTTATTGTGAAGGCCTTGGTGGATTGAGGAATGAATAGATGGTTAAGAACCTGAGACATGTGGAAACAGCTCTTTTGAGGGATCTGGTTGTGATAGAAGAAAGAACCTGAGTATTTGCTAGCTAACCTGCATAAAATTCCTGGAGAGACTGGTGGGTCTAATTTGGTACTAAAGGTTTCATTACTGTGTTGAGGATTTGGAGAACACATACAAAATCCTCATGAAGTATTTGTTTCCTTTGGAATGTCCTCTGGTTCTACTGCTGATTTCATTAAATCTGCTGAGTTAGCTTCAAAGACCCCACCATCTTTCTATCATCTGTAGAACAGTTTCTGGTTGAATAAGGTTCTGCCTGGATTTTTCTCTCTAGAATAAAAGTGGTAGGTATCTGAGATGGTGGTAATGCAGCATATTAAAGCATCTTAGGAGGTTCCATTCATCTCTTATTGCTTTACCAAGCATCCTAAAATGCTACAATGTGAAACAGCCATGGTTTATTGTGATCACAGATTGTGTGGATTGAGAATCTGGAAGGGTGTAGTCGGGATACTCCATGTCCACTCTGTAGGGTTTAGTGCTTAAGACTGGTTAATTGAGAAGAGGTTCTTGGCTGTGTTGGCTTCAGGTGGTACTTCTTCATGTGACAATCTTTCTGGCACCTGAAGAAGCTGGAAAATACATTTTACCTAGCCACGATTGCCTGCACGCGTTAGATTCTTTAGTGTCCTTCTGCCAGCTAGAAGAATTCATTATATTTGTAATGTGATTAAGAAATCAAAATAAAATAGTGATTTTTATATACAGACATTGATGAAAGATGCGTTTTTAAAGCAGTAAATTAAAATCTCATTAATATTTCAGTGAGGATATTTTGTGCTCTTATCTGTTTCATCTCTATTTTTGACCTATGGCTTAGAGTTCACAGCATGAAGGAGATGGTGAAATCTGTTCACTATAAAATGTTAATTATAAGTAAATTACAGCACAAACGTTCAATCAGCCACATTAATTCCACATAAAGTGAATTATTGTAGCAGAAAATTTTGAAATGTGACTGAATTTTGTAATCTTCCATTTCTTTTTTCTCTCTTGCACCAACCCTGATTCCCATGTGTTTATTCCAAAAGCTCTGAGCTCTTTGTATAGTGTTGAGTTCATTCTCTCACTTTGTTTTGAAAGTTAAGTACAGGTGTGCACCCCCCATCTCTCCAAATATTTCTGAATTGTACATAACTCTGTTTGCCCAATGGCAACTTAAATGAAAGCTTTGATATTTTTCAAGCAGAGTTGGGCTTTTAACATGAAAATGTTGGGTTTATGAAAGTGTTCTCTCCTAAAAGATGACTGAAATGTCCTCCCATATGATACATGTATATATATATGTATATATAAAATCATAAAATATATGAGTGTTTTAATTGTCATTTTATAATATAGAATATATAACATATTTATATTTCAGTATCTATATAAATGCTATATATGTGTATATAATTTCCTCTTGGATTTAGGTCTATTTTAAAGTTATAAATGTCTTAAAAATTGGGTTTATAGCCAAAAACAATGGCTCTTCCATCTGGGATCATTTCTTAGTTATCAGAAACATACTAAGGGAACCAAAAATCATACCCAAAGGGTAATAATAATTTAGAAAATGCTTAAAACATTCAGACTGCACATGGCTCATTCTGTCAACTAAGTTAATTGTTCATTAATAACAAAAGTACTGATGCGTCCTTGAACAAGAATGCTTCTGTATGTTTATTTTGTACTTAGAAATAGGGATGCTGCTCATTATTAACAAGATATTTAATGCAGTGACTAGATGCCATCAGGTACTGAACTCAAGGGAATCCACTTGGGATACTTGGGAGCTGGGAAACTCTTTTTTACTTGGTACAACTAACAATCAATTGAATTTAAGTAACAAGCAGTCTAAAGAATTGCATAATAGAGGCTTTCAACTCCTAGTTGTCCTTTGGACTAAGGTATTTCATGATGGGTATGGTCTGCACCCTTCCACTTACCAAGGTCTAATGTATCTCTATTGGATCTATTAATAGAGTGTTAATGCTGAAAGTGTGAATCACATTCTGAAGGATCCCATTCAGATCCCTAAGTCAGAAGCTGCCAATCTTTCGTAATCTCTTTTCACTCACTGTGGCAACATTATTGCTCAGGTGTCTGCTCTGTGATCTCAATGGAACTCCATGACTTTATGGAATATGAAACATACGTTACACATATAATGCTTCCTACCAAGGTGTGTCTTCTGTATTAAGGACCAATGTTCCCATTAGTTGAAGGCAGAGTCTTTGCTTTGTTGCCTCAGATAAGTATTAAATTTCATTCAATACTCCTAAAACTCAACAGAAGGCTGAAGCAGCCAAGAAAAAAGAGAAATGTTTTATAGAGAACATTAAGGAAGATACAGAAATGAAAATCATAGTACCAGTAAGAAAGATTCTCTGTATGAGAGGGATGCGGGAAAGAATTTCCAATTTGCTAATGGTAGAAGCTGTTAATCTGCAAATGTATGCAGGCACTGGTGAGTCCTCTTTGACATACTCAAAACCTTGAGGATTAAAATTTCTTAGAGAGTCAGAATTAGGGATCTGGTACCATTAAAAAGAAAAGGGGCATCTGCTTCCTAAGAGGCTAAATCTTCTAAAGAAAATAGCAGAATTAACAATGTAGTAAAGTTAAAATAACAGTTTCTTTAATCCAAAACCATAGGCAAAAATATGAAAAAATTAAAGATGACATGATGCTTCTATTATAATTTTCCTCCCCTTTCTTTATGCCCCAAGTTTCCAGTCTGGGCTGTTAGCATCTCTAAGCTGCTACTTTCTTTTCTACAATATAGAAAATCAAAAATACACTTACAACAAGGTGTTAGATGCCTATATTTTTCTTTTGTAGAATAATGACTGCTGGTGTTCTTATAAAAATTATACATATTACTTTATAAAATTAAAAATGGTAAAGTACAAAGGAGAAAGCACAATTTTACTAAAAATTTTACCACTCAAAAACTTTTACCACTCTGTCATCTTTTAGATTTGGTAAACATTTTCCCAAGCATTTGTTTGCCATGTATATATAAAAAGAAAAAAGAGAAGGGTGAGAGAAACAGATAGAGAATGACAGGTTCAAACAGGCACAGAGAAACAGATTTAAAAAATCATATATGATCTAATAACAATTATGAAATATAATGTTGTAACATAGCAAGACTTTGTTACATTAGAATTTAACATAAAGATTGAAAAAGAGAAACTGAAGGAATTTCTGATCCTCTGGAAAAGAATATTTTTCATTAGAATATAGTTCCTAAGCAATCTGTCTACAGTTAAAAAAATGATTAGGAAAACACTTTATCTAGATCCACTATTGTTTTATTTCATGTTTCAGTATTGTGAAGTATTGGTTGACTCATGAGAAAATTAGCACATGGCCACCCAGTTTCTTTCTTCTGCTTCCTGTATTTATTGGTTATTGTTTTACTTTGTCACAGTTTTTAACATTTGTCAGTTTGTTCTCAAGCATAAATAATACCACATAAGTTTTGTCATATTATAAAAATATGTATTTACTGGTTCAGTGCTCAGGTTTTTATGTATTTACTGGTTCAGTGCTCAGGTTTTTAGATCCATGTTCTCCATTCATTTCTTAATTTTGATTTCCCTTTTAGCTGGTTAAATGTTATTTTTAGGTAGACTTTTAGAAGATATTTGGATACCGTATTCTAAGTTCTTGCATGCTTGAGAATATATGTGGTCTTTATGCTTGCTGCTGCTGCTGCTGCTGCTAAGTCGCTTCAGTCGTGCCTGACTCTGTGCGACCCCAGAGATGGCAGCCCACCAGGCTCCCCCGTTCCTGGGATTCTCCAGGCAAGAACACTGGAGTGGGTTGCCATTTCCTTCTCCAGGTCTTTATGCTTAAGATGCAGCAGTTTAAAGGCATAGGAAGCAAAATTGAAATAGCTGAACAAAAATAAATGAATAATTGAAAGGACACTTTAGCTAGCTATAAAATTTTCAGATCATCCTTTCTTTCCTTCAGAATTTTGTGGACTTTTCTCCATTGTCTCTTAGCTCTGAGTATTGTTCTTTAATCATAAAAATGTCATTCATAATTTGTTTCATTGGTAGGTGGACTTATTGATTCCATACTCTGAATTCCTTCATGTTTGAGGATGTCTCAGTGTTGTGATTTATCTGAACATCAGTTTAACTGGACAGGATTTTCTATAGATGTATAGATATGCCTCCAGAGAGCGTAGATACAGTTAAAAAAAAATACCTTGTAAATTTTGCTTCCCTGTCTTCAGAGATTAAATCCTATGAGGAATTCTGAGGCTCATTTAAGTTTTCTGTTTATAGGGAACTTGATTTTTCTACTTGGATAACTGAAGGTTTTTTTCTTTTTTCTTTGAACTCAACACCTACACCAGGAAATTCTCAGCATCAACTAATTTATATCAGCTTTTTTTAGAATGTGCTGTCCCCTTAGCTTGATAAATCTATTTCTTCCTCTTTTAAAATACTTTTTCCCTTATATATCTGATTATTTCTCCATCTGTTGTATTCTCTGATTCAAAGACATTGATTATTCATTTTCTATTGTCTTCCTTTATTTCTCTTTCCCTTTTCATTCACTAAAATCATCTGAAGCCTTTCCCCTATGCCACTAATTCTATTTTCAGTCATGTCTATTCTATCCTACTTGTGCAAATTTATTTATTAACTATATAATGATGTTTTGATCCTCAATTTGTCTAAGTGCCACAATCTCTTTTATATCATTTTATTATTTTAATAGCCTACCATTTAACAACTTAGTAAATTTGTGCCATATTAAATTTTCCATAGCACATGAAGTACTCAAAAAGAAATTTTGTTTTTCTTCGGGTTGTGTTTTATTCCAGGTGGATGTTCCATCTCTTGTTTGCATGTCTTATTTCCTTTTTAACATTCTTTTTGTCATCTTTAATGTGAAATCTTTAGGATCCTGGCTTAATGCAGGAAGGTCTCCTACTAGATTCACAACCCTATATGAGCTCTAGGTATATTAGTATTTGTCCCACTTCATATACAGCAAGACAGTCGAAACCAAAATTCAGATTTGCAGGTTTGGCAGATATTCTCATTGACAAATACCTGTGGGGTAAACAGGGCCTCTCCTGCTCTGGGAGAATGTGGAAGTCCCTTTAGTTTGACCAGCTCCTTGATTTCTCAACACTCAGTGCTTTTGAGGTGTTTTCACTGTTTTATATGAAGGTTGTTTTCAGCAGAAGGTCTAATCTAAAAGGATTAGTTTGCCATTATATAAAGTGGAAGTCCCTTTGCGTCATTCACACATACATCCTCTGATTTGTCTTGTTCTTACGTAGTATGTGAAGTCCTATGGAGATCATCTCCTTGTGCTGGCAGATGTTGAGTAAATTATTTTTGACTGCCCTTCCTACTTGATCTGAGACCTGTCTTTCCTCTCAGTAACAGCTTAGTGTGTTCTTTTCTGTTGTCTATATCCTGAGTACTTTGAAGAAGGAAGTATTCTGATACACACTTCGTCTTAGAGAACCAGAGGTTCTGCTCCTTCTCCTGAGGTTTTTTAAAATGTTACTCATCAGAGTTCACTTCACCTAGTTGAGAATGTATCTTATTGCCCTGAAGTTTCTCTCCAAAATTTTGAGTTTTTCCTGAACCTTATAATACTCTGAAATCTTTTAGCAACAGGATTCTGTACCAAGGGCTTCTGTTCTTGAAATCACTAGCTTAGATATTACTTATACTATAGTAATTAAATAGTAATTACTATACTTCACTGCTACTATTACTTTACATAGATACAGAGAATAAACAGGTAGTTGTCAGAGGGGAGAAGTGAAGTAGGTAAGAGAAATTGGTGAGGGAAATTAAGAGGTACAGACTTCCAGTTACAAAGTCAATGAGTCCCAAGGTATGAAATGGACAGTGTGGGGAACATAGTAATTATGTAATATCTTTCTGTGGTGACAGATAGTAACTAGACTTATTGTGGTGATCCTTCTGAAATGTATAGAAATATTGAATCACTGTGTTGTGCATCAGACTAACATAGTATTGTAGGTCAGTTATACTTCAAAAGCAAACTCATAGAAAAAGAGATTAGATTTGCGGTTATTCCAGTGTTCTTGCCTGGAGAATCCTGGGGACGGCAGAGCCTGGTGGGCTGCCGTCTATGGGGTCGCACAGAGTGGGACACGACTGAAGCGACTTAGCAGCAGCAGCAGAGGCCAGGGAGTGAGGGAAGGGAGAATTGGGTGAAGACCCTCGAAAGGTACAAATATATCTTTTGATATATTTGTCAAGATATTTGTAAGATAAATTAAGTACTAGGGGATGTGGTGTACAATGTGATAAATATAATTAAAACTGTTGTATATTATATATAAACGTTGTTAAGAGAGTAAGTCCTAAGATTCTTGTCACAAGGAGAAAAACTTTTTTCCTATTTCTTCTATTTTGAAATTTAAATAAAGTTGACTAATTTTGACCCCCCACATCAAAATAATTTTCCTCCTCTTTTCCACCTGATATTTTTTGAAGTTTGTGACTTTAGGTTATACCATTTTCTTTGTCTGTTACTGGTGAACATCTTACTGACTTTTCACTATTTCTCATTCCTTTTGTTAAATATCAGAGCAAGGAGATTCTATAATCTGAATTCATCCTACTCAGTTCAGTTCAGTTCAGTTGCTCAGTCGTGTCTGACTCTTTGTGACCCCATGAATTGCAGCATGCCAGGCTTCCCTGTCCATCACCAACTCCAGGAGTTCACTCAAACTCATGTCCATCAAGTCGGTGATGCCATCCAGCCATCTCATCCTCTGTCGTCCCCTTCTCCTTCTGCCCCCAATCCCTCCCAGCATCAGAGTCTTTTCCAATGAGTCAACTCTTCGCATGAGGTGGCCAAAGTATTGGAGTTTCAGCTTTAGCATCATTCCTTCCAAAGAAATCCCAGGGCTGATCTCCTTCAGAATGGACTGGTTGGATCTCCTTGCAGTCCAAGAGACTCTCAGGAGTCTTCTCCAACACCACAGTTCAAAAGCATCAATTCTTCAGTGCTCAGCCTTCTTCACAGTCCAACTCTCACATCCATACATGACCACAGGAAAAACCATAGCCTTGACTAGACCGATCTTTGTTGGCAAAGTAATGTCTCTGCTTTTGAATATGCTATCTAGGTTGGTCATAACTTTCCTTCCAAGGAGTAAGCGTGTTTTAATTTCATGGCTGCAGTCACCATCTGCAGTAATTTTGGAGCCCCAAAAAATAAAGTCTGACACTGTTTCCCCATCTATTTCCCATGAAGTGATGGGACCAGATGCCATGATCTTCGTTTTCTGAATGTTGAGCTTTAAGCCAACTTTTTCACTCTCCTCTTTCACTTTCATCAAGAGGCTTTTTAGTTCCTCTTCACTTTCTGCCATAAGGGTGGTGTCATCTGCATATCTGAGGTTATTGATATTTCTCCCAGCAATCTTGATTCCAGCTTGTGTTTCTTCCAGCCCAGCATTTCTCATGATGTACTCTGCATATAAGTAAATAAGTAAAAAGTTAGGGGGAGCTATTGTAGTCACTTAAGCTGGAAAAACCATGGGCACCTTTAAAAATTTTATAGATATATATTTCACATATGTGTGTATATATATATTTCACATATATGTGTATATATATTCACATAGAGAAAGATATATAGGTGGACACATATATATCTTTATATGAATATAATTTATATGAACAAATTATATTCATTATAGATGCATATCTTTTCATATGTATAAGAGCTGAGTATAGGTGAGGTGATACACACAAAATAAGTGTGTACAAAGTTCTGTGTTGCATGGGTGCCAAATGGACTCTTGGAGAACATTTAGAGTGTTGCTGGTTTGCATCCCCGTCAATTCCGATCTAACACATGGGGAAAGGACCACAGAGTTCTTATGGAGGCCACTGCAAAAACCCCACTCTCCTGCAATCCTACTTTCAAGAAAAAGTGAAAGTCGCTCAGTCGTGTCTGACTCTTACAACCCCATGACAATGCAGTCTCTGGAATTCTCCAGGTAAGAATACTGGAGTGGGTAGCCGTTCCCTTCTCCAAGGTATCTTCCCAACCCAGGGATTGAACCCAGGTCTTCAGCAGTGCAGGTGGATTCTTTAGCAGCTGAGCCACCAACAATCCCTCTCATAAAGATATGATACTGATTTTAGTGTTAGAAGGGGTTTTTGTGACTTTTGACAGCTGTGCATGTCATGTATCAGAATAGATTGCCACGAATGCAACCCTTACACTCTGTGTGAACTATCTAACTTCTTGGTTAAAAAGTGGTGATTTAAATTCAAACTAAAAGAAAAAAAAAAAAAAAAAAGATCTCCAAGCTCATTCATTAAGGTAGAGGGAAAATTATCATTTTAAATACCATGAAATTAGGGAATTTCAATCAGCTATTTTGCATATAAAGTACATATATTTTGAAAAGCAAGTGTAGTTCAGAAGTCCAACCCAAGGACTTGGAAATTGTATATATGTTATAAGGAATATCAGCTTACTTGTTTCATGGTACTTGACATAATTACCCACACTAGAAATCATTATTTAAAGATTTTGAAGTATTCTATCTCACATTGACTGATAAAAAACTGAATCAAGAATATCAGGTGGGAGAGGTGGAAATATTTGATATTTCTTTGGCTAAAATAAGAAAAAAGCCAAGGAATAACTTAATATATGATGGAGTCTCTGTATTTCTGAGTAATTATTTTTCCATACCCATAGAGGGTGGCAGAGAAGGGAGGGAGAGACGAAGACAGACTGAAAACCAGACTCACAGGGAACGTAAGCATGAACTTACCATTGTCTTGGGATCTTGAAACCCCAAACTGTGGCCTCCATTAGCAAGAGATTTTGGTCAGATGTAAGAAACAACTTTTTAGAGTAGATAAATTGTTGGAGTATGTCCCTGCGTGATCTCATGAAGTGCCCACTTCTTAAGTCTTTTAGAGAAGAAACTGCCATCTTTTGTGGAAGATTTCTGTGAAAGGTCCAGGCCAGAGTTTGAGTTATTATAATGTCCAGAGGCTCTGACTGCTCTCTGAAGGGGGAATGGCTGTTGTTTTAGAAAATGTACACGCAGTAGTACATCTCAGTAACTTGCATCCACAAAACCAATTTTTTCACCCAACTCCTCCTTTCCCAAATCTCTCCCTAATCACTGGGCTACTCCATACACTCGTAAATTTGTTTCTTCCACTCTTTATGTTTCATCACCACATCAAGTAAAGCTCCAAATTCATCTATAAATTATGCTGTTATGGGTTGAATTGTGTCCTCCCCAAATTCATATGGTGAAGTCCTAAGCCCCAGCACCTCAGAATGTGACTGAACTTGGAGATAGGGTGTTTAAAATAGTAATTAAATTAAAATGAGATTGTTGGGATGGGCCCTAATCTAAGATGACTGGTGTCATTATAAGAAGGAGAAATTTGGACACAGACATGTTCAGGGGAAGACCATGTAAAGACACTGGGAGCAAACGACCATCTACAAGCCAAGAGGAGAGGCCCCAAGAGATAGCAGTCCTGCCGACACCTGGATCTCAGACTTCCTTGCACAGCATCCCTAGCAAACTTATACAGATGCCCTTTCCCTCCCATGCCCTCTCCCTCTCCTTTGCTTTCTCTGGGACAGCCTGCCTAGGCTCACTAACATTTCTTTTCCTTTCGTCTTTAAAACATATCCCTCCCGCATCTCTTAAGCTGTCTAAAGATGTTGTCTTTACTGATAACTTTGCTCATGTCTTTGCTGCTGTGCCCAGGCATCCATCAGTGAGAATTAGACCCAGAACCCTGTTAGGAGAGAAAACATTGTGAATCTCATGACTGATTGTGAGCAAGTTTTCATGCACAGAAGAAACTGCCTTCTATCATTTCCATTTTTAAAAAAGTATATGTTAGAAAAACGTTTGTGTTTGTATGGCTTATCAAAGTTGATAAAATATTTTTTGCAGACATAGCTTTGCTTAATTCTCCCTACATTTCAAGTCAGGGTTTTTGCAAGACCCTGGAACTCAGAGAGGTTAAGTAACTTGATCAAAATTGCACAGTGAGTAAATAGCAGAGCTGGAAATGGAACCAAGGTAAAGATAAGCACTGTCACTGACTCCCATGGTGGGATGGTCAGTGGGAGCTGTTTTACAGTGTGGCTGGCTTCTCTCTCCTCTGCCTGGACTTCCATGGTCTTTCCATTCATGTGTGATCACCTCTGACTAGGTGTTTGCTCACGAATCATTATCACCCCAGCTAAATCAGAAGCTCTGGGGAGGCAGGCTCTGGGCTGTGCTTTCTGTTTAGTTACAGTTGTCTGAGGAACATGTCTTGATTGATTGGTTAAATGAACTTTTTACTAGAGAATTTGGCATATCTTTTGGCATCAGGTTTTCCAAAGGCGTATGCAAAAGTGACAGGGCTCTCACAATGTTGATCTGGTCTTTCTCGACAAAGGTTAGGAAAGGGTATGTATAAAAATAATTCCGTGGATTGACATTATATTATAGTAATTATGATTATTATACCCTGTATTTATATAGCTCTTGCTCTCTCTCTCTCTCTCTAAGGGGCTCATAGTCATTTGTAAGCAGTGGGCCTTATCCTGCTGCTAAATAGAAAATAAATTGCTTATCTCTTGGAAGAGAATTAACTCTTTCAGGGCACTGGGGTACCATTTAGTAAATTAGTAATCCTCTAAATGGCACTCTAGATACGTAAGATCCCCCATATAAACTGGAAAATGAACGTGTTCCCAGTGCTTAAAAGAAATCAGGGCATGGCTAACAGAAATCAGACAGCAAGCTTAAAATATATGTAATGTACTTATCTCTCTCCTCTAATAACTTTGTGTTCATTCTCATGGAAATCTGTTTGTGAGTAAAGCTGAATCTATTTGCTAAAAGCTGGCACTTCTGATCTTTTAATCTACTAATATGAGAGCAATCAAGGAAAGGAGGCAGATGACAGGAGAAGGAGAACAGTGGTGTCTATACACATGGGGTCAATGATCATTTGTTCAGCTAAGCAGATTTTGAGAAATTCATGATTTTTTTTGTTTTTTTTCAAAACCGTTTGGTAGGGCAGCCTTCATAGTTCCCTTAGGCCCTGAGACTGTGCATCTACTACCAAAATGTAGTGGTTAGTGAATTGCAGTCAGTCTCATGGATCTCCTTGAACTCACTGATAAGGTAGGTAGGGGCCCAACCATCAATCAATACTAGATTTAGAAATTCAACTCTTGGTCAATCAGAAATGAAATTGAAGGCAATTAACACAAGCTCAGAGTTGCTGGAGATTTTCCATGATGGGTGTAGAGAAACAGGTATAGTTAATTGGTACTGAACTCTGGACCATTTTTTAAAAAAGATTAGCTACAGTCTTTCCCTCTCGTCTTCACTTTTTCTCCCTTGTATTACTTGGCGGCACATGCTGTCTTGAAGACATTGCTCCCCAAATTAGGATCTGATCTCCTCATCCCATTTGAAAATTTTGGAATTCACTTTTTGACTCAAATGCCTCTTGGACACACTTGCTCGTCGAGGTGTTGCTACACTGAATTCTGATTGTAATTCAGTAACACATTATTGATTGTTGAGACTTTCGGTTTATGTGCAATGAGATAGAATTTGGAAACTGGTGGTGTCTTATTGACTTTCTGATTTGCGCTGCTGGGAAGCTCATTGGATGGTCAGATGGGCTGCTGCCAGGCAGTTTGGCAGTTCAGTAAACACTCTGCGTTTACTCTTCCAGCCATGCAGCATTCCCCTCAGTGTCCCTTCACCCAGATCCCGTGCAATGAGGAGCACATTAGACTGCTGTCCTAGTTCCTTTCCCTTAACCCTGTGTCCAGGAGTTAGCCTCTCTCTAAAGCCTTGTCCCCCCCTCTTTGGGTTTTTCCTTCCTCTCCCTGCCCCACTGACAGCCAGCTACCAGGGGCCTCTTTACACAGGCTTCAGCTTTTTAAGGTAAATATGCCACGTAAGTCCAATTTCAGCAATCTGCATACCTCTGAGCCCCTCAAACTCCAATGAGCATCCTTAAAGAGAAGAATCAGCAGGCTGCTAAAAAGAAATCAAAGCAGATCAGCAAAATGTCTTCAAAGGGAGAAGGACGAATGAGCCGCATAGACGAACGGTTTTCATTTTCCAGTAAGCTCCATGACTGGTGACAAAAATAAACACTAATATGGGAAAAGTGAATATTCAGTCTAATTGTATAATTGCAGCTCACTATCTGTACATCACACAGGGAGCAATAGAGTTCTGGGAAGTAGCTCCATGGGCTCCCCGCTGCATACCTATGCATTTTGCATCTAGTTGCAGTCTGGCAGGAGTAAAAAGTCCGAAAGCACCAGGTCTGAGAATTCTATCGCCCATAAATTCCTAATACTCACCATCTCAAGATGAAGGTCAGTCGCAATAGCGCACAGAGCTCAAAGGTGGCCAAGTGAGATGAACAAAGCTGGCATGAGAAACAGAGCCACTAATTCATCTCCCAGGTGGCCCTTTTAATATTCCAAACCTCATTTAATCATCAGGCAGGCCATTGAACCAAGGAGCCTGGTCAGCAGTGCCCTTCTGCTGACTGACTTTTCAAACTTTCTAGCAAGTAAGGAAGCAGATGGAGTTCTTACCCCACCTCTAGTGCTGCTACTAGACCCTCACAGACTTTGCCAAGGATGGGAAAGTTGGATTCCATTCATTCCCTTTGGTTCTGAGAGGAAGGCAAAAGCTCCAGAGGTCATTTGTTATGATGGTATAAAACAGATGCACCTCGCTTGCCCAAATCCCCATCTCTTCCTTTTTGACATCCTCTTGCTCTCAGATTTGCAGTGTCTTCAGCAAACACAGCCGCTGGCTTCAGAGCTCAGATCCTCTGTCTCCTTTGTCTCTGATTCTGGCTGCCACTTCCTCTGCTGTTTGTGACTCTGATTTCATCTGGAGTGGAAAACACCCTCATGCCCTAGGCAGGTAGGAAGTTTCCGTGAAGAGGACATTTGTGTGGCAGTTGTTGGAGTAATTACCACACATTTTATTTTCAAATTTTCCAGAGGGAGCTGGAAATATGGAAAACATTTGAGTTGCTGAAAATGCTAATTTAACACAAATGTAGTCATCATAATTAAGGGTTATCATTAATGCATTATTATTTTTCTACTTTGTAACCCAGGAATTGTTTTAATCCCTGAGTTTTGTACAACCCAGAGGCAATGCATAGATGAATAATATGATTTGCATTAGATATCATTGTTTTTCCTATCAATATAGAATATTCCATAAGAACTTAAAATACATTTGGGTGATTATTGCTTTCATCTACTTATGTGCATTTTATAATTTGCTTCAGACCCTCTTCTCTCATGATTTTTGTGGCTTTGTTCAAATGGCCAAGGCTGCCTTTGAGCCATTATGAGTTCATAATGATTGATGGAATTTTCTCGTGGACCGCATTATCAACATCTACCCTTCTGCAGGGGAACATCTTTACCAAGGAAGATCCAATTTTTGTTTCTTCCTATTTGTTGTTAATCTGACTTTGATAATGTCATCAAAGCCTTATTCTATACTTTTTTTCTTGATGAGCTGGAATTCTCCGGAGCTGAGAGTTGCAGGCATGGGAGAGAGTGATAAACTGGGACCACAGAATTAGGCAAATGCTCTTTGACATTTCTCTGCCTCAGACAAAAAAACTGATGGACCTGCATTTGTAATTTCTTAGCTTTAGGGCAATCCCATAACCACTTGTCCTTCAAATCAAGTTCTTTTAGATCATCTAACTTAAGAAAATGAAGCCAAACAAAAAGTTGGACATCTATGTTGAAGATTTTTGAGGGCAAACTAATCACCCTTAGTTTCAGCTTTCTTTGGTGCCCACTGGTTTAGGAAAGAAGCATAATATTGAGAAAGACTACAGAAGAATTTCCAAGGACCATTTTGCTTTGCAAATATTTGAAAAAATAGCAGGCATTAATGTCTAGTGGGTAAAAATTGCAAGTAGATCATACCCAAGAAATAGTGAGATCTGACTTGATGAATACTTCCCACTTAGAAACAGTTTTATCTGAAAACTGGTAAGCACAGACTTGTTGGTAAAATACTAACAATAGACTACCTCATTTATTCAGAAATTACATCCAGTAATATTGACTATTTAGAATAAAATAAAAAGCTCAAAATAATGATGGGGAAAGCCTTCTACAGGGGGAAAAAAAAAGGTATGATACAACATGCACATACAATTCCTGCTTAGGTAAAATTCTTTCATATAATCTTGCTTAATATATTTTAGAAATATTTCATTAAAGCATTTAAAGTGAAACAATGATTTGGTGCTTGAAGGCATAAGCTTCATTTTCCCACCATGTTCATATACCCCTCAAACCCATGTCAGATAAAAAAGGCACTATTGTGTAAAACTCCTTTCCTGAAATTAATGTATTAATTTCTACAGTGCTTTTTAGAGTTTGCAAGTTAAAGATGGTCTCCAAGAGGGAATTGAGTGTCTTGTCCTTGTTTTTGTTACTGGTTGCTTGTATGACCTTGCTGCTGCTGCTGCTGCTAAGTCGCTTCAGTCGTGTCCGACTCTGTGCGACCCCATAGACAGCAGCCCACCAGGCTCCCCCGTCCCTGGGATTCTCCAGGCAAGAACACTGGAGTGGGTTGCCATTTCCTTCTCCAATACATGAAAGTGAATAGTGAAAGTGAAGTTGCTCAGCAAAATAAGGTTTTACTTCAAGATGAAGTTTCTGCTATTTGTGAGAAGCCGCATGATTCTTATGTAGTTCATCACATCAGGCAACTGGTAGATTGCAGGCTTCCCTAGAGGTTGTTTGGCCAAGAGACTGAGGAAGCTACAGTCTAAGAGAAGCCAGACCAGCTTGAATGAATGATAAGATGTCTGGGGTGGGGAAGGTGTGGGCAGGTGTGTGTGGGGAGTATGGAATAGGCATGGTTTGAAACTCAGGAGAGCCAGGGACACTTGGCTATGTGCTTTGGGCCAGCCTCCCCAGAGCTTTCCTGCGAATCAAATGAAGCTCTGTGACATCTCCGGAAAGACAGTTGGATCGCTTAGATGTCCTTCTACCCCGAAGCTGAAAACAAAACGGAGGGAGCCATTCCTCCACCTCAGAGTATCACCTGGCTTTACGGCATCGATGTCCTCAGAGGACACAGTAAGCCAGATACTCGGGGTCCCGAGAGCCACACTGTGGCAGCGGGAGTATCATCGCCCAGCCTGCTAGGCTGTGGGAGAACTCACCACCCATTTGGGGAGCAACAGCAGATACACCTGGTGTGGATGTGGGTGCTGGGAGGTGCCCTCAAGATCTGTAGAGCCAGCCCAGACGGATGGTCTGGGGGAACAGCCCATGAGGCAAGAGGCAGATTCCTGTGGTAACTGGGGTACCTGTGAGAACCAACCAGTGACTGGAGACTTGAGTGGAGGCAGAGATTCTAGGATAGCACGTGGGGTGCGAGCCTGAGGGACAGAGCTCGTGACTGTGACTTCACCTCCATGGTTCTCATCTAGGGCCATTGTGCCTTTCAGGGATGTTTGATGACTGGAGGCACTTTGGGCTATCAGAAATATGGGGGAAGGACTGCTGCTGGCATCCAGTGGGCAGAGGACACAAATGCCATGGTGTACAGAGCAGCTCCCCTCCCCCACCAAAGAATGATCCGGTCTGAAATGTCAATAGTACCGAGGCCGAGAAACTCCACAAACCTGCTCACAGCTGTGACAAAGGACAGCGTGGTCCACTCCTGTGCACCAAAAACTAGACTGTGCCACGTGGCCAACCAGTGTAACAAGGAGGATGGTCCTGTGATCATAGTCACATAAATAACCTCCCTAACACTCTGTACCGACCATGTACTCAGTCCTCTCCCTGCAGGACTATTCTGTGCCTTTCCCAGATACCTACTCACTTAATTACCATCACAGCTCTAAGAAGTACATATGGCTCTTATCTGCAGCTTACCCATGATTTAAATAGCCATGCTGCCAATTTACCAGAAAGAGTCAGCCAGACTCTTTGTTTGGCCAATCTGAGTGGTCAGCTGAAGCACACGATCCATGCAGCAGGGACTGCTAAAGTCATTGACCTGGCATCTCCACCACTGCCCCAGCAGCTGGGAAACAGAAGGCCAGCCCAGTACTCCCAGATGCCCACTGGGCATCTTGGTACCAGCCTCGATCATGTGATCAGACCACCTCTCTTGATACCAGCCTCGATCATGGGATCAGAGCACCTCTCATACCATATTATTATTTTGTGGGGAAGAAATGACAAAACTACAGACAGCACAGCATCAGGTCATATGGAAAGAGACTGGCAAGAATCCAGTGACTCAAAGTATCTATCAAAGTAGACCATGAAGTCCCCAGATCTGTTTTTGCCTCAATTATTCAAACACATGCAGATTGATTTTAAATTACCCAGATTACTGGGGCCGGGTAGCCTCCCCCTGTTTCCGTAGGGTTTTAGTAGATAAATTTAATGAGATGGATGACTTAGTTCTCTCGCCCACGGTTCTGTGGCATTGTTTTCTGCAGAGGAGCACACAGCCCTTCCATTCACCTTTTATCTCAATCAATCGTCTCGTATTTACTGAGGGCCCCAGGAGTGGGTCACGAGAGGTGTAGATCATTCAATTTGTCGCAGCGCATATTTTCAATATTATGATAAGAAGACAAGGGACTCTGCATTTTGTCAACTTGCAAGGCCAAGATCGATCAGCAAATAGATGGGCCTCCCCGTATTCTGAATTAAAGTGTGTGTTTTGGCGGTTTATTGACAGTTGATAACTACTGACCACTAGTCCTGATAGAGTTACAAAGGTCAGGTCACAGCAGGTCAAAGCCACAAAGAAGGCGGCCTGCTCTTGGAGTCTGCTGCCCTCCCAGAAGGGAAGTGCAGGTCAATAACTAAGCCACCTGTGGGGTCTGGAGGCTTTTTCAGTCTTTCTGCTTCTGACTGTGCCGTGACCTAACCCCCATGCAGCCCTGTCTTCTCTGGCCTTTACCCTGAACACAGCTGCCCAGGGAGTCCCACGGGTACCAAGGGAGCCAGGACAGCACTGGGCAGCCCCAAGCCCCCCAGCACGGGCTCAGCCCTGCAAGGCAGATGCCCTTCCACAGGGCTCACTTCTGCTCCACAACCTCCGAGAGTTAAGGACACACAGAGGAAAAGGAAATGGCTGCCTTTATGGCTCCCCCAGGAGTGCCTGCTCTCCTGTGCATATGCAAACCACTCTTGGCAAGCAGAAGTTTAATTAAAAGCCTCTCAGAATCCCTCTCCAGCTGGGGTGGGCCTCAGTCACCGGGAGGGGCCTGATCAAGTAGATGAGAAAACACACAGGCGAGAGGGCTTGTTCCCAGGAAATGTCATCTGGTCCGCCTCGCTCAGTGCCTTGCCGAGGAGGGGGGAGGGGGCCATGCCAGGGTGTTTGATGCAGTATCCATTGTCTACCTGAAAGATGCAAATGATATTCAAATTTGGTTCCAGTGTACAGGCTGCTTGCATATACCCCACAGCAACCCTCAAGCAAGTGACTAATGGGAACATGTGTTCTTTCTATTTTTATAAGGCTGGGAGAACAAGGGGATGGAGGGCTGAGCTTGTGGGGTTTGCGATCTCTCTTTTCAGGGGACCTGCGGCTGTCTGGAATGATAGTAATATCTAGTGGCAGCTCCATGGCAGTGGCCCTGACCTGCTTAGATGCTCTGTTCCATGGAGGCCTGGAAGCTGAGGAAGCGGCCCTGGCCTTCCCAGTCCTTCTCTCCAGCCAGAAGGTGTGGGACCCAGGGACATGACGGGGCTTGTAGGATGGGTCTCCCCAGTCGCCCCTTCCTGGTGGCTTGCCCAGGTGTGAGTCTCAGCTGGACTGTGTCTCACTCATCACTAGTGGGGTGATTGTCCTGTACATCAGTATTGTTAGAACATCAGTACTGTTAGTACAACAATGATCTGCATTGTTAATTAGATGATTCATGGCTGTCTCTCTGTAAGGTCAGATGAGGGAGCTATGTCTGGTCAAAGCCTCTTACAGCCCAAACTGGAGAAAATTAGAAGAATGTTTCATCCAACACAATCTTAGTGTCAAAAATCCATTTTTGCTGCTTAGTTCTCATTCCTGATAGGGTTGTGAAGGCAGTGATGGGCCTCCCTCAACTTGTATTCACACTTCCATCCAGTGAACAAGACTCACGTAGCAAAGCGGACAAAGTAGCAAATGGGATCTTTTATATGAAAAGTGATCTCGTTGTGTGAATAACAGAGTGCAAGAATCATGAAATGCTAGCATTCAGAGGGATTAGGGACAGACAGACTGGATCAGTGACCATCAAACAGAACTCGGAAAAACCTCTTCTGAGGGAAGGAAGTGCTTAGAGCTCTGGATTCCTTGCCCCTTCACAAACAGTCTAGCTCCAGCTGATTTGTTTTATGTTGTGTATCTCTGCATCCAGACTATAAAATGGAGTTATGTTTAACTCCAGTTCACTAATGTGTTTAGTCATGTCCCACTCTTTGTGACCCCATGGATTGTAGCCCACTAGACTCCCCTGCCGAAGGGATTTTCCAGGCAAGAATACTGGAGTGGGTTGTCATTTCCTTCTCCAAGGGATCTTCTTGACTCAGGAATCGAACCCATGTCTCATGCACCTCCTGTACTAGCAGATGGGTTCTTTACCACTGCACCACCTGGGAAGCCCCAGCTGACTAGTAGGGGCTACCTAAATTGTAATGATGAGGATCCTAAGGCCAAGTCCTTGATCTTTGAAAAAGAGAACTATAAGCATCAGGACTGGAGAGTGATGCGTGTTAACCATGCATTTGCTGTCCCTAGCCTCAGCTTGCTTTACAGAAGAGAGTTTGAGATTTTTAAAAGTTTAAAGACCATCACACTCTGTTCTCTTGCATTTAGATAGGTATCTTCAGCCAAACCTAGGCAGAGATATATTTTGCTTTTAGTGACAAATTTCACAAATGCTCATGGTAACCTGTTATCAACTCAACAACTCTTCACAACCCCTTGATGTGAGGAAACCAGGCTTCTGCCATCATAAAAATCAAAGATCCATCTTCCCCTTGCCAAATAGAGGAGATTCTTGGAGATGGAATTAGGATCCCAAGGTCTAGTTGCTTCTCCCTTGCGGAGAGTCATCTCCACAGACACCATTAAAGGCCCCAGCTCGTCTTATCAAGGCAACACACGAACATCATGATTGTTAGAGGTCAGGTGCTTCATCCATTTCCAGTATCTTAAAGTGACTCTCCTTGACCAAACTTCTAAGATTTTCTCTCCAAGGAACTAAATCATAGAATTATATATGAAAGATAATCATCACATCATTTTTCTAAATACTTTTTAAAATTAGGCTTAAGTTAACAGTAGGTAATCAGATTAATAGATAAGAAAACATTTATAGATTATATGGGATATTAGTGGTTTGTAAAGTCCTAGCTTTTCTAAGAATGTGAACTTTTTTGAAAACTATGAAATAAAAGATGAGGATTTAAAACTAGCATAGAACAGGATCCCAAATTATTATATATATGTATAGGGATATAACTGAAGGAGATATGTATATACACACAGGAAATAAAAGAATGTTGATGGCGCTGTCTTTGAGTAGTGGTATTGTGGGTATTTTGGACTTTTTGTAGTTTTTTTCTGTTTGACAGATTACTTTTATAATCAGGAAATATTTACTTAAAAAAAAGCCTAGACTGCAAAAATATTAAGATACTTTATTTTTAAGCGTACCTCTGTACTAAAGTCCCTAGAATGAGGCTGCATTTGAGACAGCTGTAAAGGGAAAGTGAAGTCAATTTTCCTCTCAATACTGTATCCACTTGGGGGTAGTATGCAAACTGCATCATTCATGCTAAAAGGAAATGCACACTTTCTCTGCAATTAAGTGTTTGGCCTTCTTTATCAGGAAATAACTTCAAATTTCCATTTGTTTCTGCCTATGTGGGGGCAGTCAAAATCCATGCCTTATCACATCCTAAAGCAGCCGTAACTGTGCCCTGCTAAAGTGGTCCTTTGAGTCCCCACCATATTCCAGCAGTGTGCTGGGAACCAGAAATATAGATACTTATAGTGTCATCCCTGCTTTGGAGGGACCTTCTGTTGGACTAAGAGAAACATAAAAATGCTAAAAATTAAAGGTGAATACCAGGTGTCATCTGTTACTTCATGGCAGGCACTCTCCTAGGAAAACATTCATATATGTCATCTCACGTGTTCACCTAAACCTGAGCCATAGGCCAGTCTCCCCATTTGTGAGAAGGAGACGACCCCGCATCTCGGCGCTTGACACCTCGATGTCACTTGACACTTCGGCAAGTGGCAGGTGGTGGAGCCAGAACCCAGTACCCATTTCCCTGTACTCACTCCTGGTTTAACTCTTGCGCCAAACTGATGCTGGCATGAAAGAGGAAACCCTCGCGTCTCCCTGCAGAATGTGAACCGCCAGTGGAAAGGGTTCTTTTGGTCTCGGTCCTGGTTTGGGGTCCATTTTGTCTCCTGCTGTGTCCCTCACACCTGAAACAGTGAGTGCCTGGCAAGCAGGGAGAGTGGGTACCCTGTAACCAAAGTGGGTTTGCCGGTTAGCAGACAAAGGACATCCAGTTAAACTGAAATTTTAGACAATCAGCGAATACTTTTTAAGGTGAAAAGTATGTCCCATACCATAGTTAGGACGTACTTTAAAATTATTCTTTGTTAGCAGAAATTCACATTGTGCTGGCCATCCTGGGGCACCTGGCGACCCTGAGCCGTGACAGCCAAGGGCGGCCTGGTGGTGAGTTAAGTTGATAGTGGATTGGAAGTGCTCACCAATCACACGAGACAGTTGCAGCACGCACGTCTGCGTGTGCTCCCTCTGTCGGGTAGTGGTTTGGGTGACTACCAGCCCCGTGGAGGGTGACTGCGGGGAGCTGCCACCCCAGGGTCAGGTGATTGACGAGAGCTGAGAAAGGAAGGAAGGCCATGTCCTACTTCTCAGGGGTCTGTAGCCTGTGCTAAGGAGTTTCCTTCTGCAGACAGAGGGATCACCTTGGTGTATTGTAAACCAGGCAGGTGGCGTACTCCCGTGTCCTTTAGAATGTGACTCTGGCCCCCTCTTGGAGGGTGGATTGGAACCCAGTGACTGGAGGCAAATATGGAGTCAGTGTGGAGGCAAATGCAATTGATTGGGGTTTGAGGGTGGAGGGGAAGACACGCCGTCGAGGACAGCTTTAATAATCAGTAACTGTCTTCAGAGCCTGGCGGAAGGGCCTACGTGCTTTCAGAGCCCTGGATTCTCCTCCCAAGCCAGTGATAACCTTGTGGGCTTAAATGGAGAGCACAGGAAGTATAGGGGATGATGACATGGAGTGATGCACATCTATTCAATCTGTCTGTCTGTCTATTAACTTATTTACGGTGGGTAAATGAGGAGAAGGCAACAGATGGAGTCAGGAATGGACATGACCCCCCATTTACTCTGCTGACTCCCCTTGGCTTAAGGACACATAGCTGTTCCTCTGCCCTGCATGTCTGAGTGACCCAGGCTGAACTGGTTGCGGGGGGCAGATGCATTCATAATGGAAGAAGCAAATTCACGGTTGGGGGTTGGAGGGAGGGTGTCGCGTGTCCACTGGATCAGGAAGGAGGAGGGAGGCATTTGCTTCTCCAGTAATAAGATTGTCAGGGCCCCTTCCCGGCCTGAATGGACCGAGGAAGGCTGCCAGGATGGCGAGCTCACTCTTCTTAATTAGCACTAATGCAGTCGAGGCTGTTTTCTTAGCCTGACCAAAGGGAATAGTAATTAATATGGTGGGGGAGACAGACGGAGAGTTCAAGGCCGGCATGTGTGCCCCCGACCCTGGGGTCACTGGGGAAGGGGAGCCTGGCAGACAATAGCCTGGCTCCCACAGGCCTAGACAAAGGCTGGCCCTAGTTCTCGAACTTCAGCTCACTGTGGCCTCCCCATTAATGTGAAATCCTGTGTTTCCTCTTCTGGAAATGGGACTGGCTTATTAGACTTGCCAGCTAAGGCATGTGGATGTGTGTGTCTATGTATGTGTGAATGTGTGTATGAAGGCATAATTGTTCTCCCACTTAAACTACTACACAAAGCCCGGGAGGTCTTCATTCCCAGTGCTAGTGTGTGGCTCCAGTTGTGGGGCACGGCATGCTGGATCTGTGTCCCCACCAAGCAGCACACAGGTCCTACAGCATCCGTTTCACCCTGAAGTTTGCATAGCATCTTGGGCCTAAGAGCTCAGAGCCGAGCATGGCCTTTTGCAAGCTGGGAAGAGGAGGGAGCTGGAGCTGAGGTGCCTCTGCAGCCAGCAGACTGGACAACAGACTGGCAGCAGGCAGGCTGGTTGCTGCAGGCCAAGGGCCAACAGTGATGGCCCACCTTTCAGGGAATCCCGGAAGAAATGCAGAATAGGAGTCCATGGAATGATGGTGAGTGGGGTCTAGATGGTTGCCTCCCTCATTAAGGATGACCTCACCCTCCTTGAATGACAGGTGGACAAGCAGAGCCACAGATAAATGAAAATACTCTGGACTCTCAGTGTCTCTTCCCTGTTTTGAGATGTTGATCTTCCCAGAGATGAATTTGGTTCTTTTAGATTTTTGCCCTCAACTTTCCTTAGGCTGGTTCTTTTTTTTCTCTTTCTTTCTTTAATTAAATACTGCTGCCTAACTCTTTCAGGTCAGCAGCAATGTCACTAGCATCAGCCATGAATCATGGCCAGGCTGACATTTTAAAAATGGCATCGTCAGGGCAGCGAGTGCAGGCCAGACACCCAGGCACAATGGCTGGACCCCGTAAATTACACTAAAAGTCTAATCAGAATAATCAACACGCTGACATCTTTATGCATGTGGGCAGGACATGGGGAAGAGAAAGGCTCTGCCTTGGATTTTGCTGAGATTTCACTTGCAGCAGATTCTGGTGCTTTTGAGGATACAGAGAGAATCTTCAAGGTGTGTCTGTTGAGTGCTCTGTGACCTCTTTCCTCACATTTACGTTTGTGATAAAAACAGATATAATGAGTGTCTCCCGAGAGTGTGTTGGTTTGTATGCAGCTCGTGCAGCGGAGTTATATATTTTTTCCTGCAAACATCCCCCACACACATATTTCTTCATCAATATAGGTGCCCATGAATGGCTCTCACTCTTACACCCACACACACACACACACACACAAACCTTGAGCATTCATGGACGCTTCTGGCTAAAGAAGTCTATTCAAACTGTCTCTAAGAATGGTTTTCATAATTCTTACCTAAATTCTTTACTAGTCTGCCTTAATGGGACTTTTTAAAGCCAGACAGGACAGCCACCATATGGCCAAGGCCATTTATCACCCTTAACACTAGATTTTAGTTTTTTCTTTTTCTTTTTCTTTCCTGGGTTCCTTTCTCTGTCAATCTCAAACTCTATCTCACTTGGGCTTCATGTTTCTATAGTTTGCAAAAAAAAATATCCTCTCCCAAAACTTTGGGTTCCTTCCTTCTAATGGAAGGCATGGGGCAGGGGAGGGAGGGGAATGCACTCTGGGGCATACATATGCAGAAAGATCACCTCCCAGTGATTAATTGGCCCCACCCAGTCTCAGGCACAGCGAGCCCATTTGTTACCAGCTCACCTCTGGTCATTACAGCCAGGCCTCCCAAAGCTTGTGGGGAACCCAGTATACACCAGCTGGGACTAGCCCGTTGGTACCCACTGAGCTGTGGCCAGCCAAATACCAAGGGTGAATGCTGTGGGCTGGTTGGAATCAAGGAGGGGATGGGAAACGAAAGAAAAAAAGAAGAAAGAAAAAGTGAAAAAAGAGATAACTCAGTTGACACATGAGATGCAGAAACATTTTCTTAAAAGGTAAAGAAGTAGGTTCTGTTTTGCTTGGCTTGATTTCTCAAACATTTATTGAACACCTACTATGTGCCAAGAATGAGCAAGATGTGGTTCCTTAATCTGGCACTAGAGACTGTTGATGCTATTCAAAGTCCTTTTTGTCCACCAGGTTTTACAGTGATTTCAAAAGATACGACTAATAGTCATACACTAATTTTTCAGATTGGTAAACTGAGCCAAGGTCCCTGTGGTTTGCTCAGGGCCGTGCTGGGAGCGATGATACCACTTCCTCTGGTGCTGCTTTTGCTGTATTACACACAGAAGGTATCTACCAAGACCTGATTCTGTCATACCCTTGGGTCCTCCAGCGTATCCTGACCAAACTCTTTGACTACTGGTCATAAAAATGTGAGCTGTGGTTTAGGTTTTGACTTTTTAACTCATCAACTGTAGGACCTTGGGCAAGTCACTTTACCTTTTGCATCCTCAGTGTTTCCATCTATAAAATGGGCTTTATACCCTTAGAATGGTGGTGATTATATGACATCATAAAATTTGGGGCATTGTGCCTGGCGCAGATTAAGCAGTTAGTAGATTTCTAGGTGTGTCAGGTACATGTATATTCATGTATCAACATTCTGTCCAGGCTGGACCTTCTGGGGCCCCAGCATGGGCTCGCACCCTGCGCTGCAGTCTGGGCCAGCACTGAGCCCAAGGACAGATGTCCCATGATGCCGTTCTCAGAAGGAGGTTTCCTCACAGATGTCCCATGATGCCATTCTCAGAAGGAGATTTCCTCACAAATGTCCCATGATGCTGTTCTCAGAAGGAGGTTTCCTCACAGATGCCGCATGATGCTGTTCTCAGAAGGAGGTTTCCTCACAGATGTCCCATGATGCCGTTCTCAGAAGGGGGTTTCCTCACAGATGTCCCATGATGCCGTTTTCAGAAGGTTTCCTCACAGATGTCCCATGATGCCATTCTCAGAAGGAGATTTCCTCACAGATGTCCCATGATGCTGTTCTCAGAAGGTTTCCTCAGCTTCTCCCTGTCCATCCTCCCATCACCAACCCCTCCTTAGCTGTTGTTACAATGATCCCTACAGCCAAGCATTTGTTCAATAAGCACTTATCGATGTTACTGCTGGGAAGCATTGTACTAGGTTCTGTGGGGCAGGCAGGCAAGGTAGGAAGAGGGACAGGGCAGTGAGAGAAACCGAGGACTAGAGTGGGTGGAGACAGGCAGGACACAGTCCTGAAGCCCCCATTATGAGACGGCCATCGATGTGTCCTGGTTAAGAAAGCTCCATATAAGAAAGTCCAGCCCAGTAAAACAATTTCAGAAAAGGGAGATTCTTAAAGAATTATATACATTTTTTGGCCAAAGGAACAAAGATGACTGACTTGGTCAGTAGTTCACACTACTTGATAGACAAGCTGATTGCAGAGTTCCTTGAAATAGCAAACTGCCTTGGAGAGTTTGACGGTAATTTTGTGTACAAAAATATTGACAGCTTGGATTGTTGTGTTGTTCTACTTGTGAGCATGCCTGTGGGAAATACCAGAACAATTTCTAAGGTACCAGAGGCCCCCAGAGAGGAAAGGGATTTGTTGAGCATCTTCTATGTGTGAAGCAATGTGTGGTGTGCTTTATGTGACTGGCCTCATTTAAGTTATACAGTAATTCAGGGGGATAAGCACAATTATCTCTATTAGCAAATGAGGAAACTGAGGTACCCAGTGACTAGTGAGTGGCCTGAAGCCATTCTGTTAGTTGGAATGTCTTTGAATGAAAATAGTAAAAAAAAAACTATGTCTAATTGGCTTCAATAATAAAAAGTGTCATCTCACCTCACAACAAGTTTAGCAATAGAAAGACTCTCTCTGATAAGTGGAGTCTGTGGTTCAAAGATGTCATTGATGGTTCAAAAATTTTTCAGTCTCTCCTGAATAATGCTATCCCCTAAGTTAGCTTGCCCTTACTTCAGGTCCCCTTGAGGTTGCCATCTGAACACAGTAAGACCCAATATGGTCCAGAGGTAAAAAAAAGAAGCATCAATTTCTAGGTCTCATTAGCAAACCTTTTCATGGATGTCCCCAGCAGAAGGTCTTCCTCTCAGGTCAGATTTGGGTCACGTGACCACACCTAACCAATCCCTGACAAATGGATGAGATGTCCAAGACAGCCTAGACTGGTCAGAGGAGGTTAGGACACAGGCTTACACACAGAAGGACGACCACAAGATGACACAGGGAGAAGACAGTAATCTACAAGCCGGGGAGAGGCCTTAGAAGAAACTCACCCTTCTAATATGTTGATCTTGAACTTCTATGCTCCAGAGCTAGGAGAAAATTTCTGTTAAGCCACGCATTCTGCATAGCTTTGCTGCAGCAGCCCTGACAAACTAATACAAGTGGAATGTCAGTTTTTGCAGTTTTCCTTCTATCCACAGTATTCATTGGTGATTGGGAACTACAGGGAAGGTAGAGGGAGTTAGGAGCCTGAGTACTAAGAAGCAGAGAAAAATGAGGAGGACAGACTAGAGAGTATTAGGTAGGCAGTGTGGGTGTGTTTTGGCAATTTGATTCATTCAGACCTGAGCCTAGTTCCTGGAACATTCACAGCACCACAGACCTACTGTGAAGTTCAAAAGGAAAGTTGCTTTGGGTGCGAATGTAAATTTGAATTGGGAAACGTTCCCTTTACTCTTTGGTAACTATGAAATAAATAATTCCTGTGTTTTCTCTGTGCCAACTGGCACGAACTGCACCAGGGCAGTGAGAAGGAACAAACAGTGTGACCCCTGCTTTCAGGAAACTGGTATTTTACTAGGAGAATGAGTTTTGCATGACCAGTGAGGGGAAGGTTAGCATGAGAAATCTGGTTGCCAGCCTCCAAAATTCTATTGTCAGAAAGTTTATGGTACACTGGAGTCATTGCTCTTTGTAAAGACAAATGGCCCCATTCAAGGGTCAGGCAGAGGAAAACCTCTGCAGAACTCTTCTCCCCAATAGAAAAAGAAAGCCATCTTCTTAAACCATTGTTTTAGTTCCATAAATTATGTCCTTGTGCTTCCTAAGTAGAGAACAAATACATCTTTGGGTTTGAAGTAGAAATAAGTGAAGGCAAGGATTTCTAGGAAACAAATACATTTCCTATTTGTCTCTGCAGTACAGAGGAAGAAACATGCTTTTCTGACAAGGAAACCACAGGCAAGTGGTGGGTCTTACTGCATAACTGTGATTGGTACTGGGATCTCACTGGTTTTCCTGGAGAACTCAGGAGATTATTCCAGTTGAAGGAACCTGGGTTGGTTTCATTTGTGGCTTTTCTACCAAATATACAACTTTACTTACCTAGAAGAGGTCAAGGCAAAGCATTGCCTCAAATCTCACCTTAGGTGTGTGCTCCTGGAGAGGAGCTCAGATCCTGCCTAGCGTCTTTCCCCTGCCAAGCTGAGGCAGTGGACGTAAAACAATGGTGACCCATCTAAAAACAAATCTGGGGCATCCAGAGTCACATCCAAATGCATATTCTGTATCAGTCAAGCCCAGACGGAAGCGGGGATTTATGGTAGTTCAATAAAGATGACAATTTATTTGGAATCTCCTGCCTAGAATTTCTTGCCTTTTTCCCCCTTTTACTGGCATAAAAGGTTTTTAACATTTACTTTCCTCATTTATCACTACAACAGGGATGTTTGGATGATGACTTTAAGTGAAATATGTATGCATCCTACAGATATTTATGTAATTTAGCAAAATTATTTTGTAGGTTTTTTCCAAAAGAATCTGCTCAGTTCATGCCTTGCTAACACCACAAAACATTTTACTAATCACACCCTAATGTGGGAACGAACACACATTACTTAAACACATCAAATATGTGAACATATAAATAGTGTTTAAAATATCTCTTACACAATAAATTATGATCACTATGTTAAAATACCAATTTCTAGAGAAAATTGATTTAAGAAAAATAGCTAATCACAGGACCCTGTGAAAGCAGGCTTTTTTTTTTTTAGTATCATTTAATGTTCAAGCCAGGAGATTCGTGCTGTTGTTTCATTTTGTGTTCCATTATTTTTTCCATTCATTTACTGAACAATCATCTTCTGAAACATCCCACTTCTGCAGTGGTATCAACTGGCGTGATACCAAAAAGATGTAAATGATTTAATTGAATTAGCTTAATTAGGTAAATTAACAGTTAAGCATATCACACACAAGCTTGTTCTGTTTATACTACGTTATGGAGATAATTTAGTGCGGAAGGAGAATGGGCATGACCAAAATTCCAATGCAGTGAGCAAGATTAGCTGGCAGTGGAGAAAATACAAAGATAACAGTCTCTGGAATTAAATCTGGATAAATAATTTATGCGCTGGATTCATTATGTAGTTTGAGTTTAGACAACGACCAGTTGATAGTCAAGGAATGTGCAAAAACACTGCCACAGAGCAAAAGTCTGAAGGCAACCACAGTGCCTCTAACCATTACTGAAGCACACCCCCAGGGAAATTTCAACATCCCCTGGGGATTCAGACAAATCGAGGCAATGAAAGTCAGTCTGGCTAGCCATAAATCTGTAATGAAACAGAACAAAACAAATAAGCCATAGTTTGACTGTTTTCACATACATGCAATTAAGTAAAATAAAACAAGGTTTCTCAACCTTAGGCACTACTGACATCTTTATTAGGGGTGGGGAGACTGTCCACGCACTGTCGGATGATTAGCAGTGTCCTTTGAATCTGCCCACTGGATGCCAGCAGTACCCGTCTGCCTTCGGCTGTGATAATCAAAATGTTTCCAAACATTGTTCAATGTCCCTTGGGTAGGGTGACCGAAATCACCCCAGTTGAGAACCACTGAAATAAAACAATTGGATATTACCTAATACATATCTTTAGGACTACTGCTTTAGTGAATCATTCACGAAGAACATTGCAACATTTCTAGCACTTATACAGGATGTTACACAAAATTTGAAAAATATTTATTTGAAATATCCTGTTCTTTCTCATCTATCCATTCACTCATCCATTTGGCAAGCAGATATTAAGACCCAAGCATAGCATTTCGGTGGATAGAGGATATCAATGCCTTCATGGGCACGGAGCAGCTGGCAGACCTGGGAATGAAGAACCACACAGCAGAGAGTAGATACTGGCAGGTGTAGGAGGCTCAGGAAAACATGTGTCTTTGTGAGAATGCCTCAGCCTTGGGTAACTTGCTTTTAGCTTTATTTGGCAGGGTACAGGGCCAGTAAGGTGGACAGGTGCCACCACCGTCTTCAAAAGTTGCCTAAAACGTCAAGTGATGATGTGAGAAATTGGGGGGTTTTAAACAAAGGAGTGTCATTGGTAGTCAGCACTGACTTCTGGAAATAGCAAAGATTTTAAAGACACACCCACACAGGTGAAATCCTGACTTTGCCACTCACCAGTTGGGTTACCCAGGCAAACTGCAGACTTCTGAGTCTCATGTTCCTCTCTCTAGATGGAAATAATAATAATTACCTTATTGCAAATCTTAAATGAGGCTGTCTATGTGAAGCACCTGCCATGGAATCTGCCCCATAAAAGCCACCCAATAATTACCAGTTTTGCTTTCCTTCATTAGCCAGTCCATCCCACATAGATTTTTCTCACGAAGAATGCAATGGAAAGCATATATTTATGAGGTCTGCATGTTGTATTGTACAACCCCAACATCTGGGTTGTATTGTTGAATGCTTGAAGTTGTCCAAACCTTGCCACTGGGTTTTGTTTACTGTAAGGCTAAGTGTTTAAATCCCTTAAATTAGTAACGTCAGTTTGACGTTCATGTTAATCTTCCATGAGATTTTGGGATCTGGAATTGGAGGTGGTTTTCTTCACCACATCCACGGATCTGGAGGCAAATGTAGTTGTTATTACCACGGGAATCAGGGAGAACACAGAAAGCACCCACTGGAAGAAAGGCTAACTTTCTACACAAAGGGACTGAAGTGTTTTGCTAAGCAAGTTTCTGGCAACTTGTCTTGAATGAGGGTATTTTTATTCTATTCGCAAATAGCAACAACCTAACAGAGGAGAAGGGAGACCTGTTTTGCATTTGGAAATACCAACAAAACCACATTCCCACCCCTTCTGCTAATTTATCACTAACATACACTGAGCTTTGTAAATATAGTGGATGCAGGACTAAATTATTTTCTCTGGTATCTGGCATGTCTCTTTCTCATACACACGCTTGGCAGTGATATATCTACAAATGAAGGGGACATTTCCAAGAACACATTTCATTGTCATTAACACATACACCTCATGCATTAAATGCTCAGGACAAAGATGACCTCTCCCTTACCGCCACTCTTGGCTGGATGCTCCCTTCCTGTGCTGTCCTGTGATAATAGAATTCCCCTTTTCAGGTGACTAAGCCCAGTGAGCCTCGGGGGGGTACGGTCTTTAGGGTAGCTGGTTAAGTGCCATCCCTAAAGGCACTTAACATCCCCCTGTTCTGCTGGCCACCAGCTGCAGCTGATGAGGATTTCAGAATCTTCTCTAATCCCTTCCACACCCAGGGGCTTGTTCTCAGAAGTTTAACTTGTATATGTTATGGCTATAATAGCATACAAATTCATGATAACCCAAGAAGGAAATGACAGATTCTCAGTGGCCTCAGGTTGTGGAAGGGTCTAGAAGAAATAGTCAACTGCTGTGCTACATCTCTATCCTATTACCCACTCCCTTTCCTCTCCCCACCTGCCCCAGTCTTTTCTTGTCTCTCCTTAAAAAAAAAATTGTTTTTAATTCTTTCAGACTTAATAGAAAAGCTCTAAAAATAGTTCTGAGTTTTCATGTCCTCTTTACCCAGCATCTCCTCATGTTAACATCATATATAACCAAGGTACAGTTATGACAACTAAGAAGTTAATATCAGTACGGTACTGTTAACTAAACTACAGTCTTTCCTGGTAGTCACCCATTTTCCCCCTGATATTCTTTTTCTGTCAGGATCCCACATGGCCTTCACTAGTCATGTCTCCTTTGTTTCTTCCAACCTGCGCCAGTCCCTCAGTCTTCCCTTGTCTTTCATGACTTTGACCCTTTTGTAAAGTACTGGCCAGTTGCTTCACAGAATGTCCCTCTATTACTGTGAGTCTGATGCTTTCTCATGATCAGAATGGGGCTCTATGTTTTGCCTAAGGTACCCCATGGCTGACACTGGGGGCCCCCGTGTGTCACGATGCTCATATGTCTTATTAACTTCAATTGCTTGGGTAAGATGGTGTTTGCCGAGTTTTCCTACCATAGAGTTGCTATTTTTCCCTTTATAATTAATAAATATCTTAGAGAAAATGCCCTGATACTATACAAATATCTTCTTCTCTTCAAATCTTTGTCCACTAGTTCAACATCTGTGGCCCTGGCGTGCAACAGTGATCACTGTGCTGTCCTAAGGGCAATTTCTACTTCTCTCAATCCTTCTACATGTATTGATCTGAACTCCCAAGACCTTCTGTGTGACTCTCGGAAGAATTTGTGTCCTCACCTTGTAGGATTTTGCCTGGCCTCATGCTCTGATCCCTAAATAGCACTCTATAGATATACATATATATTTATATGTGTGTGTGTGTGTGTGTGTGTGTGTATTTTTTTTTAATGGAAAGAAAGAAGGAAAAAATGACAAAAAGGGATAAAAGAACCCAGAAATGTTCTGGTCCAGGCTTACTTCACACAAGTCACTGTTCTTTCTTTGAGCTTCAGTTTTCTCTTCTCAAAATGACATCTCTAAGCCCCTTCCAGCTTTCACATGCTATGATTCTGTGACAGGAAGTGGGTTTTGATAGAATCTGCAGCTGGTATCACCAAACAACTCAACAGTGAGGCAAACTTAGGGTGGCCACGGCCACAGACGGGGAAATTCAAGGAGAAGGGGAGGAAATGGTCCATGAATCTTTTACAAGCACTGGTGATACTGACATTAATAATACTTTCCACACCAAGAAACACATTGGAGGGGAATGCTAAGGTTTGGGAAGGAGGCAGCCCCTTTCGGGATGAGGTCTTTTATCTCTGCCGGCCCTTGAAACAGATGAATCAGCCCTTTCTCCCCAGACTGAAGAATCCATAATGTGTGTTTCCACTCTCGGTTTCATTACTTTGCATCAGGCTTAATATCCATTTAAGGCTTAATGGTTGCAGAATTACACTGGATGTAAAATATAGTTTTTAACTGGATAGTTTAAGGGCTAAAGTTTTACTCTTACCCTCTCTGTAAAGCTCACAAAACATCCAGACCTCAAAACTAAAAAAAAAAAAAAAATCTCCTAATCTTTTATTAACAAAGTCTGTTTCTCTGATTTCTAACCCATAACCAATATGTACTGATATTCTAAGTATACAGTTAGAGATTGCAGTTTATTTTGCCTGTCTTTTAGATATACCAGGCATCATTTAAAAATAAAAAGGCTGAGGGAGAAACATTTGTGACTCTAAAAGGGAGGGTTGGCTCCTAGAGTTAACTGTGAATGCTGGGTGGGACAAGACCCCCAGGAATTGATCATGGGCAGCAGTCTCTGTTATAGAGAGAGAAGACTCCAGAGATAAGGAAAATTCAAATTAGTCCCCTACTCCTTTAATTTGAGCCAGTGTTTGTTAAATTCCTTTTCCCAACTAGTCTCTTGTCAGATCTGCTAGCAAATACAGGAGTGCATTGGTTTGAGATCGTATCTCTTAATTCCCCATTTTTAATAGGAAATTTTTGAAATTTCGCTGTACAGTTGCTTTCGGTAAATATAATTTGAAAGGTTACAGGGAAAGAGAAGTGGGAGAATGAGTGGCCCGTTTGTTACCCACTACCGTGAAGTTTCTGTGTTATTGATTAAACTGTGAGTTTACCCTCTTACAGACAGGGACATGTATCTGTCAGTCACTGCTCTATCTCGAATGCCAGGCATGGTGCCTGGCATGTGGTTGGTGCTCAGTGAACCCTTGCCACATGAATAAATGGTTGATTATAGAAAATATCTCAGCATCCTGAGCTGTGTTCCCTTTCATTTACCTTTGAGGTGATGATTGTAGGTGGGAGGTGATCTTATAGGGATAATTACACATAAGGGTTATATATATATGTATATATATATAATACTTTGTAACAATTCTTATCAAAATGCATTTTGGGAGAGTTAAAAGATATTATTAAATGAAAAGATTCAGTGGTCAAAGTTTGAACTGTAAAGTTTAAGAAGTTTGTTTTTTGTTTTGAACTACGAGACTTATCAGAGCCTTTCGTACTTTGAATGAGTGTTGGGACTTAACCAAAAGAGCCACGAAACAGTAGACTTTTGAATATTATTTTTCTTTCTTATAGCATCTTTTGTGTAATTATCAAATGAATACAGTCTGAGAAACATTAATAATATACAGAGCATTTAATTTGGGCAAATCATCCTAGATGGTTGTTTTCTACCTTTTCAGTATTTGGCTTTGTTCTAGTTACTTGTGCATGAATCAAATGTACAACATGCCCTCAGTACTCAAATACTTGTTCAGTGAATGAATGAATGAGTTAACGAATGAGATTAGTGACTATATCAGATTAATATTGTTTTATATATATATGATATAGGGAGTAGCATCATCATTATCAGTATCTAAAGGAGTTGTGGAGATTTCCCAAAACTATGAGATTTCCCAAAATGTAAATTTTTTTTGTCATTCCCATTGATTCTCTCCCTCCCCCCAATAAAGCTACTCAATACATTTTGCTAATTGCAGTAACTTTTCAAAGAGTCTTTCCATATCTGGTCTTGCTGCTCTCCAGTCTGTCATGCCTGGGCCTTATATGCTATCGACTGAAAAAAAAAAAATGCACAACTGAAAAAAACAGAGTTGTGAGTTTAGTTTTATTTGAAGTAAAATGAAGACTATAACCTGGGAGAGAGATTCTCAGATGGCTCTGAGGAGCTGCTCCAAAGAGGGTGGGGTGGGAGAATGGGGAGGTCAGTTGCTGCTGCTAAGTCGCTTCAGTCGTGTCCGACTCTGTGCGACCCAATAGACAGAAGCCCACCAGGCTCCCCCACCCCTGGGATTCTCCAGGCAAGAACACTGGAGTGGGTTGCCATTTCCTTCTCCAAGGCATGAAAGTGAAAAGTGAAAGTGAAGTGGCTCAGTCGTGTCCGACTCTTAGCGACCCCATGGACTACAGCCTACCAGTCTCCTCCATCCATGGGATTTTCCAGGCAAGAGTACTGGAGTGAGGTGCCATAGCGAAGGAGGGTTTGTGCGATTAAGCACCGGCTCAAATAGAAGGAGTAAGGAGACAATTTGGATTTTCCTTATCTCTGGAGTCTTCTTTCTCTATAACAGAGACCATTGCCCATGATCAGCTCCTGGGGTCTTGTCACTAGCAAACGGCTAGTGACCTCATCCTTGCAGCAGCAGGTGACGAATGCCAGGTTTCAGTTCCCAGTGCCTACCTGTCAGCCGGCTGACTCATGCTCTCAGCTCAGTGGGCCTCCTCAGACAATGGCCCCAACTCACCCACCAGCCTGACCTCCCGCTTCTGTATTGGCCACGCTCCACACCAACCATGCCTCCCTCCATTTCCTGAGAAATTTCTCCTTCCTGTGCTACTTTTTGTGTTGTTTCTTCTGTCTAGAATGCCTGGGGATTCCCACATCATTTGTGCAAAGGGCCTCTTGAAATACCACCTATTTTTTCATTTTCATTTCAGACCACCTCCTTTATGAGGATATCTCGAGTTCTGATGTTTTCTGATCTCCTTGGTAGTCTCTTACATCAACCATAATTACCTAGTATTCACTTTGTTCTGTTGACCTCTTTTCTACCTGACCCCACACCTCCAACCCTTCACACACACTGCATTGTAAACTTCTGCAAGGTAGCATGTTATTCTTTTTTATTTTCAGTACCTCCCTCTTCTCCTTGCACACAGTGGACCCTCAGCTAATCTTTGGTGAGTTGAGCACTCCTCTTAGGAGCTGTAAATGCATCTGTATGATTGCTTTTCAATAGAGCAGCATAGAGAGACCAGACTTTCCTTAAGAAAGCTGAAGTTCCAAATGGGAAGCCCCCAATTATCTTCTAGAATTTAGAAGCATCAGATTTACTAATGGGCTATATTGCAGAAGTTCATTGGTAAATCTGTTGTTTGGAATCTGGGTTAAATTTTCCCTTGGAAACAGTTTTATACATGGTGGTTGTGTCTCCCAGCCAGCCCACAAAAGCCTATTTAATTTGTAATGTGTCTAAAGTCCGATACTAATAGCAGCCCCAGGGGTTCATTGGCCTCTTCTCTCAGACCATTGCCAGTCTTAACACTACAGACCTTGCCCTGAGGCAAAGTATGAGGCAAGGGTGGAACAGGATCAGGGGCACAGTCTCCAGCAGCTGTGGATGTTGGAGGAGGGCGGAGGGAAGGAGGCAAACAGGAGGAGACAGGCTGTGATAACTGAGCTAGGCATCTGGCCTGGGACAGCCCTTCTCTCCTCGCGTAATGGGTACGATGCGAGCCAAGTACATGGGACTTCCGGGGATAAGTACATCCTCTGACATTTATTTCTATTAGAAAGTCTTTGGAAAGCTGCCTGTCTGTGCTTGTCTCAGGGGTTTGTGATTGTTCTTCCTGTAGTTTTTACCACAGGAGAAACTGTATATTAACAAAGAAACCAAGGAAAGACTTATTTCTGCACATTGAGGCAACCGCTATGATATTGACTAGAGGCCACAAACTTAACGCCTGGGGCCTGGGCAGGCAGAGGGAATGTCTGCTGCAGGGCAGCTGAGTAAGAAGACTCGGGGAATGCGGGTCGGTGATCCACAGTGCACATGCTTCATCCAAGGGAAGCAGCTTCCACTTAGCTCTGGTCAAGTGCTCACCCGGGTTCAAAATATTCAACTTTTTCAAGAGAAGTCATCAATTTCAATTTTATGTACTATTCCCTGAATTTGATATGTTGATAGTTAATCTGAAAAATTTTAAACACACTCACCTATGGGTCCCACCCATGAAATCTTTCCTATACATAGTCATATTTCACTTAATGTGGTCCTTGGGAAAAAAAGAATTACAAATGGAATTTTTGTAAGTAGACTCGCATATTCCCATTTGATGGACACTAAAATTTCAGAGACATGTTTCCACAGAAAAAAATTTCTGTTCAACAACACACTTGAAAAATCACACACTTCAGGTCATAGTTCATGAACTTCTTTCAAGGGGAAAGTGCCAATTTATGATAAAACTTTAACAATAATGCATCAATCTCTACTAAATAGAATTGCTAACACCTCTAAAATCCAGAGTAAAATAAACTCAGAAAACAGGAAATTTTTGACCAAGGACTGGGATACTTTGAGATGGAAACTCACGTCAGCAGTTCCAAAGTCAACTCTGGGCACTTGGCCATTCCCATTCTCTGCAGATTCTGTATCGCAGGAATCTCTCTTTAAAATTCTTAGTCTTTCTCCAGTAGTCCCTGGGGTCATTCACCCAGAGTGCAGGGGCCTACAAGTTCTCTGGCTATAGTCTGTCCATCCTTTGATAGCATCCTGCCAGCATGAAACCTGTTTGATGGTGGCCATCAAGAGTGTATTCTGAAGACCTCAGTGCCATGAACAGTGCTATTAAGAGAATGCCATATCCATCCCACAAAACAGAGTGCTATGCTTATCTGAGAGGCAGGCAACCGGAAACCAAAAACGGGGCACTTTGTCATTAAGGTGTGAACTGATTCTAGAGCTGCCATTGAGATGAGTAAGTCACTTTAACACCAATGCTTTAGTGTCTGTATCACCAAAAATGTACCTACCCCATGGGTTGTTCTAGGAGTGAGATGAGATCACACAATTTTGCACTCAGTGGCTGGTAACCATCATGAACATTCTTTCTTAGTAATACCATTTGCATCGTTGGAGCATGTGGCCTCTCCCGTTTGGTTCTTCCTCTGGCCTCCAGCTTCTGTTTCTGAAGATTGCGTCAGTCCAGGAGCTGGAGACAGGTCAGCACTGACCTATACTGTGGGTACAAACTGGAGAAACTGCTCCTTCAAATGAGACATGCAAGTGTGTCTCATGAGTCCAGACTTCTTACCACCTTATCCAGGACATAGTTGTCCTCAGACCAAATGTAACTATTTTTTTCTTGTCTTTGGGTGTATCCAGCATTAGTGACTCAGCCCAGCCATGGCTTCTCCTTGCTCAGACACATCACTGGTCTCTCCAGGGAACAAGAAGCTTTTAAAGGGCAAAGCATGTTCTTCTGTCTTGCTGTCTGCATTGCCAAGCTTGGCACTATAAACAAAAAGGTACTTAATGAGTTGCATTTTTAGCAAAGAAACTACTCATTCGGGTGAAATATTCATCTAGGCAATGAATTAACATTTTCATTTTGCCATGGCTGGCTTTGACCAAATGAATGAATCCCCGTACTGAATGCAAGGAAAGAGCTATTTAAACGAACAGCAGGAATCCCTTGCACAAAGCCAGGTTGAAATGAATGGGGAGAGAGCCAATCTTTTTTTTTTTTTTGGAAATCCCCAGCACTTGTCTGTAAAGTTTGCTTCAGTCTGGCGGATGGGGTACCGCTCGGGTCGTCTCAGCTGGAATTTGATGCAGTGTGTGGTCCTCCCCCAGGGACAGTTTAGAGAGCACGTGGACCCCATGTGCGGTCACACCTGTCTCCTGTTCTGAGCATGGACCGAGCATTCTTCAGACCCTGACACACAGTGGGCTCTAGGCCACAAGCCTGGCCCTCTGGGCCACCCAAGGGGAATGTCAAGGGCCTCTGCTGCCCTGAGCTCACGCCTAAAGGGCCCCAAGGTCAGTTAGTTGGACACTGGGTTTCCAGAGCTCTGCCTGCCTTGTGCTCCTCTCATTACCAAAGGAGTGAGCATTTCTAGCCCCCGGCTCCAGACCGCAGTGCTGCTAGCTGCTGCGATCCTGGCTTGCAGTTAGTTCTTGGCCAGATTCACTGGGGATGAAAAGGAAGGGCAGATGTGTCAATGAGGAACCAGTAGCAGCTGCAGCTGCTGCTGGTTAGAGTTACTAGCATCCAAATCCCGCTGTCTGTCCCCAAGACCTCAAGACACTGACTGGTCCTGAGTGGTTTCTTCCTCTCTAGTCACTTCTGCTCTGAGACCATTGCCTCTGCCTGGATATACTGATGGTGAACCCCACAATAGACTTAGTTTTTGAAACCCCATGTCTGCTCTGATATCACTCAGTGCAAAAATGCCTACAGGGAACTTGGAATGAGCAACAGCCTCTTAGGTCCCGGGCCAGATCCCTCCACCCAAGCAGGAAAAGCTGCTCCACAGGCTTCTGCACCCTTCTCCTCCCACCCGCCCCTACCCTTCCCCTCCCATCCTTGGCTGCCTCCCCCATGACCCGAGCCTCCCGTCTCCATCAGAGGAAATGGGTAGGTGCGCTTCCCTCGACTGCTGTTCGCTTTCCCCCAGCCTGTGGGAATCCGAGGTTGGGGTAGGAATTGATAAAAGCGAGCATTTTGCCATAAAAAGAATCTAAGAGGGCAATGGAAGGCCATCCGTGCGATTCCCCAGGCTGTCTGTCTTTGAAAAGGAAGATCTGGCCAAACCTACAGAACTTGCTGCCTCTGGAGTTTACTCTTTATTTCACTCTGTGCAGCACGTCCTTGTGTATGAATTAAAGATTAAAGGCAACTTAACCTGCATTTTGCTATATCTCTATATACAGGAGAAGAAAGGAGGGAGGGAATGCATGTGTTCGGCTTGGTCTCCTGGTTCTCACATTGGACCAGGCAACGCGAGACTGAAGATGGAAAGGTCGGGGGTCTCTTCCTGACCCCTCTACTCCTTCATGCCAGGATGTCATTGAACTGGTCTGTGCCTCCAGTTCCTCACCCATAGAACAAGTACAATGATACCTACCTGGACTCCTGACGTGTCCTCTGCCACACCCTGTGGGTCTCATGGTGGTGATGACATCATTGCAGCACCAGCCATTGAACACAGGACGCAAGGTGCAAATCAACTTTCAGGGGAAAATTAGCATTTGGGCCCCTATCTCACTTTGAAATGCAATCAACTCTGGATGGTTCACAAATGATCTCTAACCCCACCTGCTTCTAGTCTCCAAACACAGGAGCTACCTTTGCAGTCCCTTAAGCCAGGGTTTCTAACCTCAGCACAACTGCCATTTGGGGCTGGATCATTCTCTGTGGTGGTCCCGTGAATTGTTGAATGTTTAGCTGGATCCCCAGCCTCAACCCACTAGATGCCTGAAGCATCCGCAAGTTGTGACAACCAGAAGAATGTAAACATTGCTAGACACCTGCTGCAGGACAAAACCCCTCCACTGAGGACCGCTGCCTTAGAATCAGCAACCCTACCCACTCCCCACCTTGGAAGAAGAAGCACCAAAAACCATGATCCAATTAATTGTTACTATAAGAAACTGAAACCCAAATGCACAGGCTAATTCCACGTCTTACTCAGGAACTGGAATGTCAACAGACAACATAAACCAGTCCCAGCAAAAGTTCAAGAAGAACTTTTTTTTGTGTGTGAAAAAAAAAAAAAAACATTCCCAAGACATTCTCCATTATTTTTCAGTCATTCTTTGTACTGCTAATGTCTTATTAGTGCAAATCATGGATCATTGACCTGATAAAGACCACCCCACAGCCCTCCTAGACTTGTAGTAACATCTGCTGGGCACTCAGAGGCTTTTCAGGCACAGGCAGGATGTGAACAGGAAAGAGTTGAACAGATGCTTATGGGCTAGGTGTGCCCACTTGGCTCTGAATCTGTATTTAAGTGTCTCTGTAACAAGTGTTCAACAGAATTTATCGCATTCCACATGGGTGTATGAGCCCAGAGCAGCTATATTAAACTATGGGTATCTGCCAAAATGGATATGTTTTTAGGATGAGTGAGTGAGTGAGTGAATGAAAATTGCTCAGTCGTGTCCGACTCTTTGCTACCTCCATGGACTATGCAATCCATGGAATTCTCCAAGTCAGAATCCTGGAGTGGGAGAAGATCCATTCTCCAGTGGATCATTCCAACCCAGCAATCGAACCAGGGTCTCCTGCATTGCAGGCAGATTCTTTACCAACCGAGCTATCAGGGAAGCCCCTTTAGGATGAGTCTTCTTAAATATCAAACAGTGAAAAAAGGCAGGAAGAGACCCTAAATGTAGACCCTGTTTTCTATGGTCATCCGAAATCGTCTTCAGGGCCCACCGGGTTACAGCTGGTCCTGCCTTGACTGTAGTTCTGTGGTAGCTCCTCTGACTGGGTAGATCCCCAGGATGGGCTGTGTGGATGTGTAGAGGGGAACCTTCATCGTTTGCCGAGGATCAGAGAACCTATATGGCCAATAAGTTCTATGCCCCAAACCAGAATCATCAGCAATGTGTTGGTACCAGAAGAACCAGCTCTTGGTACCTATATGAGGTTGACTCAGAGAGGGTGGGGGATTCATTCAAGGTGCTCTCGGCAGCTGACGCTTAACAAGGCATTCAACAGAGCATCCTGAGGCCAGCTCTCTTGTCCAGATGGCTTGACTCTGCTGCCTCCTCCTAGAGAACAAGGAATGTGCATGCCCTCGACCCCCTCCCTAGGGCCGTGCGCCCCCTCTCCGCCAAGAGCATCTGCGTTGGACACCACCGGGAAGCGCATTCCTAGGAGGAATTGTTTGTGTGGCACTTTCCAACATCCCCTGGAGCCAAGAAAAGATTTACATTTGGCTGGCGGTGTGCGACAGGTCCCAGTCATTTCCTCTCCTTTCAAGAAAATTCCGAATGAACATAAATCTCACCCCAGCTCTGACAGCCTCCAGTCATCTGTTTACCAAAATAAACTTTAAGCATACATTGAAAACTAATTCCTAGTGAAATATGCATCCCCGTGGCATTCAAGTCTGGTATTTAATGTCTTTTTTATGGTTAATAATGCATCAAAAGCATCCCCAGTCTGAAGCTGTCATTACATCACATACATGATGTGCAGGGCCCATTTCAGTGTCTAAAAAACTTGGAGTCAGTTTTTATTTTCTTAAAAAAAATACTAATGTATAATTACAGTGGCCTGTTTCCCTCTATCTGTATTTCTTTTTAATAAATCTGCTGCTTGATGAGATCAATCCACTGAAAATACCTAGAGAGGTTCTTTGCTTTAGACAGATAAAGAGATGTGCTATATAAACAACTCCAAAATCCCCTCATTAGAACTGGGTTCTATTTGGAGAGCACCCTAGTCTTCTTTTTTATTTTATGTTGCTTTATATTTAAAAAAAAAAATCCAGGATTATATAAAGGAGTACAGTTAAGCCTCCTTCTTCCTGGTAGACATAGAAAAATAAAATATTTGAATCAAAACATTGGCTTTCGTTTCAATGCTGGCTCCCTAAAGTTAACAAAATCAGGGAAGCTCCATTTGCCTTCTGTTAATAGCAAAGTGAACATTGCTCTAAGTGTTTCCTTATATATCTTTTTGGCCACTAATGATGAGAACAAAATATGAATGGAAGGGAGGATGAGGGTTGAAAATTTCCTTCCTGAGATGTCTAGAGGCTTAGAAGTGTAGGAACCCCCAGTCCCATCATGGCCATCTATAATGACCACATTCATGCCCATGAGTGATTTTTTTTGCCACCCTGGACCATTTCCGATGACCCACGGATGATGCAATGTTATCGGAGCAGTCAGATTACAACTGCTTGGGCATTGGACAGTGTCTGCTTACCTTGACTTGTGGCTCCAAGGACCAAGTAAGATAACTGGATAATGTATGCAACGTGTTTAGGGTGGGCATGCACCTGGGAGACACAAAATGGCAGCAGTTAGGTCTCGGAGCAGTGGTTGGAGCAAGCGATGGCTGTGGGCTCAGACACTCTGGGATGAGGAGGGACATCGCTGGACTCAGAGACTTAGTTTGCTTGTGTGTAAAATGGGGGTAGTAGTTGCTCAGGGAGTAGATCATAAATGTTCTGACCATAAAAAAAGAAATGGTAATTATGTGACATGATAGAGATATTAGATGATCCTAGGTAGTAATCATTTTGTGATACATATTACATATCAGTCAATACAATGTACACTTTAAACTTATACAGTATGTCAATTGTATCTCCACAAAGATGGAGAAAAATGTTGGGGGGTGGTGTGCGGGGATAATAGCATCTGACTAACTCTCACGTGATTACTATGATGATAAAAATGAAATAATATGTACTGATATAAACTGTAAGTACTCAATGGATGGTAGCTATTAACAACAACACCACCAACAGCAGTACCTGTAATTAGCTCTGTAATTTGCAAGCACTTAGGTAATGTGGTCTTGTAGTTGCTTTACAGCCCCTCCTACTTAAGATTTGCTAATAATGGTGGATTTGGACCTGCAGTGCTGAGTTTAAGCCAAGATTCATCCTAGGAGATCTGAAGAGTTTTTGCTTCTCTGCCAGTGTGGCAAACACATGTGTTAGGAAGTAGGGAAGGAACTAAAGGATAGTTACTTTCACAACTTACAGGTCTTAACATTTTGATGGTTAGTTCTAGAAAACCATTGTAAACCACAGAATATAGGCTGAAACCAAGCCTTCTTTGGCACCTGATGGAGGATATCTGTCCAGAGACTAGAAGCTGACTTGGTCCAAGGTCATGCTGATCAAATTGGTAGGTGTGGGTGGAAGAGGTCAGGGCTGCCCCCGGGTGGCCTTAGCTTTTCCTCAGCCTCTGACACTTGTTTCTTGGCCGCTTCCGCCTGGCAGGGCACTTTGGAGACTGAATCCTGACAGGTTCCCCGGTGCAAGAAGGCTTTCTTTTTTCCTTTTCTTAGTTCTTTTTGGAGATCTGAATTGTGGGGTTCCCCAAAGGAACTCCTACTCCCTTAATGATCCTCACAGGAGTTTTTCTTCCATCTTTGGCTAGAAAAGAACATCCCAAGATCCAAAGTCAAAGCAGCAGTAACTTGTGTGCCACCAGCGCCAAGACGTTTCAGGCAGCCTGTTCCTTTGGTTATTCACCCTCCTTCCCTTCCTCGCCCTCCCTGTAACTCTAGTTCTGGGCATCCCTCCCAGAGCTGACAGCCTCACAATCTGGAGATAAATGCTGTGAGCTCTCCCTTTCAGAGGCGGTTTAAGAAGTTACCATTTGGACGTGTTCGCCACTGGCTTCCTTTCAGTTCCCTTGCGGCCCCCTCCCACCCAGCACAGATCCTTTCTTGGTTTCCCTATTGTTCAACTCCACGGTACTTTTTAAGTGTCAAAGCAAATTTGTGTTTCCAGTAAGAAAGCACCTTTTGCTTTTTGCCTTTTTTTTAATTGCATGTGACCCTGACGATTCTAATTCCCACGGAAAACTTAACCATGTCCCTAAGAAAAGGCAGACACGTACACAAACGCAGCCAGCAGCATACGCTCCATGCCTCTGCACACCCTGGCAGACACACAATTGCATACCGTGCAGCCGGCTAATGTTGATGCATCCAGGTTGGAAATGACAGGATATTGTGGAGGGCCAGTCATTTAATGAACCCCTGCGGGACCAGTCTTGGTGACTAACAATTTCTCTCCAACTCATCAGGCAAGGGAATCGCAGCCCTCAGTGCTTCACTCCATCACACCACCCGCCCCCCCACCCACTTCTTCCTGCTCTACACAAACAAACCAATTACAGCAATGGATATAAATTGGACCCCTTTCCTGAAAATGCTCCCTCAACCTTTTTTCTGCCCTTCCTTACTCAGTTCCCATCAGCCTGCCCACCATGTGAACTATATGCACACACAAGCACACGCATGCACACAGGCATGCATGCATATGCGTAATCTGTATCACAGCCTTTGCAAACTTCCTGTTCTCTGGTCCAGTCTGGTTTTAGCTGCCCTATGTCTCCTTAATCTGCTATCATGTGGGATACTGATTGAGAATGGCCTTTCTTTCTTTATCTCCATTTTTTTTACATTGCAGCCAGTGCCAAACCTTCCTCTCTCTCCATCATACCTTAGGGTAGCTCCCTAATTTCTGTATGGTGCCTTGTGTAACTCCTATTGGTATTAACTGCGTCCTTCATCTCAGTTATCAATTGATCAGTTACCTTAGAGGCTTTGTGTAAAGACTTCCTGCTTAAATGAAACTATTAAAATGTCAGAGTCGCACTCTTAAGAGGAGTGAGAAGTTGAGTAGCTGGGTTTGAGTCGTCCTAAGTAAGATAGCAAGAAAGTTATCACTTCTACATCAGCGCTAGTGATGCTTTGAGTCTGCAGGTCACTCTTGGTCATGGAGTCAAAACCATGGAGTCACTCTTACCGCAGAGTTCTATACACATAAGCCTCCTCACGGACATAGACACATTTCAAAAGAGAGACATTTGTCCCCTCCAGCAAGCAGAACAATTACCCAGTTATCTAAGTAGAATGATAGGTGTCTGACAAATCATAGGTTGGAGACATTTTAGAAATACTAATAATTTGAATTTTTAGTGTCCTTTCCCATTTTCAGATAACATCCCCCCTATAATTACAGGGCCAGCCAGCAAGGGTAGAGCTGCCTCCTCCCCTTTAAAGCGGGGTCTGTTACCTGGAGCCCGTCCCCCCGCACTGTCTCTGTGTGTCTATCCAGGTGCTGCCCAAGGTCCCAGGAAACACCAGAGGAACAGAAATAACTTTTCCTACAGTCATGTTTGCCTCAGTGTAATGCACCAAGAGCCTGTGAGGGGACCCTGGTGGGTTCCAACCATCCCCTGTGCTTTCTGGCTGTGTTTGTTTTTTTTTTTAAACCAAAATACCTGTGGGTTTTATTGGCCGGATTGTGACGGGAGGCAGTGGGGAGAAAGGCAACACTGGGCATTAAAAATGACAAAGCACTTTCATTTGACACAGCCATCCGAGGAAGTTGGAAATGAACATATTTTTCTAAGGGAAAGCAATTTCAGCAGCCCTGCCTGTGTACAGATGAGCAGGACTGTGGACCAGCTCAGGATGGCTCCCGACATTCCCGGGGAAAGACAGATGATTGATGTTTTCTCATTAATGTGGGTTGGGGAGATTTTTATGCAAAATTCAAAAAAGGAAAGAAATCCCAGTTTCTACCGTTCTTTCTTTCACAAGGGCCTTCCTGAACTGGAGGCTGACAGATGTGGAGACAGAGCTGCGCCAGAATCATGTGGAGGTGATGGGTTCACTTCTGGGCAGTCAGATGAGCCAGACAGAGCCAGGCCTGGCTGCTGTGGAGGATAATGTTCCCTCTGGGGAAGAACACAAGGTAATAAATGGCTTTTGCAGCAATTAAACACAAGAGCAAAAGGTGAACCTCCAACTCCACGATGCCATCTCTTTTTCAGGAACAGCAACAAAATATGACCATGAGCTGTCAAGGTGGAAGCACATTCCCCCTGGCGGAGGATGGTGTGGCTGTCCTGTTTTCTTTTAGTGAACCCTCCAGTGCAGCTCCTTTTAGGTCTCTCAGACCACGTGTTTGGTAGGAGCTGAGACAGTCCCATTCCATCTTGCATTTTCTAAAATGCATTCAGAATCACATTATTATAGATTATGCAAGACGGGAACATGGTTGAGATGAAAAAGTAGCCCTTGATGCTTCTCAGAGAAGGAAACCAGACTGACCTGTTGGAGACCTAGCTTCTGACTCTTTGTTTTTGCACAGATCGACTTGCCTAAGGGAAGAGTTCAGCTCTTCCTTCCTTTTAATTCCTGTCCTGTGGGAGTTGTGAAAACATGAAGCAAGGAGAGAAGATCCCTGCAGACTCCCATCACACACCAGCAGCTCTGCGCACAAGCACACACACGCACACACACACACAGAGACACAATGGAATTGAGGTTTTAGATCTTAAACTTGGCAGCTTGGTTACAGGGAAGAGGGCTTGGGAATTGGTGTTATGGAAGGCGGAGAATCACATCTATTCTGGTTAGCTGTGTGGACTCAGGGAAATCACTTAACCTCTCTGGGCCTTAGTTTCCTCATCAGCAACAAAAAACAAAAGAAACGAAGCTTTGGATTTGATGATTTTTGTGATTCCTTACAGACTCAGCATTCTCTGATTCAGGGAATTCATTTCTAAATGAAAGTCTCACTTAGGAAAGCCCATGGGTTTTGCATGCATGTCTGTGATCCAGGTGTGCACAGCAGATAATGCAAGGACTCTGTTCTGTTCTCCCCTAGCACAGCCTCCATGGGCAGGCTCTCTGCTGCCTTTCCCCATCCTCCTATGCACTTTCAGTGGCCCTGTTAAATCCAGGCAACTATACGTCTTCAGAAAATCATAGTCAGAGGGATGCTGGAATGACACATCTCTCAGTCTCCAAACCCCAGTGCAAACCAGCACTCAATTGCTGCTGGAGGCCATGGAAGTAACCATGGCCTGCTTGAGCCTGCAGGGAAGTGAAGTGAAGTGAAGTTGCTCAGTCGTGTCCGACTCTTGGCGACCCCATGGACTGTAGCCTACCAGGCTCCTCTGTCCATGGGATTCTCCAGGCAAGAGTACTGGAGTGGGTTGCCATTTCCTTCTCCAGGGGATCTTCCTGACCCGGGGATCGAACCTGGGTCTCCTGCCTTCCAGGCAGACCCTTTAACCTCTGAGCCACCAGGGAAGCCCCTGCAGCCACCAGGGAGCCTGCAGGGAGATAGGCTGAATGCTCCAGTACCTGCAGCCTGTCAATATATTTACACCTTCGTGAAAATGGATCTTGGAGTTGGTGAAGTAGGGGTGGTAGAGACAATTCCAACACTGAGTGGAGAAAAAAAGAGAAGGGTCAGGCTTCCCTTGTGGCTCAGCTGGTGAAGAATCTGCCTGCAGTGTGGGAGACCTGGGTTTGATCCCTGGGTTGGGAAGATCCCCTGGAGAAGGGAAAGGCTATCCACTCCAATATTCTGGCCTGGAGAATTCCATGGACTGTATAGTCCATAAGGTCACAAAGAGTTGGACATGACTGAGTGACTTTCACTACGAAGGATAAACATGATGTCTTTCCTAAAGGGAGAGGGGTGCAGTGGCTTCAGAAGTTCAGGGCAGGTGGTGAGGGTGGTGAAACATTGCCTGAGTCTAAGAAACTGAAGTTCCCTCTCCTCTCTTGCTCTTGGCCACAGGTCCACCTTGATATTTCCACTCATCCCCACCCCCAAGGGAAGGAATGCCACAAGTCTCCATTTCTTTTCCTGTTTAGTAGAAACTTCCCTGGTGGCTCAGACTATAAAGCGTCTACCTACAATGCGGGAGATCTGGGTTCAATCCCTGGGTTGGGAAGATCCACTGGAGAAGGAAATGGCAACTCAATCCAGTATTCTTGTCTGGAAAATCCCATGGACGGAGGAGCCTGGTGGGCTACAGTCCATGGGGTCGCAAAGAGTCAGACACAACTGAGCGACTTCACTTTCACTTTAGTAGAAACACTAGTCTCTTACCTTTCCTTTTGACTTTTTCCAAGGGTCACTTAAGACCCACTAGCACTAATCACCCATCTTGTGATGGCACAGGGGCAACCCTGGATCGAGGCTGAGACGTCCCTCGACTTGCTGGTCAGTGGGGCTGTAGACCATGTGCCGCAGCGTTCAGCCCGTGTAGGGATGAGGTCCTGTACGTGTGCTCAGGGGGATCCCACCCCACTCCTCTTACAAGGTTGAGTACTACCCCCACACACACACGCAGTGGAAAGGGATCAGCGCTGTGCTTAGAAGCTGACTCTCAGATTTTCCAAAAAGCCTCAGTTTGGAGCATTTGCTGACTTTTGTGGTATAAGCACTCCCACTGTGACTCCCATAGTCTTGAGTGTAGTTAACAACTGGCTCACGCCATTTCCAAAAATTGAATCACCAGTTCTCACCAAAAGGCCAGCCCCAGCACTCCGCTGAAAAGGATTCCCCTGATGCCAACTGGAATTACCAACAGTGGCATGGCCTTCTTCCTTCCCCCGGAAATCAAATGGGTTGTTTATCCCAGAGACTGGTGGAGAAATGCTTAAGATCAACTAGAACAATTCTGCTTTTTCCTAGACCCCATCTTTTCTCTCCCAACTCCCATTCTCTTGGAGGACACATCTAGGCTCATGACTTTAAATTCCATTGAATTGCTGAATTCTCTCTAAATTATCTCCCTGGAATCCCAGACTCTTCAACCTCTAACAAGTATCTCAAACTTAGCATTTTTTATAATAGAACAGGGGTCTTGATGTCCTCTTCCCAGAATTTTCTCCCCCAGTCTGGCCCAACTCAGTCAATGGCACCACAGCCCACTCCTCTTCACCCTCTACATCTAATCTATCAGTCAGACCTACTGACTTTGCCTCTGGAGCACTGCCTGAATCCAGCCCTTCCTCCCGTGCCCCCCACCAGCCTCCTGACCCAAGCCAACATCGCTGCTCACTGAACCCCTGCAATTACGTCTTTACTATTCTCCATTCTATTGGTGACCCTGCAGTCTGTTTTCTGTACCACAGGCAATAGATAGCTGAAGACACTCCAGTGGCTTCATATCCCAATAAATAGCTGAAGACACTCCAGTGGCTTCATATCCCACACAGGATTCCTCCAGACTCCCCGTGCTCACGCTGCCTCCTCCCCACCCTCAGCCTGTACTGTCGGTCACTCACTCCAGCCACATGACTCTTCTCTTCTGTTGCTCAGACACAGCAAGTAAGCTTCTGCCTTCCCATTCAGGTTTCCATCTTCCTGAGTCCCCAGATCTTTGCCTGGCTCACTATCCTTATCATTCAGGGCTCATCATAAATGCCACCTTCTCAAAGAGACCTTCCTTGATGACCTTCTGTATGCCTGTTTGTCTAGAGTATAACTTCCAAGAGGGCATAGACCAATGTTAAGCATATGTAACAAAGACAGAGACAGAGAGGCCCAAATAGAGAATGGCTAAAGGACACAGAAGTCCGTTTCTTGCTCCTAAGAGCTGTTTGGGTCCTTCCATCACATTGCTCTGCTGTTTCCAAGGAGATTACCACCATCAGCAGGAGCAAAGTAGGGTCCCCACAGGTCCATGCAGCGGGACAGGGGTTGGGGAGCAGGCAGCGTACCTGTGGTCTTCAAGTCTTGGCGTGGATGTGGCTTACATCCCTTCCATTCTCCCGCCTCTGGTGAGATTCAGCCACATGGCCACACCTCCCCACCTCCATGGTTGGAAAATGTAGCCTGTCCATGCATCCAGGAGGACACTTGGTATGTAAAGAATGAATAAACAAAAGAAAAAAAAAAAAGAATCTTCTCACGTAGCAAGTAAACATTTCGAGTGCCCCTGGAAACTAACAGAGTTGCAAAAGGAGGTCAAGAAGGTGAAATCCAGCCTTCTCCAATTTGATCCTACGTGGCACACTTGCATCATGGAAGGTATTCATCAGGAAACCATGGTACTGACCAAATTCTCCATCTTCGCCTCCCCACTCAGCCCTTACCCACATATAGATGAGAGAGGAATGGAGACAGATGCCCACTGGGAGTCTAATAGAGAATACTGTGTCTTTTCCATTTTCTAACTCCCTGTTTTCTTCTTAGACCCCCTCAGCCACTTTTTCTCCAGCTTCAGCAGGCTACTGCATTCCTCCCAGGCCCTGTCCTATTTACTCCAGGTAGGGTGATGATTTGAAAAGACCCTGATGCTGGGAAAGATTGAAGGCGGGAGGAGAAGGAGACGACAGAGGATGAGATGGTTGGATGGCATCACCGATTCAATGGACATGAGTTTGAGTAGGCTCCAGGAGTTGGTGACGGACAGGGAAACCTGGCATGCTACAGTCCATGGGGTCACAAAGATTCGGACGTGGCTGAGTGACTGAACTGAACTGAACTGAACTGAGGGTGATGATTATGAAAGAACAAAGGAGAAAAATAAGACGTGTATAGTAAGCCATTGTTTTCTTCTAAACCTTGTTGAAACTGTGACTGCAACTGAGATAACCATGGGCTTATTTAACAGAGACCCATGGGACAGCTGGTGTGTGGGGGCACAGATCTGTAGATGTCCTATACGTCTGCACTTAAGGTGGAAAACTGGGGTTTATTAGAAGGATTACTCTTCTGTATTGTGTTTTGCACACTGGGACCCCTATTCTGAGCATCTGTTTCGAAGTCCAGTCTATAGGCATCTTAAAAAAAATTAGTCACAGAATCACTTATGAAAGAAAAGCAATAGATGTCCTTCATATAGTGATGTAGGAGCAGGCTTTAGTAAATTCAGAAAAATAATCCATTTGGCAGTTGTTACAAAACTGTTAACAGTGACTGTATGCCTGGCACTGTTCTAGGTGCTGAGAATAAGACAATGGATAACTCAAAATTTCTTAAGGAAAGACAGGTACAACATAATGCAGAGTTTTTCAGTCTCAACACTGTTGGGATTGGGCATCTGATGAAGCTTTGCTATAAGGGCTGTCCCAGGCATTACTGGTATCTAGTGGTATCCCTGGCCTCTACCCACTAGATATCACGAGCACCCCTACCCCCAGAAGTGACAACTAAAAATGTTCCAGATTTTTTTCCACAGGTGCTAAATGTCACCTGTGGGTAAAATCACCAGCACTGAGAATCTCTGCCCTAGTGGTCCCTTTGGGACCAGATCTGAGTTAAAGTCCTAGCTCTGCCACGCTTTAGCTTTAAAATCCCAGGGAAATTTCTTTACCCTTCCGAGTCTCGGTTTCCTCATCTGTCAGATGGGTTAATAAGAGGATGGTGTTAGATGACAAATATAAAATGCTTAGGTCAGTGTTTGACGTGAGGAGTGCTTCTGGAAATGTTACCTAAAGAGTGCAAAGTCTGATTTGCTCTGGTATCATATAAAAGCCTCAAGTAATATAAAATCTAGACAACTATTTATCATGCCATTTTTGATGAGTTCAACAGGGTTTTGTGGACCATTGTAAGCATATCTGTATCCTTCTGTCTTCATTTGTGTAGAACTTTGATTCAAATATTAAGTAGGACATTGAGGCTGCTTTTGGCATAGAGATAGAAAATTACTAAAGAGTTGTTGTTCTTAATTAACAATTCAGTATTTTCTAGCACTTTCCTTTGCAACAGCTCTTTGTCCCACTCCCAAGAGAATATGTTTTCCTACAGGTATCATTGTCCTCTCCAGAAATCAGTTCCCAGCTTCCCTTGGTCTATTCTTTGTGATTAGAGACAGGAAATAACACAAAACGTTAGAAGGAAGATTCATGTGAGAACGAACCTGTACTTCCACTAGAAACCAGATTTCACCTCTAGTGACTTTAAACTTGTGAATAGCACCAATTACTTTAGGTATGTGTTCTTCTCTGCTTCAAATTCAAGATCATAACTTTGGTAACAAAAGAACTGGCATGTGAACCACTGGCCACATTGGTAGCACCGGATGTAAAGTTTATGTGGAGAAAGGAAGAGGACCAGGAAATGCAGTATCAGGACAGTGAGTTGCTGTCAGCGATCATGGGGGAGACCATTAGGACCAATCATCAGACTATTGGGACTGACAAGAATATATTGACAAGTAACATGCTGATATCATCAAGGAAATCTTAAGCTTCAGTTGGAGGGATGGTAGGAAATAATATGCTGCAGGGTATATTTTTTTTAAGTTACCTATGGTGGAAGATTATGAAAAGACATTAAAAGGATAATGGAAGTTTTCTGATATTGAACAAAATACAGGAATCATAATCAAGTAGCATTTATGCCCCCAGTTATCTGTATGCCAATGTACCCTATGTGACTAAGGAACAAAGTGAACTTGGAAGTTTAATGCCAATACATTGAGACTTTACAAGTTCTCAAAAATTGAATGGTATGGTAGGGGACCTTTGAGCCAGTAGGTTAAAATGTGGTAGAGAATTTGTACACCTGGATTAACAGAGAAAGAAGTAGAAGTGACGTCCTCATGAGAATATACATCAGAACACCCAGTCAGATCACTTGGCTCATGCTTCATTGCCTGTGGTATGAACTTCACATATGCGAAATGCACCATCCTCAGGGTTTGTCGGCTCTCCCCATATTTGCTAAGTACCACCTTCTGTTAAAAACACACTTGCCGAAACATTCTTGACCTCCTTGTTCAACATTTCAGGTATTAAAAGGCTGAGAAAGGCAAGAGTAACTGCTAATTTCTGGATTGAATTCTGAATTATTAGATCAATATTCAGCTCAGTTGAGTCAGGTAGTACACTATGATTACTCTTCTTTTCTGGCATAGCTCTGTTTTCAGTGGTCTTATTTTTTGCTTTATTTTCTGTGTAGTGATGATGGCCATGTCTATAAACTCTCTACCAGTTATATACCTCTCCTCTTGAATATATTCAAGCACGTGGGATGTTCTATCAACTTCATCTTCTTATTAAAGTTCTCCCAGAGCTCGCTGACCTGCTCCCATAGAGACTAGTTGATCTCTAACTCTGGAGCCCACCTATTTCCTTCCCATCATCCTGGGGCTCCTTTCTCCTCTGTGATATGTTGGAGCCTCTCTTCCTACAACCTAGTTGACTTAATTCCCATCCCATAGTAAATATCATTGTTAACTCCAGTTTGCAATTGAGCCAAACAAAGGCATGGGAACTTAAGTAAAAATTTCCAAAGTCATATGGTTGTAACACAGATGACACAACCAGGTCTCAATCCAGAATCCATCCAACACCACACCTGTGCCCTAATTACTGAAAATCAAGGCACGCCCTTTGGTGATCCTGGTCGAGAGATCTGATAGGTCGTAGAAGCTGGGGACACCCACAGGTGGCTAAGGGCTTCATGTAAGCTGTGCTCCCCTTGGTCGAGTCAGTCTGTTGCAACATTCCTATTTTAAAGCACTTTTTACAGCCCCTGACTCACTGTCCCTAATGGCAGCTTCTTATTTCTGGGATTAGCGGTTAAAAAAAATAGCTTCTGGGCATGTGACGCTATTCTCAGGCCTTTAATGTCAGAAATAATGATCGTGTTAAATTGGAGCTCATTACCACGGAATGAGACCTCATTGAGCCCTCTTTTTGGGGGGCTATTTAATGGTTTTTATCCCTTCTTTTTTTTTTTTTTTTCTTTTACCTCATTCTTAGTAGCTCTGACATGGTGCACCAGGGGGGAAGTGGATATTTGGAGTGGCAAATTATCAAATAATAAGAAAGATCTCCTTTCATCGATGGAAGGAAAAGGGTCCATCCTCCATTGTTCTCACCAAATGCTGGCTGTTCCTTTGTTATGGTTTCACGGAAATTTCCTGAGCCCCTTAAGCCACTAATACCAGTTCTATCCCCAGCAGCCACAACACGTACTTAAAGCATTATATTCAGCACAGTCTTTCCCATAATGAATCTGACAATCCTGTTTTATGATTTGATGAGTGGTTAATTCAAAATATACCGTTCTCTAGAACTAGCTTTCTGATGGAATCCCTGCTAGGCCTCCTGCACAAGCCCAAAGACTGTGTATGACCATTTTCAGAGGGCTCCGCAGGACCTGAACAGACCAGGGTGCTACCCCGTGCCTGGGACTCCAGAAGGTGAGCAGCCAGCCTCTGCTTTCTGCCCTCTAGAAGCTCCTCTGGTGAACAACCAAAACTATGGGAACCAGAAATAAATGCCCCACTTGATGAGGAACTTGGCGTCCTCATAAGTGTAAAAAGGACCCCGCCATCCAGGAGCAGCCAGAGGGCTCAGGGAGCTTATACCACACAAGGAACAATGAGGGACTGGGGGTCTAACCTGGAGAAGCAAATTGCAGGAGTAAGGATGTGCACTGTCCTGAATATTGAATGTGTTATCTTATAAAAGGGATTGTCCCCCTTGTTTGACTGGCCCCAAAGGGCAGAATGGGAACCAATGAGTGGAAATTATAGGAAATCACATTTTTACTCTAAATTAAAAAGAGCCTTCCCACAGAGCTCTCAGGAAACATTGCAGGCTTCCCTGTGAGCAACGATATGTTTCCTTTTACTATAAGCCTCACGAGAGAGAGAGGATGTCCACATATATTCCAAAGGAGAGTCACATACTAGGCTTTAGGCAGGACTTATAATCTAAAATATGCCTTAGAATCATAGGGTTCTGAGTCTAAGAGTGGAGGGGAAGATCTTTGGGCAGTCTTTTTAAGTAGATCTTTTAGATATAAGTTGGTGCTACTTTAGAAGCCAGCAAACTTTTTCTTAAAGGGCCAGAGAGAAAATATTTTAGACTTTGTGAACCATATAATCTGTTGTCACAACTCAGCCCTAATATAGTACAAAAGACAATGCACAAATAGCCCATACACAAATGAATATGTCTGTGTTCCAATAAAACTTTATTGAGAAGAAAAACAGTGGGCCAGATGTGGCCCATGAGGCTTAATTTGCCAATGGCTGACACAATACTGAGAAGCCCAAGGAACATAATGAAAAGGCTCTGCTAATGCTGGAAGATGTGCTTGTGAGTGTTACTCTCATGTATAGCACACATAACGTGTATCTTTTTGTGAGGGGGATGCATAGTTCTCTAAGTGTGGTTTGGGGTGTGTCAAGGAGAGGAAGAGATAGAACCTGTCTGTATGCAGAGCAATAAAGCCTCTAAGACATGCCAGCCATGGTCTGTGCAGACCAGTGCTCTGTCTCAGTGATGTAAAGGCTCCAGCCCCAGAGGAACCCCAGGGGGACTTGTACACAGTGTCTGAAATTCCTTCTGCTTCACTCTCTTTGCTTTGGGCATCTGCCTTGTGAAGGATTATATCTGGCTTATATCTGGATTGTGAAGGATGCCTTTGCCTAACTGAATGTAATTCTGTCCTGAAGGAGCAAAAATACAGTTACCCAGATTGGTTTATCAGACTGTTGTCATATAGGCCTTCAAATAGGGAAGTCAGGTTAGTTTGGTGCCTGGTGCAACCAAGAGAGGCAAGGAAGTCCTCAACTCCTGAAAGGAAGGTGGACAGGGAATGAACAGAGAGAGGGGAGATGGTGGAGGACAGAGATCGGCACTGCCTGCTTGGCAGGTTAACTTTGCGATGACTCCTGTCTGTGCCTCCACCCCGACCCTGTACATTTATCTGGGGGTAGTCTAAGGTCCATTTTAAACAGGATATTTTTAAGCAGCTGATGAGCATCTGCAGAGACTAGGGCATTTGGGGGGGGGGGCTCCTTTGGGGGGGGGTCCTTTATCATCTGGCTTGGTTAGAGTTCAAGATGGTTAAAATACTGCAAATTCTATTTCTTGGAGTCAACATACTTCCCTGGAGGGTTGCTTCCCCCAGATCATTACCCTTTGCTGTTCCCTAGGACTGCACCTTCCCTTTAAATATATCCGTTTTAGCCAGGTAAACTTTAAAAGCCTCCTAGCCCAGGTGACACACTCTAAACACATACAAATACATGCACACATATACATCTCAGCGTGCGCGTGTGTGCGCGCGTGCACGCACACACACACACACACACACACACACACACACGCATGCCTCCCCTCAGCATCTGAGCAGCATCTCACCGCCATTTGCCGCTGCCTCGTGTTTCCACGGCGGCCATCTTGTCACATCTGAAGAGGGAAAGGACAGCCTCCCCGATCCCTCTGAAGTGCACTATGCAGCACTGATTTTTTTTTTTTTTCAATCATCTCTAAATAAAGGTTTCTCTCCCCCTCCTACCAGCTCAGCACCCGAGCGCGCAATGAGCGTGCCCTGCATTTGAAATCTGACATCTCCCTCTCTCACTCATTCACTCTGTCTTCAGCTTGGCAGAGCGCTTAAAAATTGGTATCCCTTTAACTAGGCGAGCTATTCTTCTGTGGGGAGATGACCTTTTACACAGAAGATAGGGCTGTCATAAGTGATCTCTGATATATGGAAGTTTCCTGTGTGTTCCAACAAGCAATCGTAGGGCACCAGAGAGCAGTGGGTGTTTGCATGGTGTTTCTGTGCAACGTGTGTAAAGATATATTATATTACTATATATGGACCTGAATAAATTATCACTAGTTCTTTAAAATACTGCTAGTCCTCATGAGGCACATCCATTCAATTTTTTTTTAATTGAAAAGAAAAATTTTGTCTGACTCAAAGGCTCTTATGGGAAAAGATGGAGGGAAAAACCATTGAAAATAGAAAAAAATTTCCATGGGTTTTATAGAAATTAATTGCACTCAAAGTTATGAAAATAATCTTTAAATAATTCTTCCCACAGACTTGGGAAATGAAAACAATAAATGTCTTTTTATTCTCCAAGATAATGCATTCTCCTGAAGTCTTCAATAGTAGCCCCTCTTTTCTTATCAGAAACCTAAAGTCTGATTTTTCTCCAAAGCAGAATATTATTTTTTTTTTCTAAATGTTAATCTATATTACCACAGAGTTGCAGAATTCACATAGCAGAATGAAAGGTGAAATTTCCAAACTGGGGAAGTATAAGGATTTGCTTGCATGGCATAGATCCATTGGGTACCAAAATCAGTACTAATGAATCTTAAGTTCAGGACCTTGTCATCTGCTTAAAAAATGCATGTACCAGGGGTTATTTGTATACCAAGGGAACAGGGCTCACACAGCCTTGTAGGGTGCACTGTCAGATGGGATGGACATACCAGGGATGTGCTGACCCCCTGCAGTTCCCCCTTTTCATCATGTAAGGAAGAATCCTGGGATGACTGTTCTCAGAGTTAAAGCATTAATTCTCCTTGCCACTAGGCCCTTTCTCTAAGCTACCAGAAAACTCTAAGCATCTTCCTAGCTTATGTTTACTTACATACTTACTCACTGCTGCTGCTGCTGCTAAGTCACTTCAGTCATGTCCGACTCTGTGTGACCCCAGCGACGGCAGCCCACCAGGCTCCCCGGTCCCTGGGATTCTCCAGGCAAGAACACTGGAGTGGGTTGCCATTGCCTTCTCCAATGCATGAAAGTGAAAAGTGAAAGTGAAGTCGCTCAGTCGTGTCTGACTCCTAGCGACCCCATGGACTGCAGCCCACGAGGCTCCTCCGTCCATGGGATTTGCCAGGCAGGAGTACTGGAGTGGGGTGCCATTGCCTTCTCCGACTTACTCACTAGATTATGCCATCTTTGACTAAACAGAAGGAAAGCCTGGTGGGAGGCTCATGGCTGCCCCACCCTAAACCAATTTCAGTGATGATAATGACGTCCAAGAACTAGTTATTTTAAGGCCCGAGTGTCACCCAAGGGCCACTCCAATCTCTGGAGCCTTTCTTTTGACATCCTCATATATGGCCCATATTTCTGATTTTTATGGCCTAAGGTCTATGTGGACCTCCTGTGTACCTTCATTAAGTGGCTGCCTTCAGACATAAACTAAGGAACAGCTCTTTTGCTGTGACTGAAATTCTAACTTTGGAACTCTTATCATTGAATTAAAGAAGGAATTGTTTCTTTCAAAAATACAAATACCTCTAAGGAGCTAAAACAGTATTATTAAGAGTGTAATATTATTTCTGCTACGTAGTAGTTGTCCAACAGCTAACAACTATATGTATTATCTCGTCTCCATATTATAACCCAGCAAGGTCAGTAAATTAAAAGTAAGGATGTTGGGATTTGGAGAGTTTAAACTTCTTATCTATACTGACACATCTAGTAAGTAGCAGCCCTGGCATTTAAACTCATCTTAATGATTTGAAAACTTGTATGCCTGATTCTTATATATTGTCTAATAAGACCCTTTCTAATCTGTTTAGTAGCTGAAAGCTATTTTGATGAGAGTAAAAAGAGAGAGAGAAAGAGAGAACATTGGTTAATTTATAAGATGCTATGAGACCATGGAATGGTACTGAAGAAAATATTTCCTGGTGTAATTTTGCCCTTTTGTAGGTCTTTGCTCAGATGATTTAAGGCCAGATTCCTGAGCCTAGGATTTCTTCTGGAAACTGAGGAGATGTTCTGACATTAGCTAGTTGTGGTTGGTGAGACTGAAACTTCCAGGGTCAATAAGCAGTATCAGTTGGGCAGCTGTATTTTCCATAATCTTCTGAAGATATGTCAAAATGTGTTCAAACATGCAGGAATCTCAAGAAAAGACTCAATGTATGGCCAGAGTGCACTTGAATCTATATGTCTAAGTACAAACAGAAAGGAAAGTTTTAATAACTTTTACAATGAGGATTTTTTTTTTTTAACTGCAGGTGCAAATACTCCAACCTCAAACGGCAGGAGGTATGAACTCATATAACTGAGAGGTTCGTGGGAAGATCTATTTAGATAGGTAGCCAAGTCACAGGTCAAGTTGATTAGGGACTTAAACCAGGTGTCCAGGTTTCTTCCCTTCCCCTGTCGGAGCTGCCTCCTTCATAGCAGTTCATTTCCCTGGGGGAGTTTCCTTAGTGTCAAAGCATGACTGCAGTCACCCAGATCCTACATTCTCTCACTGCAGATGCTTTGGGAAAGAGGAAGCATCATTTTCATAGAAGTCCCTGCAAAAGTCCCATGGTAACCCACTAGGTCACATGCCCCTCTCTCAGCCAATCACAGTGGCCCAGGAGGAATGCAGTATGTTGATTAGATTAGGCCTGTTTGTCAAGCGCTGTATCCGTGGTGTCAGTCCCACTGGAATCATGTGAACATGTATGGGAGGAAAGATAGATCTGAAAGTGGCTGCCTTCAGGAAAGGGGTGAATGGATGCTGAGGGTCAAAAGGCAATGAATGTCCACTGCAAAGGCTGTCTAACTTTTTGGCTGTCCACAGACATGTGCATGAACTATGTAGAAAGCTCCAGGCCCTTCCTTTGGTGAATGCTTCGAGGCTTGTATCAGTAAGTGAAGTCAATGAAGCAAGAAACATGGATGCCCAACACTGTCTTTGATCATAGTGTATTCAAGTTGTCTGAAGCTGCAGGGACAAATTAATGCCTTGTAAACGGTTGGTACTTGATGTTTCTTAGTTCTGTTTTAGAAAAAAAAAAAAATCCTAGAACCTTGCTACTCAAAGTGTGGCTCACAGACTGGCAGCATCAGCATTACCTGGATGTTTCCTAGAAATGCAAAATCCTTGACTTCTCCCCAGATCTTCTGAATCTAGGTAACATGGGAGAGCAGAATTTTTTTTAAAGTCCAGATAGTACATATTTCAGCTTTACAGGCCTTATGGCTTTTGTCGTTGACTTTCCAAGTCTACCTGCCTTGTTGGAGCTCAGAAGCGAGCCATAGATAAGTGTACACAAATAGGTGTGGCCTATGTTCCAACAAGCCTTTATTTACAAAAACATGCTGAAGACAAACTTGGGCCCAGAGGCTGTAGTTTGCCAGTCTCTGGCCTAAAAATCAGCCATCATGGCAGGGACTGAAGTCTCCTGGTTCTCATCTCTGCTTTGGGTTTACAGATGCAGATGGAATATTAGAACCTGACTCAAAAATAATCTGCTCATTCATTCGTTCATTGTTTTCAAAGCATCCGTGTTGAGCATCCCCTCTTTGGGAGGTGTTTGGACACTGCAGGCGAGATGGAAGGGATCTAGGACTTCCCGAGCACCTGTGATGTAGGGGGTGCTCTCCAGAGGACACCTTCTTCCTGTGTGCAGAACCGAGGCTCGTGTGCAGTGCAGGGCAGTGCTGTTTTGTCAAAGACCGGTATGTTTGGGAAGCGGGGCCCTTGGTGCCTGTCTCCCTAGGACACCAGACACTGGCTCAGTCCTGGAGAATAAAACATCCTCAACTTGTCCAGATCCTGCTGTGCTGTGCTGGCTTGCAGGAGACCTAACTGGGTCCACCCCCAGGTCCTTTGGATCCACTTTCCTTTGCCAGCTCCACAAAGGATCGCAGGCAACAGAGAGAGGCCTCGCAAAGATAAGCCACACAGAGACGTGTCGCAGGCTGCAGGGTCCCTCTGCGGAGACACTATTCTCTTCCCTTTGCACCAAATGTCAGCTCGGCGGCCTCTCCACAGCAGCTGATGGCTGTGTGCATTCTTTCATTTTTCTCTAGAGAGCCCTCCTGTCCAGGATGTTTTTTCTTTTACATTTGAAAAAGCAGAGGCTCTGCGCAGAGCCTGAGTCACCAGCTCCGGGCCCACTGCGGTGGGGCGACCTCAGAGCTTGGCCTCGGGCTCCCTCAGGCTGGCGCGGGGAGGCAGCGATCCTTTGTGCTGTCACTCCTGTCATGGTCCTGCTGCCGGATGGCTGGAACCACTGCCCACCTGAGGAGAAGTGAGTTGTTACTTCACTATGACCACTTACCTGTTGAAAACTCATGACTTCACACGTGGAAAAAATGACTTACAGCCAAGTAGCTGGATCCCCAAACCTCAAAAGAAGAAAAGAAATTAGTCAATGCAGCCTTCCTCCATCCAGAGGCTGCAGCCATGTGCCTCTCCCCTGTCTGTCTGCTTCGGCCTTCATTCTTGGGTCTCAGGCCCTTCCTCCCTTGCCTGGCCTTGTCAGGACAAGAATTCAGCAAGTCCTCAAGATTGCAACAACCTTCTTGCCCCTTTCCACTCCCCATGAGCTGAGCCAAGAAGAACAATTAGACCAAAGCATGTGGGCCAGCAGCAGGATTCTCCCAGAGTTTACCCTGGACAGAGCAAGTTCTTGGGTTCAAACTACCACCTCATAGAAAAGATGAAGAGGTCAGTCAGCTCAGGAGCCCTTGGCCAGACGCCATAGTGGGCATGGCATAGATGTTTTCATCAAAAACCAGCCCTTGTTTATTGAACGTCTGTTAAACCCTCTCCAGAGAGTGTGCAGGCTGGCCTCCCTGGTTCCATGGTTACCCCGTGGCCCCCACGGTCCATTCTCCACATAGCAGCCTGAGTGTTCTCTTCAAGTGTGTTAGTTGCTCAGTCGTGCCCGATTCTTTGCAACCCATGGACTGCAGCCCACCTCTCTCCGTGAGATTTTCCAGGCAAGGATACTGGAGTGGCAATGCCTTCTCCTTAAAGTAGGAATCATATCACTGCCTTGCTCAAAACCTCCAAGGGCATCCAATTGCACTTAAACCAAAATTCTACCCTTTGCTTGTTTTTCTATTGGATTGTCTTTTTTTGTTGTTGCTGCAGATTGGTAAGAGCTCTTTGTGGATTAGAGATACCAGTCATCTATGATGCAAAATTTTTTCTCAAATCTATTGTTTTGTCTTTAGACTTTGTTGATGGTATATTTTGTTTTATAAAAATTTTATATTTTTATATAGTCAAATACGTTCAACTTTTCTTTATGTCTTCTGGGTTTCTTGGCTTGATTAAGGTGGATGTCCTTCGTAACAGGACTGTAGTCCACCTGGATTTTTCTTCTAAGAGGTTTTCATGGTTTATATTTTACACTTAAGTCTCTGCTCCATTGGAATTTATTTTTGTATTTAGTCAGAGACAGGGGGTGGGGGGGTACTTTAATTTTCCTCTAGACCACTGGCAGTCTGTGGCCCAGAGGCCAGCTGTCCGTGTTTGTAAATAAAGTTTTAGTGGAATATGATCATGGCTCATTTACATATTGTCTGTGGCTGCTCTTGCAATATAATGCAGAACTGTACCCTTGCGGCAAGACTGTAAGATCCACAAAAGCCTAAAATATCTACTAACTGGCTCCTCACAGAAAAAAAACTCGACCACGTCTGCTCTGGATGGCTAGTCATTTGTGGCAGCATGATATGTTAAATAAACCACCCTCTACCCTCCAAAATAAAATTCCCTCTGTCATATGTGAAATTCTAATGGATCCTAGGCTCTTTTCCTGCATTTTTCCATTCGGTTCCACTGGTCTCTTTCTCTGTCTTTCTGCCAGTACCACTTAGATATGATTACTGTGACCTTCTATCTGGAAAAGCTGTCCCCTCCTCACAATCTTATTTTTCATGCTTTTCTTGACTATTCTCATGTGATTACCCTTCCATTAGAATTTAAGATATTTTCATCCATTTCCCCCAAAAATGAAAACTTCATTGGAATTCTAATTAGAATCACATTAAATTTAGATATGTATTTTGGGAAGAATGAATACATTTATAATTTTAAGTCTTTTTATCTAAGAAAATACCTTTCTGTCTTTTCAGTTCTTATTTGGGGTATTTTAATAAGATTTCATAATTTTATTCATACAGATCTGTATTAGTCAAAGTTTGGTTAGAGACAAAAAACCATGCCAGTAATTTGAACATGGAAATTTTATATAAAATCTTATTAATAGTAAAAGGTGGTTAACTTCTAAAAGGGTTAAAAGACTCTAAGGGATACAGGAATAGCAAACACAGGAAATAGCTACTGTTTCTAGGACTGAAGGCAAGAATGGAATAAAGGATGGAATAAAGAACTTTGGAGCAGGCAGGACCCCAGAACCCAAGGCTGAAATTCAGACAGCCCTGGAGAGGATGTAACTGCCACAGGAAAAGATAGCCTAGGCCTAAGTTACTTTTATGTTAAATGTGTCCCTATGTATTTTTATATATATATTTTTAAATGTATTGCCATTTTCCACATTCTCATTTCCAGGTGCTTATTGCTAGTTGAAAGTGAAGCTATTGATTTTTGTATATTTATTTTTACTAAATTGTCATTTATTTGCCTATTTCATTAGAGTCTCTTGGATTTTTCCAGGTTATTCAAACATATCACAAAAGAGATAGTTCTGTTTTTCTCAATATTGATACCAATGAGTTCCTTTTCTTCCCTCAGTTCCTCAGATAATGTTAACTTCAGCACTTTATCTATTCTACCACGCTTTTAAAAATATTAAATTCCCTCTGTTCTTTATTTTGTCTCCTAGATATGTCCAATTCTGAGAGATGTATATGGATATCTCAAATTCATTCATTTTAATTATAATCTTTCTATATGTTTAATAGCTTTTTCCTTATATATTTTGCTATTATGTTGTATGGTGCATACAGATGTATGGATATTGGGTCTCTTTTATTCACTAGGCTTTTCAACTTTATCCTGTCATTCTTCCTTCTGTACCTTCAACCTTAAATTCTACCTTTTCTAACATCAATATTGCTTTATTTGGTTTTTTTTTTTTTTTGCCTAGCTGCTCTTTACCTATACTTTCCATTTTAACTTTCCTGTCTCAGCTTCACATGGTGGAGACGAATAACTTAGGTCTCGCTTTTGCATTTCTCCAGAAGTTTCCACAGTAACCATGTTTTCAGATTCTGACACCTTTGGTTGTCTCCAGTGGGTCTCAGTAACAGAGGATGCTACCTTCATTCAGAAGAAAGTATCGCATAGGCACTCTGCTCTTTCCATACTAGCTCCCCCCAAAACAGCACTGAAATTAGTGCCCTACTGAGTAGGCTAAGTGCGTCAGTAGTAGTCCCCAAACAAGATCCCAGCCTTTCGTCCCTTACTGCCCTGAACGTGCTTGATTTAATTTTTTGCTCATTTTGACCTAACCTCTTGCTTTCTCCAAAGGCAGAAATGACCAGCTGGGTACTTTTCCTTTCTGCTTATATTAACAGTAACTTCCATATCTTGAGTCTGGCTGTGAGGCAGGCACTTTGCATACTCTGCACACATTATTTTACTTAATCCTCACAATCGTCCTAGAGAATATATTACTATTCCTGGGATGCAAATGAAGAGACTTAGGTAGCGTGCTTACTTATGGAAACACAGTCTGTAAAGAGCAGGGACAGAATTTGGTATTTATTTTATTTTACTCCATATACTGCTTATCCTTTCTGCAAAGTCTCCCAGTCAGCCCCAGCCTGTGCTGAGACTGGGGCTGTTGGTGATAGAAGCAGAAAGCAAAAACATTCCTGAATGACCCAGTAATGGCTATTTCACCAACTTTACCAGACTGACTCTGAGTGATGCCACCATATCCTCTATTAGAGTATAATACCTCTACTCTTCCATGGCTTAGAAATCAGACCTTATCATTAAACACCTGAAAGTTCAGTAAAAAAAAAAATCTTTCATAAGAAGGTTTGGGGTTATGCAGATATAAGAATATACAAAATCTGATCTCTCCCAACTGGCCTTTGACAGATCTTCCTCCACAAGAACCACACACACACTGTGCTCTTGAGTTCATGCAAGATACTGGTGTAAGAGAACCAACAAGTGTGTGGTTGAAGGGTTCACACATCTGTTTGGACATGTGCCCCCCCCACCCCGCAAAAAAGAGGAAAGGTTTAAAAAGGTAGATGACACAGAGCACGGGGAGGTGCTTAGAAAAGCATCTCACAATGTCAGAGACTGTGTTCTCCCAGGGGAAGATTTGGGGGCATAATGCACTTGAGCTAGGCTAAAGGAAAATAAGAAACCAGTGAAAAGAAGGAAATTGTGTGAAATAAAAGCCAACGCCTGGAGGGGGAGATGTGTCACGTGGAGATGGAACAGGGAGCAAATGGAGTTGGTCAAGGATCAGGACACCAGAGTTTTTGTGTGAAGGGTTGTGGTAGAAGTTACTATTTGATGCAGATCATGCTCTGGTGAAAGACTTTAGACCTCATCCTGTGGGTAACAGGAAGCATTTGAAAGTGTTAGAGCAGGGCAACCAGGTATATCTAGAGACCAGGTTGCCTAGAGGTACTGATTTCAATGTGCTTCAGCATGTTGGGGTGGTATCAGAGAGAAAGAGAGAGAGCAGTTTAGAAAGTGGTAAAAGAGAAAAAGCAAACACTTCACAAAAGAAAAACTTTAAAGGGCCAATAATCATTTAGGAAAAAGTTGGTTCATTTTATACATTATTCAGTTCAGTCACTCAGTTGTGTCCGACTCTTTTCGACCCCATGAATTGCAACATGCCAAGCTCCCAGAGTTCACTCAGACTCATGTCCATTGAGTCGGTGATGCCATCCAGCCATTTCATCCTCTGTCGTCCCCTTCTCCTCCTGCCCCCAATCCCTCCCAGCATCAGAGTCTTTTCCAATGAGTCAACTTTTCGCATGAGGTGGCCAAAGTATTGGAGTTTCAGCTTTAGCACCAGTCCTTCCAATAAACACCCAGGACTGATCTCCTTTAGAATGGACTGGTTGGATCTCCTTGCAGTCCAAGAGACTCTCAAGAGTTTTCTCCAATATCACAGTTCAAAAGCATCAATTCTTTGGCACTCAGCTTTCTTCACAGTCCAACTCTCACATCCATACATGACCACTGGAAAAACTATAGCTTTATACATTATTAAGTTAACACAAATTAAAACAACTGCAAGGTACCCTTCCTTACCTCTCAAAATGCAAAAAGAGCTTAAAGTATGATATTCCATGTTATCAGAGAAACATGTGACTTGACTCTTTCATGTACCACTATTGGACATATACAGCATTTCAGGAAAGATTTAGAAGTGTCAAACAAGATTTCCCGAAATATTCAAATCCCTTGATCTATTATCTCCATATGAATAATTAATGGTAAGGAAATAATGAGTCTGTGTTCCACGTTTTAGATACAACAGTCTCCACTGGAGCACTATTATAAACATAGAAACAAAAAATAGGAGCAACTTAATATTAAGGGTTAGGGCATTAGTTAAATGAATGATAGTCCAGAAATGGTGTATTTGTAGAATGGAATACACTGAAGCTGTTTAAAGTGGTGTCCGGGAATAGTGATTGAGATGGAAAGATGGTCATGAGACAAGGGGTTCATCCTTGCCTCTTGGTATCCAGTAAAGCAAGCATCCAAGCTGTTTCTAGGCTCTGTGTTCTGTTCCACTGGTCCATTTGTCTGTCTCTATGCTGGAACGAGGCTGAAGCTGAAACTCCAGTACTTTGGCCACCTCATGCGAAGAGTTGACTCATTGGAAAAGACTCTGATGCTGGGAGGGATTGGGGGCAGGAGGAGAAGGGGACGACAGAGGATGAGATGGCTGGATGGTGAGTGAACTCTGGGAGTTGGTGATGGACAGGGAGGTCTGGCATGCTGCGAGTCATGGGGTCTTGAAGAGTCGGACACGACTGAGCAACTGAACTGAACTGAACTGATGCTGATACCACACTGTCTTAATCACTATAGGTTTTTGGTCAGTCTTCGTCCATGGTAGGTCCGATTTCCCTGACTCTGGCTGCTGTGAAGAATAGATTTGGGCAAAAGGACAAAATTAAAGCAGGGAGACCAACTAGGGCACTGTTGGAATAGTTGAAAGTAAGGTGATAATGGAAATGTTCCTGAAAATAATGGAATTACTCTACTGCTCTACAAAGCCCAGGGTATTAAAGGGCACTAGAAAGAACTTCTTATCCATATGTTGACAGTTTGATAAACTGTCTCAGATTATGAAATGACTCCTCTCATCTCAGACCACTTGCTTAATCATCAAGGAAGAAAAATTAATTGCTGAGCAGAACATTGAACTGAAAGTTGTGGATCCCCTGGGTCCCCACCGTGTCTTCTACTTACCTACATACAGTGCAGTTCAGTTCAGTCGCTCAGTCGTGTCTGACTCTGCAACCCCATTGACGGCAGCGCGCCAGGCCTCCCCGTCCATCACCAGCTCCCGGAGCTCACTCAGACTCATGTCCATTGAGTTGGTGATGCCATCCAGCCATCTCATCCTCTGTCGTCCCCTTCTTCTCATGCCTTTAATCTTTCCCAGCATCAGGGTCTTTTCCAATGAGTCAGTTCTTTGCATCAGGTGGCCAAAGTATTGGAGTTTCAGCTTCAGCATCAGTCCTTCCAATGAATAATCAGGACTGATCTCCTTTAGGATGGACTGGTTGGATCTCCTTGCAGTCCAAGGGACTCTCAAGAGTCTTCTCCAACACCACAGTTCAAAAGCATCAATTCTTCGGCACTCAGCTTTCTTTATAGTGCAACTCTCACATCCATACATGACTACTGGAAAAACCCATAGCTTCGACTAGATGGATCTCATACAGAGGAGGGGCTTATTCCTTCCTCAACTACCGCATTCCATCAGTCTCTCAACTGCATTTTCCAGAAAGTGTGAATCACCTCGTATAGTCACTGCCATTATAAACACCGGGAATGAACTCTTCCACATTTACTCAAACCTACAGTGAAGGAGACGTAACATTGCTACTCACACAACAAACATTGAGAAATCCCCAGTGGTTGTGTTTTTCAGAAGAAGTAATAAATGGTTCCATGGAAATGAATTAAAGTTTAACATACAGGTGGTGAAAGTCTTGCTGACATGGCTGAAAAAAATCTATGGAAGAGCACATTGAGGATCGGAGAGAGAAAATAATCAAAGACCTGAAGTAATTTTTCAGGAGTTTTCTAGAATATTAAAGAGTTACAAGTAAGGAGTGACTTTCTTCACACTTGAACTATTCTTAGATTTAAAACCGAACCTCAGTAATTATTATCCAGCAACAGTGTCAATAACTCATTGGTTTTATACTAAAAAATTATAGCATAAGGTAAAAAGGCAACTGTCTATATCATTAAAAAGAAAATAAATCAACCATAACTTTTTAAAAAGTTACCGGTAGTGGAGAAAAGGGAACGCAGGGACGAGGATGTGATGAGGTCAGGCGTTTGACTTGTTGGACTATACCTTCTTTCGTACATTTGGCTTTAGAATTATATAAATGTTTACATAATTATTAAACAAAAGTAAAGTTTAAAAAGCCATTCTTAAAATTAAAATCAAAATCAAAATGAAATAAATGAACTCAACTATGTGTCTATAGTTGAAGGACTTGGCTAAATGACTTAAAGTAATTTGATATACATTAGTAAAGTCAAAAAGAACTGCAAAACAAAAAAAAAAGAAGCTTTTTCAGTTATGTTCTTGCGGATAGTGTAGTGTCATTGTTATTCTGGGACTCTTGGGTGTATAGTGTGGGATAAAGCAAAGCATTTGTATGAATGCCATTGACAACCAAGATCTTTAGCGTGTCAAAAAGGATCTAGCGCTGAAAGATCAATAAAGTTAAGTTAAAACTTTTTAACTCTGAATTTGAGTGGCAAGTATCTGTATGAACTTATAATGCATTTTATCCTAAGTATATGTGTTTATATATTATATAATTAATATGTGTATGTATATGTTGTATATTCATGATTTATAACAAACAAAGCCACAAATAAAGAAAATCCAAAAATTCAAAGTAGCCAAAGCTGAGCACCAAAGAATTGATGCTTTTGAACTGTGGTGTTGGAAAAGACTTTTGAGAGTCCCTTGGACTGCAAGGAGATCCAACCAGTCAATCATGAAGGAAATCAGTCCTGAATATTCACTGGAAGGACTGATGCTGAAGCTAAAGCTCCAATACTTTGGCCACCTGATGTGAAAAATTGGCTCATTAGAAAAGCCTGATGCTGGGAAAGATTGAAGGCAGGAGGAGAAGGGGATGACAGAGGATGAGATGGTTGGATGGCATCACCAACTCAAGGGACATGAGTTTGAGTAAGCTCTGGGAGTTGGTGATGGCATGCTTCAGTCCATGGGGTTGCAAAGAGTCAGACATGACTGAGCCACTGATCTGAACTGAAATGAGGGGAAATTATCTCTATAGAAGTAGTCCAGCCTTTAAAAAAAAAAAAAAAGGAGTAAAAAGAGAAGGAAGGGAAAATTTGAATGATAGAATCAAATGATCCCCATTTTATCATCCTGAAAGAACTAATAGATCTAGGCAGTGATCATCACTGACTGTTCAGATCAGGTATCAGACACTTCCTGATGGAGACACAATCGGCACCACCTATGAACTAGTGTTTCTAAAAAAGTGAATCAAATGAAGCCTCTCAATCCAGGTGTGAATGTATCAAAGATGAAGGAGACAGCCAACTTGAAGTGCCCACTGGCTGAAGATAACACAATGTATTATCAAAAATAATAATAACCACAATGAATTTCACTACTGTGTGAATACATTATAAACACCACCATGAGAAGGCAATTAGCAAAAGCTAGACTGTTTGAAAAGGCTGCCGTCTATGGGGTCGCACAGAGTCGGACACGACTGAAGCGACTTAGCAGCAGCAGCAGCAGACTGTTTGAAACTCGACCACAAGACCCAGTTTCTTTAACAACAATAAAAGAAAGCTTTCAAGGACAAAGAGATTGAAATGGGAACCTCCCGATTAAAGAGACTTGAGGAACCTATCAGCCAGTCGCATGGTATGGGCTTCTGGGATCCCGATTCACACTTTTAAGGGGACAGTGAGGGAGATTTGAGCCCTGACTAGGTGTTCGGAGATGTTAAGGAAATATTTTCAGATGCAATAATGGTATTATGGTCAAGGTTTTAAAATAGCTCTTTATCTTTTAGAGATGCATACTGAACTCATTATAGATGAAATACTGTGTCTGAGATTTGCTTCAAAATGACAGGATGGGGGAAAATGGGCGTGACTAGAACCAGAATTAAGCATTGGTTGATCATTGTTGAGGCTAAGAGAGAGATACCTTGGAAGTTTTTCTTTTTCATAACAAAAAGTTTTTTAAAAGATATAATGTCATGTTTTACATGATATATATATAATTCAAAACATCTCTTTTTTTAAGAATAGCCCACCCACCCTGCCCTCCCCACCCTCCCCCCCATGCCTCCCATTTTGCCCTGAAGTCCTTTATCTTCTCCATTAACTGATTTCCTTGTTTCTGCTCGCAATAGTGATTCTGACAGAGCAGCAGAAGGGCTGGAGGATCTGGGAACCTGCTTTATCCTGGCTTACTGTGTGCACGCTGCATCCCTTCCTGGTTCATCCCAAGAGTCCATGTACTACACAGCTTTGATTTTGCAGATCCTGTCAATCTTGTGCAATAATACAGTGTAGAGTTTATTTCAGCCGCATAACTTCTTTCAATAGCTTTGTAAGTCATTGTAGTCCAAAGTTTACACAATCATTAATAGACGGAAGGGTTGCTCTTAAAGTTTTCAGTTACTCTGTGTTGTATTGTATAGGGAAATCGTATATTGTAGTAATGACAGAGATGGGCGTTTGTGAAGCTGTCTTTGTAAATTTCTAGACCAAAGAATTATTCAGAGGCATGGCCTGAGGCATCGAAGGAGAATGTCATCATGCACTGCTTCATTTTGTTCTTTGAACACAGATAGTCTTGTGCACCCGTCCTTAGCAGAACCCATACTTTTTGCTTTAGTTTTATCATCAGCTCTGGACTGGTAGTGGCTTGATTTTCTAGCTAGTAAGAACTGCCCAGAGAGGTAAAAAGGACAGAACCCCATGTTGTTTCCACATCCTGGTCCCCTAAGATTCTTGGGTCTCCCCTTGGGGGAATCTCTCTTGGACAGGACAGTATTAACAAGACCATGCCAAGCAGGGACCTCTATGGTCACTGGTTGAGGGGAGGGCAAGTGGAGTGTGTTGGACTCTGTTTATCTAATTCATCTCACCCAAAATTCCTGCCCAGAGAGCTATGCTTCATGAAAGACAAAATAGCTTAAGCCAAGGGGCCACGGAATGAATAGCCCCCCAACTGGTGAGAAATTGAAGCTGAGAAGCAATCTGACAATTTCCATCTCTTAAATTAAAGAAAATGGATCCAGAGACTTTGGAAACCTTCCAGCTCCACAAATGCAAGTCCCTAGGCCCAAGTGTCTCTAATTCTTCACACCAGAAAAGTTAGAAGCCTCAGGACAGGCGGCAACTACAGGTCTGTCTCTGGATGCTCAAGTCATTAAACTCTGTGAAAGCAATTTGACAGCGTTCGGGACGTGTTTTGTCATTAGGGGTGGGATTGATACTGTTGTTTATTTTAGCCAGGAAGAGGTGTGTGTAAAGGTGTCTGCATGTGAGGGTGTATATTTCAGATGTAGGTGTCACTGAGTTTGTGTGTGTTAGGGATGTGTGTGAGTTTTTCGAGAGTTTCATTACTTTTTTTGTTTTGTGTTGTTCCTGCTGAAGAAACACTCCTGAGTTTGATTCCTCTGGAAATTTTGTGCTACTCTCCCATGTGACTAGGATCACCCAAAGCACCATTCTTCCTCTGAATCATTTTGACCAGATCATTCTGAGCAGCCCGAATTTTACATTCACTTTTCCTCCTACCTAAAGGAACAAGTTGTCATTCTAATTAAATAACAACTTTATTTCATAATGCCAAGGAATAAAAATCTCTGAATTACTTTCACTAACTTCCCATTTAAATAAAATATTGCAAATAATTATTTGAACATAAATTATTTACCCATTAATTCTTTATTTGAATTTGGAGAAATTCAAATATGTTTTCTGGCAAATGCTTCATGATAAGTGACTTGGTTAATTAGCAGTAAGTGTGTTATTCTCATAATTTCTAGCATATAATAAGCAGCATCCAGTCATTTCTGTTTCATGTGTTCTTTTTAAGCCCTTCATCTCTCTTTTAAAAAAATCTTGTTTAATAGATCACAGACATGATCTTTTAAACTGTTTTCAGTAGTTATGCAAAATCTTCACAAAAGTACCGGTGGGTAGACGACAGGGACTTCTCGACTTTAATCAGCCCTGAGAGTAGGCAGGATTTAGAAGTCATTTCTCAACTCAGGATCACCTGCAGAAAATGAAAAAGTCCCAGGGAAGACTGCTGAGTATAAAATGCCATTGTGTACATAGACTTTTATGGACTCTGAAAAGCCCTTTGACTTCTTGGAAATAGAAGCTATGTTGGAAGTGGAAAGACTAGAAAAATTTGTGTGACATGTGCATGTGAACGTGGCACTGATGTTTGGGCTTGAAAAAGAGTGAAGAGGTCCAGGAAGGGGGCTCATAGCCACTGAAAATCTTAACTGCTCACCCAGAGGGGCTGGGCTGAGACCTTGAATGGGAGGGAAAGGGCATGAAGATCAGTGAGAGAGACTTTGAACTGTTAACCAGTGACATGGACTTCAGAGTCCCAAACCAGGCAGTAATAATCCCAGAACTGGAGCCAGGTATGGGAAATGGGCTCAGCGTGAGGATGGAGAAACCATATTTAAAGGAAGCATGATAAAGGATAACTACTGTTCAGGAGAAGCCATGGGCTTCACTGGTGCCTGCACAGCAAACCAAGATGGGCAGTGTAGGGTTGCCGAAAACTGCACTGATTTGTGCGGGCAGTTGGCACTTCTCATTATGTGACCTTAAGCAACTCATTTATATCCTCTGGTCTTCCGTTCCTTCACCTGTAAAGTTGGGAGTTGAAATGGCTGACTTGAAGGACCCTTACAGATGTAACATTCTGCAGTTCAACAATGGTCTCTAAGAGGGAAAAGCTTGGCTTTCCAAAAGGATTTCAGTACATAGAGCATTATCCCAAAGACATTTCTTTGTCTTTTCAGTCCTAGGTATCTTGCAGGTCTGGGTAGCCAGCCACCCATGCACCCACCGTTGACTGTCCAGAAAATAGAGAGGAACCCATTAAGTCTGAGGTGGCTGGACAAGGAGAAAGAGAGTGACACTTAGACTTCACTGTGGCTGGTGAAGCAGATAGTTTGAGATTCCAAGCAGTCAATACCAGGAGAAAAGAAGCCATTGGTCTCCATCACAGCCCAAGACGGCCCCTGAACTGGACCAGTGTGATGTGCTGTGTTGGACCAAGGCTGCCCTGCGTGGAAGCTTCTCCTAGGCACTGCTGATTTCATGGTAATCACATTGATAGACCCAGTATAGATCTATATATAGATCAAATGTGGGGGGAACTCTAGCCAGGAAATTTGAGTTGAGCCTGCATCATATTAAGGGGCTAGCATGTGGCCTTTACCAGACAGCAAGTAACCACTCCAGATGCCTCCAAGCTTCCTCTTTATGTTCATGTACTACCCAATTAACACCCTGTTAATGGCTGCATGCATGCACCAGCTTTGCCTTGTCACAACGACCCTACAGCTCTTAGCTATCCCCAACCTGCCTGCCCTTCTAACAGAACCTTAATTAATACTCCCGCTTGAGCAGAACACTGTCCGGTAAAGAAATATCAGATGGCTCTGATGAGAAGATGTGTGGGACTTGTCAAATGTAGCCATTCTGTCGTTCCCTGAAACAGACATCCAGGTGAGCATGCAGCTGAGCTGCAGTGACATGTGCCAGGTGGCATGAAAGCTATCACCACACAGTCAGTCTTCTGCCTGGATTTGAAGGATTATTTCCAAAGAAAGGCTGCCATTGCTTATCTGTTCTCTCTGGTGCTGGTCTTTTCTGGTTACGTGGCAACCAGAAGCTGGAAGGTTTGGCGGGGGGAGCTCAGTGTGAAAACTTTGGCCTTGAAGTTACAGTTTCAAGTAAGGAATAATTCCTTGCCTGGTGGCATAAAAGGAATCTTTTGTGTGTCTTAGAGCCATATCACTGACAGACTGACCAAGTGATATATTGAAACGATTTCACAGGGTGAGTTTCGAGTGACTTAGAATTTCAAGTGTGCCGTGACTGTAATCTTAAAACCAAGTAAGAACATCCAAATCTCAGTAATTAAGCTGAATGTTTCTGTACTCGCTAATGTCTTTTGCTAGGTAGTGCATTGCTGCTTGATCCTGGCGGTGCTTCTGCATCACCTGAAGCTTGTTCATAATGCATATGCACAGACCAGAGCTCCTGGGTCTGAATATTCAAGAACAGCTAGCATCTGTGTTTTTAACAGGTTCCCAGGCAGTACTGCTGCATGCTCGGTGTTGAGAACTACCGGCAAGGTGCTTTGTGATTATGCTAGGAAACTTTTTCACGCATCATCTCATTTGGTTCTCCCTGTAACCTGTGAGGCAAGAATGGTCTCCGTTTTATTGCAGAGAAATGAGAGAGAGAGTTGAAAATTTCCAGTGCTTTGCCCAAGGCCACAGAGGTGATAAGTAGCCGAGGCAGCCTGGCCTCTTGTCCCTCATACTGGCTTCACGAGGTGTGACCAGCAGAGGAACATAGGATCTGGTGCTTAGGAATCCCCTGCTTAGTTGAAAGCTCTGCTGTTGCCATCTTACATTTCTTAAGGGTACCACATTTTCATTCTGCACTGGGCCATGCAAACCATATAGCCAGTCCTGCTGCGTAGACCATTACTGCTTCAATAGTGTTGTTTCAACTGTACTGAATCCATGCTGGGGAGTAGGAAGCACTTTGAAAGTGGACCCCAGCTCTGGAGTCCTTAGCTCAGGTGTGCCGGGGTGAGCACCAGGAGAGAAGATACTGATGTATTATAGTACTTCCATTTGCTGAGCACTGTGTTACGAACTTTTCACAAATTCTTTCACTTAATCCTAGCAACAGCCTAGTGTAATTATTGTCACCATCTTATAAATGAGGAAACTGAGGCACACAGAAGTTAAATATAAAAACAGAGGTCATGTAAAATAGGATTATATATGTCTATGATGATGGTAGATTCTGGACTCAAATCTTAGCTCCGCCATTTATCAGCTGTGTGACCTTAGGCAAGTTACTTGACATTTCTGAATTTCAATCTCTCAACCCATAAAATGGGGGTGATAATAATTACTTCAGAGAATTGCTTTCAGCATTAAATGAATTAATATGGACAAAGTGCTCAGGACATAATAGGTACTCAATGAATGCTGGGGCCTTTAACAACCTTTGCACTCAAGAATATTATTCATTAGATACCGAAATAGGTATTTAAATGGTACCTTACTTAAGGATCTGAAGTGTTTTCACAGCACTGGATAATGTAGTCAAGGTGCAATTAGCCATACATTATAATATTTTTAAGTGATTCAAGTGACACTTCTTATGTCTAAGTGTAATCTTTCCCACTTTAGCATTTATCATAGTTTAATAACTGCTGAATGCTGTTGAATTAAAATACTATTCTGTCTGGGGACACTTTGACCCTTAGTGTGGTAAAGCTTGTCCCAAGCTCAGCTCAAGCCTCGAAAAAAAAAACTCACCAGAGCAACTGACTGACATGCTCTTTGGAGACAAGAAAAGACCATCAGTAAAATGGAGATGCCCTGACCCCTGGGAGAAGCCAGACCACTTCATGCCCACATGAGGGAAAGGCCTAGGTTAGGGGCTTACTCAGAGTGAGGATATCTCTATAACATTTTGCAGGGGTTTTTTGTTTGCATTTTTTCCACATTTCATAGGCTTATTTGATCTGCCCAACAACCTGTGTGGTAGAAAGGGGATGTGGCATTAAGACCTTTGATTATCTTCCCCATGTATACCCACCAGCGTATACCAACTCTGTGCCTATTTTTGGTGCTATACCTAACACAGAGTTCTCACACAACCTACAGAATGAGTGGCATCCAATTTTACAGATGAGGAAAGTGAGGCTTGGTGGATAAAGCTAATTTGCTTGGTGATGGAGGATTCAAACTCAGGATGGGCTGGCCTTATGGCCCTTTCATCCTTTCACTCCCACAGTTCTTCATGCTCTTCACTGAGCAGGAGGGGGCATAAGGAAGGTGGTGAGCACATCCTTAGTGAACGAAGGAATGTGATCAGCATCAGAGGAACGCCAGAATGTTTTAATGACCTTATTTACTGGCGTGGGCACATGACCCCATCAAACGTACTATTGTTTTGAATTATGCAAAAACTGTAAAACATTTGTTTTTCTAAGCAGCCATTTTTCTTCTCTTTATTGCACATTGTTCTTCTTCCTTCACACCATGAAATGCTCCAGCTTGATTTAAGGGGCATGTGGTCTTCTGGGGAGGTCACCATCTTGGTTCAGCAGTCTTATGGGTTCCCTTTCTGTCTTATGTATCTCAGACTTGGCTCCAAAGCCATGGATTTTGATTCTCCCAGTAACCATTCATTGGGGAGGGATCTGGTATTTTTTAAAGCCGTACAAGGTCACTTGGAAAAAAATAGTCTTTGTTAGAAGAGTTCCCTAATGGGCCCCTTGAAACCTAGGAGGCTGGATTAAAATTGTTCACTGGGTGAGAGAGAAAGTGCATGCAGATGTGTGAACACACACTCATTCTCAGTATTAGACCCAGCAGAGGGAAGGCATGGGTCCCACACCAATCAGCCATGATGTGAGTTCCCAAACTAGGCCCTCAGAATGTTGAGAGGTATTAGACAAGAACCCTTTTCAGCTACCTCAGAGAACTTCAGAATCCCAACTGGTACAGAAGATACTTTGTGACACCGTGGTTTGAACTGTATTTTGTGGTCCTGACATGATCATAGAGCCCTCTGAGAAATCTTGGAGACTTTACCTTACCCCAGAAAAGAATTCACACATTAGCACACACACACACACACACACACACACAATTTTGTAAGTGATATCAAGTATTTGTGAAATCTGTGGATTGTCCTTTAGAAGTACTGCCCCATGGAATTTGTTTCCCGTCTCAAAACAATCTCCGCCACCAGCCTCTTTCTCTTTCCATCCATCTCTTTCTGTCACTTATTCTACTTAGGAGTCAAAACAGGGTAGGATTTTATTTTTTATAGTCTTTTTTTTCCTCAAGGTGTTATATCATAAGCTCTTTTCCATGTTGCTGCAAATTCTTCACAATGATCATTTTTAATGGCTGCAAAATCTCCTATCCAGTAGTTATCTCAGGTTATTCTCAAGCATCCTTGACTGGATGCTTGCCCCTATCCCATCTGGTTCTTCCCTTTCACCTCTTGTTCTCCCATTATACGGAGCATGCCCAGGTCCACTTCACCTAGATAAATCGCTCTTGCCACCATAAATTTGCATGTGCTGGTCGCTTTGTCTGGAATAGTCTTTCTTCCCATCTACACCTGGGAATTTCCAGCAAGCATTAGACCAAGAAAAGACATTGCTTCACAGGATGACTCCGGGGTACGAAAGGGGAGAATGTGAATTTCCGTGAGGACTGCACGTTCCCATAAGCAGGGAGCCAGAGGGCTGCTGTGGCTTGTGCCGTGTTTCGAGATTTCGGTCTCTGCAGAGGTGGGGACACTGGGAGTCTTGGTAAGTTCCTGAAGCAGAACAGTGCACTGAAAATACAGCGTGTTTAGATTTGGGATGACATGGTATCAAGTCTCAGCTCTGCCGTTTACTAACTCGGTGATCCTACATGTGTTGCCAAACACTAGTTTCTTCATCTCTAAAAGGATTAATGAGATTTTATTTGGCCTGGTGCAGAGCCCCATAGCTAGTGTCTTATAAATGGTTTCTCTTCTCTCTCACAAGCCTTCATACCCCAGCAATGTTTAGCCTCATGGTTGGCTCAGAGTAAACACTCAATAAATATTTGTTGAATGAATAAACATTGACCGATAGCTCCAAGGTGTGGGCACCAGCCCTCATCTGCATCCTTGCTCCTCGCAGCCTGGGCAGATGAACAGGCAGCGCCGGATGCATCCCAGGGCAATCTCGATGTGAAGCAGAAAAGTCCACAGCTGGGGCTACACACGCAGCCCGGCAGCAGCTGTCTCCGGAGAAGGTGGTGGCACCATGCCAAGTACCCGCGGCCTCTCCACAGAGGCGTGATGACAATTATGATCCCTCGTGTTCCTTCTGGAGAGTGCCTCTCTCCTCAGAACATGTGGCACTTCACAGACACCATCACAGGGATTGTTGCCACATGCCTGTGAGGGGAGAAGGCACCCGCACGCTTGCTGCATGCCCTGTGGGCACACAGAGAAGCAGGGCTGATGGTGAGAAAGGATGGGGAGGTGGAGGAGACATGCATCCTCTTTCTACAGGTGGAAAGACAGCAGAGGCAGGCTTCAGTGGCTCTCTCACTGCCAGTGGGGCTTCGGGAATGACCCGGGATCTCTTATTGGTCTGGACATATCTGGGCATTTCTGAGGGCCTGGGTCAGGCTCAGCTCTCTTGGCTGCGGCTCATGCATATATCCGCAGTCCCAAGGTCTAGGCTTTGTGTATGAGACTCCGTGAATTAAAAAAATACCCACCCCCTGGCAACTGTGAGATGGAGGGAAGAGGAAGATAAAACTTCACAGACCCAGAGTGCTCACAAGTTAACAGTTCAAGTCCATAAATGCCTTGAAACTCAGTCCCAAGTCTTTAAAACCACACAGAAAAAGAATGTCTTCCCACGCACCAGCCCAAGGTGGGATGGTGTTTTGCCACCTCTGGAGCTCCCCATCTGTGCCCCACCCAGACTGGACCATCCTCCTCTGAGATGCTCCCTGTGCTTTGCCTTTGTGGCACTTGGCTAATTTGTCATGTTTTTTATTAGCATAATTATGCATATAACTATACCTAGAACCCCCTTGAGCAGACTGAAAGCTCATTGAGTTTAAAGAGTACTTTTGTCTAGTTCATCTTATGTGTGTCCACTACCACTCAATAAATACCTGTCCAATGGATGAATAGTTTGTATTATTTAAATGAATAGGGAAAAATAAGCCGTGAAGAAATCAAGGTACCAGGATCAGATGGCATATATTATGTTATGCATGTACCTATCCATAGCTCTATTTGTGATTTCTGCCTACATCTACAAAATGAAATTATTTATTCTCTGTGTTGCACAGAATTAACGATACACACTTCTCTGGCCTGTGAGGCCAGGGTTGCTCTCTGTCCTGTTTCCCATCCTAGAGGCTACCACAATACGTACCACAAATTATGTTCTAAATAAATTTTATTGAAGACTCAATGGAAGAAGCCTGCAAAGGCTTTAAAATTCATCAATCCATGCCCCATTAAGAACATTGGATAATTAAGGCATAGCCTAATTGAGTTTTTTCTTTGTATTTTATTTATTTATCTTGTATTTAGTATTATCTGCTGCCTCATTGAGAAAAAAAAAAACTTCTTTGAGGTGCCAGAAAAGTAAGTCTATGTCACACTATTCTTTTCCTCAACAAATACTTATTAAATACCTACTCTGTGCTACACACAGGGGTAGGCAATGAAGATGTAATGGGAGAAAAGGCAATGTACCATATCTGTCTTCATAGGTTAAAGTATTGAAAACTTGTTGGTTAAGCAAGTCAGTAGAACTTGGAGCAGTGTTTAAGGCATGTAGCCATTGCTTTTGATGCATAACAAGCCACCCCAAAACTTTGTATTTTAAAACAACCACCATTTACTTAATTCATGATTCTGTGGGTCAGTACTTCGATCTGGGCTCCTCTGGGCAATACTTCTCCCCTGGTCAGGCTCAGCTGATCTAGCTGGGACTCATCTGAATGCCCACAGTGAGCTGCTAGGTTGGCGAGGGGCGGCTGAGAGTCAGCTGCAGTGCCTTGGTTCTATTCCACATGGCCTCGTCCTCTGGAAGGCTGGTTGAGACTTGGTCACGTGGAAGTCTCAGGGTTCCAAGAACTTGAGAGGAGGTGCTGCAAGGTCTCCTGAGGTCTAACCACCAGAAGGCACACAGTGTTACTTCTCCTGCATTCTGTTTGTCCAAGAAAGGCACAATGCAGCCCAGGTCCAACTGCTAGAGAAATAGACTCAACCTCTTGATGGAATGAGTTATAAAGTATCATGATCATTTTTTATACCTACCATAGCATATTATTTATTTTGTGTAAAAAACACATAGCATAAAATTTATCATCTTAACCATTTAAAGTGTATAGTTCAGTGGTGTTAAATACATTATAGTGTTGTATAACCATAGCCACCAACCATCTCCAGAACTCTTTTTTATCTTGTAAAACTGAAGCTATACCCATTAAACAATAACTCCCCTTTCATGCCCCGCCTCACCAAGCCCATGACAACCACCATTCTACTTTCTGTCTCTATATCCTTTTTAAGTTACTTATATACTTGGAATCATACTGTATTTGTCTTTTTCGGTGACTCACTTACTTCATTTAGCATAATGTCTGGTCCATCCATATTGTAGGATGTGTCAGAATTTCCTTCCTTTTAAAGACTGAATACTATTCCATTGCATGTATACATTTTACTTATCCATCATTGATGGACACTTGGGTTGCTCCCACATTTGGGCTGTTGTGAGGAATGTCACTCTGAGTGTGGGTATACTAATGTCCCTTTGAGTTCCTGCTTTCAGTTCTTTTGGATCACCACAACATTTTTATCCAAACATGTTTAAGTCTTTTTATATTAATTCAGTAGTTCTCACTTGTATATAAACTAAGCATGATACTAAAAAAGATACAGAGCTGCGAGGAATTTTATTTGACAACTCTTTGTTAACTGTTTTAGATTCCTTCATTCCAAGAGCCTGTCTGCCTTCCCTCTAAGCTCACAGTAGGGTGATGCTATTGTTCATTTTTACCTCCAGGAGCCAAAGACGGCTTCATTACTGTAAACTCATGTGAACAGTGTCACTGTGGCTGCTGGTCAAAGGCTCTATTTGTCCTGCAAAATCTTGCATCAAGCTGCACACCCAGGTCATATTCCAGGTACTGAAATGTTAGATGAATTCATCCATGGTTCTGGATGCTTCCTTATGATTCATTTGTAAAATATTCAATAACCCCTCAGAACACTCTGCCAAGTGTACCCTTTGTCTGGTGAGGCCGAGCACCCAATAGATACCCCTTCTGTAAATTGGATGCACCAGGCCCCTTGAGCTGGTGCCAAGGTGTGGATTACGTAGAGATACTTTTGACTGTCCCTCTGGCCTCCTGACTCTGTGCCTGGGCCTTCCCACAGCCAACCAGGCAGCACACCTGACCTCAGCTGCCCGAGGATGGGGGGTTCCAGAGTAGGTAACAGTGAAGTACCGCAGTGGTTCTGGCATCCTGTTTGCAAATTGGCAAAACACAGAGCCCTCCTATCTGAGCTTCTGCTGATGCCACTCCTAGGATGCAGGTCTTCCTTAGGTAGGGAGTGTGGTGGGAACAGAGATCTTGGGGGAGCCAGAAAGGCGAGGTAGAAATTCAAACCATTTGGGCTGCCATACATCTCCCAAATCATGTTGGAATAAGTTGTTTGCAAGGAATTTCCTCTCCATGAGGATATGGAAAATGGAAGGTTCCCAGCTTTGATGAGCTATCCCAGATCTCACACTCAAAATTCTAAAACTACCCATCTTTCCTCATTTGTTCTTGTGCTTGACTTTGCTTTTCAGTTGTTCCTTCCTTTCTCTTCTTCCCTCCCTCATCTAGCTTTTTGTTTATTGGGGGAATTTTTAATGAGGGGGGTGCAGTTAGCGGCTCATGATCCTCCATTACTTTCTTTTGCATTATTACATCAACTATTTCATCAGGGAAGTAGAGAAACTAATTCCAGCAGCTTACAAAGATTTAGTACAAAGGGGACAGCTTGGGATTCTTAGTCCACCACCAACATACATAGCTCTCAGTTATTCAGCAGTTATTTAGCACCTATATACCGGACACTGCTATGCATACCTTAAAGCCACATTCTCAGGATTTAACAGTGCCAGCTCTGGACGTAGCCTACCTGGCTTCAGTTGTCAGCTCCACACAGTATAACTTTCACGAAGTTTCTGTGCCTCCATTTCCTCATTGTGGTTGTGAGGATTAAGTTCATTAGCTCAAGTAAGATTATCTATTGTTGTTGTTTTTCTTCATCATCATTTGTATGTTGCTTAATCCTCCCAACAACCTCCTGCTGTAGATGTCCCCTCTCTCGTTGTACCTATCAGGAACCCTAGGCACAGAGAAGTTGAATAACTTACCCAAAGTCACACAGCTAACAACTGGCAAACACAGGATTTAAACCGACGTCTGTCTGACTTCAAAGCTATGCACTCAATTGCTACTTGATATCTTACTCATGTTTATAGCCCCTCAAACAAGGTAGGTTCTGGTGCGTGATCCTTATTTAGTTTTCTACCAATAGTTGTTTGATCATTAAAAAAAATCCCATCTAACAAGACCTGCCCCATGATCAATACCCATCCACACTGAATCTTTAATGCTCTGTCTTATCAAATTAGCAGCTTCCACCACAACTCAGGGCAGAAATCAATGTTCTCTTGACCTTAAACATGCACCAACTTGCAAGCACTCATGCCTCAGGGCTTTGGTGCTTATGGGTGAGGGGAGCCACTCTCAGACATGAGCACATCAGTCTGGAAAGAACACAGCTCCGGATGAGCCACACCCCCACAGGCCTCCGTGAGCCCAGCAGTCATGGCCCCTGATCCCAGGCCTTCCATCCCTTCTGCCCAGGGCCTGGGGTGTCTGGCATATCCCTGACATGCAGCATACAGCCAGGCAGCCTCTGGTCTCCACTTTCTCCTCAACTTAGCCACAGAACTGTGAGGCCTCCCAGCCTCCAGGTTTTCCCCTTTACACCCCCCAGGCCTCAGCTCTTCAAACAAATACATCGCCAGCCACCACGCTTTCCCTCATCCTGTAGGATCAGCTCTGACATCTGCCACCACTAGGCATGTCGCTGCCTGTCATCTTCTTCCCAGCGTCCACCCTGCACTCCAGTCAAGCCCCACACTCCCCAGGTCTCCTGCTGTGCTCTGAATTCTGCTTCTGTGCTCCTGCCAGAATCCCCTGATGCAGTTCCCTACTCCTGCCTCGTTACAGTTTCACTGAGAAACAATCCAGAAGAGTCCACCCCCCGTTCTTTTTTTATCTTTACCTCCTCTAAACTTTTTCAATTTTTCGAGTCTCAAGAGACGATTTGGTGCTTAATGGTCTATTACCTTATGTTGCTTCCCTTCATGAGTTTCAGCATCTCCTGAGGCAGAAAGCAAGATCCTCAGTTTCCAAAACTTGTGTTATATCTTCCCTTAAAATCTTTGTAAGCGTAGATAGTATTTCTTAAGCGCTTACAAGGCTCCAGGTGGTGGCCTACACAGGCCACCTGGTGTAGAGGTGCCTCATCTGGGGTTGGGCTGCATGTGTTTCCCACCTGTGGGCCTCCAGCTTGAGTCTGTCTGTCTCTTTCAGTTCTTGAAGGCTCTGGCCTCCCCTCTTCTCTTTGGACTTGCCATCTAAGATATGCCAGGCCACTTCCAGAGGATATTGTTGTTGCTTTTCCATTCCTATTTTGTTGTCTCAGTTTGAGTTTCCCAGAAAGAGAACCACAGATAAACGTTTAGGAATTGTCTGTGTGGGACCTGATTCCAGGAAACACCAGTTGGGGAGTGGGGAAGGGAAAGGTGCCCATAAGAAGCATGTCATCAAAGACATTTCCACTGTGGACAACAGGGGTTTCACCCCACAGGGTCATTCCGAGAGACCCTGCAAGACAGACATTCGGAATCATCCTACCCAAGCAGTGAGGAACCCCATCCATCACTGCCTGACTGATCCCCGCCCACCCTGTCGACTGGAGCCTGGCAGGTCCCAGCACAGGCCTGGTGGACACCCATGGCCAGAAAAGAAAGCCCCCGAGAGGGGGTCATCAGTGTTTGTAGCCAGCAGCTTTCATATGTGGGGTGAGTGTCAAAGAGGACATGAGTGGGACTTACTGAAAATCTAATGCCATAATAATAGCTAAAATACTGTATATAATTAGTCCAGTTCATCCTCACAGATAAGCTTGCTCAGCCCTTGACATACGAATGTGCTCAACAAATGTTAATTAAATTGGTTGGTGTTGCCACTAAGTTATCCGAGGTTGTTCAGCTTGTAAATGTCAGAGCTGGGGCTCCCACCAGGTCATCGGTGCAGAGGCTGTCGGTCGTTAGACTGTAGAACAAGGACGGTGTCACTGCAGTGAGGGGTCCTGCCTCAGCTGTGGAGACAAGTTGAGGAGAAAGGTGGAACGAGTGATACTGACTAGGGCAACATCAACATCTTGCCCTGGGTCAGCCCAATTATCAGGGTTTGTCTGATAAAATTATGAAGGAGAAAAATCCCAGAATGACCCCTGGGCATGTACATGAGAATTCAGGAAGAACAAACGAGGGTAATAAGAAGTACATACTGACTGACTGTATCAAGCCAAAAATACCAAATCGAAAAACATTCATTCAGACACAATCTCATGATTTACTTCCGGAGACCAGCCTGACTTAATATGGTTGTGTGTGTGTGTGTGTGTGTGTGTGTGTGTGTTTGGGGGGAGGAGGGTACTATCCATCATTCAGAAAGGGCCCATTCAAGTAAAATCCGGTTGATTCCTTGGTTGTATCTATTCTTGGCTATAATCTCTTCCCTTGTTCTGGTGCCTTGATGTTATTTCAGGACTGTGGGTCTCGAGGGTAGGTTCTAAGCAGAATGCCAACTGTGGAACGGAAGGATTGCTGGAGGGACAACATGAACACAGGGAAGGAACACCAATGGCCTCGAGGAGGACCGTGCCTCCAGGCTCAGCTCTCTGGGTGACCAGTGGCAGGATCCTGCAGTGAGAGAGACGGGGGAGCAGACATCCCATCTTATACCTAGGAGTGAGTGTCAGGCGCTGTCCTTGGTGGTGCCTTTGCAGTCTCTGCAGTCGATCAGCACCAAAACGCCACACACCCTCTTCATACAGAATCAGAGACGTTGAACAGCTTGCCCCAGCTCACTCAGCTGTGAAGCAGAGGAGCGCCTGAACTCAGTTCTGTGTGACTCCAACGTCCTTGGGTCTTTCCTCCCTCCTGTGCCTCAGTTTCCCTCTGTGCTTGTTAGAATTACTTATCAAATATGTGAGAAGTGTCTTTTTTTAGAGTATAATTTTCTGTACATATCAGCATAGGCAGGATGATGCAGAGAATCCCAGCTCCAGCCCAGTTACTTGGCACTCTTGTTTAGGAAGAGGTAACCTGGGAACACTCCATGCCCCTTTTCTGCACCAAGTGAAGGAGTCTGTGACTTGTGAGAAGGGCCATTCGTCATCTGTAGATCAGTGGGACATTATCTGGTTCTGGCCAGAGAGTTAGCAAAACCCAGATGGAATTTTTTTAAAAGCCAGGTTTCCTTTTTATTATTATTATTCATGCCAGGAGTCCACTGGGGAAATCTTTATCTGCATTAAAACATACATAAGAAGAGGAGAGAAGAAAAGGCAGACAAGAGTGAGTCCTACAAAGGGTTTCTTTGAGCCCAGCTCTGTTCCTCTATAAAGTTCTTTGCCGTGCTCTCCACAAAGATGGAATCCGGGTTCAAGGTTGAATGGAAGCCGGCTCCTGATGGAACACGTATCCCCCGAACACACCTCTAGGAGATTAGCCCGTCATTAAATATTTGTAGGATAACAGGAGAAGCCTAATTTAGTTTTTGTTTCTTTCTCTCTGTGGTTTAATCACAGATGAAAGAGACTAATAGCACTGTAGAGCTTTCTGGTGATCAAAGGCCAATCAATCCCCTTTGTGGAGTAATTAACTATTTGCTAAACTTGCAGAATTGATTTCCATTTAGGGCTAAGAGAGAGGGTTTTAAATGAAGACCGATTCTCTAGGCGCAAGGAGGGAAATCTCGGGGGCTGATGCCAGGAGATACTCAGGGTGATGAATTGGAATCTGCTAATTAGAGACTGAAAAATACAGCCAGAGCCTGACCCTATCCAGGAGTACTTTAGGGGAGGTCAGGCCAGAGGAAGGGTGGGCCTCCGAGGTCTTTATCTGCCAGGCAGCTGTGAGCACTTGAAGTGAAGAAAGCCTTAGCATCCTGTTTGGGGCAGAAAAGGCAAGCAGATTCCTGGCTGTGCAGCAGGGGGGACGCATGTGGGCAGCAAGTCAGGGCAGAAGTGTGAAGGTGACCAGGGTGTGGAAGGGAGCCTCCATGACATGAAGGCCCCATGTAGGTGCACCCCAGAGCTCTGAGCTGATCCCTGTGCACCCCTGAGCCTCTACGCCGGGACTTGAAATTTGCACCTGAAGCCAGTTAGGAATTTGGGTCCTGTTGGTGCCTGTAGAGATGCCCCAAGAATCTGACAAGATGATACAGCTGGGACCTTAAATGAAACTTTTATGCCAGCTTGTAACTATAAAGATGAGACAACCTAATAATACCTCTGCCTTGGGTTGCCAGATAAAACACAGGATGCCCAGTTCAATGGGAATTTCAGACAAACAAATGATTTTTTTTTTAGTATATGTATGTCCTAAATTATTTGTTGCTTTAGTACAAGTATGTCCCCAGTGATTCAGCGTTTCTTTGAAATTCAAATGTAACTGGCCGTCCTATATTTTATTTTCTAAATCCCAGAGCCTGGCTCTGGTAAGATCTTGGCTCTCTACCCACTGAGTGAGAACCTCTCTGAATCTTAGTTTCCTTTCCGATGAATGAGCCTCAAAGTAGTAACTGAATTGTTTTGTTATGAATATTAGATGAAAGAACAGAATGGGAAGCACTTCAGACAATGTGGTGCCTGGCACATTTTTATGTTCTCTCTAAACGTAACCTATGATGATAGCAAAAAACTATTTATTTGATAAATAAAAATAATAATCTTAAATATCAATGATGTATTTCCCATTATCCTGTCTTCTCCCATCCCTCATCCCCAACCTCTTTTCTTCTTCCCTTTCTCCCGTTGCCTTGTTTCCTTCCCCTTTCCTTTTGTTTTTCCCTGCAAACTGCATCTGTACATACCAGCATCAGTGTTGTTTTGTAAAGTGCAGCATCCCTGTCTACTGTCCCCACTGCAGACGAGCGGGATGGGTAAGTGGTCATGAGCTGGCCTGAGGTGATAATTCTGTGGTCCTGACCATGCTCTTTAGGTTCTCTGTGCCTCGGTTTCCTCTTATGAAATGCCAACAATATGACCTGTCAGATGAGTGAACTCATCGAGTGTCCAGCCCATATTGTCAGCATTACTGCCATCACCTAAAGGTTAGCTTGGGGGAGGCTCAAGAGGGAGGGGGACGGACGTATACTATGGCTGCTTCATGTTGAGGTATGGCAGAAACCAACACAAGAGTGTAAAGTAATCATCCTCCAATTAAAAATAAATAATGAAAGAAAAAAAGAAGTTAGTTTGGGCTCCCCCAGGAACGATGCAGTAAGAGTTGGTTTCTATAAGTTCGCCTGAGCCACGCTGGGTGCTTGGTTTGTTTCAAGGGAGATACTGGATGGTTTCCAGTCCTAGCTTTGGTTTCCTCAGTTCTTCCCTGGCCAGAGCTCTGTGTGAAGGAAAATTGGAAGGTCTTTGGTGAGGTGAACGTGCGGGTGGTTTCAGCGTTTGAAGCAAATGAGAACATTTTTGGTTTGTTTATTTCTCGTGGATCATTTCTAACCATACCTTACCTTTTGCCAGGGCAGAGGCTCCCAGCACGTAGACTGTGATTAAACAGTATTTCTTGAGCACTTAGGCAATCCATTTCCCTGACGGCTGTTGCCACCATGACCTTCTTACCACAGCCTGTGTGGGATTCCCCACCCACCCACCCCAGAATGAGGTCGGAGCAGACAGGGACACTTTCTATGCCTTTCTCTGCCCCCAGACCAGGCAATTTCTAGAAAAACAGCCTAGCTTGGGTACATACAGATTGGGGACCTTTGCCCTGAACCAAGCCAATTTAGGGAGGCTGGGCCGGATAGCACTTCCAATCAATTAGCAGGCTGTGGATTTCACAGTAGATGAAGTCCCAGGAGAGGAAAAGATTCAGGCAGGCCAATTTTACTGTACTCTCCCGTGCTCCCCACTAAGTAATCGATCATGTCCTTTTCTTAATGCTTTTTTATATGTCCCAAGCTCAGTTCCAAAAGCTTGACAAATATTAACTCAGTTTATCCTTTCAACAACCTGGTGTAGCAGGTACTGTTATCACCCCATCACTGACGAAATACAGGTGCAGAGAGGTTAAGCTGCTGCCCAAGCTCACACAGTGGCTGATCTGTCACTGCACATCCCTTGACTGAGACTCCAAAGACAGTGGCGGATTACTGCTTTGGGTAATGCAATGCAGTAGGTGCCAAGTGCCCAAGAACACCATGGAACCTTTCCTGCCCTCTTCGTGAACCAGCGGCATGAACTCAAGAGAAGATATTACCCATATGGAGATTCTCCAGCCTGGGAGAAGATAGACATTTCTCAAAAATGAGAAAGGGATAAGTGGAAAGAATTGTGCTCTTCAGCCTTGCCCCTATTCCTGCAGCCAAGGAAAAGAGTATTTTATTTCAATATCCCGACAGAGGCGTAAAGGCTATCATACTACACAAGCAGGCCTCCTCACTTCGGGGACTCATTGAGGTTCAGAAGGTTTGTCACATTCAGCTAGAAGTTCAGCGGTCATGCTGTGTTTGACTAACTAGGGCCTAGGCCCAGTGTAGCTTGAGTGAGTCTTCCAGGGGAGTGCATGACCTCCCCCTCGCTGGCTGGACCCAGAGGTAACTGGAACTCAGCTGCCAAGAAGCCTGTGGAGAAGTGAAGAAGTTAAGCCTAGTAGTGTTTTAAAAGGCTTCCATTCGATTCTTTACTGTAAATTGAATTCACCTATCAAACAGCGGGGACTTGATATTCATGGGCACATGAGACCAGAGTTTCTGCAGCAGCACCACCCCCGCCTAAAAAAAAGAAGCAAGACAATGCCCACTGACGAGGGAGCTGCACAAAGTCCCCATTGTTCAAACAATTATTTAGGAAGATGGTAGCCGGGAAAAAGAATGTTTCCCAAGCGGCATTTGGAGAAGGCACCTCAGAGGCAGCCCGGACCCTGTCCAGGCTGACCGGCAGCGTTTAAATGCAGGGGCCGCTGTGAACTGACTCACTGCTGGATAATTACGTTAGGGACCAATACGGCCTGTTGAAAATCAATTCTGTTGGACCAGTGTGTTTGTTCGGAAAGCCACTCAGCCAATTCAGGAGTATATTAGGCAGCAGGCCCAGTGCGGTGACCTCTTCCGGATTGGGGTTGACACTTGAACGAAGGCGTTTGTCCAGTTAAAGGACAGTACTAGCAGCAGGCTCTTATCTGCCCTAAATTGGATTACTCAGATCTGCTTGTTCTCTTTAAAGATAGCCACTCTTGGGTTTTTTCCCCTCTCTTTCTATCTGTCTGAGATGGTTACCTAGTGATTACTGTTTAACTTGCTATCCTTATGTATTCTTGGACAGTTAATGCTTAATGCCACCCGTGTCACTTCCCTTTCCTATGTGGAGAAGGTCATCTGATGCAGACACCTGCATTTTTCAGGTCATCGGTTGCACCTGCGAATGGGTTGGGATCCAGAGGAGCTGTGTTCTTAGGAGTTCATAGTTGGCAAGCCTGTGATTCATGTTCCAGGAAGCGGAACACAGACCCAGGGTTAATGCAAACCTCCCTTCAAACACAACAGATTCCCTCCAAAGGAATTCTTCTCAGGACTCTTTCCTTGGCTTGAAAACTCTCAAGCCTGCTCGCCAGCTCACATCCCTTGAGTGGGAGTACCACCCGGCCACCAGGACCGTGGACAGCAGCAGCCCCATGGAGCATCGCAGCCACTGATGGAAGGGCGAGGACACAGGAGAAATGACTGCTGAAGGCGGTGCCTGCGAGAGGCTTCAGATATCCTGCTTGGGGCAAGCTCTCTTGGTTGAGTCTTTTCTACCTGGAGCTGCAAGACCTGCCACCACAGCTAAAGTTGTGTAGTGTCAGGAAGACATCGAGAAGCCCAGGGAGTCCTGTGCACACCTCTTGAGAGAATCCAGGAAAAACTTAATGCCGCAATGATGGGTCTTTTAATGACACACGGAATTAACTGTTCCACATATCCGTTTGCTTTGACAGGGGAAGATTTCACTGTGATGAAAGTAGGGCCATGCACACTCTCAGTGATTTACATTTCTGTGCCCCAAACCCCGTCAACCAATTAGACTGCACAAGCAAGTGCCACCATTTTCTAACGAAGCTATAATCAGGCTGCTCCCTCACCCAGAAAGAGCAGATAGCCTTGTCCCGAATGGAGAAGGCAATCATCAAGGGAAAGGGTTTGAATAAATCAGGTGTGATACCAGTGCAGCTCGCTGTAGGTCCCTTATAATTGGAATCTGGGTTTGTGGAGACTCAGCAGCCCCTTCTAACTGCTTTGCTTGAAAGAAAGTAGACTTTTCTGTGTGGAGAAAGGCAACATTTGTTTTGAGATGAGCAAAGGGGGAAGGCAGAGGCCATGGATAGAGATCAGGTCTGAGTTCTCAAAGATCCACTGAAATGTGAGGAGAGGGAAGGGAAAGAGGAAGAGAGGGGAGGGGAGATGGGGACAAGGAAGAGAGAGGAAGAGAGGGAGGAAGGAGAGAAGAAGGGAAGAGAGAGGGAGCAGGGAGGGGCTGAGGAACAATGGAGGAAGATAGATAAACTCGCTCTCTACCCAAGCTTCCTCACAGACGGAACCTGACTGATAGCATCTGTGTTCCTTATCTCTTGAAATGATTGTGAAAATTAAACAGGATCCTGTGGGGTGAAAGATACGATGCAATCACCTCTTATTAACACAAACGCTAATCACGCCTCCTACGGGACAGCACTAACCACTGCACAAGATCTCATGAGTCCTGCCTGATGATGGGAATTGTGTGCCTGGCTTCAGGTCCCTCTGGCCAGTGAGCTCTGTCTCCAGCAAGGTGTCGGGATTCCAGTGTAACTTCAGGGAGAGAGTGCAGAGGCTGTGGAAAGAGCTTCTGGGGGGATTCCAAGTAAGTGTTGTTGGCTACAATGACAATTGAGCCTCCCAGGTCCTTCCCCTGCGTCCTTTCCAGATTTTTAAGATTTTCAGCACCACTGCTATGGAGAACAAAGGTGTAGAGATCCTGGGGAGCCCCAAAAGCTCCCTTAGGGGATCCTTGTGTGAAAAAAATTTTAAATACCCTCTGGGAAGCCATTCTACTTTGATCTGTGTTACTGATGCCCCCAAAAGGAAGGCCAAGAAATGCAGAATTCTATGGACCCCCAGATAGGATCATGGAACTATCTCCATTCTTGCTCCAGATTCTTTGGAAAGTCTATTTTCCCACTACTTTTTAATGAAGTCATTGCTTCTCCACTGAACCAATTTTATTGCCACAAGAAAATGTCTGACTCTCTACATAAACACATCAGCTTCACTTCCCACAAATGAGAATTCCCTGGACCATTGCTGGCTAACTTTGCAGGGCCATCATGCTCCATGCCTGGCTTGGTGAGGGCTGGTCATCATCTTCCCCTCCTTCACGGGGAATGCAGACCCCACAAGAGCATCCCAGTACGCACCTGAGGTTCAGCAAGAAGAGACATGAGTGCATTGCGTGTGCCAATTTGGCTTATGTGGCTAATTGCACTCTGTGCAGAAAATAACACCTGCGAAGATCAGTCCACCCTGTGAACACCAGACTCTCAAAGTCAACGACAAAGCTCTCCAGGTGAAGCCCATCAGTAGAAATGCCCGTGGAAACATCAAACGTGGCTTCAAGTGGAAAGTGACTGAGAGTGAAACTTTAAAGATCAATGAGAAGGCTAAATTGAACCGAATTCTTTCAGGGTCTGAAGAGGATAGAGGCTGGGGTTGGGGGGTTGGAAGGGGGGGAGACTATACACCCCGAGGGTGGAGGACCCTTCCAGAAAGGTGATTGACAATGCTTTGGGGGAAGACTTCCTGAGCTGCTCCCAGTCCACAACGAAAGAATGGGACAAGACCAATCTTCTCCTGAGGACTTATTTTCTAACCAATTTCAAGGAAATTTGGAGTAGCCATGTGCTTGGGGTGTAATTAGTGGGGTCTGCCTTGACCGCCAACAGAAAATCAGCCATCACTTTGGCAGGTTGCAGGCAGTTTCCTTTTAAGCAGGCTGCCTGCCCAAGTTCAAGGAGATTAGTAAACAGAGATGGAGAGGTCTTGTTTATAGTGAGAATGAAGCCAGCCACCCTGGTCTGTTGAAAGGTGTTTGTGAAGCTGCTGCTTTTTCCTCCTCTTAGCCAGTCTACTGCCTAAGGAACACACTGGACATTCTGCCAGCTTTTTAAGAAAATATTTAAATATCAAAAGTTTTCACTCTTTCCTGAGTATGCAAAATGTCAGCTTAAAACCCAATGGAAGCCAAAGTTTTTGCTTAGCATACAAAGGCTTATGAGTTTTATAGTGTTTGGGACTTTAATCTACAAAGTATAATTTAATCCTCTTTGAGCTATCTGCACCCCAGAGTCCTGGTTGTAAATAAACCATATGGTTGCAGGGGAGGCAGCCACAGCTGCCCATCTCCCTCACTCACCCTTAGTAAATATTTCTGCAAAACAGATGAAATTAACTACTGTAACAGATAAATAGAGAGTGTAGAGCTCGGAGCAAATATTTTGCCACGGCAGCCATGCTTAAACACAGCTGAGAGCTCAGTCGAGACTTCGCCCCCTGCCGATGACTTTCCCTCTTGGCCGAGCCCTGGTGTGCCTAAAGGGTGGTGCCTGCCTCTGGGAAGAGTGAGGGCGGCACAGAAACATCCCCGGGCAGGAAGGCTGCTGCTGCTGTTGCTGCTGCTGCTTAGTCACTTCAGTCGTGTCCGACTTTGTGCAACCCTGTGGACTGTAGCCCACTAGGCCACTCTGTCCATGGGATTGTCCAGGCAAGAGTACTGGAGTGGGTTGTCATGCCCTCCTCCAGGGGATCTTCCCAACCCAGGGATTGAACTTGGGTCTCCTGCATTGCAGGCAGATTCTTTTTTTCTTTTTTTTTTAATATAAATTTATTCATTTTAATTGGAGGCTAATTACTTTAGAATATTGTATTGGTTTTGCCATACATCAATATGACTCCACCACGGATGTACATGTGTTCCCCAACCTGAAACCCCCTCCCACCTCCCTCCCTGTACCATCCCTCTGGGTCATCCCAGTGCACCAGCCCCAAGCATCCTGTATCCTGCATCAAACCTGGACTGGCGATTCGTTTCTTATATGATATTATACATGTTTCAATGCCATTCTCCCAAATCATCCCACCCTCTCCCTCTCCTACAGAGTCCAAAACACTGTTCTATACATTTGTGTCTCTTTTGCTGTCTCGCGTACAAGGTTATCGTTACCATCTTTCTAAATTCCATATGTATGCCTTAGTATACTGTAGTGGTGTTTTTCTTTCTGGCTTACTTCACTCTGTATAATCGGCTCCAGTTTCATCCACCTCATTAGAACTGATTCAAATGTATTCTTTTTAATGGCTGAGTAATACTCCATTGTGTATATGTACCACAGCTTTCTTATCCATTCATCTGCTGATGGACATCTAGGTTACTTCCATGTCTTGGCTATTATAAACAGTGCTGCGATGAACACTGGGGTACACGTGTCTCTTTCCCTTCTGGTTTCCTCAGTGTGTATGCCCAGCAGTGGGATTGCTGGGTCATAAGGCAAGTCTATTTCCAGTTTTTTAAGGAATCTCCACACTGTTCTCCATAGTGGCTGTACTAGTTTGCATTCCCACCAACAGTGTAAGAGGGTTCCCTTTTCTCCACACCCTCTCCAGCATTTATTGCTTGTAGACTTTTGGAAAGCAGCGATTCTGACTGGCGTGAAATGGTACCTCATTGTGGTTTTGATTTGCATTTCTCTGATAACGAGTGATGTTGAGCATCTTTTCCAGGCAGATTCTTTATCACTGAGCCACCAGGGAAGCCCGGGCAGGGAGGTTACATGAGAATAACAGGCTGAATCCTCAGTGCTCCCACATGGGGCGTATAGCTGGTGTACTGATGTGCCCTGAGTCATTCTGCAGCGAGGCTGAGGATGTTGTCCTGGGTTGCCAGATACCCGACCCTGGGCATCGAGGCCCAGAGAAGGGAAAGGGGTAAAGTCAAGGAAATGGGCCGATTCCCTTAGGGCTGAGGTTGTGCTGGGTGAAAGGAATGATTGCAGTTTTGAGACTTGTCAGGAAGTAGAATCAGATGCCAGAAGCTTGTTTGTGATGAAGTGAATTGGATACTAACTGGTAAACTGAGACTTTGTAGTCATTTTAAAGACCAAACATTTATTTGAGTGGGCCTGACTCATTGGAAAAGACTCTGATGCAGGGAGGGATTGGGGGCAAAGGATGAGATGGCTGGATGGCATCACCGACTCGATGGACGTGAGTCTGAGTGAACTCCGGTAGTTGGTGATGGACAGGGAGGCCTGGCGTGCTGCGATTCATGGGGTCGCAAAGAGTTGGACACGACTGAGTGACTGAACTGAACTGATATCATAGAGACACGGATTTGAAACTGTATCTCTGTGACTTTACTTCACCCCTTCGAGCTTCTGCTTTTCTCCTCTGTAAAATGGGAAGAATCATACCTCCTTACATGTTATGAACATGAGGGTTAATTACAATCATCATCATCAATCATAACAAAATAATAATAATTATTATTTGTATTTATTATTGTTATAGCGGTAGTAAAAGTTTAATTTCATGATATGGGAAGCAAAAGAGGCTCTTATCTCCGCCTTGGGCTCTTTAAGCCATGGGTCTCTTTGGCTCAGGCTGTGGTTCCCATTTCTAGCGTCTGAAGCTCTTGACAGCCCAGGATGCCCTGTTCCATGGCTTTGTCACTTGCCGTACCCATTTCAGCCAATCAGTGGCTCCTCTGTGCCTCAGGTCTCGACAGTTGGCTGAATAAGGGCTCCTTGCCCTCTTCTACACTTCCCCAGAAGTGGGGCCTGAGCGTACAGCATGGCCCAAGCAGGACATGGCGGAAGAATCTAGGGCAACACGTGTGTGATGGTTTCCAAGCCAGGCATCAGTGGCCTGTGAGAGACAGATGTTTACCAGAAGCCAGGAAAGGTCCAAAGGCAGGTGGAAGGTGAATCAGTCAGGGGGGCACACCCCTTTCTGTACTGCAGGTCCTTGAACCTGCAGGGGAAGAAAATAGGGGGAGAGGATTTAAGACAGAGGGGCAGCACTTTCATCCTGGCCCGGGAGACTTCCTCAAGAAATAAAACAGAGCACAGAAGTGGCTCAGTGGAGAATCCCGTTTTCTTTACAGCTCAGTTTAACAGCTCAGAGCCAAGATGTTCCAAATCCCAGCCTCAGCTGAGGCTGCAGCAAGTCTGTGCCCTAAGGGGTAGCTGACCCAGAGCTGGAGCCACAGGGGATGGGCAGCTTCAGAGCAGCTTCCAGGACTTCTCACTCACAGATTGACAGCCTATTTGAAAACAGCTGTGTCCAACTGGATATTTTTTTACAAAAATAAAAAGATTTAAATACAGGGCTATTTTTTAAAATGCTGTTAACTGGGCACATGATTTTTCTCCAAAAAGATCACACTCACACCCTTTAAGCTAAGAATGGGGCTGATAGTTCTACAGACAAGACAGGGAGCACAGGGCAAGTTAATACAGCTTGGAAAACAAAGACGCGGGAGACCCAGGGTATCTCCATAGGCTCCCCACCCCCCACCCCCAATTCCCACAGAAGTTTTTAAAGTGAGATGTGACATGCGTGTGTGTGTGTGTGTGTGTGTATATATGATTTTCTTAATCGTTTGAGAAAAAGTTGCTGGCTTTGTACCCCTTCAAACTACCTCCGTGTCTATTTTCTGAAAATGAGGCCATCATTTTACATAATCAGAGTACAACTTTTATCTAAACCAGGAAACTGAACATTTATCCAATATCATCAGCTAATCCACTATCCAAATTCAAATTTCACCCATTTTCCCCATAATGCGCTTCTCCCAGGAACACGCAGTGCCTTTAGTTGTCACATCTCTTTAGTTTCTTTTGAACTAGAACAGTTTCTCAGTCATTCTTTATCTTTACATGTTCTTTTTCTTTCTTTAACCTTGACATTTTTGAAGAGTACAGACCATTTATTTTGTAGAAGGTTACTCGATTTGGGTTTGTCTGATGTTTCCTCATGATTAGATCTTGGTGATGAATTTTTGGCAGAAACACCCCAGAAGTAATGTTGTGTCTTCTTCTCTGCATCCAGTCAGAGGGATGCAGTGTCAGCTTGGTGCCATTATTGGTGATGTTATCTCTGATTACTTGGCCAGGGCGGTGTGTCAGGTTGCTCCTCTATAAGGTTGCTCTTTTCCCCTTTGTGATTAATAAGAAATTTACAGGAAGATACTTTAGGACTTTGTAAATATCCAATCCTTATCACAATTTCACCCAGGAGTTTTAGCATCCATTGATGATTCTTGCCTGAAACATGTATTACTATGATGTTTGCAAATGCTGTTTTCTAGTCCCTTCATTTTTCTACATTTCTTCATTCAATTCTATTGCAATGGGGAGCCTTTCCTACCCCACATTTATCTATTTATTTACTCATTTATATCAGTATGAATTCATGGGTTTTTGTTCATTACCATCACTATGTATTTTCACATTCGCCTAGTCCCAGAGTTGGACCATGAGAGCCTTTTCTGTCCTTTGAGATGTATTCATTTGAGTACTTTCTGAAACAAGATATTCAGGCCCATCTAATACCTTACCTACCCTAGAATCAGCCATCTCTTGAAGGGGTCCTGAATCCTGTTAGAGGAGAACAGAATTTAAAACCAAGATCTGGGCATTGGCTAACTGGATGTCATTATTTCTAGATCCTCTCAATGGATAGAGTTAGGATCTATATCTATTTTTAAAACATATTGATGCTTACAGTTCAAGTCCTACATCATTCTGAAAATGCTAGTCACTCAGTCGTCTCCAACTCTTTGCAACCCCACAAACTGGGCTCCTAGTCCTGCTAGGCTCCTCTGTCCATGGGATTCTCCAGGCAAGAATACTGGAGTGGTTTGCCATTCCATTCTCCAGGGGGTCTTCCTGACCCAGAGATCGAACCAGGGTCTCCTGCATTGCAGGCAGATATTCTTTTCATCTGAGCTGCTAGGGAAGCTGCATAATTCTAGGCTTCCTCTTTTTCTGTATTTGAAAAAAACACACAAAACCTATAATAGTGAGACATCTGGCTCCCATTTTTTTTAGTATATTTGCTCTTTGTTCGTTCCTAGTATATAAAGCAGTTTTCAAATTGTTCATGCATACTGTCTTGCAAAGTGAGACTAACTAGGTTCCAATATTTCCCACCACTTCTTTTTGTCTTTAGGCTGAGGGTGCATACAAAAACACTGTCTTCAAAAGTTGCTTGGAGTAATTATCCCTCCAACTTTCATTCAATGTAGTTGTGCTGTTCATTGAAAGCATAGTTGATTCTGTTAGGGCCTTTCTCCCCTCCCTTGTGGATGTTTTTGAGTATATAAAAAATTAATATGATTATAAAGGTCAAAATGAAATTAAAAAAGCATATTCAGATCAGTGTCACTCCCTCTCCTAACACTTCCTCCCTGTGCCCACCCACATCATGAAGTGGCCCCATCTCATTCATTTCTGATTTTCTTCCCAATGTCTCTCTCTTTTTTTTTTTTAGAAGCTATTATCTGTTAACCTTTTATTTTTTTTATCAGAGGATAATTCCCTTACAATATTATGTTGGTTTCTGCCATGCATCATCATGAATCAGATGAACCTGTTTGCAGGGCGGCAGTGGAGATACAGACATAGAGAACAGACTGTGGACACAGGAGGGGAAGCAGAGGGTGGGATGAATTGAGAGAGGAGCATGGAAGCATACACACTACCATATACAGAATAGATAACAGGTGGAGATTTGCTATGAAACACAGGGAGCTCAACCCAGTGCTCTGTGACGACCTGAGGGGTGGGATGGAGAAGGAGATGGGCGAGGGGACACTTTCTGCTAAGAAAAGTAAATACATGTACAGTTTAGTTCCTCTTCTTTCTCACAAAAAAGAGATTCTTCCATAAATGATCTTCTGCACTTTGCTTTTCCCCCTTTCCAGTGCATTCCGGAAATCATTACCCATCAGCTGGCAGAGTTCTTTCTTACTCATTTTTAGCTGAATAGTACTGTATCACATGACTGTGTCTCGTTTCTCCAATCAGTCTTCTATTTCTGGGCATTTAGATTGTGTCCAGTATTTGGCAGTTACAAATGATGCTTCAATATTTACGTTTGTATGTGTGTGTTTTCACATAGTTGAACAGATATCTTCAGAGTAAATTCCTAGAAGTGAGACTGCCGTATCGCTAGGTACACAGATACATAGTTTTGTTAGATGTTGAAAACCCCCCTCCTTCTTTGCTATATTCCCTCTAATAAGTTATGAGGGTGCCTGTTGTCCCACAGTTGGTAGGCAAAATGTCTCAAGCTTTCTAAGATTTACCAGTCTGATAGATGAGAAGCATTATTTCAACATCATTTCAAAAAGCTACTTTATTGAGAGATTATTCACATATTGTACAGTTTATTCACTTAAAGTGCACAAAGAATTTTAGTGTATTCACAAATACTTGCAACCATCACCACGATTTTAGAAACCCAGTACCCTTCAGTTATCACCATCCTAGCTCATTCTTCTCCCAGCCCTGAGTAACCATTAATCTACTTCCTGTCCATAGAATTGCCTGTTTAGGACATTCCATATAAATGTGGCCTTTGTAACTGGCTCCTTTTATTTAGCGTGTTTTCAAAGTTCATCTGTGTCATGGCTGCTGCTGCTGCTAAGTTGCTTCAGTCGTGTCCGACTCTGTGCGACCCCATAGACGGCAGCCCATCAGGCTCCACCGTCCCTGGGATTCTCCTGGCAAGAACACTGGAGTGGGTTGCCATTTCTTTCTCCAATGCATGAAAGTGAAAACTGAAAGTGAAGTCGCTCAGTCGTGTCCGACTCTTAGCGACCCCATGGACTGCAGCCTACCAGGCTCCTCCGTCCATGGGATTTTCCAGGCAAGAGTACTGGAGTGGGGTGCCATTGCTTTCTCTGCTGTGTTATGGCATGTATTAGTATTTCATTCCTTTTTGTGACCAAATAACATTCCATTCTATGGTCAAGTAATATTCCTTTTTGTTTATCCATTCATTCACTGATAGACACGTGGCTTGTTTCCACCATTTGACCATTAAGAATAAACCTGCTATAAACATTCATGTGTTGTTTTTGTGTAAGCATATGTTAGTATTTCTCTTGGGTATATGTATGTAGGAATGGAATTGCTTAGGTCACATGGTATGTCTGTGTTTCCTTGTTTGAGGAACTGCCAAACTTTTTCAGTGTAGTTTTAATTTGCATTTCACTTATGTGTGAAGTTGAACATTTTTCTTATATTTAAACGCTGTTTGTATTTATTTGTTTCAAACTGACTGTTCATGTCCTTTGCCTGTTTTCCTCTTGGGCTTTATATCTTTTTTTTCTCTCAAATTTTAAGATAACTTTGTACATTGGAAAAAATTAGCCTTTTACCTGTAATATATATTGCAAACATTTTCTCCCATTTCTCATTGTCTTTTAATGTTGCTTATTGCATTTTTCCATGCAGATGTTTACAAATATTTTTATGTAATCGAATTTATCAATCACTTCTTTTATTATCTGTGGATATTGATTCAAATTAGAAATCCTTTTTCCATACCCAGAAATTCACCCATGTTTTCTTTCAGGACTTGTAGGGTTCTTTTTTTTTTCATACAGCTCTCTGTGACCCATTTCAGACTATTCTTGTGTGTTTGGAGGTATAGGTCCAACTTTACTGACTGACTGGCTCCCCAGGTGTCCTAACACCACTTACTGAAAAGATCACCTGCACCCAAGTGATTTTTGATGTCATCTTTATATTTAGGATATACTAAATCTTCACGTGTGCCTGGGTCTCGTCCCAGACTTTCTGCTTTATTCCAGTGGTCTGTCTGTTTACTCAGGTGCCAACAGCATGCTGTCTAACTTCTGAGCAAGTTTGAGAACCTCCTCTGAACACCTGTTCTTTTGTGGAGGTCCTGGCTCTTCTGAAGTCCTTTCTCATACCCATGCTTCAGTCTTCCTGACTGTAGCTCAAGCCCATTTGCTCTGTGAATTCCTGTGCACACAGGGCACACCTCTCTCTGAGTTGTCAGGTGCTGTGAGCTTTCTCCTTTTATGCAAACGTGGCTGCTGCTTTCTGGCCCCGAGGTGACTCTTCCTCATTGACAGCCCTGACTGCCAACTTTACAAGTAATTTGCTGAGTTTGTCAAGCACTGCAGAATCATGTAAATGCCATCATCGTTTTTGTCATCATCATCATCAGCGGAAGCGTTAGCCGCTTCCCTTCTTTCACCTATTGTTTAGAGCAAATGAAGTAGCCGCTGATGCTCAGAACAGAAGATTTATCTGTGGATTATCCAAAGGCATAAGCCCTTGTAGGTCAGTTCACGTCTTCAAGATGTTAGACAGGCCAGGAAAAAGATCATCACACAACACGGGCTCTTTGTACTTGAGGAGTTAATATATCTCACAAGGGTACTCCTGCCTCCACCCCGAATGTATTTTATCTCCTACTCTTAGTGTCGAAGGACAATGTCTAATTGATAAGTGTATGTTTAAGGAATGGTTGTTTTTTTAAAAGGAAACAGTTGCAGACTTTGTACATCTATTTTTCCTATTGTTTTAAGGTAGAATACAAGGTTATATGCTTGGGACAATTAAACATTATTTGAGTTCATTCAGTAAATATCTGGTGAACAACTGCTCTATGAAAAGCATTGCAGTAGAACCTGTGAAGGGCCTGAAGAAAGACAAGAACCTGTCCTCCAAGAGTTTACTGACAACTTGGGGAGATAATGGGAGGAGAGATATGCAGGCAAAAAGACATCATTACAAGGCAACTGAAAACATGCAAAAAAAAAAAAAAAAAAAGGTTGCAAAGTGCTGTGGAAGTGCAGAAGAGAAACCATCCATTGTGGAGTCTCTGTGGAAGATGAGAGACTTAGAATTGGATTCTGAAGAATAAGTTGGATGGTGCAGGAAGATAAACTGGCATTTAGAATGGCTTAAGCAGAATCACAGGGGAAGAAATATATGTTGAATTGGGCCGTACAAAATGGCTGTTTTGTAGGTCAAACAGTTACATATTGACAAGTGCATATGCTTGAATCTAATATATCAGATTTTGGGCTACTGTAGACAGTTGTAGCAGAGAAGGCAATGGCACTCCATTCCAGTACTCTTGCCTGGAAAATCTCATGGAAGGAGGAGCCTGGTAGGCTGCAGTCCATGGGGTCGCTAAGAGTCGGACACGACTGAGTGACTTCACTTTCACTTTTCACTTTCATGCACTGGAGAAGGACATGGCACCCCACTCCAGTGTTCTTGCCTGGAGAATCCCAGGGACGGGGGAGCCTGGTGGGCTGCCGTCTATGGGGTCACACAGAGTCAGACACGACTGAAGCGACTTAGCAGCAGCAGACAGTTGTAAATCTAGTAGAAGTAATAGACTTATTTAAGAGGGGTTTACCTTTACCAGATGGTGAAGAATCTGCCTGTGATGTGGGAGACCCAGGTTCAATCACTGGGTCGGGAAGATCCCCTGGAGAAAGGCATGGCAACCTACTCCAGTATCTTTGCCTGGAAAATCCCAAGGACAGCGGAGCCTGGCAGACTATCATCCATGGGATCACAAAGAGTCAGACACAACTGAGAGACTAACGCTTTGACTTTCAAGAATCCTCTAGGGGAAAACAAATTTAAGGGATTTTGAGTGTTAAGACAAAGAATTTGATATTTGTTCAGTGAGATTCATCTAATTCTTTATAAAATACTTTTAAGTTCCTATAATATGCCCAGTTTCCTGGTTGGGGAAGCTCTGAGAACATAGTCCAGTTTCAAAAGGATAATTCTGGCAGTAGTGTGTGTGGTGGGCAGGAGACTTGGGTAAGAAGACCACTTAGGGGCTCTAGGAACTGGAGAGCAAGTAAGGACCTGTAATAGTGAACAGAAAAGATGAAAGTTCAGAGATTGTAAGTAAAGGCAATCAAAGCAAAGGCACGGGAGAAAAGGCTGATCCAACGGCTCTCTGATGCAACTCAGGAGAACTGGGAGGCTTCCAGGGACCTCCATCTATTCATTCATTCACTCATTCACTCCACATTATTTACTGAGCGCCTACTGTGAGATGAACAGTGTTCCAGAATCTGGAGATTTGCAGGGGACAAGCCAGGTATGCATTTTGTCTAATGCAGAGACAGGCAATGAATAAATAAATAAAGTTATGATGTAATGAAAGAGAACAGTAAGCACTAGAAGGAAACTTATTTAAGGTTAAAAAAAACAAACAAACAAACAAAAAAACTGGAAAGGGTGGGAAAAGGTATTTTCCAAAAGGATAATCAGGGAAGGACTGACAGAGAAGGCAACATTGGAGGTGACATTGGCGCAGAGATCTGAATGATGTCATGGGAGTGGGGGTAGGGGCAGTGCTGGGAAGACCTGGGGGAAGGGAGTCCCAGGGAGAAAGCACAGCAAGTAGATAAGTATTGAGGCGGGTACCTGTCTCATTTGAGCATTTGAGCACTGAGGATTTGAGGTGTGCGCTAAGGTCAAGATGGCTGGACTGAATCGAGAATCGGGGAAGAAGTAGGAGATGTAGGGATAGGGTATCTAGATGGAGGGATGGGGCAAAAGCATGCCATGGCAAGGAATTTGACTTTATTTTGAGCATGCTGGGGTTTGAGTTTGGAGAGATGACCTAAAGTTTATCTGGCTCCTATGTAGGAAACTGACTAAGAAAACAAGGAAGAGAACTGATGTGGTGGGGGTTTCGAGAGGTGGTCAGGTTCTGGATAAACTTTGACATTAGACCAAATAGAATATGCCAAGGAGTTAGAAACAGGTTGTCAGGGAAAGGGGGATTGAAGGCTAATCACCATTCCCAAGTGCAAGGAGGGAGCAGAATTTGCACTGAGAATCAAGGTTTCTGATTTGGATTTGGTAAGTTTTATATGCCCAGAAGACATCAGGGTAGAGAGACTGAGCAGCCAGTGGGGTACTGGAGCCCCAGCTTCAAAGGAGAAGTTGAGGCTGGAGGTCTAAACTTGGCAGTCCCCAGTATATAGGCACATTCAAAGTCCTGACCCTAAATGAGACACTTAGAGAGTGGGGTTACAGAGAAAAGGAGAAGTTTGATGACTGGGTTCAGTGATGGTCAGTGTTTACAGGTAACAAAGAGGAGAGAGAACCAGAAAAGGAAACGTGGAAGGAGGAGCCAGTAAGAGGAGAAACGGAAGACTGTGGTTACCAAGAAGGCAGGGGAAAGAAATGCTTCCCAGAAGAGTGGGTGACCAGTTTTGTCAGTGCTGCTGAGAGGTCATGTGAGATGCGGACAGAAAATTGACAAGAAAATTAGCAAGAGGGAAACATTGGTGACCTTGCCAGACAGTTTCTGTGGTGTGGTGGGGGAAAAAAAAATCTGAGGAGAGAATGGCTGGAAAGACATGGAAACAGAAAATAGAGACATCTCTCTAGACACTCGAAATCAAGAGGAACTAGAAAACAGAATGATATTTGTTAGGGAGGAGGAGTTGGATGGAGTCTAATAAGGGCTATTGTTAAAGAAGGGACACCTTATAGAGTTTTGGCTCCTGAAAATAATGATCCAAAAGAGGGAAAACATAAATGATGAGTAAGTAGGGGAGAGGGGCTGGCATGGAGTGTACAGGTGGGGACACTGGGTTGAGTAGGAGCTTGGGCCTTTTGTCCACTTCATGGGGGATGCAGAACAAAAGATAGAAGTGTAAAATTCATAGATTTGTCAATAGAAGAATGAGGAAATTTCTGTGTTTTCTATTTTTTTAGTGAAATAAGAGGTGAACTGAGAGTTAGGAAGAGGAGTTGCCAGAAGCTCAAGGAGAGAGTAGAGGGTAAGAAGCCATCGTGTTGGAGGGTGAGTGAACGTGGTTAGCAAAGTGCAGTAGGATTTCTGGGTAGTGCTGAGGTGTGTGCGCGTGACACTCATAATCTCAAGTCAGGTCAGCCAACCTGGCTGTGTTGTTTCCTTTAGCATGTTCTGCTGTTCTTCTGCAGGTAAGTGTTTTATTTTTGTAATTGTAGGTTTACAGAGTTGGAGTTTTAACAAGCTAGGACAGTGGAAGATAAGAGATTTGCAAGGAGGCTGGGGGTATACACAGAAGAAGAGTTTTAATTATAAACTTTGGAATCTAAATAAATAACAAGGGAAGTGAAACATGAGGCAGATGATGGGCCTAGGAAAGGGCTTGAAGATTTGTTGAAGTTGAAACACTAATAAGAATGAGGTCAGAAGATAAAAGGTGAAAAGGAGTGGCATGCTTCACATAGAGAATTTTAGAAGTGATGAAGTTGCTGGCGTGAGAAGGTCTAGGGCATGACACGACAGTGGTGATGTAAGTAGGATGGAGGAGAAGAGCATGAGAGGCAAGCGGGTCAAGCGCCTGCGTGGCCAGCATGTTGGCAGGAATGCAGATATGGAAGTCATCAAGAATAATGCCAGGAGTGATGGGGACAAAGACAGGGAGGCAGGCATGAAAAGACTCCGTGAATCAGCAGATTCTACGTGATCTGTGACTGTGATGAATGGGGATGGTGCTGCACAATGGCTTGTGCCTCAAAGGAGGTTTTAGAGGAGAAAGTAAAAGTAGCCTGACAGCAGTGGTGAGAGTCAGTGAAGACAGCCACCAACCTCCTGGCTCTGGGGTACATGGGATGTGGAAGGAAAGGGTCACCACTGAAGGGGACCGTAGGGGAAGCAGTGACCTCTGGAGGCTCCTGATGCCACATGATGAGGGAATCATTTAGAGAGAGAGGTTCACGTGATAGGGGATTTGGGGAGGAAAAGACCATGAGTTCCAAAGGATGTGGTAATAAGGATTTCTGGGGTTTAGAGATGAACTGAGTTAGAAGAAAAGGAATCTGTAATGCATAGTTTGTAGAAACGTGGTCCAAACCTTTCAAGACATTTGCAAAAGTACATGACATTGAACTCAGCTGTGGGAAGACTAAAATGACCAAACCTTCCATCTCTTTGGGGTTATTATTATAAGGGCATGAAATTTAGTCAGAACAAATGCAATCAGTACCCTGATCATGAGTCTTCATTGGCAACCAACAGTAGAAATAGCTGTCAGAATTGTGTTTGCGTTTGTTTTAATTGCTTTCACTATAAAGTTGGGGATGGTTACAGAAAATTCTGCAACTGAAACTTGGCTCCTGTAATATTAGGTAGATTGAGAAAAGTTCTACCAAGTAAAAACCAGCCTTTTGAGAAGTTCCTGTCACTTTAGGGTTTCATCTCCATTTCACTCCAGTGTTTTTTTTTAATTCGAAGTTTTTAAATTTCTGGAAAATTAGAAGTCATTGGGAGAAGAAATTTCTCTTCATTTGTGTGTTTGATTTCTTTCTTTTCTGGAGAAAAACATAAGACCAGCATATAAGGCTCAGGAAATATTAATATTATGATCACTGTTAACACCTGCACTGAAGTTTGGCATACTTTACTTACTTAACTTTATCTTATTAACCTAGGACAATGAAGCACGTTATATATTTCTTGTCTTCCTGAAAAATAGTCACATTTGGGATATTTAAAACCATGGTTTTGTCACATAAAAATTGGTTCCACGTTTGCTAATTGAATTTACCTTTAAATGTTTTAAAATTTGCTGTGAATAGAGCTTCCTGAGTTTAGTTTAGTTTTTTTTCTTTTTCTTTTCTTTTTTTTTTTTTGGAGGGGGGAGTGTTTTTTCATTCCTTTGTAAGGAGCAGGCAAACTCAAGAACAAAACAGGCCATCAACATTAGGGTGGAACAAAGAGGGTTCTTATGTCAAGCAGATTCAGAAAGCATTCATTTTCCAGAAAGGAATGAGAAAGAAAAGCAGGAGAAGGGATCCCCTTATCCAATTTAATGGAAGATCACAGGACTGAGTGGAGGAGGGGCCAGATTCAAACTTGGCGGCATTTCTGATCCCTTTCCACTTGCCCCTTGCTTCTGTCTGGCAGCCTCTTGAGTTTGCAGCAACTTGTTTCTAATCTCTCTGAACACAAAGGAGAGCGACTGTGAGTGGCCACTCGGCCTGCAGTCCTTTGAGGGGCAGGCCAAACAATGGGCTCTCTGCCACCCTCGGGCCGAGGGGGACAGGAAGTTGACGAGTCCCATTGCCTTCACTGCCAAGAAATGAAGTGGTCTCCTAGCGGCAAGACTGGATTTCATCCTTGCCTTTGAGTGTATTATTGCATTTGCCCTCTGCATTTGGGATTGTTAATGAGTTTTTTGCCCTTTCTATTTTTCCACCCTCCCCATCCCCTCACCAGGTAACCCCCTGGGGTCTGTCCTCTGTCCTTCCCACCGATCAACAAGCTCAACAGCCTCTTCTCCCTTCTTGTCCTGTGCGGCTTCAGCTCGGCATGAAAGCAGCCATGAAGCTGAAGTAGCTCCCTGGCCCCTGCCCCTTGCTTTCTGAGAATACTCTCCTGTGTCCGCTGCCTTTTATTAACTGGGTCTGCTTCCTCCTTCCACCTTCAGAACACAAGTTCTTCCTCATAGACATGTCCTTGTCCACACCTCTTCTCTCTCTGATTTCAATCTGGGCATTCCCCCTGTTCATTTCTGTGTGTATCTTCCACCCTCAGAGCAGCTCCTCCAGACTTAATTCATTCAATTCAGTTCAGTTCAGTCTCTCAGTCATGTCCAACTCTTTGAGACCCCATGGACTACATCATGCCAGGTTTCCCTGTCCATCACGAACTCCCGGAGCTTGCTCAAGCTCATGTCCCTCTAGTCGGTGATGCCATCCAACCATCTCATCCTCTGTCATCCCCTTCTCCCTTTGCCTTCAATCTTACCCTGCTTCGGGGCCTTTTCCAATGAGTCACTTCTTCACATCAGGTGGCCAGTATTGGAGCTTCAGCTTCAGTATCCGTCCTTCCAGTGAATAGTCAGGACTGATTTCCTTTAGGATGGACTGGTTGGGTCTCCTTGCAGTCCAAGGGACTCTCAAGAGTCTTCTCCAACACCACAGTTCAGAAGCATCAATTCTTTGGCACTCAGCTTTCTTTATGGTCCAACTCTCACATCTGTACATGATTACTGGAAAAACCATAGCTTCAACTAGATGGACCTTTTTCAGTAAAATAATGTCTCTGCTTTTTTATATGCTGTCTAGGTTTGTCATAGCTTTCCTTCCAAGGAGCAAGTGTCTTATAATTCCATGGCTGCAGTCACCATTTGCAGTGATTTTGGAGCCCAAGAAAATAAAATCTGTCACTGTTTCCATTGTTTCCCCATCTATTTGCCATGAAGTTATGGGACCAGATGCCATGATCTTTGTTTTTTGAATGTTGAATTTTAAGCCAGCTTTTTCACTCTCCTCTTTCACACTTATCAAGAGGCTCTTTAGTTCCTCTTTGCTTTCTGCTATAAGGGTGGTGTCATCTGCATATCTGAGGTTGTTGATATTTCTCCCTGCAATCTTGATTCCAGCTAGTGCTTCATCCAGCCCAGAATTTTGCATGATATAATTTGCATATAAGTTAAATAAGCAAGGTGACAGTCCACAGCCTTGACATATTCCTTTCCTAAGTTGGAATCAGTCTGTTGTTTCATGTCCAGTTCTAACAGTTGCTTCTTGACCTCCATACAACTTTCTCAGAAGGCAGGTAAGATGGTCTGGTATTCCCATCTCTTGAAGAATTTTCAAATTTGTTGTGATCCATACAATCAAAGGCTTTAGCATAGTCAATGAAGCAGAGGTAGATGTTTTTCTGGAATTCTCTTGCTTTTTCTATGATCCAACAGATGTTGGCAATTTGATCTCTGGTTCCTTTGCCTTTTCTAAATCCAGCTTGACTATCTGGACGTTCTTGGTTCACATACTGTTGAAGCCTACCTTGGAGAATTTTGAGTATTACTTTGCTAGTGTGTGAGATGAGTGCAATGCCTTTCTTTGGGATTGAAATGAAAACTGACTTTTTCCAGTCCTGTGGCCACTGCTGAGTTTTCCAAATTTGCTGGCATTTTGAGTACAGCACTTTCACAGCATCATCTTTTAGGATTTGAAATAGCTTAGCTGGAATTCCATCATCTCCACTAGCTTTGTTCGTAGTCATGCTTCCTAAAGTCCACTTGACTTTGCACTCCAGGATGTCTGGCTTTAAGTGAGTGAGCACACCATCGTGGTTCTCTGGGTCATGAATATCTTTTTTATATAGTTCTTCTGTGTAATCTTGCCACCTCTTCTTAATATCTTCTGCTTCTGTTAGGTCCATACCATTTCTGTCCTTTATTGTGCCCATCTTTGCATGAAATATTTCCTTGGTGTCTCTAATTATCTTGAAGAGCTCTTTAGTCTTTCCCATTCTATTGTTTTTCTCTATTTCTTTGCATTGATCACTGAGGAAGGCTTTCTTATCTCTCCTTGCTAGTCTTTGGAACTCTGCATTCTGATGGGTATATCTATCCTTTTCTCCTTTGCCTTTCACTTCTCTTCATTCAAGGCTTCACCTACTAAACATTTCTACCCACATGAGAGTCAGGACCTTAAATTCACCAGATAGAAAGTGGAAGTTCACAGCCCATCCTTGACCTGCCCCTCATCTTTTATACCTTCTTTTATGTAAAGATCCCACTGTTTTTCTAGCCATTCAAGATCAAAACCTTCTTTGACCTCCTGTTCTCTCTCACCCCATATCCAAATATTATTGTTTCTGTTTTAAGCAGCTTTCTCATCCATCATCCTCTTTTCTATCCCCAATTCAGATTTTACCCCCTGGAAAATCCAAATAACCTTGACTATTCTCCCCACACATATATCTTCATTACTGCTCCTATCAACTCATCCAATACCCTACCATCAAATGAATATTCCTAAAATAAGACCATGATTAGGACAATAGGTACCACATACATATATCTAATCTCCTTCTCCTTTAAAATTCATAGCAAATAAATATGGAGAAATGAAAGGTTGGATGAATAGGAAGAAAGATGGGAAGGAGAAAAGGAGGAAGGAAGGGAGATAGAAAGGAAGAGAGGAAGAAAGAAAGAACTACAAGACAGCACCCATAGATTTATTTATGGAGAACTACTGACTTTCACAGAGAAGGCAATGGCACCCCACTCCAGTACTCTTGCCTGGAAAATCCCATGAACGGAGGAGCCTCATGGGCTGCAGTCCATGGGGTCGCTAAGACTCAGACATGACTGAGCGACTTCACTTTCACTTTTCACTTTCATACATTGGAGAAGGAAATGGCAACCCACTCCAGTGTTCTTGCCTGGAGAATCCCAGGGATGGGGGAGCCTGGTGGGCTGCCGTCTATGGGGTCACACAGAGTCAGACACTACTGAAGCGACTTAGCAGCAGCAGCAGCACTAATCTTCACTCTGCTTCAGTTTTCCTTTTGGAAATTGTGAAAGCCGTTGCCACCACACTTGCTGCATAGAATATATTCTTCATTGATTATCTTGAGGTCTCTGAGAGCCCTTCATGAAAAGAGATCACTGTGCACTCACCTTTGTGTGTGGTTTTGATTAGTCCCAGGTCAAAACAAGTGTTTGCTGGTCCCATGGTCTATTGACATCATATAGGGTTAATATTCTTATACACCAGCAAAGTATTTAGTTTCTCTTCCTAACTGAATAAAAGTTTTGAGAGAACTTCAAAGAAAGTTTTTTTTTGGTAAATGAAGTTCAAAGAGGCAATGTGTATATTTATATATGTAAAATTTCCTCTGAGTAATAGTTGAACTAGGAGCCAGTGTGACTGGGAAGGTACACAATCCTTTGTGACTTCAGATACTCCAGAGGAGGGGTCCCCAACCTCCTGAATCTAATGCCTGATGATCTAAGGTGGAGCTTATGGAATAATAATAGAAATAAAGTACACATAAATGTAAAATGCTTGAATCGTCCCAAAATCATCCCTCCCAACCCTGATCCGCAGAAAAGCTGTCTTCCACGAAACTGGTCTCTGGTGCCATAAAGGTCGAGAACTGCTGCTCCAGAGCATTTTCTGCCAGTGAGATGGGCAGGCCAAGTTCCTGGTTCATCCTCATGAGAAGAAAACGCAGCTTAGGGCTCTGCAATGTTACCTAAAGATTTAATCACTCGTGAACAAGTTTGGGCTCTTTCATATCCTTTAATAGTAAATGAAGAGTTGGTTGTATAATTTCCTTTGCCCCATATATAATTCCCATATAATCCCTATAACTTGGAAATGACCTCCAGCTTACTTAATAGCCCCAGTTTTCCCCATATTCTATTTGTATCACTTGACTTTATTACGTAGTCAACTTGTTCAGGACACCTGAAATACCTCCACTGTCTTTGCATAGGAATTTGTGAAAATCAATATGCATTCTTGACTTCTCAGGTTCCATAAAATTCATCTTGTTCTAAGCTGCTTACCATAAGACAGAGTTGAACACGGGCAAGGGAATTTCAGATTTTGTTGCTTACTTTTGCCTTTTTTTTCCTTCTGGTATATGATGTACTTGTAACCACTAATTCACCAACTCCACTCTCATGTGACCCTGGCTTCTCTCTTCCAGATAAAGGGTACTACTGCTGAAGTTTAGTTATGGCAGTCTTTTCCCAACTTCCAGATACAAGTTATTAAATAGAAATGTCGCGATTTAAAATACCCTTCCCCATATTTCTTATATGTTGACATCTTCTCTTCATGATCTCAAGTGTTGGATCACTATAAGTATAGCAGACATGCACAGGGCATACTTGCTATTCTTATATACTGCATCAGCAACCTGTGTTCTTCCACACAAAGTGCCAAGACTTCTAGGTATTCTCATCCATTCTCATCCACTGAAATAAGGTGGAGGATTTTTCCTATCATCACATCTCATAGATAGATCATGACACTCATGAGGCTAACGGGGGAGATGTGCCCTGTGCAGACTGGAGAGTGTGGTTTTGTTCTGTGGTAACAGAAGAACAAAGGACTCCAGGTAAAAGGCCAGGGATGGTCCAGCTCAGAGCACCCTCTTGCTGCACTGAGGATGCTGAGTACTTTCTTTCCATCCATCTCTCTTGCATCTGTTCTGCTCTTGGGATGCCCTTTCTACAAATGCTGCCCCTGGCTTTCCCATCAAGGATAACTCAGATTATCTGTGATAATCAAGAAAAAGAGAAGTATAAGATTCAACAGAATAAGATCAAAGTGAAGAGAAAGAAGAAAGCACAACTGAGTATGGTCTGATGCTCCTCTTCTTTCAGAATGGACAAAACAAGACAATGGGGAAAACCATGGTGTCGTAAACCTATTGTCTTGGTATGTGTCCTCTTTGTGGAATCGCAGACACAAATATTTAATAAGGACCCATCCTCTCTGACACCAGTGCACCCTCACCACCCCTTTATTTGGTGATCGTTTTACCTAAACCTATCCACATCTGCCCATGAGCCTGCAAGTTCTTCCTGCTCTAGCCCCTTTTCAAAATTCAGCCAGGCCATCTGTGACTTAAAGGAAGCCCTTAAATAACAACCAAGACAGTTCCTGACTACAAGACACTGACATCTGTCTCCATCACATCCCCCCATGTGATAGTCAATGTAATAGACTATCTCCTAAAGCACACATGCATTGCTTGCCTCCACTTGGCATTATCTACTAACAAACATGCTCTACCCTTCAGCACACCTGTAATCAATCCCCTCTTTAATATCTATATTCAACAGAGCTCAGATGACAGCACCCCAATAACTGTACCATGCCACTCGCCCAGACTAATGATGAAATCCAGTTAATGCACTGCTTCCGCTTCCCTCTCCTCCTGTCCTTCCCAGTCATCAGTTGCTACCTGGACTCCCTAGGCCATTTAAACCCCCATCAGTAGGTGGCTCAAGCCTCGCTCCTCTCTTTCCCCTTCCTGCCCTAAGTGTGCAGCTCCTGCTCTTTGAGCGACTGCTTAGGACGACCCTACTTGATCTCTGTACGTTCCTCCAGGCTTGTCAAAGGTCTGCATTGTGGCCCTTAGTAGCTGGGGCATGCCGTGAAGAGTGAACGCAGCCGGCCCTAATCATGACAACCTCAGCCCCAGTGAAAGATGAATAATAACAACTACTCTAGCCAGTCCCACAAGAGCCCATGGAGGACATTTGTTTTGGAATAATGAATATGGAAATTTGGAATCCATAATAAACTGCAAGCAGTCTTTCAACTCACTCGTGCCGAAAATTCACACTCGCCTTTCCCATAACTTGTCACTTGTGTTTTTTTATTGTGCGATATGTAAACAAGGCCAGGAAAGCCTTTGTTCCTTGGTGCCTACTTAGATTTGCCCATTAATCCCAACCCCCCTCCCTTTCCCACCAATGCATGCAGAATTACACAAAGCAAAAGTCATTAATTTTTATCTCTGACTATCTGTAGGGTTTTTAATGTGGCCTGGCTTGCTTATGCACCACCAATTACATGTCATAAGTGCTTGTAGATGCTGGAGCAGTATCATGGGCTGATGAATCACTGCCTTCTCTCCTGATTAGTATGCAAGGGGCCGTGTTCCTTTTTGAGCAGCTGGCATGCCAATGAGGATCTGGCTCCGCCGGTCAAGGCATCTGGACATGAATTCAATATGGATTGCTTTAATTAAATGGCTAAGCGCACAAGACGCTAAGAAACAACTCCATCATTGAGCGAGACTCGAAAATATAGTCAACACAACCAAGAGGGTGGAAAGGGTAGGAAGGTACTTCATCAACACCACCCACTCCACCTAAAATCCTTGAAATCCCGCTGCCTGAAGCACAACCACTTGCTAAAAGCATGATGAATTGTGGAATCCACAATGAAACAGCAAAGGTGAATCTAGTTCATCACCCTTAAATTTAGAAATCAAAACAGCGGAGCAGAACCTCATCTCCTGCCCTTTGAAAAGGTTTTGTTTTCATAATGTGCTTGCTTGCAAACTCACGATGTAGTGGATTTCAAGAAGGAAGGATGCCATGAGAGGTGGGGAGCAAAGTCTGAATGTACCTGTTACCAGCAGACCTGGAGGAAAGGAAGAAGCTCTGTGTTTCTTTGTTTCCTCTACAGCTTTGCAAGTGTCAGGAGGCCAGAGTGGCCTGTCGGTGTGCTAATTTACTGAGGAAGGAGAAGGGGAAGAGCAGCAGGGATTCTCACTGTCCACTTGGGACGGGCTTTGCATAGATCAAAAAGATGAAGTATCTGCCAGTTCATGTTTGCTTTCAGCCTTCCCTTTATTAGTGTATTTCAATAAGGAAACAAATGGAAAATTTTCATAAGGAATAGCTGTTGCAGCAGTAACCCCAGGCTTATTCTTCCGAGTACTTAACTTTAATGTTGTTGCAAGCTTCCTCTTATTCCCGCCCTCATTGTAGTTGATTTGCCTGTATATTTCATTGAGAGGCAGAACACAACACTTGAGGCTGAACGAGGACTCAGGATTCCGAGGCATCTGGACTCTTATCCCAGCTTCATTCATGTCTAGCCATGTGGTCTTAGGCAAGTCATGGGATTTCTCTGAATTTCCTTGTCCCCATCTCTGAAACAGGGATAAGAATGATACCTACGTCATTAATATTTTGTGAAGATTGACTTAATCCACACCAGATCTGTAACGTGCACGTAGACTCTCAAAAATGATGACTGCTATTAATGCTTTGTGGAATGGAAACATGTCATGTTAATGTTTTACCAAACACAGAGAGGGTTGGTTTTCTGTGACTGAGTAGTTATAGCTACGTATATTAATACCAGTGAGGATTTAAGGAAGACCTTTAAAACAGATGACTATACAACTACCACCTTTCCAGTATCTACTCCTCTGCTCCCCATCAAAAATCTGGTAACTTCAGTTGATAATAATATTCACCACAGATGGACCTGGGGCTCTATTTTCTTTTTTAAATAATTTATTAAGACACCATTGTTAAAAAGACCCTGAGGCACTCTGCCTTAAAAGAAGGGGATGTGAAAACGGTAAAATAGGCTCAGCATTCTGGCTGGTATTCCTCCTTGATTCTGAGCTGAAAGGTTGATGACCAGGAAAGGAAGTTACATGCTGGTGTCTATGCTCACTCTGTGCTTGCGTGGTACATTCTCTGAGATTTTATAAATCCACAGAGGATTGGACATTCCATGCCGGCTATCATCAGGGCCCTAAGAGTTCCCCAGGGGCAAATGACAGAAAGAAGACTATGCGTGGTACACAAAATTCAGTTAAACCATACATAGATAGAATGTGAGATTCCCATAGTAATCAATCACAAAGGTTGTGTTTCAGGGCAATTCAACCTTTGACACACTAGCCTGCTAGGTCTAAGCTTGACACAAAGGTAGTATCCTTGAGTAGTAAAGCAAGACACTTGCTGAATCTTGTTATTCTCTTTGGGATCTTCAGAACGGGTAAGTCCCATGTAGGTTCTTCTCAGAACATCCGTAATTCATCTGCCATGCGTATTAGTAAAGATGGTTGCCATGGGACGAAGGGCCAGTGGTTGGGTCCAACCATGGGTTATCAATGTTTTCAAAATTGTGGGCCTAAGTCTCCTACTGGGGAAGTTGAAGAGGAGATAGAAAAGGGTTTGTGGGTGAGCACTGACTCTGGGAGGGGTGGGATTGGGTTAGGAAATGAGTCACCATACATGGCTTCACAGATTAATTGAGACGTTGGGCAGCAGTCATTGCAATGGCAGGTGGAACAGAGCAGCGGAAAACAGTCTACATGAGTCTTAACATCAGCTCATCCGCCATGGACTGCTTTTCCTGGCTATGAGGAATGTAGGGGGTACACAGAACTGAAGAACAAGTAGGCTGAAAGGCTTATTAGAAAACTGCTAGGCCAACAAATGAAAACCAAAAATAGCTTGAACATTAAACTCATGATTGTTGGCCCAGGCTTCTTTTTTAGCTAAATGTTCTGTTTTGTGTTATTTATACAAAGCTGTTCAAAGAGGCTTTGTGAGATATGGCTTTCTCAGGAGTGAGACTTCTTTCCCAATGAATGTTTAAGTCCCATTGAATTTCTTTAGAACCACAAATATATGTTGAGAACAATTTAAGATGTCAAGATACAGAGCTTGATGAGTTAGAAAAAGGAATCAAAGCTTTATCTCCAAGGTATGTTGGTGTTAGGTGTTTTAAATTAACCAATGTGCTAAAGACTCAAATGAGAACTAGAGCTTCTTCAGTTTGTTTGTTTTTTTAATAAATTTGTTGAGATAGAATTCATGTGCCATAAAATTCGCCCATTTAACATATATAATTCAGGAGTGATTAGCATGTTTACAGAGTTGCTCAATCAGTATTGCAATCTAATTGGAGAACGTTTCGATCACCCTAAATGAAACCCCACAACCATTTGTGTGGTCACTCCCCATCCTCTCCTCACCCCTAGTCCCTTGGCAACCACGAATCTACTTTCTGCCTCTATAGATTTACCTCTTCTGGATATTTCTTTTAAATGGAATCATATAATATGCAGTCTTTCTTGACTGACTTCTTTCACTTAGGATAATGCTTTCAAGGTTCATCCACATTTAACATGTGGATTCAGAATTTCACTCTTCTATAGCTTCAGTTTCAAAACTCAGATGCACACACCATCCACTGTGCCCAAAGCTGGACTGTCAGCTCAGAATGAGCTTAATTTGCTGACTGTAGGACAATAGCCTGTTATCGAACTTCAGGCTTTATGTAGACACATCATTTCTTTTGGTCCTGCCATTTACATTCCTTCCAGATTCCTAAATTCTTGAATGGCTCTTACATATGATCAGATCAGATCAGTCACTCAGTCATGTACGACTCTTTGCAACCCCATGAATCGCAGCACGCCAGGCCTCCCTGTCCAACACCAACTCCCGGAGTTCACTGAGACTCATGTCCATTGAGTCAGTGATGCCATCCAGCCATCTCATCCTCTGTATGAAATATTATTCTTTATGATTTTTCCCATGTTGGGAAATACAAAGTGTCCATATTGGCTAGTCCCAATATCCTGGATTTGTGAAATTTTATTCACATGAATTCACTTGGAGAAGAAATGGCCCCTTACTGTAAAAATGCAATGAGGTTTTTAAGGAGCTGAATGTGAAAAAAGAAGGGCTCTGAGCCAGGAGGGAGGTGATCTGTGCCTTCCTGCCACTCCCTGCACTGCAGAGCTGGAGACCATAAGTGTGTCACTCAGCTTCTCAGCTTCTGTCTCTGCACTGGTAAAATGTCCATGTCTCTCCCAAACTTTGAACCTCCACCAGCACCCCCGCTGCTGGAGAATCAAATACCAAATTCTTAGCATAATCACATGAAGCTTTCCCAACAGAGGCTCTGCTCCCCTCTTCATACCCTCACCCCTGTGCTTTTGTAGCATTAGGTCGAACTCCCTAATTCTTCTACACAGGCACCTCTCTGTGTTCCCTCCCTCCCCCTGGTGTGCCCTCCTGCCTTTCTCTGGCAGGAAAATCTTGTCTCATCCTCCCAGGCCTTACACATATGTCCCACTCCCCCATGGAAAGCTCCTCTAATTTTCCCAGGCAGAATTATCAGATTCAACCCCAGATCTTAGGGCACTTAATTCATGCTTCAATTAAAGTCATTGTATTGTGCCATAATTGTTTGTTTCCACATCTGTCTCAGCCACTTCCCACACCAAGTCTTAGCACTTCTAAGCTCCCTAATCTTACCACCACATCTGGGCCATAAGAGATCCCCATAAAATGTTTGTTAAACTTACAGATTAATTTGAGGGAACTGACCTCTGTTCTCATGTCATCATCCTAGACCACACTACCATATTGCCTCTTGCCTAGATTCCTCTGAAGTCCCCTCTTTTCCTTCTTCCTTTCTCAAATCCATTTTCCACCCAGAAGTCAGAGAGGTTGTGAAAGAGTCAAATGAGACCTAATATACATGAAAGAGATTTGCAAATTCTAAAGGCGCCATACACATGTAAGGTTTTCTAATTGTTTAATTTTATGCTTGTCCGATTTTGATTTTTAGAATAAAAGTGATCAAGAGAAGGGTAAATGTCGCATCCCTTGAGATAATTGGAAGCACTCTGGGCTATTGCAGAACTGGGACTGAGAACTAAAGCATGCGTGATTGTTTTCTCAAGCCTGTGCTCTACATCCAGAGCCTGCAGACTAACTTCACCCTTCCAGTCTTCATGGGTTTCTGTTCCTGGTTCTCTAATTCCCATCCAAGGCTCAGAGTTCAACTGAACCCTCATTCATTTCTACACCTCCTACCTTTCCTATTGTGTGTAAAGCTGAGCATAAGAGAGATGTCACACCCACCCTAAAATTAGTAGGCCAGTTTCCTTCCACTCACATTCCTCATTACAGTCTCCTCTTTCCCTCTTTGCATGCTTTGAGAAAGATCCTAGGACCCCCTGACCCATTCTGTTTCCTTTGTGGAAACTGCTTAATAACTTCTTCCATCCATGGTCTTCCCACAAAACTGACCTTATTCTTTCTTTTGCCCCAAATTTGGCCATCTTCTCATGATAAACATTGTAAATCAAAGTATGGAATTGCCAATACACTGTGATACCAGTGTCCACAGCTACCCAAAGAAGAAGCTGCTGGAATGAAACTGCCCAAATCCATCTGTTTCTCTCCATCCTAGAATAAGGTACCATCTTATCTCATGCCTCAACTAGTCTAAAATTCTTCCCTTCTATCGCCTATTCTCCACACAGAATTCTGAATGATTTTCTTAAAACAAAACTGAATTAGAGCATATCATGTAGTTGCTTAAAATCAGTTTCCCCGTAACATGTATAATTGAATGCAGGTTCCCTAACCTAGCCTGTGACCTCTGTGTGGTCTGGCCTTGGCGCCCACCTCATCCTTTACCTCTCTTCTCTGCCAAAAGGAAACCAAGGACTGGGTACTATTTTCCTTTTGCCTGGAATATTCTTCTAGATTCCCTCACAGCCAGTTCCTGTTTGCCATTCAGTTCTAAAATTAAATACCGTCACCTCAGAGGGCCTGTTTCTGCCAATCAGCCTGAAGTATCCCACTGTATTAGTCAGGCCGAGTGAGGCTGTGCTGTGGTAACAAGCAGTCCCAACATCTCAGATGGCTCTTCTTCTGTCCCTCTGACAACAATGCTGCCTCTTCCCTCCACATCTTCACCCTTATTCTTCCCGCCACCAAGAATGCCTTTCCCACTTTTTCTCAGGCTATCCAGGTCATTCTTTCTGAAAATGCATCCTTTCATGGTTCATCCCAACCACCGAGATCATGCTCTTGAACCTGGAACATCTAGACCAGGGGTTGGCAAACTGTTTTGGCAAAGGACCAGATGGTGCCTATTTTAAGCAGGTCATAGAGTCTCTCTTGCAATGACTCACCTCTGCCATCATAGGGAAGAAGCATCTGTACACAAGATATAAATGAAAGGACATGGTGGTGTTTCAATAAAACTTTATTTACACATACAGGGGACAGTCCATCTTGGTCCTGCACGTTGTAGTTTACCAACCCCCTGAACTAGGCAGTTTCTTTTTTTATTGAAGTATAGTTGATTTACAACATTATATTAATTTCTGCTGTACAGAAAAGAACTCAGTTTTATGTGTGTGTGTGTGTGTGTGTGTGTGTGTACATACACATACACACAAACTAGGCCATTCTAACCTTATTATTTTAAATAACCTGTTACTTTTCACATCTTATTTTCCAACTAAATTATTTACTCCTTAAAGGTAGAAACTTTTTCATATTCCTTAGTATGTACTTTCTTTGAAATACACTGCATAAGATTCTATAAGCATCTGTAGGTGTTCAGTAGAGAATAAGTGTGGAGCCAGGCCTTACAAGGGTCTCTGTCCCTAGATATTACATAGTTGGAATGCCCAACACAGCTCCCAAAGCACGTGAGGAGTTCAGCATCTTCTGTTGTTGTTCTTCCTCCAAAACAGTTCCCAAATCAAGAGCTGTTGGAGAAGTCTGGGAGCCGGAGCTCCCTGTGACATGACAGTAAGCCCCACACCCCTGGGCTTGCTCTGTGGGGGCCACAGGACAGCCCTTCCCAGATCTCCTGTTCAGATTCCAGTATCACAGCATCTTCCTGTCACCATCCTACCTGGCAGGTCCATACATCGGGACATGCTATGTAACCTTATTATTCTGCTATGGCACATTTAAATGGGAAAGTTTCTTTAAACCTAGCTGCCTCACCATTAAATGTGTGAAAAGAATATCATAAGCTGCAAAAAACTGTCCTGAGGATTCCGATGTCTTCTGTCTTTCCAGTGCTTCCTGACTTATCTCCTCTGTCTGGGCTCCCCCTCCTCCTTCGCATCTTTCCTGTGCATCCCAAGTTGGTCCACCTACAGGTCGCCGGCCGCTCTCCCTCTCTGAGCTGTGTGTCCATGGCCAGTGCTGCCTGCATCCTGAGCAAAGTCAGGTCTGCCTGTGTGGAGCAGGGGAAAGCAAATGAACTATGAGAGCTGGACTTTGATGCCTTTTGGTGGGAAAATCACGAGTTTTATTCCCAGCCTCTACCTCCGGGATTTTTATGTGCTTAACGATTTCATGCACTTTGTAGTTATTTTGGGCCTCGGGAGGGAACAGGACTGCAGCTGTCATGGAAAGTTGACAGACACCAGAAGGCTCCCCCTCTTTCTCTCTTGTTTTTCTGCATATGGTTTGCCATGCTTATCAGGAAATGCTTGCCCACCATTTGAGGAAGAGGGATAAGGCTGGTACTTTGTCAGTAGTCAAAATACAAAACAAAAAGTGTCTAAAGGAAGGAGGGCAAGTTGAACTGCCTGCCTCTGTGGGGGCATTGAGGGAAGACGGTTCTGGAACAAATGTGTTCAAGCTGTGTTCTGGACTAGACTCTTGTAGAAAAAAGTAGAAAGCCATTGGACTATTATTCAAGAGCTTATCATGTGAAAATTATGCTTTTCTCTGTTGCTAAAGTAGCAGTGGAAAGAATACTAGGTCAACAGAGAAAAAAATAATCAATAAAATGTCAACTCCCTGGATGGAACATATCTATCTACAACCATTACCTCATTTAATCCTCCCAGCAATCTAACAGGATCAGGTACTGTTGTGTTTCCACTGTTCAGATCAGAAAACTGAGCCCAGACAGGTCACCCAGCTTGCCAGTGACAAAGCAAGTCTCTGCTGCAAAGTCTGGGGTCCTAACCCCTGAGCTGTCCCCACTCCACACTGGGCTTAAACAGATTTATGAGGAAGCCAAATCTTCCTGTTATCAAACCCTGGGAAGTAGTAGAGAGCGATGTCCTGCAGCCTGAGACCCGGCAGAAATGTGGCATCTGAAGCGGAAAGAAGGAAATTCATAAGCAGAGTTTGCCTCTGCTCTCTGTCCTGTTCCTCAGCCCTGCTGGCTGGTGTCAGAGTTCCATGGCCCCTCTCTTCTGCCAGGATGAAGGATCCTGGGAACCTGATCCCCTCTGCTGGCACACAGGCATCAAGAGCATTGGCATAAAGTAGGGGCCAAGTCAGTATCTGACATGCTGCACCAAATCCTCTGACTGTAAGACACTTGTCATCAGGAAGTGTGACCATGCCAAGCTCGCCTTTGGCTGTTTCGGATCTGCAGCCTTCACGTCACATTATGGTAATGAGATTTTCAAATAAAGCACAGGGAGGTGGGAAGAAGGGCAAAATGAGCGAGGGGTATAGGAATCTGGGGGCCTTGGGCGTCCCATAGGTGGTTCACAACAGCACTAGGAGGACACAGTGGGATTATATAGCCCCGTAATTCCTGGCTGTCTTTTGAGTGCCACAGTGGTGCCTGTTAAACAGCAGAGAGAAATCAAGTGTGGGTAGATAGGAAGGGTTGCTGGGAAAGTATCCACAGAATTATCACCACCCTTTCGACGTCAGCAGGGGGGAAAACTGTCACAACGCTAAAAGAAACGTGAAGCCAGATTTCCAAAGGGAACGCTCCCTACCAGCTCTGATGTGATGTGATGTGGATCTGTGGCTGTCAGTGGACATTTTATATTCAATAAATAAATGCTGTGTAATGTGCCACCCTTACCATTATTAGAATATTTCATTTAAGTGGCAATAGCTGGGCTATGCGTTATTGCAACAGTTCGGTTTGGTTTAGCTCACCGTTGATGTTTTCTGGAGCCAAGGCACAGCCAGGTTCACATGGAATGTGTTTTTTAAATAAGGGATGATTAGCCTGATGGGCCAGTTTGGACGATGGATTCCATATCAAACAAAACTCATTGTCCGTCTTCTGAATCTCAGGTCCTCAATTTAGACACAGCGCTGAGGATCTTTCTTTTCATCGTTATTGTGTCCCTGAGTTTTTTTCTTCTTCTTCTTCTTCTTCCAGACCTCCAACCTTTAACTCCCCCTCCTTTTCTCCCTCATTTGTACTGGTTGCTAGTCTCTGTCCAGCTCTCTCTGGAGATAAAGACTCGCTTTAGCATACAGCGCGCTCTCCTTAATGCAACCGAGTTCACTCTCATCATTCTAATAGTGGACCTAAGGTATGTTGCCATGTGAACAAGCCATCACGTCACCATAGCAACCAGCCAGATTGCAGCACACCAGTCTGAGGACTGGACCTTTTTTTCCTCCCCTCCAACCCCCACCCCCCCTTGCTCTCTCTTTCTCTTCCTCGCCTGGGCTCTTTCTTTTGTTAAATTTGCTGAAGTGCTCACAATAGGAAGATTCAGTCTGCTTTTTCAAGCGGGGTTTCGTTTAAACCTGTAAATTGTTGTATAAACAGAAAGGCCAGCGTGGCACTAGACTGACTTTCAAAGACGAGTTGATGAGGACTTTGAATGTGAACCCCACCCCCATTCTCTGCCATGCCTTACAATTTGATCAAAAAAGGGACGATCACACGTATTGGTGGCATTTGGACTTAACCAACCCCCCGCCCCTGAGTTTCTTCTTCGCTTCCCCCAGCGGGGATTCCGTGACTTTCCCGAACAGGCCTGGTGACCACAGCTAAGCCCTCAACTATGCTTGGAAGCCCTTTACAGTTCCTGAGCTCGGTGGGACCCGAATTAGACCCAATTAAAGATGTGGATTCTCCTTCCCCTTTCCCTATTGCCAAGTAACCTATGCCGGTTCCAATTCCAACCACGTGGGGACAGCGGGGATGTTGAAAGGACAAATGATAAAGGGACGTGTGTCGTGTCCGCCTGCCCATATTCATCAACGTTGCTTGGCCTTTGATGCTCCTAACCTTCTCATCTTTGTTCGAGGAAGCATAAGAATCATTCTTCCAGGGCCTCACATCTTTTCCCATTTTATCCCCCGCTCTCTTGAGCATGATACATCTATTACCTGCTCCAATCTTCCTGCATCCCCTGTGCGGAGGGTGGGCGGGGGAGGGGGCCCAGCCCCCTGGCCGCAGTATGCACCTCCCTCTCCTTCCATGCCTCGCCCCTTCCGCCGCATTTACTGCTACGCACGTCCTGACCGATGCACGGCAGGCCGGCTGCGTGTGGCCCGGCCCGCAGGCTCAGCTGCAGGCAGGCCTGGGGTGGGGTGAACTGCCCTCCGTGGGCAAGAAGGACCAGTTCAGCTTTGTGCATAAAATTACAGCAAACAAGCGTCAAATAATGCAGGACACTTTCATAATTGATTTATGCAGGGGCGCTGAAAGTTCTATTACCTTTTGTTTAGCTCAGGGGGCCTGACTCTATGCAATCCATTGCTGAAACTAATTACAAGATATAATTAAACTGTGACACAAAGATATTATACCGTTAGTTTACTAATGACACCGCGAAGCTGTACCGCCAGCACAGGACACTGATTACGCTTCATTTATTATTTATCCTTTTTGCTAAATGAGACGCTGACATTTTCAAAAATTACTTTGAGGTTTCTTAATTGTCGGCAGCAGGATGGACTAGAAGGAGATCTCCTTCCTCTTCGTTACTTATCCAAACCTCAGAAGCATTATTATCTGAAGGAAAAAAAAGAATAAGGGGAGAAAAAAAGCAAAAACAGTCACCCAATAGTAATAAGTAAAGCCTAATTGCATCTTTGGACATTTTAAAATTTTTACAAACAGCATTCGACAATGGGTAGGGCTGCTGACCCAGGATTTAGGTCCAGGGGAGAGAAAGCCCTGTCATGAGATTAAAGGTGACTCTTATTATTCTGTAACTTGGACAAGCGCGGGTGGCCCTGGATTTGTGTGGGAAGAGGCCGAGCGTGCATGACTGGAAGGAAGCTGACCCCAAGGTTCTGGCCTTTGCAGCAGGCAGAAAGCAGGTAGGGCTCTGATGCCGTGTTACTGTTGGGTTTTGTTGTTTTGTTTTGTTGTTTTGAACAACTTTTCCCTTCATCCATTTCCCGAAACGAACATCTCCTTAACAATACAGATATGGAAACTTTTGCATGTGGAAAAGTCAAGTCTACTTATGTTTGGGATCAGGGCTAATGTCGTTTCTGGTGTAGCCTTTTCTTTTGTATCGTCCACGGATGCGAGGATGTCCTGTAAAGACGCACATGCCCCAGATGGATGCCTGTGCTTCGCTGTAAAGGTTTCTTTCCTCCTTTTCTCTCACTGTCGCTATCACTCTGGCTCTTGGCAGAATGTCCCCTGGAGAAGGTTGTAAAGAGGAACTCCCTCTATCAGCGTTAGGACTGGAATTCTCTGGGCCCATTTATTTACTGTCCCTACGTCTCCATGCATGAACCTTTCTTTATTACCCTCTCATTCATCACATTCTCAGAACAATGAAAGATTAATTTACTGGCTGCCGTTTGATGAGTTTTTGATGCCGCGAATGTGTGTGCTCACGGGTGTGTCTCCTTACGGCTCATCTGGGTCAGGCATCCTGCGAGGCACCACTGGCCCAAATGGCCACTAACCTCTCTGTAACCCCAGTGGTGAGGCAATCACAGCAACCACTGGTCGGCTTGAGACGAGGTTTAATTTCTTCTGAGTGTAATGGCATCCGGCATCTATAATTATGCTATTTTCTCTCCTGTGCTGATTAAATACGATTTACCCAGAGAGCTAAATGATGAATATTTGAGTGGAGTGTGTTGAGCCAATAGCTGGTAAAATAGCCACAATAAATAAACTTGGTCAGGGGGAGCAGACTCTGCAGCAGCTATTTCTCTGCCAGGTAGCACGGGCAGGTGCAAGGAGAAAGAAGGCAAGATTAATACCGAAGCCAGAACAATACCTGCCCCTTCCCCCCCAGCTTCTCTTTAAGGAAAAGAAACCCTGAAACCTGGAAATCTCACCTTGGGGTCTTCCTGCACCCCAGCAGTAGTTAAACAATCAGACTCTTCCATCAGTGTTTTGGTTGGCTGTTGCTTCCAGCCGCTCCCACTCGTCCCTCCCTCCAAGAATACTCTTCATTCCCTAGCATAGAGCTGAGAAATGAAATTCAATATCACTTCTCCCATCACCTTGGACCTGCTCGTCTCACCACTCCTGTGATTATTAAAAAGAGGCCTGGCTAGTCTCAGGATTCCTTTTTCTGTGTCAAAGATTCTCACAGATGGAGCAAAATGTCCCTGCTCTTCTGATGAAAGGGCCAAGCGCCCAATTTCAAAATCAGCCAGGGAGTTCCCTGTGAGCTTTTCCCTCCTTTTAGCCCCCCAAAAAACAAAACAAAGAATCTTTAGCAATGACCACTCCTTTTCTGCACCCCTATCATAACGGCCATGCAAGATTGCCCCTTGGGTGTTTGTGTTTACTGGTTGGAAATAACAGCCTGAATGAGGAAGCCAGTCCCTAGTGCTGTTTGGAAGTACAGACCTGTAGGTGACATAAATTAAGCAGTTTATCAGCAGGAAGTTATCAAGGTCATCAAAGTACTAGATCTAATGGGGGAGGGGGCTCTGAAGAAGATACATGACAAGGTCCTCTCTTTCAAGGCATTTGAAGCATTATTTGGTAGAAAGGCTTTATGTATATGGAACCATTGAGAATACCAAACAGTATCTGAGTATTGGGTTGAATGGTAGAGATTACATAAGCCATCTGAAGCCAGAGAAAAAGCAGGTCATGGTGGGTTGGAGGCAGCAGGTGGTGGCACTCAGGGTAGGTGGCCAGTAAGGGTGTTGGGATGCAGTGTGGGGAGCGGATAGGGAGAAGGAGGGCTGGAGGGGCTGGGACTGCAAGAATGAGAGGCAGCATATGCCTGTAAAAGAAGCCCAGTGTCCCATCACCTTTAGGTTTCTTGCTTAAGACCTTGCTTTTGCTGCGTATCTGATTTGGCTTCCCTTGATGACGCTCAGTGATGCTCAGAGTTATGACAGGTGATGGCAGAGAGGTTTTGTGTTAGAAAACTTGCCCCAGGGGGTGAGACTTCCCCCTGCTTTCTCAGATAGAACATCTTGGGTTTAGAATAGATTAGAAGCTCTTGAATTTGCTTTCCTTTCAGCATCTACCTTCATCAAGGAACAGCCAAGAAAAGAAGAGACTGTCCTCTGAGACTCTCTCCCAGTGGACTGGCCAGTGTGAGGGGCTGTGCACGGCCTCACTGAGGCAGGCCAAGCAGGGACAGTCTAGGCAGGGGCCGTGGACAGTGGACAAGGTTGTGTCTTCTGTATTTTGACTTTCAGGCTTAGCATCTCCTACTTCAGAGGCAACACCTTCCTCTTGGCAACTCCCAGAGGGGCTGCAAATGGCTTTAAAAGCTTCTCCTACATATTACTGTAAACAGGAAGTGAGCGGGCAATGACATCCTCATAGGGAAATGTCCTTTGAGCACATGTTGAAGCAGACAAAGAAAACACCATTTCCTGAGGCACTTTGCATTTAGTTATTCATTTTGCTCCCCTTCCCTCTTTTGCTAACCTTGCTTTTCTCTTTCTTTTTTACTGCTGAAGGCTCATATAATAAATCTATTGTATTTCTATTTGGGTCTGTTTCAATGCCCTTTTTTTCAATATCTGGTCCCATGGCATGTTTTTGTGCTGCTTTTGTCTGTATTGTCTTTTTGTTTGGAAATTATGCGAAAGATGAGCCACCAAAAGAGAATACACTCTGGATGGTCCAAAGAGATGCTAGTAGTAAGAGAAATCTGGCAAAAGTGAAATTTAAACTGAGACTAACAGGAGGAATTTTCTTTCAGGAAAGGCTGTAGTAAATCAAAAAGTAGGAACCTTATCACAGGAATTACTGAAATCAGAGAAGACTTAAAAACCTTTGGAAAAATAACAACACATATGCTTCTGCTTTTTCACCAGTTAGGAGAAGCCAAGAAGAAATTCTATGTGGTTGAATTATTTTAAACACTCTGTATTTGAAACACAAATTATCCAGTGAATATGGAGGGTGGGGGTGGCAATTCAGTTTCCTCTTAATTGAAAAGTGAAAAATATTCAATAAATTCTTTTTCCATTAAATTGAGTGATAATAGGAGGAAGAAAAAGCAATGAGTCTTATCACCTTGGATCTGTCAAACATTGAGAAAAGTCCTAATGTGATAGGGACTGCCTGGTTTAGGAATAAACCAGCCATTTGGTAGGGGGAGGGGTCCAGAAGTGGCATCTTTTCTCTCTAGCCAACTCCTTTTCCTGCTTTCAGATGTTTCTCTCTTAATTTCACTTCATCTAGTCAGTAAAACATAGGAGAAGGCAATGGCAACCCACTCCAGTGTTCTTGCCTGGAGAATCCCAGGGACGGAGGAGCCTGGTGGGCTGCCGTCTCTGGGGTTGCACAGAGACAGACACGACTGAAGCGACTTAGCAGCAGCAGCAGCAGTCAGTAAAACACAGCAGATGAGAGAGCAAAGAGTTCCAAAGAACTTCATGTACAGTCTTGGACTCTATAGCGAGACAGTCAGAGTTTCCATGCTGGCTTGGCCATTTATCAGTTGTGTGGCTTTGAGAAAAACATCTCAAAACTGGACATCTCTGAGTCTCAGTTTCCTAATGTTTGAAATAGGGACAATAAGTATACATACCTGTGATATGCAGGATTGTACAGAGAAATAGAAACAATAAGGTGTGTGTGTGTGGGGGGGGGGGGGGGGGGGTGCACACCTTAGAGCCAAAGAAGGTTCAGTTCCAGACCACTGCAGTAGAGCATGTATTCAATAGAGTGTATCACACAACTGTTTTAGTTTTGTAGTGCCTACAAAAATTATATTTACACTGTACTGTAGTTGATATGTAAAAACATTATGTCTAAAAAGAATAATATGCATGCCTTAATTTAAAAATGCTTTATTGCTAAAAGGGACTTCCCTGGTGGCTCAGATGGTAAGGTATCTGCCTGCAATGCAGGAGACCCAGGTTCAATCCCTGGATCAGAAAGATCCCCTGGAGAAGGAAATGGCAACCCCCTCCAGTATTCTTGCCTGGAGAATCCAATGGACAAAGGAAACTGATGGGCTACAGTCCATGGGGTCGCAAAGAGTCAGACATGACTGAGTGACTAACACACACACATATCGCTAAAAAGTGCTGACCATCATCTGAGCTGTCAGTGAGTCATAATCTTTTTGCTTGTGGAGAGTCTTGCCTTGTTGATGGCTGTTGACTGATTAAGATGGCAATTGCTGAAGGTCAGGTTGGTTGTGGCAATTTCTTAAAATAAGACAACAGTGGAGTTTGTCACTTAGATTGACTTTTTTTCTTCAACACTTAGACTCTGTTGTAGGGTTATTAATTGGCCTAATTTCAGCATGTTGTGTCTCAAGGAATAGAGAGACCTGAGATGAGAGACAGAGATAGGGGAATAGCCAGTGAGTGGCGCATTCAAAACACTCAGAACATTTATGGATTAAGTTCACTATCTTATATGGACACAGTTCTTGGAGCTCCAAAGCAATTGCAATAGTTACATCAAAGATCGCTCATCACAGGTCATCATAAGAAATATAATAATGAAAGAGTTGAAAATATTGCAAGAATGACCAACTTGTGACAGAGACATGAAGTGAATAATTTCCACTTGAAGAATAGGTGCCGGTAGACTTGCTTGACACAAGGGTGCCACACATTTGCCTCCAATTTGTCAAATAAACCAAGTCCACAGTATCTGCAAAGCACAATAGAGTGAAGTGTGAAAAAACAAGGCATGCCATATATGGAGAGAAAAAGGTGGGAGGCAGGGGGGAGAGGGTTTTTTTTAAATAAGGAATTGTTTCATATAACTGTGGAAGTTGATGAGTCCAAAGTCTGTGGTGTGGGCTAGTAGGCTAGAGAGACAGGAGAGCTGAGAGTGCAGATCCAATCCAAAGGCCAGTGGGTGGATACCCAGAAAAGCCAATTGTGCAGATAAAGTCCAAGGCAGACTGCTGGAAAATGCCCTCTTGCATGGGGAGGCCAATCTTTTTGTTCCAGTTTCAAGCCTTCACCTGATGGGGTGAGGCCCACCCACACATGGAGTTCAATCTGCTTCTTCATAGTCCACCGATGTAAATGTTAATGTTGTCCAAAATCACCCTCCAAGTTGACATATAAAATTAACTACCCCATAAGGCTGTTGTGTTTTGACTGACACGTAGTAAGTGTTACATAATAAACTATGACAGTGAAGACAACGATGACAGGAAGAATCAGTACCCCTGTTACTGATACCCTTATGGAGTCTGATATACCAGGTTTCCAAATCCAGTCTATCACATATTAGCTGTGTAACCTTGAGCAAGGTTGTCAACTTCCCCAAGCCAACATTTCTTCATCTGTAAAATGAGGATAAAAGGAGGAGATACCACTTAGAGTTGTGGCCTTAAATGACTTTATATAGGTACAGCATTTGGAACTGTTTGATCTGTAGTAAGCACTATACAAGTGTTTGCAGCCGCAGTTATTATGGTGACAATGATGAGTATTACCACGGTTAGCATTGCTACAGTATCTGAAACATTTTTGGTCTTAGACAAGAGCCTCAACCTCCCCAAGGCACATCTATTAACTGCGGGTGTAGGTATAGCATTCCCAATTACGTTTGATGCATAGTAAGCATTATACAAATGTTTTCCACTACAGTTATTTTGCTAGTGATGAGTGTTATTATTATTAGCATTACTATAGACTCTGACACTTTGATTAGCTGTTGACTTGGGCAAGATCCTCAATTTTCCTCAATCTGCATTTTCTCATCTGGGAAATGAGGTTGATACATAGTAGTATCTTCATTACTAAGTGGCTGTAAGGAGCAAGTTAGAGCACGTGAAGCCCTTAGTACCATTTGTGGTGCCTGACTCACAGAAAGTGCTCAGTGATTGTTGGCTGCTAGACATCTGTTCATGCATCAAGCACTAGGCATCAGGAATACATTACTAGCCATCCTTCTCTCATTTTCTCAGCTCCCCATCCATTCTATAGCAACCCTGACACACTGCTGGAAAGTCAGTGATGGGGACCATATGACATCCCAAGTTAGCCACCCCGTTTTTGAACATCTCCTAGGTTTAGAAGAGTTTTCTCGTTTTTGTTTGGAAATTATGTGAAAGAAGATAAGTTATCAGTTCATATCAGCAATTAGTACCATCTCTGTGATCCAGGCTCAGGCAGAGCGTGTTTGTCCCTTTACCATATGACAGCCCGCCAAATATTTGAAGACAGCACTCACTTCTCTCCTAAGCATTTTTGCCATCAGACTAAACATCTCTAGCTCTTTCACCCTTTTGTCACATAACACAATTCCCCAACCCCTCACTCTATTGATTGCTCTCAGCTGGACCTACTCCAGGTTTCCAGTGGTCACCCCTAAGTATGTCACATGGCCTGCGTTCAGCACTCCAGATGCATGATGGGTGCACTTGCCCTGCAGTGGACTGTTACCTACATCATTCTGGTGCAGTCTTCTCTTATTAAATTATCCTAGACTTGCAGTAGCTCTTTCAGCAGCCCCATCTGGCCTATTCATGTTATTTTGAACTTGGATTGACTCACACCCTTCATGCTGGTCATCTTCCTCCTGTCTTTGAGAGTTGGAGCTCCAAACATATGTATAAATATCTCACAGTCTGCTTTCATTTCATCTTATTAAGCTTGGCCTGTTTTAAACTATTGAGATATTTTGACAGAACAGTAGTTATTTTTTTTTTGAAGGTAAGAAATATCACGTATTTCTTACCATCCAGAGATAACTATTATGGGCATTTTAGTAACTTCTTCCCAGTCCCATGTCTTATATCATTTGTGTGTATGGGGTGTGCAAGGGCACATTTGTTGTTACAGTGTTCGGATGGCATTGTGAATAAGGTTTGGATTCCTGATTTTCTATTTAATAGTATAGTTTTTTTTTTTTCATCTTTCTCTCTGTCTCCCTCTCTCTTTTTTTTTTTTTTTTTTTTTTTTTGCTACACTGCTTGGCATGCAGGATCTTAGTTCCCCAACCAGGAACTGAACTCCTGCATTGGGAGCACAGAGTCTTAACCACTGGACCACTGTGGAAGTCCTTATTTAATAGTATACTCTGAACAATTTCCTACATCATTAGGTTGTATATGAAAGCTTGAATGCAAAGTACATGCTTCAGATATATGGATAGTCCATAATTCACTTAACCATTCCTTTATTGTTGGAGATGAAGATTATTTCCAAGATTTTGTTGTTATAATTAATGCTTCTGTGGGCATCTTTTCCTATATCAACCTCAGCACTATCGAAATTTGGGATTGGATCATTCTTTGTTACGGGCAGCTGTCCTGGGCACTGTAGGATCTTTAGCAGCATCCCTGGCCCCTACCTACTAGATGTCTGTAGTACATCACCCCCATACCCTGTTGTAACAACCACAAATATCCTCAGACATTGCTAAGTATCTTTTGAGTAGGGGGCTAAAGTTGCCCCTGTAGAGAAATGCTGGTCTGTCTCTCTGGTGAGAGGGGCACAGTGGGAACAGTCTACCCTAAATTCAAAGAGTAAGGGAATGTGTTGTCAATAGAGCATTTAAAAACAATACTAAAACCAACTATAAATTGGTCTGCTTTCTATTACCATCATGTGCTAATAATGTCAATAATAAATTTCTACTTACTACCTGGGTAGAATGTTTCCATTCCATAACCACCCCCACAATGATTTTGCCATTGTCTCTTTTTTAAAAAAAGTCACAAATACACTGTTTATGCTCCCTGAAATATTATAGAATTTTAGCAAAACAGATCTCTAGGTGAGTTTGTCTATTTCTTTCACTTACAGCTTTCCTGGTCCTAAGGTCACAGACCCAGCTGGGGACAGGGCCAGGAGACAGTTGCTATACTCACAAGCATCTTGTCCCTCCATACTGTTTTCTTACTGGGTCAAGTTCAAGGAGCCCAGGTTCCTGTGACCATATATTTGAGGGTCTGGGGTACCTTCTCTAATTTTTCCAAAGTATGTTCCCATTATAATATGCTTCTGTTTAAAAATAACTTTCAGTGTCTTCATTTCCATTATCAAGCATCCCTTCCCAGACTGTCAGCCCTGACTCCCCACAGTGCCCTGACAGTCCACTTCTGCTGCAGGACCAGTCTCCTTGCCACCTGCTGAGTACATGCTGGATTTCATGGCTTCCTAGATATTGTTACAGTTCCTTGGAAGGCCCATCCTATTTCCTACACAAACCCCACCCACAGGAAGCCTTTCTTGGGTTCTAAAACTCTCACTGATATCTTACTTCTCTAAATTCTTATCCTTACTATGTGATCATATCATATAATATCATGTCATATCCTTTAGCACTTACATATTTACATGTACATCTAATTGTTCTAGTCACATAGTACCATCCCAACAATTAGAATGTAAATTTCCTGAAGGTAAAGATGTCTTATACTGGCATATCTTCTCAGAAAGGAGTCTGTAAATATTCAATAAATAGCTGATAATGTATCTATAATTTATTCTCTTCCAACATTAGCTTCCTCATTTCCTAGTTTAGCTCTACAAGATTCAGTGCAAGAATTTAAAATATATGTGTGTGTCATTCAGGTATGTTCATTTAACCTTAAAGTTAGCCAGCTGGACATCCAAACATAAATTGCAAAAAAGGTAGCAGATTTGTCCATCACTCATCTATCTGACCAGTATTTTCTGCAGGAGTCAAATGGTCAGTAACTTTCTGTGAATGGTTCTAGGTACTCCTTCCTGCCGTAGCTGTTTATATCTTTCAGCATTCAAAATCAAACCACCATCTAGCATGGGTTGCAGAGCTAGAAAATGTGAGGGTGAGTGCTGGTTCTCCAGAATCACGCAGCTTCCTGAACTTGCTGTTCAGTGGTGTAACTTTCTAGATATCTGGTACCCATGTACAAATGTCATCGCACTGCTCATTTGAACTAAAAATAGTGAGTGATACCTTTTGTTGTTCCCCCCAATTTTTCAATCTCTGAACTTTAAAGAAATTTACCATCATCACATTATGAGTAAAAACATTTAAGGAAAAAATGAAACTATGAATTTTGACATTCCTGAACAGTAAGAAACCAAAAAGACACCATGAGAGGAGGAGAGATGGCCAAGGTGAAAAGGGAAGGAAAGAAGGCTCTTGTAGCTGGGTTTCCCTTGAGAATGATCATATTCCTCTGGTCTGTCCATCTGTGCTACTCAATGCAGTAGAGGTCAGAGGGGAGCCCAGAGAGGACCCCAAGACAAAATGACATTGGTTACCGGCTTGAGAGACTCAAAGAACTGTCCTAGAAGAGAGCAAATTCTATTCTGAGAATAGGTTTTTCAAGAAGAAGCAGATTTTCCAGTTTCGGAGAAACAAGAGAGTTCCTTTAAGTCCAGCCTCCGAAAGCTCCTTGACCAACGACCTTGGTGCTCACTGTCCTCTGGGGTCAGCCCAGATTGATTTAGTGATTAACTCCAATGTTTTTCTGGCTTCTCCACTACACCAGCACATTTCAGGCTTCTAAATATAGGTCAACCCAGGCAATTAGGAGACAGCTTCTGTTTTCGAAAGGTATTCAGCAGAAAGAAAACCGAGTTTACAAATGAGTGATCATCTCCGGCCTCGGACTGATGTGACTGACAGGGACTGCTATGTTCTTAGCTGTTTATCTGAACATGCTGGGATAGAAGAGAAGTTTCCGCATTTGTCACTTCAAAGGTTATATTAACCCCAAGAAACTTTAACTTCCCATCAAAAGACAAATTTGGCAATGACCTGGTCAGCCACCTCCATTTTAGGTCGACAATTCTGTAACCTTGGTCTTCTTACTGTATTTGACATGAACCCATGGCCCCACTTACCAGGTGGCCCTTGATAAATTGATCAGTAAAGATTTCTATTTAGTCCCCACCTGACTCCATACCCTCCACTCACCAGGCCGGACCCCAACCACAGTGCTGTGGGAAGCTGAAGATGAGACTGTGGTCCAGTCTCAGAGTATGCCATTATTTAGGGGGCCACAACTCAAAGCCAACATCGTGCATAAACAATGAGATTCCCGTTGGGTGGGGCCTGGTAACTTATCAGTGCTGAGCCCAGGAGGTTGATTGGCCCAGATCTTACACTCACAGAGTCTCAAATATGGTTTCTCATCACTGTCTCCATATGAGACAATATGTTCTGTTTTGGTGAATCAGATGTATTATTGGGTTAATACTTCCACAGTTTTTGAAACTCTATTTTGACATTTTAAAATTAATATGTATATATAGAGAGAGAGAGAGTGAAAGAGTGAAATAAAGAGACCCAAGAGTGAAATATACAGAAACAAAGGAACAGAGCAATCTCTCCTGGGTTTGGGGCCCACATAGACAGTTGGGGATGAGTACTGCGCACACAGGAACTCACTATAACGTAAAACCTTGTTCTCTGGCATATCGTGCAGCAGCGTCTGCAGCAGCTGGGAACTCATTAGAAGTGCAGACTTTCAGGCCCCAACCCACCCTTGCCAAACCCAAACCTGTATTTTAAGATCCCCAGTGCCGACTCACTTCACATTTGGCAAAACTCTGATCTGGAAGTTGGCTGATGTCGTGGGTTCTGTCAACAGACTGGGGTTGCACGGACTTCCATGCACACAGAAGCTGGGTCTGTGTGTTATTCCTGCCAGGATGCCAGCTGAATTTTACCCACTCTGCAAAGGAAGCAGGCATAAAGTGAAATAATCTGCCGCTGTGAGACGTTAACATATCAAAGCCATATTTTCTTTCTTCCTTTCCTGTGTTCTCCCCCACCGTAATGGATATGGCTGGCATGTTAGTAGTGCAGACGATTCGTGGGACTTGGAACATTTCAAAGAAAGGGAAATTCTCGGGCATCACGGTGCCGAGTTTTGACTTCAATGCAGCCAGGAGGTCTCAAGTTGTGGAGATGATAACTAGTAAAACATAGCCAGCCAGGGAATGCTCACATCTAGATCAGCAAGGACATGCAAGCCAGTGAAATTTGGGAACCAACATATTGTTCTTCCAAAGCTACAGTAGTGTCTTTCTCCCTCATCTTTAGCTTTCAAACACTGCAACTCATCTTGGATGTCATCCCCACACTTTTTCAAATCCATTGCCCTCTTTTCAGGGACCAATTGTCTAGAATCTGACCAGCGCAATGACTATCTAACCGAGGTTTGAAAACAGATTTCTGTTGCTTTCTCTTAGAATGGTTTATTGCCTCGAAATGGGCTTTCCTCCCATCCAACAGCTTTACCTGGTAGAAAGCCCCTTTCTCCAGCTACCCTAGGTGAATTGCATCCTTTCTGAGGTCTCCGAATTGCCGCTTTTCCCTCCTTCCTCCTATGGCGTCGCTGCCATCACATCGGTGACGGTCCACGCTGTACTGTGGTGAGCGTGGCTCTTTCCCTCTGGTCTTGGGCCGTTTTTCCTAGGCTGTTTTTTTTTTTTTAATTTTTTTTTATTTTATTTTATTTGTGGTCTCTGTCATTCTGCTGGGGCAAGGGGGTAAAGAGATCTGACACTAAGTGCGGGGAAATGCTGAATCTGGAATCTATCTTCCAGACGGCACAAGAATAAAAATTCATGGCAGGACAGCAGCTGCTGACACACTCCCAAAGACATATTGCAGGTAGCATTATTTATTGTGGCAAGGAGTTCATAGAAGTGCTACCTCAAAGCACCCTGAGAGATCCTGAAAAGCCCATCTCCCATCACGTGAGGCAGATTTATGGGGGCTGCTCTTAGAGAGGTCAGGCAGTGCGGCTCAGGACGCAGGCTCCTTCCAGAAAGCCTGGATTCCCTTAACATATTCAGTGCTGTTTGATTGGTTCAAAGGAGGGCTTGAGTCTGTAATGTTGACCATAAAATTGCAGTGACACGCTGCTTTAGATAAGAGGGCTGGAGGAAGGGGGCAGGGACGCTGTGGGAGCGGGGGCAGCCAGCACAGGCAAGACCGGAGCATGCGCTCATATTTTAGGTTAATGTGCAGGCAGAGGCGGGGGGGATGGGACCAGGCAGATTAACGTTCACACAAAGGAAAGCTGAACCCGCCAGCCTGGACATGCAGACACCCTGCGTCTGTACACATAAAGCCACGTGCACACGAACACACAGAGACTCGTGGGGACCTGGAGGTGCCACCCAGACAGGACCCCAGCCAGCATGACCTGTTCATTGTCCCCAAGTCATACCAGGGAGAGACTGAGTTCCCCTTGACCCCTGCCGACTTCATCAGGTATCTCACAGGCTCCCCGCCAGCCCCATGTCATCGTAAACATTGTCATTCCCCATGCTGCTGGCTAACCAGACTCGGATGCACAAATTCCCGCTCCCAGTCCTCGACTCAGACACATCCCAGAAACGAGGCTCTTCTACAAACTCAATGGGGTGAAGGCTGATGGGAGGGGGGATGGGGAAACAGGGGGAGGGGGTGGGGAAGGCACTGCCAGAGAAAGGTGCTGAGTCCTGTCCCAAATCAGTGACATCCTCCCAGGGCTAAGAGAGTAGTGGCCTTGGAGAGATGACCTCCAAGCCTCATGCTTGAGTCTACGATGTTGCAGCCCTAATCAGATGGGTGAGCACCACTTACTGATTTAGGACAAATGTTTCGACATGAATTTGCTTATCTGGGTCCATTTCTATTCATCGTGTTTCAAGGGTACCATATTTGTAGTTCAAATCTGTGTCCTCCTGTGGGTGGCTTGGTTGAGAGGTTTAATTGCTGTCAACTTCCCACATCTGAGTTAGAGAGATGGAATATATAAGGGGATGAGATGGTCATCTAAATAATTGAGGTGATTATCTTTTTCTGAATTATTCAGCTAGGACCTAAATTGTCCTATAAATTCACAGAAAGGTAGGTTTGGGTTTGAATTATACAGATAATAGCCTTAATTCTTCACTTCGCTCACGCCTGTAGGTCCAGTTGAAAAGTGACTCTCTCTTTATTAAAAAGGACATCATTTAGATCTTTGAATCCACCTGTTTGAAAACAGCCTTCCCAACATAAATGTGAGGCTTTCAGGGTGTCCATTTGGTTCATAAGTCTGGTCACTTGTAGGAGGTGGAGGAATGAAAATTTAAACTTACTGAGATGAGACCCTTCTGGTTATACTCTTACCAAAGTGGAGAAACTACTTACTAAAATTTTTCCATTGCTTTTTACTCCTTCAGAATCCTGTCCATTTTGAAGCAAACCATGATTCATGGGCTTCCCTTGTGGCTCAGCTGGTAAAGAATCTGCCTCCAATGCGGGAGACCTGGGTTCAGTCCTTGTGTTGGGAAGATCCTCTGGAGAAGGGAAAGGCTACCCACTCCAGAATTCTGGCCCGGAGAATCTGTGTAGTCCATGGGGTCACAAAGAGTCAGACACCACTGAGCGACTTTCACTTTCATAATTCATGTGCGTACTCTGTTGATCTCCCATACCCCATCCATGATTTAAAACTGTAAGCTCCTCCACTGTTTATAATACTGACTACTCATGACACATAACACAAGGCACTGTTATTTTTCTACTTGGCTTCCAGACCCAGCCTCCTTGCAAACTGTCCTGAGGGATGTGACCACTGAATTTGCCAAATCTGGGAGGACGCCTGAGCCTCTGAGTTGCCACTGCTCAGACGGTCATCCTTGCCCATTGGCCTAAACAGTCGTTCCTCTGAGTACCACTGTTGACCCCCTGAGGTCCAACGCTTGACCTCATTAATACAAAAGGGGAGAAAGCTAAGTGAATGTTTTCACAGTCTCCTTTTTCTCCAGGCCAACTGGAGGGTATCAAGGCCAGAGGCTGCCTTCTAGTTCATAAACCTGTTAGGGTATTCGGAGTCATGATTCTCTTATTCAACTGTCTGTGCTTTTCCTTGGGACAACTAATCCCTCAGCGTGACTGGTGGAAGCCGCAGTATTGATTTCTGTGTCTCTCTAAACCTCAGTTGTGTTCAACGCTTGTTAGACATCTGAAGGAATATCCAGTGGGCTCTGGGGGCAATTTGAGAGCGAGGCTCAATAGGCCTGCTCTTGAGAGAAGTTTCTGTAAGGTTGCCTGGCAAACCAATCGAATAAAATGAGAGAGAGGGTGGAGGGGCTGAGAGGGAAAGAGATGGAGAGAGGAGAGAACAAAAAGCATGAGGAAAGAGAAAGAGGGGGATGAGAGAAATAGGACGGAGTGGGGAGAAAGGAAAGAAAGGGGAAGAAGAAAGAGAAAGGGAACTTTCTCTTGCGAATATGACTCTTGAAAGATTTTCATCTTTCTGCTCCTTTAATCTCAACTCTCCATCTGTTAGGAAAAGAACACTTTTATTTTCTGGTCAGTGCCATCTGTAATGGGAAAGGGATACCCACCTATGTGATGTGCACGTGTTGTCTCTGTGGGGGTTTGTGAAGGGTGTGGACTCTGTCCATCCTTGGGGTATCTGTTTTGGTTGGCGTTCATAGAGGCTTCTATGCAAATTGCGGGTGTGGCTGAGGATGCTCCTGCTGGGGTAACAGAAGCTCTGAGAAAGAATGTTGCAAATTGCCTGATTCCCTTCAGAGTAGCCACTCCTCTGAAAAGAGTGCTTCTTGTAACAACAACAAAAAGCTACAATAAAATTTCTTTCCGAGGATGGTAATCACAAAGTAAAAGACTGGCTCATTGCAATAAACCACCAGAGACTTGGCAATGACTTGTCTCCTGTTTCTTAGTACTTAGTCCTTTAAAATGCCCAGGCTTCAAGGCCACTAGGTCATCTAAGCAGGTGGGGCTCGACCGGGGGTAGTTTTGCTCTCCCTACTCCAATCCAGAGGGCTGGAGACTTTTTTGATTGTCATAACTAGGCCAGCTACTGGCATTCAGGGGGTAGAAACCAAGGCTGCTGCTAAACACTTCATAATGCACAGGGCAACCCACTGCAACAAAGGATGATCCAGCCTGAAATGTCAATGCAGCCAAAGTTGAGACACCCTGGTAAAAAAAATATAGAAAAAGTATGATTTCCTATTTTTTTCTCTCTTTTATTTTCTTCCCACTTTTACATAAGACATATCCTCAGCCAATAGTAGATGATAGTCACTTCTAGGAGATTTAAAAGGAAGAGAAAAAAAAAAAGACAAACATGCTTTTCTGTCCAGAGCACACTCACCCGAGTCCCTCCTAAACAAGCTTTCTGAAAATCATCCAGGTGACTCTTATGCCCGAGAGATTTGAGACTCCTGGATAAAGATAAGGGCCCCCTTCATGGTACTGTCAACTATTAAGGCACATGTCTAGATCGTTTTCTTTTTTTTTTTTTTTCAATCAGAAATCTATTTCCTGGGTTCTAGACTTGGAGGAAGGCCCACCAGTCTGACACCCTCCAGAACAGTGTGGTTCCATTGTATCAGATGCTCTAGTACTGCAACTCATTTCTCCACCTAAGAATCATATTCTGCCCCAGAGTGAGTGTGCTGGACTCTCCTCAACATCTCTTATTCCTGACCTGGGAAAGCAGCCTGGACCATTGGTCTGTAGATGTTAGAGCTATTAGAGCCCCCATCGCCTGGGCCCAGAGCTGTGTGGAGAACACACCAGGGTTACCTCTGTTCCCTGGAGCTCTCCAGGTAAAGTCCCCAGGGGCCTGCCCAAATGCTCGCATGCTGCCTGGAACATCAGATCCCACCTCCATAATGGCCTCTGGAGTCTTTGATTTCTACATGAAAGCTTTTCAAGGAGTCCTTTGTTTTACCAAGAGGCCCTTGGAACGTATTTCTGAAGGGACGAGAGCAAAGGAATCACACCAAGCTCGTTAACCGAAAAAGGCAAGTGGTAGTATGTTAGTATGGATTCATCATAGTCTGAGACCCAGTCAGCATAAAGCAGGGACTTCAGGTGATGACATGGATCATTAAGATCTGGAAAATCTGTTTTCCTCCTGCCACCAAGAAGAGAGGCAGAGATGATGAGATTCCCTTGTCGGTGGTGGTAACTGTCCTATTTCTGTTCTTGACTGGGCCTGTGGGGAACTGACTTAGAAGTCCACGATGCCTCCCTCCACCTTCCCTTGTCTTCCATCAGCTCCTGCGAACCCAGGAGGCCCTAGAATGTGCCTAGTGGAATACAGGGCAACCTGCATAAACAGGGCCAAATGATTGACCCTTGCCGGGCCCAGCCTAAGCCTGCTCCTCCTGGGCCGAGCATTTTATTGGCTTTCTTCTTCATCTGCAGCATGGGCTCCTGCCCCTGCTCATTATCATTACCTTTCCCGAGACTCCAGCCTGCCCCTCATCAAGATTTATATCGCCGCATTCATTAGGTGATACAATACTGTCAACAGAATCAGCGGTGGCAGCAGCGGCCTCATTATCTCCGTGGTTAACCCCTGCTTCCCCAGTGTCGGTCCCTGTCAGGGATTTTAAATTCAAATTAAATTTTAATGCAGCAGCTTTGATGTTTGAGGTAGAATTGCCTCGTCAGGAGGTGGCTGGGGATGGAGACTCTATTGTTACAGTTCCCTTCCCTCTTAGGAACTCCAAGCCCAGTGTTTCTGGAAAATACTTTTTCTCTTCAAGGGATTAAACAGCAGCATTCTGATGCTGTAACTTACTTCATTTTCTGGTTGGAGGGATATATTAAGGAACACATCTTTCAAATGGGTATAGCTCATACCATATTGTCACAGGACTAGAGTATTTAAGTCTAGATGCCACATATAACCCCAGGGCCAGCTAAGGGATCCCAGCCTGTAAAATAAACATAATCATAATGTATCTTTAGAGAGAAAAGGAGTCACTTTTGAGATTTTTCTGGCCTTAAAAAGAAAGAGCCCCCTTTTATGGATCTTTATCTTCTTGTATTTCTCTGTACACAGATATTGACATTGTTTAAGATATTAAAAAATATACATGGTTTTATTTTTGTGCATGTGTGGACTGAGGTTGTCCCAACCAGACTCAAAACTCTGCAGCATAGAAACCTTGTCTTATTTCAGCTGTCATTATAAAGTAATAAAACAAATTTTCTGCGTGAAACTGGTGTATGGTAGGCACTTCCCCGATGTGAGCTTCTCCTCCACTTACTGCATCTCCCTTGTCCACACCCCCATGCCTATCAGAGTGCTGATTCTCAATAGAAACTCATCGGCTGATTTTGCTTAGCCTAGCTTGAACCATCTGACCTTGACAGTGAACAGCATCATAGTTGGCCATCTGAATCACATGGTTAAGGCCCAGAAGTCTAAAATATACCCTGTGAGCTTTCTACCTAATGGCCCTCTGTAACAATCAACAATAGTGTGGCTTAAAATTGTTGATCAAAGGAGTAGAAAGCAACATAAAGTCTAAAATTAATTAAGTTCTCACTATGTGCAAGGTATTTTGCTATCTCATTTATTCTGCCAGGCAGCCCTACAAGGTAAGGATGTTGGCACACACAGACACTTTTCTGAGGGAAGGGCAGAGGCTCAGAGAGGGTATATAACTCGTTCAGAGTCACATGGTCAAAGAACAGGCTTTGAGTCCTATCTGCCTGTCTCCAAAGCCCATGCATTTCTCCTCTACTGCCTCTCGTTTCTCTCTTAGAATGAGAAGTCCCCGTGGTGCCAGGGCCTCTGCTGTACTGCTTGGCTTCTGCATGCTAAAGAAGTCAGGTTCAAGTAGAAGGGTTTAACTTGCTTTCCGCCTGTAATATGGTTTCTTTTTCATTCACCTGCTCCATACACTTAAACCACATTCTAAATAAGGGCAGAAATAAGAATTGTGTACTTGTTGTAGGTGTATGTATTTGTAGTAAACCTACTGTGTCCAAGTAAGAGCCCAGAGTGACCAGTTGTCTGGGAAGTGGCAGTGCCTGTCACTCAAGCAGGTTTTCTCAAATCTGTACCAATATCACTAACACCTGGGCTTTGAGACTTGAGTTGGCATCCTGACTCCATTCCTTGCTTAACTTAGTAACCGTAGGCAATTACCTAACCTTTCTTAACCTCCGTTTCCATACTTATAAAATGGGAAATCATCCTTTCTGTTTCACATGGCTGTTCTAAAAGTAAATGAGTTGATGCGTGTAAAACATTTTGAATTGTGCATGGCCCATAGTAGGTGTTCAGTAGATATCTATCATCATTCCCAGAGTCAATATCATTATTAGCAACGTTTTGTTCTAGGCAAATCAAGGCAAAGAATCTACCCATAACCAAGACTCAGTACACAGCAGTTTATCTTGGATGACCAAGCCAGGACATGGATGTTACTTATACATCTTTCTGAATAAGGGACTAAGAAATAGAGGCAGCAAGAAGGAAACCATGAGCAGAATTGTTGTCTGGTAATCTGTTAGACCTTCTCATAGACAAGTCAATCCTGAACATGATAAAAGAGTAATTTTCTAATTGTGCTGATATATATTATCTTCACACTAGAACAGTACTGTCTATCCTCCGATGTATTTGCAGAGCCTGGAAATATGCTGTTTTGTGTTAATTTCCCACGTTGAAGGTATGGAAGGCACATTAAAGTTCCCTTATTCTTCCTCCCTGAACTTTATTTCCTTGATCTTCATAATTTAGTTGTAACATTGCTCTTATACATTATCATACAAGGTCTTGGCTTGCAGTGATGTTTTTAAATGAGAGAATTTGGACATTTTTATGCTTTTTCAGTTATGTCTCTTAAAATGAAATTTCATAAGCATTTAGCTGGTAATATGAACCAATTGCCTGAGTTATTTCCAAACAGATTGTACAGAGGTCAGGATACTATGGTTTGAAACCCGCAGACAGAGGGGATTGTAAAATGAAAGGGCTAGAACTGTGAGCCTCTCTGAGGATGCTGCATGAACCGCAGGACCTCACCAGGGAGTCAGAGGATGGCTTGGGGCATCCTTCCTGTTGTGGGTGCAGTAGGAGAGGAGGAGTTGCTGAGGGGAGCATGTGTGGAAAAAACTACCTCCTGCAGAGGGGGGTCCTAATGGGCAAAGTCCCATCAGGGCTCTTGCCTCCCTCCGTCCCTTTTGTCTGTGCATCCCTGTCCTTCCCAATCCCTTGCTGTCCTAGTCCCTTGGCCAGGTGTGAAAGGACAGCCACTGCCTTGTCACCCAGCTCCTTCTACAACCAGGGCCAGCCTCCTCCCTGGCTCTCAGTGAACCCTCCTCGGCCACTTCCCAGCAGCCTCTCGTCCATGTCATTAACCGAAAAGCAAATGGATTTGCTGACCTCCTAAATGCAGTTACCCAGTTCTGGAAATGGAAAACGGACAGCCCTAAAGAATGCCACACGTTAGTCTGTGAGGATTTCAGACACTATACGAAACGATGGGGCAACTCAGGAAATGCGCTGAAAGCCAGTTGTGTTGTCAGAGCTTAATTCTCAGGAGCCAGTGAGAAAGGTTTAATACATGCACAAAATAATTTTCGAAAGGAAAATTCATACCTTTCTTTGTATGCTTTCTCCAAGCTCCTCCCTCCGGTTGACAGCAACTGCACACACAGGTAAATTTTCTTTTCTGTCAAGCCCTCAGTCCTTCTTTAGCCTAAATGCTGTTCATGAGGGAAGTGGACACCAGAAGGGCGAGAAGCAGAGATTTTAAGTTGTCTCTCCCCGGACTCAATCCCTGGAGAAAGCTAGGCTAGCTGGAGAGATGGCTCATCCACAGCTAGCCATTCTGGAAGAGCATGCCACAAAGGAAAACCAAAGGGACCCACACTGGTGCCTCTTCCATGGCTAACAGAGCTCTTCCATTTGGGCTCCTCGCTGCCAGGCCTGTGTCCTACTTAATGACGTCTCCCTGTGTTTTACCGTCTTCACACAATAACCCCTACTTTCTTTCTTTCTTTTTTGCATATATGTATATCCACTCTTTTGTAGATTTCTTTCACATTTAGGTCCCACAGAGCATGGAGTAGAGTTCCCTGTGCTACACAGTAGGTCCTCATTAGTAACCTATTTTATACATGGTAATGTATATGTCAATCCCACCCACTTTCGAGTTTTAAGAATTCCCACTGGTGTTTGTAGAAGATACAAGGATCATCAGTGTGTCAACGTTGTGGACGAGGGACTGCTTCTCTAGGGAGGGGCTTTGAGGTTTGTGGCATGGCATCCATCACCTGGGTGATGTTCTTATCTTCCAGAATGTGGTTCTCAACCTTAGAGGCTAGAAAATTGATGCTCCCTACATTCTATGAATCGGAGAAGGCAATGGTACCCCACTCCAGTTCTCTTGCCTGGAAAATCCTATGGACGGAGGAGCCTGGTAGGCTGCAGTCCATGGGGTCGCTAAGAGTCGGATACAACTGAGCGACTTCACTTTCCCTTTTCACTTTCATGCATTGGAGAAGGAAATGGCAAGCCACTCCAGTGTTGTTGCCTGGAGAATCCCAGGGATGGGGGAGCCTGGTGGGCTGCCGTCTATGGGGTTGCACAGAGTCGGACACGACTGAAGTGACTTAGCAGCACATTCTATGAATGAACCATCTTCCCCTCAGGGACAAGAATCTGTTCAATGAATTTGTAAAATAAAACAAAGGCAGTTTACAATTTTACAAAAGCATAACCCATTGTGATAAATATCCCAACATGACCAGCTCTTTCTGTCTTGAAAACATAAGTGTACATGGGAACCCAAATCATAATCAAAATGTCAATGTATTAACTTGCAGTGATAAATGGCTGTCTCAGGCACCAGAATTTGCAGTTATAGTGCTGAGCCTTCTTTTTCAGAAAGCCAAGGAATAATCCAGAGGTTTTCTAATGAGCATTGACTCTGATCAAAGGTTAAACAAACATATAAGGATGGTCTTGCCAATGACAATGAGCCCAAAGACTCAAAGGCTGTTGGCCAGTAGCCACTGAATCTATATCCACACTGGCTTTGCCAACAGGACTGCCAGGCTGTTCCAGCTCCCCTGAGTGGTGCTTCCTAGGCATCACCAGTGTTGTCTCCACGAATCGCCTTGCTCTGTGCTGCTGTAGCTGACCAGCCCAGCCTCTGATGAACATTCTCTTCCATTACCCATACTGGCGCATCCAGTGGGCACAGGCATGCTGGCCTGTGTGCCAGTCTGTCTCTTTAAGATGACTGCTCACAGTGAAATTGTAACTTTCCCTCATTCCCAAATCCTAAGGGATCTTCTCACTATTGTCTTCATGCATCAATAGCAGAAACTAGAATAGAATATAGTTAATTAATGGCACCCCACTCCAGTACTCTTGCCTGGAAAATCCCATGGATGGAGGAGCCTGGTAGGCTGCGGTCCATGGGGTCGCTGAGGGTCGGACACGACTGAGCAACTTCACTTTCACTTTTTACTTTCATGCATTGGAGAAGGAAATGGCAACCCACTCCAGTGTTCTTGCCTGGAGAATCCCAGGGACGGGGAAGCCTGGTGGGCTGCCGTCTGTGGGGTCGCACAGAGTCGGACACGACTGAAGTGACTTAGCAATAGCAATAGCAATTAAACTATAGGGACATTACATACAGCAACATCTTATAAGTACTATGTATAGTTATTCCTGAATTTAATTTAAATTCATAATCACCTTTCTAGGAGTTTTAGTGGTTTCCTCCTAAACACAATCCATCTTTGCCCTGTTGGTGCTGGATGCTTATGTAAGGTGGCTGTGGCTGGTTCCAGATCTAGTGGGAGTCGGGGTCTCTTTTGCAACCTGTTTCCCAAACCTCCTGCCAAATATGACTTCTGATATTGCCCATGAGTTCTTCCCCCAGGATTCTAACCTTGGATGATGGTTTATCACACCTACCTAGGATTGCTGTCTATGCCCCAAATGTGTATTCTTCATCTCTGTAGGTGTGCCTATCACAAACACACACACACACACACACACACACACACACACACCAGCCAGTTTCTAGGGCTGATTCTATCCTAAGGCAAAGATAGGAGTCCCTCCCCTTTTGTTCCAGGGTAGTTAAGATGACCTTTCTCTGGAGGCCACATGATTCAGTGGAGGACACCGTCCCTGTATCCCATCTGTGTTGTGTTAGCTTCTTCTAAAATTCTCAGCAGATTATTATGTCTACCTTGTTCAAAATTCAGGTCCCCTGTTGAGCATACCAAAATACCCCTGCTTGCAGCCTGAGGAATGCCTTCTGTTCAACCCATGCACAGATGAAGATGACTGATGTGTCTTGGTATGTCTGATATGACTGATATCAGACCTATCTGGGCTTAGGTGGCCAGCCCCACCCACAGCCTCAGGCTCTCCCTGGTGACCCATAGGCACCCAGACTCTTCTTATTTGTACTCCACACAGACACACATAGCCGCACAATGGAAGGTATCGAGAACCAGGCAGTCCCTCTTAGATGCTTCAGAGAGACTTTGAAGAAGCTGATGGTCACAGAAGACAATCTCTTTTTAAATTATTGCCCTGTTCCCTCCAGAATTTAAATATTGTGAATTTTTATTTTAGCCTCCAAGAAGTGTCCTGTTAGAGTGAAGCCTGGCATATCTGTAATTCACAAATGCCAAAGCGTTCTAGATTTGAGCAGGAAATGAAAGCTTCAGATGCTGCAATGTCCCATCATCCTGGAGTAGGGAAGGCTGGAACTCCTGTAGAGGCTCTGAATCCCATTACTGCAGATCCAAGACATCCTAGCATCTCCCTCAAAAAACGTCTGTACCCAAAGGTTAGTACTCTGCCCTGATATCACTTCTCTCTGCTGTTGGTTATAAAATTCTTTCTCCTTCTAGATTTACAAATGGCAGTGGGCAATGTTTACATTTCTTTTATTTCCCATCTGTTAGATAAGAAACATGTTCAAATTTAAGCATGAGTCTTAAACAGCATCTCAGGACCTCTCTCACATCAGTGCTTAGCAACTGCAGTTCTGGGCATGCCCTCTGCTCCTCAGAGGGGAGGTTCATGGGCCACTATCAAGACCTCTTTTGCAAATGTACACAAGACCTCAAACAAAGCTAAAAGCAGGGAGCTTGACAAATGACTGGCACCAGAAGTTCTTCCCAGAGTATGTGGGATGCTCAGAGTCAGCTCCGAGCCAGTTAACCTTGGCAGGGTCAGAGAGAGCTCTCATCTGGAAGGATGAAAAGCCCTTTACAAAAACAGGTCAAGTGGTCTTGAAATGGCCATCATGGCTCCTCTTGATGGATTCTGGTTCCAGAACACAAACAGTTAAAGGCACCTGCCTGTTTCTTCAGGGTCAGCACACCTGCTCACCAGGTGCTCGTTGCTCTTAGGGAAGCTGTCCATTCCAAAGAAAGGGCGAGGGGAGAGGAGCAGATGCCATCCACAGTACAGGCTTTCTAATCAGGTGCGAGCAGATGCTCTGCTGAACAACTCCATGTTGAGATGTCACTAATGTAAAAATTAGTGTTTTTCTCTTTCTGCCAGAATGCAGGATTTACATGATCCCTCACACATATCCCTGGAGGACTGGGGTATAATCTCATAACCAGCAAGGAGCCAATAAACCTTCATTCAGGAAAAATGCAACTCCCAGAAAGCTCAGAAAGCTTGCTTTCACTGGCAGCTGCCCAAACTTCTCTGCCCCATGTCAGGGAGCCCACCCCCATGTTGAGGGTCCCTTAGCTCCCCTTTTATGGTGGTCCTGAGCCATTCTTGTGCTGGGCAGCCTGTGAAATCAGTGGGGAATGGGAGGGGAGATCTCAGGGCAGATGGACATATACAACACGGGGGTGGGGACTGAACTCAGGGAGCACAGAGCTTGGCCACCACCAGAAGAAGGAGGATGGGACAGCCCTGGTTTAATAAGCCACATTGGTTTAATAAACGGCACATTTGTACTGTGGGTTTGGTTGGGTGTGGTGAGTGGTGGCAGCAGAGAACATCCTGATTGCCTGGAGCATCTTTCTCGTGGTTTTATAATACATCTTCCAAATTCCCCCAATCAGCTGGCAAGTCATTCACCCTACATCACATTAGATCTCATTAGTCATTCCCAAGGGCCATGTTTTCTCTTCTTGCTTTTCACGTTTGGGGTTCCCCTTTGCTCCAGCATGAGGCTCCTGGGTTTCTTTGACTAGGATTTTATTCCACTAAGGCCTCTTAACTCCCCTCCCAAGCACACCGCTAAGCCACAAGCCATGAACTTGGGAGAGCAGAGTCCACGAGACAGGTGGCTCCAGGAAACCCTTTTGTTGCTCCTTCCTCCTCTACCCACCCTGAAACTTCAGAGCACAGGAGGGGGTGCCCAAGAGCTCTGGGACAGATCCCCCATGGAAGCAGAAGCATCACTGTTGCCATGTGTATCAGGATAGAAGAAATCCAGCCTCACCATCAGTCCGGCTCCCTGGGCCAGGCCAAGCTAGGGCTTCTTTCTGCCTTTCCTCTCTGTCATCTTCTGATCCTTCTGCACACCTTCCTGGACACTTGGGTTTTACCTAGCACTGCAGAAGGCTTTCCTCTAGACACCGATTCTCAGCTTCCATTTCAGGTGGGGCACATTTCTAGCTGATAGGGAGCCCAGGGCATCTTCACCGCCTTGTGTTTCTGCCCATCATGGGGCCTTTGCCCAGACCCCTTCCTCAGCCTGAATGCATTGTTCCTGCTTCATGCTGACTCATTTGTCATGTCTCAGCTTCACCACAGTTCTTTAGAGAAAGAAGCTTTTCCTGGCCACACAAATGAGGTTCAGCCTCCCCATCATGTGTTAAACACTGCAACTTGATGCTCACTTCATCACTTTTAGTTAGAGGCTGTCCTCTCCATGAGGATGGGCACAGAGTCTCTTTGTGCTCATTGCTCTTCCATGAGAACCCCCCAGGCCTAGCACAGCACCTGCCATACAGTAGACACTTAATAGTACTCTTTGAACCCTGGTAATTTGCAGAAATGAGCTTATATTCTTCATTCATATATAAATATATCTATGTGCATGTGAGTGTGTGTGATTTATACTCTGATTAATACCTATAGCTTCTCCCTTGTAATCTTCATGCTGTAACCAATGCTCAGAAGCAGCTTGTCCTCAGCAGTCCCTGCTCCACAGCTGGGGCAGCCCCAAAGCATCCTCAGTAACTTTGCACAGGAGGCCTGGTGTGGGTGTCCTGCCTGGCAAGGCTGTCTACAGTGTGCCTCTGTGTCACATAAACCCCAATTCCTGGTTCATGTCCATAATTTGATTCACCTGCTCAGTCCTTTCCTTCCCCACCTTCCCTACCCCCCAGGCTTCCCCAGAATGAGGAGTGAGCCCCCATCGGTCCCTGGGACTGGACAGCAGCCACCCTGGCTTTGCAGGGCCACTCTAGAGCACTTGGGAAAGGACTGGGATGGCTCCTCCAGTGTGCGTGGCTGATATGTATGGGGACGACTCTTTCCGTGTCTGGCTTGGGCAGCCAGCCGGGACCCTGGCTATGGAATAGAGAGCATCTCCTCTGAGTCGTGAGAACCATGTCACTGGCCGTCCCCCCACCTTATCAGAGACAAGCATCTCAGGCACATCCCAGGGAGTGTGAAGATAGATGGTTCGTTCCTCTACCTTGAAAACAGCTGGGTTCCCTGAAGTTGTTTTGCTTTTCTTTCTCTTTTTAATTCTGTTTTTTATTTTCTCTCTCTTGGTTGGTCAAGTAAGAAAAAACTTAGCTTATGCAGGAATATCTTTTTTGTTTTTCATTTGTCTTTTATTTTAATGTTATTGGAATATAGTTGATTTACAATGTTGTATTAGTTTCAGGAGTACAGCAAAGTGATTCAGTTATTCATATACATATATTCATTCTTTTTTAGATTCTTTTCTCATCTAGGTTATCACAGAATATTGAATAGAGTTTCCTGTGCTATACAGTGGGTTCTCATTGGTTATCCATCTTATATATAGTTATTTGAATGCGTTCACCCTAAGCTGCTGATTTATCCCTCCTCCCCCAACATTTACGCTGAAGATGTTGGTTGGAATCATCCCCTTACATTTCTACCGAAAGGGTGGCTGTCGTAGCTGATGAGGGGGCCACAGGCCTCCTCCTGCCCTCTGCTATGTGTAGCCAGAGCAGGAACCCTGGCATAATAGGGTTAGAGGAGCTTTAAATCACCACTTGAAGTCCCACTTGAAGTTTGTTCTGTTTGGAGGGGCCCCTGTGGCCAGACGTGACATCTTCCTCCTCCTCAGCCACATGGCCCTCTAAATACCCCCATTGTAAACAGGCAGGGCCAGCGCTCAGGCAAAGGAGCCACTGGGAAGCCCGGCCTTCAACTCATCTGCTGTCCACCTGCTTTTTGAAGGAGCAGGATTGATTCAGTACTTTCGGGGCTTGGTGACATTAATGGATCTGTTTTGTGTAACACAAAGTCGTTATTAGAGGCATCCCAGATCATAAAAATGCTGTAGCAAGAGACAAGGAGGGCTTTTCCCCCTTGAAGATAATAGCAGTCAGACTGGAGTAGAGAGGGGTTGCAGAGCTGCACTCCGATTGGTGGCTGACATGCCACACTGACATTTCTGCAGTTTCATCAGAAATTCTAAATAATCTGTGTGAAAATGGACCATTATTTACCAAAGATGTATGCACCGCATGTGCCCCTAAGGCACTGAAGACACAATCTCGGCTCCGGGAACCTCCTCTTGTAGGAGACCCGCAGCTGCTCCCCAGCCTCGGATGAAGCGGACCCAGCCGACCACGGGGAAACCAAGTCAGCAGGGGACTGAATACGGGGGCTTGATAACACGAAGGCTGAGGGAGCCTGTCTCTGCTGTGGACAGCAGCTGGAGTAGCTAAGTAGGCACATCTGGCCAGCAGCTTTAAATAGGACCGAGTCAGAGCCTCCCAGACCGAGTCTTTGTGTTTTGTCAAGCTGGTTCCCATTTTCTGTAGGTGAAGAAAGGCATCCTCAGCTCTCTGAAGGAGCAGACCTCAGGGATTCCATCCCTTCTGTTTGGTCATCAAGGAACCAGCTGTGGGCGTCAGCAAAGGGGTCTCAGCACCCGGGCTCATCTTTCCTTCTCTTCTCACAGGACAGGGTGGAGGCACAGAACCACACGGAAGGACGCTAGGTCCAGCTTCTGCCTGGGGCTGGGAGCGCTGACTTCCCGCTGCTGGATTTGCGTTTGGGAAAGGATTGTGAATGCTCTCAGGCCCCTTTTCTGTCTCCTAGCCTCACCACCCCCAGACCCATGCTTGCGCTTCTCCCCCGCCTCCCTTCAAGGGGTGGCAGGCAGGAGAGGCTGGCAGCCAGGCTGATAAAGAGCCAGATCCCCATCCTCTCACGGCTTCCCGCTGAGATTGCACGGCTAAGAGCAAACGTGCAGGGTCATAGCATTAATGGGGGCACAGACAGTCCATCTCTGCCTGGCCCAGATGCTCAATGGAACGTTCTCAGGCCTCGGTGTGAGAGGCCGGAACCTGGAGGAACAGCAAGGCTCCTTGGAGTGAGACTCACTGTCTGTGTAGAGGGTTGTTTTCCTGGGGTTCGGATGAGCTTGGTGTTGGTGCTCCCAGGGTTGCTTGGTGCTTATCAGTGTACACACACAGATACACACACAGAGACACACTCTTACGCCCACACCCTCACATACACACATCTACCAACACTCTCTCACACACACTCATACACACACCCACACACTCTCACACAAACCTACACCCCCATACTCACTTACTATCTTGCACGTGCACACACACACACACACTGATTTATCAGGGTGATCAAGATTTGGACCCTCACAGCTCACACATCAGCCACAGACTTTAACTTCAGATTTGGCTTTTGTCTTCCACGTCACAGCTTGGTACATCTGAGGAATGCCCTTCCCGGGTTTTCCAGTCACTTCCCTGGTTTTCAATGGCTCAGTCTGTAGAGTTCTGAATTGATGCTTTTCACAATGTTGCTTTGCCTGGTAATTTTAGTGCAACTTTTAAAACTGGGCACTCCTCTGGCACTGTTATTCCATTGTTGTTTGTATTATTTATTTGTACAGGTGTTACATACAGGATGGAGAAGGCAATGGCACCCCACTCCAGTACTCTTGCCTGGAAAATCCCATGGACGGAGGAGCCTAGTAGGCTGCATTCCATGGGGTCGCTAAGAGTCAGGAACGACTGAGCGACTTCACTTTCACTTTCATGCATTGAAGAAGGAAATGGCAACCTGCTCCAGTGTTCTTGCCTGGAGAATCCCAGGGACAGAGGAGCCTGGTGGGCTGCCGTCTATGGGGTCGCACAGAGTTGCACACGACTGAAGCGACTTAGCAGTAGCAGTACATACAGGAGGAGGAGGAGAAAGTGGTGTGTGTGTGTGTACATGAGACACAGAGACAGACAGACAGACTGACCACTGGGAACTACAAAGGGGAGGACGGGTTGGCTCAGCTGAAGCATTTGTATGGCAGTCCCTTCCAGAAAGAAGTGTGCGTGACAGACTGCCTGAGATCCAGCCAGGCAGAGGCAGCTCTTCCAGCACATATCATAAATTCCAAAATGTATAATAAATACACATTTTACAAAAGCAATGTGTTTTAAAATATAGTATATGCAAACAATCTTCTAAATCACTAGGCATGACACTAGTCAGCCAAAGAGGCTTCTGGGGAAATGGTGTTGTGAGTGTGCGTGTGTTTTTAATAATGTGAAAATATGTGTAATATGTTTGAAAAACAACAGCCAAAAACCCCTTCTACCTGCCAACTTTACTATACTTATTTCCCAGGAGCCTGCTGTATCCTAGACTCTCAGGAAAATAGCAGGGGGCTTAAATAAAAAATATAAATATGAATAAGATGGGACAGCTCCACCCATTTCAATATATATTTCCCTGATGGTCTTGACCAGCTCAGGCTTCATACGTCAAAAAAATAAACATTTTATGGTTTTCATGCAGAGGTTTCTCTAATATTATTACATGAAGTAGTCACACACAGCACGAGAGAGGAGAGTTTCGTCAGACCCCCTGTTCTGACATACTTCTGGAACCTTATCCTGTCATGGTGTGTTAAGGGCTAAATGTCAGCCTGGACCACGTGTTTTGTGCCCTTTGTCAGCTAGAGACGCCCTTTGGATTTTTTTCAGGGCCATTTTTAGTCCTGAATGGTTTAATTAGACCTCTCCTGGTGTTCGGTAGAAATGGGCACGCAGGGATCCCTGGCTCTCACAATTCCTCTCTCCCGATCCCTTCATCCCCTCAAGTAGCTCATTGGGTCTCATCTCCTTGGGGCTACTGCTCCCAGGGCAGCAGTATCCTAGTGCCGGAGTGATGGGTAAACAATGAGTTCACATGCTTTTCCACTCTGCCTCCCTTCTCCTCCCACCCCACCAACCCAACTAGCAAAAGGGACAAGGATTTGTCAGGTACTGCAGCCAAATCTATGACACAGAAATGAGACAAGCGCCCAAAGTATTTTTATAAAGAAGAATTCTACGGCAAAGTGCACACTGGAAAAAAGAATACATGCGTATTTTTAAATGAAAAGCTATTCATTTCAGTGTTGTTTATAATCCTGGAAAATATAGAGGCAAAGTAAATTTCCAACTGTGAGAGATTCTTTAAATAAATGATGGTACATACATCTGTACAATGGAATACTATGCAACCATAACAGAAAGAATATTTAGGAATCTTGGAAAAGTTTCATGATAGATTTAGTTAATGCAAAAAAGCAGGTTACAAAACAGACTAATTTAAGGGGATTCCCTATTCTGTTACATATGTTATTGCTATCATGTGTTACTTCATGAAGGCTGCAGTGTTAGAGCTGAAATGTATAATTATATATGATTATAAATGTATACTTAATGTTTTCATATATGTATGTGTATATATAGCATTTTAATATATCAGATCAGATCAGATCAGTCACTCAGTCGTGTCTGACTCTTTGCAACCCCATGAATCGCAGCACGCCAGGCCTCCCTGTCCATCACCAACCCCCAGAGTTCACTGAGACTCACGTTCATCGAGTCAGTGATGCCATCCAGCCATCTCATCCTCTGTCGTCCCCTTCTCCTTCTGCCCCCAATCCCTCCCAGCATCAGAGTCCTTTCCAATGAGTCAACTCTTCGCATGAGGTGGCCAAAGTACTGGAGTTTCAGCTTTAGCATCATTCCTTCCAAAGAAATCCCAGGGCTGATCTCCTTCAGAATGGACTGGTTGGATCTCCTTGCAGTCCAAGGGACTCTCAAGTGTCTTCTCCAACACCACAGTTCAAAAGCATCCATTCTTCGGTGCTCAGCTTTCTTCCCAGTCCAACTCTCACATCCATACATGACCACTGGAAAAACCATAGCCTTGACTAGATGGACCTTTGTTGGCAAAGTAATGTCTCTGCTTTTGAATATGCTATCTAGGTTGGTCATAACTTTCCTTCCAAGGAGTAAGCATCTTTTAATTTCATGGCTGCAGTCACAATCTGCAGTGATTTTGGAGCCCCCCAAAAATAAAGTCTGCCACTGTTTCCACTGTTTCCCCATCTATTTGCCATGAAGTGATGGGACCAGATGCCATGATCTTCATTTTCTGAATGATAGTCATATATAATTATACATTTAATATATATTTTCAATAGATATTTATATTGATATAAAATATTTGGAAAATGTTGACGTTAGTTATCTCCAGAGGGGGGAGTTTGGCTTTGAGCGGTTTTAGGGATTTTGAATTTTTAGATAATATTAGAGGTATGCCGCTGCTGCTGCTGCTGCTAAGTCGCTTCAGTCATGTCCGACTCTGTGCGACCCCATAGATGGCAGCCCACCAGGCTTCCCCGTCCCTGGGATTCTCCAGGCAAGAACACTGGAGTGGGTTGCCATTTCCTTCTCCAATGCATGAAAGTGAAAAGTGAGAGTGAAGTCGCTCAGTCGTGTCCGACCCTCAGCGACCCCATGAACTGCAGCCTTCCAGGCTCCTCCATCCATAGGATTTTCCAGGCAAGAGTACTGGAGTGGGGTACCATTGCCTTCTCCGAATATTAGAAGTATAGCTATTATAAAACATTGACTGTATTTCCTGGTTGCACAGTACATCCCTGAACCTGTCTCACACGCAGTAGTTTGTGCCTCCCACTCATCCTGACGCCTGTGTTGCCCACCCCCACACTGATAACCACAAGTCTGTCCTCTGTATCTGTGAGTCTGCTTCTTTTATGCTATATTTACTAGTTTGTTTTATTTTTTATTCCACATATAAGTAATATCATACAGTATCTTTCTCTATATGACTTATTTCACTTAACATAATGTCCTCCAAGTCTATCCATGTTGCTGCAAATGGCAAATTTTTGTTTTTATAGCTGAGTTGTACTCCACTGGGCTTCCCTGGTGGCTCAGTGGTCAAGAATCCACCTGCTAATGCAGGAGATGTGGGCTCGATCCCTGGGTTTGGAAGATCTCCCGGAGAAAGAAATGGTAAACCACTCTAGTATGCTTGCCTGGAGGAACCTGGAAGGCTACACAGTCCATGGAGTCACAAAAAGTCAGACACATCTTAGCAAACGAGTGAAAGTACTCTATTGTGTATGAATACCAATTTTCTTTATCCATTCATCTGATGAAGAATACTTACATCATTCCATTTATTGGTTATTATAAATAACACTGCTATGAACATCAGGGTGCATGTAGCTTTCCAAATTAGTGGTTTTGTTTTGCTTTTCAGATCTATACCCAGGAGTAGAATTGCTGGCTTATATGGTAGTTCTATTTTTAGTTTTTAGACAAACCTCCATATTATTTTCCACAGCGGCTGCACCAATTTACATTCCCACCATAGTATTCAAGGGCTCCCTTTTCGCCACATCCTCACCAAGATTTGTTACTTGTAGACTCTTTGATGAAAGACATTCTGACATGTGTGAGGTGCTATTTCATTGTGGTTTGATTGGCATTTCCCTAATGGTTGGCAATGTTGAGCATCTTCTCATGTGCCTATTGGCCATCTGCATTTTCGCTTTAGAAAAATGGCTGTTTAGTTTTACTGGCCATTTATTAATCAGGTTGTTTTTTGTTGTTGAGTTGTATGAGCTATTTATATATGCTGGGTAGACCCAGGAGGGGCCAGGTTCATCCCTACCAAGAGGTGGAGAAGGCCCTGGGGTGCTCAGGAGGGCGGGCTCAGGGGAGGCTGACCGGCCTTCCGTCCACCCTGCAGCTTCCAGAATCTGGCAGTTTCTCAGGTGAATGGAAGGAGGAGCCTGGTAGGCTGCAGTCCATGGGGTCACTAGAGTCAGACACGACTGAGCGACTTCACTTTCACTTTTCACTTTCGCGCATTGGAGAAGGAAATGGCAACCCACTCCAGTGTTCTTGCCTGGAGAATCCCAGGGATGGGAAAGCCTGGTGGGCTGCCGTCTATCGGGTCGCACAGAGTCGGACACGACTGAAGCAACTTAGCAGCAGCACTAATCTTTTTATTATTCATATAATTTGCAAATTTTTTCTTCCATTCAGTAGACTGTTCTTTCATATGTATGTCTTCTTTGGAGAAATGTCTATTTAGATCTTCTTCCCATTTTTCATTAGATTGTTTGTTTTTTATATTGAGCTGTATGAGCTGTTTGAATATTTTGGAAATTAATCCTTTGTCAGTTGCATCATTTGCAGATTTCTTTTCTATTCTATAGCTTGTCTTCTTGTTTTGTTTATGGTTTCCTTGGCTGTGTAAAAACTTTTAAGTTTAATTGAAGTGAAATGAAAGTCTCTCAGTCGTGTCCGACTCTTTGCAACCCCATGGACTATACAGTCCATGGAATTCTCCAGGCCAGAAAACTGGAGTGGGTAACTGTTCCCTTCTCCAGGGGATCTTCCCAACCCAGGGATCAAACCCAGGTTTCCTGCATTGCAGGCAGATTCTTTACCAGCTGAGCCACAAGAGAAGCCTTTAAGTTTAATTAGGTCCTGTTTGTTTTTATTTTTTGTTTTTATTTCTGTTATTCTAGGAGACAAATACAAAAAAAAAATATTGCTGTGATTTATGTCAAAGAGTATTTTGCCTGTATTTTCCTCTAGGAGTTTATACTATTTGGTATTACATTTAGGTCTTTATTTTGAGTTTATGTTTGTATATAGTGTTTAAGGATGTTTTGATTTCATTCTTTTACATGTAGCTGTCCAGTTTTTCCAGCACCACTTATTAAAGAGACTGTCTTTTCTCCATTGTATATTCTTGCTTCCTTTTTCATCTATTAATTGGCCATACGTACATGAGTTTATTTCTGGGCTTTCTATCTGTACTATTGATCTGTGTGTTTGTAGCTTTATAGTATAGTCTGCGGAGAAGGCAATGGCAACCCACTCCAGTACTCTTGTCTGGAAAATCCCATGGACGGAGGAGCCTGGTAGGCTGCAGTCCATGGGGTAGCTAAGAGTTGGGCATGACTGAGCGACTTCACTTTCACTTTTCACTCTTCACTCTCATGCATTGGAGAAGGAAATGGCAACCCACTCCAGTATTCTTGCCTGGAGAATCCCAGGGACAGAGGAGCCTAGTGGGCTGCCGTCTATGGGGTCGCACAGAGTCAGACGCGACTGAAGCGACTTGGCAGCGGCAGCAGCAGTATAGTCTGAGCATGATTTGGAGGGCAAATTTGATATCATTTTTCTTTTCTTTTCTTTGCCTATCTTCATGTTTCTGCAATAAATAGAAACTGTTTCTTAGTAAGAATTTTTAAATGTATTTTTAATGTATTTTAGTGGCCTAGGAGAATAAGCCTATAGTTATATACTTAAAATCTGCTCCATAAGATAGAAATCAGGCAGCCAAAGAAATACTAAGTCAGCAGATGTCATTATAATCTGCTCCTCTGCCCTCTTACTCCTTTAGAGAACTTTCACTGGTGGATACCTATGTTCTCTTATTCCCTGGGCACCCCCTTCATTGGTGGTCACCCCAGGACCAGGCCTAGAGAGCTACAGGGAGAAGCCAGTCTCAGGTTCCAAACTTTAACTCTTTTCACATTGGCAACAGGAAATGGGCTATCATCTAAAGTGACCCAAATGACCCTTTCCCCTTGGTCTTGAAATATTTGTTATTGAAGAAGACAGGTCTCAGCACAAATAGAATCACTCAAAACTTTGATCAGTTTCTCTTTGCTGACTGGTCATCAGCCTTTTGTCTCTTTACTGATCCCACACCAGGACCTTATACCTCATTGTCATAAAATAGGTAGAATGCCCTAAAGGAAGCAATACCCAAGGAAGGATGAGAATAACATTGGTAAAGAATTTCCCTGAACTCATGGATATCACGTGAGGGCAGGGAACTTAGTTTCTTCAATGGTTGTCTCCCTGGTATCAAGAATACTGCCTGACACATAGTAGATACTCAATAAATCAATATTGAATGAATGAAACTAAACATTGAAAAGACAAATAAAGGACTTCATTTGGAGGGAAACGCATAAGCCAAGTAAAGGCAGGCAATTCTTTGTAATTGTATCATATTTTGTAAAGAATGTGATACAGACATCTTTTTTAAAAGAGATAAAAGATCATAAAACAAGGAGGGAAGGGAGACTGCAAAGTTAAAAAACTTGAGGACAGAAACACTATTATGGGGCTCACAGGTAAATTAGAATCAGTTCAGTTCAGTTCAGTCGCTCAGTTGTGTTCGACTCTTTGCGACCCCATGAATCGCAGCACGCCAGGCCTCCCTGTCCATCACCAACTCCCAGAGTTCACTGAGACTCATGTCCATCAAGTCAGTGATGCCATCCAGCCATCTCATCCTCTGTCATCCCCTTCTCCTCCTGCCCCCAACCCCTCCCAGCATCAGAATCTTTTCTAATGAATCAACTCTTCGCATGAGGTGGCCAAAGTACTGGAGTTTCAGCTTTAGCATCATTCCTTCCAAAGAAATCCCAGGGCTGATCTCCTTCAGAATGGACTGGTTGGATCTCCTTGCAGTCCAAGGGACTCTCAAGTGTCTTCTCCAACACCACAGTTCAAAAGCATCCATTCTTCGGCGCTCAGCTTTCTTCCCAGTCCAACTCTCACATCCATACATGACCACTGGAAAAACCATAGCCTTGACTAGACAGACTAAAATATGGCTAGCTAAAATAAAATTCTGATTTAAAGAAAATTCTTAAACTAATCATGGAAAGTGCAGAGAAGGACAAAAGAGAAAATGTAATCAATGTGAGGGCAGTCTAAAAGTTATCCAACATAATGATAACTAATGTTCCTGAAGTAGAGAATGCACAAATGAAAATTATGTCAAAGATAAAATAGCCAAAAGAATTCCCTAAAATGAGGAAATTATAAAATTGAGAATAAGAAGTAAATTAATTACAGACTGGTAGAGAAATGCTAGCTCTGAGCCCTATTCTGGTTAAAAAACAAAGAAAAATGGTCTAGCTTTTTCTAAAATCTAAAATACAAGTCACCAGCAAGGGGATGGAGTGTGAGTCCAACAGCCTTTGGCTTGGCTAAAGCAGCAGTCATTGACAGAGGTGCAGGTTACTCATTACAGGGAAAAGAAATGTGACTCCAGCATGGGGAAAACATAGAAAGGATAAGTTCATCTAGTTTATAAATGTAGGAAAATAAGAGACACAATTTATGAACTTCAAAATTTTTCTTTAGAATTGCAATTAGGCTTTTTCATGCTTCGTTTTGCATATCTGCTGAATTTCTTCGAGGCACTGTGTTGGGAGTTCCACGGACTCTCATTTGGTTGTCTCCAGGCCTGGCCCCAAATCAGGCCAGTTAATCAGGTAGGGGGCCTCTCCAACTCCCTGATGCCTTGCTACTTATTTTGTCTGATGAGTGTGCTCCACCAGACTTCCTAGCATGCATAGTTGTTAAGAGCAGATTACAGGAGCATCTTAGATACTCTTAAATTCATTGTAGTATCTTATTTGTGGAGCTGGCAATTGCTTCTTTGGATCAACCACAGGACTCTGTTCTAAGAGTGGGGTTAATATTTCATGCAACCTCCTTTGAGCTATACTATATGTCCTCATGCCTTGAGTTCTGCTTGAGAAATGGCTTCTAGCGCTTGCCAAGTTTCTAAATACAAGGAATAATGCTGTTGTTGAGAAGATCCAAACACCACATGAATGAGGAGGTGCCTTGAGTATGTCATGTGAGACCATGAGAAGTGCAGCAACAAAGGAATCATTCAGTACTGATACCTTAGAATTTAGCAGCAAAAATTTCCATTGTGTTCCTCATCATCTTTGTCTTAAAATTATTTTCTCAGTGTAAAAGATACAATGTTCCATTGAATATGAGCTCTTCCTTTTCTACCTTTAACCTATAAATAGTGTATCGCTTTCAGATTATTAATATGTGATAAACTATAAATACATTGTATACTGTTAACTCCAAGTAGGATAAAATGCCCATTGGGCTTATTTATGGCTGATACATGCATCTTTTTGATATCTGGCAAAGAGAACATGATTGCTATCTGAGACTCAGTTCTCTGAAAATGCCCTGAAGGGTTTTCAATACCTTTGACAGGTTCACTGAGGCTACAGCTTCTTTCCTACTTTAACATCTATTCAGAGTGAATTAACTCTAAATCTGTAAATGAAGAGGACTAGCATCTTTAATGTGTAAAGATTACAAATGGGATGTATAGACAGGGAGGTTAAAACTGCAAAGGAAACTGTATTATAATTAACTGAGAGGTATGAGATTGTCTCCCACTTAGTGCTAGGAAAAAATAGAGAAGTAAAAATTCTTGGAAGCTGTCCTCTGAGAACACAATCACAACTTTCTTCCTCCATCAACATGAAGATTTTACTGCCCAAAAAAGAATGCTGGGATTTACTAACTCATTTGATTGAGACTATGATTACCACATATTAGGTGGCTCAGTGGTAAAGAATCTGCCTGGCAATGCGGGAGATGCTGGTTCCATCCCTGAGTCAGGAAGATCCCCCAGAGAAGGAAGTAGCTAACCACTCTAGCATTCTTGCCTGTGAATTCCCATGGTCAGAGGAGCCTGACAGGCTGAAGTCCATTGGGTTGCAAAGAGTCGGACACAATTTAGCGACCGACTGAGCATGACGAATGACAAAGTTGCTTAGCAGGGAATTTCCAGCAATAAAAACAATTAACACCTTGTTTTAACTGAGCAGAATATCAGGACATATATTTTTATCATGATTCAATCTGAGGGACTTCTTCCTTGGATTTAAATGATCATTTATCTAATAGGAGACAAAACAGCACCCAAGAATGTTTTCTTCTGGACAGAAAAATAGAAAGACACATCTCTCTTTTCAATGTAAGCATGGAAGATGAATTTAAAGTAGAGAGAGTCAGAAAAGCATCAGTGATTGCTCTCCCTGCTTTTATGAAGCATGCTGGGGGCCTTCAGACAGAAATGCTTTCACTGGGTGACAACCACAAAGTGAACAAAGTCATGAAAGTTTAATTCATCCTACAATTTTGAGAGTTACTCTCCTTTATAAATGGTGGACCCCAAGGAAAACACTATTGTAGTTTTGGATTTTAATAACGATTTCATATGCCAAGTAAGAAAGATAAATAGGATGCCACCTAGAGCTGAAAGCCACAGAGAATGGCCTTGCTCTGGGGCTTGGGAGCCACAGTGCTGCCCTTGAGAATGATTCATCATCTTAGGCAAGGTTGGTATTAAGTAAATCTGGGGTGACTTTAGTTTATTATGAAAATTAAATATTTTCATTAGACAGAAAACAAGGACATCAACATGCAGTCTGTTGGCCCTGAGATTTATCATGATTAAAATGCTGAGTTTGTATCAACAGTGTTTCTTAAATCAACAAGTATTTGTCAAGCCCTTAGCAAGACTTTTTTGCTAAATGCCAATAAAGTATGAGGTATAATCACTCAAGGATCATACCAGTGTGTTTAATGAAAACTATTCAGGATATCCAAAGATACATGGTGCAGTTTCACCAATTTTTCAGTTTCTATAGAATCTTTGCCTTATAAAACTTGGTATTTTGTACATATCTCACCTGTTCTAATCACCAGAAACCCCTCCTGAAAAAAAAAAGAAACCCCTCCTAAACTTTGAGAGGTATAAAGGAGAACGATAGAGTATAGTCCTAAAGACTGACTTTTTAGTTTCTGAAAATTGCCTAGATTTAGCCCATGTGATGGCATGTTTGTGCCATCCCCAAAACCTGCTTTCCTCTTATGTAAACAAAATTTTCCATTGTTCTGGGAAAATTTGACATTTGTCTTTAGTAGTTGCCCTGTGAGAGACTAAAAATATCTACTTTTGAAAAAGTAGGTAACACACAGCAGAAGTATGGCAAGGTGATTTCACATTTAAGAACCAAAGGTATAAAGAAGGGGTATAATTCCCTTACAATTTATTGATTTCAATATTATGCAAACCCGCACCATGTAAGTAATAATGCTATAAGAAATGCAGCCATTGAAAAACAATTATCATGCCAATGCCCAGTTTCTTAAATCAAACAGCACAACCAGCCAGATCAGAGAATACATATTACACAGTGTGCTGTGTTAGAGGGACAAGAGCTTAAAAACAGGGCATGGACACTTCATTAGCTAATAAATCTCCAATACTATCCTCTGCTGTTCCCACCTGTCATTCTTTATTGCAACTGACTTTCGAGTTAGGTATAAAATAAAAGAGGTTACCTGTAGATTAAGTCCTCCAAAGGTCTTACTCCATTATTGAGCAAAAGCATACAGTGAAAGCCTGGATTATGCATGGGAAGCTTAACAAACTGGACTTTCTAGATGTAGAACAGACTTCCACAAGATCTCCCAGTAAGAGATGACATGTGAACTTGTCCCTGAGTACCCATCAACCATAACTACCTGAGATGTCATCAAATAATAATTATGCCTGTAGATTCTGAGACTTGCCCTTAAAAACCTAAGGTGGTGGGAGAATGTGTATATACATATACACATGCATATATACACATGGAAGATTTCCTATTAAGATGATATGGTGAATTCACATATTGACTCACCTCCTCTGCTCTAACATGTAAGATATAGAAAGAGAAAATTTAATATATGGCTGGACTTAAAAGCACAATAGATATCCCCACAGACCAAAAACAGAACAGAAATACAAAATGATGAGTGGCAATAAAGCCATGGATTCACCAGCCTCTCCAACTGGAAATAGGCAGTGGCAATTTATGGGGTAATAGAAACTAAATCTTCTTCTTGAAATATGAGAAATTAACAGGCTCTGTGATTGAATTCAGAGTCTATGGAAGGGTTCAAGAGAGGACAATTTAAAAATAGAAGTCCTACCTACATACTGCCTGAAGATCCAGCTTTATAGGGAACTATACACATGGGGAGGTAAAAGGACAAAGGTATAGCTTCTGGAGAAATGCAACAAAACTCTGCAATTTCAGTGACTGGACCTATGCTATTTCCAATATTGCAATGAGGGAGAGGTCTAAAAATGCCATTAAAGTAATGTCATGGTGCTGGCCTGATGATCCAAGGGCTGAGCAGAAAGTCATATGTAAAACTAAACAGGGAAAGGTTGAACTTAGAGAAAGAAACAACAAAAGGCCTCTTCCTATAGACCAAAATTTCAAACAACTTGAAGATATCTAATGTCAGTGCTGCTGCTGCTGCTGCTAAGTCGTGTTAGTCATGTCCGACTCTGTGCGACCCCATAGACAGCAGCCCAACAGGCTCCTCTGTCCCTGAGATTCTCCAGGCAAGAACACTGGAGTGAGTTGCCATTTCCTTCTCCAATGCATGAAAGGGAAAAGTGAAAGTGAAGTCGCTCAGTCCTGTCCAACTCTTAGCGACCCCATGGACTGTAGCCTACCAGGCTCCTCCATTCATGGGATTTTCCAGACAAGAGTACTGGAGTCGGTTGCCATTGCCTTCTCCATATCTAATGTCAGTAAGCAAGCAAAATACACCATTAGAATATGAGTTTTCTATAGATTAATATACTGAAATAGTCTGGCAAAGAATTAAAATTAGTATGTTTAAGGTATTCAGTGATTAACAAGAATTACATCCATTAAAGACAAACATGGAAGAATATTTTTTTCAGTGAATGAGAAGCTATGAGCTGGAGAAAGATAGAAATAAAGCAAAAAAATGCTTTAATATGAAAAAGAACCAATTAGAAATCCTGGCAATCAAAATTTTTAAATCACTATGAAAATGATCTCTACACTTGATACACACAAATACACATACACAATTAATACTTAGAAATTAATAATTAGGAATTAATAATTCCTAAGATAGCAGATGGTGGAGTAAAATGATGTGCACTCATCTTCTCCTGCAAGAACTCCAAAATTATAACTCGCTGCTGAACAACTGCCAACAGGAGAATGTAGAATCCCATCAAAAAAAGATGCCCTACATCTAAAGGCAAAGAAGAAGCCCCAGCAAGACAGTAGGAGAGGTGAAATCACCTTTAGAATCAAACCTCATATCCGCCAGAGACACTCAGAGGGATCAAACAAACCTCGTGTGCACCAGGACCCAGAGACCCCACAAAGACTGAGCAAGAAGAGTATTTGAGTGTCTCCTGCAGAGATACGGGTCAGCAGTGGCCTGCACAGGGGCTGGGGCTCTGGGTGCAGCAGAGCTGGGTATGGCATAAGCACTCTTGGAGGAGGTCACCATTAACCCCACCAGAGAGCCACCAGAGCTTACACAGGACCGGGGAAACAGACTCTTGGAGGGCACAGACAAAATCTTGTGTGTACCAGGACCCAGGATAAAGGAGCAGTGACCCCACAAGAGACTGGCCCAGACTGGCCCATGAGTGTCCAGGAGTCTCTGGCAGAGGCGTGGGTAGGTGGTGCCCTGCTGCAGGGTCAGGGGCACTCAGTGCAGCAGTGCGTGCATGGGACCTTTTAAAGGAGGTAGCCATATCTTCATTACATCCACCATAGATTGGACTCAGGTCAGATAACAGGGAGGGAACACTGCACCGCCCATAAACAGAAAATTGGATCAAAGATTTACTGAGCATGGACCCACCCATCAGAACAAGACCCAGTTTCCCCTTCAGTAAGTTTATCCCATAGAGTGCCTGATGAACTATGGACCGAGGTTTGTGACATTGTACAGGAGACAGGGATCAAGACCATCCCCATGGAAAAGAAATGCAAAAGAGCAAAATGGCTGTCTGGGGAGGCCTTACAAATAGGTGTGAAAAGAAAAGAAGCGAAAAGCAAAGGAGAAAAGGAAAGATATAAGCATCTGAATGCAGAGTTCCAAAGAATGGCAAGAAGAGAAGAAAGCCTTCCTCAGTGGTAAGTGCAAAGAAATAGAGGAAAACAACAGAATGGGGAAGACTAGAGATCTCTTCAAGAAAATTAGAGATACCAAGGGACATTTCATGAAAAGATGGGCTCGATAAAGGACAGAAATGGTATGGACCTAACAGAAGCAGAAGATATTAAGAAGACGTGGCAAGAATACACAGAAGAACTGTACAAAAAAGATCTTCATGACCAAGATAATCATGATGGTATGATCACTCAGTAGAGCCAGACATCCTGGAATGTGAAGTTAAGTGGGCCTTAGAAAGCATCACTACGAACAAGACTAGTGGAGGTGATGGAATTCCAGTTAGGCTATTTCACATCCTGAAAGATGATGCTGTGAAAGTGCTGCACTCAATATGCCAGCAAATTTGGAAAACTCAGCAGTGGCCACAGGACAGGAAAAGGTCAGTTTTCATTCCAATCCCAAAGAAAGGCAATGCCAAAGAATGCTCAAATTACCACACAATTACACTCATCTTACACACTAGTAAAGTAATGCTCAAAATTCTCCAAGCCAGGCTTCAGCAATACGTGAACTGTGAACTTCCATAGGTTCAAGCTGGTTTTAGAAAAGGCAGAGGAACCAGAGATCAAATTGCCAACATCCGCTGGATCATGGAAAAAGCAAGAGAGTTCCAGAAAAACATCTATTTCTGCTTTATTGACTATGCCAAAGCCTTTAACTGTGTGGATCACAAGAAACTGTGGAAAATTCTTCAAGAGATGGGAATACCAGACCACCTGACCTGCCTCTTGAGAAACCTATATGCAGGTCAGGAAGCAACGGTTAGAACTGGACATGGAACAACAGACTGGTTCCAAATAGGAAAAGGAGTACGTCAGGCTGTATATTGTCACCCTGCTTATTTAACTTATATGCAGAGTACATCATGAGAAACGCTGGACTGGAAGAAGCACAAGCTGGAATCAAGATTGCAGGGAGAAATATCAGTAACCTCAGATATGCGGATGACACCACCCTTATGGCAGAAAGTGAAGAGGAACTGCAAAGCCTCTTGATGAAAGTGAGAGAGGAGAGTGAAAAAGTTGGCTTAAAGCTCAACATTCAGAAAATGAAGATCATGGCATCTGGTCCCATCACTTCATGGGAAATAGATGGGGAAACAGTGTCAGACTTTATTTTTGGGGGCTCCAAAATTACTGCAGATGGTGACTGCAGCCATGAAATTAAAAGACGCTTACTCCTTGGAAGGAAAGTTATGACCAACCTAGATAGCATATTCAAAAGCAGAGACGTTACTTTGCCAACAAAAGTCCGTCTAGTCAAGGCTATGGTTTTTCCTGTGGTCATGTATGGATGTGAGAGTTGGACTGTGAAGAAGGCTGAGCACTGAAGAATTGATGCTTTTGAACTGTGGTGTTGGAGAAGACTCCTGAGAGTCTCTTGGACTGCAAGGAGATCCAACCAGTCCATTCTGAAGGAGATCAGCCCTGGGATTTCTTTGGAAGGAATGATGCTAAAGCTGAAACTCCAATACTTTGGCCACCTCATGCGAAGAGTTGACTCATTGGAAAAGACTCTGATGCTGGGAGGGATTGGGGGCAGGAGGAGAAGGGGATGACAGAGGATGAGATGGCTGGATGGCATCACTGACTTGATGGGCGTGAGTCTGAGTGAACTCCGGGAGTTGGTGATGGACAGGGAGGCCTGGCATGCTGCAATTCATGGGGTCGCAAAGAGTCGGACACGACTGAGCAACTGAACTGAACTGAACTTATCCTTATCTATCAGAGGGCAGACAGAATGAAAACCACACTCACAGAAAACAAACGAAACTGATCACATGGACCACAGCCTTGTCTAATTCAATGACACTAAGCCATGCCCGTGGGGCCACCCAAGATGGGCAGGTCATGGTGGAGAGGTCTGACAGAATGTGGTCCACTGGAGAAGGGAATGGCAAACCACTTCAGTATTCTTGCCTTTAGAACCCCATGAACAGTATGAAAAGGCAAAAAGATAGGACATTGAAAGATGAATTCCCTAGGTCGGTAGGTGCCCAATATGCTACTGGAGATCAGTGGAGAAATAACTCCAGAAAGAATTAAGAGACAGAGGCAAAGCAATCAAATATGCAGTTGTGGATGTGACTGGTGATGGAAGTAAAATCTGATGCTTTAAAGAGCAATATTGCATAGGAATCTGGACTATTAGGTCTATGAATCAAGGTAAATTGGAAGTGGTCAAACAGGAGATGGCAAGAGTAAACCTCGACATTTTAGGAATCAGTGAACTAAAATGGACTGGAATGGGTGAATTTAACTCAGATGACCACTATATCTACTACTATGGGCAAAAATCCCTTAGAAGAAATGGAGTAGCCATCATAGTACACAAAAGAGTCCGAAATTCAGTACTTGGATGCAATCTCAAAAATGACAGAATGATCTCTGTTCATTTCCAAGGCAAACCATTCAATATCACAGTAATTCTAGTCCATGCCCCAGCCAGTAACAAAGAAGCTGAAGTTGAATAGTTCTATGAAGACCTACAAGACCTTCTAGAATGAACACCCAAAAAAGATGTCCTGTTCATCATAGGGGACTGGAATGCAAAAGTAGAAGTCAAGAGGTACCTGGAGTAACAGGCAAATTTGGCCTTGGAGTACAAAATGAAGCAGGGCAAAGGCTAACAGAGTTTTGCCAAGAGAACGCACTGGTCATAGCAAAAACCATCTTCCAACAACACAAGAGAAGACTCTACACATGCACATCACCAAATGAATTGATTATATTCTTTGTAGCCAAAAATGGAGAAGCTCTCTACAGTAAGCAAAAACAAGACCGGGAGCTGACTGTGGCTCAGATCATGAACTGCTTATTGCCAAATTCAGACTTAAATTGAATAAAGTAGGGAAAACCACCAGACCATTCAGGTATGACCTAATACAAATCCCTTACAATTATAAGTAGAAGTGACAAATAGATTCAAGGGATTAGATCTGATAGACAGTGTGCCTGAAGAACTATGAGTGGGGGTTTGTGACATTGCACAGGAGGCAGGGATCGAGACTATCCCCAGGAAAAAGAAAGGCAAAATGGTTGTCTGAGGAGGCCTTACAAATAGCTGAGAAAAGAAGAGAAGCTAAAGGCAAAGGAGAAAAGGAAAGATATTCCCATTTGAAGGCAGAGTTCCAAAGAATAGCAAGCAGAGATAAGAAAGCCTTCCTCAGTGATCAATGCAAAGAAATAGAGGAAAACAACAGAATGGGGAAGACTAGAGATCTCTTCAAGAAAATTAGAGATACCAAGGGAACATTTCATGCAAAGATGGGCACAATAAAGGACAGAAATGGTATGGACCTAACAGAAGCAGAAGATATTAAGAAGACGTGGCAAGAATACACAGAATAACTATACAAAAAAGATCTTCATGATCCAGATAATCACGATGGTGTGATCACTTACCTAGAGCCAGACATCCTGGTATGTGCAGTCAAGTGGGCCTTAGGAAGCATCACTACAAACAAAGCTAGTGGAGGTGATGGAATTCCAGCTGAGTTATTTCAAATTCTAAAAGATAATTCTGTGAAAATGCTGCACTCAATATGCCAGCAAATTTGGAAAACTCAAAAGTGGCCACAGGACAGGAAAAGGTCAGTTTTCATTCCAATCCCAAAGAAAGGCAATACCAAAGAATGCTCAAACTACCATACAATTGCATTCATCTCACATGGTAGCAAGGTAATGCTCAAAATTCCCCAAGCCAGGCTTCAACGGTATGTGAACCATGAACTGCCAGATGTTCAAACTGGATTTAGAAAAGGCAGAGGAACCAGAGATCAAATTGCCAACATCCTCTGGATCATTGAAAAAGCTAGAGAGTTCCAGAAAAACATCTATTTCTGCTTTATTGACTACGCCAAAGCCTTTGAATGGATCACAACTGTGGAAAATTCTTCAGGAGATGGGAATACCAGATCAGCTTACCTGCCTCCTCAGAAATCTGTATGCAGGTCAAGAAGCAACAGTTAGAACCGGACATAGAACAACAGACTGGTTCCAAATCGGGAAAGGAGTACGTCAGGCTATATATTGTCCCCCTGCTTATTTAACTTATATGCAGAGTACATCATGCAAAATGCTGGGCTGGATGAAGCACAAGCTGGAATCAAGATTGCAGGGAGAAATATCAAAAACCTCAGATATGCAGATGACATCACCCTTATAGCAGAAAGAAAAGAACGAAAGAGCCTCTTGATGAAAGTGAAAGAGGAGAGTGAAAAAGCTGGCTTAAAACTCAGCATTCAGAAAACTAAGATCATGGCATCTGGTCCAATCACTTCATGGCAAATAGATGGGGAAACAATGGAAACAGTGACAGACTTTATTTTGGGGGGCTCCAAAATCACTACAGATGGTGACTGAAACCATGAAATTAAAAGACGCTTGCTCCTTGGAAGAAAAGCTATGACCAACCTAGACAGCATATTAAAAAGCAGAAACATTACTTTGCCAACAAACATCCATCTAGTCAAAGCTATGGAAAGTGTTTGAAAACCTTTCCAGTTGGACCATAAAGAAAGCTGAGTGCCGAGGAATTAATGCTTTTGAACTCTGGTGTTGAAGAAGATGCTTCAGAGTCCCTTGGACGGCAAGGAGATCCAACCAGTCTATCCTGAAGGCAATCAGTCGTGAATATTCATTGAAAGGACTGATGCTGAAGGTGAAACTCCAATACTTTGGCCACCTCATGCAAAGAACTTACTCATTGGAAAAGACCCTGATGCTGGAAAAGATTGAAGGCAGGAGGTGAAGGGGACGACAGAGGATGAGATGGCTGGATGGCATCACTGACTCAATGCACATGAATTTGAGTAAACTCCAGGAGTTGGTGATGGATAGGGAAGCCTGGTGTGCTGCAGTCCATGGGGTCACAAAGAGTTGGACGTGACTGAGCAACTGAACTGAACTGAACTGAACTGAAGATAGTTTGTGAGGCACTCATATATGTCTAATATGAATTTCAGGAAAAAAAATAGAAGTATTTCTATTTAGAATTCTATTTAGAATATTCTAAACTTCTATTTAGAATATTCTAAAATTTAAAATGTAATTTCTAACGTCAATGCACTGTAGATTTAAAGGAAGCTAAATAATGCCATATCAGACACACTGTAATAAAACAACAGAAAAAAATTAAATGTTGAAAGGCAAACTATTTGAAAAGAAATGAAAATTAGATTGAGCACAGACTTCTCAGCTACATCAAGAGATACCAAAGACAATCAAAATGCTAAAAAAAAAAATCATCAGCATATGTTTTTCTACCAGTTAAACTATTGAGACTAAGCAAAATAAAGTTCTTTTTAATTATAAATTAGTATTTAAACACTTTCAGAGCTTCACTAACAGAACTATTAATAGAACCTAGGGCTCAAAAAACTCAATAAGAGAAAAAGAAGTAAAATATGCCAATAAATGTAATTGTTTATGTTTTTAAAATTTTTGTGTTTAAATTAAAATACTAGACAATAATGACAAGTTGGAATAGGGAAGATTTTAAAGAATGAAGTGTGTAAAGTATTGTGCCATACTCAGGAACATGATAGAAAAAGATTTTATTATAAAAATCTACAATTCAGTTCAGTTCAGTCACTCAGTCATGTCCAACTCTTTGAGACCCCATGAATCGCAACACGCCAGGCCTCCCTGTCCACCACCAACTCCCGGAGTTCACTCAGACTCATGTCCATTGAGTCAGTGATACCATCCAGCCATCTATCTCATCCTCTGTCGTCCCCTTCTCCTCCTGCCCCCAATCCCTCCCAGCATCAGGGTCTTTTCCAATGAGTCAACTCTTCACATGTTAAGTTCATGTTTAAAAAATAAGTATAATTTTTAAAACAAGGGACATACAATCCATAGTTCAAAACCAGTCCAGAGCAACATGGCCAAAAATTGGCTCTTCAAAAAGCTGAGAAAATAGAAAAATCATTATGTGGCAAAATTGATTAATAAAATAAATAAAATTTTTAAAAACAAATGCAACAAATGGAAAAGGGACTTAACTATAGACAGATTAAAGATTTTAATATTCATAATTTTGTGCCAGTTTATGAGGGAGATTTAAGAGGGAAGGGACATATGTATACCTATGGCTAATTCATGTTATTGTTTCACAGAAAGCAACAAATTCTGTGAAACAATTATCCTTCAATTTAAAAAATAAATTAATTAAAATATATATAAATTTATTTTTTTAAGTATACCAAAATGCATATACAGAGACACTCATTGAAGCTTCAATTTTAAATATAAAAAGGAAAAAATACTGTATCTAGCAAATGGGAGACTAGATAAGAGAGCTATGCTATAACCCACAATGGAATACAATACAGCCTTTAAAAAGGAAGTGAATCTGAGCATCCCTAAGATACAGTCGAGTGAAAAGTACAAAGATCAGAGGAAGCAGTTTAGTATGGGTCCTTTGAATAAAGAAAAGAAAAGCTGGATGGATTATATATATTCCATTATGTATATTTTATATATATACTTTGATCATATAGGTAGGGAAAATGTTTCTGAACAGATACATGAAATTGACCAGCTGAGAGAAGTAAAAGCCTATTTTTTTTATTTTATGCCTTCCTATTTTTATGTTGGATTTTCTAACCATGTGATAAAATACTTTTTATTTTCATATCCAACAGAGGGCTTTTAGATAGCATGTTTATAGACCACTTATTTTCTTCATATTCTAATAAATGTATTTCGAATGGTCCACAGTCACTACATCTGTTTCTGTCTACGCTACCCCCTTCTAGGTTAGTATGTGACCCTGAAGAAGATGACCACGTTGAGAATGAGGATATTCTTATTCGTGTAGCTTCATTAGGGACTGATGGACTATAGAGCAGGAATAGTGTGTCCTATCCAGTGGGATCTTTTCAGATGAGTAACAGAAGTTGTATGAATTTTTTGAAGTGTATTGATAATATTGATTTTCTAGGAGACATGTTTGTTTTTGTATTTATTTATTTGGATGCACTGTGTCTTAATCACAGCTTGTGAGATCTTAGATCTTCTATCTTCCTTGCAGCGTGTGAATTGTTAGTTGTGGGATTTAGTTCCATGACCAGGGATCAAAGCCAGGCTCCCTACATTAGAAGCACAGGGTCTTTTGGCCACTGGACCATCAGGGAAGTCCCTAAACATGCTTCTTTTTACTTTTCCTAAATTGTTGAAAATGGTGTTAAGCTCAGTGAGGGCAGCAACTGTTTTTTATTTGTTTTGTATCCTTCATGGGTGACTCTTCAGTTCAGTTCAGTCGCTCAGTCGTGTCTGACTCTTTGCGACCCCATGAATCACAGCACATCAGGCCTCCCTGTCCATCACCAACTCCCGGAGTTCAATCAGACTCACGTCCATCAAGTCAGTGATGCCATCCAGCCATCTCATCCTCTGTCGTCCCCTTCTCCTTCTGCCCCCAATCCCTCCCAGCATCAGAGTCTTTTCCAATGAGTCAACTCTTCGCATGAGGTGGCCAAAGTACTGGAGTTTCAGCCTCAGCATCATTCCTTCCAAAGAAATCCCAGGGCTGATCTCCTTCAGAATGGACTGGTTGGATCTCCTTGCAGTCCAAGAGACTCTCAGGAGTCTTCTCCAACACCACAGTTCAAAAGCATCAATTCTTCGGTGCTCAGCTTTCTTCACAGTCCAACTCTCACATCCATACATGACCACAGGAAAAACCATAGCCTTGACTAGACGGACCTTTGTTGGCAAAGTAATGTCTCTGCTTTTGAATATGCCATCTAGGTTGGTCATAACTTTCCTTCCAAGGAGTAAGCGTGTTTTAATTTCATGGCTGCAGTCACCATCTGCAGTAATTTTGGAGCCCAAAAAAATAAAGTCTGACACTGTTTCCACTGTTTCCCCATCTATTTCCCATGACGTGATGGGACCAGATGACTCTAGCACAGTGTTTAACACAAAGGAGAGCTCAGTAACTGTTGGTGAAAGAAGTTAAATTAGAAACTGAAGGACTTTCTCTTCCTTCCACTGGCAACATGTTTGCATTGGAAGATTGTCAGATTCATTGATTTAGCAAATGTATATGGCATATCTTTTAATATACAGTATTCTTTAGAGTAAGGGTTCTCTGACTTGAAAGACCAAAATCTTCCCATCCAAACAATTTGGAGAGAAAAATAAAGGATACCCAATATTTTATTTTGCCATGTAAAGTTATTTTAAAACATCTATTGTAATCTACTATCATAGTGTGCCATTGCTAAAAAAGGCATTTAGCAACAATAACAGCAAAAAAAGGGAAGCTATAATCTCAGAATAAAAGCCAGTTCTTTAAGTACTTATAGTTAGCACTCCTTTTTTTTTTTCTTTTTCAGCTGGTGAAAACTCCAATCAGAGATGAATGTTATTCCATGAGCTGTGTGTAACCTTGGCCGATGGGCTGTGACCTCAGCCTTCCTGAGATTCAAGTTGCTTATCTATAAAACAGAGCAGTAATAATGCCCAGATCAGGGATAATTATGACGATTAAATTAGGTACTGTATGTACGTAACCTACCAGTTCTGGGCACAAAGCATTCTGTTAATGTTAGCTATTAGTATAGTTGCAGGTAATGATATTATTATCTTGAAATTACCACTACAGCGGCTAAGAGGAAGCATAAGACTTCCTTTCTGCACTTTAAGAACTCAGCATCTAACTAGAAAGAGAAGCAAATGATGAAAAAATGCCCCACAAGTGATATGAATGATGAGGGACATAAGGATGTGGTCAGAGCCTGGAGGTAGTGCAGTGGAGTCAGGTCAGACTGGGATGAGTGGACCCAAAGTTACCTGGGTCTGAGTCAGCCAGGATGGAACGACACCCTTTTTCAGGTTTGGAGAGAAATGAAAATGGCCTGTTTGGTTGAAGCGCTTCTGCTTAGAACAATGAAAGCACTTCAGTGCCCAGGATCTGTCCTTGTGGCTTATAGCCTAGACTTGGTCATTAGTGGACACCGTGTAGCCACATAGCTCAACCCTCAGACACATTCAATTCAATGCCACACTCCTTCAAACATCCATGCCTGGGCCACACCCTAGAAAAATTAAATCACAGCCTCTTGAGTGAAGCACAGTGAAACAGATCAGATTTCATGAGAACTTCTTAGAAAGAAAGAACATAAAATCACCATCACCATCAGCAAAAAAATTCCATGCTTAATAGTTCTTTAAAATGAGGACAGAAATCATACAAATTACCCAGATACACATCCCTTGTTTCTGAGATGTCTTCAAGGGTCCTGACTGTGACCTGACTTCCTCCCTCCCCAAAGAATATTCTATATCTCCCAGCACCTGCCCGGACTCATAGGGCACCAGGCGCACGTGGGGCTCTGGAGCTTTGGCCTCACTGTCTTAAGGACAATCTGTGTCTGGTCCTAGGCATCCTTTTCTAAACTCCCTACCTGGTTCTAAAGATTAGCCTCAGAAAGGACCTCTGAACTCTATCCAGCATGAACACACTCCACAGGACAGAACCTCTTAGTAAGTGGCTGATCAGCCTTATGTGATTTTAACATCCCCCATCATATATATGCACCCCTAATCATGTCCACTTGGAACATGAGCCACCATCCTGCATCTGTCAATCATCAAATATTTATTGAAGGACTTGCGTGTGCTTGGTCCTGAACTGGGTGCCGTGGGGAATAGAAAAACTCAATTTCTGCCCAAAGATGAGCTCAGCATGTTGGAAACATTAACAAAGAACAGTTGAGAGAGTCTCAAGGTACATCCCTCATCTTTGCTATGTTTTTGCTTTTCCTGGGTTGTACATTTTTTTTAGGTACCTGGGAGGGATTTGACAAATCTCTACTAAAATGAGGTGTATGAGGACTTGCTTCAACAAGAATTGGGGCAGAGTGGATTCAAATTGATTTTTTTAAATAAATTATGATGTGGAAAGAATCTCTGCATCATTAGTCATTAGGGAGATGTAATTTAAAAATCACAATGAGTTACTTGTAGATACCTAGTCAAATGACTAATCCCTAGTGTTGGCAAGGAAGTGGCATCCATCACTGATGGGAATGCAAAACAGTATGCAAAACCGCTCTGGAAAATATTTGGGCAGTCTTATAAAATTAAATATATAACCAAGGACCAAGCAGTTTTACCCCCAGGTATATACCCATGAGAAATAAAAGCATATACCCACACAAAGATTTGTACCTAAATGTTCATAGCAGCATTTTCACAGTAGCTCAAAGGTTGTTGTTATTGTTGCTGTTCATTCGCTAAGTCATGTCTGATTCTTTGCAACCCCATGGCCTGCAGCACACAAGACTCCTCTGTCCTCCACTATCTCCTGGAGTTTGCTCAAATTCATGTCCATTGAGTCAGTGATGCTATCTAACCATCTCATCCTCTGCTGCCCCCTTCTCCTTTTGCCTTCAGGCTTTCAGCATCACAAAGTGTACACAACTAAGTCCTGCTTATGCTGGAGAAGCAGCTGTGGTTCATCTGTAGAATGCCATTCACCAATCAGAAAGAACCAACTACTGATACACAGGATGACATGGATAAATCTCAAAAGCATATGCTGAGTGAAAGAAACCATTAACAACAACAACAACAAAACTGTTTTTTTGCATTTCCCAGTTTATATTATTAATACCCTCTAGTAGGGGGAAAACAGAAATAATAGGAACCAAAAGAGATCAGTGGCTGTCTGGTCTGGAACCCAGAAAGGGGAAGTGGCAAGAAAAGGCCAAGAAGGAATTTTTAAGAGTGATGGAAGTACTTCTATATCCTGATTGTGATCATTTTGTCATTGTTCACATTTGTCAAATTCATTGAGCTGTATAGATTAAAAGGGTAAATTCTCCTGAATGTTAATTATACCTCTTAGAAGACTAACTTGTAAAATAGATAATTTTTTTAATAGCCAAATTAGGATAAAGCATGCATTCTTAGAATAAGGACAGGTGCCAGGTTAGAAGGGGCTTCCCTGGTGGCTCAGAGGGTAAAGCATCTGCATGCAATGCAGGAGACCCGGGTTCGATCCCTGGCCAGGTTAGAAGAGACTAAAAGGAAATGATAACTAAAGAGCTTTTCACCCCCAAAGCGCAGTCAACCCAGGTCTTTATCCCCCTGTATTATGTCTGTGGTGGTTCCTAAGCAATCTCCAGCATTGGATACCGTTCAGAGCCATGCCTCAGCACGTCTGCGGAGCATTCCTGGACCCACCCTGTGGCAGCTGCCACACTGTTAGTCGTTTCCTGCTGCTCTCCATCCTCCGTTGTAGGAAGCATGTCTTCAGGGCCGGCAACCAAGTCACACTCCAGGCCTCCCACTCTGGGTCCCCATGGTTATCCCTAACCAGGGGGAGAACACGGTGTTTCAAGTTGCACCAACCCTTCATTTTAGAACAAGAGCCTAACGAAAGGGCAGGTGTGCCCTGAGCCCTCTGTGATTAGCTGTAGTTCTTGGCAGAGTGTGACATGCTTATTCTTCTGAATGAGCACAGAGCACAAGGCATTTACCATGGTACTAATTGCTATTGGATGAGAACAAGCAGCCCCAGTATGTGGGCATGAGGCAAGACAAAACAGATGCCAAAGTCATTCAGAGCCATACCCTGCACTGGGCGCTGTGCCGGTGGCTGAGAACACGTTTGTCTAAATGTCAGTCTCTGTGTTTAGGGTGTGGGAAGTGAGCCTAGAATCCCACATGCTTCTGGTTGAGTAAGTGGGCAGCTGCACACCCTTCTTCCTCCCCTGCGATACAGTCAGCACTTGCATTGGTGCTGTTCTTTATACTTACATCAAGTTAGATGGGGAAATAATGTACACATTCAAGTATCTCCCCCCAGACTTTGCAGTACATGAAATTTCCTCTGTAAGAGAATGATTGCTCAAGCAAAGCCACTTGTAGGCCAAGTTTAACTCATACATTGGACTTCAAAGAGGCGAGTCTATCAACTCTACTTCAATTAAAAATAATAAATAAATAATATCCAAATCTAAATCTGTGTAACACAACAGATTTCAATGTCATTTATTGTGGGAGACAAATCTGTATACATCCTACTTGTTTATGCTTCTTCTTGTCTTCCCAACAGTTGCCATAGACAGAGGAAAATGGAATTACCTAATAAACCAAGTCTTCTGAAATCTTCCAAGTATAGTAATGGAAGTCAATCATAGAGCTAATATCACATCCAATTTTATCAACAGATACACCAGAAATGGTGATAAGGGACTTTATGAATTGAAAAAAAGAAATAGCTTTCGTGGTTCTTAACTACTTTTCCTATAGTTAAAAGGAAAGCTCTGGAAGAAAGAAAATGAGGGAAAAGTTCACTTAATGAACGCTTGCTTATCACCGTAAAGATGAATGGAAACAACACTGCTAGGTCCTTCAGCATCTACTCGGTAGACTGGGTCTGCCCTTAAGAGGCTAGCCCAGTGTTCTCTCAAGGAACCCCAGGCTGCATCAAGCCTGCTGATGGAGATCTTTGGCAGGCAGAAGGGGTGCCAAGTACAAAGGTGTCTGGGCAGGTGGTCAGGGCTCGGGGGTGGAGGGGTGGAGGGGGGAGGCATACCATGATACATCCACCTGATGTCATATAGGTTTATCTGCTTTGTATGAAAATGACCCAAGTTTTAGTCAATGTCCTATTTCAAAACTGGGATGCTAGCTACATATGAATCTCTGAGCCTGATTAGTCATCACTAGGGACTGCTCCATGTGCCCAAATTCCACTTCTACCAAACCTAACCAGAATTATCCTCCCCACTGAAACCTAGCTGCCACACTACCAGGTTTATTAGGTGGGTGTGGGCATATGGAAGCCATGTATTTTCTGATTAAGGAAGACTACCCCCCAAGACTCTGTGCCAAGCATCATGAAAGTTGTTATTCCCTAGACTTTGTGCCCCTGGGCCAAAGATGATATTCCCCTCATGGAAGCAGAGGGGCATAGTGTCACAAGAGGAATGGATAATCCCTTAAGTGCTTGGAGTCTGTCTTTGCATCTGTAAAATGGGGACATGTGGATGCATAGTTCTCCTTCCTGAAAGGCCTGTGGAAATTCTAGGTAACAGCAACTCTCATGATGCTTGACACCTCATATCTGTTCATAGGTTTCTTGAATTTCAAAGAGGGAAAGAGTAGGTATTATCTTGTATATAGGTTTGCTTCAAAAAAGAAATGTAATCATTTTTTAGTGTGTAGTAATTACACCCCCCCCAAAACAACCCCCCAAATTGCAGAATTTGTGATGATAAGGTTATTAAAAAAACTTGGAATTCAGAAAAGAACCCAGTCTGAATTGCCTACTGGGTGCAACCTAGCAATAGTCAAAAAGTTCAACGCTGTTAGTATTGTCTTTGCTTATAGGACCTAAAGGTTACATTTGCATTTGTAATCACTGCCCTGTCACATTTTGATAAATTGGAGAGCAGCTAGAGCTTTCTCTTTAAGAACTATATTCCCTTCACTGTAAAGAGTAAGTGGGTTGTTTTCAAAATTGACTACTCAATTGCCATATTTTCTCCCTTCTCTTTTGGGAATTGAGAAAGTGGTCAGAGTTGGGAAATTCCTGCTGAAAAATGAAGTAGCTCATATGACACCCACACCCAGAAGCTGTTTGCATTTTCATCATTGTCCTTGGGAACTCTTGCTCTTCCCTTCCGCAGTTTGTGCTTTGGCCAGCAAATGTCAACTTCTGTGAGGACTAGAACCTGAACTACCTTCTTTTGTTGCCAGTCAAAATGCTGGAAATCACTTGCAAGCATTTTTATATAGATGCCCAGAAACTTCCATTAAAAGTGGCTGGTCTCCATTTGGGACAGAAGACTGACCAGGGAAATTCCAGAAGGGCTGGTGAGGTCATGGACCAGAGTTTCCAGGGTGATGACACAGAGATTTCCTCACCTCTCTTCTAAAGCAACTCTTAAAAGTACCTAATACTCCACAGGCTGATGGGAGTGGTCAAAACCACTGTCCTCCAACCTGCATAATCAAAGCACCTCAGTTGTTTTCTTTTTTAATACTTCATATAGTCCCAAATTTAAATGGTAAAAGAAAGGTTTTCGTAAAAGCCTCTTTCCTCAAAATGCCCTCTTCCCCTCCCTATCAACAATCACATGGTTTTTGTTTCTTAAACAGTTCTTCAGAGCTGTTTTATGCATTTATCAATAAGCACATGTACACATACAGATGTGTGTAGTCTGGTATATTTCCCCCTTTTAGTCATGAATGGGAGCACACCATAGAGACAGTTTGGGAAGGTTCTTTTTTCATCAGTTGGAGTATATTGATTTATAGTATTATATTATTATCAGGATACAGCCAAGTGATTCAGGTATTTCTTCAGATTAGTTTCCATTATAGGCTATTTCAAGAAAGTGAACATAGTTCCCTGTGTTATATAGTAAATCCTTGTTGCCCATTTATTTTATATATAATGTATATTTTAATCCGATTCTTGTGGTTTATCCCTATCCCCTTCACCTTTGGTAACCACAAATTTGTTTTTCATGTCTGGATCTGTTTCTGTTTTGTATATAGGTTCATTTGTATTACGTTCTTAGATTCCACAGGTGATAATATAATATTTATTGTTCTCTGTCTGATTTACTTCACTTAGTATGACATTCTCTAGGTCCAGCCATGTTGCTGCAAGTGGCAACTTTCATTCTTTTTTCTGACTGAGTAATATTCCATTGGGAGAAGGCAATGGCACCCCACTCCAGTACTCTTGCCTGGAAAATCCCATGGATGGAGGAGCCTGGTAGGCTGCAGTCCATGGGGTCTCTAAGAGTCGGACACGACTGAGTGACTTCACTTTCACTTTCCACTTTCATGCATTGGAGAAGGAAATGGCAACCCACTCCAGTGTTCTTGCCTGGAGAATCCCATGGACGGAGAAGCCTGGTGGGCTGCAGTCCATGGGGTAGAACAGAGTCGGACACGACTGAGGCGACTTAGTAGTAGTAGTAGTGATATTCCATTGTGTGTATATGTTTGTATACATATAAACATACATACATACATATATACCACAACTTCTTAAACCAATCATCTGTTGGTGGGTACTTGACTGTTTCCACATCTTGGATATTGTAAATACTGCTGCTGTGAAAATTAGGGTACATGTATCTTTTCAAATTAGAGTTTTCATCTTTTCCGGTGAAAAATTTCTGAATCCTATGGTACCTCTACTTTCAGTTTGTTAAGAAACTTCATATTGTTGCCCACAGTTACTATACCAATTTGCATTCCTGCCAACAGTGTAAGAGAGTTCCCTTTTTTCCACACCCTCTCCAGCCCGTGTTATTTATAGACTTTTTGCTGATAGGCATTCTGACCAGTGGGAAGTGATACCTCAGTGTGATCTTTATTTGCATTTCTCTAATAATTAGCAATGTTGAGCATCTTTTCATGTTCCTGTTGGCCATATGATGTCTTCTTTGGAGAAATGTCTATTTAGGTCTTCCGCCCATTTTTGATTGGGTGGGTTTCTTTGTTGATGTTGAGTTGTATGCAGACATATGAAGAAATGAAAATTCTTATAATCTCTTGGAGATGATGTAATTTACTGCAGTCACTTTGGAGAGCGGTTTAGTAATATTTAACAAAGTTGAAGATGTTCACATTCTATGGCCCAGCAATCCCACTGACAGCTGTGTGTCCTAGAGAAGGGCTCACACACGTGTGTATACAGACACAAACTCATACACACAGTTGTGTTCCCAGTAGTGGGGTTTGTGGTAGTGAAAAAGGGATGCAAACTAGACATCCACCCAAAGAAGAATGCTTGGATCCATTGTGGTCTACTCATTGTAATAAAATAATTAAATCAAAGAATTAGACCTATACTTTCAACATAGAAAAAGCTCAGAAACAAATGTTGAGTAAAGAAAGCAAATTGCAAAAGAATATGTAACCTTTAAATGCATTTTTAAAGCATTATATATTATTAGTAAACATACTCACCTACATGTAAGAAAGTATAAAATCTTTCCCAAGAAGGATATGGTTCTGGCTTGAAATTTCCTCCTCCAGGGGATCTTCTCTACCCAGGAATCAAACTTGCGTCTCTTGCATCTCCTGCATTGGCAGACAGATTCTTTACCACTAGCACCACCTGGGAAGCGCAGCTTATGGAAATCACTTATTTTTCTTTTGATGCAGCATCAGAACTATGTACAGTTTCTTGTAACTCTTTACTTTTTGCTTTTTCATAGGCACTGATTTGGAAACCGAAACATAGTGGATACTCAAAGGACAACTTTAACCCTTGCTGTGTCATCTTCTTCATCGTTGATTTTAGAGAGGGTGAGTACCACCTCTTTCTAAACTCGTTTTTTCTAGTGTTTTTTTTGGCATCACTGACACTCTTCACCAGTTGTTTCAAAAGGTTTAAAAATTGCCTTGATAATCCAGGCATGTTCTAGGTTCTGCTTATATGCGTATATGCCCAATGGGACTTGAAGGAGAAGAAAGTAACTGAACCACACAGAATAATGAATACCAAAGGCACTGTGCTGACTTTGCTTCTGGTTCTAACTTCCCATGTGTAACTGGTTGTGTGACCTTAAGAAAGTTACTTAATCCCTCAATCTCTTCCTCTGCAAGATGAGAAATTTGGGCTGGATTATTCTGAGGGTATTTCCCTAAGCTCTTTAATACTCTAGGCACGTGGAGATTGAAAAGCACTGATTTAAAGCAGTCCTTCCAGAGTAATGATGAGCCATCCTTCTGCTTCTGTCACTGGGGTGCTTACTGAAAATGTGCCTTCCAAAGCCCTTCTCAGATCTACGAAGTGAGAATCTTGAGGCTGAAGAGCAAAAACTTGCCTTTTCAGCAAACTCCTCAGGTAAACTGGGTGTACAGTAATGTTTGACGATCATTTCTGGTCACATGTACACTCAGTTCTGTGAGATGTAATGAGCTAGTTCTGAGCCAGGCGGAAACCAGCTGGAATCATTTTGTATTTGCAGTTGAATTGACAAGGTCGGCGTCCGATGGCTATTTTATCCTTGGTTTCTTGGCTCTGTACCTTCCCTTTGGCAGTCCTCGACTCGGCGGTTCATTGGCCAGATCTAGGTGTCGTGTGTAGGCGCCTTGGCTCTCCTCCCCTTGGCTGCAGCTGAATGAGAGTCAAGTCCTTTAGAAAATGATGGTTAAAAGATAGAATGTGCTCCCAGACTCTACTCAAAACAGAATCTTGTCAGTCTTCTCACTCTCAGAGACGCCACAGTCATCACCGCCCCATCTGCCATCCGCTTCGCCGTTCCTCATTTGCTCTGGAGGGTTGGGCTTCGCTCCCACGGGTGTCATCACTGTGAAATGACTAAGGGTATGTGGGCTTGAAATAAGTCATATTTGTATGTGAAACCAAGATGGCAGACTCCTAGAGAGAAGGCACTGGCCCAAACATCCCACCAGATTGTGCTCAGAGATCTGGATCTTGAATCAGGAAAGCATTCAGACTGCACTATAGTTTGATTCTGTTGCCAATACAGGATATGTGCCATTCCAGGCTTTCTGTGTTGTGTGCCTAAATCCTCAAGGAATCACAGCCACCCCTAAAGAGACTTATGTCTTAAAGGAAAACTAAATCCTGGCTTTGAAATACAAACAGGGTCTCTCAATACTGCCTGCAGAGACTCCCCACCAGGATCAGTCTAATTGCTCAGTGGGGTGACTGTTGCTCTTCTCTGGAGCTTCTGCAGATGCTATTTTCTGGCATCAAATAGAGGGAATTGGAGCTTTAAGAACATAGTGTCGCTGTTGTCTGCTGTGAGTCAGATATGAAACTCTCCTCCCAAATCCCAGGCAAGACATTGTGTGTGATGTGTTAGGTAAAGTACTAACAAGCACCCCTTCATGAGAGAACCACTTGCCCATAAAGAGCGTTCCAGACAACACCCACTGCAGGCTGGGGATGGATGTGGGCTTTATTTGATTTGGGGTTGATTTATTTGTTTGCCTTGCTTCTAGAACAGCATAACTTGGGTTTAATGTCTCGAATACTGAATCCAATACCTCTAGGTTCACTGACTTGTTATTATTTAGCATTTATGAAGTATATGTCAATGCACTTGGCGCTTTACAATGACTCGTAAAAAGGCATGATCCTGGCCGTTGAGCATAAGGTTGCTGCTGGTTGAATTACTGCCTGTGTGGAAATGATCACAGGACAAATCTGGATATCCTTTGTCCCCTAAACAATTATATATTCTGGTTCCTCGTTGTACCTGTGCCAAAAATGAGGTATGATAGTTGCTGCTGCCATGTTGATGTCAGTGTCCTGACGAAATAGACTAAGTGTCTAGTTCCTGATGCTTAGGGAAAGCTTAGCAAACACTGATGAAGGGATAAATGGATGAGTCGATGGATGGGTGCATGGATGATTGGATGGAGAGCTCTCTCTCCAGTGGACATCTGTAGTTTTCTCTTTGTCCTTCCACGCATGGCTTTATTTATGCATTGTATAAACTAGTGGTTATAGAGCTGGCTGACTTGGAAATAAGGGAACTGTTTGTTCTTAAGTGGCTTTTTGCAATGAAGAGGAGATCGATATATCTATGAGGTGGACAGAAACATAATGAGAAACTGATTACTCCAAATCAAATAAACTTGTTAATGACATTATATCAATGTCAATTTCTTCATTTTAATTATATAAGATGTTACCATTGGAGGAAGTGGGGTGACAGTATAGGTGAGGCTCTGTACTATTTTTGCAACTTCCCGTGAGTCTACAGTTATTTCAAAAAAGAATCTACGAACTTCATCCTTCAAATCTCACTGCCTACATTTTCCAGGCACAGCCTCCCACCCACCACTGATAACAGCAAATCTAAGTGTTTCCATTGAGGACTCCCCAAAAGGCAGAGGCCAATACAAAATCAGACATTCTGGATATAGTGAAGCATAAAGTGAAGCATAAAGTGAGAAGTAGAGTCTTCAACTTGCAAGGCAGTTCCAATATCTGTGAAAGGAGAGAGGGAGGAAAGAGCTTCAGATTGTGCATAGGACAGAGGAAAATCTCAGCCAAGCCAGTGAGGAGTCCCTGAGCACGCTGCCCGTTAGAGGAGTCCCCCGTGGGTAGGGTGGCCCCGTTCTAGTCCCCCCACCATCCTCCGTCATCACCGGAGCAGCCTACTGGGAACAAACAGTAGGTGTGTTCAAAGGAGCACAGGCAAGTGGAGGCTCAGTGAGCTGTGCTCCCAGAACAGGTTCTCCCCAAGGGAGGGTTGAGCAGGATGCCTCCAAGGCCACATACTGGGAAAAAGGTTCTCTCTCAGTGCCCGTGCCTTCCTATCCAGCCCTCTTGTGACATTGACCCCGTGCCCCTCTGTCAGACTCATATTCTTCCTCCTAAACCAGAGTGCATTTCACCCTCCGCTTCCCCTGTCTGCTCCCTGCCTACCCAGCGCAGTTTACGGGAAGGCGTAGAGCCGAGCCACTCGATCCGCCAGGTGCGTGTGCCACGCAGCATCAGGAGGTCCTTGCTGCCCCTCAGGGGCTTTCACTTTCCTTCCCCCGCGGATTCTCTGTCACATTTCTTATTGTCTTTATTGAACCCCCTTCTGCTTCCATCACTGGATTCTTCCCCTGGGTCTATAAACGTTGGCTCTCTCCTCCTGAACTCAACTGTCCCCTGATCCTTCTAACCCTCTGAACTGTCTTCATGCAGCCCTCCTTTCCTAGTCACCAAACCTCTTGTGAGATGTTTCTATACCTGCTGCTTCCTCCCCTTTCTAACAAAACACTAATCCCCTGACCCTCTCTTTCCCCCCTGGTCAGCTGAAGCTGCTTCCTCACATGTCTGTGTTGTTGAGCCCAAAGCCTCATCTTGGGTCTCCCCTTCCATGACCTCTTGTATGTCTGTCGCCCCTCATTCTCCACATTTTCTCTTCCCTTGGCTTCTAGGCCATGCCCTCGGTCCTTGGCCTCACCTTTTATGACTCCTCTTCTTGTTACCTCTTAATGTTGCCCCCAGATTCTCTCTTCATCACTCCTGAGGTGACTCCACCTTCTCTCCCTTCACATTCTTCACCATTTTCATGATTAACTCTCCACACTCTGCGGTCTCTACAACTCCAGCTTTAATTCCCTTTCAAACACAAATTCCCAAACATAGTCCCTGTATGTCTTAACCAGAGCTTAAAACTCTAAGCTTCCCATATTCTCTTCTCCTTGGGTCTTTGCTCTTCCTCTGAATGAAACTCCATTCTATCTGTCATTTGGGTTGGAATTTTGCCTCAACTTGGCGCTTCATATCTGTTCCTCTGTCCATCCTTCCTGCATAGAGTCTCTGCTGGCCTCTCTGTGCCCACAGTCCTTGCCCATCTCCAGCCTCTGCTGCCTGCCCGTGGGGTCCTATTGACACCTCTGAACTGGCCTTTCCACCTTGAGTCTTTTCTCCTTCCAGGCCACTATAGTCACCAGTGGCAGTTTTATTTTCCTAAAAGCATAGCTTTTATTATGTCCCTTTTGTGCTAAAAAAACCTTCAATGGCTCTACATTGGGTATTCAGCTGCCCAGGAGCTATAAGTAATCTCCTCCCAACTAAACTGCCTTTTTTTTTTTTCTCTACATGTCTTTCTTTTAGTACTTATTACTAACTAATTACTAATCAGCTAGTTCTCCAAGCTCACTTCCCCACACCTCACTGACCCCTAAAGAAATAAATGTGTGTATGTATGTTTTACTCTTGTTTCTAACCTATTGCTGTGCATTTTCACCTGGAGTAGCCAGTCTCCCAGAAAGGAAGTGAAAGTAGAGTGTTCTGTTGGGTTCTACCCCTAAATAGAGGTCACCGTGTGTGACACGGAGCGGGGCTCTGGGATCACACTGCCTGGGTTCAAATCTTGTCATTTTGAACATGTAAGCTACCTCCCTGAGCCTTGGTTTCCTTACCTATGCTGCTGCTGCTGCTGCTAAGTCACTTCAGTCATGTCCGACTCTGTGAGACCCCATAGACGGCAGCCCGCTAGGCTCCTCTGTCCCTGGGATTCTCCAGGCAAGAACACTGGAGCGGGTTGCCATTTCCTTCTCCAATGCATGAAAGTGAAAAGTGAAAGTGAAGTCGCTCAGTCGTGCCCGACTCTTAGCGACCCCATGGACTGCAGCCTACCAGGCTCCTCCGTCCATGGGATTTTCCAGGCAAGAGTACTGGAGTGGGGTGCCATTGCCTTCTCCGTTCCCAGCCTATAAAATAGGCTAATAACTATGTTATGCCATAGGATTATTGTGGTGACTGCGTAAGGTAATTCAGGGAACAGGGTTAGAGCCGCGCTTGGCGCCGAGCAGGCTCAGTGTTACCTGTTGTTATCATCATCATCGTTACTGTTTTATCACGCTTGCAGCATGACATTATCTACAGCTTAATTATTCACTGTTTGGCACGGGAGACCAACTTGGGAATTATACACAACTGGTGAATTAATATCCTGAATACTTCCACTAGGACATCAGGCTAATAATTTTTGGTACTTTAGATAACCCGTGATGGGTCCCAGAGGGTCCTGAAACCAAGCATCTACATTTTCTCTCGTAAGAATGAACTTTTTTTTTTTTAGTTTTAGAAGTCTGTAGTTTAACATAGCAGCTTCCATGATTAGAGACCTGGAAGCTGAACTGAAGGAAGAAAGGAAGAGTCCTGCTGACACAGAAAATTTCTGGTTCCCCACCAGTGAGGTAACACACATGACTCAGTTGGCCAGTGAAACCAAGGACCCAGCAAAGATGGCGAAAGATCAACTGTAGGAAGATAGGCTATCTTGGAGGAAGCTTTAAAAAATCAATGTAAAATATAGAAGTTTCTTCTGAAAAATAAAGATATTAAGTGAAAGTCGCTCAGTCGTGTCTGACTTTTTGCGACCCCATGGACTTATACAGTCCGTGAAATTCTCCAGGCCAGAATACTGGAGTCGGTAGCCTTTCTCTTTTCCAGGGGATCTTCCCAACCCAGGGACCGATCCCAGGTCTCCCACATTGCAGGTGGATTCTTTATCAGCTGAGCCACAGGGGAAGCCCAAAAATATTAAAATGAGAGTTAAAACTGTTTACCTAGATGGTTGTATATCATTGTGAATGTAACTAAAGCCTCTGAATTACACACTTAAAAGGATTAAAATGGCAAATTTTATAGTACATATATTTTTATATAATGAAAAAGCTAATAAATATACACACCAAAAAAGTTAGACAGCTAAAATGTATAACAATTTATAAGAATATTTTTGTTTCAGAGATATATTTCCATATGATAGAGCTGCTTATGTCAGCTTAGTGTTCATTAAGTACTTACTGTATACAAGCACCATGCTTGGTACATCATATTATGATAAGCAGCTGTTTTTTATGCATCTGTACTGAACTCTCCATTACCTTTAATGAAAGAATGAAAGAATGATATCCTACACGAATGAGTCAATGGTCATCAGTGCACTCACCACAGACTTGTGGACAAAGTACTTTTATCTTAGTTAAAAGAAAAGAAAATTAGCTTCAAAATTGTTGGAAAACTATGTTCTGCTTTAAACACTGAATTATAAGCCAGCTAGCTGCTGTATTCTCATTATGATGTTTAAAAGAACTGATGTGTTGTTTTTGCTCACCTAACCCTGGGTTAATGCAGTCTAACAACAGTCACTAAAGAGGCGGCGCATAAACAACAAAGTCCCTCATACGTGACAGCAAATCCTTGGGTCTCGTGGAGGCTTCAATCCCACTCACTGAGAACTTGTTCAGTTTTCTAGTGGCTTTTGAACTCTTCCACATATTAGGGAAAGGAAAGGTTAGTGACTCCAGCTGATGAAAATGATCATCTTAGGGTCTGTCCCTATTGACATTTCCCCATTTGGAAGACAGGAAACAATAAGTAAATAAGAACAAAAGTAGTGGTAGGGAATTCCCTGGCAGTCCAGTGGTTAGGACTCTGAGCTTCCACTGCCAGGGGCCGTGTCCAGCAAGAAAAAGTAGTGATAGAACAGATAGCCTGTTACAGTGGGAAGGAGAAGTAAGCAGACTTATGAGGTAGAGAGGCTATTAATTTGATTCAACTTGATTTGATGTAGTAGCACTGAAAAGCTTTGATAGCTGTAATAACTTGTTTTTATTGTAAAATGTAATGCATATTTGGAAGAGTACATATATACAATTTAAAGTAGAATCATAAGTATGTAAATAATTTCCCACGTCAAAACATGGGACATTGCCAGCCCCTCAGAAGCACCAGACCCCATTGTGAATTCCTTCTTAATCATAGCCTCCTTCTTCAATAGAGGTAAACATTTTCTGGGATTTTATGGTGATCATTTCCTTGCTTTTCTTCAGGGTTTGTTTGTTGGCCTCTTCATTTTATTTTCATTACATTGTAATATTTCACTGCCCAAAGAGAATGCAAAAAAAGCCTTGTGGATAGATACATAGTTGCTGCTGTGAACATCATTCTCATGTGTCCTGTACCCGGGGCTCACGTATTCTCTCAGGTGGCTCTTCTACTTGAAAACTCATCACCAGCACCCAGGGGGTTCACAGATGGCAGGACCCCACACTCAGAGTGCCTGATTCAGCCGCAGTGAGGTGGGATTTGAGAGTTCACACTCCTAACAAATTCCCAGATGATGCTGGCGCCCCACTGAGAACCACTGCTTTAAGTTACGGAAAGAGATTTGTTGGATCAGGGATGTGCATCTTTTCAGCTTTACTAATTAATGTAAAACCGTTTTCCAAGGTAGTTCTTAACATGCCCACCAGATGTGTGTGCGTGTGTTCCATCGTTCTGTTATACCCATGCTAACACTTATTGTTGTCGGACTTCAAAATTTGCCAAGTCAGTGGCTATGGAAGTTTCTCTCCTTGTGGTTTTAATTTGCATTTCCTTAATTCTAGTGAATTTGAACATTGATTTATCATTTCAGTTTCTTTTTTTTGTGGAGTGTCTAGTCAAGTCTTTTGCCCATTTTTCTGTGGATTATCTATCTTTTTCTTATTGATATGTCAGGACTATTAATTTAAAAGACCACGATAAAGTTTTCCTTAATTTTTGAAACTTACACTTAGTATATAGATGGATATTAATAAGAGGTAAAGTTAGCATAGATGGATAGTAGCAAGAGGAGCAAGTACAGAAGACGATTCTTTACATAGCTTCTCTTTAGCAAATGGCCTGAAAGAAACAAGAACTTTTTCTCCAAACAAACTACGAACTGTAGCGGCAAAGCCACATAGAATAAGCATCAGCATTCTTCATATGTTCACTGAAAATGCGTCTGTAAGCACAAGGCCGCCTGTAAACAGTCATAATGCAACTGAAATAGATCATTCAAAGAAAGGAGACCTATTATTGAGGCCAACATGGCCATCGACACTTGTTAGCTTGTCTCTGAAGAACAAAATTCTGAGCAGCAAAAGCTTAAAGTGAATGAAATTGTATCCAATTCTCAATCTAATGAAAAAGCTTTGGGCTCTGGGCCAGAGAATAGATTTGGACCATGGAGGCGACTTTCTCCAGGGTCTTAAATTTAAATGGCTGAATTATTTTTAAAGTATCATCCTACTCAGTCTTCTGGAATGGAAATGTGGTGGTTTTTTTTTCAATTTAAAAAAATATAATTTCAACATAAGGATGGAATGCAACATCTTTGTCTAGAAAAGCAGATGCTTCATTCTAATGCCTGGAGTAATGACACCCATTACAGCCTCCCTCGACCCATGAAACACACACACACACACGCCATGCATACAAGTATACACACAGATACATCAAATACATAGTATGCATACATGCACAAACACACATACATGCACACATATATTAAATATACACGCACACACATACACACACTTTGTGCCTAGAATACTTGAAGCAAATATGCATATATTTAGTATAAAGGATGTATCTTCCCCTCTGAAAACGCTAACTATTGTATCACAAAGACATCTATAACTCTCAGTATCTCAAACCAGTCAAGAACAAGGGAACTATCTTAGAATTACTAGTTTGTATACAACTTAATTATCTAGGAACTGAAGTTAGTCGCAAATTTTAAGAGAGGAAAACTTTCCCTCAAACTGCTGCTTAATTTTTGTCATGCCTGAAGAATATTTAGAGTTGTTTTAAGATACAAGCATTTAAAAGGAAAGATGTTGTTATGGCCCAGTTGCTCATTCATTCTGTCTCTTTCTTTCTCACTTGGTCTCACCCTCACTCTCTTACATAAATAAGGTAGTATTAATAGTAAGTATAATTAATATAACATTGTAAATCAACTATACTTCAATAAAATAAATTTAATTTAAAAAACAGTAAGTAAGGATTAATTAAGAGATCCACTTGGGTGGGAAAGACCACCCACCTTCCAAAAAGTCATCATCAAGCTGCTTCCTAAAGCCTGCTCACCCCCACACCCTATGCACGTCAGAGCTCAGTGGGTGGCAGGACCCAGCTTGTTCCATATGGACCAAGGCAGCCCTGATTCTGTATTCCCAATGCATGTATTCCCTTCTTGTCCTCAGCCCTGTGCTCACAGCTCTAACCTAATGGGGAGATCCTGTTTAAGAATACAGATTCATCTCTGACTTAGGAGCCCGACATTTGTTTCAATTCCAAGCCCCAGAGTTGTGAAATTCAAAGACAGAGCTGGTCTTCGGTGGTCCATGGAGTCCCCAGAAGTAAGGGGATCTGAAAATGGGGCCCTGCTGGCAGCATCCAGTCCTCACCTGCCACTCTAAAATATTTCCAGCATATCTTTTCACAGCTCTCCATCACAGAAGTGCGGGAATCCCATGGCTTCTACTCTTTAATTGTAAAGCTCTGGTTGTATGACAGGCAACATTTCCTGTATTCTTTGGGCTCCTTCACTTTTTAGTCAATTCAGATATTCTCACACACCCTCTAAGGAAGAGGCAGCTGAATAGGGGGGAGTCCCCAGAAACCAAGAAGAATCCCAGGTCTAGAAGCACCAACTTTTATTAGGAACAATGGTACCACTTCCCAATCCCCATAGTGGCCTACACACCTAATGTAGCCTTCTTGAGTGACCCACACTGAAAATGGTCTTAAGAACTTTCAGCCTTTCCCATAACCCTTTCTTTCAAGGGAGGGAAGCCTTGCCTGATGCAGTTAACCTCTAAGGACTCCTGGCTATCGGCATAGCATCCCGACCTGCTTGAGTCAGAGGCTTCACGTCTAACTGAGACTGAGTGTTGAAGGGACTCTGACATCTTGAACTGCCATTCCTATCACTTCAGCAGCAACTTTTCTGGCTTTTAAAGGGTTTTTCTTCTTAACTAATTCTAGATAAGTAAGGTCGTTGCCAAACAGTTGCATTCTGAATGACTGAGATGTTGCAAAAATCCAAATTAAGCCACAGAACAGACTGTACCCAAAAAGCACATTGTGTTAGATGCCTCTGTGTATCCATTGTGATCTTTCTCTGTGCCTGTACAGTGATGGAATTGCTGAAGCAGAACCCTGATGAAAGCTATTCACAATTTAGCATTTACCATCATATGGAAATGTCAGTTCCATCCACCAAAGAGAATATTACAGGCATGTTCAATATAAAATGCAAATATAATAGCTTAGTGGGCTGGATATGTCAGCTGTGTTTCACTTAAACCTATTACCTTGGCAGATTAAATACAGTTCCAGATCTTTTGCAAGGAGGATCTTCTGATGAAGTTGCCTCTTATATCAGCTTTTGTGGCTCATCAGTCCAACTGGATATGACTAGAATGGGAACAAAAATGGGTGAGGAATAAGACTGAATGGGACACAGCAGTGGAGAAATAGGAGGATCTGCCCCATGAACCTTCCTGTACCCACTGAGATATGGTATTATTGGCTCAAGGATAACTATCAGCAATTTTTAGCAAAGATTTTTCTCTTAGGTGATGAAATAGGTGAGGATCCACCAATTCTCACCAGGCCTGCTTCACCACTTCCAAATCTTGCTACCTGTTTGTGTAATCCAACTCAACTGAGCAGAGGTGGGCCCAGCCTGAGCTGTGATTTCTGGCTCCAGCATGGTGTTTCTGTAGCTATTTGGGGCACCCAGCTCCTTGAGCTGAACTCAACAGTAGCGAACCCCTGTCTCATTTGGCCACACACTCCACACTCTTCCCCAGCTTCCCCTTTAAACTCATGCCCATGTCATACCTTGTCTTACTATTGCCACTGTCCTACTGGATACGATTTCTTGCCTGAATGCCACCAAATCCCCACCCTTCACAGTACCACGCATTCTGCAAGGACTTCCCCAGGACTGCCCTGTCTCACTTCCCACCCCACACCAATGGAAAGGTTGGTGGCTCCTGGAACAGCCCACTTTGAGCCCCCACTCAATAAGACAGACTTGGTGGAAATTAGCCAACCCATACAGTTTATCCAGCACAGTTCTCTTGTTCCCTCATTGCATGATCAGTTATAATCTTTGGGGGTTATATATCCAGCAACATATCCCTATGGGCCTTTCCAAGGGAGTGGCTTGCAAATGACTACATAGAATTGTAGAAATAATTGATCCTTTCTGAAAAGAGCCTTCCTCTGTAGTTTCTCTGATTATTTTTTGCTTTGTCTTACACTAACATGCAGCAAGTATTATTTCTTGATAGCTATTTATATTTGTAACCAAAAAAAAAAAGGAGAAATCATGCTCAACAATTCCTGCTCTAAAATAGACTACTTGACTAATTCTCAGCAAGCACTGTCTTTCTGCCATAAAAGATAGTAACCCACAGAGCACTGGTTTCTGGACTGTTGGGGTGATGAAAGTAGGGATGGGAGACAGTTGATCATTGTAGAAGGAAGTTCTAGAAGAGATATCTTATGTGTCATAAGACATAGTAAGACGTTCCAGAGTCTTCTTCTATCACTCCCATTATCTGAAGTTGTGCCATGCGTCTCTTCTGTTTATACTCTGAATTCCTGATTTACCCCCTTTCCCGACTTCTTAAATGCATGTGTGTCTGTGTCTTTGGCATGTGTGAAAGAGTGGCATAGTTTTAGCCTAGAGTTCTGCATCCATTCTTTGCACCAAGATGGGGATCAATAAGAAATCAGCAAAAACTAATTTCAAAGCAGCTACTTGCAGTATGAAACATTAAGTGAAGATATGACCCAAAGAGGCCAAGATTTAGCTTGAAAGAATAGTTTTATAAGACCATCATGTAAAGTCCTCTTCATAAAGGCAAAGATGCCTAACATGAGTCCATTGCAATTTTGCTGAGGCCACTTTTGAATCATAAACTTTGGGGAGGCAGTGGGAGACTTCTCCTAGCTGGCAACAGAGTCTAAACGATCTCCCAGCCTTTGCATCTTGTCACGGCAAATCAGTTTTATTCCTCTGAGAAAAACTCACCACCCCAACCCCACCAAGCAGACAACTTGTAGCAAGTAGCATTTACTTATGTGAAGGGTTCCAAGAAAGTGAAAGTGGTCTTTTGCCAGAAAGAAGTTTTGTACAAAGTAAAGGATGGACTCCAAAGTTAGACTTGTGCTGTGAACAAGGTCATCCTAATCTGTTCGGAAGCAAAAGCGCTACTGTTTCATCAATATATTCTACCAGTACAGTCAATCCTCTTTATTTGCAGACCCTGTATTTGCAAAATCACCTAGTCACTTAAATTTTTTGTAAATCGTAAATCAATACTTGCAGTGTTTTCATAGTCATTGGTGGAAGCAAACAGTTTTGAGTCATCTAAATGCACATCCCAGCTAAGGTGGAATGAGGCAACATTCTGTCTTGTTTCAACTCTCATACTATAACCTGGTTTTCTCTTCACTATTCAATACCCTGTTTTTCACTTATTGTGCTTTTGGTTCACTGTTAAGTGGTTCCCAAGCAGAATGCTGCAATGCTGTCTTGTATTCTTAAACTCAAAAAGGCTGTGATGTACAGAGAAACCATATGTACTAGATAAGCTTCAATCAGGTGTGAGTTCCAGTGCTACTGGCCATGAATTCAATGCTAATAATTTAACAATATATAGTAAAGAATGTATCTTTAAACAATAACACACATAAAACAAAGTTATATATTGATCAGTTGACAAAAATTCTGTGATCAGAGGCTTAAAGGAACCTAACCCATGGTTAGGAGCCATGGTTCAGTTTTTGCTAATTCAAAGTCTCTGGTGACTTTATAGAACATAAACACCAAGAATAATAAGAACCAACTGTCTTTTCAAATTTAGGAATTCCTAATGATGTCTTAAGATCTTTCTTGGGACTACCAGGAGGCTGTGGTACTAGTGATGTTATGCTATTTTCTGCCTCATGGGAGATGGGGACTTACAAAACCATCCTCATTCCTTCTTTTATGGTGTGGAATTTTTTTTTCTCACTATTCAATTTGGTATTAATTGAGTGCTCCAGAACCTGCTGCTGCAGGACGATATGCAAAAGGAGCATTTAGCAGTCTCTGACCTCAGGGCTACTTGGGATTACCTTGGATGGAAAGACCAGGGTTAAGAGGACAAATGCAGCCAGCTCTAGAAGAACGTGGAAACATCTCAGAAATGGCAGGGAAGAGAACAAGCTCTTGGAGGTGTAGCCTAAGGGAAACGGGCTATTTTTCTAATAGTAACCTTGAACTGTTAATTTAGTGTTTCCTCCCAGGAACTCCGCAAAGGAAGTTCAGCTTTGGCCAGAGCTTCTAATTAACTCCAAAGTTTCTACCACATCCGCAAACACCTAAAGACCACCCCAGTGTTCATTTCTCACCTGACAAAAGTCAAAAAGCTGATGTAAGTGAGAATTGCACCATAGGAAATCCTTTTTTCACTATGGGAAATGGTTGCTGTATTTCCCTCAGTTTGATTATTTTGGGGACCTATAATCTTACAGCTAAAAAAAATATATTATTTATGATGCTGAGAACAAAAATAGTAATATTAATTTATTAAGTACACAGTGTATGCCAGGACCTGTGTTGGGAACACAGGAATAAAGGGCAGAGTTTCTGCCTTTAAGCATCTCACAGTCAAATAAGAGAAACTGACCATTGTAAAATTGGGGTAAATGCCATGAGAGATGGGGGCAGGTGGGGGACTTGTGGCAGCACAGACCCAAAATGCGAGACTTGCGGCGGGGGGAAGGGGTTGGTAATGCCTCTTCCTGGAATAGAATCTTAGAAGTGAAGAAGAAAAAGTGTAAGAAGTAGAGTTGAACATTCTAGGAGGCAGGAACATTCTGTAACACCCTAGAGGTGTGAAAGAGCTAAGACTGTTGACTGACCTAATAGTGGTGCCCAACGTTTTTGACACCAGGGGCTGGTTTCGTGGAAGACAGTTTTTCCACAGACCAGAGAGGAAGGAGATGTTTTCGGAATGATTCAAACACATTACAGTTATTGTGTACTTTACTTCTATTATTATTACATCAGTGCCACCTCAGATCATCAGACATTAGATCCTGGAGGTGGGAGACCCATGCCATAGAGCCCAGAGCAGGTGATGGAAGAGGTTCAAGAGAGAAGGCTGGGGAGATGCAAGACCCAGATCATGAGGAGGCTTGAAGGCTAAGCTAGGAAGTGGAATCCACTGTTGGATTTCACAGAGGCAAGCAAAATAATCCCATCTGCACCTTCTCTAGATCACTTAGAAGTAGTACAGAGAATGCACTGTGTGTTAGAAAAGCCACTGAGGAAATAAGCCTAGAGAGGAGCAGTAGGAAGGTCGTGAAGGAGCAGGTTTAGATAGCAACTAGGAAAGTAGAACTGAGAGAACCACCTAAACGGCAGTTGGCAATGGAAGGAAACAGGGGAAAGGGATGCAGAGGTAGAACAGATTCAGAAACGACAATGAGTGCAATTCAGGGTGTACTCAGTTGGAGGTACCAAGGACCAGTCCAAGGAGAGGTCAATAGACAGCTCAATATCTGGGGCTGACTTCAGGAGACTGGTTTGGGCTGGATTTGATGATCAGTTCATAGATAAGTATTGGGTTTACATTTGCACAAAGCTAAGTGTGTACAGAAGAGAGCCACAGAAGCACTCTTTGGGAGCACTAATATTTAAGGGATTAAAAAGAAAGTCAAGTCTGAGGTAATGCAGCCATAAATGAAGGAGGAAATCTAACATAGAATAGAATCAGAAATGATAGAGGAGAAGAGTGCTACTCTTCTGAATGGTCTGAATGGTCTGTGGAATCCAACCGTGCCAGGAAGAAAAGCATAGTTTAATTGGGCATTAATGACCTGCACTTCCCTAGTGGCTCTGTGGTAAAGAATCTGACTGCAGGGCAGAAGACGTGGGTTCGATCGCTGATCCAGGAAGATCCCCTGGAGAAGGAAATGGCAACCCACTCCAGTATTCTTGCCTGGTAAATCCCATGGACAGAGGAGCCTGGTGGGCTACAGCCCATGGGGTCACAAAAGAGATGGACATGACTTAGCAACTACACAACAACAGCAAGCAATGACCTGAGCAGTTAAATGGGGAAGTAGAAATGAAAACAGTGTTCTGTGTAGAGATGCAAAAGGGGATAAAGTAAAGACACAGCATGTGTAGACCAACCTTTGGCTAAACTAGATTTTCAAGAAAGAAGGAGAGAGGAGCAAATAGCAGGGAGTGGAAAGTTCAGGAGGGTTCCTGCCACTGCCAGTTGGAACTTAGCAGTGGCTCTTAATTGCTGGCAGGACACAGGGAACATTTTCAAATTGCACATGACTACAGATTACACAGACTATACGATGTAAATCTCATAGGGAAGAAGTGAGGTGGGGGGACGATCGAGGATCAGAAATGCAGGATGCATCAGGTCAGTGCTTCTGAAGAGGATTTTTTATGAGAACCTATGACAAACAATAAAATGGAATCAGATTAAGACTCAGAGGACCCGTGAATGCCTCTTGCTAGCTTTCAACCCTAGGCAATTTCATCACCTCTCTGAGCCTAGGATCCTCATCTATAAAATAAGCTAAATACTAACTATCTTGCCTGGTTGTGGTGAGAATTAAACAGGATAATACGTGTGAAGAGCACCCTGGAAATTGGAAAGCCCTGTGCAATTGTGTGAGAAGATGGGCCCTCTTGCTGCCCTTCATCGTTTGCTGAGGTGCCTTTTCCGGTTGAAGTTATTTCAGATGCTGTGGAAAAGGTTTCTTCCAAACTAAAGGCAGGATCTCTCTTTTCTGGGGATGTCTATCTTTTTTTTTTTTCCCTATCTTTTTTTTTACTTGCAATGAAGAGTTCTGTGGATAAATAAGAAGAGAAATGTTTTTAATTTTTTTTAATGTTAAAATAGGACTAATCACTACCTTAAATATTGGAGGGGATACACATGAAAATATTCAAACATATTTCTTTCTAAATATTTAATCCTCCCACTTATAACCTGTGTGAAAAATCTCTGTTGTGTGATCACTACCTTAGATAATGAAGACATTAGACCCTGCCTGCTAAGGTGCCAGTGACCAGCCGACCAACAAGCCCTCCAAATATCCATTTCCTCCCCCGCTTGATTGTTTTAAATTAGCACTTCTCTCTCTGTCCAACAAAACACACTCCCATGATATTTGCCATGCAGTTGCTAATATCTATATTTTTTAATTAAAACATTTCTCAGAAAGACTTGGCATTTAAAAAACTACAAAGTTAACAAAAAACACCTGTGGTAGCTATTTTAGACTAAAATGAAGATTGCAAACCAGCACACCGTAGGCCCAGGCTGTCCCCACAGACAGATGTGCTTTATTTGATCTGTAGACTGTTTAGAAAATAACACTAATAACAGCCAACATTTAAAATTTGATTTTTTTTTATATTTAAACATACCAATTTCTACTGCCTCTTGGAACACTGGAAGATCAGGCAACACAAGGCAGGGCCTTTATTCCCCTAAATAAAAACAAATGGCTCTGTCTCCATGTCATTCCAAGCCCTGTGTATGTGGGTGTGTATGTGTGTGTGACTCAGTTGTGTCTGACTCTTTGTGACCCCACGCCTCCTTAGGCTGGTACCCACAGATCCCTGGAGATTTCAAAGTGTGTGACCCCTGGGTTAAAGTCAAACCAAGTATAACACAACGGAAGGGGAGAAGTTTGTTTCTAACAATAGTGACTAAAATAAAGAAAAAGGAAGTCCCAATACCTGGGCTGGAGTACCTGATTGTTAGCTCTTAGCATTCTGTCTGCCTTAGTACAGGGCTCTACAGCAGTGGAAGTTAAATCTTTTCCTTTGTGTACTTAGTTGTATGATAGAGATTAAAATAAAAGGAACAACTTCCTTTGGGAAAGGCCAAAAGCATAGCCCCAAAGAAAAATTTGTATTACTTCAAAAGCTGAGGCAAGCAGCCAAAAGATTCCAGAAGGCTCTTCCTAGCCTCACAAGGTCAAGAAACTTTGATGACCTGTGACGGCATGCAAAGACATCTGGTAGACCACACTTGACAGTTCAGAAGATAAAGCTCATTCTCAGTTTTATTAACACAGACTTACTGGCCATGGCCGGTCTTTGCGACACAGAAGAAATTCCCAAGCAGTGCATTCTTGGGCTCTTGTCAAGTGGTCTGTTGTCTGTGGAATTTCCTATTCTCCAGCCCCAGAACAGAAAGCAACATCCACCCCCCCACCCACCTCGGCTTTGGCCGACATGAGATTTAAAGAGGATCATTTGTTTTCATTACAGCCCCTTGAAGCCCTTCCTTCCCTCCTCATTAATGAATTTCCAGTCTTTCATCAAAAAACAAAAACAAAAAAACAAACACAAAAAGGGACCTGACAGAGGACATGGTTAAGTGGCTGGCGCGCGTAGCAGTGCCGGCTTGAAAGAGAGGAGACGGCCATTTACTGATTGTAGGGAGGGGTTGACATCCTTGGTTAGTATGCTAATTTCATCTCCTGCATTTAACATTCAGATCAGGTCCGGACAGGCCCTCCAGAGCAGCAGAGTCCAGGAATGGGTGGCTGTCTGCCTTGCAGCGTTGAACAGTCTCTGCATGAATTACATAAATGCCCCAACATTCTGTCTGCTCTGACTTCACTCTCTTCCTTCCTCTCTAAAGACACACAGACAACAGAGCCATACACATGTGAGCACACACTCCACATGATGCTGTCACATGCAAACACACACACACACACACACAGACCCTACAGACATAGGTCTCTATGAATGCTGAAGACATGCAGTGTAAGATATCCGAGTCATCCACAACTGGCTTAATTTCTCCTCGTTTGAGTCTCCAAGGCACACTTCTGCAGGATGTATGTCTCCTGCTCAGGAAACTTGCAATGTACTGAGGTATCTGAAATAAGGAAGCAATATGAAGAGTAAATCCCCAGGGAAAAGGAACACATCTTTCTATTGACCTTCCAGTCCCAGAAATCCTTACCGGGGAAAAAACAAAAAAAAAACTCTACTCATCTGTAGGGGCACCAGATAGCTCAGTTAACTGAACACCCAGAAAGAAGAAAGAGCCAGGTCATTTTATTCCTTGGGGTACCCACTTTGTCATGGTGTGTTTGGGACCCTGTGTTAAACGAGTATTTCATCCTGGTTGGTTTTGGACTCACCAAGCCACAGCTGGGTGACAAGGGAAAAGGAATCCCAAACTCGCTCCCACATGGCGGTCCAAATGGCAAAGATAAGTCACCTGGCACAGTTTGCCTAGCGCCCAGACATCAGAAAACTGAATTTCCTCAGCCTCTTTTTCCTAGCATTTTTCTGTAGCATTGCAGCAGTTTCCTGTAGACAAACAGAATCAGCAGCTCCTGTTATCAGAAGGCACATTTTGGGGTTGCTTTGAATAGACAGAAGCTATTTTGAGCAAGCAGGAGCTCCAGTTAAAAGGAAAGGAAAGGTTGGTTTTTAATGTTTTGTTTTGTTTTCTCAAAGTGTGACATAACCGTGTCATCTGGCATGCCTTGGTTCCTTCCTCTGGCTACTCTGGTGGACCCTGGTCCTGACCCCTGGTGCCCACACAATATTCCACTTTTGGCTGAGGAACACCGGGCAGTTCCTGTGGGAGCTTCCGACAGGAGCGATGGGTGTTTTCTCCAAGCTGCGGACTTGATTTGCCTCGATTTTTTTTTTTTTTTTTTTTGGCTCTGGTCCAAGATGTTTTCCTGTCATCATTTCACTGTCTTTTCCAGTAATCCCTTTTTTAAACATGGCCAACAATTAGTCGATTTATCTCCACCACCAACACCACCCCCCAGCCCCATCTCCACGCAAACACGCTCTCCACTGAGCCCCATCACTGTCTTGTTTTGCCTTGAAGTCTAAGAAATTACAGCTTCTCATTAGCTGGAGAGCACGTTTGGAACGGCTTTGTATTTACTCACTTAGTAAGTGATGCTGGCCTTTTTAATTATTCTCCCTCCGCGTGCCATCACAGAGCTGCAAGCTGTTCCAGGCAAGCCAAGCGACTGCGTGTCCTCCGCCAGGCAGTTGGAAGTAATCGTGTTTTACCTCACTGCTGCTGCTTTCTTCCTCTCCTGTCAGCAAGCCAAGGAATCCCCCCAAAGCTCTTACGTAGGAGATACCAAAACTGTGAGTCACTTCTGGCTCCCCAAGCAGAGGGAGCCCAGGGCACCGTGAACGGAACAGCAGACCCAAGATGGGGGTTTCCTCCCAGCCAAGCCCTGGGACCAGATGTGCAGCCATGGCTTGGTTTTTCTTGCTGTTGCTCCCTCTTTCTCCTCCACCCTCATCCGCTCCTTCGTTTGCCAGCTTCTTCCTCTTTCTTCCTTTCTGTGTTGCCGACAGCCGCAGACCCAGCAAGAGCTGGGTCCCTCTCGCCTTCTGTTGTTTTTTTCTCCCCTGCAGCAGGCTTTGGCTGCTACCTCTGCAAGCTGGATCACCAAAGACACACGACTCCCTCACAATGAATAATCAATACAGATATTGATCTGTGGAAAATGTTTGTAAATTCCTGAAAGGGAATCGGGAGCAGGGGGCAGGGAGGCTCGTGGGGGACGACGACTGGAGTGCCGGTGGCGGAAGGCAGCCGAACTGGATTTGGATCCCAAGGCTGGCTGGCTCCGAGGTGACGGTACCGGAATGCGTGCGAACGAGGGTGCGCGCGTGTGAGTGCGCGGGTGACGCCGGTGTTGTGTATGCCCCTTTCTCTACAGCTGCTTTCCCTGAAGAATCAAGAGCCAAATGGTCGGGAGCCCCTGTCAGTGCCATGCCTTGGCTGCGGGCCAGCACTGTTTTGTTTTCATTATCACACGCTACTTTGCAATTTGCATAAATACAGGGTTATTTTTTATCGTGTCGCCCAAAAGATAAAAAAAAAAATAGAAGTCTTTGTTGTGTGCAAGAGGGGCTTGCTGCCTACTCATCATGGCTAAGGATTTAGCGTATGTGGAGGGCTCCAGAAGAAATACCGGCAAAGAAGTGGTAATCACAGAGACGAAAGAATACAGGAGAGCCGAAAAGAGGAATTAAAAGATAACCGCAGGGGATTCAACTTGATGGAACCAAATATTAGGAATACGTTTTCCTCTGTGGAGGAGTGGTAGCGCCTTAGAAAAGCGAAGAAGAAATAAAGACCACCAAGGTCTAACCAGTGGCCTATAGTATACACATGTCACTCTTTAACGACTGGAATGAGCGATTTATCTTTGGTGGACATTGAACGCAAATTTGTTTTCTCTGCCCTCATCCAAAGCCTAGAAAGAATGGAAACAGATGGAGCATTTCCAGCAGACAGGATGTTTCAGAACTTGGTCTGTTTTCTACTCTTCCCTACAGCTTAAGCAGCTCAACCAAATCTCCAGAGCTGCATTTGCCCTAGTATTGAATGGAATTTGCATCCTCCCTTTGGCTTTTTCACCTTCAGGAAAGTGGGTACAACAGAGTCTTAAGCTAAATAGCAAGCTTTGGGTGGCTTTCTTCCTGAATGCTCAGAGTCCTGGCTGCAGACAGAGATGAGGCCTCCTGAAGTTATGCCCCCAAGTGGATGGCAGGTGTGCTCTCGGGTCCCAGGAAGCAGCAGCTTATTTCAGAAAAGCTTCTAGCTCTCTCAGGCCGTTGGATGGCCCCCCTTCCCTTTGGTTTCCGGTCCTTTCACCTCTCGCCCACTCACTCTGTTTCTGTGATTCGTAGTAAAACCTCTCTCGGATCATCCTACTCTTTTCTATTGCTGTTCTGTATTCTCCTGCCCTGGTGACAGAAGGGTGGCACCTCCTTTGAGATAGCTATCTAGAGTGAGACCTCTGCATGAGGACTCAATTCCAGCACCCCTGTCCTGGAAGGAGCCATTCACTTTATCAGCCAGCAGCAGCCTCAGGAGGAACACGGATTTTTTTTTTTTTTTTATTCCTTTTCTGGCTTCTGATTAGCTCCAGCAATCTAATTAGCAGAGGAATTTATATCACACAGGCCAAGGTGCCCCTACTCATCACAGCGGCTCAAGCCCACTCTTAAATTCTGTCAATAGTACGTCTTCCCGTGACATGGATTAATTACAGTGCCAAGCCTTCCCGAGTAGGTCTACCCGTGAAAGTGTATGTGATTATCAGAATTAAAGAAGAGGCAAAAAGAATGACTTTTGTGTATCACTACATGATGCATGAAGGCTGCGTTGTGCATCCTCCTTCCTGTGGGTCTCACGTTGTTCTAGTGTGTATCAAAAAGGCCAAGGGAGTATTATGGAGGATTCAAAAGTGGCTTAATTATGGCCCACCCATGCATTTTCTTCCTATCATTGATTGACATACGTATCATGAAACTTCAGAGCTCTTAGAGACTGACTAATTTCCTGCCTCCAGTGTATACTTCCCCCAAAAGAGTTAAACTATTTAAAATAGCTCCATGGAGAGAAATGACATTATCTTCATTGGTATTCCATTCCAGTTGGGTACAATTGTGATATCATTGTACCCTTGCATCTATCTACAATTTCATTCCAAATTTATCCTTACATTCATCAATCTCTAGCATCTATCTCTCCATTCATCTCTCTATATTCATTTATATATCAACTATTTATTCTGCTTCCCAGTCATCTATTCATCCATGTGCATCTAGCTATCCATTTTCTAACCATGTATTGATCTATGAATATCTTTCTATTATCTGTCATCTACTTGTCTATCCATTTGTGTCTCTATTAATTCATTTGTCTGTATTATCCATCTATCTGTTTTTCTATCTATTCATTAATCTATTCATGTATCTAGCCATTCAATCATATATCATTTGCTTATCAGTTACCTTTTTACTTTGTGCCTTTTGTTAGCTATGATCTTAACAGAATCCCAGATTCACATTCTCAATCATTTTTAAGGTAAATAACATTCAATTTCCAAATGAAGTCTATACCCACTGTGTACTTGGTTATCTGTTCTCTAGTTTAAGAGTATTGTCAGCTATGGAAGTAAGTCAGTAAAATCGTATGGCTTTAAATGTGTTAAAAACTACAGGGAAGATATTTTATCCTGGATTTGTGGTACATTTTTCTTACTATAAGTATTCATTTCTACTCCCTTTAAACCATGGCTTTAAAAGAGGGGAATTTCACATAAAGTCTGCAGGTAAATCTCATGCAGGTTGTTAAATCGACCACTGAGCAACCTCATGCAAGTGATCCAGTTCAACTGATAGTAACTTGAGATTACTTTTATCAGAAAGGAAAACAGATACTAAACCCTTACATAGTAATGTGGTAGTGCATGTTTGAATTTTTCTTGTATACAGACTGGGAGTTGAGTAGCATTTTAGAAACTAAAAATAGGTTAGTTTTGTTCAGAGTATATTCAACATTGGACCAACACTTGAGAGTCAACACCTTCTCAGAATGACCCCTACCATTAGCTCTGAAGAAAACAGGTCCAGTGAAGCCTTATTGGGTTGGAGGAAATTGTCAGTGGATAAATTTCATTTGTGTTTGGGACAGAAACTACACTTTGTTGCTGGGAGGGCTGCAGTGGTTGGCTGGTTTTTCTCTGTGTTTCTAGGGAATCACTTCCCAAGTAGGAGCCCAGTTCAGAATTCTAATCGAACAGCTGATCATGTTTCTGACCACACTGGCCATCTCTCATATACTGTTCTTGTATAGGTAGTATTATCCATTAAAGATCCAAATTTGTTTTTCTCTTAATTTTTAAAAAACTAAACCATAGTATACTGATGAAGATAAAGCCTGTAAAGACCTCATCAGTTCTGAAATTGCCATCCTCAAAGAACAGGCAGGGACCCAAGCCATGTGTCTTCCAAGAGATCACAGATGTGAAAACCTCCTCATTCCTCTTCTCAGATCCTTTCCATTTGTTTCATCACTGTAGCTTCTGGACTTGATTGTAATCAGAAATGATATCTAGTGAGTTCATGCTCTTGTCATGGCTTTTTTGTCAGGCTAACCAAGGCTGCCTTCTCTGCATGACCCAGTAGATGCAGCACCTAGGGCCCAACACACTTTGAGGAGGCCATGGAAGTCTTTTAATTTCTTTTAAAATCATCAAAAAGGTCAACTTTTTGGTCAAAAAATTCAACATATAATATTAATATACTAGATTTTATGCCAATGCAATTAGAAAGTAGTTGTTATTGTTCAGTCACTAAGTCATGCCCATCTCTTTGCAACCCCATGGACTGCAGCACAGCAGTCCTTCCCTGTCCTTCACTGTCTCCTGGGGTTTGCTCAAACTCATGTCCATTCAGTTGATGATGCCATCCAACCATCTCATCCTCTGTCGCCCCCTTCTTCTCCTGCCATCAATCTTGCCCAGCATAAGGGTCTTTTCCAGTGAGTTAGCTCTTCGCATCAGGTGGCCAAAGTATTGGAACTTCAGATTCAGCATCAGTCCTTCCAATGAATATTCAGGGTAGAAAGTGGAAGTTTGAATAATTTTTCAGGGAGGAAGAAGCCCATGATGGCACAAGCACCCAGAGTCAATGAATGTGGCTTTGACATTAACCAGCTGCTTATAACTTAGTCATGCTCAAAAGAGTGCAGTGGTTAAGGACCTGCTCAGGAGCCAGACTTTCTGAGTTCATATCCTGGCACCACCACTTGTTAAAATCATTTAAGTTCTCTCAGTCTCACTTTCCTTAGCTGTAAAGTGGAGGTAATGGTGCCTAATGCATAGGAATGCTGTCAAGATTAAATGATATTACATATTTAAATTGCTTAGCATAGAACTTACATATAACGAGGGCTCAGTGAAATTTGTTATAACAATAATTATTATTATTGTTTTGGCTTTAAATGTATTGTTTCAAATGTCTACCTCTCCTCATTTCAGCAGCTATACTAAATTAAATCTTTCATTTAAAAAATTTAGATTGTCTTCTAGTTACCACAGATAGAAGAAAAAGTAGTTAATTGAAATTCCCTCCCAATTCTGGGAAATTCCCAATTCCCAGAAAATTTTGTCTCCCAGAAGTAGCAAATTCTGTACTATCTACCTGGAACCAGGTCTTTGTTCTATAATATAAAACTTCTCTAATAAATCAGCATCATCTCTCTTGGTTGGAGGTTTGAGTCTTTCCTAACCTAAAACAATCCTGCAAAAATCTTATTAAGAACCACAGGTTAAAAAGAATATTGTCAAAACTTTCTCTCTCCTTTTCTCTCTTTACTTTATTATCCCCTCATTTTTTTTGTCATTTAACTCCAATTATGAGATGCTAAGTGCTTTTGGAAATTTCATTGTTAATATCTTCTCACAGTGCTATTAACGTAAATCAAGTTTAATAGTGTCCCAGCAAGTGTAAAAGCAATCAAAAATTCAGTACTCACGAATCATTCTGTAATTTCAGCATAAAATGTTAATAGAAATAATATCCAATACCATAAAATATCAGTAAATTCAACTTTAAATATATGTGATGAATTACTTCACCATCCTATAGCATTCGTGGAATATTCTAGTATGTAGAACTTAATTGGCCAAGCCATACCTCAGTCTTGCTCAGTCTGCCAGAAGTCTCCTCCTCTGCTCTCCCCCTACTAGCCAATCCTGGAAGATTAGACAGCTCAATGACAGGCATTTTTTCATCCCAGACACACTGAGTTATTTGGCCATAAGGAAAAATGACTCAGGATCAAGGTGGGAAGTACAGTCAACTTGAAGGAATTCAAATTAATGAGAACAAAGACACTGTAATTCAGTTCTAAGAATATTGATCAGTAGCTGCAAGGCCTTAGCTCCATATAATCAGCAAAGATAGCTAAGATAGAGGCCCCTGTCCTTGGAGAGTTCACATCTCATGAGACAGACCCAAGGCCGAGACACATGCAACTTACAGTATTTCCGGCCCAGCACTGAAGATAGCTGTCAAGTATGTCCTTAAGAAGGCTCTGGTGGAACAGAAGTTGGTCAGTTAATTTTAAATTTTGCTAAAGCAGGAAAACATAAATGTGTGTGTGTGCGTATTGACTTGTATTTTAAGCATTTTAAACTTAAAAGCGACATACATCTTTTGCATGAACCACCACCATAGTGCTTGAATACTGCTTCCACTCTTTGAACGGAGAATTTAGACACCCAAGAGGCCCTCAGAGTGCAGAATCCTTAAGTTAATACTTGTCCTATCCATAGGGCAATTTTTAGCAACTCACCTGAATGTTTTCACAGAGTTAATTTAGCTGTCATAGAAACAACTCTCTTTGCGTGCATATATCTCTGTTTTATACTTTATTCAGTTACAAATTTCATGAACAAAAACAATTTCCATAAAGACGTTTGGGGACAAAAATTCTTAGGAAGAATATGACTCAGTGGGTGGGGCCAGGACTGCTCATGTACTCTAGGGTGTGGGTTATTACCTGGAACCACATGAGGGCATGGCATCAGTCAGCAGGGCATCTGAAGGGCATGGAGAGTGACTGTCCGTTCAGCTAGTTAGTGAAGTGAACGTTGCTTAAAGAGGTCTATAAATGGAAAGGTGAGCCCAGAGACAAAGAATTTGTTGTTGGATCAGAACAAAGATTCTCATGGACTGATATTAACTTTGTTTGTTCTAGGATTATATGATGTAGGACACAGTGTTAATGGGTCTGACATCAGAGTGTCAAGTTAGTATCTTTAATACTTCTTATTGAACAGCTTGTTGTGGCTCTGACCTCTAGAAATTTATTTAAATCTTTCTAAACCTGGCTTCACTTATAACCTATGAGGGTTTCATAAAAATAAGTCTCAAGTATTTGCTCTCTGTTAGAGACAATTGCACTTCCTACATTTGTCCTAAAAGAGGTTTCCTTAAACCTGTATGTACTCAAGTGTAGGATACATAGCCACAGTGATGTAAAAGATCATGTTTGGAGGTATACTAGTTAACATTTATGTCCTTATAAAATATAACAAGCATGTAATCTAATGATTCATGCGTATTATTTCTTCAGTTCAGTTCAGTCGCTCAGTCGTGTCCGACTCTTTGTGACCCCATGAATTGCAGCATGTCAGGCCTCCCTGTCCATCACCAACTCCTGGAGTTTACTCAAACTCATGTCCATCAAGTCGGTGATGCCACCCAGCCATCTCATCCTCTGTCGTCCCCTTCTCCTCCTGCCCCCAATCCCTCTCAGCATCAATCGTTTCCAATGAGTCAACTCTTCGCATGAGGTGGCCAAAGTATTGCAGTTTCAGCTTTAGCATCAGTCCTTCCAAAGAACACCCAGGACTGATCTCCTTTAGAATGGACTGGTTGGATCTCCCTGCAGTCTAAGGGACTCTCAAGAGTCTTCTCCAACACCACAGTTCAAAAGCATCAATTCTTCGGCGCTCAGCTTTCTTCCCAGTCCAACTCTCACATCCATACATGACTACTGGAAAAACCATAGCCTTGACTAGATGGACCTTTGTTGGCAAAGTAATGTCTCTGCTTTTGAATATGCTATCTAGGTTGGTCATAACTTTCCTTCCAAGGTGTAAGCATCTTTTAATTTCATGGTTGCAATCACAATCTGCACTGATTTTGGAGCCCCCAAAAAATAAAGTCTGCCACTGTTGCCACTGTTTCCCCATCTATTTGCCATGAAGTGATGGGACCGGATGCCATGATCTTCGTTTTCTGAATGTTGAGCTTTAAGCCAACTTTTTCACTCTCCTCTTTCACTTTCATCAAGAGGCTTTTGAGTTCCTCTTCACTTTCTGCCATATGGGTGGTGTCATCTGCATATCTGAGGTTATTGATATTTCTCCCAGCAATCTTGATTCCAGCTTGTGCTTCTTCCAGCCCAGCGTTTCTCATGATGTACTCTGCATATAAGTTAAATAGGCAGGGTGACAATATACAGCCTTGACATACTCCTTTTGTTATTTGGAACCAGTCTGTATATTATCTCTTAGTATGAGTCTAAATTTCTTTCAGTAAAATTGTAAGTCCATTGAGAGAGAAAAATACTGCTGCAATGGAGGTGGTATAGGAATAGGACAGAATCATGAAGATAGTAGTCAAATGACTGAAGTTTAGGAAAGCCAGCTTAAGCTTTTAAGAGATATTGCTACCTTTAAGTGATGTCTCTACCTTTAAGAGCTATCTATTGTTTGAGAATTCTACAATTCAGCCACTCTACTATTCACTTTTCAAGTAGAAGATTCTGAAAGTAGTAGGTAGCCATGCTCATGTGAAGCAACTCACCTCCCTGATCTTTTGACAGTTTTCTGTGCCTTGCTGCTTTTGTCCATTTGGTTGAAACATTTCAGCTTCCACACACAGGCTTATATCAAGCAAGACACCTGAGAGACCTCGTAAAAGGCAAACAATTCTAGGTGGTTGGTGTAGCCTTTCGTCAGTCTGCCAACATGGAGTCCAGTTTTTCCTGTAAATAAGACTCTGTTGGCCACAGTTCTGTACACAAGCTCTTGTTTCTGCACAGGCCTCACCTAGAGATACGGCTCAGGGTACTTAGAAACAGCACTTTAGGAATACTGCTTATTTGACTTGGCTTGTCTTGCTAAGGTGAGGTCAGCCTGCTCTTCTTGACTCTGTCCTGGGAAAGTTCCATGTCAAGAAACCTGATAGAACCACCGAGAAGCAATCTATCAGTAGAAGCTCAGTATGCGATTGACTTGAACAAGAAAATTTTCTGAGTATTTTATATACATATTGTGCTGCTAAATCCACTTTCTATTTTGCATTTTCTTATGTTGTAATGCAAAGTCACACTTTAAACCCGAGTATTTTCAGCATGCCATTCTGTATTATTGATCTTAGTATATGACATTCACATGAGGAGAGATTATTCACACCTGGTAAGTATCTTGTTCATCTTTGGAAAATAATTATGACCAGTGGTGATGACTGCAGGGCTTATAGAAATAGAAGTGTTATAGAAATAGAAGAAAACAATGTGAGACGCTTCTGGGAAACAGAGATGTGAAAAAAAAAAGGGTTCATCACTGAGTTATGCATAAGAGAATTTAAAACAACTTAAATATCCAACAAGGGGGTTGTATTAAAATAAGACGTAGTTTGTCCATATAATGGTGTCCTGTGAAGCCATGTGAAGTGATAAAGAAATGAAAAGTATATACAATGTATTAATAAGTGGCTTTTTAAAGTTTAAAAATAGTATAGATAGGAGATCCCAATTTTGTTTCAAAATCTATTTAAAAATTCAATTTCAAAAATAAAGCATATAGTCATATATAAACCATCTATTTTTATACACTAAAATTGTAACTGTGAACAGAGGTATGGCAGTTTTTTTATATTTTCTTCTTTGTGTTTTTTATATTTTCCAAATGTTCCACAATGGTCACATATCTTTTATAAGCAGAAGAAAAAAAAAAACAAAACACGGTATACATATATATATATATATATATATATATTTATTTCTTACAAGGCAAGAAACAGGCAGCAATCTGATGTACAGAATTACTTTTATTTTTGAACCATTTGGCTTTAATGCCACCAATTTTGTAATCCTAGAAGCATGTTTATCTAGTAAACCCTGTTTTCCATTATGATCATGACCATGGGTTGGGATGTTGTGATTAGTCAAATCTTCTTAGAACTATCCCACATGGAGTACCAGTTTTCAGAGAATTCAAATATAAATACATGAAACTAGGCAATATAAAAAATAATTTAATCTTCCTGAGTTGATTCAAAAGGAATCTCATAATCCCTTAGTGCTCCAATATTCTTTTCATTTTGAATGTCAATGACCTCTGAGGAGAGGAAGCATAGAGGTGAGAGTTAATAGCTATGTCCGGTTCAATGCCCAGCTCAACTTCTCCCTGAAGACTTTCTGGCCCATGCATCCCACTGATGGCTCCCCCTCTGAGTTCTAGGGCTTTTAGAGGATATACCTCCTCCTTGGGCTTTCTGTCAGCTTCTTCCCTGCCTCTGGGTCTCCCAGGTCCTCATCCTGGACTCCCTAAGACCTTCATCCTGACCAAAGGAGAAAGCACAGCCTCAAGCTCTATCTTCCAGGGAGATCAGAATTAAGTCAAGTTCAGGACCCAAGATATAGTGGCTCAGTTACAACAACACTGTTCTGAAATGATTCCTTGTCTAAGATTCCTTGTCCCTAATGAATTCCAAGGTGCATTGGTTCTAGGGGTCAGCCCTTGGGTTCTGCTCAGGCTGCTATTAATATAACACAAATACCATAGACAGAGTGGCTTATAAACAACAGGAATTTATTTGTCTCAGATCTGGAGGCTGGAAAGTCTCAGATCAAGGTGCTAGCAGGTTCAGGGGCCAGTTAGGGCCCACTTTCCCATTCATAGCTGACCCTCTTCTCACTGTGTTCTCACATGACAGAAGGGGGAAGTGAGGTCTTCAAGATCTATTTCATGAGGGCTCTAATCCCATTCATGAGGACTATACTTTTATGATCTGACACCTCCCAAAGGCCCCATCTTCTAACATCGCCACATTGGAGATTAGGTTTTAACATATGGACCTGGTGGTGAGTAGGGGTGGGGGACACACACAAACCTTCAGTCTACAGTAATTACTTTGTTCTTAGTGACTGACCCTTCCCAGGGCTACAGCTTTCCCCAAATGGTATATGCCCAACAGTTCCCTAGAACTGCTTGCTCCCTGCATAAATCTCCCTCACACACATACATCCCCATCCCCAGTGTGCCATCAAATAGGGTTCAGGGACTCTTCTACCTATAGAGCACCTACAGGAAAGTTAGAAAATGGAGATCATTCTCGAAAGACAAACACAAGAATGCAAGTCCTCTGGATGAACACAGCCCCACAAACCCTTGGCAGGCAGAGCACAGCACACATGCTTTTCAGCATACAGCAGCTCCCTTGAGTAGGTATCTTTGTATACTGAACACAGCAGCGTTGAGGGATTCCATAGTCCACGAATTTTAGAGAATACTGCATACTGTGTCTGTCCTTTTGGGGCTTCAGAATGCACATGGGTGTGTTAAAGGGCTCTGCCAAGACCTGTACACCAAGATCTATTTGACTTCCTTTAACCTCACCTCTGACCACATTTCTCAGACTTATTTGTCAATGAAGCCCATTCCTTTTTTCATGGTTTACAGTTCACCTGGCTTTTCCCCCAAATATATTTTGCAGAGGAACTCTTACCCAGCTTTCTGGGACCCTGCTGACCAGAGAAGGCAGCCTTCAAGCTCTCACCCCGCTGAAGTCTGGATAGGGCCAGTCCAGAAGCAGCCATCACAGGTTCTCTACTGTCAGCCTTGCAGGCCATTCATTCCTTTGTGTTCAGGATCTCTTACCACCAACCATTTGTCCAAACAGTGATAGGAAATTGCAATATCCCTCAAACAAATAGGCTCACAGTCCAGCAGGACCTTGGCTGTCAACTGGGCTTATTTGGGTCCCTGTTCTGCTCCAAGCGTCAGATCTCACCTGGTCTCCTCCTGTTGCATCGTCTGACACATCCAAAGACCATGTGCGCTAGTTATTTTGCGTAATTCTTTCATGAGCATGAACCCATCAGGCAGTCTTGACTTCGTGCCTCTAGTGCCAGGACATGTTGACAGATGACTGAGAGGAAAATACATTAAGAGTGTGACTTGTTGAAAGCAACTGCAACAATAGATCTGTATGTTGTTTCTACGAATTTCTGTTACCATGAAGAGAAGCAAAAATCAGATCTAAGAAGCCAAATGTCCATCAACAGATGAATGCATTAATAGAACATGGTGTATCTGTACAGTGGACTATTACTTGACCATAAAAGGGAATGAACTGCTGATACACACTACAATACAAATGAATCTTAAAGACGCAAAGTAGGAGCCAGCCACAAAAGGCCACACACCGTGTGGTTCCATTCATATGAAATATCCAGAAGAGGCAAATGCACAGATAGATGGGAAGCATACTTTTGGTTACCAGACCAGCTGGGGTGAAGAGGGGATGGGGAGTGGCTGCAAATCGGTGCAGTTTCCATGTGTGATGTGGAGAAGGGCTGGGCTTGGCAGTGATGGTTGCACAACATTGTAAACAACCTGAAGCCACCGAATTTTGCACTATAAAGTGGTTAAAATGACGCATTTTATGTGTTCTTAGCACAATTTAAAAAACAAATCAAACTAACTCTAAGAAAGTTCTGGGTACTGTAGAGAAATTTCCTGGATGTAGCCCAGCATTATTTTCCATAATCCTCATCCAAAAAGTTTCTTTAGGCAGGTTAATTGTTGCCTCTCTGTTGTGAGGTTTTAAGACTGGAATTCCTTTTAACCTTGTGGGCCAAAGAATACTGAGCAGTTTCCTTTTTCTTATGTAGGCATGGTTATGATGCATTATAGGCTTTTCTAGTGAGCTATCTCTGGCCTTCTAATATATATAAATCTCAGTAGGGCCGCACCTTGTACCATTCTGGGTACCCCTTTTTGCAGGATGAGTGATTCCAAAGCTATGCTAAGTATGGGGAAATTAAAAAGACATGAGAATTGGTGGAGAGGATATAGTGACATAAAAGCTTTCACTCCCAGAATAAAACTGGAGGAAACCGTCACTTCTGTACTCTAGAAATGACTCATGAACAATATAAATCACCAATCAATCTCTTTCTGAAAAAGTCCTGGGATGTATAGGTTAAAAGAAATTGGATTTTTTTTTAGGTTAACTACAAAGCCACCAGCAGGGGGAAGTATACAAAGAGATGTCAGGATGGCCTTGGGGCCCCAAAATGTCCTGGGCTCCTCTGTAAACAGGGAGGCTTCTTTTGCGCCTTCAGTAGGAAAAATAGCCCTATTGTGAGCCTGTGAGAGAAACAACCTTTAATCCTTGCAAAGCCCAATAATATTATGTATATTGACTAAAACCCTGTAGAGTGGGCCTGACGGGGTTTTTTCATTACCACGGTACATTGTAACCTAGCTACCTTTGAAAAGTAACCAACATTGAGAGGCACTTGACATTTGCAAAGTATTATGGGTGTCCTCTCTATGTCCTCTCAAGTTCCCAAATTTACAATGGTCTTAATTTAAAAGTTAAGCCGGGGGATCAATTGCTTAGTGTAGGGCCAGGCTGCCCTTTTTAAAACAAAACAAAAAATATCAAACCCCTGTGGGCCAGTGTGACCTGACTTCCTCATGCGGCTCAGGTTTTGGTGGGTTGCATGTTGTCTCGTGTTTAATTTTGAAGGAAGGTGTCTGAACCCCCAGTTGGACGGTCATGTTCCACTCTTCCAGGTGTTGCTGAGATGTACGAAGGCAGCAGCAGCTGGTAATGAGTTGGCGAAAATGAAAAAGGAACATAAGTAGCTTCTTTAGCAAATCCCCTGGAAATGACATGGATCCTTGAGAATCGATAACATCGATCTATTCCAGGGCTACAGCCCTGCTCCATCTGACTCATCTGCAGTGTCAGCCCGGGGAGAACAGCAACATTATTACCGTCAAAACTGCAACCAAATCAACTGGGAAAATCAAACTCCAGCCTGCCTTCAGCTCCCTCTGTTTGGGCAATGGCCATGGGTCAACATTAGAGCAAGGATCAGGCTGAAATCCCAGGGGAGAACTTAAGTGGGCCATGGCCTTGCTTTCAGAACATATCTTTATGACCTTCAGTGATATTTGCACCACTGTCTACCTCCTACTGAAACTCCAATCATTGTGTAAACCTAGACTCCTGACCTGGGAAACTGGGGAATCGAAGTTACTTTTTAGAAAATGTTCAGATGACATTTGAGTCTGTTGTAAGCAAGTGGTCTGTTAATGTTTCCTACCAAAATCAGGCAGGCTGATTACTAAGTAAAAGTAAAAATTCAATTTGTTTACCATAGGCTAGTGCTTAGATTACAGAGATGAATGGGCTGACTCTTGACTCTGAAGTTCACAGTCTTTCGGAGATAGATGGAATACTAGTGATACCCAGTATGGAGGCTACAGTGGTAGCAGATCATGAGACCACTCTGGAAACCCAAAGGAAGAAAACCAATTCAGTTTGAGAAGGTTTTACAGAAAGACTGACATCAAGGCTGGCTTGGGATGGACTTTGAGTGCCATGGTAAAGAGTTTGGACTTGCCCTATACGTGCCAGGTAGGCCATGAAGCAAGAGACTAACATAATAACATGGCAGTTTAAGATAACCAGGTTGCAAGTGTATCAGTCAGCTATTGCCACAGTAGTGCTGTGTAACAAACCTTCCCAAAAGCATAGTGTCTGAAAACAGCAAACGTTTGTTTTCCCCTTGTATGTCTATAGTTCAGCTTTGGCTCTGCTCTGCTTGTCTGGAATCAGCTGGGCTTAGCTCCAGGCTGTAAGATGCATTCAAGTCAGCTTCAAGTGTTTTGTCATTCTGTGACCAGTCACTATGTAGGGCATTTTGTTCCTGTAGCATATCAACAGAGCATAACAGTGGGAACAGGAAAATGCAGTGCCTCTTGGGTCTCGAGAGCTAGCACCCATGGGCACGCATGCACACACACACTCACATTTCGTTAGTCAAAGTCACACATTAATTCAATGAGGAAATGCACTCCACTTCTAGTGGGAGGAACCTCAGTCACAAGGCAAAGAGTGTGGATGTATAATCCAAATACAGAGAGGGCATGAAGAATGGTGAACAGTGATTCACTCCACCACACCAGAAGAGAACAAGTTGGAGTGAAGAAACCATAGGCAGTTTATGTGGAATATGCTTTGTGTAAAACAGAAGGAAACAATCCATTGAGCGACGCAGAGGACTTTTCTGAAGCTGCACAGTCCAACCAAGTTGGCCTCACCCATCTAATCAGAACAGGGAGAAAACTCTAGCTAGAACATTATTAAATGGTTGGTTGAAACATTTAGGAATTCCTGGTTGAATTATGGTCTTGGCAGCAGCTGCCTTCCAGACCCATCTGGTTTGAATTGGCAAAACTGCAGCTGTGCTTGTTGGTATGGGTGAGCCTTTCTTTTGAGTAATGGGTCTGCATGGAAGGGGTGGAGAAAGGGAAGAGAAGGATGAAACTGTTGTCATGAAAAATGGGTAGAGAGAACAAGAGACCTACTACTGTTTTGCTTTGCAACATGGAATCGGGCCTGTGGTTCTGGACTGGAGGACAGATTCTTGCAGGATTACTGGGTCCCCTCTGCTTCTCTGGAGCTATTGTACCCAGTAGATGCTGTCACATCACATACTTGGGTTATGAATTGATTGTTTTGCTTTTATGAGGCTGGTATAATTAGTTTCACATTTTTAATTTATAGCATCAGCTAAGCTTTTTAATCCGTTATTTATGGCAAAGACCTAAGAACTAAATTGCCTCCTGCCCTACTCCCAGAAAGCATTTCAGTCCCACAGTTTGTAATCAGTTGTTTGGCTAAGACATGTGGCCTGCTTAAAGGAAAACTTTTCTCACAGACGAGTTGCTGCAACTTCTTTGGATTTCTTCTGACGTGAGCCCTGGAAACCTTGAAAAAAATAAAGCCTCAAATGTTTAAATGGAGTCATGTTTGTCTAAAGTCCTGCATTAGGAGAAAGTGGAACTGGCAGGGATGAGAAAATCATGCCAGAAAAGTTCCATTTCAAGAAAGAGTCTTGTGTTGGGTCATGTTTTCTATCTTTGGCCGCCCCCATGCGGTACTCAGGTACTCAGGTGTATTGTATTGTGGTTTTGTTTTGTCTTTTTTTTCCCCTGCAACAACTAAGGAGTGTTGAGTGTGTAAGAAGTGAACTCAGGAAACCAGGATATGTGAGGAGAGATCTGTGCTGGGAATCAGGGGTCTTGGACATTGGGCGAGTGATGGATGAAGCCCCCAGCAGACTCAGAAAGCATCCGGTATACTTCTAGCTGATTTCCTAGGACTCCTGAAGCATCTTCGTCTAGTCTGGTTTGAGACAGCAGCTACAAGTTTTCTGAAAACTCCTGTTGAGTAGTATTGATAGCCACACCATAAGTCACTTTTTTAAAAAAAATCCCAGTCACACTTGTAGATCTGGAAAGACAGGATATGCCATAGCTCACATTCAGCTCTGCTGCTGAGGTGGCATGGGGCAGGGGACATGGACGGCTTCCAGACTGGTAGCCCCCTTGGCAGCTTGAGCTGTAAGCTGCAGTCTCGGCTTCAATCCCGACTTTGATTCTTTGCCCAAGTCCATTTGAGCTGGAGTGTTGAAGGGTTAAAGATGAAGAACCAGACTGTGGCAGGAGCAGCTCCTACAGGACAAAGGAAGGCATTGATGCCGAGCTGGGGGTCCTCCCCCTCCCCCCTCCCCCACTGAGGCTGAGGGGTCTCAGTGTTTACTGAATGTTAAATAAATACCAATTGAATCGTATGTTTAATGAGGTGTATCAAACATGTAATAAGATACATATCTATTAAACAGTTGTGAAATCTCAGTAAATATGTTCTTAATAATAAAGGATGCAGATGGCTTACAGATTGGACCAAAGAACAAAGGCTAAAGGAGCTTATGGAAGGAATAGGAGAGCCATCTTCTGAAAATTGAGAAGACAGCTGATTTTCAGCCAGAATTTGATACATGTATCTGCGCTCAACAAGAGCAGAAATGGGACCCGGGCCCACAGAGGAGAGGACTATAAACTTCGAAACCTAAAGACCAGGAGGAAAGGTGACTAAAATTAAAGACAGAAAAATGGTTGCTCACAAAAATGTCAGCAGGATTTTAAATATACCTTCAGGTTTTAGCAGGGTGCAATTCTTAGTATCCCATATTTACCCCTTGAACGTCCCATACTGCAGGGACTAGCCAAGTATTAGAAAACAAGCGAGTCACATGATATGTAGGTAAAGGATTATTAACTTGTTTTTCTTTCTCTAAAAAGTGGTAATTATCATATTATATTGCAATATGCTATTGAAGTTACATCAGAAAACTACTATTGAAAACTGATCTCTTTCTCCATGCACACAAGGTCAGGCTGAGAGTCTGGTTAAGCATGATTGTTTGCCAGACAATTGGTGCTTAGAGTTGAGAGAAAAGAGGGAGAAAGCAGAATCTGCAGGGAAGAGGTAGGGTGGCTTCCAGTGAATTCTGAAATAAACATGAAGCTTATGACCACATTTCCCAACCATTCTCGAGTCTTTGCACAGAACAAAAATTACCCCCTTTTGTTCATCACACTGGAATAATCAAAGCCTAGGTGCTATCGGCATGAGGCCTCTGACCAGGCATTGCCCTACCATCTTGAGGGCAAAAACATTACTATCACATCATACTGTATGGGAAGCTATGTCCTAGGCCTTACAGAGAACTAGAGCTCCCAGACCCCAAACCTAACATTCTGTCTTTCTGATCAGAAACTATTCCAGCTTTTAAAGTAGTCAAAAAGTGTGCAGATGTATATACAAGCATAATAATTGACATTTGGATTGCTTTCTATCTGTTTGACATTGTTCTAAGTGTCTACATGTATTAATTTATTTTAATAACACAGTAACTATGAGCTCAATGTTATCATTATCTCCACTTAAGAAATGAGGGAATTGGGGGGATACAGAAAGGCACTTCCCCAATACCCCCTAGTTGGTCAATGGCGGCACTGAGGTTCAAGGCCAGCTAATTTGACTGGAGAGGACATATTTGCAACCCTGACTCTCTATTGATCCTTTCTAAGAATTTTAGAGTTGTGGGTCACAAAGAAAAGCCCAATTGTGCTATATATTGAGGTTAAACCCTGTAGGGCAGCTCATAGCCCCAGGCATACGGGTGGGGACAGAGTAGCAGGTGGGCTGCGTGGCTCCACATCGCCCACTCTGGAGCACATTCACACTATACCCATGTTCTGTGGCACAGCAGACGGGAGGTCCTCTCTCTATAGCTCTCGGATGTTCATAGCAGAGTTGTTTACAACATCAGACCAAATGCTATAGGCAGACTAGGTGCATAATAGAAGTGGATCAAGTCCGTATGCTAACATCTAGGGAACCTTTACAAAGTTTGATATAAAGGCATTTGTTGGCAAGGAGAGATGTTCATGATATAAAACGTAGAAAAAAAAAAAAGGACATGGTAAAACAGGATATAACATTTGATCTTATTTTCGTTTTTTAAAAAAGGAGATGGATAGATAGATCCATCTAGAGAGAGACAGAGAGAGAGAGGGAAACAGGCTTATAGAATAGTCACCAAATGTTTACAGCTGTGATCTCAGGATAATGGGCTTACAGGTGTTTTGTTGTTGTTCCTTTGTTTTCTCTGTCCTTTTTCTATAATGAACATGGATGACTGGAAAGTTTTTAATAAAAAGTCACCTGTTGAATTCCTACAGAATTATTAATGTTCAGGTTCCCTTTCAGTCTAAACATAGTTTCCCCAGACCAACGACTTTCAAACTTTCACTGTCGTTGTTTTAGCAGCAGAATTCTTTTTCTAATAAAATCTCACTCATAGCTTCAATATATAAAAACAGATCAAATAGAACTTCTTTGATTGAAGCCAGATGTGGGGCCCAAAGCCCACCACCCACTTAACTGCCCCCTTCCCATCACCCCAATTCCTAAATGGGCATTGTTCACAAAATGCTGCCCTGGACCACTATGTGAGAATCGTGCTAGCCTGAAAAACATGCTTGGAAGGAATAAATATGTTTAAATAATCAAATAATAATTGAGAAAATAATAGAAAACTTGATTGTTTAAAAAGATAGATTCTTTGTAATTTAAATTTAAATGCGTAGATTTTTGCCAGATCCTACTCTGTGGACACTTTGTAGGGGTCACCAAGTGGTTTATTCATGTGGCAGCCTCCTTGCATCCAACATGACGCCTTTATCACAGATAGAAGTGATACCTGTTTTGTAGTTTTACTTCTTCTGTTTGATTTCTGCTCATTCCTATACTGTCCTTAAGTGTCACTGAACTTCAAAAAGAGTCCAGAAAGAAGCCCAACACCCACTTTCCGGCACCTTGTTTAAGCTTGCTTTCATGGTATTTACATGCCTCTTAAAGAGGCAAGCAAATTGTAGTTGGTAGAAAAAGATTTTAAAGAAAACTGAATCGTTGATCCGAAGAACACAGAAACACTAATTTGAAAACATACATACACCTTTGTGTTCACTGCATTTTTTATAATAGCCAAAATAGGGAAATAACAGCCTCTGTGTTCATTAGTGGCTAACTGGATAAAGAAGATGAGATACACACACACACACACACACACACACACACACACACACACACAGTGGAATACTACTCAGCCCTGGAAAAATAAATGAAGTCTTGCATTTTGCAACAATATGGGTGGACCTTAAAGGTATCATGTTAAGTGAAATAAGTCAAATGGAGAAAGACAAATGCCATATGATTTCTTTCGAATATGGAATCTTAAACAAAAGAATGAAAAAAGAAAGTTAAACAAAACAAACTTAAAGGTACAGAGATCAGATGTGTGGTTATCCGAGGGGAAGGGGAATGGGGCGCTGGGCAAAATGGGTGAAGGAGGGCAACTGTATGGTGACGGATGGTAGCTAGATTTGTGTACTCCCTTTGTCCTGCATACAGATGTCAAACGATAATGTTGTGCACCTGAAACTTATATAACAAAAAAGTAAGAAACGTGGGTTTTTTAATGCAATTTGGTCACCAACAATCAACATTTGTGTCTGGTAAAAACGGCAGTATAAGACAGACGAGAATTGAGCCTCAAGACTGCCCTAATGTGAACTTTGGGTCTCAGCCTCATCCTCAAACAGTGAACCAAAGAGGTATCTTTCTGCTTTTCTTTATCATTCATTCTCCAGAGGAAAGCTGAGTAGATCCCTAAGAATTAGGTGAGTGATCATTCACCCACGATCAGAGGGCTATTGTTTCATTATCTTTGTTTCCTAACTCTTCTGGAAATCAAAATAATATTTGAAAATATACCTTTCTGAAAAAAGATGCCAAGATATCCCCACCTCTCTCCTCTTTTCATCACTTTCTCATCTGCCATTTCTGCTGTTCTCCTGCATCCCACGTTAAGAGTAGCCTCGTGACTCTTAGAAAGGATTAATTGTGACACGGTGAGCTCAACTCCACTGAGCTGAGTTGAAATCTCGTTCTGGATGCTACAGGTTATTAGGGTTAGCCGAAAGAATGCACATTTATTTACTGAAGGTACTTTATAAATCAATACCTTGTTTTTGAATTCAGGTCAATAGGAATAACTCTGAAACACAACCAACAACTACAGCAACCCTAAAACAGCACTTTCAACTTATTGATTTTCAGAAAAGTATCTTTTCCTGGCATTCTTCACACACCCTTGATAAGCAGCTCAATGCAATCACAAATTTAATGGATTTCCAACCCCCCCTTCCCAAATATATATTTTTATATATTGTCAACATGCCTTTAAATTGCAGCCAGTTAAATTCTTGAAAAAGATAATTTGGGCGGGGGATGAAAGATGGGAGTTTGCATTTATTTCTTCCCAGTTTTATGGGCAGGTATTTTGCTGATTCATTGCTGGAGCACAGCTAACCAGATCCACCAGCTGTTTACCATTTAATTTCTTCAGTCTTTGGGTGCCTGTGGATATTTCTCTCGGAGAAGACAATGGCACCCCACTCCAGTACTCTTGCCTGGAAAATCCCATGGATGGAGGAGCCTGGAAGGCTACAGTCATGGGCTCGCTGAGGGTCAGACACGACTGAGCGACTTCACTTTCACTTTTCACTTTTCACTTTCACGCATTGGAGAAGGAAATGGCAACCCACTCCAGTATTCTTGCCTGGAGAATCCCAGGGACGGGGGAGCCTGGTGGGCTGCCGTCTATGGGGTTGCACAGAGTCAGACACGACTGAAGTGACTTAGTAGTAGTTGTAGTAGATATTTCTCTAACTTCACTGAAAAAAATGTATTTCTTCTTGTGCAACAGTATTTATTAAGTACTTAATTGGAGATAGTCTTGACCTGGGGCACTTCAAAAAGCAAAAGTAGCTGGAATAATTCTTACCTTCCTTTGAGGCCAGGTATTTTTAAGCCGGGGTACCAAAAGTTGTTCACACACTACTGTGTGTGTGTGTGCACGTGTGTATACATGTGTGTGCATGCTCCTTTCTTGAAGAAAGGAGAACATGCGTGGTTCTTGGAAGAGCCATGACCCTGAAAAAGACATTAAGTGCTCTAAAGCAGCATTTCTCAAAGTGTGGTCTGGGAACCCCTGGGTTTCCTGTGGTCTCTGAGGTCGAATGATTTACATATTAATACAAAAACATTATTTTTCACTCTTAATCTCTCACAAATGTACAGTGGAGTTTTTGATGTATTATACTGCAACAAATTAAACGTAGAGGCATCATCTGAAAATCCAGCTGTCTTCTCTTAAACTAGATGTTAGAGATTTATAAAAATGTGGCACAGTGGCACTCTTCTCACTAAATTATTTTGGTTTGGGCAGTATAATTATTTTTCTGAAAGTATATTACTTACGTTAATGTACCATGGGATTATTTTTTTAATGAATTAATATGTACTTTTTTTCCAAACTCTAGTATACCCGTAAATATAACCTAGACAAACAAAACTCTTTAGCATCCTTAGTAATATATAAGATTGTAATTAAGCCCTGAGACCAAAAAAGTTTGAGAATCATTCCTTCAGAAGATGTGGGGATTTCTCTAAGCAATACTAATATAAGTAAAAATAAAAACAGGCTGATAGTTTTACAAGTAGGCAGTTGTGCTATACCTAATGCATTGGGTTGACTCATATGAAATTGTCAACGTGGAACCGTTATTCGCCTATAAGAATGGTCATTTCATGTGGTAAACCTAGTAAAAAGATATTGTTATCAATCTAACAGTTGGGCTATGTTTACCTTGGTTCCTCATTTCTCAAAAATTGAATCATCTCATTTCAGCTCAGAGGCTCTTCACACAAGTATACCGGCTCGTGCTTCACACGAGTGGCTGCTGGCAGTGTACACAGAGGGTAGTAGTGAGAATGTCTAGGAAAAGGGCAGCTTCCCTAATTCCGTAGGATAGATTCCTCGCAGTAGAACTACTGGGCCAAGAAGCTTGAACTTACGTTTAACTCTTTATTACCAAACTGTTTTCCAGAAAGTTGTGCTAATTTACATTCCCATCTGCCATGTTGTAGAGGCTGCTTTACTTCTCTGCACCACAACTGGGCTTTCTCTCTTTATCTCTTACTTATCCTCCCCTCTCCCTTCCTCACATCGCTTACCCTCTGCTCTCCTCTGTTTTCCAAATGAACTTAACAGGAAAAATATTATCTTATTTTAATTTGCATGATTTTGATCTTTTAATGACTGGCAGGTATTGTTTTCCCAAATATTCATTGCTGGCCACCAACTGTGCCTCTCCAGTGAGTCACTTTTATTTTCAAACCTTAATATCCCTCAGTTCAGTCTCTCAGTCATGTCCAGCTCTTTGCAACCCCATGGACTGCAGCTCTCCAGCCCTCCCTATCCATCACCAACTCCCGAAGTTTACTCAAATTCATGTCCATTGAGTCGGTGATGCCATCCAACCATCTCATCCTCTGTCATCCCCTTCTCCTCCCACCTTCAATCTTTCCCAGCATCAAAGTCTTTTCAAATGAGTCAGTTCTTCACATCAGGTGGCCAAAGTATTGTAGTCTGTAGTTAGAAAATGAGCAAAGCTCACTGGTCTGCAGTACATGGAACACATTTTTTTGGTTTCATTATTACCTATTTGCAAAACAAATGAGCTAATGCCAATCAAATGCCACTGTTCAAAGTATCTCTGGCCAGAAACATAAAATGTTGAAACCACAAGTAACCTTCTCATTAGACCCTGCACTGGTCAATACCCCACTTGAGTCTAATTTGGAGCCCTATAATTTAAGAGGAAAGTGAAAAACTTAACTTCAAAAAAACAAGCAGTAACAGAAGAGTAAACTTGAAATAGTTCTTATTTAATTGGGAGACTAGTGCATATCGTCTAGTTCCTTGCTGGCACTTTCCTCTGGCTTGAAGTCTTTAGACAGTCTCTAGAAGTCTCTGGATAGCCTTTCTCTGTGTACGTGTATCAGCACATCTGAGATAGTACCTCTTAGAAGACAAAGGTCGTGTTTAGTTCTCTTTTTATAATTCTGCACAAATAGATCCTTTCTAAGCATTCTGTTTTGTTGTATATTGAGATTGCGGCCACATGTAAGGAGAAGAAAAAAAAAGGAGAATGGGGAGAAAAATTATTGTGAATGTATTTAATAGAAAAATACTGAATACATGATAGTGAACGAGAGGACTCCAGATGCCAGGAAGAATCTTTGAATGAAAAATCTTGAGAAATCCTTCTTATGATGTAACCATGCTATGGCCTAGACAGGAAAGGGAATAGTGAACTGTAAGCTTCCCTGGGGATATAAAGAGATCAAAATTGAAAGGGAAACACCCTGACATAAATGTCTAAAAACAGCAGACTCCCTGTTTTCCTGTGTTCTGTTGACCAGATCTCTTTATTAGCTATCTCCCAGGCCTCACCAGTATCAATAGTGGTTCATAATGATGGCCTGAGGGCACAGCAAGATCTTGAAGTGCCCTCTGACTCATCAAAGAAAGATTAAATTAAATGTATTTTGTTGGGGTCTAATTCTTTTAAAATTGGTAATCCATGTGTGGTATAGATGATAATTCCCTATTAATCCAATATTTTATTCGACCAGAGCAATCTTTGAGTCATCTATTTCCCACCCACAAGAAGGAGTTGATGCTAGTCTTTAAATGTCGTTGAGCGTTCATCAGTTGCGTCTCTATTATATGTCGCTCAAGGAATTTACATAAGCACAGCTGAGTATCTGTTGTTTCCTTGCTCTGTGTTAAAAGTTCATTTTTAAAGCCTCAAATTGCGATTTGTCAAAGTCCATTTGCCAGTTCTCTAACAATTTCAGCCAAATTGTAAATTGTATAACTGTCTGCATCATTTGCATACATAATCATGTTAGAGTGATGGTATAATCTAGGCACATCATTTATTAGAAGAGGGAACAATAGCAGCCAGCTTCCAATTCTTGGGATACTCAGGGTAATTTATTACATGGCTGATGTTTTCTTTCTAATTTCCACCAAATGATCTCTTTTAGAATGATGAGCACTAAGGACGGCTGTCCCTTGTGGATTATCTTTACTGCTTTCCTAATCTTGAATTGAGAGCCAAGACGAGCACCACATTACACGCCTGCTTCATTCATACACACACACACACACACACACACATGCACAGAGTAATTTCAGTCCAAACAATATCACAAGAGTTCAATGAAACATCCTCCTGAAATGGTGCCCTGTGTTAAATTAATTTGATCTCTGAGTCTAGTTATTGAGTATTCTTTTCTGTGCATTGACAATTTGCCAATTGCTTGCTTCCTATTTTTAATCAATCTTGCAGATAATTTACCAGCCAACTAAATCGTTTTACTGGCCTATCACACTTCTCTACTCGACAGAGAGCAAAAGTAAATACAATCAGTCGTGTGTTGCACCATAGGAAATTTATGATGACCCCAGGCAAGTAGCTTTCTGCAAGACTAATTTATGTATAGTCACATCTGTCACTGTAGCACTTGGACACATCTTAGGCTTTTTTATTAGTTATTCCTGGTAACAACCCTGTGAGATCACAAGGTGGGTCAGATATTCCCTTCCTCAAGAGGCCTCTGAAATATCATTCGATGCTGCTACATTTCAGGACTCAGTCCTCAAGTCAGGAGTTTGGTCCAGACCACTGATCGGAATCATCTTAAGTCCTAGGACTCAGAAGCTCTATCAGGCCCAAATTCATTACTCCATTTATTAATTCTTCCCCACAATAAATGTGGAGAGGAAATCACTTTCCTGGGGTCATAAAGGAATTTAGTTGTAGTAGGGATTAAACTTCCTTGTAAGTCAATGATTAACAAAGACTCAGACCTGGATTCTTATTCTGACTCAGCCATTTATTAATGGTGTGACTTTGGGCAAGTTGCCTCCCTTCTCTTGCAACATTGTCATCTTTTGAGAGCGAGGGAAACATTGCTTATCCTTTGGGCATTATTGTGAGTGTTGAAGTAGTAACAGGTCACTATCTGAGTGTTTTCTGGGCTAGGTTATTTATGCTCCTTCCTGTGTTTAATCCACAACACAGCCTTGCAAGAGGTGGAGGGTGCCTCTGTATAGAACTCCTGGTACAGAATCTACACTCAGTATTATTAGGATGCTATGTGGTAACTCATTCTTAGAGTTAGTAGAGAACATCACCATGGTTGTCTTTCTTTCCTGCTGTTTATTTACTGGAAACATCTTGGAATTCAGAGAGGAATCTCTTCAAGTTGCAAAATTACAGGTTAACAGAATTTGAAGTAATTTTGGCTTAAAAAACTCAAGTGTGGGCAGAGACCAACTGATGAGGCTCTCTGCTGACTCTCAGAACAAATGCATATAATCTCAGCTTTCATATACAAGCCTGAAACTCACCAGATCCAACTGTCTCCTGAGTTACAGAGGCACGGTTGTAACTGCCTCCAGCCAGAGTCATGCTCAGGTACCACAGAGCATTATTGCTTGATGGCTGTATACACATAGGCCCTTAGAATAGCACATGTCCTACAGTAAGTGCTGAGTAAGCATTAGCTAGTATTGTTACCATAAGCATTACCCTACTCTCATCACACCCACTAGTTATGTCTGCTAGATCAGCTTTCTTAATATACAAAGCTAGAAAGCTTCTCCTGTCCAGAATGAGATTTGTTTGAATGGCTTTCATATTCTTATGACCAAGTGATACTACCTAACTTTCCATAAATATTTGTGGAACAGAAACAGGTGTGCATGCTCTACAGATAAGGCATCTCTAGAGGTATAAAGATGAAGATGCCTTGAATCCTAACCTCAAAGAGCTTATAGTCTGCTGAGAGAGAGGGTGGGGCCTGGTCATAATGCAAGTCAAACTGGGGATTTTTTAAATATCGTGTGTGTGTGTGTGTGTGTGTGTGTGTGAAGTGCAACAGGATGGGAGGGGTTATAGAACTTCCCAGAGGAACTGACCATAGAGCATGGCCTTGAAGGATTAAGGTATCCTTTCCTTCCAGCCATCTACCTGCCCTTCCCCCTAAGCCCCAGGCGCTAAGTAAGAGGACCACAGAGTCAGTGCATGCATGATCTTGGCTGTCGAGGCCGTCCTGTGCAGAGAGAAGAGATATAGATGTAGATCAATGGCCACAGAAGAGTGGAGCAAGTGCTCATAAAGAGACTCTAGGAGGGGCTAGAGGAGCCCAGAGGAGAGTCTTCTAAACTGGAATGAGAGATCAAGAAAAGCTTTCAGGAAGGAGGTGATGCTTGAGGCGGATTTTGAATAATAGTTTGAGGAGATCATGAAGAGGATAGAAGAGAAAAAGAAAGACAAGCTAGGTCAAGACATGGAGGCAAGAAAAGTGTTGGAGCTTTATGGCACCCCAGGTAGCTCAGAACATGCAGGAGAGCTAAGAATGAAAGCAGAGTAAGGTGGGCAGGACGTTAGGACTGTAACCGGAGGTGGGAGAAGAGCAAAGGAGGCAGCCTTCCAGACAAAGGGACCAGCAGGATCACAAGCACAGAGATCTAAAAAGTGAATCACGCAGAAAGCCAACAAGTGGTGTAGCTGGAAGAGAGGTGCGTCTGAAAAGGTGAAACAGGGCAAAGTCCATCTTCCTCCTGTGGAATTTCCGTCTGGCTCCCTCAGCACCATCTGGCTGGCCCAGTTCTCAGTGGTACAGTATAGTCATTCTGACTCCAGGAGCCCCAACCTCCTCCCCTGCCATACCAATGGTTTTATGACTTTGATTTTGATTCTGGGCCAACTTGGCCATATGGCTGGGCTTCCTTAGTACAGAAACCCTTTGAGCCATTTGCCCTGAGTAAATTCATATTTTCTTCTCAGGCTTCAGATCTCTCTCCCATGTGGCTTTTGATTGGCCTCCCATTTCGACCAGCAGTTAGCGTCAGAAAAAGATGGTTAGGAAATAAATACCTAAGAGATACTTAGTTCAGAATGATGGCATTCTTTCCACAGTACTCATTCAAGAGAATTTCAAGAGCTCAGAAATAATTAGTCTCGCTCCGATCTGGGCCGCATCTATGAATTCTAACAAGGTTGTATCCTTACCCATCATTCTCAGGTAAGGAGTGGCTGTTGGACTCCAGCAGTCATAGAAAGAATAGTAATGAGCTTAAATCTCTGCATTTAAATGTCTTTTTTCAAACTATGGTCATGTGAACCACAGAAAAAGAAGTTTCTTCCCAGTGATTTATGTCCTTGGTGTTTTCTGGAAATTTTGTCAATCTTCAGAGAATAGTCTAATCATCCATAGATTGCATTAAAGTCCTCAGAAGTACTAGCATGCCATAAATGCCTTTATTTTTTTAATGTATAGTAAGCATTAATAGGGCTTCCCAGGTGGCTCTAGAGGGAAAGAACCCGCCTACCAATGCATTAGACATAAGAGATGCAGGTTTGATCCCAGGGTCAAGAAGTTCCCCTGAAGGGGGGTATGGCAACCTATACCAGTATTCTTGCCTAGAGAACTGCATGGACAGAGGAACCTGGGGGGCTACAGTCCATGGGGGTCACAAAGAGTCAGTCACGACTTAAGCGACTTAGCATGCACGCACGGAAGCATTGATAACTGTCAGGACTTTTTTCTAATAATTTAACCCCCCAAATGCCTAGTTTGCACCTAGCTCTTTGTCTGCTAACTTAGATGTTAGTGAAACACAGTGCCTTTCTTTAAGGAGATTTTGTATAATTCAGTATTACCTAAAATAATACAAAACAAAAATAGCAAATCTTCCTCACTGCTATTATTTTTAAGGATTTTTTTACACTCTTTTATTATACTAGAAGAGTCTTTCTCAGACCAAGGCAGTTTGCAGGGTCAAGTCTAAGATGTTTTAGCAACATTTTCTTCTCAAATGGGCAACAAAAGCAGTAAATCCCTTTGAATTTAGTGAACCAGGCTGAATATTCCAGATTTATTTTAGAACAAAAAGAAATTCATTTGAAAGATGCAGATTGTTCATAGACACAATTGCCTTAATTAATCAGGCTCTTTAGGTTGAAACGAACTGGAACCAAACTCACATTAGTAAAACTAGGAACATATTAATTCGTATACCAAGTGCCTAAGCTAGGTGGCTTTAGGCTCAGCTGGATTCACCAGCTCAAATATAACATCTATCTCACTTCCTCTCTCTCCTCACACCCTCCTAGGTTCTGTTTGCCTCATTTCCAAGTGGACTATTTGCATGTAATAGTCCTTGGCAGCTCCTGGCTCACATCTACCAATATAACTACCCCAAGGGGAGCCTCCCATTGCCAACGACTCCAGCAATGTCTTGGATTGGGCTCTCATTGTCTCAGCTTGGGTCCATCATTCTAGGAAGGGTGGTGTGATGTCTGACTGTCAGAGTAAGACACTCCCCCACCCAGAGAAGTTTAGAGTGCCTATTCCAAAAGGGAGGACAGCAAGGAATACCCATTGTCTGTTATGCTAGCCACAATAAATTCTAGTGTGTTGCAAAATCAAGTGGTACAGTTAGGTGAAGGACACAGAACCACAAACTAACAATAATAATATAAGTGGCAATAAACAACTAAAAAATAAAATGCATCATAAAAATTTGAGTTTTTCTAAATTTTTAAAATGCCAAATAGTTCCTTTGATTGTATTTTCACCAACTTCAAGAAATTAAACTCTGATTGGCCCAGATGATTCCTGAACGCCCTTTAAGATTTTTTTTTTACTCTATAATTCTATATATTGATTAGATTGATTAGTGCATTGTTTCAGAACCATCTAAAAATGGCTTCCAGGTCATGGAGCTAGGTAAACTACATTAATACTGTGTAAACAATCTGACACTTCCGAGATTTTTTCTGACTGTGACTTCTCTACAAAGCCAATCTAAGATATACTCCTTCAGGGGATTTTTTTTTTTTTTACTTAATATTATTTTATAGAAGAAGCCAAGACAGATTTCAACTCTATATTTGAGTGAAAATATATCACATCATTTTCATATGATTACTTAATAATATTGAATTCTTCCTTCAAATTTACAATCACATTCCCACCATAACTCTAAATATATGAAATAGAAATTCATGAAGGGATTTTATGGGTAAAATAAAAAGTATTCCCTAGAAATATTTAATAGCTGATTAAAATTTTTAATTATAAACTTTTAAAAGCCAAATAATAAAGTCCAAATGTGAGAATAGAAATTTTACCAACTTGATTTGATTTTATTACTGTGAGCCTAAGTTCTGCCTGCCTGGAAAAAAATAACTTTTTTTTTTTTTAGTTTATTTCTCTCTTTTTAACACTGATGTGTAATACTCAAACAGAACCTCTCACAAGGGCACTTATCATTTTATTCTATTTTTCCATCATGTGCACATTTCTTTTCACTTCCATTTCTTCCATGTGAAACACTGATCACAACCAAAGGCAAGCCTCTACTTCACAAATTGACAAGAGTGGCGATTCTCTTTTTAAAAAGATCGTAATAGATGCAGATTTATCAGCTTTAGGGTTATTTCATAGACTTTTTTTTTTTTTAACTAAGTACTGCCAATCTGCAAAACACTCTTTACCTTATTTCTGAAATAAAAGTTACATGGAATTCAGCAGCACATCAGGAATGTAACAACATTCACTTTGGAGTTAGCATCCTTCATGCTCTCATTGTGCATCTGAACTCTTGTGAGGCTCCCTTTCATCCAACCAGGCCTCCCAGAGGTACCTGTTTCAGTGATAAGATTCGCCAATTTTTCATCATTCCAGAAAAGATAGTAGCCGACTGTCTCTCTAGTGGACCCGGTGATCTTACCTTGAGGTGTTAAAAATCGCTAAGGGCTATAAGGACTTGTGTAAATTACAGCCATGCAGAGAGGCATTGAAAAATCAATAAGTAATGAAATAGTACTGGAGTGAAGTAGCCAAGAGAGCAATGGGTGGGAAACTCCCAAGGACACAGTTTCATTTTGTCAAAAGGTAAAAGAAGATGTTCTGATGTGTTTCTATAAAACGGGCTTCCTCGGAAACAAGAGGCTATTGGCGTAGATGGCAGGAGGATCACTCCAACAAGCCACTAGATGCAGTGGACTGCAAACTTCTTGGTACAACGGCTTTATTTTAGACAACCATCCATTTTATTCCAGTTAAGCAATAAATATGGCATTTTCTTCATTACTTTGGCTGTCTACCCCAACACAGTTTTTCTATCCCCTGATACCCAAGCATAGCCCATTTCCTCCATTCTACAAGGGACCATGCGTATTGCTTCCACAAACTATCATCATCCTTTCTGATTGTACATTAGCAGTGTTTCCCCAAGAAAGTGACAATGTGGTTGAATCTGGACATCACTTCCCAAGGGCTTCCGCCCATTCACAGATGACTGTGGATATATTCAGCCTGGAGGCTACAGCTCTGCAGTCTAGGAACATTCATATAGTTGAGTCCCTGAGCTGATAATTAAATCTGCTTCTGCTTTTTCTTTCTTTCTGTATAACTTTTGAAATCTGAAATGACATCATATTGATATTTTTGATGTTGATAATTTGTTTTGCGATGGTCAAACTGATTTTTATAAAATCATATTTGAGTATCACAAAGAAATAGATGAGGGGTGGCGGATTCATTTTGATATTTGGCAAAACTAATACAATTATGTAAAGTTTAAAAATAAAATAAAATTAAAAAAAAAAAAAAGAAATAGATGAGGGGAGGGATCCAATGCAGTCGACTTTGCTTGGGAGAACCTACTTCCTTCCTGCTGATGGGTGAAGATCCCCTTTTATCTCTGTCCTTTCCAGTGGTGATAATGGCCCTTGCTCCTTACATAGTCGTCTGGTGTGTAAATTAAGCTATCTGTAGAGAAGGATGAGCCAGGCACCAATGAATCCCCCCAATGAATCAAGAAAAAGGAAACCCTAAAGATGTTACCTAAGAACTGATTGAAATGATAGGATTACAATTGCTTTGTGTGTGTGTGCGTGTGTGTGTGTGTGTGTGTAACTTCTGTCCTTTGTTTAGCAATAGAACAATGAAAATTGATCATTAGCCTCTATTTTGGGTCAGTTGGTGTCACTCAAGCTACAGGAGATGAAACTTTAAAAAAAAAAAAAAAAGATACCCGCCTGGAAGAGAAAAAAGTAGCCATGAGTGTTTGTACAATTAAAAGACTTGTAGTCTTGGTGAATTGAGATTTGGGTCTTAAAACACCAAATAAAATATCCTACTTATCTCCTTTCCCTTTACCAACACCCAAGTACACTAGGAACACTGACAAGCAGACTCTTTCATATCTGATGAAACCAGGGCAGTAACTATCAAGTGAAAAGGACTAAGATGTGAACCAACTTCCAGCCTGTTCCCAGCCCATTTACAATATGTTGGGTATGTTTCCTGATAACCGATGAACTAATTTTTTAATATGTATCAGATACACAACATCTGTATACACTCCATTATAATTCAGAATCTGTATATATACTCCAAAGTGCTGATCACCCTAAGTCTAGTTACTATTCATCACAATTCATCCCTTCCACCCTTCATCCACCTGAACTAGTTTTAATTGTTTTTTTTTTTTACTCTTAGGCTGTGTCTCCCTGTACTATGTAGCATGGGAAATGAAGACATATATCACATTTAGGAGAAATCTGTCCACTTCAGGCCCCAGAAAAACACTTTCTGATAAGTAGTGAAGAGGTAGTTTAGGCGGCTTGGGTTATCTGGTAGTCTGACTTTCCTCTTCTCCGTAATTACATGAGCACATGGAATCATGTCACTTTCTTCATGCCTATATATTCTGCCAAGTCTGAATGAGGGTTCTTGTTGTTGCTGTTCAATCCCTAAGTCAGGTCCCACCCTTACCAACGCCATGGACTGAAGCACACCAGGCCGCCCTGTCCCCCACTATCTCCCAGAGTTTGCCCAAGCTCATGTCCGTTGAATCAGCAAGGTGAAAAATCCAACAGACAACAGATAAGTACTTGTGCTACACCCAGCTTGCTTGTCTGTCTGCTCCATGATGTACTCCCTGAGTAAATCCCTGCTGATCAGGCCCACACCATGAACAGAGCAATACCCACCTCCTCTAACAATTCATCCACTGATGCCATTACCCATTGTTTATGACATTGCAACCACAATAATGAATTGATATGTCTTGATCTTTGAAATGCTTAGACAGGACGCCACACATTATAAGAAAAAAACAATGTCAAGACAACTCTGTTCGGCAGGGGTTGGATATGGATATAGTGCAGGAAAATGCATTAGAGTTGAAGAGGGTTTTGTTTAACATGATGGTTTTAAAGACGTAAACAATTATGATGGGCAATAACTCCTTCAATCAGAAGATTATGGAGAAGCCCTACATAGGCCAGGGTGCTGGTGTGATTCCAAGTGGTGCTACCACCATGAAACACTAGGGGTCACCATATTAATACCAGAGTCTGGGCTCCATTGCTCTCCCGAGAGCCTACCATCCAGGAGCTCTTGGCTCCCTGTTTATTCAAGGAATGTTGCTCACTGCCTATCATTCATGATGTGTGACCCTTTGCAGTTATTTCAAGCACCACTGAAACAATGGGTAGAGTCCTCTCTAAGCCTCTTTCTGGTGAATGACATTTTTTAAGGGCCACCTAAAGAGTATCAATCCATTATTTGGGGCTAGAGGTAATTATAAGGGGTGTGTAGGCCAATTAACCAAATATAGAACATTTTCATTCAATAGCTGCACAGTATGCCAACTCAAATGCTCTGCTAAATCCTGAGTCTCTCAAACCGTGTCAACACTCTTTTACTTGCCAGAATTGATATTCTGTTGAGTGTTGACTAAAACATTAATCTTTCTCTTCCTTTGTTTCTCATCTCTTTATGTTTTCAATCCCCAATTCAGAAACTAGTTTCCAAAGAAGAAGTGTAAGCAGTTGTCTGAAATCTACAGATATGTTATCACCAGGCTCTATCATGGTCTCTAGCATTAGAATGGGAATCTGCTGGCCCAGGTACAGAGGAGGTCACAACCTCACAGTGATCTGATTCTGCTCACTCCTACCTTAGTCCTAAGAATAATGCTACCCACCCCACCATCATAAGTAGGAGAGCTCTAGTTATCTCCTTTGGGGTAGACTTTCTGAAGGATAGGATTAAAGCAGTTGAAGATCTGTGAACAGCATTTAAACAACACACACACACACTCAATCAATATTCCAAGGGAAACAGATGGCAGTTAATAATAATGATAAGATCATAGCCTAGATAAAATGCACATCTAAGTCAAAATTCATTTCAAAGCTTCTGGATTTTTTTAAGTGTTTATTTTTTATTTATTTATTTTCATATTTGGGTGCACCAGTCTTAGTTGAGGCACAGAGGATCTTTCGTTTCGACATGTGAACTCTTAATTGGTTACGGCATGTGGGATCTAGTTCCTGGACTAGGGATCGAACCCAGGCAAAGATCGAGTCTCTTTGATTCTCTTTATTGCCTGAGTACCTAATATGCAGAGCCATCCATCTGGCAGTGGGGGAGATAGAAAGATATGCATGTGCACAGAAGGTAACTAGTGGCTGTGGTTTTCTCTTCCCTGTCCTCACCATTTGTTCCGTCTTACCCAAATATATCCCCTCTCCATCCACCATTTCCCTCTCACCTTGCTCAGTCATGGTCTTATGCTTTTTTCTGCATTTCCTATTATTCTGGACTCCAATCACTCACCTGTACCCATCCTTTCTCTCTCTGTAGCCTATTTAACGATACATAATAGTGGAGAAACTGAAATATATTTTATAACTTGCATTTCTCTTCCTTATTAGGCCTTTTTTTCTCTAAGAAAGAAAAATATTGGTATTACTTTTATTTCTGTGTGTAGCTTTCAGTCAGTTTTTTCTGTGGATTATCATTTCTTGATAGTGAAAACAGAGGGTTTCCCCTTTTCTTCCTCTGGAACAATCATGGTTTAGTGGGAAAGTGATTTAAGATATTTCTATCCAGCAAATTAATTTTGCAAAGCCAATGGTACAGAAGTAGAGAAGTAAATCAAAACCATGCCAAAGGTGGTATTTGTTAAGAAGGTATTTGGGGAGACTTGAAATATGCTTCTGTCGAACCTGAAAATTAAACTCTTTGGGTCCAACCCTTAATTCCTACCAAATTACAATGAGCCGTACAGGATATATTCATATCAGAGGGCATATTCGCTATTATTTGTTTTTTAATTTAAGTTCTTTCAAACTCTAGCCTATAAACACCGTACGTAAGAAAGTTCTTTATCTCACTTGAAATAAGGAAACTTTCATTGTTAACTAAGGGGCTCACAACTTTGACATTCCACTTCTCCAGAGTTGGGAATTCTTAACACAGTGACCCTTGGCTATTTGCAGCTGCCAAAGGGTGGGAAAGAAGGAGAGAGAGAATTTCTCCGAGGCGCTCTCAGGGCAGCGCAGGCTTCAACAAAAGTTGCAATGGCATCGTCAGAAGCATACTGCTTGAGTAAGATTGTATAAAGTCTAGCTCCAGTTCAGTTACATCATACACTTTATTTTCTTTTTGGCTCACCAGTTGATGTTACCCATAATATAATTTTCAAGTCAGATTAGCATCCTTAATATATCCAAAGCTGTGTTTGGATAATCATGATGGCCTCATAAATAAAAAGGCAATAAAACAGACATTTCTAACCAAGGTCTATGGATCCCAGCAATTCCATGGTTGTGTTGAAATCCCCAGAAAAACATATGTGGAATTTGGGGTTCATATTAACTTTTCTGCAGAGGGAGTCCAGAACCTTTACTATTTCCTCAAATGAGTCATGCGCCCTCCACCCCAGGAGCTTAAGAACCCACTAGACTCGAGTGTCTTCCCTAAGTGACGTTTTCTGTAACTCTCCTAGTCAGGCTTCACCACTGCCTGGAAATGTCAATTAATGATATAATACCCGTAATATTTGCTGAGTGTTTTCTATGTGCCAGAGCACAGTTGTAAGCACACTGTGTGCAGTCATTTCATCTTTATCAGGTGGAAACTACTTTTATCCATATCTTATCTATAGCTGAGGATGCTGAACACAGACAGGTGGGCAGCTCACCCATGGACACAAGTTGGGAAAGTGGCAGTGTTGGGATACCAGCAGGGTCAGGCCCTGTAGCCCTGGGCTTAACCAGTGCTTACCCTCTCTGCCTGCTGCTCTTGACTGAGAAGCCCTCCTGGGCAGGGGCTGTCCCTTTCAAAACAAAATAGAACTGAGGGTCAAAGAAAATGTGAGCACTAAGAGGTAAGGAAATAAATTTCCTCTTGTGTCTTCCTACTCCACATTCCCAGGATGCAGGGCAAGGCAGGCAAAAGGTCAGGGCACTGCTTGGTGCTGGAGAGGGTTCCAGGGCATCAGGCAGATCTGTGGGCCTCAGGGGTTCGTTGGTCATCTACCATCAGGGCCACCAGCGCCTCACATTTGAAGATCACTTCCAGTTGGCAGTCCATAGTCCCATCTCTCCTCCCCTCCCACCTGCCAGGAAGACCGGTGGAGATCATTTCACAGACTAGAAAACTAGGGCCAGAGCAATCACAGCCTAGATTATAGCAGGGCTGTGTCTAGGGCCCCAGTCTCCAGGCCCTCTGTCTAAGTTCTCTTTCCATTTCTCTTTGCTGCCTGGCCTGTCAGTATCACTTGGCAAGACTCTGCGTGCACTCACCTCCGCTCCAGTGAGCGCCTTTTTACTTGTGGCCAAAGAGTACACATTACTTTGAACCAATACAACCACATTACTTCCACTATCTCATTTAATCCTCAAAACAACCCAGTGAGGTGGCTGTTATTTCCTCAGTTTCACAGACAGGGAAACTGAGACACAGGAGCACAGCTTGTCAATTACAAAACTCAAGACTTCATACCCAGGCATGTCTGATTCCCCAGCATTTGCTCTTCACCACTGGGCCATGCCACTGTCCAGGGAGACAGGAAAAAGCAGAGGGGCAGGAAATGAACAGCCCCGCTTGTATGATGAGCAATGCTTTTTACCTTTTCCGAGGACGGTACAAACGGAAATCTGTTTCAAACACTAGCACATGAGGTTAAAATTAAAGAGGACAATTACGAGCGATTAGTCACTGGAGTGGGGCTCCATGGGCGTCTTCAGAAACAGGATCAGCTCTCACTCACTTGGACCTGGCCCAGAGGAGCCGTCAGAGAAGTCTTTTCTAGGCCTGTGATTCTGTGATTAACTCTTTTAAAGGAGCCAGACTGCCAAAGCTCATTAGAAACAATGGCCCCATTTCTCAGGGGCTGTCGAGTCAAGCGGGTCCTAAAGGAATTTCTTTGGTACCCAGGGATCATGAAATTAACACCAGAGCAGCTGGCACCAGATCACTCTCCTCTGCTGAGACCTCAGGAAGGGAACAGTCACTCAACCTTTCTGTCCTGAAAACCCAGGAAGCAAGGACGGAGGGTGGTTTGAATTTCAACACTTCTGAATGCATTATTTCAAACAGCCGCTCTTCTTAAATTTTAATTCATTCCAAAGTCCCAGGAGAAGCATCCTCAATGAACACAGAGGGGCCAGGAAGGCTTTGAAAAGCTGGTGGGAGAAGGTGATCAGGAAGGACTCTGAGGCTCACATGCCAGGGCTAGGGGAAGGGGTCTGTCTGTCTCTGATCCCTGAAGCAGGCCACCTGAACAGGGGCCTTCAGAGCTTCTGCATAGACCCCTGGCATGGACGGCCAGCCAGCACCACTGAGCTGCCACCACCAGCGCTTCCAAAGGGGAAGGCTAGAAGGCCAATGCACTCAGTGGGTAAAACTCTTCTTTGTGGAACCTTCCCTAAGCTTCCAACATTATGTCTACTAAAGAGTGTTATCTCAGCCCAGAGGAGGCCTGGCCCCCTGCAAGCCAGAGAGGCCATAAGGCTCCCCTCCAAGGGTAGCAGGATCCTTGGGGCAGCCTCGTCCCAGACCCCAGAGTATTGGGGTTTCTCCTCCTGCAGTAAGAGACATATGTATCTCGAGGTTCTCACTGAAAAAACTGGATCAGAGAGAGCCAGAGAAAGGTCTGACTTATCGCCACTGTAAAAGAAAAAATGAGAAACTGAAAAAGAAAGAGAGAAAGAAGAAACAAGTGGGGTGGAAGAATGTAGGGGAGGGTCAGAGTTTTTTTTTTTCCTGCCACAGTTTCTCTTTTGGAGATCTGAAATCTGCAAGTGTTATGTCAAAGCTTTCTCCAAGTGTCTTGATGGGGGTTTTTTGTTGTGGGGTTGCTGCACTCCCGGGACTCATTGGGATGGCAGGATAAAAATTAATTAGAGGCTGTTCGGAGGGGGCTTTGCAAGACAGCCTGAGGCTACACTTCAGTCTGGTTGTTAGAAGCAATATCATCACCGCCTCCTCGCCCAGCAAACAGACCTGCACTGGGGGCAGCCAGGGGGAGCCTCGGAACGTTCAACACAGACATCAGAGCCAAGACTTCCTCCCAGAGAGATTACTTACCACAAGCCAGTGGATCTACCTGCTGACAACCTTAGAAATATGTCTTGTTTCATTTTCAGATTTTTAAGAGGGGTTACATAGGAAGCTTACAGAATCCTGATGAAATGGTTGGTGGAGGAAGAGATACTTGCCTCCTCCACGCCTCTGACTATGACGTCCAGGCAGGGCAGAGCCACCAGGCTGGCACAAGGCAGACACAAGGCCCTTTCCAGGATCTGCCTCCTCCTTCTAGAGGATGGCAAACTAAACGGGAGGACCCCAGGAGCTGGCACGCTTCTACATGACCAAGGCTGACCCGTGATTATTTCAAATTCAGACAGTTCATAGGAAAAATAATGCAAGCCCTCTTGGCGCCTCTTTCTCTTTCTCTGTTCCCTTCCTCTGCCCTGTGGTCCTCACACCTCCTCTCCTTTCTCACCCACATGTCACCTTTCTCTACCTGAAATACTGGTTCAGCCAGTGACCTTGGGGTTGAAATCATCAGAACTGGCTCCTTAATTCCAGATAAAATAGTTCAAAGCCTGATATTAGTCTCAGCATTTCATTAGTCACAAGTAGCTTTCCCAGCTGTATATTTCACCCAGAAATGGAAAACGCAAAGGAAGCAGTTGCCTGGGTTTCCTTCGAAAGAGCACTTTCAGCCATTATGAGAGATCCTATGGACCTCATATGTATTTATCTCCAGATCACAGTAAACATGTTAGCTAGTTAGTTCCTATAACATTTCCTGTCATGTGAGCAATCACAGGATCATAAGATCCCTGTCTTATGGATGGAAAAACTGAGATTGTTCCCAATTCCCATGTCCAGAAAAAGGCAATCTATGTGTGAGCTCAAAGAAAATTTGGAGCATCCGAGGGCCCTCCCTGCTCCCCAGACTTAGCTGTGTCTGTTTTATTGCCTATAATTGCTTCCTTGCATCATGGTGAAGATGGGGGTGGGGTAAACCAATGGGAACAATTATCAAAAGAAAAATAGCAAGCCTCCCACTCCCCACCCCCGCCCCCCGCAAACAGCCACATCCAAAATGAATTCACCAGCTGCGTCATAATATGAAATCACACCACTGCACAACAGTTTAGCAACTTCCCTATTTGAAAGGTGCATTCTTTAAGGTGAGTCTTGTTCCCTTGAGCTCAGACAAAGAGTAATCCTGGCAGTCATCAGATCTTCAGGAGAGGACGAGAAGACTTCATCGTGGGCAGGCTTACCATTGAACCTAAACACTGGGCTTATTTCAGAGGGCTGTGAGGGGTGTGAGCACTGGTGAGCCAAGCTGGCATCACCACTGTGTTCTGATTTGCATACACATAACCAAAGGGACAAGGCTTAGTCCCCAGTGCATGGAGACCATAGCAGCTGGTCAGTGAGCTCAGAGGGGAGCCTAGGACCACCCCTTGCCCACTTGCTCTCTGCCAAAGGGAGGTGAAAGGAGCTATGTGGAAGCTGCTCTTAGAAACCAGGTCCCCACTTAAGTCAGGGCCTAGGGGTATGGCTACATAAAGCCAAATCCGCTCCACTAAGTGCTCTCAAAACTAACCAGTCTGCCCAAAAATCAATCTACTGCTTTATAAGCAGCCAGCATATTTAGAACCATGGAAATTAAAGATGGAAAAGACCTATTAAGTCTTCTAGATCATTCCCTAGGGCCCAGTGCAGCCTCATTCCCCGAAGTACATTTGTTAGCACTACGTCAGGCCTAATTTCAAGTGTCTCAAGCAATGAACATAAAGGAGGCAGAGACAGTGGTGTCGGCCCACGCCAGGGAACAATGATCGTGTGATTAGAATCCTCCACTCTGCTCGCTGGCCTTTGGCATGCCCAGAGAGGGTTTGGATTCCCCAGGGCTTGGCTCAGAAGACACCAGCAGCTTCTAGAGAGTGCAAACATTTAGAGAACTTCTCACTTCTTTGTGTGTAAGCAGAGTAACACCCTGCCTTTCAGGAGCATCAAGGTATTAGCCTCTCTGTAAATAAATTGCCATAAGGGGAGAAGAGAGAATCTAGGTGTGCCAGGACTCATGTTCAAATGAACTAAATCCTAGCCCCCACCCCCAGAAATCCAGTCTTCTCTCTTATAAATTTTATTCTGGGTTGGTCATGGGTTCCCCAAACTGCATTTCCAACTGGTGGAACATTTTGCAAGATGCTAGGGCTATATTCTAGAACATCCAGGAGCTAGAGATAGGAAAATAAGAACAGATGGCTCACAATAACCAGGTTTTTCTGAGAAATCATTCCTCTTTTTATCTCTGTTCCCAGCTAGAGAGGAAGCAGGTCACATTCACAATTTCAGGTGGAAGACTGTTTAAATGAGGGTAAACAGAAGCCAAAGCTGATAGAATCCAGAGAACAAAGGGATCAGAACAGAATGCAAGCTGTGTCCTTTCTAGTTCTCCATCCTGAACCAATGGAGAAAGTCCCTTTAGAGATTTACATTAAAAATTCCAAATCCCAGCATTGCGCAGTCCAGCTCTGTTATAGGACACGAGCCAAGGGAGAAGGGAGTCTTTCACAGGTCCAGTGCAGAAGTGGCAAGTGACAACTCATCGACCCCAAAGACCTCGAAAACGAGACCACGTCCCATTTCCTGGGATAGGAATTCCCTCCAAAGAGACTCTTGTCCCCCTTACCTGGTCTCGATGAGGAAGCCCATTTTCTTTCCTGCATAGTTGAAGCAAAACTGAACTTTCCAAAGCCTGAAGTTTGACACACAGGCCAGCAGCACATTAGTTTGTGAAGCCCCCCACCTCCCACCCCCTCACCTTCCTTTCTATAACTCTGTTCTCTTCCACTTTAAAGCATTATCTCATCTCACCATTGCCGCTTTTTTTAAGTTCAATGTCAATAGCTAGTTAGGAGAGGGCAGGAGGGTCAGGGTTTAGGACTCCAAACCGTCCTTGACGTTTTTCTGTAGACGGATCTGCTGTTTGCATCAGCCCCATAAAAAAATTAAAAAAAAAAAAATCCCTCTTTACTATCTGAGAAAAGATCAGAACAGGAAAATGTCAGTTTGAGAGCTGACAGAATTCTGATAAGAATGAACTGGAAAGAAGAGAAAGAAAGGAAGAAATGCTGTCACTCGGAGTTTTTAATTTAATGTTTTTAGACAAATACATTTCCCACTGAGCCCGTTTGTGTTTTTCATACACGACTCTTCCGTCCCTCCACCTCTTTTCCAAATGCTCTTCTTGAGAGAAAGGCTGTCTATTTTGACTTGATTTGATTTGATTTTTACGGTCTTTCCACAACCTTTCAAAGATCTGGAAGGGTCAGCCCTCCTGGCCTGAGAGCCGTGAGCACATTCACTCCATGGCATTTCTTCTTCTGAGCCCTGGAATCATTTCTACTTTCAGAAGTATCTCTACATATTTTTAGAGTTAGGGAGATAATTTAAATTCTCAGGCTTAATTGAACCGACAGAATAGAGAATGGAACGCTCCAGATGGAAACACTTTCTGAGTGTGACGACCTCCAAGTTCAAATTTAATACCTACATAATAAAGGCTTGAAGATAATATAATGGGCATTGTTTCTGTTGCCTTTTTATTTTTATTTTTTTCACTTGTGTAGCAACTTTACTGTTAGAGGAAATGGCTGGTGTTTTTAAATACAGGCTACACGAAACATCAAGAAGTGACCCCCATTAAAAGATATACTTTTCATGAAGAAAAGGCCAGGTCTTTGATGAACAAAACACTCAGTAAGAGTTAAGTGTTTTTCTGAATGAAGGAAAAAAAAAAAGTCTACAACTTTTCCTGGAAACGAGGCAGTTTCCCAGTTCACATACAAAAGCTTCACTGAGCACCTATTCTATGCCTGGCATTCGACCAGGTGTTCTATGCCATCTCACTTAGATACGATTATCCACATTACACAGCTGAGAAGAATGAGGTGAAGGGGGGTGGCTTTGCCTAAGATGACGTGGAAGTGGCATGAGAGACAAAAGGTGCACGCCCGGCGGAACTGCTAAGTCTCCGCTGTGTGCAGGCCATGTCTGACATTTAATGATTTTTGTCCTGCCTCTTGATGCGGGGCACCTTAAATGTCCTATATTTGGCTATTTTTAGTAACTTACAAAAGCTTGTGAGAACTACTTTTTAAGTTGTTTATTTATTTACTTACGTATCTGGCTGCGTTGGGTTTTAGTTGCAGCACATGGGATCTTCAGTCTTTGTTGTGGCACTCAGAATCTTTAGTTGAGGCATTAAAACTCTTAGTTGGGCTATGTGGAACCTAGTTCCCTGACCAGGGATCGAACCCAAGCTCCCTGCACTAGGAGTGCAGAGTCTCAGCCTCTGGACCACCAGGGAGATCCCTAGAGCTACTTTTAAAATTTAACCAAGTGTTCTGTTTTTTTGTTGGCTTTATCTGGCACCCCTGACATCCAGGTCGTAAGATCCCGAATCCAGAGGTTCGCCCGTTCTTCTACATGAAGAATGGATTTTTCTGGACACTTGATGAAACAAACAATGTACCCACTTGGCCTGATCTGTAGTAGTTAGGAGTGTGGGCTCTGCAGTTGCTGGGACTCGGGGTTCATCCTTGTTCCACCACTCGCAAGCTGTGTGACCTCAGGCAAGATTCTTAACCTCCCTGAACCTTGGGCTGCCTGGCTGTAAAGTGAGGATGTGGTAAAGTAAGAGTGGGGCCTACTTCATAGCATCGTATGGAGATTTAAGAAGAGAATGCATGTAATAAAATAACCCAGTTTCTGGTACATAGTAGGTATTCAAGAAATATTAGCTATTACCTTTATCTTCAAAATCATTCTATGATAGCTCTTCAAAAGCATAACTCTGCTCAAGCATCCTTTTGCTTTAAAACATCAACTGTCTACAAGAGATGGCGTGAATCCCTTAACTCTGTCTGTAACATCTCAGGCATACTGGCCCCACCAAACGTGGCAAGCTATTCCCTACTACCTCTCATAGGAGACAGCCAGTTAGTGATTGTCAGCATAGCCTGTTGAATACAGCTCTGAATTTGACTAAGGAAACAATTACGTTTTCAGACTTAAGTGTGCAGTCTTTTTCTGCCCAATAGGATGAACTGATAGTGGGTCCTTGGGCCTCCTTGTCCTTAAAGGTGGACTTTTTAACTAAAGATGCCAGATATCTTAGTATGTTCTGGGATCCTCTGAGCAGGACCCATCACAGTGGAGTAGCCAAAATGCTAGAGAAAGCGTCAGTAGGAAGGTTTCTGTGAGGAAAAGAGTTAAGGTTTTGACCGTCCACCACTCTCCAGTCTCACCACCCTCCCTCTGACCAAGGCCGTTTGAGATCACGCCTCCTGGCTTCGAAGCAAGCAGGCTATAAACACTAAGGAGGAATTTTACTGGCCCGTCCTCAACTCACTATTTTATTGTCTGGCATTTCCGCTACCTTCTCTGGAAATTGACAAAAACGTCTTCTATGAAACGGCGTTCGGCTTTGCAAGCTAGTGTTCGCGTTGTCAGCGAGGGCCTCCTCTGTAGCTGTGTTGTCTTCTCTCGCACTTGTCACTCTGTCTCCTGGTCACCCTGTGTTCCTGGGAGGCGCCAGCCACTGGATGCTTCCATCGCTGGCCTGGGAGACACGGAGAAGCACCAGGCCCTGGCAGCACCCCCATGCATGGGGCAAACCCTTAAACCCCAGGACGTGGGACTAGGCAGGAAGTTAATTCAGAAGGGAGGGTGGGAAACCACCCAAAAAAGCCGGCATTCCCCCTAGGAGAGAAAGAAGCGGCAGGCCAAAGGCTCACCCTAGTGAAAACCAGGGATACAAAACAGGCCTCTTTATAGACACATGACCTGCATCCCTGAGGCCCTGCTCTTTACGGATTCATGCACTGGCATAAGTTCTAAATTGCTGCCAGTTTCACAACTGTTTTTAATTTAAAGGCCTCCAGGCCATGATATTCCAGGGCAAAGAGAGATTTTTCGTCAAGCAGAGCAGAAGAACGAGATCAGAGCGCCCCCACAGCTTGCGACAGCCGACTTCACCTCCTCCACTTAGGAAATCGTAATTAATTTCTCCCCATCTCCAAAATGTACTTCCATTCGGAGATAAGCGAGCATGCTGGAAACCACTCAGAGAAGGCTCCGAAGGGCAGAGCAGTCAAGCGCAGCAGCTATGAACATAACTTCTTTAAAAAAAAAAAAAAAAAACAGAAGGATATCTCAGAGTTTTCCAGAAGTTAAGACAGTGGCAGTCTGAGCTATAACATCCACGATCTCCGGAGGCCAAAGGAAAGAGACGGGTGCAGTGACACCCCAGGACTAGAGTTCACACAGACGGGGAAGGCCTGACAAATCTCTTTGCGGTGGGCGGAGGGGTAGTGGGGAACACAAGCAAGGCGGCTCACCTCACTTTACAGTAACCAAGTTGCGAAAGAATAGGAGAGCGAGCCAGAGCAATTATCCATTTTATTATCCACCGCTGCCTTTTGAAAGGCCAAGTATGAACTTCTAAAAGTTCTAGTTGGGAACTTCTTTGCTTACTCTTCCTCCCAGCTCCAAAGAGAAGGCCAGAAGAACCAGGGCCTTGCCCAGCATGTTCTGTACCTTCCTGACGTTTAGAAAAGGCACTCTCCCTGGAGGGACATTTGGGAGAAGATGCCCCTACTAGGTAGACTGCATGGCTGAAGGACTGATTCTTCCTGTGAATGAAGAAGTTACCTGTCCCTCCAAATGGCCACTGCCCTGTGTCAGGACACGCCACAAGGCAGCCTGATAAGTAGAACATCAGCTGGTTTCAGCCTCCATTTGTCCCCTCAGCCAGGCACACTTACCAAACTCACAAAACCCCCAAGCATGCACAGAAGTCCTAACAGGAACGATGCCTCCAACACATTTGTGTGACCTTGTACAGCTGATTGCCTCCTTCCTCCCAACCATCAGAGCCTATTTTTCCCAGGACATTTTTTCCCAATTCCCTTTGAGCGATGATTGGATATTCACAGCCAAGGGCACCAAAGGGAAGGAGTGGAACTTGGGTTAGAAGGGCAAAATTTCACCCCAGCCCACTCATCGTAGATAATGGAGCTGGTAGTGATGTGTGATGTTCAACAGCCTCATGCGGGCTTCCCCATCCATCAGGAAGAAACCTGTGCTGCCTACATCAGAACAGAGGGGTTTGGAGTGTCAGTCTCATTCACACAGACAAAGCTGATATAAAGAGATGTACAGCTCTGAAAACAAAGCCACAACCTCGCTTTAAGCCCTCCTTGTACAAACTGCTCCTGACATTCCCAAAGAAGATCATCATATAAAGAAACAGAATGGCACTGACTGTGTGATGCACCTGGAAAGACCAGGGTGGCAGAGCAGAGCTTGGGTTACCCTGGCAATGCCAATGTGAACACGCCCAAAAGGGTAGACAAGATGGGCTGACAGAGGAAGCTTATTGGCAACAGTCACCACCTCTTAACCTCCTTGCAGGAGTGGGCTTCACACCCACTCGTGTCTTCTATGTCCTCCCTTCAGCATCTGTGGCCTCAGAATCTCTGCTGGCAGGCAGGGCCCAGAGACCAGGTGTTCTGGATCCTTTTAGTGAGTCTAGATCAGACTGGAGAGTAAAAGCAAAAAAAGAAAAAAAAATGAAATAAGAGGATCCCTGGTGAATGGATCTGAGTCCTGAATTTTTTCCCAACGTGGCTTTACATTTTCCCCACAAATATTTGGATCTGTGCGTAGTAAGTCAGATTTCGTGGAGAAACTTGCTCTCTCGATGACCCCTGGGTCCAAGAGTTGGCTGGAGACAGAAACGACTGGCCAAAGCCTGGATGGATTCAGCTGGGCTCAGTCCCCGAAGGCTTTGTTCTTCAATCTGTTTATACAGTTTCCCGTAGGAGTCTGTAATTTTAATCAGTAAATATCTCCCTTGATTTATCACCTTCTATTGACATAGTGGTAATTCAAGCAGTGGAACTAAAGCTGGGCCTGCTGTGTGTTTTTTCCCCTCCTTGTGCCCGGCCCTTGTTTGATTTTTCTCCATCCTCTTAGGTAATTGGTCCGCCTCTGATACTCTCTGTATGACCGGCTGTGGTCAGGGGTCAGTGGGCTCCCCCTTCCAAAGAGCAGAATATTGTAACCAATCACAATGCAACTCCATCTCAAGTTGGCGAAAACCAGAGCAGACAAACCACAGACTGATGGGACCCAGTGGATTTCGTTTTTAAATTAGAAATCCAAGATGCTTATAAAGAACACTGTTATCCTCTCTAGCCTCAGAGACAGTGTGGAGACTTAAGCTGCTGATTTAGTATCTCTGAGTTGAACAGGGAGATCCTCCATCCCAAACCTTCTGGACCTGCCAATTTCCACATTAGCGGATTGATCCTGTGTAAACACCAGATTGGAAAAGGCCTGGAACTCAGTTCTACTTTGTATTCAGGCATTTATTTATTTAGTATTTATACTAGTAAACTGGTTTAAAAAATATGCTTTAGGCCCGCTGTATCTTGATTTTAGCATCACATTTGACCTAAAATGATCTCCTAGTTGGCCAAGATAAAGAAACGAGGCTTTGCTAGTCATAGAGCTGGGTGAGGGTTCAAAGCTGACTTGATATGCAGCAGGGTTCTGGGCTAAGGTGATCGTACTCATGTCCACAGGTGGACTAGAACTAAAAGGAAAAGATATTGGAGGACAGGGTCTAGATTCCCAAAAGATCTCGATGAACTGAAATGATGGGCTGAAACTTCAAAGGCCAAAATCAATAGAAAGTCCTGAACTTTGGTTTCCAAAATCAAATGACAAAGCACTGAACAAGGACAATGTGTTTAAGCATACATTTTGTGAAGCTATGTGTTAGAAGTTTAGGGGTGGACAAATTCAGTAGACGCTGACAGCATTAACGGTGGCTGCCAGATGACTAATAAAATCTTAGGTTGTGTTGGTAGAAATATGGTTCTCTCCAATCATCATCTCTCTAAACTTGACTTTCATTGAAGTTTTTCATCTTTTTATCCCCTGTTAATAACTAGAACCATGCCTACTACTACAGAAGCTTATTTAAGTATCATTTAGATGGATGGATGGATGAATAAACAGAGGCAAGGATGGATTACAAGGGAAGAAATCGACCCACTGGTCAACACATGTCTAAGGTCCTGTATTGTGTTCCATTTTGAATGCTGATTTTAAGGATGGACATGAATAAACTAGAATGGGTCAAGAGAAGAATGTCCAGATCGTGAAGGGTTTGAGAATCATCCCTAGGGGAATGAGTTGAAGAAATTGGTATATTTAATCAGAAACAGGAGAAGGCAAAGAAGTCTTGGGCTTCTCTGGTGGCTTGGTGGTAAAGAATCCACCTGCTAGTGCAGGAGATGCCAGGTTCGATCCCTGGGTTGGGAAGATCCCCTGGAGAAGGAAATGGCTACACACTCCAGTATTCTTGACTGGGATAGAGGAGTCTGGTGGGCCACAGTCCATGGGGTCGCAAAAGAGTCAGACATGACTTAGTGACTAAACAACAGCAACAAAGTGGTCTTGGCACTGGGAAAGGAGAGAAATGTCATCTAGATTTAGAATTGTGAAGGCAGGTGCACATGAGAGGGATTAAAGCAATTTACATTTCTTTGGCGGCTACAGCTAGAAGCACATGGTGGATTTTTGCAGATACCCACCTGTAGTTCAGCTCAGAACAAAGAGGAAATCTCCACCAGTCAGAAGGGTCCCCTGGTGCCAGGAGCGCAGTAGCCTGATTCTACCAGTGGATCTTTCTCTTTCTGATTGTCATAAGCAGCCCCCATCCAGAGCAGCTCCACCCCTCGGATGCCTCCACAACGAGCCGTCAGTTCTTCTTTCTCACTGCTTTACTTCAATAGTGCTTTACATTAAATTTAGTTTACATATCTGTCTCCTTCACTAAGTTACAAGTTCCTTGAGAACAAGGCCTGTGCCTTTCATATTCTTTATACATAGTAGACACTCAATCAACATTTACTTTATTTGTTGAGTTAAATACAACCTGGCTGCCCCTTTGATTCAAGTCTAATACCAAAAAAAGTTGTTTGGTCTAGTCTGAGATCTGTGGAAACACAGAGGCTCTGGAATGGCAATATAGCTATGTTGGCATGCCTCCAGAGTTCTGTATTTGGGGGAAGACTCATCTGTAAATCCATTCTTCCCATTTCTAAAGTAAGGATACTTGTATTTTTGAGGTTTACAATGCTGTGTACATAATGTTTCATATTCTTTCAAATAGAGGTAAACTCTGAATTTAAGGTGCCATTATAATGATATATGTCACATTAAAGAAACATTTTCTCCCTCTTTACCACCAGCATTCTTTTTTCGCTCCTAGAGTTCCCACTATGAAATCCTAGAAAATTCATTTTGGGACTTCCCTGGTGGTCCAGTGATTAAGACTCAACACTTCCATTGCAGGGGGCACAGTTTCAATCCATGGCTGAGGAATTAAGATCCTACATGCCACCTCACATGGCCACAAAGAGAAAAGACATTTCATTTCAGTAAAATCATTTATCTGCTACCCATCCAAATATATATAAACTAGTGGAATCTTTTTTGCATATGAATGGGAGGGACCTTTATTTTCCCTCTTAAGGGAATTAATAACTATTTGGGCTTTTCTTAATAATTCAAATCATGAAATAGTTTAGTCTGGGGGATATACAGATTTCACCTTCAGATCACATTAATGGAACAGACTGTCTCAAATGTGCGAATAGACATGTTTCCACAATTTAGTCATGCCAGTGGTGCAAATCCAGGTGGGGCCAAGAATGAGATGATGAAGATAGTCATCCTTAGGCTTATTCTGTTGGATGAGAAGAATCACTATGATGCAAGCTTTGTGCTATTTCTCATGATTACATCATTGCCTTCACAGTGCATTATATTGCAGGGTGGGGCTGGACCAGCACTTCAGTAAGACTTTTCTGGAAGCTCAGTTTTTATCAAGCTTATACTCCATCATGTTGCCACCTTCTTTCCCAAAGGTGGCAGCATTCTGGTGAGTGGTAAAGTAAAAAGATTTTCAGAGAAGTAATTAGTAAAGTACACAGAGGCTAAAAGGGAAAAAAAAAAAACAGGCTATTAATCAATAAATAATAAAAAAAAATTCAGTCGACGACATTTTCCTTCTTTGTGTTCTTGGCTATGAGAGAAAGCGAGATTCATGAGGACAGGTCAGGTGACCATGTCTTAGCTCTTATTTCTACATAATACAACATACGATCATGAAGAGTGGTAAGAAAGATCAGTCATCCAGTCCCATCACTTCATGGCAAATAGATGGGGAAACAATGGAAACAGTGAGAGACTTTGTTTTGGGGGGCTCCAAATCACTGCAGATGGTGACTGCAGCCATGAAATAAAAGACACTTGCTCCTTGGAAGAAAAGTTATGACCAACCTAGACAACATATTAAAAAGCAGAGACATTACTTTACCAACAATGGTCCATCTAGTCAAAGCTATGGTTTTTCCAGTAGTCATGTATGGATGTGAGAGTTGGACTATAAAGAAAGCTGAGTGCCAAAGAATTGATGCTTTTGAACTGTGGTGTTGGAGAAGACTCTTGAGAGTCCCTTGGACTGCAAGGAGATAAAACCAGTCAATCCTAAAGGAAACCAGTCCTGAATATTCCTTCGAAGGTCTGATGCTGAAGCTGAAATTCCAATACTTTGGCCACCTGATGAAAAGAACTAACTCATTGGAAAAGACCCTGATGCTGGGAAAGATTGAAGGCAGGAGGAGAAGGGGACAATGACAGAGGATGAGATGGTTGGTTGCCATCATTGACTCGATGGACATGAGTTTGAACAAACTCCAGGAGTTGGTGATGGACAGGAAAGCCTGGCACGCTGCAGTCCATGGGGTTGCAAAGAGTCAGACACGACTGAGCGACTGAACTGAACTGAACTTAAGAAGGATAAAAAATGAAGACTCTGGTTTCCTCCTATCTCTTCAGGCTTTCAGGTAGGGCTCTCAGATACCTAATCTTGGGTGTTCATGGAGTAATTGCATAGACATTGATCTCTTAATGGTAAATGATGAGTTAATTCATCCCCAAACCCTTCTAACTAGACAGGTGAGAAGTTGTGAGTCACTGAACTCACTCTGGGCATTGCATATTCTATTTATCATTTACATATAAATGAAAATGTGAGCCTCTCACTGGAAAAACTGGCCCACAAGCAAGAGGAAAGAATGGAGTGATGGTGGAGGATGTGGTAGCCCCTGGAAAATTCAGAGAATTTCCATCACCAAGAGCCCAGGGTCAATACTGGTAAAAGGATGAGAGAGTAAATAAATAGTTGTAGGAACTGGAGAGGAAAGTGTGGCCCAGGAGACACAGTGGCTGGAAGGTGGCTGTCGTATTAGAATACAGGTTCAGAGTTCGAATCATTCCTTTATATGATACTGATTCACCAAATGCTTCTTGTGCTAGATCAGGATATACACAACTACCCGTGCCCGCAGGTAAGCAAATAAGAAATGATGACAAGTTGGAAAAGTGATATGAGGGAAATAAATAGGCTACTACGGGAGAATACTGAGATTGGGAATGAAAAGGATGGGAACCTATTTCAATAGACGAGTTAGAAAAGATTTCTAAGGAATTGCTGTTTAAACTCAAACTTGAAAGCTAAGAAAGAACCTACCTGACAAAGAGAAAAAGATGAATGGCAGATGTCTGTGAAGGCCCTGAAGCAGGGAAGCCCTTGGCAAATTCAAAGAATTAAATGGAATGGTACTTCCATTCATTGAGCCCCAATCATGGTCAGACCCTGGCTTAGGTGCTTTATGGGTTTAAAAAGCATTTACTCCTCCCAACCCATTGAGTAGGCATTGTTGTTATTCCTAACAACAATGGGGCTAGTGTGTCTGGAACATGAAGGACCAAAGAAAGATGGCTCAGTATCAAGCTGGAGAAGTAGGCAGGGCCCAGCAGGGTTGTAGCAGGAAAATAGAATTAATCTGATTTGGGTTTTCTGATGCTACCTCTGGCTGCTTATTGGTAAATAGACCAAAACAGGGTGAAAGAGGAAGTGGAGGGGCCATTTGGAAGGCTTCTGGATTCTAGGCGAGCATAGATGTGGTTGGGCAGGAAGGTGGTAGAGGAGATGGCAGGAAGTGGTGATTTGAGGCAAGTTTTGGCTGTGTTGAGATTTGAGAGGCAGCCCAACAGTAAGGACACAGAAAGAAAACACATGGACTCAAACCTCATACCAGCTGCCCTCCACCATGACAGCGAGGGAAGGGAGAGAGGGGTGAGAAACAGACGCTTGGAAACTGGAAGACATTCAGGCACCTAACCAGGATCCTACCTCGCCGTCAATCTAAGACTTAAAATATCCATTGCCTGCATGTTGTGGTTTGGCTGCCCTAGTTCCTCTCTTGTTTTTTGTTTTTTTTTTTTTTTTTGGTCAAATGGACACACACATACACACACACTCCGGCATGCACCCTTTCTGATCCACTAAGTGCTGAGCAACAGTCAACGATAAGGCTTGTCTCCATGCAGGGGAGAGAGATGGCTACCCAGAAAAAGAGGGGGGGAAAATGAAGACTGAATTGTGAAGACAGCTCACCTGGGGAAACAGGTCTGGCTAACCTCCAGCCAATCATTAACCCTGCCCGGGGCCTTCAGGACACTCACACACTCGGGAATTTTAGGAGCCCGGAAACTCAGAGCAAAGTTTATTTTCAGAACATGGCCTGAAGAAGGAAGCAAAGGATAAACAGGGACCAAATGTTTTAATTATTTGAAATGGTTTCCACCCCAACACCATTCCCCAAGTGTTAGAAAGGCTGGCCAGGAGAATTTACGGGAGGGCCTTTCCCCCCAGCTTGCTGCCATCCAGGCTTGCACAGCCCCACAAACCCTTTTGGCATGACAGCCCCTCAGCAGGATGGGCCGGGTGTGCCCCTGGCTGCCTTGTGCCTGTAGCCAATACCAGGCCTCGGAGCCCAGTGAGTTTCCCGGGCAGCCATCTGGAACCATCCTCGCCTTCAGAACAGTAGCCACAGTTGGTTCTCCAGGGACCGCCTCTGAGTTTCCTGCGATACACTTCTTCATCTGGGTTTTATAGAGAACAGGGTCTTGACCCTGGGATGGAAGAGAGCACAGCCTTGTTAGCAAACTGTCCGGGGAAAACTTTAAGGAAAACGAATGTGGAGGAGGCAAGGGAAGTTGGGAAGGGCTGGAGGAGGACAGGCCCGTCACCCGCCACCGGGCCCCAACAGACTCCCCGGGCGTGGCCTTCAGACCAGCGAATCAAGTCCAGATACCTCGCAGAGAGCCAGAGGAGAGGACAGACGTGTCAGGGAAAAAATAACTGCTAATATGATAAAATGCCAAGTGGCTACGACAGGCCGCAGCCCATCAGAGATCGCAGCAAACTCAGCTCGGAAAAAGTACAAAAGTCCTTCAGCGTGAGGTAATGAGGCGCGTCTAATTATATTTAAGAAAGAAACAGCAAGAAATGCTTTCAAAGCCTTCCCCTCTTTCTTCCCTTCACGAACCAAGTCCAAATCCCAAACGGAGAGACACCGTAATTTCAGAGAAAGTGAGGAATTTCCGAGAGCATCACGGGAAACAAGGTTGTGATTTTCCCAGAACTGAGAAAAACTATCACACCAGCCCTTCCCCGCCAGCTCCCTCTTCCCCTCCCCAAAGAAACTCCCATCAGGAAACGACAGGGGGAGGAAGAAAAAAAAAAAAAACAAAAAACAAAACACAGGCAGCCCCACCATGAGAAATCAAGGCAGTCGAAATGACATTTGACACCGCCAGGCCACAGCTGAAGAACAAGGGAAAAGTTTTAGGGTGACTGTCACTGACCCATAGTCTCTCACTCCTAACCTTGCTCTCCAACATATGTTTCTCATTTCCTTGCTTATAGCTGGTCCAAGCTAATGATATGTGTTTTGGCCGGGATCCCGTGCTTGGCATACAGCCGGGCTTGTTCTCATTGTCCGGGCTACTTACAGAAACCTCTTTCTCTGTCTCTTTCTCTCTCTCAAAAAACCAGCTTGAAAGAACAGTAAATATGCAAAACAGCCCCCGCACTCTATACAGCTACCATCTTGAACATGGCCCCCTCTACCCTAACACACCCCATCAATAAAGGCCTAAAGAGAACGTCCACGGGTGAGGGGTATGCTCAACACAAAAGCAGTGGAAATTCAAACAAATTGGCCCATTAGAGTCTCACACGGCTATAAATACAGCTCAGCTCCGGCTATTTTGAGGGACGATGGCATGGGAAAGTTCGGCCTGGAATCTTGAGTTTGTCAGAGGAGACGGGTCTCTCCTGAGACATGAGAAGAGGATGGAGCGCTCAGCCGGCCCTGAGGAAGAGGGGCATCGATTCTGGTCAGTTCCAGGGCAAGGCTAAAAGTGGATGAGGAGGCACACCCAGGCTTCGCCCCTGTTCTCCAGGGCCGCTGGCCTTGCTGTTGGAGGCGTGGGCTCTGGTGTCACTCAGAGTGTCCATAACCTTTAAAAAGGCTGAACGTGCCCTTTTGCTCCCTGGAGGTCAATGGACCATTGCACTCTTTCTGAAGGACTGGGCAGGCTGGTGGAGGAGGGGTGGGAACAAGAGTGACCCAGCGAGTCTGGGCAGGTCCCAGGCTGCAACCAGCATCTCTGGCTAACCCAGAAGGAAATCCCGAGAAGCCCACTTTTTGCCAAATAGACCCCAAAGTATGATGCCTGTTATGGGCATATTTTAAAATCAGGGCACAGTCGTGTGACTTTTAGGAGATAAGGACCCAGCAAAATAAGTAGACAGACAATGAATATGCAAATATCAAGAACTGCTTCACATTTCCCCTCAGGGTGTGTCAACAGAAGGCAATTAACTGCTAACAGTTAGGGATGAGCTAACACGGAACACACATCTCCTTCTGTATCGTGTTCCTGCAGACTTGACTTCCGGAAGAACACAGACCACCCCTTGCGGTGTCACTGCTGGGTCTGTTTGACCTAGGTTCGTGGACCCCATATCAAATCCTCTTCAGAAAGCATGCCTGGGACCTCTTTGGATTTACTCATTCAATTAATAAGTTTGAGCACCTACTGTATACCTAGCACCTGCCATGGCCTGGAGTCACACAGACACAGACCTGCCTGCCTGGATTCTTGATTCCAGGGGTGCATTTAATCTGCTTTTGACCCTAGAGTTTTCTGGAGCGCACATCCCATTTTGCCCAGGACAGCCCAGTTGATAGCTGTTGTCCTGGTATAGATATTAATAGCACTTCTTCTAGTGCTCCAAAGTGTCCCAGTTTGGATGATGAATTCCACAGTTACTCCGTCTAAAGTTCCTCTCTCTGAAGTGCCTTTTGGGGTCTGAAACCTAATCCACAGAGAGAAACGTGCAAAAATATAGCGTCCTCTATTTTAAAGGCTCTTTGGAACTTGAAAAAGTTAAGAGAGGGTTTCCAAATTATCAAGAAAATGGCTTTGGCCGATTAAATTTTAATTAGTTCAAGAACAGGCTCTGCGGCATCCTGGGCTTGAGTCCTTGCCACATGCTGTAGTCGGTTCTTTCGTGGCAGACCTTGTCTGCTCTGCATTTTCCATGATGCTTCTGAAGCCTCAAAGTGACTGCCCTCTTCCCCCCGCAGCACGGGAACAGCCGGAGTACACGAGGGCACTTGTCCCCATACAGCCAGGAGGGGAAGGGCCAATTCAGTTGCCATGACAACACCCTTTCCTGAAAACCTCTGAGTGACACTTCCTGGGGAGACAGGAAGTAAGGACAGGAAGATACCAAGGTCACTCTCTTCCCATGTCCAGCTTTCCCCACCTCCCGGGCTTGTCTGATAGTTGACCTTTTCTAGCTCAGCCTTTCTTCTCCAATTGCCATCAGCTTTTGTCATGGGGGTAAAAGCAACCAATTGCTTCTGTCCCCTTCTTTACAGCCAGCCAGTGAAACCCCCAAATAGTTCAGTAATATGCCACATGGAAGTCACAAGGGAGGGAAAGATGCTTCAAAAATTAGGTGGCTGATTCCAAAGTGGGGGAAAAAAAAAACAACAACACTGAATCGACTGCTTGCACTTTTGTAATCAATGTTATAAATTATGACAATAATAATTCAACAAATGTTATTGAACACTTACTGTGGGCCAAACACTGTGCTAGAGCTTGGGTGTAGAGTATTGAACGGAATGGATAAGGTCTCTACTTTCTCAGAGCTTACTTACAGTGTTCCAAGGGAGATGGACACCAAAGGTATAATCCCACAATAAATCCACACCTGCAGATTGTGGTGAGTACCACAAAGGGAAAGTGCAGAGTGTGAGAGAAAGTATAAGGAGAACTAATTTGTATTTGCATGAGCCAGGGAAAGTCCCTCTAATAAAGTAACTTTAATCTAAGACCCAAAATATGAATAAGAAGTAAACAAAGAAGTCCATTTCTGTATAGTCCATGAGTCTCTACCATACTGGACATCACCTTAATGCTTTACTAAAATATTTCGCTTTGAGACTAGAAGAGTTTTGGAGTTATAATCTTCAAACCTACATGTTGATAACCTGCATGAAAAATAATGCAAGGGGTAAAAATCCCTCACTGCTGGGTCGTTAGCCGGGTGTGATGTTCCTAGTGCAGAACTGTATACAGAAATGTATAAAGTACTCAGAGCATGGCATTCATATGTCTAGAACTATGTTAGCAATATAGGGTCTCTCATATCTGAATCCCCAGCAACTAGCATGATTCAAAGTATTATCACCAAATAGTAGTTTTGTGCATTAAGTGCTCAATATACATTGAATGAATAAAGGAATCAGTGAACCAGTGACTTTTATAGAAAGTCTTCTATGGATCAGGGCCTGTGACAGGTAATTTCACAAATACCCTCAAATTTCAACACCATAACATTATTGTACCCATCTCAAGGCTGGGATGCTTATGTGCTCAGACTAAACTAGAGTTCTAAAAATAAATGTAAAATATAACTCTAAGGATATCTGGAGAAGCAGAGAGAAGAGAAAATGCACTTCCAAGAGTATTTTGAAATAGCAATCGAAGGTGCAAACCAATGAACTGAAAAGGTACAAAGAGTCACAGAAGTGGGATGAGAAAACCTTTAGAGGGAGAAGAAGTGTGAGGCAAGATGGATGGGCAGCATTGCTAAAACCTGAAGCTCCTGAACATTTTGTAGATGAGCATGATGTAATTGGATTCTGTTGTCCTTGGGACATGTGATGAATACACCCCTAAAAGTCTAGCGGTGGGAGATTAGGTTTGGAGAGAATGGAGATAGAATTTGGGCTCGGTGGAATATTTAAGTGCAGAGGAGCTTCAGAAACTATCATGTTAAAAGACTGGCATTTATGGGGCAGGTGGGAGGTGATATGGCCATGTTCTTAAACAAAGGTAATGAGAGGAAGTATGAAGTCAGAAGTGGCTCCAAATCTCACTGGCTTAAGAAAGAACATTGGATAAAGAAGGAAACCAAGCAGATGATTTTATATTTTAAGAGGCTCCTCTAGTCTGAAAGAGGCAAGTCTCACTGTGAATGATTCAGACAAAAGAAAGTTTCAACAGAGGTAGTTTATTTCATCAATGATGACAGTGGGAAACAGTCATTTTAGGGTCGGAAATCTCTACATTTTAAAACCACTCACGTTAAACTGGGAATGAATGTGAAAGAGAAATGTCTGAAAAGGTTCAAGGGGGTCAGAAAAAACCCGAAGGCAAAAATAATTGCCCCTTGTAGGGAGCTGTGATGTTCCAGAGGATTTTCTGCAGAAACGGGCATGGGTTTAAACCTGCTGCTCTTCTGTTGAATTCCTGCAGTTCCCTGAGATGAGGACAAGTTCCATAATTGTTGTAGCTTTATTGTTTTTCTTCTACAAACCTATTTGTGAAAGTGCCATAAAATTGTCTTACCCAACGCTCTCAGTTTCAGGAAATATAATACACAGCAGATCAGGAGAAATTATTCCTTTTTTCCCCCTATTCCACAGCCTCTTGGCACAAGTTCAGCATTGAAATGGTTAAAATATCAGCACATTTCACTGGTCTTGGGTTACTCATAAACATTCAGCAAAGCAATTTCACTCAATCGCACATATTAACTGCTTAAGTTCTTCTCTCTGAGGATGTGGACTGTTATTTTATGCCAAAAGTCCTGTAATTAAGTTTGACATAAGCGCATGGATTAAATATGTGGTTGGGGGGGTGGTGCGGGTGGAGACGCGGAATGGAAGGGTTTCTGTCCTCGCCTTTCTACCATATGGAGACTGTAACCAAATAATGTGCAAAAATTTTTAAGAGAATTTCCAATCTTATTACTCAGAGTTGTTTATCAGGTAATTCATAAGGCCAGTACAGTTACAAAACCAGTTTTTCTTTCCCCCCATTTAGCAATAAGAACAACAACAAAACACTCCCCTCATAGCCGCCGTGGACCCTCATAGTAGAGTCTTTATAAGGCAAAGAACAGAAGCTCTACTAGAAATTCTTCCAATGGGCAGGAGACTTTGGCTATAGTTTGGAGCTAATTTATCAAACTGATCTAATTCAGGGTTATATTTTAAATGCTAAAACCATGATGAGAGTGCTGTGTGCTGCCGTTACATTGCGGTGACACTGTGCATCAGTTACATCAAGGCAGGCAACACTGGAGGCACTTTGCTTGAAAGGGACTTTGATCGTGTCCAGATTTTCCCTGTCTGAAGGGTCCTCAGGTGACTCTGAAAAGGCCTGATTCACATAAGCAGCATAATAACAAATTTACTTTCAACTTCTGGCCACATACATGAAGGTTTCTTGTGGTTTCAGAGAGGAATGCTCTTGTTCCTCCCTTCCTAAAAACAGCTGAAAATAGCTATTTCAAATGTTTGAGAGAGAAAACATCCTCCTTGCGTTTCCCCCAAATCGGAGGGAGCACGCAGGAGATTAACCCTAAAAAGGAGGTTGGGCATCAGGCCACCTGCCAGCTTCCCTCCTGGTGAATCTGCTCCAGAGCTCTTGCCCAGTTCCAGATCTTTCTCTTCATTGGTTTAGCTGAGTTGGTTGCTTTCTTGGTGGCTTCATCTGCTATAAACTTCTTTAAAATATCAAGAAATGTTCTTTCAAATCATTGCCTGTCTCGAGTTCTTTATCCTATTGCTCTGAAAAATGTCACTGCACCATCCCAGCTGCCTTCTGATTTGTCTCCGTTTCTCTGAACTCAGCTCAGAATCTTTTCCTTTTGGAGGCCTACAGTCAAGGCTGCTCATAACATTGGGAACCCTGTAAATCTCCATGTTGTGCTGACTTCTGGAGTGGGTTTCTGACCATTTTAGCATGTCCATTTTTATTTTATAATAAGTAGCTCACACTGAGTGCAGTGTTGAGATAAAGCCTTGATATTTGCTGCACAAGAGTGAGAATAATTTACTTAGACTCAATACAGCCCTCTGTATTCCCCATAATTTGGGGCAATATCTACCTCATCATTCAAAAGCCCATCCCAAGCCCTTCAGGAATACTCCTGTTTCTTAGTTTATCTTTCTTGTTTTATAACTTTTATTTCTGCTCATTAAATTACATAAGCCTGTTACTAGGCCCACAGCCTTAATGTCTTCCAGGCATTCTGCATCGTACTCTACTTTATTATCCCCAATCTGGTACAAAATATAATTACCTTCGACTCTACTATCCATGTTGTTGTTGGGAATTGTCTTGTTCTCTTAAATGGCTTTCACTTTTTCTTTGATATCTTATGTAGTCCTTTCTATTCCCAAACCTTACTCTCTAGAGGATTCAGTTCATAAGATTTTCCCAAGAGAGGTAATGAAAGGCAAAGCCCCACCCCAGAGGTGGGCTTTACTTTGATCATGAGGAGCAGGGAAAAAAAGCTCTCATGGTTGGCCACTCATTGAGTACAGTCCAGTGACTTGAAATTAACGGGACTGATCCAGGTCACTCAGAGGGTTGGGTGCTTTGAGCTTTCTATCCATGTCTGGTTGCTTTTGTCATGGACCCACGTTCATCATTTTATCCTGTCGGTGTCCAAGTCCTCCATAACAGCTCCAGAAAGAAACAAAAGCCAGTCACTTTAGACTAGGCACCAGGCTGGGTTGCACGTAACTGATTTCAGTGGGGCCAAGTGTGGTATATTAAGAATGCAGTGGTTTCAGCATAGTTGTGTAATCCCTCTTGGAGGCCTGTTGAAACCTTTTCTACACTTGAGCCTTTTCTCAGCTTGACTCCTGAATAAGAGCTTATCCCCTTGTTCCCTCTGAGATGCTGTCATATTCTGTCTCCAGGCTGAGGTCATTCCATCATGGTCCATGCATTTCTCCCAAGCTTCTTGTCTTACCTCCGACATACTTGCAGGCCTGAGAATTTGTTAGGAACTTTCGAAGCCTGTGCTCACAGATTTCTAATTCTGACCGTGACCACATTGAAGCGAATGGTCATTTTCCCTGCAGTTTGTGCAAAGCAGTTTTTGGTTTGTCTTTTGGACTATGATTCAAAATTACGTACCCCTGGTCTTGTTGGTGGGCTTCCCAGGTGGTGCTAGTAGTAAAGAACCCATTTCCCAAGGCAGGAGACTCAAGAGACATGGGTTTCCTCCCTGCGTTGGAAAGATCTCCTGGAGGAGGGCATGGCAACCCACTCCAGTATTCTTGCCTGAAGTATCTCATGGACAGAGGAGCCTGGTGGGCTACAGTCCATAGGGTCTCAAAGACTCAGACACGACTGAAGCGACTTAGCACACACATGGATGTTGGTGAATGGGGGGGTGTAATAGTGCAGTGAATAAGAATGTAAGCTCTGAAGCCTGACACTTGGGTTCAAATCTCAGCTCTGACATTTATTAGCTGTCTGACCTCAAGCATGTTAACTTAGCCCTCATGACTCATTTGCCTTATCTGTATAATAGAGAATAATAGTACCTCCGTCTTGGGGTCATTGTGAGGATTAAACACATTAAGAGTTAATGAGAGTGCTTGGCGCATGGCAAACCTTCAATAAGTGTTGGCCATAGTCCAGATTTTCTGAGGAATCTCAACTACTCCTTAGCTGTTTTTGGTTTGAGATGAACTGGTCCTTCAAAGATCTAAGATGCTCAAGCTCTTAAAGGGATGAGGGTTGAGCACATCCCTGCTGTACTTTACTTGGCAACATTCAAGCACAACCTTACATCAAAACCAATAGTCAGCATGTGACTCAACCTCTCACAGCCTAGTGTTATTTAAAGACAAGGAGACTAAGGAAATGGAAAAGTTGGTGTGAAAATAATCATAGGACTTCCTTTCAAAATTCTTATTGTTTCCTCTGCTGCCCATGGATAGCAACTGCAGAGTTCTTAGGTGGACTCTCTGTAAAAGCCAGAAACTCACAAAGGTCTCAGGGTGGGCTACCAGGGTCTGCAACCCCCAGAAAGACTTTCAGCCAACCTCTTACCCTTCGCTGCCAAACTGGGATGATTCACCACCATGCCTACCTCAGAAGACTATTACAAGCAAGCAAGAGAGTATAAACATATGGAAATATAATCATTGTTATTATGAAATACATCCTGCTGCTAAATTATCTTGAAATCAATAATAATACTTTTAAGATTAATTTATGTCTTCATATTTATACAGAATATTGCTAAGTACCCTTGGAGTACTCCGTCTCTCCCATCTCATTGTCCAAATTCTACCCTTTCTTAATGTCCAAATTAAGCCTCACTTCCTCTGAAAAGCCATCCCTGCACACACACCCAAACACAACATTAAACTTTCACCCCTTTGAAGTATTAGCTCACTTACTACTGTTGTTTTCAAAGCAACTACTGTTGCTTTGGCATTTAATCATCAATTCAAGAAGCTAGCAACCTTTTTTGTATTGGTTCAGATAGTAAATATCTTAGGCTTTGTGGGACATGCTGTCTGCTATTGTAGCCCAGCAGCACCTGAGACAATTTGTAAATGAATGGGAATAGTGTTGTGTACTGATAAAACTTTATTTATAGAACAGGTAAGGCCCAGAGACTATAATTTGATATTTCTAATCCATAGCCTGGCTTTATTGTCGAAAGTCTTTATTTGTGCTCTTTTTATCTATTACTCAATTACATTGTCAGGATCTCAAAGACAAGAATCTTTGTTAGATGTCCCTAATGCCCTATTCCCCACTTCTCTGAGCCTAGCACCTGGTTCAGTACATATATGTTAGATTAGACTGGCGCATGGGATATTTTTATGAACAGATGAACTTAGGAAACCAAGCCAGGCCGAATGCCCTGAAGAGTTAAGTCAGGAAAAAGAGATGTGCAGTCCTAACAGAATGAGAGATGGCCATCTGCACGTCAAACAGGCAAATGTGGAAGAACGTTGCCCACTGATCACTGTCAAGTCCTGAGGGAAAACCTATGGAAAACACCTGAAGACCACATGTTCCTGAAATCTGAGTTCTGTGCATGAGTAATGCCATAGAAGGCCAGGAACATGGGGAGTCTGAGTCTTTGCTAAGGACACAATTATAACTGAACTCACAGACATTCTTTAGAAGCAATTCTTCTTCTTCTTGAATTTAGAATAACTTCACTATCATTTCCCATTTAGATTCATCTAAAAATAAATATCTTTATTTGTAGAAATATGACACTCCAGGAGCTAGTACCGTAGTAGCTTAGAGCATCAGGGCTTGGAGTGATACCTAATTCAAATCTAGGAGCCTTTGAGTATGTCACTTAACCTCTTTAAGCTTCAATGTTTCTGTCTATGAAATGGGAATTTTGTGAGGATTAAATGAGTCCAGGTATATGAAGAACTTAGTATAAGGCTCAGGACAGAGTAAATGTCCAGTAATTATTAGCATCTATGAGAGCAGCAGTAGCAGCAAAGTCACAGAGTAAAAGGTAGTTCTTTAAACACATGACCCAGGAATTCCGCTCCAAAGCATATACCCAAGAGAAATGGAAACTTATGTCCACTAGAAGCTTGCACACAAATGTTCATAGCAGCATTGTTGACAGTAGCCAAAGAGTTGAAACAACCCCACTACCAATCCACTGTTGAATGGAGTTGGTCTATCCACTCAATGGAATATTATTTAGCCACAAAAAGCAAAAAATACTGAAACATGTTCCAACATGGATGAACCTTGAAAACATTATGCTAAATAAAAGAAGTGGTCACAAAGGCCACATATTGTATGGGATGAAGTGTCTAGAACCATCAAACATGTAGAGACAGAGAATAGATCAGTGGTTGCCAGGAGCTGGGGCGGGGGTGGAGGGGCCATGCACAGGGTAGGGGAGGATGAGGGGTGACTGCTAGTGGCAATGAAACTCTTGGGGGGATGATGAAAATGTCCTGCTACTGCTGCTGCTAAGTCGCTTCAGTCGTGTCCAACTCCGTGCGACCCCATAGACGGCAGCCCACCAGGCTCCCCCGTCCCTGGGATTCTCCAGGCAAGAACACTGGAGTGGGTTGCCATTTCCTTCTCTAATGCATGAAAGTGAAAAGTGAAAGTGAAGTCGCTCAGTCGTGTCTGACTCTTAGCGACCCCATGGACTGCAGCCCACCAGGCTCCTCCGCCCATGGGATTTCCCAGGCAAGAGTACTGGAGTGGGGTGCATAGACCATTGTTGTCATTATACAACTCTGTGAAATACTAAGACCACTTTAAAAGAGTCAATTTTATGGTAAAAATTATATCTCAATAAAACTGTATATTTTTAAAAGGCATTTCCTTTAAAAAAGTGAATTAACTTATCTGCTCTAATTAAAAAATAATCTGTAGTATATACCTTCTTTGCCCTTGATATGAGCTAGAAGTTTATAGTTTAAGCATGTCATTTAAAAAAAATGTGTTATGGACACATATATTTTAATAGAAGATTAGTTATCAAAGTTCATATATCCATAGTGTTTAAGTAAACTTACCAAGGACATACATACATAACCTTCCTTTATAAACTCTAGTTAGTTATAAGAATTACTCACAGTCAAGAGCTGTGTGTTAAGGGTCTGCTGTATGCTGGCACATTACCTAGGACATAGGGACATAGGAGAAGTGAAGTCCTAGAGTCATGAAGCTCAGAGTTCATATATATGCAGTTTTTTTGCACAGCACACCAACCATGATGATTTGGTCATGCTTGTTTTCTGTAGTTTATGTCATAAGAACAATGGGATTTTTCCCCAGTGTAAATCATATTATCATCTTATCATCATGCCTTTTCAAACTCTTCTCTCCAGGGCACACCTCCCCCATCCCCAGCTGAAAATATCAGTTCTGGATTCCAGAAATTTCCATAAGTTCAGGATCCCTAAGTTTTACATAAAGAAAATATGCACATATGTACAGCCACCAGGCAATGTATATATATATATAGATTGCATTTTCTCCCTGGAGAACTTGCAGTAAAAGGAGTCTCAAATTTTTATAAACATAAAATCCCCTGGGGAGGCTTGTTAACCATGCAGATTCCTGGGCCTCAGTCCAAAGAGGCAAATTCAGTAGGTCTGAGAAGGAGCCCAGGAGACAGAGTGTTTAACAAGCACCCAAAGTCGCTCAGTGCGAGAATACAGGAGCCACACTTGGAGAAATACTGCTCTCAAAGATGAGAAACCAGTGCATTGCTGGCTGTATATTGAGCTCCAGCTTTCAAAGTGGCACTGTCTAGGCACTTCAGAGACACGTAGACATGCAGTATCTCCCGCAAGGAGCTCATAATCAAGTCTGGAAAACTTGGAAGACACAGCATGATAACTCCCTGTGTACCCTGGATCATCAATAACCAATGAGTGACTGAGACCCAAAGGGCGGGAAGGACTCACAAGAGCCGAACCACTCTGTGAGCCCAGGTGGTAAAGAACTCCAAGAAGAAGACAGATCCCTCAGCCTAACCTTAAAAGGTAACAGTGACTATAAAGAAGAAAATGTTAAGGATCTGGAACAGATAGTGAGGGAGATTTATCTCAGAGCAGATGGCTGTGGTGTGTTTTCATGTGGAACAAAAAGATGCCCCCGCTTGGTATAATTTTCTATTTAATTCTGCTGAAAGGATCGGAAGGATAAAGGTCAATGCTGGGCTTATCCTCTACTTGTCTGAAAGTGAATGTTTGAAGCACTGTGAAAGAAATTCATAAATAGAGATTACTGATGAAAAAGTCTTAAGGAGAGAGAGAGAGAAGAAAAGAAGGAAGAAAAGGAAGAAAAAAGGAAGGGAAGAAGGGAGGAGATAAGAAAGGAGAAAGGAAAGAGAAAGCTACCTTTGTTGGCATATCCCATCTCACTGCTGTGTATTGGCAGAACACTGCCAGTCATATAAAGACCCTAAACTATTTGGTTGTCATCACTTGTCTCGTAAACTAGCCTCCTCTCTGCTGAACTCTGCGTGGGTCAGATTTCTGCTTCTGCGGAGGTGCTCAGCACTGTATGTCCGGGATACCTCCGGAGAGCAGACGCCTGAGTTCCCATATTAGTGGTAAGTGCTCGGACTGCAGGCCCAGCTTTGGAAAGGCCGAAAATGCTGACCAGACACGCCCCATTCTCAGGACATAATTAATGTGCTATTTTTTTTCATCAACAAAGATTACTAAAATACTGCATGATTTCCTTCAAAAAATGTGACCCTCCCTTTCCTGTCTCATTTTTCTTTTCCTGGATCTGAACGTGGTTTCCATTGGCCTCACGAAAACAGTTATTTCTGTTCGTTTTCCTCAACTGATCTCTTAGTCCCTTGATCTCAAGGAGTTCAGAAATGCTGAAGAAAAGAATTAGCAGAGATTTAGGGGCTGCTTCTCTCTTTTCTAAAACACTTCTCCTCCTCGTGAGGCCGGTGACTTCTTCTTGATCCGACAACAAACCTCAGGGCGTTATGAAAAGCCAACTCACTAAATAATGCCGTAGGAATCTTAATGACCAGGGTCATTTGGCCAACAACATTACACAGTTTTTTCCTCTCAGAATTCAAGCATTTAAAATTATAAATATCCCATCCAATTCAAATTTAATTACCACTGCTCAAACTTTAAGAACTTTCTCCTTTTCAATTATGTAAAATTGGAAATAATGAACTACTACTGCTGAAAAAAATGGTAAATTGACTCCTTTTTTAAGGGAGAGCAGGCAAGTGGTATAATTGTTATCTCTTCCTGATACAATTTCTATTGTCAACTGGCCATTTCTTTACTGAACTTCCCTAAATCACGTAAATCAATTTCTCCATATTTATCATCAAGCAAGAATGAAGTTAACCTGTGATGAGCCCTGATATCTAATTTGGCCATAGAGCCCATCTTTTGCAGAACAAAAATCTGTATCTGAGAGCTCAAGTGATGCAAGCTTTGATGGCAGAGGACATTTTAAATAAGGATCAGCATGGGAAATCCAGGACTTAACTGCTGCCATTAAGCCAAACTTCTGCACCATCTGTTGGGCAAGGAAAAAGAACAGGGTTGCAGCACCTTAAGGGGCTTCTAAAGGGTCTCTTTCATAACTTGCTCTTCTTCCTGTGAAAAGTTAGGCTTCAGAGTCAGGTACATCTAGCTATGCTTTAGAACAGGGCTGCTGGGAACGCAGAGCCACCAGCAAAGGCGTCCTTCAAGAGAGTCCTACCTACTGAGGAGATATTGGCTTGAAATAATGATGGATTCATTATTGAATGGTAGCAATTCGCTGAAAATCTGTTTCAGTATGCTTTGCAATATAGTCCATTTTCTCTAATGATCATCTTTGAAAAAGAAAAAACGGTCTTCTGTTAGTACCCCAAATCACTTCTTTTTTTCGTTTTTTGTTTTTTTTTTTTTTTACTGAAGTATAGTTGATTTACAACACTGTTAGTTTCAGGTGTACAGAAAAGTAATTTAGATATCCATATATATACATATATATTCCTTCCCATTATAGGTTCTTATAAGATATTGAATACAGTTCCCTGTGTTCTCAGCAGGTCCTTGTTGTTTATCTATTTTATATACAGTGGTCTGCATGTGATAATCCCAACTCCTAGTTTACCTCTCCCAATTCTTGCCCATTGGATAACCATGTTTGTTTTCCATGTCTGTGAGTCTGTTTATGTTTTATAAATAAGTTCATTTGTATCATTTTTCTTTTTAGATTCCACATGTAAGTGATATCATGATATTTATCTTTCGCTGTTTGACCTAGTGTGATAATCTCTGGGTCCATCCATATTGCTGTAAATGGCATTATATCATTCCTTTTTACGGCTGAGTAATAGTCTCTTGTATATATGTTCCACATTTTCTTTATCCATTCGTTTGTTGGGAAACGTTTAGGTTGTTTCTGTCTTGGCTATTGTAAATAGTGCTGCTATGAATACTGGGGTGCATGTATCTTTTTTAATTCAAATTTTTGTCTATTCTGGATATATGCTCAGGAGTGAGATTGCTGGATCCTATAGTAACTTGATTTTTAGTGTTTTTTTAAGACACTCCTATACTATTCTCAATGGTGACTATACTGATTTCTGCAATGTAAATTGGTGCAGCCAAATCACTGCTTTAAATGGGACCTACTCACCTACCTATCAGTTCAGTTCCGTTCAGCTCAGTCTCTCAGTCATGTCCAACTCTGTGACCTCATGAACCGCAGCACACCAGGTCTGGTCTCCCTGTCCATCACCAACTCCCAGAGTCTACTCAAACCCATGTCCATCGAGTCGGTGATGCCATTCAACTATCTCATCCTCTGTCATCCCCTTCTTCTCCTGCCCTCAATCTTTCCCAGCATCAGGGTCTTTTCCAATGAGTCAGCTCTTCGTATCAGGTGGCCAAAGTATTGGAGTTTCAGCTTCAGCATCAGTCCTTCCAATGAACACCCAGGACTGATCTCCTTTAGGATGGACTGGTTGGATCTCCTTGCAGTCCAAAGGACTCTCAAGAGTCTTCTCCAACTCCACAGTTCAAAAGCATCAATTCTTCGGCGCTCAGCTTTCTTTATAGTCCAACTCTCACATCTATACATGACCACTGGAAAAATCATAGCCTTGACGAGATGGACCTTTGTTGGCAAAGTAATGTCTCTGCTTTTGAATATGCTATCTAGGTTGGTCATAACTTTCCTTCCAAGGAGTAAGCGTCTTTTAATTTCATGGCTGCAATCACCACCTGCAGTGATTTTGGAGCCCCCCAAAAATAAAGTCAGCCACTGTTTCCACTGTTTCCCCATCTGTTTGACATGAAGTGATGGGACTGGGTGCCATGATCTTAGTTTTCTGAATGTTGAGCTTTAAGCCAATTTTTTCACTCTCCTCTTTCACTTTCATCAAGAGGCTCTTTAGTTCTTCTTCACTTCCTGCCATAAGGGTGGTGTCATCTGCATATCTGAGGTTATTGATATTTCTCCTAGCAATCTTGATTCCAGCTTGTGTGTCTTCCAGCCCAGTGTTTCTCATGATGTACTCTGTATATAAGTTAAATAAGCAGGGTGACAATATACAGCCTTGACATACTCCTTTTCCTATCTGGAACCAGTCTGTTGTTCCATGTCCAGTTCTAACTGTTGCTTCCTAACCTGCATACAGGTTTCTCAAGACGACCTACCTATCAAGTGGTTCTTAAAATGAACCTAACTTTTGCATTACCAGTAAAGAAAATCAACAATAAATGTTTGAACATGTGTGTGGGGCTTCCCAGGTGGCTCAGTAGTAAAGAACCCGCCTGCCAGTGCAGGAAACACCGGAGACGTGGATTTGATCCCTGGGTCAGGAAGCTCCCCTGAAGGAGGGCAGGGCAAACCCACTCCAGTATTCTTGCCTGGAGAATCCCATGGACAGAGGAGCCTGGCGGGCTACAGTCCATAGGGTCACAAAGAGTCGGACATGACTGAAGTGACTTAGCATGCACACACACGTGTGTATGTGTATATATTCTGTATGGTGGTGTAATGACATGTATCTGAAATATGTGTGTATGTTATTCTATCACGGGCATGCATTTGAAATGGGCTGCATCTGGTCACCACCGGCAGTTCTGCTTACATGGAAGATCTAGACATTGGGGTGGGAACTTTGTTTCCACTCAGCTTCCTCTTTGGAAACCAGAGTTTTTGTGTTTAGGAGATGCTCCCATTTTCATGTAAGAATAACATTTTTTTGTACTGACCATTAAAACCTAGAGCCCCATGGATTACTTACCCTTAAGAGTGTGCTGTTTCGGCTTTGGAGCACATGGAACTGTTTTATGTGCCACCTGGAAAAAAAAAATCTTTATACTAGAATTCTATTCATCCTTCTTCACTTCCACAAGCTTGCCTTTTAGTTTTGTTTTCTTTAATGGCCTTCACTACACATATCTCCCCCATTCTTCACCTCTCTTTAGTCTTACAAGGTTTTTTGAAGGTTGAACATTTTGTATCTGACCTACAGCTTTTCCCCAGAACATATTTCTGTTGACCAAAAATCTCAAATTACTATGGTAACTATCAAGAGGCCCGAAAAAATGTATTTGCTTTTTCTGTGCTCAACCTACGGCAGAATCACCACAAATGGCCCCAGAAATTACATAAGAATTACATCCAGGATTTCAAAGAGAGCCACCACCCCCCGTGTCATTCATTTCTTTCCATTTTAGTGTGTGTTGGGGGAGATCGAATGGCAGTCCTTGGAGGAGAAGAAAATCATCTGTGCAGATTCTTCTTGTTATCTCACAGACGGTGAGAGACTGTCCAGTTGCTGTGTGTGCCTGGTCAGTGGTGCAGGAGAGAGAAGAGGAAGTGCTGAAAAACGGAACAGGAAACAGATGGGAGATGTGATCTCTTAAAACTCCCCAAATTCTGAAAAACCTCAGACAAGCCTGGTTGCTTGAAGATTAGGACAAAAGTGGGGTCTGCACATTTACCAAAGAGAGGCCAGCAAAGCCGGCACAGCAGGGAGCCATGTCACGTGGATGCCAAATCCAAGTTTCCGCAGTGCGGCCAGCGGCACCAGAAGGAAGTGAGAAAGTTGGACCATTTCTGAGTTAATTTGGCCCAGAAAGGTGGGGAGCAGTCTCGTGCTCTTGCAATAACCTCTTCAACTCTAACTGCACATCGAGGTCTGAAATCTCTGCAACCATGTGATTGGGTATTAAGTATACTTCTTTCTTTACTAAAAATTGGGAGGTAATTTACTAGGAATGAAATCTATAAGGATGGCCAGAGGGAAAAGACTCAGTCTTCTACACCTGCAGCCTTTAGGGCTCGTGTAAGGGGGGTTCACGTATGGGAAAGGAAGGAGAAGAGTATGGAATCAGTGGGTGGGGGTCATTTTCAGTAACCCCCCTCAAAAGACAGAACTATCAAAGAATCTAAGTGGTTTCATTAACATTCATCCCAAGGTTCAGTGGCTTGTCTAAAAATGATTCCTGTGCCCAAGTTCAGAGCTCTGGGAGAAATGGATGCTGATTGTTTTCCCAGGTAGGAATCCAGACCTCATTTGTTCTTTTTTTTTTTTTTTTTTTTGATGGTTTGGTAAGTGGGGCGCAGGAGGAGGGGAGCGAATGCTCCCTAACCACCAGAAAGCCGAACCTGCTTCTTGAGGAGATGCTAAAATCTGACAATCCAGCTGACGTCCTCCTCACAAAGCCCGATAGCAACACCATCCAAAAACCCCAGACACCCCTCCCCCTTGGAGGCAACTGCTTTTCGCTTGTGACTTTGCACAGCCTGCGGTCAGGAAAGAGCCTTTGAACACGTCTCCAGAACAGCAGCGATTAGACGGTCTTTGATTACTCAGCTCAGCTGGTTCTCCCTTCTCTGTGTTTCCTCGTTCCCCTCTCTCAACCCCCTTCAACGCACCCAGTAGCTCAGGCAGGTTTGGTTTGGTTTGGTTTTTTTTAATGCAACCAATTTATTTTCCCCCTCTCTTTTCATTTTCCTATAGCATCCTAAACCTCAAGATGCGGTTAACACTAATCCTGATTTATTTAGGGTTTATCTGCATTATTAATTCTAATCATGAAGAAAGTACTCCAGGCCTTGGTTTGTATACAAAGTTTGGGTGTTTATTAAAAAAGACCAGCGATCCTTAGGAAACATATTTTTCCTTAGCTATCTTTTAAATCCAAGCAACTTTCTTTTCTAAACTGAAAATATTCCTTGAGATGGGTCCCCTCCTTCACAGTTTCATTTATTATTATTTTTCCCCCAGTCGGTATCCTTTGAAGCTGCTTCCTGCTTTAATCTGGACTTAATATGGATTTAAACATTTACAATGGAAAATAATTTGGGTTAAAAAAATAATCTCCCTTGATAAAGCTCGAAAACCCCCACAACTGTCACCATGTCTGACAGCCAGGAATGGAATGAGATTCTTAAATATGCATATTGAAGAAGAGGAGAAGCAAGACCAACAGGGTGTGTGTTATATTTTATATTCGTCAGCTGTTATGACTGACCGCAGTTGAGTGATATCCAGGGTCTTGACTTGTTGTTTGAATGAATTCATCATCACTCACAACATATGAACAGTTATTTGGTGCCCAGGATGTACTAAAAATATCTCCACTTGGCATAAGAGAGGGTTGTCTTCTCAGAGGCAGCAACCTGTATCCATCACTCATAGAAAGGCTGCTCACTAATTAACTCCGGCCCCTTCCTACCCATCCTTCCCATGTTTGCATTCTTCAGCCTATTAACTGGTATAACACTAGATATAGAAAGTTCACATCACTTTGGGTAGCTACCACCACCACCATCCCCCAGCCCTAGCAAGACCAGTGTTATCAAGGGAGTTCTTCCTGGATTTGACTCAAAGCGCACATGAAGATTAGAATATTTTCATGGGAATTTAAAGGAATTAAGATTAGACCTCCAAGTCTACTTTGTGAGACCTCAGCACTTAAGGCATGTTTTGCTTTCTTGCGAAATGAAGCTCAGCTGAATCCAAGAAGCGCTCCTCTTCCAGGGATGGAAAATAGCACAGCATGGTTACCATCACTTTCCATTCCTATACCCATGGCAGACATCACTAATCAACAACAGCACCCTTTCCCACTGAGCCGGGGGGAGCCTCTGTATCTTTCACAACACAAAGCCACCTGCAGTGGATCCAGTTTAGGACACATATTGAAAGCCAATTGTCATTCCTGCTGGGCCCTGAAACTCTTGGCTGATCTGGCTTTTAGCATTCCCCTTCAGCCTACCTTATACATTGCTGCCATCTCCTATTTCTGTTTTTGATTATATGGGGACATGGTGTGGGGAACAATTCCAGAAGGAGGGAATTTAACCTCTATGGCCTCCAAAATCACTAGTACTAATGAGGCATACTGGAAACCCTTGCTCAGGAGGAGCCACCCCACTCTTGTTCCTGAACCCCAGAAAGTCTGTCTCTTATGAACTTCCTTCAGCATCCCACAGTCACTTGGGCCAGGATGGAAGGTGGCTGGGGTCATCTTCTAGGACTCAGCCACTCAGAACCAATTATACCAGAGTCAGGGCCTTCATCCAATTCTTCAAGACCTTCTTCCAATGTACCTCTGAACACTTCACCAGCTTCATTCCTCTTAAGGCCACATGTGATGTTTCTTTCTCATTCAGAAAGCTTTCCAGCCTTCACACACCCTCTGTTCCCTGCTAAGATATCTGCTCCAGTTAACTGACTCTATGTTCTTCACCATTTTTTGCTGTATACTTTATTCAAATAACATTTACCTCTTTCCAAAGTACTATAAACTAATTATAGAAATTTTAGAAAATATAGATATACCAAAAAGTAGAAAATCAAGTTGATTTATAATCTCATTAGGATATATAGATACCATATTGATGTATATACTTCTCTTTTTATGAAATACTTCTTTTTATTGTAAAAAAAATTATATACTTAAAGTGGGTGAATTTTATAATATCTTATATAGAAATTATACCTTAATAAGCTGATCATATATCTATATATTATACATAGAAAAAAGCATATATACTGTGCATCTGAACTTTACATGCATTTAAAAAATATTTTTAAATATATTAAATATTTCAAAAATATATTTCACATTTAATGTACTCTCTTGAAAAATCTGTAAACTTTGTTATCTGTAAATGTTTAGAGCCTAAAACATGCAACTGAATAACCTTAGGTGATATACCTACATGTCCAGTATTCCAAAGATATCTCAATATGTTTGCCCATTCTTTTTTAAATTTTGTAACAGCTTTATTAAGATTAATTTACATACCAAGCAATTCACTCAAAGTATACATTTTAATGGGTCAGAGTGTATTCACAGGTTGTATAACCATCATCACATTCAATTTTAAAACACCTTCATCACCCCAAGGAGAGTCCCCACAGCCACCAGCAGTCATTAGCACTCCCATTTTTCTCCAAACCCCCTCAGCCCTTGTCGACCACCAATCTACTTCCTATCGCTATGAATTTTCATATTGTGGACATTTCATAAAAATGAAATCATTCAATATGTGATTTTATGACCGGCTTCTTTCATTTAGCATGTTAGCATGTTTTCAAGATTCATCTAGGCTTTGTAGCATTCCCTCACTCCTTTTTTTTTTTAACATTATTTTAAAAAATTATTTGACTGTGCCTGGGTCTTGGTTGCAGCACACGGGATCTCAGTCTCCGTTGCAGCATGAGGGATCTGTAGTTACGGCCAGTGAACTCTCAGCTGTGTCATGTGGAATCTAGTTCGCTGACCAGGTATCAAACCTGGGCTGCCTGTGTTAGGAGCATAGAGTCTTAGCCACTGGACCACCAGGGAAGATACTCCATTATTCCTTTTTATTGCTAAATAATATTCCATTCTATTTACCCATTTAAAAAAAATAGTTCTGTTTTTGTTTTAGTGATGTTTATTTTAGTACCTTACTGAATTGAATGGCCCTACATCTCCCATCTATGCACCCTTTATTCATTCCAGTGATGATTTTTGGTAGGATTCTACTGAACTTACCAAAAAATCCAGTTCAGTTCAGTTCCACAGATATAAAATGCTGGGGATACAGCGATAACTAAACACAACCCTTGTCATCCAGGAGTTTGCAGTCTACTTACATCAAATCATGTGAGCAAACCACGTCCATTAGTCTTTCTGATACCTTTAGCTTTTAATTAATATTTTGATTTACATTAATTGGATGTAAGCATATTAATGTTTTTTTCAAGTTACATTCTTATGTTTATACCCACGCTATTCTGTAAGCTATTCCAAAACAAGATCTATGCTCCTTTGTTTTGTATTATAATATTAATGACTCTATTATATTAATTAATATTAGAAGCTACCATTTACTGTATATTTAATATGATCTATAAAACAGTTCTGTGAAGTAGTCATTGTTATTTCCATTTGCTAATGGAGAAATTGAGGTTCAGAGTGACCAGGCAACTTGCAGAAGGTCATTGGCATGGTAAGGGTGGTCTCTGGACCATGCTGCCCCCAGTTGCATGGAGGACATTCTAAGCAGCCAGTAGGTGGTATTGTCTACCTACCGCTCTGGCAGGCAGCTCTGCACCTCGGTCTGGGCATCCTGAACTAGTCTCTAGGCATAAAATCTAAAGTCAGAGTCTCAAATCTTCATCCTATGGTATCTGTTAGTTGTATTCATTCCATTATTCCCTTGACAGTGATAGGAAACCTACCTGCCACCCCACCCTGCCGAAGAGCTCCCTCTGCTTGCTACTGAAATCAGTGGATGTCGTCTCTGGAATTCATCATTTTTGAATCAAAAATTTGATACACCTAACGATAACAAATTAGGGAGCTCTCAACACCCAAGATGTGCCGTTTCACAAAGTAGCATGGCAAAGGGCAGGATTTGAGAACTCGGGCCTTCCGTGTTGGGTCTCCAGAACTGTCCGACTACCTTCCTAAGACACACGTGACTGTACTGTGCTGTCATCTGCAACAAGAAGGCAAGTTACCTCCGTGAATCTACATATCACAATGAAAAGGCTTGATAAATATTAAATAATAATTATTGTTTCCTTCACATTCGCTGACAGGATAAAATCCCCATAAAGAGCCTTTAAGGTCTAATTACTTGGTAGGCATTGAAACCAAACTGATAGTTGAAAAATTAATTGTGGAGCCTTCGGAGATGGAGGAGTAGGAAGCTGTTTTGAGCAGTGGTGTCACTTTGAAACTCCGTTTAAAATGTGGAGCAATAAACACCAACGCGAGCTGCCAAAAGAGACAGGGCAAGAGGGGACTAGGTGTGCAGCTGGCATTTACTGGCTTCAGCACACAACATATGTGTTGAGTGAGTGACCAACTGAATTAACTAATTAACAGGATATGTTGCTAGGGGTATTTAGAGCAATACATAGATGGACTCTATGGTGCACATGAAGGCCCCCAACAGTTGCAATAATATGTAACATTAGTACGTAATAATCAACATAGCTATGAGCCAGGCCCTATTTCAAGTGCTTTATATTACATCTGGAGAAGGAAATGGCCACCCACTCCAGTATTCTTGCCTGGAAAATCCCATGGACAGAGGAGCCTGGCAGGCTACAGTCCATGAGGTCACAAAGAGTTGGACACGACTGAGTGACTTCACTTTTATATTACCTCATTTAATCCTGACAACAAATTGTGAGGCCAATATCCTCATTCTTAAAATGAGAAAGTAGAGGCTCAGAGAAGTTAACTGACTTACCCAACACCACATGGTTAGTTAGTTTTTTTTTACTATGCCATTCTCTAATCTCTCAGGAGATCACTGAGTTTCCAGGAACTTCCAAAAGATATCCAGGGATTTTTCCAGTCTGTAGTCTTCAGAGTAGTTCATGGAACCATGAAAGTTGCTTCAGAAGTTCCACCAACAGTATTGTGTTTGTTAAATAGGTTTGAGTTTAACTCCCTGAAGAAATATTTGCTGCTTGAACCTGCTTTGCATGTTGGATTTCCACATGGCATTTTGTTTTCAAACAAAAGAGAGAAAGAGTGTTCCTTCATCACAGGTTTGGGGCTGGTCAATGTTTTCTGTAACGGGTCAAATGGCAAATACTTTAGCCTTTGCATGCCACACCATCTCTATTACAACAACTCAGTTCTACTACTGTGCAGAAACAGCCATAGACAATATGTAAATGAATGAGCATGGTCGTGTTCCAATAAAGCTTTATTTATAAAAGTAGGGAGTGGGCCATAGTTTGCTAACTTCTGGTCTAGGTCATCCTTCTGTGGTCAAGTGGACCTAAACTTTCCAAATACTGGTTGTCTTGCTTACTCACAAAGAGAAGGTATGAAGTTCTAGACCCCCATGTTTATTAATGCCTGTTATCAGAAAGTCCAGGCCACAGTTTAAGGGAAAGGGATCTAACATGTACTGAATGCAAACTTTGTGTCAGGTACCCTGCTAATGGTTCAACAGCTGAATTAATCCTCCTCATAACTGTGGAGGGTGAACAGTAGGATTCCCCTCAACAAAAAAAGAAAACTGAGATGTTCAGAGGTGAAAATAGTAATGATAGTCAAGCCAGAGCCTCACTGTGTGTGATTATACCATGCTGGCCTGGCCGAAAGCCACATGGCTTGTTCTGTCATGTAATAGCCTGGAAGGTTATCGATAAGTCACCCTCAGTTGATTCTTTTCTAGGAAAAACCCTTCAAGTTCACTTTATAAGCTTACTTTTCTCCCCACAAAATGTGTCACCATCTCTATTAAATGAGAGATTTAAAGATGAGTGCTACCATATCTGTATGAGTTTCTTCAAGGCATCACACAAGAAGTTATGTTACCATTCAGTTGTGAAGGTGGGCTGCGGTGGCTTGGGGACGTTGCAACTTCAATAAGCTGTTCTCCTATTTATGCTTTCTAGTTTTTATTGTCTATCTTAGCAGGCTGCAATGAGGGTTGTATTACCTGGTACCTCCATGATCCATATGTGTTTTATAAAGATCATTTTTTTATCTCTAAACTTTGTTCTCTGCCTCCTGTGCTTGTCTCTCTAGAATTCATACGATTCTGGAAAACTTTGGAACTCTAAGTCTCAGTAACTCCTTTCATCAAATACTTAATGGCACTACTAACTTGGTTATATGGCACCACTAGATAAATCTAATGTCTTCCTCCTGCATAGATAGGATAGGTTGAAAATCTGAGGCTGAAATGTTGATGCTTGCAACACTAAATCTCTTTAGAACATGCATTTGTTGTCTTCTTTCACGTCCACCAAAATGCTTTGGAAGAGAAGGACCTCCTACATCTATTGTCAATTCATTCTGCATTGGTTTCCTCTCAAGAACCAGTCAGCCCCATTCAACCAGCAGTAGGTGGTTGGTGCTTTCCCAGAAGTCAGTGACAGCATCACCTTTCATGGCTCTTGATTCCGAAAAATCCCATGTCCCCGCCACCGCAGCCCACCTTCATAATTGAATGGAGAACTCCATCACATGTAGAAAACTCAGCCATCAATAAGCAGCTCTGTAAGCCTTTCAGCTGGGGACCAACCACAGAACAGGCTGTCCTTCAACAATCAAACAGTCTTTAGCTGTGATCAGCTGCTTCCATCACCTCTGAGACTGGCAGATTTCCAATAAAGCCAATAGCACCCCCTCCCCCAGGGTAGGGTCATCAGCAGGAGGCAGGCATTGTCGTTCAGTGCAGCAATTTGACAACAGTGTTAGCTTACACTCTATTAGCCAGCAGCTACACCCTGACCTCTGACCCTGACATTGGCCTCAGATGGCCCTCTCCTGAGGTAGACTCTGATCCTTTGAGGTGGCCTGCCCTGCTGGTTAGTATGAGAGGAGGCCCATCAGGACCAAGCAGGGCTCCTTGCTCAGCCCTGCTCCCCACAGGAGGCTGAAGGCTTGCAGTACAGAAACAAGCCAGAGTTGAACCCAAGATGGCAAAGGTGAAAGTTCAGAAACATATCCATCAGCAGCCTGTCACCCAAGGACACTGTGAGAACCATGGGAGCTTTCAGCGTAGGGCTAGCCGTTGTCTCCAGACAGTCCCGCTCCTTAATGGAAAAGACATATCAAAATATGGCTTACAAAATACAAAATAATGGACTGAGATGTACATTATATGAGGGTGTTAGATTGCAATGTACTTTACAGTGGGGGAATTAGATTGAAGTGTTATGCCGGAGTAGTTAGGTTGAAATATGGATTATCCTAGGAATGTTAGCCTGAGATGTGCTTTATAACACAGTTGTTAAATGAAGACATGCTCTTCAACGCAGGCATTAGTCTGAGATGTGCATTATAGCAGAATTGTTAGGGGGAGATGTGGATTCCACTTGGGGAGGGGGATAAGAGCAAGGAAAAAAAATACCTTGTACTGAATAGTACTCAAGGTTACAGAGAGTCTTACACATTACATGAATTTCAGAGGTTTGAAAGCCGGGAGAATGAGAGCGTGGCAAATACGTATGTCATGTATATATAAACTATGCATATAGAATGTTCTTCCCTTCTCCTTTCTGCCCAGCCAAACAATGTGCCACTTTCCCCACTTTTCCTGTTAGGGACTTAAAGGCCTCCCCACCCCCCACCCCCCCATCAATAAAAACATTAGCTCACTAAACAGCCTGATGGCTTTTCCTTCCCAGGCTTAACCCTTCGGGAGCTGGGGTTTCCTTTGGATTTGTAAAGATATTGATCCCAGATAATGTTTGCCTTTCTAACTCTCTCTTCCCTCGACTTGATGGATAGGTTCAGGGCGGCATCTCGGCAGCCAGCTCACCGCAGCTACCCAGGGAAAGGGGAGTGGAAAGCGAGGCGAGCGTCCTGTAGTTTAACACCCTCGGAAGGCCTTCCCGGGATAGGCAGGCAGTTAGGCGGTGGCTGGGGAGAGATGCAGGCGCCGCAGTCGCTTTCAATCAGCGCGGGATTTCACTTTCGATTTTCCTCATTCTTGTCCTGACCCTTCTACCAAAATTTCTTTGGTTCAACTTTTAGACCGTTGTATAATTTCTGATTAATATCAGATGCTCTATTGAGGCTAGCAGTCCTGAGTCGCCTTTATAAAGTCTCCTTTTCCAGCGAAAGAAGGTGATTTTCTCCAGCTTGGTCAGCGTGGAATGAACACAGGTAGCTGGGTCGTTTGCTGGTGGCCCAGGTGGGAACGACGTTGATAAACCCTTCCCTTAAATGCAAATTGTACCCAAGAAAAATAAGTGGGAAAGGATGGGCTCATCCTCTCTCTCTCGTTTCCCACTTGGCCTATGAAGGTCCACCGAGTGTCTCCCCAACCGTGTTTTTGTTCTTTCTTCTCTCCCTCAGCTCTGAAGATATAATTTACAGCCTCCAGAAGTCTAGCCGAGCGTGATTGGATGGTGTCCAGCCTTGCCAGAATCAGAGAGGTGAGTTCCAGCCTTCTTGTTTCTCAATGAAAGAAAATGTTATACCAGGTGAGTTAACGCAATCAAAAGGCTAACCTGCCAGACAAGGACACCAAACAAAACCAAACAGTTCAAAGGAAATAAAAGTGTTACTAGACACCTCTGCATTGTGCCCTGAGGTTCCGGGAAAGAGGCAAGCGGGCAATTCTGCTTGTGTTTTGTCAGGCCCTGTTTGTCTAGATAGAAAAATGAGCTTACTATGGGCGGGACACAGGAATGTGACAGAAATATGCTGCCCAGGTAGGAAGGCAGTTCCATCTCCCCAGTATGTCTTTGCCAATTTTTCTCTCTTTGTCAGCCTTCCTCCTCCTGGTCTCTCTGAGCATTTCCTGCCTAAGCACTCCTTGACTCCATTCTGGTGTGTTCTTTTTCGTGGTGTCCATCGCTGCCTCATTTTCTGACATCACATTTCCCTTAAAAATAGGCTTTGAGAGCTATTTCTAGCCCCTGTCAAGGGATCTGTCCAGCCAGACTCCCACGGGAGGTAGCAATGAGTTTAAAACCAATCCTGGGGAAGAAAGAAAAAGAGAAAGAGAGAGAGTCTTGGCTTAGTCTCAGACTCTGTTTTAAAACAAATCTTCTGTTGGGTCAAGTGAGATATTTGGGGCCCCTCCCTAATTGCATTATGGTTCTCTGGAACACCACCTAAAATCCCACCCTGAAGAAGAGACCACGGAGTATCACAGCAGGATCGTGGTGGCCTGGTGGTTGGAAGCAGCTTTGGAATCTGCACTCTTCTATCACTGAATTGCTTTGTGAATTTGGGCAAAGCACTGGGCTTTTCTAAGCCTCAGTTTCTCCATTCGTAAAATGGGCTTAATGGTAGATTGACCTCCAGGTTATTATGCGGCCCAAATGGCCTAATGCATATGATGCTTAGTCTGATGCCTGCCACAGGGTAATCACTCAACAGATGGAGGTTGTCAATTTTACGATTTTAGCACCATGCCAACAACTTGCCCATCTACCATCGGGCTCCCATGGTATTGACTTATCACATAACCACGCCCACCCTCATGCTCATTAACACATCTGGTTTTAGACACATGCTGCATCTCTTAGCCTCGGTCCTTTTCAACCAACACTGCTGTTTATGAGGACTTTTTCTGTACAGGAAGAGGGACATCCCAGCCAATGAGGGCAGAGACAGATTAGAAGGGCCTTCCTTAACCAGCCCTGATTGTATGTCAAAGGTAACAGTTCATCTCCACCATGGGGATTGGCATTCGGTTCCCAAATAGGGCCTAATGTGATCCGACAGGCCTGATTTCTCTAGATGTATATTAAAACAACATGCCCAGTGCTGATGGCTCCAAGGTCCTGACCCTTAACAAGGGCTTATGACGTAAGGCAACCTGCCCAGGAGAACCAGCGGGGCAGGAGGCCAGAGGGACAAGGTCGTCGGCTAATGAAGTGGTCAGCATTGAGTTTCTGTCACTCAGCTGGTTAACAGTAAACTGAGAGGGAAGTAGAAGAAAATGGGAACATTTAAGAAACAAAGGAAAAGACCACATTTCAGCTAAGGCTCCAAAGGTGAACTGTTGCTGTCAGAAGGCAGAGGGGATAAAACCCAGCCCATCGGAGCCTTCCTTGTGGACTTGTTTAGTTTAACCTGACAAACACAGACTGGTTGAAAGAGGATTTGGAAGAGGCTAACTCTATAGATCTTCCCTTGTAGTTCAGTCAATAAAGAATCTGCCTGCAATGCAGGAGACCCAAGTTCAGTTCCTGGTTGCAGAAGATCCCCTGGAGAAGGAAATGGCAACCCACTCCAGTATTCTTGCCTGGAGAATCCCATGGACAGAGCACCCTGGCAGGTTCTAGTCCACGGGGTCACAAGAGTTGGACACGACTTAGTGACTAAACCACCACCAACAACTCTATAGAAATCCCAAGTCAGAATGACAATGCTGCTGCTGCTGCTGCTAAGTCGCTTCAGTCGTGTCTGACTGTGCGACCCCATAGACGGCAGCCCACCAGGCTCCCCTGTCCCTGGGATTCTCCAGGCAAGAACACTGGAGTGGGTTGCCATTTCCTTCTCCAATGCATGAAAGTGAGGAGGTACTAAATCAGACTGTTCTTTGGCTCAAGTTGGTTTCAGGCATGGCAAGGAAAAGTGGTCAAGAGCACTGGCTTGAGAATGCATTCCAGACTGGTTGTCTCTGGACTCCAAGCAGACTGCCCTCTGAGGTTCAGCTTCAGTATCTGGTACCCACCTCAAAGGGAGGTTGGTGGAATTAGATGAGAAAGTTCATGTAGTGGGCTTCATGTGCAAATCATCCCTATTCATTCATTCAGTTGGGCACAAATTGTCACACAGATGTCAGCAGTTGTTACTCTTATTCCACATGCTCTTATAGCCTTAGAGAGAAAGTGTGGCGTTTTTAAAAAATGGATAGTAAGCCGTCTGTTGTACAGAAAGAGGACAGTTCCGTCAGTTTCACAGTGACAACTCCTGATGCGTCCAATTGGGGGAGCACTTTCGTCTCATCTGGTCAACAAGCTTTAATTGAAAATACTGCCTGCTGTGTGTTGTGCTAGGTCTTGGGATGGAGTTGTACTGAATCAGAATCATTCTTTTTAAAATATTTATCTATTCATTCATTCATTCGCTTGGCCGCACTGGGTCTTAGCTGCACACTCGGAATCTTTGCCCTTCATTGTGGCATGCAGGATCTTTACTTGTGTGGCATGTGGGATGTAGTTCCCTGACCAGGGATTGAACCTGAGCCTTCTGTATTGTGAGTGTGGAGTCTTAACTACTGGACCACCAGGGAAGTCCCCAGAATTATTCTTTTTTTTAAGTTAATTATTTAATTAAGTTATTTATTTATTTTTGGCCGTGCTGGGTTTTTGTTGCTTTTGTGTGAGCTTTCTCTAGTTGTAGCGAGTGAGGGCTACTCTTCACTGCGGTGCACAGGCTTCTCCTTGTGGTAGCTTCTCTTGTTGCGGAGCCCAGGGTCTAGGCACACAGGCTTCGGTAGTTACAGCACATGGGCTCAGTAGTTGCAGCTCTTGGGCTCTGCGGCTCGGGCTCGGTAGTTATGGTGCACAGGCTTAGTTGCTCTGCAGCATGTGGGATCTTCTCAGACCAGGGAACGAACCCTTGTCCCCTGCATTGGCAAGTGGGTTCTTACCTCCCGCACCACCAAAGAAGTCCTCCCAGAATCATTCTTGACTTTGTTCTTCAGGGTCTTGCTGGGCAGGCAGAAATAACAAGTCCTATAACATAAGTGGTAGTCTATTATAAGAATATGGCAAGGAGTGGGGACAGCCAGCTCTTCTAGAGAAGGTCAGAGAGAAGTCAAGAGTTGAGGACGTTCATATCTGTTATATCACTTGATCTTCCAAAGGATGACTTGAGACAGGTAAGACTGATGTAGCTCCCCGCTTCATTGTATGTATAAAAAGGTTGAGACCCAAAGAAGTTAACCCTTGCCTCCTTTGCAGCAGCTCATGGTAGGACGAGACTGTTGTCCCAGTCTCCAGACTTTCAGAAGGAAGCCTTTTCGGCAGCATCAGAAGGAATTGGGATCACTGATAGCCTTACAAGGTCCAAAAACATTTCTCCTAACTGGCAGTCTCATCAGAGATAATCCAGTTCTTGGACATTTCAATGCACAGAAAGGGCAGAAGTTTTCCATTCCATTTCCTGAGTTATTAAAAAGATTCTTCCAAAGGTTTTCCCTGTCATTTCTGAAAGTGAAGGTCCATGGGTTAGGCAAAGAAGCACTGAATGGAGAGATGGAGAAGGAGGATGCTGGTCCCAGCAGTGCTGAGGTTTCCCTCCAGTCCCAGAGCCACAGGTTCATCAGGTCCCCAGATTAACAGTTCATATTCCCTGCCCTCTGCTGCCTTGCAAAGGTCATCTGAGGATAAACTGAAAGCATTGATCTGAGGAAACACCTTGAATGTTTAGTAAGGAGCATAAAGTTCCAATGAAAATGATCAGATTAGACGGTAGTAGCCTGGGAATACGGAATTGGAGCATCACTGGGGCAATCAGCTCCCTGTTCCCATCATGACCCAGCAAAGCCCCTTTATCCAGATTCAGTCCCTTAGGACTTTTTTGGGTTTGACAACACTAGCGGAGCAGCACAGACACTCATATGCCATTAACCAAGGCTGATCTCTCAAATATACACCTAACATTAAGCTTTTTTCTTATTATAAAGAAAATATATAATCTCTTTTCAAAGTGATTGGTCAAAGCAGACAGAAAAGTAGCATTACCCCAAATTCTACCACCCAGAATAAACACTGTTAACCTGAATGGCGTCTTATCAAATGCTTAGTCTGTAGACGTATACTTGTATGTGTCTTTTATTTTAAATCAGTGGTATCATAGTTACCTGTTGTCCGAAGCCGTGTACCACACCGGTGAATTACAGATTTGCGTGTTTCTTTTCAGTGACTGTGTTGCATCCCAGTGTTGGACGTACTGCCAGTTACTTACCAAATCTTCTACGCATGGGTCGTTATGGTATTTTCAGCAATGCTCTAAAGGAACATCCTTGTGCTTGGTCAATCTTCCCAGTTATCTGTTTGGCATAAATTCCCACAAAGGTGGAGTTTCTGGGAAAGCTGTCAACCCAATGTTAAGAAAGAATTCACGTGGAGCATTGGGGTAAAAAAGGGCAATGGCCAGCCAAGCTGAAGAGTCCTGTCGATCCTAGTGGCCTGTGACGCTTGCAGGAGCCCTTCTCCATTCATCTCTGGGGACATGGGTGTGAGGGAAGGTGAATTCTCACATCCCTGAGGTTGAGCATCTTGCCAGGAGGGTCTAGAGCTAGATGCTTGTTTTCCGTTACTTCACACTCCCATGCCTTTCACCCTGGCCTTTGGATCCTCTCTGCCGCACTTTCCTGCCCTGACGCTCTGTTAGCCGGTGGGTCCCATTTTCCCTTGACTGGATTTTCTTCCTGCTTTTCCCCATACGGGGCCCTGATGAACTCCTTTGAGTAAGAGTGGGCACGGAGACCAGCCAAGCAGTGAGTTGAATTGAGTGATTACATTGCAACGTTTTAATTTGCCTTTGGACAAATTCTCATAAGCTTTCCCGAGAAAATCTCCCATTAGACATAGTCATTTAATTTAAGAACAGTTGGGAGAAGAAGATGAGCTAAGATGACAGATGGAGGAATGCAGATGTGTGTATCTTAGAAGGACTCAGAAGCACTCTGAGGATTTGGCATTCAGCGCAGCACAGTGTCAGCCTCTACTGCTTGTGTCCACGGACTTGAGAAATTTTCAAGAAATCATTAAACTACAGTGATTTTTCTCAGATGACAAGTAGATTTTTTTTCTTGTCTACAAAATCATAGCAAGGTCAGTTAAAGAACTGGATAGCCCCTGCACACACCCAAAGTCCACCAAATGCAGAAAATAAAAATTTGAGTAGCCTTGGAGGAAAGCAAGAAAAGGCTGCTGTTAGGGAGAAATTTCTTTTGGTCACATTGCCACAAAGATCATTTTTTTTTTTTTTAATTCCATGCTTACCCTGGTTTCCTTCGAACAGATTTTCTGAACATCCTAATTTGGTGTTCACATAATTCAATGTCTATTATTGTTTTAGGTCCACAGTTATTATTTTAATTATAATTTAAAGCTGCCTAATATACCCTGAGGTTACCGGGCACCTAAAAGAAATAAATAAAAACAACGTGCCATTTTTAAAATCAGCATGTTTATTTGGAAGTCCCACGAGCCGCTCAACTAAGATACCATAAAACCTTCAAATAAACTAAATCAGAAACAAAATAAAGTATCCAGTCTTAATCTCCTTAGAAGGTATGCCAGAGAAGGTTGCAGCTAGCTGAGTGCTGGCGTGAGAACTCTCAGAATGACTTTATTACTGAGTTTGGGAACCCTCGTGTATGTCTTTTTTTAAGTTATATAAGTGCTTTTTCAAATTTTTATTATTTGCTTATTTGGCTGCACTGGGTCTTGGTTGCAGTACATGGGATCTTCCATTTTCGTTGTGGCAGGCTGTATCTTTAGTCGCAGCATGTGGGATCTAGTTCCCTGGCCAGGGATTAAACTTGGACCCCCTTCATTGGGAGTGTGGAGTCTTAGTCACTGGACCACCAGGGAAGTCCCCTCAGTGTATGTCTTGATGCCCGCAGTCCGTATTGCAGTCTGCACAGTCCTAGTCCTTGGTGTATAATCCTTAGGCAATGAGGAGTTAGTTGGCCCAGCAATGAATCTGGTGAGGGAAAGAACAGGGCATGCCAGAGGGGTAGAAACACCCATCCACCAAGCGGAGGACTACTTCATCCACATGGTGTCGGATGGCTTCCTCCAGTGGGGGTGTCAATAAAGCAGATGCAGGTCTCATTAACTCTGATATTTTAAATGTGGAATTGCTGAAATATCTAAGTCTAGTGATTTTACATTTGGAAGGCTAAAGACATTTCAAAACAGTTCCATAATGTCCCTACATGTGAGTTTCCATAACAGAAAACAGTAAAATCATTTTCAAACCATTTATTGCTCGTATTCTGCATGTAATCAGAGCTGTTATGGTTTGTTAAGCAACAGAATTATCTAGTGGGCAGGAGGTTTATGCTGTTCTAAGACCTTCGAGCTACGCAAGTATGCAAATCAGTAAATATTATAGAATCCATTGAATAAGCATAGTCAGGATTTCCAGAGGCAAGCATCCATTCCCTCCATCCCCAGAATGGTCTTAGATAGTGTTAGGTGACTCTCTCTGGGACCCAAAGAGCTGGACTGTCAAAGCAGGGTCACTTCAGTTTCTAAGAAGAAGGCAAAGAGTAAGTGCCCTCAGGGTGGCAAAGAGAGATCTCCTTCCTTTCTATGGACAAAGTAAGAGAAAAAAAGAAAGAAAAGGAAATGAAGATAAGGCCAGAAGAGAATTTTAAAAAGAAGGAACTTGATCCGCAGATTGGCAAACTCCAATGACTGCATGGATTAAGCAAAGAATACCAGTAAATGAAGTGGGAATAGTATGAGGCAGTAGGGAGGGGTGGGGACTATGGAGTACATGCTCGGCCTTAGGGGGAAGCAGCTGCTCCATTCTAATCAACAGTTTCTAGGCCCAGTGAAACCAGAATTTTTTATTTTTTCAAAAGAAGCTAGAAATATACTTGTTTTTTTACTTGAAATATCTCAAATTTTGAATGTTGGCAATCATTTTGATGTAAACACCAACACGACATATGAACCAAATCAAAGATTCAACATGCCACATTCAGCTCATGGGCTGTAACTTTGTAAACTATATAGAGACAGAAGCGAGTAGTTGGGAATTAAAAGGAGCAACAGATTCTGAAGCATGGAACAGAAAATTTGTATTAAGGATTCTTTCTCTGTCTCAGATAAGAGAGAGGCTTATCAAGTCTTGCTGCTAATTCCCATCTATGAAGAAAAATAATATACTTTTTCTCTCCCATGCTATCCAATGCCCTCGAACCTAAAATAACTTTTAATTTACTTCATCCTTTGTTTCTGATTCTGTTTGTAAATATTAGACTGGTGACTGAATTCTGGATGTACTGAGCCAGGCAAATGCTTCCCATCTCTTAATGTTCTGAGCTAGGGATGGGTTAATGCATAAGAAGAATCTGTAGGAGGTAGAAAGCTGTTTTGAACCTCTTTGCAATATTTCTTTTACAGATTGTAATGTATTTAATTGGTTATTTAAGAGTATTATCCTTAGAGCATTTCTATCATTTGAGCTTAAAATTTTTTATATTTAGCACAGGTATCCATCAGTTTTTACCAAATAATGCTGCATTTGCAAACAACCCCAGGTCTTAGTGACTTAAAGATATATATTTTTTTCATGTACAAAATTGCACCAAAGTAATCCTTCCATTTCATCTTTCTCCATTTCATTTGAATTAGATGGTTGTATCTTTGCTCCATTTCATCTTTATTCTGAGTCCTAGGCTGAATGAAGGAGCAGCTCCTCCCTGGCTTCAAAACCATATCCTGCTAGAAGGGAGAAAAGGAACAACCAGATGGCTTTTAAGGCTTCTGCTCAGAAGTAGCATATGTCATTTCCTCTCACATCTTACTGGTGACCAAGTTGCATAGCCAAGCCTGATGTTGATGAAGCAAGAGAAGTGTTATCCTCTGGCAGGGAAGGGCAACATTTAGGAACAATGAAACCATCTCCCATGAGGGTGCTGCCTCAGGGACTTTGAAAGGGAAAAATAAGAGCCAGTTCCCCAACATCTCCTTTTGGAGAAACAAAACCAGCCCTCAGGCTCCATTCTGCTCTTGGTAGGGACCATCGAGGCCATTTGATCAGTGAATGGTTAAAAGATGGTACCTGGAGTCAGACTTCCTGAGTTCAGACCTTGGCTCTACCATTTCTTGGCCCTAAGACCTTAGACACATTATTTAACCCTCTTGTGTCTCGTTTTTCCAGTGTAAGCATACCTGCCTATAAGGCTGTTTGGAGGATTCAATGAGTAAAGGTATGTATTTATATGTGGAATACTTAGAACAGTGTTTTGCTCATAATAAGTACTGACTATTATTAAAGTGACGATGACTTATAAAGCTATTGGTTCAAATGCATCTCAGCTGCTCTGTCACCCTTCTCTTACAGCTAGATTACTTGGGGCCATTTTGACTTTAAGAATCCTATGTGAAAATGCATGCACTTCTAGAAGATCTAAATCCTTAAGTTTTTATCAACTTATTCCCTGTTGGGGAACCCTTTGAAAGCAGGTTTGAGCAGAATGAGATATAGAAGAGGGTCCTGGAGACAGAGAGAGAAAGCAGAAATTGGGAAACAAGGAGCCCCCATAATAAATTTGCCATACTGGATGGTTTTATCAAGAGCTACTCCAGAACCAGACCAGTGGTTCTTATCCTTGGCTACCCATTGGAATCAAGAGGATGCTCAGACCATATCCTAGACCAAAACATCAGAATCTCTGCGGGTGGGATGCAGGACTCTGAGGCTCTTAAAGCTCCCCAGGCTCTTTTTCTGTAAAACCAAGGCTGATTAGCCCAGGAGCAGTGTGCCTTCCACTCAGAGCACCTGATTGCCTCCTCCTTGGTTCAGAGTTTGCTCTACCATGGCGCTGCCTTAACCCCAGTTTCTCCAGCATGGTCCAGATGAACTGACTAGGAGAGGAACATTTGCTGACAAAGAAGAGGGAGAGATATGGCCGAAGCTGAGCATTTGTCTTTCCTTTCCTCCTGATTGATCACTTTATACAATAATAAAACTTTTAAAAGGTTGAACCTGAACTCAGGCTGTGACTGTGAAACAATTAATCAAACTCTTGAAGAATCATGTTACATTATGTGCTTCAAGCATGGGTCCAGTTCACTAAAAGTTGGCCTGAAATACAACCCAGACACAAGATATTGGATCCATAAGAAATGGCCAGGATGCTGTCAATTGCTTTGTGCCTCCATGTGATATGTGGCCATGCAGCTGGCCAGACATTAAAGCAAGACAAATTCTAACACATCAGAGAGGATGTCACCAACCCCTACCTTGCCCCAAATTTCTGGGAGAAGAAGTACGGAGAAGAAAGGGCTGACTGGGGTGTGATCCCCCAACCTGCCATCACTGCAACTAGATAACGATGCTACTATCCATCCACAAGGCTCCAAGGCTCCCTACCTGGTCTTGAATTGGTCACAGACAGTACCGGCATCCCCACTACTATAAACTCGTCCTCATGGAGGAACATTCTGTGGTTCTCGCTAAAGCTAAGTTTTATAGAATCAAATGCATTGCTTTTAACTCACCAGTAATCATCAAGTCAGTAACAGTAACTAGCATCTCTGAGCAGTGCTTTCCAGTTAGCCAAACACTTAAACATCCCTAGACTCACTTGAGCCTCATAACAGCCCCGTGAGGTAAGTAGGTAAGCCAGGATTCCTGACCCCCATTTTATAAAAGAGGAAACTTTCTGGGAAGGTGAAGTGAGTGGCCAGGGTCATGGAACTCCTGGTGGAACAGGAACACCCAGGTTTAGGACTTGAATGCTATTGTTGCTGTTTAGAATCTAAGTCATGTCCAACTCTTTGCAATCGTATGGACTGCAGCACACCAGGCTTCCTTATCCCTCATTCTCTCCCAGAGTTTGCTCAAACTCATGTCCATTGAGTCAGTGATGCCATCCAACCATCTCATCCTCTGTCCCCCCCTTCTCCTCCTGCCCACAATTTTCCCAAGCATCAGGGTCTTTTCCAATGAGTCGGCTTTTCAAATCAGGTGGTCAAAGTATTGGAGCTTCAGCTTCAGCATCAGTCCTTCCAGTGAATATGCAGGGTTGATTTCTTTTAGAATTGACTGGTTTGATCTCCTTGCAGTCCAAAAGGCTCTCAAGAGTCTTCTCCAGCACCACAATTCGAAAGCATCAGTCCTTCAGTGCTCAGCCTTCTTTATGGTCCAGCTCTCTCACATCCATACATGACTACTGGAAAAATCATAGCTTTGACTAAACAGACCTTTGTCAGCAAAGTGATGTTTCTGGTTTTTATTACTCTGTCTAGGTTTGTCATAGCTTTTCTTCCATGGAGCAGGTGTCTTTTAATTTCATGGCTGCAGTTTTTATCTGCAGTGATTTTGGAGTCCAAGAAAATAAAATCCATCACTGTTTCCACTGTTTCCCCCTGTATTTGCTGTGAAGTGATGGGACTGGATGCCAAGATCTTAGTTTCTTGAATGTTGTGTTTTAAGCCAGCTTTTCCACCCTCCTTTCTCATCTTCATCAAGAAGCTCTTTAGTTCTTCTACTCTTTTTGCCATTGGGTGGTGTCATCTGCATATCTGAGGTTGTTAATATTTCTCCCAGTGATCTTGATTCCAGTTTGTACTTCATCCAGCCTGGCATTTGGGATGATGTACTCTGCATAGAAGTTAAATAAGCAGGGTGACAATATACAGCCTTGATGTACTCCTTTTTCAGTTTTGAACCAGTCTGTTGTTCCATTTCCAGTTCTGTTCCTGTGGCTTCTAGCAACTTTCAGGCAATGTGGGAGAACACAGAGGAAATCAGATCTTGCACTGTCCCCAAGCAAAATCTCATGCCAGGCGCAGCTCCTTAAATGTCTTCTTCATCCACACACCAGCCTTTCCCTCTCTCCTCCAGACATCCCTCCCCTTCTGCACTGCCCCATTGCACACCCACACTTTCACTAACATCTCCAGAAGTCTCTCTGTGCTCCCCTCTTCAGTTTGTCCTATGGTCTTAGCTGTAAAAAGATGGATGTGCCCTCAAAGCCCAGCTCACCCTTGAGACCTAACTGTGTGACCTTAGGCAGGTTACATTATGCTTTTGAGTCTCCTTCTCTGTAGAATGGATGATTTCTAGTACCTACTTCTTAGGGCTACATGGAGGATTATATGTGTTATGTACATGAGGCGCTCCAAACCATGTCTAACATGTATTAGACACTCACAAAGGACACTTGCTTTGGAACTATTTATATTTAGTTATTAATTTTATATAATAGATATAGCAGCTAGTGTCTTTCAAGACCTCCTGTGTGATGGCATGTATTGCATTGTTCTTAGTACTTTTCTTTCATTGATTTCTTTAATTGATTTCTCATGACAACTCTAGGAAGCATGTACTATTACTGACCCACCTTACAGATAAAGAAACTGAGACACAGAGAGGTTGAATACAGCCAACAAGGGCTAGACCCTGGATTTTATCTAAGTGGTATAACTCCAGACCCAGAATTCTTTATTCAGACACAATCTCCAATTGGAGGGAGGGTAGGTAACAAACCTTTAATATTGCTTTTTTGCCACTTGCATCTTTAAATAGCAGTATCTTTGAATTAAAAGAAATAGCTAAAGGATTTTGAAAGGAATGAATCTGTAAGGGTGAAAAATCAGCCATGATCACAAAGAGGACAGACAATAAGTAGGAACAAGGGCTTTCTGGGTCCTGCTAAAATTATACCATGAATATATTTTTTTAATTGAAGGGAGGAATTGCAAGAAAACATTAACAGTGTTAGTTTTTCTAGACAGGACCAAGCCTGGGTGAGGAGAGCAGGGTTTTTCATGTTCATTTTGTATTTTTCTGTATGATTTGAGTTTTCAAACCCAGCTCTGCACATTGATTTTGTTTTATACCAACAGAATTTATCAGAACAATAAGAGTATTGCTTTATTTTGTTATTTATTCTTTTCTTCCATGTATTCTCACAGTAAAAATTAATGAATGTCATGTTTAAAAATTATACTGTAAAACCAACCACCTGTCCCACTCCGACACCACGCCCTCAAACTGCTGATCATCTCAATGCAGAGATAACGTGCTGCAGAGTGAAGAACTCAAGTGCCCAGCGAGACGGGTTATAATTAAGTGCCCGAGAATGCAGAGCCATCTCTTGAGACCGTAGGAGTCCTGCTCTCTTCCCAAACATGGTATTTTCCCTGATGTTTTTTTTTTTTTTTCTCCACCAGAAACTTTCCACTTTAATTATGTGGGTTAGGTTAGAGGAGTTCACCTTCAGAACTTTAAATGCGCAAACAGCTAATCCCTTCCATAAGACACATTTCTGGGAAAGCCCAAAGATAAATGTTTACAGCGTGTGCTGGGAGAACGGAACCCAGTGAAATTCGAAGTGAGTTACGCATGATGTGCCCACGCCTGAAGAAACAATTTAGAGACTCTAGCCTCTATGTTCTGAAATTCTGGCCTTCGTTCTCACAGAGTGGAATCGCTGGCAGTGCTCATAGGTTAGATTTTTTTCCCTCCTTTTCCCAGTTTTGCCTTCAACATGAGAAGGATGGTAATTAAAACCATACTTAAAATATTAAGTATACTACCTAAAGGAATGAAGTTTATTAAAATTGCTAGGCGTTAAGTACAGAGACTCAAAATAGCTTGGGCACGCTCCCCTCAGCATATACCCAAATTATTGGTTGCAAGGAGCCCAAGCATAAAGATGGTGTGCACACATACACACACACATCAATACATTGATATATCAGTAAATCGAAGTCATTTCTCAAGTAACTAACCTTTGACAAACAGAGAGCAAAGATGATCCCCCCCAGTTAAGGGCCAGTTACTCAGAAAAGTTATAAAACAGCCTCAAAAGGGCACAGAGAAAATAAGAACCAATCCTAGATAACATTTAACTTCTTTGAAACAGCTTCTCTTCAATCCCAGGGGGTCAGTGATGGATGGATGGATGCGGGGTAGATAGAAGGAGATACCGGGCGTGATCCCGAGAACAAAGGCAGGAGGTATGTAGTGTCAGGCTCCTTATTCCTGGGGATCTCATGGTGGTTCAGTTGGCAAAAGATGAGCACTCTTTCTCCTCCCCATGGGGCTGGCTGGAAGCTACAGGTCAATCCAGGTAAATTCCAACTATGATCAAAGAGTATTCCATCATCTTCCTTTTCCCGTCACCCAAGGTCATAAGGAAAGGGCAGTGTGGTGTAGTGGGTAAAGCTTGATCCTGGGTTCAAATACCAGCTTTGAATATGAGACAACTCACGTGGCCTTCCCGAGGGTTGTGAAGAGGCGTGCCTGCAGTGCTAAACAGCGAGCGCTCACCGGGCAGCAGGGTCCTAACTGCTCTGGGTTGCTCTGCTCTCGAGGGCCTCACTCACGCCTGCACAGCCGTCCAGTGGCCTGCAGGCTGGCTGCGGACCAGACCACTGGGAAGGCTCACCAGTAGGAAGGGGGCTGCTGCCCCTCCCCATCTCCCATCACTCGCTTGGCCTGGGATCCCCTCTGTTTGGTGCTTTCTATGGATTTGGCACTGCAGGAAGCCCAGGAGTATCTTGAAAGGCAGTATGGATAAGAAATGGTTTCCTTATATGTTTGTTCTCAAATTCCTTTGTAAGAATTTCTTGGAGCAGACTAGCTAGTACAGAGAAGCTGCTCTATAAATGTTTATGGGGTGTTCCCTGGTGGTCCAGTGGTTAGGACCCGCCGCTCTCACTGCCATGGCCCAGGTTCAATTCCTGGTGAAGAACTAAAGTCCCACAAGTCATGCAGCAAATAATAATAAATAAGTTAAATAAATGTATGTTTATGAATGAACCATAATTAGTGCCACCATGTGCCAGGCCCTGTACTCCAAGAGATTCTTAACTGTCTTGTTCTAGTTCAACTCCACAAGTGAGAGAAAAGCACTAGAGTTTAACAGAAAAAAGACCAAACTTTGGAATGATCATGGAATTTTTCCCAGGCAAGAATACTGGAGTGTGTTGCCATTTCCTTCTGCAGGGAATCTTCCCAGTCCAGGTACTGAACCCACGTCTCTTGCATTGCAGGCTGATTCTTTACCGCTGAGCCACCAGGGAAGCCCTTTGGAATTGCAATTTGAACTAACTCCCCACCCTTCATTCTAGTCGGGTGACCTCTGAGAAAGTATTTAAATTCTCTGAGCCTCAGTTTTCTCATCTGTAAGGTAGACATATCTACCTCCAAGGATTGCTGTGAAAATTACAAGATAAGTAGGTCGGTAAATAGATAGATCTATCCTTTATGTATGTGTGTACAAACACCTACACACATAAAACCACATAACACAGTGTCTAGAACCTAGAATACAACATTAAAAAACATGAAAAATGGTATAACAACCCAGTGAGATGGGTGTTATTACCCCCATTTTATACAGATGAGAAATTCCTCAGAATAGCATCCTTTACAGAAGTCCATTCAGTCTCTTCCACTGATAGGAGTTTCCTTGCTTATATCATGAGTGAGTAGGGAATTGATCTGGAGCTTCAGAAATACCCAAGATTAAGGTAACAAATGGAGAAGGTTACTCCAGACAGGCTCAAACCTTACAGAGGTTTGTGGGAAGGGGTGGGGTAGACAGAATAGTGAGAGAGCAAAGGAAACACTAGCTACATTTTTCTCTTCTCCTCCCATACAGAGTGCTTGAGTGCAAAGCTATTTGTGAATTTAATCCAAAGCTATACTAGCAATCCTGCTATATATTGACCACCTAAGCTGAGAACCAGGATAGGAAAATGGTTAAGAAAAACTGCTCTAAAGTGATCTGGCTAGGCTTGAATTCCTACCTGTCATTTACAAGCTGTGTGACCATGGAAAATTCTTTAAACCTCTCTGAACTTTGAGTTCCACGTTTCTGAAATGAGAACAATAATATTAATACATCCTTTGCAGAATTGCTTTGAGAATTACACAAGTTAATATATGCAGAGCCTATGTCATGCTTATATGTGGTAAGCTTTCAACGCATAGTAATTTTTATTGTGGTTGTTGCTGTTTCTATATGCTTTATATGAATAGTCCAATTAGATTAGGATGGATTAGGTAATGAACCAAATAATGGTTCAACTACTATGCAACTACTAGACCCAAGATTCTAAAACCCAATACCCCTGTCCTAATCAGAAATAGTTCCATTATGCTGGGTAACAAACAGGCCAAAAAGTTCAGCACTGTGACACAGTCAAAGTTTATTCCTCATTCACACAAATGCAGTTCTGGACAACTGTCCACGAATTAGCTTAACATTCCAGGGAGGTTTGCTCTTATCCATATGAACGCAAGCACCTATGACCATAGTGGCAAGCAAAGAGCAGGAAAGTTGTGTACTAGTAATTAAATGTCCACCCATAAGGGACACATGTCTTTCCTACTCACATTTCACTGACCAAAACAAGTTACACAGTCACTCTTAGTTCAAGAAAGAAGCCCAATCCTGAGCACAGGCAAGTTCAGAACACAAGTTATTAGTGAACACCAACCCCTCAACACCAGTCTCTAAGCAATGCAAAATTGATTGCACTGTTCTGCCCATGAATGGACCAGCCATTGGTCAACTTTCTCTTACTGCAGCAGTTAATTTTAATACCCCTTAAGTGCAGAGAAAATCATAGAAGTTTTAAATTAACTAAGTAATCAGAGACTATTTTATAAACCCAGCCTGCCTCTTGTCCCTTTCCTGCCCATCAGCATCATTCCATGGTCCATGGCTGTCCTCCTGTGTGCCTAGTCAACTCACTCAACTCCATCTAGAGGCTCCTTTTCTTCCCCCATCAATCACCAGGGCCCTGCGATCTCACCTGTCTATGCCTAGCTCTGGCTTGATATCTCAGTTCTGGAACAGATGTGCCAGCCACTACCTGGGAAGGCTCTAGCCCCCAAAATATTTAGTTAGCAGCCATTCAGTTAAGTGGAATTGACTTTTTATCGGCTTTCCTCTGTACGGCTGCCACCAGCGAAGGCTGTTTCCTCCTTTCCTCTTCTCTGCCTGTCAGTTCACTCCACATTCCTATCGGCAGCCTTTAGCTCTGATCAATACTAACCACTGTGTAACAGCTCACGCACGGCTGCTCTGGTTTGCATCGATCAGACGCTTCTTCTAACAGGTAGTCAGCTATTTGAGGCAATGACTTGAGATAAACACCTACTTTTACTTCAGGCTAATTCATTTCAGGTGGATTTCAAGGAGGCTCCGCACCCCATCTCTGTTAGACAAGCTGAAATCATAGAGTCAAGATCAACTCCTCATGTGCTCAAGTTCCTAGGAGAACTTTCTTCCTCTCCCCCTTTTCCCCCTTCCCTTGTATGTTATAAGTGCTACTTATAAACAAGATACCAAGACTTGGGACATTGAAAATGCTACTTCAGGAAATGTGTCAGCCAGCCATCCCTCTTTCCTTTGAGTTGCATCTGGACCACTGGAAACCTAGGGCTACCATGGAGGCAGCATTGTCGCCAGGCAACCAAGCATCCTTCCATCTTCTCCAGAACTAATCTCACTGTATCCTGCAACCCTGGTCTCTCACCACCTTAGAAGGCAATGAGTTTACCCCCATCCTTGTTCCAGGCTCACCAGTGAATCTGCCAGAAGCTGATATTGCAAAAACAGTTGTTATTTTGCAATTAGTTAGGGATTGGTACAACTTCCTGGCATTTGCACTGTAACTCAAAAACAGGCAAGACTGGATTTTATACATTTTTTTCCCCAAAACGTACACCAAGTGTGGTTGAGTGGTCCATCTGATACCATCATGACCCTGTCACCTGGGTCCCAAACCTCCTGTCCTGTTTCTGTCTCTCCAGCTCACTGGTCCCCTCGTTCTGTTGAGCCTTCCCTTGCATGCAGTTGGGCAGTTCCAGTGTCCTGCATTTCGTCTCAGTTGCTATCGTCTTATTGAAGCCCTCCTCTCCTGATGCTTGAACCACCACAGTACCTTATAGCCTGGCTTCCCATTGTTCCCTGATTTGTTAGTTTCACCTCGCACCTAGATTTATCTTCCTTGCATTCTGCTACAATTGCCTTTCTCTTCTTGAAAATCCCCAGTGGCTTCCCGTTGCCTATCAGAATGTAGGTAAATTTCTCAGCTTCTCACTTTAGTCTTCAGTGGTCTGGTCCTTACCTCTCTTCTAGACTGTCTCTTGCTGTCCTCCAGAAGAAACCCCACACCCTATTCCATCTGGACAATTCCCTACTTCCTCTACAAGAGTTTTGTAGCTCTGTGCCTAAAAAACAAATGTCACACTCCACACTGCCTTTGAAATGAGTTCAAATCCTGGCTCTACTACTTATTAGCTGTGTGACCACAACTCAGTTATCTAACCTCTCTCTGCCTCAATTTCTAATCTGTGCAATAGGGATAATGACAGTACTTACCCCCATAAGTTGCTTATGAAGATTAAATAATGTATGTAAGGCATAAATAATGGTACCTGTATATAGTAAATTCCAAGTAAACATTTTCTATCCTTTTGTTATTTTACCCAACCCCTCCAAAGCATATATTGTCCATGAACATTTGCTAGGCCATCCTAGTAAATAATACTCCTTTCCTTTTCTGCCTCTTATAGCCCTTGGTTATACTTGAATGATAATTCATCATAATTACTGGGTGCTGGGTACATGCTCAGTTCTTTTATAGGCATTATTGCTTTTAAATCCTTAGACTGGATACCTACCATTTGCCCCAAATCCACTCTCCCTCTTATGTCACCTTGCTTTTTGCCACAGGAAGCTCATCTGTATGTCCAGTGGCTCCTAGTTGTATTTGGCCAACAAGGAACACTGAAAAGAGGCAAGCAGGAAAATGTGTGGGTCAGAGTTTTTATTCTTCCAGCTCCTTCTCAGACATGTCACTGCAGAACAGCTTCCTCTCTCAACTCAAGGTCATGGCTCCTGCCAGGTGGCCCTCTGGACCCTGCTCTGTCCCTCGCTCTCAGTCATCTCCTTGTCTCTTCACACCTGGGATGAAAACATGAAAAAGGACTCCCTTTTGGGTCCCTGAACCCTGACTGCTACTGCTGCTAAGTCACTTCAGTCGTGTCCGACTCTGTGTGACCCCATAGACGTCAGCCCCCGAGGCTCCCCTGTCCCTGGGATTCTCCAGGCAAGAACACTGGAGTGGGTTGCCATGTCCTTCTCCAATGCAGGAAAGTGAAAAGTAAGAGTGAAGTCGCTCAGTCGTGTCCGACTCTTAGCCACCCCCACGGACTGCAGCCCACCAGGCTCCTCCATCCATGGGATTTTCCAGGCAAGAGTTCTGGAGTGGGTAGCCATTGCCTTCTCCATTGCCATTGCCTTGCCTACCCTGACTACACCTTTGTAAATACAATTGTCCCTCTATAAACTATCCTCTAATTACCCCATGTGTCACACTGGTTAACACAGTTCTCACTACAACCCTACAAGGTAAGAACTGTCATTTTTACCAAGTTTGCCTGAGATTCTAGCCCATACTCTGAATCACTCTATTATAATAAAGAGTAAGTAAGGTGGCTATTTCTCTGTGTATTTCCACACCTCTTCATCAGAACACATTAGTTTGCTTTTCACCACATGAAAAAACACCCCAAAACTTAGAGACTTCAACAACATTTATTAGCTCACCATTCTGGGGGTTAGCGATTTGGGCTGGGCTCAGCTGGGAAGTTCTTCTGCTGGAGTTGTCCACGTTTGCTTGCATGGTGCAGTCAGCTGGAGGATTTTCTGAGGCCTGGTGGTCCCTGGCAATGTCACATGCATATCTGGCATATGGGGAGTTCCACAGGGGTGACCAGCCACATGTCCCCAGTATCTAGCAAGTTAGCCTAGGCTGCTTCACATGGTGACTGTTCCAAAACAAGCAGAAGAGAGCAAGCCTCAATGTGCAGGCACTTTTCAAGCCTCTGCTTATATCAGGCTATATCACGTCTCATGGGTATAACCCGGATTCAAGGCCTGGCAAAATTCACTCCACTTCTTCGGTGAAAACAGCTGCAAAATACTTCAGCCATTCTTTTTTTCACTCTACCACAGGGGCACTCCTTTCTGGAAAGATCTATGCCTTGACAACTTCATATCCTGTATCCTCATAACCCAAGGCAGAAAAGCAGTATGGTCAGGTTCTGTGTTTAGGGGGTGGGGAGTATCCGTTTTACAGCTTGGTGAACATCTGACACTCTTCCTGCCTGTTACCACCAGACTGAAAATAATTCTGAAAGGGAAGTCTCTTAAAACTTAGCATGAGGGAGTGGAATTTTTTTCTAATTAGGCTTCAGCAGAATTTTTAAAAGAATCTTTCTTTTCTTCAGTGGCCTCTCCCTTGTTATAAATTTTAACTCCACCCAGTGGCATACCACAGCCAGCCCTGCTTCTCCTCCCCGGGCTTCCACACCACTGTTTGCTTGGCAGCAATGCTCAGCTCACTTTGCCACAGACAGCAGTGGGAGAAGTCTTGCTTCCTGCTCGCCTCACTTCCTCTTTTTTCCCCTCCATTCCTCCTGGAGCTCATCCCCTTCTGCTCATTCCTGCTCTGCACCCATCCTCTCAGGATCAGGATTCTAGGAAAGGAGGAAAGGTTAGCCTATAGAACTGCTCTATAAATACATCCCCCCAGGTTGGGCACTGCACACAGTAGCCAAGAGACTCAGCCAGAAGACTGGCCTTCCAGGAAGCCCTAAGACAGACTATTAATCTAGAAAGTAGCTGTACGTGAAATTTTCACTTTGAAATACCTGTGATATCATGAAATTGATGAGGTCAGCCCTTCATTAATTTATTTCACAAGTACTTATTGAATACCTACTATGTGCCAGGCACTGGAAATAAAAAACATGGCCCCTGCCCTTGAGAAACTTGTAGTCTGGGGATGGGTGGGAGGAAGACAGAGACATGAAGAGACCATATCAGTTAACAAGATAAGTTTTGAGTTGGCCAGAAAGCTCCTTCATGTTTTTCTGTTACATCTAATGGAAAAGTCAGAATGAACTTATTGGCCAACCCAACTCGTACTATGTACAAGGGTGTCATGAGAAGCCGGGAAGCCGTTGCACCTGGCCTGGGTGACCAGGAAAGGCTTTCTCAAGGAGATAACGCCTGATTAGGTCTAGTCCAGCACTGTCCAGTAGTATATTACTGGCCATGTATGTAATTTTAAACTTTCCAGTAGCCACATCAAAAAAGTGAAAACAGGAGAAAATAACCTTGATAACATATTTCATTCAAGCCAATATATCTAAGTTATTGCTATTTTACTACCCAATCATTATAAAAATCATTGATGAAATATTTTACATTCTTTTTATTGTACTAAGTCTTTGAAATCTAGTGTTTATAATGAAAAAACATCTCAATTTGGACAGCAAATTTTCAACAGTTAAAGTAAAATGTAGTCCTACCAAAGCAATAAAGTTGTGTTTAATCGAGACATATTTTGTCTTGTTCCAATTAAAAATTTTTAATCTAAATTAATTTGAGTGAAATAAAATTTAAAATTCAGTTTTTCACTTCCACTAGCCAGGCTTCAAGAACTCAATAGCCATGTGTGACTTGTGGCTACCATATTGGAGAACTCAGGTTTTAAAGGATAAATAAATGTAAAGCAAACAAAGAGAGGATTAAGCATTCTTGGCAGGAAAAAAACAAACAACCCCAGTATCAGCAAAGGCACTAAAATCATACGGGCTTTGGACTATGCAGTTTAGTGGCTCAGTATTACTGTGACAGAATGGGCAAGTCTAGTGATGGGGAAAGAACAAATGTGGAGGGGTAGGCAAGACAATCAAAGTGAGCCTTGAGTGCTCCTGAAAAATCAAGGATCATATCTTTCATGAGAATGTACTGATCATATGAGGGAAGCTGTGCACAGAGAGAAGTCTCAGGTATAGGCCCTGCCTAAGGCTTCCCTGGTGGCTCAGAGGTTAAAGCGTCTGCCTGCAAGGCAGAGTCGGACACGACTGAGCGACTTCACTCACTCAAGGCCACCAAACCCTAAGTGAAGGAATCTACCCTCCTGGCAGCCGAGGAAGCTCAACAAGTCCACACCTGATATGATGGAGCTTGGCAAAACAAAGTGGAGTGGATGAAGTATGTATTTGCTACAACCAGCAGAAATCAGCTAAAACATATTTCAGTGACCAGTGGTTAAATGACAAATTATTTACCCCAGGTACACCCAATACAGTGAATAAAGAGCAGGATGTAGACAATAAAACCTTGGTTTGGAAGAAACAGGGGGAAGAGCATAGCGTATAGTATAGAACAGAAATAATTAAGAATCCTGGCAGTAGAAGGAATTATTTGTATCCAGTATGGACCAAGGAGGATCATCCATTCCCATTTGTCCTCCATGAATGTATCTGAGAAAGGAATTGGAAAGACGTGGTCTCTGGGAATTTTCTGCTTTAGCAGTTCACAACCATTTGGTGCCAGTTTGTAGGCTAGGGATTATCCTAAAGTTTGTCCTAAGATTTGAGCAATTTCAGACTGCTGTCCTCCTTTTATGGAGTTTCTGTGGCAATGCACACCTCAAGAAAAGCTAATGGACTTTCCATCTATTGCACTGGGTAGCAACCACAGCCAGAGGTTTTGCTTGGTCATGCTTTTCAAACCTAGAAATTTCTATTTTCTAGCCAAAAACCTCTATGCTTTATTGATATACCTAGACTACTAGCTTTCAAACTTTTAGTTTATAACTCATAAGAAATGAATTTTACTTCACAACCCCATATATAATTATACATGTATGTTATTAATATGTGTACATGCATAACCAAATCACAAGTTTCATGCAGAAGTATGTACCCTCACTGCATGAGCGTTTCCTGATATTTTCTATTCTGTTAGGAACAAAGAAGAAAGGAAGGGAGAGAAGAAAAGCTGGTCACAATCCACCAAATTGATTTTGCAACCTGCTAATGGGTCACGCCCAGAGTTTTAAAGCACTACCTTAGTTGAAGCCTAGTTTAATGGCCTCTCCTTTCGTTTTAGCCTCTGCTTTGAAGGAAATAAAAACCAAAGCCTTGGATAGAGATATTCTCATAATTTCTTCTATCCCTCAGATTGCTACCAAACACAACTATACAAAGCATGTGAGTCTCCCCTGTCTTAGAGACTGTTTAATACAGGATGTGCTAGGAGAGCTTAGGAGGGAGTGAGTCCGAATTTTTGTCATGTCCCAAGCTCATTTCCTAGGAACCCTCTGCCCTCCCTGTTTCTGTGTATGGAAATTGAACCCATCTGTAGTAATCAAGACCTCCCTTCTGTATTTGATTCCACTTCCCGTTATCTTTTCTAGAACATTCCTTCCTGTGCATTTGGGGCACTCGGCTCCTTGCCCCACCCCAGTAGTTCACATAGTGGATGTATGTGATTATAGCCCACAAGAGTTCTTGCTTAATTGTAATTACTCACATTAAAGCAACGCCTTGGATGATGCCTCATTCCCTAGGCTGTAATATGGACGTGGGTGTGGATAGATGTGGGCCATGCTCACTGTAACTGGCCCTGGATTTTTAATTTCTAGGAGGCAGCTTTGTGTAAGCTGGTAGAAGTTCTCATACTTCCTTGGGGCTTTTGCTAACCCTCAACTAGAACTTGTTCTTTATTTCCCAACCAGGTTTATTGACCTTCAGGATATGAGGAACAGTCTTATATTATTCTTATATTTTTGTATGTTATTCTTATATATTATTATATGTCCCTTCCTACGAATATAAAACACCTTCCTTCCTCCCTTCCCTCCCCTTCCCTGCTTTTTACCAGCTTCTCACCCTCTCTCCTTGTTTCTTTTTTTCCTCCGTCTTTCCTTTTCTCTTTAATCCTCTCTTTTTCCTGTCATCTTTCCTCTTCCTTCCTGTTATCCTCCTTCTTCCAGCTTGTTGCTTGTCCTAACTGCTTTTTTCCTCCCTGTCTCTCTCTCTCCTTCCCTTATTCTCTCTCCCATGGCTAATGTAGCTAGTTTGCTGCTGCACTGTTTAATTTGTTTTGTCTTTTTGCATGGATGCCCCAAAACTTTCAGGCCAAGAGCAAACTTTGAAATCCCCTACGACAGTAGCACCCAAGGTGCAGGGCATCTGTGGGTGGCTGGGCCCAGAAGCATGTTCCCAGGGCGTGGAGGAGCCCTGCCACGTGTGAAGCCGGAGGGGCTGCAGACGACCCTCACGGTCAGCCAGGCCCCAGGGAAGTGGCTGGGGACCCTGCACCAGCTCCCCTTAATGCACAAGGAAAGTGGGTGATGTCTGGGGTTCTTCTCTCCTCTTCACCCTTCGCTAACCTCCCCCTTCCCATCTTATTAGGAAAAGTGTTCATTAAAAAAAAAAATCCTTCCAGCGTGGCTTTGTTGTCATTCATGAAACCAAGATTCCCATAATTGGTTGTATCACAGGTCCATCCCCACCCTCCACTTTGCTTCCACTCATTTTCTCTGTCTCCTGCTTTATCAGGTCCTCTGTGGTCTCCTGCCTCTTTTTCTCGGACTATCTCACCCTCTCTTCTTAGAGGACATTGTTCCTTATTTTTCTCTCTTATCTCTCTTGAGATGAGGTACAATGGGCAGATGAGAGCAAAGAAAAACAAGGCACTCTGGAGAGCAGTGTGTCAAATATGCCCAGGGCATTACCCAAAGCTTGTTCTAGAACATCCCTAAAAATGGAGGAGAAGGACATGGAGATACCCAGACTCACAAATCTGGGATCCTGTGGCTGCAAACCTGCTTTCCAGCCATCCCCAAGGGATTCTTGAAAGGCAGAGTCAGTGAGCTTTGGGATTTGGGAAGGATGGAGGCTTCTATCCTTGGGAAACCATCACCTGCTAGTTGGTATATTTGAGACTTTGCCCAAGCATGTTAAACCTTCTGAGCCTTGGCTTTCCTATCTGTAAAATGGAAAGATAGTCATAATTTCTGAAGTTCCAGGCACAGGGTAAATTAATAAACAGGACAAGTGTTTGGAAGGCGATAAGTTTGCAGTGAATATTAATTTCCTACTTTCCTCCCAGAGAATATGGAAACTGCTAAGACTTAGGAAAAATAATAAAGCTCAGCAATTAAAGCTAGTGAGAGCACAACACTTCATGTAATGGTTGGTGCTGTTTCCCGTGGATAACAGGAGCCTACAGGTCAATTTTTATTCTGGCTTTGCTGTAGTAACTGCATTCGTTTCTTTAATGTTTAAATAGTGCCTGCTTTCACTTAGCTGGCGTGATGTTAGACCTCCCATTAGTGTGCTTATTTATTTATTTTTAATTTCACTAGCAATGCGTGAAAGCATTCTCATGGGGAAAAAGCAAAATCAAACAAGATAGGATAAAACGAAAATGCCCCTTGGCCATCCCCAGAAGTCCTAATTCGGTCCCAGAGGTAATAACAGCTTGGCGTGTGTCCGTTCAGACCAAAAGGAAGAACTTTCATTCACATGCATATGTGGACCTACAGAAATGTCTAGATTTATTTTATAATTTTAAATACAAAATGTATCCTTACTGTTATTATTTTGCAACTTGGCTGTTTGTTTCTTTATTGGTTTAAGGTATTCTGGAGATTTTTTCTTGTCATTATGTAGAGCCCCATCTCATTTTTCCTACCTGCTGCCATGCACCCCATAATCCTTCTAGAATTATGCCATGCATCCCATAATCTTTCTAGAATTATATTCTAGCTAGAATATAATAGACTCAATAAGAGGTGTTGTCATTTTCATCTCTTAATCTTAAACCTCTAACATTACCTGTGACATAATAGGTGTTTTGTTACTATGTTAAGTTATAACTATTTCTGAAAATATTTTAAATGAATTAATATGCATGTAACCACATGCATTTTTAACCATTCCCCTACTGATCGACTTTTAGGTTATTTCTTTTTTCCCTATTACAAACAGCAGTGAACATTCTTACATTTGCTTTGTTGTGCACGTATGCATGGATTTCTCTGGTGTAGGTCCTAAGGAGTAGAATTGGTGGGCCAAGGAAGACATCTTTTTCTAAATATTGATTACCACAGTATCTTCTAAAGAGGTGGCACCAGTCTACAGCCCCACATTAATATGTTTCTTTAGGTGTCTTTTTGACAATATGTTTCCAAAATAATCCTATGTTGCCCTTCTCTGTTTTGATTTCAGGAAAGGAGGAGGTTTGATGATTAGAATGATTAGAATTAGAATAAAATAAGAGGTGGTACAGAAATCCATTCATTTATTCATTCATTTTTCCAACTATTGATTTCATTGTAGGCCCTGCTGCAAATGCTGGGCATAGAAAGATAAACAAGACCTTCTACACACCCCAGAGAGTTTCACAGTCTGGACTGAATACTTACATTCTTAATTCTTAAAATGTCATGTTTCTTTCTTAAAAGAAACATGACAACTAAATGTAAGGTCTGATCCCGGACTTGATCCTGGACCAGGAAAAGCACACTGGGACATTTGGTGAAATTCAAATGAGGTCAGTGGATGAGATAATGTATTGATATTAAATTTCCTGATTTAGATCATTGTACTATGGTCGTGTAAGAGAATATTCTTGTTGTTAGGAAGTACACAGTAAAGGGTTTAGGGGAAATATACATGATTTCTCCAACTGATTCTTCCATGGCTCAAAAATATACTTCCATGTAAGTCAGAGCTTTCCAGTGGAGCATGATGACAAAAATGTTCTGTACCTGCTCTGACAATATGGAAGCCAAGAGTGTCATGTGACCACCAAGCACTTGAAATATGGCTAATACAACTGAAGACTTGAATCATTAATTTTATCCAATTGAAATATAAATAACTACATAAGGCTAGTGGCTACCATGCTGGACAGCAAGGTTACAAACAGAAAGAGAAAAAAATATTAAAATAAATAAGATGAAATGTAAAGAATTGGTGAACTTATATAAAAGGAATGAGGAAATTCTTTGGATTATTCTTGTAATTTTTCTTTAGGCTTGAATTACATATTTTTAATTAAATAATAAATGCAGTGTCATCTCAGGGAAGTTCAAATTAAAATCTTACTGAAGTATATTTTATTACAATTAAAGTGTCACAAATAAAATTATACTAACCAGGAGCCACAGAAAGGACACACTTAGACATTACTGTTAGGTGTGCAAATAGACACAACCTTCTATCATGTACAGTTGCACAAGTACATGAGAAAATGTGTAAGGATTTCATTGTAGCTTTGTTCGTATTATCAAAAAATTGGATGGAGTGGAAATATTCAACAATAAGAGAATGGCTAAATGTATTTTCTTTCTTCTTATTCTAGATTACAATAAAGCTCTTTACCACACTGAGACAAAACAATTTTTTAAATTTGTTTTATTAAATTATAGTCGACTTATAGTGTTGCATTAATTTCTACTGTATAGCAAAGTGATTCAGATTTTTTTTTCATATTCTTTCCATTATGGTTTATCATAGGATATTCATTATAGTTCCCTGTGCTATACATTGTTTATCCATTGTTGTTTATTCATTCTATATAAAATAGTTTGCATCTACTAATTCCAAATTCCCAATCCATCCCTCCCCCACCCCTTCTCCCCCTTAGCAACCACAAGCCTATTCTCTATGTCCATGAGTCTTTCTGTTTCACAGATAAGTAAGTGATATGATATTTATCTGACTTCATTTAGTATGATAATCTCTAGGTCCACCTATGTTGCTGCAAATGGCATTATTTCGTTCTTGGTTATGGCTGAGTAGTATTCCATTGTGTGTATGTGCTGTGTCTTCTTTATCCATTCATTTATTGATGGACATTTAGATTGCTTCCATGTGCTAGCTGTTTTAAATAGCACCACAATGAACATCAAGGTGTATATATCTTTTCAAATTATAGTTTTCTCCAGCTATATGCCCAGCTGTGGGATTGCAGGATCCTGTGACAGCTCTATTTTTCATTTTTGGGGAAGGAACCTCCGTAGTGTTTTCTACAGTTGCTGTCCCAGTTTACATTCCCACCAACAGCATAGGAGGGTTCCCTTTTATCCACACCCTCTCCAGCATTTGTTATTTATAAACTTTTTAGTGATGGCTATTCTGACTGATATGAGGTGGTACCTCATTGTAGTTTTGATTTGCATTTCTCTAACAATTAGCAATGTCCAGCATCATTTCATGTGTCTGTTAGCCATCTGTATGTATTCTTTGGAGAAGTATCTATTGAGGTCTTCTGCCTATTTTTTAATTGAGTTGGGGGTTTTTTTTGCTATTGTTATTGAGTTGTATGAACTGTTTACAAAAAAAAAGCAATTTGCTTTTTTTTAATTAAAAAAAGATGTTTGGTATGATTGTATTTTTGTAATAAGAACACTGAAACTACACACACACACACACACACTCACTCACTCAATAACTTATTCACCTTTATATGCACATAGGAAAAGATTTCGAGAAATATACATGAAACAGTTACCAGATCATTCTCCAGAAATTTCCTCAAGTCCTGTGGAAAGACCACCCAGCTCCATCTCTCGAGTCCTTGGGCTGGGCTGTGGAGGGTCCTCCGAGCGCCTTGTGCTATAACAACAGAGGTGCCTCCAGCCAGCCAAAAATCTCAAGCTGGTGCCCATCGGCTTGTTAGCTGCACCTCTGCGCCTGCCCCACAGAATCTCCAGGAAACACCCCTTAGCTCGACCTGCCATTTCCAGGCACACACAGTGCCCCTCCCCATAGCCACCAGGCCTGTGGGGCGGGCAGGGTCATTACTGAGTTCCAAGAAGGGAGTGTTTATTATTGTTGTCGGTTTGATGCTGATCCCAAAAGGATCTAATCAACAGGTAATAAGACCTCATGGGAGCGATTAGAAACCTCAGCTTTAACCCTGTTATAACCACAGCAGAGACGACCAGAGTCCTGGCAGGACTCTGCCCCTCACTGAACAGGGCCTGATGGAGAGGAGATGGATGGGGAAGCCGGAGAGGTACTGGTGGGTGTGCTCAGCGGTGGGCTGAAAAGGGAATCTGGGAGAAGGGGGCACATCTGAAATCAAGTCTACCCAACATCATCATGCTTAAAGGAAGAGCTGTGCTAGGTGCATGAGGTACAAAAACAAATAAGCCAGGGTCCTGCCCCCAAGATGCTCACAGACGCAGGAATAAAGATTTGCAATATGATAGGAGCTATACTAGGGGATAGGTTTATTCAGGGACCAGGCTGGTTCAGAGGCAGGAATTATCAGCCTTGTTGGGTGAGTCAGGGAGGGCAAAACACCAGTCAAGTGAGATCTCACAGTATATAGATATGACAGCATCTATTGGTTGCCCGAAGGACTTCCATTTAGACACCCACTTGTGACACAGACCTCCCTGTGTCTTTCAAGCTGCCTTAAATCCTTTTTCTTTCTATATAAGGTTGGATTTAAATAAATAAAACTTATTAGTAATTAATTTAAAAACAGATGCTTAAACACTTGCTTTTGGTGTTACAAGTGGCTCTACCTGCCAACCAATGAGATAGAAAGTTAGTCTCATCCATTAGCAAAACTTAACAATGCCTGATAAGATAACTGTGTCATGAACCGTTTCTCATTACCCACATAGTGACCAAGGGTGTTGTTACATAATCATCACACAAGAACACCCTTGGAATGGAACCAACTGACGACACATAGGCACATCACCATCATTGTCAATGGATAGCTGATAGAGGTTTTAATTACTTTAAGTTCCCAAAGCAGGGCCTCTGTGATAAATGATGGAGACGAGGAAATGAAGTCACATCTTCAAAGGCCAAATCAGCCTCCGGTTTTTTCCAACTTGCACAGAATTGCAACAGTTTCTCTCGTTAATTGTGGTGCAAGAGTTTGCATCTTGCATAAAACTAGCTGCAAATGTCACATCGGCCATCTTGATTAGGCCCAAGATCACAATCAAGAGGGTGAAATTGGACAGCAGCATGGCGGCCATCTCACTGGTCAACCTCTTCTGGCTCTTAGAGAAGAACAGTTTGTACATTTGCAACTTGCTTAGTCCTGGGTTCTCATTTTGCTAGAACAAAAGTCCTGGATGCCAAAACCTGACACCATACAAAAACCAGGGTATGTTTAAAGTTTCAGAGCTGATACAGAACTTCAACTTCACTAAATGAAAAAGAAACATAAAATTATACAGATTCTTCTTTTGCAAACATGCATCCAGTTACCTAGCACCAGGTACTGGGTGTGGGGGAAAAAAAAACAAGATCTTTGCTCTTAAAGAGCTTGCACTTTAATTAAAGGAAAGAAATAACCAGAGCATGATGAGGTAAGTCAGGCAGTAGCAGAAGCCCAGGGGACTAGGGAAAAAGCCCTCACATGACTTGGGGCCAAGCGTCCCAGAAGTCTGCAGAGGGACATTTGAACTGGGTTTTGGATGATGCAGAGGATTCTCCTGGTTCTGGGGCCACTGTTCTAGGCAGAGGGGACTGTGTGTGCAGAAGCACAGAGGTTGGAGATGGTAGGTCAGAGTGTACATGGTGGAGTGAGAGAGATGAGGAAGCAGAGGGAAGACTGAATCCAAAGAAATCTCAATCGTAAAAGTCTTGAAGGCCATGAGAACAAATTTTGACCCAGAAGACCATAGCGTTGTTCAGGTATTTTTAGAATTAGCAAACAGGAAGTGTTTTAAAAAACAAACAAACAAACAAAAAAACACCGGCCAAGGATATATTTAGGTAAGAATTTGTGTCATCAAGCAGAGTGAATAGCTGAGCATTAGAAGTTGATACTTGGTAATCATGGCTCCTCTGCAGGACACTTCCATCATCTCACATGCTCACACAATGGCCCAGTGACAGACATACTGGACAGGCCACTGCCTTCAGGGAGCACACCATCACACAAGGGACAGACTCACGTTCAACCCCTCAACAGTGTAATGATGGAAACGAACATGAAACACGGTGGGAGCACTTTGGGGGACAGAGGGCAGGGTCTCAGGGGTGGCCAAGGAAGACTTCCTGAAGTCTGTGAGACTTGAGCTGCATGTTGGAAGCTGACTAGGACTTAGACAGGTAGAGAACTATTCACAGGACTAACAGTTCTTAATCTGAAGGTGCGGGAGGGAGGCAGAGATGGGGGAGGAAGTGGTACTGAGGAGGTGGCACTGGATTAGGAAGGGATGTGTTGGGAGGGATGGTCACCCTGGTGGGGGTGACTGGAGGGTTGAGGTCTGAGCCTGTGGCCTGCAGAGCAGTGGTGTCATGAACAAAAGTAGTGTAGTTAGAAAGAAGCCAATCTCAACATGGGCTTGAATGCAGAAGGAATGATAAACTTCTGTGTGGTGCTAAGTTGGATTTCTGTTAGAGCAGCGGTTCTCCACCAGGGGCAGTTTTCCCCCTGGGGCAATTTCACTCTGCCTAGAGACTTGTTCAGAGGTCAGAGCTCTGGAAGGGTGTGTGCCCCTGGCATCCAGTGGGTAGGATTCGGGGATGCTGCACCAATGCACAGGAGAGGCCCAAAACAAAGAGGTATCTGGCCCAAAATAGTGCTAGGTTGAGGAACCCTGTCCTAGAGCATCCCCTCAAGGGTGACCTGAGTACCCTATGAGCAAATGGAGAAACAAGGGTAATTCAAAGCCCATTAACAAACGGATTGCTTTCCAATGTACAGGTTTATAGTTGTAAAAATCTTAGGAAGGGCAACAGAAAGCTTTGATCAGGGTTCTGGGATGCCCACGTATGCTGACTACATTCTAGACCTCTAAAGAGATAATGTTGCTTTGCCTGGACTCCTCCTTTCTCCAGTCAACACATTTGGCAGGATGTCATTTTTCAGACCACCCCAGTGCCCTGTTCCTGGGTCCTTCTACACACATGCAAGGAAAGAGTAACCTGACAGAATTTCACCCATCCTCTCTCTACAATAGAACAATATCCTGTTGTTCATGGCAATTGTATGACTCATGCCAGAAGACAGTGTTCCCAACTTTATGAGCAATTCTGGGGGGGTCCAAAGTCCACCTAGAAACCCTGGGTAGTTCTTGGATGGAGCTCAGAAACGTACATATTTGGGCTTAATATTTCCAGGAACCCTGATAAGGGGGGTGTCAGGGGCCATAGTTGAGAAAGTCTTGCTATAAGAGTATGAAGGGGTGGGTGAAGAAGGGAATGAAGTAGAGGAGTTTATATCAGATCACGCAGGGCAGAGGCAGGCATGACTCTGAGCTGATGGAAGGTAGATCAGAAGAATAGGGAGGTGCTGGGGACCAGTGGCTTTCTGAGGTTTTATCCACAGAATCCTTTCTTTAGAGAATCCAGGGAAGTCTAACCTGTAAACCAAAAAAACTGGGGGATGTTCTGATTTAAGTGGGGTGAAAGGGCTCTCTTAAGCTTTGCCACTTCCTGATACTTCTGATAGCCAAATTCTACCAAAGATTTGTGAAGTTCATCAAACCCAACAGACTCCAGCAGACTTTATATTAGGAAATAAATCCATAACATCAAGTTTCATGACAACAAAGAGGAAAGAAGGCACACCCAGTTGATCAGTTCAGTTGACTCTTGAGTATCTGATGATATGAGTGACCAATATTTATTCACTCATTTAGTAAATATTTTTTTGAAGACTGGCTGTGGGCCAGGGACTGTTCTAGAATATGAGTAGTATGGTTGGGCCACCTATATGCTGTCTTTCTTCTCATTTTTTCTCTGGTCATCAGTCCAACTCTAAGAAGTTAGGGAAAGAAACAAAATGAAACTCACAATTTAGTTACTCAGGCTTTTAGTGAGCTACCTGATGGTGGAATCCTGGAAATTACTAACAGTGAAACCCAAGGCTTCTCTCCAGGTCCCTTGTTTAAATTCTGCTTGCCCTCATCCTCAGGTATAATGGGCTGAGTAGAATAGTAAGATGGTGAACACGTGGGCTTCCCTACTGGTTCAGTGGTAAAGAATCCGCCTGCAATGCAGGAGGCAGCTGGCAATGCCAGAGACCTAGGTTTGATCTCTGGGTCAGGAAGATCCCCTGGAGGAGGAAATGGCAACCCACTCCAGTATTCTTGCCTGGGAAATCCCATGGACTGAGGAGCCGGGGGGGGCTAACATCTTAAGTCCTCAAGACAGTATTCCCAGGGAAAGGAATTCCACTGAGGGACCCCAGATAGCAGAAGCAAAAAGTCCATTGCAATAATACCGAGGCATGGCAGATGATAATGGCATACTTAGGGATCCAGGTCAAGATGAACCTGAGACCCATCCCTGCTCCCTCCCTGTCCCCCCCCCACTTCTGTTTCTGCTAAGAACAGGACACACAAAGCTCACCTCTTAATATTTCCAAATAATGCCATTTTAAGAATCTGGCTGGCTAGTGTGTGACAAAAATTTAAAGAAGACCTGACAACAAAAATTACTATTCAAAGTAAAGTATTATTTTAGGGTGACATTATTTTTTAAATTCACATTTTTCATTTGTTATACCATGTAGCAGCTCTGTGAACACATAGATAAGAGGATACAATAGATATTTGACAGTGTAGTTCTCAGAGTATTTGCATATCCAAGAGATTATTTCAGCAAGTATACTTAGACTGACCCTATTAACCATTCACAATATTTTGTCTTGAATTCAATTCACACTCTGTGGACATGTCCAATTCACATTTCAGCTCTTAACACTGTTTTCCCTCTTAGACTTTATATTAGGAAATAAATCCATAACATCAAATTTCATGACAACATCTGCTCTGGCTGACATGATTGAAAGAGAATTTCACTCATGCCAGGTTATTCTGTTTCTTAATTTGTGCTTTATCATACCTGGAGAAGCAGCATCTTTTATCAAGTCCAATATGGAGAATGGAAGCTACTGGTAAGCATTCACAACGGGCAGCAGCCTCAGCAGCGCTGGAAAGTGACTACAGGAAGCAGTCTGAGGCAGCAGAGTTGACAGGATGGCTGGAGACTGATTTCCAGGCATGCATGACTTTGCCACACGTGCCGCCAAGCTAACAATCAGAGCATTCAAGATGAAGGTAGATCATTGCCTAAAATGGGCAATGAACTTTAATGTGAAAAAAATATTAGTCCATATGTACTAGGGACTCAGTCTCTTGTACACCAGTGCTCATAACAGCATCATTCTCAATTGCAAAAAGCTGAACAACCCACATGGCCATGAACAGATGAATGGGTAGACAGAATGTGGTATATCCATACAGGGGAACATTATTCAGTCATAAAAAGGAATGACGCTCCCATACATGCCCCAACATAGATGAACCTTAGAAACATGCTCAGTGAAATAAACCAGACACAAAAGTACAAATACTGTATGATCCCACATATATGAAATATCCAGAATAGGCAAATCCACAGAGGCAGACTGTAGCTTAGAGGTTTCCAGGGCTAGGAGCAGAAGAGAGTGGGGAGTTGATGATTAATGGGTTCAGAGTCTCTTTTGGGGATGTTGAAAAATTTTGGAAATAGTGATGAGACATATGCAAAATTGTAAATGTAATCCCATGATTAACATCACTGGATTGTGCAATCCCCCAGAAATGACTACCATAGCATGTTTTATGCTATATATATTTCACCACAATGAAAAATTAAATAGTTATATATATATATATATAAAATGATTTAATTAATATATATTTTTAAAGCTGATACCCTAATGTCAGGAGGTTGAGGACTCTGTTCTCAACTTCTAGGTACAGGCAGAGGGAGACCATGAGCCCAACCTCACGTGGTCATGGGCCCCATATGGTTCTCATGCTTACAGCCTCCTGACATTAGGATAACAGCTCTTTTAAAAATCTAAAACCAGACAGTCAGATTTTTAAAGAAACCTATGAAAACTGTACCTGGGAAATTAAACAAACTGAAGGTAGAAAATACAGTAAGCAGCCATCTCAGAGCTCCACAATTCAAACTGTCTCAGAAAGAAATCCATCTCTTATCTCGTCCTTGCCCAGATTTCCCAGTGGACATGGGTGTTTGTTTATAGCACATGCTGGTGGCCACTTTTCCAGACCTCATCTCCCACGTGTGGGGCGACGGCGCCTGTCTCCTCTGGGCAAGCACCTCTCCGTGCTAACACGCCTGAAATGAGATGAGGCTCCAGAATGTTCTGGAGGCGGAGCTGTAACACAGTGTCACCTTCTCAGCCAGCTCCTGGCACCACTTCCTTCCCATCAGCTTCATCTCCTACCTACTGGCGGTTCCATGTTTTCAGTGGCAGGAGAGGGCCTGTGGAAAGCGGGGAGGTCTCCTGAGCTCTGTGGCCATGAGAGACCTGCTCACCTCTCAGCCTCCAGCTCCTCCTTGTTGCCAGAAGGAGAAAAGGCGACTTTCTGGAATGGTGACAGGAGCCCAAAGGCAGCACGGGCAGCAGGAGCAAGCAGGCAGGCAGTAAAGTTTCCAGATCCCCAGAGGACGTAATCCCATTCTCCAGCCAGGTGCTGCAAGTGAGGCTGGTGGCTTCCAACCTTCTTGGCCCGAGGCCAGAGTTTCCAGGCTTCCCTCCACCCTGAACTCCTTCCCATCATCTTTCCAACCAGAAGCTTGTTAACTGTTTTCCTGTGCTTTTATCCAGATTTCAAGGCACCCTCTGTGTGTTAAACTTCAAAGAAAGTTTGCTACAGTAAGTGCCATGCTGTAGCAAGGGGAAAGCTGCAAACAGCTCTGTTGAAAATGGTTTTGTTCAAATGAATAGGGCTGGGACTCTTTCCTCTCTCACACCCCCCACCACCCCCCCCACACACACACCCTATTTCTTTCAGATGAAATTGCATTTGTGTCTGGATTAAGTTGCCTGGTATCAATCCTGAAATTTTTAAAGATGAAAAGCAGAACAGCCGCACAATATTTAAAATGTGAAATGATTACAGAATGGCACCGGGCCAATGTTTATGAATCATTGAATATGATCATAAAATCATAAAAAATAATCACCAAAAGGTAAATAAATTACCCAGCTTACTGCTTATTTTCACGTAGGGTCTGACACAAAAGCGGCAGCCATGAATGATTTATACCTGTTTTAACAATAATACTCATTTTACTGAAAGATGGTCAGCACTTGGACTGCTGTGGGCAGCATGCCAGTTGTCGAAAGGTTAATGTTTCAGCAGCAATACATTAAATTATGAATAATACCAGTCCCAAAATGGAAGGTTATTAGCTCAGTATGCTTAATTAGCCCAGCTAGAACTTTGCCATCAAGTAGCAGCGCCCATTACCGCAGCACTTGCCTTGATGGGGGATGGCAGCTTTGGGATTCTAATGGCAGGAGCCGGGGCAGGTAGAGGCGGGAGGGGTGTGGGCACGTCCTTTCTTTTCAACTCAGGGCACAATTATTAGAAGCATCTCAAAGCTGGTTTTCGGGATTTTGAGCTTTCCCATGGTTTCCCCAGGAAGTCTTCCCAGCAAAAAGGGCAGAAATGACCTGGGAGGGGCACGGTACTTAGTGCTGTGGATACAGGGGATGGTTCACAGGCTGGGCGAAGCCATCAGCATTCATCCAACATAGGCACTTATTGAAAAACTACTGCCTACCAGGCACGTGCAAAGCAGTTAATGAGACCAACAGGTTCTCAGATCTAAGACAGGGGAGAGCCCTTAAACAACCAACTATGCAATTAGTGCCTTAATTACAGCCTCGTGACTGCTAGGAGGGGCGGGTTTAGAATGCCACTGGCACCTGGACTGGAGTCAGGGTAGGGGTTTTTGGAGAAGGCTTCCCGTAGGAAGTACCATTCACTCTAATCCCTAAAGGGTGAGTAGAAATGAGCTAGGTGAATCTCCAGGAGAAACTCTTTCAGGCAGGGACTAGCTAAATCACGCCAGAGCCTCCAGAAAGGATGGTGCTAGAGAAAGATGCAGGCTTTGGGTGAAAGGAGCATTGACTTTGTGCTTGCCTGCCAGGCCGTGAAGATGCTGCTGAGCACCTCGCTTGTGGGGGTGCGTACATCTGTGTGCATGTGTGCCTACACCTGGCCCCACAGCCACCCAACCTCCTCTCCTCCTGCTGTCTTTGCTCCACGAGGTGCTCCCGTTTAAAACTCCAGGCTCACAGGCAGGGGTAGGGCCGGACCCGCCCCTGGCCTGTCCGCTACATCCCGCTGTCTGCACCACCGCCCTGCTCTACTTAGTACTATTAGTAGCTTGTTTTTCTAAGCCCTAAAATTCATTTTCTTTTCCCGCCTCACTTACAGAAAAATAAATAAAAGTGAACACATCACTCATTTAAGAAGAGGAATGGAATTTAGGTTGCGTTTTTCTTTCTATTTTTATGATTAGTTAGAATTTTCCTGGGAACGCGGCCAGGAGGGCATTATGGTGAGATAATGTCCTGTATTTAATCACGGCTGCAATGGCGAGCCATGTTCTGTGGGGAGAAGCCGAGTTAACGCATCTTCCCTGTCTTGTGTGTTTTCAGGGTACCGCGGGTAGCCCAAGATGAAGACTGGGCCAAGAGGCAGCTGGGCGCTGGGCCTGTATGAAAACCCACAGGTGGACAGAATGTAGTCATGACTCTCTTCATTTGGGACCCATCAGCCCTGAGAACCCTGAAACCCCCAAAGGAGCCAAGTGCAGGAGGCCCCAAAACTGACCAAAGTCAGTTGCATCCTTGGTCCTGCACCCTGTGGACAGTTCTGGCATCATCCATGCCCGCCTCTGCACAGCCCCTTGGCCTGGATGCACTTCTTGTTTTCACGTGGGCATCCCTTTGTGACCCCAACACCATGTGTGCAGGGGGAGCTCAAGGCTTCTGAGTGAACCTGGAAGTCAGCAAGAGGTAGGACCCATCTGTTCCTTAATTCTGCACATGCGTGGCCGTCCAGAGACCCACAGTCCCCTGCGGAGGGGTGTCCGTGGTGGTTGACAATTTTCTGAGTCGCTCTTGTTTTCCAAGATGGTTGATCCATCATAAAGAATGAAAGAATTGCTGGCAGTGGTAAAATAGAAACAGATATCTTAGCGAGATGTCTTAGGGAGATGCCTGGAAGGCAGGAAAGGGAGATCAGGTTTAACCTGGAAGAAGGGAGCCCCGAGGACAGGTGGATGGATGCGGACCCACCTTTCTTGGCCAGGAAAACCAGAGTGGGTGGGGAGGGGCACATGGAACCCTTCACATTCACTGTTGCCCTATTAAACTTGGTGTTAGAAGGAGTAAGGTAAGGGCAGTGGAGAGAACAGGATGCCCCAAGCAACCCATAAATAGCAGGGCGAAGACAAAGTGTTTATTACTTAGCTTCATGAAGCCCATATAAGCACTCTCCCGGGGTGCGAGAGCACGGGAGCATGTGTGTCCGGGGATGGGGAGTCCCAGACCCGCTGTTCGCGCTTGGCTTGCTTCTATGAAGGCATCTATTTGATGGAACGTACTGGAACAGTTCATAGCCAGCACAGCAAACCTTGTGCAGAGACAGAGCTTTCTTTTTCTCTTTCCTTTTCCTGTTTGCAGTGAGAATGAGGCCTTTCTCTTCTCGGCCCTTTGCTCTCCCCAAAGTTGTCTCACGAGGTCACTGCCAGCTGACAGGCTTGCCTTTCGGTGCGAGGTTTGAATGGAAACAATGCCCTGTGTTCTGGGGGCTGGTGAGGCTCTGGGCCTGTTCCTGGCTGGGCTGCCCTAAACTGTAAATGGGTTATTGTTTTAGCAGGACTGTCAGTTCCTATAGACAATTTGGTGTATGTGATGCAAGACTTGCTCCTTCTAGTTTGTATGTATATATATTTTTTCATAGACAGAAAAGAGTTCCCGGTTTGATCCCTGGATCAGGAAGATCCCCTGGAGAAGGGAATGGCTACCAACTCCAGTCTTCGTGCCTGGAGAATCCCACAGACAGAGGAGCCTGGCGGGCTTACAGTCCATGGAGTGGCCAAGAGTCAGACAGGCCTGAGCGAGTAACACTTTCACTCTTATTTATGTATGTAGATGTACATACACCTATACTTATCACCAGTATTGAGTGGCAGAAAGGTGATTTAAGATCATCATGTTTACTTTCAAACCAGGTTTGGCCCCTCACTCGCTGTGTTTCTTTGAGCAACTAACTTACCTTCTCAGTAAGGGTATTAGCAAGGCGTTAGCATCTCAGTTCAAACAAATCTACCTAGAAGATCCCTTCTAGTTCAAACATACTTTGACCCTGTGATTGCAAGATATTACATTACCATGTTCAACAATAAGCTTAAAAGAACTTTCTTTGAATAGCTTATCCATTGACAGACCTGATTTCTAAGAGCAGTCAATGATGTGTGCTGAATGTTCTATTGAATCTCCTGAATGCTGAAGTTAGTGCTTTGCAGATGTGAACGGCAAGAAGCGGAAAGTAGAAGAGATCTGTGTTGTCATGTTCTGGGATCTTGAAAAATCCTTACAGTCATACTCAGGATTGTCAGTTACAATACACTTTGTCACCAATGGATAATATTTGGAGAAGTAAGAAGCATTTTCAAAAGCTATATATTGGAGGTTTCTGAATGAGGACCCAGTTCTGAAAACTCTTTTCATTGGCTGAGGAACGGCAAATAGATAAGAAACAATTCACCAAAACTAAGGTTGACTATTTTTCATTGCCAATAATGGTTAAGCAACAATAATATTGCCTATCAGAGGCCTCAGAGGAAACCAGTAGGGCAGTGACAGAACCCAGCCGGGGCCAGCCTCTGGGATGCTAGGAGCCCTCTGGCACAGCCAGCCTCAGGCTGGCACTGCTGACTGGCTCTGTGAAAGCATCACCGGCACAGAACCGTGTCCTGGCCTTCCAGGAAGGTAAGTGACTAGCTGGGCCAAGAAGGAGGGATTCCCCAGGGTTCTACCAGAAGCTTCACTGAGAATCACAGCCCTGTAGCCACTGACCGCCGTGGCCTACCCCTTAGTAGATCTCCGTGAGGGGGGTCTCTCCCAGGCTGGCTGGTGGAAATCCTTTCTGGAGGAGGCTGACACTACCATCTGCCTGGCTAGAGGTCTTTACTGCTTCTTTAGCCTACAGTTTTCCTTCCTTCCCTCCCTCCACGAGCACTGACGGGATATATACTGTTTGGCAGGCACCAGGGGAGGCCCACAGTCCTCATGTACTAACAAATGAGTCTGAGCTGGAAGTACTTTCTGCCTCACAAGACAGATAATCACAAGTATAGTTTAGAATTCCATACACTGAGCTGGAGAGCACAGAGAAGGAAGAAAGCAGCTCAGGCTATAGAGGGTCTCAGAAGAGATGTTTATGGTGGATATCGGTAGAGGGGAACAAGGCACTCCCAGCAAAGCAAACACAGCCTATTTAGAAAGCAGGGGGGGTGGTGGGTATTTTTTGGCTCACGTCCAAGACTTAAAGAAGCATCCACACTGGGGATGAGTTTGAGATACACAGCCTCAAAGCAACCACAGCCTGGGTTCAGGGATATCTCTTCAACTTATACCCTGCAGACAGTTGCCTATGCCTGGACGTTGGTGAGGAGAGGGGTAGGGGATATCCAGACCCTGACCTGTCATTCGTAAAAAGCTTGACGATCATTTTCAAAGGCTGCAGGCCGTTCTCTCAGAGTGACATCCCACCTCAGACGCTACGTCTGTAAGGATGAGAGCTCTGCCTGGTGCATGCATCCTGTGCAGGAATGAGTCTTAAGACCCGTATGCTGATTGCTAACAGTGCCGTCGGCGCAGGGTCCATGGATAGTGTGGGCACATGTGCATGATTTCATCACAGTGGAGCCCTTGGTGTTTCTAGCGCCCCTGCTTTGCTTTCTTTTTAAATTTTAATTTTATTGGATTGTGATCGATTTACAATGTTGTGTTAGTTTTAGGTATACACAAAGTGATCCAGTTATATATATACATGTATTTTTAAAATTCTTTTTCAGGTTCTTTTCTCATGTATGTAGGTTATCTCAGAATATTGAGTTTCCTGTGCTATACAGTAGGTCCTTGTTGGTTATCTATCTTATATGCAGATCATCCTAAGCACCTGATTTTTCCTCCCCGCCACGTTTCCCCTTTGGTAACCATAAGGTTGTTTTTTATATATGTAAGTCTGTCCCTACTTTGTAAATAAGTTCATTTGTAACTTTTATTTTAAATTCGATTTTTACATATGAGTGATCACATGATATTTGTCTTTCTCTGTCTGACTTCCTTCACTTGTTATGAGAGTCTCTAGGTCCATCCATGTTGCTGAAAGTGGCATTATTTCATTTTTATGACTGAGTAATATTCTGTTGTTGGGCTTCCTTGGTTGCTCAGTGGTAAAGAATCCACCTGCCAATGTAGGAGATGTGGGTTGGGTCCCTGGGTTGGGAAGATCCCCTGAAGGAGGAAATGGCAACCTGCTCCAGTATTCTTGCCTGGACATTGACAGAGGAGCCTGGTGAGCTACAGTCCATGGGGTTACAAAAGAATCACATATGACTTAGTGACTAAATAACAACATTCCACTGTATATATGCACCATCTTCTTTATCAACATTTCTTGGTCAATGGACATTTAGGTTGCTTCCATGTTTTGGTTATTGTAAATAGTGTTGCAGTGAACACTGGGGTTCATGTATCTTCTTGGACTATAGTTTTCTCCAGATAGACCCTTTGTTCAATGATATAGTTGATTTCCTATTGGCCCATCTCTCTCTTTTTTTATCTCTCCTTGCTAAAAGATAGACAATGATTGAAGAGATCCAAGTGCATATGTAAAGATGAAATACCACCTTTGCCTTTGAAAGTAGGTGTATGGCTAGGCAGGCTACTGAGATCCAGGTCTGTATTATATCCACAGGCAGAGGCCCTACCCAACCCTAAGCCTTCCCATGAACCACATTCTGCCTCTGGCCCTCTCTGCCTACACCCCACCCTCACAGTCCTACTTTGGAGATTAAGTAGAATTACCTCCCTTTTAGGACCTAGGTATGGCCAAGACTCTCCAATGACTAGCCCACATGGCCAGCACTCTAGAGATTAGAAGACCAGCCTTCTTGTGATAAGGCAAGCTCCTATTAGCAGTTCTATCTTATGAAATAGGTGTCTCAATACCCCTGACCTCCTGAGCTTGTAGATTGGACAGCCCTGAACTTCAAGACCCTCTTATTCATGTATTAAATCTCATGTGATTACCTGGATTTGTGGCCCCCACAACCCACTCTGAGGCCTAATATTCATTTTCCCCATTCATTTCTCCTTTGTGCTTCTTGACACAAGCACAATGGATGGACTAGACTTGACACTGACTTCATAGGCTATATGTAATCATGTAGATGGTAAGTACAGGTATGTGAAATGAGAGAAATTAAAGTCTGGCTTGGCCAATAAAACTTTCTTGTCCCTTACAATTTAAAACATTTCCTGATCTTTGAACCACATTAAATCTTATAGTGTATTCGAATTTGGTGACACTATCCTTTACCACTGGAAAGAGCTAGGACTGCATTGACATGAACAAAGTAATCTTGCCCATGAAAGAAGATGTATGAATGCCACCTGCTTATAGAGCCCCATGTGGTTCTTGTTGGTCATCCTCCATTTAATTAGAACTGCAATCATCTCTCAAGGGGCACTTGGAGGCTTCATTAACTCTATCAGCTTCCCTATGATATATAAAACTGGTGATGTTGAAAATCTTGGCCATATAAAAAATACTAGGAAGTTGGGGGAAATGTATATATCATCTGGGTTGTAGTCGTTCAGTTGCTAAGTCATATCCAACTCTTTGCGACCCTATGGACTGCAGCTTGCCAGGCTTCTCTGTCCTTCACTATCTTCTGAAGTTCACCCAGATGCATGTCCATTGAGTTGGTGATGTCATCCAACCATCTCATCCTTTGTTGCCCCCTTTTCCTCCTGCCTTCAATCTTTCCCAACATCAGGGTCTTTTTCAGTGCTCAGCCTTCTTTATGGTCCAACTCTCACATTCATACATAACTACTGAAAAAACCATAGCTTTGAGTATGTGGACCTTTGTTGGCCAAGTGACGTCTCTGCTTTTTAATACACTGTCTAGTTTTGGGGGCTTCAGGTAAAATGCGTTCCTGTTTCATTCCTGTAGGACCAGGGCTTTCCTGCAGTCAGCATAAGAACAGCATTCTTTCCAATTGGTACATTTGCTTCATGTCTACCTCACATTCCTGGAGCCTTCCCGTGTCCAGTCACATCTTTTAAAGCTGTCATTCCAGGCCCTTGTATGACCGTGAGCATGGCTCACTGATGCTTCTTGTGTGCTTCTACTGAGCCTGTCTTCCTCCATCTGGGGAAGAGGAAGTTGCCCTGTGAGTGGAGTTCACCAAGGGCCTTTCCAGTAAGCTGCTGCTGCTAAGTCACTTCAGTCGTGTCTGACTCTGTGCGACCCCATAGACGGCAGCCCACCAGGCTCCCCCGTCCCTGGGATTCTCCAGGCTACTTTGGGGTTAAACTTACAGCTATCAGAAGTTATCTAGAACCTCTCTTCTTCCATTCAGGCTGCTGTCCAAACCAGTGCGCTAGGAAGGCCTTCCAGCCTTGGTACCCTCACCTTACCATGGAGCCACAGAGTATCTTTTAGAGTGTCGTCACCTGTGATTTACAATGCTGTGTTAGCTTCAGGTGTACAACAAAGTGACTCAGTTATACATACATGAGTATCTTTTTTCAAATTCTTTCCCCATTTAGGTTATTACAGAATATCAAGCAGAGTTCTCTGTCCTATATAATAGGTAGGCCATTGTTGGTTTTCTGTTGATATTTTCAATACAGTAATGTGTACATGTTCATCCTGAAACTTTTTACTGAGACAATTGTTCTTGGCATTTTGAACCAGATACTTCTTTGTTGGCAGGGAGAGGCTGTCGTGTGCATTTCGGATATTTAGCCACATCACTGGCCTCTCCCCGCTAGATGCCAGTGGCACCTGCCCCTCAGTTGTGACAAGTAGAAATGTCTCCAGACATTGCCAGATATCCCTGGGATGAGGAAAAAAAAATTCACCCCCTTAGTTGGGAATCACTGCTCTAGAATTCATGCTGTGTGGGGCTTTGTGGCTTTTCCAGTGGAGGGAATGTTCTAGAGTGCTTGTGGCATCTTCTTTGGCTTATAAGAAACAGGAAAGACAAGACATGACCACAGGGAAAGTCACTTGACCCAAGGAAACCACAAGACTTTGCACCATTCACTCTCAGTTCTTTACCCTCACTCTCTTATATCTTCTATATGAGAGTTACTCAGTTGTGTCAGCAGTTCTGATGTGGAGCGGGGAACGGGGGCAGTGGCTAGATCTTCTTGTCCAGCCATCTCCTGTCCTGTGGAAACACTTGTCTCTGTCATCAAAAGAGGACTCATTAGAAAACCCATAAGAAGCTTTATCAGCTTGTTATGCTGCAGGAAGCCAAGGGTTTTCTGAAACGCCCTTTCCTGTCTGTGTCTCCCTTGGCTGTTGCCACAGATTCTAGTAAATCTGCGATGCTTCAGAAACTGTGTCATCATTTCTCAGTGTTTTCAACACACTTCATTTCAAAGAAGGCCTTTATTCTAACAAGCTCATTTGAATGACCAGCAACTAAGAGAAAAAACTGGACCTGTGGAGATCTGTCCAGGCCCCACTGCTTCCTTCATGTCTAAGAAGCATAGTCTCCCAATATTCACTGCAGGGTCTGCTTCCATCTTGCACAAAAAGTGAAAGTAAATTAGTGGGAATAAAACGCAAAATCCATTCATTCACTCAAAGAAAAGTTACCAAGTCATTCAAAGAAAAGTCACCATTCATTCATTCAAAGAAAAAGTTACCATCGTGCTAGTACTATGAGTTACTCTAGTTATTGTAGTTACTCTAAATACTGTGTATTTAGAGACACATAAGACACAAAATTCAAGAACTGTTTGTCCAGTGATAGAGCCCAATGTGAACAAGAACATTCACAATACAAATTAGGGGTCCTAGAACATGAGTGCCATAGGTGTTCTGGAAAATGTCATGGGAAGAGATGATGTATTCTGCATACTCCAGTCCTTTGCCTGGCCACAGTTTCCAGAATGCTTGTGTAAATCGCCTGTGAGAATGTGTCTTTGCCATCTTGGACAGAGTTGGTACAGACCAGTGGATCAGGGAAATATGGAAAATATTTCATGGAATATGGAAAATGCAAAAAAAATCTGGGCTTTCCTGAGGCATTTGGAAAATGACAAGTTGCCCATTTACCTCATGGGAAAGAAGACCCAAGTATGAGTGTGTTGGTAATTAGTTGACTATCGTCATTGGTGTCAGTGTGGAAAGAGACACCACCTGATGTGGAGGGAGTCACATCTGGTGCTGTGACTCCAAGGCTTTTCATCTTGATCATGTGTGGTTGTCATGAAGTCATACGTTAAGGATAAAGAACTCAACAAATTTTGATAGGCTGGGGCAATGCACCACACCTAACGAGATGAAATCTAAAAACAAGAAAATACAAGGCTTTGTCTTGGATCCAAAAACCTACCTGCACAAAGGCAGGGGCAGGGGGCCAGGCTTGGCAACAAATGTTGAGAAAGCATTTTTTTCACCAGGTTTTGTGTGTATTAGGAATCATCTGGCATACCTGTGTAAAATGTGGGTTCCCAGGTGCCACCCTCAGATTGTCAGATTCAATGAGTTTGAGGTGGAGCCCAAGAATCTGCATTTATTAAGGCTCCTCGGCCATTCTGTGGTGGAAGGTCTGGAAGCCACAGTTTGCAAACTACTATCTTAGAGGTCTGAGTTGATAGGAAGAGAATTCAACAATAGTGTTGAGTAAAGTGTAATGAGGAGGACAAAGGAGGTGGGAACCTTGCTCTACTGGGCTTGGCAGAGCAGACATGAACAATTTACATTTAATCTTGGGCCATGACCCTGGAAGAAGAGAATCAAACTAGAAACAGGGAGGCAGGGGACTCAGAACCAGGGCATGCAAAGAATAATTGAGGGAACTGACAGTGCCTAGAAAGATCAGAGGGAGGAGGACAGAAGCAGAGAAGGGTGATCTGCATAAACTTGCTCTGTGCGGCCTCACAGAACGACGCTAGCATCAGTGTCAGGGCATCAATTTCAGCTCAGAATAATGACCAACTTCTCCAGGCAGAGGTGCACAGGAATCATCTGGCTGGAGGTGTTCAGTAAAGGACTGGAGAACACATTTAAATAATTCTTTTAGGAAGCTGGTGATAAGAGGAAGAGTGGGACATTGAACAGGTGGTAGGATCAAGGGAAGTTTTGTTCATTGCATTTTTCATAGAAGAGAATAGAGCATGTGTAGACTTCCAAATAAAAATGGATTGATTACAGAAAGATAAAAGTGTGATGAGGGCAGGCATTCAGTGGGGACAGGAGCAGAGAGAGATGAATAAATGAAGAAGCAGGGGATCAGATGGACCTAGAAGGGTGGTCTCTAAGACCCAGGAAAGATTTGCAGTGGAAGCAAGCAGAATAGAAGAAAGGAGGTAAGGATACAAAGGCATTTTTTGGAGGAAAAGAGGGTGCCTTGCAAGGCACCTTAAGGTCACGCAGTGGGCAAGCCAAGGGTCTTTCCAATTATGGTTTCAAGAAACAAGGGGTTGAAATTTGTTATCCAGAGTTAAGAAAGAGTAGGGTTGGTGAGGGCTTGAGGAATGTGGGAGAAGTGTGGAGTAGCAGGTTTGTGGAATTCAGTGAGGAGTCAACAACCATCCCTGATTGGCTGTTGCATTGTAGAACTTTCAACTGAGTACATTCAGCTCAAGTTCCTTGCATTCCCAGCAGTGTTGATCAATCCAGAGGCTTAAGTGAGTGAGCAGGCAGCGGGGGGAAACCTGGGCTGCAATCGGCATGGTGGACCCGGATAGGCTAAAAAACTTGAATTTCAGGGTCACAAAGATTGGTTAATGCCAAGCTTTGACGTTCCAGGGCAATGGGGTTTTCTTCTTCAGAGCCTCTGAACAAGCACCTGTCTTCATGAAGTGTGGAAACTCCACACTCTAGGGATGCCTACTCATAAGTACTCAAGGTATCTGAATTTTATTTCAAGGGTGTCATCTCTGTGCCTCCATCTTCATCTTTATAGAACTGGGGCTCTTCTGACTTGGAGATGGCATCGTGCGGCATATGTCCTAGAAATGTTGGGCTTTTATAAGCCCTGAGATTTTAGGAAGTGTACAGACTCTATGTCCGCTGTAATTCATGTTAAGAGAGATAAGCTACGAGACTTCTTACATGTTTTCTTCTAGTTTTCTCATGTATTTCCTAGTGGACTTACAATATATTTATGGAAAATAATGGCTCTGACTTGCCTGAAACTTGCAAGATTGACACAGTCTGAAAAGTCACCATAGCTGTCTTTGGCCTCAAACCCATTCAATATAGAAATCTCTTCAGATAATACCTAAATCGGTAGGGGGGTGGGGAGACTGGAAACAGGCCTGTCAAAGTGGAATCTTAAGCCTTGATCATTTGGTTCCTCATTGTTTTTGCATGATCAACTTTTAAATAGTCCTTAAACACTGATAGAAATACATTCTCTTTTTAAAAAGTAGATTCTTTGCAGGGCAAAAGTTTTTTTATAAAGGAATTTCATTATTGGCTAAAATCATGGGAGAGTAACGTTGTTTTTAAAAACTTGGCAGGACTGAAAAGAAGCAGGATTAATGACTCTATTTTTAAAAAGCAAAAAGGAAGTTCGTAATGTCCCAATCTGGAACTTTACCTGAAAAAAAAAATCACCAAATCATTTCTAGAATAATCTGTAGTGAATACAGCACTGGGAACTTATATCGCTTGACAGAATAAGTCCTGTCAAACTGATTCATTTCCTTCCATGAAAGAGTAACAAGATTTTAGTAGATTGAGGGGAAATGATAAATGTAATCTATATTTTATTTAGCAAGATGCTTGAACCTGTTCCATCCAACATCTTGGTCAATAAATTCAGAAAATTTGGGGACTGGCATTAGACGTCTGGGGGCAGCTGAGCTCCCATCCTGGGGTCTGGATCTAATAGCACATCCTTTTTGAGAGGCTCTGCAGCAGGGAAGAAGTTACCTGATCTGCTTTAAGAGGAAGAAATGATGGCAGCTTACTCCAAAAAGATCCTCTGAGCCCTAAAAAATGTATCCGATGTGTTTGTCATTCATGGTTTTGATTATTTAGATGTGCTGGGAAGATCGGTTATGAATATATATTTTTATCAAGTGAAATGGATGCTGGCTGCTCACAGTCATTCATACACCCTGCTTTGTACATCCTTCTGAAAATTCCCCAAGAACTTCCTGACAGAATTGGTTCTCAGGCTTCTCTGTCACCAAAGAGGAGGGGGAAAAAATAAGAGGAAACAATAACTCTGAAAGCAAGTGAGATGTGTGGAAATAAATCTGTCAGACTCCATAATTCCAAAAAGGGAAAGATACTTCTGGAAATTCTATTCCAGGCTAGGAAAGCGTCTGTTGCTAGAAATGGTGATGATGTTATGCCGGTGATTCGGCCTCAGATTTACATATCCCGCCTGCTGCAGGGCGCCCAGCTACCTTCATAACCCGCGTCACTTTTAACTAGTAATTTTCACAAGCCCCCACCTGAGGAAGTCTGGTGGGCGCTTGTGTTCCTCACATTTCAGTAACTTTATGGATGGGATTAGGTATATCAGGTACCTGTATACAGAGAAAGTGTGTCCTTGATGATTTTTTAATCTCTGCCTCATTTGCCAATACCAACAGATTTAACTCAGAGCCTAATCTTGAAAAGAGTAGCCCTCCACTTTAGGGCTACTCAAACTCCCTTTGTTGAGGGCCCTCTATTTTATGCAGCACTTTCCTCATCATTTGATCCTCACATTCCAACCCAGTAGTGCAGACAGGTAAATAGTATTGGGATGATGTTCCGCATTTCTGCCATGCATTGAACGCCTGCCACGTGTCAGGCATTGCGCTAGAAATGTACCATCTCATTTAATCCTTCAACAGCCCCGTGCGGGGGTGTACTGTCATCTCCATTTTATAAGGAGAAAATACACTCTGAGGATTGACTCCCCAAGGCCATCCAGCCTTTAGTGGGCAGAGTGGGCATAAGACCCAAGTCTTATGTGATCTACATTTTAAGAAAAGATCTTGGTTCCTCAAGGTGGTTAGAGAGTTCTTTCTTATATTTGTTTCCTTTTCTGTATGCTTTAAAATCTGTTTACTGATTTATGTGTCACACATCACTGCAAGGTGTATCTGTCTCTAGCTCACCATCTTTCTTCATGTCTTGACCATAAGGCACATCTGTCTCTGCTGACCTGCCCCAAGCAGATCAGGAGAGAGGGTCTCTGATTTAGGTACCAGCAAAACACTTTCTGTTCTGTGGTCATTTGCCTTAAGAGAGAAATGTTAGGTAACTAAATCATGTTTTTAAAAATAGATGGATGGTAAAAAAAAAAAAAAAAAGCAAGCAAGCAACTGCCAATCCACTTTGTACTATTGTTATGCCATTGTAATCCAGCCCATAGGCTCAGCTGTTGAGGTCAGTTCTTTTAGTAAGTATGGATAATCATAAGGATAAATATTTTTTTAAAAATAAAAATAAAGAACCAGATCTCAGAAAAACACAGTAAAGTCATAGTATAAGTCGTAAACATTAAGCATTCATTCTGTCTTTGTTAAGCATATCTCTGTGCCCAGAACTGTTTTCCTCCTGGAATCATTAGCAATTCAGGGTCATCACTGGCGTCATCATCGCCATCAACATTATCATTATCCTCCTCTTCATCATGGGCACATCAGTGAGCACCAATTAGCACTGTGGGCATTTATGGAGATGTGTTCAATGCAAGCTCCATATGCTACCCTTGCAGGGTGGGGCGACCCATAACAAAGAATGCAGATCTATTCATAAACCCATGTGCATTTGCACATCACCACAGGTCCTGAGCAGTGAAACAAATGGATCTCAAGGATGCTATTTTGGCACCTGGATAAACTAATCCAGGAGGTCTACCCAGAGAGGGAATCTGAGAAACTGGATGAGGTCAGCTTTAACACTGGGCCAGGGGGCAGGATTCACACGAGGAGGTGAGCCTGAGCTAGGCTCAAGGATGGGAAATCCTTTCCCAGATCTCTTCAAAGTTGAAAGGTGCCATGTTGAAAGATCAAGAACCCTTTTATATATATATATATATATATATATATATATATTTTGCATAATTCCCATCACGCTTGTCACTTCTCTCTACCACTGTGGGCTTCAAATGGGGGTAGTATAGAAACCTGCCACAGGCATCTCAAACCCACAGCTGGGAACCTGTGCTCCATCTTACTCTTTTGTACTTTAATTCAGGAAGGGCTCCATAAATATTCATGGAGATGATAAGAATGACATTGAGACTCTCAACACCACTTTATGCGGGTTCTAAAACCACAAAAATCATTTAATTGACCAACAGAGCCATCTGCCTAATTGACAACTCAAAACAGCAAGTCCTTGGTCTATAACATTTAGAAGTTTAAAATTAGAACTTTTACAACGTATTGGAAGCTTGTCAAAAGTTCTGAATTTCCAGCATGTCTGAAGAGGATTTAGATTCCAAAGAGGCAAAATCTGTCAGTAGACCTACTAGACCAGACCCTTCTACTAGTATTGTACCTTGATTGGTGACAAGGTCTCCAGAAGGTCATGATATGACTTCCACAGTACTGGAAAGAAAATTTCTATTTCTCAAGAAATAGGAATGCATCTGAACATTGAAGACCAGTAGTATCTTAATATTGTTTTAGTATCTTAATTGCTTTAGTACTGTCTTAATATTGTTTTAGTATCTTAGGATTGATTTTACTAGGGTCTTCCAACAGGACGTTGCTTTTCTGATTTTCCATATAACCTAGTGGTAAACTTGCCCACGAAAGCATGTTCTTCCAGTAGAGTCCCACCTTTATGCCTATTGGGGATTGTATGCCCTCACCTTAAGTAATGATTACTTAATGGCCTCACCTTTGCATGACTGTCCCATTCCTCCTCTACCTCACTGCCCCATCCAAACCTACAAGGTGTGGGAACCCAGGAGGGCACAGCCGGGGGTGGCAGGTGGGAGTAAAAGGGGAGATGGCTTTGGCCAGGCGAGCCCTTCCCTGTGATTCCCCCCAGCTGTTTCACCCTCCAGTCTCCCCACCTCGTGGTCTATTTTGGAGGCAGTTTCCAGGGACACATCTCCACCTGTCTGTAAGGATAAACAGTTTGAGGCTCTTGTGTCTTTATTAAACATTTCCTCTAAGCAGCATGCTTTGGCTCTGTGCCCATGTGCACCAAGAAAGGTTTCTGGGAGCAGCTGAACCCCAGAGCCTTGCCACAGACAGGGTTGCTTGTAAAAACAGCCCTTTGAAGAGGTAGGAGGCACCTGTGCTGATCGCTGGCCTTCCTCCCTGCCCCCTGGGTCTTCCCAGCTCCCCCAGATCCCGGCTGGCCAGAAAAATGCGAGAAGCCTCCTGGGCCCTGGGGCGGGATGAAGAGCAGCAGCCTAGAGAATCCCAGGTGCCAGTTACTCACGCTCCCTCTGCACAAGGCCAAGGGCTGCTGGGACCTGTGGTCTGGCTGTGGGGCGGGAAGGGTGCCCCTGCCTGCAGCAGCGGTCAAAACACCAGAGGGGAAAGATGGAGAAGAAATAAATAAATAAGGCCTGTCTGGCCAAAGTCCCTGCACCTAAATCTCCAAGCCCACTGGAGCAGGAAATTGAGCGGCTGGATGGAGCTGCCTTGCTCTGCCCTCCCCCACCTTTGGTCTGGAAGCTTTTCTGGGCCTTTCTGACTTTTTTTTTTTTTTTAAAGAAATGTCCAACCTATAGAGAAAGAGGAAGTGTATTTTTAAACCCGAGTGAAGACTCAGTAGCCACTGATCTGTGAGAGAATAAAAGGGGGAAAAAGGCTTGTTGAAGAAGGGAAAGGAAAAGGGCACCCAGAAGTGTGTGTGTGTGTGTGTGTGTGTGTGTGTGTGTGTGTGTCCAAGACAGTCTAGGAGACAGCCTACAAGGAAAAAGAAAACAAAGGAAAGTGTGACACGAGGAAGACAGAGAAATAAGTGGGAGCAGGCGTGAGTGGTGGGGGAGGAGGCTGGGTGGTAGAGAGAGGCCGGAGGATGGATGTCGGAATGCGGGCGAGCTGGGAGGGAGGGAGGGAGGCCGCACATGTGTGAGAGAGACAATGATGTCAGCATTTCCTTCTGGACTGGTCACATGATCCTTGCCAGGTAAACAGACTGGAAATAGACTCCATAAAGGCCGAGCCTGCTGGGGGGCGGGGGGTGGGGGAGGGTGCTGCCACTTCACCCTTTCCTCTCTGAGGAGTCCTGAACGAGCCGGGTTTCTTCATGTTTGTGACAAGGTGGTCTCTGAGTGGAATTGCCTTTTTACAAGCCAAGGAATATGACTCAGGGAGGGAAAGCTATTTGCTTTTATAATTAGCTCTAGGAGTTAAAGAGACATTTTGATTTTAAAAAAGAATGGAGGTGGGGATGAATGTAAATTTAAGCTCCGATGCTGTGTCTTGGTGAGGGCTGGATTGCTTATCCTCATTTGTCTCCTTTGGAAGAGGGTCAGATGGGTCTAGATTAAGGATGGATTGGAAGGCTGCAGTTTAGAATGAAAGGATCAGATGCTGTGATTATCAAGATTAGGAAAAAGAAAATGCTAACAGATTCAAGGTGGATATATTAAAGGAGTCTGATACAGCTCAGTATGTGACTGTGGTACCAGAGCAATAGAGACCCCATGAAAGAGATTAGGTGAAAAAAAAGACAAGTTACCGTGCCTTTCAAACAGACTTCTTTCCCCCTCAAAATACTGCTTCCTGACCAAAGCAGGGCAGAGCATCTTAAGAGTGGCAAAGGCATATCTGGAAACTTTATCTGAAAAGCGAAGTGGGTGAAACAGGTAATTTTCCCACCTAGAAAGCTCTAGAATCCATAGTGGGGCTGGGGTGGGGAGAATTACTTGGCTTTCTTCAAATTCCTGAAAATAGGGCCTTTGCATCTATGTTGGAATAGCTTATTTGGGTCATCCTTTGAATAATTTTGAAGTGAAAGGAACTACCTCATTTTGGTCATTATTTTCTATGTCCTTGTGGAAATTTAGCCAAAGCCTGTGAGAGGGAGGGTGGCCAACTATCTGAGTTCTCCAGGGTTGAGGGTGTTCCTAGGATGCAGTTTTAAATCTAGGACAGTCTTGGGCAAAGTGGGACTACCAGTTGGTCACAGTAGGAGGAGGCCTAGCCTAGTGGACATAGAAATAGTAACATAATTCATCCTCACCCTGTTCCATCAACAAACAAAGCAATACTCTTTTACTTTTTTTCTACTCATTTCTTCCTCTCTCCCCCATCATCCCTTCCCCCTCAGTCTTCCTTGATCCTTTCAGAGCAGGGACCACTGTGAGACAAATTTGAGGATATGTGACTGATGCCTTGACTTGGATAGAATGGAGCCGAGGTGAGCAGTTGGGTTTAGTTGCACCTGGAAAAAGGAAGGAAGAAAAAATGATGCCTCCTTGCTGCTTCTGACTCCTCCCTGCCTTCCACTTCCCCCACTCGTTGTGTGTCTAGGGGAGGGGTCCATCAGTGCCATAGTCTACTTTTGGCCCTTGGGTTGAAAGATAGATATTTGATACCCCTGTCTGTTAGCAAAATACGTCACTCTGACAAGACTCCCAGCCCAGAGTTATTTTTGCAGCATTATGTAATTGGATTGCTTGGTCAAGAGGACTTCTTAACAAGGCTTTCAGCAACCCCTCCATGGGGGCCTGGCCAGTTTGCTGCCCAGTTACACACACTCACTCTTGTGCAGTTGAAACTGCCCAGGTCAACCCAGAGAAAGACAGCGGAGAGATGCCAGCTGTCGCTATTGACCTGCCCACTGCATCCCCTTGCTGCAGAGCCCCTAGAAGGAATGTTTTACTGCCTGGTGGCCAGAGTCAGGGAAGACTCACTCCCACGGCAAACCTCACTGTCCACGAAGCAGGCTCTCCTCTTTTGAGGGGGCTGCAGGCCAGCTGAGGCACAGACCCTCCCCTGTGCTCCCCAACCCCCACCCCACCTGTAGCACTGAGCTCCAGGGCCAGCCCTGGAGGGACCGGGAGAGCCTCTAAAGCTGCCATTTGGATGTCACTGCGCAGTCTTCTTCCCGGTCTTGGGATTTCCTCATATTTGCTCATGAGTAACTGGTCATCTGATCATTCCTTCCTGTTAACCTACTGACTCACAGAAGTCACAAATTTGTCTGAGCTTCAGACACAGTAAGAAAATTTACAAAGGAAAAAAAAGGGCCGGTGTGCGCTTCTCCTGGCGTGGCCAGTGCAGGCCAGCAGACCCAGCAGCACATTGGGCGGCTGTCCTGGGGCCCCAGTAATGTGGCCTTCATCTGGCCACATTCATGGCGGGCCAGGGGGCTTGTCCATGCCGTCCTCTTGCATTATCACTCCTGCCTTTGGGCCCTGAGACGGTGTCTTCCGTGGCCTTCAGTACCTATCTCAGCCTTGGATCCAGTCAGGAATCCATAGCAAAACCAGAGAACCCATCCCATAGTGTCTTCCTTTCCCTTCCCTCAGCCCACAGCACGGCATCCCATTTTTATTTTCCCTTGGGTCCCTGATCGTTCTATCTTAACAAGAGGCTGACGGTATAGTAGAAATAACTTTAAAGCCAGATGGAGCTGGGTTCACATTCAGGCTGAGCCTTGAATAGCTATGTGATCTTAATCTCTGAGTCTGATTTCTCATCCATAAAATGGGACTAATAACACCCATTTCCTAAGGCTACTGGGAGAGTGGAATCCAGAAACCTACAAAGTATCTTCCAGGGGACTCACACACAGTAGGTGCTCAATAAGTGCAGGCCTTCAGGGAAGGAGGGGAGGAGGGAGGGGAAGAGGAGAGGGCCAGTTTACCGGGTTCCTAAGGAGTTCCTAAGAGCTCCAACCCCTTCACTCTGCCATCCCTCTGTCCCTCTCCCTGGGAAGGCCCTGTTTCAGGCTGCTGCGGGGGTTGCGGTGGGGTGGGGGGGGGGGGAGCGGATGTGGGATCAGGGGAAAAGCTAAGAAATGCTCTGCTTTTGGTCCCAACCTCTCAGCACACCAGCATAGGGTCCCTGGGATACAGACCCCTGTGCCCCTGTGGATGTGCCTTTTGGGAAATCTTCGCAGCCGAAAGATCAACCCCCTCCCCCGCCACCGCCCATTATAACCAAGGTCTCCCTGCAGCTCCCTCCCATTCTGGGCACTGCATTCAGTGTATTAGCTCTGGCTTTGTCTGCACCGAGTTGTAGGGGCTACTAAGTACCCCAGCAAAGGGAAGAGGGACAAGTACCCACCTGTGTGAAGTAGCTGGAACCAGCAAGTCCTGCCTGCTGAGGGCAAACTGAGGTATAAGCAACTATGACAAGATGACCAGGAGACCAGGAAGAAGCCCCCCAGAGGTGGGGGAGGGATGGGAAGAGCTAGCACCCAGGGCCGCCTCTCCTGAGGTGCAGGAAGGCCCCGAAAGCATTAGTGACTCTGGCTGTACCTGGAGTGGGGGCAGGGTGGGTGGAGGAGAGCCTGTGGCGGCCACACCACTGTTCCAGCTGGCAGGAAGCCCTTCCCTGAAGACTGTAAGTTTAACCTTTAGCATTCAAGTGTCGAGGCTTAAGTGTCGTTATGAGCAATTCTTCCTGCCGCAGCATTCCCAGACTAGGGGAAGAGGGGTCGGCGCAAATCCACCCGCTTTGCTTTTTCTTCCCAGACAAAAACGAAAGGGAGGGGGACCTGCAGGACCCAAAACGCAGACAGGGCACTCTTCGAGTGGACCCCCGGCAAACCCTAAGCATCCAGTTCTACCCCCTCGGCCAGCCGAGTTTCTGCAGGCCTGAGTGTCTCCCAAGGGGTCCCTGGCTCCCAGACCCCTGGGACTGTGGGGGTGTAGAACCACCCTCTAGTCCCCCAAGCCTCCATGGGAGTGTTTTGTGGGAACTCCACCCCTTGCCCTCCTGGATGCAGAACCCCCAAACTGCCCCCACCTTGGTGACCCCACAGGATGGGCTTGGGGCACCTGTGTCCTGAAGGAGCTGGGCAGCCTGGCCAGGGCGGTGGAGAGGGGGTGCCACCATGAGCGCCGGCATGGGGAATGGGAGGTCATGGGAATCTACGCTGGGCCTGGGCATCTCAGGTCGTGCGTGCGCAAGAGGTGCGCCCGCTGCTGACCTCTTTCCTTCCGAGGTGGCTGCAGGGGCCAGTACCCGGCCTGCTGGTTTTATGGAGGCGTCCCGCAGGGTCGCAATGGGGTGCTCCAGTTGTTCCATGGGGATTCATTTCCCCGCAGAGCCAGCCGCAGTGTGTTGCGCACACCTGTGAGGGTTGCCCAGCCCGGGACAGCGGTTCTGCGCCGCTGTAAGTTCCCCAGCTGGCCTCTCCAGGGGCCTGAGCGCCCCGCGCTTCCTGTCCGGAGTTCAGAGCCTGCAGGAGAATAAAGCTTCCCCGAAATGGGGCCGGGTGTGCCAAGCATGAGGGACGCGAGCCCTGGCTCAGTTAACTGTATGGTCAGTGTCTCGGGAAACTGTCGGGATCCGCGAGGTTTGTGGTTCATGGGGAGGAGGGAACAGCGCTCATATCCTGAGCCCCGAGGAGAGGAGACCAGCCTCGAAAAGCGTGCGCCCCATGCCAGAGCTAGAGGAAGGTGGCGTCGAATGTCCCTGCTGCCCCGCTGGGCCCTGGAATTAAACAGGGAGGTGGCTGCGTCCACAGGGAACCACTGCCCTGCCCGCTGCCCCGGCAAGAGGCGGGGGGGCGGGGGGGTTGGGTGCGCAGAATTGCGCGCAAAGTCTAGCTAGCCAGAGCCCTCCGCCCCCCGGTCTGGCGTGCGCCGGACTCTTCCAAACCCGTGGGGCCGCGCCGGGTTCTCCGCCCGCCAGCCTTAACCGAGCGAGCGAGCGTTGGCTCCAAATTTCGTGCCATTCTCCTCGGGCAGGAAGATTAGGTTTGCCTTTTTCCTCTATTTCTAAGAATAGGAAACAAACGAATTGGAAAATTTTTGCTTTGGAAAAATATCTGTTCGATGTCGTTTGGTGCTTAAATTGTCCTTTGAATTTTTTTCCAGCTTCATTTGAAAAAGAAATGGAAAGTTGATGCGCGCCCCAAACCTTGTTTCTCTTTAAACTGTCCCCTTAGACGGGCAGTTGGTTGCCACAGATGTTTTCTGGGGCCAAGAGAGTGAAATGGAACGGGAGGGAGGATGAGAACTAGGAATCTCTCATTTTAAATCCCATTACTGGCTTTGAGGAGAGGCACAAAAAAATCAGGAAAAGATGGTTCGTCCCCCACTGATTTCCTTCACTTCAAAGATTTCCCTCGCCCCTTAAATCAGAAATATTATGGCGCTAGGTATTTGTCAAAAAAATGCACATGTTTCTTCAGAATACATACACAGTATAGGTCCCTTTTACATTCTCAGCAAAAAAAAAAAAGGGGGGGGGGTTGAATATCAGGCACTCAATTCCCAGGCTATTAAACAAGCCATGTCTGCAAGAAATGCAGGCATCGGGGATTGCTCAGCCGCGCATCCCTCCATTAGCGCATGCCTGCGTGTCTGCGTGTCAACAATGCACGTGCTACCATGGGCACCGACTCCCCACACCGGTCCTAGCGGGCTCTGGGGGGAAAAGGCGCCAGGTCTGTTACCCATTCGCCGCCTTGCTCCCCAGCCCGCCTCACGTTCCTCTCAATGATTCCTTTTTCCTGCCTCCAGCTGGCAATCAGAACCCTTGGTCATCATCCCCCCCGCCCAAGTTATGCTCTTGGAATTCCCCAAAGAGAATATAGCCTGACCGAGGGTCTCTTGTCCTCGAGTTGTTCACTTTGTTGCGTTAAGAGGTTAGTTCTCTCTCTCCGCTTCACCCGCCCCAGGCTTTAGATGTACTGCAAACTTCTGGCACCAGGTCACCAAAAGGGGAGTCAGCGCTTGCTGGTGGTGTGGGCGGTGCAAAACCTAGGGGAGCCACCAGCTCCCAGGCGCCTCCTGCCCCAAGGCTGGATTTCAGATTTCCATTGCAAAGGTGCTGGGGAAACTAGGAATCCGACTCAAACCCTGGAACTGTCTGGTTGCCCTGCATTTTTACAATGTGCCATGTATTGGAAATGAAGGGCAGGCTTTATCATTTGGAACTCTTTCAAGGACCCGGGCGCTCCAAGTTTGGGGCTAATTCTTTAAAGGTTTTTACTTCTGAGAAATAGGGAAAAAAGAATGAAAGAATGAAATATACCCACAATCCATGTACTAGGGATGGCACTCCAGAGTAGGTTGTGGTCTCTTTTGAATCGGGAGTTCAAAAGGAAAAAAAAAAGTCTGTTCCCTCCCCCTTGCCCCAGGGATGAAACCTCTCTAGATTCTAGCGGCCAATTTGGTTTGATTTCCGCGGTTTGGAGGCTCTGGCGGGGTAAGGGGCGGTGGGGCTCTGAAGACATCCCTCAGCTGCCTTCTGGACCAGCTGGTCCGCGCTCTTGGCCCTGGAAGCAGAAGCTGAAATCGGGGTGATTCGCCCTGGCTCTGCTCTGGCAGCTGGAGAGAGTGTCTGGGGAACGAGTCGCGGAGTCTCCCCGGCGGCGCCCTTGTATGTGGACCTCCTAGCTCACTTCTCTCCCTTGCTACTCTCCACACCCCCCACCCCCTACCCCGACACACACCTGCCTTCTGTCCCCCAGGGATCTAGTTCCCCTGACTGTCATTTCAAGCCAGCTCTTTTCCCACCAGAAACTCCTTTTCTTGGAATAACTTTCCAAAAGAGCGGTCGTTGTCCTGAAGTCCAGCCTGGCCGGGGTGGATTTGGGAAACTCTTTCTCAGTCAGAGATCCTTCTCTGGGCATCATATGTGTCCCCCTACAGTCCCCAGACACCACCTGGGCGCTGAGACCCACCCCTTGGCACACCTGCAGGGCGCCAAAACAAAAGGGGACTCCAGTCGCTTTGCTCTTTTCCAGTGAAATGCCTCAGAAACAAATCTGAATTGGGTTATGGTTATCTTTCAGGCATGACAAATATTTTTACAAAAGTATTCTCCAGGCTGCCTGAGTTGGGGCGGGGTGGGGGGAGCTTTCTTTGACCAAGAATGCGGGCACAAAGCAAGAAGCTGCAAGTAATGGGCACCACTGTGTACATCTGTCCTCCACTGTGAGGAGCGCAACCTGAGTCTGAGGAGTTGGTGCCAACATCCAAAGTTCCCCATTCTGCCAAGGGCACCCCTGATTTTTTTTATAAACGGGGAGCAGTTTCTACCCATATCTAGCTGCTCACTGTCTGGTACATTAGGAGCAAACTTTCTCATCGGTGGTTGAGGTTCAGGGCACAGTGGTTTTAGCCGCAGGACAGACTTGAGGGTGGAGCCGTTCTAGATGCTCAGAGGCACCTCGCCCTGCACCCTTAGGAGAAAGGGGGAACCGTTCGATTTGTCTAGGGGTCAGGAGGTAGGCTGCAGGGTGGGGGGAGGGAACGGATGGCTGGAGCGCCAAAGTGCCGCTCCAGGCTGTCTCTCTCTCCTGTCTCTCCCTCCCTACCTCATCTTCTGCCATTTCCAGAGGCAGGAGAAAGGTGATCTCGGACTTGACCCCTAAATCACAGCTGCTGGTGGCTGCACCTCGCTCCGGAATGAGCGCAGCCCCTTCCCGAGGCTCGGGCAGCTTAACCCTTTCCTCCCCATGCGCTCAGGGGCCGGCAGCAGCGGCGCCTCTGACCTCGGCACTGCCGAGCAGCCCGCCTCCTCCGCGCGGCACCTTGGATCCCACCAGGAGACCACAAAAGGGCAAGACTGCGGGGCGCTGTAAGGCTGGGGCACGGGCCAGTCGGCCCGGAGCGCTGCCTGAGAGCTGGAGGAAGAGCCGAAGTTAGCGGAACGAAGAGGGATGTTTGGATCGTGTTAACTACCCAGACAGATGCACTTCGGCATGTCTGCATTTATGGAATCCATATGTTGTCGTGGCAAATGAAAGGACAGTAACACGTACATACAATAGACTTAGAATAACAATACACATTCAAAAAGGGACCGCACATTCTTCACCCTGCAACCCTTCTCTTAGATCTAGCTCTGGAGTTGTACGGAGAAGCGTCCTTTCAACCTCCCATGCCTCCACATGAGGTTTTCTTTTTTTCTTCCTCCTCCCTTTTTTGTTTTTGTGTCCCCAGTCCCCCAGCAGCAGAGAACCCAGGGCCCAGAGCTAGGCTCTTTGGGAGTGAAATCTCCTAAGATCCCGTTCCCCTCCCTTCCCCCTTAAAAAAGACTGGCCCATCGCATCTTTGGCCCATCGCATCTTTGAGCCCAATGTGACCAAATAACAGATGCTCACATTGCAACCCCAGACTCTGAAAATTGCAGGGGAGCAGATTCTTAATCAAATTTACCATCCACTTCTTCAGCATTAAACCGAAATTTCTATATTATAGTTGCAAGAAAAGGAGGTTCAGACAGATCTGGAAATGGAACCCCCCAGCCGGAAAGCACACCCCTGTCCACTACCTACATTTGTGTACACCTTGTATATCTGTGTGCACATGTACTTATGCACACACAGGGATGCACAGACATCTGAAGTCATCCAAATGTATATTTATGTACTCATTTATGCAGATATCTTTGTGTTTATATATACAGCCATGCACTTGAGCGAGAGGCAGGGAAATATACACATCAATGCAATATTTAGCCTACTTTCCACTTTCCCTTCCTACTGTAAATTGTTTAAAAACAGATTGGTCTAATATTTTCTGTCCCCTTGCCAGCTAAATGAAGGATTTAGATTCTGAATTTCTTGGTTCCTTTTTTCATTCTGTACATAAAGTAATCCATATAGATGCTGGATTATCGCCTAAGCATTATTCAGTGATACGAGCTTGGTACCTCTCCTCCTTATAACGAATTCACTCAGTGAAATTAGCATAAGTATTTACCAGATTAAGCTGACATTTTCCTATACTGCAACACAAAATACATTTATATCCAGAATTTCCCTCAAATCGTCTGTACCACTGGAGAGACTGATTTCTTCCATGCCGTTTTGTATAAGAAACAAGCTACAAGTTCGCTTCTAATACTACTTACATTAAAAAAAAAACAAACAACAAATACATAGCATTTAAGTGAGATTTCAACATTTACAAGGAGAAATTGAATTCTGATACATCCTAAAAAAAAAAAACAGATTTATGAAGATTTGTGAAGACAGATAAAGAGGAAGCAAATATACTCCTGAGGGTCTGAACAATTTTCCTTACCTGATGTATAATGGGAAAATTCAGAATTTACCAGTCTTCCTTCAGTCAGCTACATTTTACACTGACCTGCACTTTGGACTGAAAGGGAAAAAAAAAAAAGATTAACTGTTGCCAATGAAAAATTTAAAATAATAATCAGAAACTGGACAAACTGAAGGTAAAAATATACAATGGCTACAATAAAGATAAATATTTATTTAATCAAAGTAGAAGTTGTGTTTGGACTGTAGGAATGTTTCATCCTTCCCTTTAGAAAAAAAATCAAGCAAGAAGAAAGCCAGAGTCTTTGCAGACTCCTGGAGAGTTCCCATTGTCCAGGGCTATCGAGAGCCCAGAATGGCATTAACCTCACAAAAGACACATTGTGCAGAGGACAAAAAAAAGCCCCTTCTTCTACAATAACTTTTAGCTTTTTTATTTTTAGAAAATGACAAAGGTTTTGCAAGCACTGACTGGTGAAACCTGTAGCAAGCCAGGCTGGACTTGGCTTTATTGATCTACTGTCCCGCATGGAAAGCAGCCAGGAAAAGTTTGAATGGCAATCCAGATTTGGCTCATAGAGAGGAAACCCCCGATTTCTCTAAATGTATTTTTTTTTCTAAATAAAACAGCATTATTCCCAGAGTGAATTCAGAAGGATTAGATGAGGTAACCCTGCAAAATCCTAAACCGGTTTTCTCCTCCTAGTCTTGACTAAGAAGCTGTACGCTCTTAAGAGCATTGGGAAATCTCTCAAAATGAAGAATTCCCTTCTAATCAAACAGATTTCCCGATTAATTCCCCAATTCCTTCTAAAATAAATAATGCAGCAAGGCTGGGACAAAAAAAATTTTTCTACAAAAAAATAAGTTTTAGTGTGCGTTCTCTACCTGATGTTACAGGGTGCATGAATAATGCCTTCAAAAACATAAATGTTTTTACATTTGTTTGCAGATCATTTAAAGTGCAAATTGCATTTTATTTTATTCCAGATATTGTAATTTCAATGGTACTAGTTTATATTTAGAACTTGCATGAATGCATACTTGTCATTTAAAAAAATCTATTGCAGTAGCAGTGACGCTAAGGCTAGGATTTAAAAGGGGGGGGGAGAAAAAAGGGAAAGAAAGGGGGGGGAGAGAGAGAGAGACTCCTGTTCTTCCTGCGTTTGTTTGCTTGCTTTTTGGAGGTATCATGCACCCGCCTAAGTGATGGCTTTGATGTACTAGGAATCGGTACAGTAGCAGGGTCCCTGGATGCTGTCTTTGATTCTAGGGATCTCCTTCGGGCTCTGGTGGGATGTACCGCGCCTAGTCTTTATCTGAAATCCATCCTCTCATTTCAAGCCCTTTGGCTTCTGAGACTCTGCTCCAAACTCTTGGAGGTAGCTGTAAGACTTTTTTTTTTTGGCATTTAGGGAAAGAGTATGTAATTCCCACCCCCCACATCACCACACCACCACACCACCACACACACACACACACACACACACACACACTCTCTAGACCTTTCCTCGCTATTTAAATATATTGGCTTTCTTTCTTACGAATTTAGTCTGAAATTATTTTTCACTGCCTTTATTACATCCCTGCTTTTGATGGCAAAATAGCTTCCTGTGTTTTGAAAACATCTGCTTTCCAGGTTTTACACGAGAAAATTGATTTTACTTTTCTCCTAAGTCCAGAAAGGTAGAAAGTTGGACTTGTTTCCAAGTCTTTCTTTAAGTTACCCCTTTTCAGTTCTGATTCACTTTCCCCCTTTTATTTCTTCTAATCATCACTCCTCTTTTCCCCCTCCTTCTAAAGAACCAGAGAAGATTGATTGCGTCTTATTTCAGAAGACAAAATTAACATATTATATCTTTTTGTCTAGTCTATGGTACGTGTTAAAGTTTTCTCCATATTTTCTCCATTTGTCCTCTGATTGTGGGGGGAGGTAATTTTCCTCCTTTAAAAAAAAATCTCCGATTTGCAATTTAAAGTGGTTTCTATTCTAAGTCTCTGCTCTTTCTCTGTTCTTTCACTTAAATCTTTGCTTTAAGCTGTCCCACTCCTTTAATGCCCCCCCTTCCTCTTTGAGGATGCTGTCTTCCTATTTAATTTAAGCATTTCTGCGTTTGCCAAAAAATGAAAGAAAGAAAAGGAAAGGGGGGAAGAAAAAACAAGAGCGAAAGAAAAGAGAGAAAAAAAGAAAGGAAAGAAAAAAAAATCTTAGCCAGGTTCCTATTGTTGGTTCTCTGCATTTCACTTCTCGGTGTGTGTGTGTATGTGTGTGTGTGTGTGCGCGCGCGCGCGCGTGTGTGTCGTGTGTGTGTGTGTATGTGTTTTTAATACATGCATAAACTTTTGGTGCCTCTCTCCCTCTTCCTGGGCTCTTCTCCCATCCTCTCTTCCTGCTCTCCTCGCCCTGCTCATCACTTTCCCCTGTTTTTTTTTTTTTTTTCCCTCCCTTCCTCCCCTCTGCCTCCCTCCACCTCCCCCTTTTCTTTTTTGCTGAATCTTATTGATCCAGAAGGTGGCTAATTAGCCCTTCCCGTCGTGCCTGGGTAATGAAGCACATGCGCACTGAATTAATCACAGCCATTTTTTGCAGGAAACTAATTAGCAGAATAAAGATCCAAAGACTTTTTTTTCTTTTCACTCATCAGCTCCCACTTCCAGCGCGTCCCCTCCGACCGCTGCAGCCGCCGCCGCCGCCGCCGCCGCCTCCTCCTCCTCCTCCCGGCCGCAGCCGCCGCCGCCACCGCCTGCTTTGCATCCCAATTACAGCCTAGAGCCGCTGCCGCCGCCGCCGCCGCTTCTCCTCCGTGGCCCCTGCCCGCTCCGGGGGCTGTAAACTCCCCGCCAACCATGCTGCTCGGCGGCAGCGGCGGCGGCGGCTCCGGCTCCCCGGCTGCGGCCGCCTCCCGCCCCGGGCTCCGCCGAGCGCGCTCCAGCTCCGCCGCCGCCGCCGCCGCCGCCGCCGCCAGCAGCGCGTCCTCCGCCGCAGCCGACCCCCGCCAGCCGCCGCTGCTGCCTTGATGGGCTCCGCGGCCCGAGCGCCTCTTTTCGGGATTAAAAGCGCCGCCAGCTCCCGCCGCCGCCGCCGCCGCCGCCAGCAGCGCCGCTGCAGCCGCCGCCGCCGGAGAAGCAACCGCGTAAGTGGCAACTTTTCCCTCTTTTTTTTTTTTTTTTTTTCCCGCCGCCGCCGCCGCCGCCTGCTCCTCCTCCTCCTCCCGCCGCCACCGCCCGGACGCGGGGCTCCTCGGGGCGCCGGGGCTGCTTTGCATGGGGCTCGTCCTGCCCCCTCCCGGCTCCCGCGCCCGGCCGCCGCCGCCCGCGCTCCCCGCGCCCGCGCCCTGCTCGCTCGCTGCGTCCCGCTCGCCTTCCCCCTGCGCCAAACTTTCTCTTTCTCTTCTTCTTCCTCCTCCTCCCGCCGCCGCCGCCGCCGCCACGGAGCCCTGGGCCGCCCCCTCCTCCCCGGCCCCCGCGCCGCCGCCGCCGGCTGCCGGCGACCCCCCGAGAGGGTGGAGGCGCCCGGGGCGAGGCCCGCGCGGCGACTTTGGAGGCGCCTCCGGGCAGGGCCGGCCGGGGCGCGGGCTGAGGGCGGGAGGGCGGCCGGGGTCCGGGCGCCGAGACAAAGGCGGCGGTCGGCGCGGGGCGGGGGGGGAGGTTCGCGGTGCAGAGTGCCCCCGCCCCCGCCGCCCCCGGCCCCCAACTTTGCCCCACCCCGGGAGGCGCCGGAGCCCCGAGCTGAGCCGCCGCGCGGGGCGCGCACCCGGCCGGCAGCCGTCGCCGCCGCCGCTGGCCGGCCGGCTGGCCGGCCGCCTTCCGCGCCAGTGCTCCACTGGCCGGGGACACGGCCGCCAGACCGGAGCCTTGGGGTCCGAGAGAGGGCGAAGGGGCGACGTGGCCGCCCGACCTTCTACCTGCGCGCTCTCCGCCCTGCCCCACTAGCAGCGCCGCGAACGCCCTGAGGGGGCTCTGCCCTGGACACTAGGGGCTCCCGGGGGCTCGAGGCTGCGCCGCCGGCCGGGACCAGACGTCGCCTGGCCGGCCTCTCCTTGCCGAGCTGAGTTGAGACACATCAGAGGATCCCTGCTTGTTTTTTTTTTTTTAACTCCCCCTTTTCTCTTTCTTTTCTCTTTTTGCTCACGCGAATCTGGGATTGTTTACGTTCCGTTCCCCTCTTTTACCCCTCGTCCTGTTTCATTCCTCTTTTCCATGTATTTTCCCCATTAGATGCAAAAAACACGTTCCTGATTTTTACATTACGCATTTTCATGTACATCTTTTTGCGTATCTGTTGGAGAGTAGAGCTAAGTGTATTTTATGCCGGGTATTTAAATTGTGTATGGAATCAGTAGGCTTTTTGTGGAGCTATAAAAAAATACATTTTACTTTGCCAATTAATCTGTTGCTCAGACTCTGACTTTGGCAAAATGTGCAGTTCCTTCGAATGTGGCAAATTCTTTGATTACAAGTGCTTGCAAAAAATCACCCACTCAACTTTTCCCCCTTGTTGCTTTGAAGCAGGGTAAATATGACAATTTTTATTGGTCTCAATTATTGAAACTTGATCTAAGGGACTATATGGAAGAAGGGGGCTGATTGCCTTTTTCTGGCCTCCAGTTCTGGTGACTTTTAAAAGGGGGGTTGTTAAGTACCTTTGAAGAATATGACATACGGTGATCGCTTGGCTGTAATGCAAATTACAGAACATAAATTCACTTTGAAATTAAAAAAAAGAGACTCGAGCCCTTTCAGTGGGGACACTTGAGGATTTATTATGTTTTTTAAAAAATTACTTTTTTTCTCCCTACTTTGGGAGAATGGCTAGTTCCAGACCAACTTATTTGGAGGTCTGTGGAAAGAGGCTTGGGAAATGGGAGAGGGGGAGAAGATTGATCACAATCTGCATAATCGATAGGGCAGCGTGCTGCAATCTTGTACCTACATTTACTGTAAATTTCTACAATATGTGCAGCGTGGGTGCTCTAGTGCCTTGCTTGGCTTCTTAGAGGAGATTTAGAAACAGTGCAAGCAGAATTTACTGCCAGCTGTCCGGAATAATATAGAGGAAGTCCACTGGATTGTGGCTCATTTTAGAACTCCTTCATTTTACTGTACTTTTTTTTTTTTTTTTGGTGAATCTATTTACATGTGGGGGTTTCCGGTATTGAACCCCCAAAGTGTTGGTATCCTATATAGGTTGGGAGTGGAAAGTATTGGGGGGGAAATGAGGGGATAGGAATTCACTTATTGAATTACCACTTCGGCCGCCCTCTGCTTATCTTATAATGTGAAAGATCTTTAACTAGTGCAAGGAATTTAGAGAGAAGAATCCGAGAGAGAGTATTCCACCAGAGACTGAAGCAGTGTCAAAAGTAAGGATTGCTGTGTGTGTGCATATGAGAGAGAGAGAGAATACAGACACTTATCTTACAGTCAGGCTTGAAAGCTTGGTGGTAGGTGAATCCATATTTGGAGATGATTTTGAAATAGTCTAGCAAATGGTGCACAAGCAGGATTTCATAAAAAGTGTACACCGAGTCAGTTTTGAAAGGATTGCGGTTTGGGGAGGTGAGGTGTGGGCAGGAAAACCCACTGTAGGCCAGCCGCCTTCCTCTGTCTGTGTCTCCTCCCTTCCCCCTTGCCTGAGTTCTAGTTTTTAATTACTTAATGCTGAAACGCACAAGGCTTATATAAATATTTGCAAATGCTCTTTCCTATTGATTTCTCTGAATAAACTGCCCTACTCAGGTCCAGAGAGGAGGCAATTCAGATCTGCGGACTTTTTAAACATACAGTCTCTGGAGGAGGGTTGGTCTGTGCACGCGTGTGTTTATGGGTAGAATTGTAGACATGAAGATTCTGGGGTGCTGCAAGAAGAGTCCAGGGCCTCTGTGTGGGAACTGGCCCCAAGATCTGGCAGTTCTGACACATGGGTGCACACACGCACACGTGTGCGTATGTGTGTGTACGTTTATGTACTGTGTGGGTGTCTACATTGTGGGAGTCTAAATGCATTGCAGTTACAGTACTCCCCCCCACCCCGCCCCCCATTAAATATGGAGCAGTTTTCCAGGGCTTGGTGACTGCCTTCTCCTCAGGGTCACATTGAGTTTGAATCTGACCCAAGGTGCAGGAATCCTGCAACAGGGAAATAAAAGAATATACAGAATGGGGTCAGGTCAGCTGCTCAGAGGCCAAAACCCCTACAGCTGCTTTGATTTTATTTTGTGTGTGTGTATATTTTAGGCTCCTCCTGCCATGTTACAAATTGGGCCTTCCCCCTCTCAGGTGTTTGCTCTGTAGCTTAAAGGCACCAGAGCCTCTGCCTGCATAGATGTCTGCTCCCAGCAAGAACAGAAAACCTACAATACCAAATCCAAAACAAAACAAGGGAGGAGGGGGAGGGAAAAAAAAAAAAAAACAACCCTATTGAGTTCAGGCAAATAAGGTTGGATCTCCAGATCCGATTACAAAGCAGCTTTGAATATGCAAGACAGCACACAGGACCAGTTATTCCAGTTACAGCAAACTATTAAAAAAAAGAGAGAGAGAGAGAAAAGAAAAGGCATGTTTAGGTCGTAATTTGTTAGTACAAGGAAAAGAATCCCACATAAAGCTGCCTTTTTTTCCCCCTGCCTTCCTTTGCTGGCTTCACAGAATTCACTCACCCTTTCCCGATTTGTCTATTGTATAGTTTCCTTTATTAAAATCTTTGGATTTAGGAAGATCGCTGCAAGCAACACATATTCTGTATTTTTTTCCTTTATCTTAGAGGAGAGTTGGCAGGGGTTCTGTGGTTTGCAGTTACACAATATGTTATCATGTTTTTAATCACTAAATCATTGCAGTGGTTATAGATTTACAGTCTTGGGGTATTACAGAAAGAAGCAACGGCGGCTGTATATATATGCTTTTAAATTACACCCATGTAAACTGAGTACAGCGGCTGTGAATATGGTCGGCAGACTTCATCTCTCCCCCGCCCCCCAGCATCTTATTTCTTTTTCCCTCTGTGATTTTTTTTTCAAATTGTTCAGTTTGCTTAAAATAAACCATCCCCCCAACTCCTGTGTTCCTTTTCTCTTCACACCTTCCGCCCCCCCGACACACACACAATTTTTTTTTTTTAATTTGAGACCTCTAACCCCAGATAAGGTAGAATTCAAACTCTTAAAATAAGACTTTGGATCAGGGAGGAGAGTAATAATAATTTAAAAAGTAGATTTCCTAAGAAATCCTCTTGGTTTTCATACCCACCTCCAGTATAGGGATGGAGGGCCAGCATGCAAATCTGGAGGTGGGGATGGGCAGAGGGGAGAGAAGGCAGGCCCATGGCACTTGCCTGCCTGGGACCTCCAGTGTCCTGTGACCATGAACCCACTTTCAGCTTCTGTTTTTCATATTATTATGTAACAGAATCCTTGGCAGCATTAAAAATTCAGTATTACAAGCTGATTGTAATGCTGCCTCATTAGACAGCACTGTCTGGCCTTGTATTAAGTGAAACACAGAGCATGGCTTTTAGATTATAAACACCAATAAATATTAAGGATCCGCAGAGGGGGGAAATAGTCAGCTGGGTTTTTGGCCCCTTCTGGTTTTATATCCCCTCCCATCGTCTTCCCTTTATCATCCCTGCCTCCTCCCATGGCACCCCCCCCCCCCCCCACAGTAACTGTCATCTGTTTTCTTGGCATACTGATATGTCGACCCTGGTGACATTTTAGGAGGGCTTTTTATAGAGTTATCTTGTGTACACAAAAGGTTTGGAAGTTTGTTTTGTTTTGATCTGCAATAAACAGGCCCTTCACTTTGCTGATGTCATTTCCGTTCATATTTGAGTTGTTTATTGTGCTTCTTCGCAGGGCCCTCACATCCCTACCCCCACCTCGCATTTCAGCCAGAGCCTGTGGCTGCCTGGGGAAGAGGGGACACATTTCTAAGCTGCCAGGTCTGGGTTCAAAGGCTGAGGCTTTCGTGTCACTGCTTCGTCCTAGGGTTTGCCCGCTGGGGAAGATGTTTCCAGCTTCCAATCTGGTTAAACACTCCGACATCCACTTGCCCTGGTATTTTCATGGCATGTAGTCATTCACCTCAGCTTTCTTTCTTTGAAGGATCCCCCATACACACACACCTTGTCTATGTCTTTAGTACATCCTTATTGTCCACATCTCCATGTAGCAACTCCCCCCTCCAAAAAAAACCCCCTAATCTCATAATGATGACTTTGATTCAGTTGCAAATCTGAAGCTGACTTTAGGGACTTCATGCTGTGAAAAAAAGAAAACGTTTCCAGGCGTTGCCCCACAGTCTCTCCCTCACCACCTTCTATCCCTGTTCAGTTTTTTTCTCCTTTTGCGTTTATTTTTCTGTTCCCTGCCTTTTTGTAGACATAAAGGCCATTCTGGTGTTACTGAAAATGACCGCAGTGTCCAGTGTCTCTTATTTCCATGTGATCTACAATCGGAATGGAACCCCTCCTCCAAAAGAAAAAAAAAATAGAGTGAGGAGAGGAAGGAGGAAAAACTGAGTGTGTAGGCCCCCAAGGCTTTCCTCTAATAGGATGATGGGTTTTAGGTTAAAAAAAATATTATTGTTTTGTTCTTTTAGCTTTAGAAATAATAGGGAGAGAGGGAAAAGCAGTCATTAGGAAGTTCACTGAGCTGCTTTCCAACTAAGACGGGTGAAAAATGAAGCTGCATTGACACTTGGCTTCATGTGAAAGCCCCAGTAACCTCTCCCCCCTTCCGTGGCCCTGGCCTTTTGTTCCTGGAGAACGGAGCTAAGGTGCTTTTTCTCCCAGACCAAAGGCAGCAGGCAAGGAGTCCCCTTGTGTGCGCATCGCCTTTAGATGGCCTTCTCATGGTTATTGTCAATGCAGACTCCCCCAAACAATTGCTCCAGGGAGACACAAAAGCAAAAACATTTGTCCTATTTTTTTAACCTCTTTGTTTTAGATTTTTTTTTCCCACCCATTCTTTAAATTTCACAGTTTCTATTTGTCTGCAGAGAGACAAACGGAACAGCATGAAGCAAGCGCATTTTACCGTAGGCCTTACTGACGATTGGAATGGCCTCAATAGAAATCCAGATTCTCAAAAACACCGGCTGACTTGGAGGAGATGTGAAATTTCAGCTTGGGGCTCTTAAGTGAGCTTACCACAAATTTCGGACAAAAAATGCACTAAAAGGAAAAGATAAGACAATGGGATTCTGGGATCATCCGGGGGAAGTGTGAAAAGGGTCATCTTTTGTTTCTCTCTTAGGATCCTGCCCCGAAGAAGTGGTCGCTTGATAGGAAGGAATCACAAATCCAAATGCAATTTGGATTCATTAAAAAAAAAATTCTGGTTCTGTTTTACTGTGCTCCTGGTGCTTCAGGGACTGTTTTAATGCATGTATGGCGGGTGCTGTTGGTACGCACTGTGGAACAGGCTGTGTTGAGAATTTTTTTTAAACCATGATTTTATATATAGAAAGGCCACATTCCCCTCCCCCTTTTCTTTCCTCCCTCGTTTCCTTTTTCCTTTCTTCTCCTTTCAACCTGCTTCCCCTCCAAGAATTCAGCGGTTTGCATCAGGCTGCAGGCAGAGGGATGGGTCAGACAGTGGGGATGGCCCATGAGCAGAATAGCCCACCTCTTTTTCCTGGGCGCAGACAAAGCACCTCTCTCCTGTAATGTATATAGACCCTGATTTTGATGCTGTCCTTAAGAATCTGTCTGCCTTTTCATTAAAATTCTCGATTTCAAGGTTTAGAAACACAAATGTAAGAATCCCCCTGGGTATAAAAGTCTTGCATGGCAAATTCTCTTGGCCCTTTCAGAAATTTTATATATATATATATATATATATATATATATATATATATATCTTTCTTTTTTTTTTTAAACAAGCTCCTCACCTAATGTTTTAAAGCTGTTTTAAGGCAAGGTCTTTATTTTTGCTTTCTGAAAACTTGGGCTTTGTAACTGAAATTTGAAGAAAGCTCTCTATTACAGTTTTTTTTTTTTCTTCTTTAAATGGTTCCTCATTTATATCTTTTTAAAATTGTCATTGATAGACTTAGGTTCTGAGCTGGGGAGGTTGGGGAAGTAAATCAGATAGCATCCCACCTACGATTTGGGGGGTAAAAATTAATCCATGGAATTAGCATTGTAGCAAGAGATGGAGGCCTTGAGGTTTGTGACAGAGAAATGTGAATCAGAACATCTGTTAGGCCTTGTTGGCACACCAGCCTCTAATCGTTCTGGAGGTGAGTGTGGGCTGTTCTGAGGAAAGCGTGCATTCTGTACCATACCCAGGAGGGCCTGGCCACCCAGCAGGTACCAGGCCCCTAAATATAACTGCCTAGAAAGAATGGGGTGAATTCAGGGCATGCAGTGCAGTTCAGCTCCAAATGTTTCCTTGCTTATTTCAGGGACTTTTGTTTTTGTTTTGTGCCCTCTTCTGGCTTTTTCTTTGTTAAAGCCTCAAGGTTATTTAAGCACTAGTTTTAAAAATCAATGTGTATGTATAATTTAATAAAAATAGAAGGCTCTGGAAGAATACCCAAATCTGCCTCGACCCAGTTGTGCTGTGAAGACAAGAGCCCAGGTTTAGCTACAAGTTAGAATGCTGACATTCGCTGTCTCTTAGCTCAGAGATCATATTTACCTTTGCTGAAGTAAAAGGAGCAGCACTGGAGAGAGAGAGAGAGAGTGTGTGTATGTGTTTGTGTGTGTGTGTGTGTGTGTGTGTGTGTGTGTGTAGGGGAGAGAGAGAGAAACAACCAGTTTGGCTGGATGGGGTCTTTGTAATTTACCAGCCAGCTCAGTAAGCGCCAGGGGACTGGCCTCTGACTTGGAAAGTGGCTAAGGGGAGGAGTAGGAAAGGGGTTAGCATTCCCTGATTTATTTTTAAATGTTTATCCTTTTGGCTGTTGCCAGTTACGCTTTCCAGATGAGACAAGACTAGTTATGGAGAACTGGAAGGGAAGAATTGTCTTTTCTGAGAGTGGGTTTATTTGTCAAGAGTGTCCAGGATGGAGTGAGGAGAGTGCCTGCCTGTCACTGCTGAGTAGGCTGTGGGTGTCACGTCAGACAGCTGCCCTGGGAAGAGCTGGGGCCTTTCAGAGCCGGGGGACAGAATTTGCAACACGTATGTCAGAAAAACTGTTGATTCCATATGGAAGTGCGAAACTTGCAAAACTCACTGAAGAGGTATTGTTTTGGTTAGCGATGACAATAAGTTTTGGTTGCAGTAACATGCCAACTTGTGTGTAATCCTTTGTATTTCTGATGATGATGCAGAGGCCATAGATCACCTGCCTGTGGGTTACCTGTTAAATCTGTGCCTGTAGCAAAGGCAGGCCTGACCAGGCCTTTACCTTGTCTGCAGCTTGGTGTCGAATTAAAGGGAAGGAACTCAGGGTCCTTACTGGTTCTACCTGTCAGGCCTCTGAGGTGTCTGGGAGACAGATGCAAGTGTCTGCCGCTTGGGATGGCAGTTTCAGACTGCCCAGACCTCCACAATCCTTCCAGGTGTCTAGATGGCTGGATCTTTGGGCTTTCCAGCTTTTATTTTTGTTAAAGATACCTATCTGTTGGCCCACTCGGTTTATGATGTCACCGGATTAGGAGGTTTTTGCCTGCTAATAAAAGTTAAGACAAAGCAGCAGAATTAGATTTTCTGGGAGTAGAAACATTTTTGTATTGTGTTTATCTGCTGGGCTGTGGGTTGCTTCCAGGTAAGACATGGAGGCCTGAAGTCTCCACTCGCCTGAAGACATTTCCAGAGACATCTCTGAATTGTCTGTGCCATGTTACTTGCATTATTGCTAGCATCATCATCTTCATGTATTATTCATAGTCACTTTTTCAATTAAATTATTAATTGGTTTTCTTTAAGGTGTTCTCAACTTATGTGGCTAAAATAAATAATAGTGTTTTGAAAATACCACCTGTTCTTGGACCTGAAGTCAGGCGGTCTGGAAACAGCTCTGCAGTGGCCATACTTTGGTTTAGAAAATCACCCTCTGCTTGTCCCTTTTCCATCTCCAGTCCCCCTGCCCCCCTCACTCTCTCATGTGTGACAGAATTTGGCTTGTGCTGTCCTTTGTCCCTAATCGGACATGATTCCCTAGAGGCAGTCTTTTCTCCCTGGACTTTAGCTGGGGGAAAAAAAAAATTTTTTTTTGGAGGCTGTTTTTTTGAACTAAAATGTAGAGAGGGGCTGTCCTTCCCCAACAGGTTAAGGTAGTTATATTAATTTGAGCCCAAATTATATTGTGCAGAAATGACTTCTAGTTTTCATTGCCCCTTTCCCTCCTGCATCAGTGTGTGCTTAACGCTAATACGATTCCATACATACAGCTCCTCCGCCTTGTGAGCTTATTATATTTCTAACACTTGCACGGTTCATTATTGTGCAGTCAGAAAGGACTCTCAGGGCTGTGGGGCCAGCCGGGGTGGGTGGCTTTCAGAAAGGGCGAAAGCAGGTGCCTTTCTGTGCTGAGAATCCGGAGTGAATTCAGACTGAGCCTGGGACTCCAGCAGGGAGGACAGGGGACTTCCGGTGAGATTTCTGTGGTGCTGCCTTTTGCCTATCTGAATGGAGAAGACGAACCTGGGGAGATAGAAAAGTGTCCAGCGACTGCTTTGACCAACTGGAGTGGCCACATTAAATCTGCCCCAGGTGGTAGAATCTCCCTAGGAAGGGACATGACCTGTGGCTTTTTAAGGCATGTTGTTAAAGACACTAAGGTTAATTGCAGACTGGACTTTTTCTCTCTTTCTGTCTCCTTTTTCTTTCTTTCGCTCCCATGAAAAACTCTATCCTTAAACTCTCAATGGAGAGCAGGTTTTTTTTTTTTTTTTTTTAATAAGTTTCTGCAGCTGAAAAACAGAAGTGCTCTGTAAAGCAGTTAATAGGTTGGGTGTGTGTTTCAAATAAATTCCTGTCCACATTGGCTAATGTCCGTACGCTGGAGTGGCCTGGCTGTGACGTGGCTGGGGCCGGGAGACCTCGGGCTCCGGTTCGGAGGCCCCAGGCTTCTTGTTTTGGCCGAGGGCGCGTCCCTTTCTTCTCGCCCGACTCTAGGCCGGCCCCTGACTTTTGATGAGTGAGGGGTCAGCGCCTGGGGAGGACCAGGCTTTGTTCCCGCCGGGCTGGTTCTTCGCGCGGTGCAGGCCGAGCCGCCTGGAGCTCTGTCTCCGGGCGCGAGGCCCGGCCTGCCCGGAGGCTCGTCCCCGGAGCGCAGCCGAGCGCTGGGGCCTCGCGCGCCCGTGTGTGTCCCCGTGTCCCCGCGGGCGCGGCCGCCGCGGAGCACCCGGCCTGCACCCGGCACGACTGTAGATGTCAGGCTTTGCCCGGGGAGCCGAGCGGCGGCGGGGCTGTGAGTTTCAAATTAACCTTCCGCTTTGTTGCTGTGTAATGTGGATCCCCGAAGGCCCCCCGCCCCGCCCGCCCCCCTTCCCCGGGCGGTGCGCGCTGCAAACTGCGAGTTGAGCTTCATTTACATAAAGCGATTCCGGGCGGGAGAGCGGGCGAGCCGGCAGCGGGCAGGCCGGGGACGGGGACGCGAGCGCCGCGCCCCGTGGGTGAATCCCCGCCGCGCGCCCGGGGACCCTCCCTCCCGGGGAGGAGCGACCACCGGCCCCGGCCGCCACCATGAGCCCCCCTCCCCTGCCCCAAGCCCCCCCGCACCTAGCCAGAGCCACCTTAGAGCCCCGGGGGCAGCGGGAGGTGGGGAGAAGGCCGCCTGGAGTGGTGGGTAAGTTCGGGGCTTCGGTGCCGCTGGAATTTCCCATTGTCGCGCCCGCCGAGGCCCCCGGACCTGCGAGTGCCTCCTCCCTCCGGAGGTGTGCGGAGCCTTTGTGTGCCAGGTGAGTGCAGCCTCCCGCCCCCGGCCGGTCCGCGCAGCCGGCCTGGAGCTGCGGGCAGGTGCTGCGAGTCTTGGCTGAACTTCCCATTCTCTTGGCGCACGTGGGGGAGGGGCAGGCTGGATACACCTGAACTGCTAGACTCTACGTGGAACCTACCTGGGGTGAGAGCCTCTGAATTCTGCTGGGCATAGAGTAAAGCCCTCCCTCCTTCCTCCCGTTCATCTTTTCCTCTCCTCCCTCCTGCCTTCCTAATTTTGCTTTTGGATTAGTTCCTGCCTTCTGAATATTTGCGGTGCTGGCGTCATTTAGAAGTTTGAGTTCCGCCGCCGAAAAATACACGCTCTTCATTGCAGGAGAAGTCACTGGCCAGTTGGAAACAGTGTGACCAGTGCGCTTATTGGAGAGTAATTAAAGGGAGAATCAGAGCTTTGGAGCGGGAGGCACCTTTGGAGACTGACTAGCCCACCCTCTACTTTGAGTTGGTTGGCCCTCTGGAAAAACCAGAGCAGCCTTCATTTCTGTAGGGAGGGGGGTGGTTGAGAGAGAGAGAGAAAGAGAGAGAGAAAACTTAGATGTTTGTCCTGTTAAAAAAGAGGAGGAAGGCCCAAGTTAGGTCAGTAAAAGAAGAAAAAAAAAGTAATCATGGTGAGCGGGAAGGGAAAGAACTTTCTGGAAAATGGTGCTTTCTGCTTTGGACATACCTGTGTTATAATGATGAGAACATTCCTGGAGGGCAAAGATTACAGTTCTTTGCCTGGTGTAGTCTTAAGAGTGCTTTGCCTGGCACAGTGGTGCATGGTATATAAACTGGTTTAAATGAAAAGAGTTAGCAGGTGAATCCAAGAGGGTCTTCTCTCCTGCCTTCTATTTGTGTCATTTAAGTGGCCTTGAGGACTCTGAAAGCCGCTGACAGATAATCTCAGAGAGGGCACATGGTCCCACGTGGGCACGGAGAGAAGGCCTCTCCCTCAGGCCAGGGCCTGCCATGGTGGAATGCATGAAGGCAAAACAAGGAAAACAACCTTGAGCCTTGAAGGTAGATAGTGAGAAAGTTACACGTCATCTTACTTCATCCCATGCTTTGCGATCCTTGGGGAAAGGTCACTAAATAAGAGTATAATTTCGAGCTCGCGCTAGCCGGGGAACTTCATTTCTCTGCCATCAAACAGCAGGTGTGAGTTCGCAGAGTTGGCCCCCGGAGTCCCCTCATTCCTAAATTCAGGAGGTGTCAAACCCTCATGTTCTTTTAATGCCTGTGGTTTCTGGATAGGTTTCAAGGGGAAACCCTAAAAATCACGAGCTCCAGTAGACCGGGCTGGAGAGGGAAGCGTGAGTGAGAGGGCAGAGGCTGCATCTGAGAGGAAAACATACACCTTGCAGGGCAACCTGATCAGGAAAGGCCGAGACCAGCCTGTTCCTTGCTATCAGAACAGTCACTGGCAGCCTGAGGTTCTGAATCCTTCTTGTTACCCAACCCGAAAAGCAATTAGGAAACAGAGATGGTGGAATGTAAGGGAAGTCAGGAGAACCCTGTCTAGGGTTCTAACCCTATTTAGACAGGGTTCTAAATAATCTAAGGGTTTCAAGAACAGGGTCATTAGAGAGAGGGCCATACCTGGATGTTTGCACACCTGTATTTGTGTGCACTCTCCTTCGCTGAGACCCCAAAGGCCCCCTCTCAGAGGCATGTGGCTGTGAAGGCCAAGAGAAACTTTCCCTCTCTCTCTTCCTTAAATTACAGGACTAAGGAGGTTGTCTGCATTTAGTTTACAGCATGTTTTCAGAGAGCATGTAAGTGCCTCTCAGAATGGGCTAGGGTCACATTTTGCTCTTTTATTTAATTACACAAGTGTTATTTAACAACATGGGGCAGAGGCAGAAGCAAGCACTTTTACACTTTAAAAACAGTCCTTTTGGAATCACAAGGAATTAAGTGACTTAGAGACCTCCTGTCTTGATGACATGGGTCACCTCCTTTTCCCAACTCTCTTTTGAAATGGCTGCATTTTCTATGGGATAGAGCTGCTATTTTCCAGTTCTCCTGAGAACAGTTTTGATTGACAGGAAACTATTGAGAAACACTTGCTAACTCTTCCAAAATAGAAAAAAAAAAAAAAATTCTGAGCTGCTTCCCCAGCCACCTGAAACTTTAATTTTTGGTTTCTTCCCTTCAGTCTTTTATTTGCACAAACGAATACTCAGGGAGGGTGGAAGGGACCCAAATAAAACAGAATTCTCAGCAGGCCTCTGTTTGACTCTTCCCAACAGGACGCTGCCGCGCCTGCCTTCTTGCTGCTCTAGGGTTGCATTTAACTGCCATATCAGTTCAGTGCCAATTGGGCTCCCAGTGGCCAGGAGCTAAACTAAGCGAGATTTCAGTTTTCATCATTACAACTTTAAATGATGATTAGTAAGACACTCCCTGGCGCAAGACACTCCCTGGACAAGCCTGGCTCACCTTGGGTGACCCAGAGGTGGTTAGTTCCTTAGAATAAATCTGTGACTGCAGACTGCTAGTAAAGTCTTATCTGGGACTGCATATGGTTTAGCTTGGCTACTTCAGTTCCAGCCCTACTGGGGTCCAGGGAGTGTGTCCTTACTGTCACGGTGGGCTAGTGTTTCTTTTGGACCTTGGGGCTTTTTTTTCCCCCCTTGCTTCTGAAGTGTTAGTGTGAGAGCCTAGAAATACCCCAGGGCCCAAAGCAGATCTTCACCCAAGAAATAATTTTTTTTACAGGGTTGCAACCGTCTCATGTTAAAAAGTAAATTTTCAGGTGACTAAGCAACATTTTATAAAAGGGTAGGGAATTATTCTAAGGGAAAAGTCAATTGTCTTGACACCCACTTTTTAGAGGAGCTCACCTTGCCTCTTAACTGGAAGGGTTTGCCTCCTGGTCTTACAGGGGAGGCAGTGGTGACTCTGGCCTGAAGAAACTTGCAGGCTCCATCTCACACTTGCTGGTATTCCAGAGATAATGTACCTGACGCTGAACATTAGTAACCTCAAGAAGTACAGTATGTGCTGTGGTTTATACTTGCGTTTGTCATTAAAATCGTTGCCTGCTCTTAGCCTGGCCTATTTCTGTAGTGCTTGAGCCTGCTGGCCTTCTCTGGTTCCCAAGGCTGGTGTAATTAACCAGGATGGGGCGTTACCTTAAAAACACAGCAAGAAGGCAGCTTCCATTACTGTGGGCTTCATAGGGGTATTGAAGGGTTCTGGTATGAGATTTTGGTTGTTAAAGGTGGTTGTTTTAGAAATCACAGCACAGCTCAGAACCACCATCCTCTGCTTGGGTTAGAAACTGTAGTCAGGGAAATGGAGACTTAGTTTTAATAGAATCCAGGCAAGAGAATCCCTCCGCAGGAGCTAGTCTCAATCAAATATTAAAAGGTGCCTTTTCTGTCCAAAGCAGTGTGCCGAGTCCTCAGACTGCTCGCATTGAGGAACACACACACAGAAGCTGAGATTGAGTCAGACTGCCCCAAGGGAGAGACCCAGGCAAAAATCTTGGCTCATTGGCAGGCCACTCTCAAAGTCCAGATTAAGGAGGAAAACTGCAAAATCAACAACTGTCAGATTTCTCTTCTATATGATTTAAAGTTGGCTGCCAGATTGTTCTCTTTGAACATGTGTGAACTGACAGTCAGATGTTAGAGGGCTTTTTTTTCCTTTAGCTAATAAAGTAAATGACTCTTATATGGATAGGAACTGGGGAATTGACAGCAGTATTGTGCTAAAGCTTCAGAGGCAGTGAGACAGTGTGAATGCTTTTTTTCTGGTTTTCATTCTTTGGGGCCAGGGGACAAGATGGTGAGGACAAGGCCGTGAGTGGTCATAGCAGTGATGGGTGTGTTTCCAGAGAAGTCTGTGCCCAAGGAAGGTGGCTTGGCTTATTTATCACTTTTAAAAGGTGATTTTTTGTTTCCTTCGATGTTGCTGCCCTTCTTTCACCCTTAATTCCTGTAGTTTCTTGCTTTTGCAAGAATAAGGGTCTGAACAAAAAAAGAGAAAGAAACAGAGTTTGCTAGATGGCAAATTTGACTTCATTTCAGAAGACTGCTGTGTTGTTGGTTTTAACCTCAGACAGGGGCCTCTTAACAAAACACTGGGGCTTAATCTGCCTTTGGGTGAGCCCTTCTCCCTTCGCACAGGAGGGTCGCCACGCAGTCTTGTCAACACCGGAATTAATGCACGCAGGTTTTGATGTGTGCCCCTCCAGAGGGGCCTTAGCTAGCCTCCTGTGTCCTGGGGGTGGGGTCTTAGAAGGTTCAGTTCCTCTCTGTTTGAGTTTGGGTGTTAACACATGTGTCACCTCCAAGACTTCACCATCCTCTTCCCTCCCTGAAGTTGGTCTAAGGCTTCCAAGGAAGGGAGGAATGGGGTGTGCAAACCATATACTCCCCTCCTGCCCGTTGCCCCTTCTGGCTGCTGCAGGTTTGGAACGGAATCCGTCAGCTCCCCTTGTAGGCTGTGCCTTGGGAAGATGGAGAAACCCCGAGATCCCTCTCTCCTCCCATCCTGCTAATCACATAATGGCTTTAAAGGCTTTCTTCAATGATTATCTTGTCTTTAATTTTAAGTGGGTCTTTTGGGGCAACAGTTGGGAGTTATGGAGTATCTTCTGTCATCTGTAGGCAGACTCTGAACTGGGGAAGCTGGCTCCATTGGACGCTGTGAAAAGACGGTGGAATTTTCATCTGCTGCCGATTTCACGCGCTGTCCTGAAAGTGATTTCGGCCACAAACCTTTGATCTGGGAGTGAAACTTGCCCCCCCACCCCCACCCCCGCCTGCCCCCCACTTCTGTGCTTCTGGAGGCAGGAGTTGGTGACTACTCAGACCTCCTACTGTGTGTGTGTGTGTGTGTGTGTGTGTGTGTGTGTGTGTGTGTTGGGAGGGGTGTTAGCTAAAGAGAAAGGCTGAACCAATTACTTGTGGGTCTTTGGGAGTGGGCAAAAAAAAAAAAAAAAAAAAGGCAGCTTTGCTGTGTTCTTAGTTGTGCCGACTTTATCCAGGAATGTGGCTGGAGAAAACGTCTGAGCCTATTGGTAGAGCTGGATTTTGAATGAGAACTGTCGCCCATGCACACCTCTGCTACACTGTAGGCTCTGAATTTCTGTGTTACAATTCCAGGAGGCTCTCTGTCTTCTTTGAGTCTCCGTAGTGGAAAGGCCAGAGTCAGATGAGCTGAGTGAAGAAAAGACTGGGGTTGCTTAATTTGATCCTTGATTTCGGGCCTCAGCCTATCCCCCCACCCCCACCCAACCCCAGTCATGTAGATCCCTATTCAAATATGGGAGCCTTGATTCAGTACATAAAAAGCTCTTTACAAAAGAGTTTAAACTCCTGTAAGCCTATAAAAAGTGCAGATGTGTAGTCCTCAACTTACTTGCTTTCCACACAAAACGGTTTCTCAGCAGCCTGTTTTGGACAACTTTTCCTGATGAAAATGTGCTAAGGAACACATGTATGCCCTTTTTTTCCCTCCTTCTCAGCAACTTTTCCTGTCATTTTTTCTTTTTTTAAACAGTTTTTCTTAACTGCTCAAGAAACAATGCAAGCCTCTGCCACCATTTCAGGCCCTCTTCCTAAAAGGCTCTTTGGCTCAGGGCCTTGGTTCTTAATGTGCATTTGGCTGGTAGGGGGAATGTTTTTTGCTTTCCCTGTAACATCGCCACGTCTCCCTGTGAAACATCTGCCCGGTTGCTAAAGTGTCAACTTGTGGACATAAAGAGGAGGCCCGTGGATCCTGTGTCTTAGAAGGTTGATGTCGCTGCGAAAGCAACTGGTTTCAGTTGCCGCCCCTGCTCTGCCAGGTTCCCGGATGGTGTCACTTTCACACCAGATATGAAATGCTTGTCCAGGGAAGGCTGTCAGTCTGTGTACCTGACTCCATGAGTACATGTTACCTAGGCCCACCTGCCTTACTTTTAAAAGGTAGTTGCAGGTGAAGAGTGCAGCCTTGAAAATAATAAGGCTTCCCCTCCCCCTCGCTTTTCCAGAGAGGAGGTTGAAGCTGATTTTTCTTGCAACACATACGAAACCAGAGGTTGAAATGTCTTTGGGAGAAAGCAGAGAACTTTTACACCTTTTGGGAAAGGACCTTTGGTTTATTTCTCACTTGCTGGCGAATCTAACATTTGTCCAGACATTGAAGATGCTGGCTGCTAAAGGAAATCTAAGTGTCTAACTGGAGGGAGGTGCGGTCTTGCTTGTTGGTGGAAGAAGTGAGATAATTACGAGTATGACAGGTAGGGGCCAGGTCAGGATCAGAGTGCCGCTTATGAGTCAGCCCTTGAAATGGGCATGCTGGTGTCCACACTCCATTGCCCTGGGAGAAGCAGAGATGGATCAAATGAGCCTGCCCTTTGAGAAGCCAGCTTCTATTCTCCACTCTGCTCTAGCCCAGACCCCTCCGCAGGGGTCGCAGGCGTGGAGGCCCGGCTCTGTTCCGGCCTGGCAGCGTGACTGTGCACCCACCATGCAACCTCTCTGAGCCTTACTGCTTCATTCCTTTGTGAAACGGGCATAACGCACACCTCACCCCTCAAGAGGGAATGAAAGGAAGTAGAAAACAAGTCTTCCCGGTGCATTTTCAGTAGCCTCTCCATGAATGTTCGTTCCCATCTGCATATCCTTCCCTTTGTGTTTGTTTTGTTTGATGGCCCTGGCTCCCTTCTGCTTCGCAACACCCTGGAAGGAAGAAACGCAAAGGTCCAGCATTTCTTCTGCTTTGCCCTTAGGGGCTGGGAATAAAGCCAACTCCTTTTGACATCCTGCAACTGCGTTCAAGAGTGAAAGGGTCTGAAATAGACGCAGTGTCTCTGTCCTCCCCTCACGTGCCCCCCACCCCAAGCTGACAGGCGGCCTTCGAAGTGAGCAGCCCACTCAATGACCCACCTAGAGAGGCCTTCCTGGGCTGGCTTGTATATGCTAATAGGCCTGACTTGTCCTGGCTTGTTTGTAGTGATTTGTGGAGGCATTTATATGCAAATACTATCAACTTGCTGAGTTAATTATCATGTGCCCTCCCCCCCTCCACCCCCCTTCCTGCCAAGCCTCCCAGCCTGGCTCCATGAAAAGGGGCTGTTCACATTCATCCCTGGGTTCTTCCTGTCTTGGCCTTCTCCGTGCAGCCCTGTCCTCTTCCTGTCCCTGCAGGGTCGGTCTCAGCTCCTCCACGGCTCTGTGGCCCGGCCCAGGAACCTGTGTGGTCAGGGCTGGAGAGCTGAGCACGTCAGGGGCTCGCCTCATTCAGAGCCTCCATGGGAGGTGTCACTCTGCGTGCAGAGTGGGGGGGGTCTGGCTCATGTTGTACTGAGTTTTTTTTTTTTTTTAATTGGAGTATAGTTACTTTACTGCTCTGAGCTTTTAAACCCCATTTTCTATCAAATAACCTGAAAAACAGCTGTCCAGACCTTTCAGCCATTGAAACTCAGTTCTCAGTCTGGTGAGAAAGTGAATATTGTTTTAACATCATTATGACTTTCATATTCCCACGTTGTGGGTACCACTAAAACCTGGGCCCACTTCCGAGCCCTGCAGAGAAGCCATTGTGCAGAGAGATGCCGCCTCCAGCCCCCTGCCCCTGGAAATCTGAGTATTAAAAGTATGACTGTGTGGACCTCAGATCAACCTTGTCCGATTGTGTGTGGGGGCATGGTTGACATTGGAGGCTGGATAATTTTTGTTGTCAGGGGTGTCCCTCATTTCTCCAGGTCAGATACCAGGAGTCCCTGCTCCCCAACTCCAACTCCCCATCAAAAATGTCTCCAGGAATCACCCAATGTCTCCTTGGCAGGCATGGAGAACCACTGGGCTAGAGACTACGTTTGTTTTCTCTTGGATAAAAAGATGGTAGATTCCTGCCGCCTCTGAGTTACACATATTTGTTGAGCGTTCTCTTAAAGTCTGTGATTTGACCTAGCTGATATCAGTTGTTGCCATTTGCTTAATTTCATGGTCACTTTAGCATTGAAACATTAAGACTCTTTCCTTTAAGGGCACAGCCATGGGCTGGTGTTCCAGGCTGTGACATTTTCGTCCCCAGGAGGGCTGTCCTGGAGAAATAGAACTCAGGCCCCATCTGTAATTGTACACTTGCTAGGAGTCACGTTAATAGAAAAGTAAAAAAGAAACAGGTGCAGTGAAGTTTAAATGTCTTTTTCCGCACAGTATTGGCATGACTTTCTCACCGTAGCAGTTGGGACTTGCCTTGTTGCCAGTGCTCAGCAGTGGCAGATGAGCGGTGGCCACCATATTGGACAGCACAGCCCCATCTGGGATGGTTTTGTGGTGGCCACCGTGTTGGACAGCTCAACAATATCCAGAATGACTGTGGCCCTTTCCAGCTGTGGAATCACACCACGGGAGCAAGTTTTTTTTTCTTCTTTTCTTAAAAAAAAAAAAAGAAAAAAGAAAAGAAAAAAAAAGGGGCTTTGTGTTTATTCTCTGCAAACTGGGGCCTTGGCTGCACAGATGCAGCTGTGTGGAGCTGGGGCCCAGGGAGCAGAGCCTCTAATCTCTAGGGAAGCTCCCCCGGCCTCTGTGGGGGAGCACCCTGGGCCAGCCTGGGAGGAGGGTAAATAATTCCAAGGGCTCAGTGTACTCTCTCACACCGCACAGACTAATGGTTCGGGTTAATTTTGTGTACAAGGTCCCTTTTGTTGGAGAAGGGGGTGAAAGTCCGCAGCTGTGACCGGAAACAGGGGACGGGCCTACTGGGATGACCTTGTTTTGGAAAGTCTAAATGGAACACTAATGGCAGAGATCTAAGACGGGTGATGTATGTGTGTGTTTGACTGGGCCTGAAGATAAGGTGAAGAGTATTTTAAAAGTTACTTTAGTGCAACCTCCCAGATAACCATAGGCCGAGGGCCAGTTACAATTTATGGCAAGCTGGTAGTCAGGCCTGAATGTTGGCCTCATTTTATCTTTTGAGTCCAGGCTCTGTAGCTTAACTGGTGGTGCTCTCTTTGTTTATCTTAGTTTTTGGAGGGGGAGGGCATGGGGGGCAGCTGGTCAGGTTCTGCAGTGAAGCCTAGCGTCATTTTATGATGCAGAGAGCCACTGGTCTGCTCCTGGGCGCGCTGTGTGTCTCTCCTTGCCACCCCTAATTATAATGCCGCCGGGCGTTGCACTATGAAGTTTCCAGGAGCCCGGGAGCGTGGGCCCACACATTGCTCGGTGACACAAGCCTGCCAAGGATGTGACCGGGCAGGAGGTGTGGAGTCCTTAATATAGCCCTGAGCCCCAGGTTTCTTTCATCTCTGAGGTCAGTCAGCCTTTTCCTGTTGCCTCTGGAGTTCTTGAACCGGTGTGGCTGGGCTGGGCCGGGCCGGGCCAGCACCCCTGGCGGCACACTTTGCTAGTAAACAAGGCAGCTTTGGGCAGCGAGTTCCCAGCCATTTCTGGACTACAGATGTGCCAGCAGTATCTTCTGATACCCTACAAGGTCCTTTCATCCCTGAACCGAGCCATTCCCTCAACACCCCCTTTCTTAGACCTTAAAGAGATCCCCAAGTTTACCAGGTCCCCACGACTGGATGCTGTCTCCTTCCTACCCCAGAATTCCAAGGAAGGACCTTGCAGACTACTCCCAGACTTTGTTCAGGAAAAATGTGTGTTCTTAAGTTCGAGGGACTGTACTTCCCATGATACATTTTATAATCAGGTTTGCAGCCCCACTGGCAGCAAAGTCTTGCTTATTTCTTATTTCTTCTTTGACTAGATACAGGTTTGTGGAGGGGTTCTTTCTTGAGGGGTGATAAGAAAACAGGAAGTTCTTCTGAGTTTGGAACCTCTTGATGGATAGATTGGAGTAGGTTTGTAGATAGCTTCCTTTTTTTTAGAGTGGGGGGATATGGTCAGATGTTCCTTCAGAACATTTTCACGTTACCTATCTTGTAAGCCACTGCCATCTGCTTTAAAATTTTTTTTATTTTTTCATTTTAAATCCTCAGAGACAAAGGGACCTGGAAGCTCAGACCTGTCCTGCCACATTCCTGAGTAATTTGGTTTTGATTAACCCTAGGAGAAAAGTTGGTTTCTCCTAGCGACCGAGGGGATCAAAGCACCAGGAGGGGCAGTTCTCATACACGCAGTACCCCCCCTCACTCCCCCTCTCAGGCCTTTTCACCCTCCCCGCTCTTTAGTAAGCCTGAGTAGGAGTTATTTCCACTTTCTGACTCTCAGAGAACTGGAAGTGTATCATCGAGCTTTGGATGGACAGACTGGGGAGAAATAGGCACCCCCCCTATTTCTTTCTTCCTAAACTCCTTTTCCCCCCACAAAGCTGCAAAGCACATTCCTGTGCTAATCCTGCCTCTGGAGGAATGCAAATGGCTGTAATTGTGTGCCCCAGGATGGGCCTTCCGCATCTGTGCAGCTTTTCTTCTCTGAGGAGGTGGCCAAAAAGTTCATTTACATGGAGAAATGAGACTGGCCCGGGATCCCTCCTGGTAGGACGGGTACTGTCTGAGAGGAAAGGGGCCGTGTCTGTGTGTTCTCTGCCCCTTGCTCCGCCTTCCCTTCCTCACATACTTTACAGTGTGTGTGTATGTGTGGGGGTGGGGACCAGCATCCTGCTGGGCATGTTTTATAGGAAGAGCAGTTAAAAGGGAGAAGTCTGCTCTCCATAGTGAGAAATTCAGCCGGAGGAGGAGGCCAGCCAGCCTTGTAATGGGCAATCCTTGAACCAAACCACAATAAACAACTTTTTATTATTTTTTTTTTCAAAGCAAAAAGATCGGCCTCAGACGTAATTGATAACATTTTGAAAGAGGGCATGTCACTCCACTGGCCTTGTTCAGCTTCTAATGCACAGCTGACTTTCTTCCTCCTCCTCCCCTACCCTGCCACCCCTTAATCCATTGCCAAATTGCCAGTATAAACGATTTGATTTGGATACTAAGATTTTTCAGCACAATTAGAAGTATCACTTGGGAGTCGGAACGTTGTAGCTTTAGGGGGGATGTTCAGAATAGACGAGAAAATTCTTAGTCCTGAACACCGAACTGCTGGCTGAGTCTGAAGTTGAAAGCCAGACTGAAGTTTTAGAATAGTGCTGTCCAATAGAAATACAGTACAGGAGTTATGTACATAATTTAAAACTTTCTAGTATCCATGTTAAAAAAACTGGTGAAATGAATTTTAATTATATTTTCTGTAGCCTAGTATATCTGAAATGTTATCATTTTAACATGTTATCAATATAAAGAAAACTATCAGTGAGACATTTTGCATCCTCAAAAAAAAAAAAAAAAATCCCACGTGTATTTTATATTTGCGGCCTTCTTTCATTTTGGACCAGCCTCCTTTCATCGGCTCAGTAGCCCTGAGGGCCTAGTGGCTGACTGTCAGACAGGGCAGAGCTGGTATTGCAGGATGGCGCCCTGGGCTCTTCTGAGACATTACATTGGTGGAGCTGAGTCACCGCCCGTCTCTTGTGACTGCTGCCTCCGTTTACTGGGGGGCTGCCTCTGTTTCCTGGGGTTCAGGGGGTGCAGGCTGCATCTGCACATGCTTTCCTCTCTAAAAGTCACCCAAGTCTGCTGGCATCCTCATGGGATTGTTAGGAGGCCACGCAAACCTTTCTTAAACCGTTTCTCGGTTCACAGGTGGCCGGTGGAGGTACCCACCTGGCTCTGAAGGCCATTCCCAACAAAGAACGGCAGCAGTGGCAGCAAGGTGGTCCTAGCCCCAGAGAGAGGGCAGGACAGCTTGTAGCTGTGTGAGCGCTGGTGCATTTACTGCAGCAGCCTTGTCTCCTGCGTCACCCCCTCTTTGTTTGCGCCCTCAGCATGGCAGGGCTGCAGGGAGCTTCTGGAAGCCATCCAGTTCACTCTGTCCATGGCGGGTTACTAGTCAGTGGCAGGACAGAGGACATTGGACTTGTGGGTAGTCATTGCGTTCTCCTCTCGGACATCAATCACACAGGCTTCCTGGGTTAGTTGGCCTGGGCCCACGTGGCTTGTGGCTTAGAGGGGCCTGTTTTTGGGGGGCTTCTCTGCTGCCCACGTACTGCTATTGACCTGGTCCCCAATCCCAACAAGAGACCCCCCTCCTCTTCTTCCCCTGGTTTTATTCAGATTTCGGATTTCTCACATTACCTTTTTCTTTTCTTCCTTTTGGCCACACTGCAGCATGTTGGTCTTAATTTCCCAACCAGGGATCAAACCCACACCCCCTGCATTATTGGAAACACAGAGTCCTAACCACTGGACTGCCAGGGAAGTCCCTCTCATGTTATCTTAAGGCCACACAGTGGAGAGTCCTCTTTCACCATCTAGGGCCAGTGGGCCTTTCTGGTTGGAGGCAGAGAAAGGGAGAGGCAGAGGGTGATAAGGAAAAATCAGAAACAGCCTTGCACATGAGGATAAGGGAAGGGATATGATAGAGGCAAGGAGTCCCAGCCTAGACTCTTTTTTTTTTTTTTTTTTAAAGGTTGGTCATATTTTTCTTTTGCTTGCTCCTGAAGGGACTTCTTCTCGAAGTTAGATAAGTCTGACTAACAGTACAATCCCGATGAGTAGAATAGCAAGGATGGCTGTCATCCGGCTTCTGCCGGAGGAGAGCAGCTGGGAACCCTGTCCCGCGGAGGGGAGGAAGCGTCTCCTTGCTGAGCAGTGGCTGAGCGCCGGGGTTTCCTCACTATTGATCTCAGCATTCCTTAGTCGATGCATGTGATAAGGACCCTCTCCCTTCGCCGTCGCTGTGTCCAGGGCGCCCAGCCAGCCCTGGCCCATCCCTGGGCCTCCAGTGGGATTTGTGCCCCTGGTAAGCTGAGAGGCGAGTGTGGGTTTGGAGTTTTAGGGAAGGGGGGTATCTAATTCCTTCAATGGGCCGACCTCCTGTGCAGGCAGAGGGGAAAAAAAAAAAAAAAAACTGTGAAAGTGTGAGGTTGAGTGGCCGCGGCGCCGGCCTCTGCTGGGGCTGGAGGAGCGCAGCTGTCTGACCCCGGGTGAAAAGTTCAAATCTGCATTTAAAAGGAGTGCCAGGACCCCCCCACCCCCTCCCTTCCCCCCAGTCAAGTTGAAACTGTTGGAGTTTAGAGGATTTGGTCAGGCCTTGCCCTGGGACATTAAACAGCTCCTGGTTCCCTTCAGCCACTCCCCGATGATGTGGGGACTCTGGGGGTGGGGGTCTCTCCTGAGGTGTCGTTCTTGGATACCAGTGATGTTGAGGGACCCCCACCCGCCCACCCCAGGCCCCTGCAGGAGAGGAAAGTTTCTCTCTGGTGCTGGGTGTTTAAGCCCTGTCCCCAGGCACTCTTGGCCAGGCCTTTCCTTTTTTGACCTCCTTCCTCCAAGGCCACTGTGGGTGGTGTGGTGGCCCTGGCTGGCCCGGTTGGGGGTGGGGCAAGGCCCCTTCTCCAGTGAGGGGCTCTGCTCCCCGTCTTGGTCTTGTGGCTTAAAATGCTCTGCTAGGCCCCGTCGGGGGCAAGTCTGCAGCCCGCTCCTCCTCTGTGCCTGCTGGCAGTCCTGAACCAAGGGCACCCTGTGCTTTTCTGGAAGCTTCTGTGGCCTCTGTGGGTGCAATCCTGATGGGCTGCATGGGATCAAGGAAGGTGCCGGCTTGCCAGTGGGGAGAAGCAGGGGTGGGGAGGGGAGCCCAGCCCCTGATGGCAGATGTGCCAGCAGCAGCCGTGTGCCCTCCCTCCCCCTGCCCTGCCACCCCGCTCAGAAAGGGGTCTGGCCACAGCCCTGCCCGGAAAGCCCTCCTCCGCTCAGGCCCTGATTTGTTTACTCGAGCATTAGGTGAATGTAAACAGTTCATCCTCTCCGATTTTACATCCCTAAAGGCTCCGAGTGTGAATACAAATGGGTATTAGGCCCCTGCGGTTTCAATGGCTGTCCCCACCCCCTCTCTTGCTAACCAGCAGGTCTTTAACCTGCCCGGGGGAAGATAAGGTCCTCTGCAAGCCCCAGGGCTTCCGTGCCTCCTTTCTCTTTTTTTCCTTTGGTTTCGAATGCTGAGACTTAAAGAGCGGTGTTTGGAGGCCTCCATCCCTAGGACTGAACGTGGATGAGAGCAGAGAGCACGGCTTCTGTTAAGGGGAAGCCTGGTTATTTTGATCTCTCATTTGGGGAGGAAGAGACGTTTTCTGCGTCCCTGTTGCTTTGTCAAATGCACTGTGAATCTTGACTGTTTGGTCAAGTTAATACTTTCTCACAGATCAGGTGGCACCATATACCTTTGCTTCATTCTTTCTCAGTCTTTTCTTTTTTTTCCCCACAGTGTAGTTGGACATTCCTGCTGGTAAGAAGGGTGGTCTCTGGGGAAGGGTCTCTCAGGTCAGTTTCACACATCTTGTTTTCTCCTGTAATAAGGTCAGACACGTTTTTTTTTCCCCCCCTTCAAGTGATCATGTGAACTCCTGAGGGTCATGCCAGGTTACTTCACCCACAAGGTTCTAGAACACACCTTCTGTTAGGGAGCACCCTCACACCCCCACTCCCAACTCCTTCCCCTCCCCTCCCCTCCCCTCCACCCCGTCTCCTTCCAGTAAGGAGCTTCCTTCTTTGCAACCAGAGGGCATTGTGACCTGAAGGAGCAGTCACCCGTCACCTCCACCACTGCCCCATGCGTTTGCTTTCTGGTTCATGTGTTCAAGGCCGGGGCAGTTCTGTTCCCTGTGGTGGCTCTGAGTCCAGTCACGCCATCACAGGGGTATTTTAATTAGCAGGGCCTTAGTCATTAGTGAGTTATTGTTTTTGTCTGGAAACACTTAAGTACTGTTTACTCGATGTCTCAACGAAATGCAAAACAGCAATTAAGCAGAAATTTGTTGTATGAGGCAGGAACCAAAATGGATTGTCAAAAGCAGGTCGTGGGTCCTCCAAGTCAAGTCGCTCTTCCCTTCCGCCTCCTGATAACTGGAATGCAGCAAGTCCTCTCTCTCTCTCCAATATCTGCCCCTCCACCCCCCACCCAGGGTTATCTGATAGAAATACAAACTTCCTTTGCATCTTCCTGCATCCTGCCTTCACTGATGTGGATGATTAGGTTTGGTAAAGTGTTAATGTTTACTTCTTCCTTGGTCTTTCCACTACCTGGATATTTCAAAACCCTTTCCATGAAGATTAATTATTCATGAAAACTTGCATATCCTTGTCGGTGATTGCTGGAACTTGAGTCTCTCTTCTTTATGCTTCTGAGACCAAGTGCCATGGTTAGTTTGATTGGTACTTCATGAGCCCTGGAGAGGATTGGGATGCTAGGATAGATGTCCCCTTTACTTAAAATCTTTTCTATGGATTGGTGGGAAAGAAGCTAAAATGAAGAATTCTGGCTAAGGCAGACCCGGAGAAGGACCAGAATGTGAAGAAAACAGAGGTGCATGTGAATTGCCTGCAACTTGGATGGGAAACATTGACCCCACAGAAGGAGTAGCTCCTTGCCGAGACTAATAAACAAATGGCATCTGCTTTGGTAGGGTTCTAGCCCCTCAGAACCCAAGGTTCATGGAAAATGGAATCATGTGAGAAGGCTGAGGGGGCTGTTAGGGGGTCAGGTTAACTCTGAGTCGCATTATACCGGCTTCCATTCCAGGAGACAGGTTGATGTAAAAACTCTTGGTACCAGGTTCATGATCGGGGACCCCATTTTCTAACTGCTCAGGCGCTTGTCTTGTTGCTCCCTGTCTCTTTTTTTCTTCGTTTCCCTTCAAACAATATCTTCTGACTTCCAGATTTCTGATAAATTGATAAGAGGCATTGCGTGAGTCAATAGAGCTGTGGACACTTTGCCAATATAACCCCAGCTCTATTGATCTGCCAGTAAATTAAAGTCTTACTTAGAGGCTGCCGATATTTCTAATCTCCTGCCTCACCAATTACATCTTCCCAGCTACCTGGAAAGGGGACTTGAGCCTTTGAACCTTTATTTGTTGTCGTTGTGAGCAGGCTGCTAGCTTTCCATGAGCCTGGGGGCCTTTGCCTGCCTAGCCAGGTCGGAGAACGGGGAGCACGGAGGAAAATGAGCCAGCTTGTGACTCCTTGCCTGGGATTGGTTTTTGTGCTCCAAGGTTCATTAGTAAAAATTTCTGGAAAACAAATTCCATCATGGTGGTCACGAACATTTTATCCACAAGCCTGCAGGTCACTCTTACCCTTGACTTTGCCTGGAGTTTGGAGGTAGAAAAAGTGGAGGGTAGCTGCCATCGGAGGTCTCCCTGGCATGTTTCACGGCTTTCTCTCACTTGGGGGAAAAAAGTGCCGACAGCTTTTCTCTTGCACTGGGAGAGGAGGAGAGTTAGGATCAAAAGCTGGATTATTAGTGTTTATCACTTTAAAAAAAATGCCCAAGAGTTTGGAAAAGGAGAACAGAGGACGGGTGCCCAAAATAGGAATGGCTGGAGGCCTGCGTATGTGCTTGCTGCTTTTTTTCGGGTTTTGTTCCGGAGTCGTTTTGTGTTCTCATTGGAGCAGAGGCCTGGGGGAGAGAGAATTCCCTTCTTTGTCCTTTGTCACTCTTGCCCACCGTGCCCCCTCTGCCACTCCCCTCTCTGCCTTCTCGCTCACTCATTTGAAGTCGAGTAACAATAACAAGGGCTTCAAGATGTCACCATGGAACTGTGGGGCTCATCGAGTTCCCTACTGGGGTGCCCACTTTTCGCAGTGATGGCGGTTGCAGATAAGCCCTTTCAAGTCCCGTTGATGTGGTTGGCTTTGGGAAGAAATCTCCAGATAAATGCTGTGTTCTCTCTAATACTCCAGAGCGGAAAATCAATGGGAGGGATAATTCCTCCTTGTCCAACACACACCCCTCCTGTGTTTCTACCCGGAGCGGCCCTCAAAAAATTTTTAATGATAAATCCAGTCCCAGAGTCTCATCTCTTCCCCAGCATTCAGCAGGAGGATGTGTTAGGACTTGCCCAGGCCCCCTTTAGGAGAAAGAACGGCTCAGACCCTGGGACCTGGGGATCTCCTCCTCTGCTTACCTGTCTCATAGAAGAGCCGAGCGCTGAGCTAGGGGCCAGGAGTGTAGGAAGCTCGCCAGAATGGTCTACCAGCTGGCCGAGGTAGGGGTGGATGGAACGTGCGTGTGGGGGCCCAGGATTGCATGTGAGGCGTTCATAGCCTCGTCTTCTGCTAGAGGGTGACCAGGCTGGTGGCTGGTCTGGAGTGGCAGAGAGACCTGCTTCAGGGTTGGTTAGGTCTCCTTGCCCGGCCTGGAGACAGTCTCTCCACGCGTTCACTTGGCTCCCTTGGGCTGCATGAGTGAAGAAGATGTTAGACAAGGTTCACCCCAGGAGGTTGGGATTGACTTTCCCCTTTGTTTGGATTGCATTGTATTGTAGGAGGTGTTTAAATCTTGTTCACACCTGTTGAGGCTGAGGCCTGGCTTTAGAGAGCGGTTTGTAACAAGACTTCTGTTGTTGTTGCCGAGAAGGTTCCTAGCTCACAACAGAGGAACTTTATTGTAGCAACTTGTTAATGTTCAATTAGGCAAATTCTGGGTGCCCCGGGGCAGTGGAAGGGCGTGCTGGTTCTCCCCGGCTGCCCACGGCCCCTTGTCGGCCGGGCCGGATGGGGCGGGGGAGGCACAGTCTTGTCCACTGGCTCCTCCGGGGGCAACAGGTGGGGTCCCGTGAGTTGAGTGGTTCCAAGGCATCTGAGGTTGACAGTGGGGAACATTGGAGGCTGATGCCAGCTCTTCAGTGAAACAGTCTCCTCCTGAATCTTGGCACTTGCTGGCTCACCCACCCTTGGGTGTGGCACCGGCTGCACACCGTGCCCAGTTCGCCTGTGGGTTGGGAGGACCCCAGACCCGGTGTGTGGCTGCTCCAGCATTAGGCCTGCCCCGGGCAGTGGAACCCTGTTATCTCTCGGAATCAGAGCTTGCCTGGCCACACCTGGGTATGTCTTCTGGCTCTGGTCCTGGCTCTGGTCCTGGCGTGATTCCTCTTGAATGACTGTCCCGCGCTTCCATGGGTAGTGTTTTCCAGCTCCTGATTAGGCTGAGGTCTTGACTGCAAAAGGAGAAACAGGCTCGTTTCTCCGATGGGAGGTTTCACTTGGAGGTGCTTCTGTTCTCATGAACCTGGTGGGCTGGCAGTTGTCTTTTCAGGATGGAGGTGAAGAAGCCGGAGCTTGAAGGGACTGGAGGTGCGCTTTTTAAAAGGGCGAGCAGGAGATGCTCAGAGGGGCCCTGGCCCCCACCAACACCCAGGCCCACAGTCAGGGTGCACCGGGGGCCCGGCAGCCTGGTGGGAATAGGTGTGCACTCCCCACCATGTCAGGGAGTGTCTGTGCTGGCGAGGCCTGGCTGTAAAATATTGGCCCCCGTGGCAGCCTCGCGCCGCAGTGTTGAGCGATGAGGAGTGCGGGGCAGCCGGCAGTGTATTAAACACTAGTTGAGCACAGGAGGGGCAGTATATCACAGGAGAGAGATAAGCAAAGTTCTCTGATAGTGGATCAATAAAGGTTAGTGACATCATATCTCAAAGTGAGGGAACCTGCTTTCTGCACAGCCATTTATCAGATCACAGCCTGGAAGGGCCTTAACCCCTCTCTGGCCGGGTTTCTTCTTCCTAAACACAGAGAGACCGAAACTCCTCCTTGGGGCGGGTGATCGGGGTTGGGTTGGGGGGTGGGGGGGTGGTAGCGCAGGGCGGGTCACTCATCCCAGCATTGTATTTAAGGGCACTGTTAAATATGTGTGCTGGTTTTGAAAATAAATGACTTTTGCTGTTAGTGTTGGAGAAGGCATGGCACCCCACTCCAGTACTCTTGCCTGGAAAATCCCATGGACAGAGGAGCCTGGTAGGCTGCAGTCCATGGGGTTGCTAAGAGTCAGACACGACTGAGCGACTTCACTTTCACTCTTCACTTTCATGCATTGGAGAAGGAAATGGCAACCCACTCCAGTGTTCTTGCCTGGAGAATCCCAGGGACGGGGGAGCCTGGTGGGCTGCCGTCTATGGGGTCGCACAGAGTCGGACACGACTGAAGCGACTTAGCAGCGGCAGCAGCAGCAGCAGCCGTTAGTGTATTACCCCAGCAGTGGCTTGGGCGTACATCTGTGGAAAGTTTCTTAACTTTGAAATTTGTGCAGAAATTCCCAATAAAAGGCAGTGCTTCTATAGAAGCGTGAAGACTTGGCCAGTGTGTTATGGGTGCGCAGCTGTGTTGCTGTTGGACACCTGGGGGCTGGGCGTTGTGTTTGGTGCTGGAGGGTCAAGCAGTTTCACTGGACGGGATTATTACGGTTGTAATGAGCCTGGGAATGGTGGTGCCCATTCTGGTTGACTGTGTGGTGGTCTAGACACTTCACATCCCCCAGTGGGCTGGGATCAGCAGACGGCAAACACGCCTGCAGGCCGCATCTGGCCCAACGCCTATTTTTGTATAGTCCGCGAGGTAGGCATGGTTTTCACCTTTCAGAATGGTTGGGGGAGTCCAAAGAAGAATGTTGTTTCATGACATATGAAAATATGCAAAAAATCTTACTTGTGTCCGTAAGTAAGATTTTATTGGAAAACAGCTGGGCTTGTTCTTTTACATGGCTGTGGCAGCTCCCATGCCACAGTGACAAGAGCTGAGCAGTTGCAAATAGACACTGAAAGGCCCCAAAGCCGAAAATATTTACTTGACTTTCCATGGAAAAAAGTTTGCCAACCTCTAGTCGAGCCTCTAAGATCAAACCCACTGGTAACTAGCTGTGTGACCTTAGGTAAGTCACTTAACTTCTCTGTTTCATTGGTCTCTGTAATATAATCTTGTCTCTCACCTACTCCAGGGTGTTCTGAAAGTCAAGGTTGATGAAAGATGGATTTGAAAAATAGCTTGTGTTTGTGTGGTGTTTATTTTTGAATTAGCAGGCCCTTCAATATGTAAATCTATCTAAGACTGGCTAGGGTGTGGGGACTTACCCTGTGGAAACCTAGAGTCTGGCATGATTGTTAGAGCTCGTCCCATCCCTGTGTCATGCTGGGTGAAGTTTGAGTTTCTTTGTCTCCGAAAACTTGAAGACATGCATCTTCCCAGAGTGAACATCTCTTGCTTTGCAAGGGAACATCAATTTTCCTCAGTGACTGCTGAGATTTTTATCCTTAAAGAGTTGGATCACTTTTCTTTCCTGCCCACCAGTGATTTATAGATGGAGAGAGCAGGCCTTTTCCTGTAGGTCTCCGGCTGTTTATCTTTCAGGTTGGGCCCTGACAATACGCGGGCCGGGATGGTCGCATCGGCCAGGGCGTTTGGGGGCGATCCCAACTGGGAGATGCCGGTTCCAGGGCACAGGGGTGGTTGGGGGAAGCAGAGGAGGCCGGAGATTCCAGCCCAAAGCTAATGGGCTGGTGTCCAAGTGGAAAGTGTATTTTCATTGAGGAAGTGTAGGCATTAGTGGAGCCTGGATTACTGTGTGATTGTGCTGTCAATACTGCCGTATTGAGTCCGCGAGAGCCCGCACAATACGGGGAAACACTTAGCTCACTACTGCTGCTTATCGAGAAGCCAATAGCAATTTACTTGCTGACACTTGACATCAAATCCATTCCCAGAGGTGGAGCTCCCGCAAACTCCCACAGAGCTCCCTCCTGTTGCTGGGGCCCTCCCGCCTCGGGGGTCCGCCTGTGTGCTGCCTCCTGGGCTGAGGGGAGAAGACAGGCCAGGCCGGGAGGAAGCAGGGTGGGGGAGCAATGGGCGAGATGTTCCTATTTAACTTTCAGAGCTGACAAGAGGTTTTCTTCTGCTCCTCATTGCTCTTGTCCACGTCTGCTTTCAACAAGTGCTCAGTGACCCCCCCTCTTCACTCCTCCCTAGGGTGTGAGCTTTCTACATGTGGGAACTTTCTCCTCCTCTTCTTCACAAAAACATTGATTCCTAAAAATGGATACATGAGGAAATCATATGTGGGAGAAGGCCGAGCAGGGTCTCCAGAAGATGGGTGGGCCTCTGGGGGAAGGCTGGGAGGATGCCACGCTGAGGGGCAGAGACACCCCGTGGTACCCGGGGTGGGGGGCAGGGCCTCCCCATGCCACAGGCTGGGTAGGGGGACGTGTGATTCCAGAGCTGCCGGGATGGGGCACAGCGGAACACGCCATTCCTTCTGCAGCTGGTCGTCTGCGAGTCTGGAGTCTGTGTGCGGAGTATGCGGCTGCCTGATTTACAGAGTCTTCACTTGGCCAAGCCACTTAGATGCCTTCCGACCCTGGACTCTTCTCCCAGAAATCGGCTCACGGGTGTGGCTAACTGGATTCTGGGAGACAGGACCCACCACACGAGGATTTGGGGGTGACCGGTCCATGGCTCCCACTGGCCGCTCCAGCCTCGCTGAATGCTGGTGCTGCTTTTTGTCTGTGCGTCCCCATGCCTCGGGCCCCAGCCCAGAGATTTTTTCCTTGCGTGTCTTACGTGGGCTTCTCTGCAGCCCCTTCTTGCCGGTCGGGTAAGAGGATAAGATGGTTGAAGACGCTCTAACCCCGTCAGCATCGCTGTGGATGGTGTGGTGGCCATGGGCAGCGGGAGGGAAGGCAACGCGGGGAGTCCACGCCTATGGGGTGTCACGAGGCTCATGGAGACCAGCCGGCGGTTCCCCGGAGCCTGTTGCCATCACCTGCACAGTACTGCCCATGGGAGAGAGTCCTGCCTCCCTCCTTCCTTGTCCCTCCCTTCCCCTCCCTTTCCCTGCTCACCCAGCCTCCTCCTTCCTCTGCCAAAGACTTGGGTGTTCCATTCACAGCAAGCAAGGCAGAGCAGTGTGGAGGTGAGATTAGGGGCCTCTGACCGTCTTACCTTCTCTCCAGTGACCTTGATCAGACCGAGTGTCTGATGCTGGTCAAGGCAGCCTTTGCCTCTGTGCTTGATGGTGCGCCATGCTGGGAACAGTGTTCTTTAATTAGGATCAGCTTTGTGGTAGGGCAGCTCTCTCTGAGAAGATGACAGCAATTCAAGGAGGTCATTCTACCCGGTTTACAGATTGGGCAGTGAACGCCGATGTCGTAACCCACCGCCGCCCGCACTCTGAGCATGTCCAGAAATGGACAGGTCACTCAGAGCTCTTTTGATTTCTGTCACAGTCTAACGTAAATGAGACCACACTGCCTTCGAACCAACACCATGGTATGTGTTGTCAGAACGACCTTCTCGTTGATCCAGGTTCCGGGACCGGTGTGAGTGGGGACCAAACAACTCAAAATGCGCTGGTGGTGGTATGAGTTTGTGGACCTGGGCTGTGATTCCACCAGGCTTCCTGACGCTCACTTGCCTAAGCCCCGTTTTCTTTAACACAGAGGGATTGTCTTGAAGGATGCCTTGGGGTCCTTCTGAGGCCAGATTATCATGGGAGGGAGTCCAGAAGGTGCCTAGACCTGGTTGGGGAGGCAGGAAGAGTTCTCATTAGCACAGTGACATTGCCCCAGTTCTTGGGGGAGGTTGATCTGAATCCGGCTGCTCCTTGGCTGGCGGTCTGGGTGTACTGAACATCAGGGAAGGTCCACGCAGGTGGTCAGGCTAGTTCCTGAGCAGTGTGAAGATGGGGAGGCCTTGGCTTTGTCCAGGATGGGTTTAGGGCTTGTAGGATCATGTGGGCGCAAGCTCACATGCCTTTTCGAATTAAGGGTGGGACCTCCCTGCGTTCACTTTCCTCTTCAAGGAACTCTCCAAAGTCAGCAACTGTTAGGCTAACACTTGCACTGAAGACCCGTGTTTCAGGAACATGTGGCCATTTGTTCCGGTGTGCTTATCTTATTTCAACTTAAGTTTCTGGGACTTGGCCCTTTTCTTCAGCTCATTCTCACAGGCCTTGTCCAGGGCCCCATTTCCTTGTGGCTAAATTCCTACAGGTTCTAAGGAATCTCCAGGCTGCCCCCGCTTCTGCCTCTAGGCAGCCTCTGTGCCGGAGATTTCAAAGTCGTGGCCTGTAGGCAAAATCTGGGCTAGAGTTGAGTTGGTTCAGCAATATGGTATTTTAAAAGCAGATATATTTCAACATAAGATTCTAGACTGGAACCTCCTCTTGGAAACAGAGGGGATTTGGCACTTCTTAGGACTTGAGGACAAAAGCCAGCTAGCATGGTGACCTCCGCTTTTAGAAGGAGTGTGTGCTGTTTCGGTCACCAGGGGTGGGCCCTGTCGCAGGTACACCTGTGTCTGGCCAACCCGCCCACCTGTGCTTCCAGCTGGTCCTTTTAGGTCCATGCTTTCAGGGGTCGCTCTGTGCACACACCACTACCACATTCTGTTGGTTCTCAAAGGGGCTGACTTTGCCTCCCCCTCATTCCACAGGGACATGTGACAGTGTCTGGAGACATTTGGGGTTGTTGCAACCTGGTGGGAGATGCTCCCAGCAGCTGGTTGAGGGAGGTCAGGGATGCAGCTAAGCCTCCTCCAGTGCACAGGACAGCCCTCCACCCCCGTAAAGAATATGCAGAGTGTCATAGTGCCAAGGTCAAGAGACCCTGCTCTCTTTCCTTCCTCTTGTTCTCCTAATCACGGCCTGCAGGCGCTTCATGATGCCCAGCACTTTCCATCTGCCTGCAAGGACTTGGGAGCCTCTGGTGCTCAGCCTGCAGACTCCACTGGAGCTCCCAGAGTCCTGGCTGCCCTCCACACCGCTGCTGCCCCTGACCTCAGGCTCCTTCCCGCCCCTTGGCCTTGTGTCCACTTTTTCATCAAATGTTTGAGGACATCTCAGGTGCCAGGCACTGCTAGGCGCTGGTGCTACTGAAGGGGAAAAGGAAGCCATCCTTGTCCTCGTGGAGTTTAGACTCCCTCCACTCCCTCAGTATGTGTAATTGGTAAGAAAAACGCAGTGTTTGAAAAGAAGTGAAATGCTACAGAGAAAGAGCCTGGCAGGGGAAGAGGGCGTGCCATGGAGGACAGTGGTTTGCAGGTGAGGAGGGTGACCTGAGCGCAGAGGCTGGAGGGAGTAAGCGATGGAGAGAGCTCTGGGCAGAGGGGAGACTCCGTCAGAATGTCCAGGGAGCAGCAGGAGGCCCATGCGGCTGGAGCAGGCATGGGAGGGGACAGGGCATGTCCTATAGGCCTGGGAGGTCATGGCGAGGCTCTCCCTTCTGTTCTGAGCTGGGTGGAGGGTGGGAGCACAGACACCACAGGGAGATGATTGTGGCTGGCCCAATGAGAGGTGGTTCTGGCCAGAGCCCTCACGGGGCAGGGGTGAGAGGTGGCACTTCTATATGCTGTGACCGCCAGAGCAAAGGGAAGTATCACAAGCTGAGTGGCTTACAGAATGCGTTTTTTCACGGTCCCACTGAAGTCTTAGCCAAGGCTCCTTCCTAGCTTCCATCAGGCACTGGCAATCCTCCGCATTCCTTGGCTTGTAGATGGATCCCTCCAGTTCCTGGGTCTCTGCATGGCCTTTTTCCCTGTGGGTCCTCTCCCACTCTCAGCACTCCAGTCCCTGGATCTGGGATCCACCCTCATCCACTATGACCTCTACTTAGTCATACCCGCAGCGACTCGGTTTCCAAATAAGGTCACATCCTGGGGTTCCGGGTGGACAGGAAGTGCTGAGAGGCGCTGTGAGCACTCATCCTCTGAGTGTGGTTTGAAGGTGAGTGTGGGATCGAAGTGGCTGGAGGGGATGAGGAGACAGTGATGCTTTGGGTGGCGGGAAGGATGGCTGTGAGCTTGGCCAGGGCCCTTCCTCAGCAGCGTCCCCCACCCTTGCCCCAGTGCCTCCAGCCCCACCCACTGGGCTGTGTCTTTCCTCAGCTCCAAGCCCCTTCGATGTTTTCCTGAGCTACTACATGTGTACTGGGTATCACTTGAGGCCCCTGAGTTAGCCACCCAAATATTTAATGGTTTAATTCTAAATACATTCTGAATAGAAGGGAGAGGTGCTACATCTGTCTGAGGAAGACTGGAAAGGAATGTAAGTGGCTTCATTTTTCAAAGCCCTGGAGCCTGTGTCCGTTCCACTAATCCCCGCAGTTGTTCTGTAAGGTATGTAGGGTGGGGACGCGTCATCTTTTTTGGAAAAACTGAGAGGCTAAGTGCCTTAAGAGGATTGCCTAGCAGTTGGTTGAGATCTGACTTTGAACTCCAATGGGCAGGCAGGGCATCAAGTGGAAGAGTGTTGGGAGGATGGAGTAGGGGTGGATCGTAAGGAGATGTTCTCTGCTCTCCGACCCCAGGATGGCTCAGAATCCAGACAGAGGGAGGCCTCAGAAGCAACCACTTGAGTGCACGGTGGGAGCTCAGCCCCATGGCTCAGCAGGTGAGGAATCCGCCTGCAGTGCAGAAGGCACAGGAGACACGGGTTTGACACCTGGGTTGGGATGATCCTCCTGGAGGAAGAAATGGCAACCCACTCCAGAACTCTTGCCTGGAGAATTCTATGGATACAGGACTCCGGCAGGCTGCAGTCTGTGGGGTCACAGAATCTTACACGACTGAGTGCGAGCACGAGGGAGGGACAGCTTTTCCAGAGCGAGCACAGTGTGTGGAGAAGAGGGACAGATGGAGGCGCTCCTGGCCAGGGGCTATTCCATGTGCGAACCAGACATTCTGCAGGCAGCGCTCACGGTGGGTATACAGGTGACCCTGGCAGGACAGTGTGTGCACAAAAGCTCTGGTGTTTTGAGGAACCAGGGACTGGATTCTCACTCTGTTGTTACCTAGCTGTGTGACCTTGGGAAGTAACTGGGTCTCCCTGGACCTTGATTTCCTTGTGGGCAAAATAGAAGCCGTGGTAGTGCCCGCCTCACAGGTCGTCCAGAGAATGAAAGCAAGTATGCAGGAAGAAGATTTACCATAGTTCCTGACACCCAGCATTAACAAGCATCAGTCAGTGTAGTTGTACTTAATGAGTTCTAATATTGTCCCCGCTTTAACGAGATAGGTAAGAAAGAAAAGAACCAATGACCGTGCCTGTGACTCCCTAAGCCTACCCTTAAACCGGTCAATATTTGAGTGGAGAAATGCCTGACTCACACAGGACATTGACGAACCATCTCGTGGAACCCAGCACTGGGGGTCTGCACTGATCAGTTCCACTTGATTGCAGTTTCGGTAACTGACAGGCGCAGCCAGTCAGCACGGTGGGGTCCAGCTGGGGCAGCTGGTTCCGCTGTGGTTCTTCCCACGTGTCCTGCGCCTCCCACTTGCTGTGTTGCTGTACCACACTGTGAGGCCACTCCCGGCCCTTCCAGGCTGGGGAGGCCGGGGGGGATGGATGTTTTTCTTTCAGAGTGTTAAGATAGAGACCTCTTGTTATGAAACTCCTTGTAAGAAATCAGAACTGTATCTTTTCAATAGAGGGATAGCAGTGGTAGGCTTCTTGATGATTTCCCGGGCAATCTCCATTTTGATCTGATCTGAAGTTTGGTCTTGATCACCAAAGAAATGTTCTTCCAATGTAAAGTCTTTGTCTGTGGGTCATTACATGTATTTAAACAAATTTTACAATAAAGTATCCTGACATCTCTGAAGAGTAATCGGGGCACTGGTGCCTCTTGTACTGGCGACAGTGGCCGTTCCCACGTTTCTGGGGTTTCCTCTCTCTCACATGCTCAGCTCCCAGACCAAGAATGTGAGGGGTCCATGTGAGATGGGGCAGGGCAAAGTGGATTTTGTCTTTCAGCGATGAAAAGGAGCAGCGATAGTCAGTTCCCATGGAATGTCCTCTGCTCTTTCCAAAGGTTAAAGGGCTCAGTTTTGGACCCAAGCAGAGCTGGAACATACATTTCTTGAAAAAGTGTTTATGCCCTGCCAGGAATGGCAGACAGCTCTCTCATTTTTCTTACCAGTGGACTGAACAAACAAACAGTCCTGGTTGTGGCTCCATGGAAGGAGAGATCTTGAAAAGGCTGCAGAGAGAGGGGACAGGGTGGCTGAGCCCAAGCATGTTATGAGAACCAGGGCGCGGGGCAGAGGGCTGGAGGCAGAGAAGTCTCTCCAGGAACTGGGTCAGGCCTTAGACCGAGCGCTGCTTCCTGCTCGCACTGATGACTCATGCTCTTCAGGTCCATGCCCTTTAGAGCAGGAAGGTCTGCACAGCGAAAATGCTACTCTGAGGCTGAGGATGCGGGTGGTGTGGAGCCCGGGGCCAGTTCAGGTTTGGACGGGCAAGTGCCACTCGCTCCATGCTGCAGTGAGGCTGAGAGGGGTCTGGGGTGGGGGTGGGGGTCCAGGTAGAGACCCCCCGGTGGGCACATTAGTGGGGAAGGGGTATATGTGTTCAGATGAGGTGGGAAGATGGCAGTGGCCTGTCAAAACACACACACACACCCACACACACACCCACACTGTTGCTGATGGGAGAAGACTCCAGGCCCTGCACACACACACACACACACACACTGCGCACGCACGCGCGCACACACACACGCACACAGACACACACACACTGTTGCTGATGGGAGAAGACTCCAGGCCCTGCACACACACACACACACACACACACACACAGCGCACGCATGCACGCGCGCGCACACACACACACACACACACACACACTGTTGCTGATAGGAGAAGACTCCAGACAGATGTTTTCTGGCTCATTGGACCACTTCCCGGGATGAACTGGCCACAGGATCCCTGCCTCATAGGGCTAGCTTTTTAAGGTCCCAAGTGAGTGAATCCCAGCTCTGACTGGAGGCAGGATGAGAAAGTGCCATATGAGTTACTGTTTTGCTCTGACATCCAGTGATAATTCTTGGGAATCTTGGGTGACACATCTAAAGAAGTCATGAGAGTGATCGAGTGGACCTCTAGATCTTCCAGGTGCCTGTTGGTGGAAATCACGGTAAGAGTCTTTTGGGGGCTGGAAACTCGGGCATGAGCAGTAGGGCACGTGCAAGGCCAGAGGCCAAGTTAGCTTGGGGTTGGCTTGAGGAGGATAGCCTTTGAATGAGAATTGTAGCTTTGGGGATAAAAGCATGGCAGACGAGGACTGGGGAGTTCAGCGCTTAGAATGTATGGAGACGGGCTTCTGTCTTCAAGGGAAAGAGCGACTTCAGATTTCCAAGGTGAGGAGAATGTGACCACATAATCAAGTGTGGGTTGATTTGTTCAGGAACCCCTGAAAATGTCAATGAAAGAAAATTCTTGTCATTTATTGTCTAAATTAATTTTTAAAATAAGATTTAAATTCATGAAAACATAGGTCTTTCCCTCCCAACCCTCGTAAAAAAAAAAAAAAGAAAAAGAAAAATTTCAGCTAAAATGGGGAAATCCTTCCCAGAACAGAAGGGAGTAAAAGTAGGGACAGAAAGAGGGTCTGAGGAGCTGGATGGGAGCTGTGTGTAGGCAGCAGGCATCTTCTGTTGGCCTCACCCCATCCTTAGCCCACAGGGCAGTCCCTGGCACACCTGGGCCCCCTGGATGTTTGCATGCATGGACTGACCGTTCTCTAGACAGGCACCGACTATGGGATGCTAAGCTGGGAGGACTTCATGTAGGCCCAGGTTTTCTAGCACCCTGGCATCAGAGAAGCCAGCTACAGATCAGAGAGGCTCAGGGCAGCCTTACTGAACAGAAGAGAAGGCATTTTTGAGATGGGAGGACAGCCAAGCCGTGGGTGGGGGGCCCAGAGAAGTGCGGTGGGGAACAGTGTGGCTTGGTGAAGGGGGCCTTTGGGGTGTGGCCTGGAAACACCTTGGAGCACTGTCAGAAATTCCTTCTAAGTAGCCCTCCTCCTGTGGCCTGTGGAGGATATTTTCTGGGACATCTTCCCATATCCCCCCTCCCTCAATAAAAACAAACTCAAGACCTTCCCCCCACTCCCTTTAATCCAAGTGAAAAAAAAAAGAACAAAACACAAAAACCCCACAGTGTCTTGAGCTTACACGCTAGTTGCCCACCCAGCCTTTTTAGTCTTGTTTTGTCGTTTTTAAAGGCGCTCTACCCTAAAGCAAAAGAATACTCATTCATCTCTCTGGGGAGTGGGACTTGGGTAGGGTGCCGAGTGAGCTCACACTGTAGAGGAGAGGTGCCGCCCCTGAGCCACCCTGCTCTCACCCGGGCGGGATCCCACATCCGTGGGAGGCCCGGAGAACATGCTCGGTTCACGCAGAGGTTACAGAATGGCTGTAAATGGACATGCGTATAGAAGAGGAGGAAATTACTGGAGTCAGAGCTCTGGTGCGAGGGCTTTCAAAGAAGGCCATAAATTAGTCATAAGAACTGAGGAAGATGGGATTCTATTCCTAGGGCTGCTTTATTTTGTGAGGGAGGGTGGGGGCATCAGAAGAAGCAGTAGGTAAAGAGAATCTGGCCAAGTAGCATCAAGATTTTGAATCTTGGGCACATTAGATGTCAGTTTTGCCACAAGTCACCTTCTCCTGGACTTTGAATATTCAGAGTTGCATCTTTATTATGCAAAGGCTGAATGACAGCCCTGTGTGGAAGGTTGGTAAAACTTTTTTTTTTTAGTTGTTGACAACTTTGTTTTGAGTAGCGCCTTGTACACATGTACACTGAAATCGTGTGTTTAAGTCCCACTGAGGAAGCCTAGTTACCCTGGCCCTCAAAGTCATGATACAGTCCTAGACGTTCCTTGTGAAGCATAAACAAAGTGGGCTAGACTGGGAGAGTATAAGCAGTTTGGAGGATAGGGAGAATTAAGTAGTGTATGGGATGGAGGGTTCAGGGGATGGAACATCTGACTTGTGATTGAAGCAAGCCCGGGTAGACCGGAGTAGGAAGAAGACCCAGGTGGGACCCTGCTTGGTCTAAGCAGTGAGAAGAATGTCCTTGGCATGAGGGCCCATGTGGAGCGCAGATGCGTTTCTTGACTCTGCAGCAGGCAGTCAGTCCATGTGTGGCCAGTCCCTGTGCGGGAAGTTCTTCAAGGCGCTTGTGCCTCCATTCGGTCAGCAGTGGCCTGTACCTGTGTAGTGTTAGAGCCCAATCCTGGAAAGCTGGCTCTTGCAGAGGTGTTGGGCAACGGGGGCCGGCTGGCAGCCAGCTTCTGATGTGGTTGGCTGCCTGGCTCACACCTCTCAGGTGCTGGCGAGATGGTGAGATCCAAAGGCCCCAGGCTACCACTGAGGTGGGCAGGATGCCACCACCTTCCAGAGCCTTCCTCCTCTCTTTGTCTCCAGGAGTCACATGGACCACAGCCCTGACTTTCCAGGGCTTTGGACTGGCCCACCTGTGGGATCTGTTGGGCAAGGTCGGCTTGGCCTGCCTTCAGTCCAATAAAAGAACCTTGGATCTGACCCTAATTCTTCCCTGTAGATTTTTTTTTAGCCCAGTGTCAAATCAGAATGTCCTACGCATGTATTCTTGAGTCAGCTGCTGTTTTTCTGTTGTTCTCATGGTTCATTGTGGTTATTTGTGAATCTCCAATGCAGTAGGCTAATGCTGAGAAGTTCCACTGAGCACCACCCACAAGTCATAACCCTTACTTGTTGCATCAGGTACCTCTGGTTTTTGCTTTTTGGTGATGGAGAAAGAGAGGATTCAGCTGGCTCTTTGAGTCCAGAGAGGGAGGTTGTGTGGATCCCAACAAGGATGACTCATTCTTGAAATTCCAGGGCATTCCTGGTTCTGTGTATGTGCTGTCACGGTCCCCTTTCTCCAAAGGGGTCACATTAGCTTCCGATTGATGGCGTTATAAATGACTGCAAACTTTGTGATTTAAAACAGCATTAATTGACGTCTTAACTGTTCTGGAGTCCAGGAGTCCAAAATCAGTTTCCGTGAGCTAGAGTCAAGGTGTTGGCATGGCTGGCTCCCTCTGGAACTCCTGAGTGGAGGGAGAAGCAGTTTCTTTGCCTTTTCTAGATTCTGGAGGCTGCCCTGTCCCTGGCTCATGATCCTTTCTTCACGTCACACCGCCTGTTGCTTCCATCATCACATCTTCTGTCTGACTCTGAACTTCTCCTGCAGTCTTGTTATAGGGACCCCTGATATTACGTCAGGTGTCCTCTCCCAGGTCATCCAGGATAATCTTGATCCCTTCTGCAAAGTCTCATTTGCCGAAAGGGTAACACTTTCAAAGGCTCCAGCTATGAGCACATGGACATTTGGGGAGCTCTGAGTCAGCCCACCACTGGAATCAATACAGTCTGCAAAGAGGGGAAGCCTCACAGGGACCCGGATGGTGTTAGATGGCAAAGCTCAACCAGTGTCCCTGTGAAAACTGAAGCCTGTTCTGGCAAAGGAGGTTTCCTGGGGTATAAGGGGAAGGCTTTGTGGTAAAATCTGGTAGCTTCCCTCCTCTGCAGGGGCTTGCCTGGTGGCTCAGTGGTGAAAAATCTGCCTGCCAATGCAGGAGACGTGGGTTCAATCCCTGGGTCAGGAAGATTCCCTGGAAAAGGAAATGGCAACCCACTCCAGTATTTTTGCCTGGGAAATCCCATGGACAGAGGAGCCTGGCAGATGCCAGTCCATGGGGTCATGGAGAGTTGGGAGACTGAGTGACTGACCAACCACTCCTCCCCAAATATTGTGATACTGTTTTTATCATATTCTGTTGAGGCACCAAGAGTAGAACTTGAGAGAGTTTATAGAGCGTTCCTCCAGAAGAATCCTGACGTTGTGTGATTAAGAACAGAGGTTCGGAGAACCTGACAGCCCTCAGAGGTCAGTCGTGGGGTACAGTAGACCGCAGGTGTGGGTAAGGTGGGGTCTCCTGTCTGTGTCTCTTGCACAGCTTCCCAGGCTGGGTGCCCCCCTATGTGGGAGCCAGGTCTGCTGCCAGGCTGGGTGCCCCCCTATGTGGGAGCCAGGTCTGCTGCATGTTGCTCCTGGTGCCCAGTCACAGGGCCGTGGCTGTTTTGGCAGCCTCAGAGGGAAGCGTGTGCATAGAATGGGGACATGTTTTTCGAACCCCTGTGGATGTGTTTTCCTCTAGAGGCGATAGTGCAAATGGCACCTCATTCCTTGGCTAGTCCCTGGTAGTGGTAGTTTAAACTACGTGGAATTGCTCTTTTTTGGATTGTGTGGACTTAGCACTCAGTCTCTAAGTCATGTTTGACTCTTTGAAATCCAGTGGACTGTAGCCCGCCAGGCTCCTCTGTCCATGGGATGCTCCAGGCAAAATACTGGAGTGGATTGCCATTTCCTTCTCCAAGGGATCTTCCTGACCCAGGGATTGAACTCGTGTCTCCTGCACTGGTAGGCCGACTTTACCCATGAGCCACCTGAGAAGCCCCTTTTTTGGATTACAGGGGAGTAATTAAATATCCTCATGGAGGAATGTGTTAAGTTCTAGGTAAGGATCTTGAAGGTAAAGTTTTTGGAGCAACTATAGGTGATTAGGTGCCCAGATCATTATCATACCATCTGTGCCAGAATCTCAAACACTTGAGGTCAAAATAATTTCTGTCTCACTCCTCTTTTTTATATCCAACTGCCAAGTTTAAGAAACAAGTGGCTGTACCAAGTTCCAAGGAGGTCTTCCAGGATGGAGGTCAGTTGCTGCCATAGCACAGGGCCACTATCCAAAGGCTGCCACGGGCTCGGGGCCACGGCGAAGCGTGGAGACGGGTGGAGCTGAGATGGTGACATCAATGTGTAGAGCAGTTGAAAAGGAGTTCAGGGCTCTCCTCCTACTGTTGGCTGTACCTATTCCACCAGATGGGCAGTGTTGGAGACCTGAGATCAAGTTCTTAGTTGGCGGTGGCTTCAAAGCGTAGTTGAGAGGACCGCTCCTTCAGGCGCCTCTAGCTTTAAGCGGCGGTGACGTCTGTAGCTTGAATGTGCTTGATGAGCTAATAGCATGCCTCTCTCTAAAGATAGTATTTTAGTCACAATGGAAGAGGCATCCTCCCCGGGGCTGGACGGCACAGCCGGCTTCTGCTGCTTGATACAATCTCTCCTGGTGCCCCCATAGTTTGTAGGAAACTCTCAAAAAGGGCTTCCCACCAAATTGAGTTGAAGGGCATCTTAATTCCCCTTGTATCATCCCAGCATTGTTTTGGGGAGTCCGCTGAAATCTTAAAATTCCGTCAGGGACCTCATGATACTGAAGTGTTGTGTGTTAGCCAGAGACTCTATGACTTGATTTAAACGACTCCTCATTCTGCGTGGAGCCCCGGTGCAGGATGGCCTGTGTGTGGAGAGTGGTTTCCAGAGACAGAGCGCTGGGCTGAGGGGCGACTTGTGGCTGCCAGCTCTGTCCTTTTAAGAGGTGTCTAGAGTCAGCTCCCCGCAGAGGAGGAGGCCAAGATGAGGTAACCTGGTTCCACAGGTCAGCAGGGGAGGCTCTGCCTTGGGGCAATGCGCTGGCTCTCTGATAATGCAGCATTTTCACTTTAATGCATCTTAAATGTGGATTATACTATTAATTACTGCTGGACAAAAAGGGATTAGTGCAGCTGGCCTGCTCTCCCCCTCTGCACTTTTACACTTCCCCTGTGCTCCGAACGGCCAAAGGGCAGTAGGTTTTCCTGTCATCTGTCTTTTGTTTTAGCGCAGCCACGGCTGCTGAACCTCCTGTGCTCACCAAGTCAAAGGGGAGTGGCTGGGGCTGCGTGTAGAGCCCTGAACTCCATCTGGTTCTCGGTCAACGGAGGTGGGACACTTTCCTTCCCCGGAGTCGGGCATTCTTCCCTGGGCTCTGTGGGTGTCTGTCTGGATGGCGTGTCCCCAGCAAGGAGAGCCTTGTCAGAGGGTCTTGCTAAGTGCTCCTTTCCAACAGTGCTGTGCCTCCATGGGTGCTGTCTGTGGTGGTCCCAGGGTGCTGTGCCCCCACCTTAAGAGGTCCTTCAGTGGTCCAGGAAAGTAGAGGATGGCCGTGACTCCCCCTGTGGGCCTCCTCTGGTCCCACTGCCAGGGTGGAGATCCCAGTAACTAGCAGTGAACTTGTATCTTGTAATTTGAGATATTCTGAATTCCTAAGTTTTGGTTGTACCATCTTGTGCTTGTATAAAACAGTATGAATTTTAAGAGATCTATGATTACATTTTTTCCCCCCATACTCAGGCTAGTATACTCATTTTTCATCCATATGGAATGAATTTTTTTTTAAATAGATGAGGCATTAAATAACAACATCTCTCAGTAATAATACTCCCAGGAGTACATAACGTGGTAGTGTTTGCAATTACACACAGTGTAATCTGTTGTGTGTACAGGCGTGTGGGCTTTCTGTTTACTGGCATCCTTCATTATATGGTAACATAATATACAGAATTTCCCAGTTGCAGAAATTAGAAAGTGGAAAACAGATTTCTTCCACATAAATTGGAAAACTGATTTACAGAGTTCGTTTTTTCTTTCCTTTTTCCTTTCATTCTTTTTTTTTTTAACTTGATATTTCAAAGTTTGTGGCAGATGAGTTGACAGTGGCATAATGCTTCAAAACTTCATTTAATTGAATTAATTTGGGACTTGAATTCATTTTAAGTAATAATGGAGAAGACTGCAACAACCAAGATGCATAATATGGAGCATTCCTGAAATGGGAATGCCGTGGTGAGGAGGTGGAGGAAACTAGGAAGTCTGCTATCCTCTCGGCCATACATTCAGGAATTTCAGGTTTCAAAACTGTAGCCTGACAGAAACCTGACTGAACTTTTTTTTCACCCTTTATACTTTCTTTGCCTCGAAACTCTTAATTCTTCTGAACTTGGAGATTGCAGAATTAGGGATCATTTTTTTTTCCTCTTCCCTTTTCTAGGTCCAGATGTTTTATCATCTTGGATCCAAGTCTTGCTTAATAAAACCAATCGCTAAATTTTATCAAAGAAAGTATGGAAATTTACTTGGCTGTGTACTGAGTATAACTGGGATGGTTTCATTCCTTTTATTGAGAGATGGCTTTGCTTTTTAAATTAATTTTTAAAGAGGCAATATGCCCATAATAAAATTTTCAGAAGGTACAGGAGAGTGTTCCTCTCCCCTCTCCTCCTGTGCTGCCTGCCCCTCAGTCACTCAGTTCCTCCAGAAACCCCTGCCATGAAATCCCCTGGGTAAGGCATATACTTGGATACAGCCATCACAGCATTATAGAAATAGTTTTTCTTTTCTTTTTTTTTTTTAAACTAAGCATTAAGTAGTGTTTTCTGCTTAAAAGATTTCCTCCCCTTATCAGAGTTTCTCCATCTTATTTCAGAGATGTATTTATCCTCTATAGAATACTTAATATTAAAAATATTAATGAAATCCAGTTACTTGAAAATAAAAAAGTAGCTTTCCTAAATCACTTGGGTCAAAGAGGAAGTGAAATGACTGTTACAGAATCGTTAGGAAAAACGGAGAACTCTGTGCATCTGAATGTATTGGTTATTACCAAAGTTTTATTCAGGGACGCATTCATGGCTTTAAATCCTTTCATTATTAAATAAGAGAAAATGAAGATAATTAAGTATTCAACTTAAAGTTGAAAAGAATAAAGCAAGCCTAATAAGATGCAAGTGATACTAATGAATTAGAAAACAGAAACGTTAAAACGATCAACCTAAGAGCTGTGTGTTTGGGGAAAAAGTCAAGGGGATAGACTAAGCAAGTACCATATCTAAAAAGAAATACAACCAAGTAAAACTAAAAGTAAGTTGTTATGTTAGAAAAAAGTTAACAAATTAAAAGTTACACTTGAGATAATTATTTTATGTTATAAAAATAAAATTTAGTAACTTAAAATACAGCATTTTTGAAAAATCTCAGTTGACGTGTCTGTTCTGGATGACTCAGAAGTCTGAGTCTTTAAACTAGGAACTAGGGAAGAAACTAAGCACTAAAAAAAATTAATACTTCCAAAGTGGGCTCTGGATGCAAGCAGTTTCATGGATGAATTCTTTTAAACTTTGGGGGACAAAATAATTTGTTGCTCAGTAGACTGTTTCAGAATATAGAAAATTGTTGATTTTACAAAGTTAGTACAACTCTGGGAACCAACATTATTACAAAGATTACACAAAAAGAAGGCTGAAGATTTAGCTCAGGCATGAGGACGGATGCAAAAATGCCAAATAAAACAGTCACAGATTGAATTCAGCAGTATTTTAAAAGAATTGTGACCACATAGGGTTTATCCCAGAAATGTAAGAGGGACTTAAGATTAGAATGTCTAGTCTCAAAATACGCCGTGTAAGTAGAACAAAGAAGAAAAACATATATCCAAAAATGGCATTTGGTAGATCTCTATTCTTTTTATTTTTTTATTTTTTATTTATTTATTTTTTATTTTTTTTAAATTTTATTTTATTTTTAAACTTTACATAACTGTATTAGTTTTGCCAAATATCAAAATGAATCCGCCACAGGTATATATGTGTTCCCCATCCTGAACCCTCCTCCCTCCTCCCTCCCCATACCATCCCTCTGGGTCGTCCCAGTGCACCAGCCCCAAGCATCCAGTATCGTGCATCTCTATTCTTATTTCTAGTTTGCTTAGAAATTTAAAAAGCAAAACAACTTTGCTACAGAGAGATTGCATTAATTTGATCAAGAAACCAGCAGCTACAACACTTGGAGATTTAATGGCGAATCAAAAGAGGCAGCATAATGAAATTGGAATAAAGCAAAGATCGCCCATTGTACTCATTTCTTTTTCCTGCCTTATTGAATTGGCCAGGGTGTACAAACCAAAGTCAAATAATAGTTAAACAATAAAAATTATTTGCAGATGTAACTGTCTTCCTAAAATACCCAGGACACATTTACATGGAATTAAGTATGGAGTTCAGTTACAAAGTAAAATTTCAAAAATCATTAGTTTTCTCATATACTAGGAAAACTTGGTTGGATAATATTCCAGAGGTCACACAGTGGAATGGAATCAAATAGAAATGTGTCTGGGAAAGGTAGCATTTCAAATAAATGAGAGGAATTAAAATAGTAGCAGCTCACATTTTCCCATACTTGTATGTGCCAGACATTATGTTAAACACTTTTACATGAGGTCATCTCATTTAATCTTCGCAAGAATTGTATGAGGTCAGCGCTACCTATAGTTCCAATTTATAGATGAGGAAACTGAGGTTCAGAGAGTTGCAGTAACTTACCCAGATTCCTGAAGGATTGAACACTGATCTGATTGGCGGTAAAACCAGTGACCTCCCTCCCTGTGCTTTACTGTCTCTAGTGAATAATTATAGGGTAAATAGGAAAAAATTAACTTAGATAAATAGAGAAAACTGAGTTAGAGCTATTCTTCATAGTGTATATTATCATATATCTACATGAGTTAGAGAGCTATTAGTAAACCTGAAATCACAAAAGAGCTCAAAGAAAGTCTGCTGCTGCTGCGATTTAGCCACTGTGTTGTGTCCAACTCTCTTCCACCTGACCCTATGCACTGTAGGCCACCAGGCTCCTCTGTCTGTGGGATTTCCAGGCAAGAATGCTGCAGGGGGTTGCCATTTCCTTCTTCAGGGGATCTTCCTGACCCAGGGATCAAACCCGTGTCTCCTGCTTGGCAGGCACAGTTTTTACCACTGAACCACCTGGGAAGCCAGAAGAAAGTGTGAAAAGTGAAAGTGAAAGTTACTCAGTCTATCCAACTCTTTGTGACACCATGGACTGTAGCCCACCAGGCTCTCTTTCCATGGAATTTTCCAGGCAAGAATACTGGATTGCCTGGTTGCCATTCCCTTCTCCCGGGGATTGTCCCGACCCAGGGATTGAACCTGGGTCCCCTGCATTGCAGGCAGATTCTACTTTCAGCCCATAGTAGAACATATAGGTGAATGTTAATCTGTATATGGAACAGGGAGGGACATCAGGCCCGGCTCTTCTGGTGAAGAAATGATAACAAAAAAGACTGATGTACTACATTTTTAAAAGTTCTTTATCCTGGGCACTGATAATCGGTATTTAAAGGCATATGACAAACTGAGAAAAGATATTGAAAACACACAAAAAAGTTTGTCTTCAATATCCTTAATATATAAAGAGCTCTTAAAATCAACAATAGAAAAAGATAGAGAATGAGCAAAGAATACTAAATAAGCAAACTTAGATAAAGAATAAATTCAGATTGCCCATTTGAAGAGCCAAATGATAGCTCATTATTTTCACTTATTTGTTTACTAGGAAGATTGTGCTTTCTTTTCTTTTCTTTTTTTTTTTATAGAGCAAAAAGGGAGTGGTTATGATGAAGGAGTGGAAAAATTGGTAAACTCTTTCTGGAGAGTACTTTGACAATGCTTGTCAGGAAGCTTTAAAATAAGATTTATATAAATTTGTAACTTGTCTTACTGTGAATTTCCTGATTCTCCTTACTCTGTCCCACTTCTTCTACCATAGCCTATTTTTGCCTAATAAAATACTTAATAATATTAAATAATTTTTTGAATTTATTACCCTTGATTTTCTCTCCTGCTAAGAATGTAAGCTTCACAAGGAGGAAGGATCTTTGCATTTTCACAAATTTATCCTTAATGTCTAGAATAGGACTGGTAACCCAGTACCTTCATGTATAATATAATATAGAGATCTCCAGTTGTACAGAAGATATTTATAAATAAAGATTGTCATTACAGATGTCTATAATAGTGAAAAATAGTAACCATCTAATTCTCTCACAGGGGACTGATTTAAACTGTGGTGCATCCATATGGTTGATTCTTAATGTGGTTATTTAAAACTCTTGTCTCATGGTTAGGAATGTGGGAAAACAGTGGTGTTAAATGAAAGGAGGCTGTGTGTACTATAGGACTTCAGTTTAACTTTTAAAAATATGCATAAGGGCAAGATTGAAGGATACCTGTAACAGAATATTAACTTGAGTGGTTACATCCAGGCGGTAGAAGTACAGGCTGCTTTTAATACTGTTTTCAGAACCCAGGATAGTGAGTATCTGTTAGTTTCATAATTAAAAAAAAATGTCTCAATGTTAGTGAGAATGTAGGATCACTTGAATTTTGCTGATCTGTGGCTATGTCTAGAAATATTTTAGGGATTTAAAATTTTTCGAATTAGCAAGATCCTAATTAAAAAAAAATCAGCAAGAATGCTTCCCACAATGTCCTCAGGCTACTTTGTCTTAATTATTTATGATCTTTACTGTAAGTGTCTAGGGTATGTGTTTGTAAAAATAGTGGAAGTCTTAGTCAGTGTTGTGCATGCTTGTGGAGTCCTGCTGGAGATTCAAGAATACCTCTGCCTGTTTAACTTTCTTGGTGGAAATGGTGCGTTGTCTTCCTGGTGTGTCATAGAATCTCAAAGTACACTTGGATTGCACTTGGGCGTGAGCTGAGGCTGAGAATTTTCAACTCCCACATTCACCAAGGGGCAAACAGTCTACCTGCTGTGACCCATCAGTGTGGAAGGACTTCTGGAGGACAGGTACAGAGGAAGCTGCCAGGTTAGAGGGGAAACGTCAAAGTAGGGGCAAGATCCACAGAGAGTTAACAGTGGTGCCGAAAAGAGAAGACCAGCGTTCCTGATGGAATTTTCCTAGCCAGCAGATCAAAAGTGTGTCCAGAATGTTTGGGCTGAAGTTTCCCAGATCCTTAAAGAGTCACATGTCATCTTGGCCAGCGTTTGAGTTCCATCTCTGCTGCTTTATGACTGTGAGTGTTAATTTCTTTATTGGTAAAAGGAGATTAGCTGAGCTCCTCTCTTCACTCGACTTTCATATCTGCATTCTGCAGGACTTTTGTGTCTTTTGATATTAAAGCATGTATTTTAGGTATGCATGTGCCGTTTGTGGTGATGGTGAGGCCCAGTGAGTATTGTCACTTCCTAGCTGTGTGGGCCCAAATGTGAGTATGAGAACCAAAATTGCATGGTGAGAGGAAAGTTGGCAGTAAAGGATCAGTCTGGCCTAAGTGAGAATCTCAGCCCTGCCACATTCTGGCTAAAATTCTCTCCTTTTCATTTTAACATGGAGAGTGTATTTGTTATCTACTGCTGTGTAACAAACTACTCCTGAATTCAATGGCTTAAAACAACAAGTTATTATTAATCTCTCAGAGTTTCCATGGGTCAGAAATGTAGGTGTGGCAAAACTAGACCCTCTGCCTCCAGATCTCTCATGAGGTTGCCATGAAGATGCTGAACAGGGCTACGCTCTCATCTGAATGTTGCGTTGGGGAAGGACCCATGTCTGAACTGATCCGTGCGCTTGTTGACAGGATGCAGTTCTGTGTGGGCTGTTGGACAGGGTGCCTCTGTTCCTTGCTGGCTGGGGACTACCCTCAGTTTCTGGCCATACAGACTCCTCCTTAGAGCAGAACACAGCATGGCAGTTGGCTTCCATCAGGGGGAGCGAGGAGTGTGTAGGAGACAGGCACTACAGTGTCTCTGTAACCACATCTCAGAAGTGACCTCTTTGCAGGTAGAGGTAAGTCACTGTGCACAGCCTGTGCCAAAGGGGAGGGGTCTCCTCAAGGATGTGGATTCCAAGAGTTGGCCTCAGAGGGGCTTGACCACCAGAAGCTGTAAAGATTGAGAGTGGAGGTGGTTTTGTAGGGTGTCAAGAATGTCTTAGATGCTCCTATCTGTCTTTCTGGTTTAAAAACTGCTTTTCTTAAGGGTAGTCTGTGGGGTTGAGCAGAGTAGGTTAAAACCAGGAGGGCATCTCATCACACGGTCTAACGTCCACTCATTGTCTTCTTACACTGAAGTCTTGAAATGTCTGTCAGACCCATGACTCCTCACCCCGAGCCTGCTGGGTGTGGTGCGTCTAGCATAATTTGAGAGGGAAATGGGTATTTGGCTGATGAAAACGTCCAGTGTGTGTTTCCGCAGGTTAGGCAGCCATTCGGGGGAACGCCCGGGAGCAATCTGGGAGCCTGCGGGTCAAAACATAAAAGCCCTCCAGGGCTGCCCCTCTTTGTGTCTGAATGCCACCACCTCTGGAGTCAAGAAGGTCTGCCTGGCACGGCCTCTGGGTGAGGGACGCTCCAGCGGGTTGCGCTGGGTGCCAGACATTGCCACAGCCCTCGGAAATGAGTAAGAAAAAAATCCGAAGCAGAGACCTCCCCCTAGAACAAGCTGAGCTTTGTGCAGAACAGGCTCCAAATATGAAAAGACCATTGTTCCTTGGATGGCTTTTTAATTAATGCTCACCACTCACACCCATCAGCTCGCCAAGAAGAGCCGCCTCCTTCCTTCCTTTCCCCTCATGCTCGTCCCCTGCTCCTCTCCCCAGCGCCTTGGGGACAGGTTGAGGGCCACTCGGGATGGGA